>NC_083873.1:100376986-105376986 GCF_032452875.1 Bos javanicus
TGATGCTTTTGAACTGTGGGGTTGGAGAAGACTCTTGAGAGTCCCTTGGACTGCAAGGAGATCCAACCAGTCCATTCTGGTTGGAGATCAGCCAGATCTGGAAGGAGATCAGCCCTGGGATTTCTTTGGAAGGAATGATGCTAAAGCTGAAACTCCAGTACTTTGGCCACCTCATGTGAAGAGTTGACTCATTGGAAAAGACCCTGATGCTGGGAGGGATTGGGGGCAGGAGGAGAAGGGGACGACAGAGGATGAGATGGCTGGATGGCATCACTGACTCGATGGACGTGAGTCTGGGTGAACTCCAGGAGTTGGTGATGGACAGGGAGGCCTGGCGTGCTGTGATTCATGGGGTTGCAAAGAGTTGGACACGACTGAGCGACTGAACTGAACTGAACTGAGAATGGTTCTCTAGCACTCCCTTTCCAGCCCCTCTCATTTCCAAATTAACCATGGCATCTCGTCTAGAGATATGACACCTTTGACTCTTATCCCCAATGTAGGAGCCCAACTTCTTTGATACACTTGGCATTTTTCTCATCAATCTTTCTCTTCCTCCATCTCTTAACCCTTTTTTATTTTTTATCCACCCATCATGTGCTCAGTCATGTCCAACTCTTTCTGACCTCATGGACAGTAACTCGCCAGTTTCCTCTGTCCATAGGATTTCCCAGACAAGAATACTGGAGTGGGTTGCCATGCCCTCCTTCAGGGGATCTTCCTGCAACAGAGATTGAACCCACGGCTCCTACATTGCAGGTGGATTCTTTACTGCCTGAATCATCAGGGAAGCCCCAATCTTGTTTCTTTAATGGTGCAAATATCCAGGGGGTATAGCTCAGGGATAGAGAATTTGACTGCATAATGCAGGTGTCCAGGCATGAGACCAGAAATATCTAAATGACATAATCAACCAACTCCTATTAATCAAGCAACTACTAGACAACTATTAGTGTCTATCCCTAAAGCACTGATTCCCATGCTTGAGTCTTGGGTCTATGTGTGCATGATAAGTCACCTAAGTTGTGTCCTACTCTTTGCGACCCTATGAACTGTAGCCCTCCAGGCTCTTCTCCAAGGGATTCTCCAGGCGAGAATACTGGAGTGGGTTGCCATTTCCTCCTTTAGGGGATCCTCTGGACCCAGAGATCAATTCCATGTCTCTTTACATCTCCTGCATTGGCAGGCGGGTTCTTTACTACTTGCCACCTTGGAAGATGGGCCAAGGGTCAAGGAAGCCCCTTGGGTCTATCAGTTCAGTTCAGTTCAGTTGCTCAGTCGTGTCCAACTCTTTGCGACCCCATGAATCACAGCACGCCAGGCCTCCCTGTCCATCACCAACTCCCAGAGTTTACCCAAACTCATGTCCATAGAGTCGGTGATGCCATCCAGCCATCTCATCCTATCGTCCCCTTCTCCTCCTGCCCCCAATCCCTCCCAGCATCAGGTCTTTTCCAATGAGTCAACTCTTCGCATGAGGTGGCCAAAATATTGGAGTTTCAGCTTTAGCATCAGTCCTTCCAATGAACACCCAGGACTGATCTCCTTTAGGATGGACTGGTTGGATCTCCTTGCAGTCCAAGGGACTGTCAAGAGTCTTCTCCAACACCACAGTTCAAAAGCATCAATTCTTTGGTGCTCAGCTTTCTTCACAGTCCAACTCTCACATCCATCCATGAGCACTGGAAAAACCATAGCCTTGACTAGACGGACCTTTGTTGGCAAAGTAATGTCTCTGCTTTTGAATATGCTATCTAGGTTGGTCATAACTTTCCTTCCAAGGAGTAAGTGTCTTTTAATTTCATGGTTGCAATCACCATCTGCCATGATTTTGGAGCCCCCCAAAATAAAGTCTGACACTGTTTCCACTGTTTCCCCATCTATTTCCCATGAAGTGATGGGACCAGATGCCATGATCTTTGTTTTCTGAATGTTGAGCTTTAAGCCAACTTTTTCACTCTCCACTTTCACTTTCATCAAGAGGCTTTTGAGTTCCTCTTCACTTTCTGCCATAAGGGTGGTGTCATCTGCATATCTGAGGTTATTGATATTTCTCCCGGCAATCTTGATTCCAGCTTGTGCTTCTAAGTAAGCCTAAAAATCACATTGTGCACAGAATAGCTATTTATATCTCAAAATATTTATTTGAAGCAGCACAGTTTCCTATAACAAGATTTTATGGATAACCAAAGCATAATTTATTTTTGGCTGGAGATAAATATATTAATTCCGGTGGCAACCCAAATGATCTCATAGGAATCACAAGTCCCAATTGTATGAATTTGGGGCATATCTTACTGTGTATTTCGTTGATTAGGCTGTGTATAATACAATAAAAATGGGAAAATGCATAAATCCTTACTTATTATAAATTTGCTTAAATGTTATGGAGACTATTCCAAGGCCATTGAAGACTGTAAAGCAGTGTTCTAGAGAGCTTTTATTTGTCTTAGCTTCCCAGATGCAAGGATAGTGCCTTTGAACATGGGCTATTCTGTGGGCACTGGCTTCCTCCCTGATTCTGTCCTCAAATGCTCATGGGCAGATGGTTTTCCAAACAGTATTTCTCAGAAAATCACAATTTCATATTAAAAATGTAGATGGATCTAAGAAAATGGCATAATGATGATGTGATTTATTATTTTGAAGAAAATTCATGCTTTCATAGAAGCCTAATTCAGATGAAGCATAATTGTGGTTCATTAGACACCAAGGAAGCTATTGCCACAGAGTAACGGATGGGCTACTCTGCTCCCATGTTATTTTTAGAACATGAACAGAGATAGAAAAATACAGAAGAATAACTCTATTCAGGGAACTTTTGCACTTTTGTATAGTTTACACTTTTACTAAGACATTTCTGCTATGCTTCCTTTTCATTAATAAAGAGGGATGGCAAATGAATATAAAAGAAACATTTTGGAAAACTGAATTTCTTGTACAATGTAAAATACTGTGATAAGAATGCCAAAGCTGAAGCTTCTTATGTGCCTGTTTCTTTTCATTAGTGTTCTTTGAAGCCGTGACCATCTTTCTAAATTTTAGTCTAAGCTTAAAATGAGGAAATATTGCTTAAAAAGAAAGTAATAATGGAAACAAAAGGCCTGCCTCAATATATAACAACTATAACTCCTAAGCACATGATCACCATCTATACATCAGCTAACTTGAAATTTCAAAGTGTCCTCTGTCTTCTGTGTGAAAATAAAATTATTGGTTGTCTTATGTTCTTGTTTATAAGCTTTTTATTTTGGGATAGTTCTATATTTACAGAGAATTACAAAAGTAGAACAGAGAGTTCCAATATACCCTTCACCTAGCTTCCTCTAATGTCAATATTTTGCATAACTATGGTACATTTGTCAAAACTAAGAGAGTAACATTGTTATATTACTATAACTAAACTCCAGAGTTTATTTGGCTGTCCCAGCTTTTCCACTAATGACCTTTTTCTTTCCCAGGATCCATTCAAGGATACCACATTGTTCTTACTCATTATGTTTCCTCAGCCTTCTTTAGTCTGAAACAGTTTGTTTTTCATAATCTTGAACCTCTAATGGAATTTATTATGTGCTATATTTAGTTGGCTTATGAGCTTTTTATTTACCAAATATTCAAAACAGACTTTTTTCTTTGTTTTTGATTTTCAAACCTTTCTTTCTCTCTATAGATCCAAATTCCTTTGTATTTATTTAGATCAATATAGTTTATTTGTTTTATTGTATTTTTTGGGTATGTTCATTATTTCATTCTCAGCCATGTTTGTCCTCCCCCCACCCCCATAATGTTTAATAATTTGCACCCTATAAAATAGTTGGAGGCTGTCTTCTGTTTATAGTTGCGGACCAAAATAATTTCTCTTCAGAGAGAAAAGCAGCTGTATCCTGAAAAAAAAAAAAAGGGGGGGGACAATTATTAAAGTCTACCCCAGAAAATAGTGAACAATAGTGAATATTGTAAAGAGCTGTCAAAAAGAATTTGAGTGTGGCGATAAATTTCAATTCCAATGAAAAGTTGATGTAAATCAGTTTGAAATTGTCCAGAGATCTGTTCAGATATTGCCTGACTCCACTTCGTATAGCATAAAGGGCACATGTGGTGATATTTATACACAGAGTGATGGTATTTTCATAAATGCTCTCAGTAGGCTCCTCTGTATTTTGTCTTGTATTTGGCATATTGTAAGCCAGTTATTTCAGACCACACGTGACATGCAAGATGGGGAAACAGCCTGTGGTTCTCTTTCTTTCATAAAGTTGGCTTTATTGAACCTTTTAAGATATCTAAGGTTTTAAGACCATAGTCATTACTATTTCTCAAACTACAGTTTTTTTGTTTTTATAAAGAAACTACACCAAAAAAACTATGTGAATTTTTTCATGAAGTTTAACAGCAAGGAATTAGTTTCTTTATGCCACCCCACCCTATTGCAGATGGGCAATGTTATTATTAGCATTAAACCAGTCATTGATTTGGAAACACTACATTGATAATAATATGACATTTTTCCCAGACAAAGGCACCATTGATTTCCTTGATGAGACCAAGAACATATACAGTCCTGGGTCAGAACCAATCAATAGGACATGTTTTGTTCATATGTGGTCCAAAGCAAGAGTCAGTTGAACTTGGCAATACTTTAGCAATAATTGAGTAATAAGAGTGTAATGCCAGCCAGTATTTTATAAGATGTAAAATATTTTATCTTAATAATTGATCTGTGATGAGTAAATCTAAACTTTTTACAAAAACAAATTGATACAAACAAACCAAGGAAATCATGTCTTCAAATACATTGTATTTCAGGACCCCTTTGTTTTCAATTCAATGAACACACATGTCCAACAACTTTGATTTCCTCCTTGAAGCAATTTCCTTTTAGGAGGTATATTCCCTCTCCCTTGTGCCATTCAGTTCAGTTCAGTTCAGTCTGTCAATCGTATCTGACTTTTTGTGACCAAATGGACTACAGCAAGCCAGTCTTCCCTGTCCATCACCAACTCCTGGAGTTTGCTCAAACTCATGTCCATTGAGTCAGTGATGCCATCCAACCATCTCATCCTCTGTCATCCCCTTCTCCTCCTGCCTTCAATCTTTCCCAGCATTAGGATCTTTTCCAATGTCAGTTATTTGCATGAAGTGGCCAAAGTATTGGAGTTTCAGGTTCAGCATCAGTCCTTCCAATGAATATTCAGGACTTATTTCCTTTAGTATTGACTGGTTGGATCTCCTTGCAGTCCAAGGGACTTTCAAGAGTCTTCTCCAACACCACAGTTCAGAAGCATCAACTCTTCACCATTCAGCTTTCTTTATAGTCCAACTCTCATATCCACACATGACTACTAGAAAAACTGTAGCCTTGGCTACATGGACCTGTGTTGGCAATGTAACATCTCTGCCTTTTAATATGCTGTCTAGATTGGTCATAACTTTCCTGGCAAGGAGTAAGCGTCTTTTAATTTCATGGCTGCAGTCACCATCAGTAGTGATTTTGGAGCCCCCCAAAATAAAGTCTGCCACTGTTTCCACTCTTTCCCCATCTATTGCCTTGAAGTGATGAGACCAGATGCCATGATCTTAGCTTTCTGAATGTTGAGCTTTAAGCCAACTTTTTCACTCTCCTCTTTCACTTTCATCAAGAGGCTCTTTAGTTCTTTACTTTCTTCCATAAGGGTGGTGTCATCTGCATGTCTGAGGTTATTGATATTTCTCCCTGCAATCTTGATTCCAGATTGTGCTTCATTCAGCCCAGTGTTTCTCATGATATACTCTGCATATAAGTTAAATAAGCAGGGTGACAATATATAGGCTTGATGTACTCCTTTTCCTATTTGGAACCAGTTTGTTGTTCCATGTCCAGCTCTAACTGTTGCTTCCTGACCTGCATACAGATTTCTCAAGAGGCAGGTCAGGTGGTCTGATATTCCCATCTCTTGAAGAATTTTCCACTATTTATTATGATCCACACATTCAAAGGCTTTGGCATAGTCAATAAAGCAGAAAAAGATATTTTTCTGGAACTCTCTTGCTTTTTTGATGATCCAGCGGGTGTTGGAGATTTGATCTCTGGTTCCTCTGTATTTTCTAAAGCCAGCTTGAACATTTGGAAATTAACGGTTCACATATTGTTGAAGCCTAACTTGGAGAATTTTGAGCATTGCTTTATTAGCATGTGAGATGAGTGCAATTATGCAGTAGTTTGAACACTCTTTGGCATTGCCTTTCTTAAGGATTGGAATGCAAGCTGACCTTTTCCAGTCCTGTGGCCAGTGCTGAGTTTTCCAGATTTGCTGGCATATTGAGTATAGCACTTTCACAGCATCATCTTTTAGGATTTGAAATAGCTCAACTGGAATTCCATCACCTCCTCTAGCTTTGTTCGTAGTGATGCTTCCTAAGGCCCACTTGACTTCACATTCCAGGATGTCTGGCTCTAGGTAAGTAATCACACCATCATGATTATCTGGGTTATAAAGATCTTTTTTTGTACAGTTCTTCTGTGTATTCTGGGCTTCCCTGGTGGCTCAGAGGTTAAAGCATCTGCCTGCAATCCAGGAGACCTGGGTTCGATCCCTGGGTCGGGAAGATCCCCTGGAAAAGGAAATGGCAACCCACTCCAGTATTCTCGCCTAGAGAATCCCATGGAGGGAGGAGCCTGGTGGGCTCCACAGGGTCGCAAAGAGTCGAACTCGACTTCACTTTCACTTTCTTTTCTGTGTATTCTTGCCACCTCTTCTTAATATCTTCTGCTTCTGTTACATTCATACCATTTCTGTCCTTTATTGAGCCATCTTTGCACAAAATGTTTCCTTGGTATCTCTAATTTTCTTGAAGAGATCTCTAGTCTTTCCCATTCTGTTGTTTTTCTCTATTTCTCTGCACTGATCACTGAGGAAGGCCTTCTTATCTTCTTGCTATTCTTTGGAACTCTGCATTCAAATGGGTCTATCTTTCCTTTTCTCCTTTACTTTTCACTTCTTTTCTTTTCACAGCTGTTTGTAAGGCCTCCTCAGAGGACCATTTTGCCTTTGCATTTTTTTTTCTTAGTGATGGTCTCGATCCATGTCTCCTGTACAATGTCACGAATCTCCATACATAGTTCATCAGGTGCTCTATCAGATCTAATCCCTTAATCCATTTCTCACTTCAACTGTATAATCATAAGGGATTTGATTTAGGTCATAACTGAATGGTCTGGTGGTTTTCCCTACTTTCTTCAATTTAAGTCTCTATTTGGTAATAAGGAATTCATGATCTGAGCCACAGTCAGCTCCCGGTCTTGTTTTTGCTGACTGTATAGAGCTTCTCCATCTTTGGCTGCAAAGAATATAATCAGTCTGATTTCAGTGTTGACCATCTGGCAATGTCCATGTGTAGAGTCTTCTCTTATGTTGTTGAAAGAAGGTGTTTGCTATGATGAGTGCATTCTCTTGGCAGAACTCTACTAGTCTTTGCCTGGTTCATTCTGTACTCCAAGGCCAGATTTGAAAGTTACTCCAGGTGTTTACTGACTTCCTACTTTTGCATTCCAGTCCCCTATAATGAAAAGGACAATTTTTTTGGATGTTAGTTCTATAAGGTCTTGTAGGTCTTCATAGAACCTTTCAACTTCAACTTCTTCAGCATTACTGGTCAGGGCATAGACTTGGATTACTATGATATTGAATGGTTTACCTTGGAAATGAAGAGATCATTCTGTCGTTTTTGAGACTGCATCTAAGTACTGCATTTCAGACTCTTTTGTTGACTATGATGGCTACTTCATTTTTTCTAAGGGATTCTTGCCCAAAGTAGTAGATATAATGTTCATCTGAGTTAAATTCACTCATTCCAGTCATTTTAGTAGCTGATTCCTAAAATGTCAACGTTCATGCTTGCCATCTCCTGTTTGACCACTTCCAGCTTGCCTTCATTCATGGACCTAATATTCCAGGTTCCTAAGCAGTATTGCTCTTTACAGCATCAGATCTTGCTTCCATCACCAGTCACATCCACAACTGGGTGTTGTTTTTGCTTTGGCTTTCTCTCTTCATTCTTTCTGGAGTTATTTCTCCACTGATCTTCAGTAGCATATTGGGTACCTACTGACCTGGGGAGTTCATCTTTCAGTGTCCTATCTTTTTGCCTTTTCATACTGTTCATGGGTTTCTCAAGGCAAGAATACTGAAGTAGTTTGCCATTCCCTTCTCCAGTGGACCACATTCTGTCAGAACTCTCCACCATGACCCATCTTCTTGGGTGGCCCTACACAGCATGGCTCATAGTTTTATTGAGTTAGACAAGGCTGTGGTCCATGTGATTAGATTGGTTAGTTTTCTGTGATTGTGGTTTTCACCCTCTGTACTCTCTGATGGAGAAGGAGAAGAGACTTATGGAAGCTTCCTGATGGGAGAGACTGACTGAGGGGCAAACTGAAAGTCTGTACTTGAACATAAAAGCCCTATTATTGTCATATTTTTGGTTATCATCTAGAAGCTCACAAGGAAAGACTAAGATAGAAGTCATGTATGAGAATTGAGTCTTTGGGGGATATAGATGAGAGGAAATTAGGAATTGAGAAAAGGTAGGAACTGATTTTTCACATTTGCAGACTGTGTGCTAGTTTAGGACCTGTACCTGTATCTGTACACATCAAGATAAAACTAAAAGTTCAAGAATTTTATCAGAAATGACTGTGTGAGAGAAAGTAGAACAGGGAGCTTCAAAAGCCTGATGTAGCCATTAGATTAGATGCAATGCTGATCCTGGAGACAAAAGGAGAAAAGGTTGGGAAGAAGTGCCTTAAATTGCCATGCATCCTAATAAAGGTTTTACAAGGCTGTTTGAAATCACCGTCAGTGTCAATAATATGAAACCTCATATTTCTCATAAGTGGAAGTCTGCCTCACTATACTATGCCTACCATGCTCAGTAAGAGCCTGTGGGAGAGCGTGGCCTTGTGCCAGTGTGGCAGTGGATTTTAGAGCACAGCAACTAAGATTCTTAGTTAATTACTGTCTCTGTAGTTGGAGGACTAAGAAGTAGATCCTAGTGACCACCTCAGTGTGTTTCATCAAAGTGACCTGATGCTCACTCTCAAACCATAAAACTGACTCTGACTTAAATTAGTTTTAGACTCTGGGAATGGAATTGATTCTCTAAGGAGGAGTGAAATAATCTACCATGGGAAGGGGAGAATGAACATGGAGGTTAGGAACAAGTTTGAGTTTGGCAGCTACTATGAACAAAGCTAGTGGAGGTGATAGAATTCCAGTTGAGCTATTCCAAATCCTGAAAGAGGATTCTGTGAAAGTGCTGCACTCAATATGCCAGCAAATTTGGAAAACTCAGCAGTGGCCACAGGACTGGAAAAGGTCAGTTTTCATTCCAATCCCAAAGAAAGGCAATGCTAAAGAGTGCTCAAACTACCACACAATTGCAGTCATCTCACACACTAGTAAAGTAATGCTCAAAATTCTCCAAGCCAGGCTTCAGCAATATGTGAACCGTGAACTTCCAGATGTTCAAGCTGGTTTTAGAAAAGGCAGAGGAACCAGAGATCAAATTGCCAACATCCACTGGATCATGGAAAAAGCAAGAGAGTTCCAGAAAAACATCTATTTCTTCTTTATTGACTATGCCAAAGCCTTTGACTGTGTGGATCACAATAAACTGTGGAAAATTCTGAAAGAGATGGGAATACCAGACCACCTGATCTGCCTCTTGAGAAATTTGTATGCAGGTCAGGAAGTAACAGTTAGAACTGGACATAGAACAACAGACTGGTTCCAAATAGGAAAAGGAGTATGTCAACGCTGTATATTGTCACCCTGCTTATTTAACTTCTATGCAGAGTACATCATGAGAAACGCTGGACTGGAAGAAGCACAAGCTGGAATCAAGATTGCCAGGAGAAATATCAATAACCTCAGATATGCAGATGACACCACCCTTATGGCAGAAAGTGAAGAGGAACTCAAAAGCCTCTTGATGAAAGTGAAAGTGGAGAGATAAAAAGTTGCCTTAAAGCTCAACATTCAGAAAACGAAGATCATGGCATCTGGTCCCACCACTTCATGGGAAATAGATGGGGAAACAGTGGAAACAGTGTCAGACTTTATTTTTCTGGGCTCCAAAATCACTACAGATGGTGACTGCAGCCATGAAATTAAAAGACGCTTACTCCTTGGAAGAAAAGTTATGACCAACCTAGATAGCATATTCAAAAGCAGAGACATTACTTTGCCAACAAAGGTTCGTCTAGTCAAGGCTATGGTTTTTCCTGTGGCCATGTATGGATGTGAGAGTTGGACTGTGAAGAAGGCTGAGCACGGAAGAATTGATGCTTTTGAACTGTGGTGTTGGAGAAGACTCTTGAGAGTCCCTTGGACTGCAAGGAGATCCAACCAGTCCATTCTGAAGGAGATCAGCCCTGGGATTTCTTTGGAAGGAATGATGCTAAAGCTGAAACTCCAGTACTTTGGCCACCTCATTCAAAGAGTTGACTCATTGGAAAAGACCCTGATGCTGGGAGGGATTGGGGGCAGGAGGAGAAGGGGATGACAGAGGATGAGATGGCTGGATGGCATCACTGACTCAATGGACGTGAGTCTGGGTGAACTCTGGGAGTTGGTGATGGACAGGGAGGCCTGGCGTGCTACAGTTCATGGGGTCACAAAGAGTCAGACACGACTGAGCGACTGATCTGATCTAGGATTGTCAAGAGTTTCTTAGTTTTAGTTTTTCTGTGTATACAGGCAGTTCCTATGTTAAGTGATTTTGCAGCTCATTGCCCAGTGTTATTTAAGAAGATTAAAAGACCCAGAGGGATGGTATGGGGAGGGAGGAGGGAGGGGGTTCAGGATGGGGAACACGTGTACACCCGTGGCGGATGCATGTTGATGTATGGCAAAACCAATACAATTTTGTAAAGTGAAAAAAAAAAAGTTCCCTTCCTGTTCCTGTTTCTTTTTAAAAAACGTTCACTTCAATTACCAAGGTGTTCTGTAAAATATTTTGTATGCGTACACTTTTTTTATGTACCCCCATAAAATGTACATTTCAAGCTTACATTTTCCTATAAAAGCAGACTCAGACTTTCACAATATACAGTGAGGGGAGAACACTATTCTTTATAGTGGACTCATCACAAAGGTTTCATGATCAATGTATGACTTAGTTGTATCAGTCAATTCTCACAAATCATTTAGATGGCTATTATAACAAAATATTTATGCAAGTTACTTAAATATTAATAAATAAATCCACAATATCATAAGAGAAGGTCTAATAAATTGTACTTTAAAGGTTATCACCTTTTCTTGCTCCATATCCTTTTATCATCTTAGGGGAAGAATAACAGGAAAAAGCAGTTTCTTAAACACAAGGAATAGCCAAACTGGCACAGTAATACCTGAAATTGCCTTGAGTAATACCGAAAGCAAATGAACTTCTACTGATTTTTATTTATTGACTCCAATACTGTAATGTGAAAATCCTTAAACTGTATATGGACTGAAGCCTTGTAAGAACTTGAGGTTAGGAAAATATGTCATTCTTGTGTTAATGTTCCCACTGACACTCATATTGCTCAATTAATATTTTTACCTAATGAATTTTCCTATTTAAAACTTTCTGGTCCTTTTCAATTGGTGTAGCTTATTCTCTCTCTCTCTCTCTCTCTCTCTCTCTGTGTTTAAGCTAAAATAAGTCAGATTCAATTAGCCAGTAATGAAGTTTTAAAAGTTACCAGCCTAGTTTTCAAAATGCTTAGGATCAGGTTTTATTGATGATGTAGCTGTTGCTGAGGGAGCAAGAAAGAAGAGTTGCTGGCAAAAGTTGTGAAAACCAGGGTCGGTAAGTGTTAGTTGACTCCTTACTGAAGGTTATTCCCTAAGCTGCCATCTAAGGTATAGGCCACCTGTTTATGCTCTTCTCTTTTCCCAAGTCAGAGTTATAAGGAATAAGAATGATAAGAGATAGCACCAGAGCAGAAAATAATAAATGATTATTAGTGAGTAAAGATCTAGCCTGCCACCCTCACCTACTTTTATCCTCCCATTGAGGTGTACCAGAGATAGTATTCTGTTTCTTTGTTTTTGTTTCCAGTATATTTGGAGGATGAAGGATAAAAAAAAAAATAGCATATTGATGATTTACATGTTTCATGGTCGTTGAGAGTTCTATCAATCACAAAGTTGGTGCTTTCTGACTTAGAATTCATTAGATGTAGAGCTTTCAGCTTCTACTTATCTTCAGAGAGCTTAGCAACCACCCACATTCTTTCTAACTTTGCCTTTATTAAAGACAACATCTGTGGTAGCACAAACCTTTCCTGTGTTGGCCTTCCTTCCCAAACTGAAAATAAAATAAAGTTTTAGGGTCTATTCCATGCCAAATAATTAGTGTTCCTTTCACTTAAGTGAAGGATGTCCATTCCTAAGACCTTGTAAAATGAACAACACTCAGTTCACTAGAGTATGCTCAATTCACTGAAATTCCCCAGAGGGTATTGCAGTTATAAATACAGTGAATCACAGCTGTCAGCATACATATACCTTATGAACTGGTTGCTCTTCTCAGTGAGGAGTAGAATCTATTTCTATACACTTAAGTTCAGGCTGGCTTTGTAACTTGCTGTGATTAATTAACTTGCTTTGAGTGTGGCGCAAGTGACTCTGCAAGTTCTTGAGCTTCTTGTAGCTTGTATTCTTTCTTGTTAGAATCATCCTTTAAAGAAATGAGACCAGCCTCTCGAGAATGAGAAGTCAAATGAAGGAGAATTAAAGCTTCCCACGAGATAGACGGCACTATCTGCCTCACATGAATGAGGCTGCCTTGGGCTCTCCAGCCCCAGTTGAGCCATCAGATGACTGCAGCTATATGAGAGATCCAAATGAGACTACAAGAATGGCTCACTTTGACAACCTACATAATTGTGAGAAGTACATAATAAAGCATTGTTATTTTAAACTGCCAAGCTTTAGGGTGGTTTTGATAACTGAAATGATCCAGGATAGAGAACAATCAAGGAGTATGGCTCTTACTGCCATAGTCTAAGACTGAGATAAAACCAGACTGCTGCTCCATAGTTATACGATTTCTTTGTTTTATGTTTCCTCAAAAATGTATGTAATTTTGAATTCTGTTCAATGATATGTTTATTTTGACCCAGAAATAAAATAAATGGATGTTCAAGAAAGATATGTTTTATTTACCCTGTGGCAACATAACCCCAGGCATACCTCTTTATCTCAGTTTGAATAATACAGTATTTCTAACATATATCTATTGTAATGCAAAACATTGGAAAAGAAGGTATCCATCCCTTGTAGTTTAGCCTAAGTGTTGTTTCTCTCATCATTTATGTGTAAAGCTCTCCCTCAGTTTCTTCTTTGTATCCTAATTATTATCTAGTTATTGTCAGTGTTCATAAGAGACCTCAATGACAGCCTCCAGACCTATTTTGGTCAGTTCTCTACAAACCTAAGGCTTTTTTTTCTGGCTGAAAAAAAGGTGACCTGTTCATTTTTGTTGTTGCTACAAGAAATTAGTTGTTGCCTGGCAACCAGTTAGCTTGTAAGCTTCCTAAAGCAGGAGGGGTTGCTAGGTATTAAAGATTGCTTTACAGTTTTTTTTTTTTTCCCTCAGGAAAGGTTAGACTTATCCAAACATATTCTAGGTTTGGAAGTTACCCTGGAAGCATCAGAGAAACAAAGAGAAAGCCAGGGGATGACCTGATCTTACAATAAGCAGGTTGCCCCAGTTCTGCTATCACATTATTAAAATGCACCCACACTGGTCGGTAAATAGCCACTGCTCTGATTCAGATGGGTGTTCCCATCCCCAGTCTACTCACTCCTTCTTCTGAAGTAAACTCTACCCTCTGCTTCCAAAGATTTAGGATCTGGAACCATAAGAGTCTCCTTCAGAACTCTTGCTTCAGCCATTCTTATTAAACATTTTTAATATCACCCTGGAAATGACCATATTATATAGTTCAGTATGGTTTTTATTTGAGTAATTGGGAAACAGATAAAGGAAAGTATGAAATAATAAAAAGAGCATGAGACTATCAGTAAAGGGTCTGGTTATATCGTGACTTTAGAACTAACCAACCAAAGGACTGCAATCTGCTCTATCATGTTCACTGTCATGCTCTGTCTGGATCATGAAGGAATTGATCTATATGATCCCTAAAGCCATGATCAGTACAAATATTTTTATGAGTCTTGGTAACAATCACTATATTTCAAGCTGAATTACATCCTAATTTAGAAAGCATGTAGTATTTAATGAAAATAAAGCTCAAATTGCAATGCCAGTGTGTGGCATAAAAGGCAAGAAAATAACCAGAAGGATTCTGCTAGTAGAGATTAATTATAACCCTTTGAGAGAAAATCAAAAGCTTTCATAGGCAGTAGAATAAAGAGAAAGAAATGAGTGTTTGTTATTGTATATTGGTTCTATTTTTAGGCATATGGCTCTGAAGTGATTTTATAATTGAATTTATTACAAAACTAATTGTAAAATGATAGGCTTTATTATAAGAGTTTAATCTAGTAATAGTAAATAACTTTTCCAGAAGAGTGAGATGATGCATTTAATAGCTACTGCATCCTGACAAAATATTTGGAAATAGTGTGTCTTGCTTATTATGAATATTTCATTTAGAGAATATCTTTTGATTCATCTACATAAAATAATAGTGATAACTAAATGGAGTTTTATTTAAAAATGTTTGAGGCTGGATGTCAGCAAAATGGCAGGCTAGGAAACTCCAAGTCCTTGTTCCTCCTTGGAAACATCAGTAAACAACTAGAAATTGGAGAACTAACTTTATAGGAGTGCAAAAAACAAATGTCTACAGAAGCCAATGAATGACCCATTAAGAAAACCACTCAATGAAATGGTAGGAAATTTCATGGCATTTTTACTCAAACCTATCTCACCACATCCCATGGTATGGTTTTGTTGGTTTTGTTCTTGAGGAGGTGACAGCCGAGTTCCCAGTTCTCTGCTTTATTGATTCAGCCATGACAAAATATCATAGACTGTGTGGCTTAAATAACAGAAGTGTATTTTCTCACAAGTTTATTTGAGGTTAGGAGTGTGAGATCAGAGTGCCAACATGGTCAGGTTCTGGTCAGGACTCCTTTCTTGGTTTGCAGACAGCTGCCTCCTCTCTGTGTCCTCAGATGGAAGACAGAGAGGGAGCAAGTTCTCTGGTGTCTCTTCTTAGAAGGGCATTAACCCTATTATGAGGGCCCCATCTCTAATTACCTCCCAAAGTTCCACATTCAAATGCTATCACTTTAGTGGTTCTGTTTTTGTCAACTAAATTTGGGAAGAATGCAAACATTCAGTCTATAACACTACCTTGAACTGGAGGGAGTAAAGCATAACTTATTTGCAGCATTCTAACTTGTCTGGGAACTGACTGAAGGATTGGTCTCTGTCTCTCCTAATTTGGAAAATAGCAGTGAGTACCACTAGTGAAAAGACTCTGATTGGGATTGGGGGCAGGAGGAGAAGGGGACGACAGAGGATGAGATGGCTGGATGGTATCACTGACTCGATGGACGTGAGTCTGAGTGAACTCCGGGAATTGGTGATGGACAGGGAGGCCTGGCGTGCTGCGATTCATGGGGTCGCAAAGAGTTGGACCCAACTGAGCGACTGAACTGAACTGAACTGAATTGAGCCACTAGTGAAAGATGCAAAGAGACTATAGATCTTCAGTCTCCAAGGACTAGGGATTACAGGTAGGGACATAAATAGACTGGCCCTGAAGAGAAGCTGGAATGAGACCCTCTTGGAAATTAGGACATTCAAAAGCATCTGGGAACACAGGGGACTTGAGATACCACATATAGGCTTAGGTAAGATGCAAACTTGGGAAAGCCCTGAGCTAATTCCAAGGTTTAGAGCAAGTCCTACCTGAAGGGGTACCCTGAAACAGAGCCAATTTGCAAAGGCTGAAAATGGTGCATGTTTTTTTCAAATACCCACTTTTCAACAACAGAATCACATGGCATAGAAAGGAACAGTAAAATCTGATCCATTAAAACAAAACAAAAGCAATTGACAGAAACCATCCCTGAGAAAGATGTATTAATATTTACTAGAACAAATAGCTAAAGTAAAATATGAATAAAGAAGTAAACAAAATCAGGAAAATGATATATGCACAAAATAGGAAAATCAACAGAGATAGAAGTTATCAAAAGGAACCAAACAGATATTGTGGAGTGAAAAATAGTATAATTGAATTTAATTATTCATTACAGAGGTACAAAACCAAATTTGAGTAAGCAGAAGAAATAATTAGCCAACTTGAAAACAGAACAATTGAAATTATTGAGTCTGAAGAACAGAAAGAAAAGGGATCAAAGAAAAGTAAACAGAGTCTAAGGGATTTCTGAGAGAAATCCCTCAGAATCAAGGAAAAGAGACAAAAGGATGGAGAAGCTATTTGAAAAGCAGTGGCTGAAAATTTCCCAAATTTGTGGAAACACACGAATCTACAAATCCAAAAATTTCAATGAACACAAAGTAGGACAACTTAAAGGGACCCACGCTGAGACACGTTATAATAAAATTGTCAAAGCCAAGGACAAAGAGAGTGTTGTAAACAGAAAGAAAAAATCAACTTATCACTTATAAAAAATTCTCAAAACTATCAACAATTCTTGGCAAAAGTTTTGAAGGACAGAAAAGAGTGGGATATACTAACAGTGCTGAAAGAAAATAATTTCAACCGAGAATTCTGTGTCTGGCAAAAGTATCCTTCAAAAAATGAGGGGAAAATTAAGATAGTCCCAGGTAAACAAAAGCTGAGGGTAGTTGATTACCACTGCTGCTGCTAGGTCCACCTTATCAAAAGTGCTGAAGATACCATTCAGTATCTCAAAGTCATGTAAAATATAAAGATTTCCAATAAGAGTTAACTGTACGCAAAAACAACAACAACAAAAAAACAATGTTATAATTTTGGCTTATAACTTCACTTTTTATTTTCTACAGAATTTAAAATACAAATGCATTAATTATTAATCTTGGTTAATGAGTATACAATGTATGAGAATGTAATTCCTGTATCAATAATCTAAAGTTGAGGTGGAGATATGTTATGAACAGAGCAGACCTGGCATCCATTCAGGTTAGATTGCTATAACTTTAAGATTTTGTTGGGGGAAAAAAAAGATTTTGTTGATATATGTAATCCTCAATGGAACAACTAAGAAAATATCTAAGGGATACACATGAAAGGAACTGAGAATCAGATTTTCACCTATGTGAAATACCTAAAATAGTCAAATCCATAGAGACAGACATAGAATAGTGGTTACCAGCATTGGAAAAGGGGTTTATATTATTATTTATTAAGTATGGGATTTCAGTTTGAGATTATGAAAAAGTCCTGGAGATAGATAGTGGTGATGGTTGTATACCAAACTGAATGTACTTAATACCACTGAATTTCACAATTAAATATGGCTAAAATGCTAAATTTTGTTATATGTGTTTTACCAAAATTAAAAAACTAGACAAAAGTCATAAAATGAGTGATCTACAAATGAGAGCCATTATTTTGGGAACATTTATTATGAATGACAGTGGCTTCATACTTTTCATAATACATTTCCATGCATACAACTCTATAAATTTAATAATCTCATCTGGTAAATGTTTTATCATGAGGAAAAAGATCAGTAAATCAAGCCTCAAACTTAGCAACTTTCACTTTCAAGGGAACGTTTCATGCAAAGATGGGCACAATTAAGGACAGAAATGGTATGGACATAACAAAAGCACAAGATATTAAGAAGAGGTGGCAAAAATACACAGAAGAACTATATGAAAGAGATCCTACTGACCCAGATAACCATGATGGTGTGATCACTCACCTAGAGCCAGACATCCTGGAGTGCTGTGAAGTAAGGTGGGCCTTAGGAAGCATCTCTACGAACAAAGCTAGAGGAGGTGATGGAATTTCAGTTGAGCTATCAAATCCTGAAAGATGATGCTGTGAAAGTGCTGCACTCAACATGGCAGCAAATTTTGAAAACTCAGCAGTGATCACAGAACTGGAAAAGGTCAGTTTTCATTCCAATACCAAAGAAGGGCAATGCCAAAGAATGTTCAGACTTCCACACAATTGCACTCATCTCACACGCTAGCAAAATAATGCTCAAAATTCTGCAAGCTAGGCTTCAACAGTAAATGAACTGAGAACTTCAAGATATTAAAATTGGATTTAGAAAAGGCCCAGGAACCAAAGATCAGATTGCCAATATCCATTGGATCATAGAAAAAGCAAGAGAATTCCAGAAAAACATCTGCTTCTGCTTCATTGACTATGCTAAAGCTTTTGACTGTTTGGATTACAACAAACTGTGGGAAATTCTTCAAGAGATGGGAATACCAGACCACCTCATCTGCCTCCTGAGGAATCTGTATGCAGGTCAAGAAGCAACAGTTATAACAAGATACGGAACAATGGACTGATTCCAAATTAGGAAAGGAGTATGTCTGTCAAGGCTGTATATTGTCACCCTGCTTATTTAACTTATATGCAGATTACATCATGTGAAATACTTGGCTGGAAGAAGCACAAGCTGGAATCAAGATTGCTGGGAGAAATATCAATAACCTCAGATATGCGTATGATACCACCCTAATGGCAGAAAGCAAAGAGGAACTAAGGAGCCTCTTGATGAAATTGAAAGGGGAGAGTGAAAAAGTTGGCTTAACATTCAGCATTCAGAAAACAAAGATCATGGCATCTGGTCCCATAACTTCTTTACAAATAGATGGGGAAACAATGGAAACAGTGAGAGATTTTATTTTACTGGGCTCCAAAATCACTGCAGATGGTGACTGTAGCCATGAAATCAAAAGACGCTTGCTCCTTGGAAGAAAGCTATGACAAACCTAGACAGCATATTAAAAAGCAGAGACATTACTTTGCCAACCAATGTCCATCTAGTCAAAGCTATGGTGTTTCCGGTAGTCATGTATGGATGTGAGAGTTGGACCATAAAGAAAGCTGAGTGCCAAAGAATTGATGCTTTTGAACTGAAGTGTTGGGACTCTTGAGAATTCCTTGGACAGCAAGGAGATTCAGCCAGTCAATCCTAAAGGAAATCAACCCTGAATATTTATTGGAAGGACTGATGCTGAAGCTGAAGCTCTGATACTTTGCCCACCTGATTTACAGAACTGACTCATGGAAAAGACCATGATGCTGGAAAAATTGAAAGAAGGAGGAGAAGGGGACGACAGAGGATGAGATGGTTGGATTGTATCACGACTCGATGGACATGAGTTTGAGCATGCTTCAGGAGTTGGTGATGGACAGGGAAGCCTGGAATGCTACAGTCCATGGGTTCGCTGTGAGGTGGACATGACTGAGTGACTGAACTGAACTGAGCCAAAGTGAACTTTTCATTGGTCTGATTAAAAACCCACTCCTCCTTTAACTTCACTGAATAAAGAAAGAAATTAAAGGGGAGTGTGTTTAGGAAATTCATGATAAACTATGAATTTAATATGTGGTTGGAATATATTTAGAAACAAATCACAGCATGTGACTAATAATTCTAAATATTTGCATATGAAATAATTACTATTGTGAAATATTCTATTTATTTCCAGAAATAAAAAGAATTTAATATAATTGGCTTTACTCAAGACCACTCTAATCCATAACCTAATTTTTGCTTAAATGGGAATTAGCCTCTTGACTGATGTGGTGGGGCTCCTTACCCAAGTAAGTGCTCTTTTTCCTGTGTGCACTAGATTGTACTTCCTAGCTTCTTTTGTGATTGGAAGTAATCATATGAAGAGTTATAGGCAATAGATTGTAAGAAGTAATAAATATTATGGTCTGGCCTCTAAAATCCTCCTATCGGTATATTCCATCTATTGTTTTCTTGTAGCTGTCAAAATAGAGATAATGTCCAAAGTGACCTTGGAAACCACCAAGGTGGCAGAACCTCTGTTACCATGCATCTGTGAATGATGGTAGAATAGCATTTTCCTACCCACTCACTCACCCATCCAGGATCATGAAATACACTTCCATTGTGCTTGAACATTGTAAATTTGTGGTCTTATTTGCATAGAACTTAGTCTATTCCAACTAACAAAGTTAAAATAATAATACTGATAAGAATTACTAGTATTCTACACATTATTGTTAATACCCATTATTGTTAATTATTGTTACCAATAATTATTAATTAATAACAAATGTTTCATCCTATGTTATTAAAGCAAAATAATGAATATTGATAGAGAAAATAAGGTTGTAGGCTCTTTTGAAGGATATATCAGTTAGAATGAAAATGATAAAAGACTAAAGTATAAAATCCATGAGGTTTAATTTTTATTTATAACTAATTTAACCACTGGGATGTTGTTTTAGTCAGTTTGGTGGAATTATTCTAGACTGGGTGGCTTAAACATCAAACATATTTCTCACAGATCTGGAGACTGAGAAATCAAAGATCAAGTCACCAGCAGATCTGGTGAAGACACTTTTCCGGTTTTAGATGGCCTTCTCACTGCATCCTCACGTGGAGAGCAGAAAGAGGAAGCAAGCTCTCCTGAGTTTATTCTTAAAAAAGGCACTAATCCCATCATAAGGGCTCTGCCCTCATGACCTAATTACCCCCTATAGGCCTCATCTTCAAATACCATCACATTGAGGATTAAAGTTTCAACATATAAATTTTAGGAAGATGTAAACATTCAATCCATAGCAGATGTCAATTCACAGATGGGAAGCTCTTTTTATTTAGTTATGTTGCTTTAGTTCTTAGCAGAATGCCTTGTATGTGGTAGGCTTTAATAAATATTTGAATGAATAAATGAACAAACAAATGAACTCTTCATAGGACAGAATTCTTAGCCTTTTGATACCTTAGGTCCTCTTATATAAAAAGTTTCTAATCACTTCAAACTATGGTGATTACAGTGAGACAATATTATTTAAGCATGTTGTACAAAGCATTTTGTTTAGACATAAAAACCTTCTAAAGAAACCAATTTTAAAATAGTCTAGAACTTGTATGTAATTGTGTTCATACTTCTAAATTATCAGTTCAGTTCAGTCGCTCAGTCGTGTCCGACTCTTTGTGACCTCATGAATTGCAGCACGCCAGGCTTCCCTGTCCATCACCAACTCCTGGAGTTCACTCAAACTCATGTCCATCGAGTCGGTGATGCCATCCAGCCATCTCATCCTCTGTCGTCCCCTTCTCCTCCTGCCCCCAATCCCTCCCAGCATCAGGGTCTTTTCCAATGAGTCAACTCTTCGCATGAGGTGGCCAAAGTACTGGAGTCTCAGCTTTAGCATCATTCCTTCCAAAGAAATCCCAGGGCTGATCTCCTTCAGAATGGACTGGTTGGATCTCCTTGCAGTCCAAGGGACTCTCAAGAGTCGTCTCCAACACCACAGTTCAAAAGCATCAATTCTTTGGCGCTCAGCTTTCTTCACAGTCCAACTCTCACATTCATGCACGACCACTGGAAAAACCATAGCCTTGACTAGACGGACCTTTGTTGGCAAAGTAATGTCTCTGCTTTTGAATATGCTATCTAGGTTGGTCATAACTTTCCTTCCAAGGAGTAAGCGTCTTTTAATTTCGTGGCTGCAATCACCATCTCCAGTGATTTTGGAGCCCCCCAAAATAAAGTCTGGCACTGTTTCCACTGTTTCCCCATCTATTTCCCATGAAGTGATGGGACCAGATGCCATGATCTTCGTTTTCTGAAAGTTGAGCTTTAAGCCAACTTTTTCACTCTCCTCTTTCACTTTCATCAAGAGGCTTTTGAGTTCCTCTTCACTTTCTGCCATAAGGGTGGTGTCATCTGCATATCTGAGGTTACTGATATTTCTCCCAGCAATCTTGATTTGAGCTTGTGTTTCTTCCAGTCCAGCGTTTCTCATGATGTACTCTGCATAGAAGTTAAATAAGCAGGGTGACAATATACAGCCATGATGTACTCCTTTTCCTATTTGGAACCAGTCTGTTGTTCCATGTCCAGTTCTAACTGTTGCTTCCTGACCTGCATATAGGTTTCTCAAGAGGCAGGTCAGGTGGTCTGATATTCCCATCTCTTTCAGAATTTTCCACAGTTTATTGTGATCCACACAGTCAAAGGCTTTGGCATAGTCAATAAAGCAGAAATAGATGTTTTTCTGGAACTCTCTTGCTTTTTCCATGATCCAGCGGATATTGGCAATTTGATCTCTGGTTCCTCTGCCTTTTCTAAAACCAGCTTGAACATCTGGAAGTTCACAGTTCACGTATTGCTGAAGCCTGGCTTGGAGAATTTTGAGCATTACTTTAGTAGCGTGTGAGATGACTGCAATTGTGCGGTAGTTTGAGCATTCTTTGGCATTGCCTTTCTTTGGGATTGGAATGAAAACTGTCCTTTTCCAGTCCTGTGGCCACTGCTGTGTTTTCCAGATTCACTGGCATATTGAGTGCAGCACTTTCACAACATCCTCTTTCAGGATTTGAAAGAGCTCAACTGGAATTCTATCACCTCCACTAGCTTTGTTCGTAGTGATGCTTTCTAAGGCCCACTTAACTTCACATTCCAGAATGTTTGGCTCTAGGTGAGTGATCACACCATCTTGATTATCTTGGTCGTGAAGATCTTTTTTGTACAGTTCTTCTGTGTATTCTTGCCATCTCTTCTTAATATCTTCTGCGTCTGTTAGGTCCATACCATTTCTGTCCTTTATTGAGCCCATCTTTGCATGAAATGTTCCCTTGGTATCTCTAATTTTCTTGAAGAGATCTCTAGTCTTTCCCATTCTGTTGTTTTCCTCTATTTCTTTGCATTATAACTTCTAAATTATAGTGCTGTCTATTTGTCATTGTAGATCTTTGTAAATCATTATTTGATAAAATAGAATACTCTTTCCTTACAACATCTTTGTTATAAGCTAGAATACTTCTTCTGGAGAGGTTACTGTTAATTATATTTTCCTTACAATGACATTTGATATATTTGCCTCCTTAATATTTTATAATTAGGTAGTTTAAAGCTATGTAAATCCATATACTTTGCATAAAAATTATAAATCAAGATTGGTGAACCATGAAATGTCTAGTTTTGCACAATGTTTATGAATAATAAAGGGAAACTGACTCACTTGTGTAGATTCAGCTTGCAAAACATCTGCCAAAATGTCACACAAGGTGTACTTCTGAATAGATATTAGGTTTCCTAGTTCCACTGAATTCTCTTATTGAAAGCTTTCACAGGATGTGAACAGATGCCTAATTTGCTAGTCTATTACAAAAAAAAAAAAAAACTAGGATTATGAGGTGTTGAGTTTGCCTCTATTATATTGTTTTTGAAAAGATAAATGAGAAATAGTAGAAGCAAAAACTTACTATTTTGTGAAATTTTGAAGAGTTACATACTTATTCTTTTAAATTAAGCAATGCCAATTGATGTATTTTTGGAATCTTTTTGGAGAATATTCTTGTGCTTCCTACCATTTGTCCAGTTCTCTTGTGGTTTATATTTCAATAGGCTCTTCATTTCTGAGTAGTACTCTGGCAGCTGCTTGGATCTTGTTAATGAATTCATTTGGATGCATATTCTTTCTTTAGTTAACACACTCAGAGCTTTCTCTTTGTGAAGTAAATCTTCTAATTTTGTTTGCCTATCTTGGTTGTTAGTTGTTGCTGATACAGCTTCCTGAAATATGCCGCCTGACAATTTTGGATTAATTAAGATTGAATTGCATGTGGTGACATTTTCAGTCATCTTACAAGCAGCTCATATTTAACAGTTTTAAGCTGGTAAGGGAATAGTCTGTCAGAGTCCAAAGAAATTGTGCTTCATTTTAAGGTTTTCTTACTAATATCAACAAGAAAGATTTTCAAATAGTTCTTTGGTCTATCATCCTGAAGCCAGCACTTTGTTTTTGTAGAGTCTTAGAGGTGTCTGCATAGATGGCTTTTTCTTTGTGTCTGGACTTAGCTAACTTCTACTCATCCTTTAAGAACCTGTTTGCAAGGGAGGAGACCTGGGTTCAAGCCCTGGGTTGGGAAGATACTCTGGAGAAGGAAATGTCAACCCACTCCAGTATACTTACCTGGAGAATTTCATGGACAGAGGAACCTGGCAGGTACAGTCTATGGGGTTGCAAAGAGTTGGACACGACTGAGTAACTAGCTCTCACATACTCACCCTTTAGGATGCAATTCAGGTACTATCCTGTCCGTAAAGACTTCTCCAAGCCTATGCTGAGGGCCAGAAGCCCCTCTACACCACTCTCTAGTGTTTGTCTAATCACAGCATGTTACCCACTACCACAATTACCTGTTTATATGTCTAATAGCTCTGGTCACGGAGAAGGCAATGGCACCCCACTCCAGTACTGTTGCCTGGAAAATCCCATGGATGGAGGAGCCTGGTAGGCTGCAGTCCATGGGGTCGCACAGAGTCAGACACGACTGAAGTGACTTAGCAGCAGCAGCAGCAGCAGCTCTGGTCACTAGAAACTAGATTCTTGAGTGACAGTGATATGTCTTTCTAACCTAGAGATTCCAGAGCTTGATACCTGACAAGCATTTAATAAAAGCTTACTGAATAAAGAACAGTGTGATTACAATTGTTTAGAGCTCTTTAGTATCTATGCCTCTTTTGTGCATAATATTTATAAATTATGTTTCTGATTATTGAGTGTTTTAGTAGAGTTGAGTGTAAAAACTTTTTGAAAGAGTTTTTCAGGTTGCTGGTTAATTAATCACTTTGGGCCTTTTTTCACCAACAAACTAAAATCTTTGGGTGAGAAGGTTCCGCTTCTCAGGCTAACTCTGTAAAATTATTCCTGTTGTGTCTCAGTTTACTCAAATGACTGAATGGTCTTCTGGGTTTTAGAAGTTTTATAGTATGGAAGTGATAACTTATAACCTGAAAGGTGTTTTAAACATACAAAATCACATTGTGTAGCTTTTATGGAACTAGTATTCCTCAGGAAATGGTATATATGTTATAAGGTTGATGTCCTGAAATTGTTTCCAATAATACAATGTATAAGACTCGAGTTACTGAAAGCATTATTTTAATATATGTTTGTGATAGTAATGACCCATTAAACTTTACTCATTTGATAAGATTAAACCATTAGCTGAAAGGGAAGTTTTAATTCTTTCATTTAAAAAAATACTGGCTGAGCTGGTCTGCTTATAATACTGAACAATGAGATAAGAACATTAGTTGAATATTTATCATACCAAGCATCTTGGTACATACCGAGGTGGTGTGCAGTAGTAAAGAATCCACCTGCAAATACAAGAGATGAAAGAGTGAGACACAACTGAGCACAGACACACACACACACACACACCAATCATCTTGCATGTTCTGCTAAGTCGCTTCAGTCATGTCCGACTCTGAGCGACCCCATGGACTGCAGCCTACCAGGTTCCTCTGTCCATGGGATTTTCCAGGCAAGAGTACTGGAGTGGGGTGCCATTGCCTTCTCCTGTACATGTTCTTGTTGTTGTTTAATTGCTAAGTTGTGTCTGTCTCTTTTGCAACTCAATGGACTAGCCCACGAGGGTCCTATGTTCATGGGATTTTCCAGGCGAAAATACTGGAATGGGTTGTCATTTTCCTTCTCCAGGGGATCTTCCTGACCCAAGAATAGAACCCGAGTCACGTATGTCTCCTGCATTGGCAGGTGGATTCTTTACCACTGGGCCACCTGGGAAGTGTGCACCTATGCATATCATCTAATTTAAACCTTATGATAGAACTATGCTGCATGAATTATTGCCTCCATTTTATAGTTGAGAAAACTGAGCATGATAGAGATAAATTTCATGTTGAGATTTGCAGAGTTAGTCAGTAATAAAGTGTGATTTTGAAACCAGATATGCTTGAGAATAATTGGCAATAGATTTGGTACAGTAGTTGCTCTTGGAACTTTAGACACTGACAAATTTAATTTGTGTACTAAAATTCCTTTTGATAGTCTTATAAAGCAAAATAATATATCATTGTTAAAAGAGTTCACAGGTGCCATAAGGGAGATTATAATCTTATTATGTATAACAAGAGTTTGTGCAGGTTTGTAAAGAATAATTTAACATATTTCTTTTGTGTTTTTGAAGTTTCTTTTTTCTCTTTTTTTTTTAAGAAAATGACTCACTTAAGCACAGATACTGCTTCTCTTTGGTGCTTGCACATGGATAACTGACATCTCTAATTATGTTTTCTTGAATATAAGCAGGTTTTTTGGTTTTTTTTTTTTTTGCCAGAAGAGTTTATCATGAGATAAAATACAAAGAACATTTATACCATTCTTCACTGGATACATGTGAAAAATTGAAAGTAAGAAGTATCTGATCTGATAATGAGTGACTGCTAACATTTTGGAAGCTTTCTAATAGGATAAAAAGTTACTAAATGATAGGGAAAGATATCTTTTAATGAAACACCTGGAGTATGGATAACAGTGCACATTTTGTTTCTTTATGGAAAGCAGTTAACAGTAATGCTGTCTATAATGAATATTTCCAAAGATGCTAAGTGAATGTAAATTAGCTACAACTACATAAATGGGTAAAGATAGCCCTCAAGTTATAGATGAAAAACAATCTGCTGGATTAACCCATGTTTCCACAGCTATTAAAGCCAGGGGGAGGGAGTCACTGCAAGCATTAACAATTTATATCTCATCCCCGTTTGCAAATCACAAGGTTACCAGTCACCATCCCCCAATTATCTCTACAAGCAGTGCACCAATTTAATATGTCAAATAGGATTTATAGAGCAGTAGTAAATAAAAAAACAAAAATAAAAATCTAAATAAGGACTCTCTTCATTGGAAGAGGGGAGCCCTCGTACTAAACCCTTTCTTCAGGCCTGATCCAGCAACAGTAATCCCAGAGGCAGAGTTGTACTTCACTTAACATTTTTAATTATTTGTTTTCCTTTTGAAAATGTAGATTGTTCACGTGACAATTTCCATGCATATAAAAAGCCATGCCAAAAAGTAAACCTTTCTTCCATTCTCTTGTTTCTATTACCCAGAGGCAACACCATTACAGATTTGAGTCACTTCTCAGATTATACATTAATTTTAAATAAGGGAATGTTTCTGAGTGCTCTGTAATGTATATTTCCCCAAGGAGCATATTAAATGCACTATCTTGCACCTTTAGAGTATACGTGGAATAAAAAATTAAATTTGCCCAGCTCTTCTGTCATCATATGCTTAATATGATATGTAAATTGCTGGCATCTCTGCCCTTTGTGGCCTCAGCTGCCTGAGAACTCCCGGACCAGCAGCGGAATGAATGACAGGTCAGATGCAGCAGTGTGTGTTTAATTAACTTTCAGTGAGCTAGCATGAGAAAAAGAAGAAATCTTTGTTCTTAATAAAGTCTCAGTTTGCTTATCCCGGCATTATAGTACCTTTCTGGCAGCTAGGTGATTTAGAAAGAAAATTCTGTCATGTATGTGGAAAGATTGAAGGCTCTATCTCATGAACTGATTACAGAATTTTCATAAGACTGGGGAAACAGACTCTTCAAGGGCACAAAATTACCTTGTGTGTACCAGGATCCAGGGGAAAGGAGTAGTGACCCCACAAGAGACTGAGCCAGACTTTCTTGTGTGTGCTTGGGAGTCTCTGGTGGAGGTGTGGGTTGAGAGTGGCCTGCTGCAGGGTCGGGACACTGCCAACAGCAGTCCGGGGAGGCGCAGCATGCTGGCATACGTACTTTTGGGGGAGGTCACCATTATGCCATTACTCCTACCATAGTTTGGCCTGAGGCCAAACTAGAGGGAGGGAGCACAGCTCCACCCATCAGCAGAAAATTGGATGAAAGATTTACTGAATATGGCCCTGCCCACCAGAGCAAGACCCAGTTTTCCCCCCAGCCAGTCCCTCCCATCAGGAAGCTTCCACAAGCCTCTTATCCTCATCCATCAGAAGGCAGACAGAACGAAAGCCAAAATCACAGAAAAATAACTAAAATGATCACATGGATCCCAACTTTGTGTAACTCAGTGAGATTATGAGCCATGCCATGTAGGGCCATCCAAGATGGACAGGTCGTGGTGGAGAGTTCTGACAAAACGTGCTCCACTGGAGAAGATAATGGCAAACCACTTCAGCATTCTTACCTTGAGAACCCCACAAACAAGGCAAAAAGATATGACACTAAAAGATGAACTCCCAGGTTGGTATGATCCATTATGCTACTGGAGAAGAGCATAGAAATAGCTCCAGAAGGAATTAAGAGGCTGAGCCAAATCAGAAACAGTGCCCAGTTGTGGATGTGTCTGGTGGTAAAAGTGAAATCTGATGCTGTAAAGAACAATATTGCATAGGAACCTGGAATGTTAGGTCCACGAATCAAGGTAAATTGGAAATGGTCAACAGGAGATGGCAAGAGTGAATATCCACATTTTAGGAATCAGTGAACTAAAATGGACCTGAATGGGTGTATTTAATTCAGATGACCATTATATCTACTACTCTGGGCAAGAATCCCTCAAAAATGGAGTAGTCCTCATAGTCAACAAATGAGTCTAAAATGCAGTATTCAGGACAAGCTCAAAAACGACAGAATGATCTCTGTTCATTTCCCAGGTAAACCATTCACTATCACAGTAATCGTAATCTATGTCCCAACCACTGATGTTGAAGAAGGTGAAGTTGAACGGTTCTGTGAAGACCTACAAGACATTCTAGACATAAACCAAAAAAGATGTCTTTTTCATTACAGGGGACTGGAATGCAAAAGTAGAAATTCAGGAGACACCTGGAGTAATAGGCAAGTTTTGCCTTAGTGTACAAAATGAAGTAGGGCAAAGGCTAACAAGAGTTTTGCCATGACAGTGCACTGGTCATAACAAACGTCTTGTTCCGACAACACAAGAGATGACTCTACACATGGACATTACCAGATGGTCAATACCTAAATCAAATTGATTATATTCTTTGCAGCCAAAGATGGAGAAGCTCTATACAGTCAGCAAAAACAAGACTGGGAGCTGACTGTGGCTCAGATCATGAACTCCTTATTGCCAAATTCAGACTTAAATTGAAGAAAGTAGGGAAAACCATTCAGGTATGACCTAAATCAAATCCCTTACGATTATACAGTGGAAATGACAAATAGATTCAAGGGATTAGATCTGCTAGAGAGTGCCTGAAGAACTATGGATAAGACGTTCGTGACATTGTACAGGAGGCAGTGATCAAGACCACCCACAAAAAGAAGAAATGCAGAAAGGCAAAATGGTTGTCTGAGGAGATCGTACAAATAGTTGAGAAAAGAAAAGAAGTGAAAGGCAAAGGAGAAAAGGAAAGGCAAAGGGGAAAAGGAACTTTGCACCCATTTGAGTGCAGAGTTCCAAATAATAGCAAGCAGAGATAAGAAAGCCTTTCTCAGTGATCAGTGCAAGGAAATAGAGGAAAACAATAGAATGGGAAAGAATAGAGATCTCTTCAAGAAAATTAGGGATACCAAGGGAACATTACTTGCAAAGATGGGCACAGTAAAGGACAGAAACAGTATGAACCTAATAGAAACAGAAGATATTAATAAGAGGTGGCAAGAATATTCAGAAGAGATATACAAACAGATCTTAATGACTTGGATAACCACAATGGTGTTATCACTCACCTAGAGCCAAACATCCTGGAGTGTGAAGTCAGGTGGATCTTAGGAAGCATCACTACAAATAAAGCTAGTGGAGGTGATGGAATTCCAAACCACCTATTTTAAATCTTAAGGTGATGCTGTTAAAGTGCTGCACTCAATATGCCAGCACATTTGGAAAACTCAGCATGGCTACAGGACAAGAAAAAGTCAGTTTTCATTCCAGTCCCAAAGAAGGGCAATGCCAAAGAATGTTCAAACTACTGCACAGTTATATTCATTTCACATGCTAGAAAGGTCATGCTCAAAATACTATTGAAGCTAGGCTTCAATAGTACATGAACCAAAAATTTCCAGATGTACAAGCTGGGTTTAGAAAAGGCAGAGGTACCAGAGATCAAATTACCAACATCTGTTGGATCACAGAAAAAGCAAAGGGAATTTCACAAAAACATCTACTTCTGCTTCATTTACTATGCTAAAGCATTTGACTGTGTGGATTACAACAAACTGTTGAAAATTCTCAGAGAGATGGGAATACCAGACCACCTTACCTGCTTCCTGAGAAATCGGTATGCTGGTCAAGAAGCAACAGTTAGAATGGGACATGAAACAACAAACTGGTTCCAAATTGGAAAGGAGTCTGTCAAGGCTGTATATTGTCACCCTGCTTATTTAACTTATATGCAGAGTACATCATGTGAAATGCTGGGCTGGATGAAGTTTAAGCTGAAATCAAGATTGCCAGGAGAAATATCAATAACCTCAGATATGCAGATGGCACCATCCTAATGGCAAAAAGAGAAGAGGAAGTAAAGAGCCTCTTGATGAAGATGAAGGAGGAGAGTGAAAAAGCTGTCTTAAAACTCAACATTCAAAATACTAAGATCATGGCATCCATAACGAAGATTATGGCATCCAGTCCCATTTCTTCATTGCAAATGCAGAGAAAATGAAAACAGTGACAAGCTTTATTTCTGGGCTCCAAAATCACTGTGGGCAGTGACTGTAGCCATGAAATTAAAAGACGCTTGCTTCTTGGAAGAAAACCTATGGCAAACCTCAGTTCAGTTCAGTTCTTTTCAGTTGCTCAGTCGTGTCTGACTCTCTGTGACCCCATGAACTGCAGCACACCAGGCTTCCCTGTCCATCACCAACTCCCGGAGCTTGCTCAAACTCATGTCCATCGAGTCGGTGATGCCAACAAGCCATCTCATCCTCTGTCTTCCCCTTCTCCTCCTGCCCCCAATCCCTCCCAGCATCAGGGTCTTTTCAAATGAATCAACTCTTCGCATGAGGTGGCCAAAGTATTGGAGTTTCAGCTTCAGCGTCAGTCCTTCCAATTAACACCCAGGACTTATCTCCTTTAGAATGGACTGGTTGGATCTCCTTGCAGTCCAAGGGACTCTCAAGAGTCTTCTCCAACACCACAGTTCAAAAGCATCAATTCTCCGCCATTCAGCTTTCTTTATAGTCCAACTCTCACATCCATACATGACTACTGGAAAAACCATAGCTTTGACTAGACGGACCTTGGTTGGCAAAGTAATGTCTCTGCTTTTTAATATTCTGTCTAGGTTGGTCATAGCTTTCTTCCAAGGAACAAGTGTCTTTTAATTTCAAGGCTGCTACTCACCATCTGCAGTGATTTTGGAGCCCCCCCCCCCCACAGTAATATCTCATTTTTTAAAAAAAGTTGTATTTTTCTAATGAGAGTTGATGTTGAACATCCTTTTATGTACTTGTTTGCCATTTGTAATTCTTCCTTTGATGAAGTGTCTGTTCAATCAATCATTTTAATTAATTAATTAATTCAGTTTTTTTATTGCTATGTTTTGAGAGGTCTTTAGATATTCCAGAGACAAATCTTTAATGAGATCTATAATTAGAAAATATTTTCTCTGGGAAAATATTGTCTCATTCTGTAATTTTGTTTCCATTTTGTTTATAATGTGTACTGCAGAGCAAACATTCTTAATTTTGATGAAGTGCAATTTATCAATTTAAAGAAGTGTTATGGATTGTGCCAGTCATACCATATCTTAGAACTCTGTCTAGTTCAAGGTCACAAATATTATCTCTAGAAATTTTATGATTTTAGGATTTAAATTTTGTTCTATAATGTCTTTCTAACTAATTTTTATACATGGATTGAAGTATTGAGCAAAGTTTACTACTTTGCCCCCAGTACTGCCCAGTCTTGGTTACTGTGGTGCTATAACAATTATTGAAACCCCAAATTTAAGCCAAGTTTGTTTTTCTTTTTCAAAATTATTTTAGCTACCTTAGATCTCATTTGCATGAGAACATTAGAATCAATTTCTGAATCTCTATAAAGGTATGCTATAATTTTATTGGAATTACATTGAAACTATAAATCAATCTGGAGGAACTGACATATTTCATTCCACGCACATAGTAAATTCCCCCATTTGCTTATGTCTCAGTCTTTTCTCATTGTCACTGCACAGGTCTTTTATGTCATTTGACAGATTTATGCCTAAGGAGTCTTTATTTTTAGTGTTATTGTAAATGGCATTAAAAGTTTAATATCGATTATCCTTTGCTAGTATATAGAAATATAATTTGTATTTGTATATTTCTTGTATCCTTCAGCCTTACTGGTAGCTTTCTTTTACATTCCATAGCATTTTCTATGCAGTCATTATATAGTCTGCAAATATAGTTTACTTCTTCCATTTATAAACTGTATACCAATTATTTATTTTTATTGTTTCCTAAACAAGCTTAGAACCTCTAATGTGAATTTCATTTGAAATGCTGAGAATAGTGACGCTTGCCTGTTCCTTGTCTGAGGGAAAATATATTCATTTTATCTAACTTTTTTCTGCTGTAATGATATTTTCATTTTATTTATTTTTTAAAAAATTTTATTTTATTTAACTGTACAATATTGTATTGGTTTTGCCATTTATCAACATGAATCCGCCACAGGTGTACATGTGTTCCTCATCCTGAACCCTCCTCCCTCCCCATACCATCCCTCTGGGTCGTCCCAGTGCACCAGCCCCAAGCATCCACTATTGTGCATCGAACCTGGACTGGCTACTCATTTCATATATGATATTATACATATTTCAATGCAATTCTCCCAAATCATCCCACCCTCTCCCTCTCCCACAGAGTCCAAAAGACTGTTCTATACATCAGTGTCTCTTTTGCTGTCTCGTATATAGGGTTATTGTTACCATCTTTCTAAATTCCATATATATGCGTTAGTATACTGTATTGGTGTTTTTCCTTCTGGCTTACTTCACTCTGTATAATAGGCTCCAGTTTCATCCACCTCATTAGAACTGATTCAAATGTATTCTTTTTAATGGCTGAGTAATACTCCATTGTGTATATGCACCACAGCTTTCTTATCCATTCATCTGCTGATGGACGTCTAGGTTGCTTCCATGTCCTGGCTATTGTAAACAGTGCTGCGATGAACATTGGGGTACACGTGTCTCTTTCCCTTCTGGTTTCCTCAGTGTGTATGCCCAGCAGTGGGATTGCTGGATCATAAGGCAGTTCTATTTACAGTTTTTTAAGGAATCTCCACACTGTTCTCCATAGTGGCTGTACTAGTTTGCATTCCCACCAACAGTGTAAGAGAGTTCCCTTTTCTCCACACCCTCTCCAGCATTTATTGCTTGTAGACTTTTGGATCCCAGCCATTCTGACTGGCGTGAAATGGTACCTCATAGTGGTTTTGATTTGCATTTCTCTGATAATGAGTGATGTTGAGCATCTTTTCATGTGTTTGTTAGCCATCTGTATGTCTTCTTTGGAGAAATGTCTATTTAGTTCTTTGGCCCATTTTTTGATTGGGTCATTTATTTTTCTGGAATTGAGCTGTAGGAGTTGCTTGTATATTTTTGAGATTAGTTGTTTGTCTGTTGCTTCATTTGCTATTATTTTCTCCCATTCTGAATTCTGTCTTTTCACTTTGCTTATAGTTTCCTTTGTTGTGCAGAAGCTTTTAAGTTTAATTAGGTCCCATTTGTTTATTTTTGCTTTTATTTCCAATATTCTGGGAGGTGGGTCATAGAGGATCCTGCTGTGATGTATGTCGGAGAGTGTTTTGCCTATGTTCTCCTCTAGGAGTTTTATAGTTTCTGGTCTTATGTTTAGATCTTTAATCCATCTTGAGTTTATTTTTGTGTATGGTGTTAGAAAGTGGTCTAGTTTCATTCTTTTACAAGTGGTTGACCAGTTTTCCCAGCACCACTTGTTAAAGAGATTGTCTTTAATCCATTGTATATTCTTGCCTCCTTTGTCAAAGATAAGGTGTCCATATGTGCGTGGACTTATCTCTGGGCTTTCTATTTTGTTCCATTGATCAATATTTCTGTCTTTGTGCCAGTACCATACTGTCTTGATGACTGTGGCTTTGTAGTAGAGCCTGAAGTCAGGCAGGTTGATTCCTCCAGTTCCATTCTTCTTTCTCAAGATAGCTTTGGCTATTCTAGGTTTTTTGTATTTCCATACAAATTTTGAAATTATTTGTTCTAGCTCTGTGAAGAATACCGTTGGTAGCTTGATAGGGATTGCATTGAATCTATAAATTGCTTTGGGTAGTATACTCATTTTCACTATATTGATTCTTCCAATCCATGAACATGGTATATTTCTCCATCTATTAGTGTCCTCTTTGATTTCTTTCACCAGTGTTTTATAGTTTTCTACATATAGGTCTTTAGTTTCTTTAGGTAGATATATTCCTAAGTATTTTATTCTTTCCGTTGCAATGGTGAATGGAATTGTTTCCTTAATTTCTCTTTCAGTTTTCTCATTATTAGTGTATATGAATGCAAGGGATTTCTGTATGTTGATTTTATATCCTGCAACTTTACTATAATCATTGATTAGTTCTAGTAATTTTCTGGTGGAGTCTTTAGGGTTTTCTATGTAGAGGATCATGTCATCTGCAAACAGTGAGTGTTTTACTTCTTCTTTTCCAATTTGGATTCCTTTTATTTCTTTTTATGCTCTGATTGCTGTGGCCAAACCTTCCAAAACTATGTTGAATAGTAATGGTGAAAGTGGGCACCTTTGTCTTGTTCCTGACTTTAGAGGAAATGTTTTCAATTTTTCACCATTGAGGATAATGTTTGCAGTGGGTTTGTCATATATAGCTTTTATTATGTTGAGGTATGTTCCTTCTATTCCTGCTTTCTGGAGAATTCTTATCATAAATGGATGTTGAATTTTGTCAAAGGGTTTCTCTGCATCTATTGAGATAATCATATGGTTTTTATTTTTCAATTTGTTAATGTGATGTATTACATTGATTGATTTGCGGATATTGAAGAATCCTTGCATCCCTGGGATAAAACCCACTTGGTCATGGTGTATGGTCTTTTTAATGTGTTGTTGGATTCTGATTGCTAGAATTTTGTTAAGGATTTTTGCATCTATGTTCATCAGTGATATTGGCCTGTAGTTTTCTTTTTTTGTGGGATCTTTGTCAGGTTTTGCTATTAGGGTGATGGTGGCCTCATAGAATGAGTTTGGAAGTTTACCTTCCTCTGCAATTTTCTGGAAGAGTTTGAGTAGGATAGGTGTTAGCTCTTCTCTAAATTTTTGGTAGAATTCAGCTGTGAAGCCTTCTGGACCTGGGCTTTTGTTTGCTGGAAGATTTCTGATTACAGTTTCAATTTCTGTGCTTGTGATGGGTCTGTTAAGGTTTTCTACTTCTTCCTGGTCCAGTTTTGGAAAGTTGTACTTTTCTAAGAATTTGTCCATTTCTTCCATGTTGTCCATTTTATTGGCATATAATTGTTGATAGTAGTCTCTAATGATCCTTTGTATTTGTGTGTTGTCTGTTGTGATCTCTCCATTTTCATTTCTAATTTTATTGATTTGATTTTTCTCCCTTTGTCTCTTGGTGAGTCTGGCTAATGGTTTGTCAATTTTATTTATCCTTTCAAAGAACCAGCTTTTGGCTTTGTTGATTTTTGCTATGGTCTCTTTTGTTTCTTTTGCATTTATTTCTGCCCTAATTTTTAAGATTTCTTTCCTTCTACTAACCCTGGGGTTCTTCATTTCTTCCTTTTCTAGTTGCCTTAGGTGTAGAGTTAGATTATTTATTTGACTTTTTTCTTGTTTCTTGAGGTATGCCTGTATTGCTATGAACTTTCCCCTTAGGACTGCTTTTACAGTGTCCCACAGGTTTTGGGTTGTTGTGTTTTCATTTTCATTCGTTTCTATGCAAATTTTGATTTCTTTTTTGATTTCTTCTGTGATTTGTTGGTTATTCAGCAGCGTGTTGTTCAGCCTCCATATGTTGGAATTTTTAATAGTTTTTCTCCTGTAATTGAGATCTAATCTTACTGCATTGTGGTCAGAAAAGATGCTTGGGATGATTTCAATTTTTCTGAATTTACCAAGGCTAAATTTATGGCCCAGGATGTGATCTATCCTGGAGAAGGTTCCGTGCGCACTTGAGAAAAAGGTGAAATTCTTTGTTTTGGGATGAAATGTCCTATAGTTATCAATTAGGTCTAACTGGTCTATTGTATCATTTAAAGTTTGTGTTTCCTTGTTAATTTTCTGTTTAGTTGATCTATCCATAGGTGTGAGTGGGGTATTAAAGTCTCCCACTATTATTGTGTTATTGTTAATTTCTCCTTTCATACTTGTTAGTATTTGTCTTACATATTGCGGTGCTCCTATGTTGGGTGCATATATATTTATAATTGTTATATCTTCGTCTTGGATTGATCCTTTGATCATTATGTAGTGACCTTCTTTGTCTCTTTTCACAGCCTTTGTTTTAAAGTCTATTTTATCTGATATGAGTATTGCTACTCCTGCTTTCTTGTGGTCCCTATTTTCATGGAAAATCTTTTTCCAGCCCTTCACTTTCAGTCTGTATGTGTCCCCTGTTTTGAGGTGGGTCTCTTATAGACAACATATGTAGGGGTCTTGTTTTTGTATCAATTCAGCCAGTCTTTATCTTTTGGTTGGGACATTCAACCCATTTACATTTTTTTTTTTAAATCTTCCAATTTTATTTAATTTTTAAACTTTACATAATTGTATTAGTTTTGCCACATATCAAAATGAATCCGCCACAGGTATACATGTGTTCCCCATCCTGAACCCTCCTCCCTCCTCCCTCCCCACACCATCCCTCTGGGCCGTCCCAGTGCACCAGCCCCAAGCTTCCAGCATCATGCATCGAACCTGGACTGGCAACTCATTTCCTACATGATATTTTACATGTTTCATTGCCATTCTCCCAAATCTTCCCACCCTCTCCCTCTCCCACAGAGTCCATAAGACTGTTCTATACATCAGTGTCTCTTTTGTTGTCTCGTACACCGGGTTATTGTTTCCATATTTCTAAATTCCATATATATGCGTTAGAATACTGTATTTATGTTTTTCCTTCTGGCTTACTTCACTCTGTATAATAGGCTCCAGTTTCATCCACCTCATTAGAACTGATTCAAAAGTATTCTTTTTAATGGCTGAGTAATACTCCATTGTGTATATGTACCACAGCTTTCTTATCCATTCATCTACTGATGGACATCTAGGTTGCTTCCATGTCTTGGCTATTATAAACAGTGCTGCGATGAACATTGGGGTACACGTGTCTCTTTCCCTTCTGGTTTCCTCAGTGTGTATGCCCAGCAGTGGGGTTGCTGGATCATAAGGCAGTTCTATTTCCAGTTTTTTAAGGAATCTCCACACTGTTCTCCATAGTGGCTGTACTAGTTTGCATTCCCACCAACAGTGTAAGAGGGTTCCCTTTTCTCCACACCCTCTCCAGCATTTATTATTTGTAGACTTTTGGATCGCAGCCATTCTGACTGGTGTGAAATGGTACCTCATAGTGGTTTTGATTTGCATTTCTCTGATAATGAGTGATGTTGAGCATCTTTTCATGTGTTTGTTAGCCATCTGTATGTCTTTTTTGGAGAAATGTCTATTTAGTTCTTTGGCCCATTTTTTGATTGGGTCGTTTATTTTTCTGGAGTTGAGCTGTAGGAGTTGCTTGTATATTTTTGAGATTAGTTGTTTGTCGGTTGCTTCATTTGCTATTATTTTCTCCCATTCTGAAGGCTGTCTTTTCACCTTGCTAATAGTTTCCTTTGATGTGCAGAAGCTTTTAAGGTTAATTAGGTCCCATTTGTTTATTTTTGCTTTTATTTCCAATATTCTGGGAGGTGGGTCATAGAAGATCCTGCTGTGATGTATGTCGGAGAGTGTTTTGCCTATGTTCTCCTCTAGGAGTTTTATAGTTTCTGGTCTTACATTTAGATCTTTAATCCATTTTGAGTTTATTTTTGTGTATGGTGTTAGAATGTGGTCCAGTTTCATTCTTTTACAAGTGGTTGACCAGATTTCCCAGCACCACTTGTTAAAGAGATTGTCTTTAATCCATTGTATATTCTTGCCTCCTTTGTCGAAGATAAGGTGTCCATATGTGCGTGGATTTATCTCTGGGCTTTCTATTTTATTCCATTGATCAATATTTCTGTCTTTGTGCCAGTACCATACTGTCTTGATAACTGTGGCTTTGTAGTAGAGCCTGAAGTCAGGTAGGTTGATTCCTCCAGTTCCATTCTTCTTTCTCAAGATCGCTTTGGCTATTCGAGGTTTTTTGTATTTCCATACAAATTGTGAAATTATTTGTTCTAGCTCTGTGAAGAATACTGTTGGTAGCTTGATAGGGATTGCGTTGAATCTATAAATTGCTTTGGGTAGTATACTCATTTTCACTATATTGATTCTTCCAATCCATGAACATGGTATATTTCTCCGTCTATTAGTGTCCTCTTTGATTTCTTTCACCAGTGTTTTATAGTTTTCTATATATAGGTCTTTAGTTTCTTTAGGTAGATATATTCCTAAGTATTTTATTCTTTCTGTTGCAATGGTGAATGGAATTGTTTCCTTAATTTCTCTTTCTGTTTTCTCATTATTAGTGTATAGGAATGCAAGGGATTTCTGTGTGTTGATTTTATATCCTGCAACTTTACTGTAGTCATTGATTATTTCTAGTAATTTTCTGGTGGACTCTTTAGGGTTTTCTATGTAGAGGATCATGTCATCTGCAAATAGTGAGAGTTTTACTTCTTCTTTTCCAATTTGGATTCCTTTTATTTCTTTTTCTGCTCTGATTGCTGTGGCCAAACCTTCCAAAACTATGTTGAATAGTAATGGTGAAAGTGGGCACCTTTGTCTTGTTCCTGACTTTAGAGGAAATGTTTTCAATTTTTCACCATTGAGGATAATGTTTGCAGTGGGTTTGTCATATATAGCTTTTATTATGTTGAGGTATGTTCCTTCTATTCCTGCTTTCTGGAGAGTTCTTATCATAAATGGATGTTGAATTTTGTCAAAGGGTTTCTCTGCATCTATTGAGATAATCATATGGTTTTTATTTTTCAATTTGTTAATGTGATGTATTACATTGATTGATTTGCGGATATTGAAGAATCCTTGCATCCCTGGGATAAAACCCACTTGGTCATGGTGTATGGTCTTTTTAATGTGTTGTTGGATTCTGATTGCTAGAATTTTGTTAAGGATTTTTGCATCTATGTTCATCAGTGATATTGGCCTGTAGTTTTCTTTTTTTGTGGGATCTTTGTCAGGTTTTGCTATTAGGGTGATGGTGGCCTCATAGAATGAGTTTGGAAGTTTACCTTCCTCTGCAATTTTCTGGAAGAGTTTGAGTAGGATAGGTGTTAGCTCTTCTCTAAATTTTTGGTAGAATTCAGCTGTGAAGCCTTCTGGACCTGGGCTTTTGTTTGCTGGAAGATTTCTGATTACAGTTTCAATTTCTGTGCTTGTGATGGGTCTGTTAAGGTTTTCTACTTCTTCCTGGTCCAGTTTTGGAAAGTTGTACTTTTCTAAGAATTTGTCCATTTCTTCCATGTTGTCCATTTTATTGGCATATAATTGTTGATAGTAGTCTCTAATGATCCTTTGTATTTGTGTGTTGTCTGTTGTGATCTCTCTATTTTCATTTCTAATTTTATTGATTTGATTTTTCTCCCTTTGTCTCTTGGTGAGTCTGGCTAATGGTTTGTCAATTTTATTTATCCTTTCAAAGAACCAGCTTTTGGCTTTGTTGATTTTTGCTATGGTCTCTTTTGTTTCTTTTGCATTTATTTCTGCCCTAATTTTTAAGATTTCTTTCCTTCTACTAACCCTGGGGTTCTTCATTTCTTCCTTTTCTAGTTGCCTTAGGTGTAGAGTTAGATTATTTATTTGACTTTTTTCTTGTTTCTTGAGGTATGCCTGTATTGCTATGAACTTTCCCCTTAGGACTGCTTTTACAGTGTCCCACAGGTTTTGGGTTGTTGTGTTTTCATTTTCATTCGTTTCTATGCAAATTTTGATTTCTTTTTTGATTTCTTCTGTGATTTGTTGGTTATTCAGCAGCGTGTTGTTCAGCCTCCATATGTTGGAATTTTTAATAGTTTTTCTCCTGTAATTGAGATCTAATCTTACTGCATTGTGGTCAGAAAAGATGCTTGGGATGATTTCAATTTTTCTGAATTTACCAAGGCTAAATTTATGGCCCAGGATGTGATCTATCCTGGAGAAGGTTCCGTGCGCACTTGAGAAAAAGGTGAAATTCTTTGTTTTGGGATGAAATGTCCTATAGTTATCAATTAGGTCTAACTGGTCTATTGTATCATTTAAAGTTTGTGTTTCCTTGTTAATTTTCTGTTTAGTTGATCTATCCATAGGTGTGAGTGGGGTATTAAAGTCTCCCACTATTATTGTGTTATTGTTAATTTCTCCTTTCATACTTGTTAGTATTTGTCTTACATATTGCGGTGCTCCTATGTTGGGTGCATATATATTTATAATTGTTATATCTTCGTCTTGGATTGATCCTTTGATCATTATGTAGTGACCTTCTTTGTCTCTTTTCACAGCCTTTGTTTTAAAGTCTATTTTATCTGATATGAGTATTGCTACTCCTGCTTTCTTGTGGTCCCTATTTTCATGGAAAATCTTTTTCCAGCCCTTCACTTTCAGTCTGTATGTGTCCCCTGTTTTGAGGTGGGTCTCTTATAGACAACATATGTAGGGGTCTTGTTTTTGTATCAATTCAGCCAGTCTTTATCTTTTGGTTGGGACATTCAACCCATTTACATTTTTTTTTTTTAAATCTTCCAATTTTATTTAATTTTTAAACTTTACATAATTGTATTAGTTTTGCCACATATCAAAATGAATCCGCCACAGGTATACATGTGTTCCCCATCCTGAACCCTCCTCCCTCCTCCCTCCCCACACCATCCCTCTGGGCCGTCCCAGTGCACCAGCCCCAAGCTTCCAGCATCATGCATCGAACCTGGACTGGCAACTCATTTCCTACATGATATTTTACATGTTTCATTGCCATTCTCCCAAATCTTCCCACCCTCTCCCTCTCCCACAGAGTCCATAAGACTGTTCTATACATCAGTGTCTCTTTTGTTGTCTCGTACACCGGGTTATTGTTTCCATATTTCTAAATTCCATATATATGCGTTAGAATACTGTATTTATGTTTTTCCTTCTGGCTTACTTCACTCTGTATAATAGGCTCCAGTTTCATCCACCTCATTAGAACTGATTCAAAAGTATTCTTTTTAATGGCTGAGTAATACTCCATTGTGTATATGTACCACAGCTTTCTTATCCATTCATCTACTGATGGACATCTAGGTTGCTTCCATGTCTTGGCTATTATAAACAGTGCTGCGATGAACATTGGGGTACACGTGTCTCTTTCCCTTCTGGTTTCCTCAGTGTGTATGCCCAGCAGTGGGGTTGCTGGATCATAAGGCAGTTCTATTTCCAGTTTTTTAAGGAATCTCCACACTGTTCTCCATAGTGGCTGTACTAGTTTGCATTCCCACCAACAGTGTAAGAGGGTTCCCTTTTCTCCACACCCTCTCCAGCATTTATTATTTGTAGACTTTTGGATCGCAGCCATTCTGACTGGTGTGAAATGGTACCTCATAGTGGTTTTGATTTGCATTTCTCTGATAATGAGTGATGTTGAGCATCTTTTCATGTGTTTGTTAGCCATCTGTATGTCTTTTTTGGAGAAATGTCTATTTAGTTCTTTGGCCCATTTTTTGATTGGGTCGTTTATTTTTCTGGAGTTGAGCTGTAGGAGTTGCTTGTATATTTTTGAGATTAGTTGTTTGTCGGTTGCTTCATTTGCTATTATTTTCTCCCATTCTGAAGGCTGTCTTTTCACCTTGCTAATAGTTTCCTTTGATGTGCAGAAGCTTTTAAGGTTAATTAGGTCCCATTTGTTTATTTTTGCTTTTATTTCCAATATTCTGGGAGGTGGGTCATAGAAGATCCTGCTGTGATGTATGTCGGAGAGTGTTTTGCCTATGTTCTCCTCTAGGAGTTTTATAGTTTCTGGTCTTACATTTAGATCTTTAATCCATTTTGAGTTTATTTTTGTGTATGGTGTTAGAATGTGGTCCAGTTTCATTCTTTTACAAGTGGTTGACCAGATTTCCCAGCACCACTTGTTAAAGAGATTGTCTTTAATCCATTGTATATTCTTGCCTCCTTTGTCGAAGATAAGGTGTCCATATGTGCGTGGATTTATCTCTGGGCTTTCTATTTTATTCCATTGATCAATATTTCTGTCTTTGTGCCAGTACCATACTGTCTTGATAACTGTGGCTTTGTAGTAGAGCCTGAAGTCAGGTAGGTTGATTCCTCCAGTTCCATTCTTCTTTCTCAAGATCGCTTTGGCTATTCGAGGTTTTTTGTATTTCCATACAAATTGTGAAATTATTTGTTCTAGCTCTGTGAAGAATACTGTTGGTAGCTTGATAGGGATTGCGTTGAATCTATAAATTGCTTTGGGTAGTATACTCATTTTCACTATATTGATTCTTCCAATCCATGAACATGGTATATTTCTCCGTCTATTAGTGTCCTCTTTGATTTCTTTCACCAGTGTTTTATAGTTTTCTATATATAGGTCTTTAGTTTCTTTAGGTAGATATATTCCTAAGTATTTTATTCTTTCTGTTGCAATGGTGAATGGAATTGTTTCCTTAATTTCTCTTTCTGTTTTCTCATTATTAGTGTATAGGAATGCAAGGGATTTCTGTGTGTTGATTTTATATCCTGCAACTTTACTGTAGTCATTGATTATTTCTAGTAATTTTCTGGTGGACTCTTTAGGGTTTTCTATGTAGAGGATCATGTCATCTGCAAATAGTGAGAGTTTTACTTCTTCTTTTCCAATTTGGATTCCTTTTATTTCTTTTTCTGCTCTGATTGCTGTGGCCAAACCTTCCAAAACTATGTTGAATAGTAATGGTGAAAGTGGGCACCCTTGTCTTGTTCCTGACTTTAGAGGAAATGCTTTCAATTTTTCACCATTGAGGATAATGTTTGCTGTGGGTTTGTCATATATAGCTTTTATTATGTTGAGGTATGTTCCTTCTATTCCTGCTTTCTGGAGAGTTTTTATCATAAATGGATGTTGAATTTTGTCAAAGGCTTTCTCTGCATCTATTGAGATAATCATATGGTTTTTATTTTTCAATTTGTTAATGTGGTGTATTACATTGATTGATTTGCGGATATTGAAGAATCCTTGCATCCCTGGGATAAAGCCCACTTGATCATGGTGTATGATCTTTTTAATGTGTTGTTGGATTCTGATTGCTAGAATTTTGTTAAGGATTTTTGCATCTATGTTCATCAGTGATATTGGCCTGTAGTTTTCTTTTTTTGTGGGATCTTTGTCAGGTTTTGCTATTAGGGTGATGGTGGCCTCATAGAATGAGTTTGGAAGTTTACCTTCCTCTGCAATTTTCTGGAAGAGTTTGAGCAGGATAGGTGTTAGCTCTTCTCTAAATTTTTGGTAGAATTCAGCTGTGAAGCCGTCTGGACCGGGGCTTTTGTTTGCTGGAAGATTTTTGATTACAGTTTCAATTTCCATGCTTGTGATGGGTCTGTTAAGATTTTCTATTTCTTCCTGGTCCAGTTTTGGAAAGTTGTACTTTTCTAAGAATTTGTCCATTTCTTCCATGTTGTCCATTTTATTGGCATATAATTGTTGATAGTAGTCTCTTATGATCCTTTGTATTTCTGTGTTGTCTGTTGTGATCTCTCCATTTTCGTTTCTAATTTTGTTGATTTGATTTTTCTCCCTTTGTTTCTTGATGAGTCTGGCTAATGGTTTGTCAATTTTATTTATCCTTTCAAAGAACCAGATTTTGGCTTTGTTGATTTTTGCTATGGTCTCTTTTGTTTCTTTTGCATTTATTTCTGCCCTAATTTTTAAGATTTCTTTCCTTCTACTAACCCTGGGGTTCTTCATTTCTTCCTTTTCTAGTTGCTTTAGGTGTAGAGTTAGGTTATTTATTTGACTTTTTTCTTGTTTCTTGAGGTGTGCCTGTATTGCTATGAACTTTCCCCTTAGGACTGCTTTTACCGTGTCCCACAGGTTTTGTCAACCCATTTACATTTAAGGTAATTACTGATAAGTATGATCCCATTGCCATTTACTTTATTGTTTTGGGTTCAAATTTATACACACTTTTGTGTTTCCTGTCTAGAGAATATCCTTTAGTATTTGTTGGAGAGCTGGTTTGGTGGTGCTGAGTTCTCTCAGCTTTTGCTTGTCTGTAAAGCTTTTGATTTCTCCTTCATATTTGAATGAGATCCTTGCTGGGTACAATAATATGGGCTGTAGGTTATTTTCTTTCATCACTTTAAGTATGTCTTGCCATTCCCTCCTGGCTTAGAGAGTTTCTATTGAAAGATCAGCTATTATGGGAATTCCTTTGTGTGTTATTTGTTGTTTTTCCCTTGCTGCTTTTAATATTTGTTCTTTGTGTTTGATCTCTGTAGTGCAATGAATTGTCCAGTAATGAGTTATGAGATGTCTATGGTTTTGGGGTGACTTTGGACAGCCTGTATATTGGAGCTCAGGGCTGTGTTCCTGTGTTGCTGGAGAATTTGCTTGTTATGTCTTGCCCTGGAACTTGTTGGCCCTTGTGTGGTGCTTGGTTTCAGTGTAGGTATGGAGGCATTTGATGAGCTCCTGTCAATTAATGTTCCCTGGAGTCAGGGTTTGGACTTAAGCCTCCTGCTTCCAGTTTTCAGTCTTATTTTTACAGCAGTCTCAAAACTTCTCCTTCTATACAGCACCATTGATACAACATCTAGGTTAAAGATGAAAAGTTTCTGCACCGTGATGGTCACCCAGAGAGTTTCACAGCATTACACGGAGAAGAGGAAGGAGGGAGTTAGAGGTGACCCGAATGAGATGAGGTGGAATCAATAGAGGAGAGAGCAGGCTAACCAGTAATCACTTCCTTATGTGCACTCCACAACTGGACCGCTCAGAGATGTTCACGGAGTTATACAGAGAAGAGAAGAGGGAGGAAGGAGACAGAGGTGGCCAGGAGGATAAAAGGAGGGAATGAAAAGGAGAGAGACAGATCCAGCCAGTAATCAGTTCCCTAAGTGTTCTCCACCATCTGAAACACATAGAAATTCACAAAGTTGGGTAGAGTAGAGAAGGGTTAGGGAGGAGACACAGGTGACCTGGTGGAAAAAAAGGAGAGTCCGAAGGGGGAGAGAGCAGTCAAGCCAGTAATCTCGCTCCCTAGTAAAAAATGGGTACTGAAGATTGGGTTCTTAAAGGTACAAAATTGGTAACATATACCTAAAAGCAAAAATTAAAAATCTAGAGTAGAGTTTGTAATTTCAAAAATACAATGTTAAAGAAAAGAAGAAGGAAAAGAAAGAAAGAAAAAGAAAAAAAAAAGTCACAAAAATTATAAAGAAAATATAGGTACAAAATTGATAACAAATACCCAAAAGCAAAAGTTAAAAAATCTAGAGTAGAGTTTGGAATTTCAAAAATACAGTGTTAAAGAAAAGAAGAAAAAAAAGAAAGAGTAAAAAACAAAAACAAAGTCACAAAAATTATAAAGAAGATACAGTTACAAAATTGATAACAAATACCAAAAAGCATAAATTAAAAATCTAGAGTAGAGTTTGGAATTTCAGGAATACAATGTTAAAGAAAAGATGAAGAGAAAGAAAGAGAGAAAAAAAAAGTCACAAAAGTTATAAAAAAAAATATAGGTACAAAATTGATAACAAATACCAAAAAGCTAAAATTAAAAATCTAGAGCAGAGTTTGGAATTTCAAAAATACAATGTTAAAGAAAAGAAGAAAAAAACAAGGTCACAAAAGTCATAAAAATATATATATATGAAGTTTGCTTTTTTTTAAAAGGCTTTTTTTTTTTTTGCAAAGTAATAGTAGGTTATAAAAGTGAAAATTAAAGGAGTAATAGAGGACTTGAAAATTTTTTAAAAATTTAAAAAAAAAAGAAAGAAAGAATGATAGTAAAAATATATATAGGACTTTCTCTGATATTGCTGTGGGTATTGTGGGTTCAGTTCATTTTTGGCTAGTTCCTTGGTCTGGCTTATATTTCTCAAGATCTATAGGCCCCTTCCTATGTAGTTGGTACTAACCATGGGGTTTTAATCTATTGCCTGTCGCTTCCAAGGCGGTTCCCTCTGTTATAGCTTCTTTTGTTTGCTGGTCTCTTCAGTGTCTGATTTCCGCCCTGATACAAAGGGGGCGGTGGTGGACACCTTTTTTTTTTTTTTTAAGGCTCACTTGTTCAGTCGTGCTGTGGGGAGGGAGGGACGCTGCAAATAAATAAGACTGGCGTGTGCTCGCAGTGCCTCAGCCACACTGGGCCTGCCCCCGCTCACGGCGCGTGTAGCCTCCCTGCCCACACTGCTCAGGCTCTAGATTGCTCTGCCGGGAACCATCCGTGGCCGGCCCTGGGCTGCCTGCACCTCCCAGGTCTAAGCCGCTCAGGTTCAGGCACTCAGGTAGTCCTCAGAGGCACAGCCTCGGTTGGGCCTGCGTTTTGTGCCCTTCCCAGGTCCGAGCAGCTCGGACAAGAAAGACAAGACATATACTTGTCTTTCAATAATGAGGTGTTTGGCAAGCACGGTTGCTGCGACTTATCGCCCCCTCACCTCCGCACTGCTTGGTTATCTGGGTGTACAACTGGCGCACCTTCTCAGGTGGATGTTGACTGTCCAGGACCCCAAGAAGTTTTAGTTAGCAAAGAAGCCTGCTTAGAGTTTTGTAGATAATGTCTCTCTGGGGCTGTGATTGCCCCCTTCTGGCTCTGGCTGCCTGTCACCGGAGGGGGATGGTCTGCAGCCGGCTATCTCTGTACAGTCCTTTGTTCCATGTGCGGGCCTGGCGGTGTCTTAGGTTAGGGCTGGCTTTTCGCGTGGTAGATATCCCACAGTCTGGTTTGCTAGCCCAAAGTATTTCGCTCAGGTAGGGCTTGGGGTATTCAGGCCAGATCCTTACTCTAAGTGATGCAGCCCACGCCGCGCCTCTCTGCCCAGCCCCTGCTTGCTAATGGCAGATGCAGGCATCTGCGCTGCTTCTCCGCTGGGGGAGTTACCGTAGGGCTCGTAATCTGTGGGTTTTAATTGTGTATTTATTTTTCCTCCCTGTCATGTTTCCCTCTGTGCTTCTAAGGCTCTGCACAGACTTGGCAGTGAGAATGTTTTCTGGTGTTTGGAAACTTCTCTCTTTTTAAGACTCCCTTTCTGGGACGGAACTCCGTCCCTCCCTCTTTTGTCTCTTTTTTTGTCCTTTATATTTTTTCCTACCTCCTTTCAAAGACAATGGGTTGCTTTCCTGGGTGCCTGATGTCCTCTGCTGGCATTCAGAAGTTGTTTTGTGGAATTTACTGGGCGTTTAAATGTTCTTTTGATGAATTTGTGGGGGAGAAAGTGTTCTCCCCGTCCTATTCCTCTGCCATCTTCAATATTTTCATTTTAGTTTGCCAGTATTTTAAACAAGTCATTCCACCATCTTCTGACTTGCTATGGATCTAACCTACAGTCATTTCTATCTTTGTTTTTCTGTACCTGCTGCTGCTGCTGCTAAGTTGCTTCAGTCATATCCGACTCTGTGCAACCCCATAGACGGCAGCCCACCAGGCTCCCTCGTCCCTGGGATTCTCCAGGCAAGAACACTGGAGTGGGTTGCCATTTCCTTCGCCAATGCATGAAAGTGAAAAGTGAAAGTGAAGTCGCTCAGTCGTGTCTGACTCCTAGCGACCCCATGGAGCCCTACCAGGCTCCTCCGTCCATGGGAGAGTTTCCAGGCAAGAGTACTGTACCTATTTCATCTTTTTTCTCTGGCTGCTTTTAAGATTTTTCTTTCTCACTGTTTTAAGCAATTTGATTTTGATGTGCTTCACTAGTAATTTTCTTTATTTTGTGTTTTTGGGATATTTGGCAAAACTAATACAATTATATAAAGTTTAAAAATAAAATAAAGTTAAGAAAAAAAAAAGAGCTCCTTGGATTTATAGGCTTTTCATTTTCATTAAACTTGGATATATTTGAGTCATTCGTTCATTGAATATTTTTCTTACCCCATCCTTCTTCTTCAAAGACTCTCGTTACAATTGCATGTATATGCTTCATCAGTTGTCTTACAGCTCACTGACTTTCTTCCTTCTACCCTGGGGAATTTTATTCTACTTTGATGGTAGGAAATTTAGTTTTAACTCATTGATTTTTTTTCTTTGCTCTAATTCCCCTTAGAAGGGGGAATTTGAAACTTTTGAAACTTAAAAAAAACATTTTTTATGGTAATCAATAGTTCTTAAAGTTTGTATGCTACATCACATTATTATAAATAGAGTCAGAATTGTTTCTGTGAATTTGTTTTCAGTCTCTTTTTCTCTCTGATTCTCTTTTTGATAGTTTTCTATCACTATGTCTTCAAGTTCACTAACCTTTTATTCTGTAATGTCACATTCATTGTCTCATACTAGTGTTTTTTTTTTTTTTACCCTACACATTGTGTTTTCATTACCCTACATAATCAAACTAGAAGCTTGATTCGTATATTTTTAATATCTCCCATGCCACTGCATTTTACAGAGGAGGAAATGGAGACACAGAGTAGACAATAAATTTACCCAAGATTTGAACAATTAAGAAGTGGAATCCAGGATACAAAACAAGGATACAAATTGGCTTTTAATCAATACTGGTATCCTTATTTAAATGGCAAATCACTAACCCATACTAATCTTTTCTAAAGCATTTAGACAAATGCTTGGTGGATAAAAGGATATTTAAAATTGCTCATGGTTGTTAACAGTGTGGTAAACTATTGACAAGCCACAACACTTCTTCATGATAGAAAACTCACATTATGATTCTTCTTAAAAACTGTTCCAATTCTTCATCATCAACACAGGCTTTTCCATCCCCTTTGTTCTTCCTTCTATAATAGAATTTTATAACTGTATGTGTCCTTGAATAATGAGTGGAAGGTAGGTTGGATGGTGGGCCAAGTAAAGTTTTAGGGTACAGACACCCTGCTTGATGGGCAGTGGGTGAAATGCTGCTGACAACCATCAAAGAAGAAGTTTACCAGATACCGTGGATAAGGACTGGGCAGTTTTCAAGGGCTTCTTTGGCTCCATGAGGCTTCTAGAGTTGTTGCACATAGGGGCACAACCCCAGATAGTGCCATTCTCATCAGTATCTACGTGAGTAGTAGAGCAGTGGAGTTCAAAGCTGCCCTTTGGGGTTACCATGTAGGTTACAGAATGATGGTTTAAATTGGAACTCAGCGGAGGGCAGGGTGGCCTCTGCCTACTAATTTTTCTCACTGCAGCAGGACCTCTTAAGGTCTGGCTACACTATCTTAAACTCTACCAAAATATCACCTCTTATAACCCCTTCCTCCCTTCCTATTTGCTTAATTTCTCCTCTTTCTACACTGGGGAACTTTTATTCTATCTTGAGGGCAGGAAGTTTAGTTCTAACTCATCAGTTTTTTCTTTTCCATAAGTCTCCTTAGAGAGTAGACTTTTGAAACTTAAAAAAATACTTATATTTCCTATGATGAACAGTCTTTTTTGAGGGTGTATGCTACAACATCATATTATTATACAAATAAAGAGAATCAGACATAGTGAAAAAGGGGAAAAAGTATCAGTTCTTATTTCAAATATATCTGTCTCCTCAGGTAGACCGTGAATGCCTCAAGGATAAGGAGCGTGTTTTTAAAAACAAAGGGAATAAGATTTGAGTGCATATAGGTTTACTCAAGATAAATTGTCAGTTCTCTCCATTTCTCATTACTTGTTACTACACTAGAGGAAACTCTATTCATGCATCCTGCACAATTTTATCCCTGAAAATTGTGTACTATACTAATATAATAATTCACTTCTCTGCTACAGAGGTAATTTATTTTATAAGGCTAATATTTGTTTCCCTAATTTTAGGAAATGGTATATTAATTTTTCCGCTTTACCCCTGATTATAACGTATAACTATTTATGTTGAGTCTCATTGTGCAAGCCTCTTAGAATCATATCTCTGAATTCTGTTAAGTTGGCAACCTATCTCATTTTGTTGTTGTTCAGTCACTCAGTCATGTCCGACTCTTTGCCACCCCTTGGACTGCAGCATGCCAGGCTTCCCTGTCCTTCACCATCCTCAGGAGCTTGCTCAAACTTATCTCCATTGAGTCAGTGATGACGTCCAACCATCCCATCCTCTGTCATCCCCTTCTCCTGCCTTCAATCTTTCCCAGCATCAGCATCAGTAAACCTATCTCACTGTTTACTGTTAAATACCAGGATCATCACACTTTTTCTTGTGTTTAAAATATCTAATCCATATTTTCAGATGTGTCTAGGCAATTATATTTAAAACACTATTGGAGATTTAATGAATTGGTAGACATTTTGTCTTATATATTTGGACTTACAGTTCATAGCTAAAATGTAGTTTAAAGTAAATAATGTACAAATTAGAATATGTAAAAATTATAATTAGTAGCCATCATCTGCTATGTATAGACACAAAGCAACATTCAAAAAAAATCTCATTTGAGCCTTAATTTCAGTAGTAAGAACTGTGGATTCACATTCTGAAGACTCACTTAGTAATGTCAATTGAATACATTCACTTTGTGGTTTTGAGAAAATGTTTAACTTCAGTTCAGTTCAGTCACTCAGTCGTGTCTGACTCTTTGCAATGTCATGAATTGCAGCACGCCAGGCCTCCCTGTCCATCACCAACTCCTGGAGTTCACTCAAACTCACGTCCATCAAGTCGGTGATGCCATCCAGCCATCTCATACTCCGTCGTCCCCTTCTCTTCCTGCCCCCAATCCCTCCCAGCATCAGAGTCTTTTCCAATGAGTCAACTCTTCGCATTAGGTGGCCAAAGTACGGGAGTTTCAGCTTTAGCATCATTCCTTCCAAAGTACATTCAGGACTGATCTCCTTTAGAATGGACTGGTTGGATCTCCTTGCAGTCCAAGGGACTCTCAAGAGTCTTCTCCAACACCACAGTTCAAAATCATTAATTCTTCGGCGCTCAGCCTTCTTCACAGTCCAACTCTCACATCCATACATGACTACTGGAAAAACCATAGCCTTGACTCAACGGACCTTTGTTGGCAAAGTAGTATCTCTGCTTTTAAATATGCTATCTAGGTTGGTCATAACTTTCCTTCCAAGGAGTAAGCATCTTTTAATTTCATAGCTGCAATCACCATCTGAAGTGATTATAGAGCCCCCAAAATAAAGTCTGACACTTTTTCCACTGTTTCCCCATCTATTTGCCATGAAGTGATGGGACCAGATTCTATGATCTTCATTTTCTGAATGTTGAACTTTAAGCCAACTTTTTCACTATCCTCTTTCACTTTCATCAAGAGGCTTTTGAGTTCCTCTTCATTTTCTGCCATAAGGGTGATGTAGTCTGCATATCTGAGGTTATTGATATTTCTCCCAGCAATCTTGATTCCAGCTTGTGCTTCTTCCAGCCCAGCATTTCTCATGATGTACTCTGCGTATAAGTTAAATAAGCAGGGTGACAATATACAGCCTTGACGAGCTACTTTTCCTATTTGGAACCAGTCTGTTGTTCCATATCCAGTTCTAACTGTTGCTTCCTGACCTGCATATAGGTTTCTCAAGAGGCATGTCAGGTGGTCTGGTATCCCCATCTCTTTCAGAATTTTCCACAGTTTATTGTGATCCACACAGTCAAAGGCTTTGGCATAGTCAATAAAGCAGAAATAGATGTTTTTCTGGAACTCTCTTGCTTCTTCCATGATCCAGCGGATGTAGGCAATTTGATCTCTGGTTCCTCTGCCTTTTCTAAAACCAGCTTGAACATCTGGAAGTTCATGGTTCATGTATTGCTGAAGCCTGGCTTGGAGAATTTTGAGCATTACTTTACTAGCGTGTGAGATGAGTGCAATTGTGCAGTAGTTTGAGCATTCTTTGGCATTGCTTTTCTTTGGAATTGGAATGAAAACTGTCCTTTTCTAGTCCTGTGGCCACTGCTGATTTTTCCATATTTGCTGGCATATTGAGTGTAGCACTTTCACAGCATCCTCTTTCAGGATTTGAAATAGCTCAACTGGAATTCCATCACCTCCACTAGCTTTGTTCATATTGATGCTTCCTAAGGCCCACTTGACTTCACATTCCAGGATGTCTGGTTCTAGGTGATTGATCACACCATCGTGATTATCTTGGTCTGTTACTGAAACAAAAATAAATAGGGTGATAATGTACACCTTGAATTACTCCTTTCCAAGCTGAGTGCCAGAATAATTAATGCCTTTAAGTTGTGGTGGCAGAGAAAACTCTTGAGAGTCTCTTGGACAGCAGGGAGAAAAAAATCAGTCAATCCTAAAGGAAATCAATCCTGAATATTCATTGGGAGCACTGATTCTGAAGCGCCAATACTTTGGAAGTGATGTGAGAATTGATGTGAAGAAATGATTCATTGGAAACCTTATGTGAAGAACTGATTCATTGGAAAAGACCCCTATGCTGAGAAAGATTGGGGGCAAGAGGAGAAGGGAGCGACAGAGGATGAGATGGTTAGATGACATCACTGACTCCATGGACATGAGTTTCAGCAGACTCCTGGAAATGGTGAAAGACAAGGAAGCCTGGTGTACTATAATTCATGGGGTCTCAAAGAGTCAGACATAACTTAATGACTGAACAACAACAACTAATAAATCAAACTTCGGTCCACTTGCACGAAGTAAAACCAATCTATTGACACTGGGTTGTGGTGAAGGAAAGTGTAGTGTTTTGCACAGGGCCACACAAGGAGTCCGGGACCGCTAGTGGTCAAAAAGACCAAAGTTCCCAGTGAGTTTCAGCAAAGCATTTTTAAAGGCGAGGTGAGGTAGGACATCCCAGGGTATGTGATCAGCTTGTGTACAGTTCTCTGATTGGTTGACTGTGAGATAGCAGGGTGGTGTCACAGGGATTAACATTATCAATCCTTAACCAGTAGGTCTTAGGGCTAAGCATTCATGGTCATCAAGTAGTTAATTTCTTCCATTTACTGGGGATTCTGGCATCCATAGCTCAGATGGTAAAAGCATCTGTCTAAAATGCAGGAGACCTGGGTTTGATCCCTGGGTCAGGAAGATCCTTTGGAGAAGGAAATGGCAACCCACTCCAGTACTCTTTCCTGGAAAATCTCATGTATGGAGGAGTGTGGTAGGCTACAGTCCATGGGGTCGCAAAGACTCGGATACGACTGCACGACTTCACTTCACTTCTTAACTGGCATCCGTAAAGTAACTCAGGAAATGTGCGTCAAATACTATTATCAAGTTGTTCAGAGAAGAGCCACTGCAGAGGAAATGGGGGAGGGATCTGGGCCAGGAAGACCCCATAGGATCCTGCTGCTTTAACTCCCAAGATACCTGTTTTCTTGCCTTTATGGTCGGGGCATTGGATTGGATCAATTGTGGGCTCACTATTTTGCATGAATATTAATACAGGAAAGTTATCCTTTGAAACAAAATAGAAATTTTATTAGTTATGTTTATTTTTTTTATCAGAAAATACAATAGTTGTCCCTCAGTCATGTCTAACTTTTTGCAACCCTATGGACTGTAGCCCACCAGGCTCCTCCGTCCATGGAATTCTCCAGTCAAGAATAATTGTGTGGGTAGCCATTTCCCTTCTTCAGAGGATCTTCCTGACTCAGGGACTGAACCCAGGTCTCCTGCATGGCAGGCAGATTCTTTACGGTCTTAGCCACCAGGGAAGCCAGCTGTCACTATATGTAAGATTTATTCTTTCTACGTGAATAAAGAGTTTCCTTTTTGAATTAAATTTTAGAAAATGCAATAAAGCATGATCATGATGGAATGTTAAGACTAAATTAGAATTTGTTTTTGAAATTGGTATGTTTTGCCTCCTTTCTAGTCTTCTAAACAACTTAACTGAAATCACATAGCCGCTCTCAATATTGTATTCTTCAAAACAAGATTTTCCCAGTGCAAATGGGAAAAATCAGTGATGTTTTTAATCTTAAAAACATTATTCCCCAGGCCTTTTATGTTGGAACAGATGATTTTCATCAGCCACTTTTCTCCTCTTGGCAGTGGCCATAGATGTATCTTGTGTTTTATTTAGAAAACAGCCTGTCACACACACATTGCCACCTGCTGTTTCTTTCCTCCTATATACCACACCGAGCAGATCATTTCTTACATTGTTTGCCCAGCAATTTCAATCAACTTGTTTTTCCCTAATAGTCAGACCTAAGGAGTAGAGCTGCAGAACATTGACCAACAAAGATTTCTAAGGGTTGGAAAATAGTAAGTAGAATTTGGTGCTGTCAGGCCTCCTTCCTGAACCACACCAAAAAGTGAGAAGGGACAAATGCAGTTTGTAGATCCCAGAAGCGCATTAATGCACTTTATCATCTCTAGGATTCCTTCCAGCTTGAAATATCTTATTTTATTATGAAATACTGGTGGCAGGGCTTTTACTGTTGTTGTCTTTTTTTATATGCAGGCCCTTTATTTTCACCAAAATCCTGTGAAATAAATGTCTATGGGAATCATTTTGCCATTAAATTCACTCTCATTGGTTACCATCTTAATGGTTCTCTATGTTTTTTGAGAAGGTTGGAAAATATTATTTCAGTGCTTCCAAGAAGTCTATTACTGGTTGACAAGACTAACTGGTCCCAGAAATAGAATGTCAAACCAGACTTCCAGCCCTAATTGAATTTAGAGACCTAAGTTGACCTAAAAAGGATGCAACTTCCTTAGAACTTAGACCTACACTTATACATTTTTTCCATATAGAAAAATTTTAAAAAGACAGGTACACAAATTTCATAACTATAATATAACTACAAACAAAACTTCTCTGGTAGTCACTATTGGTTCAAACAATAATAGTATTTTCATGACAATGGACTGTCTTACACAGATGTAGCAGTATTTGGAGGTACAGGTCACTAACACCTAATTCAAAGTATTATTAAATATCTGAGTTCTATAAGCTGAGAATTATTTATTGGTAGTAAATTAAGTTCACATTTTCAGTATGCATCACCATCTCACCCTGTGTGAGCCTGATGCAGTATAGAAATGTTGTACACAAGTATACCTCATTTTATTGCACTTTGCTTACCACAAGTCACAAATATTGCATTTTTTATATATTAATCATCTGTGGCAACCCTGCATTGAGCAAGTCGATAGGTGTCATTCTTCCAATAACATTTGCTCACTTCATGTCTGAGTCACATTTTTTGCTAATGCATGCAATATTTCAATAATTATTATATTTGTTATGATGATTTCTGGTCACCATGATGATCTTTGATGTTACTACTACAATTTGCTGAAGACTCAGATGGTGGTTAGCATTTTTAACCAATAAAGTATTTTTAAATTAAGGTTTTTACTTTTTTTTTTTTAGACACAACTCTCAGTTCAATTCAGTCACTCAGTTGTGTCTGACTCTTTACAACCCCATGGACTATAGCACGCCAGGCTTCCCTGTCCATCACCAACTCCCAAAGCTTGCTCAAACTCATGTCCTTCAAGTCAGTGATGCCATCCAACCATCTCATCCTCTATTGTCCCCTTTTCCTCCTGCCTTAGATCTTTCCCAGCATCAGGGTCTTTTCCAACGAGTCATTTCTTCACATCAGGTGGCCAAAGTATTGCCATTTAACAGACTATATAATGTGGGCTTCCCAGGTAGCTCAGCTGGTAAAGAATTGCCTACAATTCAGGAGAGCTGGTTTGATTCCTGAGTTGGGCAATTCCCCTTGGAGAAGGGATAGGCTACCCATTCCAGTATTCTTGGGCTTCCCCAATGGCTCAGATGGTAAAAAAAAAATCCACCTGCAATGCAGGAGACCTGGTTTCAATCCCTAGATTGGGAATATCCCCTGGAGGAGGGCATAGCAACCGACTCCAGTATTCTTACCTGGAGTATCCCCATGGACAGAGGAGCCTGGTGGGCCCATACTCCCCACATCTCATTTCACTTCTCTCTTAGGCACATAGGTAGCCTATTCTTGCTACTCTCTCTTGCAGCTGGGAAGCATGGTCACATGATTGAGTTCTGACCAATGGAATGTGGACAAAAAATACAATATGACACAAACAGGCTGTACACATAAAATTCTTTCTTCACAGCCTTTCTTTCCCCATTAAAATGGCCCTTGAAGGAGGATTCAGTAGATGATTTCAAGGCTACAGGAAATGATTGAGAGACTAGATTGAAAAAAACCAGCTGATTCCCTGAATGGGAATAGCAGGGTGAAGCCCTAGAGCCTCTTGGCCATTTTCCTTAGGACTATGAAGTGAATAAAAATTAATTTTTATAATATTGAGTCAAAAAGATTTTGAAACTTTTTTTAATATAATAATTAGCTTACCTTGAATAGTGCAGCTTATTAGTAGATTTACCATTCTTCCTAAATATTATACCTACCATTTAGAAATCAACTGTGAGTTTTGAAGCCCATGGTCAGGCAAAAGTGGCAAATGTTTTCACCTCATTAGACAATTATGGGTTTGACTGTGGAAAGTGTGAAGGGTAAACCATAGCAGAATGTTGAGGTTATGTATAAGTTCAGTGGAAAACAGAGCCCAGATTCACTAGTGATTTTTGTCTCAGTCAAAAGAGAGAATAGTAGTATGGGTGCCATATATTTGAAATCACTGGGTGGGACAATGAAGCCTTTTGAAGGCACAGATAATAGGGAATAAGCTCAGGTGCAATCTAAGTTACTTTTCTTATAATAATGACATAATTTAAAACTACAACTGTATAGTTATAGATTCAACTCTAAATCCTAGCATGAAAGTAAAAGTCGCTCAGTAGTGTCCAACTCTTTGTGACCTCCATGAACTATACAGTCTATGTAATTCTCCAGACCAGGATACCGAAGTGGGTAGCTGTTCCTTTCTCCAGGGGATGTTCCCAACCCAGGGATCAAACCCAAGTCTCATGCACTGCAGGCAGATTCTTTACCAGTGGAACCACCAAGGAAACCCAAGAATACTAGGGTGGATAGCCTATCCTTTCTCCAGCAGATCTTCCTGACCCAGGTAATCGAATTGGAGTCTCCTGCATTGCAGGTGAGTTCTTTATCAGCTGAGCTACCAGGGAAGCCTGGAAATCCTAGCATAGTGCCTAGATCTTAAAGGCTATTTGGTAAGCTTTTGTTGAATGAATAAGCAAAAAAACAAATACAAATTAAAGGTACTTGCCTATCAAGAGAAAGTTCTTTTGATATAAGTTGCAAAGAAAGATACACACGTTCACATGTGTGTGTCAGCTTTCTCATGTGCCATCTTGTTCGACTGTGAGCTGCATGAGGATGGAAGCCTTTGTCTGTTCTGGTCACAGCTGTACGTCCGACCCTGGAAGAGTACCCAGTGTATTGTGGGCGCATGCTCAGTCACTCAGTTGTGTCCCACTCTTTGCAACCCCATGGACTGTGGCCTGCCAGGCTTTTCTGTCCGTGGGATTTCCCAGGAAAGAATGCTGGAGTGGGTTGCCATTTCCTTTTCCAGGGGATCTTCCCAATCCAGGGATCAAACCCATGTCTCCTGAGTTTCCTGCATTGGCAGGTGGATTCTTTACCACGGAGCCACCTGGGAAGCACCTGATACATTGGAGGTGTTCAATATTTGTTGACCTGATCGAAGATAGTTTATTTTAATCTTATTCTGCCTCTGTTTTGTTTTCTAGCAGCAAAAGCCTTCCCCTTCTGTGCTGATAGCTGACCGCACTTCTGTATTTGACACTTCAGCTCTTGGACACAGTCTCAGTTTTATTAGCTATTTACCCATTTCAGAGTAAGGTGTTATTCTTAACATGGAATGGGCTCTACAATCATAGTACAGAGGCTGCCGCTCACACTTCTTAATCTCTGAAGTATTTGGGTAATAACATTATCAAAATACATCACTAACTCTTCCTAGAAACTCATGCGTATGAATTCAATAAAGATATGTGCAAAAGATGCAAACACACAAGCTGCCAGTGAAGGGCTTGGCTGCCTTTTCCTATTATTTCATAGTTCCTTAAGCATTCTAAATGCACATTAATCATTTTTTTTTCCACCCTGAGAAGAGTAATGAAGTTTCAGTGCTAATGTCCCATGTGGGGCTGGTTTCATGAGCATGCAGTGTGTCTTACTCCTGGTTAGTGCTTCTAAAATTCTTAACAAATTTTGTACAAAGGACTTTACATTCTTCAATTTTCACTACACCCACAAATTATGTACTGGACCTGATTGTGTGGCAACTTCTAAAACACAGTTTATGGGTATCAGGACATTCCTGGCACAGACCAGGTGCCTGATAAAAAACTGCTTTTTGTGTGAATATATTAGCAAATTACGGAGAAGGCAGTGGCAACCCACTCCGGTACTCTTGCCTGGCAAATCACATGGACGGAGGAGCCTGGTAGGCTGCAGTCCATGAGATTGCAAAGAGTCAGACACGATTGAGCGACTTCACTTTTACTTTTCGCTTTCATGCATTGGAGAAGGAAATGGCAACCCACTCCAGTGTTCTTGCCTGGAGAATCCCAGGGATGGGGAAGCCTGGTGGGCTGCCATCTATGGGGTTGCACAGAGTTGGACATGACTGAAGCAACTTAGCTGCAGCAATATTAGCGAATTAAAAGATTTAGATAGCGTATCATAAAAATACAAATATTTGTATTTAATGCTTAAGCAGAAGAGGTTCTTTTTGAAAAAAATAATTTTATTTATTCATTTTTGGCTGTACTGGGCCTTCCTACTACATAGGCCTTTTCTAGTTGTGGCGAGTAGGGCCTGCTCTCTAGCTGCGGTGCACTGGTTTCTCATCATGCTGACTTCTCTACTTGCAAATTATGAGCTCTAGAGTACAGGCTCAGTAGCTGTGGCTCACAGGCTTAGTTGCTCCAAGTCATGTGGGATCTTTTGGATCAAGGATTGAACCTGCGTTCCCTGTATCTCCTGCATTGGCAGGCAGATTCTTTACCACTGAGCCACCAGAGAAGCCTCGCAGAAGACATTCTTATTCAAACTAGAAAATGGAGTCAGAAAGAGAAAAAAAAATGGGCAATTAGTTTCTTTTTCCTTCAAATCCTTGAGAATTGAAAGCTGAACATAAATTCCCAGCCTATGAAGCCAAGTAAAATAAAATAAATCATTACTTGGAAGAGTAACTTACTATCTTTTAATTTTTGGTATTGTTTATGGAGCATTTGCTGCCATATATTCAGAAAGATTCAAGGGTTTATTGGCTAATCCATGGAAAACCATTTTCTGCTATCAAATTTAGACTTCAGTGTGTATTATTTCTCTTCTGTTATGATATTATGAATAGTAACACTTTATTGGTATTTTTATAGACCCATTTTCTCCATGAAGCTCAATGTTTGAAAAATTTCATCTTCTAACCTGCCCAGTATTTGGTGACATATTGGCAGAAAATAAACCTGAAACTCGGGAGGTTGACAGATCAATAATGAGAATGAAAAGAAACCTCAAGTTTTTCAGTCTAACTCCAGAAATTTAGATTCATCATGAAGATGTGCTGTTTTTAACACAACCTCATACATTATTTTATGCAAATTATAGTTCATACCAAATAGGTGAAGCCTTGGCAGAGTCCTCATCAAGGGCTTCACACAGTCACTGAGTAGAGCACTGACCTAAATGTCATGGATTTGCTTAGCTTGGGTTGTGGTCTATTTGACACTTACTCAGCCACATGGAGACTGATAGCTCTGCAATTTTGAATTTGCTGCTACTTCTATTGAGGTGACTTAGGTAATGGATTTGGTCACATTTCAAACCTATTATTTCTGTCTGGTATAGAAGCACATTTCTGCAGAAGCACACTTGTGTACATGTGTGCTTAGGTGCTCAGTCATGTCCAATTCTTTGCAACCCTATCAACTGTAGCCTGCCAGGCTCCTTTCTCCATGGGATTCTCTGGGCAAAAATACTGGTGTGGGGTGCCCTAAATTTAGGTTTTATGTATTTAATTTCTCAGAAATTTGATTAAGGCAAAGAAAGATGCATATGGTTACTTTTGTTAGATGCTTATTGATAAATTGTATTCTCACTAGAGAAATATAATTTCTTCTGGAAGAATAAAAGATCTCTTCAAACTCTGACTTCACTAACCTACCAAAAATTTCTCAGTCCATTCTACTGGCAGACATTATGCTTTCAGAAAGTAGCACTTTCAGATTAAGTTGAAATATTGGTATGCTGGCTGACACTCACTACTAATTTCACTATTAATGGGAAAATTTAACTAAAATGGGATATTGATTTGATTTTGAACTGTATTTTCTTGGAAGAGGTTTATTTCATTTATTACAAATTAGAAGCTATTTGTCTGGCTTCTCCACCTATAAATTTCCTCTCCAATGTTTTAAAATGAAGAATTAATCAAATAAGAATGCTAAATTTCAAGTTTGTGATATACTTTAATAGATCACCCACATGGAAAAGAAATGCAAAAAAGCAAAATGGCTGTCTGAGGAGGCCTTATAAATAGCTGTGAAAAGAAGAGAAGTGAAAGCAAAGGAGAAAAGGAAAGATATACCCATTTGAATGCAGAGTTCCAAAGAATAGCAAGGAGAGATACGAAAGACTTCCTCAGTGATCAATGCAAAGAAATAGAGGAAAACAACAGAATGGGAAAGACTAGAGATCTCTTCAAGAAAATTCGAGACACCAAGGGAGCATTTCATGCAAAGATGGGCTCGATAAAGGACACAAATGGTATGGACCTAACAGAAGCAGAAGATATTAAGAAGAGGTGGCAAGAATACACAGAAGAACTGTATAAAAAAGATCTTCACAACCCAGATAATCATGATGGTGTGATCACTCACTGAGAGCCAGACATCCTGGAATGTGAAGTCAAGTGCGCCTTAGAAAGTATCACTATGAGCAAAGCTAGTGGAGGTGATGGAATTCCAGTTGAACTCTTTCAAATCCTGAAAGATGATGCTGTGAAAGTGCTGCACTCAATATCCCAGCAAATTTGGAAAACTCGGCAGTGGCCACAGGACTGGAAAAGGACAGTTTTCATTCCAATCCCAAAGAAAGGCAATGCCAAAGAATGCTCAAACTACTGCACAATTGCACTCATCTCACATGCTAGTAAAGTAATGCTCAAAAGTCTCCAAGCCAGGCTTCAGCAATACATGAACTGTGAACTTCTAGATGTTCAAGCTGGATTTAGAAAAGTCAGAGGAACCAGAGATCAAATTGCCAACATCTGCTGGATCATCGAAAGAGCAAGAGAGTTCCAGAAAAACATCTATTTCTGCTTTATTGACTATGCCAAAGCCTTTGACTGTGTGGATCACAATAAACTGTGGAAAATTCTGAAAGAGATGGGAATACCAGGCCACCAGACCTGCCTCTTGAGAAACCTATATGCAGGTCAGGAAGCAACAGTTAGAACTGGACATGGAACAACAGACTGGTTCCAAATAGGAAAAGGAGTACATCAAGGCTGTATATTGCCACCCTGCTTATTTAACTTCTATGCAGAGTACATCATGAGAAACGCTGGACTGGAAGAAGCACAAGCTGGAATCAATATTGCCGGGAGAACTATCAATAACCTCGGATATGCAGATGACACCATCCTTATGGCAGAAAGTGAAGAGGAACTAAAAAGCCTCTTGATGAAAGTGAAAGTGGAGAGTGAAAAAGTTGGCTTAAAGCTCAACATTCAGAAAATGAAGATCATGGCATCCGGTCCCATCACTTCATGGGACATAGATGGGGAAACAGTGGAAACAGTGTCAGACTTTATTTTTTTGGGCTCCAAAATCACGGCAGATGGTGACTGCAGCCATGAAATTAAAAGACGCTTACTTCTTGGAAGGAAAGTTATGACCAACCTAGATAGCATATTCAAAAGCAGAGACATTACTTTGCCGACAAAGGTCTGTCTAGTCAAGGCTATGGTTTTTCCAGTGGTCATGTATGGACTGTGAAGAAAGCTGAGAGCTGAAGAATTGTTGCTTTTGAACTATGGTGTTGGAGAAGACTCTTGAGAGTCCCTTGGACTGCAAGGAGATCCAACCGGTCCATCCTAAAGTGTATCAGTCCTGGATGTTCATTGGAAGGACTAATGCTGAAGCCAAAACTCCAGTACTTTGGCCACCTCATTCAAAGAGTTGACTCATTGGAAAAGACCCTGATGCTGGGAGGGATTGGGGGCAAGAGGAGAAGGGGACGACAGGGGATGAGATGGCTGGATGGCATCACTGACTCGATGAACATGAGTTTGAGTAAACTCCGGGAGTTGGTGATGGACAGGGAGTCCTGGCATGCTGTGATTCATGGGGTCACAGAGAGTCAGACACGACTGAGCGATTGAACTGAACTGAACTTAATAGAACCATTAAACATGTCTTTTCTTGAGATTTTTACTACTATAAAAATTTAAAAAACTGACATGTATCTAAATTTTAGTATTAATGCAGTTAAATTTTTAATATTTTGAAAATATATGTATGTAGTTTCCTCTTATTCTTCCCTTATTTATTATATTATCATTTATCTTAATACTCAATATTATTTCAAAATGTGAAAAATGCAAAAAATGAACTATTCTTACTTGGATCTATGTTTATTGCTTTGTAAATATATTATTAATGACATTATTCATTTCTAGGAACTAATAAGAGTCAATTTTTGTCACTAATCCTGTATTGAAAATAAAACCTAAAAAACTGTGGGACTAAGAATCAGAAAAGAGAGCAGTATGGTATTAGATTTTTGGAGAATGCTCGCCATGGACTGAACCTTCAGGCACTGATTATATCGTGATTCAGTGGCATCCCTTTTTATAGAAACAAAGGATAATAATATGTGACAATTATTATTAAGCAAGGTAGGCCAACATGAAGCTTCCCAGATGGCATTAATTTTAAAGAATCTGCCTGTCAGTGCAGGAGATGTGGGAGATGAGGGTCAGAATCCCTGGGTTGAGAAGATCCAACCCACTCCCATATTCTTGCCTGGAGAATCCCGTGGACAGAGGAGCCTGACTGGCTTCAGTTTGTAGAGTTGCAAAGAGTCAGACACAACTGAGGAACTAAGCATGCACAAGACCAACATAACTCTCACCTTTCCTATGATACGTCTCCAAATATATATTAAGGGATAAGAAATAGCCAGTAAATCCTTTTATGAGAGTCCTTTTTTGGGAAACTCCTCTTTTAATAATCCCACTGGTTTGCCCTTTTGATAAGTATGTTTTTCTAATTTTTTTAGGGAGAGAGTAGGTTCTTTGCAAAACAATTCAAAACAAGAATGTACTGTTATTCTTCTATGGATCAAATTCTAGCGGGATTTTATCATGGTGAAGTAAATGTAAATCATTTTTAACAAGGCCCCTGAATCATATGCCAGGGAAAATAAAAAGATTCAACACATTTTTTGCTCCCAAGCAGGAACTATTGGTTAAGAATTGTCCAGAATAGCTCAGCTATAGTCAGGAAACCCCCTTTCTGTCATCTATCCTTAATTACCAAGCTAGAAACTTCAGTTTCAGGTCCCAGAACCATTTGCATCACTGATGTTTCTCATGTTTGGATGGAAAGTTCAAATGAGTGTGTAAATGTGATAACTCAAAATTGTTTGAATGCTACATTCCATAGGAAAGTCAGCATATGCAAAACACTTTACCAGTTCTGTCTCTTGATTATCCTGAAATTTTCCATTTTGTTATTATTTTACAAATTGGAGTAGGGACTCTTCCCTTCCCTACAAAGCTCAGTGGATACACATGAATGTTGAGGATCCAAGGTGTTGAAGGGGTTTGTGGAGCCAAAGGCTGAGTGACTGAGGCTATGGAGAGGTAAATGGTTGTAAGACCAAAGGATGTAATCCATATCACAGCACTCATCAATGATACTTGGTAAAGTGTAATGCCTCAATGACCTTTTATTCAGTGCCTAAATGAGCTTTATTGAGGTCACTGGGGAAACATTGAGTAGACAGTACCCTTCTCGGTGGCTCGGCAGTAAAGAATCTGCCTACCAGTGCCTGCCAATTCAGGAGACTGGGGTTCGATCCCTGGGCCGGGAAGATTCCCCGGAGAAAGAAATGGCAATCCGCTGCAGTATTCTTGCCCAGGAAATCCCATGTGAACAGTCAGTTCATTGGAAAAGACCCTGATGGTGGGAAAATTGAAAGCAGAAGGAGAAGAGGGCGACAGAGGGTGAGATGTTTGGGTGACATCACCAATTGAATGGACGTGAACTTGGGCAAACTCCAGAAGATAGTGAGAGACAGGGAGGCCTAGTGTGTTGCAGTCCATGGGGTTACAAAGGGTCATATATGACTCAGTGACTGAACACCACCACCAGGTGGCTCAGTGGTAAAGAATCCACCTGCCAATGCAGGAGATGTGACTTTGATCCCTGGGTTGGAAAGATGCCCTGCAGAAGGAAATGGCAATCCCCTTTAGTACTCTTGCCTGGGAAATCCCATGGACAGCAGAGCCTGGTGGGCTACAGTCCATGGTGTCCCAAAAGAGTTGGATATGACTTAGTGACTAAAAACAACAACAAGAACCCTTCTTCCCATCAGGATTCTGAAAAGGTTGAGGAGGGGAAAAGGTGCAAAGGGGCATAATTTCTCTCTCTCCTTTTTTTTTTTTTTCTTGATAGTGGCTAACTTGAGCATGTGACTTTAGTTTTGGTAGCCAAATTAAGTTCATTAATTCTGAAGTTTTGCTGGATTAGATTTCTTTGTCCAATCAAAGGACCAGTACAAAGACACAGAGACTCAGAAGAGGAGCAGATCATGTTTCCCACGAGCAGCTTACTGCCTAGAGCCTGGGGGAAGAGAGATGATGCTCACCGTTGCACACTCTAGTTTGTTTCCCTGAATTTATCAAACAGATCCATCTCCATCTCCTCAGGAGTAGATTTAATCAAAGGTGGAGAGAGGCCACGCTTATTCCTTGTGCAAAGGAACAATCTGTCCTCAATGAAAACTCACACTACAGAAGTTAGATCGTGTAATGACTAAAAGTACAAAAAATTCAACAAGCAGCTCTTACCATCCTGAATATGTCAAGTAGAGGCATCGTTTGTGACAGACGTGTCACAAAGTAAAGTGCGTCTCAATTTCTGCAGCAGGAGGGAAAGATTGGGGATTTTGGATTAGCCAATGCAAACTATTACATATAGAATAAATAAATGACCAAGTCCTACTGTATAACACAGGGAACTCTTTCAATATCCTGTGATAAACCATGATGGAAAAGAATAAAGATCCTATGGGGGAGGCATTCTTCTCTTCTAAAATTCATTTATAAAAGAAGGATAAAACAAACCTTTTATGACATGACAGGGTTTGATGTTACAGGACAGGCATTGGGTCTTTATTAAAGAATTTTACTAATAGAGTTAGAAAAACTGATCTGACTTTTAGAAAGATCATTCTGAATGGCATACACCATAGATCATGAATAGGAATGGGGTTTGAAGAAAAGAGTAGAGGTGAAGAACAGGAAGGTCATTGTGAAGGGTCACCCCAATCTTAGAATTCTGAGGGTCTCAAGCAAGAAAATTGCTTAAAGATTAAGAAAAGTATGCCTATTTGGGCATCTACAATGTAACTAAAAGATAATAGCGCTCATCAAAAAACTCATTGTGAGTTTTTAACCTCTGTGCTGAATCTTTTTTTGTAAATGTGGATTAATGTCAAAGTGTGACTATTTCTATGGAAGCTTCAGTTCCCTGAATAAAAAAGTAGCTAAAGAAACAAAAATGATCCAGTGTACGTCAGAGTACTGTGTAAGTGACTGACTAAGAAGGATTGATGTGGCAAACATTTGTAATCCTCACTTTTGATAGGTATAGAGAGTGGACCCATGAATTTCCCGTGATGCCTTTCATGTAATGTGGTTCTTAGAGTGATGTTCTCTGTATAGGGCCCTCGGTTTAGCTATTGCCTGCAGTCATGACACCTGTCAGCAGACACTGATGGACGCATTAAATATATACAAATTGTTTATTTTTCCTCAAGAAAGCATTTCAAGTTAACTGTACTTGTTAACACACAACTGCTGTTTTCATATTTTGATGCAGATTCAAGCAGTATAGAAAAGTACAGGGTAGAAAGTAAAGTTAAAAAGAACATTTTCAAATTTAACAACCCAGAAATAACCAAATACGATAGCATCATTTCAAACATCTTTCAACCCATATGTGGAAAGACAGGTTTTTTAAAGGTAATTTTAGGAAAATAATGGAGAGTAGTTGACTGTGCACACCAGGTTGCTTCAGTCATGGCTGACTCTTTGGACCCTACGGGCCATAGCCTGTCAGGTTCCTCTGTCGATGGAATTCTCCAGGCAAAAATTCTGGAGTGGGTTGCCGTGCCTTCCTCCAGGGGATTGTCCCAATCCAGGGATTGAACCCGCGTTTCTTACATCTCTCTCCTGCATTGGCAGGTGAGTTCTTTACCACTAGCACCAACTGGCAAGTCCAACAGTAGACTACCTTCAATTTTTAAGCTTTAATTTTAATTTCATTTAACAAAAGTGCAATCCTCTGAAAAAAAAGGTTTTGCAAAATCATCTGAAGGAAAGACTTCAGGTAAATGTTTCTCTACCACAAGTAAGATTGATTGGGTCTTTAAAAATCTCCCTAAAACTAAAGAAATCAAAGTTAGAGCATTCGTTTCTGTCTTTGTTTATTTATGTTTAACTACGTTTCCATTTTAGACAGCACCGTAAAAAGTGGAGAAATTAATTGTCAAGTCCGTGCTTTCTCCTACTTCCTTGCTTGGTTTACATGCACCTTGCCTTTTCCCCCCCCAAGTCCCTTATGATTCGTTTTTTAATCTTTGTAATCGTGTGCCTTTCTCTAAATATATCTCGATGTTGCTCATTTTGCATAAAATATTTTTGTTGGATTTCCCAAGGACTCATCCTAATTTTGATAACTATCTGCTTTTTTCCCCTGGTACTTGAAGAGCCCATTTCAATCTTCAGTTTTAATTTTTACCTCAATAACGTTTTCCTCTATGATATATTTGAATATTTCCCCCATTCCACTTGTTCTGTTTTCTGCATTATGAACACTAGGTATGTATCAGAGAACTTTATTTCTTTTCCTATCTATCATATTCTTGATCATTTCTATTTTGTGATTTTTTTATGCTTGGTTCTTTGTCCCTAGTTTTCTTCCTCTATTTTTTGAGCATCATCAGCTCAATTTTTCATCTTAAAATCTTATGCTTTATTTTAAAATTACTTTTAAGTTACTTTAAAATTATTTTTTAAATAATTGACTAATTATTGACTAAAGTCTTCATCTCTGTATGGATTTTTCATCTCTCTCTCTTCTCAATCATTTTTGTAGCTTTTGTATATAGCTCCTAGAATAATTCATTTCTGTTTATTATGTATTTTTGATGAGACCAATTATTTTTTTGAAAAAATAATGAAGAAAGATAAGGAGGAAAAGTATGCTGAAGAGACACACGCATTTAGAAGTGACATTTTTGTTGTACTGTTCTTTGACCAAAAGGGGAATTTGGTTGTTTCCCTGACTGCGTGTGAACCATGGTTCGTTGATCTATTTCCTATTTCCTTGGTTTCACCTAAAATCCAGTGTTGTCCACGTAATAGATCCTCAAATAGTTTATGAAATAAACACTTTTTGAAACTGATAAACTCCAAAATTAGACTTCACATACATTGCGCTGAACCATTAATTTCAGACAGACACACACAATCACACAACAGTTGTGTCATGGCTCACGGAAGGCGGGAAGAAACAGTGGCAGTTGGGGGAGACATCAACGTATTTTCTAATTGTTGTACTATTTTTAGATACATGTTTGTCCAATTTGTTGCATAGAAGCTTCTTTTCCTCCATTCAGTTTAGGAAAAATCCTTGCACACTGGCTGAAAAGAGACTGTAACTTGGACGCCTATTCCCGATTTCCAGGGCTCTATTTCTAAGTCTTGTGTAACGTGGAGTTAATGAAGTCGTACATCTGAGACCAGCAGTGCCTAGCAACCACATTGCTCTTCAATTCCCAGAGAGCCTACCGTTCTCAGGGCTGGCAAGACAAACTAATAATGGTCTGCTTTACAGTCAGTGTTACCAAGACTATCAGGAGCTTGATTGACATCTTGAAGGAGGTGAGAGGAAGCCAAAGATCCCAAGAGGTAAAGCCTGGGATTGTCTTTCACTGCTCCGGGAGGAAAATTTCTTCTCCTGAATGGTCAAGTTACCCCAGAGGTGTCATGACAATCAAAACTCGTTTTAAATAAAAGATGTTTGAGGAGATCATATTCTTCAGTTTAACTGTTTTTTCTCTCATTTCCACAATCACTAATTAAATTTGGGGGAAATGTCATTAGAGAAGCAGCATTGCTTCAAGATAAAAAGCCCAGAGAGTGACTTCTCCAGGAAACAGTTACTGACAACTTTATAAGGAAGTAAAGTTTGTTTTTGTTTCCTGCCAATAAAAACAAGATTTGCCAACTGTGGAATTTTTTTTTTTTTTTTTTTTTACCAATACCAGAATGTATAAAGAAGAAAAGAGCACTTATGCATTATCTCACTCTTTAGAAATACTTTATCATGTTGATATGTTTCTGCTCAGCCCTTTTATGTGTGCCTACGCCTTTGTACCGGAGAAGGCAGTGGCACCCCACTCCAGTACTCTTGCCTGGAAAGTCCCACGGACGGAGGATCCTGGCAGGCTGCAGTCCATGGGGTCGCTGGGAGTCGGACACGACTGAACGACTTCACTTTCACTTTTCACTTTCATGCATTGGAGAAGGAAATGGCAACCCACTGCAGTGTTTTTGCCTGGAGAATCCCAGGGACGGGGGAGCCTGGTGGGCTGCCGTCTATGGGGTCGCACAGAGTCGGACATGACTGAAGCGACTTAGCAGCAGCAGTAGCATGCCTTTGTACATTGAGATTATACCCTCTGTACCATGCTGAATCCTGCTGATTTTCCCCCAAACATTATATCAGAAACTTCTTTCCACATTATAGGAAAGGAAAGATAATTGTTAATCACTGAGTCTGAGTAAATGGAGTTATCATAAATGTATTTGATTCCCCTATTGTTGGATATTTATGTTACTCCTAGTTTTTTTTTTTTTAATTACTATAAATAACATTGCAAGTAAAAAATTGGAGGACATAAACATTTGCCTGCATTTTCTAGTTTTTCCTTGAGTCAGATTTCAGACTAATTTGTTCAAGGAGTATAAATATTTTAGGCCTTTTTGGCAAATATTTATTATTCAGGCTTGACACACATTTTTTCATCTTTCTAACTTGCCCTTGTGATTTAGCATTTGTTATCAGAAAGATTTGTGTATCCATAAAATGTCATTAGACTCCCATACATTAGGCCGTTCCTTGGTACTATTTAGAAATATGAGTGTGCATGTGCCTAAGTGTGTATGCATGAAACTGTTTTCCATGAAGTATTTCATGAAGCATATTCTGTGAGATGTTAGAGCAGGTGCCAAAGGGCAAAATTGGTTTATGCTCAAATCATGTATGAGCACTGTTCTCAATGCCATTTACATTTTCTCCACCAAACTATGCACCCAGGTCTAACACCAGCCCTAATGAACATCAGTGGATTACATGAAATGGAATCAGTCAGATTCTCTGGTTTAGTATCAGCAGACCCCTGTGCCATGGGGTTGGCAATTCCTTGTTTTCTATATGGAATCTTTTTCAGGGTCTATAGAAATTCAGACGGCAAACAATAGTTTTGATACTCTCTGCCTCATCTCAGATAGAGATATGAGATGGAGAGAAGTGGGTGTAAAGGCTACTGTAACCGTTTCACATCACAAGGGAATGTGGGCTCACTGAGATGAACTGGATCCAGTCTCAAGGGCCTGGGGCTTCTTGATGAGATACAGAGACTCTCTGTGTGTTTTCTTCATATTCTTTTTCACATGTTAACTGGGAAAGAACCATAGCTCTACCTAAGGTAAAATAGATGTTAATCAGTGGTTTTACAACCATGTTTTCCCACATAGTAGTAGGGATTTTCATCCTATGCAGTTAGGAGAGAGGATCAAGGGTGCTGTCTGTTAACAAGAGAATTTGTTGTCATGTAGTAATAGTTTTACCTCTTTTTGGTTCTCTGGAATGGTACAGTTGTACATATTTTGATGTGAGCATCTATAGGTCTCTATTACTGTTGCTGTTCAGTTGCTAAGTCATGGCTGACTCTTTGCAACTCCGTGGACTACAGCATGTCAGGCCTCCCTGTCTCTCACTATCTCCTGAAGTTTGTCCAAGTTCATGTCTGTTGAGTCAGTGATGTATCCTCTAATATAGATCAGTGGTTAGAAAGGGTGGCTGTTGGCAGCTATGATATTTATTTTCTCAAGGGACTAGTTGGAGGCATTGTTCTTGATTATTTACAAAAATTTTACATTCATGGTGGACTGCCAAGAAATCAAGGGCACAATTACTTACTGAGAACACCTTTGAATACTTGTGACACATATTGTTTTATACTTCCTCAGAGGAAAAGATGACTATTTACTGAATAATGTAAAATTATACCCATTATAAAAAACATCATAAAATTAATCAGATCTTTGTTTTAACCAGCTATCCATCTTACTGATTTAATATATACTTGCATTGCTATAGAACCTGAAGAAAATTTTTTGCATTGCCAAATTAATTTCTAAGAAGTTCAAGCATCAGGAAATAACAAGGAGGTTAATAGAAGTGTCATAAACAGGGAAACTAAACTGCAGTAGAGATGATGGAAAGTTCTCAGAGAAAAATATAGGAAAGGAAATTTACTTAATATGTTAGAAGGTTATTCTTTTCACAGGATTGAGATTAATTTCCCTTTAATTTCACTCTTGATCCTATCTCTACTCTTCAGCTCTACATTTTTGTCATTGTTTAGTCACTAAGTTGTGTCTGACTCTTTTGCAATCCCATTGCCTATAGTATGCCAGGCTCCCCTGTTCATGGGATTTCTCAAGCAAGAATAATGGAGTGAGTTGCCATTTCCTTCTCCAGGGGATATTCCTGACCCAGGGATCAAACCCACATCTCTGGCATTGCAGGAGGATTCTTTACCACTGAGCCACCTGAGAGGCCTTCAGAACTGCATAGAACTGGTTTAATTCATTTCCCAGTAATAGCCCTTCATCAATTAGAACAGCCATCATTATTTCCAAGAAGGTCTAGTCTTGTCCATGCACATTTGAATTCACATATTTCCTCCAATATTTATACATACATATAAAATTTGTCTTGAGTGTTTGTATTTATGTGCACTTTCAGCACTGTGTGCTATTTGCCAAATGATATGATTTTTTAGGTAATTATTCTTCTCTTTTCTCTTTTGACCCTTCTCAGTAATTAGGAGGACATAGATGTATACTCATTCTCACCCACTGCTGAGAGCGAAGGTATAGGAGGCTGGAATAGAAATTCTCCTAAAGGCCCTTCTTCTCTGATGGCTCCTAGAAATCAAACTGTTCACCTCCTCCTCAATCCTCAGAGGCATCTTGACTCTTGAGATTCTCTTTTGAAATTTGAAGACTGGTAGGACCCAACACCATTATCTGCTCTGTTGGCAGATCCTTCTACTCATGTGGGCAATTCAGTTCCTGGAGGCTCAGGCAATAATTATTGATTGTTTCAAGAAAGCCCAGCCCTGTCAAATACAGGTCAGATCTCCTCTTCTCTACACACTGCTTGAATTTTGTTGTACTAAAGCCCTTTACAATTTTCAGACATCTCTGGATTTCATAAGACTGCAGCTGGTGCTCATCTTTAAAACAGGTGGTTTTTGAAGGAAATTTTAGCTCCTAACAACTTTTTGAAGTTAAATAATACATGTAAGGCATGGGGATTTGTTGAATAATTTATATAGTAATATTCAAAAGGAGGAGCTCATTTGCATCAGAAGTAGAGGTCAGCAATAAGCTCAAACACCTATGAATTGAAATGGAACTTAGAGAATCAGATGAGATCCGGCACGTTCAGAGTAGCATGGCTGTAGACCATACTGGGCTTCCCTTGTGGCTCAGCTGGTAAAGAATCCACCTGCAATGTGGGAGACCTGGGTTCAGTCTCTGGGTTGGCAAGACACCTTGGAGAAGGGAAAGGCTACCCACTCCAGTATTCTGACCTGGAGAATTCTGTGAACTGGATAGTCCATGGGGTCGCAAAGAGTCAGACGTGACTGCTGCTGCTGCTGCTAAGTCTCTTCAGTCATGTCCGACTCTGTGCGACCCCATAGACAGAAGCCCACCAGGCTCCGCTGTCCCTGGGATTCTCCAGGCAAGAACACTGGAGTGGGTTGCCATTTCCTTCTCCAATGCATGAAAGTGAAAAGTGAAAGGGAAGTTGCTCAGTCGTGTTCGACTCTTAGCGACCCCATGAACTACAGCCTACCAGGCTCCTCCATCCATGGGATTTTCCAGGCAAGAGTACTGGAGTGGGGTGCCATTGCCTGAGCGACTTTCAATTTCACTTTAGAGAATCAAGCTGTTTGGGAAAAATTTATGTGATTGCAATTATCAGTGTAATCTTATGTTACTCTATGTACAAAATATTGAGAAGGCTGAATGTGTAAAAAAAGACACTTATGTAAGGATGTAGCAACCTTGTAAAATCAGTGGAAACTTCTTAAATCTGGGGGGAAACATGTGCTGTAAGTCTGAGGCATGAGGAAAAACTATTGGAGATTTTGCATACTTAGCATTTTATACATAGAACATTGCCTTTTAATTATGTTGACCCTTTCTCCAAGGTACATGCCCTTTGAGGAATTTCCCATAGTAGTAATTATCTAAGCCTCTTTATCACTACTTTGCAAGTAAGGACTTTTTTTTTTTCTTTCTCAGAAGGTCTTAAAACCCTTACTTTTAAAATTAAGCATATTTTATCAGCCTTGAAAAAACACAAGGAGAGGGGGTAGAGGAAGAAATGACTGGGAATTTGGCGTTAGCAGATGTAAACTATTATATGTAGGATGGATAAACAACAAGCGCAGGGAACTACATTCAGTCTCCTGTGATAAACCATAATAGAAAAGAATATAAAAAATGAAACATATATGTGTATAACTGAATTATTTTTCTGTACAGGACAGATTGGCACAACATTATATCAACTATACTTCAATAAAAAAAATTTTTTTAATTAAAGAAAGTAAAACAAAACAAGCAAAAAACATCCCATAACACTAAAGAGGAATGAGTGAGGTGAGAGAGGAAAAACAAAGGAAAAAGAAACACAACAAAATAACTTCACTTATAGCAAAAACAAACAAACAAAAAAAACATAAAAGACCAGTAAAGTTATATCCTTTGGACTTTATTGTGTTTCCACTCTTCACAGTGACCATACAAGGAATAGGGTATGTAATAATTAAGAAACAAAGTAATGAGAATTAATAGACTATAGTTCCAGCTCTGAAAAATTTTTTCTAATACAATCAAGGAGGCAAGCACACAAAATTAAGAGTGTCTTGTGATACCTTCTGTAATAAAGTTACTTACCAGGGACCTGGAGAACCACAGAGAACCAAGTTAGGCTTTTCAGGAGGCAGTATTTGAGCATAGCCTTGCAGAATGACATATACCAAGAACAGATACAAAAAGGGAATAATATGTACAAAGGATAGAGATGCAGAGCACACTGGATTTTTGTGAATGAGGGTTGGCTTAGTTTTTAGGGAAAGCAGAGATTGGTTGGGTAATGAAATATGTGGAAGGTAAAGTAGGATGAGCTTCCCTGGTGGCTTGGTGATAAAGAACCCGCCTGCCAAAGCAGGAGATGCTGGTTTGATGCCTGGTTTCGGAAGATGCCCTGGAGAAGGTAATGGCAACCCACTCCAGTATTCCTGCCTGGGAAATCCTAAGGACAGAGAAGCCTGGCAGGCTACAGTCCATGGGGGTCACAAAGAGTTGGACACAACTTGATGATTAACAACAATGACAAAAAATTAGGATGGAGTTAGAGTATAAATGGTCATGTATGCCATAGCAAAAATTTAAAACTTATCCTAGAGGCAGTGGGAAGGCCATAGAAGTATCTTATCACATAAAAATTTATGTGGTAGAAAGAAAATTCAGCTGTAGAGAATTAACTGAAATTTTTCCTGTAATACCTCTCAGACGTTGAAAGTAGCCATGCTTGTTCCAGAAAAATATTTTTTGTATTTAAACTGTCAAAGAAAATGATAGGGTGCTTTTTGCAGGTTGTGTTTGAAAAGATCATTTAAGATCATTTTACTCATGTCTTCCACTGTGTGGATCACAATAAACTGTGGAAAATTCTTCAAGAGATGGGAATACCAGACCACCTGACCTGCCTCTTGAGAAATCTGTATGCAGGTCAGGAAGCAACAGTTAGAAATGGACATGGAACAACAAACTGGTTCCAAATAGGAAAAGGAGTTCGTCAAGGCTGTATATTGTCACCCTGTTTATTTAACTTATATGCAGAGTACATCATGAGAAACGCTGGGCTGGAAGAAGCACAAGCTGGAATCAAGATTGCCGGGAGAAATATCAATAACCTCAGATATGCAGATGACACCACACTTATGACAGAAAGTGAAGAGGAAGTAAAGAGCCTCTTGATGAAAGTGAAAGAGGAGAGTGAAAAAGTTGGCTGAAAGCTCAACATTCAGAAAACGAAGATCATGGCATCTGGTCCCATCACTTCATGGCAAATAGATGGGGAAACAGTGGAAACAGTGTCAGACTTTATTTATTTATTTTTGTTTGTTTGTTTGTTTTAAATATAAATTTATTTATTTTAATTGGAGGCTAATTAATTTACAATATTGTATTGGTTTTGCCATACATCAACATGAATCTTTATTTTTCTGGGCTCCAAAATCACTGTAGATGGTGATTGCAGCCATGAAATTAAAACACGCTTACTCCTTGGAAGAAAAGTTATGACCAACCTAGATAGCATATTCAAAAGCAGAGACATTACTTTGCCAACAAAGGTCTGGCTAGTCAAGGCTATGGTTTTTCCAGTGGTCATGTATGGATGTGAGAGTTGGACTGTGAAGAAAGCTGAGTGCTGAAGAATTGATGCTTTTGAACTGTGGTGTTGGAGCAGACTCTTGAGAGTCCCTTGGACTGCAAGGAGATCCAACCAGTCCGTGCTAAAGGAGATCAGTCCTGGGCGTTCTTTGGCAGGAATGATGCTAAAGCTGAAACTCCAATACTTTGGCCAACTCATGCGAAGAGTTGACTCATTGGAAAAGACTCTGATGCTGGGAGGGACTGGGGCAGGAGAAGGGGATGACAGAGGATGAGATGGCTGGATGGCATCACTGACTCGATGGACATGAGTTTGAGTGAACTCCAGGAGTTGGTGATGGACAAGGAGGCCTGGCGTGCTGCGATTCATGGGGTCACAAAGAGTCGGACACGACTGAGTGACTGAACTGAACTGAGCAGGTGTAAATATAGTTTTTTTTTAATCTCAGTACTAAGAAAATGATGTTGATAGCTTCTAATTAAATATGTTAATTTAATAAGTTCAAATATATTCAAGGGAATTAAAATTTTTAACTTTAAAACATTTGCTTTTTTTTTTTCTGGAAGAAGTTTGTTTGCCAAATCTCTTAGAACTCTAATACAAGAAAGATGATAATTCATCTCCTTCCTACTGACTGTTTTACTAACACCCTGACACTGCCACTTGTATTACTTGGTTTTAGTAATGCACAGTCAATAAGAATCCTACAAACTTCTTTGCCAAGTTGAAATTATAAATTTTTATTCATTTCGGGAGTAAGTATTTAGGGAGTTACATTTATGTTTTTATCCTGTCTCCATTTTCCTGAGTTTTACTTACAGCAAACAATAAGTAAAAAGTGGCACATCCATTATTGCATCATTTATTGTATCCTAAGTATTTCTCCATAGCTATGCAATAGAGCTCATAGCTAATTTCAGGTCTTTTACTGATCTGCCTATGGCTCTCATTTGACTGTGCTAATGTCATCATTTTAAGGCAGTTTCAAAACTATCTAGAAGCTGGTGATGCTATTAGAAGGTATCACCTGAATATCTAGAGTTCACAGGGCAATGATTTAAAGGAATAGCAGTGTTATGTGTAGATTTCTATTAATTATAGACTATCAGGGTATCATATTCAAGGTTGAGCAAATATCTAATGATTTGAATGTACAATATGACTCAGGAAAAGCACAAAAAAGGTAGTGAATTACTTTTTCCCTTTGATTTTTTTTAAATCAACTTTTTAAAGATATGATTTATATACACAATAAAATCCACTAATTTTAAGTTCATGATTAGATGAGTGAAAAATGCATACACTGGTGCGACCACCACCAAAATCAGCCTTGAGAACATTTACATCACCTCATTCTTTCATGAACATTTTCAGTTGTATTTCTGCTTTAAGCTCTAGTCAACCACTATAACTAATCACTATAGATTAAATTTACCTTTTGTAGAACTCTCTTTAAATGGGACCATAGAATGCATACTCTTTTGTGTCCAGCTTCTTTTTCTTGGCCTATTTTTGAGAATCATCCATGTGTGAATCAATAGCTTCTTCCTGTTTATTGTTGGGTGGTATTCAATTTTATGGCTATACTGAAATTTGTTCACCTATTCACTAATTAATATTGATGAATATTTGAGTTACTTCAAGTTTACCACTGCAAATAAACCTTCTATACAATATGCCTATATAATTCTTTGTGTGGACACCAGGTTTTATTTGTCTTGAGTAAATACCTGGTGTTTAATCTTATGAAAAAAACTGTTTATTACTTTCTAAAGTAATTGTATAACTGTACCATTTTATGCTTCCAGAAATGTGTGAAATTTCCAGTTGCTTCACCTCCTTCACAATATTTAAAATTACCAATATTTTAATTTTTAGTAATTCTAATATGTAATGATATATTATTGTGTTTTTAAATCTGCATTTCTCTGAAGGCAAATAATTTTGAACATATATTCAAATGTTTACTGGTAATTTATATTTGCCTGCTTTTGAGTTAGGTAGTTTGTCTTTCAGTTCAGTTCAGTTCAGTCACTCAGTCATGTCCGACTCTTTGTAACCCCATGAAATGCAGCACGCCAGGCCTCCCTGTCCATCACCAACTCCCGGAGTTCACTCAGACTCACGTCCATCGAGTTGGTGATGCCATCCAGCCATCTCATCCTCTGTCGTCCCCTTCTCCTCCTGCCCCCAATCCCTCCCAGCATCAGAGTCTTTTCCAATGAGTCAACTCTTCGCATGAGGTGACCAAAGTACTGGAGTTTCAGCTTTAGCATCATTCCTGCCAAAGAACACCCAGGACTGATCTTTAGAATGGACTGGTTGGATCTCCTTGCAGTCCAAGGGACTCTCAAGAGTCTTCTCCAACACCACAGTTCAAAAGCATCAATTCTTTGGCACTCAGCTTTCTTCACAGTCCAACTCTCACATCCATCCAACTCTCACATCCATACATGACCACTGGAAAAACCATAGTCTTGACTAGATGAACCTTTGTTGGCAAAGTAATGTCTCTGCTTTTCAATATGCTATCTAGGTTGGTCATAACTTTCCTTCCAAGAAGTAAGCGTCTTTTAATTTCATGGCTGCAGTCACCATCTGCAGTGATTTTGGAGCCCAAAAAGATAAAGTCTGACACTGTTTCTGCTGTTTCCCCATCTATTTCCCATGAAGTGATGGGACCAGATTCCATGATCTTCATTTTCTGAATGTTGAGCTTTCAGCCAACTTTTTCACTCTCCACTTTCACCTTCATCAAGAGGCTTTTTAGTTCCTCTTCACTTTCTGCCATAAGGGTGGTGTCATCTGCATATCTGAGGTTATTGATATTTCTCCCAGCAATCTTGATTCCAGCTTGTGCTTCTTCCAGTCCAGCGTTTCTCATGATGTACTCTGCATAGAAGTTAAATAAGCAGGGTGACAATATACAGCCTTGACGTACTCCTTTTCCTATTTGGAACCAGTCTGTTGTTCCATGTCCAGTTCTAACTGTTGCTTCTTGACCTGCATACAGATTTCTCAAGAGGCAGGTCAGGTGGTCTGGTATTCCCATCTCTCTCAGAATTTTCCACAGTTTATTGTGATCCACACAGTCAAAGGCTTTGGCATAGTCAATAAAGCAGAAACAGATGTTTTTCTGGAACTCTCTTGCTTTTTCCATGATCCAGCAGATGTTGGTAATTTGATCTCTGGTTCCTCTGCCTTTTCTAAAACCAGCTTGAACGTCTGGAATTTCATGGTTCACATATTGCTGAAGCCTGGCTTGGAGAATTTTGAGCATTACTTTACTAGTGTGTGAGATGAGTGCAATTGTGCAGTAGTTTGAGCATTCTTTGGCATTGCCTTTCTTTGGGATTGGAATGAAAACTGACCTTTTTCAGTCCTGTGGCCACTGCTGAGTTTTCCAAATTCTTATATATATATAAATATTTATATATATATTCCTGCTTATATACTGAAATACATCTGTTGATTTTCAAATATTAACCCATGCTTACATTCCTGGGATTAAATCCATTTAGTTATGATTTTATCCTTTTTAATTATTTTTAGTTTTATTCAAATATACTTTTAAAAATTAATTTTTATTTATTGAAGCATAATTGCTTTACAAAATTTTGCTGTTTTCTGTCAAACCTCAACATTAATTAGCCATAGGTATACATATACTTTTAAAAGATATTTTCATCTGTGTTAATGAGAACTAATGATCTGAAGTTTTCTTATAATCTTCAGTTTTGTTACTGTAGTAATACTGGCCCTTGCATTTCGAACAGCTTTTCATCAATGCCTAGTTTAGACATACTACTGAGGCATTTTCCTTCTAGGGTTTCTCTTGAATGCCTAGGTGTTCAAGAAGGACTCTACTCTTCAGCTAGTATGAACTCAAATATCTCCCAGGCTCATATAAGCTCTTATTCATAGCTCAGCCCCACACTTTGCTTTTTATCCTGACTTGTGGGTTTCTAAACTATGCATCATGACTTTATATTCAGCAAGAGTGGAAGGGACTGCTGTGTATATTTCTGGAGCTCTGAGTCTCTCAAACTTTCCTCTCTAAAACTCTACCCTTCAAATTCCAAGCACCCAGCTCACTGACTCACATGTCTATCTTATCAACTCAGTGATGTGTTTTTGTTTTGATCCAGATCCTTCTCCGTGCACCATGGCCTGAATAGCGTCTCCAGGTAGAAAGCTGAGAAAGTTGTGGGGACCACCTCATTTGTTTCCTTTTCTTGAAGGATTCAGGATCCCCTGTTGCCTGCTGTCTAATGTCTCAACATACTTTTTTTAACTTTTTTTGTCCAGTTTTCTAGTTATTCACTTGTGAGGGCCTATGTCCATTTCCCTTTGCTCTGTCATGATGAGAGGCAGAAATCCAGTGCCTTACTTTTGTTGTTGTTTAAAACCAACTGAGTGAAGCACAATGTCTGATCCAGCCCTCTTTGGATGAAGTAAGTGAAACACAGCATGAATGAATAAAGCACTGGGTAGTTTTTCTAGCTGAGGAGCAATATGTGCTTTCTTATTTGAAAGAGGCCATCAATAGGCATCAACTCATCAATTGGACAGTCACTGAATCCAAAACCAGTTTGGTCAAATGACAAGGCTTAGAAACATGACTGAGATCCTTTAAGAACTGGCTATATATTTTACTTAAAGATCTAGGCATTAAAAAAAATGATAAAAGAGTTTTGACTCATATATATATTTAAAATCTAGTTAGATTTATTTAGGACTTCCTTGCTGGCTCAGAGGTAAAGAATCTGCTCACAATGTGGGAGACCTGAGTTTGATCTCTGGGTCAGGAAGATCCCCTGGAGAAGGAAACAGCAACCCACTCCAGTACTCTTGCCTGGGAAACCCCATAGACAGAGGAGCCTGGTGGGCAGTTCATGGAGTTGCAAAGAGTCAGACATGACTGAGCGCCGAACACTTTAGATTTATTTGAACATCATTTGTTTCCATCTTCATAAATTGCTGTTGTTCAGTTGCTAAGTCATGTCTGACTCTTTGCAATCCCATGGACTTCAGCATCCCAGGCTTCCCTGTCCTTTATCATCTTCTGGAGTTTGTTCAAACTCAATTCCATTGAGTTGCTGATGCTATCCAACCATCTCATCCTCTGTTGCCCTCTTCTCCTGCCCTCAATCTTTCCCAGCATTAGGGTCTTTTCCAATGAATTGGCTCTTTGTGTCAGGTGGCCAAAGTATTGGAACTTCAGCTTCAGCACCAGTATCAGTCCTTCCAATGAGTACTCAGGGTTGATTTCCTTTAGGATTGACTAGTATGATCTCCTTGCTGTCCAAGAGACTTTCAGGAGTCTCCTACAGCACCACAGTTTGAGAACATAAAATCTTCAGTGTTCAGCCTTCTTTATGATTCAAATTTCACATCCTCATGACTACTGGAAAAACCATAGCTTTGACTATAGGGACCTCTGTAGGCAAAATGATGTCTCTGCTTTTTAATATGCTTTCTAGATTTGTCATAGCTTTCCTTCCAAGGAGGAAGTGTCTTTTAATTTTGTGGCTGCAGTCACCATCCACAGTGATTTTGGAGCCCAAGAAAAGAAATCTGCCACTGTTTCTACTTTTTCCCCATCTATTTGCCATGAACTGATGGCACAATCACATGCCACGATCTTAGTTTTTTGAATGCTGGTTTTAAATCAACTTTTTCACTCTCCTCTTTCATCCTCATCAAGAGGCTCTTGACTTTCTGCCTCTTCATCTTCATAAATAGTACATGAATAAAGACTCAGGAAAATTTCTAATCTGGTTGGATTTATGCAATACAGTTTTATATAATTTTAGCAGTAGGCCTCAGTTAGGAGTGGGGAGAGGAACTAAGATCAGTATGCTCTGAAAGTGGAACACTGCCATATTATTTTGTGGGCTGAGAATATTAACATCTCAATTGATTCAATGAAATATTATAAAAATGAAACTAATGATTAACATCATGAGGGCATATATATTTTTCTATCATGATTTTGAATTATGGTGAAATTTATACTACTTATTCATGCCAGATTGTCTATTCTCTTTTATGACTAGTAATAGGCAGTTATAGAGTGATAGCCTGAAGTTAGAGTTTACTTAGCCATAAACTACTGAAACGAACTGGACTTTCAGGAAGTCAGACAGTTGACTTCAGCCTCTGATAACAGAGTGTACCAACCACTAGTTATTTTGTGTATTACTGACATTGAGGTAAAATGAGAATGTAGTTTGAAAATGACTACTGTGCTTTTTTCTTTTACCTTTTTGCATATAAGACTTTTGCCCTAGTTCCCCAGGGGTAGACATTGCCCGGGACTATTTTAGGAACTGATGGTGTAGAATACAAGGAGAAAGATTTAGTTGATATTCATCTTTTGATATGCAAAATAAAAATCACACCACATGTTAGCCTTTCAGATCTTGCCGTAGCCTTGAAAATGAGTTTTCCTAATTCCTTTATTCCCTGCTTTAGCAAATTAAGTTTCAAGGACTCTCTTCACAGTTTTCTCTAACAGTGTAAAGAATACACTCTACCCTTCTACGACAGGCCTTCTTGATAGAAGGAAGATACTATATGAGGGAAACAGGAGAAATCTCTTTCCCATTAAGACTGGCCCAGGTATTTGGATAATGAAGGTTGGAAAGAAAAGAAGATGCTAAAGCATTTAGCTGTGTATGTCTGTTTCTCTTTGGGGCTTTGGTTGTGGTTAACTTGGGGGATCGCTAAGGTTAGGGAGCTCAAGAAAATTAGGGCTCTTGAACTAGTACTTATCTGGGTCTCCAGAATGAGGCTACACACATTAAAGTGGGGGAACACTATTGATCAGATGGATACTTTAAAGTTTAAAAATTCTGGGCTAAAAATCAGGACCATTTCAGGAGGCAAGGTGATCGCAACAGCACCGGATAGACTGAAGCACTCTGCCTGGGGCCAGGTGAAGGAGGAGCTTTAGACTCAGGAGGGCAGCCATCAAGGACTCAGACTCAGTAACAAATGACTGATGCTGTGTATGAGAGCTTCTAGAGCCAAAACACTGAATCATGAATTACTAACTCTAAACCGCAGCAAAAGAGGCAGGTAGTACTGTTGCCTGGAGAATCCCTTGGACAGAGGAGCCTGTCTATGGGATCACAGAGTCGGATACGACCGAGTGACTCACACACACACACACACACACACACACACACACACACACACGGCTCATAATGTTAAGGTGAATGAAGGCCATCATAGCCCTTTAGGACAGTGCACAGCAGGGAGCACAATCTGAGAATTAGCATGTCATCATTTCTATCTATGCCTTGGAGGGAGGGGGGCCCATAATGCCCTCAAGGACATTTGTGCTCTACATTCCACACTTCTTTCTCTACTTACGAAGATTCCTTAGGAAGTTTGAAGGAAGAGGAGAATATTTAGAGGCACTGAGAAATTTTATCCAGAGAAAATGAACCAAATACAATTTAATCTCTAATCTATTCCTTTAACCAGAATTGGAGAGTTAATCAATTTTTGCCCTCACTAGAGGATCAACCCAGGGTCAACTAAAGGGGCTTCCCAGGTGGCTCAGTGGTAAATGAACCCACCTGCCAATGCAGGAGACTCAAGAGATGCAGGTTTGATCCCTGGGTCAGGAAGATCTCCTGGGGTAGGAAATGGCAACCCCCTCCAGTATTCTTGCCTGGAAAATCCCATATATAGATGAGACTGGTGGGCTACAATCCATGGGATCACAAAGAGTTGGATTTGACTGAGTATACACGTGTATGCAGAGGGTCAACCACAGGGATTCTTTGTGGATAGGAATTTGTTGGAACAAGATTAAAAGTCTTAATTTCCTCTGCATGTTTAACCTGAATTAAAATAATCACTTTAATTAGTGGTTTGTAATTTTGATGTAAATTTTAGACAAATTATTTTCATTTATATGAGTTATTTTCATTGAACATGGAACTCTAAAATGTACAAAGTTCTATTGAAGTACTCTGGCAGGTTCAGCACACATACACATAAGTACTCTCATTTTCTGCCCCTCCTCTAACTTCTGTTTTCATCATTCCACAATCATACCCACCACACCATCACCAATTAATGAAAAAACTGATTTTTTTGCTGAGACAGGAAGCAGGTTGTACAATGTGCAAGCAAGTTGTTCAACATGACACTCTAGGCAGCAATACTAATTGCTCAAAGTTGGTAGGAGAGAAGAAATGTATTTTGCAGCTCTGTACAATGGGAACCCAAAGATCTTTGAAATATGATCTCCACCTTCAGGTGAATAATCAAGAACATAAATCATGTGTAGAAGTTGACTAGTAAACCAGGTAGCATGTGATGTAGGATGTATGAGTGTGGAATAAATGAATGATCTGGAATTTCACACAAGGAAGAGAAAACTGGAGTCTGGGAACATCAAAGCAAAGTTCATCAGAAATGTGGTTCATCAGGTATACCATAAAAGCAATTAGGGGAAGACACAGGAGGGAATTCACTGATATTGTGAGTGGCCCTCACATTCCTAAGTAAACTGGAATAAGCCAAATATGCATTTTATAAAGCATGTATGAGTTTGGGTTTAAAACCTCACTCTACCACTTACCAACTGTGTAAACTTGGACGAGTGACCTCGACTCTTTGAATCCATTTCCTCATCTATAAGGTGGACAATAATGACCAAATACTAGCATTTTTTTTCTTGAAATCCTTTGTTGTTTATTGCTTATTTATGTCATCAAGCTTTTTAAAAAATTTTATTTACTTATTTTAATTGGAGGACAGTCACTGCACAACACTGTGGAGGCCCCTGCCACACATCAATACCAATCAGCCACAGGTACACATTCATCCCCCATCCTGAACCCCCCTCCCAACTCCCTCCCCGCACAACTCCCTCCCCCTCATCCCACTGGGTTGTCCCAGAGCACCGGCTTTGAGTGTTCTGCTTCATGTATCAAACTTGGACTGCTGCTGTTGCTAAGTCGCTTCAGTCATGTCCGACTCTGTGCGGCCCCATAGATGGCAGCCTACCAGGCTCCCCCATCCCTGGGATTCTCCAGGCACTGGTCATCTATTTTACAAATGGTAATATACATGTTTCAGTGCTATTCTCTCATTATCCCACCCTCGCCTTCTTCCACACAGTCCAAAAGTTCGTTCTTTACATCTGTGTCTCTTTTGCTGCCTTGCATATAGGATTGTTGTTACAGTCTTCCTAAATTCCATCTATATGCATTAATATACTGTATTGGTATTTCTCTTTCTGACTTACTTCACTCTGTATAATAGGCTCCAGTTTCATCTATCTCTTTAGAAGTGACTCAAATGTGTTCTTTTTTATATCTGAGTAATATTTCATTGTGTACATGTACCACAACTTCCTTATCCATTCATCTGCTGATGGACATCTAGGTTGCTTCCATGTCCCAGCTATTGTAAACAGTGCTGCAATGAACATTGGGGTACATGTGTCTTTTTCGATTCTGGTTTCCTGGGTGTGTATGCCCAGCAGTGGGATTGTTGGGTCATATGGCAGTTGTATTTCCATTTTTTTAAGGAATCTCCTCACTCTTCTCCATAGTGGCTGTACCAGTTTGCATCCCCACTAACAGTGTAAGAGAGTTCCTTTTTCTCCACACCCTCTCCAGCATTTGTTTGTAGACTTTTTGATGGCAGCCATTTTGACTGCTGTGAGACGATACCTCACTGCGGTTTTGATTTGCATTTCTCTGATAATGAATGATGTTGAGCATCTTTTCATGTGTTTAGTAGGCATCTATATGTCTTCATTGGAGAATTACCTGTTTGGTTCTTTGGCCCACTTTTTGACTGGGTTTTTCGTTTTTCTGGTATTGAGCTGCATGAGCTGCTTGTATATTTTGGAGATTAATTCTTTGTCAGCTGCTTCATTTGCTATTATTTTCTCCCATTCTGAAGGCTGCCTTTTCATCTTGTTTAGCATTTTTAAATGTGTTTTTTATTGTGATAAAAGTCATGTAATATGAAATATGTATTTTAACCACATTTAACTCTACAGCTCAGTGATACTAAGTACATTCACATTGTTGTACAACTCTCACCATCATCCATCTCCCAAAATTTTCACCTTCCTAAACTGAAACTCTGTCCCCATTAAACGTGAACTCCCCATTCACTCTCCCCTCCCCAAACTCCATCCCCTGACATCTACCAATGTACTTTCTGACTCTATGAATTTGACTAATCTAGGTACCTTGTATAAGTGGAATCAAACAGTATTTTTCTGCACCTAATATACATTGGATTGCATTTTTAGGGTCAACTGAATACATCAAACAGATTGCACCTTCTTGCCACCCCCCCCCATGCTATACAGTAGCATAGTAAGTTCTCATTAGTTATCTATTTTTATACATAACAGTGTATATATGTCAATCCGAATCTCCCAACTCATCCCACCCCACTTTCCCCACTTGGTGTCCATATGTTTGTGTCTATATCTGCATCTCTCAAATACTAGTATTGAGGATTAAATGAAGTAACTTAGAAGGGACTGAGTTCAGTATCTGGTACATAGCTCAGCAATGTAATTTAACTCTATTTCCTTCCCGTTCATCATTGTCTTTCATCTCCTTTGACTCAAAAAGTTTTTCTTATGGATGATTTTGTTCCACATAGAGTCTTGCTATTTCATTTTTTCTTCGTATGAAGGGAAGTGAAAGTTGCTCAGTTGTGTCTGACTCTTTGCGATCCCATGGACTATACAGTCCATAGAATTCTCAGGCCCAAATACTGGAGTGGGTAGCCTTTCCCTTCTCCAGGGGATCTCCCCAATCCAGGGATCGAACCCAGGTCTCCCACATTGCAGGCAGATTCTTTATCAGCTGAGCCACAAGGGAAGCCCTTCTTTGTATCAGAAAGGGCCATTAAAATAAATGTTCCCTAAAGGAACTGCAAAACTGAAGTCATAAACTGCTACAGATTTTAAAAACTTCACATTTCACAAGCTCTACCTTAAACCCCAAATACAGTTTGCCTTCTCTTGAGAAGAATAGTTAAAATGGTTGCATGAGACTTTGCATTAAGAACATTACATTTGCTCATCATATTTGAATATGGTTATTATATTTTGTCTACTATTTTCAGTTCAAAATGGACTGTGTAGCACATATGGGGTCTAGATACATGGTCATTTAGCCACACAGCTCTTATTTCACTGTCAAGGCAGAGAAAACAGAGCACAGCTGTTCCAGTGTTTGCTTCATGTCTTTCTAGACTTCAGGCTAAAGTAGAAGAGTTATGCATCTGTGGCATTAATAAATGTTCAGAGATCTGATTGTTATTAATTAGATGATATAATTCTACATTATCAAATTTTCTGCTGGAAATAAGGGTCCACCTGTATTCTGAATGCCTGTATCCTTAAATGGTAAAATATGATTCCTATGTGTTTTGAAGAATGGTCACAGAATTCAGTGACTTGCCAAGAAATGTAACTCTCATTTTATAGCTAAGGTGTTATGTACATATTGGGCTGGAGATTGACAGGGACAGAACTTCTTGCTCGATATCTATCTATCTATCAATATCTATCTCCCTACCTCATTCTGTGTCTCTAATTCCTACCCAGGATATGAAATGAGATAGCTACACAGAGCAAAAACGAGGGCAATATTTTTAGTAAGATTTCGTCAAGATTTTTCTCTTGACTCTAGATTCTTTATGCTTCTGACATTCTTGGACTTTGGGGATCCTGCTAGGGTTGGGAAAGAGGCTGAATTCTTCCTAACTCCCTGCTTTTTTCTACTTAAGTTTACATCTCATTATTGACAGAAGTAATCTACATGCTTCTGTATAAAGGATTGTTGTTGTTCAGTCACTAAGTTGTGTCTGACTCTTTGAGACCCCATGGACTGCAGCACACCAGGTTTCCCTGTCCTTCACCACCTCCCAGAGTATGCTCAAACTCCTGTCCATTGAGTTGGTGATGCTATCCAGCCATCTTATCCTTTGTTTCCTCCTTCTCCTCTTGCTCCCAATGTTTTCCAGCATCAGAGTCTTCTCCAATGAACTGGCTCTTTACATTAGGTGTCCAAAGTATTGGAGCTTCAGCTTCATCATCAGTCTTCCCAACGAATATTCAGGACTGATTTCCTTTAGGATTGACTAGTTCAATATCCTTGCTGTCCAAAGGACTCTCAAGAGTCTTCTCCAGCACCACAATTCAAAAGCATCAATTCTTTGGTGCTCAGTCATCGTTATGGTCCAACTCTCACATCCGTATGTGACTACTGAAAAAAACGTAGCTTTAACTATATGGACCTTAGTCAGCAAAGTGATGTCTCTGCTTTTTAATAACTGCCTAGGTTTTTCATAGCTTTTGTAAAGATTGTTTATTTTTTATTAAAAAATTTTCTGTGGTGACCACACTTTATTTATTACTTTCTATTGGAGCATAGTTGCTTTACAATGTTGTTTCTTCTGTACAGCAAAGGGAATCAGCAAAGCAAATCATCTATCCCCTCTTTTTAAGGTTTCTTTCCCATTTAGATCACCACAGAGCACTGAGTAGAGTTCCCTGAGCTATAGAGTAGGTCTTTTATTACTTACCCATTTTATTTTATTAGTTATATCTATTATATATACACACACATATATATGTATGTATGTATGTATATATATATAGGCTTCCCTGGTGGATCAGTTGGTCAAGAATCTACCTGCAATGCAGGAGACTGGGGTTTGATCATTGGGTTGGGAAGATCCTCTTGGAGAAGGAAATGACACCCACTCAAGTATTCTTGCCTGAAAATTCCAAAGGCACCAGAGCCTAGCTGGCAGGCTACAGTCCATAGGGTTGTAAAGAGTCAGACATGACTGAGAGACTAAACCATATACATGTCTATCCAAATCTCCCAATTCATCCTACCCCTCCTTTCTCCCCTTGGTGTCCATATGTTTGTTCTCTACATCTGTGTCTAAGGGATTGTTTAAATACATAAGGTTCTTCTGGTTCATGAAATAGCTTCAGAACTAGTAACTAGAGATGGAAAATAGAGTTGGTGCCTGAATGTTTCTTAAAAATATCTCTGAGGTGGCTTCCACATGGCCCAGAATATCTGCCTTCCAAACCATGTGAGACACTTTGCCTTGTTTCTCAATGGCTGGGGCTTCCTAGGAATGATAGGATGAGGGCCACCTACTGAGAGAATGGTACAAGTTATGAACACCACTAAGAATTTACACAGTTTGTCAATTGGTTAATGTTAGCCATCTTTTGAGAACAAAGGCTCAGAAACATAGACCTTTTGGTCTCTGGGCTCATGTGCAGTTGTTGGAATTTTTCCTCTTGGTATCAGTAAGACCAAGGCCTTATTTCTGGAGTAACATCACAGGCTCAGGATGGTTACTTGTTCAGTCATTCAGTCATGTCCAACTCTTTGTGACCCTCATGGACTGCAGCATAACAGGCTTCCCTGTCCTTCACCATCTCCTGGAGTTCGCTCAAACTCATGTCCATCAAGTCAGTGATGCCATTCAACCATCTCATCCTCTGTCATCCCCTTCTTCTCCTGCTCTCAGTCTTTCCCAGAATCAGGATCTTTTCCAATGAGTTGGCTCTTTGCATTGGGTGGCCAAAGTATTAGGGTTTCAGCTTCAGCATCAGTCCTTCCATTGAATATTGAGGGTTGATTTTTTGAGGATTGACTGGTTTGATCTCCTTGCAGTCCAAGGGACTCTCAAGAGTCTTCTCCAGCACCACAGTTCAAAAGCATCAATTCTTTGACCCTCATCCTTCTTTATGATCCAACTGTCACATCCATACATGACTACTGGAAATAGTTTTAGCATTATTCCATGAACCATTGTCTCCTAAGTGCTGGTCCAAAGACAATGCCGGTCAGTAACAAGGGTTCCACTGTTCCAAAGTGAAGTGGAAAAAATGTTGGTTTATGGGGGAAAACTTTAGGAGTCTATGAAATCTGAAGGTCAGGAAATTATTGACCTATTTTATACTAGGACAAATGAATAAAAAGATTAAAAAGAATCCAACAGCATTTTGACTCACCTACTACAGTAGCTGAAGAAAGCAAGTAAGGCAAATTCTAAAATCAGCAGCTACTCAGTTCTTTTCTTAGCACAGAGTAAGCAAGTAAAATATTCTATTAAGTATTGGAATGTCAAATATTGACCAGTCACATTGGTCACTGTCTGGTAGAAGAAAAGATGGAAGGTAAGTTAGATCATATTTTATATTTGGTTATGTAAAAATAAAGATAAGTGACCATGTGCTCATGCTCAATTCCTTCAGTCGTTTCCGACTCTTTGTGACCCTATGGACTGTAGCCCGCCAGGCTCCTTTGTCCATGGGATTCTCCTGGCAAGAATACTGGAGTGGATTGCCATACCATTCCACAGGGGATCTTCACCACACAGGAATTGAACCCGGGTCTCCTGAGTCTTCTGCATCACAGGCAGATTCTTTACTGCTGAGCCACCGGGAAAGTCCTAAGAGATTATGGCTAACTCTATTTAGAGAAACTGAGAAACTTACCTAGAGGAGGTGAACTCTGGGGAGAGATTTACAATGGTAGTTTGTTTTTTTTTTTTACTTTGATACTTTTATATATTGTAATATAATTCCCAATGTAGCAATATTTTATCACATTATATAATGATAGTACAATATGACTTCCTATATTCATTGTACTGTACATTAGATCTCTATGGCTTGTTTACTACTTGCTACAAGTATGTACCCTTAACACCGTCAGTCTTACCCCCACTACCCATCTGTGGAAACCACCACTTTGGTTTTTACACATGTAACTTTTTTAGGTTCCACATGTAAGTGCCATTATCCAGTACTTGTCTTTCTCTTCTGACTCATCTCACTTAGTGTAATGTGCTCAAGGTCCATCCACAGTGTCACAAATGGGAAGACATATCCCCTTCTCCTGACTGAATATATTCCACAGAGCATATGTATCACATCTTTTTTGTCCATTCACCTGTTGATGTGCATTTCGTTTGTTTTCATTTCTTGGTTATTGTGAATAAAGCTACCGTCAACATGGAAGTGTATATATCTCGTTGAATCCACTTTTCATTTACTTTGAGTATATACCCAGAACTGGAATTGCTGGATTATATGATAGATCTATGTTTAACTTTTTGAGGAAACTATATTTTTTTCCATAGTGCTTGGACCAATTTACATTCCCATCAGCAATATATAAAAGTTCCTTATTTACTACATCTTCATCGGCACCTGCTGTCTCTTGTCTTGAGGATAGTCATTCTAACAGGTGTGAGGTGATTTCTTATTGTGGTTTTAATTTGAATTTCACTAATAGTTAAAATTGAGTATCTTTCCATGTATCTATTGGCCACTTTGATGTCTTTTTTGGAGAAGTGTCTATTTAATTTTTATGCCCATTTAAAAAGTTGAGTTGCTTGTTGTTGTGGATTTGACTGAAGTCTTTATATTTTGGATATCAATCACTTGCCAGTATACGGTGTGCAAAATCTTACTGTTATGATCATTTTGCTAATTGTTTCTTTTGCTTTTTAAGTTTTTGTGTTTGGTATAATCTCATTTGTTGATTTGTTTTCTTTCATTGTTTCTGTTTTTGGTGTCGTGCACCCAAAATTATTGCCGCGATGGATACGAATGAACTTATTCTCCTTAATTTTTTTCTAGGAGTAAATAGTTTCAGGTTTTATGTTTAAATCTTTGATCCATTTTAAGTTAATTTTTGTGAGTGGTATGAAATCAGAATCCAATTTAATTGTTCTGCCTGTGTTTCTCCAGTTTTCCCAGCATCATGTGCTGAGACTGTCTTTTCCCAATGAAATGTTCTTGGCTCCCTTGTTGAAGATTAGTTGACTATATATGGAAGAGTTTAATTCTGTGCTCTTTCTTGGAGGTCAGTTTTTATCTTTCAATATTTTGAATATGTCATTTTATTCTCTCCTGGCCTGTAGAATTTTTGCTGAGAAATCTCTGATAACCTAATGGGGTTATCTTTGCAGGTTACTGTTTTTTTTTCTGACTGCTTTTAAAATTCTTTATTACTTACTTTTGACAGTTTTAGTATAATACATCTTGGGGAAGGTCTTTTTGCATTAATAGGGTGTTCTAGTATCTTCACGGACTTGTATATCCAGTTGCCTCCACAGGTTTCAAAATTCTCAGTTATTACTTCTTTTTTAAAATTATTTTTTATTTTTAAATGGAGGATAATTACTGTACCATGTTGTACTGGTATCCACTGTACAACAATATAAATCAACCATGTGACCAGCTTTATTTCTAATGCATTCTTCATCTCATCCTGTGAGTTCTTCAGCAGCAGAATTTCTATTTGGTTCTTTTTTTGGATTTCAAATTCTATAGTAAAGTACTCTTTCTGTTCATTAATTTCATCCCTGAGAGTATTGCATTGCCTTCCCAAGTTTTCTCATAGCTCTTTTAATTTCTTCATAATAGTCATTGCTAGAAAATTGTCATTTTTCTTTTTGTGATAGCTTATTATTGTGATTTTTCATGGTGTTTAATGAAAAGTGCCTCTACCATCACATTTGAAATAGTGAATACTTATTTAGACAAGGTTTTATTGACCACAATTTTAGTAATTCAATAGGTTGGTAGTTAGGAACCTTTTGTTTTCCAGAAGGTGGCGCTACACCACACATTTTTGGTTTCTCTCGTAGGTGCTAAGGTTGGGAAACTGAACATTGAAAAACAAAATTAGGGATGGCAGCAGAGTCGGGGGAAGGAGTGTGGGGAGGTGTGTACTTAGCACTTAGGGCTTTGGATGTACCCATGGCCTGATAGGGGGATCGTCAAGCGAGGGAGTCCCAGAGGAGTGTGGGCAGTCCTGTTGCCTCCAGGGGACGGAAAGCAGGAGACACTATCAGCCCTCTGTGTCTGCCTACTTCCCTTTCCCTTCCTCCAGTCACTCCAGTTCTCCTTTTGAGAGAATAACTGGTCTCTCCAGCCACTGCATTTGTGGCCAGACCCTCCTCCCTCACCGCCTTCACCTTTGGGTTCCTCTGCCAGAAAAGCTGTGCTGGCTAGCAGTCTACCTCCTTCTCTGCTGTGGCAGCCTCTCTTGCTGCAGGCTTCATTTGCTGTGTGGTCCAATCTACCTACTTTCGGACAGAGAATGAATATCCTGGGCATCCTGGTATACTGTGCTGTTTCTTTCCCCTTTACCCTCGACTCCCCTAGTTGTGGATGTCGGATTAGTTGTAAATCAGAGGAGAGACAAAAAGAATGACTCAAACCGCCATGATGCTGACGTCACGCTCCTCACAGTAATTGATTGGTTGATTCAGGTATTGTCTCTGTCATCATTGGCTCATCAGTCACCATGTATTGAGGGTATAACTTTTACTGAGAATTCTGTCATCTATATATTGCTTTTGATTCACTTACTCCATTACACATTAACCTGTGTAACTGACCTGAATATGCCCATTAGACATAACTAAGAGTTAAAGAGTCTATGGTTTTTATTTGGTATGGGCCTGTGATTCTGAACTTCAAAGTCCCAAGTAAAAGCTCTTGTTTTTTGTTTTGTTTTGTTTATTTGTTTTTGTGCTTGTTATAGGCTATCCTACATATCCAGACAACAATCACTTAGTTCCAAGACCTTCCTAGGTAAAGCAACTCATTACCGATAAATCACTCACCAATATATTGTTCAGTTACTGCTCCTTAGTTGAGTGAGTTTAATAATGGTATCATCTTAGATCAAGCCACATCTCAGGCAGGAAATATCCCTCAAGGCTAAGTAAGTAATTATTTGGCTTTATATTTTTTTGTTCTTATAATGACTAGTATCAGGTGATTCTTTAAGGTAACTTGAGATTTATGAAGCACAGTGCCCAAGTCTCAATGAATGTAGCAGTAAGGGCAAATAATACTCTGTTTATTCTGTACTGCTGTATTTGCAAGATATTAATTGCATAATATATTTTATTTTATGTAAATATTTTATAAACTGTGAGATGACTACTACTGTTATAATTATCCCTATTTTACATATGTGTAAACTGAGGCATAGAAGAGGTTAAATAATTGTCAAGAATGTCAGTGAGAGGTGGAGCCAAGTTCTTTGCTGATTGAAAATACTGAACTTGTTGAGTTGGTTGTTGATGACAGTCATGCAACCATCATATCGGTTCAGTTGCTCAGTCATGTCTGACTCTTTGCACCCCCACAGACTGCAGCAATCCAGACTTCCTTGTCCAACCCTCATATAGAAGGGCAGATTTGTGGTTGTTATTACCTTTCTAAGACACAATAAAAAAAAAAGAATAGAATTTTATTTATTATTAATTTACTTGCTGTTTCTATTGGTTTTTGTCTTTACTAATCCCTGTGTGATCTATTGGAGGACATTACATTAAATGTAGACTTTCTTTAGAAGTGTTTGAAAGGACCTAATTTTTCTAAAAATAATTTATTGGAGGATAGTTGATTTAAAACATTGTGTTAGTTTCAGGTATACAGTAAATCAGTTACACATATTACATATATATATATCTCTCCACTCTTTTTTAGATTCCTTTCCCATATAGGTCATTACAGAGTACTGAGTAGAGCCTCCTGTGCTATACAGTAGGTTCTTATTAGTTGTCTATTTTATTTATCAGTTCAGTTCAGTTGCTCAGTCATGTCCGACTCTTTGCGACCCCATGAATTGCAGCACGCCAGGCCTCCCTGTCCATCACCAACTCCCAGAGTTCACTCAAACGCCCATCGAGTAGGTGATGCCATCCAGCCATCTCATCCTCTGTCGTCCCCTTCTCCTCTTGCCCCCAATCTCTCCCAGCATCAGAGTCTTTTCCAATGAGTCAACTCTTCACATGAGGTGGCCAAAGTACTGGAGTTTCAGCTTTAAGCATCATTCCTGCCAAAGAACACGCAGGGCTGATCTCCTTCAGAATGGACTGGTTGGATCTCCTTGCAGTCCAAGGGACTCTCAAGAGTCTTCTCCAACACCATAGTTTAAAAGTATCCATTCTTCGGCTCTCACCTTTCTTCACAGTCCAACTCTCACATCCATACATGACTACTGGAAAAACCATAGCCTTGACTAGAGGAACCTTTGTTGGCAAAGTAATGTCTCTGCTTTTGAATATGCTATCTAGGTTGGCCATAACTTTCCTTCCAAGGAGTAAGCGTCTTTTAATTTCATGGCTATGATTGCCATCTGCAGTGATTTTGGAGCCCAGAAAAATAAAGTCTGACACTGTTTCCACTGTTTCCCCATCTATTTGCTATGAAGTGTTGGGACCAGATGCCATGATCTTAGTTTTCTGAATGTTGAGCTTTAAGCCAACTTTTTCACTCTCCTCTTTCACTTTCATCAAGAGGCTTTTTATATATAGTAATGTGTATATGTCAAACCCAGTCTCTTAATTTATTCCTCCCTGCCCTTTCCCCAGCAACCATAAATTTGTTTTCTACACCTGTGACTCTATTTCTGTTTTATAAATATGTTCATTTGCAACCTTTGTTTTAGATTCCTCATATAAGTAATATCATATGATATTTGTCTGTATCTGACTTCACTCAGCATGCTAATGTCTAGGGAAGGACCTAATTTGAAAAGAGGAAAATAGCAGACTGAAAGATACAGAACTTCTGGACTGCATAAATGAGTTTGGCATATGTGTTCCTCCACTAGGATTTCATTATCGCTGCCACCACCATTATCATCATCACCACCACATCCTTTCCATAACCAAGTGGAAAATGTTCTCCCCGAGTAAACACTGCATTATTGACTAAAGACTCCTTTCATCTTCTTATGTATACTGTTCCACCAAATTTTATCTTAAATAGAAATTTGTTACTTGGCATTGGATGACAAGGAACATTCAACTCTGTATTTTATTTAATTTTTCTAAATTTAATTTCTGAATGCATTAAATTTCTAAATTTTATTTTCAAATTTTCAATAAATTTCAATAAAACCAAAACACCTGCTATTAAAGTACCCTGCTTCTCATTTATTCAAAAAAATCTCTATTTAATTGAAGAGTTGTCTTTTTGTTATTGTTGTTAGTTTATAGTATTGGCCCCCAGAACAAAGTACCTTATGTTCCAAAAGTTTTTCCCCCCTTGATTTTGGGATAGACACCTTATTAATATGTAATTATTCATTTTTTTTGGATTGATCAGTAATCTTTGATAGATGTTATAGCAAAATTTGGGCTTTCCAGGTGGCTCAGTGGTAAAGAATCCACCTGCCAGTGCAGGAGATACAGAAGACCTGGGTTCAATTCCTGGATCTGGAAGTGCCCTGGAGAAGGAAATGGCAACCCATTCCATTATTCTTGCCTGGAAAATCCCATGGACAAAGGAACCTGGTAGACTGTGATCCATAGAGTCACATAGAGTCAGACACAACTGAACACACACACACAGCTGAATTTAATCCAAACAGAGGGGGAAAAAAACCAAGTTTTATTTGTTCATGTTATACAAGGTTTATTTTATTATTAGAAAGAAAGTAATTCAGTACTGTCTCCATCACAGTGCTTCTGTTGGTCCCAGCCTATTGACAGCAGGGCTCTCACCTAGAAATGCTTAAGGCACTGCCTGGGCTGCACTGTTCCCACCAAGCTCCATGGATATTATCATACTGGGGCCAGTGTTGTGGCTGAGTCAGGGCTTGTGTTTCTAATAATTATGACCTCAGGGCACACTTCAGCAAAAAGCCATCAGGGAACTTGGAAGAACATTAAATATTCATATCCTGGAGGGTATGGGGCATACTGGAAGGCCATGCAATATGGTCACAGGTATATAAGAGAAAGGACTTCATGCTCTGCTCTTATCAGGGTCTGAGTTAGGTGTCTAGGGTTTTGCAGGGTCATTCCTTATTGGCTTTTGAACTGTGGTGTTGGAAAAGACTCTTGAGAGTCTCTGGGACTGCAAGGAGATCCAACCAGTCCATCCTAAAGGAAATCAGTCCTGAATATTCATTGGAAGGACTGATGCTGAAGCTGAAACTCCAATACTTTGGCCATCTGATGTGAAGAACTGACTCACTGGAAAAGACTCTGATGCGGGGAAAGACTGAAGGCGGGAGGAGAAGGAGATGACAGAGGATGAGATGGTTGGATGGCATCATTGATTCAATGGAATTGAGTAAGCTCTGGGAGTTGGTGATGGACAGGGAGGCCTGGTGTGCTGCAGCCCATGGGGTTGCAAAGAGCTGGACACGACTGAGTGAACTGAACTGAACTTCTTATTGGCTATTTGGTGCAGGAGAGTGAAGGCAGGGTCACTCAAACAGTCAATTATCTAGGTTGCCCAGGGTTTTCTGAAAGGGAAACTTTGTGGGTGTGGGTAGCCTAGTTCTTTACCCACTTAGTTTGCTAGTAGCTGTGTCTTATAACTGGCAATGTGTTTATTCATATGAGAGTCTTTTGAATTGAATGCCTTGGCAATCAACAGTTTAATGTCAGGCATTTACACTGTAGTACTCCATTTATCACTCACAACTTTCTGCCTAAGTAACAAATCATTTTAATTATAGGTCTGTAACTACCTCTTCCTCATCCTACCCTCCTCCACTCAGGGCAAACCTCTCCACCCAACTGGAAGAGAAAAACAACTTTTAGCAGCTTTATAGCTACAATGAACTGAAATTGCTAACTATACTTCAAAAGATGAACATTTATTTCACTTTTATTAGTAGTATCAGGGTCAAGAGACAGAAGTTTTAACTCCACTCAAGATGAGACTAAAAATTTGTTTGATTTTATGCCATTTAATTGGTATGGCTTGTCCCAGAATGTAGTTATCATTTAAGTCTTCATTTGAATCTATGGTATCTCGCCTTTCGTCTCCTCTGATGACACTTTAAATCAAGTTAATTCTTCTAAATTTAATGATTGTACAAACAAAGCAAAATGAATCTCCTGATTGATTTCAGAGGTGATTAATCATCCTGCGAAAAAGTTATACTTTCTCTTATGCTGTAGTTGTCTGAGAGAAGTGCCCAGTCAAGGGTATGTTTCTCAGTCCTTTTATGTCTAAGCGGTTCCATAACATTGGTTCTTGCCAATGGAATGTGAGGGAGAATGAAATCTGCCAAATTCTTCTTTAGGCAGTTTTCTATAGATGAGCATGGTCAGATGTTCCCCATATTGGAAGCCAGGTTATGAAGATGGCAGAGCCACGAGACACAGTGAGTCTGAATTCTTGTGTCAGCACTTGAAAGAAAAAAACTGACCAGGAACACACAATTGGCATTTTAAATGAAAGAGAAGTCAACTTCTATTGTATTTGAACATTATAACTTTTTTTAACCTTTTTATTTTATATTGGAATACTGATTTCCTGGAGGAGGGGTTGGCAACCTACTCCAGTATTCTTGCCTGGAGAATTCCATGAACAGAGGAGCCTGGTGGGCTGCAGTCCAAAGGGTTGCAGAGTTGGACACGACCGAAGTGACTGAACATGCACACCTTGCTGATTAACAATGTTGTGACAGTTTCAGGCGGACAGCAAAGGAATTCAGCTGTATGTATATATGTATCCATTCTCCCCCAAACTCCCCTCCCATCCAGGCTGCTGCATAACATTGAGCAGAGTTCCTTGTGCTACACAGTAGGTCCTTGTCAGTTATCCGTTTTATATATAGCAGTATGTACATGTCCATCCCAAATAGGTGTCTATTGTGAAAAGATATGCCACAATGAGTTTGGTTTGCATCAGTCACCACTGATCCCTAGTTCTTCATGCCAAAATGACCAAATTATTCTTTCACAAAATTTTCATGTGTATACAATTTTCATCTTAAAATCCTTTTAAGATTGAACATTTTAACTTTTAATTTTATCTGTAGTTTATCTACAGTTAGCACCTAAATGTCGGAGAAGGCAATGGCAACCCGCTCCAGTACTCTTGCCTGGAAACTCCCATGGACGGAGGAGCCTGGTAGGCTGCAGTCCATGGGGTCGCTAAGAGTCAGGCACGACTGTGCGACTTCACTTTCACTTTTCACTTTCATGCATTGGAGGAGGAAATGGCAACCCACTCCAGTGTTCTTGCCTGGAGAATCTCAGGGACAAAGGGGCCTAGTGGGCTGCCATCTATGGGATTGCACAGAGTCGGACACAACTAAAGTGACTTAGCAGCAGCAGCAGCAGCAGCACTTAAGTGTAGAATATACTTCAGCTTTAGTATCTGATTTAACACCCTGTTACTTATTTAGTCATCAAGTATTTACAGAGATGTTACTACACACATACGTACATATGCACACACATATAATACTTACAGAGAACTCAGTTTCAGGCACTCCGGGTACTTGAAAAAGAAGACAGATACTTTTTGACCTTAACTACAGTGAGACCAAAAATCTTCCTCATGGTAGATTTGTCTTTTCATGGCTTTTCATTCTTTTGATTTGTTTATGAATAGCATCTTTTTCAATGCTGTTCTCTTATTCTCTATAATCAATGCATACATGCATGCTAAGTTTCTTCAGTCATGTCTGACTCTTTCCAACCCTATGGAATGTAGCCTTCCAGGCTACTCTGTCCATGAGAGTCTCAAGGCAAGAATACTAGAGTAGGTTTCCATGCCCTCCTGCAGTGGATCTTCCTGACCCAAGAATCACACCCTTATATCTTACATCTCCTGCATTGGCAGGTGGGTTCTTTATCACTAACGCCACCGGGGAAGCCCCTATAATCAATACTTTTACTCAGTTATCACCTCTATGAATAACTTCTTAATCCATTTCTCTGATCATGGCCTCCTAACTATATTCTAGTTTTTCTTTTCAATTATTTATAGGACATTTTCACTTGTCCACCATAATTTTAAACTCACCTAAGAGGCAATATAAAAGTATGGTTAAACAGCATAACAAAATGGAGCTTAAATTATGATTAAAGTCAAATTTTCTATAATAAGATGACTATTAATTGAACAACTACCAAACTAATTCTAATCGTTAGCTTATATTGTTTCTATCAGTAATATTTTTTTTTCCTAAAAGGAAATGCAAAGTGCATGCCAACTGAGTTTTAGTCAAATTCAGTTTGTTTCTGTGTCTCTTTCAAATAAATAACAATGAACCTGAGAAGAGTTGTAGCAATAACAATTTGAAGTTTTTAGCCTTCACCTTTTTATTCCAACATAAAAAATATTCAAGCACCTCTTCATGAGGGAAAACTTTATAGAAGTGTTTGCCAACTTCAGCCTCTTCCAAGTTCTTGATTGAATGAGGGCAACAAGGCAAGGGTCTAAACTTGAAAACACTTGTGACCTAGCTTCTTGGAGGAGCTGATGACCTAGTTATCAAAATTTCTTTTTGATTGTGTGAAAAGAGAAGACTGGACATATTGGAGCCCAACGGTTGCTGCCTCTGTGACCCTACACTGAAACCCCTAAGTGATCAGATCACAAGAGCTGCCCTTAATCTCTCTAACAGTGTGACGAGCATATCTACAGAAAAGAGTTAAATCACTCTAGCATTGGGGGCTATTCTAGCTGGGGATCAATGAGGAGAGAGAATTTTAGACATAGCAATGAAGCATCACTGAAATTAACCTCTGGCTCTGTCCCAGGGAATCGATGACAGATTCCTAGAGGCACATTCCTAGTGGAATGGTGAGGTTCATTAAAGAGTAAGATGAAAGGGGTGTATCATGATAGGTGTGTTAGAAAGGGAACACAAGACTTCTAGGCTTAAGGTTTTATATATTTCATTCACATTCACATCCTTCCACAATTGTTCTTTAGAGAATAGCAAAGGAGAAACTCAACAATATGACAGGAATGTACTACAGCAATGTGACAGGCAGAGCTTGTGTGGATACAAAGGTCAGTAGCAGATTGAGAAGTAGGGGTTGTGTTTGGGAAGGCTTAAAAAAATGGATGCCTGAATCTGTCTTCTGAGAAAATTCCCAGTGCCTTCATAATGTCTTTCACCCTCCCTCCCTCTTCCCTCTTCCCCTCCTCCCTTTCTTCCTTCTTTCTTTCCTCCTTTCTCCCTGCCTTCCTCCCTTCTTCCCTTCTTCGTTCCTTTCCTCTCTTAATCTCTTTTTAAAATGCCATTTATTGAATATATGTGTGCTAGATGTAATGCTAGGTATTAGCAATACAAAATCATGTCCTTTAAGGGTTTCACTTTCTCATGTGGAAGTCAGCAGTGTAAATCATCAATTATAGAACAGTAGGGAAATGTTGTGATAACTGTATTAAAAGTCTGCATGCAAACCTAGAGGCAAATAACCGATCATGGCTGAAGAAGTCAAGCAAAATTTCTCAAAGGTGAGGGGACTACACTGACTCCTAAGGCTGGGAAGACTAGATGGAGATTAAATGTGCAAGGGAATCCTGGTAGAGACATCAGATCAGCTTAATAATATCTAGAGTTGGACAACAAAAACAATAGAGTTGGAATGTGTGAGTAAACAAAATGTCTGTGCTTAGGCATCCAGGCAGCAACAACTGCTTCAAAGGTTGATTCATCATAGAATTATGGCCTCACTAGTGCTTAATGACATGCACATGGAATAGAGAAGCTGAATATTTAGATTTGTCTAGAGCTGAGCTTTTGCAATGGAAACAGCACTGGAAGGAGGATGGGTTATTGAGAAACTCCAATGTGGGAGCCCTGGATGAGGAGGGAGAAATTTGCAGGCTGTGTTTCTGGCGCCACTGCAGAGACCACTGTTTTATTTATATTTTCAGAGCCTTTGACTGGGACTTCCCAGTGTCACAGTGCTAAAAGAATCTGCCTGCTAATGCAGGAGATACAAGAGACATGGATTCAATTCCTGGATCCAGAAGATCCCCTGGCGAAGGAAATGGCAGCCCCCTCCAATATTTTTGCCTGGGAAATCTCATGAACATAGGAGCCTGGTGGGCTACAGTCGATGGGTTCGCAAAGAGCTGGACATGACTGAACACACAATCTTTGAGTCTTTGATAAGACCCCTAAGCTCCTCCTGTCTGTTTTCTTCCATTCAGTTTGGTAAATACCTTTGTCTCTGGATACATAAGTAAATCCATTCAGTTTAGTAAATACCTTTGTCTCTGGATACATAAGTAAATAAGCTAAGAGGTAGAAGAATATACAAATTCTTAATTTATATATTTCTTAAAATTTTTGGAAATGTGTCAAGATTTTTTTGAAATTAGATATTAGAAATTATATCTGTATGGAAAATACTGGCCTGGGTGGGGACAGCAGGGAGAGAGGCAGGGAGAGTAAAATCCTGAGAATTGCAAAGCTGTTTGGCTGTCCAGTTCAGTTTAGTCGCTCAGTCATGTCCCACTCTTTGCGACCCCATGGACTGCAGCATGCCAGGCTTCCCTGTCCAACTCCTGGAGCTTACTCAAACTCATGTCCATTAAGGCAGTGATGCCATCCAACCATCTCATCCTCTGTCATCGCCTTCTCCCACCTTCAGTCTTTCCCAGCATCAGGGTCTTTTCCAGTGAGTCAGTTCTTCACATCAGGTGGCCAAAGTATCGGAGTTTCAGCTTCAGCATCAGTCCTTCCAATGAATATTCAGGACTGATTCCCTTTAGGATTGACTGGTTGGATCTCCTTGCCATCCAAGGCACTCTCAAGAGTCTTCTCCAACATCACAGTTCAAAAGCACCAATTCTTCGGTGCTCAGCTTTCTTTATAGTCCCACTCTCACATCCATACAAGGAATTGAACCAGGGTCTTCTGCACTGCAGGCAGATTCTTTACCAACTGAGTTGTGGGTTACCCTTAACTATTACACCAGTCTTATGATTGTTTTGAAATGTAGTCCTGCTTATTTCCAAATTCCTATCTCATATTTAATTCACAGTGCTTATTTTAGTCCATGTACAGGCAGACTTCTAGTTCTAGCATGTTGGAATAGTGAGACCTTTTCACACCCTCTTCTTATTCTGTGTGTGATCCTTAGTTTAGGGGCACATAGGAGATAGAAGAGAATATTTCTCAGAAGATGGTCTGGTGAGTTGGCTGTCAGTGATGGTAAGGTTCTCTCTCATGTCTCTTTTAGACGTTGCATCTCTGTCTAATATATGTTAGTTCTTCAAGTAGCTCAAGGTGGGTAGTTCCCTCCTCATAATTCTCTTCAATGAATAATAGCCCACTTTCATTTATGTGCCTTGACCCAATCAGTTCATTACATAGTCTCTTACTGCAGGAGTCCCAGTGCCTAGCTTGTGACGCATATAAGGGTTATATCCGAACTTGACTTCTCCAGGAGACCATTGAATCCATGGCATGATTCATGGCCAACTGGAGGTAGTGTTGACATCTCCCTGGATTCCTCATTTCTCTCTCTCTTTCCTCATCCTTTGACCATGTCCCAGTAGAACCACTAACACAAATGGTGCCTTTAAATGATTTGTAAAAAAAAAAAAAAAATTGAATTAGGAAAAAAAATCCAACTGAATTGGAAAAAAAAATTTTTCCAACTAAATTGGAAAAAATAAAACTATGTTTCTCTGTCTGTGAGAGATGTATCTCTGTGCCAGACCAAATCTCACAGCTTGACTTTGGACTGTAGCTTGTGTTTCAGTTCTTTTTTGCTACCTCAACTAGCTGTTCTTGTGCAGGGTACAGCCTTGATGCTCACACATGGCAGTCCTGAGATTTGCTGTTCATCTCCCAAGCCCTATGGCTCAGCACTCTCAAGATACAAGCTGATTTCTCTCACCAGCAAGGTCACTATAGGTGAAGGCTGTTAGTGAACTTCCCCGGTGGTGCAGTGATAAAGAACCCACCTGCCAATGCAGGAGACACAGGTTCAATCCTGGGTTGCGAAGATACCCTAGAGGAGGAAATGGCAACTGGCTACAGTATTCTTGCCTGGAAAATTCCATAGACAGAGGAGACTTGGTGGACTACAGTCCATGGGGTTGCAAAGAGTTGGACACATGAACACATTAGTGTACCAACCACCTTATAGTAAGTGACGTTGAATTCCTTGCTTCTGACATGAGAGAAAAAGGGTGGAGGAAAGATGGCTGCTCCCAAAACCCTATGTTATGCTGAAAGCAATCTCTTGCAGACCCTCTCTTATAGCTCTGAATGGTAAAACTCTCCAAATCAGTTATTTCCCTTGGCTACTGAGAGCAGGGGAGTCACATGACTTCTTTGAAATCATCTTTAGGCCAGTGGTTCTCAAGTTGGGAAATTTTGCCCCTCAGGGAACATTTGGTCATGTCTAGAAACATTTTTGGAGTCACAACTGGAAAGGAGGTGTTACTCCTATCTGGTGGGTAGAGGGCATGTGTGCGCTTAGTCGCTCAGTCGTGTCTGACTCTTTGCAACCTCATGGATTGGGGTCTGCCAGGCTCCTCTGTCCATGGGGAGTCTCTAGGCAAGAATCCTGGCATGGGTCACCATGCCCTCCTCCAGGGAATCTTTCCAACCCAGGGATTGGATTGAGCCCAGGCCTCCCACATTGCAAGCAGAGTCTTTACGATCTGAGGCACCAGGGAAGCCCAGGTAGAGGACATGGATGTTTCTAAACATCCTCCAATGTACAGAACAGTCCCTCTTCTGCCCCACAAGAAAGAATGTGCATGTTCAACACTTTTGCAACCCCTGGACTATAACCCCCAGGCTCCTCTATCCATGGAGTTCTCCAGGCAAGAATAATAGAGTGGGTTGCCATTTCCTTCTCCAGGGGATCTTCCCAGCCCAGGAATTAAACCGGCATCTCCTACAGTGGCAGGCAGATTCTTTTACCACTGAACAACCTGGGAAGCCTAAGACAAAGAATAATCCTGTCCAAAATAGGATTAGTGCTGAGGTTGACAGATCCTGTCCTGGAACACTCCTGAGCATCTTGTCCACTCACAAAGCCAAAGGTAGAGAAATGACTGTACCCCAACTTCTCACATCCAGAGACCAGGAGAACTAAGTTCTTATGTTTGATTTTTTACTTAACTTCAACTCAGGACAAATCTTTGCTTCAGTGTCTTCTGTCAAATGTGATGAAAGTATCCGTTGTACTGTCTTTGTAAGGTGGTGATAAGAATGAAATAATAGAAATGAATGTTCTTTGAAAAAAATTACAAAAAGCCACAAAACTCATTATTTCTGCTATGTTGAGAGAGTTCTAGACACAAAAGTATCCTGGCTGACTATGGAGTGGAATTACTCCCTGCTTTATCCCTTTGCTTAACTGTAACATCAAGCACCTCAGTTTAGAAATATGTCACTTGTTTAAATATAGGATAGGTTATCTAGATGAGAGAATTTGCTTGACGTTATTGTCTTTGGTGTTAATCTTTTCTTATGCTCGATTAGTTCCCTTGTCATCACTTTTTTTTTATGGCCCAGGTTGCATAGAATATTATCTACATCTGTGAAGATATTAAAGTTGGACTGGTTTGTAATTAGTGGTATCACCAAAACACCTAAATTAGTGGCATCACCTAAAATTTATGATCAGAGTCTGAACTAAATCTATATCATTTTGAACATGACATAAATGAAATAAACACAGTGACCTTGGGCATGCACAATCATTAACAGATACAAATGCATTAAATGGGATGAAATGTTACAGAAAACCTGTGTACCTGTGAAAATGCTTCCATAGTTAGATCCTTACCAAAGCAATGCTAAAGGTAACATGAAAGGGACCTAATGTAATCTTATTATCAATAGTTGACCATTTATCAAAACAGTTGGTACCTTCTTAGAGTGAATCTCTTGTCAGCAATCCAGTTGCAAAGCTTCATTTTAAGAGTTAAGAGGGATAAACTGGAAAATGCTGTTAGAATTCTGCATTAAAATATAAAATATTACAGGCTGAGAAGAGCAGAATGGATAAAAGGCTTTTAGTTTGCTCCCTTTGAAGTACTGTTTAAAAGGGGCATGCCTGTTTAGATCGAGTCAGAGTGATATAAGGTATGTTGTAGAAGGAACATGTTAGTCCTGAGGAAAGAGGGAGCACAAGCGAAAGAATACATCCCAAATCCTTTTTGATGATTCCATGATCACACAGAAGTGACACAGCTGGCTTCTCTGTGTTTATCTGGAATTCTGGAAAGGAATCTCAAGTATGTATCATAACTCTATTCCTTCTTCAAGATTGTGATACTAGCTACCGTTATGCTTAAATCCATGATTTCCTGTAAGGTCTTAGTACTGTATCATTTGATCATTTTTGTACTAAGTTCTCTAAATCATGTGTTGCTACTCTCAGGAGGTGCTTGTGGTAAAGAACCCGCCTGCCAATGCAGGTTAGATGTTGGGCGTGCCAGTTTGATCTGTGGGTCTGGAAGATCCCCAGAGAAGGGAATGGCAGTCCACTCCAGTATTCTTGCCTGGAGAATCCCATGGACAGAGGAGCCTGGTGGGCTACACAGTTCATAGGTTTGCACCAAGTCTAACATAACTGAAGCGACTTTGCATTAGCACTCTCACATTTGCTGAGTTCTGAGGTGGCCCTCGTGGTAAAGAATCCAGGAGACTCAAGTTCGATCCCTGGGTTGGGAAGATCCCCTAGAGAAGAGAATGGCAACCCACTCCAGTATTCTTGCCTGGAGAATCCCATGGACAGAGGAGCCTGGCAGGCTACAGTCTATAGGGTTTCAAAGAGTCAGACATGACTGAAGTGATTTAGCTAGCACACACTCATGTTGCATGGAGAAACAAAGAGCATGTGATGCCTTAAATGCTCTTCTTGATTTTGCAGGGAAGAAGACTCAACATTGCAGGGCATCTGGGGTACAGATGAGTACGTAAGGAATGGGTATTGGATAGAGGTGAATGTCTTTTCATAGAAAATAAACATGGTTACCAAATGGGAAAAGGTGGAAGTGGGATAATTTAGGAGTTGGGGTTAACAGGTACATACTCCTATGTATAAAACAGATAAACAACAAAGCCCTATTATATAGCACAGGGAACTATATTCAGTATCTTACAATAGCCTATATTGGAAATGAATCTGAAGAAAATATATATCTGAATCATCTTGCTGCCGTATACCTGAAACTCACACTGCATTGTAAATCAGCAATGTGCGTGCTTAGTTGCTCAGTCATGTCCAACTCTTTGCAACCCAGTAGCCTGGGGCCTGCCAGGCTCCTCTGTCCATGCGGATTCTCTAGGCAAGAATCCTGGGATGGGTTGCCATGCCCTCCTTCAGGGGATCTTCCTAACCTAGGGATTGGATCGAATCCAGGTCTCCCACATTGCAGGCAGAGTCTTTACCATCTGAGCCACCAGGGGAGCCCAAGAATACTGGAGTGGGTAGCCTATCCCTTCTCCAGGGGAACTTCCTGACCCAGGAATTGAATTGGGGTCTCCTGCATTGCAGGCAGATTCTTTACCAGCTGAGCGAAGCCCCAAATCAATGATTCCTCAATAAAAAATTAAATAATAAAGAGAGTATCATTTGAGGTATATGTACAGAAAAGGTAAATGTCTTTTGAGTTCTTCCCCCACAAACATTTAAGAATCTGCTTTTCTTTTTGCCATTTCTTTTTAGTAAACACATTTTACACTCCTTCAGAGTACCATAGGTTGGGCAGATGAGAAGTGGTAAACTGCTTGTAAATTTGTAAATTGTGACTTCAGCTCATCTCCTTCTGGGTACATAGAATGCAGATATCATGAATCAAAGTGAAGATATCCTAAATAGGAACATAATCAAGCAGTTGCTGAGTTGGCTTTATGAGAGTGGTGTAGTTCTAAAAAAAGGTATACCAAAGCATTTGCAAACAATGGCCAGGATTTAAATTGCTACTGAATCCAGATTGACAGATAGTAGTACTGATGAAACATAAGGGCTTTGGCTTATCACAGCCATTCTCAGGACTTTATGGCATGTTAATGCCTTGTTCAGGACCATGCCAGGCCGGCCCCTTTCTGGTGCTCAGTGAGCGTTAAATAATACCAATACTGTCAAGTACTTCTTATTTTTCACCCGGGAACATTTATAATTCTCTGCTTCATGTACTTTCTAATTCTTCATGCTCAATGATGGGAATGAAAATTAATTACGCTGGGAATGTGAATGTCGCCTTGACGAATCATTCCTATTCTGTTAAATAATGTTTTCATTGGTGAGCCTAGGAGGTCCCTGGACTCTGTTTTCTTGTCCGAGTCTTCTGTTCATTCCTCCTTCCTCTGCCCTAAGATCTTTTTGGAAATGCCAAAACTCAACAAGAGTAATAGCCTTTTAATTGGGGTCTGGGATTTAGATGTGATTTATTTTAAAACCTTCCTAAATGTGGCATTTAAGTTTACTTGAAATCCCCAATTCTCTTCTCCTGTAGCTCAGCCAAAGATGTCGTTTTGATTTCTGGGCTGCACATTCCTGGGGGTATGGGTCTCATTTATCTGAAAAAGAGAGATGTAAGCTTATTTGAAGTTTCAGTTGACTTATTGTTCTGTTTTGACCTTTGCTACTAATGGCTGGCAGAGAATAAAACCAGACATGTCAATCATTGCCTAGATTTTGTAAACTATTGACTGTTTCTTGAAGGATTGTGATGCTTATTTTATTGGCCTGTTGTATCATAGGAGGAGATTTATAGAGTGCCAAAACACAACAACTGTGGCTGGCTAGCATCATTCAGACCTGCTGGTAATAAAGTCATTGCAATTAATAACTACCAACTAAATATTAATGACCAGAAATCACACCAGGGAAAGGAACAAAAGCATTTTAATCCCTACGTCTCTTATGGCCTCATCATACTTAATGCTCTGTGAAGAGCTAAAATAACTAATTTGCCTGATTTTTATTAAACTGAACACTTCCTCTTAACAACTTTGTTCAAAGTTTGTAACTTCTAAAGGAAGACTCTACAAGTCACTACTCATGTCTTCTGTCATCCAGGAAACTTATCCCTTCTCTGTTTCACTCGCTCCGGCCTTGTATATTTCTAGCTCTTCTACACACAACCGTTCTCTTTAACACAATTCCTACCATAATTATCCGTGATTTCCAATACTCTTGCCTCTCAGTTTTTTCAGCTTCTTTACTCCAACCATTTTGTCTTACATCCTGCCTCAGACATCCCATTGTCTACAGTCTAAACCAGCAGTTCTCAAAGTGTGGTCCAATGTACCTTGAGGTGCCCAAGACACTTTCTGGGGGCCCAAGGGTTAAGAACTATTTTCATAATATTGCTAAGATGTTACTCTCTCTCATTCTCTCATGAATATAGTATATTTTCCAGAGGCTACATGACCTATAATGTAAAAATAGGTTAAATGTAGAAGCAGATTCAAGAATCCAGCTGTCTGCTATTTGGGGCAATAGTAGAAAGATTTGCATAAATGCAAAACAATGCCACTCTTTGCATATTTTGTTTTGGAAAACAGTTATTTTCTTATAAAAAATAGACATGTTAACACTGAATGGGTTTATTACATTTTAATGGAATTAAATATTTTAATAATTCCTATTTATATTTTTAATACAATGAATATTAACTGATATAAACTATATAAAATGCTTTTGCCATCAGTAATCTTTAAGAGTGTAAAAGGGTCCAGAAATCAGAAAGTTGAGAAGTACTGTGTGAAACTGTCTAGGAAGTTGAAACCTTCATTCTATATTGTTGGTTTTTGTTGTTTTGTAATGTCTAACTTATCGTGAACTAATGCTTTCAGAAAATTTTAAAACTGTTAAAAAGTATGTAGATGCAAAGGATGCAAACCCACAATTAAATGTCATGCAAAGGTGTCACGACACTGTCAAGTTGTCAAATTTTCTACTTTTTATTCCCAGTTCTGCAGTTATCTTATTGTGGACCCATATGAGGCTCACAGGTTGACTTTGATATTGTTTTGAGGGGCTCTGCTCTAGATCTTGTCACCAGAAACAGCCATTCTCGCATAGAGGGAGCATCCATGCTCTGGCCACAGCCTCTTATTTTTTCATATTACTCTCTCCAGTAACTCAACTCCAAAAATCCTTTGACTCCCAATCAAGACTTTCAATCTGTTTCCTTAATACCTTTTCACTCTTCCTTCAGTTCAGTTCAGTTCAGTCACTCAGTCGTGTCCCACTATTTGCGACCCCATGAATCGCAGCATGCCAGGCCTTCCTGTCCATCACCAACTCCCTGAGTTCACTCAGACTCACGTCCATCGAGTCAGTGATACCATCCAGCCATCTCCTCCTCTGTCGTCCCCTTCTCCTCCTGTCCCCGAACCCTCCCGGCATCAGAGTCTTTTCCAATGAGTCAACTCTTCGCATGAGGTGGTCAAAGTACTGGAGTTTCAGCTTTAGCATCATTCCTTCCAAAGAAATCCCAGGGCTGATCTCCTTCAGAATGGACTGGTTTGATCTCCTTGCAGCCCAAGGGATTCTCAAGAGTCTTCTCCAACACCACAGTTCAAAAGCATCAATTATTTGGCGCTCAGTCTTCTTCATAGTCCAACTCTCACATCCATACGTGACCACAGGAAAAACCATAACCTGGACTAGAGGGACCTTTGTTGGCAAAGTAATGTCTCTGCTTTTGAATATGCTATCTAGGTTGGTCATAACTTTCCTTCCAAGGAGTAAGCGTCTTAATTTCATGGCTGCAGTCACCATCTGCAGTGATTTTGGAGCCCAAAAAAATAAAGTCTGACACTGTTTCCACTGTTTCCCATCTATTTCCCATGAAGTGATGGGACCGGATGCCATGATCTTCGTTTTCTGAATGTTGAGCTTTCAGCCAACTTTTTCACTCCCCTCTTTCACTTTCATTAAAAGGCTTTTTAGTTCCTCACTTTCTGCCATAAGGGGGGTGTCCTCTTCATTTTGAGGTTATTGATATTTCTCCCAGCAATATTGATTCCAGCTTGTGTTTCTTCCAGTCCAGCATTTCTCATGATGTACTCTTCGTAGGAGTTAAATAAGCAGGGTGACAATATACAGACTTGATGTACTCCTTTTCCTATTTGGAACCAGTCTGCTGTTCCATGTCCAGTTCTAACTGTTGCTTCCTGACCTGCATATAGATTTCTCAAGAGGCAGGTCAGGTGGTCTGGTATTCCCATCTCTTTCAGAATTTTCCACAGTTTATTGTGATCCACACAGTCAAAGGCTTTGGCATAGTCAATAAAGCAGAAATAGATGTTTTTCTGGAACTCTCTTGCTTTTTCCATGATCCAGTGGATGTTGGCAATTTGATCTCTGGTTCCTCTGACTTTTCTAAAACCAGCTTGAACAGCTGGAAGTTCAAGGTTCACATATTGCTGAAGCCTGGCTTGGAGAATTTCGAGAATTACTTTACTAGCATGTGAGATGAGTGCAATTGTGCGGTAGTTTGAGCATTCTTTGGCATTGCCTTTCTTTGGGATTGGAATGAAAACTGTCCTTTTCCAGTCCTGTGGCCACTGCTGCATCTTCCAAATTTGCTGGGATATTGAGTGCAGCACTTTTACAGCATCATCTTTCAGGATTTGAAATAGCTCAACTGGAATTCTATCACCACCACTAGCTTTGTTCATAGTGATGCTTTCTAAGGCCCACTTGACTTTACATTCCAGGATGTCCGGCTCCAGGTTAGTGATCACACCATCGTGATTATCTGGGTCGTGAAGATCTTTTTTGTACAGTTCTTCTGTGTATTCTTGCCACCTCTTCTTGATATCTTCTGCTTCTGTTAGGTCCATACCATTTCTGTCCTTTATCGAGCCCATCTTTGCATGAAATGCTCCCTTGGTATCTCTAATTTTCTTGAAGAGATCTCTAGTCTTTCCCATTCTGTTGTTTTCCTCTATTTCTTTGCATTGATTGCTGAGGAAGGCTTTCTTATCTCTTCTTGCTATTCTTTGGAACTCTGCATTCAGATGTTTATATCTTTCCTTTTCTCCTTTGCTTTTCGCTTCTCTTCTTTTCACAGCTATTTGTAAGGCCTCCCTAGACAGCCATTTTGCTTTTTTGCATTTCTTTTCCATCGGGGTGGTCTTGATCCCTGTCTCCTGTACAATGTCAAGAACCTCAGTCCATAGTTCATCAGGCACTCTGTCTATCAGATCTAGTCCCTTAAATCTATTTCTCACTCCTACTGTATAATCATAAGGGATTTGATTTAGGTGCCCTCAATTCCTTATTTCTTACTTCAATGTCATGGTTAATTATGATAAATACTTCTTTGTAACATTCAAAATCTCTTGCTAATTTCTTCTTTATACACTTTAATGATTCACAATCCTGTTTAAATCTAGCTCTACACACAAGCCATGCCTGCCTCCATGCAGATGAATGTGGTTGGGAATAAACCCATGGCCATGCTGAGAAGTCTTACCATTCATGATGATACCTTTAAGTGGGCCCTTAATTTTGCTCATGGCAGCCAGTTTTGCCTAGTTGTGCTATAATACCAAACAATTTCAAAGTCTCAGTATGGAATGCAATGAAAGTTTGTTTCTGACTTAAATGTGTGCTGTGGGTCACCTTTGACTCCTTACTCAGGGAACTGGGCTAATTTGGAACTGCTTCTTCCCGGGGGTGGGGGGATTGCTGCACTCATGACAGAAGAAGAGATTCTAGAAGCATATGGTTTTCTTAAAGCTTCTCTTCTAAAGTGGTACATTCCACTTCTACTTCCATTTCATTGGTCAAAGGAAGTCATCCAGCTAAGCTTAATAGCAATGGGGTGAGAATTATCATCATCCTGCAGACCCTCTGTAGCTTCCCTGGTGGCTCAGATGGTAAAGAATCTGCCTGCAATGCGGGAGTCCTGGGTTCAATCCCTGTGTGGGGAAGATCCCCTGGAGAAGGAAATGTCCACCCACTCCAGTATTCTTGCATGAAGAAGTCCATGGACAGAGGAGCCTGGTGGGCTATACAGTCCATAGGATCACAATGAGTTGGACACGACTGAGTGACTAACAATGTGATTGAATATTGCATTATTTGAAAACTTTTGGCTTACAGTTTTTCATACAGAGGTTTGAAGATCTGGTTCCTTTTATTTGAATATTTGTTTTTCACTTCTTTCACAGGTTAGAGATACCTCACCAAGATAACCAGATGCAAATGGAGGGAATACGGTGTTAGCTATACTTACTAAACCATGACTTTCATTTTCGTCCCAGATGCTAATCATGCAAATGTTTTTATTAAAGTCTCTGGCTAGTAAATTCCCTGATATTCATTATTAAGTTTTCTTTCGAGTTACTTGGAGGATGATGCAGTTTGTATATTTAGTATATGAGTCCACTGTCATATTTCATTTGAAAGATTTATAAGTGGGTTAAAAATTCTGATTACATGTTTTTTAAAAATAAACTTTAACTTTAGAATATTTTGAGTTACAGAAATAATGCAGAGTACATTGAGTTCTCATGGAGCATAGCCCTGGTTTCCTAACTGTTATCATCTTACACTAGCAGGTACATTAGTCACAACTAATGAACCAATATTAATATATTACTATTAACTATAGTCCAAACTTTTCCTGATTTCCCTTGTCTTTACCTAATGTCCTTTTTCTATTTCAGAATAGGATGTGACTCCTCAGGCTCTCCAGACTGTGACAGTTAACTTTCCTTGTTTTCTCAGACCTTCCTCTTTTTTTGATGACTTTGGCAGATTTGAGGAATACTGGTCAGTTATTTGACAGAATGTTCCCAATTTTAAAAGTGTGAAGATATAAGTTTTTCTAGATGGTACAAGTCAGATTTTTTGTAGCAAATGCACATAAGTGTAGAAATATTTAAGAACAGTCATTTTAACAATTCCCTTTTCACCACTCTTACAAAACACCTTTTTATTTTTCATTATTGAAGCTTCATCTTTAAATGAAATGGACAGGTTATATACAGTTATCACTATTTTTTGAAATTTTCTGCTAGAGGTTATACTACCAAGGGATTCATGTTCCATGGACCAGGTCGGCACATTTAAACACTTGTTTTTTTTTTTTTTTTTTAATTGATTTTTATTGGAGTTATGGTTGCTTTACAATGTTGTGTTTCTATGTTCAGCAAAGTGAAACAGCCATCCATATATATGTATCCTCTCCCATCTGGATTTCCTTTCCGTTCACGTCATTAAGTAGAGTTCCCTGTGGTATACAGTATGTTCTTATTAGTTATCTGTTTTATGCATAGTACCAATAGTGTATGAGCTTCCCTGGTGGCTCAGTGTTGAAGAATCTGCCTGCCAAGCAGGAGATGCAAGTTTGATCCCTGGGCTGGGAACATCCCCTGAAGGAAGAAATGGTAACCCACTCCTGTATTCTTGTCTGGGAAATCCCATGGACAGAGGAACCTGGCAGGCTGCAGTCCATGGGGTCACAAAAGAGTTGGACATGACTTAGCGACTAAACAACAATCAATAGTGTATATTTGTAAATCACAAATTCCCAGTTCCTCCCACCCCTTCCTTCCCACCTTGGTACCCATCCTTTTGTTCTCTACATGGGCCTCTGTTTCTGCTTTGCAGAAATGCAAATCAAAATTACAATGAGGTATCATCTCACATTGGTCAAATGGCCATCATCCAAAAATCTACAAACAGTAGATGCTGGAGAGAGTATGAAGAAAAGGCAAGCTTCATGCACTGTTGATGGGAGTGTAAATTGATACAGCCACTGTGGAGAACAGTATGGAAGTTCCTTGGTGGTGGTGGTGGTTTAGTCACTAAATCGTGTCTGACTCTTGTGACCCTATGGACTGTAGCCCACCCGGCTCCTCTGTCCATGGGATTTCCCAGGCAAGAATACTGGAGGGGGTTGCTATTTCCTTCTCCAATGGCAGTTCCTTAATAAACTAAAAATAGAACATGTGTCTTCTTTTAACAGAAAAATGTACTGCTCATCTTCTGTTCAACAACTTTTTAAAGGTTTGATGCAAGATAGCAAGCACAGTGCATGAGTTGCACACGACTTAGTGACTAAACCACCACCACAACAAATACACATCTGGGCTGTGCAGCAGCTTCTCTTGCGTCTTCCCCACCTCATTACACTCACTGGGGTTTTGTAAGAATTCTACTGTGTTTTCAAGATCTTTTAGGAAAGGAATTGTATCCATGACTTCCTGAAATACTCCGTGTACGTCTATCATTTATTTTGCTGCTGTAGTTTGCTTGTGAAGGATGAAGTGAATGGTTTCAAAATGTGGCCCCATTCCAGTGATTTCTCCTTAAATCTTTAGTCTTTAGCCAAAATAATTGCTCTGTTAATGTTTTAATGTAAATATTGTCAGGAAAAAACACTATTTTTTAAAAATTAAAGAGCTCACTGCCAACAGTATGTCTTTTATGATATATCTTCAATTTCATCATGTGCAAAAAGTTAGTTTTTTTAAAAAATTTATTTATTTTAATTAGAGGCTAATTACTTTACAATATTATATTGGTTTTGCCATACATCAGCATGAATCTGCCACGGGTGTACACGTGTTCCCAATCCTGAACCCCTCTCCCACCTCAAAGATGGTAATGATAATCCTATATGCGAGACAGCAAAAAAGTTAGTTTTGATATATCTTGTTTTTGAAACAGAATCTAGTAAGCATAATGAATTATATTAGAAATATTGATATTTCTAATTGATAAATATCAATATTTTCCTCCAGCTTTAGGGAAAACATATCATCATGTGCAGATTGTCATTCCACTTCTTGTTTCTTCCAGTCTTCAGTTGTATGTTCTATGAAAAGTGAAAGTATTAGACACTCTGTTGTGTCTGACTTTTTTCACCCCGTGGACTGTAGCCCGCCAGGCTCATCTGTCCATAGAATTCTCCAGGCAAGAATACTGGAGTGGGTAGCCATTCCCTCTCCAGGGAATATTCCTGGTCCTCGCATCAAACACAGGTCTCCTGAATTGCAGGCAGAGTCTTTACTATCTGAGTCACCAACATGTTCTATACATTTTCCAAAATGATTTACTCATAAAAAGACTTATTTTGTTTTCATTTTGTGTGGGGTGTGTGTGTGTGTGTGTGTGTGTGTGTATGTTCTGTCAATTTTTCCCAGAAAAAGAACGAAGATTTCTTAGATAATATGTGGCTTTAAATTTTTTTTCTCATAGTGAGAAACTTCCAAATGTGGTTTTATGTCTATTGTGTGACTGAGTAATGTTGTAAAATTAAGATGACTTTTAAACATGACTGAAAAAATTATGGAGTTGTGTCTCTATGTTGAGTGTTTAATTTTAAAATGAATTACTAATTGTGATGACATCATACCAAAATTAAAGAAAGTCTCAAAGATTTATTGTTGATGGTAGCAGATGTCCTGGTGATTTTAAAAATTTTGGTCTATTTTGGTTGTATTAGGTATGATTATGTTATTGTAGTTTTCTGTGGCTGATAAAGAACTCATACAAAGAATGGAAGAAGTATCTTTCTATAGTCCTGATTTTTTCAATGGGGTTGCATAATTTTTATGCTCAATCTATTGTTTTTTTAAAAACTGAAGAAGTTTGATCCACTTGTCACTTTGTGAAGATTAACTTGTTTAAAGCTAGATAATGTGATATATACATTCACCTAGCCATGGGAATGAATACTGAAAGGTGCTTTTTTGCTTTGAAAGCAAGGTAACACTTTGGGGTCATAGAGTGGTTTCAGTGGTGGCCCTCCAAAATGTATGTCCATCCAGAACTTCAGAATAGGGTATTTGTAGATGTTACTGAAATAAGGATCTAGAGATGAGATCATTTTGGGTTAGTGTTAGTTGCTAGTCTGACTCTTTGCGACCCCATGAACTGTGACCCACCAGCCTCCTCTGTCCAAGGGATTCTCCAGGCAAGAATACTGGAGTGGGTAGCCATTTTCTTCTCCGAGGGAATCTTCCCAACCCAGGGATTGAAACTGGGTCTCCTGCATTACAGGCAGATTTTTTACCATCTGAGCCACCACTCTTCAAAACATTAGTAACTGGATATTATAGTCTATGTATGTAACTTAACTTATCTAAAAATTTTCTATTCTTCAGACCCTCTAGAGTTCAGTTCTTGGGTTGGAGAATGTCAGTATTCTTGTCTGTGGATGCTTTATGTTTAAAAATTCCTACTTTGAGCAGCTATTTTTTTTCATTTTTTAAATTAAATTTTAAATTTTGTTTTGGAGCATAGCTGATTAACAATGTTGTAATAGTTTCAGGTGGACAGCACAGGGACTCAGCCACACACACACATATATATCCATTCTCCCTCAAGCTCCCTTCCCATCCAGGCTGCCAAATAACATTGAGCAGATTTCCCTGTGCTATACAGTAGGTCCTTGTTAGTTATCTGTTTTAAATATAGCAGTGTATACCTGTCCATCCAAAACTCCCTGACTATCCCTTCTCCCCATCCTTCCCTCCAGCAACCCATAAGTTCATTCTCAATCTGTGAGTTTATTTTTGTTTTGTGAGTAAGTTCATGTATATCATATCTTTTTAGATTTCACATATAAGGGATGACATTCAAAATATATACTTCTCTGTCTGACTTGCTCAGTATGACAATCTCTAGGTCCATCCAGGTTGTTGCAAACATCCTTATTTTCTTCTTTTGATGGCTGAATAATATTCCATCATGTATGTGTACCACATCTTCTTTATCCATTCCTAAAGTGGACATTTAGGTTGCTTCCATTCTTGGCTATTGTAAATAGTGCTGAACAGCTATGTTTTAAAGGAATCCTCTCATTGTACGTTGATGATTAGGCTTTACAGTTAACTGATAATATAGCTCATTTCATAAAATCATTGTATTTGCTTTCTGTTATTCATTATGGTAGTAAGATTGTGTGAAATTTATTAATTTTTGAATGCTGCCGGTTAGGTTGATGAGTATTTGGTTGATGAACAGAGAAGTATGGTTCCTATGGGAAATACACCAGACCCTCTATCTTTCAAGAGATCATCATTCCTATCTGCTCTTTATCCCTATGCGATGTTGGACTTTATCAACTCTTTGCTAATAGAATTTGCTTTACTTTTTAATTTTAACACTGATAGCCTGCAGAGTTTCTTTTGATTCTGAATAAACTACTAAGACAATTTACTAATATTTTGTAGTGATATGTCGTCCTTTCACTGAATAAAAAGACCTGTGCTCAGTACAATCTTACAGAGACTGAAAGAACCCTTCATTAGGTCTTTATAATATATTATGTGCCAAGGACTCAGTGGGGAGAAATGAATGGGCTGGTGCTTTGATGCTGTCAGGAGGAAAAGCATATTAATCAATGCCTCCATGAATAACAACTTGCTAATATCATAGTATCATGGCTTAAAATAAACCATCCCACAGGCAGTATGTCTCAAAACAAGCCTCTGTCCTTAACACGATCTTGCTGGGTAAAATTTGTCTTCAAAGGCACTGACAATTCAGTGCCAAAGGGAGTCTTATTATTTTTTTCATTTAAAAAAATAACTAAAAGACCAAAGGAAAAACTCCCTTGTGAGGTTAGTTACTTATATGTAACATGGCTAGATTTAAAAGTTCAGGAACAGGTTTATTGGATCTTCTAGATCATATGAAAAAATTCTTTGGTATATTTCAGGTATCAAATTCTGTCAGCCCAGACTCAGAGCAATCATCATACATGTATTGAGTTCCACAAAAATTAATACTTTATTCAGTTTCTTGAAAAATGATAAGATGAACAAAAAACAAACAGACATGTCCCAAATCCATACTGCTTATCTTTGTGGTAGAAGCTGAACAATTTTATAGAAGCTGTAATATAGGAGAAATTATTATAGTTCATATTTTGTCCCTTAATAGGTAACTTTCATTCAGTTAATAGTTATCTATTAAGGTCCTACTAGAGCTGGATTCTGTATGTGACACTCAGGACATGACAATTAACAAGAATAAATCCTGCTGCCAGGAATTCACAAGGTAGATAAATGAAGTCATAATTATGTGACAACTGCTATTGACGTAGAAAACAAATCTGTCAATATTAAGGAGCAAAGAGGAGGGATTGGAAGATTGGGACTGGTGAGAACTGATGGGAACATACTGCACTGTGGTGACCTAAATGGGAAGGAAATCCAAAAGGCAGGGCATATATGTATATGTATAGCTGATTCACTTTGCTATGTAGTAGGAGCTAACACAACATTGTAAAGCAAGTATACTCCAGTAAAATTAATTTTTAAATGACAGCTGCTATTAAAGAAGGGGGCTTCCCTTGTAGCTCAGTTGGTAAAGAATCCACCTACAATGCAGGAGACCTGGGTTCAATTCCTGGGTTGGGAAGATCCCCTGGAGAAGGAAATGGCAGCCCACTCCAGTATTCCTTCCTGGAAAATCCCATGGACTGTAGCCTGCCAGGCTCCTCTGTCTATGGGGTCACAAGAGTTGGACATGACTTAGTGACTAAACCACCATTAAAGAAGGATGTGTGGAGAAACACTTTGGAATGGAAGCAAATCCCACTTTGTTGAAGAGAGGTAGGCAGGCAAAGGTCAAGCAATGAGGCTAGAGCAAGCAGTATCTGGCCTAAGTTTTAAATAGAGAAAGTGGAATGACATGAGCAGAGATGTGGAAGGGTGTCTTTCGTCATGTGCAGGGAACTGCATGCATTGGGTAAACCGCAAGTGTAAGTGGGTAAGGTAGGGGAGGTGAGAAAAAGCACGCAGAGTTTGCATGCACCTCTCATAAAGTTCAATTTCAACCACAGGCAATTTGTATACATCCAGGGTTTTAAGCTGGGTGGTATCTTGATCAGTGCAGCCTAGAAAATCAACCACATAGTGGGACAGTAGTGTCTGATGTAGAGAACCTAAAGCCTTTGTTTTGGCTTGCTGTGTCATTTTAAAATAATAATACTGTGAGATTGCGCTCAGCTTATATTGGAAAGAAACTACTGTTTCTCTAACTATTATGGATTGAATTGTGCTCCTCTCAAAATTTACATGTTGAAGCCCTAACCCAGATACCTCAGAATGTGACTGTATACATCTTTAAAGAGACAAGTTAAAATGAGAGCCATTATGGTGGGTCCTAATCCAATCTGAATGGTGTCCCAAGAAGATGAGGAGATTAGAACACATGAGAGACACCAGGAATGCAAAGAAAATCCCATGTGAGCACACAGAGAGAAGGCAGCCATCTGCAAACCAAGGAGAGGGGTCTCAGGGGAAGCTAGCTTTGCTGACACCTTGATCTTGGACCTTCAGTTTCTGAAACTGTGAGAATGAATTTCTGTTGTTTAATCCGCCCTGTCTGTGGTATATTGTCAGGGAAGCCTTATCAGCCTAAAACAGATATCCAATATGGGAGAGTGGAGAAGGGCCTGTGACCTTGATTCACCAAGATAAGAATTATGTGGGGGGGGGTGGGTCCCTTGTGCCAGTCGTGGGAGGAGAACTCCTGCCTTTTCCCTTCTGTCCTTACTTTTCTTGTATATCATTCACGTATCAATCAGGAATTCAACCAGACTAATATTCTGTTCTGTGTTGAGGGGAGGTAAGAGTGAACACTGTGGTTCAAAGCAAGGGTTTTTGAATGAGGAGGACTTGTGTACAAATCTCAACTATACCATTTTGAGCAAGTTATGTAATCAGTCTTGTGAACTGATTTAAACCAATTTGATTACTTGCAATTCTTTGGCAAATGTTAATATCCTCCATATTGCCAATTAACAAAAGCTCTGTTAAGTTTTTTTCAAAGATAGATGAAAAAATTAGAGTGTCAGTCTGTAGATTATGGCTTTCAATTAGTCTTGCTATGTGCTAAATAACCTTGCAATATTTGCCCAATTAGGTATTTCAGATGTTTACTAATCACTGTAGGGAATAAAACAAAACTATATATCAAAGCTATATATATATATATATATATATATGTATGTATATATCACATTGTCCAGTCTAAAGAATTTTAAGATAAATGAGAAATAATATAAAACTCCCTAAGCTGACTTACCCTATTGTAAAATGGATTAATTTCACCAACACCACATGCATAATTCAAAGATTAAAGTAAATCATGTCTGTAAAGCATTGAGCTCAATTTCTGGCATATAGTTGGAACTTAAAAGTAGTTGGTTATTTTTCCTGCAAGATAACATGAATTAAGTGGTTTTACGAAGAAAATAGCCTCCATTTTGTTGCTAAAGCAATAACTAGGAAATCTGACCTAAGAATTTACTGATTGGTAGCAAGTACTATTTTACCTTACAGATCATATTAGTCAAGGGATTGCTCTGGTCTTGAATGAATTTTTAAATCAAGTATTTGTTAAGCTTCTGTTCTTTTTAAATCCAGGGAAACAATTTTTATTTTAACCTTTACTCATTTCTGCTGCTGCTGCTACTGCTAAGTCACTTCAGTCGTGTCGGACTCTGTGCAACCCCATAGACAGCAGCCCACCAGGCTCCCCCATCCCTGGGATTCTCCAGGCAAAAACACTGGAGTGGGTTGCCATTTCCTTCTCCAATGCATGAAAGTGAAAAGTGAAAGTCGTGTCCGACTCTTAGCAACCCCATGGACTGCAGCCTACTAGGCTCCTCCATCCGTGGGATTTTCCAGGCAAGAGTACTGGAGTGGGGTGCCATTGCCTTCTCCATTATTTCTGCTAAGAAGTATAAATTTCTATCCAAATAACGATGAGTGAATGTTTCTATAGATTCAGTTTTGAATTGTGAACAGTTTACACAGTAAGTTTGCCACCTTCATGTAAGAAAGGTGAGAGTAATCGAAAGAACATTTGAGGTTTGAAATAGTCTTGTGTCCACTGAACCAGGAGAGCACGGAGCAGCCTATTAAAGTCTATTTTGTTACTGAGGGCATATATAACTTAGGATATTATTTAAACCTCTGAAGATACTTTTTTGATTTGTTCAATTGCCTCTTTTCCCTTCAAATAATTTCTTGATGTCTTGCATGTACAACTGTAAATATTGGGAGAAAAAAATTCAGTGTCATAACTTTCAGAAAAGCTGTATCTACTGTAAAATATCAACTGTTCAATGTAAACTGAGAAAGTCAGTCAAAAATGTGACCATTTGGGCTGTGTGATAATCTGCCCCATATTTGGAAACATTCTAAATGGGATAAGTTGAAAGAAGGGAACTGATATTATTACAACTCAATTTATAAACAATGACTGATCTTTCTCATTTCCAAAACTGTAATTTAAGCAGGAAAACATGTTGCCTTAGCCATTGCAATATCCTTCAGAAATAAGAACAGCTGTTTTGCCAGCAGTGTGGATTCCTTTTTCTATAATGTAAGTAGCATTAGAAAGAAAAGTTTTTTTTTTTTCTGATTTCAAAAGGACCAGCTGCTCTGATGTTTTGGGAATATTCCCATATGTTCTGAACAGGAAAAATTAAGTGAAGCCAAGCCAAAGACTTTTGACTTCGTAGAAGAGACAAAGCTTTTCAAGACTTTCTCAACCAGAAAGTTTATAATTAGAGTATTAATTTCCTGGAGGGAATTTTTGCTTCTTTGTATAACTTAAAGGACAATATTTTTAAAAAATCCCATCTCTCATAAGATTTTTTTTGGTGCCTAGAATTAATAGTCCAGTGAGCCCAAAACAGATCCTAATGCTTGGGTGAAAAGTTAACTCAAGAGCAACTAGCAATGTATTAAATCATGAATTAGTACAAAAAATTAGAGTCTTGCAACCCATTAGAGAAATATGTGTATCTGCTTTACAAATGACTAATATTATATTTGTGTTTAAGCTGACTGACACTGCTTTGAAGACATCTGTTTTATGAATACTAACATTTAGACTCCATAAAAAAGAACAAACAGATACTCCTCTCCCAAGAAGCCCCTTGCTGAGACACTTAATGGGCTACAACTTGTGAATCAGCTAGAAGAGCCTGGCTTAAAAACCAACCACCATTCCTCACATCTATAGCATTGGTCTTTCATTAACCGGTAGAGTCTCTGAAGCTTATTTGTGGCAAGAGAGAAATTGCAATCCTTTGGTCCAGATAATTTCCATGAAGTAGGCTAGAAAGTGGATCCATGTGGGTAGATGTGAGCCAGAATTTTCTGATTGGGTTGGGCCTGGAGGTGACCTCTCCACCTGGAAATTTTACACTATCTTGGAACTAATAAATGTGTATGCTCCTTTAAGTTTGATAAGTGGATAACCTGAACTAGTTGTTTGTGTTAAACAAGGAAATTTGGCACAGAAAAAAAAATAAAGAAATTGCATTTCTTTATCAAGTTGGTGGGAATGAGGGGCTTCTGGTTTCCAGTTCCAAGGCTCATATTTGTTCTCTAAGCCACCATTTTTAACCCATGCTATTGTATTTCTGTAGTCCTTTATCTTCTTCAGACTGTTGACCTACAGGACAATTTGTCATACATTAATTTCTATCATTTATGTTGTAAAAACAGTAGGTATATTAATCATATTTTTTGTAAAAATATATACATTCTTCTTCTCTCAGGAACTTCCTTCACTATTACTTGACTCTGATTATTTGAGAATCAAGATCCAAGTGTAAGGAATTTGTCTGTTTTTTGCAGTCAAGCACGTCATTTAAATCTGATTTAACTTGGGTAAACTGACATCTATTAATTATGTTCTGGACAATATAGTGTAGTGATTAATGATGCTAATTAAAAAATAACATCCACTGACATTTAGAGAATGCTAACAAGTTCCACTTGCTGATCTGTTCTATAATTGTATGTTTTCAATAATCTTTTACAGCAAGTATTTTTAAAAGATGGTTTTTTTGTGTGTGGATCAAGAAACTTAAGCTCAGATACATTAAGTATCTTTCTTAAGGTCACATAGCTAAGAAGAAGGAGACTAGGATTGAAATCCTATGTTGCTAACTCTAGATCCAAAACCTTTGCTATTTTCATTACATCATGCTGCTTTCTTAACTGGACTCTCCTGAGGCACCATGAGGAGGCATGAGCCATTTTTTAAAAATTTAATTGGAGTATAGTTGCTTTACAATGTTGTTTTAGTTTTACTAACTTAATGGACATGAGTTTGAGCAGATTTCGGGAGACAGTGAAGGACAAGGAAGCCTGGTGTGCTGCAGTTCATGGAGTTGCAAAGAACTGGACACGACTTAGAGACTGAATAAGAACATAGTTGCTATGTTGTGTTGGTTTCTACTGTATAGCAAAGTGAAGCAGTTATATGTATACCTGCAGCCTCTTTTTAAAAGATTTCCTTCTCATTTAGGTTGCCACAGAGGCCTGAGTCGAGTTCCCTGAGCTATATATATATATACATATATATATATAGTAGGTTCTTATCAGCTATCTATTTTATACATAGTAGTGTATGTATGTATGGGAGAAGGCAATGGCACCCCACTCCAGTACTCTTGCCTGGAAAATCCCACGGACGGAGGAGCCTGGTAGGCTGCAGTCCATGGGGTTGCTAAGAGTCGGACACGACTTTCACTTTTCACTTTCATGCATTGGAGAAGGAAATGGCAACCCACTCCAGTGTTCTTGCCTGGAGAATCCCAGGGACGGGGAGCCTGGTGGGCTGCCGTCTATGGGGTTGCACAGAGTCGGACACGACTGAAGCGACTCAGCTGCAGTAGCAGCAGCAGTGTATGTATATCAATACCAATCTCCCAAATGACCCCATCCCCTCTTTCATACCCTGATATCCATAAGTTTGTTCTTAACATTTGTGTCTCTATTTCTGCTTTACAAAAAGTTCATCTGTACCATTTTTCTAGATTCCACACGTAAGTGATATTATACGATATTTGTTTTTCTGACTTACTTCTCTCTGTGTGACATTCTCTAGGTCTATCCACATCTTTGCAAATGTCACCAAAGGAAACCATAAACCAAATGAAAAGGCAAGGCGTGAGCCATTTTGATTTCATAGATAGCTAATGTCTCCAGTACACTGGGCTTACTTTTCTTCATTTTATATTCGTGCGTTTTTAATCCTCCTCCCTTCTACCACAGGTATCCAGTTCTCTCATGCTGCTCTAGACCTCCCAAGTGTAAAGTTATTAGACTATTTTTCTTGGAGATGGAAACATTTATGGCAATTTTATAAAAACATAGGCAGCAGGAGATACTTACTACAAATGAATGAGTCACAAATTACAGCATTTCCACTTTTGGTTCAGGTTTTAGGAGAACTGGGGACTTGCCTGAAACACTCTGTTGTCTTTTGGTTAATTTCCCACATACAGGGTTGACTGTGGGGGGATGTGTTTATCTGGAAAGTTAAAGCTGGGCAGGTCCCCTTCCTTGCCGCACCCACACAACCCACTACCCCCAAGTCAGGATGCTCAGTTCCACTGTGGTTCAAGATCCACTAAGCCCTGTGCTTGTGAATGCTTCCTTCATAGTTCAGAACATTGGTTTTTGTTGCTAGTGCTTCTAAAATGGTGATGTGAGTTAGAAAAGCAAGAGTGGGAGCAGATAAAGAATTAAGTCTTCCGGATCCAATGAGACCATTCTTTGCATGAGTATGACTCATGGCTTGTGTTTCCTGTTATGATTTTTCATAGTAAGGGAATTTTGCTGAGATATGCCACATCTAAGTAAGGAATTTACTTAAGGAATTTAGCATCAGTTGTGGATGTGACAGGTGATGGAAGTAATGTCTGATGCTGTAAAGAGCAATCCTGCATAGGAACCTGGAATGTTACATCCGCAAATCAAGGCAAATTGTAAGGGGTCAAACAGGAGATGGCAAGAATAAACATAGACATTTTAGGAATCAGTGAACTAAAATGGACTGGCATGGGCAAATTTAACTCAAATGACCATTATATCTACTACTGTGGGCAAGAATCCCATAGAAGAAATGGAGTAGCCCTCATAGTCAACAAAAGAGTCTGAAATGCAGTACTCGCATGCAATCTCAAAAATGACAGAGTGATCTCTGTTCATTTCCAAGGCAAACCATTCAATAGCACAGTAATCCAAGTCTATGCCCCAACCAGTAATGCTGAAGAAGCTGAAGTTGAACGGTTCTATGAAGACCTACAAGACTTTCTAGAACTAACACCCAAAAAAGATGTCCTTTTCATTATAGGGGACTGGAATGTAAAAGTAGGAAGTCAAGAGATACCTGGAATAACAGGAAAATTTGGCCTTGGAGTACAGAATGAAGCAGGGCAAAGTAAATTAGAGTTTTGCCAGGAGAACACACTGGTCATAGCAAACACTCTCTTCCAACAACACAAGAGAAGACCCTACACATGGATATCATCAGTTGGTCACTACTGAAATCAGATTGATTATATTCTTTGAAGCCAAAGATGGAGAAGCTCTATACAGTCAGCAAAAACAAGACCAGGAGCTGACTGTGACTCAGTTCATGAACTCCTTATTGCCAAATTCAGACTTAAATTGAAGAAACTAGGGAAAACCACTAGACCATTTAGGTATGACCTGAGTCACAATTATACAGTGGAAATGAGAAATAGATCCAAGGGATTAGATCTGATAGAGTGCATGATGAACTATGGACTATGAAATATGGAGGTCTGTGACATTGTACAGGAGGCAGTGATCAAGACCATCCCCCCAAAAAAGAAATGCAAAACGGCAAAATGGTTGCCTGAGGAGGCCTTACAAATAGCTGAGAAAAGAAAAGAAGCTAAAGGTAAAGGAGAAAAGGAAAGATATACCCATTTGAATGCAGAGTTCCAAAGAATAGCAAGGAGAGATAAGCCTTCCTCAGTGATCAATGCAAAGAAATAGAGGAAAACAATACAATGGGAAAGACTAGAGATCTCTTCAAGAAAATTAGAGATACCAAGGGAACATTTCATGTAAAGATGGGCACAATAAATGACAGAAATGGTATGGACCTAACAGAAGCAGAAGATATTAAGAGGTGGCAAGAATACACAGAAGAAGTATACAGAAAAGATCTTCATGACCCAGACAACCATGATCGTATGATCTCTCACCTAGAGCTAGACACCTTGGAATTCAAAGTCAAGTGGGCCTTAGGAAGCATCACTAAGAACAAAGTTAGTGGAGGTGAAGAAATTCCAGTTGAGCTAGTTCAAATCCTAAAAGATGATGCTGCAAAAGTGCTGCATTCAATATGCAAGCAAATTTGGAAAACTCAGCAGAGGCCACAGGACTGGAAAAGATCAGTTTTCATTTCAATCCCAAAGAATGGCAATGCTAAAAAATGTTCAAACTACCACACAATTGCACTCGTCTCACACGCTAGCAAAGTAATGCTCAAAGTTCTCCAAGCCACGCTTCAACAGTACATGAATCATGAACTTCCAGATGTTCAAGCTGGATTCAGAAAAGGCAGAGGAACCAGAGATCAAATTGCCTACATCTGCTGGATCATGGAAAAAGCAAGAGAGTTCCAGAAAAACATCTATTTCTGCTTCATTGACTATGCCAAAGCCTTTGACTGTGTGGATCACAACAAACTGTAAAATTCTTAAAGAGATGGGAATACCAGACCACCTGACCTGCCTCTTGAAAAATCTGTATTCAGGTCAATAAACAACAGTTAGAACCAGACATGGAACCACAGACGGGTTCCAATTTGGCAAAGGAGTACATCAAGGCTGTATATTATTACCCTGCTTATTTAACTTATATGCAGAGTATATCATGTGAAATGCTGGGCTGGATGAAGCACAAGATGGAATCAAGATTGCCAGGAGAAATATCAATAACCTCAGATATGCAGATGGCACCACCCTTATATGTGAAGAACTAAAGAGCCTCTTGATGAAAGTGGAAAAGGAGAGTGAAAAAGTTGGTTTAAAACTCAACATTCAGAAAACTAAGATCATGGCATTTGGTGCCATCACTTCATGGCAAATAGATGGGGAAACAAAGGAAACAGTGACAGACTTTATTTTTTTGGCTCCAAAATCACAGCAGATGGTGACTGTAGCCATGAAATTAAAAGATGCTTGCTCCTTAGAAGAAAACCTATGACCAACCTAGACAGCATATTGAAAAGCAGAGACATTACCAACAAAGGTCCGTCTAGTCAAGGCTGTGGTTTTTCCAGTGGTCATGTATGGATGTGAGAGGTGGACTATAAAGAAAGCTGAGCACCGAAGAATTGATGCTTTTGAACTGTGGTGTTGGAGAAAACTCTTGAGAGTCCCTGGGACTGCAAGGAGCTTCAACCATTCACTCTTAAAGGAAATCAGTTCTGAATATTCACTGGGAGCACTGATGCTGAAGCTGAAGCTCCAGTACCTTGGCCACCTGATACAAAGAACTGACTCATTCAAAAGACCCTGATGCTGGGAAAGATTGAAGTCAGGAGGAACAGGGGACGACAGAGGATGAGATGGCTGGATGGCATCACTGACAGGACGGACATGAGTTTGAGTAGGCTCCGGGAGTTGGTGATGGACAGGGAGGCCTGGTGTCCTGCAGTCCATGGGGTCACAAATAATTGGACACGACTGAGCAGCTGAATTGAACTGAACTGTATGGGAAGATGCACCCCTCTGGGCTCATTGATTCACTCCTTTCATATGCATCTCACGTGTCTGGGGCCAATCCTGTTTTCTTATTCACCTTGCTTCTTGCATTCCGCCAGCTCCTCAGCAGTCAACGTGGGGCAGTGGCAGCATCTGCTGCATCTGTTTTGTGAGCTCTCATTCACATTTGGAGGCCAGAAATTGCTGATGGCTGTGACATTTCTTGTTTATTGATATGGCAGGAGGTATTTTCATTTCACAGATTGGGCCCAGCTCTCCTGCATTGTAGGCAGATTCCTCACCATCTGAGCCACCAGGGAAGCCCAGTTTTCTTCTACACTTTCTATTTATTGGTATTTTTGTTCCTTCCCGATACTCATGCTATACTATTACCCTGCATTTATGACCAAAACCAACACAGAGGAAAATGTCCAATCTGTTAGTTCAGTAGTCAGTTTGGATCCATTTTATGGACATTGATCAAAAGCAAGTTCCAAAAATCCCTACTAGAAAATTCTTTCCCTCAGAACCAAGGCTTGAGGGAGAAGAGTAAAACTGACTACCTGACTAGGGGGAAAGCCAAAGTAGGACAGTCAGGATCTGAGACCTCAGGGCCCCATTGTAGTCCTAGAACAAACAGTGAGTCAAAAGAGTTAGCTGAGCATTGCAAGTGTGGCAGCTATAACTCATCGGGGGAACTGGATTTGAAGAAAAACGTCTTAAGGACTGGCTTCCTAGTTCTCTCTGTTGGCCTTGACCCCAGGCCCGCTTCCCATCCTTTATGGCCATTCTGTCAGTTGTAAATGTATTGGCACTGCATTACCCAGAATCCCTTGCTAACTGGCTCTCACTGGGAGGCACCAGTAGTGACTGAAGGTTGGAGGGGAGGGAAAGTAGGGGATTTCTTTTCCATGCCCTTCTTGGGCCATGTAGCTGGCAGTGACTCAGACCTTCCATAAGCGCAGCTCCAGGACCTTTTAAGAACCCTTCCTCCACAGCTCCAGTTTTCATTGAATTCCAGGGTTTCAGAACTAGGTGGTAATGGCTTCCCACTGCTGTTAGTCTTCAGGTGCCTCAAAACCTCATAGTGATTATCTTAACCTGTGCCCACTGCTTTGTAAGTTGAACTTCATTCATTTTGCTTATGGATTCTCCAGTGGCTCAGCAGTAAAGACTCCACCTGCAATGCAGGAGATGCGGGTTCAATCCCTGGGTCGGGAAGATCTCCTGGAGAAAGAAATGGCAAACCACAGTATTTTTGCCTGGGAAATCCCATGGGCAGAGGAGACTGTTTGGCTACAGTCTAAGGGATCCCCAAAGAGTGTGACAGGACTTAGTGACTAAATAAGTCTCTTAACTATTTTGAGTCCATTTCTATTTCCTACTGATTCTGATATAACTAGAAAAGAAAGATGGGACCCTAGTTTCAAAGGACCCAAGATAATAGCCAACGTTCATTAAGCCACTGAGCTTCCCAGGTGTCTTGTCCTGTAAGGCAGGAGACACAGGAGACACAGGTTTGATTCCTCGGTTGGTAAGAACCCCTGGAGGAGGGCATGGCAATCCACTCCAGTATTCTTACCTGGAGAATCCCTTGGAAAGAGGATCCTGGTGGGCTACAGTTGCAGTCAGACACAACTGAAGTGACTGAGCATGCTTACCCATATTAAGCCATGAGTGTGTGTTTGTTTAAACCTCACAGCAAAACTAGGAGGTGGAAACTTATTACTAGCTTCATCAGGCAAAGAAACTGGAGCACAGAAATCTAGCAATTGCAGGGAGCAGAGACTTAAACCCAAGCAACTGGACTCTAAGGCCCTCACCAGTCACACCACTGGTCAAGGTCAGACAGTGCCATGCTCCATTGTGGGGCAGAGGCTTACTCAGAACAATCAGAGGAAGAGACATGGGACCGCTGAGGAGGAATAAGGCAATAGTGAAATGATAACAACTGGTATTCAGGATTAGAGTGGGATCAAGAGCAAGCTGTTTTGCTGCTGAATTACTGGTGGTTTAATCTAGGACTAACATCTAGGACTGGTCCTACATCGGAGGCCTGGATTGAATCCAGTTTTTGAGATTAAGACTCTCTAGCTGTGGGAAGGTGGAGAAGGCAGTGGCACCCCACTCCAGTACTCTTGCCTGGAAACTCCCATGGACGGAGGAGCCTGGTAGGCTGCAGTCCATGGGGTCGCTAAGAGTCGGGCACGACTGAGCGACTTCACTTTCACTTTTCACTTTCAAGCACTGGAGAAGGAAATGGCAACCCACTCCAGTGTTCTTGCCTGGAGAATCCCAGGGATGAGGGAGGCTGATGGGCTGCCGTCTATGGGGTCGCACAGAGTCGGACACGACTGAAGCAACTTAGCAGCAGCAGCAGCAGCTGTGGGAAGGATGAAGGACCACATGGCCAAGAAGTCAAGAGGAGGGCTATTGCCATATCAAGTTTAAAGCTGTAAATTTACTTGTCCTTTGTAAATAGACACATCCACGTAAGAATGGTAAAATACACTACTGAATGAAGACAGCAACTAGTGCCATTCAAAACCAACTAGAGTGTCAAAATATTTCAAAAAACTGTTATCTGTTAGTAAAATGAACTGAATTGCCTCAAACAGAAGGAGCAAAATAAAACTAGAATTTTTCAGTTGAGCAGTCATCTGACTTTCAGCTTTCTGGCACTATTAAGTTTCCAAAACAACAAGGAACATGAAAATAAGCAAAAAGGCTAATAATCCAAAACGATAAAAATAGCTCATAACACATTTCAGAACATTTAACAGCAAAAAGGAAAAGCATTATATCTGCAGTGAATAATTACACTAAAACTCAGTTCCCATTGACACCAAAGCCCAGAAGACCTGGAGAAGTAACATAGTAAACAGTGAAGGGATTGATGAAAGCGTATTTGGAAATATCCATACACTAGTTTGTCTCAGAAAGTTAACTGGCTAGTCTTGTTGCAAACGCAATATGGCCAGAAGAGAGAAGGAAAAAATGAGTAGTCATGAGGAACTGTGATGAGAAGTGACAGGCAGCATCAGAAATCATCATGAGGGAAGAGGCAGAGGAAATATCAGTTAGCTGAATCCAGCAGCCAGAGATTACTTACTGTGTTGGCGAGCGTTGCTCAGCCTCTCGTGACGCCATCACCCAATTTTCCATTCCAGGTGGCCCACCCAGCACACAGCAGCAGCCTGTGGTCACTGGACAGCTTCAATTCCCAGCAAAGCCTCAGCATCGCCACCTCCTTTATTACTCTCCAACAGTCCTGTCTGGATTCTATGCTTGTAGTTTGAGCCACTCCTCTGGGGGGCGGGCGAAACAAAATGTGTGGAATACTGCCTATACATTTTCCCCTCTTAGTGATTCTGAGTGAACATTTGTTTACACACCAAGGATGTGTGAGGTTCTAAAATAAGAATGCGGCTTAATTTTGCTAAATCCAGCCTGTCAAACTCATTGAACATCAAAACCTTTTAATTTCTGTTTCAAAAAACAATCTTTGGGAAACGCCGGTCTAGTCACTCCAAGCCAGACACAGGTGTATTCTGGAGTCACCTGTACCAATCAGAATTAGTAATCTAAGGGGAGTTTACGGAGAAGGCAATGGCATCCCACTCCAGTACTCTTGCCTGGAAACTCCCATGGATGGAGGAGCCTGGTAGGCTGCAGTCCATGGGGTCGCTAAGAGTCGGGTACGACTGAGTGACTTCACTTTGATTTTTCACTTTCATGCATTGGAGAAGGAAATGGCAACCCACTCCAGTGTTCTTGCCTGAAGAATCCCAGGGACAGAGGAGCCTAGTCAGCTGCTGTCTATGGGGTCGCACAGAGTCGGACACGACTGAAGCAACTTAGCAGCAGCAGCAGCAAGGGGAGTTTAACAAAGGGACTATTTTCAAAGGTGTGGGCTCAACTTAGGTAAAGGAACAAGGGAGACTGAGGAACCTGGGTAGTGACATTTGAGAGCCAGTGGGGTTCCCCGGGTGCTGAAATTGCAGAGGCAGACAGCGGAAAGGCAAGAGGTGGCCTCTGGGAGAAAGATGCAGCCAACCTGAGGCACAAATCCCTGACCTTCCTCTCTTCCCTTCCTTTGCATCTGCTGTTGCCTGCTCTATATGCCAGGGGCTGCCTCACTGTACCCTGGAGGGCAAGATAATTCCCTGGACAATCTGTGCAGGCCAGTGGCCCAGGATGGGGAAGGGGAGCGGGGATGGCTGTGAGGAGGAAAGAGAAGACACTCGACATCACCTCCTCCACCTTCAAGTCAAAACTTCCTAAATTACAGGCAAATAGCTTGTGAAGTCTGTGTAATAAAGAGACTCTCAAAGAGATCCCTCCAGAATTTAAAGAACAGAAATATTTGCATGGATCAATGCAGTGTTGCTCTTCCCTGCCGTGTAACACAGCTCTGTATTACCATATAATACAGTAAGGATGGCTCCTGGTAGATTTTTTTAAAAAAATTTAATTGGAGGATAATTGCTTTACAATGTATTGGTTTCTGCTGTATGACAACATGAATTAGCTATAAGTATACATATAACCACTCCTTCTAAAACCTTCCTCCCACTCTCCCATCTCACCCCACTAGGTCATCACAGAGCCTTTTGAATGCAATTAAGCTGTTGACTACTGTGGTTCATGCATGCAGCAGAATTAGTCTCAATTCTGTTTCATGCAAGTATAGTTGGTTTTTTTTGGATATACTCCCCTTCGGTTTTCAAAGCCAAGTGTTTTGAATACTTGTCTTTCCCTTGTAGAATTTAAAGGTTGAGGTGCCTGGCCTGGAGTTCGAATCTCTTGCTTCTTAGAGAAAACATCCACTCTGCAACTTTGTGACCCCTTCCAATTGTGGATTGCTGCCACTGAAAGTGTTAGTGGCTCAGTCGTGTCCAACTCTTTGCCACCCCAAGGACTGTAGCCCGACAGGCTTCTCTGTCCATGGGATTCTCCAGGCAAGAATACTGGAGTGGGCAGCCATTCCTTTCCCCAGGGTATCTTCCAGGGAGTGCTTTTTAATTTTTTTGAAGAGACTGTGTCTCTGCCTCTCTACCCATCCTGATGCTTCCTTTGTAAACTTTGCTGTGGAGGTTTTGTTCATCCAGTTTTCAGATCCCTTTCCAAGGGAGTTATTTCATAAGTGTTCGTAGATTTATTGTGTCCACAGGAGGAGGTAAGATCAGGATCTTCCTATGACACTGTCTTGAACCCTCCCCCAATAGTTCTTCATTTAAATTAAACAAAATAGTGAATTGAGGGTGATGAGTTGTCTACAAGTGGTATTTTTATTGATAGTGTTTATACTGGATACTGACAGTAATAAAGAAGAGGGGAGAGAAGTGTCAGTTTGCATCTGAGTTCTTAGAGCCAGTGAATTCTCCATAGAGCAATCCAACCAGTGGCTGAAGAGACGAACACTTGCTAAAACAGTAAATTGTTAGAATTGCATCTAATAAATTGTTTATTTGAATTGATGCTTTTGGACTGTGGTGTTAGAGAAGACTCTTGAGGGTCCCTTGGACTGCAAAGAGATCCAGCCAGTCAATCCTTAAGGAAATCAGTCCTGAAATTCATTGGAAGGACTGATACTGAGCTAAGGCTCCAATACTTTGGCCACCTGATGTGAAGAACTGACTCATTAGAAAAGATTCTGATGCTGGGAAAGATTGAAGGGAGGTGGAGAAGGGGACAACAGAGGATGAGATGGTTGGATGGCACCACCAGGGAACCCTGGAATGGTGCAGTCCATGGGGTCTCAAAGAAGTGGACACGACTGACCAACTGAACTGAACTGAAAACAGTAAATAGAGCTGACTCACTGGAAAAGACCCTGATGATGGGAAATACTGAAGGCAAAAGGAGAAGAGGGTGACAGAGGATGGGTGGTTAGATAGCATTAATGAATCAATGGACATGAATTTGATGGAGCCTGGGCTCCGTGGGCTGCCGTCTGTGGGGTTGCACAGAGTCAGACACGACTAAAGTGACTTAGCAGCAGCAGCAGCAGCAGGAGATAGTGAATGACAGGGAACCGTGGCCTGCTGCAGTTCTTAGGGTTGCAGGAGATAGTGAATGACAGGGAACTGTGGCCTGCTGCAGTTCTTAGGGTTGCAAAGAGTCAGACGCAATTTAGCGACTGAATGACAACAATAAACATAGAGGTTTTAATTTTGTGATGGATATTCAAAGAAGAGAACTTATTATTTTTTCTAATCCAGAGACTTTATTAGTTTATGATTTCTTGAGGAACACATTAGTTATTTGGAGAAGTGATTTTTATTTTTTAAATATAACAAGTGAGTGTGTTTTATAATATCTTGCCTATAACTCTATCTATAAAGTGGATGTTATCCACGAGTTCTTTGTTACCCAAAAACTTGCTGCCTTATTTGGGCCTATTTTAATAAATATTGCCCAATTTCCCACTTTCTTTTTCTGACTCTTTTCTATAAATAAATTCTACTATCTTTACTTTTTTTTTTTATAATCACATGTGGTCTTCAACAAACTCATAGGCACATTATTGAATCTGAACTACAAAATCAACAAATGCTGAAGCTATTTGTCCAAAATGGATTCTCCCCCATTGCATACACTGTTTATATCAATCATCTATTGTTTTTTCTATGTTCCTGGGTATATCAAATCAGAGAAGGCAATGGCAACCCACTCCAGTACTCTTACCTGGAAAATCCCATGGATGGAGGAGCCTGGTAGGCTGTAGTCCATGGGGTCACTAAGATCGGACACGACTGAGTGACTTCACTTTCACTTTTCACTTTCATGCATTGGAGAAGGAAATGGCAACCCACTCCAGTGTTCTTGCCTGGAGAATCCCAGGGACGGGGAAACCTGGTGGGCTGCCATCTATGGGGTCACAGAGTCGGATACGACTGAAGCGACTTAGCAGCAGCAGCAGCAGGGTATATCAAATAATTCTTTCAAGAACACTCACTCACATGATATTGTGTGAGAATGAAGCATTTATGAGATTTCATAGAGCTTCCACAGGAAGAGCAAAGTAATATTCTGGAAATTGTAATTTTGATTTGTTTAATTTTGTATAATTTGCCTTCTTAGCCAGATTTTAGATACTCAAAGAACTAAATGATGCCTTTTCAGCCCTGTTTTTAATCCAATGCAGTGTTTAATGCTATGCCCAAGTGCCTGAGGCAGTACCAGATCCAATCTATTCTCATTGAATGAAGGACTAAGTCTGGAGTTGATATTTAACAAAAACTGAGAAATTTATCTTGCAGTTCACAAAGTAAATGTGTTTCAAGATTAATCAATGCCATTTTGCTAATTTTTAAAAAGTGCCTAGAAAAGCTTATCGAGATCATTATTTTCACTTCTGTTAAGTTTGGAGAAAATTCTGATTCTCATTGAATTCGCTATAAACAACTATGCTTTTTACACTTAGAGGAATTTAAGTCAGATAGACCAGGAGATGCTAATGAGCACATAAAACCTAATGGGTGAATTTCTGCTCCCTTCCCATACTTTGGACTTCCCTGGTGGCTCAGATGGTAAAGCATCTGCCTACAATGCCAGGAGACCTGGGTTCAATCCCTGGGTCGGGAAGGTCTCCTGGAGAAGGAAATGGCAACCCACTCCAGTATTCTTGCCTGGAAAATCCCATGGACGGAGGAGCCTGGTGGGCTACAGTCCATGGGGTCGCAAAGAGTTGGATACGACTGAGCGACTTCACTTTCACTTTCATTTCCCCATACTTTGCATGGTATAGCATACCTTGTAAGTGATGGATAAATATCTAGCTGGTAGGACACCCCATTGTTATCATTCTTGATTATCGGTCCTATAACTAAGTGTAATGTTTCTTTGTAATTATTCTGCCTATAAAGATGACCATAAATGTTCAATGCTCTTGTCTTAGAAATGGCTTTAGTGATTTCTGTTTAGGATTGTTTAAAATGAAGTTATTCCCTTTTGTATCCAGTGCAAACACTTATGCTATGCTATGCTAAGTCACTTCAGTCGTGTCTGACTCTGTGCGACCCCATAGACGGCAGCCTACCAGGCTCCCCTGTCCCTGGCATTCTCCAGGCAAGAACACTGGATTGGGTTACCATTTCCTTCTCCAATGCATGAAAGTGAAAAGTGAAAGTGAAGTTGCTCAGTTGTGTCCGACTCTTAGCGACCCCATGGACTGCAGCCTACCAGGCTCCTCTGTCCATGGGATTTTCCAGACAAGAGTATTGGAGTGGGGTGCCATTGCCTTCTCCAGCAAACACTTATACCCATCACCTATTCATGATAATGTCCTGAAGAAGTGAAGTGAAGTTGTTCAGTCGTGTTCAACTCTTTGCGACCCCATGGACTGTAGCCTACCAGGCTCCTCAGTCCATGGAATTTTTCAGGCAAGAGTATTGGAGTGGGTTGCCGTTTCCTTCTCCAGGGGATCTTTCCAACCCAGGGATCGAACCCAGGTCTCCAGCATTGCAGGCAGATGCTTCACCATCTGAGCCACCACAGAAGCCCAGTGTCCCGAGAGCAATATAATTCAAATTTTACTAGAAGTTTACCCTGTGTACCAGACTTTTCCAAGCTTGCCAAGTTCTTCCCAAATGTACACAAGACTCTTCATAGGAATTTTTTGTTTCCATTAAAATTAACACTGCTTGTTGATGGTGCTGCTGCTGGTGGCTTTCTATGGGTTGTCTGTAGACACAGATACACACCATCCATGCCATTGGTTTGTTGTTGCTGTTGTTCAGTCAGCAACAAAGATTTGTGTCCAACTCTTTGTGGACTGCAGCATGCCAATCTTCCCTGTTCTTATATTTCCAGGAGTTTGCTCAAACTTATGTCCATTGAGTCAGTGATGCCATCCAATCATCTCATTCTCTGTTACCCTCCTTTTCCTCCTGCCCTCGATCTTTCCCAGCTTCAGGGTCTTTTCCAATGAGTTGGCTCTTCCCATCAAGTGTCCAAATATTGGAGCTTCAGCTTCAGCATCAGCCATTCCAATGAACATTCAGGGTTGATTTCCTTTAGGATTAACTGGTTTGATCTCCTGCAGTCCAAGGGACTCTTGAGTCTTTCCTAGCATCACAATTTGAAAGCATCAATTCTTCTATGCTCAGCCTTCTTGATCTAGGATTTTATAAACAAAATCCTTGCTTCTGTTGTCAAGGCCAGGAATCTGTTATCACTGGTGTTCTCTGAACTGGAGGTATACATCCACTACTTTGTTTTCTGGGCAGTGTGGTAACGCTGCCATGCACTGAGCAGCACTCATTGCCAGTGTGGGCAGCCAGGCTGATGACTTGGGTCACCAGTGCTCTCATCCATCCCAGTGTCAGTTCTTCTACTTAGAGTGGACATGGAAATGGTATCCTTCCTCCAAAATGTAATTGATTACAGGGATTCCTTAGCAAGGACCTCAAGACGTTAAGAGTTCAGTGAAATTCTTCCTTTAGTTAGCAAAATTAGCCCCTTTCTCTTTAGGGTGTATACAAACCAACCCAGAATCTAGGTGGGAAGAGGTTCTAGTATTAGTTGTGTAGAAGGATCTATGCTTTTCAGGTGGCTCAGTGGTAAAGAATCCTCCTGCCAATGCAGAAGATGCCAGAGATGTGCGTTCAGTCCCTGGGTTGGGAAGATACCCTGGAGAAGGAAATGGCAACACACTGCAGTAGTCTTGAAGGGAAAATCCTATGGACATAGGAACCTGGTGCACCACAAAGTGTCAGACAGGACTGAGCGATTGAGCTCGCACACACACACACACACACACACACACACACACACACACACACACACGGGGCCACACCTCTCCTCTGACCCTCAAACTCTGCAAATTCTCCTCAGCCTTTTCGTATCTTTTCTTTGAGATTAGTTCTCTCTCAGAGCTTCCCTGATAGCTCAGTTGGTAAAGAATCTGCCTCCAATGCGGGAGACCCTGGTTCAATTCCTGGATTGGGAAGGCCCGCTGGAGAAGGGATAGGCTACCCACTCCAGTATTCTTGGGCTTCCCTAGTGGCTCAGCTGTTAAAGAATCTGCCTGCAATGCAGGATACCTGGGTTCGATCCCTGGGTTGGAAAGATCCCCTGGAGAAGGGAAAGGCTACCCACTCCAGTATTCTGGCCTGGAGAATTCCATTGACTTTAGAGTCCATGGGGTCACAAAGAGTCGGACATGACTGAGTGACTTTCACTTTCAATTCTCTCTCAAACTCCTACACACCCCACTTGAAATTTGACTTCTGTTTGCCTAGTCCTCAGTTTTCTAGACACATTTGTCTACAATGTCAGGAGTTCCTCAGCATTTGTGTAAATCAACTGATGCAACTAGGTGTGGGTTTGAGGAGAAATGTGATGCAAAGGGGTTACATAAGTCAAAAATTCCAGCTCCGCTGGAATGGTCTTTATATGTGAAATAGTGAGCATTTGTTGACTTTGATTCTTTAAATCTTTGTGTGGACAGATGTAATTGAAAAGATTCCTCATGTGATCCTGATACAACTTTATGTGAAGACAGAGAGGGTAGAAATGAAGAGGTGTGAGTATTGAGGCCCTCCTTCCAGTTCCCCCCAAATCACTGTCATGGAAAGGGTGGATTATAAATCTCAAGTTATAAAGTAATGTGCCTAACTTAATTACTCTTGGGCACGGATTAAAATCAGCACAACAGAATTCTTAGAATGGGTGTGAGAGATTTGAGGAATAAGAGCCTGGGAAACCTTTGCTTATAGTTTCTCCAGGGTTTTAGCTTATCCTAGTTTTATTATGTTCTCTCATCTGGCTCCTCCAAACATCGTGATTTAATTACATACCCGTCCGCTTTCTGAGATCATGTCTCAGGTGGGCTTTTATATTTTTCTCATTCTGTAAGAGTCATTAGTGTGATGATTTTTTAACCTCTTAAATTGTTTTTTTTCCTGATATTTTAGAGAATATGTCTGTAGCTGTATGTGTAGTCCAGTGTTATCTTAGCTATGTGGTCAGTAGAAAATGCCAAAATCAGCTCACAAGAGAAGAGGCCACGGGAGATGGGGCAGTGACCTTCTGGAAGCGTACATATTCTTCAGAATATGCTGATAAGCTTGAAGCTGTGGTAAAGCAGGAACAAATCTGGATTAGTTAGCATCATGTGGTGATTTTCAAGGTCAGTAGCAAGTCAGGTGAAATTACAGAATTAGACCACTTTGGAACTAGAAGAGGTTTTAAATCAGTAGGTCTCTGGCTATGTTAACAAAAACCTGCAATAAAGAATTCATTTTACATCATGACTCAGTATCTATATATGCATGTCTGAAACAAGTTTCACGCACATACACATACAAAAAAATAATAATAGTTGATTTTATCGCAGGGCAGCACTTATTCTCTATTATATTCTTGAAAAAAGCGAAAGTCACTCAGTCTTATCTGGCTCTTTGTGACCCCATGGTCTATACAGTCCATGGAATTATCCAGTGCAGAATTTTAGTCTTGACTCACTGAATTAATTTTATATTCCATATGATATCGTAAAATATTGTTGTAGATCATCTTGAATAGCCTTTCATCTTATAGAAGAATTAGATAGTCCTAGAAATTAAGTGAATTTTTCATAGTCTATGGATAGGGGTCCCTGGTAGTCAGTGGTAAAGAATCTGCCTGCCACTGTAGAAGATATAGATTCAAACAGGGTTGGGAAAAATTCCCTGGAGAAGGAAATGGTAACTCCATTCCAGTATTCTTGTCTGGGAAATCTCATGGACAGAGGAGTGTGGTTGGCTAAAGTCCACGGGTTGCAGAAGAATCAGACAGACTTAGTGACTGTGCTGTGCTAAGTCGCCTAAGTCATGTCCAGCTCTTTGTGACGCTATGGACTGTAGCCCACCAGGCTCCTCTGTCCATGGATTCTTCTGGCAAGAATACTGGACTGGGTTGCCGTGCCCTCTTCCAGGGGATCTTCCCGACCCAGGGATCGAACCTGTGTCTTTAAGGTCTCCCGCATTGGCAAGCAGGCTCATTACCATTAGTGCCACCTGGGAAGCCCAGACTTAGTGATTAAACAACAACAAATGGACAGGTCAGCCCAGAACCCAGATCTTTTTCTGGATGTGATCTGTTCTCAATACTGGTATATAATTATTAATGTAGGGCATTAATTTTCAATGTTTCTGTTAGATGATTACATGTTGGACTGCTTAAGGATTATAATTGTAATTACATAACGTTTTTTAATATTGTTGTTATTGTTGTTCAGTCACCCAGTCATGTTGAACTCTTTGCAACCCCATGGACTGTGGCAGGCCAAGCCTCCCTGTTCCTCACTATCTCTTGAAGTTTGCCCAAGTTCATGTCCACTGCCTCAATGATGCCACTCAGACATCTCATGCTCTGATGCTCTCTTCTCCTTCTGCCCTCAATCTTTCCTGGCATCAGGAACCAGATGAAAGCAGTCAATCTTAAGGGAAATCAACCCTGAATACTTGTTGGAAGGACTGATGCTGAAGTTCCAATATTTTGGTCATCTGATACGAATAGCTGACTCATAGGAAAAGTCCATAATGCTGGGAATAATATTTTTTAATATAAATATATATTAAAATTGTATTGGTTAGATAATTATATATGCAAAATCACTCACTCTTAGTATGCCTATAAAGAAGGAACAGGCAGAGGCTCCTTAAGAGGAATGAACTTGGGAGCTACTCTTGAGAGCTAGAATTTTGACTTTTTTTTCATCACTGTAGTTGGACTTTCTTGATTCTACAATGAGTAGAATCACTGCCCTGTATGGCCTTAAGAAGAATTAGCTAGAGGATATCTTTCATGTGAGTAGCAAAAGGCCTTCCCTTTGGAAAGAGGCTTTGAACATTCTTGACTCCTACCTGGTCTCTTGTTAGGAGTTCAGTTCAGTTCAGTTCAGTTCAGTCACTCAGTCATGTCTGACTCTTTGTGACCCGATGGACTGCAGCACACCAGGCTTCCCTGTCCATCACCAACTCCCAGAACTTGCTCAAGCTCATGTCCATCGGGTCGGTGATGCCATCCAGCCATCTCATCCTCTGTTGGCCCCTTCTCCTCAGTCTTACTCAGCATCAGGGTCTTTTCCAATGAGTCATTTCTTTGCCTCAGGTGGCCAAAGTATTGGAGTTTCAGCTTCAGCATCAGTCCTTGCAATGAATATTCAGGACTGATTTCCTTTAGGATAGACTGGTTTGATTTCCTGCAGATAGACTGGTTTGATTTCCTGCAGTCCAAGGGACTCTCAAGAGTCCTCTCCAACACCACAGTTCAAATTCTTTGGTGTTAAGCTTTCTTTATAGTCCAACTCTCACATCCATACATGACTACTGGAAAAATCATAGCTTTGACTAGACAGACCTTTGTTGCAAAGTAATGTCTATGCTGTCTAGGTTGGTCATAGCTTTTCTTCCAAGGAGCAAACATCTTTTAATTTCTTGGCTGCAGTCACTATCTGCTGTGATTTTGGAGCCCAAGAAAATAAAGCCTCTCACTGTTTCCATTGTTTCTCCATCTATTTGCCATGCAGTTATAGGACCAGATGCCATGATCTTAGTTATTTGAATGTTGAATTTTAAGCCAGCTTTTTCACTTTCCTCTTTCACTTTCATCAAGAGACTCTTTAGTTACTTCGCTTTCTGCCATAAGGGTGGTGTCATCTGCATATCTGAGGTTATTGATATTTCTCCCGGCAATCTTGATTCCAGCTTTTGCTTCATCCAGCCCAGCATTTCGCATGATGTATTCTGCATATAAGTTAAATAAGCAGAATGACAATGTACAGCCTTGATGTACTCCTTTCTCAACTTGGAATTAGTCTGTTGTTCCATGTCCAGTTCTAACTGTTGCTTCCATGTCCGGTTCTAACTGTTGTTGTTAGGAGTTAGTGCCCATCAGACAACCTCACCTCTTTAAGTGCTGCCCTGACACTCTCTCTGTCCTCATTGGCTTGACTTTGTGACTAGCATGTGGTTTATATTTTGAATTGCTTTCCCATTAGGTGGTATTGAGTTGTAATGGACTTACGTGTTCCCATTTCAACCCAGTGATATGCAGTACAAAACCTGTGACTGACCAAGTATTCTGCAAAGGGCTGTCATCATACCGTTAGTATCAGGTGCTTGGTGTGTTTGTTGGAAACGCAGAATTCTGAACACCACCTCGGATCAACCAACCTGGACTCTCAGAGATGGGCCTGAGAGTCCATATCCTTGACAAGCTTTTCTTTTGTGCACACTGGCTGATATTGTGAGATCTGTGTGGGCAGGTGTAATTTCTGTTTTGCACACCATTCCATCTTTAGTAAGTGGCACTATAGACACTTAAAAATTATCTGTTAACTGAATAGCCTACCTCAGACTTCATTATCTCCAGTATCTGAGGTATATGACTCACCAACACTTCAGAAAAGCTTACTGAGCTAGCACTTAGGTTCTAGAGCCTGAAACAACCATTTACCAGTTGTTCAACCTTGAACAAGTTGCTTAACTTAGCTTAAAAGTCCTTATCTGATGAAACAGATGACAACACTAACTTACCTGGAATTTGCCATGAGGATTAACTCAGTTAATACATTAAAAGTGCTTAGAACACCCAGGCAGATAATAAGAGGCCCTGAAATATAAGCCATGTAATTGTTAGAATGTATTGTTTATTTTGTTGGGCATTATCTGTTCTTGTCCTTTAACCACCCTGTCAGATTGTTTTCACAGATGAGGAAACTAAGCGACATTTTAGTGACTTGGCCAAGTTACAGAGTTGTGTAAATGTGAACCTAGATTCAAACCCAGGTGTCCTGTGAAGCAGCTCAGGACTGTCTTCTCAACAGTGAGGCTCTTTGCTCCCCTTCCCACTAGTTCTTATGACACCTCCTTTGTATGGAGACAATTGCACTGTTTCCTGCATGTTAACAAAATGTTTTCAAGACTTGTCTTACACAGTCAAGTTGGCCAGCTCTGGTTATTTACAAGTTACTTTCTGGTCATCACTGCTGTGGCATGCAAGGAAAAATGGAAACAATTCATACTATTCATCTAATCCTGATTTTCTCAATTTAGGCAGTATTGACGTGTGGAGCTATATGGTTCTTCTTTATGGGGACCATCCAGCCCATTGAAGAAGCATCCTTGCCCTCTACCTACTAGATGCCACTCTGTTTGACAACCAAAAATGTCTCCAGATATTGCCAAATGCCTTCTGAGAATCAAAATCTTGCCTCATTGAAATCCTGCTTCAATATGCTATACCTCCTTCTGTCTCCCTCTTTTCAATCACCTCCATCTAATTTCCTCCTATTGGTTAGCCTCTCAGCTAGCTTTCCACTTAACCCTAACACAGACAGAAGCAGGGATCCCTTTCAAAACATGTTCTTTCCTGGTACCTGAAATTCCATCATTAGAAGTTAAAGGATAGCTTTGAACAAGCTTAAAGCATGAAAATCTCTGGAAAAAAAGTCGTGCCATTGATTATTGAAAATTTTAATGATCTGGTTTTAATAAATATTTTTTTTGTGGCAAATAAGTGATGGCATAAACACAGAACATGATTATTTAAGTATTTTTCTCAACAGCACTTGATACATGCGTTATATATAGTTGCTGCTGCTGCTAAGTCGCTTCAGTTGTGTCGGACTCTGTGCGACCCCAGGGACGGCAGCCCACCAGGCTCCCCCGTCCCTGGGATGCTCCAGGAAAGAACACTGGAGTGGGTTGCCATTTCCTTCTCCAGTGCATAAAAGTGAAGAGTGAAAGTGAAGTCGCTCAGTCATGTCCGACTCCTAGCGACCCCATGGACTGAAGCCCACCAGGCTCCTCTGTCCATGGGATTTTCCAGGCAAGAGTGCTGGAGTGGGGTGCCATTGCCTTCTCTGAAATATTTACTGAATTAATGAATGGATAGATGAATGCATAAATAGACTAATGAATGAATAGGGGAAGTGGAAACTCCAAGAATAGACTGTTTTTCTAATAAATATGAGAGAAAATACTGTTAAAAGTGGTTTCACTTTTTTTCACAAAAGAGGAAATCTGGATATGTTCAAATAAGTTGAAAAAAAAATGGGTGCTGCCAGAGAGAGAGAGATATTATAGAAGATAATGAACTACTTATTTGAAGGAATCAGGTCTCAGAGGACTGTGATTAAATTCCCAGTTGCAAGAGTCATCTTTGCAAAGGAATTTTTGAGGTGACCTTTTCCTTTTCTGAATAAAAATTATCCATAGGAGAAAGCAAAATCTTTTGAAAGTAAATGAAAATTATAGCAGAAGTGTAGTGCATAAATTTCTTCATTTTATTTATGTGCTTTAATCTTGTGATGTCTTGAGTTAAATTGATTCATTTTCTTGCGTGTGCCACCTGAAATTAAGGATTATTCAGCGTCAGCCATCAGCACCTGCTATTAGTCTTGGGTTTTTACCCGACACTGTTTTCACAGGTTCTATTTCTAAATTACAGCTTTCCTTTTAGAAAGACACAGCCCTGCAGAAGGGGATGCTGTGCTGTGTAAAAAACAAAAGCTGCTTGCGAATTGATATTTCAGTTTTCAGTTCTGTGCATGACAATAAAACCTCCATGGAAAGGCTCCCAGTTTTTGTGTTAGATGAGGACATGTTTCTTTGCCAAAACATTAGCTCTTTGTTGGTTGCTGAAATTGGGAAAATTTTGAAAGCAATTTATGCATTTGTGTGAGACCGGCTACATTTAATCTGTTTGACAAGGATACACTACAAATGACTTGTTTAATAGATCCACTATGTGAGATGAAATGCAAATGAGGGCATGATGATTGCAGGGGTAAGTCCTCTGTTCTTTGCCAGCAGAAGAAATAGGGGCTAAGCAGAGTTTGAGTATACTGGCTGGGCCAATTCAGGATCAGATTAATGATACTAATGACGGAAAGGGTAATCCTCTGTTATCATAGATTATAATTTATAAGGCCCTGCTAGCGTTCAAGTGTAGCTTGATAGTGAGTGCTGAACGTCAGAGAAGAGTTCCACTGCTTTCTTGTAGCTGAAGGGCTCAGACTCCAAGTGCTTCAGCAGATGAGCTCCCTGTGGCAGAGGGTGAACTGAATTGGAAATGGCTGCAGTGGCTGTGCCCACATCCTTATGGGGACACCTCCAGAGTGCCAGCTCCCAAGTCTACTGCCTGGATTCCAATCTGGGCTACCTCTAATTGCTAACTGATCTGCATTGCATGACTAATTGCTTGCGTGCATGCTCAGTCGTGTCTGACTCTTTGTGACCCCATGGACTGTAGCCTGCCAGCCTTCTTTGTCCCTGGGATTTTCCAGGCAAGAATACTGGAGAAGGTTTGCCATCATGGTACCTAATTAATGGAACTTCTGTGAGAATGGAATGAGGAAGTCCATGTAAAGAAGAAGCATAGTGCCTCAGAATAGACCCTCCGTGAATGTAAGCCATCATTGTTCTTGCTTTTAATCATCAGAATTAGAAAACATGAAAGTGCAGCCCACGTAATGGAAGGAAACTCAGGAAATATTTTTAGTTATAATTTTAGAATATCTGCCCTCATCAATCTCTGAGATTAAAGAAATGACCAAGTAAGCAAGTTGGCAAGCAAGCAAACAAAGGCAGCAGCAGAAACAACAGTTATTTTAAGAGCTTAAAGGCTAGACAGACCACAGTCCATCCAGCTGGGAGCCTGGGGCTCTAATAGTGGAGGGCTCTATGCACTGTAGGATACCCGTGGCTCGAGGTTTATCAGGATGTTTGCTTTACCATTTTCACACCACGATTTTATTCCCTGTAGTCAGAGCACCGTGGGAGGGGGCAGTCGTGGCACCTAGGAAAGAGCCTGGACAATGTCTTTGACTGTCTCTCTTCTTGCCCTGTCCATTATTGATTTGTTGTTAAGTTGCTAAGTTGTGTCTGATTCTTAGTGACCCAATGGACTGCAACATGCCAGGCTTCCCTGTCCTTCATTGTCTCCGGGAGTTTGTTCAAATTCATGTCATTTGAGTCAGTGACGCTATCAAACCAGCTCATCCTCTGCTGCCCCCTTCTCCTTTTGCCCTCAGTCTTTCCCAGCATCAGGGTCTTTTCCAGTGAGTCAGCTTTTTGCATCAGATGATCAAAGTATTGGAGCTTCAGCTTCAGCATCAGTCCTTACAATGAATATCCAGTATTGATTTCCTTTAGGATTGATTGGTTTAATCTTCTTGCTGTTCACAGGACTCTCAAGAGTCTTCTTCAACACCACAATTCAAAAGCATCAGTTTTTTGATGCTCAGCCTTCTTTATGGTTCAACTCTCACATCCATACATGACTTACTGGAAAAATCATAGCTTTGATTATACAGACCTTTGTCAGCAAAGTGTTGTCTCTGCTTTTTAACACTCTTTAGGTTTGTCAGAGCTTTTCTTTCAAGGAACAAGCATCTTCATGATTCAAGTGTACAAACTGCAAGCTCCTTAATTTCTAGACTCAAATAGCTTCTGGTATTTTTTACTTTGTATTTTTTATTTTTTTCTAATATATTCTGATAATACATCAATTTTTGTTAATCTCTTGATTAAAAGATCTCCTTTCAAATAATATGGTTTTAGAATTGGTCAAGGTGCGAAGGCTACAGTGAAAATGACTCCATCTAGAAATGGGCCAAGGTTGCTTTCACATTAGTAAACCACTAACCTAGGCAACTAGTTAAGCAAAGAATATCTACCAGAGAAAATCACAAGTGAATGGACAGTGTCCTGATGTCTTCTACTTCTTCACAAAGGACTATGCAAATTTTTGTGATCCCTTCTGCTTAAGCTAATGGGAGATGATCATTTTGAAGGAGCTCAGAGTGTAGTTCAAAATCTAGGCAGAGTACAGCACTGTAACAGTACTGGAAGGCTTGATCTTTCTGTCTAAGCCTTAGATTCCTTGCCGTGCCATTAATTCTATATCTGAGACCTCTTTCTTACTGGTCACTGGTCAAAGCAAATTTAATTGTGACCTCACATACTGTGCTAATGTGCTCAGTTGATCAGTTGTGTCTGACTATTTGCAGCCCCATGGACTATAGGCTGTGTCCCCTGCATTAACAGGCAGATTCTTTACCACTAGCACCACCTGGGAATCTGCCTGCTAATGCAGGAGACACAAGAGACACACACAGGTTCAATCCCTGGATCAGGAAGATCCCTTGGAGGAGGAAATGACAACTTCTCCAGTATTCTTGCCTGGAAAATTCCATGGGCAGAGTAGCCTGGTGGGCTACAGTCCACAGGACTGCAAAGAGTTGTACATAACTGAGCTCACACACATCATCTAAGAACTAAAACAACATATGGTAATGGCCCTCAGAGATAGTTTTGTGAATTTCTGTTATGTTACACTGGCCAGTTGGTGATATTTTAACTGCCCTGCTGACACAGATGCTTACTTTATTAACTTAAGAAAAACTCTTAACAAAAGCCAAAGGAATCATTTTATATTATCGTTCAATCAACTAAAAGAAAAGAATGCAGACATTTTGCCTTTGATGACTCACATACCTTGCTACAAAGACAGAATTGACCAGGAGGTACAAATCCATGTTTATAGAAGTCACATATTGCTACATGCCCCTAGAAACTGGAGCAACAAGAAATTCACCATTGATCTTCAGGACTCTTGAAGATTCTGTAGCTACAACCACTGACAAACTGTTCTGGTGGTTTGAATTATTCACAGCCCTTGAAGTACCTCCCCATAGAGTGGGAGGGGTGTACACCCTCACCCCACTGACTTTAGGTTTGGTGACATGACGTTTTGGCTGGCGAAATGTTAGCAGATGTTACATAAACTGAAGTTCCAGCTGCGTTTGCATGGTTAGGTGTGGTTTCTTTTCTTTCTGCCATCTAGATGGCCTGGGAAACCACTGGTCCCAGTAGGAGAGGCATGTGGAGCAGACCTGAAACTGAACTTGACCAGCAGCTTGAAGCAGAGTCATCCTGGCCCATCTGATGACCAACAAGAGAGAAATAAATGTCTGCTGTTGTTAGCCATTGAGATTTTTTGGAGACTTATGATTTAGAAAGCATTTTCATAGCTGGCTAATATATCTAGATCATCATTTTCCATTTTGAACTTATTTTTCTATGAAGTTGGTAAATAGCAATGGACATATCTAAATATATGTGGTGAGGTTACCTCTACAAGATTTCAATAAATGTTTTTTTGGGGGGTAGGGTTTGCGTGTCATTTGGAAGTATCCCTGTATTGAGATGAGTTTCAGAGAAAAAAGCAAGAAAGCTTATTTGAATGATTATTTGTTCTCACTCTCACAACAATTTTTAAATGGTATTTTCAGTCTCAAGGCAGTGCCTGACATATTGATTTGGAAATACAGACTAAGATCTGTTACTTTAGATACTTGAGCACTAAGAATGCAGAACCTCTGCCAATACAGGAGACAAAAGAGACTCAGGTTTGATCTCTGGGTCAGGAATATCCCCTAGAGCAGGGCATGGCAACCCGTTCCAGTATTATTGCCTGGGAAATCCCATGGACAGAGAAGCCTGGCAGGCTATGGTCCATGGGGTTGCACAGAGTCGGACATGGCTGAGTGACTTAGCATGCACGAGAATGCAGAAATGTGCAGTAACATTTTAAATTCTTTTTCAGGACGTAAAAAAGGACAGTTTGAACTATATAATGCGATTTGTCATTTTAGAATCGCTTGCTGCTTCTATTCTATGTCTTTATCTCTCCAGTAGACATTGCTAGTCTTTTAATTAAAAGACACTGTCTCTTCCTGCCTCTGACCGGCTTGGCTCAAGGCAGTTCCTGAGACAGCTCTGGCAATATAGGGCCTATGGTTACAACCTCCCACTTCTACCAGCAGGTGGGGCTATAGAGTTAGTCATGTCCCAGCAAGGTCAATCAGCCTTCATTTGCTATGAAATGACTGCTTTCCCACAACCTCCATTCAGCTGACTCAACTCAGTCGTCCAATGACAGAGCTGTGACTGAGTCTTCTGGTTTCCATGTGGGGTTTGACTATCTACGGTGACACTGGTGAGCTTGGTTGGAACTCTTATGCTTGCTGGCTTTTCAAATCCTCTTCTGCCCCGGGAACTGGACACTTCTCCATACCTACAGATAGACATAGTCTACTTTGTATATCTAGCATCATGAATAGGATCCCACCCACCTGTGACTCTGCTAATGCTGAGGTTCTCTACATTTTAGACTGGGCCTCTTCTTTCTTGAAGATGGGTCTCTTGGTCACACTTTAGATGTCCTCTGCTGGATTACTGATTGATGCAGTTGGATGTTAGTCCTTCACCAGGCTTGGTTATCACTAGTATTTACCCCTCGTCTGTCTCCTCTAGGTTGTGGCTTCATTCTCTCATTCACCAATCTATATTGCTGATGTTTCTGTTGATGCGTGTTTATAAAATATTGACTTTTGTTTCCTTATTCTACTGTTGCTGCTGCTGCTAAGTCGCTTCAGTCATGTCCGACTCTGTGTGACCCCAGAGACGCCAGCCCACCTTTAATTAAAAAACAAAATCCCCTATGTATAACTTTGGTATGGCTACCATAACAAAATAACACAAATGGAGTGACTTAAACGGAAGAGTCTTGTTTTCTCACAGTGCTGGAGGCTAGAAGTTTGAGACCATGTGACGACATGGTTGATTTCTTCTGAGGCCTCTCTTCTTGGTTTGCAGATCTCCACCTTCTTGCTGCGTCCTCACACCTTTGTCCCTCTGTTTGTGTTGTCTGTGTCCTCGTTTCCCAAGCTTAGAAGTTCATTCATAGTCATAGTAGAGTAGGGCCTACTCTATTGACTCCTTTTTAAACTTGATTGCCTCTTCAAAGGTACTATACCCAAACAGTCATATTCTGAGGTATAGAGGGTAAGGCTTCAATGTAGGGATTGTGAGACGATGCAATTCAGCTCACACACCTCATGTCCCAAATAAAAATAATGTTTGTTTTTTGGTATTTGATTAAATCAGATTTATTTTGAAGTATTTTGTTTCAGGGCTTCCCAAATAGTGTCATGGTAAAGAACCTCCCTGACAATGCAGGATACACAGAGATGCAGGTTTGATCCTTGGGTCGGGAAGATCCCCTGGAGGTGGAAATGGCAACTGACTCTAGTATTCTTGCCTGGAAAATTCCATGGACAGAGGAGCTTGGAGGACTACAGTCCATGGCATCACAAAGAGTCAGACACAACCGAGTGTACATAGCACACATTTTGTTTCAACTTCAAACCATGGTCCTGTGGCAGGTAGTTATTTTCAAAATTAATTTTTATTGGAATATAGTTGCTTTACTAGGTTGTGTTAGTTTCTACTGTACAGCAAAATAAATCAGTTACACATATACATATATCCCATCTTTTTTGGATTTTCTTCTCATTTAAGCACCACATAGCCATGAGCAGAGTTCCTTGAACGAAACAGCAGGTTCTCATTAGTTATCTATTTTATACATAGCAGTGTACATGGTCGCAAAGAGTCAGACACAATTGAGCAACTAATGGTTTCGCCTTTGGTGTGTATATATCAATCCCAATTTCCAAATTCATCACCCTCTTCCCCACTTGGTGTCCATATCTTTGTTCTCTACATCGGTAGTTTTATTTTTAATTCTTCAAGATACTGACAAGAAGATATTAATCATTTGAATTTCCAATGATGAATGTAGTCTCCTGTTCACTTATTTTGAAGAATTTCCAGAATTGTTATAACTGGATTATCATTGCATAGCAAAGTTACTGAGGAAGCAGTTATTTAAATTATGTGTGATATTTATTATTAGGTAATTCAGAAATGGATGGAGAGGGAAGAATGTGGTGATAAAAGAGGTGTGACTGGGCATAGAGTCTCTTAGCCACAGGATTACTTAAGAGGGAATCAATCAAAGCTTTGCCACTGTCTTCAAGTCCCTGACTCATCTCTGCATTGTGAATCTGAGTCTCCAGGCTGTGAATTCTTCCTCTTAATCTCTTGTCTCCTCACCTATAAACTCATTCCATCTACATCTATTCCTCCACACTGATTGGAATTCCACTCTTTCACACCCCGTTGTATGCTATGTTATGTTATCTCTTTTCCGAATTCTCAGACTCTTCCTTCCAGAGCAGCTTCTCATTTATTCGTTTTACATGACATAGGTTTGCTTCCATATCAATTTTGCTGCACAAAAGTCCACCCCAAATGCAATAACTTAGCACCATTTATTCAGCACGTGAGCCTGTAGGTGGGTTTGACTGAGCAATTCTCTGGTCTCAGATGGGCTCCCTGCCCGGTGATGGGCTCCAGACATGACATTCTCATCCCTTTGCTTCAGCTCATTATCGTCTGGTGTCTAGGCTCCACCCTTCCCCAATTCCATAGAAGCTGATCCTACTAAGAACAAAACGACCAACTTAATTAGTAAAGCCAAGGGAGGGTTTTAGGTCTAGTCCTACTTGACTGTCCTTCAGCCGTGGTACTAATGATGGCCACTATATTTGCAAAATAACTTTTCCTCTGTTGGCTTCCGAGAGTTCTTAATTTCTTCAGTTTTAATTGTTTTAGTGTCCTCTCAGTATTCTACTTTTCTCAGTCCTTAAACACTAGTTCTTCCCAGGGCTTCACACTTCGAACTTGTCTCACTCTAGCTTCAGTACTTTGGCCGCCTGATTAGAAGAGCTGACTCACTGGAAAAGACCCTGATGCTAGGAAAAGACTGAAGGCAAAAGTAGAAGGGGGTGGCAGATGATGAGATGGTTAGATAGCATCATTGACTCAATGGACATGAATCTGAGCAAACTCTGGAAGATAGTGAATGGCAGGGAAGCCTGACTGCTTCAGCCCTTGGGGTTGCAGAGAGTCAGACATGACTTGGTGCTGGACAACAACACTCTCTTTAAACAGTTGTGTTCACTCCCATGGCGTGAGTCACCAGCCTTATGTCTGAAGCAGACTGAGTGATAGTAGAAGTCTCAGATCCATTATGAGAACTGGTCAAAAAATATGTCTTACCTAAGACAGTTTACAGATCCATAATTTAAGGGGGAGGCAAGGCAGATAAGCTAAAGGGGTCACCGGTGAAAGAGGAAGACCAAAACAAGGTCTTGAACATGTGAAAATAGGCTCTGAGATCAGAGAGGTAGGGATAACTGTGGAGCAAGGAAACAGACAAGCAGAGAAGTGGGGTGGGCAGAGGCTGTAGAATGTGTGAGAATGACAAGGACAGACATTATTCCATGTGGCTTGTATGGAAAAAGTGTTCTGTATTGCACGGAGGATCAGTTTTATTTAAAAAGCCAGAGATGTAGTGATTCAAAATATATTTACTAAGCATTTACTATATTACGGGCTACATTCTAGGCACTTGGGATTTTTCATCAATAAAGGAAGAAGAAAGGATGTGTTATAAATTTTACATTTGGGATGGGTAGTGGGAACAGACCATAAACGATTAACATCGTAAAAAAATGGAAATACCTTTAAAAGTGATACTTAACTATGGAAAAAAAAATAGTATGAAAAAATAGCAAATGGAATCAAGAGTGTAGGAGGATGTTGAAGTTTAAAGGGTGATTGAAATTGGCTTATTAGGGAGAAAACATTTTAACAAAGAACCAGGTGAGCCTCATGGAGAGCCATGTGGATATCTTGCAGGGGTATACTCCAGACAGAACGAAGAGTCAGTCCAGATGTCTTAGGGCTAAGGTTTTCAGTGGTTGGAACATAAAACTGAAAGAGTCCAGAGTACCCACAAGTATCACAGAAATCATCTGAAGTGCCCATATATCCCCAAAAAGGCAAGGTAAGCTGGCCATGGGCTGGTGGTCCAGGAGAGAGCAGGATGTTGAAAATAAGAGACTGCAGAGGCACATGCCTACCAATTAGAGGTCCTTCTGATGCTATGGTGCAGATTCAGAGGGGACAGAGTCTTACAGCCATGGCTGGAGGTGAGGATAACTCAGCCTCATTGTAGTCCAATGAAGGCAAAGGTCGGCATCCAGTTTTGTTCCGAGGATGACATGTAAGCCTTTTGATAATTTAAATGATCTTAAGAAACAAGGGAATAAAAGGGGAACTCTGAATTCAGTGAGTATTTGCCCCCAGGAGACTAAATTCTAAATTAAAAGAAAATGGAGTTCTCTCAAATTGGGAACATTATGTTTGTTTGTTTGCTTTCTTTATTTTTAAACAAAACTGTAACTTGAAAGCCAATTTAAATTGAGTTATGTGCTTAGACATATGAGAAATATTATACTTGCTATGCGAATGGTTTATAGATGCAGAAGAAAGAAACCAAGAGTTAATTAAAAATGTTATTTCAATATTTGATCATTGAAGGTTACACCCCAGCTTGTTGACAGTATATTTGTCTTTACATCTGCTATTTATGAAATATTTGTGTTCCTCCCACATATAATTACTCTGCCTCAAATTACAAGCAAATTATGAAGCTTTGTAAGACACTAATCCTGTTCTAAAGTGACTGACAATGTATAATAAAAAAATATAAACACAAAATTTTTGTTATTGGAAATGTATTGTGGTACTTGAAAATTTGCTTCCAGAGGGGCAGAGATAGATTAGAAGGTGAAAATTGTTTTTTCGAGCAATTTACAGAAAAATTGAAAGTAGAGTTCCCGTAAATCTGTTCACCTAACTCTCAATTTCCTCCATTATTAATATCTTACATTAGCTCTGTGTATTTGTTACAATTGATGAGCCAACGTTGTTATATGATAATGAACTATAGAGTCTCTTCAGGTTCACTTTATATTTTCCACATTCTATGGGTTCTGACATAGGTATAATGTCAAGTACCCACCACTGTACTATCATAGAGCAGTTTCCTTGATCTAAAGGTCTTCTGTGCTCTGATTACTCATTCCTCCTTCCCCCTTGCCCTGGCAAACACTCATCTTTCTACTGTCTCCATGGTTTTGCTTTTCTACAATGTCGTATACTTGGAATCATATAATTTGTAGCCTCTTCAAATTGGCTCTTTTCTCTCAATAATATACATATGAAGTTCCTCCAAGTCTTTCTGTGGTTTGATAGTTCATTTATTTTTATTGCTGAAAAATATTCTACTGTATGGATGTACCACAGTTCGTTTATCCATTCTCCTATTGAAGGACATCTTCATTGCTTTCACAATTATTTTTTTTAATTTAGTCTTTCTTCTCTTTTAAGATTGAATCTTCATATTTTTAACTTAAATTTGATCCTTCTGTGTTTTAAAAGGAAAAACATTAATATAATGTTGTGTTAGAACTTATTTGAGGGGAGGAGAGGGAGGCTTAAGAGGAAGATGATATATATATATATTGCAGATAACTGATTTGCCATATTGTATGGCAGAAACCAACACAGCATTGTAAAACAATTATCTCCAATTAAAAAAAAAAAAAGAACCTGTTTAATTATAAGTGACAGAAACCAAAATTGAGTCAATTTAAGCAAATAGTTTAATCTACTGTAAGGATGCAGTGAAAATACATGGAGCCCAAAGACAGGAAGAAGAATGAAACTTGGGAACAAGTGAAATTTGTCTGAGGACATCTCATTTATATTGTGAAAGCAGATTTTATATATGTGTGTGTGTGTATGTGTGTATCAATCTATACAAACACACTCCTTCTCGCCATATAACAAAGTCTTTCCAGATATGTTTTTAACAATGTATAGCTCTAGCCAGTGGGAAGAAACTAGTCTGATTTTCACTTTTGATATCAGACTTAGATTTCTATGGAGACCCACATTGGTCCTACTCTGGTGCCCTCTTCTAGACTTATCAATCATGCCTTTGAAGCAGGATCAAGAGAAGACCACTGTTTTGGCAAAGACCATGTAGAAGGATTAAGTGAAGTGGGATTGATGGTATGTAGTACATGATCAGAAGAAAACAGTGCATCTCAAACTATAAAGTTAAAAGCAGAATCCATGTTTTAAAAACAACTGTATTTAAACTATAGTAAAACTCTCACTATTTGCAGATGACATGATCCTCTACATAGAAAACCCTAAAGAGTCCACCAGAAAATTACTAGAAATAATCAATGACTACAGTAAAGTTGCAGGATATAAAATCAACACACAGAAATCCCTTGCATTCCTATACACTAATAATGAGAAAACAGAAAGAGAAATTAAGGAAACAATTCCATTCACCATTGCAACGGAAAGAATAAAATACTTAGGAATATATCTACCTAAAGAAACTAAAGACCTATATATAGAAAACTATAAAACACTGGTGAAAGAAATCAAAGAGGACACTAATAGATGGAGAAATATACCATGTTCATGGATTGGAAGAATCAATATAGTGAAAATGAGTATACTACCCAAAGCAATTTATAGATTCAACGCAATCCCTATCAAGCTACCAACAGTATTCTTCACAGAGCTAGAACAAATAATTTCACAATTTGTATGGAAATACAAAAAACCTCGAATAGCCAAAGCGATCTTGAGAAAGAAGAATGGAACTGGAGGAATCAACTTACCTGACTTCAGGCTCTACTACAAAGCCACAGTCATCAAGACAGTATGGTACGAGTATTACTCAGCCATTAAAAAGAATACATTTGAATCAGTTCTAATGAGGTGGATGAAACTGGAGCCTATTATACAGAGTGAAGTAAGCCAGAAGGAAAAACATAAATACAGTATACTAACGCATATATATGGAATTTAGAAAGATGGTAACAATAACCCGGTGTATGAGACAGCAAAAGAGACACTGATGTATAGAACAGTCTTATGGACTCTGTGGGAGAGGGAGAGGGTGGGAAGATGTGGGAGAATGGCAATGAAACATGTAAAATATCATGTAGGAAACGAGTTGCCAGTCCAGGTTCGATGCATGATGCTGGATGCTTGGGGCTGGTGCACTGGGACGGCCCAGAGGGATGGTATGGGGAGGGGGAGGGAGGAGGGAGGAGGGTTCGGGATGGGGAACACATGTATACCTGTGGCGGATTCATTTTGATATTTGGCAAAACTAATACAATTATGTAAAGTTTAAAAATAAAATAAAATTGGAAGAATAAAAAAAAAAAAAGAAAAAAAATAAACTATAGAAAATATCTTTGAATATAGAAGAAATACACAAAGATAAAAATAGCAAAACATATTAGTGGTTATGTTTTATCTTTACTCTTCTAGATTTTACAAAATTATTTTGCTGTTTTCATCATGAAGAGATATATTAAAATTAAATCCACATCTAGGTATTAAAATAGTATTTATCACAGAAAATAACTTTACTCACTGTGTTTTTGAGATCATTAATTCAGAGTACCTCTTGGTTGTTTCTTTAGCTTGCTCCTGGGAACAGAAGAGTAAGAAAGCCTTGAATATTCTTGAATATTGAATATATTACTCCCTTCATTGTAAATAAATACCCACCTTGGTTTTCTGGCACTTAGTTTATGAACTTGTGTCATTTTGGAGTAACTGAAACACATGAAGTTAACTTATAGTGCATCTTAAATTATTAGTAGCATTCACCAGCTGATTAACTTAGCCAGAAGTATCAATGACAAGAAATATGCTGTGGCTTTGTGTTTCAATATTGAAGGGTAGAAACTTTAGACAGGCTGAAATGATGTAACAGCAGTCATTCCTTGTCTATTTCCCATTATCCATCTATTCATCCAATCAGTGTTACAGTGTTTACTATGAATTGTCTGTGAGTCTTTTACTAGTTTGAACTCCTTAAGGACTGACCCCTGTTTTCCGTTGAATGCCTTTGGGTCCTCAGTATATGAGGCTACACTTACATTAGAATAAGGTCACAGTAAGCATGTGTTGATTTAAACTGAATTGGATTGCCTGGTGCTGGCAAATTAGAGCAATTAAAAGGTCCCTGTGCTTATGAACCTCTGCCCAGTGGGGTAGTAATTATCGATGGAAAGTAAACAACACATGAAGGAAATGCGCTTCCTTTAATTGAGTACTGTTATTTGCTAAGTACTTTTCATATACAGCATCTGTAGACCTGACAACAACTCTGTGTGTGTGTGTGTGTTGGCGGGATCAGGAGAGGGTACTATATGGTGAAATTAAGACAGAGTTTGTTAAATGTCTTGTCCAGTGATACCTGCTAATAACTGTCATAACAGATTCAAAGCCACACTTTGTGTTTCAATTCATTACTGGCTCACATGCTGAGCGTGGTTAGCCTGTTTATATTTCATTTTGAAACAGCTCCTTTTCCTTTGTATACAATCAGAAAAAATAATGCTATTGATTTTCAATAATGTGCTTGATTTGTTTTTCCAGTGGGATTATGGGACTCATTAAAATGTTCATGCTGTCTCATTTGTGACCAACAGCAGACATTTCAGTTTAAGGACCAGCAAGCAGTTCCTTAATTAGCAACCTCTTCCTCTGTAGGGGTGGGGCCAGTGACCTTGGCATCAGTAATGCCAGGCTTTAGTCAACTGAGTTCTCATACACTATAAACTCATGATTTCCCACAGCGTCTCTTTGATTTGTGTAGCCATCAGCATCCAGATTCTAGTATTCCTTCCTACTAATAATCTGACTCTCAAAACTCATATACCAAAAATCACAGTTTTAATATTCTTAAATATTATGCTTAATATTTTTTTTCCCTTTTTTTTTTGGTATGGGAAGGGAGGAGGGAGGAGGGTTCAGGATGGGGAACACGTGTATACCTGTGGCAGATTTATGTTGATATATGCTTAATATTTTTGCTCAATATTTTTACACATATGTTACTTTCAAAGCATATCTAGTTAGCAAAGCAATAACATGTTTAGGAATGTATCTTGCAGTTGAGAAGGACTTCCTTACAGAAGAAGAGCTTTGGATCAATTCATTCTTACAGGCAGCAAGAACCTGAGGCATCCATGCCTAGACTACACAGGATCTTTATCAGTCTTCTCTGTCAAAATACTCTTTACCACTCAGAGATGTGAGCACTAACAGGACCTGCTTACTGAGTAATCATCCCCTTTGTTCCCTGCAATCACCACTATTCACTGCTAGACTATTTAGCAATGGCAGATTTTTCTTAATAGAGAAACATGAAGGTACATTTGTCCCCAAACTATTGCTCAAAGAAAAACAAGAACTCCAATGAGGTGGTATGAGGAAAGAGAAAAATAGGTGTTCTTAGGGTTCAGCATCTTGGGAAAATAAACATCTTTAGACATCAAACGGTATCTCTTAAGCAGCATGGACAGAAAGCACTACTACTTTGCTAAATGAAAGCCCTGCTTCTTGAATTCAGTATATAATTCACGATCTTATGACATTAAGAATAATCTTCATTCTTAGTAAATGAAGTTTTCTCTGCTTCTTAATATTTTTATTTATTTATCTCTTTCTGGCTGTGCTGGGTCTTTGTTGCTGCACAGGCTTTCTCTAGTTGCAGTGAGTGGGAGCTACTCTTTAGTTGTGGTGCTCACACTTGTCATCACAGTGGCTTCTCTTGCTGTGGAGAGCAGGCTCAGCAGGTACGGTGCACTGGCTTAGTTGCCCTGTGGCACGTGGAATCTTATCAGACCAGGAATAGAACTTGTGTCCCCTCTATTCGCAGGGAAATTCTTAACCACTGGACCACCAGGGAAGTCCCTGCATCTTAATTTTCATTTGCTTCTGCTAAGGATTTTGAAGTGTATCCTTAAACCTAACAGAGACTTTGCAATCCTAATGTAATCATCAGATTGTAAAAATTCAAGTGCTAGAGTGAGTTGAAAAAAATTCACACTTGAGGTTTTTATTATTAGTATGCATGTGTTAATGTTTGAATATTTAATATTTTAAATATTTTATTTAAAAGTTTAAATATTTTCTAAGAGAGAACAGAAAAACTATTAATCATGAAGGCTTTTTGAACCCAAATGAATGGAGAAATTAAAGGAATAGTATTCTAAAAATAGGAATGAACTGAGGAAGTTTCATAAAAGGAAACAATAGTCCACTAAATACTCAGTTTCCTTTACAGCCATGTTTATATTATGCGTGTCTTTAAAATGAAAACTGAATATGTGAAAGGTTAGGAAAGGCTAAAAATATATATGCCATATGTGCAAGCGACTGATTTTCATTTTAAGGAAATCATTCTTGAATATATCCTCATATGACTTGCATTTATAGGAAGGAATTCATTTTTGATCATTTTGGGGGATTTTTAAACACTGCAATCTTTGTCTCATCTCTTTCTTTTGTTACTGTCTCCTCTGTGCCTTTTTGATCATGGCCCTCTACCCCGATCTTCCATCATGACTGTCCTTCAGCCCCCATTTCTACCTAAGGGTCCCTGGCACCAGAGTTGAGATAGTCTAAAAACCAGATAGAAACTTTTCTTAGGATACCAACTTAATAAAAAGCATTTCCTTAGACAGCAAGATGTTGCCACCTGAAGATGGCGAGATATTAACTGCTCAGTAAATACTCGATTAGGGCTTCCCTTGTAACTCAGTAAGTAAAGAATCTGCCTGCAATGCAGAAGACCTGGGTTCAATCCCTAGGTTGGGAAGATCCCCCTGGAGAAGGAAATGGCAACCTACTCCAGCATTCCTGCCTGGAGAATACCATGGACAGCGGAGCCTGGTGGGCTATAGTCCATGGGATTGCAAAGAGTTGGCTACGACTGAGCGACTAAACTACCACAAATACTCGACTAAAATTACTGTTCCCTTACATAAATATGGAGAGGCACTCCATGCACTTGCTACCTCCTGTCTCCCAAATAAAAGCCAAACACCACTGGGCATGAGTCCATTTCCTTTTTTGTATAATGCTGCTAATTGTAATAAGTCAGTATTTTGCTGTTCATCCTCTGGGTGCAGAGAAACCAAAATATTGTTTGTATGAAGCCTAGATTTATAAACATTTGTAATCTTGGTACTGACTCAAGTTCTTGGTCATCTCCAACCAATAGAAATTGATCTGGAGCCAGATAAGAAATTCAGGCAAAGTTTTATTAGGCCCACTGCTACAGCATGGGGAGGGTAAACAAATAAGTTTCCTTTGCTCATCTCCCCAAGGGGAGGTGAACTTGTTCCTTATATGGGGTGAAGGCAGGGTTGTGTCCAGGCATCTGGCCGGAGCAGGGGCTTAGGTGGTTTGCCTACTCCTTTGATGGTATTGAGTGCCAGGGTCATGCACAGTACTCTGCTTTTGCTCTTGAATCTTCAGAAGTGGCAGTTAGGGTTTTTTTCTTTTTGTATCTTTTATCCACAGTTTGCCCCAACTGTGCATGCACACAGTTATTTTTAGTCTCTTATTTGTTGCTGTTTAGCCACTAATTTGTGTCCAACTCTTTGTGACCCCATGGACTGCAGCTTGCCAGGCTCCTCTCTCCTTCACCATCTCCCAGAGTTTGCTCAAACTCTTGCCCATTGAGTGTGATGCAATCAAACCATCTCATCCTCTACCACCTCTTGCTCTCAATCTTTCCCAGAATCAGATTCTTTTTCAATGAGTCACCTCTTTGCATCAGGTGACTAAAATATTGGAGATTCAGCATCAGTCCTTTTAATAAATATTCAGAACTGATTTCCTTTAGGATTGGCTGGCTTGATCTCCTTGCAGTCCAAAAGACTCTCAAGAGTCTTCTCCACCACCATAATTTGAAAACATCAATTCTTTGGCACTTAGCCTTATTTAAGACCCAGCTCTCACATCCATACACGAGTACTGGAAACACCATAACTTTGGCTATATGGGCCTTTTTTTTCAAAGTGATGTCTCTGCTTTTTAATATGCTATTTAGGTTTGTCATAGCTTTCCTTCCAAGGAGCAAGCATTTTTAAATTTTAAGGCTGCAGTCACAATCTGTAGTGATTTTGGAGCCTGAGAAAAAAGATCTGTCACTGCTTCCACTTTCCCCCCTTCTATTTGCAATGAAGTGGTGGGACTGTTATAGTTTCTTTGTATTTTGTTGCTTAAGGAGACATTTGCTTTGGTATAAGCACTACAGCCAAGGATCCCAGGTCCCAGGTTCCAGTCTATCTCAATCTGAAGTACAAATTGTTTCATTATTCATTCCTTAATTCAACAATCAGACATTGGGATGCTTCCAGGCACAACAACAAGTGCTTGGATCTTAAAGAAAATTAAGGAATAAGACATGTTTTTTTTTTTTTTTTTCCCATCTTGGAGCCATTAGTCTAGGTAAATAGCAGACTTGATCAAGAAAAGAAACAGTATTATCACCAACCATTTGGCATTAAGCAAACCAAATCACTTATAAGCTTTGGACTGAATGTGTATGTGTGTGATCAGTCACTCAGTCATGTCTGACTCTCTGCAACCCCGTGGACTGTAGCCCACCAGGGTCCTCTGTCCATGAGATTCTCCATGGAAGAATACTGGAGTGGGTTGCCATTTCCTGTTTCAATGTGTGCATCTCCTCTTAATTAGTATTTTGAAACCTAAATCCCCCATGTGATGGTATTTGGACGTGGCAATTTGGGAGCATCAAATTGAGTTAGGAGGGTGATGCCCTCATGAATGACATTAGCGCCCTTATTAGAAGAGACAGGGCAGAGATGATTTCTCTCTTTCGCTACCATATGAAGATACAATGAGAAAATGACCATCTGCAAACCGCAGAGTGCTCTCACCAGATACTGGATCTACTAGTGTCTTGGTCTTGGACTCTCTTACCTCTAGAACTGTGAGAAATACATTTCTTTTATTTAAATCATTCAGTCTATGGTATACTTGATATAGCAACACCAACTGTATAAAATTTCCTTACTGCTAGAATTCCTTTGAATCCTACTTCCTTTACATGTAGCACATCCATGGGTCTTTGAGTAATGATGCACAGCAGCAAAAGGAACCCAAGAAAATAAATAATGGGAAGAGGAGTTTCTGGGAAATATGCATTATCAGAAGATTTTTAAATTACCTGGTCATTGATTAATTAAATACTTATTGAACACATTATGTGTCAGACCCTATTGGATTTGTGTAGTGATCAACTAGATAGAGATGGTCTCTATCAGGGGACAGTCAAGTAAAAAAACCCCCAAAAACCAAAACACTATGTAAAATACTACATTAAAAAAAAAAAAAACTTAGGTTATCTCAAGATAATTTCAGTGTTAGAGCTACTGAGCCTAGAGGCGTTATAGTAGCTAAGATTCATACACAGAACATCACAAAGAATGACTTAGAAAACATACTAAATAAAATACAATTATCCTGTATTTCATTTACAGGAGATGTGTGCTGACTGAAACAGTGAACTATGCTTCTCATTCTAGCTGTACACCAGCATCACCCATGAAACTTTAAAGCAAAGCAGATGTCTGGCAGTTCTAAGTAGGGTAAGGCCTGAGCAATACTAATTTTTGAAAGCTCTGCAGGTCATTCTGACCAGAGCATTCTGCAAGTGAGAACACCTGAGAACATGATCAGCAAGTACTGAATGAATAAATGGATGAAAAGGCTCCTTGGGAGTATAAATTCTTCATGTGCATGGACTATGTCTTGTTTTTGTATGCTAGCCCCCTAAGTTTATTGTAATGAATGAATAAATGGATGAATGAATTATGAAAAAAGCCCAAATTGTGATTTTAAAAAAATGGGACTTACGTATTAGATTGTAAAACAAAATGAGGGAAGGGATTTCCATGTGTTTGTTCACTGGGTGTATCTGCAGGAGCAGCAAAAGAATCTGACACCCAGAGTCTGCAACAATAAAATTAGTTGACTAAGTCCAGCAAATAATAGGAGGGGATTGGATTAGTGGTGTGATCCGAGAAGAAGCTTGTATCAGTATCTTACTGCTGCTGTAACAAACTACCACAAACCTAATGGCTTGATTTAAACTATACAAACGTATTATGTGACACCTTGATTGTTATGAAATACGAAAATAGGTTCTCAGCTAAAATCAAAGTGTCAGGAGGCTACAACTCTTCTGGAGACCTCAGAGGAGAATCTCTTTCCTTGTCCTTTTCTAGCTTGCAGGCAACTCCATTCCTGGCTCACAACTTTTTTCTACCATCTTCAAAGATGCTGAGTCCTTCTCATATTGCCATCTCTAGGGTTCTCTCTGCCATAGTCCTAGCTTCCTTTTCCACTTTTGCAGACTCTTGTGATTACAGTGGAAACATCAAGATAATCCAGGATAATATTCTTATTTTAAGCCAGGTGATTAACAACCTTAATCTATCTTCAGCCATAATTCTCTTTTGCCATGTAACCTGTTTACTGGTTTCAGGGGTTAGGCTGTAGACACCTTTGAAGCACCATTATTCTGTCTATCACAGTTTTCTCTGAGTACTGGTGCTGTGGGAGATTTGAAAGAAGTCAGGCATGTAACATATATGTGTGTATGTTTGTGTGCATGTAAGCTGCTAGGGCAAAATGGTTGTCTGAGGAGGCCTTACAAATAGCTGAGAAAAGAAGAGAGGCTAAAAGCAAAGGAGAAAAGGAAAGATATACCCATCTGAATGCAGAGTTCCAAAGAATAGCAAGGACAGATAAAAAAGCCTTCCTCAGTGATCAGTGCAAAGAAATAGAGGAAAACAATAGAATGGGTAAGACTAGAGATCTCTTCAAGAAAATTAAAGATGACAAAGGAACATTTCGTGTAAAGATGGGCACAATAAAGGACAGAAATGTTATGGAACTAACAGAAGCAGAAGATATTAAGAAGTGGCAAGAATACACAGAAGAACTATACAAAAAAGATCTTCTTGATCCAGATAACCATGATGGTGTGATCACACACCTAGAGCCAGATATCCTGGAATGTGAAGTCAAGTGGTCCTTAGGAAGCATCACTATTAATAAAGCTAGTGGAGTGATGGAATCTTGGTTGAGCTAATTCAAATCCTAAAATATAATGTTACTAATGTGCTGCATTAAATGCGCCAGCAAATTTGGAAAACTCAGCAGTGGCCATAGGACTGGAAAAGGTCAGTTTTCATTCCAATGTCAAAGAAAGGCAATGCTAAAGAATGCTCCAACTACCGCACAATTGCACTCGTCTCACATGCTAGCAAAGTAATGCTCTAAATTCTCCAAGCCAGGCTTCAACAGTACATGAACTGTGAACTTACAGATATTCAAGCTGGATTTAGAAAAGGCAGAGGAACCAGAGATATAATTGCCAACATCCTTTGGATCATTGAAAAAGCAAGCGAGCTCCAGAAAAACATCTGCTTTATTGACTACTCCAAAGTCTTTGACTGTGTGGATCACAACAAACTGTAGAAAATTCTTAAAGAGATGGGGATACCAGACCATCTGACCTGCCTCCTGAGAAATCTGTATGCAGGTCAAGAAGCAACAGTTAGAACCAGACATGGAACAATGGAAAGGTTCCAAATTGGCAAAGGAGTACGTCAAGGCTGTATATTGTAATCCTGCTTATTTAACTTGTATGCAGAGTATATCATGTGAAATGCTGGGCTGGATGAAGCACAAGCCAGAATCAAGATGCTGGGAGAAATATCAATGAGCTCAGATGCGTAGATGATACCACCCTTATGACAGAAAGCAAAGAAGAACTAAAGAGCCTCTTGATAAAAGTGAAGGAGGAGCGTGAAAAATTTGGCTTCAAACTCAACATTCAGAAAGCTAAGATCTTGGCCTCTGGTCCCATCACTTCATGGCAAATAGATGGGGAAACGAGAGACTTTATTTTCTTGGGCTCCAAAATCACTGCAGATGGTCACTGCAGCCATGAAATTAAAAGACACTTGCTCCTTGGAAGGAAAGTTATGACCAACCTAGACAGCATATTAAAAAGCAGAGACATTGCTTTGCTGACAAAGGTCCACCTAGTCAAAGCCGTGGTGTTTCCAATAGTCATGTATGGCTGTGAGTGTTGGGCCATAATGAAAGCTGAGCACCAAAGAATTGATGTTTTTGAACTGTGGTGTGGAGAAAACTCTTGAGAGTCCCTTGGACTGCAAAGAGATCCAACCAATCAATCCTAAAGGAAATTGGTTCTGAATATTCATTGGAAGGACTGATAATGAAGGTGAAACTCCAATACTTTGGCCACCTAATGCAAAGAATTGACTCATTTGAAAAGACCCTGATGCTGGGAAAGATTGAAGGCAGGAAGAGAAGAGGGCAGCAGAAGATGAGATGGTTGGATGGCATCTCTGACTTGATGGATATGAGTTTGAGTAAGCTCCGTGTGTTGGTGATGAGCTGCAGTCCATGGCTTCGCAAAGAGTCTGACAAGACTGAGTGACTGAGCTGAACCAACTGAACTGAAGCTGCTAGGAAGGAAGTGGTTGGAGAGATTGGAGGCAGTGGTTGGAGAGAAAAGAGAGAGACTTTTCATATAGTCTGTGATAAAGAGTTTAAAATGTATTCTAGGTACACTTTAAAAGCTGGCTTCCCAAGTGACACAGTGGTGAAGAATCCACTTGTCAATTCAGGAGATGCAATAGATGCAGGTTGGATCCCTGCTTCAAGAAGATTCCCTGGAGTAGGAAACGGCTACCTACTCCAGTATTCTTGCTTGGAGAATTCGATGGAAAGAGGGGCCTGGCGGGTTACAGTCCATTGGGATCACAGAGTCAGACATAACTGAACACACAGGTACACTTAAAAGCTATTGATTTTAAGCAAAAAAAAAAAAAAAGGTCTTATTTATATTTTAAGTGGGTCATTTCTGGGAGGAGGAGAAAAGGGAAGGCTACATCAATAAAAAAGTGTGTATATATTTAACTTTAGGATCCCTTGGTGGCTCAGACAGTAAAGAGTCTGCCTGCAGTGTGGGAGACCTGGGTTCAATCCCTATATTGGGAAGATCCCCTGGAGAAGAAAATGGCAACCCACTCCAGTATTCTTGCCTGGAGAATCCCATGGAAGGAGGAGCCTAGGAGGCTACAGTCCATGGGGTCGCAGAGTTGGAAACAACTGAGCAACTTCACTTTCTTTTTCAGGAACCAAGAAGTGTGATGGCTGGATTTAGGAGGCAGGACAGCTGGGCTGTCCTGGGGGGCTGAGGTCATGGACCTGGGGGCTGAGGAATCTGCTTGGGGTGGTCTGGGGCTCATCACCCCTGGTTAGTTGCAGTCTCAGTTAAGATAGAAGGCTCTGAGGGAGATGGGCAGTGGGGGGGGACTGAAGGGGCCTGAGCAGGGGTAAGTTGTTTACTCTGTGAACACGTCCTTCACAGGTGAGCCTTTTCTAGTTTTTTAGATAAGACAAGGGTGTCTTGATAGCAAGATTTGGCTCTATGTGTGATTATGGCTTTTAAATTCCAAAGAGTATAAATGATGAATCAGGTCACACAAGTGGAAAAGATTCCAAGATCTGAGAAGCTGATAAACTTGTGGCCATGTAATGGTAGCCAAATGTGGGGGTGCATAATTTTTGGAGTCTCTTCCTCAAAAGTTTTATGGACTGGGAGAGTTTAGATAAGAAAATGGGCCTAGAAAATTCTATTTTAAGGACTTTTTTTTTTTTTTAGTAACACTTGAAGGAAGAAGCACATTTTGTTATACTTTGTTAATATCCACAGAAAACCCTGGCCCCATGAGAAAGGTATGGAGAAAAAGCTTTGTTTCCTTATGCTAGGGAGCAATCTCAGAGGGCTAGAGGAAATAATGTGGTGTGTTCTGATGCCCAGTGCAGCCCAGGCCCATGGGGATGTTCATCCAATGCTGGAGCTCTGGATGGCATCTGTGTTTGTTTTATAACTTATCATCATCATCATCCTCCTCCTCATCCTGTATGATTTATTACAGCGCCTGCTGGTAAAGCAGTTTATCAGTGAAGCAGTACATATGGTGCTCTGTACTGTGTTGTGATATTCAGGGATTACTGTGGAGACTGAAGTAAACTGATGCTGCCAGTACCTTCTGCTATAAAGATACCCGAACCTGCTCACCGTGCCAAGTGTGGCCTAGAACAGGGGACTTGGCAGACTCCCAGCCATAAGCAGATGTTCATTTGGATGCTAATTAAAATTTATAAACCACCTATCTTTTTTTTTTTTGGTTACACACCTTGATAAGTTATATCTTTATCTTCCAAGTTATTAAATAACTTAATAACTGATTAAAATTTATTAAACTGACTAAAACTTATTTTAAAAGAATTTAATAACTGATCAAAACTTATTTTAAAAGAATTTATTGTGTTAGAGTGAATTAAGTCATAAAGAAAAACAAATGTCATATACTAATGCATATATATGGGATCTAGAAAAATGGTACAGATGAACCTAAGTGCAGGGCAGGAATAGAGACAGAGACATAGAGAACAGACAGGTGGGCACAGTGAGGGAAAGGAGGGGTGGGACAAAATGGGAGATTAAGATTGAGATACACACACACACACACACATATGTGCTGTGCTGTGCTTAGTCGCTCATTGCTCAGTCATGTGTCCAACTCTGTGAACCCATGGACTGTAGCCCGCCAGGCTCCTCTGTCCATGGGGATTCTCCAGGCAAGAATACTGGAGTGGGTTGCCATGCCCTCCTCCAGGGTATCTTTCCTACTCAGGGATCGAACCCAGGTCTCCCACATTGCAGATGGATTCTCTACCATCTGAGCCACCAGGGAAGCCCAAAAATACTAGAGCGGGTAGCCTATCCCTTCTCCAGGGGATCTTCCTGACCCGGGAATCAAACTGGGGTTTCCTGTCTTGCAGGCAGATTCTTTACCAGCTGAGCTATCAGGGAAGCCTGTATATACACTACCATGTGTAAAATAGATAGCGAGTGAAGCTGCTGTATAGCACAGGAAACTCAGGACAGTGCTCTGTGATGGCCCAGAGGGGTGGGGGGAGGTCCAAGAGGGAGGGGATATGTGTATGCAGATAGTTGATTCACTGCGCTGTACAGCAGAAACTAACACAACATTGTGAAGCAATTATATTCTATTCTTTTTTAAAGAAAAAAAGTTTCCTGTTTTAAAAGGAACGTATTGTTTTGTATGTGCTAAAAAAGTGAGCCAAGTATAAGGAAATCTTCTATAGCGAGATATTTAGCATGAGATTACCAAAAGTGAACAAGACTCCACAGCTGAGCATTTCAGATATTTGGTGTTGAGAAGGTCAAATTGTATGCCAGCTCAGGAACCTGTAGCTCTACCCACTCTCATAGGTCTGGGTCTTCAAGTCACTGGGAGGACTCTGCTCTCTGTGACAGCGGAATTACAGGGTCCGTTTTCCTGATGTCTTCCCAGCTGCTGTCCATTCATTCAGTGTTCTTGGAGGAAGCCCAACGGTGCATAGAGAAATATCAAGACTGTCAGGAGAGAGAGAGAAAACCACTGGCAACAGCAGGCATACAGCAGAGTGAGTAGAATTGCTCTGGGAGTAACGGCAGAGCATTTCTGTAGCACAGTTGGGATCTGCAGATGGTGGGGAGAGAACCTTGGAACCACTGGAGTCTCTTTGCACCGCCTCGTCCCTGGGAAATGTGAGCAGGCAAGCAGAGATGGAAGGTCTTTGGCTCAGCTCACAAGGGTCTGGGATTGGTAACAAATGAGCATGTATTTTCCTTTCTACTCTCCTTGATCCATGTTCCTTTCTTTCAATATTTTCCTGCAATGCTTATTTTTAAAATAAAGAGGAAGTGACCATCTCCATAGTGCTTGCAGGCAAAGATGGAAAGAAGTTGCTCACTGTGGATGAAAATAATGAACTTCTTTGGGATTTTCATACAGTGAAGTAAATAGAGAAATAAGAGAAGACTGGTGGTGACTGCCAGAGAGAAAATCCTGCTTAGAGAGGTCTATGGGGCAGTAAAGACCTAAAAATGATCATTTTAGTTATTGGGCCAACTGTGAATTTTAGCTCAAGTAATAACCTGAGAATTCTCTCTGCCCAATCTAGCTCCAAGGCATCCTATAGAATTCTTTCATTTATTAAATCGACAAAGATTTGAGTCTCAGGCTCTGGGTTTTAGTGTTGTGTGTAAAATGAACAAAAGATATGGGGGCCCCAGTGCTCAGAGTCAGCACTTCTTAACCCAGCCTCAAGAAACAGCTTCGCTCAGAGTGGTTTTCTAGGCAGAAGAGTTTCATCGTGTCAAATTTGGAACTATATGGATTTTACTGACCAAGTAAGGAATCATCCATTGAATCAAAATTATTGTTAGTGTCAGAAGTATCCTTCATCCAAAGCCATCTCCCGAAAGATGTTAAATGAGCATCTATAATTACAGAGTGAACTTCACAAGCTTGTATACCATGACACAAAATGTGCATAAGAGTACTGTGTATATATTGTTGTATTTTCATTTCAAAGAGTTGTTTTTATTTTAAATTTATGGTTGAAAACATTTTAAGAATATACTTTTTTTTCCATAAAGAGAAATCTCTTAGTATTTATTGATTATTAAAAAAATAATAATTGCTTTAAAACATGTAAGAATGCATTAAAGAATCAAAAAATGATAAATGAGAATATCAGCAAGGTGATAAAAATATTTATGTTACCTAAAATTCTATTTGTATGATGAGTATACAAGTTTTATGTATATTCATTCATTCAATAACTCTGAGCGTTGACTATACTAGGTAGTGGGAGTCACAGAAAGATATGATCCTTGCCCTCAAAAAGCTTACATGCTAGTTGGAGTCAGATCCAACTTCGAGGAAACAATTGTAATGTAATATGATGTATGTCATGATAGAGGTTTTATGACCTTCAAATAAAGGGTTTATATTTTGGCTGAAAAAGTAAAGGAAGTCTTCACAGAACATTTTAGGCACTAGGAAAGGATAGATATTTGCTTGCTGAATAATTAGGGGATGAACCATTGAGGCAGAAGTCACAGATTTTAGAAAGATTATGACATGTGGGGAAATCAACAATGGCATATAAATAAAGAGCAGACTCCTCTTAGGTAGAGTGGTGGCTGATGAGTCTGGTTAGAGAGGTCGGAGCTGAGATTACAGAACTTTATGTAATATACTGCTGCTGCTGCTAAGTCGCTTCAGTCGTGTCCGACTCTGTGCAACCCCATAGATGGCAGCCCACCAGGCTCCCCCATCCTTGGGATTCTCCAGGCAAGAACACTGGAGTGGGTTGCCATTTCCTTCTCCAATGCATGAAAGTGAAAAGTGAGAGTGAAGTCGCTCAGTCGTATCTGACTCCTAGAGACCCCATGGACTGCAGCCTCCCAGGCTCCTCTGTCCATGGGATTTTCCAGGCAAGATACTGGAGTGGGGTGCCATTGCCTTCTCCAATATAATATACTAGTTTTTATTTAATCCTGAAGAAAGAAGTTAAACAGAATAATAAAGTCTAATTTTCAAATAAAAATATGATCTTGTTGGCAGAGAGAAGGAACAGGGCGGGTCTGGGAAGTGTGAATTAGTCTTCTATTGCTGCCATAAGAGTTTACTACAAAGTTTGTGGTTTAAAATGACACAAATATATTGCTTACAGTTCCGAAGGTCAGAAGCCCTAAAATTAAAATGCTGGCAGGACCACTTGCCCTCTGTAGGCTTCATGGGCAAATTGGCTCCTCTGTCTTTATCAGCTTCTAGAGGCTGCCTGCGTTGACTTGCCTGCATTCCTTGACTCATGGCCGTTTCCTGCATCTTTGTTCAAAGCCAGCAGTGTAGCATCTTTGTAGTATCTTCAAACCTCAATCTCTTTTTCTTTCTTTCACACACACACACACACACACACACACACACACACACACACACTTCCCTCTTTAAAGGACTCTTGTGAGCACATTGAATCCACTTGGATACTCCAGGATAATCTTCCCATTTCAATATTCTTCACTTAATTATACCTCCAAAGTCCATTTTGCCATGAAAGGTAACACATGCATAGTTTCCTGAGATTTAGGCATGGAAATCTTTTTTTTTTAATTATTTATTATTTTATTGAAGGGTAATTGCTTTACAGAATTTTGTTGTTTTCTGTCAAACCTCAACATGAATCAGCCATAGGTACACATATATCCCCTCCCTTTTGAACCTCCCTCCCATCTCCCTCCCAACCCTTCTAGGCTGTTACAGAGCCCCTCTGAGTTTCCTGAGCCATACAACAAATTCCTGTTGGCTGTCTATTTTACATATGGTAATATAAGTTTCCATGTTACTCTTTCCATGCATCTCACCCTCTCCTCCCCTCTCCCCATGTCCATAAGTCTATTCTTTTTTAAAAAAAATTATTTATTTTAATTGGAGGCTAATTACTTTACAATATTGTATTGGTTTTGCCATACATCAACATGAATCCACCACAGGTGTACATGTGTTCCCCACCCTGAACCCCCCTCCCACCTCCCTCCCCGTACCATCCCTCTGGGTCATCCCAGTGCACCAGCCCCAAGCATCCTGTATCCTGCATTGAACCTGGACTGGTGATTCGTTTCTTATATGATATTATACATGTTTCAATGCCATTTTCCCCAATCATCCCACCCTCTCCCTCTCCCACAGAGTCCAAAAGACTGTTCTATACATCTGTGTCTCTTTTGCTGTCTTGCATACAGGGTTATCGTTACCATCTTTCTAAATTCCATATATATGCGTTAGTATACTGTATTGGTGTTTTTCTTTCTGATTTACTTCACTCTGTATAATAGGCTCCAGTTTCATCCACCTCATTAGAACTGATTCAAATGTATTCTTTTTAATGGCTGAGTAATACTCCATTGTGTATATGTACCACTGCTTTCTTATCCATTCATCTGCTGATGGACATCTAGGTTGCTTCCATGTCCTGGCTATTATAAACAGTGCTGCGATGAACATTGGGGTACACGTGTCTCTTTCAATTCTGGTTTCCTCAATGTGTATGCCCAGAAGTGGGATTGCTGGATCATAAGGCAGTTCTATTTCCAGTTTTTTAAGGAATCTCCACACTGTTCTCCATAGTGGCTGTACTAGTTTGCATTCCCACCAACAGTTTAAGAGGATTCCCTTTTCTCCACACCCTCTCCAGCATTTATTGCTTGTAGACTTTTAGATCACAGCCATTCTGACTGGCGTGAAATGATACCTCATTGTGGTTTTGATTTGCATTTCTCTGATAATGAGTGATGTTGAGCATCTTTTCATGTGTTTGTTAGCCATCTGTATGTATTCTTTGGAGAAATGTCTGTTTAGTTCTTAGGCCCATTTTTTGACTGGGTCGTTTATTTTTCTGGAATTGATCTGTAGGAGTTGCTTGTGTATTTTTGAGATTAGTTTTTGTCAGTTGCTTCATTAGCTATTATTTTCTCCCATTCTGAAGGCTGCCTTTTCACCTTGCATGTTTCCTTTGTTGTGCCGAAGCTTTTAGGTGGGGCTTCCCTGGTAGCTCAGACTGTAAAGCGTCTGCCTACAATTCAGGAGACCTGGGTTCAACCCCTGGGTCAGGAATTTTAATTAGGTCCCATTAGTTTATTTTTGCTTTTATTTCCAATATTCTGGGAGATGGGTCATAGAGGATCCTGCTATGATTTATGTCAGAGAGTGTTTTGCCTATGTTCTCCTCTAGGAGTTTCATATTTTCTGGTCTTACGTTTAGATTTTTAATCCATTTGAGTTTATTTTTGTGTATGGTGTTAGAAAGTGTTCTAGTTTCTTTATGTCTGTTTTTCCATTCACTTCAATTCAGTTCAGTAGTTCAGTTGTGTCTGACTCTTTGTGACTCCATGAACTGCAGCATGCCAGGCCACCCTGTCCATCACCAACTCCTGGAGTCCACCCAAACCCATGTCCATTGAGTTGGTGATGCCATCCAACCATCTTATCCTCTGTCATCCTCTTCTCCTCCTGCCCTTAATCTTACCCAGAATAGGGTCTTTTCAAATGAGTCAGCTCTTCACATCAGGTGGCCAAAGTATTGGAGTTTCAGCTTCAACATCAGTACCTCCAATGAACTACCAGGACTGATCTCCTTTAGGATAGATGGTAGGATCTCCTTGCAGTCCAAGGGACTCTCAAGAGTCTTCTCCAACACCACAGTTCAAAAGCATTAATTCTTCGGCACTCAGCTTTCTTTGTAGTCCAACTCTCACATCCATACGTGACCACTGGAAAAACAGTAGGCTTGATTAGACAGACCTTTGTTGAAAAAGTAATGTCTCTGCTTTTTAATATGCTGTCTATGTTGGTCATAACTTTCCTTCCAAGGAGTAAGCGTCTTTTAATTTCATGGCTGCAGTCACCATCTGCAGTGATTTTGGAGCCCAGAAAAATAAAGTCAGCCACTGTTTCCCCATCTATTTCCCATGAAGTGATGGGACCAGATGCCATGATCTTCGTTTTCTGAATGTTGAGCTTTCAGCCAATCTTTTCACTCTCCTCTTTCACTTTCAAGAGGCTCCTTAGTTCTTCTTCGCTTTCTGCCATAAGGGTGGTGTCATCTGCGTATCTGAGGTGATTGATATTTCTCCTGGCAATCTTGATTCCAGCTTGTGCTTCTTCCAGTCCAGCGTTTCTCATGATGTACTCTGCATATAAGTTAAATAAGCAGGGGAACAATATACAGCCTTGACGAACTCCTTTTCCTATTTGGAACCAGTCTGTTGTTCCATGTCCAGTTCTAACTGTTGCTTCCTGACCTGCATATAGATTTCTCAAGAGGTAGGTCAGGTGGTCTGGTATTCCCATCTCTTTCAGAATTTCCCACAGTTTATTGTGATCCACACAGTCAAAGGCTTTGGCATAGTCAATAAAGCAGAAATAGATGTTTTTCTGGAACTCTCTTGCTTTTGTGATGATCCAGCAGATGTTGGCAATTTGATCTCTGGTTCCCCTGCCTTTTCTAAAACCAGCTTGAACAGCTGGAAGTTCATGGTTCACATATTGCTGAAGCCTGGCTTGGAGAATTTCGAGAATTACTTTACTAGCATGTGAGATGAGTGCAATTGTGCGGTAGTTTGAGCATTCTTTGGCATTGCCTTTCTTTGGGATTGGAATGAAAAATGACCTTTTCTAGTCCTGTGGCCACTGCTGCATCTTCCAGATTTGCTGGGATATTGAGTGTAGTACTTTCACAGCATCATCTTTCAGGATTTGAAATAGCTCAACTGGAATTCTGTCACCTCCACTAGCTTTGTTCATAGTGATGCTTTCTAAGGCCCACTTGACTTTACATTCCAGGATGTCTGGCTCTAGGTCAGTGATCACACCATCATGATTATCTGGGTCGTGAAGATCTTTTTTGTACAGTTCTTCTGTGTATTCCTGCCACCTCTTCTTAATATCTTCTGCTTCTGTTAGGTCCATTCCATTTCTGTCCTTTATCGAGCCCATCTTTGCATGAAATGTTCCCTTGGTATCTCTAATTTTCCGAAGAGATCTCTAGTCTTTCCCATTCTGTTGTTTTCCTCTATTTCTTTGCATTGATCACTGAAGAAGGCTTTCTCATCTCTCCTTGCTATTCTTTGGGACTCTGCATTCAGATGTTTATAGATTTCCTTTTCTCCTTTGCTTTTCGCTTCTCTTCTTTTCACAGCTATTTGTAAGGCCTCCCCAGACAGCCATTTTGCTTTTTTGCATTTCTTTTCCATGGGGGTGGTCTTGATCCCTGTCTCCTCTACAATGTCATGAACCTCAGTCCATAGTTTATCAGGCACTCTGTCTATCAGATCTAGTCCCTTAAATCTATTTCTCACTTCCATTGTATAGTCATCAGGGATTTGATTTAGGTCATACCTGAATGGTCTAGTGGTTTTCTCCACTTTCTTCAGTTTCAGTCTGAATTTGGCAATAAGGAGTTCATGATCTTAGCCACAGTCAGCTCCCAGTCTTGTTTTTGCTGACCATATAGAGCTTCTCCATCTTTGGCTGCAAAAAATATAACCAGTCTGATTTCGATGTCGACCATCTGGTGATGCCCATGTGTAGAGTCTTCTCTTGTGTTGTTGGAAGAGGGTGTTTGCTATGACCAGTGCGTTCTCTTGACAGAACTCTATTAGCCTTTGCCCTGCTTCATTCTGTACTCCAAGGCCAAATTTGCCTGTTACCCCAGGTGTTTCTTGACTTCCTACTTTTGCATTCCAGTCCCTATAATTAAAGGACATCTTTTTTGGGTGTCAGTTCTAGAAGGTCTTGTAAGTCTTCATACAACTGTTCAACTTCAGCTTCTTCAGTGTTACTGGTTGGGGCATAGACTTGGATTACTCTGATATTGAATGGTTTTCCTTGGAAATGAACAGAAATCATTCTGTCGTTTTTGAGACTGCATCCAAGTACTCCATTTCAGACTCTTTTGTTGACCATGATGGCTACTCCATTTCTTCTAAGGGATTCCTGCCCACAGTAGTAGATATAATGGTCATCTGAGTTAAATTCACCCATTCCAGTCCATCTTAGTTTGCTGATTCCTAGAATGTTGATGTTCACTCTTGTCGTCCCCTGTTTGACCACTTCCAATTTGCCTTGAGTTTTCCCATTGCTGCCCAGTAAATAAGTTCTTCAGTACCATTCTTCTAGATTCCATATATATGTGTTAGAATACAATATTTATCTTTCTCTTTCTGACTCACTTCACTCTGTATAATAGGTTCATCCACCTCAGCAGAACTGACTCAAATGAGTTCCTTTTTATGGCTTAGTAATATTCCATTGTGCTTATATACTACAACTTCTTTATTCATTCATCTGTCAGTGGACATCTAGGTTGCTTCCATGTTCTAGCTATAGTAAATAGTGCTGAGTAAACAGTGGAATACATGTGTCTTTTTCAACTCTTGTTTCCTCAGGGTAAATGCCTAGGAGTGGGATTGCTGGGTCACAGGGTCATTTTATTCCTTGTTTTTTAAGGAATCTCCATACCGTCTTTCATAGTGGCTGTATCATTTTACATTCCCACCAACAGTGCAAGAGTGTTCCTTTCTCTCCTCACCCTCTCCAGCATTTATTGTTTGTAAACTTTTTGATGATGGCTATTTTGACCAGTGTGATGTGATAGCTCATTGTAGTTTTGATTTGCATTTCTCTAGTAATGAGCGGAGAAGGCAATGGCAACCCACTCCAGTACTCTTGCCTGGAAACTCCCATGGACAGAGGAGCCTGGTAGGCTGCAGTCCATGGGGTCGCTAAGAGTCAGACATGACCGAGCGACTTCACTTTCACATTTCACTTTCCTGCATTGGAGAAGGAAATGGCAACCCACTCCAGTGTTCTTGCCTGGTGGGCTGCCGTCTATGGGGTCGCACAGAGTTGGACACGACTAAAGAGACTTAGTAGTAGTAGTAGTAGTAGTAGTAGTAATGAGCGATGTTGAGTATCTTTTCATGTGTTTGTTAGCCATCTGTATGTCTTCTTTGGAGAAATGTATGTTTAGGTCTTTTCCCCACTTTTTGATAGGGCTGTTTGTTTTCCTTGCATTGAGTTGTATAACTGTTTGTATATTTTGGAAATTAATCCTTTGTCAGTTATTTCATTTGCTATTATTTTCTCCCATTCTGACAGCTGTTTTTTCACCTTGCTTATAGTTTCCTTTGCTGTGCAAAAGCTTTTAAGTTTAATCGTGTCCCACTTGTTTGCTGCTGCTGCTGCTAAGTCACTTCAGTCGTGTCTGACTCTGTGTGATCCCATAGACGGCAGCCCACCAGGCTCCCCTGTCCCTGGGATCCTCCAGGCAAGAACACTGGAGTGGGTTGCCATTTCCTTCTCCAATGCATGAAAGTGAAAAGTGAAAGTGAAGTTGCTCATTTGTGTCGGACTTAGCGACCCCATGGACTGCAGCCTACCAGGCTCCTCCATCCATGGGGTTTTCCAGGCAAGAGTACTGGAGTGGGGTGCCATTGCCTTCTCTGCCCACTTGTTTACTTTTGTTTTTATTTCCATTACTCTAGGAGGTGGGACATAGAGGATCTTGCTTTGATTTATGTCATTGAGTGTTCTATGTTTTCCTCTAAGAGTTTTATAGTTTCTGATCTTACATTCAGGTCTTTAACCCATTTTGAGTTTATCTTTGTGTATGGTATTAGGAAGGGTTCTAATTTCATTCTTATATGTAGCTGTCCAGTTTTCCCAGGACTATTTATTGAAGAGTCTGTCTTTGCCCCATTGTGTATTCTTGCCTCCTTTGTCAAAAATAAAGTAACCATAGGTGCGTGGGTTTATTCCTGGGCTTTCTATCTTGTTACATTGGTCTGTATTTCTGTTTTTGTGCCAGTACCAGACTGTCTTGATGACTGTAGCTTTGTCATATAATCTGAAGTCAGGAAGGTTGGTTCCTCCAGGTCCATTCTTCTTTTGCAAGACTGATTTGGCTATTCAGGTCATGGATATCTTTAAGGGGACTTATTGTCTACCACAGAGTGGGAGGAGAAGTAAAGACACATGTTAACAAAAGTGCCTGTGGCAGCTTACTTATCAGCTCCAGAATGAAGACAGTTTAAGTGTCCTGCCAGGCTTCTCTGTCCATGGGATTCTCCAGGCAAGGATACTGGAGTGGGTTGCCATTTCCTCCTCCAGGGGATTTTCCTAACCCAGGGATTGAACCTACATCTCTTATGTCTCCTGCATTGTCAGGCAGGTTCTTAACCACTAGCACCACCTGGAAAGTCCGAGTGTCCATCACTAGGAGGTTGGATAAAGAATCTATGGTGTGTTCATAATAGAACACAGTCTACCAATTCTGCTGCTGCTAAATCACTTCAGTCGTGTCCAACTCTGTGCAACCCCTTAGACGGCAGCCCACCAGGCTCCCCTGTCCCTGGGATTCTCCAGGCAAGAACACTGGAGTGGGTTGCCATTTCCTTCTCCAATGCAGGAAAGTGAAAAGTGAAAGTGAAGTTACTCAGTCGTGTCTGACTCTAGCGACCCCATGGAATGCAGCCTACCAGGCTCCCCTGTCCATGGGATTCTCCAGGCAAGAGTACTGGAGTGGGGTGCCATTGCCTTCTCTGAGTCTACCAATAGAAAGGAATAAATTTATAATATTAGTAGAGCATGAATGAACTTCAAAACATTCTGTTAAATGAAGGAAATTAGACAGAAAGAAATAAGAGTATATGACTTAATTTGTTTGAAGTTAATCTATGGTGAGGAAAATGAGAACAGTAGCTGCCTCAAGAATGAGGCCAAGGATGAGATTATCTGGAAATGGCTATGAGAAAACTACAAGAGTTGATGGGACTGTCCTGTATCTTGATTGGGTGGAGATTACTCAGTTTGCTTATTAATAGACTAAAACTCACCAAACTGTACACGTAGAACCTAGATATCATAGTATTTATGAATTATGCATTAACTAAGATTTAAATATATTAAAAATATAGTAGTAGCAGTGGGACTAAAAATCCAAAAGACCAAGAGCTATTTTGAAACTAAAATTGACAATAATTTGTAAGCCACTGAATGTCAATGGAAGAAGAAAGAGAAAATGACAAGTAGATATGAAAATAAATTTCCAAATAGTGTTAAGAAACCAAATAAACCAGGATGGTTGTTAGAGGCAGATTTTAGTTTTGTCAAGGCTGTAAAAATAAGACACAAATGTTTGTTCTCTACATCTGCATCTCTGTTCTTACCCTGGAATTAGGTTCAGCTCTACCATTTTTCTAGATTCCACATGTGTGAGTTAATATATATTGGTTTTTCTCTTTCTGACTGACTTCACTCTATATGACAGGCTCTTGGTCCATCCGTATCTTGATGAATTGAGAGGGTAGCATTGACATATATATGCTGCTGCTGCTGCTAAGTCGCTTCAGTTGTGTCCGACTCTGTGCGACCCCATAGACGGCAGCCCACTAGGCTTCTCTGTCCCTGGGATTCTCCAGGCAAGAACACTGAGTGGGTTGCCATTTCCTTCTCCAATGCAGGAAAGTGAAAAGTGAAAGTAAAGTCACCCAGTCGTGCCCGACTCTTAGCTACCCCATGGACTGCAGCCTACCAGGCTCCTCCGTCCATGGGATTTTCCAGGCAAGAGTACTGGAGTGGGGTGCCGTTGCCTTCTCTGGATATATATATATATATATATATATATATATATATATATATATATATATATATAACCATGGGTAAAATACCACAGGGAGCTCAGCTGGGTGCTCTGTGATGACCTGGAGGAGTGGAATGGGGTGTGGAGGGGGAGGAAGGTCCAAGAGGGAGGGGATATATGTATGCATGTGGCTGATTGACTTTGGTGTACAGCAGAAACTAACACAGCACTGTAAAGCAATTATATTCTAGTAAAAAAATAAGACAAAGCTTTGATTGATTTATAAATTAGTAAAAATGAAAAAAGCATTTAAGATTTATTTCTTATTCTTCTCTCTGCATTTTAATTCAATGGACTAAATATTAGTTATTAACCTCAGATGGGAATAGTGATTGAGTTGGATCGTGTGAACAAGAGGACTCATGGGATTCAAGCTTATTTGCTAAATGGAAAAAATATATATAACACCAACTCTGCTGTATTCCTGGACCAGTTTGTGAGGCAAATAAATTCAGCAATTAGTGTTGTTTACTCCGAATTGAACAGAAGATATTTCTTAACGTTTCAAAGCTTTTGCCTGCTGTGAACATTAGCATGGTCATCAATACACTCAAACTGATTTAAAGAATAGTTAAATTTAGTTAAGCTGCAAACTGCTTTTAAAAGCTGTTATACTCAGTACCACCATTTTGAAAATAAAGGGGTTGCTATAGAGAATCTGAATAATTATTTTTGGAGTTTATTTAATACGAACAGACAGGATCTGAATCACTGCTGTGATAATTCCACTGGTTATATAGCTCCAGGGTTTTTCCCTGTGCTCGCTCCTCTCCTCTTCTCTCCCCCAATCCCTTCCTTCCCCTTTCTCTTTTCTAGGCCCCTTTTCTCTCATACTGACTTTATAGATAATATCCAATTCTACATACTATCTATATGCTGATAACTCTCAAATTTGTACATATTTGTACATACATTTGTCCACCCCCCTTAACCAAATTCCAGATTTATATCTCATATTATCCAGTGCTAAGTAGCTTCAGTTGTGTCTGACTCTTTGTGACCTATGGACTGTATAGCCCGCCAGGCTTCTCTGCTTATGGCATTCTCTAGACAAGAATACTGGAGTGAGTTGCCATGCCCTTCTCCAGGGGATCTTCCCAATCCAGGGATTGAACTGACATCTCTTATGTCTCTTGCATTGGCAGGCAGGTTCTTTACTACTAGAGCCACCTGGGAAGCCCCATATTATCCCAGGCTGCAGCAATTCAGAGATTTGCAGCCTCAGAGAAACTCTGACTGCATCTGTTGTCTATGGAGTTCATGTTAGTCTACAGATTTCAGTCTGGAAATGGTTTGAACCTCTGATTATATACAATATGATCCTATTTATCTCTACCTTTTCAAACCTTTCCAAGATTTTCCTTGGGAAGCTACAGTAAAATGTTAAAAAAAAAAAAAAAAAAAAAAAAAAGATTGTACTTCTCTCCTGACCAATTCTTCTTGGAGACCCTGATTTCTTAGCTGCCTGTATTTAATCATCAGTATAACTACTAGCTCTTTATTTGTGACCTTGGTAGTTTACTGTTTTAATTAATGAAGTTTTATGTGTATCTGTGCCCTGAGGCAACTTAAAGCAAAGGGCATAGTTTCTGAGCCTTTGCAAATAAATTCATAAACACAAAAGCCATTTTCAGCCAGGCTAATAAAAACACACGGACTTTAATTAACTCTGATCCATAGTTCAGGCTGAACACTCTCATCATATCGACCTTGTGGAGTCTCTGGTGAAACATTTTAAACTAAGAGCCAAGCAAAGTTTTACACACTTTTGTTGGAAGTTGATGTTTCGTTCAGGTTTATAAGAAAGCTGAGAAGAGAAAATGGATTTAAATGGAAGGAGTGAAAGTCACGCCTTGTCCATCTGGAAAGTTCTTTTGGCGCTTCTACAAAGAACCATGATTCGTGCTTTCACAAAACCACTCATGAAAGAAAGAGTCATAGCTTCTACAAATTTCCCGTTATAAACTCGAGAAACACCCCATTTTTGGTGTCAGCTTGAGAGCAAATGGTTTTGAGAAATCAAAAAGGAAAATTCCTTATGCCATTAATTTGAACTTTCACTGAAGAATCTGGCTGGAATGGATGAAACGTGAGAGGTTCTTTTTTCTTCCCATTTTACTAAAACCTAAATAAAATGACAGGTTTCAGGAAGACAGCTAAGTTGCCTGGAGATTAAAATTTAGTGTCTCAAATATAATGTCACATGACCTAGAGGCATTATTAAATCCTGAGGATAAATCAAAGACCAAGAAGGTAAAAGCTGCCACTCAAGAATAAACTCTTCTTTGAACTTGCAGAGAATTTCTCCTGTTGGTCATCTGTCATTTACTTGGTGTGGTACTTGAGCACACTTCTTCATTTCTCTCAAGTTTCTCGCTTGTGAAATAAATAATAGCACCTTTCTTATGGGGTTGTTGGGAAGATTAAATGAGATAAAATCTGTAAAATACTTGGAAACAAGTCTGACATATGGTGTCAGATAAATGTTAATTAGCTTTAGCCACATTATAACTTCACCTTTGTGCCTTCAGAACTTAAGATTCCTTTAAAAATGTTTATTGCTTGAAGATATCAGCTTAGATTTTAATGTCGTTATTCTATCAGTCAGGATTTTTGTGTTAGCAAATGATAGAAGACCCAATTCAAACTCTCTAAAACACAAAAGTGAAAGTGAAGTCGCTCAGTCCTGTCCGACTCTTTGCGACCCCATGGACTGTAGCCTATCAGGTTCCTCCGTCCATGGGATTTTCCAGGCAAGAGTGGTGGAGTGGATTGCCATTTCCTTCTCCAGGGGATCTTCCCGACCCAGGAATCGAACCCAGGTCTCCCGCATTGCAGGCAGACGCTTTACCATCTGAGCTACCTGGGAAAAGGAAGTGTATTAGCTGATAGCTGAAAAATCCAGGGATAACCTTGGTCCTGGCTTGATCCTGTAGTTCTGAAGATGCAGTAAGAACGGAGTTTTTCTTGGAAGTTTCTATTGTGCTGTGTAGGCTTTCTTCTCAGCTCCCTGGGGGTTCAAGGCCCTTATTTCTTGTCTCAAAGTTAGTGGCAAAACAGTAGATGCACAGTCAGTGTTGCTGCCCTAACCTTTTTCTTTTTCACTCTGTAAACCCTCTCTCTTCTCCTTGAGTATAAATCCTCTTAATGGCATTTCTCTCAGCCCCTTCTACTCTAGAGATCACTTTAGATTCTCTCTCTTTTTATTTTTTTCTTTTTGGCTTCCAGCCTGCCTTTCTTTCTAAGAAGCCTGCTAGGCTCTTCATGGCTTCATCAGCTCTTGCAACCCAGCTTAAGGGTCCTGCCCCCAACAGCTGGCCCTCAGTCCCTTCTTTTCAGGAATGTAATGTATATGTCAACAGGTTTAAGACAGTAACCATCTAATCCTTGTAAGTTCCAATTTTCATCTGTTAAAGTGTGTTAAGTACTTAAAACCAACATGTTCTTTAAATTTATACTACAAATTCTTATTTCCAAAAAAATGTTCTCCATGGGAAGTTTGAAAAACAAAGCAAAAAGAAAGATAAATCAGAGAGCACAAAGACGAAAATGCCCACAGTCCTACTGTACTGGAAAAGGGAAGGGCTACCATTCCAGTATTCTTGCCTGGAGCATTCCATGGATAGAGGAGCCTGGCCAGCTACAGTCCATGGGATTGCAGAGAGTTGGGCATGAGTGAACGACTAACATAGTCCTCCTTCCTAGAGAACTACTGTTGCCTTCTTGATTAGTTTGCTTCATTTCTTCTTCTTTCCTGCCGAACCTCCCTCCTTCCTTTCTTCTTCCCTTATATCCTCTGTCTTGCTATTTGTGCTTGTATATGTAATCTAAACGATACTACAAAGTTCTCCTTCTACACTCTGGCTATTTGCTTTCAGTCTTCTCTTCTGGATCATCCAGAATGTCTTTCTGACTCTAGATATTAATGTTCTCATAAATCAGTCATCAGACATCTTCATCTATAGTCACTTCCAAAGTAATTTCATCTAGTCCCATGGCTTTAAATCCCACCTATATGGTGATGACTTTAGCTTAATTCACCTTGAATTTCAGTCACATATATTCAAGTACTACTTGGCATTTCTGATTAGATGTCAAGAAGGCATGCCAAAAAGGAGCTGATTATTGTTATGTCCTTATTTGCTCTAATAGCTTAGTTGGTAAAGAATCTACCTGCAATGCAGGAGACCCTAGTTTGATTCCTGGGTAGGGAAGATCCACTAGAGAAGAGATAGGCTATCCACTCCAGTATTCTTGGGCTTCCCTGGTGGTTCAGCTGGTAAAGAATCTGCCTGCAATGTGGGAGACCTGGTTTGACCCCTGGGTTGGGCAGATGCCCTGGAGAAGGAAAAGGCTACCCACACCAGTATTCTGGCCTAGAGAATTCCATGAACTGTATAGTCCATGGGGTCACAAAGAGTTGGACATGACGGAGTGACTCACTTTCCACTTTGCTCTAATTGTCTCTTTTCCATCACAGCAAATGGCAGCTCTATCCTTCAGTTACTCAGGTCCAATAAATAATTAAATAAACTTCTTTGGTGTCATCCTCTCTGCTATTTCTTTTGTACTTTGCAGCTAAACCATCAGCAAGTTTTGTTTTCTCTGTCTTCAAAAGGCTTCCAGAAGTCTAACTCCTTTTCACTGCTGACTGCTACTGCCCTAATCACAGATTTGTTGCTGTTTTGTCTTTAGTCACTAAGTCATAGATTGTTGCTTGTGTAATTATCACAGGCTCTCTGCTTATACACTTGTCCTTCTATGGTGGTCTGAGTGATTCTTGTAAAATGTTATCGATCCTTTTAACAGTCACAACTCTCCTTGAAACGCCTCAGAACTTCCCACTTAAACAGAATAAAACCCCCAGTTTTTATTATCACCTCCAAACCCCTGCTCCGATAAAACCTGCATCCCCAACCCAAACCTCTCTGGTCTCATCTACTGTTTTCTATTTCCTTTAATCTATTCTAGCAAGAAACTCTATTGATTTCAGTGGTCTCCGAGACAACAGCTAAATTTTGCACTTGGACACCCTCCCGAGAGTACATCACAGGCCATTTCCTATTCCCATGTTTTTATTGTTGTTCAGTCGATAAGTCATTTCCAACTCCCATGGTCTACATGCAGCATGCCAGCCTCCTCTGTCCTCCACTATCTCCCAGAGTTTGCTCAGATTCATATCCATTGAGTTGGTGATGCTATCTAACCACCTCAACCTCTACCACCCTCTTCTCCTTTTGCCTTCAGTCTTTCCCAGCATTAGGGTCCTTTCTAATGAGTCAGCTCTTCACATCAGGTGGCCAAAATATTGGAGCTTCAGCTTCGGCATCAGTCTTTCCAATGAATATTCAGGATTGATTTCCTTTAGCATTGGCTGGTTTGACTTCCTTGCAGTCCGAGAGATTCTCAAGAGTCTTCTCCAGCTCCACAATTTGTAAGCATCAGTTCTTTGGTGCTTTCAAAGAATTTCAAAGAACTCAGCTTTCTTTATGGCCCAACTCTCACATCTGTACATGGCTACTGGAAAAACCATAGCTTTGACTATATGGACCTTTGTTGGCAAAGTGGTATCTCTGCTTTTTAATATGCTATCTAGATTTGTCATAGCTTTCCTTCCAAGCAGCTAGCATCTTTTAATTTCATGGTTGCAGTCACCACCTGCAGTGATTTTGGAGCCCATTCCAATAAGTTGTGCTCAACCCCACAGATGCCCAGGCCCTGCCTCCTGGTGCCAATTTCCTGAAGATTTCTGTCTTCCCTCTTATCTTTCTTACTTTTGTTGGGTTGTATTACCTGCCTCTCCAAAGAAAAATTATTCTTTGGTCCCATTTGGTTATTTTTTTTACCTCAGAGTAATTTCTGCCTACTTGGTCCTTTAATATCTCTCCCTTCACACCATTTAGAAAACACACTATTATTGTTGTACTTTCAGAGTGTCTGTTTGTAAAAATAGTTATTATATAATCATAGTCATAAAAAAGCAAAATAGTTTTTCTATTACTCTGATCCCCCCATTCTGAAGAAACTCTACATTCTCTGGAATTCCTTCCAGATTGGCCTAAAAAATTTTTTTTAGGATGGTCAGAGTTGGGAGTCTAGAATCAATGCCTTTCCTTTTCCTCTTCTCTGACACATTATGATAATGCCCACTTACTGCTAGCGCCCAAAAGTGGCAGGTATAACACTGATGCTAACTGAAAGCATTATTGTTCTTCTGGAGCTGCCAATACCCAAAGCCAAGGAAGCCAACATTTCTGCCCCAGTTCCCTGATGTTTAATATCAAGGGCACTGGAGGTGTTGCCACCACAGCCAAAATTCTCACTATTCACTGTTGCTGCTACAACTTTCAATGTCCTGGTGGCTTTATGGATTCTACTTCATTTAACTACTCTTGCTTTGTTTTTGCAATTCAATCCTATTAATCCCTAGTGTTACATGACCATTTCTGTGATAGACACCATGCACGCGTTCACACATGCATAATGCATGCATTCATTTATTCCAACAGGGGCCTACCAGGCACCAAACACTACATAAGCCCTGGGAACACATCAGTGAGCAAAGCAGATGAAGTCCTTGCCCTCATGGAACTTACCTTCTAGTAGCTGAGGTAGACAACAATGCAAACAAGTTACTGTTAATGCTTGGTGTAATTTCAGGTGATCATGCTGTGAAACAAAGGTGGGAGACAAGTACACTGGAATCCTAAAACAACTATTTTCAGCCTTTTCTTGACTCTCAAACCAATATATACATCAAAATCTATGTGTGCATGCTAAGTCACTGCATGTCCAACTCTTTGCAGCCCCATGGTTGCGTGGACTGTAGCCCGCCGGGCTCCTCTGTCCATGGGAGTCTCCAGGCAAGAATTGAGTGGGCTGCCATGCCCTTCTCCAGGGGATATTCTGGACTCAGGGACTGAACCTGCATCTTTTATGTCTCCCACATTGGCTGGTTCTTTATCACTAGCTCCACCTGGGAAGCTCATCAAACTCTATAGGATCAATTAAGGAAGCTTCTTATGCAGTTGCAATCAGTGAAGGCATTAGACCCTGACAAGATAGACTCGTAGAAACCAAAAAGCTTAAAATTTGCCTCAGACCAACATTTGAGAAGTCATGGGAAACATGCAATCGTATTTTCTAAGATAGTCTTTACTGAATCCAAGTGACAGAAGGACCAAAAATATGTTCGAGTACAGGTGAAGTTGTTTAAGTCTTCCCACTGTATTTTATATAAAAGTGAAAGTGACTTTGGCTGAAACAACTTGGACAGAGCTCGAAGCACAGTTGTTTATCTGAGTTTAGGAGCTCAGCTGTGAGGGCTTTTAAAGGCCTTAGGTTATGAGAGGGAACGTGGCAGTGACTAAGCTCGGCAGCCTGGTATGGAGAGAAAGGGCACTTTTGTCTTCACTGGGGAGCCAAGTCCAGCCTGGAAGGCGAGCTCAGTACACTCTGCAGGATCCTACATTAGTCTCTTTCGTCTCCTATGGTTGAGATTTAGGCATGCTGTCCAGCTGAGACCTAATGGGATGGACATAAGACCTGAGGCAAATCCGTCAATAACCAAACAACTGATTCTGAGGTGATTTCTACCATCACATCTTCGGCAGAACAGAAGGTGAAGTCAGAAAAACTTTCAGTTGAGGTTTTCTGTTCTTTGTATTTTATACTCTCTATGTTTATGCACTATTAATATGAAATTATTCTGCAGTGGATCAGTCAGAGGGATCTACTTGTGTAACAATTAATATTTACATTCTATAACTGTAAGAATTCATAGACTCAGCATTGTCAGGCCAGACCCACTCATTGTAACAAATGGGAGATTCCATTCTCAATGGTTATAATTTGGCAACAGCAAAAAAAAACAAAAACAAAAAACAGTTTGATCTTAACTTTTTGCATATAGAAAAGGGAGTTAAATGTATACAGTCTTGAAAATAGTTACGTCAGATTTTTTGACATCTTAAGAATTTAAAGCTAAGCCCCAATACTTTGTCATCTGATGAGAAGAGCCAGTTCATTGGAAAAGACCCTGATTCTGGGAAAGACTGAAGGCAGGAGGAGAAGGCAGTGGCAGACAATGAGGTAGTTGGATGGTATCATTGACTCAATGGACATGAGTTCGAGTAAACTCTGGGAGATAGTGAAGGACAGGGAAGCCTGGCATGCTGCAGTCCATGGGGTCACAAAGAGTCGGACATGACTTAGCAACTGAGGAACAAAAACAAAAAGGAGAATTTTACAAATTAATCGATTTGACTCTTTCATGAAAGAATTTTTAAGATAATATAGTGATATTAATTCTCTACCAGAAAGGAATAGTTTAAAAAGGGTACTAGAAGCCACTAAAGTTTTTTTTTTTTTCTTTAACAAGTAAGATCATGTTAGCTCATAGGCAGGATTGTGTGGTGGTTACTGGCATAGACTGGTGCTGGATTTCATGGTCTGAAACCTCACTCATTTCTTACCAACCACGGGACCAGGGATAAACTTCTTAATCTCTGTGTGCTTCATTTTTCCAAATGCAAAACAGAGATAATAAGTACGTACCTAATAATGTTCTTATACATTAAGAGAATTATTAGACAAAATGTACCTAGGAAATTGTTAAATAAATAATGCTACTGTAATTATTAATCATTACATTAGCTTTATTACTCATATCGTATGACATAAAAGTGACTCTTCTCCTGAAACCGTAAGACTCAATAACATAAAGAAAATAAACTTAGAGACAAACAGAAGGAGGTCTTGTATATAAAGAACACTAATGAGGGGACTTCCCTGGTGGCCCTGTGGTTAAGACTTTGATTTACAGTGCACGGGATGTGGGTTTGATCCCTGGTCAGGGACCTAAGATCCCACGTGCCTCCTGGCCAAAAATCCAAAAAACAAACAGAAGCAATATTGTAACACATTCAACAAAGACTTTGAAAATAGTCTACATTTAAAAAAAGGTGGGGGGCACTAATGAATAAGAAGGATGTGGAGGGATAATTCCCTAAATCTCTTGCTTTATTAAATATAAGGCTTTATCTTAAAGGGGTCAAAAGATCAATTCAGTGAGAAAATGATGTTATAGGACTCCTTGGGAAAGACTTAAGTTGTCCCCAGTTTTCTCTTTGAGATACGAGTTAATGACAGTTCTTTTTTGTACCCACTAAATTAAGTTTGTGAAAAAATGCTTTCTTGTATTGGCATCAAATGGCTTCTTCCAGTACTCTTAAATCTTTTTAACTGAACAGAATCCTAAGGTCTGTTAGTTAATATTACTTTGAAGAGATCCATTTTCTATTCCATGTTTCTGGTTCTAAATGTGGCTCATATAGTCTGTCTAAAGACACACCTAATTCAGATTCAGAGAGAAATCACTAAAAATTATAGAGTGAGCAGCTACTGACATTGAGTTCCTTGCATGCACTTTACAGAAACGTATTTAATCCCTACAACGGCACTTTGAGATACTTACTGTTATCCTTGGAATATTGGGAAACTAGCTTGCCCAACCTCACCAAAATAGAAGATAATGTCTGTTATCTTGAGTGAATGGGCTTGTTATTGTAAATATAGTGCAACTTCAAGGACAGTTATTCAAAGAGCATAGATTTCTTGATTCAAAAACTTTCATTACTTAGTAACTGTGTTTATTTGGCAAGCCATTTAACATTTTTGATCTTTGCTTTCTACTGTATTAAATGAGGCAAAGACCAGCTGCCTACTTCAAAGAATTGTTATGAGGATTAAGTGAGATGATCAGTAGAAAACGCTTCAGAATCAGACAGCTCTGGTTTCAAATCCCTGCTTTAACACTTAGGAACTTGGCCAAGTTATCTCAACTCTTTTTGTCTAAGTGTTCTGATCAGCAAAACTGGGTGAATTGTGCCTGCATTTTAAGGAACAGTTTCTGAGGTATAATAATGTACGTAATGAACCTAACCCAAACAGTAGAACTTCAGAGATGGTTGTGGTTAATATATATTTTGTAACTTAAAACATTTTATACATGTAATTCTAGGGGATTCAATGTATTTACAACTCTGTACTTATTGAAAATGTAAATTTGAAAATGTGGGACATATTTGAACACATGTCAAAAATAAGAAATTGAAATTCTCCCTATATTTTGTGCATAAAAAAACTAGAAGAATTTTTTAAAGAGTCTAAACACTAAAATATATAATTTGCATACAAGACCCACTTTACTTAAGTCTTGCAAATGGAAAGGTTGTGTGACCTATTGCCAGGATGAGTTACCGTATTTGATAAAGTCTAGTTTATAATTGAAAATAGAAAAAGTAAACAGAAATGCAAATCAGGCTGGAGTTAGATTTGTGACAATGTTGAAAACTGGCCTTCCCTGGTGGCTCAGATGGTATAGAATCTGTCTCAATGCAGACAGAGCTGGGGTCTATCCCTGGGTTGGGAAGATCCCCTGGAGAAGGAAATGGCAACCCTCTCTAGTACTCTTGCCTGGAGAATCCCATGGACAGAGGAGCCTGAGGGGCCACAGTCCATGGGGTCGCAGAGCTAGACATGACTGAGCAACTGACACACTCACTTCCACTTTCACTTTTTTTCTTTCATAAATTAATTCTCTCCATTTTCCTTATCAACAAGAGCTTTTCCTGGGTACACAGCTGCCCACCTAGAGCTGCTGTCTCCCCCTCCTTGCATTAATAGCTTGGCACATGACGATGTTCCTACCAGTGGCACACCAGCGGAAGTGTGTGCCACTTTCAGTCTTGTCCTTAAAGCACTGCGCTTGCACTTCTGACTCCCTCCCCCTTCCCTCTGCGGCTGATGACCACCGAACCGTATTTGCAAGCTTCATTTTAAGATAGCAAGGTCACTTCCTCATTCTGGAAAGCATTCCAGAACGGAGCTGCCCTATGTTCCTGGACTGTTTCATGGAAGGGACTTAATGTCTCTCTTATTTAAGCCATGAAACTGGGGTCTGTAGCTTCAACTTTGCCATAACTAGTACACAATTAAAGTCAGAAGATTGGTGACCAGGCTTTCTCTTGTTCTTGGTCTTTCTCTGAGAGGCATGACTCCTATCTAAGTGAAATTTACCAAGTAGATCAATTATTATTTTTTTATTGGAGTATAGTTATTCTACAATGCTGTGTTACTATCTGCCATATAGCAAAGTGAATCAACCATGCATTATATATATATATCTCCCTTTTCCCTTGGATTTCCTTCCTGTGTAGGTCACCACAAGAGCATTGGATAGGGTTCCTTATGCTGTATAGTAGGTTCTTAGTAGTTACCTATTTTGTACATGGTATCAATAGTGTTTATATATCAGTCTCAATCTCCCAATTCATCTCACCACCCCATTTCTGTTTGGTATCCACACATTTGTTCTCTACATCTGTTTCTCTATCAAAGCATAAGCAATTACACTGGAAAAAAAACATTAATATTACATTTAGCAAAGGTGAAATAAAGATTTTTATTGAATTATTTGACAGCCTACATTTTCTTCCTCAAAACATAAAGATCCAAAATGTGCCATCAACAATAAGCTGTAGTTCCAAAGCACATAACTGTTCCATTATTGAAAATGTTATCTTTATCTTATCTCAGTTAGTCCAAGGTGGATTTTAATAGCATTATTCTGGTAATTTCAGCCTTGTATCAGCTGGGAAGAACTTACAGTCAGTGATTAATATGCAAGTAATTTGAGAAGTTGCTTCCTTAAATATTTTACAGCCTTAGACCTCCTCTTTCTTTCTTTCTTAAAATGTTTATTTGGCTGCACTGGGTCTTAATTGCAGCACTGGCATTTTCAGTCTTCTTGTGGCATGTGGGATCTTTACTTGCAACCTGTGGATCTAGTTCCCTGACCAGAGATCCAGCCAGGGCCCCCTGCATTGGGAACACGGAGTCATAGCCACTGGACCACCAGGGAAGTCCTGAAGCTTTTCTTTCTATAAAAGATTATGGCTATTTCTGCTCCCAGCAGAAAAAGAGTATTTGCTCAGTAAATGTTTTGAGAAAGAGTTCTTGAATAAATGATGCAGAAATGTTATCAATGCAATGGATGATTGTTAAATATTCAGTGAGTATCAGTGAGAAGAGAAAATTCCTAATTTCTATGCTAAAAAATAAAGAGATACTTTCTCTTTTGCCACTGTCTCCCAAAATGATTTTAGACACCTGCTTTACAGTTTGCAACATTAGTTAAAAGTAACTTCTGGGGAAGGTATATAATGAAAAATATAGTACATAGTCAATTAATATAAAGTAATGATCACAAATAATGATTTAAATAATGGGGGCTGAAATCAGTTGTGTCTGTTTTTCTAGCGGTGATAGAAGGCACTAAAGCAGAGATATCTATATCCATAAGAGAAAGGGAATATGCTTTGCATACAGGATCATCTATATTATGTATAAAATAGGTAACTAATGAGAACATGCTGTATAGCACAGAGAATAGTACTTAAGGCACTGTGGTGACTTGAATGGGAAAAAATCCAAAAGAGGGGTTACTTATGAACCTGTATGGCTGATTCATTTTTCTGTACAGTAGAAACTAGCACAACATTGTAAAGCAACCATACTCCAATGAGAAAGGAAATATGAAATATCAAGTCCTTACATGTAATTTTTAAAAATTAAAGAGTCCATCTTCCTCTTCGTCACAGAGGTAGCACCTTTGAAGTAAACAAACCTCTAACTTGATCAATTTTTCAGAATGCAAATCACATTATGACCCAACCCAGCCTCAGATGGTCAGCCGAATCCTAAGCTCCGTGGCCTCATCTCAGGGTATATGCTCAGAATTTGCAGATCTTCCTTCTGGAGGCTGGGAGCAGGGAATATCTGAGCCTACCAGAAGGCTGCCTTCCATCTTTGTAGCTCCAGCAGTTCAAATTAAGAGTTCAAAGCATCATACATCAAAGCAAAGACTCCTAGAATGCAGTGGTTTTCAGGGCAAAATGAACACCATGGTTATATTTTTAGGGTGATTTTTCATCCCAACTCTCAAGCTTGATTTGGAAAGTTTTTCAGTGTAATTGGTTTCCTTTACAATCCTGAGGAATCTCAGGAGTCCACAGGCTTTATCAGACTGCCACAGCACAAAATGTTTAAGAAACCCTGATCTAGAGTGTTGGGACTGGTAGGTTTTGGCTGGGGCTCAGCGCTCCATTCAACCAGGCTTGAGATAAGAGCTGAATTCTACATCGAGCAGGGAACCAGCCCTGTAAGAGTCAAGTAGGACCTTGGACTTCAGTATTTTCTCAGGTCCTCAGGTCCTTAATTTAACATGCTTTCAATCCCCGTCTCCCTGACAACACGCACATTCACTGTAGAACACTCAACTCCACAAGAAGCTTTAAAAAAACCTTGTTGTACTTGCTGAATTTCTTACCATTTCTCACCATTATAAGTCGTTGATATAATGTCCTAAAAACTAAGTTTTAGATAAATACAGATTCAACACTATTTTATAGGGAAAATGGTCAAATGTCTAACTGATGGGTCTACCAGTGAGATAGCTGTGTGTCAGTTTTAGACTTTCTTCTCTATTGTCCTGTTGTCTTCTGAGAAATTAATGCTGTCTTCATGAATTGTGTTGATAGGGGCACATTTTAGGCAAAAGAAACTCAACTACTGTGTTTTACAAGCACTTGGGGAACATTAAAACTTTGTTTACGCTTTGTTGAACAGTTTCTGTCATTTATAAATCCATTGATGTTTGAAAAATTTAATTTATACATATTTAAATGGTTTATGCATCTAAAATTTGTTTGTGAAAATCCATTCAAAGTCAAGGCTGTTTATATATTTTTTCATATCCTTTGCCTTCCAATAGGATGCAGTCTTACTTCACATTCTTTCAGTTTAGTTCAGTTCAGTCACTCAGTCGTGTCCGACTCTTTGCAACCCCATGGACTATAGCATGCCAGGCTTCCCTGTCCATCACCAACTCCTGGAGCTTACTCAAACTCATGTCCATCGAGGCAGTGATGCCATCAAACCATCTCATCCTCTATCATCCCCTTCTCCTCCCGTGTTCAATCATTCCCAACATCAGGGTTTTTTCAAATGAGTGAGTTCTTCATATCAGGTGGCCAAAGTATTGGAGTTTCAGCTTCAGCAACAGTCCTTCCAATGAATATTCAGGATTGATTTCCTTTAGGATGGAACTGGTAGGACCTCCTTGCTGTCCAAGGGACTCTCAAGAGTCTTCTCCAACACCACAGTTCAAAAGCATCACTTCTTCAGTGCTCAGCTTTCTTTATAGTCCAACTCTCACATCCATACATGACTATTGGAAAAACCAAAGCTTTGACTAGGCAGAGCTTTATTGGCAAAGTAATGTCTCTGCTTTTTAATATGTTGTCTAGGTTGGTCATAACTCTTCTCCCAGGGAACAAGCGTCTTTTAATTTCATGGCTGCAGTCACCATCTGTAGTGATTTTGAAGCCGGAAAAAATAGTCTGTCACTGTTTCCACTGGTTCCCCATCTATTTGACATGAAGTGATGATACCAGATGTCATGATCTTAGTTTTCTGAATGTTGAGCTTTAAGCCAACTTTTTCACTCTCCTCTTTCACATTCATCAAGAGGCTCATTAGTTCTTCTTCGCTTTCTACCAGAAGTGTGATGTCATCTGCATATCTGAGGTTATTGATATTTCTCCTGGCAATCTTGATTCCAGCTTGTGCTTCATCCAGCCCAGCATTTCTCATGATGTACTCTGCATATAAGTTAAATAAGCAGGGTGACAATGTACAGCCCTGACGTACTCCTTTCCCAATTTGGAACCAGTCTGTTGTTCCATGTTCAGTTCTAACTGTTGCTTCTTGACCTGCATACATCACATTCTTTAATTTCAGTTAAAATTCAGAATTTCCAGTGAAGTGGAATCACTAGAAGGAAGTCCTATGGGGCTGAGGAAACCCAGGTTCAAATAGGGCTTCCCTGATAGCTCAGTTGGTAAAAAATCCACCTACAATGCAGGAGACCATAGGTCCATTCCTGGGTTGGGAAGACCCCCTGGAGAAGGGAAAGGCTACCCACTCCAGTATTCTGGCCTGGAGATAGGACTCTAGGACTCACCAGCTGTGTCCTTGAGAGATTTGGCCACAGTACTTAATTTGATGTTTCTCAATCCGACGACAAGTTAGAAACACTCAGAAGCTTTAAGATATGATTACCCAGGTCCCCATAAAATATTGTTATCCCAGATTTGAGTTTAAATAGTTTTGCATGGATTCTAGACCTCCATATTCTGTTTATCTTTTAAAAATTATATATCTATAGTTTATTTATAATATTGTGTTAGTTTCAGGTGTATACCTTCAGATTATTTTTCTTTATAGGTACAATATACTGAATATAGTTCCATGTGCTATATAGGAAACCCTTGCTGTCCATCTATTCTATATATAGTGCTGTGTATCTGTTAATCCATCACTTTTAATCTGTCCCTCTCTCTCTCCTTCCCCATTTGGGAACCATAAGTTTGTTTTCCATGTCTGTGAGTCTATTTCTGTTTTATAAATAAATTTATTTGAATTTTTTTTTTTAGATTTCACATATAAGTGATATCATATAATATTTATCTTTATCTGCCTGATTTCACTTGTATAATACTTTCTAGGTCCACCCACACGGCTGCAAATGACATTTCATTCTTTTTTAGGGCTGAGTAATATCCCCTTATATACATATATAATGGAATCTTCTTTATTCATTCATCTGCTGATGGCCATTTAGAATGCTTCTGTGTCTTGTAGGCCTCCACATTTTTTGAAAGCTCCCTTTGTTGATTCTAGTGAGCTGTCAGAGTTGATAGATTATTTGGGTTTCAATACCTCCATATGATTGAAAAGAAAAGTACTAAACTTCTTTATATCCTGGGATTATTGTGAAAATCAATAGAAATAATGTATTTTATCATTTAAAACATAAAACACTATAAAATTAATGATGATTAGGCACCATGACAGAAGATTTCTGTATCCCTTGATCAGTATTGCCTGTGTTTCAGGGTCAGTGTATAAAGCGAGAAAAGCCACTTCAAAATATCTAAAGAGCAAAGGTTTCTTGTTATCATTATTACTGTTTTGTTCCTTCACTTACCTGTAAATTCATGGCTTATTCATGATTTCTCATAGAACAAATGGTGAAACTAAGTTTATAATGTTGCTTGACTGAGCATTCAACATAAGAAATATTATTTTTATTATTTTTGGAACGTTTAAATATCAGAAATGATTTTAATGTCATTATGGGGTTGACATTTTGCTCACCATGTAAACATTTTCATAATGAATGACTTGGATTTCTTAAGAAAGCTGATAATCTTGCTTGACTCATGCATTCGTGTCTTTTTTTGTTTTTTGCTGATATTAGAGCAGGAAGAATATGCCCTATAGGTTACTGGCTACATAGGATCATTTGAGGAGCTGCCTTGGGTCAGGTTCCCTGAAGCAGAGCCTGTGTTAGGGTTTTGGAAATGCATAATTCTGTGAGGGAGTGCTCCCAGGAGAAAGGGAGTGCAGGAAGTCAGCTTGGACAAAAGAGGCTAAGCAAGGATGTGTTCTCAGGAGAACTCTAGCTTCAGTCTGCTACATGGGGAGCTTGGGAACACCCATAGCACCGCAGAGAGCATCCATAGGCCCACCTGGAGAAGGGGGACAACCTTGTCAGCCCAGTGATATTCAGATTTTTCTGTATTTTGGTTGTGCCGGGTCTTTGTTGATCTGCATAGGGTTTCTCTAGTTGTGGCAAGCAGGGGCTAGTTGCAGTGGCTTCTCTTGTTGCAGGGCGCGGGCTCTAGGGCACGAGGGCTTCAGTAGTTGTGGCACACAGGCTCAGGAGTTGCAGCTTGTGGGTTCTAGAACACAGGCAGATGGTCAGATTTTGAGTGAAGACAATCCTCTGGAGAACAGAGGCAGCTGTGCACAATTGCAGTCAGACTCACTACAGCTGGATTGGCTGATAAATGAGACCTGGAAAGAATACCCACAGCATTCCGTTCCCTGATCCAAATATTACCCACCTGTCTGCCATTTCGTGTTAAGAGTTTCATTACCTTGGGTATTTAAGAGTCTTTGGTAAGATGAAAATATCCATTGTATTGGTCATTGATACCTTAGCTGTCAAGGGCAAAGAGACAGTTATTTACTGAGTACCTACCAGATGATGATCAATGTCAACATCATTCACAAATATTTTCTTACATAATTCAAGGGATACTTTAGTGGGAAATATGTAATGGTCTGAGATCAAAATATACCTAAGAAAATTATTTGAGGAAGAGGAGTAATTTCAAGGGAGATAAGACTAAACTCTTTGAGGACATGTGCCAAATGTTAATATCTTTGTGTATTTCCAGTGCAACATAAAAGCTATTCAGACAATCTATACTAAATGCATCAGTAGACAAATAGCACTAGGGTTGCAGGATTTTGTCTGCTCACAATTTTTCCCAGAGTTAGAGGAAAAAAAGGAACCCAAAAAGAGAGGGATTCGATTTAGACTTAAGAAAACACAGAAACCTATATTAAAAATGGCACTGGAACTGCAAAGAGACAGAATTTATCTTCCATGATTTTTTCTTTAAACTGAAAGTCTATTGCTATTCTGAGATATTTATCCTGATTGATGGCTGATTTAATGCAATACCCTACAAGTTACCAATGGTGTCGATATTCTGTAGATTCTTCTTCTGTAAACCATGGTTAGAGCTTTGCTGACTTGATAATCACAGTGGAAAACATTTGTTCATTTCCTTACAATCTTCCAGGCAGAGTGCCCATCAGATTTTCATCAGCTTTGCAAACACATTCTTCTGGCATGGAACATGATTTCATTAAATTGTGCTGGAACTTTCTTCCGGGGTTACACAGAACAAACTGCAGGTGTGAGATTTTTTTTTTCCCACTTCCCTACACTGCACTGTCATCTTTATAAACTCCAGTCTGCTGTCTAATCAAAGGAAGCTTCAGAAAATCCACTTTTTCCTGTCATCAACAAGTCCCTTTACCAATAAAGATGGCTAATTTGTACCTAAGGAGTATTGGTTTTTGATCATTTTTTATCCTCAAACCTCAGTACCAGAAAGATCACAAATCTGCAAAAATAAACAGCCATGCATTCACTTCCTCATTTCTTGCAGCTGTCTAAAAGCCATGATCTTCTCCTGTGGGTGTACTCAACCATTTGAAGTTTACAGTATTTTCCATTCAAACAGTAATACATAAACAAGTATTTTATTTTTAAAATATTTTTAAATGACAAATGCTTCAGCCTTTGTTAAATGCCAGTTATAAGGAGAATCATATTTTATCTCTGAAACTGTCAAAGGTTAAAATTGTTGATATTAACTGGTATTTTGGAAAATTCAGGTAAAAAAGCTTTGAGTTTTTTTTTTTTGTCATTATTGAAATCATCATGATCTCTTGAAGGTTCATTTTTTCACTTATTCAATTATTTTTATTAGATAACTTCATTTAAAATAAAATGTAAACGAGAACACTTATGAAGAACAAGGTCTCTGACTTCAGGAGACTTAGCAATTAACAATCTAAGATAAACAAAAACTTCTAATACAAGGCAGACATTGGCAAGTGTTCATGTATCATTGAATTTAATTGCATAGTTATTCTATCTACAGGCAAATTTATAGTTGAGATGCCATCAGAAACCTGGGTACAGCATAAGCTAGTGTTTTATAAAAAATAGTAAAATGGTAACCAGTTAAAGGTATTTTGAGTTCAGAAATACAGATATCAACAGGCTGACCTTCATCTAGGAAAAAAGTACTAGGTAGGCTAAAATACGTGTTCAGGTTTTTCTGTTAGAGGCTATGAAACACTTGAAAGAACTTTTGGTCCAATGTAATACAATGGTAAGACATGGGTTCTTTGGGATTCCTCTTTTATGGGTAATGGATTTGACCAATCTGTCTATAGCCTCTCCATAGTCACTGTAGTTAGTGCTCACCTGAAGGAGCCAGAACTGCTTGGAGAGCCCAGGTCAGAGAACAGATAAAGCTATTTGGTATTAAACACAAGGTTTAACTCAGTATGGGCTTCCCTGGTGGCTCAACGCACCTGCCAATGCAGGAGATGCAGGTTTGATCCCTGAGTCTGGAAGATCCCCTGGAGGAGGAAATGGCAATCCACTCTAGTATTCTTGCCTGGGAAATTCCATGGATGGAGGAGCCCGTTGGGCTACAGTCCATGGGGGTCACAAAGAGTTGGACACATCCTAGTGACTAAAGATCAACAACTGCCTCAGTCTAGTATTCTCACCTCCTAGTTCTCTATCTCTTCACTTCTCTGACCCATGGGAGTGATGGATTTTACATGCCAATGAATTTGACTTATAAGCAGAATACATCATGAGAAATGCTGGGCTGGAGGAAGCACAAGCTGGAATGAAGATTGCCGGGAGAAATATCAATAACCTCAGATATGCAGATGACACCACCCTTATGGCAGAAAGTGAAGAACTAAAGAGCCTCTTGATGAAAGTGAAAGAAGAGAGTGAAAAAGTTGGCTGAAAGCTCAACATTCAGAAAACTAAGATGATGGCATCCAGTCCCACCACTTCATGTCAAATAGATGGGGAAACAGTGGCTGACTTTATTTTTCTGGGCTCCCAAATTACTGCATATGGTGATTGCAGCCATGAAATTAAAAGACGCTTACTCTTTGGAAGAAAAGTTATGACCAACCTAGACAGCATATTGAAAAGCAGAGACATTACTTTGCCAACAAAGGTCTGTCTGGTCAAGGCTATGGTTTTTCCAGTGGTCATGTATGGATGTGAGAGTTAGACTGTAAAGAAAGCTGAGCGCCGAAGAATTGATGCTCTTGAACTGTGGTGTTGGAGAAGACTCTTGAGAGTCCCTTGGACTGCAAGAAGATCCATCCTGTCCATTCTAAAGGAGATCAGTCCTGGGTGTTCATTGGAAGGACTGACGTTGAAGCTGGAATCCCAGTACTTTGGCCACCTGATGTGAAGAGCTGACTCGTTTGAAAAGACCCTGATGCTGGGAAAGATTGAAGGCAGGAGGAGAAGGGGATGACAGAGAATAAGATGGTTGGATGGCATCACCAACTCAATGGACATGGGTTTGGGTGGACTCTGGGATTTGGTGATGGACAGGGAGGCCTGGCGTGCTGCAGTTCATGGGGTCGCAAAGAGTTGGACATGACTGAGCGGCTGAACTGAACTGAACTGAACTGAATATCCCAAAGATGGAATATCCAGGTGAAAAATGTCTGGACAGAGCAGCTATAACTCCAGGGCACAGTTTAACTCCCTCTCTTCTCATGAAAGAAGCATAACCCAATGGAATAGAAGAATACTGGAAGTCACAACAGGATGGATACACCTGAGTCCACTGTATCACTTACTACTCGTGATTCTTTTGAAAATGTTGCACTTTTACTATCACCAGTGACATACATGGCAATATATCACTGCACTATAGATGTTTAAGCCACTCACTCAACAGGCCACTCACAAAAGCAGTCCACAGTTTCCTGCTGATTGTTCCACACACAGCCATGAGGGGAAGCTTGTTAGCAGCAGGAGCAGAGCTAGGGAGAGGCTAGAAAACCTGGTTCCACTTGTAAACCTGGCAGTGTCTTTCCAAGTTAGGGCTGGATTGCTGTTGTTCAGTCCCTAAGTCATGACCGACTCTTTGTGACCCCATGAACTGCAGCATGTCAGGCTCCCCTGTCTTTCACTCTCACCCAGCTACTACTACTACTACTAAGTCACTTCAGTCATGTCTGACTCTGTGCGACCCCAGAGACAGCAGCCCACCAGGTTCCTCCGTCCTTGAGATTCTCCAGGCAAGAATACTGGAGTGGGTTGCCATTTCCTTCTCCAGTGCATGAAAGTGAAAAGTGAAAGTGAAGTTGCTCAGTCATGTCTGACTCTTTGTGACCCCATGGACTGCAGCCCACCAGGCTCCTCCATCCATGGGGTTTTCCAGGCAAGAGTACTGGAGTGGGGTGCCATTGCCTTCTCCTATTCTCGCCCAGAGTTTGGTCAAATTCATATCCATTGAGTTGGTGATGCTATCTAACTATTTCATCCTCTGCTGTCCCCTTCTCCTCCTTCCTTCAACCTTTCTCAGCATCAGGGTCTTTTCCAATGAGTTGACTCTTTGCATCAGGTGGCCAGAGTATTGGAGCTTCTGCTTCAGTATCAGTGCTTCCAATGAATATTCAGGGTTTATTTCCTTTAGGATTGACTGGGTTGGTTTCCTTGGATTAGATAATTTCTAAAGTCTCCAAACAGAAACTTCAAATCTCAGAGGTAATTAGTCCATGCTGCTGCTGCTGCTGCTGCTGCTAAGTCACTTCAGTCATGTCCAACTCTGTGTGACCCCATAGACGGCAGCCCATCAGGCTTCCCCGTCCCTGGGATTCTCCAGGCAAGAACACTGGAGTGGGTTGCCATTTTCTTCTCCAATGCATGAAAGTGAAAAGTGAAAGCAAAGTCGCTCAGTCGTGTCTGACTCCTAGCGACCCCACGGACTGCAGCCTACCAGGCTCCTCTGTCCATGGGATTTTCCAGGCAAGAGTACTGGAGTGGGGTGCCATTGCCTTCTCCGAATTAGTCCATGGAGATCAGTTAATGATACTCCTGTAGACATGGAAAGGTAAGGTCAGTGGGAATGCACACAGTGTTAATGATAAGGATATCAGACACTCGGCCAGGGATTATTTCTATTCTTTTCAATAACTGAGAACAGTAAGTAATAATCTCCTTTTATAGGTGAGAAAACAGATTTCAAATGGTTAAATGACTTGACTAAAGTATTACATCAAGTTATCCACAAACCCTTCTGTGAACCCTTCTGTTGAAAATAGGTATTTTCAAGTATATTACGGGTTTGGGAAAACCCAGAACTAAAGTACACACTCCTCCTCTTTTTGGCTTTTAAAACTCTATAAGCACCCTAAATGTCCAACAACAGGATCCTGTAAGTACATTACAGTATACTGCTGCTAAGTCGATTCAGTCGTGTCTAACTCTGTGCGACCCCATAGATGGCAGCCCACCAAGCTCCCCCGTCCCTGAGATTCTCCAGGCAAGAACACTGGAGTGGGTTGCCATTTCCTACTCCAATGTATGAAAGTGAAAAGTCAAAGTGAAGTTGCTCAGTCGTGTCTGACTCCTAGCGACCCCATGGACTGCAGCCCACCAGGCTCCTCCGTCCGTGGGATTTTCCAGGCAAGAGTACTGGAGTGGGGTGCCATTGCCTTCTCCACATTACAGTATAGCTATCTAATTTAATACCAGGAAGTGTTGGGAAGTAGATTTTGGGTTAGTTCCATTTTTTTTTCTTTTTCCCTACAAGAGTTTCTAAATTTTCTACAATGAATAACCATGACCTTAGTGCTTAACCATGTTGAGCCTCAGGTTGTTAATCTGCAAAATGGGAATAATTATGGTACTTGTTTCATAGGGCTTGTTGTGAAGGTCATATGACAAAATCTTGTAAAATGCTCAACTTAATGCTTGGCCCATTGTATGCACTAAATAAATGTCAGTCACTGAGTATAAAAGAAAACTTTGTTTTAAGGTGAGTTCTCTTCTGTTAAATCGGTATCTAATATATAATTTACTTTAAAAGTCAATTAAGCTAAAGCTAACTTTTAAATTCTTGGTGAGATCACCGTCATCCTGGAATATAATTGTAGTCGCTGGGAGGTAGAACCCAACCAAAGCTGGACTATCGCCTATTTTTATTGAGGCCAAATCTTCAGGTAGTAATGTACTTGATGCTATATAATTAAAACATAAAAGTTACTGAAAGCCAAGTGCAGCAGAAGCTCCAGCTGGAGACTAAACTGTGTTGTTTACCCCAGGATTTAGTTTATGTCTCAGCATGTTCAAGAGCCTAGTAAAGGCTATTCTCGTGTATCTATTTGCCTGAGGAACTGAGGATTCTTGGGGAAAAAAACCTAGGGGAACAAAGTGCAGACACTCAGTCTGAATAAAAAACAATGGGCAGGTTTACAGGAGAAAGTTGATCTTGAGGTGTGTTTATTACACTTTGGGACAAGTAAGTGGAATGTCCAGAAGGAATGGTCAGAGCTAGCTTTAGAGGAGGACCGGGAGTCATCTATGGAAATTTAACAAGGATCTAAGGAAACTTCCTGCAGTGAGACTGTTCATGGATCAATGAATATACAGGCCTGTTGGTTAGATCTATTTTAGATGAGAAAATCTGCTTTCTTGTTAGGTAAATTCCCAAACCAGCTAATATGGCCTCTGGGGTCAAGGCGATAATATTAGAATCCCAGAGAATGCTAAATCAGCAACTCCTTTCCCTCACTAATCTACCTTAAAAAAAAAGTGCTGCACAAAACCCTCTGCTCGTGTATTCATTTTTCTGTGTCTTTTCAGGGTGAGCCCTGACAGATAGTTGAATGACTGCCCTTTGGTCTGTGGCTGCAGAGAAATGAGCAAAGGACCTGGGAGTTCTGAAACACGAATCAGATGACATTCTTATAACTTAATGATCTTGAGTTCTCTGACATTCTTTTATATGTCAACAGTATCATATTAAAGTTTTATCATGCCTGAAATGCTTATTCCTTTAAGGAAAATTGCTCCAGGTTGCAATTTTTCTCCTTCTCAAATCTATGGCTATTTCTCTAGATGGCTGTTTTTATGTCATCATCCATCGTGATAAAAACTGGCCTAACCTGGAGCTTGATTGTTTACTCTCAGATTAGTGTTTCTGGTGGTGACACACCCTTTCCATTGGGTAAAATTCTCAGATGCAGTGGACTAGGGGCTGTGACCGTCAGCATTTAGTAAAGAGACATGACATGTAACAACCACAGAGCTACGTCAGTCAATCATGAGGGTTTTCCCGGTCTCAGCAGGAACAGACTGTGGCCATCACAGGGGCATGTATCTTGGTTTTATAGAGAATCACATAGCTCCAGCTGTGCGATCTTGTGATGCTCAGAAGAGAGACCCCAGTCTTCTCCTACACATTCCTGGAAGCACCTAATACATTGTACAGCTGTACTCTGTCTCATTTCTATTCCTAAAGAGAGGAGATGGGCTAATAGCTGTATAGACAGAAAATTGTTTTCAGAAGGAGTTGAGAACAGAGCTGTAAAACCATAATATCTTCCAGACCAACTTTTTGTCATTCAGGCAATCATAACAGACAATCAGTGTTACATTCAGACAGAGGGCTTTTCTCCCCTCTTCCAATTCCCCTTTGGAGCCTGACTTCTTTTTAATAACATCTCTTTATACTTGCCTTCTCAAGCAAAAGCCCCAACTTAGTATTTTTTAAAATTGTCTTGACTCAAATTTTCCTATTGACTTTTTTCCTTACTTTTTTGATGTTTTTAGAGTCTCAGTTCACCTTTTGTTTTCAAGTCACCTCCATCTTCAGATTCACCTATCCAAAATATCTTTGTTAATACTTGATACCTACATCTATTCCTCAGTGGTACATTGGGTTTCCAGGTCCCTCTAATGGTGGAACTTTCCTTCTACTTCCTTGCCACCCTCACCATTTGCATCTATTTTAAAATTCCTTGGCTTTGTTTCAGTTTTCCTCGTCAAGTAAAGTTCCTTTAACTATGCAAGTTCCAACTCTTTGCTGATTTTTTGGAGAAGATATGCACTTGCCACTCAGATCCAACCTGCGTCATTCATGTTTGTAATGGTATTCTTAATTTACTGAACCAGTCTCAGTTTTTTCATCTTGATTTTACTTTCTCTGCTGGCATTTTTCTTGGACAGTTTTTTCCTCATTGTTTGAAAGTTTTAAGCCCTAGGCTTCTAGATAGGGGCAAACTCTCATTCTCAAGAAGAATCTTTTCTAGTATTTTTGGGTCATGGTAACATGCAAGGGTGGTTAGCTCTGTGACAGAACTTTGTTTCTGCTGAGAACTACATAACTGCCCACATCAACTGTTTTTATCAGATAAGTACAGCCAGTCCTTCTCCCTTCCCCCGAGAAAAAAGAACCAGCTGGACCCCAAGGAATAACTTACCACTGTAATTAAGCCAAACAGTCCTCAGATACTCGTCTTCATCTTTTTCATTCTTTAAATGGCTTTTGTTTTCTACTAGCTAAACTTGCAGTGTTTTTTTTTCAGGCTTACATAAAAGCTGTCTTTTTATTTTCCTCTTCGTTGATACTCTTACATTTGTCTTGTGAACTGTTTTTAGGATGTTTACATATATTATGTGGCAGATAAAGAACTATTTGACCCGAGACTTCCGCTGAAACAATTATGCAGGATTCTTCCAATAGTGCTTTAGTGTTAGACCAGGGCTCACATGGGTTTTTGTTACAGACTGTGTCTGAGATGTTCTACTCAAAATTTGCAGTGCATTAAGAAGTAACACTGCAAGGAGATCCAACCAGTCCATCCTAAAAGAAATCAGTCCTGAATATACATTGGAAGGACTGATACTGAAGCTAAAACTCCAATTCTTTGGCCACCGGACGCAAAGAACTGACTTGTTTGAAAAGACCCTGATGCTGGGAAAGATTGAAGGTGGGAGGTAAAGGGGAAGACAGAGGATGAGATGGTTGGATGACATCGCTGACTCAATGGACATGAGTTTGAGTACACTCTGGGAATTGGCAATGGACCGGGAGGCCTGGTGTGCTGCAGTCCATGGGGTCGCAAAGAGTTGGACACGACTGAGCAACTGAACTGAACTGACTGAAGAAGTAAGACACTATTGATACTATGTACAAAATAACATAATGAGATAACTAGATAGATAACTAGTGAGAACCTACTGTAAAGCACAGGAAACTCTACTTAAAGTACTCTGGTGACCTGAACGGGAAGGAAATCCAAAAAGGAAGGGAAATACGTACATGTATGGATGACTCATTTTGCTGTACAGTAAAGCTAGCGCAACTTTGTGAAACAGCTATTTGTTGTTGCTGTTCATTCGTTAAGTCGTGCCTGACTCTTCTCTACCCCGTGGACTATAGCACGCCAGGCTTCCCTGTCCTCCACTATCTCCTGGAGTTTCCTCAGATTCATGTCCATTGAGTTGGTGATACTATCTAACCATCTTATCCTCTGCCACCCTCTTCTCCTGCCCTCAATATTTCCTAGCATCCGGGTCTTTTCCAATGAGTCAGCTCTTCACATCAGGTGGCCAAACTACTGGAGCTTTAGCAACAGTCTTTCCAATGAATATTCAGAGTTGATTTCCTTTGATTGATTGATTTGATCTCCTTGCAGTCCAAGGGACTCTCCAGAGTCTTTTCCAGCACCACAGTTCGAAAGCAGGAATTCTTTGGTGCTCAGCCTTCTTTACGATCCAACTTTCACATCTGTACATGACTACTGGAAAAATCATAACTTTGACAAGCAACCAGACTGCAATAAAAATTAGTTTTTAAAAAGAACTAATTTTATAAAGAAATTGCTTATCAGAAATAAAATCATGCCACTGAAAAGTTTTAGAACTAAAAGGAAGCTGAGTATTCTATCTCAGTAATTTTAGGATGAAGAAATCAAGGTGGAGAGAGGATGCCTGTTCAGACTCACAAATAGCAAGCAGGGCATAGCAGAGCATATAATGCCCCATGAGATTTAGTGACATTCATTCAGCATCCAGATTCTTAACATCAGATCATGCTCCAGACACTTGGGTCTTATCTCTCTCCTATCCCTTGTCTATTTTATCCACTATGAGAAAAGTTTTCTGACTTCTTAGAGGAGATTTCTGGATTTTTAAAATGTGTATGTTTGTAACATCACAAACACAAATTATAATCTGGTGCAGTGATGTTTATTAATTGTATATGTTTTAATTGTTTAGTTACAGCAACAAAATAGAGTCCAGAGCTATTGCTTCTTTTTTTTTTGTCTTCCTCAAATACCTTTTCTCAAACTTTCCTGAATCCATTTATTCCTCCTTCTTTCTGCTTTGATTGCACCTTCTAGCCTGTGTCTTCCTTCCTTCCTTTTTTCTTTCATTCCTTTCTTTCTTTCTTTCCACTTTTCTTTCTCTCTTTATTCCTTTCACTGTGTTGGCAAGTGGGATCTGCACTGTGGCTCACAGACTCTCTAACTGTGGTTCACTGACTCGGTAGTTGCAGTTTCCAGGCTTAGTTATTCTGCAGCATGTGGGATCTTAGATCCCAGACCAAGGGTCAAACTCACGTGCTCTGCGTTGAAAGGTGGATTCTTAACCACGGAACCACCAGGGAAGTCCCCGAGCCTGCCACTTCTAACCTCCTATGTGTCAAGAAATAGTCAGGTCAGCACTGCATGTTACATAATATTTGCCAAGCCTCTTGATGAGTGATCAGGGACATAATACAGTCTTTCACGCTGGAGTAACCCCTTTTCTGTTTGTTTTTGAAATCTGGGTGATGGATCTTGTGGTCTCCAAGGAAGTGGAGAAGAAGGCATTTCTCTCACGCAGACCTCCTGAGACAGCATGAGTGCTTACCTGTAGCATTTGGTTGCAGAGTGCCTCCTATCATGCATTTTGAACAAACCCCCCAAATGCTAGTGTTCTGATTTATAGGCTGAGAGAAAACTAAAATTCCACTCTTTCAAACAGATTTTGATTTTTAATTCTGGGTAGCTTTTTATGTTCTTTGATTTTCTGATGCCAATAAACTGCTCCATTTTGAAGGGAGTGAGCAGGGTACACTGGTTTGAGAGCCATAGTGTAAGGTGTGTTCAGCAGCTGGTGCCCTTGATCTAAGAGACGAGAGAAGCACTTTTCAGGAATTCTGGTTTCCCAGGCTCTCCCTTTGCTGAGCAGGTAAATGAAAATATTGGAGAATGGCTGACAGAACAGGAACGCCACTGGGCAGATCTTTCTTTATGAGTATGAAGCACTTTTCTTTCTAAATGTCAGAGTTCTCCAAACAGAGCAAATGCTTTCAATGATCCTTCTCACATACTGACTTCTCACTATATACAGGGTTGGCCAAAAAGTTCGTTTGGGTCCAAAACATCTTACAAAAAAAACCCAAACCAATTTTTTGGCCAACCCAATACATACACACATTTCCAGACTGGGATCCTAAAGTGCGGTCAAAAGGAGGAAAGTGTGAACTGCAGTGAATCCAGGTGTGACTGATGACTAGTACCAGAAATTCCAAAAGTTCAAAATAGCAACTGTGCAGTCTCACTATCTGTTCTTATTAACAGGAGTGGGTGGGAATAAACGGCAGTAATCCTAAGTCAGTTTCAGAGTCAGAACCATCCTGGCTCTGAATTCTAACCATCACAGAATTGATTCTAGGAAACAGCTCTATTCCCTCTGATTTCTGTATATCAGTGTGTTCAAATATTCCACTCCTCTGTTTACCCTGATACTGAAACAATGATTTCAAACTAGGCTTTTTAATTGTTTTGATATTAGCTTTTCTAAAAGAGAATAATTTTTTAAAAGTATTCTTTCTTCCTTATAGAGAAATTCTTATGTTGTTAACTGACACTGAATTTTTTTGAAGTTTAGGCTTACCTAAAATTGCTCTTTTGATTAATTTCATGTGGTTATTTTTATCCATTTAGTCTTTAATGTATTAGATCTTGTATATATGCTATAGATTATTTTAAGATATGTTATAAACCGTGTGATCTTTTATCATCCTACTCTGTGTATTATGTTTTATAGTCTCATAGATTTTATTTTCAAATGAGTGTGACCTTATCTAGGTTTTTTCTGCAGCTTTTTTTCTCTTATTCGTTTACATTCCTTGTTCAGAGTAATACAAAGAGGATAAGAGAAAGAGAGAGAAGAGAGAGCAACAGTAAAGTGTGCTTCTTGAAATAAAGGAAAGATATTTGAACAGAAAGTGACATGGAAAAGGAAGAAGTAGACAAAGTGAAAGTAAATGACTATGATTTGAACTGTAATATGGTATATATTGTTCATAATAATAAACATTGTAATTAAAAATTTTAAAGTCTTTAAAGACATACCATGCATTTCAAATAATGATCTCTTAAGGCACTCAGGCTATTTGAATCCCTAGTCAGAGAATAAACTAATAACAGAATTTCTTTTAGGATATCATTTGGGGAAGAAAGGACCTAAGACTTTCAAGAGATTGGGATTCTATGTTTCTGACAAGGAATCCAAAAGACTTGTGTGCTCTGCACACTTGTCCCCCAGGCTGGGCTCACTGACAGTAACATTGTTCCTAGAAGTAAGAACTGGGGCACTGCGGGAAGAAACACAAGGGAGCAGGGTCAGGAGGCAAATGAGAGTTTTTCTATCACTAGCTAGAAAAGTTCTTAGGGAACTGTCCAAATCAAGCCTGGGGCTTGTTATTATTGTTCTGTCGCTAAGTTGTGTCCGACTCTTTGCGACCCTACAGACTGCAGCACACCAGGCTCCCCTGTCCTTCATTATCTCGGAGTTTGCTCAGATTCACGTCCATTGAGTCAGTGATGCTATTAAAATCTATACATCTCACTCTCTGACATCCCCTTCTCCTCCCGCCTTCAATCTTCCCCAGCATCAGGGTCTTTTCAAATGAGTCAGTTCTTCACATCAGGTGGCCAAAGTATTGGAGTTTCAGCTTCAGCATCAGTCCTTCCAACGAATATTCAGGGTTCATTTTCTTTAACATTGACTGGTTTGATCTCGTTGCAGAGATCAAGCTAACCTGGGCTGGTCTCGGGGGAACTATGACCACTTTGCATGAGTGCTCAGTCGTGTCTGACTCTACGACGCCATGGACTGTAGCCTGCCGGTCTCCTCTGTCCTTGGGATTTTCCAGGCAAGAATACTGGAGTGGGTTACCATTTCCTCATCCGGGAGATCTTCCTGACCCGGGCATGGAACCCACGTATCCTGTATCTGCTGCACTGCAGGTGGATTCTTTACTGCTGAGCCACCAGGGAACCCCATCTTTAGAAAATAGGAAAATGTCTAGATTGTTTCAAAGTATATTAGTCCTCAAAAACTTTGTATTCATAGTTAAGATCTCGCAAAAAGAATGACTTCCTTTAGCTGCATTGGTGGTGTTTACTCCCTGTTTGCTTTTCGTTTTTCTGCTTAGAGCTCTGATTTTGCCAAATTCCCAGCAGCCTGACATGCTCCAGTGTGATCTCATGTCGGCCCTGGTACTCCTGTGTGGTTCTGGGCTGTTGGTGCACCCTCCTCTGGCTTGCCCTCCATCTGACTTCTTGCTCCAGCACTCTTGAACTTGGAAGCTGTGCTATTCACATGGCCTCCCTTCCTAAGAGAAATGGAACCATATTAATTCCCTGGAAAAAAATAGGTAATCAGCTCTGATCCTCCCTTCCTGATTTCTTCCCTCCTAAGAGTCACCAACTAAATTCATTGATTTACCTGCATTTCTGTGCTGCTATTTTTTTTTTTTGGTCATATTATCCACTATAGCATGCATTCATCTTTTAAAATAATTATTTTTAATTGAAGAATAATTGCTTTACAATGTTGTGTTAATTTCTGCTGTACAACAATGTGAATTAGCTATGTGTATACAGGTATCCTCTCCCTCTTGAACCTCCGTCCCCACCGCTATAGGTCATCACAGAGCACTGAGCTGAGCTCCCTGTATATACAGCAGCTTCTCACTAGCTGTCTATGTTACATACAGCACTCTCCCAATTCACCCCACCCTCCCCTTCCCCTCTCATCCACAAGCCTGTCCTCTGTGGCTGTGTCTCTATTCCTGCAACCCAGATGTCCATCGACAGATAAATGGATAAAGAAGATGTGGTGCACATACATAAGGCAGTATTACTCAGCCATGAAAAAGAATGAAACTGGCTCTTTGTCATGATGTGGATGAACCTAGAGTCTGTCATACAGAGTGAAATAAATCAGAAGGAGAAAAAGAAATATCGTATATTAACACATATATACAGAATCTAGAAAAATGATACTGATGAACTTATTTGCATGCATTAACTTTTTAGGGCCCATATATTTCATGGAAGGTTGAAAGTATATATATACCCCTCTCTACCGCTCTCAGGCATTAGTACACTCAGGCATGACATCAATCACCCATGACTTTACATTAGAGAGCCAACTGTGTACTCATAATTGTGTGTACTCAAAATTCTGTGCACTCAAAATTGTGTGTACTCATAACTGTGTGTAGTCATAATTTTGATAGGCAGGTAGAGGGCTCAGAACAAATGTGTCAATGCCATTGTCTTTAAGGAGCTATTTCAGTCTTGTTGAGACAAAACTTAAGTTTGTGTGAATGGACTGGCCCTTTTGTCCAAAACACACATTCCTCCACTCCAGCACAGGGGTAGAGAAAAGCTCCCAACACAAGAAGCTCTGAGAGAGGGAACTAAATTCAATCAGACCCTGACACTTTCTCAGTTGGCGTTGTTACCTTCTTGTATGGCCACTTCTGCCACTTTATTCTGTGGCACGCCCCACTTTCTCCAGGCCAGTCATACAACAAAAATCCCTTCTCACGTTCACTTCATTTAGCACAGTAGGGAATATGTAGGCTTTCCCTCTCAAAATGTATTATTAAATAGGAGTTAAATGAAATATTAGTAAACTACAACAAATCCTGGAGAAGACCCTGATGCTGGGAAAGATTGAAGGCAGGAGGAGAAGAGGATGACAGAGGATGAGATGGTTGGATGGCATCACCAATTTGAAGGACGTGAGTTTGAGCAAGTTCTGGACGTTGGTGATGGACAGGGAAGCCTGGTGTGCTGCAGTCCATGGGGTCACTAAGAGTCAGACATGACTGAGCGACTGAACTGAACAACAAATCCTACTATTTTGTTGGGTGGTTTGTCTGCAATGATGCTGTCTGTGATAGGAGGAGAAGGCAGAGTGTTGCAGAGTAAGTGCAAGACAAGGGTCTTGTTAGTCATGAATAACACATTATTGTTCAAAGCTAGGTCTTCCCTTTGCTCTTTTGGCTCCAACAGGAAAGTAAAGTTTTCCAATTCTAAGGATGCTATCAAAAGGGGACAAAAATATATCTGAGCTAACCTTCCATATCTTAGAGCTGCGTTGACCACAGACCCTTCTTTAGGCTGAAACATGTGTGAAGCCCCCCATACTAGTTTGTTTCCCTCTCACCTACTCCTTGCCTTTTGGCCATGTGATCATTGGAGATGATCTTGTTTTCTGGTACTGGGAACCTAGCAATGTGAACAACATTCTCCTTTGAAGAACAGACACTGACAGATAAAATCAAGCCTTTGCTTATTTTAAGCCTCTCCAGCATGTCCCATACACAATGAGAACTCACTTCAAATTTCTCCTTAGAAACTCTTGCCTACTGCACAACTGATTTATAGGTGTGCTGAGTCGCTACAGTCATGTCCAACTCTTTGCCACCCTGTGGACTGTAGCCTGCCAGGCTCCTCTGTCCATGGGGCTGTTCAGACAAGACTACTGGAATGGGTAGGGGATCTTACCCAGGGGACCTTCCCAAACCAAGGATCAAATCCGTGTCTCTTATGTCTCCTACATTGGCAAGTGGGTTCTTTACCACTGCTGCCACTGGGATGCCTGATTTACAGGCAGTAGTGAGTATTAAATAATACTTTCTCTCTTCCTGGGTTAGGTTTCTAGTCCTGTCTCTCCAAATAAATTTAAAGGAAAAAAAAAAAAAAAAGGTTTGCGGATGGGTCTAGAATTAACCACAAACTATGCAATATGCAGTGTTAACATCTATCTATTGAAACTTTCATATGCAGGTGATGATGTTGGAATATTGTGACAAGTAGTCTAGCCTTCACTGACAATGTTTTATTGACTATTTCAAGCTCAGTAAGTACTAAATGATTTCCCTTATATTCTGCATGACTGTTGTCTCCATTCTATACTCTCAAGGACCCCATCTCCAGTGACTATTTTCAGGCTTACATGGAGAATTTCAGGGTGAAGGGGAGAGGGCCAACCGTCTCTTTCTCAAAGCATTTTCTCCACGTCAAGGGCTAGGCATCTATTCTGCCTGCTAGTTTCTGCCTCCTGCAATGCCACACGAACTCTTTCCCGGCTCTTTGACTTCATGCATTTAACTGCTCAGTCCACTCATAAGGATCTCCTGAGTGCTTATTGTTTGTATGGACTTTGAACTTCTTACATCCTCTGCTCTTGGATGTTTGCTTACTTGAATTTGGACTCACCTGCTGCCTACTTTTTGGTTCACAGGTCACAGGGAGGCTGCTTCCTGGTTGCAAAGCCCTAATCCATGATCTGCTGCCACTCATAAATATAGAGAGCAAGTTTGCTTTTCAGGCTATTAAATGTCAGAATTGTCTACCTGTGATGACTGTATCCTCTTTAAGAGGATCGTTGTAAAATTGGTCTTTCCTTGTGGGTATGGCTGCCTTGCTGCAGTTTTCTCTATGGCATTTCATCATGTGAATTTCAGTCTTTCGTGTATCTGTTTCATAATGTTGAAGAGTGCTGGATTTGGGTATGAGAAGATGTTACCATCTAAAATCTTACTACCCTTTTTTTCTTAAAGTTTTCACATAATGAGCTTTATTTTTTTACAACTTTTAATTTTATACTGGAGTATAGCCGATTAACATCGTTGTGATAGTTTCAGGTGGACAGTAAAGGGACTCAGCTCCATGTATATATGTATCCATTTTCCCCTAAACTTTCTCCCATCTAACTTCCACATAACATTGAGCAAAATTCCCTGTGCTGTAAGAATTCACTACTGATTTGGTCATTGTTGGTAACAAGAAATAGGATTTAAGGGGTTTCATTTAAAACTGGAAACAAAGAATAGTATGACTGATGTGCATGAAATCCAAGCCCCAATTTTGTGATATTAACAGCTGTTTCTAAATCAAGTTTGGAGAAGCTGGAATAAAACAAGAACTAAAAGAAAGAATGCTAGTGATTAGATAGGTTTAGTTTCTCAACCCAGAACGTTTTGCTTATTCCCTAAATAACTTAAGACATGTCACTTACATCTCTCAATTTCATACCTTTGGTTAAACAATCAAGTGAGGCAATATACACAAAAGGTCTACCAGGATTGTTAGACTGAAATGTTTCCTTCGTAATAATAAATGTTAGTAACCCACATCCTCTCTCCATTCTTTACATGGCTGCTGCTCTGTAAACAAATTTGACCATGTTGATTTCTTGCTTATACCCTTCAGTATCCTAGAACGAGGTAAAAACTCTTAGAATGAAAATAAAACTTAGCATAATCACACTATCTGACTTTACCCGTGAAGGTAGCTAAACATAATGTTGCGTGAGTTTGGGGGGGTGCTCCCTCTTACCACTCCTCTTCAATTTTCCAGGACACTTTTACCTTTTAGTGTGGCCCCTGTTGCCTATTGGCAAGTTTAGTGTTGAAAGGAGGTTGCCTATCTGGAAAGTAATATAAGACCACACAGGAACTAAGCAAACTCTTATACAGATGGTCAATTTTTCTGTTGGAAGGATAGGGGCTGATGGGCTATCTAAGGGAGAGATTAGCACAGCTTCTCTGCATGCACGGTATCCTTTGTTTACCCGGGTGGACACTGGACCCTCTATGGCTCACTTCCCATACAACTCCTGGATGGAAGCAGTGGGCGTGATCACTTAGGTGCATGCTCGGAGGTCTCAGAGCATGTCTTTGCCCAAGTCTGTGTGTTGCTCTACGTCTCATTCCTTTGTCTCTCACCCTCTTAACACATCTCCTTCATCCGCTCTATTTCACCACATCGAGAACTTCTTTCTAGACTAGAGTGAAGGATGAAAGTTGCACAGTCATGTCTGACTCTTTGCAACTCCATGGACTGTACGTTCCCTGGAACACTCCAGGCCAGAGCACTGGAGTGGGCAGCCTTTCCCTTCTCCAGGGGATCTTCCCAACCCAGGGATCAAACCCAGGTCTCCTGCATTGTAGGCGAATTTTTTTACAAGCTGAGCCACCAGGGAAGAAGCTGTCTCTAAATCACAAGGTATTCTCACCAAGTCTATTGCCTATTCATAAAACTCCGGGAGTTGGCGATGGACAGGGAGGCCTGGTGTGCTGCGATCCATGGGGTCACAGAGAGTCAGTCGGACACAACTGAGCAAGTGAACTGAACTGAACTGAACCAGTCCTATGCCAGTTGAAGCCTATGGCTTGGCCTAAGCCATAGGCTTTTTTTTTTTTAAGAGTATAATTGCTTTACAATGTTGTATTAGTTTCGGCTATACAGCAAAGTGGTAATTCACCTATACATATTTCCCTTCTTCCTTAGATTTCCTTCCTGTTTAACATATACCTATATATCTTTATCTATCTATCTATCTATATATATATATATATTTTTTTTTTTTTTGGTTGCTGCTGTTTTTCATCATTTTCCCTGTGCTGCCCTTTGCCTAAAACAAGTGAACTGATAGACTGAAGGCACAGGGGAAAAGAGAATCCTAGAAATAAAAATGCATTGATTACTATTTCAAAGGTAGTATCTCATCATATAAATACAATTCCATCTAACAGAAATGCTCTAAGACCTATCCACCATGTGAAAAATAGTTATATGAAAAGGTACCATAAGTTCAATCAAAGTTGTTAGGGATATATTACCTGCTGCCGTAAGAGGGCTCCAGGTTAGCTTGTTTCCAGTCCTCCTAGTCCTCTGACTACTAAGTATTTGAGCTGAGGGCTCTTCCAGCTGTGAGCTGGCCAGAGGAGGAGCAACCCAGAGCCGAGTCAACGTCACCCAGGATCCTGCTGTATTTCGGGCTTGCTTCCTACCTTGTTTTCCTGCTCTCTGTTGATCTTTGCTTTTTCTTTGTAACTACAAATAGCCTTTCCTTTCAGCAAGGATTTCTCTTCTTCCCTGGGGACTGGGACACAGCAAAGTCTCTGCAACTTCTATCTTTATCCTCTGTCTCTGAAGTTAGCAGATAAGCTTGTGTTTTTGCTTTCTAGCAAAAATGGAAAACTGGCCAGGAAAAATCACCTTTTCAGGTCTAGTTCTGGTCCTCCCACTCTCACTCTCAGGGAAGAACCTGTGTTCTTCTTCTACATCAGTCAGACCCACCTCTGAAGTTAGACTACTGGGTTGGGATTGTGGCCACAGCCATTGCTCACACTAGGTTTTAGGTACATAACAGGCTGAATTAAAACTCATCTTCATTTAAGAGTGAAGACAGAATCAGTTTTTAATAAAGAAAGGCATCCTAGACATTCCATCTCAGAAGTCAGAGTGGGCATTTTATTGTGAAAGTGGGAAGTCTCTGAGAGAGGCTCAAGAAGAAGAGGATTCAGAACTGCCATCTTGTTTCCCCTTTGTCTTCAGCAATCCTTTGCCTGGCTCTATAAACCTGCTCTAGGTTATTCTGGTAGTGTATAAAACTCTACTCAATACTCTGTAATGACCTACGTGGGAAAAGAATGTAAGAAAGAGTGGATAAATGTGTATGTATAACTGATTCATTTTGCTGTATAGCAGAAACTAGAACAACATTGTAAATCAACTGCATAGCAATCAATAATTTTAAAAAACAGAGATAAGTGATAGAGAAAAGATTTTAAAAAAAGTAAAGTAAGGAATTCCAAGGATAGGATGGGAAATTCAATTAGCAATTTGGCTAGACAGCTAATTGGAAAGCTGGATAACATCATGTTTTGTTTTTTTTTTTTTCAAACTAGATATGTGTTACTTGACTCAACTTGTCAGCTTTCCAGAGAACATCTTCCTGACTTTTGTATCTGAAATCTTCGTCTTTCCCAGTGTTTACCACAAACGTTCATATTGAGTGGAGTGGCCATCTTGATTCTGTAATGTCACATCTGTGGGCGTCATGAAGGTCAAGGTCTCAGAGAGCACTGGGGATGAGTGCTCATTCATGAGTGTTTGCTCTGGGTAAAGATGGCAGAGACTTGATGGAAGATGACCAAGTCTGACTCATAGGAATACTAAAACGTCTTATTTGTTAACTATGTCAGCCACTGTGCTTTTTGGTTCACATGAAATAATTTATTTTATATCCATGTTTTATGTTCTGTGAAGTACCATCATGATGCTAATGACTCCCAGCTGAAGAACACACACCTATGGGATGAATGGGCAGAGGGACAGGAGCTGATATTTCATCTGTAAATCTCTGATGAGAAGAATGCCATTTAATAGGGACCAAACAAGACTTGTATCTGTTACTAGAGCATTACATATATGTTTGTGTGTGTGTGTGTATTTTATATGTATGTATGTGTGTGTGTGTGTGTATGTTGGCAGGAGGTCATATATAGTGGTTATATATAGTGGCAGGAGGTCAGCCAGCAAGTGAGGAAAAGACTTTTGAAGAAACTGATGCCAAAATTAACAAAAAATAAGGATCTTTGGGGAAAATCCATGGTTCTTATAGAATAAGTGGGTTGGCTTCCTGTTAGGAGTTTCTAGGAAGTCACTTAACTTAATGGATGGCATTTTTGCAGTATCTTATTCCAGCCTCTTGGCTCCACCCTTTACAATTTCATTGAGTAAAGCATCTGGGAAGATTTGTATAGTTTTCCCAATCTCATCAGTTCAGTTCAGTCGCTCAGTCGTGTCTGACTCTTGGCAACCCCATAGACTGCACTATGCCAGGCTTCCCTGTCCATCACCAACTCCTGGAGCTTACTCAAACTCATGTCCATTGAGTCAGTGATACCACCCAACAATCTCATCCTCTGTCATCCCCTCCTTCTGCCTTCAATATTTCCTAGCATCAGGGTCTTTTCAAATGAGTCAGTTCTTTGGATCAGGTGGCCAAGTATTGGAGTTTCTGTTTCAGCATCAGTCCTTCCAATGAATATTCAGGACTGATGTCCTTTAGGATTGACTGGTTTGATCTCTTTGCAGTCCAAGGACCTCTCAAGAGTTCTCCAACACCACAGTTCAAAAGCATCAATTCTTTGGTACTCAGCTTTCTTTATAGTCCACCTCCCACATCCATACACGACTCCTGGAAAAACCATAGCTTTGACTACATGGACCTTTTTTGGCAAAGTAATGTGTCTGCTTTTAAGTATGCTGTCTAGGTTGGTCATAACTTTCCTTCCAAGGAACAAGTGTCTTTTAATTTCATGGCTGCAATCACCATCTGCAGTGATTTTGGAGCCCCCAAAAATAGTCTGTCACTGTTTCCACTGTTTCCCCATCTATTTCCCATGAAGTGATGGGACCACATACCATGATCTTCATTTTCTGAATGTTGAGTTTTAAGCCAACTTTTTCACTCTCCTCTTTCACTTTCATCAAGAGGCTCTTTAGTTCTTCTTCACTTTCTGCCATAAGGGTGGTGTCACCTGCATATCTGAGGTTACTGATATTTCTCCCTGCAATCTTGATTCCAGCTTGTGCTTCTTTCAGCCCAGTATTTCTAATGATGTACTCTGTATATAAGTTAAACAAGAAGGGTGAAAATCTCATAGAATCGTATTATTAACAGTAATCTAGGTGAAGCTCTAATACTTTGGCCACCTAATATGAAGAGCCTACTCATTGGAAAAGACCCGCCTGATGCTGAGAAATATTGATGGCAAAAGGAGAAGGGGGTGGCAGAGGATGAGATGGTTAGATAGCATGACTAACTCAATGGTCATGAATTTGAGCAAACTCCAGGATACAGTAAAGGATAAGGGAGCCAGGAGTGCTGCAGTCCATGGGACAGTCCATGGACATGACCTAATGACTGAACACACACACACAGGTCGCATTGTATATTGAACTATCAGACTTGAGCACTTTCATTTTTAAACAATGAAAAATACCTCCATTATCTCCAAAATACCTCAAAAGCATGACAGGTCCATGGTATATTTTAAAATGTTTGAAGTTTTGTACTTACACGACACGAATATCAATATATGCACTGTTCATGTCAGAGTCCTTGTATCCTGCAATATAAAGCTAGTGGAGGCCAGGCAGGAGAGCAGTTGAAATCTTCTTGGAACATAAATATATTGAAGGTTGCTAATGAAAGACTAATTGATGAGAACAGGAAGCAGTCAATTTTAATAATGTAATTTGTTCAGTATCACTACAGCAATTTAAAACAGAAAGAAAGAAAAGGGTTTAAATCTCTAAATTCTGTGCTGAAAGATCCAAGGTTAAGATGAGATTGCAGCATAGCTTGTTTGTTAGCATAGTTAAAAATAATGATCAAGTTAATTAAAACTGAATTATAGTGGAACCATCTCAATAGACTCATGACAACCATTTTAATGAGTTCCATTAAAGGTAGCAATAATAATTAAGTTATTTTGAAACCAGCTCAATAATTTTCATAAGAAATCTATTATGCACATTTCTTTCATGTCCCTGTTGGTATAACTGTAGTAGCAGGAAATTTAGACTGTGGACTCTAAATATGCTCTGCAATGAATTGTGTTATGAATTAATGCTGTGCATGCTATTTGAGAAGAGTAGTTACCATCTGTGTGTGTTATCTCTCTTTGCACAATTCTCCCAAAGAACAATGGTGACACTAAAAAAGAGGGAACATTCTAAGGTGAGATCCCCAGTCTTTTTCCAACAACTGGGGACTCCATAAACATGAAAATATTTAAAAGTCTCCTTGCATATAAGTGGTTGTATTTTTAGAATCCTATTGATTAATAAAAGGCATCATGACACCAAGTTTTATGATTTCAGCAGCAATTTGCATTTTGTTAGTCACAACTTCTATGTAAGTAGAGGAAGTATTAGTGAGATTTTGTTTGAGCCTATGATATTTTAGTTCTCAGACAAAGCTGCTATATTTTTGTCCTTTCCTTTCTTTCTCTCCCCCAGGATAAGGCCATTGGTATTGGAAATCTGGAGTGAAATGAGATAGGCTCCCATGTTTCTGCAATTTCTTGGGATGTCAATCTGAACAGGAGGTTAGGAAAAAGGATAGTGGGTTACTATGTAGGTATCAACACATCTATCATCTGCCTTCTCTTTCTATAAGAATGTTTTGCCTTTAACTTACACACAAAGTTCTTTTTTTTGTATTTCTATTTTGAAGAAAATATAAACTAAATGAAGAATGAAGCTGGATACTTACTCTTCATCCCTAATCTTTGAATATTGAGACTTTATGTCATGAATACTTAAAAGGCTATTTATACAGGTAAATAAATCTCAACTTTATTGTGTTTAAGAATTACCAATGATATTAGTAAACATCACTCAGTGTAGGTAATTTATAATCTTATTTCAGGCTTTTAAGTAAATACTTCACTTTTTAAATTAAAGCTTCATGACTACTCAAACCCCACACAGATTACTGATAAATATCTGTAGATTGACTTATTAAAGTTCATTAGTTGTTTTATTATATTTATTAGTATTTATTTATTACGATTATTATTATTGATCACATAAATTTGTCATGCTGTCCTAGGTTATTACAAAACTGTGTGTTCTTGGACTATTAGCTTACATTTAAGCATAGTGGCTTCTCCCCGGAAATGGCTATTTTCAAGGGGTATTCCTGCAGCTATTAAATAAAAATGCAATCATAAGGTCATTAATCTTATCTCAATAAAGTGCAAATGCAAAATTTTTATTATTAATATGTCTATCTACATTTATTATACAAAATTATATAGTATTTCAGAAACAGAAATAGTAATTACAAAGTCAACATGGATTGAGTGCATTCAGTTCAGTTCAGATCAGTCATTCAGTCATGTCCAACTCTTTGCAACTTAATGGTCTGCAGCTTTCCAGGCTTCCCTGTCCATCACCAACTCCCAGAGCTTGCTCAAACTCATGTCCATCTAGGTGATGCCATCCAACCATCTCATCCTTTGTCCTCCCCTTCTCGTCCTGCCTTCAATCTTTCCCAACATCAGGGTCTTTTCCAATGAGTCAGTTCTTTGCATCAGGTGGCCAAAGAATTGGAGTTTCAGCTTCAACATCATTCTTTCCAGTGAATATTTAGGACTGATTTCCTTTAGGATGGACTGGTTGGATCTCCTTGCAGTCCAAGGGACTCTCATGAGTCTTCTCCAACACCACAGTTTAAAAGCATCACTTCTTCAGTGCTCAGTTTTCTTTATAGTCCAACTCTCACATCCATACATGACTACTGGAAACACTATGGCTTTGACTAGACAGACCTTTGTTGGCAAAGTAATGTCTCTGCTTTTGAATATGCTTGGTCATGGCTTTTCTTCTAAGGAGTAAGTGTCTTTTAATTTCATGGCTGCAGTCACCATCTGCAGTGATTTTGGAGCCCAAGAAAATAGTCTCTCTCTGTTTCCATTATTTCTCCATCTATTTGCCATGAAGTGATGGGACTGGAAGCCATGATCTTAGTTTTCTGAATGTTGAGCTTTAAGCCAACTTTTTCACTCTCCACTTTCACTTTCATCAAGAGGCTCTTTAGTTAGTTCTTCTTCGCTTTCTGCCACAAGGGTAGTGTCATCTGCACATCTGAGGTTATTGATATTTCTCCCAGGAATCTTGACAAGAAACATAGGCATAGACATCAGAAGGCAGCAGAAAGAGTCCCCTGTGTGCATAAGAGTACTGAATTTTTGGCCTACTGGACTTTATGTTTAGAAATGATTTTCTTTGCAAAATAAATTCTGAATATGACAACCTATTAAAAGGAGCTGTGTGCAGAAAAGCCTACATTTAGACAAATATTTTAGTTCTAAAGTTAACTTTTTCATTAATAAAATGAAAGATCAACATTGCTATAGTCTTCCTTTCATTGAAATAACATAAATCCTTAGTCTCAAAAATTTTTAATTAATATAATCTTTGTGTGAAAAATATATGATTATTTTAGATAACCATTTGATTCTATTCTTAAAACCCAATGAAGCACATCATGAGAAATTAGTAAGTCATTTTACACACAGCACGTAGCTTAAACTTAAATGTTTGCTTTATAATATTAATTTTATAACAGGCCTAATAATGATCCTCTAAAAGAAAAGCAGACACAGGAGAAAAAAGGCAACTTTTGAATTACTTTTAACATACAGATTACATTTATCTAAATTTTGTCAAGTTTGGGTTAAGTAAGTATGGGAAATTTCAAGCCAAATATAGTGTGTGTGTGTGTGTGTGTGTGTGTGTGTGTGTGCGTGCGCTTAGTCATGTCAGACCTTTACAACCCCAAGGACTGTAGCCCATCAGGTTCCTCTGTCCATGGGATTTCCCAGGCAAGAATACTGGAGGGGATTGCCAGAATTTGATAAGCGATTGAAGCTAATGGTTAAGATAAAAGGAATTTGTTGTTACTTTATGCTTTCCTCACGGAATGTTCAATTCAGAAACTATTTTAATGTTTGTAAACTGATTTTCAAGCATTTGATATTATCAGTAAATTTCTGTTATTTGTTTATAAATAGTGAGTGCTTTTTCTATTAGTGTCTATTCATGCACAGTGTAATGCATATTAAGAAAAACCAGGTAAGTATCTGGACAGTTTTCACATTAAATACATTCATTGTCTTCTGGTTTATATAGCAATGCATTGAGAATTTAGAGAACAAATGAGAAAAAATATAAATTACATCAAGACGTCTTTATATACCAGTTAAAGTGAAGGCTAGCGTTTGTCTAAAATAATGGTGTAACATTATCATATGAAAGAATAAGCCTTTTGTTTGCCTCTGAAGATGATGCCAGCAACTTTCTGAGGCTTGATCTGAGCCAAGAATAAAGGTATTTTAGCATCATTTCTGTCTGAACTTCAAGGAAAAGGAAACATTTACTCTAAACTTTTAGGTTCACTCCTTCTCAGTGATTGTACATGAACTTCATGAAGGCACAGACAAGACAAGGCCTGAGTTGACTTTGCATTCTGCCCAGGTCTCACATTTGGGAAGAGTTTGGCAATGGCAACCCACTCCAGTATTCTTGCCTGGAGAATCCCATGGACAGAGGAGCCTGGTAGGCTGCAGTCCATGGGGTCACGAAGAGTTGGACACGACTGAGTGACTTCACTTCACTCACTTAATGCTTTCAAATAGATGGGGAAACGATGGAAACAGTGAGAAACTTCATTTTTTGGGGCTCCAAAATCATTTCAGATGGTAACTGCAGCCCTGAAATTAAAAGACGCTTGCTCCTTGGAAGAAAAGCTATGACCAACCTAGAGAGCATATTAAAAAGCAGACACATTACTTTGTGACAAAAGTCTGTCCAGTCAAAGCTATGGTTTTTCCAGTAGTCAAGTATGGATATGAGAGTTGGTCCATAAAGAAAGCTGAACGCTGAAGAATTGCTGCTTTTGAACTGTGGTGTTGGAGAAAACTCTTGAGAGTCCCTTAGATTGCAAGATTCAACCAGTCAATCATAAAGGAAATCAGTCCTGAATATTCATTGGAAGGACTGATGCTGAAGTTGAAACTCCAAAACTTTGGCCACCTGATGTGAAGAACTGACTCATTGGAAAAGACTCTGATGCTGGGAAAGATTGAGGGCAGGAGGAGAAGGGGACAACAGAGGATGAGATGGTTGGATGGCATCACCAACTCAATGGACATGAGTTTGAGCAAGCTCTGGGAGTTGGTGATGGACAGGGAGGCCTGGCATGCTGCAGTCCATGGGGTCGCAAAGACTTGGACGTGACTAAGAAACCAAACTGTTAATGCTCTCAACCATATAAAGAAAGCACCCATGTACATAGCAACTGTTAATATCTACATTTTTAAATTTGTCATTCTCCCAATATTATTTTTCTTCATAAAATTCCCAATATTGGGCTTAACTACACTGAATTTCTAATTCCTTGTGTTAGAACTTGAGTATCCACAACATGTAGAGGGACTTAGGCAGGAACATGGGTAAAACTTTACATTGATAGTGAACGTTTACACGAGTGAAGTCTAAGCTTTAGACTTCGGCTCTGAGTCTCTACCCAGCAGGATCAGTGGAAACCGCCATGGCCCTGGGCCTCCCACCTACACCTCACAGGGCCTGGAGGTCCTCTCTCTGGGAGTCGTTGACACTCCTCTGCTGTAGGCGTCAGTTCTGCTGTCCACGCTCTTTCCTGGTGGCTGAATCTGCTCCACTGTTGGGCCTCGAAGGCACAGCTGGGTCTGATCTTGTAGCTGCTGCTGCTCTTTTCACAGATGCAGAGCACCTTCTCCAACCCAGATAGGAGAGGATTTCTCTAAGTGAATCTTAAAATTATTTTATTGGGCTCCCCAAAGGGTGGTCTCATTTTCTGACTTTTGTTTAATTTTTTTTGAAAACCTCTTTCTTGAAGAACTTGGAATCCCTTTCCCCAAGTTCAAGAGAATGGCTCACCTGATGTCCCATCTATAAGCATCTTTCTTCCTTGAAAATGCACTGGTCTTGGGCTGAAGTCTTGCTGCTTCTGTTTCCATCTCATTGGACATTTTCCCAACAAGAGCCATATAGAAGCCTCTTTCACTGGTCTGTCAATTCTTGAGGAAAACATACCAGACAGAGTGTCTTCCGTTGAAGTCATCTAGGACAGACAGACTGCTTGGCATTGAGAAACTTAACCACGAAATCTCCTCAGCCTCAACACTTACTGTTACAGTTCATTCCTTACTCCCAGCCCAACCTCTCCACTTTTGCAAAGCAAGCCTGCAAAAAGCTTGCTTGCTAGCATTTCTAAACTTTGAAAGAAATTGAGAAATTTGAGAGAAGAAAAGGAGAGGATAATAATTTTTCAGTCCTATCTGGTTTTGTTGTTTGTTTTTTTTGTGTATGTGTTTGGTTTTTTGTTTTGTTTTGTCTGCTTAATAGCCCACATCTTGAACTGCCCTTTGGTCACTATTATGGAATATTACTTTGAAAATCTTTCAAAAATTGCATTATTTTTGTTGATTTCCCAAGGAAGTTTATGTTTGGTAATTTTTCAAATATTGAAGAACTAGTTATCTCCATCTCTGTTCTTTATGTAATCGACATCTATCTTTTCTATGTCTTAAGCAGACTTCTAATTTCAATTTTTTCTCAGTTTTACTTCAACATCTTAAAACCAATAATCATTTCTTAGGAAGTAATTTTCAAGTTTGTGAATTATCTAAATTGCCTGCTGTTCTTCCTGATATTTCTGCCTGTTTTGTGGCCAATTCGATGTTCATTATCACCTCCAGCAAATGGTGAGCCAAGAGAGAAAGAGGGAGAATAGTTAATTTTGTCATTTTTTGGAAACATGAATAAAAGGTTTGGTAGGAAAGGACACTAAAATTAATACCTAAAATAGGACTTAAAACTGATCTGCAAGAGAATGATAGTTTTCCCTTCTCATAGAAGAATGTAATGATACAATTATTGTCAAGCACTTGACCAGTATAAATGATGTGTGAAAGGGGAATTGTACTGTCTTTTGTATAGGGAGATGCTGCTGCTGACACCTGAATGAAAAGAATCCACAATTTGTACTCAAATGGCTTGAATTCAGGTCTTATCTCCACCCTTGATTAGCTTATATGATCCTGAACAAGGCGTATCCAGTGCTTCTCTCTGATCTTTCTTGTGTAAAGAGTAAGCAATAAGAGATTTTTCATAGGGCTGCTGCAATGAAAAGACATCATATATAGGAAGACACTTTAAAAACTCTAAGGGATACTCCTATAACTTTACAATTATAATCATTATTAATGTCGTCATCCTTAGTAATGTGTTTGAATGAATTATTTTGATTCATTGACACTTTCTTATTTAGTTTTCAAGCAGGATGGTTTAAAAAATTGATGATTATGTCTCTGTAATGAGAAAACATTTTATTTTATTAAACCTCACTGGTTTTAAGTTACTTAATGTCGACCTCCAAGTCTCTAGTTAACAGCCCAAACCAGAGAAATAATATTTACTCAAGAATGGGATCAATTGTGCCTAATATCCAAAGCCATTAGCAGTCTTAACAGCTCAACTTTGAATCTAGACTGTATATTTCCTATCATTGGGACAAGAATCCATAATGAGGTAAAGGTTTTTCTTTTTTTTTCTTTAATTTAAAATTATCTGAAACTAGATAAAGCAGGCAATTCTAAGGATGGAAAAATGGAAAAGTAGGCAAAAAGTACATCCGTTATTGAAAGAGCTTGGAATATGATGGAAATAGGGTGAAATGAGAGTATTCTGGACAAATGATAAGGCTTAGAATATATGACACTGGAATTAAACACATGTAAAGAACCTACTTATCACTTACTTTCTATCTGCTTAAAAATGGAAACCACTTATAAGTCACACATAATTTAGGTAGCCTACAAGTAAATAATTCTTAGGAGCAGATGGTTTTATTTCAATGGCAGTGTTTAATTTTTGAAAGAACACAAACTTAAGATTCCAACATGAGAGAAGATTCCAGCATGAGAATGAGCTTGAAATTTACAAAAAGGTATGTATCTTGAATCTAAGCCCATCTTGGTATTACTCAGATGGAATTAGATTTTGAAATATTTTATGTTTATGTTAGTTTTTAATATTAAGAGCTGAGTCTACGAGCGGAAAGTCTCACGTCTGGGGGAACGTTTCACTGTGGGTGTGCATGTGCGTGTGAATGTACATGGTGGGTGTGTCGGGGGGTGCACACGTGCATACTTGTATTCAGGAAGAGAAAGAAGAGCTGGGATGTGAAGGACAGGAACATAAAGACTATCTTAGAGAAATTTTGAGTCAACAAGGTCAAGGAAATCCTAGTAAGGGAGAGATTTAGAAATGGCCACTGAAAGAATGTGAAAGCATAAAGCAGGGAATTTTTCTGGGAGCTCACTGGAGGGAGTCTGCATATCTTGGAGGGGAGAGTTTTGTTCTTTAACAGAGTCCAGTAAATTCCACAGTCTGGCTCTAAAAAGAATAAAAGAAAACCATTTTAATTGGAAACTGAGGTTTCCATTTGCAGCCCATGCAAAGACAGTCTTGCTTTGGTTGATAATGTGAACCAAACCATTATTTAACACACACACACACACACACACACACATGCATGCACACAGAGGTGAATAAACATTTAGATATACTCAAAATGTTAGTAATACTTTTTCTCTGTATGGTGAGATCATGGCAATTTTTGGTTTCTTCTTTTATGCTTCTTTGCAGCTCCCCAGTTTCCTGAGTTGAACATATATTAATTTTGTAATTAGACAAAAAAAGAACACTATTTTAAAAGTGAATGTAATCATGGATTATTTTTGTGTGTGTGTACCATCTAATTTGAAGACCTAGGGGTTTCCTAGTGACTCAGATGGTAAAGTATCTGTCTGCAATGCAGGAGACCTGGGTTTGTTCCCTGGGTCGGGAAGATTCCCTGGAGAAGGGAATGGCTACCCACTCCAGTATTCTTGCCTGAAGAATGCCATGGACAGAGAAGCCTGGCAGGGTACAGTTCATGGGGTTGCAAAGAGTCAGATATGACTCAGTGACTAACACATAGGGGACAATGGAGTATGATACTGGCTGCAACCAAAAATAAATCCATTAGATAAAAGTTTATAGTAATGGTTGATACTCTAGTCCATTCAGGATCTACATGGGTGTATTGCATGCTTGTGGCTTCACTTTGAAGGCCCTTGACTGAGAGCAGACCTGTGATGAAATTATAGGGGCAGGAAGGACTCCACCACAGGTACCTGTCTCTGTTTTATACTTTCTCTCCTTCCTCACGGGGATTTGATTGGATTTTTTTGGCCCTAACATTTTAATAGTAGTAGTGCTACCCCTTTTCCTAGATCATGTGATCCAAAGTATTGGGATGAGGGTGGGCACAAAACTCCCTTAATCTTCCTCTACTTTATTTAGCTAAGACAACCCCTTCTCCTCCTGCCATCTTACTTTTCTCTCATTTGTGGGTTAATTGGGACTAGAAAACATCTCTCATGCAGATTCTAGCAACTTTAAAGGAGAAATAAAATTGCAAACAGGAGACTTGAAAGGTTCTAACCAGGGAAGGATGACAATGTGATAGACACAGACTCAAAAAAAAAAACAAAAAACTGGATTTCACACTCCTCCCCAACCCCCCACCAAAAAAGAAACTTCCCCTAGGAAATAAAAAGAAAACCTGAACACTGAAGGTTTGAAACAGACTTGAGCTACAGCACAGCCTTCAATCTTAATTCTGCAATCATATCTTGGCATATTCCAGTACCCACACAAATTCTGCATTGTTGGTGACAACCCGAAGGAAATGTTAGGATTTTGGCAATTCTTGACTATTCAGTTTTGTTACTGTGTTTTTTGCCCTCTTAGGAATTTATGTTTTCCCCAAAGAAAACATAATTAAAGAGTCCCAGTATCTGATATTAATGGACAGTGGGTAACATGACAATACATTACTCTATGCTAAGATCGTCAAAGAATCTGGCAAGGAATCTTGTGGAAAACCTTACAATTTTTAAATTAGTCAAGCGAATTAAAACACATTTTAATCCACACTTGTTTTATAGTGCTATTGGATCCACATACTTCAAATATTAAAGTGATTGTACAAATTCTTGCTAAGGTTTCTCTAATTAAATTCTAACCTAAGTGACAAGACAGAAACAGTGTCTAGGGGGCTTTGTTCATGGATATTTTTCTGTCCTTGAGTCTGGCAATACTGATATCCAAACAACTTGATCAAGTATAATAAGGCCATTATCTGCTTTCTCTCCTCTTCCTTCCTCTCCTCCTCCACACACTTCTCCTCTGTCTCCTTCTATTTCTTTTCTAGATTCCTGAACTCCCTCTGGTCTTAAAAGTAGCACACATCCCCCTTGTAAATCTCCTTGTAAAGCTTCTCAAACTTTGCATACCTTTTATACTCCTTCTGAGGATATGACTTAGAATCCTGGAAACTTAGCTTTTACCCTTGAAGCACTTGTGGGGTTTGTAGAGTTGGTCTGAAAAAGAAATGCCTTTAACTCTGAATTGAGTTGACTGGCAAAGTCCAGCTCTAAGTGATACCCCGCGCAAGTTCTCACCAAAGACCTTGGGAACTGAATGACAGACACCACACCCCCTAGAGTGTGTATCTATCACATTGGCATCCTCCCCTGGGTAGAACCTTTCAAGTCTCCTCTTTTCAAATTTATTTCTCCTTTGAAGTTGCTAAAATCTGCATGAGAGATGTCTTCTAGTCCCAATTAATCCACAAATGAGGGAAAAGTAAGATGGCAGGAGGGGAAGGGGGTAACCGAGGATGAGATGGTTGGATGGCATTACCGACTCAGTGGACATGAGTCTGAGCAAACTCCAGGAGATGGTGAAGGACAGGGAAGCCTGGCATGCTGCAGTCCATAGGGTCGCAAAGAATCGGAAGTGACTGAGCAACTGAACAATAGCGACATACTTGAGTCCTGTGGACAATCAAGCATTTTCTAGTTCAGTTTATATGATTGGTAACAAAGATCTTTGCTAGATCCCTAAGGAGCTTCTAGAAAACAAATACAGTGGCACTTTTCTTTCTGCAGAGAAGTGAGAGGGGAAGACAGGGTTTTGTAGATATACTTTCCCTGCTGCTTAATCCTCAAGTGATACTCTTCCCATTTTTCAGTTGTACTGTCTAGCTTAAGATAATCACATACATCATACACATCAATGAAATGATTTCAGGTGGAAGGGGGAACACCAGACCACCTGACCTGCCTCCTGAGAAATCTGTATGCAGGTCAAGAAGCAACAGTTAGAACTGGACATGGAACAACGGTCTGGTTCCAACTGCGAAAGGAGTACGTGAAGGCTGTATATAGTTATGCTGATTATTTAACTTATATGCAGAGTGTATCATGCAAAATGCCAGATAGGATGAAGTACAAGTTGGAATCAAGATTGCCGGGAGAAATACCAATAACCTCAGATATGCAGATGATTACACCCTTATTACAGAAAGCAAAGAGGAACTAAAGAACCTTTTGATGAAAGTGAAAGAGGAGAGTGAAAACGCTTGCTTAAAACTCCACATTCAAAAAACTTAAGATCATGGCATCCGGTCCCATCACTTTATGGCAAATAGATGGAGAAACAATGGAAACAGAGAGACTTTCTTTTCTTGGGCTGCAAAATCACTGTAGATGGTGACTGCAGCCATGAAATTAAAAGACACTTGCTCCTTGGAAAAAAAGCTATGACCAACCTAGACAGCATATTAAAAAGCAGAGACATTATTTTGCCAACAAAAGTCCATCTAGTCAAAGCTATGGTTTTTCTGGTAGTCATGTATGGATGTGAGAGTTGGACCATAAAGAAAGCTGAGCACTGAAGAATTGATGCTTTTGAACTGTGGTGTTGGAGAAGACTCTTGAGAGTCCCTTGGACTGCAAGGAGATCCAACCAGTCCATCCTAAAGGAGATCAATCCTGGGTGTTCATTGGAAGGATTGATGTTGAAGCTGAAACTCCAATTCTTTGGCCACCTGATGCAAAGAACTGACTCTTTAGAAAAGACCCTGATGCTGGGAAAGATTGAAAGCAGAAGGGGACAATGGAGAATGAGATGGTTGGATGGCATCACTGACTCAATAGACATGGGACTTGGTGATGGACAGGAAAGCCTGGTGTATTGCAGTCCATGGGTTTGCAAAGTGTCGGACATGACTGAGTGATTGAACTGAACTGAACTGGAAGGGATGGAGACAGAGGTCAGAAGATGTGAAAGCAATGATCTTAGATGTGAGGGTGTGTCACAGAGGCATGTCTTAACCTTTTGGATTAGGGACTACCCAGTAATCATGTTGGGAGAAGGCAATGGCACCCCACTCCAGTACTCTTGCCTGGAAAATCCCATGGATGGAGGAGTCTAGTAGGCTGAAGTCCATGGGGTCGCTGAGGGTCGGATATAACTGAGCGTCTTCACTTTCACTTTTCACTTGCATGCATTGGAGAAGGAAATGGCAACCCACTCCAGTGTTCTTGCCTGGAAAATTCAAGGGATGGGGGAGCCTGGTGGGCTGCCGTCCGTGGGGTCACACAGATTCGGACACAACTGAAGTGACTTAGCAGCAGCAGCAACAGTAATCATGTTGAGTTCAATTTTGTATTGTCTTGATTCTAAGTTGCTTGTTGTAGTAGTTGTAATATCCTGAATTAAGTTACCAACATGATAGCTTCCTTGTCTTTTCTAAATGTCAGAATCTTGAATCATTGACACATCTTCCTGAGGCTCTTGGGACCCTCAAGTGTGTGCAGATTTCATTTTGGTTAATTTCATTATTTTCCAGCTTTCATCTAAAACTGCCATTGGCATTAACTGCCAGGCTTCAGGTAGAATATGTAAAGCCATGCGAAGGTCATTTATTCCTACCAATTAGAAAATAAGTTACACTGCTTCTGGTTAGGAATTCAACACACATTTAAAAAAAGAAATACCCAAAGAATTTTTTCCCTGCAGAGCTTAATTAGATGGTTGAGAATTCTTCCACCAGAAAATCAATTTTCTAGTGGGACATCAAGCCAGGATGAGACAGATCACCAGAAAGAAAGACTACAAGAAACCAGAAAAAGAAAGGTAAAAGAAAAAAAAAAAAAAGAAAGAAACACATGTGTCCACACAGACTTTTATTTTTGGTGTTTCTAAATTTAAATGTGTGCTCTTCCATATCACTGGAGACCCATAGTGATGGTTTTTAAATACTTTAAAGCAGAGATATTTATACGTATATATATTTTTTAATAGTTGAGTTGGCATTCCAGGTAATCAGTGCCATAATATCTAGATCTGAAATTGTGGGAGGAGAGGGGACTGCATCAGCAAAATGTTTACTACCCCATCCTCTTTCTTTTATACTGTATAATTTTGAGAGCTCTTAAACCATGATAAGGAAGTAATTATGCTTTGAATTTCTCTAAAGATCTAACTAGAGAGTATTCATCTAAACAAACATTTCTAGGAATACGGGTTTAATGACCCAGGTAATTCTGATTGGAGAAATACGATTTTATACAGAGAGCTGACAGAAGCAAGTAAAACCTTGTGGGGTTTGGCCGAAGACATGCTGAGCTTCTAGGAGGCAAAGGGATATGTATTCGGCATCCCTTCTCCGCACCTACAGCCCCAGATTCACACCAACGTGTGTCTGTGATATGAATGAAATAAACGGGTCAAGCCAGCCTCGGGGGTACCGAGGCAGGGCTCTGTCTGGCCGTCGAGGGTCCGGGGACCCCCCAGTGTCACCCAGGCTCTAAGATAACCCAGTAGGGAGGCGCTGGGCGAGGACCGGGCTCCTCCTGCCTCCCCCGTCGTGCGGCTCGAATCTTCTGAAGCTGCCAGTTGCCAAATGAAATCTGAAACCCCGGGCTGCGTCTGAGGGTTGGCCCCGCTCAGTTGTTCCAGCCTCTTGTACTGTATATTTACACATTCACACACAATCACTCTTTCTAACTTCTGGGACTCTTCTGTGCGCAACTGCTAGGATCTCTCAAGTGCATGTGGCAACTCAGCCCAGCTCCGGCTGGAAACCGGCGGCGGGGCTTCGGAGGGTCTCGAAGGCCGGGGGAGCTGTCAAGACTGCGGCGGGGACCGGAGCGGATCGACGCGCGGGCGGCTGGGGGGAACCACCCCCAACTTTCCACCCCAGCCGCAGCTCCTTCTGCCGCCGCGCATTTCCTCCGAAACCGCGGCTGCGGAGCTACCCAGTGCATGGGGCGCAATACTTCCCCTTGTTGTGGGAAGTAAGGGACTGCCCTCCCCGCTTAATTTTTTTTCCTGCTCGTCCTGGGGGTCTTTTTCTTCGGAGCAGTCGCCGTCCGCCTTCTGTCGTGCGCTCCGAGCAGGGTAGGTGACCTGGTTTGGGGCGTGGGGGGGAGTGATGTGCTCCGAGGTGACCTCGGGGGGGCTGGGACCTGGCCTCGCCTGCGCCCGGGGGGCTGCGGGCACACCTGCGGGCGACCCGCGTGGGGGCTGCAGGGGGCGAGGAGGGACCGCAGGAATCCCGTGCTGGTGCAGTGTGTGTGTGTGTGTGAGCGTGTGTGTGTGTGTGTGTGTGTGTGTGTGCGCGCGCGCGCGTACGCGTGCATGTAGATGATGGGGAACAATGCTCCTTTATTATTATTTTTAAAAGGAAGAAAACAGAGCAAGCTGATAATACTCGTTTCTAGGCTTAAAAATAGAAGGAAGGAATAAAGACTCCGCAGTTTACTTCCCTCACTATCCGCCCCCTTCTCCGCTGCTCGTTTCCGTTAGTGTCTTATATCACGAGAGTTTTCTAGATAACAGCCATTCAGAGATATGTTTTAATAGTAGATACTGTAATTGTAAACAAAGCCTTTGGGAATCTTTGGTGAGTTTTCAGTCACCCAAAAGAATTTGTTTAGATTTTTTAAAAGGAAACTTTTCGAGGAAGTATCTGACCTCTTTCGAGTATAGAGATATGTAATATGTTATCATTAAAAAAAAGACTACTTCAGACTGCGTTTCTTGTACAAGTCCTCAAATAGAAGGGTAGATAATATTACTCTGGATTCCTTAGAGGTGTTAGGTTTTCAATACCAGCTAGTAATAGGAACCCAGACTGCCTTGTACTCTATGCATATATTAATTCATTTAAAATATCATTTCCAATATATTTCTGTTTCCATCGTAGCTTACTCTTTCTTGGTAAACCTAGCAGGACATTATTATCTCATCTCTTTCTAAAATGAGGAAGTAAATAAACCACGCGTATTTGAAATATAAAAGTTGCAACGTGTCTGCTTATCCATAAGTAAAACAGTATGTGTTGCTGTGTCTATTAAGTTGAGCAAATTAATTGAAACTCAGGGATATTTACAGTAGAGTTAAGAGCTTTACTCAATTACTGAGAAGAAGATGGACAGACAGATTAAATACAAACAATCTGTCTCCTGCTTCTAATTAGACCTCAGAACCAACCATTAAGGGCAAGAATGGGTGTTGGTATTAGGCTGGGCATCATAAAATATAAAAAACACACAGTTAATATATTAGAAAAAGACAGAAAACAAATATAAAGCTCACATTAGACTTATTAAGACCTCACTCTCCCTTTTAAATTTCTTAATACTTCCTCTTCTCAGGGGATATTTCAACCTCTAAGAAAGCCCAATAATACAATTCCCCTTTTTGTCTTCCCTGGGTGCCTGACCTTCAGGTAGCAAGTGGAGAAATCTGTTCTCTTTAGAGCCATTACTGAGTTGTCAGAGAATTCCCCTTAGACATCTTGGAGGACGGAGATATTGACAAAACCTTAAGATAAATAAAATCCTCTTACCCTTCAGAGAGGGTGTCTTCTTGGTGAAAGACCTTTAAGTGAGAGTAAGGGGAAAACTGTGAACTTGTTCAGATCTGGACTTTACTTTGAGGTTTGTGTAAGGAATACACAGCTAGAGTGATAAAAAGAAGGAGACTCTGTGGTCCTTTCTACGTGGGAAAGCCTGCTGAAACTCAGTCTTGTCCTTGGCTTTCAACTGTGTTATTTGGTTTTATTTCAATTGTGTTATTTGGTTTTATTACTTAATCACAGGGGCTTGAGTTTGAGAGGAGGATGATTTCTCAGTTATGTTCTTGTGGGCTGTATATACAGTGAATTTGAACCATTTTGAAAATACAGATTTGATAATAAGTGGGGGTGAGAACTGTGTTCGCAAGAAAAAACGAAGTCAGCGCAGAACAAATACCGATGCACCTAATCAGACAAAAGTGTAAACTTCAGTGTAAAAGTGGAAAGTGTTCTGGTCTGTAATTCCCAGTGAAATCCTTTCAGGTTTTGCTCGGGAGAGCAGTGGTCAAAACTCAGAGAGTTCTCATTGTCAAGGTCTTATTGATTATGTGATCTTGGATTCTTGAGGGTGAAGGGAGAGGGTTAGGAAAGTGGAGGCGGGGTAGGGCAGGAAGGGCTAGGAATGTGCCACAGGTGGTAATGAGTAGCTCGAGTCTGTTTATTTTGGTGTCTTCTTGGTCAAAGCCTAGTTTGCTGTTTACCAACAGTGCCCTGAATAGTTTGGCTGTGACCTACTGGCCCACTGAAGTGTGTTTTCTTTCTGGTTCTATTAGTGTCCTGATTGGTTTCTCAGGGCTGAAAGTACATAGTGCTGATGATGCAAAGTCCTGGCGATACATCTGGTTCTTGTTCTTCGTGTTTGCAGAACATGTTTGCTGAAGGACCCTCTTTGTTACCTGTGGTTGTTCTCCTGTGGTTTCTTTTATGGCCAATGTTGAAGGGTTCTTTTCCCATGAGTTGAGCTTATGCAATGCTGTTTCCTTCTTTCTGCCATGTTTCAATTTTTTGGTAAAGCTGAATGCCTTGGAAAAATAAAATGGGAGAGGTAGATGGAGGCCCAGCTTGGAGCCCGGTAAAGAGAGCATGTATGCAAGCAAAGTCACTTCAGTCATGGCAGACTCTTTGCGACCCCATGGACCGTAGCCCACCAGGCTCCTCTGTCCGTGGGATTCTCCAGACAAGAATATTGGAGTAGGCTGCTGTGCCTTTCTCCAGGGCATCTTCTGGATCCAGGTATCGAACCCTAGTGTCTACATCTCCTGCATTGGCAGGAGGGTTCTTTACCACTACTGCCACCTGGAAAACCCCTCAGTAGGGAGGGACAGCCACCCAGTTGGTCACACATGAGTGTGGAGAAGTTTGATAATAACAAGAACCTGAGGTAGCCATTCTATCCTGATCACCTTTTTCTGAGGAAAAAGGCAGAAGAGATTTAAAATAAAAAAGATGCCTGTTTACACTTAAATTTGTGATTAAATGATTAATATTTCTCCCAGATGGAAAAAGGTATTTAAAATTAAAGTCATAAATAGGCCACTTAGCCATGAAGTTAATATTCTTCATGGGAAGAGTTGGACTTTCATATTGAGTCTGCAATGGTAACCCATCTGTCTTTGCTATATAAACTCAAACTTTACAAGATTATGATGGTTTCAGCACTAAATAAAAGCCCATTTGGAAGTGGAGGGATTATTGTGATGAAGTCAAAGAATGTTCAATTTTCAGAGGATACTGTGCACATGTGTGCTTTTAAGCAGTATCTCCATTCTACTGTGGCATTGCCACAATTAATCTTTGTAAAGTGCAGATCTAACTGTGTAAGTCCCGTGTTCTAAAACCTTTGATAGACCCCAGAGACCTATAACAGCAGCTCTAAATGCCTTAGTTCAGGGACTAAAAGCTCTTCAAAGCCCTTCATTTTTAGCTGTGTCTTCCTACACCAAGGACCCTCACTCTTTACACTTCTAATTTCTTACTTCTGGATTTCATTCTCCTGAAATGTCTTCTGGCTGGAAAGCCTCTGTTGATTATCAGTGGTCCACTTCAAGTGGATCTTCCTTTGGAAGACTTGCCCAATTCCGTGCAGGAAGAATTAATCATGTCTTCTCATCTACTTCCGTGATGTCTTAAACATACCGTGAATGATTATTTTAATAATTTTTATGTACCCTCCCCCAGCCAGCTACAGTGAGTTCCTTAATGGGCGTATTGGTGGTGGTGGGAATACCTGTTTCTAGCTCCTAGAACAGAGTATGAAGTGCAGTAGACATCTATTAATGTTTCCTTAGTAAATGAACAAGCAAAGTCATGAATGAAGAAAGCGGTGGTGGACTCCAATTTATGCAGGTAGTTATTTCCCCAAAGTCCATTTGAAAAAATGTCTATTTGGACTCAGAGTTCATTTTCTACAGGTAATGATGCGACCAAATATAGTTCACTTTCCAGACTGGCCCACACAAGCCTATTTTATTTCTGTAATAGATGAAATATTGTGCTTTTACTATTCTAAAGTAAAAGCAAAACAAAACAAAATCTAGAGTGGAACCAATTTTTTTTTACTCTTTGAAATTACAAAATACTCTTGAGTTTAAAGAGAGTAGAAACCGTTAGAATAAATAAACATCTCCCACAATTATTTTTTATATTATACTGTAAAATCTCTAATCTGCTGTATCCCAGTGGGAGGTCCTGGATTTAGCTGTGAGGACTAATAATGGAGTTGAATTGGAGATCCTGTTGCCTGTGGACTGGGTAATAATCTTAATTAATAAAACAAAATAGAAGTACTAATTTGGGCTATTTAATAATTATCTTGAATGCTAGTGCTTGAGGGAATCAAATTTAATTAAAGTAGAATGTGAAGGTGGATGGAGAGGAGGAAATTTGGAAAGGCACCTTCCTTCCTTTTGCTGACTTTTAAAATTATATTGGTTTTATTTCCATCTCCTTTGATCATTTATGCTCAAAGTTCCTTCCTGAAAAAAATTAGACTACAATTATTTATGCTGCCTAACATGTAGGAGGTGGGGGGGTATATGTGCTTTGAGCCAAAATACAAATGGGTTTATTTTATTTTCAGAACTGTGATAATTTTGTCATTTGTATACTTGCCGTGTAACACGTGGATAATTTTTCAGTAAAGAATGCATAATACTTGTGTTTCAGGCACTATCCAGGGACCATATATAGCTCATGTTGCTCTTTATATAGTATCTCTGAGGAGACTGGACAAGCAACCACTGATATTTAAAAGTAATAGTCTACTCAGCTTTCTAAATCTTCCATGCTCTCTATTTTTATCAAATTGAAAATTTACCCTTCCTAATCATGTTACAACTCCTTTTTATTACGTTGTCTTCATTCACTATGCTTTAATATAATACTTTTTACTTTTTGCAGGGAGTCAGTTGAAAAGAGATGGGCTCCATGGAAAACATCTTGGTGTTTTTTGTTATGTATTTCAATATTCCTTATGTAAAGATCTCTACAAATCCATCTTTGCTTTTACTGCTTTAGAAAATGTGTTTCTTCTGATTAGCTAGCATTGTTTCTTTTCTTAGAAGAACAGAAGCTAAAAATCACCATGTTTATCATTTTAGTTTGTCATCCAAGAACTCAATATTAAATTTGATGCACAGTTATACCTTAGTTGAGGTTTTCTAATGTGGTTTGCCCACTGGCACCCCATTCCAGTACTCTTGCCTGGAAAATCCCATGGACGGAGGAGTCTAGTAGGCTGCAGTCCATGGGGTCGCTAAGAGTCGTGTCACTTTCCCTTATCCCTTTCATGCATTGGAGAAGGAAATGGCAACCCACTCCAGTGTTCTTGCCTGGAGAATCCCAGGGACAGGGAAGCCTGGTGAGCTGCCGTCTGTGGGGTCGCACAGAGCCAGACACGACTGAAGCGACTTAGCAGCAGCAGCAGCAGCAGCAGCAGCCTACTTTAATGATCTTAAAATACCCATACCTTTTAACAGTTAAAAGTTAGCTTAAATGCATTATGGAAATAGGCCAAATTACCTCCATTTTAAACTTTTTTTAGTATGTTGTTGTTTAGTTGGCTAAGTTGTGTCTGACTCTTTTGAGACCCCATAGACTGTAGCCCCTCAGGCCCCTCTGTCCATGGGATTTTCCAGGCAAGAATACTGGAGTAGGTTGCCATTTCCTTCTCCAGGGGATCTTCCCAACCCAGGGATGATGCATCTCCTGTGTCCCCTGCATTGGCAGATGAATTCTTGACCACTGTGCAACCTGGGAAGCATCACTTTTTTTTTAGACATGTAGTTAAATATGTATAAAATTTTATTTTGTAGCTTCAGTTTAGTGTTTCAGAGCCAATAATTTTTCCAGATTATTTTTTGTGGTTTCTTGAATCATTCTAAGTACTGTTTTTATACTCCCTGAGAGATAAAATGGCCTTGCCCGAAATACTATATTTCTTGAAAACCTTAGAAAGAAAATCATATCTGAATAATTTTGAAAGCAAATCCTTCAGAGCAAACATGTGAGTTCTTTTCAATATGTATATTGTAATTGTATGGAAGAGTGCCCTCAGGAGTATCTCAGAAGCATATTTCTTTTTCTTACAAGTAAGATCTATCAATAGATTGAAGTAAAAATCATAATTAAGATCTGTAATTAGGGCTGTATTCTGCCCATCAAATTGAGTTTTCCGTTAAAGAAAGTAATTTTTCAAATTTCCCACGGAGGAGAAATAACTCTCATTTTGTCTTGAGTTTTTCTGCCTCTTTAAGTCACACAGACTTGTAATAATAATCACGCTAACTAATCAAGTACCTGCTAAGTACCAAGCACTCCATGGGAGTTTTATTTATTTTTTAAATGTACTACTTATAATTCTAGAAATAGTTAGAAATAATTAGTAATTCTAGAAGTAAACTATGTTATATCTAATTCAGATATGTTATTCCCACCCTGTGAGTGTGTTTAGGTTCAAAGAGGTAAAACTTACTCAAGCTATTATTGTTAGTAAGGGGTAATAGAGTTGAGAAAACCAGATCTATCTGAATCCAAATACCCTGTCATTTTTCTAATATGTCACCTTCTCTCAGTGCTTTTCCCTTTATTAATTTTAGAATGATAATCTGTGTTTCAATGTGCTTGACATATAGTACAGACTCTGGTCCCAACATGGTCTCAAAGAACTGGCCTTGACGTTCTCCTGCAGATCTTTAAGATGACAGTGTTATGCTGATGAGTTGGGACTCATGGGATGGATTGCCACTATCAAGGTTTGCTCATAGTAATTGGCTTGACCAGATTTATCTTCTGGTGAGAGGTGAACAGCAAAGATATGGTCCATGTAACTCCAATGATTTATTTGTTGTTCAGTCACTCAGTCGTGTCCAACTCTTTGTGACCCCATGGACGGCAGCACACCAGACTTCCCTGTCCTTCACCACCTCCCGGAGCTTTCTTCAAACTCATGTCCATTGAGACAGTGATGCCATCTAACCATCTCATCCTCTATTGTCCCCCTTCTCCTCCTGCCTTCAATCTTTCCCAGCATCGGGGTCTTTTCCAATGAGTCAGCTCTTCACATCAGGTGGCCAAAGTTTTGGAGTTTCAGCTTCAGCATCAATTCTTCCAATGAATATTCAGGACTGATTTCCTTTAGGATGGAGTGATTTGATCTCCTTGCAGTCCAAGGCACTCTCAAGAGTTTTCTCCAACACCACAGTTCAGAAGCATCAATTCTTTGGCACTCAGCCTTCTTTATGGTCCAACTCTCACATCCCTGCATGACTACCGGAAAAACCATGTAGGATAAAACCAATGATTTATCCTTATTGCTTAATTCCCAGACTTTTGCCCCTAGAGCAAGTGATTTATATGTGAAATAATCCCAGGAAACTCAGGTAAGGGGAGGTCTTCTTTTTTTTTCAGGTGAAACTTCTCATATATCAGTACTTTTAATACTAGGTTCATCAAATTATATTAAAAAGGTGATTTTAAAGGTGCAGGCCTTCTATAATATTTTCATGAACAGTGTACTCTATTATAGTAAACCAAGCTTATATCCACCGTTAAGTGTATTCCTGGAATACTGTGAGAAACAGACGGAGGTAGTGGAGAGAGAAGAGGTAGGTGGTCCTAGGGCTGAGGACTAGAGACTCAACTTGAAAAAGCTGAAATAATGTATATTTTCAGGAACCTCCATATTGTTCTCCATAGTGGCTTTACCAATTTACATTCCCACCAACAGTGTACTAGGGTTCCCTTTTGTCCACATGCTCACCAACATTTATTATTATTATTTTTTTGATGACAGTCATTTTGACCAATGTGGGGAAATGTCTTATTATGGTTTTGATGTGTTTTTCCCTGATGATTAGTTATGTTGAGTGAGCACTTTTTCATGTGCTTGTTAACCATCTGAATGTTTTCTTTGGAGAAATGTTTCTCCGGGCCTTCTGTCCATTCTAAAATCATTTTTTATGTGGAGTTGTATGAGCTCTTCAGGCTTCCCAGGTGGTGCTGTGGTAAAGAACCTGCCTGCAGTGCAGGAGATGCAAGAGACATGGGTTCGATCCCTAAGTCAGGAAGATCCCCTGCAGAAGGAAAAGGCAACTCCAGTATTCTTGCCTGGAAAATCCCATGGACAGAGGAGCCTGTGGGTAGCAGTCCATGGGCTCATAAAGAGTCGGTCAGGACTGAGCACCAGCATAAGATACAGGGTGATTTCTTTATATACCTGGGTACACATCTGGAGTAAGCAAAAACATGAATACGAAAAGATAGATGCACCCCAACGTTCATAGCAGCATTATTTACGATAGTCAAGGTGTGGAAGGAGCCTGTGTTGCATTCTCAGTCGCTCAGTCGTCTTTGACTCTTTGTGGCCCCATGGAATTTTCCAGGCAAGAATAACAGAGTGGGGTGCCATTTTCTACTCCAGGGAATCTTCCAAACCCAGGGAATGAACCTGTATCTCTTTTTGTCTCCTGCATTGGCAGGTGGATTCTTTACCACTAGCATGACCCGGGAAGCTTATGGAAGGAACCTAGGTATCCATCAACAGATGAATGGATAAAGAGATGGGGCATTTATACACAATGGAATATTATACAGCCATTAGTAAAGAATGAATTTTTTGTCATTTACAACATGGATATACCTGGAGGGTATTATGCTTATTGAAGTAAGACAAATACCATGTGTTTTCAGTTATATATGGAATCTAAACAAGTAAAACAAATGAAGAAATATAACAAAACAGAAACAGATTCACAGAGAACAAGCTAGTGGTTACCACTGGGGGAGTGGGAGTGAGGCCAGATAGAGGAAGAGGATTAAGAGGTACAGCCTACCAGGTATAAAATAAATAAGATACAATGATATAATGTACAGCATGCTGAATATAGCCAATATTTTATAATATCTTTAAAAGGAGTATAATCTATAAAAGTAGAATCCACTATGGTATAAAACTGAAACTTTCTATCATAAATAGACTATATTTTGATGAAAACCAAGAAAAGAAAAAGCTGAAATACAGAAGGAAGGGATTCTTTCTTTGGGTGTAGCAACTGAGAAGGGGAGAAAGGTTGAGTTCTTGGTGACAGTATTCAGTGGACGCACTGAAATGAAATGGGCTGCAGGGAAAGTAATTTCAAAGCTAGTCTTTCTCAAGATAAGAGCGTTTATCCCAGAAACTGTTGGAGTGCATGTCACTCCTGTTTTTGATGATATAGAGAAAAAAAGTTCTCCAAATTCCTTGTGTCATTTTTGATTGTTCTATTGTTCAAGGAATATCTAGTTTTAAAATTTCTTTTATGAAGAAACTTCTAGGAGGAAAAGATGACCTAGGGGAGTCAGAGGAGCTTGATGTTATCTTGTTGCACCTAATTGCGTAAAAGCAGGATTTAACCACAGGAGTATGGCCTTTAGAATTCCTTTTTGGTTTTTGTATCCCATTGTGGTTTATTACAGGGTTTCCCAGGTGGCACCAGTGGTTAAGAACCCACTTGCCAATGCAGGAGACATAAGAGACCTAGGCTTGATCCCTGGGTTAGGAAATCATGTGGAGGAGGGCATGGCAACCCACTCCAGTTTTCTTGCCTCGAGAATCCCATGGACAGAGGAGCCTGGTGGGCTATAGTCCATAGGGTTGCAAAGATTCGGACATGGCTGAAGTGACTTAGCAGGCACACACGCATGCACGTGGTTTATTACTGTGAAATGGTTAAATGCAATGCATGCAATGTTATACAAAGGCAATTATGGATATACAGAAGGACTAGCCCTCTCACGTTCGTGATTTACTGATCAGAGATTTCATATTTTGGTAACAACTTATGCTTTCATCATGCAGTAACTTTTATGTGTTTGTAGGGTTAGGTTTGAGTTGACAGGTTCTGTGGGGGAGCCTTGGACATCGATGCCTAGAAACAGGTGGGGGTTGTGAGGGATTATCTGGGGAAGGAGCTCTGAGGACTCCCTCTCAACAGAGGGAGCTGCTGGAGGAGGATGGATGGGAGAAGGGGAGAAGCAAGTTCACAGGATGATATGTGTCAGAAATCAAAGAATTAGGAGAAAAGGCAAATCCAGAGACAGTGTTGGAAACTAGAATTCAAGGGCAGGGAGGCAGCATAAGATGTGACAAACAAGAATGAGTCTCTGTTTTTAATAATAGATAGCAATTATTAAAGCCTTACTATGTCCTAGTTATGCCAAGCTCTTCCATGGGTTATCACCTTTAATCTTCAAGCTCCCACACGAATAGAAGCTATTATTATCTTTTATAGGTGGGAAAACTGGAACTTGGAACTTCTTTGGTGGTCCTGTGGTTAAGACTTCACAGAGGTTATGGGTTTGATCCCTGGTCAGGGAGATCCAATATGTCTCATGGTCAAAAAATCAAAACAGAAAACAGTATTGTAAAAAATTCAACAGAGGCTTTAAAAATGGTCCTCATCAAAACAAAACAAAACAAAAAAATCAAATATAAAAAAAACCAAACAAACAGAAACTTGTAAAGTCTTTGTAACTTACCAAAGTCTCACAGGCACTAAATGGTAGATGTGGGATTCAAAACTAAAGGATCTTACTGTGAGATATTATACCATACTTTATCTCTATGCTCTGGAATTACACAAAGCCCTATAACCTTGGGCAAGTTGTGTTAACCTCCTTGAACCACAGATTCCCTCTCTGTGAAATGAGCATTTAATAATATCTACTCCATAGTGTTGTTATAGGCTTTTAATGTATGAAGTGAGTATGAGCATTGCCCGTAAGATACTAGAAGGGTTTCTAGCATCTGGTAAATGTCAATACATGTCAACAGTTATTGTAATATTATTAAATTTCATGATGAACATGGGATTCTAGAGCAGTATTTTTCAAAATATAGATCTTGATGCATCAGCGGTCATAGAATCAAATCAGTGGTTCATGACCACTTTTCAATGAAAGGGGATAGAACAGGATGGAATGGAATGGAAAAGTCAGGGTTCATTATATATAGTAAAAGTAAGAATTCACATGTTTTAATTTTCAGTTTTTTAAATGTGGATGTAAGTATCTGACACCCTAGGTAAAAATGAAAAATGTACTTATTATTATTGATAACTGTCAAGATAAAGTATTTTAAAAATCCTTTAAAGTAGCAGTTCAGAATGTGGTCTCAAGACCAAAAGCATCAGTTTCACCTGGGATCTTGTTAGAAATGCAATTACTGAGACCTACCTGAACCCAGCCATATGAGTTTTAACAAGAACCTCAGATGATTAAAGACTATTACCTATTCAAAAGTGGTGCTGGGAAATCATGATTAAAAATAGGTAAGGATATATCTAAATTACTTAAGAGCAGTTAGAAGAACATATTATTTTATATTGACTAAAGCTGTTAATTCTCTATAAAATGCTTTCCTGTGTCTTGTGACTAGTTTTGTGTAGTCTTTTCTCCTATTTTTTTCTATGCTGTCCTCTCACAGTTCAGGTGGCTGAGTCCCACAGAAGTCAATTCTTTTGTATATAGAAGGACATTGAGTAGTTAGATCTGTACTTTCTTCTAGAACTACAAGATAAAGGCTTAATATTCTTTGGGAGTAGCCCAGAGCCCTGAATATCTAAGTTGTATTCAATTTGAAACATTTTAATGATAATAGTCCAGATGCCCGAACAGCTGTGAAACTGGGAATTGAATTAAGAACTCATAAAAAAACTGCATTCAGTATTTTACTGAGATATTTATTTTGAAAAGTACATGCAGACAAGAAATTGGCAATCTAGTTAATGCAGTACTAATACTGATGATAAACAACAATGACAAAAAATCTATTTTGGTAAAAATGGAAGTCATATAAATTTTTATAAAGAGATGTTTTTCCTAATAATGAAAACAATGAATGTGCTTAAGATATTTAGTGACTGTATGTCGTTACTTTAAAGAGAGAGCAGGTAATGTTGAATTGACTAGTTTTTATTCATTTTTTTGTGTTTACTGTTGTATTTGATTTTCGGTTGGAAGGTCAAAGTGAAAGTGTTAGTTGGTCAGTCGTGTCTGACTCTTTGTGACCCCAAGAACTGTAACCTACCAGGCTCATCTGTCCATGGAATTTCTTAGGCAAGAATACTGGAATGGGTACCCATTCCCTTCTCTGGGGATCTTCCTGGCCCAGAGATTGAACCCCAGTCTTCTGTACTGGCAGGTGGATTCTTTACAGCCTGAGCCACCAGGGAAGCCCTTCAATTGGAGGGTGTATTTACTTTAAGACGTGGAAGAATTATGTTTGAAAATACAGCATTCAGATTCACTAGAAAAAGTTTGAGGATTTTCTTTTCCATGTCTTTAAAAGAGCATTTCCTTGGATTTTTTTTAAACTACTTTTTAATAAACATATATTAACTTTTCTATTTTTATTTTATCTTACATTGTTATTGGAGAATATAACAATATTGTGTTATATTCTACTGTACAGAAAAGTGAATCAGCTACATGTATAGATAGATCCCCCCTTCCTTGGATTTCTTTCCCATTTAGGTCCCCACAGAGCACTGAGTGGAGTTCCCTGTGCTGCACAGTAGGTTCTTATTAGTTATCTATTTCATACATAGTATCAATAGTGTATATGTGTTAATCCCAGTCTCCCAGTTCGCCCACCTCTTCCACCCTTGGTGTTCATGCTTTTGTTTTTAGTAGTGTATGAAAATATTTGTAGGACAGAATTGTCAGAAAGAATCAGTTTTAGGGGTAAGAATGTCTACCTCTGGCTCATTGCAGGTAAGAGTGTATATTGAAACCATACATATGGCTGATTCACGTTGATGTGTGGCAGAAAACATCCTCCAATTAAAAATAAAATAAAAACAATGGCTTGAGAGATGTTTCAAAAGATCCTTCTTTGCTTTGTAATCTATGATTGGGGAAGATTGAATGGGAAGGGGCTAGAATGAGGTGGCTCTGGTCCTACTTCTGGTATTAATTAGCATCTGTGAACTCAGGCAAATCGTTTCCTTTTTCTGGACTTTAGTCTCCTTATCTGTAAAATAAAGGTGTTAGAGTAAATGCTTTCTAAGATTGTTCCAGCTTTGAAAAAGCCTCTGTGGCTAAATGGTAGTGTGCTTCTTTGAAACAATTTTGATAAGAGTGTAGCTATGGGTGCCATTTCCAGGGCTCTGAAAATTGGATGTTGCCTTTGTGGAGGAGTGAGGATCTGGAAGTCTCTAGATTACACGATAAAGTTTAGCCTGACCTTTCCTTGTGCCAGTGGGCTAGTTTTTACCATGGGTGGTACTACACACTAGGAGGCTCTTGAGAATGTATGAGAGTATGTTTGGTTATAGCAATGACTGGGTGAAGCTACTGGCAGTCATTGCCCAGGGGTCAAGAATGCCATATGTCTTACAGTGTGACAGTCCCTCACTGCAAGGAATTTTCTTTCCTGAAATGCTGAAAACATCCATTGCAAAACCCCAGCAAATAAAGTGAAAAGATTGAGCTGTAACTCCATATTTTATAAAGTCACCTGGGAAATTGTAATGAAGTGTATACTTTCTGCTATAACACAAATGCAAACCCTGGCTATTGTTAGATGACAACTGGTGTTTATGATGCATGGGGGAGAACAGCCTTCAGTTCTCTGCTCTATAGATTGACAGTGCAATAGGAAAAGCAGCAACATCTCAGCTCTGTTAGTACAGGGGGCAAATATAACTTGAAGACATACTAGGAATAGTTTCTTTGAGTGTGAAGTTACTAGTTTCCAAATCACTTGCAGAAGTTTCCATTCAATGCATCTGGACATTCCTTGGGTTCAAATAGTACCAGGATGAAGGATCAATATGTTATGCCAGGATCAATATGTAGATTTGATTCTCTGTGATAAGAAATACTACTTGCTTAACAGTTCTGCACATGGTGGTCAATGACATGAACTCTTCCTGTTCCTCCTCTGGCCTCCTCTGCCCTTGTGTTGGCCTCGTAGATTCTGGGTCAGGTTAAGGATAGAGCCTACTCGGCAAAGTGACTCCCCCAGGGCCGCCTCAAGGACTCTGGTAACATTTTCAAATTTGACATGAACTTTGCTTTGGAATCATTTAAGTCACAGGATCATTTTCTTTTTTTTGTTGTTTTGTTTTTCTCTCTTCCATCTTCCTTTTTGTGTTTGTGGACTCCTTGCTTTGTTAATGTGTGGTTCAGTGGTAAAGAATCCACCTGTCAATGCAGGAGATTCAGGAAATGCAGGTTCGATCTCTGGGTCCGTTAGGTCCCCTGGAAGAGGAAATGGCATTGCACTCCAGTATTCTTGCCTGGAAAATTCCATAGACAGAGGAGCCTGGTGGGCTACAGTCACTGGGGTCATAAAGAGTCAGACACATCTGAGCCCACACACAGGTACGGATAAAATTGTTGCCTAGTGAATAAAAGTCAACAATATTTTCCAGGAGTGACAAGGAACCCCTGCTTCTGCTTTATTTGGTGAATTTGGGCCTTAATAACTCAGCAGGAGAAGAGGCAAACAGAGGTGAAACCGAAATATGTAACATTTTTTTCCTGTAAATTTGGTAAAATTTTAGATTTCAGGAGAGGGTTGAAACTACAGAATTTAAAATATGTATATATATATATTTTTTTTTGGGGGGGGTCTTTCATGTTAATTATCTATGCTGGGCCTCTTCAGTTAATAAATTATAAATTACATGCTACATTCTCCTTAGAATGAATTCATTGTACATCAGAATAAAAGCATATTTAGAAAAATAGCTATAACCACCTTATCTCAGTCTTTTAATATGGAAAATGAGTTCAAAGTGATCTAGGTCAGCGGTCCCCAACGTTTTTGGCACCAGGGACCGATTTCATAGAAGACAGTTTTTCTATGGGCCGGAGGTTGGGGGAGTGGTTTCGGGATGATTCAAACATTTGTTGTGTGCACTCTTTCATTTTTATTTTTTATTTTTTTAAATTATGAAAGTATGAAAACACATTTACAGGACACTTGGAAAGTACAGAACAAGTTTACATATAGTTCCACTATGTATTACAATTTTTTAAAAAATAGACAAATTAAGACTTTTAGTTGGAGTTTCAATAGCAAACTCTCAAAAGTTAATAGAATGGGTGTGCAGAGAAGTAGAAGGATGTAGCAGACCTGAAAAGCACGGTGAACCAAATCAACATAATTAAGATTTATACAATTTTCACACAACAGTCGGTTACAAATTCTATTCAAGTTCCCGTAGACTGTAAACCAGGTGACTCTGGAATGTAATGCTGCTGCTGATCTGACAGGAGATACTGGTCTGCAGCCCAGAGGTTGGGGACCCCTGATTTTGGCGTTTTGTCCAAGAATACTGAGTCAGGAAGAGGCAGACCAGGCTCTTGATTTTTAGTGATTTATGTTTCTACCCTACTACCCCATTTCTCAGAGGCTCTTCTCACCTCTGAGTTCCTGGAGATAATCAAACCCACATGCTAGCCTGTGGCATCACTGCATATAATGAATTATCTCCTTTGCTCTTCAACTACAAGGGTCCTTGTTAAGTACCATTTGGCAAAACTGTCACTCATGATTTTGTGTTCTATCGATTAGATAAGGACTTGTGAAAGTTGCTCAGTCGTATTTGACTCTGCAACCCCATGGACTACACAGTTCATAGGGTTGGGTAGCCTTTCCTTTCTCCAGTGTACCTTCCCAATCCAGGGATCTAACCCAGGTCTCCCACATTACAGGCAGATTCTTTACCAGCTCTGCCATGAAGGAAGCCCAAGATGAGGACTCATGACTGAGAAAGGAGCAAGTGAATCTGTAATGTTTTAAAAAGCATTTTTACTGAGCCCAGAGTAACCCTAAAGGCAGCTGAAAAATATAGCATATTAAAATCAAGGTGTGATACTTTCTGTTTTGGGTTACGTGTTTAACCTAATTCCTTGTAATAATATTTAAATCTAAGTGTTAGTTGCTCAGTTGTGTCTGACTCTGTGACCCCATGGACTGTAGCCCCCCAGGCTCCTCTGTCCATGGAATTCTCCAGGCAAGAATACTGAAGTGGGTTGTCATTCCCTTCTCCAGGGAATCTTCCTGACCTAGGGATCAAACCCAAGTCTCCCACATTGCAGGCAGATTCTTTACCATCTGAGCCACCAGGGAAGCCCAATAATTAGATTTTGAATCCATTCATATGAATGTTCTCAATACACTGTAGATTTTCATTCAATTTGGTCTTCAAACCACAATATAATTGTACAATGGTTCTCTTATGTTTTCCATATTCTTGAAAAGGAAGCATATAAATAAGCCTGATGGTATATCAACAGCTAAGAGATTTCATGCAGAAAACAAAAACAAAAATTAAAAAGAAGAAAACAGCAGGTGTTCTTTAAAAACTGCCTCGACCAGTCAATAATCATTGAAGAAGAGTGCAGGAATGGAAAAGGGAGAAAAAGAGGCTTTAGCTCATAGTAACCGCTGTGTACCACTGAGAGTCAGGGAGAGTTTTCTTCTGTGCAGTGCTTTTATTACCTCTCTGTTTGCAGTCCCGTCCACTACTGTTTAATTTGTGGAGCATTCCAGGGAGTAGCCTTAGCTTCCCTGAAATGAGCCTGGGACTGGGCTTGAAGTCTTTGTGGGAGTCCTGTCTGAGACACGGGCGGGCCAATAGTGCAAGTTGGGTGAGGGGCACATGGCTGAGCTGGTTGAGCTGGACTCCTCGTCGGGGAGCAAGGTGAGACCTTTGTGCTACTGAGCTGTGGGACGCAGAGCCTGCAGCTCTGGGCACCTTTTCAGGCAGCTTTGAAGAGTGTGGGATGCTATCTCAGAAAACCAGGGTTATTTCTGTATCACAAAAGAGACAATACTGAATGCTTAGACTTCCTTCAGATGTTTGCCAGCAGCTCAATGGTGTCACATTGGGACTCTGCTTCTAATAATACTTTCAAGCAAGAATAGGATCCTTAGTGGCTTATGAAGGTTAGTCCTTATTTGTTTAGCAAATCACACTGTGACCAAATGTCTGATGATAATAATAGTGGGCTGATGTTATTGCTGTTGTCTGTTTGTTTGATGTAAAAAAGATATTCTTAATGTCTTAGAAAGAGCCACTAAGACAATAAAATTATATTGAACTGCTTTATAGAAATGCCAAGCAACTTGTGTATGATATCATTTATAAGCTGTATTATTAACGTGAAAGGCTAAAATAATTCAGGGAGAGTAATTGATGTGTAAAGGTCATATTAGCATGAGCCTGGAGAAAGTGGGGATGGAGGGGAGTTGTAAAGAGGGGAAGAAAGAGAGAGAGAGGTAGGGAGGGAGGAGAGAATTGGTAAATATACGTGTGATGTTAAGTGGAAAGTGCTGGACTTGCTGGTGATCTCTCCTAGGAGCGTAGGATGCGTTGAGTTACAGCTAGTGTTGCTGTTTTGTCAATACTGTCAGGAAACAGATCCTGGGACTGCTTAAAAGAGATTTGAAATGGATTCCTAATACCATGGGGAGTCATAAATTGTAGCAAGTAACTAGGGCTGTATTTACAGACTTGGGGGCAGACAGCAAAGCCCTCTGGTTAACTTATTTCCAGAGGACCAGGGTTAAATTTCTATCTCAAATCTGAGCTTTGATTTGAAACAAAGGTATTAACTGCTTTTTTCTTGAGTTGGTGGTTCCTCTACCTTGCAATTTCCTGTTATTCCATTGTGAAGTTTCCAGAGAATTCTCTCTAGAATAAGTTCACACAGGAACCAGTCTACCTGCCTGCTTTCTGAGACACTGAATTTGGCGCTGTAATCGATTTTAGTCAGAGAGAGGGAAGCACCTTTAATTTTTGACTGCTCAGAATTGTAGCTAACAATTTAGCCATAGAATGTCTGTTTGGCAGCTCAACTCCTGTTAGACAAATGCATTTACCTCTGGAGTTTTACGAGGGTAATGCTTTTCTTGTGGTAACAAGTCGCCACTAACTACTATTTGATATTTTGTTTGAATTTTTTTTTTAAACAGGCACGATACCATAAAACCTTCATTATTGTAAAACTGAGTAATGAATTTTTCCCCATAGAGACTATCTCATATAATTTTGAGTCTCAGATTTTTTAATCTTTGTATTTTTTTATACAACATAAGCGTGTCTATCTGCAGACTCCAGTATATTTTTTTTTATTAATAAGTTTGTTTAGTGTAATGCATTTCTGATATTCAAGCATGACTGACTTTTTTTCACCTGGTAATAATAATAGTATATAAATGAGTGGTACTTAAAGAGTTAGCATAAAACTTGGCATTCTGGGTTGATCAATTATCCTATTATTCTCTTTATTGTCTTCAAAGTTATGACTAAATCAGGCATGATATTAAATGTCTTGCAACTTATCACACAAAATAATGCTTTCTTAAGCTAGTTTTAAATTGATGACTTTTTCATTATTGATGATTGTTTTTGGATTGTAATTGTTTATTTTTAAGTTCATTATAGCTAGTATGGTACATTTCTTCCATTTCAAGTGATCCCTTAAGAAAGCAATGGTTTTGTTCCCTTTCATTTCTCCTGCTAATTTTTATGTTTGACTTGAAATATCAGACTCAGAAATTATAACTACAAAAGTGGGTAATGGAAATTTGTTCTTCTGCTGCTAATTACCACTTACTGTTCTGTGACTTTTTCACTGATCTGTGTTAAGTCAGATGGGCTCCATTTTCAGCTCAAGTGTTACCTAGAAATCACCAGACCTCCTGGGGGTCTGTTCACACCCACATGACTGTGAAAACCAGACTGAAGAGAACACTGATGCTGGGCAAAGGTCCAGAGAAGGGTTCAGAGTGGATTACGTACTTACTGGGGTCTTGGAGCCACTGTTTTCATCTAGACTTTTGCCATGAATCTACCCCTGCTTCTTGATTCTAGGAGGGCACTGGCTAGAGTACACTGTTGACCAGCACACCCCAGATTTTGTTCGGTGATAACTGCTTCACTGACTTTGGGTGTCTGTAATGCCACTTCAGAAGAATTAACCTTGAGTTCCCTTAGACTTGGGCTTCCGTTGTGGCTCAGCTGGTAAAGAATCTGTCTGCAATGCAGGAGACTTGGGTTTGATCCCTGGGTTGGGAAGATCCTCTGGAGAAGGGAAAGGCTACCCACTCCAGTATCCTGGTCTGGAGAATTCCATGGACTGTATAGTCCATCACAAAGAGTCAGACACGACTGAGCAACTTTCACTTCACTTCCTTTAACTTTCAGTTCTCTTAGCAGCAGTTTCTGCTGCTTCATGTTCTGAATTCCGACGAATTTGAAACTGTACTGAGCAGGTGACAGCTGTGAGTCAACCACTACATCAACACTCTGGTCACTTCCATTCCAATTCAGAGTGACAGACTCCTCTTTGAAGTTCAAGGTTTGGTTTCTATCCTTTCTCTAACCACTTTTTTCTTTCTTTACTCTTTCTTTCACTTTGATTCCCTTAATTTTGTTTCTCTGCTTTATCTCTTTATTATCCTAGAACTTTGTCATATCAGTGTCCTATTTTCTTCCCATATTGCCTCTCATTGCTATTGTCCATGGTGTTTATCTGGCCTCCTTTCTTCTTCAGTTACACATTTTCAGGATGCACTGCATCCATCATTATTTCTGTCCCCTTTGAATGAATCCACACTCTAGGTTTTCCACTTTGTCCCAAATTGCTTGATCACAATATCATATGCCTACTGTTGCCAGCTCCTTCCTTCTGTTCCCACCCCCAGAAAGCTTTCATGGAAGTGTAAAACCAGGTAAGCAGCTGATGTAGCAAATATTACATTGGTTCTTGGTTCAAAATACTCTGGATTTGAGAATCAGTTCTGATATTCATTCAGTTCAGTTCAGTTCAGTCGTTCAGTCCTGTCCAAGTCTTTGAGACCCCATAGACTGCAGCACTCAAGGCCTCTCAGTCCATCACCAACTCCCACAGTCAAACTCATGTCCATTGAGTCGGTGATGCCATCGAACCATCTCATCCTCTGTTGTCCCCTTCTCCTCCTGCCTTGAATCTTTCCCAGCTCAAGGTCTTTTCCAATGAGTCAGTTCTTCGCATCAGGTGGCCAAACTATTGAAGTTTCAGCTTCAGCATCAGTCCTTCCAATGGATATTCAGGACTGATTTCCTTTAGGATGAACTGGTTGGATCTCCTTGAAGTCCAAGGGACTCTCAAGAGTCTTATCCAACTCCACAGTTCAAAAGTTCTTGGCACTCAGCTTTCTTCACAGTCCAACTCTCACATCTATACATGACCACTGGAAAAACCATAGCCTTGACCAGACAGACCTTTGTTGGAAAAGTAATGTCTCTGCTTTTTAATATGCTGTCTCAGTTCAGTTCAGCTGCTCAGTCGTGTCCGATTCTCTGTGACCCCATGAATCGCAGCACGCCAGGCCTCCCTGTCCATCACCAACTCCCGGAGTTCACTCAAACTCATGTCCATCGAGTCAGTGATGCCATCCAGCCATCTCATCCTCTGTCGTCCCCTTCTCCTCCTGCCCCCAATCCCTCCCAGCATCAGAGTCTTTTCCAATGAGTCAACTCTTCGCATGAGGTGGCCAAAGTACTGGAGTTTCAGCTTTAGCATCTTTCCTTCCAAAGACCACCCAGGACTGATCTCCTTTAGAGTGCACTGGTTGGATCTCCTTGCAGTCCAAGGGACTCTCAAGAGTCTTCTCCAACACCACAGTTCAAAAGCATCAACTGTTCAGTGCTCAGCTTTCTTCACAGTCCAACTCTCACATCCATACATGACCACAGGAAAAACCATAGCCTTGACTAGATAGACCTTTGTTGGCAAAGTAATCTCTCTTCTTTTCAATATACTATCATAACTGGTCATAAGTTGGTCATTACTTTCCTTCCAAGGAGTAAGCGTCTTTTAATTTCATGGCTGCAATCACCATCTGCAGTGATTTTGGAGCCCAGAAAAATAAAGTCTGACACTGTTTCCACTGTTTCCCCATCTATTTCCCATGAAGTGACGGGACCAGATGCCATGATCTTAGTTTTCTGAATGTTGAGCTTTAAGCCAACTTTTTCACTCTCCTCTTTCACTTTCATCAAGAGACTTTTTAGTTCTTCTTCACTTTCTGCCATAAGGGTGGTGTCATCTGCATATCTGAGGTTATTGATATTTCTCCCGGCAATCTTGATTCCAGCTTGTGCTTCACCCAGCCCAGCGTTTCTCATGATGTACTCTGTATGTAAGTTAAATAAGCAGGGTGACAATATACAGCCTTAACGTACTCCTTTTCCTATTTGGAACCAGTTTGATGTTCCATGTCCAGTTCTAACTGTTGCCTCCTGACTTGCATAGTAGCTGTGGCAAGTCACTTCAAATATTTCATAAAACAGGAATGATAGTCAAATGATATGATGTAGTTGAAAGCAGTTAACAGTGCAAAAATGAATTATTGTTACTGAGAATTACTAATGAAGAGGGTCACTGTTTGATATCATAGGACATTTTCAAATTTATATATATATATATATATATATATATATATATATTTAACTTTTTATTTTGATATAGTTTCAGAAAAATAAAATTTTACAAACGATATAATGCATGGCTATAAAACCTTTTCTAGATATTAATATCTTAAAAATATCAAAACCAGGAAATTAACTTTGACATGATATTATTAGCTAACATATACCGATATATATACCAGTGTATTGCACTGCCAGTGTTCCTTTCCTGGACCAGGATACAACAGAAATCACACATATGTTTAGTTGTCATGTCTATTAATATTAGTCTCCCCCAAACTGAGACAGTTCCTCAGTCCTCTTTGTCCTACATGATCTTGACACTTTTGAAGAGTAGCAACCAGTATTTTGGAGCCTCTCAATTTTGGTTTTCTGATGTTTTCTCATGATTAAATTCAGATTAGGCATTTTTGGGAAAATACCATTGAATAAATGAGGCTATGATGTCAGTATGTCTAATTATTCATGATGTTAACTTTGATTTCTCAGTTGAGGTCTGCCAGGTTTTACGATTGTTAAGTTGCTAGTTTGCTTTTTGTAACTAGTAAGCGTCTTGTGGGGAGGTACCTTGAGACTATGTAAATGACTAGTTTTTCATCATACTTTCAACCACAAAATTTAGCATTCAATGATGATTTCATATTGAAACAATTTTCACTGTGGTATTTTCCAAATGGTAATTTTTTTTTTATCTTCTACATTTGTTAGGTAAACTTCTTCTGTAATAAAGAATTTTTCCTGCTCCTTATTCATTTATTTATATCCATATGGACTTGTGGATATTTGTTTCAATCTGTGAATTATAATCCATTATGTGCTCAGTTGCTTCAGTCGTGTCTGACTCTTTGTGATCCTGTGAATAGTAGCCCACCAGGCTCCTCTGCCCATGGGATTCTCCAGGCAAGAATACTGGAGTGGGTTCCCATGCCCTCCTCCAGGGGATCTTCCCGACCCAGGGTAGGAACCTGCATCTCTTAAGTCTCCTGCATTAGCAGATGGGTTCTTTACTACCAGTGCCACCTGGGAAGCCCCATAACCCATTATAACTAGTATTTATTTTGTTGCTTAAATTGTTCAGGATTTGGTCATTTGGCCAATCTTCAAACTGACTCCTGTCTCCTTTCTTCATATCATAAGAAGTTTTAGAATCCTTCTTACTATCTGGTACCACAAGTTTCTCCAAGTTTACCTTATACTTTTTTTCTGATTCAGCCATTGGAGCAGCTATGAAGGGAGCCCAGATTTCTTTTGTTGAAAAATGGTATTTAGAAACCAAGATCTAAGTGTTAGATGTGCTCATTGACAAAATAATGATCTAATTTCTCCTACAATATATTCACTAATTTCCTCATTCCATCAATACACATGCAATACTTTCAGAAATGCTAATTCATATCTCTGTGAAAACGAAATTTGCTAACTAAAGTACAATAGTTGTGACTTATATTTTTATATTAAAAATTACATTTTTCTTTAGTCTTATAGAGTAAAATCACAACAGCGTACAAGGAAAACTATGGAGATATTGTTTTGATTTGAATATTTTCATACTTAACCAAGTAACCTACAAATCATTGTGTTGTTTTCTTTAATAAACTGATTTCCAACATGCTTTGTTACCAACATAAAAAGGAAGTCTCATATTTCTAATATGTTTCCAGGCATTGTGGAATTTGGATAAACATGCTTCTTACAATTAGGAAAATGTAAAAGCCCATGGAAACTGCATGTCATTATATTGGAAGTTTTTAATTAATTTTTTAAGCTTTTGTTATACTTTGTTTAGAAACTAGAATAAAAAATAGTTTATTTATATTATTGTTTCAAGTCTCTTTAACTCTCACTTTCATTGTTTAGTCGCTAAGTCTTTCCAACTGTTTTGTGACCCCATGCACTGTAGCCCCCCAGGCTCCTCTGTCCATAGGATTTCCCAGATAAGAATACTGGAGTGCGTGGCCATTTTCTTCTCCAGGGGTCTTCCCAACCCAGAGATCGAACCCATGTCTGTTGCATTGGCAGGTGGATTCTTTATGACTGAGCTACCAGGGAAGCCTCGCAATAAAGAGCAGGAATAGTTATTTTTGCCTTAAAATGAGTCAAGAGTAGATATTAGGTAAGGATGAAACAAAAGAGTAACTGATATAATATTACTATATGTTTTTGCTATCTTAATATCTTTAATATTGATTTATCTCTCACATATGAAATAAAGTAACAGAAAACAGCCTGTCTTATTGAGTACATTAAGACAAAATTTCATGAAAAGTCCCAAGATAAGCAGTGATATAAGCCAAAAATAGATACTCCATTCTGACAAGCAATTTTGTTTTTCAGAAAGACAAGACCTGCAAACTAGAGTCTCTTTTTCTGCTTTGTCTCTGGGTTTCAGTGAAAAGGAAAGTGAGCTGGAAGGGGTTGGGGGATGGATAGGAAATGCTAAAAAGAGGAGACTAGCCCAAACCAGAAAGTGAAGAGGGCAGAAAGAGGGCAGAAAGTGAAGAGGAACTAAAAAGCCTCTTGATGACAGTGAAAGAGGAGAGAGGAAAAGTTGGCTTAAAGCTCAATATTCAGAAAACTAAGATCATGGCATCTGGTCCCGTCACTTCATGGCAAACAGATGGGGAAACAGTGGAAACAGTGTCAGACTTTATTTTTCTGGGCTCCAAAATCACTGCAGATGGTGATTGCAGCCATGAAATTAAAAGACGCTTACTCCTTGGAAGGAAAGTTATGACCAACCTAGATAGTATATTGAAAAGCAGAGAGATTACTTTGCCAACAAAGGTCCATCTAGTCAAGGCTATGGTTTTTCCTGTGGTCATGTATGGATGTGAGAGTTGGACTGTGAAGAAAGCTGAGCACTGAAGAATTGATGCTTTTGAACTGTGGTGTTGGAGAAGACTCTTGAGAGTCCCTTGGACTGCAAGGAGATCCAACCAGTCCATTCTAAAGAGATCAGTCCTGGGTGTTCTTTGGCAGGATTGATGCTGAGGCTGAAACTCCAATACTTTGGCCACCTCATGCAAAGAGTTGACTCATTGGAAAAGACTCTGATGCTGGGAGGGATTGGGGGCAGGAGGAGAAGGGGACGACAGAGGATGAGATGGCTGGATGGCATCACCGACTCGATGGACATGAGTTTGAGTGAACTCTGGGAGTTTGTGATGGACAGGGAGGCCTGGCATGCTCCAATTCATGGGATTGCAAAGAGTCGGACACCACTGAGTGACTGAACTGAACTGAACTGAGCCCAAACCAAATAACTTAGATACAGAAAATGTTTATTGTTATTAATCATGAATTAACATATATGAGGGCAAGTTGATTTCTTTTAGGATGCCTGTCTTTAATAATGTGTCAGAATTTAGTGCTCTATAACATAATAGATGTTGCAAGCATTTCTGATACCTAGATAGAGGTATGATAGTGAGCCAGTGCCTGAGTTTCTTTTCTTAGCTGTGATTTATGAATGTCCAGATTATGACTCTTGGATAGAGAAGGAAATTTTCAATCTTTCGGTGCTATTCTTTATTGTGTGTATATTTGCATCTCATTTTGATTATATAGCTTCCAAACTCTCGAGAATGAATGAAGTAGTTAGGCTACTGTTATTCCTGGTGTGAGATTTCCATCTTTATCTTAAACAGCACAGTGAATTCTTTCTTTTAGAGACTGCATTTCCCATCATTAGCAGTTACAAAATTCTGTTTTCTTTCATACAAATGCCAACCTTTTTGTAAATGCTTGGCTTATGAAGGGTATGTGTTTAGAGTTTCGGAGAACCATGAAAAGGAAGATACCATTGGTGTTTATTTACTGAGGTTTAATAAGAGCGTCTTTGGCCAACTAATGCAAAGAACTGACTTATTTGAAAAGACCCTGATGCTGGGAAAGATTGAAGGCGGGAGGGGAAGGGGATGACAGAGGATGAGATGGTTGGATGGCATCACCAACTCGATGGACATGAGTTTGAGTAAACTCTGGGAGTTGGTGATAGACAGGGAAGCCTGGCATGCTGTGGTCCATAGAGTCATAAAGAGTTGGACACGACTGAGTAACTGAACTGAACTGAATAAGAGAGTCATTGATATGCTATTGTCACACTTAGCAGAGATCTAGGAAATCTTTCGGTTGCGTGTGCCTTTCTGGTTTAGCAGTTATAAAACAGTAATAGCTTGAGAGTATCACCATGTGGCTGGGCCAACAGCAGCACAAACAGGCTCATTACAGTCACTGTTGATTTAAGTCAGGGAATCCTTGGTATGGTGGGAATGTTTATTTGTTTACTTTTCATAGCCTAAAGAACTCCTTCTTTGAAGAAGTCTATTTGTCCTCTGAGTTTTGAGAAGATTGTGATCTTTTGCATGATTTATTGATCATCTTTTGACCACAAATATACATCATGTCATTTTGAACAGGTTTGAATCACAAGGATAAAGTTCAACAGCCTATTCATAAAAATGGACATGTAGCAGTGTGAAGACAAACACACACGAGCTCCAGGGTATATTCAGTGGTAATGTTCAAAAAACACAGCCTTTTGTTAAATTTTTAACATTTAACAGGTGTTCCATGGTTCATAATTGGTGCCACATTTTCATGAGAGTTTTGCAGATTTCTCCAGGTGGCGCAGTGGTAAAGATGCCACCTGACAATGCAGGAGAATTAAGAGTTGGCCAGTTCCATCTCTGGGTCAGAAAGAGCCCCTAGAGGAGGAAATGGCAACCCACTGCAGTATTCTTGCCTGGAAAATTCCATGGACAGTGAGCCTGGGGCTTCAACAGGGTTGCAAAGAGTCAGATACAACTGAGCGCACACTCACACACACGCACAAACACACTCGCACACATACACACACACACATACAGCTGTAAACATTAGTGTCCCTATTTTGCTTAGAAGTTGAAAACTTTGGGAAAATTGTTGTTTCCCAAATGTTTTTGGTGAAAGCCTATCCTTCCTGAGAAAAAGCCTACTAAAGAGAATATTGAAGGATGAGTATGAATTTTATGAGTTGACAAAGCAGGGAGGAGTATTCTGAAGTTTACAGGTGTACAAGGAAGAAAAGAAGTCATTTTAGGCAGAGAGAAACCCAAGTACAAAGAAACAATATTGTGGTCAGACTACTAGGCGGTGTTTGGTAAATGTCCAGGAGTTTAGGATGAATTTGGAAACTGCTGATAAAGAGGGAAAAATGGAGTCAAGAATTATGAAAGGGTTACAATGACTAGACTTTGTGACTAATTAACGGAAGGAGGTTAATAAGAAGGGGGTTGGAAATACCCAAACCAACTGAGCGTAAGTCACAGATATTAGTGACTGTCTCACTTTGGCCCATTCATTTCTGAATAGCTCAATTAAGGCATAAAATCATGTGCTTTTTAAAGTCTTTGTGAAATCTGAAAATGTTTCCATGTCTCAACTCTTTGAATCATATGTGCAACCTTGGAAAAATAACTTCTACTTGTTTGAGATTCTGGAAAATAATACTTCTCAGAGATTTTATAGAGACTAATTGGAGGAGAGAAGTCACTTAGTAATGACCATAAATACAAAATGTATTGTTATCCTTTGCTCATTGCTAGTAATTGCTAACATTAAAAATGTATGTTTGCAAAATCAGTTTGTCTGCTGCTGCTGCTAAGTCACTTTAGTCGTGTCCAACTCCTGTGTGACCCCATAGCCAGCAGCCCACCAGGCTCCGCCGTCCCTGGGATTCTTGTCTACCCTAAATTAAAAAACGTAACACCGCGTCCTTAATTTTTCCCTTGCACTGTTGTAGCAGTCTCCAGACAACACCACAGTTTTGCCATGGACTTGGGTTTCCCCAGCATTTGGTTCCCTTTATCTTTTTATTTTCTAATCTAAATGAACCAAGAGGCAGTTATGCTTCTTTTTCTCTTAAGTTGATTAATGAAAAGTGTGCGGTCCTTTCATCCAAATAAAATAAATGCACAAGCCATGAGGCAGGCTGATAGTTTATTTTCTTTGCTTTGGTGACAGGAGCAAGAAGATTTTGGTGAGGAAATAAAATCCTTGTTGTAAAGAATCAGTGTTAATGTGTCAAAGGTGACTAACATCTTGAATCTCATCCAAACACCTACTCCAGGGGAACTAAGGATGCAGGATAATAAAGGGCATCCTTGATACCTGGTTTGGCTCTCAGTACCAAAATTTTGATGTGACTTGTACCCTAGTGAGCCTGGGCAGGCCTTGCTCAAGTTCTGTAGAATCAGCCTTGCTTCTTAACCCAATACTAGATAGAAAGCACCTCAAAGGACTTGTGTTACTATTTTTCCTATGATTCGTTTACTGGGTTATTGTAAAAATTTTCTGTTTTACTAATGAGAAAAGGAAATGAGCCCTAGGACAGAATGATTCTGTGGCTCATTCTGTGGGCAATTCAGTTCAGTCACTCAGTCATGTCCAACTCTTTGCAACCCCATGGACTGCAGCACATCAGGCTTCCCTGTCCATCACCAACTCCTGGAGCTTACTCAAACTCATGCCCATTGAATCGGTGATGCCATCCAACCATTTCATCCTCTGTCATCACCTTCCCCTCCCACCTTCAATCTTCCCCAGCATCAGGGTTTTTTCAAATGAGTCAGGGCAGAGTCAGGGCGGAGCCTCTTGTTAAACCCCCCATGCCCAAAGTGGGGAAATCCATAGGCCTGATACGCTATCATGAGTACAAGAAAGCAAAGAGAGCAAAAAGTGTATTTCTCCTCTAAAACCTAGAGAATTAGAATCTTTGGGAAAAGGCTCTGAAATCTACATTCCAACAAATCCCTTAAGTGAGTTTTCTGTGCACCGAAGTTGAAGTATATTTACTAAAATGTCCATCCCCTACTCTGGCCCTTCTGTGAAAAACAAAAATGCAGCCATGTATAACTAATAAGCACTTATTCACATTTCTAAGAACATGAAAGCTATCTCTGAGAGAGCAAATAACAAATCACTAAGAACTCATTCTTTTCAAATATTGCATTACATTTTCTTTTATTTGCTTCAGGCAACTTAGAATTTCACTAGATTAACTAGTGCCATTCAGGAGATCAGAGAAGAAACCTTGCTATTAAGTGCCTCACACTTATTCCACAGCTTATTTTTATTCATAACCAGCCTATTATCATTTGTTCAACTCTTCTTAGTTCAGTGTTATTATTTACTTATTAGATCTTGCTCAGAATGACTTCTATCTTAGTTCTGTTGCTTTAGAGTTAGAATACATACCAACACTGATATTTAAATGAATATATCAACATATATTTTGGTAAGTAAAGCATCATTAAGATCTCACCTTCTAAATTGACCAGATTTAAGAAAATGTAAAGATAGGTTGGAGATGTAAGTTAAGTTTGGTGTATCTATTAGACTTTTAAGCCTATAGTTTTATAATCTAGCTTATATTTGAATTTAAAATTAATAAAATGCTCTGTTTTAGAATCATTCAGAAGATAGCAGATACTCTCATTGACGTGTACTCACACAACTTTAAGTGGCAGGGAAGTATCTGGAAGACTAGAAAACCTTTACCACTCCTTCACTTCCTCTTTTCTTCTTGCCTATCGTGATGACTCAAGTCTACATATTTGAATCCATGAAAAATTAAGGAGAATTCTCAAGGGGTCCATCTAAAATGAAAGTTGCTCAGTCACATCCAATTCTTTGTGACCCCATGGACTATCCATCCAATCCATGGAATTCTCCAGGCCTGGATACTGGCGTGGGTAGCCGTTTCCTTCTCCAGGAGATCTTCCCAACCCAGGGATCAAACCCAGGTCTCCCGCATTGCCAGGGCATTCCTTACTAGCTGAGCCACAAGGGAAGCCCAAGAATACAGGAGTGGGTGTCCTATCCCTTCTCCAGCGGATCTTCCTGACCCAGGAATCAAACTGGGGTCTCCTGCATTGCAGGCTGATTCTTTTCCAGTCCTACTTAGTTCCCACCCAGGATCGACCCTTTCTTTCATTATATTAGCTCCTATGATTATCTCAAACTATTATATCTTAAAGGAGGATCTCATTCAATAACAAAGAACAAACTGAAATAAGACAAAGAAACGTGGCTTAAATATTATTGCTGAAAAAGAAATATGGATAGAAATAGATCTATCTGTGCTATTCAATATGGTAGCTACAGCTCTTGAACGTATATAATGAGTCTAGTATGACTGAGGAACTGAGCTTTTAACTTGTATCTAATTTTATTTAATTTTTATTAACATGTTTAAATTAAAAAAGCTTAAATATTTTTGAATCATTGGAAAAAAATAAGTGTTTTGGGGAATAACTTGGTTCTGGGAGTCTGTTTTTTAAATTGTGAGTTTTATAAAATTGTAGTTTTATAAAACCAAATACCAATAATGCATTTCAGATAACAATTTAGCCTCCAACTTGAGATTGCTATAAGTATAAAATACACAGTGAAAAATAAAAAAAATAAAATAAAAAAAATAAAATACACAGTGGATTTCTAAGACTTAGTAAAAAGAATATAAAATATATTTTAAAAAATATTGTTTGTGTGTTGAAATGATACATTTTTGGATATATTGGGTTAAAATACATTATTAGAATTAATTTTACCTGTTCCCCTTTACTTTTTTAATGTAGATAGTACAAAATTTTATATGTGGCTTCCATTATATTTCTGTGAGACCAACCTGATGCAGATATTTATGACAATCCCCATAGTCCATAGTATTGGGTACTGAGAACTCCAGTGTTCCATGGCATTTATATTAAGCCCATACTGTAACAGGGACTAAATCTATATTATTGGGTTATGAAAATAAATGCTTTTATGATTTTAGGAAGTAATCTGACCACTTTGTGACTCAGAAAACAGATTTGTTGACCAAATGGAGTTGCTGCTAAGCTGCTAAGTCACTTCAGTTGTGTCCGACTCTGTGCGACCCCATAGACGGCAGCCCACCAGGCTCCCCCATCCCTGGGATTCTCCAGGCAAGAACACTGGAGTGGGTTGCCATTTCCTTCTCCAATGCATGAAAGTGAAAAAATAAAGTGAAGTTGCTCAGTCGTGTCCGACTCCTAGCGACCCCATGCACTGCAGCCCACCAGGCCCCTCCATCAGTGGGATTTTCCAGGCAAGAGTACTGGAGTGGGGTGCCATTGCCTTCTCCGAAATGGAGTTAATGCTAAGCTAATATTAATATATAGGAATCAAGTCATTAAAACAACTAGAAATATTTAGAGTGAGGCCCGAATAAATGCTTACCAAAATTTTTTCTTATTCCAGATTTCCTTGCCACAACTTTCAAAGAGATTTATCTTAGTCAAAATTAGCTAAGCAAAATATATTGTTCCAAATATATTGCATATTGCATAAATCAAACAATAAATATTTATGAATCATCATATCAGATTTACAATGCTCCTGGTCTCAGAGTAAAATACAAAAGCCCAAAAGACTTTGTCTTCACCTGTGTGGATCTTAGAAACCTGAGAAGCTAAGAAGCATATTTTTAAAATTTGGTAATATAAAAAATCATATATCATTGTTCAGTCTCTTAGTCATGTCTGACTCTTTACTACCCCATGGACTGCAGCATGCCAGGCCTCCCTGTCCATCACCAACTGCTGGAGTTTACTCAAACTCATATCCATTCAGTGGTGATGCCATCCAACCATCTCATCCTCTGTCGTCCCCTTCTTCTCCTGCCGTCAATCTTTCCTAGCATCATGGTCTTTCCTAATGAGTTGGCTCTTTGCATCAAGTGGCCAAAGTATTGGAGTTTCATCTTCAGCTTCAATCCTTCCAATGAATACTCAGGGTTGATTTCCTTTAGGATTGACTGGTTGGATCTCCTTGCTGTCCAAGGGACTCTGAAGAGTCTTCTCCACATTTTGAAAGCATCAACCTATATAATAAAGGACTAAATTTGGTAGATTCTAATTGTTTGGGAATGTGGGGGAAAACCAAACAAATGTGAACCAAGGTTGTGTAATGCTATATAGTGAAGGTGAGATTTGAGCTTGGGTGGTCAGATTTGCATGGTCTGGGGGGTAGAGCTCCTGAAGATCTGAATATTCACATAGTGGGCTTACTTTAGGGTCACTAGTGGCTCACCAGATGGCACCAGGGGTAAGAATCCACATGCCAGTCAGGAGACACAAGAGACACAGGTTCCACCCCTGGATTGAGAAGATGCCCTGGAGCATGAAATAGCAACCCACTCCCATATTCCTGCCTGGAATCTTTGAGAACAGAGGAGCCTGCCCATGGGGTCACAAAGAATCAGACATGACAGAGCACACACCAGAAACACCTGGAGTAACAGGCAAATTTGGCCTTGGAGTGCAGAATGAAGAGGGCAAAGGGTAACAGAGTTTTGCCAAGAGAATGCACTGGTCATAGCAAACACCCTCTTCCAACAACACAAGAGAAGACTCTACACATGAACATCACCAGGTGGTCAATACCGATATCAGATTGATTATATGCTTTGCAGCCAAAATGGAGAAGCTCTATACAGTCAACAAAAACAAGATTGGGAGCGGACTGTGGCTCAGATCATGAACTCTTTATTGCCAAATTCAGACTTAAATCGAAGAAAGTAGGGAAGATCACTAGACAATTCAAGTCTCTTATTATTATTCAGTGGAAGTGAAAAATAGATTCAAGGGATTAAATCTGATAGACAGAATGCCTGAAGAACTATGGACAGAGGTTCATGACATTATACAGGAGATAGGGATCAAGACCATCCCCAAGAAAAAGAAATGCAAATAGGCAAAATGGTTGTCTGAGGAGGCTTTACAAATAGCTGAGAAAAGAAGAGAAGCTAAAGGTAAAGGAGAAAAGGAAAAATACACCCATCTGAATGCAGAGTTCCAAAGAATAGCAAGGAGAGATAAGAAAACCTTCCTCAGTGATCAGTGCAAAGAAATAGAGGAAAACAATAGAATGGGAAAGACTAGAGATCTCTTCAAGAAAATTAGATACCAAGGGAACATTTCATGCAAAGATGGGCACAATAAAGGACAGAAATGATATGAACCTAACAGAAGCAGAAGATATTGAGAATACACAGAAGAACTATCCCAAAAAATCTTCACAACCCAGATAATCATGATGGTGTGATCACTCACCTAGAGCCAGACATCCTGGAATATGAAGTCAAGTGGGCCTTAGGAAGCATCACTACGAACAAAGCTGGGGGAGGTGATGGGATTCCAGTTGAGCTATTTCAAATCTTAAAAGATGATGCTGTGAAAGTGCTGCAGTCAATATGCCAGCAAATTTGGAAAACTCAGCAGTGGCCACAGGACTGGAAAAGGTTGGTTTTCATTCCATCCCAAAGAAAGTCATTGCTAAACAATGTTAAAACTACTGCACAATTGCAGTCATCTCTCATGCCAGCAAAGTAATACTCAAAATTCTCCAAGCCAGGCTTCAACAGTACGTGAACCGTGAACTTCCAGATGTTCAAGTTGGATTTAGAAAAGCCAGAGGAACCAGAGATCAAATTGCCAACATCCGTTGGATCATTGAAAAAGCAAGAGAGTTCCAGAAAAACATCTACTCCTACTTGACTATGCCAAAGCCTTTGACTGTGTGGATCACAACAAACTGTGGAAAATTCTGAAAGAGATGGGAATACCAGACCACTTGACATGCCTCCTGAGAAATCTGTATGCAGGTCAAGATGCAACAGTTAGAACTAGACATGGAAAAATAGACTGGTTCCAAATCGGGTAAGGATTATGTCAAGTCTGTATATTGTCACTCTGCTTATTTAACTTATATGCAGAGTACATCATGAGAAACGCTGGGCTGGAAGAAGCACAAGCTGGAATCAAGATTTCTGGGAGAAATATCAATAACCTCAGATATGCAGATGACACCACATTTATGGCAGAAAGTGAAGAAGAACTAAAGAGCCTCTTGATGAAAGTGAAAGAGGAGAGTTAAAAAGTTGCCTTAAAGCTCAACAGTCAGAAAACTAATATCATGGCATCTGGTCCCATCACTTCATGGCAAATAGATGGGGAAAGAGTAGAAATAGTGACAGACTTTCTTTTCTTTGGCTCCAAGATCACTGCAGATGGTGACTGCAGCCATGAAATTAAAAGACGCTTGCTCCTTAGAAGAAAAGTTATGACCAACCTAGACAGCATATTAAAAAGCAAATACATTACTTTGCCAACAAAGGTCTGTCTAGTCAAAGCTATGGTTTTTCCAGTGGTCATGTATGGATATGAGAGTTGGACTCTAAAGAAAGCTGACCGCCGAAGAATTGATGCTTTTGAACTGTGGTGTTGGAGAAGACTCTTGAGAGTCCTTTGGACTGCAAGGAGATCCAACCAATCCATCCTATATTGTAAAGTAATTAACCTCCAATTAAAATAAATAAATTTATATTAAAAAAGAGAAAACTCAGGAAAAAAAAGAAATCAGCCCCAAACATCCATTGGAAAGACTGATGTTGGAGCTGAAACTCCAGTACTTTGGCCACCTGATGAGAAGAGCTGATTCATTTCAAAAGACTCTGTTGCCTGGAAAGATTGAAGGCAGGAGGAGAAGGGGACGACAGAGGATGAGATGGTTGGATGGCATCACTGACTCAAAGGGCATGAGTGTGAGTAAACTGCAGGAGTTGGTGATCGACAGGGAAGCCTGGCATGCTGCAGTCCATGGGGTCGCAAAGAGACATGACTGAGCGACTGAACTGAACTGATCTGAGCACGCACATGCATGCACACTTTGGGTCACTGATCAGTTTTCTGTAGCTGTTACTTGCCTCTTTACTCACTAAGATGTGAACTCCTTGAGGACAGAGATTCTATTTATCTCCCCTTTCCCAACCTAAAGACTTTGGTGCACATAGCTGGTGTTCAGTTATATTTATGACTGATACATCAATATTTGAATGAATAGATGAGAGCATTCTCCTCAGAAGAAAGAAAATAAGCAAAGAAATAGTGATGGGTATGAAGATTATGAGATTTGGGTAGCAACACACTTTTGTGGTTCCATTTTCTGATCTAAAGATATAAAAATGGTTCCTGTTTCCCAGGGTTGTTAGAAGTGTTCACATAGTAAGTGAATGGACTTGATAAACCATGATGAATTATAAAAATCCAAGATTTGACGTTATTCAGCTTTAGAGAGTTTCCTTTTTAAAATTTTTAAGTGGAGGATAATTGCTTTACAATATTGAGTTGGTTTCTGCCATACAGTAATGCAAATTAGGCATATATATATATATACATACACTCCATGGGGTTGCAAAGAGTTGGACATGACTGAGTGACTAAGCATACATACAGATATCCCTCCCTCTTGAGCTTCCCTACCACCCCTCCCCCATCCCATCCTGCTTGGTCTTTGGGCCAGGTTCTTATTCATCTTTGAACTTATTGCATAGAATTAATAAATGAGTCAAAGAATGAATGGCAGGTCCCCACCCTTGACGCTGTTTGTATATCTATTTTCCATCTACCTGAAATTTCAGATAACCACTCTAATTAGAAGAATCTTTAAATTCTGATTAAACTTTGAGAAGAAGCTTGAAGTTCTTACTGATGAAGAAAACTGATGTGTGCAAATCCATGAACCTTTTAATATTTTCACATCTCTTCTGTCTTTTTAGCATTATTAATTTTTTTGTTATTGTTAAGTAGCTGGCATTGATGAAGATTTTTGAGGTTTTCGGATATATGCCCTGAGGATTGAGTTTTTCCACTGTAGGGAAAGCATATCTCAGTAAAATATGCTTTCACATGGCTCATACAGGTTCTCTAAAGTAAAGCAGTTGGGGAAAACAACAAACAAAAATATTTTCTGGAATCCTGAATCAAATATACCCAAAGAAAATAATTTGGAAGTGACAAGGATAAGGTCATTATTAAGGAAATGGTGCATTAAAAATGCTAACTTTAAAAATAGGCAGTGGCATCCTCAGAGAAATATATGTAGAACTCAGGGGTTCATTTCTAAGGTTACAGGGCTGATCTCCCATTCATAAATGATGGCTTTCAAGGAGTGTTTCTCTGGGATGTACACTTTCAATATCTTATAATTTTGTCAATTTTACCTCAGTGAAGCTGGGGGAAAAAAAGAGTGTTTCTCTCACTGATTTCTAAGTATCTGACCTAAGGCTAAATTACTCAGAAAAATTTTGTCACTGCCATCCACAAGAGAAACGTGATATAGATCCTAAAGATAAAACTCCAGCACTCTGTCTCCAAGCTCTGATAATGTGTCCAGGTTAATATTCTTTCCTTCCATTCCCACTGCTGTGACTCTTCCCTAGGCCCTCACCATTTGATACCTGGGTTATTGCTATTGTTTTGCAACAGTTTAGCCTATTTATCTTTGGCCTTTGCTACAATTAAATCCATCTTTGCTGCGGTGCCAGTTCAGGCTTCATGTCTCTCTTCTGTCCACGAATCCCTATTGGTCTCCTCTTGATGGGACTTTCCAGTTTGAATTGACCCAGGCAACCTTATTTCTCTGTCCTTCCCCATAGGCTGTTCTTTCTTTGATCCTCTCGCATTCCACTGCTCCTTTCCCTGCCTGGAGTTCCCTTCTTCCTTCTTGTCTGACTCTTGTCAGGACTGGCTTCTGTCTTTTCCTTCTGTGAAAGCTTCCTCCAGTCTGTTCCAGCACTGAATGATCACTCCATTGTCTTCAGTTTTAGAGAACTCTGGCTACAATTGATTTTCTTCATTTGTAAAATTTGATGCTGAAACTAAAGCTTCAATACTTTGGCCACCTGATGCGCAGAGCTGACTCACTGGAAAAGACCCTGATGCTGGGAAAGATTGAAGGCAGGAGGAGAAGGGGACGACAGAGGTTGAGATGGTTGGATGGCATCACCGACTCAAAGGACGTGGGTTTGAGCAAACTCTGAGAGATGGTGAAGGAAAGGGAAGCCTGGCTTGCTGGTGTCCATGGGGTTGCAAAGAGTTGGACATGACTGAGTGACTGAACAGCAACAAATAAAATTTGACTTTCTAGTATTATCTTTCACGTATATGTCCTCACTGGAAAAATCTTAATTGCGTTTTAAAAAACTGCAAGAAAAGGGATGTCTAGATTGTAAAAAATCACACACACATTTAAAAACATGCAGTGTGTTACAGAGGATGACAAAATTATCAATTATTAAATAGAGAAATATGTTTTAGCACAGAAAGTTGAAGCGGTACCTGCAGAACACTTTTGCTTTGAGGAACTCTTTCTTTATCCCTGTATTTTGAAAGACTCATCTCCTCTAACCTGGTAGCATGTTTATTCTTAAAGCATAATAAAAACCTGGTTTGGAACCTGCAGCTATAATTCTGATGACCTCCTTTTTCTTGATATTTTTCCCGGTCTGATTATATTAAAAGGTGAATTTTTTTTGTTTATTTATTTTTTTTACTTTGAACTCTGAGGATTTTCATGAAATTTTAAATGATATAGATAGTAAATATATTAATTATTATGTATCTTTATAAATTAAATATAACCCATTAAAATGCTGCTTTTGTATTATGAGCTGCTATAATTGTACCTTTGACTGGCACAGTTTTTTTTGGTAAAGCCCCCTCCCTAATAAATACATTCTAAGAGCACAAAGACAGAATGGTGACAAGCTGTGGCTCCATATTTATGGCCCTTAATCTGGACTATCCAGAAATATTTTTCAAAGATCAAACCACAACACACTGGCTCTGGGCACTAGAAAACTTGGGCTTTGATGGTGATCAAATATTGCATATGACACGGCGGCTCTTAAAAGGGCCTCTTCAAAATAAAGTGATAGGAATGTACACTGCTCTTTTGTTTCAGAGAAAATACCTTGCCAAGATATTAAAAAAAATGACACTTTACAAGAATATTTTCCTCCTTTGGGTTTCTGACTGGATACTTATCATTATGAGAAAGTGCCATGGAATGTGTGTATTTCTTTCAATTTCAGCTGGCTCTAGGACCCTGAAGACAATATCTTCCTTGAGTATCAGTGGACAAAGAGGAGAGTTCAAAGCTTCAGGAGTATCCAGTTCATTTTCCTTCCTCCAGTCTCCTTCTGCATCTCCCCTTCTCTTTCTCCCAGGCTCCTTTCTAGGTTCCTACATCATGCCTCCTTTCCTATCTTCAGGCTCATTTTTCTTTCTCTGCCTAGCTATGATGTCCATTTCATTCTCTATCACATTCATGACACTGTATATTCACTATATCTTTCCTCTCTCTCCTTTGAGTCTCTATTCTCTCTGCCATTTCTTTTTCTTTTGCAAGGAAAATCCATATCTTTTCTCCAGAAAAGTACTGGCTGTGTAGAATCCATGTATTGAATAAACTTGTCCTGTTTGCCTGTCTGTTTTTTTTCTAGATGAGTTCTTAGAGTGTGGTAATTCAAATAAAAGCCTAATATCCCCCCACAAAAGACAAAGAATCCTTTTTGAAGATGAGAATTGCTTCAGGATAGATGTTGGTCATTCCAGTAACTGAAAAGAGTAGAGTGAAGCTATTTTATAAAATATTTGAAAATAACTTACTAAAAGCTATGTTTACCAAAGCTGATGGAGAGAATAGGGGTTCTGATGAAAAGAAAGACCTGTCTATGTAGATTTTAATGTAGCTATAATTTAATAAAATTGAAAAATTTTATCTATTTTACATGTAATTCAATGTTTTTTTTTTTATCATCCTGCAAAGACTTCAAGCTGATGTGATAATGAAACTTGGCACTCTGAAGGCTTTAGAGTTACAACTACAAACTCAAAATATACTATATATAACAATAGATATCAAAATTAGTTTTTTAAAAAAATATTGGAATAGAGTTGATTTACAATGTTGCATTCATTTTAGGTGTACAGAAAAGTCCATCAGTTTTACATGTACATATATCCGTTTTTTCATATTCTTTTCCCATATAGGTTACTACATAATACTGAGTAGAGTTCCCTGAGCTATACAGTAGGTTCTTATTAGTTATCCATTTTGTGTGTAGTATAGTAGTGTGTATATGTTAATCCCAATCTCTGAATGTATCACTTCCCCCTGTATTTCCCCTTTGGTAACCATGAGTTTGATTTCATAAAGAAGTTGTGTTTCCTATATACAATGGAATATTGCTCAACCATAAAAGAAAGGAATAAGATAATGCCATGTGCAGCAACATGGATTCACCTGGAGGTTATCATAGGGCTTCCCCAATGGCTCAGCGAGTGAAGAATCTGCCTTCAGTGCAGGAGAAAACAGAAGACTCGGGCTTGAACCCTGCGTTGGGAAGATCTCCTTGAGAAGGAAATGGCAACCCACTCCAGTATTCTTACCTGGAAAATCCCATGGACAGTAGAGCATGGTGGGCTATAGTCCAGTGGGTCACAGAGTCAGACACGACTGAGCGACTAAGCACAAAAGAGGTTATCATACTAAGTAAGTCAGAGAAAGACAAATATCACATAATATCACTTATATGTGGAATCTAATAAAATGATACCAATAAACTTATTTACAAAACAGAAGCAGATTCACAGATCATATTAGGTGTTTAAGTCTGTTGTAACAAAGTGCCATAGACTGGGTAGTTTAAAACAACAGAAATTTATTCTCTCATAATTCTGGAAGCTAGGAGTCTGGAATGAAGGTGTTAGCACGGCCATGCCCTCTCTGAAATCTGTAGCAGAATCCTCCTTTGCCACATCCCAGCTACTGATGGCTTCCCTGCAGTATTGGTGTTCCTTGGGTTGTAGCTGCATCACTTTAATCTCTTCCTTTATTGACACATGTGTTCTCTCTGTGTCTCCGTATAGTCATGGCCATCTTATAAAGACACCATCATGTTGGATTGAGGACCACAATACTGCAGTATGACTTCATCATAACTCATTATAGCAGCAGCAGCCATATTTCCAAGTAAAGTCATGTTCTGAGGTAGTGGGGGTTAGGACTTTGATGTGTCTTTTTGAGGGGGGGAGCACAATTTAATCTATATCAGGAGGTCTGGGTTCTCTTCTCATTATTCCGTCAATTAATCGTGTGACCTTTGGCAAATTACTTAGCTTTACCGAGCCTCAACTGTAACATGTAGGTGATTACATGTTGTTCTTACCTCATAGTGCTGTATTGTATGAATTAAATGAGATAATGCTAAGCAAAATGTCTGGCACATGGTATGTTTAAGGAAATATTAGCTATACTTGTGGTTATTATTTAGCTTGTTATGTTTATTGCTGTTGTGAGAGACATCTTAACTTAGTACCTGATCCGTTTGCTTACTGAGTGTTAAATTTGTTACTTAGGGTCAGTATAATTAAATTGCAGTCACTCAGGGTCATTGTAATTAGTGTACTGTTGATGATGAAAATGCTTTAAAAATAGTCATCTATGGAGTGGTTGAGGTTTCTATATTTTACTAAAGGTTTGCCAACTGGAGCTAAGGAGTTAATTTACGATACCTTTTGGGATTGTTTAGAAATTTAGGGGATCCCTAGATAACCTAGCACTGTGGGTCATAACTGATGAAAGGAATTGAATTTTAAGAGCCTGAGTCAGATTTCTCTGTAACTTGTTGCAAAACAGTTTTTGTTTTTAAGATGAAGCTTATTTGATTTACATGCAACAAATACAAAACTAAGAATACTGGCTATTGTATGATAAAAATGAACCACTCTTGGATAAAGAATAAAGAGAAACTGAAAGAGGTTGAATTCCTCCTCATGGTCCAAAAGACTTTCAAATAAATCAGAGGCTAACTAAAATTAGTACTGCATCAACTGTTCATACTCCAGAAGACAGTGTCCCTAGAAAGGTTTTGAGCGTGCTCTCCAAGATAGGTGCGTGAGCTATCTTGATGAATGCTTGGCCATGGGTTGTGTTTCCTGCCTCTTTATTTTGAATTTCTCTCTGCTCTGTGGATCTTGGGCACTTCTTCTGTGTCTCTCCTGCTGTATACACAAAGAAGAATAATAGCTACTGGACCTTCCCTTGTTCACCAGAACATCTCATTCAAGAGGTGATTTGCCATCTTGGGAAATCACCATCTACAGGGAATTTGCTGTCTAACTCCAAATGAGGACTAGGAACGAGGTTTATTTGGAACTGTCACTTAGAAGTTGCCACCGAATCTCCAGTGGACTACTTGAATAAAAGGGAAACAGAAATTCTTGAGCAAAATCAGCCCCTGGAAGAAATGTGAATCTTTTTCCTCTTTCCTCCATGTTTGACCACATTGTGATTCCTACTTTAGTGTTCATTTTGGCTTCTGGGACTACCAATATACCCTTTCCTGTCTGCTAACCATAATTTTTATCCCACTTACAAAAACAGTAAGTTTTAGAAGTCATGGCACACCACATTTAAGAAGAAACATTTACTTTTGTTCAATTTTCAATTCTCCTGTCCAGTCACCTAAAAACTCCATGGTTGGAATTACTTTTTCTTTCTCTTTTTAACAATAACTTGATTGTTCATGTGTGTCTGATCTCTTAGTCATGAGTCTTTGTCTACTACAGATAGAAAACCAGTGTGAAATAGTTTTAATGTGAAGAGGAATTTATTCCTCATATAAGCAACTGTAGGGAGGGTTAGTATGTAGCTCACTTTAGGGCTAACCTAAGCTAAGGGTTGACAAGTGTCAGGATTCTCTCCATTTCCCTTCTTTCTCTGTGTGGTGATGGCTTCTCTCACTGAGGCTATGTTCTCCTCCAGTGAGGGAACCTTCTGCAGGAAGACCTTGTTCAAATCACTACAGCCTGATAATAAAAAAAGAAACACATTCTCTTCTCCTAGTATAATATTGATCAGTCTCCTCAGTAGGCTCTGGTTAACTCAGCTCAATAGAATCTATGTACATTTTAGTCAGTGGAGTGGGACTCATAGTCAGCAATACTAGGGGTAATTTCTCAAAGGAATAGCTGATATTTGACTCCTAGAATATGTAATAAATGTCCATTGTATCTGATACTATGAAATGTTTTCTTATCTACTGCTTGATTTTATTTCCCCATGATTTTTTCCTATTGTGATAGATTTTTTTTCTCCACTTTTCAGATTGCCTGATTCTGGTTTGTCTGTAATTTTGGTGTTTCTCTTAGAGGTTTGATCTAAGTTGCAGTTACAGTGTCTTTACTTGCTCTACCTGGAGAACTGTCATGACAGGCTCCTAAAGTGTGTATGTTGACTTCATCTCAATGTTTTCTCTTATAAAAGATTTGCATTCCTCTTCTCTGTCTCTGGAAATTAGCTTCTCATCAGTCTTATTGAAAGTCTTTGTGAAATGGTTTATTTTAATGTCATTCCCGCAGACTTTATTCTATAATAATTCAAATTCTTCCCTGTCAACATAATTCTGTACACATGGTGTATGCTTCTTCCTTTTTTGTGTATTTGTTCTTTGATGTATTGATCACCTTTTACACATTCAGCAACTAACCATATCTCCAACACTTCCACAATAGGTCATTCATTTATTTCTTAGTAAGCTTAAGAATGAGATGATCATTGGGGTACACGTGTCTCTTTCAATTCTGGTTTCCTTGGTGTTGCGAGACAGCAAAAGAGACACAGATGTATAGAACAGTCTTTTGGACTCTGTGGGAGAGGGCGAGGGTGGGATGATTGGGGAGAATGGCATTGAAACATGTATAATATCATATAAGAAATGAATCGCCAGTCCAGGTTCGATGCAGGATACAGGATGCTTGGGGCTAGTGCACTGGGACGACCCAGAGGGATGGTATAGGGATGGAGGTTCAGGATGGGGAACACGTGTACACCCATGGCAGATGCATGTTGATGTATGGCAAAACCAATACAATATTGTAAAGTAATTAGCCTCCAATTAAAATAAATAAATTTAAATTTTAAAAAAAGAAAATAAATAAGTAAAAAGTTTGAGTTTTGGAAAGAAAAATGGATTGCCTTTTGTAGCAACATACTAAGTATCATCTACAATTTTATCTTTGCTTTATGCAAGTAACTCAGTTATTATATAAATAGATTTATATTGTCTAAAATTCTTATGTCAGTAACACTTTATGAATATGAATGTGCAAAATAAATTCTGGAGTTAGATGGTTCACAAAGGTACTATTATAGTATTCTTTTCATATTCATAGAGGCTAATTTATACAGGGTGACTTTAATAGACTGTTCTGCAGATATATCTACTCAAATCACTAAACTCTCTTATTTTTTCTACATTATGTCACATCATCTATCTGTGCTAGGAGGAGCATCCTCATTCAGGTACTTTGACTTTTTACTTCTCTTTCAAATGCCTTCTCATATCCTTTTCCACAGGAGGATTTAACCATGGCATAAAGCCACTTGCAGGCTACGGCAGGAGAAATTGCCATCCAGAGATAGGAAAATGAGAAAAAAGGAGACAGCCCAAATCAATCACATTGGGAATGAAGATGAATTAAAGTTACAAATATAAAAGAGACTTTAAAGTTCATAGAAGAGTTGCATGACCATACTGTAGCAATCAGTTTAGCATTTTAGATAATATGGGTAATTTTCTAGCAAAACATAGGTTATTAACCTAGCCTGGAAAAAATTAAAATTATGATTAATCAGTAACCATGAAGGAAATTTAATAAATAGTAAAATGTATTGTCTCCCCCATCTCCAAATGATGCCAAGCCCTGGTGTTTATAGGCATAGTTTTTTTTAAAAAATGTAAAAGCAGAAAATCCCTATTTCAGGCAAACAAGATCAGAGACTCAAAATAAGATATTTAACCAAACAAGTTTATGCAGCTAGTGTGACTTTGATGATTCGTGTTGTTGTGTGGTAGAAACAATGAGCACAAGTTATTTCATAATTTTAGAGGCTTATTTTTAGGGTAAAATTTAAGAAGTATTAATAGTATTGCTTGGTCAAAGGGTGAATGCAGTGTAGTTTTTAAAAGATGTTGCCATATTCCTATCCATACAGTTCTACAATGTTGCACTCCTACCTCAATACTTAACAATGTCTGTTTCTGCTTGGCTTTGCCAATGGAGTATGCTGTCTGTCAAACATTAGCATTTTTGTCTATCCGATATGCATAATTATAATTTGAATTTCTCTTATTTGGGAAATTCCATCTTTCCTTGTTTTTGTAAGCCAGGAAATTTATATATTATTATTTGGATAAACTTTGTATTTTTGTATTTTTTTCTACTGGGATTTTGTTTTTTTCATTCCTTAATTTCCAAGAGCTTTCATGGATTTAGTCTTTGTGATACACATTGTAAATATTTTCTCTGTCATTAGTCTTTTGACTTTGCTTTTTTAAAAAATCACGCAGAATATATACGGAATTTAGAAAGATGGTAACAATAACCCTGTGTACGAGACAGCAAAAGAGACACTGATGTATAGATCAGTCTTATGGACTCTGTGGGAGAGGGAGAGGGTGGGGATATTTGGGAGAATGGCATTGAAACATGTATAATATCATGTATGAAACGAGTCGCCAGTCCAGGTTCGATGCACGATACTGGATGCTTGGGGCTAGTGCACTGGGACGACCCAGAGGGAGGGTATGGGGAGGGAGAAGGGAGGAGGGTTCAGGATAGGGAACACAGGTATACCTGTGGCGGATTCATTTTGATATTTGGCAAAACTAATACAATATTGTAAAGTTTAAAAATAAAATTAAAAAAAATAAATTTTAATTAAAAAAATAAAATAAATAAAAATCATGCAGAGGATTTATTCCCTTAATTTTATATTATTTACTTTGTCAAACTTTGATTTGATCTGGACTTTAAGTAATACCTAAACTTTCTCTATACCTATGTCTTCTTCTAGTACTTGTATGGTTTTGATTTTTTTGTTGTTCTTTTTTTATAGTTTTGTTTTATTTTGACATTTATATATCTATTGCTCTTGGAGATTACCTTGGTATATGGTGTGAGGTAAAGTCTACTTTTATGTTTTTTTTTTTTTTTGATAGTTATCCAGTTTCCCAAACCCCAGTATTTTAAAAAATCCATTCTTTTCTCCAGTAATTTGAGATGACACTTTTATAATGTAACACATTTCCGTGGTATTTGGGGCTGTTTCTGAATTTTCTGTTCTGCTCCGTTAGTCTTGTGTCTGTGCATGAGCCAGTATCTCACTCTTTTAAACCTAGAAGCAGTATATTTCAGCCTGTATTTTTAGCAGGTTTAGGTCATTCACCACCACCTAACTATATTTGACTTAATAAAACAGATTTCCTTCTCCTATTCCTTATTTTTGGACAACTAGGATTTTTCCTTCGGTTTTAACAGCAAATGTATCATTATCATGTTATCTTTGCCTGTATTGTTGTTCAGTCTCTCAGTCATTTCCAACTCTTTGACCCCATGGACTGCAGCATTCCAGGCTTCTCTGTCCATCACCACCTCCCAGAGCTTGCTCAAACTCACATCCATTGAGTTAGTGATGCCCTCCAACCATCTCATCCTCTTTCATCCTGTCCTCCTGCCCTCAACCCTTCCCAGCATCAAGGTCTTTTCCAATGAGTAGCCTCTTGCCTATACAGCTTTTTCATGTTATACAGTTGTGGCCATTATAGTCTTCCTTGTGCAGATGGCAAAATTGCTTTATAAAAATAGAATAACCGTTAGTTGTCACAATATTTAGAATTTTAAAACTTAAAGTCATTACTTTATAGATAAAAGGCTAATTTGCATTTCTTAGATTGTTAAAATCCTAAAGAAAATCAGTCCTGAATATTCATTGAAAGGACTGATGCTGAAGCTGAAATTCCAATACTTCGGCCACCTGATGGGAAGAACTGACTCCTTGGAAAAGACCCTGATGCTGGGAAACACTGAAGGCAGGAGGAGGAGGGGACGACAGAGGATAAGATGGTTGGATGGCATCACTGACTCGATGAACGTGAGTTTGAGCAAGCTCCAGGAGCTGGTGATGGATAGGGAAGCCTGGCGTGCTGCAGTCCCCAGGGTCACAGTGAGTCGGACATGACTGAGCGGCTGAACTGAACTAAACTGAGATTGTTAAAAAGGTTAAACATTTTCCTATATGTTCATTCACTAGTTATCATTTCTCTTTTGTGACTTACTTTCCATCTTGGTTTTATTTCAGTGTTCTCTTATTGATTTATATGAATTTGCATGTAAAGGTATTACTCTTCATCAATCATACTGCAATGCTTGTCCAGTTTATTAAATTTTTAGTGTTATTTGTGCTTTATCAGGCTGATAATGTAAACTTTAGGTTGAAAAACTGTGTATTATTATTTGCTTTGTATTACTTCATTGTTGTTGTTTACTCACTCAGTTGTGTCCAACTCTTTGTAACCCCATGGACTGTGATTCACCAGGCTCCTATGTCCATGGGATTTCCAGGCAAGCACGCTGGAGTGGGTTGCCATTTCCTTCTCCATTATTATTTAATTAGTCATTTCTAAAATTATTTCTCACTCATAGGGCTGATATGCCTTTATAATTGTAAATGAATACATTAAATTTATCCAAAATAAAGGAATAGTCTTAACTTCCTCAGTGACATTCTTCCCTGTTTTGAAGCAGTAAATTAGAAGGCAGAAGGAATATTAAAGGTGGGAATTTTGACAGCTTTAAAAAGTGACATTTGATGAAAGGACAAAAGGCTTTCTAAAAATATTACACAGAAATCCTCAACATAATAACAGTCTAAGTCCATTGAAGGTAGTACAAAGAGACCTTAAAGTGCCCTTAACTGATGTTCATAAAAGTGATATACAGTTATGAAAATGTCAAATGATTTACAGAATATCATGGAGAAAAAGCAAAGAAATAAATATTTTTAGAAATATTTCTGATTCAAATAATTTTTTGAAAAGGTCTTTAGGCATAAAATTCATAGCCAACCAGGAAAATTGGCTATGAAGAATGACTTGTTCCCAGGGGTACCAATTATATGACATTTTATAAAAATTTGTCACCTGAGTTATATGGCTTCCTAGATTCTACACACATGGAAAATAATGATCTTGGTTTATTCCTCAATCCCCTTTAATGCCACGTGTTAATAGGCACTGAATGCCAGCTGAGTGCCATTTTCCTATATACTTATTTTTAAACCCACCCTCGCTTTCCCAGGGAGGAAATGAAGGCTTGGAGAGGTTATGCTCCTTTCCAAGGTTGATTTTGAACCCAGTATTGTCTGATTCTCCCCACACGGCTAATTACTTTCTTATGATGTCACGTGTGACATGCCTAGATTTGATTCACTGTTTCCCAAGTAAATCAGAAAATTATTTTAATTATCAATTATTAATAATTAAAAGTTGGGAGTGAGGGGCACGTGATTTACAACTTTATTGGAGAAACAGAACATACATATGACAGAAGACCTTAGGAAAATTTTAAAGTCCATTTTAGTTGCCTTTCTCAGAGCAACTGAGTCAGCCTGGAAGCCTTTTCAAGGCTGCAATTAGATTATTCTAGGCTTTGATTGTTCTTGTCTTTGAAGGAATAGCACTCTCATAAGCTGACTCTAGGATCAAGGCACTTTATAGTCATGTGTTAGATAGTCTTTCATCCTTCCTTCTCCTGAATTCTTTATTGGGACTGGCAGTCTCTTAGTCTTGTTGATTATAAGAGAGAAATGAAGAAATGAAAGAATGCTTTTTGTCCGTCTTCAAAGCCCTCCCTGTCTGTGGTTTGCTGTCAAATGCTGTCCTACATCATTTTCTACATTCCGTCTTGCAAAAATGTTTTTGTGGAGGTGATTTTTTTTTAAGTCACTTTTACACTTTTCATATCCATCAACTGTTGTCTTCTTTAGAAACATGCTTATCTAGTAAGATGAAGCCATTAGCACACTCCTCCTTTATACTCAATGAATTATTGCTTCAAAAAATCTTTGGCCTTCTTTCTCACCACTGAACCAGCCAAACCAGACAAATAGTATGTAAAAAAGGGGTTTAATACCTACATTGAATGTAGGAAAACAGATAAGATTTATGCAGTTTTGTGATACAAAGGGTGAAAAGATTGTCAAGGACTTTTCAAATGATCCATAAATCTGAGTACCCAGGTGAAGGAGGAGAGATGGGGATAAATCAGTAGAGACATTGATGAATTCCTTAGATTACAATACCATTTTCTCAGGGAACACAGAAAATGTCAAAACTGAGCTACCTTATCTGTCTCTTTTGATTTCCTTTAATATAGGAGATCCTTAACAAAGAGGATGAGCATAAAGAATGTTCCTCTGAAAATGCCAGTTCTGTCACAAGCCCGCAATAATGCTTAATGTAGTACCCAAACCACAGTGGATTCTCAGTCAGTGATAACTATTTGTGAATATAGGCAAACATATTCCACATCCCATCTTCTAATTTACACTAAAATACCTCTTGACTTTTCTCTTATATACAAGGTATTGAACTAAGAATCTGCCTGCAATGCAGGAGACCCAGGTTTGACTCCTGGATCAGAAAGATCCCCTGGAGAAGGGAATGGATAACCACTCCAGTATTCTTGCCTGGAAAATTCCATGGACAGAGAAGCCTGGCAAGCTACAGTCCATGGGGTGGCAAAGAATTGGACATGACTGAGTGACCAACACTTTCACTTTCAGGTCACTTTGTCTTATAAACATTTATTAGAGTATAGTTGATTTACAATGTTGTATTAATTTCTGCTGTAAAGCAAAGTGAATCAGTTATATGTATACATATGTCCATTCTTTTTTAGTTTCTTTTCCCATATAGGACATTATGGATTATTGAGTAGAGTTCCCTGTACTACCCAGTAGGTCCTTACTAGTTATCTATTTTACATATAGTAGTTTATATGTGTTAATCCTAACCTCCCAATTTATCCCTCCCCTCTTCCAAGTCACCTTTATCCATACAGTGCTCAGTTTTACCAGTGTTGATTCAGGGGGTAATCAGTTGAACATGTAAAATGCTTGGTGCAGGAAATCTTGAGGATGCAGGCATGGTTATCATTGATTGGACTCGAATGGGCAAATTTTGGCAAAAAGGAATATTAGACAAGATTAATGATTTGACCAGTGACATTGGTAAGAAGGTATGGCATACTTAGAAAATACTTGGGTAGATAACAGTTACTCAAGTAGATAGTATGTTGGAGGAGTGGGAAAAGATTATAATACCCTAAGGTAAATATTGTTTCATATTTTCTTTAAACTTCTCAGAAGATTCTACAAGGGTTAGTGTTAGTCACTCAGTCCTGTCCAACTCTTAGAGACCCTATGGACCATAGCCTGCTAGGCTCCTCTGTCCAAGGGATTCTCCAGGCAAGAATACTGGAGTAGGTAGCCATTCCCTTCTCCAGGAGATTTCCACAAGCCAGGGGTTGAACCCAGGTCTCCTATACTGCGGGCAGAGTCTTTACTGTCTGAGCTATCAGACTCTATAAAACAAACATCTGACATTTCAATGATTTAGAGAATGAGGGTTAATAATTTCATAGCGTTAGCCGTTTACTGACATCCTGAATCTTTTTTCTTTTTTTGTTTGTGTTTTGGTTCAAGTAATAAACTCAGCTAATAAAACTCCAAAACATCACATACTTAGATTGCTGTAAATTGTTTTATTTCACAACATACTCTCTATAATATTGTATAAAAGTGTTGGTGTCGCGTTAGTAGTGGTAGAAGTAGTTTTAGCAGCAGCAGAACTGAAGTCCATGGTGATGGTCGATACAGGCGACGTGTTGTTATTACTAGTTACACTACTCTCTGTTTCTCCCTTCACACCTTCCTCACCATTTATTCACATTCTCATTTACTCAAGTACCTTTCTAAGTATTTTATGAGGATTATTTGTAAACAGCACAAAAACTTAACTGAGTAGATGGTCCTATCCCAACTTTGTAGGTGTAGAGACTCCTGCTCAAAGAGTTTAGGTAATACACCCAAGATCTTACAACCAGGATTTGAACTCAGATTCCTGGCTCCAAAACTCCTGCATGTTGTAGTATACTGTGCTGTCCTGGGATCCTATTTTAGTATTCCATAGGATACAGAGTAAGGGAATTGTACAGTCACATGATTTTATTTTTCCTTTGGGGTCAGCCTAAGAGATATGTGGAACTAGAGTCTCTTACCCTGTCTTGGCTTGCCTTTTCTCCTGCTTATTCAAATAATTGGCCTCTTTTATATCCTTGTCTGATGTGTGTATGTAAATAGACTGCTGGTCACATGACCACATGCCAGATGGACTGGTCATTTGGCCCTTTGGCGGCTGACACACATCCAGGTGGCTCTGCCAGTCTTTGACGTGGTGGAATGGTATCCGGTGTATTCGGATAATGTTAGCTATTCAGTACTGAGAACAAAGGCCCATGCATAGACGGAGACCATGTTCTTTTCTCAGACAGTAAGGAAAGCCTCTACTATTTAAGGATGCTTATTATAAATCGAACATTTTCCCATGTGTCATCTAATTTCACCGTTAACTCTAAGATGAAAATAATGTATTAAGTCACATTTTCTTTTCAGGAGAGCTAGAATAAAGTACTGTGTGTGACTCCTAGATACCCCATTTAAAAAAAATAACTAACAATTATAGCTTGTGAATATATATGCCCCAGAGCACCTCCTCATTGCCGTTTGTTGCTATGGTCTCAAAGAACTCAAACCAATTTTAGACGTGACTTAATTAAAGTCTGATTAGAGTAGTCGTGCTTCTTAAACAAATATAAATGTTTGTTATTTGTGCTAGCGACAGCTTCATTAACATGAATGAGATGTTTCCTCATGATACTAAACTTCATTTATTCTTTTTTTAGTCTTAATTCATAAAGCAGTTATAGCCAAGACTACTAGTTGAGTCACTTCAGAGATCCATGCTTTGCCCTGATTATGTAGCTGCTTGGGTTCTCAATAAATACTCTTTGTGGGATTTACTGAGTTTATGTATGTTTCTCTCCTTGTGATGCAATATAGTAACACACTGAAGATTGGGAATAAAGCATGATATCTCAAAATACTCATTAACTTGACCACTATCACAGTACTATTCATACTTAGAATTTCTGTGTAGACTGTGGATGCTCTTGGCATGAGTTATCTTTGATGTAGTGACATTTTCAAACCAAGCCAAAACTGAATTGTTATTTCCTATCTAGTCTAAAAGATTATCTCTATCTTTTAGAATTCCAAAATTACTTTATAAAGACAAGATACAAAACAACTCAGAAAACACTTTTCTTCTTACCTTAAGGGTAAATGGTGGGAAAATGTCATAATTATGAAAATTTTGCACTTAGTCAGCCAAAGGTAATTGTGTAATTTGGAACAATCTGAAGGCATAAAGTTGAAAATGTTATTTTAGGGGTTTTTTTTTAGCATATTTAAAGGAGCGTGTTAAATTTCTAAGTGGAATTATCACTCAGAATATGTAAATATAGCTAGCGACTGTGTCACTTAGCTTATAAATGAATAAATGCCTTATAGATGAGTTGATAGGAAGAAAGGTAATTTTCCTCCTCTGTGGAAGAAAGTTTCTTGTTTAAAAAAAAATGAGATGAAGTATTTAAAGAATTTGATTCTTCTGACTTTCCTACTTCAGAATTATAATTTTATAGGAAATAAGAATACTAATTAATGCATGTTGTGGACCCTAAAACCTATTCGTGACATGACTATACTGTGATGGGATTAATTATTATATAGATTGGTCTTTTGCATATAGAAGTGGGGATGAACAACCCAATTCTTGGTTTATATTTGAATATCTAGCTAGTGTTTTGGAGATTGGATAATCACAGGCTCATTTAAAGATACAATACTCTCTATATGTAGTACAGGTTGGCGAAATATGGTTTGTCTTTTACAGAATTACCAGGAGAATTTTGATGCAGAATCCTGACACTTCCCTCCCTCCCTCATTTAGGATTAGAATCTTTGGTTAAAAACTACATTTTTACCACTTTCTTGGGTGATCTTAAGCATTTGATATTTAATATCCATATGTTGGGCATAACTGTTCTTTGATATGTAAGATATTCTGTGAGATATAACGATTTAATGGTTAAGATTTTAGCACACTGTATAATATTGTAACCATTTAATGAATAAGAGTGTAATTTAGTTAGTTTCTATTGCAGATCTGTAGAGTTAATCATAGCAGTATCTTTATCACATATTGAACATATGAAGAAAAAATGATGTTCCATGGCCATTCAGGATCTGCAACTCTCACAACAGCCTGGCATGGTGGTTGATATTATTCCCACTTTACAGGTAAGAGACAGGTGAGAGAGCTTAAGGATAAGGCCTTACTTTTAGTAAGGGATGGCACTGGGAATTCAACCCAAGTGTGGCTTAGCCCAAAGACTATACTGGAATCACCGTGGCAGGTTCCTCGTTAATGAATTTGTAGCAATGCACAGGGGTACCACAAGTTCACATGGCACCTTCATATGAAGCAGAAAAGATCTCTTCATCCTTTGGAAGGAAGGATGCAGCTGCTACGGTACCCAAGCTTAACCTGAGGTAGATTGCCCCTCTCCCCTCTCTCCACCAGACACCCGTGTGCAATGAGCTGCTTTTAGTGAGATAGTTCTGAGACTCTGTATTTTAGGCTTAACATATTATAAACACACAAAGACATGTTAGCAGACTAAAATCTTAGAAATGTGACAAGGGTGAAGAGAAGGGAAAGCAAGGAGATGGCTTATTGATTGTCCAACTCAGTCAATTTATTTTGATTGCCTCTGGGATTCCTATGAAATGCTGTGTCTTTACATTCCTGTGTTGTGATGGAGGCTATCTATATGAGATCTGAACCTTTTAGCTCCAGCCTAATATAGTTTGATTTGGTTTCATTTATATCTATACTGTATCCACTATTTTATTAATATCAAAATTACTGTATTTTTGATACCAAGTTGTAGTAGTGTTTGTAAAATATTCAAGATCTAATTGGACTTTTTCCTATAGTTGTATTTTTGTTAGTAGTTTTACATGCCCATGTATTATTAGCATTAAAAAATATAGCTAAAGCTTTGGGCTCATGTTACACATTTATGTCCTTTTCACACTTTTAGCTTACCTTTTAGCTCTTACTCTATTTGATTCAAGCTTTATTCTTTGCACTAAGACACATCTCAGAAAAATCAGGAAATGTTTTAACTTTTCCATTAAAAAAATCAGCTTCCACAATTCTGATAAATTTTCAAAAAAAAAAAAAAACCAGCCAGCATGAAAAGCCATTAATTTTTTAGATAAAAACCATGGCTAAGTCTTCAGAGCATACTGTAGTTTTTGAGCCAAGGATTATCTATAAATGTGTGCTAAGTCGCTTCAGTTGTGTCTGACTCTCTGCGACCCTCTGGACTGTAGCCCACCAGGCTCCTCTGTCCATGGCATTCTCCAGACAAGAATACTAGAGTGTGTTGCCATGCCCTCCTCGTTCTATAAATAAGCCATAGTGATTATCAAGCTCCTACTGTGTCATGTCCTGTCCTAGGTTCTTTGCATGATTTTGGCTCATTAAATTTAATCACTGAAGTCAGTCTTTTAGAGATTGCTTTCCAGGGGAATAGGTGATACACTGTTGCTGCTTCAGGGCAGACTTGTAACGTTCTTGGTAAGAAGCACCCCAGTAGATATTTTACTATTAGTGCAATGGCCTCATCTACACAAGGATCCACAACCTGGGATTCCTAGAGGGTTGTGGTGGATATTCTCTGGGTTCCTGTTTTTTTTTTTTTTAGAGAGACATCATTTTATTTTACTCTTCCTTTATGGTAGAAAAACAGAACCAGGTCTTTTTCAGGAATGTTTATACCCCTCCAGGAGTGCCTTTTCTCTGAGTTACAGGCTTATGGTAAAGAATCCACCTGCCGATGCAGGAGATACAAAAGACGTGGGTTCAATCCCTGGGTGGGGAAGATTCCCTGGAGAAGGAAATGACAACCCACTCCAGTATTCTTGCTGGAAAATTCCATGGACAGAGGAAACTGGTGGGCTACATTCCATGGGGCCGCAGAGACTCGGACATGGCTGAGCACACACACAATGCACAATAGGCTTTTAAACACTTGGTTCTGTTTCCTTCCTTTGAAACAGAGATTATGGACCTAATGAATTCAGAGTTTGTTTTGATGAATTTGTATTGATGAACACTAACTTGAACTGAACAGAGAATGAACTATGTTTTAAGGGTTTTTTTTTCACACCTCAACATAGCTTTCTTGAAACCAGATTATGGGAGGGGACACCTTAATGATTTTAAGTGTTAGATACCAATGATATGGGGCTTCTCAGGCGGCACTAGTGGTAAAGAACCCACCTGCCAAGGCAGAAGACACCAGAGACAAGGATTTGATCCCTGGGTCAGGAATATCCTCTGGAGGAGGGCATGGCAACCCACTCCAGTTTTCTTACATGGAGAATCCCATGGACAGAGGAGCCTGGAGGGCTACAGTCCATAGGAATCACAAGGAGTCCGACACGACTTAAGCAACTTAGCACTCAGCATACACCAATGTTACTGGCACTACTTTGAAGCTGCTACTGAAAACCAGAAGTTCTACCTGTTGAAGAGAGAGGAACAAGTCATAGGATCATTTTTTCCTGATTGTAACTGTTTAACAAACTCACTTTTATCTGTTCTCTTTCTTAGCATTCTATTGGCGATTGCTTTAGATAGCTACTGAAATTTTGAGTGCAAATGCCACTTTAATCACTCTTGTTAAGTAACTGTCAGTAATACATTTATGAGTCCCTTATTTAGAACATATACATGAGGAAATGTATCCTCCCATAGTCTTTAAAGATAAATAGCTCTCAGCTGATTTATTTAGACATACACTTATGGAACAATTCTATTATGTTGTGCTGATGTTTAACTTTTAGGATTATTACACATCATTTGTACATTTATTTTGTAACTTATTTCCGAGGAGTTCAGGCAGTGATTTTATCCTTCAGTCTTATTTAAAATTCACTCACTGCTTCTTCTGTTGTGGGTCAGCACATTTTCTTCTCTCAGGAGATGCGGGACAGATCGATGTAGTGTGTATAGCCCTCAGAGTGCTAGAGAAAGGTGTGATAGACATGGTAAGTTACATGATGGTCCAGAAAGCTGAAGTGGGAAGAGTTTCAGGGGACATTGCTGTCTTTTCTGAGGCTGTCACTTATTAATAATTCATTATAATTTAGAATTCGAAGTAATTTTGCATTTCTTAACATTCAGTCTAGCTCCAGCGTGTTTTCACTACCTCCTCCTAGGCTTCACTTGTGATTTCTATTCAATTAGCAGACCCATTTGGGACAATCATTATGTGTCAAATGTTGCACTAGGGCATGGAGTATTATGATAAGCAGGGCATATTTCCTATTTGGGAAGGTGAGAGCTACATATTACTAGTAAAAAAAAAAGCAAAATTAAAAGTTTTTTTTTTTTTATAGCAAAACCATTTATTAAATTAATTTTTATGGAGTGTAGTTTCTTTGCAATGTTGTGTGTGTTCCTGCTGTAGAGCAAAGTAAATCAGCTATTCATATACATAGATCCCCTCTTTTTTGGATTCCTTTCCCATTTAGGTCACACAGAGCGCTGAGTAGGGTTCCCTGTGCTGCACAGTAGGTTCTCCTTAGTTATCTGCTTTATACATAGTAGTGTATCTATGTGGAGTAGGAAACGGCAGCCCAGTCCAGTATTCTTGCCTGGAGAATCCCATGGACAGAGGAGGCTGGCGGGCTACAGTCCATGGGGTCCCAAGGAGTCGGACACAGCAGAGCAACTGAGCAGCAGCAGTGCGTATATGTCAATCCCCATCTCCCAATCCTTTCCAGCCTCCCTTCCTGCTTGGTGTCCCTAATTTGTCCTGTGTGTCTGTGTCTCTATTTCAGTTTTGCAAATAAGATCATTTAAACCATTTTTCTAGATTCCATATATATGCATCGATGTACAATGTTTGCTTTTTCTCTTTCCAACTTACTTCCCTCTGTATTGTGGACTACAGGTCCTTCCATGTCTCTGAAATTAAAAGTGTTGAGCCATGGTGTTTCCATAAAAATGTTCCAGAAGTTTAGATATGGCAAGGCCATTTCTAGCTTGAAGAAGCCCCTCTTCTTCTGAATATCTCCCATTGCCAAACTCATCCATGCAGGGATCCTTATTTTGCATGTGGGAAATTTTACCTGAGTGTGTTGAACTGTTCCACTCATCTCTTCTTTCATAATTTAGTTTTCTTCTTGTTCAAGGCAGAGGAACTTAATGCTTTTTAGATACCCTCATTCTTATGCTGCTTCCCAAGCATGACTCTGAAAGCAAAAATACTCTCTCGAAAACCTGTTAAATACTTTTTTTTCTTCTTTTCAATGACTCCTGAAATTTTACCTTGTGTGCCAAATCTTTTGATTTGATCAGAACAGTGGATATGGATTTTTTCTGCTGTTCCACATTGGTAACAAACACCCAGTTTATTTCTGATTTCCTGAGACATATTCAATATATTTGTTTAGTACCTTTTGTGTGGCAGAAACGTAAATGTATCTGGAATGAATTTCTCAAACAGATAAAGGGCACAGGTGTATGAACAATACCACACAGTGTGACGCAGTTAGTGTTACGATGGCAGTGTCTGTGTGAGGTGTATTATGAACACAAAGAACAGAAGACCTAGCTCTGGAAGAACCGAAGAATAGGACTCCCCAGAGAGAAAAGAGATAGAAAGTCACTAAAAGAAGGAACCAGTCCGTACAAAGGCACAGAAGTGTGAAAAGGGGTGTAAATTGGGTCAGATTGTGGCATACCCTGTGTTCCATATCATGACAGCTGGGTTTAAATAAGATGTTACATGTAAAGTGATTAAATGCAGGACTTCATACACAGAAGGCAGGAAAAAAATATTAGCTGTCTGTGCTAAAAATACTTTCTTATTTATAACCATAATAATCCAGTAAGAAATCAGGTGTCCCTGGAGACTTTTAAGCAGCAAAATTAGTAAGTATGCTACAGAAAAATGGTTTAGAATAGGGATTGGAAGGAGAAAGATTTAGGGGTAGAAGATCAGTTGACAATTGTAACAATAATGTAGGTAAAGTGTAATTAGGTACTAATGACATGGGTTTGGGACTTAACCTCTCTGTATCCGTTTCCTCATCTGTAAATATCAGGATTATAATAACATCTAATTCATAGGATTTTCATGAGGATTAAATGAATTAACATTTTCAAAGCTCTTGTAAGAGTGCCTTGTTAGTGCTATGTGTTTGTTAAACAAAATTCAAACAGATGAATATTGCTTGTATGTCTTTTGCATATTCATGAGTCCTAGATTGTTGTAATTAGAGATGAATTGTGTCTACGTCTGTGTCATTTGCTCTGCACAGACAGTAATGAAGAGCTGTTCTTTTCAGTTGATTTCAGCTATCATAATATTCAATTGATACTTGTCTATTTAATACCATTAAAGGTAAAGACAAGTCTTGGTCTTCTGAGTCAAATACATAATAACACCTTGGCTACTCTTCAGGTGGTTATTGTCAATGACAGCAAATCCCTTTGTACATATAATAGTCATTGTAGTATATCTGGGGCACACATCTTTTAAAGGTTATGTGCACATAACTATAAAAGGATTTTGTTGTTGTCATTAAGTATCCTATTGGAACTCAAATTTATTTCCAAGGAAAGACCATGAACTACAGTGTTCTAGATGAACCAGTCATAAATCAAATCATAGATTTTGGCAAGTACATTGCGATGTGTACTTTTATGGCATGTAACTCCTATGTTTGATTAAATAGAACACCTGCTTATAATTGAATTTTATTTATCATCAATTTTTACTGAATTTTGGACTATGAAAAGACATGCTTGACTTGGTCTAGTCTTCTGATTTCAAGTGTAAGATTATTGCTGCTTGAGAACAAAATATTAGTAGACCCTGTCAGAGGACTTATTCAAGTTCAGTTGCTCTGAAACCTTTTGGATCACCCATTTTTTGGCTTTTCATCACCATTTAAATATATTATATCAAGGTTTCTCATGGCTTCCCAGGTGGAGCTAGTGGTAAAGAACCACCTGCTAATGCAGGAGACTCAAGAGATGGGTGGGTTTGATCCATGGGTCGGGAAGATCCCCTGGAGTAGGAAATGGCGCTCTCTCCAGTATGCTTGTCTGGAGAATTTTACGGAGAGATGAGCCTGGTGGGCTACAGTCCATGGGGTCGCAAAGAGTCGGAGACAACTGAGCACACATACATATCAAGGTTTCTCAACCTCAGAATTATTGACATTCTTGGTCAGATAATTTTTTGTTGTGGGAGTTCTCCTGTATGTTGTGAAATGTATACCAGCATCCTGACCTTTACCCCTCTAGATCCAGGGGAACCACTTTCCTCCAATTTTAACAAGCAAGCATACCTCCCAATGTTGCAGAGTGTCTTCAGAGGTGTTGAGGTAGGGATCAACTGAGAATAACTGTTCTAAAGGATGATTTCATTGTTCTTGTTTAGTCACTAAGTCATGTCCGACTTTTTGCAACCCCATGGACTGCAGTACACCAGGCTTCCCTGTCCTTTCCTGTCTCCCGGAGTTTACTCAAATTCATGTTCATTGAGTCATTCATGCTATCTAACCATCTCATCCTCTGCAACCCCCTTTTCCTTTTGCCTTCAGTCTTCCTGAGAATCAGGGTCTTTTCCAGTGAGTCGGCTCTTCTCATCAGGTGGCCCAAGTATTGGAGCTTCAGCTCCCGTGTCAGTCCTTCCAGTGAATATTCAGGGTTGATTTCCTTTAGGGTTGACTACTTTGATTTCTTTACAGTTCAGGAGACTCTTGAGAGTCTTCTCCAGCACCACAACCTGAAAGCCTCAACTCTGTGGTGCTCAGCTTCTTTATGGTCCAACTCTCCCATCCATACATGATTACTGGAAAAACCATAGCTTTAACAGAGTGGACCTTTGTGGGTGAAGTGAATGCCTTTGCTTTTTGGATGATGATAACAAACACTAAAAGGATGCAGTTTTCCTGAACCACATATCTGGAATATCAAGTTGCTCAGGGTTCATCTGAGCAATTTCAGTTTTTTTTAATAACCTTCTTCAATGTAGCAAATTTATCTCTGGGGTTTTCCCAAATATGTTACCAGTATTTTATTTCAAATTATTTTACTAGATTACTGTTTTAGGTATCCTGCTTAGGAAGTTTATGCCAGGCAAAACCTGATATGCCACCTGGTTGACTATAAAGCTAATTTCTTAATTTCTGTATTTGGCCATATGAATGTTGTGCTATTAAAAAAAACTCTTTGCAACTTTTTTTTGCTTCTTTTGAGAACTGGTTAATTTAAATCTATTCATATTAAGTGAACAATGCCAAGAACTAAAGTTCGACTAAGTTTTTTGAATGTTTGAATGTGCAAAATGAAAAAATGGGCCTCATTCTCATGTAAATCTATTGTGAAAGAATTACTATTCAATTCCCATACAAAAGGGATCTGCTTCTTAATTTAAAAAAAAAACAAAAAACAAAAAACAAGTAAAGGCTATGTACTCCTCCAGGCCTACTTAACAGGTGAATATTTCTGAGTTACTTTTCATTATAATCAAAAGAGCAGGGATCTAGTGGGTAGAAAAATAGGGAAAGATGATTAAATATGAAACCAGTGAAGTTCTAACAAATGTATACTTCATTTTTCCAAATGCATGAGAGTCATGATAAGCTGTTTGTTCATCTTCACAGTGTATGTTTTATCATGAGAACTTCTCTTATGTAAATATTTTCTCTGAATTGTTTCACTGTGATACTTAACTTTCATAAAAATATTTTCTTTACTAGTCCTTGTTACTTTGCAAATCCAAGAACACAATGCATCATGTCTCCATATTGTACATTTTAATTGTCCTCATTTTTCTGGACAAGGGTGCTTGGAATGCATTTCTAGATTGTGATTTTCCAATAAGAGCTCAAATAACACTTTATTGAGAAATATAACACTGGCATATTTAATACTGGCTTTATTAATTGTTCCGTATGTAGTATTTCACCTCTCCAAATAGATTGTAAACTCTTTATAATTAGAAATTACCTCTGACGTTTTTTAACATTCTCTAGTATAAGAATTTGGAGAAGGAAATGGCAACCCACTCCAGTGTTCTTGCCTGGAGAATCCCAGGGACGGGGAGCCTGGTGGGCCGCTGTCTATGGGGTCACACAGAGTCGGACACGACTGAAGCGACTTAGCAGCAGCAGCAGCAGCAGTATAAGAATAGAGGCAGAATTCACTCAGCTAATGTGGATTCTCTTCCTGAATGATGCTATTTTGTGTATATATTAATAGTTATTCAAGAATCCCTATGAAACTGGTACTAAAGATTGAGACAGAGAGTTGGCACTTAGTAACAACCCACTCCAGTACTCTTGCCTGGAAAATCCCATGGATGGAGGAGCCTGGTAGGCTGCAGTCCATGGGGTTGCTAAGAGTCGTGTCACTTTTCCTTCTCCCTTTCATGCGTTGGAGAAGGAAATGGCAACCCACTCCAGTGTTCTTGCCTGGAGAATCCCAAGGATGGTGGAGCCTGGTGGGCTGCCGTCCATAGGATCACACAGAGTCGGACACGACTGAAGCGACGCAGCAGCAGCAGCAGGTTTTGTTCAAAGAACTAATTAATGAGTAAATGAATATTGGGCCTTGGGTTTTTTATTTGCATAAGTACAAGGGTTATTTTCCATAATCAAGATGATATGGGGTTTTAAGAGTAGCTTTTATACAGTTTGGTTTTAAGAACAGCATTCATGCAGTGTGGTAGAAAATTCTATAATTTTCTAGCAACACAAATTACAAAGACCAGCTGATTCACTTCCCTTTCTGGATAAAATTCTGTCTTTCTTAGGGTATATATGTTAACCATTAATCAATAGGACCTTTAACTAAGGCCCATGAGTTCAGCAGCTGGCCTGATCTAGAGGTTAAAAAATACAGGACCAATAGAAGATAAAAATGAAGATTTCAATGAAAGAAATGCACACCAAATTCTGGGAGATGACATTATTGTTGGCAAAGTACATTGACGGCATTTTTTTAAGTTTTAATTTTATATTGGAATATAGTTGATTAACAAGGTTGTGAATAGTTCCAGGTAACTGATGATATGTTTTGTTCACTGCTCTGTCTGCAATCCTTAGAACACTGTCTGGAGCATAGGAAACCATCAGTAAGTACTTGTTTAGTGAATGAGTACGTTAGTGGTACCAAAGAACATGCATTATCCAAGCATAGGACTTTGACTAACATGGATGAATGTGTTGGATGGATGAGGAATGTATTACTACATACTTCAAAAATGACTTTTCAGGTTTATCTAATTTGCAGCTTCTCTAAACCACTTTGATTTTAGGCTGATCACTGTAAGAAAAGAAGCATCTCAATACATAGTATTTTATTACTGACCTTGCAACTTCTGTTTTACCAAATCCTTCATATAGGTATTTCAACTCTCTTTTCTTTAAATATAAGATAATCATTATGCTGAGTATATTTGCTTTTCCATTAAATATTCATATTTGTGGTTTGTTTTTATTCTCACAGCAATCCTATAAAATGAGCTTTTATTTCCTCCACTTAAAAGTGAAGCTTGTAAAACTGATTTGTACATACTACCTTCGTCCTTAAGCTTATTTCAAAAAATCTGTCTACTTTCTGTATCATGGTGATCAGGAACCAGTTCCTTTGGCTTTCCTTGTTGTTGTTCAGTGGCTCAGTCATGTCCGACTCTTTGCAACCCATGGACTGCAGCATGCCAGGCTTCCCTGTCCTTCACTGTCTCCTGGAGTTTGCTCAGTCATGTCTATTGAGCCAGCGATACTATCTAACCATCTCCTCCTCTGTTGCCCTCCTTCTCCTTTTGCCTTCAATCTTTCCCAGTATCAGGATCTTTTCCAGTAAATCTGCTTTTTGCATCAGGTGGCCAAAGTATTGGAGCTTCAGTTTCAGCATCAGTCCTTCCAATGAATATTCAGGATTGATTTCCTTTAGGACTGGTTGGTTTGATCTCCTTGCAGCCCAAGGGACTCTCAAGAGTCTTCTCCGGCACCACCATCTATTAAATGTAGAGTGCTGAGTCTTTCAGGGCTCTTTGGGATATGCAGTATCCCAAAGAGATATTGCAAAGCACAAATGTTTATCAAGTTACAGTAGCAACCTAGGCACATAAAGTGATAATGGAGATGATGGATGTCATGGTTTTCATGAATCAATATTAACGTCATAATGTGAAATGAATTGGGATTTAAAAGTTTAAGGGTACAGTAAGCCCCTTACCGATGAAAGAGGTCTGTTCTGAAAGTGTGTTCATAAGTTCAATTTGTTTGATAAGTCCAACAAAGTTAGCCTAGGTATCCAGCTAACACAGTTGGCTGTATGGTACTGTCCTGTAATAGGTTAATAATAATTTTCACACAAATAATATATAAAAAACAAGCACAAAGAATAGAGAACATTTTAATCTTACAGTTTAGGATCTTGGAAAGTACAGTAGCACAGTACAACAGCTGGCATACAGGGGCTGGCAGCGAGTGTGCAGACCGGGAAAGTTACTGACTGGATGAGGGAGAGGAGATGGAAGGTGATAGAATTGAAGGACTGGCAGCAATAGAGATGGAAGGCAAGCTGCAATTTCCTCACACTTGATCTTGATGGTACAGGTTCTGGTTCCTTGCCAGATTCAGTTCTATCTACCCTCTGGAAGAAACGGTGCAGTGATGTCTGGGTCGTAGCTCATCTTTCTCTTCATAGATTTCATGGTAGCATCGGGTAGCATTCTGGGAACAGCTGCTGCAACCTTCGTGTATTGTTCACCATTCAGGTCCCATGCCTCAAAAACTAACAATGCCTCCTCAGATAAAGAAAATCCCCTTGCCCTTTCCTGCATTATGAATCTCTTTGGTCTTCGGTTACTTTTCTTCCTCTTGTCTCTCTTTGTCCTTTCTCTGGGCCTCCTGTTCCATCTGGTCTTCATCAGTAAGCTCTCTGTGTTACACAGCACAGGTTGTACTGTACACAAATGCACAACCACTTGTAGATGGTACACGTGTGTCATAATGTACATCAGACATGTGAACTAACATACATGATCAAATATGTGAATCCACATTTGCCTCTTTCAAAGTTCTCAACTTTAAGTCATATGTAGGGAACTTACTGTATGTAGTAGGACATTTCATTGGCTTTCGTTTTGTCTTTTTGTGAGTGATCGTGTTTCACTTAGGGTCCTCATGGGAAAATAAAGTTCACCCTAGATGGATGAAATGAAGAGATTTTAAGGAATTAATTCGTTAGTCATGTCCAACTCTTTGTGACTCCATTGACTATAGTCCCAGGCTCCTCTGTCCATGGAATTCTCCAGGTGAGAATACTGGAGTGGATATACATTCCCTTCTCCAGGGGATCTTCCCAATCCAGGGATTTAACCTGGGTCTTTTGCATTGCAGGCAGATTCTTTACCGTCTTTACTTCTTTACTTCCCATGAGGGAAGCCCAAATTCCTTATCAGGACAGAGAAAAACTGAACAATCCTCCAGGAATGAGGGCTGTAGATGACAAATGGAAATACTGTGGATTGAGGATTGGATAAATAAGTTTTGAAACATTATCTCTATCTATAATCATGACTGTCTATGTAATTTTCTTTTAATGGAGAGTGCATGGTTCAGTTGGAGAATATATTTGGGATTATAAAAACATCCTTTATCTACAATTTGACCCTGCAGAATTTGGTCTCTCTATGAAAGACTGAAAATATTTAATACCAAATGTTGTACTGTCCTTGAAAAGAGAAACTACAAATACTGTGAACATTTGAATATCAGTGAGCATCTGACAATGGTTATTCCTATTACCATATTATTTTCTATGAATGCTCTGCTATTTCCTGGTCTTGCTGTATGAAAACAAAACAAAACTGTGCTATGACCACTGTAATCCTGTCACTGCTAGGAAGCCTCAATAAATCCTTAGTGTATAATGCTATTTTTATATTTTTCACTGTCAGTGATGGAAAACTTCTGAGTTCCTGAGTCCGTTCTAGTCACCGATCAGTGGCAGCTCTCAATAGACAAAAGCCAGTTCTGTCAACAAAAGCCTTGACTTAGGAGAGGAAACCTCTCTGCTATGAGCGTAGGGTGACACCGGAAACAAAGTCACCTTCAAGGTCATGGTTTTGTATTTCGCTTTCAATGTACGAGAGGTTATAAAAGTCTAAAAAATGTAACCATCTGAGATAAAATACATAGCAGGAGTGTTTAGTGGAGAGTTAGAAATAGTAGCTGCTAGACATGTTTGAGTGGGCTTATAGTATTAGTTCTCAAATGAGATGTTTCCTATTGATCAAAAAACTTCCATATTAACTCTCTTCTTGAGGGAGGGAAGTTAATTAACTTCCATATTAACCCTGTTCTTTTGTTGTGACTGTTTTAGCTGTTAGTTTTGTCCTAGTTTTCAAGCTAGGTAAGTATACTTTATTGAAATACAGTCAGTATTTCTCCTACATCTTCCTTTTAATTATTTTTATTTTTGATCTTAAATTTACATTGTTCTGGCAGTAAAGTTGCATTGTATTGTCTATTTTATGGGATATGCATTTAGCAATTAAAGTCTGAATGAAAATATTCTCTAAAATGAACTCTCTCCTGTTCTACACCTTTGAGAATGTGGTTTTCAGTGCCTAATTAGCTTTATAGGTAAAAGTGTTCTGCATGATTTACAGCATAGAAAAAGGGGTATCCTATCTCACAGGTAGGGGTAGAATGTACCTTTGGATCTAGGGAGCTATTTATAGAATCTGAAATTTACCTTTCAACCTCTGTCTCAGTTTTCAAATGCCAAACATAAAGATGCACTCATTAGCAGATTTTGTGCTTTTGTGGATATGGTTATTATGTGATTATAAATATTGCAACTATAAAATCAGTGCACACTCAAATACAATGAAACCCTATGAAATGTGGTAGGACACATTATAGTGAGTGAAAGTCGCTCAGTCGTGTTCGACCCTTTACAACCCCATGGGCTATACAGTCCGTGGAATTCTCCACGCCAGAATACTGGAGTGGGTAGCCTTTCCCTTCTCCAGAGAACACACTATGATAATCACTAATGTAAAACTCTGAGAAAGATTTTAACTAAATAACTAGCTTATGTTAAGTCATTCTCTTCCGAAGACACAGAGGACTCACAGGAACATTATAACCTTAGCTGAGATACTTTTACCTATACATTACTCAGCTTGGCTCAGGGTGCGCATGAGAGCTCAGTGATTAGAGAATGAGAAATCTGCAAGTCCTGGAGATGGGAATAAGTGAGTGGAGTGAGCTGAGGCAAACAGAACTAGGGTGGGGATGCCTGTGAAGCACTAACACTAGAAAGAAGCTTACAACTGGTGTGTGTCTGTATATAGTAGGTGGCCCAGTGGTAAAGAATCTGCCTGCCAATACAGAAGATGCAGGAGGCACAGTTTTGATCCCTGGGTTGGGAGGATCCCCTGGAGTGGAAAATGGCAACCCACTCCAGTATTCTTGCCTGGGAAATCGCATGGACAGAGGAGCCTGGCAGACTGCAGTCCAAGGGGTCGCAAAGAGTTGGACACTAGTGAGAGACTAAATACACAGCACATGTCTCATATATTATATATAAAAATTATACATAGAAATGAAAAGCATTACCAGTACAGAAAGGTAAATTTGTGGCAACTTGAAAAAGGCACAAGGGAAAGGGTGACAAGTAAGGGTTATTGATTGCCGTCTCTTCATTTGGCTCTGGATACAGCCAGTTTGGGGACTTCCTGGTGGCTCAGATGGTAAAAAATCTGCCCGCAATGTGGGAGACTGGGGTTCGATCCCTGGGTCAGGAAGATCCCCTGAGGAAGGGCATGGCGACCCACTCCAATATTCTTGCCTGGAGAATCCCATGGACAGAGGAGCCTGGCGGGCTACAGTTGATAGGGTCGCAGGGAGATGGACATGACTGAAGCGATTTAGTATGCACGTACAGCCAGTTTTATGCAAATCACACAATAATCAGCAAGTTTGGTGTTTGTAAACAACTCCCTTGAGTTAAAAATAATTAATACCATTCCCTAAGTTATTCATAGTTGGTTATTGTCAGTAACTGCCTGAAGTTTGCAGAGCTAGGAAGTAGCTGGGCTGCGGTTTTCATCTAAATCTCTCTTTGGGCCACTAAGGTCTACTATCTTGCCACATCCTCTAACAAAAGGATGTAGTTGAGACAGCAAAAGCAGCCAGTGTGGTGACAGATTTGCCTGGTTACAGGTAGAGTATGTTGGTCTGTTTACTTGCAGAGAAGGTAGTTGGAGAAGATTAAAGTGGATGGAAACGTATGAGGGTTAGAAGAAGGATGGTGAAATTAGTGACTTCTGAAAACCCTGGATCAGTTGAATGAAATGGAGAGCATAATAGCTAATTCCCATATTATGCTGATGCTTAGTTATACATAAAGTTATTTGTATAATACAAAGCCTCCAGTTGCCAATCAGATGTATGTGACATCAAAATATAATTGTAAAATGCCTCAAATTTAGCTGATAGTTTTTTCATTGATGTTAGAGGCACAAAGCTGTATTATGTGTGTAGCTTCATTTGTCCTACTTTTTAATAGGTGGTAAATAAATTGCACCTTTCTGTTAAAGGGGAAGAAGTTAAAAGTAAAAGACTGAAAGAAAAATGGCCATTTATCCAGAATTAGTCCTCATTATTGTAAAACAAACACAAAATATCCTACTTATGTATGAAGAACATGCATCCAGGTCGATAAATTTAACCCTACGAATTGAAATGAGGGAGTCGGCTATATGGTAAATACTTGACAATATAGAAATTGTCAATTATCATGTTGTTCGTAGCACAAAAATTGAATGCAAGTTAGAAAGGGCTCAGGAAATTTGAGGCAGAAATGAGTCTGCAGATTACCTTATCCAGAGTTCTAGTGATGATGAAAACAAAGGAGCCCATAAAAACTCAGAAGGGATGTGATTTGTAATGGAGAATAATGAGTTCCTTAGAAGGATGTTGTCAGGTCTGAATCACATAGCATTTCCTTATGCCCATTAAAATTCTTCACAAACTCTCTTATCCCCACCCCACCCCGCAAAAGACTAAGAGTTTACACAAAATTTCTATGATACAGTTTGATGTATGTATGTATGTCTATGAACATGTTTCTTAGTCCCTCATGCAGTTTGAAAAGCTGCCATCCCTAAATTGTGGCATTATACTCTATTTTCCTCACTGTTGATTTTCTTGGAAAAGTACACTTGTTAGCTCATATTCAGTGCCTCCATTTTTCCCATTTCTGCTTTAATTCCATCTCTATCACTCTGAAACTCTTTCTGCTTAAACCCTGTAGTCACCTCCAATCTAAACTTGATGCTGCGTCTTCAGTTTCCCATCTACTGAGCCTTGATGCTTCTCTCTCGGTACATCACTCATTCTTAGAGTTTTTTTTTTTTTTTTCTCTCTCTTCCACTTCCTTCACCCTGTCCCAAGCACTGATGGTTCAGACAGTTCCTTAGCCATCTCTTCCATACATTCTCTGTTGCTCACCTCTGAAGTGTTGAAAACACAAAGGACTCTATTTTCAGTCTTCCTAGTTGGTGATCGCTTGTGTCTCTTGATGTTAATTGTGACAGGAAGTACCCTGACTTAGATTACATCTCTAGTGTTCAGCTTTCACCTGTGTTTCATTCATTCAACAAATTCGAGAGTATTTATTGACTGTCTCATGTGCTAGGCACAGTATCCATTGAAGTGATGTAATTATGACCCTGCTGCTGCTGACCTGGTATTCTCAGAGAACATAGGGTCTACTCAGATGAATAAATATTAATGAGGAAAACTCACAAATAAATATAGAATTATATTTGTGGCAACTGCCACAGAAGAGAGGCATATGGTCTTATAAACACTTAAAACTTTCTGCATGGATAAAGACTCAAGGATCACTGCATCACCTATATTTCTGGATGACCTGTGCCTTATTCAGGGGTGTTGTTTCCATGTCCTTGTGACCGAGGTGCCCAGAGTATTACCTCTAGATGGGTGAGATTTCAATGTTTTCATCCTTAACATAAGATCCCTATAATATATCCCTAGTGTAGGGCATGAAGATACATCATATAATATGCTACATTATATCTTTGTTTAGCATTCTCAACATAATCAGACCATGCACACATATCAAATATAGATGGAAATATATTACTGGACATTTTTTCTTTAGATATAAGCACATATCACTGATATAATTACTAATTACTCCAGGAGCCTCCTCATTGGAAAAGATCCTGATGCTGCAAAAGATTGAGGGCAGTAGGAGAAGGGGATGACAGAGGATGAGATGGTTGGATGGCATCACTGACCCAGTGGGCATGAGTTCGAGCAAACTCCAGGAGATAGTGATGGACAGGGAAGCCTGGCATGCTGCAGTTCATGGGGTCACAAAGAGTTAAACATGACTGAGTGACTGAACAATAATATATCATTGAAAATACACTGTACTGTGATTAAAATGCACTCATATCTTGAACGGCCCCTTATATTTTGTTTTCAACTCTGTTCCAAATACTCATTGTTCAAAGTATCTATCTAATCATAATAGATTGCTAATTTGGTGCTTTAACTAGTTAACAGAAGATATGGGGCCTTTGGATCACAAAGGAGATTTAATGTTCAGATGCCAAAAGTTTTAGGTATTTTGCCAAATAAATAAGTGGTCAATCTATGACAAGCAATATTTCTTTATAATAAAAGACTTCGGGTACATCTTGTGAACTTATATTAACTACAGATTTTGAGGAAAGATGAGGAAGAATGATGAAGAATTCCTTTTTCATAAAACTGTCAATGTTAAATTACCATTAATGTATTAACTTGGCTGATGTGATTTGAAAAATAGTGCCTTTTTGTAACAAAAATATATACTTTAAAAATACATGAATATTTATGTTTTCAGTAAAAAAACATATATATATATATATATCTTATGAACATTTTAGGTTGAAGTAATTTTATACAATGGCTTATCAAAAATCAATATTCAAAGCCACAAGAATTTACTGCATTCCTACTATAAAAAGTATTGGAGGTCATGACTGCAAGCACATTTTTGGGGAAAGAGCCTTAATTTCTTTCCCAGTTTATTCAAAGAAAAATTAATCCAGAGAAGGAAAATTATCCTTACTACCTTAGATACTCTGTTTAACTACTGTTCTTTTTTTTTTCAATACTCTATCATTTGCATTTCAATCAATAGACTAGCACCTATTGAGTACCCACTTCATGTTCAATTCTGGGCTATGCATGAGGAAATTATAAAATACAACCCTTGACTTTGAGAAGTTTTCCCCATCTGGTTGGTATGATAAAGATCAAGCCTAAGACACAATTAAAGGAAAACATACCAACTATTGATACAAGGTCCCACTCTTATGCCCAGCTATGCATACTTTAATATTCTTTCTTTTTCTCTTTGACTGTTGGCTCTAGGCCAGGGCAGAAGGTGTCTATTTTGAGCAATGAAAACAGAACTTTAGTGTGAAAGAATGTGAGTAGAAAACAATTCAACTGTAAAAACCCATATAGAGCCAAGAGATTCTCATAGGGAAAAAAGAATATTCTTCCTGCTAAATTTTGAAAGTATTCTCTAGGGTAAGCTGAGTCTTGATATTTAGAAAAAGTTTTGCTTTATTTAAGCTTTAAAACTCTTCTCTTGCCTATGTTTACCTGTAGGCATCTACAATTGTGGAAAACTTTCTTCAGGATTGTGACTAACTCTTAGCATCACCTAGTAGGCTTAACTATAGTATTTAATCAGAAAACATGATAAAACATAAGAGTAAGACTTTTTTTTTTAACTTGCAGTTTAATATATACTAAAGGTAACAAACCATTTTATAACTTTACTTAGGTCTACTGTCTTAAGGTTTTCAAAGGATACTTTAATGTGAGTTAAGGGAATTATTTAATGCAAATTAGTATATTCTTTGAAAAAATAGTCATCATCTATAAAATAAATTATAAAATTACACTACAGTATATATTAAAAAAAAGTTTTGAAAATTCTGTTGTATATGGAAAACTGAAGCTGTAACTTTTTTTTTTTTTTTTAGGTTTTGGTAGCCCAAATTACCACTTAATAGATAACAGATATTTTATTTCAATGTAATTGGTTAAATGAAAGGAAAATCATAAACAGTTGTTGTGACTTTCAGATTTCAAATATCTTTCTGTCTTCGTTCTGAAGATTGATTTGAAAAGTATTGTGTTTTTAAAGGAGTTAGTCAACTGGGTCTATGATATGGAAACCACCTAATTATGATTAGCAAAAATTTTCTTAACCAAAATTGTCACATTATTAAAACCAACCTGCATCAACATGTTAGTATTTAAAAATTTTATTTTTAAAAATACAAATTTGATTTGATTTGATGAGCATAAAAATGTTCATTGATATTCACATGTATTAGTATTTATAAATAGACACAATCAAATAGTTTCTAAAAATTTAATATGATGAAATTTCAAATAAACGTAGGACAAGGTAGTATACACCAAGGCCCATTTTAAGCATTACTGCTAATTAAAAAAATAATTTAGTGCAACCAGCCTTTATGAGAACTTACTAAGAATATTCAGTTGGCTAATTTCATCTCAGTAATCATGTTGTTCTTGTTGTTATTTAGTTGCTAAGTCATGTCTTTAGCAACCCCATGGACACCAGTCTCCTCTGTCCATGGGATTTCCCAGGCAAGAATAGTGGAGTGGTTTGCCATTTCCTTCTTCAGGGGATTTTCTTGACCTAGCGATTGAACTGGCTTCTCCTGCATTGATAGGCGGATTCTTTACCGCTGAGCCAACTGGGAAGCCCCTTCTTCCTAAAAAAGAGTAAAATGTGTTATTGTGTCGTGCAACAGAGATAATGTGTCTCTCTGTGGCAAAATCAGGTGGCTTAACTGTCCTCTAAAATAGAAGCAGGCTCCTAAATCCCCCAGGTTCATCTCCTGTAATACAACCCACTGTTTGGGCAGATGTTGTACTCTAGGTATTCCTATTGCTGTGAGTAGCAGAGTCCTTCATCTGTGACCCGAGAGTCTGTGTCTTCTGCCAACCTGCCTGAAACTTGTAAGCTGACACATTGAGTAATATCTCAGATCCTTCACAGTTCTCGACACCAGGATTTATTCTTTTGTGTCTGGTTTCTTTGTTGTCGTTCACTAAGTTGTGTCTAACGTTTTGTGACCCTATGGACTGCAGAACCCCAGGCTTCCCTGTCCTTCACTATCTACCAGAGCTTGCTCAAACTCAGGTCAATTGAGTCATTGATGCCATCCAGCCATCTCATTCTCTATTGTCCCCTTCTCCTTCTGCCCTCAATCTTTCCCAGCATCAGGGTCTTTTCTGATGAATCAGCTTTTTGCATCAGGTGGCCAACGTATTGGCACTTCAGCTTCAACATGAGTCCTCCCAATGAATATACAGGGTTGATGTCCTTTAGGACTGACTGGTTTAATCTCCTTGGTGTCCATGGGACTCTTAAACAGTCTTCTCCAGCATCACAGTTCAAAAGCATCAATTCTTTGGTAGGGCTTCCTGTGTAGCTAAAATGGTGAAGAATCTGCCTGCAATGCAGGAGACCTGGGTTCTATCCCTGGCTTGGGAAGATCCCCCGGAGAAGGGCATAGCAACCCACTCCAGTATTTTTGCTCGGAGAATTCCATGGAGAGAGGAGCCTGGCAGGCTACAGTCCATGGAGTTGCAAAGAGTCAGACACAACTGAGAGACTTTCACTTTCAGCCTTCTGTATGGTCCAGCTCTCACATCCATACACAAGTACTGGAAAAAACATAGCTTTGAGAATACAGACCTTTGTCGGCAAAGTAATGTCTCTGCTTTTTAATACTCTGTCTAAGTTTGTCATAGCTTTTCTCTCAAGGACCAAGTGTCTTTTAATTTTGTGGCTGCAGTCACCATCTGCAGTGATTTTGGAGCCCAAGAAATTAAAATCTTCCACCGTTTCTTTAGCTTAATGTTTTTTAGAATTACCCATGTTGTTTTACAAGTTAATAATTAGTATTTTTCATTGTTGAGTTGTACTAATTGCATGATTATATCAAATTTGCTTATCTGTTCATTTGTTGATGTACATTTGGATTGGTAGTCTAGAAAGTCAAAGTCCACACCTTTTCTAAACAGTCATTATATGTAATCCAATAGAGATATTTATAAAATGCTGTTATAATACAGAAAAAGCAGTAATTAATTATGTAAAAGAAAATCTTACATGTGGGTTGACACTTGAGCTGGACCTTGAAGTATGAGTCTCTAATCTTGAGAGTGTAGAAACCTGAGAATTTTCTCTTTTATTTCAAAAAGTTGTATGCTTCATTTGAAAGTGAGGGAAGTGACTCTGTTGTTTCTAAGTGTTGTCCAGACTTTACTTAACTCTTCCTTCAGGTCATCAGCCTGAGAAGTCACTCCCGGCCCTACAAAGTTTTGAGGGGTTATTGGGGTGCTATCCACTCTGCCATATTAATCAATGATAACTTAACATGGGTTATTTATGTTTTCCCAATGTTATGTGAAGAAAAAGTAAGAGTATCTTTAGGACATGTTCCTATTTTTATTGATTTACAACCTACAATCCCAATAAGTGTACTTGTTTGACAACTGGAACTTCAAAGCAAGTTTTCCTGAATCTCTAGTCTTTCATACAAGCAGAAAGCTGACCTGCATTCTCTACAATGTAGAACCCTACCAAGCAGCTGCTACCCAGCCCATGTTCCAGCCTCTAGCCTCTCAGTACTCTTGCCAGACAAGTCCTGATTCAGAGGACTGTTGATGACAGTATTTGTAGTTCTATATATTCCGACTGACCATAATTCTTAGGTCTTTGCCTTGATTCTTTGATTAAAATGATTTCCCTTAGAAACACATGTTTGGAGCTCAATGTACGTCTTATATGAAGGAGCCCTTTGAAAAAAATTCTTGGTATAATTTCACAATGAAAGAGATAAGAGTAGCATATGTGAAATAATTAGTAACTGTTTCACTGACAATGAGTGCATTTATTAATTAGTAATCAAGAAGTATATAGACAGTGGTTGAAGGTGAAAATCTGGAACCGAACTGCCTGGTTTGAATTGTTGCTCTACTATACTAGCTTTGTGACCTTGCGTGAGTTCCTTGATTGCGTTATACTTTCTGTAATATGAAGATAATAACAGTGGTATCTATTTTGCAAAGTTATTGTGAGAATTACATAAACCAACAAGTGTGATGTGCTTATGATATCACCTGGTGCATAGTAAGAATTGTGTGTTTGCTGTTGTGTTGATGAAGAAGAAAGATTATTTTAGTTGTAGTAAGTTCCAAGAAGGAGGAGGTAAGAATAAACGCTGTGTGTTTGTGTTAAGCTGAGTCACAGATTTGGATAACTGTTTCATAGGGCGCTTACTGAGGGGCAATGAACAATAAATTGGAAAGGTAAGATGGGTTAGATTATGATACTTTGAAAATGAGGTTAAATTTAAACATAACGTGCTATACAGTTGGAAGCAATTGAAGGTTCTGGGCTATATAAAATACATGTTTAAGAATGACCAGTCTGACAGTAGCACTGAGAGAAAGTCCTTAGAAGCATCAAACTAGACTAGAATGAAGTTATACAGATGTGAGGCAAAGGGGTGGTAGTGAGGTAGAACTAAGCTAGTTGGAATAAAGAGAATGAGGAGGCTAGGAAAAAAGGATCTTCTAGTTGTAAGACAAAAAGAATACTATTGTTAACTATTAGTTTAGCTGGGCAAGGGCTTCCCAGGTGGCGCTAGTGATAAAGAACCCACCTGCCAATGCGGGAGACATGAGACTTGGGTTGGATCCCTGGGGTGGGAAGATCCCCTGGAGGAAGACACGGCAACCCACTCCAGTATTCTTGCCTGGAGAATCCCATGGATAGAGCTGCCTGGCAGGCTACAGTCCATGTGGTCACAAAGAGTTGGATACAACTGAGTGACTAACCTTTTCACTTTTCACTTCTTTAGCTGGGCAGGAGAAAATAATACTGAATCTGGATTATTTAGTGATCTATTAATGATAAAACTGACCTTTATACTATTACAAGATTCTGAATGGCTTCTGAATCTCAAAGCAAGACTGAATTGTGTTTATTATAGTTTTGATGATAAGTATTAATATGATTATTTTTCTAATTAATTGGAAATTGACCATCTGTCCTTGTTATAAAAGATATCACTAGACTTCATATTTAATTAACCCAAGTGTTACATTTCATAACCCTGTTGGAAGGCAGAATTTTTCTGCAGCCATTAAAGCATGTTTCATTTTTCTTCTTACTCTGATTGTAATTAAAGTTGTGCTAATACTTGAATTTTTGTAAGTGACTCTTCATGTAATATCTCCTTTTTATGTTTAAATTCTGAAATCCTAAAGTAGCTCAATGAAAAGTCAATACTGTTGGACTATTTCCTCAATAGTCTGTTAATTTTATCTTATACATTTTTAAGACAGTGTTAAACTATGATGGGACTTCCCTGACTCAGACAGTAAAGAATCTGCCTGCAATGCAGCAAACATGGGTTTGATCCCTGGGTCAGAAGGATCCCCTGGAGAAGGGAATGGCAACCCACTCCAGTATTCTTGCCTGGAGAATTCATGGACAGAGGAGCTGGCAGGCCACAGTCCATGGTGTTGCGAAGAGTTGGACAAGACTAAACGAGTAACACACACACACAAACTATGATGTAATAAATATTTAAGTGCTCGCTCTTTGTTCTGTTATGCCGTATATTAGTTGTCCCTTCAGTTTTGAGGAAAGCTAGTAAGTATACGCTGTGGTCTGTTTAAGGTGATGGTGTTAGTAGGAAGCACTGTAGTTTGTTTGGAAAAAAAGGAAAAGAGAACATTCTTAGGATCCAGAGTAAAATAATATCTGCTCAGATGCTTGTTGAGCTTCCCTGGTGGCTCAGTTGGTAAAGAATCTAGACCCAGCGTTTGACCCCTGGGTCAGAAAGATTCCCTGGAGAAGGGGATGGCTACCCACTCCAGTATTCTTGCCTGGAGAAGTCCATGGACAGAGAAGTCTGGTGGGCTATAGTCCATGGGTCACAAAAAGTTGGACACGGCTGAATGACTTTCATTTTCTCTCTCAGATTTGCTAGGTTTATGGCTGAAGCAAGTCACCTTAGCCGTTTAGACCCTATATATTGTATGAACATCAGCTCTATATTTTAATGATTTTGTCAGGGATTATATGGAATTATATGGACTATAAAGAATCTATGGAAAGGACTTCTCTGGTGGTCCAGTGGTTAAGACTTTACCTTCCAATGCAGAGAGTGCAGGTTCAATTCCTGGCCAGGGAACTAAGACCCCAAATGCCACAGAGCCAAAAGGCCAAAACATAAAGCAGAAGCACTACTGTAAAAAATTCAATAAAGACTTTAAAATGGTCCATATTAAAAACATAAGAAGAGTGTGAATTTTGGATTATGTGGAATTTATGAGAAGCCTTATATATAAATATTAGTAATTATTAGTATTTTTGGTAAGGTAATGTGTCAGACATGTTAAATCATTATGGGTTCCAGTTCTTACTGCTGTCACTCTGGCTTTTCTCTCTCACAGTTCATTCCATTGCCATTTCAATGTACCCGTGCTTGAGTTATTCAGCTTTGCATTTTCCCCTACCCTACATCTCATGAAAGGTGAATTTGGGATTTGCATGAATAATTTTCCAGCATCTGGGGGGCCTTACTGAGCTAAGCAGGTGACTACAGATATTGGCACCTGGAGTGAGGCAGCAGATGTTACTCAAGCTGTAATAAAATTCTCAGGACTTAACTTTGTACTTTTCCAACTGAAATGACACAGCACTCCATAGTTTCTTTTTTTATAAAGCAAAACATAACTTGTCCTTTTCACTGCTGATTTTCTCATGAAGGACCAAGCACACAGGCCTCATTTTTGTTCCCCTGGGTTAAGAGTGTGCTGAGCAAGGCGGGGCATCTTTATTTCCGGCCCTCTGCAAAGAACAGACAACCTGTAACTTCTCAGGTTTTCAGTTGACTGCCTTCAATCTGCTAAAGCGGAAAGAGCAACAAATCAATGTGGCAAGATGTTCACATGGAAGTGTCTGCCAATTATTAGAATTTTAACTCAAAATGAAATATCTGTGCATAAATATCAAGGTAAAATATTTTACTGATAAATCTGGAAAATAAGTCTTCATCTATATAGACATTTATGTATATAATTAAAGAACATAATTTGTGTATATATATTACACATACACATGTGTATTTATTCTTATGACAAAGTTTTATGACAGATCAATTTTTCTCATGGAATTTTTAAAATACATGTACTATTCTAAGCTAGAGTTTATTTTTATATAATATGTAAAATTTGTAAAATTTATTTTTATGTAATATTTCAGCCCATATAGAATTGTGATTAAAACATAATCTATAGCCACTCTGCCTAGGTTTGATTGCATGGCTGTTTTCAAAGAGCTACTCATTAGCAGTAGAATTGTAGGTACTTTTTAGTACTTTAGGTTCCCTATCCGTAAAGTAGAAATAATAATCATACTTCATAGAACTGTTGTGGGGATTAAATAAGTGTATACATACATATACATATACATGTACACATATATCATATATAGTGTCAGCATATAGTAAATGCTGTATACTGTTGGGGCTTCCCTGGTGGCTCAGCTGGTAAAGAATCCACCTGCAATGAGGGAGACCTGGGGTCAATCCCTGGCTTGGTAAGACCCCCTGAAGAAGGGAAAGGCTACCTACTCCAGTATTCTGGCCTGGAGAATTCCACGGACTGTATAGTCCATGGGGTTGCAAAGAGTCAGACACAACTGAGTGACTTTCACTTTCGCTCCATGTATTGTTTAATAAACAAGTAAAATCGTATTTCTATAAAAAGCAGAGAAAATGTCATATATATTTCAGTGGTAGTTATTTTTATAGTCTTCTAAATTAAAGTATGGCATTTTCAAAAAATCAAATGATACAATGATAAAATGTATAGCAATTCAATATAGAGGGCCAGGAATAGAACAAGAGTTCTACTCTATTTACTGTCTTTTTTCATTTAGAAGTCTTAGCGGTAAATGAACTAGAACAGTTTTCCTACGAATCCTTTTACCTTTAGAAGTATAATGCTGTCAAAAGACCATTTCTAAGACTCACAACATTGTATTAATAGAATTAGCAGAACTCTTAGATACTGAATAGTCTTTATTTGAGGGCTTAGAGGACTGAGGCTGAGAAAATCAAATGCTTTTCTCAAGGTCAGGTAGCTATGTAATTTCAAAGACATGTTTACTAAGTTCTAGTGTGGTGCCTTTTCAACTACAGCAGCGTATGTGAAATTTACTCATGGTGATCCAGTGAAGAACAAAATCTGCACCTCTTTTGAGTCAGCACTCAATAAGGCATATGGGTTGTATAACTTTTTGTTTTGATATGCTTTCACATTTACAAAAAAGTTATAAGCATAGTACTAGGAATTCCTAACAGCCTTAACCCCAAGTCACCAATTGTTTACATTCTGTTTCATGTATCATTCTGTCTTTCTCTCTCTGTGTGTGTATACATACACATATATACGTGTGTGTTTATGATTATTTCTGAATTGTTTGAAAATAATATGAAGACATCTTATACCTTTTAAAATAATTGATTTGTATTTCCTAAAAACAAGTCACATAACTGCATTAATAACATAATTATCAATGATCAAAATGAGAACATTTAAATTTGATAAAATAATCCACAGTTTATATTTAATTTTTTATCAATTTTCCTATAATGTGCTCTCTCTCTGTATTTTGTTTTGACTCAGAATTCAAGCCAGGCACAAGCACTGTGTTGAGTTATCATGTCTAATTAGAACAGCATAGATTGTGCATAAATTTTAAGTGTACAGTTCATGAGTTTAGACAGATGTCTACACCCATGTAATGCATATCCCATAAAGATATGTCATTTCTATCACCTGAGAAAGTCCCTGTGCCCCTTCCCAACCCCTCCAGAGTAGTCATTTTTCTGATTTCTATCACCATAGACCAGCTTGGCCTATTCTAGAACTTTATATAAATGGAATCATGAAGTGTATATTCCTGTATCTGGTTTCATTTACTCATTATAATAACTATGAAATTCATCTATGTTGTTATGTATATGTGTAGTTTTTTCTCATTATTGCTAATGGCATTTCACTGTATGATTTGTTTATCTACTCACTTGTTGATGAGCATCAGGTTATTTCTAATTGAGGCTAACAAATAAAACAGTTATAAGCATTTTTGTACAAATATTTTTGTGAGCATATGGATTTCAGTTCTCTTGGTTAAACATTAGTGATCAGAATTGGTAAATTGTAGGTAAAATTATGTTTAAATTTATAAGAAATTGCCAAACTTTCTATCAAAGTGGTTGTTTTATTTATGCTCTTACTAGCAATGTCTGAAAATTCTGGTTTTTCAGAGATATGGCTCCATATCCTGACCAACATTTGGTGTCATCAGCTGTCTTCAAGTGTAGCCATTCAAGTGTTTATGTAATGATATTTCATTGTGATTTTAGTACACATTTCTTTGATAACTGACGGTGATGGGACTTTTCTGTGAGACTATGGAGATTTGTATAACTTCTTTTGTAAAGGGTTTATTTAATTTATTTTCATTTTCTAATTTTTTTGGTCTGTTTGTTAGTGAGTTGTAGAAACCCTTATATATTATGGATGTATGTCTTTTGGCAGGTATATTTTTGTAAACATTTTCAAACAATATCTGGCTTGTCTATTCTTTTTATAAATGATGTCTTTTGATAAGCAGAAGTTTTTACTTTTAGTAATTTCTAAATTATACATTTTTATGGTTGTTATTTTTATATGCTTTCTAAAAAAAAAATTAAATCCCAGGTTGTGAATTTATTATCCTGTGTTTTCTTCTAGAAGTGTTAGCTTTTAAATTTAGGCCTAATATTCATTTTGAATTAAGTTTTGTGTATAATACGGGGCAGGGAAAGCTCTTTGTTGTAAGTCTAGATTTATTATCTAGATAATAATTATTTTAAAGAAAGGTTTCCCATATGTACTGTCATTAAATGTTTTTCGGATATTAAGAAAAACTTTTTGGGGTGCTGTGCTGTGCTTAGTTGGGCTTCCCTGGTGGCTCACTTGGTAAAGACTGTTTTTTGGGTATTAAGAAAAACTTTTTGGGGTAGAAGTGATTAAAACCAACTCAAGCTAGAGTTCAGTTCAGTTCAGTCACTCAGTCGTTTCTAACTCTTTGCGACCCCGTGGACTTCAGCACTCCAGGCTTCCCTGTCCATCAAGCTAGAGTAGGTAAATGGGAATTTATCTGCTCACTTTGCTGGGAAGACTAAGACAAATCTCATAGGATTAAAGGAAGATACACAAGGGCCAAGACTTCAGGAGCTGGATTAGGATGGGTATTCCAGGGCTCTCTCCAGGCTTTTCTCACATCTGCTTATCTCTGCATCGTTTCATTGTGAAGACCACTGTCTTCTAAGGCCAGGGGAGATAAATGATTTCAGCCTCATTCATCCCAGATGCTCATGCTTTCAGTGTCACTAAAGTAGTCCTAAAGAAGAACTTGACTTGGCAATGCTTTAGTCACACGCCCCCTTCCTGGGGTGGTCACTGTTGCTAGGGAGCTCAGGACCTAGGCATAGTCAAGTCTAGGCCACCTTGTGGCTGTGGGATGATGCTGCCGTCTGAGACTACATGGAATGAGGGACAGAGGGCTCTGCAAGGACAGGCTTCTGGACATTCCAAATATCATATGACCCACCAAGATTCCTACTTTAAAAAATGGCTTTTTGTAATGTATACAATGAAAATTAAGTTAAAAAAAATGGCTTTTTATATATGATATTCATTTATCTTTAATGAAACCCAAATATATTCAGGTGCAGTAAAGCTAGATTTCTATTCTGCTCATCTAAGACTGAAGTGTGAATTAATTAGATACTTAGAAGAACTCAAATGTGTTCAAATTATATGAGACTAATGGTACCTCATGGAAGAGTAAAGTTTAATACATCAAGGTCCCTCATGATGTGAATGATGCTGAATGAAGTGGAAGAGCAGTCAGATATTTTCATTTTGACATCTCCCCAATTTCCTCAAATTAAAATGAAAAAGTTGGATTGTTAATACCTCAATAAAATAAACCACTGGGAGAGAAACTGTGGTTCAGTGATTAGGGCAAGATTTATACACTTAAGAGTGTCCAGTATTTTTCCAGAACTTTAAAGCTCTAGGTTGATGTTCAATCCACAGGATTACTTGACCAAAAAAAAAAAAAAAAAAGAAGAAGAAGAAGAAGTGGTTCTTACTGGAAATCATTAAGCACCTCAAGGCTTGCATTTGAAGGAAAAACCTTGAGAGTTCATTGTAGACAATGACTATCTCAGCCAAAGTTGCCTACTTGTATAATATTTTCTTTGAAGTGTGATTAAATTAAAAGCTTCCCCCCCCCAAAGAGAGCCTTGATATGATAATGCAATCAACAGCATATCTGATTTTCCTGGGTTGGCTTCATTAAAGAAGTCTGACATCAAAAGTATTTTTTAGACAGGCTTTTGTCTAAAAATGTGGCCATCAGGAGATAGAGATGGAGGAACTCTTTAAATGATGGGCCCAGAGGTTATTTCCCTATTGTGAGAGGAAGACCCAGCTGGGGTGTTCTCCCCGCCTTAGCCTGTCTTACTCAGCATCCCATTTGCTTCAGCTTTGCTCTCTTCACTCTGCCCACTGTGCATGAAAGCTCACCTCTATTGCTGCCATTCTTCCCCCATACTCTAGATTTATAATCCATTACTTTTTAGATTTAGAGGGAAAGCTTCTTTGTTCCCTGAGACAGTTTTTCAAAATAAAGTTTTACTAAGGAAAACTGAACTAGGAATAAGGGAGGGGAAGGGCACACAAAATCCTAAACATTGAGATGTTTATAAAATTTGCTTTCTGATCCTTTATTTAAGAGTCTTGTCAAAGATGGAGTTAGTTAATATAAAACAAAGGACATTCAACTTGTGTTTTCTGTTCTTGGCTTAGATCTGTTTGCTTTGTTTTTGTGGCCATATGATGCAATACTACTTGCCATATTAGAACTCTCATCTCAGAGCGCTCTAAGTTTTTTCCATTAAAAGAAGTTGACTTCCTTGCTTGTTTCTACAGCATGTTTACTAAAATTGGAATGCTACATGGCCCCTGCAAATTTGTGAGGTGTTTAGTATTTTTATGTAATGTATAGCATGGTGATGAGAGCTGATAATACTGTATTACATATTTGAAAGTATCCAGGAGAGTGGATATTAATAGTTCTTATCACAAGAAAAATAAATTTGTAACTATATATTGAGGTTGATGTTAACTTGATTTCTTACAGTGATCATTTTGCAATCTTTACAAATATTGATTTTGTACACCAGAGACTAATATGTTATATCAATTAGACCTCAATTAAAAAAGAAAAAGTAAGTTGATTTTCTTTTTTTTTTTATTTTATTTTTAAACTTTACATAATTGTATTAGTTTTGCCAAATATCAAAATGAATCCATCACTCATTTCAAATGGCATTCTCTCTTGGGGAACACCTGAGTTTCTATTTTCTGTTGGAGGGATATTATCAGTTCTTGGTTTATTTATAGAATCAAAGTAACAAAGAGTCTCTCTCTCCTTTTTGTATGTGATTGATTGATTGTGACTGTCTAGAGTGCTGAATTGAGAAGGCATCTGGAAGTGCATCTAGGTTCCTCAGGAAAAGAACTGTGATTAATTAATAATGTCTTTCATGAGCTTAAGAGTAGCAATATAGTTGCCATGTATCTGCCTTTTCTCTTGGTTCTATCAACGGTAAAGCATTTGTTTTAACTTGATTTTTGTTTCTATTCACCCTTGGGAATTCCAGTGGGTCTCTATTTTTTTTTTTTTTTCTTCTAATTCCTTGGAGACTGATGTGTCAGTAGGAACACATCTAAATATATATTAGAATATTTTTCTCCCAGTTGAATGAAAACCTCCTTAAGTGGAAGCAGATTCTCTCTACAAAGAATGTCATTAAACATACAACAAACACAAAGTAAATATTTAAACTTTTTTTCAAGTGAATATGGAAACATTGAAGCTTAAAATATAAACTATAGATTGACATTCTGATCCACACCAACAGGTACATAATTTTCTATTTTTGTCGGTTCTCTGTTGTTTTGGACAATTTAATTTCAAATGAATCAAGGAGCAGGATATTTAGTGTTTCTTCAGGAAAATAACTGCACATTTACAAAGTTATTACTGCTAAATTTTCCCCAGGTGTGCTCTTCTGGTGACTATTTTAGACTTTGTATTCATGACTGTTATACATTATTCAATTCTCCTGCTTTCTTCACACTTAGACTCTTCAGTTTTAAGAAGAAATATTTCTTTACTTAACTTGAGTTATACTTATGGGTAACATCCAGTGAGAAAAAAATGGGAGTTCCCTTTGCTCAACAATTTCTGAAGTTTGGTTTAGCTTTAAGCCACTAAAAACTTAGGTGAAGGAATTTGGACTGAAGCCCTTTCATTGGTATGGAAGTGGAAGTGTTAGTCGCTCAGTTGTGTCCAACTCTTTGTGACCCCATGAACTATAGCTCTCCAGGCTCCTCTGTCAATGGGATTCTCCAAGCGAGAATACTGGAGTGGGTTGCTGTTCCTTTCTCCAGGGTATCTTCTAACCCAGGAATTGAACCCAGGTCTCCCACATTGTAGGCAGATCCTTTACTGTCTGAGCCATCAGGGAAGCCCCTTCATTGACATATATAATAATATCAAATAGTTTAGGATTTTTGCATTGCACTCTGGGGAACCTTGAGGGCTCTGAGGTCCATTCAGTTAGGCCCCAAAGACTGACTGATGGATTTGTTTACTTCTTTATTTCTTCATTCACCTACATTTATTCAATAAACCTTTGAGTATTTAGCATATTCTAATTATTTAGTATTTAGAAGAGTGTGTGGGGGGAGGTTTCAGGGAGCCCATATCTTCCATGAGTTATGCTGTGGGAGACTGAACAGTAATAAGCATATGGCCGCATGTGGTAAAGGCTCAGTCCAGAGTGACATGGAAGCTCGTGGAAGGAAAAATCAGACTGGGGACAGCAGTAGCTCTAGGGGAGCCTTTCTAGAGGAGCTGAGGGATGGAGAGAAGTTAAGTGAAAACAACCATGTAGGAAACCCAAGGTCCTTTCAAGAGATTTTTAGAGAAAATTCAATTACTTCCTGAAAAACAGATTTGGCTTCCTGGAATTAATCTTGAATCTAAAACAATCTCCATTAGATCCACTGTACCATGGGACTTACAGTGCTGATTGCCTTGTAGGTATCACAGTTCGATTTAGTTTTCTGATGGAGTGGTAGAGGGTGAGGGACAGAAAGTGAACTGTTTTTCATTCATTAGTCTTCTTTAGTTAGCAGTTACTTAGACTACTAAGATTTAATTCTTTAAATTGTCTTTTGCACATTCTTTGTAAATGTAATGATCTCAGCTCATTTCCAAGGCAAACCATCCAACATCACAGTAATCCAAGTCTGTACCCCAACCGTTAATACTGAAGAAACTGCAGTTGAACGGTTCTATGAAGACCCACTAGACCTTCTAGAACTAAGCACCAAAAAAAAAAAAGACGTCCTTTTCATCATAGAGGGTTGGAATACAAAAGTAATGTACATGTACATTGTAAATGGCATGTGTAGATGTGTGTATTCACATGTAGGTATGCACATGTATATACGTGTGTATGCACACGTGTGTGAGCACATGTATATATGCGTGTATGTGACTATATACACATCATATGTTTATTCTGTGTGTTTTTGTGTGTGAACCATTACCTGTAGAAAGGTTATATGCTAGCATTTAGACATGTTGTTGTTTAATCCCTAAGTCATGTCCAACTCTTTGCGATCACATGGACTGAGCCTGCCAGGCTTCCTCTGCCCATGGACTTTTCCAGGCAAGAATACTGGAGTGCATCACCATTCCAGGGGATCTTCCCAACCTAGGGATCAAACCCATATCTCCTGCATTGGCAGGTGTGTTCTTTACTACTGAATCACCAGGGAAGCCCAGCATTTAGGCATACAGCTGAATAAAATGTACTAACGCTGGAGAAGGCAATGGCAACCCACTCCAGTACTCTTGGCTGGAGAATCCCATGGACGGAGGAGCCTGGTGGGCTGCAGCCCATGGGGTCGCTAAGGGTCGGACACGACTGAGCGACTTCACTTTCACTTTTCACTTTCATGCATTGGAGAAGGAAATGGCAACCCACTCCAGTGTTCTTGCCTGGAGAATCCCAGGGACGGGGGAGCCTGGTGGGCTGCCATCTCTGGGGTCGCACAAAGTCGGGCACGACTGAAGCGACTTAGCAGCAGTAGCAGCAGCAATGCTCGACAAACCAGCATGTTAGCAACAGCTACAAGACATTTTTTTTGTAAATAAACCAATACAATATTGTAAAGTAATTAGCCTACAATTAAAATAAATAAATTTATATTAAAAAAAGAGAAAGGTTAGAACTCAGATGTATATTGGTCCTCTGTAGTTATACTTCATGTAGAGTGTAATCACATTCATTTTACAAAGGTGTTAGGTTCCAATATCAACACAAATGGTGACAGTTGGATGTGAACAAAACGACTCTCAAAAGTTACACACATCACTTACAAATTGCAGTACTTTACCAACTCTGGCAGTTTTATATCTGTTTTTTTTTTTTTTTCTCATAGCAACAGAACAGATCCCTATTTTTTTGAACAACAGCGGGGAGTTTGTGTTGAGCGGCCATGTGGTGTTAAATTGTATGTATGCAGAGGCTCTGGGATCACGCGTGCACTGTGACACACTCTCCCCACCAGAGTTCAGGCAGCTGACACTTGCTGTGAAAATGCACCTCCCGTCTGTCCCACATGTGTGGGAGCACATGTTCTCTCTTCTCCTCTAGCTTCCTTCTCTTCTGCTATTCTCTTGTGTTTCCTGAACTAGTCTTGTAGGTAAATTCAAACACATTGCAACTCTATGTCATATGGCATTTTATTTATAAACATCTCTGTTTATGTGTGTGTTTATATATATATATATTCTTTATTGAAACAAAGTTACAAATATAAATACCTATGTGTGTGGCTATTGGCATCTAGAAAATTCTGTTAAGAGCATGAAATTCATCTCTGATTGCTTCATATAATATTTTCGTGTGTTCCTAGCCCATCTGATTGCAAAAAGAACCATACGAGTAGATACACAAACCAGTTTCCACTGCTGGAAAATAATTTAAAGCTGTGTTCCCATCAAATGAGGGGATCTTTTTAAGCCCCAGCATGGTACAGTAGCTATCATTCAGGTTGTAAAGATACAAGTTAACTTAATTCTGTTTTTGTTTTAGTTTAGGGTAACCATTTATTTATATTATTGTTATGTTGCTTTGCTAAACACTGAGGTCATTGGTCCTACTGGAAATCTCATGAACTACCCAGCTGCCATAGCCTGACCACAAGAAAAATACTTTCCCAGTGCAGATTCAGTTAAACATTCTCTCAGAATCCGAGTGAGTGAACCATACGTTCCTTCATGCAAAACCAGAATTGATTACATGTATTTCCTGCCAAGGAAAAGGAAGTTTTGAATTTCTTCAGTAAGGGCAATTTCAGGTTCACTTCAGTTTGATGACTTTGACATTGTGTTTAGTACAATTTTCATGCTAATGGAAGTCTCCTGTGTCCAAAGGAAAAAAAAAATCAAGTTCTTAAAGTAGACCATATTCTTTAAGGCATTAAATGCAAATTTACAACTTTCTGAAATACTCTTTGTAGGAATTCTATTGTGATTGTTACATGGCTTCACTCCTTGATTGGACAGTTGTTTACTGAATAGCAAGTAAGCACTGGATATATTGCAGTAAGAAGAAGGACGTCCTTGAGTTGGTGAAGTTTATGGGATCCTGAAGGGGTGATCAGCAGTAAACAGCTGAAGAAACAGCAATTTAGAGAAGTGTCAGGAAGACAGAAGACAGAGTTCAGGGATAGACAATAACAGAGGGCAAGTGTTAGTCTTCCAGTTGTGTCCAACTCTGTGCGACCCCGTGGACTGTATCCCACCAGGCTCCTCTGTCCATGAGATTTTCCAGGCAAGAATACTGGAGTGGGGAGCCATTCCCTTTTCCAGGGGCTCTTCCCGACCCAGGGATCAGATCCAGGTGTCCCGCATTGCAGGCAAATTCCTTACTGTCTGAGCCACCTGAGAAGCAGAGAATAACAAGAAGGAAGCTGATTCGCTAGGTGATTAGTAATGACAGTTGGAGGAGGTAGGTTTCAGGCTGAGACTTAAAGGATGAGAAGAGATGGACCATGTAAAGTTAGGAGAATGAGGCAGAGCAGCCCAGGTGGAGATCAGCAATCATCAAAACTCAAGGCATGAAAGGAGCTTCTGTGTTGCCAGAACTGAAAGTAAGCTGGTGTTACTATACTGTTCAGAGCTTTAAAGTGTGTATGTTATGGGGGGAAGTGTGAAGGAGGTAGAATGAGATTAGATTATATCGGTAAACACGTGCCAGATGATTCAGAGCCTTCTATACCGTGTTTCACAGAAGGCAATGGCACCCCACTCCAGTACTCTTGCCTGGAAAATCCCATGGGCGGAGGAGCCTGGTGGGCTGCAGTCCATGGAGTCACGAAGAGTCAGATACGACTGAATGACTTCCCTTTCACTTTTCACTTTCATGCATTGGAGAAGGAAATGGCAACCCACTCCAGTGTTCTTGCCTGGAGAATCCCAGGGACGGGGGAGCCTGGTGGGCTGCCATCTATGGGGTTTTACAGAGTCGGACAGGACTGAAGTGACTTAGCAGCAGCAGCAGCAGCAGCAGGATACCATGTTTATGCCTCCAGATTTTAAAATAAGTACAGTAGGAACCAATCAAAATTTTCCATGTGGAGAATCATTGTCTGATTTAATTTTTCAGAGCTCACTTTGGCTACTTTGTGGAGAAGGAAATGTGTGAGCATGTGCCTATGTGTTCATGTTTGTGGTTAAAAATGGAAGCAATGAGACTAGATGCTGGGCTATTAGAATCATCTAATCAAAGACAGTGGTGACTTGGGTCATAGAGTGGAGATGGAGATGGAATCAACTAGATAGATTTGAAATATCTTTTGGACATATAACTTTCTGAATTTACAGATACATTTGATGTTCAGGGTGAAGAGGAATCAGGAATCTAAAATGATCACCTTTTTTTCCCTCTAACTGGGCATAACATGGTATCCTTTACTAAGATCAGGTTTTGGGCAAGATCAGGTTTCAGAAGGAGATCATGTTCACTCTTAGATATCTAGCACCAAGCCTATTGCAAAATTTATTAATTCATCAAACATTGATTGAGCTTCACCATATGTCAGATGTTATACTAAATATTGAGGATATCTGGTGTCCTTATGCTTATGGAATTACAGAGATGGTAGATTTCAGCGTGCAAGAAGGGACCATAGCTGGAAATCATCCAGTCCAACATCCTTATTTTAAAGATGAAGGGTAGAATTTGAAGCTTTTGATTTTTGCAGAAATATCAAGACTCCTCTATAAAAATTATGGTTATCTTAGTAAAACTTAACTTCAATCAAAATAACTGTGGTATTATTTTCCCTTAGGGATATGATACAATCTGTTTTCATTTCTGTTTTAATGATTGTTACAATTAGTACCATTGAAATACTTTCTGATGCAATCTAAAGTCATGAAAATTTGGGCACTGTAGCCAGGGGTTCAGTGAGAGATGCTATCATTGGTTTGAATAGGCTTATAAACAACATATGCAAGAAGAATAATAAACCACATTCAAATGTGCACACGTTTTTTAGTAAGGATTAATAGGAGACAAATGTGGAATTGGGCACTTCTATTTTTTATATTATTGATGGTAGGTTGCTAATTATCTTGAAGCATTTCAGAGGAGATTTTTCAAATTAAACAGAAAACATTAACATGAAAGGAAAGAAATAAAGGGCTGGAAAGAAAAAAACTTGTTGTGCAATGAATTCTAAATTTTTATGTGTGCGTGTGGGGGTGTGTGTTGAAATGTTTGTTTTAAGGACTTATTCAATTTGTAAGTTAGGATATTTGGTTAAAGAATTAATAGGTGATGATGAAATAGCAAACTGTGTAGATGTGAACTGTTTAAATGCCAGGAAATGAAAAAAGATTATTTAGGGTGGTCTAAATACGCATCGTCATTGTTCAGTCACTAAGTCGTGTTCGACTCTTTGTGACCCTGTGGACTGCAGCACACCAGGCTTCCCCTGCCTTTCACTATCTCCTGAAGTTGGCTCAGATTCATGTGCATTGAGTCAGTAATGCTATCTAATCATCTCATCCTCTGCCACCCTCTTCTCTTTTTGCGTTCAGTCTTTTCCAGCATCAGAGTCTTTTCCAGTGAGTCGGCTCTTCGCATCAGGTGGCTTAAGTATTGGAGCTTCAGCATCAGTCCTTCCAATGAATACTCAGGGTTGATTTCATTTAGGATTGATTGGCTTGATCTCCTTGTAGTCCAAGGAACTCTCAAGAGTCTTCTTCAGCACCACAATTTGAAAACACCCATTCTTAGGCACTCAGCCTTCTTTATGATTCAACTCTCACATTCATACGTGACTACTGAAAAAACCAGAGCTTTGACTATACAAACCTTTGTTGGCAAAGTGATATCTCTGCTTTTTAACATGCTGTGTATGTCTGTCGTAGCTTTCCTTCCAAGGAGCTTACTTATTATCTATATTAAGTTACAGCATTCATTATTCATTTAGAGTGAGGTTTACTTGGCTCTTTACACTAGGTCAAATACTATGAAAGAAAGGGATGAAAGATCCTGCCCTAAGGGCAGAACAAACTGGAAGCATCAGGCATGATCCAGGCTGCTCACACAACATGCACACACATGATGGGAAACGGTTTCTTTCAGGGAGTGGTGATTGCCAAGGGAAAGCCCTATGGACCAAAGGAAGTTTCAAGATGTTTTGTAGAGATGAGAGCTTGTTCATCCGGAAGGTGTTTCAGGATAAGAAAGGGAAAAGTGGGTACTAAATGAAACAGATTATAGTCAAATGACCTACATGAGGCTTAAAAGTCATTTGAGGAGATGAAGATAGAAAGCAAGGTTGGAACTATATTGGGATACATATAGAAGAGGCAGAACTCCTCAGAGGATGGTTGAAATGATCAAATAAGAAGTATATAGAACCAGAGCTCTTCTTCATCCCCTGTAACTGGAATGGCAGGACTGAATTCAAAGATATAATTATATATTAATATATGTATATTATGTATATGATTAATAGTTATAATTATAATGAGTAAACATTAGTATGATGTTATGTATTACACATATTTTATATAATTAATAATATAATAATATAAATATATATGGAGTCTAGAAAAATAGTACTGATGAACCTATTTGCAGGGCAAAAATAGAGATGCAGATGGAGAAATTGAACATGTGGACACAGGGAGCGGGGAAGGGGAGGGTGGACCAAATTGGGAGAATAGCATTGATATACATACACTGCTGCTGCTGCTGCTAAGTCACTTCAGTCGTGTCTGACTCTGTGCCACCCCATAGACGGCAGCCCACCAGGCTTCCCCGTCCCTGGGATTCCCCAGGCAAGAACACTGGAGTGGGTTGCCATTTCCTTCTCCAATGCATGAAAGTGAAAAGTGAAAGTGAAGTCGCTCAGTCATGTCCAACTCTAGTGACCCCATGGACTGCAGCCTACCAGGCTCCTCCATCCATGGGATTTCCCAGGCAAGAGTACTGGAGTGGGGTGCCATTGCCTCCTCCGAAACATACACTACTATGTGTAAAACAGATAGCTACTGGGAAGCTGCTGTAAAGCACAGGGAGCTTTGCTCTGTGATGACTTAGAGGGGTTGGATGAAGGTGGGGGGTGAGAGAGAGGCTCAAGAGGGAGGGGATATATGCATGTTGTGTGTTAGTTATTCAGTTGTGTCTGACTCTTTGTGACCCCATGGACTGTAGTCTGCACCAGGCTCCTCTGTCCATGGGATTCTCCAGGCAAGAATCCTGAAGTGGGTTGGCATTCCCTTCTCCCGGGGATCTTCCCAACCCAGGGATTGAATCCAAGTCTCCGGCATTGCAGGTGGATTCTTTACTATCTGAGCCCCCCAGGGAAGCATAACACAAAGCTGATTCATGTTGTTGTACAGAAGAAACTAACACAACATTGCAAACCAATTGTACTCCAATTAAAAATAAATAAAGTGGGAAGAAAAAAGAAAGAAACCAGGATAGGGCAGGTGTTGAGGCCTGACCACTACGGGGCAGGGAAGACGGAATGCACAAGGGGTGAGTAGCAGCCGGTACCCCAGGGGCAGGTGCTGCTGCATGAGTACATGCAAGGAGACTTGGTCAGTGACTAGGCCCTGCCTTCGCATCAGCAGCTTCAGGTCCTCTGACCTCATGTCTTGCGGCCAGCATGAGCAGCGTATACCTCCAGGTCACCACAGAGATGCTGGAAATATTTGTGCGGTCATCACAGAGATGCTGGAAATATTTGTGTGGGCACTTCCCCACCATCTCCATAGCCTTCTCCTCCATGGGCATCTTAGCATAGAAGCTAAAACATTTCTCATAGTGTTTCAGTTATAGAGGTCCAGTGATGGAAGGGTTGATCCTTGTACCTTCAAGGAAGAAATGTAGATAGTTGAGGGCTGACAATGGAAACTTCATGGAGTATACAACTAGACTTGTGTGTATACAAATTAATTGAAAAAATTCGTGGTGAAATAAAGACTAGATAGAAAGCAACTTGTTTTCTGGAATTAAGCTGAAAAAATAGAAGCTTTGGCATGAATATGCCAGCACAGAATTATTCTATGTTTTATTAATTAATCTGTACCCTCATATCCTCAAGAAAGACACAAGGGTCAGAGTGCAGTTTTTACGTCATGAAAAATGCTTAGGAATAAACATTAGCAAAAGCCTGCAGGAAGCCTTTGGGACAGGAAAATGTCTTTTGTTCTTAATTACTTTTCCCTGGCTCTTCCAGAAAACTAGCTTCTTACTGTGGCAGCTTAGCATCTCACCTGTAGATTAATATTGGCTCTAAGATAGACTCATATGCTTGATATGTACCGTGTGTGTGGCCTTGTGTTCCTTCCTGCATAACCCGAAATTTTCTTCATCATGCAGTTGACTGGAACATACCACTCACTCCAGAAGTCTGAAGGAGATGCACTGGCCAAGCCGGGCTATTTTTCATTTGTTTGCAATTTTTTCCTCAACTTTTTTCAGCTGCACTAATTCTTGACCAGCCAAAGAAACTCTCAAGGGGATACTCGGAGAGAGGGAGGCAGAGACAGCTTGAGAAATTCTCACATATGTAAAACAAATGCCTTCCATTGAGGTTTTTAAAATAGTCCCTCTAAACTTTAACATGTGTGAGACTAAGTTTGCTCAAATAATCACAGGCTTGCACTAGCAGGCTCCAATCAGTGCACACCAGACACAGAGGCCCATTATCACGAGAGTCCTGGGTTTGTTTTTTTTTTTAGGTGGTTTTTAGTTTGTCTTCAAATATTGCCTCTTGTGACCATAGTGTAGTGGTGAGCATAGCTGCCTCCTCCAACTTCTTAACACATTTCGTCTAGAACTTTCCTATTCTTTAATTCTACTTTGGGAAAAAGAGATATTATCACGTAGTTGACTAGCTCATTTAGGGAAGACACGAGGAACTCTGTCCAAGTTTCCTCCGGGAATATTGTTGTCACATTTGTGGTTTGCTTCTAGAAATTTGGAATGTGAGTTGATGTACCTTTTTCACTGTTCCTCCAGCGTGTTTTTTTTTTTTTTAAAGGGACAGGTAATTTAAGAGGGGGTTGGCTATATCAGAGCACTTTATTTTTGTTGTTTTTTGTTTGCTACATAGGAAAGTCCATCAGCTTGATAATGGAGGAGAACAATGACTCCATGGAGAACTCCCCGCAAGGCCCAGGGAGGAACAATGCTGTGAAGTGTGGGTGGCTGAGAAAGCAAGGAGGCTTTGTCAAGACTTGGCATACCCGTTGGTTTGTGCTCAAGGGTGATCAGCTCTATTACTTCAAAGACGAAGATGAAACCAAACCCTTGGTAAGTAGGAAAAAATAAAAAGCACTGTAGTGCTTAGTAGCCTAAGAAGTGGTGGGGTTTGCTAGAAACTTGGAGACTGACGTCAACTCAATCTCCCTGGTCTCCTTCAGTTCACTGGCATCTTTCACACTTTTACTCATTGTTTACTTTGGTTCAGGAGGATAAACTTGCTAATTGAGGCCAAGAGGCAAATTATACTTGTTGAATATTAATTTTGACTTTTACTAAGCTGGACCAAAATATCTGAGTTCCAGAGATCTCATAAATAAATTAATAAGAATATCTTGGAGAAGTACTCAAAAAAATAAAAAGAATATTTTATATTGGTATCATGACAATTATAGGGCGTTTCCATACTTGTTACTGATTTCATCATAGCAAACCAGTAGGGGACATGGGAGTTATCGTATGAAAATATTAATGGACCTCTGTTAGAAGATATATATATTGTAGCCAAAGCATCTTTCCTTTTCTCAGAAGCAAGTTGAAAGATTTGAAGGAAAACTGTAAGTGGAACTTTAATTTATGAGACACTGTCAATAACTGTTCTCTGGGGGCTTCTCTCTGCTTTAACTCATATAAAATATGGATGTAGTGCTAAACCCAGACAGTGTTGATACATCCAACCAGCATACACAATATAATCCCCCGGGGATAGTTTCTGTGTTTCTTTGTGGTTTCTTAATGGTCTTTTAGTTGCTTGTTTACTTCTCATTTCCTCAGCCACAGATCTCTGGGTTGCAATTAGGAAAAATTCTCCATCCTTCCCTGTAGCTACAACAAGCTTTCTTAGCTGTGATCATTGCTTATCAATTGATGAAAGAAGATGGGAATGGAGGCATTCCCTCTGTGTTTTTCCTCCATCTACATCTGTAAAATACATAACTAAGAGAAAAAATGTTTTAGAGTAGTTTACATAAACATCCCTAACGGTATGTTCTTGGGGCTATTTTCCTTGTATTAAAATTTGAGAACTTAATTAGGAAGTTGGATCAAGGCTCTGCTTTAGTATTTTAAATTCCTCAGACATAATTTAACAAACTTCTCATTAGTCTAACTGAATTATTAATACATAAAAGTAGCAATGAAATTACATTCTCCACTCATTTTTGAAATTTCTATTTTTTAGCATACCTTTACCAAGGCCAAGCATTTGACTAAGAATTGGTATATGTATGTTATGAAATGCTTAAAATAATCCTTCGAGGTAGGATTAGCCTCATGTATGAAGAAATCAATGCTTAGGTATAAAGCATATTACCCAGAGTTAGATTGTGGTGCCATGTTTGCCTCTAGTTAAGTCCAAGTTCATATGCTTTCATTCAAAGATCTCATAAATAAGTTAATAAGATTATCCCGTATTTATGTCATGACAGCTATAAGGCATTTCCATAAGGACAGGGAAGTCTGGCATGCTGCAGTCCATGCGGTCACAAAGAGTTGGACATGATTGAGCAACTGAGCAACAGCAATGACATTCATTTCATCATAGCAAAACAGTGGGGAATGTGGGAGTTATTATTACAAATGAAGAAACTGTGGCTGAGATAAGCACCATCATATAGAGATCAGAGGCAAAGGAGTCTTGTTTGTTATCTTATACTCTAGAGTTCTTTTCTCATTGTACCTTGTTTTATACTATGTAATACAGTAAGGTATTATCTTGAACATAAAATTATTTTTACCAAACTCAGGTTAATGTGAAAAAAAGTAGAACATGGGGCATTCATTATGGAAACTTTGATATGGAGGACCATGTTGAATACAGAAGGAGATGGATGAGTAACATTCAATATTTTATTCGATGGACTTTTGTTCTGGCATACTTTGGATGGGCTGGGTTGTTAACCAGAATGAGTACAAATTAAATCATTAATTAGGTCTCATCTAGAATCGAAACAAAGGATTAGGGGAGCAAACGGAGGTTTTAGGAGCTGAGTGACTGGAGAACTGAAGCAGACTAAACAATCATTCTGACTCTTTGGTGAGTTCAACGTACCTTCTAGTAATGAAGATTGGCTACAATAGATCAAGATTGAGCTTAATGTTTCTAAAATTTGAGAACCTGCAGATGTCAGAGAATATGTATATGAGCCCCTTAAACTGTTCAAAGAGGATATTATCAAATTGCCTTGGTTATTGTCCTCTGTGAGGTTTCTCAGAAGATCGACAGAGTCACAGTATTCTGTGCAATGTAGTTATTTTGATAAAAAGCTGGAAATTTAAATAAGAAATGCAAAAACTTCTGATCAATTCAAATGAAATTTGAATTGAAGTGAAAATTAATTTAATTCATAGTATTTCTAAGATAAGCAGTATTTTGCTATTAGTATGTTACTAGTATTTGTAGACATAATATGTGAAACTAACAAAATAGAGTTATATTGATAAGAAAATGCTAATTCTTATACAAACGAAACATAGATTACCATTATTTCTCCACAAAAAAGTTTTCATATTTTTTCTTCCTAATTATTATTTGTTAAAGATTTGCTGTTAACAAAGTAAGATAATTTGGGGTGAATAACTTTGAATTATTATTCATTTTTGGACAATCTTTCATGTATGCACCAGGAATTTTGACATTGTACCTTTAAATTTTAATATTTTGCACAGATGTTTAGACATGTACACACAGAATCAGATGAAAACAGCAGTGTCTATGTCAGAGGACAGTTTGTAATTTGAAAGGACTGTGTATTTGTCCATGAATGAATTCATTCCTTACTTTAAAGTGAATTTTTAAAATGAGAAATAGATGCCTGCCTGACACATTGTAAGTGCAAGGCACATTTTCAGATGAGTTGGTGAGTCAATAAATGATATCTATAGCCAAGCAGGGTTGGGCCAGGACCAGGTGCTGTAACATGGACTATTCTCAGCTTCATATATCAAAATCATAACCTCTTTTTCAAACTATGTGGTTTAAATCACATTTAAAAAATCCTGTAGTGACATATCATAGAATAACTCTAAAAAATTCAATAAGTAGCAATCGAAAGCCTTGGGAAAATGTTAAAACAGGGAAAAAAATGTTATAAAACTCCTCACTTTATAGATAAAGGATGCATGTGTGTTTGTGTGTGTGTGTGTATGTGTGTGCATGTGAGAGAGAGTGTATGTATCAGCCAAGAGATATTGTTGGTGAGTAGCAAATAACAAACTGAAAATCAAATTTCCTTGCTCCTGATCCAATGTTCCTTCAACTTAGCCTTTTGCCTGCTCACAAATCCTCAGCTTTCTTTAGATTTGTTTTCAGTCAGAAGGACTATTTTCAATATGGGCACCTTCAAGCCTAAGAATGCCCTTGGCCTTCATATTTTTTTGCTGAGGGCTATTTCAATAATACTGGAGGAAACATCACTAATGAAATGAAAAAATTTACTCTTCTGAGCATTCCTAACCAGCTGAAAATTTTCAATAAACTTAATCTGAATTGGTTTTCCTCTTTCTTAATAGTGTTTCTAAAATGAAAATATTAAAATCCTTGAAGTATGTGTCCCTCCTATCCTAGAAAAAGCCTATCAATTTATTTTAGTGAAACTTTCTCTGAGTTTCTCAACTCAATAAAGAGTCAAGCTCCATCATTATCCTTGTTATTAAAAACTACACATCTGTTGGGGAAACATGTAAATAGAATTATAATTGTGACAGACTAACATGTAAGCGTGAAGTACTCAGAAAGCACAGATATAATTAGTGCCAGGGAGGGAGTGATGACTGGCTAGAGAAGTCGAGGAGGCTGTGCAAAGCAGGAAGTGACCCTTACCTAGGATGTTGAAGATTGGTGGGAATTTTCCAGGTGCCTGAACTGGAAAGAGGAATTCAGAGCAGAAGAAAGACTTGGAGTTATAGAATAGGTATCTAATTCTTACGGAAATTCATTTTCTGAGTTCTAGAGGCTGGAAGTCCAAGATCGAGATGCTTCCTGTGCTGGTTTCTGGTGGAGCCTGTCTTCTTGGCTTGTAGAAAACTACTTTCTCTCTGTCTTCACATGGCCTTTGCTTTGTGCACTGGAGAGTGAGAAAGCTCAGGTGTCCTCTTCCAAGGACACGAGTCCTCTCAGATTAGCCCCATCATTATGGCATCATTTACCTTGATTAACTCCTTGTGAAAGTGACCATACAGATGGAAGGAAAACTTAATTGAGAAAAGTATATTCATTAACATAGGTTTTCAACATATTCGGTGTTATGGATTGAATTGTCCCCCTCCATAATTCACATTAAAGTCCTAGCCACATGGAGGATTAGGACTTTAATGGGAATGGTGGCAGGTGCAGGGGCGGGCACAATTCAATCCATAACACCTAATACGTTGAGAACCTATGTTAATGAATATACTTTTCTCAATTAAGTTTTTCTTCCATCTGTACAATTTTCATGTCTACTAGAACCTAGTATATCTGATTTAGTACCTTATAGACTTAATTACTTAAACTTAACATTGATATACCGTGTTCTTATTCAGGTTGCACCTTGCTTCCTAAATATTCCACAATCTGGGCAAGTCTGGGAACTTAGAAAGTCTCTAAACTGACCCTTGTATTTTCTTCTTGAGCAAAAGGCAAAAGCCCCTCTAGGTTCTCCTTTCTCTGGTGACAATATCTTTTTGTAAATGAGACTTTCCAGCCTATAGCCAGAATTCCCCTGGGGTTCTACCTCAAAGTGTAAGTGTTTTATATTTAAAATACATCAAGCTAAAATATTTAGTATTCTATAGTTTTAAAAATGAAATTTTAGTTCATCTTAGCCCAAACTCACTCCAGAAACTCCACTGTTTGCAATTATCATGGAAACAGATTTTATTTAGAACAGATTTAAAAAATAAAGTTGACTTTGTTGTTTCTGAAAAAACCAACAGAATAGTGATGTATGTAGCCAATGTTTGAATATACACCAATGTATCCATAATTTCTGTTACTCATAGGCCACTGCTGTAAGCATTTTATAATTCTGTATTTTTTAAAATATTTGTTTAATACTTTTTCTATTTTTAATCTTTAAAATAAAGTCCTGTTTATACATAGAAAAAAGTTTAAAATTATACTGTACATAAGAATTTATTTAAAAAGAAATCTTTCATCTACCTTATGTACCCCTAGGAGTTCTGGATAGCTATGAAAAATGTTTTAAAATATATTTTAAACTAAGCTTGTGACAATATCTGTATGGCTATTTTTCATTAATAATCATGAAAAATGACTGTGGCCTTATAGATATTATAACAGAGGGGATGAAGCTGATACATAGATAAAAAGTGATTATTATAGTTATCTTAAAAACAAAGCAGTTATATAGATTTTGTTAAATGAATCTAGTGATAAATTCCTAGTGCTTTTGGGGGACAATTTGCTTTACTTCTATCCTGAAGTATATTATTACTTAAATAACTGCCGAGTCTCATGTTTGGCCATACTATTGACTATCTCTGATATACCTTGGGCACTAGAACTTGACACACCCTGGAAAGCATTGATTTTGAGAAGCCAACCTGGGACTCCTGATAAAACGACTGAAATCCAAACAGGCACTAACCCAATTAATCTAGCCTAGGCTTCCTACAGCAGATATTGATCCAGTTGTGTGGGAAGGTTTTTTTCTGGACCTGATGAAGATGACACTGTATTAGATCACAATGGATTTTCTTACCTTAAAGAACAAAGTGATTTTAAGTGAATTATAACCTGAATCCTGACTTCTAAATGTGCAAGAATTGATTACTGATTTAAGAGTAAACTCTAATTTTATATATCTAATGAAACGTGAGTTAATGAAATCTAGAAATCTCTAAGGTAATTGGTGTTCTCTGTTAAAGTATATGACCCAGAAGCAGCCAAAGTGCTGCTTATGTGTGTAAAATAATGCTGGAAACACACATAACTGACTTTCTGTATGTGTGTGTGTGTGTGTGTGTGTGTGTGTGTGTGTGTGTGTGAGTCACTCAGTCATGTCTGACTCTTTGCGACCCCATGGACTGTAGCCCACCAGGCTCCTCTGTCCATGGAATTGTCCAGGAAAGATCTTCCTGACCCAGGGATTGAACCCACATCTCTTATGTCTCCTACATTGGCAGGCGGGTTTTTTTTACCACCTGAGCTACCAGGGAAGCCCAACTGACTTTCAGTGTAGCGTCTAAGTCTCTTGGCATCTCAAAAGACACATAAGAAGGATTTGTGTGTCATCAAAAATTTTTAGGAACTCTTACCTCTTTCCCAGAAATCATATCAAGGTAATGTTATTAATAGTGAATGTTTTATTCTGCTATTGGTTGAATAATTTTTTATTGCTTATAGAAGTCACCTAGGCATGGCATTTTATATCAGTGTGGTTAAAAAAATAGGCTTTTGAGTCACTGTATTTGGGTTGAATCTTGATTCATCTACCAAATAACTATGGTATATTAGACTGAATAAGCTGGTTTTAAACTTCAATTCACTAATGTGTACAATGGGAAAAGATTAGTACCTACCTATAACATTGTTAAGAGGTTTATGTGAGATAATTTATGTAAAGAATTTTAGAAAGCAGTAGCATATAGTAAATATAAAATAAATGTTAGCTATTTTTATAACATTAATTTGACAAAAAAGAATTTATTTCTTGAGATGGTCATACGCATCATTCTTTCACTTGGTTTTTTTCAACATATATTTATAGATTTCTAATGTTCCTGCAGTTATTATGCTAGACTCTAGAAACAAAAGATGATATAACTGTTACTATAAAAAGATAGACCTCCCCAAACAAATGAACAAGGATTTAAAATGAAGTTTCTTTCTTTCTCAGGTGAAAGTCCAAAGTGATTCTCAGTAAGTGAGGAGGTCTGCTTCAAATAACTGTTTAGAAACTTAAGCTTCTGGTGATTTTGCAATTTTAACTTTTGGCTTTGAAACTTATCATAGGATCATTTCCTTTCCAGTAATCTAGAAAGAGTATAAAATAGACTACTGCATAGAAGGCTTAGATAGACCATTCGGTGTGCAGGTGCCTCTTATCACTTCTATTCATATTCCAGTAGTTGGGACTGAGTCACATGATCATGCCTAACTGCACAGGAGGCTGGGCATGTACCCGCTTTATCCTGGATCAGAGGAGAACACGGGTATGGAAAAAGAGCTAGCTGACACTGCCACAGATGATCAATTAATACTAAAAAATATCCATAAAGATGGTATTCAGTTCCAGTGGCTGTTATAGTCAATTGCAGCTACCGTACAATGTAATGAGTATTTAAATAAAGAAAGTATAGAGAATACTTAGGAAGCAACAGAAAGGGGGCATCTATAACCACTTCAAGGTTCAGGGAGAGTTTTTCTAAAGAAGATATACTTAACCTCAGAAGTGAAGGAGAACATAACACTATTATAAGCGATTTGGTTGATATATGTGGCAGAATTAAAGGTGTAGGTCATGGCCCTTTGGTAGATCGTTGACGATTTGATAACCATAATAATGGTTAAGTATTTCAGCACCTTAGAAAGGAGACAAGCAGGGATAAGAGATGAATTTGGAGATGTAAACACAGACAAGTCTGTTACAAGTCCAGTAAGCAGTGCTAGAGATTGTTTATTTTATTCTGAGACCTTACATTTCCCCTTGATTTTATGTGCTTATTTTTCTTGGTTTATTGGATTTAGAGCCAAACAGTGAAAATAGGGCTTATTCTATGTGCATCTCACTGTTAAGGAATCAAAATTTTCACCTCTCCAAAAAGGCCTCCTGCAATAGTTTTGAAATTCTATCTGTTTGTAATGTTTATTATTTTGTGTAGTGCAATAATTTGCAGAAAAATTATTGAAAAGCAACTATGCCACAAACACTTGGCCTTCTGTAATCCATTATTCAGAGAAGGCGATGGCACCCCACTCCAGCACTCTTGCCTGGAAAATCCCATGGATGGAGAAGCCTGGTAGGCTGCAGTCCATGGCGTTATGAAGAGTCGGACATGACTGAGCGACTTCACTTTCACTTTTCACTTTTGTGCATTGGAGAAGGAAATGGCAACCCACTCCAGTGTTCTTGCCTGGAGAATCCCAGGGACAAGGGAGCCTGGTGGGCTGCCGTCTATGGGGTTGCACAGAGTCGGACACGACTGAAGCGACTTAGAAGCAGCAGCAGCAGCAGCATCCATTATTCAAATCACTTTTGACTGTAAGAGGAAGAGCAGAGAAAATCTGTTGCTGCTGGAAAGGATACTTGGGGTGAAAGAGCAGCAAAGAATGTCTTGGATGAAGGGAAATTGATGGATGGGCATGGGCAGAGGGATAATTGTGAGGGAAAATTTCATCCTCATACTGTCCTCTAGAATTGACTTTGTCCAGTGTAGGCATTTCTCTGGAAAGTGGTTGAGCCCAGTTGTTTTGTATAAAGTTTCTTGGATCAGACTGCCTGTGTTCAGCCTAGATTATATCACTAGCGATGGGCTTGTGGTAAGTTACTTACTGTTTACTTGGATAAGTTGCTGCTGCTGCTGCTAAGTCGCTTCAGTCGTGTCCGACTCTGTGCGACCCCATAGATGGTAGCCCACCAGGCTCCCCCGTCCCTGGGATTCTCCAGGCAAGAACACTGGAGTGGGTTGCCATTTCCTTCTCCAATGCATGAAAGTGAAAAGTGAAAGTGAAGTTGCTCAGTCGTGTCCGACTCTAGCGACCCCACGGATTGCAGCCTACCAGGCTCCTCTGTCCATGGGATTTTCCAGGCAAGAGTACTGGAGTGGGGTGCCACTGCCTTCTCCGTTGGATGAGTTACACATCTGTAAACTATGAGTAATAATAATACCTGTCTCATAAGTGGTTGTTAGTATACATGAAATGATGTTTCTAGAATACTTATACAGTACCTGGCCACATATTAATCTCTCAGTCTTTGTGTGTGTGTAATCAATCGCTCAGTCGTGTCCAACTCTGTGACCCCATGGACTGTAGGCCACCAAACTCCTCTGTCCATGGAGTTTTCTAGGCAAGAATACTGGAGCGGGTTGCCATTTCCTTCTCCAGAGGATCCTCCTGACCCAGGATCAGACCCATGTCTCCTACGTTTCCTGCATTGGCAGATGGATTCTTACCACTGTGCTACCAACTGCTGTTGTTCCTGCCACCACTGGCACAGTCAGCATTATTATCGCCGTCATTTTCATCGTCTTTTACCATCAGAATACTCTGACGCAGCAGTTTAGAAATCAATATCTGTAATAAGCACCTTATTTATTGTATAACAAAACGGAAATGGTAGATGATCAGCCCTTGTAAGTAATGCTAACATAGGAGCAGAAAATAACTTGTTTTCCCTTGTGATCTATGCTGCCAATACACTGAATTTAAACGGATTCTCAAAAAAAAAAAAAAAAAAGCTAATGCTAAATTCTGTAGTATGTCTTTTCTCTTTGTTTAAATTACTTTTGGGACCCCTTCAGAGCTTACCAAATGATTTTGATGACAGCTGAGGAGGCTTTAAGGATTCTCTTTGCAAAACTGGACCAACCCAGAGGGAGGCAGCCCTAACTTTCTCGTCTCACTCACAGCACTTATTCCGGAATAACAATTTGGAGAGAGAACTACTGGAGTTGAATCCCTTGAGTGCTGCTTGTAACATTTACTTATCGACTGAAGGCTTTTGTGTTTGTGATGGAATTCAGTAAGTGGAACCATCAGCATAAACTTAGGGTTATTTCCACCACCGCAACTAGTGGAGAAAAGAATTTAGGGAAAAACTTAATGGTTGGAAATGTAATTTGAATGTTTATATTTTTAGTGTTGAGAGTAATGTATTTTAAAGGGTTACTTTTTCTCCCCCCGGTATATAAAGTATTCCATAGCTATTTTCTATTTATTTTCTTTTAGATTTCTATTGAGCACTCAATCTTTCTGTCCCTTCTTCTTTAGATTTATTCTGCATAAATTCAGATGGTCTCTATTTTCCAATGTTATTTCCATACGTTTATTTATTCAGTGACTATCAATTGTAAATTATGATTTATGAAATATTTTGTATCAATTTTTGTGTAAAAAGGAAGCAATCCTGGTTGCTTGAATTATTATTCTTGCCTTCTGAATTTTGGTTTCCTTTACCATAATATTCTCGAGGTTAATCCATGTTGTATCTGTATTAGCACTTCATTTACTTATATGGCCTAATAATAGTCCATTGTAATGATATACCACATTATATATATATATATATATATCCATTCTTCAGTTGACAAACATTTGGATTGTTTCCCACTCTGGGGCATTTATGAATAACACTGCCGTGAGCATGTATAAGGTTTTGTGTAGCCATACATTTTCATTTCTCTTGCTTATATACGTAACAGTGGGTTTGATGGGATATATAGTGACTCTGTGTTTAACCTTTTGAGGAAATACTACCATTTTTAAATTATTAAATTCAAACCTAATTTAAAACTCAGGCCTCATGCTTGATTTAAATCTCATTTATGTCCCTCTAAGAATCAGCCTGCCAGTGTAGGAGAGGTGGGTTTGATCCCTGGGTTAGGAAGATCTCCTGGAGAAAGAAATGGCAACCCACTCCAGGATTCTTGCCTAGGAAATCCCATGGACAGAGGAGCCCATGAGGTCACAAAAGAGTCAGACATCACTTAGCAACTACACATTAACAACAACACGCCCTACCCCAATGCTTGCCAGCCTGGATGGCTTACCTCACATAGATAGGAAGCACAGGTACACTTTCTCTCCCCTCTCTCCAGCACTGGGTGTGTGTGTGTGTGTGTCTGTGTCTACACATGTATGAGGACCATGAATTGGGTACCTTTTTCTTCTCTTTGACATTTCTGGACTGGCAGGGAGGAAGAATAAAAAAGGACAAATGCATCTCTTCCTAATAGCCTATGGCTGTAAGGAGACTACAGGTCCATCTTGGTTATTCTTGTTTCTCTGGCTAACTTGTGGCTGTTTATGACCATCTCGACTACCCAGGATGTTGTACCTGGGGCTGCATCTTGTTCTCTTTTTTTCACCCTTTAGCTCTCACAGGCAGTACACCCACAGCTTCTTGCTCTTAAGAGCTCATTACCAGGCCACCCACCTTCCCTGCTTAAACTTGAGCTTCTGAAATCCAGGCATGATCATCATGACCAATAAGTTCAGGGTTTTCTGTCAGATGTTATGGAAAAACACAAACCACCTTTTTGGCCCACCAATATATTTTAACTGTGCTGAATTATTTCTTTCAAACTCTTTGTTCCTGTTTGTGTCATAGTCATAGAAGAGCTTGATGGAATCAATTAAATGCATCAGCAAGACCCTCAGCACAGCTTTGTGAACCTGTTCAGTTCAGTCACTAGTCATGTCTGACTCTTTGCAACCCCAAGGACTGCAGGACTCCAGGCCTCCCTGTCCATCACCAACTCCTGGAGCTTGCTCAAATTCATGTCCATTGAGTCAGTGATGCTATCCAACCATCTCATCCTCTGTTGTCCCCTTCTCCTTCCGCCTTCAATCTTTTCCAGCATCAGTTCAGTTCAGTTCAGTCGCTCAGTCGTGTCCAACTCTGCGACCCCATGAATTGCAGCACACCAGGCCTCCCTGTCCATCACCAACTCCCGGAGTTCACTCAGACTCACGTCCATCGAGTCAGTGATGCCATCCAGCCATCTCATCCTCTGTCGTCCCCTTCTCCTCCTGCCCCCAATCCCTCCCAGCATCAGAGTCTTTTCCAATGAGTCAACTCTTCGCATGAGGTGGCCAAAGTACTGGAGTTTCAGCTTGAGCATCATTCCTTCCAAAGAAATCCCAGGGCTGATTTCCTTCAGAATGGACTGGTTGGATCTCCTTGCAGTCCAAGGGACTCTCAAGAGTCTTCTCCAATACCACAGTTCAAAAGCATCAACTGTTCAGTGCTCAGCCTTCTTCACAGTCCAACTCTCACATCCATACATGACCACAGGAAAAACCATAGCCTTGACTAGACGGACCTTTGTTGGCAAAGTAATGTCTCTGCTTTTCAATATGCTGTCTAGGTTGGTCATAACTTTCCTTCCAAGGAGTAAGCATCTTTTAATTTCATGGCTGCAGTCACCATCTGCAGTGATTTTGGAGCCCCCAAAAATAAAGTCTGACACTATTTCCACTGTTTCCCCATCTATTTCCCATGAAGTGATGGGACCGGATGCCATGATCTTAGTTTTCTGAATGTTGAGCTTTCAGCCAACTTTTTCACTCTCTTCTTTCACTTTCATCAAGAGGCTTTTTAGTTCCTCTTCACTTTCTGCCATAAGGGTGGTGTCATCTGCATATCTGAGGTGATTGATATTTCTCCCAGCAATCTTGATTCCAGCTTGTGTTTCTTCCAGTCCAGCGTTTCTCATGATGTACTCTGCATATAAGTTAAATAAGCAGGGTGACAGTATACAACCTTGACGTACTCCTTTTCCTATTTGGAACCAGTCTGTTGTTCCATGTCCAGTTCTAACTGTTGCTTCCTGACCTGCATACAGATTTCTCAAGAGGCAGGTTAGGTGGTCTGGTATTCCTATATCTTTCAGAATTTTTCACAGTTTATTGTGATCCACACAGTCAAAGGCTTTGGCATAGTCAATAAAGCAGAAATAGATGTTTTTCTGGAACTCTCTTGCTTTTTTCATGATCCAGCGGATGTTGGCAATTTGATCTCTGGTTCCTCTGCCTTTTCTAAAACCAGCTTGAACATCAGGAAGTTCACGGTTCATGTATTGCTGAAGCCTGGCTTGGAGAATTTTGAGCATTATTTTACTAGCATGTGAGATGAGTGTAATTGTGCAGTAGTTTGAGCATTCTTTGGCATTGCCTTTCTTTGGGATTGGAATGAAAACTGACCTTTTCCAGTCCTGTGGCCACTGCTGAGTTTTCCACATTTGCTGGCATATTGAGTGCGGCACTTTCACAGCATCATCTTTCAGGATTTGAAATAGCTCAACTGGAATTCCATCACCTCCACTAGCTTTGTTCGTAGTGATGCTTCCTAAGGCCCACTTGACTTCACATTCCAGGATGTCTGGCTCTAGGTGAGTGATCACACCATCGTGATTATCTGGGTTGTGAAGATCTTTTTTGTATAGTTCTGTGTATTCTTGCCACCTCTTCTTAATATCTTTGCTTCTGTTAGGTCCATACCATTTCTGTCCTTTATCGAGCCCATCTTTGCATGAAATGTTCCCTTGGTATCTCTAACTTTCTTGAAGAGATCTCTAGTCTTTCCCATTCTGTTGTTTTCCTCTATTTCTTTGCATTGATCGCTGAGGAAGGCTTTCTTATCTCTTCTTGCTATTCTTTGGAACTCTGCATTCAGATGCTTATATCTTTACTTTTCTTCTTTCCAGCATCAGGGTCTTTTCAAATGAGTCAGTTCTTTGCATCAGGTGGCCAAAATGTTGGAATTTGAGCTTCAGCATCAGTCCTTCCAATGAACCTGTATTCCTACTTAAATTTATTTTTTAAGTATGGGGTCACACATGCCTAAATAATGTTTCATCCCTCATTGAAATTAAAAAAAAAAAAGATAGTTCAGATAAGTAGATGCACATCTTCTATTTGGCCTACCTTGTGATCAGTTTTGAGAAATTGTCAAGTGGATGACTAGAATAAAAAACTGAATCTGTAGATGTGAGCTCACTGACCTAGATATGGGTTGAGTATGCAATACTCCTGACCTTACTTGCCATGGACACTGATTATTTGAATAAAACAACATAAATTGCCAACATCCACTGGATCATCGAAAAAGCAAGGGAATTCCAGAAAACATCTATTTCTGCTTTATTGACTATACCAAAGCCTTTGACTGTGTGCATAACAACCAACTGTGGAAAATTCTGAAGGAGATGGGACTACCAGACCACCTGACCTGCCTCTTGAGAAACCTGTATGCAGGTCAGGAAGCAACAGTTAGAACTGGACAGGGAACAACAGACTGGTTCCAAATAGGAAAAGGAGTACGTCAAGGCTGTATATTGTCACCCTGCTTATTTAACTTATATGTGAGTACATCATGAGAAATGCTGGACTGGAAGAAACACAAGCTGGAATCAAGATTGCCGGGAGAAATATCCATAACCTCAGATATGCAGATGACACACACTTATGGCAGAAAGTGAAGAAGAACTAAAGAGCCTCTTGATGAAAGTGAAAGAGGAGAGTGAAAAGGTTGACTTAAAGCTCAACATTCAAAAATCTAAGATCATGGCATCCGGTCCCATCACGTCATAGCAAATAGATGGGGAAACAGTGGAAACAGTGGCTGACTTTATTTTCTGGGGCTCCAAGATCACTGCAGTTGGTGATTGCAACCGTGCCATTAAAAGACGCTTAGTCCTTGGAAGGAAAGTTATGACCAATATAGACAGCATATTAAAAAGCAGAGAGGTTACTTTGCTGACAAAGGCCCATCTAGTCAAGGCTATGGTTTTTCCTGTGGTCATGTATGGATGTGAAAGTTGGACCATAAAGAAAGCTGAGCGTAGAAGAATTGATGCTTTTGAACTGTGGTGTTGGAGAAGACTCTTGTGAGTCCCTTGGACCTCAAGGAGATCCAACCAGTCCATTCTAAAGGAGATCAGTCCTGGGTGTTCATTGAAAGGACTGATGTTGAAGCTGAAACTCCAATACTTTGGCCACCTGATGTGAAGAACTAACTCATTTGGAAAGACCCTAATGCTGGCAAAGATTGAAGGCAAGAGGAGAAGGGGACGACAGAGGATAAGATGGTTGGATGGCATCACCGACTCAATGGACATGGGTTTGGGTGGACTCCGAGAGTTGGTGATGGACAGGGAGGCCTGGCATGCTGCGGTTCATGCGGTTACAAAGAGCTGGACATGACAGAGCGACTGAACTGAACTGAACATAACCCTAACTTGACTGTGTTATTTAGCATTCAGAAGCTTCTCCAGGAAGGCCAGAAACATCAGCTGTAAGACTCTAATACATTTTCAGACAGTTTTGCAGTGCCAAAATTCCTGTTTCTATTTTTGAACCGTTTTTCCTAGTTTTAATTTTTTTAGTGACTAGACTTAAGACTTACATTTTCCTCTAGATTTTAATGAGAAAGTTGACATCCTGTAAATTTCTGTGTTTTACAAAGCACATAGTGCTTGCTGCAGGAGCCAAAGGTTCCTCCTGTGTTATGGACTTAAGCCTCGATTAATGGAGCATATCATCCTGACTTAGTTTTCTCAGGACTTCCTCTGTTAAATGAGGAGACGGAGCTGATGGCTTCAGAGCTGCTCTTTGATTCCAGATTTCTAGAATTTTTCTTAGCCCCACAAATGCAGCTGCTTTCTAGAAATTATACTTTCATAATTCTTCCACTGAACTAATCCTTTTATTTTTTCCCCAAATCTTTACATTTGCCTACTAAATATTCATGGAATATCCACAGATATTTTGGAATTGGGGCACTTTACCTTTTAGCATACTGGGGGAAAATGAGCAGTCCGTTTTCCAATCAGGCAAAGATTTCACGAATGTTCCAAGTGTTCTTAGTTTGCATCTTGAATACTTAAACAAAAATCTTCACTGAAGGCAGTTTTAGTCATTATCACAGGTATAACATAATTCCACATCTAAAATGCTCACTGTTTTCAAAATTTCCTCTTTGAGATATCTTCATTTCATATGCAATTGTGATAAAAATACAATGTTTATTTAAAACATTTTTCTCTTTTTAACTCTTTTTTTTTTCTGTTTGCAATTTCTTTTTTTTTTAATGTATTTGGATTTTTTTATTTTTATTTTTTTTATTTTATTTTTAAACTTTACATAATTGTATTAGTTTTGCCAAATATCAAAATGAATCCGCCACAGGTATACATGTGTTCCCCATCCTGAACCCTCCTCCCTCCTCCCTCCCCATACCATCCCTCTGGGTCGTCCCAGTGCACTAGCCCCAAGCATCCAGTATCGTGCATCGAACCTGGACTGGCAACTAGTTTCTTACATGATATTTTACATGTTTCAATGTCATTCTCCCAAATGATTGCGATCCCATAGATGGCAGCCCACCAGGCTCCCCCGTCCCTGGGATTCTCCAGGCAAGAACACTGGAGTGGGTTGCCATTTCCTTTTCCAATGCACAAAAGTGAAAAGTGAAAGTGAAGTCACTTAGTTGTGTCTGACTCTTAGCCATCCCATGGACTGAAGCCCACCAGGCTCCTCCGTCCATAGGATTTTCCAGGCAAGAGTACTGGAGTGGGGTGCTGTTGCCTTCTCCAAAAAATGATTGAGGATGCTTTAAAGATATAAACAAGTATTTTGCTCCCTCTGAAGCCTTTTCTTTCCAAAATTATGAAATACGAAACTCATGAAATAGAAAACTTGGCTGGGTTTTCAAACATGCATAAATCATTCATCAGATTGTTGTTTACTGTTTGAGATTCTATCAATGAATTCCTTTTTCAAAGCAGAGACTGTGACATTCTTTGTGTCCTTGTCCAAAACACTTACAGAGGGGAGGTCAATTAAATATCAGGTATTCATTTATAAATCTTGTAACACATCATAATATTACTGGGTAAGGAAACTCAAATACATATCTGTCAAAATACATAATATGAACTGAAAGTTGCAACATTGTAATTAAGACATTATGAATCACATAATTTGATTTGATCATAGAAATAATTATTGGCAGAAGCAATATTTGTTGCCTTTCCAGGTTTACACATCTCTGATCAGTTATTTTAATAGAAATTACATTTTTATTTCTGACTTGTTCTCCCCTCTTAGGATTGGGAAATAGGAATATGCTATCTCAACTAGTTCAGTAATAATCTGCCTGCCAATGCAGGAGACATGGTGGGTTCCATCCTTGGTTCAGGATGGAAATGACAACCCACTTCAGTATTCTTGCCTGGAGAATCCCACGGATAGAAGAGCCTGATGGGTTCAATACAGGAAACCACAAAGAGTAAGATATGACTGAGCACACAATGCTATCCTTGAGGGCTTGTATTTGGTAGCATTCCATATAATTGATACTTTTCTAACTTTTGTTTTGATGTCTCTCTGAAAATCTCAGATTTTCTTTTATGAATTATGTTAGTGATTTTACTAAATGCTCAGGAACTAATATAGTAATTAGCTTTTTTATTTTAAAGTGGAGCAAAGTCAAGCCCCAATTCCTCAATTTCAAATATCTTATTAAAGAGGCATTTATGCCAGTCCAGGTTCAATGCACAATACTGGATGCTTGGGGCAGGTGCACTGGGACGACCCAGAGGGATGGTATGGGGAGGGAGGAGGGAGGAGGGTTCAGGATGGGGAGCACATGTATACCTGTGATGGATTCATTTTGATATTTGGCAAAACGAATACAATTATGTAAAGTTTAAAAAAATAAATAAAACTCAAAAAAAAAATAATTTCAGGTAATAAAAATTGAAGATATTTTTAACATAATCTGACTTTACTGTAGCTTTCCAGGGAAATGAAAGGAGGCAATTTTCTTTTTTTTGGTGAATGGTTATGTGCTGTGTCCTTTGTTCATTATCCTATTTATATTATTATCTCATTAATTCTGATAGTACTATTATACTCTATGCAGTTTTTTCTGTGTAAGACTGAGCTTCATAAGGGTTAAAATAATCTATGTTCCAAAGATAACAAGTGGCAGAACTGGGCAGAACAATGAAATAAATAATAAAAGGAGGTCAGAAAGGAAAAAAAAAATGTTCTTAGGAGGCGAGCGGGATCTAAACTAGAGTTGAGATGTTTTTGAGTAGGTTTATTTATCAAATAAGGGAGAAAAAAAAAAAGAAGAAATGGATAAATAGGAATGTAGCTTGCATGGAATCCTGATGAAGAACCCATCATTTTAAATAATGGCAATTTATAGGCATCCTTGAGTTCTAGGAATTAGGTTAATAACTTAATTTCTGCTGAGAGGTCCTAGGATAGGAGATGTTAGCTTCTGTAGATGATACGTGGCAGCTTGGGACATGTCCTCAGAGTGTGCAGCCAAGATGGGATAAAAACCCTGCTAAATCCCACCTGCCCTATTCAGGACTCAGTTTTTACAGTCATTCATGAAAGGAACCTCTGTTAGCTGTGTAGGCATTTCCAGGTGGTCCCTACTTCTAGTTATTTCATATTATCCTGCTCAGATCCATTAGCACCACCTGACATAAACCTGAGTTTTATTTCTGGCTGTCTTTACAAACTCATACAATGAAGAGAATTCACGGACAACAAACAGATGTGATGTATTCTGTTTCTGACGCAAGACAAAAGTGATACCAAGCAGTGGCTGATGACTGTTTTACTATCTGTAAAATGGAAATGGCTAATCAGGAAATGTACCAGGGACTGTCTTCTTAGGCATGTGACAGGGAACTGGGGAGAACATGTACTAGCCTGTCAAAACCATTGCCCACTGAGGGCATTTTCACTGGTCATCGTGTTAGTGGTGGTTCCCACTAATGGGTTAAAAAAGAATAATCTGGAGCATTTGCAGACATTAATCCTCATCTTCCTTCCACTCCGCATCCCCCCTTCCCAACCATGAGAATCCCTGAAATCAAACACTGAAAAAACAGAATGGAGAATGAGAAAACAGCAAGACAGAGATGCAGAGACAAAAAAAAAGAAACTCAGAGAAATTCAGGGTGTCATAAACTGTTTCTCCAATGAGGAATGAGGATCAAGTCTTTTATATATTGGGCCAAGAACAAACTAGATGCAAAGGATAAAGAGATAATTGGCTCTTTTTCCTTCTAGATATTCCCCACACTAGAGCATTTAGTACTTAATTCATGTCACCAGTGATAATTAATTTTAAAAAAACATCATCTAGTAGATCACATTAATGTTGATAATTTAAAATGACAATTGGTTTATAATAAGGGAGACAACCTTGGAACACATAATAGTAACATAGTAAAGAGCCATGAAGAGAATGAATTGATACATAGACAGATAATAATGATGCTGCAATGTGTTGGGAGGACTCTGAGGAGCTCTGGTTCTTTATGTCTCAGAGTGTGCAGAGAGGAGCATATCCTAGGAGTCATTAACTTACTGAACTCATTGGACAAGATGTGGGTCTCACACTATCATTGTTTTATTGTTTGGTGGCATGTCTCAGGCTTCTGTTGCATGGTTTTGTTGCTTGGCTTTGTGGTTAAGCAAACCTGCTTTCTTGAGTGATCCTTAACTTACAGTGGTCTCCCATACTTTTTTTTCTTTATAATGACTACAATCTCTTGAGGGATTAACTATTTAACCACCTACTTCATCTCTTTACTCTGTCCCTATCAGTATCATAAACTTGAGTTCAACACGAATATCTAACTCTTCAAAGTATATGGTTATAAAAAATCATTCTGGAAAAGTATACATTTTTCAAGTGATGACACTCTTACCTGAGATTGTTTTAAATTCATAATGGGGATTAAATCTCTGTGGTGTTTTTTTTTTTTTTTTTGTCTAAGTTTGCAAAAACATTAGCCCTATATTTTATTGTCCATGCAAGTTTCTAACTAATGCTTGAGAGGGAGTTATAAAGGCAGTGATTGCCGAAGTCTTTGTATCCTGAATACTTAGTCTTTCTTTCTGACCCAGAAAGTTTCTTTTAATAGTGAGCTGATTTAAAATGGAAAAACATGAGAAGTTGTCTCTTCTCTAAAGGCCATCAGGTGATATTCTTAGAGGTAAATCACCTGCAAAATAAAGCTTGCAGGTGAAGACAACTTTGTAAACGAAATTGCACTGGGCATATGATGGATAGAGGTTCTGTAAACTCCACCACCTCCTTTTAGCTTCTGTGGGCATTTGCGTGGGGGTGAATTACATTTGATAACAAATGGGATTGGGGTCTAGCAAGGATCAGAGGACCTGAATTTAATCTTAACTCTGCTTACTAAAAACCTAAACAATTAATCTGGAGACTCATTTGCTCATCTTAAAAGGAAACAAAACAAAAAACAGAAGGTTGCCCTAGAAGATTTCTAATATATTTTTAGCTTGAAATTTTAATAACTGTTGAAATGCATCTTTTATTAATGTTCCAAAATTCTTTTACCCAATACAAAGAAAAAAAAGCCAGAGGACAGAACATTATAGCACTAGTAAACTTGACTAGGAAAAATACATTTTTATTTTTTATGTTTAATATTGGAGCAAGCTCTTTTCATCATATAATTATGATAATAACCAGTTTGGAGGCATGTCTGAAAACTTACCAGATAATGAATCTGGTTCTTATTAACAACTTCTACACCTCAGGCTAATCCATTAGCAACAGATGTATACACTTTTCATTTTCTTTGGTTCTCAGTATCAAGGTGTTCTCATTTCTGATCCTCTTTTGAGCCTTATAATTCCTCTTTGAATGTAGCTAGAGCCATATCTTTGCGTTGAGTTGGTTAGAGTGGAGACCTGCTGTGCTTCAGAGAAGTCAGCTTGACAGATCTTCTTTATTAAATAAATCACAAAGAAACTTTATCTTTTACAACAAAAGTAAAGGATATTGTGTGAATTTTGAGAGAAATTTTACATTTTGTAGTTTTGGTGCCTTTTTTAGTTTGAGATATCTTACCGTCAAAATACTTTTATAGAAATACATAGTACATACTAATCCTGTATGCTACCAAATGCTTTTAAAGTATATTCAAGAGTTTAAAATAGAATGTAGATTTTAATTTTTCAGATGTTTTCCTTTTAATTATAAGTCTAGAAGTTAATTTGAATATTTTTCAAAGCCATTTTGTAAATTTCCATAGCATGCCATATTTGTGTACCAGTTACTATATTTTTTGCATGTTCAGTTTGATTATCTCCTTTTCAAGAAGGAAGAAGTCCCTCTGAAAGCAATGCTTAATATGTGAGTGCTAGAGAATGAATTGTTAGCCCAGAGATGCTAATATTTAGAGCATGACTATTTAATGTAGATGAGATTTTAATTCATTTGGAGTGGGAAAGCTTCCTTCTTTCCTCCCTTTCTTTCTTGTTCCTTTCTTCTTTCACTCGCTTCCTCCTTGTCGTCTGTCTTTAATTAAAATAAACCCTCATTGAGTACCTGCCATCTGACATATTTGCCCTCCCAAATAATATATATTATAGTAGATCAAGTTTTACTCCCTACAACCTTTATCAAAATTATCAGTGCACATAAAAGTAGACCTAAGGGTATATGTATAATTTAACATTAACACTCTCACTTTTTTCAGTACATTTGCCACAGTTCTTAAAATATGTGTAGGAAAAAGTTAAAGAGTAGTGAAATATAAATAAGAATCCTTGGCCTTAGTTTTCACATGTGTAAAATGAAAGGGTTAACTAAAGTAGGTTTACTGCCCTTCCCTTGTAGCACCGCTAACCTGTAGTATTTGCAGTTGTAACTGATTTGATAGCACTTTTGGGGGCCTGGCAATCACGCCTCTACCAATGATCACCTGCTTTCCATTTTATCAAAAACTCGCACGTTTCCATGACATTCAGTCTGGGATTAGGGAGTGAGTCTGGAAAACCAGTATGGCAAGTGTAGTATCAGAGGGCTCAACTTGAGTGTTGCTATGCTCCTGTGTCAATAAGCTAGGAGGTGTGTCACAAGTCATTAATTAAACTATTAAAGCTTGAGAAAATTTCACTTTTTCAAATATTTCAGTGCATTCAACATAGTCTCTGTATTACTGGCATTCTGACACTCTTCATGAAAAGAGAAAAGGATGGAATTGCAGATAAGGCCCTGAGAATTGACCTGAGTATAACTTTGTCAAAGGATTGGTGTGAGCACTAAATGGTAGTTGTGAGCTGCTACCTATAAGGTACTTAGCACGGTATATGGCATGTAGGAAATACTTAGTATATGTTAGTTAATAGTATTTCTAGACCACGAACAACCAACATCCACAAAGACAACAAGCATACATTATTATTAGCTTTACTACCAATTACTTACATTATAGCAGAAGCAAAAATAAGTTTGAAAACCTCTGGCCTAACCTACAGTCTAATGTACAATGATCTTAGGCTTGGTTTGTCAGAAGTGGGTCCTCTTCTTTTCTATCTTCAAGGCAGACTTGTCCACTCCATCCCAGCACTCCTTTCTCACTAGGCTGGTAAATGCATTGAAATCTTTCTTAATATAGCATTCCAGGCAGCCACAAAAAGTCATTCAGGGTTTTCAGGAGAGATGAAATCTACCTACCAGCCTTGCTTTAGATTGAATAGCTATTGAATTGGCCCTCTAATCCATATGTAAAGAAAGGAATCTTATTTTCTGTCTCAGAGTACTTACTAAAATAACTTCCATCTCTTCTGAATACAAGCATTAGAATGTCAAGAACTCATTAGAACTCATCATCATCATCAATACTCACGGTCAGTCTTGTCCAGCTCTTTGGACAAGAGCTACTCTTATGGACTGTAGCCTGCCACACTTCTCTGTCCATGGAATTTTCCAGGCAAGAATACTGGAGTGAGTTGCCACTTCCTCCTCCAGGGGGAATCTTCCTGACCCAGGGATTGAACCCACATCTCCTGTGTCTCCTGCATTGAAAGCAGATTCTTTATTACTTGGGCCATTGGGGAAGCCAGTAGTGGCTTATTCTCTCTAAAACATATGGCAAGCAAGTATTTCGTAACCCCACAAAAGTCACCTATCATTTTCCAATCCATTCACCAATGTCAGTACATTAACAAAACAAAATGAAAACATTACTTAAAATTTATTTAACTGTATACAGGTACAAAAAAGAGACTAAATGGAACACAAAATCCATTCTTCTTTGATTCATTCATATGAAAGGTAATCATATAGTCAATGTGGAAACGTGAGTTTAGGGACTTCCCCGATGGTCCAGTGGTTAAGACTTCACCTTGTAATGCAGGGGGTACAGGTTTGATCCCTAGTTGGGGAGCTAAGACCCCACATATCTCACAGCCAAAAAAAAAAAAAAAAAGCTAAAGCAGAGGTAGTAAAAAATTCAATAAAGACTTTAAAAATGGTCCACATCAAATAAAAATCTTTAAAAGAAGAAAAAAGAAGAGACTCAGCTGACAAACACTGCAATCCTATATACTTTCCTTTTTTTAAAAAACAACAACCTCTTTATGATTTTGCTCTCTTCCATTGACCCTAATCTGCCTAATATGTCCATGCTCACTACAACCAACTCCACCTCCTTTTTCACTCAGACCTGGACACTATTTGTCCGAGGGACATTAATGAACCTGAAAGAAAGGGGGCATTGCAGAACCTGAAAACTTTCCCCTACTCCAATAAATGGTACAAACTGAACTATTAAGCCAAACACAACAAGGGAATAACCCCTTTCTCAGGTTGATGGAGCACATCAGGAAATGGGAAGCTCCTTTTCTTTCAGACATCCAACATATGAAGATTTCACTAGAAATAAGTCTCTCTCTGGCAAGCATAGACACATTGTCTATTTTGCCTAGTTCATTTTGTACCTAGAAAGTGATAGCATAAAGCACCTAACAGTAAACAAATTAGATGGTATTTATAGTTACCTAGTAGGTGTGGGCAAAGTCTCAAAGTTCCTTTTGAAGAACTAAAGCATACTTAGGTTGAGATTCATGGTTTAATTTTCTCACTGAATTTCAGTGTTTAGCATTTGCTCATAAATGCAAATAACCCTGCTGAATTAGAAAATTGGTACCTTCTTTTCCTGTGTGGTTTATGTAAAAAGACTTTGGGGAACATAATGAAAAGCTGCTGCTAAATAAATGGTTAGGTAGAGAAATACAAATAAGGGCTATGAAAGAAGTGTAAAACAAAAGGGGAAAATGAAAACAAGCCTCACAAAATGGTTTCAGAGATTGAAATAATTGAAAAAGAAACATTAGAAAGACAAATGTAGCTAGTGAATTGTATGACTTTTATACAGTGTATTCATTTCCCAAAAGGGCCAATAATGTTAAGTGTAGGCATCACAGTGTGTTTGGTCATACTAGAATAATTAATACGATGTTAAGGTTGACTTTAGTAATGTATGCATGCATGCTCAGTTGCTTCAGTCGTGCCCAACTCATTGTGACCTATGGACTGTAGCCCGCCAGGTTCCTCTGTCCCTGGGATTCTCCAGGCAAGAATACTGGGGAGGTATTCTCTGTACTACTGGCATTCTGACACTGATTTTTAACTAAAAAGACAGTGCCATCAGTTTCCTGATGGAAGTAGTTATATATAGGCTAGGCACTGGCATTCAGAAAGGAGTTGGAGACTGGGACACAGTTTCTTAATGGTAAATCAGAGCAAGGCATCTTTCTTCTATTTGTCAGATCATCATTACTAAGTCAGGCTTCCCAGGTGGCTCAGTGGTAAAGAACCCACCTGCCGATGCAGGAGACATAGGTTTGATCCCTGGGTCAGGAAGCTCCCCTGGCGGAGGGCATGACAACTGTCTTTTTAGTTAAAAATCAATATTATTTTGGAGGATTCTGGGAAGATAGTGGAATAGGACGCATCAGAAATTTGTCTCCCCACCTAGATTGTGCTGGCAGAATCTGTCTGATGTAACTGTTTTGAAACTCTGAAGCTTGTAATTCCAGGGGAAGGCATGGCCAGTATAAATGATCATGAATATAATTTTGATCAGTTTTAGCTCCTAGCAGAGTAGCAGCTACCCATCACCCACCTACAGCCACATGGCAGGAAGTTGTGCATATGTTGCAGAAGCAACTTGTATAGAATTTATGGAAGCCAGGATGGGCAAAAAAAGGACCCTGTTCTCCAAATCTGGGGCATCTGTTCTCTGATCACTGATTGCTTCTTCTGATCACAGAAGTTCAAAGAAGCAGGCATCCATTGTTGTTTCATCTCCCACCATTGCTGCAAATCTCTCAGCCGAAGTGACTTCCAGGGTATTTAAAGGGCCTGTATCCTTTTGTTCCCACCCCTTCCCCCTTACTTTCTCTTTTTCCTTTTTGGAAGCCAGACATTAAAAGCTAGAATATTGAAAAGCAACTGCATTTAGGAAGAAAATTAGAAAGTGATGACACATGCCAAGGGAACATCACAGGCTCCGAAAAGATATGAGAAGACCTTCAGTTTACAACTCAGGGTGATTCTTGGCACAGAAACAGCCTGCAACAATAAAACAAACAGACAATAAACAAAAACAGCAAGTCCTGGGGAAAGAGGAGGATTTGATTCCCAGAGTTACTACATGATCAGATTCAAATGTCCAGTTTGCAACAACAACAACAACAAAAACAAAAATCCACAAGACATTTAAATAAACAGGAAAGTATGGACCATTTAAAGGAAAAAATAAATCAAGAGAATCTATCACTGAAAAAGAACAAATGACAGATCTACTAGAAAAAAATCAGTTTCAAACTGTCTTAAAGATGTGCAAAGAACTAGGGGAAGATGTGGAGAAAGTAAAGAAAATGATATAGGAACAAAATGGAAATATCAATAAAGAGAGAGTTCAATTCAGTCACTCAGTCATGTCCGATGCTTTGTGACCCCATGGATGAGCACGCCAGGCTTCCCTGTCCTTCACTGTCTTCCAGAGCTTGCTCAAACTCATGTCCATTGAGTTGGTGATGCCATCCAACCATCTCATCCTCTGTTATCCCCTTCTCCTCCTCCCTTCAATCTTTCCCAGCATCAGGGTCTTTTCAAATGAGTCAGTTCTTCGCATCAGGTGACCAAAGTATTGGAGTTTCACCTTCAGTATCAGTCCTTCCAATGAATATTCAGGACTGATTTCCTTTAGGGTGGACTGGTTGGATCTCCTTACAGTCCAAGGGAATCTCAAGAGTTTTCTCCAACACCACAGTTCAAAAGCATCAATTCTTCAGTGTTCAGCTTTCTTTATGCCCAAATCTCACATCCATACATGACTACTGGAAAAACCATAGCTTTAACTAGATGGACCTTAGTCAGCAAAGTAATGTCTCTGCTTTTTAATATGCTGTCTAGGTTGGTCATAACTTTTCTTCCAAGGATCAAGCATTTTTTAATTTCATAGCTGCAGTCACCATCTGCAATGATTATGGAGTCCCCCCCCCCAAAAAAGTCTGTTACTGTTTCCATTGTTTCCCCATCTATTTGCCATGAAGTTATGGGACCAGATGCCATGATCTTAGTTTTCTGAATGTTGAGCTTTAAGCTATCTTTTTCCCTCTCCCCTTTCATGTTCATCAAGAGACTCTAGTTCTTCTTCACTTTCTGCCATAAGGGTGGTGTCATCTGCATATCTGACATTATTGATATTTCTCCTGGCAATTTTGATTCCAGCTTGTGCTTCATCCAGCCTGCCATTTCGCATGATGTACTCTGCATACATAAGTTAAATCAGGAGGATGACATGATACAGTCTTGACATATCCCTTTCCTGATTTGGAACCAGTCTGTTGTTCCATGTCTAGTTCTAGTTGTTGCTTCTTGACCTGCATACAGATTTCTCATGAGGCAGGTCAGGTGGTCTGGTATTCCCATGTCTTTCAGAATTTTCCAGTTTGTTGTGATCCACACAGTCAAAGGCTTTGGCATAGTTAATAAAGCAGAAGTAGATGTTTTTCTGGAACTCTCTTTTTGATGATCCAACAGATGTTGGCAGTTGGATCTCTAGTTCTTCTGCCTTTTCTAAATCCAATTTTAACATCTGGAATTTCATGGTTCATGTACTGTTGAAGCCTCGCTTGGAGAATTTTAAGCATTACTTTGCTAGTGGGTGATAGAAAACCTGCAAAGAAGCCAACAAGAAGTTTTGGAACTAAAATAATAAAATGAATAAAAAATTCAGAGTCATTCAAAGGCAGATTTGAGCAGACAGAAGAAATAATCAGTGAGCTTAAATATAAGAATGGAAATTACTGAGCCTGAAGAACAAAGGAAAATCATTACAAAAATGTGAACAAAGCTTAAGGGATCTGTGCCGTATCAAATGGATCAATATAAGCATTGGGGGAATCCTGGAAGGAGAGGAGAGAAAGAGGCAGAGAGAATATTTGAAGAAATAATGGCTGAAACCTTACCAACTTTCATGAAAGATGTGAATGTAAACACCAAAGAAACTCAATAATGAAGTAAGACAAACCCAAAGAGAACCATGCCAAGACACATTATAATCAAACTATCAAAAGTCAAAGATAAAAAGAATTTTGAAAACAGCAAGACTTAAGTAACTTGTCCCACACAAGAGATTCACAATAAGGTTTTCAACAGATTTCTTATCAGAAACAGTAGAGGCCAGAGGCATTGGGCCAAAATATTCAGTGCTAAAAGAAAAAAAAAAAACCTTTTCAGGAATTTTGTATCCAACAAAACTAGCCTTCAGAACATGGGAAGGAAGTAAGGTGTTCCCTGAAAGAAGAAAGCTGAGGGAGTTTGTTATCACTAGATCTGCCCTTCAAGAAATGGTCAAGGGAATCCTGCAAGATGCAGTGGTGGGCAAGAGGCAGCCACTTGAAGTTGCCTAAGGATATAAAGATCTTAATAAAGGAGAAGGGTGCACACTGATATACATCTCATCACATCCTTTATCTTGACATTTTTCTTTTGCTAATTACAAAATAACTGCTTCCTGATGCTCTTATTCTTCAAATAATTGTTACTATCAATGTATGTTGTATTCTCCTCTTTAATTTGTATCTGATTTCCTCTTTTCATCAGGTACCACATATTATTTCATAACAGTTCAATGAAAAAAATCAAACAATAAAGAAAGATACCCAGAAATATTTCATTAACAGAACATTTCAGATTTAAATTCAGTGCTCAAAATATCTTAACTTTTTGTTAATAGTACTGGATGATGACCTAACTCAGTTAGTTGGATTCCATTATTGGATGTTTATCAATTGTTTAAAAATGAATTATAAAATGTATGATTTTTTTTTAAAAGGAGGATGATTAATGCACTGGAAATGACTCACTGGTTTGAAATCACTGGTAGTTCAATGAAGGCATTGCTGAAATGTTTAACAAAATGACCAAATTTAATATATTTTATCACATTAAGTTTCTATAAATATGTATGCATACATAATTTTACTTAATTAATATAGTTGGAATCTTCTTCATTCTGCCATTGCCAGACATCTGTCTTCACCCAGCAACCCTCTCTATGTTCATTCTCCAACCCTTGGGAGTATGTTGTTGACTTTTTCAGTGCAACATTTTTTTTTTGACATTTTTCTGTCCCTCTTTTCTTTTTCATTTTCTCCCCAAATAAAAATGTCCCATGTTAACAACCTAGTACTTTTCCCTCTGTATTTTTCATATGCATATAATTATAGGAAATATACCTACACATGAATATTCATACTCACCATTACTTGCAAAATAGGAGGGTATGCTCTTTTAAAAGCATTATGTCATACATGCCAACTTTTCTCCATCCTGCTTTTCTCACTCAGCAATACCTAGGATGATAGTTTCTCCAAAGGAACTAGTATGCTTTATTTTTGGTTTCTTATTTACCAATATAATAATAAACACCCACATATGCAAAAAAATATCATTTTGCACATTAAAACTTACTTTTTTCTACCTAACCAGAATCACAATTGGTGGTTAAAATCTTTTGGTATAGACAGAATGGGATATGACAAGCAGAAACTAAATAATTCCTGGGACTGTGCTTTCACTTCATATGAAGAAAACTGTGATGCATGTTTTTGAGTCCAGTTTTATCCTGAGGATTCTACTCATTATGTGCCTGCAGTCTTTTGTGCTTTGGTGTATGGAGCCAAAATTGTGCCAGCATTGAAAGTCAAATATTAAGTAGAGAGTGGGCAGCCAGAATGATCAAGAGTCAAGGTCCTGAGACTTATAATAAAGTTGTAATAACAACTTTGGAGTGAGCGTTTTCCAGTTTTTCTTTATTTTCCATAGAAAATATTACTTTCCTAGTGATGTTCAGATAAAAGTTGGATGAGTTAAGAGAAGAGAAGGGAGATGGAACCTTTTCAGCGACTCAAGGAATTCTCTTCTGGTTTAACTGGACATGCTTGTGGTTAAGAGGAGGACAGTTAAAATCCTGCATTACTTTCTTCCTGTAATCTTACTTGTCTCTCAGTTTTAAGACCAGCTTTTCTAAAATAAAAAAGGTCACATTCAAGGGGATGAAATTGGGAATATTCTACCGAAATACAAATGGAATAGAATTTATACATAAAACAGTTCAACATAATATCCATCATTTGCCTAGGTGTTCACAGTTCAGTTCAGTTCAGTTCAGTTGCTCAGTTGTGTCTGAGTCTTTTTGACCCCATGGACTGCAGCACACCAGGCTTTCCTGTCCATCACCAACTCTCAGAACTTACTTAAACTCATGTCTATCAAGTCAGTGAAGTCATCCAACCATCTCATCCTCTGTCTTCCCCTTCTCCTCCTGCCTTCAATCTTTCCCAGCATCAGGGTCTTTTCAAATGAGTTGTTTTTTGCATCGGGTGGCCAAAGTATTGGAGTTTTGGCTTCAGCATCAGTCCTTCCAATGAATATTCAGGGCTGATTTCCTTTAGGATTGACTCGTTGGATCTCCTTGCAGTACACAGGAGTCTCAAGAGTCTTATCCAACACCACAGTTCACAAGCATCAATTCTTCAGTGTTCAGCTTTCTTTATGGTCCATCTCTCACATCCATACATGACTACTGGAAAAACCATAACTTTGACTAGATGGACCTTTGTTGGCAAATTAATGTCTCTGCTTTTTAATATGCTGTCTAGGTAGGTCATAACTTTTCTTCCAAGGAGCAAGAGTCTCTTAATTTCATGGCTGCAGTCATCATCTGCATTGATTTTGGAGCCCAAGAAATAAAGTCTCTCATTGTTTCCATTGTTTCCCCATCTATTTGCCAGGAAGTGATGGGACTGGATGCCATGATCTTTGTTTGTTGAAGGCTGAATTTTAAGCCATCTTTTTCACTGTCCCCTTTCACTTTCATCAAGAGGCTCTTTAGTTCTTCTTCACTTTCTGCCATAAGGGTGGTGTCATCTGCATATCTGAGGTTATTGATATTTCTCCTGGCAATCTTGATTCCATCTGGTGCTTTATCCAGACTGAAATTTCACATGATGTACAAGATGAATAAGCAGGGTGACAATTTACAGCCTTGACGTACTCCTTTCACAATTTGGAATCATACTCTTGTCATATCTGGTTCTAGCTGTTGCTTCTTGACCTACATACAGATTTATCAGGTGTTCTAAGAAACAAAAAAGATAAAAGTTGTATGGCTTTAATGGCTAGAATTTCTTTTACTATAATGAGGAGCAAGGAGTCCAACTTCAAGTTTACTATTAGTGTTTTTCAGTAGCATTCAAAATATCCATTGCTTACCTCCTCTCTAACTAGAGATAACAATATTTTTAAGTCCAAGTATCATTTGAAATAAAATAAAATTTTAAAAATATATAAAGTGATCATTTGTCAAAGAAAAGATGTTCATGTTAAAGGAACAATGACTAGCAGATTTATACAAAGCACTCAGTCTGTCATTGAAAAATAGCTTTTTTTTTTAAAGCAAGGTTTTCACATTCATTGTAACCATTAATACTTAAATATACATCTTATGTAGATGCTATTTTCATGAATGGGGCTTCCTAAGTGGTTCAGTGCTAAAGAATCCACCCAACAGTGCAGGAGACACAGGAGATGTGGGTTTGATCCCTGGGTCAGGAAGATCCCCTGGAGAAGAGAATGGCAAGCCACTCCAGTATTCTTGCCTGGAGAATGCCATGGACAGAGAAGCCTGGTGGGCTTCAGTCCATGTGGTCACAAGAGTTGGAGATGACTGAGTGACTGAGCATGCACTTCCATGAATAAATTATGTTTGAAATAATGTTTAGAAGATATTTTTCACCTGATCTTAATGTGGAAGGCATTATTGGTATAAACTGATAACTTAAAAAATGTAGAATTTTTTCCTTTTCTTCATTTAAAGGGAAGTGGACAAATTATTTTTTCAATTAAATACTCAACAACTTTCATTGTGCCTAAAACCTCACAACTCAATACTTACATTTTTGATATGTGAGTTCCTTGCTTTAAATATAGTTATTAATTAGGCTATGTACTTAGTGAGAAAAGCTACAAAGTCTTATTTATGTGTTCTCATTGCCTAGCACATAGTTCAGTCAGTTCAGTTCAGTCCCTCAGTCGTGTCTGACTCTGTGACCCCATGGACTGCAGCACACCAAGCTTCCCTGTCCATCATCAGCTCAGGGAACTTGCTCAAACTCATGTCCATTGAGTCGGTGATGCCATCCAACCATCTCATCCTCTATCGTCTTCTTCTCCTCCTGCCTTCAATCTTTCCCAGCATTAGGGTCTTTTCCAATGAGTCAGGTCTTTGCATCAGGTGGCTTCAGCTTTTGAACTGTGGTGTTGAAGACTCGTGAGAGTTGCCAGTCAATCCTAAAGGAAATCAGTCCTGAATATTCATTGGAAGGACTGATGCTGATGCTGAAGCTGAAGCACATAGTTAGCACTTAAATAATGTAGTTGAGAGTAATATGAGATAAATAAAGGAGAAAATACTTCAGAAAACCAAGTTTCTGGAGAAAATCAAGTCCTTATTGGAGGAGAGAAAAGTGGTTCCTCGCAGGGTGGGTAGGAATTGTTTAAAGGGGTAAGGAGTAGAAAAACATATGACCTGTTCCCCAACTTTATGTATGCATTGGTTCTTTACCTCTAGTCATATGACTCCCACAAAGATCTTGCAAGTAAGTTTGTATAAAATCTCTTTTCATGTTGATGTGTGGCAGAACCAATACAATATTGTAAAGTAATTAGCCTCCAATTAAAATAAATAAATTTAAATTAAAAAAAGAAAAACTTGCAAAAATGTAAACTTTACAGTTCTTTTGGCCTGTGCCTGCGTCTTTCTCAGTGTAGGCACTGATATGTGGGAGGCCCTTAAATAGGTGTTTGCTTAATGTGATATTATATATATATATACACACACACACGGAAGTGGACTTTTTATTAAAACTGTAATTATAAATACCTTGATAATTTCCATCTGGAAAGACTGCCTTCTTAACAGATTAATAAATAGAGAGTCTTAATAAATAAAACTTGACTTTCAGAATATTCTCAATTGTTGTTCAGTGGCTGAGTCATGCCCAACTCTTTGCAACCCCGTGGACTGCAGCATCATTTCTCTGTCCTTCACTATCTCCTGGAGTTTGCTGAAATTCATGTCCACTGAGTCAGTGATGCTATCTATCAGTTGAGCCTATAGTAAATTGGTTATAACATGAAATTAAGCAAACAAATTTCCCCATTAAAATATCGGTGACTATATCTGAAGACGTGTGAATGCATAATTATGATGGATGACAGCATGTGACAACTGAGATGGCACGTGGGAGATTCTCGCGTGCACCTTTCATCCTTCACTTTAACTTGGAGGATGGCTTCAAGCTTATCCTGAGGGATAGATATGTTAACATTTAATATATCACAAGAATCCTTATTCTTTATGCAGCACATTATAAAGCAAAAAGGTAAAAACTCTATGACTTCTCAAAAGATCAATTTGATATCAATTCATCTTGTTAGTTTTGAAATTTATTTATTTTCTTTTTTAAATGAGGTAAAAATGTAGCTGTGTTCTGTCTGATTAATAACTGAATACAAAATCCAGAGCTACTGAGAGTCTGAATTCACTGGGCACTAACATGGAGCTATTCTCACATTCTACAGCTATATCCAATTCTAACTATTCATATTTAGGCATATCACAGTTATGGTAGCTGATTGTCATTCTTCCTAAAAGCCACCCTTCAGTTCATTTATAAGGAAACTGAGGCTGAGAAGGGTAAATGTCCTCAACAGAGGCTTGTGTTATCTGGACATACCTAGAGCTCCAGATTCTCCTGTCCTCTCTCACTTCATGACTTGCCTCAGTAACAGTGCCTTCTTTTCTGTGTCTGTAACACACCCAGCTCTTTTCTACCCCAGGGCCTTAGCACCTGCCATTTCCTTCCACCGCTGTAGACATCTCCAGAGAGGAAATCTGCTACACTATCTCCCAATTCTCTATTTCAGCACACTGGTATCTATTTTCTATGTGCAACACATCATGATTTATAACTATATATTCTTTTTTTGTGACATATTTATTGTTTGTATTCCCAAATAAAACATTAGTTCCATAAAGCTGAAACCATGCCACCTTATCCTCAATTTTAGTCCCAGCATGTAACAGGTTGTTGAGTATAAAGTAAGTGTTAAATATATATTAACTGAATGAGCAAATAAACAATGTCAAATTAATTCATTTTGTTTAAAAAGGGTATTATCTTTGCAGACTACAATTTATACAACATACTGTAATTACTACAAGTATGGTGCTGATTTAAGGTCATAGTATAACATGCAAACTATAAATAGTAGAGTCATTTCCACTTGAATTTTACATGTAGGACTCATAGTAGATATAATACAAAACTAAAATTTAATGCACCCAATTGAATAGTAATTCACATGTATCTCTTGCTGCTACTGCTGCTAAGTCGCTTCAGTCGTGTCTGACTCTGTGCGACCCCATAGATGGCAGCCCACCAGGCTCCCCCGTCCCTGGGATTCTCCAGGCAAGAACACTGGAGTGGGTTGCCATTTCCTTCTCCAATGCATGAAAGTGAAAAGTGAAAGTGAAGTCATTCAGTTGTGTACGACTCCTAGCAACCCCATGGACTGCAGCCTACCAGGCTCCTCCATCCATGGGATTTTCCAGGCAAGAGTACTGGAGTGAGGCATGTATCTCTTAGGGGAAAGTATTTTCAGAAGAGCAAGAAAGAAACTAAGAAAACAGAACTTTCTGTACTTCAAGTGAGGAGAGAGGAAATGGGGCTTTCATGTATCAGAGAAAAAGATCTAGAAGGCACAGCACATTCAGATGTGTGTTTTGTCAGGTAGCACTAGTGGTAAAGAACCAGCCTGCCAATGCAGAAGACATAAGAGAGTTGGGTTCAATCCCCGGATTGGGAAGATGCCCCAGAGCATGGCAACCCACTCCACTGTTATTACCTGGAGAACCCTATGAACAAAGGAGCCTGGCAGGCTACAGTCCATGGGGTTGTAGAGTTAGACCTTACTGAGCATCCGAGCATATTATTAAACTTCTCTTACAGTGGCTTAGAGAGATCACATATCTTCCTTTGGAAGGCTTAAACTCCAAAGCAAATTTTAGATCCGATATGGTAAAGTATTTTCATAGTTCAGGCACTTCTGGGCTGAGCTATTCAGTTGAAGAATTTGCGCTGCTTCTCCTTCCTGATGTGGTTTCCATCAGTATGCTTTTCATGCAACGTGCATGTAATATTGGAGAAGAAAATGGCAACCCACTCTGGGATTCTTGCCTGGAGAATCCCAGGGACAGAGGAGTCTGGTGGGCTGCCATCTGTAGGGTAGCATGCATGCATTGGACAAGGAAATGGCAACCCACTCCAGTATTCTTGCCTGGAGAATCCCAGGGACAAAGGACTCTGATGGGCTGCTGTCTCTGGGGTCGCACAGAGTCGGACATGACTGAAGCGACTTAGTAGCAGCAGCAGCAGCATATAATATTCTATAATTATTCAACTCTGTTAACAGCTCCCACATAAACTTTTTAAAAAAAAAATTCCTGGGGCAATATATTAAAATTCATGCATGCCTTGAAAAGCCTTTTTAGCTTTTCATTCTGGTCATCTCTTACTAAAGAATGTAAGAAATAAATGCTCAAATAAGACTTTTTTCCTAAGTGATGGATAAAATTTGAATATGCTCTTAGGGTGGTTTTTACAGCACAAACGATTATATTCATTTTTGTCCAAACACTTCAGTAATGTTTTGACATGTTATTATTTTATTCATTTTTTAAGAATGTTATGAATTTTTAACACTATATGAGCCCCCTTTGTTCCTTTCCTTTGTACCATTCACCATAGTCTTTATTTTTCAATTTATTTTTTTGTAGTCTATTTCTCAACTAAAATGTCACTGCTGTAGAAGTGAAATTGTATTCTGTTCTATTTAAGGCTGTATCCTTAGGGATTCATGTACAATAGTTCTTGGCATACAACAGGTGCTTAATAAATATTTGTTAGGTAAATGAATGGCTGAATGAACACTCAGAAATAAACTGTATTATTTCTATTGTATCAAAACCCATTTGAGAGATAACTTTTTGTCCAGTGTTACATGTATTGATAGCAACCACTTTATTTGAATCTTTCCTTTAACTTACTTTAAAGTAGTGTTTTTCAACATCAACTCTATTGACATTAGAGGCCAACCAGTTCCTTGTGTGTATGTCTTGTGAATTACAGCATCGCTAGCCTCTGCCCACTAGATGCCAATAGCACGCCCTCCCCAAGTTGTAACAACTCAGAATGCCTGCAGACATTGCCAGATGTCCCCAGTTGAGAACCAATAAAAAGTTCTTTGTACAGTATACAAATACCAGTGGTGGAACTGCTTAGGTTCTGAAGTATTGAATGCCGAATTTTGGTATTTCTATGTGGAATGTTTTATTTTGAAATTTTATAGAATACTTTATGAAGAAAGTAAACAGAAATGGATATAATCTTCTCCTTTGGTCAGTGTAGAAAAACTACTTCAAGGAGTCACAGATTCTTTAAAACTGTTAATTCATAGAGATCAACAAACACACAGTTCTTGAGAGTTCTTTTTATATTTTGGAAAACCAACCATTATCAGCTGTGCCTTTCATAAATGTTTTCTCCCAGTCTATAGCTTGTCCTCTTGTTTTCTTGACATTCTTTCAGGGAGCAGAAGTTTTAAATTTTAATGAAGTCCAACTTATCAATCATTTATTTTCTTTTATGGATCATGTTTTGGTGGTGTTTCTATTTAAAAATGTATCATACCCAAAGCCATCTAGGTTTTCTCCAATGATCTTTTGTTTTGTAGTTTTTTGTTTTAATTATAAGTCTATTATCCATTTGGAATGAATTTTTGTGAAAGATATTAAGGTCTGTTCTAGATTCTCTCTCTCTCTCTCTTTTTCATATTGGTGTCTGGTTATTCCAAAACCATTTGTTGAAGAGACTCTCTTTTGTCAAAGATCAGTTGAGTATATTTCTGATATGTGGGTCTACTTCTGGGCTCTGTGCTCCACTCCACTGAACTCTTTGTCTGTTCTTTTGTCAACCTCACACTGTCTCGATTCCTGTTGCTTTTTCCTAAGTCTTAAAGTTGGGTGGTGCCAGTTCTTGACTTTGTTCTTTTGTTTCAATAATGTATTGGCTATTCTGGTTCTTTTGCCTCTCACATGAACTTTAGAATCCATTCGTAGGTACTTGAAAAATAACTTGCTGGGATTCTGAATGGGATAGTATTGAATGTATAAACCCAGTTGGGAAGCAGGGCTTTATTGAGTATGGCAAGACAGCCAGACTTTTTCTGTGTGATAGAGCATTTAGTGAGATGTCTACATTACTATCCCCAGAATTGTGTCTGTTTTTTAATTTATCAAACCTAAGCTATGATATAGATAAAACTCTGCATTGAACATTGAAAAGGAAGCAGTATTGAAAAAAATATCATATCTCACATAATTTGCAAGGTAAAATGTAATATTTAAAGCAAATGACCACATAGTTTATAATGAGGCTCTGCTTTTTTGAAGAAACACAAAATGTTTGAGGGAAGATTTGGGTGTCAGTAGAAACTTCTTGAGAGCCACAAAGTGATTTTTAATCATCTTCCATGAAATGTTTTATTTTATACAAACAATTTGCTAATGTGATAAGGCAAGAAAGCATAATCCTATTTTAGAAGGAAGCAGTGGCTATGTCAGAGGTACTCAAAGAATCCATTTTATCACAAAAATTTAGTGATATTACTACCTTTCTCCCTTCTTGTCACTATGCCATCTTTTAAACTTGTATTTCACATGTTGGGGGCTTCCTTGGTGGTGCACTGGTAAAGAATCTGCCTGCCAATGCTGGAGACACAAGAGACGCAGGTTCAATCCCTGGGTCTGGAAGATCTCCTGAGGTAGAATATGGGAATCCACTCCAGTACTCTTGCCTGGAGAATCCCCTGGACAGAGGAGCCTGGCAGGGTGCTGTCCATGGAGTTGCAAAGTGATGGAAGCAGCTGAGCATGTGCACACACACATTTCACATATTATATACATGAATATTAAACATAATTTACTAATAGGATTCCAAACTAAGAGATTATTAATGAAAGCAAATAAAGCAATGGTGCACAAACAAGTCCAAAATTATGTAATAGGCTGTCTTATAATAAATTCTTACTGGAGGTTTTAATTCAACTGATTTGGAGAATCAAAAAGTGGCCTCTCCTTTCCTGCAATAGCAAGTTCTGAATGTTTTCCTCTGGGTTTTCCATTCTGAATTCCTCAGTCCTTGGTAAAAGGGACTTTCATCTCACGTCCAAAATGATTACGTTTCAGAGCAAAATCTCGCAGTGTATATTTTGTGATGACCCCGAGAAAATTATCTTTGATTAATCATCACTGCCTCCCTGCATCAGCTTCCCTGTTTTAAGGTCTCCTGTGTTAGGGATTATTTTATATTTCAAGTTCATAAAAACCTACTTTCAGTGACATTTATGAGCAAAGATGCTGCTTTCTTCAATGCACCAGCCCATTTATCTTGTTACACCTCATGGCACTGTGAGGAATAAACTGCTTAATCATTGTAGGCAAACTAATGTTTTTTACTTTCAGAAGAAACTAAAGTTAAAATTTTACTTAATTAACATGGCTCTTTGTTCTCTATTAATTTTGGGGTATAATAAAATGCACATTAAGTTGTCTTCAGTACGGTTATTCATTTGAATATTTAAGACCACGACGAGGTGGCCACCACTTTGGAAATGCATCTGTGCCGGGACAATTCTTCCTTTGGGCTCTTGTCTGCTGCTGACAATTGCAGCTCACGTGCTTCTCATTTATCATCCTTGGCACCTTCCACCATCCAATAACTTATTAACTTTGGCCTTTAATAATATTTTAAGGGACTTCCTTGGTGGTCCAGTGGTTAAGACTTTGCCTTCCAATGCAGGTTTGGGTGGGGGGCGGTGGTGGTGTGGGTTTGATCCCTGGTTGTGGAGTTAAGATCTCACATGCCTCATGGCCGAATGACTGAAACATAAAACAGAAGCAATTTTGTAACAAATTTAATAAAATTTTTTAAAATAGTTCACATCAACATTTTTAATTAAAAATAATATTTTAGTTATAAAAATGTTCCTTATGTGTTTCAAAGGACCCTTATAAAGATAATTTGAATACTGAATATCTTTATTTTCGATACATAGATATTAGGGATTTTTCTGAATAAGAACAAAGAAATCAGTTAAAGCCTTTAAGATCATCAGAATATCATTAGTTTCCTCACTTCTCAGCTGATGGTCAAATTAAAATCAAAATAGTCACAGTATGAGTTACATATATTAGAAAACTTGGTATAAGAGAGAAGAAGACATATTCACTCATTCATTCTTTCATTTCATGTTTAAATTTTGATTTCCTCATGTATTTCTGGCACTGTGCTGGTTGTTGGTGAGACATTTATGGGACAACACTAATTACTCATTAATGCACCTGTACAAATTAGCTAGTTAGCTTACCGATGGATGATGGACTAGACACTCTGAATCAATTAAGCATCCATATAAGTTCTACTTTCAAAGTCAGAGCTTTCATTTGGACAACAACATCTCTCATTATTACTCAAGTTGCTGCCTGGCAATACTCTGACCAAAAAGGAGCCTCATTAGCCCCTCTCAGTATTTTTAGAATTGTTTAAAAGGTGGTACACATCTTTGCAAATCCTTGTAAGACAACTCAGTAAATATCATGTCTGCAGTCAGAATGCAGCCTGCAGAACAAGCTGTTGCCTTAGACTGTTGCCCAGATGATGTCAAAACTGGACTGGAACTTGAGACTTCCTGTTTTCCAGTAACAGGCTTAGATGACTCATTAGGCTTGAATAAAGATGCTTTGAACTGTGGTGACTACAGAGATGTTCTTCTCTGCATGTTGAAATGAGAAGCACTTCCTTGGCTGGTTGCTTATCTTGCCTACTGTAAAAATCCCCAGCTGTCCAATGATGGGAAAAAAACTAAGCCTATATATTTTGAAAAGAAAAAAAAAAAGATATGTGAGACAAATCGAAAGAATTACCCATGGTTTATAAATATATGTCTTATTATTCAATAGGCTTGAAGTAATATGATTGGAATTAACCTTTATAACCAAAAATAAGGGACTTGAGAAAAATTTTATTCATACATTGGAGCACTAAGCAGCCATTAAGATATTTTTATAGATGAATAATAAAAAGGAGAAAGTGTTCATATTTTTAGTTAAAAATATATGTTTCATCCTACTTTTAAAATTTTAAATTATTTTTAAATATACTACTATGGTCATTCATAATATACACCAAGAACCAAAGCTGAAAGTGCATGAAAGTGTTAAGTTTTACATGTGAGAGAATGTGGGTGATTTTTCTTTTATTCTGTTTTATGTCTAGATTTGCATATTTTCTGTAATGAATATATACTATTTTTGTCATAAAATAAAATTATAGAAAATGAGCAATCTAATTTGTCTATGAAAATTTTAATCATAAGATGTTGACAAAACTTTAGGGAAATATATTGCTAAGAGAGTTTAATCTAATATAGCCTACCCAGATGGAAGGTCCACAACACTCTTCAAAACATAAAATGTCTATAGTTTGAGGAAACTATACATGAGAAATCAAGATTTAAATGGGAAATGAAAAAATGAATGCATGTTCTAGACTGAGCAATTCCACAAAAAGGGATATATTCTAAAAAATAATCATAAAATTTTACAAATATTCATTTATATGATATTTTCATGGTCTTTGTTTATAATAGTAAGTGATTAGGATCAAATATGGGAATGGTTAAACAAATTCTATTGCATCCATAGAAAAAGTCATTTAAACTCATGTTTTAAGAATAGCCAATGAAATGGGAAATGCTTATGATTCATATTTAAATTTTTAAAAAGCAGGTAGAGAAATAGTATGTACATTAGAATCTCAGCTATTTACAATACACAGTATGCATACATGCATATGGTAGATATGAAAAGATATACAGAGGCATATTATAATGATTTTTATGAACAGTAAAAGTACAGGTTTATGTTTTCTTCCATGTGTTGTTCTGTGCATTTCTACAAAGAGCATGCATTAAGTTCAACACCAAGAAGATACATTTCACCCTGAAGATATTAGTGGGGAGAATAGGCTTGAGGGTGTGTGGAGTAACCAATGAGGACTGCAATGGATTCCTTGAAGAATTATAGTTTATGTTTATTAACCGACCTGCTTTGCTTATTCTCCTTGAAATCTCAGGAACTGTCTACTTTTCCCTTTCTCCCAGTAGAGTTCTTTCAAAGACTTTCAAGAATGTGGAAAATCATACCATTTATGTGGTGAAGTGAAAAGTGAAAGTGTTAGTCGCTCAGTTGTGTCTGACTCTTTGCAACCCCATGAACTGTAGCCTCCCAGGCTCCTGTGTCCATGAGATTCTCCAGGTAAGAATACTGGAGTGGGTTGCCATTTCCTTCTCCAGGGGATTTTCCCAACCCAAGGATCAAACCCAGGTCACCTGCATTGCAGGCATGTTCTTTACCGCCTGAGCCACCAGGGAAGCCCATTTATGTGGTGGGTAGTATATTAAGTTTTTTTCAGATTCAGATACAACAAAATTTATTGAGTACCTACTATATATGCCAGACACCTTGGGAAATTACTTTTTCAGATATCAGGCCTCAAAGGGACTTTTAAGATTTTTACAGAAAGCACAATAGATATAGATTTGCAAGGTTGAAGGTTTAACTCTAGAGGTTACCACCAATTAGCTGTATAAATTGAGCAAGTTGAGACCTTATGCTCATTTGTTTATTCATTATTTACTCATTCAACAGATACTGACTACATCTGACCAGCACTTTTCCAAGTTACAGGGTAGACAAGTGAACAAGACAAAGTTTTTCATTCTACTAGATTGAAACTGACAATATATAAATACATAATATTCCAGACAGAGTTAAACGTATTGGTGAAAACTCGAATTAGCAAGGGGGGAGGAAAAGCTGGAGGGTAAGGTGGGAAATGATTGTTGTTTTATAAGGAATCACCCAAGAAAGACAGATAAGGCATTATTTGAAAATATCTTGAAGAATATGAGAGATACTAATAACAAATGCTTTACTTCCTTCAGTGGGCTGTTAGACCTATGCAAGCAGCCTTTGCAATGTAGAAGGATATCTTCAATATCATGCGGCTAGAGTTCTGTGAAGTCCTTTTGTAAGAGGGGGTGTGAGTTCACGTCCATCTACTTCGGAGCTGGATAGACCTTATAAATAAATGGAATGAGAAAAACAGAATCTCTCTCAGGGCTAGAATTGTCAGACGATTTCCATTCTGCTTCAGCAGAACTAACGAAATATAGATTACAGCATTCCCTATTAAGAGCTTTGCACTCTGCATTAAATCCATTTAAGTTCATTTTATTTTAACCACAAAGATTCTTCAAAGAAGTTAAAATTGGCAAAAAAAAAAAAAAGCACCACACAATCTAAGTTCACTGGTATCAATCAAGTCATTCAGTATCACTAAGAAATTCACAGCTCAGTTGTCTCTTTACCCCTTCCCTAATATCTTTGATAATTTCAATCCATTTTAATCTCTCCTAGACTTTTCTCTGTGGATGTGTCTATTTCAACACGTAACATAGCCACTCTGGGATGAATTTTAAATCATAAGGAAGGAAAAGGAAAGTGTCTTTGATTGGCCACACGGTAACTCTGATACTTCCTCATTCAGTCCAGGTGTTGGAGCTGAGGCCACTCTGTGCCAGGTTTCTCAGGGCTGAGTCCCTGGGTTTCCTGCTTTTCCTCAGGTGTTGATGGGGCTCACGTGAGATGGAATACGTGCTTACAGGGGGCCTCGTGCTGGCTGCAGACCAGCTCAAAGCTCTGGGGGCTGCTGGTGATGCAGGTGGGTCTCTGTGACCGTCTGTGGGTCTGCAGTTACGCAAAGGAAGCTGTAAAATGTGTCAGTGGGAAACTAAGAATAAAATGAAATTTTTCAAACTCTACTTACAGATGCCTTCTTTACAGGATCCCTTTTTGTCTTTAACCGATTCTATTGCAGGAAGTGTCTTGTTCTATTATATGCTTAAAAAAGTGTGAATTGAACTTAAGAAAGAATGAAAAAAGGAAGGGAGGGACAAAACAGAGGAGAAAGGAAAGGAGACTGTTGAAATATGTAACACTTCAAGACATAAGGCATATTAATTCTCCAGCGGATATTCCCGACCTAGGAATAAACTGGGGTCTTCTGCATTGAAGGTGGATTCTTTACCAATTGAGCTATCAGGGAAGCCCTAACACACTTAAGACATATTAATATAAAAATTTTTAAAGGATGTTGATTACTTAATGATTCCCTGTTTTTGTCAGTAGAGGCCGCAAGAAACGAGTGCTATAGTTAGGACAAATAGTCATGTATAAAATGCTGACCACTCCTTTCTTTATGCCCTGCACTAATGTCATATATAATCTAGTCTCTAGGAGACCTTTTGTGTTCATAATTTACATATAAACACGTATGCAATGGTATTCATCTCTGTAAGCCATATGGTCAATGTAGCATCTGGTTGACAGTACTGAATAAATATTCTTTCCCATGAGTTTGTTAATATAATCAAATCTGAGGATTTTCTTTGGAGAGGCAGCACAGTTCTGAGATGAATTCTAGAGTCAGACTGCTTAGTTTGAACCAGGCTCTTCTACTTACTATCTATAGGACCTTTGTTACTTGAACTTTCTGTCACTCAGATTTTCCATCTGTAAACTGAGAATAATAATATTGCCTCTGGAAAAGCTTATGATCATGATAAAATAAATTGTGTGTATAAAATGCTTACAAAAGTGCTAAAGTAATAGTAAGTGCTAGAATAATCAGTTCAGTTCAGTTGCTCAGTCGTGTCTGACTTTGTGACCCCATGGACTGCAGCATGCCAGGCTTCCCTGTCCATCACCAACTCCTGGAGCTTGCTCAAACTCATGTCCATCAAGTTGGTAATGCCATCCAATAGTCTCATTCTCTGACATCCCCTTCTCCTCCTGCCTTCAATCTTTCCCAGCATCACGGTCTTTTTCAATGAGTCAGTTCTTTGCATCAGGTAGCCAAAGTATTAGAGTTTCAGCTTCAGCATCAGTCCTTCCAATGAATATTCAGGACTGATTTCATTTAGGGTGGACTGGCTTGATCTCCTTGCACTCCAAGGGACTCTCAACTGTCTTCTCCAACACCACAGTTCAAAAGCATCAGTTCTTTGGTGTTCAGCTTTGTTTATAGTCCAACTCTCACATCCATACATGACCACTGGAAAAATCATAGGTTTGACTAGATGGACCTTTGTTGGCTAGAATAATGCTTGCTATTATTTAATTAGGAATTAAATCCATACTCTGAAATGAAACGCTATACAATCATCTATTTTGTTAAGTGAGTGGGTGGAGGTCCTCAGTCATGTCCCACTCTCTGCAACCCCATGGACTATAGGCCTCCAGGCTCCTCTGTCCGTGGAATTCTCCAGGCAGGAATACTGGAGTGAGTTGACATTTCCTACTCCATTTGCTAAGTGTAAGCTGAATAATATTAATATTATATACTGGGTGCTTCCATCAACTGAATTTTCTTGTCATTGAGAAATTGATGAACATCATTAGCCAGGAGGCATTATTTCCATTCTCTTCTAGGACATTTTATGGTGTCCTAGTCCAGCAATCCAGCTGATCCCATTCTATGTGCCCCACACTCTTCTGAGATATAAGTGCTAACTTTGTTGCAAGACTAACTTTTTGTCCCTGCTTCTGTGAATGCTCCAGGTTCACTGTCAGTCCAGTATTTACCCATTTCTAAGGCAAGTTTATTCTCCTTTAACATGTTCTGCAAACTGCTTGCCCTTACATTTTTAAACTAATCTGGGAACGCTTTCACTTATTTTCTCTCACGGGTGTTTCTTTTACCATGCCTTCTCTGTTGCTTTTATTACAACAGTGAAGAGGGCAACCCAATGCATTCCCTTTTTTAGGGGTGGGGAAATTTCGGTTGGATTGTGAATTGTAAAAGAGATTCTTTATACTTAGCATTATGGCAGTTTTAAATGTCATCAAACTGCACTGTATCTGCAGGAACTTATGTTTATCCACTTGGCAATGGATAGTTTTAGACTACCTGGTGATTGGGGCATAAGACAGTTTAATGATTATTGTTTATCCAAGTGAGCACCCTGGGAGTATGGATCAAATCTGAATCAATTCTTCACCCCCCAGGTCTAGTAGAGGGTTTGCACTGGTAAATTGAATTGAAGGAGTGACATAGAATGCTATGCTCTCAGACATGTTTTCCTTAGAGAGCACTCATGGGTTATGGAGCCAAACTGATTCATTTTAATGGATTTGGCTCAGTATCATGAACAGAAATCAATCAGATGCAAAGGCTCTGATACACGTGAAGGTGCAATGGAGTGTATCAGAAATAAGTCTGTCAAATTGGTTTCTGGTCCCTGAGGGTCTATGTCAGGGAAAACGGCCCCTGACATGCCCGTTTCTTATGTTCAGTGATTGTGGCTATCGTGGTGAAGAGTGTTGCCAGTTTCAAAGGTCTTGTGTGTTAGAAGCTCCCAAGGTTTCATTCACATTTATTAAGAATCTTCTACTGTCTCTTTCACTGTTTCTCTGTGACTCCTTAAAGTCACATCTCAAATATGGTGGCTCTTATTATTTTCTCTTAGAAAGTTAGACTGCGTAATGGGTGAAAGCATGAACTGTGACATAAATTAGACCTGGAATTGTCTACGCTCTTGGGGTGGTGTTCTATGGATATGAAAGAAATGGAGAAAGACTGCCTTTTGACATCAGCATATTCATCTAAAAACTGTGGTCAGAGTAGAACAGAGGATGCTCATTATTAAAGAAAACTGGAAATAGAAAAGAAGTGAATCCATGTAAACAGAGCACCTATTTGCATCATAAGCAATAAAGTTTTACTAGGATTTGTCTTGAAAATACAGTCATGCAAATAATTGTATTTCATCTAATATAAACAAGTTATAATTGCCAGTATGTGCTATGGTTATGGGGTAAACTGGGAAGAATGTTTGCATGAGGACTAATCTTACAGGTTATAAGTGAAAATTTTGTATTATCAAAGCCTTTGCTGTTCGGTATGACCTCATAAATGTAGGGACCTGGACAATAAATTTTCAGATAAAAAAGACTCACCTAATGTTATTATGTGAGTAAACTAATAGGCGAGAAACACATTTGTCACTCTGTTAGAGAAGTGAAAATCTGTGCGTAATAATAAACAAGTATCTCCATTGGATACCAAGACAATTATCCACCTAAGGAAAAAGATGGCTTTCAAGTGTCTGTGGTTTTAGGGCTTTACAAATTGTGTTTAGCTCTTCCTGTTTGAAAAACTGTTGTTTACGGAAACATTTGGATTCATTCATTAGAACTGCAAGGATCAGTAACTCGTTACCTGAGCTGGTCATTGGTGGTCCCACTTTCTCTTCCTCTTTCCATGACCTGATCCCATCCTTTCACAACGTTCTTCTCTAACAAAAGCAGTGTAGGCACATGGGTCTCTCTCAGATGGTGCAGAGTACAGTTGGAAATTATGATTATTCTCTGAGTTGATTACAGAAGTTTGATGAAAATCTGTACTACCCACTTGAAACTTGATGGGGTATGCAGGGAAAATGTGAGCATAGCAACTGGCTTGTTTTCAAACTCTCACCTGACTTTATGCGGTAGGCATACCATTTCTTTCTTCATACAGGTATTTAATTATAATCCCTTAACTTGACCTGTACTTTTCTCCAGGTTAGTAACAGTGGGTTTCTCCATAGTTAGTACCAGTGGGTTTGTTGTAATTGAGTCCATGCACTGGCAAGGAACCCTTAAAAAATAACTGATGCAAATAATTAAGGTTTCATTTCTTCTTTGGTGGCTAGCCAGGCATGTACATGTATAAATTGGGTTCTTTCTCATTAAATTCATATATATACACACACATGCATGATGCAAGAGGTGATATGCCAATTTCTAGACCTTCTTCTCAGGTGTGAAAATTGTATTTTAAGACTAAAATGATCCAAGTAGCAAAATGTGTGCTTTAGTATTTAGATATCATCTTATTATTTTCTTTTTTTTTTTCATATTATTATTTTCATCTCTGAAGAACTGGCCTGAAGCTGTATACTCAAAGGAGTAATTTCTATTTCTTTCCATTTAGTATTACTTTTAGCTTTAATTAAAAAAAGGAAACTGATTTAAGAGTTAATTGTGTATGCACCACATACACTTAACAGAATTAACCTTTTGCCATAGTTTTTCAGGTAATATTTTTGTAAAGAAACAAAGTATTGTAAACTTAAGGAAAGCCCTATCTTTCCCCCTCACCTTTATATTAGACTTAACTACTCCTGAAGTTGGTATGTTTAGTGTTCATGCGTGCTTTTGCACATTTTTATATATGTGGATATTTATAAACAATATACGCTCAGCAAATGTTTTAAAAGTTTAATAAATCTCATAATAATCTTTAACTCCTTTTTGTAGTTTGCTTTTATCACTCAGCATTATATTTGAAAAATTTATCCATATCAATATTTAGTATCTAGTTCATTAATTTGAACTGCTCTATAATATTTCACTGCATGAAACCAGTCCTGTTATAAAAGATCTTAAATTTATTGAATGCCTCCAGGTGTCAGGCACTGTGATATACACACACACACACACATATATATATATATTAAGGTTTAATCTGGGGGCAAAAATCATAAGGTTAATATACATATATATGCTGTATGATTTTTACCCCCAGATTAAACTGTAATTTGATGACATTTTACTAACTGATAAAGTTAGAAATGAGAAACTTTCATTTTTCTGCCCAGCAAAACCTAGAATTTTTGAACTCACTATACATCCTCTCATCTCTGTTTGCAAACCAGTCAGCTATTTGCTGAACTTATTTCTTGTAACACCTTGGCAGATACACCTACTAGAAGCCTGCTCATGCTTGTAATATCCCAGTTGAAAACCTGCTTTCCTAAGTTCACAAGTTTGTTAGGTATTTTTTTCCATCTCCAAGGTAACACAGGCAACAGTTGTACCAAGTATTTTGGTACACTACATGAATGATTCCCTGTTTCTCTGGCCTCCTCTAATAGTTTATTGTCGTTCCCCACTTGGTCTGAAAGTCAATGCTATGCATATTGGATTTTGGCACAGCAGTACCTTAATTCTAGGTATCAATTTCCTTATCATTTATCTTTTGCCATAATAATGCCTAAAAAACCTTTCAATACTCAGCGTCATAAAAAACCATCAATTTTTTTTGGTTTCACATTAGATTTTCACAGCTGTAGACAAGTTGATCTAGGCTGAGCTTGGCTGAGTTGAATTATAAGCTGCAGATTGAATCCAGATCTGTTCCACATGGCTTTTCTCTTCCTTGGCCCATGGACTACTTGTAGTTTGACTTTTTCTTGGTAATCACAGAGGCTCAAGAGGTAAAACTCAGTAATACAAGCATACCTCAAGCCTCCGTTTGCATCATGTCCACTAACATCCTATTGGTTAAAGTCTAAGGTCAACAGGGTAGGGAAGAGTACTGAGAGTCTCATGGCAAAGAATGTGCAGAGAGAAGAGAAAAAAGAAAAATAATGCAATTTTTAATGTAAAAATTAGACACACACAGCTATAGAATCAGTTTAACTTCACCCCTTTTTAGTAAGAATCAGAGGAGATAAGCATCATTATACATTTGGGGCAAAAAGAAAATCAAGATAGAAAAGACAAACAGATCAAGTTTGCAGTTAGAATAAGAAGTGTGGATTTTCATTTTCTTATGTTTTTAAGCATGTCACTCTTTTTTAGTGGAAAAATATGTACTCAGATTATATTGATGAAACTTAGGTGAAGCAGAAGATAAAGAATTCTGTCCTATCTGTTCACAAAAAAGTCTTTAGGTAGGAAACAGAAAAAATCTTCAGACCCTAAATGTCTTCTTTGATAGGAAAGGCAATGATTAGTGCTCTGTTGTAAACAGGAAAGCACAAGGCATGCTTATGGAAATGAAGCATCGAGTATTTACAGACAGCTAATCGGGAGAAATGTCAATAACCTCAGATACACAGATGACACCACACTTATGGCAGAAAGTGAAGAACTAAAGAGCATCTTGATGAAAGTGAAAGAGGAGAGTGAAAAAGCTGGCTTAAAACTCAACAATATGGAAATTGCATATCTATATAGGAAAGTTGATGCATTCACAGGATATTATGATTCCATATATGTTGTTTAGATGTTAGAAATAGCTATTTTAGAGTTTAAAAGTTTATTTCACTAGATGAATTCTCAGAAAATATATTCCCTATTATAGTAATATAAATTTAATTTCTCCATTCTTTTACTTTTCCTCCAGAAATCTCTTCTGTTATCCTCTTTGTTAACTTTAACAAATTGTGTGCCTGAAATTTAGACTCTATAAACTTATTTTGATAAAGTGAAAAAAAAAAAAACTCAACATTCAGAAAACTAAGATAATGGCATCTGGTCCCATCACTTCATGGCAAATAGATGGGAAAACAATGGAAACAGTGAGAGACTTCATTTTGGGGGGCTCCAAAATCACTGCATATGGTGACTGCAGCCATGAAATTAAAAGAAGCTTGCTCCTTGGAAGAAAAGCTATGACCAACCTAGACAGCATATTAAAAAGCAGACATTACTTTACCAACAAAGCTCTGTCTAGTCAAAGCTATGGTTTTTCCAGTAGGTGTGTATGAATGTGAGAGTTGGACTCTATAGAAAGATGACTGCCAAATAATTGATGCTTTTGAACTACGGTGTTGGAAAAGACTCTTGAGAGTCCCTTGGACCACCAGGAGATCCAACCAGTCCATCCTAAAGGAAATCAGTCCTGAATATTTATTGGAAGGACTAATGCTGAAGCTGAAACCCCAGTACTTTGGCACCTGATGCAAAGAACTAACTCATTGGAAAATACCCTGATGCTGGGAAAGATTGAAGGCGGGAGGAGAAGGGGAAGACAAAGGATGAGATGGTTGGATGGCATCACCAACACAATGGACATGAGTTTGAATAGGCTGCGGGAGTTGGTGATGAACAGGGAAACCTGGCATGCTGCAGTCCATTGGGTCGCAAAGAATCAGACACAACTGAGTGACTGAATTGAACTGAATCAGTGGGATCTGATTGGATTACCTAAGTACAGTTGACCTTTGAACGAGGCAGGGGTTAGCAGTGCCAAGCCCCAGCCCCCCAAATTCGAAAACTTGCATATAATTTACAATAAGTCCTCCATGTCTGTGGTTCTGTAACCACAGATTCAATCAACCACAGATCGTGCAATAATATGTTGTTTACCATTTGAAAAAATCTCTAAGTGTACCCAAGCAATTCAATGTTGTTGTTCAGAAGTCAACTGTATACCAAGAGGTCAACTGCACTTATTCTGGTGAAGGGGGTATATCAGAATACCTGCAGATCTTTAAGGTTGATTTCTTTTTGTTGTTATTGTTGTTACTATTAAAATTTTATTTTTAAAAACTAATTTTTACTGGAGTATAGTTGTTTTACAAAACATTGTGTTAGTTTCTGCTGCACAGCAAAGTGAATTAGTTACATGTAATGATTTTGTATGCTGAAGAGCTGACGGTATGAATCCTATGTAAACTAGTAGACTATCGAATAGATACCTGTATACTTTCCTTTCCCTTGAAAAAAAATGAAATTCAAACTTAGCTGAGTTTGTTATTACCTGACATGTGAAGCAGCTGAGTATACTTTATTCAGTCAAATATATCTTGTACTGATTGTACTGATTAAATTGATGTCCCTATTTGTGAAAATTCAGCGGTGCTAGTGGTAAAGAACCTGCCTGCCAATGCAAGAGACCTAAGAGATGCAGGTTCCATCCTGGTCGGGACAATCCCCTGGAGGAGGGCGTGGAAACCCACTCCAGTGTTCTTGCCTGGGAAATCTATGGACACAGGAGCCTGGAGGGCTACAGTCCATAGGGTAGCAAACAGTTGGACACACCCAAAGCAAGTTAGCACAGCACAGCACACCATCAGACTTAAAATGGATGCATTTTCCTGCATGCAAACTTGATCTCAATGATGATGAAAATGAAGAGTGTATTGTTTAGGTGCACATAAAAAAAAGAACACAGTCTTATGGACTTAGAAAGCAAACTTATGGTTAACAAAGGGGAAGTGGGGAGGTATAAATTAGGAGTTTGTTATTGACATATATATACTACCATATGTAAAAATAATCAACAAGGACCTGCTCTGTAGCACAGGGAACTCTACTCAGTACTCTATAATAACCTATATGGGGAAAGAATCTAAAAAAGAATATATATATATATGTGTGCATGTTTATCTAAAGCACTTTGCTGTACACCTGAAACTAACACAGTGCTGTTAATCAATTATAATATAAAAAAATGTTATGTCAAAAAAAGAACATTATGCTAAGTGAGAGAAGCTAGTTACAAAAAACATATATTGTATATTCCACTTACATGGAATACTCAGAACAGTCAATCTATAAAGACTCAGTTTCTTTTGTGGATGATTTTGAGAATAACACTGTAATATGATAGAAAACATCCTTAGGATAAGTGACAAGTTAGTTTTCACAGGGCTTTATCTTTGATACTTCTAGGTGTAGGCATGTGACATCAAGTCAAATTACAATCCAAGAAAAACAATGCTGTGATGGGGAAGGAGGGCCATCTATTAAGAAGTGTCTATGTGACTCTTTGGGATTCCCAGGTGGCTCAGTGGTAAAGAATCCATAATGTTCTCCCACTTTCAGAAGACCCACCTAGGCAACAACGGGGCATTAGACTGGGCTTGACTACTGTGGGAATGGAGTTTGAAGTAGGGAGTTTCTCTGAGGCATGGTGAAAATGTTCTGAAGTTATACAGATAGCTGCATGACCGAATACTAAAAACCACTAAATAGTATACCTTGGATGAATTAGATCTCATTAAAGATGTTGAAAATTTTAAAAAAGAGGACAAATAGCCTTATATAAGAAGACGGGGACTCACTGTTGGTCTAGTGGTTGAGAAATGCTATCCAATGCAGGGACATGGGTTCCATCCCTGGTCGAGGGGTTAAGATCCCACATGCCATGGAGCAATCAAGCCTGTGCACTGCATTGGATAGCTGGTGTGCAACAATTAAGACCAAACACAGCCAAAAAAAAACCAAAAAGCAGGCAAACAACCATTGACAAACTACTATAGAGGACTTTCCAGGATAAGTAGTGCTCCAAAGTCCAAACATCTTTATCATGTTCCCTAAATCTTGACTCGATGTTGACCAGAATTATGCTGATCTACCCTAGGAGGCTGCTTTGTACTGCTTCCAGCAGAGTTCTCATTTTCTTAGCATGATCCATTCTGGGCCAGCCAGGAGCCAGAGCACAGGTGGACTGATCCTGAGCCTAGGCACCAACCATAGAGCAAATTATACATATTGGAACCATTGCTCTCTACTATATAATGTCCAAGGGTGAAGTTTCCATGACTTTTAAGTACATAAATGTCACCGTAACTCCTTTTCATAACATCATATATTAGGAGATTAATCCTGTATAACCTTATCATTATTAAAATTTTCTCATAGATCCTGTAATTAAACTAAACCATCAAGGAGTCAGATGCCTATGTGCATGCTCAGTCACTCAGTCGTGTCTGCCTCTTCTGTGACCACATGGACTGTAGCCCATCAGGCCCCTCTGTCCATGGGATTTCCCAGGCAAGAATACTGGAGTGGGTTGCCATTTCCTTCTCCAGGGGATACTCCCAGCCCAGAGAACAACTGTCAGTTTTCGAGAACATTGATCCCTCAGTTCAGGCTGCTTACACAGGATTTAGGGCATGCAATTGCAATTTATATACTAATCTCCTTCCACACTTCATTTTGTTTTCCTTCCCTCATTTTCCTTCCACCTCAGTTTTATTGCTTTATCTTACTTGTATTTATTTTACTTTGTGCTAGATTTTTATCATAAAACATGTCTCAGTTTAAACCCTTCTTAAAACAAAGATAAAAATTAATTTTATGACTGGTGACTGGAAAAAATAATAGTCACTGAGAGATTAATTTGCTTGATCTTCAGTACTTTAATATGCAGCTCACCTGAGCAGGAGTAAATAAAGCTTACCAGGGTACTGTTTTACAAGTGTTGCTGCAAGTGTTGTCTGCATGGCCGGGGTGCCAGATTCTTTTCTCCAGTTGTCAGATAACTTCAGACATGAATCATGCTCACATCCATCTTTAAAATTGCTAGATGTTATTTTTGATAACAAAAAAAGTTAATCAAGAATAAGCCCATGGTGTAGGATTAATTATATTAATTATGTGGTGAGAATTTTAAGCAAATATAAACTTGTAGAGAGCAGACCAGTGACTGCACAGCTTCTGTATTAATTGCTCATTAATAATTAACATGGGGATCCCTCTTACAAGGAACTAGTGAAACACTTAGTTGAAAGGACCTACTTTTTTAGTTAAATAGAGTTTTAACTCATGTGACCATGATAAAAAAGCTGTGGTCATTCAGAGTCTTGCATGCATTATTTATCTAGGAAAAAAAAATTTTTAGAGTACCTATCCCAAAACAGTGTCTTCAGCTGGTTATGGACAAAATTTTCTGTATTTGTGTTTCTCTGATGCTGGAAGGATATGTATTTGAATTATGTGCCTTAAAGCCGATCTGACTCAAGGAGAACTCGGAGTTTTAATAACCACAAACTGCTACCTTTAAAGGAAGAGGAACTTTTATGCCTTTTCTGCATCATTGAGTTCTTCATCTCATTTTCCAGCCTGAAAACCAAAGGCGCAAAACTGTATTAATCCAGCAGCTGAGGGGCATATTTAAAATAAAATATTTGAAGCTGTCTTAGTAACAGCCATCCTGAAATTTCCAAGTAGTTCATACTGTGATTAGAATAGCTGACAGGCAGTTATGGAAATCCTAGTCTATATGAATTTGTGAATTCTAGCTTTATTGAGATTTCTTGTTTTTATAATGTCTGACCTTTGAAAAATCATTTATTTTAATAGTTCATGATGATTTCTTATTATGATTCTTATTTATAATATTTTAGATATTTCTAATGTTTGAGGACTCTAATCATCCATTCCAGTTCTCTTGTTGGTCATGACTTTGTGTAAATTATACAGTCTATAAAAATAGATGTTATAGAAGGTATCAGATTACTTTTTCATATTTTTGTTTTTTATGCCCAGTTTTACAAATGCTTTATTTTTTGCTTATTTGTTCTTTTACTCCCTTTTACAAATAGTCTTTTTCTCTAAACTCCAGATTATGAGATGCAAATATTTGCATGTATACCTGATGCAAAGAGTTGACTCATTGGAAAAGACTCTGATGCTGGGAGGGATTGGGGGCAGGAGGAAAAGGGGACGACAGAGGATGAGATGGCTGGATGGCATCACCAACTTGATGGACATGAGTTTGAGTGAACTCCAGGAGTTGGTGATGGACAGGGAGGCCTGGTGTGCTGCAGTTCATGGGGTTGCAAAGAGTCGGACATGACTGCACGACTGAACTGAACTGAACATAGCAATGAGTGGTAGGAAAGCATAACAATTTTTCATGCATCTAATATCTGTTAAATATACCATGTTTTATTTATTTATATATATATATATATATATATAAATTGTATAACTATATGTTAAATATATCTAAATGTTGAATGTATCCATATATCCACAATAGGGATCTTTACTGTATTTGTGCAGTCATGTCCAACTCCTTGCAACTTCATAGAATGTAGCCCTCCCGGCTCCTCTGTCCTTGGGATTTCCCAGGCAAGAATACTGGAGTCAGTTGCCATTTCCTCTCCAGGGGATCTGTTCCACCCAGGGATCAAACCCGCATCTCCTTTTTCTCCTGCATTGGCAGGCAGTCTTCACCATTGAGTAGATATTTGCAAATGGTCACTTATGGGAATTTCACCAACTTACATCACTGCTAGCAAGGTATTACAGTATTTTTTTTTATTCATACCCTCTCTAACATTATGTGTTGTCAAACTTTTTATTTTTGGAAATCTGATTGCTGAAAAAAATTTAAGATATTTCTTTACATTTGACAGTGCTTATACTAATCACTAAAAACACATACACGGCTGTATATCAGTTCAGTTCAGTCACTCAGTTGTGTCCGACTCTTTGCGACCCCATGAATCGTAGCACACCAGGCCTTCCTGTCCATCACCAACTCCAGGAGTTCACTCAGACTCACGTCCATCGAGTCAGTGATGCCATCCAGCCATCTCATCCTCTGTCGTCCCCTTCTCCTCCTGCCCCCAATCCCTCCCAGCATCAGGGTCTTTTCCAATGAGTCAACTCTTCGCATGAGGTTGCCAAAGTACTGGAGTTTCAGCTTCAGCATCATTCCTTCCAAAGAAATGGCTGATCTCTTTCAGAATGGATTGGTTGTATCTCCTTGCAGTCCAAGGGACTCTCAGGAGTCTTCTCCAACACCACAGTTCAAAACCATGTACTCATCATATCTGCTCATAATTTCACCTTCCCAATATAACCAGCCCTAGCCAGCTTCTGAAGTAAGTACTAAATCTCAAAGGCTTAAACAAATAAAGCTTTATTTTTGGATATAGTTGGATACAGTATAATGGGATGGGGTGGCTCTAACCAAGGAATAACATAGATATATAAGTTTCTTCTGTCTTCTATTACCCTGAGTCAGGAAGATCCTCTGGAGGAGGAAATGGCAACCCACTCCTGTATTCTTGCCTGGAGAATCCCATAGACAGAGGAGCCTGGTGGGCTACAGTCCATGCGGTCGCAAAGAGTTGGACACAACTGAGCAACTAACACTTTCAAACTAAAAAAAAAAAGTAGACATGGTGATCATATAGCTGGTTTCTAGTATGTTTCTGCTTGACAACCTTTAGACGAACAATTTATTTATTTTGTATGACTGTATTGACTATCATCACTAAAAGGTGTGAAACAATAGTGGTGATACTGAAGATCCTCTACTTGTCCCTGAAATTAATGACCTGCTAGAATTTGTCATTAATTTTGAGGGTTAGTTTTAGGACTAAGAATGATATATTTTATCATGTTCAGGAAGAATGTATATTCTTTGTATTTTTACTATTCCACAACATATATATAATCCTATTATTTATGAAAGGGTCTATTTTGGTAAGGTCTGAGCTAAGATGGGCTTCCCTGGTGGCTCCATGGTAAAGAACCCACTTGCCAAGGCAGGAAATGTGGGTTCGATCCCTGGGTCCGGAAGATCTCTGGGGATGGAAATGGCAACCCACTCCAGTATTCTTGTCTGGAAAATCCCGTGAACAGAAAAGCCTGGTGGGCTACTGTCCATGAGGTCACAAATGAGTTAGACATGACTTAGTAACTTAACAAAAACAATGAGCTAAAAATAGTTTATATATATATAAAGCTCCCAGAGCTTTCTCAAACTCAAGTCCATTGAGTAGGGGATACCATCCAACCATCTCATCCTCTGTCGTCCCCTTCTCCCCCTGCCTTTAATCTTTCCCAGCATCAGGGTCTTTTCCAATGAGTCAGTTCTCCATATCAGGTGGCCAAAGTACTGGAGGTTCAGCTTCAGCATCAGTCCTTCCAATGAACAGTCAGGACTGATTTCCTTTATGATTGACTGGTTCAATCTCCTTGCAGTCCAAGGGACTCTCAAGAGTGCTCCTACAGTTCAAAGCGTTAATTCCTCGGCGGTCAGCTTTCTTTATAACTTTACATAAGTATTAAAGGGTTGTACAAATAAACACTGAATGTGCAACAGTGATTGTGTATGATCCACAAAGACTAAAAGTGTATGCTCTCTGACTCTTTAGAGAAAAAACCTATTGACTCTTGGCTCTATAACAATGCTACTCAAAGCAGAGTCTACAAACCAGCATAAGTAGCAATACCTGGAACTTCAATACTATTAACATTTCTGGACAGCTTTACAACACTGACCTATGCATCCTTACTGGTACTAAAAAACAGGAAAAAGGATATTTAGCAGCATCTCTACCTACCATATGCCATTAGTACCCACTCATACAATCACTGCAATAAAAAAAAAGTCTCCAAACTTGTAAATTGAGTGGTTGAAATTTCCTACATTTTCTGATATTTGATAAATTATATTATCTAGAATATCAAACACTACATCTATGTTTTAAAATGTATTTTCAAAAAGTTTGAGCTACATAATTTCTTTGAATCTGTTTTTTAAACTTTATTTAGCTAATGGTTTATTATTTTATTACTATTTCTAATGATTTATAATATTTTTATATTTTTCTTATTTTAATTCCTCAATTGGCCTTCCCTAATCTTTTGTTTTACTCTTTTTCAAAGTTCTTTATGTGTTAACTTTTTATTTCATTTTGCTAGATTAATATGAATGTTTAAAGTTGAGATAGTCTTCTAGGCTCCATTTAGTTCTCTTCCTTAAGCTTTACCAAATAGTTATTTTAGTCTATTATTTTTATCCATATGTTAAAATTTTAGCTTTGATTTCATTGTTGACTCATGTTTTTGAAGACAAAGTTAGTTTAATTTTAAAAAATTATAAATTTTTTAGCTATTTTTTCTTATTCTTGTTAATTCCTAATTTTATTAAGTGATTGTCAGAAGATATTTATGCTTATTCTCCTCTTTTGGAATATATTGAAATTTTCATTCAAGTGGTTTAGTTTTCAAGCTTAGTTTTTTCTAGTTCATCTCTCACATTCAACAGATAATCAGGTTTCACTGCATTTTTCCAATTTGTTATTTTCTTTTATAAAAAATAGTTGCATTTAATCCATTTACAATATATTGTTATGATTAATATGATAATTATCTCATGTTCTTTTACAATACAGTATGCTTTTACTTTGTATAATATGTTTATTTTTTTCAGTATTTGGTTTTGGGGACTTCTGTTTCCTTTGATTTGCATGTGTTTCTTCTGATAATATGGAAAAAATCACTTTTACATAAGGAGATATGTCTAAACTTAGCCAATTTATATAAAATTCTTAATTCTCTATATTTTACACAAATATCTGATTACTCCCTAGGAAGAACAATGATTATATTGGCATATTTCTGCCATTGGCTTTTTTCCTTCACACCCAGTTTGACAATGTTGTATGTCTTCATGCATACCTATATGCTGTTAAGTAAGCTGAAACTTCTCCAAGTTACCAGTTTTAAATAATAGTTTTTCAGCTAGGTATAAGAGAAAAAGCAACTTGACAGTACATTATAAAATTTCCAATCTTTCTCTTTCTTTTCCTGCCCATTTTATTAGATTATCACACCATCAGGATGTATAACATATATAGAAGTTCTATAACCCTGCTCCCCATATGTTTTAGTTAAATAGATTCAATGTTCCCATCATCTCGTTTTGCTATAGTTTTTCCCATTCTTTTATTTTTGGCAAAAACTATTTATTACACAAGTCACTTCTTCAAGATGAGCTCATAGCAATATGAGCTTGGTTTTGCTTGTTGAAAAATATGAGTGGAAAATGATTAGATCAAATTTTATGTCTTTGAGGACTTTGTCACCTTCTTATTTTTTACTTTTTTTTTAAAGTTGAATATTGTGGTGGAGAAAACTGAGATCAGACCAAATTTTTACTGCTTAAAAGTGATTTAATCATGCCTGGCCACCCAAATAATTTTTTCATTGGCTAACAAATACAATAATGTAACTGGGATGCATCTCATTGTGAAATGGTCCTACTATGGGGTATATCTTCTGTATCCTTAGATCTGATTATTCCTTAGTTTGGAAAATGTCCTTGTAATTTATACTTTAATATTTTACATGTTCCTTTGTCTGATTTCCATATCATTTTATTAAACTCATTTAACTCTTTAAAAATTTTTTTCTTTCATGTTTTCTGGCATACCTGTGTCTTATAATTTAGTCTGCTCTAATATTGTCTTATCTTTTCTTTATTTCTCTGATATTTGTATTTTTCCCCACTACTTTCCTGAACTTTATCAGCCTTTATCAGATTCATCTGTTTTTTTTTTTTTCCTCACTATATGTTCTCTGGTCTCTCATACAGTCATGTGTGCATATAAATATTTGGCTTATATTCCTATTTAAAACAATTAGGAAACACATATATTGGGAGACAATTAGCAGTTTCTGCCACAAGTAAAGGTTGACCTTCCATAGAGAATTTTTTCTTGTTCTAAGCCATGTGTCACATACCTGGGGAGGAGGAAACATGTATTGCCTGAAGAACTACCATTCTTTCATGCGTAAAAGAAGAGATCTGTTTGAGTCAGGACATATTTTCTTGCATTCTCCTCATGTAAGTCCTCAGAACTCCATCTCACTAGATTTTACATAGCAAAACCTAAGGTAGGCTATACACATTGTGAAAGAAAATAGAAAATGAAACATTTTTGTGTTTCATTTCATTTCATGTCTCGCTGTGTTTTATGCCTTTTATATCACATGTATACAGTGATAATTTAAAATTCCGCTTTCTGTTAATAGGTAGGTAGTTCAGCTGCCAAACCTGCTTTAATTAATAGCAAATTCATGTCTAATAGCAATGTCTGATGAAATGCTTGCCTCTCCAAGCTCCATTTAGCTTTGCAATTGCAATTACCCTGGGCTGTATGTTTCTTCATGGCATGAGGGTGTCATTTGCAGGTTTCTAAATGTTTTAGAGTATGAGGAGTTAAAATTAGGTTTTGTTTTCCCTGGCGAGATAACAGATGCTCTACGACACTAATTACCCTGAGAACAGTATCATTTACTTAGAATATATTAGGCTCATTAAAAAATTTTCCTTTTGGATTTGTTCCAATGGATAGCATTTTTTTTCCTTTTATATGTATGTTTGGCCCAAAGGAAAAATAATAATGAGCAAATGGTTGTCTAACACCTACTGTTTTCAGCTCCTAGTGAAACCTGCCTATTAAAACGCTTGGTATATGTCTCCATACAGTGTTTCCACATTGCCCATGTGGAAACCTTGGCACCTCTCTTACGAACAGTTCATCTGAATGGCTGGCTGTGTTTTCCTTTGCTTTTCTCACTGTCTGGCATTTATTTGGCTGCCTAAGTCTCTTTTCCTCGTGATGTGTATTTTTTTGGTTATCTGTCAATCTTATTATAAATTACACACATAGGGAAGGCATATGTTTTTTTTTATGATAGCTTACCCTTCATTGGATTATATAAGAATGCTTAGAAAGTTACCCACTATAAATGATTTTGACAAATGAGCATGTAGTCTAGTCTTTCCTTGTGCTCAGTTGCTCAGTCGTGTCTGACTCTTTACGACTCCATGGACCCTAGCCTACCAGGCTCCTCTGTTCCTAGAATTTTCCAGGCAAGAATACTGGAGTGGGTAGAAGTATTTACTCAGTATCTTCTGTGAGTATAGAACTATGTTACCATGGTTTAAACTAGGCAATTTCTTATACCTTTATGCATCTGCAAAGGCCTAAGAATTTCATGTAAATTGCTCTTTATTTTGCCTTATGTAAAATAGCACAGTTTCTTGCCAAGAAGTTCTTCTAGCAGAGTGATATTTACAACCATTGTCTATCTTACCTGTTTACCTTATGCATCAAGATTTAGGAAACTAGAGAGTGATTTTAGATTAAGACTTTAGTTTTTATTCCCTTTTAACGAACAGTTGTAAATCAATAATTCCTAAGATACACTTTTAGAATAGGTATGATTGTTGTGTACTTCCTAAAATATTTTGGGAGCCTGTTTCTTTCTCTCCGAAGCTAAGCTCTGCGTTTTAGATTGGCTTGGTAAGCAGATGCTTCTGGTTCTGCTGCTGGCAATCAACATGATTTTCTTTTCCCCAGTAAATGTTGCTTTGGTATTTGTCATAGGTTAGGTCCTTAATTGTTTTTCCAGCTACATTCTGCAGGAACACTCCTTCCTCTGAAGATAATGATTACTGTTTTTATTTAAATAACTTGACATGACACTTGAATGTAATTGCATGCTAAGTTGCTTCAGTCGTGTCCGACTCTGTGCGACCCAATGGACAGCAGCCCACTAGTCTCCTCTGTCCACGGGATTCTCCAGGCAAGAATACTGGAGTGGGTTGCCATTTCCTTTTTATGCATCTGGTATTTTTCATGTTGTAATTATCCACCGTATTTAACTAAGGGAATGAAAAAATTTTTTCACAAATTGTTTGGCCATCTTTTAATCAGTGAGTTAATATTATATACTGATGTATTTAATAAGCAATGAAAAAATTAAAAGATAACTTGTCTCAGTATGAGCAGTTTTGTTTCAAGAATTTATGAGTTCAGTATTCTAAATATTCTCAAGAGTTAGTCCAAAAAATTTGTTCTGCCTCTGATTATCACTAATACTCGATTTCTCTATTTTTAATTTCCAGCTGGAGGCAAATTGAGATCATGATAATGGTCAAATATAGGACTTATCTGGTTAAGTTTTTTCTTACTGTTCAGGGACTTAAGCATCTTTAAATGCATCTCAAGACTAGTGTCTATTATCAGATGATGTCTACTATGTGCTCACTGAGTTATTCCCTTTGACTTCCAAATCAGTCATTGGTTTCTTCCCCTCACATTTATCATTGCTTCATCTTCTACATCTAATTTTTACAGACGTCAACAGAAGGCCCTGCTGTTCATACTTGCTTAAGCATCAGTACCACTGTCAATGTTCAGTGGTGGCAGACTTGACCTGTGTCCCTAGGATTCTCCCATCCTCAATGAAACTACCAATGCCAGTACCTGCAAGTTTTTGTTTTTTTTTCTCTTGACTATCTTTGTCCCATATCTCAGGTTTGAGTGCACTGGGCCAAAATACCTTTTCAGTGACAGATCCTTCAGATTCTCATAATTATTACAACTCTATGGCTCTTGTCTATTTTCCTCTCTCTTCTCCTATGATTCAAATAAAAATAATCTACTCATTATTCGTCCTTCAGATCCACTGGCAAAGAAAGTGAAGCGAGTCAAGGTTTCAGTCTAAAGATCTTTCACGTAAACTTCCTGGTCACTCAATTCAGTTCAGTTCAGTTGCTCAATCATGTCTGACTTTTTGTGACCCCATGGACTGCATGCAACACACCAGGCTTCCCTGTCCATCACCAACTCTCAGAGCTTGCTCAAACTCATGTCCATAGAGTTGGTGATGCCATCTAACCATCTCATTTTCTGATGTCCCCTTCTCCTCCCGCCTTCAATCTTTCCCAGCAACAAGGTGTTTTCAAATGAGTCAGTTCTTCGCATCAGGTGGCCAAAGTATTGAAGCTTCAGCTTCAGCATCAGTCCTTCCAATGAATATAAGGATTGTTTTCCTTTAGGATGGGTTGGTTTAATCTCATTGCAGTCCATGGGACTCTCAAGATCTTCTCCAACACCACAGGTCAAAAGCATCAATTCTTTGGCATTCAGCTTTCTTTATGGTCCAACTCTCACATCTGTCATGACTACTGGAAAAACCATAGCTTTGACTAGACAGACTTTTGTCAGCAAAGTAATGTTTCTGCTTTTTAATGTGCTGTCTAGATTGGCTATAGCTTTTCTTCCAAGAAGCAAACATCTTTTAATTTCAAGTCACCACCTGCAGTGCTTTTTGGAGCCCAAGAAAATAAAGTCTGTCACCGTTTCCATTGTTTTCCATCTATTTGCCATGAAATAATGGGACTGGATGCCATGATCTTCATTTTTTTGAATGCTGAGTTTTAAGTCAGATTTTCACTCTCCTCTCTCACTTTCATCAAGAGGCTTTTAAATTTCTCTTCACTTTCTGCCATAAGGGTGGTGTCATCTGCATATCTGAGGATTTCTCCTGGCAATCTTGATTCCAGCTTGTGCTTCATCCAGCCTGGCATTTCTCATGATGTACTCTGCATATAAGTTAAATAAGCAGGGTGACAATATACAGCCTTGACGTATTCCTTTCCCAGTTTGAAACCAGTCTGTTGTTCCATTTCCAGTTCTAACTGTTGCTTCTTGACCTGCATACAGATTTATCAGGAGGCAGGTCAGGTGGTCTGGTATTCCCATCTCTTTCAGAATTTTCCACAGTTTGTTGTGATCCACACAATCAAAGGCGTTGGCATTGTCGATAAAGCAGAAATAGATGCTTTTCTGGAACTCTCTTGCTTTTTTGATGATCCAGCAATTTGATCTCTGGTTCCTCTGACTTTTCTAAATCCAGCTTGAACATCTGGAAGTTCTCGGTTCACATATTGTTGAAATCTAGGTTGGAGAATTTTGAGCATTACTTTGCTAGCATATGAGATGAGTGCAATTGTGTGGTAGTTTGAACATTCTTTGGCATTGCCTTTCTTTGAGATTGGAATGAAAACTGACCTTTTCCAGTCTGTGGCCACTGCTGAGTTTTCCAAATTTGCTGGCATGTTGAGTACAGTACTTTCACAGCATCATCTTTTAGGATTTGAAATAGCTAAAATTCCATCACCTCCACTAACTTTGTTTATAGTGATGCATCCCAAAGCCCACTTGACATCACACTCCAGGATGTCTGGCTCTAGGTGAGTGATCACACCATCATGGTTATCTGGGTCATCTTTTTTGTATAGTTCTTCTGAACATCTTTTTTGTACAGTTCTTCTGTTTACTCTTGCCACCTCTTCTTAATATCTTCTGCTTCCGTTAGGTCCATAACATTTCTATCCTTTATTGTGCCCATCTTTACATGAAATGTAAAATTCATTTACATTCTCTACACCACCAAAATTTGGCAACAAGTAAGTGACAGGATCAGGAAAAGTGGACACTTTAGGTTAATTAAGATACCAATAGGCATTCATTTAGCTTCACTGTTTTTTTTTTTTTTTTAAACATGCCTTTACCTTCTTGGTATTCGTCAGTAATAGAGTCCAACATCTATTGTCAATAGCCACACGTGGTAACCACTAAACACATGTGGCTGTCAAACACATGGCTGCTCAGTCTTGTCCAACTCTTTGCAGCCCCACAGACTGTAGCCCGCCAGGCTCCTCTGTCCATGGAATTTTCCAGGCAAAAATACTGGAGTGAGTTGCCACTTCCTCCTGCAGGGGATCTGCCTGACCCAGGGATGAATCCGCATCTCCTATGTCTCCTGCATTGGCAGGTGGGTTCTTTACCACTAGCGCCACTTGAGCCCAGCGTGACTAATCTGAATTGATATGTACTCTAAGTGTCTTCCCTGGTGGCTCAGACAGTAGAGCATCTGTCTGTTTACAATGCGGGAGAACTGGGTTCGATCCCTGGGTCGGGAAGATCCTCTAGAGAAGGAAATGGCAATCCTAGAGAAGGAAATGGCAATCCACTAATACCTAGAGAAGGAAATGGCAATCCACTCCAATACTATTGCCTGGAAAATCCCATGGACAGAGGAGCCTGGTAGGCTACAGTCCATGGGGTCGCAAAGAGTCAGACACGACTGAGCAACTTCACTAAGTATAAAAGACACTAGATTTCAAAATTCTTGTATTGAAAGAAAAAAGAATGTAAAATATCTCATTAATATTTTCAATATATAATCATATTGAAATGAGAATGTTGGGGACGTATTAAATTAAATGTATAATTAACATTAATTTCAGCTGTTTCTTTTTACTTTAACTGATGTAGTTGCTAGATGATATTAATATTTGGTTCATGTATGTCTATTACACAGCATTGGTCTATATCAAAGAGATAGTTGAGGCTGTTCTTTAAAATAGGAGCAGGTATTAATACAGAAGACTGTTGCCAAGAACTAGGACTGTGGTGTGCATTACTATGAGACTGTATCCAAAATCTACACTCCCTCTGCCACAGCTCCTGAGCAGAAGCTTCTTCTATACCACACACCACCCCAGTCACAGGATACTCTTTTTCCTTAGTAACCAGTACCATGGAGGCCAGGAATGTGGCATAGCTTTGTAATAACCTGTCTTATCTTCTCCTTCTCACCAATCGGCACGATCCTGCATGTTCAAAACTCTAGCTTAGCCCTGATTTAAGAAGAACTATAGCAATGATTTAGTGAGAGAAATAATTTTTTACTAGTTTTCTGGTATTTTATTTTAGAACCAAATACCACATTTAATGATATTTAGTAGGCTTCCACATGTAATAAGATACACCTTCTGCTGAGTAAGATTCTGCTTGACTTAGTGGTTTTAATTCAGCTGTTCCAACGAATTTAGAGAAGAGCCTGGTGCAATTTAATATTCTTCTCTCTTAACACCTTTTGGCAACACTTGAAAAACTGAAAAGATGCATTCATCAGCTGGCATGTGACTTCTTCAGACTCTCTAATAGTTATGGAAAGAGAAATTCCATAGTGATACCAACTTATTTTCAACCTGAACAAGTCAGTCCATGACTCTCAACTTAAAAATACAAAATGTGGTTTTCCTTTTTCTTCTCCTCTACTATTAACATAGATTTTAATTTTCTGTGTGTGTGTGCACACACGTGTGCTCACATGAGCCTGTATATGTGCACTCCCACAATGTGTGGGACACCTTGTCAAACTGGATCAGTGATAACAAGAAATCTCCTGAAGCTTTTTTTTAAAACTTAAATTACAGTTTGCATTTAATTACTAGAGTATGGGCTTCCCTGGTGGCTCAGCGGTGAAGAATCTGCCTGCAATGAAGGGACCACAGGAGATGCCGGTTTGATTCCTGGGTAGAGAAGATCCCCTGGAGGAAGGCATGGCAACCCACTCCAGTATTCTTGCCTGGAGAATCCCATGGACAAGAGGAGCCTGGTGGGCTATAGTGCACAGGGTTGCAAAGAGTCAGACGTGACTGAAGCGACTTAGCACATAGCATTGGCATAAATATAGTCAAGATTTGATTATCTAATACAGACAGAGAGCTATAGAGTTGTATAGACCAATTGAGGGATTATTAAAATATAATATAATGTTATTTATATTGATTGAATTATGGAAGCACTGTTTACGTCTATAGTTGGATGTGGAGTCGGTCAAGATTGTAGCACGCAAGCATATAGACATCACTGCAAACTCAGAAGAAATTTCATAACTTCTTAGTTTACCTTTCATGCTCTTGGAGAATCTTCCTATCCTTTGCAGATGGAGTGTAAAGGATGAGCCATTTTAACTTTATATTCTGTATTAGTTTTCTGGGGATGCTATAACAAAATACCACAGATTATGCAGCTTAAACTATAGAAATTAATTTTCTTACTGTTCTGAAGGCTAGAAGTATGAGATCAAAGTGCTAGCAGGGTTATTTCCTTCTGAAGCATGTTGGGGGGAATCTATTTCATGCCTCTCTCTGGCTTATTGATGACCATCTTTTCTCTCTTTTCACATGCTCTTCCCTCTGTATGTGTCTGTATCCAAAAGTCCTCTTCTTATAAGGACGCCAGTCGTACTGGGTTAGTACGACCTTGTTTTAATGCAACACTCCTTTTGAAGATCCTATCTTCAAATGCAGTGAAATTCTGAGGTATCAAGTTTTAGGACTACAACATGAATTTTTTTCTGTAGGGTGGCGACACAATTCGACTCCTCCTCCTTCTTCTTTTAAGAGAGAAGTGTCATTGCCATCAAACAAAGTGACAGTGCAGCCAGTCTTTCAGAGTAATAGTGCTTATGTGCACACTGACACACTTCTCCAGAGTCCATCTGAAATCTCTCTATTTTTGTGATTGATCACCCAGTCCTCAAAGAGTACTTCTTCCTCTGAACAGCTTCAGAAATTTTGGTCTTAACCAGACTTTTGTTTGTCCAGCTATATAGTTAAGTTACAGTAAAGATAAAATTTTGTCTTATATATAAATTTTTTTCATTCCTTGAACAGGAAAAAGTACTTGAACACTTGATATTGATCAGAAACTATCAAGCCTAAAGTCTATCAAGATAAAAAACTATGACCTCTTCCTCCATAAGCCCCCAAATTGATAAGGAGAAATGAAAAAGAAATTAATAATGAGAATAGAATAAAATATTTAATACTAGAATCCAGCTCCTTTTTTCCTACTTCTACCTATTGCCATTCTACTAATGGTCAAAGTGACCTGTACTTCAGTGATGCCAAGTCCAGGGGTCAGTTTTTATTCCTTCTCTTACTAGAGCTTTGAACAGAATTTGACACAATTGATTAATTTTCTTCACTTGATATTCAGGTCACACAGCCTCTTTGTTTCTCACTGTTTACTTTTTTTTTTTTATCACTTTTTACATCTCTACTACTATCACCATGGTCTGAGCCACTGTTATTTCATAGCTAATTTTCTCCCAGATCCTTTGGCTTGTCTTCCTGTTTCTATTTTTGTCTCACTGCAGTTCATTTTCAATGTAACTGCCAGAGTGATTCTTCTTAGGTGTCACTCCTTTGCTCAGAACCCAGCATTATTCCCCACGGTACTTAGAACAAAGGCCAGGGCACATGTAATGGTCTTCAAGACCCTTCACCATCTGGTGTCTTGGTGTCTCTCTGACTGAATCTTCCACTTCTCTCTTCATTGACCACTCCCCTTAATTTTGGATCAAAACCCCAGTGATGGTCTCATTTGTGGCCTTTGCAAGATCTCTTCCCTTGTCTTCAAATGCCTTTCTTCCAAACAGTTCCATGGTTAACTCTTCATTAAGTCTTTATTCAAATGACACTTTCTCTAGGAGGTTTATCTGGATCACACTAATTAAAATTGCAAACTACCTTCCCTTCTACACTTCAAATAAGACCAAACCTGCCTCTTTGTTATTGTTATTGTTCAGTCACTAAGTTATGTCTGACTCTTTGCGACTCCATGGACTGCAGCATGCCAGGCTTCCCTGTCCCTCACCATCTCCCAGAGTTTGCCCAAGTTCATGTCCATTGAGTCAATGATGACATCCAACCATCTCATCCTCTGTCAACCCCTCAGTCTTTCCCAGCATCAGGGTGTTTTCCAATATATCAGCCATTCTCGTCAGGTAGCCAAAGTATTGGAGCTTCAGTTCCAGCTTCAGTCTTCCCAATGAATATTCAGGGTTGATTTCCTTTAGGATTGACTGGTTTGATCTCCTTGCAGTCCAAGGGACTCTGAAGAGTCTTCTGTTTTTCTTCTGCTTCTACTCTTTCTTTTATTTATTTATTTATTATTGTTGTCCATAGTCTTTATTAATGTCTAATATACTATAAAATGTATGTTCATTATGCTTACTCTTTATTGTCTTTTTTTCTGCACAGGAGTATGAGTTTATGAGAGCAGAAATCTTTCTTTTATTCTCTGGAAGACTGTCTAGTGATAGTAGGCTCTTGCTAAATATTTGTTGATGGAATGGACAAATGAATAAAGTAATGAATGTGAACTGGCATTATCATTTGTAGTACATGCATGCTAAGTCAATTCAGTCATGTCCAACTCTGTGCGACCCTATGGACTGCAGTCTGCCAAGGTTCCTCTGTCCATGGGATTCTCTAGGCATGAATGCTGGAGTGGGTTGTCATACCCTCCTCCAGGGAATCTCCCCAGTGCAAGAATCAGACCTGTGTCTCTTGCATCTCCTGCACTGGCAGGTGGATTCTTTACCACTGTGCCACCTGGGAAGCCCAGATTGGAGGTTAGTCTAAGTAAAAGATGAAAGCTATTCACTTCACTTTTGGTACAGTTCATAGGAGAAAGTTGTCTATCTGCAAAGTATTTACAATCATATACAGCATGGTTTAGAACAAGGGCTCTGCAGCCACAACAGCTCAGTGTCTTACCAAGTTGTGTTAAGAGCAATGACTTAAACTGTGCTATCTGAGTTTCTTCATATATAAAATAGTAAAACTCAGAGTACTTAGGAATACAAACAAGCTATTGTGAATATTAAATGAGTAAATAGCTTAGAATAGGACTTGGCATATAGGAATTGCTTGATAATCATCAGATGTTAGTGTAATTATTACTATGGGAAGGTAGCTTTATTTAATTGAAAGATATCATCTTTGGTTAAGAGATCTAAGTTTGACTTCATCAGTAACCATTTGCATAAGACAGGCAAGTCATTTAATGACTCCGTCTGTATTTGAAAACAAAAAATATTACCAGATTGCATCTAAGACCTATTCTAGTTCTAACAGCCTGTAATTCTCTGATGATAATGGCATAGTTCCTTAGAGCCATTTATCAAATGAGTAACTTATTTCTGTAGGAAATTTATTCTCTAGATAAATTAGAGATGACTCAACCATTAGAATTTATTATCTTAATTTTTGTTTGCTATTAAAATAACTTTTGGCCTTACAAAGGCACCACGAGGCTTCAAAAATACTAATTAATGAAGATGACACATGCATGTGGCATTTCACAGATAAATAATATAAGCTTCTGAATGATGTAGATAAGCACCTACTCTTGCTCTTTTGTAGTTAACTTTTCTTTGAGGGAATATTGCAGGCCTGTGTGTAGCATTCATTGTACTGTATATGACAATTATATATGGATTTTGCAAGATGTGGCAAAATCTCATTAAATTGTCAGAGTTTCATCTGATAAACAGGACCTCATGAGCCACCAAACTAGATGATGGCAAGAGGAATAAGAAATTCATTTCCTACAGTTTTTGTAAAGATCAGGTCTTAAAATAATGGTCCCAAAAATGATCTGTTACTTTATTTTTTTTTATATTTTCTTTTTTAACTTTACAATATTGTAATGGTTTTGCCATATATCAACATGTATCCGATCTGTTACTTTAAAAAAATTACCAGTAGAAGTAAAAGTAACCTAGATAATAAAATTATATTTAAGCAGTTTTCTCTTGGATAAATTCTAGTTATGGTCCATGGACTTCTGCTTATTTTTATACTGTAGAGTTTGTTTACCTTGTAGCTCAAGATTAAAATTCCAGGTAGTTTAATAATAAAGAGTAAGTCTATCATTGAAAACAAATGCCTTCATCAAAATTTCCATATAACAAAATTATTTTCATCCTCAAAATTATTTTCATGGTCATTGGCACGTTTAATTTAGACATTATTTCATAAGATAAACTTGCAGAATGAACAGGACAGAGTCGTGGTGGCTTTAGTAATAGAATTTGGTCCTTGAACACTTTCTTTAGGTTCTGTTTTGTTAAAAGTCTTGATTGCATGCAATATTAATATCATTGCTCTGTGGTTAAGAATGAAAGAGTCTGTATGATAATCAAGAGAAACACTGAAGTGCAGATTTGGTTATAAAGGAACTATATATAAATAGAAGTATATGAAGATTTACCTTAATACTGGAAAACGCTTCCTGAGTATGAAAGTAGTCTTTGTATAAAGTAGACTGACTCGGAAAAAGCAAGTGTCTTTGCTATTGGCCCTGGTAAATGGACATCGAAACTGTATGCTTTCTTGTGGTAAATGTCCTGGCTTAGTAAATTTCATTTTAACTCTGAAAAAAAGCACATATTGAGGAAAACGTGTTGACTCTCATGTTTTATTTAAATATTTAAATGAGTAAATATTTCTCAAAGAAGCTTTTTTTATAGTAGAGTTTTGAAGCCCACAAAAAGAAACTGACAATCTCACTAAGAGCATTTTGAAGAATCTCTATGAGACAGATTTTAAATGGCTTTGAAATGATCAGCCTGGTTCTATGAAGATTTCAGAATATATCATTAAGCTGTATTACTGAGGAATGTGTTAATGTTTGGTTGTCCATATATTAAACCATAGAGGTGAGTTGTATCTCACTGAGCACATATTTTCAAAGGTTTCATTTCATTGTAACACTCATTAAGATGTGGAAAAAAGATAAGTCACAGGTTTGTACCTTTTGTTCAGTTTTCCCCTCTTTTTATAAAGTTTATTTATTTTTAATTGAGGGATACTTGCTTTAAAATGTTGTGTTGATTTATGCCATACATCTTTTGACTATATGAATTTGGAATAAGTCTGTTATTGGAATAAGTCCATTATTTCTTATACTATTTCAAGTTAAAGCTGTATTTCTTTTTATTTCAAAATTCATTTTTCAAAGATGCATCATTTTAGGATTAAATAGTTATAAACTCATAGACCTTCAGTGTATAAACTATGTGCAGATGTCACTATCTGACTAGTTTATAATTTCATTTTTGTTAATTTTATTTTATGTGTCTTCTATGTATGCTTGTTAGTTGCTGCAAAAATATATGGTGAACAAGTAGAGAGTGATCTGGTCATATTGCTATGCATTTTAGAGTCTAGTTGGGGAAATGAGGTTGTTTGCTATTGGATTTCAATTCAAGCAACTTCATTCAGATCTATGTAGCGTGCAAAGAGGAAAAAAAATTGAACTTGGGACTTATCTGGTTGTCCAGTGGTTCACACTCCCTGCTTTCCATGTGGGAGTGTGGGTTTGATCCCTGCTTAGGCAACTAAGATCCCATATGCTGTGTGGCATGGCCAAAAAAATAAAAATAAATAAGAATAAGAGTAATAAAATAATGTTTAAAAATACAATAGCTTATAAAACAAAGCAAAACAAACAAAAAGCATTGAACCTGCCATATAAAAATTCTTAGCTCAGTAGAAGAGACAGACGTACATTAAAATCTCGTTAAGTTATGCAATTAGGTTGAAAGTATAAGGGTTAGAGAAATGAATTCTAACCGAAACTGAGGAATTGGGAAGAAATTACATGATACAGGATTAGAGCTAGATGTCTGCATTTGAAAGACATTTCTCTAATAAGTGAAGTGGGGTCAAGGTGGGAGGAGATAGGCAATCTGGTTAGGTCCACGGTCCCCAGGTTGGGTGAACAGTGCAAGAAACAACTGTGAAATTGGATTTAATACTATAATTTACATTTTATGAAGTATATTTTGCATAATTTCTACTGAGTTACTGAGACACTCATGAAACACAGTACAACCAAATCACAGCAAAACAGCAAATCGGACACTGACTTTGACACTTAATACTCACATTAGGCTGTAGTGACCCACCTCCATATTCACCGTGTGTGTGGCTCAGTCGTGTTTGACTCTTTGAAATCCTATGGACTGTAGCCCGCCAGGCTCCTCTGTCCATGGAATTTCCAAGCAAGAATACTGGAGTAAGTTGCCATTTCCTCCTCCAAGGGATCTTCCCAACCCAGGGATCTAACCCACATCTCTTGCATCTCCTGCATTGGCAGGTGGATTCTTTACCACTAGAGCCACCTGGGAAGCCCAGCTCACAAGTAGTAATTGTACAAGTGGAGGGGTCAAACAGCTTGGGGTTGAGGTCCAATCCTAGTTAACCTGTCACAAGAGAGTGACTTTGAACAGGTTATTTAAACACTTGTCATTTCATTCTTTCCACATGTAAAATTAATGGGAAAGAATGTTCACCTCAAAGAATAAATCCAGCATTGGTTGTAAAGATGTGTTTTAATTATAATGATTTAATAAAAGTTGATAATAAAGATGTTGCCTTTATTGGCAGTGGTTGGTACAATGATGAGACACTAAATACTCAGATGTCAGTAATCTTTGCTCAAATGTCATCTCAGTCAACTGGATTGGACCAAACTTTTAGAAATTGTAGTCCTCTTCCTGCAACTAAACCCCATTCATTTCTGCTTTATTTTTGTGCATAGAACTTATCATTATCTGTTATGCCATACATTTTACTTATTTATTTAATATGTTTTCCAGAACTAGAATGTAAGCTGTATGAGTGGGGGATGTAATTCTACTCTGTTCACTGCTGTATCACTAATGCATAGAAGAGTGACCGTCATTGATTGAATACTTTTTTTGATAGAATGAATGCCCAAATGCCGCTAGGGAGGTCAGCTAATGTAGTCAGCTATGTATGCTTCACACTGACTTGTTAATACCTATCCGAGGCAATATGTAAGCATTTACAGATTTTCTTCAGAAACCTATTTATCCTGAATATTCGTTGGAAGGTCTGATGCTGAAGCTGAAACTCTAATACTTTGGCCACCTGATGTGAAGAACTAACTCTTTGAAAAAGACCCTGATGCTGGGAAAGATTGAAGGCAGGAGGAGAAGGAGATAACAGAGGATGAGATGGATGAATGGTATCACCAACTCGATGGACATGAGTTTGAGCAAGCTCCTGGAGTTGGTGATGGACAGGGAAGCCTGGCGTGCTGCAGTCCATGGGGTCACAGAGTCGGACATGACTGAGTGACTGAACTGAACTGAACTGATTCTAAACAAAGTCCTGCTCCCATGCCATGTAAATTAAGGATAGGTAACGTTTTGTCAGTTGTGTCTCACAGAGGTCCCCGAAAAGCCTTGAACAAGGTACCTTTCTCTCTGACACTCTGACATTTTATTGTAATAGTGCATGCTATTCTCAGATATTCAGTTATAGTTTAAATTTAGTTTCATAAATTTTGTACTGAGCTTTAGGTACATGGTCGCATTATTTGCTTAAAACTAACTTAGGAACAAATGAAAAGATTCACACAGGTAAAATAAATTGTGCTGTGTGTTCTTTGAGAGTGCAAATGATAAGAATATCTAAATATGTGTTTTACTCTGGGGTTTTGCAAATAGCACAGTAGATTCACAACCAGTGGCAGAATGGACAACTTTAAATCAATCAAGGCCAAAAATGTAACATTGCCATTTACTACCATAAATCCTAGAACCAAGTATGTTATGGAAGTGAAAACTGTTGTTGTATCCTCTAAAATTTTAATAGGAATGATATAGCTTGTGATTTATGAACTAGAAAAGTAATTATGTCTCAGCTTGTGAAATTCATGCTGGTTTGATATATTTTAACTATTTTAAAAATTAGTTTTTTTTTCTGGAAATTGTAGTCACTCTTGTCTCCTAGAACTTAATTATTGTGTCCATGGGGAAGCTTTCCAGTATCTGCAACTCGATTTCCTTCTATAAAGCCTGTTTTGTTTTTTTTTTTTTAACAGTACACCCAATTGCAATGTTCTAAAACAGAGCATATTAAAATTTTGTGTTTTTAAAAAATTGCCAATAGAAATTATTCTTCCTACAAAGAATTCACAGCTATGTCACATACGTGCATTCAGAACTCTGTATTATGAAAAACATTATATCTATTTTCTGTTTCTGAAATTAAGGTGCTAAAAATGGCTACAAATGAACTAGAGAATTGGCAAATATCGTGGAAGGAACTTTTGGTGTGGTGGGCTTCAATTCCACGGTATTAACTAAACATCTAAGCCATGACAAGAGCTCTGCATTTTATGAGACCAATCCAATTCCTTAGTCATGGAATGGCTTCAGTTTAGTAGACAGTTTCCTTAATCTTGGCTGACCTTTAGCATATTAACCAGGTCTTGTGTTTTAAAATTCACTATCGTATTTAGTAGCCATAATAATCCTTTGGGTAAATATGTTAGAGCTAAGGAAATAGTTTCAGAGGTGTTCAATTTTTAGATGAAATTCTCACAGCTATTAATCACACAACCTGAATTCAAACCTAGGCATTCTGATTCTAAGTCTAGGGCTTATTGTACTAAACACATGTCCCTTCTTTAATGATGTGGTATTCTTTAATATAATGTAAAGTATTCTTTTGTTATTGGTATCTAGATTGCTTTAATACATGGTTAAGAAATCAATGACTCTCATGATGGTCTGTCATAAACATTCCTGATCCTCAGAACTTGAGACTTAGTCTCAAATTTTGATATATTCTAACTGTGAAACAAGACTAGTCCAATAAAACCAGGACAACTTTTCTGATCGTCTATTCATCTTTCCTCCTCTGTCATTCATTGGATAAGAAATAAAGTACATGTGGACTGTACTTTCAGCATCATGTAATATCTTGCATATATTCAGTAGCTTCAGCAAAGAAAATGCTTTCTTTGTATTTCTTTGATATTCTTTACCCTTTTATAGTGCCTTAAATGTCAGGCATTGTTTTCCTCTTTTTATATGTGAGTAAATTGAGCTCAAAGATATCAAAGCAGACACTGAAAGTCATGTGACTAGCAATGGAAGAAAAAAGGACAAAAATACCCAGACTTTCTGGCTCCAAATCATATAGTCTTTCCACTACATTACCTCCCATGTTTCTTACTTACACAATCAGAGACATTATACTCGGCAATACAGTATAAATAAAAGAAGTGTATGGTCTTTCCATAATGCTATGCGGCAGTGGTTTGAGGTAAAATAATCCACATTTTTCTTTGAAAGTTTGTACCATGAGAGAAATTGTTATCCATGAAGCAAAAGAGGGTGGAGTTTAGAAATGAACCATTTAGCAGAACAGTGAAAGTGAAGTCGCTCAGTCGTGTCGGACTCTTAGCGGCCCCATGGACTACAGCCCACCAGGCCCTCCATCCATGGGATTTTCCAGGCAAGAATACTGGAGTGGGTGCCATTGCCTTCTCCGTTAACAGCGGCAAGGCATATTATATTTACTTGGAGCTGGTATACTTGATGACAGCCTTAGTGCCCTCGGACACGGCGTGCTTGGCCAGCTCCCCAGGTAGCAGCAAGCGCACAGCGGTCTGGATCTCCCTGGATGTGATAGTCGAACGCTTGTTGTAATGCGCCAAGGCGCGATGCCTCACCAGCGACGCGCTCGAAAATGTTGCTGAGGAAGGAGTTCATGATTCCCATGGCCTTGGACGAGATGCCGGTGTCCGGATGGACTTGCTTCAGCACCTTGTACAGGTACACAGAGTAGCTCTCCTTGCGGCTGCTCTTGCGATTCTTGCCGTCCTTCTTCTGGGCCTTGGTCATAGCTTTTTTAGAGCCCTTTTTATGGGCAAGAGCAGACTTAGCCGATTTAGGCATGTCTATAATAACAACACCCAACAACACAGAAAGGTCTTGAAATCAACACAATTTAGTGGTTATTTAGTGTCCCCCAAAGAAGCTAGGGTACACTTGGGCCATGCCTTCGAAAAATCAGTTCAAAATTTTTCATGCAAAATCATCTAAAGACAAGAGAATTACCTCAAAGAAATGATCAATTATTTCATTCTGCTGTTCTTTCAATATTGAGTGTGTATTTAGCATATTACTAGCAGCAGATTCCTTGAGTGTGAGACACACCTTTATCACTAGCTGACTAAAAACTTCGTCAACAATCTTTGAACTTCCAGCTTTCTCATCTGTGCCATGTGGATAGTAAGAGTGCCCATCTTACTAGGCTGTATGCCCAGTCTTCACATCAGTCAATGGATTAATATGCATCAATTACTTAGAGCATTTGCCTGGCTCCAGTAGTAAACCTTATATAAACACTGTTGTTGTTTGGATTCCTAGTTGTGTCTGACTCTTTGCAACCTCATGAACTGTGGCCTGCTGGGCTTCTCTGTCCATGGGATTTCCCAGGCAAGAGTACTAGAGTGGGTTGCCATTTTCTTCTCCAGGGATCTTCCCGACCCAGGGATTGAACCTGTGTCTCCTGCGTTGGCAGACATTCTTTACCGCTGATCTACCAGAGAAGCCCATGTAAGCACTGGCTTTGATATGTTGTTGTAACAGAATAATTCATTATTGTTAACGCTATCTACAATGAATTATGGAAACTTAACAATGAAAAAAGTATACATTATAGTAAGGTGAAGGAAGTCCATCCTGTGTCAGAGAAGACTGCATGAAAGAGGTAGGGTTCCAATTGAGAAGATAAATATCTTAAAGGGTTGATCCTTAAGGAGACCTTCTTCTAGTAATACATATCCCAGGTCAAGATCCTTAGTCAACTGGAAATTGAGCATTAACTATTAGCCATGAAGTTAAGAATTCCCTGAGAGAATCTAAATAAAAATTCTGAATTTTCCAGATAACATTTTTTTTTGGACTGACTTTGGGTAAGGTGATCATTAATCACTTGAAGTTTAAGCAGAGGTTACTCTTGTAGGAACATCTATTGATGTGTGCAGAGAATTTTCTAGGTGGAGGAAATAGCACATGCAACAATATTGAGGTTAGAAAAAAATCAGTGAGCTTGGAGCTTAGTGAGCAAGAGGGAAAATGACAGAAGAGGGAGCTGGAGGGATAGACAGACCTGGGAACACATAGGTTCTTGGATGTTTCTGGAAAAAAAAATTGAGCTTTTTCTAAAAGTAGTGGAAAATATATTAAGAGGTTTTAAGTATAAGAATAGGCTGCTGTTGAGTAGAGAAGACTTGGGGGACGGGGAAAGCTTAGGGTATAGGTACACTATAAGAGTTTTTTCCCCTTCAGTAACCATACTCTCCTTTGAACTGCTATTTGACCATGAGGAGTGACGATTATAAAACCTTGCTGATCCTGTTTGAACTTTATCCTGGGAGAATAGCCACTGAAACTATATGTTGTTGTTCCTTTTCAGTTGCTTAGTCAGGTCCAACTCTTTGCAACCCATGGACTGCAGCATGCCAGGCTTCCCTGTCCTTCACTATCTCCGAGTTTGCTCAAACTCATGTCCTTTGAGTCGGTGATGCCATCCAACCACCTCATCCTCTGTCATCCCCTTTTCCTCTTGCCCTCAACCTTTCCCAGCGTCAGCATCTTTTCCAATAAGTTGGCTGTTCGCATCATGTGGCCAGAGTATTGAAGCTTCAGCTTCAGCATCAGGCCTTCCAATGAATATTCAGGATTGATTTCCTTTAGGATTGACTGATTTGATCTCTTGCTGTCCAGGGGACTCTAAAAAGTCTTCTCCAGTACCACAGTTCAAAAACATCAACTCTTCGGCAGTCAGCCTTCTTTATGGTGTAACTCTCATATCCATACGTGATGACTGGATAGGCATTTTCAAAATGGACACTGGATCACAAAGAAAGCAAGCCTTTTTTAGAGCTGTATGAGAATCTTGCACTGGGTTTTGCTTTCTCTCAGTGACAGATCAAGCTGATGCCCTTAACAGAAGGGGTTAGAGCAATAGAAAGGGGTAGAAGCAGATGGGTATTCCCCTCCCTGTCATGAACCCAGAGAGAAAAATGAATGAGGAAACCCTCTTTTATCCACAGATTTATAGCCAACATACAAGCTAAATTATATTCTAAGACAGTACAAATGCAAATACTGTTCCATTGTGTCAATCCCATGCAGCATGCCTACAAAGAAAGAATAGTAATTCTGCACTCTCAGGCAGGACATGTGGCAGTGCACTATTCCGAATGCTTTATAGGGACTTCCTTGGTGGTTCAGTGGTTTAAGACTCTGTGCTTCCACTCCTGGGGATGTGGGTTCAATCCCTGGTTGGGGAACTAAAATCCCAGTAGTCACACAGTGTGGCCAAAAAAGAAATTTTTTAATGTTTTATAATTCTAATTTTTGTTTCTGGTGCAGACATATTATGAAAGGAACTGCTTTTAAAACTTATTAATGCCTTTGAGGAAAAAAAATAGTTTACTTTGTTCAGAACTTGTAATTTTGAGCCATTCATCATCCTCTGAGCAAGGGCTGGTCAGAAGATTCTCACTGGTGTTGGTCACAGTGTGAGGGTTTTTCCTTGGAGGACCTGAACCTCCTCCTCTGAGTTTTTCAGAATCACCCCAGGAGAAGACCAGTAGGAGACATTCATCAGTCCAGGGGTGAAAACATGGATGGATTTGTGAAGGTTTAGCAGCAGAAATGACAGGGCTTGTTGGTGGTTTGAATTGGACATGAGATGTATGGGCCACAGAGGACTCAGGAAAACTGAATTGATGCTTTTGAACTGTGGTGCTGGAGAAGACTCTTGAGAGTCCCTTGGACTGCAAGGAGATCCAACCAGTCAATCCTAAAGGAACTCAGTCCTGAATATTCACTGGAAGGACTGATGCTGAAGCTGAAGCTCCAATCTTGACCACCTGATGTTAAGAACTGACTCATTGGAAAATACCCTGATGCTGGGAAAGATTGAAGGCAGGAGGAGAAGGGGACGACAGAGGATGAGATGGTTGGATGGCATCACCGACTCAATGGACATGAGTTTGAGTAAACTGCAGGAGCTGATAATGGACAGACAGGGGGGCCTGGCATGCTTTAGCCCATCGGGTCGCAGAGTCAGACACAACGAGCAACTGAACTGAACTGAATAGATTTAATAACTGTAAACATAGTAGACATGTAGTTGAATTTTTTCTGTTTTCACTTAAGAATAGCTCATAAATATTCTTATATTATTATGCATCTTTATATAATTTAATAATTTTGATGACTGCCTGCATATATATTTCCTCAAGGTCAGCTTTTTTATTATAGTAACCATCTTCCATTATTATTATTTCATTAAGATTAATGAAAAATATCATTGACTAAACTAGATCTTATTTTTAAAAGGATGTTTTTGATCTTTCAGAATTAAACATAATTATTAACAAGTGGACTTAAAGATATAAAAATTGTTCAGAAAACTCTGATAGTTAACAATTTAATGTCTTCCTCAGAAAATTCATTTCTTGGTACAGTTTATAGTCTGAGAATTTTAAAATGCTGGCGAAACTACTCCATCATTTTGCTTGCTCACTTCAATAGGTATTTTTCAGTGTTAGAGCAAAACATGGCTCTATGCTTCATGATATATTACTATGAAAAATTAATGATTCGTGTTCATATTAGAGATTCAGAGTTGTTCTACATTTATTTCTTATTTCATATTGAGATAAGAAGTCATTCTGTGATTTCAGCTTGATTAATCAAAAGTGATAAAGAGAATACTCTATATAAGGAAATAGAGTTACTAATTAGTAATACCTGTCCTATTTTATTGTCCCACAATAATCCTTTACTGATTCACTCTATGATATAGGATATAATTCAGAACATAAAATTCTATGTATTGAAGAAATCCTTGAGAAGTTGATCCATATTACAAGTTAGGTTGTCAAGGACCTTATTGTTAGCATTCCCATTAATACTAGCATGTATGTTTCTTGTGCCTAGAATTCTTATCAAGACAGTTTTTTAAAAGCATAGCCAAAGTTCTCATTAGTGTTTAATGATGGTGAAAATGAAGACGGAAAATTTTCAAGCTTTGTAGTAAGAACTTCCTGAATCATTCTAGCACCAATTCTTGTAGATATGAGGCATAATTTACCTTTCCTTCAATCAGTAATGTATCACAAATCAAAGAGAAGATATACTGCTATTGGAAGGATATAAAAACTATAGATTTTAGGAAAGTCAGTGGAGGTGGCGTGTTCGGTGCCCTTCCATTACATATGCAATTGTTGTGCAGTTAATCTGTCTTGATTGGTTGATAGAGTAACTTTGAAAGAACTCATGTATTTATATGATGATTGTAATCAATGATTTTCTTTATTTTTTGAGTTGGACATAGGTTTGTTTTCCTTGTTACTTTTTTGTGTATTGGTTTTCCTTGAATTTTAATTTTGCCTCAAGACGTTAAGAGCTCTTGAGATGTATTATAAACTTATGATGGTTTTAAATGCTTTTTTCCCCCCCTAAAATGATATTCAAAATGATGAACCTGTGACTTAAAGGCAAGACTAAGTTATGTCCGAAAGTCAAGGGAGAGGCTGGTAAAATTTCCAACTCTAAAGTAATAATATGCAATGAAACATTACTGTGTTTAAATATGTGACCTTTGATTACATAGAACCAGATTAAACAGGAACACATTACTGTTGTAGACAGAAAAGTCATTTTATTCTGCGTATGAATAATTACAGAGTCACTGGAGGATTTTCTATACTAATTATATAGTTTGGCGAAGGGGTCTTGAGAAATCTGTGTAATATGTGGTAGAACAACTTAGAAAATCTAAACAAGATGAAATTCACTTATGTAGATGTAGGTACTTTAGATTTGTGCTTTCCAGTACAGTAACCATCGGCCACATGTGTTTATTTAAACATAAGTTGATTTAAAATAAGAACTCAGTTCTCCAGTTGTACTATCTACATTTCGAATGCTCAGTAGTCATGTCTGCCTGCTGCTGCTGCTGTCGCTTCAGTCGTGTCCGACTCTGTGCGACCCCATAGACAGCAATCCACCAGGCTCCCCTGTCCCTGGGATTCTCCAGGCAAGAACACTGGAGTGGGTTGCCATTTCCTTCTCCAATGCATGAAAGGAAAAGTGCCTAGCAACTACCATATTGGACAACACGGATTATAGAATATTTTCATCATGGCGGAACATTCTGTTAGACATTGCTGCTCTAGGTGTAACTAATACATGTTCCCTCATTTTTATTTTATTATTAATAAAGATTATAATGAGAAGTGGGCTTCCTAAGTGGCCCAGTGGTAAAGCATCTGCCTGCCAGTGCAGGAAATGCAAGAGTTTCAGGTTTGATCCCTGAGACAGGAAGATCCCTTGGAGTAGGAAATAGAAACTCCGTCCAGTGTTTTTGCCTGGAAAATCTCATGGACAGAGGAGTCTCACGGGGTATAGTTCATGGGGTCACAAGGAGTCAGACTTGACTGAGCAACTGAGTGCATAATTAGAAATAGAAGTAACATTTTGGTACCAGAGTATATATCAGAAAATGTTCATTTTAATATATATATGTTTGATGATTAAAACAATCTTACAATATCAGTCTTATTATTCTATACACGAGGAGACTATCACAATGATAGTTAGTGGTTGATAGAGATAGGACTCAAATCCAGGCCTCTCATGCTGTATTGTCTGACTTTTGTGACCCAATGGACAGCCAGGCTCATTTGTTCATGGGATTTCCCAGGCAAGAATACTAGAGTGGATTGCTGTTTCCTTCTCCAGGGGATCCTCCTGACCCAGGGATCAAACCCATGTCTCCTGCATTGTAAAAGGATTCTTTACCACTGAGCCACCAGGGAAGGCCCTCATTTTTTATGCCATGATCTTTATATGCATATACTTTTAGTGTAAATGAATTCATGAATAAAAATAAATTCATTCATCTGCATTTTGCAAATGGAAAATCTGAGGCTCTTTATGTAGCTTATATAAATCTATGTTCTACAGAACAAGAGCAGGATTGGGATGAACTTGGTCATAGATTCAAATCTAGCTATTGACACTTTATTTATTTTATTTTATTTTTTAACTTTACAATATTGTATTGGTTTTGCCATATATCAAAATGAATCCGCCACAGGTATACATGTGCTCCCCATCCTGAACCCTCCTCCCTCCTCCCTCCCCATACCATCCCTCTGGGTCGTCCCAGTGCACTAGCCCCAAGCATCCAGTATAGTGCATCGAACCTGGACTGGTGACTCGTTTCATATATGATATTATACATGTTTCAATGCCATTCTCCCAAATCATCCCACCCTCTCCCTCTCCCACAGAGTCCAAAAGACTGTTCTATACATCAGTGTCTCTTTTTCTGTCTCGTATACAGGGTTATTGTTACCGTAGCTATTGACACTTTAAAAAATATATTTATATTTGTCAGATTCATGACAATTGTCATGAATTGACAGTGTCATGACATGTCATGCATGACAATGCTTTATAAATTGTCAGTCATGACTGCTGATATTACATAAACACATGCATGTATACATGTGTACTTTGTATGTTAGCTTAGAATTAGTAACTGAAGACCAGAAGACATAGTTTTGAATATAAGAAAAATTTTCATATATTATAATTCATACAGAGTTGGTAATAAATCGAATATATAGAAAATTACCTGTTCATTTATAAGATGCTCTGTTTTAATTTTCTTTCTCTCATTTACTTGCACAAAGGATTTATTGCTCAATTAAAAATGGTTATTTTTAAAACATTTCTTGTATTTTAGATACGTTTCATTAATAGAATACAACTTTTTTGGTGAATGTTTTTAGGGCTAAATGGAGATGTGAATGTTCTTTGCTAGAACACAGTATTCTGTCTAGGTTTACTTGTGGTTCGATTGTGAGAACTATCTATGTTCAAAGGTGGTAGGGTGAAAATAGCCTCACAATTAGGTAACTGTTTTCCATGAATACTCCTGTGGACTTTTTACCAGGTTTATTATACAGTTGTATTATTTCAGTACTGTTATTGAGTAATGTCCTTTAGAGACATGCTTCTGCAAAATAACTTTCATATCAAGTGACCTGAATAGAAAATTTTAATTCATATTCATTTTAATAATTTATTCAGTCTAATAACTGCCAGAGGAAATTTTTATGCATAACTCTTGATCATAGACATTGAAGCTTTAAAATGAAGTTTCATTAGACTGTGCCTTGAAAGAATAAGTGTACTGTACACTTGAAGAAAGTATTCAAAATTTTTATCAGAATAAAATAAAACAATTCCACTCAGTAGCTGATGAGAAGTCTCCTTTTATTGGGTTGTTTACCAATAGAATAAATATGCTGTTTTCTTGACTGCCAGATAAATTCAAATTGCACGTTGCAGTTTTAGAATTTGCCTACAGCTATTGCATCTTGCATGGACACTTATAATCCTATATTCTCGGGTCAAAGTACGCTTGTGAATTATTTACTATTAGTAAGAAAAAGTGGTAATCATAAACATAAGACCACTTAATATTCTTATTCTTCAGAGGCAATTCTGAAATATGTTTCAAAGCACTGTCTAAGATGAGAATGAGAAATAATCTGTGCAACCATTGAATTTAAAATGATAGTTAAAAATTTAATGACACTATAAGAACAAGGATTTTTACTTAGCCTAAAATGTTTAAGCATAAAAATACTGCACCATGTATAACAGCAGAAAGGTGTACAGTATTTTAGAAAAAAAGAGTTTATCTCATATGAATGATTTACTAATCTTAATTTTAAGTAATCAGCTTTTTAAAAATGCAGGCATCATAATCATGGCCTGTGGCCATATTTAACCACAGCTGTCATGTGAGTTTCACAGAAGTGACCTATCTAATAGTCCTGCTGCTGCTGCTGCTGCTGCTAAGTCGTTTCAGTCATGTCCGACTCTGTGTGATCCCATAGACGGCAGCCCACCAGGCTCCCCTGTCCCTGGGAGTCTCCAGGCAAGAACACTGGAGTGGGGTGCCATTGCCTTCTCCTATCTAATAGTCCTAGTATTGGCTAAACCTTGTCCTTTCATAGTTCATTTAGACTTATTCTTGACAGGAGTATAGGTTGATGAAAAAGCTTACAACAATATATGTTCAGTTCAGTTCAGTTCAGTCCCTCAGTCATGTCTGACTCTTTGCGACCCCATGGACTGCAGCACGCCAGGCCAACCTGTCCATCCCCAACACCCGGAGTTTACCAAAACTCAAGTCCATTGAGTCAGTGATGCCATCCAACCATCTCATCGTCTGTCATCCCCTTCTCCTCCTGCCTTCAATCTTTCCCAACATCGGGGTCTTTTCAAATGAGTCAGTTCTTCACAACAGGTGGCCAAAGTATTAGAGTTTCAGCTTCAACATCAGTACTTCCAATGAACACCCAGGGCTGATCTCCTTAAGGATGGATTGGTTGGATCTCCTTGCAGTCCAAGGGACTCTCAAGAGTCTTCTCCAACACCACAGTTCAAAAGCATCAATTCTTCAGTGCTCAACTTTCTTTATAGTCCACCTCTCACATCCATGCATGACTACTGGAAAAACCATAGCTTTGACTAGATGGACTTTTGTTGGCAAAGTAATGTCTCTGCTTTTGAATATGCTATCTAGGTCATATTTTTCTTCCTAGGAGTAAGCATCTTTTAATTTCATGGCTGCAGTCACCATCTGCATTGATTTTGGAGCCCCCCGAAATAAAGTCTGTCAAATCTATTTGCCAAGAAGTTATGGGACCAGATGCCATGATCTTAGTTTTCTGAATGTTGAGCTTTAAGCCAACCTTTTCACTCTCCTCTTTCCCTTTCATCAAGAAGTGTCTTTAGTTCTTCTTCACTTTCTGCCATAAGGGTGGTATCATTTGCATAACTGAGGTTATTGATATTTCTCCCGGAAATCTTGATTCCAGCTTGTGCTTCTTCCAGCCCAGCATTTCTCACGATGTACTCTGCATATAAGTTAAATTAGCACGGTGACAATATACAGCCTTGACATACTCCTTTTCCTATTTGGAACCAGTCTGTTGTTCCATGTCCAGTTCTAACTGTTGCTTCCTGATGTGCATACGTATTTCTCAAGAGGCAGGTCAGGTGGTCTGGTATTCCCATCTCTTTCAGAATTGTCCACAGTTTATTGTGATCCACACAGTCAAAGGCTTTGACATAGTCAATAAAGCAGAAATAGATGTTTTTCTGGAACTCTCTTGCTTTTTTCATGATCCAGTGGATGTTGGCAATTTGATCTCTGGTTCTTCTGCCTTTTCTAAAATCAGCTTGAACATCTGGAAGTTCACAGTTCACGTATTATTGAAGCCTGGCTTGGAGAATTTTGAGCATTACTTTACTAGCGTGTGAGATGAGTGCAATTGTGTGGTAATTTGAGCATTCTTTGGCATTGCCTTTCTCTGGGATTGGAATGAAATCTGACCTTTTCCAGTCCTGTGGCCACTGCTGAGTTTTCCAAATTTGCTGGCATTTTGAGTGCAGCACTTTCACAGCATCATCTTTCAGGATTTGAAATAGCTCAACTGGAATTCCATCACGTCCACTAGCTTTGTTCATAGTGATGCTTCCTAAGGCCCACTTGACTTCACATTCCAGGATGTCTGGTTCTAAGTGAGTGATCACTCCATCGTGATTATCTGGGTCGTGAAGCTCTTTTTTGTACAGTTTTTGTGTGTATTCTTGCCACCTCTTCTTAATATTTTCTGCTTCTGTTAGGTCCATATCATTTCTGTCCTTTTTTAAGCCCATCTTTGCATGAAATATTCCCTTGGTATCTCTAATTTTCTTAGAATAGTGCAAAATAAGGTCAAAATAAGGATATAAGTAATACAGATCTCACATTTTAATGATATTTTGAATCACTTTTCTATTGAATAAAACAAGAAAAGAATTTTTGTCTTGTTTTTATTTTATCCTCATTTTTTTTGATGTAAGTATTGCTGGATTTTGTTTCCTCCTTAACCTTTTGATTTTTGGAGGGTTGGGGAGGACATGGCTAAATTTCTCCATCTTTCCAAGCCTCAACTTATGTAAGCTGTATAATTGGAAAAATAATTTCTTGGAACCTACTCATGATTGTGTTTTAATGAAGTGCTGTCAGGCACACTAAAACCTTTGGAGAAAAGGTAATGCATTCTGAATGGCCTACTTTTGTTCTTCCTTTAGAGTTCCGTAAAGTCTAAGAAGGAATTCTGCAAGGAAAGGAGGAAATACCTTCTTCTCTTTTAACCCTTCCTTCTCAGAACTTGTGTACTGAAATTAGCAATGAATCTTTAATATCTAGCCAGTGATGAAAGTTTCCATTGGTATCTAAAAAATCTGGGGCACTTCATTGGTGATCCAGTGGTTAGGACCTCACCTTCCAATGCAGGGGACAGGGGTTCGATCCCTGGTTGAGGAACTAAGACCCCACATGCCATGCAGCCAAAAGTTAAAATAAAAAAATAAATAAAATTGAGTCTTAAAAAATAAACTGAAATAATGAAATCTGGGAGGTAAAGCAGTCAAAACAGGAATCTTTCGAACACTTCATGCTTGCCTGCTCTCCCACAGGGATGGGGTATTAGAGAAATTAATGACTTTACGCTCTAGGCACTTTCACAAGGAAAAAATATTCTCATTTTGTTGGCAAAGTACAAATACTTCAGGGGTAGCTAATGACTACAAAATGCAAGTTTTACCAGTGTCACAGCTCTAATTATTCTTCACTTACAATCACATTCTCACTAACCAATTTGTCAAGAATTTCTTTTTGCCCCTGACAATAGAAGGAACATTGTTTTTTTCCTTTACACTGCTCTTGTATAAATGTCTATAAAGTATACTTTAAATAATTAAAAAAAATCAAGCTCCCGATATTGGAACTCTTGGATCTACTATCCCCTTTTTATCAGTACACAAAGCAAGATTATTAAATTTGAAGGAATATGTAATTGATCATTCTGTGAAATTCATTATCTGAGACTCTGAGACAAAGTTCAGTACTCATTGGTTTTCTTGCCATGAAAACCAATGAAAAGAACTACTATTGTCAACCTGTTGTTTGTTGGACCAAATAGAAATATTTTGATAAATATTATTTGAATCCCAAGTTATTGTCATAAAATGGTGCTTTATACAGAATTAAGCATACAGTAAGCACTCAAAAAATACTTCTTTGCATTGGTTTTCTGAATTTTAAAGTATTCCACTACATGAGACTAAATCTGATTCTGAATTTGGTTCAGCATCATAACATTTACATTCATTTTCCCAGGACCATCTTCATAGCAATGTTGGCATGTTCTCACACAGATTAGTCGCAAATGTGGGCCATGGGAATCTTTGAAGCCATTTGTTTCCTCTGTGGTTGGCCAAGTCTTAGAGCTCCTTTTAACTGGCCCTGTGAGTATGATGTTGGCAAAGACACATGGCAAAGGCAGGCTAACCCAGCCAGGGAGGTAAGCAGAGAAATCCAAGCCCTTCAGCCTCTCATATGTGATACTCACAAAAGAAAAGTAATCAAAAGTAAATACAGGCCCTCATAAGCAAACCACCTGAAAAATTAAACTGTTCCCAAGTGTTTTCAACATTCAAGCAATTGAGGATATTTTCTGAGTGGTTATTTTGATTTATAAAAAGAATTAACAGAGAATGGTCCCAGGGTAGACAGTAGCATTGCTATGAGCTGAGGTCATCCAGACAAAGCAGGGGAAAAGACTTCCTAGTTGAAAAGGGACTTGAGTTTTTTTTTTTTTTCTTTCTTTTTATTGAAGTATAGTCAGTTTGCAATGTTGTATTGGTTTCAAGTGTATAGGAAAATTATTCAGTTATACATATGTATATATATATATGTGTGTGTGTATATTCTTTTTCAGATTCTTTTGCATTATAGGCTATTACAAGATATTGAGCAAATTTTCTTTAATTGTAAGATGAATTGTTTGGCAAAATCAAACTTTATACTTTTATGCATAGTTGAGATTTAAAAATTGATATAGGTTGAATGAAGCACTGAAGAAATTTGTGGCTCTAGGCTGTGTTAAAAAATATTATGATTCAGTTTTGACTACATGAGTTTTGTAAAGATGTGTTTGGTTTTAACTAACAAGCATGCTGCTGCTAAGTCGCTTCAGTCTTGTCCGACTCTGTGCGACCCCATAGACGGCAGCCCATCAGGCTCCACCGTCCCTGGGATTCTCCAGGCAAGAATACTGGAGTGGGTTGCCATTTCCTTCTCCAATGCATGAAAGTGAAAAGTCAAAGTGAAGTCGCTTAGTTGTTCCCGACTCTTAGCAACCCCATGGACTGGAACCTACCAGGCTCCTCCATCCATGGGATTTTCCAGGCAAGAGTACTGGAGTGGGGTGCCATTGCCTTCTCCATAACTAACAAGCATAAGAAAATCTAAAAATATTTCCTTGAAGTTCTATAAGCATCAAGGGCAAAAATTTGTATCACCTTGCTCTTCAAATTCAAGGGCACTATTGTTCTGAGACTTCAGAACAGTTTCAAAAATTTGAAAGTATCACAAATAAAATATTTATGTTTTCATTCTCTAAACTGAATAACCAAATCTAAATAAATGGTTTTGAAAATCCTAAAAAGTCCCTTTGAGAGTATCCAGTAGTAATCCTTCAGAGACCATTCATTCCATTCATTTTGATTCAGAGCCTCTTAATAATGTGCCAGGAACTATTTTTGGCCCTGAAGATAAATTAGTAAAATAAAAAAAATTTTTTTAAGTAGAAAATGCTATCATCATAGAACATACAACCTAGTGAGAAGAACCAGATAATGACCAAAATTAGTAAATGTATGATACAGTAAGCTACTTTGGAGAAAGTACTTTGGTAAGTACTTTGGAGAAAAATAACAAGGAAAGGGACAGAGATTTGGGGTAGAGAGAAGTGCCCTTTCAAATCTAGTTGTCAGGGATGGGTTCGCTGAGGGGGGAGGGTGACATTTAAGCAAAGACTTGGAATAAGCCTGCCAGGCAGAAGAATCAGCGGGTACCCGAAGCAGCATCCTGCCTGAAACGTACTAGAAAGAGCAAGGAGGCCAGTGTGACTGGAGTAGATTGAGATAACATCAGAAAAGCCATTTTAAGAACTTTGGCTTTACTCTTTGTAAGAGGGAAAATTATTGGAAGATTTCGTGTAGAGAAGTTTATAATAGTTTAGTAGTATCTCCCTGACTGGTGTGTTGGGAATAAAAATGGCCAAGGGTGGAAGCAAAGAGACAGGTTAGGAGGCCCTTGGAGTCATCTAGGATTTGGATGATGACAGCTAGGATCGAGGCATAAGCAGTGGAGGTGTGAGGAGTCCTTGTATTTTCAGTATGTCTTGAAGCAGAGCCAATAGGATTTGCTAGGAGATTTATATGGGGTGTGAGAGACATCCAAGTCAATCATGACACTCAGGCAGTGGTTTTCAGCTGGGGACAGAGAACACTGGACAGTGTCTGGTCATATATTGGGTATCCTGCCTGGGGAAGATGCTATGTGTCAAGCAGACAGAGGCCAGAGATACTACTAAACATCCTATGATGCACAGAACAGGTCTCTCTGAAGGACAACGTTCCAGCCTCAAGTGTCAATGATGTTGAGATTGAGAAATGAAACTTTGGACTGAAATTTTTGGCCAGAACAACTGAATGGATGGAGTTGCCAGTAATAGAACGAGGAGGCTGCTAATGGAGTGGTTTGGGGAAGTGAAACCAGGAATTCTGCCTCTTAGATTTTCAAAAGGCTGATTTCAAAAATTACAATGTCATAAAATAAAAATGAAGAAGTTTATCTGATTTAAAATTTTTTTTAAGTTAAATTCCTATAGAATAGCGGTAGTGTCTCAAACTATGCCTGTGTTTGAGACAAGGTGGGACATAGGTTCGAGTATTTCAGATGTATAGATTGGCCATGTTAATTGTCTCCCTGCCAATTCTATTATATTACTTGAAATGATATGTCAGATATAATATATTACATATTAGACATGTTAGAGAATTCTGTCTCATTTTGATAAACATTTTTATAGCTAAAGTACAGCAAGGTTATTAATATGTTTCCTAATACGTTATATGTTATAGTTCTTTTATCCCCTTACTCATTCTGATTTTTATGAAAAGGAAATCTTCATGATAGAAGGACTTTATAAAAAGAGAGATTATATTAGGGATCTTTCCTATTTACATTTTTCCCTTGTTTTGGATCCCTAGTACCACTCAGTTCTCTAAGCACCATGTCTGATAGCTTAGAAGATATTCTTTTGAGGCCATCCTGAAAAATAATTGGTTTCTTTTCACTTGTTAGTTCTTCAAAATAGCTTCCTTTTTCCTTAAAGTTCAGAATGCTTGGCAGCTACACAAGCAGCTACGAGGGCAGCCTGACTTGTTGCTAGGGGAAATTGGCCTTATTACTTCTCAGTCAACCTTGGTGGGTTGTGTGGAAAAAATGAAATCTGCTTAGCCTAAGATTTTAAAGGCTTTTTAACTTTGTAGTAGAGTACCTAAAATTTAATTTTATAATTAACTTAGTTGTGATTCCCCCTCTCATTCTCTTCTTATGTGCATTATTTTCTCTAGAGAAAGAAGCCAATCAGTAAATACCTTAGACCTACCCACCAGCCACAAAGCAGGGAAAATGTAGATGCTAGTGATTGAATTAACTCTCACACTTTAGTGTTGCTCAATATTTCTCAAAATGTCAACTTTTCTTTTCAAATAATGTGTTAAAGTAGCTTTAAAATGCATCTTCCATGTAAATATAACAGAACAGCCAGATCATTCATTCACAACTACTGGTTTTATAACTCAGATGTCCAGGATGGCAAGGAATGAAATGGTGAGAAACACAGCAAGGGGAGGGGACTTGGCTGAATTAATTTAAAAGAGAATCTGTACCTGGGGATTCTTTAGAAAGCTATTGTTAGGCAAAGTTTTCTCTGTTATTTTTAGAGTTTCAATTTCTAGTCCATTTGGTATTTTGAGAGTTTCAATTCATCTTACACCACCTTTATTAAGACTTCAGAAATAGAAAATCAATACCTTGATGCATGTGGCTTCCATTTTCTTACTAACGTACTTAAATCCAGACATTTGATCAGGAATATTACAAGGATGACGGATACATGTTACAAACCTAGAAAAGTCATTAGGAACACTGCATGGATTTTGCTGTAAATACGTTTTGTAGCAAAATTGATGTGTAGGGGCATCTTCCTGAAATTAAATGTAATGAATAGGTAATGTCAGAAGTATAAAATACAGATTGTGACTGGTTCATAATCAGCAAGGAAGGAAAGTAGTACAGTTAACTATAATTGAGTAATTGGGGAGTGAATCTTTCTGAAGTACCAGGGAAGGAGCAGGGCAACTCCATTTCCAAACTCTTCTGGTTTAACTTTTTCTTTGGTGGTCAAAAGGAAATAACCTACAGGCTTGATCGATTACAGCTTGCTAATCAGATCATCACAAGGTCTTTCTTTACTTTGTCTAATCTTGTAAGCTTTCAGAAACTACAAGTTACACAAAAAGCTCAATTTAATTTATCAAATATGTAGGTTCTGTTTAACGCTGTCATTCATTTTATGCTCTTCTCCTAAGACCCATAAATTATATTCCTGAATTCTATACCAGTAAGTTAATATTTGTGTTTTTCTGTGTCCTAAAGAATCAAATGTTACCACGAAAGATGAATAGAAATTGACCAGAAAGGCAGAAGAGAATTTCTTAAATCTCTTATTGGTTTGTTGTCTGATTCTCTTGGGGTTTACAGTTGTTTAGCTGCTGTTTACCCCCCCCCCCCCGCCCCACCCCCCATCTATTTCTAGAAACAAAGAATAGGAAAACACTTAAATTGAAGTTAAAGAGTTTGGTAGCATCTAGAAGCATTTGTAGGAAGCATTTGTATTAAATAAACAAATACAAAGGCTTCCTTAAGTGGTTGAGTGAAATATTCTAAAGATCTTTTAAATGTAAAAATTGTAGGCATCTTAAGGCTTGTTTAGATGCTAGTTGGCACAATATCTTGAGTTTCTTTCTTTATAGTACTCTTGATTTTTTGTTGTTTTTTTAGTTTCTAAATCATGTCCGACTCTTTTGTGACCCCATGGGCCATAGCCTCCAGACTCCTCTGTCCATGTGATTTCCCAGGCAAGAATACTGGAGTGGGTTGCCATTCCCTTCTTCAGGGGATCTTCCCAACCCAGGAATTGAACCCACATCTCCTGCATTGACAGGCAGATTCTGTACCGCTGAGCCATCAGGGAAGCCCCAGTACTCTTGATAGACTGATAATAAAAATAAATAACAGGATTCAGAGTATAATGAGTGTCTTACTAAAGTGCTTGGCCCATCTTCTTCTCAGTGATTTGATTGGCTTACTCTAATCCTTTGTTCATAGACTTTCACCAGACTTGTAGTTTGTAATTTCTCTGTCATCAAGTCAAAGACCATTACAACAAAACAGAAATAGTGTTCAGTTTTATTCCATTTATTCATCTATGCTACAGCTGGTGACTGAGAACTTTCTATGTGCAGGCAGGGAGCAAGCCACAGGGGCCTCTAGGAAAATAAGAGAAGCTCTGATGGAGAAAATGGTGGAGCTGATGGAGAAAATGAAAGAGCAGGAAAGTTGATAGACAATTATAGTGCACTTGTAAAATGCTAACTAAATACAGACAAGTACAGGTTAGAATAGTAGCACATAGAAGGGACTAAAGGCATTTTCCTAGAAGAAATAACCTCTAATCTGAGATCAAAAGATGGGTGAGAGTTAACTAGAATGAGAAAAGAAGAGATTGTCCTTGCAAAGAGCATGGGATTTTGCATATCGTGTTTTGTCTGCGTTTCAGAGATGAGAGCCTCAAGAAATAACACTTATGGATATAGGGAAAACAGGGCTTCCCAGATGGTGCTAGTGGTAAAGAACCCACCTGCCAATGCAGGAGACAATAATAGATGTGGGTTTGATCCCTGGATTGGGAAGATCCCCTGGAGTAAGAAATGGCAACCCACTTTAGTATTCTTGCCTGGAGAATCCCATGGATGGAGGAGCCTGGTGGCCTACAGTCCATGGGGCCACAAAGATTTGGACATGACTGAGTGCACACGCATGCATAGGGAAAACAGTCCTTCATGATGGGCCTTGGGATCCAATCCACAGTAAAGAACTGGAAGTTAACCCAGAGAACAATGTAGGGTTTTAAGCTTGTAAACTAAAGTGTTGGATATTCACTACATGCCTCTGGTTTTGGAGAGGAGAAGGGAGAAGGGAAGACCAAAGTTAAGACCATCAGTTAGGAGTCTGAAAAAACCAAGGAGAGAGATGTCATGGTCTGAGCCAAGGTGCACTCTTAGATGGGATGCATCTAGATTTTACATTGTGTTAGAATTTCTAGCATTGCCATTTGTATCATGCCTTTCCTGTGGTTCTCTTAACAGCCATTTCATCAACAAGGGACAGGATTTGCTCTGGAAAGCTTGGTGGTTGCAGCTTCTAACTCAATGACCATGTTCCCAGTTCACTGTTAAGTGCACAAAGTTGGAGAATGTTGAGCCTTCAAAATCTGCCTGTTATACTGACACCCAGGGAGAAGTGCCTCAAAATTCAAGTTTCACTTCCAAAGCAAATTGCCTAGAGAAACAGCATGTTGTTATTTAGTTGAGGAAGTCTGACCCTAATCTGAAGTTTCACCTAATTCAGATGTCAAGGCCATACTGTCAACATATTGTGGCAACACATATAATGAAAAATTCATAATGTATTATTTGGAAAATAGGGGATGATAGCAGGTAAAGAGGCCCATCTTAATCTCTCCAGGACAGTCACACTTTACATTTTGCTAGACTTCATATGAGAAGGGGAAGTTAGAAAAAGAAGTGAGAGATAATGTTTGATAGCCGGAAGTGCCATTCAAAATAACTACCAATAAAAAATGTATAGTATATATATGTGTGTTTCTATATATACACATACACTTGGGCTTCCCAGGTGGCTCAGTGGGTAAAGAATCCACCTGCAATTTAGGAGATGCAGGAGATGCAGGTCTGATCCCTGGGTTGGGAAGTTCCCCTGGAGAAGGGCATGGCAGCCCACTCTAATATTCTTGCCTGGAGAATCCCATGGACAGAGGAGCCTGGCAGGCTACAGTCCATAGGGTCTCAAAGAGTCATACATGACTAAAGCAACATAATTAAAGCATGCAAATACATATGTACTACATATAATGTGTTTAATTTGCATATTTTAATATGCACATGTGTTTAGTTGACACAACTTGTTAGAATTGCAACTTGCCCATGGTGTGTGGAATTATGAAATCTTAACAAGTGCTATTTAGCCAATTCAAATAAAACTACTCCAAAATCACTGACACTACAACATATATATATTTGACACTGAATATATATATATTTGTTTGAAAATACAGGGTCAATGCAGTCTACCTTTTAATATGTGGTTCAGCTGGTAAAGAATCTGCCTGCAATGAGGGAGACCTGGGTTCAATCCCTGGGTTGGGAAGATTTCCTGGAGAAAAGAAAGGCTACCCACTCCAGTATTCTGGCCTAGAGAATTCCATGGACCATATAGTTCATGGGGTCGTAAAGAGTCAGACACGACTGAGTAACTTTCACTTCACTTCTTAGATACAGATATATATATATATATATATATATATATATATATATACACACATACATACACACATGATATAGATATGTAGATATATAGATATGTATTAGATATAGTTATCTATAATATATATAGATATATATTAAAAGGTAAACTGCATTGACCCTGTACTTTCAAACATGCAGAACATAGGTTTCTATGGGATATATCAGACATTTCAGTCTAATCATACATATTTTAGTGGACTGAACTTTCCACAGAAGATAGTGGTAGAAAAATCTTTTAATGCATCTACTCCTGCACACAAAATTGTAACAAAAAGCACAATCAAATATGTAGATCTTTTCAGTAATTCAGGAAAAACAAACCCAGGATGTTGGCAAGCTAAGTTCTTCACTTGTATAGGAAGGTATGTCGACACTCTATAGTGGGGCTGAAGAACAGATCCCCAGAGCACTGACTCTTGGAAGGGAGTCAGGAAAAGTAGAAGGAGGAAAGAAGGAATGTGAAGCTGTGAAAAGTAATTTTTGTCTGAGTTGGGATGAGATGACTGCAAACCTGATTCTATCCCAAGAATAATTTCTCTTACTTGAATATTACATAACCCAACTACTTTTTTTTAATCCAATAAGCTGTTAAGCTTGTTTGGGTGAATAAAGAAGCTGAACATAGACCACGGTACCCAGGTGTTCCAGCAGAGGAAGAGAGAAGATTGGAAGCCGGGGGACATTCTCTGAGGTTGCCTACTTAGTGTCCTCCCAACCTTTACAGGAAGGTAGGGTGATTCTATATGACATTTACGTGACATAAATTGTTAGAATTGCAACTTGCCCGTGGTGTTTGGAATTGTGAAACCTTAATAAGTGCTGTGTTAGCCAACTCAAATAAAACCACTCCCAAATCACCAGTACTGCAAACAGATGAGAAAGTGCCAGGGAATATTAAATTAATACCTTCGCAGTCTCCTATATAATTTACATCCTGAACCCAGTCAACTAAACAGATGAGAACTTGAATTCACTTCCTCATCCTCCTCTCTTCCATCCCATATCTCCTTTCTTGGAGAAGGCTGTCACCAAGGCATAAAGAAGAGAGCAAATGCCATTTTAGGTCATCAATTCCTACTGATCTGATTCCCATCATTTCTTTCCGATGCACTTGCCTTGCTGCCTGCCATATTCTAACACAGCATTCTTGCCTGAAAGTTTGCATTCCCTCTCAAACCATTCCTTGCCTGGTATGTCTTTTTATCACTTGCAAAATTTCCACCACATTCCCCACAGAGAGACTTACCAACACTCAAACAGAATGGCTTTCCCATATCTACAGTCCTTTTCAGTTCAGTTCAGTTGCTCAGTCATGTCCAACTCTTCTCGACCCCATGAATCGCAGCACGCCAGGCCTCCCTGTCCATCACCAACTCCCAGAGTTCACTCAGACTTACGTCCATCGAGTCAGTGATGCCATCCAGCCATCTCATCCTCTTTCGTCCCCTTCTCCTCTTGCCCCCAATCCCTCCCAGCATCAGAGTCTTTTCCAATGAGTCAACTCTTCGCATGAGGTGGCCAAAGTACTGGAGTTTCAGCTTCAGCATCATTCTTTCCAAAGAAATCCCAGGGCTGATCCCCTTCAGAATGGACTGGTTGGATCTCCTTGCAGTCCAAGGGACTCTCAAGAGTCTTCTCCAACACCACAGTTCAAAAGCATCAATTCTTTGGCGCTCAGCCTTCTTCACAGTCCAACTCTCACATCCATACATGACCACTGGAAAAAACATAGCCTTGACTAGACAGACCTGTGTTGGCAAAGTCATGTCTCTGCTTTTTAGTATGCTGTCTAGGTTGGTCATAACCTTTCGTCCAAGAAGTAAGCGTCTTCCGTCTAGTCAAGGCTATGATTTTTCCTGTGGTCATGTATGGGTGTGAGAGTTGGACTGTGAAGTAGGCTGAGCACCAAAGAATTGATGCTTTTAAACTGTGGTGTTGGAGAAGACTCTTGAGAGTCCCTTGGACTGCAAGGAGATCCAACCAGTCCATTCTGAAGGGGATCAGCCCTGGGATTTCTTTGGAGGGAATGATGCTGGTGAAACTCCGGGAGTTGGTGATGGACAGGGAGGCTTGGCGTGCTGCAATTCTTGGGGTCGCGAAGAGTTGGACACGACTGAGCAACTGAACTGAACTGAAAACCTAGAGCAGGGACATGCAGCATGATTTGTGAATGGTTAAGAAAATGTACATGCAGGCTTCACTCAAGACCTATAAAAATGGAATCTCTTGAGTCAGAGCATGTGTTTGGAATAGAATCTCTAGGATATACCCAGTTAAGAACAACTGTCCTGCAAAATACAATCTAAAGTTCTTTGCATGGCATACAGAACCCTTCATTATCCGTCCCTGACTCAGACATTCTCAGATGTCACTTAATGTTTTTGCTTCATCAATACTGATCTCCCTTTAGTTTGGGGAATATACTTTTTCTTTTGTACCTCAGTGCCTTTGCACTGACATTCCCTCTGATTAGACCTCCCTTTCCTTGAATTGTCCTATCTGTCTAGCTGTGTCTTCTCTAAACCTTTCTGTCCTTCCCAGCAAGAATTAAATGTTCAGTTTTCTTTATATTCCCTCTGTGTTTTGTTCATGCATGCTGAGTAGCTTCAGTCATTTCTAACTCTTTGCGACCCTATGGACTAAAGCCTGCCAGCCTTCTCTGTGCATGAGATTCTCTAGGCAAGAATACTGGAATGGGTTGCCATTCCTTCCTCTAGGGGATCTTCTTGACCCAGGGATTGAACCCACCTCTCATATGTCACCTTCATTGGCAGGTGGGTTCTTTACCACTAATACCAGCTGGGAAGCCCGTTTTGTCCACAGGGCCACTATAAAACTTATTATATTTGCTTTCATCTTTCCTTCCAAGAAATTTTAAAAAATTTGCATTTCCAGACTTTATTTTTCTGGGCTCCAAAATCACTGCAGATGGTGACTGCAGCCATGAAATTAAAAGACGCTTACTCCTTGGAAGGAAAGTTATGACCAACCTAGACAGCATATTCAAAAGCAGAGACATTACTTTGCCAACAAAGGTTCGTCTAGTCAAGGCTATGGTTTTTCCTGTGGTCATGTATGGATGTGAGAGTTGGACTGTGAAGAAGGCTGAGCGCCAAAGAATTGATGCTTTTGAACTGTGGTGTTGGAGAAGACTCTTGAGAGTCCCTTGGACTGCAAGGAGATCCAACCAGTCCATTCTGAAGGAGATCAGCCCTGGGATTTCTTTGGAAAGAATGATGCTAAAGCTGAAACTCCAGTACTTTGGCCACCTCATGCAAAGAGTTGACCCATTGGAAAAGACTCTGATGCTGGGAGGGATTGGGGGCAAGAGGAGAAGGGGACGACAGAGGATGAGATGGCTGGATGGCATCACTGACTCGATGGACATGAGTCTGAGTGAACTCTGGGTGTTGGTGATGGACAGGGAGGCTTGGCGTGCTGCGATTCATGGGGTCGCAAAGAGTCGGACACGACTGAGCGACTGATCTGATCTGATCTGATTCCAAATACTTGGCTTCAAGTGGGCAGTGAAATAAGTATTTGTCAAATGAAAATGTGAGTAATCTAATAAATATAAGAATGAATAGAAATGACCCCACAAAGCTTGTTCATGAGGAAGCTGGGACCTATATATTGGATTGACCAAAAATTACATTTGAGTTTTTCTGTAACATCATGTGAGAAAACCTGAAATGAGCATTTTGACCAACCCAATATAAACAGAAGTTGTGCTCCAGCCTTTCATGTTGGATCTGTGAGTACAGGCATCTATTTCTGTTAAGAAGACATTTCTTTTTCTTCTGGAAACCACAGTGGAAACTCCACACGTTTATGTGTTTGAAAACCGATGTGCTTAGTCGCTCAGTTGTGTCCGACTCTTTGCAACCCCACAGACTATAGTCCGCCAGGCTCCTCTGTTCATGGAATTCTCCAGGCAAGAATGCTGGAGTGGGTTGCCATGCCCTTCTCCAGGGGATCTTCCCTACCCAGGGATTGAACCTGGGTCTCCCACATTGCAGGCAGATTCTTTACCATCTGAGCCACCAGGGAAGCTATTTGAAAGCAGAGCTCTCTGTAAAAGTTTTCGTATTCTGACTTCTGAGGTTGGAAAATTATCACTGATGACTAGGGTTGCCTGTAAAAATGAATACCTGCTGAAGCCTCTACTGAATGGCAGAATATATTGCAAGTATCACTGAGCAAATGCAGGGAAATCTCTAAGCTTTTTCTTAGAGAATCCTCAAAAGACCCGAGGTCTGTGGTCAGTGCTTTTCCCCCATTTATGGAGCAGCGTTACCAACTTTTAACTTACTCCTTCCTTTTGGGACCCATGCTTTTTAGTGAAACTTTAAAAGATGAATGATGAATGGGTGAAAAGATGAATGGGTTTAATATGAACACAGCACAGTTTCCATTCCTAATGAGGAAGCAAACTCAGGGAAGCAGGCTCAGAAAGCCCTCTGTCGCCATTCTGATGTGTTTTATGTGTATAAATGAGTCATAAACCATTCAGATTGAATTTCTCTTAAAATTACTTAGCCTTGTGCATAAAGACAAAAGCACTGGGAGAGAATCTGAGTGGAGTAGGAATGAAGTAGGGAGAGAAGAAGTCCAGTTAAGACATGTGGTGGCAAGATGAGAGTTGTCACTTTCTGGCTACAAACCTCCCTTGCTTGTACATTTCCTTTCATCCTTTTAGTCCAGCCTCCCTTTAAAAGTGGAAGTGTAGGTGGTGCAGTGGTAAAGAATCCACCTGCCAATGTAGGAGACTAGGGTTTGATCTCTGGGTTGGGAAGATCCCCATGGAGAAGGAAATGCCACCCCACTCAACTATTCTTGCTTGGGAAATCCCATGGACAGAAGGAGCCTGGTGGGTTACAGTCCCTGGGGTCCAAAGAGTCAGACATGACTGAGCTTGAACACAGGGGAATGGTTGCCCTTTAGAAGTGCATGAATGGTTTCTCAACTCTCTGGGACCTTATAACTTTGTTCCAGTCATGACACAGGATAGACGGAGAAGGCAATGTGGAGGCTCAAAGTGGGAGAGACTGTACTTGAGTATCTTCTCCCGACCTACCCCACCCAGCCCACCCTCAGTTGGAGTTGCAGAGACTGGTCTTGGCAGTGAGTTAGGTTGACTTTTGTTCATCATCAGCTTTATTATTGCTCTGTATCAGCAGCAGAGCTGGCTACCCAGTCAGCTCTGAGTTTTGGTGCCAAGAAAAAAGAGAGGCAGGCTTCTGGTTCCAGCTGGGCTCCAGTAGTCAGGAAGAAGCTGGCTGTGTGGATCTCTCCATGGCAAGGAAACCTTTGCTGCTGAGTCTCAATCAGGATGGGGATTCAGGAAAAACTTTATTTAAAGACATTTGAAAAGTGGAAATGTAAAATACTAAATTCTAGTATTCAGAGGTCAGCTGTCTCTCTTTGTATAACTATCTCCCCTACTGAATACTTATTTTCTTCATGTCTGATAATTTGATGTTCTGTAGCCATAATGGTATAATGCATGCTATCTTGAATAATACATTGAATCTACGTCATCCTTTCTCTAAGAGCACTGGAGTTTTGTTTTGTTTTGGTAGGCATTAATTTCTATACTCAGAGGAGTGTGAGTTTCACCTTTGCTAAGCTTTCCGGTGGCTATGGCATGTTTTTGATAGAAGAAGCTTGTAGAAGAGATTTTCCCTCAGTAAGACAAAGATGAGCTTTGACAGGAAACATGCTCAGTCTGTAGCAGTTGTGTTGACCTCTGCCCTTCTTTTTGCTTAAGTTCTCCCTCCCTTTCAGTTCAGTTCAGTTCAACCATTCAGTCATGTCTGACTCTTTGCAACCCCATGGACTGTAGCACGCCAGGCTTCCCTGTCCATCCCCAACTCCCAGAGCTTGCTCAAACTCATGTCCATTGAGTCGGTGATGCCATCCAACCATCTCATCCTCTGCCATCCCCTTCTCCTCCTGCCTTCAACCTTTCCCAGCATCAGGGACTCAGTGTCCTAGACTTGAAGATCCCATGCCGTACATCTGCATTTGTACTGTCCTTATTTGGGACAGATCCTCATCCCACTTTATAATGATACAAAAAGTCCTTAAGGCATTCCCACTCACCTATATGCAGGCTCCTTTTAAAGGATAGACATAATTGATTGTGTAATTCTTAAAACTTGGTACTGTTTCATATTCTTTTCACAGCTGAATTTTTTTAGGAATATGTATGTATTTTTATATCATCTGTATTTGGAAAAAATTAATATTTGAAAAGTATTCAAGGCAAAGATCAACAGACAAATACATCAAAGAATTAGAATGGCAACTCGTAAAAGAAAACCTTAATAACAATGAAATATGAAAAGGTGATCCATCTCATTATAAAGGCTCAGAAGCAGGCAAATGAAAATATGGTACTTCATACACATGAGATTGATAAAATTAAGACAGACTCTATCAAATGAGGGTGTGGGAATAAGATAACTCTCCTGTATTATTCCTGAAATATAAATTGACAAAACTGTGAAATGTACCATACTACATAGCAGTTCTACCACCAGCCTTATTCTAAAGAGCTCTTGGACATGTGCTCATGGAGAGAAATACTTGAGTATTGATTCAGTTCTGTTTGTAATTAGGAATACTCAGAAACACTTAAATCCATTAATAAGACTAAGGATAAATAAATTGAGGGATATTATGTCAGTGCACTGTACTGGAGTTAAAATGAATGAGTTTTAAATAAGTGCCAAAGTGCTGTCATTTATATAAAATAAAAAACAGTTGATACTGTTGTGTATCATTTATGAATGTGCAAGTATATGGTACAAATTCATATATGAGAGTAATGTTATAAATTATGAAAACTGTTATCTCTAATGGGGGAGGTGAAGAACTTACTTAAAAAGTATTCCCTAGGTGGCCTTAGTTATATCACAGCTGAATTTTAATTAGTTCTTATGACTTTATTTCAATTACTTCATGGCATGGCAAATGAAACTTCTCAGGGTTTCTGTCTCTGGACTTTCCTTCATGGCTTCTCTTCTAAGAAACCAATTTTTAGAATGTGAGTGAAAGAGAAAGAAAAGTAGGAAGACTCCAGTTTAGAACAGGGAGAGCTGATAGAGTTGTTAGAGGATGTTTTAGTACAACCTTTCACTTTACAAGCAGGATCATCTCAGCACTGCCTTCTGTTACTCTAAAGCTGATGGCCAACCTTGGTCTCATGCACTTAGTCACCTAAAGTCAGAGACTTTTCCCTTGTAACTTCAGAAGCCATATTTTTAGAACCCTCAACTCTGGTTCCCTAATCTGGCCATGCTCTTTTTAAAAAAATATATGTGAATTTATTATTTAAAGAAAAAAAGACTTATCAAGGCTGACAAAGTCCCATTTTGTTGCCTAGCTTATATTCCATGAAAATAATAATATCACAAGAAATCTGCAGTGATTGAAAATCAGAAAAAATTAGTTGATGTTCATACACAGACTCTCATAATGTCTTCTTATCCCAGCTTGGCCTCCAAGCTTACTGGACAAGTTAGTGGTATCTGAACTAACAGCCTACAAATTGAGACAGTGGTTTTCAGTGTTTGGCATTCATCAGCTGGAATGCGGATTCAGTTGGTCTGGGGTGCCCATAATTTGCATTTCTAAGACTATTCCCAGATGCTGTTATTGCTGCAAGACCAGTGACCATGCTCAGAACCGCTGCTCTAGGGGAAGTAGCAGGGTTTATTTCTGTTATCACTAGACTAATTAAAAGGGATTAAGCAGGCAAATTCAACTAGTCTTGCTGAATCACCCATCTCAATATTAAATTAAAATTATTTATCATCTACTGTCAAAGGTATACTCATCTTTTCAAGACTGTTATATCAATTGTGCTGTTTTATCACTTATCCCAAAATAATAAAAAAAATCTCTTTAATATATGGTTATAACAATAATACTTTATCTTTCTTTTTTTGAATACTATATCTTTCTTTATAGTTTCCTAAATGAGTGCATATATGCCTCATCTAAGTCAACCTTCCTTTAAAAGTTTCCAGAGCAATGCTGTTTTGCACATTCTATAGATTAGAAAGCTGAGCCTAGTCTGAGAATATTATGTGACTTGAAATCACAAAGCTAATAAGTGCAGAGACAGCAAGGATTAGAACTTAGTATTTCTGAGAGTAATCTTACATTTTTCTGACAGCCTAATAGTGAAATCCTATGAGCTAATGGCACCCTTCATTGCCGTAAAAGACATGTCAGCCTGCATAATATTGCCTATGCAGGATATATGCAGACTAACCCTGTACACCTTGAACTAATTGTTCACATTTTAGGACTTTTGAATTGATCTGAAGGATCTGCCTTGAGGTAGGCTTTTTCTTAGTGTTTGAGAGTTCCTAATAGATGATGGGGATGAAAATATAAACCAAAAATGGCCACAAGTAAATATACATCTAGCCAATTAGAGTTGTACAGACCTATTCACAGGTGCTAAGAGAGAAGCTGCAACAATGTGAAATCAGAGAGTTAAGGCTGAAAAATCTTCATAGAGGTTATTCTTGAGAAGCGTTTTGAAAAGAAGATACATGATGTGGTTTGCAATAGAGAGGAGAGCACTTCTAGTGAGAAAAAAAAATAAGTAAAGACTGGTAAGCCTTCTTGGCAGGAGTGAAGATGGAAAGATACAATTGTGTGTTAGAAGCCAGTTGAAAAACTAAGATGCATGTGTCCCTGAGATGCTCAGCTAAAACAGCAGAGAATATATCCAGGGTTTCCCAACAAGAACCTGCTGTTTAGCTCAGGGAATTCTACTCAATGTTAGGTGGCAGCCTGGATGGAAGGGGAGTATTGGGGAGAATGGATACATGTATATGTATGGTGAGTTCCTTTGCTTTCCACCTGAAACTGTCACAGTACTGGTAATTGGCTGTACTCCAATACGGAGCTTCCCCAGTGGCTTAGCAGTAAAGATTCTGCCTGCAAAGCAGGAGATGCAGGAAATGCGGGTTCAACCTCTGGGTCAGGAAAATCCCCTGGAGGAGAGCATGGCAACCCACTCCAGTATTCTTGCCAGGAGAATCCTACAGACAGAAGAGCCTGGTAGGCTGCAGTCCATGGAGTCACAAAGAGTTGGACACGACTGAAGCAACTGAGCACACACAGAATCCAATACAAAATAAAAAGCTAAAAAAAAAAAAATCAGAGTTTCCCTAATGGAAGAAGAAATGGAAGCTGTATTGTCCCCCTTACTAGTCCTCTCTGAAGGAGATTGGGCATGTATCCTGCAACTGTGAGAAGTGAGATTGGGCATGTATCCTGCAGTTGTGAGAAGTGACATTGGTACATCAAGATGACAAGAAATTAGCTGGCAGCATGTTGCATTCATCAATCTGTGTGAAATTTCAGACATTGCATGGTCAAAAGTATCTGGAAAGTTCTGTGAGAGTGGATTGAGGGGATTCATTTCTGGATATCCTAGCAGAAAATTTCCTGTAGGGTTTAAAGCTGATGAAACCAACCTTCTGCAAGTGGCAGATGCCAGTAGTAGAAACTATCAGCTCCTGGAAAAGTGATCACAGTGAGTCTAGGGGGTTATTGCAGTTGTTTAAGGAGTCATTGCTCTGCTCACAAAGGTCCATCTAGTCAAATCTATGGTTTTTCCAGTAGTCATGTATGGATGTGAGACCTGGACCATAAAGAAGGCTAAGCACCAAAGAATTGATACTTTTGAACTGTGGTGCTGGAGAAGACTCTTGGGAGTTCCTTGGATTGCAAGGAGATCAAACCAGACAATCCTAAAGGAAATCAAGCCTGAGCATTCATTGGAAGGACTGATGCTGAAGCTGAGGCTCCAGTATTTTGGCTACCTGATGCAAAGAGCCGACTCATTGGAAAAGAACATGATGCTGGGGAAGGTTGAAGGCAGGAGGAGAAGGGGGATGCAGAGGATGAGATGGTTAGATGGCAGCACTGACTCAATGGACATGCATATGAACAAACTCCAGGAGAGAGTGAAGGACAGGGAAGCCTGTCATGCTATAGTCCATGTGGTTGCAAAGAGTCGGACACTACTTAGTGACTGAACAACAACATTAAGGACTCAACAGTGACTCTGAAGTGTGTACTTTGCTTTGCTTGACATTATGCTGAGCTTCAGCAGGCTTATGGAACAACTCATTTGATGAAAAGAGCTGCCTCCATGTTTGGACTTGCCCCTAATATTTACATGTTCCTTTCTACTTACAGTCATTACACAGGATCCTTGGAGCCAATGTTCTTCACATGGAGTTATGTTTGCTTTGAAATGCATATCAGATGCCCACTCTGAACCTTGGCATATGGGGTGATACCTGCAGATAGTTCCCATTTTGTGGCCTGTCTCCTGCTGTTAGGTAAAAACTGTCTGGAAGGTTGCAAAACTAAAATGGAAAAGTAATGAAAAGAGTTTCCTAAGTTACAAATAATTGATGATGATTGTAAAATCGATGGTAAGTTTTCATTGCATAATTTGATTGATATGGCAGTTATCACAGCAGCCTTGAACAGAATGCTCTTGTGAACGTGATCATTTATCTCATGGAGTCTGTTTTTGCATAAATATTTGAAAATGAAAGGCATAATAAATCTGTCCAGAGCATGCACACAGTGGGCTGCCAAGCCTGCCACCTGTTTAAGGTTTTAATGAGCCATTCTGCATTCAACCAAAAGCCACAGCAAATTAGCTCTGACATTTTTCTCTGCTGCTGCCTTTCATATTCCAGGCACTCTGAGAGATCATCTTGCAAGATTCTGTAAATGGACATCACTGAGTTTTTTCATTAGAATTCAGCAATGAGTGTTAAGCCAGCTCCCCCAGATTCATGTTTACATCTGCACATCAATCGGGACTTGGTGTTGGGGGGCTAGGGGCAGAGTTAAAGAGTGATGGGTGAGTGGTCAGAATTGCAGGGAAATGGAAAAAGAGCACTGGACAACGAGCCAAGAAACCTTAGTGTTTGGTTTTCCTGCTGTTACCTGGTGGCCTTTTGGCTCCTCTGGATCCACCGTTGGAAAGGACAGTGTGTCATAGATGTGGAGTGGAGGAGAGTGAGGGGCAGTATTATGGGAATGAACAGTGAATTCTGGAAGGAGCCAAGTTCCCCTCGTTCACCTGTGAAAGTCTTACCAAAGCAAACAGAGCAGTATTATCTCATTCCCTAAATGTGCATGCGTGCATGCATGTGTGCTAAATTGCTTCAGTCACATCCGACTTTTTGTGGCCCTATGGACTGTAGCCTGCCAGGCTCCTCTGTCCATGGAGGTCTCTAGGCAGGAATCCTGAAGCGGGTTGCAAGCCTTTCTCCAGGGGATCTTCCCCATCCAGGGATTGGACCCTCATCTGCGTTGCAGGCAGATAGACTCTACCGCTGAGCCACCGGGGAAGCCCTCCCTAAACGTACTGCTCTTTAATTCAGTCAGATGAAGTAGTTGTTTTGAAGTATAATAGCCTGTTAAGGAAAGGATTCCTGTATTTCCTATCCCTGGGTCCTTAAATAACACAGGTACCAGCACCCCGAAAAAGGGCAGAGCTGGAAAGAAGCAAACAGAGCTTCTGCCTCCTGGAGACTCAAAGAAAGGAGGCTCAGGCACACAGGGAGAAGGGACCCTTCCTGGGGCAGAGCAGAGCATTCATGCTGCAGGGAAATGGTGATTTTGTGCAGGCGTTTTACACTATGCAGTGTGCTCCTGAGCAGCTTGGATAACCTCTGAATTCTGAGCTTTGATTAAATAAAGGGCATTAGCAAAAGACACACGTGTGGGTCATTGCTTTTCCTTCTGCTCCAGTCTTTTCTCTTTATCCTCATCACAACATCTTAATGAGCTTTTAATCCTCCATTTTTATGTTAGCATGTTTATACACAGAGATCTAGCTTGTACTCCTGACCTTGGCAGGCAGTCCATGTTTTATATGCACCTTTGGGAGGCGGAGGGGATTCAGGTTTGCCACTCAACCTAGTTAGGCGCACAGCTCATACCTCCCTGCTGTCCCTCAGGGTGACAGCCAGGGAACAATGGGCTTAATTAGCCAATTTCACATTCAGAATATATTTTTTATCTAGCCTTTTGACCTGGCAAGTCATTAAGGATGCATCTAGTCCTGCTGCTGTTCTTGATGGTGAAGTGAGTTTTTAACCGTGAACTGTTGTGTGTCCTCTGATAACATTTCAAGGGTAAAATCCCTTTGATCTTCTCATTGCTTTTAATAATGATCCCTCAAAAGGAATATAGCCCAGGTTTGCTAGTCAACAAGTGATGCCATGGGTACACATAGTCTGTTTAAGTCAGGGAGACACGTTTCATCAACTGTCAGGAAAACAAACTTGAACCAACTATGTGTTGGTATTATGCATTATTTTTCAATTTTGTAGGCTATTTTTTGCTAAATTATTTTGAAGGGGTTATTTTCATGTGAAAATTAGTATCAGAGTTCAGCATAATCAGCAGGAGATCTGGGTCCAGTGCCCAAGTTTGTTTTTATTTATAATGCTTTCAGAAAGAATTTAGAAGAGGCATTTAATAACAGGCACAAACAAAACATTAAAACAAGAGCCAAATAATAAAGGTAGTTGGAAGAGTACAGTTAATACCAGAAAGCTTAGTCTTATTTAGACTACGATTTTAGATACTCAGAGTTGCAAAGGACTGTGACATTGGGTAGTATCAATCTCTCAGACTACAAACCCAGCGTTAAATAAAATGTAACTACAGTTGATATGTGGGTATGTATGTGCATGCTCTGTTGTGTCTGACTCTTTGTGACCCCATGGACTGTAGCCCACCAGGCTCCTCTATCCATGGGATTTTCTAGGCAAGACTCCTGGACTGGGTTGCCATTTCCTTCTCTAGGGGATCTTCCCAACCCAGGGATTGAACCTGCATCTCTCCTGTCTCCTGCATTGGCAGGCAGATTCTTTACTACTTGCGCCACCTGGGAAACCATATACTTCATGCTAGTCTGAATTTTCAATTTTTATTCTGAATTATAGTCAAAGCATGATTCACACAATTCTTGTAAATTCAGATTTACAGTCAGTTGAAACAGGATTTCATTTCTCCTTGTGTCCAGAAAAAGCACTATGTTCTAGAAAGCATTGGATTGGTTAAGAAGTCCAGTCAGGTTTTCTGTAACATCTAACGAAAAATCCAGACAAACTTTTTGGCCAACCCAATACCTGTCACCAGAGCACCTAAAGAGGTGTTAGCATCCACTGCAATGGAAATCGTTCCTTCAGAGAAGTCACCTCTACATATTTGTATCTGGACATGAGTTTGAGCAAACTCCAGGAGATAGTGAAGGACAGGGAAACCTGGCGTGCTGCAGTCTATAGCGACAGAGTCGGACACAACCTAGCAACTGAACAATAATACTTGTATCTGCTGTGATAATGTCCTGTGTCTTCCCAGTCTCTGATCCTCAGTTCATACATTTTCTTTCTTCCTTACCCACATATTGGACCCTCTTCATTCTCAGCTAACTCCAGTGCCTTCCTTGAAGATTCAGGAAGATTAAATTCTTCCTCCTTGCTCCCTGAATCCACACTCTGCAGACACTGCCCCATGAAATGGGATGGGGTGAAAAACATATCACCTGTTTTCCGGTCAAATTGACCTTGAGGTCAGCTCAAGGATGTCAGGACACAGCATCCTTTCTATGAGAGTCTGATTGGTATCTCTCTCTCTCGTTTCTCCTTCAGTTTTTTCTCCCATTACAGGTCCAAGTTCGTATTCTTTTTAACCTAGTGGAAATAAGGAGTAGATACAAGGAAATATATTGGTTCTGCCTAATTGAAACTTTCTGTCATGTTCTTGACCTGAAGCTTTGAAACTTTGCTACTCATTTGAAGTTCTCTCTCTCTGACTCTACTCCCCTCCAAGGAGATGAAAGAGTCCTTCTGTTGGCCCAAATGAGGGAGCTCAGGAAAAGTCATCAAGGCACAGTGATCATCCAGGCACAGTGAGCTCCAATACTACGAATCTGGTTGACATGAGCATCACCAGATTGCTGTCCGGCCTCTGTGTAAGCAGTCTCATTGATGAGAAACCACTGACAACCCATAGTTTCCCTTTCTGTCTTTGAACAATCCTCATTAATGTTTAAAATTTTTCTTTTTTTCATTACTGAAATATATTTCCCTGTGGATGTTCTTTTTTTTCCCTAGATGCCTATCCATGGCTCAGCATCTAATTAGCTGAAACGCAGTTTAGAAAGGTTTTTAAAAAGCCCTACCTACTACCCAATGCATAATTAACATTTCATCAAATACCATAGTACTGAAGTAAATACAGATTTGGAATTTTATTACTAAATTGAAACCAATTAATACTGAGAGCTAAAAATGTACCACGGTAGCTTCATGTGTCTTCTCTCATTCAACTTTTGATGATCCTACACTGAGATCTGGGGATAAGGGCTATGGCTTCTTCATCGCAACAATAGCATCGTACTCCAGCATCGTGCTTGTGCAGTACTTGAAATTTGGGAGATAAGTGTTGTTTTGACATATTTCAGAGTAAGTTGAGATTCAGAGGGGTTAAGTAATCAACCTAGAGTCATGCAGTGAAGTGGCAGAGGTGAAATAAAATTGAAGTATCCTGAAGCCCTGTGCATGGATAACTGTCTCCTCCTCATTGTTTGGATAGATATAACACTGTATATATCATGAGTTAGGAAGTATAACTTTACTTTGAGTTTTACACGCTCCCCAAAGCTTAAAAGTCCCCTCTAATGAGCCTGAAAAAAATCTCAGTGATGAGCCTTTCTGTTTATATTTCTCTAAGACTTTCCTAAAGATAAAGGGAAAAATACTATAGAGAGGAATCTTAGAGCTTGTCTTGTTGCAAGGTTGGTCCTGACATCCAGGAGTGTGTCTTGCATTAATACACCAGAGCTTTTATTTAAGAATTACCATAGAATTTTCTGTCAACTCATTTTAAGACTTGAAACTAAAATGGTGTCCTAATTCTTCCCACATCTTGTTTTCTGAGAATCTTTCTTTCTTTTTTTTAGACAATGAGATTTAATAAGAATATGTGTATTGTGCTCTAAGAAGTCAGTTACCCCAGCTGACTCCAGCCTGAACAACTTGACAATCCTATGACTCAAGTCTAATTTGAGGTTCCCAATGAACAGAGATTTCTGGTTTTGTTTCAGATGCCAGTAATTTTTTTCCATGTTCCTTCCTTCAAGAAGCACCACAAACCTAACCACATAATGAAACAGCATTTGATACAATTAAACATGATGTAAGCTCAAGAAAGCTCTTTCTAACTCACATGACATTCAGCTGTCCACTTCCTCCCAGGACTTTTTCCAATTTGGAACATTGGAGCCAGACATGGCTGGTCAGTGAGAGATAACAGCTTCATTGAGTTCTCTGAATAAATCTGGAAATCACAGGCTCACCCCAGAGAGTGCCCACTTTTCCTGGGAAGAAGGCCAAAGAAGTATATGTATGAAACTTAAATGTAGTAATTCAGAAAAATCAGTGTTTTGAGATCCCATATGCAACATAACAACAGGTAACAGCTTTTCATGATCGTCATGGAGGAAATGGAACTGGCCAAGTTGGGGAGAAGTTATAGATCAACCTTGTTAATATGTGTTTATTAGTCATGCCTTCATTTCCTTATTGATGGTATTTTCAGTAACAAAAAGCTTTCTTGTAGAAGAGAAAGATAAATGAAATATTGCAGCTTAAGATTTATTGAGCACTTACTATGTGTTGGCTGTTGTTCAAAAGAATTTATATGGAGTATATATTTCAATTCTTAAAATACCTGTAGAATGTACACTGTGATTCTCCTTTTATAGATGAAAACTAGCCCACTCCAGTACTCTTGCCTGGAAAATCCCATGGATGGCAGAGCCTGGTAGGCTGCAGTCCATGGGGTCGCTAAGAGTCAGACACGACTGAGCGATATCCCTTTCACTTTTCACTTTCATGCATTGGAGAAGGAAATGGCAACCCACTCCAGTGTTCTTGCCTGGAGAATCCCAGGGATGGGGGAGCCTGGTGGGCTGCCGTCTACGGGGTCGCACAGAGTCGGACACGACTGAAGCGACTTAGCAGCAGCAGCAGCAGGGCAAAGTTTAGAGGCTTAGGGTGAGAAACTACCATGGAGCCTAATTCACATCAGTCTGTCTGACTCAAATTTGGGCTCTTAACCACAGTGTTTCACTGAGCCCTGAAAGAGGATCTGTTTCAGGAAGCATCACCACGCTGAGTAAGGCAGTGTCCTCTAAGTACCCATAGCAGTGGTCCACCATCACAACATTAAAATGTAAAAATGTACAGAAATGTAACAGCCACAGATAGACAAATATCCCTGATTACTTACCTTGTGTGACTTTACAGTTAATTCAACAGAGTGCTGTAATTTGAAAACATATGCTCATTTATCATATGACCAGAAAGCCCTAGTATCTTGCTTGTTTGGGAAGAACAGTGGTTTGCATTGCCTCAGACGTAACACATTATTTCAAAGCAAAGGCGATAAGGCCTCATCTTGTGAACCCTACAGAATAAGATGAGGGAAATTGCAGGCAGCCGTTTTGACTTTTCGCCTCTAGTGGACTTCCCACATGGCCACCATGTAAACCAAATTGCATTGTTTTGGGAACCAGCAAGTAGACAGATGCTAGGGGTACTATCGGAGAAGGCAATGGCACCCCACTCCAGTGCTCTTGCCTGGAAAATCTGTGGACAGAGGAGCCTGGTAGGCTACAGTCCATGGGGTCGCTAAGAGTCAGACACGACTGAGCGACTTCACTTTCACTTTTCACTTTCATGCATTGGAGGAGGAAATGGCAACCCACTCCAGTGTTCTTGCCTGGAGAATCCCAGGGACGGGAGAGCCTGGTGGGCTGCCATCTATGGGGTTGCACAGAGTCGGACACGACTGAAGTGACTTAGCATAGCATAGCGTGGGGTACTGTGGAAATGCACAATCATCAGTTTAGCCTCCAGGAACAGAACTCAAGAAGTTACTTTCAAGGATTGCAGAAGCTCAGGGCTCAGGTTGAATACTTGAGAGAAAAATATTCCTTCCAGTTTATCTGGTTCTTTCAACCTTGCTTGCATAGCACATTTACCTCCTCTTGGGTCTTCCCCGGTGGCTCAGTGCTAACGAATCCACCTGCAGCGCAGGAGATGGAGATTCAATACCTGGATCGGGACAATCCCTAGAGGAGGGCAGGGCAACCCACTCCAGTGTTCTTGCCTGGAGAATTCCACAGACAGAGTAGGCTGGAGGGCTACAGTTCATAGGGTCGCATACAGTTGGACATGACTGAAGTGATTGAGCACACACATATGCAATAATAGACCTTCAGAAGCAGGCACTATGAAAACTACATTGATTACCTTAACAGTATTGGACTTGGGCGAAGGGGACAAAATAGAGAGAAGCTTTTCCTTCAAGAACTACTGCTTCAAGAAGTAGCATTGCTTGTGTTTCTGATCAACGTAGCCAATGGAGATCTCATGCTTACCTAATAGTTAAACACTCTAAAGATATGTAATATATATTAATTTTGCTCATGAATGTCCCATTGTCAGAAAGATCTCTCTCCCTTCTCTGCCTGCTGTGTTCCAAGAAATGAGGGAAATTATAGGCCTCTCTACCTATGCTGGCCCATAGGTTTGGGTTCAGAACTTGGATGAACCAAACCCTCCACCCTTCACTTTCCCTGACTTCATTACCAATTCTCACCTCCCTCAATTTTACGTGTGTTTGTGTGTGAACAAACTGAGAGACTGAGGCAGAGATTGGGATAAACAGGAAACAATGACTCTTGATTTAAAAAAAAAAAAATGGCAGTTCTGATGACTCGAGATATGCAAAGGAGAATGGCAGGGGTTGGAGCTGTCCATTAGAAACTTCCCATCTGTCAGCACATGCTTGCATAAACTCTCCCACACAATGTAATGAGTTGTGAAATTCTATCCTTGTCTGTGATGATTAAAAAAAAAAAGAAAAACTGCTTTTAAAAACCTCATTTTATAGACAGGTCTATGCAAAGACCTGAGCCATAATCTTCTAATTGTTGGACTGATGATTTAACTTTTAACTCATCTACTCATCCAAAGAATATTTGAGCTAATTATTAGAGCTATTTTTTAAATTAAAACATGACCTCTGTGATAATAGGTGCCTTGGATGATTATAAAGTATTTTGAAGTTGTCACACTTTGTAATATTTGAACATATTACCTTTTTCTTTTTTAAAATTAACTATTTTTAATTGGAGGATAATTACTTTACAATATGGTGATGGTTTTTGCCATGCATCATCATGAATTAGCCATGGGTGCACCTGTGTCCCCCCATCCTCAACACCCCCGCCTTCCCTCACCACCCCATCCTTCTGGGTTGTCCCAGAGAACTGGCTTTGAGTGTCCTGCTTCATGCATCGAACTTGCACTGGTCATCTATTTTACATATGGTAATATACATGTTTCAATGCTATTCTCTCAAATCATCCCACCCTCACCTTCTCCCACAGAGTCCAAAAGCCTGTTCTTTATATCTGTGTCTCTTTTGCTGCCTTGCATATAGGATCATCATTACCATCTTTCTAAATTCCATATATGTGCATTAGTATACTGTATTGGTGTTTCTCTTTCTGACTTACTTCAGTTTGTGTAATAGGCTCCAGTTTCATCCACCTCATTAGAACTGACTCAAATGTGTTCCTTTTTATAGCTCAGTAATATTCCATTGTATATATGTACCACAACTTCCTTATCCATTTGTCTGCCGATGGACATCTAGGTTGCTTCCGTGTCCTAGCTATTGTAAACAGTGTCTCTTTCAATTCTGGTTTCCTCCATGTGTATGCCCAGCAGCGGGATTGCTGGGTCATATGGCAGTTTTTTTTCCCAGTTTTTTAAGGTTGTTTTTTTTCTTTTTTTCCCCCAGTTTTATCTCCACACTGTTCTCCATAGTGGCTGTACCAGGTTGGATTCCCACCGACAGTGTAAGAGGGTTCCCTTCCCTCCACAACCTCTCCAGCATTTATTGTTTGTAGACTTTTTGATGGTAGCCATTCTGACCAGCATGAGATGATACCTCACTGAGGTTTTGATTTGCATTTCTCCAACCAGTCCCTTCTGAAGGAGATCAGCCCTGTGTGTTCTTTGGAGGGAATGATGCTAAAGCTGAAGCTCCAGTACTTTGGACACCTCATGCGAAAAGTTGACTCATTGGAAAAGACGCTGATGCTGGGAGGGATTGGGGGCAGGAGGAGAAGGGGACGACAGAGGATGAGATGGCTGGATGGCATCACTGACTTGATGGACATGAGTTTGAGTGAACTCCGGGAGTTGGTGATGGACAGGGAGGCCTGGCGTGCTTCGATTCATGGGGTCGCAAAGAGTTGGACACGACTGAGCGACTGAACTGAACTGAATAATGATTGATGTTAATCATCTTTTCATGTGTTTATTAGCCATATGTATGCCTTCTTTGGAGAAATGTCTGTTTAGTTCTTTGACCCACTTTTTGACTGAGTTGTTCATTTTTCTGGTATTGAGCTGCATGAGCTGCTTGTATATTTTGGAGATTAATTCTTTGTCAGTTGTTTAATTTGCTACTATTTTCTCCCATTCTAAAGGTTGCCTTTTTGCCTTGATTATAGTTTCCTTCATTGTGCAAAACCTTTTAAGTTTAATAAGGTCCCATTTGTTTATTTTTGTTTTTATTTCCCTTTCTCTGGGAGGTGGGTCATAGAGGATCTTGCTGTGATTTATGTCAGAGAGTGTTCTGCCTATGTTTTCCTCTAAGAGTTTTACAGTTTCTGGTGTTATATTTAGATCTTTAATCCATTTTGAGATTTGTGTGTGTGTATGGTGTTAGAAAGTGTTCTAGTTTTGAACATGGAAAATATATGCCTTTTAGAATGGCTTTTTATTGTGATAAAAATGCATAAGATGAGATCTACTCTCAACAAATTTTGAAGTGTACAGTACAGGATTATTAACTCTATGCACAGTGTTATGCAGCACAAAGTTATCTCTAGAACTTTCTCATCTGGTATAACTAAAATACTACACCTGGTGAATAGCAGCTCCCCAGTCCCCGCTGTTCCTGCCCATGGAAACCACCACTTTACTTTCTGCTTCTAAGACTTTAACTACTTTCGTTGCTGCTGTTTAGTTGCTAAGTCATGGTCAACTCTTTTGACCCCGAGAACTTCAGCCTTCCAGGCTTCTTCTTCCATGGGCTTTCCCAGGCAAGAATACTTGAGTGGGTTTCTATTTCCTCCTCCAGGGGCTCTTCCTGACCCAGGGATCAAATCCATGTTTCCTGCATTTACAGTTTTTTTTTTTTTTTTTAACCACTGAGCCACCTGGGAAGCCCTTAATTACTTTAGATACCTCATGTAAGTGGAATCATGCAGTATTTGTCTTTCTGTAATTGACTTATGTCACTTAGCATAATGTCGTCTAGGTTCATGCATGTTGAAGCATATATCAAAATTTCCAAAGCTGGATAATAGTCCATTGTACATATCTATCACATTTTCTTCACCCATTTAGCCATTGATGGACACTTAGGTTATTTCCACCTCTTAGCTATTTTAAATAATGAGTACAAGCATCTCTTTGAGATATTGTTTTCAGTTGTTTTGGGTAAATACACAGAATTGGACTCATTGGACCATACAGTGTTTTTAATTTTTGAGAAATCTTTGAACTCTTTTCCACAGTGACTATACCATTTTCCATTTTACCAACAGTGCAACTGCATAAGGATTCCAAGTTTTCTACTTCTTCAATGCTTGTTTTCGTTTTTTTTTTTTTTTTAAATAAGGGTTATTCTAACAACTGTAAGGTGATAGCTCATGTGGTTCTGATTGGCATTTCCCTGATGATTAGTGATAAAACATTATGTTTTAATTTTTTTAATTATAATTACATCCAGAGAACAAATCCCATATCTATATATTTCTATTCTCCAAAGTCATTCATTCTTTGACATAAGAAATGCTCTGTGTGCTCCTAGAAATGGCCTTCTAGACTTCTTCCTGTGCTGCAGAAGGTTGACGATAATAGGTCTCATTTTATTTTGTGCTGTAGCGCATCCTTGACCATCCAAGCTGCTGTGCTGTGCTGTGCTGTGCCTAGTCACTCAGTCATGTCTGCCCCTTTGCAACCCCATGGACTCTAGCCTGCCAGGTTTCTCTGTCCATGGGGAATTCTCCAGGCAAGAATACTGGAGTGGGATGCCATGCCCTCCTCCAGGGGATCTTCCCAGCCTGGGATTGAACTCTGGTCTTCCGCATTGCAGGCAGATTCTCTACCGTCTGAACTACCAGGGAAGTCCCCAAGCTGCTATAATTTCTTCTAAAATGTTGCAGCCCTTCAGTGTGAGTACGGGCTGAGTCACTTCAGTGGTTTTCAACTCTTTGTGACCCATTGGACTGCATGGGCCTTCAGTGTATCATGTTATAATACATTTAATTAAACAAAAGCTACACTACATTTTTTTTTTTTTCTGAACTAGGCCTTTCTCTATCTTGGATGTAGAGTGCTGGTGAATAATGCCCTAAGCTTCTTAGAAGACTTTTTGTTTAGTTAGTGGTCTACAAGGTAAACCCTTATGATTTTTAGAGGCTCTTTTAAGTACAAATAAAAAGGGTCTGAGTGTCATGTCCCTGAGATTTTCAGAGGCTCTACTGCACACCCTTAGAAGCGATCTGAGGTCTCAGCAAGGGGTCTTACAGCCATACTTTTGAAATGATTACCACTTGACTGGTGGTGTTCTGGATTTGCTGTTTGCTCTTATGCTGCGCTCTTAGGTTGCCTAGAGAAACTGGGCATTATAAAAACAGTTTGATGAGTAAGTTTTGTCTTCTTTATATATTTTCTCTAAAGGCCTTTTTATAGTATTTTTTTTTTTAGTTTGTCATTTTCTAGTTATACATTGTCCTATGTAGATAAAAGAAAATAGTTGTCACTTTCAACATTCTGCCTGAATATCTTAGTGAAATTGACCAGTTCATTAGGTATATATATTTTTATACCTTATCAATGGTACAGTGTTGCCTAACACTCTGCCACTGCATACCTAGGGTTATCTTTTCTCCAGCTTCTAATTGCCTCACTGTCTTTCCTGCCCCCAACCCCTAACAGAAGTCTCTCTGAAGACTTCTGGCTTCAGCCAAAGGCCGTACTACATGTTGTAGGTTTTTGTTAACAATAGCCACTGAATTCTCCATACCATGTTATGCTTCTATCATGTATCACTGCCAACTATCCCAAAATTCAGAGGCTTAGGATAATAATCATTTTACTATATCTTACGGTTTCCTGGATCGGAAATTTGGGCAGTTTGACTGAACAATTCTTTTGCCCTGGTTGACAGCAGCCAAAGGCACTCGCGGTATTCATTAGTGGATGGGCTGCTCTAAAGGGTTCGAGACAGATTCACGTACATGTCTGGCACGAGGTTCAGACAGCTGGGTTCAATCACAGCTGTTGATTGACACATCTATGTGTGGGCTCTCTAGCAGAGGTATCTCTAGATACCTGGTAGGTTTTTGTAGAGAATAAGGACTCCCAGTGTATGTCCCAGTAGGGAGTATTCTCACAAATTCAAAGCAGTCATAGAGTCCACCTATATTTAAGGGAAAGTCCAAACATTTCATCTCTTGATGGGAAGAGTGCTGTAAAAGTTGTACCCATATTTACCACGCCAAATGATAGTATAAGAAATAATAATGAGTCAGCAGGAATAAAAGAAATGGAGCAAATATTTGCTAGAGAAAAGGGCACTATTAATTTATAATCTAAAAATGTATTAAATCCAGGGCATGAGGTTAATATGCTCCATTATCAAACATCTTTAAGGTAACAAATATATATAAGCTTAGGAACTTTACTTATATTTTTCCAGAGTGAGTCATGACAAAGAAGTGTTCACCAAGAAAACTGAGCCACTGGTGATGGCTTGTATTGATGAGACTTTAAATGAAAGCTTCCAAGTTAACTTTTAGGGAGGTATGTAGTATTGGAAAGGTTACTCAGAATATCTTGCAACACTACTGACAGGCTAGAGAGCTGTGTGTGTGTGTGCGTGTGTGTGTGCGTGTGTGAGTGTGTGTGTGTGTGTGTGAGCTGCCCTCATGCTTCTCTTTGTGAAGAATCCTCTTCAGACATTAAATGCATCCTTAAGCCTGATTGCTTATTGAAAAAGAGTGCCTACCTTTGAAATCCAAATGTACTTGCAAAATTTGAACACACTTCTATTGTCTCGTATCTCTCTTTTTTTTTTTTTTTTTATTTGTGGCCGGGTCTTCCTGCTGCTCAGGCCATTCTCTAGTTGCGGTGAGCGGGGCTCCAGCTGCGGTGCAGGGCTTCTCGTCTCGGGGGGCTTCTCGTCACCGAGCAAGGGCTGGAGGTGCCCGGTTTCAGAAGCTTCAGCTCATGGGCTCCGGGGCACAGACCCAGGAGCTGTGGTGCACAGGCTTAGCTCCTCCAAGGCGTGTGGGATCTTCCTGGCTCAGGGATCGAACCCGTGCCTCCTGCACTGACAGGCAGATTCTTTACCACTGAGCCACCAGCGAAGCCCTATTGTCCCATATCTTAAATTATAAGGTTATACCCAGTTGGAAGAGCAAGAAGCACTTTGAAAGAAGAGGATAAATTTTTAACAAAGTTATTGTATCAGTCAATTAGTCTTCTCTGCTTCAGACATTTGGCCACCAAACATGAGCATTACAAATATTTTCAGAAGATATTTTACTAGAAAGTAGGTGGAAGAACCCTCACCACTAACTTTTTGGATCCTTACCAAGTGTTCTTCTGTGTCAATGTAGAGATGGGACGAGAGGAAATGATCATACATTTATCAACTTCTAGAATGATTTTCCAAATTCTAACTATATAGATTATAGATGGATATATAGATAGGTTGATAATTTTAAGTAAGATTTCTGTTTAGGGAGAAATCAATAGGAAGAAGTTTTGAAAATTTGCAGAGGAGTTACTTAGTTTGCAAAATAGATGGGTGCCCTACTTGGTTTATTTGTTTCTTTATACATAGCTTTTGTTTTTCTTTAAGTTCTGGGAAACTATGGGATTGCTGACACAGTAGAGAATCTTTGGCTGTTAATACAAGAGGGACGTAGAGATCTACTTAGAGATCCCCTAGTCTTCCCTTGAAAGAACAGGGGACCTGGAGTCAGGGGTATCAGGAGCACAAGTCAGAATCCAGTGATTATGCCAAATGTAAGTTCCAGTGAAATAGGAGCTCTATCCATCTTTTTCATCAATGGTGTGCCTGGTGGCTGGAGCAATACAACTGCTTTTTGAATGAAAGTTTTCCTTTTCTGACTGAAGATTATAGCACTACTCATGAATTAAAAGATGCTTGCTCTTTGGAAGAAAAGCTATGACAGACATAGTGTATTGAAAAGCAGAGATATCACTTTGCTGACAAAGGTCCGTTATAGTTAATGCTATGGTTTTCCTAGTAGTCCTGTATGAATGTGAGAATTGGACCATAAAGAAGACTGAGCGCCAAAGAATTGATGCTTTCAAACTGTGGAGCTGGAGAAGACTCTTGACAGTGCCCTGGACTTCCAGGAGATCAAATTGGTCAATACTGAAGGAAATCAACCCTGAATATTTATTGGAAGGACTGACGCTGAAGCTGAAGCTCCATTTCTTTGTCCACCTGATGTGAAGAGCCAGCTCATTGGAAAAGACCCTGATGCTGGGAAAGAAGGCAAAAGGAGAAGGCAGTGGCAGAGAATAAGATGGTTAGATAGCATCACTGACTCAATGGACATGAGTTTGAGCAAACTCAAGGAGATAGTGAAGGACAGGGAAGCCTGGAGTATTATTGTCCGTGGGATCACAAAGAGTCAGACACTACTTAGCAACTGAACAACAACTTAATAACTATGCATTTTTTTTTCAGTTTACTTTAGCTTTTAGCCTCAGTTCAGTTCAGTGCAGTTCAGTCACTCAGTCATGTCCAACTCTTTGCGACCCCACGGACTGCAGCACACCAGACCGCCCTGTCCATCATCAACTACCGGAGTTTACTCAAACTCATGTCCATTGAGTTGGTGATGCCATCCAGCCATTTCATCCTCTGTTGTCCCCTTCTCCTCCTGCCTTCAATCTTTTCCAGCATCAGGGTCTTGTCCAATGGGTCAGTTCTTTGTATCAGGTGGCCGAAGTATTGGAGTTTCAGCATCAGTCCTTCCAATGAATATTCAGGACTGATTTCCTTTAGGATGGACTGGTTGGGTCTCCTTGCAGTCCAAGAGACTCTCAAGAGTCTTCTTTAACACCACAGTTCAAAAGCATCAATTCATCGGCACAGTGATCAGCTTTCTTTATAGTCCAACTCTCACATCTATACATGACTACTGGAAAAACCATAGCCTTGACAAGACGGACCTTTGTTGGCAAAGTAATGTCTGTGCTTTTTAATATGCTGTCTAGGTTGGTCATAGCTTTTATTTCAGGAGGAAGCATCTTTTAATTTCATGGCTGAAGTCACCATCTGCAGTGATTTTGGAGCCCCAAAAATAAAGTCTGTCACTGTTTCCACTGGTTCCCCATCTATTTGCCATGAAGTGATGGGACCAGATGCCATGATCTTAGTTTTCTGATGTTGAGTTTTAAGACAACTTTTTCACTTACCTCTTTCACTTTCATCAAGAGGCTCTTTAGTTCTTCTTAGCTTTCTGCCATAAGGGTGGTGTCATCTGCATATCTGAGGTTATTGATATTTCTCCCGGCAATCTTGATTCCAGCTTGTGCTTCCTCCAGCCCAGCGTTTCTCATGATGTACTCTGCATATAAGTTAAATAAGCAGGGGGACAATATACAGCCTTGACGTACTCCTTTTCCTATTTGGAACCAGTCTGTTGTTCCATGTCCAGTTCTAACTGTTGCTTCCTGACCTGCATACAGGTTTCTCAAGAGGCAGGTCAGATGGTTGGCCTACAAAGAAAGAATATATTAGACCACTGTATGTAAATATTAGAGAATTTTCTTTCCTAATTATATAGATGCATCTTCATCTCAATGTAGTTATTCAGTTATGAGTCTTGTCATAAATAAATCTCCTCAAGGAATGAAATAGCCCCATACATCATGCACTGAGTTTTCAGGTTTTATATAAGTTATTAAGGGTAAGTAACTAAATACAAGGTCATGTTTAGTTGAGTTAGGAAAACAACAATTGATGTGAAGATGAAATGATACCCTTAGGACCCCAAGATCTATTTTAAGCATTTTTATTTGGGGTTTTAGAGGGATCCAAACCCCAAGATGTCATCTCCACTGTAAACCTGTAATATATGTATTTTTTCACTTATTTTGTACTTCCCACAGTGAAAAGTAAAGTAAAACACTATTTTGATTCCGTATGTATCCATCTCTCCAAAAATAAATGAAATTATGCTGATACAGGACTATGCTATTTCTCTGCCCGCCTCAAAAGACCTTGGCTCATATTCTCCTAGGCCATGGGGGACAACACAGTGAAGACAGGGTTTTCATTCACCTGGATGTTTGTCCATAACGTGGGCATGGGGTTAGCTACTTCTGCTTCATTTATCCATTTGAAAGAGCTTAAAAATAAAACTGAAACATACCTTCTTAGTGTAATCAGAATAATCAATCATCCCATAGATGAAAAAGAAGGGAATTCTTGTCTGAAGTGCCTCTTTTTAAACTGGCAACCTTCTATTTTGAACTAAAGCCCCATTGTTATAGCAAGTGTGATTGTTAATGAAGGATTTGTGGTCTCTTTGATTATCACTGACTCTGAAATATTGACATTAATATGTTAAAATTCTGAAGCTGAGTAAATCACACCTAGGTCATTTGATGGTCTATATCAGCAGGAAGTCAAATAAATTAGAGATGACTGTTTTCAAATTAACTGATATTAGTTAATATTCATTAGAGTAAATCCAGTTAATTTCTTCTTAGTCAGTTTTATTTGAAAGAGACCAAATTAATTGATAAAATGTATTTCACAGTGTTTGCTTGTCCCTACCTCCTGTCTCTGACACATGTTACTCAAAAGCATATACAGTTCCATGGAGGAAATATACTGATAGAGTATAACTTGAATTTATCTTCCTGAAGGAAGTATGTTGACACAGTTACACATAGTTTAAGTCAGCCAGAGGCATGGGCAGTTTCCTTTTCATTTCTATTTAGTCATGTACAGATAAAAGATGATGATGATGATGATGTAGCATTTTTAGAGAAAGACTAACATTGCCAAAGCTTAGGATGATTTTAATTTTTCTGATCATATGAATTAAGTTGAGAGTGATGGGTCTCATTTGGGACCCAATAGTTTTTTTTTTTTTTAATTGAACCTGAGTGCTATTGATTAACAGTAGGGTTTTGTTTTGTTTTGTTTTCTGTTCCATCATCAGTTTTTACTAGGGTCTAGTCGCTAAGAGTCAGACATGACTGAGCGGCTTCACTTTCACTTTTCACTTTCATGCATTGGAGAAGGAAATGGCAACCACTCCAGTGTTCTTGCCTGGAGAATCCCAGGGACGGGGGAGCCTGGTGGGCTGCCGTCTATGGGGTCTCACAGAGTTGGACATGACTGAAGTGACTTAGCAGCAGCAGCAGAATTCAGATTGATAACTTAGCAAGGAAATAATAGGAAGAAAAACATTTACACCATATTTTTACCAATTAAATAAGAAAAAGGCAGGTGTATATTCAAGAAATACCAACCCTGTCTAGAACCCAATAAGGCTGAATGATTTATCTGAATCATTTCAGATTCATGGTTTGTTTCCTTAGCTTTGCTACTCTTTCTGACTTCACTTTTAATGCCTGTAGTGGTTTTAAGTTAGGTATCCTTTTATATGTTTTAAAGCCTGCATTAAATGGCAGCTTAGTTTGTTGAAAAGGATTCACTGACATCACGTGTGCAAGCACTTTATTTCTGAAGCAAATTCTTTCAACTGAACTCAGAACTGGACTGTGCTCATTGTAAATAAACGTGCCCAGCCCGTCATCCTCACGGTTAAGGCAGGAGAGGGGCTGCTCTGTCAGCTAGGCAGAAGCAGGAGCTGCCTGACTCTGTTGTTGACTTATATAAAAGGACACCATGCAGAAATGATGAGTCCAGCAGAGCACTTATCAAGTTGCTGAGGACCTCCTCCTCCTGCCAGTGGAAAAAGAAGCAGTGAGAGGATTGGGTAATGACAGAAGAAGTTTTCCTAGTTGGATGTATTTGGGGTGCAGTTCAGATGTAGGCTAGGATAATAATATCAATGGATAATGGTTGTGCTACAGTTGGAAGCCTAAGAAATACTCCCTTTGAGCCACAGAAGATCACTGGAAGATAAATCAAGGTCAGCTAGTGAGGAAAGGATCTTATAGTTTTATGTTGTTTTCCAACTTGATTAATCAACCACCATGCATTTGTCATGCTAACAAACTTTAATTGATTATTATACACAGTGAACTACTTTGTCCTTAGCATTGGGATATGCTCCAAAGAAGTTTTAAACAATAATGTCCTCTGCTTCTATACTCAAGGAGCTTAAATATCTAGTTGTGTAGGGACTTCCCTGGTGGTCCAGTGGTTAAGACTTTGCCTTCCAATGCAGAGGATGAAGATTCTATCCCTGGTCTGGGAACTAAGATCCCACATAACTCAGGGACAAAAAAAAAAAAAAAAAAAAAACCATAAAAGAGAAGCAATATTGTAACAAGTTCAGTAAATAATTTAAAAATGGTCAACATAAAAAGCAATCTAGTTGTGTGCAATAAAAAAAAAAAAAAAAGACAGGCATAAAACCAGTGAACATTACTTGGACAGCGTAATACACTGCTATGACAATAAGCTCAATTGTGCAACAGGTTCCTCTGTCTATGGGATTCTCCAGGTAACAATACTGGAGTGTGTTGCCATTTCCTACTACAGGAAATCTCCCTGACCCAGGGATTGAACCTGTGTCTCCTGCAGTGGCAGGCAGATTCTTTACCACCGACCCACCTGGGAAACTCATTGTATAATAGACAGCAGATAAGATAATATAAATATGTTCCTATGTTCTAAAAGAGAGACTAACAAATTAGGTAAAATGGGAGTCAATGGGGCTTAGTATCTGAGGAAAGGAATGATGAAGAAGATTGAGTTTGAGCTTTAAGATGGGCCAAATGTTGAAAACTGAAAATGAGAGGAAGCGCATCCCAGGTTGAGTGAAGAGCATGAGTAAAGCACAGAAGGTGAAAATACTCAGGGGTGGCGGCGGGTGGAGAAGGTGGAGGCAAGCTGAAAAAGGACGGGTGCCCTGACCAGAGGTGATAGTCGATGCTGCAGAGAAATTACAATCAAAATCGACAGAGCCCTGAGCCCTTCCCTGGCAGCCCCGTAGTTAAGAATTTCTTTTCCACTGCAGGAGGTGTGGGTTCAATCCCTGGTCAGGGAGCTGAGATTCCATGTGCCTCATGGTCAAAAAGAGAAAAGAAAAGAAATACAGAAATAATGTTATAACAGATCAAAAAAGACTTTAAAAAATGGTCCTTAAAAAAAAAAAAAAAACCTTAAAAAAACATTGGAAGAGCCCAAGTTGAAAAGCTACAAAACTTGATAGAAATGTTGAGTCCTTAAAAAAAATTTTTTTTTAGTTTTTATTTAATGTCTTACAATCTCATTTCTGTTTAATGTTTTGGTTTTTTTGTTCATGAGGCATGTGGAATCTTAGCTCCCCAACCAGCGATCGAACCCAGACCCCCTGTATTGAAAGGCTAAATTTTAACCACCTGAACTCCAGGGAAGTCCCTATTTTATTTTTAATGTTTACATATTAATGTAACATATAATGTTTACATATGTTAACATATAATGTTTACATATGTTAACATTTAATATTTACATATAATGTAATGTCACATTATAGTGTTATTTGGGGCTTCCCAGTAGGCTCAGCTGGTAAAGAACCCACCTACCAATGCAGGAGATGCAAGAGCCGAGGGTTCAATCCCTGGGTTGGGACGATTCCCTGGAGAAGGGCGTGGCAACCCACTCCAGTATTCTTGTCTGGAGAATTCCAAGGACAGAGGAGCCTAGTGGTTGGTCTATAGTCCATGTGGTTGCAAAGAGAAGGATACAATTGAAGTGACTTAGCACATGTATGATAGTGTCATTTATAAAGCATGATTAAGCAAGTGGTACATTTGATGGGAGTGTGAGTGTGGAACAGAAAAGTGGGAGGGGCAGCCAGCCAGCAATATCTATATAACCAAGCTCTCACTAAAATTTCCCAATGGTTCTGCCCACTGTGACAGTTTTAAATAAAATCCAGTGAGTTCAGGTGTACAGATGTTTCAAAACCTTTGTCAGTCTGAAACTAGGACTCTTAACAGGAAATGTTTGTGTTTAATCATTTGATGAACTGATGGATGCGTAGAGGGTTAATAAGGTTTCTGTGACCGTATCTGCCTGGTTGGAGGGGTGGCTGGCAGACTGTGTAGGAGGCTATTATAGGGGCATAGCTGTAGAAAATGAAAAAGTAAGCAGATTCCAGAAATTTTTCTGAGAGAGAATTAGCAAGATTTCGTGGGATTAATTGAATGTTAAATGTCTCAACACGTGTGAGGTGCTATAAACTGTGTTGGAACATGACACTTCTCTATGTAATAGTATCCTTCATGGTGTCATCAGTTCAAAGTTTCCACCTTTAACACCATGGAGTTGTCTTAGTCTGCTGGGGCTGCCATCAGACCAGTTAACAAAAGCCATCAACTGGGTGACTTAGACAACAGACATTTCTTCTCTCACAGCTCTGGAGGCTGGAAGTCTGAGATCAGGGTGCCTCCACTAATTCCATCAGACCAGGGCCCCATCCTCATGACTTCATTATCCCTCAAACGTGGTGGTGGTGGGTTGTCTGACTCTTGGCAACTGTAGTACAGGGTTTCCCAGGTGGTGCTAGTGGTAAAGACCCACCTTCAAATGCAGGAGATGAAAGAGATGCTTGTTTAATCCTCGGTTCGGGAAGATCCCCTGGAGAAGGGCATGACACACTCCAGTATTCTTGCCTGGAGAATCCCATGGACAGAGGAACCTCATGGGCCACAGTGCATAGGGTCGCAAAGAATCAGACATAACTGGAGCAACTTAGCATGCACGCATGGAGCGTAGCACAACAGGCTCCTCTGTCCTCCACTGTCTCCTGGAGTTTGCTCAAATTCATGTCTATTGAGTCAGCAGTGCTATCTAACCGTCTCATCCTCTGCCACCTCCTTCTCCTTTTGCCTTTAATCTTTCCCAGCATCAAGGTCTTTTCCAGTGACTTGGCTCTTTGCATCAGGTGCCAAAGTATTGGAACTTTAGCATTCAGTATCAGTCCTTCCAGTGAATATTCAGGAGTGATTTCCTTTAGGATTGACTGGTTTGATCTCCTTTGTCTAATAACCACTAGCTACTTTTTTGTCATATTTGTTGCATCTTTTAAAAAAAAATTGTACTTTCTGCATGACTGCATCCTACTGTAAAATAAATAACATCAATAAATCAAGAATTTAAAACAACTGTCATAAAAGGAAATGTCTGTCCTTGTAGTTCGTATCTTATCTGGTCAGATTTGGGTTGATTGCAATTTTCTCTTTTTAAAATTGAGAATTTCTTGGGTGGTCCTGACAGATGTTCAGGAAACTTGTAAACCCTCGTATTAGCACAAACTATAGTGTTAGTGACATCAAGATCCATATAAAGTCATGTACTCACAGATGCATACTATATGTATGTGTATACTATAATGAGGGCTCCAGCTGACTGGAAACATGTGGCGAGTGGATTTAATAAAATTCTTTTTTGAAAGTTGATCATTCAAACCATCTGTACTGTGGTAACATCACACTTCCTTCATGTCTCGTCTGAGAGAACAAAATAACCAGAGGTTTGGACCTAGTTCCTCAGTCAAAAGAAGGCCATTCAAAAATCCATCAGTCCCATGGTGCATATTTCTCCTCTGAAAGGTTATTTCATCTGTACTAAACTCCAGTTGGCCTGTGAATGTATGTCTCTTTCTCTTTTTTTCCCCCCTCTCTCTCTGGCTAGAATATATATGTGTATAAAATGTACATACCCATGTGTAATAAAGCTTCCCCCTTTAGGACTTTTATACATGAGGATAAAGATAAGATGAACTTTGAAGAGGAAGTTAAAAAGGGAAGTATACTTTTATATTTTGGTGAAAAGACAGAATGAAATAGAGAAGTGAAACAAGTTTTTAACATGGACTTCCCTTTTTATGGCTAAGAGAAACAAATGTACATTATATTTGCACAAATGCAGTTTTCATAAAATTAGAATAGTGCATATATTAAAATGATTATTATAGGTTGCTTTCTAGCACCATATTAAATAGATGTCAACCTTATTAATAATTTATTAATATCTGTTTTAATGATATATATTTCAATTATTTTAACTGAAATACTTCAATATTTATATATTAGTGTTTTATAGATTTCAAATTATTATAGGAAAAGATACATTTTTAAGACACAATAAAAAATAATTAGTCCTTTTTAATTTTGTAATATTTTTCTTTTTTTTTAATTTAATTTTATTTTTTAACTTTACAATATTGTATTGATTTTTCCATATATTGAAATGAATCCACCACCGGTATACATGTGTTCCCCATCCTGAACTCTCCTCCCTCCTCTCTCCCCATACCATCCCTCTGGGTCATCCCAGTGCACCAGCCCCAAGCATCCAGTATTGTGCATCGAACCTGGACTGGCGACTCATTTCATATATGATATTATACATATTTCAATGCCATTCTCCCAAATCATCCCACCCTCTCCCTCTCCTACAGAGTCCAAAAGACTGTTCTATACATCAGTGTCTCTTTTGCTGTCTCGTATACAGGGTTATTGTTACCATCTTTCTAAATTCCATATATATGCGTTAGTATACTGAATTGGTGTTTTTCTTTCTGGCTTACTTCACTCTGTATAATAGGCTCCAGTTTCATCCATAATAGCCAGGGCATGGAAGCAACCTAGATGTCCATCAGCAGATGAATGGACAAGAAAGGTGTAATATTTTTCTTACCCAAATTGTCAATGAGTTATTCAGTGTAATACTAAAAGCAAAAAGACAAATGTGTACTGTTTATTTTTTTGCCTCAGAGGGCTTGTGAGTTTTGATGTACTCTAATTGAGATTGTTTTCAGAGTCCATAACCAGGTTGTAGTGATAAATTTCATGTTTAATTCACAGCATTACTTGTATACAGTTTTGAACACTTAAACTAGACTTTCATTATTGTGAAAATGTAGATGATGCTTACTTTGATGTGACTTTGGTATGAGTATTTGTGTATTGAAGTTCAAGTACCTTCAGTCCCCCACCCACCCAGCTTCATTAACAGCCTGTGAATAAGTCACATATTAACTTCATATAGGTGACCCTTGAAGGCTACAGTCTGGGTCTGAAAAGTGTTAAGATGTACTCAGTGTGATGATGAAGAAGACCTTTGCTCTGCATAAGACCAGTTTGGTTGTGAGTGGAGAGAAATGTGGGTCAGAAACTGCCAGTAAGAGAATCACAGGGACCCATGTGAAAGGAAAGATCACATGTGGGGGAAAAAAGAGAAGTCTTCACATTGACAGGATGAGGGGGAAAAATGAATAAAACAAATAAAGATCCCACCAAGATAATGACTGAGGCAATCAGGTCATTGTTGACAAAAATGTAGGAAATTTAATCTTTTGTTTACGTTAAAAACAGATCCTCTCATGGCTTATTCTATTTGACTAATTCAAATGAAAATTGCCTGGTCACCAAGAGCCTTTGCTATATAGGGAATTCATTCACATGCTTACTTATTTATTCATTTATTCATTCTACAAATATTTTTGAGTACTTACCAAAGACACTATAATTTCTCTGCATGGAGTATGATATTGTGGAAAGGCTTGCAAACAATGCATCATGCCGTTAACTCCTGTCTTTGAGCATGTTACTAACATGAGGATAAAGAGTAGAAGAGGAATTGGGCATTCTTGCTAGGAGAACTTCACAGGATTATTGCATGGGGCATGGGATCGATCAGTCTCCCTGGAGTAGTGTGTGGAGAGGATCCCACAGGATGAGAAATTCAGGGTCAGTGGGGTGAGATTGTAGGTGGTCCTGAACACCAGGATAAAAATTGTCAAAAAATGCACTAAGTGAGAGTTTTGAGTTAAGTTTTATTTGGGGAAAAAATGAGGACTATAGCCTGGGAGACAACACCTCAGATAACTCATGAGAAACTGCTGCAAAAAGGTAGTGGGGGAGAAAGTGAGTGTATATGTGATTTTGGTGAAGGGGGAGTACATGCAATCAAGCACATGTTTCTCACAGATTTGTGCTAGTCATGAGGAGTAGTCTTCACCATGTAGGATTTTCAGTTCAGTTCAGTCACTCTCGTGTCCAACTCTTTACAGCCCCATGGACTGCAGCATACCAGGCTTCCTGTCCATCACCAAATCCTGGAGCCTGCACAAACTCATATGAATCGAGTTGGTGATGCCATCCAACCATTTCATCCTCTGTCGTCCCCTTCTCCTCCTGCCCTCAATCTTTCCCAGCATCAGGGTCTTTTCCAGTGAGTCAACTCTTCACATCAGGTGGCCAAAGTACTGGAGCTTCAGCTTCAGCTTCAGTCCTTCCAATGAATATTCAGGACTGATTTTCTTTAGGATTGACTGGCTTGATCTCCTTGCAGGCCAAGGGACTCTCAAGAGTCTTCTCCAACACCACAGTTCAAAAGCATCAATTTTTCGGTGCTCAGCTTTTTTTATGGTCCAGCTCTCACATTCATACATGACTACTGGAAAAACCATAGCTTTGACTAGAGGGACTTTTGTCGGTAAAGTAATGTCTCTTCTTTTTAGTATGCTGTCTAGGTTGGTCATAACTTTTCTTCCAAGGAGGAAGCTTTTAATTTCATGGCTACAGTCATCATCTGCAGTGATTTTTGGAGCCCAAGAAAAGAAAGTCTTCACTATTTCCATTGTTTGCCTATCTACTTGCCATGAAGTGATGGGACTGGATTCTTTGATCTTCATTTATTGAATGTTGAGTTTTAAGCCAGCTTTTTCACTCTCTTCTTTTACCTTCATCAAGAGACTCTTTAGTTCCTCTTGGCTTTCCGCCATAAGGATGGTGTTATCTGCATATGTGAGGTTATTGATATTTCTCCCTGCAGTCTTGATTCCTGCTTGTGCTTCGTCCAGTCCAGCATTTTGCATGATGTACTCTGCATACAAGTTAAATAAGCAGGGTGATAATATACAGTGTTGATGTACTCCTTTCCCAATTTAGAACCGGTCTATTGTTCCATGTTTGGTTCTATCTGTTGCTTCTTGACTTGCATACAGATTTCTCAGGAGGCAGGTAAGGTGGTCTGGTATTCCCATGTCTTGGAGAATTTTCCAAAGTTTGTTGTAATCCACACAGTCAAAGGCTTCAATGTAGTCAGTGAAGCAGAGTACATGTTCTTCTGGAATTCTCTTGCTTTGTCTGTGATTAATGCTTTTCTAGATATGAGCGGAGATATGAATTGGACTCATAAAATTGGCTCCTGACAATATCCAACTATCTGAAGACTGGTTCTGCCAGTTTCTTTCAGAGGACAGAGTAGCTAATTTCTGCTCTCTACCCTGTACTCCTTTCAGTGGGGTGTGGAAAATCATCAGCTGCAACAGCACATGATTTAGTCCTTGTAGAGGGAGATGGCAAGTGTCAATTTGTAGTTGACAGGATAAAGTACTGTTTTTGGTTGACTGGCTGGCAGCACTGTGAATCCCTTCAGCTCCCTAGAGTATCAGTGACACTGATTTGTTATGTCACAGCACAAAAATTCTCTCATGCCCCTTCACAGTTTTTCCCTCCCTTACCCTCAGCCCCTGGTAACAAATGATATTTTTTTCTGTTCCTATAGTTTTATCTATTCTAAATATAAATGCAATCTATGGCATATAGCCATATAGGATCAATGGCTATATGCCTTGTTTCATTATTAAATATAATGCACTGGGAATTCAACCATGCTGTTCTGTGTTTTCAGTAGCTCCTTCCTTTTTATAGCTGAGTAGTATTCAACTTTTGGCTTCCCCGTTGGTACTAGTGGGTAAGAACTCACTGACACATGCAGGTGATATTAGAGATGTGGCTTTGACCCCTGGGTCAGGATGATTCCCTGGAGAATGGCATGAAAACCCACTCCAGTATTCTTGCCTGGAGAATCCCATAGAGAGAGGAGCCTGGTAGTATATGGTCCATAGAGTCGTAGAATTGGACACCACCAAAGCAACTGAGCATGCACACAATTGCAGCTAACAATTTTTGAGCAGTTTCTTGTTGCTTTATTGAATCCTCCCAATCAATCTTGAGATGATAGTATGACTACTATATCCTCAACTATAGTGAGTCAGGGACCACCTGTATACCACTCATGCATGCTTAGCTGCTCAGTCATGTCTGACTCTTTGCAATCACATGAACTCTTGCCTTCCAGTCTCCTCTGTCCATGGGATTTCCCAGGCAAGAATGCTGGAGTGGGTTGCCATTCCCTTTTCCAGGGGATCTTCCCAAGCCAGGGATTAAACCACGTCTCCTGCATTGCAGGCAGGTTTTTTACAGTCTGAGCCACCAGGGCAGTCCATTCCAGTATTCTTGCCTGGAGAATCCCATGGACGGAGGAGCCTGGTGGGCTACAATCCCTGGGGTCCCAGAGTCAGACATGACTGAGTGACTAACACTTTCAGTTATATATATGTATACATGCACACACACACACACATTTAGGATAAATCATTACTCTAATGCATGTAAAATTAGTAGTTGTGTGTATAAAGAAGTTCACATGAAAAGTAATCATATACTCTCTGGAAGCAACAATAATGTCATCAGAACACCTGAAGTATTAGCAAAATTTTAAACACTTTTGAATGAATTGCATTGTCAAGGTATAGAAGGTTGTTGGTTTATAGTCCCCTGCTTTTAAAAATGAGCATTTTTTTGTCTACATACCATGTGAAGGCATTGTGGTAGGCTGCTAACAGTTCTGTAAGTCAACTGCTGGTTTTATAGATAGAAAAGAGGTACAGATAGAGTCAGGAACTTGCCCTAGATCTTTCTAACAAGGCACAGAGCTTACATGTAGGCAAAAACAGTCTGACTCCAGAAAGTATGCTCTTAGCTGCTAGTCAGTGGCTTTTCATTTGGAGCACTGGGTTCGGGGCACCATGCCCCAACAGTTAATGACAAACAAGCTGGAATACAAAGCAGTTTGCGTGGATGATGAGGTGCTTTGACATTAATTTTTCTGAATGAATGAACAAAATATAAGACTTAGTGTGGACATAAGTCATTAAAGACATCAAGGATCAAAGAACATTATCAATCAAATATTTGGCAGTGGCAGAGATTCTCGAATGTCAGGTTGTAGTTGGCTATGAAGCAAATCTTGAGAAGGACTACAGGCTACCATTATGAAAAGAACTTCCTCAAGGGATAATAAGTGCCTTCTCATTGGAGTGTTCACGGAAAATGGATGAAGACAGAATCAAGGTATTTTTTAGGAGAATGAACTGAATAACTTTCCAACTCTACATATATGATATGTAGATAAAATAACTTTCCAACTCTACATATATGATATGTAGATAAAAATTTAGTTTATAGGGCAGATCACCTCTCAGATTCCCATTAGAAAAATTATTTGCCTGATAGATTCCAAATCTGTCAAATTCTACATGTGTTGAATCACTAGGTATATTTTAAAGACAATTTAACAAAATGTATTTTCTTGACTTGACTATTAAATAGAAATATTTGAATATACTGTGAAATTTACTAGTGAACAATAAACGCTAATGTAAAATTTCACCTTGCTTACTAAAATTCACCTGTTATAGTGAAGAACTCTAGTATAGAGTCTACTTTTAATTCAGTATTTTCTGTAATTAACAATCATTAATTTTTTAAAGTTGAGATATTAGGAATATCTTTTTTTGTTTATTTTTTAAAAATTCAAATTTCTTGCTTAATACCATTGTTATAATGGCACCCCACTCCAGTACTCTTGCCTGGAGAGTCCCATGGACGGAGGAGCCTAGTGGGCCGCAGTCCATGGGGTCGCTAAGAGTCGGACATGGCTGAGCGACTTCACTTTCTCTTTTCACTTTCATGCATTGGAGAAGGAAATGGCAACCCACTCCAGTGTTCTTGCCTGGAGAATCCCAGGGACGGGGGAGCCTGGTGGGCTGCCATCTCTGGGGTCGCACAGAGTCGGACACGACTGAAGTGACTTAGCATAGCATAACATATACATACATACAAGGAAATATTTTTACCAGAATGTATGGTTAATGAAAATGCAGAAATACAAATGATTTGGGGGGACTTTTTTTTAAATTTTTTTTTAATTTTATTTTTTAACTTTACAATATTGGGGACTTTTTAAATTTTCCTTACAAGAGGCATTTGGAATCCTCTGTATGCTTCCTGAATTAGTATTTTATTTTTACTATCTAGGAGGTAACTGTAATCTCTTTAACTTTTATTTTCACTCTCTCTAGAAAAATATTTCCAATGAAGTTCTTAATACATCAGTGGTTATAATAATCATAAAATATAGCTAGATTTAAATTCAAATTTTAGACCTTCAGAAAGTACTGGATATATATGTAGGTAATCACAAACAGTGATCCCCTACAGATTTTTATTTTATATTAAAAATAGAAATAGTTGAAAAATAGTTTCTGCCCTTTGAACATATGTAAAGGACACAAGCTGTATTTACTTTAAAAAAAAAAAAAAGAAAGAAAGAAAGAAAGAAAATCTAAAGATCCTTAGTAAAGTTGGACTGTTTTTTGCCTCATCCAGAAACTAGGTCAGCAGTACCTGTGGTACAAGAATGAAAATTGATTAACTCAACCTGGAATGAAAAGGAGACCAGCATGACTGTTGCACCCTGAGTTCTGCCTATCTGATTTAGTCTAAATTAATTAATTTTATAATTATTTTTAGGGAAAAAAAGGATATAGTCATTTTTTTTCCTAATCCCCACCTGCTTATTGTTAATAGTTGGCATAATGGTCCAAGTGAGCTGAGAAATTATTGTTTAGGACTGAGACTAATTCTAGGTCAGAGGCTTGCTGGTTTTCATTTCCTAATTTGCCAAATTAAAACTCCTGGGAAAAGGAACCTGAAAACTCACAGATGTATCAAGCAGTATCTTTCTCAGGCCTCATTTATTCTTCAATATATGTTATTTTGAGTAACATTATCTGTGTATATGTGTGAGCACTTTCCAATATGTGTTTTTTCTATTACACTATACATGTAAATAATAATAGAAAACATTTATTGAGCTAAAACTCTCTTCTGTACCCAATGAATCACCCAATTAGACTTAGATGAAAAGCCATCTTAATAATGGCTTCTATTTATTGATGACTAACCATATATCAGGTACTATGCTAAACTCTTCATATGCATAATTTTATTTAAACCTATAAACAAACCTCTATAGAAAGCTCCTTTTTAGATCCATTTTCCTAGTAAGGAATCAAATACAAATATTTATAATAATTTTCTCTAGCTGTATCTCTTTCTGGAAGTTAAGGCTTGTATAACCAACTTCTTACTTCTCATTTTTCTGTATGTATAATGTGCATTTCAAACTGAATACCGCCTAAGCTGAACTCTTGATTTCTCCCCAAATCCTGTTTCTCCCCTCTGCTATCTTCTTCATGTGAAACCATCCAGTGCTTCAATGGTTGTTTCTTCTCTTCCCTTAAGCCCCACACCCAACACATTACCAACTGCTGTTTACCTCTAAGACATAATCTAAATACCATCAGTTTTCTTCTTCTTAATGGGTACTGGTCTTCACTATCTTGATGGTCTGGGTGTCTGCTTCATTCTTATCCCTCTGTGATCCTTTTTCTAGCCAATAGCCAGTGTATTCTTTTGAAAATACAAATCAGATGTTGTTGTTTAGTTGCTAAGTCATGATTCGTTTGCAACCCCATGGACTGTAACCCATCAGGCTCCTCTGTCCATGGGATTTCCCAAGCAAAAATACAGGAGAGTGGGTTGCCATTTCATTCTCCAGTGGAAGCTTCCTGACCCAGGGATTGAACCTGTAACTTCTCCATTGGCAGGCAGATTCTTTACCACTGAGCCATGAGGGAAACCCTAAAGCAGATGATCAGTTCAGTTCAGTCACTCAGTCATATCTGACTCTTTGTGACCCCATGGACTATAGCACACCAGGCTTCCCTGTCCATCACCAACTCCCAGAGCTTGCTCAAATTCATGTCCATTGAGTCAGTGATGCCATCCAACCATCTCATCCTCTGTTACCTGCTTCTCTTCCTGTCTTCCATCTCTCCCAGCATCCAGGTCTTTTCCAGTGAGTCATTTCTTCCCATCAGGTGGCCAAAGTATCGGAGTTTCAGCTTGAGCATCAGTCCTTCCAATGAATATTCAGGACTGATTTCCTTTAGGATGGACTGGTTGGATCTCCTTGTAGGCCAAGGGACTCTCAAGAGTCTTCTCCAACACCACAGTTAAAAAGGCATCAATTCTTCAGTGCTCAGCTTTCTTTATAGTCCAACTCTTACATTCATAAATGACTACTGGAAAAACCTTAGCTTTGACTAGACAGAACTTTGTTGGGAAAGTAATGTCTCTGCTTTTTAATATGCTGTCTAGGTTGGTCATAGCTTTTCTTTCAAGGAGCAAGTGTCTTTTAATTTCACGGCTTCAGTCACCATCTGCAGTGATTTTGGATACTACGTTCAAAATCCTTCAGTGGCATCTCACTGCACTCACAATAAAAATCCAAACACTCAACCTTAGCTTATAAAGTAGAACCTGATCACCCCTGCCTTCCTTTCAGACATTCCTGTTCTCTCCTTCATCTTCACTTGGATGGCCATTTCTTAGGATTCAGATCTCAGCTGCAATGTCATCTTGTCAGAAAAATCTTTCTCTGAACAATCTTTCCAAAATAGCCACACACAGCCACACACTTTCACATAGAACATCCTTTTTTAATTAACTGCACACCGGGAGGAGCCAAGATGGCGGAGGAGTAGGACGGGGAGAACACTTTCTCCCCCACAAATTCATCAAAAGAGCATTTAAACGTCGAGTAAATTCCACAAAACAACTTCTGAATGCCGGCAGAGGACATCAGGCACCCAGAAAAGCAACCCAACTCTTCGAAAGGAGGTAGGAAAAAATATTAAAAACAAAAAAAAAAAGAGACAAAGAGGGAGGGACGGAGTTCCGTCCCGGGAAGGGAATCTTAAAAAGAGAGAAGTTTCCAAACATCAGGAAACCTTCTCACTGCCGAATCTGTGCCGAGCTTTGGAAGCACAGAGGGCAACATAACAGGGAGAAAAAATAAATAAACAATTTAAAACTCGCAGATTGCGAGCCCTACGGTAACTCCCCCAGCAGAGAAGCAGCGCAGACGCCTGCATCCGCCATTAGCGAATCGGGGCTGGGCAGGGAGGCGCGGCGTGGGCTGCATCGCTGAGAGTAAGAATCTGGCCTGAATACCCTGAGCGCTATCTGAGCGAAATAATTTGGGCTAGCAAACCAGACTGTGGGATACCTACCACGCGAAAAGCCAGCCCTAACCTAAGACCGCCAGGCCCGCGCACGGAACAAAGGACTGAACAGAGATAGCCGGCTGCAGATCTTCCCCTCCGGTGACAGGCAGCCAGAGCCGGAAGGGGGCAATTGCAGCCCCAGAGAGACATTATCTATAAAATTGTAAGCAGGCTTCTTTGCTAACTAAAACTTCTTGGGGGTCTGGACGGTCAACATCTGCCTGAGAAGGTGCGCCGGTTTTACATCCAGATAACCGAGTGGCGGGGAGGCGATAAGTCGCAGCATTGGCGCTCGCCTGGGAAGAGCAAATTGGCGCTCGGACCTGGGAAGAGTACAAAACGCAGGCCCAACTGAGTCTGCGCCTCTGAGGACTACCCGAGTGCCTGAACCTGAGCGGCTTGGACCTGGGAGGTGCATGCAGCCCAGGGCCAGCCTCGGATTGTTCCCGGCGGAACAACCTAGAGTCCGAGCAGTGTGGACAGGGAGGCTACACGCGCCGTGAGCGGGGGCAGACCCAGGGTGGCTGAGGCACTGCGAGCCCACGCCAGTGTTATTTGTTTGCACCCTCCCTCCCTCCCTCCCCACAGCGCGACTGAACAAGTAAGCCTAAAAAAAAAAAAAAAAAAAGTGTCCTCCACCGTGCCCTTTGAGTCAGGGCGGAAACCAGATACTGAAGAGACTAGCAAACAGAAGAAGATATAACAGAGGGAAACGCCTTGGAAGCTACAGGCAATAGATCAAAACCCTGTGGTTACTACGGACTACATAGGAAGGGGCCTATAGATCTTGAGAAATATAAATCTGACCAAGGAACTAGCCAAAAATGAACTGAACCCACAACACCCACAAAAAAAGAAACAAAAAAGTCCTAGATATATTTTTATTATTTTTACGATCATTCTTTCTTTTTTTTTTTTTTAAGAGAAAAAAAAAATTTTAAGTCCTCTATTGTTCCTTTAATTTTCACTTTTATAACCTATTACTTTGCAAAAAAAAAAAAAAAAAAAGACCCTATTTTTTTCTTCTTCAGCAAACTTCATATATATATATTTTATAATTTTTTGACCTTGTTTTTTTTGTTGTTGGTTTTTGTTTTTTTCTTCTTTTCTTTAACATTATATTTTTGAAATTCCAAACTCTACTCTAGATTTTTAATTTTCGCTTTTTGGTATATGTTATCAATTTTGTACCTATAGTTTTTTTTTATATAATTTCTGTGATTTTTTTTTTTTCTTCTTCTTCTCTGTTTCTTTCTCTTCTTCTTTTATATAACATTGTATATCTGAAATTCCAAACTTTACTCTAGATTTTCAATTTATGCTTTTTGGTATTTGATATCAATTTTGTACCTGTATTTTCTTTATAATTTTTGTGACATTGTTCGTATTTGTTTGTTTGTTTTCTCTCTTTATTTTTCTTCTTCTTCTTCTTTTTTTTTTTTTAACATTGTATTTTTGAAATTCCAAACTCTACTCTAGATTTTTAATTTTTGCTTTCTGGTATTAGTTATCAATTTTGTACCTGTACTTTCTTTATAATTTTCACAACCTTGTTTGTTTTTGTTTGTTCATTTTTTTTCTCTTTCTTTTCCTTCTTCTTTTCTTTAACATCGTATTTTTGAAATTCCAAACTATACTCTAGATTTTTAATTTTCGCTCTCTGGTATTAGTTATCAATTTTGTACCTGTACTTTCTTTATAATTTTTGCGACCTTGTTTGTTTTTGTTTGTTCGTTCTTTCTCTCTTTCTTTTCCTTCTTCTTTTCTTTAACATCGTATTTTTGAAATTCCAAACTCTACTCTAGATTTTTAATTTTTGCTTTTATGTATTTGTTACCAATTTTGTACCTTTAAGGACCCAATCTTCAGGACCCATTTTTCACTAGGGAGTGAGATTACTGGCTTGACTGCTCTCTCTCCCTTTGGACCCTCCTTTTTCTCCACCAGGTCGCCTGTGTCTCCTCCCTAACCTCTCTCTACTCTACCCAACTCTGTGAATTTCTGAGTGTTCCAGACGGTGGAGAACACTTAGGGAACTGATTACTGGCTGGATCTGTCTCCCTCCTTTTCATTCCCCCTTTTATCCTTCTGGCCACCTTTGTTACCTTCCTCCTTCTTCTCTTCTCTGTATAACCCCGTGAACATCTCTGAGTGGTCCAGTTGTGGAGTGCACATAAGGAAGTGACTACTGGCTAGCCCACTCTCTCCACTATTGATTCACCTCATCTCATGTGGGTCACCTCTAACTCCCTCCTCCCTCTTCTCTTCTCCATGTAACCCTGTGAACCTCTCTGAGTGACCCTCACTGTAGAGAAACTTATCATCTTTAATGTAGATGTTTTATCAATGGTGCTGTATAGAAGGAGAAGTTTTGAAACTACTGTAAAAATAAGACCGATAATCGGAAGCAGGAGACTTAAGTCCAAACCCTGACTCCAGGGAACTCCTGACTCCAAGGAACATTCATTGACAGGAGCTCATCAAATGCCTCCATACCGACACTGAAACCAAGCACCACACAAGGGCCAATAAGTTCCAGGGCAAGACATACCAAGCAAATTCTCCAGCAACAAAGGAACACAGTCCTGAGCTTCAAGATACAGGCTGCCCAAAGTCACCCCAAAACTATAGACATCTCATAACTCATTACTGGACATTTCATTGCACTCCAGAGAGAAGAAATACAGCTCCACCCACCAGAACACCGACACAAGCTTCCCTAACCAGGAAACCTTGACAAGCCACCTGTACAAACCCACACACAGTGAGGAAACGCCATAATAAAGAGAACTCCACAAACTGCCAGAATACAGAAAGGACACCCCAAACTCAGCAATTTAAACAAGATGAAGAGACAGAGGAATACTCAGCAGATAAAGGAACAGGATAAATGCCCACCAAACCAAACAAAAGAGGAAGAGATAGGGAATCTACCTGATAAAGAATTCCGAATAATGATAGTGAAATTGATCCAAAATCTTGAAACTAAAATGGAATCACAGATAAATAGCCTGGAGACAAGGATTGAGAAGATGCAAGAAAGGTTTAACAAGGACCTAGAAGAAATAAAAAAGAGTCAATATATAATGAATAATGCAATAAGTGAAATTAAAAACACTCTGGAGGCAACAAATAGTAGAATAACAGAGGCAGAAGACAGGATTAGTGAATTAGAAGATAGAATGGTAGAAATAAATGAATCAGAGAGGATAAAAGAAAAACGAATTAAAAGAAATGAGGACAATCTCAGAGACCTCCAGGACAATATTAAACGCTACAACATTCGAATCATAGGGGTTCCAGAAGAAGAAGACAAAAAGAAAGACCATGAGAAAATACTTGAGGAGATAATAGTGGAAAACTTCCCTAAAATGGGGAAGGAAATAATCACCCAAGTCCAAGAAACCCAGAGAGTACCAAACAGGATAAACCCAAGGAGAAACACCCCAAGACACATATTAATCAAATTAACAAAGATCAAACACAAAGAGCAAATATTAAAAGCAGCAAGGGAAAAACAACAAATAACACACAAGGGAATTCCCATAAGGATAACAGCTGATCTTTCAATAGAAACTCTTCAAGCCAGGAGGGAATGGCAAGACATACTTAAAATGATGAAAGAAAATAACCTACAGCCCAGATTATTGTACCCAGCAAGGATCTCATTCAAGTATGAAGGAGAAATCAAAAGCTTTTCAGACAAGCAAAAGCTGAGAGAATTCTGCACCACCAAACCAGCTCTCCAACAAATACTTAAGGATATTCTCTAGACAGGAAACACAAAAACGGTGTATAAACTCGAACCCAAAACAATAAAGTAAATGGCAACGGGAACATACTTATCAGTAATTACCTTAAATGTAAATGGGTTGAATGCCCCAACCAAAAGACAAAGACTGGCTGAATGGATACAAAAACAAGACCCCTACATATGTTGTCTACAAGAGACCCACCTCAAAACAGGGGACACATACAGACTGAAAGTGAAGGGCTGGAAAAAGATTTTCCATGCAAATAGGGACCAAAAGAAAGCAGGAGTAGCAATACTCATATCAGATAAAATAGACTTTAAAACAAAGGCGGTGAAAAGAGACAAAGAAGGTCACTACATAATGATCAAAGGATCAATCCAAGAAGAAGATATAACAATTATAAACATATATGCACCCAACACGGGAGCACCACAGTACGTAAGACAAATGCTAACAAGTATGAAAGGAGAAATTAACAATAACACAATAATAGTGGGAGACTTTAATACCCCACTTACACCTATGGATAGATCAACTAAACAGAAAATTAACAAGGAAACACAAACTTTAAACGATACAATAGACCAGTTAGACCTAATTGATATCTATAGGTCATTTCATCCCAAAACAATGAATTTCACCTTTTTCTCAAGCGCACATGGAACCTTCTCCAGGATAGATCACATCCTGGGCCATAAAGCTAGCCTTGGTAAATTCAAAAAAATAGAAATCATTCCAAGCATTTTTTCTGACCACAATGCAGTAAGATTAGATCTCAATTACAGGAGAAAAACTATTAAAAATTCCAACATATGGAGGCTGAACAACACGCTGCTGAATAACCAACAAATCACAGAAGAAATCAAAAAAGAAATCAAAATTTGCATAGAAACGAATGAAAATGAAAACACAACAACCCAAAACCTGTGGGACACGGTAAAAGCAGTCCTAAGGGGAAAGTTCATAGCAATACAGGCACACCTCAAGAAACAAGAAAAAAGTCAAATAAATAACCTAACTCTACACCTAAAGCAACTAGAAAAGGAAGAAATGAAGAACCCCAGGGTTAGTAGAAGGAAAGAAATCTTAAAAATTAGAGCAGAAATAAATGCAAAAGAAACAAAAGAGACCATAGCAAAAATCAACAAAACCAAAAGCTGGTTCTTTGAAAGGATAAATAAAATTGACAAACCATTAGCCAGACTCATCAAGAAACAAAGGGAGAAAAATCAAATCAACAAAATTAGAAACGAAAATGGAGAGATCACAACAGACAACACAGAAATACAAAGGATCATAAGAGACTACTATCAACAATTATATGCCAATAAAATGGACAACGTGGAAGAAATGGACAAATTCTTAGAAAAGTACAACTTTCCAAAACTGGACCAGGAAGAAATAGAAAATCTTAACAGACCCATCACAAGCATGGAAATTGAAACTGTAATCAAAAATCTTCCAGCAAACAAAAGCCCCGGTCCAGACGGCTTCACAGCTGAATTCTACCAAAAATTTAGAGAAGAGCTAACACCTATCCTGCTCAAACTCTTCCAGAAAATTGCAGAGGAAGGTAAACTTCCAAACTCATTCTATGAGGCCACCATCACCCTAATACCAAAACCTGACAAAGATCCCACAAAAAAAGAAAACTACAGGCCAATATCACTGATGAACATAGATGCAAAAATCCTTAACAAAATTCTAGCAATCAGAATCCAACAACACATTAAAAAGATCATACACCATGATCAAGTGGGCTTTATCCCAGGGATGCAAGGATTCTTCAATATCCGCAAATCAATCAATGTAATACACCACATTAACAAATTGAAAAATAAAAACCATATGATTATCTCAATAGATGCAGAGAAAGCCTTTGACAAAATTCAACATCCATTTATGATAAAAACTCTCCAGAAAGCAGGAATAGAAGGAACATACCTCAACATAATAAAAGCTATATATGACAAACCCACTGCAAACATTATCCTCAATGGTGAAAAATTGAAAGCATTTCCTCTAAAGTCAGGAACAAGACAAGGGTGCCCACTTTCACCATTACTATTCAACATAGTTTTGGAAGTTTTGGCCACAGCAATCAGAGCAGAAAAAGAAATAAAAGGAATCCAAATTGGAAAAGAAGAAGTAAAACTCTCACTATTTGCAGATGACATGATCCTCTACATAGAAAACCCTAAAGAGTCCACCAGAAAATTACTAGAAATAATCAATGACTACAGTAAAGTTGCAGGATATAAAATCAACACACAGAAATCCCTTGCATTCCTATACACTAATAATGAGAAAACAGAAAGAGAAATTAAGGAAACAATTCCATTCACCATTGCAACGGAAAGAATAAAATACTTAGGAATATATCTACCTAAAGAAACTAAAGACCTATATATAGAAAACTATAAAACACTGGTGAAAGAAATCAAAGAGGACACTAATAGATGGAGAAATATACCATGTTCATGGATTGGAAGAATCAATATAGTGAAAATGAGTATACTACCCAAAGCAATTTATAGATTCAACGCAATCCCTATCAAGCTACCAACAGTATTCTTCACAGAGCTAGAACAAATAATTTTACAATTTGTATGGAAATACAAAAAACCTCGAATAGCCAAAGCGATCTTGAGAAAGAAGAATGGAACTGGAGGAATCAACTTACCTGACTTCAGGCTCTACTACAAAGCCACAGTTATCAAGACAGTATGGTACTGGCACAAAGACAGAAATATTGATCAATGGAATAAAATAGAAAGCCCAGAGATAAATCCACGCACATATGGACACCTTATCTTCGACAAAGGAGGCAAGAATATACAATGGATTAAAGACAATCTCTTTAACAAGTGGTGCTGGGAAATCTGGTCAACCACTTGTAAAAGAATGAAACTGGACCACTTTCTAACACCATACACAAAAATAAACTCAAAATGGATTAAAGATCTAAACGTAAGACCAGAAACTATAAAACTCCTAGAGGAGAACATAGGCAAAACACTCTCCGACATACATCACAGCAGGATCCTCTATGACCCACCTCCCAGAATATTGGAAATAAAAGCAAAAATAAACAAATGGGACCTAATTAACCTTAAAAGCTTCTGCACATCAAAGGAAACTATTAGCAAGGTGAAAAGACAGCCTTCAGAATGGGAGAAAATAATAGCAAATGAAGCAACCGACAAACAACTAATCTCAAAAATATACAAGCAACTCCTACAGCTCAACTCCAGAAAAATAAACGACCCAATCAAAAAATGGGCCAAAGAACTAAATAGACATTTCTCCAAAAAAGACATACAGATGGCTAACAAACACATGAAAAGATGCTCAACATCACTCATTATCAGAGAAATGCAAATCAAAACCACTATGAGGTACCATTTCACACCAGTCAGAATGGCTGCGATCCAAAAGTCTACAAATAATAAATGCTGGAGAGGGTGTGGAGAAAAGGGAACCCTCTTACACTGTTGGTGGGAATGCAAACTAGTACAGCCACTATGGAGAACAGTGTGGAGATTCCTTAAAAAACTGGAAATAGAACTGCCTTATGACCCAGCAATCCCACTGCTGGGCATACACACTGAGGAAACCAGAAGGGAAAGAGATACGTGTACTCCAATGTTCATCGCAGCACTGTTTATAATAGCCAAGACGTGGAAGCAACCTAGATGTCCATCAGCAGATGAATGGATAAGAAAGCTGTGGTACATATACACAATGGAGTATTACTCAGCCATTAAAAAGAATACATTTGAATCAGTTCTAATGAGGTGGATGAAACTGGAGCCTATTATACAGAGTGAAGTAAGCCAGAAGGAAAAACATAAATACAGTATACTAACGCATATATATGGAATTTAGAAAGATGGTAACAATAACCCGGTGTACGAGACAGCAAAAGAGACACTGATGTATAGAACAGTCTTATGGACTCTGTGGGAGAGGGAGAGGGTGGGAAGATGTGGGAGAATGGCAATGAAACATGTAAAATATCATGTAGGAAACGAGTTGCCAGTCCAGGTTCGATGCATGATGCTGGATGCTTGGGGCTGGTGCACTGGGACGGCCCAGAGGGATGGTATGGGGAGGGAGGAGGGAGGAGGGTTCGGGATGGGGAACACATGTATACCTGTGGCGGATTCATTTTGATATTTGGCAAAACTAATACAATTATGTAAAGTTTAAAAATAAAATAAAATTGGAAGAATTAAAAAAAAAAAAAAAAAATAATTAACTGCACAGTACTTTACATCATCCATAATTCCCTTGTGATTCAAAATTATTTATGTATAGGTGAATTTACACCTTTCCTCCTTCATTAAAATGTAAGCTTCTTGAGAACAGGGACTTCATCTACTCCGTCAGTCGTTCTGTCTCTCAGTTGTGTCTGACTCTTTGTGACCCCATGGCCTGCAGCATGCCAGGCTTCCCTGTGCATCACCATCTCCTGGAGCCATACCTACTCCATATGTTGCTATATTTTTGGCATGCAGAGCCTCCTCTGATGAAAGGAATGCAATAACAATTCATGCTGTGTTATGAGAGTCTCATTATCTTGATATCTGGCCATTCTACCTACTTGTGTTTTGTTACAGTGCTTTCCTTGTGTAGGAAAATGGATGCCTCTTAAAACACTTATCAAGAAAACAACTTCAACAGTTTCTCCTTAATGTGTTTTAGAAGTGAAAAGACTGTTATATTAATTTTAGCTGTTGCAAATTAAACTAGATTTTAATTGGATGACTACTTTGTCTCTAGTCAATGTGACAGAGGCATAGTGAAATGAATACTTAGAATTGAAGCACATTGCCTCTTAATTATAGAAGCCAAGTCAGTATTTTTAAGATAGAGAAACAAATCAATGCCATTTGAGTAGCATGGGGCAGGAGCCAGGAACAAACAAACAGTGTAATATTGTGTGAGAACAACTATTAAATCAATGGAACTTCTGAGATAAAAAATATTAGACTATTGAGTCCAAAACTTTAGTCACAGACATTTTCCCCTGAGATTATTTTACTAAACGAGAAGAGTAGTTGTTTGCCAAGGAAGGACAGAATTAAATAAAAATAAAATAAAAAATATTCACATGCATCATCAAAGAAACTTGGATACGAAAAATTTTTTTAGAAAATTACACCTAGCCTCATACTTCCTGACGTTTCTAAATTCCAAGTTGTCCTAGCTCATCTAGAATGACACATATAGAAGCCATCAACTTTATCTTTAACACTGAGTGAATTAACTCAAACATAAAAATTTTTATATCCAAAAAAATGTAGTATTCTTGCAATGTAGAAAATTCTGGAAAAAACACATAAAGAATATTTAAAATTTTAGTCATAGAAGGTGTTAGTATTTTTGTGCAACTTTTTTCTCTGCATGTTATTTTCATTATAAATTTAATTTCTGAGTAGATTAAAAACATTCAAGTAATTTCACAATCAAAACTGTATTAAATGTTTACATTGAAAAGTCTTACACCCTGTTTATTCTTATTTTCCCCTCCATAAACACACTCTTGCTGTAAATAAAAATGTATGTATTTTTTACTTGGGGGCTGCTCCGTGTGCCATATGGGATCTTATTTCCCTGACCAGGAATCAAACCTGTGCCCCCTGCATTGGAAGCATAGAGTCTTAACCACTGGACCTCCAAGGAAGTCCCTAGATAACTACTTTTTGTAACTGAAATATAGCTTATTTACAATATTATATTAGTTTCAAGTGTACGGCATGGCAATTCACTATTTTTATGGATTGCACTCCATTTTTCTGCACAGTAGTGTGTCCCTCTCGGTCCCCTGTCCCAAGCCTGCCCTCTCCTCTGCCTCTCTCCACTGGTGGCCACTAGTTTGTTTCCTGTATCTGAGAGTCTGTTTCTGTGTTGTTGTGTTCTTCTTACATTTTCTGGATTCCACCTGTAAGTGATAACATACAGTATTTGTCTTTTTCTGGCTCTCTTATTTCACTAAATATAATATTCTCCAGGTCCATGCCTATTGTTGCAAATGGCAAAATTTTATTCTTTTCTATGGCTGAGTAGTTCTCTAGTGTGTGTGTGTGTGTGTATACCCATGATTTTTTATGTGAATAAGGGAAAATACAAATCTATATTCTTGTCATTGTTTCTTCCTCATTTAAAATATTTATTACATTTTTAAATGCTGTATTCAAAAGATACAGTTACTCAGAATTATCAAGTTTGAATAAGTTCTTACAAAATATCCCTACTGTAATTTGTGGTATTGTGTCATGCTCTATAGTGATTTTTTAAAAAACTAATAAACAACTTATTATGGCACATCGGCAGGATTTCTGTTTAGAGAATACTGGAGTGTGTTGCTATGCCCTCCTCCAGGGGATTTTCCCAGTCCAGGGATCAAACACAGGTCTCCCGCATTGCAGGCGGATTCTTTACTATCTGAGCCACCAGGAAGCCCAATACACCACCATTACATTCTGTTAATAAATCATTAGATGTGACTGAATTGTTTTGCAGGAATTTAAAAATCTCGAATTTCTAAATCTGAATAAAACATTTTAAAATAAATGAATGCTTATTTCTAAATCAAGTTACGCTTTATCTTGATAATATATCCCATAGAGAACTACTAATATATGTATTCTCGTATGTATTCTTTAATAGATAAGGCTTATTTTATTTTTATGGCCACATAATATTCCATTACACAGATATTTCATTGTTTATTTAGCCAATTTTTCATTGATGGACACTTGATTTGTTTCTAATCCTGTTACTACACAGAATGCTGTTTCAAAAGCAGAGGACTATGCACATAAGCCATTTCTTGTGTGTGTGGGTGTGATAAATAGTACCAACATGCCCTTTTTATAAATGTTACCATTTTGCCACCAGTGGATGAGAGTAATGTTTTCCTTGGCAACAGAATATGTTGTTAAGCTTCTTTAATTTTGCAAAAGCATATTACCTTTACAGAAGTAAATATCACACTGTACTTGCAAGTTCAGGACCGTATTTTAAGGATTACATAGAACATGGTTAATTGTAGGTCAAAGAAGTAGAGGCATGCCAAGAAAAATAGGTGTACAGTAAGCCAAAGGTGATTTATTTTTTTCCTAAAGTTCAGAATGTCATAAGCAGCTGTGTGCTTAAATCCTGCATTGACTTTTTCCTGCTGATGACTTTTTTCCTCTCAGTTAAAATTTTCAGTTTTGAGATTCAAATATATGGAAAGTTATTATGTGTGCATGTGTTCTCAGTCATGTCTGACCCTTTGTGACCACATGGACTGTAGCCTGCCAGGCTCCTCTGTCCATGGAATTATCTAGACAAGAATACTTGAGTGGGTTGCCATTTCCTACTCCAGGGGATCTTCCTGACCCAGGGATTGAACCACATCTCTTAAGTCTCCTGTATAATCAGGCAATTCTTTACCACTAGTGACTTCACTTTCACTTTTCCCTTTCATGCATTGGAGAAGGAAATGGCAACCCACTCCAGTGTTCTTGCCTGGAGAATCCCAGGGACGGTGGAGCCTGGTGGGCTGCCGTCTATGGGGTTGCACAGAGTCGGACACGACTGAAGCGACTTAGCAGCAGCAGCACCACCTGGTAAGCCCAGAAAGTTATCATACCAACTCTAAAATAATTTCACTCTGTTATCAAAAAATTAGCAAGAACACTTTTTCCACATCCCTTAATACAGCACTTATTTTGGTATTATGGATTTAGCTATTATATACTTTCTTCCAAGGTTAAACCTAGGTCTTTTCTACTTTATTTTTAAACATACAAAGAGTTGATTAGTTAAAGGGTTAAATAGAAGGTTTAATTATTAACAACTTTCTGATCCATTGATAATGGTTTATTGGACCCCTCTCTTTAGGGTTCCAGATTTTCCCATAATAAGCATTATATAGCTATGTCTGTTTTGCTCTTTATATTTCTCTTTCACAGTGAAACACAAACTTCAAAATCAGTTCTTTCCTTTTTCTTCTCCTGCTATAGGCTTTACGTCAAACCCCTGGCATTTACCACCCCTTGAGCAACTTACATTTCTTTTTCTAATTGAAAAATAATAAAGGTTTTAAAATAGCGTATACTGTTGGACATGAAATAAAAGGTCAAAGTCCCAGTAACTAACTGAGAAGGGTTAGCAGCTGAACCCGGTCATTTCAGAATAAGTCTTAATCTTGCCACAGATATTCTGCCCTGGGATCCCAAGAATGTGAAGCCACACCGGTGTCATCAGTTCCTCCTACTGAGAGTTGAGGGTTGGATGAGGAAGGATTTTCTTTAGCCACCACCTATGAGTGCTTTGCACACTGTGAATTCTCCCCCTAAATCAGAGCTTATTAAAATTTAGGCACCACTTACCAGCACTTGAGAATTTGCAGAGGACTCCTTTCAAAATGTCAGATGTTTATAAGCTCCACCCCACTGGGCTTCCCAGGTGGCGCTAGTGGTAAAGAACCCGCCGCCAATGCAGCAGACCTAAAAGATGGAGTTTCAATCCCTGGGTCAGGAAGATCCCCAGGGGGAGGGCATGGCAACCCACTCCAGTATTTTTGCGTAGAGAATCCCGTGGATGGAGGAGCCTGGTGGCCTACAGTCCCTAGGGTCGCAAAGATTCAGACAGGACTGAAGCAACTTAGCACATTCACAGGGGTCCTCAGAAAGTTTGTTTCAATTTCTTTATCCATATTCGTTTCCTTTGACTGACATAACAAATCACCACAGGCTTAGTGGCTTAAAGCAACAGAGGTTTATTCTCCCACAGTTTTGGAGTCTAGAAGTCGAAACTCAAGATGTTGGCAAGACCAAACTCCCTTCAGAGACTCTAGGACTAAATTCCTCCAGCTTATGATGCTGGTGGTGGTGGTTTAGTTGCTAAATTGTGTCTGACTCTGCCAGCCCATGGACTATAGCCCACCACACTCTTCTGTCCATGGAATTTTCCAGGCAAGAATACTGGAGTGGGTTGTCATTTCCTTCTCCGGGGTATCTTCCCGACCCAGGGATCGAACCCAGTCTTCTGCACTGCAGGCAGCCTCCTGCACTGCAGGTAGATTCTTTGCCACTGAGCCGCCATGGAAGCATTTCTTGGTTCCAATCTTTGTCTCCCTTTTCTCATCATCTTCTCCTATGTGGGTGCACTGAATCTCTCTCTGTCGGTTCTTATAAAAACACTTCTGATTGAATTTAAGGTCCACACATGTAATTCAGGACAACTCTGTCTCTTAAGATCCTTAACTTAATCATATCTACAAAGATCTTTTTCCTAACAGGATAATATTCCCAGGTGCCAGGAATTAGGACCTGATATCTTTGGATGGCCAATATTCAGGGTATTGGACTGTATTTTGATTTGTAAAAAGAACTACTTCCATAGTCCTTATTTCAAGGCAGAAGCCTAACTTTGAGACTCCAAAATGCTCCTATTCAACCTTACCTTGTAGTCTCACTTTTTTTGCTTTAAAATATGTATTTGTATATTTTTTCTTAGTACACAGTAATATGTGCTCATCATTTTAATTTTTTTAAAAACATAAGAATAACTTAGTAAAATAAAAATTATCTATGACCTGCCTATCTGAAGATAGCTCATATTAACATTCCATTTTTATAAGCATTTTGGCATATATACAAAGTAAATATGTGTTTGATGAATAAACAAGTAAGTGAATGGCCTTGTAAATCATACTACAGCTTTCTATCATAGAAAGAAAACTGGTTAAGGAAGTGGAGTTTGGGTTTATAGAAGGTCAAACTGCATCTCTGCACTTCACCAGCTGCTCACCTCAGCTTATTTATGCTTTGGCCTTCCTTCTATGAAATGGACCATAGTGACTGTACCTCCACATACAGTGTTTTATAAGATTAAAATGTGCAGCTGTGTATACAGTAAATCTCAGTGGATGGTTAGCTGTAAAGATGCAAGATGGAAAAAGAAGATTCACTCTGAAGGGAAGAATTTGGAGTAGAAACTTTGAGGGGATAGATTTTGTGTCAACAGTTGGATTTTTTTCTTCCAATTGCAGTCTTTCTAGGGACTTCCCAGGTGGCGCATTGGTAAAAAAAATCCACCTGCTAAGGCAGAGACACAGAGACTGGTTTGATCCCCTAAAGTAGGAAATGGCAACCCACTCCAGTATTCTTGCCTGGAAAATTCCATAGACAGAGGAACTTGATGGGCTACAGTTCATAGGGCTGCAAAGAGTCAGACATGACTGAGCACATCACAGCAGCACAATCTTTTGAAAATGGCATGGGGCACCTTAAGAAATGTTGTTAGATGTTGTGGGAAAATTCTAGATGCCTGTGATTATCACAAAGGGATTCATCTATTAGATAAGTATGAGAAAAATGACTACAAATTTTGAGAGTGTAATTGTAGAATTTTAGGTTTAAAATAATGACATCTTCCTTTTCCAATCTGTTTTCTTCAACATTTCCAATCTGTTTTCCCCTCTGTAGCCAAGGAATTTCTTCGATTTCCAATGAATTAAAAACATGTAGACAGATGCATGCATGCTCAGTCGCTTCAGTCATGTCCCATCTTTCCAACTCTATGGTCTCCTCTGTCCATGGGATTTTTCAGGCAAGAATATTGGAGTGGGTTACCATGCCCTCCTCCAGGGGATTTTCCCAACCCAGGGATAGAACCCGAGTCTCTTGCATCTCCTGCATTGAAGGCAGATTCTTTACCGCTGAGCCACCAGGGAAGCCCATGTGGAGAGATATGAGTGACCTAAATGGAGCCTGAATGATAATGGTGGTGTTTCCAGGGAGAATGTTCATTTAGAAGGATGCAATCAGGGAAGAAATTCATGAACTCCCTCTGTTATGTCCAGAGGAGGAGTTCACACGGGGCAGGGATCCTTGTGTCTCAAAAAAAAAAAAAAAAATTTAAAAGCTTTTATTTAAAAACTACATATATCTGTTTATTTATTTCCTTTCCCTGGGTCTTAGTTGGGGCATTCAGACAACAATCATTATGACAACAATAATAGCAGCTAATGTTTATAGTTTATTGTATGTCATACTCTAATGCCTTCAAATGTGCACACACACACACACACACACTCATATGTGCATCTATATTTAACTATGTCTTAGTTGTGGCACTTGGTATCTTTAGTTGTGGCATTTGGGATCTAATTTCCTGACCAGAGATTGAACCCAGGCCCCCTGTATTGGGGGCGCAGAGTTTTAACCATTGGACCACTTGAGAAATCCTTAAAAACGTTTAAATAAAAATACAGGGAGGGAGGTGGGAGGGGGGTTCAGGATGGGGAACACGTGTACACCCGTGGTGGATTCATGTTGATGTATGGCAAAACCAATACAATATTATAAAGTAATTAGCCTCCAATTAAAATAAATAAATTTAAATTAAAAAAAATAAATCATGTCAAAACACTGCACAGTTTTTTTCTATCACAATTAATGCTCTTCGTAGCCTTCTAGGATTTGAACATCTGTAATAAAGTTTTGCAAACGCTGTGCTAAAATTAAAGTGGACCCAGAATGACAGTGCTTCTCAAGTGCTAAATCCGCAGTTTAGAATATAAAGCATCAGGGTGAGAATTCTGTATAGAGAATTTCTTTCCATGAATCCATAATCATAAAATGGCCTCATGCTATCATGTTTATCATGGTTAATTTAAGTAATGGTTTGGAAACATTACATGTCTTACTTGCTTTGATGAGTTTTGTTAGCTAAGAAAAAATAGTACATTCTACAGAGTGTATAGCTTTTTTAATATTATGCTATTTTTTCTTTTTTTTTAAATCTGGAAAAATATTTTTTAAATATAAATTTATTTAATTTTAATTGGAGGCTAATTACTTTACAATACTGTTTTGGTTTTGCCATATATTGACATGAATCTGCCATGGGTGTACATGTGTTTCCCATCCTGAACCCCCCTTCCACCTCCCTCCCCATCTCATCCCTCTGGGTCATCCCAGTGCACCAGCCCCGAGCACCCTGTATCATGCATCGAACCTGGAGAATGGCATTGAAACATGTATATTTTTTCTAATAGATAATTCATAGCAATGCTTGAGTCAGTGTTCCCCAAACAGTTTGCACATTGGAATTACTTTGGTAGATCCTAAATTTGAACCAACTGGAAAATCTCTCCATCTCTTATCTCCCTGATGGCACCCTAGAAAGCAGTGTAACTAATTTCAGAGGTGAAGGAGAAACTTGATAATTATTGATAAAAATTCCTCAAACTGCTTTAAGTAAAAGTGATTGTTAGAGCTAAGAACATAAATTGTGTTAGTAATTAATGCAAATAAGTATTTGGAATCTACTCTGCCAGCCTCTTCCCTTGGTGCCTCCTGAGCTTTATTTGCCTCATGTATAAAATGGGAGACACTTATGACCGAGTCACTAGGCAAATTAATGATATAAGTAGCGTACACATTTGCTGAGCAAAGTAATAAATGGTCAAGAAACATTAGCAATCATCATTATCAACATCTTTTCTGCTGTGCTGTTTGTTCTGTCATTGCTAATTAGAGGTTTGTTGGTTTTAATCTAGTCTTACAGACAAGATAGTAAAAAACTAACTTCAAATTTTCTAATTAGTTCACCTCCCTGTTCATGATACTAGTAGATGCATTTTGAACCATTATTAGAATCATCTCACTATTGGAGGATTAGCAAAATATGGGCCCAAAATAACTTTGAGGCTTCTGGGATATAAGAAAGACTTTTAAAAAAATATTAAAAGCAGCTAAAAATACTGTGTACCAGGCATTTTTCTACAAACCACACATATGTTAGTTCACAGTTATGAAGAAGGTTCTATTTTTATCCCGTTTTAAGGATGAAGAACATGAGGAATAGAGAGGATAAGTGTCCTGCCTGAAGTCACTTGGCTGATGTGTGGGTATCTGAACCGAGGCAGCTTGACTCCAGAAAAGATTTACTTAACCACTGACTTCATTGCCATTGGTAGATTGGGATATGGTTGGAGCACTTGTGGATATAATTTATGTCTTTTATAAGCATACAGTATGGGAAGCCTGGTGTGCTGCAGTCCATGGGGTTGCAAAGAGTCAGACACAACTGAGCTGAACTGAGTATCCTATTTCCTTTTCGTGACAGGGGCTTGTCTGTAATTGTTTTTCTGGTTTGTTTTTTTTTTTTCTGTCTTCCCTGAGTGATTCTCAGATCTAGGAGTATAAAGACATTATTAGCACATTCTAGCATTACATTTCTCTGTGCTTAAGACAGGGCCTAGCACATGCTATGTGTTATTTAATAACTGTTGAATGAATTAATGAAGTTACTTGCTACAAAGAAGCAAATTATACCCATCTACTCTACTCAAACCTTCTCTATTATACTCTAATAAAAATTATTGAGTAATATTTATTTCACCTTGATATCATTTTCTTTTTTTTACTTTTTTACTTGGAGGATAATTGCTTTACAATGTTGTGATGGTCTCTGCCATACATCAATTCAAATCAGTGATACTCATATATATATATATCCTCCTTCTGGAGCCTCCCTCCCTTGATATCATTTTCAAACCTCTGTCTGGTCATATTAAAAATTCATATGTATTGTCAAGCTGAGACTTCACCTTGTTTCTTGTGATGCTGATGATCATTGTTCATACTGGGAAAAAAAAGAATTTGCTATAGTACTTATGAAACTAACAAAGATACAGCACATGCATATATTTTTCCAGTCCAAATCCCAGAGAATAAGAAATACCATGTTTATTTTCAACAGCATCTAGCCTTACCTCCAGTATCTTGCGGTTTGGGCTCAGTGATCTGATATTTCGAGAAGGAAATGGCAACCCACTCCAGTATTCTTGCCTGGAAAAATTACATGGACAGAGGAGCCTGGTGGGCTATAGTCCATGGGGTTGCAAAGATCAGAGTGAGCACTTGTCAGCGGATCTGATATTAACTAGAGATGAGCTGCTTTTCTAATAGCAATTTTAGCTGAAAGCAAAATACTAGTGTGGTTCTGAATTATGTTTCTTTTGCCAACTCTTAGCTGTCAAATATATATATAAAAAAATAACATATTATCCCATTTTGAAAAGTTAAAGATTCCTTATAAAAGGGATAGTCCCTAGAGGGGAGAAAACTAAGTATAATTCCATTCTGAATATGCTGATTATTGCCATATGTGGTGAACTCCTGTCAAAAAGATTATATTCCCTTTTTTGTTCTTGAGCCTCTTCTCTCTGATCATCCAAAATTTGCAATGAAGCATATTGAACACCATGGTTTAGGTTAATATACTCTTTCTTAAAAAAAATTCCAGAAAATTTGTACCCTGGTTATTTTCTCAAGATCCCCAGCAAGAAGTTGATAGCTCTGCTTCAAAAGGTGTAATTGAAGGGTGTGTGATAAAGAAATCATTTACAAAGTTTTGGAAAGGCTAGAGGAAACCAACCGATAGTGAAAAAGCCCTGGGGCTAAAAACAGGGAGGAACCCATTACCTCTCTAGTCTTCCCTGGTTAGTTCAGTAGGTAAAGAATCCACCTGCAATGCAGGAGACCCAGGTTCAATCCCTGGGTTGGGAAGATCCCCTGGAGAAGGAAATGTCAACCCACTCCAGTATTCTTGGCTGGGAAATCCCATGGACAGAGGAACCAGGTGGGCTACAGCCCATGGGGTCCCAAGAGTTGGACACGACTTAGTGACTAAACCACCATCTGTCTACTGGAAAAGCCAGAGAACCTGCAGGTTTAGAACTTGTGGACTAAAGTAATCAGTACAACAGGCATCAAACGCTGCCTAACATGGAGTGAAATAGATCAGTGGTTATCTTGATTTGACTCTGGTGGCCTTCTGACCACCTGCTATGGCCTCTCAAACCCAGTCTGAAGTCGGACATCAAGAGAGCCTGGTTTATGCAATTTATAGAGGTTAGTCTCCTGGGATACAGAACAGACTGATGGATAGAGCTGGAGGGCAAATAGAGAATACCCAACATAGCTTCTAAAAGAAAATGAAAGAATATCACATAATTTGGGCTCAAGAGCATGGGCTTCATGGAGCTTGACTCTTCCTAACTGCTCATTTCTAACAAGAGGTAACACCTTTCTTTCAAATATACAGAAGAGAAAAACTGAATCAGCTTTGACTCTTCCTTCTTCATCCCCTGAGTTAAAATTATAACCAGTTTCTTTCATATTTCTTCAAAATAGATCTCCAATAATTCATCTCTAATGCAAATTTCTACTGCTAACACATTTATGGCTTGACTTTGCCATTTTATGTCAAATTAATTGCTTTATGGTACCCCACTCCAGTACTCTTGCCTGGAAAATCCCATGGATGGAGGAGCCTGGTAGGCTGCAGTCCATGGGGTCGCTAAGAGTTGGATACGACTGAGCGACTTCACTTTCACTTTTCACTTTCGTGCATTGGAGAAGGAAATGGCAACCCATTCCGTTGTTCTTGCCTGGAGAATCCCAGGGATGGGGGAGTCTGGTGGGCTGCCGTCTTTGGGGTCGCACAGAGGCGGACACGACTGAAGTGACTTAGCAGCAGCAGCAGCAACAAACTAAGAGGCTGGTATTTTTAAATCTCCTATGCTTTGCTCAAGAACCTTCTCAGCTGTCATGAACATAAACTGCAACATCTTCTGCTAAGGCTTATATTTCCTACAGCATGTCCTTGATGTCATGAACAATCCTTCAGTCAGTCAGTTCAGTCGCTCAGTCATGTCCTGCTCTTTGCAACCCCATGAACTGCAACATGCCAGACCTCCCTTAAATGTTGGCTTAAACTCAGTGTTCAAAACACAAAGATCATAGCATCCGGTCCCATCACTTCATGGCAAATAGATGGGGAAAAAAATGAAAACAGGAAGAGATTTTCTTTTATTGGGCTCCAAATCACTGCAGATGGTAACTGCAGCCATGAAATTAAAAGATGCTTGCTCCTTGGAAGAAAAGCTATGACCAACCTCAGTTCAGTTCAGTCGCTCAGTCGGGTCCAATTCTTTGTGACCCCATGAACTGGGGAGGCACGCCAGGCCTCCCTGTCCATTACCAACTCCCGGAGTCCACCCAAACCCATGTCCATTGAGTCAGTGATGCCATCCAACTATCTCATCCTCTCTCGTCCCCTTCTCCTCCTGCCCTCAATCTTTCTCAGCATCAGGGTCTTTACAAATAAGTCAGCTGTTTGCATCAGGTGGCCAAAGTATTGGAGTTTGACCTTCAACATCAGTCCTTCCAATGAACACCCACGACTGATCTCCTTTAGGATGGACTGGTTGGATCTCCTTGCAGTCCAAGGGACTCTCAAGGGTCTTCTCCAACACCACAGTTCAAAAGCATCAATTCTTCAGCACCCAGATTTCTTTTAGTCCAACTCTCACATCCACACATGACCACTGGAAAAACCATAGCCTTGATCAATCTAGATAGCATATTAAAAAACAGAGACATTACTTTGCCAACAAAGTCCATCTAATGTCAAATCTGTGGTTTTTCCAGTAATCATGTATGGATGTGTGAGTTGGACTATAAAGAAAGCTGAGCACCAAAGAATTGATCCTTTTGAACTGTGGTGTTGGAGAAGACTCTTGAGAATCCTTTGGACTGCAAGGAAATCCAACCAGTGAATCCTAAAGGAAATCAGAAATCCTAAAGGAAATTGGAAGGACTGATGCTGAAGCTGAAACTCCAATACTTTGGCACCTGATGCAAAGAACTGACTCATTGAAGAAGACTTTGATGCCAGGAAAGATTGAAGGCAGAAGGAGAAGGGGACGACAGAGGTTGAGATGGTTGGATGGCATCACTGACTCAATGAGTTTGAGCAAGCTCAGGGAGTTGGTGATGAACAAGGAAGCCTGGTGTGCTGCAGTCCATGGGGTTGCTAAGAGTTGGACACGACTGAGAGACTGAACTAAACTGAACTGAACTGATCCCTTGCTCATTAAATCTTAAAGCCTTAACTTCTTAAAAAAAAAATCTTTCCTATTATCTTTCCTAACTAATCGGATTGCTCTTATGGAACTCTCTTCTTAAAATTTTATTATGTTTCTTTTTGTTTTTCAACATACTTTTGTACTTACTAGTTCTGCAGTTATATACTATGTTAATCTTCTATTGAAAGTAGAGTTTATTTCTTTTACATATCTGACATAACCTGAGATAGTTCTAGAAACAGTGTCTGACTTCTGGTTGTATCTCAATACATTGTGTTTCAATAATATGTGCTCTGCTGCTCTGTGGTTAGTGGCTCAGTCATGTCTGACTCTTTGTGATACTATGGTCTATAGCCTGCCAGGCTCCTCTGTCCATGAGATTCTCCAGGCAAGAATACTGAAGTGGGTAGCCATGCCCTCCTCCAGGGGATCCTCCCAACCCAGGGATCGAATCCAGGTCTCCCACATTGCAGGCAGGTTCTTTACCATCTGAGCCACCAGGGAAGCCCTTAATTATATGAAGAAGTGAAGTGAAGTGAAGTCGCTCAGTCATGTCCGACTCTTTGCAACCCCACAGACTGTAGCCTACCAGGCTCCTCTGTCCATGGGATTTTCCAGGCAATAGTACTGGAGTGGATTGCCATTTCCTTCTCCAGCAGATCTTCGCAACCCAGTAATCAAACCCAGGTCTCCCGCATTGGAGACAGACGCTTTATCATCTGAGCCACCAGGGAAGTATTAATTATATGAGGTACTTGAATTATATATACTTATTAGCTGTTTATTTGGTTAGCAAGTTTAGAGCAACCCTGGAAGAATTAACCAATCCCACATGAACAGTGCATATGTTTGAGTGCTATTAATAATTTCTCTATTTGTCCTAAAGAACAAAGTCAGAGATTTAGCTTCATGGATGTTCATGAAAAGGTTATATATAGTAACACAAAAAATTACACTTATAAGAATAGAGGATGTGAAAGTATGTATATTTGAGTAAGTACTATACTGTGCTAGTTTTTAAAAATGATGTCGATTGTTAAATTAGCATAATAACAACATATGACCTAAATTTTGAAGCACATGATAAGTATTTTGACTGTTTTTTAAAAAATACTGTGTATTTAATACACATATATATATTTATATAAATATAAATATGGAGAGATGTGTATTGTTTTAATATTGGTTGTTTATGGTGATGGATAAATTACAGATTTTTTTTGTTTGGTTATGTGCATTTTCTAACAATATATACTTTACAAAATATTTAGAAGATAACTATCATAGCTAATACCTTTCCCTTAGTTATAGATTTTAACTGCTTGGTTTCTATACAAGGTGATCAAATTAGGCATTTTAATTAAAGCATTTTATTTTACTTATTGAATGACTTAACGAAGTAACTGCAGTAAATGTTTGTCTATTACAATATACCCTGTCCTAAACATTGCCTACTGGTAAATAAACTATTATTTTTACATCACAATTTGTTTGGAAAACTGTCAAAATATAAAACCTGTGTAATATCAAATTTGAACATGAAAATGAAAATTTCAGCCAGAAGTAGTTATTTCTCATCTACGAAAGAGACAACAAAGGATAGCATTACTCTGTCTTTTAACTACCAAGCGAGGTGGATTGGGATTTCATGGAGGGGGATAATTTATGCAGAAAAGTGGCTTGAATTTAACTTATAGGGCACACATACAGTTTAAGATTCTGTATAGAACCTGTAGACATAGAATTAAATGAGTCATATATACATGCATACAAATGTATATGCAATCAGAAATGAATGCTCTGTCTATGTTGAAAGTTAGGTAGTATATTCTAAAGTTGGGCTAAATCACACATTTAATTATTTCACAAAATCATTTCAGTAAGTAAAATCCACTAGTAATCGAAACAACTGATTTTAATACTCTGTATAAACCTCTCTATAATGACCTTAATTACCATGAATATTTCAAAGTCTTAAGTTGTTAAAAAATATTAGAAAGTAAAACGGAATCCATAGGCAAAGGAACATTGGATGTGATAAGAACTAAGACATTTTACTTCCTGGAGGAGGAAAACAAAGGCACTGCGTCCAATACCTCACTTTGTAAAGTACAGACAGGGAGGGACCCTTCTAACCTCTAATTCCCTGGGTTTTAGTTAGACAGTGCTGTCCGTTATCACTCTAAGCCCAGATGGAGGGACCAATAAGATGACTATAATTTTCTGTGCTAAACAAGGTAGAATGAAAGTTGTGTAAAGTATTTGAACTAAATATTGCTTCAAGCTGGGAAAATGGACAATATAATACGGTGCACAGAGTATAGGCTTTTGAATCCCATTGTGCTTTATTTTGAATACTGGTTTTATTGCACTAACAGTACTCATTGACTCAACCATACACCCTTTTTTAAAGCGTTAACCTTTTGCCATGCGAAGTGCTAGGCTTTGCCGGTAGCTTAAGGTACAAAACATACATTGTTGGGACTTCCCTGGTGGTCCAGTGGTTAAAACTCCACAATGCCAGTGTAGGGAATATGGGTTTGATCCCTGGTTGGGGAGCCAAGATCCCACATACCTTGAGGATAAAAATAAATATAAGATAAAAATAAGTCAATAAATAAAAAATTTTAAAAGCACATTACATTTGCTCTTTTATAGTTTAATGATGAAGATAGACATTAATCAAATAATTTTACAAATAACAATTACATACAGTGATAAATTAGTCTAAGGAACATTCAGGAAGTTATGCAAGTATGTTTTATATGTAGTCAGTCCGGAAGATGGGTATAAAACAACAAAGAGAGAAAGAAGTCCTAAGGTAAGTGAGAACATGGTGCCATTTAGAGAAGGGCAGTTGGCTGGATTATAGAAAGTACTGAAAGTGTAAGTGTGGGAAAATTAGTTTGGAGGGGTAGGTGGAGCCAGGCCACCCAGAGCTTTGTTGTTGTTTTCATTCAGCCACTAAGTCCTGTCCAGCTCTTTGTGACGTCAGGGACTATAGCACCGCAGGCTCCTCTGTCCTCCACTCTCTCCCGGACATGCTCAGATTCATGTCCATTGGGTAAATGATGCTATCCAACCATCTCATCCCCTGCTGCCTCCTTCTCCTTTTGTCTTCAATATTTCTAGCATCAGGGGCTTTTCCAATCCATGTCTCTTGTGTCTTCTGTATTGACTGGCAGATTCTTTACCACTGCACCAGCTGGGAAGCCCACCCAGAGCTTTATTTTAAGACAAAGGAAAGCCTTTGGACATTTTTTTTAAATTTTATTTTATTTTTAAACTTTACATAATTGTATTAGTTTTGCCAAATATCAAAATGAATCCATCACAGGTATACATGTGCTCCCCATCCTGAACCCTCCTCCCTCCTCCCTCCCCATACCATCCCTCTGGGTCATCCCAGTGTACCAGCCCCAAGCATCCAGTATTGTGCATCGAACCTGGACTGGCATCTCGTTTCATACATGATATTTTACATGTTTCAGTGCCATTCTCCCATATCTTCCCACCCTCTCCCTCTCCCTCTCCCACAGAGTCCATAAGACTGTTCTATACATCAGTGTCTCTTTTGCTGTCTCGTACACAGGGTTATTGTTATCATCTTTCTAAATTCCATATATATGCGTTAGTATACTGTATTGGTGTTTTTCCTTCTGGCTTACTTCACTCTGTATAATAGGCTCCAGTTTCATCATTCATCATTAAAATGAATTCTTTTTAATGGCTGAGTAATACTCCATTGTGTATATGTACCATAGCTTTCTTATCCATTCATCTGCTGTTGGACATCTAGGTTGCTTCCATGTCCTGGCTATTATGAACAGTGCTGTGATGAACATTGGGGTACGCGTGTCTCTTTCCTTTCTGGTTTCCTCAGTGTGTATGCCCAGCAGTGGGATTGCTGGGTCATAAGGCAGTTCTATTTCCAGTTTTTTAAGGAATCTCCACACTGTTCTCCATAGTGGCTGTACTAGTTTGCATTCCCACCAACAGTGTAAGAGGGTTCCCTTTTCTCCACATCCTCTCCAACATTTATTATTTGTAGACTTTTGGATCGCAGCCATTCTGGCTGGTGTGAAATGGTACCTCATAGTGGTCTTGATTTGCATTTCTCTGATGATGAGTGATGTTGAGCATCTTTTCATGTGTTTGTTAGCCATCTGTATGTCTTCTTTGGAGAAATAAGCAAGAAAATTACAAGATCAAATTTATGTTTCTACATTTGAATCAGTTCTAATGAGATGGATGAAACTGGAACCTATTATACAGAGTGAAGTAAGCCAGAAAGAAAAACACCAATACAGTATACTAATGCATATATATGGAATTTAGAAAGATGGTAACAATAACCCTGTGTACGAGACAGCAAAAGAGACACTTATGTATAGATCAGTGTTATGGACTCTGTGGGAGAGGGAGAGGGTGGGGAGATTTGGGAGAATAGCATTGAAACATGTATAATATCATGTATGAAACGAGTCGCCAGTCCAGGTTCGATGCACGATACTGGATGCTTGGGGCTGGTGCACTGGGACGACCCAGAGGGATGGTATGGGGAGGGAGGAGGGAGAAGGGTTCAGGATGGGGAACACAGGTATACCTGTGGTGGATTCATTTCGATATTTGGCAAAACTAATACAATATTGTAAAGTTTAAAAATAAAATAAAATTAAAAAGAAAACTGTTAAAGATCACTCTGACCATGTTAAGGAAAAAAAAGTAATTAAAAGATGTTTGAGTAATGTGAGAAATTCAGTGAGGGGGTATTTGACACATTCCAGATAAGAGATATAGTCTCTTGGACTAGGGCGTGGTGGAAGTGAAAATAAAAGTGAAGTTGCTCAGTCCTCTCAACTCCTTGCCACCCCATGGACTGCAGCCTACCAGGCTTCTCCGTCCATGGGATTTTCCAGGCAAGAATACTGGAGTGGGTTGCCATTTCCTTCTTCAGGGGATCTTCCCAACCCAGGAATTGAACCCAGGTCTCCTGCATTGCAGACAGACACTTTACTGTCTGAGCCACCAGGGAATAGTAGAGATACCATAGAGATAATGACTCCTCTGTTTCTGGCTTTTGCAACTGATTGGAAGGTGGTGCTAAGTTGTTGTTCAGTCACTAAGTCATGTCCTATTCTTTGCAACCCCTGGGCTGCAGCATGTCAGTTTCCACTGTCCTTCACTATCTCCTAGAGTTTGCTCAAAGACATGTCCATTGAGTTCATGATGCCATTCAACTGTGTCATCCTCTGCTGCCCCTTTCTGCTTTTGCCTTCAGTCTTTCCAAGTCCTTCCAATTAATATTCAGGGTTGATTTCCTTTAGGATTGACTGGTTTAATCTCCTTGAAGTCCAAGGAATTCTCAAGATTCTTCTCCAGCACCACAGTTCAAAAGCATCAATTCTTCAGTGCTCAGCCTTCTTTACGGTCCAGCTCTCACATCCGTACATGACTACAGGAAAAACCATAGCTTTGTCTATACAGACCTTTTAGGGAATATATAAATAGGACCTAAATTAACTGCATTTGAATTTTGCTAAGTTTAGTTGGAGATGCATTTTAAATATCCAAATGGAAATGTCAAATAAGCTCTTGGATACAAAAGTCTAGAGGTCAGATAGTCCTTGATAGAAATATTAATTTGATATTCTTTGGATTCTAGTTGGTTATTCAAGTCATAGGCACGGATAAGATAGCTTAGAGAAAGAGTGTATAAAGTCAGAGGAGAAGGAAGCATTGGATAAATCTCTGGAAAACTCTAACATTTAAAGGCCAGTTATTACCAACAAAAGAGACTCAGTCAACAGAAAAATAAAAGGAAAACCTGGAGAAACTAAGACAGCAAGGAAAGAAAGACATCAAGAAAGAGTTAATAGTTAAAAGTTAATAGTGCTAAATGCTCCTGAGGAGTCAAGTTCATGGAGGATTGAAAATTTACCAAGCTGCAGTGGATCCATATGAATAAATGGATTCAGTGTAGAGAATTCATTGCTAGGCAAGGGAAAAAAAGTGAAATGAGAACTGGAGGGGAAGGTGGAATCAAAGAAGTAATTTTTAAAATATGTCTCAGTACTGACGGAAATGATCCACTATAGAAAACAAAATTTAAAAAATAAAAAAAAAAAAGAAAACAAAATTTAACAGAAAAGAGAGAAGATAATGAAGAGAAGGCTATGGGAGCATTGGCTGTATTATTGAATCCCTCTGCCTTGGTTTCTGCAGCTATAAAATGGGGATATATAATACCTACCTTGTAAGATTTTTCTAACAAATAATATTATGCTGGTTGAATGCTCAGTAAAAGGTTTTGGCACACAGAATACATTAAATAAATTGATGCTTAAAAGAGCACCACAGCTCTCTTATCCATTCATCTGCTGATGGACATCTAGGTTGCTTCCATGTCCTGGCTATTGTAAACAGTGCTGCAATGAACATTGGGGTACACGTGTCTCTTTCAATTCTGGTTTCCTCAGTGTGTATGCCCAGCAGTGGAATTGCTGGGTCGTATGGCAGTTCTATTTCCAGTTTTTTAAGGAATCTCCACTGTAGTACATACACACAGTGGAATATTACTTAGCCATTAAAAAGAATGCATTTGAATCAGTCCTACTGAGGTGGATGAAACTGGAGCCTATTATACAGAGCGAAGTAAGTCAGAAAGAAAAACACCACTACAGTATAATAACACATATATATGGAATTTAGAAAGATGGTAACAATGACAATATGTGTGAGATAGCAAAAGAGATACAGATGTAAAGAACAGACTTTTGGAGTCTGTGGGAGAAGGTGAGGGTGGGATCATTTGAGAGAATAGCATTGAAACATATGTATTATCATATGTGAAATAGATTGCCAGTCCAGGTTCGATGCATGAGACAGGGCACTCAGGGCTGATGCATTGAAATGACCCTGAGGGATGAGGGGGGAAGTGGGAGGGGGTTAAGGATGGGGAACACATGTACATCCATGGCTGATTCATGTGAATGTATCACTACAATATTGTAAAGTAATTAATCTCCTATTAAAATAAATTTACAAAAAAAAAGTACTCAGCACCTCACACAGTGTTTTGTATCTATGAGGTGCTCAACAAATATTTGTTAAATGTTGAATGTATATGATGCTGTTATATGATTTTTGATTAGCTGGGAATATAAATGAGTCAGAGGCATATCACTAAATACTGGGTTACAGACACACCTTAGATGTTCACTGTTGATGATGATATTTGCCATCTGATGATGTTGATATTTAGGGCATTTGTGTTCACAGGGTACAATTTTCTTGCCTGGAAATAAAGTGCTTGAACATCCCTGCAATGAAGAGAGCCCAGGGAAGTTTCTTTTTGAAGTAGTTCCAGGTAAGGTATTTTTCTGCTTTGATTCAAGAATTGCTGTTCCATGTTGGTAAAGACAGGTCAGACAGCCTTTATTCTTCTCAAGTCATGGCTATGAACATTCATTTGAAGAGGCAAGTGTCAAATTTGGTTGGTATTCACACAGAGACTAATGATTCCAGGTTTGTACACTGGTACAAATGAACACACCTACGCACATGCATTTACCCACATGACTACTGGATTTCCATTTGTCCGTGAGACTGCAGAGCGGACCAGAAGGCATGATACGGCCTTCCTATGGGGACTACTGGGGCAAAGCTGACTCTGCAGTTCTCTTGCCGTATAGGATTTGACCAGGTGCTCCAGGTAGAATGCCTTGCCCAGCTGATTCACCGTCAGGTTCCCTCACGAAATTTCATCTTTAAGGAGCCTTGGCTATAAAATCACAACAGAACAAAAGCCGTCCTTCAGTGACTGACAAAGGATCAGTCACACCAGGTTTGCTCACAACCAACTACTTCCACATGTTTGGCTTAGAGCATTTGAGGACATCTCTGCCAAGTGATCAGATCCTGGAGTTCCATGTCTTCAGTCTTCAACATCTGTTCACTTTTTTATTTTTTTTCTTTTAGTCATTTGCATCCACCCCTCTCAGAATACCTCATCTGCACTTAAGTCTTTGAGTCACCAGCAACACTTTCTTCAAGGTCATGATCTACTTCCTTGGTCAGTTCCTTAGCCCTTCTTTAACTCTTGCTATAAGAAAAAGGGAGTTAGGAATGTGGTTTTTATATCTTTGGTTCTGACTGACCCAGTTGATGCAATATTAACATGGATTTCATCACAGCTTAGGGTGAGTGTGAATTTATTTGTGTGAATAATATATAATGCATATCAATAATGCTGGTGCAGAGGCAGTCAGTAAAACACTTTCCCCAGATTTGTAAATGCTGGGAATCTAAAATGCAAAAGCATATTTTCCTCCCTCAGTGAAAACAGCTGTAGCTCTGAGTTCATCTGGCTCACAGTGGAATCCATGACTAAATGTTAATTAATGCAGCTCAAGTGCAGAAAGGTTAGTCAGATGCATTGTGTTATTTGTTTCCCCTCAGGGAAAACATATTGTAAGAAACCTGAATCTTGTTTGCTCTATTAAAATCTTGTTATACTTACTTCTTAGTGGAATACCCTATATGGAACCAAATTCCAGATGTTGCAAAGTCTTTGAAGTATCAGTAGAGGAAATTTCACTATTTATTCTCAAACATTAGGCCTGTTAGCGTTGAAATGAGCATGGTATTAAACTGGCAGCTTTGATTCTTCATCTCCGATAATACTAAAGGTCTACTTTCTCATGCAGTCTCCCATTTGTGTAGAGATTGCACTTTTTGGTGAAGATGTTCTCACATACACTGTTCTAGAAAGAGCTGTGTCTTCAAACCCAGAAAGTCACAAAACCTCCTTTCCAAGGTTGCAATTCTAGGGTATGTGTTTCATGCACAACACATAAGACAGAATGGCTTCTAATGAGCAAAGCTTAAGGAGTTTAAGACTGTGTGGTGTGGAATCTGAAAGCTGTCATTTCAAAAAAGTAATTTTTTCAGGGAAGTTCAGGGTGGCTGCAGTAGTTATGGAAATAAACATACTATGCCCATAGCTCATTTGAAAAGATGCTTCCTGAATAATTAATGCAATATGTAGTAGCTTCTAAATTAGGTTTAATAATTCTGAATCATCTTTGGCAGTAACAAGAGACTTGTGCCAAATGCTTCTTTAAAGAAAGAGCTGAAAAAACACTATGGCTGCATTGGGAATCCAGAGTTTGTGCCATTAGTCGTGGTCATAAGAACTCTTGGGTATGTCCCTACATTAGGATGGAATTCCCAGGCAAATGCCTCCGTACGTGTATTGGAATGGAAGGATCAGTATCACGTGATTTTAACCAGTTTTTGCAAAAATCAAGATTGCTTAAAGATAGCAGGGCATTTGGTTTATCTTTGTAAGTTAGAATAACAAGATACTATTTTCTAATTATTCCAATTGTGTGACAGTTTGATGTGGGGAATCTGGAAAGCTGCAAGAGTGTTTTCATTTGTCAGAAAATGCAGGAGACGGGAAGGAGTGGAGAAATGTGATCCATGTCTTATATAGAATCTTCTGCAGGACTGCCTGTCTGCAGATCCTCATAACACATACTTATTCTACACTGGCTTTCTCTGTGGAATTCTCTCGATCACCACTTCTGAAAATTCATCCTGCAAATGATACTTACATATCCAGCACAATTCTGTCTTTATGGACAAATGTCTTAAGCCCAACTACCCAAGTTACAGTCAATGAATAGGATTAAATGCTTTAATCATACCTGCTTGTAATGATTTTCAGTAAAAATGGCAAATACCTCCAGAAGGCTCTGCCAAATATTCTAGCACTATATACATACACACACATTTGTGTATGAATGTGTGTGTAAAATTGTGTGTACACACACACACATATATATACACATATATCTATACATATAAAATAAAACATGCATATTTATATTATTTATATACCATCAGCACCTATAAAGTTATACTTTTATAATTTATCAATATATATTATGTAGGTCAGAGTTTTGTTTCGTTTCATTTTTGTTTTTGCATTAGTCTGAAGTGTCCTGTGGAATTAAATAATAGTCATGTGTAACTCTGAGAGAAAAAAAAGATTTTTCAACAGAATTAAGAGGTTCAGGTCTTTGTATAGTATTTAATTACATTTGTTTTGTATTGCATTTCTATGCAGATTTTAGACTTTTATAAAAAGTGTATGTGAAAAAAGAAACTCATAATTTAGGGTTAATTTCTTATAGACTACTATCCCATGAAATGAATTGTCTCTCTGAATTATGTCGTGATTTATAGCATTTTGCTCCAATTGTTTCCTATTTATCTGCTTGCTACTCAAAAAGGAGACGTTAGCCAAATTGGCAAATTTGAAGACTTTGCTGTCAGACATGCCAAATTGTAGGCTGGAGTGAACTTTCATAGCCAAGTGCTAAGCTTTGGGGAAATGTGGTTGAGAAAGGAATGCTGGCAGACCTTCGTGTATAGAACTTGAAGAAAGAAAACGCAGTTGGTTTCGTTGCTTCTCCAAATATGTTCTGTGCGTGTTTCCCTTGTGATGTTAAAACAAAATAAACAGAGTAATTGATGGAATGATGATGTCTTTGCTTAGAACAATATTCTGCCAGAGGGAGAAAAAGGAGTAGTAATTCAGAGACAGGTAAAAAGAGACGAGAAAGTAGGTACTTTATCTAGTTAAAGAACCACAGCTTTCTTCTCATTACCGGATCCCTAACACCTGGAAGTGTAACGCAAGGTGCTGAGTTCTTACTGAAGTGTATATATTTACCAGGTTTATGGAGGAAACGAAGCGTATGTATTTACCAGATTTATGGAGGAAACTCAAGCATATGAAATGGGTTTATTGTTGGCAGTAACTACTTGCCTTGGCTGTGTTGAAGGCTCACTTCCTGATGTGTGGGATCGTTGCACCTCCTGGTGCAGCAAAGACCTCTTTGTGGCTCTAGGGCCTGAAGTGGAGGGAAGCTCCTCAGATCCTGTTTCTTACTCCTCTGCCTTCCTCTCTGGCAATGATACCAAGAGAAAGATGGAAGACGATAGAGATCTTCCTACAGAGCTGTGGTATAACCCCTTAACACTGACTGGCTATTACTTGCCTGCTAAGTTGCTTCAGTCATTTCTGACTCTGCAACCCTATGGGCTGTAGCCCACCAGGCTCCTCTGTCCATGAGATTCTCCAGGTAAGAATACTGGAGTGGGTTGCCATTTCCTTCTCCTGGGGATCTTCCTGACTCAGGGATGGAAACTGCTTCCCTTAGGTCTCCTGCATTGGCAGGCAGGTTCTGTACCACTAGCGTCACCTAGGAAACCCTAACGGCTATTGCATCCCACTTCAAATGCTGCCTCTCTCGTCTGATGCATGTGTAGATTATATGATCTTCCTAGAATTGGAAAGGCACGTCGTGTGGTAGGAGCCTCCGCCTTGAGCATGGTCCTGGTGGCATAGCAACAAAATGGCTTAAAGGCCAGCTGCTTTCGTTGAGCTTATTTGGTGACCCGGAAACTCACGTATCCTGATCTGCCAAGAAAGGGTAATGAAAACTGCTTCCCTCAGTACTTCCATCTCGCCCCATTCCCCATGAAGCATGAGTGTCATACCCAGCAGTTCAGTGGTTTCATGCCTCATGAGAGTCTTCAACTTGGAGAAGAGCTGGGTGGCAGATCTAGCTTCAAAACTGATGACCTACTCGCTTGTGCTTCCCTGACTTGTTCTGATGGTTGAGAGAAATTCTTTCCCTTCTCCTCAAAAAAACCGTGTTTGGCTTGAAAACTGTTATATCCAAGTGGCACTTCCTCTTTTCTAGTCTTTCTCTGGTAACACAGGGGCAGGGAGATAGCATTTGGGTTCCTTCTCTGAAATGCATTTTCTCCTACAGGGAAGCCTTACAGGTAAGTGGCCAGGCATAACTTCCACTGATTTTTGTTTTAAGGTTTTAGCACTTTTGTCTTCAGATTTAGATCTTAGCAATTTCAGGATAATGGAACGATAACTTTTTGTCTACCTATAATCTTACATTGAATTCCAAATAAACACATGGATGAAGAGTTATGTTGGGACGTTTACTGGGGGTTCTCTCTGGAGATACTCCATCTCCAAGGATGTGAGGAAGGCAGGATCCGGCAGAAGAAGAAGCTGGCCTGCTGCGCCACAGCACCTGAGGTCTCAGTGGATGCTGTGGGGAACTCTGAAGCTTGGACACTTCTTAGAGTCCCTCTAACCTTAACCTGAGTTTCCAAGCCTTTGTTTCCTGGCGTCAGCTAATTAAGTCATTCACTGCGGGGAGATGAGACAAATAAACCCAGGTGAAGCAGTTCTGCATTACAATGGAGAAATTTTCCATGAGAGTCTCTGAGAGCCACAGCAGTCAATATAACAACCTCTAGAATCTAGACAAAGCATCACAGTATCCATTAGAGTATCTATAGCTTTACTTGTATCCAGCTTTCTGTATCCCAGACATGTTACAGGCTTTTTTTATTTTGGTTTGTTTTGTCCTTCTTTTTTTATTGCAAACTTTTTAAATGTATCAATTAACCTTCACTACATTATTGTTTAATCCTCAACTCTATTATTATATCCACTTCCAGATCAAGAAACTGAGGAACAGAGAAGTAGTTTGATCAAGGTCAAATAACCAACAGTAGCTAGTAAATGCATGTGTGTGTGTATGTGTGTGTGTGTGTGTATATATATATATTATATATAATTTATTACTGATTTTATATATATATTCTGGCTTAACATATGAGATAGAGTATTAGAGACTGGGGCCTAGTTTTTGAAATAATGAACTTGTGAACTCTTTTTATTAGTAGTCAGGTAAGTGGATAGACTTGTATCTCTTAGCTTAAGGATGAGAATTTGGGCACTTGAAGTAAGAATAGGTTTTTTCATTTACAGCAACTATTTTTATGTATAAGCCTATCAGAAAAGTGTTTCTGTTGTCGTTGTTCAGTCGCTAAGTCATATCCAACTCTTTGCAACCCTATGAACTGCAGCACACCAGGCTTCCCTGTCCTTCACTATCTCCATGAGTTTGCTCAAACTTAAATCCATTGAGTCAGTGATGCCATCCAACCATCTCATCCTCTGTCACCCCCTTTTCCTCTTGCCCTGTGTTTCCCAGCATCAGGTCTTTTCCAACGAGTTGACTCTCTGCACCAGGTAGCCAAAGTTTCTGAGCTTCAGCTTCAGCATCAAACGTTCCAGTGAATATTCAGGGTTGATGTCCTTTAGGATTGACTGGCTTGATCTTCTTGCTGTCCAAGTGACTCTCAAGAGCCTTCTCCAGCACCACAGTTCGAAAGCATCCATTCTTCGGTGCTCAGCCTTCTTTATGATCCAGCTCTCATAGCCATACATGATACTGGAAAGACCATAGCTTTACCTATACGGACCTTTGTTGGCAAAGTGATGTCTCGGCTTTTTAATACACTGTCTAGGTTGGTCATAGCTTTTCTTCCAAGGAGCATCTTGGGTAAAGATGTTGACTTAAAGTTAGAAGGCCACAATTCTACTCTCATGAAAAAGAGGGAAGAAAACCACACTTGTCTGCAGTGCTCTTTCATGTATATAAATAACTGTATCAAAGGAAAACTCTGAACCTGTAATTTTTTCCTTCAGAAAATTGTTACACACTGGGGTTCAATACTGTTCGTGACAGAACTAACACTGCTGAAATTGTTCTCACTTCTTCACTAGACCCCTCCACACCCTGGCCAAGTTATCATTCACTGTCTAGGCACTGATAAGCAGACCTAATGCTGTTCCTTTATTGGGAATCAGTCCAGTGACCTGCACAGTGCTGTCCAAGCAGAGACTCATTGCAAGTTTTAAGGGCAATTACCAATATTGCAGATTTCCAAAGCCCAGTCTCAGCCCAGTGCTCCAAATCAATAATGACCAAAACTTGGAGGTTTTCCTCTTTTGTCCTTCCCACAGAAAGAGAAAAGAAGAGGTGAACACAGGAGAAAGTGGGGTGAAAGATGAGAGGCAGCTATGGGAACAAAGAAAAAAAGAGAAAATTTGAAGGGTAATTTGAAGTGATTTTTGTCTGCCTGGAAATGAAATTAATCCTTCAACAAAGGAGAAGGGGTCATTTAATCTCACCTTTAGCCAGGAATATACTAATTACTAAATATCCTTAGATAATTACATACTACTTATGTAAATTTTAAGGAAAAATATTTCCATTTTAACTCTTTTCCAGAAGGATTTTCAAGGGCTAACTGAAAAGTTAGAAAACATGGATGCCTAGAGAGTCCAATAAATGAATTATGGATCTTCTTGCTTAAAAAAAAAAAAAAAGTGTTTACCTACCACAATTGCAAACACTTTAGGGGGCTTCAGAGAGTCCCTGAAACCCAATGTGGATTCCAGCTTTAGAGCTGTACCTTAAATATAGGGACCTGAGATGTTATTGGTCTTTATCTCTGTCTCTATATTTAGGTATTTGTCTCTATGTTCTATACATCATCTATTTCATCTAAACACGTATTGCATAAACATGACAATTTTTTTCCTATTATTTGTAACTATGTAGGGTACAAATGTGGGGTAGTATCAGTGTTTCACTTTTACCACCCTGATTCACTTGTGAGTTTTTCCCACCCTGGTTCTATGATCGTATAGCTCTACAGACCTATTTTATATATTTACCAAAAAAAAGAAACTTTCTAGATAGAACGTTTCATGGCTCTGGAGGCTATAAAATTTTTAATTTACCAAAATGTGAGCTATTTAGGCGGTCCGTGCAGCTGTGCTGTATAGCTGTGCTATGGCCATCTGAGAAATAGATAATTCTGAGAGATATCCATGGGTGTCTCTGAGAAAGAAAAAAGTGTAGCCGGTTTTTTGAGTTTTTGAGATAATTATGTGACATCAGTGAGGAAAGTTTTTCATCCATGTCTGTTTTGCAACTCCTGCTAGGGTGATCAAATAATGCTATTGGATAAATTAATTTGCCATCATTCTAAATGTAAACCAGTATTTGGCATCTACTTTATATGAAAATGTGGAAATATTTTAATAGTATTTTAGTATAGAAATTGGTTATTTTCTTGATTACTGGTTAAATATGCTGCTAAGGCATTTAATTTACAACACTCCCTTTATTTTATCCCTTTTGTGTGAGTACTGTAAGTTGAAATCCATGTAATTAAATTTGTTACCCAAAGGCAAATATGACAATCTCTTTTTTTGTCTGTCTAAGTCTGTAGGCAGCCCTGAAGCTTGTATTTTTTTTCCCTTTGCTTGGTTAATGTGTGCAAATCATTTTAAGAATGTGAGTAGGAACTGTTTATGGTATGAAAACATATTTCTGTATACACAAGTAGTTCTGAACATGACTTAAATAAATGCATTGAAAATCAGCATGCTTTAACTACTGTCTATTCTTCTATTAAAAAAATGTATTTGAGATGTTTGCTTCAAAATTCCCTTCCTACTTAGAATGCTTTAAAATATACATTTAAAAGAGGCCATTAAAATAACACAAGGGGCATTTTTAAATGTTTGTAATTTCTTGAGATTCCAGCTACTCCCCTGTCAACCAAAAGACATTTGGAGCACTTTATAAACCGATCTTAAGATCCACTTATGAGAAGTGTCCATATGAGGAGGATGTCTGACAGTGTTTGTAGACATGTTGACCTACTCACATTTAATTCCTTCATTCATTTTATATCCTACTTCAAGGGTCAGAAAACATTTTCCAGAAAGAACAAGAAAGCAAGTATTTTAGGCTTTGCTGGCCATAAAGTCTCTGTTATAACCATTCAACTCTGCCATTGTAGCATAAACAAATGATATATGGCTGTGTTCCAACAAAACTTGATTGGGCTTCCCTGGTGGTCCAGTGGTTAAGAATTTGCCTTGCAAAGCAAAGGACACCTGTTCATACCAAAATTTGGATTTTATATAACTTTCAAATATCAAGAAGTGTTATCTTCTTTGGATTTTTGTTCTCTAATCAGTTAAAAATGTAGACAGTAAGCCAGATTTGGCCCATGGGCCATAACTAGCTAACTCTTGTACTAGATTAAAAACAGCAAACCTATGAAAAGGAGCAGGAAGATACTATTATAAATCACTAATCCCCACTGGTGCCACCAGAGCCAAAATTAGAACTCTGAGACAGCCTGTCTCCCCAGGCCATGGCATTAGCCACTGCTTCAACATCATGATTCGGGAGCTTTTTGCCAATATTTTTATTTAGAAGCTCCGTCTTGGAATAATGTCTTTTTTTCTCCCCCCACCAATCATGATGAATCTAAAATGTTTTAGTGACCAAACTGAAATTCTCACTTTAAATTCTGTCTTAGGTCCTTCAGAACTCTACGATCTGACCAGAGCTGAAATCTGTAATATGCTTTTGAAGCAATGAATACCATTAATAGGAGATTGGGTGGATGTGCCTAACATGAAAAACATTCCCCATACTTTGTTCAGCCCACACACATTCGGGGTGATATTCACTAGTATTCTGAGATGGAAGCATCCCTTGAAAGATGAAATAAACTTGATGTTTCTCCTAAACCCTCCTCTTCACAATGTACATTAGCATCTTAAAGCTCTAAGTGTGTGTGCTGTGCTTAGTCGCTCAGTTGTGTCCAACTCTTTGCAACCCATGGCCTATAGCCCACCAGGCTCCTTTGTTCTTGGGGATTCTCTAGGCAAGAATACTGGAGTGGGTAGCCTATCCCTTCTCCAGAGGGTCTTCCCAGCCCAGGAATTGAACCAATGTTTCCTGCATTGCACACAGATTCTTTACCAACTGAGTTATCAGGAAAGCCCTTGTCAATCCTAGAAGAAATCAATCCTAAATATTTATTAGAATGACTAATGCTGAAACAGAAGCTCCAGTACTTTGGTCACCTGATGCGAAGAGCCAACTCATTGTCAAGGACCCTGATGCTGGGAAAGATTGAAGGCAGGAGGACAGCAGAGGATGAGATGGTTGGATGGCATCATTGACTCAACGGACATGGGTTTGAATAAGCTCCAGGGGATGGTGAAGGACAGGGAAGCCTGGCATACTGCAGTCCATAGGGCTGCAAAGGCTTTGGTCATATTTTAGGGCTCTGAACAAGGGTCTCCTAATCTTGATGAGCCTCTCTGGTTTGTTTAATCTTGCCTTAGATGGTTTCTTGGCTGTTCCTCCCTTGATTAGCAAGGGCTTGTTTGATTATTTTAATTTGCCCTTTGGAATTCAAGGAAGGTTGTGAAGGCTAGAACCTTGCCTATAAGAAATGAAGGACAAAAAAGATCTCTGTGCCTGGAAGCCCCACAGGGCCCTGTTGGTTTTCACCCCACCTGTCATTTATGAGCATATCTCTACCGCTATCCCACCAGTTTCCCTTTAACGTCAGTGTGAGAAACACTCCCATAATTTCTAGAGCTTATGTTTACTGAATTATGAATCAGTCCCTGTACTCATGTATGTCAGGTTTTAAATACAACAGTTCATTTAATATAAATACAATTGTAATAGATGTCATCCCCTCACTGCTCAACAGTGGTACAAATGCTCATTCCTAATAAATGCTACAACTGGGCTTCATACTCATCTGAGCCCACAAAACCACCACATGCTGCAGCTTTCTTATACTAATGAGAGTATGAATAGATTTATTTTACAGCTTCCCAGGTGGCTCAGTGGTAAAGAACCTGTCTGCAATGCAGGAGCTACAAAGATACACGGATTTGATCCCTGGGTTAGGAAAATCCCCTGGAGAAGGAAATGGCAACCCCTTCCACTCTTCTTGCCTGGGAAATCCCAAGGACAGAGGAGCCTGGCAGGCTGCAGTCCTTGGGGGTCACAAAAAGTCGGACACGACCGAGCACCTGAGCACACACACACTAGCTCCCACAGAGCCAGGTGTCCAAGAGTTAGGAAAAAAAAAAGACGACGAATGAAGAAATGCGGTTAGGGATTTCAGAGTTAGTGTACTCTGCATTTCCTTCTCCTCTCCATGTGGCTCATGTTTCTTGTGTTATCTGTAGTCTCTTCCTTCTCCATCAGATGTGATACTTTAAAAAAAAAACTATTTTTAATTTTTTAAGTGGAGTATAATTGCTTTACAGTGTTGCTTTAGTTTCTGCCTTATAACAAAGTGAATCAGCTGTATATATACATATATCCCCTCCCTCTTGGACCTCCCCAGCCCCATCCCACTGCTCTAGGCCACCACAGAGCACCGAGCTGAGTTCCCTGTATTACACTCCAGCTCCCCACTGGCTATCTATTTTACACATGGTGGTGTATATATGTCAACGCTACTCTCCCAATTTGCTCCACCCTCCCCTTCTCCTCCATATGTCCAGTCTCTCTGTCTGAGTCTCTATTTCAGCCCTGAAACATAGGTTTCTGTACCATTTTTCTAGATTTAAATATATGCGTTAAAAAAAAAAAAACAATATTTGTTTTCTTCTTTATGATTTACTTCACTTGTAGTATACGCTCAATGCATGTTCACTGAATTATTAAATAGACTAGACCTCAGTTTTATCATTCAGAGAATGATTTCATTGGATTTCATTGGATTAGCTAAAATGAAAAGAGCCTTGCAGCTCTGAGGTATTTAATTTCATCATCGTTCTTTGTCTCTATGCCTTAGGAAACTGGAGACTGAAGAAGTTCATTAACTCCACCTTTAAAAGCAGTCTGCATTGCCTCTCCCTTCAGTCCGTCATAACTACTCAACACCAGTCTTGTCATTTAGTACTTCCATGATAGAAGCTGTTGATGAACAAGTTATCTGCTGGGATGAATGTGATCCCTTCCTCCTCGTTGTTCTCTGTGACCTGTTATGTCCTTGAAGGCTGTTTGTGTTCACCTGTCTTTTTTTATCCAATAATCATAAAGGCCTTTGCAACCCAATCAAGCTCAGAAAACAGACAGTACAGAGCTAAAAGAACATCAGTGGCTGTTACGAGGAAAAGAGGATTTCTCCTCTTTTTCTGTGGCAGGGCTTCCTTGAGCTGTGTCCTAGAGAACGAGTGTGTCTGAATAAGGCAGTGGTCAGTGAGAACAACTGTAGGTTAGAAGTGATATGGGACTGAGAAAGAAATGTCTCACAGAAAATGCAGCATATCAGGAGGACGAGTGTGCTGCAGAGCAGCTGCTGATAATTAGGGTGGGAAATAGCTGGCAGCAAGGATGGAACCAGCATGACTTCACGTCCTGCGCCAACTCTCATGGAACCACGGTAGCCATTTTCATTTTTCTTCTTTTTCTCATTCTGATTTTCAGTATAAAACTGAGCTGAACTGGTCTTGAATGTTTCCAAAAGTGAAACCTCAAGGACCATCTGCATCCTGAGGCCCGGGTGGCATCCTGACTTTAAAAAGATTGTTATCTTTGTCTATTGACTTGTGGGTTCCTTGGCCCTGTCTGTTTTTCAAATGCCTCCTTTCTTGAGAATTGTCCGTCTTCACAGCCCATGACCTGAGACCTAGAAAGGCCCAGATGGAAGTCTGGAGAGATCCTGATGCAGCAGAAACGTGTGGTCCTACCTGCCAAAATCCCTCCACCCTAAATAAGAAAACTAGTAACTTGAAGTAGCCACCTAGGAGTTATAAAACCCCTATTTATTCCAGGTGATTTGCTAAATAGTTTGGTAACTACAAAGCTCTTTGCTTTAGATATTTGAGAGTCGAAAAAAACCTAGGACCTAGAAGAAGAGATGCATAGGGGAGAAGACGAGGTGAGCAAAGAAAGCTGTGAAGGCCTCCCTGGAGGCCAGGGTAGGAAGAGAAGGTATCGGACCTCCCTGTCAGACAGGCGTGCATGCATGCTTGTGCCTGCTAAGTCGCTTAGTCGCGCATGACTCTTTGCGACCCCATGGACTGTAGCCCACCAGGCTCCTCTGTCCATGGGATTCTCCAGGCAAGGATACTTGAGTGGGCTGCCATATCCTCCACCAGGGGATCTTCCTGACCCAGGGATCAAACCTGTATCTCCCATGTCTCCTGCATTGCAGGCAGATTCTTTACCACTGAGCATGGGAAGCCCAGCAGTAGTTTTAAACTACATGTTTGTGTATCTGTGACAACAAATACGGAGGAGTAGAAAGAGTGCTTATTATTCTATTATTCTGCTTAGGGCTGCCATTACAAAGGACCACAGACTGGGAGGCTTAAACAGCAGAGATTTATTTTCTCACAGTCTGGAGGCTAAAAGTCCAAGATCAAGGTGTCAGTAAGATTGATTTCTTCTGAGAGCTCTCTGTTTGCCTTGTAGATGGCTGCCTTTTCCCTGTCTTCACACACTTCCCTCCGTGTATGTCTGTGTCCTAATTTTTCTTTCTGTAAGGACACCAGTAATGTTGGGTTGGGATTCCCTGGTGGCTCAGATGGTAAGGAATCTCCTGCAATTCAGGAGACCTGGGTTCCATCCCTGGGTTTGGAAGATCCCCTGGAGTACATCGAAGTCCACTCCAGTACTCTTCCTTGGAGAATTCAATGGACAGAGGAGCCTCGTGAGCTATAGCCCATGAGGTCGCAAAGAGTCTAACAGGACTAAGCAACTAGGCACAGCACAACACTGGCTTAGAGCCTACCCTAATGATCTAGTTTTAACTTAAAAACCTCTTTAAAACCCTCTTTCCAAATAGGGTCAGATTCTGAGGTACTAGAGGTTAGATCTCCAACATCTGTATTTTGGAAGAGCACAATTCACATCATGACAAAGTAAAAAAGGTGAGATATTACTGTTCTTCCAGAGGCCTCACTTTTTATGGGGCAAACTCTTTCTCACATTTACTACTTGCTATTTGAGCCATATTCTTCAAGGAAATAAGCGCAAATTCAAACCTTGCTATTTGTACACCAAGCCACAATTCAGAATTCCACTCATCTCTTTCATAAAGGTTGGAAAACCTGAGTGATTTACCAGCCAAAGTATGAACAAAACTACATGTGAAATAGAAATGGAGGCTGCCCAGAGAAAGCCCTGACATTTTATATCTAGCTAGTCTTTCCTGCAAATCGTCCTTGGATTTAAACGTCTTAATTTTGTTCCATGGTTTGTTTTTGTTGTTGTCCTTTGCTCTTATCACTTTGCCTAAAGGAAATCGACCAGGCATGGAGCCTTGTGTCATTGTTAGTAGTCAGTGTCTTTGGGCTTTTTTTTTAAAGTCCGGGCTCAATTTTATTTAGGAGCAAACTCCTTTCCAAAAGTGGTACACGAATGCATTAAGTACTCCTGTGATGTGTCTAGTCAGGGGAGAAAGCCAAAGAAACCATTGATAGATCTCATCTGGTTGTGCAAGCCTTCCACAGTGAATTACTAACTTGTCACTCAGGGTGTAGAGGAGCAAAGAGTATCAAGGCAGGCAATTAAGGCTTCTGGAAAATGATTAGTGCAGGGGCATGCCACGAGGTAGGGTTCACTTCTCCAGCACCAATCACGTTGTCTTTCTCATGACTCACTGTTTCTGATGTGTCACTGGCTTACAGGAATCACAGGGGAGATAATGACGGATCTGTGCTTCAGGGCTCTTTGGCTCTAATGCAGGGGCTCTGATTTGTCATAATGGGTTCTTTGCTTGAATGACAACTCATTCCCATATGGCTATAACTGGTGCAAATCAAATCTCATTTGAAGAGATGATTTATTTTATTTTATTTTTCTTTAGCCTCTCCCTCCCACAGAGAAACTTATTGCCAACTTAATTTTATGGAAATTACCTCAATTTCCTGATACCAAATATACAAAACTGCTTACATCTGCCATTTGATCTTCTTCCCCTCTGTTACAACAGAGCACTGGTCTCTTTTCCTCCCTAAATCCAATCTAGCATCTGTCATTGAATTCCACCCACTCCCACCTTTTCAGGAGCCTCTCTTAATCTCCTGATTGTACTGTTTGCATCTTGTTATGTAACTTTGTCTTCTAAATTGAGATTGTCCCATGGCTCACAGGGGTAGCCTGGGAACTGGCATTTTTATTTAAAAAAGCAAATTAATCTTATGCATACTAAAGCTTTAAACATATGAGCATACAATCATGTTATTAGTCCTCTGATTAAACAAAAAAACCTCTTGGCCACACTCCTCCCACTACATCATATATTTTGTTTCTTTTTCAATAAAACTGCTCTATATTCTTTACTACACTCTCTCCAGTTCCTGTCTTTGGCCCAATCCATTTGTCCCCCAACCCACTTCACTTGACTTTTTCTTATTATTGTCATTAACAGGGCTCTAATTTTCTTAAAAGCAACAATTATGAGTTTCAGGTCTCATAATAATAATTGCTGATAAGACCACTTGACATAATCAATCACCACTTCTTTCTTGACACACATTCTTCACTTGGCTTCAGGGACACACTTTCCTGGTTTTCTTCCTACTTCACTGCCCTTGTCTTCTCAGTCACCACTGCCTGTTCCTCCTTGTCTGCTTAACCTTTTCATGGAAGAGGGACCTTGGGTTCTGTGTCTGTTCATCTATGTCTCACAGATCTCTAATTTTCTCCTAGCTCACTCAGAGGAGAGCTAGGAGACTCCACTCTTCCTGTCATTCTGTTTTATCCCATACAGTGTAGCCAGAGTGATATTTTTAAATAAAGTTTATTCTTTAGAGAAGTTTTAGATTTATTAAAAACAAAAATTGTGCAGAAAGTACAGAGCTCTCTTATACAGAGTGATGATTTTGATATTCAAATCCAATCAACTCATCTCTTATTTAATAACCATATCACAGCCCATCAGTTCAATTCAGTTCAGTCATTCAGTCATGTCCGACTCTTTGCGACCCCATGGACTACAGCACTCCAGACCTCCCTGTCCATCACCAACTCCTGGAGTTTACTCAAACTCATGTCCATTGAGTCGGTGATGCCATCCAACCATCTCATCCTCTGCCGTCCCCTTCCTCTCCTGCCTTCAATCTTTCCCAGCATCAGGGTCTTTACAAATAAGTCAGCTGTTTGCATCAGGTGGCCAAAGTATTGGAGTTTCACCTTCAACATCAGTCCTTCCAATGAACACCCAGGACTCATCTCCTTTAGGATGGACTGGTTGGATCTCCTTGCAGTCCAAGGGACTCTCAAGAGTCTTCTCCAATGCCACAGTTCAAAAGCATTAATTAGGCCCCCACATAGACTATCCAGTGTGTTTTGGCTCTTTCTTGCTCTCTGGACTCTAACCACATTGGTTTTCTTTCACTTTCTCAAATGTGTCATGCTTCACTCTAGCCACAGAGCCTTTCTATATGCTGTTCTATTTTTTAAAAATTAGCCTTCCCATCATTCCAAGATTCCTGAGATAACTCCTACTCATTTCTCAGATAGTGCCTAATTAGTTAGCTTCTCCAGCTGTCCCTGAGCTTGATTCTCCATCCCTGAGCTTGATTCTCCATCCCAGTCTTTCTTAACCCATGATTGAAGACCCATGACCCATTTTTCTTATATAAATAATGTGAGTTATGTATTAACTTACAAAAAATGTCAGTTTCATGAGAGCTATATCTTTGGGTTTTTTGCTCATTAAAATGTAAGTTTCCTCACAAAAATGTAAATTGCATGAAACTGGATCTCTGTATTTTGGCTCATTATCTTATCTCTAGCACATAGAAAACTACCCAACATGTTGTGGCCATTCAATAAATATTTGTGGAAGAAAAGAAGGGAGAGAGGGAGAGAGGAACTCGGAAGGAAGGGTGAAAAAGAAGGGGGAAGGGAGATATAGGAAGTTGGTATAATCTAGAAATGGGTAGGTTCTGGGGTTGATAATCAAGAGCCTTGAGTATAACACTAATTCTGTTACTCAGTTCTCACTCAAGGTTTGGTTAGTTCAACAAACATTAGTAAGAGCCAGATATTATGTAGCAAGTTCTTATTCTCAAGCAGTCATGGTTTGTCATCCCAGAGAACATCCCTTAGAGATGGAGTTCCACTGAACCCTCTGTAAAACACTGCTTAAACCCATTTGTGAAGCAATCCAGAATTTACAGAACTAATAGGTGGGTGAGATGAGACTTCTGCTATATCTCTTAGACAAGTCCTCTAATTGCTGGGCATCCATTTCCTCATCAGTGAAATAGACATTGCACCATGGAATTACCAGATGAGAGTGTGTATGTCAGTGTAGACACTGCACCATGGAATTACCATATGAGAGTGTGTATGTCAGTATAGACACTGCACCATGGAATTACCATATGAGAGTGTGTATGTCAGTATAGACACTGCACCATGGAATTACCATATGAGAGTGTGTATGTTAATATAGACACTGCACCATGGAATTACCATATGAGAGTGTGTATGTCAGTGTCTGCAAATTGTTGTCACCCAGTGAGCATCATTTCATCCCATTAGTCTTCCCATCATATGCATGTCTGACTTGTCCTCAGCCCTCTTCTCTTTAGGGGCACCTCCTTATTTCTAATGTGTTGTAATCCAGTGATAAGTCTTAATAACACCATCCTCTATCAATTTCTCCTCTAGCTGATATGATGTGTAAAGCTCAAATTGTGCAAAAGAAGTGAGTGAAAAAAGAATGGGATGATCTGTGTGCCTGTGTAAACAGTGGGTTTCTTTTATGCGGTTGTGTTCCATTCCCTCTCAAAATGCTGAAAATCTAGATCTGTCATAAATGACTCCTATCTTGGTCAATATGACCTAACAACCAAACGTTAAACCCACCCATTCTGTTCCCACTTTGCTGTTAATCCGTGGACCCCAGTGGATTTAACCACTGCTTCTTTTGAGATGAATGTCTCCTTCACTTCCTGGGAGATAGCAGTTCCTATTCATTAGTTTTCTGGAACACAAAGCCTCAAGGGCATAAATGATACTACTGATGGTACTCCTAGTGATGGGACTGACCGTGCATGGGAAGTGCATTATATTATATGCTCAGCTTATTGGTAACTGACTGAATTATGCAGAAAGACCAGGCATCGTGACTTAGTATATTAATAGTGACCAAAAACACAATCTGATTCAAAGTGCAGTATTACCGTCTCCTTGCTCTTCAAACTAGTTAGAGATCTCATTTTTAAATATTTAAATTTGAAGCTTTTACATGCTCTCACTTTCACAGCATTTGCAAATTCATATTCACCTTTAGGTTGTCTATTTAAACATATGAAAGAACATATCATCTTGACAACTACCACCAATGTAAAATAAATTATACTGAAAGGGTCAGAGCAAAGAGTCCACGGTAAAAGGAAAGATAGCGCTCACGTAGCAGCAGCTTGGCTTGCTTTCATAAGACTCTGAGCCCTGTGTGAGTAAACCAGCACATTGGGCTCAAGTTCCGGAAAATACCATTTTGAAGCAATTAACGATCAGCAAATCTTGAATCTTTAGGATTTCTTGGGCAAATTAATATCAAAGATTACTTCTAAATGAGACCTGCTGCTGGTAAGTCACTTCAGTCGTGTCCGACTCTGTGCGACCCCATAGACGGGCAGCCCACCAGGCTCCCCCGTCCCTGGGATTCTCCAGGCAAGAACACTGGAGTGGGTTGCCATTTCCTTCTCCAATGCATGAAAGTGAAAAGTGAAAGTCGAAAAGTGAAAGTGAAGTCGCTCAGTCGCGTCTGACTTTTCGTGACCCCATGGACTGCAGCCCACCAGCCTCCTCCGTCCATGGGATTTTCCAGGCAAGAGTACTGGAGTGGGGTGCCATCATTGCCTTCTCCGAAATGAGACCTAAGATTCACCTAATAACGTTATATCTTATCTTTCAGTTCAGTTCAGTCACTCAGTGATGTCCGACTCTTTGTGACCCCATGAACCGCAGCACACCAGGCCTCCCTGTCCATCACCAACTCCTGGAGTTTACTCAAACTCATGTCTATTGAGTCGGTGATGCCATCTAACCATCTCATCCTCTGTCATCCCCTTCTCCTCCTGCCTTCGATCTTTCCCAATATCAGGGTCTTTTCCAGTGAGTCAGGTAGCCAAAATATTGGAGTTTCAGCTTCAACATCAGTCCTTCCAATGAACACTCAGGACTGATTTCCTTTAGGATGGACTGGTTGGATCTCCTTGCAGTCCAAGGGACTCTCAAGAGTCTTCTCCAACACCACTGCAAAAAAAAAAAAAAAAAAAAATCAAATGGGGAAATATAGTTTTCTTTTAGAATCTCAAGATTTAAAATAAATGTCTTCTTACAATATGCATCATAGATGTTACTTTTGAAAGGATTGTTTAAACTAAAAATGTGTTCCAAATTAGAGTTAAGACTTGTCCATTAAAAAAAAATAACAATAAAGAAGTAGTTTCTTGGCATTTCTCAATACTGGTCACATACATGAGATAGAAACTATCTCCCATAACAGAAATGGTAAAGATCAACCTCTTCAGTGAGGGACAAGTAACTTTACTTAGATGTGGTTAGAATAGCAATAGGAAGACTAGCATGTTATTCCCATTTTTGAGAAATCTGGAATCTGGATCAGATAAGATCCCTTGCTTTTTAGGGCTTTACAAGTTTGTTCACTCATGTCAACTCCAGACAGTTAAAGTGTTTCTTCTATTGAAGGGATAGGTGAGTGTGGCTTTTTTTATATATTCCCAAGATTATAGATTTAAATACATTAAAAGATTATATTCACTAGTTTTTGTGTGATTTTCTATTATGTTTTCCATCCTTCTATTCCGAACATGAATTGTCTTTAAAAGAAATTAGTTTGAGTCTGAAATTAAGACAAAAACAATATTGTAAAGAATATTTTAAGGAAAATGAAATTCAATGAGTCCTTTTCTCTTATTTTATAGAAGCTGTAAGGAACCTCTAAGATTGTTGTGTTCATTTCATGGTGAGGATTATGGCTTTCTGAGAGGTTATTGTGAACAACCTTGTATAAATGCCCATATTCCCAGTTAAGTGGTCTTTCTGCTCTTCCATATCTGTTGATTGTATTGGTATTTAAGTTCCTTGATTTCTTAAGTTTAAGTAGCAAGACTGCTTCTAGTCTGCTTGATTCTAGTAGAACAGAGATGACCATTTAGTAATCATCATAATAGCTACTGCTTGATGTACTTTAAGTGCTAAGTATAGTATTAAGTTCTCTTTATACATAATTTTATTTAATTTTTGCCATAATTATGAGTTAAATATTGTTTTCTCATGTGGTAATATTAGATTCAGAAGGTTTCCAAGATCACAGAAGTAAATTTGTGGTACAGAGATCAGATCCAAGTTGATTTACCTAGGATGAGAAATAGAAAATGATCAGAGAAATTAAAATTTTGTCCTCTAGTAAAAATACTGAGTTTTCTCATTAGATCTCTGGAACACAGTGTCTGTAGATAACTCTCAATATATCTTTTGATGAAAATTTCTGTTATTTTTATACATCATGTGATTAGGAAGCTGCTTCCATATTTGACAGCAATTCCTACCCCCTCCCCACCCCCTACCCCGGCTAAATTACCATTCAATGTCTGGGTTAGGTTTTAAAGGGATGCTTCCTCTAAACAGCAAGATTTGAGTTTGTTTTGAACCCTGGGTCAGGAAGATCCCTTGGAGAAGGAAATGGCGACCCACTCCAGTATTCTTGACTGGAAAATCCCATGGACAGAGCAACCTGTTGGGCTACAGTCCATGGAGTTGCAAAAGTCGGACAGGACTTAGTGACTAAACCACCAGCCATTGCTCTCAACTGTTATACATCTTCTGTAAAGGGTGGGGGGCCTCAGTCCTGCATGCTTGTTGAGGGACAGACACTGAAGTAACTACATCTATGTCCCAAGGCAGATGGAGAATTCGGAAGCCTTCCACCCCCTATCCTGCCGTATATACATTTGTGGACAGAGTGTTGCCCAGTGTCAAAATGAAGGCAGAATATGGAGTGATAGGAAAACTTTTCGGCCTTCTCAGTAGTTTGTTAAGGGTGTATGCATAAGTGTATTAGAAATAAGATGGCAAATAATTTCATGGAAAACTAATTTAAGAAATGGACTAAAAGTCATGAAAATGTCATATGGAAGGAGAGAAGATTTATCCAACAGTTTATCCAACAGTGTGACATGATGTTGAACCATCTTGTTATGCCAACTGTTTATCATCTGAAAAATTTCAGTGCAATGGCCAATGTTTCTTGAATATTTACCTTCAATTCAGTCACTCGGTCATGCCCGACTCTTTGTAACCCCATGAACTGCAACACGCCAGGCTTCCCTGTCCATCACCAATTCCCAGAGCTTGCTCAAACTCATGTCCAATGAGTCGGTGATGCCATCCAACCATCTCATCCTTTGCCATCCCCTTCTCCTTCTGCCTTCAGTCTTTCCCAGCATCAGGATCTTTCCCAAGGAGCCAGTTCTTCACATCAGGTGGCCAAAGTATTAAAATTTCAGTTTCAGCATCAGTCCTTCCAATGAATATTCAGGACTGATTTCCTTTAGGATTGACTGGTTTGATCTCCTTGCAGTCCAAGTAAGCAAATCAATGTAAATTGACAAAATTTGATGGCTTGTTTAAAGGCAGTATATTATTTGATAACTTTTGTATGGAAAGTGAAGTGAATGTTAGTCACTCAATCATGTCTGACTCTTTGCGACCACATGGACTGTAGCCTGCCCGGCTCCTCTGTCTATGGGAATTTTCCAGGCAAGAATACTGGAGTGGGTTACCATTCCTTTCTCCAGGGGATCTTCCCGACCCAGGAAGTCAACATGGGTCTCCTGCAATGCAGGTGGATTCTTTACCTTCTGAGCCATCAGGGCAAACATGTTAATTAACTTGTAGTTTTGTAACTATTAGGACTTCCCTGGTGGCTCAGATGGTAAAGCGTCTACCTATGATGTGGGAGACCTGGGTTCAATCCCTGGGTCGGGAAGATCTCCTGGAGAAAGAAATGGCAACCCACTCCAGTATTCTTGCGTGGAAAACCCCATGGACGGAGGAGCCTGGTGGGCTACAGTCCATGGGGTTGCAAAGAGTCGGCCATGACTGACTTCACTTCACTTTTGTAACTATTCTATCAGAAAGATTGGTCTTAACAATTTGATTCAGATAGAATTCCTGTACCAAAAAATTCACCCCTTTAAAGTACACAATTGAATATTTTTCATTATATTCACGGAGAGGTTCAGTCATCACCATAATCAAATTTAGAACATGTTCATTACCCCAAGAAAGAAACCTCATACTAATTACCTCATTTCTACTTCACCCAAGCTTCAGACATCAGGCAACCATCAATCTACTTTCTAGCCATCTAGATTTGCCTGTTCTGGACATTTCATACGAATGGGGCTATACAATATGTGATCTTCATAACTTATTTCTTTCACTTAGCACATGTTCAAGGTTTATCCATGTTGTAACTTGAAATCCTTTTCACTGATTAATAATATTTCATTATATTGACATACCACACTTTTATTTATTATTTAATCTGTTGATGAATATTTTGCTTTTCTTCCACATTTTGGCTATTTTGAATATTCATGTGCAAGTCTTTGTGTGGACATATATTTTCAATTCTTTGGGGTATATACCTAGGAGTGGAATTGCTAAGTCACATTGTAACCCCATGTTTAACATTTTGAGGGATTGCCAAACTGTTTCCCAAAGTGATGGCATTGTTTTTACATTCCTATCAGTTTGGATCCTATCAAAGATGACTTTGCCTAAATCAAGGTCATGAAGTTTTATTCTTCAAGACTTTATTACAGTTTACTCTTACATTTAAGTCTATGATTCATTTTGATTTCATTTTTTGTGTATGGTGTAGGGAAAACGTCCAGCTTTTTTTTTTTTTTTTTGCCCATGAATATCTCGTTTTTCTAACACCATGTGTTGAAAGGGGCATTTTCCCTGTAGGATTGTCTTGGCACTATTTTTGATTCATTAAGTTATGAGATTTTCTCCCTCTGGTTGATTCAGCTGCAGATAGCACGAGACCAGGCATGTTTTTTAAAGAGTCTCATTCTTTAATTTTCAATCATTCTCTTGTCTGCTGCCTGCCATCTACTTTAGCCCCAGGGAAGATGCTCGAGCTCTTACATGGGATCACCATAGATTGCCTTGTGATGTTATTAAAACCTTGAAAATAAAAGGAGCATTTAGAGACTATGCCTCATCTGGCTTGCTCTGTTGACTGCTTCTCTTCATGAGACCACCAGCCCTTTTCTATCTTCAGGCTAGAGGAACTGCCTGGGCTCCCCACGTGGCTCCCCTCTCACATGCCTCCTTCTCTCCTGCCATCCCACAGCCCTTGGTCTGGATAATTGGAATCTGCCTGGACTTCTCCTCTGGTGTCCATCCCCAGGTTGCCAATATGCATTTCATTGAATGAAAAACTCCGGACTTTCAGATCACTCAGGACATGATCCTTAAATCTTATGTCTTCCTCATCCTTGACGTCCCAACCATCAGAGGTGCTGACTGTACTTCTAACATTTATCTCCACTTTGTCCTCTTTCCTTCATCACCTCTTTCTCATTCCTGTCTAGGCCATATCATCTCTCTCCTAGACTTCCAAACTCTATTTTCCTCCCAGATTCCAGAAGGATCATTTTAACATAAGTTAAACCAAGTCCCTTGGCTGTGTGAAGGCTTCAACAGCTTCCCATGGCACTTAGCATATTATCCAGACTCCTGCTCATGGCCCTGGAGGATCAGCCCCCACCTCTTGCTCACCATGCTCCAGACATACCAGCTTGCCTTAGAGTTCATGAGAAATCCCAGGCTTTTCAAATATAAAGTCTTTAGGCATGTTGGGTTTCCCTGGCAGCTCAGCTGATAAAGAATCCACCTGCAATGCAAAAGACCCTGGTTCAATTCCTGGGTTGGGAAGATCCCCTGGAGAAGGGATAGGCTACCCACTCCAGTGTTCCTGGGCTTCCCTGGTGGCTCAGCTGGTAAAGAATCCACCTGCAATGTGGGAGACCTGGATTCAATCCCTGGGTTGGGAAGATCCCCTGGAGAAAGGAACTGCTACTCACTCCAGTATTCTGGTCTGGAGAATTCCATGGACTGTATGGTCCATGGAGTTGCAAAGAGTAGGACACAACTGAGCAACTTTCACTTCGCTTTACTTTATGCTCCCTCCTTGTAATGCTCTTGCCCCAGGTTTCTGTTTGCCTTGTTTGTTTTTGGGTATTTCTCATCATTCAAGTCTCAATTTAAATGTCTTCTCAGAGGAGATTCCTAGTGAAGGAATCCACCAACCTAATATTCTTTTTTTATACTGAAGTATAGTTGATGTACAATATTATCTGTTACAGGTTATAATATAGTGAGTCATAAGATGGTACTCCATTTATAGTTATTAGAAAATCTACCTCCAACCTAATATTCTTTTTTTATATTGAAGTATAGTTGATGTACAATATTATCTGTTATAGGTTATAATATAGTGAGTCATAAGATGATACTCCATTTATAGTTATTAGAAAATATCAACTATATTCCCCAGGCTGTATTAGATACAGTGCATCCTTGTAGGCTATTTTATACCTAATAGTTTCTACTTCTTAATTCATTACCCTTATCCTGCCCCTCCTCCCTCTCTCTGTTGTAACCACCAGTTTGTTCCCTGTATCTGTGAGTCTGCTTCTTTTTTGTTATATTCTCTAGTTTGTTCTATTTTTTAGATTCTACATATAAGTGACATTGGGGCTTCCAAGGTGGCACTCATGGTAAAGACCCTGCCTGCCAATATAGGAGACACACAGGAGACTCAGGTTCCATCCTTGGGTCTGGAAGATCGCCTAGAGTAGAGCATGGCAACCCACTCCAATATGCTTGCCTGGAGAATCTTGCCTGGCAGACTACAGTCCATAAGGTCACAAAGAGTCAGACATGACTGAAATGACTTTAGCACACACACATAAGTGACATCATACAGTATTTGTCTTTCTGTGTCTGACTTATTTCACTTAGCGTAATGACCTCAAAGTCCATCCATGTCGCTGTGAATGGTAAAATTTTGGGTTTTTTGCCATACATAAAAAAAAGTTTGGCTGAGTAGTATTCCACTGTGTGTGTGTGTGTGTGTGTGTATGTGTGTGTATGCATTTACCATATCTTTTTTTATCCATTCATCTGTTGGTGGACACTTAGCTTGCTTCTGTACCTTGATACTTGTAAATAATGCTGCTATGAATAGTGGGGTGCATGTATGTTTTCAAATTCATGTTTTTGTTTTTATTTTTATTAGGCTCTAGGGGATGGGATGGGGAATACCTCTGTAAGTTATGCCCCACTAGGAAGATGTCCATTCTAACTTTCCTGGGATAGCTTTTGGAGCTTTTTCTTTTTCTTGGAGCCACTGCTCTTGCTGACAGCAGCCTCTTCAGGTCCACTGCTGAGTGGCTCCTCCTTGGAAGATAATTTCCTCTTTTTCTTGGGGACCCTCTTGTTTTCTGACTCATCAGGGTCAAGAACTGGTTCCTCTTTGGGAAAGATTTTTTCCTCTTGGGAAGACTCCCAGTGCCAGCTGTCTCTTCATGATCACTACTAACCAGCTCTTCCTTGAAAAAATATTTCTTTTTCTTGGGTTTGGAAAAAGAGACAGATGAGTCTTCCAGTCCATTCTCCCGAAGAGCCTCCTAGGGCTTTTGCTTTTTCTTCTTTTTGGGTCTTTCACTTGTCTCCTCACACTCCTCCGGGGCACGACTATTTTCTGAGGAAGCCAGGGCAACTGCAGCCAGCCTTTTCTTTTCCTTCTTCAAGCATTTCTTCTCCTGTTTCTCGAGCATCTTAGTAATCTTGGCAGCTGCTTCCTCTGCCTGAACCATTGCCTCCTTCACGACATCCAGATTCTTTCAGGAAATCTCTCCAGTCTTATAGAAGGACAGCCGCTCCTCAACTTGTTCTCGAAGCTTCTCCCCAAGGACACTGGTGGGCACCTCTCGTGAGGCAATACTGCATTTGTTTGCCAGGTATCGGGAGATGTGACCTTTGTTCTTGGCAGCTGCTTGGCCAATGAAGGTAGAGTGGAAAATGAGTCTGAATTTTGGGGTGTTACTGCTTGTCTTCTAGGCTCTGGAAACTTGGTCCCTTCGCTGGGCCCAGGGAATATATACCTAGGAGTGGAATTACTAGGTCATGTGGTGATTCTATTTTTAGAACCACCATGCTGTTTTCCACAGTGGCTACACCATTTCCACCCCCACCAACAGTAGGAGGGCTCCTTTTCTCCACACCCTCATCAACATTTGTTGCTTGTGTTCTTTTTGATGATAGCTGTTCTGACAGGTGTGAGATGATATCTAATTGTGGTTCTGATTTGCATTTCCCCAGGGATTAGAGATTTGACCATCTTTTCATATGCCTGTTATTCTTCTGCATTTCCTCTTTGGAAAAATGTCTATTCAGTTCTTCTGCCCATTTTTAAATTGAGTTGTATGGTTTGTTTTGGTTCGATGTTGAGTTGTATGAGCTATTTATACATTTTGATGCTAACCCCTTATCGGTTGTATCATTTGCAAATATTTTCTCCCATAATAGTATTCTTTACTAGTCATCTTATTCATATCTGTCACAAGGCTTTACATTCTGAATTTAATGACTTATTTAATTTTTAATGTTTTATTCATCATTGTATTCTGTGTGCTCAGGTCATATTTGGCAGACTTAAACAATCAATCAAATACAAGGACACACTCTCATTATTCTCTTTCTTCCCTCTTCTTGCTCCTGGTTCCTTCATATCCAGTGAGTGAAAGGAGATGTCATTCTTTGCATATTTTAGGCGATGGCTTAGCTTATCGCCAGCCAAGCACCCACCTCACCCACCATGTCCTCTGTTCAGGGATATTTTCAAATTTAATGCCACTTGTAGCTGCTCCTCACTAACCCCACACTCTCCTAAAACATAGATCCCGGGGGCACAAAAGAACAAGAGTAACACACTAACTTCTATGAGCATTTATTCCGTTCGTTACATTTGAATTCCTTTTTAACTTAACCATACTGTAAAGTAGCTGCTATTTTTACTATCATTTTACAAAGAAGAGGAAGCTCAAGGTGAAGTCATTTGTCCAAGGTCTGCAGGTAAAATGGCAGAGCCAGGGTCCCTTTCATGTAACCATTTTGTGCTTCTTTCAGAAACAGCTGAGGAGACTAAATGTTAACAGGTTTTTCTCCCCCTTCGGCATCAGACAGGTGGATATGTATGTCCCTCTAGGCAAGAGAGAAAAGACACAGTAGAAATAACCCTGGATCAAGAGGGATGATGGTTCCTGAATGGCCTGTGTTATCAGGGAGAAAAATGGAGACTTCTTGGAAATGTCAATGGTGATATCTTATTAAATGACTCAGAAGTACAGGAAAAGACTTTTTTAAGACAGAAAGGGGTTTTGTTTTCATTTTCAGAAATATCTCTGAATGCAATAGTCTGAGAATGGTGTCATTAAATGTGTGAAGCTTCTTGCTGTCTGTTACATATTTATTGTTTCAGATGCAGTTTCATTCAGTTGAACATGTGCATGGTTTGGAGATACAGGGAAGCCCCATACCTGGTGAATGGTTGCAAGGACTGTGGCCAGGTTCTGCCTCCCCTTACCTGGGTGTGGGCTGTTTTCCTCCCTTGGAATTGGAAGAAGGGCAGTGATAATGAAACTGACTGAAAATTGAGAGGGAAACTAGATTTGTTAGTGACATTTTGGTGCGTGGTTTTATGAACTCTCAGCTCTGTTCCATGAGTGTGGGAGAGGCAAGAAGTGTCCCCTGGAGGTAACTTCTTTTGCAGACCTTGGTGCTTTGCCTTCATGTTTTATGTGGCAGCAGACACCACTCCACCAGCTAAAACGATTTGCCCTTTAAAAACTCTTGTTTCCACTGAGAGGATTATGGAAAACAGGACAGTGTTTTCAAAGTCCATGTTCTGTTTGCCAAAGTGGGGGAGGGAATGGAAAAGTTGGGTGGAGTGAACAGGCCAATTGCCATGTGACTCTTAGACGGGGAAGACGCCATCTGCCACCCGTTGGCAGGATTTGGTCACCAGGGCACAGAGTGGGCAATTGTCCTCGGCTTTGGAGGCAGAAGCTGGCAGCTGACCCAACAGTCTGCTTTCTCCTAGAGAGATAGACAGTCATTGACCTGAGATAGTGATGGTGTCTCTCTCATATCCTGCAACATAGAAACGGAGAAAATGAGGGAAGGCACAAGACAGTGAGGGAGGAAAGTGGAAAAGAAGAATACTGATTAACTCTGCACATCTATTCAGCTGAGATCGAGACTGATTTTGCTCACTGAATGGAATAGGAAACCTGCATTTCTGAATCAGTAAATAACAGAATTACCAAAGTGCTAAAAGAATAGGAGGAAAGATTGGCTTCCCCAGTGGCTCAGTAGTAAAGAATCCACCTGCCGATACAGAAGACTGAGGTTTGATCCCTGGGTCAGAAAGATCCCCTGAATGAGGAAATGGCAACCCACTCCAGTATTCTTATCTGGGAAATCTCATGGACAGAGGAATCTGATGTGCTACAGTCCATGGGGTCGCAAAGAGTTGGATATGACTTAGCAACTAAACAAAAACAAGGAGAAAAGATGAGAATGATAAATGTGTGTGTAGACATGCAGGTATCTATGTGTAGCTATAGATAGATATAGATATAAATGCAAGTTGAAATAATTCATTGATTCCTACTCTATACCAGGCAAAGAAGTATGATGTAAATTTCACAATGATTGAGTCTAGTTTATAGATGTAAAAACTGAGGTTTATGACAAATTTTCGTCTTTGGTTTGTATAACTCCAAAGCATGTGGTGCATCTGATGTTTGTATATTCTTCATTATTAATGTTTCAAGTTTCGTTTTTTATTTTTAAAAATCACTAGCTAGCTTATACTTCTCTTAGGGGGCCAAAACGTTGCCCTAACTTTGTTATATCCCAATGCCATCTTGCACATAGTTAATAAGCAATGAATAATCATTTTATGACCTTTAGCATACTGTTTAAACTTGTTAGAACATAGATATTTTATGGTAAAGTGTGTCTGAAATTTCACATGGAGTCCCTAATTTTGTTAAAATGTTGTAAACCTCATAGCTTACATGAGACCCAGGTACTGAAGTCTTAGATAATCACAGCATATGTGAAATTTCCATGCATTATCAGGACCCTTGGAACACAGTTAAAGCAAGAGAATCTGGATCTCTGAGCAGTCATGAATGATTTTGAAATCCAGATTCTCTAGGAAGAAATTGAAGATAAAGGAAGACCATGTTGTTAGATTACAGTATATGGTTACTTGTCTGGAAAAGAGAGGGGAAAAAAAATCAGAACTTATATGGAAGCTAGAATACATCACTGTCATTATGATATTTATGAGACTATAAGATATCTGTGACCTTGGAGGAGAAATAGGGAAAAAGACTAAGGGAAGTCAGTCAAGTGTTTGAAAGAGTGAAAGAAACCAAAGGCACAGAGAATAGAAGCCTTGGTGCTTCCCTGGAGGGACAGATCCCAGTCTTTCTTCCTGTTTCCTCTGAGACCTCCCCCGCCCCCAGGCCAGCTGAGACTCACTACAAGTTAGCATGAGAAAGCAGTGATTGTAATTCTGCCTCTTACTTTCCCACTCAAGGAAGCACCCCAAAACTTAAGTGAAAGTAACGTTAAATAACTTTAATCATAAATAAGCAAATCAGTAGATTTGCCAATGTCACTATTTTAGTCATTAGCTACTCCTAAATTGTAAAACGTAGCTAATAACACAGCAGCATGCACTGAAGCTGAAAACTATTTGAGTATTTAACTTCTCGGGACTTTCCAAATCTCAAATCCTATGATTTACTGATGGTTTTACTAAGAGCTACTGAATTGTTGTTCAGTCGGTGATTTTCATTTTCAGGATTTTCTTTTTTAAGCATTTCTTTTAAGGAATCCATCTATTTGTGAATAAATCTTTTTTTCCAGTGGTTCTGCTGTGTTTGTTTTGATTACCGTACATGCATTCAATGTTTTCCAAATATTCATAGGAGAAAAAATGGAAGCCATTTTCCATTTGAAAAATGCTTTTCATTGTGTAAGACCCCAGGGCCCTTCACTGGTAACACAACAATTCAAACATGTTTGGCATTAAGCTTACACCCTGGAGAGGCAGGCGACCTGGCTTCTGTTCCCTGGAATGATTATTTGCTTGATTTCAAACCCCATGGCCCCTGAATCTATGAATTTTTAGAATTCTGTTTTAAATCTCAGTTGCATCCTTACGCTGTATGTGTGAGCAAAATATGAGGCCTGAGTCACTGAAATTTCCTACTTGGGCATGCAAATGAGTCCTCTGAGTAAGAATTTAATGAGAATAGACCTTTGGCATCTTGGTTATTAAAGGCTACGCCACATGTTTAAGAAGAGAAAGATAGGGTGAGAAGGAGAGAGAGTACTTGGGACTGAGATTGACCAAGGTTTCTAGTAAACCCCACCCTCCCCTCCACCCACGTGGTTCGAGACACACCAGGCAGTTGCTTGTAGCACTGACATTTCTGGGGCTTCCCAGGTGGCACTAGTGGTAAAGAACGTGCCTGCCAATGCAGGAGACGCTAGAGATGCGGGTTCAATCACTGGGTCAGGAAGATCCCCTGGAGGAGGAATGGCCACCCACTCCAATTCTCACCTGGAAAAATTCTATGAACAGAGGAACCTGGCAGGCTGCAGTCCGTGGGGTCACCAAGAGTCAGACGTGACTGAGCACGCAGGTGGTTATGACATTCCTGACTGACAGAATTCCAGAGCAACTCATAACGCGAGGGGCTGCTTGTGTTGAATCATCTTTCGTATTAGTTCAGGGATCTTTTCCATTATGTTGTGCTGCTTTAATCTGAATGGTTCTTGAGTGATTTAAAAATATATCTATCCCCATAAATATCCTTCATGAAGCCCATATTTCAGAGAATTCTTAATAGATACTGCAGTCATTAGAGGGAATTAGCCAGGAGGTACAGAGGCTCGTATACAAGGCTCCATCCACAGCCAGACAAGTCGAAATACGCCCTCCATTTTCAGAAACCTCCTGGATCTTAATCTGGTCTCAATACTCTCCATTATTCATTCTAAACAATGTTTAAATATGGATGTGAGGTTAAAGCGAGGTGCTTTTATCTTCAAAGAGGTCGTCGTTGTCAAATATGGGTGAATTGGTGCCAGGAAAAGGTGAAAAGAGGAAAATCTTATAAATTCAACAAGTATCTATCATGTATCTACTCGCACACTACACAGTATGAAAGACATAAAAAAATGGATCAAATAGTTGATAACGTAAACTCAAGACATATTTAATCTAATTGACTGAGTGCATGGTGTGCTAAGTCACTTCAGTTGTATCTGACTCTTGGTGACCCTATGGACCACAGCTTGCCAGTCTTCTCTGTCCATGAGATTCTCCAGGCAAGAATATTGGAGTGGGTTGCCATTTCCTCCTCTAGGGGATCTTCCCAACCTGGGGATCGAACCCTTGTCTCTTATGTCTCCAGTATTGGCTGGCAGATTCTTTACCATCACCTGGGAAGCCAGAGTACCAAAAAAGAAACAAATTATGTATTACATGTAAGAAAGTTCTCTGTGCGGAACAAAGTACTGGAGGAGTTCACTGAAGGGAGAATCCCCATCAGTTGGAGTAGATGGGAGGCTAGAATTTGTATGTTTTCAAATTCAACATGTTTTTCCAGCTCCTCTTCCAGTAAACCTCTCAATAACCAGTCCCAGAACCACTAAACCACTAAGTCATGAAAGATACATTTTTTTCTTATGATATTTCTTATATTTGTTATTTTTTCCTCAATATAATTTCAAGTTTTTAAGCATTTATTTCATACCCTGACCTTTAAAATAAAGTGTGAATTACTTGGGGCAGGGGCTGTATTTTTCTTCTCTGTGTATCCCTTAGCAACATGCCTGGATAGGAGAGGCACTCCGCTTGCTTGCATGGCTGGCCCTTATTTATGTGTGACCAAACCGTGCCTTCCTAGATGGCACTAGTGGTAAAGAACCCGCCTGCCAGTGCAGGAGATACGAGACACGGGTTCCACCCCTGGATCAGAAAGATCCCCTGGAGTGGGAAATGGCAACCTGCTCCAGTAGTCTTGCCTGAAAAATTCCATGGACAGAGGAGCCCAGCACGCTATAGTCCATGGGGTCGAAAAGAGTCAGACATGACTGAGGGTGTGCACACACACACACACACACACACACACACACACAAACCATGGCTTGGATCCCATTGCCAGTCAGTACCAATATATATTGAGAATAGCTGTTTCTTTCTGTCATGTAAAATCATTGTGAACAGCATTAGAAAAAACTTTTTTTCGCCTCACTTTTAAGTAAATGTCTGAGCAAAGCTTTCTTTAAACATAAGCTCTTCCATTTTTTGCTTTTATGTCAGTTTGGATTTTGGTTGCGTTTTTTAAATATAACTATTAAAATACTTCCAAAGTATAAAAGGTCTAGTACGACTTAAAAAAAATCTCGTTTGAGAGGTAACCTTGGAGGATGTGATTTGATCTCCTACTGTGCAATAAGAAGCACCAAGCATGAAACAAACAAAAAGAGAAAACCAACCGCAATATGACATTAAAACAGCCAAAAAATGATCATCTCTGTTTTATAGTTAGAACCCAAAACGAAATAATTTTTAATGTTTTAAAAACATAATCATTAGGACAGAACAGTCAATAAAAATTGTGTCGTAAATAAATTGAGAGGATTTTGGTGTGGGTACAGGGTAGACTTCTAATGTTTTAAAAGTTTGTGAGTGATTTTCAAATAAAAGTAAAAAGCTATGTATTGTTAAAAAAAAAAAGCTGATTAGACTCTTAACCTAACACACTTGTTTTTGTTGGTGCCTGGGTTGTTTGGCTCGGTAGTAATAGTTTCTTAATCATTATCTGCAAAATACACAGCAATACTGCCCTCTGCAGTTCCTCTGTAAGACAGTCACTTGTCTTCAAGGGTGTACATGGCTAGAATGAACCCGGAGCCTAACTTACATGGATGACTTCATGTGTGTTTAGCTCTGATGTCAGTCTTAACAGTAAGCAACCTGGGCCATCCCCCTACCTCTGTGCATGATGAACACATACAGAAGTCAAATCCTCTAAGACAGCTGCATGATCTGTGTTTTTTATTAAAATATACACTGTCCACAGTTCTTAAAATATTTTCACTGTGTGATAATACACATCCTCTTTTCTCACACACATGACATATCATACCAGAATTAAGAAAGTAGTCTGATATACCAGAAAGACAGTGAGCTATATAAAACCAGGAACAGTGTTTAAGAATAAAAATAATGATGCTGCCTTATAGTCACATTTTTTGTAGCAGAGGAAAGTTAGTAGATTAAACTCAGTTGTCTTCAGTAATTAAAAATAAAAAGTAGAAAGAATATATAATTCAAACTAGCTTGTGACAAAAATTTTGGTGTTTAAATGAGATGTGGATATTTTTTTAATTATAGATGCAAATGAGAGACTATAAGAAACTAATAGTTCAATGATGTAATTTATAAAAGCTTTGCAAAAAGGCATGAAAATAAAAATGTCTGAAGGAAGAAATATGTTTTATTCCACAAATAATAATGTGGAAAGGTGGTATTTCCTGGTGCATAATTGGAAAATCAGAATGAGTTCAAATCTCAGTGTTCTTGCTGCTAAGTCACTTCAGTCGTGTCCGACTCTGTGCGACCCCATAGACGGCAGCCCACCAGGCTCCCCTGGGATTCTCCAGGCAAGAACACTGGAGTGGGTTGCCATTTCCTTCTCCAATGCATGGAAGTGAAAAGTGAAAGTGAAGTCGCTCAGTTGTGTCCAACTCTTCACGACCCTGTGGACTGCAGCCTACCAGGCTCCTCTATCCATGGGATTTTCCACGCAAGAGTACTGGAGTGGGGTGCCATCGCCTTCTCTGGGACAATGAGATCAGAGATTCCTAAACTTTAGTTTAGCAGCTGTGGTTCTAGAACCAGGACAGAGGGTTCCAGCAGGAAGGTAAGGGATTCAGGAGACTGAGAGCGTCAGGATGATCTTGTCACCTTGTCCCAGCAGATCCACTTAATCCTTAAATGGCTCTTGCTCTCCCTCTATCGAGAGCACAGGGAATTAACTTGGCTCCTTCCTGAAGTCGAAAGTTAGTTGCTCACCCCTGTCCCACTCAGTGATCCCGCGTACTGTAGCCCCCTAGGCTCCTCTGTTCATGAACTTCTTCAGGCAAGAATACTGAATGGGTTGCCACGCCCTTCTCCAGGAGATCTTCCCAACCAAGGGATCGAGCCCAGGTCTCCCATATTGCAGGCAGATTCTTTACCATCTGAGCCACCAGGGAAGACTCTTTCCTATGTCCTCCCTGTTTCTTCCACTCAGAGATTTCTCCCTTCCCCATTCTACTGCAGGGAGGAAATTCCAGAGAGCTCTCCTCCCTTCTACACAGTTCTTGTTGTGGTTTTCAAAATATGTTTTCTTTGCCTTTTTATAATCATTCTTAAAGCATTATATGAACTTATGTTTTCATGAATTAAACATTTCAAATTATCAATCTCCCTGACTATATTTGTATACATGAATGTGTGTGCAAATAATAGATGTATGTGTTTATTTGTAAATAAGATAATTTAGCCATTCACTTGTGAATTTATTGGAAATAGTATTCATTCTTGTTCTGTATATTTTTTAAACTTAGAATTTATTTTAGATGCCTTTTTCTATCATCACACTTAGATATACTTTGCTCTTTCTAATAGCTGCATAGTATTGCATTGTAGAGATGCAAAATAAATAAAATTTTTATCCAGATTTTAATAGATATTTAGGCTGCTACAGTATTTAGTACTGAAAACAAAACTGTAACCTCATAAATATATTTTGGCATTTTTTTAATTGAAGTATAGTTGACTTATAATGTTGTGTTAGTTTCTGGTATACAGCAAAACCATTCAGTTATATATATATATATATATATATATATATATTCCATTATAGGTCAATAAAAGCTATTGAATAGAGTTCCCTGTGTTATACAACAGGACTGTGTTGTTTATTTTTCATATAGTGGTTTGTATTAATCTCTGCTGATACCAAATTTCTAATTTATCTCTCCCACACTCCCATCTTCCTCTTTGGTAACCATAAATTTGTTCTCTGTGCCTGTGAGTCTGTTTCTGCTTTGTCATTAAGTTCATTCGTATCATACTGTAGATTCCGTATCTAAGTGGTATCATGACGTTTGTATTTCTCTGACTTTACTTAACATGATAACCTCCAGGTCCATCCATGCTGCTACAAATGGCATTATTTCATTCTTTTCTATGACTGAGTAATATTCAGTTGTATATTCGTACCACATCTTCTTTATCCATGGACACTTAACACTTTTTTATGAATGGACATTAGGGTTTTTGTTTCTAGATTTTGGCTATTGTGAATAGTGCCACTGTGAACATTGGAGTTCATGTATCTTTTCGAATTAGAGTTTTCATCTTTTCCAGATGTATGCCCAAGAGTGAGATTGCTGGATCATATGGCAACTCTCTTTGGGCTCCCCCAATAGCTCAGCGGGTAAAGAATGCACCTGCAAAGCAAGAGACCCCAGTTCGATTCCTGGGTCAGGAAGATCCCCTGGAGAAGGGAACAGCTGCCCACTCCAGTATTCGTGGGCTTCCCTGGTAGCTCAGCTGGTAAAGAATCCACCTGCAATGCTGGAGACCCCGGTTCGATCCCTGGGCTGCAAAGATCCCCTGGAGAAAGGAATGGCTACCCACTGCAGTATTCTGGTCTGGAGAATTCCATGGACTCTATAGTCCATGGGGTTGCAAGAGTCCAACACAACTGAGCGACTTTCACTTTCATGCAATTCTCTTTTTTCATGAAATTCTCAAGTTTTCAAAGGAATTTCCTTACTGCATAGTGGCTTCATCAATTTTCATTTCCACCAAAAGTGTAGGAAGGGTCCTTTTTTCCCTCACCCTCTCCAGCATTTATTATTTGTAGACTTTTTGATGATGGCCATCCTGACTGGTGTGAAGTAATACCTCACTGTACTTTTGATTTGCATTTCTCTGAGGATTAGCAATGTTGAGCATCTTTTCATGTATGTCTTGGCAAATATTATATGATATCACTTATATGTGAAATCTAAAGTGTAATGCAAGTGAACTTACTTACAAAGCAGAAACAAACTCACAGGCATAAAAAAACAAACTTATGGTTACCAAACGAGAAAGGGAGTGTAGGAGGTATAAATTAGGAGTATGGAATTAACAGATTCAAACTACCATACATAATATAGAAAAGCAGCAAGGATTTACTGTACAGCACAGGGAAATATATTCAATATCTTATAATAATCTATAAGAAAAAATAATCTGAAAAATATTTATATATATATATACACACACACACACATATACCTGAATCACTGCTGTACCCTGAAACTAACACCATATTGCAAATCAACTGTACTTCAATACACACACACACACACACACACACACACACATATATCTTGGCATACTAGCTGTCTCAAATGCTGTGTGTGTATTAAATTTATATATTAGGTTAACCAAATAAATTCTGGAGTCTGTAAGTAAAAAATGGTCAAATATTGGCAATTTTATCTGGATTGACCTAATGGTAAAATTCCTCTCAAGGCTTTTGGCCCAACTTTGTTTATTTTTAATTTCCAGCAGCTGTCAAAACAGAGAGGAATTGTCTTGGATGCTATGCTCTGTTAGATCAAGTGAGAAACCTATATGGATTGTTATCATTACAAAATCATAGTTTCCTGTTAACTAGACCCGCATTTCCATTCAGGAATGTTCCCAGGTGACTGCCTTCCTGTTCCCTCTAGTGCCAGAGACAGAGTCATTTATTGTAGGAATTAGGTAGCTGTATAGAGAATTAGGTAGCTGAAAAGAGAAAATATGGACCAGGCTGGCTCTAGAATGAAATTTGGTAAATTGTTAACCTTTCTAGCTTGATTCCAGTAACACATACACATATACATGCCTTAAAAATAAATGGCATAATTCTTACTGCAAGCACTGCTCAACACAATATTTGACTCTAAATTCTTAAGCAAGGATTTATTTATTCATAAACCACATCTTTCTTCCTCCTTTCCTTCCCCCATCTCTCCTTCCCTTTCTCTCTCCTTCACTTCAAATCTCCAGACTACAAAGCAATATAGAAGAGAGCGCCTCTCCAGACCACTGAGTGCAGTTACTGAGGAGCTCGGTGGATAAACACAGCTTTCCCAGCATTGCTTTCCACCCCTTGCAAAATCCTCCGTGCCCACCAGGAAGCATCACTGCCCCATTTCACAGGCTTCTGTCAGTGTAAATCACTGCAGAGCCACCCTCAACTTCAACTCTAGGAAGCACAGATTTCTGCCTCAGAATCATTGGCGTCTGCTGAACTGCCTTTGTGTTATTCTCTTCGTTAACTCAGGAAACCCAGATACAGCTCCAGACTCTGGCTGGGCTCTCATTCAGAGCTGATCACTTGGCATCAAATATCAGGGCCTGTCTCTCCGTTACAGACGAGCAAAGAGAGACCCTGTGCTTACAGTTTGGTGTTGTGGAGGGACTTGCATGGGAGTTGGAAAGGGAAAGCCTGAGTTTCAAATCTGACACTGGCACTCAGTATCTTCATGCTGTGAGCAAACTGCTCTATGTTTCTGAGCATCAGTTTTCTGTAAAATGGGTAAATGGATTAAAAACTCTCATTAAAATAGCTGGGTTGTGTTTCATATGTATTACTTGAAAAAATATATGCAAAGTCCCTGACACCTTCCTAGTATGGCACAAAGAAGCCTTAATGTTTAAATATTCAATAAATGTTCACCCTGATTTATGATTCTCTATACTGACCTGTGACTAGAGATACTGCCTCTAATCACTGCCAGAATTTCAGCACCGTAGAGGTTCTGTCTTGCCAGGAATAAAGCAATGTACATTTTGGGAGCATTGATTAAAATAGTCTTTTCATAAATAGGACTAAACTTTCTTTTCAGTTGGCCGGTTGATGTTTATTTAATTTAGGAAAATTAAATGTTAATTTAGGAAAAGTTTTCAATGGGTGTAAGAGGATGAGCAGATAAGGTATCTTCTGACACCTCCTTGTCACTGGTGTAGAAGAAGAGAAAGAATGTGCCTTTTTGAAATGATGGCTAAACTGATCACAAAGCCCCTTACAGAATGAAGACCACAGATCTGAGTTACATGGAAATGTTCCAGTGGTGAGATAATGTTCTGATAATTGCAAGGTTACTTTTTTATCTTCTGTTTTTCTTATTCTGTCTTCTTGGCATAGTGGACTTGGCATCATTGGAAAATCACCATTTTCCATAGGGCTTAACCCTGCAAAGGGCAAGAGCCTCCAGTATGTATGTGGAGTTCTCGGATAATATAGTCATTTTGTGGGAACTTTATTTCAAAGTCTCATGAGCACATGCAGCAGTAGCTAATAAACCTTTCCCTTGATGCCAGAGTATCACTCCAGCATTTGAATCTGCACATGTTTCAGAATAGTGTTTACAGCCACATTTCAATAGAGCAATTTGTGGACCCCCACATGAGCCTTCGTGCACTAGCTGATGGCTTCCTCAAAAACTTGTCTGTTAAATTGGTTTTGAAAAGAGGAATATTTCCTTCATCCTCTGACTTATTTTCAGATCAGCAGTTATTTTTCTGAACAAGCAATAGATTTCCTGGGAATATGCTTATTTATCGTTACCTTCCTTACTAAGTGTTAACTTTCGCTTTAACTTTCAGATTATAACTTCCATTGGCAGTAAACAGCAGATTTTTCTCATGTATTATCCTTATTAGAGTAACTTCAGTGATATTTAGGTTCTCATCTTATTCCCTGGAAAAGATCAGATTGGAATTGTCCTCCAAGGAGACATATGGTAGGCAACACAACTTTAAAGTTACCACTTAAAAGTTTGTGAATTTATGAAGAATTTAATACTGCATAGTTAGGTAGGGGCTTCCCAGGTGGCACTAAATAAGAGACTCAGGTTCAAATAGAGTAGGCATTGAACTTTAAGTTCTTGTGAGCAAGTAATGTGTAGGCTTGCCTCCTGAAAATTTATAAAAATAAGGATGAGCAATTGGTAAGAGACTTTAATGTTTGCCAAGTAATGAAATCAATCAGAATGTAGGTGAAAGGGCACTAAACTTAGAAGTGTATTTAGTCCTGACTGAGACATTTGTGAATCATGCAACACTGAACAACCCACTTACATTTTTGGTTCCTCTGTTCACAAGTCTGTAAAGCTGGGGTGATTATTGCTATCTACCTCATATGGTTGTTACAAGAATCAGACTAGAAGATATTTGTGAAGGAGATTTGTGGCTATACAGTGCTCTTCAGATGTCTGTCTTTGGTTTGGATTGCCTCTAGTTTAAGTTCTGTAAGCTTTTTGTGAACAAAGATTGTATCTTGGGGTCATGAGCTCTACATTGAGTCCTGAACAAATGAATGAAGGGAGGTGATTCTCCCATTGCGATTTTCCATGAGGTTGTTTATTTTGCATTTTTTCCAGAATGATAAAATATAACTTTTTTTTTTTTTGCTTATCATCTCGACCTACTTATGGGGACAATTGTCCCTTCATGTGAATTAACTTGCTTAGGGCTAAGAGCCTTTAAACTCAGAGGGTGGAAGTTTCTTAAGGAGAAGTCCAACTTCATGGTGTTATATTTCTGTGTGTATCTGGTGTCAGAGATCAGAATGCAGACATGTCAAAGCTTGTATGGTACTGAGTGTTACAACACATGAAGTAATAATAATACCAACACATTGGTTTCATAACCCTGAATTCTTCACTGATTGAATAGTATGTTTTCTTCTTTAATTATATTGGAAAGTAAACATATTCTTTCATGTATCAGCACTGCTTCAGCTACTGACGTGGGGAAAAACATTGCCCTGGGAAGCTTCCATTATTTTCTATCAATTATGACTGGTTACAGTGAGTTGAGTATTGTTCACAGCCCCTTCTAGCAAAAGATAAAATGCAAAGACATCGATTATGCTGGAGATTGCAACAGCCAACAGACTATACAATATATCCATACCCATCAAAATGATTTTTAATAATTAATAAATGTACTTATTAAACTACAGGTCTGTACACCTACAAAATGATTGCAAGGACTTAAGCTATTCTAGGCTTCCTAAGTGGCTCAGTGGTAAAGAATTTGCCTGCCAATGCAGGAGATACAGGAGACATGACTTCAATCCCTGGGTCGAGAATATCTCCAGGAGGAGGAATGGCAACCACTCCAGTGTTCTTGACTGAAAAATCCCATGGACAGAGGGGCCTGGCGGGATACTCAAAGTTGGACATGACTGAGCACACAAGCGTGTATTTAAGTTATTCTATATATTTAATAAAAATAGACATTTTTAGGGAATGAACATTATGACCCATACCTAACTCACATTCTAAAACTTAGAACCTTCACATTTTATATCTGATTTCAAAGGTTGAAACTCCAACCTCAAGACTTTTTCCATTATAATATAATTTTATGGTATTGTTAATGAATATTCCCTTATTTTTATTGGGAAAGAACTTACTGAGCCTAGTTCCTCATTTCCAAAAATGAAAAGAATCAGAGGGAAGTGTCTTGAACAAATATTTTGAGGTACCGAATAGGCTCTCGTCTTACTATCTTTTCTTTTTTCAATGACTGGAAACTTTTCAATGACTTACAATAGCTTGGCGTAGAGGAAGTCTTCATACTGTTAGAGAGAAAAAGTCTCATAAATCACACAAGACGGTGCCAGCCCCTTTGCCAGCTGTCGTTCACTTGGGGCTTGCTACGTGTATGCTTAGTCGCTCAGTCGTGTCCATCTCTTTGCGACCCCATGCACCGTAGCCTGCCAGGCTCTTCTGTCCGTGGACATTCTCCAGGCCACAGTACTGGAGTGGGTCGCCATTCTCTCCTCCAGGAGATCTTCCCAACCCAGAGACTGAACCCAGGTCCCCTGCATTGCAAGCTGATTCTTTACCATCTGAGCCACCAGGACAGGGGCTTGCTAGAGAAGGTATTTTCTTTTCCGCAGTTGGCTGTATTTTATTGACCTCCAGGATTCAAAACCTGTTTACCAAATTATACTACCAAAGGCAGTATAATTCCTAAGCCCCCTGATGACTGTGGGGTTTGAATTAGGACTAGAATATGAGGAATCCCCCAGTGGCAGCACTGGCTCTAATTCTATAGCAATGATGCAGGAATAAATTCATTTCAGGGTATTACTGGGCCCCTGAGTAATCTTAACTATGTTCCAAAGTTATTTTTGTGTGCTTTCTTGTTTGTCTTCTGACCAGAGCAGCACAGTTGTCTGAAGGTTCCTGGCATCAACCTCTTCTCTGAGATCAGATGGCCTTTGTGAGCCTGGAATGAATCAGTTATAGCGATTTTGGGTCAGACTACCTCCCTCTTTCTCCCAGGTCTACTACTTTCTTCCTGATTGGAACCCAAGGGGACTATACCAGACACTCACTAGAGGGTAGCAGAGAGTCAGTGGAACCAGTTGTTAGGAATTTGCTAGAGTGCATCATGTGCTTTGAAAAAAAAAAAGAAGTCTAATAGTTTTTAAGTTTATTTACTGCTGTGCTGTGTTTAGTCATTCAGTTGTGTCTGACTCTGCAACCCCAGGGACTGCAGCCCGCCAGGCTCCTCTGTCCATGAGGATTCTCCAGGCAACTTTACTGGAGTGGGTTGCCATGCCCTCCAAGGGATCTTCCCAACCCAGCAATAGAGCCCAGGTCTCCTGCCCTGCAGGCGGATTCTTTACCATCTGAGCCATCAGGGAAGCTACTTTCATTATAAAAGGCAATGGCACCAATAATTTATTCATGTGAGTGTGTTTGTTTCACAAAAACTTGAATAAAAGACAAAGATAACCTTGCTTTTTTTTTTTTTTTAATTACAGTTGATTTACAATGTTGTGTTAATTTCTGCTGTACAGCAAAGTGATTCAGTTTCATTATGATTTATTGAAGGATCTTGAATATAGTTCTCTGGGCTATACAGTGGGACCTTGTTTATCCATTTCATATGTAACTGTTTACATCTGCGAACTCCAGCCTTGTACTCACTCCATCCCTCCCCTTTGCCTCTCCTTGGCAACCACAAGTCTTTTCTCTAGGTCCTGAGCCTGTTTCTGTTTTGTCGATAGGTTGATTTGTGTCCTATTTAGATTCCACATATAAGTGATATCATGTGGTACTTATCTTTCTCTTCCTGGCTTCCTTCACTTAGTATGATAATCTCTAGTTGTATTCACGTTGCTGCAGATGGCATTATTTCCTTCTTCTTATGGCTGAGTAGTATTCCACTGGATGTACGTGACACGTCTTCTTTATCTGTTCACCTGTTGATGGACGTTTAGGGTGTTTCCATGTCTCGGCTATTGTGAATAGTGCTGTTATGAACACAGGGGTGCATGTATCTTTTTCAATTAGAGTTTTGTCTGGATACATGCCCAGGAGTGGAATTGCTTTATTCTATGGTAGCTCTATTTTTAGTTTTCTGAGGAACCTCCATAGTGGCTGTACCAGCTTGCGTTCTAACCAACAATGTAGGAAGGTTTGCTTTACTCCACATCCTCTCCAGAACTTGTTATCTGTAGAGATTTTAATGATGGCTGTTCCGACTGGTGTGAGATGTACCTCATTGTAATTTTGATTAGCATTTCCTCAGTAATTAGAGATGTTGAGCATCTTATCATGTGCTTATTGGCCTTGTGTATCTCTCCTTTAGAGACATGTCTATTTAGGTCTTCTGCTCATTTCTTTGATTGGATTGTCTGCTTTTCTGTTGTTGAGTTGTATGAACTGTTTGTGTAGCTTGGAAATTAAGACCTTGTTGGTCGTATCATTTGCAAATGTTTTCTTCCATTCTGTAGGTTGTTTTTTTCATTTAGTTTATGGTTTCCTTTGCTAGGCAAAAGCTTATAATCTTAATTAGGTTCCATTTAGTTCTTTTTGCTTTTGTTTCTATTGTAAGCCAGCTATTTTAATGCAATAAATCTGTCAGTTCCAAGGCATTCATCAGCTACACTTAACTTGAGACAGTTGTATACCTGTGGGGGTTTGGATCCCCAAAGGACTGTTCTCTGTGTCCATGCTTAGAGTCAAGCCACAGTTTGAGTAGAGAGTGAAGGAGAAGGCCTAGAGTCCAGGAGTGAGAAGTGATGGACAACGAATGGACCTCTCCAAAGAGCTGGGGCAAAAGGGATAAGGGATGGCAGGGGAAGGGATATTCCTCTCCATTCAGTAATGAGCCAAGGGTCCTGGCTTCATCTAGGTGATATGTTTGCAAGAAGGACTGCCACTCACACTATTTTCCAATGCAGCATCCTAAGGAATTTGAGAAAGGCGTGTGAGCATCTCATTTTGCAGTTTTATGCTGTGAGAGAGGATCCCAGTTCCTCAGTGCACGTGGCACATTACTGGGAGGGAAGTGAGCAGGTTGACAGTGAAATGACTTTATGAAACGCCTCGAGGGGGAACAACTCACTTTGTGGTTGGTGGCAAGGATGAGGGGAAACAAAAGAGAAGAAGCATTTGAGCCATTGTGCACCACGCAGTAAGCACGAAACACAGGAACCCCTGTCTCTGGATGGAAACATATAATGCGGTCAAGGAATGTGATACGTGAGTCACCCCAGGACCCTTCTAAGCAAAAGAGAGGATTAAGGTACAGGAAGTTCTATAATTTCACTAGTGAGACTTGAGCATAAAAATTATTTTCATTACCCTTTTATTATTATTATTAATTAATTAATTTCTGGCATGAACTATACAAATAAGTTCTCAATTTATAGAAATAATTGCATTTTCACCCCCAAATTTAACTCTCAGATGTTCACTTAGCATAAATATTGGTTGGCCAAGAAATTCGTTTGGGTTTTTCTATAATATCTTACTGAAAACTAGAACGAACTTTTTGGCTAACTTAATATAACCTACTAGTGTAAAATTTTGCTTATAATTTGAATATCACTGGGAAAATATAAATCCCAATCTCTATTTTTCTCTATGTGTCAACTGGGGACTCTCTGCATTAGAATTGATTCTGATATACTAATAATTTTAAGAAGGATAATTTAATAAGAACTATAGGAGAAAGATATAACCAAATGTCAAGGGAACATAAAAAGCAGAGAAATTACTTTCGGTGCGAGAAGACTCAGGGAAGATTTAATGGGGAACTGGCATTTGAACACAGTCTCAAAACATAAGTACGATTCTTTATAGGGAAAGTAGTGGGAATAACCTTCTAGCAAAAAGGAACAGAATAATTAATCAATACCTGCTTGGCTAATGAAGTGAAAAGAAAGAAAGTGTTAGTCATTCAGTCAAGTCCAACTCCTTGCAACCCCATGGACTGTAGCCCACCAGGCTCCTCTGTCCATGGAATATTCCAAGCAAGAATACTAGAGTGGGTTGCCATTCCCTTCTCCAGGGAATCTTCCAAACCCAGGGATCAAACCCAGGTCTCCTGCATGGCAGGCAGATTCTTTACCATTTGAGTCACCAGGGAAGTCCTGGCTGGTTGAAGAGAGACTGATGATTGAAATGTTGGCACAGAGGTTGAACTCAGCTCATAAAAGGCTTTCCACAGAGTACTAAGAAGTTTGAAATGTGTTCTGTGGTCACTTCAGCAGGTGTCTGCACAGAGCTACATAATCAGAATGGCACTCGAGGACAGCTTCTCTTTCTGTAGGCCTGGGGCAAGAACTGAAAGCAAAGACATGTTAGGAAGTAGAAGAAAGTGTCCGGGTTTGAAGACATGAGTCTGTGAAGTAGGGCTAGAGCAGTGGGAATGGAAGGAAGGAAGGAACAGAACAGATCTTAAGGAGGGGAAAGGTTGGCTGTTTAACTCTTATTTTTTTTAATGTGCTTCGTCAGTTCTTGGAATGAGGACGGGGCTTTTTAAATTGTATTTATTTTTTATTTTATTTTTGGTTGTGCTGGGCCTTTATTGCTGTGCATGGGCTTTCTCTAGTTGCAGCGTGGGGACTAGTCTCCACTTGTGGTGCATGGGCTTCTCACTACGGGGGCTTCTCTTATGTGGAGCACTGGGCTCTAGGCATGTGGGCTTCAGTAATTGCAGCATTCTGGCTCAGTAGTCGTGGCACACAGGCTTAGTCGTTCCGTAGCATGTGAAATCTTTCCAGTCCAGGGATTGAAGCTGTCCCCTGCATTGCCAGGTGATTTCTTATCCACTGGACCACCAAAGAAGGGGCTTTGTCTTCAAAAATTTTGTATGTTGTAATCGTGCATCAGTTAGGGTGTGGCCAAAGACTATCCACCTCTATTTTTGAGATTCAGCAGTAGATTCAGAGAAGCAAAGAGGTAAAGACAAGAGGAAAATGTGTGTTGATACCTGAGCATTCCAAATTGTTGCAGTAGATAGGGCTTCATTTAGCCAAATGAAGATAAACTTTTCTTTCTTATTCTTTCTGGTTCAGGTTTACTGAATTACATCCTACCATGTTTAATGCTATTTACTTGTTTGAGTAAATGTTGGCAAGATTATTTCAATAAGGGGACATCTGATTTTTAACCCCAAATGATGATAAACAACATTTAAACTTTGGGATAACTGAAGTCAAGACAAATATATGTGGTTCAGAATTGGATTATTTTAATATGTATAATACTACTAGAATAGTATTCAGCAGTTATAATGAGCTCATTAACTTGCAATTTGCTCTTATAGTAATACTTCATATTTAATCAGTGCTTCAATCCTATGAAATGTCATTCCTTTGTATTGTGATGGAGTCTTACAGGCAAATCTAGGAAACTTAAAATTTCCTACTTGAACTTTCTTTAACTGTAGCTTAGAGTTTCCCATATGGCAATAGAAATGACATTTTCTTTCTGCTATTTGAATAATCTGCTTCCAAACAGGAAAAACAGGGAGTAGGACCAAAAATGCCCATGACACTTACCTTTGGAGCAAGAATTGAAGCCAATTCAATCATCACCATATGATTTTGTTTGGACTATAATTGCTAGTATAATGAGATGCAGGAAGAAGAGAAGGCCCTGGAGCCAAGAAGGACAGAACTTGGAAGAGTTCAAGGCCTGTCACATTAGTGATTCTTACAAATTGTACTCAGAAGAGATCTAACTTACCCCAAGTAGTTCACAAATTGAGCAGTCCAGCTGTATCTTATGTTCTTATATCTTATTTTCTGCTTTCCAGTTTTGACAGATGTGAATTTGTTGTGTTCCAATTGCTCTCTAAAATACATTTCTTAGCTCCCTGCCTCCACCTATTTTCAGCTATGGATCAGTATTGCTAACAGCTTATCAATAATTTAAGGCAAAAATTTGGAAAACAACAGTAATGGGATCTCTGTAGGCATTACAGTGTCAACAGGAAAAATGAAGACATGTTAATGAGGAAAACATTAGTCAGATTATTTTAGGAGGGTTACAGTCACACGCTTTCCTGGTGGTGCTGAAACTCCACCACCATCTGCCTCCGCAGTGCTTTGGATCACAACAGCACAGAGATTGCTGGAGTTCTTTGTAATTTGATTCTCTCTTGTTATTCTGTGCTTTATCAAAGTTAAAGAAATGAATGTGCATGCATGGCTTAGTCCCTCAGTCATGTTCTATTCTTTGTGATGCTATGGACTGTGGCCCACCGGGCTCCTCTGTCCATGGAATTCTCCAGGTAAGAATACTAGAGTGGGTTGCCACATCCTTCTCCAGGAGACCTTCCTGACCCAGGGATCAAATCCCTGTCTCCTGAGTCTTCTGCTTTGACAGGTAGATTCTTTACCACTGAGCCAACTGCTGTACCCAAACCTTATCAGTGCAGCCAGGATAGTTCTAGAGATTTTTTTCTCCAAGCCTGAGGATGATTTCTCTTTAGTCTCAGCATCTGTTGGTACCTCTGAGTAGCTGACAAGGTTCTCACCAGAACTCCCCAGCGATCACGTGTATCCCACCCTAAAAGAGCCACACTGGGAACACATGGGTCTTTATTGGTCTTTTATTTATATGAGTGAATTTTCATGTTATTTCCTCTAAGCCAGAAGTTGTGATCCAAAGAAGGTGAATGGTAGAACTGAGAGAAAGAGTTAAAGGGAGACCAGTGGAAATTATATTTGGAAGCCTGAGTAGACTGAAAGAAGATTTTTTAATGTCTTTTTTTATTGTGATAAAAGTCACATAATATAAAACATGCTAATTTAACCATATTTAACTATCCAGTTCAGTGGCACTAAGTCCATTCACATTAATGTGGAACCCTCACCATCATCCATCTTCCAAATTTTTCACCTTCCTAAATTGAAACCCTGTCCTCATTAAACACTACCTCCCCATCCCCCCTCCTCACCCCCACCCCCCAGTCCTTGGCATCTACCAATGTAGAAAGAGGATATTTTGAAAGGAAGAGAAAATAAAGTCTTGATGCATGGGTCCAGTGAAGAATGAATATGGTATGAGAAAGAGCTGGAGTTTCAGATGAAGCAAAAATATGCCTACAATACATTCTCTCCGTGGGATGGAATGATGTTGAAAGTTTCCGAAGCAAACACGCCAGGGAGCAGGCGGCAGAGATGATATCTTTCTACTTTAGCATAACTGAGGACTTAACCTTATGGATGTTGACTCTTCCTTTCTCAGGGACAGCATAACTCTCAGTGAACCAACAAATGGATTGAAGGTGTTTGGGGAGATTAAAGACCGAGTCCATAGTAACGGCTGTATTATGATCAACAGGGCTGTTTTGTTTCTTCCCCAAAGTTCCTGTTTATGTCTCGCAGCCTTTATATTGTCTTTCTGAGAACAGAGCCAGTTGGCCGGGGGCCACAGTAAAATTTTCGTTGCTGGTAAGTATAAATACATCCCATCAGTGGGTGCATCTTTCAGCATTCTGCTTAAACTCAGCTTTCCATTTGAAATGTCATATGGTTTTGGGTGAATTAGGGAACAGTATTTAAAGAAAAATGAACTGCTCAAAAGAGTTTCCAAACACTATGCTATGTTATAGAACAATTATCAGTATCATGAAGAAATTTGATTGTTTTTATGTAAAAACTATATGGACATGCAATTGGGCTCCTCTCGTGGCTCAGTGGTAAAGAATCTGCCTGCCAGTTCAGGAGCTGTAGGAGGGTTTGATCCCTGAGTCATGAAGATCCTCTGGAGAAGGAAATGGTAACCCACTCTAGTGTTCTTGCCTGGAAATCCCACAGGCAGGAGTCTGGCAGGCTATACTCCAAGGGGCCACAAAAGAGTCAGGCACAATTAGGGGCTAAACATCAATAACAACATAGCATGCGATTACACTGAAGCCTAATATTTGATTCTGAGCATTTGTCTCCTATCCAGAAAATCATAGGGTGCATTTTCCAAGAGAATGAAAAGGGAAGAAGGTTGTTAGAAGATGGATCCAAAAAGGAAGACAAATATCATATATTAACACATTTATTTGGAATCTAGAAAAGTGGTACTGATGGATTTATTTGCAGGGCAGGTACAGAGATGCAGACATAGAGAACAGACTTGCGGACACAGGTGGGGAAGGAGACGGTGGGGTGAGTTGAGAAAGTAGTGTTGACATATATACACTAGCATGTATAAAATAGCTGGTGGGAAGTTGCTGAATAGCACAGGGAGCTCAGCTCAGTGCTGTGTGTGACGGGTGGGATGGAGGTGGGCAGGAGCGAGGCTCAAGAGGGAGAGGATATATGTACATGTATAACTGACTGATGGTGTGGCACAGCAGAAAGTAACATGACATTGTATAGCAATTTTCCTCCAGTTAAAAAAATGAAAATAATAATAATATTCAAATAATATTAATAAACATTCAATAATAATAATAGACATTCAAAAAACTAAGATCATGGCAATCGGTCCCATCACTTCATGGCAAATAGATGGGGAAACAATGGAACCAGTGAAAGACTTTATTTGGGGGGGCTCTAAAATCACTGCATATGGTGACAGCAGCCATGAAATTAAAAAAAAATCCTCCTTGGAAGAAAAGCTATGACCAACCTAGACAACATATTAAAAAGCAGAGACATTACTTTGCCAACAAAGGTCTGTCTAGTCAAAGCTATGGTTTTTAGAGTAGTCATGTATGGATGTGAGTTGGACTATAAAGAAAGCTGAGCACCAAAGAATTGATGCTTTTGAACTGTGGTGTTGGGGAAGACTCTTGAGAGTCCTTGGACTGCAAGGATATGAAACCAGTGAATCCTAAAGGAAATCAGTCCTGAATATTCATTGGAAGGACTGATATTGAGCTGAAACTCCATTACTTTGTCTACCTGATGTTAAGAACTGACTCATTTGAAAAGACCCTGATGCTGGGAAAGACTGAAGGTAGGAGGAGAAGGGGACAAAAGAGGATGAGATGGTTGGATGGCATCACCAACTCGAAGGTCATGAGTTTGAGCAAGCTCCAAGAGTTGGTGATGGACACACAGGGAAGCCTGGTGTGCTGCAGCCCATTGGGTCGCAAAGAATCGGATAAGACTGAGTGGCTGAACTGAACTGAACAATAATAAAACAAGATGGATCCAAGAGAGAAAACATGATAACCTACTACCAGCCTTCCACTTTTCTAACCTTCTCTGTACCAAATCTAATTAACATAAATGAACAGTAGTATAATTCATAAAACTATGGTTTCTTTAAAGATGGCAGTGCTAATTACTTTGCATATTTTATCTGAATCATTCCTTTAGACAATTTCAGGAGGTAGATTATTATCTCCCTTTTACAAATTATGAAAGTGAAGGACCCAAAAGTATGAAAAACCAATGCCCAAGGTCATGTGGCCCATGAGGGAATGAGCTAGGATTGGTCCAGGTCTGTCTAACCCATGCTTTAGCATTTAGAATCTGCTGCCTTTCCTTATAGCCACAAGCTCCTCATTAATTTTCTGTTACACTTATGTGAAGAATTCTAGTCTGCCTAAAACAAAACATTTACTCTGTATCATTGGTTTAATTAGCAGAACTGTGAAGAATCGATGAGTTCAGAAATGCTTTCTTTTAAAGAAAGGAAAACCAAATGGCATGTTATAAAACTTGGAGTTTCTGAGTGCATGTTTAACATTTCATGACATAATAGCTTAAGTCTTCTTTCAAATGACTGATTTTCTTATTAATATCTAAAATAAAATAGTTTTAAGTATAAATGTGGCATCTTGCAAACATTGTATCTGTGTCTTGAGTATATATCCACCGACACATTCTGGTATTTTATAATTGCAGGAACTTAGTGCTTCAAGTGGAATGATTTGGTAGTTATTTTGTTCTGAAAAAGCAGGCAGTATACAGCACTCAGTCGTGATAAATCACTGACATGCGGCTATGGTCACCAGACCATTATTTTCTATATTAAGAAAAACACTGAGTGCAGCAAACCAGAATTATAGCCCGTGTCATTTTATTGCGAGAACTATTAACTAAGGTGCCTAGGGCACTTGCATAAGCAGCTGTTTCTTGTATTTTCCAGGTGATAAAACCTGTTAGTTTGGCAATTTACAGAAAATCTATTAGATCCATCTCAGTGCCACTGGAATAACTGATGCCCCTTGGGTAGGGTATACCTACCAACAACAAAAGGTAGAGAGGGCAGGAACCAAGAAAGAGGCCTGGGTCAGTATTTAACCACGAGCTAGCTGGGGAGAAAGGGTAGGAACCCAGAGGCTTCAGTGTCACGGAGGGAGGAGTCTAGGATTACTTAGTCATTTATTCTTGGTTCTGTTCATTGATTTCTTATTTCAAAGGGAGAGCATGTCTTAAAGAGTTCTCTTTTACCCTCCTGAATTATTAGTCTCCAAACTATCAGAAGTCTATTACATACTTAATAAAGTACCCTCTAAGCTATATGCAGGTCAGGAAGCAACAGTTAGAACTGGACATGGAACAACAGAATGGTTCCAAATAGGAAAAGGAGTATGTCAAGGCTGTGTATTGTCACCCTGCTTATTTAACTTATATGCAGAGTACGTCATGAGAAACTCTGGGCTGGAAGAAGCACAAGCTGGAATCAAGATTGCCAGAAGAAATATCAATAACCTCAGACATTCAGATGACACCACCCTTATGGCAGAAAGTGAAGAGGAACTAAAAAGCCTCTTGATTAAAGTGAAAGAGGAGACTGAAAAAGTTGGCCTAAAGCTCAACATTCAGAAAACTAAGATCATGGCATCTGGTCCCATCACTTCTTGGGAAATAGATGGGGAAACAATGTCAGACTTTGTTTTTTGGGCTCCAAAATCACTGCAGATGGTGAAATTAAAAGACGTTTACTCCTTGGAAGGAAAGTTATGACCAACCTAGATAGCATATTAAAAAGCAGAGACATTACTTTGCCAACAAAGGTCCGTCTAGTCAAGGCTATGGTTTTTCCAGTCTTCATATATGGATGTGAGAGTTGGACTGTGAAGAGGGCTGAGTGCTGCAGAATTGATGCTTTTTAACTGTGGTGCTGGAGAAGACTCTTGCAAGTCCCTTGGACTGCAAGGAGATCCAACAAATCCATCCTAAGGGAGATCAGTCCTGGGTGTTCATTGGAAGGACTGATGCTGAAGCTGAAGCTCCAATACTTTGGCCACCTCATGTGAAGAGTTGACTCATTGGAAAAGACCCTGATGCTGGGAGGGATTAGGGGCAGGAGGAGAAGGGGACAACAGAGGATGAGATGGCTGGATAGCATCACCGACTCGATGGACATGAGTTTTTTTTAATATAAATTTATTTATTTTAATTGGAAGTTAATTACTTTACAATATTGTATTGGTTTTGCCATACATCAACATGAATCCTCCACAGGTATACATGTGTTCCCCATCCTGAACCCCCCTCCCACCTCCCTCCCCATACCATCCCTCTGGGTCATCCCAGTGCACCAGCCCCAAGCATCCAGTATCATGCATCGAACCTGGACTGGCGATTCGTTTCACATATGATATTATACATGTTTCAATGCCATTCTCCCAAATCATCCCACCCTCTTCCTTTCCCACAGAGTCCAAAAGACTATTCTATACATCTATGTCTCTTTTGCTGTCTCGCATACAGGGTTATCATTACCATCTTTCTAAATTCCATGAGTTTGAGTGAACTCCGGGAGTTGGTGATGGACAGGAAGGCCTGGCGTGCTGCAATTCATGGGGTCACAGAGAGTTGGACATGACTGAGCGACTGAAGTGAACTGAACTGAAGCTATCATAAGCATGGTTTCTTACCAGATTGAGAAAGCACTTTCTACATAAAAGGCCTTTATGCAAAATGCAAAAGCAAATAAACAGGATTTATATGTACATTAATATTGCATGGTTAACACTGCATGTGAACACCAGAATTCAGCATTTTATATTTTCCATATTAGAATATATATCACACTTCATTTTTTTAAAAAAATGTTCATTTTCTGTCTCTCCTTATAAATGTTATGATCTGCGTGGAAATAGATCAACAGATTTTGTAAAAGCAGAGAACTGAGCATCACATGTCATGCTGAATGGTGTGCAGTTTACAACACTGACAGTTTCCTGAAAAGTTTATTGACAGCTTTTTTATTTTTTTTCATGCCTAAAACTCTAAGCAAATTTTCTTTTCTCCAGCTTTCCTTTAATTTGTACTTCCTCTCACTTTATTTTAGAGCATTATTATAGAGAGATATGCTGAACAAATCCACTTTTCTATTTACTATGAAGTGAGAACCTTACAAGACAACATTGTATGATTGTCCTCCCCTGCAATAATCAATACATTAAAAAGGAGGAGATTCCATACAAGGAAACTTAAACAATCAATGAAATGCATTCCCAAGCAACAATCATGTGAGGGAGGCACTGCAATTTGATTAGTGACCTTTTCATTCCATGTAGAGATAACCTTTATTGATATCATTAATGAGATGAAATCCTGCTTTGATGCTGCGCTTTTAAGCACGGAGCTTGGTATTGATTGAGAAGCAAGATCTGAGATTTTGTTAGTGTCGAGCTGTTTACAGAGACAAGAGGTACATTCCTCTCCCTCCTTTTCTCCAATCTCTGAAGTAATTTTGTTTTTTATTTTTTTTTTACCAGCAGCTAACAAAGAGGAGAAACCAAGGACATTTTTTTATGTCTGGTCTTTTGCTATCTACACAGAAAGCTACTTAAGTCAAAGAGCAGTGTCTGGCTGTTCAGAAGGATAGAGGCATTAGTGTGATATAAGTGCAACCCTCTTCTGTTATTTTATTTTTAAAGATATCTCATGATATTTCTCCTTGTTAAAACTTTTCTTTCTTTTTCCTTAGGCTAAGACCCTTTATTTTTATTTTGCATTGGAGTGGAATTGCTTTACGATGTTGTTAGTTTCTGCGGTACAGCTAAATGAATCAGCTATGTGTATGCCTATACAGCCTTCCTATTGAAGCTCCCTCCCACACCAACTCCCACATCACCCCTCTTGTTGTTGTTCAGTCGCTCAGTCATGTCTGACTCTTTCTCCTTGCAACCCCATGGACTGCAGCATGCCAGGCTTCCCTGTCCATCACCAACTCCCGGAGCCTACTCAAACTCATGCCCATTGAGTCGGTAATGCCATCCAACCATCTCATCCTCTGTTGTCCCCTTCTCCTCCTGCCTTCACTCTTTCCCAGCATCAGGCAAAGCATCTCATCCTTCTAAGTCACCACAGAACACTGAGCTGAGCTCCTGTGCTCTACAGCAGCTTCCCATTTTTCAATTCAGAAAGCCTACAATACTCTTACACGTGTTTACATTTAAACAAACCAGGTACACTTAATTGTTGTCCTGTAAAAGGCATTATCATGGGGGAGGATCTGGAGATTTTTGTCTTTTGGCACAAATGCCTGACTATCTTTGAAAGGTTTCATCTGTATCTGCTTCCATATCATAAAATAGAATATTTGTTTGACCATTTAATGAATGATTGATCAGGAATCAAGCATTAAGTTTTAATTCCTGAGCTAATGTTTAAATTAAAGTCCACTCTTAAGTTGAATGCCTGATACATTCTAGACGAGAAGTTTAGTAAAAACTTGCCATGGCTTAAAATGTGCTTTTAACCTTAATTTGGTGATACTGGTGTCAGAATAATTCTGTTTATGGTGTATGAGTTTGACTGTGTAGTGAGTACAATATTAGAACATGCTTGTGAGTGGAATTATGAAGTTTGATTGATTTGTTGACTAACTTCAGAGCACCTAAGTGCAGTGTATGGATTCAGGATGGATAATTAATATTTAGCAAGTAAATGCTAGAAAAAATATGAATTGAGAGTTTTTTTTTAAGGTATGGATGTACAAAGATTTTTGAGGAAGGAATAGAAAAATTCTTAAGGGTAAGAATATTTTCATATTCTCTTAGGTCTCCAAACACAATCGTAGTTTAAATAAAGAGCTGTGGGCATCTGCTGCTTTTTTTTTTTTTTTTTTAATTATTATTAGCAAGCTTCTTATATATTAAGACAATGCAATTAAGTTTAAAAATTACTATGTAGTTTCAGAGGGACAAAACTTAGCAAAATAACTATGAAAGATCATGGAAATAGGCAGTAAGAAGAGATTTGAAAATTGAATTCTAGGTGTCAAGAGAGAAACCAGTTTTTCAAATGGAAAGTACAGTTTTTAAAAAGTCAGTGGCCACTGTCATTGAAAACGTGAAATCTCATGTACAGCATAGTCCTTTAGTGATGAAATGTTGAGAACAGAGCAGAGATAGTTTTACACTCAAGAGCACAGGGTTGTTTTTAGTCTTGGGGCGACTTTTATTTCTGTCAGTATCAGCTTGGTTTTTTCCCACCCTTAATGACTTACGGATTACAGTTTGTGCAAACATTAAACACATTGATTTGCTGTACTTTACTGTTGAGTCAGATGTCTTGTTCTTTGCAATCTATTTTCAGCCTAAAATAATATCAACAATGGAAATGCAGAATCAAAATACTTAAAGCCCTGAAGGGAGAATCCATCTAAATAATGTCCCCATTTCTTAATTCTGAATATTGTGATTCATCCATCTTTTATATATAAAAGAAGGAAGTGGAGAATGAGCTAGGAGCTGGGAATTGGAAAAGTCAATAGAGATAAAGAAAGACAAGAAAGGAGTGAATAATAAAATTATTATAAGAAGGTTTTGGGATTGATTGCACTTGTTCAAATGTCTGGGAGCTTCCCAGGTAGCACTAGTGATAAAGAACCTGCCTGCCAATGCAGGAGGCATAAGAGATTTAGATTCAATTCCTGGGTCAGGATGATCCCCTGGAGGAGGGCCTGGCAACCCACTGCAGTATTCTTGCCTGGAGAATCCCCCTGGACAGAGGAGCCTGGCGGGCTACAGTCCACAGAGTCGCAAAGAGCTGGACACCACTGAAGTGACTTAGCATGCATGTAAGTGTCAGGAGTGCAGTTTAACACAAAGAACCCCTTGCTCCTTGGCCCCTGCAGAATCTCTTGGTCATTTACACAGAATCGTACCTTTTAAATCAGTAGTGTGCAGATCCTTGCCCCTTAAAGTATAACCCTCTGACCAGCAGCATCATCTGGGATGTGTAAGAAAATCAGATTCTCAGGTTTCCACCCTCTCCCTAGGGCCAGAATCAGAATCTGTATTTTCAGGCGGATCTGCAGGTGATCATATGTTGCTAAGATTGAGAAGAACAGCCATGCCTGGCCCAGCATCTACTGGCAGAGTGTGCACTTGTCCCTTTGTAACCAGAGACCACAAACAGAGAAACACAGCGTGTGAAAAACAGAAGAAAAATCTCCCAGGATGAAAGCATAAATCAGAGGAAACATAAAATTCTCCACTTATGCCAAGTGCTTCCCGCTAGACTAAGACTTCCTGCGTCCCTAAGGTCACTCATTAGCTCTAACTTGAAAAAAACAAACCACGTGGGATTCACTTGCCTTTTATGGCTTCTCAACATCAAACGAAAACTTTCTCATAAATTTCACGTTTAATAAATAATCTCAAATAGTGTGTTTATCCTTGTCAGCTCAAGTCTTCAGGTAATAATATTTTAATGTTTTGGTTTTCACTAAATTTTTTTCTCTAGGTTGCACCACTTTCAACTGTCTATTTCCATGTAGATGTGTGCATGCATGCTAAGTCGCTTCAGTCATGTCCAACTCTGAGCGACACTGTGGTTGCCATGGGTAGCCCACCAGGCTCCTCTGCCCATGGGATTCTCCAGGCAAGAATATTGGAGTGGGTTGCCATGCCCTTCCCCAGGGGATCTTCCCAACCCAGGGATTGAACCCATGTCTATTGTGTCTCCTGCATTGGCAGGCAGTTCTTTATTACTAGAGCCACCTGGGAAGCCCCTTCCATGTAGATAGGTGCTTTATTTTCTTTCAAATTTTCATATGTGTGTTGGTAATGTATGTGTTATGTGACCAGGATACTAAACACACACGATACATAAGCACATTCATATGAATGCTTCATCCTCTTCATTACATGATGTAAGACTATACAATTTCTGTCATTCCTATGGAGGAGAAAAGTGAAAGTGAAAGCCGCTAAGTCGTGTCCGACTCTTTGTGACCCCACGGACTCTACAGTCCATGAAATTCTCCAGGTCAGGATACTGAAGTGGGTAGCCTTTCCCTTCTCCAGGGGATCTTCCCAACTCAGGGATCGAACCCAGGTCTCCCAAATTGCAGGAGGATTCTTTACCAGCTGAGCCACAAGGGAAACCCAAGAATACTGGAGTGGGTAACCTATCCCTTCTCCAGCAGATCTTCCCGACCCAGGAATCAAACCGGGGTCTCCTGCATTGCAGGTGGATTCTTTACCAACTGAGCTATCAGGGAAGCCCATGGAAGAGGAAGAAGGGTTATCTGTATAGGCTGAAAGCCCTGGAGACTTAGAGCATCTCAGCAACAACAAAACCAACTGGAGTACCTGAGAGGGAGGAAGAAAAGGGGCATCTGCTCTTCAGCCAGTCGACTGCAAGGCGGGGCAAGTTATTAAAGAAGAAAGAAAACATTTTCAAATTTTAGTATTATGCTTTAGCCATGGCAGTTATAACATTTCTAGCTGTTGTTAACAAATGTCAAATATGACTGGAGAGAGAAAGAGAGGCTCTTCCCAAACTATGATATGTAGGAATTAAATTTCTGTTATCCTTGTTTTTGTTGGGCAAATGATTCTCTGATGTGTGAACCGGAGAATACAGTACATGTTTGTATATATAAGGCTGCAGTGCTTACATTATCAACTTTTGTTTATAACTAGGCCCTTGGAAGTACTGTTGAGGAAAGGAATTGGTCTAAATTTGAAAATCTTAAGACATTTCTGTGGGCACAATCAAAGAAACATACTGACTCCTAAAGAAATGTCCGGACATCTTTGCTTTGAAGGAAAGATAAACAGTGTTCTTACAAGGTGGGAAAAGTGTCAAAGAGATTCATGCTCACAGGCTCAGAGAAAAGAGATTGTTTAGATGTGCAGGCCTTGTTAACCATGAGCAAAGTGAAATGAGTTGGCATGACAACCTGCAAACATGCTCTAGCAAAATAGTAACAGTAAAAAAGTAAATACTTAAAAACAAAGGAAGGAAGATGAAAACAAATGAAACTAGCCTGTCAAATATAGATTGAAAAAATTACCTAAGATAAGATAAAAATGAGATAGAAATCTGAAGTCCTCCATGAGTACCCAATGTTATGCATTATGAAAGAAAATACATTATCTAAAGAAAAACCATGAATTCCATAGATGTGAACTCAATGATAAAACAACAGAAAAAAAAATGCTCAGAGTTGAGGAGGCAAACTGAGAACTTTAACAAGACTCATAAATCTAACAGATAAATTGGAATCAAGAAAGACAGAACTACAGATGAGATCACTGGCATGAAGGAAATGCTTGAAATAATTGTGACAAAAGCAGAGGGAAGATACAGAATTTAGAATAATTAGCAAAAAGATGATAGAAGAAGGAAAAATAGGTATCTCTGAAGGGTGAAAACCAATGAATGGAAAGGAAAAATATTTTAAAACATATTGAAAGAAGAAAAGAATAAGAGTATCTTGGTCTGCAGATTGAATGGGTCCATCAAGTTGACGTAAAACAGGATATCCAAACATAACCTGTTATCTAGCATTAAGGGAAAAAGAAGAATTCTACTGTCATCCCGATGATAAAATAAAATCAAGTTGCATAGAAAGGGAAAAATAAACAATACAGGCTTACCTCTGACATCTTCATAGAGATTGTGAGTGCCAGGAGATACTGGAGGATAATAAGTGATACCAATGAAAATATATCCACCAAGCTGCTGTAGGAGTATATTCTCTATGATATAATACCTATCTGCCTTCCTGGAAAAAAAAAATTACTCAAGTGTGGATTTTGTGAAACCAAAATCAAAAACTCAAGAATGGGAATGTATGATAAAATTCTCACAGTGACACTGAATTAATTTAACTCTAGGACTAGGGCTTCCCAAGTGGCTCAGTGGTAGAGAATCTGCTGCTAAGCAGGAGACATGTGTTTGATCTCTGGGTCGGGAAGACCCCCTGGAGAAGAAAATGGCAACCCACTCCAGTATTCTTGCCCGGCAAAACCCATGGACAGAGGAGCCTGGCGGGGTTCAGTCCATGGGGTTGCAAAGATTTGGACATGACTGAGCAACTGAACACACACACACACGCACACACACTTATTTATAGAACAGAAGATATAGCATCATTTTACTATTTTTGAGATATTTATATGTACTTAAAAATGTAGGAAAAGATGGGAAAGGCAATGGAAGTATAAGTAATAATTGCCCATAATATTAAACCTGCGAGTCCAATTATGTTGTGAGGAATTGAAATATATGATTAAATAAATAAAATATATACTCTGTGTGTGTGCATATGTACTATATCTTTAATTTTTTCCCCCTAGCTATGTCTGGCAAGACGGTAGAAGCAATGGTATGAGTGTTTGGCATGGTTTTTTTTTTTTTTTTCAAGAGTTTTTCTTGATGTGGACCATTTTTAAAATCTCTATTGAACTTTTACAATTTTGTTTCTGTTTTACATTTTGGTTTGTTTGGCCACAAGCCATGTGGGATCTTAGTTCCCTGGCCAGGAATTGAACTTGCACTCCCTGCATTGGAAGGTGAAGTCTTAACCATTGGTCCACTGGGGAAGTCCCGTGGCATATGGTTTCTAAATGCTGTTTTCCATTAAGACGAATCAAGGAGAGAAGACTCATTTGAGTCTGGGACAGGGAACATATAGCTAAGCCTGAAACATTTTGTCCCAGAAATAAGAACGTGCTCAAAGAATGATAGTGACATAAAAAAGGACAGAGGATCTGGGCTGAAAGGGCTCCTACTGGCCACATTTGGAATAATTTCAATATTAAAATCTATAATAATTGAATAAAATAAAAATCCATGAGTTTATTTTAATATAAATAAGTACATACATACATAGATGGGATGGGAAAGCTCTCTTTTACAATAAAATGGCAGCTAATATAGAAATAATCAGTGGGTGCTAAAAACTGCTGTGTAAGAGTATGATAAGAAAATGGATCAAATTTCATCAATTTCAGAACAACCTGATGTCATGTGATTCTTTTTTTTTTTTTTTTTGGAGTATAGTTGTTTTACAATGTTTTCATTTCTCCTGTACAGCAAAGTGAATCGGCTATACATATGCATGTATCTCCTCTTTTTTGAATTTTCTTCCCATTATGTGCCTCTTGCTATGACGTGTTGAAAACATCACTTCCCTGACATTTCTGCTAAGAATGTATAACCTGAGTCTAATACTAAGGAAATGTGAGGCAAATCCAAGCTGGGAGACAGTCTATAAAATAATTTGCTGTACCCTTAAAAATTTTTAGATGTATAAAGACAAAGATTGAGGAAATGTTCCCAATTAAAGGAATCTATAGAAAAAGAACACTGAATGCAATGGGTGACTATGGACTGGATCCTGAACTAGAGAAATAGTAGCTCTAAAGGACATTAGTGGGACAATTTAAAAATGTGAATGTGAACTGTGGATTAGATAATAATATTGTTCGATGTTAAATTTCATAATTTTTAGAACTGTGGGGAAGTGATATAAGAAAATATCCTTGCTCTTAGGAAGTTCACACTGTGCACTGCTAAAGGGCACATTGTCTCCAACTCACTCTCAGTGAGTCAGAGAAAAAGTCATATGCCTATACAGAGATTGGTAGATGGAAATCGATAAACTGGGGTAGAGGGTATATAGGTTTTGTTTGCAGTATTCTTACAGTCTTTCTGTGAGTTTGAAATTGTGCTGAAATAAAAAGTGTTGTTGTTCAGTCGTGTCCAACTCTTTGTGACCTCATGGACTGCAGCATGCCAGGCTTCCCTGTCCCTCGCCATCTGCTGGAGTTTGCCCAAATTCATGTCCGTTGAATTGGTAATGCCATCCCACCACCTCATCCTCTGTCATTCTCTTCTCCTTACAAACACCTAATAATGACTCATATGTCTATTATGGCCCTTCCACCTTTGCACAGCTATTTATGTACTATATCTCTCTGAGTAGAAACAGGAATCTTCAAAGTTTTTCACCGATTGGTGAATTCCAATACATATATGTCTCATTCATATATTTATAAACTACACACATGCCACACACCCAATACTTCTAACACTTCATTGAAATACCACAGGTCTCTGTCCTTGTTCAGCTTTGCTAGTTACACTCACTCTTTCTGATCATCTCATCTACCCATGTCTTTAAATGTTGTCTGCTTGTCAATAACAAATGGAGTTTAAAGAGTAAAAACACTCTAGCATTTCACCAACAAAGTCCAATGACATCTCTCTCTTTGACTGAAATATATATTCTTTCATAAGAAAGTATTACTAACATAGATGATGATAGATTCATTGAATAATATCAGGAAAGAAATCAAAGTTGAAGTTTATTGAAAAACCAAAAGACTTGATAATTTCCAGGATAAAGATATAAAGAATCTACTAAGATTAGAAAGAAAAATAAAATTATTTTCTCAGTAAGTGAAAACTGCCAGTAATTATCTTACCAGTTCAATAACTGCTGGCTAAACTGGCCTGTAGGACCACTTTTTCACCATAGAACTATGGGGAATACTCATTGACATTTGTAATCTCAAATAAGGATGCAGGGATTAATAGATTCAACAATGTGTTGATTAAAATGAAGGAAATTTCAGGGGATAATTTTTTATGAAGATGGATCTATTCAAGTATGGTTTTTTATTGCTTAGTGGTCATATAGTGATGAAAAATACAGTATTCATATCTGAAACAGACAAATCCTCACACAAAAACAGTGCTTGAGAAGTATTCAAATAAGCAATTCTTGAACATTTGATAAAACAGAGGAATGGGTAGTAGGGAAGTCAATTTACATGAGATTGTTTAATGGCGGCTTCTTCCACATTGATGAGGTTAGGATCCTTGGTATGATTCATTCAAATCGGTAAACGTTGGTTAGGTACTCATTTTGTTAAGCTTCTTGACTGCCAGTAAAATATCATTGCATTTATTTTTTGTAGCCACCTGAGAAGTTGTGTAAGTCCAAGTTATTAAGAATGGAGGAGAGAAATTTATGATGATTAAAGAAGACATATGTGTAATTATGTTGGCTTGCTTGTCTCTAAAGGTAAACACATTTTAATAATTTAAAAAATTGAGGTAAATAAGGAAAGTGTTTACCTTTTGAAAACCAGATTTGTAGATATACATATGTATGTATGTGTGCAGATGTAGATAGTTGCATGGACGAATGTATAGACCATCTGGGTGGATGTACTACAACTGTTGATCCTTAATAATAGAATTTGTGAGGGTTAAGATGGTAGAAACATTAAATTTTACATTATATTCATCTTCATTATTTTTTGTTCAGTTTGGTCACTTAGTCATGTCTGACTCTTTGGGACCCAATGGACTGCAGCCTTCCAGGCTTTCCTGTCCATCACCAACTCCCATAGCTTATTCAAACTCATGTCCATCTAGTTGGTGATGCCATCCAACCATCTCATCCTCTGTCATCCCCTTCTCCTCCTGGCTTCAATCTTTCCCAGCATCAGGGTCCTTACCAATGAGTCAGTTCTTCTCATCAGGTGGACACAGTGTTGGAGATTCAGCTTCAGCATCAGTCCTTCCAATGAATATTCAGGACTGATTTCCTTTAGGATTCACTGGTTTGATCTCCTTGCAGTCCAAGGGACCCTCAAGAGTCTTCTCCAATACCACAGTTCAAAAGCATCAATTCTTTGATGCTCAGCTTTCCTTATAGCCCAACTCTCACATCCATACATGACTAATGAAAAAATCATAGCTTTGACTATACAGACCTTGTTGGCAAAGTAATGTCTCTGCTTTTTAATATGCTGTCTAGGTTTGTCATGGCTTTTCTTCCAAAGAGCAAGTGTCTTTTCACTTCCTGGCTGTAGTCACCATCTGGAGTGATTTTGGAGCCCCCCAAAACTGTAGTGATTTTGGAGCCCCCCCCCCAAATTAAAGTCTCTCACTGTTTCCATTTTTTTCCCCATCTATTTGCCATGAAGGGATGGGACTGGATGCCATGATCTTTGTTTCCTGAATGTTGAGTTTTAAGCAGCTTTTTGACTGTCCTCTTTCACTTTCATCAAGAGGTTCTTTAGTTCCTCTTCACATTCTCCCATAAGGGTGGTGTCATCTGCATATGGTAAGCTTAATGATATTTCTCCTGGCAATCTTGATTCCAGCTTGTACTTCATCCAGCCTGGAATTTTGCATGATGTACTCTGAGTATAAGTTAAATAAGCAGGGTGACAGTATACAGGCTTTGCATACTCTTTTCCCAATTTTGAACCAGTCCATTGTTCCATGTCTTGTTCTAACTGTTGCTTCTTGGCCTGCATACAGATTTCTCAGGAGGCAGGTAAGGTGGTCTGGTATTCCCATCTGTTGAAGAATTTTCCACAGTTTGTTCTGATCCACACAGTCAAAGGCTTTAGCATAGTCAATGAAGCAGAAGTAGATATTTATCTGGAATTTTCTTGCTTTTTCGATGATCCAGTGGATGTTGGCAATTTGATCTCTGGTTCCTCTGTCTTTTCTAAATACAGCTTGAACATCTGGAAGTTCTGAATTCACGTACTGTTGAAGCCTCACTTGGAGAATTTTGAGCATTAGTTTGCTAGCGTGTGATTGAGTGCAATTGTGCAGTAGTTTGAACATTCTTTGGCATTCCCTTTCTTTGGGATTGGAATGAAAACTGACCTTTTCCAGTCCTGTGGCCACTGCTGAGTTTTCCAAATTTGCTGGCGTATTGAGTGCAGCACTTTAACTGCATCATCTTTTAGATCTGAAATAGCTCAACTGGAATTCTATCACCTCCTCTAGCTTTGTTCGTAGTGATGCTTCCTAAGCCACATTTGACTTGGTACTCCAGGATGTCTGGCTCTCGGTGAGTGATCACACCATTGTGGTTATCTGGTTCATTAAGATCTTTTTTGTATAGTTCTTCTGTGTATTCTTGCCACCTCTTCTTAATATCTTCTGCTTCTGTTAGGTCCGTACTGTTTCTTTCCTTTACTGAGCCCGTCTTTGCATGAAATATTCCCTTGGTATCTCTAATTTTATTGAAGAGATATCTAGTCTTTCCCATTCAATTGTTTTCCTCTATTTCTTTGCATTGATCATTAATAATCATTGATATATAAGGAAATATGTTATTTATGCATTGGAAAGGAATCAAAATAATATGGGGAAAAAGTCTGACTTCCTTGTATTTGTTGGCCTTGAATCTTGAGGTCCAATGTCAAAGAATTGATGGGCACTTTGTTTTTATAGTTTTCTGAACCATGCTCATGTATCTAGGAACTTGTCAAGGACTACAGCACAGGGAGGAGCCTTCTCTATTTATTTCCAACACTCTGTCTTGTAAATGTGGATTCATTCTTTCCTTGTTAAAAGTGACAGTGTCAGGAAGCAACTCTACACTTCTGAGAAAAATCTGTTTTTCTGTATAAATTCAGTGGTTTGGGGAGCCCAAAGAAGCTTAATATTTAAAAACTATTAAGCACTAGGTGGTTCAACATTTTGTATCTGATGACTTTTCCCATAAGAAAATCCTAATAGTCCTCCTATTATGCCCTAAAAAATAAAATGTTTCCCCACTGTCTATGTTTTTATTCTGGAAAATCTTTAAAAAAAATCATAATTGTGGTTACCAGTGCAGTTGTTTCTTCAATAACTGGCTGTTTTAGTATTTTTATGATGCAACAGATCTTTAGTCCTCATAGATGAATAAACCTTAAACAAATATAAAACATATGGGAGATAATTATCTCAGAGGATAGTCCAACTTCATATCTGAAATAACCCCTGATGTACTCAAACTAAATCCTCTCATTTTTTAAATAGGAGAAAACTAAGCCCCAGTGTAGTCAATTGTTTTGTCCAAGGTTGGAAACCTAATTAATTGTGGCTGATATCTCCTGTCTGTACCTGAGAATGTTTACTTCCTGTGCTATGCTCACCCTTCCTTTTGTCCAGCTTAGTAAGGAACTTTGCCATATAATAAAGGATAGTTTCATCTAAGAAAAAAAAAAAAATCTAAGAAAAAAAATGGATTTTTTTCATCTAAGGAAAAAAAATGGATTGAGATTCTACTCAATTTGGTGTTATTAATATTGATTCTGTTATGGTTAATGCATTGAAAAATAAGGCCTGTGCTTATTTTGAAATAATCAAAATAGCTCAGGGCACCCATCGAGACTAATATCTTTATATTTTATAGCAAAAATGTGTATGTGAATACATTACTTTTTATGGGATACCAGATACTGGTCTCTTAGATGGTTAAGAATCCACCTGCAATGCAGGAGACCTGGGTTTGATCCCTGGGTTGGGAAGAGCCCCTGGAGAAGGGAAGGCTACCTACAACAGTATTCTTGCCTAGAGAATTCCATGGACAGAGGAGTCTGGTGGGTTATAATCCATGGGGTTTCAAAGTTGTATACAACTGAGCGACTAACACTACTATTACTAAACACTGTATACTTGCTGTCTGTTACTGTCTTAAAATGAAGTGTAATTTTTATTGTTCGACATCATTTTTTAATACAATAAACTATGGAACTAAAAGGATTATTATATCCCAAATGGTTCAGTTGATCTGACCCTTGTATACGTATTTGAATACCTTGTCCAAGTTGTATAAAAATATTTTTTTCAATCTTGACTCACTTTAAGAGCCAGTTACTTTAAAACCAATGACCTCATTTTTGATAATATCATCATCTGAAAGACAGGTTTAATGCAAACCTCTAGGTAGGATGGTGTATATCCAGGTTTGTCTATAAGAGCCCTAGTTTTTATCTGCTATCCCACTGTAATTAATCAGTGCCTCTTTTTAATCTAAGAGTCAAGTTTTGGATAGTGAACTATATGGTTATCCTACCTGTAGTAGCTGCAAAATATGCTAGAGAAGGAATTCCCTCTTCCAACTTTAAGGCAAATCTCAGCATTTTTTTTTCCTGTTTGAGCTGTCTGCCCCTTTCTGTTTTCAGTGTCTCAAGAGTTTTGCCTCTTCCCTTCTAGACTCATTGAAGCTGATTTGTCTTTCAAACTGCATTGTACTCAAAACTCAGTATTTGATTTGATTGAACTAGGATATCTGCCAAGTCGACTTTCATTTTGGTTTCAAATGGCTATCCTTCTATAGAGTGTGAATAAATCTTTCAGGCTTAAAATGATTAGATTATCAAGAGGAACTTGATGAAGGTTCTGTGCTTTTGCAGGGAGCAAAACATACAGTTTCATAGACACAATGCAAATATAATTCTTTGTGTGTTGTATGCCGTGTTTATTCACTCACTGACTTCCTGAAGCTCTTTGAGCTGTAGCCCCCAGGTTCTGCTGTCCATGGGATTTTTCAGGCAAGAATACTGGAATGGGTTGCCATTTCATTCTCTAGGGGATATTCCTGAACCAGGGATTGAACCCATGTCTCCTATATTGCAGGCGGGTTCTTTACCCTATTAAGCTATTGGGGAAGCCCATTGTTTGTGTTGAATTTCAAATCTGAACATGCTTATAACTAAAAAATCTAAACAGTCTGCCTAAGTAAGGAATCTTCTAAGATCCTGCCAAAGTATATTCCAGTCTCTTCAATCCTAGTCACCAAAGTTTAAAAAGGTATCCAAAATCTATGATCTCCTAAAAGGGACGGACAATTCAGCGTAAAAAATATGATATTGTAGCCATGGGAACATGAGTTCAAATTCTATCACTCTTCTAAGTTTGGTGCCTCGGCTTACTAATCAGCAAATGGATAGAATTTATAAAAAATGTTTTTTGTATAATAAGGATTTACATTTTCATGCACATCTAACACTGTATACATTTTTCTGTAATGATTTTATGGACATTTTGGGAGTAAGTTTGTCTATCCTATATCTTCCTACCTATGGAACAATTTCAATATCTTTTGAGATCATCTCTGTCTTTCCGTCCCTCCAGACCATCACAATGTCTTACAATGGTATAGTAGTGTCCTCTTAAGTCGTCCTTTAGGTCACTTGTTCCTAAATTCTTTTTCTACTTAGCAGTCTAAAACCAAAATAGCCAATGTTTAAAATCCTTTAGTAGCTATCCACAACCTTCAGGATAAAGCCTAGGTTCCTGACTCTGGCTTTTGTCTTTGTCTGTATTTCTTTCTGCATATTTTACCCATTACAGTATGTTATTCATTCTACCTTCCAGCTCTGTAGAACTACTTGAAGTGGCCCAACTCTATCCTTATCTCCTGCCTGAAATGTTAGTCTTTTTCCTTTCCTGATGCACTCAAAGTATTTCTTAGTTGCCCCTCCTCAAGGAAACCTTTGGTCGTGTCCCTTCTTATAGTGCCACGTGTGTTCATGCTCAGTCGCTCAGTCATGTGCAACTCTTTGAGACTCCATGGACTGTAGCCCACCAGATTCCTCTCCCTATGGGATTTTCCAGGCACAAATACTGGAGTGGGTTTCCATTTCCTTCTCCAGGGGATCTTCCTAACTCAGGGGTCAAACCAGCATCTCCTGTATTGGCAGGTGGATTATTTTTTAACTACCGAGCCATCAGGGAAGCCCTCCATTGTGTTCTCTTATAATTCAGTGTTAATTTCCCAATAGTCAGTAGACTTCTTTCACCTCCAAGATCCCCTATGTTGGATTTTGTATTTTTCTTTATACTCAAACATTGCACACTATATGAACTTAATAAATACAGGCTTCAATAAACTGAAGAAAATAAAGAAGTAAAGAAAGGAAGAGAGACCTTATTTCCCTAGGGAATTCTGTATTCTGGATACAGAAATATTATCATACCATGATATAACAAGGGATTATTATAGAGACCTCATCAGTTCAGTTCAGTTCAGTTACTCAGTCGTGTCCAACTTTGTGACCCCACGGACTGCAGCATGCCAGGCTTCCCTGTCCATCATCAACTCCCGGAGCTTGCTCAAACTCATATCCAATGAGTCGGTGATGCCATCCAACCATCTCATCCTCTGTCATCCCCTTCTCCTCCCTCCTTCAATCTTTCACAGCATCGGGGTCTTTTCCAATGAGTCAGTTCTTCACATCAGGTGGACCAAGTATTGGAGCTTCAACTTTAGCATCAGTCCTTCCAATGAATATTCAGGACTGATTTCCTTTAGGATGAACTAGTTGCATCTCCTTGCAGTCCAAGGGACTCTCAAGAGTCTTCTCTAACACCGCAGTTCAAAAGTATCAATTCTTCGACACTCAGGTTTCTTTATGGTCCAACTCTCACATTCATACATGACTACAGGAAAAACCATAGCTTTGACTAGAAGGGCCTTTGTCAGAAAAGAACTGTCTCTGCTTTTTAATATGCTGTCTAGGTTTGTCATGGCTTTTCTTCCAAGGAGCAAGTGTCTTTTCATTTCATGACTGGAATCACCATTTGCAGTGATTTTGGAGCCCAAGAAAATAAAGTCTGTCACTGTTTGCATTGTTTCCCCATCTATTTGCCATGAAGTGATTGGACCAGATGTCAAGATCTTTGTTTTCTGAATTTTGAAAGCCAGCTTTTTCACTCTCCTCTTTCACTTTCATCAAGAGGCTCTTTAGTTCTTCTTCACTTTCTGCTGTAAGGGTGGTGTCTGCATATCTGAGGTTATTGATGTTTCTCCTGGCAATCTTGATTCCAGCTTGTGCTTCATCCCATCCAGCATTTCGCATAATGTACTCTCCAGGTAAGTTAAATAAGCAGGGTGACAATATACAGCCTTGAGGTACTCCTTTCCCAATTTGGAACCAGTCCATTGTTCCATGTCTGGTTCTAACTGTTGCTTCTTGACCTGCATACAGATTTCTCAGGAGGCAGGTAAGATGGTCTGGTATTCCCATCTGTTGAAGAATTTTCTACAGTTTGTTGTGATCTATACAGTCAAAGGCTTTGGCATTGTCAATAAAGCAGAAGTACATTTTTTTTTTGGAACACTCTTGCTTTTTCTATGATCCAAATGATGTTGGCCATTTGATCTCTGGTTCCTCTGCCTTTTCTAAATCCAGCTTGAACATCTGGAAGTTCTTGGTTCTAATACTGTTGAAGCCTGGCTTGGAGGATTTTGAGCACTACTTTGCTAGCATGTGAGATGAGTGCAATTTCGCGGTAGTTTGAACATTCTTTGGCATTCCCTTTCTTTGGGATTGGAATGAAAATTGAGCTTTTCCAGTCCTGTGGCCACTGCTGAGTTTTCCAAATTTGCTGACGTATTGAGTGCAGCACTTTCACAGCATCATCTTTTAGGATTTGAAACAGTTCAGCTGGAATTCCATCACCTCCACTAGCTTTGTTCGTAGTGATGTTTCCTAAGGCCAACTTGACTTCAGACTCCAGGATGAGAGACCTCATGACTTAGCATAAAACCTTGTCGAAAGAAAGCAATAAAAAATATTTGTAGCTTTGATTTATTGACTAAATAAGTGACACCTATGTATTTAGATTAATATTTAATCTTAGTCCATAAGAAAATGGCATTTTTTTCCAACAGTTATTTATATGATGCTATTTTCCATTTAGTGGCAACAGTGTTCTGGCAAGGGATTTTCTCTACATCATTGTGTCCTAGGGGACAACTGCTGTGTGTGTGCTTGGGAAAAATCATTTTCTTCCTAACAAGGAATCCCCCTGTGTTTGCCCACCATCACATTAGCATGTTTCTTTTTTAAAGAAATTTTTTTATGTGGACCATTTTCTAAAATTTGTTATTGAATCTGTTACAATATTACTTCTTATTTATTTATTTAACTTCTTTTTTATTTTTTTTTTTTTTTTTTTTTTGAGCAGAGCCATGAGGCATGTGGGATCTAGGTCCCCAGTCAGGAATTGAACCCACACCCCTTACATTGGAAGGCAAAGTCTTAACCACTGGCCCATCAGGGAAGTTTCCCTTTCAGTACCTTTCTGATGTGACTGGACCCAGCATGTGTTGAGCCAGTCTCATCGTCCCACAGTGCATCTGAGCCCCAGGACCCAGAGGCTGACTCACTAGAACAGGTAATTAGGAAGCAGTAGGAGAGGAGATGGAGGCAATCCAATTCACAGCTCACTGGAGAGCTCTGAATCAGTGTGGAGGAGGACTGAGATGGTGGATAAGATTATCTGTGAGCTCAGCTCTCTAAAATTACTTAGTCTTCCCCCTTTTCATTTAGAAAACATGTGTTTTGAATGCAAAGATTTAGCTTCTTCTCCTGAAGAGTTGGCAGCTGAGATCAGTTTCTTGAAACCACCTGGAAAGGATAGAATTTGTTGTCGGATATCTGCTGTTTAAATAAAGGCAGTTACTGTAGAGTTTAGGAAACAAAGGAAATATCCGGAAGCTCTCAGGACCTTCTAGCAAATATAATCCCATACCTAGTCTGGTGCATGTATCCATAAAGGATATTCTGGCAAGTCAGAGGTATACTCTGGCCTTTGTGTTAGGAAAATTTAAGGGCTTGGAGTCCCCTTGTGTAGGTACAGTTACATACCTAGAGCCCAATAGGGGCTCTTTATTTCTGAGATGCCTAGCTGCTGAGCCACGAAGAGATTTTCAGGGTTCCATCAGTTGTAAAGGTGGGTTGTCTTCGCCCACATGCTTGTGGACTTAGGTTAGATGCTTGTTGAATGAAGAGTAGTAACCCAGGCAGGACTATAAATAATTCATTCAAGAAATGTTGATCAAAGACTTATTTTATAGTCGACACTGTTCTGAACACTGGGAATGATGAGGTTTAAAAGAGCCAAAATCTTATTGTTCTGATCTTATTTGTAACTTCTGATACATTTCTGATAATATTTTATAATTAAGTTTATAAAACTTATTCTATTTGTTTTAAATCAAACAATAATTGCTTCACAAAATATTTTTTGTTTTTTGTTTCTGCCAGACAGCAACTCAAATCAATCAATCAATATATACATAACTATATATGTGTATATATATCGCCTCCCTCTTGAACCTTCTTCCCACCCATCTAGGTCATACAGAGCACCAGGCTGTGCTCCCTGCATTATATAGCAGGTTATTCTAGAAGAGATACAGTGAACATATTTAAACTAATTGAATGAATGAATAACTAAAAAAGAACCAAAGATAATTTTGGATAGTGGTAAGTGCTGTGAAGAAAAACCAAAGTAGAGAAACAAGGTAGAGAGAATGTGTGTATGTGGTCGGGAGGATGGTTAACCAGAGTGGTCAGGATATTCTTTTTCTGGAGAGGAAGCATTTAAAATGGGCTCTGAATGCTGAGAAGAGAATAGTTTTGTGAAGATATGAGGAAGGCACTTTCTAGACAAACGGAACAGCATTTAGAAAAGTGGGAAAGATAAATGGAGGCAAAATGATGGAGAGCCTAGGAGGCTGTGGCTAGGCATTTGGATTTATACCGAGGGCCATGGGAAATCATTGTAGGGATGAAGCAGAGAATGAAGGGGAATTTTTGGACAGTGTGAACCAGGGGATAATGGGAAACCCTTGTAGGAATGAAACGAGGAATAATGGCTAATGACTGAAGAGTGAACCAGAGGATAATGCGAAACTGCAGGGAATGAAGGAGAGAGATGGTGGGAACCCGTTGGATGATATAAAGCAGGAGATGATGGAAACCAACAGAGGAGATGAAGAGGGGAATGGTGACTCTGGCTGCTGTGAGGAGACTGGACTGTGAACAGAGAAGGCAACATAGCAAGCAGGAACTTGAACTAGTTTAAGAGGGTTGATGCTTGAGATTTTTATGTGCGTCAGTCTCCTGGGACAGTTAAAAATGTCCACCTATGAAAACTCTTCCCAAACACAAAATAATCTAACAGCTGTTCACGTGATCACTTCCCTTCCCTGCTATCACAAAACTGCTCTCTGGGATTCTTTAGTACAAACCTTCTTCTAATGTTACTGTAAACCTGAAAATTGAGAGGAGGATACCGAGAGTTTGAGAATTCCGATGGCCTTGCCTGTGTTAATACAGTCTGCCCTGGAGTTCACCTCTGCTCTAAGTGCTACTCCCATCAGTGGAATTCAACTCCATAGATTCCATCTTCATAACACAGTAATTCTTCCCCCCTAAACTTACCTAAGGGCTCTGAAATTCAGAGCATGCCCAGAGTTGGGCAACCTGGAATAGGTCCAAGGGACCTAAATATAAAGAGAGAGGATTTTTTAAAATGATTGTATACCACTGTGTTATTTTAGATAGTGCTAAATTTCACATATTGACAGCAATTGCTTCCCTCTCAATGGGGACAAAGGAACAGGGTTATGAATTACAAAGTAAGTTTGAGGGCCAATTTCCTGTTGCTTGCACTGGTCACCAAAATTGCTGGTTCTTTCTTTGCTTACCCTATTTTGAGAGACTTTGGTTCCTGAAATCAGTACCTATAATCTATTGTCTGTGACTCAACCCACTTCTGTTCTAAACAACCTGCGGGTACGTGACTTCTCTCTACACCTTTTTTTCCCCTGAGTCTACTCAACAGCCCTGAATCACCCTGACGTCAGTCATTCCATCTGAATCTCTGTGCCTCCTCACAGCCTACTTCTCCTTTAAGGTTTTACTCACACTTCCTTCCTGCCCCTTCTAACATCCCAAAGGCCAAATGTTCAAATAAAGAGTAAAAGCTTAAGAAGTAAAGGAAAAATATGGAAAAATTTTAGTAAACCCAAGGAATACACATCTGTGTGTCAAACTCTTGTCATATTTGACATATTAGTGTTAGGTATAAATGTAGATTAGATGTTAATGTCTGTGGGGTTTTCGTTTTCTTAGAGCTCAATCAAGCAAGATTAATTAAGAACAAAAGGAAAATAGGATCTACCATTGTGTCAAGAAGCACAGAGTATGTTTTACAAGATTTCTCTCTCAACATTTACGTATTCTGAATATCAACTGTTTATTTGTCAGGGTTGGAAGATTTATATGGTATATGTTAATTACTCAACACTTTGGAAAATGTTTTTAAAAATCTAATCCAATTTTCATTTTAAAAAGTATACTTTTGCAATTATTTGTTCACAATTACATTGCTTTCTGCCAAAGACCAGGACAAGCATAGATAAATGGAATCTTAAAAGTAGACAAGCAATATCAAAACCAAACAGTGAATTTCTGAGATAAGGAATGAGTAAAAGTTTGAAAATGGTCTTTAATGGTCTGAGAATTTAGTTAATTGTGTCTTTGAGTCATAGCATGTAAAGTTGATTTGACATTAATATTTTAAGGAGTCATGTCAAATAGAAAGATCAGTAGTGACCAGAGCAATTTTAGCCTGGGCCACTTCATATTTTGGCTTATCTGACCCTAGGATGGATGTTTTTGCGAGTGAATGACTCAATGGGTAGAATGTAAGTAAATGTTGGGCACATGGTTGATGCATGGGAATGAAGAAAAACATAAGTTATAGAAAATTGGCCTTACTTCCCATCTAAACCCTTTGATTTTATTTGAAAATTATGCACTTCTCTGAAAAAGCTATTGCTTGTCAGTTATTATATTCCACAAGGGATGGATGAGGTAGCTTTATAAATATTCAATTAATATTTGTTTAATAAGTGAATGAATTATTTCAAAAGAAAACTTTAAAAAAATTATAATAAAGAAATCATCCCTTCAGTTCAAGAAAATAATTTCTCATATATAGGTAGGAAAAGTGATGTGACAGATACCAAATAAAAATTATTGTGATGTTTATCTTATATTTAACAAAGTATATTAAAAAGTCATAGTCAAGAATAGCTGACTTCCCTGGTGGTCCAGTGGTTAAGAATTCATCTTCCAATGTAGAGTGTGTTGGTTTGATCCCTGTTGGGGGAGGTAAGATCCCGCATGCCTCATGGCCAAAAACATAAAAGAAGAGGCAGTATTGTAACAAATTCAATAAAGACTTTAAAAATGGTCCCCATCAAAAAAATCTTTTTAAAAAGTGATCAAAAAATAAACTTGTATATATGATGAAATTTTTTTTAGACAATTTAGAAGCAGAGATTTTTGGTAATAATAATGTGTTTCTGATTCAAGAGCCAAGTAACTACTTACTCTAACAACTGTCACAGCTCCATCCTTTTCAGGAGTCCTCTGTAAGGATTAAAGGATATTCATAGCCCCTGAAAAATGGCAACTCCTGAGACATAAAAAATATTCTGGAAAATCAGCAGAGGAAAATATTATTTCCTAAATATAGAAGAAATTAGACATTAGAGAGAGAGATGTTCAATATTAAGGACTGTGAAGTGGAGGGAAATGCTTTTTTCTGAGAACAGGTGGTTCTGACATTGTATTACTTCTTGCTGCCAGCTCGTGTGGGTATTCTACAAGGATGCAGAGGAAAAAGGTAAACCATTTCCCCTTGGGTACAATAGTGTAATAGAAAAAGCCTTGAACTGGGAGTTGTGAAATCCAATAGCTATTCTTAGCTGACACATATGAGCTTTGTGAGTGACTTTGCACAAAGCGTATTTTCTCTAGGCATCACTTACATTATTTATAAAGTGAAGGCATTGGGCTAAATTATATTTAAGATCCTGATGTGCTTTCTCTGGTTCTCATTTTTAAACCCCCCCCCCCACTTTTTTTTTTTTTTTTGGTCTATTTCTAAATGCTCAAATACTACATTATTTAAGGTATATTTCCTGGCAGTGTTTTTTTTTTTTTTTTTCCTTCCCTCTCTGTCTCTTTCTTCAATATATGGGATAGGAGGATACTGAGTAAGTCTGAGGGGAAGGAGGAAGAAGATTTGCTACAGGAAGGATTTCTATCCCCCTCTACAAGAAAACTTAATACAGCTACCACCGCTTTGAAAGGAATGGTTTATGTCCCAACAGCACTTTCCAGACAAGCTCTGTACTTTTTTGCCAACAGAATTAACTTTAAACTGAAGTCAGTAGACAGTTAAACAAGAGTCGACACTGGAAACAGCTGTGAGTAGACCAGACCAGTTACTTATAAGGTACTGTTTTTTAACTCATAGAAATCTCCTTCAAGGTTCATTTCTTTCAGGCACAAGTATTCTGTGGTCATCTGACCTTTTTCTCCCACTTTGCCTCTATTCTGAGAGAAAACACACTCTTAGAATATCTTAGCTCTTGAGTGTTTCAGTATTGTTTTGGAGCTGTTGTTGGTTGAAGCTGCTAAGATCTTGTTTTGCTTTTAGGAAACTAAGAATTGTTGTTATTTTATATTGAATCTTAGTTTAGTTTTGTCCTTTGTTGACTCTTGTCATGGGTGGCTTTTATGTTTTATTGATCAGGTTGAATAAAGCAGGATATGCTTTAGTATTACAGAATGTACAGAATGCTCTTGACTTGGGGAAGAGGGGCCGAGGTTGGTTAATCCATTGTCAGCTTGAAGTGCAGAACCTATAGAGTCAATCAGATAAGGGAACCAGCACCGGGCAAGCCCAGGCCCTTAAGCTGTCTGGATCAAGTCTCCCTGACCTCATCACAGCTTGGTGTATCTGACCTGGAAAACATGAGTTTTTAAACTGGAGTTTTATCTTTAGGTTGTTTCTATACTTGTTCATTTTAACCCTTCCTTCCCTTTACCCCCATTTAGTTTTACAAATTCTGGTAAACTTTCTTTTTTTTTTTTAATTTTTGGATGAAGTTTATCTTATTAAGTTCGTCCACCTTAAAGGGACAGCATTTCTAAGAGTGATATCTGCTATAAGAGTTCAAATCACTGAGCTCTAAAGGGGTTTTCAGAGCAGAAGAGGAGTAGCCCACCTGGCAGTGGAGTGGACAGACAAGACCCCATTTACCCCTGTCATCTGAGATGTCCCTCTTGCCCCAGAGGCCTGGTTAGCTAATACTATATATAGTATTCGCTGCTGGTCAGTAAACAAGTAACAGAGAACTAAGGAGTTTTCTATCTATGGACTTTCCAGAAAAGGAAGCTTAGAAGTTTACTACTGAAAACTCCTAAAGTTTAGAGAGAATTTAGCCAATTTTTGGAGAGTTATCTTTCTGAAATCTATAATAATATGTATGTGCTCAGTTGTATCCAACTCTTTGCAGCCCCATGGACTGTAGCCTTCCAGGCTCCTCTGTTCATGGGATTTCCCAGGCAAGAATACTGGATTAGGTTGCCATTTCCTCCTCCAAGGGATCTTCCCAACTCAGGGGTAGAACCCAAGTCTCCTGCATTGGCTAGCGCATTCTTTACCACTGAGCCACCTGGGAAGCCTTAGATATTTTACTGTCTCTCTGGAGAGGACTAAATTCAAAGTTTTGTGAGTTTCTCAGTATTGTCATCATGAATACACATCATAGATTTATTCTATAACATAATAATACTTGCGGGGCCTGTTCTGTGGTGTGTAAGGCCATCCTTTTTACGTCATAAGGTCACATAATTACTGTGCTTTAAAAAATTGTATTATTTTTATGGGACTTTTTATTCTTGTGTTCGTCATTCATTTGGAACTGTGATCTCTTTACCTGCTGGTGTGGACAATTTGTATTCCTCTACTAACTCTCTTCAGCTTCAACCATCTCTTTGTAATGATCATTTCATTTGTGCTGTGCACAAGAAAACCAAAAAACAAACAAGTTTATTAAAAAAAAAAAAAACATGGAAGGAATGAGAGGCTATAACTTTATCCGAAGACCCAAGAGAACCTTGTATGAGGAAAGTGCAGAGCCAAAGTGCACAGACATGGTGACATCTATTTTAGGTGCTTAGGAGGCTTTTGGTTTGTGTCCAAACTCTTAGTTGTGTTCTGTAGTAGAAGTTGCCATGGAAGTGGCTCTGGGATAACTACCTCATTCCTACATCAGATACAGAAAGTGCTGTTTGTTTTCCTTTTTACACAATTACCGGAGGTATGTGTCAAGGAATCAGTGACTAACCAATTTCAAGGGGGCTATAATATTAATTAGTATTAATCAAATACTGGGCTTCCCAGGTGGCACAGGGGAAAAGAATCTGCCTGCCATGCAGGAGATAAGGAGACGAGAGTTTGATCCCTGGATTGGGAAGATCCCCTGGAGAAGGAAATGGAAACCCACTCCAACATTCTAACCTGGAGAATTCCATGGACAGAGGGGCCTGGCAGGTTACAGTCCATCCATAGGGTCACAGTAAGTTGGACACAACTGAGCATGCGTGAGTGGACAAGTACTAAGTACATTATTTTAGCCTCATTCACACATATGCTGTTCACATGCATGTGTGTCTGAGAAATAGCATAATACTGCTTGGTAGAAAAGAGAGAAAAGGAAAAATGATCATTGTCATCTAGTCTCTGCTGTTCTTCTGTGTGCTGATGAAACTTCAGGGAAAAAAAGAGGAAAGTAAGGCTAACTGTCTCCATTATATCTTGGTTTTTAAAAACTGCATCTTTCTCTTATTTACAGATTTTTCTAAGCTGAAAATGCCATAAAACATTGAATTTAGTAGCTGAATATATGTTTTCTTATCTTCCCACATTTTTTTATGTAGTGCATTTCAGAGCAAAATGGATCACTGGTTTCTCAATGATCTTGATCATTAATTCTGTTTGACACAAGAAAGAAATTAAAACTGGATATGTTAGACAATACGTGAAGCTATAGATTGAGTCCAGAGTAGTTCTACATTCCAGCTTTAATAAGAATCCACTGCTAATTCCTTGATCATAGAGCTTTATAAAGAATTACGCTGTGAGGTCTTTTGTATTGAAGGCCCTTTTCAAACTGAAACTATTTAAAAAAAAAAAAAAACAGGTTTCACCTAGTCGCTGTGGAAGTTGGTCCTAGGTGTAAAAGCATTTTGTGATATATATGACAAACTCTTTCTGTTTGAAACAATGAACTAGGGACTATCTTTTGTTTGCAACAGCGAATTTAGGGTCTGCGTAAATGTAGAAACATTATCTAAAAAGTAGAAATTTTGCTTATTTTTGCCCCCTACTTTTAGTTAAATGGCATGTGTTATTTTCAAATGGAAAGAATACTATGTTAATTCAGTAAAAGTTTTCTCTACTTGACTGTTTCAGGTTAATTAAAATTTAATTTTCACATTCATACCTAATTAGAAAATTTGACGCATGATATATATTATCACTGAAAACTCAGTGTCATTAGGAATGCACACTTGGGAAGGTTTCTATTTAGAAAATGACTCTTAAAATTAGTAAAGAAGGAAAATTTGAAATAAATTAACATGTGACAGTGTTCACTGATAATACCTTATGTGTCTGCATGCATACCCAGTTGTATCCGACTCTTTGCAACATTCTAGACTGTAGCCCACCAGGATCCTCTGTCCATGGGATTCTCCAGGCAGCAATAATGGAGTGGGTTGCCATTTCCTGCTCTGACCCAGGAATCAAACCTGCATCTCCTGAGTCTCCTGCACTGGCAGGCACATTCCTTACCACTGTACCACTGGGAAGCCCACAGTGCCTTATAAGGATCCTTTTTTTTCACACAACCTTGTGAGAATTCTCCAGAAGTAGTCAAAGCTAGCCCCTCTTAAACTAGAATTCAGTGAGCAAGATGTATGCTTTCCAAGGGGCTGTCAAGCTTAATGCTGTAGGATGTGAACTAGAGAGAGAAGCTACTGATATTTCTTCAATTGGTGAACAGAGAGATAATTGATTTGTTCTGATAAAAATCTGCATTTAGCTTATTTTCAATTGCAGCCTCTCAGGAAAGAAAAGATGCTCAAACAGCAGAACTATATCCTTATATACTGGCCTTTTTTGATGAACTAAATCAATACTTCTGGACAATTGAAGAGGTGATGTGGTTAAAGACTGAGATTCTTTTGGTATGTTTTAGTGCAATAAGTGGCTTCCCGGGTGGCTCAGCATGTAAAGAACCTGCCTGCAATGCAGGAGACACCGTTGACGTGGGTTCAGTCCCTGGATTGGGAAGATCCTCTGGAGAAGGAAATGGCAATCCACTCCAGTATTCTTGCCTGGGAAATCTCATGGATAGAGGAGCCTGGCAGGCTACATTCCATGGGGTCAAAACGAGTCAGACACCACTGAGCAGCAGCAGATCTAAGTGTCTGTTAAGTGAATATAACTTAAAAGATTGTTAACAAATACATGATCCAAAAACCATATATATTTTACTTCATATTTTATTACCAAAGTGTTTGCTATTTAGTTCACTGCTGGGGCATGCTAAAACATGAAAATTTCATTATATAATGCCATTTAACAAATTATGAAATTGCTGTTAGCAACGAGTAATTTGGAACTGTAAATTGCTATGAAGAAACAGCATCGGGTGCCTATTGTCAATAATAATTTAAAAAGTAGAGTTGGAGGACATAGAGGTATCAGCCATTTTCCAATACCCCTTTTTGGTTTGTTGATTTCGCTGAAAGCATTGTGGAATTGATAATGCATTTGCTAGAAGAAGATGCTGCTAGCATTTGCTGTATTAATAGTTGGGGGGTGGAAACAGAAGAATAAATAAAAATGGCTGAGTCTAAGACAATTTTACAAGCCAAATATTATTTTGGTAAGCTTTAAACAAAGATTAGATAAGTTACAAAGATCTAGGTAAAATGCTGACATCTTTCCAAATTAACAGGGCTTCCCTGGTGGCTCAGACGGTAAAGCGTCTGTCTGTCTGCAATGCAGGAGACCCGGGTTAGATCCCTGGGTTGGGAAGATCCCCTGGAGAAGGAAATGGCAGCCCACTCCAGTATTCTTGCTTGGAAAATCCCATGTATGGTGGAGCCTGGTAGGCTACTGTCCATGGGGTCGCAAAGAGTCAGACACGACTGAGTGACTTCACTTCACTTCCAAATTAACAAGAAAATAATAATAATTCTGGGCACTTTTCATTTGTCTGTATCTTCTATCTCCAACCGACTTGCTTTTGAATATGTTTAATATCAAGCATATCTTCTGTAGTCCTTCTCCAGAGCACAGGGCTAGTCCATCAGGAAAGTTAGCACCCAGAGGTCCTCCTCCCCACTTGAAAACATTTTAAGTAGAGTTGAGTACAATGGAAAAGAAAGTGACCTTCCTGTAAAACATTAAATGTAAAATACCTTTCCTAACTCACAAAGGAGTTAACTATTACGAGGATTATAAAGAGAATGATAATATAAAAGGAAAATAAATTGTCACGAATTTCACTCTCCAGTAGAGTAATTCCTATTGTTAGATTTCCTTCTGTATCTGTGTTCATAATATGGCACCAATATTTCGTTTCACCTTATTTTTACAAAATCAGCTTCACACTGCAAATTTGGACTCCACCTTTTTCATGTAAAATTTTATTGGCAACTTTTTCTATATCTTCAGAACACCTTGGAAAACAAATAATTGACAAGGGTATAATCCTCTGTTCTATGACTATCCCATACATAATAAAACACACCCCTCCCACACTGTTGGGGACCTGCATTGTTTCAGTGTGTTGTGTGATAAATAAAATAAGAACAAGCATTGATTTACATATGTCTTTTCTGCTCATTTGGTTCTTTTAGAGCTGCGATGACTTAGCAATGAGCAAGTCTAAATCCTTCGTTTTACAGAGTAGGGGAACTAAGTCCAGAAATATTACTCATTTAGCATCCAGGCTTCCGGCTTTCAGTCTTATTTCTATCTTCATCCAGAAGAAGTAATGACTGGATGATAAAATTATTCAGGGGCAAGAGGTGAAAGCATAATTTCCTCCTGTTGAGTAAGAGGTCAACCATGTACCCTATTCTCTGAAAATCCTCAGGGAACGGAAGCGTTCTCATACTAAAGAAGGAGCTCAAAATTCCATGCCAGAAGTCTTTATTACACAAGGGGTGATAAACATATAACAGCTATGGGAACATTTTTAAATAGCTGTCGTTTCATTAATGAGTATTTGCTGAAGCATTTCCTGGGCCAATGCTGTTTATGGAACTTTTAAACAAAATATTTATGAAGATGAAACCAGGCTTTGCTTCATAAATTATGTCCTTTTACCTGTTCCTGTGCTTTTCCTCAGGGCACAACCAATGTTCAGGCCTCTGTTACACTGAACAAACACACACTCAGCTTTCTCAACCAAGTTTTCTCTTTTTGGTGCCAAGAAAAATTTGTATTTTCTGTCTTTGCTTCCTCGCCTCCCTCTGACTCTGTCAGTTCAGTTCAGTCGCTCAGTTGTGTCCGACTCTTTGCGACCCCATGAACCGCACCACACCAGGCCTCCCTGTCCATCACCGACTCCCGAAGTTCACCCAAACCCATGTCCATTTCGTTGGTGATGCCATCCAACCATCTCATCCTCTGTCTTCCACTTCTCCTCCTGCCCTCAATCTTTCCCAGCGTCAGGGTCTTTTCAAATGAGTCAGCTCTGCACATCAGGTGGCCAAAGTATTGGAGTTTCTGAGTCTATAACTCTTTGCAATTGGACATTTATTTCTATCACAATACTGAAAATCTCTCAGAGGTTGCTAATGATGGCTGACTTGATGGTTACATCCAACAGCTTCTTATCTTCGTGCCCACCTCCCCCTTGCTACCGTTTATACTGTTTACCTTTGTGCTCTCTTCTTGAAATACTTCTGTCCTGGGGTATTAGGGATCTGATACTGGCCTGCACTTCCATCCCTTTTTTCTTCACTCTCTTCAGAGGTCTCCTGTCTTCTTGCCGCTTCCTGGTTCTGTGTTTGTTTTATTGTTTGATTTTCCCCTATTATACTTTCTTCCTCAGAGGACTGCATCCAGTCTCACAGCTTCAACTTAAAGCCCAATCTAGAGGTCAGGTCAGCAAGATCTCTCCCAACTCATCCTTTGTACAAGTTGTTTTAAACGCCCCCTTCCTCTGGATTCACAATGCTTTGTCTTAGCAGGGAACTGGGCTGTATTTTAGTCCCAAATTGACTGTACGCAGTATCGAAAAAGGTATTTTTATGTCGGAAAGGTATATTTCGTATGTAGACTCAGTCATTTTTAATGAGTGGGGGACCAAGCTGGGAATTCCTACTTCTGTTTCTTTCCCGTACTAGATTCTGAGGTTTACTATGGGAACCCGCTACCCCCATTCCTGTGCCAGTACCTGTCTGTATGACATCTTCACTCCCGGCCAGTGACAGATGGGCCTATAGGCGTGTTGGCTAATATAAGCAAAATGGCCATAATATCCCCTTTTACTTTGAGCTATCTAGGATGAGGGTTGGTAAACTACAGTCCATAGGCCAAATCTGGCCCTCTGCCTGTTTTCATAAATTTTCTTGGAACACAGCCACGCCATTTCACCTATATATTATTTCTTAAGTAGTTGCCCTGCTGGTCAGAGCCCCCTATACAATACCTGTTTCAGGTATTCTAGTGTTTCGAACTCAATGTCTTTCCTCCACTCAAATGAGTCCTTCATCTTTATCTTCTTCCTCACTTCCTATACAGCCAGGTGATGGTGATTACAGGATTCAAAAATATGTATTCTCAGCATTTTCTTCTCATTGTTCTCATGGGCACCATCTTCCTCAGAATTTAATTATTTCTTCAGTCCTTTACCATTCTAATCCACACCATTGGCAATTTAAAGGACATATCTATGTATAGTCTTCCCCCCAACTAATTTTTCAGTGAGTTCTTAGTAGAAGATTAAGAGCAAAGGCTATGGAGTTGACTTTCAGGAGCTGAGGCCCCAACTCTCGTACACTTTGCATGTACTATCCTATGCAAGCCACTTAATATTTGTAAGCTTTCATTTTCTCACATAAAAAAAGAGTTCCAATCATGAATAACATGTATGTGTTCTAGCTAGTGCTCTATACACTTCCCATGCATTCCTTCCTTCATTTCCTATGCAAAAGAGCACATTTTATTAGATTTATATTGAACATTCTTAAAAGGTGAAATCCAATTAATCTTAAAGAGACTGGCTTATTTATTCTTCTTGAGTTCCTTTGGCTTAATGAAAAAACCTACACTAAAGTTGGAAAAGAAAGACCCTGATGCCAAGAAAGATTGAGGCCAAGAGGAGAAGGGGACACAGAGGATGAGAGGGTCTAATGGCTCACCAGTTCGATGGGCATGCGTTTAAGCAGACTCCGGGAGGTAGTGAAGGACAGGGAGGCCTAGAACACGGTGCGGCAGAGAGTCTGATGCAACCAAGTGACTGAGCAACAACCCAACACTGAAGGCAAACCCAAATAACACCAGTGCTGCTGCTGCTAAGTCACTTCAGTCGTGTCCGACTCTGTGCGACCCCACAGATGGCAGCCCACCAGGCTCCCCCGTCCCTGGGATTCTCCAGGCAAGAACAGTGGAGTGGGTTGCCATTTCCTTCTCCAATACATGAAAGTGAAAAGTGAAAGTGAAGTCGCTCAGTCGTGTCCGACTCTTTGTGATCCCATGAACTGCAGCCTCCCAGGCTCCTCCATCCATGGGATTTTCCAGGCAAGAGTACTGGAGTGGGGTGCCATTGCCTTCTCTGATAACACCAATGACCTTAGTCTAATTGCAAGTGGTGATGAGTGTGTCATTTTGTTTTGAGACAAAGGCATTCTGGCCTCACTTTTTTCTTTTAAGAAAGGAGAAGAAAAGTTAAACAATTATTTTTCCCTTTTTGATAACCATAAACTACATGGTGCAAATAAATACTTTTATATTGCTAGGTGGTTTTCTTTATTCTCTACAACTCAACCTTATAGTCACAAAGCAAACAAGTGGAATAACCAGAAGTCTACCCAGGATTTTTGATAATAAATTTCCTGCCTCATTTGCATCAGTTCAGTTCAGTTCAGTCACTCAGTCTGACTCTTTGCAATCCCATGGACTACAGCATAGGCCTCTCTGTCCATCACCAACTCCAAGAGCCTACTCAAACCCATGTCCATCACATCAGTGATGCCATCCAACCATCGCATCCTTTTTCAGTCTCCTCTTTCACTTTAATCTAGAGGCTCTTTAGTTCTTCTTCGCTTTCTTCCATGAGGGTGGTGTCATCTGCGTATCTGAGGTTATTGTTATTTCTCCCGGCAATCTTGATTTCAGCGTGTGCTTCATCCAGCCTGGCATTTCTCATGATGTACTCTGCATAAAAGTTAAATATGCAGGGTGACAATATACAGCCTTGATGTACTCCTTGCCTGATTTGGAACCAGTCTGTTGTTCCATGTCCGGTTCTAACTGTTGCTTCTTGTCCTGCATACAGATTTCTCAGGAGACAGGTCAGGTGGTCTGGTATTCCCATCTCTTTCAGAATTTTCCACAGTTTGTTGTGATCCACACAGTCAAAGGCTTTGGTGTAGTCAATAAAGCAAAAGTAGATGTTTTTCTGGAGCTCTCTTGCTCTTTTAATGATCCAGCGGATATTGGCAATTTTATCTCTGGTTCCTTTGCCTTTTCTAAATCCAGCTTACTGCTTATCTTTTTTTGAATTTAAGAATCCATGCAGAGACATAGTCAAATTTAAGCAGAAACACTCCACAGTAACGATTAAGGGTTTTCAGGTGTCTTTGAGGAATATTATTTCACTATATTTTTAACCTAGAGCAATGGATTAATGTGGTTTTTCCAAATTGATACATGCCTGTCTCTTTGGGTACACACACTGACCATTTGCCCTTGTGCCAAATATGAGTTTTTTTTTAAAGGTATGCTAGTGTCTCCTTTAAGGCTTTCCCCTAGAGACCATGAAATCATTCCTGTCAGAGGACTTAGGCTCTTTCTTAACATCAAAGGGTTCTGTGGTTTATTTCATTTCCTTAATCAGCTCATTAATTACTTCTAAATGGAAATTGCACAAATCATACAATAAGGAAGTTGGATGGGATCTTAAAGATCTTGTCATTGAGCCTGCACATATTTCAAATGACCAAAACAGTTCAAAGTAGGCTAAGTGACTTTCAAATGACCAAAACAGTTCAAAGTAGGCTAAGTGACTTTTCCATGATCATAAAGCAAGTCCACAACACGTTTCTTCTGGAAGAACATCTACCTTGCGTTTATACTGGCAACTTCTTGGAATATTGATTGAAATGAACAGTCTCAAACTCACAAAGAATAAGCCTGACTCTTCTCTCCCCTTTTCTCTCTTTCTGAGTCAGCAGGAATTGTTAGCATCCAGTATGTATATTGGGGCTTCCCTGGTGGCTCAGAGGTTAAAGCGTCTGCCTGGAATGCGGGAGACCTGGGTTTGATCCCTGGGTTGGGAAGATCCCCTGGAGAAGGAAATGGCACCCCACTCCAGTACTCTTGCCTGGAGAATCCCATAGAGGGAGGAGCCTGGTAGGCTACAGTCCATGGGGTCTCAAAGAGTCAGACACGACTGAGCGACTTCACTTACTTAGTATGTATATTAAGATCCATCTCTTTTTCATTCCTGGGAGCTGCTTTTGGGTAAAGAAAGCCTTCCATATGCTTGATATTCAACTTCTTCAACTTCTGAAATGCGAATGAGTGATATATGTATAGCAAATAAAATAATGAAATTTTTGTGAGTTATCTGCAAAGTGCGACTCCCAGTGCTCCACAGTCCTCTCTGAAGTCAGGCTCTATGCCAGAGATAAACTCGTACATTTCAGAACGTATGAACTTTATGTTATACAGTTTTGAAATATGACAAACCAGGGGGTAGAATGGATTGGGAGATTTGGGTTGACATATATACGCTGTTGATGCGATGTGTAAAAAAGATAACTAATGAGAAACTTCTGTATATAGCACAGGGAACTCCACTCAGTGTTCTATGGTGACCTAAAAGGGAAGAAAATCCAAAAAGTGGGGGTATATGTATACATTTGACTGATTCACTTTGCTGTACAGAAGAAACTGACACAACATTGTAAAACAACTATACTCCAATAATTTTTTTTAAAGTAATACTGGAGCAAAAAAAAATTATGAAAAACCAATCTCTTATGAACACACACAGAGATTGGGGGAAAAGACTCGAGATGATGGACTTGATAAGAATGATTGTTTCCCTCCCTCCCCTCAGGTTTGTCTCCATCTCTGCCACTTTCTCATATATGCACCTGGCATTAGCATCTCTGCAGTCTCCCCTCTGCATTATATTCTACACAAGGTGGGGTCTTTCAGCCTAGAAAGACAGTTGGTCAGTCCTGTCTTTCCAGAAATCAGTACTTCCCTCTTCTGAGATTTTCTCCCTTGCCCCATCCCTGCACTTCAACTCTACAGCCCTCTTCATTGGCCTCCATTGCTTTGCATTTTAACTTCTTATTTGCTAGCTTACTTTCCTAGCTCCACTGCACTGTAAGCTCCTGGATGCTTTTGTCTTATAGATTGTCTGGCCAGTGTGCAGCACATTGCCTGACGCACAGATGCCAGATTTAGGGGCTTGGTATTGCTCTAGTCTTCTTGTTACCAAGGAACATAAATCCTGTGTAAGGTTTTCCCACACAATGGTATGGAAAGGCTGGGCCAGGCTGTCCCTCTAGACATCTGGTCAGTCCATTGGAAAATAAAAAAACACAGGCAAAAGACCATGAGCTTGCTTCTTTTTCCCTCTGGATATATTATTCCAGGTTTTTCCTCTAAATATATTTTATTCCACATTTACTCAGATTTTATGATAAAGTTGATGACCATTTTTGCCACTCAGGTTAGGGTCAAGGATAGTTTCATTAAACTTTTACAATTTTAGCTTCTTCGCCTTTTGTCAGAATTTCAGCAATCCCTATATATGATGGAAGCTTAGACTCAATGTTAACGTTCAAGAAATATTTTTAGATATTCATTCATGGTCTGTTCTCTTGTACTTGCTCAAAACTCCTTTGTTTTATGACAAATATTGCCTCAGGAAAGGCCTAATTTGGAAAGAAGTGTTTTAGATATTTTTGTTTGTGACAGCTTTTGAGTTTCAAAAGGTAACTTCTTAAATCCTCAGGTTCAAAATAATGACAAAAACAAAATAAAGCAGACCTTTTATCCCATCCTCAAGAGCAGATGATGATTCTCATGGTAGTGGGACCAAAGGAAAAAATTAAAGGAAAGCAGAGGGGCCTCAGATGCTTGAAGATGTGGGCTCACCCACGTAGGGGCTCCATGCTCTGGCATCCTCTCTCTCACTCCCTGAACCAGGTACCCTGGAGACAGACCTGAAAACCTGGATCATATTGGGGAAATGTAAGAGAGGGCTTCCAGGTTGCACTAGTGATAAAGAATGTACCTTCCAATGCAGGAGACATAAGAGACACCTGTTCAATCCCTGGTTTGGGGAGATCCCCTGGAGAAGGAAATGGCAACCTACTCCAGTATTCTTGCCTGGGAAATTGCACTGACAGAAGGAGCCTGGCAGGCTATAGTCCATGGGGTCGCAAAAGAGTTAGACTAAACAGGAGCAGTGGAATCTTACTGACTTAGTGGGATCTTAGTGACTAAACAGGAGCAGTGGAATCTATAAATTGCTTCCTATATGAAGTGCATGGAAGTATAAAACTGGAACCAGTTTTAGTGCTGTTCTGCCTGATGCCAGGTCATTAGACACGAGTATTTAGGCAGACATGTCCAAAGCATTCTCCCAGCTGATCCTTATGCTGTAAATGCAGCCAAGAGGGGAAGAGAAGGAGCGGCGTGATGTCAGGAGTCGGGACAAAGAGGACTTAGTCCCAGGGCACGTGGACTGACCTCCAGCAACAGACAAGAAAGGAGGAAATCAGCATTTCAGAGAAGCCTATGTGGGTAGTGCATGGTGACCATGGACCACATCCCCACTCTCCCTCGTCCCAGACATGGAACCCTAAATGTCCACAACGTCATATGGCTTCTAGGAAAGGGGGGGATCCTGGATTAACCACTTGACAGTAACAAAGAATAAAGAAGTTTTATGTTGTGCATTGGATTTTATAGAACTCCCATTCCTCCCTTCTACAGAAATCATTTTTTAAACCAATTGCTCTTTCTCGTCTACGTTACCATAAAAAATACTAGTGTGGAAATACTGTTTGTTTTCATTTTAAAAGTCTAAACTGTGCTTGTTTTTCTTTGAAGTGGGAGGGAGATCAAGGTTGGAAAGACAAAGTATAGGATGTGACGTTTGTAGGTCTTGAGCTCCGCGTAGAGGTGAGAGGATTAGGGAATGAAAAGAAAAATCTTATAGGAGAATCTCTACATGAGACAGCTTCATAGAGCCTCATATTTTAGTTTCCATCTCATTCAAATTCTGATCTCTAAGGACCGGAAACATCTGTTATCTTTCTGTTCCTTATTGATGTTCTCTTAAGGGACACAGAGCAAATGCTGAAATTTTAGTAAAGTGCTCAGGATTGTTGCCTGTCAAAAAGTACCTTATAAACTGAGTTCATACTGGTAATGAGTGATCCTTACCCAAGTTCTTAAAACACAGCTAAGCTACAAAAAAAAAAATCTGCTCCAAATCTGTAAGAGATTTCTCTGTTAGAGAAAGGAAAAAAAAAAGCCACTGACTGGCTTTCTGAGTAGTTTATAGTTTACTCAAAGAGTAAAGGCTGAATCTGTACTTGCCAAGGAGTTCCTTGTAAAGATCCTGAGGAGTTCTTTTCTCCTTTTAATTGGAGGATAATTGCTTTACAATGTTGTGTTGGTTTCTCCCATACAGCAACATGAATCAGCTGTAAGTATACATATACACCCTCTCTCTTGAGCCTCCCTGAGGAGTTCATGATGCAACTTACTGATGGGAGAATTTTCTAACTCATATCTGTTTAGGTCTTCATGGGTCTTCTGGGACGTCTATGGGACTCCTTGGCCAAAACTCGATAACTGCCTATGTATGGCCCAGTTTCTTACTATTCATTGTGCAGATGGAAGAGAGTGGCGTGCAGAAGTAGACTTGTGTGCATGGGTGGGGCAAGAGATTAACCCTCCATACACAGGCAAATGCAGGCTCTGAACAAAAATCTTTTCTGAAAGGCCAGACACTGCATCCTCCAGGTTAAGCAACATTGAGGTATAATCTGGAGAAGCAGTCAGCATCAGGGCTACCAGAATATGGCAAATGAGGTCTGGTCAGTCAAAGAGAATACGATGGCAGGCAGTCAAAGAAGAGGGATGCCGAACAGGTCAAGCAGCCTTGTGTTTTCAGGGAAATCGGTCTGCAGATTGACTGGAGTTCATGAAGAGGACTCTTCTTAAGAGTAAAATGTAAAGTAAGATGCAGGCTCCTTAAGCACCTGGGGACTAGACATTAGATAGGAACTGAGACTCCAAAAAAAAAAGCAAGAACTCAGGTTACAATAGGAGATCTCAAATCTTTGGGGCAGGGCTAGCAGTGAGTCACACGGTAGTAGAGAGAAGCATATGACCAGTGTTAGTGATCAGAGAAAACCAGATATTCTGTAGGGCTTTGTCTATTCTAGGGCTCCCCCGGTGGCTCAGTGGTAAAGAATCTGCCTGCCAATGCAGGAGATGCAAGTTCAACCCCTGGTTCAGGAAGATCCCCTGGAGAAGGAAACAGCAACCCCCTCCAGTATCCTTATCTGGGAAATCCAGTCCATGGGGTCACAAAGAGGCAGACAGGACTTAGCGACTCAACAACAACAACAACCATGCCTATTCTGGGCTTCTGATGTTTTTGATTGACTACCAGAAAGTTGTAGGGGATGGGGAAGTTAGTGCAGCTATTTCAATCCATTCCCTATAGAGGCTGTTCCTGGAGATTATGATGGCCCACCTTCCTTAGGTATAATGTCAAGGATTCTTCTAAATCCCCGTGGGAAGTCCTATTAAAGTGACATCAGCCTGACACTTTCTCTTCCAAGATTACTACATCTTGCTTTAAGATCTAAATAAGGATGTTTTCTTGTCTGAGTTCCTGGCCTGTCCTCCAATGCCCTGATGTTAATACTCCTTTCTCTTGTTTTCTCTCAGGAACTCTTGGAGTATAATATTTCCTTTAGCAGGTGTAAAAATCACCTGAAGAACCTAAAAAGCAGATTTCTGAGCCTTTGTCCAGAGTGTCTGATTCAGTTAGTCTAGCTCAAGGCCCTGAAACAGGTATTTTAACAAAAACTCCAGGTGATAATGATGCAAGTGGTCCATGGGTCATACTTGAAAAGCACTGCTTTAAGTCATCTAAATACCTTAGGGATTTTGGCAATTTATTGGCTCTATTACAGCTCTCAGACTATCTCTTGCTCCCCATGTAGCAGCACAAACCATTCCTTATCACGCCATATGTCTTGGTTTTGGATTAAGAAAATGGTCCCCATAACATTATCCAGGGCCAAAACATTGAGAGTTTTAGGATACAATTCAAAATTCAAGATAGATTGTGTTTTGACTGTCTTTAATTTTGTTGTTATCTACAATTGAAGGGGCAATTAATTTTTATTGAAATGTAGATCTATTCTGGGATAGGAAGATGGTTTCAATTTATACCTGAAATATGAGATAGTATCTCTTTGCTCTCCTCTCTTTCTAGTTTATTAGAGAACCATTCCTTAACTCAAAGCATAAAGACAGATGGAGACTCTTGGTATAAATTAAAAAGAAGTATTTGGGATATTTTCAGTGTCTCTTTCAGAATTGGAAGCTGGGCAGCAAGCACTCATCACATATGGAAAGATTTACATTGCCTGAGTGGGCTCAAGTTTGATGTAGCATAAATGGTATTTTCAAGAGTTCCAGTTCCCCAGATTTTCCATGGCTACAGTATATGCTCTTCTCTCTGCTGAGAAATATGCTAGTCTAGGGAGTAATGAATAAGCATTCTTCCAGGCACTGTACTCATAGCCTTCTGTTTTGGGCCAAGTTTAGTGTGACTGTTTCACATATGATTTTGTTCTTCGTGAGTTGGATTGGAAAAAATGAAAAGTTGGTCTAAAAATAAATATATCAGGCATTTAACCACTAATCAGTAAACATTTGTTATAACTAGGGTCTGTAAGATCTATATAGCAGGCGCATGCCACGTATTGCCAGTCCAGGCTGGTTGAAACTCTCTTCTGTATTTACCTTTTCTAACCCAACAAAGAAGTTAGGAATCACAGAAAAGAAGGAACTCCATGAAATAGTGTACACAGCAAGTTGTCCCAAAATTTTAAAAAGTAGATAGAACTGGAAATAAATGTCCTCATTTGGGGAACGTGTGCAGTCTTACTTTTTTTTTTTTTTTTTTTTTAATAGTAATCTTACCAGTTTCTCAGTGCTTTACATTCTGCTGCTGCTGGGAACTTCCCTCTTGGACCAGTGGTTAAGACTTTGCCTTCCAATGCAAGGAGTGCAGGGTTCGATCCCTAATCGGGGATTTAAAATCCCACATGCCTCAAGGCCAAAACACCAAAATACGAAACAGAAGCAATACTGTAACAAATTCAATGAAGTCTTTAAAAATGGTCCACATTTTAAAAAAAAAGCTTTAAAAAATAAATAAATTCTGCTTCTGTAGCATGTTCAGGTAGACTTTGAATACATATTTGAGGGTAAAGATAGATACTAATACTATAAAATATTGCCATCTTCCAAAAAATGGTTAGGATTTGAGAGATGACCTCAGAAAAGAAATTACATGTATGAAAATACAGAGTCACAAATTGTGTTCACCAGATGTTTTCAGCTCTCTGCTCTTGGGTCACATAAAAGAATTATATTTCCCATTTCTGAAGGGAGCCATGGGCCGTGTAACTTTCCTTAGCCAATGAAAGATGGACAGAAGTGATGCGTCTTACTTCTGGGTGGAAGTTTTAGCTGCCAGTATCCAGAATGCTGTGTGCTCTTCCTGCTGCTCTAGGAGCATAGGGGTGCTTATCAGGGTCTTTGAATGAGTATGATGAGCTGTAGCTCCTGCTGACCCACAATGGACAATAGTATAAATCAGACATAATTTTTCCTATAGAACTGGTTGTTAGTGCAGCATCATTCAGCCTATCCTGACTGCTGCTTGTGCTGCTAAGTCACTTCAGTCGTGTCTGACTCTGTGCGACTCCATAGACAGCAGCCCACCAGGCTTCCCCGTCCCTGGGATTCTCCAGGCAAGAACACTGGAGTAGGTTGCCATTTCCTTATCCAATGCATGAAAGTGAAAAGTGAAAGTGAAGTCGCTCAGTCGTATCCGACTCTTAGCGACCCCATGGATTGCACCTACCAGGCTCCTCCATCCATGGGATTTTCCAGGCAAGAGTACTGGAGTGGGTGCCATTGCCTTCTCCAAGCCTATCCTGACTAGTAAAGCTATAAACATGGAGACAAAGACAAATGCTTCAAATATTTTGATAGAAAATGAGGGTTTCACAAGTAAAGATGTAAAGATAGAGGTTGTCAATAATGTACAGGTGTACAGGTGCATTGTATATCCCTTAAAGGAGTATAATGGAAAGAAAGAAGCATGCTTATTTAATTTTGGAGTCAGAGCTGAATTTCAAAGAACTAAAAATAATATTAAAAATGTGTGTTCATTTATATATACATTAATGAGAAGTAATGAGAAGTAATGTACAATAAAACTCTCAACAGTGATAACATTTGAAAATTAAAAACAAGTGAACGTGATAGAGATACTACTTTTTGTTCAACAATTTAAATTTTTATTTGAGCTTGAAACAAATTTATATTTAAAATACAAATATGGAAAAATTTGCTGTCATTCCCCATTAAAAATCTAAAGTTTTAGCAATTTTTAAAACTGTATTTTAGATAAAACGTGGTGATCAGCATTAAGAGAATTAAGAATATGTTGGTGCTGAAAAAGAACCCCAAATCAAGGAATTGGAAGGAAATGGAGTATTATATTTTACCCATATAAAAGCCAAAGTGCACATGGTCTACTCAATAGCATAGACTGCTTTGAAGAAACTTGCCCATTAACTGTAAATGTAATTTTTAATTCCAGTAAACTTTAAGTATGTTAGAGTATGTTCTACTTGTTGGCTCATTGCATTATCTCTCAAAAATTCTCCAATTTTTTGCAGTTGTCCCCAAAGTTAATCTGAACACTCACAATTTTTTTTTTTTTTTTTTTTTACCCTGAAACTAGTCCATTCCGTCTTTTTTTTTTTTTTTTAATCTTTTTAAAATCCCCTCTTCCTGCTTCGGACTTCCCTGGTAGTTCAATCAGAAAGAATCCACATGCAATGTGGGAGACCTGGGTTTGATCCCTGGGTTGGGAGGATCCCCTGGAGAAGGAAATGGCAACCTATATCAGTATTCTTGCCTGGAAAATGGGCTACTGTCTGTGGGGGTCACAATCAGCTTGACATGACTGAGCAACTCAGCACACACAGCACAATGTGACAATTTATGGATAATGTTCCAAAATGCTAATCGCTCAAAAAACATTGCCAGTATGTCTTTCTTCCCAACAGTATCCCTGTTTGACTTTATTTTCTTAGGAAATATCTGATCTCAAAGAGCTTCTATGTTTCCTCTTTCAGAAGTGCAGAATCATCAAGTTGATTTATGACGGTACAGTTTGAAGCTCTGTCAGATCTCATTGTCATGCACCATTGAAGTACATGAACAAATTGCCCCCATCAACTAATATTTGGATTTAACTCACTGTCATTGTTTAATTAGGCTCAAAACTGTCAGTGTAGGCAGAGAACTCACTGTTTTTCTGTACTTAGGAAATTCTAGTTGAAATGGAAGAATATTTTTCCTGGCCCCATAAATTAGAGACAGTAAGATAAATAGAGAGTTGACAGATATAAAAGAAGCAAAGTTAGCTCCCAGTTACATAACACTAATAAATTTTTAAAGAATGAGATTTTGTCCTAGCTGGAGGTCATTAAGTGTTGCAGCATACAACTTCACTACCCTCTACGTCTCTGAACATTATGTAGTACGGAATATGAGAGCTTTAACTTTGTCTAGATAATAAGTTTGATGTACTTTGTTGAGTATGAAACATCTCTAAAATGTATACTTCAAGAAACTGCCAGCAGTTCTCATTTACAATAAATTGTAAAGTTTAAGTTTAAATAAATTTTAAGTTCTCATTTACAATAAATTTCTGTGGTGAAGAGTCCTTAAGGAAACCGAGTTAAGCAAGTTGTATGTCTCCTTAAGTGGGTCACGACTTAGAGATATCTGCTTTGATTTGGGGACATGGTTTTTTAAAATACAGGAACTGGGTGGATACATAGCTTGCAAACGATAGCCCAGATAAATGAAGATGAGGTGAGTAGAAATTTTAAACCTATTTCCCACAGAATAATCCAAAGATAGGCTAGTCCTTCCTCTTTTAGTTCTGTTTATGGTACCTGGTAAACTCTTTTCCATCACATTCTGTTTTTAAACAAGTCTTCAAAGCTTTAAAATTATGACCCTCAGTTTGTATATACTCTTTTTTTTATCTTAGATAAAATATGTGATGGGAATGAGATTAGGCTATTTCCTATCCCGATAAAGTAGAATGCTCTTGTGGTATTCTTTGAAAAGAAGAGATTAATAGTCCCTAAGAAAATCCTCTTCATTATTAATCCATTGTCCACAGCACAGTGGGTGTTGCCCAACACACACACACACACACAGAAGCAGTACCTTTTTTTTTTTTGCAAACTTATGACTCATTGTCAGCATGTATCCTACAAGAAAAAGAAAGCAAAGTGATGGGGGTATAAATAAGAAGATTTTTGAAGGAAATTTATTGAGGTTTCACCTGAGCAGAAAATGTTTTGGTTTTTTTAGCATTGTGAGGTAATGATTAGGAAGAGTTAGTGTATAACTCTCGCCACTTTCTTTAGGAAACTATATTCCTTATGTTGAGGGGGAAAGGCATGCTTAATAGTTTAATGAGACAATCTAAATGAATATCATAGAGAGGGGATAAAGTCATATATTCTTGAATTTTGAGGAAAAATACACTTTTACCTTAATGGGATGTCAATTTTCTATGACCATTTCTATTGCTTTTAGGTCGTTTGAGTCTACTGAAGTGTGAGACTTTCATAATGCAATTTACATCTGTCAAGAGGGTATCTGAATTCCATTGACATAATGAAGTGGTGGAATGAAAAAGAGATACCGTATGCCACTGAAGATTATTCTGCAGACATTTTCAGTAGCCTTTTTGTAACATTAGTTATGAAGTCAGTGGGATAATTAATAAAATACAAGCAGAGAAAAAATAATACCTAAATATAACCATAGTATATGATGCTTTTAAAATATGCTATCTTCAAAGTATTATTGCAGATTCTTTTACTTAAACATTATCTTAAGCATCTCAGGAAATTTCAGTTATGTGATCTTTCAAATGAGTAATACTGAGCCTGTAACCATGTTCATCCCTCTGTTGCATCTCACCAGTGGCTTCATCTGATATGTTCTGCAACTGATAAAATCTACCCTCATGCACCTACTGGGTTTTCCTCCTCAAAGGACAACCTGAGAGGTATTAGGAATGAAAGGGAGAAACATTACTTAATTAGCTCAAGGGCATTTTCATGAGTAGTTGTCATCCAGAGTCAGGGAAGCTCTATCAAGTATAGAGAAAAATGTCACCTCTCACTATCATATTTCCTTCATTCCACATTACACTTTTTCACATTTTAATATTTTAAAATTGGCATTTGTCTGAGAATTGACACATACTTTGATATAGAAATTCACACCAAGTTCACACAAAGGAGTCAACCTTACCCAGATGTTTGAAAATATATATATATGGTAATAACCTCATGACTTGTTCTTCCTCATTCTCTGTCTTGGCTCTATTTTCTATTCTCTTCCTCTTTCTCCCACTGAAAGGCAGTATGGTTTATTACAGAGACCTTGGGCTGTGGATTCCAACAAATTACGGTTTGAACTAGAGTCTGCTAGAGTGGACTATTTTGGCTTTCAGTTTTGTTTGTTTTTTTTTTTTCTCCACAGGAGAATAATGATGCCATTTTCACAAGACTATTGTGAAGTCTAATGAAACAGCTCATGTAAAGTTTGTAGTAAAAAAAAATGTATGTGTAGTAAATAATAATTGGGTCCCTCTTCCAGTGTTTGGGGTGCCCACCAGACTCCAATTCTGCTGGAACTCCTTATTTTATTTTCCCATCTTCCCTCATATAACCTTAATTTTGTTACTGTTAGAGTATGTGGGCTTCAAAGGAAAAACAGACAATACAGTAACAGAAACAAAAAGATTATTCTTCTATGTGTAGTGCTATGAGACCAAGTTAATATATTCTCAACTCAATGAAAAAGAAAACTACTTTGAATTCATTTGTTTCTAAGTAATAAAAGCCAAGTTTTAGTATCCAAAACTTCACTTTAAATATCAATTTAGCCTTTTCTTGAAAACATCAAAAAGAATTTGTAAGCTAGGAATGCATGACTTCTTTATAAATATCAATACATTTCAAACATAATAGTGTTGGAACTCAATCAAGTCACTTCTTAAAAATAGCACACTAGTCAAGAAAACATGAAATCTCTGTAATATTTCAACCCCTGCTGCTGCTGCTGCTAAGTCACTTCACTCGTGTCCAACCCTGTGTGACCCTATAGACGGCAGCCCATGAGTCTCCCCCGTCCCTGGGATTCTCCAGGCAAGAACACTGGAGTGGGTTGCCATTTCCTTCTCCAATTCAGGAAAGTGAAAAGTGAAAGTGAAGTCGCTCAGTCATGTCCGACTCTGTGCGACCCCATGGACTGCAGCCCACCAGGCTCCTCTGTCCATGGGATTTCCCAGGCAAGAGTACTGGAGTGGGGTGAAAAGCAGAGACATTACTTTGCCAACAAATGTCCCTCTAGTCAAGGCTACGGTTTTCCAGTGGTCATGTATGGATGTGAGAGTTGGACTGTGAATAAAGCTGAGCAACGAAGAATTGATGCTTTTAAACTGTGGTGTTGGAGAAGACTCCTGAGAGTCCCTTGGACTGCAAGGAGATCCAACCAGTCCATTGTGAAGGCGATCAGCCCTGGGTGTTCTTTGGAGGGAATGATGCTAGAGCTGAAGCTCCAGTACTTTGGCCACCTCATGCGAAGAGTTGACTCATTGGAAAAGACTCTGATGCTGGGAGGGATTGGGGGCAGGAGGAGAAGGGGACGACAGAGGATGAGATGGCTGTATGGCATCACTGACTCGATGGACGTGAGTTTGAGTGAACTCCGGGAGTTGGTGAGGGACAGGGAGGCCTGACGTGCTGCGATTCATGGGGTTGCAAAGAGTCGGACACGACTGAGTGACTGAACTGAGCTGAAGTGAACCCTAAACTTTAGTGACAAGACCTCTAATCCAAATAATTTAGAATCTCTTGGACCTTTATACAGCTTTGAAAGAGATGACAGGCTGAGAAAGGGTAGTCAAGTGTCATTAACTCTTGGTCATATAAAGGTCTTTATCTCTTTTAAAGCAATCAAAGGAACACAGTTTGGGCTGAGACCCTTAAAATCTGGCCACTCCTCCTACCCACATATTATTAACAGTAGACACTGGAGGCTTGTTAACCAAAGTTTGACATTCTACTTGTTTGTGTTTTAGTCAATTTTTCTTTAAGTTTTGAAATATTTATTGATCTGACTCTAGTGGCAGATCCTATCTAGAATATTGCTGTTTGTTGTATCTTAGTTCATTGGAAATTTGTAGATAGGCAACAATCATTAAATATTCTTATCCAAATCATTGCAGCATTTCCTACTTTTTGGCAGTCAAATTCTGAAACAGGCTATTTATTTGTGTGCTATTTTCTTACTCAGAAAGTATCTTTTAGGAACCATGCAGGTTTTGTTATTTTAGCATTTACTGTAATTTGACTACACAATTTATATCTATTCCAAAAAAGAAGAGATGTTTTCAATGAATGAGGCATGGTGGAAAAAACTTGTCAAGAATCAACTTCTGTATACACATAAAATAATTTAAAAGCACAAAACTAAAAGTAAAAATAATTTATAATACTTCTTCACTTAAGGCCACTCAGCTTACTGTATCTATTTCATTCAGTTTTCATTCAGATGAACACTTGTTCATCTTGGATAGTCGCTGGATGTGCGTAAGTGCATTAACTACTTAATGCTTACTTAGTTACATTAATTCACCACCAGAGAGTGTTTAGTGTCAATTCCTTGAGAAATGGTTTCCCTTCTGCATGCAACGAGGCATATAACATAAATCTGGTCCCTTATACTAATGTCCAGAACCAAAGATGTGAAGTTTACTCATAAGTTTAAAAAAAAAAATTTAAAGCATATTCCAAAGTATCACTATAATACCATTCCTGTGTAGATCAGAAGTTTTCTAGAATTGGAATCTGTGTTAATTAAGTCTGACTATTCTAGTCTGCTTTTTACAAATATGTGTATGGAACTTTCTAAGACAATTTTGTCTGTAGTATTCTTTTTATTAATTTCATGGACCTTATTTGTATTAGAACTTTCCAGTTTCAGTTGTAACTATAGCCAACATCCACAAAAAATGGAATTTATGAGATCACAAAATTGAGAAATCCAAGGGTAGCTCAGCCTTCAGGCATGGTATGTCAATTTGAATCCAATCAGGAAAGAGAAACCACATAGTAATTTAAACAGGGGAAGTTTAGTATAAAGAATTATTAACTGTAATAGAGTATTAGTGTATAAGTAATTGACTAGTACATTGAAGAGGGCATGGCAACTCACTCCAGTATTCTTGCCTGGAGAACCCCCATGGACAGAGGAGCCTGGCGGGTTACAGTCCATACGGTTCCAAAGAGTTGGACATGACTGAAGTGACTTAGCACGCACACACGTAAGAAGTAGAAGAATGTCTAGAGAAGTTGCTCAGACGTGTCCGACGGTAGCCTACCAGGCTCCTCCATCCGTGGAATTTTCCAGGCAAGAGTACTGGAGTGGGTTGCCATTTCCTTCTCCAGGAAGATCTTCCCGACCCAGGGATCAAACCCAGGTCTCCCACATTGCAGGCAGACGCTTTACCATCCGGCCACCAGGGAAGCCTTCTTTTCTATAGTTTTTTTTTTTTTTTTTCCTATTTTATCATATGTCGGCAACCTCTTTACATCTAGAAGAATGGCTAGTAAGAAGTAAAAGAATTCCAAATAATATACATATTTCAGATATAAAGAGCAGCTATGAGTCCTAGAGGTGTGATTGATTGCCCAATGAAATTCCCACCCCTCCCACCCTGCTGAAATCCAGAAACCTTTGGACAGGGTATGGCCTTAGCTCACTAAATGGCCAAGTATCACTGTGGTACAGCACTGGCAGAACTTTCTCAAAATTTTTCCTTTGGAACATGGCTGAAATGTGCTGTCCAGGGTGTCAGAAAACTCACAGAGAGTTGTCTCACTGGAGATGCTTGTTACCAAAGGGCCTGAGGAGGTATGGGGGAAACTGCTGGCCACTGACTATTAGGGCCGGGATGCACTGTAGATGCTTGATGCAAAAGAAGCTGCCAGAGCTGCAGTTGCTGGGCACCAAGAAAGCCTCTATACACTGGAAGGGCTGGAAGCTGGAGAACCTGTAGAGCCAACAGACAGGAACCAGGAAGCAACACCTACTTTCTTCTGCAGTGTCTCTCATATGCCCTCTACTGGCCGAGTTTTAACACGGTGCCAACTGGCAAAGGAAATATTTTTAGATCGAACCTAACCACCTTCACAGGGCTTCCCAGGAGACACAAGGGGTAAAGAATCTACCTGACAATTCAGGAGCCGCAGGAGATGCGAGTTTGATCCCTGGGGTCGGGAAGGGTCCAGGTTTGATCCCTGAGTTGAGAAGATCCCCTGGAGGAAATGACAACCCACTCCAGTATCCTTGCCTGGGCTCTCACAAAGATGGACTGAGCACACATGCGTGTACCATTTTCACAGAGCAGGGAAAAAGGATGGATTCAGAGTAAATGTAGTGAGATCGCAAGTGAAATCTCAAATGATGTCAGCATCTCAAAAATGTTGCTTATTTTCTGATTCTCTATATTTCTTTCCTTTGGGTGGCTTCTTCCTAGGCTGACTGCATCCATATTGTGGCAGGATGAATTCAAGAACTTAGCAGCCAAAGAGCTTTTCCGCTCGGCAGTTGTAATGAAAATCCTGTTATGGAGTACTGGCGTACTGTTAATTCAGATTTGTCTGACTTTAGCCATCTTCAAATCGGTGTGGCTGGTATGTGTGTGTGTGTGTGTGTGTGTGTGTGTGTGTGTATGTATGCATGTGCACATGCATGTGTTCCCTCGTCTGGCGTTATGTTTTCCTTTTCCTTTTTTTGATCGTGTAGACTCCTCATTTCAGTGTGTGAACTGTCTCTAGGTACAGAGCACAGGCGCTAGAGTGAGAAGACTCAGTAGTTGTGACCCATGGTCTTAGCTGCCCCAAGGCATGTGGAATCTTAGTTCCCCAACCAGGAATCAAACCCATGTCCCCTGCATTGAAAAGTGTATTTTTAACCACTGGACCACCAGGGAAGTCCCATGGCATTATGTTTCTGCTTCCCTTACCCTTACCCTCACTGGATTGACATCACCAGACTATGAGGAGGTTGCACTGGATGGGCCAAAACACTCTTGGATGAATAGGAGCACGGGCTAAGGAGGGAAACGTCAGAATTTCGTGCATGCCTTAAAGACGTTCCTTATGCCCCTTTGAGCTTATTCACTGTCTTACATTAGTTTTTACAAGATTTTAGATCTTGAATACAATTTAGACCATCTAGCTTAATCAAATCCATTGAGTTTATACTCAAAGGAAAAACTACAAAGGAAAAATGCTAGTGTCTGAATTAAGTTTTGAACTCGGGATTTTTGTTAAAACAGAATGAAAAAAATGTATAAAATATAACTTTCTTTCAAAGATGAGAGGATGGATATACTTATCAAAACATTTTTCTCCACAATAGCAGCGTATATGCACCATCTAATATAATTCAGCAAAAAGGGAAACAGACTATTAATATAAACAAAAATGTGGGTGGATTTTAAAGGCACTGTGCTGGGAAAAAAAAAAAACATCTCAAAAGACTGCCTACAGTGTGATTCAATTTTCTAAATCATTCTTGAAATGTATGACAAAATTATACTGATGGAGAACTAAGCTGCGATTGCAGGAGTTGAAATTTGGGAGGTTGTGACTTTAAGTGTACCATGAGAGTTTCTTTGGGGTGATGGGAGAGCTCTGCATCCTGATTACCATGATAGTTCTACAAATCAATACATGTGATGCATTTCATAGAACTAACTATACTATGGGCTTTCTTGGTGGCTCAATGGTAAAGAAGCCACTTTGCCAACGCAGGAGATGCAGGAGATTTGAGTTCGATCCTGGGGTCAGGAAGATCCCCTGGAGAAGGAAATGGCAGCTTACTCCAGTATTCTTGCCTGGAGAATCCTATGGACAGAGGAGTCTGGTGGGCTACAGTCCATGAGGTCACAAAGAGTTGGACATGACTGAGCGACTAAAGGACAACAAACTATACTATAACCCCCAACCCCCATTGACTGTATGTACAAACTAGCAAAGCACCAATAAGATCTGGTTTTTTATTAATGGTATTGTACAAATGTTACTTTTCTGGTTTTGATCACCATTCTATGATTTTCAAATATGTTTATCTTTAGAGGAATCTGGGTAGAGGGTACATAGGAGATCTGTGTGATTTTTTTTTTTTGGCAACTTTATATACAAGAGTAAAATTATTTAAAATTATGATTAAAAGTAATATTGGTAGTAAAGTGAGGCTGGATTTCTGATAATGAACCAGGGAATCAAAAATCAGTTCCCTTTCAATTTTTGATTTCTTCATGGTAAGCAAAATTAAGTATTAACATTAATATACATTAAGTATATATATCCTGTCAGGATATATATAAGAAATAAAAAGAAAATAGGTACTCATGCTATTTATTCCCAAAATCAGATATTTTAATAATATCAGGGGGAAAAGCAAAAAAAAAAAAAACAATATCAAAACATATAAATGAGGAAAAAGAAAAGTTAGAATGAGCACTAAGGTACCAGATCAGGTCTGTGCTAGTGACTGATGGCTGAGTTCCTCCCAGCTCTTGGCTCTTGTAGCGGCGTTGATTTGCTCAGGAAGAGCCTAGCAGCAGATGGATCCCAGGCTGAAGTAGGCTCCAAATGTTAAAATAACAACATCCCAAACCACCGTAGTACAAAGGTAGGAATCAGAAGAAGGAGAAGGAAAAGAGGAGGAGAAAGAGGAAGAGGAGAAAAAAAAAATATATATATATATATATATATATATATAAATGCTCAAGCATAAGCTGTTCTTGCTTTTAGAATTAGCTATTAGAATATAAATTTATTTTATGAAGCAATATCAAAAGGCTAGAACTTATTGACGCAGAGCAACTGAACCAGGCTATATGGAAAAAATGCTTATAATCTTATAGTCTTCTTATTTTCCTTCAATGTTAGAAATCAGGAAGAATTTTAAAGTTTGCCTTATATTATGCAAGAAAACTATAGCACAGGTAGATTATAACCTAGATATTCACAAGGGGAATATATCCAGTTGACTTAATATTTCCAGTTGAAATTTTTCAGTAAGAGAAAAAGGGAGTTACATTAAGAAATTATTTAAACGCAGTATCTTTTTTCCTTTGTTAAATTTATAAATGACTCATAATTTCTGAAGGACATACAGCTTTAAGATGAATACAGCAAAGAACAGATGGTGTATGGATGGTTATGTCTCAGTCATTCATGGTCAGTCATTTTCAACTATGTACAGTTTTATAGGTTTCCACGTTTTTCTTTATTTTTTGTTCTTCAAGGACAGCAATTTTAAAATGCATACAAGTAACAATTAATTGGGCAGTAAATTTCTAAACTTGTATTTTACTGTCTCCTCAATGGCATCCCACTGCAGTACTCTTGCCTGGAAAATCCATGGACAGAGGAGCCTGGTGGGCTGCAGTCCATGGGGTTGCTGGGAGTCAGACATGACTGAAGTGACTTAGCAGCAGCGGCAGCAGCATATATTCCTATTATAATGACTTCCTGATTAATGAGAGTCTGTGCCCAGGAAATAGTTTTATTTTGGTCATTTATATTTTGAGTTTGGTCTAATTTTACTTTAAGTAAAAAGCCTGGGAAAAGTTACCAAGTCTAGCTTTAATTAACCAAACATTATACCAAATTTTCTATGTAGTTAATTTTAAAATTTGACTTATCTCTCTCGTGAAAGATGAGTTTTTATGCTATAGGAATTTTGTTTCCAGGTAAAAATTGAAATATATTTACAGTTTCTTCCTTCATATGAAGCATATGAAATGATGGTGTCTCGTGATATATTCTAAATAAAATAGGAGTAACCAGAGTATCTTTGGGACTGTTACATTTCTCTATACTGTATAAATCCTTTGAATATTATTTTAAGTGTTACCTGTGGAATAAACCTTGTGCTTGCATAGGCAGAAACTAGAAATGAGCCAGCTATCTCAAGGAGGCATTCCTTACCATAGCAATACATTAGTCGGATTCTGTGAGCTCATTATTAGTGTATTCATGTATCATAGATTATTGACATTATCCAAGCTCAAGATAATGATAAAGAAGACCAGAACCCCAGCCCCAATTTTGCTTGAGCTGGATCCCTCTCATCAGTAAAATCATCGTCTATGCTCCATGCAGTTAAGATATATAAGATATCTAGATGACAATGAAAGGCGACTAGGTGAGCCTGGAATCTGAAGCATGGACATTCTATGTAACAAGTCTAATAATCAGACTGAGCCATTCACAATAGGGATAAATTTGGTGGTAGATTGAAATAACTGAAATCCATTAACTAGGACCCTTTTGTAGACAATGTTTGGATGAGAACTGATAGTATTGGCTTCGTGTCTTCCAAGGATTTCCACCAGTAGCTAGCTATACATACCTAAACAAATAACTTAACTTCTCAGGACCTCCTAATACTTTTTATTAAAGGTTGTTGTAAAGACCAGTTAAGATAACATTTATATGTATTGAATGTTGTTGTTTAGTTGCTAATTCGTGCCCAACTCTTTTGTGATCCCATGGACTGCAGCCAGCCAGGCTTCTCCGTCCATGGGATTTCCCAGGCAAGGATACTAGAGTGGATTACCATCTCCTTCTCCAGGAGATCTTCCTGACCCAGGGATTGAACCTGAGTCTCCTGCATTGGTAGGTGGATTCTTTACTACTGAACCACCAGGGAAGCCTATGTTTTGAAAGTGGAGAGTGAAAAAGTCGGCTTAAAGCTCAACATTCAGAAAACTAAGATCATGGCATCTGGTGCCATCACTTCATGGGAAATAGATGGGGAAACAGTGGAAACAATGTCAGACTTTATTTTTGGGGGCTCCAAAATCACTACAGATAGTGACTGCAGCCATGAAATTAAAAGACGCTTACTCCTTGGAAGGAAAGTTATGACCAACCTAGATAGCATATTCAAAAGCAGAGACATTACTTTGCCAAAAAGGTCCGTCTAGTCAAGGCTATGGTTTTTCCTGTGGTCATGTATGGATGTGAGAGTTGGACTGTGAAGAAAGCTGAGTGCCAAAGAATTGATGCTTTTGAACTGTGGTGTTGGAGAAGACTCTTGAGAGCCCCTTGGACTGCAAGGAGAGCCAACCAGTCCATTCTGAAGGAGATCAGTCCTGGGTGTTCATTGGAAGTACTGATGCTGAAGCTGAAACTCCAATACTTTGGCCACCTCATGCAAAGAGTTGACTCATTGGAAAAGACCCTGATGCTGGGATGGATTGGGGGCAGGAGGAGAAGGGGATGACAAAGGATGAGATGGCTGGATGGCATCACCGACTTGATGGATGTAAGTTTGAATGAACTCCAGGAGTTGGTGATGGACAGGGAGGCCTGGCGTGCTGCGATTCATGGAGTCACAAAGAGTCGGACACAACTGAGTGACTGAACTGAACTGAACTGAAAGGTTTTCAAATAAAATAATTTCCTCTTAGTCCACTGCCTATATGTTTTAAAGCTAGAAAGAGTTTTGAGCTAGGATTGGCTTTTCATGTGCTCAACTCCAAGCAACAGAAAACTTAAAAGAATTCAACTTAAGACTTGAATGTGGAAATGTCCAGAGAAATAGTCAAACGTTATGATTATTGACTTATCAATGGTAAATAAAGAATAATAATACTTAATTTTAAATAGAAAAAAATCAAGACAATTAGATTTAAAGTAGCTAATGTTCAGTTTGAAAAATATTTTTTTATGGAAAGTCAAGATAGTTTTAATAGGCAACACATTGAAATGAAAAGAGCAGGGGTCTGAATTGGATTAACTTGCTTTGGAATTCCCAGATCTTTAGCAAAGTTCGTGGAAGTTATTTTAGCACTTATTCATTTCTGTTTCTGCATTTGCAAAACAATAATTAGGAAAAATACTAGGTTAAGGTAAAAACAAGTTATATGTGAAGATGAATGAATTGTCTGATGCACAGTGGGAACGTGCCGTGTTTAGCCCTGTACTTTGTAAACTTCAGAATACTAAGATGAATCGTCTAGGTCTGGCTCTGTGCTTGAGTGAAGCTTCTATGGGAGTCCATGGTTACCAGTGGTCACCTTCTCCACTGGCCGAGCTTCCCATGAGCAGAGTTTTCTAAATACTAGAAAATGCTAGAACTATGGGCAAGTGTGCTTAATGACTAATAACATTTTCCTAACTAAAATAGAGCTTATCTGTTGTCTACGACAGATGGATGATGGATCCCTTTCAAGGTCTCCTCCCCATTGTTGGGGTGAAGGGGAGGAAAGGTGGGAAATCTTCACTAGATCAGAGAACTAGGCTAATACTTTCACACCTGCACGTTGGAACAATTTGTGTATCTTTTGTTATGATGCTCATTTTGCCTTTTTCCCTTTACATTTTTAATCTTTGTGTTCGCATATATTTCCTTTTGTTTCATGGACTTGAAGTTTAATTTGTCCCCAAAACTTTTTAAAAGTTAAGAGATTTTTATGTTTCTAAAATGTACAGCCACAATATCCCTCTGCCATTTCCCAGGCTGGTTATTTGAAAGGCAGTTCTCACCTCTTTTCTGGGAGTTTCTCCGTGCCCTCTACTGTGGGGCCATGTAAAGTGACTTTGAAAACAGTGTGCCATGACTCTTTGCATAATTTTATTGAAGAGGCTCCTACTACTTTCACACATTTTTATTTATTATAAATGTAAATGCTCTGTTCCCAATCACAGGAAGAAATATCTTACAGAAAACCCAAACAAACTTTTTGGCCAACCCAATATTTTTATAAATAAGTAAATTATTTAAATAGGATATTATGGAATGGGACTATATGTACTGTTAGAGTTAAGAAATTTTTTTAAAGTTTTGTGAAGTTTATTATGATGTGCTATATAATTTTAAAAAAAAAGAAAAGCTTGATATGGAAGCCACTCGAGTCCTGGTTTTTGTTCAGCCCCAATAACTTTGACAAATGATTCCATGTTTCTTCAAGGCAGCTCTTTCTCATCTTTACAATAGGTCTTATATAACATTTTTCCTGTACACCCATCAATAATTTTACTAACTATATACTGAAATATATCATATGCAAAATTTAGATATAAAATTCTATATAAAGCAAAAATTTAATGAATCACAAAAAAACACATTATATTTTAACATAAAGGAGATAACTTGTTTTTTTCTTTAAAAGAACTAGGTAATACTACCAAACAGTATATAAGTGATTTTGGTTTATTTAAAACACACACACTTACACACACATGCCTGTGCACTTGGATTAGGCAGCTCAGAAATGCAAATCAAATTACTAGGCCAGATAAAGATTTTTTCATCATTATATATTACATTATAAGTGATACATTTCTGAGAGACCAGAATTAATTAATTTTTAAAAAGATGTGGCATCTGTACAGGGCTTTATATATTTTAACTGTTTTATTTTATCTTATTGTAATGACACTGTGTTTTCTAACCCTTTCTTGTGTTTTCCTATTGGAAGCATTCACTATATTCAGTGCTCTGAAAATTGCCAAAGGACAAACAATATTCCAAACTCCCCTTCTGCAATTTTGAGTTCAAAGATCCACAGAGCTTTAGAGGAGAGACAAGTTACCTGCCGTAGCTTTGGTTGATTTTTGTGTTATCACTGGCTTCTCCTTATTCCCTTTTCCTTTAATCTCTGGTTATAATAGGGTGCCATTATAGTTGCAGACATAGGCTGACAAAACAGGAACAAAGATATGAGATAAAAGTTTATTTGAGCTGCAAGTTTATAGCAAGTGTGCATGCAAGTTGATTAGGGAGACTGCAGTGAAACTTGTAGGCAGAGTCTCATAAAAATATATCATCTTGATACTTCTGCATTTGAAACTGTCTGCCGAAATGCCTTCGTTACTGATCATTCCTTGCAAAGTGAATGACTTTGACCAAGGATCTGGCTGTTATTCCCCTTTCCACCATTACCCCTTCCCCTTGCTCCGTTTTCAAAGGTGAAAGTCTGGGTGTGGGTGAAATGGAATGGTCCTTCAGAGCAGTCAGGATGATTATCCAGCCACTTTGACAAATTTGCCGACATCTGTTTCAGAGTCATTTTTGCTGCACAAATCTGCCATTAACAAACAGTAAGGACTTTAATTAACTGAGCATACCAAGAAGTGAAGCTCTGATAAAACGGCACCATCTGGAAGACAGAGATGTGAAATTCTCTCCTCTGCTGTGTTGATTAGGGATTATATTAAAATTTGTCTTGCTCACAGATGATTCCCCTGCTGTGTAGGGTTAATAGCGAAGGCTTTATGATTTGAGATACTTTGCTCAGGTGTGCCACTGCATTAAAATGTAAATTTCCTGAGTTTGAGATTTTTCCTTTGGCCTTTTGTTAATGCCCCATTAGTGCTCATTAACTTTGCATGCTCCACGTAGAGTCGCACTGATCAGCTTTGAGCTTCAAGAAGAGGTCAGCCACAACCGAGCAGTGGCAAACCCTTGACAGCTGTCCTCAACAAACCTATCTGGAAATTTAGTCAGGATAATCTCCCTAGAAAAATTCACTTGTGCAGATAATCACAGACTCTTGGATCCAATTTCAGGCAAGGCATCATAGACTCTTTGAAGTCCATGTGTACTTGCCCAGTCACTTCAGTCGTGTCTGACTCTTTGTGACCCTATGAACCATAGCCCACCAGGCTCCTCTGTCCATGGGACTCTCCAGGCAAGAATACTGGAGTGGGTTGCCATGCCCTCCTCCAGGGGATCTTCTTGACCCAGGAATTGAACCCCTGTCTCCTGAGGCTCCTGCATCACAGGCAGATTCTTTACTCACTGAGCCACCTGGGAAATTCATGCTAAATCCACAAATCCCAGATTAAAGATGTGTTCATCAGACACACTGTTACCCTCTTTTGTACATGTAACATTTCCTCTGTTTCATACCAGCAGCCTACCCCCATTCAACTGCTTTATTTGACTAGATTTTTAAGAACCTGTTTGACTTGGTTCTTCAGCTTCCCTGGTGGCTCAGTTGGTAAAGAACCTGCCTGCAATGCAGGAGACCCGGGTTTGATCCCTGGTTTGGGAAGACCCCGTGGAAAAGGGAATGGCAACCCATTCCAGTATTCTTGCCTGGAAAATTCCATGGGCAGATGAATCTGGCGGGCTACAATTCATGGGATTTCAAAGAGTCGGACATGACTGAGTGATTTAACACACTAACACTTTAACACTTAGCAAACAGGAACTCTGGATTTAGAAACTAAACTTGTTCCAATATGATTCAGTTTAATGGCTCCCAATTAAGTAAGTTTCCCTACAGACTGGAAAGCGTGATAGATTAAACCAGTTGCACTTTATCAGTCTTGGTTACCTCGGATCTAAGGTGAGGAGTCCAGGAGAAGCCTGAAGTAGATTCAGGGATAAGTTGCATCTAGGGGACTCTGTCACATACTTCTTAGCAAGGAAGCAATGCTTTCTGCCAATAAAGCTAAAGTTCATTGCAGCTTACAGTGTGTGGCAGGGTCATTATTGAAAACATTTTGCATTTGGCAGTAGTGTTAGAAAGTCATGAAATGCATGGTCTAAAATTATGCATTCTATTTCTCATTTCATTCGAGAGAAGGCTTTAGGAAACAATCCTAACATGCCTGAGACAGATGACATTATCTATTGTGTAACAGTTGTTCCCTATGGATGTAACTTGTGTTTTTTTCTGGGGGATGGATTAGGAATTCAAGAGAAGGTTGCTACATAACCCCTTGCTATCTCTTAAGACAGACGCAAAAATGGGGAATTAAGAAATAAAGATTTTTCACCAGTTCTCTCTTTAAATGATAATTATGTTCATAAATTTACTTTGATAATCTCTAGTTGAGTCTTTATTAGTGGCTCAGGTGGTAAAGAATCTGCCTGCAATGCAGGAGATCCAGGGTCAATCCCTGGGTTGGGAAGACCCCCTCAAGAAGAAGATGGCAACTTACTCCAGTATTCTTGCCTGGAGAATTCTGTGCACAGAGGAGCCTGGCTGTCTATAGTTCATGGAGTCGCAAAGAGTTGGACACAACTGAGTGACTAACACACACACACACACACACACACAATCTCCAGTTCTAATTTTCCATTTGTAAAATGGGGATACAATGAAACTCAAGAATTAGATAATTAAGAGAAAGCTCATGACAGTCTCAAAATAGGTAGGTTTTGCTACATATAGCTTTTTGCCAATTCTGATTATCTTTGGGTCAATCTGAATAAAGCATTTTTCAGGTGGCAGAGAAAAACATTTGTGATACGCTGTTTAACTTGACAGAAGGTCTGTATTAGCCTGTTCTAGAGAAGGCAATGGCACCCCACTCCAGTACTTTTGCCTAGAAAATCCCATGGGCGGAGGAGCCTGGTAGGCTGCAGTCCATGGGGTAGCTAGAGTTGGACACGACTGAGCGACTTCCCTTTCACTTTTCACTTTCATGTATTGGAGAAGGAAATGGCAACCCACTCCAGTGTTCTTGCCTGGAGAATCCCAGGGATGGGGAAGCCTGGTGGGCTGCGGTCTATGGGGTCACACAGAGTTGGACACGACTGAAGCGACTTAGCAGCAGCAGCAGAACAGCTATATTTACCCTTTTATCCAAATCAGAGAGGCCTGGTGTCAGAAAGATATTTCCAAGTAATAATCAGTATCTTCAAGCCAGAAAGCCTTTTGTATTTTGTAAGATTGTACAAATATTTGTCACAGTATAATTTTTACTCGACAACTGACTCAGTGCCTAACAGTTCATTGTTTCTCTCACCATCTTAAACTAAACTCTGCAATTTAAGTCACCAGTATAGTTAAGAAATATAAATTCAGCCTTAGCCATTCTTTTTCCTCTTCTTCTCATCTTTCCCACCTCCAAACAGGGGCTGTGTTAAAATTTCAGAGAAAGGATTTTCAGGTCTTTAACCTACACCAGGCTGAAATGATCAATGCCCAAGCCACACAGTGCCCTGATGATGGATGATTCTGTTGCTTCTGTGCCAAGGTCACTGATGGCTTTGTCCAACCTTGGAGCTAGAGCTTTGCTAAGTCACCATTCTCCTCTGGTCCTATTATCTCCATGGGGTATTTCAAACCCCACTATTCCAATGGCTTTTTCTTACTCTGAGGTCAGCATATGGGTCCCTGTCCCTCTAATCTAAGTTGCTTCAGTTGTGTCTGTGCATCCCTTTGGACTGTAGCCCACCAGACTCCTCTGTCCATGAGATTCTCCAGGCAAGAATACTGGAGTGGGTTGCCATTTCCTTCTCCAGGGGATCTCCCTAACTCAGGGACTAAACCCGTGCCTCTTACATCTCCTTCTTTGGCCAGGGGTTTCTTTACCACTAGCACCACCTGGGGAGACCCTAAGTCCTTCTCTTAATCTCTGTCTCCACATCACCCCTTCCTTCCCTCCAAACCCCATCCCAGCACCCCTAGACGATTTTCAATTTTCCCCTCTGTGGACATTTATAAACGCAATGCTGATCTGTCTTTCTTGGGAGCAGAAGGACTTTTTCCTAACTAATGCATATTTTTTATTTAGTTGTTGATAGTTTTATATAGTTGTTTGTTTCTTCTTATAATGAAAGACTGGACATGCCAGCATTTTTGTATTTTTCCTCCAATCCCCAAACTATGCTGTTTATTTCAACGTGATCTTTTTGTAATTGTATGTATTTGTTTACTTTTGGCGCCACTGGGTCTTCCTTGCTGCACTGGCTTTTCCCTAGTTGCGGTGAGCGGGGGCTACTCTAGTTGCCCTGCACAGGCTTCTCGTTGTGGTGCCTTCTCTTGCTGTGAAGCACAGGCCGGAAGGCACGTGGGCTTGAGTAGTTGTGGTGTGTGGACTCTAGAGCACGGGCTCAAAAGTTGTGGTGCATTGGCTTAGTTGCTCCACGGTGTGTGGGATCGTCCCAGACCAGGGATTGAACTCATGTCTCCTCCATTGACAGGTAGATTCTTTATCACTGAACCACCAGAGAAGCCCCTCAATATGATCTTTTCAGTAAAATTGTGTAGCAGGCATCAATATAAGGCAGAATTCCCACTGTTCAGTCCTAGGGGTGATTGGGCATTTTCGCACCCTGCCATTCCAAGACTGTATCCAGGCAGGTGATGAGATTCACCTCTGAGCGGTAGTGCTCTTCTCTAGGTCAGCTTCTGTTCAGCTGTTTAAACCCCTCTTCCCCATAAACCTTTACTGGTTTAATGTGAACCCGTCAGTTACACTTTATTGTCTCTGATGCTATTTCAGTTGCCTCAGATGAAAGTATTTTAAGTTTTTTTTTCAGGTAAAAAAGAAGTATGTTGTTAGTAGCCAGCTTTCCTTAGCCTTCCCCAGAGAGGGGTGGTCTGAAACTAGATGTCCAGACGTTCGAAGGTATTAACTCCACTCCATCTTCCCGCTGCCTCTGTTGATATTTTATTTTCTGAAAATTATCAGAGAGAAGGAAGCTCAAGAGAAATCCTCTAGAGAATGTGAACTTTTAAGTCTAGAATGAAAGAAAGTTGGCCCTCATACAGCAGCTCTTCTTCAGTCTTGTTTGAGATTTTTGAATGATACTTTCCATCCCTGTTCCGTCATTCAGATGTCCATATGGTAGTAATCAGCTGTGTTAATTATGAGAGAAAAAGATCCAAAAGGAAAAGCAGTTGAGTAAAGCAAAAAAAAAAAAATGTTTTGTATGATGAGGGAAGATAGGTGATTTGGAAGATTAATCCATGGACATAGAACAAGCTCTTGTTACACATGAAGTGAAGGCTGTGCTTTCCTGGAAGTCATAGAGGAGATCATTGCAGAATCAATTGTTTAACTCCTCCCACCTACAGCAAAGGTGAGTATCTTTCATAAGCCTTGGATAGAAAGTCATTACTGATACCTTGTTGAAGTTTTGGGATATACCAGCCCCAGGGTTAACTGGTTTAGGACAGAAGGGCATTCCATTAATATCTTTACAAGCAAGATAGAAAACAGTTTCTTCAGTCATCACTGTAAACATTTCTTGACTTATATTTAGCCACCATTGACAACATCATTAATAATTTGGTATATCTCAATTAGGTATTGAAAGAAGTTTAAATGAATAACAACAAGCCAGTCCACATAACCAAACCATCACGTACCTCAAGGATAAATATTGTACAGTCAACAAAACTGATCATTCAAAAGCATTTTATAGGCAACATATTCCAAAATGAGAAGAAACAGCTAAAAGGAGCATTTTATATCTGTTTAATGAACCACTTAAAGATTTATCATTTTTTTATAAGAGGAATATATTAACAGTTGAGATTTTTTGTTTACTAAAGGATAGATAATAGAAAAAAGTTATGGAAAATGTATTCTTAATTCAAAGATAATGAACAAAAGGCTATATTTTAAAAGAATATTAATGCCCAAAAGACAATTATGAAAGAGATAATTACATAAAATATCATTCTGCAGTGTATGTACAGCAAATAAAAGTACAGAGTGAGGTAACTTTTTAAATATTTTTTCATCTCTGTAACCTATCCCCTTACATCATGTTCAGAGAAAATAAGAGCCAAGGAATTTTGTTCGCTTGCTCAGATAATAGCTGAAATTGGAGAGACATAATTTGACATGATAGAGCCTACACAGGAGACACTTACTCAGTGCGTGTCATGGAAGCATCATAGCAGAATGGAAGGAAGTAGCCTTGGGGACAGGCGGTCATGGGGTCAAGTCTTGGCTTTACCCCTTATTTTCTGCTTGTTATTATTGTTATTCAGTCTCTAAGTTATGTCCCACTCTTTCCAACCCCATGGACTGCAGCATGCTAGGATTCCTTGTCCTTCACCATCCCCCTGAGTTTGCTCGGATTCATGTCCATTGAGTTGATGATACTATCTAACCATCTCATCCTCTACCACCCTCTTCTCTTTTTGCCTTCAGTCTTTCCCAGCCTCAGAGTCTTTTCCAGTGAGTCATCTCTTCATATCAGGTGGTGAAAGTATTAGAGCTTCAGCTTTAGCATCAGTCCTTCCATTGAATATTCAGGTTGATTTCCTTTAGGATTGACTGGTTTCATCTCCTTGCACTCCAAGAGACTCTCAAGAGTCTTCTCCAGTTCAAGTTTTGGCTTTATACCTTACTTTCTGCTTATAATAATAATAAAAAAAGTTTTAACCTCAAAAAAAGTACTTCCATTTTAATAGAGTTGATAGTAAATATATAAAATTAAGAGAAGAAATAATCATATATGGCTAGTTATATAGAGATTCATATCGAAGTATTAATGACAAAGCCAGTAAATGAGTTATTCATGTGATTCATCAAATAAGTATCCCAGATAAGAAACAGAGTTACTTTATTCCATTCAAGGGTTAGTCACTTCCAAAACCTTCCCTTGATGGCTCAGTAATAAAGAATCTGCCTGCAGTGCAGGAGCTGAAGGAGACTCAGTTTCCATCCCTGGGTCAGGAAGATCCCCTGGAAAAAGAAATGGCAACCCACTCTATTATTCTTGCCTGGAGAATTTCATGGACAGAAGAACCCATGGGCTGAAGTCCATGGGGTCAAAAAGAGTCAGACACAACTGAGGTGATTTAACACATGAATATATAGTTCCATATATTCAATGGAACTGAATATACTTATACATGTAAATGTTTATTTAACATTCTTTGGCACTCCCCTCCCCTGTTTTCAGGCATAGGATCTACTTCAGGACTTTCAGTAAATAGTTCTAACATTCTTTGTTGTGTAAATCTTCTGGCCCACAAAATAGTCTGATGAGGCAAGCTTAGATGATAAATGAAGATTTTAGTGAAATGGCATGGATGGGGTTTTCCAGACCTGAGGACTGATAAGAAGTAGAACAGGATCAGCAAAATGAGGTGAGGCGAGACAGATGGTAAGGAAGTGATGTGCCCAGCTATGGGATTTCTTTCCGTAGTCAACCTCCAGCATTGAAATATCAACTGGAGTCCCCCAAAGTTATATTTGAAAATAGTGTGGTCTTCAGAGTCAAATCCAGATTCATCATCTGCTGCGTGTGTGTGTAATCTGGGGCAAGCAAGCAATTTGCATTTTTGAGACTCAATTTCCTCATCTGTAACATGAGGATTATATCATAAAATGATCATCTACCTTTCAGGGCTGTTGGGAGAATAATAAAAATGTACATAAGGTCCTTGAAAAATAATCAACACTCCATAAATAGCAGACATTATGACTGAACTTATTTTAAAATGTCAGCTTTGCCTTTTATATAACTAAATTACCAATTTTGTTAGGTAATATCTCCTTCGTCTTTATTTTTCAGCACAAAATAGCTTTTTGACTTTGAGCAACGCCCTTAACCTTTGTATGATTCGGTTTCTTCACACGTGAAATAACAGGGGTAATATCTTGAGGAATGCTCGAGTCCTCCAAGGTCATGGTGCTAATAGCCTGCTATCCATTTTCTTCTTGATCGTAATTAAAGCAAGAGGCATATGCATCAATATGCTGCAACATGCATAATCCAGCACAGCACTGGCGTCAGCAGCATGGACTGTAGGGTAACATGACCTGCGTTACTTCCCATGGTTCCCCTGCTTAATGTAGCTGAATGTTCTGGGCAGGTCAGGCAGCTGTTTTATGCCTCATTTTTTTTTTTCCCATTTTATAGATTTTCTTTGCACAACTTAATTTGCTAATGATATAGAGAAAATCATTTGTCCTCAAATCTCTATTACCTCACCTATCCTACTGGCGCTCTGCTTTCCAAATGTAATAAATAGTTTAATGAAAGTATTACATTGTTTTACCACAAGCTGGCTAAACACCAGCACTTCATTCTCTCACCCCAGTCAGACAAAAATGTTCTAGAATGTCATTTCTATTTTAGTTATAGAGCTATGTAACAAATAATTCACTAGTAATTTGAGAAACTGTCATACAGAAATGTGTGTTATAATAATTATTAACACAGAGGAGAAAGTATGAAGGTAGTGTATTTATTAATCAATACCTTCTCAGTATTTACTTGGTGGGTTTTCCTATTCATGAGTGAATTTTCATGATATATAATATCAGTGTAAACATTTCCATATTCATAAAAAGTTTGGAACCTTTCTGATATTAAGGGTCTGTTATAATGAGCAAGAAAAAAATATTGTTCAAGCCATACTTTAAAATTAAGAGTAAGGAGGAATTTGGTGCTCCACGTGGTGAAAGAATCTGCTTACAGGAGACTCAGGCTCGATCCCTGGGTTGGGAAGAACCCTTGGGGAAGAGAATGGCAACCCACTCCAGTATCCTTGCCTAGAGAATTCCATGGACAGAGAAGCCTGGCAGGCTACAGTCCATGGGACTGCAAAAAGTCAGATACTGCTGAGCAACTAACACTTTCACTTTACAAATTTGAACTACAGGGCCACTGGCATTTTCTCTAATTATGAGATCCTTTGATATGTATGTATTTCTTGGAAAGTGGTAATTAAAAATGGTAGCACTTGAAATGATGTCTAGAGTTATAACTAGTGTGGATCAAAAAGGCTTTGTATTAAGATACTAAATTGCAAATGCTATAAAATATTTTTAATAAAAAATTTTAAACTATGTAAATTTGAAAGCTTCCCTTTCCTTTAGCATATGTTACTGCATTATTCCTCATCCTAGAGGAGAGTTTACCCAGATGTGAGATCTGGCTGCTGGTTTATATGGTTGATGCATATACTTCTTGTTGTTCAGTCACTAAGTCATCTCCAGCTCTTTATGACCCCATGAACTGCAGCACGCCAGGCTCCTCTGTCTTCTATTATCTCCCAGATATTGCTCAAACTCATGTCCATTGAATCAGTGATGCTATCTAACTATCTCATCCTCTGTTGGTCACTTCTCTTTTTGCATTCAATCTTTCCCAGCACCAGTGTTGTGTCCAATGAGTTGGGCTTGTGTGAAGAACTGACTCATTGGAGAAGACCCTGATGCTGGAAAGATTGCTGGCAGGAGGAGAAGGGGACAACAAAGGATAAGATGGTTGGATGGCATCACTGACGCAATGGACATGAGTTTGAGCAAAATCCGATAATTGGTGATAGACAGGGAAACCTGGCGTGCTGCAGTCCATGGGGTCCCAAAGAGTCAAACATGACTAAGTGATTGAACTGAACTGGGCTCTTCACATCAGGCGGCCAAAGTACTGGAGCTTCAGCTTCAGCATCAGTTCTTCCAGTGAATATTCAGGGTTGATTTCCTTTAGGACTCACTTCGTCTCCTTTCAGTCCAAGAGACTCTCAAGAGTCTTTTCCAACACCACAGTTCAAAAGCATCAATTCTTTAGCACTCAGCTTTCTTTATGGTCCAACTTTCACATCCATACATGACTACTGAAAATAGCTTTGACTATAAGGAACTTCGTCAGCAAAGTGACGTCTCTGCTTTTTAATATGCTGTCTAGGTTTGTTATAGCTTTCTTTCCAAGAAGCAAGAGTCTTTTAATTTCATGGCTGCAGTCACCATCTCACTGATTTTGGAGGCCAAGAAAATAAAATCTGTCATTATTTCCACTTTTCCCCTTCTATTTGCCATGAAGGAATAGGAGCAGATGCCATGGTCTTAGTTTTTTGAATGCTGAGTTTTAGGCCAGTTTTTTCACCCTCCTCTTTCACCCTCATCAAGAGGCTGTTTAGTTCCTCTTCAATTACTGCCACTAGAATAGTATCATCTGTATGTCTGAGGTTGTTACATTTCCCCAGTAATCTTGACTCCAACTTGTGATTCATCCAGTCCAGCATTTCACATGAGGTATTGTGCATAGAAGTTAAATAAACAGTGTGACAATATGTAGCCTTGATGTACTCCCTTTCCAGTTAGGAACCAGTCGGTTGTTCCATGTCTGATTCTAACTGATGCTTCTTAACCTGCACACAGGTTTCTTAGGAGGCAGGTAAGGTGGTCTGGTCTTCTATCTCTTTAAGAAATTTCCACAGTTTGTTGTGATCCACAGAGTCAAAAGCTTTAGGGTCATCAGTGAAGCAAAAGTAGATTGTTTTCTGGAGTTTCTTTGCTTTCTCTATGATCCAATGAATGTTGGCAATTAGATTTCTGGTTACTCTACCTTTTCTAGAGGTACAGTTTGTACATCTAGAATTTCTCCATTCACATACTGTTAAAGCACAACTTGAAGGATTTTGTGCATTACCTTGTTCAGTTCAGTCCCTCAGTTGTGTCTGACCCTTTGCGACCCCATGAACTGCAGCACGCCAGGCCTCCCTGTCCATCACCAACTCCCGGAGTTTACCCAAACTCATGTCTATTGGGTCAGCAATGCCATCCAACCATCTCATCCTCTATCGTCCCCTTCTCCCGCCTTCAGTCTTTTCCAGCACCAGGGTCTTTTCAAATGAGTCAGTTCTTTGTATGAGGTGGCCAAAGTATTGGAGTTTCAGCTTCAGCATCAGTCTTTCCAATGAATATTCAGGACTGATTTCCTTTAGGATGGACTGGTTGGATCTTGCAGTCCAAGGGACTCTCAAGAACAGTTCAAAAGTACCAATTCGTCAGTGCTCAGCTTTCATTATAGTCCAACTCTCACATCCATACATGACCACTGGTAAAACCATAGCCTTGACTAGATGGACCTTAGTCAGCAAAGTAATGTCTCTGCTTTTTAATATGCTGTCTAGGTTTGTCATAACTTTTCTCCCAAGGAGTAAGTGTCTTTTAATTTTATGGCTGCAGTCACCATCTGCCGAGATTTTGGAGCCCCCAAAAATAAAGTCTGTCACTGTTTCCACTGTTTCCCCAGCTATTTGCCATGAAGTGATGGGACCAGATGCCATGATCTTAGTATTCTGAATATTGAGCTTTAAGCCAGCTTTTTCACTCTCCTCTTTCACTTTCATCAAGAGGCTCTTTAGTTCTTCTTCACTTTCTGCCATAAGGGTGGTGTGAGGTTATTGATATCTGAGGTTATTGATATCTGAGGTTATTGATATTTCTCCTGGCAATCTTGATTCCAGCTTTTGCTTCATCCAGCCCAACGTTTCTCATGATGTACTCTGCATGTAAGTTAAATAAGCAGGGTGACAATATAGAGCCTTGACGTACTCCTTTTCCGATTTGGAACCAGTCTTTTGTTCCATGTCCAGTTCTAACTGTTGCTTCCTGACCTGCATACAGATTTCTCAAGAGGCAGGTAAAGTGGTCTGGTATTCCCATCTTTTGAAGAATTTTCCATGGTTTGTTGTGATCCATACAGTCAAAGGCTTTGGCATAGCAATAAAGCAGAAATAGATATTTTTCTGGAGCTCTCTTGCTTTTTTGATAATCCAACGGATCTTGGCAATTTGATCTCTGGTTCCTCTGCCTTTTCTAAAACCAGCTTGAACATCTGGAAGTTCACGGGTCAGGTATTGCTGAAACATGGCTTGGAGAATTTTGAGCATTACTTTACTAACATGTGAGATGAGTGCAATTATGTGGTAGTTTATGCATTCTTTGGCCTTGCCTTTCTTTGGGACTGGAATGAAAACTGACCTTTTCCAGTCCTGTGGCCACTGCTGAGTTTTCCAAATTTGCTGGCATATTGAGCGCAGCACTTTCACAGCATCATCTTTTAGCATTTGCAATAGCTGAACTGGAATTTCATCACTTCCACTAAATTTGTCTGTAGTGATGCTTCCTAAGGCCCATTTGACTTCGCATTCCAGACTGTCTGGCTCTAGGTGAGTGATCATACCATTGTGATTATCTGGATGGTGAAGATCTTTTTTGTATAGTTCTTCTGTGTATTATTGCCACCTCTTCTTAATGTCTTCTGCTTCTGTTAGGTCCAGACCATTTCTGTCCTTTATAGAGCCCATCTGTGCATGAAATATTCCCTTGGTGTCTCTAATTTTCTTGAAGAGATTGCTAGTCTTTCCCATTCTATTGTTTTCCTCTATTTATTTGCACTGATCACTAATGTCTGGTTCTAGGTGAATGACTGCATCATCATGATTATCTGTGCCATGAAGACCATTTTTGTTTAGTTCTTCTGTGTATTCTTGCTACCTCTTCTTCTTAACATCTTCTGCTTCTATTAGGTCCTTACTGCTTCTGTCCTTTATTGTGCCCTTCATTACACAAAATATTCTCTTGATATCTCCATGGAGATGCAGGAGACACACGTTTGATCTCTGGGTTGGCAAGATCCTCTGGAGGAAGAAATGGCAGCCCACTTCAGTATTCTTACCTGGAAAATCTCATGGGCAGAGGATCATGTCGAGCCACAGTCCAGGGGATCGCAGCGAGTAAGGTACGACTGAGCAAACATACATGCACTTTTGCAATAAGAAGCTTATGATCTTAGCCACAGTCATCTCCAGGTCTTGTTTTTCCTGACCATACACAGTCACATCTTTGACTGCAAAGACATACTCAATCTGATTTCCCTATTGACCATCTGGTGATGTGCATGCTTGAAGCATAGAGAGTCCTAGTCAGAAACCTGAAATTCCCAGTCCACACTGGCTTGACAGGCAAGGATGTTACCCTATTATTGACCATCTCCACTCCTTATATTCATGCTACTTAATCTATAGAACAAAATTTCTAGGATGCCTTTAGCCTAAAATTTATTTTTTCTTATTACACTACTTAAATATTTATCATTTTATCCCACTGATAATTATAGTAAAAGTAGACAATTTTAATGATGAAGATTTAGCCAGAATTAAGAGCAAGTATTTACTGATTAAAGAGAAAATCTTCACATCTTTTATTATAACATGAATAAGTTCAAAATCTTTAGGAGGAGCTAGAGAAAAATCAATACATGCATTAATGCAAAATTGATTTTAGCATTTTTTTCAAATATTTTCATATCACTTCTGTGATATTTTCATATCACTTTCTGTCTAGAGAAATAAAAGCTGGTGACATAGTTAGTATTTTCTTTTATAATAATTGTATTTTAATAATAAGGATCAGAGCTCCAAGTGAGAATTTCTCACCTTTTCAAAAAATGATTTTCATATTTCTTCATAACATGATTATTGGATAGTAATAGCTATATAAAGTAAACCTGGCTGTTCTATCAGATGTCAGTTCAGGGGAGTTTTAAGTTTGAAAGCAGTATCTTAAACTTAAGATTATTTTCTATGGCATCTATTAAGTTCCAAAAAACTAATTCATACTTTCTTCAGAATCTAGATAAAACTAACAGAAAATTTGGAACTTGAAATTGATTTTTCCTCCAGCCAAAAATATCTTCGTTTACCTTAAGAAAACTATCCCCAGCCTTAACAATAAAACCCATGATCTTTAAGATGTCAGAGAGTCTCACATGGAGATATGTAACTCCCATTCCCTTTGCCTGACTTCCTGTAGCATTTTTTCCCTTCAGGAGATTTGTTTTTATGAGCTATTTGCAGCCATCCCGTGATGACTTCATAGAGACTTTTGCTTTCATAATTTATCAGTACAGCCAGTCCAGTTACAGCCAATAAAACACCTGATGCAAGGCTGGATTCTCACAAGGATCCCAGAGAAAATAAAGGAAAATAACAAGCAATTATTTCCCTGGTGGCTCAGACAGTAAAGAATCCTGCTGCAATGCGGGACACCTGGGTTTGATTCCTGGGTTGGGAAGATCCCTGGAGGAGGGCATGGCAACCCACTTCAGTATTCTTGTCAGGAGAATCCCCATGGACAGAGGAGCCTGGCGTGCTACAGTCCTTCAGGTCACAGAGAGTCGAACACGACTGAGAACTAAGCACACACACACATGGTTTTGTGCCATGAATCACCTGTTCTCCAGGGAGACTGGCTTCAGTTCCAGCATGGGCCCTTTTCTGTGTCAAAGTAGGAGGCTCTATCTTACGAACTGTCAGTCAACTGACTTGCTAGGCATTTTCCGTGTTCCTCTCAACTTAGACCTAGTCAGAATGCCAGAAAAATCTGATTCTTCTACTCTTTGAGAGCCTTCTTCTTGCTTTATTTTCTTTTTAGTACAACTACCTCATATCAGGACGAGTTAATACCCATGGTCGGTCTTCACTGCAAAGTCTATGACATAATAGTAATCACCTCGGTATACCTTGGAATTCCCTGGTGGCTCAGATGGTAAAGAATCTGCCTGCAATGCAGGAGACCTGGGTTCGATCCCTGGGTCAGGGAGATCCTCTGGAGAAGGAAATGGATACACACTCCACTAATCTTGCCTGGAGAATTCCATGGACAGAGGAGCCTTGTGGGGTTGCAAAGAGTCAGACATGACTGAGCAACTGACACCTTCACTTTGGTAGACCTCAATGAGCCCAACATTCACATAGGAGGAGAGGACAGGAGCAACAGGGAATGAGTCTGTTTAGATTTCTCCGTAAACAGCCTCTTTTTGACCATCTGGGGCAGTGGATCTGTAACAATAGGGAAAAAAGACCTAACTACTTGAGTAAAAATCATGAAACAAAACTTTGTAGTAAAGTAGAGATAACAACCAAATGAAGAATCCCATGCTGTTTCGTATGCCAGAGTCAAATGTTCAGTATTTATGGGACTTTGAGCAAGAGACTTTTTATTTGAAGGTGTCAGTGTCCTCGGTTGTAAAATTCCTACAGTCTTTTTCATATCTATGATTCATGGTCAATTCCTTAAAGTGAAAGTTACCTAAATAGTAAAGCAGATCTTACTTGATAGGTGTCCATTATATCCTTAAGAGAGAAGTAGGTGGATGGAAGTTAGAAGTCATCATAGAATGCAGGTGTGAAAATTTATTGAATCATTTATCTGATAAATAATAAGTAATAATTTATTACTTAAAGTTAATTTATTACTTAAGTTAAAATTAATAATAATTTTATAATTTGCACATAATTCATTTTATTGGAATTAAGAGTTTCACATGTTATCATGTGATTAAAGCCAAGTATAAATAGTACAGTGAAAATAATCCTTTTAATGTAGAGACTTTTCTGAGATATTTAATACAAAATCATGGCCCTGTACCCCAGATTCTGGTTCTAGGTTGAGATCTGTCCCAGTTGGCTAGTTTGTTTAAATTCTTAGCATGATTTGTATCTGATATTCCCATTATCTTGGCTATTAAAATCCAAGTGCCTATATCCCTCCTTGATTTAGACCTAAGAAAATGTAGAATTATTGACCACTTGTTGGGTGATATCGATATTATGACAGAGTGGTATTGATTTCCTAAGCTATATTTTCCTTATCTGTAAAATGGAAATGATTATATGCATTAAGTCTTTACCCTCTAATTAATTTCTTTTTTCTCAGAAACATGAAGAAGGCAAAGCACAAACTTCTGGTGTCTTGTGGGCTCTTTTCCTTTTCGTGTTCATTTTAGCCTAATTTCATGCTTGTGCTTACTTGCTCAGTCAGTGTCTGACTCTTCGCAACCACCAGGCTCCTCGTCCATGGGAGTTTTTTCCAGGCAAGAATACTGGAGTGGGTTGCCATATCCTTCTCTAGGAGTTAGCCTAATTGGGTTGCTATGTAAATCAGAAAAAGAGACATTCAATGCCACCACAGAGGTGATTGGTTTTATCATCAAAAGAGCCTCAATTAGATGTCCGCAGATCCCTTTTTCTTTCTAATATTATGACCTTAGCATTGACAACTTTGTGAGAAAGTGAAAACTAGTTTCAGGTAATTTATAACTTTTCATTAGAGAGAAATAGGTCTCCTGTTTTAGGTTTCTTCCCTATGCTGAGTCCTCTTCCTCCTCTGTGAAATCTTTCTTTGGGTTGTTTTCTTCTCTCCAGCTGGTTAACATTTATTGATCCCCTGTTGAGGGAGAGGTGTTTATTACCTCCACTATTGCCTGTGCCTAGTTGTTTATCCTCGTCTTCCCCTCCTTTTCAAAGTGTCACAATAGCCTCGTCACAACAGATTGTTTGTTGCTATAAAGATTCCTTTTTCGTTGTTTTAATGGGAGATGTCATGGGACATGTGAAGGGTAGTAGTTATCAGAAGAAATATTTTGACAACCGCCATTTAGCCAGTTTGAAAAGCTTCATGGAAATGCTTACGACTTGAGTTTGTCCGCATCACTCGTTTATCTTTTGCTTTATGAATGACTGTTGGTGTGAATGGAAAGGTTGGTAATAGACCTTTATATTGTGTCATTATTTATAGTTGCCTAGCAGTCAAAGCCATGGAGCTCATTTTAAAATCAACAAAAATCCCACACCGAATTCATAAAAAAGCACAGATTAACATCTGATAGGAACTCCTTAGATTCTCAGTTTACATGGCATCTCAGCATCCGTTGTCTTATTGGAGTGTCATCAGACAGGTAAGGAAATTGAGACCTGCAGAGGGAAAGTCATGTGCCCAGGTTTTCAGTCAACAAGTAGCAGACTTCCCCTGCCTCCCATTCCTGTTCTCTTTCTACCAGACAAGGACACCTCTCCATTTGCTGCTAATTCTTGGTGGTGCTAAGATTCTTCTTATTTCTCTAGTTTCCCTTGTCAAAAAGTGCAATGGTGGAGACAAGAAAAGTGAATAAGAAGTCAGTGCAAAATTATACCAGTGTTAATCCTTCTATTTTATATACTTCTAATGTGTTTTATTGTAGGCTAAAAGGATGAAACTCCTGCCTCATATTTAAGTATAATTCCTTAAAAATGCTCTATTGATATAGTTGGATAAGTTCAATTTAGTAAAGCAAATTTATATATGACTAACAAATTTGTTTTCACTGTTATAATGTACTCTATTGTTTCTAGATTAAATAATATGGAAATTATGTGAACATATTGAATGAGTATCAAGATACAGTTTTAAAGCAACTATTAAAATGTAAAATGTGAGTAAATTTAAATATGCCTCTTACTGTGAATAAGTGATTGATGAATTGCAACATGGAAACAATGGCTGTTCTCCTCCGTCATTAATTTTAATGATACTTTTCATATTGCAAGATGTGCTTTGAGACCTTCAAAGGATCCACACATGGAATTTATCAAATAAAAATTGCAGTGGTTTCTTTGGGTGACATAGATGTATGGTAACCAGAATGTATAAGAAGTCACTTAGAATTTATCCTCATGTACAAATGAAAGAGGGGATCAGCACCAGCTGGTATCTAATGTTTTCTTGGGATAATGTCTGTCCTTGCTCTATAGATAAAAATAAGCCTGGTTACAAAATTTGTACAAACAACCTGAACCATCAGAACACAAACAAATGATATATGGATTAAAGTATCCAAAATAATTTGTAACAATACTTATAAACGTGCTCATTCACTCACATTCTGTCCCCAAAAGAGGTACTTTAAAATTCATATATGCTAATTTTTTTGCCATCAGAATAAAGCTCCCAATTAGATTAGCCTTTTTAACATAGCGATCCTTTTTCCTAGAAATTCATTCTAAGGCTTTGAAAAAAGAAATCTACAGAAAAACTAAAATATTCCTAGTAGTGGGTAGTACAATTTACTAAAAAGAAAACCCTAAAAGCTAAGTTTATGCCTCCAAATAGAGTAACATACAAATAACCTGTGTTATACCATGCGAAAGAACATTATTCAGACGTTGAAAACAGCAAATGAAATAATAATTTTATTTATATATTTTACAATTTGAAAGTGTTTTGCTGTTTTTTGCAGTATCTCATTTGATGATTCCTGATAAAAGGAAAATGCTTATAAAATATTCAAAGTGAAATAGTATTTAAAAATTTATAAATGAACTATGACAATAACCACATAAAATGCTACATATGGATAAAGGTTGGAATGTGTGTATGCATTATGTAGATAGATAGTAGATAGATACACACATACAGTATATCATTGAGGGAGCTATATATATATATAAAATTTTCTTTAATATTAAGATATTTAAACAAAAACTCATTCTAAATTTTAAACAGAAGATGAAATGTGATTATTCCTCTTGAATAGATTAAACTAAAAAATATTGTCTTTTTTCATGATAGAATGGAATTGAATAGAATCCATAAAACGTCTTTTACTATAATTTCTATATGAATGAATAAATCATGTTTCTCAAATTTTTAGCCAACCAAGATGAATTCATTCCATAAATATATAATTTAGTGTATTCAAACTTTATTTAGCTTCCAAAAATAACCCTGGAGTTCTAATAGTATCCCAACTGAAGAGTAGGAATAATGCAAACACACACGTTTGTTTAGTCACAGTCCAAACAAAGATATAAATAAGTAGAAGAATTTACTGTTTTTCTTAAAGTCCATTGGAGATTGTTGTTTTGAGAATATCACACCTTTATATTTTTGATCCTCTAGCTCAGTATTATCTGAAAAGCATACTGTTCTCTCAGTTTTATTTGTGTTGGCTTTTTGTTTAAAGAGAAAAACCCATCCCCTTCCTGCTTATCTAATGAACCTGTTTCTCCTTATGAGCATGTTAGAAAATTTTTATTCAATTTAAAAAGGAAAACATATGTCTATGACTTAACTATTGAAAATGTAAATGCTCAATATGCATGAATTCGGTCTTTCTATTTCTCCAGTTCCTGCTTAAATGCAGACAAACACACAAATAAAACAGTAGTACGTGAATGAATTTTAACCTGAGTCCAGATACTCCTGACTGGCCTCTAGACCTTTATGCTCAACACAGCTGGTAACAAGAAACACTTAAATTGAGGACCTGAGTCTGCTATTTAATTAACAGGCTGGTGTTTGTTTATTTTCTTGTAACTCCTGTGTTCTCTACCAGCTGGTTCCTAGTTAGGTCAGAAGATATATAGAACACAAACAAAAGTGCAAGTAAGGCCCAAGTGACTTCAGCGATGCAGTCTCTCCCTTAGGCACCCTGCTTGCTGCTGCTGACAAGTGCTCAGTCATGTCCGACTCTTTGCAACTCGGTGGACTGTGGTCCACCAGGCTCCTCTGTCCATGGAATTTTTGCCAGGCAAGAAAACTGGAGTGAGTTGAGGCACCCTGGTTACCCCCAAATAAATTTATATTGACTTTACAGAACAGAGCTCTATAAAATATGCACTAAAGCAAGCTCTTTTTTTAGAAGACTAATAGATTTTCTTGACTGTATATACTGTTAGTTCATCATTCCCCTTTTAGGAATAAGTAGGGGTTCTCTACTTATTCCTAAGACGTTACTTTGCAAACAAAGGTCTGTATAGTCAAAGCTATGTTTTTCCAACGGTCATGTATGGGTGTGAGAGTTAGACCATAAAGAATGCTGAGTGCTGAAGGATGCTTTTGAACTGTGGTATTGAAAGACTCTTGAGGGTCCCTTGGACTACAGGGAGATCACACCAATCAATCCTAAAGGAAATCAATCCTGAATATTCTCATTGGAAGGACTGATGCTGAAGCTGAAACTCCACTAATTTGTGAAGAACTGACTCATTGGAAAAGCCCCTGATGCTAGGGAAGACTGAAGTTGGGAGGAGAAGGGGACAGAGGGTAAGATGGTTGGATGGCATCACTGACTCAATGGACATGAGTTTGAGCAAGCTTTGGGAGATGGTGAAGGACAGGGAAGCCTGGAATTCTGCAGTCCATGGGGTTACAAAGAGTCGGACGTGACTGAGCAACTGAACAACCAAGGGGTTCCCTGGTGGTTCAGATGGTAAAGAATCCGCCTGCACTGCAGGAGACCTGGGTTCGATCCTTGCTTGGGAAGATCCCCTGGAGGGCATGGCAACCCACTCCAGTATTCTTTCCTGGAGAAACCCCATGGACAGAGGAGACTGGCAGGTACAATCCATGGGGTTGCAAAGAGTCGGACATGACTCAGTGACTAAGCACAGCACAGTGATTCCAAAACTCTGATCACAGACACACTTAATACAGTTGGTAAGAGAAATGATAATAACAGATATAAAGACTGAATGTTTCCACTTGCAGAGATTATAAACATGGGTGAGTTAGTTCGAAATTTTTTTTCAAAAATGATTCCAAAATATTATGATCTAGAGTTATTGGGGGTTTTTTTCTTCTTTTTTCCATCTTCCTATCTTTTCTTTCTTTTTACTACATGGTAGTAACAATTGTTGCAGAATATTTAGAAAATAGAAAAAAGATCAAAAATAAAATTGTTGCTATTGTCTCACTGCTGTTAATGTTGCTGTTTAGTGGATAGGTCATGTCCAACTCTTTGCGACTCCATGGACTCCTCTGTCCATGGGATTCTCTAGGCAAGAATACTGGAGTTAGTTGCCATTTCCTTATCCAAGGGATCTTCCTGACCCAGGGATCGAACTCAAGTCTCCTGAATTGGCAGATGGATTCTTTACCACTGAGCCACCTTGGAAGCCCCTCCATGTATAGAGGAACCTGATGAGCTAGAGTCCATGGGTCCCAAAGAGTTGGACATGACTGAGTGACTAACATTTTCACTTTCAAGGGACATTGACACTGATGTTTTGAAGGTTTTACCCTCAAGGACCTACTTTGTAGAAAACAGAAGTACCCAGGTCCCAGAGGGTCCCAGGCTTCCAAAAGGAGCCCTTACTGAAGGATGTTGGTGGAACAGCATCTGAGGCTATAGTCACCTAGCCCAGGTTTCCAGGTGACTGAAAGCTTTCCCTCAGACCACCTGACTATAATGGCCTGTCACACTGTACGTGGGTGATAATTATATTGCAAGACTATCTTTTTATGAAAATTTCAAATATGTCCAATGCTCCTGATTGTACATTTTAAAACAACTTAAATACCCAGAAATTCCTTTCCCTGGGTTCACAAAATGATAATCTTCAGAATTTTTCTCTCCTAATTTATACTCCTAAGTATTTTTTTCTAAAACCACTTGAACATATTTAGGAAAACTTTCAGTAAAATCAGGACAGTGATTATTTACAGCATAGAATAGAGAGATATGAACAGAAACATATTTTAGGCTTCAGGGGAAAAATGTCTTCAATACAAAATAAAATTATGTTTCAAGTAAAAAATTTTTACTGTTCAGGAAGTGTTCAGTTTCATGATTTTGACTGTATATACATTAGGAGACCCGATATATGTATCTTTAAGCATCCACATAAAATGACAATCTAAAAGCTTACACATTTCAGATTACTTTACATTTTTCCCTAAATGACCTTCAGTGTTTTAACAATATTTGCTCTCCATCGCTAATAATAATTATTATCATGTGGTGTTGTTTCTAAGGCCCAAGAAAAGGAATTAAATTGAAGGGGAGGGCAGGGGAAAATGTGCTAGAAAAACCATTTTTCTCATTAGATTACAAACTAGAAACAACCGAATTGTACTCATACAGGAACCCAGTTCGACCCTAAATGGAAAGATTCTAAGGATTGCAGGCCAGACCTCCTTTAATATCTGTGTGAAGTTAAATACTGCCAGTAGGACACTTCAGGAAGGTATCATCATTGGGAAAGGAAGCAAGAACCAAGCAGAAAACCAAACCATCTTATTTGCTCTTTTACCCATTGCAAATACTGGCCCATGCTTCCAGATGCTTTCTTTATACACTTAAACTTTAATACAAGTTTCTTTTCATCTGTTGTTGTTGTTATTCAGTTGCTCAGTCATGTTTGACTCTTTTGACCCCATGGACTGCAGCATTCCAGTCTTCCCTGTCCTTCACTATCTCCGGGAGTTTGTTCAGACTCATGGTTATTGAGTCAGTGATGCCATCCAAACATCTCATCCTGTTTTATCCTCTTCTCCTCCTGTCTTCAATCTTTCCCAGCAGCAGAGTCTTTTCCAATGAGTTGGCTCTTTGCCTCAGGTGGCCAAAGTATTGAAGCTTCAGCATCAGCATCAGTCCTTCCAAAGAATGTTCAAGGTTGATTTCCTTTAGGACTCACTGGTTTGATCTTTCAGACCAAGGGACTCTCAAGAGTCTTCCCCAGCACCACATTTCGAAAGCATCAGTTCTTTGGAGCTCAGCCTGTTTTATGGTATTACATGATTTGAAATCAGGATCTTGAAATGAAGTTTCCGAGACAAAGAAAGAGAGGATGCAATGTGCTCTTCTGTATTTTCTTCTGTGAAATTACACTCAGGAAAACACTAGCTGAAGTGTTTGAAAAACCAAGTGCTTTAATGGGACAGTATAACAATTGGTAGAAAATGCCAGAAATGATGTTTCCTTTTTCATTATTTTTGATTTGAGAGTTGAAAACTTAGCCAGTAGATTTTTCTTTTGTTAAAATATCACTGCAGTAGTTTCTAAATTTAAAACAAATAATAATTCTGACATGGCTGTGTTTTTAGCCTTTCTTCAGAAATAAAACGAATTTGGGAATAAGAGAAAGCAGCTGTTTCACGTTGCTGCATGGTGGTTTTGTTGGTCAAGAATCTGCCTGCAGGGCAGGAGACCTGGGTTCAGTCCCTGGGGCAGGAAACTACCCTGGAGAAGAAAATGGCAACTCACTCCAGGATTCTTGCCAGGGAAATCCTATGGACAAAGGAGCCTGGCAGGCTACAGTCCATGGGTCGCAAGAATTGGACATGACTTTAGCAACTAAACCACCACCTCCATATAAGTCATCATAGACTTCTCTATGGAGTAATGTTTTTTACTTGCTCTTTAGTTAAATATGGTGCCATAGAACAAGAGGGTTGTAGTAAGTGTCACAATGTGTATTCTGAGCAAAAATAGCAATGGAATGAATGCCAAATAGCTGAAGGCCTTTTACCTTGTTTTATGTGGGCTGATTGGCTATTCAGGATGATGTTAGTGCTTTTGTTTTTTTATTCAGAATTTAACCTGAAAAAATATTAAAGTCCCTGTTTTTATTCTTTTTCTCTGCTATTTATTTTGACTTATCACTAGTTTAATCAGTGGCCCAGTTATATTTATCTCTTTAAAGAAAATATCTGCAACACACTGATTCTAGCTCCAAGATTTTGAAATTTAGTTTTCTTTTTAAGGCTAGATTTGGCAAGGATGAAGAGGCTGGTTTTATGAAGTGATGTTGGATGGTGCAGTTTCCACATAAGAGTATTAAAAGCAGAGGCAAAGTATCATCAGCCAGTGGCATTCTCAGAGAAGATTGTAAAAATATGGGAAAGGCAGATTGAAGGCAGGAACAGTTACCCTATCTGAAGGATTTGGTGTGAATTGCCCTGCTGGCTTGCAGATCTAATTTCAAGGTTTCTCTTTCAGCTGGCAGTGCCACTTAAAATGAGGAGAGCAGAAATACATACCATGCAGGGCTGCATTTCAGGCTCTGCTTCTAGCATTCCAATAAATCTAGTAGAAAGAACCTGGTGTTTTATTAACATCCTCAGACTCAGGGAACTGAAAATTGTGACTCTGATACAGTACTCCAAACTGTAGTTGAAAAAAATGCCTTGCCTGCTACATTTAAGGGTAAGAGATTGCCTTGTTCCCTTGTGGGCATTTCTAAGGATCTTGTAATTTAAGCAAATTAAAATAAAACAATACTTGTGAAAAACGGAGTGGTAGTCTACTATATAGAAACACCTCTAAACTCACATCTTCAGAATATTCTGTATGGCATATGGATGTGTGCTCAGTTGCTCAGTCATGTCTGACTCTGCAACCCCATAGACTGTAGCCTGCCAGGCTCCTCTGTCCATGGAATTCTCCAGGTAAGAATACTGGAATGGGTTGCCATTTCCTTCTCCAGAGGATCTTCCCAACCCAGGGATCAAACCCATACCTTCATTGGCAGGCAGATTCTTTACCACTGCAACTGGGAACTCTACTTTATGCACTGTGGTGACCTAAACAGGAAGGAAGTCCAGATGGGAGAGGATGTGTGTGTATGTATGGCTGATTCATTTTGCTGTACAGTAGAAACTAATACAACATCGTAAAGCTACTGTACACCAATAAAAATTAATTTAAAATAAATACATATTCTGTTCCTTTCTGTAAAAAATAAATAGACATTCATCTTCAGCTTGAAGACAGGCCAGATCCATTAAAAAAAAAAAACAGAATTATAGGCACATATTAACAAAAACTATCATTTTTTGTCTGTATCCTACATCAACTTCCTTTAAAAAAAAAAAAAAACTTTTTCTAAACATTTCTGTGCTCTTTATAAAAGCTAACTTGCCTGGCAGATATTCTCAAGGTTTTGTGATAATTGCATTCTTGTCTTCTCTACTCTGTATTTATAAAGCACATTTTATTTCTGTTCTTCTTTTGAGAAAGTTATAAATCAACAGATTTCCTCCAAGTTCAAGGCCAGGCAGACCATGATTGTAGTTCAAGCCCTGCCACTCACCAGTAACAGTGTGCAGGCAAATTATTCTCATTGATAAAATGGGATAGAATGGCATCATCCACTCAATGGACTTGAGTTTAAGCAAACTCTGGGAGATAGTGAAGGACAGGGAAGCCTGGCGTGCTGCAGTCCATGGGGTCACGAAGAGTCGGACACAACTGATCAACTGAACAACAGCTTTACAGTGGGAATAACACCAATTACCTCATAGCATCTACAAGGATTAACTGAGATAACATTCATGAAGCCCCCAGCCCTGTGTGTCTCAGGAGACAGATGTTCATAGGTTAACTCCTTTCCTGTTTCCCATTAGTCTCCTTCCTTTACCCTCCCTCAACCTAATTTCCAAATAGTGCATACATAATTGTAGGAACATCAGCATGAATGGCCTGATGCATTTGTTACTGAATTAACTCAGCAGTGAACTTGGCATTCTCTCCCCAAACTTTCCCCTTCATTAATCCTCCTGGGCAACATCCTTAAACACAGTCTTACTCCTAGACACCAGAAACCGTGAAACCAGTCATGCACGAGCGCGTTTTCTACCAGGCTTTCAGCTGGTCTCATTTGTCCTCAAAGACCAGACAGATCTTATGTTGTTCACAGTGGGCTGACTCTGGCCATGTGGTCACTGCCGTCAAGATCTGCCACCAGGAGGACAGCAGTTCAATAAAATCTTGAACTCTATTTATAGCCTACTTGAAACAAACACTCTCCCATGAAGCCTGAGGAGTCCTCCTTGAGTACACAGAAAGTAATTCACTAGTCCCAGTACCAAACTAGGGCAACAGAAGGGTGGAAAATGCAGTAAGTACATTTTTTTCTAGCCCTCTACAGTTTATAAAGCATTTGCTCCTACGTGCTGTCTCATTTCATCCTCATATTGACCCAGCAGGGAGCCAAAGCAGACGTTGGCAGTAAATTCCCATTTTATAGATTATAAACCCAATGTTTAGTAGGTTAGATGAGTTGCTCATGTTACATGGTTGGAGAAGGAGGGGAGAGGAAAGTGGTTAAAGAGTAAGAATGATTTTCTGTTAATGCAATCAATCTAATCTTCAGTGAATAATGATTTACCTGTAAGAATAAAAAAGAAAACAAAGAGAAATAATGTTTTATAACGTTTTGGCAAGCTTAAAAACTGTTTCTTCTCCACTTCAGATAGGAAAACTAAAATAAGATAAATAGAAGCCTGCTGTTTAGGGCAGGGAGCTCAGCTCAGTCGGTGTTCTATGATGATCTAGATGGGTGGGATGGGGTGGAATGCGAGGGGGGCCACAAATGAGGAGATAGATAGATAGATATATATACACACACACACACATATACCTGCTTCATTTGAGTATACAACACTATAAGGCAACTGTACCCCAATTAAAAAAAAAAAAAACCTAGACAGACTTTACAGGGAAACGTTTATAAACATGTTTGTATCTGCCTAGAACATCTACATGCAGAATGATTATATTTTAGGCCAGAAACGCCTTTCTGAAATCTCTCCAAATTAAAATGTGCATCAGTCAAGACTAATCTTGAAAAAGATGGCAAGAATTTTTATGAGAAGTTTTAGTTGATTTTGCCAGTCATCTCTGAAATAGATATATCTTTACTGTCTTTTTAATATGGGGGATTTACATAATTCAAATATGGGTCCCCAGAGCAAGACTTCATTAATGTGAATTAGTTTATGGAGCAGAAATGATTTTATTCTGAAAAGAATTATTTTATTTTGATTTTGGCAAGTACTTTAATTTTCTAAGATCTTTCTTTAAGCTGTGTTACCGCAAAGAGTCGAACATGACTTAGTGACTGAGCAGCAACCACATTAAAAGGGCATACAAAAAACTTTTTGGCTTGAAAAGGACGTCTGATCTATTAGAATAGCTACACTGAAGTCCGTGTGTGTGTATGTGTGCATGTGTATGTATATGTGTGTGTGTGTGTGTGACACACACACAGAGATAAAGAGAGGGAAGGGGGGAGAGAGAGAGAGAGAGATTACTCAAGAGTGCCTCTGGCTTAGCAGATTGGCACTGAGCCATTTGGGGCTTCTCAGATTTACTGCTTCTCTGACTATTGTTGCGGCTCTGATTTATGGAGTTCAAAATCTCTTGAAAGCAAGGTGTCTTAAGTTTACAGTATTTCCCTGATGGTCCCTCCCTTTCCCCTGTTCATTCCTTTTGCCCCCCGTTCACCTTGCAATGACCTTGCACGACTCAGCATTTTTACCTGAGCTCAGTAGCCGGGGAACCTGCTAGTGCTGGGGCAAGGGCAGCGGTTGGTTTCCATTCCTGCGTGATGGAGTCATGGGAGAAACTGTCGGGAACCAACAGAGAGTAGGACCGGAGCGGCAGCAGGGCTGAACTGTGTTTAAGCGGCTCAGGACAGAGCAGCTGGCTCCCTCTCCCAGCCTGCAAGCGCAGCCTGCATTTGTCACTGACCACTGAAGTGTGTGTTTGTGCAAGGTGAGAGCTGGGTGCTTTCTCATTACTTTGGAGACAACTTGCCAGGTATTGCTGTTGATTGTGTTTGCTCATTTGGGGAGGTTTCTGTCGCTGCAAATTCAGGACCTAGACTGTGTGTGGTTTGATTTATTGTTTTCTATCGTGATCCATTCAGTGCTGCACGGTGTCCAAATTATGGCAACAGATTGGACGAACTGCTGTTCTTACCCTGCGATGTGAACAGTTTGGTGCCTTTTGCTTGGATTCTTTCATTGATCGCTGCTGCCAAATGATAGAGCTGTTCATAGACGGGATTCCAGCACTGATTTGAAAGCGTGTGAAAACTGCTTCCGATAGAAATCTGGATTGCTGTTTTTTGGAGTAATTGCTGGGGTGTATTCTTTGCTCATATTTTAGTAGGTGAAACTTTGGAGAGAGCAGAGTGCCTTAGGGTCTGATCTGGTGATAAAAGTAACATGGGAGTTTTCTGCGTTTTCACTTGTGGAAATGAAAACTTATGCTTGGCCAATGGTGTGTGTGTGGTGGGGGGAGGGTATAATTTTTAAAAAAAGAAACAGACTCAAAAGAAAAACATTTTGCTTAGCTATAGTTTGATGTATTTATTAATTTAATCAGCTCCTAAAGCTTTTGTTATCAGCATATTTTAAATTTTGGAACTTTGCATTTTGTGTGCGCAAGGACAATACAGCTGCAGTGTGTGATTGTGAAGGCATGTGGGGACATGGAGTATGTGCTTACTAGGAATAAAACAGGAATCCAGAATGTACCCTTGGCTAAGCTGATGGCCTTAAGGCTGCACCCGTTTTGTGTGTTAGCTACTTAACGGACTTATGCAAAATGTAAAGGAGATACAGTGTATTATTATATCTAAATAAATATATAGGAGATTTGTATTAATAAAACACATGCTCTAAAAAAGAAAGCTCTTGGGAATTGGGTAGTGAAAATAGGACGAGCAAAAGTTTGAAAAGCTATCAAATTTTACAGGGAGAGGAAAACAATATGTTAAAATGAGGAGAAAGTTCACTGGGATATGAAAAGTACTTCAACTGCTCAAATTTATAAGTCTAATGAAAAAACAATAGCATATTTAAGGAAATTCAGAGTGTGCAGAAATGAAGCCCAGAGCAAAATTTCTTAATAAGACATGGTTTCAACCTACCTGTGGAATATACTTAATCAAGTTGAGTTCTGTTGCCTAGATTGATAAAATTAGAATTTGTTTAAAAATATAGATTTAAAAATTTTATTTAAAATTTATTTTCATTTAGGTAGATTTGGAAAGCTAATAAAGTAACATAAGATGTATTAAAATGCAGTAAACATTGAAATTGTTCAAAACACTTAACAAATAAAATACAATATGAAAATTTTTTTGTCCTGCTTTTGAATTATGTCCGTTTAGAAAGACACTGATCTTCTAAACTAGAATGTCAGCTGTCGGTACATACACTTGAACTGCTGAGCCCTGTGGATCCACTCTTCATAGTTTCTTGCTTTTAGGCTTAGTTACTACACTGTGGAATGGTGAGCAGAAAACACTTGAATCTAACATTGTCGTGCTTTCTATGAGTTTAGGACAGAAATATTTTCATATGATAGATATGAAACCTGAGGTGTACAAAGAATTCATGATTAGTTGGCCTTTCCATATTAGAATCTGTACTATTAATACCTTGACTTTTCAGCTGCCTCCATCTCAAATTTGACTGCTTCTTTAAAAGGGTGTAACATAACATTATCACCAGGACTGAAAAGAGGTAGTGGAGGACCTCTTATCATTGTTTTATAAACATGAGAGTATCCATGTCTCTATGATGGTGGTGGTTGTGGTTTTGTTGCTAAGTGCTGTCTGACTCATGGGACCCCATAGACTGTAGCCTGCTAGGCTCCTCTGTCCGTGGGATTTCCCAGGCAACTGGAGTGGGTTGCCATTTCCTTTTTCAGGGGATCTTCCCAATACAGGGATTGAACCTGTGTCTCCTATGTCTCCTGCATTGGAGGCAGATTCTTTACTGTTGAGCCACCAGAGAAGTCCTGTCTCTATGATGAGTGCAGTCTGATATGTTTGAATGTGGTGTGTCCATCTGTACCCATGGTCACTTTCCACCTCAGAAAACTTGTCGTCTCTTTGATGAACCACAATCAGTGTAAGCAGCCAAGAAATGCCTTAAATAGTGTCCACATTTATTCTTTAGATAACTAGCTTACCATAGCATACAAAGAGGTTTAAAAAGATTTAGAGATTATAGGTACTGACCTCAAAGCACATGCTAGTCTGTGCAGACACATTTATGTCTATGCAATTAAGTACTCCTAGTTAAAGGGAAAGATTAGGCTTTATTTATGTATTTGATGATTATCTCTATTTTTTTTCTTTTAAAGCTTAATTTTCTTAACACATTGTATTCTTTCTTCTTCTCTTCTTTTAGCTTTATACCTGATTCTAGACTTTAAACTTGGTATATCCTTAATTTGCTGAGTCGCTTCAGTCGTGTCCAACTCTGTGTGACCCCATAGACGGCGGCCCACCAGGCTCCCCTGTCCCTGGGATTCTCTGGGCAAGAACACTGGAGTGGGTTGCCATTTCCTTCTCCAATGCATAAAAATGAAAAGTGAAAGTGAAGTCACTCAGTCGTGTCTGACTCTTCGCGACCCCATAGACTGCAGCCTACCAGGCTCCTCTGTCTATGGGATTTTCCAGGCAAGAGTACTGGAGTGGGGTGCCATCGAATTTACTGAACCTTCTTTCTTTTGATCTACACTCAATCTCTTCTTCTTGGGTAAGAAAGCAATTGATGATTTACCTCCTGGAGGAAGATCCACCTCCCTGAGACCAAGAGACAAATGTTCCCTCTCTGAGCAGGAAATGAGATGATCAGTGGGAAACAATGGATTGAGAAATGGCTCCTAGGCAGGCAATGGCCATGCCTCTCTCACTTAGTGTTTCTGCTATTCATGCTCTTAGCCATCTAGTCTGCTACTGGGCTTTGAAACATTTATCAAGAAATGTTTGCACATAGCAACATAGTTACCCTGTCATGAAGACTCTTGGTAAATTGAGATTAAATATGATTTGTAGTGTATGGGATTGGTTTAAAGTAGTATTGGTTGTCTTTTTTACCTTAAAGTGAAGTCGCTCAGTTGTGTCCAAACCTTTGTGACCACATGGACTGTAGCCTACCAGGCTCTTCTATCCATGGGATTTTCCAGGCAAGAGTACTGGGGTGGGTTGCCTTTGCCTTCTCCAGGGGATCTCCCTGACCCAGGAATCGAACCCAGGTCTCCCGCATTGCAGGCAGACACTTTACCATCTGAGCCACCAGCTTAGCATTAAGGTAATTAAGTTCTATTTTGCCTATTAATTCCTCATGAAGTACTGTACATTCAGGTGAAGCCATGAGCATTCACACAACTTTTAATTATTATTTCAAGATTCCCTAGAGTAGGCCCAGATTGTTTCTGGACAAGAAACATGGAAGGCAGGGTGTATGATCTGTGTTTCTGGTAGATGTCCCCCTGAGGCTATAGAGTGCACAGATCATCTCTGGACTGCTTAGTGGACCCCTGGGCTGCAAGAACCTGGCAGCTGCTGGAGGAGCAGGTGGCTACAGGCAGTTCTCTACTGGAGGCTGTGATGAAAAACATTTCTACAAGTCTTCTCAAGAGGTCTGCCTCATCTGTCTTAAATCCAGTGTGTCTTCTAAGTAAACAGGATGGGCAGAGTCTGGTTGCTAGCAGGTGGGCCCAGATTGTGACAGCCCTCCACACAAAATGCATCACCATATTTTTTACACATTTTTACAACCAGTATAAGTCCTGTTTTTACAACCCTTAAATTATTTCTACTAGCGCATGCTTAAGTTGCTTTAGTCATGTCTGACTCTTTGCGGCCCCATGGACTATAGCCCACCAGGCTCCTCTGTCCATGGGATTCTCCAGGGAAGAATACTGGAGTGGGTTGCCATGCCCTCCTTCAGGGGACCTTCCCAACTCAGGGATCGAACCCAAGTCTCTGACGTCTCCTGCATTGGCAGAGGGCAGGGTTCTTTACCACTAGGGCCAACTGGGAAGCCCCATTGGGCAGGCTTCAAACCTGATCCCAATGTTTAACCAGTCCCTTCCAATAGCTACCCTCTACCACACAAAACAAATAATTTTTAAGAAATACTAACAGGCAATTAAGCTCTTTACATTTTAATAGCCAAACAATTTTCATCCATATATAATTTGAATAATCACTTCAAGAGAATAAAATTACAATTTCCAGATATCTCTAAAGGCCAAGAAACCATCACCAAAAAATTATTGCAGCGTTTCCTGTTACAAACATTTTGGATCATAAGGGAATGTTCAAGAATTTTATTCCAACTCTCCAAAGTCAAAACAAAGTGACTCCTAGCTGTTCTTTTGTGATGGAGTATTTTCAAGATCAGCCTGCTTAGAAATATATTTTATGATAAAGTATAAAACACACTAGAGCCTCTCCCTTTTCTCACTCCTGTTCTCCTGTAGTGTGGGATTTGCATATTGAATAACTCTTATCAGAACACATCAATGTGTTAAGAGGAATTATTTTGTAGCCATAAGAAAGTATCTCCTTTCCTTTATAAGTTAATATAAGAACTCAACTTTAAAATGTAAGCTTTGGAGACTTCCCTGGGAGCCCAGTGGTTAAGATTCTGTTTCCAATGTATGGGGCAAGTTTTCAATCCCTGGTTGGGAAACTAAGATCCCACATGCCATGTGGCATGGTCAAAAATTTAAAAACAAAACTAAGTAAAAATTTTAAAAATTAAATAAATAATTAAAATGTTGGGTTTATTATTATTTAGATATAGAGTGAGAACAACAGATCAGGAGATGATTGCTATTGCAAAGACAGTGAGCTACTCAGTTTCAGAAGGCTGGACACAGCGTGTCTTGAAGGGCCACACAGGGAAGCCCCAGGGTTGGTCAGAAGGCAGAGAGAGAGAAAGAAGAAAGCATGGCCAAGAGCCTTTACTGTGCTTTCCTTGGGGAAGAACACATACTTTGGCCACCTGATGCGAAGACCTCACTCATTTGAAAAGACCCTGATGCTGGGAAAGATTGAGGGCAGGAGGAGAAGGGGACGACAGAGAATGAGATGGTTGGATGGCATCACTGACTCAATGGACATGAGTTTAGGTAAACTCCGGGAGCTGGTGATGGACAGGGAGGCCTGGTGTGCTGCGGTTCATGGGGTCACAAAGAGTTGGACATGATTGAGTGACTGAACTGAACTGGGGAAGAACAAAGTAGGGTAAGCAGGCTTAGGCTTGGATCGTTGGAATAATTTCAGCAGTCTCTGGGGCATAGAGAGTCTCTAGTTGTCTATGTTCCTGGTCCTGAGATGCCTAGGGCAAATGGATATTAGCCCGGAGTATGAGTGCCTTGTGCGAGTCAGATAAAGGACCTGATTGGGGTCAGGGCTCAGAACTGATTTATTTGCATTAAAAGGCATGCTCTGGGTTAGTCTTCCCTATCTTTAGGAATTGGCTTGCCCTAGAAAGGGCAGCTTGTTTATGGTCAACAAAGCCCAGATGCCAAGCATTTGAAATACAGGAAATTTAGGTCCCCACAGAGCACTGAATAGGGGCCTGTGCTATACAGCAGGTTCTCATTAGTTATCTATTTTATGCATAGTAGAGTGTATGTATCAGTCCCAATCTCCATTTCATTCCATCTCCCATTTCCCCACTTGGTGTTCATACATTTGTGCTCTGTGTCTGTGTCTCTATTTCTACTCTGCAAATAGATTCATCTGTACCATTTTGCTAGATTCCAGATAGGATATCCAGAAAAGAGGGTATACATGTATACATACAGCTGATTCACTTTGCTGTACAACAGAAACTAGCACAACATTGTAAAGCAACTCTACTCCAGTAAAAAAAATTTCTTTTAAGAAATACAGAAAATGAAAAGGCATTGCTAATACACACTAACATACCCAAACAGAAATATATTGATTACTTAGTATCATTTTGCCAAATTTGGTATTCACCTGGTTGGTCCCCTATGGACAACAATCTCTTGACATGAAATATACCTCTTCATCAATTCCACGACCTCTGCCAGTAAACTCCAGAAAGGTTTTGGTTCAGTTGGTTTTGTTTTTTAAATTCAATACTTTAAAACATCAAAAAGGTCAAAAATAGCTAAATCCTCTTTATTGAAACACTAGGCACATTTTACTTGTCCTGCACAGCTGTATATTATTCGAGTTAGAGTCTAACAATAAATGCTTCCACATTAGAGTTGTGTTAAAATCCTTAAATAGGCTGTAATTATTAAAGAAAGTTTAACTTTATGTACTCACCATTCACCTTTGGTTGGAACCAACTCCTGGCACACACAAGTTAATAAATAATTGCTCAATGGATAAATAAATGATTCAGTCACCTGGGCTCATTGGCAGAATTTTCTTCAGATTCCCTAAGAGCCTTTTGCATTGTTTCCAATATGATTTTCATAATAAGGAAATTAAGGAAAGAAGAGCAAATTATGTTGGTTATTCTGCTCAAACAAAAGCTGAGTCTCTTGTCACTTAAAAATATCCACGACGAGCCGCTAGTGTAAACAATCATAAGATGTAGCAAGGGACATATATAAATTGAGTAACAATTCTGTTTCAGCTGAACTGGCATAACTGTCATTCATAATGCCCTACTCCTTGAGTCAGCAGTAATGCACAGAGGGATCAAGAACATTTAGCAGATGAATAGGATAGCTAATTTATCAAATTAGGATAGACCAACATGTGCTAAAAATAACCTGTAATCAAGGAAGACGACGCCTTAGAAGTGTGGCATTTTCCCTCGTAATATTTCTGTTTCGTCGTTTTTAAACATAAAGAAAAGGAGAAAGCATGCATACGGCGTTTCAGTGGAAAGAGAATTTTCTCCCTCTCCCTATTTAGTTTCTCATTCCGGTTACTGGAATTTCCCACGGGAATTTATTGTGTAATAAATATGGAACTTCGAAACGGTGGGGGAAGAATGACTGAGTTAACAACAGGTATTGGTACTACTGGCTTCCCAGGTGGCGCAGTGGTAAAGAACCCACCTGCCAAATGCAGGAGATGCAAGAAACCTGGGTTCGATCCCTGGGTTGGGAAGATCCCCTGCAGTAGGAAATGGCAATCCACTCCAGTACTCTTGCCTGGGAAATCTCACAGACAGAGGAGCTTTGCAAGCTACAATCCAGGGGGTCACAAAGAGCAACTGAGCACAATTGGGTACAACAAGATAGCCATCTGAGGGGGGAAAAGGGCTTATCTTTTACCCCAAAATAAATTTTAGAGGAGCCGAAGATTTAGACGTAAAATATGAAACTACATGCACACTAGAAGAAGGCGTTGGTGTACTGATTTGCACAGAGAAGATGCTACAGTAACCGAATCACTAAGCAGCCATGAACAGGAGTAGAAGTGACAGCCTGCTGCTCGAGAGGTGCCTGGGCTTGGTGGTAATTGCGACGGTTATAGCAGAAGGGAGGTGTTCTAAGTGTTCATTCTCCACACACCTTCCCCATCATTCTCTGTGTCTTTCAGACACCAAAGATCCTGAGATGAAGGGAAGCAAAGAAAGGGATACGTGTAAATCACCAATTTCTTGTTTTCATTCCAAAGCAGATGCTCTGTGTTTTATCCTGGGACCAGACCAGTATCAGGAAAAAATTACAGACTGATTTCTTGCTCTGAACTCTCCTGATTCCCAAATCTGACACGTGACTGAGGCCTCAAAGTGGCTTCACTGACTCTGGTATCGGGAGGTTTCTCATCTGTGATTTCCATGGGGTGACAAGAGAACGAAATATTGTCAGCTGTGCCCGGGCCCTTCTGAGCTGTTGTCAGACTAGATTGAACCAACTCGAAAAGCTCTCAAGGGGAGTGTGCTTGGTAAGAGCAGAAGAGCTTCAGTTGGAAAGCTTTTCCTTTAGGGTCTGTGGCTTCTTTCTTCTTTGTCACTTCCTTTTCCTCTAGTTCCTCTCTCGATCCTGAATTCCTCCCCTCCTCTGACCTCCCATAATGCCGCACACCATCCTCTGACCTGGATGAAAGAAACACTTATGTCATTCACGCTAGGTTTCTCAGACTGGCAGCCTGTTCGGAGCAGTGTGCAGTGTTCCTAGCAACAGATTAAGGCACATTCACAGCGCTTCAAAAGCCTGCAGACATTGAAAAATCACAGAGGACTACCTAGTTATATTTGGAACTTCTGCTCTGTGGGTTTTGTATTAGCTAAGAAACCCAGGGAAGTTTTTAAACTTTTTTTTTGATGTATTTTTAATAGAAACTTGGAAGGTATAACCGCTTTTCTAAAACAGTCGTGATGAATTTAGCCAAGGCGCTGAGAATGAAGGTCAACCGCATTTATGCTGAGATTTAAAAGTAGGGCATATAAAGTTCACTAGCAGTCACAAGAAGGTGATTTTAATTATTAGGAATATTTTATATTCATTAAGAACACAGGCATTAGGGGCTGTTAGACCTGTTTTTAAATCCATGAACAAGTTGTTTTACTGTGGGAAAGTTGTTTAACCTTTTAAGCTTCAGTTTGTAACATCTCTGACGTTAGCATACATTACAAATTTTAAGGTTAAAATGATAAAATATGTATGTAGACTTGTTTTTTGGTGGGAAAAATCATTAAAAAGCTAATCAATATAGATGTGAAAGAAGATATTTTAGCAAATATAATTGCCACAGTTTTGTGGAGGAGTGAGTTTTTTTCAGATCAGGCAAAAGCTCAAAGTTGGGAAAAGTTATCAGAGGGAATAAGGAAAATAAATAATGAGAGATAAAATATGGTAAATCTGACTATATCAGAAGGAAGATCTGATTATCATTATATATAACCTTCTTCCATAAGTCTTAACACCATGTCTTAGAGCAAGTGCTTATTTGTGTTTGAAGAAGGAAGTAAAAAAGGAAGAAATGAGACCATAACCATAATAGTGGAGAGAGCTGGATGATTGCAAAAAGAATGCTTAAAAACATCTTCAAGATATCCTGTCTGAAATATAGTGTTAGATTTGTCTATAATGCTAAAACAACAGTAGCAATCCAGAATAGCTATGTTAGTTACACAGTATGTTCTTTATTACAGCCCATAAAGGGCTGAGAAGGGGCTGAGAAACCAGCATTCTCTAAACATGCAAAGCAATGGCACACCTGTTAAATCAGAGACAAGGAAACCTGTGAAGTCAGCATGGTTTCGGGTAGAAGTCAAGAGGTGAGCCCAGAGCCCAAACTGGAAAGACCATTCATCTTTAAGACACGTCCAGATTGGCGGAGGGCCTCAACATAGAGAAGCTGTAGGTGTCTGGCGAGGGGCAAAGATTTATTATCTCTTGCTTTGCTTTATTTAGTTTCCCCAGGCCTTGCCCATTAAATGCCAATAACTCCCTCCATTTCTTGTGAAAACTCAAACACTCCTACACTTTTCCATGCACCCCTTCAAGGAGTGGTACCACCCCCTAGTTGGGAACCACAGAGAGCTTAAAAAATGAGATGAACTATATTCAGAAATGGCTAAGTACCAAAATCAAGAACTCCCCACCCTTGACTTTCACAGACCTTGGAAGTTTGTGTTTTACTCTTTTAAAATGAATGCAAAGATTTTGAGTAATTTGTCACTTTGCTGAGGAATGTATTTGAATCATGTTTGGAGTGAGACTGATTTGCCCAGACCCATCATCTAGCTACTGAGTAAGATCAGTTTACCCCATTCTTTCCTACACTTTTCACATAAAAATCTATGTGGATTGTTCTTTCCACTTGTATTCACTGCAAATTTAGTAACTTTCATAGTGTGATTTAAAAACAAAAATAGAACAGCCTCGTTTCATTGCAGAAAAGTGGCATCAAAAAGAAAAGCACTTTGTACAGTATGAAGCACAATGTGAAGAGGTGGAAACAAGTGGGAATTCATAGACAAGGGCAATTTTGAATAAATTATGGAGTTCAAATTTGGCAGTACTGATGATCTACGTAAAAAGGAGTCCACCAGATGTGCTAAATAGCAGCAGCAACAACAACGACAAAAAAAATGATGTGTAAAACCATTTCAGTGCCTTTATAATTTATTTTAGGTCTATGCATATAGGATTATTAAAGGACCACTCCAAGTCTCATTTTCTGAAGGAAATTCTTCTCTATAGAAGCATTTGAGAGTTTAGAGATTCACAAAAGTCCGGGACTATGTCCTTTGAGTGTTAGGCGGTGTTAGTGGTAAAGATGGAGAAGGCGATGGCACCCCACTCCAGGACTCTTGCCTGGAAAATCCCATGGACGGAGGAGCCTGGTAGGCTGCAGTCCCTGGGGTCGCTAAGAGTCAGACACAACTGAGCAACTTCACTTTCACTTTTCACTTTCTTGCATTGGAGAAGGAAATGGCAACCCACTCCAGTATTCTTGCCTGGAGAATCCCAGAGACAGGGGAGCCTGGTGGGCTGCCATCTATGGGGTCGCACAGAGTGGGACACGACTGAAGTGACTTAGCAGCAGCAGTGGTAAAGAACCCGCTTGCCATGCAGGAGACAAAAGAGATGCGGGTTTGATCCCTCAGTTGGGAAGATTCCCTGGAGAAGTGCATGGCAATCCACTCTAGTTTTTTTGCCTGGAGAATCACATGGAAGCCTGGGAAGCCTGGCAGGTCACAGTCCATGGGGTCTCAGAGTCGGAGATGACTGTAGTAATTTAGCACGCACACACACACAAGGGGAACTAACCCAGACGGTAGATTTAACCTGTTCCATGATTAACACTTGCAACAACTCTAGGGCCAATCCAAGCTTTTGTCTTAGGCAGACCTGAGAAACATGACCTACCCTTCTGTGTTACCTTATCTGTGTGTGGAATGTCGCCCTCACATTCTTGACATTGTACTAAGTTTAGTGGTGTGCTGAAATGGTTCATACAGGTCAGAGCGGAGAAAGGTGTCAGGGAAAAGCTGTTAATACGAATCTGTACTACTTTCCTACGGCTGCCATAACAAGATTCCACAAACTGTGTGGCTTATACAACAGAAATGTACTGTCTCACACTTCAGGAGGCCGGAAGTCTAAAATCAAGGTGCTGGCAGGTCGATGCTCTTTCTGAAGGCTACTGGGAATGGATCTGTTCCAGGCCTCTCTCCTTAGCTTGTAGATAGCCATCTTATCCTTCTGTCTTTACATCATCTTCCTCCTGTGAGTCTCTGTCTCTGGGTCCAAAGTTCCCCTCTTTATAAGGACACCAGTCATATTAGATGAGGGCCTACTCTACTGACTTAATTATCTTTGTAGAGACCCTTTCTATTTCCAAATAAGTTTACACTGTGAGATACCAGGGGTTAGAGCTTCATCATATCTTTTTTTGGGGGGTAGACACAATTCAACTCATAACGTTGGCTCTAGTGAGGTGATAAGGGCCTTCCCCGCTGGTTCAGTGGCTGAAACTCTGTGCTCCCAAAGAAGGGGCCCCGGGTTCGATCCCTGTTCAGAACTAAACCCACATGCTGCAACTGAGTTCACATGCCATGACTCAAAGGTTCCACGTGCCACAACTCAGACCTGGTGCAGCCAAATAAATAAATAAAAAGTTAAAAAAGAAAGCCAGGGAGAATTCAGAGAATAGGACCGGCTGTTTTATTATGTCAGTGCTGTCCAAAGTGTGGTCAATGGATCGGCAGCATCAGTATCACCTCAGAGCTGGTTAGGAATACAGAACCTTCAGCCTCATCTAAGGGTCCACTGAATCAAACTCTGCATCTTTACCTAAAACCTCATGTTTTATTTATACAATAAAGTTTGAGAGGAGCTATTCTAGCTCATAGAATAGAAGCACAACCTGCAATGCCAAGAAGGAGAAGAAAAAAGAATAATGTTTATATGCAGAAGCCCCATTAATATGTGTAGTCAGCAAGTATAGGCCATTATTGCAGCACAGCTATGGCAATTAATTTTAAAGGGAATGTTGATCTCTGGGGATATCTTTAGGAGTTAAACTTCAATTATCATTAATTTACTTCATTGTAGCTTATCCCTTAGGAGAAAACTCAGAAGATCACTATATACAGAGAGTGCTCATATGTTTTCTCCTACATGTCCTTTGCTTGTATATGTTGCTTTTTTTCTGCCAACCTGGTCTATAGTTTAAGTTGACTCAGCTAGCTGCTAAAATAAGGTTCATTGAGGGGGAAAAAAAAAAAAGCTGCTAGTATTGGGGAAAAGGTATTTGGATCTGTGATCTTTCAGGCACATTTCCTTTCATCCATAAACCAAAAAAATGCTTTCTGTACCTCACCTCTTCATCACTCTTTCCACACCCCCTCCGTTTACCTGCCGTCTCTGTGCACCTGTTGCGTTCATCATTCACCCGAGGATGCACCTTGGATGTGTCTGCTCTTCCTCTCCTTGCACCTGCCTCTGGCTGAACTGAGTTCCTTGTTTTTATTTTTTGCTGATATTCTGGTCTAAACACAGTTCTCATGAAAAAACATAGGTCAGTTGCCACAACCTGAGTATTGTCGATGGCATTCTCCTGAACAACTAATTGCCTTACATGACAGCTAATAAGTGCTCGTGCACGCTCAGTCGTGTCCAGTTCTTTGTGATTCCATGGCCTGTAGCCTGCCAGACTCTTCTGTCGATGCAATTCTCCAGGCAAGAACACTGGAGTGGGTTGTCATTTCCTACTCCAGGGGAATCATCCCGACCCAGGGATCGAATCTGTGTCTCCATCTCCTGTATCTCCTGCATTGACAGGTGGATTCTTTACCGCTTTGCCACCTGGGAAACAATACATGTTTGACCTATACTTAATTCTAGAGGGAAGGGGAAACACACAAGGGCAATGAAATATTAGCTACACCCACAGCTTTGGGAAATTGTAATGAAACAGAATGAACGCAACAGAAATAATCACACAAATTATCTTTAAACATGAAAAACAGCAATTTGTAATTTGGTATTACTTAACATAGTTCTTGCTTCCAAGTACCTTTCTCAGAGAGGAAAGTGTCCATATTGATTAATTTGAATATCAGAGGATAGATATTTTTTACCTTTTATCAATATTTTCTCAAATTTGAATCCCTGGTAACAGTTCACACAGAATTTCTTTATCACTACAGATAAAGCACTAAATATACGTATCTCTGACTGTAATTCTAACACTTTTTGAGAATAAAATAATTTTGAGAATAAAATAATTCCAATCTGTTGACCAAAGCAGATGCAAAATAAATACTAATTTAACTGAAATTAATTTAGAAGGTATAAAGTACCTTTCTTAAGAAACCTGTATCTGGCTGGGGGGGAAAGAATAAGAAAAAGCAAAAATGAAAAACATATGACAGAATAAATAGAAGTAAACTTTGATAAAAAAATTACTTAGGAAAACTAATGTTTTCAAAAGTACTCAAGGGACATGGGGAATCATTTTAAATTGAATCTAGAATGACAGTTCAATAGAATATTTTCATTCAATAGGGCCTATTTCTGTATGATCAGTACAGTATGCATTTTTTTCTGGAAATTCTTTTTTTTTAATTATTATTTTATTTTATTTTTAACTTTACAATATTGTATTGGTTTAGTGACTCATGACAAAAAACACTCTCATGAAACTGTGACCACAGATGTATAAGTAGGTGATCAACTCATTTGAATGTCTACATATTTTCACCTTTTTTAGCAGATAATCTGTGATCAAAGACCAAATAAAAGAGGAAACTTCTACCACAATTGATTTTTCAAGTAACTGAACAAAGAGAGACGAAGTACACGGTAGTCTCTTTGTTTTGTTGTTGTTTAGTCACTAAGCCATGTCCAACCTTTTGCAACCCCCTAGCCTGCCAGGCTCCTCTGTCTGTGGGATTTTTCCAGGCAAGAATACTATAGCAGGTTGCCATTTCCTAGTCGAGGGGATCTTCCCAACCTGGGGATCGAACCCATGTCTCCTACATTGGCATGAAGATTCCTTACCCTCTGAGTCACCAGGGAAGCCCATGCTGTAGTCCTCTGCAGCTTGTAAATCCTTACTCTCGAAATGGGTTAGGTTGAGGCTCTATTAATACAGTTTCTGGGAGAGAGGGAGGATCCTTTGCTGTTTCCTTGTTTTTTAAAAAAATAGTGTGAAAGGATTCACTGAACATCAAATAGGATGGAGCCACATAACATGGCACAGTTCTTTGTTTGCTTTGGCCACACTGATAGTTTCCCTCAGTTTCTTGTTATATTTTATCTTCTTATTGGGAAGGCTTTCAGATGATATTGTCAGACTAGAAATCTTACATTCATTTATTCTAATTCAAGTTTATATTTCAGGGCTAGTGATTGAAAATTGTGTAAATTCTGTGAAGAGGAACTTTCTTTTCAACTTCTAAAATGCTTTTCAGATGTGAAATGGGGTAGGGATCTTGTGTATCTCTTCTTTTTCCTAGTGAAATCAGTCATTCTAACATATATCTTTTTATTTCATGTGCTTCCTATTCTTGAGGGAAAATGCATAATGAAGCTTTCCATTGTAATTAATTTCAGGCCAGGTTTAAGGCAACTGAGATTTAGTTAATATGAATGAGAGACAATTTTAAATATTCAAAAGGTATAATTTTAAGCTCTGTTAAAACACACACACATGGTTTTCAACATTGGTATAAATCTGGTTAAAATATGTAGTTTTCAAAATGTGTGCTTGCTTGCTTTTCAGTACAAATTTTGATGTATTCAAATTATGTTGTTTACTTAAAATAGGAAATATGGGCAGATTTTTAAACTCCAAAATCAACTACTGATAACTCCTATTTTAAACAAATGTAGTACATTACAGTTTCCTATTTCTACCAGATGGGTAAAAGTAGAAGATGTTATTATAAAAGTAAAATCCTTTCATATAATTTCATATTTTTTTTTCAGGACAAGTGTTCAAAGAGGAAGTAGTGATGGAAGAATTCTCTTTGTAGATTATTTGAACACCAATAATTTGGGGCTTGTGTGTCATTGAGATAATATAAATACTTACACTAGATTTTTATTTACCCAAATACAGCCCTATGAAGTGGTCACAGGGTCATTTCCATCTCACAGCAAAGGAGGAAACAACCAAGTGTTAAAGGGATGGAATTACTTCCCAACTATCAAATAGCCGCGTCGGGTCCAAACTCAATTAGCCTCGAGTCAAAAGAGGCCAGGAGCCCTTAAGTTGTTGCTTAATCAACCCTCCTCAATTCAACTTTATAGGCTGCCAAGGAGCACCCTGCTGGTGCCCAGGACTGTTTAACACTGCTGAATGAAATGTGCTCTCGGAATGTGCCTATGTGCAGGTGTGCTAGGGTGAGGTCAGAGGAAGATATTCTTACCCCCATTTATCCAGACAGTGGTGGCTTTATGCACATTGCCATACAATATAAAATCTGCTTTATGTATATTGGACTTTTGTGTCCAGTTTCATTTGAAGAAATAATTCTAATAAAAACAAAAATTGAGACTTCCCTGGTGGTACAGAAATAGGACTCTGTGCTTGCACTGGAGCGGGCACAAGTTTGATCCCTAGTCAGGGAAGTAAGATCCACAAACTAGGCATCAGGGCCCAAAAACCCAAAAGAACAACAAACAAAGGGAAACAAAAGAACAAACAAAACTATTCCTATAGTAAGATAGATAAAATTGATGATGATAACAGTAATAAAATATAATACATGTATGGGACTTATGTTGGAGAAGGCAATGGCACCCCACTCCAGTACTCTTGCCTGGAAAACCCCATGGATGGAGGAGCATGGCAGGCTGCAGTCCATGGGATCGCTAAGAATTGGGCACAACTGAGCGACTTCACTTTCACTTTTCACTCTCATGCATTAGAGAAGGAAATGGCAACCCACTCCAGTGTTCTTCCCTGGAGAATCCCAGGGATGGAGGAGCCTGGTGGGCTGCCGTCTGTGGGGTCGCACAGAGTCAGACACGGCTGAAGCAACTTAGCAGTAGCAGCATAGGACTTATGTAAATCAGAAACTATTCCCAGTAATTCTTATTGTTACGCAATAAACTCTATTATTCTCATTTCATAGGTAAGGAAATTGAAGAGGTTAAATAACAACATAGTCCGGGAGTTGGTGATGGACAGGGAGGCCTGGCGTGCTGCGATTCATGGGGTCGCAAACAGCCAGACACGACAGAGCGACTTATCTGATCTGATCTGGCTAGTTAAGAGTGCATTTGAAGTCAGAACCCAGCCAGCGTGGTTCACAAATCTGGGCTCTTAAACACTATGTTATGCAGCCTCTGGGTTGTAAATGATAATAATAACATTAAAATATTAACAAAATTGTAAATAATTAATATAGTTCTCATTGTGTACCAGGCGCTAGTCTAAGCACTTACACACAAGCCAGCTTATGTTACCCTTTCCCCATGGGTAACAGAGACCCAAAAGAGGAGGAATGTGCCTCTGAAACTACTGAATATTTTTGTTGTTGCTGTTCAGTCACTCAGTCGTGTCCGACTCTTTGAGACCCCATGGACTGGACTATACCAGGCTTCCCTATCCTTCTCTATCTCCCAGAGGTTGCTCAAACTCATGTCCATTGAGTCAGTGATACCATCCAACCATCTCATCCTCTGTTGACCACTTCTAAACTATGTTGCCTGTTAAACATGCACTCTACTTGAGTGGTATAAAAGGAGATGCAAGGACTTCTGTGGTGGTCCAGTGGCTGAGACTCCATGCTCCCAATGTAGGAAGTCTGGGTTCAAACCCTGATCAGGGAACTAGATTGTACATACTGCAACTAAAACTCACATGCCACAAGTTAAAAAAAATCCCACATGCCACAATAAAGATCAAAAATCCTGCATGCTACAACTAAGACCTGGCACAGCCAAATAAATATTAAAAAAAAAAAAGAGGAGATGCATATATATCGCTCAAGAGGAAATTCCAGAGTTTTTCTTTTTAAATAAATGCATAATTGTCATCATTCTGGTATTTGGTGATATGCTCTATACCCTGACCTCTGTGCAATGGAAAGCAGATGGGAGTTTAAAGCCTGTGTTCACTCCATGGGAGCATCAAGCTCTCTCATTTTCATTTCCATGAATTTAGAGCATAGACTCTGTGATCAGGATGTATCAATTCAAATCCCAACTCTGTCCCTTTTACCCAGGTGATGCTGGGCAAGTTATTGAACCTGTGTTTCCCAGTACCTGCATCCACAGATTGGAAAGCTTAACAGGAGATACATTAGAGGGCTGGGATGGGGACAAAACAGTATTAAACATTTTTGTTGGTGTTATTACAAGACAATAAACGAGGTCCTCCAGGTCTGTGAAATGTACAAAACATAATGAAATGGCCACTTTACCTCAGTTGGGTCCCATAAAATGAGGAACAATAAAGAAAAACAAGTCAATTATTCCATGGTCATGAACTCAAACCATGAGGAGAACTGGCAACGCACGTTATAGACACATCAGCTGTGGCAAAAATAAGTCAACATTGTTTGTAAAGGCCTGTGATGTCTGGGTTACCAGCTGTCTGGAAAAAGGAGAACACAGCTTCCTTTTTTGTTTAATGTGGCCTGCCAGCCAGCTGGCATTAGGGGAAGAGGAGGGAGCTCATGTTGTTTGAGCGACTCTCTGTGCCAAGTATATTGTGTAACTTGTCTCGTTTGGTTCTCCCAGCTCATTGCTAGGGTGGTATCAATACCCCTGATGTACACATGGAAGATAGATGTAGGGAGGTCAAATAAGCCAGCCAAAAACCCACCAGGAGCAAATGGTATTCTGACTTCAAAGTCAGTCAGGCCATGCCATTGACTGCTTTTTTTTTTTTTTTTAGTTGAAGCATAGTCAACTTACAGTGTTGGGTTAGTTTCTGGTATATAGCAAAGTGCATACATATATATTATTTTTCATGTTCTTTTCCATTATGGTTTTCACAGTTGTTGAATATAGTTCCCAACAGTAAGCTAAATAGTAGGACCTTGTTGCTTATCTAGTTTAGAAGTAACAGTTTGTATCTGCTAATCCTAATTGCCTAATTTATCACTCCTTTCTCTTTCTCCTTTGGTAATTATGTTTGTTTTCTATGACCATTGACTACTCTTAATAATGCCAAGTAGATTCATCGTTGACCAGTTGGAGTTAGCAGTAAAAATAAAAAACTTCACATGAGGAAATACCCCATTCACATTAAGATATTTGAAAAGTGTATAATCAACAAATATTTATTTATAAATGGCCTCCAGTTTTTTTCCCATCCAAAATTTACTCAAAAGCTTCTTGCATATTTCAGTTCAATTTTTTCTTTCTCTTTGTAATTTTTCATATTTCTTCCTTATTACTAAGGTAAAAATGGAAAAATGTGGAAGGGATGAAAATTATGTATCAAATTAAGAAGTTTTAAATGTATGAAAAAAACTAAAATGCATAGGGTATGAAGTATACTATACTTTTTTCTTGTAATTATCCATAAGAAATGAGCTCATGAGCAGAGCAATAAATTTGTCATTATTATTGAGTCAAATATACAAGTTACAATTAGAATTTTTATGATTGCCTTTAAGTTTTTAAAATATTAGATTGATGGTACAGTAAGATTTTCTATTAGGTTAATACTGCCATTAAAATGCTAGATTAGCTAGATAGCTCTTTTATTTTCTCTGTCTCATAACATAAAATAGATTAATAGAATCAAAACTGCACCATTTGTCAGGAAACCTGCATTCTAGTTCTATGTTGTATTATTTTCTGAGATTTACAGGTAGGGAAAAGTTAAACAGCTAGTAAGTGGCAAAGCTAATATCCATATTCAAGACGCAAGTAACAAAAGGTCCAAAGGAGACTTGTGATAAGAAGCATTTGATAGTAGATTCATAAATTTAGACTTGAAGTCTTTTAACTCATCCATTGTAGATTAGAAGGCAGATGGTGGTTTCTATGAATAATGTACAGTTTCTTAGCTAAGCTAATAAGATAATCATATTTAAACCAAAGTATACCAATATTGGAGAAGGCAATGGCACCCCACTCCAGTACTCTTGCCTGGAAAATCCCATGGATGGAGGAGCCTGGTAGGCTGCAGTCCATGGGGTCTCTAAGAGTCGGATACGACTGCGCAACTTCACTTTCACTTTTCACTTTCATGCATTAGAGAAGGAAATGGCAACCCACCCCAGTATTCTTGCCTGGAGAATCCCAGGGACGGGGGAGCCTGTTGGCTGCCGTCTATGGGGTCGCACAGAGTCGGACACGACTGAAGTGACTTAGCAGCAGCAGCATACCAATATTGCTTAAACATTCATTCCAACTGATAGGATAAATCTGAATTTAGAGATTGGTGCATAATAAAAAAAATAAGAAATAATGATTCTCTATATCCAATATTATAATTTAACATAATTTCTGACAAATATAAATTTGTATATATTCATGGAGAGACAGTTTATGGAAAGTTTGTTCATTCAAAGCTAAACCTTTCTCATGAGTCATTTTTCATGTGATTTTTGTTAGTACTCAGGAAAAATTTTTAACATGCTTTGCTCTGTAGAATTAATAGTACAATACTGAACATGACATGGAAGATATTACAGTGTTATTAGATTGAAAAAATATGCAACTGTAATTAGAGTAAACTTCAGTTGTTTGCAGGATAATTATTGTTCCACATTGTTTTGCATTCCTACAATGGACATAAATGTGTGAGTGTACACACATGCACGAGTGTGCAAATGTGTGTATACAAGTGTCGTGCAAGTTGTGTCTGAGCAGGGTGGAACTGAAAGGTTGTTGTTGAATCACGCGAATACACCAGGATTCTTGGCCCCCGGAGGAGAAGAATTCAATCCGGGGCCAGAGACGAGGCTTGATCGCTCGGAGCTTTTGTGTAATAAAGTTTTATTAAAGTATAAAGATAGAGAAAGCTTCTGACATAGGCATCAGAAGGGGGCAGAAAGAGTACCCCCCTGCTAGTGTTTAGCTGGATGTTATATAGTCACTAGCAGTCTGTTAATGAAAGAAAGGAATGTCTTAAAATTCAGAATGGCACCAGGCCCCTCACCCATAAGATGCATTTTGGGATAAATGGTTTATCCTGGGCCATAAAATGATTAACTTGAATCTTGAAGAAGGGCAGACCACCATACAAATAGTTTCATTTACATAGATTAGGGGAACAATATCCATACTGGTTTGTCAAGTAGGTTCTGGGCCAAGAGGCGGAACCGACTTGGAGACAGAGTTTTGGGGTAAAGGCATAGTACATTAGCATAGCTTAAGACAAACATTTCCATAAGAAAAAGGCATTGGTTATCTCTAGACTCGAGAATAGCTAACTTCAGGTGAAACCGGGTGTCATTATGGCAACACAATATTTTAAGAGAAACCTCCCTTTAAATTTGTATAGAGAAGGAAAAAATATTGCTAGTTTGTTTCCTCCTGCCGCTTAAGAGAGATAAAAATGTCTGACACTTGCAGGCTATTTCCTCTATTTGGAGACCCCTGGCCTTCCTGCCTGTTACCCTCTCATTCCCCCCTTTTCTTTTAGGAGAATTATGTTGCCTAGGGAAAAGGGGCGTCGTTCTCATTCCATAACTACTTCCGAGCTGACAAGGGGCGTTGTCCCTAAATTGGTGAGGCAACATATTCTCCTAATCCTCATATTGAGGATATCTGATCCAGGGGCCCCAAATAGTAGCTGGAGGAAGCTACAGTAGTAGCAGGAGTTTGAGCAACCATTTGTAACTTAAAAGCTTTCATGCGGCTAGAAACAAATCCAGTTATACAATTACAGATGCAGGGAGCAAACAGCAAGAACAAAACAACCAGAATTATCGTAATTAAGATAGTTGTCCACCATGGGGAATTAGTTAACGTTTTCCAAAGTGAAGCAATTGAGGCTTCAGGAGTGTCCATGGCCCTAATCATCTTGTTCATGTGGTTAGTAAAATGAGTAACATTCGTGTTCATATCAGGTATATATGTACAGCATTGGGTATGAATAATGGCACAAGTTCCTCCTTGTGCAGCTGTCAGAATGTCTAGAGCCAATCTGTTTTGTAAAACCACCTTTCTAATTTGTGCTTGTTCAGCATTAAGAGCTGAAATAGCCTTTTGAGAATCTTGTAATGCCTGTTGAGTAAAATTAGTCAAAGCATCCACTCGTAACATAACATCTGTAGTTCCCAAAGAGGGAACAAATGCTGCAGCCAAATAATCATACCAATAAAATACAGACCTTGCCCACCGAGTTCTAAGGTGGGGTAAATTAGCAGGCTTTTCTGGAAGCTCTGAAAATATAAAGCCATGTAACCTCATAATCAAAATTAAAAGTCACATTATGTCCATAGTTAGAGTACAAAGTGTTGCATCAGTCCATTTTAGGGTTGGTAGATGTCATCAGATGAAGAGGCATCGCATGTGATTGTTGTCGAAGGTATTCACAGACTTGGAGAAAGTCTTTATCTTGAAGTGGGGATGTCCACCACAGGAAGCCTTCCACTGATGAAGAGGGGAGTGCTCCGCAGACCCAGCAGTTAGACCGATTGTGGAATGCAGCATAGGAGTGAGCCCAGGACAGGAGGACATTGCCTTGAGGATCCAACAGCAGACTCAGGATATTTGGAGTCAGCAGAAGTAAGCTCACATAGGTTATCAGGCCCATCCGCTGCCCTTTGCTTAACTCTAGAGCTCGGGTCAGGGCCACAAGCTCCGCTAACTGAGCACTAGTTTCCTGGGGGAGAGATTTTGCTTCTAAAACCTGTTCAGCAGTCACCACGGCGTAACCTGCTTTACGCTTTCCATCCTGAACAAAAGAACTGCCATCTGTAAATATTTCCATGTCAGGATTGTCTAATGGGGTATCTTTTAGATCCTCCCGAGCTGCATAGTTTAAAGTTAGGAATTGAGAACAATCGTGATCAGGTGTTTTATTTTTCTTCTCAGGAAGGAAAGTGGCAGGATTTAAATTTCCACAAACTTTAAGCTTAGTTACTGGTCCTTCTAACAACAATGACTGATACTTAAGAAGCCTACTGTCTGTCATCCAAATATTAACCTTAGAATTTAAGATTCCACTCACATCATGAGAAGTCAGTACAGTAAGGTTTCGTCCATTAATTATTTTTAAAGCTTTAGGTGCTAATAAAGCCGTTGCCCCAATTACTCTTAGGCAGTGGGGCCACCCACATGCAACTACATCTAATTCTCTGCTTAGATAAGCAATAGGTTGTTGGTGAGGCCCTCGGGGTTGTGTCAAAACTCCCAATGCCACACCTTTTCTTTCAGTGACAAACAAATTAAATTCTGACCCTGTGGGCAAGCTCAGAGCTGGAGCTTGCAGGAGAGCAGTCTGAAGAACCTTAAAAGCCTTTTGAGTTTCTGGAGACCAAACCAGTTTGTCAGTTTGGGCCTGCTGAGTTTCAGCTTTAAGTTTATAAAAAGGTCGGGCAAGTTCCCCATAACCCGGAATCCAAATGCGACAGTAACCTGTGATTCCCAAAAATCCTCTCAATTGTCTTAAAGTCATAGGTAGGGGGTGATTTAGTATAGGTTTAATTCTCTCAGGGCCTATGGCCCTAGTCCCTTCTGATATGATTAGGCCCAGATATCTAACCGATTGTTGACAAAGCTGAGCCTTTTCTCTTGATGCCTTGTAACCACAGCCTGCCAGAAAGTTTAAGAAATCTTCTGAGGCTCGCGAACAAGCTTCCTCTGTCTCAGCACAGAGCAAAATATCATCTACATATTGTAACACCACTGCTTCAAAGCTATTAAAGTTTTGTAAATCCCGTGACAAACTTTGTCCGAATAAGTGAGGACTGTCACGAAATCCCTGGGGCAAAACTGTCCAGGTTAACTGAGAAGCTGGCTGCGTAGGGTCTTCAAAGGCAAATAGGAATTGACTTTCTTCCGCCAAAGGCACTGAATAGAAGGCATCCTTTAAATCAATTACTGAGAAATATTTGGCCCGTTCAGGAATTTCAGACAATAGAGTATAAGGATTAGGCACCACGGGGTGTAAAGGAACTACAGCCTCATTTATTATTCGTAAGTCTTGAACTAGTCTCCATTTACCATTTGATTTCTTTATACCCAAAATAGGAGTGTTGCAAGGACTGTTACAGGGAATTAATAGTCCCTGCTCCTTTAAATTTTCGATGATGGGTTTTAACCCTTCCTTAACTTCAGGTTTCAGTGGATACTGCTTCTTATGTGGAAATACGTGCGGGTCTTTGAGCTTAACAACTACAGGAATAGCATTTTGTGCTCGACCCACAGATTTTCCATCAGCCCATACTCTAGGATTTACATTTTGTTCAACTAAAGGGAGAGAAAGGGAGGGCTCCATATTCATGAAAACAGAGGCATGGACCTTGCTCAGTATATCCCTTCCCAAAAGGGGTGAGGGAGATTCTGGCACAATCAGAAACTCGTGTGAAAACAGCACAGAATCCCAGTTGCAAGATAAAGAATAACTGAAATAATACCTTTTGGCTCGTCCAGACAGTCCCATTACGGAAGCGGATCGGGAAGAAAGTGGGCCAGGGGCTTCAGTAAGCACAGAATAAGTTGCCCCAGTATCTAAAAGGAAATCGACGGATTGGCCCCCCACAACTATTAATACCCGGGGTTCCTCAGGTGTAATTAGGACGGGAGCTTGTGTGGGGACCCCCGGGCACCTTCAGTCCTGATTGTCTTGAGAGTCCGACCCCGGAGACCTACGCCTCTGGGGACAGTCTCTCTTCCAGTGTGGTCCTTTGCAGACCGGACATGGAGCCGGGGGCGGCTTAGATGCCTGAGGGCAATCCCGCTTGAGGTGCCCCTCCTTTCTACAGCAGTAGCAAGCCCATCCCTTTTCACCTGGGCCCCTCTGGGCATTTTTCTCAGGCTGTTTAAGAACGTTTTTCATAGCCATGGCGAAGGCTTCCGCCTTTTCCTTTGTCTTTTTTGCCTTTCTTTCTTTTCCTCATATTCCCTACCATAATAGACTGTCTGAGCCAGTTGTAACAGAGTATCTAAAGACTGATTTGGTCCATACGCCTGTTTTAATAGCTTACGGCGGATATCTGGAGCCGACTGAGTGAGAAATCTATCCTTTAAGATCACTTTTCCCTCTTCACTTTCGGGATCAATCTCAGTGAATCTGCGAAGGCCTTCTCTCAGTCTATCTAGGAATTTACCAGGAGCTTCTTTCTCTTCCTGTTCTATATTTGCCAATTTGCCATAGTTTAAAGGCTTAGAACGCGCCTGCCTAAGTCCTTCAAGAATACATCTAACAAAATGACTCTGATCCCATCTTCCTTTAGCTGTGTTGTAGTCCCAGTCTGGTTCTATAGTTGGGACCGCCTGATTCCCAGTGGGGAGGGCCGCTATCTCGTTCTCCCTCTTCCCTACTGATTCATTACCAAGCCACTCATCTCCATAAGCAACCGCTTTTCCCAAAACTCGAGTCTTTGACTCAGGAGTCAGCGTTTGTCCCAAGATATACATCACATCCTTCCAAGTGAGATCATAAAGCAAAGTAACACCTTTAAAAGCTCTGATATATTTTTCTGGGTCCTCTAAATAGTCTCCCAGATCCTCCTTGATTCTTTGTATTTCTTGATAAGAAAAAGGCTTATTAACTCTCATGGACTGATTATTTCTCCCGGTGGGTGTTTCATAAAGAGGCAACAGCTTGTGTGGCTGTTCCTCAGTCTCTCTGGCTGCTCTGCGCATATGATCCCAGGGATAGATTGGAGAAACCTGTTTTTCCTCTTCTCTTTGTCTCCTGTCCTCCATCTCATCGCTTACTTCGATGGTCTGAGTTTCTACTGAAACCAGAGTAGTCTGAGGTCGTACTGAGACAGGAGTTGTTTGGACCTCCATGTGGGCAATTTGAATCCCAGTTTGGAGTCCCAGGTACGGGGGCAAAGGAAGAGGATAGGGAGGAGCTGAAGGTTTCACACCCAAATCTATACCCTTAGGACATAAGTCTGGCATATTTCGCAGAGAGAAAAAGGGCAACACATATGCTACTTCTACCCATTTCCCTTGTTCCTTACAGAACCGGTCTAATTGTAGAACAGTATTATACTTAAGAGACCCTCCAACTGGCCACCGTTTGCCGTCCTCCAATGGATACCGTGGCCATGCAGTATCACATAGGAAGACCAGGTGTGTCTTCTTTAAGCCCTGGGGATCAAATCTATCCCAGTTTTTCAGGATACAGTTCAAAGGAGTGAGGCTGGAATTGTTAGCTCCCATCTGTAAGAGAGAAAAAAAAGCGACCAGCGCCATTTTTTCTACCGGAGGCGTCCCTCCCTGCTCTAGATGGGGGTGTAGACAGACGTTACACCAAAAGCTTTTCCTTCCTGGTCGGACTTAGTCTGTCCCTTACCGACGCAGGGGCCGTACTCGTCCCTCCCGGTTCTACCACCGAGATGGGGTGGGGATGTACCAGGGGTAGACTTGATAGCATCCCTACTTGACGTCCAGCTCTTCACCCTTAACCTTGCTTGCCTCTGATGTCACCCGGGGTGAATCAGAGTAACCTCCCGGAATGCCTCCCAAGCTAAGACCATTGTGGGAAACATTCGTCACCTGAGTGCCTGTGCACGACCCTGAGTATTTCCTGACCACAATAAGACCGACGCGAACATAAAACTGAGATGTTCTTTCCAAGCATCACCACACCAGTATAACAGCCTCCTCTGATCCACTAAGAGCCGGCATTACCAAAGAAAAAAAAAAACCCATCGCAGTCCCAATCTGAGTAACCTTTAACCTCAGAGATGTTCTGGGAGCTAGAGCTCCATCTAGCTTCCGAACTTTCGATTCCTAGCGAGGCTAGACACTTTCTTGACTACCAATCCAAGTTTGGGACCTAAGCCACAGTACACAGTAACAGTATAGATCACAAGTCCCTTGAAAGTCTATGATCCGATAGATTAGGTTAGTACTTCTAATTCCCAAGGAGTTATGAAATGGTCAAAGAGACCGAAAAGTTTGACCGAGAAAGGACAGTTCGGTCCACACGCTTTGCCCATTTCTGGTCGGTTCCCGAAGAAGACATTGGGTGCCTCTTGGCATTGGCAGGTCGGTATAACGCCCCGACAGGTTTCTGCCATGAGCCGTATGAGATCACCGTGGAACCGCAGAGCAGGGCTCCTTACTTGTTTCACGCAGGGCATGCCATTCATTCACACAAGCACACGGTAGAGTTAGTAAAGCATAGCAGAAAACGTGTTCGCTAAGAGAACAAAGAACTAAAGCTCCAAGCATCCTTACCTTGTCCTGAAGGATCCCGGACGAGCCCCCAAGATGAAAGGTTGTTGTTGAATCACGCGAATACACCAGGATTCTTGGCCCCCGGAGGAGAAGAATTCAATCCGGGGCCAGAGACGAGGCTTGATCGCTCGGAGCTTTTGTGTAATAAAGTTTTATTAAAGTATAAAGATAGAGAAAGCTTCTGACATAGGCATCAGAAGGGGGCAGAAAGAGTACCCCCCTGCTAGTGTTTAGCTGGATGTTATATAGTCACTAGCAGTCTGTTAATGAAAGAAAGGAATGTCTTAAAATTCAGAATGGCACCAGGCCCCTCACCCATAAGATGCATTTTGGGATAAATGGTTTATCCTGGGCCATAAAATGATTAACTTGAATCTTGAAGAAGGGCAGACCACCATACAAATAGTTTCATTTACATAGATTAGGGGAACAATATCCATACTGGTTTGTCAAGTAGGTTCTGGGCCAAGAGGCGGAACCGACTTGGAGACAGAGTTTTGGGGTAAAGGCATAGTACATTAGCATAGCTTAAGACAAACATTTCCATAAGAAAAAGGCATTGGTTATCTCTAGACTCGAGAATAGCTAACTTCAGGTGAAACCGGGTGTCATTATGGCAACACAATATTTTAAGAGAAACCTCCCTTTAAATTTGTATAGAGAAGGAAAAAATATTGCTAGTTTGTTTCCTCCTGCCGCTTAAGAGAGATAAAAATGTCTGACACTTGCAGGCTATTTCCTCTATTTGGAGACCCCTGGCCTTCCTGCCTGTTACCCTCTCAGAACAAGGGATGTGTAGACAGATAATGAATTTTAAAGATAGAATGAAACATTCTATTTTATTAGATTACATGTATATTGAATTTAGCATGTTAAGATTTAAAAAACTATGACAAATAGAGATTAGACAGCTTGCTAAAGTCACATGGGTAGTAAGTGGAAAAATCCCATTCTTACTTGTGTGTCTCCCTCTCAAACTACAGAAACATTAATGTATGCGGTCATGTAATGCATTACTGTATATCTGTGTACATATTTTGGAATTTAATAGAGTTTTTGCATTTGCTTCCTTAGGATTTTTTCCCATTTCTATTTGTTCCCTCTCCTTTCAATATGTTTTACTTAAAGCATACAAGACATTGCCGTATTTCTCATCAGCAATAATAAATGCTGAATTATGAATTGGGAGCTTCCAGTTATGTTAATAGGATTAAGGAAAATCAAGTTAAAAATACAGTTTCCATTAGTGGGTATTGAGAAGTTTAGACTAGGACTCACTTTTTCTTAATACCAAAGATTTCAAAGTCGTTAGAAAAGTTTATTTAGCTACTAAGAAGATTTATTGGTGATTATTCTTTTTAAAGTAAAAAGAAGATCTTTTTTTAATATTTCTGATTATTACTGCTTTTCTATGGAATGTTATGCATTGGTAGAAGGCAAAACAAAGCTGTCCTCTTGTAGCAGCTTCTCTTCCCTCTCTGCTCTGCTCCCAGCAACGTAAGAGATTGAAGAACTCAGCATTTCACAATCAAGTCAGGATTTTTGATCAACGATGCTTTTTATTGAGATACTACTTTAATATCTTAATTTTGCTTCTTCGGTAGAATGAGTATGTAGACATAAATCATATATCATCTACTATCCATCATTAGGATTAGGCAAGTGCTTTTTTGAAGTCAACACTTTTGCATTTCCTATTGGAATAGCTATAAAACAGTCAATTAATTCTCACTTAATAGTAATGGGGTAATTCTCACACCTCACAATATGGTTATTAACCAACTTTCACTCTGCCCTGTTACCTTGATAAAAAATAATTTGTCTGGATTCCAAGACTGTTTTCATCACCATGCCAAGGGTCTCAGAAAAATTGATTTCTGGCCTTTTAATTAAGAAAAGCAATAAGGAAACAAGTTCACAAAGTTTGATATCTAAAATATAGTTATGTAGAAAATTACCCTTCAGTCAGAGGACCACCTTTAGAACTATTCAATTATGCATATTTCAGGGTAAGATGTCATAGTGAGATGTACAATAGTTTTGCCACCATTTCATAGCTCAATTCTTGCAAAGGCTAGAATATAATTTAGCCAAAATGAATCCAAATTCATACATTCTTTCAAAAGATCTTAGATGCCAGCTGGGTCTAGAAATAAAAGGGGGAATTTTGAGGGCACATCCATTTATGAACTCTGTTGGGAATTTCTAAACATCATATTTCTGCTAAAACTTTCTGAAGTACATACGAAAAATCATTCCAGTACATTTTTATAACATTATAATACTTCAATATCTATCAATTCTTGATTTTGTCTGCAATAAACTTATAATAAGAAAAATTAAAATATCACCTGATCATTTTGAACCCCCAGAAAATTTGCCTGATTTATTTTTTCATTCATTCAACAAATACTTGTTAATGTTAATTATGTGATAAGTACTATTCTGAATACTGAGAATATAGCAGTGAGTCAAACTGACAGTCTCTTTGTCCTTGATAATCTTACATTTTAGATACCAGAAGATATATAATAATATTGCATTATGTATGGATAATGCTTAGTAAAATAAATGTAAAGCTTTCCAGGCAGTAAAGGCTATGAGAAAGATAGAGCAGAGTAATAAAAGAAAAGAGACCAAAGAGTGAGTGGAGCAGGGCACTATCTTATGTAGGATTTTCAAGACATACCTCTAAGTAGTGAATTGTGAGCCAACGCCTAAGGGAGGTTGCTGTGTATCAAGCTGTCCAAACAGAGGAAACCACAGATGGATAGGTTCAGATGTGGGAGTGTACCTGGCTTGTTGGAGGAACTGCAAGGAGACCTGCTTAGGGAGCAGATGAGATCAGATTCAGACACACATAAAGTCCTCATTGGCTAAGTGATGATCTGTTTCTTCACAACATTAGGGTTCAGAATGTGGTGATATCTGGTGGGTCAGCACTGTCAAGGACCCAATCATCAGTCACTCAGGTTGCAGGTTTAGTGGTTTAAAGTATCTCAATGCTGCAGAAGACTTAGACTTGTTTTTCAAATGAAGACATCTCACAATAAGTGAATCTAGGTATGTTATACCCGATTTGTTGTTGTTTAGTTGCTAAGTCATGCCCAACTCTTGGACTGTAGTTTGCCAGTCTCCTCTGTCCATGGGATTTCCCAGGCAAGAATACTGGAGTGAGTTGCTATTTCCTTCTCCAGGGGATCTTCCTGACTCAGGGATCAAACCCACAGCTCCTGCATTGGCAGGCAGACTCTTTACCACTCAGTCACCTGGGAAGCTCATGTTATACCTGATTACATGGTAAATGGCAGAGCTGGCAGCCTCTGTGTTCTATATTTTTTCTCCCAGTTCACTGCACTGTCTCTGCATGGGATAAATCTGCTATGTCCATTTCTGTACCTCAAATCAGAAACAAGTGAGCTGACCAATGAAATGTCTCCCATTTTTCAATTTGTTAATATGAGATATAACATATCCAAACGGTATATTTACATATGGAAAGATAGCCCATGAAATGATGACTGCCACAGAAATCTTGTCCACATGAACTGAAATCACAGAGGCAAGGACCATTATAGGTCCTCATTTTCAACACACTTGACAAATGGCACTTTGAATTTACAGAATTGAAAAACTAGAAAATTGATTTCACTATTTAGACTCGACGCCTTTTTAGATAATGGTGCTGGTGTGTTGTTAGCTGGTGAAAATTCAACATCAACAATGACGAGGAGGAAAGTACCAAGACTAACATGTTGGTCAGCTTTGTCTTGGGGAAGTTATTTCTTCCCTTTTCCCAACTTTCCCACTTTACTTATAAATTGAAGGTGTTCTAAAACATTATCTCTTAATCTTTAAGGTGTCTTGTGAAAAGTTCCAAATTTCCATCAATCCATATCTTTATTGCTCTTTTTACTTCTCTCTTTTCCTTTAGCCTAGAAAGCCCCAAAGCCTCACAGTTCAGTGACCATGTTTCTCCCCCTAGGTCTAAAGTGAAACCAGGGGTTATGCTGAGCTAGTGAGTGAGCTCAGAAATCTCATATGCCCTTGGTCCCTGGAGTTCCGCCACTTGAAATGGTATTTTCAGGGATGACTTCACAATATAGGAAATAGATCCTTAGCCATGCGTGTCATTAGTTCCAACACCTAACGGGCAGCATTTCCAAAAGAAAAACAACAACACTTGGGACCTTTAAAGTCCTGGGGTTGCCTTAAGAACAAGGGGCTATTTGCTAGACCTTATACTTTTCAAAGTCCTGCTGCTGCTGCTGCTAAGTCACTTCAGTCGTGTCCGACACTGTGTGACCCCATAGACGGCACCCCACCAGACTCCCCCGTCCCTGGGATTCTCCAGGCAAGAACACTGGAGTGGGTTGCCATTTCCTTCTCCAATGCAGGAAAGTGAAAAGTAAAAGTGAAGTCTCTCAGTAGTGTCCGACTCTTAGCGACCCCATGGACTACAGCCTACCAAGCTCCTCCGTCCATGAGATTTTCCAGGCAAGAGTACTGGAGTGAGGTGCCATTGCCTTCTCCGTTTCAAAGTCCTAGCTTCGTGTTAACTTTGTTTTGTTCTTATAGCAGTAATGTCAGGTAGCCGGGTGCAATCTACTTTGTATGAAGCCTACCACCATCACTCCTGACGATTGCAGCTAAGATCGGATACTGGTGGGGCTCTTTCCATTTTGAAAAACAATTTTCTGTGGTTTATCTCATGTATTCACACTAGCCCTGTGAGTTTGTTTGTATTAGATTACTAGTCTGATATAGCCAAACATTATTTGCGTGTATGTCTTTGTGTAAGAACATGAGAGACACTAAGCCAAAGAGAAACTAAGTTTTTCAGACTCTAAATCTACTCTTTCTTCTCTACACCACAGAAATCTACATCTGAAATGGAACAAAACACGACTGGGTTACACAGAGAAAAGGCTCTGTGAAATTAAGCCTAGACATTCTAATCCTACATTTGAGTGAGAGTGCTCAAACAGGATCACCAAGTCTAGGATTAATTAGACAGAGTCTGATAGCCTACATGAAGACTGAGACTCCCATGATGTTTCCATTCTATGTAGAAAAGCAGGATACTGAGCAGTTCCTCATTCCCTCAGACTGGCTTTGGAGGTGTCCTCTATAAGTGATATGCTATTTTCCATATAAAATTAATTTTTAATACCATTGGTCAAGTTTGGGGCTCTTATAAATAAAGCCTCTATGAACATCATGTACAATTCTTTTTTGGACATGAGTTTAGATTTCTCTTGAGGAAAACCTGAGAGAAGAATGGCTGAGTAATTTGCAAAGTGCATTTTTAACTGTATAAGAAATTGACCAACTCTTTTCCAAATGATTTGTACCATTTTATATTCTCATTAGTATATATGAGAGTTTCAGTTGCTTTACACTTTGGCTACTGTTTGGTAATGTCAGTCATTTTTTCTTTTTTAAATTTTGGTTATTCTAGTAGGTAGAACTTAGTGGAATTTCACTGGGGTTTTAATTTTATTTTCTCATGACTAATGACATTAGTATCTCTTTATATACTTTTTGGCCTTTTATATATTTTCTTTGGTTTACTGTTCACATATTTTGCTAGTTTATTTTAAGGGGCTTTATATCTTCTTATTAACGTGTAGTGAGAATTCCTTATATATTATGGATAGAAGTCTTTTGTCAGATAAATGTAGGTATCGTGAATATTTTCTCTCAGTACAGAGCTTGCCTTTTTGTTTTACTTAGCTATGTCTTTCTAAGAACAAAAGTTTAATTTTGATGAAGACAATTACAAATATTTCTTCTGTATTAGATGAAAATTTACTGAAATGAAAATATAGGTGTTATTTACTAGAAAAGCCTTATATGCAGAATGATTTCATTTTGGTTAAAAAATATCTTTATGTAGATAGATGCCCAGTAATTCTGTGTTTTAATTTTTAAAAGTTAAAGATGTTTTAATTTTTTTAGTCCTCCTTATCAGCACTTACTTTTTACAAAGCTTGTGTCATTCTGTTGTAATAACTAAAGTATTTTTTAAAGAAATTATGTAAAATAAGAAGTGAAAGTAGCTTTCTTATTCTTCCCTTCCAAATCTACTCTTAATACTAAGCTGTCTTAACATTTTAGTACATTTTTCTATAACTACTTTTATGTATATTCTTAATATTTAAAAACTATGATATATTGTTCTTCATTTGGTAACCACTTTTGTAAGAAAATTTGACATATCATGCACATCTCATAGATATTTATCCATCAAACAATATTTATTATTCCCCTTTTGTTGGATACATAGACTGTTCCCATTTTCGTTGTGTTGTTATAAGCAGTGGCTCAATTAGCATTCTGGAGTGAACACGTTTAAGAAATCAACATTCAGCAAGTATTTATTGAGCATTTCTGCCAGGCTTTGTTCTAGACATTGAGTATACAGTAGTGAGCAAAGCAAATTTTTTGCTGTTCAGGAATTTACTACTACAGGGTAATGATCAAAACTATTAGCAGGAACAAACTTCCTTGCTCTTTCAAAGACTGTGGGGAAAGCAGAACAAAGGTGATTTCATAAATATTTATCTTCACAAACAGCAATGAAAAAGAAGCTTGTCATGAATATAAATTAAATGCATAATGTAGCAATAAGATTACTAGAATAAGAGTATCAGAATAGAATATTCTCTGGAAATATTGGGTGTATTGCATATACTCCATTTCCCACTGTTTGTTTATTTAGGAATAGGAAAAGCATGGGTTACAAATTCAAGCTAATCATCGTGATCAGTTGCTATATATATATATGTTATTTTATATATATACATATATTTTATATATCCTGCGTGTGTGTTCAGTCACTCAGTCATGTCCGGCTCTTTGCGACCCCATGGACTGTAGCCCACCAGTCTCCTCTGTGCGTGGCATTTTCCAGGCAAGAATACTGGAAGTGGGTTGCCATCTCCTACTCCTGGAATCCATTTACTCTCCCTCATAATGCTTCATTTCCTATTCAGAAGTTATCTCTGTGAAGTTTTAATGGTAGGAAAAAATCTAGGCTTACACCTTATCTTAAAGAAGCAGAAGACATTGGATCCTTCATGCCTCAGTCCAACAGAGGCAGAGAATAGCACATGGATTTATTTTGACCAATTTGGTGCTTTCTCTCAGTTGTAAGATACACAGGATAGACAGAAATGGTTGGAAGGTCACATCTGAACAGTAATTGCAAAAGACACCATACCTGGTAAGTTACTGTGGTAGGCTGAGTACTCTGCCTCTGGACCTTACTTTTTATTTTATTTAATTACTTTTCTAGCCCTCTCACACTCTGGAGCCTGACCCTTAGCCTCTCATTGATTCTGAGCTCATAACTTTAATAATTATGCTTTTGATTAAATTAGTCATTTAAAAAATCTCTTTTGCTTTCAATTTAGAGCTTTAAGTGAAACAGATGTTGCTTTTAACTTTTTCTTCAGTACCTACCACAAAATAGGCACTTCCCTGGTGGCTCAGTGGGTAAAGCGTCTGCCTGCCATGTTGGAGACCCGGGTTCAATCCCTGGGTCGAGAAGTTCCTCTGGAGAAGGAAATGGCAACCCACTCCAGTACTCTTGCCTGGAAAATTCCATGGACAGAAGAGCCTGGTAAGCTACATTCCATGGGATTCCAAAGAGTCACACATGACTGAGCAACTTCACTTCTCACCACAGAATAAGTTCTACCATACCACAAGAGGGGTGAGAAATATAGAATAATTAGAACAGGCACGTAGATGCTTGCTCCTCTTGGATAAGACACTCATTCATGCAATTTCAAGAAACAATACAGTGTACAAAGCACTGGACTAAGCTTTGGGGAGCTAAGGAGACAACTCTAATGTTTATGAAACAAGAGCAAGGCAACAGGGGTACGTTAGTCCGTCTGCAGATTCCTGAACTCACATTAGATGAATAGTATCTCCTTCTTTCACACATTACTGCAGTTCTCTGTGGTCATTAAAACTTAGACCTCTTACATTGGAAAAAAGTGAGGGGTGGAGATCTGATATCTACCTCATGGCACATGTGTGTGTGTGTGCACACACACACACACGCACACACAATGCCCTTGTCTTTATGCCTTAATTGAGAACAGCTTGGGTTTTGTGCACTAATACAATCAGTTTCTCCACCATGAGCTATGAAGGACTGGACACTCCTTCAGACATCCCTTAAGAATTATTTCATGAACGTTTGACATCAGAACCTTAAAGAGATTTACTTAAAGAATGTTCACTTATGGAGCAAAGACAGAAAATGGTGATAGAATGATAAATCATCTTGGCAGATAAAAATGAAAGTACTCAGTAAGCGCAGGCATGTTTTAGTAATTACAAATCAATTGTTTAAATTCATGATAAACTTTGCACCCTAACTGCTGAAATATTCTCTCTCTTTATAACTAGGAATTATAGTTCCATGTGGGTTTTTTTTTTTCCTTTTCAGATGTTTTAGGAAAGATTTAGGTCTTAGTATCTCCACAGACCCATGCTAATAGGTAGGATTATGTTGACAAGTGACGTTTCCAGGCCAGGGGTAAGATGTCTGGACTTTCCAGTAAGTGGGTTCATATATATCTGTGTGTGGACTATTTTTACTGACAGATTCTCCCAGCATGCTCTACCCTGGAGTTCTAGCTTTCAATTTCATTTAAGGGCCCACGCCTACTAATAAGGCCATTTTTGTAGCAGGCGGGAAGAGGGGGCAACAAACAATGACCGTCCTTTTGAACTTTCCTGGTTATCTTTTAATCTCTTTACCACCGTATCAAAGTGGCAGACCCGTTTTAGAGCTTACAGTTTTAAAAAAGCGAAGCATTCTCCCTAGTGGGAGAGTATCCTTTTCCCCAATATTGTAATAACAGGGCAGAGCTTTCTGATAAACATAGTGCCCTTAAGCATCCTTTAATATTTAATGATGGTATCGGAGAGATATTGACCTGAGTGAACAATAAGTTATAAAAACACCCAGAAGCTCACGTCAGATAAATCAGAACAATTGATTTTCCTTTTAAACATGAGCTTGCTATGGGAAGTATTTTAATAGGGAAGAAACAGGGCCAAGAAGCTGAGATTTAGAATGAATGAGGCATGGAAGATGAATTATAGGACTAACTGCTATTTATGGAGAATATAAAAAGCAAGTGTGTAGAGAGGTGGGAGCAAGCAGGATGACTTGTTGAAATATGGTGCCCTGTGAGAGCACGTTGACATACAATCCAAAGAAAACATGGACAATGCCATGAAGAATCGCGATTTATAGAGATGGTCTCTCCAAAGACCAGATATTAGGTACACACGATATTTTTGTGACATCTCTTCATTATGGTTTAATATTCAACTTGTCAGCCCCCCTTAGGCAGGGACAACTCTTCAGCCATTTATTGCAGGACCCATTAAGATAGAATCACCAGCGTAGTAGTCTGAACAGACTGGAAGGCTTTTATTCCATGCGTCTCTGCAAAACCCAAGACTGGCTTAGAATAGATGACTTCACTTGGAATGAAGCGCCAATTACAGCAGGAAAGTAGGCATTAAACATAACTGGAGTTCCTGAGGACAGGACAACCATAAAATGATGAATGATTAGGAGTAAATTTAATATTGTACTCTAGGTACAATACAAAATAATTTGTCAATCACCAGTGGAATGAAGGTGGGCATTACGGAAGGCAATTGCTGGCATCCATTTTATCTTTTCATTTGTTATTAAAATGAATCATGAGAGTCACTCTCCCTACTCATCATGTTTTGTGAGCAGGTTGCTTATTAATATTATTAAATCTTTCCTTGCTGGTTTGAATAAAATGCTTTGGAAGGAATGCATTATGTTTAACATTGTTTTGCTCAGACCCATTTGTCAGTATTTAATATCTATTTTATGCCTCTATATTTTCTAGGTGCCTTTTAAGAATATGTATTATTCTGCATGCACACACATGGTCTCAAATACAACTCTCTCCCACTTCACTAGATTAAGTGATTTCCTTTTGTAGATGGTAAAACCAGGACACAAAAAGGGAAAGAATTGCCCAAGGCCAGATACTGTTTTAACAACATAACAAAAATAAGAATGTCAAAATTAAACATAAAGCAGACTGTTAATCTGTCTTGGCATTCAGCTAGCTCTTGCTGGTGACAGTATTTTCCGCCTTGTTTATTTGGTGTACTTTTGCAAAATTTACATTGCGGTGATCCCCCGTTCCCATAAAATAAAAAGCCTTATATGAAGTAGGATAAGAAAAGATTAAATGCTGTGAGGGCTGCATAACATGTGCTGTTGCGCATGTTTCTTTGCTGAAAGTGTAGATTTTGCAGATATTCATCAAACCCCTCAGCATTCCTTACTTCTGTGCTGGAAATTGTCTGGCCCAGCGATCACCAGTTTTGTCCTGATGTCTCCCACTATGGCTTTGTAGATCAGAGTCAGCCATTCCAGCATGAAGCAAGGCATACGTAATACACACTGCTTAGGCATGTGGCCAAAGTATAGTGGTTAGTTAAGGAAGGAAAAAAGGCTGAATGGTATTTACCAAATTATTTCCTCTATTTCCCCTCCCCTCTTGATGTCTGAGGCACCAAATATTTTTTAATGTTACTTTATCCTTCTCTTCCTTTCTGTTTCTGGGCCCATGATCTTAGCACAAACATCCATTCATACCACAATTATTAAAATGGTGTCCTGAGAGACCATCACATCAGCCTAATGCTTTCCATACCTCCCCAAATCTTACACAAATAGTCACTGTTTTAATGATACCCTTCACTCACCCTCTTGGCTCAGATGGTAAAGAATCTGCTTGCAATGCAGGAGACCCAGGTTTGATCCCTGGTCTGGGTCGGGAAGATACCCTGGAGAAAGGAATGACAACCCACTCCAGTATTCTTACCTGGAGAATTCTATGGACAGAGGAGCCTGGTGGGCTGTAGTCCACGGGGTCACAAAAGAGTCAGACATGACTGAGCAACCAACACTTTCACTTTCACTGACACAACACCTCCCACTCTGCATCTCTACTCAGTTACCCTGGATGTCTGCAGTTGTGTCTGTCTCTTTGCAACCCTATGGACTGTAGCCTGCCAGGCTCCTCTGTCTATGGGATCCCCCAAGCAAGAATACTGGAGTGGGTTGCTATGCCCTCCTCCAGTGGGTCTTCCCAACTCAGGGATCAAACCCACATCTCTTAGTCTCCTGCATTGGCAGGGAGATTCTTTACCGCGAGAGCCACCTGGGAAGCTCAGATGGCTCCTTAAAATTAGGCAAAAAAAAAAAAAAAATCATAAACTTGGAGTTTAAAAGCTCTCTTAATGACACCTACTTATTTCTCCAACATTTTTTCTTTTAGTGCATTCCTACAAGAAATCTCTACTGCAGCTAAACTTTTTATTGTTCCACAATTAGATCAACCCATGCTTCTAAGTACCTTGAATGGGATCTTCTTTTTCTAATTCTCCAAGGCTGACTGTTCCTTCAGTTCCCAACTAGAGTCTCAGCTCTTCCACCAGGGCTAGCCTCTTCTTCTGAATACCTGCCCTGACCCTCTCCCTTGATGCAAGGACTCACATAACTGACTCATGGTTATTATGATCTAAAAGTTAAGCTGTCCAAAATGCCACTGTATATACACTCCCCCACCACCACCAGTCCCTTTTCCATCCTTTTCTAGCTCATTAAGTGGCAACATAATTCATCTACTATTGGGTAGGGTCCCATTTTTCCTCGTGTCTCACATTCAGTTCATTTGCAGTCTTATCAGTCCTGCTCCCAAGATATGTTTCACATCTTTGGACTTTTCTTCATGTTTCTTGCTATCACTCTAGCACAAGCCACCATCACTTGAACTGCTGCAAGGGTCTCCTAAAATGTCTCTTTTCCACTCAAATACATTCTCCACAAAATAGCCATTAAAACAAACAAATAGTTTGGTCCCTGCTTAGAACAAGCATCCCAGGGTCCAACAGAGATCCCTGCTGAGAACAGATCCTGTCGCTTCCCTGCTTGGAATGGTCCACATGCTTCACCATGACCTGTAGACTTAGCATGACGAGGTACATCACTAATCTTCTTTTGGGCCACTCTCTCCAGATGTATGTTCTAGCCATCTTGGCTTCCCAGTGACTCCTACATACACCACCTGGATTTTTTTTTCTTTTTTAATTTAAGCTTCTACACTTAAATCCATCTCTCCACTCCAGCAGCCTATTTCTCTTGACTGATGGGCTGCTTATTCAAGTCTCAGCTTAAACTTGAGAGGCCTTTATTAACCACTCCTAAATAGTGTAGGCTACCACCCCATTATTTTCTATCACCAAACTCTATTTGTTTCTTTCACAGCATTTACTGCAATCTCTATTATTTAGACATTTATATATTTACTTTATATTATCAGTTCAGTTCAGTCATTCGGTCATATCTGACTCTTTGCGACTCCGTGGACTGCAGCACACCAGACCTCCCTGTCCATCACCAACTCCCAGAGCTTGCTCAAACTCATGTCCATCGAGTCAGTGATGCCATCCAACCATCTTATCCTCTGTCATCCCCTTCTCCTCCCACCTTCAATCTTTCCCAACATCAGGGTCTTTTCACATGAGTCAGCTCTTCACATCAGGTGGCCAAGTATTGGAGTTTCAGCTTCAGCATGAGTCCTTTCAATGAATATCTGATTTCCTTTAGGACTGACTAGTTTGATCTCCTTGCAGTCCAAGGGACTCTCAAGAGTCTTCTCTAACACCATAGTTCAAAAGCATCAATTCTTTGGCGCTCAGCTTTCCTCACAGTCCAACTTTATAGACCTTTTTTAAAAAAATCATCTCTCACTAACACTATAATGTAAGGTCAGTGAAGTCAAGGATTAGGTCTACTTGTTTATCTTTGTGTTTCTAGCCCCACTGTGTTAGGTGATAACAGATGCTGCAAATATATTAGTTAAATGAACGAATGCTACTTTGGGGGCACAGGTATTTTCCACTCCTTAATACTATTACTTATCACTGTTGCAGAGTTCTTCTTATAACATTTGCTTCCCTAATGTCTAGAAAAGTATCCTACATATACTTGGACTTCAGTAAAAATTTTTATTGTTAATGTTTTTGAAATAGGATCTTTGAAATGTCAAATTAAGTGTACGGGGTGTGGTGGGGGAGTACATTTGCTAGGTAACAGCTCATTGCCCCTTGAATACAAATCTGAATGGTTTTAGGGAACTTTTAGTATGACTTTTAGTAGAGCCCTGCCAAATAAAATAATATAGTCATATAAGAGGCTTGAATAGCCATGTAAAATTTGGCACAGATTTATCTTAAATTCAGTATATCCTAAGAAAAACAAAGTTATTCTCCTCTGGCATGTCAAAGACATCTGTATGAAAACTTTGAGTCCAAACTAAAGATGGACAGGACAGGTAATTTTCTGAAAAGGAAGAAAATTAGCTTTTTTGTTTTGTTTTTTTGGACTAACAGACCCCAAATATAAGCTTGGGTAGGAAGCAGAGAATGTAAACGATAGCATGAGAAAGAAAGAAGAATCCTTCAGAGGTGAGTTCATGAGCCAGGCCCACTGGCAATGAATGAGAGCAGTAAGAAGTGCACAGAAATGCACAGCATTTAGGCAGGGTAAACTTTTTTGATTTTTCTTTTCATGTGTTTTAGAGAAATAGAAGAGCTCTGAAGCTTTTTACTAAAATGTCTTTGAAGTAAATCATTTATAATAGCATCTTGAGAATGTACATACATTTGAAATGACTAACTCTGTCACCCTGAAAAAATAAATTTCATATGCTACACTCATCTCCCTCTTTCATGTGGTATCATAGCCCTGATTTCCCATCTAACACTCGTTAGGAGGCAAGTCAGATTTCTTGAGATATATAGATGGAGAAATGACTTGATAAAATTTGCTAAATCCTCTTAAAGAACAATTTTCCTTCTAAGCTTTCCTGTTAGGATGAGTTTCAGAATTCTTATTTATTTCTTCACAGTGCTATTCAACTTCATTTTATAAGCAAAAAGCTTTTTAAGCTAATTCTTGATTTTCTAGGTCAATAATTATTGTGACCAAATTAAATCCTAAGATTATTGAGGTTAAATCACTTATTCACTTTAAATAAATTACCAATGCTGATCAGGGAGTGTATTATATTTTATTTATGTTTTCCAGAACTGATTATGTAATTTACTGTAGAAATAAGTCTGGAATATTGAAATCAAAATAAACAAAGAAAAGGAATTATTCATTTCAATTAGCATAACATATTCAAAAAGACTTCCAATTGGATTCTTCTGTCAAAGGCATCTATAGTACATTCAAAAGATTATTGGTTTATTGAATTTTAAAAGTTAGCTTAAATATTTATTACTTGTATTTATTGAGAAACTATTCCTTGTACATTTATATATGTTTTGGATAATTCACACTGAAAAACAAAACAATGAAAAGAAAATCAACAAAAATCAGTTAAAATGAGCAGAGAAATGGTTATTGGAAACATCTTTGACAATGTGATTCACTCTATGCTGATCTTATGTGATATTAATTTGATGACTGATTGAATATATATTAGGTATTGAAATAGAGGTAGAGAAAGTAACTGAGGCAAAGCAGTGTTATTAAGTCACTTGTCTAAGAATATTCAACCACTCAGTAATGGAACTAGAGCCTCGGTTCTTCTGGAATAACTTTTCATGATTTAGAATCTCTTCCTTGAGCAATAAGTGTTGCCTGGAGAGTCGTGTGTATGTGTGTGTGTGTGTGTGTGTGTGTGCACAGGTGCACGCACAGGAGACACAAGAAATATGGGTTTGATCCCTGAGTTGGGAAGATCCCCTGGAGTAGGAAATGACAACCGACTCCAGTACTCTTACCTGGAAAATCCCATGGACAGAGTCCTGGCTTATAAGACATTGCTTTGGTTCACCTTGTCAACCAGCAAAGGCTCTACTTGAGCCTTGGCCATGGTTTCTATGGTTTTTCTATGGATTTGTTTTTTCCACTTGAACAAACTCACCTTTGATCCGTCCACATTTAGAAAGATTTGGTGCAAAGGTTTTTTCCTGCTGTTTTTCAAGTTTATTTTCAAGAGAATAAATACATAGCATATTTAAATGAATGTGAATCCTATGTTGTTTCTATGCTTAAACCAATGGTAGAGAAATGTCAGCATTCGCTGAACTCTTGTGATTACCTCTCCCGCCACTGTTCACCACCCCCTTCCTGCTCTCCACTCCAGTAGGCAGAACTGGGAGGACCACTTCCTCTCTCTCTTGTCCTATGCCTTTTGGTTGGAGTTGGCTCACAGAGGACCTAATCAGGGCATCGGGTGATGGGGGGAGAATAAGGATGGTGTCTGTTGGCCTGACTCCTTCACTGTGGGTGGCGGGCTGGGTGGGTCGTGTCTGGCTGGCTGTACCCTGGGGGAGGGTACGACTCTACTGTGCCCAGTCTGGAGAAGTGCCTTGTGGTTTCCCTATCACCTGCCTATGTCTTTAGCAGTGGCCTTTTCGTTAACTCCTCCACCAACTATCCTAATCCGCATGGGCTGTTTCCTGCTCGTATCCTGACAGACATAGTGTGTAAGTGGTTCTTAGACTCTTTGTGAATCTCAGTCAGAAAAAATGTCATATCTTTAAATCTGGACTCTACTGCATGCTTCATGGATGTTTGGACAAATCACTTAACCTTTAGTTTTTGAATGAATAAAGAAGACTAAAGCAAAGGACTACATGAAATAATTTATGTTTACATAAAGCACCTGGCCAGTACCAGTCATTTTCATTTTTTTAAAATGTAATGCTGACTGAAGAGCTCTATTTTCTTCTAAAATGTCATGGTTATTTATACTCTATACTCCATCTTTAACACATCTAAGTATAATTTGGGCCTCATTGTCATGGATTCTACTGAATTTACAACTGATGTCAGACTTAAAAGAACATCAGACCTATGTTCATTAGCCAAATAGCTAATGTAGAAAATATTCGGCTTTCCAGCAGTCCAGAGATTGGAGGATGCTGACAGAACTGTAGTTGATGAGGGAATAAGCAATAATAAACATATGATTTCCTTCTTTTTATTTTTTTGCTGAGGCATCCTCTTTTCCTCAAAATAGCACAGATCATTTAGCTTGCCCAATAAATTACTGTGGTTTTTTTTTATGAGAAAAATATGGAAACATAGTAGTGCCTGGAAGTTACAGCTCCCCCTTTTTTTAGAATCCTATTTTTATATTCAATTCTCAATCCTAGTGCTATTATTATCAGGCAATAGTGATCTAGGTGATCTAAACTTTCTATATTTAAATTCTTAAGAGTTTATATGTGGATAGTGGATATTATGATATATGACAACCAAGATAACCTTGTCCAGAGGTCATCGTGAACCAAAAGTGTACACTCACTGAGCACAAGCATAGAAATGGTGATTAGAATTCAGATGGTAGGATGAAGTTTTCTTTCTGTTGTGATTTTGTTTTAATCTTGCTCACCATATAATTGGAAATCTTGAACTGCAGGGCATTCACACTTCCTCCATTGACGATGGTGAAAAAAGAATATAGTGGCCACTTAGGAATATTGTGAAAAAGAGGATGGGAGAAGAAAAGGGAGTAAGTTATAGGGAAAGGGTATGATCTGAAAAAGCAGTCACTTTTAAATTAGAGAAAATCAGTGAAACACTACGGAATATTTTTTAAATATCAGTCATACACCAAGCACCCAGATCTTGGTTTCTAATACTATTATCCAACAAAGAATCATGTCTCCTCCTGGAAAAAAATGTCTGATTCTAAGTCTGGGGCAGGAAATATACAAGATGAACCTGCAGCATTCTGTAGGGCCAGAGCTAAAGACGTATTATTTAAAAACAAAAACATAGTTATGGGGATATGTCAAAGGAACAAAATAACCACCTGAAAGAGCTCCCAATAGATAAAACTGGAAAAAAAAATGTAAAAAAAAAATAAAGAAGTATTGGATTGTAACCCAAAGTACAAAATAAGTGAGTTATTACAAAGTACAACATTGCTACATATTACAGATACATGACTGAATTCCAGTCTGTACAGAAACTCAAGTGAGGATTAGGGGTGGCTGTTGGAACACCCAGTTGTCCATGGCTGTAGTTCCAAGAAGATCCTGCTTCTCTTCCATTTCTATCATTCCTTACAGGGAACTCTGATATTTCACTACATTAGCTCTAATTTCTAGTCATTTTTATGAGATGATGCTTTAAGCTGCATTTGCCTGGTGTCTTCTATTATCATCTAACTCTAAGATACTACAGTCCTGTTCTGGGGAAGGAAAAAAAAAAAAAAGCAAAACTGAGAAACTTTCAGCTCACCAATTTGACATCTGATTGGAGAACAGTTCTCCAATCAGATGTCAGATAAAATAAAGGAGCATATTTTGTTACACCAACTTGTGGAAAAGGAAAAGCTTTTCTTTCCCCATACATTTCCATAATCAATTTGTTTTTCTTTTGTAGATTAAGAGAAGCCTCTTGGTAAAGGAGTGGATTATACTGAATTTTGGGGAACTGTTTTCTGAAACTGAAGTTGAGGCATATATCAGAGAAATAGGAGAATTTTTATTAGGGATTAAGGGAGAATATTTGAAATTAGAATTATTCAGAAGACAGAAGTCAGCTCATTATACATATGACATAAAAGTGAAAAGCTTGGGCTAGGCATCCACACTGCCTGGGTTTGAACCCCTCTCTGCCAGTACTGTGGCTTCGTGCCTTTGCATAGTATCTCAGTACTTTTGCACCTTAATTTCATCATATAAAAAGGGGGAATGATAATAGTAGTAGCTAGCTGAGATGCTGTGTGGATTAATGAACTAATGCATGTGGAACCCTTAAAACAGTGCCTAACACTTAATACATGTTAGCTGTTATTATGATCATTATTATAGTGTCACAGTTACAGGAGAGCAATATAAGAGGCTTCATAATTTATGTTATCATATACTATGCATAACTTATCTTTTTTCTCTTTCCCCAGCCTTAAGCATTGCCAATCATGTCTAGAAATACAAGTCTACATCCTACCTGTATTGTTAAGACTTTCAGACGTATATGTCTATATTTTCTTTCAAAGATGAAATTTAAGCCATAAAGTCATTCATTAGGTATGCCTATAAAGCAAATTGACTTCAGTTGTTAGTTTTGCTTTTCAGGAAGAAATATAAATCCAGTGTACTCTGCTGAGCTTTCCTCACTCATCAGTGGAGACTCTCATTTGTCTGTCTGTGTATGGTAGCTTGATTGCCCCAACACTTATGGGTTAACTTCTTCAGAAGTAAAGTCCACTAATTATCAGAGACGTTCTCTTTCCACAAACTCACATATTTATGGGTGATTTGAACATAGGGTTCTTGGAGACTATGGTGTTTTGTACATTGGGACAGATGTCTCTAAGGGTTTTACTTTGTGCTCTGGGCACACTTAAAGCCCACTCCCATTGTATAATAACATTTAATTATCTAGCAAAGGTTTTGAGGCCCTTTCCTTTGATAGTAAATATTTACAAAGGAAACTTTTTCTCATACATATCACAGAGATTAAAGAATAAAACCTGCTTTGTTTTAAAGATGGCATGTACTCTATTTTATTGTTTACTGTTTCACAAATCTACTTCGTTTCTTTGCACTGAGTAGTACCTACTAAATGGTACCATTGTATTTCTACTTGCTTACCGTGGTAATGTTGAAACAAGGGGAGGAATTATTAAGTAGACAGACTAGACTTTTATTCTTATGTATTCTCTTTTTTAAATAAATACCACTTAAATAATTCCTAGTTGGAAGAAAGCTGTTGACTTTCTTGTCTATTCCAAAGAAAGTATATAAAGTGTATGGATGTGTATAAAGTATATAAAGAAAGTATATAAATGTCTCCATGAATATTTCAGATTACTCTATAAAGTAATGTTTGAGGGATCTAAAACTTAGACCATGTGGGAGTTGTATTTAAGAGAAAGAGTACAAAATTATGAATAAGAAATCAACTGTGATCTCAGAATGAAAAAGAATCCACAACAAATTCCAAATTTATGACAGCAGCCCAGTACCCACAAGAATCACAAATCCAGAAAAATAACAGGATTGTTACTTACAGAATGCCTAAAACGCCTTCTGCCCTACTTTAATTGACAGAGTACTCTCTGATTACCTTTTGACAACTATGTTGTAATATCACTTTCTACAGAAAGAGTGAAAAGATAATTCAGCCTTTCCTCGAACCACATGCATATATTCCACTAAAGTGAAAAAACACGAAAGTTGCTCAGTTGTGTCTGACTCAAGAATACTGGAGTGATTAGCTATTCCCTTCTCCAGGGGATCTTCCCAACCCAGGAATCAAACCCCGGTCTCCTGCATTGCAGGAAGATTCTTTACCAGCTGAGCCACCAGGGAACCTGAGCTAGATGTATCCTCAGTACGTCTTCTTGTCTGGATACCAAAAATTCTGGTGCCCATTCCGGTGTTAACAGACCCAAGGGAGGTACGATGGTTGGAAACAGGGGATTTACTAGACTGTGGCTGCTGCTGCTGCTAAGTCACTTCAATCGTGTCTGACTCTGTGCGACCCCACAGATGGCAGCCCACCAGGCTCCCTTGTCCCTGGGATTCTCCAGGCAAAAAACACTGGAGTGGGTTGCCATTTCCTTCTCCAATGCATAAAAGTGAAAAGTGAAAGTGAAGTCGCTCAGTCGTGTCCGACTCTTAGCGACCCCATGGACTGCAGCCTACCAGGCTCCTCTGTCTATGGGGTTTTCCAGGCAAGAGTACCGGAGTGGGGTGCCATTGCCTTCTCCAAGACTGTGGCTAACGCATCTTAATTTTGAGAATTTTACAAAAGCACATGACCATGTGAGCAGCTTGACATAACCCTTGCAGGACCTTGGATGAGGGCTGTGCAGTTGAGGAGCCTTGAAGCTTAAGCTTCATTTGTTCCAAAATTAATTCTCCTCTGCTTGAGGGACAAAGTAGTAAGAGCAAACTGACCCTTCCTTTCACCATCAAAGAGCAGCATTGTATTATCCATGTGTTTTATTCTCCTGAAGACTCTTAATTATTGGATGACATTATTATGCTAAGATGTGGGTAAAAAAGAAATTGTTTTCATCAAAAAATAATGATTACAGCCATGAGCTTTAAAAGTTTATTTGCTCTTTAAACTAGATATTTAACCAAAGTCTAGTGTGCATCACATATTAAGTCTAAATTGCCAGTGTACTTATAGGAAGAACTGCAAAAATATACATGAATTATTTATTCACATACTTCAAACAGGCTAAACGAATGTTTGTTTTTGTCTAATAGGTTGTGTTTTGATTATAGGCTGGCAACCTTGAACTTATGAAATTTTTTATCTTTCACAAGAACATTTGAATTTCCTGTCTTATATTTCACATTAAAAGACAGAACCAACCAACACATTAATATATTATAGAAATCACTCTAAGTCTTAAGCCATATCTTATACAAACAAAAACAAATCCATTGGAATTGAACTATAAAGAAAAGGTAAGTTTTAATGGCCAATTATTCTTCCCTGATTGGGAAGTCATAGTTCATTCTGCACTTTACAGAACTCTGAAGCTGGTATCCATGTTACTTATGCCTAAAAAGATTTATGATGGTAACTTCAATCTGGTGGCTCAGACCGTAAAAAATCCGCTAGCAATGCAGGAGACCTGGGTTCGATACCTGGGTCGGAAAGATCCCCTGGAGAAGGGAATGGCTACCCACTCCAATATTCTTGCCCAGGGAATCCCATGGACAGAAGAACCTGCCATGCTACAGTTCATGGGGTCGCAAAGAGTCAGACACAACTGAGCCACTAAGCAAGCAATCAACAGGCCCTACCCCTTACTGGCAACATAAGGAAGATGATAGTATAACACCCAGGTCAGATCCTATTGCAGATTCTGATCCAGCAATTTACTAGCTATGTCTGTTTTGGGGGAACAAATTAACTTCTGATCTTCAGCTTCTGCTCTGTAAATGGGAATAAGTGGGCTGTAAGAGTCGGACACGACTGAGCGACTGAACTGAACTGAACTGAAGAACAACTTAGAGTAATAAGTACTTGACTCTCCTTCTAACACATAGGTGACTTTGATAAATATTAATTCTCTTATGCATTTTCTTGCTTTTCACCCTATTTCCTTTCCAAGTGAAGCCACATCTTTTTTCATAAATCACTGTATTCACTTAGCAAATGCTTGTAATCATACCAAAGGAAAGTGAAAGTGTTAATTGCGCAGTTGTATCCCACTCTTTGTGACCCCCATGGACTGGAGCCTGCCAGGCTCTTCTGTCCATGGAATTCTCCAGGTGAGAATACTGGAGGAGGTAACGATTTCCTTCTCCAGGGGATCTTCCCAACCCAGGTGGAACCTGGACTAAACCCGGGTCTCCTGCATCGCAGGTGGATTGTTGACTTTCTGAGCCACCAGAGAAGCCCTGCATACCAAGGCGTTTGCCAAATGCAGAGGGTTTTTAAAGCTGAATAAGACATGGTTCCCTGTCCCAGGAGTGGGGACAGCAAAAACCAACCGGAATGTAATGTGATAAACATTGCCACAGGGCGTTCAGAATGTTCAGAATGAGAGATCCCTTTCTTGTCTGCTGCATGACCGAGTTCTGTCTTGCTTTTATTTGCAAGCATTCATTTCATGCGACATCATTTCATGCATTTCTATTTCAGTATATCCATCCATCTTGGGTTTCTGTTACCTGACCCATTCGTTGAGAGTTCCTCACTTTCATTCTCCACACTGAAGCTGATGTCTGCTTTTATTCACTTTTTTCCATGGAGGGTAATAAAAAAATTGGAGTAGTACCCACAAAACATTTTCACCTGTGCTCCCTCAATTAAAAAAAATAGAATAAATAGACTATGCATTCCAATGTAAAAAGGTATTTATTTGCTTGTATATGTTTTTATTAATGTATTTTTAAAACATGCAGAAAAAAATTTAAGATTGGATGATTAAATTAGGCATTCTCCTATTAAGCTCCCTGAGTTCATAAAAATTCCATCTTGCAAAATTACTTAATAAAAATATTAAGGCTTGAGTTTTCCCATAGAATTAAGAAGAGATCATTTGAAACCTAGAGCAATTTGAAAATAGAGCACAAACGAAAGTGGAAAATGTCTGCATATAAACATTAGCACTGTTAAATTTCCATAGAAACTGGCCCAAACCTCACTGTCAGACAGTCAAGCCTTTGAATCTTGGACTTGACTTCTTCCTTTGAGGTGTAGGTATGGAAGTAAACTTGCTTTCAGTTCAGTTCAGTTCAGTCGCTCAGTCGTGTCCGACTCTTTGCGACCCCATGAATCACAGCATGCCAGGCCTCCATGTCCATCACCAACTCCCAGAGTTCACTCAAACTCACATCCATCAAGTTGGTAATGCCATCCAGCCATCTCATCCTCTGTCGTCCCCTTTTCCTCCTGCCCCCAATCCCTCCCAGCATCAGAGTCTTTTCCAGTGAGTCAACTCTTCACATGAGGTGGCCAAAGTACTGGAGTTTCAGCTTTAGCATCATTCCTTCCAAAGAAATCCCAGGGTTGATCTCCTTCAGAATGGACTGGTTGGATCTCCTTGCAGTCCAAGGGACTCTCAAGAGTCTTCTCCAACACCACAGTTCAAAAGCATCAATTCTTCAGTGCTCAGCTTTCTTCACAGTCCAACTCTCATAACCATACATGACTACTGGAAAAACCATAGCCTTGACTAGATGGACCTTTGTTGGCAAAGTAATGTCTCTGCTTTTGAATATGCTATCTAGGTTGGTCATGGCTTTCCTTCCAAGGAGTAAGCGTCTTTTAATTTCATGGCTGCAATCACCATCTGCAGTGATTTTGAAGCCCCAAAAAATAAAGTCTGACACTGTTTCCACTGTTTCCCCATCTATTTCCCATGAAGTGATGGGACCAGAAGCCATGATCTTAGTTTTCTGAATGTTGAGCTTTAAACCAACTTTTTCTCTCTCTTCTTTCACTTTCATCAAGAGGCTTTTAAGTTCCTCTTCACTTTCTGCCATAAAGATGGTGTCATCTGCATATCTGAGGTTATTGATATTTCTCCCAGCAATCTTGATTCAAGCTTGTGCTTCTTCCAGTCCAGCGTTTCTCATGATGTACTCTGTGTATAAGTTAAATAAGCAGGGTGACAATAAACAGCCTTGACGTACTCCTTTTCCTATTTGGAACCAGTCTGTTGTTCCATGTCCAGTTCTAACTGTTGCTTCCTGACCTGCATATAGGCTTCTCAAGAGGCCAGTCAGGTGGTCTGGTATTTCCATCTCTTTCAGTTTTCCACAGATTATTGTGATCCACACAGTCAAAGGCTTTGGCATAGTCAATAAAGCAGAAATAGATCTTTTTCTGAAACTTGCTTTAATAGACACCATTTTCATCAAATTGAAAAATCTCATCCCAAGTGTGCTCTTTCTAATTAATCCACCATTTAAGTGAAAGTATGTGTCTTACACAGTTTATACAATTACACTATTAGAAAGATGAGAAGTTCTTAAAATTCCTTAATGAGTCACTATTGGAAGAAGGCCCCTCTGTATATCTTCAGCTCCATTATTAAGGTTTTCAAATATCGCTAAGGCTTTCTCTTTGATTATGATAAAGATTGCACCTGATTTCTTCAAAACATTAACATTCTAATAAAAAGTCATGTATGACCCTAAACTACTATTATATCCTACTGGTATTATTCCTCTATGTACAATCGCACATGACGGAATTCAGGTCAAAGAAACACAGAGCAGAAGAGATCGTGTTTTAAAAATAATAACTTCATTTATGACTAATGCAAAAATATCTTAATTTAAATGAAACATACCTTTAATATATGGCCCCTCTCATAACCTTTATAGAAGTGATTATTTTGCTGACTATTATGACTGAAATAAATTGTCCCACAAGGGCAGAATATACATTCCAGGCAATCAACATACACCCAAGGCAAAGTCTGTCAACCAAAATAGCAGATATACTTATGTTTCAAATAATCTTATGTTTTCACCACTTTTGGACTGCTTTTCCTCACACCCAGTTAGATTGTTTCATCTTGTGATTTACCTGATGGAACTGACTTGTGCTTGAATTACCAGCATTGTTTTTAATTCTTGGTTTCTTGGAAGGAATATTTGTATGCTATCTGTTCATTTCATTAGGACTAGTTTCTTAAAATGGAGGCTCTGATCCATTACTTCACTGAACCACATGCCTGTAAAGTACAATATATTTAGTATCCTCAAAGCTCAAATACAATTGTGAGATCTCTGTTTTCACTTCCTTGTGAAACCCCTCCTCTTCCCCCAAGAATCTTCATCTTCAGTAAGCAAAACTGATTGTCTGACCTCTGCACTCTGTGAAAGTCTCAGGTTCAATCGCATGTTAAACACTTCTAACATTGGATCTCTTTCTTTTATTCTATGAAAATAATATCAAATCAAGTTGTAATATTTCCTTACAGCACCCAGTGGATTATCATACTCAACCCCTCTGACCATCAGCTCTAAATGTGATAGAATTCCATATAACCTCACTGGTACTTGACCATCCTGTAAAGACTCCCAATTAGTGCCCTTGTTTTACAATTGCATGACAACTTTGTGTTATAAAGCTTCTTTTGGCACTACCTAAGATAATATTTTTGTGCCTTTTTTGGTTAAAAATATTATTCACAGTATGAATTAAAGACTGTTCTGTGCTACACTCAGTTGCTTCAGTTGTGTCCAACACTTTGAAACCCTATGGACTGTAGCCCTCCAGGTTCCTCTGTCCATGGGATTATCCAGGCAAGAATACTGGTTTGGGTTGCCATGCCCTCCTCCAGGGGATCTTCCCAATCCAGGGATCAAACCCACATCTCCTGTATTGCAGGTAGAGTCTTTACCCACTAAGCCACCTGGGAAACCCCATGAATTAAAGACTAATAAGGCAGATTTGGGGCTTCCCAGGTGGAGCTAGTGGTAAAGAACCCACCTGCCAATGCAGAAGACCCAAGCGATACAGGTCAGTCCTGAGTTGGAAAGATCCCCTAGAGGACGGCATGACAACCCACTCCAGAATTCCTTCCTGGACAGAGCAAGCAGGTCCCATGGACAGAGGAGCCTGGTGGGGTACAGTCCGTAAGGTCGCAAAAAGTTCGACATGACAAGTGACTTAGCACAGCACAGCACAAGGCAGATTTAGGAGAAGGAAATGGCAACCCACTCTAGTATTCTTGGCTAGAAAATTCCATGGACAGAGAAGCATGGCAGGCTACAGTCCCTGGGGTTGCAAAAGAGTCAGATACAACAACTAAACAATGGCAGATTTTATTCCAGGGGACCGTTTCAGTAGATATGGGGACCACTTCACTGGGGTTTTGCAGTGGAGGAGAGAAACTGGACTCAGCTCCGAATATAACAAAGAATATATATAAAGTCCACTTGGGACTTTATAGCCAAGGAAGAAGGTGAGGGGTCGGTGAATAGAAAGTTACTAAGAGGAAACATCAGGGGTAAGGGGAAATTCTGGCTAAACCATCCTAACAGGACTCTTGCTAAAGGAAGGCCAGGGTGATCAGACATCATGTGGGGTTACTAGGGCATGAGGAATCCCATCAGATACCAAGGTTGGGAATTCTAGCTAAACTGACTTAGCAAGATTCTTGCTAAAATTGGATAATGCAAAGACAAACAGAAATTCAAGAGTCAGGATATAGTTGAAAAGAGAGTTCAGAGGAGCCTGAACAAGTTTGATCAAAAAGAGATTCTTGGATAGTTTGCAGTCAGTCTAATTCTACCATTTTTAATCAGACTTTTCCTTTTATCTATTAAAAAGATAACAGACTAAGGCTGACATGAGTTTGAAATTGATGTGCTTTCTTAACTATGACATTATTATTAAATTCCGTTTTCATGTAAATCTTCAGTTATAAATACCATTTCTGTATTCCAGCTCTATCTTTCTGCATTTATCTATCATCTCTCTTGTTTTCTTGAGACTGTTAGAAAATATGGTAGCTAATTTAAAATGTTTTAATTATTTGCAGTCTGTTAGATTTCTGTTTTTCAGTCAGCTAGATTTCTGTTGTTGTTTTGTAAGTTTCATTCCTATTGTATATTTATTATTTAATTCAGGGTTGTATAGAAAAAGCAAAACTGAGTAATGAATGTAGATTTCTGTTTTGAAATAAAAGTATAAGAACATAAGGGCACATTTCATCCTATATAAAATATAAGGAGATTAAGCAGGGGCAAACTATTCAGAATGTTTTTATGTTTGATAAAGACTTAATTAGGTGTTTCATAAATTGTTTAAGAAAACGTATTAAATGTGCCCAAACAATACAGAGTTTAATGCATTTATGTTTACTAGTGAAAGAAAAATTTTGTTCATGATTTTGAGAATAAAATAATATATAGAAAATACAGTTACAGGAATTGATAGTTAATTAAATATTAAATTAATGCACACCTCAGAGTTTTATAGTCTTTATTTGATGTTAAAATGGTTAGGAAGTAAGCCTATTTTGTAGCTAATAAAAATGGAATTCATAAAAGATAAAATATCTTTGTAATATCTAGCTAAATTGTCCTGTTACCTATCAAGTCCATTATTTTCATTAATTGCAAGTACTCAAAAAAGCTTATTTTATCCCTTTAATTTTCACACATATATAGACAGATATGTGTATATGTGTGTTTTGGATGCTGCAAATTCTTTTAAAAGACCAACTTGCATCTTTTTTAGTAGAAAGTGAATACAGTGTGCAATGAGATAATTCCTTGATAAAGATTTCAGGAAGACTGTGTGTTCAGGTATTTTAAAAAGGTAGGAGCAACCATAGTATAGCCCACATTTATGTATACTATATAAAAGATAGTTAATTTTCTAAAGTTACAATTAATATTAATTGCTAATGGTTCCATCCTCTTTTAAGACTGAGGAGAAAAATTCTACATTAAGACGCCTATTAATAAACAACAATAATTAGTGTTCATTAATAGATGAAAATTAAGCCAGACCCAGGTGATATTTCCAGTCAATTTTGAAGCAGCATTTAATTATATATACATTTTTTAGATCCTATGTTTGTGTCTTTTATCTCTTATCTTGGAATAAAATATGAAAATCTTGTCATTTTTGATCTTGTGTAATCCATTTGTTTCATTATAAAAGAGCATAGTATTTGTTATCACAGAGAATCTTACTATCTTGAAGCTCCTCCAGTTATATCCCTTAAGAGATTAATAAAAAAGCAATTTTAAGTTTTCCCCCCTTATCTCTGATATAACATTTCTCTTACATTATGTCCATTTTCTCTACAACATTGAATTTTTCTCTTTGGCCAAGCTTTATAAGATATCACCTTTTATGAAAGCATTGAAGAAACTGTGTAAAAGCGTGGTCTGAAAAATTGACATGGCACTCAGTCTCCAGTAAGCAATTCAGCCGAGTACAATACCAAATGTTCTGGTGCTTGTTGAAATGCTACATTTCAACTGAATGTAGACGCTGAATAAAGACACTGGAATTTTTATCTCTAAAATATTAAGAAATAGAAGACTTGTGAATCATAGTAACTATGTTTAGTAATGAGGATACTATTTTATTTGACTTTTTTCATTTTATTTTATTTGACTTTTTATTTGACTTTTATTTGCCTTTTTTTTTTACTATTTTATTTGACTTTTTTGCATAAAACATTATGATCTTGTTCTATGAATTTTCTCTAAGACAACATAATCAGTAAAATTGTGTTCCATGCACATATCAATTGTATTTAGGTTAATTCTGAAAATTACTCTTTGGGAATTTTTTTTTTTTTTTGCATTACATTGAGATACTATTTATTTCTGTCCAACCCATTGCCTATCTTTATGTGTCTTGGAGATTTTTCTATGACCATCATTTAGCTATTATATATTTATATAAATGCAACAACTGATAGTGATCAAGAAAAATGTAAATTTACAGATCAGTTAGGGAAATTACCATTTGGTTCCAATAGCACTAATAAAATATAAATAGTTCAATAATCATTTTGGTTTGCTTTTATCCTCTTAAATATGTTACTGTCATTCCTTAGATTACATTATGTTTTCCATCTCATGAAACTATGAGCTGTTGAAAATGAATGTGTTTTTATAATATGAATACTAATTACTATTATAATAATTGAAAAATAGCATAAAATAGTATTTGTGCTAAGAATAGTAACCAAAATAGCAAAGAAAATAATAAAATTAAATGATTTGGGGAGGCAACATTTGTATGTTTTATCTATTTTGCAATGTTAACCTTGCCATGCTTTTTGTTCATTAAAATAAACAGTGGAGAATGAGCAGCTTGTGCAGGGTTTTTTACATGGTTTATGTTAATCTCTGGGGTAAGTTTTCTTTCATCTCCTCAAGTCTAGGTTAGACCACAGTGAGTCTGTTGAATTGTCTATTGGTCAGAATTGTCTATTTTGATCAAACCATGTAAATCCATGATGCTTGTACCTTCAACCCGATGAGCGTATATTGAACTACCTGGTGAAACAAGCTGGCAGTTCTCAGTGTCCTGAACACCCTGAGCGTCTCTGTAGCTCTGGATTCCATTTCTCTACTAGAAGCTCCACTGTCAGGATTGTGATCACTGTATAACACAGCATGTGATAGGCTGGTATAAAGCTTCATTTCTCCTTTCACTGTACGTACCAATTTCTGGTAGTTTCTTTCTTTTTTTTCTGAAAAAAGTGAAAAAAGTGTTAGTTGCTCAGTCATTCCGACTCTCTGTGACCCCATGGACTGTGTAGTCTGCCAGGCTCCCCTGTCTATGGAATTCTCTAGGCAAGAATACTGGAGTGGGGTTTCCTTTCCCTTCTCCAGGGGATCTTCCAGACCCAGGGATTGAACCTGGGTCTCCTGCATTGCATGAATCCTTTACCATCTGAACCACTTAAATATACACACACACACACACACACACACACACACACATACATATATATATATATATATATAATTTTTTTAAGGCTTTATTTTTTGGAGTAGTTTTAGATTTACAAAAAAATGAAGATAAAGGTAGAGAGTCCCATTTGCCCTTCCCTCTGCACACGTGCCTAACCTACCTCATTACCAACATTGCTCACCAAAACAGTACATTTTTACCGAGCAGGGACCTATGTTGACAAGATAGCTTCTTTGTAATTGTCTGTGACCATGAGCAATACATTCTGCTAAGTTAAAATCTGCCCTTTTTAACTGATTTTCTGAGGAGTTTGATTCTGTGAAAATCAGACCTGGCTGGTGGCAAAATAGCACACGACACTCAAACGTGGTGGTCTTTTACAACAGTGACCACCTGCCTCCAAACACACATTAATGTCCAAAGTGGGAGAATAAATTCTGCTGAATATAATCAGCATCATAAATACTTTGATGACTTTTCAGTCAGAGAAAACGTAAAAGATTGTAGACTTGGATGAGCACACAAGGCTACATGTTTTAAGGCCTGTAGTAAATTGTTGCAAAATTTAGTGCTCACTCTTTTCCCCTTAAACATAATTCAGAGTAGTTTATTTTGGCAATTTTAGGTCAGCTTTTAGGCTCAAATCAAAAGAATTATGCACTTATTATTATGTAAAAACTTTCTCCTTCAAAATGTATCTTCTGAGTAGTATATAAGTGGTGATCAAGGGTAAGTGTAGTCACTCAGTCATGCCCTACTCTTTGCAACCCCATGGACTGCAGCCCACCAGGCTCCTCAGTCCATGGGATTCTCCAGGCAAGAATACTGGAGTGGATTGCCAATTCCTTCTCCAGGGGATCTTCCCGACCTAGGGATCAAACCTGGGTCTCCTGCACTGCAGACAGATTCTTTACCAAATGAACTACGAGGGAAGCCCCGGTGATCTAAATGATATGTAAATGAAATTTTACTTTGCTGATTTTCTAAAGATATATAAAAGCTTGATGAAATCTTCAAATAATGATTCCTAGTGCACAGTTTCTAATGAGGTCTAAATTCTCTTGGAAGTTTCCCTTGGGTCTTGAAGTCACCACTGGATACTGTGAATAAAGAAAAAATATGAGTTTGAATTAGGCGTCCCAAGTGGCTCAGTGGTAAAGAATCCTCCTGCCAATGCAGAAGACACAGGAGACACAGTCTCGATCCTTGGATCAGAAAGATCTCCTGGAGGAGGAAATGGCAAACTACTCCAGTATTCTCGCCTGGGAAATCCCATGGATTTCTTGCCTGGGAAATCCCAAGGAAAGCCTTGCAGGATACAGTCCATGGGGTTGCAAAGAGTAGGACATGAGACAACAAGTGCTTAATCAGTGGTCTTTTTCTCCCGTTTTTTATCCATGATGCTATGTGCATCTTCAGACCCTCCTGATAATTAAGGTGACAGCATTAGAAGTTAGGCTATCCACGATCTCTGTTACTATTTGCACAGCATTGGCCAGTTCATTAAGCCCTTCTGTTCCCTAGTTTCTGATCTATAAAGTGAAAAATATGAACACAATAATCTTTGTGGTTCTTCTGAATTCTATTTGTTAATTCTATATGTTGAAATATTTGAGTGCAATGAACAAGGATGGGAATGATAGAAAATTTAAATAAGGTTCATTTTTTTTAAATTAAGCTTATGAATTTTTTTCCCTAATAAAATGTGCAGGTACTTCCCTGGCAGTTCAGTGGGTAAGACTTCCTCTTCCAACGCAGCAAGTAAGATTCAATCCCTGGTCAGGGAGCCAAGATCCCACATGCCTCGGGGCCAAAAAACCAAAACTTAAAACAGAAGCAATATTGTAACAAATTCAATAAAGACTTTAAATGTGGTCTACGTTAAAAAAAATCTTTTGAAAAATAAAATAAATAAAATGTGCAAAACAGTTTGAACAAGTGCCAGGTACTTTGTGAAATATAACAGCAAAAGATAAGTAAGACACTGTTCTTATCTACATGAGGGCTCCAGTGTAATGCCTGACAGTTTCTAAGAGACAAAAACACATTGGGTGAGTGAGAACAGATCTGGGACCCAACATAATTCTTACAGTTGGAGCCACACGAGGCAGGTCCAACTGACTGCCAGCTTAGTGAGTCAATCACGAAGTACTGTACATGGCCAAGGGATCCAGGAAGCATTCTGCAAAGATTTTCTGAGGATGGAGGAGGTTTCTAATAGATGATGATTAGAATGTAGCAACAGAGAATGTGAAGGGACGATGCAGGTGTCAAATGGCAGGCCAGAATCAGCATATGATTGTCCAAACCCCAGTGATTGGAACGAGGTCCTGGGGTATAACTAGAGTCTCCAATGAGAGTCAAACAGGAACCCAAGCAGGATTTGCCCAGAGCAGACTGAAGACCAGAGTCGTGGGCAAGACACAACTCAGCACTCCACAGCACAGGATGCCCTGCACTGCAGCTGCCAACTGGGAGATGGAGTAGGACCTTGCTGGACTGACCCAGATTGGTGAGGAAAGACATTGAGAATATTTAAATACTTCCTTTCCTGGTCTGAATGGTCTGTGTCAAGCTAATCAGCAGGAACAGATCTAGGAAACAAACAGATACAAAGGTAGAGCAGTGAGGAAGACTTGTCCCCCTTTCTAAGCTTATCATTAAGAAGGAGGGCTCAGAGAAGAGCCCTCTGCATACAAAGAGCCTTTGTCTGCATACAAAGAAGAATTTGGCAAAGATTCTTGGAAATTTGCAAGAGAAACTTCAATATGGCTGAAAGGTTTATAAGCAAGGTTTGAAGAGATGAGAATTTTGATAGGTTTGTGTGGTTTTTCACCTAAGTTGACTATCGAAATCACCTGAATTGGCTTGTAAAATATGGCATGGTTCCTCTCCTTTCTCGGTGATTCTAATATGCAACTGAGGTTGAAGAAACACTCTTGGGAGACTGTTCCAACCAGAGGGAGTGCCATTAGCAAAGACCCAAAGGAAAGAACAGAGTTTATTTGGGGGCCAGAGTCTTCCAGCCTTGCTAGTGCAGGTGCTGGGAGAACTTGCTGGCGTGTTACATTGAGGGAGAGGAGAATAATACATCATTACACAAACAAAGAGACATGACATGACAAAACCTTGAATAATTAGCTAAACTAGGAGAAATGAAGGAATCAAGATAGTACAAGTTCTGGGAGCCAAGTCTGATGAGAGTTTCTGGAGCAATATGGCTGCATAGTGAAAACCCAAACAGATAGAAGTCAGGAAAATATAAGAAATTGAGAAGGCATTCAATCTGTTTTTCCTGCATTTTGGTCTCATATGATTATTTGTTGTTGTTTCAGTCGCTAAGCCGTGTCCAGCTCTTTTGCGACCCTGTGGACTGTAGCCTGCCAGGCTCTTCTGTCCATGGAGTTTTCCAGGCAAAGATCCTGGAGTGGTTTGCCATTTTCTTCTCCAGGGAATCTTCTTGGCCCAGAGATCAAACCTGTATCTCCTGCTTGGCAGGTGGACTGTTTACCACTGAGCCACCATGATTACGAAGTACAGTAAAACTATTTGTTCTAGTTTTATTGCATGTTGAGCTATAGTTTTTCATGTACATTTAGTGAAAAACACCCTACGTCTCAAATTCTTTATTTACAAAATAGAGATTTAAAAAACAAAACTCGTTCACTTAAAACTCCTGAGGTTGTTTTGAGGACAAGTGTGCAAAAACTTTATTTACAACATCTGTTCTAAAAAAAAAAAAAAAGAAAAGCGAAAAGTGGTTAAATCTTGGGCAAAAACCTGTAGGTTAAGTTGTAATCAATAATACATGACTTAGTATTCATTTTATTAACACTCTCAACTTACCTAATCATTACTTAAGGAATTGGCAGTTCCAATTTATTTTCTATACCCTATTTTTCAAAGACATTTTGCTCAAGCTTTCTCAGGCAAATCCCTTTAAGTACTATCTGATCTTAGAAGATTTCGATTCATTCAAATAAGAAGATGCTGAAAAGTTAATGAGGGGAAAACTTTGTGTCTGTTTTGACTTTAAAGACGGGGGGTGGGGGGTGGCGGTGGGGGACAGTAAGCCACTTCAAAGCCTGTCTTTTAATCTTCTCATTGTTGAGCTCTTTTTTGTGAGGGGACAAGGGGGTGTGATTTTTATCCCTGTAATCAGTTTCTGTCAAGACAAGCTTTCTAAACATTTGTTAAGGGGGAGTTACGGAACTATTATGTGTGGTCACTGGTCTCTCACCCTTAGCTGATAAAAGGAGGGATGAGTGTCAAGTCAGCAAACCTCTAGTCTGGGTTAGTTTTCTTCTGGAGGGTCTAGAAATGAACCCGCTATCCACAAACACACGTCTAGTGAAGGAAGATTGAATTTGAAACTGTCAAGTTACGGCATGTTTGACTTCGTTCTAGAAAATATGGAAGGTAAAAATCATTGATTTTTTTTTCCTTTTCAGAAATATTTAGAAATGTTGAGGATGGAGGTAGGGGTTTGAGGGCAGAGAGACATTATTGTGTCAACTAAAATAGTTGTTTTAAAGATTTATTATTTCAGTTTATTTTCTGCTGCCTTCATAAGTAAATGGTATGTATAAATATAATCTCTAACATTTGCTACTTTGTATGTGTGAATATGGTGAAAATGGGTTCGGAAATTTTTAAATTGTATAGGTTCTTTATGTCTGTCAAGAAATTCAAATAGACTTCAAGAATGGCCTGAAGTCACCAGATAGAAGCAAACAGGGGAAAAAGTGAGACTTGAGAATATATTTCTTATTTAAGGTAAATAGCCTTTTTTTTTTTTTTTTGTATTTATTCACTATTAGCCAATGAATTTTAAGAAGACATTTTAGGATTTAGTGTCTTTGCAGTACATATTAGATTCATTGTGATTCCTTTTGCAGAGTTTACTGTTTGTGTATGTGGCTTCAATTATAGTGTTTTAAATGCAATATAACTCCCCTAGGCTTTTAGTTTTGTAATCTACGTGGATAGCCTAATTTAGGTTTATATTTCCTCTGGAAACTTAGTGTCTATGTGTAGATTTTTAAGTGTATGTTTTTATTTATACTCCTTTTTAATTATGCTCTTCAAGTAAAGACCATTTTTACAAATGCTGAATTCATAGTACATTTTCTTTATAAATCTGTAAGTAACTATTAAGTCCAGTTTGAGGGTGGTATTAACTTTCTCAGAGAATGTAACAATGCATTTTTAGAATTTTCAAGGACATTTTGGAAGGTTATTCAGTGTCTCTGAAATATAGTCATTTCGAATATATCAAAAGCACTGTTTGATCATGCACTGTATGGTTTAAATTGTAAAATAAAAGGCAATGCAATAAATGTTTAATACCTATTAATTTCTTTTTGAGCTGTCTCTAATAAACTGAGAAGACAGTAGTTCTTCTTAGGTTTTCCATATGCTTCCAAACATTTGATAATCTCTCATTCGTGAAACCATATGGAAAACTAAAACAGCAGGTTGTTATGGTTAGTACAGGGGTCATTTCTCTTAGCATCTGGGCTCCTTAATTGTCTAAAGCTAGAGTTAGAGAGGGTAAATTATGTTGGTTGATATTTCATCTATTGTCTTTTATGCCTCAGAGAGCAAAATCCTGGATAATTAATGTACTGCCTAGAATGAGAAGCCCTCACTTAGAGAATTTTAAAATGGAATCTAATAATCAATTTCATTATTGGACTTGTTCAAAAGTTAAAGATAAATATTAATCAAAATCACACTATCACTATTCTAGTGCTGTAGAGAATTTTGAATCTTCTTATGCTTATTTCAAAATATTTTCAGGGGTTATATTCAGGTTTATCTTTAATTTAGCAGTAGCTGGACTCAGAATTAATTCATTGTTTAAGGGCTGAAAATACACTTTAGCAAACCATGTTTTTAGCAAAACTTTAAAGATTGTCAATGACCATTATCTGAAAACATGATTTACTTACGATAATATGCTAAACTTCACAGAACAATCATAAAACATATTTGCTTTTTTATGATTGTAAAACATATTTACTGAGTGAAATAGGAATTATAACTTGGATTGCTTAAAAAGTTTCCTATACAACAGTGAGGCAGCCCATGGATAGAGTAGACGTTCCATTTTTAGTTTTCATCCTGACTCTAGATTAACATTCCCATGAGGTGTAAAGGTGAACATTTTACAAATGGTCTTGCAAGTATTAAACTTTATCACCATAGACCAAGATTGTGTGTCTCTCCTAAAATCACTGCTGAAATAGTCTTGATTTTAGCCTACTCAAACTAATTGAGAGGGAAGACGTGATAAACAGTTGATGTTTATTTTCTGAATGGCACTTTAAAATTGATACATATTCCTAGAGCTTTGAAAGTATTAATTGAATATCTTCTTTGTTTCCAAATAGACTAACACATTCTAAGTTGAAATCACTCATAAAGCAGCCAAAATGTTGACACTACACTGCAGGCATTTTTCCTTAAAAAAATACAAAGTAGTTTAAATTAACCCCATACATTCAGATGTGAAAGCAATAGTTGATACATGTTTTGATATAAGATAATGTTAAATAAGGGTGACTCATGATGGACTATATATCTGTTTTATGCTTAGAGTTTATTACTGGTCATCACAGAGACTGTAAAGTTTTATATATATAAGCTGCTGACCTTTCCTTGCCAACTAGAGACTATCCTGGATTATATATGAATCATAGTTTTCCTTGCAACACAAGATACATATTGATATTAACAAGCCTGAATGGTGCTTTATGATAAATATTGTCTTTTTTTCTATGGTCAGTTTTTTTTTCTGGGACCCAGAGGAAGTACCATGCCTCTCATCTTTCATCATGTAAACCTACTTTCCACCTCTCTTTCTGTTCTCTATCTTCTTTCTCCTTATCTTTCACCTTCCCTTCCCCTCTTCATATAGGCACAAGATAGTCTATATTTTATCTCATACATTTTTTGAAAAACTATGCTTCTCATTCTTTATTTAAAAATTGGCATATAATGTGTTTTTAAAAATCACTACCCCTGAATACAATTAAACAAATTTCGTGCATTTGTGATCTTTTGCTTCTAAGGCCCTTGTTTGAAATTTTTGGCATGTTTAAGTGATCTGGATTTAAAAAAATTCTATTTTTACTGTTTACTAGTGATGTTTATAGCTTAAGATATATTTTATATTACATTAATTGTTCTGAGCAGCGATTTTTACAGCAGTCAAAAACTTTATTAAGTCTGTCTTTTAAACTTTATTAGGTAATTATTTCAAGTGGATGTATATCCTACCCAATTCATCCAGAAAATATCAGAGATATAATTAAACAAAAAGTAAATTCTATTTGGGCTTAGAGTTGTACTGTAACAGGAGCTTTGTTTCCCATTCCTGCTGAGAAAGTGTTTACATTAGTAGTCACCTGCAAGGTGGTAAGAGAGGCAGAATTCTCATATTTATTCAATGTGTCAGCTCTTTGTGCTAACTGCAGGTAAACTGCAAATTTATGTCTTCCTACTTAGCAAAATTGTAATTAACATTAGCATTTCTCGATAAAATAAATACTTAGGGAGAAATCTCAAAGGAGTCACTGTTTCCTTTTTAGTATAAAAGCTCATGAAATTAGAATGAAAATAAAACACCTTTTATTCTGTTGTTTGCTAGGCTTAGTCACACAGTCTAATAATGCGTTGGCTGAAAATTTCATTCAGGTTTTTCATAACAGCTGATGAAAAGCCTGAAGGAACTTTTTGGCCAACCCAATAGTATGCACAGTGGTTCCGTAGTGGATATGCCAGAGAACTTTGAGAGCCACACGTCTTCCTTCAGTGATTGTTTAGCTGCTTGTGTACTGGTGTTTACAGAGCAAAATGGATGGAAAGTCAAGAGAAAACACTCAGTATCTGGTTAAGGTAATGCACATTCAATCTCCCAAAGTTTACACAGCAATTGAAATGGCCTCTTCTATAAATAATGCCATGCTTCCTGGTATTTCTATCATTTACAGCTTATAGTAGCAAGAGCAGCCCCAGCTCAATATTTCTTAATCCTCCCAATGCCTTATGCATGTATAAATCATCTGCGCCCTGGCAGAATCTTGTCTTGACCCTCCAAGACTTTTATTGCCATTTCATTCATTTTTTATTGCCTCTTCTTTCTTCTTCTTTTTTTTTTATTTCCTAAATCCACGAGCTGAAAAGGGGGTTATAGTTTTCATTTTCTTGTGAATGATGTATATATAGTTTCTTCCCCAGCATGCTGTCAGGGTTGCAGGAAAGAAAAGCTTCTCTGTTATGAAGAGCCAACTGAAGCAAATGAATCATTAGAATGATGAAAGGTCTGCTGGGGACAATCAGTGTCTTTACTCTTAGCTGTCAGCTAACAATGACACCTAATCCTTAGCATTTACTGAGTGTAAAATAAAGGTCCTTAACCATTTTATCACCCATACTTTTAACCTGAAAATTTCCCTTCCCCCAACTTTCTTTTTTTTTTTTTTTTTTAAGCTTTTTAATCTTTGGCTTTTTTTTTTTAATTAGATGAAACTAACATTTAAGATTAGTTGGAACCAAATTCACTTTCCCCTACTCTGTCATATGTTGTATTCCTGTTTGTTTGTTTTTTTAATTATTTGGAAATCTATAAAACTTGGAAATACAATAAATTACCAATTTTCTTATTTTTGTCTTTTTCTCTTTTTTAATTAGTGGGAAATTGCTGTACAGTGTTGTACTGTTTTCTGCCATACAACAATGCGAATCAGACATAATTTTATATATATATATATATATCCCTTCCTTATTGAGCCTTCCTCGTCTTTCCTCATCCCATTCCTCTAGGGTATCACAAAACATGCCCTGACTTTCTGTTCACTCTTCTCTTTCTTTCCCTTTTCCCTTTTTTTTTTCCTGTTTTGTTTCTTTTTTTGGTCCTTGAACACATCCTTACCATGTTCTTTTTTTTTTTTCCCCCCGAGGTTTTATTTATTTATTTTTTCTTCAAGCTTTAATTTTATTTTATTTTTAAACTTTACATAATTGTATTAGTTTTGCCAAATATCAAAATGAATCCATCACAGGTATACATGTGCTCCCCATCCTGAACCCTCCTCCCTCCTCCCTCCCCATACCATCCCTCTGGGTCGTCCCAGTGCACTAGCCCCAAGCATCCAGTATCGTGCATTGAACCTGGACTGGCATCTCGTTTCATACATGATATTTTACATGTTTCAATGCCATTCTCCCAAATCTTCCCACCCTCTCCCTCTCCCACAGAGTCCATAAGACTATTCCATACATCAGCGTCACTTTTGCTGTCTCGTACACAGGGTTATTGTTATCATCTTTCTAAATTCCATATATATGCGTTAGTATACTGTATTGGTGTTTTTCCTTCTGGCTTACTTCACTCTGTATAATAGGCTCCAGTTTCATCCACCTCATTAGAACTGATTCAAATGTATTCTTTTTAATGGCTGAGTAATACTCCATTGTGTATATGTACCACTGCTTTCTTATCCATTCATCTGCTGATGGACATCTAGGTTGTTTCCATGTCCTGGCTATTATAAACAGTGCTGCGATGAACATTGGGGTACATGTGTCTCTTTCCCTTCTGGTTTCCTCAGTGTGTATGCCCAGCAGTGGGATTGCTGGATCGTAAGGCAGTTCTATTTCCAGTTTTTTAAGGAATCTCCACACTGTTCTCCATAGTGGCTCTACTAGTTTGCATTCCCACCAACAGTGTAAGAGGGTTCCCTTTTCTCCACACCCTCTCCAACATTTATTATTTGTAGACTTTTGGATTGCAGCCATTCTGACTGGTGTGAAATGGTACCTCATAGTGGTCTTGATTTGCATTTCTCTGATAATGAGTGATGTTGAGCATCTTTTCATGTGTTTGTTAGCCATCTGTATGTCTTCTTTGGAGAAATGTCTATTTAGTTCTTTGGCCCATTTTCTGATTGGGTCATTTATTTTTCTGGAGTTGAGCTGGAGGAGTTGCTTGTATATTTTTGAGATTAGTTGCCATGTTCTTATCATGGTAGAAATTTTGCTTTGATAGGGACTCAAGATTCAGAGATGACTACGTCATTTTTGCAATGAAAGAACTTACAGCCTAGAGGGGGACATACAGGTGCAAGCAATGAATTATAATATTCTGTGAATATGGTCAGTGATAGAAGCATGAACAAACATAGACATGAGAGAAGCGTCAGTGAAACCTGGCTAGGACAGCAAGGGTAACTCCACTGAAAGTGACATTTTCTAGCTAGGGTCTTAAAGCTTTAATAGAATTCTGCAAATAAATGAGTCAGGAGGAAACACATTAATAAAAACATATTCAGGTAATAGCAGCTAGAATTTAAAAAAGAAAACAGGGTGAAAAGAGTGAGGTTCTGATTGAAACGAGGACTAGAAATATTTCTGAAGTCAGATTGGATTGTTTTTCTTTAATTTTTATTGGAGTATAGTTGTTTTACAATGTTGTCTTAGTTCCTATGGCACAGCAAAGTGAATTAGTTATTCGTATACCTATATCCCCTCTTTTTTCGATTTCCTTCCCATTTAGGGACCCCAGAGCATTGAGTCGAGTTTCCTAAAGTCAGATTGTTAAGAGCTTTGTGTACCTCTAAAACTGGAGACCTTATTCTATAATGATGGATTATAAATCTGAAGAATCATCAAATGAAATCTATCACAGTAGCACACAAAATCCATTAGGACAGGAACTTTACAGAGCTGGGAGGCATCAGTAAGTACACCGTTAGCAACTGTCTATCCTGAAGATTGCAGAGGGTCAATATGACAGTGAAATTGCTAATGGAAGATACAGAGATGGGACGTGGTGGGGAGACAATGTAGTGATCTAGGTGAGAGATGATGACAACCTGAGCTAGGGAAACAGGTGTTGCTTTGATGAGAAATGTGAACTGGAGAGGTGAAATGACTTTGGACATAATATTGACAGGGCTCAGGGCTTCCCTGGTGGCTCAGTGATAAAGAATCGACCTGCCAATGCAGGAGATGCAGGTTCCATCCCTGGACTGGGAAGATCCCCTGGAGAAGGAAATGACCACCCACTCCAGTATTCTTGCCTGGGAAATCCCATGGACAGAGGAGCCTGGCAGGCTACAGTCCATGGGGTCACAAAGAGTTGGACATAGCAACTGACCAACAACAATATTGACAGGCTCAGTGACTGATAAAGTCTGGAACATCAGTAGGGGGATTGAAGCATTCTGCAATAGGACTAAAGTAACTTCCAAATAAGAAAGGCAAGAGAAAATGCAGATTTGGGGGTGAAATGGATGACTCTTATTTGATGGTGGTTTAGTCGCTAAATTGTGTCAAACTCTTGCAATGCCATGGACTATAGCCCACCAGGCTTCTCTGTCCATGGGATTTTCCAGGCAAGAAGACTGGAGTGGTTTGTCATTTCCTTCTACAGATTCTTATTTGGGGATACTTTATGTTTGCATTCAGTAGAGTACATTTCTCATCTACATAAGAGATGGAGAAGTATAATTAGGAACCATCACCCCAGTGTTAATAACCAAGCTGGCAGAAGCAAATGAGATTCCTCAGGAAAAGCCTCACACCAGAAGGTCACTATTTATAGGGAAGATAAAGACAGGAGAGGAGGAGGAGACACAACCAAAAAAGAAAGAAGTTCCAGGAAAAATATAGATTGTCTACTCTCTCCTCTCCTCCTCCTCTATGAACAACATTCTTCTCTTGGTTTTTGAAGATACAACAGGCTCGTCTGTTACTGAAAGTGGGGGTCTTCCTGCTTAGCTCTCTGAAGCCAATAAAGAGGCAAGGTTGCTGGAAAGTTTATTTCCATGGCCAGCAACCCTGGGGAGGTAGGGAGAGTGGACTCCTGACCAAAAGTTAACACCCCCAACACACACACACTGACAGTCAGTGGGCATGAGCTTTTACAGATGGAAGGAGGGGGGTTACGTGTAGAAACAGCACAGTCAGCTCTGACAGTCATGCAGTGAAATTGGTCACGTGGTGGTCCGACCAGCATCATCTTGATTGTTTTAAGTACAGTTGATCTTCAGTTCCAGGGTCAGTTTGTTCCCATTTCTCTGAGATCAGCTCTCAGAATTGTGGCAGCTTATGTTATGACTCAGAGAAGGCAATGGCACCCCACTCCAGTACTCTTGCCTGGAAAATCCCATGGACAGAGGAGCCTGGTAGGCTGCAGTCCATGGGGTCGCTAAGAGTCGGACACGACTGAGCGACTTCACTTTCACTTTCCACTTTCATGCATTGGAGAAGGAAATGGCAACCCACTCCAGTGTTCTTGCCTGGAGAATCCCAGGGGGAGCCTGGTGGGCTGCCGTCTGTGGGGTCGCACAGAGTCGGACACGACTGAAGCGACTTAGCCGCAGCAGCAGCATGTTATGACTAGTCTGATCATGGTGTAGTTAACTTCTTCCACCTGGTGGGGGTTTTGGTATCTATAAAACAGCTAAAGGGAAATGCGGCAGGATACTATCTATAGCCCTTGGAGAGGAACTGAAGGTCCTCGACTAGGCTTAATGACTAAACTATTATTGTTCAGTCTTGTTGGACTGTTTTTCTTTGTTTCTGCATTTTCTCACTTCTCAGATTAAACTTATTTCTTGGCTAAAGTTTTTCCACAGACAAAAGGCAGACTGAGGAGATGGAGGGCAAGGACCCCAGGTCCTGCTGTGTTTCACATCCACAGCATTCAGCATGAAACATGACTGAGGGTGGAAATTTTGCTCATCTTCTTTGTCAACTCTAGGCCAAGTTGAATCACTTAGGAATTTAATGACAGTAGGTGACCAAACCCCACATGATTCTTGAAAATATTTAACAGGCAGGAGACAAAACAGAGAATTGCTAAAGGGATGAAAATGAAGGACATAATTTACTTATTTATTGTTGCCAACTTCTGTGGCTTGCCATGGAGAAGTTTACTCTAGTAAGTTTAGAACCAGAACTGTCGAAGCCTGTGGAAATTTTTCTGAACTATGACCAGTTTCTCATGTTAAAGGCAGTCATCCCTAAGATCCCCTGGGCTCCAGGCAACAAAACACTCATGAAGAATCACATATAAGTAACCGTGGAATCCATCCCATGCTCTCTGAGCATCTGGGTTTTCCATTTTGTGTATTTGTTTTCCTGAGAAAACTTTGCAGGGGAGATTTTTTCTTTTTTGGTTTTTATTTTTTGCAACTATTGATGTGGTATGTTCTGCATCAATGTTTGATGACATAATTCATATTTCTAAATCCTAATTCCTTAAAATGTATCCAGTCTGACTTCTGTCTATGCAATCTTTGAAGTCAGCATTGATTCTAAACACAAATGGTGCTGTGTATGAATGAAGAGTATTATATGGAAATTTCGCTTGACAGACTTATGGGAGGTAAATGATCAACAAAATAACTTTCAAAAGCTGAGTGCTAGATCGTTCTTATCTTATTTCTTTGTATTTTGATGTTGTTTCTAGCCTGCCTGCCTGATAATATGGAAATTTAATACTGGTTCCCACAACCTGTCTGAAAGATTTATAGGCCATTTCTCTCTTCCAATGGTTGTATATAGATCTCACAGTCTATAGTGATCGATTACCTTAATTCCATAGTAGACTATACTTCAATGTAACATTAATGGCTTCTATGACTAAATTCATAAGAATAATTACCTTATTGAAACAAAAATGCAGGAACAAAAGAGCTCCCACTCCTAAGGAAGCATGTGCCTCTTGATATCAGGTGTAGCTAAATAAATAAAATATTTGATATGATATTTAAACCAAATTTATCTGTATTAATGAAGTGGTAGAAATATAACAAGAATATTTTCTGTAATTTATTTTGTTAACATTGGGCTTCCCAGGTGGCTCAGGGGAGCCACCTGCCAAGCAGGAGATGTAGGTTCGATCCCTGGGTTGGGAAGAGTCCCCTGGAGAAGGAAATGGCAACCCACTCCAGTATTCTTGCTGGGAAATCCCATGGACAGAGAAGCCTGGCAGGCTACTGTCCAAGGGGTCACAAAGAGTTGGACACAGCTGAGTGACTAAGCACAAGCACCTTCTGCAACCTCATGCCGGGAATTCTCGCCTCCTGAAGTTTCCCCAATAATGTTGTTATAGAATTTCTGTGTAGAAGTGGCTCATATCTAGAATGTGTTTAGAAGTGGGTACCAGATTCCTCTTCTTAAAGTTTTACTCCCAGAGCAAGCAGTGTATTTCTTTGCTTGTTTGAGGGCCATAGAGATAAGGTTCCTTTATCCCAATACCTTTTGCCCCTTCACTTTCTCCGTCTTCTCCTGATGCTCAGAGGCCCTGACGGTGTTGCATGTTTGTTCTCTCAACCATCCTTTCAGATCCCAGTGTTGCAGTTGTCGCTGTCTGCTTCTGCTCTGGGGATCTCTTTTGAATGCCGCGTAATTGCAATGTTCTTTCTCATTTCTCTATTGAAATACAGAATTGTCTGCAATGCTGCTCAAGACATAATATCCTTTGCAGAACCTATCACGCCCCAGTGTTAGACAGAAGACTTTCTTCCCCATGAGCTCAGGATGCACTTCTTTGAACTCTCAAAACCTTTCATGCAGTTCGGTTTTAACATCTCTTATAGACTTTATTCAAACCGTCTGCCTTAGATGTCCCATATGAACCAAACTGAGGAAGATATGATTAAAAGGAAATGGGTGCTGTATCACCTGATCCTTTCTCCTCTTTAGCAGTTACCTACTCCCGTGGGACACATGGATGTCTCAATCTTTTTCCCCCACAGATTGAGTTCTTTCTTGGAAGGATGCAGAGTCACATGCCAAACCAATCCTTGTTCCACCATACTCTCAGTTTGAATGCTAGTGTGAACACAGATCAATTTTCAGGCAGAAGCACCACCCACTTCAAGTCAGTATTCATTCAAAAGACATGTGTGAGGGAAACCACTCTAAATACTGCATGTAATCAGATTTTTTTTTCTTATTTAGTTGTGTGTTATATGCTTTATTTAAGGAATACATACACCAGCTTTTCTTCACTAACATTGATCATAGTGGTAAATGTGACCCCAAGATATTATTAGGTTCAGTTATCTGTTTAAACTCTAGTGTTAAGGAATGATGGATTATTGTTCTTATTCCTAATATTAAAAAAAAGAAGTAACAACAAACACGGTAATTTAGGTCAAGAACCCACTTGCCAGTGCAGGAGACATAAGAGACTTGGGTTCAATCCCTGGAACAGGAAGCTCCCCTGGAGGAGGGCATGGCAACCCACACCAGTATTCTTGCCTGGAGAATTCCATGAACAGAGGAGCCTGGCAGGCTACAGTCCATGGGATCACAAAGAGTCAGACACGACTGCAGTGACTTAGCACGCACACAGATATCTAAAGATATGGAGAGAAAAATTTCATAGGGACTCAAAAGGGTGATTAACCAATGTCAAATGACAAAGCTACAGCAATTTAGTAATGAGTCTGATATTCTTTATTCAAGGGGAATCAACGCATGGATTGGGAGAGCACAGTGCCTCACAGTGGTGGAACAGTATTCCTGAGGGTCATGGCAGGAGCCTGTTTTAGGAGCTGGAGAAGCTGTCATGCTGGAGCAGGGCATGATTAGCTAGGAGGTCAAGGCTTTCCTTATAAGGGCTGGCAGGTCCCGTTTTCTAGAGTAAGCTGATTTGGAGGGTTGTGATTGGTGTTAGATTTCTATGACAGTGAGGCATTTCCGTAAGCGCATGCTGAGTTCATTTTGATTTGTGACCTGGCCAGGCCACTGGATGGAAGCCCTGCATTTTGGGTTCCGGATACACAAATTAATGTTATCACCAGTATTAACATGAAACCAACAGCTTCCCACTTTTCTCTCCCCATAACTCTCTTCTTATTGCTTTTCTTATTCCTTTACTTTCCTCTCCATCCATTCTTATATTTGTTCTTTCTCATTTATCTTCTTCATTCTTTATGATACTTTCTCATCATCTATTCTTCTTCCTATGGTTTTCCAGTTTTCTTCTTTTCTTTTTTCAACTTGAAGATTGGTTAAATTGACAGGCAGAGCAAGACAAGTGAGGAAGGAAAAGAAATGCTCAGCAGTGGGGGAAGATAACATTGTGTATGTGTGTGTGTGTGTGTGTGCACACGCACGACACGTGTATCCACTCTGAGTTGACTCAGGGGTTCAGATGGACCAGGCATAAGAAATGTTTCCTATATAGCAATTTACTGCTCATTTTTTTTAGTTAGATGTTTTGCTTGTCCTTTAGGGGAACTTTTTCATGGGATGGATTGGGGTTTGGTTTGGTTTGTTTGTTTTGGTTTTAGGAAAGATCTCTAAAGGAAATTGAGCCTCAAAATATTAATCTGTTACTATCTTTCTTGAAATGCCTTTTTTAAAACTATTGTTGTTGTTCTTCTTCTGAGGCCAATTATTATACTCTTGTTTGAGGAACTGTCAATAGAAAAATGTCATCTCCATCTTACACAGGAAGAAAATGGGTCCAAGGAGTTTCAGCAACTTGCCAAGTGGCACATGACTACATGAATGCTGGGTTCAGAACTCTCGATAAAACTTCAACATGATTTGCTTGAGTTACCAATAGTATTTTATTCCAAGGCACTTTGCACAGAGTACTACCAGCTTCGTGCCTAAACATGGGTGCATATACCCTCTTAGGTACGCATCTATACCCCCATGGTCACACCCTGTTCATTGATTATAGAACAAGATGACTGCCTCAGGCTGGAGTTGATGAGATGTCCTTTCTGAGTAGTTTAGTCTAGGATACATGTAAGATTAAAAAGTGCATTTACAAAGAAAATTATCAGGACGTGAACGTGAATAAAGACTGATGCATTTTCAAAAACATCAAACCAGGATAGTTGATCAACTGGCAGAATTAGGATCTCAATGGTTCACCACTTTTCTTAAGAAAATACAAACAGCTAGCAAGATGTAAGAGAGTTAATCAAATCAGTCTTACAGGGATTTAATATATGTCTAAGATTTTTAGTGGCTTAAATAAAAACTGATGGATCCTGTATTAAAAAATATAATCAGATAACTTTTCTGGAAATTCTTAAAGCAGCAGCTTGTTAGTAAAATCTCTAAAGTTAAAACTACTCTTTTCTCTCTTTTGGGGAAATCTCTGTTTTGTGAAGAAAAAAAATCTTTAGAGGGAATAAGAATTTCTCTACTACATAGATTGCTTGAAATTTATTTATAGAATGTAAATAAGAAAAGAACAAAACTACATTGGTAACTAAAATAGCATTGTACCTCCTTTGCTTTGGGGACAAGGTCAGTTAATCAGTAAATGGATTGGCTGTGTTACAGGCACTGTTCAGGAGGACCTTTAGTTCCTATCTTCACTTCATCTGCACACTTTCAGAGGTCACTGTTTCTTTACTTTTTGTATGACGACTTCCATTATGCAGAGGTAGAATCAACAAGGAAAAGGAAGACGGAGAAATTATTCTTTAAAGGTGAAAAGGTAGTAAGATAGTACCCAGTGATAAAGACATAAGGCTGAGATTATGTGGCAAACATAATTTAAGTTCTGGAAACAAAATATACTTTGAGATATCACCTGGTCAGCTTCCAGGCAAAATTAAATTTAAACCAAACAGTAAATTAAGTCTAATTTCAATACTCTTCAAAATTCCAAAACACCTTTGAACTTCAGATCGCCGTCTGTAGTATATAAAACTATTTAAAATAGTCCATATCCATTAAGATAATATTTGTAAAATGTGACAAGCCTCACATGATAAAGGTATTCACAGAATAATGAAGATTATAAAATTATCAATGGAGCGATGTCTACTAAGTTCTGCAACATTAAAATGGCTAACATGATAAAGAAACCAGAAGAACAAAAAGAATGTGTGCTTTAAAGTGCTTATGCTTCCAGCCTGTGGTGCAAAGCAAAATTGGAGCAAACACAGAAATTATTGAACAAAGAACATAGTCTAGCTGTTTCTAACAGCTGTTTGACAATGTCCACCTGCTAATCTATATATTTACAGGTTCTTAATATCAAATGGGGCTTCCCTGGTGGGAAAGAATCAGACAATAAAGAATCTGCCTGCAATACAGGAGACCCGATTTGATCCCTGGGTCAGGCAGATACCCGGAGGAGGAAATGGCAACCCACTCCAGTATTCTTGCCTGGAGAATTCCATGGACAGAGGAGCCTGGTGGGCTACAGTCCATGGGGTCGCACAGAGTTGGACACGACTGAGTGACTAGCACACACAATATCAAATGCATCCTTCCTTTCTATCAGCATATTTTCTTCTCTTAACTATTCAGGATGGATTGGCTGATCATTTTGACTGAGTCTGAGAAGGAACAGAGTATGCAGCAAGTGCAATTAATATTCATTTATATGTAAAACTAAGTAATACAAGGAATTTAAAGTTGTCTTATCCTGAAGATCATTTTTAATACCAAAACTTTCCTCATACAGAAGAAAGAGTGTTCCTGGCACCACAGGGTCACGAGATTCTCCTGGGGTCCCAGAAATGCTGAGCCCAGGCTTCCAGACTTGATGCCTTTCCATTGAACAAAATCAGTCTTCCAAATTCCACTCATACTTGAACTCTACACTGCTGATTTTCTCTTGCAATAGCGGAAAAGGACAGCTTCCTTTAGAAAGAGCGGATATCTGTAAGATAAATTTGTAGAGTATCATGGCCATACAGTTGAAATTCTCTTCACCACTATGTTTGGACTAGAAGATGTCCAGTTAATTAATCCACTGAAAATGTTGGCTAAAGTAGGGAACTGTGAAACAGGACATACACAATGTAGAAATTTTGTATCAATTTAAAACATTTAAGTGTATATGCAGTTGCCAATTTTGATGTGAGACTGGGCTCTTTGAGTAGGAACGTAATGATTGGTTTTCTTCTTGTCTTTTTATCACTTGCAAAATTTAGCACTTGCAATTTTCATATTCAGTTTCTTTACAAAGTAATATAAGCTCAGAATCTTCCTAGATTTCTATGATTTGTTTTTAAAGTCAGGTCAATATATTGAGGTGTGATTTTTTTTAAAACCAATTATTACTTTGGTCTTGCTCACATCTAACTTAATAATGACTTTATGTCAGTCTTATACAGCAAATCCTTAAACTCATTTTCATAGGAACACCTCTCTTTGTTTTTGCCTCCATGTTTGATCACTTCATATTACATACACTACACGGTAATATTTATGAAACTGAGTACATCAGACCTTTTTTCTGTAGGTATTGGAGTGAAGTAAATGTTTTTAGATCAAGTAAATTTATAAAATTCTATAGCAAGTTATGCACGTTTCCTGACCGAATAACTTTTTCATGGCATTTGCAACAAGTCTGACTTACATACATGCATTTGGCAAGAAACACAATTTACCCAGCTGATGGAAGCAGAATTAGATCTGCAAAGAGTTGGACATGACTGAGCAGCTAACACACACGCACACAAGAAGGAAGCCAGCCACAAAACTTATTCGAGTCCTATGAGGAAGAATGAATCTGTTTTATAGGAGGAAATGGAGAACATTGGTTACCCATGACACCAAGGGAAGCTAGTGAAGAAACTCTCTTATTTATTACGTCAAGCTTGTGAAAATTCTGTGTTCTATTTAGGTATATATAAAGTTGTCCTCATCCATAAGCTCCAGAATAAATACTCTAAAATCACTCTCTTCTGTATGGCGTACAACTGTCCTCAAGGTTCTATCTGTCTATTTCTATCTCTATTTTTATGTCTCTTTTCTTTCTCTTTTATTCTTTTTCTAACCACTTTTGACAAAAAATTTTTTCACCTATAAATACATTTTTAATTTTCAAGGTTACGCCTTCAGAGCTTAGAAATGTTGTTTATCTTCTGGGGAGTACTCAAAGTAAAGGTGTTGCTAATCTAGAGAAAATAGAGTCAATTTTGCTCCCAAGAGGAAGAAGAGTATTCTTACATCATTCTAAACTTCCTACAACAGCATGTTTTGTTGATACAAAATCATGATAACTTAAACAGTCATCTCCTATCAAATTATCTAGGGACAGTTTTGGTGGTGTTATTCAAGCAAGTGTATGCTATGGTCTGACTGTTAGGTAAGACTATTTTGTGCCAGCAGAGCATAGTGAACATCCATGCTTTCCCAGTAACAAATGACTCTTGGATGTCAAAAGAGTACTCAATGTTTCTGAACTTCAGTTATCTCATCTGCATAATAGACATTATAAAACCTCTATTGCAGGATTATTGGGAGAATTAAATACAGTAAAATGTGTAAAAATGCCAAACACAGTGCTTGGCAGGCATATAGTTGGTATACAATAAATATTACTCTTCCCTTTTGATTACACTCACCATGTGACCTCTCAGTGCCAACAGTGACCTTCATTCTTAAAGGCAAAGTTAACCTTTTACTATTTATACATATCTTAACATGTTATGGGCTTGCCTGGTGGCTCAGCTGGTAAAGAATACGCCTCCAATGCAAGAGACCCTGGTTCAATCCCTGAGTTGGGAAGATCCCCTGAAGAAGGGAACGACTACACACTCCAGTATTCTGGCCTGGAGAATTCCATGGACTGTATAGTCCATGGTGTCACAAAGAATCGGACACGACCGAGAGACTTTCACTTTCATGGCAACTTTAACATATGAAGTGCAGTCACCTTGTTTTTTTCTTGGTTAAGGAAATCTTTCCAAGACCGATTACTTAACTTCTTCTAGGGCAGTCATATTTTCTCCTTTGTTTTGGGTTCTAGAAATATGTCAGAAAAAATAAGAAAAATAAATGATTACCAACCTGAGTTGCACATCATCAAAGGCAATTATTTATGTTATGGAGATCTCTCTTCAATTTAACTTCATTCCTTCATATTGAAAGAGGAGAAATAGAAAGTTGTAATGGTTTGTTGCTTGTCAGGATCCATTATGGGAAATCATAGAGCAAAAAATAACTGAAAAGAACCTCGAAACTATAAGAAATCTTTCTTACATTTCAATTACCTATCGCATAGTAGACTAGATGGAGCAGACTTGGTAGACCCTCTGATGGATGAACAGATTTTTACCTGCTGTTTTAGAATCCTAAGCAGAAGACATTATATTATAGGATCGATAATGTTTGTTAGCTGATAGTTTACCTCCTTGAAAAGCACGTTTTATTTACTCAGCAAGTAACTTGAAAACTTTCATGGGAAAGTAATTAAGCCAAGTAATACGGTAGTTGCATTAGCAACTTTATTGTACTCCTGCTCCTTCAAGAATCTCAGTTAGCAGCCAAGAAGTTATTTGTTTGCCAAACAAAAAGTAAATATTTATTGTAGACTTACTGACCATAAGAGATGGTTCATTCTGTTGGCAATCTCTCTGTGCATGTCTGTGTAGTCGTTTCAGTCGTGTCTGACTCTTTGCAACCCCATGGACTGTAGCCCACCAGGCTCTTCTGTCCATGAGATTCTCCAGGCAACAATACTCTCTGTTTACCAAACTATATATGGCATTTGAGTTATATTGACCACATCATACTCTTCAGGGTATATTTAATGTGTAACACCTCCATTGTGGTAGAGACTCTTGAAGATTTTAAAGTCTCTATTAACTCAGACAGCACACAGAGTTAACAACTGAAGCCTACTGGTCCATCTAATTTAGAGATTATGATATTTTCTTTCCCAGGAAGTTTGGTTTCCAAATGATCACATTGAGGGGATCTAGTGTCTTTATACTTGTACATTCCAATGTAGGTTGATATAACATCACAGTTCTCTGTCTCAAATAACCTTTCAGCTTTTAACTGGCCACTCGTTTTTAAGGTTGGCTGAGAGCAGAAAATAAAACTTCCATGGTCTGGTAATCATAGGTTGCCCTTATTTGTAACATGTTCCCCTTGGCTTGAGTCACAGATCTGCTTTAAAAAGCAGATCAATCCTGTCTGGAACAAAATATCAATCAGATGTGACCAGAGTTTTGAAATTTGATGAAAACATAAAACTTTCTTGTTGAAACCCGCGCTTTGGTGAAAGGTTTAATTGTTCTGTCCCACATCTCAGTTTGTTTGTTTGTTTGTTTGTTTTTTGTCTCTAGTAAACAGGGTATTTTCATGTATGATTTAAAAATAATCAACTGAGGATGTAACTGAGAGTGTACTGAAAAATATTTCTCCTTCCAATTTATTGAAAATATCAAAAACACTATGTTTAACTTTTTCTTAAATGAGAAACTTTGTATACTTCTATATTGCATGTAAGAGAGGGGAGCAAGGTCAAAGAATTTTTCTAATTAACTGAACATTTTGATCTTTGGTCAAAAACATCTAAAATCTAAAATTCTTCTGATATATTCTAGACCTATGGCAATGCTAAAAGCACTGATATATATACTACATTTGATTTTACTGAAGCTAGGCTATTGCAAGTTAAAAATGAGCTTTTAGTTTTGGTTCTTATTAAAAATCTTATAGTTTGTTCACCTCAGGATTCTTGTGCTGGATAGCCATAATATTTTGGTGTTGTCCTTCCAGAATATAGTTCAATAAGTATAAAAATTTTACTAAGTTAACTCTATCGAGAGACATATTTGAAAACTTCCACTATTTGTAATGTGAAGTACAACCTCGGGACCTAAAACTGCTTACAGTTTGAAGTATTCCTGAAAAACTAAAACCAAACCAAACCAAAGCAAACCAACAAAAACACAGGGTGTTTAAAACATCAAAATTACTCTAGGAGCTTTTTTAAAAATACAAATTTGTGGTCACATCCTCAAATATCAAGATGTGAGGTATCATCTGCATATCATCCTTTCTTGGCATTTTTGTAAAACATTTTTAAATACTGAGGTTCTGGGAAATCCTGCAGAAATTAACTCTATTTACCTTAGTGTAACCTGTAGTTACTCAGATGGACTTGATCCTGGATAACTTTTTTTTTTCTGTCAATGGTGCTTTATATTTTATTTTTTTATTAAGGCATAGTTGATTTCCAATGTTGTGTAAGTTTCAGGTGTACAGCATAGTGATTCAGCTATAAATAAATATATATATATCTCTATATATTTTTTCAGATCCTTTTCCCTTATCAGTTATTACAAAATATTGAGTATAAAACTAGACTGTGAAATCTATTTTCTCCAGAATGTCCTTTGAGAAATTCTGCTGAATAAAATTGGACAAGATCCAAATTGTTGTTTACATCAGTACTGCTTTCTAATGCAATATGGTTATAACATATTTGAGAATGTGCCACATTCAAAGCTATTGAAAACATTTTACCTCCATTTAGACCTATGAATGGAATATTTCTATTGCCTAAATGGTGTCTAAAAATTAAATACTGAAGAGTCACGTTACTTTTGTGTGAAATGGAGTATTTCCTGCCATATCAATAAGCGATGATGTCACAGCCCTCAGGGATCCCAGCCCTCCAAATATGAATTTCTGAGCCCAGGAAGAATAGTACCTGCTATGTGGCAGCCATTGAGCTGCCACAGTGAGCTGCTGCCACTGCCTACGGTGAGGGAGGAACTAAGGATGTGAAAAATCAAATCTCAGGGTGCTGGCCCCCATATAGCTGAGAGGCATATGAAAGGAATGATTTCAGTGATTTCTGGTTGAACATCAGACTGTTGCATCTTGCGTACATAGAAAAGCACTAAATTTCTTAATTTGAGATATCTGGTTTCCTTAATTAACAATAACCTTTTTTAAATCAATTAATTTTAATCAGAGGATAACTGCTTTACAATATTGTGGTTTTTGCCATACCGCGACATGAATTGACCATGGGTGCACCTGTGTCCCCCCATCCTGAACCCACACACCCACTTCCCTCCTCACCCCATCCCTCTGGCTTGTCCCAGAGCACCAGCTTACATCATAATGTTTTGATGTTCAGACTACCTACCCCTTGTTGCAAACTTCAGTATAAGCTTACCCCTCCCCACTGCCTCCTCAAAACGGTTCTCTCCGGGTTATTTGAGATGGTGTCTCCCAGGCTTGAACTTCTAAAAATTCCCACCAAATAAAGCATAGCTCAACTTTTAGGTTGTGACCCTTTTTTTAAGTCAACATTTGTATGATTTATTTTCTGACTGCATGAAATAATCAGGAAGAAAGCAAATAAATAAGTACGTATGAGTGTTTTGTTTCAGTGGCTTGAGTGCCCGGTCCCTGAATGGAATAATGGTTCTGTGGAGCTAAATGACTAAGCGTGCTCTTGTCACTGCATTATTAGATATCTGCTGAATTGAAGTTTAGAAACAAACACACTTTGTTGGTGAGTGCTCCTTTTCATATCACAAGGCTTTACAAATAGACTGGTAAAAAAGCAAATTACAAATGCTTATTTATTGCCTTTAGTGGGATGATTTGAGTGAATAGCATTGAAACATATACATTGCCATATGTAAAACAGATGACCAGATGAGAGTTTGATGCATGAATCAGGGCACCCAAAGCCAGTGCTCTGGGACAACAGAGAGGGATAGGGTGGGGTGGAGAGAGGGTTCAGGATGGGAGACACATGTATACTTATGGCCAATTCACGTTGATGAATGACAAAACTCATCACAATATTGTAAAGTAATTATCTTCTAATTAAAATAAATAATTTTAAAAATTATTGCCTTAATTGGAGGATCAAATCTAAAATTATGTTCAGAGGTTGGGGACAGAGAATTTGTCAAAATTAGTTACTTGAGTTTTTTAATTTATTGTAATATGTTCAGAAGAAGTTTGAATTGTATTTGTATTTTTCTTCCACTAGGGAAAGATATGAGAGACATTTTGGGTTTGGAGGTAGACATACAGTCACAATTCTAAGAAAGGAAGCATTTCCATAACATTGGACAATGTTATCAAAAAAGAAGGGGAAGGAATCATTAGTTTTACCTCTGGAAAAAGGGAGGAAAAAGGGTGATTTGTTTATCAGTGTCTTTTCACTTCACATGGGCCAGTCACTAAGCTAGACACACTAAGTACATTATATCACTGAAGTAGAAGAAATTTTCTTTAAATCTTATATTTACAGACAACATCATCTGTTGCTTAGAGTTTCTTTAAAAAAAAATTGTGATAATGGTGTGTGCGTGTGATAATGGACTTAGGTATTATATCTGTATCCACACTGTTTACTTCCTTTCCCTATTATTCCTTTATCTGCCCTGCCCCATTTTGTTCCAGTTCTTTCTTCCACTGTATTAAACAATTCTGTGCTTTTTACACAGTAAATCTGATGTAAAATATTAAGAAAGTAAATGAAGAGCCCTGCCTCCATGTGTTCTGTGTGAAGAGATGCTTCCCTTTGCCATGGGTTTGCACTGAGCATCAGTCCTCCTTGGATCATAAGCTCTTCATTGTACCCTATCCTAAATACATATAAGGAATCTTCTGCTTAAAATTATAATGCTAGCAGGATTGTCAGAAAGCAATTTTCCCCTTACATTTAGTGAAGCAAAAATAAAACTTCGTATGCCTGATTTCAAGTTTGTAGATGCCCTAAAATTGTGTCCATGGGTTATTTTACACATTTAATTCACCTTGGTTGGTTTCATGATGCTGTCACCTGGGTGCCAATTAGTACACTGGACATCTGCCAAAAAGGAGCTGAAATAAGGCCATCGGCTCATTTCATCTTGGCACCAAGGTTACTGCTAAGCTATATTTAACCAGGTGCTAGAGGCCAAAGACATTGTTTAGTCCAGGAACTGTATTTAATGCAGGAGTTTACAATAAAGAAAGACTATGCAGGAATTGTCTTGCTTTTTCAGTCTTCTTACAAAAGAAAGATAGTGAAAACCTATCACAAACATTTAAGAATTATGGTAATTGCTTCCAGCATACAAGGTGCATATTATAGATTTTTCCAGCATACTAAAGCTTATCATTTACATAAGTGTTAGTCACTTAGCCATGTCTGACTCTTTGCAACCCCATGAATGGTAGTCCACCAGGCTCTTCTGTCCATGGAATTCTCCAGACAAGAATACTGGAGTGGATGGAGTGGATCTTCCTGACCCAGGAACTGAACCTCCGTCTCCTGTGTCTCCTGCGTTGCAGACAGGTTCTTTACCATCTGAGCCAATTGGGAAGCTCATCATTTTTATAACGAAGTTGATTATATCTCTCTCTGCTATTTCTCAGAGTCAAATAAAGGGTTTATCATCTGGAAGGCAGGGAGTATGCTCACTTGGCAGAAATGGGAGTTTAGAAATAAGGTAATAGTTGGGATTGATAACATTCAAACTAATTGGGCTAGGATCAATAATACCAATTGGAACCTAAGGCAAAAGGAAAAATCAGTAATAGTGATGGTGTCTTTATTTTTATATTTCATTCATCATGGGCTTTTTAAATATTAATTTGTTTCTGTTAAATGTTTTATGTTGATTACTATGTACTTTGATGCTCCTTAAATTTTGTACCATTTTAATTTTTGCTCTACAAACTAACATAAGCAGAAAACTGAAAAATTTTATGGAAAATTGTAGAAAAAAATCACCATACTGACCCCATATTTCATATAACTAAACAATAGATCTCAAAGTTTCATCACTGCTAGCATTTGGAATTTTTAGTGCATAATATTGGACAGTAAAGTTCTCAGCATCTTTGGAGGATGACGATAATAGACTGATTCACTGCCAAAATTTTATGAGGGGCAAGATAAAAGAGATGTGGTTGAGCTACATGAAATTTATGTTTTTTATATTTAAACAGGGATCTTAGTCAAGGAAGAGTCTCTCACCCACCAGTTTGTGCTATTCTTTATAAATCAGAAAGATATTTTTATTATTTCTATTTTGACTAAAGGAGAAGGTTAAAGTCCTGGCAGGAAGGTACATATGGGTGAAAAAGGAGACTGAATATGCAAGGAACTGACTGATTATTAAATCTTCTGATTACTAAATCTAAATCAAATTGTAGATGCAAAATGAAAATTAAATATGATTTGCATGACATTTTGCTTGCTCAGACATCTTTCAGTGGAATAATGATTCAGTCTTGACCGAACTCTGAACCTCTTGAATTGGATTTTCATTTTACCACCTTTCTTCTTTGCAGTTGTTAATATATTCCTAGTGTTAATATGCTCTCAGGTACTAAGAAAAAGGAATAGCCTCGCTGTGGCCAAGTTAGCATTTGGAATTCCCATGTCAACTCAAACATGGATAGCCAAACAAATCTGTTTATTTTATTTAAAATTCTGCATATATTTAAATGTTCAATATATTTTGCTCACCTGAATCCCTTTATGAAACCTAAGTAGATCTGTCCAGATGAATTAAGTGAAAAGAAGTATTATCTTCATAGTTATCAAAGATCTTGCACTTCTATATTCTTTTTGAAATTGATTCCCTGGATGATTTTAATATTACATATTTTCTCTTCATTATAAGCCTATGTGCAAATGAATCCCAGTCTGATATAAGGTTACCAGCAAAAGTGTCTTTGTGTGAGCAAGCGTATATGTGAGTGTATGTATGCACTTGTATATGTGTAATCATTGTATTTGCCCACAATGCCCCTGCTTTTATTGGGAACAGCAAGTGGAGATTCATATACTCTTTAATTTCTCCTACTCAAAGGCATACTACTTGTGAACAATTATGACAATCATCTTTGTGTCAATGGCTCTTGACTGATTTGGTGCTTGCCATATCATGTCCTGTTGCTGATGATGAACTTATCCAAAAAGGATGCTTATCTGCTTCTCGTCTATCTGAGGAATCTTCTAATCATGGAGCAATTATTTGCAAACAGTGAGCCTGGAAAAAGATGGCAGTATTGGTTTTGGCCAGTAGGCAGCCATGGCAGGAGACAGATTGGAGGTGAGATAGAAGTGTGAGATCAGAGTATTTATTTCCCTGACTCCTTAGCTCTGGGGTTGCACTGAGTTAGCTCTGTATTTTGGCCTAATCCAATGGGAAAACTATAAGGATGGGAACCTGGTTCTATTATCCATGCAAGTTAGTCTCTCTGGGCAGGAGTCTGGATGGAAAAGTGCAGAGTGTATCTGAAGGAACTCATGGACAATATCTGTCACATCATCTCTTAATGGAGCCTGCCCTGATACTTGAAAATTTTTACCACTAAGAGTAATGTTTTCTTTAAAAATTAATAGTAAACAGATTTTTAATTCAGTTAAGTCAAATGCTTGTGTGATGCCATTCAACTTTAATAACAAAATGTTATGTGTACTATGCCAGAAAAGAAAGAAAGTGAAGTCACTCAGTCATGTCCAGCTCTTTCCAACCCCATGGACCGTAGCCTACCAGTCTCCTCCATCCATGGGATTTTCCAGGCAAGAATACTGAAGTGGGTTGCCATTTCCTTCTCCAGTAGATACATTCAAAGTGCTGGGAAGTCAGGGAGGGAGAAATCAACTTTATTTGGAAAGGCAGCGGGGTTTCTCCTTTGGATAAGATCTTTCATTGTTCTAATGAAGAAAAAAGGAAGGAGATACTATACAGAGAGGACAAGGTGATTCCTGAAAGAGCATAGGATGATTCTGAAGAAATCAAGAATAATAGGAAAAGAAAATTGGCCTTTGGGGTTAAACTGAAAGCAGTTCAAACCCCAGCTCTATTAGCAGTTGGTAAATGAATAAAACCTCTCTGATGCTCAGTTTTTATCATCTGCAAAAGAGACATAGTAATTCTTACCTCACAGGTTACTTTTACTGGTTAAATGAGACACTGTATGAAAAGTACCAATAGTTATATTTAATTGCTAGGAGTACTCCCTTTAGACACAGACTATTATGTCCAAATTCTTATTCTAGACTACAAAATAATAACCTGTTATTAGGCTGAGAAACTATAGATAAAAAGGCAAACAAACCAATAAGCAACAAGAATTTACCATATAGTACAGGGAAATATTTTCGGTATCTTGTAATAATCTGTAATGGAAAAGAATGTGAAGCTGTACATTTGAAAATAATCACAATATTGTACTTTGACTAGTTAAAAAAATTTAAAAGGGCAAACAAACAAATCATCAACAAAATAACTTTCTAACTTGGATTCACATGGTAACTTCTGTCTTGGGTGGTGGATCACTTACAATAGTCGGTAAGTTATTCCACCATTTCTCATGTATGGTTGTTCTCTGCTGGCCTCTATTGATAGTGTGGGTACTGAATAATTTCCCCATTTTTGCTCATTTCCTCCTTTTAAATACGTTGTAAACCGTAAAGAAGTCTTCATGGTGGGTTCCAACATACTCTAGGTCAAGCTTGTACGCATACTGTGCGTGCATGAATGTGTGCTAGGTTGCTTCTGTTGTGTCCAAGTCTTTGTGACCCTGTGGACTGTAGCCTGCCAGGCTGCGTTGTCCATGGGGTTTTTCAGGCAAGGAAACTGGACTGTGTCACCATGCCCTCCTCCAGGGGATCTGCCCGACCCAGGGATTGGACCCATGTCTCATAAATCTCCTGCATTGGCAGACGGGTTCTTTACCACTAGCACCGCCTGGGAAGCCCCATATTGAAGAGTAATAAATGATAATGTTCAGTGAATGGAGTCATGCAAGTCTCTAATCTTCTATTACGTTATTCAAGAAAGATCTTTCAACAACTCTCATAGCTAGCTCTCGCTTACTTTCTTCACATCTTCTGAAAAGGGTCAGATTTTTCCATTATCTAGAATATTGAATTTGCTAACTTTGAGGTGTTTATGAACTCTACTGAAGAGAAACTCAGTGACCTTGATTTAGTCTTGGTTTCAACTATGAAACTTTCTTCTTCAGTAAATAACTGGCTTTATATCCCTTTTCTTTCTCTGTCTTGATGTATATGTATAAAGAGATGTGTATCTATCCATGAATTTTATTCTCTTGCCCTGACACCCCACCTACCACACAAAAGATCAGGATATATACCATGTATCTATTACCTCTTTGGTGACTTTTGTACATTATATTTGAAAAAAATATTATTTTCTCACTTTTCTTTTTTTGGAACCTTGCCTCTAGTTTAACAATATACCCATCGATCTGCCAATCTGTATTCAGAGTTTAGTCAGATTTAGGTTGGTAATTATATATGAATTAGACTACATGCCCCCAAACAGCAACTGGTATACTGACTTCAAATGCTACTGCAGACACCCGAGGGTATTCATTAAACGTTAATTAATAATGGTATGCTGAGTTGAATTGACTTGTGGATTCTGGCTGACTGCTCTTTAATTTAAAATTATGAGATGCATAGCATCAATCTATCAGCAGGCAGAATCAATTTTAATTTATTGCACGTGTCTAGAAAATTGTAGAGCTTTAAGAATTCAAAGAAGTGGATATTGTATTAGATATGAAACATAATATATAACAAAAAATGAATGCGATGTGAAAGATCTGAGAGTTTTTTCTAGGGGCTTTTCCTTGCCTTTGTTCCTCTTTAAATTCTCATTTGGACTCAGTTATCCAAAATTCATGCAAAAGTGAGGTGGCATTTTTTTTTTTACTTTTTAACATATTTGTAGATTAGTGAATAATTATGAGAACTTGGAACATTCTGTTGTCCTAAGTGGACATTATACTTCTCTTTGCTAAGGATAGTCACTGTTTTTTAAGGTTTTGGAAGTAGTTGCAGATTATTTTGAGAAGTAGGAAGGAATTCTTGAAATATTCTAAGTTTTTTTGGCTTTATGATGGTTCTCTCAAGATGGTTCTCATTTGTTATAAGTGGTATATGACTCCATATTTATGTTGCAGCCTGCAAATGGTTACAGGAGCTGTAATTTTAAGGGAGACTTTCAGATTTTCATTCATTTGCTAACTTAATGATATCAAAAACTATAAAATTGACTTTTTAAGAAGCCCAAGAAAACCTTTCTATAATAATTCTGATATAATTAGCCAGATTCAATCTAATTTGGAGTAAAGAGAAAGTTTACTATTTTAGTAAGATAGATTTGATGTGTTTCTGAGCTTTAAATTAGTGTCCACTCAAACTTTAAAAAAAAAAATCATTTAAGAGGGGTGCTGGGCTTCCCTGGTGGCTCAGAGAGTAAAGAAACCACCTGCAGTGCAGGACCCAGGTTCAATCCCTGGGTCGGGAAGATACCCTGAAGAAGGGAATGGAGACTCACTACAGTATTCTTGCCTGGAGAGTTCCAGGGACAGAAGAGCCTGGCAGGCTAAAGTTGATGAAGTCACAAAGAGGCACACAAGACTGAGCAACTAACACTTTTACTTTTCCTTAGGCAAACATTCCTCAATACTGTGGTGGTATACATTAGTTTCTTGGAGAAGGCAATGGCAACCCACTCCAGTACTCTTGCCTGGAAAATCCCATGGATGAAGGAGCCTGGTAGGCTGCAGTCCATGGGGTCGTGAAGAGTCAAACAGGACTGAGCGACTTCACTTTCACTTTTCACTTTCATGCATTGGAGAAGGAAATGGCAACCCACTCCAGTATCCTTGCCTGGAGAATCTCAGGGATGACGGAGCCTGGTGGGCTGCCGTTTATGGGGTCGCACAGAGTCGGACATGACTGAAGCAACTTAGCAGCAGCAGCATACTTCAGTTTCTAAGTCATGTCCAACTCTTGCTACCCCATGGTCTGTAGCCCACCAGGCTTCTCTGTCCATGGGATTCTCCAGGCAAGAATACTGGAGTGGGTTGCCATTTCCTTCTCCAGGGGATCTTTCCAACCCAGGGATCAAACCTGGGTCTCCTGCATTGCAGGCAGATTCTTTATCATGTGAGCTACAAGGCAAGAATAATTGTATTTAAATTAGTATTCCATTAATTAAAGATGTAGAACCCTAGAGTTTTCTGAGCCTTCAATTGTAGTTCCAGTTTTTCCTATTTTACATATAAATCTAGTAAATTATGTTATGATTAAAAATAACTTTTATATGTTTTTGCTTAAAGCTCAATAAACATGAATTTGACAGATTAGATTTCTGCGGCCCTTCATGGGGTGGCAAGGAGTCGGACACGACTGAGCAACTGAACTGAACTGAACTGAAATAAACATTGTCGAAGAGTCAGGACATGACTGAGAGACTGAACAATAACAAAAGATACTACTTGAAATCCCTGTATCATTTTAAATTGTACAATATATTTAATTCTCATTAGTAATTAATACTTCTGTCACCTCCCAAGGCAGTCATAGAGATCTACCAAAATCTTTCCAAGTAGATAATGAATACTTGCCAACCTATTATATTTAAGCATTTAGATTCCATAAATATTTTTCTTTCAAAAATTCTGAAGTTAGTTAAACTCCGCCAGTACATATCTGCTGCTGCTGCTGCTAAGTTGCTTCAGTCATGTCCGACTCTGTGTGACCCCAGAGACGGCAGCCCACCAGGCTCCCCGGTCCCTGGGATTCTCCAGGCAAGAACACTGGAGTGGGTTGCCATTTCCTTCTCCAGTGCATGAAAGTGAAAAGTGAAAGTGAAGTTGCTCAGTCGTGTCTGACTCTTAGCGACCCCATGGACTGCAGCCTACCAGGCTCCTCCGCCCATGGGATTTTCCAGGCAAGAGTACTGGAGTGGGGTGCCATTGCCTTCTGCTTGGCTTTAAATCATCTCTTCACCAACTGATTTACTTTGCAGTGATCCTACACCTTCCTTTAATAATAAAATTTCCTACCTGACTGTAATGCTCATTATATTTGATTATATTGAAAACTGATGCACTGACCTATCATAGGGCTTCTCTGATAGCTTAGTTGGTAAAGAATCTGCCTGCAATGCAGGAGACCCTGGTTCAATTCTTGGGTTGGGAAGATCCACTGGAGAAGGGATAGGCTACCCTCTCCAGTATTCTTGGGCTTCCCTTGTGGCTCAGCTGGTAAAGAATCCACCTGCAATGCAGGAGACCTGGGTTTGATCCCTGGGTTGGGGAGATCCCCTGGAGAAGGGAAAGGCTACCCACTCCAGTATTTTGGCCTGGAGAATTCCATGACAGTCCATGGGGTCACAAAGAGTCAGACATGACTGAGCAACTTTCACTTTCAACCTATCATAAGTAGTGAAAATTTTTAATTCCAGAGAATTTGAAAGGAAATTCAACTTTTTGAAATGTGTAAGACTGAATTACTATGAAGTCTTGCCTACAAGGAGTTAAATTTTAAAGAATAGATCAAATGATCTATAATCAACCTGAATGCAGTTATGAGTATATTCATATGTGTTTATTTTGAAAGAAATCATCCTAAAATGTGTTCATGTCACTAATATGAAAACTAAAAATGAAATTCTGTGTTGCATAGACCTTCTGATAGTGTTAACCATTCTAAATTTGGATTAAGAAGCAGATATGGAAGAGTATGCTTTCTAGAAACTCCTATGTCTGTAGTCAGTTTGGGAGCAATATGTATCCTTCTGTCCCTACTCCTTCTGTAGGATCATGGAATTACTTTAATTAGAATGGGACAATTAGGTGACACCCCTAACCCCAGACACCATGTAAACATACAGAGTCTTTTCATCATTCATTGTGGAAACTGCTTAAACTTGAGGAAATTATAGAATTAATGTGTAATATATTTATGGCTCAGTGGTAAAGAATCTGCCTGCAGTGCAGGAGATGTGGGTTCAGTGCCTGGGTCAGGAAGATCCCTTGGAGAAGGAAATGTCAACCCACTCCAGGATTCTTGCTTGGAGAATCCCATGGATAGAGAAGCCTGGTGGGCTACAGTCCATGGAGACTCCTTGCAGGCAAGACTTCATAGTAATTCAGTCTTACACATTTCAAAAAGTTGAATTTCCTTTCAAATTCTCTGGAATTAAAAATTTTCACTGCTTATGAGTTGAACATGACTGAGCGACTAAGCAACAACAAAAATATTTATATCAAGTGAGTTAGGAAATTATTCCCAGGTATCCTTGCCAGTGGAAGTGATAATAGTTTTAGAATACAAATGATCTTGTCTGTTTAGGCTTTTGACACATTATACAAATGTGTGCATTTGAAGTAGTGTCTTTACCTGAAAGCCTAAGTTCAAATTCCAGATTCTTAAGACAAATTTTTTATCTTACCCTCCCAAGCATATATACATGGAAACTCATGAAAACAGAAAATTCATAAACTGTGGGAAATAAAGCACAGTGTGCAGTTGAGCTCTTCTGATCACAAAGTTAATTTTAGCTGCTCAAGAGAACAACATTGAAACCTAAATCAAAGAGTTAGTCTTAATTTTACACTATCACAATGATTACTAGTTGTCATTTGTTGAGTGAAATAATTTAATTTTGAGTTATGCATCATAGCATTTTAACATATCAATTCTTTTGTTTATATAAAAACACATTTTATGTAATTGCTGCTATGTAAAGCTGGGCAATTAGCATTTGTGGCAATTAAAACTAATAGAGTATAAAGAATATTATCCCAATTAAGTTGCCAGAAATTTCCTATTGAGCAAATATGCTGAAAATTGTGTTCAAATAAAAATAGTAAAATTTAACTTTAAAAAATGACTTTTCCGCATAACGTCCTTATGCTGCTCTCAGGCAGAGATGTGAGAAAAACAGCTACTCTGTCTCTTCTTTTTCTTTCAGGGGTTCTCTCCTAGATGTTTTATATATTTTGAAATTAATACACTTTGAGGGAAAATTCATTATTATCAATTTTCAAACCTTATTAAAGATTCATAAAGAGTGAGAAATTTTTAATTTCATTTATTGGAGTGTAGTTGCTTTACAATGTTGTGTTAGTTTGCAGTGTACAATGAAGTGAATCAGATATTTGTGTACATATATCCCTTCCCTCTTGGACACCTTCCCACCTTCCCCCACCCCCATCCCCGTTCCACCCGTCTAGGTCAGCACAGAGCGGCGCTGAGCTCCCTGTGCTGTAAGCAGGCTCCCATTAGTTAGGCGTTTCACACATGGCAGTGCATATATGTCAGTCCCAATCTCCCAACTCACCCCACTCCTCCTCCCACCTCCGTGTCTATACCTCTGTTCTCTACATCTACATCTCTCTTCCTGCCCTGCAGTTAGGTTTATCTGTACCATTTTTCTAGATTCCACGTATGTGCGTTAATATATCATTTATTTTTCTCTTTCTGACTTATTTCACTCTATACAGCCACTATGGAGAAGAGTATGGAAATTCCTTAGGAAACTAAAAAACAGAACTATCATATGACCCAGCAGTCCCACTACTGGGCATGCACTCTGAGAAAACCATAACTCAAAAGGACGTATGCACCCCAGTGTTCGTTGCAGCACTGTTTACAATAGCCAGGACATGAAAGCAACCTAAATGTCCATGGACAGATGAGTGGATAAAGACAGTGTGGTACATAATACCCGACACAATGTTATCAGCCACTAAAAGGAATGAAACTGGGATTTGTAGAGACGTGGATGGACCTAGAGTTTGTCATAGAGATGATGAGAAATTTTGAACACAGCTTTAAAGAAATATAGATGAGTCTTTAAACCTCTTCTCTGTTACATCATCAATTTTCCCTCTCCAGTGAATAATTCCAGTAAGAATATAATATTCTGAAATATTTCTCCTTTTAAATCCCTTTACAACGCCCCTTCTCATCCATCACCACCCCTATTTCTCTGCTCCTCTATACATTAAAATGCCTAGGAGACTTGTTTATATTGGCCATTTCTGTTTTCTGTCTCCCATAGTGTTAGTTCCTCGGTCATGTCCAAATCTTTGCGACTGTAATGGACTGTAGCCCACCAGGCTCCTCTGTCCATGGAATTCTCCAGGCAAGAATACTGGAGTTTATTGCCATTTCCTTCTCCAGAAGATCTTCCTGACTCAAGGATCAAACCCATGTCTCTTGTGTCTCCTGCACTGGCAGGCAGATTCTTTACCACTGAACCACCTGGACTTTCTTTTTTTAATTCTTTCCCCATTTAGGTTATTTCAGAATACTGAGCAGAGTTCCCTGTGCTGCCATACAGTAGGTCCTTGTTGGTTACCTCATTTTTTATTTATTTATATATGGGCATACCACTGGATTATGGGATCTTATTTCCCTTATCAAAGACTCAACCCAGCTTCCTGGCAATGAAAGCCCAGAGTCCTGACCACTGGACAACCAGAGAATTCTCTGGTTATCTATTTTAAATATAGCAGTTTGTACATGTCAATTTCTTCCATGATCTGATGAACACATTCCAATGATGATTTTATTTGTGTTGGCCCAGTCAGTCTTTCAAGGTCACCGATAAGCTCCATGCTGTCTAATCTGTGACCCCTGCTTCCCCTAATTTAGTGGTCTGTACTTAACTCTTCATCTTCTTGAATGCCCCGACAACATCTGACTCACCTGATCACTTTCTTTACTCAACCTCTCTTGTTTCTCTTCCCATCATCTCAATCTGATTCCTTGTCTTAATCTCTAAAAGTTGGAGCTCACTTGAACTTTTTTGCTCTAGTCTAGCTACAGTATTCCCTGGGGACCTCATCCAGGTCTATGTCTTTTTATATTATCACATTGATGACTTCCAAATCTGTATCTTCAGTCCAGATCTTTCCCTCTGTTTTGTTCCCTGCTATATCCTCAGAAGAGTGACACGGTACAGTTGCTCGATCAACATTAATTGAATAAATGAATGAATGTTCTGTTTTATTTCTCAGGGTAGTTGTAGAAACCAAGTAAAATCAGGAGATAAAGGTAATTTACCTTGAAATTGTCATAATATTATTCATCCTGCATTTTTGCACTATTCAAAAATGATAAAAGCAGTAGGATATGAGAGGATTTGGTGGGGGGTGGTGCTTACCCATGGCTCAGCAGTAAAGAATCTGCCTGTAATGCAGAAGATGCAGATATTTGAGTTGGATCCCTGGGTCAGGAAGATCCCCTGGAGAAGGAAATGGTCACCCACTCCAGTATTCTTGCCTGGAGAATCCCATGGACAGAGGAGCCTGGTGGGCAACAGTCCACCAGGTCACAAAAGAGTCAGACACAACTGAGCGACTAAACAACAGGATGAGAGGCTTTTTATAATTTTTCAAGTTTCTAATCTAGATTTTCAAAAATGGTATGTCTCCCCAAATTCAATGTTCTGTTTCATTCTTCAGACTCTGAGAACCAAGAAAAGAGGAAAATGAATCTGTATTCAAGTGCAAAAATAAATGCTCTAATGTTTACTCTGATAAAAGCATAGAATCTTTAATGCATGAGGCCCACAAATTTGATAGACTCTAATTCCAACTTGAAAGACAGGTCCTTGCAAAACTAGTTGCAGAGTGTTAATCATTTACAATGCAAATAAGCAATTAGATAAGTTATATGATTCATAGCTTTAAAGCTTAACACTTTCTGGCTTAATGGCTGTCAATGAAAGAATGAGACATGGATGCAAGCTAATACAATGAATGCAGTTGAAACGCATCAATTCTAAAATTGTAAGTTCTGCCTGTTATAACGAATCTCTTGTTGTTCAGTCACTAAGTCATGTCTGGCTCTTTGCAATCCCATGGAGTGCAGCACTCCGGGCTCCCCTGTCCTCACTATCACCCGGAGTTGGCTCAAACTCATGTCCATTGAGTTGGTGATGCTGTCTAACCTTCTCATCCTCTGCTGCCTCCTTCTCCTTTTGCCCTCCATCTTTCCCAGCATCAGGGTCTTTTCCAATGAGTCAGCTTTTTGCATCAGGTGGCCAAAGTGTTGGATTTTCAGCTTCAGTATCAGTCTTTCCGATGACTATTCATGGTTGATTTCTTTAAACTTTATGGTGCATCAAAATCTTCTGGCAAGCACCTGAAAACACAGGTTACTGGGTCCCACTACCACTGTTTCTCATTCAGTTGGGCTTGGGACCAAGTATTTGCATGTCTAACAAGTTCTCAGTTGTTTCCTATTATTCTCTTGGACAGATACGAGTTTCATTACACTTTGAGAAATGCTGCAATAAAAAGTTTATTGTTATGTTCATATGGAATATAAAATTCAATATAACTCCAAAACATTTCTCCAAAATTTCCCAATATTCCCCATATTAAAGTCATCAATTATACTGTTAAGGGACCTCCCTACTGAAGAACACTTTTCATTTTAGATTCATTCAAGGCGAAACCTCTCTGCCTTGCTTTTTAAACGGTGAATGGCATTTCATTTGCTACAACTTGTAGATTATTGCATCAGGACTTGCTTTCATTTGTAACGTCCATCTGTATCACCACTGTCAGAGTAACTCTGATCCGAATATTCATGTCATTTATTCTCGTTGTGTTGCATGCCTTCTATGTCAATCAGATAAGATTTTAATTCATTGATCTCTCAAAGTAAGCCAAGCTAAATTAAAAGGCAAACGTCTACATATTTTGGTTCTTCTAAAGAAATGTTCTACTTTAAATTCTCAGTTTTCATCAGCATAATTTAATTAGATACTGTGAAGAAAGTGACTAGATCCTGAATCTTTGACAGAAGTGAGTCAAAACGTATTGTTGGATTTAAATTCGGCTTCTATTGACTGCTCAGTGCAATCTGGAAAACAGCTACCCAAAATGTAAAAAATTGTATCACTTTTTATAGTTAATATCCTCAGCACAAATAGTAGGTTTTTTAAAGAATGAGTCCAAGAAATGTAGAAAATTAGAGGAAATATGAACTGTGTCTATTTAAGGTTTTAAAATTTTAATTAATCATTTGAAAAAAATGTATCACAATTGTACTTTTAAAACATGACCAATATGAAAATTAACATTTCCTTAAAAGATAAATCAATGGTTACTTTCCTATAAAAGGACTTTCCTTAAGTATAGTTGGAATATATATATATATATATAAAAATATAAATATAAATATAATTTTTTTCAAAAGTAAGCTTTGTTGTTCAGTCCCTCAGTCATGCCTGACTCTTTCCAACCCAATGGACTGCAGCATGCCAGGCTTCTCTGTCCTTCACCATCTCCCGGAGTCTGCACAAACTCATGTCCACTGAGTTGGTGATGCCATCCAGCCATCTCATCCTCTGCTGTCCCCTTCTTCTCCTGCCTTCAGTCTTTCCCTCTTCAGGGTCTTTTCCAATGAGTCAGTTTTCGCATCAGGTGGCCAATGTATTGGAGCTTCAGCTTCAGCATCAGTCTTTCCAGTGAATATTCAGGGTTGATTTCCTTTAGGATGGACTGATTTGATCTCTTTGCTGTCCAAGGGACTCTCAAGAGTCTTCTCCAACACCACAGTACTAAGGCATCAATTCTTCGGTGCTCAGCCTTTTTTATTGTCCAGCTCTCACATCCGTACATGACTACTGGAAAAACCGTAGCTTTGACATAGCTTTAGTCAGAATATATGTATACTTTTCAAAAGTAAGCTACTTTCCTGCATTTTAAAGATTCAAATTATAAATATTTAATTAATTTATCAAAAAACTTTATGTTTGAATTTTACATGGCAGTGGGGCTTCCCAGCTAGTGCAGTTGGTAAAGAATCTGCCGGCCAGTGCAAGAGACACAGGAGATGCAGGTTCAAATCCTGGATCATGGAAGATCCCCTGGAGAAGGAAATGGCAACCACTCCAGTATTCTTGCTGGGAAATCCCATGGATAGAGGAGTCTAGCAGGCTACAGTCCATAGGGTCACAAAGAATCAAACATGACTAAGCAGGTATGCAATGATACATGGCAGTTACAACAGCAGGGTATTCTATGTCCCAAGCACTATACAACATATTTTGTGGTATTACTTATCCGATTAATTCACAATAATGCTAAGAAGCAGGTACTCATCACCCTCAGTTAAAGCTGAGGGATCTCATAGCTAGTCAGTGAGTAATTTGAACTTGAATCTGGCTTCTCTGTCTTAACTCTTAACCACTTTTCAGTACTTCTTCATAAGCACATATCTGTCCTTGCAGTTTGATCCAGGCATCACTTTTGCTCTGATAGTCACATATTTGGACATTTTCTTAGAGTGAAGCCTGTAGAAAGATCATCAGAAATCATTTGTACGGTATAGAATTTTTAGGTCAATGCTTTCTGTATCTGTAGCCAGATAATGATGGTGTGATCATTCACCTAGAGCCAAACATCCTGGAGTGTGAAGTCAAGTAGGCCTTAGGAAACATTACTACAAACAAAGCTAGCAGGTGATGGAATTCCAGGCTAGTTATTTAAAATCCTAAAAGACGATGCTACTAAAGTGTTGTATTCAATATGTCAGCAAATTTGGAAAACCCAGCAGTGGCCATAGTACTGGAAAAGGTCAGTTTTCATTCCAATCCCAAAGAAGGGCAATGTCACAAAATTTCAGACTACTGGACAATTGCACTCATTTTACATGCAAGTAAGGTTATGCTCGAAATCTTTCAAACTTGGCTTCAACAGTACTTGAACCAAGAACTCCCAGATGTACCCTTTGGATTTGTGAAAGGCAGAGGAATTAGAGATCAAATTGCAACATCCGTTGGATCATAGAGAAAGCAAGGGAATTTCAGGAAAATAGCTATTTCTGCTTCATTGACTATGCTAAAGCCTTTAACTATGTATCCACACAACAAAATGTGGAAAATTCTTAAAGAGATGGGAATAGCAGACCAACTTACCTGCCTCCTGAGAAACCTGCATGCAGGTCAAGAAGCAATAGCTAGAACCAGACATGGAACAACAAACTGGTTCCAAATTGGGAAAGGAGTACATCAAGGCTGTATATTGTCACCCTGCTTATTTAACTTATATGCAGAGTACATCATGCAAAATGCCAGGCTGGATGAATCACAAACTGGAATCAAGATTGCAGGGAGAGATATCGATAACCTCAGATATATAGATGATACCACCCTAATGACAGAAAGCAAAAAGGAACTAAAGAGCCTCTTGATGAAGGTGAAAGAGGAGAGTGAAACAGCTGGGTTAAAACTCAACATTTAAAAAGAAAACAAAACTAGGACCATGGCATCTTCCCATCACCTCACAGCAAACAAAAGGGGGAAAAGTGGCAGCGATGACAAATTTTATTTTCTTGGGCTCCAAAGTCACTGCAGATGGTGACTGCAGCCATGAAATTAAAGACGCTTGCTCCTTGGAAGGAAAACTATGACAAACCTAGACAGCATATTAAAAAGCAGAGGCATCACCTTACTGACAAAGGTCCATCTAGTCAAAGCTATGTTTTTTCCAGTAGTCATGGATGGCTGTGAGAGTTGGACCATAAAGAAGGCTGAGTGCTGAAGAATTGATACTTTAGAAATATGCTGAAGACAGACACTTGAGAATCCCTTGCACAGCAAGGAGATCAAACCAGTCAATCCTAAGGAAAATCAACCCTGAATATTCACTGGAAGGACTGATGCTGAAGCTGAAGCTCTAATACTTTGGCCACCTGATGCAAAGAGCCAACTCACTGGGAAAGACCTTAAAGCTGGGGAAAATTGAAGGCAAAAAGGAAAAGGGGATGACAGAGGATGAGATGGTTAGATATCACAGACTCAATGAATATGAATTTGAGCAAATTCCAGGAGATAGTGAAGGACAGGGCGGCTTGGTGTGCTGCAGTCTGTAGGGCTGCAAAAAGTCGGACATGACTTTGTGACTGAACAACAGCAACTAGCCAAGTATAGACAGACTCTCAAAATAAATCATTTATAAGTATTATTAGAAAATTTTAGAAATGTACCATAAATAATAAGTACCAATCATAGTTGGTTAATAAATGTGCGTTTACAGCTGTTTTCAGCTTACACATAATGTAGCTATATATGATAGGATGATTCCTTCTTCCAAAGAGAATATGATCTAGTAAGGAGTATAAGAAGTATGTAAAACAGTATTATAAAGTAGTCATGAAATTAAAATGTCACATTAATTATATTATAATGTAAGACATTTAGTAATGTGTTTGCCGTGTCCTGACAGCAGACTACAGAGTGATGGTACAGCCTTCGGCCTTTAATTAATTCTCATTTTCTTGTTTAAGAGTATTAAAATTTTTTAAATCTCATTAAAGATTAATGCAAAGTTTCTGTTGACAAAATGCATTGAAATTTTGCCACTCTGATATTTTTGAAATTAACCTTGGAGGAAAAAATACTTGTAAAAATTATGATTAGTAAAGCATACCAAAACTCTTAATTTTCAGAGAACAATGTCTCTATAGTACACATGAAAAAATGAAAAGGATATTGAATGTGAGGTCAATTTGTTTTCTGGCCTTATTTTGTAAATTACATGCTATTTTATTATTTTTTTGTTGTTGTTTATTGAGATGACTGTATCCATAGAAACCTACAATTTGTTGCTTGTAGTTCACAGGACACTGGTTGTTTTCCAAATGTCATTCTCCATAAAAGGGAAGAAATGTTTTTCTATTTCAGTAACTTTCCACTGATGTGCTTCATAATTTGCTTTTTATCTTGCAATTTATCATTAAAGTTCTACTACTGAAGACTCAGACTAAGTGTTGAAGAAAATAATGCTTAAAAAATTAAGACCTTGGAGTCATATGTGTAAAAATTAATAACCCTACTTGAAACACTTAAATATTTTCTGTAAGCTCTAATTAAATTGGTAGTAACTAGGTCTCAGTCTGAACTGATCTGTAATTGGGAATGAGGAAACATTTTGCCCTTGAAATTATTAACAGTATCAGAGGTGTTCACTGAAATGTCCTCAGGTCTGTATCATGAACTCTGCCTGGAAACGGAACCCAAATGTTTCCCATGAGCAAGTTGTTTTAAAGTTTAAACACAAACAAGTAGTTCACTGTGTATTTTTAAAAGTTTGTTTACTTGAGCTGATACACATATAATATTTCACTTCTGATCATTTTGCTTTTAAGTTCATAATTTTAACAATTTACAGTTAATTCTCCAAGGGATAATAACCTACTTTGGTGACTGCTTTTGGAAATTTCCACACAATAAATTCAGCGAAATATTTCTTTAAATATTGTCTTTAAGAAAGGTAGCAGCCTATTTTACTGAGAAAGTCCTAGTTACATGATACAGCCTGTACTTTGAGCAATGCTGGTCTGCTGTCCCAAATCCTCTCTTGGGAATGTACTCAAGGATGTATTTTGGGAAAGAGGAAAGAGGTTACAGGTAAATAACCTACTGAGAATTCTGAAAGTTCAAAATTGAACCATTTTAAGCAGCACTGAATGAAGTTAGTCATAATTACCTTCCAGCTCACCTGGGATTTTTGCTGATTAATGCTTTCATGAGCATACAATTCTTATCATTTCTTCTTTGCAATAATTTCTTTCTGATGATAAAATAATACATAGCTGAACATCTGGAAAATACAGAAAAGCACCAAAAGAGAGCAAAAATTTTCCAATCCTAGCATTCACAGATAATCATCATTAAAATTATCGTGTGTTTCAATCTAGTATCTTATTTATCTGGCTTTCTATCTATTGAAAATAGAGATATCATATGTGTATCTATATAATTTGTACATTCTCTTGTGTATTAAAGGTTCATATTAATAAATATTCTTCAAAATCTTAATTTTAGTGATTTCATCATAAGGAATATTATCCATATTCCCATCAACAGTGAGCATATATATCTCAGTATACCATTCCCAATATTTCTCTTAAATATTTAAAATCTTTGCAGAGGTTTTCGTCAAAAGTATTATCTTTTAAATTATTATTTTGTCATATAAGAGGGGTTGAAGTTTCCATGTAGTAAATATTTGTATTTATTTATTGAATAACTGTACATCTACTTTGGCCTTCCCCCATGGCTCAGGGTTAAGTAAAGAATCCACCTGTAATACAAGAGACATAGGAGATGTGAGTTCTATCTCTGGGTAGTAAAGATCCATTGGAGAAGGAATTGGCAGCCCACTCCAGTATTCTTGCCTGGAAAAAATCCCAGAGGAGTATGATGTGCTATAGTCCATGGGGTCACAAAGAGTTGGACACGACTAAGCGACTCACACACACACACACACACACACACACACACACATACACTTGAATTTTACATTAAGCTTTTTCTTAATCTACTTTTTAATTTTTGCAAAAGTTAATCATGCCAATTATTTTATTTTGGGGAAGGAAAAACTTCATATTAAATGCAAATATACAGAAGATCCCAATGAAATGTATACATACTTTCAATTACATATAAACAAGTAAAATTGAATTATGTGACCTACTTGGTTAATTTAAAATCAAATGCTTGAAGTGTTAACACTAGCACCAAAGCATTGCTACCAATCCAAGTTAATATCTAAAAGGTAGTTTTAAAAAATAAAAATAGCACTGTATAGATATTCATGTTCAAGCAGAGTTTACAAATGGAAAATGTATACTGGTTATATTATAATATATATCCATATATACACATATACATGGATTGAAGATGACTATAATACTATCTGGAGAAGGCAATGGCACCCCACTCCAGTACTCTTGCCTGGAAAATCCCATGGACAGAGGAGCCTGGTAGGCTACTATCACTCTGGTGATAGTTACTTAAGGATACAGTTTAAAATTTTACCTTTTGAAAGAATTTTAGGTTAAATAGTTAAATGGAACATTAAGAGTGAAACTTGATCCAAATCCTTGAAAGTCAACATTGAGCTTATTCATTTATCAAATCATACATTTAATAAATTGTCTTTGAGTCCCTGCAATTGCAAGGCACCATACCAGAACTGTGTACTCTCAGAATACCGTACTCTCAGAACTGAAGGATCATGAATTAGGAACAGATGGCTTCTCCAGTTAGAAATTACATACCTTTAGTGCAGAGAATTTAGTTCATATCTATATAAATGTCTCCAACTGTTTTAATCACATTCTTAGCAATGAGTCTTTTATTTCCACTGAGACCCATAGAGAAAAGTCTTTCTGAATCTTCTTCCCCTTCTTCTGCTAATTCAACTGAAGAATCGAGATCTATATCCATGGGTGAAATTCACAGGTGGGATTTTATATTTGTGATTGACAGTCAAAATGAGATTCAGGGTCAGACACACAACATCGTTGGCAGAGATAGAGAATCAAATGAAAAGTCAGGGGATAATGGCCTGTAGTGCTTATCATTCTCTTTTTTTCCCCCTGTTTTCAGGCAGAAACACTCCAGTGGCTGTCGCTCACTTTCATTATTAGGCCTGTCTCTGCCAGGGTTGGGCATGACACAGCAGGATATTGCTGTCTGAATTGCTAAGCATCCTCCAGGCAAAGACAATAATTAAAATATTTTGATTTCAAAATGGTAATGTTTTTTATGAGTGGATCAGATACAGAATAAAGTTTTAGTACTATGCCATGCCAAATGAAGCATCTTTTTCTTTTGTCATTTAGTTCTTTCTGCTACTTACGTCACACAGTCATGCATATGCATATTAATGTGTGGTAGATTTTCCTACAGGGAAGATCCCCTAGAGAAGGGCTTGACAACCAACTCCAGTATTCTTGCTTGGAGAAGCTCATGGACAGAGGAGCCTGGCGGGCTACAGTCCATGGGGTCACAGAGAGTCAGGCACGACTGAAGTGACTTAGCAAATTTTCCTACATGTACAGTATACAATTTTAATGTGCAGTGTTATGTATCAAAGAAAGACAGCCTTCTAAAAAAAAAAAAAAAAGCCTCCTCCTGTGTATGTGTATTACTGACTAATTGTTCCTAAGCCCTTAGTAGCATACTCGACGTGTATATCTCTGAGGTCAGATTAGATGTACTATGTCCTTTTTGCATTTGTAGATACAGGAGGCAGTTAAATTAGAATGAATGAATATTTTCAGAATTTCTCTTTCAGCCTAACAGGACTAGTATTTTAACTTCGTTTCATTTGATTTTCACAAAAAATTTATTAGAGACTATTATTTCTAAAGCATGACTAAAAATACTGAGTTTCCAGAAGTTATGTGATTTCCCAGAAGATACACTGCTAATAGAAAATATAACTGCGGTTTCAGCAGGGTTTTCTCTGATATTCTGAACCTACACTATTTCAGATACAAGTATGAGGATTGACCTAGGATAGACCTAGAAGTGTAAGAGGGTCATTGTTTCCCTAATAGTGAGCTGTTCTCTTCAGAGTGAAAAGGCTCCTCTTGTTTATTCAAGAGATTTATAAACTTTAGGAAATTGATTGGATGTTGTCCCTCACCCTCCCCACCCCCTAATTCAATTGTATTGAAATGTAAAACACCAATGCTGGCATTTCTACTGATTGGCTTAAAGTTATTTCATTTCTCTAACCTCTCACCTGTTCTGTTAACTTGCATCATGCTAGAAACGTCATATTTCCAACCTAGGACATTTGTATAAAATTCAGAGAACACAAACTCAAATTCTAGAGTTTTTGGAGCTTTGCAAATGAGGCTGGATGTGCAAGAATAAGGAGTGGTGGGACTTGTAAATTGGAGCCTCAAGCTTCTCATAAAGGAGCTGTTTTTGAGCTCCTTCAATTGCAACGTGTGATAGCCAGCTCTCAGAACTAAAGGGCTGTGAATTAAAACAGTTGGTATCTGCTCTGATCACTTACAAACAAATGACAACAATGTCTCAAACAAATAAAACACTGGGTATGAATGCATCCAAACCAAGGCTACACCTTTCCAGCACTTCATGAAAATTAAATTGTGCATAGATAGTTTGACCACCTTAGAAATCAAATAATACTGACATATTATCAGAATTCAGAATTAAGTATTTAGTGATCCAATTTCTTAATTATTCCTTCTGTGAACAATGCTAGTCATGAGTAAAGAGAGTGAAGCAGTTCAGTCTCAGATACTTGTTTTCAGAAATACTCCTTTAAGCATAAAAATGTTTCAGAGACCACTAGCATTTCAAGATTGATTTCAGAGATTATACAGGTTTCAAAGTGTATGTGTTGTTTTTCCAGGAGGGGGAGGAGGAAATAAGAGAAACCAACAAGCAGTTATGTATGGATGTGAGAATTGGACCATAAAGAAGGCTGAGAGCCAAAGAATTGATGCTTTTGAACTGTGGTTTGGAGAAGACTCTTGAGGGTCCCTTGGACAGCAAGGAGATCAAACCAGTCAATCCTAAAGGAAAGCAACCCTGAATAGTCACTGGAAGGACTGATGCTGAAGCTAAAGCTTTTCTTTGGCCACATGATGCAAAGAGCCAAGTCACTGAAAAACCCTAATGCTGGGAAAGATTGAAGGCAGAAAGAGAAGGGGGCGAAGAGGATGAGATGGTTGAAGGGCATCACCAACTCAGTGGACATGAGTTTGAGCAAACTCCGGGAGATATTGAAGGACAGGAAAGCCTGACATGCTGCAGTTCATGGGATTGCAAAGAGTCAGATACAACTTAGCACCTGAACAAAAACAAGCAAGGAGTTAACTGCTGAGGTTTCCTAAAGCTCACTCTTAGGTGGGAGGGCCATTTGGGATGTTGATTTGGCCGTTGTGACTGGCCAGGCTTCTGTCGTCTTTTGTCTGTTCCCCTGAAAGTGTGATCAAGGAGAAGAGGCTCCCCTTTCCAGCACAGTAAAATAGAGGCGAAACCTCTGGGTCAAATTTTCACATGTGGCTCTTTCCCTCTCCTGGACTCTTGTTCTCAACCATGATGTCCTGGTGGCCTCCCTGTGTATGCCGAGCAAAGGCAGACCGTTCAGTTCTTGCTTGGAATGAAAGCTCAGGCTCTGTGGACCACTTCTCCATCTTTCATTTTGCTATTGCTATTTTTCCTTATTCAGCAGTGCAGTGTGAATAGACTGGATTATGAGTTAATGCAGGCCTATGGGCTGTTGCTAGGACAAAAAGCTAGGCTTTGTTTGGGGACTGACATTTGTTTGCTGGCTTTCTCTTGGAAACATAAGAGCCTTTCCCTTTTAAGCAGATTCTTTTTTTTCCCCCATGCTGAAACCATGGTAAATATTTTCAGTTCATTGGGTAGAACCTAGTGCTAGCTGCATTAGGTACAGTTTATGTTTCAGGGATTCATCGGAGGCAGCTGATGAGGAAACTTGGCTGAGCACACACTCATGTGTAACTGCTCCTGTCTTTTTACAGGAGGCGATCGAGATCGAATGACAGCCAATCATGAGAGCTATCTCCTTATGGCGAGCACCCAGAATGATATGGAAGACTGGGTCAAGTCCATCCGCCGAGTCATCTGGGGACCGTTTGGAGGAGGTGAGCAGATTTTAAAATCATGGAAAAACAGGAAGGTTGGCCAAACCTGTTCATCCTTTCCCCAAGCCAGTGTCACTATCAACTCCTATTTTCACATGAATGAATGTTAAAGTAAGTAGTAGACTACTGATTTATTTTTAGACACATATCTAAGTAATTTCTAGATGCTGCGTGTGTGCTGAGTAGCTTCAATGGTGTCCGACTCTTTTGCAACCCCATGGACTGTAGTCCACCAGGTTCCTCTGTCCATGGGATATTCCGGGCAAGAATATTGGAGTGGGGGTGCCATTTCCTACTCCAGGGGATCATCCCAACCCAGGGATTGAACCCATGTCTCATGTCTTCTGCATTGGCAGGCAGGTTCTCTACCACCAGCACCACTTGGGGATTTGGATCAAATATCATTAGTAACCAAATTTCTTTCATGAATACTTTGAATTATAAAAAGATATAATATTTTTCTTTTATTTTAGATTGTTCCTTTTTATATTATACTAACAATATATATGACCCTGATACCATAAATGTGGATTAGTTAATTGCATGTAGATACAGGACAAAAAAACATTTTGACTGTTAGTTTTGGATGAGATTTCAGTTCCCAGATGCACGGTGGTATCAAACAGAAGTAGCAAAGCATTAAATGAGAATCTGCTAATTAACAGAGTTAAAAAAAAATCTTTGAAATCAGGAAAGCATTTCTGGGTTGGATAATGTGTTTTTTTAAAAAAATATTATTTATACAGTGTAAAGAATACATATTTGAAGAATAAGGTTTATGGTGCTATGAACAGAGCTAAAAGAGGGAAGGAAAGATAAAAGATGTGATATTTTCTGTCAAGTATTATAAAATAAAATGATATAAACAGAAAAACATATTTCAAGAGAAAGTTCAGTAAATGGAACCAAATAAATAAGGACCCCAAAATATTCATCTATAACTAACATGTATTTCTAAGACGGTAAAACCTAATTATTTTATGTTGATGTAGTTAAAATAGATGGCATAAATCAAATGCATATTTAATAAAGCAACTGCAACTTTTGTATTTATTTTATATTCTCTTTTGTGTATTGTCAGCACCCTGAATTCAGACGTGAAATGTTTTTCCCTTAACATATCAGATGCTTCTTAATGACTGACCTCATTATATTTTAAAATAACTTCAAAAATTTAGTTTAAAAAGTTGAAAAGTTAGGTTAAAGTAAAAATAGTGAACTTGCATGGAAGATGTGTTGATATTTTATAAAAGCGGTGGTACATGTCTGAAAATTGTTGGTCATTTAGCAACAATGATGTGGGAAAAGGAGAGGTTGACCTTTCATCCCAGTTTGCCTGGTAACAGTGTGGTTTACAACTGTTGTCCTAGGCTAATTATTGACAGTGCTACCTCTCGCTCTCATGGTGTCCTAGTTTGGATGGCAATTTGTATGGTCACCCTATTCATATACTAAAATGGCTAATAAGTGACTTCAAAATGTTGAAGAGGCTGGTGGGCTAAGACTCCATCCCGGTGCCTTAGCAGAGGGGTCTTCATGATTATTCATGAGAGATACATGTGCTGTTACCTTCAGGGTCAAGGATTTATGGGGAATACTAATGATATGTATTTTCAAAGTTTGTGTTGTTTCTAAAGACCGTCTTCTCCCTTCCATTATCAGATTTTGGGGGCTCCTGAGTTCAGGAGGATTCTTAATATCTGTAGAAAATGGTACTTTTGTTGGGGGATTATTTCCATCAAGTGTGTTACTTTCTCCCTTTCCTCCTCTTCCATCTGTCCTTTTCTTAAGGAAAACGAATGAGATCCAGTTTACTTCACCAGATCAGTGGCCACAAGAAGTCCTGTCAGCACAGGGGTATCACAAATGATCTTGGTTCTTAAGTATTAATCTTCAAATTTATGAACCTGGAACTCTAGCAGTTGATTGGTTTACATTCTTTATCCTATGGGATATGCTTCAAAAATTTTGCAAATGCTTGATTCAAATTTACTTTTAAAGAGATCTATTTTAACATAGAGCACTTAGAATAGAAACAATAGTCTGAAGAATAAATCTTCTCTTGCCCTCTTTAATTGAAGAGTGTTAAGAGATTGCACACCAAGCTCTTACTCATTCAGTTTGCAAGAAATCTTTTGTGACTCATCTTAAAGTCAGAATTTTCTAAAGTTATTACAGAATGCAGAACCAAACTGATGCTGATCCCGATAGAAGGTTGCAAATGTCACCAAAAATCTTGTTTCAAGTGTTTGTATTAATATGGCTCCTCTATACTTACTGATTGATTTTTAAAGAAATATTATAAATTTGGGCAATAAACAATAAATTTATGTGACTGAGAATTCCTTTATCCTAGGAGTTCTACTTAGTACTTCCTTGAAAATAAATTGAGTTTTTCACTGATTAAGAATATTTTAAAATCACTGCATTAGTTCAACCTCACATTTTGTAGATTAGGTCATTAAGACCCAGTGAGAAAGAATGACTTTCAAGTGTCATATCATGAGTAATATAAGTAGGAAGAAACCTTGTGTCTTCTGACTAGTGAGCTTCCTGCTTTATTACACAATAGTGTGACCTGTTACTTTCACTGTGGGACCATGTGCTAAGTCTCTGCAATCATGTCTGACTCTCTGTGACCCTATGGACTGTAGCCCACCAGGTTCCGATGTCCATGGAACTCTCTAGGCAAGAATACCAGAGTGGATTGCCATGCCCTCCCCCAGGGGATCTTCCCAACCCAGGAATCAAACTAGCGTCTCTTATGTCTCCTGCATTGGCAAGCACGTTCTTTGCCACCAGCACCCCCTGGGAAGCCCACAATTACACGTCCCTGTTTTATTGATAGTATATTATTCAGTACATAAAAAACAAGAGTGTTTAAAAGTGTGATAAGTAGAATGAGTATAGTTGAGTCCTTCAAAAAAATCTGAATTAATGCCATCAAGTAATTGAAAAGACAACCCATAGAATGGGAGGAAGTATTTCCAGATCATAAATCTGATTTTGCACTTGTATCCAGAATATATATATAACTCTTACAGCTCAAAACTAAAGACAAATCAAAATTTTGACTCAATTAGAATTAATTTAAAAATGGGCAAAGACTCTGAATAAACATTTCTGCAAGGAAAACATACAAATATCCAAATAAGCACATGAAAAGATGCACAGCATTATTAGTCATCAAGGAAATAAAAATCAAAAGCACAATGAGATATTGTTTCATACACGGTAGGACTGCTGGAATCAGTAAGTTCAATAATAACAAGTATTGGTGAGGATGTGGAGAAATAGAAACCTCCCTATATTCCTGTTGGGAATGTAAAATGTAGCTGTTTTGGAAAACTTGGGCAGTTCCTCAATGATTAAACATAGAGTTACCATATGGCCCAACATTTGTAATCTTAGGTATATACCCAAAAGAAATGAAAATGTATGTCCACACGGAAAATTGTACATCAATATTGGTGTACTCAGTCATTCATTTGCGTCCGATTCTTTGTGACCCCATGGACCATAGCCCACTAGGCTTCTCTGTCCATGGGATTTTCTAGGCAAGAATATAGAGTGGGTTGCCATTTCCTACTCCAGGAGATCTTCCTGACCCAGGGATCAAACCTAAATCTCCTGTGTCTCATGCATTGGCAGGCAGATTTTTTACCATTGTGCCACCTGGGAAGCTTGTACATCAATATTTATAGCAGCATTATTCCTAAATGCCAAAAAGTGGAAATGCACTAATGGATAAACAGAAAGTGGTATGTTCAAACAATGGATTAGTCAACCATAGAAAGAATGAGGTATTGATACCTGCTACAGTGCAATTGAATCTTGAAACCATGCTAGGAGGAAGAAGCCAGTCAGAAGGAGCTGTATGTGTATGTGTGTGCATGCTCAGTTGCTTTAGTCATGTCCAACTCTTTGCAACACTGTGGACCACAGCCCAGCAGGCTTCTTTGTCCGTGAAATTTTCCAGGCAAGAATACTAGTGTGGGTTGCCATGCCTTTCTCCAGGAGATCTTCTCAACCTGGGGATCAAACCTGCATCTCTTGCGTCTCCTGCATTACAGGCCAAATCTTTACTGCTGAACTATAGTCCTATTTATATGAAAGTACAGGACAGAGAAATCTATAGAGACAGAAAGTAGATTACTGACTGCTTAGGGCTGGGATGGGGGAACTGCAATTATAGACAATGAAATGTCTTCTTTGCAATATATTGAAGATGCATCCAAAGGTACTACATAGACTATGATAAATCAGGGTGGAAAGTCACCTTCCAAAAGTCTTTATGGATGCCATTTAACCAATGACAGCAACAATCTTTGAGCAGTGGGAAGGAGATTGGAAGCCAACAGGTATTTATTTGGGATTAATGATCTTGGATTCTATGATGAAGATAGGAAAGGGAAATGTATTCTCCAATGAAAAGCAATTATGACAATTCAGTGTCTATAACTGCAGTTTGACAGCCTTTGTTTTTAAAGTTACAGTTTTTCATGAGGCCCTGGAGCTTATCTTGTTCGGGTTGTTTATCCATGTAAAATATTTCTTATTTATGGTTTTTATATTGGACTTTTAATTAAAATATAGGCAACACCTGAGGAAGTTGCCTTGCTTTTCAATATTTAGAAATTAAAAACTAAGTGAAAATCATAAAATATAGACTTTGGTGTTTCTTCCTATGAAATACAACAAACTTATGATGAATACTGAGATGAAGGAAAGGAACCAGTGGAAATGCAAAAAGGAGACATCCTCTGTTAACAACCAAACCTGATAACCTAGTTCAATATTGAATCTAGATACCTCCGGTTTCTGTTACCTGATTAACTTCCCCCGATAAACAGTTGCTTCCCTATTCATAATGCTCACTGAGGAGTACATGGTATCTGCTTAAAAGTCAAATCCAAAAGTTGCGATGTCAAAACATGAATTTAACTTTGGAAAACTTTAGGGTTTTGTTTTTGTCATGTTGGTTTGTTTTTGTCTTTTTTTCTCTGGGTTCCTTTTTCACTGTTTTTGAGGCAGTGTATATGGAGGTACCCAGCCTGGGATCTGGGGAGAGTGAGAATTCCATTAGTTGTTCATTAGACCTGAATGCAGAGCCTAATTTTAGCTACTAACTAAAAACGGTTCTTCCTGTATATTTCTGTCTCCTTACGAAAAGCCTTGAGTCAGAGATGTATCAAGGCAGTAAAAATACTGAATGTAATCCTCATGATGAATAACTAGCATGTGGGCAAGCAGGGGTTAATTAAGTAGCTCTGTGGTCCTGCCTCTGACACAGACCACTGTGTCATTTCCCATAAGTGGTGTTACTCCCACCTCTAGTTTCCATACTTGTGAAATAACACTGGAGAAAAATGTTTCAACTAAGATTCAGTCCAACTCCAAAGTCCTGTGATTACATGCATTCACTCCATACCAAGGCTCAGAGGAGAGATGTTTTCAGTCACCAAGGTGCCTCCCTCCAGCACTGCCACTGTCTTGGTGGACAGAGTTATGTATGTCACAGTTCCTTATTTTCCTAGCATCCTGCTGTGACGGGGAAAACAAAAACAACGTTTGAACCATGGGACAGAAATAATAATGATTTCCAACAGAAGTTCTCCTATCTGGGCATGCTCATCAGAGTAATGATGATGAAGTTTCTCAAGGGAGGACCTTTGTGTAGTATTCCTCACAGCTTTTTTAACACTCCTGCTGAAAGGCTCAGAAGGCACCCAGAGGCCTGAGGGGTCAGTTGGGGTTAAAGCACTCGCATTCCCAATCTGCTCATGGAACAGCCAGGTGGATGAATGATTAACCTAGCCAGTCAATTGTTCAGTGACTAGGACCAAGGAGGTTGGTAGACGTCGGGGCTGGGGTTAAGTGGGTGCATGCAAGAGCTGGGGAAATATAAAAACAGGATCAATTTTCAAACCACAGCCAGAGAAATAAATATTTAAATGTATAAACACACATAAGAACCCATTTTAGTTATAAATAAATATATATATATGTAAAGGAGTTAACTTGTTTTGTGGTTATACTTGCAGATTCCTTGTTGCTATGTCTTGAATATTTTTCTGTTTCACACACACTGTATATAAACACACATATTTTTTGCTTTTTTTAAAGATTTTTTTTTAATATGGACCATTTTTAAAGTCTTCACTGGCTTTGTTACCATATCGCTTCTGTTATTTATGTTCTCTGTTTTTTTGGCCACAAGGCATGTGGGATCCTAGTTCGCTGCCCAGGGATGGGACCCAAACCCCCTGGGTTGAAAGGTGAGTCTCAACCACTGTGCCTCCAGGGAAGTCCCTACACCCATAGGTTTTAATGATATGCACATTGAGATGGCACTCACAAATAGATTCAGTGGCAAAGTACCTGGAAAAAAAAAAGTCTTGTGTAGGAATGGAATAAATGCAGAAAGGAAAGGTCAAAAAGTTGACCCCTCGTGGGGATGGTTTGGGGCTGAGGCAGCCAGCTGTGAAGGTATGTAGAGGAATAGACCGGCCAGGGGAGGCAGCGGCAAAGTCAGAGGAAGAAACCAGGGGTTCACACGGCCGCGTGGCATTTCCCTCCTCCCCCTCGCACTGTTGTGACTGCACCTGCTGCATGTGACCACGGGCACTGACGGCAGCCGCAGCGCGGAAAGGGCGGCTGCAGCCCTGCCAGCTCCCGCCCAGCTCTCACTGAGAAAAGGGGACCAGGAGCGGGACAAGGGGGAGGAAAAGCTCCCTGAGCAGCTGCCTCCAACAGGGATCCTCCGAGGAGCCTTCCTGGAACGGGGCACTGGGACTGTTCTGACGTGGCGGTTCCCTGGAGAGCCCCGGGAGTTTAAAGACAGAAGGGAGAAGCCCGCCGAGAGCATCAAAGGCTGAGGGGTACTGTAAAAGGACCAAGGGAGTTTTTTGAAAAGAATCTCTCATGCATCGAAATGCCTTCTGGAGAAGGTGCCATTATCAGCCTCCCCTTTTGCTCAGATGAAAGGAGCCGGCAAGGACGGTCCTGAAGTATATCCCTCAGGGGCCTTGTGGTCATTGTTCCTCTTGCCCCCGGCTCATGGCTATTTGCTGACCTTTCCAGAGGAACCTCAGTACCCCCCCAGTTCCAGCTGAGAAGCCAGTTCTCAATTAAAAAATAAAAAAATTTAACAATCCTGCTGTCTGAATGGGAGGTGCAGCTTGCTTGCTGTGGTTCTTTTTGCTGTGGCATTTTGGAATGTCTGCAGAAACTTTAAAAAGAAACAGCCTCCAGAACTCTCGGGATTAGGCAAGAGAAAAGGAAATTATTATTTTGGGGGGCCAAAAAAGAAGTAAATAAGAGGGGGTAACTTGTCCCCCATCCAGGACCTGGCTGATCAAAATCTTCAAGTTCTAGGAAACCGCGCTTCAAACCTAACAAGCATGAGGCAGAGTGGCTGTGGAGTCCTGAGATCGTCCAGAGGCAGGTTTTAAAGGAAGCCTGAACCGGGTTCAGAACTCTGGCCTGTATGATGCCTGAAGACCGAAATACTGGGGAGCGCCCCTCAGGTGCCTTGGCGTCTACTACTTTCATTCCTAAAACTACATACCGAAGAATCAAACGGTGTTTTAGTTTTCGGAAAGGTAGGTAGATAATATGTTCATGTCCTTAAAAAAAAATGTACAGATATTTTCTGATGCTTAAAAGTCAGTTTATGCTCAGACAAAATGCGAATTTGGAAACCAAGAGTTTAAAACTGCACTAGAGTGGTTTATAGGTGGTTTTGCTTGTCTGCACGTACTTCTGGAGGCGCCTATTGATCTGTTTGTTACTGTCTGTGAATGGGCCGGGTGGGCGGGGCTTAAAGAACGGTGGTCCTATGGGATCACCTTGACAGCCGGAGAACAAGCAAGCTGGCCCCACCATGCTGAGGGGAGGGCCCAAGGCTGCCTTGGGCTGTTCCCAGACCCACATCCAGCAGCCCTGGTGTTCCCCCTTGAGATGAGTCCCTGTCAAGTCTCTGTCCTGTGCTCCCATCAGATCACTTTGATTCTGTCTGCCTGCCCTTGCCTCACCTTCCCTAATGAGAAAATTTTAGTAATCACTTTATCTGTAGTGACTCTTTTTCAGGAGGCTTTCAATCATATTGATTAACACTGATTAGAAATAGGGGTCACCTTGACTTTCCAAATATATCAGAAGGTGGCATTGGGAGAGGGCAAAGATATGAACGATCAGGAACAAGGAGTGGGAAAATTAGAGTTTATGATCAGTAAAAGAAACTGTTTCAGAAATGACTTGTGTAGGGGGAGTTAAAGGGTACAAAATATATATAAAGAATATTTCTAGAAAATGTTTATGTATCAAAATATTTTAAAATGTCCTTTGACTTAAAAATGGGAGTAATTAAATCAAATTATTTAACTTGGAACTAGGTTATTATAATTTTAAAGTTGTGTATGCTAAGTTAATAACTTAATCAGGAGCCGATTTGAGTAACATCTAATATGGTTCCTTCTCCCCTTTTTGCTTTGATTTGCCCATTGATTAACATTCTCTATCTAGTAATTAACAAAAAATAGAAGAAAAAAGCCATATTTAAAGCAGGATATAGTGGAACTTTAAAAAACTAATCCTTGTTCCTTCTGAATCTTTTCCTTTGAGCAGTTAATATCTGGTTGTAATCATTATCATATATTATAAGCAAGGAATTGAGTGTTAATTTATATTGCTCTCTCATCCACAAAGACAATTAAATGAGAGATACGTCTCATATTTTACAGATCTCTAGAGATCTTGTGGTTACTGTAAGATTGCATCATTGATAGAGGAATTGACAATGAAACTGAAAAAAGCTAGGAATTCATTGCTTCAAGGACATCCCCTCTTCTGCTCCCTCCACCCATCAGCAACTAAATTGGGTTTATCCAAACAAGGAGAGAAGGTCTAATTTCCAGGTTATCACTGCTCATTTGTAACACGGAATGTTCTGGGGAACAATTACTTTATCTTTGAAACACAAAGTGGGTTTTTTATGTTTTGCACTTTCTGTCTTGTCGTGAGCTATAGCACTTCTCCAAGAATCCTGGCTAGCCCTGCTATTCATTATGCCCCCTTCCCTCTCTCCTGAAATATCAGCAAGGGAAGGCAATGCTGGAAAAAAAAAAAAAAAAACATGGGCAGGCTAGCAAAGGGCAGCCACAGAGTGGGAATAGCGTCCATTTATCATCTCCCGTGGGCTATTTTTAAATGATTGTCCTTGCCTCTGCGAAGTCTTGGTAATCTGAGGAATGTTGAGCATTTGAGTCAAGGATTAACAGATTTTTAATTGACAAAGCTGCATTCTGGTCACTGTCAGAGGAGACTTACCGGAAGCGTTCAGCTGTTTTCTAAGTTCCTTCTCCCCTTCTGCTGAGCCCTGCATACCAGCCTCTCCCAGGTCACTGCTCAGCCAGCTAGGCAGTGAGGCTTTGGAGGAAACAGTGCCAGGCTGTGGCTGTGAGACTGTGTCTGTGCGGCACTAGCCAGTCCCTTCAGCAGCAGCGTCCAGCGGAGAGTTAGATCTTTATTCAAGGTCCTGCACTGAAAAGAATGAACTTTTCTTTCAATCCCAGGTTCCCAAGCCATGCTACCTTAAGAAAAGAGTGTCACTTTGTTCTTTGTGTCATCCCCTGGGTGCTCTGGGAGTTCTAGAAGTGGATGGGGGTTTCGGAGTTCCTCTCTCAAGCCTCTTAGAAAGTATCCCCTGAAATCCTTTCAGGAATCATGGGAAGGCATCCAGAAGTGAAAAATGGTGACATGTCTGCTTTTCCTGATCCATATTTAAAACATATTCTCTCTGTTGTCCTGGCTAGGCTGACAGAATGGATAGGCTTTCAGAATGCAGAGGGGAGTTGGACTGAAGTTTCCAGAGGTCTGTGGGGATTGCAGCTTCTATACTGAGCCAGTGGAGCTCACTGCTCAGCCATCCTTTCTCTTTCAGACCTCTTCTGTCCTTTACTGTTCTTTCCATCTCTGCTTCTTTCTTTAGGTACTAATAGGGGTCTCCCCTGGAGAAGGCAATGGCAAACCACTCCAGTGTTCTTGCCTGGAGAATCCCAAGGACAGGAGAGCCTGGTGGGCTGCTTTCTATGGGGTTGCTAAGAGTCGGACACGACTGAAGTGACTTAGCAGCAGCAGCAGCTGCTTTTCTGGAGAAGGCAATGGCAACCCACTCCAGTACTCTTGTCTGGAAAATCCCATGGATGGAGGAGCCTGGTGGGCTGCAGTCCATGGGGTCGATAAGAGTCGAACACGACTGAGTGACTTCACTTTCACTTTTCATTTTCACGCATTGGAGAAGGAAATGGCAACCCACTCCAGTACTCTTGCCTGGAGAATCCCAGAGACGGAGGAGTCTGTTGGGCTGCCGTCTATGGGGTTGCACAGAGTCAGACAGGACTGGAGCGACTTAGCAGTAGCAGCAGCAGGGGTCTCCCCAGGTGGTACAGTGGTAAAGAATCTGTCTGCCAATGCAGAAGACATGGGTTCCATTCCTGGGTCAGGAAGATCCCCTGCAGGAGGATATGGCAACCCACTCCGGTATTTTTGCCTGGAAAATCCTCATGGACAGAGGAGCCTGATGGGAAACAATCCATAGAGTCACACAGAGTTGGACATAACTGAAGCGACTGAGCACACGTGCATGCACACACACACACATACACAAGGGTCTCAGAACATGCTTTCCCAGTGGTTTTAAAAATCGAGGGAATGTGAACCATCTATCAGGCAGGAAGCTGGGGAGAGTGGTGCTTTGTTGGATTTATGTTCTGCTGAGATAAAGGTTAGAATGTATTTTTTACTATTTTAAACTTTATTTTTTTTACCTCCATAAGACTAATATTGAATATACACAGCATAACTCATCTTTTGATTACTTGGGGGTGCATAACATTTTGGATCCTGATGTCAGTGAAATTTCTAGTCAGAAAGGGCTGGCTGGTTTATGATTGTTGTGATCACAGGACATACCAAAGTACAATTTTATGCCCTAACTTTATCTTGTCTTTTTCTCGAGTTGCTCTCTTCTTGGAGATACGTCATCATTAATTCCCCAGTTGTTCCCCCCACACATACCATAGCCATTTAGTTATTGTTGTTTAGTAACTAAATCATGTCCAATTCTTTGCAACCCCATGGACTGTAGCCCACCAGGCTTCTCTGTCAATGAAATTTCCCAAGGGAGAATACTGGAGTGGGTTGCCATTTCCATCTCCAATAACCATTTGGTGGTCATGCCATATTGCTTCTGTGGGCTTCCCAGGTAGCACTAGTGGTAAAGAATCCATCTGCCAATGTAGGAGACAAAAGAGATCCCTGGATTGGGAAGATCTCCTGGAGAAGGAAATGGTAACCCACTCCAGTATTCTTACCTGGAAAATTCCATGGACAGAGGCACCTGGAGGGCTGCAGTTTGTGGGGTCATGAAGAGTTGGACACAACTTAGCAACTTAAGAGCAACATATTGCTTTTTCCTTCCTTATATACTTTCAGCTTCATTTCTGTTTCCATCGCCTTAGTTGTTTGTGCCTTTATTGTTTCAAGCACACAACTGACTTTTTAAAAATTTATTCATTTTTCATTGCAGGATAACTGCTTTAAAATGTTGTATTGGTTTTAGTGTTGTCCTCTGATTCATCAACATGAATCAGCCATATACATTTCTATATATCCCCTCCTCTTGAACCTCCCTCCAACCTCCCACCCCATCCCACCCTGCTAGGATGTCGCAGAGCACCAGACTGAGCTCCCTGGGTCAGGTAGCCAATTCCCACTGGCTGTCTGTTTTACATACCGTGGTGTATGTTTCAATGCTTCTCTCTCGGTTCATTTCACACTCTCTGTATCCCGTTGTGTCCATAAGTCTGTTCTCTATGTCTGCATCTCTACTGCTGCCTTACAAATATGTTCATCAATACCATTTTTCTAGATTCCATATATATGCATTAATATATGATGTTTTTCTCTTTTCAACTTACTTCACTAGTATAACAGACTCTAATAGAACTGACTCTGATTCTTCCTTTTATGGCTGAATAATATGTCATTGTATTAATATATGTGCACCACATCTTCTTTATCCCCTTTTATCTATTAATGGTCATCTAGGTTGCTTCCATGTACTGGCTCTTGTAAATTGTTGTTGTGGTTCAGTTGCTAAGTTGTGTCTGACTCTTTGCGGCCCCATGGACTGCAGCACGCCAGCCTTCCCTGTCCTTCACCATCTCCCAGAGTTTGCTCAAATTCATGTCCCTTGTGTTAGTGATGCTATCCAACCATCTCATCCTCTGATGTCCCCTTCTCCTCTTGCCCTCAATTTTTCCCAGCATCAGGGCCTTTTCCAGTGAGCTGGCTCTTCACATCAGGTGGCCAAAGTGTTGGAACTTCAACTTCAGCACCAGTCCTTCCAATGAATATTCAGTATTATTTCCTTTAGGATTGACTGGTTTGGACTTGCAGTCCAAGGAACTCTCAAGCATCTTCTCCAGCACCACAGTTTGAAAGTATCAGTTCTTCAGTTCTCAGTCTTCTTTATGGCCCAACTCTCACATCCATACCATACCTGACTGACTACTGGAAATATCATAGCTTTGACTATATGGACCTTTGTTAGCAAAGTGATGTCTCTGCTTTTTAATATGCTGTCTAGGTTTGTCTTAGCCTTTCTTCCAAGGAACAAACATCTTAGAAGCACAAAACTGATTTTAACCTTAAAAGTGGCTCTTCAAGACAGCATCCATCCTCACCTCTTTTTACCCTCAATATTGTTCACACGTTTCATACAGTTAATTTGCTAAGGGTCATCCAACTGTTATTCATGAAACAGTACTGTTAAGCAGTGTTCCACAGCTCAGAAATGTTTTATGAGTTCCTGTTGCTCCCAGGAGGATGTCCTGACTATTTCATGTCATTATCAAGGCCTTCTAAGCAACTACAACTGTTCCCACGTCCCCAGACTGGCCCCACTTTCCTCCCTGAACCTATCTCCTACACCACTGCTTTGCTTCTGTCCGTTGTCCCTCCTCTGCAGTCTGTCCACACTTTCTTCAAGTCATTGTTGGCTCTCACTTCTTCATTAGGCTGTCTCTGTCCACCTCTTGTATTCTTTACTCTGTAGTCCTTGTATTTACTGTTTTAAATTTATTTATTTTTGACCGCACTGAATCTTCATTGCTGCGTGGCTTTTTCTCCAGTTGTAGGGAGTGGAGGCTGCTCTAAGTGGTGCGTGGACTTCTCACTGTGGTGGCTTCTCTTGTTTCGGAGCACAGGCTGTAGGGCTCAGGCTTCAGTAGTTGTGGCACATGGGCTTAGTAGTAGCAGCTTCTGGGCTCTAGAGCACAGGCTCAATAGTTGTGGCACACGGGCTTCGTTGCTCAGTAGCATATGGAATCTTCCCGGACCAGGGATCCGACTCATATCTCCACCAGGGAAGCCCTCCCTTATATGTCTTGCATGCTGCCATCAGGCCACTTTATCTTCATATCTATCTTCAAGTGCTCTTAAACACATTTTTGATAAGATATATATATGTGTGTATGTATACATATATATATGTGCATGTGTGTGTTGACATATATATTATATGTGTATTTGTTTATTTCTTCTGAAAGATATAAACAGCAATAGATCTTTTCAATCCACGATTTAAGATTTATTGCAAACTGGTGATGTACACTGTTATAACCTACTAGTTCATAGGCAATAACAGAATAGAATATCTTTATAGTAACAATGAATACAACCAATAATTTTTTAAGTTAGTTGTATATTTTGGATATTATAATCACATTTATGGAAGTTGATTTGTCCAACAGAATGCTGCTATTTAAATCCATATAATTTTAAATGGTGCTGTGAGTATTAATAGCTCATCAATTCACACATCAGTTTTACAGAGTCACCTACCAAGTGATTCTGGGGGTGAGAAAGCAGACAAAACAGGTTGCCTGGAATCTGTGAGCTCACACCCTCCTTGAGGATAAGGAAGCATAAATAAAAGTAATTGTTTAATATATAAAAAGCACTACAACAAATTATGTATGAATTCTGAGGAGCTTATGAGTAAGAAGATGCACTATGGGTTCATTTGGAAAGACAGTGATTCATATGAACGTGAAATCAGATTTGATCTTTGGAAGTTATGGAAAGACATTTTCTACTACATAATCCTAAGAGAGTGGTCAGTGTTCCTGTGAAAAAACTGTATGTCTGAATTGAATTAATGTAATCCAGTAGAAAAGAAAGACTTTTAGAATCATATACACTCGTGTTCCTATCCCAGATCTACTGCTTTCTGTATGTATGACTTTAGGTAACCTTGCATCTCTGAGGCTGTTTATAGAAGGGAGATGCCCTTGTAGAATGTCTGTGAGTGTCAAATAAGAAAATGTGTGTAAATTCTGTGGCTTGGTACCTGGATGTAAATGATGAGTTTAATTACTCTGCTAATTATTCTGCCGGTCTAAGACCAATGCTACCAGGTCACTATTTGCACATTATTACACTTTCTTAATGATTTCAAGACTTTATTTTTCTCCCTTGTTCCCCATTCTGACAAGGAGAGTCAAGCTTTTACCAAATTCTTTGGTTGTTATATAGATTCTGAGCTTCTTGAATTCAAAGGTTTCTATTCATGTGAGGTTTGTTGGCTACTTAGAAACTGCTGGTGAGAGACCAAAGTAAGCCTTGGCTGACTTTTCTTCTTAGTTCTGTACTATGTCTTTTATTTTGGTTTGTCCATTTACCATGGGCATATGTTCATTTTTAATTGAAAATTATTACAATCCTGGTCACACCAAGACTTACTCTGCTAGCAGGGTTGCAGTAAATAGAAATATAAGTAAAAGCAAATTCTCTATATGACTTGGCAGTAATCTATGGAATGGGAGGGTCAAGGAACTCTGAAAAATAGTTGATGGTAGAAAATTTATGTAATGACCAAGAAATTGGCTAACTTGTACCTTTTTCATCAACAAAGACTTTTTTGTTTTCAAGTTTTTGTAGAAATCAGTACCACAACCTGTGAAGTCTTGATAAGTTTCATTTTACCTTGGAGTTATTCATTTATTTCCTTTAATTGAGGGGGTTAAGTATTTTGTTTTAATGCCTATATTAATTCCACAGATGTTTATGGAACACTCAATCCTTACCCACTTTGGTATTGAGTTCCAGAGAATAAGCCAGTGTGCCTAAGTCCATTCAAGCTGCTATAACAAAATGCCACATCCTGGGTGACTTCTAAACAATAGAAATTTATTTCTCATGGTTCTGAAGGTTCAAAGACTGAGATAAAGCCAGCATGACTGGGTTCCAATGAGCTCCCTCTTCTGGTTTGAGACTGTCCACTTGTTACATTCTCAAGGAGTAGAAAGAAAAAGAGCGAGCTCTCTGGGGTCCTTTTTATAAAGGTATTTGGGTTGGCCAAGAAGTTCATTCAAGTCTTTCATAACATCTTATGGCAAAACTCAAACTAACTTTTTGGCCAGCCCAATGCTGATCCCACTCATGAGAACTTTGCACTCGACCTAGGGTGAAAGGTGAAAGGGTTAGTCACTCAGTCATGTCTGACTCTTTGTGACCCCATGGACTGTAGCTCACTAGGCTCCTCTGTCCATGGTATTCTCCAGGCAAGAATACTGGAGTGGGTTGTCATTCCTTTCTCCAGGGGATCTTCCCGATCCAGGGATCAAACCTGGGTCTCCTGCATTGCAGGCAGATTCTTTACCATCTGAGCCACCAAGGGGAAGGGATACTCATGATCTAATCACCTCTCAAAAGCCCTGCCTCCAAAAGTCATTCCCATAGGAATTAGATTTTCAACATAGAAATTTGGGAGGGACACTAACATTCATACCAGGACACATGATAGAACGAAGTATGAGCCTTGGAGTCCTTCACATCTGTCACAAATCCCAGTTCAGTCCTTGTGTCTGAAGAACCTTAAGAAATTTACTCAAACTTCCCTTCAGTTTATAAAATAAACAGTAGTATAAACTGTTATCCAGCATCATTTTTAATAATTATAAATGTAGACTATTGTCATCTTATAATAATTGTGAAAGTATAATCTTTTTTTATTTTTTAAACAATCCTTTTTTGACTGGTGGCGAACTAGTCCAGTGTGGATAAGGATCTAAATAAATAATTAGAAAATGATATGTTAATAAATCAAAGAAGAAACATAACAAGTTTGTGACTGGGATGGGTATGAGGTAATGTTTATAAGGACTTAACACAGGAGATTCGGAGAAGGCAATGGCACCCCACTCCAGTACTCTTGCCTGGAAAATCCCATGGATGGTGGAGCCTAGTAGGCTGCAGTCCATGGGGTCGCTAAGAGTCGAACACGACTGAGCAACTTCCCTTTCACTTTTCATTTTCAGGCATTGGAGAAGGAAATGGCAACCCACTCCAGTGTTCTTGGCTGGAAAATCCCAGGGACGGGGGAGCCTGGTGGGCTTCCATCTATGGGGTTGCACAGAGTCGGACATGACTGAAGCGACTTAGAAACAGCAGCAGCAGCAACACAGGAGATTATATGAGTTGAATTTTTCAGGATAAGTTTTCCTAGGTTGACTCTTGACAATATGACTTATTTTCTACCAGGACACCCAAAGATATAATAAGTCATAACACACATAGGAAACAACAAATAGTTCAATATAGTTACCGAGTAGGTTGTTTTTAAGGGAGCAGCAGTAATGAGGGTGAATATGGCCCAGAACCCGGCATGGAAAGGGCGCTACCTAAACGCCTGTTGATTGAATTGTCAATGAAGCGGCAGAGACTGGATTACAGAGACTATGTTTCCTGAAAAGGCTTCCAGGTGGTTCAATGGTAAAGAATCCACCTGCGAATGCAGGAGATGCAGGTTCCATCCCTGGGTCGGGAAGATCCCCTGGAAGATGAAATGGCAACCTGCTCCAGTATTCTTGCCTGAAAAATGCCATTAACAGAGGATCCTGTTGAGCCACAGCCCATGGGTTTGCAAAGAGTCAGACATGACTGAGCACACACACATTTCATGAAAAGGAGCTTGGTTAGCCAGTGGGTACCATTGGAAGAAATTAAACAAAAAAAGTGACGTGATCTGATTTAAATATTATGACTATCACTATGGCAACACTTGCCTGACTTGGGAACTTGGCTCTATAAAAGTCAGTTAAGAAGTATTGAGGATCTAATGGCAATGAGTTTGGAAGGGACCGATGTGGTCATTAAATAAGGGTTGTGAAGGAAGGTGCAATCTAGGTCCATTCTCAGATGGCCCTTCAAATGTTTGGGGGGATCACTGGTTCTCAGAACCAAAATCAGGATTATAGGAAGTGTGACAGGTTTTGAAGAAAAATAATTCAGAAAGTTTAAAAAATTTTGAGTTTGACAATGTTTTGAGATACCCATGTTGAGGGGTCTAATAGGCACTTGAAAATCCAGTGCAAGAGGGGCCCAGATTGAGATACAAATCTGGGAGTAATTGTTGCACCATGAGACTGAGTATAATCCAACAAAGAAATTGTGTAAAGTGAGGTGAAAACTAAGCTGTGGACAGAATCCAGAGGACCAGCAAACTTATAAGAAGGGTGTAGTAGATTGTATAGTCAAGAAGGAGACTAGAAAGAATGTTCTGGAAGGCAAGAATTATATAAGATGTGAGAAGTATCAGTAAGAAGAGTGAGATTGATGGTTTATAAAGGGAGTGAACCATAAAGTACTGCAAAAAATGAATCTGTCAATGATTTGGCAACTAGGTAGTTATTGGTAATTATTCTGAAAGCTCTTTTAGTGAAATGGTGGTGTCAGAGGCCATATTGTAACAGATCAGCAAGAAGATGGGAAGTGATTAAATGGAGCCAGTGTTATACCTAGTTTGGAATCAAGGAACAAACTGAATAATTACAAAGCATAAAGAGTCCAAAGATGTTTGGCTTTGTATTTTATTTATTTATTTATGCGATGAGTAGAATTTGAATATACTTTTCTGATCACACTCAGTGATCCCACAGGCTGCCTCTAGCTGTGGAGTATATAATTTACATGTAAAGAAAGAACCTCACAAATCCTGAAGCTATTTAGATTTTCTATATATTTTTTTTTTCCTCTCTGTGTCTCCCTCCAGCTGAAACAGCCGCCCAAAGATATAATAAAATCACCTGTGTAATTTACTTTCTCAGTCCAGTTTAAAGTCACGTCCTGAATGACGCTGTATGACACCATCAGTGTATTTCCAGGGGGAAATATGCATAACAAACTGTTGTCACCCAGAAATTCCAAGGATGCTTTTGTTAGGGAAAGTGAAACGTCTCTGAGAATTTAGCTGGGCATAGCTGGAACTGCTTGCAAGACTCACACCACAGGGAATATTCTTGTTAATAATCTACTAATCGGTGCGTCCTCTTCTTCATGCTGCTAGCTGGGGATAGCTCACGACCTTTGTGCTTTTTTGTTGTTGTTAATTTTAAAACTTGAAGTTTAAATGTTGAAGTTCTAGCTAAAGCAGCTTCTTTTATTGGAGTATAATTGCTTTACAATGCTGTGTTAGTTTCTGCTGTACAATGAAGTGAATCAGCCATATGTATACATGTATCCCCTCTCCCTTGAGCTTCCTTCCCACCCCACCCCCAGTCTCACCTCTCTAAGTCTCCACAGAGTACAGAGCTGAGCTCCCTTTGCTATACAGCAGATTCCCACTACCTATCTATTTTAGACATGGTCGTGTATATATGTCAGTCCCAATCTGTCAGTTCATTGCTCCTTCCCTTTCCCCCTCTACCCATGCCCTTAGCTCCATTCTCTATTTCTGCAACTCCCGTTTTCCCCTGTGCTTCCTTGGTGGTTCAGATGGTAAAGAATCCACCTGCAACGAGGGAGACTTGAGTTCTATCCCTGGGTTGGGAAGATCCCCTGGAGAAGGGCATGGCAACCTACTCCAGTATTCTGGCCTGGAGAATCTCCATGGACAAATGGCCTGGCAGGCTACAGTCCATGGCTTGCAAAGAGTCATACATGAGTGAGTGACTAAGCACACAATTTCTCCCTGGCTTCTACACCAAAACCAAAAAATTCTTATACAGAAGTTGTTTCACCGTCTACCTTTGCAAGTCAGAGACCTTTGGAACATTCTATTTCCAATGCTACAGACTGGGGGGTATACAACTAATCATTACCTAATGCTTTGCAAGACTGGATAAACAGCAGAAAATTACTGTTTTCCCCACAGGAATTCTAAGCATGTGTACATATTGTCTACATTCTAAAACTCTCTTATATATTCTGTTGCTAAATAGGTATGCTGCTACTGCTGCTAAGTCGCATCAGTTGTGTCCGACTCTGTGTGACCCCATAGATGGCAGCCCACTAGGCTCCTCTGTCCCTGGGATTCTCCAGGCAAGAATACTGGAGTGGGTTGCCATTTCCTTCTCCAGTGCATGAAAGTGAAAAGTGAAAATGAAGTCACTCAGTCGTGCCCGACTCTTAGTGACCCCATGGTCTGGAGCCTACCAGGCGCCTCCGTCCATGGGATTTTCCAGACAAGAGTACTGAAGTGGGTTGCCATTGCCTTCTCCAGAAAAGCAGCTGCTGCTGCTGCTAAGTCACTTCAGTTGTGTCTGACTCTGTGCGACCCCATAGATGGCAGCCCACTAGGCTCCTCTGTCCCTGGGATTCTCCAGGCAAGAACACTGGAGTGGGTTGCCATTTCCTTCTCCAATGCATGAAAGTGAAAAGTGAAAGTGAAGTTGCTCAGTCATGTCCAAGTCTTCGTGACCCCATGGACTGCAGCCTACCAGGCTCCTTCATCCATGGGATTTTCCAGGAAAGAGTACTGGAGTGGGTGCCATTGCCTTCTCCAGCTGTGTAACTAACCTTATGTATTTAATCTCTCTCAGTTTCCTCAGGTATAATATAGCTACCATGTATATTTATTATGGAAATAAGAGAATACATGTCAACAACTTAGTGCATGTTAGGTACTTAATGCATGAACGAATGTTGGGGGCTCTTGGCTTTTAGTTTGTTGCTATACTTAAGAAAATTCTTATCATACAGGCAAGCCTATGTGTAATGGGGAAAAAAAGAAAACCAGAATACCCATCTAAAGCAAAACTTACTTTATCCTTTATCCTTTATCCTTTATCACCTCCCTGAGTTTGGGGGGCATAAAGGACCCTGATCAGAAAAGCATGCTTGCCTGTTTTTCATTACTGTGTAAAACTAAATCTTGGCAGTTTGGTTCTAATTTGTAGCACACATTGAGGTTGAACTGGCACATCTTTAATAGATTTTTCTGCTGGATTTAGGGAGATACCTTATGTATTAATAATGTGTCAGTCCAAAAGAAAAAGAAGTGAAAAATCAGATAGATAGGATTTATTCCCTAATGTTGACATGATTTTTTTATTTAATTTATAAGTGCCTCTGAAAGGCTATCTCCTTAATTTTGGCAGGATAGAATCCAAACATTCCAAGCAAGAAAGCACAAAAGAGCTCCATAGAGAAAGAGTCAGTGTTCTTCATTCATAATCAATTTTAAGCTTTGTTATTAAAATAACTAAAAGAGTTTCAAATCATTATCACCACTTCATAAAGTATCAGACACTGCCTCAAGTAACAGAAAATCCAGAGGTCAGTGATTCCAGTTTTAACATACCATTATCGAGAAACTGCTTGTTGTAAAGTCTACAAACTCAGCTAATTTCCAATTGTTTTATATGCACTTAAATATTAACATCAAATCATTCAACCCTTTTTCCTAAAAGGAATATGTTAGTGCTAGACTTGATACCAGGTGGAGAATAGTTTCATTTGTTGTGTTTTTCTTTCTGCCTAGGCTAGGAATATTCTCTTTGGTAGCAAGTGTTTATTGCATGGAATGTGATGGTTTTACTTTACTGAATCCATACATAAATTTTTTTACCGATAGAGAAGTAAAGCATATGTTCTTATTGTTAAATCCTGAATTTAATGGTTTTGAAATAATTCCCCAAACATTCCAGAGTCTTACATAGTTTCAACATGCACCACTAATTTTTCTTCCCCTTTTATGAAACTCGTTAGGCCATTAAAACCTTTCAGTAATATTCATCCCATCTGGGAACATTGGAATCATATTTGCTTTGGCTTCTTTTCTTCCTCTGTTCTCATTGGTTTGTTATTTTTCCAAGTTCTAAGTCATATTAGTACATTTTAGAGGCATTGTTTCTTAATCAGTGGGGTACCAAGGATTAAGAGTGGGGATATTCAGCCCCAAATGCATGCACAAAGAAATGCATCATTTGTAAGTATTTAAAAATCATGAATAAAACTGGCCAAAATGGTTTTGATTTTTATCACCCCCATGTGCTGTTAATTCTAGACAATATGTAATCAGATACTCATTCTTGTTAGGAAAAACCACCATGACCCTGTCTCCTCACTTTTGGAACATAGAGCTTCATAATTCAATTTTTTTCTTTCCAGTAAATTAATAGTTTAAGATTTTTAAAGAGCAGACACTGTCTGAAATATTTTATATGGGTGAAAATTCTGTGTCTCTTTTCATGGTTTATCACATTGATTATAATCATGGCATCATCACTTGATTAAAAACAAAAGGTGCCATTTTATTTAAAAAAGAAAAAGAAAACAAAAGTGAAGGGAGGAGAATTCTCTTGTGGTCCAGCAGTTAGAACAAAGGAGTAGCAGGAGTTGTTGTTCAGTCGCTAAGTCGTGTCCACATCTTTGCCACCCTATAGACTGCAGGGAGCCAGGTCTCCCTGTCCTTCACTATCTCCCAGAGGTTGCTTAAACTTACGCAGTAGAAACAGATGAATCTCTCAAATTCATTGTGACCCTTTATTTCTCCAGGCATTTTCGGACAGAAACTGGAAGATACTGTTCGCTATGAGAAGAGATATGGGAACCGCCTGGCTCCAATGTTGGTGGAGCAGTGCGTGGACTTCATCCGACAAAGGGGGCTGAAGGAAGAGGGTCTCTTCCGACTGCCAGGCCAGGCTAACCTGGTCAAGGAACTACAGGATGCTTTTGACTGTGGAGAGAAGCCGTCATTTGACAGGTAGATTTCAAGATTTTACTAATCATCCTTCACTGAGACTCTAACTAAACTAAAAGGTTGCTGTGAGCTGAAATGGCGTAACTTGAATTGATACTGTCACAGTTTAGAAGATGAATTATATGGCCTCGCAAAGACGGATTGTGTTTATTAAGTTACAGAATCAAAAATGTGGTATTAGGTGTCTTTCTCTGCTATGCTTTTCCCCCTTTAATACATTATTATTTATTCTTTTCCTTCGGTCTCAAATCAAAGATTAAACTTTCTCATTGGAAAAGTGAATTTTTAAAATAGCAGCCTTCTCTTGTTTGATGTTTCTTTGAATTCTTTCAGATGAAGATTTAAAGTGTTGATCAACAGCTTGGGATATTAACAATGTAATTACAAGCATTGTGTCTTAAATATATAGCCACACCCTAATCTAGAATAGATTTGCAAGGAAGCAAGGAAAAGTATATAGCTTGGTGCAATTTAGAAAATAAAGTCACAGCGAAGAATGCATAAAGCACCCGTAACTCCACTAATGAGTTAAACACTGAAAATATTTTGTTAATTACCTCTTCATTTTTTTTAATTCAACAGAAACAAGTTTTTTTTTCATATCAATAGTTGAAAAATGCCTTTATGCCAACATATTCTAATTTAACATCTGATCATTGGCAAACTCTTTAAGCATAATTTTTAATAATCGTTTCACTCTGTAGCTATGTCACATATAACTACTTCAGTAATGTTGAACATTTATATTGTGACTTTTCTCACTATTAGAGGTAATCATGTAGTGTACTTTCTCTTTGAAAGTATAGAATTATCACATGGATAGACACAGGTCTATAGAACAAATAGACAAGAAGACTCTTGAATACTTGATACAAGGTAAGGGAAGCATCATTGAGAGTATGGGTTTGTGCTAATAATAATAATTTAAAAATCATGTTAACTCATTTGAGATCCTTTTACTGGTCACATTAACAAAATCCTGAACAATAATACTACTCAGTGCTGGCAAGGTGTGTTGAGGTAGGCACCCTCATGATTAGAGATCATTGTAATCTTTCTAAAGAAATTTGGTAATATATTTCAAGACCCCTTAAGGAAAGCCCAATCCTAGAAAAAAACCAAATTTGTGAAAAAATTGAAGTGCAGAGTTGTTTCTTATAATTTCTATAATACCGAAGAATGAACACAATCTATTATCTCTAGCTGTAGTGTGGTTACTATAATAAAATGTTGCTTAGTTATTAAAATGTTCAGAAAATGCTAATTATATAATGATAAATGGAAAAATAAGACAGGTAAATTAATTTTACAAAATGTATCACAGTTTATAAAGATTCATAAATCCTCCCTGATAGAAAATTAAATGTAAAGGTAAGGAAATGAATTCAAAACTAAGGTCAGAGAATACATTTCAAAAATGCAGATATACTTTTGGTGGGGGAGCCTCATGTCTTAGTCTATACTTTGGGAAAAAAATTCAGTGGTTCCATAGTTCAGGCCTGTTTAGAATATATAAACAATGGTTTATCTAGGAGAAATGTAAAGTTTTGTGCTAAAATTAGAAAAAAGTTTGTCAATGGGATTCTTTTAATAAAATATCACATAATGGGAAAACAGTATTCTGTACAACGAACTTCATGTGACATTGATAAATTTCAATGACCTTTTTCTTTGTATTTATGTAATGGTCTCAGTACACGCAGATGACCTTAATAGTAAAGTTTATTTATTAAAAATTCTCCTGACATAAGCATTTGAAGTTTGTTTCTGATTACAGATCTTTGCTAAATGTGAGAATAAGGGTCTATTTTATGTCTTAGGGTACTTGTAAGAAGAGATGTGCCCTGTAAGCATCTATTTCCTGATAACTATGGGCTAACAATAAACTTTATATAAAATATGATCCCAATTGCAAAAAATGCACTTTTTCCATAAAATGCATCAATGCATTGAGACCAAAGAAAATATAAGAAAAGATAAACATTAATTTTGTGTAATGAAGAAGAACGTACTCCCTTTTATACTATAAATTCAGTAAACCTTAACTTTTATAATCAGAAATTTAATCCAAAAGGTCTTTCAGTTAATTTCATGCTGCACAAAAATGTCTTTATCTTTTAATTTCTGAAGTATATCTACAGAAACTGCCTGTTCCCTAGAAAATTTGTAGAAGAGACTTTTAGAGCGTATTTCAGCATAAGGCACGATATGATGATGTTAGTAGCCTGCTTTGAGAAAAAGGAGTGTCATTCATTTGCTCAGTCAGATTTCTACCCTGGTATATGAACTGACCCCCAAATTTTGTGGCATCAGCAAGAACAACCAATCACTTGTTCATAAATCAGCAATTTAGGCAGGACTTGATGAGGATGTGCTCATTTCTCCAACATGTTGATTAATATAGATCAGTTAAGTCTGAAGGATCTAAGGCATCACTCACATGTCTGGAGCATTATCTGAGATGACTAAGCTAGCTGGGCTTCCAAGGTGGCGCCAGTGGTTAAGACCCCTCCTGCCAACACAGCAGACGTTAGAGACACAGGTTCGGTCCCTGGGTAGGGAAGATCCCCTGGAGGAGGTCATGGCAACCCACTCCAATATTCTTGCCCAGAGAATCCTATGGACAGGGGAGCTGGGTGGGCTACAGTCCATGGGGTCTCAAAGAGTCAGAAATGACTGAAACAACTTAGCGTACACAGAAGATTGCTGGAGGCTGCAATCTCTCTCTCTTTGAAGTCTCACATCCAGTAGAGCATCTCTTCATGCAACTTTTATCTCTATCAGATTTATCAGACTCAGTGACATGGCTCAGGCTTCTAAAAGAGCCAATATGGAAGCTTGTAAGCACCGCATTGGTCTAAGCAAGTCACGAAAGAGGGGCAGCCTAGATTTCAGGGAAAGGAAATAAACTCCAGAGCTTAATGGATAGAAGTGGCATACATGTACAGGAAAGGAAGAATTTGTGGGATGTTATTTTAGAAGAAAATCACTATAGCTTTAAAATCTAGAAATAGGAGCAAGTTCCCCAACTTTGTTCTTTACAAGAGTGTTTTGTATATTCTACAACATTTGCGTATCTCTAAAAAATTTAGTGTAAGTTTGTCAGTTTTTACCAAAAAAACGCCTATATGATTTTGATAGATATTTCATTGACTCTAGAAATCAATTAGGAGAAAAGTGACAGTGTAGAAATATGAAATCTTCTAATCCTTGAACATAGCCCATTTCAATGTGTCATTCAGTTCAGTTCAGTTGCTCAGTCGTGTCCGACTCTTTGCTACCCCAAGAATTGCAGCACGCCAGGCCTCCCTGTCCATCACCAACTCCCGGAGTTCACCCAGACTCATGTCCATCGAGTCGGTGATGCCATCCAGCCATCTCATCCTCTGTCGTCCCCTTCTCCTCCTGCCCCCAATCCCTCCCAGCATCAGAGTCTTTTCCAATGAGTCAACTCCTCGCATGAGGTGGCCAAAGTACTGGAGTTTCAGCTTTAGCACATCATTCCTTCCAAAGAACTCCCAGGGCTGATCTCCTTCAGAATGGACCGGTTGGATCTCCTTGCAGTCCAAGGGACTCTCAAGAGTCTTCTTCAATACCACAGTTCAAAAGCATCAATTCTTTGGCGCTCAGCTTTCTTCACAGTCCAACTCTCACATCCATACATGACCACTGGAAAAACCATAGCCTTGACTAGACAGACCTTTGTTGACAAAGTAATATCTCTGCTTTTCAATATGCTATCTAGGTTGATCATGGCTTTCCTGCCAAGGAATAAGCGTCTTTTAATTTCATGGCTGCAGTCACCATCTGCAGTGATTTTGGAGCACAAAAAAATAAAGTCTGACACTGTTTCCCCATCTATTTGCCATGAAGTGATGGGACCAGATGCCATGATCTTCATTTTCTGAATGTTGAACTTTAAGCCAACTTTTTCACTCTCCTCTTTCACTTTCATCAAGAGGCTTTTTAGTTCCTCTTCACTTTCTGCCATAAGGATGATGTCATCTGCATTACTGAGGTTATTGATATTTCTCCTGGCAGTCTCGATTCCAGCTTGTGCTTCTTCCAGCCCAGCGTTTCTCATGATGTACTCTGCATAGAAGTTAAATGAGCAGGGTGACAATATACAGCCTTGACCCACTCCTTTTCCTATTTGGAACCAGTCTGTTGTTAGGACTTTTCATATTTCAGCAGTATTTTGTAATTTTCACTGTAAGATCTTGCTCTGTTTTGTTACATTCATCCTTAATGCTCCAATAAATACCATTGTTTTTATGTTTAATTTTCTAATTTCTCCTGCTAGATTATATAAATATGAGATTTATAGAGAGATTTTTTTTCCTACAAACTTGACAAATTTATTTATAAATGCTAGAGGATTTTTTTTTTTTTAGATCTTTTAGGATTTTCTCTATACATGACCTTATTGACTGTAGATAATGAGAATTTTATTTATTCTTTTTTGATATGCTTTGTATTCGTTTTTCTTGTCTTTTTGTCCTTGCTAAGAACTATTCTATAAGAATGGTGAGTGGACATATGTTTCTTATATGTAGAGGGAAGTTTTTAGTTTTTTGCTATTATTCATGATGGTAGCTATAAGTTCTGTGTAGTTGCTCTTTATCATGTTTGAAAATGCTCTTTTATTTCTGGTTTGCTAACAGTTTTAATAATGACTGACAACTGAATTTTATCAAGTCCACTTTTCTCATATTTACTGTAGAAATTATATGATTCTTCTGTTTAATTATGTTAATGAGGTAGATTTCAAATTTTAAGCCATCTTTGCACTCCTAGAATAAACCACATTTGGTTGTGATGTATTACTCTTAAACAACTTGCTGAGGATTTTTGAACCCATCTGTTTTGTGGTTGCTGACTCAGCAGTTTATTTTCTTGTAATGCATTTGACTACTTCTGTTATCAAAGAAATTCTGGTCTCAAAAGTAGCTGGAAAGTATTCCTTCAACCTCTATTTTCAGAAAAAAGTATATGTAGGTTGTGTTATTTCCTCCATGTACCTTGGGTAAAATTTACCAATGACGTCCTTGGAGATGAGGTGAAAGAGATTGATCCTGAACAATACAGTATGTTATAATAAGAAATGTCATTTTTATTCTAAGTGAAATGGAAATCCATTGAAAGACACTTAAACAAATGGAAATTTTTTATTTACATGTTAAAAAGAAAAAAAAAATCAGTCTGTGATAGAAAACTAATATTTTCTACTAATCTACCCACAGAGCACTTCTGACACCAAATATGTAGGTTTTCCACAACAAGAAAATTCTCCAGTTCTTGATGGACACCCACTGACTGTTCTATGAGTTAATCAGTTCTGACAATAACTACTCAGAGTTAGTTCAGACCCCACATGTTAAGGGCTCACTTCCACAAGACTGCCTCACCACCCCCCACCCACCTCAGGCACCAATCAGGAGTCCCATCAGGTTATCACCCGTACTTCTGACCAGCCAGCCATAAATCTGAGAGTTCAGTCATTTGCTAGAAGAGCTCACAGAATTCAGGAAAACAGTCCATTTACTAGGTTACTGGTTTGTGATAAAAGGATACAATTCAGGAACACAGATGAAAGAGAGGTGTAGGGCAGGGATGGCAGAGGGGCTCGGAAGTCACACCCTCCCCACTTAGACCACCTTCCTTGCACTTACCTGGACGTGTTCACTAACCTACAAGTTTTCTGAACCCCTTCAGTGAGGAAATTTTTATGAAGACTTCATTACATAGGGATTTCCTAGGTGGCAGAGTGGTGAAAAATCCACCTACCAATGCAAGAAACTCAAGAGACATAGGTTCAATCCCTGGGTTGGGAAGATCCACTGGAGAAGGAAATGGCAACCCGCTCCAGTATTCTTGCCATAGGCATGATTGATTAATCTTTGGGGCTAGGGTTCCAACCTTCTATTCTGATTGGTTTCTCTGGCAACCACCCTTCACCCACTCCACCCTTCATCCTCCTTAAGGACTTTCTCAAGGATGCCTTAAGTAAATTCAGGCACAACTGAAAGAACTTGGTAGGAATAATGAAGAATTTTTCCTTTCTCTTTCCTCATTCCAGAACTATTTTAGGAACTGGGGATAAAAAGAAAATAACAAAAGATGCTTCTATATTCTTATAATTTAGGAAATTACAAGGGTTTTAGGTGCTCTGACCAGGAGCTAGGGATGAAAATCAAAAGAGATCATGTTATCACACTCTAGCAATCTGAATATGCTTGTTTTGATAAGTAAATTGTTTAGCTTGAGTCCCTTAGTCATAGGGAGGCAGATATGAAAATTGCTGCTGATTAAAAAAAAAAAGAATTCCCACATCCATGGACCACAAAATAAAAAGAGTAACATGTTTAACCAAGTGTAATTGTAAACTACATTCTTTGGGAATAAATAATCCATAATTTTCCAAGGAGAGTGAATTACTTTTGGAAATGTGTTCAAGTACAGTATTCAGCGCATCAGATTTTTTAGTGAACTGGCTGAGTTTAAAATTTCATGTGATCAAGTCCTAGTTCAGGTTTCAGTTTGGGGGGATGTGAAGGCAAACTGCCGGGGAACATTTACTAGTTCAAGTTCTTCTCACCAGTGTTCATCATCAAAGTGATCTGAAAAAGAATATGTTTAAAAATATAGATTGTGCACAATGTTTTGACTAGATATTAGTATATAAAGCAAAGCACAGAAAATTTTCTTTGTGAAATGTTAAAGAATAAGAATGAATAAATGGTATCCCCCGTTTATTCTAACAAAGCTTATATCTCACTAAAGAGTCAACCGGATTTAGCTTTCATCTTTATCTTTATTAAAATCTGGAAAGAAAATCCCACAGGAATTCTGCAAAGACCATCTCTAATTTTAATATTAAGGCCTAATAGTAAGTACTATAGCTCTAATATTAAGCTCTTTGAGTTTTAAAGTAAGCTTTTTAAATAACATTTTATACTTATAAAAGTATAGTGCTATTAAAATTTAATATAAACATTATTAAAATCACATTTTAAATTATAACATTTTGTATACAATATAGAAGCATATAAGAAAGAAAGATGAATATTTTAAAACAAAACAACCCAGAGAGGTCTTGTTATATATATGTATATAACATATATATATATAAGTTGATATGTACAGAATAAAAATAAAGATATATCTAAATGCAGATTTTTATATACACACACACACAAATACTGGAATCACACAGTTTTTGAATTTTGCCTTTTCATGTTAACACTGTATCATAAACAACTTTCCATGTATTAAGTAATTTTCATAACCATGATTTCAGGGATAATATAATAATCCATAGCCCATGAGGTCGCAAAGAGTCGGACACGACTGAGCGACCGAGCTGAACTGGTAGTAATTCATCATACCGTCGTAGGGGCTTGTCTCATTCTCCTCTGTTGTTTTCAGTGTTTTGCATGTATCAGTCATGTACTGCTGAGCATCTAGTTCATAAATCAGCCTGTGCTTTTGAAGCTGTGGATCCATTTGGAAGTTAATATTTCATATTTGAATGAAAGGAAATATCTTGTGTTACAAGAGAAAAAAAAGATGGTTTGGGAAGGAGAAATTTAGAACATAGACTGCTTGAATTTAGAAATTGCAAGTACATGTGCCAGCTTTTATGAGACCAGGCACCTTCTGCTCTTCTTTAACGGTATCAAATGCTATTTTCCCAGTTCTGAGGTCCAGGTTTGAGACCTTTATGTATGAATGACTTGTTCCTACAGTTAGATGAGGTATTTCCACAGACTCCTAGACCAAAGGGAATTCTGTGAGAAAGGACACTTTCACTGACCTGAAAGAATTTGTATTTAATCAGTTTATGTCAACTGTAAAAAACAACAGATGTTGGAGTTCCTAACCATTCTTTTCTTATTATTTCTGTTTCAAAGTGAAACAAATCAAAATATAACATTTTATGTTAAACTTCCCCACATTGAAGGGACAAAAATGAAATGCAGAATGTGTGAAACCAGATTAGGAGCCAAGTGTTATTTTGTTTCCAAAGCTCTCCAGATGGTATCAGCTGTTAAAGAAGATGCAGTTTGGAAGAGCTGGGAAGGTAGCCTCAAAAATGGCCATGGGGTGTCACATTGTAGCATTAATTGCTCAGCAACAAAATAACTACACACTTACAACACCACCTTCAAGAGCTAAGACAGAAGGCTGGAGAAGCCTGCAATTTTACACACTCTGTCCAAGAATCCCACAAGACAGCTGCTGTCCGAGGTACCCCAACTGCCCTCCCGCTTATACTGAGCTCATTCTGCCTTCATCCCTCCTCCTCTTCTCCTGTTTTGTTTATTTTTCATTTGTGTTGGTGACTGATTCAGGATCACTAAAAAAACTTCAAGTCTACAGATGTAAATGAAAATAAATAAATAAAAACCCTAACTTTAGGAAAAGCCAGACAGATTTTCATTTTACCCTCTGGGTAGCCATATTTTGAGCCTTACCAACCTGAGTTATAAAAAGTGACCTTGAAAAGGACACACTACAGATTCTCAAACATTATTTTGGAAAAGAATGACCCAGAGAGAGATCTCAAGGTCCAGATGCCCAGACCCCAATGGCTCTCATTCTGATTTAAAAGGATTGAGGATACCTAGGAATCTGCATTTCGGGCAAATCCCCAGATAATCCTCATATGCATTCTTATACACATGGTGTTCTAACCACAGCTTGAGACATGGTAGACAGACAATGGGCTGCAGAAGTGTGGGTTGGAGGAAAATTGCTTCTTTATAGTGACATGCCTCCGTTTTCTAATATATGAAATGGAGACAAAAATTAACATCAAGGCAATACTTGGAGAAGCATATTAGTTCTGACTCAGCTCAACAGGTCTTACTTACACTGTTCTGAAAAATATATTACTTTCTGGGGAATACATTTTATGTGTAAAATTAAAAATTTCCTATCGGCTAAAATGGGTCTGAAATTTTAGAACAGCCTAAAAAGTACATCCCTATACCTTTGCTTTGATGTCAAGAAAACTCTTGAGAGTCCCTTGAACAGCAAGGAGATCAAACCAGTCAATCCTAAAAGAAATCAACCCTGAATATTCATTGAAAGGACTAATGCTGAAGCTGAAGCTCCAATACTTTGGCCACGTGATGGGAAGAGACAACTCATTGGCAAAGACTTTGATCCTGGGAAAGATTTTTGAGGGCAGGAGGAGAAGGGGACGACAGAGGATGAGATGGTTGGATGGCATCACCAACTCGATGGACATGAGTTTGAGCAAACTCCAGGAGATAGTGAAAGACAGGGAAGCCTGGTGTGCTGCAGTCCATGATGTCACAAAGAGTAAGATGTAATTTAGCTACTGAACAACAATATTTTGATCCAGTTAAAACTCAAACACTGTGGAGTTGGATAACATACTACAGACATAGAGCGTTTGTATCATAGTATAAATTAAAGATCTTGCCGAGCCTGATTGTGGAAAGTGAAGAAAGAAAATAGTAGCTTGAGGGCATAAGAACAGGTAGAGTTGGAAAAGCAAAGTACAGACTCAGAGGAGTTCACCTAAGGCAAGCCCTGAACTTACAGATGGCAAATTAGCTACTTATTTTCAGCAACTGAAAAGATTTTCCCAAGTCCAGAAAGAAGTCAGCCCTCCAAAGTTCTGGGCATCTATTTAGCTATGGTAGCTCCTAACATTTCTATATTTTGATGCAGTTCTTATATATTATGGTGGCTTGACAAGACTGATAACCATTGTTTTACAGTACTTTTCAAATGTCTGTCGAATGACATAGGACTATCCTGACTTTGACCATATGCTTATAACACCTGTGTTTGATTTTCTGATATTTTTCCTTAAATTTTTTTCACTGTTTTTATTTTTGATCAATTTCATTGTAAAAGGAACTTGATATTTTTCCCCCTAAAAAGCAGCATCACTTGCTACAAATACAAGGTTAATATAGCACAAGTGCAATGTCCACGAAGCATCTTATTAAATGCTATCTGAATATAGCTGCTTTGGGAAAACTCTGACCCTTGGAACCTCTGTTTATTTCATGAAAGTGAAGATTGGCAGGTGCCAGAAGCACTTGAGAACTTCTCTCATCCCCAACTGGTACTTCCACTTGATATAATAGTCAGGAATAGCAAATCAAAAATGGACTTGTGTTGCTACTGTGTTATTTGTTATCACTTCATGTCCTGCCCATGTGGCACTTGATTTGGAAGTGCCTCTTGATGAGGGTGAAAACAGATAATGAAAAAGCTGGCTTTAAACCCAACATTCCAAAAACTATGACCATGGCATCTGGTCCCTTCATTTCATGGCAAATAGATGGGGGAAAGTGGAAACAGTGACAAATTTTATTTTCTTGGGCTCCAAAATTGTTATGGATAAGGACTGCAGCCGTGAAATTAAAAGATGCTTGCTTCTTGGAAGAAAAGACAAACCTAGACAGAATATTAAAAAGCAAAGACATCACATTGCCAACAAAGGTCTATATAGTCAAAGCTATGATTTTTCCCATTGTCACATACGGATGTGAGAATTGGACCATGACAAAGGCCGAGTACCAAAGAATCAATGCTTTTGAATTGTGATGCTAGAGAAGACTCTTGAGAGTCCGTTGGATTGCCAGGAGATCAAACCAGTCCATCCTAAAGGAAATCAACCCTGAATATTTATTGGAAGGACTGATGCTGAAGCTGAAGCTCCAGTACTTTGGCCATCTGATGTGAAAAGCCAGTGCATTTGGAAAAAACCCTGATGCTGAGAAAGACTGAAGGTAGGAGGAGAAGGGGGTGACAGAGGATGAGATGGTTGGATGGCATCACGGATTTAATGGACAAGAGTTTGCGCGAACTCTAGGAGATAGAGAAGAACAGGGAAGCCTGGTATGTTTCAGTCCACGGGGTTGCAAAGAGTCTGACATGATTTAGTGACTGGACAACAACCACACTTTGGGAAATACAGTCCACTCTTCGCCAGTACTGACAGCCCTACTTCCTTGAATGTTTGGCTTCATATCTAATGTGAACCATGGGTATAACTTGCAAGAGTCTCATGAAACCCTCTTGTAAACATACCAAGGTCTGAAAAATTAATGAGCTTCAGGGAAAATGTTTCATATGTGGAAAATACTTGCTCAAATGATACTTACTAAATACTTTATGTAAGACAGATTGCTAGCTGGAAATCTGTCGTGTTCCATTATGCTTACTCTCTTGGTAATGTATTTTAAAAGTACATCTGAAGCGGGGGACCTGAATTTCTCTTTCCTTTCATTTTAATTTTGAATAAATTTAAGCTCACTTCCACTAACCTGATTGAGTGATGAAAAAAAAATAGCCAATTAACCAAGAACTTTCCAAGTATTTGGCATATCTGTCAGTTGGCATCTGTGTACTTATTTGTAAGAAACAGTGGAGGAATAAGAGTTCAGACTTTGATGAGAAGCAGGCACCATTTACTTCATATGTTAACAATCTGAGACTAGTTGCTTCTCCAAATTCCTAGTGTCCTTGTATGTAAAATGGAAATAATCCCGAACAACCCCCTCAATTGGATTCGTGCACTTAAAAATAAAAGAGAGTGGAACAAAACCACCAGGAATAAATGGTACAATATGAAGAAGGCATTTAGCATATTTATTATCATTTAAGTATCATGACATTGATGATGATGGTTTTAACATTCTGGGCTTCCCAGGTGGCGCTGCTGCTGCTAAGTCGCTTCAGTCGTGTCCGACTCTGTGCGACCCCATAGTCGGCAGCCCGCTAGGCTGCCCTGTCCCTGGGATTCTCCAGGCAAGAACACTGGTGGTAAAGAACCCTCCTACCAATGCAGGAGACATAAGAGACACAGGTTTGATATTTGGGTCAAGAAGATCCCCTGGAGGAGGGCATGGCGATCCACTCCAGTATGCTTGCTTGCAGAATTCCATAGACAGAGGAGCCTAGCGGGCTGTGGTCCATGGGGTCGCAAAGAGTTGGACACAACTGAAGTGACTTAGCATGTATAGCATGCACGCGTGACAAGGAAAAGTAATATGCCTGAACACATAAATACAGAAATTGTGCTTAACTATGAACTCTTCAGTGTTTTTAATACAGAATATCTTCTTTTAAGTTTTGAAATCTCCATAGCGATTCCTACTGAAACAGATAAGTATAAGGTCTTATATTCTGAAAATATGTTTTTGTGTGTCTTGTAAGTCAGATTGCAAATATTCTTGCAGGAGTTTGGTGAAAGTACATCCCTTAAAGGTATATATTTTGTGAAATAAATGTATTGAGTTACATTTTACATATCATGCAATTTGCCCATTTCAAGGCAGTGATTTTTAACAGATTTCCCACGTTATGCAGCTGTTACCATGTATCAGTTTTAGAACATTCTCTTCACTCAAATAGCATTTCTTGTACCCTTATTGTTATTCCTAGCTGCCCTTCCTCCCCAGCAGTCACTAATGTACTTTCTGTCTCTATAGATTTTCCCTTTTTTGGACATTTTGTATAAATAGAATTATTCAATATATGGTCTCTTGCATCCAGCTTTTTTCACTTAAACATAATGCTTTTGAACTTCATCCATATTTCAGCAAATATCAGCAGTTTATTGCTTTGCATTCATGAATAGAACTTCAGTTTGTGGAAATAGTACAGCTTGTTTATTCATTTATCAGTTGGTAGATATTTCAGTTGCTTCTGCTTTTTGGCTTTTAGAAGTAATATTGTGAATATGCATTTTGCATGGACATGTTTGCATTTCTCTTTGGTGCACACCTACAAGTGAAATTGCTAGGCTTTATCTGTGTTGAACATTTGGGTAATTGCCAAACTGTTTTCCAAAATGGCTGCGACATTTTATATTTCCACTAGCAATGTATGAGTGTTTCATTTTTTTATCCTAGCCATTCTAGTGAATGTGGAATGGTATCTAATTGCTGTTGTAGTTTGCATTTCCTTGATGACACTGATTCTGTGTATCATTTTATATGTGTATGAGCCATTCTTTAAATACATCTTATAAGGCATACAGTTTTTTATTTTTCTGATTATCTTGATAATTTATTATAAGGAAATGGTTGAAAAATTGCTAAAGAAACAAGATTGTATTCTGGGAATTAAGGTAAACATCTGTGAACTATAGAAAGCCTACATATACATAGTCATGATGATCTCACTGTTGATATTCACTTAAAAATCTATATTTGTAAAGCAAAACTCTGCGTGTGTAACTAAAACATGAGCTCAAAGAAAGTAGAGAATTTTAAGACTCTTGATGATCTTTTTTCCCCTAACATCTACAACAGTGTCTGACACAATGTAGACATTCAATAAATCTTTGTCCTTCACTATCTCCTGGAGTTTGTTGAAACTCTTGTCCATTGAGTTGTTGATGCCATCCAAATATTTCATCCTCTGTCACCCTCTTCTCCTCCTGCCCTAGCCTAGGTACCCAACTAACACAAATACTATATACACTGTAATAAGTTTATAATACTTTTAACACAAATAATACTTTAAAAAACACACACAAAAAAGAAAACATTTTTAATCTTACAGTACAGTACCTTGATGAGTTCAGTAGTACAGTGTAACAGCTGGCCTACAGGGACTGGTGTTGAGCGAACAGGCAAAAAGAGTTACTGACTCGGGGAGGGAGAAAGGGGTGGGAGATGGTAGAGCTGAAGGATGGGCAGCAATACGAAATGGAGGGCAAGCTGTGATTTCTCTCATGCCTGGCATTGGGCTTCCCAGGTGGCTCAGTGGTAAAGAATCTGCCTGCCAATGCAAGAGATGTGTGTTTGATCCCTGGGTTGGGAAGATCCCTGGAGGAGGAAATGGCAACCCTCTCCAATATTTTTGCCTGGAGAATGCTTGGACAGCAGACCCTGGCAGGTTACAGTCCATGAGGTCACAAAGAGTTGAACACAACTTATCAGGCACACACTGACATGGATGGAATACGTGTTTGCATCTTTGAAAGTTCACAACTCAAAGAGCTGTAATATAGGGGATTTACTGTATATGTGGTAGTAAAGTATCCTTTCCAACAAAGAGCTGAATAACATTTTAGTGTGAGATCCACAATAAGTATATAATTGGATTCTTTTAAAACTTTTTCTTTTTTCCCTCAATATATATGTGTGTGATCAGACACTCAGTCATATCTGACTCTTTGCAACCCCATGGACTGTGATGTTGGCTTCTGCTGTCCATGGAATTTTCCAGGCAAAAGTACTGGTGTGGGTTGCCATTTCCTCCTCCAAGGGATCTTCCTGATCCAGGGATTGAACCCATGTCTCCTGCATCTCCTGCATTGGCAGGTAAATTCTTTACCGCTGAGCCACCTGGGAAGCCCCAACTGGGATGGTATCATTTAGCTCACATTTGGAGAATGCTTTTGTGTTGTAATAAAAGACCACTGAAGTGTCCAAAGGAGGGACAAGTTTTGAGTGGATTTGAACACTTTTGGTGTTGATTTTGTAGATTCACATGGATATACCAAAAAATCCATTTAAGTTCCTTTTAAGACTATGAATTATAGATTCAGCAATGTAAAACTAAACCTTTATTCATCTCCTTTATAATGCACAAAGATTTTTTTCCCCTACATTATTGACTTTATTAGAAGAAAATAAGAATTCTGGAAAAGAATGTTTGCCTCCTTTATTGTTTATCCTAGAGTCAGATCATCAAAATCTTCCAAAATTTTGGTTTCCCTGGTGGTTCGGGGGTTAACTAACATTCTGGGCCTCCAGTGCACGTGCTGCATCCCTGGTTGGAAAACTGAGATCCCACAGGCCTTGCCACTCAGCCCCCCTCCTCCAAAAGTTCCCAAAATTATGATGGTTACAAAAATACATGAGCAACATGCAAAAGAGTCAGTGTTGAAGACACATTAATAAGAAAAAAAAAGTTATATTAAGGAAACTTTGGTTGCTATTTAGTTTTCAATAACTAGAAAAATTATGTGTGATACTTAGTTCTGGTTTTTTTATTTAAAAATGAAAATATTGAATTATGTACATGAATTTTAAATGCTGTTGGGGGAGTTTTAAAAGATATTTTTAGCATATGCCCATCAGCATCAGAACATCAATAATCCTTCTCTGGAACATTCTTGATTGCATAATCTGAAATCTCTCAGAAAAAAAAAAAAAAGATTATTTGTTGAATGTATTATGATGATGACATTTCCTTTGTTTCTCCTGAAATTCCATCTGTGGAGTTTAGTAAAGGGAAAAATATGTAGGCAGACAACATAAAATTGTAAAGTAACTAAATACAGCTGTAACTTCTCTATCTTAGCTAAGGCAAGTTCATTAACTGTTTGCCAGGATTTTGAAGACCACATGAAACTGAAATTACAGCTCATAATGCTTCAAGTACTGAGTACAGTTGAAGCCAGCCGGAGCTATGTGACAGTCTCAGGTACATACAGGTACTAATGTCAAGATATGGATGCTGGTAGCGTTGTATAAACCCTCTATGAAAGAATACTTCATGTCTGTACATGGGAGTCAAATGTTAGGAAAGATGGCATACCCCATTTTAAACAAGAAATGTGAGATCATCATTCATATCTCACTGCTGCTAAGTCACTTCAGTCGTGTCCGACTCTGTGCGACTCCATAGACGGCAGCCCACCAGGCTTCCCGTCCCTGGGATTCTCCAGGCAAGAACACTGGAGTGGGTTGCCATTTCCTTCTCCAATGTATGAAAGTGAAAAGTGAAAGTGAAGTCGCTGGGTTGTGACTCGTATCGACCCCATGGACTGCAGCATACCAGGCTCCTCCATCCATGGGATTTTCTAGGCAAGAGTATTGGAGTGGCTTGCCATTGCCTTCTCCATCACATCTCACTAGATAATTACATAATCATAGTATACTTTAGTTCAGTTCAGTTCAATCACTCAGTCAGTCATGTCCGACTCTTTGTCACCCTATGGACTGCAGCATGCCAGGCCTCCCTGTCCATCACCAACTCCCAGAATTTACTCAAACTCATGTCCATTGAGTCAGTGATGTCGTCCAACCATCTCATCCTCTGTCATCCCATTCTCCTCGCGCCTTCAATCTTTCCGAGCATCACGGTCTTTTCAAATGAGTCAACTCGTCACATCAGGTGGCCAAAGTATTGGAGTTTCAGCTTCAACATCAGTCCTTCCAATGAACACCCAGGACTGATCTCTTTTAGGATGGACTGGTTGGATCTCCTTGCAGTCCAAGGGACTCTCAAGAGTCTTCTCCAACACAACAGTTCAAAAGCATCAATTCTTCGGCACTCAGCTTTCTTTATAGTCCGACTCTCACAGTCATACATGACCACTGGAAAAACTATAGCCTTAAGTAGACAATCTTTGTTGGCAAAGTAATGTCTCTGCTTTTTAATATGCTGTCTAGGTTGGTCTTAACTTTCCTTCCAAGGAGTAAGCATCTTTTAATTTCATGGCTGCAGTCACCATCTGAAGTGATTGTGGAGCCCCAAAAAATAAAGTCTGACAATGTTACCACTGTTTATCCATCTATTTGCCATGAAGTGATGGGACCAGATGCCATGATCTTAGTTTTCTGAATATTGAACTTTAAGCCAACTTTTCTCTCTCCTCTTTCAGTTTCATCAAGAGGCTCTTTAGTTCTTCTTCACTTTCTGCCATAAGGTTGGTGTCATCTGCATATCTGAGGTTATTGATATTTCTCCCAGCAATCTTGGTTCCAGCTTGTGCTTCTTCCAGTCCAGCGTTTCTCATGATGTACCCTGCATATAAGTTAAATAAACAGGGTGACAATATACAGCCTTGATGTACTCCTTTTCCTATTTGGAACCAGTCTGTTGTTCCATGTCCAGTTCTAACTGTTGCTTCCTGACCTGCATACAGATTTCTCAAGAGGAAGGTCAGGTGATCAGGTATTCCCATCTCTCTCAGAATTTTCCACAGTTTATTGGGATCCACACAGTCAAAGACTTTGGTATAGTCAATAAAGCAGAAATTGATGTTTTTCTGGAACTCTCTTGCTTTTTCTATGATCCAGCAAATGTTGGCAATTTGATCTCTGGTTCATCTGCCTTTCCTAAAACCAGTTTGAACATCTGGAAGTTCACAGTTTATGTATTGCTGAAGCCTGGCTTGGAAAGTTTTAAGCATTACTTTACTAGTGTGTGAGATGAGTGCAGTTGTGCAGTAGTTTGAGCATTCTTTGCCTTTGTCAAGCATTGGAATGAAAACTGATCTTTTCCAGTCCTGTGGCCACTTCTCTGAGTTTTCCAGATTTGCTGGCATATTGAGTGCAGCACTTTCACAGCATCATCTTTTAGGATTTGAAATAGCTCAACTGGAATTCCATCACCTGCACTAGCTTTGTTCATAGTGATGCTTCCTAAGGCCCACTTGACTTCACATTCCAGGATGTCTGGCTATAGGTGATTCGGCCGTTAAGATCTCTTTTGTACAGTTCTACTGTGTATTCTTCCCACCTCTTCTTAATATCTTCTGCTTCTGTTAGGTCCTTACCATTTCTGTCCTTTATTGAGCCCATTTTTGCATGAAATGTTCCCTTGGTATCTCTAATTTTCTTGAAGAGATCTCTAGTCTTTCCCATTCTATTGTTTTCCTCTATTCTTTGCACTGATCACTGAGGAAGGCTTTCTTTTTTATTATTTTATTTTATTTTAAAACTTTACAATATTGTATTGGTTTTGCCAAATATCGAAATGAATCTGCCACAGGTATACATGTGTTCCCCATCCTGAACCCTCCTCCCTCCTCCCTCCCCGTACCATCCCTCTGGGTCATCCCAGTGCACCAGCCCCAAGCATCCAGTATCATGCATCGAACCTGGACTGGCGACTCGTTTCATACATGATAGTATACACGTTTCAATGCCATTCTCCCAAATCATCCCACCCTCTCCCTCTCCCACAGAGTCCATAAGACTGTTCCATACATCAGTGTCTCTTTTGCTGTCTCATATACAGGGTTATTGTTACCATCTTTCTAAATTCCATATATATGTGTTAGTATACTGTATTGGTGTTTTTCTTTCTGGCTTACTTCACTCTGTATAATAGGCTCCAGTTTCATCCACCTGATTAGAACTGATTCAAATGTATTCTTTTTAATGGCTGAGTAATACTCCATTGTGTATATGTACCACTGCTTTCTTATCCATTCATCTGCTGATGGACATCTAGGTTGCTTCCATGTTCTGGCTATCATAAACAGTGCTGCAATGAACATTGGGGTACATGTGTCTCTTTCCCTTCTGGTTTCCTCAGTGTGTATGCCCAGCAGTGGGATTGCTGGATCATAAGGCAGTTGTATTTCCAGTTTTTTAAGGAATCTCCACACTGTTCTCCATAGTGGCTGTACTAGTTTGCATTCCCACCAACAGTGTAAGAGGGTTCCCTTTTCTTACATCTCCTTGCTATTCTTTGGAACTCTGCATTCAAATGGGTATATCTTTCCTTTTCTCCCCTGCTTTTCATTTCTTTTCACAGCTATTTGTAAGGCCTCCTCAGTCAGCTATTTTGCTTTTTTGCGTTTCTTTTTCTTGGGGATAGTCTTGCTTAGCAAATATATGTTATTCCTTCCAGTTTTTTTTTTTTTTTTTTCCTGAGCCATTCCTGAGGGATATGTGAAGTGAACAAGAAGTATCTTAGTCCACTTCTTTCAAGCTGTAGTCACATAATCCAATGAATAATAAGTGCAGTTTGTTAAGTATAATTTTAAAATATCTGTCGATGAGTTTTCTTGTGTCACTTACTATGAGTGCTTTCTTTATATCCACCTGAAAATAGGTCATCTGAATTGACAATAATTTTCCAATTTTTTAAATCATTCGTGCATTTCCTGGCATATATTTCACACTTCATGAATTTAAGAAATCATATTTCACAGAACAGCCAGAGAAAGTATTAACGCGTGGATATTACTCCATCGTGACTCCCACCTAAATTAGAAATGCCTATGTTTATTAAAAATCGTAGCAAACTAACTACTTCTTCCATTGGCAACAATAGATGCTCTGTGCAATGTCAAAGGCTAGAGCTTTCTCCTGAGACAATTCTGAATAAATATAATAAAGTTCTGGCACTGAGAGAAAACAAAATCCAACACGCATAGTCAATCAGGGAGAGTCTTGATTCATTTTCGTCATACCATAAAACCAATTGGATATTTCGTCAAAAACTCTATGAATAACACCTTAGACTAACACAATGTTACATGTCAAGTATATCTCCATAAAAATAAACTAAACAAATATGTTTTCAGTTACAAAATTAATCAACATGGATATTAAAATGAATGAATATGGCCCTGGTGACGTGGGATTCAAGGTTCAATGTTATATCCAAATTTAACTTAGAAGTAACATTCCAACACAAATGGTGCACCCTTGTACTAGAAATAATGTTGTGTGTGTGTGCTCAGTCGTGCCTAACTCCTTGCAACTCAGAGTTAAGTATAACAAATAATTTTCCTAGTTATTGAAAACTAACCACCAAAGTTTCCTTACTATAACTTTGTTTTCTTATTAATGTCTTCAACACCGACTGGTTTTACATGTTGCTTATTTGCATATGTAGTACCTTAATGTGTATGTAGTATGTATATATATGTATATATAGTATGTAAATACACATGCAGAATCTCTGTGGTTTGCAAACAGACTATCTCTAATCATATCATTGGTGACCTTCAAATAATTCTTTAGGTTAATACTTATTCTAAGGAATTGTATACATTATAAATATGAATAGAGTCTTAGTTTAATAAAATCTTTGTGACTCTTTGACCTCAGATTTATTTTCTATGGGAAAAATGTATGGGAACATTTTTTTCATAGCATATGACAAGAGTTTGTATGGTATTCATGTCATTTATGGGGCTTCCCAGGTGGCGCAGTAGTAAAGAATCCACCTGCCAGTGCATGAGATGCAACAGACGTGGGTTTGATCCCTGGTTCAGGAAGATCCTCTGGAGAAGGAAATGGCAACCCCCTCCAGTATTCTTGCCTGGAAAATTCCATGGACAGAGGAGTCTGGTGACCTACAGTCCATGGGATCACAAAGAGTTGGACATGATTGAGCACGAGCGCATGCACACACGCGTGCACACACACACACACACACACAAAATGTCATTTATAGTAAAAGGATGCACCATGAGTGTTTGAATGTTACTTCCAAGTTAACTTTGGACATAACATTGGACCTTGGATCCCAAGTCATAAGAGCCATATTAACTCATTTTACTATATATGTTAATTAATTTTGTAACTGAAAACACCTTTTTAAATTTATTTTTATTGAGATGTAATTGACATAAAACATGTTGTAAGTTTAAGGCATGCAGTGTTTGTTAAATATAACATAGATGTGTGTGTGTGTGCGTGCCCGTGCGCACGCTAAGTTGCTGCAATCGTGTCCAATTCTTTGCAACCCCATAGACTGTAGCCCACCAGGTCCCTCTGTCCATGGGATTCTTCAGGCAAGAATACTGGAGTGCGTTGCCGTGTCCTTCTCCAGGGGATCTTCCTGATTAGGGGACTGAAACCCTGACTCATGGGTCTCCTGTATTGGCAGGGGGGTCCTTTACCACTAGCGCCACCTGGGGAGCCCATAACATATATATCACAGCATGATTGCTGTTGTAGTGTTCACTAGCACCTCACCAGGTCAATTCAGTTCAGTCGTTCAGTCCAGCCCGACTCTGCGACCCCACGAACTGCAGCACGTCAGGCCTCCCTGTCCATCACCAACTCCTGGAGTTTACCCAGACTCATGTCCATTAAGTCGGTGATGACATCCAACCATCTCATCCTCTGTCATTCCCTTCTCCTCCTGCCCTCAATCTTTTCCAGCATCAGGGTCTTTTCCAATGAGTCAATTCTTCGCATCAGGTGGCCAAAGTATTGGAGTTTCAGCTTCAACATCAGTCCTTCTAATGAACACCCAGGACTAATCTCCTTTAGGATGGACTGGTTGGATCTCCTTGCAGTCCAAGGGACTCTTGAGTCTTCTCTAACACCACAGTTTAAAAGCATCAATTCTTTGGCACTCAGCTCACTTCATAGACCAACTCTCACATCCATGCATGACCACTGGAAAAACCATAGCCTTGACTAGACGGACCTTTGTTGGCAAAGTAATGTCTCTGCTTTTGAATATGCTGTCTAGGTTGGTCATAGCTTTCCCTCCAAGGAGTAAGCACCTTTTAATTTCATGGCTGCAATCACCATCTGCAGTGATTGTGGAGCCCAAAAAATAAAGTCTGCCACTGCTTCCACTATTTCTCCATCTATTTGCCATGAACTGATGGGACCAGATACCATGATCTTAGTTTTCTGAATATTAGGCTTTAAACCAACTTTTTCTGTCTCCTCTTTCACTTTCATGAAGAGGCACTTTACTTCTTTGCTTTCTGCTGTAAGGGTGGTGTCATCTGCATATCTGAGGTTATTGATATTTCTTCCAGCAATCTTGATTCCAGCTTGTGCTTCCTCCAGCCCAGTGTTTCTCATGATGTACTCTACATATAAGTTAAATAAGCAGGGTGACAATATACAGCCTTGATGTACTCCTTGTCCTATTTGGAACCAATGTGTTGTTCTATGTCCAGTTCTAACTGTTGCTTCCTCACCTGCATACAGATTTCTCAAGAGGCAGTTCAGGTGATCTGGCATTCCCATCTCTTTCAGAATTTTCTACAGTTTATTGTGATCCACACAGTCAGAGGCTTTGGCATAGTCAATAAAGCAGAAATTGATGTTTTTCTGAAACTCTCTTGCTTTTTCAGTGATCCAGCGAATGTTGGCAATTTGATCTCTGGTTCCTCTGCCTTTTCTAAAACCAGCTTGAACATCTGGAAGTGCATGGTTCACGCATTGCCGAAACCTGGCTTGGAGAATTTTGAGCATTACTTTACTAGCGTGTGAGATGAGTGCAATTGTGCGGTAATTTGAGCATTCTTTGGCATTACCTTTCTTTGGGATTGGAATGAAAACTGACCTTTTCTAGTCCTATGGCCACTGCTGAGTTTTCCAAATTTGCTGATCTACCAGGTCACATGATTATAACTTTTTTTTTTAGTGAGAACAATTAAGGTGTAGTCTCTTGGCAAACTTGGCATTAATAATACAATATTGTTGACTGAATTCACTATGCTGTGTGTTAGATGTCCAGAACTTCTCTACTATTAGCAATTTAAGGTTTATTTAGGTTTTTTGTTTTTATTATTGTTGGAATTGAAAGCCTATTTATGAATATGGTAGCCTTTTTAAAATAGAGTTATATTGTTGTAATATTGCTGTGGGGAAATGTCTCTGAATATTCTACACAAAGCCTTTTGAATGTCTAATTTGCATTAGCCTTTCCACTCCAGTGAAATGACCTTGGTGCTATAATGGAAAACATTGGATTTTTTTAGTCTAAATTTTTAACTTACTTAGAGAAATAAGAGTGTGGCTATTTATAAAGTGAAGCAATGTTCTCAAACACTAATGCAAACTGACTAAATGATGCCACCTCTAATGACTTGCCTATAAAATATGTATGTATGTTTCTCTGTGATATGTATTTATCTTATATTCTTAAACATCCTTCCTTTGTATTCAAATGTAGTATTCAAAAGCTATGCATGAGCGCATTCTAAGTCACTTCAGTCCTGTCCAAACCTTTGTGACCCTATGGACCTTCCAGGCTCCTCTGTCCATGCGATTCTCCAGGCAAGAATACTGAAGTGGGTTGCCGTTTCCTCCTCCAGGGGATCTTCCTGACCCAGGGATCGAACCTGTATCTCTTATGTCTTCTGCATTGGCAGGCAGGTTCCTGACCACTAGCACCACCTGGGAAGGCCTCAAAAGCTATATGACAAGGCATTTTACTTGTCACTTATTATGTATTTGGCAAAATGATTATCACTTATATATGTGTGTTTGGGGTCTAGGGTGGGAAGACAGGCTTATAGCAAAAAAGACCAGTGCTGTTATATTAATGGAAGTGAGTGATATGATCTTGAACTTGAGTAGTGTCAATAAAGAGGGAATGGATTCATAAGGTACGACATCAGAATATATAGGATCCAGTTATTAGCATTTTTCAAACTTTCCAGATGGTTCCAAACTGCAGCTCAGTCTGAGAATCACTAGTCAGTCACTCTTAGATATAGAGTCTCAGGAAAAGCAAAATTTAGGTTGACTTCCAGGTTTCTTGCTTGTTTGTATGCATGATGATGCCATTCATCATTGAGAAAATGGTAAAGAAAGAATTTTATTGCAAGATTTTTGCTGTTATCCAGCTTTGTTTATACAGAGTTCAGAGACGGTATGGGATGTCTAAGAATTCAGTGGAAAAGTCTGGTATGGAGATGTATACTCATAATCATTGTGGAGAAGTGATGATTGGCCTGGATTTAGCCAGGGTGTGTACATAGAAAATAACACTTAGAGGCCAGTAGAGGGAAAAAGGCTTGGGGGCTGATTAGTAAGCAATGATGGCCAGAGAAGGAGAAGGCGAGTGAGGTGGCAAAAAATGAATGAAATTAGAGACTTACCCATGGGAAATATTTGCCAGAAATAGCAATCAAGGAATATCCATGAATTTTTTTCTCATGTAGAGATATAGCTATTTTCATTTGAGTGGTCTATTATGTGGAATCATCAAGCTCAGATTTCTCAAAGTAATATCTTCCTACACCTACACTCAGAGTATTGCACATGTGTGTGCATACGTGTGTATGGTATGTTGGGTTGTATATCATGCTGTCAAATATTCTTGTTATCTGATTTGTTGTTGTTTAGTTGCAGTCATGTCTGACTCTTAGTGACCGCATGGACTGCAGCACACCAGGCTCCCCTGTCCTTCACCATGTCCCAGAGCCTGCTCAAACTCATGTCCATTGAGTGATGCTATCCAACTATCTCGTCCATTGTAGTCCCTTTCTCCTCCTGCCTTCAGTCTTTCCCAGCATCTGGGTCTTTTCTAATGAGTCAGCCCTTTGCATCAGGTGGCCAAAGTATTGGGGCTTCAGCTTCAGCATTAGTCCTTCTAATGAATATTCAGGATTAATTTCCAGACTAGCTAACATTTTAAGGGAGGAGTCTATACACACATAAGTAATCACATATGTGTAAGTAATTTAGAAGTAGGAAAAAAATGTCAACATGACAGTTTGGTTTGAGCATGAACAACATCTCCCATCACCATCCCTCCTACCTTTGTCATCAGGAACACTGGGGAGATGAGTATGTAATTAGTCAGCTCTAATGGATGGTAGAGTAGCCAGATTTTAACATATGACATTACACATTAGAATTGCCTCCTTATTTGGAAGTTTTCCACCTCAAGTACATATTGTTTATTAAGAATCAACCTTGAGAGTAGAGGAGCTCTTTAAAAAATTTCAATGCCCAAGCTTCACTTAGTCTAATTTAATCAGAATATATAAAAACCAATCATCAGTGTTTTTAAAAAGCTTTCCGGGGACTCCAGTGAACAACCAAGGCTGAGAATCATTTTCTTCTGTGTCACATTGGTTAATCTGGCAACATTTCCATAAACCCACATTATCTAAAAGCATGTTTCTGTCTTTCTGATGATATTTTATTACCTAGGACTCTGTCAATACCTTCATGGTTTTATAAGTAAGCTCCCCAGATGCAGATTTGGGAGTTACATTACAGCTTCCCAAGTGGCTCAGTGATAAAGGATCCACCTGCCAATACAGGAGATGCTAGAGATACAGGTTCAACCCCTGGGGTGGAAGATCCCCTGGAGGAGGAAATGGCAACCCACTTCAGTGTTCTTGCCTGGGAAATCCCATGGACAGAGAAGTCTGTCGGCTATGGTCCACGGGGTCGCAAAGAGTCGGACACAGCTGAGACACTGAGCAGGCTCGAATGCACGCAGGCTGCCTTAATAGAACACCACACACGGGGTGGTTTAAGCAACAAACATTTATTTTCTCACAGTTCTGGAGGCTGACAGTCGAAGACCAGGATACCAGCATGAGTGGGCTCTGGTGAAGACTCTCTTTTTGGCTTTTAGATGGCCACATTCTCACCCTGTACTCATCTGGCCTTTCCTCTTGCATGTGCACAAGAGCAAGTGGAGTTGGAAGCAAGCTTACCTGTGTCTTTTATTATAAAGACCCTAATCCCATCAAACCAGAGTCCCACCCTCATGACCTCATCTAACCCTAATTACCTCCCAAAGGTCCCATCTCGAAACGTCATCACATCGGAGGTTGAGATTTCAACATATGAATTTGGGGGAAACGTGTTCAGTCCATACAAGGGTCGTCATGCAGTTCTCTGCCATCGTCGCTTTTAAGCCTGGAGGCTTCTTGGAGACAAGTACTAATTCAGTGTGGTCCAGACGGATAAAACTGTCCTTTGGTGTTGTATGTAATTCAGCAGTGACTCTTACATAACTACAGTGAGGCGAGACAGTTTAACCAGATTCAGATTTCACTGCCAAAAAGCATACTGGTATCTGGTTATGATAGATACATTTAAAAAAAAGAAAAGCTAGAACAGAACCAGACTTTTCTTGTAAATGTTTAGTTTGGAACTGCCTGCTGCCTTTGGACTCACTTTTCCATGTCCTGGTGAATTTGGCGCACAGAACAGCGTGTAGTTTTAGACAGTTTGTTGGCAGGCTTCATCTTGGTAATGCTCCTGAATGTTTCAGTCTCATATACGTTCTCCCTGTGACTTGATGGGCATTACATTATTTTTTCTTAATTCCAAGCAGATCTTAGGTCATCTCACTATATGTGTTGCAAAGAACTTTGCAATAAGTGTAATAAATTTCCTGTGTGGGTACACTGGAAATTCATTTTAGTCACTTAAATTATGATGTGTTCTGTATCCACAGTGAAAAATTCCCACTTCTAATTTTGAGGCTTAAAAGTTTTAAGGTTTTGATCTGTGTGGTATTATACTTGTAATCACTGTGGCATTCTCCTTTTCTGTGTGCATGATTCTGTTTATCAGGGAAGGTGGAAGTGGGGTTAGAGGATGAGCAAGAGGGATTGTTGTCAGATTCCTTTATCCCAGATTAGTCAAAGGCCTATATTGTACATAGATTATAAATAAACAAGCAAATTCTGGGAAGTATAAAAAGCTTCTTACAACCACACACCTGGCAGGGACTTTTCACCTGGAATATACAGAAAAAGTTTAAGTCAAATAAATGAAGCATGGTATGGAAACGTGTTGATGGTGATGAAAGTGAAAAGTGAAAGTCGCTCAGTCGTGTCCGATTCTTTTCAACCCCATGGATTATACAGTCCATGGAATTCTCCAGGCTAGAATACTGGAGTGGGTGGCCTTTCCCTTCTCCAGGGGATCTTCCTAACACAGAGACTGAATCCAGGTCTCCCTCATTGCGGGCGGATTCTTTACCAGCTGAGCCAGAAGGGAAGCCCAAGAATAATAGAGTGGGTAGCCTATCCCTTCTCCAGCAGATCTTCCTAACCCAGGAATCAAACCAGGATCTCTTGCATTGCAGGTGGATTCTTTACCAACTGAGCTATCAGGGAAGTTGATGGTAATGGGTTAGCAATATATGCCCAAGGGGGACAAAAAAGATCTATGTTGTTCATGTCTGTTATACCTAGAATGGGGTGAAAGGCAGTAGACACTGTAGGTGTTCAAGAACTATTTGGTGAGTGAATGATAGAGCAATCTCAAAATGACCAAAGGAAGACCTGCAAGGATGTAAAATTGGGTCCTTTATAGAAAGTCACATGGAAATCAGGCTCGATTTTAAAAAACACCACAGAATCCAGAATTAAAGTCCAAGTCCAATCTAAGGTGAAACAAACTCCATCTGTTGAGCAATTAAGGGGCATATGCTACAGAGCATCTTCTGGCCTGATAGCTCTTTCACTCGGGATCCCTGGGCCTGCCATGGTCTTTTTGCTTTCACTGGATATGACGTGCACAATTTTTAATTTCTGAAAACAGATTTTACCACCAGGTGAGTGAAAAAGACCTGAGGTCTGGGTAATGAATTTACATTAGCACATAGTTTTGAATTTCTCCCGAGTGTGTGATTTTTAAACCACCCAAACCCCCACCTTGGGACTGCCTTAGTGGTCCGGTAAAAAAATGAACCTGCCAATGTGGAAGACGTGGGTTCGATCCCTGGTGGGAGAAGATCCACATGCCGCAGGGTAACTAAGCCCATGTGCCACGGTTACTGAAGCCCAAACTCCAAAGCCCGAACTCGAAAGCAACAAGAGACGTCTCCGCCGTGAGAAGCCTGAGCGCTGCAACTGGAGAGTAGCCCCTGCTCGCCACAACTAGAGAAAGCTCATGTGCAGCAGTGAGACCCAGGGCAGCCAAAAATAAATAAATAAAATATTTTTCAAAAGAGCTTCTTTAAAAAAAAAACCAAAACCCCTCATATCTCAGTGATTAGCCCCAATTTGCTTTCTGTGCAGTTTCCTGTTTGTTTACCCAAGTGGAGTTTAAAAGGACCCACTCACTGGGCTACTCTGAGGACCTGAGACAGGGACAGATGTGTATAAGTGTGTGCTGCTGCTATTGTTACTATTATTATTACTACTACTATTATTAACCAGTTTAGGGATTTTAACTCCCTATTGTATATCGACTCTTGTTCTAATACAGTCCATTCACTTTGTTGTAAGACATGATATATTTCTCTGAGGCAAAGAGTGTATCGCATGAGGTACTTTGAGCAATTAACGCATACCATGGATATGTACTTAACTGACTGTACATATTAAAGCAAATATTAATTAGGCAAAATAGGGGCTTTTCAGTAAGAGATATAAGGCTGCAGAGTTAGATGCAGGAGGTAGCTATTTGTAGAATGGATATACAAAGAGATTTTTCAGAGAAATATCAGATTTCCCCTTGCAGTGAGTAGCCTACTGGCAGTTAAGGAGGATGGACTGGGATCCTCTTGAGGTGAACTGGAACTGACAAACATGTTCCAGTCTTCCTGAAACAATTGTTTTCTTCCATTCAGTGGGAAAGTGAAAGTCACTCAGTCGTGTTCAACTCTTGGTGACCCCATGGACTATACAGTCCATGGAATTGTCCAGGCCAGAATACTAGAGTGGGTAGCCTTTCCCTTCTCCAGGGGATCATCCCAACCCAGGGATCGAACCCAGGTCTCCTGCATGTGGCTCTCCTCGAGCCACAAGGGAAGTTCAGTGGGAAAAGGACAAAGCTAAAAATGAGAGCACAATGCAAAGGGAGAAGTCTCTATTTCTACAAAATAACCTAAATTTAGCAAAGCATCTCAAAAAGTCATAAATTTTTAAGTTGTTGCCTTTAAGCAAAAAAAAAAAAAATGTAATAGCCTTTACTAACTGAAATAAAAAATAACATATTTGTCATTTTTTTCTTACCATTTTTATATAACTAGCAGAGTATAGGTATATACTTATAATGCTGGAAACTAATTAACGTATCACTTTAGGGAAGGAATAAAATAGTTATCCCGCTTCACATCTCTTATCTTGATTCATAGCTCAGATATTTCTATTCCTGGAGCATTACTGCAGCTTTGGTGCTAAGAAAATTGCTGGTGGGTGAAGAATGATTCTGCGCTGTTTCATCCTTCACAGTTTTCACACCATTGCCATTAGTCTGACTTTGCTTTCGCGCCACCTACTGTTCAAAGGTCCTCACTGCTACAGCTCAACTTTATCGTGGAAACACAAAAAGATGTCTTCAAAATGTATTTCTTGTTTATCATTATTGTCTCATGTATTTATTGCATTTAATTCACATTTTTATATATTCTATTTATATGAGCCTATAAATTATACTTGATATACTCCACATATTGAAATTACGCACATGGGCTCAGTGGCTCTGGTGTGTGCACCTCTTTCTGACCTCATAGACTGTACACACCAGGCTCCTCTGTTCATGGAATTACCCAGGCAAGTATGTTGGAGTGGATTGCCGTTTGCTTCTCTAGGGGATATTCTGTACACAGGGATCAAATCCAAGTCTCTTATGTCTCCCTCACTGGCAGATGGATTCTTTACCATTGAGCTACCTGGGAAGCCCCATTGAACTTATACTTATTTTATATTATTTTGGTATCTTTGCTGTGCTTTTTCTCTAATGCTACTAGAAGGAGCATTAACTTTGAAGGCAACACAACCCAACAACCCAGTCACGGATTGGATTGGATTAGAGTGGACTAGATATGAATAGAATCATAAAATGGAAATCCTTAATTGCAATAATAGATGTCACTGCATATCCTGCCCCAGGTTGTGGTTCTGTTAATGCTCGTGACTGAGCTTTCAAGTGTCTGGTGCTTTACTGCATATCTAGAGGCAGGAAGAAACACAAGCTGGAATCAAGATTTCCGGGAGAAATATCAATAACCTCAGATATGAAGATGACACCACCCTTATGGCAGAAAGTGAAGAGGAACTAAAAAGCCTCTTGATGAAAGTGAAAGGGGAGAGTGAAAAAGTTGGCTTAAAGCTCAACATTCAGAAAATGAAGATCATGGCATCTGGTCCCATCACTTCATGGGAAATAGATGGGGAAACAGTGGAAACAGTGTCAGACTTTATTTTGGGGGGCTCCAAAATCACTACAGATGGTGACTGCAGCCATGAAATTAAAAGACGCTTACTCCTTGGAAGAAAAGTTATGACCAACCTAGATAGCATATTGAAAAGCAGAGACATTACTTTGCCAACCAAGGTCCATCTAGTCAAGGCTATGGTTTTTCCAGTGGTCATGTATGGATGTGAGAGTTGGACTGTGAAGAAAGCTGAGCGCCGAAGAATTGATGCTTTTGAACTGTGGTGTTTGAGAAGACTCTTGAGAGTCCCTTGGACTGCAAGGAGATCCAACTAGTCCATTCTAAAGGAGATCAGCCCTGGGATTTCTTTGGAAGGAATGATGCTAAAGCTGAAACTCCAGTACTTTGGCCACCTCATGTGAAGAGTTGACTCATTGGAAAAGACTCTGATGCTGAGAGGGATTGGGGGCAGGAGGAGAAGGGGATGACAGAGGATGAGATGGCTGGATGGCATCACCGACTCGATGGACGTGAGTCTGAGTGAACTCTGGGAGTTGGTGATGGACAGGGAGGCCTGGCATGCTGCGATTCATAGGGTCGCAGAGAGTCGGACATGACTGAGCGACTGAACTGAACTGAGAGAAACACAGAGGGGCTTTGGACTGTATGAAATAGAGTAATTTACCAGAAAAGAAAAAAAAAAACACTAGTGTCTTTTATTTTGCTTTACCATTAAGACTATTTTATGTATATCTTTTCAAAAAATATTTTGGAAAGTATTTTTAGGAATAAGTGAACTTGAACACAGTTTTCAAGATGTCCCAGAAACATGATTTTTATTTTCTTTACTAGCCTTTAAGATGGTTTCTACATTGTCTATTAGAAACTTAATAGAAAAAAAAATCATTTCTGTAATTATGAAAAGAATAAAATTGGTTAAAGACATGTCCTATGAGAACACCCCCATCATTTTAGCATCTGTAAAATGGTTGACAGTATATGCTACTTGCCCCAACTGGCTCTGATGTTAAAATGGAAAACCTCAGCCCTTGCCCTGTCTAATTCTGAGGTAGGTGAAGTCCCGTGATCTTTGAAGATGCTCCCTTCTGCTCGGACTTCATCCTCTGACCTCTGTTCTCCCTTAGCTTATTGTCAGTTTCCCACTTTGGGCTCTGTTTACCTGCCTTGCTTTAATCAGAATGGCTTCTTTTATTCTTCATTCTCAGTTCATTCTTACACTCTCTCACATCTTAGCCTCAACATCACTTCCTCAGAGAAGCCCTTCAATTCCTGAATTAGTCTTTTATTGCTATTAGATGGCACCCAATACTTTTCCTTATTATCATTCACACACTTTGCAGTTAGATACTTGTGTTATTGACTTTATTTTTCTGGGCTCCAAAATCACTGCAGATGGTGATTGCAGCCATGAAATTAAGATGCTTACTCCTTGGAAGGAAAGTTATGACCAACCTAGACAGCATATTAAAAAGCAGAGACATCACTTTGTCAACAAAGGTCTGTCTAGTTGAGGCTGTGGTTTTTCCAGTGGTCATGTATGGATGTGAGAGTTGGACTATAAAGACAACTGAGTGCCAAAGAATTGATGCTTTTGAACTGTGGTGTTAGAGAAGACTCAAGAGTCCCTTGGACTGCAAGGAGATCCAACCAGTCCATCCTAAAGGAAATCAGTCCTGGGTGTTCAGTGGAAGGACTGATGTTGAAGCTGGAACTCCAATACTTTGGCCACCTGATGCGAAGAGCTGACTCATTTGAAAAGACCCTGATGTTGGGAAAGATTGAGGGCAGGAGGAGAAGGGAATGACAGAGGATGAGATGGTTGGATGGCATCACAGACTCAATGGACATGGGTTTGGGTAAACTCCGGGAGTTGGTGATGGACAGGGAGGCCTGGTGTGCTGCGGTTCATGGGGTCGCAAAGAGTCGGACACGACTAAGCGACTGAACTGACTGACTGACTTGTGTTATTAGGGCTTTCCAGGTGGCACTAGCAGGAAAGAACCCACCTGCCCATGCAGGAGACATAAGAGACATGGGTTTGATCCCTGGGTAGGGAAGATCCCCTGGAGGAGGGCATGGCAACCCACTCTAGTATTCTTGCCTGGAGAATCCCATGGACAGAGGAGCCTGGCGGGCTACGATCCTTTGGGTTGTGAAGAGTCGGACACAACTTAAGGGACTTAGCCTGCATGCACCTGTGTTACCTACTTTCTGTCTCCTGCTCCCACCAGATTATAAATTATAAGCAGGCTAGAATATTCCTTAGGGTCCTAGCCATTGTGTTTTCTGTAATTTCCATTACAGAATAGATGCGGGGGAAATAGTTGAGGAAATCAAGCTGAGAGTCCAAAATTGAGAACTGAGATGCCCATTGTTTCAGTCCATGTAGAACTGTGACGTCAACTCTGCTTCTATGTCACCCTTGGGGCAAGAGAATAGTCATGGAGGCAGGAAGTCCCAGGGCCTGGATCCCAGCTTCTGAAGGAAGACCTTTCAGCGACTCATCACTTCCCGAAGCAGAGTCACGGAGTGCAGTGTTTGTTCCCACAGCTTACAGAATCCCTGGTCTTGCTCGCCACCGCTCTTCCCACTTCCTGGGAATCAACTGACCTTTCCCCCTCCCCCTGACCACCACCTCTCCTTCCCATGCTCCTTTTCCCCACCAGCCCCCAAGAAGCAAAGCAAAAGGAAACCAAAAAATCCCCAAAACAAACAACTGCCTCTTCCTATCTCTGCTCTCAGCCATCTTCATGGATTAACAGGGATACAGAGAAAAAAATATAAATTAATATTTCAGGAGATTATCCTGTTACTCTGGTATTCGGCAGAAAATAAAAATAAATTTTGCACATTACACAGAGGACACGTTGAATTTTCAGTGCTTATTTTTGTAGCACCTCCCTTTGCTTTCTAAAAGACTCTAAGGATTCGCAGCTATCTTAGATTATTAGACAAGCAATCATGCTGAGAACAACCATCTTTAAAATGAACTTTTTAAAAAAGCTAGAACATGCCGTACTAAACTTTATGTGTCTATAACCAATCACCAATGTCTTCTAGAGAATAAGAAATGAATTTAGGATCCAGAGATAATTAATTTTATATTAATTAATATACACATAGGGCTTTCCCAGTGGCTCAGTGGTAAAGAATCTGCCTGAAATACAGGAGGTGTGGAGACAGAGCTTTGATCTCTGGGTCAGGAAGATCCCCTGGAGTAGGAAATGGCAACCCATGCCAGTATTCTTGCCTGGGAAATTCCATGGACAGAGGAATCTGGTGGGACAGGGATCGCAAAGTGTTGGAGATAACTGATCACACACATATGTAGACTGGGCATTTGGGGTATGCTGCATTATGTTTTATTTAAAATCTGGTACATATATTCTCATTGTTTTATGAAAGTAACATTCTTGCTTAACATCAGATACACACAAAATATGAGTGTTTACACTTTTGAATATTTTCAAACCACACTGAGGATTCCAAGTCCCTCTAGGTCCTTCTCTTCCCCACCTGTAGTAGCATCTAATAGGCGTTACCTAAGTATGTGCCTCTTGAAAGCTGGATTGACTAATTTAATTGCCAACAGAATACAGAAGTCTGACTCTTAGATGTATATTTGATGAAAAATGAATCAAATAGTATAAACTTCACTCCATAAAAAATCTCCATACTTCTATCCCCACAGCAACACAGATGTACACACAGTGGCATCACTTCTTAAACTGTATCTCCGAGAACTCCCAGAACCGGTTATTCCTTATGCCAAGTATGAAGACTTCTTGTCCTGTGCCAAACTGCTCAGTAAAGAAGAGGAAGCTGTAAGTCAATGCAACTATTTCTTAAAATGCTATTATTTGGGGGGTTTGTCAGTGTTCCTTGTCTTTAACCTGTAAATTTTCCTTTGCCCTGTTTTTGGATTGTTTTCCACTATGCTAAGTATTGACATTACACACAGTTAGATTGTTATACATGTTAGATTTTTACACAGTTAGATTTTTACATTTGGGCTTCCCTAGTGGCTCAGCTGGTAAAGAAGCTGCCTGCAATGTGGGAGACCTTGGTTCGATCTCTGGGTTTGGAAGATACCCTGCAGAAGGCAAAGGCTACCCACTCCAGTATTCTGGCCTGGACAATTCCATGGACTGTATAGTCCATAGGGTCGCAAAGAGTTGGACGCAACTGAGTAACCTTCCCTTTCACTAACACAGGTCCCATTTATAATCCTCTCTCTCATCAAGAAGGAAAGTAGAGCTGAAGAAATGAAATCAGCACTCCTTGCCACACTGCCCTCTAAATGCTAAAAATTGGAAGGACTCTCACTATACTAAGGCTACTAAGTTTAAGTTTTGTGGTTTGCTAAGTGAAGTCGTTCAGTCGTGTCCGACTCTTTGCGACCCCATGGACTGTAGCCTACCAGGCTCCTCCCTCCATGGGATTCTCCAGGCAAGAGTACTGGAGTGGGTTGCCATTTCCTTGTCCAGGGGATCTTCCCAAGCCAGGGATCAAACCCAGGTCTCCCGCATTCCAGGCAGACACTTTAACCTCTGAGCCACCAGGGAAGCCCCAAATAACCTAACTGTAAATAAGGCTATTTTTCCTTTTCAGTCAGTTGTGAACAAATGTTAAAAATGGTAAATCTGTTTCTCCACAAATAGTACTCACAGAGATATTTGAGATGCTTTCACATCTTTTGAAAATATTTCTGAAATGCTCTCTGTGATAGTGGCAAGTTTTTAAGACAGGATCCATCACTGGTAATAGGTGAAACTAACAAGAACAAAACAAAACTAAAAGCTGCATGCCCCTTTCCCATGTGCTTCCATTCCAAGGTCAACACTTAGATAACATGCATTCTCTTCTTTATACTCAGGGTGTTAAAGAATTGGCGAAGCAAGTGAAGAGTTTGCCGGTGGTCAATTACAACCTTCTCAAGTATATTTGCAGGTAAGAATTATCCTAAAGACAAAATGGAATTTTAAAAGACTGTATTTACACTGACAATAGTCCATTTTGACAATGAATAAAAATCAGTTGGGTTTCCCTGGTGGCTCACTGGTAAAGAATCTGCCTGCCAATGCAGGAGATGCAGGAGACACAGGTTTGATCCCTGGGTTAGGAAGATTCCCCTGGAGGAGGAAATGGCCACCCACTTCAGTATTCTTTGCTGGATAAGCCCATGAACAGAGGAGCTTGACAGGCTGCAGTTCATGGGGTCACAAAGAGTTGGACATGACTTAGTGACTAAAATAACAAAACAACAAAATCACTTAACTGCTCTGAGCTCCAGTGTTGGCCTCTGTAAAATTAAGAGGTTTGACAAGGTGATCTCAAAAGTTTCTCTGAGCACTAAAATTGCTTGATTTTGTAATCTGTTGTTTCTGAAGTCTCTTTGACCTCTACATGTTGAAAATATGTGGCTTTGAACTTCCATCGAAGTTGTACCATGTACCATTGCTTAACAGAATGAGCCTGTATCTTGGCATGAGAATCATTTATCTAGGAGTCCAGATTCTACCACTGACTTCATACATGATTTTATGCAATTTTCTTCTCCTCTTTGAGACTAAGAGTCCTAATAGATAAAAGGGTAGTGAAAACACACATTTCACATGATTGTTTTAAAAATTAAAGTATATTACACTATTGATACTATGTATAAATAAGTAATGAGAACCTACTCTGTAACACAGGGAACTCTACTCAATCCTCTGTGGTGACCTAAATGGGCAGGAAATCCAAAACAGAGGGGATATATATGTATATGTATAGCTGATTCACTTTGCTATACAGCAGAAACTATTACAACATTGTAGAGCAACTATACTCCAATACATTTTAAAAATTTTATATGCATATATATTTATACATATGATGAATGTTAATATATTATTCGTTCCCATTTTTCTCAGGGCTCACTGAAGAAAACATTGTAACTCAGTTTTGCCAGAACACTAATTGTGCCTCAAAATACTCTCTGTCAATGACCATGTTTAAGGCCAGGGATGGCATGTCCCGTGTCTGTGCTGCTACTTAAGAAATCAAGTATATATGATTGAAACACATTGAATTTATTTTTTAAAATGTTATTGGAGTATAGTGGAAATACATTAAGCATATTAAATTTAAATAAAGAGATGAATGATTAATAAAGGCTTCCCCGGTGGCACAATGGTAAAAGATCTGCCAGACAACAGGAAGAGCAAGATCAGGAAGATCCCCTGGAGAAGGCGATGGCACCCCACTCCAGGATTCTTGCCTAGAAAATTCCATGGACAGAGAAACCTGACAGGCTACAGTCCATGGGGTCGCAAAGAGTTGGACACGACTGAGTGAGCACACCACACTACTAATTTCATCTATTTCAAATAATAAATGGTAGTTTGACTTTTTGCCCTTCGATTTTGCTGTAATTTAGGATGTATAAGAGTAGTGAACATGTGCAAATAGGCACCTTTTTAGAAACTCATGAGATAGTCATCAACAGCCCAGACTCTAGGGTAAGAGCACCTGGGTTCAGGTCTCAGTCCTGCCGCTTATTAACTCTGTGTCCTTGGAGAAGTTTCTTAACCTCTCTGGTGCCTCATGTGTCTTATCTGTAAAGTGGAGATAATAATAGTATTTAGCTCACTCAGAGAGGCTATGAGAATTTAATAAGCTAGCACAATGACTGGCACAGAATGAAATATATTATTTTAAATAACACACAAAGTAAGTTTTCTAAAAATATTTTTCTTGCTTCTTCTTTGTCTCATTAGTACAATTAATAAGCCATGAATTAATAGAAGCTCTTGTAGTACTGAAGAGGGGATGGGAAATGAACAAAAGCTGAAAGATTAAAGAAACAATCTCTGCTACTAAAATCATTCCAGGAAAGGACTGTTTCATGGCTCTTATTCTTTAGCACCTAACAAGTTAAAACAATTTGTGTTTGCAGTTTCTCATATCAATAGAACCGAGGTTTTAATTTAAACCATGTTTAATGTCACTTTTTTAATAGACTATAAATTTGAGGCTCACAAATTGACCCACAAGGGGGATTGATTCCTCTTCTCAGAAATAAGAGATTGTACCAGACAAGCTTATTTTTATAGTTCTCCAATTAAATATGTATATAAATTGGATATTTACTTAGAGATAAGAAAGAAATTCATATTCTTGAATCTCAAGTCCACAATAGCATTATTCAAACACACTCGTTCCTGTGACTGACAGGGGAAACCAAGCCAGGCCAGAGCAGATATTTTATATGATCCCTTATGATTCTGATACTTAAAAATTTGCAATATATATTCTTCACATTTGGCAGAGAGATGTTTGAATTTCTAAATGACTGTGTGTCCATGATCATCTTTGAACAGACTCCAGTTCATAAATTTCCCAATAACCCATTTTTTTTTCCACTGACAAATTTGATCCCATTGTGTTTTGTTCATACTCTTTTACTCAACAGGTTCTTGGATGAAGTGCAGTCCTATTCAGGAATTAACAAAATGAGTGTGCAGAACTTGGCCACTGTCTTTGGCCCTAATATCCTGCGTCCCAAAGTGGAAGATCCCTTGACCATTATGGAGGGTAAGTGAATTACTATCATATATCGTCATCAGAAGAACAGTCAGTTGTCTCTTGATTGTCCTGAACCTATTCTCCTGTGAGGAAACAAAGGAAGTAAGTGAACCCATGGTAATTTCATTTACGGACTCAAGTTCTTCAAATGTAAAACCTTCTTTTGAGAGCCAGGCATTTTTTGAGGAGTTTACTAAACATAAGTTACTAAGCATTTCCTCCATATTTTCATGAGAATTAACAGAACTTGCATAAATCATCTGTAAAATATCACACAAGAACTGGAAAAGTCTACTTCACTTTCTGAGTTGGATGCAATTTTCTGAAACCTCAAATAGTTATGCTTCTAAGTTAATATATTTTTATTAGTTCTCGTTTTTTGGACTGACTTCAAGAGGCAGAAAACATGGGCCTCTAAGACAATGCTGCTTATTTACTTTGGGTTGAAACATGAAGAATTTCTTGTTTTCTATACTACAAGATACCTCAAATTATTTATCACAATGAGAGGTTACTTCTATTTATTTTCAGCAGGTCTCCTTGCTAGAGTACCATTCTTTCTTGTGGGCATTAGTAGCAGCACTGATGTGCAGGTCTTGGCGAGCTTTGAGAGTAAGATTAGAGGATGGGAAACTCAAGTAAGCAGCATTAAAGAGCAAACTAGACACAGATATTATTCCGAGATCTGGAGAGGATATCCATTAAGTCTTTACCTAAGAATTGATTTATGCTTGCAGGAGGGGACTCTGTGCTACTTTATGGGGAAGAGTACCAGAAATCAGTTGTCTGAGGCTTTCCTGGGCCTCACACCAAGCTTGAAATAAGTGTATTTCCCACAACCAGAGTAGAAAATCCTGACATCGAGGCATTGCATAGAGTCCTCAGGAGGGTCTTACCTTGGTGATCATGTTAAAAGTTATGGACCAAGCTCTACAAAGCTTTTAAAAGAAATCCTAATGATTCAATAGAGGATTGAGGAAGAAAAGAAGGAGGAATAATTGGAGCACAAAGGATTTTCAGGGCCATGAAACTATTCCATGTGATACTGTAATAGTGGATATATGACACTGTGCGTGTGTCAAAACCCAGATCACACAGAGAGTGATTTTAATATAAACTATGCATACATGCATGCTAAATTGCTGCAGTTGTGTCTGACTCTTAGCAACCCTATGGACTGCAGCCTGCCAGGCTCCTCTGTCCATGGGATTCTCCAGGCAAGAATACTGGAGTGGGTTGCCTTGCCCTCCTCCAGGGGATCTTCCTGACCCAGGGATCGAACCTGCATCTTGTACAGCTCCTGTATTGTAGGCAGATTCTTTACTGCTGAGCCACCAGGGAAGCCCAATATAAACTATAGACCTTAGTTAATAATCATAATATATCAATATTGGTTCATCAATGGAAACTAAAACTGGGCTTCCCTCAGATGGCAAAGGATCTGCCTGCAATGCAAGAGACCTGGGTTCAATCCCTGGGTCAGGAAGATCCCCTGGAGAAGGGAATGGCTACCCACTCCAGTATTTTCGCCTGGAGAATTCCATGGTGGGCTACAGTCCATGGAGTCACAAAGAGTCAGACATGACTGAGCGACTAAGGCACACTCAGCAATAAAAAGGATGAGCTACTGATGCATGAATAATAATATGGGAAAATGACAAGAGCCTTATGCTAAGTGATAAAAGACCTGACTCTATAATTGTGTTTATATGAAATTCTAGAAAAGAAGAAAAGTATAGTGACAGAAAGGAGATCAGTGGTTGCCATGGGTAGGGGATTGGCTACAAAAGGACACAAGGAAATTATCTATAAAATGGTTAGATAGTGTTTCCAGGACTGTCGTTTGTCAAAATTTATCATATACCTCACAGATATCTTGTACATGTACTGAAGGATACATGTGCAAAGCAATTCATTGCAAAAAATACAAATTGAAACTACATTTTATAGAATGCTCTGTGTGTGTGTGTGTGTGTGTGTGTATTTGTTTAGTCATTCAGTCGTGTCCAATTCTTTGTGACCGCATGGACTGTAGACAGCCAGGCTTCTCTGTCCATAGGATTCTCCAGGCAAGAATGCTGGAGTGGGTTGCCATGCCCTTCTCCAAGGGATATTCCCAATCCAGAGATCAGACCCAGGTCTCCCGCATATATATTAAAGTACCTAGGTGCCTTCGAAGGAAAACTGAATTCTTATCCAGTTCTTATGAAGACTCAAGTGCTCATAGTATGGTATTAAATTCAACCTGTATAAAATTATATGAGCCTGGGGGAATTGTTGAAACATGTAGTCCAGTGGGACTCCCAAATCTGCATGGATTCTTCAGATTGGCCTGGTGATCACAACCGCTCTGGAGTCATATAATTTTATACATCACCTCTCCGAACCTCAATTTTCTCATTTGAAAAACATTAAGTCTTATCTCAGAGCCTTGAATGCATGCTAACTCACTTCAGTCATGTCTGACTCTTTGCAAGCCTATAGACTGTAGCCTGCCAGGCTCCTCTGTCCATGGGATTCTCCAGGCAGGAATACTGGAGTGGGTTGCCATGCCTTCCTCCAGGGGATCTTCCTGACCCAGGGATCAAACCCATGTCTCTTATGTCTCCTGCAGAGGGAGCAGGTTCTTTACCGCTAGTGCTACTTGGAAGCCTTCTCAAAGCCTTATGAGAATATTAATTTAGAAGATGTTTAAGTGAAACATTTCCACCTAATACAGTTTCTCAAACTCTAACACACACAGGAACCACCTAGGGATATTGTTGACATGCAACTTATGATTCAGGAGGTCTGTGTGCAGCCCACTAGGCAATACCAAGGCTACTATTCTGTTATCACTGTTGTCTTATCATCTGGGGCTGGTCGCTGCTGCTGCTGCTGCTAAGTTGCTTCAGTCATGTCCGACTCTGTGTGACCCCATAGATGGCAGCCCACCAGGCTCTGCCGTCCCTGGGATTCTCCAGGCAAGAACACTGGAGTGGGATGCCATTTCCTTCTCCAATGCATGAAAGTGGAAAGTGAAAGTGAAGTCGCTCAGTCATGTCCGACTCTTCTCGACCCCATGGACTGCAGCCCACCAGGTTCCTCAGTCCATGGGATTTTCCAGGCAAGAGTACTGGAGTGGGGTGCCATTGCCTTCTCCAGGGGGCTGGTTAGAAACATAAAATCTCATGCCCTACTCAACATCTACATTTTAACAGAATCTCCAGATAATTTGTATGAACACTTATGTTTGAGCAACACTGGCCAGCATCAGACCTGACACATTGCTGATTCCTGATCTAAATATGTTAGAAGTTTTGAATCATGACAGAAGTGTGCAGGATATAGATGGATATAACACATTTCTTCCTATTCAGAATTTGAGTTAGGCCAGTAAGTCTCCCATTCTTTACCAAGGGGCCCTGTGTGCTTGTTGGGCCAGACTTTTGACACTCAGCCAGGCAGTTTACAACTTTGCTTTAGCATTCTGGTCCTGCTTGTGCAGAGCTCCAACATCAGCTGGAGATGAGACCTTGGGGACTTTCAGTTCTCTCCCGAGTGTGCACACAGCCCTAGGTATACATAGAACCCTATGCATACATGTACATAATCTTCTAAATCTTCAAGTATATAGCAGAGATTTCAACACCTCCTATGGAAATCTCTTCAGATTTTCCTTCTAAGCTTTTTGTTTAGCCTGTTGTTTTGTCTTCAACAGTTATCCACTTGCTTCAGGCAAACATGCTTTTTTATTTTCCTCTGTTCTATTTTATACCTTTTTGAGTACATATAGTATGATTTTTATTTATTTTTTACTTTATTTATTATTTATTATTTTTTAATATAAACTTATTTATTTTAATTGGAGGTTAATTACTTTACAATATTGTATTGGTTTTGCCATACATCAATATGAATCCGCCACAGGTATATACGTGTTCCCCATCCTGAACCCCCCTCCCTCCTCCCTCCCCGTACCATCCCTCTGGGTCATCCCAGTGCACCAGCCCCAAGCATCCTGTATCATGCATCAAACCTGGACTGGCGATTCATTTCATATATGATATTATACATGTTTCAATGCCATTCTCCCAAATCATCCCACCCTCTCCCTGTCCCACAGAGTCCAAACATGCTTTTAAATGAAAAAGCCCCTAATTGTTTTTGACAAATGCCCCTGAGAAATGTTGCTAATTCTAGTCAACTCCTTAGTCAGATAAAATGAAGACAAGCCTCTTGAGTGGGGTCTTCCAGGGAACCACCAAACAAGTCAAATTACAATTCTTTGGGAAGGCGGCTTTGAAGGAGTTCCAAACCAGCTTTTTCCATTCCAGTCGCTGCCTCACTTCTGGTTCCCGCTAAGATTGAGGGTTGTTGGTTTTCAAGGGTACTGCAGAAAGGAGGATGGGAATAGGGAGAGTTAAAACACTACAGAGCTTGCTGTTCTTCACCAAGAGTCAACAATTTTTAAAAAAATTAACACTCTCCAGATTACAGCAAGCCTTTCATTAATTTCCAAATTTCTGAATATATTGACTGGGAACATTTTTGTCAGTTACTTTTACGGAAGAGAGCATTCTCGTACGTCTTGATTACACCATTCTGGCTAATGTCACTTAATATGCCCTAAAACTTTTGAATGCTGAGCAAGAGTTGTATGGAACTTTATTGACTTGCTATATTATGAAGACAGACCACATATCCACTAGAGATTGTCGAAGGTTCCACTTCAAGGTGCCATTAAAATGTCTTGATATTTTGAGGCAGTTAGATGAGAGATCACAGTGACTTCTTCTAAGAAAGATTTTTCATAATTAAATGTCAAACTTACAAGAAGTGGTGTGTGCCAATTAGAAGCCTGTTCTTTGGAACTAGTTAATTCTGGTTTTAAGCTCTTCTTTTTCTCCTTCATAGCTTGGGACATTGGTCAAGTTACTTAACCTTTATTAGATAGTGATAATAACAGTATCTATTCATAAATTTTAAAAAATTCAACTAAACTAACAAAAGTAAAGTGCTTAGTACAGTTCACGTTAAATGTTCAAGAAGTTTTTAGCTGCAATTGCTATTGTCTCCCTAACCTGGAGAAGAAAATGGCAACCCACTCCAGTATTGTTGCCTGGAAAATCCATGGACAGAGGAGACTGGTGGACTACATTCCATGGGGTCACAAAGAGTTGGACACTACTCAGTGACCAAACAACAACAATTGCTATTGTCATCATTAAAAACATAGTTTGGCACTGCTAATAATAATGCCGAATGTGCACCTAAATATGGCTCTTTAAAAGTCACTTTCAAAATAGGAGATAAATCAAAACTGTTTTGCTCATACTCCTTTGCTTTGTTTGCAATTCCAGGCACGGTGGTGGTTCAACAGCTGATGTCAGTGATGATTGGCAAACATGATCGCCTCTTCCCCAAAGAGGCAGAGCTGCAAAGCAAGCCCCAGGATGGCGTGAGCAACAACAACAATGACCTTCAGAAGAAAGCCCTCATGGGGCAGCTACAGAACAAGGAGAACAATAATACCAAGGACAGTCCCGTAAGGCGGTGCTCTTGGGACAAGCCTGAGTCTCCCCAAAGAAGCAGCATGGATAATGGATCCCCCACAGCTCTGCCAGGCAGCAAAACCAACAGCCCCAGGAACAGCATCCACAAGCTGGATGTCTCTAGAAGCCCCCCTCTCATGGTCAAAAAGAATCCCGCCTTCAACAAGGGCAGTGGGATTGTCACCAATGGGTCCTTCAGCAGCAGTAATGCTGAAGCACTCGAGAAAGCCCAGACCACTCCCAATGGGAGCTTACAGGCCAGAAGGACCTCTTCCCTGAAGGGGTCTGGTACCAAAATGGGCACCCACAGCGTGCAGAACGGAACCGTGCGCATGGGCATCTTGAACTCTGATACCCTGGGGAACCCCGGGAATGGCCGCAGCATGAGCTGGCTGCCCAATGGCTACGTGACCCTGAGGGATAATAAGCAGAAAGAGCAAGCAGGAGAGTCGGGCCAGCACAACAGGCTCTCCACCTACGATAACGTCCACCAGCAGTTCTCGGCGATGAGCCTCGACGACAAGCAGAGCGTCGACAGCGCCACCTGGTCCACTTCCTCCTGTGAGATCTCCCTGCCCGAGAACTCCACCTCCTGCCGCTCCTCCACCACCACCTGCCCGGAGCAAGACTTTTACGGTGGGAACTTTGAGGACCCCGTTTTGGATGGGCCCCCACAGGACGACCTCTCCCACCCCGCGGACTATGAAAACAAAAGCGACCGGAGGAGTGTGGGCGGCCGCAGTAGTCGGGCCACCAGCAGCAGCGACAACAGTGAGACCTTCGTTAGCAACAACACCAGCAACCACAGCGCCCTGCACAGCTTAGTGTCCAGCCTGAAACAGGAAATGACCAAACAGAAGATAGAGTATGAGTCCAGGATAAAGAGGTGAGGAAAACCTGGAGCCCCTAGTGGCCAGAGAGGGTGCGACAGCCTCCTGTGAGGCTCGCCCGGGTTAAATCCACTAACTCCAGTCAGAGACCTGGGTTCAGGTCCTACGTTCGCCATTTGTAAGCTGTGGGACTCAGGGAAAGTTCCCTTCATCTCTGTGAGTCTCAGCTTGCCAATGTGAAAATTTTTAAACTCTAGTAGTAATCTACCTCAAGGTGAAAATTGCTCAGATGTGTCCAACTCTTCTTTCATGGGGATTCTCCAGGCAAGAATAATGGAGTGAGTTTCTATTTCCTTCTTCAGGGGATCTTCCCAACCCAGGGATCCAACCCGGGTCTCTTGTGTTGCAGGCAGATTCTTTACCAACCTCAAAATCATGTTAAGAAATCATTACACATTGTCCCCAGGACAGAGCAGATGCTCAGTAATTCTACCTCTTGTTATTAGTAAAAGCATGGATTTAGGTTCAAAAGCTGGGGAGAGGAGTGGGAAGGGATGTCTGGAGAACAAGGAGTTCATTATCACAGGAAGAGGATGAAATGAGAGTAAATAGAAGTTGGAAAATAAACAGATCTTTGTTGTTCATTATGTCCATGGTTGAATGCTTGGGGTTAATGCTTGTCTGCTGTCGCCCAGGCTCAGACCAGGCCACAAGGATTCAGCAGTGAGTAAAGAAGACAAAAATTCAGCCCTTGAGGAACAGGCTTGCAGTCCCCTGGAAGAGATAGATAAATAAGTAAACTGATCCTATGCTAAGTAGAAGACTGAAGCAGGGAAGAGGGGTGAGAAGTGTTGCTGTGGGTAATTCTAAGTGTAGGGCCCTGTAGGAGGCAATGATGCAGATACCCAGCAGAAGTGGAAATGCCCTGAGGTGGGATGGACAAGGAGCTCAGAGAGGTACCATAGAACCTTCAAGATCATCTTAATCTTTGGCTTTTACTCTGAGATTGGAATCCAGGCAAGTTTGTGAGAAAAGTGATAGCATGAAGTATAGTCATATAGACAGGAAACTTGTAGCACAAACGGGGAGCAAAAAATATGATTTATAAGGAAACCATTGTGCTGAAACCTAAGTGATACCAGTTGACATCTTCTCATAAAATATCCAAGAGAGGAGTTGGCTTAGCAACTTCAAGGAGGTAACCTGGGAAAGATAAAGGATATTGGCTGAGCATATTGCCTTGACAATGCCCCTGACTATCAGATGCTCCAAGGTCTTGAGAGGCAGCAATACAGAAAATGGAGCCACTGCCCCACAAGTACAGCCTTGTGCTGGAAACCTGAATATCACCACACTCCACAATTTCACCAGGGTTACAGGAATTACAAAACTGATTGTTTTTCTGTTCACCTTTCAGTGTAGTATAGGGGAAGGACCCTGCACTCTTAAGAGCAGGTCTGAGGCTCAGTTCAGCCTGAAGTAGCCCCTCTAGGGGCCTCAGCCCCAGGCCCAGGCTGTGCCTTGGTAGGCCCCTTCGTGTTCTAAGATCCTCATGGTACGTGAACATCTTTGTCCTGTTCAACTGCTTCCATGGCCCTAAACCACACATGGTTGTTTTCTTTATATATAAAGTTGACCTTCATGTATTTTAATGTTTCCCATCCATTTATCAATTATCAAGCCAAAAGATACATATTTTTAAGAGCTATGGAAAAGTAAATAAAAATACCTACATGTTAGATTGAAAAATTACTTTATTGGAAACAGAAGCTTGGTTTGAATTTTTCTAAATAATGCCAAGTGACAGGAGACTTAAATAAGAAGAAAAAAGAGCGTTATCATCTTATAAGGCTGCTCTTCTTTCTGAATGTAGTTTATGGAACCAATGGCTACCAAATCTCTGAATTGCTGCCAATGCATGATGGTAAATTAGCACTTAGCAGTGGAAAGCTGAGATGACACTTGAAACTTGAATTAAGATAGAACATATATTATTCTGAACAGTTGCAAATGTACACATTCATTTCTGAGAACATTGGTATTACATTTATGTTCTGAGTCTGTGGTGCATTTCAGAGACTTTGATAAGAGGACGTTTCAACAGAATATCATCTCATTGGCCTCTTTCATTGGCATTTTTACCCACTTGACAAGCAAAGGAAGAGGTCCATGATAAAACGGGGTAGAGGATCTGCCATATGACCAAGCCAAGCAGTATAAGAAGTGATTGTTCTAATTACTGGTCATTACTGTTTAAAATTATATATTTCTCTCTCAATTCCTTTTTAACTCTACAAGTATTGAGGCTAGATAGATGATAGATATGTGTGTACATATATACATACATCCCTAGATAGACAGATAGATCATGGAGAAATAAATAGATATTACTTTATTTATGTATCATTGATATATATGATTTTTAGTTTTTAAACATGTGAGTTTAATGCTCTTCTCTCCCTCAAATTAGTTTCTACCTTTATTACACTGTGGTCAGATCAATTCATTTATAGATATCAGTCATTTGGTCTGGTAAGAAGTATTATCTTATTATTGGTTTGAGATTATATATATGACCAATAGATCAAATCTGTTAATCAAGCTGTTCAAATATTTTTCATTTCTCCTAAATTTTATTTGCTAGATCTATAATTTCTAACAAAGCTTTCTTAAAATTTCCTAATTTTTGTGGATTTATCTATTTATATTTATAATTTTGTTATATTTTATATTGAGTAACTTGGGGCTATACAACTAGATGAATGCAAGTCCAGAATTGTTTATATCCCCCTAATGAATTGATCCTTTTATCATAAAATAATAGTAATAGTGCTTTTTGCCCCCAAATATTTTTCTGATGTTAATATTCCTATATAATTTCTATTTTCATTAATAACTCCTTGCTATATATTTTCCATTGTTTCAAGTTTTGTGTATAACTATTTGAAGACATATTTTTTCAGTCCTGGAGTACAAAAGAGTACATCTCCTCTTTTGTTTGTTTCATCTCCCCATTTTCTGAATTTTCTCTCTATATCCCTTACTAAAGTATGTTGGACCTTCTTAGTCCAATCTCCCTCTCCATCTTTGTTAATTTCACCTTCTTATATTAAATTTTCATCTTTTTTCATTCCATGAGGCATTTGGATAGTTTTTCTCAAAGCTGTTTTCTCATTTATTTATTTCCTCTTCTGATTCAATTCTGTCACTTCACTCAACCCATGAGTAGAGTTTTCGTAGTCTCTTTGCCATTAAAGACTATTGATGTTCCAAGCTCTCAGTTGAGTCACTTTCAGCCTTCTGTCTCTCTTATACTGGATATCTCCTCTTCCCTGTGTGACAAGTGAAAACCTAGTCGCAGCTTCTAGGGCTTCTATCTGAGACAAATACCCCTCGTATGTTTTCACTTGCTGTTCTAAACTTGTTTCTTCCTTGGTTCTGATACCTGAAGATGCTCTTTTATTTTTTTAACTTTGTATTTTAAAAATATTTTTCTAACATATTTTTCCAACATTAGTCTGTGCTTGCAATGGGAGGGGTTTCTTCTATTTTCAACTCAGCCATTAGATTCCAGGAAGTTTCATACAGGTGCCTGATATGTACAAATGCATTAGTATATTTTTAAAGGATAGTCTTCCTTGATATTAAAGGTTGAGTTTCTTCCAACTTTTTTATTTCTAAAACAAATAGCTTTACAAAGCAAAGAGAATATATTGGGAAATAGTTCTGGGTGAGAACCAGCACATTACCAGGTTTTTAATGTAAAACACATGATCATGTGATCAAAATGGCCTTCCAAACTAATTAAAGAATGTGATTTTTTTTTAAATCTTAGTTGCTTACAAAGAGAGAGCAGATTCATCTTTAAGTGTTCTTATGATTATCTGGATGAAATAACATATGGGACTCATTATTTCAGAGCAGAAAAATAATTGAGATTTTAATTTGAAAATTATTAGAATAATCAGATTTTTGAGTGCTAAGTGTGCATTAGCCTCTCACATTTCAGTAGCATGGCAAATTCAAGCATACCCTTGCAACTTCCACGCATAACAGGAGAAATTAAGATGCCAGCTATTACCAAGACACATCATCTAATAAAGAAGTGCTTAATGTTCCTCCTTGAACAACAGCAATAATAAGTTGTGTTTTGGAACTTAGTGATTATGGAGAAAACTCTATTTTTTAGGAAATTATCTAAAATTATATAGCCATCTAAAAAAATACAGCTATCAATCTATAAAATACAGCAAGTCCCCTACATGCTGCTGCTGCTGCTGCATAGTCACTTCAGTCGTGTTCAATTCTTGTGCAACCCTATGGACTGTAGCCCACCAGGCTCCTCTGTCCATGGAATTCTCCAGGCAAGAATACTGGAGTGGGTTACCATGTTCTCCTCCAGGGGATCTTCCCAATCCGGGCATTGAACCTACGTCTCCAGCATTGCAGGCATATTCTTTATCTCTGAGTCACCAGGGAAGCCCAAGTCCCCTACAAGGAACCTTCCAGTTGTAAACTTTCAAAGAAACAGATGTGCATCCCATTAATGTCAGGTGTGAGTAAAACTGCAGCTTGCCCTCTGTCTCCTATTGCTGGTGATCCTTCAGCTCTACCATCTTCTACCTCCTCTCCCTCCTTCAGTCAATAATTCTTCTTGCCTGTTTACTTGATACCAGACCCTGTATGCCAGCTGTTGTACTGTATTATTGTACTTTTCAAGGTACTATACTGTAAGATTAAAAATGTTTTCTTTTTTGTATTTTTAATGTCTTATTTCTATGAAAAGTATGATAAACCGATTATAGTACAGTGCTATATAGCCAATTGTGTTAGTTGGATACTTCAGCTAACTTCGTTTCTTGGACTTACAAGCAAATTGGATTTACAAATGTGCTCTTGGAACAGAACTCATTTGTATGTAGGGAATTTACTGTATAGTGATCTTAAGATACGTTAACTTGGAAGACAGAATCGCAGCTAGCAGGCTACTTAAGTGGACTCTGTTGTCACAAAATGTCAGGTGAATTACTTATTCAACACATGTAAGCTCTACTTCTCTTGTGAATGTAAGGCGGCTACTTTTAGAACCACTTTTGTAAGAGGGGTGCTGTATAGTCCCTTCTAAGTCCATTCTTAACAGTGGACTTACTCTCTCTAGCAATGACATTTTCACTGCCACTCTTTTTCCTTTGGTAGAAAGCAAATTTGACGGCCCTCTTTTCTTTACAACTTTATCAGACTTTCCCCTTTCTTTCAGTGAAGACAAATTTACATTTAATGACTCAGGAAGCTTTGTAGTTTGGGCTCCCTCCTGCTTCTGCCAAATTCTGTGCTGCATGATGACCCTGGTCTCTGGCTTCTTTGTGCTGAAATTCATTCATTCACTATCAAATGACAATGAAGTGCTTCCAAGAGAGGTCTTGGGGTCTTGCAGAAATGATAGTGAATCATGTTATGAAATAGTAAAAAAAGAAAAGAAAATATATGTATGTATGTATTAATCAGTGGACCTTGATTCACTGATTTGAAAGGGCTCATTCCAGTTTCCAAAGCATTGCAGAGACAGAGTTTAGGAAATATTTTTTGTAATCTTTTTTACATTTCAAAAAACAAAATTACTTTATCTCTTATTCCTTCTCCCACCCTGTGCAGCTTAGAACAGCGAAACTTGACTTTGGAAACAGAAATGATGAGCCTCCACGATGAACTGGATCAAGAAAGGAAAAAGTTCACGATGATAGAAATCAAAATGCGAAATGCCGAACGGGCAAAAGAAGATGCAGAGAAAAGAAATGACATGCTTCAGAAAGAGATGGAGCAGTTCTTTTCCACGTTTGGGGAGCTGACAGTGGAACCCAGGAGAACGGAGAGAGGAAACACGATATGGATCCAGTGAGGGGCGCTCTCTCCCGCTGTCTCGAGCGGCCCTGGGAAGGACGCTGGGGATTCTGGTGGGAAGATTATATGGGACCAGGTGGCTGGTCACCTGGCTGTACAGAGTTCTAGCTGGGGAAGGCATATCATTTATAGACATTACCCGCCCATATCTTCAATGTGTACCAAAGTTGTATCATGTCCTATAATGCTACTGTTAAGTGTTACAACTGGATATGTGTATATAGAGTAGTTTTTAAAAAGTAAACTAAAAACAAGAAGCATATCTCAAGAATTATTTTATTGGCAGTCTTGTATTTAAAATGTTAAATCAGTATGTCATTGCAACTTAGCTTGCTTTCAAGCTTCACCCCTTGCACTTAACATAAGCTATTTTTGGCATTGTGTTATCATCAGCTTATTTTATAGATCAATATTTTTATTTCCCCTTTTGCTGAGGAAACGGAGATAAGCAGGTATATAAATATATGAAAATATATATGAGATGAGTTATTAAAATCAAAAGAATACTTTGTGGCTGTGCTGTTTGTGCTGATAGACCTTGCCGTGACCAAAAAGAGAAATGTAAATAATTTTATAAAATATGATGGAATCCCCAGGAAACTTTGAATCACTCTATGAATTCTGCCCTTGACACTGTTCAGTTTTCTTGATGAGATGGTTTGACACAGGAAATTTTAGATTAAGTAAAAAGGTCTCCTTCTCAAGTCCCCTGGTCTGTCTTGCCCATGCCATAGACGCATGTCTCCTATGCAGGATGCACTTTAGAGGGGGGAAAAAATCATTAAAAAAAAAAAAGAGCATTTAAGTAGTCATGCCTTGAGTTACTCTTTCTGCTGGATGGTTATGAGAGAAAATTCTTCCTGCCATTGGGATGTTGAGAAACAATGTTTGCTAATTATGGTGTCCATGTTGAGCACCTGTCCCCCTACCAACCTCCCCCTGCCCTGAACTGCCCTCCGGAAATGCAAACAGTGAAACAGTATTACCGTATCTCTCTCAGTGAAACTGCTGGAGTACGTGCCTTATATTCCTCTTTTGCTCAGGCTGACTGTTCTGTTGTCATCTAGGATCCTTTCCGAATGAGAGCTGGCAAAGGTAGTTTGAAGCCAGAGGGAGGTGATGGAGGGAACAGGGACCAGGAGAAGGAGGAGACAGTTTGGAAGAAACTATCTGGCTTCTAATTTGTTTTTTTACAATATTGTCCTTCCCTATTAAAACATATTTATGCACAATAATTTTAAAATGTGAATCTTTAAAAGTCCGATGGTGATCAATTTGTGAGCATCACTAATGGTAACTTTCCAGACTCTCTGGGACTCTCTGGAGCTGGAGATTGGAGAGAACAATTCTTCACAATTAAATAAGGCAATGATTTTGAGAGGCAAAGCAAATAAATCTTTCTCAGACTAGAACAGAAAGTCACAAAAGGCATAATTAGAAATAAATACTACTTGAGTTTATGGGATTTGCGTTGTTTGGAGGCTCTCTGCTTGTGTGTATTTATTTTCAAGGGGACAGTAACCTTTACAACCTCCGTTCTTGTCACTGTGCTGCCTTTGTTTATATATTTAAACTGAGCAAGCTTATGTGGTCCTTTGGTATCAACCACTGTCTCTATAGCAATAGTTCTTTTATCTTTAGTTCCCTTTTCTCTCTCTCTTCAATTCTGTAGCAAGATACTCCTACCTGGATATCCTATAGAAAATTCAAATGCAAAATGTGCAAAAATGATCTCTTATCTTTTCCCTAGTCCCTGCCTTAGTTAAAAACCACAGACTCATAGGAAGCTGTATGTAACAATAGTAAAAATCAAAGACTATGCAAACTGCTCATGTTCAAATTTTTTCCAATTGTCCAGCTGTTACTAAATCTTCTGTGCATCTCTTTTTTTCATCTGTAGAATAGTTGGGCATAATAAAAATACTGCTCTCATAGACCTATGTGGTTTCAGCAAGGTAGCTTATATCAGGTTGAGGACGGTACCTAGTATACAGGAAGGGCTCCATCAATGTTAACTGGAATTTATCTCTACTCTACCCTCTTCTTCATGTTAACATTCACTCATCAAGTACTGTCTAGTCCACCCATCCTCACCTTTTTCATCTGCTCGCTTTGATCAATTTCTCCCCATCTCTTGATGAAAGCATCTCACCCAGCCCCTTAAGTTTTGGTATTTCATTTGCAGACTGCTCTTTGTAAGTCATCCTTCTGACCATTGTAGCCTTTTTAATAACATTCAAATGCCCCTCACACAGTATATATGACTCTAACTTGCAGTTTCAGTCTCAGATCCTGCCACTTCCCCCATACCTGTAATGCTGTCTCATGCCTCTGGAACGTTCCACCTTCTTTTTCTTTAAGATTTTTTTTCTTTTTTGATATGGACCATTTTTAAAGTCTTTATTGAGTTTTTACAATATTGTTTCTGTTTTTGTTTTGTTTTTTGTGTCATAAGGCAGATGGGCTCTTAGATTCCTCACCAGGGATCAAACCTGCACCCCCTGCATTGAAAGGAAAACCTTAACACTGGACCACCTGCAAGTCCCTCCACCTTCTATCATTGTGTGCATCTTGACTGCCTTCCTTCTATCTGGCACACACCAACCATGTGTTTTTTGGTTTTTGTTTTTTGCCAAATCAAATATCAGTTCAGTTCAGTTCAGGCACTCAGTCGTGTGACCCCATGGACTACAGCATGCCAGGCCTCCCTATCAACTCCCAGAGTTTACTCAAACTCATGTCCATTGAGTAAGTGATGCCATCCAAACATCTTATCCTCTGTCAGCCCCTTCTCCTCCTGCCTTCAATTTTTCCCAGCATCAGGGTCTTTTCAAATGAGTCAGTTCTTCCCATCAGGTGGCCAAAGTATTCGAGTTTCAGCTTCAGCATCCATCCTTCTAATGAATATTCAGGACTGATTTCCCTTAGGATGGACTGGTTGCATCTCCTTGCAGTCCAAGGGGCTCTCAAGAGTCGTCTTCAACACCACAGTTCAAAATCATCAATTCTTTGGCACTCAGCTCTCTTTATGGTCCAACTCACACATCCGTACATGACTACTGGAAAAACCATAGCCTTGACTAGATGAACCTTTGTTGGCAAAAGTATGTCTCTGCTTTTGAATATGCTATCTAGGTTGGTCATAACTTTTCTTCCAAGGAGTAAGAGTCTTTTAATTTCATGGCTGCAGTCACCATCTGCAGTGATTTTGGAGCCCAGAAAAATAAAGTCAGCCACTGTTTCCACTGTTTCCCCATCTATTTGCCATGAAGTGATGGGACCAGATGCCATGATCTTAGTTTTCTGAATGTTGGGCTTTAAGCCAAATTTTTCACTCTCCTCTTTCACTTTCATCATGAGTCTTTTTAGTTCTTCTTCGCTTTCTGCCATAAGGGTGGTGTCATCTGCATATCTGAGGTTATTGATATTTCTCCTGGCAATCTTGATTCCAGCTTGTGCTTCATCCAGCCCAGCATTTCTCATCAAATGTCAGCTCCCCTTTAAAGCTTCCTAAGATCTCAATGGAAGGTTAGTTGTGCTTTGTGCTCCCAATTTATATATATCCCTTTTACCCTTTTCCATGTCTGATTGTTTTCTTCACCAAGTTAAAAAGCAGTTTAGGAAGCAGCAAAGTGGAATGGTAATTGCAGGAAGCTGAGAACCATACAGAAGTAAGCATCTTAACAGTTAGAACCGGACATGGAACAACAGACTGGTTGGAAGTTGGGAAAGGAGTACGTCAAGGCTGTATTGTCACCCTGCTTATTTAACTTATATGCAGAGTACATGCAGGCTGGATGAAGCACAAGCTGAAATCCAGATTGCCAGAGAAATATCACTAACCTCAGATATGCAGATGACACCAACTTTATGGCAAAAAGCAAAGAGAAACAAAAGAGCCTCTTGATGAAAGTGAAAGAGGAGAATGAAAAAGCTGGCATAAAACTCAGCATTCAGAAAACTAAGATCATGGCATCTGATCCCATCACTTCATGGCAAATAGATGGGGAAATAATGGAGACAGTGGGCTGTTTTCTTGGGCTCCAAAATCACTGCAAATGGTGACTGAAGCCATGAAATTAAAACATGCTTGCTCCTTGGAAGAAAAGCTATGACCAACCTAGACAGCATGTTAAAAAGCAGAGACATTACTTTGTCCACAAAGGTCCATCTGGTCAAAGCTATGGTTTTTCCAGTAATTGTGTATGGATGTGAGAGTTGGACCATAAAGAGAGCTAAGCACCATAAAATTGATGCTTTTGAACTATGGTGTTGGAGCAGACTCTTGTGAGTCCCTTGGACTGGAAGGAGATTAAACCAGTCCATCCTAAAGGAAATCAGTCCTGAATATTCACTGAAGGGACTGATGCTGAAGCTGAAGCTCCAATACTTTGGCTACCTGATTCGAAGAACTGATCATTGGAAAAGATCCTGAAGCTGGGAAAGATTGAAGGTGGGAGGAGAAGGGGATGACAGAGGATGAGATGGTTGGATGGCGTCACTGACTCAATGGACATCAGTTTGAGCAAGCTCCAGGAGTTGGTGATAAACAAGGAAGCCTGGTGAGCTCCAGTCCATGGGGTCACAAAGAGGCAGACATGACTAAGCAACTGAACTGAACTGGACTGAATATGCCTCAGGCAAGGCACAAAAAAATGATAAGTCATTTAACCTTTGAGCCTTAGTTTTTTCATCTGTAAAGTGAAGATGATAACTAACTCTATTGATAAATGCAGTTTCTTAAGGCACCAGAAAGATATCTTATCGATTTTAGGTGCCTCCCCCTCCATCGTCACTGGCCTTCCCAGGTGAAACAATGGTAAAGAATTCTGCCTGCCAATGCGGAAGATGCAAGAGATGCAGATTTGATCCCTGGGTTGGGATGATCCCTTAGAGTAGGAAATGGAAAACCACTCCGATATTCTGGCCTAGAAAATTTAATGTACAGAGGAGCCTGGTGGGCTACAGTCCATGGGGTCACAAAGAGTTAGACACGACTGAGCACACACATTCTTCACCATTGTTATGTCACAGAGTATCAGCATGGAGAGTTAGCAATAAATTTTGTCTTTGCTTTATGAGGGATACTGTTATTAATCTTAATTATAAATAGTGATGACAATCTTCAGTCAATGCATGCCATGAGCAACTTGTCCATCTGGGTTTTTATTGGTTTTTATATTAATTCAGCTGAAAGCCTAGAAAAATATCAATGGGAAATTGACATAAGAATATATTGGAAATATACAGGTAGTGTTGAGGGTTCATTTGCTGCATTCTGCATACATTTCTTTAAAACTCTTTAGACAACTGTGATGATTTTTACATTATGGGCTCAGGAAAAAAGACTTGCTTCCAAGTGAGTCTATAGTACTGGTTTGACTTATCAAACTATATGGCTATGTATCCTTTAATGAACATTTAAAACAGAAATGCCCATGCCATCAAGCTAACTAAAGTGCAGATTTTATATGTAAATTTATCATGAAGTGACTAAAAACTCCAAGTAGAATTTAAATAATGTCATTCCAATTTATTCACAATCTGAGGATTCCTTTTACAAAATTATATCAATGCTAGGTAAGAGAGTTTAAATCTCTTTTTAAAGATATAATTAATATGATATAATATTCTAAAACTAATTCATATAATTAATACTGCCATAATTTTAATGATATAATTATCTCTCATTGGAAATGCAGGAGTGGATTAAAGACTGGGGTTGTTGTTTAGTTGTTAAGTCATGTCCAACTGTTTCCAACCCCATGAACTGTAGCCCGCCAGTCTCCTCTGTTCAAGGGATTCTCCAGGCAAGAATACTGGAATGGGTTGCCATTTCCTTTTCCAGGGCACCTTTTGGACTCAGGGATCAAACCCATGCCTCCTGCATTGGAGGTGGATTCTTTACTGCTGAGCCGCCAGGGAAGCCCCAAGAAGCAGACCACAAAGCCCAGTGTTCCTTATATTGCAGATTTGTGCCTTCTTGGTGTAGCATCCTAGAAGAGAAAATTCATGAACTTTTGCATTAGGAGACCTGGATCATAATCCCAGCTCTGCAGCTTAGAAGTTACATAAGCTTAAAGGAAGTTACATCAAGTTTGTAAGCCTGTTCATTTTTATGTAAAATTGGGATAATAATAGTGTCTTTTCCTTATTAGATTTTTTTGAGGCATGAGTAAGTGATTAGCACTGTATTTGGCATATAGTAAGTGTTCAGAAAATGAAGATCATAGCATCTGGTCCCATCACTTCATGGGAAATAGATGGGGAAACAGTGGAAACAGTGTCAGCCCCCTTTATGTTTTGGGGCTCCAAAACCACTGTAGGTGGTGACTGCAGCCATGAAATTAAAAGACACTTACTCCTTGGTAGAAAAATTATGACCAACCTAGATAGCATATTGAAAAGCAGAGACATTACTTTGCCAACAAAAGTCCATCTAGTCAAGGCTATGGTTTTTCCAGTGGTCATGTATGGATGCAGTGGAGAGTTGGAATGTGAAGAAAGCTGAGCGCCGAAGAATTGATGCTTTTGAAGTGTGGTGTTTGAGAAGACTCTTGAGAGTCCCTTGGACTGCAAGGAGATCCAACCAGTCCATTCTGAAGGAGATCAGCCCTGGGATTTCTTTGGAAGGAATGATGCTAAAGCTGAAACTCCAGTACTTTGGCCACCTCATGTGAAGAGTTGACTCATTGGAAAAGACTCTGATGTTGGGAGGGATTGGGGGCAAGAGGAGAAGGGGACGACAGAGGATGAGATGGCTGGATGGCATCACCAACTCGATGGACATGAGTTTGAGTGAACTCTGGGAGATGGTGATGGACAGGGAGGCCTGGTGTGCTGCAATTCATGGGGTCACAAAGAGTCAGACACGACTGAGCGACTGAACTGAACTGAAGTATTCTATAAATGGTAGCTGTTGGCTCCCAAATTACTCCTGTTAAAAGGATGCTTCTGGAGCTCATAGCTGGGTTCTGGCCTTGGGAAATGGACCAGCAATGAAGCACTAGCAGGCACAGCAGCAGAGGCTGTAATTGTGACCCTGTCTCAAGGACTCTAATTTTACCTTTTCTCAGATGATCTACCGAGATTGACAAGAGAGAGGCATGCTAAAAGCATCCTTTCTATTTGGAATTAATACAATTACATCCATAATCTGGGAATAAAATCTAAAGAACCACCTCTAACTGTCCATCAATTTTGTCTATGTGGACATAGAGGAAGACAATGGGCATTAAAGGTATTAGGTAAAATACGGTGAAAGTGCCTAAGGATGTGGCCAGTGAACACGCCTACAGTCATATCAGCATCACCTTTAGTGAATATTTGTTGAAGGAGTCCACATTCTAGACTAGCAGGAGGGGAGGTGCCCTGGGATACCTTGTTGTTCTTCAGTTGCTAAGTCATGTCCGACTCTTTGTGACTCCATGGACTGCAGCATGCCAGGCCCCTCTGTCCTCCACTATCTCCAGAGTTTGCTTAGATTCACATGAATCTGCGCAAACCCCAGGAGATATTGAAGGACAGGAAAGCCTGGCGTGTTGCAGTTCACAGGGTCACAAAGAGTCAGACGCAACTTAGTGACTGAACAGCAACATGTCCCTTGAGTCAGTGATGGCTATCTAACCATCTCATCTTCTGCCACCCCCTTCTCCTTTTACCTTCCATCTTTTCTAGCATCAGGGTCTTTTCCAATGAATCAGCTCTTTGCATCAGGTGGCCAAAGTATCAGAGCTTCAGCAACAGCCCTTCTAAATGACTATTCAGAGTTGATTTCCTTTAGGACTGATTAGTTTGATCTACTTGCAGTCCCAGGAACTCTTAAGAGTCTTTTCCAGCACCACAGTTCAAAAGCATCATTTCTTCAGTGCTCAGCCTAGTTTATAATAATTTCCACATGAGATGTATGGCAGATGTTAAAAGACCACAGAGGTGAGGCTGGGCAAGGCACCGCAGAGCCATCACTATGACATGAGCCCTAAAGGATGAGTTGGATGTAATCAGACAGGGAGGCAGTTTGGAGCCAAGACCTCCCTGGAGCACACGTGGAACAGCATGTACGAAGGTGCTTGTGCTACAGACTCCAGGGAGGGGGCCTTTTCAAATACACAAGATGCCCTATCCAGCCTGTGCCATCGAGGTGGCCTTCTACCTAACCACCTTCCTGCACCCTGTGAGACTTGAAAACACACGTAGGTCCCAGGCGGCTTCTACTCTTTTATTCAAAGGAAGCAGCCAGGGCATGAAGTGTTTTGCCTTGTTTGAATTCACAGACCACAGGGAAAGAGTGCTGGATCGGTGGCTCCTGTAGGTCTCTTTCATTATTCTCTTTATAGTCTTCTTAATGGGACCAGTGGGAAATGAGCCAGGTGTTAGAACTGCCCAGCTGAGGTGCCTCTTGTTGCCAAGTGACTTGGATAACGAACAGTTTCCCAGGCAGCCTGACTTTACTGAACCTACTCTAGAGCTTTGAGGGCAAAGTTTAGCCAATGAAAAATGTGTTTAACATCCCATTTGTGGCTCAGGTCCAGGGCCGGATGCCACTCTTTATTTATGGACTGTGTATACCTGCTGTCATCATAGCCCCTCGAGGGTCAAGCCCAGGCGAGACCAGCCCACACAGGTAGGAGTCCTTTTGTTTTAACTCAGGGGGTCCCTTTCTTAAGTGGAGAGTACAGGTAACAGGATAACACTGAATTGTCTGAATGAGGAGTCAAGTTGGACTATTTGCTTGGAGCAAAGCTATCTCTTGGCTCTGAGGGGAGCCCTTTAAGAATTTGTGAAAACACTAAGTCCATCCTAGCCCTTTCCTCCCGACATGCACGTTCCCTGCCTCCACAAGTCATTAGAATTGGCTAATGACTCTTAGCCAATTAGAACAGGCTCCCACACTTCGCCCTCTGTTGTTGTTGCCATTTAGTTGCCCAGTCGTGTCTGGCTCTTTTGTGACCCTATGGACTATAGCCTGCCAGGTTCCTCTGCCCATGGGATTTCCCAGGCAAGAATTCTTGGAGTGGCTTGCCATTTCCTTCTTCAGGGGATCTTCCTGACCCAGGGATCGACCCCTAACTCCTGCATTGGCAGGTGGATGCTGCTGGGCCACCTGGGAAGCCCTCACCCTCTGTTACTTTTCACCGAAGTAGCTAATGGTCCTTGTCACTTGTCTCCACCTGTGAGCTCATCCCCATCTTGCTCAGCACATTCCCACATTTGCTTCAAACTCTGATCCCTCTCCCATTATTCCCCAACCTTTCCATTACACCTTCTAGATCTGCCAGCATCCCCTCTCCATCTTTCCTGAAGCAGCTATGTCCTAAAGACATGGCTGTCCTGCAGCCCTCTCCAGGGTGGCCTATTTTTCCTTCCCACAGCACAATTCAACACAAATGATAATTCCCACAATTATCATTAGCCTGATGGAGAGGAAGGTCTCTCTTTGCTTTTTATTGCTACTTTCAGAGGGTTGATCCTCTCTCCTCCCTAAGAAGCTTCTTGGAAGTACATGTCACATGCCAGAGTATTTTTAGCATCTAATCAGCTGTTTGTCCTAACCTCTATTTCTCTGTCATATACCAATCTGGCCACACAGCTCCTTGACCTACTCGGTCCTGAAAAGTCTTGTTTTCCTTTGCCCAAACATCAGCCACCTGTGCCCAAGGTTGACCTCACACCATGACGTTACAAAAAATTGTTGCTCTTCTTGGGTCTCTAAGTCATGTCTGATACAGTGACCTCATGAACTGCAGCATGCCAGGCTTCCTTGTCCTTCACTATCTCCCAGAGTTTGATCAAATCAAGTCCACTTACTCGGTGATGTTATCTAACCATCTCATCCTCTGTCATCCCCTTCTCCTCCTGCCTTCAATCTTTCCCAGCATCAGGGTCTTTTCTAATGAGTCAGCTCTTGCATCAGATGGTCAAATTATTGGAGCTTCAGCTTCAGCATCAGTCCTTCCAGTGACTATTCAGAGCTGATTTTCTTTAGGATTGACTGCTTTGATCTCCTTGCAGTCCAAGGGACTCTCAAGCCTAGCATTTCATATGATGTACTCTGCATACAAATTAAACAAGTGAGGTGATAATAAACAGCCTAAAAATAACTGCACCATCACCAAAATGTCTATACCAAGCATCCACTCTCTGATTATCACTTCTTCTCTTTATAGATCACTCCTTTTTGCACCATCACTCCAACAATTCTTGAATGCTCCCAAAGTATCTCAGAGTCATGGGCTTGCCTAAATTTTCACAAATTATTATCCCCTCATGTCATCCCTCATGGCATCACTTCCCTCCTTGACCAACTTAGCTTCTGTGGCTCTCCATCATATTTATTCCTTGGAGTAGGAAATGGCAACCCATCCCAGTATTCCTGCCTGGGAAATTCCATGGACCAAGGAACCTGGTGGGCTACAGCTCAGGGGGTGCCAAAGAGTCAGACACAACTGAGCACGCGCTCACACACTCCACTCTCAAATCCCTTCATCTTCTCTTCCACCACTCCACTCATCTGGGAAGCAAAGAAAAGAACTCAACTTTGGCTAAATCCAATTTCTGATTCCTTCTAACCTTCATCTAAAAAACTAAAAGGCAGCCTTCAGAATGGGAGAAAATAATAGCAAATGAAGCAACAGACAAACAACTAATCTCAAAAATATACGAGCAACTCCTACAGCTCAACTCCAGAAAAATAAATGACCCAATCAAAAAATGGGCCAAAGAACTAAACAGATATTTCTCCAAAGAAGAATACAGATGGCTAACAAACACATGAAAAGATGCTCAACATCACTCATTATCAGAGAAATGCAAATCAAAACCACTATGAGGTACCATTTCACGCCAGTCAGAATGGCTGTGATCCAAAAGTCTACAAGCAATAAATGCTGGAGAGGGTGTGGAGAAAAGGGAACCCTCTTACACTGTTGGTGGGAATGCAAACTAGTACAGCCACTATGGAGAACAGTGTGGAGATTCCTTAAAAAACTGGAAATAGAACTGCCTTATGATCCAGCAATCCCACTGCTGGGCATACACACTGAGGAAACCAGAAGGGAAAGAGACACGTGTACCCCAATGTTCATTGCAGCACTGTTTATAATAGCCAGGACATGGAAGCAACCTAGATGCCCATCAGCAGATGAATGGATAAGAAAGCTATGGTACATATACACAATGGAGTATTACTCAGCCATTAAAAAGAATACATTTGAATCAGTTCTAATGAGATGGATGAAACTGGAACCTATTATACAGAGTGAAGTAAGCCAGAAAGAAAAACACCAATACAGTATACTAACGCATATATATGGAATTTAGAAAGATGGTAACAATAACCCTGTAGTATGAGACTTCGAAAGAGATACCGATGTATAGATCAGTCTTATGGACTCTGTGGGAGAGGGAGAGGGTGGGGAGATTTGGGAGAATAGCATTGAAACATGTATATTATCATGTATGAAACGAGTCGCCAGTCCAGGTTCGATACACGGTACTGGATGCTTGGGCCTGGTACACTGGGAGGACCCAGAGGGAGGGTTGGGGAGGGAGGAGGGAGGAGGGTTCAGGATGGGAAACACGGGTATACCTGTGGTGGACTCATTTTGATATTTGGCAAAACTAATACAATATTGTAAAGTTTAAAAATAAAATAAAATTTTAAAAAAAATAAAAAATAAAAAACTAAACGTGGCTGAAGAGCAGAGTATCACTGATTGACTTGTCTACCTTATATAAAAATGGCTCATTTCTCTCTCATTGTTGTCCAGTAACTTATCTTTGTAATTTTTAAGGTCTATTTCACACTTCATAAGCCCCATGAGCTCTTTCTATCCTCATATTCAGCTGATAATCTTACTTATATAACCTTACTTACTGATAGGCTCTTTTTACTGAGAAAAAAAAAATCCACAAAGCACATGAGATCTTAGCTCCCCAACCAGGGATCAAACCCACACCCCCTGCACTGGAAGGTGAGGCTTTTCCTCTGGACAACTAGGGAAGTCCCTGTTTTAACGTTTCATCGTCATATTTACCAGACAACCTACATCTGCACTGTACACACCACCTTAGCTCTTTTTCCAAAAACCTGCCGCCTGCCCCACCCAGGCCAACGATTCCTCTTTGAGAGCACACCTCTCCTATTCCAGAATATTGCTCCTTCAAATAGATACTCTTTCTCTCTTGCATTAGATATTTCGCTCTTAGCTATTAAGCCCTCCCATACATACTTACACTTTGGTAACTTAAAAAAATCCTTTCATCTTATATATATATGTCTAATTTCAACATCACTCTTCTGCTTCACTTTTCAGGAAAAAAAAAAAAACTTGAATTTTCTGACCTCATTTCTAGCTTCTTGCTTCCCATGTTCTCTTGAACTCAGTGGAATCATGCTTTCTTGCTCAAAATTGCAGAGAAACTACCGTAGTCAAGGTCAGCCATGACCTTCATAAAATCAAGTCCAATCGCCAATCTTCCATCTCCATCCTCACTGCTCAGTGACATTGTCCATGGTGCCCACTCCCTCATTTTTGAAACACTTTGGCTTCCAGGATAGCACATGCTCCTAGTTTTCCCTCTGCTTTACTAGACATTCTTTAGAACACCCTCCTGTTCCTGACTTCTGTATGTTGGAACAAGAGGTACATTCATCTTTGGACTCTTCTTCTTTATCTACCCTCAGCCTCTTAAAAGCCTCTTATAATCTCCTTGTTTCAATCAACACTTATGAGTCTCAAATTTATGTTTCAGCTCAACTTCTTTCCTACCTCCAACCTCGTAGAAACTCCAGCTACTTCATATGAGTATCTAATGAACTGACATTTCCAACAAGAAATATGAATTTCTTCACAAATATGTTTCTAGCCCATCATTCTCAGTCAACCACACCATCATTTACCTTGCAGCTTATATTTCTTAAAAGTACAATCATTCCTTCATCTCTTTCTTCCGTATCACATTTCAATCTATCAGCAGATCTCGTCAACTCTACCTTCACAACGTATCCTTAATTGGACTCTGACTCCAACTCCTTCTCAGCACCAGCTCTTCTTAGCCCAAGTTCCATCTTGCCTTTCTGGACTCCTGATACACCTTACAATGGATTCTTTGTTTCCATTCTTGTCTTTTTTCTTAACCTCCTCTCTCTACTCAGCAGCAAGGGAGATACTTTTTAAAAAGAAATATTATGGCATTTCCATGCTCAACTCTATCCATCATCTTCCCATGATAGAATCAAAGCCCAAGATCTTGCCATGCTCTGACTCTTTCTATCTCTTCAATTTCACTTATTATCACACTTCTCTTGTCCATTATGCTTTATTCACAAGAGGCAGTGTGTGCTTAGTTTTGTCTGACGCTTTGAGATCCCCTAGACTGCAGCCCAGCAGGCTCCCCTGTCCATGGAATTTTCCTGGCAAGAATACTGGAGTGGGCTGCCATTTCCTCCTCCTAGGGATCTTCCCAATCCAGGGATCAAACCCACATCTCCCCAGTCTGTTGAATTGGCCAGGCAGATTCTTTACCACTGAGTCACTGGGGAAGCCCTTTATTCACAAGACTGTCATTCTTGTCAATATAAGAATTCTTATAAGAATATATAAACAAGCTCTTACTCCAAGGCCTCTGAACTTGCTTGTCCCTCAGATACTAATATAACTCATTCCCTCACTTTATTCAGGTCTCTGCTCAAATATCACCTCTTCTGAGAACCTTGCTCTGATCACCTCATCTAAATGATACCCCTTATCATGCCTTATCCTTTTAACTACTTTGTCTGTTTTCTTAGTGTTATCCAAGACCTTGGGCTTCCCTCATTGCTCAGTTGGTAAAGAATCTGCCTGCAATGCAGGAGACCCCGGTTCGATTCCTGGGTCAGGAAGATCCGCTGGAGAAGGGATAGGATACCCACTCCAGTATTCTTGGGCTTCCCCTGTGGCTCAACTGGTAAAGAATCCATCTGCAATGAGGGAGACCTGGGTTCAATCCTTGGGCTGGGAAGATCCCCTGGAGAAGGGAAAGGCTACCCACTCCAGTATTCTGGCCTGGAGAATTCCATGGACTGTATAGTCTATGGGGTCGCAAAGAGTCGGACACAACTGAATGACTTTCACTTTCACTTTTTCAGTGTGCATAGAACAATCATGGGAGGACTGAAGTACTTAATATCTGTGGCATGGGTCAGTGAGTGAATGTTCAGAGTTCAATGTCAAGTTTCTGGTTCACATATTCAGTGATGTTCTGAGTTGGAGTTTCTAACAGAAAATAACAAATGAGTAAACTCTACCTTATTTTAGGGCTCCAACAACCCCCACAGACTGAACAAATTTCAAAGATTTGGCTTCCTATGAGAGCATCACTGCAGAGAGACTCCAGTATCTGCTGTGATGTTCTTTACTCATTTGGATATTTTGAAATATGAGCCTCAAGCTCAGCATTCAGGCCCAATAGCTCTCGGAAGAAACATGTATCAAAATGAACTTTATATTATGTAGAAAAAAGCTTCCATGCTATTTTTGTTGTTGTTGTTTTCTAGCCTCTGAACTTCTTATCTATTTTTCCCCCAGGATACAAATATCATAAGTCATTGGCAAGGTGTCAAAATGCCATCACATTTCTCCCTTTTTCTGGAGACTGAAATTTGTTTGTTGTTGTTTAGTTGCTAAGTGTGGTCCGACTTTTTGGCACCCCATGGACTCTGCCCAGGCTCCTCTGTCCATGGGATTTCCCAGGCAAGAATACTGGAGTGGGGTGACACTTCCTTCTCCAGGAGATCTTCCCAACCCAGGGATCCAACCCACATCTCCTGCATCGGCAGGCAGAATTCTTTACTGCTGAGTCACCAGGGAAGCCCTTCCTTAATTGTACTTATGTACGATTAGACAAAATGATAACATCAAAAGGAGCAGATTCCGTGTTTCATTTGCTTTAAGAGAATAATAAAAATGGAATCATTCAAATCATGCCACTAATTTGAACACGTTATTATTTTAAAAGAAAGTAATAGATGAGTTAAAGATTTTTTGCTTTAACCACTTATTTTTAAACTGTTAGGCTTTATTTACTCTGAAGTTGTGAGGATAAGAACTATATTGTATTTATCTCCTACAAGGACACAGAGAGAGATGTTCAACAAATGGCCTTGGAGTGAATGAATGTGCCACTTAAGAATGTAACTCAGAATTTAAATTAGAAATTTAGAGCAATTTTCTGAGAGCTTGATTTGCACCAAATCCGAGTTTGCAAAATACTAACATTAAGAAATAAGCAATGGCTTTTTGAAAGTCTTCCTTTCATAAAAGAAGCACTTTAATATCAACAGTTTCCTTAGTCCATGTAAAATATTATTTGGTTTATAAAAATTGATTTTGTGTATAGTTGTTCATAAATAATCCTTCGACAAATGCAAATATAAATGTGTTTGTGAAAAGCAAATTGTGAGAGATACACTTTTATAGGAAGAGTGTGGAGAGGTTTTAAGATGAATAACATTTTATATCTGCTTTCGAGTTGCAGACAACGTGGATCATTGGGTAAAAAGAAGGAAAAGAAGGACAGAACCGGAAGTTCAGTGTCACGGAAGTGAACCATGGAGTAAAATTTGAATCTTCTAAATTGCACTTCAGACTTCTTTTACATTGCGTTTTATACTATGATAAACAAGTCTTTAATATGTGACAAGAGAGGATGGGAAATTCCAAAGTGGTGTTTGATTCTTGTGTATGTACCATCATATCTCATGTGCTTAGGAACTGTACATGTCTACAGTTTGTTTCAGTAACAAAAGAGAAGACACTGATCTAAAAGGATGAACAGATCAAATTCAGTCTGGACCTGGGGAGATGACTTGCCATGTTCAGTGGTCCCTGATGTGAACTGACCTGAGACAAGAGCGTTTTCAGTGTGTTTCACTACTTGCAAATGTCTTCCAGGCATGCCTTTCAAAATTCAGAGAGGAAAGACACGCAACAAGTAGCTTTCCGATAAATCCGTAAGGTCAAAAACCTCTAGCTTGAGTACAACCCAGTGCAACTGCTGAGCAAAAAGAATCCTCCTTCTAGGGTGGCTGTTGCACAAGCAAGAAAGGTAGTTTTCAAGATATCTTTAGTCTCACTGTAAATGTGCTCAAAATGACCCACATATTTGGTAACTTTTCATGGCACCTGGTGTGCACCAATAACTCCTCCTGATCCTTTCTCTCCATGAGCAGTCTTATGGCGTGTGATTCCCCTTCTTAATATTGTATTTTCAGGTACCTATACTTGGCCACTTTTAAACTTACTTTATTAACAGAGTAAAGATATGTGATTTAAAATAGAAGCTATGCCAGAGATAACAAATGGCTTTTGGTTTCTATTTTTCTCATATATAATAGGTTCGGTTCAGTTCAGTGGCTCAGTCGTGTCCGACTCTTTGTGACCCCATGAATCACAGCACGCCAGGCCTCCCTGTCCGTCACCAACTCCTGGAGTTCACCCAAACTAAATTGTGTTAACTCAAAAGAATAGATATGTTTATCTTCCAGATTTTCTTTGTAATAGTTAGCTGGTTAAATAAAACATTGCATTTATAGAAATAGAAGGCCATTCCTCAATTTTTCAGATGTTTCCAGCTTAACATGGGTTTGGTGACCTTATCAAGACATAAAATCATAAATTCAAAGAGGAGTAAGGTTAACTACCATGTAGACACACACACACACACACACACACACACACACACACACACACAACAACTTTGACCTCTCTCGAGTAATGACTAAACTGATCAGGACTTCTGATAAATTAACCTGATATTTAACCCTGTTTTACTCACCTAATACCCTCAGAAAATTATTTTTTCCTTCTTCACCGATTTTACACCTTAAAAGAAACTTATATGAGTTGTAGATGTACAACCAACATCTCCAGACAGAAATGAAGGCTATTTTTAGGAGAAACTAATCTCAAATGAAAGTAGAGCTTTCTACATGGTCACATATGTATTACACACTCATTACCCAAAGTGAGAAAGTAGGTCACTCCTCATTTCTTATTTATTCCCTGGCACAATCAGACTGCACAATGAAATCATGTGATATGCTTCAGAGCTACTGTCAGGACATAAAACCCAAGACAATGAGCAGCAGGACAACAGTTAGCAACAGGCAAATTCCAACAGTCTGGGTTTGGATTTGGTTTTATGTTACTAGAAGCAGATTTGCTCTGTTTTTTAATAGTTCATAAGAAACAGAAATCACAATGTATCGACTTCATATCCACCTACAAAGAGTTCAAAAAAGCCAAAGTTCTCCCCCCATTCATCCTCTTGTTCCACCAATATCTTGAAAAGAAAAAAGAAAAAAAAAAACACACAAAATGAAAAAGAGTGAGAAAGGACACAAATGATTTAAATAATTTCAATCCTTATTAAACATCACTGAAGTGCATTTGATCTATCAGGCTGACTTCCAGTTCTCACCACTAAGACCTTGCAAAGAAACTGGATTGCGTAGTTTTGTTTCCAGGGTTGATCTAGAACTGTAAAGATGAGATGTGTATGAATGTGTGTATGTGTTTTAAGTCCATTTCATAAACACGGACACAGGACGATTCTCATCATTTGTAATAGTCTTTGGAGTCCAATCATGCAGAGTAACAGGCAGGTGTAAATTAGGTCTTGTTGCAAGATATACATGGCAAGGTGAACAGTTCAGTGCTAACTAGGGGTGGGAGATTTCTGTCCATTAGGATATACTGGCCATTGGTCCCACATAATCAAAAGTTAGATGTACAGGAGTTCATATACAAACAGAGATCTTCCCTTTCAGCTTGCTGACCAAGGAAATGAGTCAAAGTGAGCCATTTCAGACAGCGAAAGAACTGTCCAAGTGCTAAAAGAGATAAAATCTTGTATTTTAATCACATGGAAAATAATTAGTGTAACTATGTACATTATAAGTTGATTGTTGTTCTTAGAGAAAGGAGTTTCCATTCTGGGTTCAAAAATCTCTGTGGACAATATGCATGTTGGGCATTGTGAGCAGGGTAGAGAGTGGAGATTTCTCTTCAGACCCAAAGTGGTTGGAATCAAAGATTTCTCAGGCTATTTAATCTCTTGCTCTGAGCTATACAAGATAAATTCTCTTCAGCTAACCTGGTTGATAGCATTCATCACAGAGCACAATGCTTTTAAGATTTAGATTATCATATGTTGAGAATTACATAGAAATAGATTTGGAATAATTTAGATTTTGCAATGACTATTCAAAATTTTGAAGTCCATTTTGCTTATTCTGCCCCCCACCCTTCCCTGGCAAGTCATAAAAGGATTTATCTAATCTCACCTAGTCTACTTATTCTATTTGTCAAGGCCTATTTCCTGACTTATCAGTCAGCTGCTATCAGTATCCTTAGGTAATATTTTTCTGATAATGATAACAGATTGAAAAAAAAAAAAAAAAACTATACAGCTCCCTGGCCTTCAATTAAATAGTTTACTCCAAGTGGAGGGAACAGACCAGGCCCTGGTCCATCTATGGGGTACATTCTCTCAAAGCTCAGTCATCAGATTCTTGAAGATGCAAGATTATTATCAGTTTTTATTCCACAAGAAGAAATTTGGTTATCAGGCCGTATCTCTTTTGGCCAACAGAATACATATAGAAATATCAAAGTGGGGGTGGTGGTTTTGCCAAGCTCTCTCAAAAATCTAGTTCCTCCTGCACATGGACATGTAGCTATCCCTCCTGTAAAATACTACAAAACATTTCTTGAAGGATCACTATGAAACTACTTGCCCTTTAAGGAAAGTCAGGCCAACTTTGCATTCCGAAAGGAACCCCAACCATAGGCAGGAATTTCACTTTTCCCAAGAGTGACCTGACACCCCCCCTACCTGAAAAGCAGGAGAGACCTTTTGAAGGAATGGGTGACTGCACTGGAAATATTTGTTTTTTCGAGAAAAGAAGACTCAGTGCAGAACATAGTATATTCTGTGGATCTGGTAACAACATAATCACCTCCTGAAGGGACTGATAAAATGGACCCAAGGTTGTGAAGGGTGGGTGGACTTTTGCAATGATGGTTCTCTTTGTTGGCCTATTGCCTGTTGCTTTGATAATCTAGGAAAATTAATTGTAGAAGCTATCAAGAAGCTAACCCTTAGCTTGCTTTGTAATACATGATATCTCAATATAAAGGTTGTTTCATTTTCCCTTGACTGGAGGGAGTTCTGGCTGAAGGTAACCCATTTCCAAGAGACAACAGGAGAGGCCAGACTAGTGGAGTTTAGAGAAGTAAGTAAGTAGCAAGTGGAAGTAGCAAGTAAGGGGAGGGACTTTAGGTAGTTCTTGCCTGGTTTCATCTGAATGGAAAAAAAAAAAAATCACTTCCACATACATGAGACAGAGTAACTGTCAAGTGGTTTGAAGTTGCTGGCTGGCTGGAGATTTCCTTTTGTCTCCTGATGTTGTTTCGTGGCTGATGAAATTCTCCCTGGGATTCACTCTCTTTCAACAGCTTCGTGCTCTCTGCACTTAATCTCATGTGGTTAAAGAGCCAGGAGGGGAGAGGCCGCAGGTATAGCAAGAGAAGAGCACAGAGAAAGGAGATAAACAAAGAAAAAGGAACGCAGAGAAGAGAAACTTTAAAGGGGGAGGGGGAGTGAGGGAGAGGGTTGAGAGAGTGTGACACAAAGAAAATTGAGAGAACTCATGTGAATGTGGAAGCATTTTTCCAATCAGATTGTCTGCAATATTAACCAAAAACAAGGGCAGCAAGATAGAGACATGGGCCACTTCTATTCCAGGGGGCAAGCTGCACAGTCTAATAATTTTTCTCTCCATTTTGAACAAATGACCTCTTGTCATGAAATCTATGGTGCGAAGCAACCCCTGGTAAATGGCAGCATTGCTCCCGTGGCGATGGTGGGAGTTGATTCTATTGCTTAGGAAGAGATACAGCTTCCCTATCGTTGTGTTTAAGGCAGTTTTCACAGCACTGGCATTCTTGGCTGCTCTGTTTTCCGAGGGATTCCATTTGCCCGTCATCTCACACTCAACCAGCCATCCTGTGTTTCACTCCTTCTTCAGGTGAAATACCACCACATTGGTGAGCACCAAAATGGTCAGAGTGCAGAGTTGTGATGGATACTTCACTAGAGTGAATAAGAGGAGAAGGGTCGACCTAGTCCTGTTATTGCTGAGAAGTTATCCTGGTATCGCCTTGTATGGAACCAGGATGTTTCACAGTGCCTCCTTCAAGTGCCTGGGAAAGCACTTTCATTTATTTTTGAGCTAAATTCAGGAGATTTTGCTAAACATTGACATCAATGCTTCATGGCTTTTAAGACACTCTATTGCTAAAGCTATTTAGGAGCAGTAACTTATGGGCAGAGTTATTGCTGTCATGTCAACTTGTGGTACAAAACTCAAATGATCAGCCCTTCTTGAATTGTTGAAATTTATGAAAAAATAAATAAATAAGAGACATTGGCCATGTTAAGGAGTCGGGGAAACCCCTGAGGAACGTCTGTGGATGTTTTCAAATGCTAACCTGAGGATTGCCCTGGGCTTTGGGTATTTTTTTAAGTAATCTTTTTTTTTTTTTTAATTCCAGAAGAGGGAAGTAATATTTCTTCTCAAAATAAAACCTTGACAAGGTATAAACATGGAAAATAGCACAGTCATGGAAAACACAACCCACAATCTAAAAATAGCCTAGGCAAACTCACTTTTTGTTAGGGATACCACGTAGAGGCAGCTCCAGTCTATTTCAGAGAAGGGTTCCCATCAGATATGGACACACTAACCCTGCCTCACTAGCTGCCAATCTCTTCTCAGTTGTGACACATAATTTGCAAACGATAAATGAGGGTCTCCTTTCTAAAACAGGAATGCCGGTGTCTCCTAAATCTGGGTCATACCTCCTTTAGTTCTTTCTCCCACATGGCCACACTACCCTAGTCTCTCCTACCCACTCACTATCAGAGAAAAGACCCTCAGCTGTTATGCCTACCTTCCTTCTAAAGGTCAAACCATTCAGTACCTGGAAACTGTTACCCTCTCCCACCCCGCACTGTACATAAGCATCACATATGTTCTTTCTACAAATTGGTTTACAGGTGCCATTTAATCAGTTCAGATTTGGAAGCTACATCTTCAAGGGTCCAAGAGAACTCACTCCCTCCCCATATTCCGCCCTTTACACATTTTCTTATAAGACATACAGCTTAATCAATTAACAAACTAAATAGCTTATATACTGGCAATATATTACAGATGGGTTTATGTCAGAGTAATAGATCACATGAAATGGACCATGTGGTACCCCAGTGCGTGATGTCTTGGGAGAGCCCTGAGGACACTGACAGTAGCATCTCTAAGTACGTGGTGCTGTATGAATACAGACACATGCGGATCTGTATCTACATCCATCTGACTAGGCCAATAGGAGCAGGTAGATGCAAGATAGAGACACACACATGCTTGATGGGGCCACTGCACACCTTGTCATGCCATTTGAAAGGGCAGTTACAGGTCACTGGTTCTGCAGCCATTAAAATTACACTTTATGGAGAAGGCTTCTCTAATTGTGTTTGATTTGCTTTCTGTAGTAAAAGCATCATTGGAAGAATACCAAAGCAAGAGCAACTAGGAGTTAAATATACATTTGGCTTAGCTGCAATACAGAACTCTGGAGAAGAAGCAGGCTGAAAGATGTGTTTCAATTTTAGACTCGGATTCTCTCCCTTGCCACGTTCTTGTCGTTGCGTGTCTGCGTTTGCGTGTGTGCGTGCGTGTCTGCGTGTGTGTTCCATCACATCATCTCCTGAAGAACGCTGGGTTTCGCAGGCAGGCGGCTAGTCACCTGCAACAACCCAGGGGTCCTGCCGAGGCTTCCAGGCTGCTGTCAGTGTCAGATGCCAGGGTCTGGTCGGTGGACATGGAGGAGATGTCATTGACGGATGAGGAAGGAGGGAGGCTCTCACTGCTGTTCACGGCTGCACCTGTGCTAAGAAAATGAAGACCGACATGACTAAACCTGGAACTAGACTCAGCTGGATGTCACTCAGCGGACAAGTGCGTGCACAGACGACAAGGCAGCGCTCCCCAACCTTTTTGGCATGAGGGACCGGTTTCATGGAAGACAGTTCTTCCACAGAGCAATAAGGGGGGATGGTTTGGGGATGATTCACGTGCCTTAGCTTTACTGTGCATTTATTTCTATTATTAGTACATCAGCTCCACCTCAGATCATCAAGCATTATTAGATCCTGAAGGCTGGGGACCCTAGATAGGGGATGTCTGCTCCATCATTCATTCGACAAGTCCTCACAGAACCACTAATACAGAGCACTACATTAGACTGTGAACATGAGGATAACAACACAGTGTCCCTGGTCACAAGTTATTCAAGGGTTAAAGCAGTCATTCAAAATTGGGAAAGGAGTACATCGAGGCTGTTTATTGTCACCCTGCTTATTTAACTTATAATATGCGGAGTACATGATGAGAAACGCTGGGCTGGATGAAGTACAAGCTGGAATCAGTGTTGCTGGGAGAAATATCAATAACCTCAGATATGCAGATGACACAACCCTTATGGCAGAAAGTGAAGAAAAACTGAAGAGCCCCCTGATGAAGGTCAAAGAGGAGAGTGAACAAGCTGGCTTAAAACTCAACATTCAGTGAAGATCATGGCATCTGGTCCCATCATTTCATGGCAAATAGATGGGGAAAGAATAGAAACAGTGACAGACTTTATTTTTTGGGTCCCAAAGTCACTGAAGATTGTGACTGCAGCATGAAAATAAAAGACACTTGCCCCTTGGAAGAAAAACTATGGCCAACCTAGACAGCATATTAAAAAGGAGAGACATTACTTTGTCCACAGAGGTCTGTCTAGTCAAAGCTATGGTTTTTCCAGTAGTCATGTATGGTGGTAAGAGGTGGACCATAAAGAAGGCTGAGCACCGAATAATTGATGCTTTTGAACTGTGGTGCTGGAGAAGACTCTTGAGAGTCCCTTGGACTGAAAGGAGATCAAACCAGTCAATCCTAAAGGAAATCAACCCTGAATATTCATTGGAAGGACTGATGCTGAAGCTGAAGCTCCGTTACTTTGCCACCTGATGGGAAGAACTGACTCATTGGAAAAGACCCTGATGCCAGGAAAGATTGAGGGCAGGAGGAGAAGGCGATGAGAGGGGATGAAATGGTTGGATGGCGTCACTGACATGAGCTCGAGCAAACTCTGGGAGATTGTGAAGGACAGAGAAGCCTGGTGTGCTACAGTCCTTGGTGTTGCAAAGAGTGGGACATGACTAGTGACTAAATAACAACAATGCAGTAACTGTCAAATTCTGCTCTACCCTAGAAATCACCTGTAATGATTCTAAAAGAAAAAAAAAAAAAACCTCCACTAAACACCCCATTCACCCTTCACACCTCTCATATCGTAACGCATCTGGCCTTGGGTAGAATCAAGGCATTTGCATTTTTCAAAAGCTCCCTGGAGACTGATGTTAAAGGCTGAAGACCACTATTCTATGAAGAGGGCAAATAAGTGAACACCTTTAAAGTAATCACCTGAACCTGGATGGTTTCAATTCAGGAAGGTGTTTGTTTGTTTGTTTGTTTTCCTGCATAAGGCAGTAGGTGAGATTTTAGTTACTGACCAGGGATCAAACCCACACTCCAGGAACTGGAATCACAGAGTCTTAACCAGAGTCTTAACCACTGGACTGCCAGGGAAGTCCCTCAGGCAACTTTTAAAACAAACACATATAAGCCTCTTATCCCAGAAATATAGGCTGAGGTAATTCCCAGAGATCAGAATTACTTTGAGGCTACAGTTATAAGAAAGGAAGGTATATTAAGTAAATATTATTTTACCGTCATTAATTTGACATCAAACTTAAAATCCATGTAGGAAAATCCAGGTAGGACTGTGGATGAAAGTTACCATAGACCAAAAAAAGAACAGAAGTCAGACCCACAGTCAGCCTCTTGAGTGCGTTTACTTTTCATCAGGCTTGCTTACCTGGGAATCTCCAAATAAGAACTACAAAAATTTTTTAATTGATCTGCTATGTAGGAATACAAAGGTTTTGAAACTCTGAGGAGAAACCTGCTTATGGTAATCACTCAATAAATACTTACTGAGCTACAGTAGTTTTAAGAACCACACAGGGGAGATTGTAAAACTGAATTAAACCAAAGCACCCTGGAAAGTCCAATCACTTTTTCTCTTTATAGAGCCTTTATATTCAAGCGATACAGGTGGTGAAATGCATGTTTTGTGAAATAGTTCACTATTAAAAATATATGAAGTATAAGCATCTAATAAAGTGAGATATATTTGGTGAAAATCATATATCCCTGTGAATAAGTCACAGTAGTATTATCAAATACATCTAATAAGTTAGGGGGAAAAATCTAATGAAGTGGAGAACTTAATACAATCTCCTTGCTCCTGGAGTAGGTAGGTGATTAAAATGTGACAGTAACTGAAGAGGGTACACACACTTAAACTAAGACAAATTACATGGATCCTTTTAAAGCTGTTCTTTGTTGATTATAACCATATTTATGCAAATTATGATAAATGTAAAAAATATAGGAAAAAAAGACAGCAATATGCACTGATCCTCAAATTAATGATAACTATTAAACTTTTGATATATTACTTTCTAGTCTTTTTGCTAGGAAGTCTAAGTATAATCATTTCATATATACCCTTTTGTATCCTGTATTTTCTTATCCAAAAAACCTATGCAATATTTCATGTTCTTTAAACTCTTAAAAATATCAGTACCCACTAATCTTAAATGTCTCTATATTTTTAAATCTGTCTTATTAACATCTTCATGTAAATACCTTGACTCTTATTATCATATAATATTATGATATATTAATGATATATATTAATGATATATATTAATATGATAAGTTATATCATATTAATATAATGTAAAGTTCGGCTCAGTTCAGCTCAGTCGCTCAGTCAAGTCTGACTCTTTGCGAGCCACGGACTGCAGCATGCCAGGCCTCCCTGTCCATCACCAGCTCCCGGAGCTTGCTCAAACTCATGGCCATCGAGTCGGTGATGCCATCCAACCATCTCAGCCTCGTCTTCCCCTTCTTTTTCTGCCTTTAGTTTTGCCCAGCATCAGGGCTTATCCAATGAATCAGTACTTCGAACGTGTGCTTAGTTGCTCAGTAAGCATACAAGTAATGTAAAGTTATCTGGCTTCAATTCATTCCAGCTTTATTTGACTATATCCTTTACAGATATGGTGCAGAGCTACTTCATTTCCTCTTCTGACATATACTAGTAGATTTCTGAGGCCAGCAGACAACTCTTGATTAAACAGCCCAACTGCCCAGCTCTGTTTTTTTCCCTTTGATTTTAGATTAAATTATACCAACATCCTCATATTCTTTCATCAGCTATGGTCTCTAATAATTGAGCATTACTGCAATGGGCTTCTCCGGAGAAGGCAATGGCACCCCACTCCAGTACTCTTGCCTGGAAAATCCCATGGACGGAGGAGCCTGGTAGGCTGCAGTCCATGGGGTCGCTAAGAGTCAGACACGACTGAGCGACTTCCCTTTCACTTTTCACTTTCACACATTGGAGAAGGAAATGGCAACCCACTCCAGTGTTCTTGCCTGGAGAATCCCAGGGACGGGGGAGCCTGGTGGGCTTCCATCTATGGGGTCACACAGAGTCGGACATGACTGAAGTGACTTAGTAGCAGCAGCAGCGATGGGCTTCTCAGAAACATCTTAAATTTTTCCACATTATTATTAAAGGGTAGAGATTAAAACTAGATGCAGGATTTTAATAAAGGCTTGATCAAATTATGGGCTGACAGAGTGAGATTACTGTCTATTCATCTCCTGAATGATATATTCTTATACTATGGATGGTTTTCAAATCACGGTACTAGAGTTTAGATTTAGTTTTAATTTGAAATATAAAATATTGCCCATATATCTTTTGTAACAGCTTCACTGAGACATATTTCACAAATCTAATTTGTATAATTCAATTTTTTTAGGTTATTCACATAGTCGTGTAATCATTACAACAATCAGTTTTGTAGAGTTTTCATCCCCACAAAAGGAAATCCTATAATCTGCTTCTTACCACCCAGCCCTAGGCCATGACTAACTTACTTTCTGTCTTTATAAAACTGTCTGTTCTGAACATATCAGATAAATGGAATCATACAATATGTGTCTTTTGTGACTAGTTTCTTTCACACAGCTTAATATTTTCAAAAGATTCATCTGTATCAATACTTCACTTCTTTTTATGACAACAGTATTCTACTGTATGAATATATCCCTTCTGTTTATCTATTTATCAGATAATATCACATGATATTTGTCTTTCTCTGACTTACTCCACTTAGTGTGATCATCTCCAGATCCATCTGTGTTGCTGCAAATGGCATTATTTCATTCTTTTTAATGGCTGAGTAACATTCCATTGTACATGTGTACATAGATCTTCATGCATCCATCTGTAGATGGGTCTTTATGTTGCTTCCTGTCTTGGCTATTGTAAACAGTGCTGCAGTGAACACTGGTATGCATGTATCCTTTCAAACCATGTTTTTCTCTGGATATATGCCCAGGATTGGGACTGCTAGATCTTTTGGTAGCTGTATTTTTAGTTTGTAAGGAGCCTCCATACTATTCTCCATAGTAGTTGTACCAATTTACATTCCCACCAACAGTGTAGGAGGGTTCCCTTTAACCCATAACCTCGCCAGCACTTACTGTTTGTAGGCTTTTTTATCATGGCCACTCTGACTGGTATGAGGTGATAACTCATTGTAGTTTTGATTTTCATTTCTCAGAATCTTTATCAACCGTATTTCTAGGGTTCCATAAATTGTTGTTGCTGACTCTGTATAGCACAAATGCATTAAAAAAGGTTCCTAACAGTGCCTCTATAAAATCCCCGTTACATTCTCAGGTTGTATGTAAAGAGTTTCCCTATACAGTGCTGTGGGGGATGGGAATCTTGTGTACTGTCTAGCAGCACGCTGCGGTGGTTTTAGTGGCTTTGAGAGTCAGTTATTAGCATTTCTTTCCAATTTTGCCTTCATCGATGACATATCAGTAGCTTGAAATTGATCACAGAATATTTACACGATCAGTTCAGTTCAGTTCAGTTGCTCAGTCGTGTCCGATTCTTTGCGACCCCATGAATTGCAGCACGCCAGGCCTCCCTGTCCATAGAAATTAGTAATTGCTACAATCAGTCCATCTTTTTTAAAGAGATGATTGCATGCAGGCATGCTCATTTGCTCAGACATGTTCAACTCTTTGTGGCCCCATGGACTGTATGTAGCCAGCCAGACTCCTCTGTCTATGGAACTCTCCAGGCAAGAATACTGGAGTGGGCAGCCATTCCCTTCTCCAGGGGATCTCCCTGACTCAGGGATCAAACTCTATTATTATTAAAAATTAAACCCCACACTGTAATTAAAAAAAAAAAAACTTTTGCTTCTGTATGATTTTTTCTATTGCACTATACTATATGCCTTCTCAACTGTAGCCATCTCTGGCTTTACTGAATGATCCTCTCAAGTCTGTTTTTTATGTAGACAATAAATAAATTTTTAAACCATAAAAACAAACAAAATTAGAAGGTTCCAGACAAATATTTTGGCTTCAAGTTGTTAGTTTACTGCCAAACAGTTTGGGACAATATGTTAAAAGTAGAATTGAACTGAATTGAACTTATCATTGCCCAGGATATCCTAGCAATGTGATAAATACCCCTCTTCCTATATTGTTTTCAGAGAAACCAGTAAAATACATACTTTTTTAATAAAATTTTTTTGTTAGTAAAGCATTATAAATTTTTGTCAATAAATGTGTCATTTAAATTAACTGGAAATACTAATAAAGTTACAGATAAAAAATACTAGTTACTTTCAAAATTACCTGAAAAAAATTTAGGTTTTATGGAAAGACATAATAACCTCAGATATGCAGATGACACCACCCTTATGGCAGAAAGTGAAGAAGAACTAAAGAGACTCTTGATGAAAGTAAAAAGGAGAGTGAAACAGCTGGCTTAAAACTCAACATTCAAAAAATAAAGATAATGGCATCCGGCCCCATCACTTCATGGCAAATAGATGGGGAAAAAATAAAAACAATGACAGACTTTATTTTCTTGAGCTCCAAAATCACTGCAGATGGTGACTGCAGCCATGAAATTAAAAGACACTTGCTCCTTGGAAGAAAAGCTATGACCAACCTAGACAGCACATTAAAAAGCAGAGACATTACTTTACCAACCAAGGTCCATCTAGTCAAAGCTATGTTTTTTCCAGTAGTTATGTATGGATGTGAGAGTTGGACTTTACAGAAAGCTGAGCACCGAAGAATTTATACTTTTAAATTGTGGTGTTGGAGAAGACTCTTGAGAGTCCCTTGGACTAAAAGGATATCAAACCAGTCAATCCTAAAGGAAATCAACCCTGAATATTCATTGGAAGGACTGATGCTGAAGCTGAAGCTCCAATACTTTGGACACCTGATGGGAAGAACTGACTCATTGGAAAAGACCCTGATTCTGGGCAAGATTGAAGGCAGGAGAAGGGGATGACAGAGGATGAGATGGCTGGATGGCATCACTGACTCAATGCATATGAGTCTGAGCAAGCTCCAGGAGTTGGTGATGGACAGGGAACCCTGGTATGTTGCAGTCCATGGAGTCCCAAAGGATCAGACATGACTGAGTGACTGAACCGAGCTGAACTTACAAAAATTTACCAGCTAAAAGTTGCATGTGTATCTGTGCGTGCACACTCAGTCACTCAGTTGTGTCTGACTCTGCAACTTCATGGACTGTAGCCCACCAGGTTCCTCTGTCCATGGGATTTTCCAGGCAAGAATACTGGAGTGGGTTGCCATTCCTTTCTCCAGGGAACCTTCCCAACCCAGGGATCACACCCGCATCTCCTGCATCTCCTGCACCAGTAGGCAGATTCCTCACCACTGAGCCACCTGAGAAGCCTAGAAGTTATCCAGCCAAAGGCATCCATAGTCTCAAAGGAAAATACTGTTCTGCTTTTCTAAATAAAATTATTTTCCTGACCCATCCACACATAAAAAGAGACACAAAGTATTATGAGAACCACTAGATTCGTTTTAGTCACTAAGATGTATTCCTTCTCTGTATTCATGGCTATCAGCTTCAGTTGGTTTAGGGGCTGATGTTTTTAAATAGAAAAAGTTATTGGGATAGATCTGTAAATAATTGGGAGGAACATACTCCCATAAGATGTAGAGGAGAAGGAGGGGCTATATATTAAAATCACTGGGAAAGCTTTATCTTCCATTTAGAGATTCTAAGAAATCTCTACCCATCTTGATGCTAAGCATCCCTAGCTCAGTGAGTCATTGTCACTTCTGGGAGGTTTACTTCTCAGGCAACAGGGTGGTGAACAGACTAAGAATCTTTGTATTAGATGACCTTCTAGTTTGTTCTTGCTCTAACATTCTATAGTAAATGCTTTTAGAAGAAAATTAATTTCTATTCATGGGCTGTTATTCCCTCAGCAGTCTTTACAAATCAATTCAGAAAGCAAGCACTCATGCTACTCTTGAAAATAAATCACTATGCAAGTAAAATCAGATAGTAGAAGGGAATATAATTATTTATTTAGAAGTGTATCTGGGGTTTAGATTTATTTCTTATTGATACACAACAATTCCATCAGTAAATTTCAAGCTTCTGTATTATTCTGCAAATGCACATTTAACTTTCTATTTACATTTTAAAAGCATCACTAAAACATGAGTTTGAGTATTAGAACAATTTTGTCACTGAAAAACTGCATTAACTTATTCCCTTGCTGCTGGGTTTCTAGTGTTGCCATGACTGAATATTAAGGGAGTCTAAGTCGTAATATTATTTCATCTCAGCTATTTACAAAATAAAATGTGATATGCAACATTCCTGAGAAAAGGTGATTATAATGAGGAATGCAATAAGGCTGAATCTTCAAAAGTTTTCTAAGTAATCGCTTTCTCTTTCCAGCATAGTTTACTGCAAATGTATGTGTGTGTGTGTTAATTGCTCAGTCGTGTCCAACACTTTGCAACCCCGTGAACTGTAGTCCATTAGTCCAGCTGAACTCCTCAGTCCATGGCTTTTCCAGGCAAGAATACCAGAGTGGCTGTATATATATATATATATATATATATATATATATATATATATATATACACCATGCACACACACACACACACATGCACACGCACACGCACACACACGCACACACACACGCGCGCACACACATACACACACGCACACACACGCACAGTGGTATGCCAATAAAAATTTAACAAATGGCTCTTCAGAGGGGTTAAGAATGCCTTGATTTGTAGAGTCAGCCAATTTCTATGTCTTAAATCCTACATGGTGGATTTCAAGCTACAATATGAGGTCAAAAAACTCAGATGTACACAAGCGGCTCGTTGCTCCAGCACATGGCTGTCTTATGTCTCCGCATAATGCACGGAAATATATCAAACACAGGGACTTCCCTGGTGGTCCAGTGGTTGAGGATCCACCTGCCGACGCAGGGACACAGGTTCAATCCCTGGTCCAGGAAGATTCCACATGCCTCAGAGCAACTAAGCCCATGTGCCACAACTACTGAGCCCTCATGCCACGGTTAGTGAAGCCCATGCACCCTGGAATCCACACTGCACAACCAGAGAAGGCACCTCAGTGAGAGGCCCACACACCGCAGCTGGAGGGTAGTCCCCCACTCACTGCAGCTGGAGGGTAGTCTCCCACCCACTGCAGCTGGAGGGTAGTCCCCCACTCACTGCAGCTGGAGAAGCCCATGGGCAGCAGTGAAGACCCGCTGGGCAAAAATAAATAATAGCTAGCTAAGTAAATAAAAGAATAAAAAATACCAAACAGAAATATGTCATATAATATGTATCACACGTATGATTTCTCAAAATCAAGCCAGGAATCTTTTCCTTTAAAATCATGTAGTGAAAGATTGAATCCACAATCATTTTAACTATAAATTGCTTAAGCCAGGCCACTATAGTTTAGAGCAGGTGTAGAAGGTAGATAATTTAGTATTGTTACAGGTAGTTGGAATGGGTAAAAGTATTTTGGCCTTCTCGTGTGCACAAAGAGCCTAAGGGGAATGTTTTATGATTAATTGCTAGCACACTAAACTAACTGCTAAGTCACTTCAGTCGTGTCCGACTCTCAGCGACCCCATGGACTGCAGCCTTCCAAGCTCCTCCGTCCATGGGGTTTTCCAGGCAAGAGTACTGGAGTGGGCTGCCATTGCCTTCTCCGACACTAAACTAAACGGGCATGCAAAAAATTTCAGGAATATATATGTCCCACAGTGAATAAATAAAAAAACCACCTGAAAGCATGGCAAAGCTTTGTCTGAAGCAGGAGTAAATGCCAGAAGCAACATTTGTGTACTTGATACTCGGTTCATTTACCTTCATGATGATTAACAAGTGAATAAGTATTAACTGGCATAAGAACATACTGAACTGCATACTGTCCCAAAACTATAATCCTGTCTTGAATTTTGTCTTTGGGAGAGCACCAAGAAACATGTTGAGGAAAGACCTGAGCACCAATTTCCAAATTAATAAATATTTAACAGGCTACTATTATGTGTAAGTTCTCAGTCCTGTCTGACTCTTTGCAACTCCATGGACTGTAGTCCATGGAATTCTCTAGGCCAGAATACCGGAGTGGGTAGCCTTTCCCTTCTCCGGGGGTTCTTCCCAACCCAGAGATCGAACCCATGTCACCCGCATAGCAGGCAGATTCTTTACCACTGAACCACCAGGGAAGCCCTTCTCTGGTGGCTCAGAGGTTAAAGCGTCTGCCTATAATGTCGGAGACCTGGGTTCGATCTCTGGGTTGGGAAGATCCCCTGGAGAAGGAAATGGCAACCCACTCCAGTATTCTTGCCTGGAGAATCCCATGGACGAGGAGCCTGGCGGGCTACAGTCCACGGGGTCACAGAGTCGGACACGACTGAGCGACTTCACTCACTCATTATGTGTAAGGGATAATACTCTGGCACCGCAGGGCACACAAAGCTGAATATTTAAATCTTTTTCTCAATGAATTTACAATCGATACAGGTAATAAGACAATGTGTAAAATACAAGTACTATTAGGACCCATAGGAAAGAAAGATCTTATTCTTTGGGAAGATATGAAAAGTCTTTTGGAACAGATACGAAAAATATTTGGGGACAAGGTGGTAATAAAAGAACACTTTTGAATGGGCAGAAAGGTGGGGAGCCAGTCAAGTAAGGCAGCGACAACGCAGGACCCTAGAATGGGTATAGTATCAAAAGCGGGAAAATGTGGAGTGTATTTCAGAGGGCTGTCTGTGTCAGAGGTTACTAGGCTTAAATTATAAGTGATGCAAAGCTATTGGAGGCACTGATCAGTAAATGATTGCTCAACCTATAGTTCTGAAAGATCAACTTAGGTCAAGACTGAAGTATGGTAAATTATTTCAAGAAAACTTTAATCATAATGGTGTTAACATAAAGGTATGGTAGCAATTCGATGTAAGACATCTAGCAAGCAAAATGTTTAGGATGCAAAGAGTGACTGACAGTCATAATGTGGGTATGGAGTGAAAGGTCAGTTATGGGTTTCAGGCTGGGAGGCTGAGAAAAATAGAGTTGCCATTAATAGAAATGGGAAAGTTGAGACAAAATTTACGGCTGAGTGGGTGAATCTAAATGGAGAGGATGTGTTTGGTTTTAAACAAATGGAATCTGAATTGGCAGCATCTCACGCGTCCTGGCCCAGTATCCTAATTTCTTTATGACTAGGTTATACTCATCATTACATAATTTGGCAGAATGAATTTATTTCACAGTGATTCCAGAAATAACAAACTACTCTGTAAACTAGGCTTCAGTTTTATTCACCTTAAATATATTTCTTACAAACTTAAAAATAATTACTTGGCCAAGACTCAGGTTCATCTATTCAGAGCACGTAGAAATTATGTCAATAACCTTAGATACTGTTCAAGAAAATGATCCAACACTTGGGATTGGTGCCAAAAAAAAAATGAGCATATAACCTTTTACTATCACACTTGAGCATTTTTTAATAGGCCCCCTCCAAAGGGTCATCTAACTGTTTTGTGGAACATAACTTTTTGACTTAATATTCTCAGTAGATTAGGATCCAGATGTTTTATAACATTGTAAACTTGTAGAAAACTGATAAAGTAAAACTCTTTTCTTTTTCTGCCTCGTAGAAAAGACAACCACAAAGATAGGTTTGGTTGCTGTGTAGGACATTTGTAGGTTTTTATTTAATTTGGTAATCTTATCTCAGTGTTATTTTTTCCATAGACTGCTGCTGCTGCTGCTGCTGCTAAGTCGCTTCAGTCATGTCCGACTGTGCAACCCCAGAGACGGCAGCCCACCAGGCTCCCCTGTCCCTGGGATTCTCCAAGCAAGAACACTGGAGTGGGTTGCCATTTCCTTCTCCAATGCATGAAAGTGAAAAGAGAAAGTGAAGTCTCTCAGTCGTGTCCGACTCTTAGCGACCCCATGAACTGCAGCCTTCCAGGCTCCTCCGTCCATGGGATTTTCCAGGCAAGAGTACTGGAGTGGGGTGCCATTGCCTTCTCCTTTCCATAGACTACCTAATCTTAATTTCTCATATCTTCACTGAACTTTGTCATCCTGTCATTTCCCTCATTAAGGAGCTAAAAGAAACTTTGCATGTACTCACTTTCTTTTGCAATAAGAATGATGACTTTAATGATTAAAGAATTACACTTCAATTATATACAAACTTTGTTCCTTTACCAAACACTCCAGCCTTTCTTATGGCAGATCACTGATCGCATCCCTTTAATGATCCATTGATCTCACTTGTACCATCGCTAATTCCTTTCTGCCTTCCCTGAGCTGTACAGTTTGCCTGAAAGGAATCGTGGGAATAAGATTTTTGTAGAAGTTTGTGAAAGTATTGAAAAGCAAATTGTGTATTTTTATGCCATCATAGATTAGCTGTTGTGAAGACCTGGTCAGGGTTGAGGGGAAAGTGGAGGAAACAAGCAGAAGATGGGGTATCCTGGAGTGGATAGCATAATTCTGAGCTCTTTGCAAAAAAGAAAGGAGATAATGAATGGATTTCCCTGGTGGTCCAGCGGTTAAGAATCTGGCTTGCAATGCAGTGGGTAAGGGTTTGATCCCTGGTTGGGGAACTAAGATCGAATATTGCTGCGGGACAATTAAACCCATGTGCTGCTGCTACTGAGCCCATGCAGCACAACTAGAGGGTTCTTCTGCAGCAACAAAAGATTCTACATGTTGCAATGAAGATCCTGCATGCTGCAAATAAGACCTGATGCAGAAATAAACAATTTTTTAAAGAAAGAAGAATAGAAGAAACTGTGAAATTTGTCCTGTCCTGTCTTGAAATGGGGCTTCCCTGGTGGCTCAGTGGTAAAGAATCTGCCTGCAATTCAGGAGACCCAGGTTCGAGCCCTGGCTTGGGAAGATCCCCTGGAGAAGGAAATGCAACCCACTCCAATATTCTTGCCTGGAGAATTCCAGGGACAGAGAAGCCTATCGGGCTACAGTCCATGGGATTGCAAACAGTCAGACACGACTAAGCGACTAACACTTTCACTTTCACATCTTGAAATAGGGCTTCCTAGGTGGTGCTAGAGGTAAAGAAAGAATCTGAATCTGCTTGCAATGCAGGAGAAATGGGTTCAATCCCTGGGTCAGGAAGATCCCCTGGAGAGGATAATGGCAACTCACTCCAGTATTGCCTGGAGATTTCCATGGATAAAGAGGCCTGGTGGGCCACAGTCCATAGGATTGCAGAGTCAGACACAACTGAGCAACACTTTCACTTTCAACACTTCCTGAAATGCTAAGTCACCCTTCACTGGATTCTGGTATTTCAACTTCTTAATGATTATAGGAAAAAGTATTTTGACCATTATGATAATTCTTAAGTTAGGGAGTCTTTCTGCCTTAGCAGGTGGCATCTTGCTGTTGGATTCAGTCTCTGGGCTCTTTAATCAGCAGCAGATAGAACAGGCAGGTTAAGTAAGAAGCATCTTCTACAGACTTGTATCAGTATAGAGGCGGGGTTGAATAAATAGGGTGGGCAGACAAACAACTCCGATGATTCCTTTAACCTTCTTTGACAATAGGAAAGACTTGACATAGAATTGGACATTTCCCTAAGTCTAGAAGTGAGAAAAACATGTCATAACTAAACAGCATCGGTTTGGGTATCATAGTAGTTGTGGGTTGCAAACTTGTTAAAGAGTAATATCAGCAGGAGGAATTGACTCACTCATTCTGTTTCCTGAAATGATTTAAATTGCATGGGAAAAATTATATATCAAAAGTAGGACACCAAATCTACTTTCTCTAAGGTAATAATTTGCAGCCTACAGTTTTGTCAGCATGATCTGAGTGTTGTTTAAAGCTGATGATAAAGTTGTTACATTATTTAAAACTATTTTTATATTCTCTTTCTATTCAGAACATCGGTCCTAGGAAAAATATATTGGCATTAAAAAGTGTAAGTAAATTATCTCAAGTCATCCTAAAGCTCATTGGTGAGCTCAGGAAAATATGAGTATTATATATGTGCATGCTAAGTTGCTTCAGTTGTATACAGCTCTTTGTAACCCTATGGACTGTGGCCCACCAGACTCCTCTCTCAATGGGATTCTCCAGGCAAGAATAGGGAGTGGGTTGCCATGCCCTCCTCCAGGAGACCGTCCCGACCCAAGGATTGAACCCTTGTCTTTTATGTCTCCCGTGTTGGTAGGCAGGTTTTTTACCACTGGGAAGCCCATGTATATGTACTAATGTGTGCTATATTTTGTAGACTGCCAATGGAAAGATTTTTCTGTGCTGACTTTAATTGGACCCCGTTGTGGTTAAGGCTTCAACTACTGTCACATCAACCTTAGGAAGAGTAAACTTTAGAGTGAATGAAGGAAAAGGTTTTAGCTGGAGGGATTGATTCCTGAACTCCACACTGAGGTGGTGGTCAAGAGGGCATTATGGATCTGAATTTTGAAGAGGAGCACCCACCCTTTAATCAGATTATGCTAATATTTCTTCAAGATTCCTTGTTATTTTAAAGCTCTGAAAGAACTCATGCTAAATCATTATAGTCAGAATAAATGCCACACTAACCATCAAAAGCAAGGAGACTGAAATCATTAGAGGGAAACAGGTAACACTGGTTCATATGCTTGATAAGCAGTATTATTGACTGCAATCTCTCCTTAAGGCCAAGAAAAATACGCAAGTACCGGTTTGTTGGTTATTCATTGAGAGTGAGTACCTGAAGGAGAAGGCTGTCCTTTCACAACGCCATTCTTCGTCTTTTCTTCCGAGTTCATTACTTCCTTATAGATAAGTTCTGTAACAAAGGTACCAGTGTTATGAAAATCAGTTTTCTCCTTAACCCAAAGAAAAAGTCATTCATAACAAACAATAACATTTTGATGGGACTGAGTCAATTACAAATCAAGTGGAATTTTTTACTCTTCTGTTTTTACGTGCTCAGTCATGTCCAACTCCTTGAGACTCCGTGAACTGTAGCCTGCCAGGCTCCTCTGTCCATGGAATTTTCCAGGCAAGAGTACTCAAGCGGATTGCCATTTCCTCCTCTAAGGAATCTTTCCAACCCAGGAATTGAACCTGAATCCCCTGCATTGGCAGGTGGATTCTTGACCACTGAGCCACCTGGGAAGCCCTATTTTCTCGCAAAAGCACAGAGCTTGGCAAACATAGGTGCTCAACAGTGCATTTGACCAAATCAATGTATGTAGAATACACATTACTTCTTTTCTGAATTCTTTGGGGAATTTCTGATGCATTCTGACTTTATCTCTTACAGATTTTAATGCCTTAGTTTTGAACATCCATTTCTCTTTTATGTTCTTTCCCTAAGAGATGCACATATTCTTGTGACTTGAAATTATTACTTTCTATCCATTTCCAACTCTTACTTCATCTTTTTTTCCAGACTCAAATTTTGGATTTGTAAAACTAAACTTGCCTAAAATCCAACATTAAAAAAAATTATTACCCTCATTTCCAAACTGGCATCCATTTCTGGCTTTTTCATTGCTAGAGATAAAAATGTGTATATATTCATTTCTTTTTACTTTATCCCTTTTAGCTAAAAATTACTCTGTGCAATTCATTCCTGCTTTGCAATGGCTTACAATTAACACAAGCACCATCCTTTATAGGTATTCCTCCAGTTTTCAGAATTGAGTCTATCCTCCTTGAGTGATATTTACACCCTATTACTTACCTAACAAGAACCTTTGAGTGCGCTCTGGTCCTTATTTAGATCAACTCTTTTTCTGTCTATCATTCTCATGATTTTTAAAATTTGATCTACTGTTTATATGAGCTTATTTTTCCATACTCTCCAATATGATCTCTCGAACAGTGGATTCTCCTTACTATCTTTATAGCACATTTTGATCATTCTTACCCTTTGGTTTTCTCTTATATTTTCATTCTAGTATTTTTCTCTATTTTTTATTTTCCCAACTTAGAATTACTAATTCTTTCAAGGTAGCTCAAACATTTCTTTCCTTCTGATGTACCCTTTCTCTTCCTCCTCATTTTGACCTAATCATTTGTTATAAACTGCATTTGGTTTTTTCATATTTATTCTACTCTGTGGTTATTTATATTAGTTTAGCAATTCTTCTCTGCTTTGTTTCATCCTGAGTATGATATTGACCATATAGTATGTGTTTGGAAAAGTTTTGTTAAAAAAAAAAAAAGGTAATTAATATATTCACTCACTGTTTTCTTACTTTAAATGAGAAATAAGCTGTTTGAATGCATACATTTTCATTTAAATTCTCAAGTCATATAAATTGAGTGAGTGAATTCACATATTCACTCTTTTATTTTATAATGCCTAGAACCATCTCAGGCATAACATTATCCATTTAATGTGATAATTTTATGTACAAACTTAGAATGTTTAATTCTGAAATTTTGAATTAAAGCTTGACTTTCACCATGACAAATATTTTGACAATCAGTACTATTTTTTAAAATATGTCAGTAATTAATTCCTTTCATTTTGGAGTAAATGTAATATTGCTATTAGTATGAAAAGACAGATGAAGTTTAGGAGTTTTGAAAATGGTCTAAGAGGATAGCCCTTAGAAAACCATCTGTTACTAAAGCATTTTAAAAGGAAAATACTTAAAAATATTTTATGAGTTGAAAAAAAAAGAAAAAGTACACTTAATTAGGCAGTAGGATCACCTTTCCATTCTTCAATGGTGTGCTCTCTCTCATCCAGCTGTTTGTCATATATCTGAGGTGGGGGCTGCGGGGAAAAAAATGAACAGACAATAAGCTTTCTATAATAGCCTAAAAATAAACTCTTACAATGCAGGAGAATATCTTGCTATTCACTGATTTTAGGGGTGATCAGAATCTCATATAAATTGTGGAGTAATTATAGTGGTGAAGAAGTTTACATTGCCCCAACAAACATATGAAGGATTCATTTACATGCCAATATTTGCTGCTAACAAATAAGGCAGCTGAATACAAAACCCAAGAGCTCACTTTCCAAAATCTAATTCAGAACTCATGTGTTACCAATTAATGTTCAGTTTGGAAATGGCAACCTGCTCCACTATCTTGCTAGGGTAATCCCTTTTACAGAGGAGCCTCATGGAATCGCAAAGAGTTGGAAACAATGGAGCAGGCATACATTCACTCTCTTTAGAATGCAAACAAGACACTTGATAACAAGGACCCAGAAGTTGCATTTTGTCCATTCACTAGCCCTCTAACAGAACCCTGCTAAAATTATCCCAGACTGATAAGATTCTGTTCCATTTTTAGAGCCTTGTGAAGAAGAGTCTTCAATGCCTCTCAACAGACCATAGTACTAGCCTCCAGCATAAAGGAATATTTAGACCTAATCAATTTTTATTCTTTTGAAGCATCTTAAGACATTTTTAGACATAGCTGGGTGCCCTATATTTAAATGTTTTAATATATTTCCTCCCCTCAGGCAGAAGCAAATGCCAGTTCTCTAGAGGGGTTCAAGGTTCACTCACCTTGGACCCCCGAGTGGCCCAACTTAACCCTCTCTAGGAAAAGGATATGACAGAACTTTTAGCCTAACATATGCCTTCCTCTTGCTCTGAGGAATTTGGATATGGAAAAGGAGAAATTTTCACAAATTGAGGTGCCTTTTAGGAAGGAGATCTCAGACAGATTCCTTAACCTGCTCCTCCCAAATCTTGGACCTAGAGAATTCTATCATGGTGACATGGTAGCTCCAATTCAGCTCAAGGAAGAGGGAAAGAAAAAAAAAAAAATATCTTAGAGAAAGAAAGAGGTGAGAGAGAAGGAGGTATATTGGCCAACAATGGCTTCAGTGAAAAAAAAAAAGAGCTGCAAACGTCTGGTGCCATGAGACAGGGGCCCCAGAATTCACGCTGTCCAATGCTCCAAAAGCAGCAGTTTTTTATAAGAAACAGTTGCTCTCAATAAAGTGACTCAGGTCTATTAGGATGTGTGTGCACACTCAGTCGCTCAGTTGTATCTCTTTGGGACCCCCATGGACTGTAGCCCACTAGGCACCTCTGTTCATGGAATTTTCCAGGTAAGAATAATGGAATGGGCTGCCCTTTCCTACTTGAGGGGATCTGCTCCACCCAGGTTTTGAATGCACATCTCCTGCGTCTCCTGCATTGGCAGGCAGATTCTTTACTGCTGAACCACCTGTGAAGCCTGTTCGTTTTGAGGACAGCCTTCCTCACAAGGGCTATCACAGGAAGACTTTGGACAAGATCTTCAGAGAAAGTTTCTGGCTTCTGTGGGAAGGTCTTTGACCTGTGGGCAGCACCGTAGTATCACATGGTTCTTCTTTACTGTGTGCAGAATCCCTGGCAGCCTGCATCATAACAGACAGGAACACTCCCCTTAGTCTCAGTATGCTGAGCCAGTGTCACATATCACAGAAGGAGCTGGATATAAAACTGAAAGACTGACCAGTTGTCGTGGGCAGCTTAACACCATATGGAATTACTGAGAAACAACTACTGATGAGCTCAGACATTCCTTCAAAATCTACGACTGCTACTGGGACAGAGGTTTTAAACCAGCTACTGTGATTCCTTGGTGGTTCACACGGTAAAGAATCCTCCTGCAGCGCGAGAGACCTGGCTTTGATCCCTGGGTTGGGAAGATCCCCTGGAGGAGGGCATGGCAACCCACTCCAGTATTCTTGCCTGGAGAATCCTATGGACAGAGAAGCCTGGTGGGCTACAGGCCATGGGGTCGCAAAGAGTCGGACGTGACTGAGCGACTAAACACACATGCACCAGTTATAGAAATATGATGATTTAATGCGTGCATGAGCAAAATAAGGTTATTTTTGATAAATTGTGAAAATGCATCTAAGTAAGCTAACGCAAAGCCAAACTCTGGTTATGTAAAGACACTTTTCCCAAGCGGCAGGTTTTCTGCTTTGCCTCTTACTGAGCTTACATAAAGCCATGGTGAGGTCTTCTCTAAGTGAGCCCTGTCCAGGCCCCCCAGCAGGGAGGCACACAAGCTCTCAGAGCCCCCCACTCCTCCTCTACCCGCACTCCCGAGCTCTGTGCACTGTTGGTGCCTCTTCTAACAATAGACTCAGCTCAGGACCCTTTGTGGCTGACATCTCCAAGCAGTGGATTTTTTAAGTTTCAAAACGGAACATGGCTCAAGAGTGTTATTTCCTGCCAAAGCTCATGAATGCCATATTCTCTTTGCAACTAAACTGTTTGAGAGAGGTTTTCCTTGGAGCTTCAGCAGATTGCTGTTGCTGATGTAGAAAGCACGAAGTATTACACTCTAACTGCAAACTATAAAGAAAGAAAGCAGAGTACTGAGTCCAAGATGTTACCTTTCAACAAATCAAAAGGACTGCTTTCAACACACCTGCATTAGCGCTATGGTTGAAAGAGCAACCTGTTTGTTTGTTTGTCTGTTTTAAAAGAGGGGATTCGATCACCTGCAATGGAAGGGTACTTCACATAAAGATGTTTCTACATCGCAATATAAAATAGTAATTGACCAATAATCCAAAAAGAGTAATGTCATATTCCAACATACATATGCATGTGCTCAGACAGCTATCATCAGCATGCAGTGGTCCAGACACCCCCTGCCTTTCCTGTTAAATGAAGCTAGGGGTCTACTGCTCTGTTGTTCCCTTTCCCCACCTTACTAAACAGGAAGGATTCTCTCTTCCCAGGTAACATTCTAAATAAGAAGGAAATGAGGAGTGAGTATCATGAGAAGTGCCCCAGAGAGTATTTTAAGAAAGTTTAGTAGATTTGAACAAATTGAGATGTGAGAAAATTAAGGATGAGAAGAAATTAAGAATAATCTATGGAGAGTTATTAGGGCTTATATCTTGCATGCTTTTGCATATTCTTCAAGAGACTGATGATTTCTTTCCTCTTGAAGATTTGAACTCTGTTTACCTGTTTTAAGTTCTTTTAGGAATTCATATAGATTGCATGTCTAAGTTAATATGGATTAGATGTGTTTTATATTAATTACACCATATATACAGGCACAAATGTTTTCAGTTAAATTAGATAAACATATGGCCAAATACAAGTAACTATGAGTTAGTAGATATTGGGATTGACTTATTCATTTATTAAATTCATTCATTCATTAAAGGTTTGGGGCACCCAGTATATGTATGCTAGGCTATATTAGAAATTGATATTTTGAAAGTGAATAATATGACTGCTTGACTTCAAGGAACTCAGAATTTAGCAGGGTAAGACTTATGCAAAACAGGTAATTAACATACAACATGAAAAATAAAAGAAATACATAGGTGGTATATGGGAGCAGAGTGAAGAAACACTAAGCAAAACCTTTTGATTCTTGGAGTAGATGATACTTGTACTAGTTCAGTGAGCAAAAAAATATCTTGGATACTGACAAGGTAAAGTGAGGAAAAGAAAAAGATGACTCTAGGCCACAGAATCTAGAAAACAGAATGATGATGGTGGTGAGGATGGTGCTGGTGATTGTGGCAGTGCTGGTGTGTGTGTGTTTCTCTGCTCAGGTGCACACACACAGCAAGAGAACCAGAAGCATCTGTGGTCATAAAATATAACTTATGTGGTCAGAAGGGACAAGAGGGCCATGCCTAGAGAAACAGATGGGTCAGAGAAAGGCTGGATCAAGAACGGTTTCAGTTCAGTTCAGTTCAGTTCAGTTCAGCTGCTCAGTTGTGTCTGACTCTTTGCGACCCCATGAATTGCAGCATGCCAGGCCTCCCTGTCCATCACCAACTCCCAGAGTTCACCTAGACTCACGTCCATCGAGTCAGTGATGCCATCCAGCCATCTCATCCTCTCTCGTCCCCCTCTCCTCCTGCCCCCAATCCCTCCCAGCATCAGAGTCTTCCAATGAGTCAACTCTTCGCATGAGGTGGCCAAAGTACTGGAGTTTCAGCTTTAGCATCATTCCTTCCAAAGAAATCCCAGGGCTGATCTCCTTCAGAATGGACTGGTTGGACCTCCTTGCAGTCCAAGGGACTCTCAAGAGTCTTCTCCAACACCACACTTCAAAAGCATCAATTCTTCGGTGCTCAGCCTTCTTCACAGTCCAACTCTCACATCCATACATGACCACTGGAGAAACCATAGCCTTGACTAGATGGACCTTTGTTGGCAAAGTAATATCTCTGCTTTTGAATATGCTATCTAGGTTGGTCATAACTTTCCTTCCAAGGAGTAAGCGTCTTTTAATTTCATGGCTGCAGTCACCATCTGTAGTGATTTTGGAGCCCAGAAAAATAAAGTCTGACACTGTTTCCACTGTTTCCCCATCTATTTCCCATAAAGTGATGGAACTGGATGCCATGATTTTCGTTTTCTGAATGTTGAGCTTTAAGCCAACTTTTTCACTCTCCTCTTTCACTTTCATCAAGAGGCTTTTGAGTTCCTCTTCACTTTTTGCCATAAGGGTGGTGTCATCTGCATATCTAAGGTTATTATTTCTCCCGGCAATCTTGATTCCAGCTTGTGTTTCTTCCAGTCCAGTGTTTCTCATGATGTACTCTGCATAGAAGTTAAATAAACAGGATGACAATATACAGCCTTGACGAACTCCTTTTCCTATTTGGAACCAGTCTGTTGTTCCATGTCCAGTTCTAACTGTTGCTTCCTGACCTGCATACAAATTTCTCAAGAGGCAGGTCAGGTGGTCTGGTATTCCCATCTCTTGAAGAATTTTCCACAGTTTATTGTGATTCACATATTGCTGAAGCCTGGCTTGGAGAATTTTGAGCATTACTTTACTAGCATGTGAGATGAGTACAATTGTGCAGTAGTTTGAGCATTCTTTGGCACTGCCTTTCTTTGGGATTGGAATGAAAACTGACCTTTTCCAGTCCTGTGGCCACTGCTGAGTTTTCCAAATTTGCTGGCATATTGAGTGCAGACTGAAATGAAGATGTTTTTCTAATGGGGGAGAACCCACTGAAGAATGAAAGATAACAGCATGGCCAAATCTATGGGCAGAGTCAAGAAAGACACAACTAGAATCACAGAGAAGAGTCAGGGAGCTGCTGCACCATCTAGAAAAAACACTAAAAGGTCTGGCTGGGGTGGAGACGGTAAAAATAGATAGAAACATGGATTCAAGAATCCTTAATTCTTGGGGTGGGATGGGGAGGGAGATGGGATGGAGGTTCAAAAGGGAGGAGATATATGTATACCTATGGCTGATTCATGTTGAGGTTTGACAGTAAACAACAAAATTCTGAAAATCAAATTAAAAAAGAATCCTTAATAAATATTAATAAACCAAATTGCTAGAATTTTGTTTTTGGACTGTGTGTGATGGGGAAGAATGACTCCCAGATTTCTAAACACAGTAGCTAGACAATGGCAATATTTGTGGAGTCAACTGAAAATATAGAGAGTAAAAACATAGAAAATGAGATTGATAGAGAAATGAGCCTTAGTGTTATGTGGGCAGAGATGGTTATTTGATAATCAAACATATAATATGATGTTCATAGAAATGCCGTTGGCTAGAAAAGGCAATGGCACCCCACTCCAGTACTCTTGCCTGGAAAATCCCATGGACAGAGGAGCCTGGTAGGCTGCAGTCCATGGGGTCACTAAGAGTTGGACACGACTGAGTGACTTTACTTTTACTTTTCACTTTCATGCACTGGAGAAGGAAATGGCAACCCACTCCATTGTTCTTGCCTAGAGAATCCCAGGGACGGGGGAGCCTGATGGGCTGCCATCTATGGGGTCGCACAGAGTTGGACACAAATGAAGCTACTTAGCAGCAGGAGCAGAGACATTTATTTGAGACTATCAGCAAGAGGAGTTTGCTGAAGTCAAAGCAGGGAGAAAGAGTAAAGGGCCAAAATGGACCCCTGTCAGACACCAAAATTTAAAGGTTGGCCAGAGGAAGATGAGTTACAGAAGGAGGAGGTGGGGGGAACAAGAGGAGGGGAAAGGAACATTTATAGAAATACATGGAGAATGAGAGTATTGCTATAGATGTGCAGTGATCAGAGGGTTTAAAAAATAAAAAAGAAGTAATTGGAAGTTTCTTATAAATAAAATAAAGATTTTGGCTTTGAAAATACCAGAAAGGCATGATATAAAGTATGCCTCTGAAACCCATCAAGGTTTCCAAACTTCAAAATTGCCATCATGCCCATAAAGATCCAGATAGATTCTTGGTGGGGAACATTAATACAAGCTAGCACCTAAAAGACAGGAACATTATAGAAGAAATATCCTCAATGCTAACATGGATATGGTATATGAATAAAACAAAAAACTGCATAATAGATTGCGACACTGTGACACTAAAGAAAAATGTTACAATGCTCTTAGATCTGCTCCCCTAACTATCTTTGTATGTGCTAAGTTACTTCAATCATGTCCAACTCTTTGCAAACCCATGGACTGTAGCCTGCCAGGCTCCTCTGTCCATGGGATTCTCCAGTCAAGAATAGTGAAATGGATTGCCATGCCCTTCTCCAGGGGATCTTCCCAACCCAGGGATCGAACTGCGTCTCTTATGTCTCCCACATTGGCAAGTGGGTTCTTTTCCAATGGTGCCACCTGGGAAGCAGGGCTTCATAAATGAAGATCACTCTTCTATATCTAATTCTATCTCTTCTATATCTAAATAAGGGAAGTAATATTTTTTTCTGAGAAGATACTGTACACTAGGCTTTTATATACAGTGTAATAATCCTCGAATCAGGAAACTGGGATTCAAAAACGTTTTAAAAAAATATCTTGAAGTTACAAAGTTAATTAATGATAGACTTTTGATTAAAAATTTAAGAATATGAAGAATGATTCAGAGCAAATAGTAATTGAGATGAATCTAAAATAAGGGATAATGAAACAATATCTAAACAATATTTAAATTAGGATCTTTGTAAAACAGGAAATAGAAACATAAGTATAGAGGGTTTTTGTATGAAGCATACAGAGGACTGTACTTCTCAGCTTGCCCAGCATAGTCACCGTGTGTGCTTGCTGTCCTCGCAGTTACTAAGAGCCCTCAGCTCCTTCACTCTCATAAGTGCTTGGAGGACAATTATGTGAGCAGCCTACTTGGCAATGCTGAAATATGCCTATTAGGGATGTCAGGGATACAACAATTGGAAGGGTGGAGAAAATAACTGCAACATTTTTCTACCACTGGAGTCTCAACACTTGCAGCTGTACCCTTTCCTGCTCAAGGACAACATGTCAGCATTTTCTTCCATTTTCTGCATTTTGGGGAATGTGAAACTCAGATATTAGTACTGCCAGACAGTACACGCTCCTGCTGCTGCTAAGTTGCTTCAGTCATGTCTGACTCTGTATGACCCCATAGACGGCAGCCCACCAGGCTCCCCCATCCCTGGGATTCTCCAGGCAAGAACACTGGAGTGGGTTGTCATTTCCTTCTCCAATGCATGAAAGTGAAAAGTAAAAGTGAAGTTGTTCAGTCGTGTCTGGCTCAGCGACCCCATGGACTGCAGCCTACCGGGCTCCTCCGTCCATGGGACTTTCCAGGCAAGAGTGCTGGAGTGGGGTGCCATAAAAGAGTACATTTCTACATTAAGTTAAGTCGCTCAGTCGTGTCCGACTCTTTGTGACCCCGTGGACTGTAGCCCACCAGGCTCCTCTGTCCATTGGATTCTCCAGGCAAGAATACTGGAGTGGGTTGCCATTTCCTTCTCCAGAGGATCTTTCTGACCCAGGGATTGAACCCAGGTCTCCCACATTAGAGGCAGACGCTTTAACCAAATTAAGGAATATGGATTTGGGGGGCAATCTCGAGTTGTTATGGCTGGGCATGATTTCTTGCTGAAGAGATCTTTTTAATCAGCATCTACTTAAATTCCTAGTTGATTATCCTAAGGTACAAGTTGTTCTCTCTTGCAACTTCATTTTTTTAATTGGAGTATAATTGCTTTATAATATTGTCTTGGTTACTGCTATACAACAATGTGAATCAGCTATCAGTTCAGTCCAGTTCAGTCCAGTTCAGTCGCTCAGTCATGTCTGACTCTTTGCGACCCCATGGACTGCAGCACACCAGGCTTCCCTGTCCATCACCAACTCCCAGAGCTTGCTCAAACTCATGTCCATTGAGTAGGTGATGCCATTCCAACCATCTCATCCTGTGTCATCCCCTTCTCCTCCTGTCTTCCACCCTTCCCAGCATCAGGATCTTTCCCAATGAGTCAGTTCTTTGCATCCGGTGGCCAAAGTATTGGAGTTTCAGCTTCAGCATCAGTCCTTCCAATGAATATTCAGGACTGATTTCCTTTAGGATTGACTGGTTGGATCTCCTTGCAGTCCAAGGAATTCTCAAGAGTCTTCTCAACCCCACAGTTCAAAAGAATCAGCAATAAGTATACATATATCCCCTCCCTCTTGAACCTCCCTGCCCACACCCCCATTCCCACCCATCCTCACAGAGCACCGGGCTGAGCTCCCTGTGCTGCACAGCAGCTTCCCACTAGCTACCTACTTTACACATGGCGGTGCATATATGTCAATCTCACTCTCCCAATTCCTCTCACACCTCCCTTCCCTTTCTGTGTCCACATGTCCATTTTCTACATCTGTGTCTCTATTCCTGGCATGCAAACAGATTCATCTGAACATCTATACCATCTTTCTAGAGTCTATATCCTGCTGCTGCTGTTTAGTGGCTAAATCATGCCTGACTCTTTGTAGCCCCATGAACTGTAGCCCACCAGGCTCCTCTGTCTTTGGGATTTCCCAGGCAAGAATACTGGAGTGGGTTGCCATTTCCTTCTCTAGGGGATCTTCATGATCCAGGGATCGAACCTACGTCTCCTGCATTGCAGGGGGATTCTTTACCACTGAGCTACCTGGGAAGCCCTCAGATCCCATATATATGTGCTAATACACAATATTTGTTTTCCTTTTTCTGACTTACTTCACTCTGGGTGACAGACTCAATGTTTTATATCATATATGTAAGTAATAGTTCTTAACTGAGTAGGGCTTCCCTGATAGCTCAGTTGGTAAAGAATCCGCCTGCAATGCAGGAGACCTGGGTTTGATTCCTGGGTTGGGAAGATCCCCTGGAGAAGGGAAAGGCTACCCACTTCAGTATTCTGGCCTACATAACTCCATCAACAGTCCATGGGGTCACAAAGAGTCAGACACGACTGAGCAACTGAACTGAACTGAAAATATATGAATTCTTCTTTCCTTAATCTTCAAGATAATCTTATTATCAACAGCATCATAGAAGGCTAGTGACGAAAGAGGGTTGAGAGATTATCTAGTGCCACCTTCATTTAATTTGCAAATGAGAATATGAAAACTTGGTGATCATAAGTGATTTGTCCATGGTCATAGAGTTAACAGAGGATGTCATAGAGTTAACAGAGGATCAGATGATTGGATGGCATCACCAACTTGAGGGACATGAGTTCGAGCAAACTCCTGGAGTTGGTGATGGATAGGGAAGCCTGGTGTGCTACAGTCCCTGCTGTTGCAAAGAGTCGGACACGACTGAGTGACTGAACTGAACTGAATAGAATTAATTAGTGGCAGAATTACAAATAAAATGTATTATCTCTTATGAGAAAAAATGGAATGAAGAATTCTTCAGTTCAGTTCAGTTCAGTTGCTCAGTCGTGTCCGACTCTTTGCAACCCCATGAATCACAGCACACCAGGCTTCCCTGTCCATCACCAACTCCCAGAGTTCACTCAGACTCACATCCATCGAGTCAGTGATGCCATCCAGCCATCTCATCCTCTGTCGTCCCCTTCTCCTCTTGCCCCCAATCCCTCCCAGCATCAGAGTCTTTTCCAATGAGTCAACTCTTCACATGAGGTGGCCAAAGTACTGGAGTTTCAGCTTTAGCATCATTCCTTCCAAAGAACTCCCAGGGCTGATCTCCTTCAGAATGGACTGATTGGATCTCCTTGCAGTCCAAGGGACTCTCAAGAGTCTTCTCCAACACCACACTTCAAAAGCATCAATTCTTCGGTGCTCAGCCTTCTTCACAGTCCAACACTCACATCCATACATGACCACTGGAAAAACCATAGCCTTGACTAGATGGACCTTTGTTGGCAAAGGAATGTCTCTGCTTTTGAATATGCTATCTAGGTTGGTCATAACTTCTTAGAGTTGAATAAATGTTAAACAGAATAATTCAACAGTCACAAAAGATTTTCATTAATGACAAATTTAAGGATGCCACTCTGATTTCTGTTCCCATTTTCTGTCAGTCTATACATGCAACTGGATCTCGCAGCTATCACGTGAGTAGTCAATATATATTCCAAAAGGCTTTTTGTTACAATACCCTGGCCAACATCAGGGTCTCTCCACACATAAATCCAGATATGAAAGAGCTAAATTGCACTAAGTTGTTCTTTGTATTCATCTTTAAGCCCTGAACTAACATTTTTTCCATATCAGTCATGTTCTGACCATATGACAATCATGAAGATGCTGGTGTTTGCTTTCTGCTTACTTTATCCTAATTCAGCATACAGGATGGTTTTGTTTTACCTTTTTTCTCGGTGTGTATTTGCTCTCTTGTTTAAAATGCTAATGAAAGCCTTAAATAGCATTGTTTTTCTATGTGTGTATTCTCTATTAATTCAGCAGCTGGATCAAAGAAACTTATATTCTGTCCTAGTGAAATATGCTTTGTTTTTTCTTATTAACCTTTGCAGTCTGAGCACTACCAAAGCATGCATGATTTATGGTAAGGCTTCAACCAAGATAAGTGTATTTTAGTACAAAATGAAATCGGAAAACCTGTTAAAAGAAACGTGAAAACTTTGCTTTAAAATTTCCTTGACTCAACACATACAAAGGTAAGTTTTCCAAATGTGTTTAAAATTTTTGAGGAATATAACTTCTTAAAATTTTAGCCTCTTGACTGGAAATAAACATTTATATTGAATAATTTTTCAGTTCAGTTCAGTTCAGTCACTCAGTCGTGTCCGAGTCTTTGCGACCCCATGAATCGCAGCACGCCAGGCCTCCCTGTCCATCACCAACTCCCAGAGTTCACTCAGACTCACGTCCATCGAGTCGGTGATGCCATCTAGCCATCTCATCCTCTGTCGTCCCCTTCTCCTCTTGCCCCCAATCCCTCCCAGCATCAGAGTCTTTTCCAATGAGTCAACTCTTCACATGAGGTGGCCAAAGTACTGGAGTTTCAGCTTTAGCATCATTCCTTCCAAAGAAATCCCAGGGCTGATCTCCTTCAGAATGGACTGGTTGGATCTCCTTGCAGTCCAAGGGACTCTCAAGAGTCTTCTCCAACACCACACTTCAAAAGCATCAATTCTTCGGCGCTCAGCCTTCTTCACAGACCAACTCTCACATCCATACATGACCACTGGAAAAACCATAGCCTTGACTAGACGAACTTTGTTGGCAAAGGAATGTCTCTGCTTTTGAATATGCTATCTAGGTTGGTCATAACTTTCCTTCCAAGGAGTAAGCGTCTTTTAATTTCATGGCTGCAGTCACCATCTGTAGTGATTTTGGAGCCCAAAAAATAAAGTCTGACACTGTTTCCACTGTTTCCCCATCTATTTCCCATGAAGTGATGGGACTGGATGCCATGATCTTCGTTTTCTGAATGTTGAGCTTTAAGCCACTTTTTCACTCTCCTCTTTCACTTTCATCAAGAGGCTTTTTAGTTCCTCTTCACTTTCTGCCATAAGGGTGGTGTCATCTGTATATCTGAGGTTGTTGATATTTCTCCTGGCAATCTTGATTCCAGCTTGTGTTTCCTCCAGTCCAGTGTTTCTCATGATGTACTCTGCATAGAAGTTAAATAAGCGGGGTGACAATATACAGCCTTGACGTACTCCTTTTCCTATTTGGAATCAGTCTGTTGTTCCATGTCCAGTTCTAACTGTTGCTTCCTGACCTGCATACAAATTTCTCAAGAGGCAGATCAGGTGGTCTGGTATTTCCATCTCTTGAAGAATTTTCCACAGTTTATTGTGATCCACACAGTCAAAGGCTTTGGCATAGTCAATAAAGCAGAAATAGATGTTTTTCTGGAACTCTCTTGCTTTTTCCATGATCCAGCAGATGTTGGCAATTTGATCTCTGGTTCTTCTGCCTTTTCTATAACCAGCTTGGACATCAGGAAGTTCACGGTTCACGTATTGCTGAAGCCTGGCTTGGAGAATTTGAGCATTACTTTACTAGCATGGTTAGCCACTCCCTTCTCCAGGGGATCTTCCCAACCCAGGGATCCAACCCGGGTCTCCTGCGTTGCCGGCAGATTCTTTACCATCTGAGCCACCAGAAAGCCCAAGTAGACAAATGGCAGCTTGTAATACTTACCAGTTGATTTTTTTTTAATTGCTTAGACAAGTCTGAGGAAGTAAGTCTATATTCTTAAATAGAAATTAAACACTCTAATACTACAGATGAAGTAAATGCCCTTTAAAAGTCTGATGAGTTGAAAGTACTCTACAGTGAGGGAAAAAAGGTTAATAAAATCTGTCTCTGGAAACCAATCTGATTAATTCTTCTTTTTTAAGTCATCTGGCACTGGGTCCTCAAGGGGGAGCTGAGAAGGGGATTCATGCACAGATGATCATTTGAAGATGTGCTCTCAGGGGGCATCCTGTAAGGGACGGGAGGAGGATGACCAGGGAAGAATGAATGACACAACAGTTAGCAACCTTAACAAGAGCTGTGTTGGTGCAGAAGTCAGACTGATACGTGTGAAAGCGTTAAGTGTGAAGTAAGAAATGAAGACTTCTGAGGCTGAATAACACTGTTGTGAAGTATTTTGCAGGAGGTGGTGAAAAATTGAGAATCTTTTGACAATTTGGATTTGAAGAGGGAGATGTGTGTAGAGTGACTCCTAGGGATTTGGTTCAATCACCTGAGTGGAAAGTAATGCCGTGGATTGAAAGGTGCAAAGTTGGGAAGAAAGAGGAATCAGTTTGGGGTAACAGGGGCTATGTCCAGCTCAAAATTCAACATGTGAATTTTGTGTTGCCAGTCTAAATGCCAATCTAAATCTACTGCTAGATTTACAGATCTGGAGTTCAGGACAGCCATGTGTAACAATGCATATATTTGAAAGTCATTCGTAGTAATTAAAGTTCGTGCAGTGGGCAAGGAAGCCAAAGATTCCCCTGGGGAAATGAAGTTAGGGCTATGGGAGAGGACTCCTGGGATCCCCAGTTCTAAGGGAAAAGAAAACAACTCAGACAGCAGTGGTGACTAGAGAATAGGAAAGGCGTCATCACAGTGATCAGCGGGGAATATATCGGGAAGGAGGGTGTTTATAGTCTAGTCAAATGTCAAAGATGCACAAGCTGCCAATTTTCTTTGGACTTGGCCCTTAGGAAGTCACTGGTAATCTTCAGTTCACTCGCTCAGTCCTGTCCAACTCTTTGCGACCCCATGGCCTGCAGCACGCCAGGCCTCCCTGTCTATCACCAACACCCTGAGCTTGTTTAAACTCATGTCCATCGAGTTGGTGATGCCATCTAACCATCTCATCCATTGTAGTTCCCTTCTCCTCCCACCTTCAATCTTTCCCAGCATCAGGGTCTTTTCAAATGAGTCAGTTTTTTGCATCAGGTGGCCAACGTATTGGAGCTTCAGCTTCAGCATCAGTCCTTCCAATGAATATTCAGGACTTATTTCCTTTAGGATCGACTGGTTTGATCTCCTTGCTGTCCAAGGGACTCTCGAGAGTCTTCTCCAACAGCACAGTTCAAACGCATCAATTTCAAGGTTTGAGACGTGAACTAGAGTAATTGTGAACAAAGTCTAATTTTTTACAGAAACTTGACTATAAATTGGTGGAAGATACTTCCATTGCTAATGGTGTATTTTAAAAAATAATGACTGATTCTTTATTCTTTAAATGAAGGCAGATAAAGCATGTTTATTTGTTTTAGTATACCAGAAGTATACTAGTATTACCAGTATTACCAGAGGAAAGTGAAAGATGGGAAACACTCCATGAAAGAAGAAATGTCCATGCAGAAAAAGACCATATGTGAGAAAGTACCATACCCTGAGCTTTTCTGGATTTTGTGTAACTGACTTTATCACAGCTTTCTCAGTGTCATCCTCCACATCATCCCCATCCTAGAACCATTCACACAGAGTTGATTTTCTTAGTCCAATTAATAGTCCTCCTCTTCTAGGCATACAATTAAAGCACAAAGAGATTAAACAGTCTATCGGTAAGTAGCACAGGCAGCATTAAACCTAAATCTATCTGAATGTAAAATCTGTTTGTTTGTTTTTTTGCATTTTCCACTCAACTATAGCTTATTATATGGAGCTTCCCTGGTGGCTCAGACGGTAAAGAACAGTTCATGCTAATTTAACCTGTTGAAATAAAGTTTTCTGTTTAAAAGTTTTCTTAACAAACCAAAGCAAGAGAGAATAACAGGGGGAAAAAGTCAATGCTGTCTCTAGTTGGAGGAACCCTCAAAATGCTATTAATTAGCATTACTGACACAAATTTCTAAGTCCGTGCAGCAGAAGGGCCTGTGTGTGCACTGTATTGTCATACTGCCACCTCGTGGTTGCAAAAAGCAAAAGCAAACATTAACTAAAAGCCCAAGTTCACCATTTTTATCAAATTGCTGTCACCCAGGGGCTCTCAACTTTGGTTGCACATTGAAATCAACTGGGAACTTTAAAAATGCTGATTCATTAATCCCACACCCAGAGATTTTCATATGATTGGCCTTCAGTGAGATCTCAGCACCAGGATATATCAAAGCTCCCAGAATAATTCTAACATGTAGCCAAGATTAGGACCTCTGTTCTAACTCCTTACACAGTAATCAAGGTTCAGTTCAGTTCAGTTCAGTCACTCAGTAGTGTTCGACTCTTTATGACCCCATGGACTGCAGCACGCCATACCTCTCTGTCCATCACCAACTCCCAGAGTTCACCCAAACTCATGTGCATTGAGTCGGTGATGCCATCCAGCCATCTCATCCTCTGTTGTCCCCTTTTCCTGCCCCCAATCCCTCCCAGCAACAGGGTCTTTTCTGACGAGTCAACTAAGTTTTGTTATTTGCCTAAGTGTGCCTCATTTGTATAGATGCAAGAGTCCCTTGGACTGCAAGGAGATCCAACCAGTCCATCCTAAAACAAATCAGTTCTGAATATTCATTGGAAGGACTGATGTTGAAGCTGAAACTCCAAAACTTTGGCCACCTGATACAAAGAACTGACTCATTTGAAAAGACCCTGATGCTGGGAAAGATTGAAGGCAGGAGAGGGGACAAAAGAGAATGAGATGGTTGGATGGCATCATCGATACAATGGACATGAGTCTGACTAGGCTCCAGAAGTTGGTGATGGACAGGGAAGCCTGGCATGCTGCAGTCCATGGGGTCGCAAGGATTCGGACATGACTGAGTGACTGAACTGAACTGATGTATTAAACAGGTAACTAATGAGAACCTACTGTACAGCACAGGGAACTCTACTCAATGCTCTGCGGTGACCTAAATGGGAAGGACATCCAAAAAAGAGTGAATATATGTATATGCATAAGTGATTCACAATGCTATACAGCAGAAACTAACACAACATAAAGCAACTATACTTCAATAAAATTGTTTTAAATAAAATTTAAAAAATATTTTGCTCATGTCTATTCTCAGGCTGCCATTAGTTCTAACCTGTGTTACTACAGATTTATCCTCCAACCTTCCATCTCCCTTTTCTCTATTCGAGACTCACATTGTGTACAAAGGGACTCTGTGGTTCAGTCGCCAAGTCCTATTCGACTCTTCGTGACCCCATGGACTGCAGCACGCCAGGCTTCCCTGTTCCTCACCATCTCCTGAAATTTGCCTGAGTTCATGTCCATTGAACTGGTGATGCCATCCAACCATCTCATCCTCTGAGAGTGACCTTGCAGAAGTTCAAATCAGATAATGCTATTGTTCTGCTTGCTAGCTTTCTTTTTTTAAGAATAGTTGATTTACAATGTTATATTAATTTCAGGTGTACAACATAGTGATTCCTAATTTTCATAGATTGTACTCCATTTAAAGTTTTAGGAAATATTGGCTATATTCCCTGGTGGTGTACAATACATCCTCGTAGCTTATTTATTTTATACATAGTGTTTTGAATGGCTTCCCTTCACCCTTGGGATAGAGCACACGCTCCCCATGTTTTTCTTCCTTGTGTGGTCCCTGTTTACCAGCCCCAGTTGTTTCTCAACCTTCTCCACTGAGTCACCCCCAAAGATGTGCAGTTCTCCCAACCCTCTCTCGACTCTGAGTTTTTTGCCAACCCTTTCTTCTACCTTTCTTTCATTTGGATGACTCCTGCTTTATTTTTCATACATCTGTTTAGACATTAATCATCTAAATTTCACCTAAAATCATCCAAAAAGCCTTCCCTAATTCACATTACTGAGTTGAGTTTTTTCAATGTGCTTTGACAAACCTAGATGGCATATTCAAAAGCAGAGACATTACTTTGCCAACAAAGGTCCATCTAGTCAAGGCTATGGTTTTTCCTGTGGTCATGTATGGATGTGAGAGTTGGACTGTGAAGAAGGCTGAGAGCCGAAGAATTGATGCTTTTGAACTGTGGTGTTGGAGAAGACTCTTGAGAGTCCCTTGGACTGCAAGGAGATCCAACCAGTCCATTCTAAATGAGATCAGCCCTGGGATTTCTTTGGAAGGACTAATGCTAAAGCTGAAACTCCAGTACTTTGGCCACCTCATGCGAAGAGTTGACTCATTGGAAAAGACTCTGATGCTGGAAGGGATTGGGGGCAGGAGGAGAAGGGGAGGACAGAGGATTAGATGGCTGGATGGCATCACTGACTCGATGGACGTGAGTTTGAGTGAACTCTGGGAGTTGGTGATGGACAGGGAGGCCTGGCGTGCTGCAATTCATGGGGTTGCAAAGAGTCAGACACAACTGAGTGACTGAACTGAACTGAACTGAACTGAAGCTTAAAATTTGGACTACTTGTCATTTAATGCTTAGTGGTTTTACTTCTCACTAGATTGTGGGGACAAAGTCTGGAGGATGAAGATTGTATCTTCATTTACCAGAGCCAAACATTGTACTCAGCACATAACAGATACGACAAGGCTTCTTTGAGAAGACATTTTAGCAAAGAACTAAATTAAATAATGGAGGGAAGCCATGTGGATTTATGTTTTATGATGCAAAAAAAAAAAAATCTGCTGTAAGTCTCTTCAGATTTCCCTGGAAGTAAAAGAAACAGACAAGGAATGATACTATTTCTTATAAATAAATACATGTAATGTGTGTAACTGGTAGTACACATCTGGACTACATTTAAGTGTCCCATCACATGCCCAATGCTTATATTTCACCAAACCATCTAAGTCAGATTCCGTGCCAAATCCCCAAATTCAATCTACATCACATTCTCCACTGCTGCTGCTGCTGCTGCTGCTAAGTCGCTTCAGTCGTGTCCGACTCTGTGTGACCCCATAGACAGCAGCCCACCAGGTTCCCCCATTCCTGGGATTTTCCAGGCAAGACTACTAGAGTGGGTTGCCATTGCCTTCTCCGACATCACTTCCCTTGTGGCTCAGATGGTAAAGCATCTGTTTACAATGTGGGAGACCCGGGTTTGATCCCTGGGTTGGGAAGATCCCCTGGAGAAGGAAATGGCAACCCACTCCAGTACTATTGCCTAGAAAATCCCATGGATGGAGGAGCCTGGTAGGCTACAGTCCACAGGGTCGCAAAGAGTTGGACACAACTGAGTGACTTCACTTCTCCAACATTGTATTCTCCACTATCAGACAACAAGAAAATTTCACCATTTTCAGGAAATTTACAGTCATCATGAATCAGGTAACCATTTAGGGCTGGAGAAAAATGGAAGGATCTTGATTCTCCTTTTGCCTCCAACTTCAAATATTGTGCAATAAATTTGGTTAAGATACCTTTGAGAACAAGTTGTTTTATCTGAATCAGCTAAATAATTGGTAATCAATGCTCTCAAAGACTTTTGTGAATTACTAGTCACCTCTTTTATGTTACCTGTAACTGGCATTGAAACCAAATTGTCAAACCAACCTATCAACCACTCATTTTACCTTTGGTGGCAAAGTTGGCTTATGGCCATAAGTGGTCATAAGTACATGACAGAAACACTTAGTATTAAATCGAAAAGTGCTCACAGCGAACATTAGAGCTGTGGAGTTGGGGAGACAGATCTAAAAATGGGTCATTTCAGCATTGTACATGATATGATGATGGCATGTGGAAGGTTCTAAAGAAAAACAGTGTTAACTTAAAATTCTGAGAAGCAACAGCTTTTACTGCAAGGCTTACCACAGGCAAAAGGCCATATTAGCCTCCATCATATGTTATAGGACAAAATTAAGGAGATAGGAAAACATCCTGGGTGAAAAATCGACACATCAAATATAAAGAGTCAGCCTCTTAAGGTCACGTGCCGTTTGCACTTCTGTTGGACAGTCACAAAGCAGAAGCAAAAGGAACAAGGGGATAAAAGCCCTTCAGCACTTCCCTATCAGTGACATGACTCAGTAGCAATTCATTCTAGAGACATTAACCAGAGAAAACCACACTCCTCTAGTTAGCATAAGTGAGTAGAGTAGCCCCGATAGGAATCCACAACAAATAAATAAACAGAAACTCTACTAAGGAAAACGGATGTGCCTATTCTTTACTGCCATTAAAAGAATGCTAGTGTATTTTAACATAAAAATTCATCTTTTTCCTATTACAAAATAGTTTTATTAAAGTATACATTTTTTCAAACTACAAGTTTCTGCTTTTCTGTCTTTCCTAGTAGTGACCTCTGTGAAAAATCTTGGTGGTGGTGGTTTAGTCGCTAAGTTGTGTCCGATTCTTGCGACTCCATGGACTGCGAACCTACCAGGCTCCTCTGTCCATGGGATTTTCCAGGCAAGAATATTAGAGTGGGTTGTCATTTTCCTCTCCAGGGGATCTTCCCGACCCAGGACTTGAGCCAGTGTCTCCTGCATGCAGGCAGATTCTTTACTGACTGAGCTACAAGGGGAGCCCAAGAACATGACATAAAGATTTGGGATTAGTGAAATTTTTCAATCATGTATAAAGAGTTCTGCTAATCTAGTAATTACTGTTTCTTCTACCTACCTTGGGTTTCCCTGGTGGCTCACTGGTACAGAATCTGCCTGCTGTGCAGGAGATGTACCTTTGATCCCTGGATAGGGAAGATCCCCTGGAGAAGGAAATGGCAACCCACTCCAGTATTCTTGCCTGGAGAATTCCATGAAGAAAGGAGCTTGGCAGTCTACAGTCCATGGGATCACAAAGAGTCAGACATGTATGAGCAACTAACACACACACACACACTACCCACTTAGATTCAATACACTTGGCACATTATATAAGTAAATGTTCATGTACCATTCTATAAACACAAGATGGTCATCAGGTAAAAAGTAGCAAATATTGTAACTTCATTTCTATTCTAAATTTCATCAATACAAACATTATTAAAGAATTTCCTTTATGAAGAATAATAGATGTTTTTAAAGAAAATCATGACATAGTGCAACAACCACTGGTTTAGAACCAAGGTTTTTAGCTATGGACTGTGTAAAAGTCATTTCTAAATTTTGTCAAATGGGAATAATGGTATTTAGAAATAGTGGTAGGGGCTCTTTTGCCGGAGTAACAGGAATATAGATGGGAAGATTAAATAAAGTAGTCAATATGAAGGTGATTAAAACACTTCCTTAATTAATTATTCTGAGAACTTGCAGTGTGCTAAGAACAAGTAGTTACACCGATGATGCAACTGAATGAGACAAAACCTTTGTCCTCAAATTGTTCCTAGAGCAATCATTTCTAATGTATATATATATACGGTGGAAACAGAATGCTGGGGTGGGTGGGTAGATGACTGGATAAGGAACAGAACTACCTAATGATGAAGGATTATTTCCTACTGATTTGCTCACAAGATCCTAGCATACCCCACACATCCCATCAAGAATTATTGTCTTGAGATTTCCCTGGTGGCCTAGTGGTTAGGATTCCAAGTTTCTCTGTGGTGACCTGGGTTCAATCCCTGGTCAGGGAACTGAGATCCTCCAAGTCTTAGAGCACAGACAAGAAAATGATAACAATTGCCTTAATGCATGTTGATGACTTGATGATTGCTTCTCAGGTACACTGTGGAAGATACAGGTTGAGAACACAAGTTTCCTCCTTACAAGCACAATCATAGGGAACTATGACCTAATGTAAGGCATAACTATTGTCCCTATTTTTCCTCTTAAAACATTTCATACAATAGATTTTATTTTTTAAAAAGTGCATGCCTTTTCATTCAGTAATGAGATATGAAAAAGAAAATAATTCTAATTGAGCTTTTCATTAATAAGACACAAATAAACAGCATTTTCATTTCCCTTATGTCATAAAGGTTAAGACCGTTAGGTTGAAATGATTTTGACTACACTCACAAACTAAATGTCCCTCTTTAGTAACATCATGTATTTTCAAATCTATTGAGCATTTTCACATATAATATCTTATCTATTGACATTGTTAGATAGGAAAATTCATAGATAAAGATCAGTTGTGACAATTATACCACCAAAAACATCCTGAATCTATCATTCTTTTTTCATCCCCACTGCCATTGAAGTTCATTTTATTATCATCTTTTATATCAACTACTTCACCAGCTTCCTAACTGCTCTTTCTGATAATGGTCACCATCTCATCAGTCAGAAAGAATGGTCTACCTCAACAGACATCTCTGATCAATATTCCTACAGGGATCCTTTCTGTTTTCAGTGTGGGTTCTCTCTGAAAATGACTTAATGGTGCTTCCTGACCTGATCCCTTCCTTGGTCACACTGAATTACCTGAGAAGAACTGCAGGAAAATGTTTTTTCTCTCTTGATCTTTGAACAGGTTGAACCTTTGAATAGAAGATTCTGCACTTCAGTCTCTGTTTCATTTGGCTAACACTTCCCCATCCTTTTTGATCCATTTAAGACTTTCTTTCCTTCTGAAAGTCTCACAAACTGGAGTCAAGATTGCTGTGAGAAATATCAACAATCTCAGATATGCAGATGATACAACTCTAACGGCAGAAAGTGAAGAGGAATTAAAGAGCCTCTTGATGAGGGTGAAAGAGGAGAGTGAAAAACCTGGCTTAAAACTCAACATTCAAAAAACTAAGACCAAGGCATCCAGTCCCATCACTTCATAGCAAATAGAAGAGAAAAATGTGGAAGCAGTGATAGATTTTATTTTGGGGGGCTCCAAAACCACTGCAGACAGTGAGTGCAGCCATGAAACTAAAAGATGCTTGTTCCTTGGAAGGAAAACTATGAGAAACCTAGACAGTGTATTAAAAAATGGAGATATTACTTTACCAACAAAGGTGTGTATAGTCAAAGCTGTGGCTTTCACAGTAGTCATGTACAGATATGTGAGTTGGACCATAAATAAGGCTGAGTGCCAAAGAATTGATGCTTTTGAACTATGGTGCTGGAGAAGACTCTTGAGAGTCCCATGGACAGCAAGATCAAACCAGTCAATCCTAAAGGAAATCAACACTGAATATTCATTGGAAGGACTGATGCTGAAGCTGAAGCCCCAATACTTTAGCTACCTGATGCCAAGAGCCAACTCCCTGGAAAAGACCCTGATGCTGGGAAAGATTGGAAGCAAAAGGAGAAGGGGGCAGCAGAGGATGAGATGGCTAGATAGCATCTAATGGACATGAATTTGAGCAAACTCCAAGAGAGAATGGAAGACAGAGGAGCCTGGTATGCTACAGTCCATGGGGTCCCAAAGAGTCAGACTTGACTTAGCAACTGAACAACAACAAATTCATTATTCTTTTGGCTTCTGTAGTGCTTTAGCCTTCTTTTTAATATAATTTACCAGAGGTCAAAATTTCTCATTTATTCTATCAACACTACTATATTATAAGAACTAAGTAATAAGAATTAAGTAATTTTATAATTATAATTAATGAACCCTCAATGACTATATGTGATTGAAACTCAATGAAAATTTAGGGAATTAAAGGTAACATAACCTTTAATTGTGGACTGTGAGCGGTTTCCATTGTGCTCTGCTATCCCCCAGATAACGACTTTGGTCTCCTCACTCTGTAACTCCTTGTTTTCTCCCATTGCCTAGAACCCCTTGGTTTAAGGAAGCTAGGTTATACGCCTCAATATTATAAATTAACTCATTGCAAATCTTTTTTTTCTTTTTCACTTATATTTTTGCTAAGCCTTCTATTTGTGGGGGGCTTCCCAGATAGCTCAGTTGGTAAAGAATCCACCTGCAATGCAGGAGACCCCAGTTCAATTCCCAGGTTGGGAAGATCTGCTGGAGAAAGGATAAGCTACTTACTTCAGTATTCTTGGGCTGCCCTTGTGGCTCACCTGGTAAAGAACCTGCCTGCAACGTGGGAGACCTGGGCTCGATCCCTGGGTTGGGAAGATCCCCTGGAGAAGCGAAAGATTCTAGTATTTTGGCCTGGAGAATTCCATGGACTATACAGTCCATGGGGTCACGAAGAGTCAGACATGACTGAGTGACTTTCACTTTCACTTTTCTATGTGTGGGGAATCTACTCAACACTTAAGAACTTCTCTGTGAGCGTATGTGTAAGAATTCTGGCCAGGGATAAACTTTTCTTTGAAATTATATAGGAGACCCAAGGCAATGGAGCAGGGAACACAAGCAAGCTTGCTTCAGAAAAAGAAGTGGTAACAGATTGCTGTAACATGATAACAGCATTCTGGTGCATATGTCATGAAAAGAAGTCACCAAAAATGGTTTATGCTAGACTTAGTCCATAGTAACAAACATCTTAAAATAAGAAATTTTCAGAAAAAGTGCCCAAAGCATAGCTATTTTATCCCTTGCTACTTTCAGAAGAACATGAGGAGTTCAGTTTTCAAAAAGTACATAAAGATGGAAATAATATCCTCCCTGGAGTTAGAAACTGTGGGGAATGTCTCTTGGTTATCAATTAAAAACATTTGCATAAACAATAAATTTCATTTTTTTACAACATGTTGTGGGTGAATAAATGACACTGTAAATCCCAAATTAAACCTGCAGCAAGTTATAGAGGTGATTTTTATCATTCTTAAGACTGTCTTGCCATTAGAAAGGGACATAATAATTTTATTATACTACACACTCTGTGAAAGACCATAAACTTTTAATAGACTTATAAAAAGGGAGTGTAACCTTTTCAATATTCTGTGTCATCCTTGGGTGAATCCATTCCGCCCTCTCCTCATGCAAGATGGATGCCCCAGGGCCCAAGTAATGGTTCCACACTCGAGAAGAAAATGTTCAGATCCAGCCTTTTCCATGAATTTGAAGGTTAGCATGATTTAGCACTCAAGAGCACTTCCCGGCCACCCTTTTTCTGATTCTACAGCTCCTCAGATTTCCAGACTATAGACTTCTGGTCTTAGAAGAGTTCTGCTGACTTCATCTCTATAGCTTTCATCTGGGGCTAAAAAAATCAAACTAAATATCATTCAGATTTAATAGCTTTGTTCTCACAGGACCACACATTTGTTTTCAGCACCATTAAGGATTATAGTTTCCTATTATTTCCCTAGAACGTGAAATTTCTCAATTTATCTCCTAACCTTGATAGCATGTGGTGCTGTTTGGACTCTACGTCATGTCTGACTCTTGTGATCCCATGGACCGTAGCCTGACAGGCTCCTCTGTTCATAGGATTTTCCAGGCAAGAACACTGGAGTGGGTTGCTGTTTCCTTTTTCTTCTCCAGGGGATCTTCCTGACCCAGGGATCAAACTTGCATCTCCTGCATTTCAGGAGATCTCCTGCACTGCAGGCATATTCTTTACCACTGAGTCACCAGGGAAGCCCATTACCTTGATAGCATAACCAAATTTAAGCATGAATTTTAAAACAAAATGACTGACTAACTTGACCCTATGGTCCCCCCTGCATACTGAAGAAATTAGGCCTTTTTATGTGTTTTAGCTGTTCATTTGTTTGTTTCTCTTTTATAAATAAAAAACATATCCACTTTCTTAGAAAATAGGCAAAATTCCAAAAATCTCTGGAGACAAACATGGTCAGAGAAAAATGGATACTGCAAAGGAAGGAAGTCTTTAATTAAGAGGAAAAAAATGGAAGCAAAGTATGGAGAAAACTGAACGGCTCATTCTCAGGAGACCTGTTCTTCATTGCAGAACAACGCCATCATGAAGCTATACACCAACCTGCTAACTGAACCCCTGAAAGTTCCATAGCACAAGAAAAGAGCTGGCTACTTGGAAAGTAGACATTGGCTATTAATTCTACTTAGGAAAAAAAATGTCATTTTTAACTTGCTTAAAAACACAGAAAACCTTTTCATATCTTCAATAAACTTAAAAAATCATAATAAAATTTGCAAGCATAGTGCTTATATTTACCTATCCTTTCTCCCGAGAACCCCCGCCTAAAAAAAGTAGAATGTTTGTAGATGAAGGGTCTTTCCATACAAATAAAAATTACCTCAAGGGTAAAAATTACCTCAAGGGTAAAAATTACCTGAGATTTTTTTAAGAAGGCATTAACTCTTTTGGCTACAGCTATGACCGATAGCCAAATCTAATAGTCAATTACACATATTTTTATAGCTCCCTCATCTAAAACTTTCTGAATCAGACTAATGTTTTTTAAAAACATTGGAGACAAAAACTCTAAAATCTCATTAAACTCATGAACTATATCCCTAGGAAGATGTACACACATAATTATAGGCATATAATTTCAGTATGTTTTGCCCCAGCCCTCTGAGGCTCATCCAAGGAACCTCTAGGGATAAATGAATGCCAGAATAAGAGAGCTTAGGGCTAGATCATGAGCTCAGCAGAGTAGGAGAATGTTTCCCTCATTTGTGCCTCTTTAACTATGGAATGGTGCTTAACATAGCACATATGCACAAAGAATTTGTTACACTGAATTGTGCATGCTGGCATGTGTGTAGTAAGGGATTTTTTTTTAAGGAGGATATACTTTTTAAAAGTTCATCATACAAATAAACTTCCTTGAATCTGGTAGACTTGGGACAAAGAAAAAGTTTTTTCAAGTAGCAAACCAGAGCAGCTTTAGGAACTTGCACATGGCCACCCACCAAATGGGCTTCCCTGGTGGCTCAGTGGTGAAGAACTTGCCTGCCCATGCAGGAGATGTGGGTTTAATCCCTGGGTTGGGAAGATTCCCTGGAGAAGGAAATAGCAACCCACTCCAGTATTCTTGCCTGAGAAATCCCATGGACAGAGGAGCCTGGTAGGCTACAATCCTTGGGGTCACAAAAGAGTCAGACATGACTTAGCAACAAACAACCCACCAAATAAGCATTACTGCCAGAAACAGAACAGAAAGTGAAAGTGAAAATTGCTCAGTCGTGTCCGATTCTTTGGAGACCCCATAGGCTATACAGTCCATGGAATTCTCCAGGCCAGAATACTGGAGTGTGTAGCCTTTCCCTTATCCAGGGGATCTTCGCAACCCAGGGATTGAACCCAGGTCTCCTGCATTGCAGGTGGATTCTTTACCAGCTGAGCCACAAGAGAAGCCCAAGAATACTGGAGCGGGTAGCCTATCCCTTCTCCAGCAGATCTTCCTGACCCAGGAATCAAACTGGGGTCTCCTGAATTGCAGGCAGATTCTTTACCAACTGAGCTATCAGGGAAGCCCAAATAGAACATTGGTGACCTTTAAATTACATACATACTGATTTATATATGTAATTTAATTTATACATAATTCATATATATAATAATTCATATATGTTTTATATAATCATTAACATGTGTGCCTTGCAGAAAATATCCCCACCTCTGCACAGCAGTAGCAGTTTCTTTATCAATAAAGGTTCTATATTGAAAGCATTCATAATGATATGAAGGTGGGCAGAAAAGCCTTACAGCTACACTTGAACTTGTAAACACAGTAGTTTAGAGGATATTCTTTTAGGACAGACAAAAAACTGTGGAAAGGAAACAGCCTAGTTTGATTATTTCAGTAACACAGTGGGTAGTCAAACAAAGCCAGAATGCAAATCACCAAGTAAGTTAGGTTTCCTAAAGATGAGCGATTTTTATGACTTCTGCTTATCTCAAGGCAAAGCTGTCCAGCAGAGATTCTCTCTTCTGACTGGCCTTTCTTTTTTCTTCTTTAGTCTTCCTCTTACTATAAAATTTGGTAAGTTTTCATTGAAAGAAAACCTTACAAGTTCCAATATTAACTTCTTTGCTTATCTCTTACAGACAGCTCTGAAAGGGGAAAAAATTTATTGTTTTTATTCTCTCACAGCTTGTGAATTATACTAACTTGTGGCATCTTTGCCAACAAAGGTCCGTCTAGCCAAGGCTATGGTTTTTCCAGTGGTCATATATGGATGTAAGAGTTGGACTGTGAAGAAAGCTGAGTGCCGAAGAATTGATGCTTTTGAACTGTGGTGTTGGAGAAGACTCTTGAGAGTCCCTTGGACTGCAAGGAGGTCCAACCAGTCCACCCTAAAGGAGATCAGTCCTGGGTGTTCATTGGAAGGACTAATGCTAAAGCTGAAACTCCAGTACTTTGGCCACCTCATGTGAAGAGTTGACTCATTGGAAAAGACTCTGATGCTGGCAGGGACTGGGGGCAGGAGGAGAAGGGGATGACAGAGGATTAGATGGCTGGATGGCATCACCGACTTGACGGACATGAGTTTGAGTGAACTCCGGGAGTTGGTGATGGACAGGGAGGCCTGACATGCGATTCATGGGGTTGCAAAGAGTCAGACACAACTGAGCGACTGAACTGAGCTGTGGCATCTGCCACAGTGAATAATCTTTCTTTCTAGGATGAAAATATTAAGAAAATAAAATAGGCTCTCATAAATGCCTACTCCTGTGAGTAAAGTTGGTGGATCTCACAATAACTAAAGTCATCTGGGAGAAAACAAACAAAAAGTTGTAGATTTGGGAGAAGCTGACAGGGACATTGTAACTCAGGCTTTCAGAGATCGCCACCTGTGATCTCTGGGAAGATAATTTCTGTTCCCTTCCCATGTTTTTAAAAGAATTCTCCTCCAGTGGTCTATTCAAGAGATTAAAAATATTCGCTGCCTAAAGGGTCCCACAGAGGAGCAGCAAAGGATGAGATGGTTGGATGGGATCACTCATTCAATGGACATGAGTTTGAGCAAACTCTGGGAGATAGTGCAGGACAGAGGAGCCTGGCATGCTGCAGTCTGTGGGGGTCACCAAAAGTCAGACATGACAGGGGCAGAACAACAATGAAAGGTAATGTATGAAAAGAAAAGCCTGATTCCAGACTCTACCAGTCAGCAAAACAGGTATCTCCTGAGAAAACACTCTCCAACCACTCCAGTTTTGACACCTGAGAACTATATACATTCAGTGAACTCTGAATCTCCCAATGATTCAAAGTCAAGAAGGCTTTTCTTCTGTAGAACAATTTGCTAAAATTAGAGACGAATGAATTAGTGTTTGAGCGAAGTATATATTCTTCTTGTAAGTCATGTAGGGAGAGGGGCCTTTAAGAGCAGGTGGCTAAATCTATCTACAACAAACATTTTGACAAGCTCCCACCAGCATGGCATCAAAACAATCCCAATGTGATTCAAAAGATATCTTCACTTTAACAGCTGGGCACATGAACTGTAAGTTTTATTTTTCTCCAGCAGGCAATTAGTAAACTGCTCACATTTTGCTGCTGAAAAGACTGCACCACCATGAACAGATGGAAATGCAGAATTCCACAAATGGCAGATATTAGGAATTAGAGACGTTGATTTAACTTTCACCAAGCAAACAAGAATCCAAAAACACACGTCACTCTTTCTATAATTAAATACATCAGAGTACATCAGATTCATATCCATTGTAAGCTCATGTTTCTTCCTTCTTATTTCTAAATTTATATACATTCTCTGTATAACAGACCTACTCAGAGTTCAACTCCACAACAAAAGGCTCTTCTGTGACAGATAGATGGCACTAAACTATTTCTCAAATTAAGCTTGCCAGGGAGTCGCACTAGCTTTTTCCCAGCGTGATGCCTGCTGCAATAATAAGAAATCATAAGACTGAAAGAGGTAGTCCTTGTGTCAGGACAGATGGAGAGAACAGCTGAGAGAAGGATTCAGCCAATTTAATAACTCCCTGTGAGTAGAATAAATCATAGTGAAAGGAATTCAGAGGAACATTTAGTCTGGAAAAAAAAAAGAATTTAAATGGTGGCAATTTTAGAATGGAATGAATAGAATAAAAATGTTTCACCTTACAATATCACACAGTAAAAACAAAAGACAGACATAAGGTCACTAGTGACCTGAACCCAAATTATAGACCAGACTAGTGACAAACGCTTGGGAAGCATTTAGACTGATTGTCACATTTAAAAGACATAATGCATGCTAACATACTAAGGAGATGAAATCCACGATGTGAGGTATTTGAGGAACCACTGTTAATTATTCTTTCCTCCCTCTGAAATGGCAATTTACCCTACTTATGAACATAGTTAAGAGAACTTATCATTTTTGATATTCTTAAAATGCTAGAGACAATGTGAAAAATCTTTTTTTGAGAACAATTTCCTTTATACAACCTCCCAGGACTTTCATGGGAATATTCAATTTATATTCTTTATTACATATAGCAATATGTCTAGTTGCAAATATGAAAACAAAAAAGTCTTTATAAGTTTTCCAAATTTTAATCCAAGGGGAGATGACAATGTGATTGAAATTATCTAAAGAAAAGTAAAAGGATTTTTTTTTTCTTACCAAAAGTGAGTGTACCTAACATCAAGAAGCAAACTAGTAATAATATCACTAGTAAAATCCCAGGTCATAGTCCGAGACACAGTCTTTTTTGCTTTAAAGAAAAGCGTTGAAGGCTTTTTGTCCATTAAATGTTAAGAGACACTAGTTATCTTATTACATTGGTGAAATAGAGTTTTTCTACCCCAATAAAAATTTCAGATTACACCAAAAAATTCTTAAATAGCATAAAGGTTGCAGGTTATGTTTATTTAAGGGCTTCCCAGGTGGTTCAGGGAGTAAAGAATCTGCCTGCAATGCAGGAGATGTGGGTTTGATCACTGGGTCAGGAACATCCCCTGGAGGAGAGCATGGCAACTCACTCCAGTATTCTTGCCTGGACAATACCATGGACAGAGCAGCCTGGTACGCTACAGTCCATAGGATTTCAAAGAATCAAACACTACTGAAGCAATTGAACATGCACGCATGTTTACTTATATATGTAAAAGTTCTTTCTTTGTATTAATAGTTGAGAGTTTCTATTAAATTTTATATCATAAACTTCATATTCAAACTGGCTTCTTTCTCAGGCACACTAAAAACAAACAAACAAAAAAGTAACACCCATTAACCCTTTAAGCGTGTGTCTATATTCCCCAGGCAAAATCAGGAAACAAAAAACAGTGGTTTCTGAATTTCAGATTGATTACTTATTCAGAAGCTGTCTTGAGGATATGGCCTAACCTTTTGATATTACTCACCAAAGAGAAATGTCAGTTACAAAGACTTTAATCTCCTTTCCCCTCAATAGGAGAGACACAGCCTATAGAGAGAGTTGTTTTCATTTATAACTCTTTTATATCATCTTTTCTAGATACTTCATGTTTAATGGTGTTAGACTCACTGAATTAGTACAGAGATTGTAAAATATTTGAAGCAAACACAACACCTCTTATTCAGTGGTTTATCACCAAAATGTAAACTGCTGAGGGACTCTTTGAACATGAGGGGCATCAAGTTCATATTCACAGTGGCTCATATTTTTCTCATTCCTAAATTTACATTCATTCTGAGTCTAGCAGAATGCATTTAATGCATTTATAAATGAAAATATTTATAAGCCTATTCTTTACCACATTGTTTTAGGAACTTCTTATGGACTCAAGAGAATTTTGTAGAAGATAGCTGGTTAAGCCATAGTTAGTGAAGATAAAGATAATATGAACAATAACTCATTCATGAAGTAAGTAATAGAAAAAGTTAATACATGATGTTTGTAATCAAATAATATTAGCTTTTACTATATATTCATGAGAATTAGAAGTAGAAAAGGAGAATAATATCCCACCATCACCCTCAATAACTTGAATTTTTTGGAAGGCCACAGATAGCCAATATATTTACAGATGACACATGAAGTCTTTACTTAGTATGCCAACTTCAGGATTCTTTGAGTATTCAATAATAATCTATGTGTTACAATTACTAAAACATACATAGGACACTGATTTGTATTCAAAGTCAAATAGTTTTTTAAATATCATAGCTAGAGACAGACTATCATAATTTGTTAAACAGGTTTCAAAGTAATTGATGCACATCAGGTCAAGGATTAGAAGATGGTCATTGCTATCTAGTTATTCCTGATTAACATTGAGGGACAATTATTACAGATTCTTCTTATATTCAGAATCTTACATACTAAACAAGTTAAATAGTCAAGTAAGGTAGATAACCCACATTTGGAGTCATTTAGGTCCAGAGATGATAAGTTATAAAATTCCCAATCAATAAAAATCTTCATTAGCTATTAACTGAATAGTCAAGACATATTTAAGAGAAACAGAAGACCAGTAAAAGCAGGCACTGTTTTTGTTTTGTTTTGTTTCTAATTCACTGCTGAATCACCAGAAGCTAGGTCAGTGTGGGACACACAGTTTGGGTTTAATAAATATTTACAGAGTGAATAAATACTAAATTGTTAATAAATAATCAAAACAAATTTGAATAACTCTGTAGGAGCTGGATAAAGAAGACGGGCTAATAAGAGAAGAAAAGACAAAGAACAAAGAACCAACCAAGCAGTGAATGAGAAGAAAGAATGACAGAGTGGCCTTTTTTCGTGTGTCTTACCTGCTTGGCAACAAAAAAGTAGCATGAAAACAACCTAAAGGAAAACAGATGGCTGAGTCCCTCACGTCCCCATGCATGGGCTGTTCAGCGTTGGCTCCACAAGCTGCAGGCTCCTCCTCAGTCACACAACAAACAACTAAAAAGTGATACCAATGTACACAAGGGAGTACACATATTCCGTTGAAAACCCAATGAGAAATGCTCTCTTGCCAAGACACTCAGGTTGGCATAGTATTCATGATTTCCTGGTAAGAAGCCAGAGTCTTCTCCTCTGCAGATTAAGTGTGCCTAATCAAAGAAATGCAAAAAAGCATCTGAGGAGGCCTTACAAATAGCTGAGAAAAGAAAAGAAGTAGAAGGCAGAGGAGAAAAGGAAAAGGATACCCATCTGAATGCCAAGTTCCAGAGAATAGCAAGGAGAGATAAGAAAGCTTTCCTAAGTGATCAATGCAAAGAAATAGACAAAAACAATAGAATGGGAAAGACCAGAGATCTCTTCAAGAAAATTAGAGATACCAAGGGAGTATTTCATGCAAAGATAGGCAAAATAAAGGACAGAAATGATACAGACCTAACAGAAGCAGAAGATATTAAGAGGTGGCAAGAATACATAGTAGAACTACACAAAAAAGATCTTAATGGCCCAGATAACCACAATGGTGGGATCACTCACCTAGAGCCAGATATCCTGGAGTGCGAAGTCAAGTGAACCTTAGAGAGCATCATTATGAACAAAGCTGGTGGAGATGATGGAATTCCAGCTAAGCTATTTCACACTCCAAAAGATGATGTTGTTAAAGTGCTGCATTCAATATGCCAACAAATCTGGAAAACTCAACATTGGCCACAAATCTGGAAAAAGTCAAGTTTTCACTCCAATCCTAAAGAAAGGCAACGTCAAAGAATGTTCAAACTACTGCATAACTGCAGTCATTTCACATGGTAGCAAAGTAATGCTCAAAATCCTTCAAGCTGACCCCTAGTGAACTGAGAACTTCCAGATTTACAAGCTAGATGTAGAAAAGGCAGAGGAACCAGAGATCAAACTGCCAACAAACATTGGATCATAGGAAAAGCAAGAGAGTTCCAGAAAAACATGTACTTCTGTTTCACTGACTATGCTAAAGCCTTTAACTGTATGGATCACAACAAACTGGAAAATTCTTTAAAAGATGGTAACACCAGACCCCCTTACCTGCCTCCTGCAAAACCTGTATGTGGGTCAAGAAGCAACAGTTAGAACCAGACATGGAACCATGGACTGGTTCCAAATAGGAAAAGGAGTTCGTCAAGGCTGTATATTGTCACCCTGCTTATTTAACTTATATGCAGAGTACCTAATGTAAATGCCTGGCTGGATGAAGCACAAGCTGGAATCAAGATTGCCAGGAGAAATATCAATAACTTCAGATATGCAGATGATACCACCCTAATGGCAGAAAATGAAAAGGAACTGAAGAGCCTCTTGATGAAAGTGAAAGAGGAGAGTAAAAAAGCTGGCTTAAAACTCAACATTCAAAAAATGGGGGTGGGGGGAGCGGTCCTAAGATGGTGGAGGAATAGGATGGGGAGACCATTTTCTCCCCCAGAAATTCATCAAAAGAACATTTGAACTCTGAGAAAATTCCACAAAACAACTTCTGAATTCCAGCAGAGGACATCAGGCACCCAGAAAAGCAGCCCGTTGTCTTCAAAAGGAGGTAGGAAAAAATATAAAAGATAAAAAGACAAAAGAGGTAGGGACCGAGCTCCATCCTGTGAAGAGAATCTTTAAAAAGAGAGAAGTTTCCAAACACCAGGAAACACTCTCACTGCCGAGTCTGTGGTGAACCTTGGAACAACAGAGGGCAACATAACCGGGAGGAAAAATAAATAAATAATTAAAACCCACAGATTACGCACCCAACAGTAACTCCCCCAGCAGAGAAGCAGTGTAGATGCCTGCATTCGCCACTAGCAAACAGGGGCTGGGCAGGGAGGCACGGGCTGCATTGCTTAGAGTAAGGACCTGGCCTGAATGCCCCGAGGGCAATCTGAGGGAAATAAGGTTGCTTGGGATAGCAAACCTGAATGCCCCGAGGGCAATCTGAGCGAAATAAGCTTGCTTGGGATAGCAAACCACACTGTAGGATAACTACCACGCGAAAAGCCTTTTTCTTGGGATTCTGGACGGTCAGCATCCGCCTGAGAAGGTGCGCCATTTGTACACCCAAAAAACCGAGAGGCAGGGACAGGGGAGGCAATAAGTCGCAGCGACTGTGCTCACCAAACACCTGGTCACCTGAGCTTCTTGGATCTGGGAAGGGCACAAAACGCAGGCCCAACCGAGTCTGCGCCTCTGAGGACTATCCGAATACCTAAACCTGAGTAGCTTAGACCTGGGTGCATACAACCCAGGGCTGACCTCAGACAGTTCCTGGCAGAGCAACCTAGAGCCTAAGAAGTGCAGACAGGGAAAGCACAAACACCATGAGCGCCGGCAAACCCAATGTGGCCGAGACACTGCGAGCACACGCCAGTGTTACTTGTTTGCAGCGTCCCTCCCTCCCCACAGCACGACTGAACAAGTGGAGCCTAGAAAAGTGTCCACCATCGCCCCCTTGTGCCAGGGTGGAAATTAGACACTGAAGAGACCAGCAAACAAAAGAAGCTAAAACAGAGGGACCCTCCTTGGAAGTGACAGGTACAATAGATTAAAACCCTGTAGATAGTACCGACTACATAGGAAGGGGCCTATATATCTTGAGAAATATAAGCAGGATCAAGGAGCTATCTGAAAATGAACTGACCCCACACTGCCCACAACAACACCAGAGAAAGTCCTAGATATATTTTTACTATTTTTACTATCATTCTTTAATTTTTTTTATTTTTAAGTCCTCTATTACTCCTTTAATTTTCATTTTTATAACCTACTATTACTTTGCAAAAAAAAAAAAAAGAGAGATAGAGACCCTATTTTTTAAAACAAACTTCATATATATATATATATTATAATTTTTGTGAATTTTTTTCCCTCTTTTTCTTTAATATTGTATTTTTGAAAATCCAACCTCTACTCTAGATTTTTAATCTTTGCTTTTTGGTATTTAGCATCAATTTTGTACCTTTAAGAACCCAATCTTCAGTACCCATTTTTACTTGGGAGCGAGATTACTGGCTTGACTGCTCTCTCCCCCTTTGGACTCTCCTTTTTCTCCACCAGGTTGCCTCTATCTCCTCCCTCCCCTTTCTCTTCTCTTCCCAACTCTGAATCTCTTTGTGTGTTCCAGATGGTGATAAACACTTAGGGAACTGATTACTGGCTGGATCTGTCTCTCTCCTTTTGATTCCCCCTTTATCCTCCTGGCCACCTCTGTCTCCTTCCTCCCTCTTCTCTTCTCTGTATAACTCCATGAACATCTCTGAGCGGTCCAGATTGTGGAAGGCATATAAGGAAGTGATTACTGGCTAGCTTGCTCTCTCCTCTTTTGATTCCACTTCATGTCATCCTGGTCACCTCTATCTCCCTCCTCCCTCTTCTCTTTTCCAGGTAACTCTGTGAACCTCTCTGGGTGTCCCTCACTGTGGAGAAACTTTTCATCTTTAACCTAGACGTTTTATCATCAGTGCTGTATAGATGGAGAAGTCTTGAGGCTACTGTAAAAATAAGACTGAAAACCAGAAGGAGGAGGCTTAAGTCCAAATCCTGAGAACACCAAAGAACTCCTGACTCCAGGGAACATTAATATACAGGAGCTCATCAAACGCCTCAATTCAGTTCAGTTCAGTCGCTCAGTCCTGTCCGACTCTTTGCGACCCCATGAATCACAGCACACCAGGCCTCCCTGTCCATCACCAACTCCCAGAGTTCACCCAGACTCATGTCCATCGAGTCAGTGATGCCATCTAGCCATCTCATCCTCTGTCATTCCCTTCTCCTCCTGCCCCAAATCCCTCCCAGCATCAGAGTCTTTTCCAATGAGTCAACTCTTCACATGAGGTGGCCAAAGTATAGGAGTTTCAGCTTTAGCATCATTCCTTCCAAAGAAATCCCAGGGCTGATCTCCTTTAGAATGGACTGGTTGGATCTCCTTGCAGTCCAAGGGACTCTCAAGAGTCTTCTCCAACACCACAGTTCAAAAGCATCAATTCTTCCGTGCTCAGCCTTCTTCACAGTCCAACTCTCACATCCATACATGACCACAGGAAAAATCATAGCCTTGACTAGACAAAACTTTGTTGGCAAAGTAATGTCTCTGCTTTTGAATATGCCATCTAGGTTGGTCATAACTTTCCTTCAAAGGAGTAAGCGTCTCTTAATTTCATGGCTGCAGTCACCATCTGCAGTGATTTTGGAGCCCAAAAAATAAAGTCTGACACTGTTTCCACTGTTTCCCCATCTATTTCCCATGAAGTGATGGGACTGGATGCCATGATCTTCGTTTTCTGAATGTTGAGCTTTAAGCCAACTTTTTCACTCTCCTCTTTCACTTTCATCAAAAGGCTTTTTAGTTCCTCTTCACTTTCTGCCATAAGGGTGGTGTCATCTGCATATCTGAGGTTATTGATATTTCTCCCGGCAATCTGGATTCCAGCTTGTGTTTCTTCCAGTCCAGCGTTTCTCATGATGTACTCTGCATAGAAGTTAAATAAGCGGGGTGATAATATACAGCCTTGACGTACTCCTTTTCCTATTTGGAACCATTCTGTTGTTCCATGTCCAGTTCTAACTGTTGCTTCCTGACCTGCATACAAATTTCTCAAGAGGCAGGTCAGGTGGTCTGGTATTCCCATCTCTTTCAGAATTTTCCACAGTTTATTGTGATCCACACAGTCAAAGGCTTTGGCATAGTCAATAAAGCAGAAATAGATGTTTTTCTGGAACTCTCTTGTTTTTTTCCATGATCCAGAGGATGTTGGCAATTTGATCTCTGGTTCCTCTGCCTTTTCTAAAACCAGCTTGAACATCAGGAAGTTCACAGTTCACATATTGCTGAAGCCTGGCTTGGAGAATTTTGAGCATCACTTTACTAGCGTGTGAGATGAGTGCAATTGTGCGGTAGTTTGAGCATTCTTTGGCATTGCCTTTCTTTGGGATTGGAATGAAAACTGACCTTTTCCAGTCCTGTGGCCACTGCTGAGTTTTCTAAATTTGCTGGCATATTGAGTGCAGCACTTTCACAGCATCATCTTTCAGGATTTGAAATAGCTCAACTGGAATTCCATCACCTCCACTAGCTTTGGTCATAGTGATGCTTTCTAAGGCCCACTTGACTTCACATTCCAGGATGTCTGGCTCTAGATCAGTGGCGCCTCCATACCTACACTGAAACCAAGCACCACCCAAGAGCCAACAAGCTCCAGAGCAAGACATACCATGAAAATTCTCCAGCAACACAGGAACATAGCCCTGAGCTTCAATATACAGGCTGCCCAAAATCACTCCAAACCCACTGACATCTCATCACCCATTACTGACACTTCATTGCACTCCAGAAAGAAGTCCAGCCCCACCCACCAGAACACGAACACAAGTTCCCTAACCAGGAAACCTTGATAAGCCACCCCTACAACCCCACCCACAGCGAGGAAATTCCACAATAAAAAGAACTCCACAAACTGCTAGAGTACAGAAAGGCCACCCCAAACACAGCAATATAAACAAGATGAAGAGACAGAGGAATACCCAGCAGGTTAAGGAACAGGATAAATGCCCACCAAACCAAACAAAAGAGGAAGAGATAGGGAATCTACCTGATAAAGAATTCCGAATAATGATAGTGAAAATGATCCAAAATCTTGAAAACAAAATGGAAACACAGATAAATAGCCTGGAGACAAGGATTGAGAAGATACAAGAAAGGTTTAACAAGGACGGAGAAGGCAATGGCAACCCACTCCAGTACTCTTGCCTGGAAAATCCCATGGACAGAGGAGCCTGGTAGGCTGCAGTCCATGGGTTCGCTAGGAGTCAGACACGACTGAGCGACTTCACTTTCACTTTTCACTTTCATGCATTGGAGAAGAAAATGGCAACCCACTCTAGTTTTCTTGCCTGGAGAATCCCAGGGATGGGGGAGCCTGGTGGGCTGCCGTCTACAGGGTCGCACAAAATCAGACACGACTGAAGTGACTTAACAGCAGCAGCAGAAGAAGAAATAAAAAAGAGTCAATATATAATGAATAATGCAATAAATGTGGAGAAGGCAATGGCACCCCACTCCAGTACTGTTGCCTGGAAAATCCCATGGATGGAGGAGCCTGGTAGGCTGCAGTCCATGAGGTCGAAAAGAGTCGGACACGACTGAGCGGCTTCACTTTTGCTTTTCACTTTCATGTACTGGAGAAGGAAATGGCAACCCACTCCAGTGTTCTTGCCTGGAGAATCCCAGGGACAGGGGAGCCTGGTGGGCTAACGTCCACGGGGTCACACAGAGTCGGACACTGGACTGAAGTGACTTAGCAGCAGCAGCAATAAATGAGATAAAAAACACCCTGGAAGGAACAAATAGTAGAATAAGGGAGGCAGAAGATAGGATTAGTGAGGTAGAAGATAGAATGGTAGAAATAAATGAATCAGAGAGGAAAAAAGAAAAACGAATTAAAAGAAATGAGGACAATCTCAGAGACCTCTGGGACAAGGTTAAATGCCCCAACATTTGAATCATAGGAATCCCAGAAGAAGAAGACAAAAAGAAAGACCATGAGAAAATACTTGAGGAGATAATAGTTGAAAGCTTCCCTAAAATGGGGACGGAAAGTATCGCTCAAGTCCAAGAAACACAGAGAGTCCCAAACAGGATAAACCCAAGGCAAAACACCCCAAGACACATATTAATCAAATTAACAAAGATCAAACACAAAGAGCAAACATTAAAAGCAGCAAGGGAAAAACAACAAATAACACACAAGGGGATTCCCATAAGGACAATAGCTGATCTTTCAATAGAAACTCTTCAGGCCAGGAGGGAATGGCAGGACATACTTAAAGTGATAAAAGAAAATAACCTACAGCCCAGATTACTGTACCCAGCAAGGATCTCATTCAAATATGAAGGAGAAATCAAAAGCTTTACAGACAAGCAAAAGCTGAGAGAATTCAGCATCACCAACCCAGCTCTCCAACAAATGCTAAAGGATCTTCTCTAGGCAGGAAACACAAAAAGGGCGTGTAAACTCGAACCCAAAACAATAAAGCAAATGGCAACGGGATCATACTTATCAATAATTACCTTAAGTGTAAATGGGTTGAATGCCCCAACCAAAAGACAAAGACTGGCTGAGTAGATACAAAAACAAGACCCCTATATATGTTGTCTACAAGAGACCCACCTCAAAACAAGGGACATATGCAGACTGAAAGTGAAGGGCTGGAAAAAGGTATTCCACCCAAATAGAAACCAAAAGAAAGTAGGAGTAGCAACACTCATATCAGACAAAATAGACTTTAAAACAAAGGCTGTGAAAAGAGACAAAGAAGGACACTACATAATGATCAAAGGAGCAATCCAAGAAGAAGATAAAACAACTATAAATATATATGCACCCAGCATAGGAGCACTACAATATGTAAGACAAATGCTAACAAGTATGAAAGGGGAAATTAACAATAACACAATAATAGTGGGAGACTTTAATACACCACTCACACCTATGGATAGATCAACTAAACAGAAAATTAACAAGGAAACATAGATTTTAAATGATACAATAGACCAGTTAGACCTAATTGATATGTATAGGACATTTCACCCCAAAACAATGAATTTCACCTTTTTCTCAAGCACACACAGAAACTTCTCCAGGTTAGATCACATCCTGGGCCATAAATCTAGCCTTGGTAAATGCAGAAAAAATTGAAATCATTCCAAGCATCTTTTCTGAACACAATGCAGTAAGATTAGATCTCAATTACAGGAGAAAAACTATTAAAAATTCCAACATATGGAGGCTGAACAACACGCTGCTGAATAACCAACAAATCACAGAAGAAATCAAAAATATGCATAGAAACGAATGAAAATGAAAACACAACAACCCAAAACCTGCGGGACACTGTAAAAGCAGTGCTAAGGGGAAGGTTCATAGCAATACAGGCATACCTCAAGAAACAAGAAAAAAGTCAAATAAATAACCTAACTCTACACCTAAAGCAACTAGAAAAGGAAGAAATTAAGAACCCCAGGATTAGTAGACAGAAAGAAATCTTAAAAATTAGGGCAGAAATAAATGCAAAAGAAACAAAAGAGACCATAGCAAAAATCAACAAAGCCAAAAGCTCGTTCTTTGAGAGGACAAATAAAATTGACAAACCATTAGCCAGACTCATCAAGAAACAAAGGGAGAAAAATCAAATCAATAAAATTAGAAATGAAAATGGAGAGATCACAACAGACAACACACAAATACAAAGGATCATAAGAGACTACTATCAGCAATTATATGCCAATAAAATGGACAACTTGGAAGAAATGGACAAATTCTTAGAAAAGTACAACTTTCCAAAACGGAACCAAGAAGAAAAAGAAAATCTTAACAGACCCATCACAAGCACAGAAATTGAAACTGTAATCAGAAATCTTCCAGCAAACAAAAGCCCAGGTCCAGACAGCTTCACAGCTGAATGCTACCAAAAATTTAGAGAAGAGCTAACACCTATCCTACTCAAACTCTTCCAGAAAATTGCAGAGGAAGGTAAACTTCCAAACTTATTCTATGAGGCCACCATCACCCTAATACCAAAATCTGACAAAGATGCCACAAAAAAGAAAACTACAGGCCAATATCACTGATGAAAACAGATGCAAAAATCCTTAACAAAATTCTAGCAATCAGAATCCAACAACACATTAAAAAGATCATACATCATGACCAAGTGGGCTTTATCCAGGGATGCAAGGATTCTTCAATATCTGCAAATCAATCAATGTAATACACCACATTAACAAATTGAAAAATAAAAGCCATATGATTATCTCAATAGATGCAGAAAAAGCCTTTGACAAAATTCAACATCCATTTATGATAAAAACTCTCCAGAAAGCAGGAATAGAAGGAACATACCTCAACATAATAAAAGCTATATATGACAAACCCACAGCAGACATTATCCTCAATGGTGAAAAATTGAAAGCATTTCCCCTAAAGTCAGGAACAAGACAAGGGTGCCCACTTTCACCACTACTATTCAACATAGTTTTGGAAGTTTTGGCCACAGCAATCAAAGCAGAAAAAGAAATAAAAGGAATCCAAATTGGAAAAGAAGAAGTAAAACTCTCACTGTTTTCAGATGACATGATCCTCTACAGAGAAAACCCTAAAGACTCCACCAGAAAATTATTAGAGCTAATCAATGAATATAGTAAAGTTGCAGGATATAAAATCAACACACAGAAATCCCTTGCATTCCTATACACTAATGCCGGGATCCTGCCCTGGCTGATCCAGGGTATTCGAAGCGGGGACGGCATCGGCGACCTATTTATTTAAATATTTTATCAAAGATATAAACAGTAATAGGATGAGGATAGCTCAGTAGGAAAATTCAGTGGAGAAAAGAGGCTGAGTAGCTTGGTTTACGCAGGAGACCAATAAAACTTCAAGACAAGAAGTTTGCACCACTTACGTAGGCCGCAGGCGTCCTTCCGTTCTCCCGAAGGAGAGGAGACACTGAGGCCTCCCCGGTCGGATCTTAGAAGCCTAGGCATAATTAGTAAGTATGGCGGGTTCCGCGCTCCAGACGGAGACTCAACCAGAGTGAGAGAGAGAGCGACATGGGGAGACCAGTATTTCGAGAAACTGATTCCAATTCTTTATTTTCCATGATCTACTTTTATACACTGAGATGTTATGCAAAAGTCACGCGGGGTCAGCAGTCCTGACTTTTATCAAAGTCAGGTGCTTCATACAAATGTATACGAGGTCTTAGGGGTGTTACATCATCTTCTGGCCAGGGGCCTGCTGACAATTTATGACCCTCTCCTTGTGACAGCGGTCAGTCAACCAGGACACTTATTTCTCCAGGGGTGATTACTCTTAAAACAGACACTACCCAAATAAAGTTACATTCCTATAGGGTGAGGGTGTAGTGGGCTTTAGTTAAGGAAAGAATTTACTTAGCCTAAGGTCTAACGTGATTAATATCAAAGGTTAATACTTATTTCTTCTATATATTCATTAATGTGTGTAAGGGCAGGGGATGTGGAGACTTAGCAACAAACATTGGCTCAACAAATGAAAAACCCTTCACCAATACAATTTCTAATCAGCCCATTATACTTATACTAATAGTTTTCTAACTTTTCTAAGGAACCTGTTTTTAGAAGGTTTAAAGCATCTCATGCCTCTCACGGTTGGGAGGCTGTGAGCAATCACATGTGGCCGGACAAGCCTGTCAGGCAGGCCAGAGAACCTTCAGAGGAGTTTGTAGGTTAAAACACTCTTATCACGCCCAGGAATTATTATTAACTGGAGCTCTAAGTTAACTCATTCTCCGAAAGAGGTGGTGGGGGACAGCCCCCCCGTAAAGTCAGAGGTGTAGGTGAGCACAAAATAGTAAAGTAGGCAGGCTCTGGTTATGGGGGTAGATGCTCAAGGATTTCCAGGGGGACTCCTGAGGCTCGATCCCGCCTTTGCGTATGTCAAGCCTCCTTCCTCATGACCCTTATCACGGGCGGAGTACCTCACTCTGGCCCCCAACACACTAATAATGAGAAAGGCTGAGCACCAAAGAATTGATGCTTTTGAACTGTGGTGTTGGAGAAGACTCTTGAGAGTCCCTTGGACTGCAAGGAGACCCAACCAGTCCATTCTGAAGGAGATCAGCCCTGGAATTTCTTTGGAAGGAATGATGCTAAAGCTGAAACTCCAGTACTTTGGCCACCTCATGTGAAGAGTTGACTCATTGGAAAAGACTCTGATGCTGGGAGGGATTGGGGGCAGGAGGAGAAGGGGACGACAGAGGATTAGATGGCTGGATGGCATCACTGACTCGATGGACGTGAGTTTCAGTGAACTCCGGGAGTTGGTGATGGATAGGGAGGCCTGGCGTGCTGCAATGCATGGGGTTGCAAAGAGTCGGACACGACTGAGTGACTGAACTGAACTGAATAATGAAAAAACAGAAAGAGAAATTAAGGAAACAATTCCATTCACCATTGCAATGAAAAGAATAAAATACTTAGGAATATATCTACATAAAGGAACTAAAGACCTATATATAGAAAACTATAAAACACTGGTGAAAGAAATCAAAGAGGACACTAATAGATGGAGAAATATACCGTGTTCATGGACTGGAAGAATCAATATAGTGAAAATGAGTATACTACCCAAAGCAATCTATAGATTCAGTTCAATCCCTATCAAGCTACCAATGGTATTTTTCACAGAGCTAGAACAAATACTTTCACAATTTGTATGGAAATACAAAAAACCTCGAATAGCCAAAGCTATCTTGAGAAAGAAGAATGGAACTGGAGGAATCAACCTGCCTGACTTAAGGCTCTACTACAAAGCCACAGTCATCAAGACAGTATGGTACTGGCATAAAGACAGAAATATAGATCAATGGAACAAAATAGAAAGCCCAGAGATGAATCCATGCACATATGGACACCTTATCTTTGACAAAGGAGGCAAGAATATACAATGGAGAAAAGACAATCTCTTTAACAAGTGATGCTGGGAAAACTGGTCAACCACTTGTAAAAGAATGAAACTAGAACACTTTCTAACACCATACACAAAAATAAACTCAAAATGGATTAAAGATCTAAACATAAGGCCAGAAACTGTAAAACTCCTAAAGGAGAACATAGGCAAAACACTCTCCGACATAAATCACAACAGGATCCTCTATGACCCACCTCCCAGAATATTGGAAATAAAAGCAAAAATAAACAAATGGGACCTAATTAAACTTAAAAGCTTCTTCACAACAAAGGAAACTATAAGCAAGGTGAAAAGACAGCCTTCAGAATGGGAGAAAATAATAGCAAATGAAGCAACTGACAAAGAATTAATCTCAAAAATATACAAGCAACTCCTGCAGCTCAACTCCAGAAAAATAAATGACCCAATCAAAAAATGGGCCAAAGAACTAAACAGATATTTCTCCAAAGAAGAATACAGATGGCTAACAAACACATGAGAAGATGCTCAACATCACTCATTATCAGAGAAATGCAAATCAAAACCACAATGAGGTACCATTTCATGCCAGTCAGAATGGCTGCTATCCAAAAGTCTACAAGCAATAAATGCTGGAGAGGATGTGGAGAAAAGGGAACCCTCTTACACTCTTGGTGGGAATGCAAACTAGTTCAGCCACTATGGAGAACAGTGTGGAGATTCCTTAAAAAACTGGAAATAGAACTGCCATATGATCCAGCAATCCCACTGCTGGGCATACACACCGAGGAAACCAGAAGGGAAAGAGATACGTGTACCCCAATGTTCATTGCAGCACTGTTTGTAATAGCCAGGACATGGAAGCAACCTAGATGTCCATCAGCAGATGAATGGATAAAGAAAGCTGTGGTACATATACACAATGGAGTATTACTCAGCCATTAAAAAGAATAAATTTGAATCAGTTCTAATGAGGTGGATGAAACTGGAGCCTATTATACAGAGTGAAGTAAGCCAGAAAGAAAAACACCAATACAGTATACTAATGCATATATATGGAATTTAGAAAGATGGAAACAATAACCCTGTAAGCGAGACAGCAAAAGAGACACAGATGTACAGAACAATCTTATGGACTCTGTGGGAGAGGGCGAGAGTGGGATGATTTGGGAGAATGGCATTGAAACATGTATAATATCATATGTGAAACAAAATGCCAGTCCAGGTTCGATGCATGATACAGGATGCTCGGGGCTGGTGCACTGGGATGACCCAGAGGGATGGTACGGGGAGGGAGGTGGGAGGAGGGTTCAGGATGGGGAACATGTGTACACCCGTGGTGGATTCATGTTGATGTATGGCAACACCAATACAATATTGTAAAGTAATTAGCCTCCAATTAAAATAAATAAATTTATATTAAAAAAAAAAAACAAAAAACGAAGATCATGGCATCTGGTCCCATCAGTTTAGATCAGTTCAGTTCAGTCGCTCAGTCATGTCCGACTCTTTGCGACCCCAGGAACCGCAGCACGCCAGGCCTCCCTGTCCATCACCAACTCCTGGAGTCCACCCAAACCCATGTCCATTGAGTCAGTGATGTCATCCAACCATCTTATCCTCTGTCATCCCCTTCTAATCCTGCCCTCAATCTTTCCCAGCATCAGGGTCTTTTCCAATGAGTCAGCTCTTCGTATCAGGTTGGCCATAGTATTGGAGTTCAGCTTCAACATCAGTCCTTCCGATGAACACCCAGGACCGATCTCCTTTAGGATGGATTGGTTGGATCTCCTTGCAGTCCAAGGGACTCTCAAGAGTCTTCTCCAACATCACAGTTCAAAAGCATCTGGTCCCATCACTTCATGGCAAATAGATGGGAAAACAATGAAAACAGTGACAGACTTCTTTTTCTTGGGCTCCAAAATCACTGTGTACAGTGATTGTAGCCATGAAATTAAAAGATGCTTGCTCCTTGTAAGAAAAGCTATGACAAACCCAGACAGCATATTAAAAAACAGAGAGGTTACTTTGCCGACAAAGGTGTATATAGTCAAAGCTATGGTTTTTCCAGTGGTCATGCATGGATATGAGAGTTGGACCATAATAAAGAAGGCTGAGTGTTGAAAAATTGATGCCTTCAAACTATATAGTGCCAGCAAAAAACTCTTGAGTGTCTGTGGACTGCAAGGAGATCAAGCCAGTCAACCCTAAAGGAAATCAACTCTGAATATTCATTGGAAGGACTGATGTTGAAGCTGAAGCTCCAATAATTTGGCCACCTGATGCAAAGAGTTGACTCATTGGAAAAGACCCTGATGCTGGGAAATATTGAAGGCAGAAGGAGAAGGGAAAGACACAGGATGAGATGGTTGGATGGCATCACCAACTCAATGGACATGTTCAGTTCAATTCAGTTCAGTTGCTCAGTCATGTCTGACTCTTTGCAGCCCCATGGACTGCAGCATGCCAAGATTCCCTGTCCATCACCAACTCCTGAAGCTTGCTCAAACTCATCTCCATCGAGTCAGTGATGCCATCCATCATGACATGAGTTTGAGCAAACTCTGGGACATGGTGAAAGACATGGAAGCCTGGAGTGCTGCTGTTCATGGGATCACAAAAAGTTGGACATGACTAAGTGACTGAACAACAACAGAACAGTCAAATTCATAGAGTCAGGAAGTACATTGGTAGATGCCAGGGACCAGAAGGCAGAGTTGGAGTGGGGAGGGTGAGGGAGATGAGGAGTTAATGTTTAATGGAGACAGAGTTTCAGTGCAGGAAGGTGAAAAATTCGGGAGATATATGATGGTAAGAGTTGCACAACAATGTGAATGTACTTGGTGCCACTGAACTGTACAGTTAAATATGGTTAAAATTTAAAAGGAGAGAGACAGAGAAAAGCATATCTGCTCTATCTGCTCTTGACTTTTGCCCTGTGATCAGAAAATGTTCTTAGCTTTGCCTCTGTATAAATGCCTTATAGGGTGGTATCTTCTCAACCTCTGACCTTAGAGTACAAGTTTCTGCTGAACTGGTCCAATGTGCCCGCCCTGCCCTCTGTGATTTGTTCACATCTGAGTCAGCCCTCACTCTGGATTGCTCAGACCAAGCTCTGGAATCTGTGCTACTTTAACACAGGCTCCTGATTCTCTTTTTGATGCTTTCTGATTCCACACCTAGCCCTATTCTACTCTCCTCCTCATGCTTTCTGATCTGTGTGCCTGTTGCTGTTTATAATTGTAGAGCTGATATTCTGGATGCTGATACTGGACAAACTGTAGCACGCAAACATTCTACAATGATCTTTAAGCTCTCATTTAAGATTTACCTTGAATAAATTTCTAGACATACACAACATTAAAATTTACACATCTATGTCACAAAAAGATTAAAAATAGTGCATATTTCTTGTATGGTTGGTCATCTCTTCCATGTGCTCACTTTGGTAATGACCAATAAGATACAAAGGCAGACAAGATAAATAAAATAATGTCAGAGAGTAACACTGCTCAAAGAGCATGAAATCTATGATGGCCTTGCAGTAAAAGAGTTTATAATAGTCAGGTTAGCTTGTTCCTATACTTTCACTGCTCACAAAAATAACATAATCCCTAGAGCTATGTAATAGTAAATATTAATAAAACATTTAAGGCTCTACTAATTACCTTATGTTATAAACAGTAAATTTGTAACATTACTGACTATTCTGGGCTTACATTTTCACCATGCTTATTTTAATTGAACTTCAGCACTAATACATGTAAGCATTACTCTGTTTCCCAAGTTATTCTCTCACTGGGGAGCTGACAACCAGGTTGTTTAACTTAGGGTCTATATAGGTAGATTAAATTCCCACACAGCCTTGTCCCAATTCCCAAATTAATCTTGAATTGGATAAGAAATAACAAATAAGTTCAGCACTGGCTTTGCTTTCCTAATCACACTCCACTGAAACTGGATTGGATTAGCCACACCTTTCCTATATGGATGGCAGGTATATTTCTATTCCCAACCTCTCTCTCTAGTCCATTGTCAGCTGAGGCCCACGTTTCAAGCCTCTCTTCCCGCATTCTCTCCTGTCACTTTGACTCAGTCACCAGGCAGAAGGTTTGGCTTGCCTGCCAATCCTCCTCTATACTGCCAAGTATCTATGGCTTGCCAACTGGAGGGCAGAATTCTCAGATACCAGCTGCCTGACTGGTTCAACCTGTCCCTCTGTCCAGATTCCCAGAGTGATGTTTTGACCATTTAGGACTGTATCTGGGCTTCTCAGAGACAGAGCCTTCCAACAGTGGACCTGATCACTGCTGGCCATGAGCCTGGCCCCCAGGAGCAGTATTCCAGGAGACAATAGTTCTAGTGTTAGGTTAGAAGCCTTCCTTTTTATCATGAATTGAGAAATGAATGTCCTTCTCTAACATGGTAAGTTCCTAACTGAGATCTTCATGATGATTACTTTGAATATTTATTTGGCTACTCTGGGATCTTTGTTGCGGCATGTGAACTCTTAGTTGCGGCATGTGGGACCTAGCTCCCTGACCAGTGATCAAACATGGGCCCCCTGCATTGTGAACATGGAGTCTTAGCCACCGGACCACCAGGGAACTCCCATGATGATGCCTTTGAGTTTGGATGTCTTTGGTTTGGTAGCCAAGCATTTCTCCCTCCCTTCTTCCTCCCCTCCATCTTCCTCCCCCCCATCTCCAACACAGAAGAATTACAGAAGCCCTTAGTAAGTTTCCTATATACTCATGAGCTTTCATAGGGTGCTCAGAAGTTTCTGAAAAAGTTAAAACTATGTATATATATAAAAAAAGGTCACATATCATACTCTTCTTAAGTTACTTTTTTATATGCCCTGAGACAGAGTTAATTGACTCCTCCTTAGCTTGCAGTTCACAAAAATCCTCCTAAAGTGTATCCATATGCCTATTCTCAGGGGTTGCAAGGTGAGAGTCACCCTGTATCCTAGCAGGGTCTCTAAACTCAGGAATCGGACAAGAAACAAGGCAGCTGATCCCTACTGTCTCGGTATTTCCCTCCAACAGAGCACAGAGAAAATGTCAAGCTGATTCCCTAAAATTGCCCTGACTATACGCTAATTTCTTAAAGATATCAATAGTTATAAAGAATATTTGTAAACAATGTAATTTATCTTTGGATGCATGCTTGCATTCTCAGTTGTGTCTGACTCTTTGTGACCCCATGGACTGTAGCCCATCAGGCTCCTCTGTCCATGGAATTTTCAAGGCAATAATCCTGGAGTGAGTTGCCATTTCCTACTCCAGGGAAATCTTCTCACCCAGGGACTGAACCAGCATCTCCTGCAACGGCAGGTGAATTCTTTATCACCGAGTCACCTGGGAAGCCCCATAATTTGTCTTTATGTTGGCTTAAATTAATGGCACTGGATTTTCTTATACTTGGAGGGTCTACATCAGCAAAATAAATAAATAAAAGCCAACTATTTAAAATCTTACAGGAACTAGATGGATTTTAGTGATTTTTTTTAAAATGTAGATTATTTCTATAGTTTCTTGAGCAGCTCCTCTTTTTCACCAAATATATCTGTTTTTCTGAATATCAAAAGGTAGCAAAGGCTTGAGCAGGCTTCCCTGATGGTTCAGTCAGTAAAGAATCTGCCTGTAATGCAGGAGACCTGGGTTTGACCCCTGAGTCAGGAAGATCCCCTGCAGAAGGAAATGGCAACTCACTCCGGTATTCTTGCCTGGAGAATCCCATGGACAGAGGAGTATGCCAGGCTACAGTCTATGCGGCTGCAGAGTCAGACACGACTGACTGACTAACACACACACACACACACACACACACACACAGCAAAAGCATGCAAGTAAAAATCATAATAGTAATAGTAATGATTATGAGAATAAGAATTTGTGTGATATTTACTGGCTACCAAGCACTGTACAAAGTACTTTATCTACATTAACTCTAAATTCCTGAAGAACACTCTACAATATGTATGATTGTTCTCTATTCCTAGTTAAGAAAACAGAGTTCAGACAAGAAACTTGAATTAGGCCAGCTTGTAAGTGACAGAACAGGAATTTAAACCTAATGCATCTTTCCACATCTGTGATGATGCAAACAACTCAATAAATGGCATTTATGTCTGATATCGAACTCTTCTTAATGAATACTGAAACAGTGAGAATACCTCCAAGCGTTTCATGAAAAAGTATTGACGGTAAATGTGGCCTTTGTGTTTGAGGAACATATTTCTGTTGCTCTGAACATTACTTGAATAAGAACTTGCTAATAATCTGAACAGATCTAACTTCAAATTTGATGTTCTGTTACACAAAGAGATGAATATTCACCTTGACATTCAACTTTGTACACTTTCAACTTCATCGTTACATGAATAATTTTCTCTCTTAGCATTATGACACCATTCATGTGCTCTTCTCTTTTCAGTTTGGTAGTTTGGCACTTTTGGAAACGTGATAAGATAGCTTGTAGTATGATTAACTGATTAATACACATAGCATTTCTCTACCCTTATTTTTCCTAAAGACATCATATTCTTTTGCACTTTCTCCTTTATTAAATCCTCTACTTGCCCCCCTTTTCCTTCAAAGACACTCACTTTGGCAATATTGAAATGACTGAGAAAAAGATTCTAGCCTTTTAAGTACCCTAAATTTGATCTTTCTATACTTGAGAGGAATTTTTCATAAGAAGTTAAAATTAATTTAAAAACCCATTGAAACTATTCATTAATATGTTGTTATAGATTCTAAGCAACTGTCTCTTTTATAGGCAACATAATTACAAGTGAATTACAAATACAGACTTTATGACTCCAATTAAACTCTAGGCCACAATCCATTAAAAACACATTATACACATTACATTACATATAAGGAAAAATATATATGCAACATGATTCCAGCTATCAAAATAACTGAGCAGTAATTTCAAATAATTTATGTTTATCTAAAATTTCATCAGCATCAGTGTCTCTTTTGCTGTCTCGTACACAGGGTTACTGATGTATGGAACAGTCTTATGGACTCTGTGGGAGAGGGAGAGGGTGGGAAGATTTGGGAGAATGGCATTGAAACATGTAAAATATCATGTATGAAACGAGATGCCAGTCCAGGTTCGATGCACGATACTGGATGCTTGGGGCTGGTGCACTGGGATGACCCAGAGGGATGGTATGGGGAGGGAGAAGGGAGGTGGGTTCAGGATGGGGAGCACATGTATACCTGTGATGGATTCATTTTGATATTTGGCAAAACTAATACAATTATGTAAAGTTTAAAAATAAAATAAAATTTAAAAAATAAATAAATAAAATAAAATTTCATCAGCATAACCTCAAAAATCATCAGAGAAAAAAACTCATGCTTAATTTTCACATATGTCTACATCATACTTTCTCTTACTTATTTCATTATTTCATTCTACCCCAGGAATATATTTGAAGTATTTCCCAAGAATGAGAGATTGGAAGAGATTCTAGTTTTTAGTTGTAAGAACACTAGTTTTTTTTTTTCAGTTTTAAGAGCATTAGAATTAAACTAAGAATATTTAATTTTGGGGATTTTACTTAGAAAAGGCAGAGGAACCAGAGATAAAATTGCCAACATCCGTTGGGTCATAGAAAAAGCAAGAGAATTCCATAAAAACATCTACTTCTGTTTCATTGACTACACTAAAGCCTTTGACTATGTGGGTTACAACAAACTGTGGAAAATTCTTTAAGAGATGGGAATACCAGACCCCCTACCCGCCTCCTGCAAAACCTGTATGCAGGTCAAGAAGCAACAGTTAGAACTAGACATGGAAACATGGACTGGTTCAAAACTGGGAAAGGACTACATCAAGGCTGTATATTAACCCTCTGCTTATTTAACTTCTATGCAGAGTACATCATGAGAAATGCCAGGCTGGATGAAGCATAAGCTGGAATCAAGATTGCTGGGAGAAATAACAATAACCTCAGATATGCAGATGACACCACCCTATTGGCAGAAAACAAACAGGAACTAAAAAGCCTCTTAATGAAGGTAAAAGAGGAGGGTGAAAAACCTGGCTTAAAACTCAACAATCAAAAAATGATGATCATGGTATCTGGTCCCATCATTTCATGGCAAATAGATGGGGAAACAATGGAAACAGTAAGAGACTTTATTTTCTTGGGTTCCAAAATCACTGTAGATGGTAACTGCAACCATGAAATTAAAAGACACTTGATCCTTGGAAGAAAAGCTATGACCAACCTAGACAGCATATTAAAAAGCATAGACATTACTTTGCCAACAAAGGTCTGTCTAGTCAAAGCTATGGTTTCTCCAATAGTCATGTATGGATGTGAGAATTGGACCATAAAGAAAGCTGAGCACTAAAGAATTGATGCTTTTGAAATGTGGAGTTGGAAAAGACTCTTGAGAGTCCCTTGGACTGCAAGGAGAACAAAATAGTCAATCCTAAAGAAAATCAGTCCTGAATATGCATTGGAAGGACTGATTTGAAGCTGAAGCTCCAATACTTTGGCCACCTGATGCAAAGAACTGACTCTTTAGAAAAGACCCTGATGCTGGGAAAGGTTGAAATCAGGAGGAGAAGGGGATGACAGAGGACAAGATGGTTGGATGGCATCACTGATTTGATGGACATGACTTTGAGCAAACTGCGGGAGTAGGTTACGGACAGGGAAGCCTGGTGTGCTGCAGTCCATGGGGTCACAAAGAGTCAGAGATGACTATTCAACTGAACGGAACTGAACTGAACTAAACTGAGTTGAAAGTCTAGAAAAAAATCAACTGCAAATTCACATAAGAATAAATTGGAAATAAATAGGTAGTATTAAGTGTTCATTTGCTACATTCTGTGTACACTTCTTTAAAACTCTTTAGGCAACTGCAATGATTCTTGCATTATGAGTTCAGGAGAAAAGATTTGCTTCCAAGTGTTGAGTCTATAGTATTGGTTTTACTCATCAAACTGTATGGCTATATATCCTTTGTGCTGTGCTGTGCTTAGTCATTCAGTCGTGTCCGACTCTGCAACCCCATGGACTGTAGCCTGCCAGACTCCTCTGTTCATAGGGATTCTCTAGGCAAGAATATTGGAGTGCGTTACCTTGCCCTCCTCCAGGGGATCTTCCCAACCCAGGAATCAAACTGGGGTCTTCTGAATTGCAGGCAGATTCTTTACCAGCTGAACTACCAGGGAAGCTCATGCATCCTTTAGAAAACATATAAAATAGAAATACAGGCAGGAGGAGAAGGGGACAACAAAGGATGAGATGATTGGATGGCATCACCGACTCGATGGATATGAGTTTGAGCAAGCTCCGGGAGAAGGTGAAGGACAGGGAAACCTGGTGTGCTGCAGTCCATAGGGTTGCAAAGAGTCAGACACATCCGATTGACTGAACAACAACAAAATTTTGTAAAAATCAAGTCAAGTGACTAAAATTAATTTTAAGCAAATTAAAATTTCATCATCATTGTAAAGCTGCTGAAGAAAGAAGGTCTTAAGAAAATGTTAGAATGTTATACCTCAGTTTCCACACAGAAAAGTCATTTATCACTGAATTATTTTCTCAGAAATTTTGTAACGCTTAAGAACTGGGTTACTATGAAAAGTTGCTTTTTTAGTATTATGTCTATAAAGTTTGATTCTACCTGATTTTTATTCTCATCCTTCAGCTCTCAATTGTCCAGTGAAGAAGGGAGGAGAATTAATGCCAGCTTGAACCTAGCATCTCTGACACAGTGAAGCAGAACAAAAAAGCCAAAAAAAGCAAGCTTTGGATGGGCCAGAATATCCTGGTATATAGTGAAGGTCACAAGAAAACAAATAGAAAGAATATTTCAAATAGAAAATTAATGACCAATTCAAGCAAAGTAATTTGAAGGTACTATGAATCATTTAGCACAGGTTTTCAAAGAATGTGAAATTTTGATGGGAGAAGGTAACACTGTTGATAGTAAAGTTTAAAAGAGGGACATTCCTATTGGGAGGCTTATTGAACACACATGGGCAAAACAGTAGGCCTGTTTCCTGAGCAGCCCTGGATCTACTCAGAGAAAAGGAGATAGCAAAAAATTAAAGAGTTTTGCTTCTGAGAAGATTCTTTTACTATGTCTCAATGGAAAATATGGAGATATACCTTCCTATGGCAGTCAACTTAGAACCAACCTGAGACAGTGGCCTTATTGAAATACCCAATTTTTCTCATCTAATTTATGCAAAGCTTCACAAAGTCACCAATGCCCTAGTAAAAGCTTTATAATCTAAATGTTCTGCTTTTGCACAATGAAGGAAACTATAGGCAAGGTGAAAAGACAGCCTTCAGAATGGGAGAAAACAATGGCAAACGAAACAACTGACAAAGAATTAATCTCCAAAATATACAAGGGAGCTTGTACAGCTCAATACCAGAAAATTGAACAACCCAATCAAAAAGTGGGCAAAAGACTTAAACAGACATTTCTCCAAAGGAGATATGCAGATGGATAATAAACACATGAAAAAGATGCCCAACATCACTCATTATTCAGTCAGTTCAGTTCAGTCTCTCAGTCATATCTGACTCTTTATGACCCCATGAATCGCAGCACGCCAGGCCTCCCTGTCCATCACCAACTCCCAGAGTTCACTCAGACTCACGTCCATCAAGTCAGTTATGCCATCCAGCCATGTCATCCTCTGTCGTCCCCTTCTCCTCCTGCCCCCAATCCCTCCCAGCATCAGGGTCTTTTCCAATGAGTCAACTCTTTGCATGAGGTGGCCAAAGTATTGGAGTTTCAGCTTTAGGATCAGTCCTTCCAAAGAACACCCAGGACTGATCTCCTTTAGAATGGACTGGTTGGATCTCCTTGCAGTCCAAGGGACTCTCAAGAGTCTTCTCCAACACCACAGCTCAAAAGCATCGATTCTTCGATGCTCAGCTAGGGAAATACAAATCAAAACCACAGTGAGGTATCATCTCATGCCGGTCAGAAAGGCCATCATCGAAAAGGCTACAAACAGTGAATGCTGGAGAGCGTGTGGAGAAAAAGGAACCCTCTTACACTGTTGGTGGGAATGCAATCTGGTACATCCACTTGAGAGAACAGTATGGAGATTCCTTAAAAAACTGGAAATAGAACTGCCATACGATCCAGCAATCCCACTGTTGGGCATACACCCTGAGGAAACCAGAATTGAAAGAGACACATGTACCCCATTGTTTGTTGCAACACTTTTTACAATAGCTAGGACATGGAAGCAACCTAGATGTCCATCAGCAGATGAATGGATAAGGAAGTTGTGGTACATATACACAATGGAGTATTACTCAGCTATAAAAAGGAATCTATTTGAATCAGTTCTAATGAGGTGGATGAAACTGGAGTCTATTATGTAGAGTGAAGTAAGTCAGAAAGAGAAAGACAAATACTATATATTAACACATATATATGGAATTTAGAAAGACAGTAATGATGATCCTACATACAAGGCAGCAAAGGAGACACAGATGTTAAGAATAGACTTATCGACTCAGTGGGAAAAGGGAAGGGTGGGATAATTTGACAGAACAGCATTGAAACATGTACATTACCATATGTAAAACAGATGACAAGTACAAGCTTGATGTATGAAGCAGGGCGCCCAAAGCCAGTGCTCTGGGACAACCGAGAGGGATAGGGTGGGAAGAGATGTGGGACGGGGGTTCAAGATGGGGGGACACATGTATACCTGTGACTGATTCACATGGATGTATGGCAAAAACCATCATGGTATTGTAAAGTAATTATCCTTCAATTAAAATAAATAAGTTAATTAAAAAGAATAAATGTTCTTAGTACCACAGCTTATTAAAACCAGGAACCTGATTGGAACAGAGGCAAAGAGATTTCTCCTCTATTACATTTTTTGTTACTTAGTTTGCATCAAGAGAGACTGATCATTAAATACAAGGAAATACTGGTGGTGTTAATAATTTAACAAAAACTAGTGGAAGTGTGTCATGAATAGCCAAGGTATTGGACTGAATCACCATCTCACATAGGAAATCCTGAAAAAGAAATGCAACTCAAAACATAGGTTGAAGAAAATAACTTGTAGAAGGGAAGGTAGTAGCTTTGTGACTTAGGAATTTTATGAGGGCCCTTTGAGAATTCTTTGGGATTCTAACTCTCTTTCAGTGCACACCATTGCGCACCCAGTTACTACCATTTGTTTGTGGAAAGAAAATAAAATAAACCTAAACCTTACCGCCTCCACTTCAGCAGGGTCATACCAGACATTGATGTACGGATGTTGTAAGGCGTCATCCACTGATATCCTTTTTGCTGGGTCAATCACTAGCATCTTTGACAGCAAGTCTCTGGCTTGGCTGGCTGAAGGAAATGAATGAAGAAAAAAATTTGTTAAATTTTGATTTTGGCAAGGAAATTTTTTGGAGGGAAAAACAGTTTTTAAAAAGTCAATTAGCACCTTCCTTCCAAACATCAGCTAACTTCACCAAGTGTTTAGGGAAATGCAAAATGAAACAATGAAATATTTTTTATCCATCAAATCAGATCAGATCAGTCGCTCAGTCGTGTCTGACTCTTTGTGACCCCATGAATCGCAGCACGCCAGGCCTCCCTATCCATCACCAACTCCCGGAGTTCACTGAAACTCACGTCCATTGAATCAGTGATGCCATCCAGCCATCTCATCCTCTGTTGTCCCCTTCTCCTCCTGCCCCCAATCCCTCCCAGCATCAGAGTCTTTTCCAATGAGTCAACTCTTCGCATGAGGTGGCCAAAGTACTGGAGTTTCAGCTTTAGCATCATTCCTTCCAAAGAAATCCCAGGGCTGATCTCCTTCAGAATGGACTGGTTGGATCTCCTTGCAGTCCGAGGGACTCTCACAAATAAAACATGGCATAATATTCAATAATCTCATTCATGTTGGTTGCAGTGTAAATTGATAAAGATTTTTTTAGAGGGCACATTTGGGAGTATCTTTTAAAATTTTAAATGTGAATAACTTATGACCCAACAGTTCCACTTTTCAGTATACAGTCTAGAGAAACAATTGCACATGTTCACGAAAAGCATCCAGAAAGGATGCTCACTGCAGCGTTGGTCAAGGATTAAACATTTTAAACAATCTAAATGTTGCTGTTGTTCAGTCACTAAGTCATGGTGAACTCTGCAACACCATGACTGCAGCACACCAGGCTTCCCTTTCCTCTCCCATCTCCTGGAGTTTGCTCAAATTCATGTCCATTGAGTTGGGGATGCTATCTAACTATCTCATCCTCTGCCACCCCCTTCTCCTTTTGCCTTCTATCTTTCCCAGCATCAGGGTCTTTTCCAATGAGTCAGCTCTTCTCACCAGGTGGCCAAAGTATTGGAGCTTCAGCATCAGTCCTTCCAATGAATGTTTGGGGCTGCTTTCCTTTAGGATCAACTGGTTTGATCTCCTTGCAGTCCAAAGGACTCTCAAGAGTCATCTACCTGTACCAATTAAGTTTGGCAGTTTTAAGTCTGGCAGGCTACAGTCCATGGGGTTGCAAAGTGTCAGACATGACTGAGCAACTTTCACTTTCAGATGTATTCACATGGACATGGTATTAAGTGAAAAAATAACTGCAGAATGACCCATAGATCCTGATGCCACTGTATAAATCTGCCTCTTCGCAATAAAACAACAAGCATTTCTGATAAAATTTGTACATGTATTGCTTGTATAATTAAAAATAAAAGTTAAAAGAATTGTTTTTTAAAAGGAAACAAAGTGAGTGTACACCACTCATTTTAAAACTTCAGAGCTGCAGAAAAGGACAAAGCAGTATCTGGAGGGAGGCAAGGAAGTTAGAGGTGACTTTCTGAGAATGGGAGAGATAATGAGGACTTTAATGGGAGCCGAAGCTTCAAGGATTGAGAGAAGGGGGGCAAATCTGAGAGAAAAAATCCACAAGATTTAGTAACCAAATTGATGCAGGGAATCTTGTTTATTTATTCAGTATTCAATTTATTCAATATACATCGTCTACTGTGTGCCAGGTACAGTTTCAGATGCTAGGGATACAAAAAATTTGCATAGTGATAATCAGTAAATGTATTTATTTAATAACATTGCTGAGTGAAGTGTATTAGTTGCTCAGTCATGTCTGACTGTGTGTGTGTGACCCCATGGACTGTAGCCATCAGGTTTCTCTGACCATGGGATTTTCCAGGCAAGAATACTGGAGTGGGTAGCCACTCCCTTCTCCAGAGGCTCTTCCCAACCTAGGGATCGAACCATGCTCTCCTGCATCGCAGGTGGATTCTTTAGCATCTGAGCCACCAGGGAAGCCCCTAACTTTTCTAAAGGATGCTCTAAACATATCCGAAAATACAAAATATGTTTCAGAAAATAAGGATCCAAACTGATTTGGAAATTTTTGTGGTGAAAATATTCAATTTATTCCAAACATGGTAAAACTTCAAATTAAAGAAAGGAAAATCTAAACTGGTTTGCTAAATTAGGGAAAAGGCAGTGTCTTTGAATTCATGAATATGTACCAATTTTTAATTAGCAATTGTTTATTATTAATGAAATATGGTTAATTATAAAATTTTGAAATTACATAAAACATAAAATCCAGAAAAGCTAACCTTCCCCACCATCTGGAAGCAATCATTCTTATTATTAATGTATTCCCTTCTAGTTTTATGTAGTTTCATAATTTTGATTATACTAGAGTTAAAATGTGGCAATCTAATTTTCACCTCTACAGCATTTGTATTTCTTGTGTTATTACATTTTAATAAAATATTCACATTTACTTATACTAATTATATAATTTTTAAAAATCACTAGTTAAGTTACTGGAAGATTTTTTATTTCTATTAGTCATTTTTCTGGGGATCTCCATTCCAAACACTTAATTTCTGCTACTCCCAAACTGACACTTTGAAGTTCACAAGAGTGATGAAAGTACAGAAATATACAATGATTTTCAGTATTAGTTTCTCTGATTGTTAACCTAACAGGTCTGTGTCTATTTCATTGGTTCAAGACCTCTTTGATTTGTAACTGATTTTATACCCAGACTCACACACTCCACGGGTTCTCATGTCACCCACATTTCTGTTCTTGGAAGAGTAGGGGTTGGGGTGGTCTCCTCATCTATGGGCAAATGAACTACTGGAACACCAAATCATCTCACTGAGAAACAATGATCACTACTGCTTGTAGGGAACAAAATGAGGAAGAGGAAAAGATTTTAATTCTTCATCGTTCACTCTTTTGTTTGCAAGTAAATGTCTTACACTCTTTAATAACAGTAGAATAAATCCTTCCCTTTGATTATTTGTGTAATTCTTTATAATCTGCTGATTTTGTGTTACAATTGTAATTCAATAATTATACAATTCAGAGAGTGGTACAGGTAGCTGAAGGGAGAAACCCAACTGTGCAATGGAAGTGTCACAGACACAGAAACAACACTGTACTTAATTTAAAAACCACCAGATGGAAGTCTGGAGAAGACAATATGACCCTGGAAAGTTGTAACACTATATTTCGGTTTCTCCATCTCATTTAATTCTATATTAGCTATAAATTAAGTCTGTACATTTAATCTCTAACTAATTAATTGTCCACTAAACATTTGCAGTAAAATTTCACAAGTGTATGTCCTTTTGAGGTGGGGGGGATTCCCTAATAGCTCAGCTGGAAAAGAATCCACCTGCAACGCAGGAGACCCTAGTTCGATTCTTGGGTCGGGAAGATCCGCTGGAGAAGGGACAGGCTACCCACTCCAGTATTCTTGGGCTTCCCTTGTGGCTCAGCTGGTAAAGAATCTGCCTGCAGTGTGGGAGACCTGGGTTTGATACTGGGTTGGTAAGATCCCCTGGAGAAGGGAAAGGCTACCCACTCCAGTATTCTGGCCTGAAGAATTCCACGGGAGTCCACGGGGTCCCAGGGGAAGCTGAAGTTCCAATACTTGACCACCTGATGTGAAGAGCCAACTCATTGGAAAAGACCCTGATACTCTGAAAGATTGAAGGCAAAAGAAAAAGATAAGATGAGGTTAAGATGAGCAGAGGATAAGATGGTTAGATAGCATCACTGACTCAATGGATATGAATTTGAGCAAATTCCAGAAGATAGAGGAGGACAGAGGAGCCTGGTGTGCTACAGTCCATGGGGTCACAAAGAGTCAGAGACAACATAGCAACTGAACAACAACATAGATCCCCTGGAAATAATAATTTTATTATTAATAAATATTTATTATTTTTTAATATCTAACAGTTACTGCACATTTAGTGTGAGACAGGCAGTGTTCTAAGTGCTTGACAAATTATTCAATTAATCCTCCCAATGATCCTATAAGATAGACACTTCTTGCTTTAGTTTGTTAAAGAAGGTACAGAAAGATTAGATAACTTTCCCAGGTTCACATAGATTTTAAGGGATAGGATTTCTTCCCCCGGCAAAGGAAAAAAATAAGATTTGCTTCATATCCCCAATTTCTGAAATGTCATAAGTTAGAATAAGAATTAAAATATTACTTATACTTTATAGGTTGCCAAATTTATTCTATGTCTTCAATCCTATAAAGAAGCTGTTATGATCCCTGTTTTGTGGGTAAGAAATTAAGATCCATTACTAAAGTTCATAATGGCAGACATAGTAGTAGAAAAAATTACTTATTAATGAAAGTCTTTGTTAGAAACAAAATACGAAAGTAAAAATCTCATTTGTCACTCTAAAATAAAAAATGTTGGTTAAGCATTAAGTAAAATACAAATAAAACTCAAACATCTATAGTTTCAAGATTTTAAAATGAAAATCTTGTGTTGAAAATATTTTCCAGAATATAAAAATAACTGGAACAATTGCTTCAATGTATATATAACGTTGTTCTTTTAGCGTTAACGTTGCAAAGTAATTTTAGATTCTAAATAAGCCCCGTGAATAGTTAACCCATACCATTGTCACACACTTTATTACTAGTCTTTTCCCTAGATATCCAGAAAATTTTTAAATCCTTGATTACTCTCCCTTTGTAAGGAGGATCTTTTAAAAATACCTCTTCTTAAATTGAGGTTGTTGTTCAGTTGCTAAGTCGTGTCCAACTCTGCGACCTCATGGATTGCAGCATGCCAGGCTTTCCTATCCTTCACTATCTCCCTAAGTTTGCTCAAACTCATGTCCATTGAGTCAGTGATGCCATCCAACCATCTCATCCCCTGTGGCCTCCTTCTCCTCCTGCACTCAATTTTCCCAGCACCAGGAGAGGTGTCTCCATGGTCTGCATCACCCACGCAGTGGTTCTGAAGTTATCCCTGAAGGGCTTACCTTTGAGTTTATTGTGCTCAGAGTCCGCTGGGAAGAGGGAATCTGGAAAGAGCTTGGGGAAGGTGAGTCCTGCATACTTGGGCCGATTCTCCACATAGTTTCTTACGGTGGGTTGCAGTTTCTTCATGAATTCTGGACATGGTGTTCCTAGTTGCTCAATAACCTTATTCCACTGGTCAATATCTGAGAATTGAATAGTTAAGGGCAAAAACAAGTGCAGGACACCAGCTCTTGCCTTTCACTAGTTGGGAGACTAACTGCTTCTCAGAGCTCTGAACGGTCAATAACACAGAAGAAGTTTTAAAAAAACAACAAAGGACAAACATAAAAAATCAGACTGTCAGGCAGTGAATGCCCTTGGAATTTTAAATTCACTTTGAGAACACATATACTTTTGAGGAATTAGCATTACTTAACAAAATATGATATCATGAAAGAGTCCTTGGGTTGTGTCAATGGAAAGGTATTTAAATAACACAAGAATTTCTTTTATTGAGTTAAACTTCTATATAGCCATGTAATTTGGAAGAGAAAAATTATAATGACACATAATAATATTATCATGAAATTATTCTAATCATTTACTTTCTAAAAATGACAGATGAATAAATATTTTATAAAATTCATCTATACTTTTCTTAAATTCTTTATAAGATTCTTTTTTCCTCTTGTTCTCTAGAAAATGCGAAATTTCCTTGTCTGTTAATTTTTTTGACTCATGCACATTACAAATAGAATCAGTATGATAATAACTCATTAACTCTTCATCAAAGACTTAAAAGATTCTGTTTATCAAAGCAGTCGCAACTTCATACCCATTTTCTTACTTCTGATAATAGTGCCTTATATCCTGAATATTGTAATATTCAATGAAGTATGAAGGTAAACACAGGATGTTCAGTTCAAGGCAGATTTCATCCAAGCGCCTGTGTTTCACAAGCATGTTAAACATGGGGGATTTTATAAGAAAAACATGATCTCTCTATGAAAACTAATACTTACAAAACTGGGGGTCTTTGACAGGCACACCCACTGATTGAGATTTTCTTTTTCATCTTTCATAGATATTTGATATGTCAGAGCTTGGGAATGACAAACACCACTTCTGAAAACTCTGAATAGTCAACTGGAAGAAGTTGATTTCAAATAGATTTTCTTGCCATGTGTCAATGAAAGACAGAGGCCTTAGAAATTGTCAAATCCAATACCACAGGCAGTGTTCTCTCCAATGTTGCTAATTCTATAACTCTATCTTTACTGTAAAGTTAATTCATTTCTGTTAACGCAATTTGTGACAGTTCAGGGAATGTTACCATAATTATTTAATTAAGATTTCTAAAATCATTACCCCTAGTTTTTCTATAGCATTGGACTAAAAATGATGGACAGTTCTGACAAAATTAACTAATTTAACAAAAATAAATATATAATGCAATGTAGATAGGTGACAGAACAAAGGTAAAACCAAGCTAATTTGCAAATGCGCTTCTATTTCTCATATAATCTAGCTGAATAAAAATTAAATTATATATCCTCTCAGTTATTAGGATGAAAAAATGTATGACTGTGTAATATCAAGAAATGAAGTAAGAGTGGGAAAAACTGAAGAATATTCCTTTACAAAATAATAGACATAACTAAACAAGAACATCTCTCAATAAAAATTCATCTCAGTTGCCATGTATATGAGAATATATAGTAGTAAATGAGAATCATTAGGAATACAGTAAAAAAATGTCAAAGATTAGAGTTAAAAGTCACTCTTAGACAAAAACTTATGTTAATACTATCGATAATAGGTAAGCTAGATTTACTTAGATATATTTTAAATAGAAAACATTAATACAGTTAAATAAACCTCAATGCTTACACTGTAAATTATGAAAAGAGATCTACTTTTTAATACAATTCAGTTATCATGTCCTAACAAGACATAATTTAATCAGTGATCAAACTTCTTGAGAATTCTAAAGATTTGATCAGGAAGAAGAAGTTATCAGATTTTCTGTAAAGGAATCTTCTAACAAAGTTAGCAAAATACTCCCAACACACTAGTGTAGTTATATTTAGCTACAGTATGGTAGCTCAGATGGTAAATAATTTGCCTATCATGCAGGAGACCCAGGTTTGATCTCTGGGTAGGAAGATCCCCTGGGGAAGGGAATGGCTACCCACTCTGGTATTCTTGCCTGGAGAATTCCACGAACAGAGGAGCCTGACAGGTTACAGTCCATGGGGTCGCAAAGAGTCAGACACTACTGAGTAACTCACACTTGACACAGTTATTTAATTCAAAAATGAATTGCTTTTAAAGCAACATTTCCAAAACAATTGCATGGTTTTTTTACAGTAAACTTTCAGAAAAAGTGAAAGTCACTCAACCATGTCCGACTTTTTGCACCCCATGGACGCTATAGTCCATGGAATTCTCCAGGCCAGAACACTGGAGTGGGTAGCCGTTCCCTTCTCCAGAGGATCTTCCCAACCCAGGGATTGAACCCATGTCTCCCACATTGCAGGCAGATTCTTTACCAGATGAGCCACCAGGGAAGTTTAAGGGAGTCAAACGTCCTGGAATTAATTAAACAAGAACTATTAAAATGTTTCTTATTAAAAGTTATAATTAAAGTCTCTAGAAGCACTCAGCATGTCTTCCTACCTTAGATTGCTCTTTAGATGAAACACTGTTATGGTCCTTGATATAATAGTTTACCAAAAAAAACCACTAATCTTTATTATTGGCAATGAAATACTTGATTGTTATAACTGTAAATATGTGGTATAGTCATCTTTAAAAGTGTGTGCCTTTATTTTAACCAATCTATTTCAAGCTCTTTCTTCCCAAAAACATGACTAGTGCATTTAAGCACTAAGTACATGTTTCACAGGCGTTCACAGGATTGCATCATTAACTATGTACTTAGTTAATCATATGAGTTTTCTCTATAATCATAATTAAACAAATACAATCCAATACTAGAAATAATAGCTCCTGGCTCTAAACCCAGGACTTGTTCCAAGGATTCCAGAAGAAGAAGACCAAGTCTGGAACTGACATAGTAAACATTACTTTAATTTTGCCATAAAATTGATCGTTTGTTTGTCCCAGGCAATCCCTCTTAAAGAATGCCTCTGAAATTGCTTTCTTAATCTATTAGGCCAACTTATTCACATAAAACAACTAATTTTATTAATATTTAAATAGAAAATAAGGTGATACATTTTAAAAGAACTTTTTAATCATCAGATTTCCACAATGATTATACTTTTTAAAATACATAAAATATTAACTAGGTTTTTATGATTATGTGTTAATTTAAAATAGTAAATTTTTTTAAAAGAATGACCAAAATTATTTTTGTAAAACAATTTCTCTGCTTTAGAACACTAATAAGTCATCATTTTTCTACTATATGAGTAAGGATATGAATACCTACAGATCCCAGCATGTGCAGTCATCAAAAAAGCAAACTATATATATTTTTGATCTACTAGTTCAGAAATCATCATACAACATAATTATCAAATGTATTTAATAAAAATTTTAAACTGTCATCTAGTAGGAATTATTTGACAATATTCTCATCTAGTTCTAAATTCACTACATAAAGATAGTCATAAAAAGTTTGGTTTTTTAAATAGAGTATGATAAGATAATGTTCAACTATTTACTACTAATGTCTTCAATAAGTAGTATTGTAATAGATGAAAGAAACAAAGTATGGATTGTAAAAGTGATTATTTGAAATCCTAAGATTGGAAATCATTCCAGCTAATTTTTGTCAGTTAGCCAAGAACTTACATTTAATGTCTTCCTTTTACATTAACTTCCTTGGTTGAGAAACTTTCTAAAATATATAACAAATTGCCTTGAGCCCAATGTATGAATAATGTCTTACTATTTTCTGAAAATTTGGGGTCATAATTTATACCATGTACATTTAAGCTTTCAGAGGCTACCAAGTGGGAGCAAGCGGCTTCCTTGGTGGCTCAAATGGTAAAGCATCTGCCTGCAAATGTGGGAGATCTGGGTTTGATCCCTGGGTTGGGAAGATCCCTGGAGAAGGAAACAGCAACCCACTCCAGTACCCTGGCCTGGAAAATCCCATGGACAGAGGAGGCTGGTAGGCTACAGTCCATGGGGTCACAAAAAGTCAGATGTGACTTAGTGACTCCACTTTTTCTTTCAAGTGGGATCATAAAGAGTTGTTTAGTGGCTTCATTCTTCTATGCCCTTTGAATTATTTATCTCCATTTTGTTTTTCCATTGATTACTTTTTCTTATGATGAATATGGTTTCCAGAGTTGACACCTTTGTGAATTCAGATTTGCTTTTTATTCTGCTCTTAGCCTTATATTCAGTATTCTGTGCAAAAATGTTGACATCTCTTCACAACCTAAAGAATATCAGTGTTTGTCCCCAAATTCTTACCTATGCTTTTAAAGATAATATTGTTTAAGAGTACTGTCTTTAGAAAAGTTCCAGGAGTGACTACTTTATCTTGCAAGACAAGCAGCTGCCTGGTCGGCACTGTGTTGTGTATCATTGGGAGGCTTCATGTTAGCCCTGCAATGAATGTGCAATAGGAGGTGGAGGTATGCATGCCACGTGTTAGGCATCATGATAAAAAACTGCAGTTCCCAAACTGAATATTCATAACTTGGGGAACTTATAAAAATATAGATCACTCCACTCTCCCCATTGATCTACAAGATTCTGAATGCATATGCTTGAGATGATATCATTAAGAAACATCACAGTAATTGCAATCCAGGTGGCCCCTGGTATATTTGAGAAATACTGACAATATCTTGTGAAAAAAATAAGTCCAGATCTAAGAATAAAGTACTAACCTGTTTCAGTTTTATGACACGGATTAGTTTAGGGTCAATTTCACCAAAATATTATTCCACATCTTTTGCTATGGAAAACTTAGGGGTTGTTCACATGGAAACATGACAAGGAAAGAAAAATCCTAATATTTGTTCCCTTTCCCCATGTCACTTTCCCAAAAATACCATGAGAAATTATGACAAGTGTCACACATAAGCTCCATGCAGAGAAAAAGGGGTTCTACTCATGAATACCTATAGGATTGAAATTACATGTTGCTATCATAAAAATACAGGTTGATATCATGTTACTACTCATGGGAAGTACTACTCATGGGAAGCATAAAAGCTATTCAATATAAGTTCAAACTATTTTACTATTTTTAAGTAACTACTCCATAATTCTGTATGATAAAATTTGTTCTCAAAGAACTCTCACTTCTGAGGACATTGTAAAATTCAGGCTAGAAATATATCTATATTCATATGACAAAGGTCTGGATTCAGATTTTCATGGTTTTGTCTTGAGTTTTTTGTTACTTTAAAAACATTTTTATTTTTTTTCATTTGAAAAGTGTTATTTTCATCTTGATAGTCCCCCTGAAATTCTAGAAATATGAATGTGACAATGAAAAATTATAACTAACATCTGTTTTCATTATAAATGAGCACAGGAAGGGGAAATATTATAAGCTAATAACACTTTGAAAAAGTCAAAGCTGACAGTTTGATTAAAAGGCTATTTGTTCACTGGCAGCTGATTGCTCATGGAATACTGTGGAACATGAAATATCCAGAGGCTAATATTTGAAGCATGATATATATGCACCTCAGCATAATCTATTTCATCTAATAAATCTATTTATCATTGTAATCTATATTTATTTACAAAGCAAAAAATATTGAAGAGACATTTCACATATAAGCAAATTCAATATATGTTAATATGTATCACAATGTAGAATTTTAATTAAACTATTGAGGGTTAATCTTTAGGGCCACTCATTTGTACAGGTCCCTTGCAAAATTCTATGCCTAGTTTTGCATTTGTAATATTAATTTTTTCTTTACATAACAACTTCCTCCAACTGCATTATATTCCGGCCTCATAAAGACTAGATCTGACTCTACCTGCATTTTGAAACTGGAAGATGTCTTGGAAATCATTTAAATTGACATCTGTATTTTGTAGCTGAAAAATGTTGAGGTGTTTTAAAATTGGTAAGTAAAATGACTTTAAGCAAAGTAGCGGATACAAACAGCTCCCAACACTAAAAGAAATACAAAATTCTATTTAACAGTTTTGGTAACTCTCTACTCTGTTCTGTGAAAACCTCTCTGAAAGATTACACTCATTTCTGGGTATAACACTATGCAAGAAAAGATTTAGAAGGGACAATGAAGTTTATATGAGGTAAAGAAAACATGCTATATGAGGCATACTTGACAAAACTTTTTATGTTTCAATTCAAAAAGAAAGGAGAAAATCCTTGCCTCCTCCATCCTCACACTCGCACTTTGATCCCTCTTTTCCTTTAGTTGTTAACACTTTCTAATACACCATGCCTTTTATTTTAAATTTCATGATGACAAGGATTTTTATCAATTTTCTTTACACGTATATCCCTAGGTATAAGCACATAGCAAGTGCTCAAAATATTTGTTGAATAAATAAATGTCTATTTTATGTTCAATTAGAGTTTTTCAAGGAGATAACTTGAAGAATAAGGAGAGAAAGTATTCGAAGAAACAAAAATTGAGAAATTCCAGGAATTGGAGAAAGGTTGAAATTTAGGTAACAAAGGGAATCCTGAGAGGTAAATAAAAAGAAATCCAGACCTAGTCACATGGGAGAGAAACAGCAACTAACCAAAGATCAAGAAAAAAATTCCTAAATGAAAGGAGGGAAAACAGACAGAGTATGTCCAAAGATGACTATCACACTGATGGCTAATTATTCAACAGTAATATTAAAAAGAAAAAGCCAGTGGAAAGACACTTCTAAAATGCAGGAAGAAATAACTGTCAATCTAAAATTCTATATCCAACAAAACTATCTTTCCAGTAGGGAACACAAATCAGAATACAGCTTTATTGTTAAAGACTTCTAAAGAACTTCTAAAGGATATACTTCAGAAGGAAAGAAAATAATCCCAAAGGGTCAAATTGCAAGAAATACTGATAAGCCAAGAAAATTATAATCATAAGGGTAAATCTAAACAAACTCTATCTTTACATAACCAAATGATAATGTCAATTTATGAGGTTCAAAGAAAAAAACTAAAATACTGAGCATAGATAGCATATTTAAATTGGTACAGTAATGATCTAAATTATTAGTATGTGGTAAGATCCTTCTGTGTTCAGGAGAGAGATAAAAATTATCTGAATTAAAACAGAAATTCTCCACAAACTGAACTATAGATTCAATACAATTCCAAAATCAATGCAAATAGGGATCATTTTATAGAAGTTAGCAAGCCAATTTTAAAATATTTGAGGAAAAGCAATGGCTCATTAATAGCTAAGGTACTTCTGAAGAAGACAAAGAAAGAAGATATTTATCTTATCTGATATGTGTATAGTATACACTTGTATTCATTAAGAAAGGGTAGTTGTGGTATAGAGATAGACAAAAAAAAAAAAAAAAAAAAACCTCATTATGAAACCGAATACAAAGCCAAGAATTTAACACCCTTTCCCCCTAAATGTGAAAACTTATGACAAAGACAGCATTATAGAACAATGAAGAAAGAATTAGCCATTCTTCCTCAGTCAGTAACTGGAAATGAAATTCCTCTTTCACACCATACACAAAAATCATTTCCAAGTGAACTAGAAGCTTAAATATAAAAGATTAAAATATTCACACCAAAACTAAAAGAGAATATAAAGGCATCAAAGGATTCTTAAGAAAGACATATAAATAAATGAACTATAAAAAAAGCAAATTCCAAAATCAATATAAAATAAAATGGCAAAATATTCTAAATAAGGGAAAGGATATTTTCAACACATAAAATGGACAAAGGTTAGGTACCACAATAAATAAAGAACTCCTACAAATTAGTTTTTAAAAATACAATTTAAAAATTTGTTCTAAAAAACAAAAGATATATTACCAGGAGGAAATACTAATGGCCAGTAAATAGGAAAAAATGCTTGTAAAGAAAATATAAATAAAAGCTCCAATGAATAGGATTTTACATCCAAGAGATTACTAACAAATTTAAAGACAAATCTGGTAATATCAAGAGTTGGTTTGGATGTGGAGTAGACAGTTACTTTTATACATATACTGTTACTCTGAAAATCAATCTGATGTTATCAACACAAAGTCAAGCTTAAAATGTGCACACCTATGAGTTCTGGTGTGACTTCCCAGATGGTTCAGTGGTAAAGAATCCACCTGCCAAGTAGGAGATTGAGGTTCAATTCCTGGGTGGAAAAGATCGCCTGGAGAAGGAAATGGCAACCTACTCTTATCGTTGCCTGGGAAATCCTACAGAGTAGCATGGTGCATGACTCAGCAACTACACAACAACAATGATCCTAGGCATTTATCATAAAGAATCTTGTCCATTTGCTCCTAGAAACATGTATTCATTGTTTATAAAAGAAAAAGCAAAAACTCAATGTATTCCAAAGTCTATTTGTAGAAGAACAGATTTATTGTATTAATAGAACATTCATATACTGGAATGCTATACCGCAATGAAAATGAATGAACTATTTCCTATGTACCAACGTGAATAAATCTTAAAAATATAATGCTAACTTCAAAAAAAGCTTGCTTTCCAAAAAAAAGCAAGTCACAAAGTAATAATAGCACAATATGTAAAATGGATAAAACTAAATGGAAGGAAAGTTATGACCAACTTAGGTAGCATATTAAAAAGCAGAGACATTACTTTGCCAACAAAGGTCTGTCTAGTCAAGGCTATGGTTTTTCCAGTGGTCATGTATGGATGTGAGAGTTGGACTGTGAAGAAAGCTGAGTGCCGAAGAATTGATGCTTTTGAACTATGGTGTTGGAGAAGACTCTTGAGAGTTCCTTGGACTGCAAGGAGATCCAACCAGTCCATTCTAAAGGAGATCAGCCCTGGGTGTTCATTGGAAGGACTGATGCTGGAGCTGAAACTCCAATACTTTGGCCACCTCATGGGAAGAGTTGACTCACTGGAAAAGACCCTGATGCAGGGAGGGATTGGAGGCAGGAGGAGAAGGGGACGACAGAGGATGAGATGGCTGGATGGCATCACCGACTCGATGGACACGAGTTTGGGTAAAATCTGGGAGTTGGTGATGGACAAGGAGGCCTGGCGTGCTGCGATTCATGGGGTCGCAAAGAGTTGGACACAACTGAGCGACTGAACTGAACTAAAATGATATGTTGTTTAGGGATAAATATGTATGTGCTAAAAATATAAGGAAAGTCCAAGAGATTGTAAAAACATGCCTTTAGGAATGCGATGACCTCTGGGGAAGAGAGAGGATATAACCGAGCAGGAACACACACAAAAAGTTCATAGGTATTGATAATGTTCTACTTTTTTAACCTGAGTGGTAATATATGCATGTTCATTTTATTGATCTTTTCAAAAGCTATAAATTTAATATTCTTCTAATTCACTTGCATAATTTATTGTGTAATTTTAAAGTAAAAGTGTCTGCCAGGGTGAAATTCATTAGGAGACCTCCCAATAGAAAAGTATCTCAGTAGTTGAATTCTGACTTTTCTGTAGAAAGTTAAACACATTTGATTTGAATAAAAATTTAATTAAAATACATCAAAATACAGCTACTAATAAAGGGTTTCCCTGGTGGCTCAGACTAAAAAATCCACCTCCAATGCAGGAAACCTGGGTTCAATCCCTGGGCTGAGAAGATCCCCTGGAGAAGGATATGGCAACCCACTGCTGTATTCTTCCCTGGAGAATCCCATGGACAGCGGAGCCTGGTGGGCTACAGTTCTTGGGGTCACAAAAAATCAGGCATGACTATGTGACTAAGCACATAACACAAAAATACAGCTACTAATAAAGTGGCATAAAAATGCATTAAATTTTAAGAACTGTTTTTGGTTATCTAAATTTCTCAAGGCTAAAAATAATGTGAATTCGTTTAGGTATAAAAAATAAAGGGTATAAGACCGTATTTTTAAGTTTTGTTGTTATTTTATGTATTAAGAACACATGTATAGCTCATATTGCACTGACTTTTATCAATCATTTATTTTGAGAATGTCTTCATATAAATGATATGTTAAAAATAATATGACTGCCTACAGAATATTGTATAGATGTATACTACACACACTATATATCTAGTAGATTAAATATAATTTTATTGCCACTTTCAGATGTCATGTTTAATAACAGGGCATTTCAAAAAATAAGTAATCTGTTTTGTATTTTAAAAGTTTAACATTATAATAATGAGTCTTCATAATATGTTTGCCTGAAAAATTCTGATTTGAAATTACCAACATGTTTGAAATTATGAAAAGACTGCATCTGACATTCAGAGGAGACACTTTAGTTAATAATTACCATTTACCCTTCCCAAAATTTACAAATATATCCCTATACAAGAGCTCCATAAATAACCAAAAATAAAAATACCAAGCTCAAGTATTGAAAGAACAATCTGAGACTTCTTAACATTAGCAGCAACCCAAAGGTTTACTTATAAGGGATTTTGGTATCAAGTTAAGAAATGATAACCAAGCAACTTAAAAAAAATGGATTCTAAGAAATGTTAATCTGTTTTAATAACTCAGTTGTGGAAATCTGATTTGATTTTCTTTAATAAAAATTATAAGAAAAGTAATGAAAAATAATCATTTTAATTTATAGGTGGCAAATAATTCATTTCAATCATCAATTATTCAAGCAAAATGAACTTCTAAAATATCAAAGAGTACAAAGTTAATAGATTGAGTCTGTTTTTTATCAAATGTCTAAAAATTAGGCAAAACTTAACTGTTTCATATTCATGTTCAAAGTCCAAATTCAAGTTTATAATCCACAAGATTTCAGAGAAATCTTGTTTTTTTTTCCAATTTGAAGGAATTCATTTTTTATCATGCTAACATACTTTTAAAGAGTATTAACATAAACATGAATGTTGTAAATTTATAGATACTATTTAGTAAAACGTATATGCAGAAGACAATACTGCAAAACAGGCATAAATTTTTTAGAAATAAATGTGTGTCATATAAAACTAAAAAAATATTTTTAGTAAGAATAGAGTTAAAAGTAGTGCAGTTTTATTTTTAACTAAATAAAACATTTCATGTTAAGCTTCTTATCCACAAAAACTGAGTGTCTAATTCAGTCAGTTTGTAAATTTGTCCAATACAGAGAATATATGCATGCACTTAATATTTGTTACATATTAATCTTCAAAGTAAATGGCTAATTGCACAGTTAGGCTACAATATTATTAATTAGATTTATTTTATACATTAAAACCCCATTATTATAGGCTCAATTTTGTTTTCAAACAGTGATCATTTAAGTAATGCTCATCTTATCTTTAGTATGATAATGACGTAATAGTTTGTAAGTGACTGTGAGTAGGATACTTAACTGACTAAATAAAATAAGTTATTATAAACCCATACACTAAATCACACTCTCCATATCTTTTTAATACTGCAAAGCCCATAGAACCTTTACTTGCTAATTATTAGCTGCTTAAGGGATCACTTTTACTTAACCAAGTGATATACATTTGTTTTCTTTGGATATTTCATATAATCATTATTAATTAATGAGGTTTTAATCATGGTACTTGTTAATAATGTGGAGAGAATAAAAGCAGTAATGGAGCTATTATTCCTAGACATTAAGGAAATGAGAAAAATTATTTTAGAAGATCATTTTTAAAAGGAAATTCATATGAATGTTCTCTGAATATGTGTTAATAATAAACTGATTGCATTTATGAATGAACATAAATTTAACTGATAAAAGATTTCCATGCCAAATGAGTATTTGTTATGGTACAAAAGCATAAATCTTTAGTCTTAAACTAAAAGATTTTGTCATTTATTATCTAGCTATGGATATAACAACTGACACAACTGAGTGACTAACACTCTCACAACAAAAAACAGTAAAACATAATAGAGTATATCATTGTTACTAGTTTCATAAGACTGAATTAAGGCAGATCTTTTGATAGTAATTGAACGTTTCATATGTGTTACAATATTATCTACATACAAGCTTGCTGGGAGACAAGATTACTCTCCCATGATGCCAGCTGGTAAATGTGACATTGGAGTTTCACAGAACCCCTCTAAGGGCAGTGAGGATATACCACCAACAGTATTATACTGGAGACCTAATGGAATCGATTGAACATATTACCCATAGAGACCACTGGCTTCTAAGAAGGATACGATCAGTGCCAGGAAACAGCACTGCACCTTTTATCATTTCGCCCATGATGCACCCTACTGACCACATGTCAACTGAAAACAAAAATGAAATGAAGATAAACAAGAAGACAGGAATAGAACAGCAAATAAACAAAAACACTTCACTACCCAGGCCTTGGAGCAATGGTCTGACCTTTTGCTGACTGGGTTAACAGTGCTTTAAAACACTTAACAGTGCTTTAAAACAGGGGGGTGGGAAGAACACAAGAATGTCAGGGCCCTTTCTGCTATGCAACTGAACTAACCATGCCATTCAATGCCACCTAATGTATGATAATATTACTTTGCAATTATAATGCAATGATTAATTTAGGTTCTGATTTAAAAGGTCTGATTTGCATTCATCTCCTAGAATCCTACTGATTTGTATTGTAAATTATTCTAGATTGTGTTAATGTGGGAAACATGCAAATTGGTTTCTCTTTCATTCTTTTGTATACCACACTTGGAGAAAGAAATAAAAGACTGAGCCGCCTGCAACCTCATAAGAAAGGGTTTCTTTTATAAAACACACTTACTCTTATTTATAAATATGGATAAATTTCCGGAAGTGAAATGCCAGTTCAGGAATGAGTGTTTTGGAATAGGCTGGTTCAGTTTCATTGACTCTCACCAAAGAAGTACGTTTTTAAACAGAAGCTTTGTCTTATTCTCGTAAAAACAATTGCTTTCTAACTGTCCTTGGTTACTCACGTGTTCCTACTGAAAACTCAGAAAGAAAGATAGGTCATTCTTATGAGGAAAATTAACCTAGAAGAATAAGGGAAGTTGAGGGGGAACAAATAGGGAAAGACATTAAGATAGCACACTAGAATTTTGCTCCACTTATTCTTCCAGTTATATATTGTAATTTGGCAGTGACCTTACAGAATTCCTCGAGATTCTTTCCCAGGTGAAGGTCTCACTCAGGTTAAATGCAAAGTTTGACCAAATACCTAAACAGAGTTATCACTGCAAAGAAACGGTTATAGCTATGAAGGTGACAAGCATACCCAGAAAAGCAAATTTGTCTTGCTTCCATTTTAGGAAAGCAAGTGACATGCAAAAAGATCAGGAAAAGATAGAGCAAACAGTTGTGCATCCCTTTATTATTAATACATTTGGAATTCAAGATAATATGTGTCTCACGAGAGGTTGGTATTGTGAGCACTTTGATTAAAGGGCAAAAAAATTCTCTAAAACAAAATTTGCTTTTGAATTGCAAATATTCTTATCATCAAAGTGACCAGTCTAAGTTGTTATTTACCATGTATCTATTTTTTAGAGATATTGTGGGAGAGAGAGATTTTTTTAAAAAAAGAGAGCTAAAGGCTCAATAAGCAAGGCTTTCTCTTGCCTGCATCAATTTAAACATTTGGGAAAAGGTTATTTCTGCCCCAAACCTATCCGCTAGTTAAAAAACATCTATTTCTATATTTATTTAATGAAAAAATATCTCTTTTATGTTATCTCTGACAGATATTCATTTTTTTTTTCTGCTACAGAACCAATCCCATTGCTTTCTAACTGTACATGTATGTGTTAGTCACTTGGTCATGTACAACTTTTCGTGAGCCCCATGGACTGTAGCCTGCCAGGCTCCTCTGTCCATGGAATTCTCCAGGCAAGAATACCAGAGTGGGTTGCCATTTCCTCCTCCAGCGGATCTTCCTGACCCAGGAATCAAATTCAGATCTTCTGTGTTGTGTCTGTCTGAGCCACCAGGGAAGCCCAGCCTTCTAAATGTGTATCAACTTGGCCAAGTTACTGACTCTCTCTTTTCATCCTCTAAAACATGGATGGCATTTATCATGTAAAAATTTTTTGACTTAAAAGGATTATGCCTGGTAAAGATCCTTCCACATTGCCTGGCATATAATAAGTTATCAATAAATGTTTGTTATGTATCATGTATTATATATATATATTAGAATTAAATATACATAGAGAAGGCATATTCATTTAATATTTATATACTATTATACTATATCTTATATTAATGTCTATAATTAAGAAATTTTTCCAATGAGGGAAGCTTACCACTCACTGGGCAATCCTTTTCACTGTTGAAACCACTTTGAAAGGCACTCCACGTATTAAATCACAGTTGACTCCATGGAATTTCTCTCCATTATCTAAATCGGAATTATCTTGTTCTCTAATACAAATAATAATCTTAAAATAGAATCTGTGACCCCTGACCACTCTTGCAAAACTGACAAATTTTCCTCTTTCAGACTAGAATCCCTTGCGTTTTCTTCTCCCTCACCTAATGCTGTTAAACAGCAACAACAGTAACAACAGATGCCCTAAAGAGGTCTTAGTCCCAGGGTTACTTCAGTCTCACTTGGCTCTAGATAGTTCTTGGTTTAATAACTGCTGTGTCTCCCAGTTCTCACTTATGTGGCTCTGTGGGATACAGATATTCTAAAGTAAAAGCAGAACATTTTTGGAAATATATCTTCATGATAGAAGCTACAATTGTAGACTTAATAGATCACAAAGCCTTTGTGTGAAAATAATGTAGAGAGATACAAACTCAAGATCTGAACTACTGATGAAAATACTGAATTCCATTTGCTTTATTTAATGTACCATTTGCTTTATTTAATGTACCTTTGCTGAGTTATAATACCCTGGAAACCTCTCCAAATTCCAGTTTCCATTTAACTTTCATCACAATTCACTATTCCTATAGACTCTCCATGCTTATGCCACAGAAATGCTAAGCCTTATGCCTGGCCTGGAAGCTAAATTGGTAAAGAATCTGCCTGCAATGCAGGAGACCACCTGCAAGGCAGCAGACCCAGGTTTAGGGATCAATCCCTGGGTCAGGAAGATCCCCTGGAGGAGGAAATGGCAAACGACTCTAGTATTCTTGTCTGGGAAAACCCCTGGACAGAGGAGCCTGGTGGGTTAGAGTACATGGGGTCGCAAGAGTCGGATGTGACTTAATGACTAAACCACCACCACCATTATAAATTACAAAAAGGGGAGTAGATGCATATGAGTTTATATAGATTTTTATTATTCAAGGCAGGATGAAATGTCAAGAGAACGTCATTGCAACAGCCACAGCGAGGGATTTTATTAATTAGTTATCACAACTAAAACAAGAAAGAGGGAATAAAAGAATTTGGTTCTAGATCTTTTTAAATCCTTTGGGGATGCGGGGTGATAGCTTTCCCTCAACTAATTCATCTATATGCTTATCAAGATGAGACTGGATTATTTTATGAAAATTTCAAGATATTCCAATGAATACCGACTGTGCATAGACCTTAGAAGAAATTGTCAAATTCAATCACAGTTGGAAACTGGATTTTGTTGCTCTCTGAGACAGTCTGATATGGTATGTGAGTCTCCATAAGATTTTTGTACACTAATGCCACCCAGGCAGAATTCTAGTTCCTTCCATGATTCTGATCATAACATTCCTCTCATCATCAGTATTTCCAGAGAAAGCAGATTCATTTGCAATTGTGGCACACAGAAACTGATTTACTTTCCTTAAAAGGAATGCTTAGTAAGTTTGGATGTTACTAAAATATGGTTATCAGTTTTCTAAGGGAGAAAATCTCAAGTGTATCATTTGTCAGGCATTAGATTATGCTAAATTATAATTTTTCTACTCTAGTCAAGAGATAGAAATAAAATAATAAAGGTCGTGACAGTTTAAATCTAAATTGTTGTTGTTGTTGTTGTTTAGTTATGTCTGATTCTTTTGCAACCCCATGGGCTGTAGCCCGCCAGGCTCCTCTGTCCATGGGATTTCCCAGGCAAGAATACTGGAGTGGGTTTCTATTTCCTTCTTTCTCAAGGGGATCTTCCTGACCCAGGGATCAAACCTGCATCTCCTGCATTTGCAGGCAATTCTTTACCACTGATCTACCAGGGAAGCCTCTAGTGAAGAAAATGGCAACCCACTCCAGTATTTTTGCTTGGGAAATCCCATAGACAGAGGAGCCTGGTGGGCTACAGTCCATGGGGTTGCAAAGAGTAAGACATGACTTAACAACAAGGTTGTGTCAGTTTAAATCTAAACATAGAAAGCACTTTATTGCTACTTCCACACCCCAGTGGCTTGATCTGTGATTTATGATGGAATATTTTTTGGACTATGAGAGCTTCTATCCAGCAACCTAACACATGTTTCCTGTCTAGGAGATTATGCGGTTCTGGTAATGCAATTATGAGACCACACTGCTTTTCTCTTTAACCTAATTATATCTTCATTTAGCATAGGATTCAGACAATGGGTTTTGATAAATCTTTCAACAAGCACTTCAAAGTACAATAGAAGAAGATTTAATATGGTTTTCTAAAATCAGAACACCATTTCTTTAAAATGTTTGCTTTAAAAGTTCAAAATTTAATTAGATATTTTACAAAAACACATTGTTTTAAACTTTAGTGCAAAGATAGAATTATGAAAAGCTACCGATATGCATAAATAAACTGTGAATGTACCTATTTTGCATCTGTGGATCTAACTAAGAAAAATAAAAAACATTCATGGAACACAATGCTAAATATTCTAGTTCCAGGAAACAGAGGATTTTTCTCCTTGGATCTAGCTATTCAACTTGTTTTTCTTTCTTTGTAACTTCTATGGCATCATATTAATTTTTAATGTTTATTTTATAGATGTTATACCATTGATTTTCTTTTTTAATGAAACAGAATAAAATCCATTGAAACTTACTATAAAGAAGAAAATCTTTAGCTTTATGTTAAATTATAAATAAAACTGTAATAATTTTCAAAATACTCTGCCATAAAAAGTCTTGTCATTTTTTATTGCACCAAAATATTTTAAATTGTCATCTTTAAAATCTCTATAATTCTGCAGTGTGTATAAATAAGGAATCTGAAGAAATCCTAATGTTGAAAAAATAATTTTTTTCTTTAAACTTTTCATGTTTTGATGAACACATAGTAAATGCTTGGCTCTGAATGTTTCACATTATCACCAAATTAAATACAAGTTCCCTGAAGATTGGGGTAATTATCCTCATTTCATTTTACACATCAACTTGCAGAAGTGCTTCAGTAAGTGACGAACTACTCATTTTCTTTCCTTTTACTGTCTAATTCACAGATAATTTTGGTTTCTCATCACTTGAGAATTTTTTTTAAGGCGGTCTTTTGGTTATTTCTATTTTTTTAAATAGTTTATCTAATTCAATTTGAAGGTTATATTTGGGCTAAGGTACCCCCAAACTAATTCCATGCCATAAAAATTGGAGTTCTTTATAATTTAAAGTTATTTACAGGTATGTGTATGTTTGTAAGGGGCTTCCCAGGTGGCGCTAGTGGTAAAGAATGCACCTACCAATGCAGGAAATATAAGGACACAGGTTCAATCCCTGGGTCAGGACGATCCCCTCAAGGAGGCATAGCAATGCACTCCAGTGTTCTTGCCTGGAGAATTATATACATATATGTGTGTGTGTATATATATATATATATATATAGTATATCATCACAGCAGTTCTGTAAGGCTGGCACAGGAGGTATTATATAAAATACATTGAAACTCCTAGGAGATAATTTATGACTAAAATGAAGAGGACCAGAGCCAGTTCTTGGAACCCTTATGCTCTGGAGTCTCATCTGACTGCTGAAGGGAGAGAGTCCCATAATAGGTTATCACTATTCGTGGATTTCGTCCTAAGAGCCAATCAGGCTAAGGGCGGTTGGAATGGAATAGCACAGTAATGACTAAGGAATCTGTTGTTTGTAGTTTTACTCTGTCAATTAGTTCAGTTTATTTTTAAAGATCTTCCAGTACTCCATCTACAGAACTGTAGAGGAATAAGGAAAAGCAATATGCTTTTAAACCTTTCTATATCTATTTCTCTCCTCTTTCACTTTCATCAAGAGGCTTTTTAGTTCCTCTTCACTTTCTGCCATAAGGGTGGTATCATCTGCATATATGAGGTTATTGATATTTCTCCCAGCTTGTGCCTCTTCCAGCCCAGCGTTTCTCATGATGTACTCTGTGTATAAGTTAAATAAGCAGGGTGACAAAGGAGCCTTGGCGTGCTCCTTTTCCTATTTGGAACCAGCCTGTTATTCCATGTCCAGTTCTAACTGTTGCTTCCTGACCTGCATACAGGTTTCTCAAGAGGCAGGTCAGGTGGTCTGGTATTCCCATCTCTTGAAGAATTGTCCACAGTTTATTGTGATCCACACAGTCAAAGGCTTTGGCATAGTCAATAAAGCAGAAATAGATGTTTTTCTGAAACTCTCTTGCTTTTTTGATGATCCAGCGGATGTTGGCAATTTGATCTCTGGTTCCTCTGCCTTTTCTAAAACCAGCTTGAACATATGGAAGTTCACGTTGTGACCAAACTAGATAGCATATTCAAAAGCAAAGACATTACTTTGCCAACAAAGGTCCATCTAGTCAAGGCTATGGTTTTTCCAGTGGTCATGTATGGATGTGAGAGTTGGACTGTGAAGAAAGCTGAGCACCAAAGATTTGATGCTTTTGAACTGTGGTGTTGGGGAAAACTCTTGAGAGTCCCTTGGACTGCAAGGAGATCCAACCAGTCCATTCTAAAGGAGATAAGTCCTGGGTGTTCTTTCCAAAGGACTGATGCTAAAGCTGAAACTCCAATACTTTGGCCACCTCATGCAAAGAGTTGACTCATTGGAAAGGACTCTGATGCTGGGAGGGATTGGGGGCAGGAGGAGAAGGGGACGACAGAGGATGAGATGGCTGGATGGCATCACCAACTTGATGGACATGAGTTTGAGTGAACTCCAGGAGTTGGTGATGGACAGGGAGGCCTGGTGTGCTGCGATTCATGGGGTTGCAGAGAGTTGGACATGACTGAGTGACTGAACTGAACTGAACTGAACTGATATCTATTTCTGGGGGACAGGGGCTCCTGGGAGAAATGGCAGTCACGGTGGAGCTATGTGCATGGTCACCCAAATGCTTCTCTCCAAGGCATCAAGATCCATCACCTCAATTTATTTTCTCCTGTTCCACCACCAAAGCTGGTTCGCTGTGTCCTCCCTTACTTTCTGCCCCCCTCAATATACCCTTCTGACCTTTTATCCCAGTTATGCCTTATCCTGCCCTCTAGTACAGTGGTCCCCAACCTTACTGGCACCAGGGACTGGTTTCATGGGAGACGATTTTTCCATGGACCAGGGATGGGGAGGAGGATGGTTTCAGGATGATTCAAGCACATTACACTTATTATGTACTTTATTTCTATTATTATTACACTAATTCCACCTGAACTCATCAGGCTTTAGATCCTGGAGGTTTGAGACCCCCACTCTGGTATACTCTGGCCTCCTCTAAATTTCCTGTGAGAAGAATTTTCCTCTTAACTCTGATCTTCCATCTGTTCAGATAATCTCAGAATCTTCAGCTTACTCAGATTTTCTTAGAGTAATAAAGGGAAGTATATTAACAAATTCACAGTGAAAAATATTCTCTTAAGCAAATACAAAGAAAAAGAAGTTAAGTCTTATTTTTTCAAATGTTTGTGATTATTGGCCATTTGTTTATGGGTGTGAAGAATGACTATTTTTAAACCCTGACTATAAAGTATGTATTGTTTGAGATAATGTTTTATTACTATAATATTAGGTAGAAGACTCAGGCTATAACAAAATGTATTAGTTGCAAAAGATTATTAGGAAATAAGCAAAGTTATTTCAAAGAGGGAAGGATTAAAAGTATCTATCTGTACTAGATGGATATAATAATCCACAGCCTCCAATTTTTGTTCACCTTACTTTGATTATCCCTAATTTTCATTTCTTCAAGCTTAGAAAGATGTGATATTTAGTTAATCTGAGGATGTTTTCTTTATTTCTTCAAATATATAATATTTTGGTAAATCATTCCCTGTTCCATAATAACCTGTTTTCTTGGAAAGATTATATATATATATATATATATTCTTTTCTTTCTAACTGAAATTTCTCATGTCCTCAGAGGGAAAGGCAAGAAACAGTGTTTTAGCAGCTCAACTGTCAGCTTTAATCAGAAATAATATGCCTGAGGTCCAGAAGTTTCAAATGAATATGGTGTGCCTATTTATATCATTCCCCAGATCCAGAGAACTCTAGCAGAACTCAAAATAAAGGAATATCACCTGATCTTGTTTAAAAAGGTGCAACCATTTGAAGTAGAATAGAAATAAAAAGGTAGAAAGAGTATATCTATTTAAAATGGATAACCAACAAGGTCCTTCTGTATAACAGAGGGAACTCTGCTCAATGTTATGTGGCAGCCTGGATGGGAGGGGAGTTTGGTGAAGATTGGCCACATGTATATGTATGGCTGAGTCCCATTTTTTCAGAACAGTCCCACCTGAAGCTATCACAACATTGTTAATCAGCTATACTCCAACACAAAATAAAAAGTTTAATTTTAAAAAAAGATTCAGGTTTAAAGAAAGAACTGATATTACAGTATATACAAACTATACTGATATTATATGAGACTTTGGTAATCAAGAAAATACCATGCCCTGGTTGGGTTGTGGAAGGAGTCAGTGACTAGCTAGTTCTTTAAAAAAAAAAAAAAAAACAGACAAACTTCCAAGAAAGTATCATAAAACTGCTGCACTATAAGCTATTATTGAAAGAAACAAGATCTTAATGAAATGTAGTCTTTGATGCCTCTTATATGATCATTGGACTATGTAAAGAAAATAGAAAATAAGTGACTTGGCATATTTATTGTTCTCTAACTTGAAATTCATCATAGACTGAAGAATTATTAGTAATACTATTATTATGTCAACCTATATGCAGGTTTTAATCATAAAACCATAATGAAAATTGAGTGTTTAATAGTGCATGTTTATATAATTAAGAAACTATTTACACAATAAAAACAAATACTTTCTATATGTTTCTTTGGATATTACAAAGGCTAGCAAACTAATGAATGGAAAAGTAAGTATGTACGTATGTATTTTGCCAACATTTTAATTTAATCATCAAGAAACTACCTTGTGATATCATCTGGGTCATGTCAATAGTCAAGAAACCCACACAATGTTCCTCAAAGTGAAAAGACAATTTTAACACAGTAAAATAGCTAAAACTTCAGTTGTCAATGGTAATTTCCTAAGAGCTCCCAATTTTTCAAGGTGTTTTACTATTTTCACTTAGAATACGGATTTTTTTAAAAGGAAGATTAAAAAGTTCTGTTCAGAGAGAAGAATATCTTTGCTTATGATGACAGAGTGCTATAACATCATTTTTCAGCCTCAGAGAAATTCAACGGAAATCACTCTGAATAATTCTAAGTGAATTATTCATTTAGATTGTTTTTTTGTTTTTGTTTTGTCTGTGAAGAATCTTGGAAGTACCCAAGGTATAAATTAGCATATACTAAACTTTGATATTACTTCCAGTAAATGCTGAAATCATTTCATTATGCTAAAATATTGATATGAGTCTTCTCCCCATAAATAAGCTCCATCAGCCCCCAAACTTGTGTCTGATCATCATGGTCTAGTGAAGTTACTTTAGTGTTCTGATCCCTTTATTACTGGTAGTAAGCTCTAATTACAAAATGATAATAATTTCATATAAAGATTAATGAAACAATTTCACCCAAAAACACAGAGTATATATAATCCATTGTTCAATAAGGATTTCTATGGTTTAGTTTAATTTTTAAATATGGTCACGACTAAGACATTAAGTTATAATTTTAATTATAGGAAAATGAACTAATTTCAACATATTTCATGTGGAAATTATTTACCCATGTTTAAGTAAAATTTAACTTAAGCAAGACATACTATCTTTACGTAGCTTCCCCACTGACTTTTACATCTACACTAGGGCTCCTTATCATATTTCATATTACCAGCTCATTTAATAATTCCAAATCAGAGATATCTGTCCAAAAAGTTCCTGATGAAATCTAGCTAAAGATTCAGTGGTATAAGGCAAATCAACACAGCTTTTTTTTAATTGACTACCTCCCCCACATTGTACATTCCATTTCTTTAATTCTAAATTTCATTGGAAAAGCAATTATCTATGTCTAAGTCACATCTCCAAGTCAAATAAGGAAAGCCAATTTTGAACCTACCTGACCTCCAGCAAGTTGACTAAAATTATGATTTTTAAATGTGGAAGTTCATGTTTTAAGAAAGATGTGCCTTAAGACTGGATATAGTGTCGAGAGTAATTCAAATCAATAAAGGTGTGGACAGAAGCTTAAGATGTTGGCAAGAAGAGAAATGAGCATGCCGAAATTTGTAGAAGCATAAAATGGATTTAGAAAAAAGATGGGTAATACTTGCAAATAGTGATTTCTTTTGCTAATTCGAAATATATTTTAATCACTTGAGATATGTTGGCCTCTCTTATTTATGAAAAACAGCACTGCTATTCTGAGTTATAGATAAAATAATTTAAGGGAAAAAAAACATCAAAAATGTAATTAAACTATTGAGATAGGTAATCTTCAGTACTGGTCAGATTATAGAAATAATCACTTTTTTTTTTTTTTAATCGCAGTTACACCACTTACCCAACTTTTTGCTTCTATCTTTACTCTCCTGGTAAAATCATTATGTGTTTAAAGGGAGAGAGAACAAAACAGGTAAAGCTGCAGCAAAAGGTACAAGGATACAGTCCCTTCCTGGAAACAGGATTTTGTGGCGAACCATTTCTCCCATAATGCATCCCACAGACCATATATCCACTAGAACAGGAGAGAGGGAGGTGAAGAAAAGGGAGGAAAGTAAAGTTAACTAAGATAATTGATCTCTGAAGGAGGAGGAAAAAGAACAGTTTGATTAGAAGGTACAAATTTTTGTCTCCCACCAAAAGTTGGTCAAAAAGGTGAATTAAAACCAGCACTGGAATGTGACATAAACGATGTCTAGTAGAACTCAAGTTTTAAAAATTACTTTGTGATGCCTTAGATTTTCCTTCAGTGCCTTAAGGTGGTAACGTGGACAAGCACCAGTTTAACCAAACTTATCTCCATGTCAGGTGACACAGCTCAAAGCCACCAAAGGGTTTTCAACGTCATTCTCTGGAGGGAGAGAAATTAATCTCAATCAACTCTTAGGGGTGGCTATTTCCATTTTCTATTCTACCCAATTACATGGAATAAGCCAACTAGACATCATCTTTTTTTGGTCCAAATCCAAGAAACTAGGAAACGGCTGAAACTATGGTTTGAAGGCAGAAGTATTAGTGACTTCTTTTACTAATTCAAAATATATTTTAATCACTTGAGAAATGTTGGCCTCTCTTATTTATGAAAAACAACACTGCTATTTTGAATTATAGATAATAAAATAATTTAAGAAGAATAAAAAAACACTGAAAATTTAATTAAGTCCTGATATTCAGGACTTAGTTTTTCCTTCAGAAGTTATTCTTATAAATATCAGTTTGAGTTCCTTTTTGATATATCTCAAGAAAAAAGATGTATAATTAATTTGCACAGGTATAAAGGAGTCATGAAGGAAACAGAGTATTAATGGTGTTAAAAAGTTGTTAAGCACGTATGTCGGTTTCTCAGTTGCCATGCTTGTTAACGAAACATACTTCACCTTCTCCTACTAATCTTTACCCTCTTCCAACTCGCTTTTTAGTAAGGATGAAGGGAATTGGGCAAAAACATTAGGCTAAAACACTCCTTGAGGAAGGAAGGCAGGGTTCGGTGCACAGGAGAGCTGGCATGCCTGATATGGGAGCAAGCAGGTTTTGTGCGTGATAACCCTCATCCCACACGTGGGTGAGAGCAGCACAAGGGTGGTAGGTATGCTTTCTCCACGGGTCCAGAGAAGCCAAAAATCTGAGGCAGAAACTTGCAATCCTGTCTAGTAAGGGAAGGACAAGGGATGCAGTCACATGCCATCTGTGTTCAGCAAAGATCTGAAAATCATTAATAGCAAATTCAGACTCCCCACAGATTTTTGTAGATTCTTGAATTTTTTAATTGGTTCCCACTTTGATTTTTTTTTAAATATGAAGAATGTATACAACCATCTGCTTTTCCAAATAAGTTAGACGTAGTATTGCCTTGGAACAGGATTAGATTTTTTTCCTCCTCCAAGCCAAAAGGAAACAGAACTCTGCCACTGTTCACCACAGTTAAGCCTGACCTTCCTGAGAACTTTTTCGCTTCCTCTGAACAAATGCACAAAAGAACTGGCTCTCCTCTAATCTGGAAGGAGCACAAGAAATTTTTCAAAATTTTGGTGGCCAGGAAATTTTCATAAAAGTACTCTGTAGCACCTACACATAAAAATACAATGATAATTATTTCTATAGAACTTACACCTTTCCAATAACTTAATAAAGTCTCAAAACAAGTATGAAAGGTATATTAAGTATACATATACAATTCTACTTTAAAACAGTTTTAATTCCTGAATATATTGGATTTTTTTAATACACCTCATTACTTGTTCGGGCTAATCCTTCAAAATAATATACTGCAGTGCTTTCTAATAAGAATTTTTATAAATCCTCATTTTAATAAAATCAAATTGTAATGTATTTTGAAGATTCTTTCTACCTTTTCTTTGCAAGTGTTTATGAATACTACATTTTCTTTATGAAAGCAGCAGTGTAAAATTTAATATTATTCTTTCTGTATGGTTTCAGAATTTATAAAAGCTTACCAGGTAATTACTACCTTAACTATTACTTACAGAACAGTATGTATCCAACTTGAACAATTTGGATTATTCTAAAATGACTATGCATTAAGCATGTGTGAAGATTCTTGCTCCAAGGATCTGTGGTATCTTTTTGTTTGTCTTTTCCTAGGACTAGAGACACCAGTTTAAGACATGACATAAAGCCAAATGGTCAAATGCAATAGATGGATTTCTTCCTGTTTATATTCACTGTGAGTTGAGCTGCCTTCTAAATATCAGTGTTTCTGAATATCTACAGCACGTGTGCTCATCAGTATCCATATGACTGTTTAATCAGACTGTATTTATAATTCTTTTGAGTTATAACATTTCAATGTTCTTCTAGTTATGCGTGCTTCTCAGAAGCATCCTTCATGTTGATTTTTCTTAGTAGTAATTTTTGAAAACCTCTGACTATGAAGGCTGGTAGCCCTATTTTTAAAAATTCACATACATGAGAGAGAACACTGCTCTTGACATACTTAGTTTCTTTACAGTTTCTGTGGCTGCTGCTCAAGAGGCATCCTTACCGTTCTCCTTGTAGCCCATTCCCAGAATGACCTCGGGGGCCCGGTAATAACGTGTTACCACATAGGGAGTCATCATGAAGCTTGTGCCTGCTGTTCTGGCCAGCCCAAAGTCTAGGATTTTCAATGTGCAATCAGACTTGACTACAATGTTACTTGGTTTTAAGTCCTGACAATAAGAACAAGAGAAGAAATTAAAAACGAACATCAAATGGCCCATGTGACGTCCATCTACTCAATCAACACGGCAGTCTTGCAATAGCACTGATGGGCCTTCCCACTGGCTGTAGAGCCCTATGTAAAGCCAAAGAGTACTGCCCCAAGGAAGCTTAAGATTAGGTTTGGGATTTTTTGTTTTAATATCCTCAGAAAGTTTTTTAAACCCAGAGGATAACTGTATCATTTTTACAATTTTTGGCTCATCTTGGGAAGAGGTTTTTAGGAAAAAAAAAAAAATCATTGATTGTCATCTGTTAGGTTTCTCTTTACAGCAACATAAGCCTTGAGTTTATATTTCATTTCTAGGCCTGACAGAAGAGCAGATCAGGGCAGCGGTCTTTATGCAACCAGAAACAAACAGGGGGAATGAGTTGTCTTGTTTCAGCTGCACGTATGACCTCTGCCAATCAGAATTTCTGAGAAGGCTCATAAGCTGACTTTCAGTGAGCTGAAACAAAACATTAAACAAAATGAGCTAGCGTGCTGAAGTCTCCTCCGACACGTTAGTGAGCTATATGCTTATTCTACAGTAAAATAAATGAGGAAGTACATTATATGTACCCAAGCTCCCCTACCTGAAGAACGTAATCTACAGCTGCCCTTTGTCTTCTCCACAAGCAACTTTATAGTTCTGGACTGTGTTCTTACCCTGTGAATAATCCCAGCAGAGTGAAGGTGCTTGATGCCACACAACATTTGGTAGAGCAGGTAAGACATTCGCTCGTGGTCTAACTCCATCTGAATCACCTGACACAAGTTAGCATCCATCAGCTCCATGACTAAGTAACTGCAGGGTAAATCCGCAGTGTTAGTTTCAAATCACAAGGCCCACGGAGTCCTTCAAACAAGTCAGAATCCTCTCCTAAATCTCTAACTCTTCCACATTTCCCAGCTCCACCTCTGACTGAACTAAGAATATGAAAAACTTGCAAGTATTGCATGCGTGACAGCCGTGGTAACCCTACCACAAAGGTGCTAACAGACGTAGCATTTACGGGTGTGTGGTTTCTGTTTGTGTAGTTTCTCCCTTTGTTTTGTTCTCAACTTTACCCTGAATTCCCTGAACTCTTTCCTGAGTATTAATATTACAAATAAGAAAAAAAATTCAGAATAGAATTTTCCATTAAATGCAGTGTATCTGTGTTAAAAAAGACAACATGCTATGATTCACTTAGAGTCACTATATTCCTGGTAATTTTTTTGCACAAAATCCAAGACACCACAAAAATAGAATAAGGACGATTTTTTTTTATCATGTCCACTATTAATATTTCTCAAAGTGAACTGACTCATTCTAGAAAGCTCACAAAATACATTAAAAATAAATAAAGAATAAATAGCAAGCCTTCCTGGATTCTGATTGAACCAAGAACATAGGACAAAAAACGCAAAGAACCAGAAAATAGCGGAACCGTCTTTCCAGGAAGAAACACCATAAAATGAGACTTTCGGGATCCCTTTCATTTGCTGCCAGTTCTTAAGGGATTTCACTCATTTGACTCCTGTCAACGTCACTTGTGTTATTTGGATGTTATACTCCCGCTTCCTTCATGAGTTGTGTTACTTACACATCTTGGAACTCCTCCAGTGTTTTCTGGGGTGTGAAGACATTTAATAAACTAATAATCTGAGAAGAGACAGTGGGATGGGAGGAGAGAAAGAAAAAGGGAGAAAAATAATTATTTGAAAAGCATATTTAAACAAGTACTTATTCCGCTCAAAGTCACATATTAGTACTATGATGGAAATAGAAAAGTTGGAAGATTTTTCTAGAACTGTCTCATAGAAAACTGTACTCAAAGGATATATGATCCGTCTTCGGTTAAAATGCAATTAAAAAGCTCAAATTCTTAAGCAGAGGAGTCAGAGAAGATACATAATTGTGGTATTGCTCTAGAGTGTGGTGGTTCTCCTTGGTAAATACAAGGTGGTAATATAATTAAACAAAAAAGGAGAAAAAACCACGTAAGGAAAGTTAAGCATCAGTGAAATACCCAGCAGGACTGGCAAGGCTATGTGAGGGGGTTGTGCATGCTAAATTGCTTCAGTCGTGTCCAACTCCCTGTGACCCCATGGCCTGTAGCCTGCCAGGCTCCTCTGTCCATGGGATTCTTCAGGCACGAATACTGGAGTGGGTTGCCATCCTCCTCCACGGGATCTTCCCAACCCAGGGATTGAAGCAGCATCTCTTATGGGTTCTTCACCACTAGCGCTACCTGGGAAGCCCATGTTTTCCTCCAAATGAAAAGTTTGCTTTCTATGTCAAGGAGGTATTCTAAGTCAAGATTTTTTTGTGTGTTGTTACTTTAGTTTCTTTTGCTCCTACTTCATTCACACTCCAATACTATTTAAACTAAAACTCCAATGGTATGTGTGGGGAAAGGTATGTCTTACATGATATCAATGATGAATTTAAAGGCAAATGTATTTTTAAAGTTATTAAAATTCTGCTTTTTGAATTTTTTCTCCTGCTTTAGTTATTTAATATATTAGATAGTAAACAGAATAAGTAAACTTTAAAAGGAAAAAACCTTTGTCTTACACAACTCAATTGCATACATAAGTTGCTCAAAATTTTCTTTCAGCTAAATATCCTGTATTAATGTGTCAGTGGGAAATAAAACCATAGAAAGCAATACTCTACTCATAAAATGGATGCAACCATTTCACAAAAACAAGTGGAAGATTTATACATCTTTAAAACATGAACTAATGAATTTCAATAAAGTTCAATAAGTGGTACACAAACAAGAAGTAATAAACAAAATGATTTTCAACATCTGAGGAATGCAGTCAATTTAGGGAATGATTTAGGTCTTCAGTAGTTTTCATTTGTTGATAAATTACTGAAAAAAATCACAATACTATCCAATGCATATATATATAGCCTGGTGGTCCACAGTCCATGGGGTCGCAGAGTTGGACATGACTGAAGCGAGTTAGCACACATGCACAGGCATATATACATGGCAATGGTTGTATCAAAAACAAGACTATCTATTCTGAAGCAGCCTTGCAGTATGGAATATGCATATAGAAACAATATAGTTTCACAATATTTTCAAACTTGTGATTAAAGTGCTTTGTTATTCTGTATACTTAGTTATGGTTTGTGTTGAAAAATGTCTCCAGATCTCTTTGGAACATATATTGTGAGCCTGTTTTTATATTACTTCATCAATCTTAGAAAGTAATTTATTTTGCGCGTGTGCCAAGTTGCTTCAGTCATGTCAGATTCTTTGCGACCCTACAAATTATAGCTCACCAGGCTCCTCTGTCCATGGGATTCTCCAGGCAAGAATTCTGGAGTGGGTTGCCATGCCCTTCTCCAGGGGATTTTCCCGATCGAACAATTTATTTTAATATTTGTTCAAATGAAAACATCAGCAACTATGTATAGGACACACACACACAAAATTCATACAAACAACTCTTAAAGATGAAAAAGTGCTAATCGATATTATCTGGTGAATAGATAATCTAGATAATCTAAATTTATCTAGAAAATAGCATTACCATTTTAAATAGATCGAGGTTGACTACTTTAAAGGTCAATCCCCAACTGTATATTATTGTATTCCTTTTTACCATGCCCTTGTAACACCTTCATTGTGTTTGATTTTCCTTTGAGAATTTCTCCTCTGTTCTTCCTTTTATCCCTTGTAAATCCTAATTCTTATTAATAACCAATTAAAAATCTTGTCTTTAGAAACAGATCATCACAGGTATTTCCATTTTAGTTCGACCATGTTCAGGCAGGAATCTGATTTGGTTCCTTTTTATTCTAGCATCTTAAGCTGCACAAATATGAATCAATGACCCCACTATCATACCAGCAATCACTTCCTAGAAGGATGTTCACTTTCTAAACAGATTGTCTTCTTTATTATTAAAATTTTAATTGGCATAATTTCAATATTTTACATTACTTCCCACAGCATTAACAGAGTTCTGCATTCTGACTGAATTTAGTTAGTATTATAAGCACTAATGCAGAATTTACATTTAGCTGTAAGGGAACTTCCTCTCTATTAACAAGTTATAGAAATTTATTTCCACAGACTTATATACATACATGTATACAAATCTATGTACATACACAGATTAATGGGGTAGCATATCAGATGCCATTTAAAATCATTATTTCAATTTGGAAATCCTTTTCAGGTATCATAAACACGAACCCCCATAGTCCAGTTAAGATTGGGGAATATGAGTCCCTCATATTGACAAAGTAAGCAGGACTTTCTCCACAATGTCTTTATTGCATTATAGGGGGTTGGAGGAAGGGTTGAAAGTGAAAGTGAAGTTGCTCAGTCGTGTCCCACTCTTTGCGACCCTGTGGACTGTAGCCTACCAGGCTCCGCCGTCCATGGGATAATCCAGGCAAGAATACTGGAGTGGGTTGCCATTTCCTTCTCCAGGGGATCTTCCCAATCCAGGGATTGAACCCAGGTCTCCCGCATTGCAGGCAGACGCTTTAACCTCTGAGCTACCAGGGAAGAAGGGTTAGGGAAATATAAATATACGAAAACAAAAACTACCAAAACTCGCCATGTAGTTGCTTCACCATTTGTGTCCATCCATCTCCCACTGCCTGTGGTATTTCTCATCCTCTTTGCTATCATAAAAATAGATTGCATTGATCATGTGGTTAATCTTGCTCCTGCCTTTACTTATCATACTCAAAGAACAAATTACATTAGTAGAATGATTTTTCTTAGGAATCATCCTTTCTGTCATCTCTATATTCCTTCCTAAAAGTATCATGTTCCTTGCCTGGCCAAACTAGAGATGGGCTCACACTTCATAAAATTTCTCTTTCTTAGAGGCCTTTCCTGCTCAACCTATTTATAAAAGAGTTACCCTATCCACTCTGTACTGACCAGTAGTTTTTTTTTTTTTTTTTTGACCAGTATTTTTTATCTTCCTTCTTTGTTTTGTTTTACTTGATAGACATTCTATACATAGATATGCCTATTTTGCAGACTGCCTTTCTCTCCTCAGTCGAACATGAGCATCACTTGGGCAGTGACTGGTCTCTCTTATCTTCACTGCTGTATTCTTAGCATCTAGAGCACAATCTGTACCTGGCACTGTTATTCAGTTAACAAGTATTTGTCAAGTGACTGAATTAAAAACTCATTAGAGTAGAGTAATAGAGGAAAAAAGGAACACTATCACTGGGCCTAAATCCATATATTTTTATTTCAAATATCTTTCAGCTATATACACTCATGTATTTGCTTCTACTTAGCACCTTATGACAAATTCACCTATTTATAAAGTGTACTCATAATTTCATATATTCTGTGATTTGATTCATACTCAAGAAAAATTTTGTAAGCAGTTAATATTACAGTTTTATAATAATAATCTATTTTATTACATGTTTATATGTAACAAAATATACACTATATTTATTATGATTTACTTATTAATATTATCTTTATTAAAAGAAGAATTATCTCCCATTTATCCTTACTAAGAAGAACGGGAGCACAGAAAGAATTCTAGAGGCCTTTACTGGTGGTTGAAGATTATACTCTGAAGTGAAGAAAGCTCTGTTGTAATGGTGCTCCCTACTGAGTTTAAATGCCAAAATGCTTTTATTTTTTGTGGCTGCCCTGCAAGACGTGGGATCTTAGTTCTCCACTGCAGTCTTAAGCACAGAGTCTTAACCACTTGACCTCCAAAGAAGTCCCTGAACAATGTTCTTGAACAAACCTGTTCTGAATGCTCTGCAGATATGTCTCTGCACCTTGCCCCATCCTACCAAAAGCAAGATGCCAAAGCACAGTATATACACTGAACGGTTGGAGACCACTGCCAGACTATAGCTAAAAGTAAAAGGAGACAAAAATCTTCACCTGTTAATAATTACATTTAAATTATTATAAAGAAATATAGCGTATTGTTCTTTAAGATATTTTTGGTTTTTGTTTTTTTTGGAGGGTTTTTTTTTTTTCTGGAAATGTGTTAAGTTTTCTGGTTAATCTAGAGTAAGAAAACCAAATATGGTTAATTTTTTAAATTAATTATTTTAATTGGAGGCTAATTACTTTACAATACTGTGGGTTTTGCCATACACTGACATGAATCAGCCACTGGTGTACATGTGTCCCCTATTCCGAAGCCCCTCCCACCACCCTCCCCATCCCATCCCTCTGTGTTTTCCCCACGCACTGGCTTTGAGTGCCCTGTTTCACACATCCAACGGTTAATTTCTTAACAGGGAAATCTATCCAATTCAGTCCCTCCATGCCATATGGTTTTCAGATGATTTTTAAGCAGAAAGCTACCATGAGGACAATGAAAGCAAATGTAGCACATGGGCAGGATAAACAATCTTAAGAGGCAAAAACTGCCAAGTAAAGAAAGCTTTTCCCACTCAAGTTGGCATACTGATCTTCTTTTCCCAATCTCACCACCTCCCACCACCAGCAGTTTAAAATACCAACTCACGTTTTTATGATTCACACACTTCATGAGGACCAGCTCCCGGTAGGCTCTCTTGGCATGCGTTTGGTTCTGAAAGGGTCTGCTGAGCTTCTTAATGGCCACATTTCTGTCAAGAACAGCATCATACGCAGCGCTGCAGAGACCCAAAAGCAATCCGGAATTAAGAACAAAGGAGCCCTTACAGTTCCTACCTACTGAGCTAAGGGTATGGATAAGGAAAATATCAGTTTGGAACCCTAGTCAAATACCTGCTTCTCAAGGCACATGTCAATCAACTGTAAATAAAGACATAAGAGTGACTAGTATAGAAACCTTCTACTTGCTAGGAAAATAAAAAGGGCTTCTTGCCAAGAAAACAGCATGTAATTGCATCAATGAGTGGGGGATAAAAGAAGAAAGAAAAGTCCTCAACTTTCTTACTAGCCACGTGACTGTGGCAAGTCATTTAATCTCCAGCGGCTTGAATTTCTCATCTATTAATATGTGATATTTAGCTATAAAACTTTATTGTTCTTTGATTATTTTAAGTAGACATTCATTCTTTCCCCATTCACAGGAACCAGTTTTTAAGGCATGATGCTAATTGCCTTGAATGCACAGGTGGGCTGATGTTCCAAGTGCACTCATTAATGATAACAGAGCTTGAAATACAGAATGTAATCAGAGAGAATTTCAGAAGCATAAATAACTTCATTTAAATACAAAGACAGAAATGAATGCTACTAACATTGAAGCTTTCAAACCATTTGAGAATAATTTACCATGCTTTATGTTTCTGCCATACTCAAAGTATATGGGTCTAGGGGTCAATGAGGAAGTGAGTCTCTTCTTGCTATTACATCTAATTAGACCACTTACAAAGTTTTTCCATCCCGGCAAATTTGGATTGTACTAGATTTTCTCTTATTTGCCAGAAGGAAGGCAGTAACCAGTATCCTACTGATCTATTGTATTGGAAGTGACATTAACCATGTAGAGCTCCAGTCTCTACACTAAAAGATAAAGAAAATAATTCCTGTGTTGCAGGATGACAGACTTACAAGATAATTTTGGACACAGCCTTAGAGTTCATCTGGTCCATGCCTGCATTTATACTTATTCCTCTCCAAAATATCTTCATCAAATTTTGACCAGTCTCTGCTTGAGCAGCTTCAAAAACCTGGGCTCCTTGACAAAAAGGCAGCCCATTCTGTCGTTGGACAACTTCAAGGGTTAGAAATGTCATCATTCTAATGAACAGAATTGTCTCCGTGATTTCTATTAACTACGTTCAGCCTTGCCTTCCAAGGCAACTCAAAATAAAGTCCTCCCTTTTTATCATGCTGTGCTGTGTTGTGCTTAGTGGCTCAGCTGTTCCCGACTCTTTGAGACCCTATGGACTATAGCTCACCAGGCTCCTCTGTCCATGGAATTCTCCAGGCAAGAATACTGGAGTGGGTTGCTGTGCCCTCCTCCAGGACTTTTCATCATGACAGACCTATAATGACTGAAATCTACTAAAGACCCTACTCAATCTCTGGCCTAATCTATAAGCACTCAGTAAGCACTCAATAACTCTTAGCTTTCCTTCCTGCCCCCACCCCCTCCCACCTGCCAAGTATTTTCTTTCTTGAGCTAAATATCACCAATGTCCTACTCCATTTGTCAGAGTGTGATTTCAAGTCCTACTGCCATCTGGTCAATTTCTGCCGAATATATTCCAGTCTGTCGATCTCTGAAAGTGATGTTGTTCCTCTAAGCATGTCATATCAGTGAAGAGTAGAGAAAGGCTAACTCCTTCATACATTCATTCTGTTGACAGTTAATACAGCTGAGTCTGTCCTAGCTCCTTTGATAAATGCCTCACACGCTATTGATTCACAGTGAACCTATGCTAATTAGAAACACTTTTTTTTTTAAAATCTTATGCTGCTATTTGACTCTGTCTTTAGCACTGGTACTTCTATTCTTGTGTTTGTTCTTGTTAACCTACCAATGGCAGCACAAGGAAAGGAAAGAGTCAAATGGGTCTTCATCTTATATGTAGTGTATAAGGGTAACAATGAGTCTGGAAATAGAGGAAGTGAAATTGCTTCCTGCAGATAAGAAATTGTATCAGCAGGAAACTGATCAGAACAGTCACCTTAAAGAGAAAGACTAAATTTAAAGTCAAAATAACTAAGGTCAAGTAATTAAAATATCTAAAGAAAGAATAGCAATTAGTTATGTCAGCCTAGGAAGGAGTTCAGTTCAGTTCAGTTCAGTCCCTCAGCCGTGTCCGACTCTTTGCAACCCCATGAATTGTAGCATGTCAGGCCTCCCTGTCCATCACCAACTCCTGGAGTTTATTCAAACTCATGTCCATTGAGTCAGTGATGCCATCCAGCCATCTCATCCTCTGTTGTCCCCTTCTCCTTCTGCCCCCAATCCCTCCCAGGATCAGGGTCTTTTCCAATGAGTCAACTCTTTGCATGAGGTGGCCAAAGTACTGGAGTTTCAGCTTCAACATCAGTCCTTCCAATGAACACCCAGGACTGGTCTCCTTTAGGATGGACTGGTTGGACCTCCTTGCAGTCCAAGGGACTCTCAAGAGTCTTCTCCAACACCACAGTTCAAAAGCATCAATTCTTCAGTGCTCAGCTTTCTTCACAGTCCAACTCTCACATCCATACATGACCACAGGAAAAACCATAGCCTTGACTAGACGGACCTCTGTTGGCAAAGTAATGTCTCTGCTTTTGAATATGCTATCTAGGTTGGTCATAATTTTCCTTCCAAGGAGTAAGCGTCTTTTAATTTTATGGCTGCAATCACCATCTGCAGTGATTTTGGAGCCCAGAAAAATAAAGTCTGACACTGTTTCCACTGTTTCCCCATCTATTTATCATGCAGTGATGTGCCCAGATGCCATGATCATAGTTTTCTGAATGTTGAGCTTTAAGCCAACTTTTTCACTCTCCTCTTTCACTTTCATCAAGTGGCTTTTTAGTTCCTCTTCACTTTCTGCCATAAGGGTGGTGTCATCTGCATATCTGATGTTGTTGATATTTCTCCTGGAAATCTTGATTCCAGCTTGTGCTTCTTCCAGCCCAGTGTTTCTCATGATGTACTCTGCATAGAAGTTAAATAAGCAGGGTAACAATATACAGCCTTGACGTACTCCTTTTCCTATTTGGAACCAGTCTGTTGTTCCATGTCCAGTTCTAACTGTTGCTTCCTGACCTGCATACAGGTTTCTCAAGAGGCAGGTCAGGTGGTCTTGTATTCCCATCTCTTTAGAATTTTCCACAGTTTATTGTGATCCACACAGTCAAAGGCTTTGGCATAGTCAATAAAGCAGAAATAGATGTTTTTCTGGAACTCTCTTGCTTTTTCCATGATCCAGTGGATGTTGGCAATTTATCTCTGGTTCCTCTGCCTTTTTGAAAACCAGCTTGAACATCTGGAAGTTCATAGTTCATGTATTGCTGAAGCCTGGCTTGGAGAATTCTGAGCATTACTTTACTAGCATGTGAGATGAGTGAAATTGTGCAGTAATTTGAGCATTCTTTGGCATTGCCTTTCTTTGGGATTGAAATGAAAACTGACTTTTTCCAGTCCTGTGGCCACTGCTGAGTTTTCTAAATTTGCTGGCATAATGAGTGCAGCACTTTCACAGCATCATCTTTCAGGATTTGAAATAGCTCAACTGGAATTCCATCACCTCCACTAGTTTTGTTTGTAGTGATGCTTTCTAAGGCCCACTTGATTTCACATTCCAGGATGTCTGGCTCTAGATGAGTGATCACAGCATTGTGATTGTCTGTGTCCTGAAGATCTTTTTTGTACAGTTCTTCTGTGTATTCTTGCCACCTCTTCTTAATATCTTCTGCTTCTGTTAGGCCCATACCATTTCTGTCCTTTATTGATCCCATCTTTGCATGAAATGTTCCCCTGGTATCTTTAATTTTCTTGAGGAGATCTCTAGTCTTTCCCATTCTGTTGTTTTCCTCTGTTTCTCTGCATTGATTGCTGAGGAAGGCTTTCTTGTCTCTCTTTGCTATTCTTTGGAACTCTGCATTCAGATGCTTATATCTTTCCTTTTCTCCTTTGCTTTTCACTTCCCTTCTTTTCACAGCTATCTGTAAGGCCTCCTCAGACAGCCATTTTGCTTTTTTGCATTTCTTTTTCTTGGGGATGGTCTTGATCCCTGTCTCCTGTACAATGTCATGAACCTCCATCCATAGTTCACCAGGCACTCTTGTCTATCAGATCTCATCCCTTAAATCTATTTCTCATGTCCACTGTATCATCATAAGGGATTTGATTTAGGCCATACCTGAATGGTCTAGTGGTTTTCCCTACTTTCTTCAATTTAAGTCTGAATTTGGCAATAAAGAGTTCATGATCTGAGCCACAGTCAGCTCCTGGTCTCGTTTTTGATTACTGTATAGAGCTTCTCCATCGCTTCTTCAGCGTTACTGGTTGGGACATAGGCTTGGATTACTGTGATATTGAATGATTTGCCTTGGAAATGAACAGAGATCATTCTGTTGTTTTTGAGATTGCAGCCAAGTACTGCATTTCGGACTCTTTTGTTGACTCTGATGGCTATTCCATTTCTTCTAAGGGATTCCTGCCCACAGTAGTAGATATAATGGTCATCTGAGTTAAATTCACCCATTCCAGTCCATTTCACTTCGCTGATTCCTAAAATGTCGACATTCACTTTTGTCATCTCCTGTTTGACCACTTCCAATTTGCCTTGATTCGTGGACCTAACATTCCAGGGAAGGAGTAAGAGAGGCAAATTCTGGTACTGCCTGGCAAAATAAATGCCTTCTGAGGTAGGGCTCTGGTGGCTCAGATGGTAAAGATTCTGCCTGAGGTGCAGAATCCTCCTCCAGTGCAGGAGACTGGGGTTTGACCTCTGGATTGGGAAGATCCCCTGGAGAAGGAAAGGGCAAGCCACTCCAGTATTCTTGCCTGGAGAATCCCATGGACAGAAGACCCTAGCGGGCTATAGTCCATGGGGTTGCAAAGAGTCAGACATGACTGAGCAACTAACACTGACTGACTGATGTTGGTCCAGGCATCCAGTCAGCCAGGTGGACATCCCCACTGTGGAAGTCATAGACCTAGGCCAGTTAGCAATCTAGTCTGTGTCTCCTTAGGCTGATTCTATCTTCTGCAGTTAAAATTCTGCTCATCAGGCTCTCCCTGAGACTCCTGCATGCAAGAAATCCACCCATATTTGATTAGTTTGACTACTTTGAATTTCTTGTAATTTAAAAAACTGGCATCTGGTTTTAAGTGTGAGCCTTTAGTGAAGCTCATCAATGTGCGTTTGAGTCCCTGAGATACTGAACAGATCCTGCAACACCATAGGCCCATGTGGGATAACCGAGAAAATGTCACCTTCTGGGGATCTGGGCAGGTTCTGGCCAGTTTCTCCTAGAAGTGTTGTAAAGTTCTCTCTCCCTCTGGTACCTCTTTTTGAAACAATTCTAGGTCTGAATCAGCACTGCTGCTTAATAGATGTGAAGTATGAGCAAGCTACTTACACTTTCTGAAATCAATGTCCTCATACTTAAAAATGGAGATAATAACAATCTGACAAGATTATAAGGAGTAAATGAGATGGTGATGTATCTACAGTACCTCGCTTAATGTGTGCACTCGATAAACAATTACTATTATTATTTTTCAAGTCAATGTCTTCGTTACTTGGAGGAACAAAATCTGCCTCCATGTTGAATCTGTTTCTTGTACTTTAACCTTTGCTTCCCATTGCTTTTATTTACTAAAAAGATAGTATCTATACATAATGGCCTGCCTCAGGGAACCCTGCCCCTCTGCCTGAAGGTTAAACCAAAGTGTCTAGGATTAGCTGACCCATTTCTGACCTGTGAATGGCCACAGGAAAAAGAAATGAACACATCCCCTCCCAAGGCAGGCTATTCCAGGAGATATTTAAAAGACTTTAGGCCTTTTTACTTTACTTCCTAACCTCCTCCACCTTTCTGTTCTATTTAAGAAACTGGCATCCAGACCCCTGACAAGACAGTTATTTATTTTGAGACACTAGTCTGCCATCTTCTCGGTCTGCTGGCTTTCTGAACAAAATCGCTATTCCTTGCCTCAACACCTCATCTCCCAATTTTATTAGTCTGTCATGCAGTGAGCAAAGTGAGCTTAATAATATCCTTGCTAGAATCATTGTGTGATGTAGGGTAGGATAAAATATATAGAGATATATCATTCTTTTTTATATTTATGTGTTATAATTGGATAGGTATAATATCTACTAATTAGCAATTTTTTATCTTTCTATTAATTACAAATCAGTTATACTACCATCTTGACCACATATCACAATTTTGTCCCATGATATAAAAGTCTGGGACAAAAGCTTTGTTAAAATCCAGATACATCATAGCCATACAGTTCCATTACCTACCACTTTAATAAGCTATTTGCTGTGATTTATTTTTAATGAAACCCCTATTCTCAATGATCACTACATCCTTTCTCAATGGCTCACAGGTTTTCTTTTCTAACTAATGCTAGGGCCAATGTCAAGTTCAACAGATATCTCTTATGTGTTTTTTCTTCCTTCTAGAGAAATAAGAATGTTTGCCTATCTATGGTTGTATGGAACATGGTAGTTTGGCTCACTGAACTTCCACTTAACCCCATGAATCATGCCTTCCTATACTGAAGAGAAAATGAAGATCATGGCAACTGGTCCCATCACTTCATGGGAAATAGATGGGGGAACAGTGGAAACAGTGTCAGACTTTATTTTGGGGGGCTCCAAAATCACTGCAGATGGTGACTGCAGCCATGAAATTAAAAGACGCTTACTCCTTGGAAGAAAAGTTATGACCAACCTAGATAGCATATTCAAAAACAGAGACATTATTTTGCCAACAAAGGTCTGTCTAGTCAAGGCTATGGTTTTTCCTGTGGTCATGTATGGATGTGAGAGTTGGACTGTGAAGAAAGCTGAGCACTGAAGAATTGATGCTTTTGAACTGTGCTATTGGAGAAGACTCTTGAGAGTCCCTTGGACTGCAAGGGGATCCAACCAGTCCATTCTAAAGGAGATCAGCCCTTGGATTTCTTTGGAAGGAATGATGCTAAAGCTGAAACTCCAGTACTTTGGCCACCTCATGCAAAGAGTTGACTCACTGGAAAAGACTCTGATGCTGGGAGGGATTGGGGGCAGGAGGAGAAGGGGACAATAGAGGATGAGATGGCTGGATGGCATCACTGACTCGATGGACCTGAATCCGAATGAACTCCGGGAGTTGGTGATGGACAGGGAGGCCTGGTGTGCTGCGATTCATGGGGTCGCAAAGAGTCAGACACGACTGAGCGACTGAACTGAACTGAACTGATACTGAAGAGACTTGAAAGACACACATGCTATTCCCAGAAGCTTTTGCAGCTGGTATTCTGGATTCCAATATGGTCCTGGATGCAGATGCAATCATGGGAGATTTGTCAGGCAAAAGCAAGGGTGGTAATCTTCTATCACCTCTCAGTTGGCAGGCCTGGTCTCAAGAAGACCTGAAATTTTCTTCTGAAGCAGTGAAAATTCATGCCATGTACCAGATTCCTGGGTGAGGGGAGCATCTGAAGCAGAGGCATTACTGGTCTCCAGGGCCAAGCCACCAGGCCAGTGGTTTCCAGTCACCAGCCTGATGAAGTAGCAGTGATGGTAATAAAGAGCACACAGTTCCAGCTCTGTGATTTTCAAATCTTGGTTACATCATGTACTCTGGAAGTTCAGGTTTTCTAGGATAATCTCAGGGGTTGGAGCTCCCCTGGTGATTCAGCTCTCTTGTGTCTGGGAGCCATTCCAAGAAGCCCAGACTAGAGTCCACTTTTCCAGGCTTTCCAATGCACCCAATTTACCGAATTAAATCTTTGCTTATTTACAGTATTTCTGTCTCCCGCTATGAACCCTGGCTGGCACTACTATCTTTCCCATTTTCTGTAATTTCTCAGTGATTACTGGCAGCAGTTTAGCAAATACATCTGCAAGTTGGCATCACTGATGCTGCATAGTCACAAATTAATGTCTGAAAGTTTTCCATTACTCTTAAGTCCTTCTTTTTTTGAATCTTGGTCTATAAAATATTACTTTATTTCTTTCAGTAGTTTTTCTTTTTTCTACATGTAGGTGAAAAAGAGAAAAATCTTTATAAAGGTTTTCCAACAACTTCTAGCAACTTTACTGAAAATTTTCGAGAAATTTCTTGACATACAGTACTAACTCACCTCCACTTCTACCAGGTTTATTCATAAAAGAAAGATATAGCCTTCTGTTGTTATGCTCCTGTTATTTAATCCAGTTTTATGATGCAATAAAGTTATGTTTACCTCCTTGAATATATTATACAAACACACACAGACACAGACACACACACACACACACACACACACACACACACATCCTTGTAGGCAAGTCTGTTCTCAACATAAAATCAGTTTTCCTTCTAGCAACTGTAGACAACCTTTTGCAAAATTTCCTTCTTCCTAAGTCATCATTATTTATTTGATAATTTCTCTTGTTCCCCTTCTCTATCACATTTAAAATGTTTCTTGATCAATATTAACATGTTAGTGCACAGAAAATTAAAAAAGAATACACCAAAAATCCCTAGGCAGGATGAAAAGAGCTTTATGTCTTAATAAAATAAAAATTAAAAAAAAACCTTATCATTGGAGCACCTTAAGATTCTCAAGCCACAGCTGGGAAGCCAAATTCTGTCCCAGAATGCACACTGCACCCTCCACTGCGCCCTTCACTGCTCTGTCCCCATGTTACTATTATGTTCTCACTTTGGCTTTTACCAAAGGCCTGGTTTAATTGAAAATTATCAAAAAGTCTCTACCCAGTACCTTCAAATATCTCTTTTAGGCCCAGACTTTAGAGTTCCTAGCCATGCTACCAAGACACTGATTCCAGCACAGACAAATGCATAGGCCAGCCTACAAAATCACCTCTGCATTAGGGCTTTTGTTCTTTCTGCCAGAAATGCTCTTCCCACATCCCCACTGGGCTGACTCCATCATATGATTCAGGTTTCAGCCTAAACATCATCTCCTCAGGAAAGGCTTTCCCTAACCCTCTTATCAAAAGTTAGCAGTTGATATTTTTTGATTGATTAATTTTTCATTGAATTGCTTGGCTATAACTTTTTTATTATATTTTGTTACAGACACTTTTTTCTGCTCATGGTCATTTTGGTTTATTTGCATTCATATCTTAATGCAGACAGATACACAGACATATAAATAAAATGAAATTTTTAAAAGTTTTAAACTCATAGAAGTATTTTTTAAAACATTTTATTGGCATATAGTTGCTTTACAATGCTGCGCTAGTTTCTACTGTACAGTAAAGTGAATTAGCTATATATATATATTCCCTCTTTTTTGTTTTCCTTCCCATTTAGGTCACCACAGAGCACTGAGAAGATTTCCCTGCTATACAGTAGGTTCTCATTAGTTATCTATTTTGTACACAGTATCAATAGTATATGTATGTCAGTCCCAATCTCCCAATTCATCCCATTTCCCTTCTTTTCCCCTTGGTATTCATACGTTTGTTCTCTACCTCTGTTTTATAAATAAGATTGTCTGTATCACCACTTTAGATGGCAAGTAATAGAATTATGACTAACAGTGACTTAATTATTAAAGGTATTCATTATATCATGTAACAGAAAGTCTAAAAATAGGCATGTCCAGGTTTCAGGAATACATTATAACTTTCATGGGCCATAGACACTTTTGATTTCTGATTTTCTGAAGATTGTTTCTAAACATGTTGAAAACAAAAGCCAATAACAGAAATCCATTAGTTCTTCAAAGGAAAGTGTAGGTGTTGCCATGAACCACTAAGATGCCCCTTCAGGAACAAAGGACTTTGTTTGTATCCAACTGCTGGGAATGCTGCTGGCACACAGCCCCGCAGCTTAGTCCTCTCTGGTTATAACCTCAGCTGAAAAGAGCTGCCTAATCAAAGTTACAGTCTCTTCTTGGGCAGCCTTCAATCAGCAAGTAACAAATCCAGGATTATGAAAGCCTAGTCATCTTGCTCCAACTCAGGAGAGCGAAGAAGGCTCATTCCCTCTTCAGAATTCCCAGTAGGGTTAGCAGAGGCTTCCAACGAGTTTCCATTGCAGCGGAACTTCTGCCTCTGCTTCTTTCCCATCCTTTCCACTGCTTTAAATCCCCAAAACACTCACTAATAAATCTCCTGCATGTGATCACCATCTCGAAGTGTATTTTCTGGGGAACATAACATTTGACAAGCAGTAACTCACAGTCAAATAGAGCAATAAGCTGCGGCATTTGCCAGGATCTTTTTCTAAGCAAAAGGAAGTTTCCCAATTGTAGGTGAAGGTGGCTGGGCTCAGAGCTCAACATCAAGAAAGCCACTTCATATGCAACAAACTAACCTAGATGACCAAGTCTTATTATCTAGATGGGTCGTTTGCAGAGATGTGGATGGACCTAGAGAGTGTCATACAGAGTGAAGTCAGAAAGAGAAAAACATATTAATGCATACATGAACCCAGAAAATGGTATAGATAATCTTATCTGCCAAGCAGAAATAGAGACACAGACATAGAGAACAAACATATGGATACCAAGGGGTGAACAAGGGGTGGGAGGAACTGGGAGACTGGGATTGACACCCACATATTTTGATACTATGTATAAAACTTCCCTGACAGCTCAGTTGGTAAAGAACCCGCCTGCAGTGCAGGAGACCCCAGTTTGATTCCTGGGTTGGGAAGATCCACTGCAGAAGGGATGGGCTACCCACTCCAGTATTCTGGCCTGGAGAATTCCATGGACTGTACAGTCCATGGGGTCGCAAAGAGTTGGACAAGACTGAGTGACTTTCACTTTCACTTTTTTTTTATTCATAAAATAGATAATGAGAACTCATTGTATAGCACAGGGAACTCTCCTTAATGCACTGTGATAACCTGTATGGGATGGAAGCTCAAAAAGGAAGAAATACATGTATATGTATGGCTGATTCATTTTGCTGTACAGCAGAGGATGAGATGGTTAGGTAGTATCACTGACTCAATGGACGTGAATTTGAGGAAACTCCAGGAAACAGTGAAGGACAGGGAAGCTTGGAGTGCTGCAGTCCATGGGGTTGCAAGGAGTCCGACACAACTGAGCAACTGAACAACAATGGCTGATTCATTTTGCTGTACAGCAGAAACTGAGACAACATTGTAAGGCAGTTCAGCTCAGTTCAGTCTCTCAGTTGTGTCCAACTCTTTGCGGCCCCATGGACTGCAGCACACCAGGCTTCCCTGTCCGTCACCAGCTCCTGGAGCTTACTCAAACTCATGTCCATTGAGTAGGTGATGCCATTCAACCATCTCATCCTCTATCATCCCCTTCTCCTCTTGCCCTCAATCTTTCTCAGCCTCAGGGTCTTTTCCAATGAGTCAGCTCTTTGCATCACGTGGTCAAAGTATTGGAGTTTCAGCTTCAGCTTTAGTCCTTCCAATGAATATTCAGGACTGATTTCCTTTAGGATTGACAGGTTGGATCTCCTTGCAGGCAAGTATGCACCAATAAAAACTAATGTAAAAAATACACTTTGCACTTGATGGACAACAGAGTTGAAGCATGAACAGCAAGGGACTCAGAAGCTGAACCCTCCAAGATAGGACCAAAAGCAGCAGCTCTTCCAAACACTAGGAACTGAACTAGAACTTTACAGCCCTCCAGCAAATGAGTGTTGTGGGAGATCACATCAAGACTTACCACGTGGATGAAGAATGGGGGACTAGCTAAACAAACTCATCACCACCAAAAATAGATGAAAGTGAAGAGGATGACTGTCTTAAGCTCAAGACAACAATATTCTCGGAAATCGGGATGATGGCATTGGAGAAGAATGGAAGGCTCCCAATTAGAAGCTGCTTCATCTCAGTGGGATGGAATGATAGGCGCTGCTTCTCTTCTTTTCTTTCGTTTTTGTGACAAGCTGTCTCATGCCCACTCTGCTGCCCATAGAGTACCACCATGTATGATCCGGTCCATGATTTAGCCTGCAAAATTCACAGAGCTACCATGCCACTCTTTGATAAACTCAGTAGGAAAGAGTTTAGTTTAAAACTACAGTTTAGCTTGATAAGAAATATCTGGGGGTAAAGAGGCTGATCAGCCTGCTATAAAGCCTATAATGAGGTTATAGAGATTAGTCAGAATAACTGTGCTACACTGATTTTGCCACGTGTGTGGCATCAATTTATAATTATTTATCTTTTAGTGATTAGTAAAAGCTTTTTTAACTTTGCAATAAAACCCTTTTGACAAAAATAAATAAAATTGAGGCTGCATATTTAATTAAAATTCAAGAAGGCTGAGCGCCAAAGAATTGATGCTTTTGAATTGTGGTGTTGGAGAAGACTCTTGAGAGTCCCTTGGACTGCAAGGAGGTCCAACCAGTCCATTCTGAAGGAGATCAGCCCTGGGATTTCTTTGGAAGGAATGATGCTAAAGCTGAAACTCCAGTACTTTGGCCACCTCATGCGAAGAGTTGACTCATTGGAAAAGACTCTGATGCTGGGAGGGATTGAGAGCAGGAGGAGAAAGGGACGACAGAGGATGAGATGGCTGGATGGCATCACTGACTCAGTGAACTCCGGGAGTTGGTGATGGACAGGGAGGCTTGGCGTGCTGCGATTCATGGGGTTGCAAAGAGTCAGACACGACTGAGAGACTGATCTGATCTGATCTGATGCTGAATTTTCATTTCTCATGTTTTCTTGGGCATAACTAAATGAAAACTAGAAAATAATTTTCCTAAAGAAACATCAGTATCTATTTCAAAAATTAGTAATTATTTTAAGGCCATGCCCAAAGACAATGATTTCACACATGCACCTAAAATGCATTTGAACTATGACTTTTCATTTAGGTCAAATGACAATTTTAAATAAATCTTATTTTCTATATCAAGGTGTATTTTTGGATATGTACAAAAAGTTAAGCAAAAGTTTATCAATGAAAAAAATTCTTAAGGTTTCAATTATGTCTGCTTTACATCATTTTATCTGCTTTATGCCAAATACTTCAAATATAAAATCAGAACTTTTCAATAATAGTTGGATTTTATATAATATATTAGAAACTATACTATAGTTTAGCTTGATTTTCTATAGGACAGTGGTTGTGATGTAAAAACAATTCACATTTGAGTTCAAGCAAATTGAAATATTCTATGAATCAAAATAAAATTTGCATATGTGCCAAGATTTGAAAATAGAATGTATACATGGTTAAAATAACTTTATTACAAAATTTTGGAGAAAAAGCTGATGTTGAATCAAAAAATACAGATGCTTCTGGAAGGCAGTCAGCATTTTCTTAGCACCCCTTATGATTCTGGTTGAAGAACAACTTTTAGTAAATAATTCTTAAATTTCAGATTGTTTTTCATAATCACTTAGAAATCTTTAACAATAGTATTCAGTAAATGGAGCATCCCTATACTTCATCTCTTGAAATTTTAGGAAACAGCTATTAATATAAACAAATAATACTTGCAAATAGAAGCACCCTGAAATGTGGTGAAAGGAACTGATGCAAGAAAGAAATGGAACAAATCAAATAATAAAATCATGTTTGAAGAAAGTTTCCTTCAGAAAAATACCAGTGAAATTGTATAAGAGACAGAGAGGACAATGAATTTTCAGTTGATAAAAGTACATGAGAATAAATGAAGAATAATCATTCTTCGCATGTTATATTTTTAATGTTTAGGTTATCAATATAAACACATCTTAAAGTTTTATTTGTGTTATTTTAAGTAATTTAGAACAAACAGCTCTAATTTTAAAGTTGTTAATTAGTCACTAAGTTGTGTCCAACTCTTTGTGACCTCATAGACTACAGCGTGCCAGGCTTCCCTGTCCTTCAACATCTCCCAGAGTTTGCTCAAATTCATGTCCGTTGAGTCGGTGATGCCATCCAACCATCTCATCCTCTGCCACCCCATTCTTCTTTTGCCTTCACTCTTTCTCAGCATCAGGGTCTATTTCAATGAGTCAGTTCTTTGCATCAGGTGGCCGAAGTACTGGAGCTTCAGTTTCAGCATCAGTCCTTCCAGTGAAAATTCAGGACTGATTTCCTTTAGGACTGACTGGTTTGATCTCCTTGCAGTCCAAGGGACTCTAAAGAGTCTTCTCCAGCAACCACAACTCTTTGACACCCATCAACATATTGTAGTGTGCCCTTTCACTGCCCAAAATTTCCCAACTTCGAGCTAAATGATATGCTCCCCTGCTACTGATGGCCACTGTGCTTCTTGTTGAAGAGGCTTTTGCAGGTTGCTTCCACAAGATGGGAGAGACAGAAGCAAGGAACTGCTCTTCCAGGATTATTGCTACATTCTTATCTTTGGCTGTTTCCTGGCAATAAAATTCGAAGTCTGATTTCTATTTAATAGTTTTAAGTGCAAATAGGTTAGGTGAGTGTCAGAACCTGGATGATGGCAGAGTTAGCTAAGGACTGAGCATTCACTGAGCACATCATTTTCACTTGGGCAAGTAACTCTACTCTGAAATGGCACCTCTCAAATTGGCCTTCTAATAAAAATGTGCTATGTCTCAAATTAATGCAACTAAAGACAGGAGGATGTTCCTGTGGCTCAGAGGTTGGTACTATTTCTTGACACCTGCCAGCTTAATGAGATCCATTAAGTGACCCACAGGAATCGCAAATGGTTCCTGCACACAGGACATATAATTATGTCAGGAATAAGCTTCACTGCCCAGCCCACGGGCCTACTCTCTCTTCTCCTGCGCCTGGCCCAGCACAGCGTTTCTGGCTTTACGATTGCCCTCCAGAGTCTGACAACTGTTGCAGCATTGTCAACTATGGATGACCCCCAGCATCTCTTGACTCTGAAAATGTGTATTAGCTATTGTTTACGGCCCCTGGACTTCTTTCCTTTGTATTGTCCTGTTCCTCTTTGTCTATTATTTATCTTTTTTAATTCACTTCCATGACTCTGATATTTGGCTGATCTTTATGAAACTGACTTTTATATCTGCAACAGTTTATTTCTATGATCATTATGATTTAATGATCATTACCATATACCATAATGATCATACATTACCTTCTACTACAGTTCTTGCTATCCTCAGAGTCGTTGTGCTTCTTCAAAATCCTGCGGGATTTAGCTCTGTATACCCTACAGGTTTGTTGCATGGAATTATATTTGCTGTTGCTAATTTTTTATGTCTAGAGCTTTAAAGATGTTAGGAAGATAGCACTGTATAAGTTAAGAACAAAAGTTCAAATAACCCAAGCAGCATATTTTAATTTAATGCTGGGTTACTCAAGATACTATCTCTAGCTAAGATGTCTGTCTCAAAGCTCCTGATTCACATAGACAACTACCTACTGTACACCCCTAATTAAATGTCTAAGAATTATCTGAAAATTAATATGCCCATAAACTGAAGAAACCCCTGATTTTTCTCTTCATCTGTTTCTCTTTTAAACACCATTTATTCAAAATAGAAGTCATCTTGATTTTTCTCCTCTCATCTCTTCCCCATACCCAATTCATGAAGGTCTATTTAATTCCAATATAAGTTTTCAAATTAATCCACTTAACTCTAACTCCATTTCCACTATAATGTGCTACATGTAGTCCAGAGAATCCCCTTAAATGCTCTCCTTAGATTAACTCTTGCTTCTCAACAACCTGCAACTCCCCACCCTCATAGTCTCATTTTATCTAAATGGGGCTGTCCCTGCCACACTACTTTGTTTCTGAGAATCCTGCTCGTTTTTAGTACTTATCAAGAAAATGACTTGAAGTAACACAGCATTAATATCATAACTGATAGAACCTCATAAATTGTTACAAAAATTGTTAGCTTGACTTAAAAAAAATCTGCCACACTGCTTGCTTTTAAGTCCACTGAAGGCAGGAGCCATTTGTATCTTGATCACCTTTTTACTCCAGCTTTACTGGGATATAATTGACAGATAACATTGTATTAGTCCAAAGTGTACAGCAAAATGACTTGATACATGTTTATTTTGCAAAATCATCACCACAATAAGTTTAGCTGACATTCAACTCATCAGTTCAGTTCAGTTCAGTTGCTCAGTAGTGTCCAACTCACTGCGACCCCATGAACTGCAGCACACCAGGCCTCCCTGTCCATCACCAACTCCCAGAGTTCACCCAAACCCATGAACATCGATTCGGTGAGGCCATCCAACCTTTTCATCCTCTGTAGTCCCCTTCTCTTCCTGCCCTCAATCTTTCCCAGGATCAGGGTCTTTTCAAATGAGTCAGCTCTTTGCATCAGGTGGCCAAAGTATTGGAGTTTCAGCTTCAATATCAGTCCTTCCAATTAACACCCAGGACTAATTCCCTTTAGGATGGACTGGTTGGATCTCCTTGCAGTCCAAAGGACTCTCAAGAGTCTTCTATAACACCACAGTTCAAAAGCATCAATTATTCAGCGCTCAGCTTTCTTTATAGCCCAACTCTCACATCCATGCATGACCACTGGAAAAACCATAGCCTTGACTAGATGGACCTTTGTTGACAAAGCAATGTCTCTGTTTTTCAATATGCTGTCTAAGTTGGTCATAACTGTCTTTCCAAGGAGTAAGCATCTTTTTAATTTCACCGCTGCAATCACCATCTGCAGTGATTTTGGAGCCCAGAAAAATAAAGTCTGACATTGTTTCCACCATCTCCCCATCTATTTCCTGTGAAGTGATGGGACCGGATGCCATGATCTTAGTTTTTTGAATGTTGAGCTTTAAGCCAACTTTTTCACTCTCCTCTTTCACTTTCATCAAGAGGCTTTTCAGTTCTTCTTCACCTTCTGCCATAAGGGTGGTGTCATCTGCATATCTGAGGTTATTGATATTTCTCCTGGCAATCTTGATTCCAGCTTGTGCTTCCTCCAACCAAGCGTTTCTCATGATGTACTCTGCATATAAGTTAAATAAGCAAAGTAACAATATACAGCCTTGACATACTCCTGTTCCTATTTGGAACCAGTCTGTTGTTCCATGTCCAGTTCTAACTGTTGCTTCCTGACCTGCATACAGGTTTCTCAAGAAGCAGGTCAGGTGGTCTGGTATTCCCATCTCTTTCAGAATTTCCCACAGTTTATTGTGATCCACACAGTCAAAGGCTTTGGCATAGTCAATAAAGCAGAAATAGATGTTTTTCTGGAACTCTCTTGCTTTTTCCATGATCCAGTGGATGTTAGCAATTTGATCTCTGGTTCCTCTGCCTTTTTGAAAACCAGCTTGAACATCAGGAAGTTCACAGTTCACAAACTGCTGAAGCCTGGCTTGGAGAATTTTAAGCGTTACTTTACTAGTGTGTGAGATATGTGCAATTGTGCAGTAGTTTGAGCATTCTTTGGCATTGCCTTTCTTTGGGATTGGAATGAAAACTGACCTTTTCCAGTCCTGTGGCCACTGCTGAGTTTTCCAAATTTGCTGACATATTGAGTGCAGCACTTTCACAGCATCATCTTTTAGGATTTGAAATAACTCAACTGGAATTCCATCACCTCCACTAGCTTTGTTCATAGTGCTGCTTCCTAAGGCCCACTTGAGTTCACATTCTAGGATGTCTGGCTCTAGGTGAGTGATCACACCATTGAGATTATCTGGTTTCGTGAAGATCTTTTTTGTACAGTTCTTCTGTGTATTCTCGCCACCTCTTATTAATATCTTCTGCTTCTGTTAGGTCCATACCATTTCTGTCCTTTATTGAGCCCATCTTTGTATGAAATGTTCCCTTGGTGTCTCTAATTTTCTTGAAGAGATCTCTAGTCTTGCTGTGTGGGGCCATCCAAGATGGAAGGGTCATGGTGGAAAGGTCTGACAGAATGTGGTCCACTGGAGAAGGGAATGGCAAACCACTTCAGTATTCTTGCCTTTAGAACCCCATGAACAGTATGAAAAGGCAAAAAGATAGGACACTGAAAGATGAAGTCCCCAGGTCTGTAGGTGCCCAATATGCTATTGGAGACCAGTGGAGAAATAAATCCAGAAAGAATGAAGGGATGGAGCCAAAGAAAAAACAACACCCAGTTGTGGATGGGACTGGTGGTAGAAGCAAGGTTCGATGCTGTAAAGAGAAATATTGCATAGGAATCTGGAATGTTAGGTCCATGAATCAAGGTAAATTAGAAGTGGTCAAACAAGAGATGACAAGAGTGAACATCAACATTCTAGGAATCAGCAAACTAAGATGGACTGGAATGGGTGAATTTAACTCAGATGACCATTATATCTACTACTGTGGGCAAGAATCCCTTAGAAGAAATGGAGTAGCCATCATGGTCAACAAAAGAGTCTGAAATGCAGTACTTGAATGCAATCTTAAAAACGACAGAATGATCTCTGTTCATTTCCAAGGCAAACCATTCAATATCATGGTAATCCAAGTCTATGCCTGACCAGTAATGCTGAAAAGCTGAAGTTGAACAGTTCTATGAAGACCTACAAGACCTTCTGGAAACAACACCCAAAAAAGATCTGCTTTTCATTATAGGGAACTGGAATGCAAAAGTAGGAAGTCAAGAAACATCTGGAGTAACAGGAAAATTTGGCCTTGGAGTGCAGAATGAAGCAGGGCAAAGGCTAATAGAGTTCTGCCAAGATAATGCACTGGTCATAGCAAACACCCTCTTTCAACAACACAAGAGAAGACTCTACACATGGACATCACTAGATGGTCAACACTGAAATCAGACTGATTATGTTCTTTGCAGCCAAAGATGGAGAAGCTCTATACAGTCAGCAAAAACAAGACCAGGAGCTGACCGTGGCTCAGATCATGAACTCCTTATTGCCAAATTCAGACTGAAATTGAAGAAAGTGGAGAAAACCACTAGACCATTCAGGTATGACCTAAATCAAATCCCTTATGACGATACAGTGGAAGTGAGATATAGATTTAAAGGCCTAGATCTGACAGAAAGAGTGCCTGATGAACTATGGACGGAGGTTCGGTAGATTGTACAGGAGACAGAAATTAAGACCATCCCCAAGAAAAAAAAGAAGCAAAATGGATGTCTGAGGAGGCCTTACAAATAGCTGTGGAAAGAAGGGAAGTGAAAAGCAAAGGAGAAAAGGAAAGATATACCCACTGAATGCAGAGTTCCAAAGAATAGCAAGGAGAGATAGAAAGCCTTCCTCAGTGATCAATACAAAGAAATAGAGGAAAACAATAGAATGGGAAAGACTAGAGATCTCTCTTCATCTCATCACCTGACTTAGTTACAAATTTTTCTTATGGTGAGACTTACTCTCAGCAACTTGCAAAATATAATACAGTATGGTTAACTATAGATACCATGCTATGTGTTACATCTCCATGACTTATTTTATAACTAGAAGTTTATACCTTTTGACCACCTTCAACAATCCCTCTTCCCACCCTTATTCCCATCTCTGGCAACCATCAATCTGTTTCTGTATCTATGAGTTCAGTTTTTTTTAGATTCCACATATAAGTGTGATCATACAGTATTCGTTTTTCTCTGACTTTGTTAACAAGTTCCATCTACGTTGTTAACAAGGTCCATCTACGTTGTTAACAAAGTCCATCTATGTTGACACAAATGGCAGAATTCCCTTCTTTTTATGGATGGATAATAGTCCATTGTGTGTGTGTGTGTGTGTGTGTAGATACCACATTTTCTTTATCAATTCATCCATCAACGGGCAATTAGGTGCTGTGTGCTTAGTCACTCAGTCGTGTCCATGTCAGTCAGTCTTTGCGACCCCATGGACTATAGCCCACCAGTCTCCTCTGTCCATGGGATTCTCCAGGCAAGAATACTGGAGAGGGTTGTCATGCCCTCCTCCAGGGGAATCATCCCAACTTAGGGATCGAACCCAGCTCTCCCGCATTGCAGGTGTATTCTTTATCAACTGAGCCAAATGGGCAATTAGGTATTTGGTAAATAATGCTGCAATGAGACTTGCTCACCTTTGTTTGCATTGAGAGCATAGCAGTGTCTGGCATGTATTTTTAAACAAGTAACCTAATTGCTGATTGAAATACTCCTAATAGTAGAGCAAAATGAATTACTGATCTCAGATTTATAAAAACAAGAGTCAACTAACATAAATATTCTTGAAGTCATATGTTTCATCTTTAAAATTCATATAAAATTTGTATTTTAATCCCATATATATCCATATTTAATATAAAATTTCACTTCTTCATTAATACTTCAGTCTTTACCTTAAATCTGAGCTCCAGGCAGGCCTGCCATATTTATCATGGGGCTCTGAGCATTCCTGCCAAGCTGCATCAGTATCCCTCCCCAAGCAGCCCCTTACCCTGAACCACAAAGACTCCAGTTTGAAAAATGGGAGAGTAACATCTACGCTGTTTTCTTTCCTCCAAAATTTGATTAACATTTCTAGACAACAATAAGGTGACTGAAGTTTCTTCCACCGGCAAACCTTTTCCTAATATCAAATAATTTACCAGATGCACTTTAGGAAAGATCAATTAGGTTCATCCTCACATTGACAGACACTGATGGGAAGCCTAGGTAAACCTGAAATGGGAAGCCTTGATGTAAGTGTTAACTCTAGGTCAAAAAAAAAAAAAAAAAAAAACTATGCATAGGCAATTTGATTTTAGGGGGATGTTATTTAAGTAATCATAGAAACTCAAATGGTGTTTCTTACAGTAAGTTTTATTATCTATAAAGCACAGGTTGTCATTAACTTAGGCAGGAAAAACCCCAGGTTGCTAAATATTATGCATGTAATAATCTTATAAGATAGGCACTGTTATTACCACCATCATTAATGTGACAAAACTGAAACTTAATGATAGCAACCAGTATTTATCAGCTTTAAGCAGTTTTCCTCCCAGTTTATTTTCTTCTAAAGTTCTTAAAACTTTCTATTTACTAGCGCATTTGATCCTCACCAAAATTTTAAGAAATAAGTATTATTATGATCTTATCATGGTTATTTTTGCTATTCCTACAACTTTAAAATCATTTCAAAATAAAAATTTGACATCATTATTATAAATATATAGAAATACAGCACACATTTGAAAAATAAAAATGTAACTGATGTTATATGACTGCAACATTGTGAGATCTCTTAATTTTCCTCCAGTTCTTATTATTAGAATTTTCTATGTTTCCTTTACTATCTCTATTGTTAGTCAAAACTATAAATATTCGCAAGCCATTACACTAAGATGTCAGCCTTTCTGATTCTTACTTCACAATTAGTTCATTCTTCATTCATGTATACATTCAATCAACAGATAGTTAATATTTATTTAGATAATTGAAAGAACTTCAAAAAATCACTTCATGATAATAACTAAAATTTACATTTCTCATCTGGACAGATGTTAGCGAACTTGCTGTATGTTTACAGAAAATTGGCAAACTAGTGGAGCTAAGGAAACTGAGACTCAGAATGGTTAAATAACTTGCTCATGAAATAATTAGCATATGAGTGATCTGGGGATAAACTGCTCTCCCATTAAAGCTTTACTGCTTATATTTATAAAAGAAACGAGCTTCCAGGAAATACCAAAAGCATATTTTTAAATAACGGATTTTTGATGTGATCAATTCCTTTGAGAAACATGGTAAAATCAGATAAACGGCTGGCAAATTCTGCTGGGGTTAGTTGTTTCTGCTTGCTTTAAACAAACAAGAACATTGCTCAGCATAGGTTTGGTCTACAAAGTATTCTTCTCACAAAACCTATCTTCCTAAAAATGTTAAACAGTGATAGAGAATTGGCACTTTAAGACTCTACATCAGAATTTCTTTGCAGAACTACCCAAAAAGGACCACACCTATCAAGTACAAGTATTGATTTTACTTCTAAATGATTGCCTGCCTCTTGCCATCTCCACCTTCTTCCTGTTGGTTGGTATCATTAGCAACCTGCTTACTGACCCCAAATGGGTTTCCTGATGAGCTGGTGTTAACAGCACTCCCACTGCATCCTGCTTTTATGGTTTTATGTGTGCTCAATTTAGGAACCCAAGGCACCCAACACTCATAAGCACCAAAATGGAAAAGAGATTTATTTATGTATTCTTTTTGTGATGCAGGCTGAGTTCAGAATGTACAAGAGTCACTTTAACAATAACAAAAACTCCCTTCTTGCAAAGGTTCTTTCTGTGTCACTGGTAAAGATTAAAGCATTGTGTACGTGTATATGCCTGTGTGTATGCCTGTGTACACAGGCACAAACACACGCATATGCATTTGTATCAATCGTCTATTCTGGGACACCTTAATATAGATGAAACTATGTGAACACAAATTCTACGTCCTCTAGGATTATTAAAAACAATATCTCTCTTTGTCCTTTGGCTACACATGATAAGGAAATGGAATTCCATTGTAACGTTTCTTTTTAATTTGAACTAATACTCGGTTTTTAAAATTAAGTTAATTTAAAATTGTTGCATCTCTTTATTCACTCAACAAAAATTTACTGATCTGTCAAGTGTCTGTTTTTCTTTATTAGGTATTTTTATTTGGATAAAATAAAAAACTTCATAGAAGAAGGTTAAATTCTGCCAGGTAGAAAATTAAGCAAAATCTTGCAATTATTTATTGTAATATATACAAAAAAAAAATACAAGTTCAGTTTCTTATATTCAAAGCACTGTGACATATTAGGGATGACCTAATACAGGAATAAAATACAAACTGAAAATATTAGCTAAAAAATGAGAGAAGAAAACACAGTACACAGATGGAAAAGTCTAGTTTTAAGGAGGATGGCAAATAGGACAATTGCTAAAGATGATAAAATGATGTGGGATCTAGTTTACACAGGACTAGTTTATACAAGTGTAGGGATTAGTTTATACAGGAAAAATGCTGTGCAGCATCACCCAGAAAAGTAGCCTGAATAGGTGGAGATGACAGTACATCCGTATGGATAGTGGTGGTGAAGAACTTGCCAATGTTCATTTCTACTGGCCTTTAATTTTGAAGTGAAACAGGAAGCAAGATCATCTGCTAAAAGAAAGCATGGGCAAAGTGGTGTTCGAGTTTTGAGGGCAGAAAAAGGAATAAAATTGTCACCGATAGTGGTAGAAATGTAACAGACTAGAGTTTCTGAGTGCTGAGTGCTAAGTCACTTCAGTCATGTCCAACTCGGTGTGACCCTACAGACTGCAGCCTGTCAGTCTCCTCTGTCCATGGGATTCTCTAGGCAGGAATACTGGAATGGGTTGCCATGCCCTCTTCCAGGGGATCTTCCCAACTCAAGGATGGAACTCACATCTCCTGAGTCTCCTGCATTGGCTGGCAGGTTCTTTACCACTAGTGCCACCTGAGAAGCCCCGATAAGTAAAACTCAGAGAGCTCGAATCCCTACATGGGTGTGTGTTAGGCACTCTGTCGTGTCCAACTCATTGCAACCCCATGGACTGTAGCTCACAGGCTCCTCTGGCTATGGAATTCTCCAGGCAAGAATACTGGAGTGGGTTGCCATTCCCTTCTCCAGGGGATCTTCCCAACCCAGGGATCGAACCCGGGTCTCCCGCATTAGAGGCAGGTTCTTTACTGTCTGAGTCACCAGGGAACCCAAATGTGGAAAGTTTAGATACTTTTTGTTTTGTTTTTTGGCTGCATAACATGCAGATCTTCCCCAACCAGGGATTGAACCCATGCCCCCTGCATTGGGAACACAGAGCCTCAACCAATGGGCCACTGGGGAAGTCTGGGCAGTAATAAAGAGATTCTGGATGGGCAGAATAAAGCCCCACTTCATCTTCTGGTCTTGAATTTAGGAGCAAACAGTCAACATGACTAAATGTTTTTCTCCAGCCATGTTTGGTGGGGAGGAGTTAGATTAAACCAGCATTTGAGTTTTGCCAGGAAGGAAGAGAGAAGGAGATAGTTGAGAGTTAATGTATGGGATAGATTATATTATCAGCCACAATATCTAAGCTATGGAAGGAGGAAAATGAGTGCATGAAGGTTATCAGGAACAGAGAAATGAGGACAGATAATAGATTGTAGGTCCTTGTAAAATTGGGAATAGGGTGCTGTGTCAAATGTATCAGGCTTCCCCGGTGGCTCAGCAGTAAAGAATCCACCTGCCAATGCAGACGGTGGGCTACCGTCCATGGCGTCGCAAAGAGTAGGACACAACTGAGGAACTAACACTTCACTTTCACTTTCCCCCAAATTCATATGTTGAGGTCCTAATGCCTAGTGTGATGCTGATTGGAGGTGGGGCCACTGGGGGGTAATTGTGTCCTGAAAGCAGAGCTCTCATACACTGGATTAATGCTTTTATAAAAGAGGCCTCAGAGAGATTCCCTCTGCCATCTGTCACGTAAGGTTGTTGCTAAACGACACCAACTATGAACCAGAAGACAAACTTCCACCAGACACAAAATCCTCTGGCATCTGAATTTTGAAATTTCCATGAGTTTGCATGCATGCTCAGTCACATATGCTCTTTCCAACCTGATGGACAGTAGACCCCCCAGGATCCTCTGTTGATCAGATTTTTCAGTCAACAGTGCTGGAGTGGGTTGCCTTTTCCTTCTCCAGGGGATCTCCCCTACCCTGTCTTGCAGGCAGATTCCTCACCACTGAGCCATCGGGCAAGTTGAACTCCCCAAAACTGCGAGAAATAAATTTCTGTGTGTGTAAGCCACACAGTTTATGGCATTTTGTTACACCAGCTGGAAAAAACTGAAACATGTGTCTACAGTTTTGTATTTGAGAAAATCTGAATACGTAATTCTTTCTGTGGGTGTTAAACATATGAATCTAACATTCTGGATGGAATTTTAGGTTCAGACTTTGGATGTAGAGTCAAGACATCTTCACTGAGACTCAATTCAATATTCAGCCATTACCAGCAATGCGGTGCACGAAGTGAGGAGATACCCTGCTCCAAAGCTAAACATAGCACTACCTTGACCACCTTCTAGAAGCAGATTCTCTACTTAAAAACACTGATAGCTTACAATTTATGTCTCTAAGGTAACAAAAAGTCTACACAAACTTAGAATGGGAAGAAAACTAACCCACTTAATCCAACAGTCCACCAAAAGAAGAAATTTTATGTAGAATACAATATTCTTAAGAGATAGTCATCCAAATAGCATGGTGTGTGAATGTGTGCTCAGTCATGTCCGTGTCCAACTCTTTGAAACCTTATGGACTATAGATGGCCAGGCTCCCCTCCATGGAATTTTCCAGGCAAGAATACTGGAGTGGGTTGCCATTTTCTCTTCCAAATAGCATGGTATTGGCGCAAAAGTAGAATTATAGATCAAAAACAGAATAGGGAGCCCAGAAATAAAACCATGCCCTTACAGTCAATTAGTCTACAACACAAGAGACAAGAATATACAATGGAGAAAAGAGAATCTCTTCAATAACTGCTGCTGGGAAAGGTGGACAGCTCTTGGTACAAGTGAAAAGTGAGATTAGGACATTTCCTCACACCACATACAAAAATACGCTCAAAATGGATTAAGGACCAACTGCAAGCTGAAAACCAGAAAAAATTAACCATTAAACCTAGAAGAGAACATAATAGAACATTCTGACATACACTGTAGAAATTAAAAAAATCTATCTCCTAAGGCAAAGGAAATAAAGGCAAAAATAAATCCAGAACAAAAAGACAACCTACTGAATGGGATAAAATACTTGTAAATAATATGATCTATAAGATGTTAATATCCAAAATATACAAATATCTCATACAATGCAATATGAAAGAAAAAAATCAACCCAACTAAATATGAGAGCAGAAGAACTGAATAGACATTTTTCCAAAGAAGATATACAGGTGACCAACAGGCACAAGAAAAAAATGCTCAAAATCATTAATCATCAGAGAATGCAAGTCAAAGTCAAAATGAATATCACCTCACACCTGTCAGAATGGCTATTATAAAAAAGGAAATAACAAGTGTTGGTGAGGATAGGGAGAAAAAAGAACCGTAGTACATCATTGGTGGTGTGGAGCCCTATACCAAGGACACAGGTGCAGAGCCCTGCACCAATGTCATCTATGGAACTGACCGAGCACCATAGCAACCATTGCTATGAGCACCCCTGATCTAAACTGGCCAGATCCATAAGCCCATGTTAGGTAAAAACACCCACCCTAACCAATCACCTAATGCTACTCTTCCAGCAGGAATTTACTTAGTCTCAAGATTATAAAAATTGGCTACTGACCCATGAAAGGGTCAGCTCTCCCTTCAGCCAGCCCACTGTTCTAACAGTCAGCTCTCTCTTGAGCCTGTCCACTGTTCTAACAGTGTCTCTCATTCTAATAAACTCTCCTCTGCTCTCATTATGCCTCATGTCTGGAAATTATTTTCCAACCCACACACAGACCAAGAGAGGTGGAATTGTAAATTGGTTCACTCACTATGAAAAACAGAATGGAGGTTTTTCAAAAAAGCTAAAAACAGAACTACCATATGATCCAACAACTCCATTGCTGGGTATATATCTGAAAAAAAAATGAAAACACTAACGTGAAAAGAAATATGCATTCTAACATTCATAACAGCATTATTTACAATAGTCAGGATATGGAAGCAACCCAAATGCCCATCAACGAACGAATGCATAAATAAGATGGGATATATGTATATATTCATATATATAAATATTCAATATTCATATATATAATATTCATATATATATGAATATTACTTAGCCATAAAAAATAAAATTCTACCATTTGCAATAATGTGAATGGACCTACAGAGTATTATGCTTAGTGAAATGTCAGATAAAGATAAATATTGTATGATATTACTTATATATGGAATCTAAAAAATACAATAAAGTAGTGAATATAACAAAAAAGAAGCAGACTCACAGATAGGGAGAACAAACCAGTGATTACCAGTAGGGAGAGGGGACAGAGGCAGAGTGAGATAGGGATATGGGATTAAGAGACACAAACTTCTATGTATAAAATAAATAAGTTATAAGGATACGATACATAGCACAGAAAAAATAGCCATTATTTTACAATAACTTTAAATGAAGTATAATCTATAAAATACTGAATCACTATATTGCACACTTGAAACTAACATACTGTAAATCAATTATACTTCGATAAAAAGAGAGAGATTCATTCTCCCAGCTTTTGCTTAAAAACTATCAGTAACCAATTGCTTACATCTTCACAAAGAAGACAGCCCATTGATGAATGGTTCTGACTCTGATAAAGTTCTTTCTTAAAACCAAATTCATTTCCTATTAATCCCTATATATGTCCTCTGGAGTCAAATGGAGTACATTACTGATTTATTGACACAGATATCTTCAAATATTTGAAGATATTTTCCATCTCCCTGAAAAGTCAACCTCTCGCCAAATTAAGTGTCTCTAGCTCTAGATTCAACAACCATACCCTTCCTATGTGTGAGAGAGAAAGAAAGTGAAAGTCATTCAGTCATGTCCGACCCTTTGTGATCACATAGACTATACAGTCCGTGGAAATCTCCAGGAAAGAATACTGGAGTGGGCAGCCTTTCCCTTCTCCAGAGGATCTTCCCAACCCAAGGATCGCACCCTTGTCTCCTGCATTGCAGGTGGATTCTTTACTGTCTGAGCCACCAGGGATGCCCCTTCAGTTCAGTTCAGTCGCTCAGTCGTGTTCGACTCTTTGCGACCCCATGCATCGCAGCACGCCAGGCCTCCCTGTCCATCACCAACTCCCAGAGTTCACCCAGACTCACGTCCATCGAGTCAGTGTTACCATCCAGCCATCTCATCCTCTGTTGTCCCCTTCTCCTCCTGCCCCCAATCCCTCCCAGCATCAGGGTCTTTTCCAATGAGTCAACTCTTTGCATGAGGTGGCCAAAGTTTCAGCTTTAGCATTAGTCCTTCCAAAGAACACCCAGGGCTGATCTCCTTTAGAATGGACTGGTTGGATCTCCTTGCAGTCCAAGGGACTCTCAAGAGTCTTCTCCAACACCACAGTTCAAAAGCACAATGCTTCAGCGCTCAGCTTTCTTCACAGTCCAAATCTCTTAATAGCAATTAGTAATCAAATGTTGCAAAACAACATCAGTCTCTACCCCATCCCCTCTATCCCACTGCCATCACACACACACGTACACATACAAACACACACACTTTTTTGGTCTATTACTTGTATTTGATCTGCAAGCTGATGATAACATCCAGGTGTTTCAGATTTTCCAAAGAATAAGAAGCCATGAAAATGAAAGAAATTTTACCCTTGGCAATAAGAACTATATATTCTACTCATCATTTAAAGGATAGGAAATTTATGTACACATTCAGATTCCTACTGGCTGCAATGTACACACACATGTGGGCATGAGTGTGTGCAGACAGATACACACTCACATATACATACATAGACACAGACTATTGGCTGCAGAGGCTTGAGAATTGGCAATTACTTCCCATGCTCCCAAGCCAAGGTTCCTAACAGATGCACAACAAATACTTTGCTAAGTGCTAAAAGCACTGTGCTTGTCAGCAGCAGTTTTCAAAAGGAAAGAAAAAGCATATTGTACATTTCCATAAATAGCAAATGGGCTACATAGCAAGACTTAATTTTTAGCTAGCAAGACTTCTAATCACTGAATCCATTTTGTTTATAAAGAGGAAATCGAGGCCTAAGGAAGACAACTGACTTACCCAAAGATACATGGTTTATTTGCAACATCAGTTCTACAAGATTCTGTCTTATGTTCTAAAGATTCAGCTGTACTAAAACATACAAGTCAAGCTCAGAATGGCTAATGACCAAGACTGAGTTAAGGAACATGAAACCACCTTATAAAAAAGATACTGTTTACAAAAAATGATGCTAGTACCCAACTCCTTGCAACCCCATGGACTGTAGACCACCAGGCTTCTCTGTCCATGAAATTTTCCAGGCAAGAATACTGCAGTGGGTTACCTCCTACTCCAGGGGATGACCGAGGGATTGAACCTGTGTCTCTTGTGTCTCCTGCATTGACAGGCGGATTCTTTACCACCAGCGCCACCTAGGAAGCCTTGCTAGTATCTTACAAGAAGTTAAGTCCACAGTGAACATGAGATACTTGACCACTGAACAAGATGCTAAGAGGTACAGTACACACCACAGGTGTTGTGACACAAGATAATCGATCCCTAAATGTGAGGAAACTGTCATAAGGTCCATCTCCTCATTGGGAGTAAGGGGCAGGGAGAATCCTGTGTTCAATATAAACAAAACAAAGCTCTATAGAATTTACTGATATAGATTAGACTTTTTAAAATCTACTTTGAACAATCTAATAGGGCAATGCTAAAGAAAAGCATCTTTTACTATAATATTAATGTAATAAAAACAGATAAGCACAATTAACATTTAGTAAGACAAAAAGAAGTATCAAGATCGGGCCAGAATAGAACACGTGTACACCCATGGCGGATGCATGTTGATGTATGGCAAAACCAATACAATATTGTAAAGTAAAAAAAAAAATAATAAAAAAAATAAAGTAACATTAAAAAAAAGAAAAGAATCTTCAATCCAGATCAAAGAGTTCTTTTATGTATCTGTGGTGTGGGTGTGCACGTTTGTGAGTTTGAGTGTGTGTGCGTGTGTGTATGTGTGTGTGTGTGTCAGTTTGGGCCTAGGAAGGGACAGAACCAGAATTTGTTGAGCATCTGTGTCACATACTGCATGTTGCATTTTACTTGTATTATACATTTTAATCTTTACATACCCTCACATAATCCTGTGATGTAGGTATTACTATCTCATTTTGCAAAAAAGGAAAGAAGCTCTGGAGCTTCAGGTCATATTGCTAAGAAGTGGCAGCAGCTAGGCTGAAATCTATGTATGCTGAATATTAAAATCTATAACCATTCAATTGATGTTATATTAATTACATACTAAGGTACTTATCTTTTTTTATTTTTTTCACAGTGTGGACTTGGTCATTCTCATTTAGTTATATACAATCATCACCACCCCATAACAAATTAACAATTCTGTTGCATCTCATATCTTCACTGAGAAGAATGCCTAGTAGTTAGAGGAAGGTCAAAACCAGGGACTCAGTATTCTTTGGAAAACTCTGTCAGACAAGGCTTATTTCTCTTTAAACATGCTCTTTGTAAGTAGTGACTCCTGGTGGTTCAGACTGTAAAGAGTCCGGCTGTAATACAGGAGTCACAGGTTTATCTCTAGGTCAGGAAGATCCCCTGGAGAAGGAAATCGCAACCCACTCCAGTATTCTTGCCTGGAGAAATCCATGGACAGAGAAGTCTGGCAGGCTACAGTCCATGGGGCTGGACACAACTGAGTGACTAACACTTTCACTTTCCTCCACATTTACCTGTAAGATGCATATTTAAGTAAAATGGCTGTAGAATTCCTGATTGCAGCAAAGTTTAACAGTGTAAAACCTACTTCCAGCACTAGAAAATGAATGACTCAGTAGCCATTAGATGTAAATTTGTGTAAAATCCTCCACACGTGGGAATGTAGGTATGTTTGACGCACTTCTAAGATATCAGCCTTGCAAGAATCTCATCCACTTATGAGGATTAACTGAATAATCCTCTGAGGGCAAATGAGATGACTTTGAATTAGTTTTCCATGCTGCATAATAATTACCCCAAACTTAATGGTTTAAAATAACCAAAATTGATCATCTCAGGGGTTTCATGGGTCAGGATTCCAGGCATGCATAGCCTAGCTGGACCCTTTGCTCAGGATCTCACAAAGCTGAAATCAAGGTGTCGGACAGCTGAAGGAACTTTATAGATCTCAAGGTTCTCTTCTGAGCTCACATAGTTTTTGGAAGAAATCACTCTTCTGTGGCTGTAAGACAGAGGTCCTTACTTTCTTGCTAGCTGTCAGCCAGAGGCTCCTATCAGCTTCTAGATGCCACCTCCAAGTCAGAGGCTTATTACCCACTTACTACATAATGGCTCACTCCTTCGAAGCCAGCAGGAAAACATCTCAGTCTCCTAAGAGTGTCTTACAACCTAATCAAGGAAGCGATGATCCTATCTATCACCATTGTCATACTTAAGTGACTGGATGTAAGACACAGGTTCCATCTGCTCCCAAGAGGAGAAGGTTATACAAGGGTTTGACTCATTGGGGGTTACATCAGTGTGTATCCACCATGGACTTGCTATGACTGAATGTTTGGTATCACCCAAGTCCATGCATTGAAACCCTACCCCTTAATTGTGATCATGTTAAGAAGTGAGATTTTGGGGAGGTAAGGACAATTCAATGAAACCATGAGGGATGACCTCATAAATGGGATTAGCGTCCTTCCAAGAGTCCGGAGGGACCTTGCTTCCTCTTTCATCAGGTGATAACACTGAGAAGAGAGCCATCTGTGAACTAGGAAACAGGGTCTCATAAGACACTGAACCCTCACCAATGCAGACAACCTGACTTTGGACTTCCAGCCTCCAGAACTGTGGGAAATAAATGCCTGGTGTTTGTAAGCCAGCCAGTTTACGGTATTTTGTAATAGCAGCCTGAGATGACCAAGACAGACCTCAAATCAGAAAGAAAGCTGTAGCAGTGAATTTAGTCATCCAGATCTTCTTGCTCATCAACAAGTTTTCACTCCATTCTTAATCAGTTGCAGTTTCTGACACAGAACAAGGACAAAGGGAAGCTAGCCAGCTGGGATTTAATTGTCCCATGGGAAAAAACAAAACTCAATTATGAAAGGGTTGCAAGCAAGCTATCAAGAAAATAACACAAACTTCATCCTTCTGATGACCCAGATAATATAGCTAGATTATTTTTTATTTTAGGACTCCTAATTAGGTCAATATTTTGAAGCATCAATAGGCAGACCCAAATATAAATATAAACTGCCCAGATTTGGCAGATCAGTTGCTTCCAAAGACTCTCTTACCAATCCTGCCCTTTTGAAGCCAAAGGATAGGTCAAGTCTGAAATATGCTGGAAGTGTTGTTTTTCCATCTGTTTCAGTTATCAAAAATGTTAAAGATTCCAACCAAAAAAATCAATTAATATAATAAATGACATATTTGCTATTGTTAGTTACTTCATTGAATATCATTGTTTTCTCAAATTCAGCTGTAGGATTTTTCTTTTCCTGGGAGAGAAAAAAGAAAAATATGGCTAGTTCCTTTAGTTTTTAGAGGAAGTTCATTTTCTTTCTCATAATTTTTTGCCATAGTTAAGGATGGAATTTCAGGAATTAACTATCTACTATGTACCCAAAGATTGTGCTGGGCACTTTTTATGCTCCTCTACTGACACTGAAAGCAAGGATCAGAGATTGTAAGTAATCTACATGCAGTCACTCAGCTAATATATATGGGGATGATGTTGTGCCAGTTCAGGCAGATTTTAAACCCAGATTCCTTTGGTGTTTACTTTTTATCTAAAAACTGTCATTCAAACAGAAGGGAACTTCAGGTGGGTGATCAAAGGAACTCAAATTATGAGGCTAAATAAATATGTGAACTTGGAAGGAATAATTTTTTCAACCACAGACCTTGAAAATTAAAAAGCAAATAGAGACTTCCCAAGAAAAATGTGTTTTTATTTCAAAGCAAGTGAAAATCAGAACCATCCTTTTACATTCCAAAGGACTGTTAAATAGAGACCTTTCCTTTCTCTTCCTGGATAAGATTCTTCATATTTCAGACATTAGATCTCTCACTCTCTTTCTCCTGCCCTCCCCACTTCCCACACTCTGTCTTAGAAGGAGGAGGTTGCAGCTGTGTTGCATTTCCTATACAAACTCTAAGATTCATAATTTCTTCTTGTTTTCAAAAACCCATCTGCTTATACAGGATAATATTTGGCTTTTATAGCTTAACCCTGAAAGGGGACATTGGTAACTGATGCAGTTGTTGCTGTAAGTAACAATATTCTGCATCAGATCTAGAAACTTCTTGTTTGCTTTCAGGACAAAATAAATTAATATAGATATTAAAAACGTGGAATGAGCTGTAAAAGAAGCAGAGATCTATGAACATCGTTAGACAAGTCATCTGCTATGGACATGGTAGCAGAGTCTGTTTCCATTCCCTGCCTATTATCATCCTATTTACCAAAAGAAAAGCTATTAATCATAAAGCATTTCAACTAATAAGCTTCATCCTCCTCAAAGAGCAAAGAAACAGTTGTTCGGTCGCTAAGTTGTGTCCTACTCTTTGCGACTCCATGGACTGCAGGACGCTAGGCTTCCCTGTCCTTCACTATCTCCCCTGGAGTTTGCTCAGATTCATGTCCATTGAGTCAGTGGCAATTTTATAAGCACTGCTCTGTGACTAACGCTATTCTCTTTTGTCCCACTTTTTCTTTCAATTGCCTTTTCATATGTAGCTGCATGGTCAAAAGACTTCTTTGTCCATTCAGATCTCTACCTCTATTTGAGAGTAAAGCAACGTTAGTGAAGAAATGTTACACAATATATCGAAGACGCTTCTCTATAAACGAAAGAAAAAAGCATTTTTCTCAATTTTGCTCTTTCATGAAGAATTATCATCTCTGTTTAAAGCTAATCCCGTAAGCATCGTCTCGTTTCCTCAGAAATTGTTCTCTAACAGATATGTTTTCACTTGCTGGTATCTTCGGGCTCTCTGCCTCTCTCTGTTCTCTGGGCATCTCTCAGCCACCTCTTTGTGCCCCCACATCTCTCCATCTTCACTCTTCCTTTTGTGCATCTGTCGCTGGTTTCTCTCTCACTATTTCTGTTTCTACATCTGTCTCTATCTTCTCTTACTTCTCTAGACTTGTCTCTCTGCTACCCACCTTCCTCGCCACACACTCAATCTCCAGCATCCAGCATTTCCCATCAGATGGGGTACACAGATTTTCCTGTCTTTAAAAATATACTCTTCCCTTGATCTGTGTAAAGCAAGCATTGAACACTCAAGATTGCTCCTTTGCAAGCAAATTTTAGGGGAAAGGAATCCACATAAGAATTGAGAAGGTACAGCTGAAAAACTCAAAGATAAACCTTTAATAAGAGAGTACCAAAATGAAGTCGCGAGTGCTAAACCAAAGAGGAAGAGGCCCGCGAGAACTTGCCGTCTTTGTCATTTGGTTACTGGGAACTTAGTAAAAGCAGTTCCCACAGAGCAGTGTGCACAGCAGTGGACTCCAGTGAGCTGGGGGGTGAACAGGAGATGAAGAAGAGAAAACAGCAATAAATACTTTTTAAGTGTCTACTCTAAGCCAGGACTGTGCTAGGCCTTAGAAATACAATTGGGATCAAGTTTGACAGTCTTTGCCTGTAAGAGCTTCTATAGTCAAGTGGGAAATGAAACACTACAAAGAAACAACATAAATACGGCATGATGATGATTTGACAAAAGAAGCATGGAGTGGTGTGGAAGCATATCAGAGAGGCACTGACACTGGATTCAGGTGGGTGGTAGACATTTAGGGTGGGAGGAAGGGGGCATGGTGAGAAATGCTCCTTTTTCTGTCTTTAGATGAAATTATCTGCAGATACAATTTATGGAGCTATGGCAGCCATCTTGTGACCATGAGGGACAACTCTGAGACTGAAAACCTACATGCTGTGGATGGTAAAGGGAAAAGGCAGAAAACACCTAGGCTGGGTGCTTGATGACATTTTTTGGGCCTCTGAATTAATCAATCTGGGAAATGATATACCCAGCAATAATATACCTTATTGTTTAAGCTATATTTATATTTTTTAGAAATAATAATAAAAATAAATAAAATAGGGCAAAGACTCCAAATCCTAGTCCCCCTCCTCTTCTTGGGCACATGGCTAGATATTTTCAGCCTCCTAAACAGCCTTGTAACTGAGCTCTGGTCACTGGACTGTAAACAGAGGAAAGCACACCCCTTCTGGGCCTGTGCAATAAGAGTAACTCCATGCTTTATCCCCCGCTGTTGTCTGGAGATCTTAGATGCCACAAGATGAATATGACAGAGCCTTCATCAGCCTGGCTCCTCTGATCACAAAATAGATGACTCACCCTTTTAACTACAGTTAATAATTCAGTTCAGTTCAGTCGCTCAGTGGTGTCCAACTCTTTGCAACCCCATGAATCACAGCACGCCAGGCCTCCCTGTCCATCACCAACTCCAAGAGTTCACTCAAACTCATGTCTATCGAGTCGGTGATGCCATCCAGCCATCTCATCCTCTGCCGTCCCCTTCTCCTCCTGACCCCAATCCCTCCCAGCATCAGAGTCTTTTCCAATGAGTCAACTCTTCGCATGAGGTAGCTAAAGTATTGGAGTTTCAGCTTTAGCATCATCTTTCCAAAGAACACCCAGGACTGATCACCTTTAGAATGGACTGGTTGGATCTCCTTTCAGTCCAAGGGACAAGTTGCTAAGAGAGTAGATCTCATAAATTCTCATCACAAGAAAAAAATTTTTGTAACAATGAATGGTGACAGATACTAACTAGACTTATTGTGATGATCATTGCTAAATATACACAAATATAGAATCACTACGCTATATACCTGAAACTAATGGCAATTATACCTCAATAAAAATGTATATTTGAAGTAGATGATTAAATATACATTATATCAATTAAAAAAGAAACAAGGTGTAGTCAGAACTATAGTGGAAAACATTAGGGACTGAACTGTGAAAGGAAATGAAAAGCCAAGGTTGGACGAACATTTAAAGCTTACAAATATTTGAAAAGTAGAGAAAAATAACTCATAAAAGAGATAGATAATTCTTCGTTAGGGAAGCAGGAAGGGACCAGGAAACAGTTGGCTTCAACCCAGTTTAACATCACAACCACTCACCCACCAGCCCATAATATTCATGACACTTGTCCTAGAGTCATTCCATTGTTCCCAAATTTCTCCCATTTTGACCCACCTTCATACCGGTTTTTGGCCTTTGATTCCATTCCCCCTTTAGAATCTCCCTCTCCATAGGATTTAGAATTAGTACCTGCCTTTTTGCTCATTTTGCTCTGGCTCCTGATTCCAATCTGCCTTCGGGAACTTTGGATTGATTTTTCTTTTACTATCTTTCTGCTGCTGCTGCTGCTAAGTTGCGTAGGACTCTGTGCGACCCCATAGATGGCAGCCCACCAGGCTCCCCTGTCCCTGGGATTCTCCAGGCAAGAACACTGGAGTGGGTTGCCATTTCCTTCTCCAATGCGTGAAAGTGAAAAGTGAAAGTGAAGTTGCTCAGTCGTGTCCGACTCTTCGCGACCCCATGGACTGCAGCCTACCAGGCTCCTCTGTCCGTGGGATTTTCCAGGCAAGAGTACTGGAGTGGGTTGCCATTGCCTTCTCCATCTTTCTGAGCATTACACTATCAAATACAGTTCTCCATCCAGCCAGTCCCTTAGCAACTGGCCATGACCCAGACCAGCCAACACTAATGAAAACCAACATGTATTGGCTACTTACTAAAGTCAAACACTATGTTAACTAATTTAATTTGTTTTAACAACAACCCTATACATGCATATTTCTACTATCCCCATCTTCAGATGAAGTAACTGAGGTCACACATGGGTAAGACTGAGCCTAGATCCCAATCAGGCAGTCTGACTCCAGAATCTGCTTTCTTAACCACCATGCAGCACTTCACATGCTGCTCAGTTCATCCGATTCCAAAGGGCAGATTTTGAAAATTCCCAGCTTGACAATCAAAGTAAGACAACATTCAAGAAGAATTAAATGAATACTTACTATTTCCAAACATTAAAAAGAAGTAAAGAAACGAGGGCTGAAAAAGGTGGTGGCTTATTAACCATTTAGGGGTCAATGGTAGCCTTCTCTATAGCATCCTACTCCATCCAAGGGGGTGATGGTACTAGAAATGGGGCTGTCTGTGGCATGAGAATTTAAACAGTATGTGAGGCCCTAAATGTAGACTATTTTATCCAGAAGTTTGATGATGAAGAAAAGAGAGTCAAGAGGCAGAAATCAGGCACATTCTAAATAACGTTTTTTACACGAGAATTAAGTGGGAGGTCTTCAAGGGTCTGGGCAGAAGAAGCTACTGGAGAAGAGAGAGTTGAAGCGAGACAGGGAACTACTGGCAGACCCCAGAGGCAAGGAATGAAATTAAGAACACTGGTGGGCGCCCACCTCCAGAGTTCCTCACGGAGGAACTAATTGGGAGAGAAGACTGCAGACAGAGTTAGGAGGTGGAAGGGGAAATTGAGAGCTCACAGGCCTGACTGAGGCCATCTGTTCTCTCCAGGAAGAAGGAGGCAAGCCTTCCACCAAGAATAGCGTGGGTGAAGTGGAACCAGGAGCTTGCAATAATGGTCATAAAAGGATTGTAAGGGCCACCATGGGAAATGGGATAGGGGGCTGATGAGACACGTAAGTAAAAGGATTGCTAAGCAGCATCAAGGGCCCAGCTGAGGATGAAGCTCATAAACTTATAATGGAGGAAATCAGCGTGATTATGTGTTTTCTCCAGCTGGGCTCAGGCTTTGGCAGGAGGAAACAGCTCGTGGGGCTGCCCAGGATGAGGGTTTGGAAAACAGAGAGCTGCAGGAGACAGAGAGGGAAGAAAACAGACAGCCTCCTATACAGTCTTTGAAATTATTTTCATGGCTCCAGACTTAATAGGAAAAATGTTAATCTAGCAGGAGGATGACAGAGAACAGGGAAACCTTGAAAGACTGACATCTGTAAGGACATACAGGGAGAGAAAGAAGGTACGAGAAGGAACAGCATCAGTGTGTGACAACAATTTGACTTTTAATTTCTCTCTGCTCCCTATTCCTCTCCATTTTCTTATATTTCCCCACCAGGGAATTATTTAACCTCCTAAATTTACTAGATTTCCACTGCATACTAGTTACTCTTCAACTTCTGTTTTTGCTAGGTAAATTGAGCCTCTCTCATTTGTTGCTGTTCAGTCACTGAGTCATGTCCAACGCTTTGCGACCCCATGCACTGCAGCACCCCAGGCTTCCTTGTCCTTCACTATCTCCCACAGTTTGTTCAACCTCATGTCCACTGAGTCAATGATGCCATCCAACCATCTGATCCTCTGTCGCCTCCTTCTCCTCTTGCCCTCAATCTTTCCCTCTTTTCCCTCTTGCCCTCAGTCTTTCAAAGTTTCTCTCATGGATCCAAAGTTCATTCATTCATTAGCAGCTCAGGTGTGGTGTGTGAATTAGGAGCAGGCAACTCCTTGGGGTACAGGGGACCTCCCCCACAGGGCACACTGCTGGGAGGCTGAAGGGCAGCCTGGGTTTCAGCCCCTACACTTCCCTCATCTATATGCGCTTGTGCAGGGCATCCTTCCCCGGCTATATTTTCCAGTCCCAAGTGAGCCCAGTGAAAAAATGTTTAAAATATATTCAGCATTGTAGCTCTCTGGATTGGGAGTACAATCTTGATTTTATGCACGGATGTATGAAAATCTTCTGTGGAAACATTTTGAATGATGAACATAGACAAAGAAGAGCACAGCTAAGAGGTCTCTAAAGTCCGTGTCTTTAAACGAAAGAAGCCCCATGTCATATGAAGTGGCTAAATTCCCTCTCTGATGGTGACTGACGACCCCATCGTATCGAGAAGCTTAAAATTCAATGGTTCAGTGCTGGATTCAAACACTGGATTCAAACACTCAGTGCTGGATGTTGGACACGCAAAGTGCAAGTCGCTTGACAAGGTCAAGTATTTCAAATACATTTAACGAGCCCAGGAATAGAGAGCGGAACGAGGGAATGACAGGGCTGTCTCTCAAACTTCTAAAAGATATCTTCCTTCATCCTCAGCTTCCACATTCAAATCCGTGATTAGCAAGACAGCTCAAACTCTATAAACAGAATAGGATGCTGGAATGGGCCAGAAGCATGACTCTGCAGAAGACAGAGGGCCAAGTACCTTCCCTCGGAGCTTTATAAAAAGCTCCTTGAAGCCTTAGTATTTTTAGTTACCAAATTTATTACACCTACCTGCTCTCCATTTTTTTTAAGTCATATTAATCTACAGATAGAATGGAAAGATCTCTAAGACCAGTAGCTCAGCATAATCAATGAAATCAGAGGAATAGCAATTGCCATCTGTTATTTGTTGTTGTTCAGTCTCTAAATTGTATCCGACTCCTTGCAACCCATGGACTGCAGCCCACCAGGCTCCTCTGGCCATGAGCTGTTTCAGGCAAGAATGTGGGAGTGGATTGTCTTTCCTTCCCCGGCTGATTCTCCTGACCCAGGGATCAAACCTGTGTCTCCTGGTAGCAGGCAAATTCTTCACCATTGGGCCACCTGGGAAGCCCATCTATATTAAGCATAATTTAATCTAACCAAAGACATTGTCTCCTTTCTGTGAAGAATGATGTTTTTTTCCGAACATGCAGGATAGTACAAGATTAATCTTTTAGGGATTCCCTGGTGGCTCAGACAGTAAAGAGTCTGCGTGCAATGCAGGAGACTGGGGTTTGATCCCTGGGTTGGGAAGATCCACTGGAGAAGGAAATGGCAACCCATTCCAGTATTCTTACCTGGAAAATCCTTGCTGGAGGAGCCTGGCAGGCAATAGTCCATGGGGTCACAAAAAGTCTGACATGACTGAGCCCCTTCACGTTTTCACTTACATTTAGGTTATAGTTTATATATGTATATAACCATGAATGCCCTCTAATCCAAACAATCAGAATGTATCTAGCAAAAAAGTACATGAAGCATAAACTAATTTTAGCTTTGCAATGAAAATACCTATTGATAACCTAGAAGACACATCCTCAAAGAAATAAGAATTAGTGTCACTTAAACTCTTAATCTTTGGAATTGAAGTAGAAACTGGAAAAAAAAATAGTTCATTTGTTTATTATTAATAGTTCTCCTGATAGGACATTAACGTTTATATCAATAACTGATTTACAGAGAAGACTCAGTCATGCATAAGTGAATAAATATCTATGGAATTTAAATAACTACTTATCCCTTCTGCCAACAAAAATGTTTCTCAGCTATAAACTCTCACTGTCCATTTTAACAACAGGGATATAAATTAATTGCCAAGTTTATTAAAGAAAGACAGGATTCAGAATAAATGTCCATAATACATTGCAAAATTAAACATAGTTTTAAGATTATATACAAGCTATGCCATCATTTATTGCACTGGCAATTATATAAGTATGGACATACGTACTTTATGGTTAACACACAGAAATATGGAACTTGTATAATGTTTTCCCTAAAAGCATGCTGCTACGAAACTCCTCTACCCATGGTTTCTTAAAGTCTACCTTTTCTCAGTGAAGGGAAAAAAGGTAATGTGTATAAGTCTTAATCACTAGTCAAGTAATAGAGCAAGTAAATATTTGGGGCTTATGCTAGGCAACAAGGCCAAGAAAAACAGTGAAATATAGAAGGAGAATACAGTGTCTAATTCTGTCCTATTACACCATCACAACCTCAACTGTCTTACCAATACAAAAGGCAATATCTGAAGCTCAATGCTCCTTATACCAAGAAGGTTGTGTTTAAAAAAAAAAAAAAAAACCACTACACACAGGAGACTATATTCAGTATCCTGTAATAAACTATAATGGAAATTTTTAATTAAAAAATAAAAAAGAAGTTTGCAATTAAGGGTCTAAGTTGTAAAAATAATGGAAAATAACAGGGACACAAAAGTGTGCTGATATTCCAGATGTGGATCAGAAGGCAATCATGTCCCCTAGTCAGAGGCTAAATGGAAATGTGTGAGTAACGCTGCATTGTTTAGTATAATGGCTCATTAGGAACTCTAAGAAGAAAAATGCACTACAGGATCAAAAGTGATGTTTCCAGAAGCAAAATAAAACCATCATCTGGGACCCACTGATCAGGCCTCTTTTGTGTTATTCAGGAAGCCTGATCACCCTCTGGATGGTCTCACTTCATACCATCAACCTAATTACCATAAAACATTTCTATCCAAATTCTGTGCTTCAAGATGGTTGGCAGACTCTGTGTCACCGTGTTGCAACTTTAAAAACTAATATTTAAAATTTGTGTAAATATTGTAAATATCCTTGGTTAACTGAAACTCGGAATGAAAAGGTTCAGAGGCTTTTCTTGACTCCATCATGGAGCATTACATAAGTCATTTTTTGCATCCCATATTCTCAACTACAATATGCAAACAATATGCACAGTCTAAGCAACTGTCGCAATCAGCCATCTTGGGTTATATGTGTTGACCTTCTGCAATTTTCCATTGATCGAAGAGTAACATTGTCTACCTTCCTTGAAATCTACTAAAATTCATGACAACATCAGATTTATAAAGCAATCTCATATATCTAATTTGTTTTATGCTATTTGAGTCCTCTGAGATACCAATGTCTCCATTTCACAGTTGAGTACAGATGAGTTCTGAAAGACTGAATGATAAATACTATCACTGATAAAGTACAATGGGAAATTCAATTATTCTGAAGTATAAGTGTATTGATAATTATAATGACTGAGCATGATAATATGAGGTATCTTAAAATATGTGTAGGGCTTCCTGGGTGGCTCAGCAGTAAACAGTCCACCTGCAATGCAGGAGATGCAGGAAATGAGGGTTTGATCCCTGGGTCGGGAAGATCCCCTGGAGGAGAAAATAGCAACCCACTCCAATATCCTTGCCTGGAAAATTCGATGGACAAAGAAGCCTAGTTGGCTACAGTCCCTGGGGTTGCAAAGAGTTGGAGTCAGACATGGCTGAGCACACACACACACAAACAACAACAAAAAATCTTTAATTGAATCAATAGTATTTAAATGTGCAAGTATTTTACAGAATTCAGATAATTTACTTAACTTCCATCCCAATCTCAATCAGCAATAAACATATATTGAATATCTTTCCATCATACAACCAAACATTGCCAAGGTTGCAACTCCTTTGTTTTGGTGTACACCTACAGATATTTCTTAACCTTTGCCAGTCATTTTGTAAATGTGTGCCATTATTTCAAGGGTGATTAAATCAGAGTCTAGATAAAAGAGCTCCAATTCATCATCAAGATGAGAAAAGCTGCTAAAAGCATCAGTGAGTCAATAACATCTTTTTTTTAATAAAAATGAACATTAAAAGGGGGAGACTTTCCATAACTCAGTTTTTAAAGCACATAGAAGCTACTATAATTTGAAGGAAATTCCAAGGATTTTGATGCTCTAATAATGTGATTTGATGATTATCAGTAATTATTTTGAGCATTTGAACAAATTCAGAAATTCTTGGGGGCTGGTTCGTGGTTGTCTTGGTTTTTGATGAGAGCTCTGGCCTACCCACAGTAATCCTACTTGTGAGGAGTTTCCCAGGTAGCCCCTGTGAATGCAGGAGGCACAGATTCAATCCCTGGGTTGGGAAGACTTCCTGGAGGAGGAAATGACAACCCACTCCAGTATTCTTGCATGGAGAATTCCATGGACAGAGGAGCCTGGTGGGCTACAGTCCATCCAGTCACAAAGAGTTAGACATGCTGAGCACTGAGGGTACAACTCATTATTATTATTATTATAAGTACTATGTGGAAATGATGCTTTTGAACTGTGGTGTTGGAGAAGACTCTTGAGAGTCCCTTAGACTGCAAGGAGATCCAACCAGTCCATTCTGGAGGAGATCAGCCCTGGGATTTCTTTGGAAGGAATGATGCTAAAGCTGAAACTCCAGTTCTTTGGCCACCTCACGCGAAGAGTTGACTCATTGGAAAAGACTCTGATGCTGGGAGGGATTGGGGGCAAGAGGAGAAGGGGACGACAGAGGATGAGATTGCTGGATAGCATCACTGACTCGATGGACGTGAGTCTGAGGGAACTCCGGGAGTTTGGTGATGGACAGGGAGGCCTGGCGTGCTGCGATTCATGGGGTCGCAAAGAGTCGGACACGACTGAGCAACTGATCTGATCTGATCTGATGTGGAAATGGGAAGGCAAAGATTCAAACTGTGTTCCACAATTTAAAAAAGCCATGAAGAAAACCAACAAATTATGTTCCACAATTAAAAAGACAAATCATGAAGAAAACTCCTTTTCTTTTTATCCCTTTTTAAAGCACAGGGGAGATCTTCAATCAACTTAGGTTGTATGCCTTATTATATCATCACCCTTAAGGAGATTCTACTTTGAGGCATATGATAACCATCTTCCCTAAAAATTAGATGGATACTAAGTCTCATCTATCTTTTCCATCACTTTTTTTTCTTTTTGAATTAATTTTTATTGGAGTATACTTACTTCACAATGCTGTGTTAATTTCTACAGTATAGCAAAATGCATCAGCCAACATATACACAGAACTTCTACTTTTTGGATTTCCTTCCCACTCAGATCTCCATGTTGCATTAAGTAGAGCTTCCTGTGCTATAGTATGGTCTCATCACTTTAAATCCTATTTGAGGGTAAACAAGGTTCCAACACATATGTATCTGTATACGGCTACCAAAATAATACAAGTACAGTTTCAGATGCTGAGCCAAGAATGGGCCCACAAGATAAAATGCTGTAACCGACTTAGTTTTCCGCATCACAGTGTTTCTTACAGAATGTTTTCTATCCCTGTCCTCCTTCCATGTAGATCACACCCATATTAAACAGATTTTTAAAAGCCACAAGTACAGGAACTCTAAACACTTTTTCAGTCTCCATTCAGTTCAGTCACTCAGTCGTGTCCGACTCTTTGCCATCCCGTGGACAGCAGCATGCCAGGCTTCCCTGTACTTCACCATCTCCTGGATCCGTAACCTGACCAGGATGATAGGACATTGCTAGGCAGGTTCACTGTACTCACCAGTATCCACTTATCAAAGGAAGGTAATGAAATAAGAATACATGAACACACGATGTTCTGCTGAACATGTTTGACAACTTAAATCTTAGATTGTTTATCTGCATCGGAGCTTACTGCTATAGACCACTGATTGAAGGACAATCACCAGAAATGATTTTTTACATTTTTGTAAATTATGTAAATTACATTAACATATATGTATGCAATATGTTATAAATTATGTATTTGTTATATATTCATTTCGTATATACACATATGGATATGTATCTAATTTAGAATTGATTAACCCACTGCATTATTACCAGGGCATCTTAGGACTACAATTACTTCTATTTCTATGTTCTCCTGTTCTAATTGGACTTTCAGGAAAGTTTAGTTAATACACAGTGTATAATAAATATTTAATTTTCTAAGTATACATTTTTATAATAAGCCACTGTAAGTCTATACTTTTTCAGCATTCAGCGTACATCTTTGACACAAATATCCTGTAAAAGATCATCTTACAAAATTGCATTGGGACTGCTTACAAGTTGATTACAGGTAGATAATAAAGAGGGGCTTCCCAGGTGGCACTAGCAGTAAAGAGCCCACCTGCCAATGCAGGAGGTGTGGGTTCAGTCCGAGTTGGGAAGATACCCTGGAGAAGGGAATGGCAACCTACTCCAGCAGTCTTGCCTGAAGAATTCCATGGACAGAGGAGCCTGGTGGGTTACAGTCCGTGGGGTCACAGAGAGTCAGATACAACTGAAGTGAGTTAGCACACATGCACAGATGATAAAGAAAACAACCTCAAGAAGGAAAGAAAATGTCATTTAAAATACTTCCTGTCACTTAAAACTGTGCAATCCATTCTTTTCGATTAAGGGGCAGATCAAACTTGGCAAGTCTTCTCTGCTGAACTTGACTGACCTGAATTTTGCCACCATTTCACTGTCACTTTAAATCATCTTTGCAGAAAGAACAGAAAATAGACATGTTTTCCGGGTTTGACAAGCAACAGCAGAACTGAAGTAAGAGAAGATAATGGACTCCCTGCTGTTGATTTCTTCCTACATTCAGTTTTTGTTCTGGAGCTGGTAGTAGACACAATGCTAATGAGATCCTCTTCTGATGATTGAAAAGATGTTCTGAAATGATTTGTTCATCTGGCTCCTGACTATTGCTGTTAAAAATACATTTTATACATCACTTTATGATTCCCCACCTAGGAAGCCACAGAGGACTTCTTTGTTCCCATGGAGAAGGAAAGTCATCAGTTTCTTTTTGTTTCAATGCGTAATATATTTTCCTCAGTGGTAGAAAGAAATTTTTAATTTATTCTAAAGATTTTATGTTAGATTTTATTTAATGATTCTAAATAATGACATATTTGGTCTATTATCTATGGTGAATGAAAAATAGCATGGTAATGGTGAATTCCTTTTGAAAATACTTTAGTATTGCCTATTTATTTTCCTGATAGTAGGTAAGCAATGAAGCCATTCAAAGAGAGGAAACAACATATAAAAAACCAATAAAAAGTTTAAGGTAACAGGAACAGGAGAAAGGAGAATCCATTTTAAACAAGTTAGGAGAATGGAGATTCTGTGACTTAAGTACTAATATATCAACAGTTCACTTGAAAAGCAAAATCCTTCTTATACATATACACAGAATTTTATAGTGATGTATGCCAAAATAAAAAAAAAAATTGATGATGAATTTCCCTTTTGGAGGAGGAGGAATTGGTTCCTCCATGTCTTATTCCTGTTCTAAATAAAATAAATCATCTGCTTCACATTGTCTGCCCTCCACCTCCTTCTGGGGACCCCAGACACCCCCAGTTTCCAATTTCTCCCAGTTACTCTACTCAGGATCATGCATGTGTGTGTGCTAAGTCTCTTCAGTCATTTCTGACTCTTTGCAACCCTACGTGGGACATTCAAAATATGCAAATCTGAGATTTCATGAACAGAGTAAAGGTGTGGATTTTGCAATCATGTTGGGAATAAATGTGTTTTTGGCGTAGAGAAGTGGATGAACTCACCATTGACAAAAGGTAACAGGAAAAAAAATTAAATATAAGAAAGGTAGATAGGACAAATCTACAAAAGTAGATCTTCCAGAAAAACAGCACATCACAAACCCAAATTATAATAAGTAAACAGAGATAGCTCAAAGTTAGGTTGAGAAAGAGGGACAAGGAAGAGACAACTGTATACACAGACAGAAGGGAATGTGCTGGAATTGTATCTGTGCATGCGGTAGAATGGCACTGGAAGAGGATGGAGAGGAATACATTATCCCATTTCTGCCCCTTCATGTTTGTCTTTGCTACTTTTATTTTCCTCTAATCTCAGGAAATTCCAAGGCTAATATTTTGGAATTCAGGTGTCCTTTTATCGACAAGTTTGCTGATAAAGCTATCATTAATTTTACTGATTTTACTGGAGTAAAAATTGTACTCAAGGACATTTTATTTACTGAAATTTGTTTCAATTACTATACTTAAGATCTTGTATGATTTCATTTCTGTACAAGAAGAAACAGAGGCCCAATGTATCCTATAAAAGGCTTCCCGGGTGGTTCAGGTGATAAAGGATCTGCCTGCAATGTAGGAGACCCAGGTTCAATCCCTGAGTAGGGAAGATCTTCTGGAGAAGGGTATGGGTACCCACTCCAGTAGTCTTGCCTGGAGAATTCCATGGACAGAGGAGCCTGGTAGACTATAGTCCATGGGGTTGCAAAGACTTGGACATGACTGAATGAGTAACACTAGCAACTAACTAATGCCCTATAAAAAATACTACAAAACTATTAGTTCTAGTAGATTTTCAAATGTTTCTGGGGCAATTTGTTAACTTCTTGAGCAAAATGGTGCTTTGGGTCTATTTTTTAATCTTTAAAAATCTATTAACTTCCTCTTAATACTACTCCTGATTTTTATGGTAGTTTTATTTGAAAGAAAATGAAATGATTCCAATGAAGATTGGAGCATCCAAACTATGGGTCTTGGGAAAATTTTCTCATGTTCTACAACTTTCCATTTTAAAAAGGTATCCATGAATCATTCTACTTTCTCCATCTGCTATTTCTCCTCCTTCACAGAAATTTTTGTTTCTGTTTTATTTTCTATTTTACTTTGAAAATTCTTCATGGATGCAGTGACCTCTTAAATGGGGTTCCTACTCTCCAAGTGGTATCCAAACCACAGAGTAGAATGCAGAAGAAAACATAAACATGTAATCTAGAAAATAAATTAAACCTTGGGCTGCTACGTTGCTTTAATCGTGTCTAACTCTCTGCAATCCTATGGACCATAACTCACCAGGATGCTCTGTCCGTGGGATTGTCCAGGCAAGAACACTGCAGTGGGTTGCCACGCCTGCCTCCAGAGGATCTTCCTGACCCAGGGATCGAACCCACATCCCCTGTGGTTCCTGCATTCCAAGCAGATTCTTTACTGCTGAACAACAGCGAAGCCCAAATTAAGCCTTACTAATAATTAATAAACTGTGGACAATTCTGAAAGAGATGGGCATACCAGACCACCTGACCTGCCTCTTGAGAAACCTATATGCAGGTCAGGAAGCAACAGTTAGAACTGGACATGGAACAACAGACTGGTTCCAAATAGGAAAAGGAGTACTTGTCACCCTGCTTATTTAACTTATATGCAGAGTACATCATGAGAAACGCTGGGCTGGAAGAAGCACAAGCTGGAATCAAGATTGTCAGGAGGAATATCAGTAACCTCAGATATGCAGATGACACCACCCTTATGGCAGAAAGTGAAGAAGAACTAAAGTGCCTCTTCATGAAAGTGAAAAAGGAGAGTGAAAAAGTTGGCTTAAAGCTCAACATTCAAAAAACTAAGATCATGGCATCCGGTCCCATCACTTCATGGCAAATAGATGGGGAAACAGTGGAACCAGGGGCTGACTTTATTTTGGGGGGCTCCAAAATCACTGCAGATGGTGACTGCAGCCATGAAATTAAAAGACACTTACTCCTTGGAAGGAAAGTTATGACCAACATAGACAGCATATTCAAAAGCAGAGACATTACTTTGTCAACAAAGGTCCATCTAGTCAAAGCTATGGTTTTTCCAGTACTCATGTATGGATGTGAGAGCTGAACTATAAAAAAAGCTGAGCACTGAAGAACTGATGCTTCTGAACTGTGGTGTTGGAGAAGACTCTTGAGAGTCCCTTGGACTGCGAGGAGATCCAACCAGTCCATCCTAAAGGAGATCAGTCCTGGGTGTTCACTGGAAGGACTGATGTTGAAGCTGAGGCTGCAATATTTTGGCCACCTGATGCAAAGAGCTGACTCATTTGAAAAGATCCCAATGTTGGGAAAGATTGAAGGCAGGAGGAAAAGGGGACGACAGAGGATGAGATGGTTAGATGGCATCACTGACTCAACGGACATGAGTTTGGGTAAACTCTGAAATTGGTGATGGACAGGGAGGCCTGGAGTGCTGCGGTTCATGGGGTCGCAAAGAGTCAGACACGACTAAGCGACTGAACTGAATAATTAATATTGGTCTCTCCCAAGCACATTTTATCTTCCTTACTTTGGTCATATATAATCTAGGGTAAAAGATGCAACTTGGAAGGAAAAAAGGAATTTCACAGTTTGGGGACAGTTGACAAAGGCACTCTGAACTCCTTTGAAAATAATATAGTTTGGTGTGTCTGCTTTTTAAGAGATTTATAGCAATCATCTTAATAGTAGAATATTATAATGTATGTATTAGTGTTAATGCCACAACAAATCACCACAAACTTAGCTGCTCAAACATAAATTTATTATCTTACAGTTCTTCAGGTCAGAGGTCCTACATTGAGTCCCTCAGGGATAAAGTCAAGATGTCAGCAGGCTGAGTTCCTTTCCGGAGGTACTGTAGAACAACCTGTTTCCTTGCTCATTTGTGTATTGCTGGCAAATTTCAGGTCCTCATGGTTGTATGACTGTGATCTCCATTGTCTTGCTAATTGGCAACTGAGGGCTATTCCCAGCTTCTAGAAGCTGCCCTACTCTTTGTCTCCTGACATGTTGCCTCTGTCTTCAAAACCAGCAACAAGGCAAGCCCCTCTCATGTTTTGAATCCCTATTCCCTTCTCTCTCCTTGCATCTCTCTTATCCATTCTTCTGTCTTCCATTTCCATTTTTAAGAATTCATGTGATTACATTGGTCCCACCTTGATATTCTAGGATAATCAATCCCCCCATTTTAATACCCCCTTCATCTTAAAGTTATATGGCAAAAGTTCCTTTTGCCAAATAAGATAACATACCAAGAATTCTGGGGATTATTTGAAGGACCATTATTCTGTCTACCACACTTTGAAATTGTTTTGTGTAACACAGAAGTTCACCTGCAACTTTGTGTGTGTGTGTGTGTGTGTGTGTGTGTCTGTGTGTGTGCTCAGTCACTCAGTTGTGTCCAGCTCTTTGTAACCTCATGGACAATAGCCTGCCAGGCTCCTCTGCCCATGGGACTTTCCAGGCAAGAATACTGAGCTGTTTGCTTTCCCAGGGAGTCTTCCTGATTCAGGGATGGAACCCACATCTCTTATATCTCCTGCATTGGCGGGTAATTCTTTACGACTGTGCCACCTGTGACATTTTGTGTCACAAAGATATTGACCTGCAACCTTGCACCATAATAAATAAACATTAAAAATAAAAATTTACCTAGCTTTTAAAATATCTACACAATGAAGTTTTGGCCCATTATTTTAAAATGTTAAAATATTCCATCTTCAAATTGCAAAAACAGCTTCTGATTGACATTGGCAAAGACTGAAATTCCCTGGGTGAATTTCAATAAAAACCTTGGTATATTTGATAAACGGAGAAGGCAATGGCACCCTACTCCAGTACTCTTGCCTGGAAAACCCCACATGCTGTGGAGCAGCTAAGCCTGTGTGCCACAACTATTGAGCCTATGCTCTAGAGCACGTGCTCCACAACAAGACGAGCCACACAGTGAGAAGCCCGCACACCACTACTACAGAGCAGCCCCTACTCGCTGCAATGAGGGGGGAGCCTCTGTAGCAACAAAGACCCAGCACAGCCAAAAATAAATAACAAAATAAGTAAAATTATTTTTAAAAAAACGTTTAAAATAATGTTTATTTCATCTTCATCTCATTCATCTCTTAAAAGGGATATTTGTATTTTTAAACAGATATCTCTACTATAGCTTTAATTTATACAACAAATAAATATATTGTTATAAGTAAATATCCCTTATAAATAAATATCAATATACATGTATATTTATAATGCATGTCCTAAATTTTTACTTATAGTTGTGAGCCACAAAATTGAAAATTACACTAAGAAGTTCACACTAAATATATTTGGTTGCTAAATTACAAGTTAAAACTACAAAATAAATGCTTACCAATCTGGTATCATCACTTTTGCAAGAGTTTTATAACCAGTAAGTTAGATCCTGATTTGTCAGCATTTCAATTTGCCACTCAAAATGTCACAAAAAGAATGGTTACCAAGGAGCCCAAATCTTTCCATTTTGGAAATACTCAACAAACATTTTTTTAATACCTCTTTTCTAATAGGCAACTGAATTGGGAGAGGGAGAGGGTGGGAAGATTTGGGAGAATGGCATTGAAACATGTAAAATATCATGTATGAAACGAGATGCCAGTCCAGGTTCAATGCACGATACTGGATGCTTGGGGCTAGTGCACTGGGACAACCCAGAGGGATGGTATGGCGAGGGAGGAGGGAGGAGGGTTCAGGATGGGGAGCACATGTATACCTGTGATGGATTCATTTTGATATTTGGCAAAACTAATACAATTATGTAAAGTTTAAAAATAAAATAAAATAAAAATTTAAAAAAAATGAATTTTAAACATTAAGCTTTAAAAGTCACTGAAACATTTGAGATCTCATTTATACTTCTTCAGAGTATAGAATTCTACTTCTACAGAGTAGAGAATTTTATTTTCTGGTTATCTGAACACATATTTCCTCATTTCTTGCTGTGAAAATATCCAAATAAGATTTTTGAAATGCTTTAGCAAAACCTCTGGTTTTCTTGGTTCCTCTATGGCTGTTGTGTAATGGATTTTTTTTTTTTTTTTTTTTTTTGACTAGGAAAAAGCTAGTCACAAGCAAAGATGTACATATTGTTAACCAATGGGTCGATAAATTTCTAATAATGTTCATAAATTTATTTTTCCTTGGTAGAATGGATATTTCCCATCTCAAGTCATACTGTTTATTTGTATATGTGTGTTTGTGGCTAGTCAACATATACAGCTGTTTCCCTCTAAAAATAGAAGTTAAATCCATCCTACTTACCAGACTATTCCCTGAGCCCCAGAGCCAATAGGCTTTAGATTCTGGTAGCGTTTGAGAACCGTGAACGTTGAGTCTCCCACTTCCACACTATAGAACTGGTTGTCAACTTTGCTTTTGCTCATGTTGTAATGTTTGGCGATATATGACACATCCACTTGTTTATCGAATCCCTGTGGAAAAGAACAAGAAAAACATGAGACAAGTGGACAGCCAGAATGGCAATGAGCCGCAGAGAAGCCTGTTCTTTCGATGATTACTAATACTGTGTCATCTGTAACAAAATTCTATAAACCTGCATTTCACACAGGAAAAAATATCGATTAGCCCACACATGATAATCTGGAGTAAAAGAGCTTAGAAATGTGCAAAGAAAAATTTGTTTTCGATGTTAAAACTATTTATGATAAAATATTCTTAGATCTGCCTCATCTTTTCTGAAATGTTTCACTGAAACCATATATTTATGCAGCAAACACCTACCAAACATATACTGGCCCCAGAGACCATGTGAGATATTAATACGTCAAGGATGATCCCTGATCATCTGTTGTAACAGCCATATGAAGAAGAATAAAAGAATGCATTCAGGTCTTCCCTAGTGGTCCAGTGGCTAAGACTCTGTGCTCTCAGTGCAGGGGGCCCAGGTTCAATCCCTGGTCCGGGAACTGCTCTCAGATGCCGCAACGAAGAGTTGGCATGCCACAAGTAAAGATCTCACCTGTCACAACTCAGACCTGGCACAGCCAAATAAATAAACTAAATTTTTAGAAAAAGAGCAATGAGGGCTAATTTGCCTTAAAAAAAAGGTTGTATCTACATCCTTTTCTCAGAAACAAATGAGATACAAAATAATGCATACTTTTAATTTGGAAAGTTTGAATTAAATAGTGTTGACTTCTTTTGCTCTCAGTAATACCAAAAGTGCTACTATCCTGCATTGAAAGATTTTAGTCACTAACACTGTTCTAAAATACCACATGACAGCTTTTTTATTTCAAGCTTAGATTTTAAGTATCTCAATTGCTATATCTTTCATTTATCACTAAGAGAAATTCTATTCATTATATTTAGCAATTGAAGAAATTGCTATTTTGAATCATGATTTATGAATATATATAATGTAAATATCCATTATCCATGATCATTGTTTATGCATAAATGATCTTTCTATTGCTTTCTATGACATTAAGTAGTTTGGATTCTGTAGTGGGAAGGGACGTTACAGAATATTATCCAGCCTCTTCCTTGCGGCACACATTGGTGGATGCCTACCCAAAAAGTCATTCATTTCCTTCTTGCTTACGTTGTTCAAGTTTTGAGCACACACATGCTCCATGGGTTCCTTCCAAGTTCCAGCACTTGACAACTGAACAGTCTAAACCAGTGGTTCTCTTTAGAGGTGGTGCCAACCCTTAGCAGGCATTTGGGAGACCTGTGGGCATGTTTTGGTGTCCACAATAACAGGAGATGTGGTTTATCAGCCAGTGCTAGTGGTCTACGAGTGGGACATTCCCCACTCATAGTGAATGGGACATTCCCGCACAGTGAATAATTTTCTATGTACCTTACAATTTTTGAGCATGCCAAAGTTTTAACTAGTAAAAAATAAAACAAAACTGGCTTTAATGTTCTGAGCCCAGAATCTAAACTAAAGGTCTTTGGTTTTAACATATACTGACCTCAGAAAATCTAATTCTCACATAATATGAAAGAAAAATTAAACCTTCTCAGGCTCTGAAATTCTAGCTGATAAAAAACCATTTCCTAGACATTTAAAAAATATTTTTAAATTGGAGAATAATTGCTTTACAATATTGTGTTGACTTCTGCCATACATCAACATGAATCAGCCATAAGTATACATATGTCCCCTCCCACCCCATCCCACTCCTCTAAATTGTCACAGAGCACTGGCTGGAGCTCCCTATTCCTGTACAAAACTTCCCACTAGTTATCTATTTTCCATATGGTAGAGTATATATGTCAATGCTACTCTCTCAATTTGTCCCGCCCTCTCCTTCCCCCGCTGGGTCTAAAATCTGTTCTCTATGTCTTTGTCCCTATTCCTGCCTTTTAAATAGTTTCATCAGTATCATTTTTCTAGACTCCATATATATGACTTAATACACCAAATTTGTTTTTCTCTTTCTGACTTTCTTCACTCTGTTTAACAGGCTCTAGGTCCATCCATCTCACTAGAACTGACTCAAATGCATTCCTTTTTGTGGCTGAGTAATATTCCACTGCATAGATCCTTAGACATTTTGGCATTTCATTTCTAATTAAAAAATTGAAATGGAGTACAAACTAATATGCCCTAGTATGCTCTTGGAAGACGGGCAAGCAGCATCAATGATGCAAATGAGGAGAATACAATGGGGACTGTGCGGACATGGTGGCAAAATCTACGAATCTAGTGCAAGAATCTTAAGACCTCAGACAGACTTGAGACCAAAATACTCGTGACAGAAGCAATCTATGATTGGGATGCATATGCTAGAAACAATCCAGTACCAATGCACTCAGACCTCAAAGAACAGAGTGGACTATATTAGGAATCTAGGTTGTTTGGACAGAGACTGAAAATCCAAGTCATTTACAAATACAGTGATGAGAGGTTTGAAATTCAGGAGGCAGTCTGTGAAGCACAGAACAGAAAATTAAACAAGACTATTAAGAATCAGAGCATTGTAAGCCCATTCACGGGAGACTAAACAGTTTATAATTTAGACAATGGGTGTGGACAATAACAGAAACAAGGACATTATAACAATCCTTTATTTCAACCACAGTATCAGGAACTGTTCTCCACATCTATAATCCATTTCTACTCTAGATTTTTTTTTTTTTTTTACATATTGGTAAAGTAACCCTAATAAAGTCATTTTTCCTCTCAACTAGGAAAGGTTAAATAAATCGTAGTTAAACTAACAAATGAATTTCATCTGTCAAGGTTGTACATGCGTGCTATGTCACTTGAGTCATGTCCGACTCTTTTTGACTCTATGCACCATAGCCCGCCAGGCTTCTCTGTCCATGGGATTCTCCAGGCAAGAATACTGAAGAGGATTTCCATGCCCTCCTCCAGGGGATCTTCCCGACCTAGGGATCAAACCTGCCTCTCTTATGTCTCCTGCACTGGAACATGGATTCTTTATCACTGAGCCACAGGGGAAGCGCCCCCCGTCAAGATTAATTTGGGAAGAAATGCCTGACTTGCCATTTGGCATGTTCTGACTCTTCTTTACATTTTTTACTATTCTATTTCTGACCACCCACAAAGTTCTTAGCATACATGAGTCTCATCAAACCTATTTCCTTCTTCCCCCATGTATTCTCTTCACCTCTGGAATGTCACTTATTCCAACTGCACTCCATGTGTGTAGTGATCCTCTGTAATGATCCTTTTGTTCCAGACCTCTGACACTGGAGACAGAACAAAAAGATAAGTCCCATCTAGATGAAGACAGTCAAAGAAGCAGGGAGTTAAAATATGGATGGTGTAGCTTAGAGCAGAATAAAGAAAAGATGCTGGGAGCAAACAGAGTAGCGACTAATTGCCTGCCTACATTCATTACCGTTAATTCATTCAACTACTAGGTACAAAACCACCACAGATGCCAAGCCATGGTTTAAAACTGGTTATGTTGAAAAGAAGACTTGATTTGTGTTTCCTCTGGCGAACCTTATTCCCAGTCCTCCCTGCCTCTAGCTGATTCTCAGATGTGAATCTGCGTCTGGACCACCTGGGAAGCTTAATCAAATACAAATGACATAACCCCTCAGAGATGTGAATTCAGGCCATCAGGATACGTCCTGAGTGTCGGGAGATTAGCTGGCAGTCCAGGTGGCTCTGATTTGAGGATCTGACTTTGAGAAAGGCAGCATTAGAACATCATTCTCACAGTGTGCTCCTTGGAGCATCCATATTGGCATCACCTGCACACATGTTTAGACCTACGACTGCCTCACTCCCACCCCAATCCTATTGAATCAGGAACTTTGAGGTCCAACATCTTACTTTAATAAGCCTTCTAAGTGTTCTGATGGATATTCAGAATCACACCCTGGAGTGAAGGACTGCCTGAAGCCTGTGAAACAGATCATACAGCTCTGCCTGAGATATTGTGAAAATAAAGTGAAACACTTATTACACAGCAGAAATAATATTTCTGCATCAACATCAGGGAACACACTCTGTGTCTTTACATATTGCCAAATTCCATTGTCCATGGCAAACACAAACTGGCAACCAGAATGCCTAGTTAGGACAAGGATTTATCCTGTATCTCAGATTCAAGTATTTGAAAGAGACCCACTGCTCCAGACTCAAGGACTAACAAAATCTTGGTACTCACACAGGTCACCAGCTGGCCAAGTACTATGTAATGGAGTATAGCATTTCATCCCAGCAATGGACCCACCTGAGAAGTACCCTGTAATTTTTCCCAGTGAGTACCTGGAGCAGGACTTTTCACATAAAGGGGAAGCTATAAATGGATTTGGTGGTAGTTTGGTAAAATGTTTAAAACAATCACAGAGCTTGGACTAAGAGCAAAATTTTAGCTACAAAAGTATTCCTTGTCAAAAAGAAAAAAATAAAAGTAACTCAAACGAAATACCTAATGCCCTGACACATTTTTTAAAATAAAAATTACTCTGTGATCTTTTTTATCCATTTCAGAGAATATAATTTCTTACAATAATATTGAAAATCATCATTGTTAAGTTTGTGAATTCACACACACACACACACACTTTCCTTCCTTAATTTCCATGCAGTCTCTCTTGTCATGATTATAAAGGTCGAACACAAACTCTTCTCTTAAAATGTGCCTATGAAAATATGCTATTAAGCACACTATATAAAATATGATCAGTGATGAAGAGCTTTTTCACCAGTTGTATATTTTAATATATTCTTGGTTCATACCCCAGAACTAATGATTTGAACCCAAGAAGGGAAGAACCAAAAATTCATATTAGAAAGGCATGAGTGAATGTTCAGTCATATTTGACTCTTTGTGACCCCATGGACTGTAGCCCACCGGGCTCCTTGGTCCATGGGATTTCTCAGGCAAGAATACTGGAGTGTATTGCCATTTCCTACTCCAGGGGATCTTCCTGAGCCAGGGATAGAACCCACATCCCCTGAGTCTCCTGCATTGGCAGGCAGATTCTTTAGCACTGCACCACCCAGAAAGCCCATTGGAAAAGTATGACTTTAGTTTAAGGCCAATAGATTAAGGCAGAGATGCTGATGTTTTAATATAGATCAGAACTTCCTGAGGAGCTTATAAAACAGATTGCTGAGCTCCACCAAAAAGTTTCTGATTCAATGGAACTAAGACAAGACCAAGAGTTTGTTTTTCTAACAAGCTTCACAAACTTCAAGAACCACTATTTTGAAGAACAGTAGATGTAAGAGATCTCACCACTCAACAAGGGCTAGTTGGAGAGGCCAAAACTCAGAGAAATGCAGGTTAAACCAAGTAAACAAAGGATGCGGAAGTTAAAAATAAGGCCAAGATGACTTTCCTTGGTACCAGCACCTCTATAACAGGCCCGGATGTCACATTCCCTAGGATATGTTCTCCTGCCTCACAGGTGCAATATAGCGCCCAGTCAACTTTACCTCACTTATCTCATGGAAATAAACATTCCATGACCTATTTATATTAAATTTATATAAAACATGGAAGGAATGTATAAAATTCACAAGTATTCATACATGCTCATCAAAATGAAAAGTCTCTTTCCAGAGAAGAAGCTAAGATGTTGATGAAATTAATTATACATAAGAAATATTACATTAAAAATGATAAATATCACAGTGGTAACATTTGGAGGTCAATACAGCTCAAAATAACTACAGGTTTAGAATAGTCTATTCTATTATTGGGTTAGGGTGAATGGATGTGAGAGTTGGACTGTCAATAAAGCTGAGTGCCAAAGAATTGATGCTTTTGAATTGTGGTGTTGGAGAAGACTCTTGAGAGTCCCTTGGACTGCAAGGAGATCCAACCAGTCCATTCTGAAGGAGATCAGCCCTGGGATTTCTTTGGAAGGAATGATCCTGAAGCTGAAACTCCAGTACTTTGGTCACCTCATGTGAAGAGTTGACTCATTGGAAAAGACTCTGATGCTGGAAGGGATTGGGGGCAAGAGAAGAAGGGGACGACAGAGGATGAGATGGCTGGATGGCATCACTGACTCGATGGACATAAGTCTGAGTGAACTCCGGGAGTTGGTGATGGACAGGGAGGTCTGGCGTGCTGCGATTCATGGGGTCGCAAAGAGTTGGACACGACTGAATGACTTATCTGATCTGATTCTATTATTGACTCAAATTATTTTTTAAAGTATTTAACTCATTCTTTCACCAAATACTAATCTTATATTTAAATGACTTGACAATTTACTTGATACAGACATAATAGAATTTTCTTTGAAAAAATTCAAAACAAATTCATTTCCTCCCTGTCCCCCATCTGCCAAAAAAAATGTTTAAGCTAAATTAAAAGAAGACATTTTGTTACTAGCAGTTTGGTAGGCAGAAAGGAAATCTGAATAGAACCTGTTCTGTGAAAAGACTGCATATTACAGAGAACTATAAAAAAAGGGGGGCCTTGTTTCATGATTGCCCATCATCAGTTCAGTGGCTAGCACATTGCTTCGGAGTTTGCAAAGAAAAATGTCCCACGTTACTGATCCTATCTTGCAAATGTCCAAAGCCTTGGTTGCATTTTTCTCAAATTTAATAACCTGTATGTCATCCCCTCCCCATTTTCATTTGTGCATGGCTGGCCAATGTTACTGCCAGTCAGTTCCTGAGCAGGAAGCATTAAGGTTTAAGAATTTTTAGATGTTAAGTTTCTTTAGTTTCTCTTGAATGATATAACTGAAAAGATCATCAGGCCTGGATTAGTTCTGCACTTAATATCTATAAAACCAAGCAACTTTATTGTTTCATTCATTTATTATTTATATTCTGTGTGGTTTCAAAAAGGATTTGTGCAGTTCACCATAAAAGATATAGAAACAATAAAAGCATTAAATCCATTTTTAAGAGCAAATGTCAAATAAAGCAGGTTGAGAGATGACAGTCTTACCAGAAGATTTAAGTTACGAATACCTACTGTCTGGAACACAAAAGTCAGTGTCATGCTTACAGCAAGCCAAAGAAAAGCATGACAACAACAGAACCACAGTGAGTGGCAACTTTTGATTTGCTAATTTCATGAAGTATATCATACAATAGTCCATAGGAAAAGCAAAAGTTCTTCAGCACTCAACCCTAAGGGAAAAAATATTCAACAGTTCTTTATATAACCCTGGAATCAACAAATAGGCAGTAGATACAGCATTTTTTCATCAAAGACATAGAACTCTGCTCCATACAAGTCATATGATATCAGTCCTCAATAAGGCAGGGGGAGAAAGATGAACCAGCATTAATCACTTACCAAGTAAAGGTGAACTTCATACTCTGTTAGATACTATATTCAACACTAACAACAGGTGGGGGAAGTGGCATATAGAGTTGTTAATTGGCTCAAAGTCTTGATACTTTTAATTATTAATAGTTGTACCAATTAGTATGAAGTTTGTCCAAATCCAAAACATGCAGTTTTCTTTTACTATTCATTTGTTCAGCTAAAATAACTTACAATGGTGATGTCATTTCTTATGAAAAACTGAGCTGTATGAACAGAGCTTAAGAGAGATGAATGAGTAACACATCCTACTCTTTCATTGATCAATTGCCTTAGTCTGGAGTTTGAAGTTCACTGAACAGTTCAGGATTGAAGTAGACAGTCTTGTGTTGGTGACGGAAATCTGGATTTTCAGAGTTGCCCAGAAAATGTATTTGTTAAATGCTTGAAGTGAAAGTGAAAGTCGCTCAGTCGTGTCCGACTCTTTGCGACCCCATGGACTATACTGTCCATGGACTTCTCCAGGCCAGAATACTGGCATGGGTAGCCTTTCCCTTCTCCAGGGGATCTTCCCAACCCAGAGATCAAACCCAGATCTCCTGCATTGCATGCGGACTCTTTACCTGCTAAGCCACAAGGGAAGCCCAAGAATACTGGAGTGGATGTTAGATGCTTTGTGCCAGGCACTATTGAAGATGCTCTGGATGTGATGTCGATCTAGCTCAACAGGATAACCAAGATGAGTCCACTACAAAACACATCTCCAGAAAATGAACTGGTCAATCTGCTGGATAGTACTTTACCACTGATATTTGGATACTGAAAACTATCTGCCAAAAGTGATGATTCTGCTTTTGACACAAGTGATAATGAGCTCTTTAGTCTTGTAGTTATGACCAATATATTGAATTGCTCATGATGGCCCTCCATGATTGAAATATAAAGTCAGCAGGAACAATGCCTGCTACTCTGTTTGTTATGCCAGAAAGGAACGTGTTGAATCCATTTAAAATCTGAATCACATAATCTACATATGAGTTTTAAAGGGGAGATTTGAGATAATATTTAATGACATTAAAGATGATTAAGGTTTCTGAAAAAGTAATTGTGGTTTCGGACAGTGAATTTTAAATCATTAAAACTAGGCTCAAAAACATCTTTATTAGTCAAAATAGGAACCATTATAATCAACATATTTCTGCCAACAAGAAATATGTTTGTTTATTCCTGTAGCATAAAAATCCTTGCTTTGGGATTCAGTGAACTCTTAGAAAGCATTTTCTGCATCCTGCTGGTTATGGAAGCATTTTCCCTGCAAAAAGTTCTCAAGATGCTTGAAGAAGTGGTAGTCAGTTGGCAAGAGGTCAGGTGAATATGGTGGAAAAGGCAAAACTTCAAAGCCCAATTCATTCGACTTTTGAAGTGTTGGTTGTGTGACGTGTGGTCGGGTGTCATTGTGGAGAGCAATCAGGCCCTTTCTGTTGACCACTGCCAGCTGCAGGCGTTGCAGTTTTGGGTGCATCTCATCGATTTGCTGAGCGTACTTCTCAGATGTAGTGGCTTCACCAAGATTCAGAAAGCTGTAGTGGATCGGATGGGCAGCAGACCACCAAACAGTGACCATGACTTTTTTGGGGGGGTGCAAGTTTGGCTTTGGGAAGTGCTTTCAAGCTTCTTCTTGGTCCAACCACTGAACTGGCCATTGCCAGTTGTCGTATAAAATCCACTTTTAGGGGCATGTCACAATCTGATCAAGAAATGGTTCATTGCTTTTGTGTAGGATAAGAAAAGATAACACTTTAAAAGAACAAATTTTTTGACTTTCAGTCAGCAAAGATTGAAGACAGGAGGACAAGGGGATGACAGATAATGAGAGGGTTGGATGACTCACTGGATATGAGTTTGAGCAAACTCTCCAGGAGGCGGTGAAGGACAGGGAAGCCTGGAGTGCTGCAGTCCATGGGGTCACAAAAAAATCAGACATAACTCAGCGACTGAGCAACAACACGAGGCACCCACGTATTGAGGTTTTTCACCTTTTCAATTTGCTTTAAATGCTGAGCAACCATAGAACGGTCAACAGTGAGTTCTTCGGCAACTTCTTGTGTAGTTGTAAGGGGATCAGATTCAATGATCCTCTCAGTTGGTTGCTGTCACCTTCCGCTGGCCAGCCAATGCACTCCTCATCTTCAAGGCTTTCATCTCTTTTGCAAAAGTTCTTAAAGTACCGCTGCACTGTACTTTCATTAGCAGTTCCTGGGCCAAATGCTTATGGATGCTGTGAGTTACCTTTGCTGCTGTATGACCCATTTTGAATCCGAATAAGAAAATCACTTGAATTTGCTTTTGGCCTAACATCATTCCCCTAGTTAAAAATAAATATAAAATAAACAGCAAGTAATAAGTCATTAGCAAAAAAAAAAAAAAAGTGAAAAATGCACATTAAAATTTATTTAAGAATGTATTCCAGTATCTAACAGCAAAGTTCAACAATGTCAAAACAGAATTATTTTTACATCAACCTAAATCGATTTTGTTCTGTCCTGAGCATATTTTCCCCATTCAACTTCTTGAAGTGTTTCCACTTTAAGAGGAAAACTGCAGTATGGAATCTTTTATTTATGCTGGTTGGCCCAGAGACCCTTACTCTGTGGAATCAATGGCTTGTTACAAATCAGTAATGCAGTAAAAACTCTTAAGACGTTTGTTTAATCACTATTTTCACTTACGTGAAAAAGTATATAACAGTAAGCAATAACAGGACAGGCATGGCTTCTGCCTGCCTGTTCTTTGTATATAACAGAAGATAACTAATACTGCTTGAATACCTACTAAGTACCATGCTTATATTAGGACCAGATGCTGTGTTAGTGAAGTCGCTCAGTCGTGCCTGACTCTTTGCGACCCCATGGATAGTAGCCTGCACCAAGCTCCTCCGTCCATGGGATTTTCAAGGCAATAATACTGGAGTGGGTTGCCATTTCCTTCTCCAGGGAATCTTCCCAACCCAGGGATCGAACCCAGGTCTCTCACATTGTAGACAGACGCTTTACCGTCTGAGCCAAAAACACACAAAAGACTTAACTATTTTCATTTTGCACTTGAGAAATCCTAGACTGGGTACTTCAGCAAAGGGTAACAGTACAACTTTTATCTACGAATCATTACTGTGAGGCCTTGGGCAAGCTTTTAACAATCTTAGCCTTAGTCCTTTTATATGGAATGCCGGCAACATATGCATATCTTGGAAATAATGTAAGTTTCATTCCAGTTCACCATAATTAAAAGAAAAAAAGAGAGTCACATGGATTTTCTGGCTTCCCAGTGCATATAAAAGTTGTGTTTACACTATACTGTAGTCTCTTAAGTGTGCAATAGTATTGTGTCTAAACTCCAATGAGTATGAAGTGAATCATAGTCTTTTAGCTGGTGGAAGCTCTTGTCATGTCTTTGGTGACTGCTGACTGATCAGGGTGGTGGCTGCTGAAGGTTGAGGGGCTGTGGAAATTTCTCAAAGTAAGACAACAATAAAGTTTGCCACATCAACTGACTTCCTTTCACAGATGATTTATTCGTAGCATACAGAGCAGTTTCATAACATTTAACCCACAGTAAAACTTCTTTCAAAATTGGAGTCAATCCTCTCAAACACTGCCGCTGCCTTATCAACTACGTTTATACTTCAGTTCAGTTGCTCAGTCATGTCCGCCTCTTTGCCACCCCATTGCCATAGCACACCAGGCTTCTCTGTCCATCACCAACTCCCGAAGTTTGCTCAAATTCATGTCAAGTCGGTGATGCCATCCAACCGTCTCATCCTCTGTCGTCCCCTTCTCCTCCTGCCTTCAATCTTTCCCAGCATCACGGTCTTTTCAAATGAGTCAGTTCTTCGAATTAGGTGGCCAAAGTGCTGCATTTTCACCTTCAGGGTCAGTCCTTTCAATGAATATTCACGAATGATTTCCTTTTGGATTGACTGGTTGGATCTCCTTGCAGTCCAAGGGACAACAGCACAGTTCAACAGCACCAATTCTTTGGCACTCATCATTTGTCCAACTCTCACATCCATACATGACTACTCAAAAAACCATAGCTTTGACTAGATGAACCTTTGTCAGCAAAGTAATGTTTCTGCTTTTTAATACACTGTCTAGGTTGGTCATAGCTTTTCTTCCAAGGAGCAAGGGTCTTTCAATTTCATGGCTGCAGTCACCATGTGCAGTGATTTTGGAGCCCCCCAAAATAAAGCCTGTCACTGTTTCCACTGTTTCCCCATCTATTTCCCACGAAGTGATGGAACCAGATGCCATGATCTTAGTTTTCTGAATGTTGAGTTTTAAGCCAGATTTTTCACTCTCCTCTTTCACTTTCATCAAGAGGCTCTTTAGTTCTCTGCTTTCTGCCATGAGGGTAGTGTCATCTGCATATCTGAGGTTATTAATATTTTTCCAAGAAATTTTGATTATAGCTTGTGCTTCATCCAGCCTGCCATTTCGCATGATATATTCTGCATATAATTTACATAAGCAGAGTGACAATATAGAACCTCAACATACTCCTTTCCCTGTTTGGAACCAGTCTGTTATTCCATGCCCAGTTCTAACTGTTAATCCGTGACCTACATACAGATTTCTCAGGAGGCAGGTCAGGTGGTCTGGTATTTCCATCACTTGAAGAATTTTCCACACTTTGCTGTGATCCACACAGTCAAAGACTTTGGCATAGCCAATAAAGCAGAAATAGAAGTTTTTCTGAAACTCTCTTGTTTTTTCCATGATCCAGTGGATGTTGGCAATTTGATCTCTGGTTCCTCTGCCTTTTGTAAATCCAGCTTGAACATCTGAAAGTTCATGGTTCACGTACTATTGAAGTCTGTGTTGGAGAATCTTTAAGCATTACTTTGCTAGTGTGTGAGATGAGTGCAATTGTGTGGTAGTTTGAGCATTCTTTGCCTTTGCCTTTCTTTGAGATTAGAATGAAAACTGACCTTTTCCAGTCCTGAGGCTACTGCTGAGTTTTCCAAATTTGCTGACATATTGAGTGCAGCACTTTCACAGCATCATCTTTCAGGATTTGATATAGCTCAACTGGAATTCCAACACCTCCACTAGCTTTGTTAATAGTGATGCTTCCTAAGGCCCACTTGATTTTGCATTCCAGGATGTCTGACTCTAGACCAGGGATCACACCATTGTGGTTATCTGGGTCATGAAGATCTTTTTGTATAGTTCTTCTGTGTATTCTTGCCACCTCTTCTTAATATCTTCTGCTTCTGTTAGGTCCATGCCATTTCTGTCCTTTATTGCACCCATCTTTGCATGAAATGTTCCCTTGGTATCACTGTTTTTCTTGAAAAGATTTCTAGTCTTTCCCATCCTATTGTTTTCCTCTATTTCTTTGCATTGATTGCTGAGGAAGTCTTTCTTATCTCTCCTTGCTATTCTTTGGAACTCTGCATTCAAATGGGTATATCTTTCTTTTTCTCCTTTGCCTTTCATTTCTTTTCTTTTCTCAGCTATTTGTAAGGCCTCCTCAGGCAACCATCTTGCCTTTTTGCATTTTTTTTCCCTTGGGGATGGTCTTCATCCTTGCCTCCTGTACAATGTCATGAACCTCATTCCATAGTTCTTCAGGCATTCTATCTATCAGATCTAGTCTATTGAATCTATTTTTCACTTCTACTATATAATTGTAAGTGACTTGATTTAGGTCATACCTGAATTGCCTAGTGGTTTTCCCTACTTTCTTCAATTTAAGTCTGATTTTGGCAATAAGGAATTCATGATCTGAGCCACAGTCAGCTCCCAGTCTTGTTTTTGCTAACTGTATAGAGCTTCTCCATCTTTGGCTGCAAATAATATAATCAATCTGATTTCATTATTGACCATCCGGTGATGTCCATGTACAGAGTCTTGTCTTCTGTTGCTGGAAAAGGGTGTTTGTTATGACCAGTGCATTCTCTTGACAAAACTCTATTAGCCTTTGTCTTGCTTCATTTTGTACTCCAAAGCCAAATTTGCCTGTTACTCCAGGTGTTTCTTGACTTCCCACCATTACATTCCATTCCCCTATAATGAAAAGGACATCTTTTGGGGGGTTAGGTCTAGAAGGTTTTATAGGTATTCATAGAAGCATTCAACTTCACCTTCTTCAGCATTATTGGTTGGGGCACACACTTGGATTACCGTGACATTGAATGTAAACTATTTTTTACATTATATTCTAAATCCTTTGTTGCCATTTCAACATTCTTCAAAGAAAATCACCAGGAGTAGCTGGCTTCTCAAGAAACTACTTTTTTTGTTCATCCCTAAGAAGCAATTCCTCATCTGTTAAAGTTTTATCATGAGATGGTAGCAATTCAGTCACATCTTCAGGCTTCACTTCTAATTCTAGTTCTCCTGATTTTCCACTGCAGGAATCTTCAGTTCTTCCCTCCACTGAAGCCTCAAACTGTTCAAAGTTCTCCAGGAGGGTTAGAATCAACTTCCTCTAAACTCCTGTTTAATTGATATTCTGACCTTGCCCCATGAATCACAAATATTCTCAATGACAACTAGAATAGTGAATCCTTTCCAGAAGATTTTAAATCTACTTTTCCCAGATCCACCAGAAAAATCACTGTTTATGGCAGCTCTGTCCTTTCAAAATGTCTTAAATAATAAGACTTGAAAGTGGAAATCATTCCTTGGTTCATGACCTCCATAATGGATGCTGTGCTAGAAGGCATGAAAACAACATTAATTTCACTGTACATATCCATCAGAGCTCTTGGGCGACAAGATGCCTTGTCAATGAGCAATAATATGTCAAAAGGAATCTTTTTTTGAACAGTAGGTCTCAACAGTGGGCTTAAATTATTTAGTAAACCATATCATGAATAGATGTGCTGCCATGTAGGCTTTGCTTTTTCATATACAGAGCACAAGCAGAATAGATTTAGCATCATTCTTAAGGGCCCTAGGATTTCCAGAATAGTAAACAAGCATTGGTTTGAACTTAAAGTCACTGGGTATATTAACCCCTAATAAGACAGTTAGGCTGTCCTTTGAAGCTTTGAAGTCAGGCATTAACTTCTCCTCTATAGCTATGAAAATTGGCTTAAAACACAACGTTCAGAAAACTAAGATCATGGCATCTGGTTCCATCACTTCATGGGAAATAGATGGGGAAATAGTGAAACAGTGGCAGACTTTATTTTGGGGGGCTCCAAAATCACTGCAGATGGTGACTGCAGCCATGAAATTAAAAGACCCTTGCTCCTTGGAAGAAAAGCTATGACCAACCTAGACAGCATATTAAAAAACAGAGACATTACTTTGCCAACAAAGGTCCGTCTAGTCAAACCTATGATTTTTTTGAGTAGTCATGTATGGATGTAAGAGTTGGACTATAAAGAAAGCTGAGTGACGAAGAACTGATGCTTTTGAACTGTAGTGTTGGAGAAGACTCTTGAAAGTCTCTTGGACTGCAAAGAGATCAAGCCAGTCAATCCAAAAGGAAATCATTCCTGAATATTCATTGGAAGGACTGATGCTGAAGCTGAAACTCCAATACTTTGGCCACCCTGATGTGAAGAACTGACTCCTTGGAAAAGACCCTGATGCTGGGAAAGATTGAAGGCAGGAGGAGAAGGGGATGACAGAGGATGAGATGGTTGGATGGCATCACGGACTCGATAGACATGAGTTTGAGCAAGCTTTGGGACTTGGTGATGGACAGGAAAGCCTGGCCTGCTGCAGTCCATGGGGTTGCAAAGGGTCAGACATGACTGAGTGACTGAACTGAATTGACTGACTCTTTGGCAGTTTCCTCATTTCTCTCAGCCTTTGTAGAACTGAAGGAACTTGAAATCTTGCTCTGGATTAGGTTTTGGCTTCAGGGAATGTTGTGGCTGGCTAAATCTTCTATCCAGACCAGTAAAACTTCTTCCATACCAGAAATAAGGATGTTTCATTTTCTTATCATTCATGTGTTCACTGGAGTAGTGATTTTAATTTCCTTCAAGAACTTTTCCTTTGCATTCATAACTTGGCTAACTTTTTGGCAAAAGAAGCCTAACTTTTGGCTGATCTCAGCTTATAATGGGCTTCCCTCATAGCTCAGATGGTAAAGAATCCACCTGCAATGCAGGAGACCCTGGTTTGATTCCTGGGTCTGGAAGATCCCCTGGAGAAGCAATAGGCTACCCAGTCCAGTACTGTTGGTCTTCCCTTGTGGCTCAGCTGGTAAAGAATCTGGCTGCGATGCAGGAGACCTGGGTTTGATCCCTAGGTTGGAAAGATCCCCTGGAAAAGAGAAAGGCTACCCACCCCAGTATTTTGACCTGGAGAATTCCATGGACACGACTGAGCAATTTTCACTTTCACTTTCAGCTTATAATGACTTCCTCACCAAGCTTAATCATTTCTAGCTTTTAATTAAAAAGTGTCTCAAGACACTGCTATAAAATCAGTGTACAGCCAACAGGTTTCAGAATGGCCAGGTAATAAAATATTTTTCTATCATTTGTGGTGGAGACAGTCAGTTCTCTGTGGATACTCATGTGCTCTACTACATTTCCCAGCCTCCCTTGCAGTTCTATTGGGGCATTTCTGGCCGAGGGATTACAAACAGAAGAGGCAGGTGCCACCTAATGCATTTTGTAGGCATCTTGACCTTTTTAAGAATGAGTTAGAGATGTATTGAGTATATAACCATGCCGGGAGCCGGCACATTGCATATTGAGTGCATATTGCCTATTGAGTGCAGCACTTTCCACAGCATCATCTTTCAGGATCTGGAATAGCTCAACTAGAACTCTATCACTGCTGGAGCCAGTGTGAGGAACTCCGCCCATGGCAAAGGTCATGAGGAAGGAGGCTCGGCATACGCAAAGGTGGGATCGAGCCTCAGGAGTCCCCCTGGAAATTCTCGAGCATCTATCCCCAAAACCAGAGTCTGCCTCCTTTCTGCTTTGTGCTTTCACCCACACCTCTGACTTTACGGGGGGGCTGTCCCCCACTACCTCTCTCTGAAAAAGAGTTAGCTTACAGCTCCAGTTAATAATTCCTGGGTGTGACAGTGTTTCAACCTACAAACTCCTTTGGAAATCCTCTAGCCTGCCTGAATAGGTTTTTCCGGCCACATGTGATTGTTCAGAGCCTCCCAACTGTGAGAGGCAGGAGATGTTCTAAACTGTCTAAACACAGATTCCTTTGAGTAGTTAAAAGATTGATTAGAAATTGTATTGGTGAGGGGTTTTTCACTTGTTGGGCCAATGTTTGCTGCTAAGTCTCCATACTCCTTACCTACTATGTCCTTGGCAGTGTATTGATTGATATAATGGGTGTATAGAAATGTAAGTAGTAGCCTCAATGTTTGTAACCTTGGACCCTTGAGTTAATTCTTTTCTTGATTGAGCCCACCTCACCTTTGCCCTATAGGAATGCAACTCTATCCAATGCTTTTTGGAGGCTGGCGCCTGACTTTAGAATAATCGCCTGACTTGAGAATAATCAGTTTTAGAATAAAAGTTTCTTAAAATGTTAACAGGCCTCCTGGCCAGAAGATGATGTAAATCACCTGAACTTTTGCATATGATAAGTTTGAAAATCTGGCTTTGATTAGGACCAGGAACTTCTGTCCTTGCATGACTCCACCCCTTCCCCCATTATCCTCTATGCACAACTTAAGGTATAAAAACTACTTTGGAAAATAAAGTGCGGGCTTTGTTCACCGAAACTTGGTCTCCCCATGTCGCTCTCTCTCTCACTCTGGCTGAGTCTCCATCTGGAGCACGGAACCCACCATGCTTACTAATTATGCCTGGGCTTCTAAGATCCGACCGGGGAGGCCTCAGTGTCTCCTCTCCTTCGGGAGGATGGAAGGACGCCTGCGGCCTACGTAAGTGGTGCAAACTTCTTGTCTTGAAGTTTTATTGGTCTCCCACGTAAACCAAGCTACTCAGCCTCTTTTCTCCACTGAATTTCCTCACTGAGCTATCCTCATTCTATTACTCTTTATATCTTTGATAAATATTTAAATAAATAGGTCGCCTATGCCGTCTCTCCTTTGAATACCCTGGATCAGCCGGGGCTGGACCCTGGCATAACCAGATAAATATATACCTTTAGAGAAGATAAACAAAAGAAGAGTTGAATAACATATTCCTGCTTAGTACTGGTTTTAGAACTCAGAATGAAAGTGGACATTACTCTTCTTAACCTACTGAAAAATTTCACCTTTGCTAAAATTTTAGCCTTTGAACCCCAACCTCAATAACAGCTTTGCAGAAGAGCAAAATTATCACTTCATATATTTTTTGAAATCTTACACCAGAAGGTAATGAAATTAAAATAGTGTATTAAGGAATTGGGTTTACCTGGTACTCAGATGGTAAAGAATCTACCTGCAATGCAAGAGCCCCATGTTCAATCCTGGGTTGGGAGGATTCCCTGGAGAACAGAATATCTACCCACTAATTAGTTGATATCTTAGGAACACTTATATAGATTAAAGTGGAATCCACAAATTGGTGCTTTTCTGACACAGCATTAAAGTAATGCTCACCAGGCTTCAGCAGTACATGAACTGTGAACTTCCAGATGTTCTGCTGGTTTTAGAAAAGGCAGAGGAACCAGAGATCAAATTGCCAACATCCGCTGGATCGTGGAAAAAGCAAGAGAGTTCCAGAAAAACATCTATTTCTGCTTTATTGACTATGCCAGAGCCTTTGACTGTGTGGATCACAATAAACTGTGGACAATTATGAAAGAGATGGGAATACCAGAGCACCTGACCTGCCTCTTGAGAAACCTGTATGCAGGTCAGGAAGCAACAGTTAGAACTGGACATGGAACAACAGACTGGTTCCAAAGAGGAAAAGGAGTACTTGTCACCCTGCTTATTTAACTTATATGCAGAGTACATCATGAGAAACGCTGGGCTGGAAGAAGCACAAGCTGGAATCAAGATTGCCGGGAGAAATATCAATAACCTCAGATATGCAGGCGACACCACCTTTATGGCAGAAAGTGAATAAGAACAAAAGAGCCTCTTGATGAAAGTGAAAGAGGAGAGTGAAAAAGTTGGCTTAAAGCTCAACATTCAGAAAACTAAGATCATGGCATCTGGGCACATCACTGCATGGTAAATTGATGGGGAAACAATGGCTGACTTCATTTTGGGGGCTCCAAAATCACTGCAGATGGTGACTGCAGCCATGAAATTGAAAGACACTTACTCCTTGGAAGGAAAGTTATGACCAACATAGACAGCATATTCAAAAGCAGAGACATTACTTTGTCAACAAAGGTCCATCTAGTCAAGGCTATGGTTTTCCCAGTGGTCATGTATGGATGTGAGAGTTGGACTATAAAGAAAGCTGAATGCCGAAGAATTGATGCTTTTGAACTGTGGTGTTGGAGAAGACTCTTGAGAGTCCCTTGGACTGCAAGGAGATCCAACCAGTCCATTCTAAAGGAGATCAGTCCTGGGTGTTCATTGGAAGGACTGATGTTGAAGCTGAAACTCCAATATTTTGGCCACCTGATGCAAAAAGCTGACTCATTTGAAAAGACCCTGATGTTGAGAAAAATTGGGGGCAGGAGGAGAAGGAGACGACAGAGGATGAGATGGTTGGATGGCATCACCAACTCAATGGACATGAGTTTGGGTAAACTCTGGGAGTTGGTGATGGACAGGGAGGCCTGGCGTGCTGCGGTTCATGGGGTCACAAAGAGTCGGACACGACTGAGTGACTGGACTGAACTGAACTGAACTGACAGAGCATTATTAACCAAACACTGAAAACCACAGATAATTCTGGGATCTTTTACAGCACAATTATTTTGACAGATATAAGCAATAACTTGCTTTAATCTGATTACTACCTCAACCATAATTGCTCTCATAATATTGAGCTACCTTTACATTCAGGTTAAGATCATTCAACAAGAAGTCAAGCCTGAACTTTCACATGCTTCAAGCAAACCAAACACATACTCACGTAAACCAATAGAGAAGTTCATCATTACAGAACCAAGTCTTAGGTGGGATCTATACATTTTTGTCAGAGAAGGCAATGGCACCCCACTCCAGTACTCTTGCCTGGAAAATCCATGGACAGAGGAGCCTGGTAGGCTGCAGTCCATGGGGTCGCTAAGAGTCGGACATGACTGAGCGACTTCACTTTCACTTTTCTCTTTCCTGCATTGGAGAAGGAAATGGCAACCCACTCCAGTGTTCTTGCCTGGAGAATCCCAGGGACAGGGGAGCCTGGTGGGCTGCCGTCTATGGGGTCGCACAGAGTCGGACACGACTGAAGCGACGTAGCATAGCATAGCATACATTTTTGTTAGATAATATTTAGTAGCATAACAGAATCTACTTACTAACTGGAATAATTAATAAATCTCTAAAAAAAAAGGCTGCCCAAGGTATAAGACCTAAATGTAACACAAAAGTCACTCTTGAAATCTGTTTAAAAGTTAAGTTTTTGTTTATTTAGAACAGCCACCATTTGTGGCTAGGAAAATTATTATTACTATATATACACACATAGTGCATTTGTTATCCAGACATTAGAGTAGCAAAATAAAATTTAATTACCTAGTCATCTAGTAATATTTTATATCTATTAAGAAAAGCATTGCTTTAACTAGAAAATTCAGCATGCTCAGTCTTGGCCATTATATCTAACAAGGGGCTATACCAAAAAACACTAACTTCTGAAGACACTGAAAACAATTTTGACATTAAGAACTCTACAAAGAGACTGTTATTTGTGTCATTATCCAGTAATATTTTAGACCTTATACATCAATACTGTCCTTTGGAATTTATATAAAAGTCTTCTTTGTTTTCCTACTGGTGACCAATAGAATCTTAGGCTTCTTTGCATTTAATTATAGTATTTTGGTTCTGAGTCCTATTCGCTACTCAGTTCAGTTAAAATTCTGTTATAATCAATAGAAGATGTCAAAATTCCATGACGAGACTGGATAAAGACATTCTAGTAAAATGGCTCAGGTTTCCAACCCCAGAATAAAACATAATTGAATTCAGTCTGGGTAGTTAATGACATTGTAAAGATTAAATGAGATAAAGTCTTAATGAAGTCCTCACAGATAGTAAGCATCTGTTAAGTATTGAGGTGTTTCCTTCTCTGACTTGTTATCGTTTAGCCCATAGTTATCATTGAGGTTTTAACTCAAAGTCAAAGAAGTTTTCTTTATGTTTTAAGCCAAGCTACTCTCTACTGCGCTTTAGACTAGATGGTGTGTTCTTTGAGGAGAGTCACCATTTCCACCCTGTACCCCTAATTTCTACAAGTTACAGGTCCACATTAGAGGTACTCAGTAAAGAAGTGTGTTAGTCACTTAGTTGTGTCTGACCCTTTACAACCCCATGGACTGTAGCCCTCCAGGTTTCTCTGTCTGTGGAATTCTGTAGGCAAGAAATACTAGAGTAGGTAGCTATTCCCTTCTCCAGAGGATCTTCCTGACCCAGTGATCAAACATGGGTCTCCTGCATTGCAGGCAGATTCTTTATCATCTGAGTTTCTGTGTCACAGCAGAAAAGCAGATCACTGAGCTCAGTCTCTTTGTTTCTAGTGTTACATAAACCCATAACTGTTGACTCACTAACATGAACCTCCTGTCTCTTAAGCCTTTCTGAAAATCAAGAAATCATTTTAAATGATTTGTAACCAACTCAAGCATCAATAACAAGATAGGGCAATAAGTTGATAAATTCTTAGATAAATGTTAGATTAACACTTGTGATTAACAAATTAACCAAAATACAAATTAAATATATTCCAGTCCCATCACTTCATGTCAAATAGATGGGGAAACAGTGGAAACAGTGGCTGACTTTATTTTTCTGGGCTCCAAAATCACTGCAGATGGTGATTGCAGCCATGAAATTAAAAGACGCTTACTCCTTGGAAGGAAAGTTATGAACAACATAGACAGTATATTCAAAAGCAGAGACATTACTTTGTCAATAAAGGTCCGTCTAGTCAAGGCTATGGTTTTTCCTGTAGTCATGTATGGATGTGAGATTGGACTATAAAGAAAGCTGAGCACAGAAGAATTGATGCTTTTGAACTGTGGTGTTGGAGAAGACTCTTGAGTCTCTTGGACTGCAAGGAGATCCAACCAGTCCATCCTAAAGGAGATCAGTCCTGGATGTTCATTGGTAAGACTGATGTTGAAGCTGAAACCAATACTGTAGCCATCTGATGTGAAGAGCTGACTCATTGGAAAAGACCCTGATGCTGGGAAAGATTGAGGGCAGGAGGAGAAGGGGATGACAGAGGATGAGATGGTTGGATGGCTTCGCCAACTCAATGGACATGGGTTTGGGTGGACTCCAGGAGTTGGTGATGGACAGGGAGGTCTGGCATGCTGGAGTTCACGGGGTCGCAAAGAGTCGGACACGACTGAATGACTGAACTGAACTGAAATGCGCTTATCAAGATGTTAAGATGTTGAGAAATTGACTTGATTTTCAAAGGTGAGCAAATCTCTACTAGTGCTTTTCTGAGTTTTTATTTACCCTCTTTTATTCAAAAAGCACTTATTGAGCATTTCCTGAATTAAGGTAGAATTCTGGGCTTGGAAGACAAGGATGAGGACACCCTGGCCCTACTCTAGAGGCCATCACCATTGAGCTGGGAAAGCGTAAACCTGTACAACCAATGGTAACACAAACTGGGATATGGTAAATGCTGTAGACACCAGTGGATGTGCATGCGGTTTCCAACATACATTATCTCTCTGTGCATATATTTCTTGGTTAAAACCATGACTCATCTATTCAGTACATCAGAGTTCCAAAAACAGCAATTTTCACAGATTTTTTCTTAATTCATAGAGTGAAATTTAACAGTTCTTCACTTTTCTATTCAATTGAGAAAAGAGGGCTAAGAATCTAGCTTACCTACATCTCTGGAGAATCAAGAGTTCTGGCACTTTCAATTCCCTGTTGGTCTATATTTTGTAAATGATTTATACAAGGGCAAACTTAAGATTTTTTTTTATTATCTATGACAAATTCCTCCCCATAATAGAGCAAGAAACCTCCTGCCTGCAAAAGCGGCTTGATGTTTTTAAAGAAAAAAAAAAATGAAATGAATAGGAGCAGCTAAAAAATTCAATGAATCTCATGTTCTTCAAATAATTCAACAAAGAAATAAGGTTATTACTACAGTTAACTGACATATTTACTGTTGATAAATAACTACCTGGGCAATTTTATTTTCTATATTTTCTGTGATTTCTTTCTTATAACAGTGAAAAACCTGGAAATATGATATAACTTTTTAAAGCCAGAGATTAAGATTCAAGAGACCTAGATTCTGGATATTCTTGTTTAGTCACTAAGCTGCATCTGACTTTTTGTGACCCCCATGAACTGTAGCCTGCCAGGCTCCTCTATCTATGAGATTTCCCAGGCAAGAATACTGGAGTGCATTGTCATTTCCTTCTCCAGGGACTCTTCCCCACTTAGGGATGGAGTCCATGTCTCCTGCATTGGTAGGCAGATTCTTCTACCACCGAGCCACCAGGAAAGCCCTCCATTTTGGATATACTCAATCCCTAATTGTTGACAAGTTACTTAAAGGTCTTCACATACCACCTGTGAGACAAGAAGTTGGAAACAACCTAACCCTACTATACATGGTGTTAAATGCCACTGCATACCAGGGATCCATGAGATGTCTCATAAAATGAGAAGCTTCCAAAGCACATAGTTTGAAAGACAACTCAAGCAAATAAATAGATAAAACTCAAATAAATAAATTCTGTATTCATTTAGAGAAAATAAATACACCATTTTCTTTAAATTGCTAGAATAGTAAATGAGGCACACAGCTACAGGAAAGAAAAAATAAACATCATCAAATTAAAATTCTCCATGGAAAGTAAATTAAGCACTCTGAGTCACAGCTAGAAATATTCTGCTTGCTATTATATTTTTAGGGTTTGTTAAGTTATAGAATACACATGTGTATTTTCTAGGTATTAAAAGTTTACAGTAAGCAAAAAAAAAAAAAAAATCAGAGCCATTAAAAAAGTTCATGCTTCATTTCTTCTCTTTATTCCTTTGCTTTAAACTCTTTAAGAACTCTTCCTAGAAATAGACACTCTGAATCTGTACCCAAATTTGGGGAGATGATTTAAAAATAACTTCAACCTACACAGAAACTTTTTGGATTAAAAATAATAGCTGAAGTTTTAAGATTTTTTTTTATAATTTCTTAAATTCAGATTAATCTCAAAATATGTAAAAAATAAACATTTTTTGTTTGTTTTTGGTTTGGTTCTTAAGGGCTAATGCCCATGGTAAATGACTAGGATCATGGACACTAAGGAAATGGCTTACAATCATAAAGCTTGCAAATGGTCCAGAGATTCTAATCAGAAATTCAGGCCTGCTCGTTTTCCACCAGGGCACTATCACAGCTGCAATTGACTGCATTAACCAAACATGTATCATTCATTCATTCATTATGCAAATATTTGGTGAGAGCCCACCCTCTCAGATATTATTGTTAGTACTACAACACAGCTGTGTGCAGAGGAGACAAAATCCCAACTATGTGCTGCTAATTATTCAACAACTGGCTAGGGCTGGGGGAGGGAAGAGGACTTATCTGCACGATTTGTTTATTTACATAATGTACATATTCCTATCATGACAGATCTACCAGCCCAATATCACTGAACTTAGAGCAGGGAAAGGTGTGCACGCTCAACGCTTGTGAGCCTTGTCAGCCTGTGGGAGCTCACAGCACATCACTGAAAAACTTCCATGCCCAAGTGAAAAATGTATTCCAGCAGAGAGAAACAACATGCCAGTCACATATATTAAAAGCTGTCATGGAGGGGACAAAATAGAAAGACAAAGAGGTTGGGTAGGAAGTGTGAGATAGGCAGTGTGGAGTAGGAAGGGGCAATTTTAGATAGATAAGCAGGAAAGACTCCTCTACAAATGAATATTTGAGCCAAGTTCTAAAGGTAGTGAATGAGTGAGACAAGTGGAAGAGTATTTTAAGGAAGCGTGTCTAGGTGGCAATACCCAAGGCAAAGGCTTAGGTATTAAAGAATTTTTACCATTAGTGAGGTGGGAAGACATCTCACTGACCGAATGGTTTTTCTGTTTCATTTGTTTTCTTTTTAATCAAGGAGTGACGTGATCTCCCTTATATTTTTCAAAAATATCTCTTGATGAAGTTTTGAGAGTAAACCCCTTAAGCTCCCGCAATAACCCAGGCTTGGATCAGAATCAGCTCAGTTCAGTTCAGTAGCTCAGTAGTGTCTGACTCTTTGCGACCCCATGAACCGCAGCACGCCAGGCCTCCCTGTCCGTCACCAACTCCCAGAGTTTATCCAAACTCATGTCCATTGAGTTGGTGATGCCATCCAATCATCTCATCCTCTGTTGTCCCCTTCTCCCTCCACCTTCAATCTTTCCCAGCATCAGAGTCTTTTCAAATGAGTCAGCTCTTTGCAACACGTGACCAAAGTATTGGAGTTTCAGCTTCAACATCAGTCCTTCCAATGAACACCCAGGACTGATCTCCTTTAGAATGGACTGGTTGGATCTCCTTGCAGTCCAAGGGACTCTCAAGAGTCTTCTCCAACACCACAGTTCAAAAGCATCAATTCTTCGGTGCTCAGCTTTCTTTATAGTCCAACTCTCACACCCATACAAGACTACTGGAAAAACCATAGCCTTGACTAGATGGACCTTTGTTGGCAAAGTAATGTCTCTGCTTTTTAATATGCTGTCTATGTTGGTCATAACTTTCCTTCCAAGGAGTAAGCCTCTTTTAATTTCATGGCTACAGTTATCATCTTCAGTGATTTTGGAGCCCCCAAAAATAAAGTCAGCCACTGTTTCCACTGTTTATCCATCTATTTGCCATGAAGTGATGGGACCAGATGTCATGATCTTAGTTTTCTGAATGTTGAGCTTTAAACCAACTTTTTCACTCTCCTCTTTCACTTTCATCAAGAGGCTTTTTAGTTCTTCACTTTCACCACATTGATGGGTGGTGTCATCTGTATATCTGAGGTTATTGATATTCCTCCCGGCAATCTTGATTCCAGCTTGTGCTTCCTCCAACCCAGCGTTTCTCATGATGTACTCTGCATATAAGTTAAATAAGCAAGGTGACAATATACAGCCTTGATGTACTTCTTTTCCTATTTGGAACCAGTCTGTTGTTCCATGTCCAGTTCTAACTGTTGCTTCCTGACCTGCATACAGGTTTCTCAAGAGGCAGGTCAGATGGTCTGCTATTTCCATCTCTTTCAGAATTGTCCACAGTTTATTGTGATCCACACAGTCAAAGGCTTTGGCATGTCAATAAAGCAGAAATAGATGTTTTTCTGGAACTCTCTTTTTCGATGATCCAGCGGATGTTGGCAATTTGATCTCTGGTTCTTCTGCCTTTTCTAAAACCAGCTTGAACATCTGGAAGTTCACAGTTCACATATTGCTGAAGCCTGGCTTGGAGAATTTTAAGCATTACTTTACTAGCGTGTGAGATGAGTGCAATTGTGCAGTAGTTTGAGCATTCTTTGGCATTGCCTTTCTTTGGGATTGGAATGAAAACTGACCTTTTCCAGTCCTGTGGCCACCGCTGAGTTTTCCAAATTTGTTGGCATATTGAGTGTAGTACTTTCACAGCATCATCTTTCAGGATTTGAAATAGCTCAATTGGAATTCCACTAGCTTTGTTCGTAGTGAAGCTTCCTAACGCCCACTTGACTTCGCATTCCAGGATGTCTGGCTCTAGGTGAGTGATCACACCATCGTGATTATCTTTTGTTCGTGAAGATCTTTTTTGTACAGTTCTTCTGTGTATTCTTGCCACCTCTTCTTAATATCTTCTGCTTCTGTTAGGTCCATACCATTCCTGTCCTTTATTGAGCCCATCTTTGCATGAAATGTTCCCTTGGTATCTCTAATTTTCTTGAAGAGATCTCTAGTCTTACCATCAGAATGGATCAGAGTGGTAATGGAGAAATTGGTAAGATTCTAGATATACTTTTAAAGGGGAGCCAACAGAATTTACTGACAGATTGGATGCAAAGTGTTGTCCAAAAGCTTATTCTGAAGATTTTGTTCTAAGAAACTGGAAAGAGGGGTTAGCATTTACTGAATTAGAGCAGAGCAATCTTGACAGAAAGATCAAGTATTTGGTTTGGTATATGTGTCATTTGCTACACCTATTAGACATTTGAGCTGAGATGTAGAACAAGCAATTGGGTATATGAGCCAAGTTTCAGGGAAAGCTTTTGCTAGAGGTATAACTGGGGAGTATTCATGATATCGATAATATTTAAAACACTAGAGTTCAAATGAGAGCCCCACAAGAGAGAGCATGAATTTAGTGAAGATTTAGTTAACTACTTAACAAAAACATATTCTCAGTGCTCTGCAAGTATGAACTCACTTGTTTCTTATAAACCTATTACCTTTTCCCTTTTTACTAATTAACCGAAGCACAGTAAGGTTAACTAACTTGCCCAAGCTCACAAGTAAATTGCTAAGTGGCAGATTTAGAATTTCTAACCCAGGGTGTTCAGATTCAGAGCTTTTGTTTTGTTTTGTTTTGTTTTAATTTTAATTTTAATTAAAAGAGGATAATTACTTTATAATATTGTGGTGGTTTTTGCCATACATTGACATGAATCAGTCATGAGTGCACATGTTTCCCCCCATCCTGAACCGTTCTTCCACCTCCCTCCCTACCTCATCCCCCTGGGTTGTCCCAGAGCACCAGCTCTGAGTGCTCTGCTTCACGCATGGAACTTGCACTGGTCATCTATTTTACATATAGTAATATACATGTTTCAATGCTATTCTCTCAAATCATCCCACCCTCATCTTCTCCCACATATTCCAAAAGTCTGTTCTTTACATCTGTGCCTCTTTTGCTGCCTTGCATATACGATCGTCATTACTGTCTCTCTAAATTCCGTATATATATATATATATATATATATATATATATATATATATATATATGTTAATACAGTGTATTGGTTTTTCTCTTTCTGACCTACTTCACTCCAGATCCAGAGTTCTTATTAGAGAAATCATCTGAAAGCCTGGAAGTTTGTGGCACTACAACAATTTAGAGGCCAGGAAGATAAAATAGATCAGTAAATCCTATTCATAGAACATAATACATTTTATTTTTCCATAGAAATTCTAACTATGCTCAGCGTAGAGAGTAGATTTACCAGTGTTTTGTTTTCTTTGTACTTTTCTATATTTTCTATAGTAAGCATGTTACTTCTAGAATTAGAAAATATTGTATTAAAATAATATTATTTTGAGTTATTTTTTAAACCTCATCTCAAGGGACATATGTCATTCTGTGTATATAACCCATCTCGATGAGAAAATACAGCAAAAATCATTACAGAAAAAATGGAAGTGCTCTCTGCTTGGAGTACGATTAGAGCTACTATAAAATTTACCAGCCACATAACAATCCCCTAGTGTAAAACTGAGCTCTGTTAATGATACAATGACCACAGTCTTAAGTCAGAATGACCTAAACATACTTAGAGGAGGTACGAGCACCTCAAGTAGACTTTTTCTTAAGAATATCATTTGTATGAATACAAGAGTGCAGACCTTCTATTGTCCATGTACACTACCTCGTCACTAGTAGGTTAGCGATACCTTTATTTGTCACATTGCTGCTAGTCTTATTTGTTCCCAACTCCTGGCTAGAACAGGGCATTGAAAAACGAACTAAGGGCTGTGTGTGCATGCTCAGTTGTGTCTGACTCTTTGCGGCCTCATGGATTGTAGCCCACGAGGCTCCTCTTTCCATGGAATTTTCCAGGCAAGAATACTGGAGTGGGTTGCCATTCCCTTCTCCAGGGGATCTTCCCAACTCAGGAACCAAAACCCTGTCTCCTGCGTTGTCTGCATTGGCAGGGGGATTCTTTACCACTAGTGCCACCAGGGAAGCCAAACCAAGCACTGCCTACACACTGTTACATCTGAGTCCTGGAGACTCTGCACTTGGGGCTCATCAGTCCTGGGATCAAAAATGATATCTATTTCAGCTATTTTGATTATTTAAGCCACATTTTAAGGATTTGAAAAAGACATATTAATGCTGTTAAATATAGTAAGAAATCACTTTATACTGTGATTAAGTACAATATTTGCAATATTAAAAAGAATTCTCTTCATTCCTATTCTAAGATAAATGAACTGGGGGAAAAAAATCTAGGCATCCAATTCTACTCCCTAGGCTACTTTTAATTCTACATAAACACTAACTTTAGTGTGAAACGTGCAAGATGAAATGGCAAAATGGAAATACAAGGGAATATACTGTACCTTGTTTTACCTGTAAGGAACACACACCTGACAAAAGGCAATTTTCACATCCAAGGTTGGTTCACTGCAGTAGTACAATAAATGGAGGCTCATAAATACCTACAGAAAAAAAGGGGGCATGAATTGCTAACTCACCTAATCATTCATTATTTAATAGTTATAAACTTTAGTATAATTTGAATTATACACAAGGTGTCATGCACAACATATATTTGGCATAATCCTTTTCAGACCAGTGCTAGGTACTTTTAACAAACTGCAAATATTAAATGAAATAAGGTAAAAAAGGTCTTATCATCTATCCTGATGGATGTCATCACAATCATGAAGACTAGATATAAGAAACTGAATATACCTCATATGTTAAAGTTAATTACATCCTATCACAGAGCACTTTCAGTTCTGGGCTTTCCTGATGGCTCAGATGGTAAAGAATCTGCCTGCAATGCAGGAGACCCAGGTTAGAACCTTGGGTCAGGAAGATTCCCCTGGAGAAATGAATGGCCAACCCGCTCCAGCATTCTTAGCTGGAGAATCCCATGGACAGAGGAGCCTGGTAGGCTATAGTCCATGGGGTCAAAGTTAAGTACATCTTATCACAGAGCACTTTCAGTTGTAGGCATCTAATTCTTAAAAATATCAAATATATGTTCAAGAAGATATATATAAGAATATTTATTGTAGAATTAAGGGCTTCCCCGGTGGTTCAGCAGTAGAGAATCCGCCTGCAATGCAGAAGAGGCAGGAGACTCTGGTTCAGTTTCTGGGTCCAGAAGATCCCCTGGAGAAGGAAAAGACAACCCATTCCAGTTTTTTTACCTAGATAAGCCCATGGACAGGAGAACCTAGTGGGCGATAGTCCATACGGTCGCAAAGAGTCAGACGGGACTGAAGCAACTGAGCACACACTCAAAAAAAACTTAATTTATAATAAAATTACAGACAGGACTTGGAGTAATTGAATCAGAGCTTAGGGTATCAGCATAGATAAACATTTCAAACATGATGCTGAATGGGGAAAAAGTATCTTTCAAAAAAGTATCAATATCATTATTAATGTAAAATTTTGAAGTACATAAAATAATATAAATTGCTTTGTTATCTAACCATAGAGTAAAAAAGATACTATATTAACATGTGTTTAATCGTGGTGGTAAGAAAAGATTTCAAGTATATTATTTTCTGTATGTTTCTTAAAACTCCTAAAGTTTTAAGGAGAGGATAATAATCTAGAGGTGGAAGTGCCAAATCAGGTATTGGTTATTTGGAAATGATGAGGCAGCATCAGAAAAATCCAACTGAAATCTTATTCAGTTCAATTGAACACACTTGATTGAATATTTATTATGCAAAAGATACAATTCTGTGATTAAACAATTTTAAAGCCACTATTGACAAAGACTTCTGTTTCAGGCAATATGAATGGCAAGATATCCTGAAAACCACTTTCAGTGCAAAAAGTGTTAAAAAGGTTAGATGAAAGAGACAAAATATTTTTAAAATGCATAGCTGAGCTGCTCAAAAAGAAAAAAGGGTAAGAAGAATTCTGCGAGACTGAAAACAAAGTGAAAGGATCCATGCGGAGAAGTAAATGAGCTGAACCCGTCACTTGTGCGCAGACCATCTGCTGATGTCTGAAGATCAGAACCTTAGCTTTTAAAGGGCAGCAGGCAAGAAGCCGAAGCTTGGAGCTGATCTGTGACGGGTAGTCACACTGGAAACACCTGCATAACATTTACTACAAGAAGTTCCAAACAAAACTCGGGAACAAGCAAAATAATTCCAGAAGTTCAGAATTGCAAATATATACACACATATATATTTTTTACATTGGAATGTGTGTAGATTTTTTAAATACAAAAAAAGAATGGCAGGAGTAGAATATATAAGACATTTCTGAAGAACAAGGTGGATATTTGAGGGGGTTGGGAGAGAATTGCTCTACCAGACAAGATTTAATATAAAGCTGTAGTATGTAAAGCTACATGGTATTGATGCCGAGAGAGTTGCTCATTCATGTCCGACTCTTTGTGGCTCCATGGACTGTAGCCCACCAGGCTCCTCTGTCCATGGGGTTCTCCAGGCAAGAATACCGGAGTGGGTAGCCATTCTCTTCTCCGGGGGATTTACCCGACCCAGAGATCGAACTGGGGCCTCCTGCACTGCAGGCAGATTCTTTAACATTTGGGCCACCAGGGAAAGAAAGTGAAAGTGGAAGTGAAAGTCTCAGTTTTGTCCGACTCTTTGGCATCCCATGGGCTATACAATCCATGGAATTCTCCAGGCCAGATTACTGGAGTGGGTAGTTGTTCCCTTCTCCAGAGGATCTTCCCAAACCAGGAATGGAACAGGGGTCACCTATATTGTGGGCGGATTCTTTGTCAGCTGAGCCAACCAGGGAAGCCCAAGAATAGTGGAGTGGGTAAGCCTAACCCTTCTCCAGAGGATCTTCCTAACCCAGGAATCGAACCCAGGTCTCCTGCATTGCAGGTGGATTCTTTACCAGCTGAGCTATCAGAGAAGCCTGACTAATAGATCAGAGAGCCCAGAAGCAGATGCTTACATACATGGAATCAAACAGATAATGTTATGTTAATGTAGATGTTTAAACCTGATTATATTAAAGATACCTGGGAAAAGATGAAACTTTGCATTAAACCATGCAGAGACAATTAGTCATGAATACTGGGGCAAGGGGAAAAGGACATACACCCTTTGCTAAGAGACAGTTGCTTCTCGTATTTGTGCAAGTCTTACAGGCAGAGGCGCTGGCTGCCTTTATTCCAGACTATGTTCTCAAGGATAGTTATAAGAAAAAACAGCCTTGGAAGGGAAAGATGCCACTCTCTGGAGTATAAGGCAGGTTTTATTACTATCTATTATCCAGTATAATATAGACAAGGTGCCCCTCTAGGTTAAAGGTAAGGCGTGCTAACCTCCCACTACAAGAGACCCTCTTCTGTAACACAACTCACTGTTTGTGTGGTAGTCATCTGACCTTCCTTGAGTCACCCTATGGGAACTGGGTTTGAGAAACTGGCGTGAATTCTGACACTGTAGCTCCTGCTATTAATGTGAGTAGTAAAGAACTTTTCACCTGACTCGGGAACTGCGTTTCTTCTGCCCCAGCATCCTCTGGCAGGCTACTTTGTTAGCTTGCAGGCAGAGTAACATCTTAGACTGTTAAAAGTTCTTCACAATCTCTACCTCACATTGTATACAAAACACAATTCCAGATGGATAAAATTGTTCAAGAAAGCCCAAACTTTAAATAATATGGAAGGAAATGTAGTTGAATATCTGAAAAATACATCATAAATAATATGCAAGTTGGTGGGAGTTGGGAGGGAAGTTCAAGAGGGAGGGCATATGTGTATACCTGTGGCTGATTCATGTTGATGTATGGCAGAAACCATCACACTACTGTAAAGTAATTACCCTCCAATTGAAATAAAATTTAAAAAAAACAAACATGTAAGTTGCTACCTTATAAAGGAAACTGTTGACAAAACAGACTACTTAAAATGAATCATTTCTGTTTATGAAAAAATGTGACAGGGTAAAAAAAAGTAGGCCATAAATTCAGAAAAGATATTTGACAGACACATAACCAGAGGAAGATTCATCCAGAATCTATAAAGAGCCCCTAAAATATGAGAATAAAAAGGCAGAGAATCCACAAGAAGAATGGACAATAAAAAATGGACTACATTTCATAGAAAAAGAAATATAAAAGCTTTCATAAATATATGTGTAATTTTAAGCCACACTGAGATACTATTTTATACCTATCAAATTGATAAAAACTGAAAAGTATGATAATGTTCAGTTTTTACAAAGCAGTTGCTCAGATGGGGATGTTTATACACTGCTCATAGTTATACACAACTGGCAGTTAGAATAACCAAATTCAGGGGCAAAATAGCACTAGGAAATAAACTTCTGCATACCCTGCTGCTGCTGCTGCTAAGTCGCTTCAGTCGTGTCCGACTCTGTGCGACCCCATAGACGGCAGCCCACCAGGCTCCCCCGTCCCTGGGATTCTCCAGGCAAGAACACTGGAGTGGGTTGCCATTTACCACCCAGCAATTCTATTTCTATACATATTTCCAGAGACACTCTTGTGTTTTGCTACCAGGATACACATAAAAGGCAGTTCATGAGAATACTTTTGTAATGGTAAAATAAATAATAAAAACTAATACTAGGAAAAAACAAATAATCATAGAAAGACCAATGAATAAACTATGGTACATTCATTGAGTACAAAGCAATGAAATGGTTGTTCAAAGAAACAAACATCCAGGTGACACAATATCATAAACATTTTAAACAAATGAAAAGAAATCCTACAGTATGTAGTTTCTTTTTTCTTTGATTGGGCTTCTTTTGTTCAGCAAAATGCTTTTAAATGTATCTATGTTGGCATAAATATCAATAATAGTTCTATTTATTGCTGAGTAAAATGTATCAGTTAATTTATCTATTCTGCTTTTAGACATTAGAGGTGTTTCTAATTTTTGGATATCAATAATGTTGCATGAACATTTATGTACATGTATTTTTGCACAAATATGTTTTCATTTCTTTGGGGAAAATATCTAAAGAGGGAATTGTTGGGTCATTGGATAAGGATATATTTAACTTATTAAAAACTGTTAGACACATTGGCTACCCACTGTAGCAATGCATAAAAATTCAGTTGCTTCACATCCTTGCCAACAATTGGAGTTATCAGTTTTCTAAATTTTAGTCAGTATTTAGTAATATTTCATTATAGTTTTATTTTTTTACTTCCCTGATGACTAATAGTGTTAACAACTTTTCCATGTGTTTATTGGCCATTTATTTATTTTATTTGGTGAAGTGCCTTTTCAAGTACTTTGTCCATTTGGTGAGACTGTAAATAGGGGAAGGGGGTTGTCTTTTTATAGAAATTTCAGAAATTCTCTATTTCAGGTAAAAGTTTACTATTACTTACATGTATTATGAATATTTTCTTTCAGTCTGTAGCTTACATATTCAGGTTACTAATGTTGTTTTTCAGTGAATAATAATTTTATGAAATTTATTTTACAATTTTTTTCCTTTAATTATTAGTGTTTTCTTGATTTTGTTAGGGCTCTTTGCCCACCCCAAGTTCATTAGGATTTTCCTGCACATTTTCTTCATGAAGCTTGACATTGTTATTTTTATTTTTAGGTCTGTGATACCTCTCCAATAAATTTCAATTCATGCTATGATGTATATGTTGAGATTCACTTTTATTTCCTTAATGATACCCAGCGGCTCAAACATTCTTGGTGAAAAGACTTTCCTTTCCATATTGAGTTGTCTGCTGTCTTCGTTCAATTGACTGCACCAGTGTAAGTCTATTTCAGCACTCCATTCTATTCCATTTATCTGTTGTCTATCTTTAACCCAATACCATCCTGTCTTGATTACTGTAGATTTATAATAGTCTTAAAATTAGGTAAATACTTCAAAATTTTGTTTTTATTTGGGAGACTAGTCGAGGTCTCTGCATTTCCACATTAATTTTAAAATCAGCCTAGTGTTTCAAAATATTAATAAGTTAAAAAAGAAAACCTTCTAAAATGTTGTTTTGGATTGCATTGGGAAGAACAGATATCTTAAAGTTGAGTGTTCTATCCACCACAATCATAGTATATTTGTCCATTTACTTGAGTACTCTCTAATTTATCTTGGTAATGTTTTGCAGTTTACAGTATATAAATATACCTTATACGTTTTTTAAGTTTACTCTTAAACATTTATATTTTTGATGCAATTATAAATGACATTTTCATTTTCACTTCCTAAACACTCATTTCTAAAAATAGTCAATTTTTGTAAGTGACCTTATATTTAGAAGCTTGCTAAATTCACTTATTATGTGTGTGTTAGTCACTTGGTCGTGTCCAACTCTTCAGTACCCCACACACTGTAGCCTGCCAGGCTCCTCTGTCCATGGATTCTCCAGGCAAGAATACTGGAGTGGGTTGCCATTTCCCTTCTCCAGGGGATCATCTTGATCAACAGATTGAACTCAGGTCTTCTGCATTGCAGGTGAATTCTTTCCTGTCTGAGTCACCTAAATCTAGTAAATATTTTGCTGATAGTTTAGGAGTTTCTTTACACACAAAAATGTCTTCAGTGAAGACAGTTTTTGCTTTTTCCTTTCCAGTATGCCTTTTATTTTTTTCAGCTAATTGTCCTGCCTTTGAAACAACATTGAATAGAAGTGATGACTTGCTGATAATCTCTGCCTTTTAACAGATCCACATATCCATTTTCATTTAAATTATGAACATTAAGTCCATCATCATACAATTAGTTTTGAATGTGTGTGTGCTAAGTCGTTTCAGTCTGTTTCAACTCTGAGAGTCTATAGACTGTAGCCTGTCAGTCTCCTCTGTCCATGAAATTCTCCAGGCAAGAATACTGGACTGGGTAGTAAGGCCCTCCTCCAGGGGAATCTTCCCCGGGATCAAAACCACATCTTTTATGTCTCCCGCATTGGCAGGCGGGTTCTTTACCACTAGCGCCACCTGGGAAGTCATTAGTTTTGTATTTATTCTTTTATCCCAATTTTCTGGAAGAGCCTTTCTGTAAGAATTGAGTATTGGTTTGTTTCCCATTTTATTTTACATAATAAGTTATTATTTATACTTCTTTTTCTTTTATTAATGAGTGTTGCTCTAGAGTTTGCAATCTTCATTTTTAATTTTTAGTAAATTAGATTCAAATAATATTATTCTACTCCAAACATGTAGTTTTAAAAACTTACAATGGTATGCTTCAATTTTCACCTCTAATCCTTTAAGATACTGTTATCATATGCTTTATTTATACATATTTTATAAACCCTACAGCACATTGCTATTATTTTTCCTTTGCGTAAGTCATTCTATTTTAAAGAAATTAAGAATTTACAAAGAAAAGTATTTTATATTTAATCATATATTCTGTGTGTAGTCCTTTCACACCTCTAAGTTTATTTTTAAGCACTTTTATTCTTATATTTTCATGTTATTATAAATGACATTTTTATTTCATTTCCATTTTCCAAATGCTCATTTTCAGCATTTAAAAGATGATTTTCCAAGATTTCCTGGTGGTCCAGTGGTTAAGACTTCGCTTTCCAATGGAGGGGGTGTGGGTTCCATCCTTGGTCAGGGAGATAAGATCCCACATGCCTTGAGGCCAAAAACCCAAAACACAAAACAGAAGTAATACTGTAACAAATTCAGTAAAGACTTTAAAAATGTTCTACTTCAGAAAAAAAAAAGGGGGTTGTTCCCTTGCTGTTTCACTACCTCGTGTGTGCGTGCGTGCTCAGTCACTCGGTCATGTCCACTCTGTGACGTTATGGACTGTAGCCTGACAGGCTCCTCTGTCCATGGGATTTTCCAGACACGAATACTGGAGCTAGTGGCCATTTCCTCCTCCAGGGGACCTTCCCGTAGAGTGCATTAAATGGGGAAATGTTCTCCCGGCCACTCTCAGTCTTTTCCTTCTTCTCACAGCACTTTGTTCATACTTTAATTATGAGTATCTTGTAATACTGTAACTGTTCATATGTTTGCTCCATACTATATTATGACCTTTGGGGGAAATGATTCTGTTCTATTCACGCTCACAACACCAGGACAGAGCACTACTCGTAGTGTATAGTTAACGTCAAATAAATGTTTATTGAATAAAAAAAGAATCAAAGGAAAAAAGCTTCTTTCCTTCTCTACCACAAATCTAAGTATTTTCACTATCTTCTCATATTGAGACCTGTGAATTTTCAACAAATTTGATCCAAACAAATTAGTAATGAGGAGTCTGCAGTAGTGAAAGTACGAAAGAGCCTAGCAAAGACAACCTCAGAAATCTTAGCAAGCAGGAATGTTTTTGTTCTGTACTGCTGACCTGGACATGTGGGAAATAACATCCAGCCCACCCACCTGAAATGAACAATGTATTTTCATTTTTAATGAATGAATAATCTTTCTATGAAAAGCAAGTATCTTGACCTTTCCTGATTCGCATTATAAAGATTCCAAATGTATTAATTGCACCTATGGCCAAGTCACTAAATCAAGGCAGAAGCTTCTGGTTCTACAAAGGGACATTAAGAGAAAAAGGACACTCAGTATGATAATTCTAGTGAATTACAGAAAGCTAGTCTGGTAATTATATTTCCTGATAGCATGGTAGAGAACATCTGGCACCATTACATAGAAACAGCATAAATGGCCAGGGCATTATCCTGACATTAGTCTACAATGGAATTAGTGAGAGCATCTTGGTATCTATGAATAGCTTGAAAAGGGAGGGGATGATAACTGGGGGAGTTTAGTGCTTTCAATTACTGGTTGTTCTTTTGGGAAAACCCCCATATGTTCATTTCTTGCCATGTACTCTACTGAGTTCCTCCTCATTACATGCCTATAGGAGTTAATGGCTACTCTGAGCAGAACAGTAGGCCAAATTGTATGAATGAGATACACTTGAGAATTCATTAGGCTAAACTGGTGCACAGCAGTTGCTATAAAAGAATGCAACTATGATGTGTTTTAATAGCTTAGATCAATACTTAAATTCTTTTGTATGTGAGATGTGCCAGCTAAACCACAGGAAGCTTGAGAATCTTTGCAGATGAAAAAATCAAATTGTTCTGGGCAGCTCCAGGCTCCCATGGTTTGTCACTGAAATGCAATATATAGAGGGGAAGACCAAATGACCTACTGATTCCAAAAATAGCCTAAGGTCCAGCAGTTGCCAAGGTGAGTTGGTACACAACAAACTCATTGTAAATAATTTTTGTATTTCATACATCTCTCATTTATTATAAATGACTAACAGCCTGCAAGCATATATACAATATTTAAATACAAAGTCACTGTTAATTACAAAACACTGCTTCTTCTATGCCCAAAACAATTCTCCCAACTATATGCAGAAAAAAAGTAATTATATCTTAAAACTAGTAATTATCTTTCCAAGTGCTGATACAGAAAATGAAATTAAATTTAATTCTATTAACAACTGTTTATATGTTCACTTTAAAATATTATTAAGTCTTTACATCCATGGACTATCATTTAGAGCAGGACTCAGCAAGCTGTAGTCCATGGACCAAATTCAACTCACTGCTGCTGCTGCTGCTGCTGCTAAGTCGCTTCAGTCGTGTCCAACTCTGTGCGACCCCATAGACAGCAGCCCACCAGGCTCCCCCGTCCCTGGGATTCAACTCACTACCTGCTTGTAAATAAAGTTTTATTGGAACACAGCCCATTGATTCATTTACATATTATCTAAGGCTGCTTTTACACTATTGTGGCAGAGCTGAGTAATTGTAGGAGGGAATATATGGCCTGCAAAGTCTAAAATATTTACCATCTCACCATTTACAAAAATGATTGCCTCTGATGAGAGCACTCTTCCCACAAACATCTAGGAGAACATGATTAACTTCAGGAAATATGCTATCTCCTTTCAAGGAATCAGTGCTTGTCTACCTCTAAAAGCTGCTGCTGCTGCTGCTAAGTCACTTCAGTCGTGTCCGACTCTGTGTGACCCCATAGACGGCAGCCCACCAGGCTCCCCTGTCCCTGGGATTCTCCAGGCAAGAACACTGGAGTGGGTTGCCATTTCCTTCTCCAATGCATGGAAGTGAAAAGTGAAAGTGAAGTCGCTCAGTCGTGTCTGACTCTTAGTGACCCCACGGACTGCAGCCTACCAGGCTCCTCCATCCATGGGATTTTCCAGGCAAGAGTACTGGAGTGGGGTGTCATTGCCTTCTCCGCCTCTAAAAGCTAAGTATCTCTTAAAATACTATTTATATAACAAGATGATTCCTTCCACAGAAGTCCTCTGATAAGCTTATTTAGCAGAAGTAAAGCAATAGAGACCAAAATGTAAGCGATGGGTTGTTGTATTTTGTTGTTTAGTCGCTAAGTTGTGTCTGACTGTTTTGCAACCAGAGATGGGGGAAAGAGGCAAATGAAGAAGAAATGGAGTGGAGTATTAAGAGATAGAACATATCAAATAAAAGATGTATAAATGGTGGAATTCAACAACTCAAGAACTATAACATGCACAAACCTTGTTGAGCTTTCTGAATTTTGGACAAACAGCATTGCTTCCAGTCCTGGGAACCCGGTAAAGTTAGCTAACGGAAACTCATGTCATAAAGCTCTACATGTGCTGGGTAAAATATAACAAAAAATTAACAGACAGCTGAATTTATAGTAAAAAAAGAAAACTGCCAGTGATGTTGAAGTTAATAAGCTTACAAAATCTGAGTGTGCACATCTCTTCCCACCTCCATGCTCAATGACACTTCTTCAGTTTTTTAAACTTGGCTATGCTGGGGATATGCTACAAACCTGAGCACTTTTTCTCAGAGAGCTTATAATTAAACATCTACTAACACACCACTGGAAGTTACCAGGTACCGAAAATGATAGAGAAAAAAAAAACCTGAAAGATGAATCATATATTTTCTATAAATATCATGAGGAAAGCAAACATCACAAGTGAGAATCGTCAGATACTATAAAAGAAATATTACAACACCACAAGAATTTCAGACATGACAGAAAAAAACAGAAAGACCATATGTAGGAATGAGAAAAATAATTAAAGAGTCAAAATAAATGTGATAAGAAATAAGCTAGTGATGTGATAAAAGGAAAAATGGATAGATTTGAAAATGAACTAAATAGAAATTGTGAAAAACGTAGCTTTAAAATTAAAAGCCTTATAGATTAAACAGGTTAAACTAAAACAGTTGAGCTAATGAACTGGTAGGACATTCACAGAAATTTGTGACAGAATAATAAAGAGATGAAAAATATGAAAGATTGAGAGACATATGCAATACAAGGTCAAAAATAAATATAATGGGAGTTCCAGAAAGAACAAAGCAAATAAACAGAAAATGCAAAGGGGCAATATCTGAAGTAATAATGAAGTAATAACATGAATTTAATTCTTAAAAACTGAAAAACATAATGAAGTACTTAGCAGGATAGATAAGGATATATCCATGCCTAGAAATATCATGACCAACTGTAGAAGAGCCAACACAGTGATAAAATCTTAAAAACAATTAGAGATAAGAGTCAGAATCCCCAGAAAATAATGATGGGACTGAAGGAAGACTGATGGGCATAAAATAAAGTGGGTAGGAAAAATGATGTTTTAGAAATAAACCAATTAAAACACACTATAGAACTAACATATTAAGAACAATAAAACGTACAAACAAAAGAGATCAGTTTATCACCAACATATAATAGAAAGAAAAGTGCTCTAATGTTGATAAGAAAAATTCTAATTTTGATGAGGAGACATAGTATGATTGGCAACCAGCTGAAAGAGAACTAAATAACACTGGGGATATTCTTCCTCCTTTACCAAAGAGAGATACAGACACCAAGCAAAGTGGTCAGTACAACAGAAAATCCCAATACAAAAGATGGCTACCAAAGTAATTTTTTAAAGGGCTTCGATCTTCATAGTGAAGAAATAAAAAATAAGATAGCATTTATTCACCAAGGGCTTCCCTGGTGGCTCAGATTGCAAATAATCTGCCTACAAAGCAGGAGACCCAGGTTCAATTTCTGGGTTGGGAAAATCCCCTGGTAAAAAGCAATGTTTATCCACTCCAGTATTCTTGCCTGGAGAATCTCGTGGATAGAGGAGCTGAAGTCCATGGGGTCTCAAAAAGTCAGACACAAACTCAGTGACTAACACTTTCACTTTTCACTCTTTACTCACCAAATTGAGGAATTTTTTTTGATGAAACAATATTAAATGCAGAGAAACAGACGTACCCTGCTCTCCTCCCCCCAAACATTCATTTTGCTCAATACTTCACTCATGTTTACCCAATATAAAATATGCACTAAATAAATACTTGTTGAGTGAATCAATAGGTGTTGCAAATAAATATCCATGCACTAAGGGGGCAGTTGACAACAGGTATTCAATTGCTTAAAAATGCATTTAAGACAAGTAATTCTGTACCTAAGAATTTGTGCTAAAGATATAATCAAATATCTTACAAACATCTAAGAATGTTCACCACAGCACTATATATAGTAAAATAATTGCAAAATAAAGTGTTCAGTAAAATGGATTAATAATTACTGTAAAACCATATATCATAATTCCATTTAAGCATTTATAAATTATAAGATGGATGAATGTTCACAATATATTATAAAGTGGAAAAACATAACAGAAATATATTACAATATGTCCTCAGTCTTTTGGGCATCCCTGGTGAACCAGTGGTAAATAATACTCCTGCCAATGCTGGAGACAAAGGTTCAGTTCCTGGGTGGGGAAGATCCCCTGTAGGAGGAAAAGGCAACCCACTCCAGTAATCCTGCCTCGGAAATCCCATGAACAGAGGAAGCTGGTGGGCTACAGTCCATGGGGTCGCAGAAAGTCAGACACTATTTGGTGACTAAACAGAAAAACAAGTTCAATCTTGTAAAAACTAAATGGATATGGATAGATATGAATATAATTTTACAGAGCTAGAAATGTGCTTTGTGCTTTTATGTATTTTCCAGTTTCTACAATGAAGACTACCTCTTTTTAATAAGGAAAAATGTTATTACAGGATATGGTAAAATAACAGATGCAAAGCTTTTAAGTGAAATAAAACACAGCAAACATCTAAGCAACTTCTTTTCACAGATTAGAAACTTGAGGCCTAATGGTAAACAGTTAGTAAATCTTCCAAATTCATATACGTCATCAGTGAGGCAATAAGGACTCTAATCCGAATGTCCCAAACGCTATGCAGTAAACACAGGTTAAGATTCCTCAAAATGTTGGCTGGCAAACATTTTAAATATACCAGTGATGGCCTCTGAGGCTTCTGAGATGGCTCAATGGTAAACAACACACCTACCAATGCAGGAGATGTGGGTTTGATCCCTGGGTGGGGAAGAGCCCCTGGAGAAGGAAATGGCAACTCCCTCCAGTATTCTTGCCTGGAGAATTCCGTGGATGGAGGAGCCTGGCGGGCTAAAGCCCATAGGGTCGCAAAAGAGTTGGACCCGGCTAAACAACAACAAAAATAGCCTCTGACCAACTGATTTTTTTTCCTCTTCTAAATGCTCCTAAAATTCATGTATATGGGGTTTGCATCCAGACACAAGTGTTTTACTTATTTTTCTAGAATATCCCGTATACAATTACATTAACACAGAGAAACAAGATTTTTATCATCCTTATAATTTATAAATCTAATAAAATGTTTCTTGAATTGCTTCTAGTGGGTTTAACAGACACCTCCATTTCAGATCTCATTATCACAAAACTTATTTTGTCTAGGCGTGAGATCGAAACTACTATATTTTTGCCTGGTTATATCTTTTTTGTCATGACATTTTCCATCTAAATATCAAGAAGTATAAAGTTCGGCTCCTCTGTTACTGCAAGAAACCCTGGGTATCTCCCACCACCACAGACATGATCATATTCACAGAAAACTCAGCATCTGACATCTGCATGCTCCATTCACCCACAGTCATTTGTAGGTTTGTGTGTGTGTACACATGTGAATTACATGTGGTCTTTTTTCCTAAATAGGTACCCGAGGTAAAGGGAAAAGAAAGTTGTGTCTGACTCTTTGAAATTCCATGGACTGCAGCCTGCCATGCTCCTCTGTCCATGGAATCCTCCAGGCAAGAACACTGGAGTGGGCAGCCATTCCCTTCTCCAAGGCATCTTCCCGACCCAGGGATTGAATCCTGCATTGCAGGCAGATTCCTTACCTTCTGAGCCACCAGGGAAGCCCCAGATAAGGGAAAAGATGATTTTTTTTCCTTAGTGATTCCACATTAACAATATTTGTAAAGCATGGAGCAGAATGTTTTTTATAGAGTAAGAGTTAACTATGTATCTTTATACATACATTTGATTAGATAAGTAAATAACATTTCACATCACAGAGGATAAGACATACAGATTACAAGCCCCAAAGAGTAAAAATAGACAAAATGTTTGTAGTTTTATTTTGATTTTTAGTCCGAATTACTTATGATATGTATAACCATTTTTGTACTAACTTCACTTTAAAAGGAAAATTTGAATTCTTAGCACATGAAGTGAATGAATATATGTATATATCCAGTATCCACTCTGTCAGGTGCTACAGAGAGGACTCCAAGTATGAAAGTGAACAATTCAAAGATAAAAGGTAAAAATTAGTGCCTTTAATGAATTCCCATTAAATTAAAATACTGTACATATATATATATAGGTTTTTTTTTATCCTCAGAGTTCAAAATTTTCTATATTAGAGTACTTTTTAAAAATTTTTCTAAGGATGGAGTTTTCTAAGGATGTTTATTTTAACACAGATGGGCATAATAATATGCTTTAAGCCAGAAAAAGCAATAAACCTTTGGGCAATCCATTTAAAAGGCAAAATAAAATCCAATTCCACTGAACAAGTAGCATTATTGCCTTAATTATGCATCCCCAGAATAACTAGGCCAACAGGGGCTATTAATTAGGTGAAATGTCAACTTGAATCTTTGAGAGGTGTTGAACTTACAACGAACAAATCCATCCCTTAAGTGATGCGGAAAAAAATCTAACAATGTAATGAGAAGAATAAATTCAGAGGTCACTTTATCTTCCAGTCACTTAGCAACTGAATTGGAGTGAAGAGGGCAAGAGGGAAATGATTTGTAAAAATAATTAACCATAAACTCTGAAGCAGACATTAGTACAGAGGAAGCAGTTTTTTCCCAGGGCTTCAAGCCAACTCTCCTAGTAGAAACATATTTATTTATCGTCACACAAAGCCCCAGAGATAAGGCTTACCACCATTTCTTTTTTCCATACATTCCTCTGTCCCTGCCAACTTCTTCTTTCTACTGCTCTACTTCACACACACACACACACACACACACACACACACGCAAAACTAAAGCCATGTTCTTTGTCTTCTTCACACCCTCTTTCCACCTCGGGTTTGCAGGACAGATTCCTCTTACTAGCCTCTTGCTGCAGGCACAATTAGCACACATCCTATTTTGCACAGCCAAATCTTTTTAAATTCTAAAGTAAAGCACAGCGCAGATAGACTTAGCATCAAACAGAGTGAAGTCAGAAAGAGAAAAATAAATATCATATACTAAGTTGCTCCAGGAGTGTCTGACTCTGAGACCCTATGGATCTTAGCCCACTAGACTCCTTTGTCCATGAGATTTCCTAAGCAAGAATACTGGGGTGGGTTGCCATTTCCTTCTCCAGGGGATCTTCCCAAACCAGGGATCAAATCCACTTCTCTTATGTCTCCTGCATTGCCCACCTGGGAAGCACATACGTGGAATCTAGAAAAATGATGCAGACACAGACGTAGAGAACAAATATATGGATACCAAGGTGGTGAGAGGAATTGGGAGATTCGGACTGACAGATACACACTTTTGATACTATGTACAAAATAAATAACTAATGAGAAGTACTGTGTAGCACAGGGAACTCTACTTAATGCACTGTGGTGACCTAAATGGGAAAGAAATCCAAAAAAGATGGAATATATGTATACCTATAGCTGATTTAATTTGCAGTACAGTAAAAACACAATATTTTATTTTTTTTATTTTTAAATTTTATTTTATTTTTAAACTTTACACTATTGTATTGGTTTTGCCAAATATCGAAATGAATCCGCCACAGGTATACATGTGTTCCCCATCCTGAACCCTCCTCCCTCCTCCCTCCCCATACCATCCCTCTGGGTCGTCCCAGTGCACCAGCCCCAAGCATCCAGTATCTTGCATCGAACCTGGACTGGTGACTCATTCCATATATGATATTATACGTATTTCGATGCCATTCTCCCAAATCATCCCACCCTATCCCTCTCCCACAGAGTCCAAAAGACTGTTCTATACATCAGTGTCTCTTTTGCTGTATTTTAAAGCAACTATACTGCAACTATACTTTGACTTCCCTGGTAGCTCAGATGGTAAAGTGTCTGTTTACAATGTGGGAGACCTGGGTTCGATCCCTGGGTCAGGAAGATCCACTGGAGAAGGAAATGGCAATCCACTCCAGTACTATTGCCTGGGAAATCCCATGGACAGAGGAGCCTGGTAGGCTACAGTCCATGGGGTCACAAAGAGTCGGACACGACTGAGCGACTTCACTTACTTATACTTTGGCTACCTGATGTGAAGAACTGACTCATTGGAAAAGACCCTGATGCCGGGCAAGACTGAAGGCAGGAGAAGGGGACGAAAGAGGATGAGATGGTTAGATGGCATCACCAACTCGATGGACATGAATTTGAGCAAGCTTCAGGAGTTGGGAATGGACAGGGAAGCCTGGTATGCTGCAGTCCTTGGGATCACAGAGAGTCGGACATGACTGAGTGACTGAACTGACTGATAGTCCAATGAAAATTAATTTAAAATATAAGCACAAATTTAAGGAACCAAAATTGTAAACAGCTATTCATTTCATTTAGTAACATATTTCTTTATATTAGAGTAAAGAAAGAAAAGGAGGATACTTGGGATATGACCAACACAAACTCATATCACAACCCATTTATTCCAGCAGAATAAATCATAAATTCATATGAGGTCAAACGTCCCCTCAATTTATTCTTTTAAATTAATTTTTTTAAAGTGGATATTTTAAAAGTATGTTTATTATAAGAATAATGTGTGTGCTTAGTCATTCAGTTGTGCCTGACTCTTGCAACCCCATGACTGTAGCCCGTCAGGCTCCTTGGTCCATGGGATTTTTCAGGCAAGACTCCTAGAGTAGATTGCTATTTCCTCCTCCAGGTATAAGAATAATATGTCTGTAATTTTAGGAAATGTAGTAATATACAGTAATATTGTCTTGTGGTTATTACAAAGATTGTAGCAGGTTTAACCAAGTAATACTTAACCTTTTAGAAAAAACTATTTTCTTTAATAATAATTAAATTAGGAGACAATTTGAAGATTTTTCTCTTTAGATAATTATTTCATGGAAAAAATATTTTATATTCTTTAAGTAGAATATTTATTTTCTTGCATTTAAATTGTTTTAATTATCCGCTAGTGTAACCCATCGGAGAAGGCAATGGTACCCCACTCCAGTATCCCATGGACGGAGGAGCCTGGTAGGCTGCGGTCCATGGGGTCGCTAAGAGTCGGACAGACTGAGCTACTTCACTTTCACTTTTCACTTTCATGCATTGGAGAAGGAAATGGCAACCCACTCCAATGTTCTTGCCTGGAGAATACCAGGGACAGGGGAGCCTGGTGGGCTGCCATTGATGGGGTCACACAGAGTCGGACACGACTGAAGTGACTTAGCAGCAGCAGCAGCAGCGTAAGCCATAGATTATGAAATGAAGTTAGGAGAAGGCAAAAAACATCTACTGAAAATCATCTACAGGCAGAATTCTCTGCTAAGTGCTTTTTATGATAATTAATTGTTTAATATTTTTTCAGAAATACATATATGAACAACAGTGTATCTCCTAATCTAACAGCATAAACCTGCACGTACTTCTGCAAAGCTTATGTTTAGAAATCTTATCTCTATCCAACCTAAATAAATTGTGATATACTAAGTTGCACAGAAAAAAACCATTTTAAAATGTACACTACATAAATGCCAACAAACTACTTGTTTGAAAAATGTGTAATCATCACTTCATGGCAAATAGATGAGGAAGCAGTGGAAACAGTGGCTGACTTTATTTTTCTGGGCTCCAAAATCACTGCAGATGGTGACTGCAGCCATGAAATTAAAAGATGCTTACTCCTTGAAAGGAAAGTTATGACCAACCTAGACACCATATTCAAAAGCAGAGACATTACTTTGTCAACAAAGGTCCATCTAATCAAGGCTATGGTTTTCCCAGTGGTCATGTATGGATGTGAGAGTTGGACTATAAAGAAAGCTGAGCGCAGAAGAATTGATGCTTTTGAACTGTGATGTTAGAGAAGACTCTTGAGAGTCCCTTGGACTGCAAGGAGATCCAACCAGTCCATCCTAAAGGAAATCAGTCCTGGGTGTTCATTGGAAGGACTGATATTGAAGCTGAAACTCCAATACTTTGGCCACCTGATGTGAAGAGCTGACTCATTTGAAAAGACCCTGATGCTGGGAAAGACTGAAGGCAGGAGGAGAAGGGGACAACAGAGGATGAGATGGTTGGATGGCATCACCAACTCAATGGACATGGGTTTGGGTGAACTGTGGGAGTTGGCAATGAACAGAGAGGCCTGGCGTGCTGTGGTTCATGGGGTTGCAAAGAGTCGGACACGACTGAGCGACTGAACTGAACTGAACTGAATCAAACAAAAAGGTATTTTAATATGACTCATGACAAAATAGAATGTTATGTCATACACATTTAGTTTGCTTTAATTTCATCTATGATATTTCATGATTAGTTGAAATGTCACAAGAACAAAAAATAAAGTTCAAAAAAACACCATTAGAAAGCTGGCCTGTATTTAGCCAACACTTGCAAGAGCTTTGTGTGTGCTTAGTCATGTCCAGCTGTCTGCGGCCCCATGGACAGGGGCAATAGTTGGCCCGACTCCTCTGTCCATGGCATTTTCCAGAAAAGAAAACTTGAGTGGATTGCCATTTCCTACTGTAGGGGATCTTCCAGACCCTGGAATAGAACCTGCATCTCTTAAGTCTCCTGTTTTGGCAGGTGGATTCTTTACCACCAACACCACCTGGGAAGCCCCACCTATAAGAGCTACTCAAGTCAAGTGTTTCATCCACAGTTAAATAAAAAGAACAAAAACGAAGATTCAAGTTTCACAAGATACTAACAGTTTGAACCTATTTTTTTTTTAATTGAACAATAGGTAATGTGGAAAAATATAAGATCATTATAGGAGTAATATGATTTCAAAAAAAGATATGAATCATGAATTATATCCACTCTCTTTCTGAAAGTAATAACATTTTGATAAATGGATGGTGGAGTCAGGAAAGAAAAGGCAGTGGTGCCATGAATCCTCCTTAAGTTCTGTTTAGTCTAAACATATGAAAAGTGACAGAGAAATATTTTATTTTCTTCTTTTATATACATTGATCATATAATTAACTGGTTAGTATTTAGAAGCAAATGTATGTATACGTATTAAACTCCATTTGAGTTTAAAGTTAGAAAAGCAAGTTCAAAATTTTACAATTACTTCTGAATAAAAAAACAGAAGTTAATGTTTCTTCTAGTGACATTTTCCCCACTCCAGTACTCTTGCCTGGAAAATCCCATGGACGGAGGAGCCTGGTGGGCTACAGTCCATGACGTCGCTGAGAGTCGGACATGACTGAGTGATTTTACTTTGACTTTTCACTTTCATGCATTGGAGAAGGAAATGGCAACCCACTCCAGTGTTCCTGCCTGGAGAATCCCAGGGACGGGGAAGCCTGGTGGGCTGCTGTCTATGGGGTCGCACAGAGTCGGACATGACTGAAGTGACTTAGCAGCAGTGACATTTTCAGCCTAGTATATTATATTTGTTATGGCATTTCTATCTAGGATTATAACGTTTGGATCAAGGCAAATATGTCTCTTTTTGTTTATTTTACCTAATTTATTTCTGTCTTAATCTCCAGGCTCTCTATAACCTTTGAATATGGTCATAGATTCAGTTGTATCTTAATTATCTGACAACATAAGGTACTTGTGAAGGAACAATATGATATGCCTAAGGATTAGCATTTTGTACCACTTTCCTCTCGATTGAACATGTTTAAGAAAGTTCTCCCTTTCCTTGACTTAAAAGCAGACCTTGGCTAGCTCTGCTAGGATAGAGACCACTGAGGAAAAGGGGACAGGGAGATGCCAACTGCCTGCAAGAGTCAGGGTTCTCACTCCAAGGAAAAGTCTAGAACATTCTTGACAATCTATTGCTATATGGATAATGAGATACTATTATTGCACAAAGAATTTGCATTTATTTCAGATAGATTTAAAGACTTTGTAGACAATCATTTTATCTAAACTATTTCATAAACCAAAGTTGAAAAGACAGGGTAAAAAAAACTTGGTAGAGAAATTTAGCCAAAATGATTTATTAAAATGACTTCTTAGTGCATAATATATCACTCCAAAGTCAACTGCATGAGTCTGTCCTTGTAAGTAACTCAATGGGAGACATTTCAAAGCTTGCCTTAATCACGCCCATTCGAAAAAACTGAGTAAAAACCTGACATGCGTGTTGTTCTCTTCACTTATGCATATCTACCGGGTTGGCCAAAAAGTTTTTCTGTGTTACAGAAAAACCCGATGGAACTTCTTTGCCAATGCAATACAAACTTTGGGGTTTCCCTAGTGGTTCAGTGGAAAAGAATCTCCCTATAATGTAGGAGATGTAGGTTCAATCCCTGGGTCTGGGAGATCCCTGGAGCAGAAAATGGGTCCAACTTTTTCCTACTAAAGTGGAAAGGGGAAAAATACTTCTTTTGCCTGCCTCCTGTAAGACGGAATGTGGTCAGTGATCTACAGACAGTCATCTTAAGAAGTAATTCAGAGCTATGTATCAGATGGAGATTATTGCTGGGCAGTATGGGAAACGAGAGAGGACAGTGGTAGCAGGTGTTCAGAAGCACCAGAGTCCAGAAACATCCCTTTCTTTGGCTTTTCGCCTCTGCTGATCACCCTTGGTTCTTGACTGGTCCTCCAGTCATCCAGAAGATATGCCCTTTTACCGAATTCTTCTGCTTAAACTAGCAAGAGCAAAAAAGATATCTTTGCAGAGTAGAAACTGTACAGAAAAAAAAAAAAAAAAAACTACATGGTACCCAGGAAAGTTACAATTAGGTCCAATACAAGGACTTTCTCAGTCAGTGGTTAAATATTATCACTAGCTCCTTAATGGGGAGGAAGTGGAGATAACTGCCGGAATCTATTTAGTTCTTTATATTCAATTATATGTTGATCTCATTAGGAAAATTGGTTTGACATTCTCAACAAATTTTATCATCATTCTCATAACATCCTGAGTTGAAGACTTCTAGTGTGTTTTTTTTTTTTCACATATAGATATCTGGACTGGATAATTAAATCCAATAATATGTTATCCAGATGAATAGAACTAGAAAAGTACAAGAGAAGATCTTCTTTACTTGTCTTGAGATAATTTTAATTCAAATTAAAGTAGATAGTCCTGGTACTAAGAACTGTTACCCTAAGCTACAAATACATGGAAATATTCAGCTGCAAAGTACAAACAGAATAAAATTGCCATAAAAATGTATTTTATCAAAGACACAACAGTTAAAGACAACAACATTAGCCTGAATTGACAAAACAAATCTAAGATATTCACATCCTCTTTATCTTAAGCCACATTTAATCTCTTTTCAATTATGCTTTTTATTTGTTAAAATCTGTATGTCAATGAATTAGTTGCATAAATAAAATATAAAAACATTCCCAAATAAGTCTCAACCTCTATTAATATAAATATTATATAAATTTTGAAATACTTTAAAAATCAAATGGAGTAAGTATTCCCAAATGTGGGAAAAAAACACAATTTTTCTTACATAAACCAATTGTATAAATATATTTTACATCATTAAATAATCATAATTTCCATCAATAAATGGTTTAATTGATATTATATAATTTATCCAGGCAATTATTTAAAAACAAGCAGCACGTACACGTGAGTATTTGTAGCTGTGTATAATGGCATATGTGTTACTAAACTACCTATGCTGGCCCTTAGGTCCATAGCTCCTACTGTCTAAGTAGCCATATTCTGCACCTTTTTGGGCCAACCCTGCCATCACAGCTGACTGGACTGGGCTGAGCTAGGATAGAGAGCTACATCAAACCTCTTGTGTTCTGGCTCAAAATTGTGATTTGGGTCAACTATCAGATCAGATGAAACCAGAAAATTAAGAGACTGTATAAATTAAATGAAAGAATAAGTTGTGCTTTAAAATGAGGCTATGGAAGTGTAAGAAGAAAGCACATGCTACTATAACAATACACGTCAGTTAAAATTAAAATGTAGTAGGAGGTAGGACAAAATATAAAAGACAAAAAGGGAGACAAAAGAGTTAGGGATGGAGACCTGTCCTGCAGAGGGAGTTGTGAAGAAGTCTCTACACAGTGGGAAGCCCTCTCACAGGCGGGTCTGTGGGGAGTTTTCAAATCTTAGAAGGTAACATAAAACAAACAAACCAAAAAAAAAAAAAAAAAAAAAAAACCCCACACCTAATTGCAGAAAGAATACACACTTAATTGTAGAAAGAGAACTTTCCCTTGATAGACTCTAACCCTCTCACAGAACAAAGGATTGAGCAAATACCAAAGGAGAGCTGCATACCGGCCCCTCCCCACCTGGAGGCAGAGAGGCAGGCTTCCTTCATCCAGGGCCAGAAGGCAACAGGCTGCTGCAATCTCAGCCACAGAGATGGCACCTTCCACCACACTGTGAGCAGGCTCCCAGCTGCTAACCAGGTCTTCCTGAGGTTCCTGGATGGTTGACATCCGCCAGGAGGGTCACAGTCTGAGATCAGCTTTCTAGAAGAGACATACAGTGCACCTGAGATGGTGCTCTCATGACGCACCCAGGAAACTGCACGGCCTGGACCAGGGAGGTGATTAAGACACACGGTCTACCTGGGACAGTGTGCTCTTCAAGAACCTAGTCACCTGAACTGCTCAGATCTGGGAAGGGCACAAAACACACACCCAACCCACAGAGACTAGGCCAGAACTGTGTCTGAGTGTCTCGTGTGAAGATAAGGTTCAGCAGTTGCCTTGCACAGGGCAGGGGCTCTGGGTGCAGCAGACCTGAGTAGGGCACAAGCCCTCTTGGAGGAGGTCGCCATTAACCCCACCATAGAACCACCAGAACTTACACAGGACTGGGGGAAACAGACTCTTGGAGGGCACAAACAGAACCTTGTGTGCACCAGGACCCAGGAGAAAGGAGCAGTTAACCCACAAGAAACTGACCTAGACATGACCATGAGTATCCAGAAGTCTCCGGCAGAGGCATGGGTTGGTGGTGACCTGCTTCAGGGTCAGTCACTGAGTGCAGTAATGTGTGCATGGGACATTTTGAAGGAGGTCCCCATTATCTTCATTACCTCCATCATAGTTTGGCCTCAGGTCAAACTACAGGGAAGGAACACAGGCCTGCCCATCAACAGAAAATTGGATTAAAGATTTACTAAACATGGCCCCTCCCATCGGAATAAGACCCAGTTTCCCCCTAAGTTAGTCTCTCCCATCAGGAAGCTTCCATAAACCTCTTATCCTTATCCATCAGAGGGCAGACAAACTGAAAACCACAATCACAGTAAACTAACCAAACTGATCACAAGAACCACAGCCTTGTCTAGCTCAATGAAACTATTAGCCATGCCATGTAGGGACACCCAAGACAGATGCTTCATGGCGGAGAGTTCTGACAAAACGTGGCCCACTGGAGAAGGGAATGGAAAGCCACTTCAGTATTTTTACCTTGGGAATCCCATGAACAATATGAAAAGGCAAAAAGATAGGACACTGCAAGATGAACTCCCCAGGTCAGTAGGTGCCCAATATGCTACTGGAGATCAGTGGAGAAATAATTCCAGAAAGAATGAAGAGACGGAGCCAAAGCAAAAACAGCACCAAGTTGTAGATGTGACTGGTGATAAAAACAAAGTCTGATACTGTAAAAAGCAATATTGCATAGGAACCTGGAATGTTAGGTCCATGAATCAAGGCAAATTGGAAGTGGTCAAAAAGGAGATGGCAAGAATGAACATTGACATTTTAGGAATCAGTGAACTGAAATGGACTGGAATGGGTGAATTTAACTCAGATGACCATTATATCTACTACTGTGGGCAGGAATCCCTTAGAAGAAATGGAGTAGCCATCATGGTCAACAAGAGGCCGAAATGTAGTACTTGGATGCAATCTCAAAAACGACAGAATGTGTCGGGAGCCGCGTTAGGCATTACTGACAAAATAGAGGCACAGCCCCAGACCCCTCTCCTCATTCCGCAGGCACGGATCCCAGAGCCCGGGATGAAGAAGTTAGGCCTTGTAATTCTGACTTGTCTTTTCCTCTTCTTGGCTGAGTTGACTGAAAAGGAACATTAAGGTGCTTATTGTTCTTGAGAGGAGCATGAGAAGGCACAAAGCCTTCTGTAGCTGTGCTCAGAAAATAATTCATAAAGTTAATCATTGACATTTGTTCAAGGACTTTTACAAAAGAGTGTTCCAGGATGAGCACATAGGCCGTAGCTTGAGGCCATGGGAGGGATTGCTATTTGAAGCCTATTTGTGAGGACAATGTTTATGGCAAAGGAGTTTACTGAACTTAGGGCTTAGAAATAATTAAAACAGTTAGAAGTTAAAGATTTAAGGAATGTTGTAAAGTTAGCATATTTTACTATAGCTTATAGAAGTTAGGAATTTTTAGAGATACTATAGCTAGAAACCTTTTTAAGAGATAGTGAGCTCAGGATGTTGGGAAACATCAAACAGGATTTAGGAAGATAAGTGGTAAACTGAGGAATGTAGCATGAGTTACAATGTGATCACAAGTTAACTATAGGACACGTTAGAGGAGGTACATAATAGATGATAAGGCTGATTCTGAGAGAATCACTGAAGCAGGAACTGTGTTTGAAGAGCAACAGTGATTTATGGAGATAATAAATCTGGGAGAGGGGGAACTGAAAATGTCAAAGCTCTGGCCTAATGTTTTTGTAAAAGTATAAGAGAATCTTAAACTTGAAATAAACAGGCAGTCCAAGAAAACTGAGAGGCTGCCTCATTTCTCTCGCCGACACCGTTCATCTTTTCAGGTTGAATCCCTGGCTGCTGGAGTTGGACTCTGGCAAGAATGATCTTTGTTCATTTCCAAGGCAAACCATTCAATATCACTGTAATCCAAGTCTATGCCCCGAGCAGTAACGCTGAAGAAGCTGAAGTTGAATGATTCTATGAAGACCTACAAGACCTTTTAAAATTAACACCCAAAAAAGATGTCCTTTTCATTATAGGGGACTAGAATGCAAAAATAGGAAGTCAAGAAACACCTGGAGTTAACAGATAAATTTGGCCTTGGAATACAGGATGAAGCAGGGCAAAGGCTAATAGAGTTCTGCCAAGAGAACTCACTGATCATAGCAAACACCCTCTTCTAACAACACAAGAGAAGACCTGTAGAGACACATGGACATCACTAGATGGCCAACACTGAAAAGAACTGATTATATTCTTTGCAGCCAAAGATGGAGAAGCACTATACAGTCAGCAAAAACAGGATCAGGAGCTGACTGTGGCTCAGATCATGAACTCCTTATTGCCAAATTCACACTTAAATTGAAGAAAGTAGGGAAAACCACTAGACCATTGGGGTATGACCTATATCAAATCCCTTACAATTATACAGTGGAAGTGACAATTAGATTTAAGGGATTAGATCTGATAGAGTGCCTGAAGAACTATGGATGGAGGTTTGTGACATTGTACAGGGGACAGGGATCAAGACCATGCCCAAGAAAAAGAAATGCAAACAGGCAAAATGGTTGTCTGAGGAGGCCTTACAAATAGGTGGAAAGAAGAGAAGCCAAAGGCAAGGGAGAAAAGGAAAGATATATGTATTTGAATGCAGAGTTCCAAAGAAGAGTACCGAGATATAATAAAGGCTTTCTCAGCAATCAATGCAAAGAAATAGAGGAAAACAATAAAATGGGAAAGACTAGAGATCTCTTCAAGAAAATTAGAGATACCAAGGGAACATTTCATGCAGAGATGGGCACAATAAAGGACAAAAATGGTGTGGACCTAACAGAAGCAGAAGATATTAAGAAAAGGTGGCAAGAATACACAGAAGAACTGTACAAAAAAGATCTTCATGACCCAGATAACCACGATGGTATGATCACTCACCTAGAGCCAGATATCCTGGAATGCAAAGTCAAGTGGGCCTTAGGAAGCATCACTACCAACAAAGCTAGTGGAGGTGATGGAAATCCAATTGAGCTATTTCAAATCCTAAAAGATGATGCTGTGAAAGTGCTGCACTCAATATGTCAGCAAATTTGGAAAACTCAGCAGTGGCCACAGGACTGGAAAAGGTCAGTTTTCATTCCAGTCCCAAAGAAGGGCAATTCCAAAGAATACTCAAACTACTGCACAATAGCACTCTTCTCACATGGTAGCAAAGTAATGCTCAAAATTCTCCAAGTCAGGCTTCAACAGTACAACACTATGTGAACTGTGAACTTTCAGATGTTCAAGCTGGATTTACCAAAGGCAGAGGAACCAGAGATCAAATTGCCAACATCTGTTGGATCATCAAAAAAACAAGAGTTCCAGAATAACATCTACTTTGGCTTTATTGACTATGCCAAAGCCTTTGACTGTGTGGATCACAATAAACTGTGGAAAATTCTTCAAGAGACAGGAATACCAGACCAGCTGACCTGTCTCCTGAGAAATCTGTATGCAGGTTAAGAAGCGACAGTTAGAACCGGACATGGAACAACAGAATGGTTCCAAATAGGGAAGGAGTAGGTCAAGGCTGTATATTGTCACCCTGCTTATTTAACTTATATGCAGAGTACATCATGAGAAATGCTGGGCTGGATGAAGCACAAGCTGGTATCAAGATTGCCAGGAGAAATATCAATAACCTCAGATACACAGATGACACCACCCTTATGGGAGAAAATGAAGAAGAACTAAAGAGCCTCTTGAGGAAAGTGAAAGAGAAGAGTGAAAAAGTTGGCTTAAAACTCAACATTCAGAAAACTAAGATCATGGCATCTGGTCCCATCACTTCATGGCAAATAGGTGGGGAAACAGTAGAAACAGTGGCTGACTTTATTTTGGGGGGGGGGCTCCTAAATCACTGCAAATGGTGACTGCAGCCATGAAATTAAAAGACGCTTGCTCCTTGGAAGAAAAGTTATGACCCCTAGACAGCATATTCAAAAGCAGAGACATTACTTTACCAACACAGGTTCGTCTAATCAAAGCTACAGTTTTTCCAGTGGTCATATATGGATGTGAGAGTTGGACTATAAAGAAAGCTGAGCACGGAAGAATTGATGCTTTTGAACTGTGGTGTTGGAGAAGACTATTGAGAGTTCCTTGGACTGCAAGGAGATCCAACCAGTCCATCCTAAAGGAAATCAGTCCTGAATATTTATTGGAAGGACTGATGCTGAAGCTGAATATCCAATACCTTGTCCTCTTGATGCAAAGAACCAACTCATTGGAAAAGACTGAAGTCGTGAAAGATTGAAGTTGGGAGGAGAAGGGGACAACAGAAGACGAGACATTTGAATGGCATCACCAACTCAATGGACATGAGTTTGAGTAGGCTTCGGGAGTTGGTGATGGACAGGGAAGCCTGGCATGCTGCAATTCATGGGATTGCAAAGAGTCAGACACGACTGAGTGACTGAACTGAACTGAACTGAGTGCTTATCCTATGTGCCCAAAACTATGCTAAATATGTTACATGCATTATCTCATGTAATCCTAATGATAACCCTATGTAATAGATATTCTTTTTAGTCACAATTTACAAGTAGCAAACTGAGTCACAGAGAGGGTAAGTAATTTGCCCAAAATCAAATATTTGTGTAAAACCAGAATTCGTATAGAACATGAGTATCTGAATCCATATTTCTTATACTTATCCACTGTACAATCCTGCCAGTTATATGAGAAAATGGCAACTAAAAAACCATAAGAAAAGATCATATCCTTTACTGAAAAGGAAAGACAGTCTAAAGCAAGAATCTTGTATATCTAGTTCCCCAAAAGACTGACTACAATACACATCCTATCCTTGGGCTCATATAAGATTTCTATATCCTCAAAGTCAAATGTGCCGAGTAAACATAATTGATACATACACTTCTATATGCTCAACAAATTGTTCTACCTATGATTCCTTCTACCCTGTCTTAATATATATAAATTTAAACAATCACCAAAAAAAGTACTTTCCATATATATATTTTTTTAATTACCATTGTACTCTTGGTTTGAGGAACACCATGATGTTGAACTTGAAATTGAGTTTATAATTTACCAAAATCACAATTAAGCATTTTTAATTATCAAAGAGGGACAGAGTGCTTATCAAGGAACTCAATTATAAATATTCATTCAGTAGCTATTATTGCACGGTTCTAGGCACTGAAGATGTAACAATGAATCAATCAAACAATAAAACAATTCCTGCCTTCATTGAATTTGCATTCTATTTGTACAAGACAATTGAAAAAAATAAATGTGGCGTAGTACAAGATCCATACCAATAGACAGCTTCTAGAAAAATGATGCCAAACCACAGCTTCAAACTGCATGGCCAGAGCTGACCAAGTTCATCCACATAATTGAAAAAGAGAACACTTATGAGAACTCTCCCTAAATGTGCCCACTGTTGGAATTCTACGTTTGATATTTTTAAGAACTATTTACATAGTGTGGGCATAGATAAGTCACAAATTATAATGACTGTCCAAAATGAGAAACTTATTTGCACATGCCCATTCTGGTTGGCTGACTTCCCAGATGAATTCTGTACGAGAATATAATAAAATTCAGATGGAATTCATGATTTTGAACTGGACTTACAGAATAGTAATTAAAGTCTGCAGTGCTAATAACAGACTTAGTAAATCAGTATTATTAAATTTCTCTATCAGATAATATAAAATTTGAGGGTTAAAAAAGAGCAAGAAAGGTTATCTCAGCATGGTTTTGAACAAAAGTAAAAGTAGCATTTACATAAAAATGAGACACCCAACATTTCCTTATAAAGACACATACCTCTAATACCAAAACAGGCCACTCAGAAATATACATGCAGCTCTTTCCCACGCAAGTAACAGAGTCTGATTCCATTTTTGATGCTTGATTGCTGACACTTATCCAGTTTTCCCCTTTCCCCTCCCCTCCTGCCCCACATGTAGGAAAACTGAGAAGAAAGCTCAGATGCCCCCTCTCTTGGTGATGTCAGGAAATTCAAAATACTCAAGTCCTGGTCCATAGGGTTACAAAGAGCTGGACACAACTGAACCAACTTAGTATGCATACAAAACTTTGCATAGCTTTTTGAAGCAAGTATGGTATCATCAGTCAACATCTGAAGCAAATATCGGGTGGGAGATCCATCTCTCCTCTTCACGGTAACCAGAACAACTGACCCAGCAGGCATGTCCAAATGATAATCAACCAGCGCTGGTGGGGTCAAGAAGGGTGGGGGAGGTCTTTCTCCTCTTGCTTAGGCTTGCTAACTAGCTCTGCTGCCTGTGGACTAGCTCTTTGCTGCATTTGCTGAGTCCCTGCTCAAGCTTCTGTTGCGGATTCAACTGACCTGCACCAGAAGTTTCACTCTCTGGCATTTAGGACAGGAGTATGGAATTGGGGCCCACCTTAAAGGGACCGTGGATTACGCCTCTTGAGCTGGACCTATCTGTGAGTCATGTGTCTTGATCCCAGCCCACAATGCCACTGATGTTAGACTCAGGGTGTGTGTTTCATTGAGGAACTGGCCCTTTCTGTAGAGCAGCAGTCCTCAGTCTTTTTGGCACCAGGGGCCAGTATTGTGGAAGACATGTTTTTTTTTTTACAAACGGGACAAGGGGTGTGGTTTGGGAAGGACTGAAGCACATTTAGGGTTCGTGCTCTTGTGATAATCTAATGATGCTGCTGATCTGAAAGGAGGTGGAGCACAGGTGGTGAAGCGAGTGAAGAGGAACCGCTGTCAATACAGACGAAGCTTCACTCACTCACCTGCTACTCACCCTCTGTGGCGCAGTTCCTAACAAGTACACGAGGTACTGACCCGGGGTTTGGGGACCCCTGCTGTAGAGTGCTCAGGAGAAAGACCAACATCCTGCACAATGGTGGGCCCACTGGCTGATCTCCTGTGTGGAGGAAAGGCGGTTGCTATGCGGCATGCTAAGGTCCCACTCTAAGAACCGATGGCTGAAAATGGGACACTGTGAACTGCCCTTGCTGATGCTGCTGCCTATACCTCTGTCAACAATAAAGGTCTTTACCTCAGGATTACCAAGAAAAACAGCCACGCCCCCATCCCCCACCCCATGATACACCCAAGGGTTAAGCCACACACAACATCAACCTGGATTTCTTAAATTCCACAAAGTAACCATTGACATGGAGGAGGACCCTAATCTTTCAGATACTGATTTGAGGCTTCTGAAAGAAGAAACATAAATATGAACAGTGTAGAGAGGACCATCTTTCCATTGAGGTGTACTGAACAAAACAACCATAAATAGAAAACTAATACAGGATATCGAAACAAACAAACAAAAAATGAAACAGAGGTCCACACCTTGACTAACTGGAAAACCAAATTTTACTAAAAAAAAAAATTTATACAAAAAGAGAAAAGGAAACTAGCTTTCATGCCTTTACAATATTGGTTCTGAATCAATTTTAACAAATATTGAAATGCACCAGCTGCCAAATTCTCATGTTGTTCGATCACTAAGTCATATTTGACTCTTAACAACCTCACGGACGGCAGCACGCCCGGATTCCCTGTCCTTCACTATCCCCCAGAGTTTGCTCAAACTCATGTTCATTGAGTCAGTGATACCATTCAACATCTCGTCCTCTATCACGCGTTCTCCTCCTGACCTCAATTTTTCCCAGCATTAGGGTCTTTTCCAATGAGTCGGCTCTTTGCATCAGGTGGCAAAAGTATTGGAGTTTCAGTTTCAGCATCATTTCAGTTTAGTTCAGTTCAGTCGATCAGTCGTGTCCGACTCTTTGCGACCCCATGAACCGCAGCACGCCAGGCCTCCCTGTCCGTCACCAACTCCCGGAGTTCACCCAAACCCGTGTCCATCAAGTCAGTGATGCCATCCAACCATCTCATCCTCTGTTGTCCCCTTCTCCTGTCTTCAATCTTTCCCAGCATAAGGCTCTTTTCAAAAGAGTCAGCTCTTTTCATCAGGTGGTCAAAGTCTTAGAGCTTCAACTTCAGCATCAATCCTAACAATGAATATTCAGGGTTGATTTCCTTTAGGATTGACTGGTTTTATATCCTTGCAGTCCAAGGGACTCTCAAGAGTCTTCTCAAACACCACGGTTCAAAAGCATCAATTCTTCAGTGCTCAGCTTTCTTTATAGTCCAACTCTCACATCCATACTTGACCACTGGAAAAACCACAGCCTTGACTAGATGAACCTTTGTTGGCAAAGTAATGTCTCTGCTTTTCAATATGCTGTCTAGGTTGGTCATAACTTTCCTTCCAAGGAGTAAGCGTCTTTTAATTTCATGGCTACAATCACCATCTGCAGTGATTTTGGAGCCCAGAAAAATAAAGTCTGACACTGTTTCCACTGTTTCCCGATCTATTTCCCACGAAGTGATGGGACTGGATTCCATGATCTTCATTTTCTGAATGTTGAGCTTTAAGCCAATTTTTTCACTCTTCTCTTTCACTTTCCTCAAGAGGCTCTTTAGTTCTTCTTCATTTTCTGCCATAAGGGTGGTGTCATCTGCATATCTGAGGTTATTGATATTTCTCCCAGCAATCTTGATTCCAGCTTGTGCTTCCTCCAGCCCAGCGTTTCTCATGATGTACTCTGCATATAAGTTAAATAAGCAGGGTTATAATATACAGCCTTGATGTACTCCTTTTCCTATTTGGAACCAGTCTGTTGTTCCATGTCCAGTTCTAACCGTTGCTTCCTGACCTGCATATAGGTTTCTCAAAAGCAGGTCAGGTGATCTGGTATTCCCATCTCTTTCAGAATTTTCCACAGTTTATTGTGATCCATTATAATATACATCAAATTCAATTCAGAATTTTGAATATAACCTGTCCTGAAATTTGGAATATATTTTTGTAAGAATATTATTGTATATTACTCAAAGGGTGATAGAAAAAATACTACTTATTGAACAAATAAAATATATCAGAATTTCATGGTTAATAAAGCAGAAATAGAATTTTTTCTGGAACTCTCTTTCTCGATAATTCAGTGGATATTGGCAACTTGATCTCTGGTTCCTCTGCCTTTTCTAAAACCAGCTTGAACATCAGGAAGTTCACAGTTCATGTATTGCTGAAACCTGGCTTGGAGAACTTTGAGCATTACTTTACTGGCATGTGAGATGAGTGCAATTGTGCAGTAGTTTGAGCATTCTTCGGCATTGCCTTTCTTTGGGATTGGAATGAAAACTGACCTTTTCCAGTCCTGTGGCCACTGCTGAGTTTTCCAAATTTGCTGACATATTGAGCGCATCACTTTCACAGCATCGTCTCTCAGGATTTGAAATAGCTCAACTGGAATTCCGTCACTCCACTAGCTTTATTTGTAGTGAAGCTTCCTAAGGCCCACTTGACTTCACATTCCAGGATGTCTGGCTCTAGGTGAGTGATCACACCATCGTAATTATCTGGGTCATGATCATCTTTTTTGTATAGTTCTTCTGTGTATTCTTGCCACTTCTTCTTAATATCTTCTGCTTCTGTTAGGTCCCTACCATTTCTGTCCTTTAATGAGCCCATCTCTGCATGAAATGTTCTCTTGGTATCTCAAATTTTTTTGAAGAGATCTCTAGTCTTTCCCATTCTATTGTTTTCCTCTATTTCTTTGCATTGATCGCTGAGGAAGGCTTTCTTATCTCCCCTTCCTATTCTTTGGAACTCTGCATTCAAATGGGTATATCTTTCCTTTTCTCCTTTGCTTTCCACTACCCCTCTTTTCACAGCTATTTGTAAGGCCTCCTCAGACAGCCATTTTGCTATTTTATATTTCTTTTTCTTGGGGATGGTCTTGATTCCTGTCTCCTATACAATGTCACAAACTTCCGTCCATAGTTCATCAGGTACTCTGTCTATCAGATCTAGTCCCTTAAATCTATTTTTCACTTCCACTATATAGTCAGAAGGGATTTGATTTAGGTCATACCTGAATGGTCTAGTGGTTTTCTCCACTTTCTTCAATTTCAGTCTGAATTTGGCAATATGATCTGAGCCACAGTCAGCTCCTGGTCTTGTTTTTGCTGACTGTATAGAGCTTCTCCATTTTTGGCTGCAAAGAATATAATCAATCTGCTTTCGGTGTTGACCATCTGGTGATGTCCATGTGTAGAGTCTTCTCCTGTGTTGTTGGAAGAGGGTATTTGCTATGACCAGTGTGTTCTCTTGGCAGAACTCGATTAACCTTTGCCCTGCTTCATTCTGCACTCCAAGGCCAAATTTGCCTGTTACTCCAGGTGTTTCTTGACTTTCTACTCTTGCATTCCAGTCCCCTATAATGAAAAGGACATCTTTTCTGGGTGTTAGTTCTAGAAGGTCTTGTAGGTCTTCAAAGAACTGTTCAACTTCAGCTTCTTCAGCGTTACTGGTTGGGGCATAGACTTGAATTACCGTAATATTGAATGGTTTGCCTTGGAAACGAACAGAGATCATTCTGTCATTTTTGAGATTGTAGCCAAGTACTGCATTTCGGACTCTTTTGTTGACCATGATGGCTACTCCATTTCTTCTATGGGATTCCTGCCCACAGTAGTAGATATAATGGTCATCTGAGTTAAATTCACTCATTCCAGTCCATCTTAGTTCACTGATTCCTAGAATGTTGATGTTCACTCTTGTCATCTCCTGTTTGACTACTTGCAATTTGCCTTGATTCAGGGACCTAACATTCCAGGTTCCTATGCAATATTGCTCTTTACAGCATCTAACATTGCTTCTATCACCAGTCCCATTCACAATTGGGTGTTGTTTTTGCTCTGGCTCCATCCCTTCCTTCTTTTTGGAGTTATTTTTTCACTGATCTCCAGTAGCATATTGGGTACCTACTGACCTGGGGAGTTCATCTTTCAGTGTCCTTTCTTTTTGTCTTTTCATTCCATTCATGGGGTTCTCCAGGCAAGAATACTGAAGTGGTTTGCCATTCCCTTCTCCAGTGGACCACATTCTGTCAGACTTCTCCACCATGACCCATCCATCTTGGGTGATCCCATATGGCATGGCTCATAGTTTCATTGAGTTAGATAAGGCTGTGGTCCATGTGATCAGATTGGCTAGTTGTCTGTGATTGGTATCCTCTCTCAATGCCTACCATCTTACTTGAGTTTCACTTACCTTGGACATGGGATCTCTCTTCACAGCTGCTCCAGGAAAGCACAGCCTTGCAATGAATACTCAGGGCTGAGTTCCTTTAGGATTGGCTGGTTTGAATTCTTTGTTGTCAAAAGACTCTCATGACCTTCATAAATTTGGGGACTCAAATTAAGTTAAACTAGGACATCCTACTAAACTTATACAAAGTATTTTTTATACTCACAGGAAAGTTACAAGATACAAAATAGAGATAAAATCCATTCTCATCTTAACCACCAGAACTATTCTTTGCCTAAATTTCACATAGCCATGAAGATCCCATGGAGGAAGCCATGGCAACTGATTCTAGTATTCGTGCCTGGAGAATCCCATGGACAGAGGAGCCTGGTGGGCTACAGTCTTTAGGGTCACAAAGAGTCAGACACAACTGAAGCAACTTAGCACAAATGCACACACGGTGTCCGTTGCTCTAAAATATCTTCCAGGGGTCATGCATACTCTGACCCAAACTAAATTAAGTCTTTGGTACTTGCAACTGGCTTCTTAAAAAGGAACCCCATGGACCTTCCGCTTTGAGGACCATTATAAGAACTATTTAGGAAAAGGGTGATAATGACCACTATTCCTTCATCAACAGATGAATCATCATCAAAAACCAAATTTGGGTTTTTCTTAAATCTGAATGAATGAATGGCATCTCAGGGTGGATTCAGAGAAGGCAATGGCACCCCACTCCAGTACTCTTGCCTGGAAAATCCCATGGACAGAGAAGTCTGGTAGGCTGCAGTCCATGGGGTTGTGAAGAGTCAGGCATGACTGAGCGACTTCACTTTCACTTTTCAGTTTCATGCATTAGAGAAGGAAATGGCAACCCACTCCAGTGTTCTTGCCTGGAGAATCCCAGGGACGGGGGAGTCTGGTGGGCTGCCGTCTATGGGGTCTCACAGAGTCAAACACGATTGAAGTGACTTAGCAGCAGGGTGGATTACTAATATTCACTATTACTATTACCTAATACCACGGTCTTACCCATGTAAGGTCTCCACACCCAATACTATTAAAATTATTGATTGGACGGATCCAATCAGCTATTGGTGTGTATTCTGATGTTATAGATTTGGTTAATTTGCTCTCTTCAGTGCCTGTTTCAACAGCCTCTCAGTCACAGTTTACGGCTTGCCCTCACCTTTGAAGGGACAGAACACACAGCCTGGCCACCCACGGCTGAATACTTCAACTGCCCCGCCATGACACTCAGTGTTTGTGGCAAAGTCTAAACTTCATCCAGCTTTCTGCAGGGGCAAGTATTCTATCACACTGATGACATCTTGCTCCAAAGAGATTCAGTTGAAACATGTAGTCAAGACATACAAACATTCACAAACGAGCTCACAAAAAAAACGGGATGGGCATTGCCCCACACAAAGTAGAAGTTCCCACCATCTCAGTTAAATTCCTGAAAATTATTTGGTAAGCCAAGTGTCACTATATCTCTATCAAGAAATAGTTGTTAACTCTCAGCACTCAGTGTTAAACAAGCCCAGCATCTTTTATGCATTTCTGGGTTCAGGACACACCATATGCCTCACTTGCAAATTTTACTTAAGCCCATTTAGGGGCTCTCCTAAAGAATCCGCCTGCAGTGCAGGAGTCCTGGGTTCAATTCCTGGGTTGGGAAGATCCCCTGGAGAAGGGAATGGCAACCCACTCCAGTATTCTTGCCTGGAGAATTCCATAGACAGAGGAGCCTGGCAGCCACAGGGTTGCAAAAAGTCAGACATGACTGAGCAACTAACTTTTACTTTAAAATCCATTTATGCTATTATTTACAAATAAGCCCATCTAGAATGGGACCTCCCAACAAAAGGCTCTAAAATCTATGCAAATTGCAATACAGAAGGTCTTCCCACTAGTGCCTCCTGCTTTCTTGAGATTTCTTCAGTGCAAGGACTTCAGTAATTTTTTCTTTCATTTCCTGGAATGTCTGGACCACCTGTGATGGACAGAAATTGCCCATGGACTGTGGCACAAGAAACTGTCCTCCTCAGTTACATTCCATCAGAATGGAATCTGCTGCATGCATTCAGTACTCTTCTGAAAAGAGGAGCTCTCACAGGGTCTGAGTCCAAGATCCTCCACACTCAGCTGCCTTGAGTCACGGGAGCGCAACCTGCAAGAATCGCACCACCACTGAGGCCTCTTTGCTACAGAATTGTGTCAAACCCGGGCCCCTTATCAAACCTTACCTGCAGGAGGAAGTGGCCCACCCTATTCCACCTTCACCCCTCACCCCCTTTCCACACTGCTGGGCAAGCTGATAAGAAAGCACCAGATGCTCCCTGATTTGGCACCAGCAGGACATTTGGATCACACAACCTCTGTACCATGCATAAAGAAACTCTCACCCCCAACCATAAAGAAACCCCAAGCCAGTCTCTTTCCCTTTCTTTCTCATGCCATTTTTGAACCTGCTTAGGAACATACCCTGCTGTCCCCCAACAATTCCATTATATGAGCAATAAGCCTTTTCGTACCCTCTCAGTACATGTGTGGCATTATTACTCAACATAAGAACCAAATTTGGGGTGGGTGTTCAGCCTCCCTCTGCAGGCTGAGCACAACACCCCTCTACATTAATGGGTTAAACATGCCACAGTTTTTACTTTAAAACTTTTTTGAACTATGGCTTACTTAACATTTTGTAATACCCAAAATTCCATTTGTAAGAGTTAGATCTCTATCTCAATTCTGATGGGCTTCCCTGGTGGCTCAGATGGTAAAGTATCTGCCTACAATGCAGGAAACCTGGGTTTCATCCCTGGGTTGGGAAGATCTCCTGAAGAAGGGAATGGCAACCCATTCCACCATCCTTGCCTAGAAAATTCCATGGACAGAGGAGCCTGATGGGCTACAGTCCATGGAATCGCAAAGAGTGAACACAACTGAGAGACAAACAGTTTCACTTTTCACTTTTCAATTCTGATGATCTGAGTACATATAGAAACAAAGCTTTCCCTGAGCTTTCATGTAACAAACATTTATGGGACTTCCCTGGGGGTCCAGTGGTTAAGAATCCACCTTGAGATGCAGGGAATGCTAGTTCAGTCCCTGTTCAGGGGACCTAGGATCCCACATGCAGTGGGGAAACTAAGCCCATGCACCTGGCTGCAAAGGAAGATCCCACACAAGAAGATCCCATGTGCGACAACTAAGATCTGAGGCAGCCAAATAAACAAATATTTAAAAATGTATGGAATACATACTACAAAACATTTATTGAATATATACTACATAGACCAAAGCCATTTCAGGAAATGCCAATTTTCAATTGTGACAAGTTCCAGGGAGAAAAGTCTACAATCCTGGGTGGACCTATCTGTTATACTGGGATCAATCCTAGACAGGAAGTTTAAGGAACTGATATCTGTGCTGAAAGCTGAAGAATGAGTAGAAGTGAACCAGTGGATAGTAATGAGAATTCCAGGCAGGACCAACACAGGACAGGGGGAGCTTAGGGAAATCTGAGGGACTGAAACTCGGAGCAATCAATGCCATCAAATGGTTTCAGGGTAAGCAAAACATGAGCAGACTTGTGTTTTTAAATGCTCACTCTGAGTCAGTCTGAAGAATGACGTGAAGAAGGTTGGGTAGTAGAAGATCAAGTGTCAATAACCAAATATTAGTACATAGTCACTGCAGAGGATTGTATAGACCTCAGTTTGTGTTTTCTTCTAAGTCTAGGTTAAGTTCAGAGAACTTCATCTTCTGAAGTGGACATTTAAAGAAAAATTACTCACAATTAATGCCTTCACCATTTACAGAAGTAATATCTTAAAAATGCCTCTCTATAGCAATGAAAATTAAGCCTCATTTATTTTGCAGTAATCTAAAACTTATAGAAGCATATGCCTAGTTGGCCTAAAGAAACCTTGAAGCTGACTGTTCCCAATTAGTGTGGAAATTCAACTGCTAAAGTACATTAATACCCTAGAGGGAAAAACAGTTTCAATACCCACACAAGAATCTAAATAGTTTAATACATCTGATTTCTGTGCAGAAAACAGTCAGTAGCAGGCCGTGTGTGCATACTAAATTACTTCGGTCATGTCTGACTCTTTGCGATCCTATGAACCAAAGCCTGCCCGGCTCCTCTGTCCATGAGATACTCCAGGCAAGAATCCTGGATTGGGTTGCCATGTCCTCTTCCAGGGGATCTTCCTGACCCAGGGATCAAACCCATGTCTTTTATGTCTCCTGAATTGGCAAGTGGGTTCTTTACCACTAGTGCTAACTGGGAACCAATAGCAGGCCTGAGATTGCTAATTCTAAAAAGGCTTGCTTGAAAGTTGGGCCATTGGCTGAAGTATGGGAACTTGTATTTGAGGCACATTTCCACCATGACTAGAACTGACCATGCCAAAATTGTGTGTACACACAGTGTGGTTTTGGCCGAACACGTGCTCTCCTTCTGAGACTCTCAATATTGGTACATACCAGGCAAACAGGAAATGTGACTAGACTCCTTGGGCAGTGGGTCTCCACTGAGCTTCCCCAGTAGCCATGCTGTCACAATTTTTTGCTGGAGGGATTAGGCAGGTCCTCTGAGACTCTGCTGGGAGAAGCAAGACTCTAGGAAGCTGGAATGTGATTCCTCTCAGACCTCAGCCCACCTGTCTGTTTCTTTTGCTGACTATGCCTTGCATCCTTTCACTGTAATAAATCTTGGCTATGAGAATGGCTATACTCAGTCCTGTGAGTCCCTGAATCCATCTCCAAAGCTGACAACAGTCTCGGTGACCCTGACACAGTTTCCATATTTTATCAGTAAAATAATAGGATTGAACAAATATATCATTTATTCCTATTCTGGAGTTCTTATACTTGCCTGGAGAATTCTTGTTGTTGCCTGGAGAATTGTTAATAAAATATTAACATATTATTTGCCTAGTCATATTTAAAAGTAATAGGCATTTCTAGAAGATACTGTATTCCTGGTGCCCACTGATCTAAGCATCATAGTTAAGTTTCTCTCCTATATATTCTCCACAAATTTTTCCATGGATACATACTCTGTTGGTCTTCCCAGGTGACTCAGTGGGTAAAAAAATCTGCCTGCAATGCAGGAGACACGAATTCAATTCCTAGATCTGGAAGCTTCCCTGGAGGAAGGCATGACAACCCACTCCACTGTTCTTGTCTGGAGAATCCCATGGAGTGAGGAGCCTGGCGGGCTATAGTCCATAGGTGGCAAAGAGTCGGACAGGACTGAAGCAACTGAGCCCATATATACAGTCTGTTAGACATATATACACATAGGGGTTTACCCGGTGGCTGGGCAGTAAAAAGTTGCCTGCAGTGCAAAAGACACCGTTGATGCAGGTTCAATCCCTGGATCAGGAAGATTCCCTGGAATATGAAATGGCAATCCACTCCAGTATTATTGCCTGGAAAACTCCACAGACAGAGGAACCTGGCAGGTTACAGTCCATGGGATCACAAAAGATCAGCTACTATTGAGCAACTGAGCATGCAAACACAGATATATGTGGATACAAATACAGATCTAGATAAGACAGATGTACATATATACACACACACACACACACATATATATGTATATTTCAAAAGAGAAAGAAGAGAGACTTCTAACAACAGACTTCTCTGACAGTAGATCAATAAAAATTTAATTATGACAGTGTAATGCAAGTGGTCCTTATACTGCACTAAATAAACATGGAATTTCATTTTTTTAAGGTTAAAAATATTTTTCACTTCCTGGGGCTTTCTGGCTTTCAGCTTGTCTCACACACTTGCTTCTAACTGAGGTGAGCTTGGCAAACTGGCATGGTTTTATGAAAAAATAACCTAAGTTTATAGGGGTCCACATGATAATTAACAGGCAAGTTTCTATCACTTGGGTATCTAAATATCCAAGACTTACTCCACATGTAAAACCAGACTTTACCAGACTTTCAGAGAGCAGTTTTAAGATCATGGTACATTTTAGAGTCCTTAGATGCTGTCAGATACAATGGGGACAAATGCAATTATATTTTTAAAATTAATTTTTTATTGAGGTATAGTTGATTTACAATGTGGTGTTCATTTCAGGTGTAATTAAATCTTAAAATAGAAGGAAAAAAGCATATTATTAGTGATAGGTTAAAAGATTATTGTTTTAGAGCCCATCATTATATTAATAGTACATTATGTCAGAGAAGGCAATGGCACCCCACTCCAGTACTTTTGCCTGGAAAATCCCATGGATGGAGGAGCCTGGTAGGCTGCAGTCCATGGGGTCGCTAAGAGTCGGACATGACTGAGCGACTTCCTTTTCACTTTTCACTTTCATGCATTGGAGAAGGAAATGGCAACCCACTCCAGTGTTCTTGCCTGGAGAATCCCAGGGACGGGGGAGCCTAGTGGGCTGCTGTCTATGGGGTTGCACAGAGTCAGACACAACTGAAGTGACTTAGCAGCAGCAGCAGCGTCATGCCAGAATGTAAAGATATTTTGAAACCTCTTTATTGGACACACGGGTTAATAAAGAGCATGAAACCTTATTTTTTCTTTTAAGATTTTAATTCAGTCCTGTAATGAATATTATTTCAGTCAGTTTCAGAATGAGTGATCCTTGATGGAAGAATCCAGGAGGAAGCCACCACTTTGATTTCTCCTCAAGAGTTTCAAAAATAGTTCGAGAAAATAAGAGATGATAGATGTGCTGGGTATTTAATTTTCTATTTCATGTTAGGACAATATATTTGAGAATTCTGTGTTTTATATTACAAGCATAACTGAAGACCATTTCCATAGTGAGTAGTAATTCCTTAAGAGTCTGATATGGCTGTCCTTTAACTTTTACCAATATCATGTCAATTGAGCATAAATCCTCCATGTGAGAATGTACACTCACAAGGCTTTGTAAATTCAATTTATCTGGATAAACTCAGTAGCATGTTTTCAATATATTTGATGCATTATTTTACCTGATTTTTGAAAAAAAAAAAAACATTTTATGTCCAATAATAACACATCGTGAATGTCACAATTTATCTTATCATTCATGATAATATAAAACCCACGATGAACCAAAATTGAGAAAGGGCTTTTCTCACACTGTTCCTCCCATATTTGTTCTGGTGGTAGCAAAATGTAAATACCTTCTTTGCCAAACACCAAAAACTATTTGAAAAAAGACATGTAGATGGTATTATTCTCAGGTTTTTAAGATTATTTTCCCATCTGTCAGCAAAATTGATTATAAGATAGGGGTTTGTCCTAAAAGACACTTAGACCAGCCTTGGAGACTATGTATGGCCAAACCAAAATTCATCTAAGACTCTCAACAAATTTTATTCTTACATGAATAGATAGAAAAGAAACAGAAAGTAATATTGATATGGCTCTTTCTACCTTTGCTTCTCTGATCCTCAGACTGGACACTGTCCACCTCTGTAGACATACTTCCTTCCCACCCTCACCCCACATTTTGCTTGAACAACCTTAAACTGCTTATGATATCACATAATACAGTGTTCTGTCTGCCTTCTCCTTTCCTTATGCAATTTCTTCTGCCTGAAATCCTTCTCTCACACACTTCTGTTTTATTTTTATACTTTGTTTCACTGAAGATATAAATTCATCTTAGAAGCCTCATCAGACAACTCCTACCAGATCTAGACTAGGAAAACTATGCTCCCAAGGTACCTGGAAAATCCCATGGACAGAGGAGGAGCCTGGCAGGCTACACTCCGTGGGGCTACAAAAGAATCAGACAAAACTTAGTGACTAAACCACAACAATACGATACCACAGGTATATTTCTACCACTCTCTTTACCTTAGAATTACAGTGTCTGCTACCCACTGCACAATGGGGATCTGGAAAAAGAGGATACCTCTTATTTATGTTTGCATACCTAGCACCTTGCACAGTACCAGACACAACGGTAGACACACAATACATATTTGCTGAATAAATGAATACTGACTCCCAGTAAGGTGTGCTTTCAGTCAACCTATCTTTATGTCTTAATTTGAATCCCTCATGAATAACAATGACTACAAATTACAGGTTGAGTCCATGCTTCAGTGATACTCATTTTATTAAGAAACAAGACTATGCATGGTTCTAAACATGTAGCAATTAAAATTCTACAGCACCTCTAAATTTGCCTTTTGAGAGAAAGCAAAAATCAAAAACTTAAATAAATTCTCCATATACTGACATTTTCAACCTCCCTCTTGAGTTTGCAAGGCAGCTAAAGATTGTCCACCAATACCCCAGTGAGCTTCTGTTAGGTTTAGACATAAAAATCCCAACTAAATCCTAATGGGAAGAACAAAGGATCCATTCACATTCCAGGGGCCATGTGAAGTCTAATTTGTTCATATCTACTGCCTACACTCCCAGATATATTAATTATGGATCATTAAAATATCTTCAATGAGCTAAAATTTGGTTATAATAAAATAATAAACTAGTCACTGTGAAAAGACCATATGGCAGCAATATGCATGCAGAGCCATCAAGATTAATCTACCTAATACCCACACCTAAAAGGGAAAGCCCTAGCATATTAGTCAATGTTTATCAAGGATTAATCATATAGAAATGATTAATCCTTACAAAACTCTTTTCTCCAGCACTTGTCTTTGTAGGTAAACACTCTCCAAACACTATCCATCAGGAGAAACTGATATATTGTTGTGAAGGAAATTATTCATATTTTGATATTCATCAAAAATTCAGTGACTTCAGCCATGAAATTAAAAGACGCTTGCTCCTTGGAAGAAAAGCTATGACAAACCTAGACAGCATATTAAAAAACAGAGACATCACTTTACCGACAAAGGTCCATCTAGTCAAAGCTATGGTTTTTCCTATAGTCGTGTAGGGATGTGAGAGCTGGACCATAAAGAAGGCCAGGCACTGAAGAATTGATGCTTTTCAAACTATGGTGCTGGAGAAGACTCTTGAGAGACCCTTGAACAACAAGGAAATCAAACCAGTCAATCCTAGGAAATCAACCCTGAATATTCATTGGAAGGATTGATGCTGAAATTAAAGCGCCAGGACTTTGGTCACCTGATGCGAAGAGCTGACTTGTTGGAAAAGACCCTGAAGCTGGGAAAGACTGAGGGCAGGAGGAGAAGGGGGCGACAGAGGATGAGATGGTTGGATGGCATCATCAGCTCAAAGGACTTGAGTTTGAGTAAACTCCGGGAGACAGTGAAGGACAAGGAAGCCTGGTGTGTTGCCATCCATGAGGTCACAAACAGTCAGACATGACTGAGCAACTGAACAACAAAAATGCAAGGACGGGACTTCCCTGGTGGTCCAGTGATTAAGACTTCACCTTCCAATGCCGGGGGTGCAGGTTCAATCCCTGGTCAGGAATCTAAGATCCCACAAGACTTAGGGCCAAAAAAACCCCATAAAACACAAGTAATATTGAAACAAATTCAATAAAGGCTTTTAAAATGGTCCACACCAAAAAAAATTAATTTTTAAAAATGCAGAGAAATAACTGGCTTTTCATTGCTGACCAGATTAAAAACATGAAATATATACAAACTTTATTACTTTTTGCAAGATGATGCAAATGCATCTTTTTTGGATTTTATTTTATGAAAAACCACATGCATAATATAATTTTCTGGCAAAAATTAAAATGACACGCTCCGAGAATAATTCTGAATTATCAGAACTGAAAATAATCAATCACAGTTTGGGAAAAACTGTTTCTCAGCTTTTATATCTAAATGATTATTTAAAAAACCAAAATAATACAGTTTGGTTGATTCCAAAATATATTTCCCATTCAGGACTGTATTTCTTTTTGAAGATTATTAATTTCTTTCTTAAATGGGAGATTAAGCATGTGAAATGTCACTGCATGAATTACCATATGATTTTAAATTTTACCACTTAAAGAAAATAAAATGTAACATATAAAGAGAGCTTCCCTTACTCATTTCTAAGAAAACATTCAAAAAGACTATGAAGTACCTTCGCCTATCATGACAGCCTACTGTTTGCTGCTAATTTTTAAAATAAACTATCTCTACTAATTTTATCTCAGGATTATTTTTGTGAATATTCTACTTTCTATGCAAGTGAGGAATCAAGAGGATTATTGGAATTATTGATTCATATAATTTATAAGCTTAATATTTAAATACATTGAAGTTAATACATTACCTCTGTACTAAGGAAATTGTACTCGTACAAGCTCACCTTACTAACTCCCTACTATAGAACTAATTTATAAATTATTTCTTTAAAACCACCCTTGATTTATTCACCTTTATTTTTGTACAATTTGAATTTCAGCAAAATGTTACTGCCGCAATGATTTTAATCCTAAAATATTGCATAACATCTAGTCAACATTTTTATCATCTCTAGTTTTATTGGAAATTATAAAGTCTTGGCACTTTTAAATACTTGTTCAGGCTACTTTTTGTTTTATTAATTACCTTTTTTATCTGCTCAGATACGAAAGGCAATTTAACAGTCCTGGAAAAAGTGGTCATTGAAGCATGTATATTACCATATATAAAATAGATGACCAGTGCAAGTTTGATGCATGAAGCAGAGCACTCAAAGCTGGTGCTCTGGGACAACCCAGGGAGATGGGGTGGGGAGGGAGGTGGGAGGGGGGTTCAGGATGAGGGGACACATGTGCACCCATGACTGATTCATGGCGATGTATGGCAAAAACCACAATACTGTAAAGTAATTAGCCTCCAATTAAAATAAATTAATTTAAAAAATCTAAAGCTGAGATAACTAGAAAAGACACATTGAAGGAATATTATAATTTTAGTTCCAGCTGAATATTTTGTCAGAAAAGATGAATTGATAAGCACTAGAATCTTCACCCAAGACTAATGATGACAAGAAAGTCAAAATGCAAGGAGGGGACTTTTAATAGCCTAATGTATTACCCTGGTTATTAAAATGATTTCTGTAGTATATCCTGTAATTGCGCTGTAGATATTTAAGATACATATTTATTATCATCCCTAGAGAGCTTTTACCAGTTGTGTAGAAGTTGAACGTCCAAATAAAATACCTGCAATATTTGAGACACACTTATACTAAAAAGCTTATTTATTGGTCATTATTTGAAATTCTAATTTAATTGGGCATTTGTATTTTTATTAGCTAAATCTTGCAACTTCTGTTGAAGTAATTAGAGGGATGTGCTCAGTCACTCAGTCATGTCTGACTCTTTGCAATTCCATGGACTGTAGCCTGCCAGGCTCTTCTGTCCACGGGATTTTTTAGGCAAAAATACTGGAATGTTGCCATTCCCTCCTGCAGGGAATCTTCCCAATTCAAGGATCAAACCAGTGTCTCCTGCGTGCCCTGCATTGGCAGGCGGATTCTTTACCCCAGAGCTACCTGGAACCCCAAGTAGAGGGATACTAACCATTTCCCCTCATGTTTCAACTGAAGAAACTTTTGACTCTAAACATTATAAAAATACATGTTCTTATAATGTTTAGAGTCAAAAGATAGCTACCTAAGGTGTGGGGCTCCCTTCAAATTGTAAACACAGGCCCCCTTTCAAAAATTATTATTTCAAGATGGCAGCAGTAGAGACTTAAGCCAAGTATCCATGAAGCCAGTCCCATTCTTAGAAGTTTAGCATCCCAGACATTAGGGTACATCTGAATCAAGTACTCTTAAATTACAGAGAAACAAATGGGGCCATTTTTAACTGGAACTGGTCTGTACCAGCGGTCACCAAACTTCACCTATAAAGGGTCACAAAGTATTAATAAATATTTTAGGCCAGGCAGTTTCTGTCACAACTGTTAACTCTGCTGTACATAAATAAAAGTGCATAGGCTGTGTTCCAATAAAGCTTTTTTTTTTTTTTCTTATTTTCCACAAAGGAGCTGTGGACCAAATTGACCCATGGTCTATTGTTTGCTGACCCCTAGACTATACTACAAACATGAGCAAAATTATCAGTTAGATCTGTTCAGTCTACACAAATATAACACCTAAGGTAGACATTTGGATTATACTCATTTCCACAAGACATTAAAACAATTTTGCAAAAATAGATAACAGAGTTTATTAAGTATGTATCTTCACACTAAATGCAACCATGTAATTTACTCAAACCACTGCCTCAGTCTTCTAGATACTCTAAAAATGTGTACCAGGGAATGCATAATGAGAAATGTAATAAAAGTTCCTTTTATCTTCCTCTTCTATTTAATTTTTATTTACTTTCATATGCCTTTTTATTGGCTAAAAAAAAATGTCAAAGGAAAAAACATGAAGAAAAGCATAGACAAGTGGCTGTCTTGGTCTGTCCTTTCTGGAGTGGTGGCTACATGATAGGCCATGCAAGGCTGAAAACTGTTCATGTATACAAGCCTCAAAGACCTTCTTGGGGTTCCAAGTGTTTTCTTTTCACATAATGCAAGCCCCTTAATAGTAAATAGGTGAAAGAGTTACTATTCCCATTTTGAAGCTAAGGAAACTAAGACCCAAAGAGGTTAAATATCTTCCAAGAATCATGTCAGAAATAGAAAGGTCAGGCTTATGTTCCAATCTTCTGAGCTCTTGGTATCGCAGAAAGTGCAGAAAGTAGTCATGAACCTTGTTTTTGAGCAGCCAGTAGTCAAATATAGACAAAAAACCAAGCACAAAGACCCAAGGAGCAAAACCATACATTTAACTAATTTTGGTAACTCAGGAATACATATATTATAATACAGAATCTAAGTACTCAGTGAAGTCAGAATAACTGATGGTTACATAAGGCCTAGTTCTAGGAATAATTGGAAGTTAAAGCTACCCACTCCAGTACTCTTGGGCTTCCCTTGTGGCTCAGCTGGTAAAGAATGTGCCTGCAATGCAGGAGACCTGGCTTTGATCCCTGGGTTTGGAAGACACCCTGGAGAAGAGAAAGGCTACCCACTCCAATATTCTGGCCTGGAGAATTCCATGGACTCTGTAGTCCGTGGAGTTGCAGAGTCAGACACGACTGAACGACTTTTGCTTTCATTTTTCACTTTCATAGTATGGGGAAGAACTAGTTCTAAAACATTCTAGGGAAAAATAAATTTTCTGAGTGACTGCCACAAAGATTTGGCTGAATAGGTATGTCTCAGCTATTTTGCTTCTTCCAGGCATGAATCTCCCTCCCCAGAGAGCATCCTTTGAAAGCTGACACACCAGTGACAAGCAAGTGCTTGGCAGTCTTTAGAATCATATTATATACAATCTTTGAAATTCTCCTTTCACTCAACATGATACTCCCCAAATTCATCCATGCTGGTGCATGACACTCAATGTATCATTTTTACTATTGTAAAAGATTTCATTGAGTAAATAAACCACAATTTATCCTTCTATTCTATTAATGGGAATAAAAGAGCATGATGTTTTTCAGCGCTCGATTTCTTCTAACTAACATTTTGGTGGTGGGTTTTCAAGGTTATCCTTACCCCAAGTCTGAAAAAAAGTGGAAAGGTACCATCTTGTACAGCAGGCTGGGAAGAACTATTTCCCACCCATTTGGTTTAGCCCCTCTCTACCCTAGGCACCCTCTAGAGCAACAACAGGTTTTTCTGACCATTTCACTTTGATCAGGTTTTCTTAGCCTACCCATCTTTGTGGCCATCATTACAAGAACCATAAGGAAATGCTCAGAACCCCAGGATACGGTATCGTGTTCCCCAAGGTGTGTGCTTTCCAAGTTACGCATTCTAGGTGACACTGATTTTAGATGAAAGAAGGGGAAAAAAGATAACAGGCCAGAGCTTTCCCTTTAAAACCAAGAATCATATGTAAAATGACTGTCCTCTCAATCATAATATGTATCAGAGTGAAGCTGCCCAGCATGAAGAAAAAAAAAAAATGAAACTATGGAGTCAGTGTATCTGCACTAACATGCAGGGCTCACAGTGAACTAACTATGCGACCTTGATCTTTCAGGGCTTCCATTAACTTCTACATAAAATGGGAAAAATAGTATCCCTGTTTCAGGGTTGACATATGGAGTCATAAAAATAAGAAATTAATGTAAAAATTCCGATATATATTATTTCTTCAATAAGTAGTATTTTTTTATCATCCTTTGAGTAATAGACAATACTATTCTTACAAAAATATATTCCAAATTTCAGGGTAGGTTATATTCAAAATTCTGAATTGAATTTGATGTATATTATAATGCTACTTACAAAATAAGAACCATTTCCTTTTTATGTCTTTATTAGATATTTGGTTTTCACTTTCATTTTCTTTAAAATAGTATCTTGAATACTTTCATTTAAACCATGAATACCTAGCCCAAATCTTCAACACGAAACACTTTATTAAAATAAATGAGTGATCATCTGACAAATGTATTAACAAGAGAATTTGCTTTCATTTCTAAACAATTGAACAAATCAACTTTTCTTTAAAATCATCATTGTCGTTTTCCTTATTAACATGGATTTTTACTCACCAACCCCAGAGTTAATCCTCTAGCTCTCAAAGTTTATAATACTCTAGAAACACTGTCTTGTACATTAAGGGGGAAGTTATAATATTAGACTGAAATCAGCAATCTCTAAGACCCTTTCAGGAAGTCCATCTCTTTGTAAGAAAAATTTCAGCCATCTTATTTACTTAATAAAGTAGGCAGATGCCTTCATGCATTTACTGAAAGCATGCAACAACAGATTAGGAGGAAAGAGAGGAATCAAGAAAAACAAAAATCATAACCAGTAACTGCTCCTGTACTCTCGTGCTACATTCATTTTCCAGGTAAAGAATCTAGATTATATCACATTACTCCTATAATTTAAATTAATAACATACAAGCTTTAATTATAAAATCCAATTTTCCTGCATTATCAAATTCACCCAGATATCACAGAAGCCAATTCTTAGACTCACATACAGAAATGAACTGAGATTACTGGGCACTTCCTTGCTTTCTAGATGAAGAAATTGAGGCCTTAGAAGGAAAGATTTTTATCTGAGTCTCAAACATTTCTGTTGATCACCCTTACCTGATCAAAAGGGAAATTTCAATATTCCTAATTCCTATCAAAAATATGTTTTGTTTGCACAGGCTCCCTGGTGTTAGAGGTCAGGACAGGGGTGGGATGCAAGGAGGTCTCCTGGGTGCCCACAATGTTTCATTTCTTGATCTGGCTAAAGATGTGGATGTGTTCATCTCGTGAAAACCCATCATACTGCACACTTGGGCTCTGTATACTTCTCGATATACTTGTTATATTTCATTAAAATGTAGTAAGATGCATTTCTACTCTCAGTGATAATTGACATATATCACATAGTAGTGAAAAGTCACTCATCGTTTATTGAATATCCACTATTTGCCAAGTCCAGTGATTTGTACTGAAAATATAAAGATAAATGAGGTTAAAAAAAAACAAAAACAAAAAACACTTCCCTCAAGCATCTTTCACAGTCTGGAGAAAGACAAGTAAACAGTTGCAAAGCTGTGAGCAAAGTGCTGATAGCTGAGTAGACGAGGAGCTGTGGGACTCCAGCACCTGAGTCAGCAGGGCTGGAGGTGAACAGTGTGCTGAGGACAAGTTTCAGAAAGAGAAGATGCCCCTCCCACCCCAGGTGAGCACTGGAGTTCATTCTCTGCGGACAGAAACTCCAAAATATCAAATAGGAGGACAACTGAGAGAGGAGGCTGGGCCCTGCCCAGCAAAGAGACCACATATTCCTCATTCTCAAAGTCAGGGAGATCTTCCTGACTAGAAAGCTCCTTGAAGGTCAAAAGGGGAGTGATGCCAAAGCCACCCATAGGCCTCTTCGCTGGAATCCATCTTGGCTGAGCAGTGCGTGCCTGCACACGGGAGGATCCTGAGATAAGCCCAATGCAGACTCAGAACCAGCCAATCAAAATGACTGGCCAAAGGAATCCCAGAAGCAATGCCCCACAGAGGTGACTCAAACTGCCATGAAGATGTAACTCTCTCTGAGAGCACGTGCATGTCTAGTCACACGTAGTGTACTCTTTTCCTCCTAATAAACACTTTGTTTCACTACAAAAAACAAGAGAGAGAAGATTTGTGTCCCCTATTAATTTCTCACTGCTGCTGCAACAAATTGTTACAAGCATAATACCTTAAAGACTGCCGGCAGAAATATCAATAACCTCCGATACGTGGATGACACCGCCCTAATGGCAGAAAACAAAGAGGATCTAAACAGCCTCTTGATGAAGGTGAAAGAGAAGAGTGGAAAATCTGGCTTAAACTCAACATTCAAAAAACAAACCATGGCATCCGGTCCCATCACATCATGGCAAATAAGTAGGGAAAAAAATGTAAATACTGACAGATTTTATTTTCTTGGGCTCCAAAATCACTGTGAGCAGTGACTGCAGCCATGAAATTAAAAGACACGTGTTCCTTGGAAGAAAAGCTATGACAAATCTAGACAACATATTAAAAAGCAGAGACATTACTTTGCCTACAAAGGTCTTTATGGTCAAAGCTATGGTTTTTCCAGTAGTCATGTATGGATGTGAGAGTTGGACTACAAAGAAGGCTGAGTGTTGAAGAATTGATGCTTTTGAGTTGTGGTGCTAGAGAAGGCTCTTGAAAGTCCCTTGAACAGCAAGGAGATAAAACCAGTCAATTCTAAAGGAAATCAACCCTGAGTATTCGCTGGAAGGACTGATGCTGAAGCTCCAATACTTTGGCCATCTGATGCAAAAAGGCAACTTATTAGAAGCTCCAATACTTTGGCCACCTGATTCGAAGAACTGACTCATTTGAAAATTCCCTGATGCTGGGAAAGATTGGGGGAAGGAGGAGAAGGGGACAACAGAGGATGAGACGGTTGGATGGCTTCATCAACTCAGTGGACAAGAGTCTGAGCAAACTCCAGGAGACAGTGAAAGACAGGGAAGGCTGGTGTGCTGCACTCCACAAGGTTGAAAAGAGTCGAACACGACTGAGCAACTGAACAGCAGTTCCTGGAGGTCAAGTCCACAGTCAGTCCCCCCCGGCTAAAGTCAAGGTGTTGGCTGGGATGTCTCCTCTCGGAGGCTCTGAGGGAGCATCAGCTGCCTCGACCAGCTGCCAGGGCCTCCTACACTCCTTGGATCTGACCACCTTCCTGCATCTTCAAAGTCAATAGCAATGTAGGACTTTCAAATCTCTCTCCTTCTGACCTCTGCTTCAGTTACCGAATCTCTTTCTCCTGACTCTGACCCTCCTCCCCAATTCATAGGGACTCTTGTGGTTACACTGAGTCCACCCGAGTAATACAGGGTAACAGTCTCATGGCAAGATTGTTAATTCAATCACACCTGCAAAGTGTTTTACCATGTAAGGTATCATTGTCATGGGTTCTGGGAATTTGGATATAGATATTTGGAGTGGGGGGACATTATTAAGTCTATCACACGTCCTGAAAGATGAGTAGATATGAGCCAACTGGAAAAGAGAGAAAAGAATATGCCTGGAAAAGGGAGTCAAATTTTGAGTCCTTTGATAAAGCCAGATAGAAACGTAGGTCAGATTATAATGTGATTAATACTGCCAAGGTCAGCCAGTTCAGTTCAGTTGCCCAGTCGTGTCTGACTCTTAGTGACCCCATGGACCACAGTACGCCAGGCCTCCCTGTCCATTACCAACTCCCGGAGTTTACTCAAACTCATGTCCATTGAGTCGATGATGCCATCCAACCATCTCATCCTCTGTCATCCCCTTCTCTTCCTGCCTTCAATCTTTCCCAGCATCAGGGAATTTTCAAATGAGTCAGTTCTTCGAATCAGGTGGCCAAAGTATTGGAGTTTCAGTTTCAGCATCAGTCCTTCCGTATGAATATTCAGGACTGATTTCCTTTAGGAAGGACTGGTTGGATCTCCTTGCAGTCCAAGGGACCCTCAAGAGTCTTCTCTATCACCACAGTTCAAAAGCATCAATTCTTCGGCACTCAGCTTTCTTTATAGTCCAACTCTCACATCCATATATGAGTACTGGAAAAACCATAGCTTTGACTAGATGGACCTTTGTTGGCAAAGTAATGTTTCTGCTTTTGAATATGCTATCTAGGTTTGTCATAACTTTTCTTCCAGAGAGCAAGTGTCTTTTAATTTCATGGCTGCAGTCACCCTCTGCAATAATTTTGGAGTCCCAAAAAATAAAGTCTGTCACTGTTTCCACTGTTTCACCATCTATTTGCCATGAAGTGATGGGATCAGATGCCATGGTCTTAGTCTTCTTAATGTTGAGTTTTAAGCCAACTTTTTCACTCTCCTCTTTCACTTTCATCAAGAGGCTCTTTAGTTCTTCTTTGCTTTCTGCCATAAGGGTCTTAACCTCCATCAGAGGGCAGACAGACTGAAAACCACAAGCACAGAAAACTAACCAATCTGATCACAAGGACCACAGCCTTGTCTAACTCAATGAAACTATGAGCCATGCCATGTAGGGCCACCTAACACGAACAGGTCATGGTGGAGAGTTCTGACAAAAGGGGCTCCACTGGAGAAGGGAATGGCAAACCACTTCAGTATTCTTGCCTTGAGAACTCCATGAACAGTATGAAAAGGCAGAAAGATAGGACACTGAAAGATGAACTCCCCAGGTTGGTAGGTGCCCAGTATGCTACTGGAGATCAGTGGAGAAATAACTCCAGAAACAATGAAGAGACGGAGCCAAAGCAAAAACAACACCCAGCTGTGTATATGACTGTTGATAGAAGCAAAGTCTGATGCTACAAAGAGCAATATTGCATAGGAACCTGGAATGTTAGGTCCATGAATCAAGGCAAACAGGAAGTGGTCAAACAGGAGATGACAAGAGTGAACGTCGACATTTTATGAATCGGTGAACTAAAATGGACTGGAATGGGTGAATTTAACTCAGATGACCATTATATCTACTACTGTGGGCAAGAATCCCTTGTGAGAAATGGAGTAGCCATGATAGTCAACTACCAAGGTAGAAGTTCATATCACAAAAAGAAACACAGAAGAATTTAAACCAGAAGAGTGATGTGATCTGATGTGTATTTTTTAAATATTTTAACAGCTCTGCATAACCTTAGGCTTCCCAGGTGGCTCTGTAGTAAAGAATCTGCCTACTGGTGCAGGAGACACATGTTTGATCTCTGGGTTGGAAGATCCTCTGGGGGATGGCATGGCAATCCACTGCAGTATTCTTGCCTGGAGAATCCCATGGACAGAGAAGCCTGGACTGCAGGGAGTTGGACACTACTGAAGCAACTTAGCATGCACATTTGGTCTATTCAATACACAGTAACCAGAGAAACCATGATCTCTTCCCTGGTCAAAACCCCAAATGACTCCAAATGCATTCAGAGTAAAATCCCAAATCCTCTCAACAGTCTATCAGGGTAGACAATCTGGCACCCTCAGGGTCTCTAAGCTTGTTCTCTACTCTTCTTTACCTCACCTGTTCCGCTCCAGACACTCATGGTAGCTCCCCCAAATACCTTAGGCACACTCCCACCTCAGGACTTTGCACACATTCTTTGCTCCACCTGAAACTCTCTTCTTCCAGATACCCATGTATCTCCTGCCTTGGGCTGCTTCCTGTCTTGGTTCAAACATCACATTCCCACTGACATCTTCCCTGATCACCTAGTTAATGAAGTGATTACCCTGCCAACCCCAGTACTCTGAACCCCTGTTTCTTGCTTTGCTCAGTCCATGGCACTGTTCTTTGTAAACTTACAATTTATTTCTTTGCTTGTTTACTGTCTGTCCTCCCCTGTAAGCCTAACCTCCTCCTGAAGCCACTAGAATGTAGTAAGTTTCACAACGGCAGGTGTGACTTTCCATTCACTGCTGTACATGGAATACCATCTGGCAGGTAGTAGCAACTCAATAAATACTCGTTTCCTGATTAATGCTGGAGTGCAAGGAAGAAGACCAAATGGAAGCACGTATTTAAGAGTCACATAAGTGGGGACTTCCCTGGTGGTCCAGTGATTAAGAATCCACTTTCCAATGCAGGGGATGCAGGTTCGATCCTTGGTCCGGGAACTAATATCCACGTGCCATGCCGTGGGACAACTAAGCCCACACTCTGCAACTACTGAGCCAGCGCGCTACAACAAAAGATCCCATGTGACACAACTAAGACCCAACACAGCCAAATAAATATATATATTTTTAAAGTCACATACGTAGAGACCTATACTAGCACATCCACAGTGCTACACAGATACACACTTTTCCAGGTGTTCTTTATAATTCTTATGTTACAACTAAAGACGCATAAAACTTAGGGGAGAAAATCTGTATGAAAAAGGGAAGAATAACATACTTTTTAAAAACATTTATAAAAATGATGCCAACCATTTTGTGCATCTTAGTAATCTGTGACACTACAACACATCCACATAGAATCATTTTTAATGAATGACAACATGAAATCAGAGAAGACACTGCCACAAGGGTTATGCAAAAGGTAAAGCTCCTTATATTTGAGACACCTGCAATTTCCAAAATGATTTTAAATATATTATTGCTCATTGATACTTACTGGATCTTATGCTTCTCTTTAATATGCATCAAACAAAAGGTCATTTCTAGTGGTTCAATTCACAATAGTCCTTAATAACATCTTTCAGCATTAATAAGTGAAGTGCCAGCTTAGAAGCAACTCTAATAAACACAGTGTCCTGTAAGAACCATAATGTGGCTTATGACACTTGCTGCAAACATCCTGGACGGACTACCAAGTACCATACAGAGTGCATATGTGCATTTTGTGGTTCCCAGAAGACATGGTGGAGAGCAATAAAATGTCAGCAACCAGTTTAAAAGGTAACTTTCAGAGGGATAATCAAAGGGCTGAGCCTAAGTGTCCCTGGCTTTTCTATTTTGAATGGCATCATCTGGTCTCTTTGAGCCTAAGAAATTTTCTTGTCAAACTTAACACTGAAATTTGGGAAACTCTAGAAGACTCCCTAATCCTTGAACACTGACACAATCTTTTCTTAGGATAGCCAATTGCTTGCATAACCTCTCTTTCAATCCTGTGTGTATGACATAATACTAACTATAAGAGCTCTTTAACATTTTATTTATTTATTTGGCTGCATCAGGTCTTAGTTGAAGCACATGGAATCTTTGTTGCATCATCTGGGATCTTTTGTTGCAGCGCAGGGACTCTTTAGTTGTAGAGTGTAGGCTCGGTAGTTGTGGTTCACAAGCTTAATTGCTCTGTGACTTGTGGGATCTTTGTTGCCTGACCAGGGATCGAATTTGAGTCCCCTGCATTGCAAGGCAGATTCTTAACCACTTGACCACCAAGGAAGTCCCTGTAAGAGTTCTTTATACATCTTTTATTCGAGTTGCTTTGAAGACACTGATTTTCTCAGGATAACTGTGTACATGTCTCTAAACTACAAATTACAGAACACACACCAGCACAACAGCTAACTTGTTAAGGAAAACAAAAACTTACGTAATGACCACTGTTGCTTGCCTACATAGAATCTATTCATTGCTTTTACCTTTTTAATACAACACCAATTTTGGTTAAATAATCAAAAAGTGAGAGCTGACACTTCAATAGTGCCTTCTCTGTTTCTTAATAATTTACATCTAATAACACACTAAACCTCAGGGTAACTTTATGAAGTAAGTACTGTTATCACTCCTACTAAAAATGAAGAATCTGAGTTAGAGTTAGCTTGTGCTATTTCACAGAGCAGGTAAACAGAAGAGGCGGAAATCTGAATGCAGGCAGTGGGGCTGTCTATGCTCTTAACCTTCACACCTTCCCACGCTCAGCCTGCTTGGTTGGGGGAAGTTAATTTCCTACAATTTCAAGAGAACCTCCTGACTAGTAAGCCAATCACAGTCATTCCAACTATCTTGCATGCATTCAAGTCACTTTAGTCGTGTCCGACTCTTTGCGACCCCATGGACTGTAGCCCACCAGGCTCCTCTGTCCATGGGATTCTCCAGGCAAGGATACTGGAGTGGACTGCCATCACCTCCTCCAGGGGCTCTTCCTGACCCAGGGATGGGACCTGTGTCTCTTACGTCTCCTGCACTGGCAGGTGGGTTCTTTACCACTAGTGCCACCTAGGTTCATTAAATGGCTTTCCTTGTCAGTCCTAATAGTCAGGGCTAATGCACAACTTAAACGGAACTTAAGGACTTCCCTGGTGGCTCAGATGGTAAAGTGTCTGCCTGCAATGCAGGAGACCCGGGTTCAATCCCTGAGTTGGGAAGATCCCCTGGAGAAGGCAATGGCAATCCACTCCAGTACTCTTGCCTAGAAAATCCCATGGGCAGAGGAGCCTGGTAGGCTGCAGTCCATGGGGTCACAAAGAGTCGGACACATCTGAGTGACTTTATTTTCTTTCACTTTAAGTGGAACCAATCAGCCTAAAGGGAGGAATATTTGCTCTGTGATAAGAAGGGAGGTCTACTCCAGAAAAGAATGTGCATTACTGCCCATGCTGCTGGCAGCCACCTGCCAATCAAGAAGGAAGCCAGTCTGAGGTCAAAGCCCAGAGGAAGGAAGGAGGAGGAGCCAAAAGAATCCTGAAGTCATGAAGCTGGAGTCCTGATTTCATTCCACTCTCAGCCTGCTCTGCCTTGGTACTTTCTTTTGTTTGGACAACAACTTCCCTTACTGTCTGAGCCAACTTGAATCAAGATGTCTCTTTCTTACACCTGAAGGTATCTGATAAATATTGGCATGATTAAGCATCTTATACACAAATTATAGGGGCTTCCTTGATGGCTCAGCAGATAAAGAATCTGCCTACAATGCAGAAGACACAGGGTTTCGATCCCTGAGTCGGGAAGATTCCCTGGGGGAGGAAATGGCAACCCATTCCAGTATTCTTACCTAAGAAATCCCATGGACAGCGGAGCCTGGTTGGCTGCAGTCCATGGGGTCGCAGAGTCAGACACAACTGAGTGACTATGCATGCATGCACACAAGTTCTAAATTGCTAAAAATCATTATTTAATCTGAACTGATTTTCCCTCCACCCTGATCCTGAGACCTGTGGTAATGCAACATTTATGTTACCGCCACTGAACTTACTGCTGAGTCATTCCCTTTCTAGGACACTCATCGACTTGACAAAGATTTATTGCACACTTACTCTGTCTCAGGCATTGTGAGGTCCTGGTTTAGGGAGATAAATGAGTCACAGCTCCTACCCTCACAGAATTAATGTCTAGGAAGGGAGAAAGACATATAAATCAACAAATTACCATAATATGTGATGGTGTTAGAATATATAAACTCTGCGAGTGTGCACATGCTGTGCAGGTACCCTGAGAGCATACAGGACAGAAACTAAGATGTTTTGAAGTCTTTATGAATGTTTTGCAGAAGACTTAACATTTTATCCTTGACTAGGAGTTTTACAGCAGAGAAAAGGACTTCTAGGGGAAGCATCTGATCAGAAGCATATGACTACAGAAAAGCTGGGAAGGTTTGAGAATGGCGGAAAGTTCAAGTGATGTTGTGCTTCAAAAAAGGGACAAGTTCTAGGGCTCCAGCCCTGGCTTAGTCTCAAGTCTTTCTGGTTTTTTATTCTCATACTTTAAGTAGCTTTCTACTTTCCTTCACTTAAGCTACATTACCCTCAGTTGAATTAATACAGCCAAACAAAGGGTTAAGCTCCAGTACTTTGGCCACCTGATATGAAGAGCTGACTCACTGGAAAAGACCCTAATGCTGAGAAAGACTGAGGGCAAGAACAGAATTGGGAGACAGAGGATGAGGTGTTTGGATGGTATCATTGACTCAATGGACATGAGTTTGAGCAATGTCCAGAAAATAGTGAAGGACAGGGAAGGCTGGCATGCTGCAGTCCACGGGGTCGCAAATAGTCAGACACGACCGAGTGACTGAACAACAACAAAAAAGTCAAAGCTGTGTTTCTCTGGCTTTTCTAGTTCTCCATCCAAGACCAGACGCAAAAAGCTCAAGAGATGTAGTTAATTACCAGTACAGCATTTGTGAGAACTAATAGTGATTTGTAAAACTCTGGTGTTACTTTTTGACAATCATAATTTGTTAGTGCTTCATGTTGCTTTACTACTTTTCCTAAACTTTTCTTCCACAATTAGTTTTGATGTATTCTTTGAAATTTTCTGGCTATTTCAATTACAATGTTAATTTGCTAACTTCTTCCTGTAAAGCTGACTCACAACCTTAACTTAGATACACACTGTATTCTAAATGAGTCAAGAGAATCAAACAAGAGAAATCAATAAAGTTTCTTTTAACCTCAATTTGTCACTTAGCATATAAATACTATATTTTTACTGGGTACCTAATAAATGCATAATAAGCACTGCAGATTTTTATTCAAATGTAGCTTTAGAACTAAGTCCACAGGAAATGGTTAAATAATAAAATCTCAAGTGGCTGTAGCCAGAAAATATTTCTGATGGTACCACAGAGGAAATTTCATAGAGTGCATGACCCCACCAAGCAACTCTTCTTTCCTACCTAGGTTGAGATCTCTGTCCAATGTAATTTGGGGTCAACTGGGAAGATTCACTCTCTCTCACAGTGACAGGCAACAGTGAAGCAGACTAGTGACCACCCCCCCTCCCCCGCCTGCCAAGCAGCAATGCCATTATTTTTAGATGAAAGAGCAGCTGAATTGTCAATCTTATTAAATATTTCAAAGAACAAATCATAAATTTCAGTATCGCAATGGTAAGGAGACAGAAATGCTGTCAATAAAGATTCTGTTGAAAATCTAAATTTTGAATTAATTCTGAAAGACTTAGAATGTTCTGAAATTGTTTTAAAAAGTAGAATTTAGCACAGGCAATTATGACACTAATTTGAGTCAGCAAACAAAAATAACAAAAGAGAAGAAATCTGACTAGGTCCAAGAAAAATCTCTTTGCCATTTCAACCTCCAGCTTCTTATCAGATCCCTAGTGAGGATAAACTGATAGCTAAAACCAGAACTTTATTATATTTATACATTATATATATACATATATATACATATACATATACCATATGCTTTCAGGTACATATAATGAAACAGTGGCTGAAATTAAATAGAAATTTATGTTTGTCACTTAAAAAGCCATCTGGAGGTAGGTGGTTGCTGGCATTGATCTAGAGGCTCAGTTATGTAACACCCTGTTTCTGTGATTCCCCTGTGCTGGGTGGAATGGAACCATCCCAAGATGGTTGCTAGAACTCTAGGCTCATCCTCGTTAGCTGCTAAAACAAGTAGGGGAGGACCAGACTTGCCAAGTCAGTCCCTGTTAACTTAGAAAGGGACATTTTCTGAGACACAGTCTTAGCAGACTTCCACTTGGGCAGAACTATGTCCCAGGGGTGGCCCCTTTTAGCAAAAGAGGCAGGAGAGAGAATTTTTTAGAAACCTTTTTCAGCCTCTATAGTGAAAGATGAAAGCAAGAGAGAAAAAGGATTGGAAAGGACTGCAGGTCAATCTGAACCAGGTCAGCCTGTAAACGCAGGAACTCATTGATCAGTATGGTGGGATACAGCTTTTTGGCCATATAGTGGGTTTGACCAATGCCAACAAATCATTGGCACTGAATCCCACATTAAAGAGTCTTTTCAAATATTTTTAAGAGAGATTTCTTGACCAAGTGGACACCCTAAAGACAAATTGAGCCAAGAGGTTTATACCTGAGGGAATCATCTGAGAAAACATCATGATTATACAACGAAGCCTTAACAAACTCACTCCTGACTGTATAGTCTACACATCATTGAACCCTAATGGGAATGTTAAATAAGGATATTAAGTGACTGTACTAAAAAAAGCTTCATGTCTAAAAAGGAGGAAATCACATGAAGTGAGGTCGGAACACATACACAAAAGTAGGGCAGCTAAAAATAGTACCTTTGACTATTTCTTATCGTTTGTCTTTATCCAAAAGCAGGAAGATTGGCTAACTGACCTTTTAAGGTCTTTCCATGGTAAAACTGTGGGCTTCCTCCACAGCTCAGCAGATAAAGAATCTGCTGCAATGTAGGAGCCATAGGAGACTTGGGTTCAATCCCTGGATTGGGAACATCCCCTGGAGGAGGAAATAGCAACACACTCCAGTATTCTTTCCTGGTGAATCCCATGGACAGAAGAGCCTGGCGGGTTAAAGTCCATGGAGTAGCAAAGAGTCAGACATGACTGAGCACATAGAAGCACACAGTAAACTATCCAGCTACACTCACAGGAATGATGATCTTTACAAACTTTCTGCAAGGAATTTGTCAAACCCATGGAGCTGTGGTCATTAGTTAAATATATTTGTTTGTCTGTCCTACAGAGCTTTGAAATAAACCTTTCTGTCCAATAATCACAGAGGCTTCCCTGATGACTCAGACAGTATAGAATCTGCCTGTAATGCAGGAGACCAGGGTTCAATCCCTGTGTCGGGAAGATCCCCTGGAGAAGGGAATAGCAACCCACTCCAGTATGCTTGCCTGGAAAATCCCAAGGACAGAGGAGCCTGGAGGCTACAATCCATGGGGCCACAGAGTTGGACATGACTGAAGGACTACACTCACTCACTCAATCACAGAGGCAAGCGACTGATTTCCTAGCAATCCTTGTACTGTACTTGTGGTCATCTTAAGTACGCTCATCAGAGGTTTTAAAAGATCTCAGACAGACGAGCTCTATTCTATGTTCTATTTTAAACGTTAGCAGAAGGAGATTATACAGTCTCAAGATAACTGTATCATAAAAATAGCTGTTATTCCTGGTGAACCATGTTTCTGCTGTTAAAACTGACTGAAAGCCTAGAGACTTTCAGGGTGAAAAAAAATTAGAAAGAGGCAATATTTACCCAATTTTGAAGTAAAGAATCAAGTTTCTTAAATTTTAATTAAATTAAGTCTAAATTTTATAGGGGAGTCATTTGACATCCCCTGTCTTTAAATTTCCTTATTATGGAATAGAGAAAGTAGCAAAGAATAGTCAATTACACAATTTCTGGAAATGCAGTCACTGCCGTAAACAAGTCATGGACAAGCTTCCTGGGGCCTTAACGATGTACTAGTGTCCAGGAAACATGTTTTCAAAGAGCCAAGCTGATTAATTTCACCAGCGGTCATGAGCCACAACACAGCCAGGGGACATGACAGATTGACTGTTGGAGGAAACTATTATTTTTCCTCTGTGACCAATGCTGTAACTGTTGAAATCATAGCTGGGAAGAGTAAGCTCAATCATGCAGTTAAAATGTTGTTTTCAACCAACTGACCAATAATTTTCTCACTGAAATAAAACTTCAGGGATCAACCCCTAGAAGTGAAGGAGTTACCCATCACAACAAATAATTGCTCCCACATTCAAAGTCTAAAAAAGATTCTGGTTCTTCAAATCACTGAGCAAAGACAGCAATCTACAATTCTCAACGTTAAGTAAACATCTTTTTTTTAAAAACTTTACAATAAACATAAAATTAAAAAAATAAAATATTTTCCCCAAAGTATCAAAATGCTTAAGATAATGCTTATTTTTCAAAAGAAGATAAACTAACATACAAATGCAGCTCCTCTGCAAGGACACAATATATGAGTGATATCACTGAGTCGACCAATCTGCTTAATTAATATGATTAATATGTCAATCAGAGTAATGTATTTTTGAAATCCTATTTTCTGAAGATAAACAATGATAAAGAGACTTTCATTACAGGAAAAAAAAAGCAAAACAAAAAAACGACTAAGATGGAAGCCTGAACAGGATAGAGGATGGAAGTGGGTGAGGAGATAGGAAATAGAAAAGGTGTTCTGGTTTGGTTTCACCTGGGACTATCACTATTTTCCAGTTTAAAAAATTAGAAAAATTAGTGCACCTGCTTTTTTAACATATAGTTTTTCAAAATGCATTTCTTGGTGTCAGTGAATGAAGAACATGAACAGAATTTGATATCAAGGTTTTCAGTCTATAACATGTCTCACTGTTCCTGACTTCTTCCTCAACGCATGTAACATTTTTAGTTTTAGTCTGTATGTACTTCGGTTTTTATTTGAGTCTGATTGCTTTACAATGTTGTGTTGGTTTCTGCTGAACAACAACTTGAATCAGCCATATGTATACATACATCCCCTCCCGCGTGAGCCTCCCTCCCAGTTTCCCCATCCCACCCCTCCAGGTCGTCACGGGGCGTCAAGCTGAGCTCCTTGTGCTATGCAGCAGCTTCCCACTAGCTGTCTATTTCATACATGGTAGCGTGCATATGCCAATGCTGCTCTCAATTCGTCCTGTCCTCTTCTTCCCCCACTGTGTCTATATGTCCTTTCTCTACCTCTTCGTCTCTATTCCTGCCCTGCATAATAGCTTCATCTAGATAGGATGCTGCAGCAGAGGGAGATAGTCTCAAATGGAAGAACGCCCTTCCTTTCTCAAAGCATAAATGCTGCCCTGATAAGACATTCTCCAGTGCATCTGCTCTTATATGCAACAGGGAAAGGACTTTGGAGACCTGCATTTAGATCTAATTAAAACCACAATCTGGTCTTGAATGATGGCTTTTACAGCTGAATACTGAAATATTTTAGAAATCACGATTCTCTCTGCTTTTTTTGATTGCAAAATTTCAGAGAAGTTGATCCAAACTGAATTTTCTTTTTCTGGGGGAAGAGATGTGGGGGTTGTAGCCTGCCAGATTCCTCTGTCCATGGGATTCTCCAGGCAAGAATGCTGGAGTGGGTTGCTATGCCCTCTTCCAGGGGATCTTCCTGACCCAGGGATCAAACCCATGTCTTTTATGTCTCCTGCATTGGCAACTGGGTTCTTTACCACTAGTGCCCCTGGGAACACCAGCGTATACTTAGCACATGATATACACTGGGCTTCCCTGTCAGCTTAGCTGGTAAAGAATTCACCTGCAATGCAGGTGACCCCAGTTCAATTCCTGGGTCAGGAAGATCTGCTGGAGAAGGTATAGGCTACCCAGTCCAGTATTCTTGGGCTTCCCTGGTAAACAATCTGCCTGCAAGGTGCGAGACCTGGGTTTGATCCCTGGGTTGGAAAGATCCCCTGGAGAAGGGAAAGGCTACCCACTCCAGTATTCTGGCCTGGAGAATTCCATATACTGAATAACCCATGGAGTCGCAAAGAGTCTGACATGACTGAGCGACTTTTACAATATATAATCACTTAAGAGAAAATTTGCCAGAAGATACAAAGAAAGAGAATGGAGAAGACAAATGGAAAGGAGGGAGGCCAGGTATCAGGTAAGTAAGCTGAGTTACACATTTATAGGTACTGGACAAAAGTTTCTGCATCTGAGAACCTCATGTACAGCAAGCAAATAAGGGCCAAGAAACCGTCCCCATTCTTTCTCACAAATAATTTTTACTGTGCTTTATTTAACATTATCAATGGCTTTCATCTCTACAATCAACCAATGTCCCACATAGAGACAGACTGATCTGGTGCCTTCGAAAAGCCATGACTGTGTCCACAGCTTGAATATCCTCTCCAGAGGAGAGTGGAAATATACATTTAACTAAAATTTGCCTGTTTATTTTAATTGCCAATTGTCAGAAACTTAGGGAATTAGTTACAATGAGGAAATTATAGCTGTAAAATCATGTTATAAAAGTTTCCACTCCTGTATTGAAATTGGCCAAAATTACATTATGTTTCTGTTTTGCTTATTCTGAGAACTGAATATTTGCATAAAATTAGATAATTTTCCTTTTTTTACTTTCATAGGAACATGATATATATTGCAAAATGAACAAATATTTCAATTTATTTAATAAGTACCTATATTTCTTCTGAGCAAATTACCACATTCTTTTAAAATATATATCATTGGATATCTGCAGCTTTATGTACTATATTCCACTGATAATGACTGCATTAGGTCTTTATATCAGGTAACTGGCCATGCACTATATTACTCTGCCTTTAATGTGAATATCATGTCTCACCGTACTATTTTAAAGAATTACAGAAAAGATAGGATGCAAGCATGAATATATTCTCAACTATACATGACTAATAAATTGGTATTTTTATTAACCTTAATAATAATTTATTTTCTTATGATTTCATCTCACCCAAAAAGGAAGAAAAAGCAAAGCCCAGCTAATAAATGGATCATTTTAGGTTGGTTTGGATTATGATCAACTGAGGCTTAATTTGCTATTAAAAAGGACAGATACTGAATCTACATATCATACCCACTGAGAGTGAATTTCCCAGGCAGTCTTTCTGAGTCCCACAGAATGTCTTAAATCTCATGAACTCATCCTACAGGGCTCATGTGATCCATATATCACCTCCCTCTTTTTTACTGATTGCAATTTTCCACTGAGTCAGCAATGACTTCACACAGGTTCACAGACTCCCTCTTAACCCCTGCGATTGTGCTGGGTGAATTCGATCCTCACACTGCTAACCATCCAGTAGTCTTGCCTCCCAGTTCTTTGTCGTTCTCGGTTCCATTTACTCTCACCTCCACTTTGCTTTAGGCATCTTCATCTGAAGCATTTATATCAGTCAAAACTGCCCCATTTTCTGATGTCAAATCCACTGAACCACATCCTCTCATATCTCCAGTTCCTTCACACCACTCCATCTTTGCTGCCCTTTAATCTCTCCAATTGGTTCTAATTCATCAGTCTACTCCTATTTATTTTCCCTCTTCTCTCTGAGTAACCTAAGCATCGTTTTAAATTCAATCTCACCAAACCCCTTAACTCCCATTTTCTCAATCAATTCATCACACGTACCAAGCAAAACCTCAAGCCTGGATCAATTCGGCTGTCTATTTATTCCTCCTCTATGCCTAGACTGATAAGGCGTACTACAGAAAAGACAGAATGCACAATCAGGAAGAAAAATGGTATGAAAAATTCATGGATGCCAGCTTCAACTGTACCTTCAAAATTGTTTTGCAGTCCTTGTCATCGTATTCTTTGTCCCACAGTGGCTGTGTGAAATCATCCCACGCTTCTACCCTAGTTTATCATTTTTAACAAATAGCATCGATTCCCTACTTCAAAGAAAAAACTAAAGTTGTCATTTGCCTCCCCTCAACACTAAATTATTTATAAACAACTCAATATTTCCTTGGGGCTGCAAAGTTAGGCACAACTTAGTGATTGTCAGACACAACTGAGCGACTTCACTTTCACTTTTCACTTTCACGCATTGGAGAAGGAAATGGCAACCCACTCCAGTGTTCTTGCCTGGAGAATCCCAGGGACGGGGAGCCTGGTGAGCTGCTGTCTATGGGGTCGCACAGAGTCGGATACAACTGAAGCAACTTAGCAGCAGCAGCAGCAGCAGTGATTGAACAACATTTCCTTATTCATTTTTGTCCCAGCAGAAGAGATCTTTCTCCATGTATTGGGTGGGAAATATGTTAGTTTGGGGTTTTCCACACCATCTCACAGAGGATGAGATGATTGGATGGCATTAGTGACTCAATGGACATGAGTTTGAGCAAACTCTGGAAGATAGGAAAGGACAGGGAAGCCTGGCATGCTACAGTTCATGGGGCCACAAAGAATCTGACACAACTTAGCGACCAAATAAAAACATGGTATGTTACAGAAAAACTCAAACATTTTGGCCAACCCATTAGAGTCCATTCTCTTTCCCTCATTTCCCATGGCCTTATATATCTCTTCCTATAAATTCATATCATCTTGCCCAACTGGATTTTTAATCTCTTCTATGCTCTTCTACGGAGAAGGCAATGGCACCTCACTCCAGTACTCTTGCCTGGAAAATCCCATGGATGGAGGAGCTTGGAAGGCTGCAGTCCATGGGGTCGCTAAGGGTCAGACACGACTGAGCGACTTCACTTTCACTTTTCACTTTCATGCTTTGGAGAAGGAAATGGCAACCCACTCCAGTGTTCTTGCCTGGAGAATCCCAGGGACGGGGGAGCCTGATAGGCTGCCGTCTATGGGGTCACACAGAGTCGGACACAACTGAAGTGACTTAGCCTAGCCTATGCTCTTCTAAAGCTGAGCGCCAAAGAATTGATGCTTTTGAACTGTGGTGTTGGAGAAGATTCTTGAGAGTCCCTTGGACTGCAAGGAGATCCAACCAGTCCATTCTGAAAGAGATCAGCCCTGGGATTTCTTTGGAAGGAATGATGCTAAAGCTGAAACTCCAGTACTTTGGCCACCTCATGTGAAGAGTTGACCCATTGGAAAAGACTCTGATGCTGGGAGGGATTGGGGGCAGGAGGAGAAGGGGACAACAGAGGATGAGATGGCTGGATGGCATCACTGACTCGATGGACGTGAGTCTGAGTGAACTCCGGGAGTTGGTGATGAACAGGGAGACCTGGCGTGCTGTGATTCATGGGGTAGCAAAGAGTCGGACACGACTGAGCGACTGAACTGAACTGAACTGATGCTGGTTTCACCCTCTCTTTGTCTGTAATTATGTTCAAGTCTTTCCTCTAATAATACAACAGGATTTTTCTTAAACAAAATGTTTACTAACCTGCATGTCTGAATACCATATTGTTTTTCCTTTTCCCTTCATAATTATACCACTAGAAAGAGAGGATCACGTGCTTTCCCTCTTCACCTTACATTTATTCTACCAAGGCAATCTACTTTCTACCTTCTCCCCATGCTTCCACACTTCCTTTTGTCCAAGTAACATTGCCTCCAAAACTCAAATGGAAACTTTTCAACTACTATCTTACTTAACCTCCTGAAACATATGGACTGCTGTATCCTTTTTGAAATTACATCTCGCTCCCTTAACTTCCTTCAAGTCTTTCCTCAGATGCCACTTTCTTATCTACCTACATAGGTTACCTGATTTTAAAATGCCAACACTGACCCCTGCACTCGGCCCCCCTTACATTTTGCTTTATTGTGTTTTATTGCATTTTCATCTTTCAACAAAATAGAGAATTTACTTACTTATTATATTTTTGTCTATCTCTCCCTAGCAACAAAGAAGTTTATCTGCTGTGTTCCCTGATTTATCTCAACATCTCACACAAAGTAATAACTCAAAAAATATTTGTCAAAAGAACGGGCCTTTTGGTTTCCAGGACAAAAGTCTCTCTCAGTTTTTCTCATGAATTTTGGATTTGTCTTTCTCTGTCTCCTTTGCAACCCCTCTATACACTCTAACTGTTAGTCTTCCATCCATAGGCCCTTTTTTCATATTCCTCTGAGAGATCTCAGCCACTATTAGGATTTGAGCTACTTCCTTTATGTTAAATATGAATACCTATATTTCGAGTCCATATCTTTCTCCTGAATTCAGACCCATGTATCTCGCTTCTTTCTATATATCTACACTTAAAGTTCCCACAGGCAACTCAAACTCAACGTGTTCAAACTCCAACCTACTACAACCCTTCACTAGCTATGTATTTACATGTCTTCTGTAAAAGTATCATTTCTAAGTTAAGTACAATATTTTACCTAAAATCTTATGGTGGAGGTGAATGATACTCTGGATGTGAAATTGAACCTATGTTTTATTTAACCAGGAAGTGCTCAAACCACATCTAGAGATTTAGAATTCTAATTGTATGAAAGGGAAATATTTATGGGTAGATCAAGGAAACCTTTGGTCTCAACCCTCAGTGATATTTTATCTATAATTCTGATAATCAGGGAAGTAATGACTTAGTATACTGAATTTTCTGTTACAAGTACATATAGAGAAAAAAAAATTTTTAATTTACCCTCCAAGCCATTTGCATCTACAAATGAAAGCCATAAACTAGCAACCATTATAGTAAATAAATAAATAAATTTATTTTTTAAATTAAATCTAATTTAATTTTTAAAAAATCTAATTTATTTTAAAAAATAAATCTAATAAATTTAACCAAGATGATCGCATTTCAAAAGCAAAACATATAAGTAAAACTATGTAGCATGATCTCCAAACACCAGAAAAGTGTGACATGGGCAAAGCATACCCTATTCTAAATAAATTTTAAATAAATAACATACACACAATGTGGACTGGGGGAAAGAATACTAAAGTTAAAAACTGATGCCTTGGGTTCAAATTTTACTTCTACTTAATTGTTTGGCTTCAAGCAAGTCAGTGATAGTGAATACATACTGAGTACTTACTATATGCTGTTTACTTTTCTAATAGTTTTGCATTTTTCAATTTTCATGACAACCCTACACAACAGGCGCCAGCATGTTTCTCAATTTCCAGATGAAGAAACCGAGGAATGTAGAAGTAATTTATTCAAGATCACAGTTTGTAGCTGGCATTCGTGTTTCAAATCCAGGTTGTTTAGTTCCAGGGCCCAAATTGTGTTTTGAGGGTTTGCCATTTATAAAATAGAGGTTTCCTATAAAAAATCAAGGTTTATTTAAGGTAGTATGTAAAAATGTCTTTTTGCAGATTTTAAAATACTATCAAATGTAAGATATAAAATTACTAGTGTATAGAGACACAGATGTAGAGAACAAATGTACAGACACCAAGGGGAAAGGGGGGCCTGGGATGAATTGGAAGACTGAGATTGATACATATACACTATTGATACTATGGATAAAATAGATAACTATTGAGAAACTACCCTATAGCACAGGGAACTCTACTCAATGCTCTGCGGTGACCTAAACAGGAAGGAAATCTAAAAAAGAGGGGATATATGTAAACATACAGCTGATAAAGCTAGACAGCATATTAAAAAGCAGAGACATAGCTTTGCCAACAAAGGTCTGTATGGTCAAAGCTATGGTTTTTCCAGTAGTCAAGAACAGATGTGAGAGTTGGACCATAAACCAGGATGAGAGCCAAAGAATGATGCTTTTGAATTGTGGTGCTGGAGAAGACTCTTGAGAGTCCTTGGATTGCAAGGAGATAAAATCAGTGACTTCTAAAGAAAATCAACCCTGAATATTCATTGGAAGGACTGTTGCTGAAGCTCCAATACTTTGGTCACATCATGCAAAGACTGGACTCATTGGAAAAGACGCTGATGCTAGGGAAGACTGAAGACAGGAAGAGAAGGAAGTGACAGAGGATAAGATGGTTGGATAGCATCACCAACTCAATGGACATGAGTTTGAGCGAACTCCAGGAGATGGTGAAGAACAGGGAAGCCTGGCGTGCTGCATTTCATGGGGTCACAAAGAGTCAGACACAACTTAGCAACTGAACAACAGATAGCTGATTCACTTTGCTGTACAGCATAGATTAACATTGCAAAGCAACTATACTCCAATAAAAATTAGCAAAAATAAATAAACAAAAATAAAATAAAACTATTAGTCTAGTAAATCATAAACTCCGAGAAGTGGTTTCTTTCTTTAGTTGGGATTTGTACTGCATCACTGCCTAAATGGATTTGAGAAGCTATTTCCTTCATGTAGTGGATTCTCTGATTTGAATTTCATTGTTGAGTCTTAAGAGTTACTCTGCAGGGACCTTAAAGATAACATTAAAAGTCTACTAAAATTCAGAGGAGAGCTCTCAGACATCCTGACAAATATTCTTATAGTAGTGCACTAAAGAAAAACACACAGCTCAAATCTTATTTGCATTCTTCACCAACTTAATGGATAAATTTTCATCTGCCATCCTTAAAAGGAAACAGATATGACTGGCTCTCTATAAAAAAAAATACAAATCTATGAAAATCAAGTTTTAATGCCATTTAACAAAGGCACTGGCCCATAAGAAAAATTTGGCCCAAAGTTTTAATCCACTATAGCATGCATTGCCGTTATATTCTTTCATTTATTCAACTCATCCATTCAACAAACTTTACTGAGTATTTACCATGCAGGCCACTGCATTAGATGTTACATGTGCAATGATGAGACAGATAAGACTATTGTCCTCACAGGGTTATTGTCCAGTAGGGCAAATTTTTTCACAAAAGTATTATAATGCAACATGATGAGGAGTATAGTATGGTTTAGGAGGACAGGAGAGGCCATGAGACATCTGACACATATATGAAAGGCCATGCTAATACATTTATTGGAAGGCAATATGACAGTATATTTTAAATTGGGGTATAGTTGCCTTCCAGTGTTAAACAATGAAGTGAATCAGCTATATGTATACATAAATCCCTCCCTTCTTGGCCTTCTCCCCATCTTACCCATTTAGGTCACCACTGAGCACTGAGCTGAGCTTCCTGTGCTTTGTAGCAGGTTCCCACTAGCTATCTATTTTACACAATTAGTGTATATATGTTCATGACATATATACACTCTCCCAAGTTTCCAATTCATCTCCCTGTCCTCTCCAGCCCACGTTTGGGCTCTTCATCTGCATCTCTCTTTCTTCCTTGCTAATAGGTTCATCTGTACAATTTTTCTAGATTCCACATATATGCATTCAGATCAGATCAGATCAGTCACTCAGTCGTGTCCGACTCTTTGTGACCCCATGAATCACAGCACGCCAGGCCTCCCTGTCCATCACCAACTCCCGGAGTTCACTCAGACTCACGTCCATCGAGTCAGTGATGCCATCCAGCCATCTCATTCTCTGTCTTCCCCTTCTCCTCCTTCCCTCAATCCCTCCCAGCATCAGAGTCTTTTCCAATGAGTCAACTCTTCGCATGAGGTGGCCAAAGTACTGGAGTTTCAGCTTTAGCATCATTCCTTCCAAAGAAATCCCATTGTTTTTCTCTTTCTGACTTACTTCACATTAACACATTTTTTAGGGCACAGGAAAAAACGCATCATCTTTTTCATATCTTTTCACTTTGCAAACCTGGAGAAGGAAATGGCAACCCACTCCAGTATTCTTTCCTGGAGAATTCCATGGACAGAGGAGTCTGGTGAGCTACAATCTATGGGGTCACAGAGTCAGACACGACCAAGCAACTAACACACACACTTTGCAAACTAAGCATTACGATATCAACTAATTCAAGGGGCTGCCTGAATACAGAACTAGCTGTTGCTCAATGCTCTTCGTATAATAATAGTCAAAACAACAATTCATCATGTTCCATCATGAACCATCTCTTTGGAAGATCCTGTTGGCTCACTGGCTATTTAAAATCATCTGCTTGTACAAAATGGAATGTGGGCTTTCTTTTTTGTAACAGGAGCTGAATTGGTCTTCTGATGTTTGAAACCTTAGCCCAGTTAAGAACCTTGTCTCCTGCCCTTTTTCATGTCTTTCTCTGTTTCTATACAGGAAATCCAGCAAATACTAATTAGAAGCATAATATGTAGGGGCAAAGGGTTAACAAAATCTTTTTTTTCTTTCTCTCTTAGAATTTGACATTCAATTCACTTTTTAGATCTGTTACCTTGGCAACCTGATAGAGGAGATATATCAACTAAGTTACCAGGTAGCATTGCTTACAGTAAAAATAATCTATGCTTGGTCAGTTGCATCTGGGTTGGGAACAACTATAAATGAATGATAAACACCTAACAGGTTTCGACTCTTGTAACTGGCATGTCTTCTGCAAAGGCTGTAGGAGCCTTGCCTCAGGAGTTGTTACTAGAGATATTGGCTCCTGTGGAACAGGGGTCTTTAAAGCCAAGGGAACTTTTATGCCTGCTCCTTCTGAGAATCATTCTTTCAAACCTGAGCTGTCACCTGGGAAACCAAAGGGTACAGCTCAAACTGTTGTGCAGACTTCAGGGATTTCTGCAGGGGCTGCTCTCACAGAAGAGCAATATCTGATGTTGCCCTGCTGCCCAGCTGGGGTTCCTGTCCCGTGTCCTTCAAGGTGAATCTGATGCCATGGATGACTTATGGTCATCTTGTGAATCTGATTCTTTAGTGGAACTTAAAAAAAAAAAAAAGCCCTGGCCTTGCCTTCAGAGCTTAAAGTAGAGTAATGGCAGATAACAGAACAACACATAAATAATGAATAAACACACCAGGAAGATGCTTCTAACTGCCCTTTTTAACATACTTCATTAACTGGACTCATACTGTGTGTTAAAATAAATGAATAAATTAATAAAATAAATAGAATAAATTAATGAATCTCACCAATTCAATGACTGAAAGAAATTAGAGCCTCAGCTCTCAAGCCCCATTTGATCCTAACTCAGTTTTCCTAACTGAGGAAACTAACTGAATGATCCTAACTCAGTTGTCATAGCTCGACACTCTCCTTGATCTTCAATCCACTTATTGATCCTCTGCCTGACCTCTTGCGCTGGGGAACTTCTACCTGCTCTTCTGTAGTTCCTCTCCAGTTTTCTCCACCTGCCCTGTGTCCAGGAGGATGGCCAGCATGCACTTCATTCACTGCCTTGCCCAGCTGCTTCCTGTTGAACCACTAAGGAACACCACAGAGATTAGAGGGAGGGTAAAGTTGGCTTCCCTGGTGGCTCAGTGCAGGTTCAATTTGATGTATGTTCGATCCCTGGGTCAGGAAGTTCCCCTGGAGAAGGAAATGGCAACCCACTCCAGAAGTCTTGCCTGGGAAATCCTGTGAACAGAGGAGCCTGGTGAGCTAAAATCCATGGAGTCGCAAAAGAGTTAGACACAACTTTTCGACATTCGCAAAACAGAAGATTGGGATATTTTTTTCACCAACTCCTTCCTTGTGGAGCACATCATAAGGAGGCCATTGTCACAGTCACCATGGAGTGGCTGTAAAAGTCACAGCTACTGTGAAGCTACTACTGTAAAGGTCACATCTCCAGGCTTCAGGAACCACCAGCCCCTAACCCCTTTAGTAGAGAGTGAGAGTTGGACTATAAAGAAAGCTGAGCACCGAAAAATTGATGCTTTTGAACTGTGGTGTTGGAGAAGACTCTTGAGAGTCCCTTGGACTACAAGGAGATCCAACCAATCCATTCTGAAGGAGATCAGTCCTGGGTGTTCATTGGAAGGACTGATGCTGAAGCTGAAACTCCAATACTTTGGCCACCTGATGTGAAGAGCTGACTTATTTGAAAAGACCCTGATGCTGGGAAAGATTGAGGGCAGGAGGAGAAGGGGACAATAGAGGATGAGATAGTTGGATGGCATCATCAACTCAATGGACATGGGTTTGGGTGGACTCCGGGAGTTGGTGATGGACAGGGAGGCCTGATGTGCTGCAGTCCATGGGTTCGCAAAGAGTCAGACACGACTGAGAGACTGAACTGAACTGAACCCCTTTAGGCTTAGGCATGGTCATAGCTTCCTGTCTACTTTCCTCAGGAGATCATACCATCTCATTATTTTTCTACACTATGTCCATATGTTTAAATTAGTCCCTGTTTAAATATCCACACCAAATGTGAGTACACTGTCTTGCAGGACTCTGACTGAATCATCATTGCTTCTGCTATTTTTCAGATTTCTTATAATAATTTTCCTGCTCCTAATGTATCCACCTGCTTCAGCCACCGGTCATGACCTACCTTGAGTGCTTCCATATTTCCAAACTTGGTCTAATCTAGCTGCAATCAATGCTAACCCTTGATGTTTACTTACCAAACCCCTCAAGACCTCATTGTAATTTTCTGGGCCCAAACTAACCGCCCATGCCCTTATAGCCACTACCCCTTATATATTGGTATGACAAGTAATCAGGGATTAATTTTTGCTTTGGAGACATAGCTAGATATAGCTGAAAGAGCAAAGGATTTAGGTCCAGATAGATGAAGGCTTGAATATTAATTGTGGCACTTCGCTGGTGCCTGAGCAAGTCAACAAAACTATCTGAGCGTCCATTTCTTCTGGAAATCAGAGAGAATGAGACCTATTTTGCAAGATTTGAATAAACACTGAAGATGACGTACATTGATATTAGAAGGTAACATGCACTGAAAAAAGGGGGTAGATTATGTTATTATTACAACATATTTAAAACCCAAGACCTATTATAAAGCTCATTCCAACAAAGGGGTCATTTTCAAAGCTGAATATATTCAGCTCTATTTGCTGTTGTTCCATTGTTAAGTCTTGTCTGACTCATTGCAACTCCATGGGCTACAGCACGCGTGGCTTCCCTGTCCTCCACTATCCCCCAGAGTTTGCTCAAATTCATGTCCATTGAGTCAGTGATGCTGTCTAACCATTTCATCCTCTGCCGCCTCCTTCTTCTTTTGCTTTCAATCTTTTCCAGCGTCAAGGTCTTTTCCAATGAGTAAACTCTTTGTATCATGTGGGCAAAGCATTGATGCTTCAGCATCAGTCCTCCCAGTGAATATTCAGGGTTGTTTCCTTTAGGATTGACTGATTTGATCTCCTTGCAGTCCAAGGGACTCTCAAGAGTCTTCTCTAGTGCCACAATTTGAAAGCATCAATTCTTCACAGAGAGATTTTGAAATTCTGCATTTAGGTGTAAAAAATCCTTTACTGCCTATTTCTCTCATATAAACTCACAATATCAAATGATTATGATTATTGATTATAATTGTTGCTTAGAGATAAGGTAAATATTCTATTGCCTCTAGTTGCTCCAGACATAAACAGAAGAAAAGTTATGTATCCAAGACTTCTATTTCTGGCTTATAATAAAAAATTTTGAAATTTGAAGTTAACAAGAAATGCCATATTAATTCCATTTTCCCCTATCAGTGTAACATATTATGACAGGCTTCATAGTGTATGATTTTCCTTTAACATTAAAGCTTTTTTTTGTAAAGTTGCCAAGATGTTTGGCATAGTTGCCAGTCCAAATTAAGAATATGGTCTTTCAAAGTGCAAACATTCAAAGAGTAAAAAATTTTCCAAGCCAAATGAGTTTCACACCACACAAGAACATGAGAAAACAAGATATTTCTCTTCAACTTCTTGGTCTGCATTAGAAAAACTTTTAAAAGTCCCACTACTATATCAGCCTTAAAGTCAGAAGAGCTGGTAGGTTGCAAATTGTAATTTTAAGGCTGCCAAAAGGATTTTTAAGACTCCTCTGCCCTTCATTCTAATCCCCTTCAATGATGTCTGAAATTCCTCTGACAATAAAGAAGTCTATCCTCTCATAACTAGAGATATATTTAAAATTCAAAAAGTCATTAAATTGAAATGTCTAGCTATATTTGCTTTTGTTTTTTCCCGATTCTGATAAAGATTTACAGCAAGGAAGGAACTGAATGGTTGAGAGGAGGGGGCTGGGAGCATTGAAAACAAACATCACCTAATTCACATTTGTGCCTCAGGAAGGCCCTGCACCCAGCTCTTCAAGAGTTGAATAGAATTCCTTACTGTGCTTCTTTCTTCTTAAGTAAGTCCCCCTGCTCTTACTTTTTGATGGTCATGGAATTAAGGGTCATGGAGATTCTGAGCCCATTCAGAAGCATTCCTTCACCCAATAACCTAAAAAATATTCTGTTGTGAAGTAAGGGAATTCAAAGCCCCTTCTATGCCCAACTGACTCATTGGAAAAGACCCTGATGCTGGGAAAGATTGAAGGCAGGAAGAGAAGGAGACAACAGAGGATGAGATGGTTGGATGGCATCACCGACTCAATGGACATGGGTTTGAGCAAGCTCTAGGAATTGATGGACAGGAAAGTCTGGCATGCTACAGTCCATGGGGTCACAAAGAGTCAGACACGACTGAGCAACTGAGCTGAACTGACTATGCCCAAAGGTGGCCTGCCAGGCTGAGGAATTCATGGGATATTCCCTTGAGTATCCACTGATAGAATCTAAAAAATGGATTGGCTTTGGTGACAGGGAAAACAACATGAATGGGTTATCATTTCATTTTGTTTTCCTTTGTTTCTGATACATGGGCACTGAAGGAGGATATATGAAAAAAGATTAGGAGAATGCTTGAATTCTCTTTCCACCCCTTACACAAATGGAGAGATGCATTAGAGATAGGTACTGCAGAAACTATTTTCAAGAGATCTTTTGTTTTTGTTTTAATGATGTCCATAAGCAGTGCTGTTTTACTGTCAGTGTGACAATGTGCCACCCAGAGTTGAGGCAAGGTTCATTACCCCTTCTGCATGAATGCCAAGCTTGCTCTGACCTTGAGGACTGATGGTTTCCTGGGCAGCAAGGGATAACATCTTTAACTCAGCATTTTCACATCTGAAAACAGGACTGCTTCATAAATAAAGAGAAGGATAAAGGGAAAGTGGAAATTAAAAAAAGAAATGTTATAAAAAGTGTTGGCAGATTGGTTCAAGAGAACATCTGAGGAACTTTGTGGCCCTTCCTTTAACATTGGCTGGGCATACAAAACACCCAGAGAAAAGAGAAGAGATGTCTAATAACTGGAAGATGGGGTCCTCTTTCAGCAGGTACCAAGCTGAGAGCTGCCATGGTATGTGAAATAATACACACTGAAATAAGATGCTGAGCTCTGCAGTCAGCCCCCAGATTTAAATGCTGGCCTAGCACTTACAGCTGTATGGCCTTGGGCATGTTATTTAATAAACAGTGCTTTGGTTTCCTCTTGAGTAAAATGGACATCATAACAGTCCCTACTTCACATTACTGCTGATTCCAAGGGTTTATACATGCAGATGGTTAGAATAGTAACAACGATAATGACAAACATTTGAGTGTTTGAATTTCATCCCATTTGTACCCATAGGTTGATGACGTCAGAAACATCTGGAAACAGATTAAGTAGCATTCTCTAAGCCTAATAAACATCTTCCTACTTTCTCTACCATCCTAAATTAGAGTAGCAAATGGCATATATCATATAAATATCTGGAGAAGGCAATGGCACCCCACTCCAGTACTCTTGCCTGGAAAATCCCATGGACGGAGGAGCCTGGTGGGCTGCAGTCCATGGGGTCGCTAAGAGTAGGACATGACTGAGCGACTTCACTTTCACTTTTCTCTTTCATGCATTGGAGAAGGAAATGGCAACCCACTCCAGTATTCTTGCCTGGAGAATCCCAGGGACGGCGGAGCCTGGTGGGCTGCCGTCTATGGGGTCGCACAGAGTCGGACACGACTGAAGCGACTTAGCATAGCATAGCATAGCATAACATATAAATATCTGTTCAAATTATGTAAAAATAATAAAAGAAGCTTTTATATTTGCTTCCTGATGGACTAGTATGTGTTAATAAAATCTTCATGAATCATAAATGAATCAGGATTTTGAGAGAAATTCACTTAATCCTCTAGAGTTTTAATTGATTACTGTCTGCCTCTATACAATCAGACCTGCTGCTGCTGCTAAGTCACATCAATCAGACCTAGATAACACAAAATACTAAAAACACAAAGGAAAAAGTAGCATGTCCCCTCACCAAAGTATAAATTTTTTTTATTTCAATCCTTATCAGATCCATCATCAGTGACGTGGGTGTGTATTATATACCGCATTTTCTTTATATCAAAGTTCAGATTTCTATGTAAGCAACCAAGTTGTTTGGACCATTTTAGTCTCCAACCCCAGGCTGCTCTGCTGAGCATTAGATGAAACAAATTAACAGGTGTGTAATTCAAATGTAAATGGGTGCAATCAGCCAGAAATGGATTCACAACTACAAGAAAAATGCTGTCCTGAATGAAAAAGCCCACAGAAGTTACTATTTGAGTATAGATTTTTTTCCCTCAAATGTTGTAATTTGCCTCTGCAAAGATAAAATTGCCCTCTGACTTTTGATAGGTAGACAAAAGAAAAATTCTAATAGAGCACCTGAATCAAAAGCCACATAAATGTATTTATTCCATCATATCGTTTTTCTTCTGGCCAGTGTCTCAAGATGTCCTGAGATCTTAATTCTCTGAGTACTCCTGTCAGCTACTTCTTTCCCTCAAGGAAGAGGTCAGCCTCTTGAGGTCTTCAAATACCACTTGCTTTGAGGCTTGCAGGACAAATCGCATCATGTCCCTGTCTCCTTCAGTAACCACTGGAATTCCCAGCATTCTTTCTCTCAAGCAGGTTGATCCCCATACTGCTCTGGACATGCCCTAATCTGTCCTTACACGCCTACGCCCGTCCACCTTGCCCTCTGCAATTTAATCTTTCATCTCCCTCCTGTGACCTCAGACAATTTTCCACCTTCCTGCTATGACTGACCTCGGGGTTGCCCTTACAGGGCTCTCAGGTGGTAGATTTAGTTTGTTTCACACCTCATGTTTCTCAAAGATTTCAAGTAAAGTTAGTTTGCTCCTTCCTTCCTAGCACTTTTTCTAAGTATTTTCCCTCTTTGTCTTTCAAAATCTTAAATCATTTGAAGTCTGTTTCATTACAGTTTACCTTTCATTCCTTTTTGATATTAGGAATCCAACTCTCAGTCATTCTCTTCTATTTACTAATTATCTTAACGTTTAACTCATTGTCTCACACTTGTCCACTGTTTTTTATCACCATTCTCAGTGACTTCAACATCCACCAACGAATCTTCTGGTTTCTCAGTTCCTTGACTCCCTTAGTTCCAATGACTTTTTCTCCACCAATCGCACATAGCTCTACTCTCAAAGACTGAGCGTGTGTGTGCTCAGTCGTGCCCAACTCTGCGACCCCATGGACCCTGTAGCCTGTCAGGCTTCTCTGTCCATGGAATTTTCCAGGCAAGAATACTAGAGTTGGGTTGCCATTTCCTACTCCAGGGATCTCCCTGACCCAGGAATTGAACCCACATTTCCTACATTGGCAGGCAGATTCTTTTAGCACTGAGCCACGGATTACCCATCATCAATAATTATAGAACCTCCAAATCTCAATTTCAAAATACTGTTTTTGCATTCAAACCACTCATCTAGCAATCCTTACCAGTACTTTCCCATTCTCACTCAGGATCTCCAACCCATTACCCCTTTGGCGTTTCATTTCCAACCCCTCCACCATAGTCTTGGCTCCCCTTTATTTAGCATCTCATCCATGGTCCAGCACCATAATCCCTCTCTGATAGGATTTGCTGACAGATTGGATTTGGAATGGAGAAGGAAGAGAGGAGAATCAACAATGGCTCCAAGGTTAGGGAAGGATAGAGTTGCTGTTTACTGAAATTGGGAAGACTCTTCCTTTATCACATCTGCCTGGAGAAACCTTGGCCTCTGTTAAACACAACTATCCAATCATTCTTGCCAGAACCTGAGCAAATGAACACTTTTGGAGAAAATCCTGACCATCTTGATTAGTCGCACTTCAAACTGGAATCCACATTTCTTGGCATTGCCAGAAATAATTCACGATTCTTCTCTTAAAAACTCAATTTCCATTCTCCCAGATGATTTTCATTCCTCCTTCTTATTCTTCTGGAATCTTCAAAAAAACCCAAAAAACCTCTTCTGCTCCACTCTGACCTGATAATCTTATATCATAATTCAAGAAAACAAATGTAATCAAAGACCTACCCCATCTTTCCATCAAAACTTCTTGCTCATTCTCTCTGCCTTTCCTTCTGCTCTACTGCCAGAAGAATTGCTGCTCAGATCTTTGCCAACCCTTCCTCTTGTGTTCCAACACTTGCTCTATTATGCTCTCATTTTCTCAAAGGCCTTTCCAGTGGCGATTTCTCATGCTCTGCTGAATCCTTTCACTGGCATACAAATGTGTGTTAATATTACCCAACTTAAAAATAGAACAAAACAAAAGCTTCTGTTGAACTCATGTCCCCTTCTAGCTACCATCCCATTTCTCTATGTACTTTCACAACAAAAAATCCTTGAAAGTCTCCATTTCTTGTCTTCAAATTCCTTTTCCCCTTTCCTCTTGAACCAATACCAGTTGGGCTTTTGCCCTTACCACCCACTGAAACAGATCTTGTCAAATTTTAATGATTCCATGTTGCCACATCTAATGCCAAAATTTCAGACCCCAAACCTGCCTGATCTACCAGCATCATTTGACACAGTTCACCATTTTCTCCTTCTTGAAAGAATTTCTTCACTTGGCTTCTTTGTTCTCTGCCTAACTGGTATCTCCTCAGTTTCCTCACCTTCTGACTTGCAGACATTGAAGTGCCCAGACCCCAGTCCTCAGATCTTTTCTCTCCTCCCTAAGGTACCTCATTCTGTTTCTTCTATAAATATCATCTACTGCTGATCACTCCCACATTTGGATCTATAGTCAAAGTCAGGATTTCTCCACTGAAGTCTAGAGGACGTGTGTGTGTGCATGTGTGTTTGCATACACACACTCCACATCACCTTTTAGGTGTTTAAAGATGTCTCAAAAAAAGTCCAGAAAACTGATACTTGCTTTTCTTCTAAAAACTCACCTACCCTGAGGTCTTCCCCATTTCTGTAAATAGCAATTCCATTTTTCCAAAACCTTGCAGCCATTGACTCTTCTCTTACTTACCCAAATCCAGTCTGTCAACAAATATTATCTGCTCTGCTTTTCCATAACGGAGGAGCCTGGTAGGCTGCAGTCCATGGGGTCGCTAAGAGTCGGACACGACTGAGCGACTTTACTTTCACTTTTCACTTTCCTGCATGGGAGAAGGAAATGGCAACCCACTCCAGTGTTCTTGCCTGGAGAATCCCAGGGACGGGGCAGCCTGGTAGGCTGCCGTCTATGGGGTTGCACAGAGTCTACACGACTGCGGTGACTTGGCAGCAGTAGCAGCATCATCCTCCCTACTACCATCCTAATCCTGTTTCAGGCCTAAATGATCAAAATAGCCTCTTAACTAGTCTCTGCCTCAGTCCTTGCCTCCCCAGGCACTGCGTACAACATGACAACCAAAGTGGTGCTTTTAAAGAATCTGCATTCCTCTGCTCAAAATCCACGATTAGCTTCTCACTCAGAGTCAAAAGCAAAGTCCTTACAATGGTCCATGGTCCCCGACATCCTGGGATGCCCGGCCTCTCCTGGTAGCACCAACTACTATCCTCCCATCCCCTCTTCATTCTACATTGCCTTCAATGCCATTTCTCTAAGAAGTCAAAACATACCTGTTTCATGGCCTCTGTTTTCTGTTCTCTCTGCCTGAAACTCTTTTACCCTAGATATCCCCCTCTCATTCTTAAAACGTCTGGTCAAATATCACCTTATTAAAATGACCTTCCACGATCACACTAAAAAATTGCAAGGCTACCTCCACCTTCAGCGCTCTCATCCTCGTTCTGTTTTTATATTTATCCATATTTATCAATATCTTGGACTTCCCTGTAGCTCAAATGGTAAAGAATCTGCCTGCAATGCAGGAGACCAGAGTTTGATCCCTGGGTTGGGAAGATCCTCTGGAGAAGCAACTGGCAATCCACTCCAGCATTCTTGCCTGGAGAATTCCATGGACAGAGAAGCCTGGCGGGCTACAGTTCGTGGGGCCGCAAAGAGTCGGACATGACTGAGTGACTAACACAGACACACACAACAATATCTTACAATGTAATCTCTATGGAGGACAGAATTTCCTTTCCTTCTGGCTCTTTTCCCAGCATCTGGAATGGTGAATGGAATCTGTAACATGCTCAGAAAATATTTCTTGAAATTAACTCATTGAAACAGCAACATAGCCAAAATAGAACCAGTCACACACACACACACACACACACGCTACTCCCTCCACCAAATTCGCCGTCTCCCTAAATAGCTCCATTATTCCCCCAGCTGCTCAAGTGAAAAACCTATGTTGTCATCTTTAGTCCCGCCTTGCCCTCAGACCCCACATACAGTTCTTCAGGAAGTCAGGCCCACATTAGGCCACCATAAAAATCAATTCCACCTTGGGCCACTTTCTCATCATATTTACTGCCATAATTCTATCCCAAGCCTTTAGAAACTTCCACCTGGACCAGTACAACAGCTTTCTGCTCCAGTCTTGATGTCCACCCAACAACCAAGCAATAGTTCTGAAGCATAAATTCAGAGTACATCCCTCCCCCACCTCTCTGGCTTCTCATTACAGCTGGAAGAAGATCTAACATCCTCCCTGCAGCCCACAGGCGCTGCATTAATGCCTGGGCTGCCTCTCGGATCCCATTTCCTCCATCCTCCACTATCAGGTAGACTTTCTTTCCCTTTCTTAGACATGCAAAGATCTTCTCCACCTGTGTTTATTTGCTTTTGATGTTCCTTCTCCTCGAATAACTCCTTCTCTAGGTCTTCATTATGGCTGTTTTCCCCTTACATTTCAGGTCTTAACTGAAATATTTCATCCTCCCATGGGCTTTCCCTGCCAGCTCTAGACAGAGTTAATGGCCAATCCCTCCCTTTTTCTATACATTACCCATATATGTAATGTTTTGTAGAACCTATCAGTATGTGAATGAATGAATTACATGTCATTGTCTCCCCTATTATCTTATTCCCACCAGGATGTAAACTCTTTGAGGGACCTGACTACTTCTATGTCATTCTCCATTATATTTGCAGCGTCTACAATAGTGAGTGGTATGTGGTATTATACATACAGTCATGATTTAATTACTGACTTCATAATGTCTACCAGAATTTGTTGTTTTTTAGTCTCTCAATCATGTCCAACTCTTTGGCAACCCCATGGACTATAGCCCACCAGATTCCTCTGTCTGGGATTTCCCAGGCTAGAATACTGGAGTGAGTTGCCATTTCCTTCTCCAAGGGATCTTCCTGACCCAGGGATCAAACCTGCATCTCCTGCATTGCAGGTGGGTTCTTGATCACTGTGCCACCCACACTTCTTTACCCAATAGCTAAAATGTACTTTTCTCTGTTCAAAATACGGAGGCTATACAAAGGTGAAAGTAATAAAATACCCATATTATGAGAGAAAAAGATAGATAAATAAATAAATTTCAGCAATGCAATGTGACATTTTCTGCATTTCTCTCCAAACTTCCTAAATATAAACTACATAAATCATTTTAACCCAGCGTGAGCTATTAGGCTGTGTAGTGAGTTCACCGCTCTGTCATTATGACGTATGCCTGCACTGCTTAATGTTTTTGGTTCCTGTCATTTTGACAAATTCAACTTTCTCTTTGCTAGCCTCAATGCTTCAAATCTCTTCTTCCAGTTAATGCAAATTTGGTCTTTTAAAATCTTCCCTTTTTATCACCATGACTACCTCACTGCACTCAAGTTCTTCCTCTTGCTTCCTAGGTCTTAATAATTCAATTCAGAAAGTGCTTGAGTGCTTACCAACACACTCAGTCTGTACATCCTATCTCAGCACTCAAGGCCCGTATCTCAATTCCTACTTTCTTGCCTCTATGCAGCCCATTTAGTAATTCATATTCTTTTTTCTCCATGTCTCTACTCCTATTCGGAGAGCAGTTCTACTTCAAGTACTACACGCCTTGCCAACACCTGCTCACCCAAACCCAGGCTCAGTCTGATTAATAACAAAACCCTAGATAACAAAATAAAGATTGTAAGAAAGCAATTAAAGTTCATTCTAAATAGTTGCTATGATATGAGCAAAATTCAATATCTGGTGTCCTTAAGGTCATATAATAGCAAGAATCCTGTAAAGTAGTAGTAAAACTATTTAATAAGGAAACTCAAATTAAAAGATATTTATATATCAATGTAGCCTAAATTTTAAAGTAAAATATGTTACTCTGAAACTGTTTTATGAATAATTGCATATTATAATGCAAAGATCATGAAGAATATTATGAACATATTATTACATCAATTTATAAGAGAAGGCTTACAACTTTAAATAAGAAAAATGCAGTGCTTAGAAAATACCTTAAAACTTGTTCAAGAAAATCAAAATATTTTAAAAGCATTATATGGACTAATTTATATAGCACCCATTTGGGTACAGAAATGGAAAGCAAACACAATATAGAACAATTCCAACTAGAAATTTAGGATCTCACTGTTCAAAAGATGCCCAGGATTCTAACTCATAAAATGAAACGATGAATTTGGATTCTCAACATTTAGTATATTTCTTAAGAGATAATTTTTTTATTTACTTTTTGCCTAAAACAAGAAAGGATGAAGCAAAGTGAGATATGAGCAAAAATAAGAAAGCACTATTTGCAGTTGCAATTTAAATTTAGGTAACTAGAATGCTGTGTGCAGAAGAATATGGAAATGCTAACTAAAAATTTCTAGAATCCAGATAGTTGTAAAATACATGAAATTAAGAGGGAAAAGCTAGGTCCTGCTAAGTCTCAAAGGCTTGTACTCCTTGACTCATACTGATAAAACAGAAGATTAATCAAAAGACTTTTACGTACCTTTGACTTCAAGACCAGCTATTATTCACACTTATTCCTTTGACCCATTTTCCTGTACAACTTAGGAAACATTATGATAATTAAGAATTAAAATCTTATTGAGATAAAAATGACAGTGAGATTGAAATTGACATATATACACTGCTGCTGCTAAGTCCTGTCAGTCGTGTCCGACTCTGTGCAACCCCATAGACGGCAGCCCACCAGGCTCCCGTCCCTGGGATTCCCCAGCCAAGAACACTGAGTGGGTTACCACTTCCTTCTCCAATGCATGAAAGTGAAAAGTGAAAGTGAAGTCACTCAGTCGTGTCCGACTCTTAGCAACCCCGTGGACTGCAACCTACCAGGCTCCTCCACCCGTGGGATTTTCCATACACTACCATATGTAAAATAGATAGCTAGTGAGAACCTGTTGCATAGCAGAAAGAACTCAGCTCAGTGCTCTGTGATGACCTAGTGGGGTGGGATGGGGTGGGGTGAGAGGGAGGTCCAAGCAAGGGATAAATGTACACAGACATGACTAAACAACAACATAGCTGATTCACTTGATTGTCCAGCAAAGACTAACACAATATTGTGAAACAACTATACTTCAATTTTTAAAAAAATACCATAAGTACATCATTTAATGATTTTGGATACATATTTACATCCTGCAACCACTACTCCAATAAAAATACAGAATGTCTCTAATACCCCATTAAGTTCCATCATGTCATTTCTAGACCACCCGCATCTTATCAGCAACCACTGTCTTGAATTCTGTCACCATAGATGAGTGTTGTCTGTTCCTGTGTTTCAGAATATGAAAACATGTAGTGTATAATGTTTTGTGCCTGGTAGATACTTCTCAGAATTATGTTTTTAAGATTTATGCCTGTTGTGATATGCATCGATAGTCAATTCTTTTTTATTCAGGGGTATTATTCCTCTGAATGAATAAATCACCATTTGTTTATGCATTTAAGCTGTTGTTGAAATTCCTGGGTTGTTTCCAGGTTGGAGCAATTATGAATAAATCTCCTTTGAACACTCTAGTACAGGTCTTTTTGTGGAAAAATGTTTCATGTCTCTTTGTTAAAAAACATCTAGGAGAGGAATTACTGGTTAATAGATAGATAAATTGATGCTTTTGAACTGTGGTGTTGGAGAAGACTCTTGAGAGTCCCTTGGACTGCAAGGAGATCCAACCAGTCCATTCTAAAGGAGATCAGCCCTGGGTGTTCTTTGGAAGGAATGATGCTAAAGCTGAAACTCCAGTACTTTGGCCACCTCATGCGAAGAGTTGACTCATTGGAAAAGACTCTGATGCTGGGAGGGATTGGGGGCAGAAGGAAAAGGGGACGACAGAGGATGAGATGGCTGGATGGCATCACCGACTCGATGGACCTGAGTCTGAGTGAACTCTGGGAGTTGGTGATGGACAGAGAGGCCTGGCGTGCTGCAATTCATGGGGTCGCAAAGAGTTGGACACGACTGAGCGACTGAACTGAACTGAACTGAGATAGGTATATCTATGTTAACTTTTTAAGAAATTAACAAACTGCTTTTCAAAGATGTCCCATTTTGTTGTCCACATAACCCATTTGGTGTAGTCAGCTTTTCAGTGATAGATATTTGAGCAGACATAATATGATATTTCATTGTGGTTTAATTTGCGTTTACCTGATGACCAACAATGTTAACACCTTTTCAAGTGCTTCTTGGCCCTTCCTATATCTTCTTTTTTGTCTATTCCAATTTTTGCCCAATTTCTTCAACTGACCCTGTTGTCATTTTATTATTGATTCATAGTAATTTTAAAAAAATATACTCTGGGAACAAGCCCTTTGTCAGATTTTGTATTGCAAGCAAGTATTTCCTTCCAGTATGTAGCTTACTTACCCCTTCATTTTCCTAGCAGTTGTCTATGGGCAAGCAGAATTTATCCTTTTTTTTTTAAACCCTTTTTTTTAATCATTAATGCTTTCTGGTACCTATCTAAGAAGCTGTATCTATCCACAAGGTGTAAAGTGTATTTTTTAAATTTTTTGCAGAAGTTTTATGGCTTTAGCTTATTGCTCAAATCTATAATCATCTCAAATTAATGTCTGTATGATGTGAAATAGTTTGAGATTTATTTTTTCCATACATTTATATTCATTATTAAATTTTAAGTTAAAATTTTGGGTGAGAAACATAACACAATATACCTGACATCAGCACTTACTTTTTTTTCCCTTTTACATTTTGCCAGCTTTCTTTTTAATGTTGTTGTTGCTTTTAATATAGCTTCTGTCTGCACAAGAATAGTCCAAACAGAAGCAGACTAAGACGGTTCTCGGGTCTGGAGAGGGCAAACTGCTTTTGCCATTTGCTTCTGGGCAAATTCTACCTTTTCTGAGGATATTTTCTGGATGGCTCAAGCTCAGGAGGTTTCTTAGAAGGTCTCACATATCCTTAGTCAACATGCATATTGAGTGGATTACAGCAGCTGCTGTTCTTATGAAATGCACTGACATTGACAAATGATTTGAACTTCTACCCAGAAATCTACCAAAACCTGCAGTCACGCAGTTGCTACCTGGCCATGGGACTAAGGACTAAGTGAACTGCCAGATCTCTTTTTAATAAAGATAACACAATGCTATTCAGACGGGCTTTTTAAAATTCTACAAAATAAAATAACCAAGTAAAACCTAACACTTCAACATATCTAATTATGAGATCTCATTATTTTATTAAAATTTTTATTTAATTGGAGGAGTAATTACTTTAAAATATTGTGTTGGTTTCTGCCATACATCACCCTGATTCTTCGCGACCCCGTGGACTATGGAATTCTCCAGGCCAGAGTACTGGAGTGGGTAGCCGTTCCCCTCTCCAGGGGATCTTCCCAACCCAAGAATCGAACCTAGGTCTCCCGCATTGTAGGTGGATTCTTTACCAGCTGAGCCAGAAGGGAAGCCCCAAAATACCGGAGTGGGCAGCCTATCCCTTCTCCAGAAATTTAACTGGGGTCTCCTGCATTGCAGGCGGATTCTTTACCAACTGAGCTATCAGGGAAGCCCACCATGAATCAGCCACAGGTATACAGAATATGCCATTTCTATTTACAATAAGGTACACCAGCATTCTGACCTTAGGAAAACCACAGCTCTACTGTAATAAAAAGAAAATAAAAGCTGTATGAGCACAAAATTAGTTTGCCTAAGGCCAAAAAAAGTAAGACAGTTGCTTCTGAGGTGTTAACAAAGCCAAGACATAAGCTGCACCTATTAACAGAGTTCCAAAATCTCTCAAAATAACAGTTCACATTTCTTCCTTTTCCAAAATCCTGTTAATAAAGTCAACCAAGGGAGAAGAGTTAACATGTTTCACTTGTACTTTTCTAACACAGACATTAACTAGTTCATGGTCACTAAGTCCAGAAACCACTTTAGCAGAAACTAACACAATTTTGTAGTGGTGTCTATGATCTTCAGAGAATCTGATTTATTGCCAAAAGTCACCAAGTCTGACTCTCTGAGCAATCAGATATTAATACTGTATACAAATTTTTGCCTTCACCATATTTGATTTTGATACAGCACTCTTCTAAAGTATTTCAAAATAAGAACTGAATTTATAACTTCTGTGATCTTTATATAAAATTCAAATACCTGGGTGGTGTTGTTTAGTTACTAAGTAGTGTCTGACTCCTTTGCAACCCCATGGACTGTAGCCTGCTAGGCTCCTCTGTCCATGGGATTTCCCAGGTAAGAAGCAGGTTGCCATTTCCTTCTCCAGGGGATCTTCCTGACCCAGGGATCAAACCTGTGTCTTCTGCATCTCCTGCATTGGCAGGCAGATTCTTTATTGCTAAACCACCAGGGAAGCCCTCAAATACCTGGTACAAAGTGTCATATTCAAAGAAAGAAAGAAAGAGAAAGCAGCAACCAAAAGTAATTAAAAGTAACTTAAATTCCCAGTTGGACCCCTTGAAATCTATTAAAAGGGATTCAATTTACAACCCATTTTCTTAAAATCTTCTCTTTCTTTCTCATTCCTGTTGATTGCCCATTTCTCCCACTCCTGAACTCTCCCTACACTCACTTTCTACTCTTTCCTAAACCTCCTTCCCTTTCTGTTTCTTGATGGGAACTTCCCTTTCCTTTCTCTGCTTCCTTGTTACCCCCTGCTACTCTCTTTTTTCTCAAGGCAATATCTTCATGCAAATACTCATCCCTAATTCTATTGTTCAGCCTCTAAAGATTATGCCAATGTGCACAGTAAATTGGTTAGGCAGGGGAATAGAGAAAAAGATGTCTCCTCACACACTGATCCCTTCTGTCCCTGTCACATACACATCTCCTCTTTTTGAGAAGTCTCAAGGTATGTTAAGGTACTCAGCATTCCAGTGCTCCTCCAACTAGTAGTCATCTGTCAATCAAACTTGACAGAAAGACTGAGGTTAAGCAATTTCCTCAATTAAATTGACGATAATAAGGAATTTGGCTTAGGGCTCTGTCTCCCAAATTAAAACATGTTCCCAGGGTACACCAAGCCTCTCTAAGGCTTTACATGTACAGACACATCTTATTCGTCTTCAAAACTGACTTTACTGGCATTATAAGCTTTCTCCACTTTTCCAAAACAAAGGATCTTGATTAAAAAAAAGAAAAACGAATGGTAATCATTTGGTACAGTTACTAGGTGAACATGGACCAGGTTTTTCACAAAATAAACATAAAATTCTGATCTAATGGATGCTTAAAGAGATCACTTTCAATTATACTGCCTATAGATAAGCAAAAATATAAAAAGCCCTTATCTCCATATCTATTGGGTTGGTCAAAAAGTTAGTTTGGGTTTTCCCATACAGTGTTATGGAAAAACGAACATTTTGGCCAACCCAATACATAAAGAATAAGAGTCTAGCTAATTTTGTGTAAAACATAGGGCTGCTAGGTTTATAACCCTTGCTAGAATATTTTAAAAGTCACAACTTAAAATAATCTACATAACTTTTCAGATAAGATAAAAGTGAAATCTGTGACAAAAAATGATAGAGTCTACTTCTAATGAGCAACTCCATATACTTAATTCTACATGGTTCATACTGGGACCATCACACCTAAAATCACATTTTATCAGAGTGGAAGGCCCAAAAGACAGTGAATACCCAAGCAAGTTTCACGAACTTATGAAAGATCCCCATCATGCTATATCTGTCCAGACCTAAAATATTCTGAAGTCAAATATGATTTTATTACCTCTAGAAAAGATGTACAAGAAGTATAGAATAAAAATGTGTGCTCTGGTTTCCAAAGTATAAAGATATGTGAATTTTGAGTTTTAACTAAAAAGCCATCCCCTTCAGGAAACTTCTCCTGATAAGGTTAAACATTTCCATCTCACTTAATTTCAACTTTCCTAACTCTTCATTCATATTTGATTTGGCATTTAAATGTCACTAGTACTCAAGGCCTGTTTGACTTCTTCAATGTCAAGCCAGCCTATCAGTGATATCTGCATAGGTTTGTTCAATGAGTATTGTTAACACTGAAAATATACTTTGATATTTTGGTTTCATGAAATATTTTTTTAAGTGTTGTGAACCTTTCTGATAGAAATTTGGGGCCTATATGAAAACTCTTTGTAAGAGTTTTTCCCTTGTTTTGTTCAGTTATTTAATTGACTCATATTTTTCCATAATCAATGATCTTCTAGTTTCTCAAGATTACCAGGCAATGTTTCCATATTTTCCTAGTACCTGTCTCTTTTATTCCATCTCCCACTTACCATTATTTCAAACTAATTTCATTCTTTTCAAACTTCATGCCCTTTCCCATCAATTCTTCATTCTCAGAAAATAATGTAATCTCATTCACAAAGAATATAGAATTTGTCTCTGCAACAGTATATGTTGCTACAACCAAGGATTAGCAGTAAAACTCAGTATTTCAATAAGACAAATGCTTATTCTGACATAATATGCAAAGGTAAATAGGCAGGCAATCTAGGTTCTGCTCAGGATAACAGCCAGGACCCCAAATGTTGACTCATGACCTTACATCATGAAGATGTCCAAGACTGACTTCCATTTCAACCAGATGGAGGTGAGGAGAAAGAGACAAGCCCCTTTATCTTCCCCATAAGGTGCACACATCGTTCCAGTCACATCCCACAAGCCCAAACATGATCACAGAACAAATTAGCTGTAAGGGAGGCTATGTGCCTTGCTAAAATTAAGGAGGATTCTATTACTAATAAGAATACAAGGGAAATTAATACCAGAGGCAATTTAGCATCCATCAAATCAATAGATAGGAATTTTTCAAATTAGCTCCACAAATCATAACTCTAAACCTAACCAAAAGCCACAAAAAAATGTACCTTGATTCACACTCACTCCTTCTGATGCCCTTTGGTTAGCAGAGGCTCTAACCAGCCTCCTTTCATCTTGAATCCATCCTATTTCATTGTCCAGGAGCTTCCTCTATCATTTACTCTCTCCTGCAACTTCAAAATACCCTGTGTCTGCTCACTTCTCCCCATCAGGATTACATGTTTAGATCTCTCCTGTTTTCATTCTTCAATTTCCTTGAGCTATTTTCTTCTATAACGCCCTTTATAAATTTAAATTCTTGAAATATTCCTCTAAAGTAGAGAGATATGCTGTTCTGTGAACTGCCTTCATCAGAATCACCTTGGGAACATTCTAAAAATTCAGATACCTAGGTCTTATCTTGGAGAGAGTCAATTCAGAAAACCTAGCACAGTGTAGAATCTATATTCATAAAGCCCCAGATGATCTTAGGAGTCAGACACAACTGAATGACTTCACTTTCATTTTTCACTTTCATGCATTGCAGAAGGAAATGGCAACCCACTCCAGTGTTCTTGCCTGGAGAATCCCAGGGATGGGGGAGCCTGGTGGGCTGCCATCTACTGGGTCACACAGAGTCAGACATGACTGAAGCAACTTAGCAGCAGCAGCAGCAGCAGATGATCTTAAACTTACCCAGTTTGGAACTCCCTAGAATGTACTTCCTCACCTCCTGTTTATACACCCAGTTCTGTTTGCATCCTTAGTAGTCCACTTGGGAGATCATGGAAATTACATCTCTACCTATTCGGATGGGCTAGAAAACTACAAGTCAATCTTGACTCCTCTTTCTCCTTTTGCCCACAAACCAACACACTACTCATTACTTACCAATATCTCCTCTATTGCTAAACATAACCTTTATTGATCAAAGATAACATTTACTGATGGAAGCACTTCATGTGTCCTGACTCTATTATTCTTCTTAATAACCTGAAGTATCTGGTACTATCACTATCACAATTTTTAAATGAGACACTGAAACTCAGAGTGGCTAGGATGACTAGCATCCTAGCACCACAGTGAACTAGCATCACAGTGCTAGTTCAGGGCAATGGCCAGGATTTGGACTGGAAATTCAGTTCTTAATCTATGGCCTTAACCCTCAGCCATTCCTCTAAACCGCTTCCTTATCCCTTAAAAATTTCTCTAAACTGCTCAGATCTCACCAACATAGTCTGGACCACATAATCTGCCAGGTTTAATAGAGTGGCCTCTAACTAGTCTCTAAACCTCAACTCTGTCTTCTCCAGCCGCAGAGATTCTCATATCAAATCACTAGAGAACCTGCTCATATCAGTCCATTAAAGCAAACTGTGTATCCCTTTTTATCTTCACATTTAGTGACATCATGCATGCTAAATCACTTCAGTCATTTCTGACTCTCTGCAACCCTACGGACTGTAGACCGCCAGGCTCCTCTTTCCATGGGATTCTCCAGGCAAGAATACTGGAGTGGGTTGCCATGCCTTCCTCCAGGGGATCTTCCTGACCCAGGGATCAAACCTGTGTCTCACGTGTCCTGCGTTGGCAGGCGGGTTCTTTACCACTAGTGCCACTCGAGAAGCCCAGTGATATCATATGGGTAGCTTTCAAATCAGCATGGTAGAAATACGTACACCACAGAAATGGACAAGCACCACACCTCAGGGGTGTTCATTCCTCTGAAGAGCCACTTTTCAAGCATTTGTTAGCACACCACTGTCTCCAATCTCTGTTCATATACCAAAGACTTTATAATCCATAATGCTACTCATGATCATGTGATCAACTTCATAAACGTTATAAATCTGGGCTAGTTGGTTCTTTTCTGTGCTCTTCAAAGGCTTCAAACTTGATCACCCTAGCACTGATCACCCTGTATTGCAATGGTCTGTTTACCTTACTGCCCCATTAGAGTGTTTGAGAATAGAAAGTGTTTGTTTCATTGTGTCCCTAGCAACCTAAAACACTGCCCGACACAAAATCAGTGCATAAAACCTATTCGTGGTATAAGGGAAGGAAATAACAAATAAAAGGTCTTTGCCCAAATATTTGCCAATCTTCACACCACTCCTCTTAGCAACAGCTTACCCTTTCCTCCTCAGTTTATGAACCAAATGTTCCAGGACATTATGGGTTACTGAGAGGCTATTTATCTCCAGGTCACACTTTTTAAAAGTCAGCAATAAACTTGACTGGGCTCTAAAATATTAGAAATAGCAACCATCATCAAAGTCACTGAAAACACTCTTTTGCATTTTATTTGCTCATTTTATACGAAGTTCAGCTTGTAATAGAATTGCAGCCTCAGCTTCCACCTTACAAAAGTCTTCTGGGAAAGAAAAGAGTTCTTGACAGCTAGCTTCTGGAGCTGGAGAAATGCCACAAAAAAATCTGAATATGCTGCTGTTCCCTAAAATAAAACCCTCTCTCATTCATGTAATTAGTGTTGCTTTGGAAGCATTATTTCTGTGGGTAAGTACAGCATAATTAATGCAATGTACAAACTCCATCTCCAACTAGAATTTTAACATGCTGTGCTGTGTGCTGTGCTTAGTCATTCAACCGTGTCTGACTCTTTGCAACCCCATGGACTGCAGCCCACCAGGCTCCTCTGTCCATGGAATTCTCCAGGCCAGAACATTGGAGTGGGTTGTCATGCCCTTCTCCAGGGGATCTTCCCAACCCAGGGATCGAACCCAGGTCTCCCGCATTGCAGGTGGATTCTTTACTGTCTGAGCCACCAGGGAAGCCCCAGAATTTTAACATAATCTATCCTTAAGTTCTTAGAGAAGGCAATGGCACCCCACTCCAGTACTCTTGCCTGGAAAATCCCATGGATGGAGGAGCCTGGTAGGCTGCAGTCCATGGGGTCGCTAAGAGTCAGACACAACTGAGCGACTTCACTTTCACTTTTCACTTTCATGCATTGGAGAAGGAAATGACAACCCACTCAGTGTTCTTGCCTGGAGAATCCCAGGGACGGGGGAGCCTTGTGGGCTGCGGTCTATGGGGTCGCACAGAGTCGGACACGACTAAAGCGACTTAGCAGCAGCATCCTTAAGTTCTATCCCCAAAGAAATGTAACAGAAGTTAAATATTTTTAATTTATATAAAAAGATACCCAAAAAAACAACTGTGCTTTGTTCAGAATAGCTTATCTCATCATTTTAGGGTCTCTTTTTTTTTTTTTTCAAGTGGTAATATTTTGTCTTCCCAGATGGCTCAGATGGTAGAGAATCTGCCTGCCACTGCAGGAGATGTGGGTTCAATCGCTGGGTCAGGAAGATCCCCTGAAGAAGGAAATAGCAACCCTTGCTATTTGTAATACTTGTAATAGTATTCTTGCCAGGAGAATTCCATGGACAGAGGAGCCTGGCAGGCTACAGTCCATGGGGTCACAAAGAGTCAGGCTGACTCGACTCAGTGACAGAGCGCGCACAATACTTTGACTAATTTCATTTTACTTCATATTCAGATATCATTCTATTACCCAATCCTCATCTTAATTTAGATGCCTTTTACTGATATAGTCTATCCAAATCTTAAATTATTTTTAAAAAACAAAAATGTATTGGTCATTTACTGTGTGTTCAGTCCTGTTTTAGGCACTGAAAATCAGAAATAAAAGGATCATAGAAGATTCCTCCCCTTAAGTAGCTTATATGATAGTAAGGGAGAAAAACAGTAAACAAAGTACTTACCGAGAGTAGTAAAAGTTTTAACAAAAGTAGAGACAGGGCGATGAAACAGCAAATGTGTCAGGTCAAGGGGTAGACAGGACAAGGTGGGCTATTTTAGATAGTCTGGAGGGACAACATATACATTCAGATGGGAAAAAAAGACAAGGGTATATTTGAGGGAAAAGCATTCCAGGTAGAAAGAATACAACAGCAAACTCAAATACTCTGAGAAAGACATGAGTATAGTGTGCTTGACTGGTGGGGAAAAAGTCACTAATAATAGGACATGGGTGTGGTCTTCAAATCACATGGTCTTCCAGTATATTTCACTTTCTTTATGAAAGTACATCACCAATTCAATGGACATGAAATTGGGTAAACTCTGGGAGATAGTTAGGGACAGGGAGGCCTGGCACGCTGCATCCATGGAGTCGCAAACAGTCAGACGTGGCTGGGCAAACAGCAATGAAAGTATATACTCATACTGTTAGTCATGAGCTTATCAAACTACCAGTGTGAACTCCCTGCGTACAGAGCTGAGCAGAGATGTGCAGTGCCACCGTATTAGAGACTATTTCAAAGACAAATAACCTCAAGAACACCAATAACACAATAATAGCAAAAAGTAATTTTAGAAACCAGGAAATGATGTCTTGAATTTTTAATCTTTGTTTTGAATAGTACTTTTTGTGCCTTTATACAATTTAATTTTTAATAATGACTGTGTTTAATAACTGGATGACGAAACTCCTCAGAATTTAACACCTGGTTCTTAGAGCCAGCTGAAGCCGGTTACAAGGCAGCTTCAGCACACCACTCCTGCACGCTCTGAGTCAGGCTCTTTAATCTGCCCAGAAACCTAAAATGATCTGCAAGGACATTTAATTTTGGGTCTAGCTCCCCGTTGCCAAATGGCTTTTCCCACTTCCCCATCACTCACTGAAAAGAAAAAGGAAAAGGAAATAATGGTGTATGGGTATATCATCTGTGGCAAATCCTGGGAAGTAAACTGTTATTTTTTAATTTTTAAGATTTCTCAAATATTAATATTAAGGTTGAAAGCCAGTTTTCTGGGGATCCTAAGTCTTGGTAGTAACAAACTAATAAAATTGTTTAAAAGAAATCATATGACAAACTTAAATTTAATACTAAGATTACTAACACACTTTTAAAAGTACTTAAGCATTGAAATAAAAGCTAGTGATTATGCTATTAGATGACACAGCAGAATGTAACTTTTAAAAATGCTACTTTTGTGGGGGGGACACACAGTTTTCAAGGGCAGAAGCCCCTATAAGCCCCTTTGCCTGGCAAAGTAATAAAGCTATTCTTTTCTACCTAAAAACAAAAAATGCTAACGTTTTTTGCAAAAGCAATGTATACCAGAATGCAATGCTGAATAACCAACATTCCTGTGTCCTGAGTTGATAAATATAACAGCATTGCTAGAATGATAGCATACTAAATAGTGGCTTATAACGAGTATATAATTTTATTTTTTCTACATTTAGCCACACCTTCACTCTCACTCATCTAAATATAATTGGCAGGAAATGGTTTACCAAACATCAAAATTTTTCTGTATATGTTGGAAAACTGGAGCAGATGTCACCATTTATTTTTAAGAGGAAACAAACACACACAAACAACACATAATAATACTCCTAAGATTGCAAAAAATTAAGGAGCGCTTAAAGATTGGTTCTCTAACATGAGAAAAACTTACATATGTATAAATTTATTATAGATATTAAACACAAAAGTATAAAATTATGATGGTTTTTAAATGGGTACTTTTAAAATTATAACCAAAACAAACAAATTATAAACAGATGACTACAAAATTATTTTCTTTCAGAATAATTTATATCACTCTTTTGGCACGTTTTACTCATATCAAAAGACAGATGCACAATTTTACGTATGGAGGATTGTTTTAATGAGCTATACACAGTATCATAAAACCTAGGCTAATAGCCAAATTGGCCTGAAGGCCTTACTGATAAATGTAGCTTTCAAAAACAGCAAAAGAAATGGCTTGGATACTCATCAAATGGACAGATTTGACTATAATTCACTAACTCCCTAGTGTGGTACTACATTTCGTTTCAGAATAAAGATTACCTTTGGCTATGGCATCCACTCCAAAGCATGAACAGAGCAGACTGCTCATCTTTCACTTAGCTTATTACACATCAGATAGAGCATTTAGTTACATGTGGCTTAAGGAACAGGTTATGTTTTATACCAGAGAAACTTAGACACTGAAAGGCAAGAATGCATTATTGATCCAGGAATCCATATGGTTAGAGGTGCCGCAGTATAACAAAACCTAATAAGAAAAACAAATAAAATTTACTAAAATTGAAAATGTTAATCCAACCTAAGTTTCAAACAAAAAAGTTAATTTAGCAGTTTATTAAAAGGAAAAGAAACTTATGATTAAAAAGTTAAATATAGTCACCTTGTTGTCACTGTTCAGCCTCTAAGTCATGTCTCTTTGCAACCCCACAGACTGCAGCACGCCAGGCTTCCCTGTCCTTCACTATCTCCCAGAGTTTGCTCAAATTCATGTCACCTTAATTGAACAATATTGAACATCACTAGTAGTAATGAACACACTGATATTACAAACTCCCTGAATGAATGCACTAAAAAGGGCATTCTTTCTCTAAATGCATAACTTCAATTTACTTATATGAATGATCACACAAGATCCAAATCAATACTCCAATACTTTGTAGTATTTTGAAAGTACTTAAAGTACCAAAGTCATAAGAGACCTAAAGAAAAAAAAAAAAAAGACAGAGGCACTGGGGCAGATTGAAAGTGGTTAAAGAGATACGGTAAGTAAATGCCACGTAGGGTCCCAGGATTGGCTTTTGGAGCAGAGAAGCAACGTTAGTAGAAAGGCTACGAAAATAGAATTAAAGTCTGTGGTTCTTTTTTTAAGCATTTTTTTTTAATTGAAATATAGTTAGTTTATAATACTGTGTTAGTTTCAGGTGTACAGCAAAATGATTTAGCTATACAGATTCTTTTCCATTATAGGTTATTATAAAATATAGAGTATAGATCCCTGTCCTATATTAATATATTAATAATTAATATATCATAAGCTATATTAATTAATATAGCTCCCTGTCCTATATATTAATAATTGTCATTTATCTATATTTCATATAGTAGTGTATCTATATTAAGCCCAAACTCCTAAATTATCCCCCGCCTGCCCCAAAGTCTATAGTTTGTTAATAATGATGTGTCAATGCTAATTTCTTTGCTTGTCTCATTGCGCCATGGTTATCTGATGTGTTAACCTTACAGAGGCTAAGACTATACATGAGAACTGTTTGTACTATCTTTTCAAATCTTCTGTAAAATATAACATTATATAAACATTACAAGTTTAAAAAGTTACATGGAATTACAATATACAAAATAAAGAAAAAATAGAAAGCATATATTTTATCATCAAACAAAAGAGACATTTGTTGATTGCTGATCTGTCATTTTCTCTGTCTTTCTTTCAATACTAAGTCTCTGAACACTTGTCTTTGCAAGACAGGAACGTGGAAAAAGGCATATATTCAGATTCTATCTCTATCATTTACTCTGTGATTTGGGGCAAGTAAATGAACTTCCTGTGCCCACTTCCTTTGTTGTACAGATGGGAAGAATAATATCTGCCAAATCAAGTTGTTGTGAGAATAAATGAAATAATGGGCAAAGCACAGAACAGTGTGTGCAAAAGTAAGCACCATTCGACAGAAACATCAAAACAGTCTGGAAGCAGTGATGTCTCCCACTCTGGAAAGTGAAGGGGTTCAGAATGAGCCTGCATAAAATGTACCAGCTTGGCAAGTAGATTATTTTAAGCTAAAAGCAATCCAGACCCTGTGGTTCAAGAAAGACTTCTGTTCCTCCCTAACTATCTAGAGAATTTAAATTGGGGGTGGGGGTCTTTCCCAGAATGGAAATTATGGCCAGAGATTAATTTTATCTGAGTGACCCATCTGCATGGCAGTTCAGTTCAGTTGCTCAGTCGTGTCTGACTCTTTGCGACCCCATGGACTGCAGCACGCCAGGCTTCCCTGTCCATCACCAACTCCCGGAGTTTATTCAAACTCATGTCCATTGATCAGTGATGCCATTCAACCATCTCATCCTCTGTCGTCCCCTTCTCCTGCCTTCAATCTTTCCCAGCATCAGGAAGCAAACATCTAATTACCAAACATCTCCTCTTTTTCTTGTTATGCTGTAAATTACCCTCCTTCCAGTTGAAGCCTCAATCCTTTTCTCATTTCTTAGCTCAGGATGGCATATCTACTTCTTTTTACCCTGTCTTTGAACCCCTCATATATTTGGAGATTTCTGTACCTACAAAATTAAATTTGTTTTTCTCCTGTTAATCTGTCTTATGTCAATTTGATTATTAGACCAGCCAAGAGAACCCGTAAAGAATAAAGGAAAATTTCTTCAAAATGAAATAACTTTCCCTCCCTTTTCTCCTTGCTCTAATGCAGCCGATATTACTAGAATTTGACTCATCTAACCGAGTATCGCTGACCGGAATTTTCACTTCAGAAAGAATAACATGTCAAAGGGCAGAAAATCCCCAGTCCTGGCATCTAAACAAACCCTCCCTAGATGGACTCTCAACTGACTACCTTTCGGCTTCCTGGTCATCTTCCCACCCTGTTTCTCCAAAGCACCTGCTGCTCTGTGAGCCATCCCGAGCCCTTCCCTCTGCTGCTCAACTTGGCAAGTGTTGTTTTCTAATACTTGCAGCCAACCACAAACATGTTGTGTGCATGCCCTGGTACTGTGGGTGTGTTCAGAGACTGTTATCCAATTCCTAAACTGTGGGAGGAGAAGTGCCCTTACATATCAAATGTTGTTAAATCATACTTTGAAAAGAAATGAAGTTTGTTGAGTTGGTGTTTGAGACAATAAATGGAAGAGGAAATCCCATTAGAATGTAGGGAAGGCGCAGTGCTTCCTTGAAGAAAGGTGCAGTGCTTCAGTCATTTCCAACTCTCTGCAACCCCATGGAAGGCAGCCCACCAGGGTCCTCTGTCCATGGAATTTTTCCAGGCAAGAATACTGGAGCAGCTTGCCATTTCCTACTTCAGGGGATCTTTCTGACCCAGGGGTTGAATCTGCATGGTCTCTTGCATTAACAGGTGTATTCTTTACCACTAGCGCCACTAGGAAGCCCTAAGCAGAGGAACCAGAGATCAAATTGTCAATATTTGTTGGATCATAGAGAAAGTAAGGGAATTCCAGAAAAACATCTACTTCCTGCTTCATTCACTACACTAAAGCCTTTAATTCTGTGGATCACAACAAACTGTAGAAAATTCTTAAAGAGATGGGAATATCAGACCACCTTAACTGTATCCTGAGAAACCTGTATGCAGGTCAAGAAGCAACAGTTAGAACCAGGACATGGAACAATGGACTGGTTCCAAATTGGGAAAAGAGTACGACAAGGCTGTGCATTGTCACCCTACTTACTTAACTTATATGCAGAGTACATGTTGGAAAATGCCAGGCTGGATGAACCACAAGCTGGAATCAAGATTGCCAGGAGAAATATCAACAACCTCAAATATGCAGACGATACCACTCTAATGACAGAAAGCAAAGAGGAACTAAAGAACCTCTTGATAAGGGTGAAAGAGGAGAGTGAAAAAGCTGGCTTAAAACTAAACATTCAAAAAACTAAGATCATGGCATCTGGTTCCATAACTTCATGGCAAATAGAAAGGGGAAAAAGTGGAAGCAGTGACAGATTTTATTTGGGGGGCTCCAAAATCACTGCGGACAGTGACTACTCAGGAAATTAAAGGATGCTTGCTTCTTGGGAGGAAAATTATGACAAACCTAGACAGCATATTAAAAAGCAGAGACATCACTTTGCCAACAAAGATCAATATAGTCAAAACTATGGTTTTACCAGTATTCATGTACAGATGTGAGAGTTGGACCATAAAGAAGGCTAAGCACCAAAGAACTGGTGCTTTTGAAGTGTGGTGCTGGGCAAGACTCTTAAGAGTCCCTTGGACTGCAAGCAGATCCAACCAGTCAATCCTGAAGGAAATCAATCCTGAATATTCATTGGAAGGACTGACGCTGAAGCTGAAACTCCAATACTTTGACCACCTGATGCGAAAAGCCAACTCAGTGGAAAAGACCCTGAAGCTGGGCAAGACTGAAGGCAAAGAAGAAGAGGGTAGCAGAGGATGAGATGATTAGATAGCATCACTGACTCAGTGGACATGAGTTTGAGCAAACTCTAGGAGACAGTGAAGGACAGGGCAGCCTGGCATGCTGCAGTCCATGGGGTAGCAAAGAGTCAGACACAACTTAGCAACTGAAGAACAACAACAAATAAGGATACAATTATTGATTGAACCAATAGAGGAAATGACCCCTAGGCTTGAGTTTGTTCTCTAGACAACTCACTATATGTTAAACAGTAAAATTTCAATCTGGATCTTTAGTGGATGCTTCACAAGAAAACTTTGTACTAGAGAGTGGCCATGGCTATCATCGTGTTTTGCATGTGGGAAAAGTTATTTGAGAAGATGGAATAATTACTGAAGGGCCTAGATTACCATGTAAATGCAGGGTTACTTAAGTGATTGATAAGAACTCAAAAGAAATGCATTTGTCTTACAAAAAAACTGTTAATTAAAATTTTAGAATATCCAATTAGTGGCTCAGCTGGTAAAGAATCTGCCTGCAGTGCAGGAGACCTGAATTCAATCCCTGGTTCCTGAAGATCCCCTGGAGAAGGGAAGGGCTTCCCACTCCATATTCTTTCCTGGAGAATTCCATGGACAAAAGAGCCTGGCGGGCTACAGTTCATTGGGTCACAAAGAGTCAGACAGGACTGAAAGACAAACAATTTCACGCCCTTTTAGGCTCAGATTGGGTAATACTTCACGAGAAAGTCAAAATAACACTCAATTAGTTAATCATTTGAAAGTACAAATGAAAGTCTCCACAATGGTTTGTGGATGAATGTATAACAAGAATGTTACATATTGCTAATTAAGAATCAGGAAGTCTAATCAAGAATCATACCATTAATATGATATATTTAAAGATATTCCCTTAAGGTGAATATTTTATTTTTTTTTAATTCATTCTATTGTAATCCTAACAACTGCATGGTTTGGAATTTTACTGTAGGCTTGCTTCATATTTATACAACTGCAAAAAGTAGAAACAGTCTTGGAGATAATTTTAAAACTGTACTGCAACTATAAAATAGTAACAAAATGGGAAATTGCAATGGTAAATACAGATCTAAAAAAACACTTTATTTTAAATTTTCCCTAGTGCCAAAAAGGAAGAGTACTTCTCCCTCTCCCTTTAGCATCTTCCTTAGAAAACTTGAAATTGAAACTGCTTTCTCTGTCTTCTAGAGATGTATATGAATCTTTTAAAAAGCTTGAAAAGCCTTATGTCAGTTCTGCATCTCAGGAATGTATTTCTTAGCGAGCTCAGAAGCATTTCTTTGAAATGTGAACTTCCAGGAGGATGGATGGCACTTGGCTCCCTGCCTCTGAGGGAATTTAAGCCTAGGTGTTCACTTTCATGATGGTTCTGTTACCAAGTCCAAGTTCGTTTTACTCACCGCGTGACAGGCCAATGAATCGGAGACCAGGTGTTGAAGCAAGAAATAGGACTTTATTTGGAAAGCCAGCTGACTGAGAAGATGGAAGACTGAAGTCTCACAAAAAAACCATCTTCTCAGAGTCTGCACGCCGGGTTCTTTTATAGAACAGAGATTGCGGGGAGAGCGGGGAGGTGAGGAAACAAAGCAAAAAGGACAGTAATCTTGCAAATATCTCCTAGAATGCCAAAACTCTGGTAGGGGACATGTTAATTTCATCCTTCCTGCCTTCAGAAGGTGGGCAGGATTCTGAAGAAAGGCACTTTAGTTTAACAGTCACACAGAGGGACAAGATTCTCTGAGGCAGGCCATTATGTATGATTATAATAACAAAAGCCACGGAAAGCTTGTCAAAGAAATAATTCCAACAGGGAGTCACAATTAACTTTTCCCTGCAACACTACTTCTTGCTTGTCATAAAGATACACGAAGTTTTGGGTTTTATTTTTGACAAAGACAATTAACATGTATGCAGTAGATTGTATCTGCCTAGCTGTATAACAGGGTGAGGTTTGTTTCTCCATTTGCAGTCTCCTTAGCAGATTGCCTGTGATGTGCATCTCAGCCTGATTTAATGTTTATTCAATAATAAAACTTTTTCCTTCTTTTCTACATAGAGAAGATTTATTGGAATGTCAGGAGATTTCATTTCTAATTATATTTCCCCAATCCAGATTAGTCATAATAGGGTACAGTGGGAATAATTCCTATAGAATTAGTTGACTTCTCTCTGAATAAACTCAAGCCCAGTTCTTAAAAGCCATGTAAGATATGCCATCAGATACAGAAACATTAAATAGAACACCAACTGATCAATATAAGCTACTAGCAGTTCTGGGGGAAAAAAAATAAAATAAGACTTTTGAATAATGTGGTTTTTTATGTTAATATAAAAGCAGAGTGCACTAGAGAAATGTAATCCAACATATAAGGGAATAATGTCTTTATGACATGATAATGAACAATGGACCACAAACACTTTAAGGGAATTATAATAGGGTACTACCTCTGGGCTTCCCAGGTACCACTAGTGGTTAAGAATCCACCTGCAATGCAGGAGACATAGATGATGTGGGTTCAAACCCTGGTAAGGAAGATCCCTGGAGGAGAGCATGGCAACCCACTCCAGTATTCTTGCCTGGAGAATCCCAAGGACAGTCCATAAGGTCACAAAGAGTAAGACTCAACTGAAGCGACTTAGCATGCACTCACAAAATAAACCTCCAGACTGGAGATGGCTGGAGCCATGCCAATTTTGACACAGTTTTTTTACAATGTTCTGTAAATGTGCCGAGAAAACTTCCGGTGTTAAAGGTGATGATGCTGCCAAGGCTGGAGAGCTTCGATACACGGTTTTGTATGCTGGATAAAGAGGGCATTCACGGTGCTTCATAAAAGCTCAAAGGCCTCTGACGGCTAGTTGTGCACAGTGCAGGAGATCACTGAAAGACATTCTCTCCTCTGTTTTTCTACTCTTCTGTATAATAAGTATGAAACAAAGAAAATTGGGCTTCCAATTGGGTTTTCCAAATAGTGGCACAGACAGTAAATAAACTGCCTGCAATGCAGGAGACTCGGGTTCAATCCCTGGGTCAGGAAGATCCCTTGGAAGAGGAAATGGCAACCCACTCCAGTATTCTTGCCTGGAGAATCCCATGGAGAGAGGAACCTGGCAGGCTATAGTCCATGGGATGGCAGAGTCGGACACAACTGAGTGACTAACATTTTCACTGTTCACTTTCACTTTCAGAGAAAATTTCCTAGACTCTGCTCTGTATAACACCAATCTCCCACAAGACATCATTTAGACTGCATGATAAAAAAGAAAGGAGGAGGAAGGGGGAAGAGGTTCTGTGATCAAATAACTCAGAAAATCCCCCTCTGGAAGTTTTAGGATCTAGGTAAGCATATGAAAGGCTACGAGGATATATGCAGTACATGCATGCTAAGTCGCTTCAGTTGTGTCTGACTCTTTGCAGCCCTATGGACTGTAGCCCGCCAGGCTCCTCTGTCCATGGGATTTTCCAGGCAAGAATACTGGAGTGCCTTTCCATGCCCTCCTCCAGGGGATCTTCCCCACCCAGGGATCAAACGCTTGTCTCTTTTGTCTCCTGCATTGGCAGTGCCACCTGGGAGGCCCCAGACATGCAGTAAACAAACCCAATTAATGAGAACTTTCAAATTATTTGACTGTGGATTCTCCTCCCTTTCATTTTTACCCATTCAGTAATAATGATGATGATAATAGCTCTCACTTATTGGAGACTTACTCTGTGTCACAGTTTTGTGTACATTAAGATTCATCTAATCCTCATAAAAACCATATGAGGAACGTGCTATCATTATCATCTCCATTTCACAAATGAAGAAACTGAAGCTTAGAAGGGCTGAGTAACTGGCCCAAGATTACCCAGCCTGTGGTAGAGGAAGAACTCGAATCTAGAGAGCCTGGCCCCAGTGACTTTGCTCAGCTGCCTCTCCTTCCTTAGCAGAGAGTTGTGCCTGCTCAGAGCATTTATTACCAGGGAAAGTTACTGCTTCCATTTCAACTGTTCTGAGAAATGGAATATTCCCTGCCATATCAGTAAACAAAGGATGTCACAGTCACCAGCAATTGTCATCGCCCAAAATGGTGAGCTGGTGAGCCCTGAGGGAACTCAGAAAGGAAAGACTACCCACCATCTAGTAGCCATCAGACTACAGCCACTCCCCACGGTGAGCCCTGAGGAAGCTCAGGATGTGAAAACACAGGATCCTGGCCCCAGACAGCCGAGATGCATATTAAAGGAATGATTTCAGGAGCCCAGATTCTTGCATCTTCTCATACATAGAAAAGTGCTAAATGCTTTAACTTGGGATAACTGGTTTTCTTTAATTTACAATAAGCTTTTTTTTAATATAAATTTATTTATTTTAATTGGAGGCTAATTACTTTACAATATTGTATTGGTTTTGCCATACATCAACATGAATCCACCACAGGTATACATGTGTTCCCCATCCTGAAACCCCCTCCCTCCTCCCTCCCCGTACCATCCCTCTGGGTCATCCCAGTGCACCAGCCCCAAGCATCCAGTATCATGCATCAAACCTGGACTGGCGATTCGTTTCATACATGATACTATATATGTTTCAATGCCATTCTTCCAAATCATCCCACCCTCACCCTCTCCCACAGAATCCAAAAGACTGTTCTATACATCTGTGTCTCTTTTGCTATCTCACATACAGGGTTATCGTTACCATCTTTCTAAATCCATATATATGCGTTAGTATACTGTATTGGTGTTTTCCTTTCTGGCTTATTTCACTCTGTATAATAGGCTCCAGTTTCATCCACTTCATTAGAACTGATTCAAATGTATTCTTTTTAATGGCTGAGTAATACTCCATTGTGTATATGTACCACAGCTTTCTTATCCATTCATCTGCTGATGGACATCTAGGTTGCTTCCATGTCCTGGCTATTATGCAATGAGGTACCATTTCACGCCAGTCAGAATGGCTGCTATCCAAAAGTCTAGAAAGAATAAATGCTGGAGAGGGTGTGGAGAAAAGGGAACCCTCTTACACTGTTGGTGGGAATGCAAACTATTACAGCCACTATGGAGAACAGTGTGGAGATTCCTTAAAAAACTGGAAATAGAACTGCCTTATGATCCAGCAATCCCACTGCTGGGCATACACACCGAGGAAACCAGAATTGAAAGAGACATGTGTACCCCAATGTTCATCACAGCACTGTTTATAATAGCCAGGACATGGAAGCAACGTACAATAAGCTTTTGATGTTCATATTGCCTACGCTTTGTTGCAAAACTTTTCTATAACCCTGGCTGCCCCATCTCACCTCCTCAGAGTAGTTATCTCGGAGTTGCTGCCTCTCAGACTTAAGTCCTAAAAATTCCCACCGAATAAAACATAACTCTCAATTTTCAGGTTGTGAATATTTTTTAAGTCTACAGGTCTCATTCACGCCTCTGAATGACTTCTACTCCATGGCTGGTTATCCCTGGTTTCCATGCCCATCAGCTGTGCAGCTGTGACTTCATTGTCCCTTCCCTCTGCATTTTGCCCGTGGTTCTCAAGTTAGCCTTCCACGGCACACTGTGCCTCTGTTCACACATCTAGAGAACAGGAATGACACCACCTGCCTCACAGGTTATTGTGAGGCATAAACAAAGACCTGAAGTGAACAGTCTTTTGAGCAGCAGCCTGTGCAGCAAGAGCATGGTGAATACTAACGATGATGATCGCCACCATTATTTATATTATTGTCATTGTTTTCCTCATTGATTCAGACACGGAGTTAGCTTCCATGTGAGTATAGAGAACATCACATGGCTAACAGAAGGATAATGGCATTCAACTACTTAGGGTATGAAGTGACTAAGAAACCAAGGGTCTTCACACCTTCTTTCAGAAGAGCAAGCTTTTTTCTCTCTTGCAATGGAGACTATCCAGTCTAGTCTCTATGGCCTTGCAATAAGTAGAAAGTCCCTTAGAATCTAGAAAAAATAAACTGCCAATCCCTGTTTTCTTTCCTATTGTGATTTTTTTGTGTTTTCATCTGTTTTTATAGACATTTAAGTTAGAAGATGGAAATGAATGTATTAAAGAAAGCCAGTGAGATGTTATTTTTAACCAAATCATGGAATTTTGATTTTAAAAGATAGTCTTCAACAAAGTTTGCATCCTCTAAAAACCCTGAGATTTCTTTCCAGTTTGTTACTTAAAACTCAAGGAAATTGTCTCGTTTGAAGAGAGTGGTTATATAAGTTCAGTGTCATTCCCATTCATGAGTTTTAGAGAAGCCTAATATTTGTAGTTACATGGACTTTGAAAGAACCGTGAAAGAACTTTGAAAGCTTAAATCACATCACTGTTAGCGTGCATCCCTTGATCCATACAGCAGTAGATGGTAACGAGACTGCTTTCCGCGCTTTCCATCTGAAGCTGACTTTCAGTGCCTGGGCAATGCTGGCCTTCCAACCTAAAGCAGTGTCTCTCAACGGGGCTTTGGTGACACGGTCTTACCACTCATTCTCACAGAGATTCTATTATTGTTCTTTCCATCACTGCCCAGAGAAGTAGTATTAATGAAAAGTAATAAATAATAACAATTGCAACAACTAACACTTACAGTGTTTACTCTGTATCAGGCAGTGTTTTAAGCACTTCATATGTATGTGTGTGTGTGTGTGTGTGTGTGTGTGTGTGTGCTGTGAGCTCAGTTGCTCAGTCCTGTCTAACTCTTTGTGGGCCCATGGACTGTAGCCCACCAGGCTCCTCTATACATGGAGTTTTCCAGGCAAGAATACTGGAGTGGGTTGCCATTTCCTCCTCCAGGGGATCTTCCTGACACAGGGATCAAATCCTTGTCTCCTGCATCGGCAGAGAGATTCATTACTGCTGACCCACCTGGGAAGACCTTCATATATATACACCTTTAGATATGTAGGAGAAGGAAATGGCAACCCACTCCAGTACTCTTGCCTGGAAAATTCCATGGATGGAGGAGCCCGGTGAGCTACAGTCCATGGGGTCGCAAAGAGTCAGACACAACTGAGTGACTTCACTTCACTTTTTAGATATGTATGTGTATTGGAGAAAGAAATGGCAACCCACTCCAGTATTTCTTGCCTGGAAAATCCATGGATAGAGAAGTCTGTCAGGCTACAGTCCATGGAATTGCAAAGAGTCAGATGTGACTTAGTGACTCAACAAGAACAACAAATATATGTGTGTGTGTGTGTGTGTGTGTGTGTGTGTGTGTGTGTGTAAACTCATTTAACTTCATCCTTCATAGTAATTATATGAGTTAGAATTATTATTATCTTCATTTTACAGATAAGGAAACTGAGGCAGAGAGAAGTGAAGAAATTCACCCAAAGTCACACAGCTGATACGTGGCAGAGCTAGTAAATGGCATGGCAGAGATTCAAATCCAGGTGGCCTGGCTTCAGAGCTCTTGCTCTTAATCTCAGGCTGTGCTGAATGAGGGTGCTGTGGAATTCCTTATGTCCATGAGAGATGGGGTGGGCAGGAAGGTTGTCACCTCTAGAGCCTGCTCCCCCTTCGAGCTACCCACCTAAGAGTAGCCTTAGGCACGGTAACTCGGTTTGTTGGTTGATGATACTTTTCAGTGTCAGAAAAGACTGATGGGAGAGAAATCTTAAAGGCTGAACCAACAGGATTTGCAAACTGATGGATGGAGAGCGAGTTAGAGCCTGTTTGGTAGAATGTACTGTTAACAGAAATAGAGAATCAGATCTGCCTTCAGGGACCTTCAGTTGCATTCGTGAAAGACCAGAGTATAAATGCACTATTTCAATTCAATGAGGAAAGTAGTATGATTTGCTCCAGGTGTTCAGAAGGACAAAGGAGGAGCACTTACCCAGCTGGGTGAGGAAAAAGGATCATCAAGGAAAGCTTAAAATAGTTGAACCCATTTTCTAGGATTACAGACCCATAAATCCAGTATTTCCTCCTACAATCCATCAATAAAAATGTTTTTTTAATGTTGTCTATATTTATCACAGTTAAACAGAAACACTGCAGACTGTACTAGAGTGAGTCTCGTTTTCAGTTTTCTAAGCATCTATTAATCATGAACTATTTCTGTCAAAACGTCTTATCCATGAACTTTTTTGGGTTTTGCTTTTTATTGTTTTGTGGGTTTGGGGTTTGGGGGTTTCTTTTTACCAAAAATGGGCCATATGAACTCTACATGCTGTCTAAATATACTCTCACCCTTTTATATATTTTAATCTTAAGAATATGCATCACCAAATAGGAAACACAGATGCTATCCTTTCAGAAAAGAGTCGTGAGTAACAGTTTATTCTACATCTCTCAGCATCAGGTGTTCTAAAAAAATCTCAAGAGAGTCAAGTTATTTTTATTGTCCCTAAATATTTGAGGCATAATGTGATTTTCATTGTTTAAATGCTTACTTTAAAATTATCCCCATTAATCCATAAATTGCACACCACTGTATAAATCTACCTAATATCTTTTTAAAAGAAAGCCTAATCACTACCAGATGTTGATGCTGAAGCTGAAGCTCCAATACTCTGGCCACCTGATGAGAAGAGCCCACTCATTGGAAAAGACCTTGATTCTGGGAAAGATTGATGGCAGGAAGAGAACAGGGCAACAGAGGATGAGATGGTTGGATGGCATCACCAACTCAGTGGATGTGAGTTCGAGCTAACTCTGGGAGATAGTGAAGGACAGGGAAGCCTGGCATGCTGCAGTCCCTGGGGTTGCAAAAACATGACTAAGCGACCACAGCAATCACTACCAGAAATAATTCAAGTTAAGAATGGTCTTCAATAATATTGATGGTATCTAGAACCAAGCTATAGCTTGGAATTTATCTAAAAATCAGATCTGTGTCTGCCTTGTTCATATTCTTGTGATAAAAAGTTTGAGTAACTGAGTTGGGTCACTGGGGCTCCTATAAATATGAAAAAGAAAATAAAAAATGATAGAATGAAGAGGCTGGATATATGCTGGTTTCTGAGGTTACCACTGGAGATGCGAGCACCAAGATCAAGGGCATTGAGTAAGGATGGAAGAATGGCACAGTGAGGAAAGACCGGGACTATGATCCAGATATCCCAACTATAGCTTTCAGCTTAGTTTTGTCACCCCCCGAGTTCTGGCCTTCAGCTTCATCATGTATAAAATAAGGCATTGGATTAGATGATCGCCATGTTGAATTCTACAAAATCTGAGATTCTTAACTCTGCATTTGCTGCCTTAATGTTGTCAAACCCTGCCTTTTTGTCATGTGGAAAACTGCATATATTTAAAAATTATAATCTAAAATTTCATATAGTTTCAGAACATCATTTAACCATTTTCTAAACCAGAAATGGGCTGCATTTTACCCAGTGCGAGACTGTTGATCATAACAATGCTACTAGCCTAATGTTTGGAGGAAACACCAGAGATTCTCTGAATTGCTTCTTTAGTAAACAAAGATACCAAGTAATCATTAATTCATCAATACACTTTTAGCACCCCTATGTGCCCAGTTCTTTTCTGAACATTGGCAAACCAGAGATGAATGTTAATGTCATTTCCTTCCAAGGGTTTACAATCCAATAAATGAAAAAAATTACTTCCAATTAAGATACAGTTTTTTAAATGCTATGATAGGGCTGTAAACGGGGAGGCTATGGAAGCTAAAATTCAAAATAAATTAAAAATTCAAATAAATATGTACTATAATGCCATATGTTTCCCTTGTGGCTCAGCTGGTAAAGAATCCTCCTGCAGTGCAGAAGACCTGGATTCGATCCCTGGGTTGGGAAGATCCCTGGAGAAGGGAAAGGCTACCCACTCTATTCTTGGGCTCCCCCTGTGGCTCAGCTGGTGAAGAATCTGCCTGCAATGCAGGAGACCTGGATTCGATCCCTGGGTTGGGAAGATCCCCTGGAGAAGGGAAAGGCTACCCACTTCAGTATTCTGGCCTGGAGAATTTCATGGACTATACAGTTGATGGGGTCTCAAAGAGTTGGACACAACTGAGCGATTTTCACTTCCACTTTCATATTGCCATATAATGATGAAGGTTATTTGTTGTTGAATCACTAAGTCATGTTCGACTCTTTGCGACCCCACGAACTGTAGCATGCCAGGCTTTCCTGTCCTTCACTATCTCCCTGAGCTTGTTCAGACTCATGTCCATTGAGTCAGTGATGCCATCCAACCATCTCATCCTCTGTTGCTCCCCTCTTCTCTTGTCTTCAATCTTTCCCACCATCAGGGTTGTTTCCAATGAGTCAGCTTTTCACATCAGATGGTCAAAATATTGGAGCTTCAGCTTCAGCATCAGTCCTTCCAAACGTTATAAAGAACAGTAAAATAAGATGTGGGAATATAGACTGGTGGAGGAGTCCGTGTTTAGACAGAGTGTTCCATGTTTAATTACTGTCAGGGATAGTCTCTGTGTTGACATTTAGGCAGACATGAATAAAGTGAAAGGGCACTGAGCATATTCAAGTGAATGTTCCAGGCAAAGGGAGCATCCACAGAAAAGTAGAAAGTGACAAGGAAGGGTATAGAGATGAAAGGCTGCTGAGGACTAAATTACGTGGAGCCAGTTGGCTATGATAAGGAGGCTGGATTTGCTTCTGGGAGGATAGAAAGCCACTGAAGGTTTTTGAGTCGAAGATTGACACGGTCACATTTTTAGTTTTTAAGGATGATTCTAGATGCTGTATAGAGAATCTACTATGAAGAGGCAGAGGCAGAGAACAAGAGTTGAAGCAGTGAGAAAAATATTAGAAGATAATTTTTATATTCACGTTACTACACACATACATGGGTGCTCATGTCACTAGATCATGGGTTTATTAATCCATAATGTCATAAATTATATTTCCATATTTATATTATAATGATTATATAAATCACATATATACCACAATATATTATTTTATAATGATACAAATAAAACATCCTTACATACCAAGAGTATCAGTAAATCAAACATATTTTATATATTTTCATACAGAGTTAGATCCAACAGGACCTGCCAGTGGATTTTCTATGAGAGGTGAGAGAAGAAAAGGCTTGTGGAAGACTCTTAAGTTCTGGCTTGAGCAACAATATGAGCAATGATGCCATTTACTGAGATGGCAAAAAAAAAAAAAAAAAGGTAAAGGTTTGGGAAGCAGGGCTGAGAATCAAAAGTTTTATTTTGGACATACTAAGTTTGGGATGAATGTGGATGAGATGTCAAGTAAGCAGCGAGATATCAAGGTTTGGATAAAGTGGTCAGAAAAGTCAAGGTTGGAAACACAAATTTAGAGGTATCATGTGTAGTAAGCCACAGGAGTAGATGCGCTGATACAAGAAGTGGAAAAAGAAGAAAAGAATTACGATGATTGAGCTACAAAGTACCCAAACATTTCCAAGTCATGAGAAGGAGAAACCAGCAAAGGAGATATTGATTAAGAGAAGAGGAGAGTGGCATCGTGGTAGCAGAGCGGTCTACTGCATGGAGTGCTGCTAAGAAGAAGTCATAAGAACTAAAGAACTGCTCCTTGGATTTAACAAGCTGTTCTTCTTGGAACACTGTTCCAGATGGCCACATTGCTGTCAATCTCTTCAGGTCTTTACCCAAAAGTTACCTTCTTGATGATGTTGGCAATGGCCACACTATCAGTAATGTCAACCCACTCTCCCACTTACTTGTGTCCCCTTACTCAGCTTTATTTCTTTTCCTTAGCACTTTTTCACTGTGTAAAAGACTAGACGTTTTACTTATTGTCCATTTTCTTCCTTAGAATTTTAAAGAACAAGCAATAGACACAAAATAGAGTCACTTATGCCAAGCCCCAGGCCACCAAACTGAGACTTTACTTAATTACAGTTTCAGCTCTCCCAGAAATAAAATCTCAAACCCACTCCATCAGGAACAGGCTGATTAGCACTAGGTAGGTAATCTGCCTGATAGACTCCTGCCATCCCCTAAAGGCAAGTAACCTTGCAATAACCCACCCACTTTTCACCTAGGATAACTTCCTTGTTCCCATTCCCTTCTGCTGATAAAAGTCTTTCACCTTGTACAGCTCCTGGGAGCTCCCTGGCTTCCAAGGTGGCTCAGCAGTAAGAATCTCCCTGCCGATGCAGGAGACATGGGTTTGATCCCTGGGTAGTGAAGATCCCCTAAAGGAGGAGATGTCAACCCCCTCCAATATTCTTGCCTGGAAAATCCCACAGACAGAGGAGCCTGGTGGGCTATAGTCCATAGGATCACAAAAGAATCGGACACAACTTAGGGACTAAGCATTTTTTGGAGCTCCTTTCTATCTACTAGATTAGCTGTTGCCCAAATAAAATAAAAATAAAATCAATTTTTTGTTTAAATAAGTGCTTAAAATTTTTAACATGGGTAGTTTGTCTTTCAACAAGAATAAATTCATTAGGAAAGACAGGAATTTCTGTCTTTTTTATTCATTGCTGTTTCCTTAGACATAGAATAGTGCCTGGTATTCAACTGACACTAAGCACTTAGTAAATATTGATTGAATGAATGAACAAATCCATCAATTACTACATCAGATCTAGGAGCTCTACAAATTTGGCCTTCTTTCCTTTCTTTTCAAATCAAAGCTTACCTTTGGGCACAGACCTATCTTCCTTTAGTGAAAAGCAAATACATAAAGGAAGAGATACCTGCATATTTCTTGAAAATGTTGAAAGACTAGCTTGTTAAAAGTTTACCAGATACTATGTAAACCATTGTATAGACTTGATAATGAAAGGATGTATAAGGCAGGGTGGCTACTCTCAAGGGACATTCAGTATGATGGTGAATGAAGACTTGTAAACAGAAAAGCTATGAACAATATTGCCGTAAGTACAAACACAGGTAAAACCAATGAAAAAATGAAAGTGAAAGTCGCTCAGTCGTGGCTGACTCTGTGAGACCCCATAGACTATACAGTTCATGGAATTCTCCAGGCCAGAATACTGGAGTGGGTAGCCTTTCCCTTCTCCAGGGGATCATCCCAACCCAGTGATCAAACCCAGGTCTCTCACATTGCACGCAGATTCTTTACCAGCTGAGCCACAGGGAAGCCCATGAATACTGGAGTGGGTAGCCTAGCCCTTCTCCAGAGGATCTTCCTGACCCTTCGCTTTTATTAAGCTTCTGTTGGCTTTACCTGTTTTTGTACTGTGTCTCCAGACAGCTGGAGAATTGGGTCAGACTCAACCTGTGCATCATGGGGAGCACAATGCCAGAAAAAGTATGAGACTTAAGTCATCTGTTCACTGAATATTCATTGACATCTCAGCACCATATTAGACACCAGGGATACAATAAGCAAAAGAAACACAGCCACTTCCCCTAAAGAATTTGATCTAGCAGGGGTTATGATCTATCTGTGTGAAGGCAGTGCTTCAAAGAAGCATCTGTTAAAATGCTTTAAAGGTCCTCAGTCAACCAATTCTAAGTAGCTGAATTACACATCTCACCAGCCTACACTGAAAAAGCAGATGCGATGGTCTGATGAATGGTTCTTAGTGAAAATATCCAAGCACACCTCATCGCTGGCCCAGTAGTTACAGAAGAGGTACAAGGTTTTATTTGAGCAAAGGGGGACAACGGAGCTATATACATTTTTTTTTTTTTTAAGAAATGCATTTAGCTTTGGCATTTCAAACTGAGACGTGGCGCTGGAAGGCTAGATGCTGGGATGAAAAACTTGTAAATTACAACATTTCAGTATTTTTTTTTTTTAGGTTTTCAGATAATTTATTTCTAAGTACTGGCCACTTTCTGTATGATATTCCATTGCACTTGCCAATTTCCAAACTGAAAAGATTCCAAGGAACCCAATGCCCTGGCTTACAGCAGGAGAAGGGAAAACAAATTAATTTTCAAGGGTTAATGCTACAAATTCTTATAAAACAGTTGGAAGTCAAATGCAAATAAGTATTTATATGGTTGTGTAATTTTTATTAATAATTTTATACTTATAAACTTTTTATAAGTATAAATGTCTATACATTAGTCAGGGAAAAAACTTCAGGCAATCATGCTTCCCTCAGGGAAGACCACCATTACATCAGACCATTTCTCAAATCTTTCTAAGCTGCCATGGCCTTTCATTAACAGAGCCCATGGAGAGAGAAACTTACTTCTCAGATTTAACAAGGTTTCTGAGTCTGAAGAGTGTTTATAAGGAAGCTGACCAATTAATCAGGAACCATGCAAGGTTTTCAATATTTTCTAATGATTAAAGTTAGAATTCTCTCTTTTTAAAAATGGCATCTAGTAATCTATTTCTAATAAAAATTTAGAAGAATACACAGAAATGTGTGCAACTGTTGTCCAAGAAAAGAGTAATATGACATTGACTTTCATGACTATTAAGAAAATATAATCCTTCCCTCCACACCTCCAGCACAAATTCTTAAAATATCAAAGCATAATCCTCATTTAATTCTGTCAATAACATATTGGAGGAAAAAGCATTTAGGTAAATAAATGGAGAGATTCCCGGGGTCAAGTGTGTTTGCAGTGCAGCAGTAATAACAGACGTGTTGAACAGTGCTGACAAGCCAAGGGGTGGAGACAAAGGAGATAATTTAGGGGTGGGAGGGGTAATGAAACCACTTCAGAGAAGGCTACGGCATCGCTGATCTCATAACTATTTTTTACACAACTCACTAGTATTGTTTTCCTGTCCAGGCTGTAAGCTATACTCCTCCTCTCATGCTATTGCTGCTGCTGCTGCTGCTGCTAAGTCGCTTCAGTCGTGTCCAACTCTGTGCAACCCCATAGACAGCAGCCCACCAGGCTCCCCCGTCCCTGGGATTCTCCAGGCAAGAATACTTGAGTGGGTTGCCATTTCTTTCCAAAGCATGAAAGTGAAAAGTGCAAGTCAAGTCACTCAGTCGTGTCCAACTCCTAGCAACCCCATGGACTGCAGCCTACCAGGCTCCTCCGTCCATGGGATTTCCAGGCAAGAGTACTGGAGTGGGTTGCCATAGCTTTCTCCGCCTCCTCTCATGAGAAAGGTACAGATGCATAAAACTAAGTTGGCAGGATATGTTTTGTAAAAAAAGCCACTTCGGAGGTTCCCATCTATTTCTTTCTCTCCACACCTACAAAGGCAACTATGTCTATGATTTCCATATATGACATTCCTTCTGGCCATGGGGAATGTGCTCAACCACATAGAGAAAAAACTGGGCGTGCAGTCAACACCCACAGAAGTGCTTCTCAACAAATGATGGATGAGGAGTCCAGAGAAATATACCCAGCTTTCTTCCTCCCAGGTTTTGATAGCTCTGAGGCGTGATGTATCTATTCCACTTCTGCAGGCCCAAGTCCATCGCCACATCTGGTGAGTGAGTTGATAACACCCCATTTAGTGTCTTCTTCCCCTTCCCCCACTCTTCCAGGTGTGTTTCTTGGGATCACCTCCCAAACGAACCACTCTGCATGTAAATCACTATCTCTGGGTTTATTCTGAGATAACCCAATCTGAAATACATGGCAGAATTTATGCTTCCACTGTACACAGGTTTTCTTTCTTTATTTTAATTGAAGGATAATTGCTTTACAATATTATGTGGGTTTCAGCCATATCAACATGAATCAGTCATAGGTATACACGTGTCCAGAGAAGGCAATGGCACCCCACTCCAGTACTCTTGCCTGGTGGGCTGCAGTCCATGGGGTCACTAAGAGTCAGACATGACTGAGCGACTTCACTTTCACTTTTCACTTTCATGCAATGGAGAAGGAAATGGCAACCCACTCCAGTGTTCTTGCCTGGAGAATCCCAGGGACGGGGGAGCCTGGTGGGCTGCTGTCTGTGGGGTCGCACAGAGTTGGACACAACTGAAGCGACTTAGCAGCAGCAGCATACATGTGTCCCCTCCCTCTTGAACCTCCCTCCCACCTCCCACCCCATCCCACTCCTCTAGGTTGTTACAGAGCACCGGACCTGAGCTCCCTGCAAATTCCCACTGGCTATCTAATTTTACATATGGTAACGTATATGTTTCAATGCTACTCTCTCACACAGGTTTTTAAGTGTGGGTCAGAGTTCACATTATAAGTATATAAACAGGTTAGACTCTGAGAAGCTTTTAATTAGCCCATGTGTTGGGCAATCAGAAGTTATACTGGGAGTTCATATAACTTTCTCCCCGTGAGGGATTAAGAGCCAAGAGGATTGCTCTCCTCCTTTAAAAAAATTAAATTTATGTGTGAAAATAAGTTGTTGGGTTTTTTCCCACATTGGACAATAGCCAGAGCAAGACTGTGACCCATAAGAGAAGAAAAACAAATGAAGTGATCTTTACACTTTCTCCAAGTTATTGCCTAGAGGCAGCTCTAGAGGCACAGGGAAGGAGAAGCCTAAGAAAGTTCCCTAGGGCTTCCCAGGTGGCACAAGTGGTAAAGAATCCACCTGCCTTCCCAGGAGATGCAGGAGACATGGGTTTGATCCCCAGGTCGGGAAGATCCCCTGGAGGAGGAAATGGCAATTCACTCCAGTATTCTTGCTTGGAGGATTCTATGGACAGAGAAGCCTGGTGGTCTACAGTCCAAGAGGTCACAAACAGTCAGACGAGACTGAGCAACTGAGCACTCAGGCACAGGAAGCTCAGGGTCTCACTGTCTCCTGCAGCAGAGGAGTTCAAGAGGGCTGAGGCAGCCAGAATTCTTGAAGCAGGGTAGCAGAAAGGGGTGAGCTGCAGAGAAAGAGCTTCTGAGATCTGAAGAGAAGGCCTTTTGAGATTTTGCAGGATGCTGATCAACATTCCACACAACCATGGAAAAAATCCTCCTGAGGGAACTCTCAGAGATCAAATCAGATTAAGAGGAGTTTGCCTCTTCATGCACCAGAGAGGAAAAAATTGATAATCCATGGAACTTGGATCGAGTCCTCAGAAAGCTGTCACCTGAGTAATCAGTTAAATTAGCCCTAGATTAAAAGCTGCTGTGGTGGTGGTGGTGTAGTCTCTAAGTTGTGTCTGACTCTTCTGACCCCATGGACTGTAGCCCATCAGGTTCCTCTGTCCACGGGATTTCCTAGGCAAGAACACTGAAGTGGGGTGTCATTTTTCTCCTCAAGGGGATCTTTCCAACCCAGGGATTGAACCTGGGTCTCCTGCACTGCAGGCAGATTTTTTACCAACTGACCCACCAGAGAAGCCCCCAAAGCTGCTGTGGACCTGCCAAAATAAAGCATAAAAGCAAGATTTGAAAAGGTCAATGTGATCTGAAGTAGCTTAACTGTGCACTAAAACCAAGCCCAACACTTCTATCCCCTTGGCTTTCATGTCTACATCATCAAAGAATAAAACAGCACAAAGTTCAAAGAATTCTACATCCAGTAAAACTTACCAGGTATGTAAAGCAGCAGTGGAAAATATCAGTTAACAGAAACAGACCCAAGAATGGCAGAAAAGGTGAAATGAACAGACAAGGACCTTAAAGCAGAACTTGATAAATGGGCTCAAAAGTGAGGAGAAGGTACATACATAATGGGGAGAGAAATGGGAGACATTAAAAGATCCAAATGGAGCTTCTGATTATGAATGTCTGAATGTCTGAAAGGAGAAATTGCAAAGAATGACAAAGACTTCACTGAGCCAGTAGGATTGCACCCACTACATCCCCCTCTGGCCCCAGGCCTCAGGGACTTTGCACTGGCTGATGCCTCTGCCAGGAGTCCAGATTGTGTCTGACTTGCTCCCTCATTCCCTCAGGTCTGTGCCCTGATGTCCCCATCTCTGGGAGGGCCTCTGTGCCTATCCCATTTAAACCCCTATTCTCCAACTTACTTCTCAACCTCCTTCCCTGCTCTATTTTTCTCCATAGAATGCTGTGCTTAGTCACTCAGTTGTGTGACTCTTTGTGACTCCGTGGACCATAACCCACCAGGTTCCTCTGTCCATAAAATTCTCCAGGCAAGAATACTAGAGTGGGTTGCCATTTCCTCCTCCAGGGAATGTTCCTGACCCAGGGATTGAGCCCACGTCTTCTGCGTCTCCTGCACTGCAGACTGATTCTTTACCCACTGAGCCATTGGGGAACCTCTCCATAGAATATCTCACCATACACCTTGCTTCCGCTTGTGGTAAAGAACCCACCCGCCAATGAAGAAGACTGAAGACACTTGGTTTCCATCCCTGGGTCGGGAAGATTCCCTGGAGAAGAGAATGGCAACCCACTCCAGTATTCTTGCCTGGAGCATCCCACAAACAGAGGAGCCTGGCCAGCCCAGTCCACAGGGTCAAAAAGAGTTGGACATGATGGAAGCAACTTAACATGCACTTTAATGTATGTGGTCTTTCTTCTGGCGGGGTTTAGTCAATTTTCCTCACTAAACTATAACCTTCATGAGGGCAGAGACTTTTTTTCCCCTGCGTTCGCTGTCTCCGTAACATGTACTTCAGTTCCTGGCACATCATACGGGGTCAAAGAATATAGGTCAAGTGAATATTTTAGAAAAATAACTCTGGCTCCAATGTACACTGACAGTCTATCACAACACAAAAGAAATAGAAAACAAAGTTTTATAAAAATGTGACACAACATCTTTTGGTATTATACCTTCTGACATCACTATATATCTTCATATTCGTAACTGTATGTTCTCAGCATTTCCCTGCTCCTTTTCTCTCTTGTTATAAACCAAAGATTATTTTTTTTCCCCTCCCCTGAACAACACAGAAACCAAAACACTCAAAAGTTCTAACGGAAATGCAAAACAGAAAAATTTGATAGCAACACAAACTTTTTTAAATTTCCTGCTCTTAAAGATTAGGTGCCACATTAGGAGCCCTAATATAGATGAGTTAAGGCCATATTGGAGAGGAGAGGAGAGGAAAGTTCAGCAGTGACTAACTGAAAAAGAAGGCAGGGCTAAGGTCTCAGGAGTGGGAAGGGAGAACAGGACCATCTGAGGAGCATTAAGAAACATTGAGTGGTCCTACACTGGACACTGAGCCCTTAATGGAGAGATGGACACTTTTTGTGAGTCAGGATGTGAAGAAAAGCTTCACCCTTCAGATAAAGTAGAGCCAGGCAGAGCCAGGTAAGAATTTCCCTATTAGATGAGATTTTTCTTTAAATGAGAAAAAATTATTAATAAAGAGCAGCACTGACTGACGAACCTAGGACTGGAATGCGAACATGATTTTCTTTGCCTATAAACTATTTAATGACACAAGGAATCGCATGCCAAAGACTTGGATAAGAGAAGCGACCTAATCCACTCTAAGAAGAAAAGCACAGTCAAATTCTCATTAAAGTTAGAATTTTTAATAGTTTCTACTACGAGTTCTTCTTTAATAATGAGAATTTCTTACATCTTAGTCATTTGATGACCCTGCATATGCAATTCTAATTATTTCTTAAGACATTCTTTGTAAATTTTATTCCTAGGACCTCTGCCTTTAGAAAAAATGACTTCTTGTATCCTTAGTATTGAAAGAAATCAATCTCAACCTGCCAAAGTCTTGGTTATCAACCTTCAGTGAGCATGGGAATCCATTAGAGGGCTTGTTAAAGACTGAATGTGGGCCCCACTCTCGGAGGTTCTGACTCATAAGCCTGAGATGAGGCCTGAGCATCTGCAGTTTTAACAAACTCCTAGATGATGCTGATGCTGCTGGTCCAGGTACTACAGTTTAAGAGCCACTGACTGAACATTTTAATTAAAGAGTTATAGGCATTTCTGGCTTCCATTATCTGCTTTGTCTCTCATACAACTTACAACGCAAGTTGCTGGCACATGGTGGGCTCTCAGTAGATCTTTGTTGAATGAATGAGATTGGCTTATTTCTAAAGTCATATGAAAATCATCAAGTATCATTATATCCATATGAATTTTTTACCAGTTATAAAGGCAAACTTCTATTTTATGAACATAGCTTGTAAATGAAATTGACATTATAGAATAAGACTTAGCTTTCTGTGTTATTTAATAAGTTAAGGCTTTTATTCTACACCATAAAAAACACAGGTGTTAAAATACTTTCTTTAATTATCTTGACCTAATGGGAAAGTTGAACTGATAGATAAATCAGTAACTCAAGTCAATGAAAGGCTAAATGATATCATGGTTTCTGGTATCAACTCAAGTTTCACAGTTCAAAAACCAAAAAAGGAAAGTGGGGTGCAAATACTTAAGACTTCACATCACATACAGCAACATAAGAAACACTGAAAACAAAAAAACCTGGGCTGGATCATCATCAAACATTTGTTGTAAGCTAATGTTTTTGAGCAGATGCCACAATAGGTGGTCAATAATAAGAAGATGCAGTGAAGAATATGTCATATTAAACAGTATTTTTAACTTTTTAGTATTATACTTTGTGAGACACTATTACATTTTGGGGTTATCAAAATAAGAGATTGTCATTTAAAAATGATTTATTTCTAAAAGAGGAAAAAGAAACCAGTAACTATAATGATGACTCAAATAATACTACTCAAAGAATCACATAAACAAGCAAAACACAGAAATTTAAAAAAAAAAAAAAAACTTCCTATCCTAACACTTAATACCAGGGATCTATTTTCAGCAAAATCACACCATCTGTCTTGTTCATTCAATATTGCTCATTCAAACCTTAATATTTTTTAATCTGGTTCATATTTAATTTGTAAATCTGCTGGCTTTATAGTTATATAAAAACTGTAAACACATAGACGTTATATAGAGTTTTATATGTGTACACATTTGAATAGCTTCCATCACAGCTCAGTCGGTAAAGAATTCACCTGCAATGCAGAAGTCTGCCTGCACTGCAGGAGACGTGGATTGGATCCCTGGTTAGGAAGATCCCCGGAGAAAGAAATGGCAACCCGCTGCAGTATTCCTGCTTGGGAAATCCCAGATAGAGGAGACTGGTGGGCTACAGTCCATGGGGTCGCAAGAGTCGGACACGACTTAGCAACTAAACTACCACCACACATATGAATAATTTTATTAAAAAATGTTTACTGATGAGAACTTTGATCCTGTAATTGTTTCCATAGACATTATCCAATGTTATCACTGTCTTAAGCACCTTTCTTATATCCAATCTTGCCTCAAGTCTATTCCTTTCATTGCAGCCAGAGTGATAGCCGTAAAATATAAATCTTATAATGACCCTTCCCTCTGATAGACTTTTCAATGGCTCCCTCTTTTCGTCTGGAAAAACTCTAAGTTCCCTAAGATGACACAGAATGTCTTCATGTCCTGGCCCCCTCTTATCTCTCCAGACTCCAGGCTGACATCTCCCTGCCTCTACCCACAGTCACTTGAACCACTGCTGATTCTGTGTGTGTTCTTACTTGAATCAAATGTTTGTTCTCATTGTTCTCATTTGTCTTATTTGCCTGAGCTGTTCCATCTGCCCAAAATGCTATTCCCATAATTTCACTGGACTTACTTAATTCCATGTTTTTGTAAGATTCAGCTTAGATATCAATTCCTCTCTAAGTTTTTTGCTGACCTCTTCCAGAGCACTCTAGACTACCCATAGTAATATTCATCATAGTCACACTCAATTATCACGTTCTATTTTCTTGTTTGCATTCTGCCAGAGTTTGCAGACTTTTCCAGAGCTGTATCAATATTAATATTACTGAATTCCTCCCAAAATTTTGGTGTACAGAATGGACTAAGCAAACTTTCTAAAATATAAGAATGAAACTCAATGATAGAATAAATAGGTCTGAATCTTAATGAACCCTGCCACCGTCCCATTAACTGCCACTGAGACCCTCCTCCAGCCAGCAGGAAGACTGGAGTGCTGAGCTGTAGTAAATATCTGAAGCCCTTCCCTGATCATGCCTTCGCTCCTTGCAGACACTAAATACTTACCCACATGCTTGAACTAGGAACTACTCCACTATCTCCTATTCTGGAAGCTTCACAAAGGTAGAAACTATGTCCCTCTGCATCCCAGTGCCAGGCACATTGTAAATACTTAGTAAACACTGGTTGCTTATTGTAACCTAATCATGGTTACTGACAAGCCTTATTTCTGGTCATGGTTGTTGGTTAGTCGCTAAGTCGCGCTAAGTCGCGTCTGACTCTTTTGCGACCCCATGGACTGTAGCCCACCAGGCTCCTCTGTCCACGGGATTTCCCAGGCAAGAATACTGGAGTGGGTTGCCATTTCCATCTCTAGGGGATCTTCCCAACCCCGGGATCAAACCCACATCTCCTGCATTAGCAGGCAAATTCCTTACTACTGAGCCACCAGGGAAACCCATGTCTGGTCATTAGTATATGATCAAAGTTAATTCAGACAGCCAACTGGATATTTCCTGAATGCTCAGGGACTGACTCAAACATACTTTCACTCCCCATCACTTTCCTTTTTGTTTTTGTTTTCTTCTTCCTTTGTACTCAACTTTAAAAAGCAAGGCAGATGATGGGCGGAATGGTTTTGCTTTAGTTCTCTATTTTTCTTTATGGAAAGATGAGGTAGGACACATGAGAAATGGATTTGGATGATGAGGACAGGAAAAGTAGAAAGATATTTTCTGTGTTTTTCCCCCTTTGAAGCCAATATTAATAGTCAGTGCTAACATAACCTCTAAATTTCGACTTACAAGAAAGAAACCCAAAGGGCCTACTGTTGTTTGAGTACTTGTGAGCTATGACCTCCTTGTTACGTATCTATAACTTGAATCAATTTATTAGTACAATAAACAGTAATTAGCCTAAAATAAGAAAATTAGTTTTTCAGAATAAAAGATGTAATAATAAAACTTGATTTATTGTGCAACTTTAAATATGTGAATCTTTATGAAAGAGAACTGTTTAAGTATTTTAAATAAAAACTAAAAGTAGGAGAGTTTACAGACTTGATTTTGGCAACACATAGATATGATAATATAATATTAATATTAATTTATCTAAGTACTTTATAAATTTATTTTCCAGATCTCCTTTCTTTTAAACCATCAAGACTAGGTGGTTAAAGACAAAAACTAGAAATTACTATGTTTTACTATTTACAAAGAAAGCATCTGGAAAAGGGATTTAATTATAGTATTTGAGAGCAGAAACACTACCCTTAATCACTGTTCATGGATTTGCTAAACTAGAATATTATATGGTAAACAGTGTTCAGATCTTTCAAAAGAGATATTATTCATTTCTTATTATAAGAAGGTTGTGAGAATTAAATAGTTAACACACATGAAGAATTTTAAAATGAAAAGCTTCCTTCCCTTTAAATGTCACTGAAATCACTAAACAATGACAATCAATATCCCCTTCTTAAACCTTGGAAAGATTTATCCAGTATTGGGCAATTATCTAACTTTTCCACATTAGAACCGAAATTTGAACCCCATGCATGTGTGCTAAGTTGCTTCAGTCGTGTCTCACTCTTTGCAACCCTGTGGACTGTAGCCCGCCAGGCTTCTCCGTCCATGGGATTCTCCAGGCAAGAATTCTGGAGTGGGTTGCCCTGCCCTCCTAGAGGGGATCTTCCCAACCCAGGAATTGAACTCATGTCTCCTGCATTGTCAGGTGGGTTCTTTACCACTAGCGCCACCTGAGAAGTCCTTTAGCACCATATCCATGAATTAAAGTGTTCAGTTCTTTTTAAAACAGAAGCAACAGTTAGAACCGAACATGGAACAACAGACTGGTTCCAAATTGGAAAAGGAGTAGGTCAAGGTTGTATACTGTCACCCTGCTTATTTAACTTATATGCACAGTACATCATGCAAAAAGCCAGGCTGGATGAAGCACAAGCTGGAATCAAGACGGCCAGGAGAAATATCAATAACCTCAGATATGCAGATGACACCACCCTCACGGCAGAAAAAGAGAAACTAAAGAGCTTCTTGATGAAAGTGAAAGAGGAGAGTGAAAAAGTTGGCTTAAAATTCAACATTCAAAAAACGAAGATCATGGCATCCGGTCCCATAACTTCATGGGAAATAGATAGGGAAATAATGGAAACAGTGACAGATTTTATTTTCTTGACTCCCAAATCACTGCAGATGGTGACTGCAGCCATGAAATTAAAAGATGCTTGCTCCTTGGAAGAAAAGCTATGACCAACCTAGATAGCATATTGAAAAGCAGAGACATTTCTTTGCCAACAAAGGTCTGTCTAGTCAAAGCTATGGTTTTTCCAGTGGTCATGTATGGATGTGAGAGTTGGACCATAAAGAAAACTGAGCAGTGAAGAATTGATGCTTTTGAACTGTGGTGTTGGAGAAGACTCTTAAGAGTCCCTTGGACTGCAAGGAGATACAACCAGTCCATCCTAAAGGAAATTAGTCCTGAATATTCATTGGAAGGACTGATGCTGAAGTTGACGCTCCAATACTCTGGCCACCTGATGCGAAGAGCTGACTTTTTAGCAAAGACCCTGATGCTGGGCAAGATTGAAGGCGGGAGGAGAAGGGGATGACAGAGGATGAGATGGTTGGTTGCCATCACCAACTCAATGGACATGAGTGTGAGCAAGCTCTGGGAGATGGTGAAGGACAGGGAAGCCTAGCATGCTGCAGTCCATGGAGTTGCAAAGAGTCGGACATGACCGAGCAACTTAACAACAATAATATCATTCAGTTCAATTTAGAGTTTTCAAAGACAAAAAGTGCCCAACCTAAAAATGATGTTATTAAGATTACTGAGCCACATTTACTTTCCAGAATTTGATGTAATACACAAATACCCAATTTTAAATTTTTCTGCAATGAGAAAAGATTTAGAACAATATAAAATATTTAATATTTATAGCAGCTTCAAAACTCTATGTGGTATATTTGTAGAGCTTTGTTTTTTATGTTTGTCTTAAAAGCAATGGGATATTCAGGATTGATTATTCCTGACACTCAATTTGCGTATTTGCCTTTTTGGAATTTGGAGCTACTGGAAAGATAACCACGTATCTGAGTTCAGACTCCGGTAGCAAACAAGAGTCTCTGTAAGAGTTTCTGTTTCCATGGTAACCTCTTGAGGTAAAGAAAAAAAAATTTTAAGTACAAGAAAATAAGCCAAAAAGATTAGAATTAGTACAGAACTTTAAGAATATCTGACAGTATGTTGCTATTCTTTTTTTCTGAAAGAAAAGATGGTTTAAAAAAAAAGCCCAGCAAATGTGATTATTACCCACATCTATAAAAATTATTCAAGATTTAAATCCGATAACTGATTCAGCCTAATGTTTTATTAAGTCCTTAGTCCTATTTGTCCTCCCCTAAAAGAATCTGTATACAAGTGAGACTCCACAAACAATGCTAACAGTTACTTGTAGCAATATTTATTTTTTAATAGGCCCTGAAGAAAGTACATCACATATTTTTATTCAATAGTGGGGAGCAGGTAGATTTAGTAAAGAATCAAGGATATTAAAGAATTGAGGCTGTTACAATGTTTGTAATAAATTATTGCAATAAAGTTGCTATTCTAAAGAAAAAGAAAATAAGCCAGACTTAAGGGAAAAGCTTCTCAGGTGGCACAGTGGTAAAGAATATGTCTGCCAATGCAGGAGACATGGGTTCAATCCCTGGGTTGGGAAGATCCCCTGGAGAAGGAAATGGCAACACACTCCAATATTTTTCCCTGGAAAATTCCATGGATAGAAGAGCCTGGTGGGCTAGAGTCCATGAGGTCACAAATAGTCTGACACAGCTAAGCACGGATGCTCATGAAGGGGATAAAACACGGGGGAGGAGGATGGAGATGAAGAAGGCATAATTCTGAAGGGTTCTGAACACGTTCCACGAAAGAACTTGAAGCATCAGAGCAGGATTTCTCAGCCTTGGCAATACTGACATTTCGTGCCCAAAAGGTCTTGGTTTGGAGAGCTGTCCTGTGCACTGTAGGATGTCTAGCAGCGTCCTTAGCCTGCAGTTACTGAATGCTGGTAGCACTCCTTATCCAACCTCATCCTCTGCCAGATGGGACAACCAAAAAACAACTCCAGATATCGCCCAATGTCCCCAGGGCAGCGGGGCTGGAGGGGAGGTGCGGGGGACTAGGGGAAAGGACGCAGAGACAAAATCATCTCCAGTAAAAACCAGGGACAGAATTTGGCACAAAAACACCCTTGGAAGTGCCTGTATAAAACAAGTCCTGGGAGCTGTGTGATAAGAAGAGGTGGCCAAAGAGTCAGAAATGACAAATGATGCCACCAAAAGCTGTGACTAATTGGCTCCACTAACTGGAGGGGTGGGGCGGGGGCAGGGAGAGTGCTGATGGTAAGAGCTGCCTTTGAGTGGCGTCTGTTGGGAATAGACACTTGGGCCACAGCCCTAAGTACCTGCCTATGGAAGCACCACAGCTGATACCCCAAAGTGAGGATCATGGCAGTCGGCTATAGGCTCTTCAATGAAAGGAAGAGTCTAATAGCGTCTTCTAGGAAACTTGACTGGCTTAAATACCAGAAATTTCTTGCAGGGGGTTCACTGAGTTTCATCTAACTCATTAAATATTTATTGAGCACTCTGCTGTGTTGTGGGCTTCCCAAGTGGCTAGGCAGTAAAAAAAAAAAAAAAAATCTGCCTGCCAAGGTAGGAAACTCAGGAGATGCAGGTTCAATCCCTGCATCAGAACAATCCCCTGGAGTAGGAAATGGTAACCAATGTCAATATTCTTGCCTGGAGAATTCCATGGACAGAGGAGCCTGGCGTGCTACAGTCCTCGGGGTCACAAAAGAATCAGACACAACTGAGTGACTAGCATGCACGAATGCACGCCCAGTGTCAGGCCCTGCTTACTGTCGGGAATGCGGTGAAGACAGTCTACCCTCAAGGAACTTAGGCTCTAGACAGAAACATCATTACAACAAATCTGGTCTTCAGATTCCCAAGATAGGGTTAGGGTAGCCAAAAAGGATTCCAGTTCTCTACACTGATAACCACCACATAACTAAAATTTCAAAATCATAGTACGCTTCATTTTTAAAGAGCAAAAACTGCTTAGCTTGTTTCTCTATTCAAATGCTCTATTTTTTCCCCCTCTCATTTTAAATTTCTCAACCATTTCACTGGCATTTCAGGCAGCTGCTTTTTCTCCATTTCAGAGAAATCAATATATGAACATGTTAAACAGCAAAAAAAAAAAAAAAAAAAGCACTTCAGTTGCAAATGTATTTTTCCACTGGCAACCTTGGGCACAGTCATTTGGATTCACATGACGATGCTGACCAGCCTGGGTCTGCGAACCTTCCTGAAAACGTCTTTGACACAGTGATGACTGATGTACTGTCATTTCTCATTTAGGCCCAGCTGCCTAATAATAGCAAGGTACCATTATTAATAAATTACTTGCATAGCTGGCTTGGAAACATACAATATAATTACACACAGTATTTAATTCACGACAGGCAAAAAGCTCACTAATGTTCCACATATCCTCGAAGGCCCATCTTCAGGGGAATTGAACCACATAGCCTTTATAGACAAGTCATTAGTATTCAGAATAAGAAACAATTGCTTGGAACAGGAAACACAGAAGCCAGATATTTGGCAGCATCACACAGAGTTCACGACGGAAGTCAACCGTCAAAGAGACTGGGCTGACAGTAACTGGCCTCCGTTGCTATGGAAACAGCAGTGAGCTGTGTTAGTAAATAGTTTGGATTCTCTTACCTGCCAGGACATAAATTCAGAATTTACTGCTGGATTTTAAGCCTACTATTTGTAAGTGACCTACTTATGAAGTAAATAAGAGAAATTACTCTTTGCTTCAGAAGAAATATCCAAACATTCATAAAAATATCTTGAGGTATCCAAACACAATTAAATCCAATTATGCAAAATATCTGACAAAAAAAGTCTATCTCTTCATTCTAACAGTTGCTTATTTGGCCAAAAACTGGTTCCTAAAAATGCAAAACTGGGAATCCTGAAGACTTTTCTAAATTCAGGATAAAGAATCAAGTCACTTTTTAATTTTATTCAACCCATAGCTCCATATTTCAAATTGTAAAAATAAAGTCATATTTATTTTAAGTTTCTTTCATTCTCACTTATAAGAAATGAGCTTAGACTGCCTCTTGCCCACTTTTCACTCAAATATCCCCTTCTGGAAATTCCTCTCTCTTGATAATTATGATAATTATTATCCCTAGTTTACAGATATATAAAATATGACAGAAAAAAAATGTCTGGACTGTAGCAATCCAGGAAAAAAGCCATAATGCAAGCCTCTAAGTCTCAGCTTTCTTAATCCATATTTCTTCTAGGTCATTCTGGCTTCATTAAGCATCTTTCAACTCTTTTCAATTTTATGCTGAATTATATTTTCCCATAAAATCTACAAATAAAAGAGTTATTTGGGACTTTGCCTTGAGAAGCCTATTCCTCCTCATCTACAAATGCTAAAACATGCCCATCACCCTCTTCTGTGATTTCTACTTTCATTCATCATGGTAAATAAACATTTACCAAGCAAATGTCTATATGTTGTATGTTATATGCTTGGCAAAAAAGTAGATGATACAAAGATGAATAAAGCATGTTTTTTGCTTTTGAAGAGCTAGTCTAGTGGAGAAAACAGAAATATATATGGATATACTCCAATTTGGTAAAAGCTGTGGTAGAAGTAGATTAAAATAGATTTAAGTAGATTAAAAGTGCAATGGGAGCATTATGAGGCAAAAATGTTAATTTTGCTAACAGAAATAGAAAAGGACCTACTACGAAGGTATTTTCATCATATTGTAAAGAACTGTTGTGTTGTTTAGTCACTCAGTCACTTATAACTCTTTGCAATACCATGGACTGTAGCTCACCAGGCTCCTCTGTCCATGGGATTTCCTAGGCAAGAATACTGGAGTGATGAAAAGATGCTCAACATAGCCCATTATTAGAGAAATGCAAATCAAAACTACAATGAGAAATCACCTCACACTGGTCAGAATGGCCATCATCAAAGTCTTCAAACAATAAATGCTGGAGACGGTGTGGAGAAAAGGGAACCCTCTTGCACTGTTGGTGGGAATGTAAATTGATACAGCCACTATGGAAGACGGTATGGAGATTCCTTAAAAAAACAAGGAATAAAACCACCATATGACCCAGCAGTCCCACTCCTAGGCATATACCCTGAGGAAACCAAATTGAAAAAGACACATGTATCCCATTGTTCATTGCGGCACTATTTACAATAGCCAGAACATGGAGGCAACCTAGATGCCCATCAACAGACGAATGGATAAAGAAGTTGTGGTACATATACACAATGGAATATTACTCAGCCATAAAAAGGAACGCATTTGAGTCAGTTCTAATGAGGTGGATGAACCTAGAATCTATTATACAGAGTAAATCAAGACAGAAAGAGAAAGATGAATATCGTATTCTAACATATATATATATGGAATCTAGAAAAATGGTACTGAACAATTTATTTACAATAAACAATTTATTTACAAATGGAGAAACAGACATAGAGAACAGACTTACGGACATGGGGAAAGGGGAAGAGAGGGTGAGATGTATGGAAAGAGTAACATGGAAACTTACATCACCATTTGTAAAAATAGATAGCCAACAGGAATTTGCTGTATGGCTCAGGAAACTCAAACAGGGGCTCTGTATCAACCTAGAGGGGTGGGATAGGGAGGAAGATGGGAGGGAAGTTCAAAAGGGAGAGGATATATATATACCTATGGCTGATTCATGTTGAGGTTTGGCAGAAAACAACAAAATTCTGTAAAGCCATTATCCTTTAATTAAAAAATACATTAATTAAAAAAAAAAAAAAGAATACTGGCATGGGTTAACATTTTCTTCTCCAGAGGATCCTCCCAACCCAGAGATGGATTCAGAGTCTCCTGTGCTGGCAGGTGGATTCTTTACCACTGAGCCACCATAGAAGCCCATCTTAAAGAATAATTAGGATTTTATACATAGAAGTTGAAGGGGCAGATAATAAAATATACTTTTTCAAAAGTTAAAAACATTACTCCCAGCCATATATAAAATTCATATGTGCAAACTCAGTCACTCAGTTGTTTCTGACTCTTTGCAACCCCATGGACTACAGCCCACCAGGTTTCTCTGCCCTTGGAACTTTCCAGGCAAGAATACTGGAGTGGGTAGCCATTCCCTTCTCCAAGGGATCCTCCCGACCCACGAATCAAACCCACGTCTCCTGCACTGCAGGCAGATTCTTTACTGTCTGAGACATGAGGGAAAGACCCATACTGGAACTGGGATCTTGGAGTCAAATTATAAAGGATCTCACAAGCCTTGCTAAAGAGTTTAGACTTTGCTCTCAAACGGTGGAAAGCCATTGAAGGATTTGACACAAAGTGTTAAATTAAAAGACGTTTTCTGTTTGCTCACTCCTGATTCTAAATCTATTCAAATCTGCAATTTCTGCATACACAGCTTGTTTTGGAGTGTTTCTTAATCCAATATTTAATTTTTTCCTGTTTTCTAAATTTTAAAAATGTCTCCCAAAAAAGTCTATCCATATTTCCTTCTATTTCTATCCATATTTCCTTCCATAAATGCTACCTTAGGAAAAAGCCATGTAGACTCTGGAACTTGAGAAATTATCACTGAATTATTTTAAGATTACTCCCTCGAGAAATCTTATGCTTCCATTATATAAGAATATAAAGATCATTTTCAGTAACTAAATGATAGTCACATACTAAAATTAAAATAATTAAGAATTAAAGAAAAGGTAATCCTGAAATATGATGGTAAAGCAAGAGGACAAATACATGATTTGATTGTTATTTATTTAGGGTTTCAATACAAATTAAAATAAAATAAAAACTGACACCATCATTTTCTTTTTAAGGCAAGAAAGGGTCTCTATTAATACCCATTATTTTTAAAAATCAAGGAAGTGAAATCAATTTTCATGCCTAATATCATCACAATTTAAAATACAGTTGACCCTTGATCAACGTGGATTAGGGTCACCCACCCTCAGCACAGTGGAAATTCCACATATAACTGTACACTTGGCTCTCCATATCCATGGTTTTGCATTTGTGGATTCAACCACAGATTCTATAGTAGTGAATTTACTGAAGAAAAGCCAAATAAAAGTGGACCCATGCAGTTCAAATCCTTGTGGTTCAAAGGTCAATATAATAGTTATCATAAACAAAAACAGTCTGCTTGATAATATTGGGACTTTATTTTATATACATGAATGTAATTATCAAACTTTTTCTCCAGACCCTCTTAAAAATAATTGAGAACTCCAAAGAACTTCTGTTTATGATCATTAGGTCTATCAGATTTACCAGTTTAGAAAGAAAAACTAATAAATATTTTATATGTCTATTAGTTCAAATAACCATAATAAAGCCATTAAATATTAATACAAATAATGCATTTTCACAAGATAACTGTATTTTCCTCCAAGATGCATGAAAAGAATGGCAGTATTTTTGCTGCTCTGTGATGACTTAGAAAGGTTGGATGAGAAAGTGGAAGGGAGGCTCACAAGGGAGGGGATATATGTATGTTGCATGAGTATGTGCTTAGTCATGTCTGACTCTTTGTGACCCCATGGACTGTTGCTTGCCAAGCTCTGCTGTCTGTGAAATTTTCCAACCAAGAATACTGGAATGGGTTGTCATTTCCTCCTCCAGGGGATCTTCCTGACTCAGGGATTGAACTGGTGTCTCCTACATTGGCAAGTGGATTCTTTACCACTGAGCCGTCTTCAAGTCTATCATTCAAGCATGGGTCTAATAACCTTCTGAGTCTGTGCAGTCATTCCACTCATAAACCATGTGCCATAAGGATGGCCAGAAAAGAAAATGAAGCATAACTAGTGTCATCTACTAGGGCAAAAAAAAAATCTTCAGCTGACCTACAATGGTATAAATCAAGCTAAATTTTAAGAAAAGTTTCAACAGTTCCATTAATTAGAAAATAAATATGCCCTTACATCATCTACCTTGTGATAGAAAGAGTCCATGGGTTCACACTGCACACAGTTTCAGACTGTCTTTTCAATAGGTTAAATGCAGATCTTTGAGTCTTACCAACATGTAACTGAGAGCTACCTAGGGTGATAGTACCCCAGTTCCATTCAAATGGCCTAATATTTTTTATAAGGAACCCTTACACATATGAACGAGTGTGGGACTAGGCAGTTGGAAGTGTGTTGGGAAATGTAGCATTGATTATAATACAAAGAATTTTAAGAGAAGTACAGAGGGCTAGGGGCTTCCCTTGTGGCTCAGCTGGTAAAGAATTCACCTGCAGTGGGAGACCTGGGTTCAATCCTTGGGTTGGGAAGATCCCCTGGAGAAAGGAAAGGCTACCCATGTCAGTATTGTGGTCTGGAGAATTCCGTGGACTGTATAGTCCATGGGGTTGCAAAGAGTCAGACACAACTGAGCAACTTTCACTTCACCTTCACTTTCACTTTCACAGAGGGCTATGGAGATTCATAGAGAGAAGGGAGGACTTTAGGTTGTGAAAATGAGAGAGAGTTAGAGGTGATGGACACAGACAAACACAGGCAGATATAACTTCAAAAAGTAGATATGGAAAGAGAGGTTATCCTGGGGGCGGGGGGAATGGTTTAAAAAAAAAAAAAAAAACAAAGACAGGAAACATGATTCATGTTCATGAAATGGTGAAGAGTCTAGTTTGGTTGGAGGACAGACTTGTTGGACAAATAGAAGTCAAACAGGAACAATAGAATGATGCTGCCTTATTGTAAAGATCCTTGAATTCCTGGTCCAAAAGTTTATAGTTCATTTTGGAGGCAAGAGGAAATAATTTTTTTTTAATTTAAGTAGTAATCAGAGAGTCATATATCAGGTGGATTGGAGAGGAGAGGTAAAATATCAGTAACTGTCTTTTAGGGCTTCCTCAGTGGCTCAGCAATAAAGAATCCACTTGCAATATAGGAGACTTGCAGGAGATGTGGGTTCGATCCCTGGGTTGGGAAGATCCTCTGGAAAGGAAGTGGCAACCCACTCCAGTATTCTTGCCTGGGAAATCCCATGGACAGAGGAGCCTGGAGGGCTACAGTCTGTGGGGTCACAAAGAGCTGGCCACGACTGAGCAACTAAACAACAACAACAAACTTTCTGCTATTTCAGTTGAGGCCAGAAGCAAAGAATGAATGAGTCGTAAACTGGAGTTACAGAGACACAAGTCACTTTCCAGGTAAGAGTCTATATGACGTACCAACAGGTGAATATAATGCTTAAGAGAGAAAGACCTCTCAAAAATGACTCTGATTCTGCCCCTAAACCATTAGGGAAATAGTGGTACTATTAATATTAATAGGAAAGTACAAAGAGGAAATGAATTGATTCAGAAGAAAGAAGTTGTTCAGCATTGTGAATTTCAGACTAGAGGTCAACTAGGCATTAGAATAGGATTTAAGTCTCATCTATTGAGATCTTAAGATATCTCTTTAACATCTTAAACCTCAAAGGGAAGAAAAAGGTAAGAATGAGGTTCTTATGGGAAAGAAAACAGATTGATTTTATCATTACATTTTATTCCAAAAAGATGAAATATCTGACATTTAGTATCCTGTATTTCTGCATACAGCTTCAAATGAGTAGTCTTCTTTCTTTGCTGAATTGCTGTCTTAACTTGAAAATTACAGAGAGAAAAGGAAAAAAAGGAGGGGAAAGAAAATAGACTTGTAAGAGTTCATGGTTGTATGCAATATAATACTTCTGTGCCTCTATTCTTGCATGAATTTCTGGAGGTCATCCCCCTTTTTGGAAGTGAGGATACATCTCATGGCATGATTTAGTTAAATTATTAATAGCCTGTTTAGGTGATCTATCCAAAAATAATACTCACAAGCTACTTACCTGGCGAGTGTCAAGCCTTTAGCTTGCTTTAGAATAGACAGGGGGATAATGCACCTGCTGTCCTGACCAAGGAGAAAGGAGACTTTTCAAAGCTATCTGGGATTGGAAAGAAAACATACCACTGAAGAAGAAACACCATCTACCTTCTCTGCTAATTTTGCTAAAATAACTGCCATTCAATTAAACAATATTTAAATTGTACTCAGTGGACTTCATTTCATAACACTGGAAACACTCAATAGGATGATGATTGAGTTAGCATATGTAAAGTCCTTAGAATACTGCCTGCCACACAGTCAGGTGTTATTTAAGCACTGGTATGGTCATTAGCTGCTGCAGCAGCCATATAATGCTGAGCAGTAGCTGAAAACCTTGGATATTAACATTTCTTCCATTTACAAAATTGAAAAAAAATTACTATACTCCTCATGTTAAAGTGAAAAGGAATCATTTCAAATTCAAAACCTTACAGGTGAGTATTCTCTGTTGGCACTGGAATCTGGCTTCTAATTTAGTTTTTTGCAGTTTATTTTGTAACTTGCTTCCTAATTTAGAAACTCTGTAACTAAAATGAAAAATAATTGAGGCTCAAGTGCAGTCCCACACTCTCCACTGATGCTAGTCAATGGCCACATCTCCACCATTGCCACAGGCAAATTATGGTCAAATGAACTCTGGCTTGCAGGTATCTTGCTGCCTCCAAGCACACACACATCACGTCGGTGTCATAGGTGAAGGGGGCTTTTGCTCAGAGGTCAAGGACCAAGGTCACAGTGCCTTCACACACCTGCCATCTGCATTCAACAGTCTGTGGGAGAGCTTTGTAAAGGAGAGTCTTCCAGCCACAGTGATGTAAACTTAAACTAAACCACTGGGACCTTCCCTTTCCTGGCCATGAGCTGGAAATCATTTGTAATGGTTAAAACTGGACCCAGAGACAGTTGGTCTGTATTCAAATCCCAGTAAATTCCAAATGTGAGACCTTGGGCAAGTTCCCAACCTCCCTCCCTGCCAGTGACTATGTGATAGTGATAGAATCTTCTTCATGGAACTGTTAAAGAGCCCATGAGTTAAGACATGTGGAGAGATCCGCACCGTGCCTGGCACACACTAAGTGCCTACTAGATGGAACTTAAGCTGGCAAGGCTGTGTGCCAGGCCACGTGCCGGCCTTGGGATTCGCTGCTGCACCACTCACCTCTGAACTGTTGGAGTCTGCTGGTAACACCCTGGGCACATCCATTAATACCCTCTGTTTTGGCTTCCATTCAAAAGTACAGAGAATATATCTCCTAAGTATGGGGCTCCATTTATTATTGTTGTTTAGTTGCTAAGCTGGGTCCGACTCTTTGCAATCCCATGGACTGTAGCCCACCAGGCTCCACTGTCCTTGGGAAAGAAAACTGGAGTGGGTCACCATTTCCTTCTCCAGGGGATCTCCCCTATCCAGGGATCAGATCGTGTCTCCTGCATTGCAGGCGGACTCTAACACAGAGCCATCAGGGAAGCCCCTCCATTTATATATCAAGTAATATATGACTGCTGAAGTGAAAGTGTTAGTTGCTCAGTCGTGTCCGATTCCTTGCGACCCCATGGACTCTCCAGACAAGAAAACTGAAGTGGGTTGTTGTTTCCTCCTCTAGGGGATCTTCCTGATCCAGGGATCGAACCTGTGACTCTTGTCTCCTGCATTGGCAAGTGGATTCTTTACCACTAGCACCACTAGGGAGCCCAATATATGACTAAGTGACTTGATAAAGTGTGAAGGCTTCTGATAGCCATGGGCTCCTCTATTACTAACTTCCTTACAAGCAACATAAATATGATGCCAATATGTCAAGGGAGTTGATCCTAAAATTGCTGGCAACCCAAAAATCCACTGAAATGTTTTCAGCTTCCTAAGCTTGAGTCCTGTTTTTAAAACATTGTTCACTTCCTCAAGGCACTATTTATGATGGCTTGCTCTCTGTTGGTTTTTGTTTCCCTAATTTCTCACTGTGTGATTTAGTGCTTTTCTTCACAAAGAAGATTCTTCATTCCTTTCCTGCTGTGGAATGCTTTTTATGAAAGCAGCTTTAATTATTTACTCCATACCTCCTACTGTGGCACAAGTCACATTACTTTTAAGATGGGCTGTTACATAGGTTTCTTGTGAGAGCTCAAGTCAGAAAGAGGCCCAGAGACAAAAAATATCAGGAAGTCAATTCCCAAGCACTATATGATATACTTGTGACTCAGCTGGTAAAGAATCCGCCTGCGATGCGGGAGACCTGGGTTTGATCCCTGGGTTGTGAAGATCCCCTGGAGAAGGGAGAGGCTACCCACTCCAGTATTCTGGCCTGGAGAATTCCATGGACTGTATAGTCCATGGGGTCACAAAGAGTCGGACACGACTGAGCGACCTTCACCTATCACTTTCATATGATACACAGTTTTAAGTTACATATACACACACACAATAACAAGCACTTCACATATCTGTCCTCACAAGCAAACAGTTCTGCTAACATGATAGCCAATACAACATGTTTTTACTGCTTGAATAGTATAAATGTGTTAAGAACAACAAAAATGGCTCAGCATTAAGAAGCTTAAAATAATATTAAGCAGAAAAAAAAGTTATAAGATGGAAATCTTAGGCTCACTATTATCTTACATATTGGTTTTTATAACTTCCCTGTAGCTTAAACCGTAAAGAATCTGCCTGCAAGTCAGGAGACCAGAATTCAATCCCTGGGTTGATAAGTTCCTCTGGAGAAGGGAATGGCAATCCACTCCAGTATTCTTGCCTGGAGAATTCCATGGACAGAGGAGCCTGGTGAGCTACAGTCCATGGGGTCGCAAAGAGTTGGACATGACTGAGCGACTAACACACACACATTGGTTTTTATAGGTAATCCCAGGTGAATCACTATCTTTTCTATGCTCATGGCTGCAAGCATTTTTTAAATGGCACTGACCTTACATAATAGGACCTTCAGGATAATTCTTGCATGGAGTTTGAGGATCTCCATCTCCAACACTGCCGCTAAGAATTTTTTTATCTTGTAGAGAGCCCATGAGACTTTAAAATATTGTGACTAAATTCTTTTGCTAAATGATGCCAATTTCTCCTCTTCCCTTTTGCAGAGAGATCCAATAGTCCAGAGTTTCTTCCATACATATAACAATAAACACACTGAGGCTCCTTACTTCCTAGTAGGCTGCACACAACCTTTGCTATTGTAAATTACACTGAATGAATATCCTTATATAGTTTTTGATTATACACACACATTCTAGAAGTGAATTACTAAATCTCACAATGTAAACTTTACACTGTTAACTTGCTAATACCACATTGTCATTATCAAATTACCTTCCAAGAATGTTATACCAGAATATTTTTTGCCTGTTAGTTTTATTTATGTTTATGTATAAAATTGCTTTCTAAAGTAAATAGAGAAATTGTCTAACTTTGGTAAAGTCATACATTCCTGATAGATAATATCAAATATCCAAAACGAAGTGGATAGAAATCACTCAGCCTCAAATGCAGAGTTACATTAAAGCTTCTTCACCTAGATTTATTTTTAAAAATTAAAATAAAAAATTAATAATTTCTGATATATATAAAAAATAAAATAAAGTATCAGTTTCTTCCCCACAGCAATAAAAGTTGCACACTTAAGCCTTCTGTGTGGGTATCTACTCTTTGTTTTTAATGTTTGTATTTGTTGTTGCCTTAATGCCTTCTGAGAAGTTGATCACATGATCATGAGTAGCCCTGTGGATTATAAAGTCTTTGACAGGTATGTGAACATAGATTAGAGAAAGTGGTGTGCTAACAAATGCTTGAAAACTGGCTCTTCAGGGGAACAAGATCCCCTGATATGTGGTATTTGCTCATTTCTGTGGTGTATGTGCGTGCATACATGATAAGTTGCTTCAGATAAGACAACAGATAAGTTGTCTGATTCTTAGTAACCCCATGGACTATAGCCCACCAGGCTCCTCTGTCCATGGGATTCTCCAGGCAAGAATACTAGAGTGGCTTCTTGCCATTTCCTCTTCCAGGGGATCTTTCTGACCCAGGGGTCAAACCTGTGTCTCTTATGTCTACCTGCACTGGCCGGAGGCTTCTTTACCAGTAGCGCCACCTGGGAAGCCCACAGTCTATTACATTTCAAACTTGAATGAGAACCTGCACTGATTTAATTTGATTCACATTTTCAGGGTTGATACTTATTTCTGGTCCAAGTTCCCAAACCGTCTAATAGCAAATCAAGTAGAATATCTATATTTGTTGCCAGAAAGAATAGCACCATTGCCATAGCGTTTTGGGTAATAAAGAATCTATATGGGTTGGTTTACTAAGCATTCTAATAGTAAACGTGTTCTGTAATTCTAAGACAGGTATGTTCTGTCTCATTTGCAATTTATCCTTTTCAAATGAAACTCCGTAAAGAGTTATTCGATAAATGTTAAATTCTATTGGAAGTCAAATGTTCATAATTCCATAAAACCATCTGCCTTGATCCATAATAGCTAAAATATAGCCTCAAACTACTGCACCCATTTAAACAGTGCTACAGCATGTTTTGAGTCATGAAAAACTATTTAAGGAACAGCTTCTGACAATTTTTGTTTACAGATCAGAAAAATCATGGAAAAAGTTGCATCTGTTTGTCCTTGAAATTTCTGTATCAGCTTCTCACATCTCAGGAGAATACGTCCCCTATACGTGAAATATTTCAGAACATAATCTAGTCAGCCACCACACATTCTGCAGAGCTTCTATTCATGGAACTCACAGAACAAGGCTGCTCCAAAAAGATGTGAGCTTATGAATTCTAACCCAAATTAATTGGCAAGGAGGAGGCAAACCAACCTGAATAATGCCTATGCAGAAGTCTAAGAGCCTTCTACTCGAGTCTGACCTCCTTACAGAGCTTAAAAGGAAAGAAAAGTCAGTAACTGGGAATCACTCCTATGGCAGAATTCAAGTCCACACGTGCTCATGTGACTGACTACCTTGTTCTGAGATGTCAGCAGCTCCAGCCACGGGTCATTGCTTGTCACAGAAAGTTTATATCAAATAAGAATTACCCCCAGTACAACCACAGCACCTCATTAGAGACTTTGCCTTGGACCCAGAGAAGTCCCATTCTCTTTCCTAGGGAATTTAAAAGTCAGTAATTATGGCTTGAATGCTCCCCAAGCTCATTCAAAATCTGAAATATTCAGGTCAGGAAAGAGGCAAATTTTAATTTTTGGATTTCAGAGGAAAAAATGAGTTCATTTTGAAAAACAGCATTTATTTATAGCAGGAGGTAGACTTGATGGCTCAAGGAGTAAAGAATCTACCTGAAACGCAGGAGACACAGGAGGATGCTGTGTCAATCCCTGGGTAGGGAAGATCTCCTGGAGAGGGAGATGGCAATCCACTCCAGAATTCTTGCCTGAAAAATCCCAAGGACAGAGGAGCCTGGTGGGCTATAGTTCAAAGGGTTACAAAGAGCTGGACATGACTGAGCAACTAAGCACCTATAGTAGGAGATAACAGCAGAAATCCACCATACATGTCGCAAAGGAAATGCTGGTAATGAGAGGCAAACTTCCTCCCTTCTCTCTTCTTTATGATCCCTCAGGAGCAAATCTGTGTAATCTCTTAGTCTCTCAATGTGGTCTCATGTTTCATTTTTATTATAAATTCAGGGCAGGCCAGACATGGCACAAATCAAAATAAGCTAGAAATAATGTTTGCCAACACTGTGTTGGACATTAAGTGTTTTATGTATGTAATCACATTTAAACCTCACCAAATACATCCTGAGTGCCTTGGAAAACTAACTTGTCCAAGATTATACAATAAGTAAGTGTCAGAATCAAAGTTTAAACCAGATCTATCAGATTTTACAGTCACAATTTCTCCTATAACAGACTAAACATAACTGAAAATTCTAGGGAGAATAATAGGAAAGAATTTTAATAACATATAAAGTTCCCTGTCAGAGTCTCTGTGGCATCGGTGCCTGGTCAGAAGGTGCTATACAATAAAATTATCAAAAAATATTTTACTGTTACATTCAGTAGGGTATTATTTGTTATGTATAGGATATGTAAGTTGATTTAGGGATGATCAAGAGAGTCAAACCACCAAAGACAATATACATTGAAAAACCTGCATGAAAATAATGCTTATCTTAATCTAAAGAGAAATAATCTCCCTTCTAAGAAATCCAAGTGAGGTTACAGGGGAATTTCTTTGCCATCACTGGATTGCAGGATTGAACTATTACATAGTCTGTTATAGACCAATTCTAAGTGGTAAAATTGGAAATATTCTACAGGTTCTCTTCGTTTGAGGTGGAAAGTTCCCAGCAAAGATTTAGAAGAAGCAGTACCAACATGTGGGCCTAAAAGAAGGGCCACGTTACACACTGAACGTGAAAAGTGAAAGTGTTAGTACCTCAGTTGTGTGTCCCACTCTTTGCAACCCCATGGTTTATTTGGCTATTAAATGCACAAAATGAACAGAAGATAATTCCTCAGAGGAAGGAGAGATAAACTCAAATAAATGACACTCAGTATTTTCCCAGCTTGAATCATACCTCTGCCTAAATGTCATCTTCTTTACTGAATATCTCTTTTTAGTAACTATCTGAAAGGCATGCGCGCATGCTCAGTCGTGTCCAACTCTTTGCCACTCCAGGGACTGTAGCCCATCAGGCTCCTCTGTCCATGGGATTTTCCAGGCCAGAATACTGGAATGGGTTGCCATTTCCTTCTCCAGGGGATCTTCCAGACCCAGGGATCAAACCTGGATCTCCTGCATTGGCAGGCGGATTCTTTACTGTCTGAGCCATCTGGGAGGCTCCTGAGGACCAAATAACTAATATTTTTGATCACTTATTGTATGCCAAATACTAGAACCACACATTCATCATCTCTGTCCTCACGACAACACTGTCTCTTATATACTATTAATATTATCTCCATTTCGTACAGGAAGTGGAGGTTTGATGTGGTCAAACCATACCCAAATCACAAAACTTGTAAAAGGCAGAATTAAGATTTGAACACAGCCTTCCCTAGTGGCTCAGTGGTGAAGAATTTGCCTTCCAATGCAGGAGACACAGGTTTGATCCTGGTTCAGGAAGAACCCACGTGGCTCAGAGCAGCTAAGCCTGTGTGCCACGGCTGTTGAGCCTGTGCTTTGGAGCCCTGAGTGGATATGTCACAACGACTGAAGGCCGAACACTATAGAATCTGTGCTCCGCAACAGGGGAAGCCACTGCAGTGAGAAGCCTGCACACCAGCAGCTAGAGGGTAGCTGCTACTTACCACAACTAGAAAAGAGTCCGCACAGCCAAAAATAAATGCATACATGAATAAACCTTTTTTAAAAAACTGGAATGCTTTAAAAAAAAGATTTGAACACAAGTAGCAGTTTTCAGATTCCTTACACCATATCATCTTCATAATATTTGGTTCCCTGGTGGCCCTAGTGGTAAGGAATCTGCCTGCCAATGCAGGAGACGCAAGAGACACAGGTTCGATCCCTGGGTCAGGAAGATCCTCTGGAGGAGGAAATGGCAACCCACTCCAGTATTCTTGCCTGGAAAATCCCATGGACAGAGGAGCCTGATGGGCTACAGTCCCTGGAGAGGCAAAGAGTCGGACACGACTGAGCATGCGCGCATGCCTTTCAGATAGTTACTAAAACGAGATATTCAGTAAAGAAGATGACATTTAGGCAGAGGTATGACTCAAGCTGGGAAAATACTGAGTTTATCTCTCCTTCCTCTGAGGAAGATAGAATATATTGCATCTCTATAAATGAAATAAATTCACATTGCCTATAAAATCTACTGCAAAAATTCCATCATAAAGAGCATCACTAATGAGCCTGTATTCCCCTCATTTTTCAGTCACTTCCCTTTTGAGGAATTCTCATCTATGAATTTCTTCTACCTACTTCATAAATCTGAGCACCTCCTAAAACATACATCTTTATTCACACACACACACAAACACATTCACAAAATTTGCTCTTCATAGCAAAAACTGGGAGAGGGAGAGGGTGGGGAGATTTGGGAGAATGGCATTGAAGCATGTATAATATCATGTATGAAACGAGTCGCCAGTCCAGGTTCGATGCACGATACTGGATGCTTGGCGCTGGTGCACTGGGACGACCCAGAGGGAGGGTATGGGGAGGGAGGAGGGAGGAGGGTTCAGGATGGGGAACACAGGTATACCTGTGGCGGATTCATTTTGATATTTGGCAAAACTAATACAATATTGTAAAGTTTAAAAATAAAATAAAATTTAAAACTTAAAAAAAAAAAGCACTAAAAAAAAAAAAAGAAATCATTAATGAATGGAAAGTTAAAACTGGAAAGAGAATATGAATACAAATGTGAAGAAAGAATTCAAATGATAAATCAATAAAGAACATAAGTGGTAAATAAAAAAAATTTTTTTTTAATTTTTTAGTTTATAGCCTACATAAACTCTCATACTTTAGCCACTGCACTCTGTGCATAGTCTTCTAAACTGCATATTGTTTTGGACAACATTTGCACAAAGGAAATGAGGAGTTCGATTTAGTTTCTAATTCCTAACTCTCCTTTTGTTGTCATTTTAGTGCAACCTTCTGTACCTGTAAGCTTCCAACTAACAGCTGCAATTTGAAGTGGAAAATACTCCTAAATACACCCTAAACCAATAATTAAATAAGCGAGGTCCAACAGAGCACAGAGGAAAAGCAGGTGGTGAAGTAATTGAGGAATATTAATAGTAATAACAGCTAACACTTATTGACCGGAGCCTAGTTACTTTTAAATGAAATAACTCACTTAATTCACAAAATCATCATATAAGGAAAGTTACTAATTGTTGTTGTTGTTCAGTTGCTAAGTTGTTTCTAACTCTGCGACCCCATGGACTCAGCATGCCAAGCTCCCCTGTTCCTCACTATCTCCTGGAGTTTGCTCAAACTCATGTCTAATTGAGTCAGTGATACTATGTAAACATCTCATTCTCTGCTGCCCCCTTCTCCTCCTGCCTTCAGTCTTTCTCAGCATCAGGGTCTTTTCCAATGAGTCAGCTCTTTGCCTCAGGTGGCCAAAGTATTGGAATTTCAGTTTCAGCATCAGTCCTTCCAATGAATATTCAGGACTGATTTCCTTTAGGATTGACCAGTTGGATCTCCTTGCAGTCCAAGGGACTCTCAAGAGTCTTCTCCAGCACCACAATTCAAAAGCATCAATTCTTCGGCTCTCAGCCTTCTTTATGGTCCAACTCTCACATCCGTACATGATTACTGGAAAAACCATAGCTTTTACTCTACAGACCTTTTTCGGCAAAGCGATGTCTCACCAATATTGTCTCCATTTAAAGGAAAAAGAAATTTAAGCACAGTAACATCTTAAAGTTATTCAAGTAGTAATTGGTGTAGCCAATATTTCGACAGCTCGCCTCTAAGGTTACTTTGCTTAACCATATACTATGCTGTTTTCCATATTTCATTTATTGAATTAGCATTATCAACAAATAGTACTGCTAAACAATCTTAGACGTGAGTGTGGTGTTAGAAATGTCTTAAATTTTATAAGACACAGCCTTCATTACTTATGAGTGTTTATTATTAAAAATTGCACATGCTTATATCTAGGAACTCAAATAGATTTCAAAAAGATGCAATTGTATCCTAGTGTTTAAATAAAATTTAAGGGGCAGTCCAAGATGGTGACATAGGAAGATTCTGAACTCATCTCCTCTCATGGACACACTAAATCTCCAGCTACATATGGAACAATTTCCTCTGAAAAAGACCTGAAAAGTAAAATTAATAGCTTCTTCACAGTTGGTTAAAGGGCCACATTGAGAGGAGTAGGAGAGGCAAAGACATGGTTTCTCACAAAAAAGAACCCTACCCCCAGCACAGCAACTCAGGATCAGAAGGGGTCTCACAAATCCAGAGCCCCTCCCTGAAGAGAAAGGGGTTTGGGCCCCATATCAAGAATCCTAGCCACTGGGATCTGCATCAGGGAAACAAGCCCTCAAAACATCTGGCTTTGAAAACCAATGAGGTTCTTGTCCGGGTGACCGAAAGGGATGGAGAGAACTGAGGTACTCCTCCTAAAGGGCTTGCACGTAGACTCACTCACCCCAGGGACCAATGAAAATGTATCAGTTTGAATAGCACCTGGACTCTATGTGAAAGAGATTTATTTGCTAATCTTCGTGTCTGCCAGAGGGCAGGGGGGCCTGCTGAGACCCTCTCTGGGGAAAAAGGCATCACAAGGGATCACTTTTACATTCTCCCTCTACCCTGATATTGCCAGCAGGCATGCAGCCCTGCACCTTCCCATGGCCTGGCAAGAACCAGTGGACACTCGGTAGCCCTGCGCTCTCCCAGCAACGCACACATCCGGGAGGTGCACCCTGGCCCTGCACTCTCCTGCTGCCGTGCCAAAGCTGGGAGGAGCACACAAAGGAGAGGCTCCTTGATCGTTTGGCTCTGATGACTGGGGGACTTCTGTGCCTGGGTCCTCCAGGACTTTAAATAACTGGAGAGACAGTTCTTAGCAGGCTACCACTCCCAGGGCCCTGCACAAACTACAGACTGAAATACACCCTCAGTCTTTCTGTGAAAAAAAGCCCACCTACTTGTCTTGGAGCTTCAGCCTGAGGGGCAGACTTCGGGCATGCCACACATCTACAGGGCACAGAAATGCCCTTTGGGAATGTAGGCCAGGTGACGGCATCTCTGCACTCCTCCTCTACCTCACTAGAACTCACCAGAAGGAGAGTTCTCAGAAGTTCACCAGAACGTCTCAGAAAGGAGTGGAGACACTCATCTGAAACCCCAAGTTCTGCAACTGTTCCCCAGGGGTCACCCGCCAGATCACTCGGTCTGGAGCAAACAGGGTTTATAACTGTAATCCCATGAAAGTGTGAAAGTGTTAGTCCCTCAGTCAAGTCCGACTCTTTGTGAACTCATGGACTGTAAACTGTAGCCTGCCAGGCTCCTCTGTCCATGGAATTCCCAGGCAAGAATACTGGAGTGGGTTGCCATTCCTGTCTCAAGCGGATCTTCTCTACCCAGGGATCAAACCCAGGTCTCCTGCATTGTAGGCAGATTTTTACCATCTCAGCCTCCAGGCAAGTCCCCCAAATGGGACTACATGTGTTTGCACATTTTAAAAGCCAGACTTCCAAACAGCCTGAAACTAGCTGCAAACTGCAATCCCTCCCTTTGGAATACTGACGGGTCTTGGCACACCCTCAACAACTGAGACCTCTCAGGAATAAGTTAGGCTGCTTAGACAACCACAAAGGATCAAGAGACACCCAAGAGCTAGTCCAAGGTTGAAAGATAAGGTTCATCTCCTATACAGAGCCACTCTGTTAAGACTAAGAGAGGAAGCTCACTCACCCAACACAGAGAGTCAAGCAAAATAAGGAAACAGGGGAACATATTCCAAGTAAAAAACAAAATAAAACCTCGGGGGAAAAAATCTTAATGAGACAGAGATAAGCAATTTACCCGATAAACAGTTCAAAGCAATAGTCATAAGCAGAAGTCACAGAGCTGAGGAATACGCTAACTGAACTGAGAAATGCACTAGAAGAGTTCAAAAGCAGACGCTACTAGATGAATCTGAAGGATTAGTGATCTAGAAGACAGAGCAGTGAAATTTATACAGAGAGAGCAGAAAAAAGAAGAAAAGAATTTTTAAAAATGAAGATCGCTTAAGGGACATGTGGAACAACATCAAGCAGATGACATTTGCACTATAGGAGTTCCAGAAGGTGAAAAGAGAGAAGGGGGCAGAAAACATATTTGAAGAAATAATGGCTGTGGATTCCACAGTGTAACGGTTAGCACTCTGGACTCTGAAGAAATAACAGCTGAAAACTTTTCTAACCTGAGGCACAAAACAGACAACCAATTCCAGGAAATCTAGAAAGATCTAAATAAGATGAATCCCAAAAGATCCACACCAAGACACATTAAAATGTCAACAGTTAAAAATAAAGAGAGAATCTTTAAAGCATCAAGAGAAAAACAGCTTGTTACATACAAGGGAACCCCCATAAGACTACCAGCAGATTTTTCAGCATAAACTTTGCAGGCCAAAAGAGAGTAGAACAATATTTTCAAAGTGCTGAACAGAAAAAATACTAACCAAAAAATATTCTAGCTAGCAAGGTTATCATTTAAAACTGAAAGAAAAGTAAAGCATTTTCCAGACAAGTAAAAGCTGAAAGAATTCATTGCCACTACACCGGCCTTACAAGAAATGATAAAGGAACTTCTTTAAATTAAAAAAAAGAACATTAATTAGTTGACAACATATGAAAGTATAAATCTCACTGGTAGAGGCCAATATATATAGTAAAGGTAGTGAATTAATCACTTAGGAAGATAGTACAAAGGTTAAAAGACAAAAAATACTAAAAATAATTATAACTAAAATAATCAGTTAAGTTATAACACAAAATAAAAAGGAGGTAAAAGGTGATTTCAAAAACATAAAAGATGCGGGAAGAGTAAACTGGTGCTGCCACTATGAAAAACAGTTTGGGGGCTGTTCCTCAAAAAATTAAAATGAGAACCACCATAGGATCCAGAAATTCCATTTCTGGATATTAATCTGAAGAAAATGGAAAAACTAATTTGAAAAGATATACACAGCCCTATGTTCACTGCAGCGAAATTTACAATAACTAAGATATGAAATCAACCTAAGTGTCCACTGATGGATGAATAGATAAAGAAGATGAGATACATATATATGCAATGGAATACTACTAGCCATATAAAAGGAGGAAATATTGCCATGTGCAATTACGTGGCTAGACCTTGAGATATTAAGCTAAGTGAAAGACAAATACCATATGATCTCACCTCTGTATGAAATGTAAAGGAAAAAAAAAAAAAAAACAAGCAAAACAAAACTCACAGAAGACATAAGGGCAGTCGCCACGGGAAAAGGGTTGGGTTGGGGCAGCGAAATGGGTGAAGGAGATCAAGAGATAAATCTTCCAGTTATGAAATAAATAAAGGGATGTACCATATAGCCTGGTGACTATAGTCAATAATATTATAGTATATATTTTAAAGTTGCAAAATACATATATAAGAACATTGTAATTTTTATTATAGTTGCAATGTAAAGAAGTGCTAAGTAAAAAGTAATTTAATGTAAAATGCTGCACGTTAACTCACTTCACCTCGTTTCCTTAAACAATTGTTTGATTAAGATTCCTAATACATATCTAACCAGTATCAAATGGGTAAATCATGACTGAGAAAAGAATACATAAAGAATTTATAAATCAAAAAGTCTATATAGAATTTATTCATTTGTCAACCAGAATTAATTGAGCACTTAGCATGTTCATATAGCATGCCCAGAGGACTGTACGAAGAAAACAGCCCTGTCTCTGAGGATGTCTCCCTCAAAAGAGTTATGAGGAACAAGAAAAGGGAGCATTATTTTTGCTGAGTGTAAAAATGCCCAGAAAGGCCTTCACAGAGTCAGGGACACTGCAAAATAAATGTGACTTACCCAGGCAGAGACTGAAATTAGCTGCACAGAAGACTCCAGTCAGAAGGAAATGCATGAAAGGACATGGCAACAAGAAAAAAAGATGGAGGACTTCCCTATCTGTCCAGTGGTTAAGACTCCTTGCTTACAATGCAGGGGGCATGCGTTCAATCCCTGGTCAGGGAACTAAGATCCCACACATGCTGCGTGGCACTGCCAAAAAAAGAAAGAAGGATATGGCTTGTTAGGGGAACAACCAGAGTCTTAGATTCACAAGGGCCAGGAAATCAGGAAATGTGGCAGGCAAGAATATAACGAGACTTGGTTACTATGGTAAGAAATTTGGACTTTATGGGAGAATCACTGGATACATGTCAGCAGGGATGAGACATGTCTAGTCTTTTTTCAAAAATTCACTCTGACAGAGCTGAGGCAGAGTCTGGGAGGGAGGTAATTGCAGTGGTTTGGGGCTGAGCTGAGGCAGCCGTGGTTAAGAGGAGATTTAATGGAGAGATGGCTTCTCATAGCTTCTCCCTTCCCCCTGCAACTCCTCCTAAACACTGAAAAGGGAAGCCCACTATATAGTAGCCTGAATTCCTTTTAGAGTAGTACATCTCTGGAGTTAAACACGGTTGGCTTACACTGGATTTTTAGCTGAAAAATCTACCAAGTACAAGTCTCCAGCTCTCTTCGCCACTGGAAAAGAAATTAAGCAATAACAAATAATAAAACTAAAAGACAACCACATTCAGTAGGGAGATAAAATCACTAATGAAATATGGAGTAAACTATTTATGCTAACAATTATATAAGTGCGCCTGGGAGCACAGGAAATATACACAGTTACTTGATTTTAAATCTCACCGTGTAAGTATTTAACCACCTTGTTCCTTATTATATTACTTTCAGCATTCTTAAATCTATTTTAAGAACCTTTTTATAACTGTGCAGAGGGAGTAGATGTACAAGGAGGCATCTTTCTATTTCACATGGTATCTAATCCATCTGGTTGAAAGTCAAATACTTTATTAAATTTTACAAATCTTGGAAACCTTGGGTATTCCAAGAGACGTTTACCAAATACACAGTACCATGATTTCTGTTTTTGACTTTCACATAGATTATCCCACCTCAGGGTTTAAAAAATGATCTCATGCTCAAGTTTAAAAAATATAAATTTTTTCCCTTAGCCAGTGCCAACATGCAACTTGAACCACTAAAATCCTAAGGAATTCTAATTTATAGTGTTTGACACTTTTCCCTGAGTTACTTATAGCCTTACTTTCTTTTGCAAATGCTTAAATATTTACAAGTTTCACTCTTGCATTGAATACTGTCCTTTGAAGGACAACATGATTGCAATGTCTTACATAATGCTTCATTAAGTAGCATAACACTGTACATTTTTAAATGCTACTTTTTCTAAACTCTCAATATTTATTAGTGTTATAAACTCTATTTGCAATCAAACACACTCCACAAATATAAACATAGCTAAACATATCATAACCAGCTAGATAAATGAATATAAGTTTTTAATTCACTGATCTCCTAGTTCTACCCCTTTTCAGATTACTACTACAGAGATCTTTAAGAATGCAATTAATCTTGATACTAAACTGCATTGTTATACTATAATTTTATTTAAGCAGGAAACCAGCACTGTGTAATAAAGAGGAAGATGTCTTTCAATATCCACGGCCTGTTACCATGAGCAAGGACAGGCTCAGCAAAAAGAGATCCTTGTCTGGGGCTTACGACAGCGTGACTCCTCTTCTCCAGGCCTGCTCTCATCACTTCGTTCTTCACTGCACCTCCTGTCAGATCCCTTTGCAAAGATCCCAAGTCATCAATTTGTCTTTCTTCCCCTAGTTTTGCTGAATAACCTCCCTCTCTGGTCTCTACAGGTCACCTCATTTCTACCTGCCTAAAATGAATGAATGAAGAAAGGAAGGAAGGAAGGGAGAGAGGAAACAGAGAGGGAGGGAGGGAGGAAGAATGAACCTTTTTGGAAAAACTCCTATTTTAAGAAAGTCTACTGTTTTCAAATGCAGCTGTGTCCAAAGTGATAAATCTCATAAGCAGTTAAGAGAGTAAAACAAATCTTACTTGGATAAGGACTGACAGAGGCAACTATTTTCTAGACTTTCCATTTAGTAGAATTTTACATCCTTAATTCAGGGAAGTTCAGTTATGAGGGGTCACCAGAGACAGCACAGAACAAGTGTGTACCCTGCTGTGCGTATGTGTGCACAGGTGTCCTTCTCCCTGAAAATGAGTGTCTACATATGTAAGATTCCACATAAATGTGTATTGTCTTGTGTTACTCAGAATAAGCAGTATCTTTCTATGGGAACTGATACAATAATAATATGGCACTTATTTCAGTTTCTTTGTATTCAAGCAGAAGTTCATGAGAACCTCAGGCACCTGCTAGCTAAACTCCTCACCCTAATGGGATTCACAAACTATGCACAAGTGAATCAAAACAGATTTAAGCAGGAGGCTCTCAAATAAACTACATCTTTGTCACTGTGTTTCTCTATCCGCTCTTCCACACCTGAAGGAAACTCTAGCACCGACTCAGAAGCTACAGGGATCACTACTAAGCGGGCTGCTTCCATTTCTATGTTAACTCGACATGGTCATAATGATGGGTAGAAGTCTGAATCTTTTTATCAAAATATTAAGCTAATTAAATATATTAAACACACCTGTTGGTGTTCTTTCTGGTACCAAGAGATCATGTGTAGAAACTGTATACTGTTCGTTTTCATCCTAGAGTTACAGCACAATGTCTAGCTACTCCATAAGTATTTGTTGAATAAAACAAAAAAAGTTTGAAAAAAACTACCAAAGAGAAAACAGAAATACTGGCAAGTGGTTTACCAATATTGTGAATGGCTTGCAAATAAATCTACAAACTCAGAGAGCTCGGGTCACTATGAAAGTGAAAGAAAGAAAGTATAAGTCCTTCAGTCATGTCCAACTCTTTGCAGCCCCTGGGTCTGTAGCCCACCAGGCTTCTCTGTCCATGGATTCTCCAAGCAAGAATACCAGAGTTGGTTGCCATTTTCTTCTCCAGGGGATCTTCCCAACCCAGGGATCAAACCCATGTCTCCCACATCACAGGTGGATTCTTTACTATCTGAACCACCAGGGAAGCCCTGGTCAGCATATATAAAATGTATGTATATGTGTATATATATATCTATAGATATAGATATTATACAATAGTTCAGCTGGCAAAGAATCCACCTGGAATGCGGGAGACCTGGGTTCGATCCCTGGGTTGGGAAGATCCACTGGAGAAAGGAATGGCTACCCACTCCAGTATTCTGGCCTGGAGAATTCCATGGGCTTTATAGTCCATGGGGTTGCAAAGAGCTGGACATGACTGAGCAACTTTCACTTTCACATATATATATATATAAACACCTGAGCTAAAAACTCATCTTTACAAGGAAGCTAGAAAATGAAGTGTGAAGACAATAGGAACAATGCCTTCCTCTCTCAAGGCTGACTTAATCTACCAGGAAAGTTCTTAAAATCAAAGACAATCTATAGCTTTCCCCAGGTTCATCAAAGCAGGAGCCAGAAACACAGGCTTTTCCAAAGGTGTAGATAATTCCATTCAAAGCAGAGAGCAACAGAAGCAGAGAAGGAATGTCGTTCCCCTCGCTTAACAGCACACGGGCAAGACACAGAACACGGAGCAGACTCCGCACTTGTCTCTGAATACAGGAAATTTCTCAAACATGATGTGTGGCCAAGTTCCAGTTTGACTGTGATTACAGAGTCCCCTCCGGACCCTTCTATCAGCCTGTAAACTCAAGAACAGAGTCTCATCAGAATAAACCAAACAAGGGAAAAAAGAGCCACTTCTGTTTATGATTCTCGGGAAAGGACTCTGAAAGCACAGGTGTTCCTTCCCTCTCATGACCTCACTGAACTGAAAAGAAAAATGTTCTCCACTGGCTTCATCGCCCTGTTTTTCCTTCGACAAAGACTCTGTACTGAGAATTCCCTCAAGCAAACAGTCACTGAAGGCTTTTCAACAGGGAAAGGCTCACGCATTTTTTTCTTAAGAGCAACAAATCAATCATGAAATGGACCTCATGAAAGACACGTCATAGTTATGAGGAAATGCGCAGTGTGACAAATGATTCAGCAAGTATAATTATCTACAAAGCCTGTTTGGAAGGAAAAAAATACTACCTAGTACTAGAGAAAAAAAGGACTCTTTAACTGGTTTTGCCTATGCTTTTCCTGGGTTTATAACTGAAATTCACTTAATCGTTAACTATGTCTTTCTGTCATTAATCTTACTTTCTTTTTCCCTTGGGACCCATTTTAGCATCTGAAATGATTAACTGACAACCTTACATTTTTTCCTAAAAACGTACACCCCTGTAGCAAGACTATTTATGGCACACTATTTTTTCCTTTAAATAATGCACAAATGTACGATGGATGTTCAAAACAACACAAACTAACATAACAGAATTAACGTGTTAAGATAATAAAACCAAACTTAAACGCATTTTACATTTAAATAAATTTTTAAAGCCTTAAATAAGCTTTATTTTAAATAAAACTTTACATGAAATACAACTGTATACTGAAATGCTTCTGCTAGTACTTAGTTGGGTCTGACCCTTCGCAATCCCTTGGACAGTAGCCCTTCATACTCCTCTGTCCACTGGGTTACCTCAGCAAGAATACTGGAGTGGGTTGCCATTTCCTCCTGCAGGGGATCTTCCAGACCAAGGGATCAAGCCCATGTCTCTTGTGTCTCGTGCCTTGGCAGGCATATTCTTTACCTCTGTGCCACCGGGGAAGGCTCCCACTTAAATGCATCATTTCATAAACCATTCTCCCCCATTGCGAAGTTTTTTTTTTTTAATTATTCTTAAGTTTCACAGATTCATCAAATTCATGTTGTGGATTTTAGATAGGGGGAAAAACTTGTGGAACAAATACATCCTTGAGATTCAGTTGAAAAAAAAAAATTCTGTAATTCAGCTCTCTATTGTGGAAAAGAGCTTCTGTGGTACTGGCAGTGGTAAAGAACACACCTGCAATGCAGGAGACATGAGAGACTCATGTTCGATCCCTGGGTTGGAAAAATCCCCTGGAGAAGGGCATGGCAACTCACTCCAGTACTCTTGCCTGGAGAATCCCATGGACAGAGGAGCCTGGCAGACTACAGTCCATAGGGTCGCAAAGAGTTGGACATGACTGAAGTGACTTAGCATGCATGCATAATGGAATAAGGAAAGAATGCCACCCATGAAATTCCATAGAACATTAAAGAACACATTCCGTCCTACCTTTATTGTGAAGGCACTGGTGTGGTTTGACACAACATTGTACCACTCTGGCATTTGTGACATTTCTCTGTGCCCTATTCTCCCATAGATAAATAGGCCACTTCATCCTGTAACTTTCCCCAAAATCTTTCACAAGAGCTCCTTAATAGTCTGGAGGTCATAGCAGAGATGATGGTCCAACTGACCTTCAAAGACAAAAGCCTAGGGTCAAAACCAAACCTGATTTGAAGCTGGTAAGGAAAAGCAATTTTTAGGGAAACTTCCTCAAGGCAATTCTTGCCATCTGTAATAAATGGAAAGAAGCAAGCAAGTGGAGTGAAATGCACTAAAATATAATTGTCATTTGTCCTAGGTGAGAGCACTCTATTTATATCTGGTTACAATTTTATCCTGTATTTGTTCCCAAGGTTCTCGAGAGAGAAGGCCATAGGTTTTGCATCCAAATTTAATGCTGCCGACTGATGGATAATGGCAATCAACTAATTACGGTGTGGCTGTGGAGATTTTTAAAAAGCAGCAGAACTCTAATTTATAATCAAGGATTGCCTGATGATTATTTTAGGTCATACCTGCCTCCTTCTGGAAAAAGCATGCACATTCAGTCACATCCAACTCTTTGTGACCCCATGGACTGCAGCCTGCCAGGCCCCTCCGTCCATGGGATTTTCTAGGTAAGAATACTGGAATGGGTTGCCATTTCCCCTCCAGGGGATCTTCCTGACCCAGGGATCGATCCCGAGTCTCCTGCATCTCCTGCATTGGCAGGCAGATTCTTTACCACTGAGCCATGTGAGAAGCCTTCTAGAAAAAGCAATGCTTCTCAAATGTATTCCCCTCATAAAGTACGCCTCGCTGCTCTACTCCAAAAGCAAACTGTTTCTGTGACTTCTTTTCCTATTCCAAGTCTGCCATCTAGAATTTCCCAACACCTCTCTCCTCACCTCCCCTGTCAAACTGCTGGACAACACCCTCCACACTTGCTGTCTTTGCCCCCTCATCTCCCACTAGATCCTCAGCCTATGATCTGTCTTCTCAGGCCATCGCAACAGTAAACAAGTTCTTGTTAGTGACAAATGTCATTAAATGTAATGGACAATTTTCAGCCCTGATCTTCCTTGGCCTCTAGGCAGTGACATGGCTCTAGATTCCCTCTCTGCCCAGAGTTTCTGTGCAACACAACTCCACGGCTTTCAGAAGAACATAAAGACACAGAGAAAGAGCCCACATCACTGAAGTCAGATCACCCATGCTTAAATCAGCTCTGACAGACACCAGCTCTGTGACAATCTGTAAGGCACACAACCTCATTTAGACTCCACACATATTTTTCATCCATAAAATGAGGGATAGCAGTAGCACCAAACTGTCAAGATGACGAAATTGATTTAATATATGAAAAAGCACATAAAATAATGCCTGGCCCACAGTAACTAGGGGGCTTCCCTGATGGCTCAGACAGTAAAGAAACTGCCTGAAATTCGGAAGACCTGGGTTCAATCCCTAGGTCAGGAAGATCCCCTGGAAAAGGGAATGGCTACCCACTCCAGTACTCTGGCGTGGGAACCCCACAGGCAGAGGAGCCTGGCAGGCTTCAGTTCATGGGGTCACAAAAGGTAGGACATGACTGAGCGACTCACACACACACACATATACACACACACACAGGAACAGCCATATACATTTTAGATTTTATCATTTTTATTAGAGTTTTCTTCCTACTTCTCTGGTTCCTCTTTGTTTGTGTTTATCAAGGTTTGTTCCTAGATTCTCTCCTTCCCCCAACCAGCTACAGGGTCCTGCTCCTTGCTGATAAAGCCTGAAAGTCATCTCCAGCCCACACCTAGTTCTTAAACTTTAAACGTCCATATGCAGCTGCCTACCGGATATCTCAAATTCAACACATCCACAAATGAATTCATATTTCTTCCAGGCCTGTTCCTCCTCCAGTGTTCCCGTTCTCTAAAACAGCAACCACCACCTACACAGTCATTCAAGCCAGAAACCAGGGATCGTGTCTGACTCTGTCATTCCCTCATCTTCCAAATGCAGACAAGTCCTGCAGATTCTATCTTCCTCCTAAATATCCCTGAACACAACCACCATCTTGTCTTCTAACTCTGCAGCACCTGGTCCAGGGTGCTGCTATGTTTCTCTGGACCATTGCAACAGCCTTCTTGTCTCTTCACCATTGAACTTACCCTTCTCTAAACATTTTCCATATGGCAAAGGTGGCTTTCTTCTAACCCTCAAATCTGATCATGCCTCCAACCCTTCACTTCCAGCTCTTCTACATCATAATGAATATGGCACGTAAGGCTCTTCATGATAGAACCTGGACCCAGCATGTTTCTTAAGTCTCATTTGTATTCTTGTCTCTCTTCAAGGGAGAAGGCAATGGCACCCCACTCCAGTACTCTTGCCTGGAAAATCCCATGGATGGAGGAGCCTGGTGGGCTGCAGTCCATGGGGTTGCGAAGAGTCGGACATGACTGAGCAACTTCACTTTCACTTTTCACTTTCATGCATTGGAGAAGGAAATGGCAACCCACTCCAGTGTTCTTGCCTGGAGAATCCCAGGGACGGGGAGCCTGGTGGGCTGCCGTCTATCGGGTCGCACAGATTCGGACACGACTGGAGCGACTTAGCAGCAGCAGCAGTAGCTCTCTTCAAATCTTTGTCACTGCTAGACTCTCACAGATGCTGTTGCCTCAGTCTAAAACCTTCTCCCACTTCACCAACCTCCTTCCTTTATCTGGATAATTCCTACCCAGCCAACTTTACTCAAGGAGATGTTCTCTGACACCTAAACTATATTCGGTACTCTTGTAATATGCTCACAAAAAATGCAATATTTATTTAAGTATTTAAAGTTAATATTAAAATAAATTATATAATTTATATATTTAAAAAATGTGATACATGCTATGAAGGGAACTGTTTGTGTCCCTCTCAAACTCTGATCTTACAAGGATAAGACCTTCTCTGAGCTCAATATCTAGAATAACAGGTATTCAAATGTGTATGTATATATGTGTATATATATAGATATATATGTGTGTATCTTAGTCATTCAGTCGTGTCTGACTCTATGTGACCCCATGGACTGTAACCCACCAGGCTTCTCTGTTCATGGAATTCTCCAGGCAAGAATACTGGAGTGGGTTGCCATTCCCTTCTCCAGGGGATCTTCCCAACCCAGGGATCGAACCTGGGTCTCCTGCATTGGCAGGCAGATTCTTTACCATTTGAACCACCAGGGAAGCCTGTATATACACAGAGAGATAGTCACTAACAGAAAGAAGAGGGAAGAGGAGAAAAGATAGTCCTATTTTCTACGTGCACTCACCTGTACAGGTAGAAAATCAGATTCTCTGCAGCACTTACTGTCGCTGCCCATCTCCACACATCAGCCCTGCACCTCCAATGTCATCTCAGTAACTCTGACCCAGTGAAAGGTAACTCAGTACCTGGGATAAAGTTTGATACATGCTTTGATGTGATCGTGCATGCTCAGTTGCTTAGTTGTGTCCAACTCTTTGCGAGTCCACCAGGCTCCTCTGTCCATGGAATTTTCCAGGCAAGAATACTGGAGTGGGTTGCCATTTCCTACTCCAGGGCATCTTCCTGACCCAGGGATCGAACATGTGTCTCTTGTGTCTCCTGCATTGACAGTCAGATTATTTACCACTAGCGCCACCTGGAAAGCCCCTAAACAGTTATTAATAATTGGCTGTATGTGATAGACTATCTTAAGTGTAGAAGTCTATTCAAATTAAAAGATCACAAAACTGTTAGAAGCTAAAGCTAAAAACTGTTTGCAGCAAATATGTTGAAGACAATGGTATATAAACACTATGTGAAAAATGATTTTTCAAATTTAAAACCTGCCATAATGATCCTGCCCTAGAGTATAAGGCAAAAAAGAACCAGATAGTATTCCTACAGATAGAAGTGACAGGCTAAAAAATAAGTTGGGATTTTTTTAAATCATTTTGCTTTTTATCTTCTTGCTCTCTTTTCCTCTCACTCTTTTATTCCTTTTCTTCTCTGTCTCTGTCTCTCTCTGCAATAGATAATACCTTACACAAGTCATAAAATGTCAGAGATGCCCCCTGAGTTGGAAATTTGTCAAAAGAAATCAAACGCATATCAAAAACTTTCTAACATAAAAAGACAAGTATAATTCCTGTTGAAACCAGTGTAAGAGCAGATAATAAATGTACGAACAAAAAATGCCATACAATAACCTTTAGAAAACAACTAGAACATGAAATTACTTTTATAAATTAATGTCAGATAATTTCCAAGTCAGGGCAGAATCAATTTCATGGAAGAGAGATAATTTTTAAAGTTTAAATTGCTATCTTTTAGTGATCTGTGTATTTTAGGAGAGCTAAACCATTGTGACTGACTCTAGAACTTGGTCTTAATTGTTTGTGATCCAGTCTTAAGCAGAACTGAACGTTTTAACTGAAGCTTGACAACTCTACTTTCTCCTATCAGTGATTCTTGAGAACTTGTCTGAAGGGTCTATCAAAAAATTAGAGGCACCCACAAACCCTTGGATAGATGGTATTATCCAGGAAGATAACATGTAGAGAACTTACCCAGGAAATGCTTCCACTTTTATCAAGGATACAGTTTTGGAAGGGACAAATATAGAATCACACACAGAGAGGAAATATGCTCGTGCAGACATACCAAAAGAAGTCTGTGTTCAATATCACTCCAGGGAGCCTTCACTGGTCACCCTGTCTAAAACTGTAACCCTCCACCACACTATCCAATCCATTTCCCTGCTTTAATATTATCCTTGACCATTTCCAACGTGTGATATACAACATATTTTACTTATTCTTCTGGTTTACTCTCTGTCTCCTTCCCCCAGAACATAAGGTCATAAAGTCAGAGATGATTTTTTAGTCCACTGCATTCATCACTGTATCCTCACGTCTAGAAGAGGACCCGGCATGCAGTAGTGCTCAGTAAATATTTGTTGAGTGAATAAAAGTAATCAACCCTATCCTATGGGAACTTATGGTAAATCATAGGGCAATTTATGGTGCAGCCAGATTACCTTTACCTCCACATGGCAAGTTTAATGTAGCAAGAAGTTTCAGTTAAGTTCAGTCACTCAGTCGTGTCCAACTCTTTGTGACCCCATGGACTGCAGCACGCCAGGCCTCCCTGTCCATCACCAACTCCCAGAGATTGCTCAAACTCATGTCCATCGAGTTGGTGATACCATCCAACCATCTCATCCTCTGTCATCCCCTTCTCCTCCTGCCTTCAATCTTTCCCAGCATCAGGGTCCCTTGAAATGAGTCAGTTCTTCCCATCAGGTGGCCAAAGTATTGGAGTTTCAGCTTTAGCATCAGTCCTTCCAATGAATATTCAGGATTGATTTCCTTTAGGATGGACTGGTTGGATCTCCTTGCAGTCCAAGGGACCCTCAAGAGTCTTCTCCAACACCACAGTTCAAAAGCATCAATTCTTCGGCGCTCAGCTTTCTTTATAGTCCAACTCTCGCATCCATACATGACCACTGAAAAAACCATGGCTTTGACTAGATGCACCTTTGTTGGCAAAGTCATGTCTCTGCTTTTTAATATGCTGTCTAGGTTGGTCATAGCTTTTCTTCCAAGGAGCAAGTGTCTTTTAATTTCATGGCTGCAGTCACCATTAGCAGTGATTTTGGAGCCCCCCAACATAAAGTCTCTCACTGTTTCCATTGTTTCCCCATATATTTGCCATGAAGTGATGGGAACAGATGTCATGATCCTAGTTTTTGGAATGTTGAGTTTTAAGCCACCTTTTTCACTCTCCTCTTTGACTTTCATCAAGAGGCTCTTTAGTTCTTCTTCGCTTTCTGCCATGAGGCTGGTGTCATCTGCATACCTGAGGTTGTTGATATTTCTCCCGGCAATCTTGATTCCAGCTTGTGCTTCATCCAGCCCAGCATTTTGCCTGATGTACTCTGCATAGAAGTTAAATAAGTAGGGTGACAATATATAAGCTTGATGCACTCTTTTCCCTATTGGGAACCAGTCTGTTGTTCCATGCCCAGTTCTAACTGTTGCTTCTTGTCTTCACCTGCATACAGATTGCTCAGGAGGCAGGTCAGGTGCTCTGGTATTCCTATCTCTTTAAGAATTTTCCAGTTTGTTGTGATCCACACAGTCAAAGGCTTTGGCGTAGTCAATAAAGCAAAAGCAGATGTTTTTCTGGAACTCTCTTGCTTTTTCTATGATCCAATGGATGTTGGCAATTTGATCTCTGGTTTCTCTGCCTTTTCTAAATCCAGCTTGAACATCTGGAAGTTCATAGATTAAATTTGGAAGCAGTTTTCTGCACTTGCGATAGAGGTTGGTAATTACTTTGATCACCCAAGAAAGGCAAATCATGCCTGAATCTCTTCAGATGGACACTTCAGGCACTGCTCAAGGTCTGTGTCTACACTTGCATGAGTGGTTGCCTAGAACAAGGCGGGTTATAAGCCCCTTTGTGTTTGAGAGTCAGAAAAAAGAAACTGCCTCACACCACAGAGAGAATGGGGAAATGGAAAGTGGTAAAAATTCTGAGTCCATAAGATGGTGGACATCTGCATCAGACATGATTGTGTAATCCAGCAAGTTTGCAACCCAAGAAGAGGGACTATTGCAACTAGTCATTATATCAGCACGTCAATCAGGAGCTGCCGCAGAAGACAGAGAGAATGGACATGTGAGGGCAGAGCAGGTGGGGAAGGGAAGGGTGGGTCACATTGGGAGAGTAGCATTAACATACACACACTACCACGTGTAAAGCAGATGGCCATTGGGAAGCTGCTGTATACAACACAGGGAGCTCAGCTCAGTGCCCTGTGATGACCTGGAGCGGTGGGACGGAGAGGGAGGTGGGAGGAGGCTCAAGAGGGAGGGGCTATGTGTATACATACAACTGATTCACTTTGTGGTACAGCAGAAACACACAACATTGTAAATCAATTATCCTCCAATTACAAAAAAAAAGAGAGAGAGCTGATGCAGAGCACCCACTTTATCTGCAATTGTCAGTCCACGTATAATGAAAGAAAACGTTGCTCTCTACTTCCCTCGATCACCAGATGAATCAGTCTGTGGGACCAAGCGCTGATGCTGGGAATGCACTGAGGCTAAAATATCCAGAATCCTCTACCTGGCATGCAAGCTCCCATTCATCTGCCCAAATACTCAAATACTAACAGACCAGTTAGTTTTATGCTTATCGTATATGCTTTCTCAAGATTTACCTATTTGCCTTTTTCTATGGGTCGGAAGATACCCTGGAGAAGGAAATGGCAGCCCACTCCAGTATTCTTGCTGGGAAAATCCCATGGACAAGAGGAGCCTGGTGGGCTGCAGTCCATGGGGTCGCAAAAGAGTCACACATAACTTAGTGACTAAACAACAGCAACAAAAGTCCAACTGCTCAAATTCTGGTTTCCTTGAACTGTGGTGTTGGAGAAGACTCTTGAGGGTCCCTTGGACTGCAAGGAGATCCAACCAGTCCTTCCTAAAGGAAATCAGTCCTGAATATTCATTGGAAGGACTGATGCTGAAGCTGAAACTCCAATACTTTGGCCATCTGATGAGAAGAACTGATTCATTTGAAAAGACACTGATGCTGGGAAAGATTTAAAGCAGGAGAGGGGGATGGCAGAGGATGAAATGGTTGAATAGCATCACCAACTCAATGGACATGAGTTTGAATAATCTCTGGGAGTTGGTGATGGACAGGGAGGCCTGGTGTGTTGCAGTCCATGGGGTCACAAAGGGTCGGACATGACTGAGTGACTGAACTGAACTGAATCTTATTTTCCTTAACATATAATTTAAAATCTGCTCTTCTCCCTGCCTTCCTTGACAAATTAATTCCATTCCTCTCTTCTTGTTAGAATTCCTATGGAAATTATTTTTTAATCTTACATTTGCAAAGGATTTAAGAATCTGCAAAATGTGTCTGTATACATTATTTCACTTAGATAAATAAACAGCTGAGTACTATTTTATACACTCACTTTTTTCTTGCACTTTACCACCCTAAACCCTTTTCACAGCTTACTTTTCCCAAACCGAGTAGCGTCACCCAGAGCATGCGTGCTAATAAGGATGAAAATAAAATTATTTTATTGTATTGAAAGTACCTCAGGGCATTTGCCATGATAACAACTGAGTTTCTTTAGTATTTCAATAATGAAACTGCTTGGCAATGATCCAAAGCAAGCCAATCTTTTTCAAAGTTTTAGTGTTATAATAGCAATAACAAAATGCAATTCTCCGCTGTAGCAAGACATCATACTAAAAATGTTTTACATTCAGTTCTCTCAAAAACTATGGAATATGTAAAACATAACCATTTTATAGATGAGGAAAGTCAGTCTTAAGATTGTTAACTAATTGCCTAGTGTCAGATTAGAAATTTGGACCAGATCTGTAGGACTTGAAAGCCAAAGCCCTTTGGCTCACACTCTGCAGTCAGGTATTATTCTTTATTCAAAGTTTAAGGGCAGTCTACAGCACGGGGCACAGTCACTTCAACCATTGCCGGGAACAGACAGAAGACAAAGGACAATAAATAACATTGATTTTCCTTATCAATAAGTAAATAGGAAATGTATGTGATTGCCTGGGGCTTCAGACAGTCATGCAGTGACTAAGGCAGAAGCAGAAAAAGGGGAGAAGTTGGAGCTAAATAAGATGAGAAGTCTTGAGTAAACCTGCCCTCTCACCTCACCCAGGACAGGAAGAGTTTATCTGGGGCAAGGAGGTCTGGAGGCTTTCCTTCTAGATTCAACCACAGAGACTTCAGGTCCCCCTTTTATGAACTGCATCACCTTCTCATCTTCTGTGTGTGTGTGTGTGTGTGTGTGTGTGTGTGTGTGTGTGTGCGCTCAGTCACTCGGTCACGTAAAACTCTTTTGCAACCCCATGGACTGTAGCCCACCAGGCTCCTCTGTCCATGGGATTTCCCAGGCAAGAATACTGGAGTGGGTTGCCATTTCCTCCTCCATGGGATCTTCCCAACCCAAAGATCGAGCCCACAATTCTTGAGTCTTCTGCATTGGCAGGCAGATTCTTTACCACTGTGCCGCCCGGGAAGCCCCTCATCTTCATAGTGCTAATTATTAATCGTCATTTTAATCAGGTTTATCTGGCCATATGAATAGATGTAGGGTTTGAAAAAGGGGAGGACACAGGGAGAGCCTCAATCATTAGCCTAACAGTGTAATTTCACTCTCCAGACACTGTAGTTGACTTGTTTCTTTATTGTTGTAAGTAAAGAGGCAATAAAGTGGAATGCATAGTGTTCAGATTGTGCTTCACCATCAACAACTACGGGATCTTGAACATGTTGCTTGACCTCTCTTTGCTGCAATTTATTCATCTGTAAAAGGAGCACAGTAATAGTGCCTGCCTCACTTTAAGGTATTGCGAAGAATAAATGAGATAATACATGCGGTGTACTTGAGATGTTGCCTGGCTCAGAGTAAGTGCTCTATGAGCATTTACTATTACAATTACTATATAATGCATGTGTCATAAGAATTACAAAAATGATGCCTAATATTCAATGAAAGATGCAATGTGATTTCTGTCTATTCCTCCCATGAATCTTGTGAAGTAGTTACTACCACTGTCCCAATTAAAAACGAAACAGAGGCTCAGAGAGGTTATAGAGGAGTCCAAAATTAAACAAAATTAACTTTATTTTTTGGGCTCCAAAATCACTACTAATGGTGACTGCACCCATGAAATTAAAAGACGCTTGCTCCTTGGAAAAACAGTTATGACCAACCTAGACAGCATATTAAAAAGCAGAAACGTTATTTTGCCAACAAAGGTCCATCTAGTCAAAGCTATGGTTTTTCCAGTATTCATGTATGGATGTGAGAGGTGGACTATGAAAAAAGCTGAGCACTGAAGAATTGATTCTGTTGAACTGTGGTGTTGGAGAAGACTCTTGAGAGTCCCTTGGACTGCAAGGAGATCCAGCCAGTCCATCCTAATGGAAATCAATCCTGAATAGTCATTGGAAGGACTGATGCTGAAGCTGAAACTCCAATACTTTGGCCACCTGACGCAAAGAACTGACTCATTTGAAAAGACCCCGATGCTGGGAAAGATTGAAGGCAGGAGAAGGGGATGACAGAGGATGAGATGGTTGAATGGATTCATTGACTCAATGGATATGAGTTTGAGTAAACTCTGGAAGTTGGTGATGGACAGGGAGGCCTGGCGTGCTGCAGTCCATGGGGTCGCAGAGTTGGACACGACTGAGCGACTGAACTGAACTGAACTGCAAACTAGCCAAGCAGTAAGTGACAGGGTTGGGACTCAAGTCCAGCAAGTCTGATTCCAGAATCAGGTTCTAAACCACCATGTTATTTCAGATGGGTAATAATATTTGCTAATAGCTACTGAAGTTTTGCTCTGTGCCAGGCTTTGTTCTAATAACTTTAAATCTCTTACAGAATACCTTATATCTCTTGTGAAAATTAAGTAAAATTCTCAAAACTACCTTATGGGACAGATGCATTTATTGTGCCTATATTACAAATGAGAAAACCAAGAAGCCAGGCATTAGGTTACATGGCCAAAATCACACAACTGGTAGATGGCTAAAGTAAGTGCACCTCCTACTGAAAGGTGGGGGAAGCTGAGGTGATAAATTTAAATTTCAGTCCATGGGGCCACAAATATTCAGACACAATTTAGTGACTGAACAGCAACAATATCAGATCGAGCATCACAATTTTCAAAAAGAAAACTCCTTCCTAGTATATCCATCTGAACAATTTCTGAGCCAGAACGATTAAGAGAGATACTCAATGTTGGAATCATAAAAGAAGGAACTTATTAAATGCTAATTTATTCTGATTTGCCTTACTACTCAATCATCTTCCCACCTCTAATAGCAGCTATTTTCAGTAGTCATTTTCATTCTATCCTCTACAATTTGAATAGATGCACTATTGGCAAATAAGGATCAACTTTTCATAGGAAGCAAGACCATTACGTTCATGCATTTCCTGTCCCATAGAAGTTAAGAGGCAATCTAGAGAGAGATAGTGGATGAATACTCAAGCTACACAACTATGATAAGAGGAGAACTGATAAGCATCAGTTGTAATGGATAACAACTGATTGGGTGCTGAGCAGGACCACAGTCGTCCTATAACTCTTGAACTATTTAAGCAAATTATAAAAATAAGCCCTGGTTTGCTGAGCAGAGCAAAGGTTTCATTGTAGCCCAAACAGCTCACTAAGCCTCAACAGTATGAACAAAGAGTCTGGTGTATGTTTCAAATGGATCTCAATGGATGTGAGCTCATATGGGAAGGTGCCTTTAGAAGTCTTGAGAGACATGATGCACAGCAAGGACAGAAACATATTGTTACAGATCTTGGGAACAGACTGAATAAGACACAAAAGTTCAGAAGGAGGATGGTTAACAAATTTTTTTATAGAAAGATTGTGTAGGAAGACAACACTGTGCCCTGAGAAATAATACCAGTCAGGTGATTAGAACAAGTCATCAGATCTCTTTATTCACTGCACAATTAAACACACCTAATTTGCTAGGCAAAAAGAAATCCCAGTATGAATATATATATATATATATATATATATATATATATATAAAATAATTAAAAATTTTTAAGATTTGGGGCATTCTTCAGAATGTTATTCTCAGTAAAGAAAAGGTTGATGATCAATTGTGTGGTCACAAGTTAACTCAGTAAACAAATAATGAATTAACAAAACATACAACAAGAACCTGATTAAGAAAAAAGACATGTTGATGATAATACATTTGACCAAAACAAAACCCAGCAGTTACTGAGCACGTCATGTATTTCACATACAGCTTCCCTGGTGGCTCAGATGGTAAAGCGTCTGCCCACAATGCGGGAGACCCGGGTTTGATCCCTAGCTTGGGAAGATCTCCTGGAGAAGGAAATGGCAACCCACTCCAGTATTCTTGCCTGGAGAATCCCACGGACAGAGGAGCCTGGTAGGCTACAGTCCATGGGGTCACAAAGAGTCGGACACAACTGAGTGACTTCACTTCATTTCACTTCATCCTTATAATAACCATATGAGATCAGTAGCATTATTATTAATAGTACCATTTTACAGATAAGAAAACTGAAGTTTAAGAGATCATGTGATTTAACCAGGATCATTCACATGAGATAATAGAATTTGGGTTTAAAACCAGATAGGTTAACTTTGGAGTTTATATGCTTGAGCACCATGCTATACAGCTAAGTGTTAAATTAATGGAAGTAGCCACAATTAACAAGAGCACAGATGCAAGTACCAGACACATCAAATGCTGTACACCTCTATCCACATAGAGAAAATTCAGGATAATGAGGCTCCTGATAGCAATAAGAAACCTGACCAGAATAGAGTGATGGAAATAATGAGATACAATGAAATTCAAATGCTCTTAAAAGGATGTCTTCCCTAACCAGGAAAATAGTTTACAATAAGCAAGATTCATAATCAACAAAATAGAATGGACTTCAATGCCTGGCTTTGTCGTCTCAATTTGGAATTGACAGAGAATCAGTTTGCTGTGTAGGCATTTCATGGTAATGACTTTACTATTATTAACAATGACAATAGTTCCAGGCAATATTTCATATTTGCATAGCAAGCCTTCAACAGAGAAGCAAAAGCACCTGGCAAACATTCTCATTTTTATTATTGATGGCTTAGATTAGTGGAGCACTTTTCTGTGAAGGAGTTCACTAATGCTTCCATGCACTCTTGTGACACAGATAGACAAGCAATCCATTTCTGTGTTTTTACATACAGAAAAGCCAAAGCCCAAGGACCTTTTTATAACTGCTTAGTAATACTGTGGCTGTGTCTACAATGACATCACAAGGAACCTGAAATTCCCCTTTCTTACTGATGGAAGCCCTTCTTACTCCAAATTATCTGAACGTGGGTACCTTCTCTATCTACTGGATCCTTCCCTACCCATTCTTACCACCTCTTCTTCAATTCTCATTCCTTCCTTCCCTGTAGCAGCTCAGCTCCATCCTCTCTCCTCCTCACACCACTCTCAGTCTTACTGCAAGATTCATTTTCTTCACTCTGTTCAGAAAACAGCGGTAGCTCTTCTTGGTCTATGGAAAACGGACCCAAATTCCTTCAGAGATCATTCATGACCTCCCTTAACCTAACCCCAAGCTTTTTCCCAGCCATGTCTGACTTCAATCTCCTCTGTGCCTATATCACATAAGCCTAAACTTAAGAACCCCAAGCCCACTCTTCTCTTTACTCATTCTATTGCCTCTTCTAGAAGTAACCTTTCTAACTCCAACGCTGTCTGCTAAAATTACCTTCCCAGTTCCACTCTGATGCCATCTCCTCATGAATCCCTCTGACAACACCTTAGTTAAAAACAGCTGCTCCCTCCAACTCCACAATACCCATTTAACCTTTATTTTTTGCTCTCACTGAATTCTATCTGGGGCTGCTGTGACTTATAAAGGTATATATCTATCTTAGAATGTTCTATCCCTGAGATTCATAGAGTCAACAAGGTGTCGGGCCCTGTGAAAGCTAATAGGTGAAACAAGAGACATAGATCTCTGCCTTCACAGAGGTTACAATCTTATAGGATTTCTCATCTCGAATTTCTCCTTTGAAAGACCAAACACACTATAGTCTCTGTTTCTCCACGAATGATGCCATTCTAGGTCATAAAAGAGATGTTAATTCATTGCATACAACAAATGCTCTTTAGAAGTGGTTCTCCAGACTTCCATGGTGGTTCCGTGTTTAAGAATCTGCCTGCCAATGCAAGGGACACGGGTTCAATCCCCAGTCTGGGAAGACTGCATATGCTGTGTGGGCAACTGAGCCGGTGCATGGTAACTTCTGAGCGCACACTCTAGAGCCCTCGAGCCGCAACTACTGGGCCCACGTGCTACAACTACTGAAGCCCACACACCCTAGAGCTTGGGCTCTGCAACAAGAGAAGCCACCGCAATAAGAAGCCCCCACTCACAGCAACTAGAGAAAGCCTGCATGCAGCAACGAAGACCCAGCACAGCCGAATATGAGTAAATAAATTCTTTTTTTAAAAAGTAGCTCTCCAAGTATCATACATGTGCTCGGTCACGCCCAACTCTTTGCGGCCCTATGGATGCAGCCCACCAGGCTCCTCTGCACATGGGATTTTCCAGGCAAGAACACTGAAGTGGGTTCCCATTTCCTACTCCAGGAAAGTATCATATATAGATGTCCTGAAGGTCCTCAAGACTTTTTCAGAGGGGCCCCTGAGCTCAAAACTAACTCCAAATAATATTAAGACACAGTTTGCCATTTCACTCTCATTTTTCTCTCAGATTTGTAATACAATCCTCCAGAGACTGCATGGTGTGTGATATAACAGCAGACTGAAGCCATAGGTAGATAAGAGAATTCAGCTGTCTTCCATTAAGCCAGTCATTAAACAGATATACAAAAATGCAATACCAAGCTTGTCGCTAACTTATTTTTGGTTTGTGAAAGGCAGTTTTCATTCAAAGATACATTACTTTTATTTAACACATCTTAACAGTTTACTGTTACTTTTTAATTACTGAAGTACTTCAAACTGATATCTGAATTTCTGATACTGTAAATACCAATGGTGAGGGCAGGCTTCCCAGCTGGTGCAGCGGTAAAGAGTCCACCTGCCAACTCAGGAGCCACAGGAGATGTGGGTTCAATCTCTGGGTCGGGAAGATCCCTTGGGGAAAGAAATGGCAACCCACTCCAGTATTCTTGCCTGAGAAATCCCATGGACAGAGGAGCCTGGCTGGCTAGTCCATGGGGTCGCAAAGAGTCAGACACGACTGAGTGACTGGGCACGCAGGCAAATACCAATGGATATAACGCACATGAACAAAACGTCTTCAGCTTTTTCAACAACTATGGAGTGTATAAAGGAATCCTGAGGCCACAAAGTCTGAGAATGGCTACCTTAGAGAGCAGGGACTCATGTGTTTCTGGGAAGCCCCAGTCAAGAAGGTCTGAGTAATTAGTTGAGTGATTTGTAATTGCACTGTTCCCCAAACTTGTCCTCCATTAAAACAACTATCCACCCTACGTGTGAGATAAATTTATTATCGACGCTGCAGCACCTAGCACAGAAGCAGCCAATAAATACTTGAGAGAGAAAGGAAAGAAGGAAGGCAGGAGGGGAAGAGAGGACGGGATGGAGAGAGGAAGGGAAACAGGAAGGAAAAAAGGAAGGAGGGAGGGAAAAGAAGGAGACGTGTCTTCTTCATTCTTCAAAAATTCTACCACAGTAATCTGTCCACTGAAATTATTAACCTTCAAGTAAACGTGTCACATTGATATGATTTCTAAGGTGATTAAGATGCCAGTAGTCTTATCCGATGTGTTGGTACATCCCAAATACAGCTTAGAAACCATGATTTTAAAGACAAAGTTTTAAAGAATCTTCTCATAAATAAATGAACAAACATCTACACACACTAATCCTTCAATATAAGAGGATAATTTTAAGATAAAGAAAGATACAAATTAGGAAAACAGATGCAGTCAATGTGGTTGTGTATGCATAAGTTATCTTCCTTATGGATAATAAAATCTCAATAATTAGAGGTGACTTGCTATAGTTAAAATACTTTATCCCTAGATTTAGAGTGAGAATGGGTAGAATTAAGCCAAAGATAATAAAAGGGGACAGGTCAAAGCAAAACTGGGCATAGGCGAGTCTATCTTCAAGATCCTCTAAATCTCTATCTGGCCTATTCTTCCCCTTCAGCTGCCCATGATGCTGCTTGTCATCCCTATAAAGTCCCTTCACCGACCAAGGCCACCCTCACCAAGGTACTCCACTTGGCCTGGCCTTCAGGGCATTAATCTATGCTTTAATTCAATCTGTACAATTTAATCCATATAATTTTTATAGTCATAAAAAGAAACATCATCTATCACAACTCCCTCATACACAATTGAAACTCAACTAGATTAAGACTTGACCCAACAGGTATTAATTCATGACAAAGCTGCAGTGAGACTCTAACATCAAGTTCTCTTCCTTTTCCAGAAATAATATAATGAAAAATTTTAAATAATCTGCTAAACCCCTTAAAAGCACTTTCTTTCAGACCACTCTTAATTCCCTCTCCATGTAACAACTTTTCCTACATATTCCATTTCCTTAGTCTCCTATGTTAATGCAGTAAGACATTTAACCAACCATGGATGTTATCTATATTCAAAATCCATGAAGTTAGTTCATCAGGTTAGTTCTCCAATCACTTTACCTCATAATATTGGGGGGCCTCACAGCATAGCTTGTGGGATCTTAGTTCTCCAACCAGTTCTCCAGACCCCAGCAGTGAAAACACCAAGTCCTAACCGCTGGACCACCAGGGAATTCTCATAAGATTTCTATTGTAATAGGAACAGTCTTCAACCAAAGGAGTAAGTGGGAATCTCACACATTATATCAGGGTCAGAAACATGAGAACTGAGAGCCAGAGGACATTCTGGCTCCTTAAATCAAGACACAAAGTCAGAGAGAAATATACATACATGGTGCACGCATGCTCAGTAGCTTCGGTCATATATGACTCCTTGCAACCGTGTACATTGCAGCCTTCCAGGCTCCTCTGTCCATGGGGTTCACCAGGCAAAAACACTGGAGTGGGTTGCCATGCCCTCCTCTAGGGGACCTTCCCAATCCAGGGATCAACACAGCGTCTTGCATTGCAGGCAGATTCTTTACCACTGAGCCACCTGGGAAGAGAAGCTCTCTCTCTATATATATACATATATATATATGGATATGGAAAGATATATAAATAGAAAAAAAGAAAAAGAAACAGAGGAAGGAGAAAGAAAATAACAAGGAGAAAAAAACATAGCCCAAGGGACTTTGTAGAAAAATAACTAGACTACCAAAAAATGCATCAAAAATTGTACCTCTGGATACAATTTGGAAATTGTACAATCTGGAATGCAGCCTAACAGCCTTCTTTGTTTTATCAGCCAGCCAACATATATTCATGCAGTACTAACAAGTATCAGGCACTGTGCTAGGCATAGACAAGTCAAAGATAATTAGATCTGGCTCAAATTACTCACAGGCTAAGGTGGAGAGATAGACATTAAACAGTTAATAAAACACTATAGTAATGCAGTGAGAAGCTCCAATACTTTGGCCACCTGATGGGAAGAGCCAACTCATTGGAAAAGACCCTGATGCTGGGGAAGACTGAAGGCAGGAGGATGAGATGGTTGGATGGCATCACCAACTCAATGGACATGAGTTTGAGCAAACTCTGGGAGACAGCGAAGGGCAGGGAAGCCTGGCATGATGCTGTTCGTGGGGTCACAAACAGGTGCATGTGACTGAGCAACTGAACAATAAAATGCGGTGAGATAGACATGCATAGGCTGAGGTGAGAACACCTCAGCCTTATGGAAGGATTCAGGAAGGGTTTCTGGAAGGAGATAACATCTGATGAAGTCTAATGTAAGTCTAAGCAGCGCCTCTTGAACACAAAATCACCTGAGAATCTTGTGGGAAAAATTCTGAATCAGTAGATGTAGGAGAGACTTAAGATGCTGCAATTCTAATCAAGTCCCAGACAGCGTTTGAGCTGTTGGTCCTCGGATCATTCTTTGAATTGCAAAGGTCTTAAAAAATGGCTAATGACTAAGTAAAGGATGGAGAGGGTGAATACAGGCGGAAGAGACAATATGAAGTAAATTACAGAAGAAACACTTGAGTGTGTGATGAAACTGAAGCACATTGGGGTCCCCAGGTAATTGGAGAGATATTCATTGCTAAATTGGAGGTAGATGGGAGTATGGTATATTTTAAGTAGAGGGGAATTTATTACATAGGCAATGGAGCATATCTAAGTAAGCTGGGCGGTTACACAGTAAAAACTGCACATCGAATCTGGAGGTTTCATTGGTAGAATCATGAGCAAGAAGATAATATGCTAGCCTACTTTAAATAAAACTGCTCACAGTGATGACGAGGGCCTAATTTGTGCTGTTAGCAATAGATTTATTTCAAAGGGAACTGATGTGAGACATGTTTAGAAGATAAAGTAGGTCAATTTATTTTAACTTATTAAATTTTTAAAAAATTTAAAAAGTTGCTATTTCTTTGCATTCTCTGTCATCCAAGTGTCTCTTCTTAATCTGACAGTAACATGTGATCTTGACCAAGACACTTCTTTTCACACTAGGTTTCACATTTTAAAACAGTAAAGAGTTGACCCAAGTAAACACTGTGGTCTCTTTAAACCCTAAACTTTATAATCCTATGAATTAAATTCATCTCTCATTGAATAGTGCAACCATAAAATATATTCTTAAAGCCTACCACAAGACCTAGAATATATTTAAATATACATTGTATTACCTAGCCTTTGAAGCTACCTAGCCACCAGGTCTGAAAATTTGAGACTTTAAAATCCTCCCTCTTCTTCACCCATGACATTCATTACTGGGTCCAATTAATTTGCACTGTGTCCTACTGATGATTCTTTTGTTTATGCCCTTATTATTTTTTAGCTGAGCTCCCGCAATAGTAGCTGATAAGTCCCCTGGCTCTAATCTAAACCCCTTTCAAACATGATTTAAGAAACTGCTTAGTAGCACAGTGGTAAAGAATCCGCCTGCCATGCAGAAGACATGGGTTCAATCCCTGATCCAGGAAAACCCCACATGCATGGAGGAGCTAAGCCCATGTACCACAACTGCCGAGCCCTCACCCTCGAGCCCACAAGCCTTAACTACTGGGCCCACCACTGAAGCCCGAGCACTTAGAGCCTGTTCTGCACAACAAGAGAAGACAACTCCAGTGAGAAGCCCACGTAAGAGTAGCCCCCACTCACCACAACGGGAGAAAATGAAGCAACTTGCGGCAATGAAGATCCAGAACAACCAAAAATAAATAAATTAAAAAAAAAAAGAAACTGAAGAACTCTGGAGTCAGAAAGACCTGGGCTTACATGCTAAATCCTCTGCTTCTTAGTTATGTGATTGCTAGCAAGTTATTTAACCTCTCTAAACCTGAGTTTCCTTATCTATAAATCATAGGGATGACATGAGGATTAAATGTTTGTAAAGCGCTTAGCACAGTGCTTATTACACAGCAAGAACTCCATAAGTGCTAGTTGTCATTCTGAAAGACTAGTCGCATAAAGACTTTGCAGGCACTTCACAACAGAAGATCAAATGGCCAATAAAAATTAAAAGAATTCTTCTTCCTTAGTAGTCAGCAAATGCAAACTACTACTTCCATGAGTACAATTATGCATCCACCTGATCAGCAAATTTTGAGAACTTAAAAATAAAGAGTTGGTGAGGATATAGAGCTTCTTATATACTGCTGATAGGAACATAAATTCATGCAATTGATTGAGGAAAATATTTGGCATTATTTAGAAAAACTTGGAGAAGGCAATGGCAACCCACTCCAGTACTCTTGCCTGGAAAATCCCATGGACAGAGGAGCCTGGTAGGCTGCAGTCCATGGGGTCGCTAAGAGTCAGACACGACTGAGCGACTTCACTTTCACTTTTCACTTTCATGCATTGGAGAAGGAAATGGCAACCCACTCCAGTGTTCTTGCCTGGAGAATCCCAGGGACAGCAGAGCCTGGTGGGCTGCCATCTATGGGGTCGCACAGAGTTGGACACGACTGAAGCGACTTAGCAGCAGCAGCAGCAGCAGAAAAACTTAATGTGCACATACCCCAAAACTCAAGAGTTCCTTTCCTTGATATGTATCCTACAGAAGTTCTTACGCATGTACTCTAGAATCTATGAGCAACAATATGTGCATAAAAAGTAGCATATGTATACTTAATGTTATCATATATAAATATATGTATTTATTAAAATTTATTTAGTACATTTATATAGAAATAACTCAGGTTAATAATTAGGGTTGATTTCCTTTTGGATTGACAGAAGGAAATCAACCCTGAACGTTCACTGAAGGACTGATACTGAAGCTGAATCTCCAATATTTTGGCCACCTGATACAAAGAGCTGACTCATTGGGAAAGGCCCTGTTGCTGGGAAAGTTTGAAGGCAAAAGGAGAAGAAAATGACAGAGGATGAGATGGTTAGATAGCATCACAGACACAATGGACATGAATCTGAGCAAACTCCAGGAGATAGTGCAGGACAGGGAAGCCTGGCGTGCTGCAGTTCATAGGGTCGCAAATAGTTGGACACGACTTAATGACTGAACAACAACAACATACATACACAGACACACATACGTCATGTAGAAATGATCCAAATGTCTATCAGTGGTGAGATGGATAAGTAAATTTTGATGTATTCATAGAGTAAAATACCACATAAGTTACTTGAATAAACTACATACATTAACATGAGCCTTGCAGTGTTTCACAGGCTTCCCTGATAGCTCAGTTGGTAAAGAATCCACCTATAATGCAGGAGACCACAGTTCAATTCCTGGGTTGGGAAGATCTGCTGGAGAAGGGATAGGCTACCCACTCCAGTATTCTTGGGCTTCCCTGGTGGCTCAGCTAGTAAAGAATCCACCTGCAATGTGGGAGACCTAGGTTTGATCCCTGGGTTGGGGAGATCCCCTGGAGAAGTGAAAGGCTACCCACTCCAGTATTCTGGCCTGGAGAATTCCATGGTCCATTGGGTCACAAGAGTAGGACACGACTGAGCAACTTTCACTTTCACTAGAGGGTTTCACAAAATCAAGTGATTAAGAATATATATATACTACCATGGCTTCCCTGGTGGCTCAGACAGTAAAGAATCTGCCTGCAATGCAGGAGACCCAGGTTCAATCCCTGGGTCAGGAAGATACCCTTGAGAAGAGAATGGCAACCCATGCCAGCATTCTTGCCCAAAGAATTCCATGGAAAGAGGAACCTGATGGGCTAGAGTCCATGGGGTCGCAAAGGGTCAGACTTGACTGAGCAACTGTCACTTTCTTTCATCACAATTACAAGATTGAAAACCCACAAAGAAAGGCAAGGGAAGAAGTGACAAGAGGCAGAGTAGTGGGTACCTCTAGCGGGGAAGGGAAAGCATGTGGTCTTAGAGGAGCACAGAGGGCTTACTGGGAGTCTACTTGGTGGTTATACAAGGTTTGCTCTGTAATTATTCTTTAACTGAATTTGTTTTATGTACTTTTCTGCTGCTGCTACGTCGCTTCAGTTGTGTACGACTCCGTGCGACCCCATAGACAGCAGCCCACCAGGCTCCCCTGTCCCTTGGATTCTCCAGGCAAGAACACTGGAGTGGCTTGCCATTTCCTTCTCCAATGCATGACAGTGAAAAGTGAAAGTGAAGTCGCTCAGTCGTGTCCGACCCTCAGCAACCCCATGGACTGCAGCCTTCCAGGCTTCTCCGTCCATGGGATCTAGAGTACGTGGTATTTTCTAAAAAATAAGTTTCATAGCATCATTCTACTTAAAATCTTTCAGAGGTTCTTTATTGTGGAATAAAATACAAACTCCTTAGCTTTGTCTTAAAAACTCTTTCATGTTATATCCCCTGTACCTTTCTTCAGCTTTATCTTTCCCACCCCCATTTATGCCCCAGCGCAGTAAATGACATCTCGCTCCCCCATCAATCATGCTCCCTCAAGTCTCTAGGCCCTTGAAAAACGTTCTCACTGTTCCCCTTCTTCTAGCTAACCTCTTATTGTCCTTAACATTCAGCTAAAATCTCGCTCCCTCTGGGAAGCCTTCCCTTCCAGACCCCCACCCCATCTGTCTTAGACTCTCCTCGGCGGCACTTCCTTCAGCACTAGATGGCTACCCATTTAACAGCAGTGGATAAGTACCCCACTCTTTAGAAATCGCTCCCTGTTTTAATGACATACTTTATCGTAAGTGTCACATACTTTAAACACGGCTCCTTTAAAGCAGGTGCTGTCTTCTTCATCTGTCCCAAGTGCAAAGGATGATATCTACACCACAGATTCTCAGTAAATGTTTGCTTAATGAATACATGTTTAAGAGGGGGCAATATATATTTTTGACATCACTGGGAGTGACCCATAACTCAAAAGATTAAGTTCAGCCATAAAAAAAAATCACCCTTGTTTGAAATCAAAATGGTTGATTACTGGCAATTACGTATTTTCTCAGTCATAACAATCATTTAACACATATTGATTAAGTACAGCATAGTGATGACTATTATATCTGCTTCCTCAATGTAATCATAATCAGACTGTAATAAGAATCATGATGTGAAATAAGTACAAGGTTAATTTCATCAATCCTCCACAGTTATGGGTTATGCATTGATTCATAGCGCAGCCTATAAACCCAGAGTTATATAAGCCAATAAACAAATGAAAGAGAGATATCGATCACTTGTTCAAAACAGCTTCTTTTGGAGTCTTACAAGCATCACTGTCATAATCTATTTCTCAAAGATGTTGTTTGACAGATTATACCTGGTTCATCTCCACTGGAGTCTATTGATTATTGACATTGGCAACTATGAAGCATCAAGTATTAAAAAATATATTTTGCCTATGTGAGCTGATATTTTTATAAAATAATAAGATTTTAAAATGATTCCAAATAACAAAGCAGCTGGATCTATTTTTAATACTGTCTTTATTAAGCAAAGAATTTGTAGGCTAAAATGTCCACAAATCGAGTTTTATAAAACTATGATGTGGTTTCTCTTCCCTTATGTCTAAAGATCTAAATGTTATGTTAATATATATCACATATATCTTATATACACATATATATGTACACACATGCTGTGTGTGGGCTAAGTCACTTCAGTCGTGTCTGACTCTTTGCAACCCTATATGGACTGTAGCCCACCAGGCTCCTCTGTCCATGGGATTCTCCAGGCAAGAATACTGGAGTGGGTTGCTATGGCCTCCTCCAGGGGATCATCCCGACCCAGAGATCGAACCAGCGTCTCCTGTGTCTTCAGCATCTCTCGTGTCTCCTGCATTAGCAGGTGGGTTCTTTACCACTAACACCACCTGGGAAGCCCCATATACGAGCATATATGTTCCTGAAAGGAATTAAGTGTTAGAATTTAGATCAGAACCAGTATTCTCCTAGAGAAGATGAAGCAGTAAAATGTAGAATTATGTTGCAGATAATAAATGCCACTGAAAAATACTGTTATGTAAATACCCAACTGTTACGCAGCCCCAGGAAATTGCTCACTGCAGTCATCTCACTTAGACTAGTACCATCCAGGGCAGTAGCATTATGGTGCTGGATGACGCACTTATGCCCCTAAAGGCCTCAAGCTCCTTCACGTGGTATTAATAGCACCACACCATCAGTTAAACACTGATTTTCACCTCTTTAGTTGACATGATTTGGGAGCAGTATTTCTTCAGATCCACACACTAAATCATATGCAATATTTAAATTGCTTATGTAGATCACATGTTTCCTGCTAAGGAATGTGTTTAAGTTTGCAACTCACCACTGCTTGTATGGTTTCTCATCTACAGGAAATGGGTCTAATTCAACAGCTTCTTGCCTGAGTCGCCATAACAGAGATCTGAGATGGTGTTGCCGTTGGTGTTTCTCACGCTAGCCTAAAATCAAAGCAAAAACACAATCAAGTTTGATTTTACCATTTCAGTGGGGATTTCACCTGCATTTAGAAAAGTCAAAAGACTAACAAAGACATTGGGGGATGAGTAGTGAGCACACAAGGGAAAGGAGTAAAATCTCAAGGTAGTTCGCTCTGTTCAAATTTATCAAACACTAGAACTTTGGTGTGGCCATCACCAGAGTAGCTGGATATTTTAACATTTGAACATAAGCCCAATTAGTAATTGTTACCTTGGTTGACATGGATTTGAGTTTGTGATAGGAGGCACCCTATTCAGCTTCAACCATGAGCTCCCTGTTACAAGTTTGCACAGTCTGCTCCTCATACAAGAACAATGGGTTCACATGGAAAAATGAATTAGAGAGTCATTGATAAAGGAGAAGTTGAAAAATTTTTGAACTATGTGAAATAAAATGAAACTAAACTGAATTTGAGCAACCATACTCCAACAAAAATTATTTAATAAAGAAGGCAAAAAATAAATTAAAATGTTAAAAACTGAAGTTGGTGTAAAGCTAGAAAGAGACCTGTATGTATATTTTTCCGTTATCTGATCCAGTTACAAAAGTAGGTTTGTAACTTCAGTCTGTTACTGTTACTTTTTGACATTATAATGGAAAAAAAAATCTCCAGGACTGTGCCAGTTTTCTATGTTCTAGGGCTTCCCTGGTGGCTCAGTGGTAAGGAACCCACCTGCCAATGTAGGAGATGCAGGTTAAGTCCCTGGATCAGGAAGAACCCCTGGAGGAAGAAATGGCAATGCATTCCAGCATTCCAGTATTCTTGCCTAGAAAATCCCATGGACTGGAGGCTGGCAGCCTCCAGTCCATGGGGTTGCAAAAAGTCAGACATGACTGAGCACACACACAGCTGTTCCAAGCAAGAGTTCCCTTCCAGGCCAAGTACTTACAACTGTTGTTGGACTTCTCCCCCACCACATCTTCCTGCCGTCCCCATCCCAACGTGGCCTACCACCATTTCAGAAGGGGTGAATTTCTTTCTACTGTGAATCCCTATTGCATTTGTTGAATAGGGACATTTGATCATATACCACGTTTGTTATTTAACCTCATCTCCCTAAATGACTATAAGCTCCCTAATGGCAGAAGCTGTGTTGTATGTGTGTATGTTAGTTGCTCAGTCATGTCTGACTCTTTGAGAGTCCATGAACTCCCCTGTCCATGGGATCTCCCAAGGGAAAATATTGGAGTGGGTAACCATTCCCTTCTCCAAGGGATCTGCCTGACCCAGGGATCAAACCCAGGTCTCCTGCATGGCAGGCAGATGCTTTACCATCTGAGCCACCAGGGAAGCCCAGAAGCTGTATTACAGTTTCCCAAACTCTATCACCCACAGTACTTAGATAACTCTGTGCATGGAATACCTTCATTTATGGAATATTGATTGTGCCCCTACTATGCACCAGGCAGACACAGTCAGTGCCTGACAGAGATTATAATTGAGTAGTGAATACATGAAGCCCAGGAAGAGGCAATTACTGTGCTGCAGGATAAGTGCTATCATAGAGGAAGCACAGACGCTGAATGAACATTGCCCAATAACAGACACACCGGCCTGACTTCTCTATCCGGGCTTTCAGATCCTATTTCCAACGTATGAGAAGAGGATGATTACTTTAAGAAACTCGTTTTCACGAAGTACATGGAGCACCCAGGCAGGTTAACATCCAAAACCCAGGAGGCGGTTTTACATCCATGAAGACAAGTCAGTACTGGGTTATGTGTGTGTTTTCCTGCTTACACACACACACACACACACACACACACGTAGCAGAAGTCTTGTTTGTTATTCTGCAGGCCACTCTGCAAATGCCTAATTGCCCTGGAGGAGAATTTCATTTTATACCTGTGTGCCATGCGAGGTTTTAGAGCAGCTATGGGTTAGGAATGCTTCTAAGGAAACTTCAGTTCTTTCTTTCTCCACTGAAAATTTAATTTCCATTCCAGGAGCATTAGTTCTACAAGCTTATGAGTTTCACATCTCACAGTCACCAGGGACAAGACCAGTGAGAAAGGCTTGTTATAAATCTAAAATGTCAATTCAACTAGAAAATCCTTTATCAAAAATAATTAGAAACTCGCAGTCCACTTTTTAAACTAAACTGTTTCTCTCAATTTAAGAATTTTCAAAGATCACCTGAAGTCTCCATTTAGAGTTTCTACCAAGATTCACAATTAAAAAATGGAGTTCTTTTTCATTAAATAGTGGGGGGAAACAGAACCTGAAACATACAGGCTTTCCACTTTTTCCTCTTTGCCTTGATTCTCTTATAAGGATAAAATGTACTCAAACTAAAATATCTTTAGTCAAAACCCTTACAAGTCTGCTATGAAAATATGTACAGATAGGTACATTTCTGAAAATCCAGGCTCCAAATCCAAATTAAATTTTCAATCAATTTGCAGCATGATCTTGTATCTGAATCAGCAGCAGTGTCTCATTTCAGACTTATGCAATGCAATAAATATCTCTCATATGCTAAAGAAGCAAATGGATTCTGTTCTTTATCAATAAGCATCTCCCCGTTTAGTCTATGTGCCCAACTTTTCCCACAAGTCCTTAGTCCTCGGAAGAAGCTGTAAGAGATGCAAGTATGGTAGGAAGGAAGCCCTCAGCCTATAGCAAATAAGGCACGATACCGCTTTTGTGTCATCCTTGGACACTTTGTGCCTCTTTTTTGCATAAGTGTTGCAATGTCCAACCAAAAACATAAAGGAGACTACAAGACAAAACAGGGGCAATGGAGAAAGAATTTAAAATGTCAATTTATCACTTCTTATTCTAAGTGAAGCAAGTCTCTCTTGCTTTGAGTTCATTATTCTCACTAGCAACTAAACAATCATTTTATTTGAGCACACCAATCCCATGTAAAGTCTTATAGCTACAAATAGGACCTGCAGCCAGAACTAGATCAGGAAGGGAGAGCATCTGCCCTCGTGCTTAACAAGAGAAACCCAATTTGCCTTCTTTCCCTTATCACCTGTATTCAAAGACTGTTACACTAAGATTCACTTACATAAAGTCACACACACACACAAAAACAAACAAACAAAAAGACCTCCCTTTAAATATGGGAGGCTTTATCACATTTCTTAAAAATCAGGCAGATTCCTTTTGCTTATGATATTCCTATAGGATATACTAACAAGGGAAATCCTATGAATTTTCTTGTAATTTTAAAATATACACATATTTTAGGGCATCCACCATCCATTCTCAGTTCATTTCAGCCGTGAAAAATATTGACCACACACTATGAAACCATTAAACACTAATAGCTGCAGACATACCAGACAATGACAGCAAAAACACACTTGGCCCCTCTGGGATCTGTTCGTGAACATCGCCTTCTAGCCTGGCAAACACGCTCCTCCCCACAGCAGATGCTGCTCTGGGGCAGACAAGCAGGAAGCTGGAGGCAGCACCTGGTCTTTCCCACTGGTCGTATCATTTCTTACTGTCTCATCATCAAGAGTCTTTTCACCCACACTGTGAAGATTTTATAACACCAGGAGACTGTCGGATTAAAGACACCTTGCAACAACGAGAGGGAGTGATGCGCAAATGAGGAAGCAAGAAGACTCTTTTAATATCTAAGGTCATACCACCTTTGTCATTGGCTTTTCCAGTTCCCTTGTCAGGGCGAGAAAACCCAGTGTGTTTTGTGTGATCAAATAAGCTAACTTAGTACTTTGTGTCAATTCTAAGAATGAGATCAAGGTAGTGGAAGGAATACATACCCAGAGATGGCAAAACTACTACATCCAAAGTGTCTGACCCCTATAATCCGATGGCTCCAAAGTGGAGTCGGAAGCTGGCAACCTCATCCATAAGCGTGAGCATCCCTGTCTAGATGTACAACAGAAACACTCACCTAAGGCAGAAAATTTACAGAAGCCTCTCTCAGAGTCATGGGCCTTCCTGCAACCATTTTAACACATGCATCAGCGTTCTGAGACCTTCCGGGGTCTGACAACTGGCAGACGAGGGGCAGAGGAAGAAATCAGACCTCGGACTGCCAATGCCTGGTGCACTTAGACCCAATTTCCTTCCGTCTAAACTGTGGCCTGTCCCATAGGACTTAGCCTGCCTCTGTCGGGTCTGTTCATAAAAGTTACTGTCAACACATCAAGAAAGGGAGGGCGGCTGTGCAGACACTGTGGAGCTCTGCAGCAAAGACAGCCCATGTAAACAACCTTGTGACTGCCTCAGCGCCAGCTGCCACGGGATAAGCTGTTCTTCTGTGGTTAAATTGCAGTACCCTAGGAATGTATGCATTTAAGGGGGTAAAAGCAGAGACTTGGTCTCTAGATTTAAATGAGAGGTGGGGGGGAGAAATAGGCCCATAATTTTCTTGAAATGGCTCTAGTCTTGATTTACTTGAAGATCTTCCAATAAATCACATTTATTTTGCTGCAGGCACAAAGACATCAATTCCGCTAAATATATTGCCCTGGTCCTCTCTGATGATAGACCTTTTTCTCCCAAATGGGCTCTGACATTTCTAGGGGACACGGTATCCCAGTACAGAGCACCTGGGAACCATGCCATAAAGAAAAAAATGCTGCCTGCTGTGGACTAGCTCACTTTCTTAAAGGGACCCTTTACCTGTACGACTGCAGTGCCAATGTTTCCTCTTACCTTTAACCTGACCACCCCCCACCCCTACTTCCCATTCTATGTTCCTCTCTCCAGCTCAGATTTAGCCTTGGGTCTCTCTGCAAGAGTAATGCTGTTAGTTTTGCAACTACAATATAAAAAAAAAAAAAAAATACCGTTCCCTAACTAAAATATGTAAATATGCCCCCAAATATCTCTCTAAGCACAACATCTCATGAAGTAAACATAAATACATAACTTAAAGATGTGATTTTAATGTTTTACGGAGCCCACAGCATTTCTTAAATATGGGACTAAGGCAAGCACTTCTAACAAGCACAGCTGTTTCGCTCTCTCTCTAATTTTCTCTTCCTTTTTGCAGATCTGCAATGGTCTAAAAAACCCCTGGTCACAATAAAAATGCTCCCTCCCACCCTCTGCCAACCCTCACTCCAAACAGAAAGGTTTCAACACGCCCAAGTCCTGGGAGAGATGCTCCGCACAGAAGGAAAAGCTGGTGGCTTCTTGCCTCAGAGGTAGTTCACTTCATTAATCTCCTATCCACCCCATCTCTGCCCCCCTCTCCCATGCTCACTCTCCCGCCCCACCAGGAGCAATCAATAGACATAACACCACCCTCCAAAAAACCGGTTAGAACCCAGAATGAGCAAAGAGCCACCTACCATTCCGTGCTTGAGAACTACGATCCTGATCCAGCAGTGTTTGCCCCAGAAATCCTCCCTACTTGTCTCTCATTAACCACATTCCGAACTGTAATAAGGAATAGATTGTTTGGAGGTGGGGAAATTGTTTAAAATTAATGATGGACAGGTGATTGCCAAGAAAACCCAAGCGTAAAGTCATTCAAGCCCCTAGGAATTGAGGGGTGAGGAGAAAAATGGAATACTGTAAAAACGAAAAAGGAAAGAAAAATGGTAAGTACAGAACAAGCACCAACCACCCCCATAAAAATAAAAAGAGAAGGGGAGGTTTAAAAAAAAGAAGAAGACGAAGAGTGGCTTGCTGAATCACCCTCTTTCACTGCCTGGAAACCATTGTGCAGCGCGATGCTGCCTGTACCATTGTGGAACCGACCAGAGGAGACGGACAGAGGGCTTGGGGAATGGGGTTGCTATGGCAACCAAAAGGAGCACACGTGACGTCAAACCCCAGAGAGGTCTAGGGAGGGGGGACAGGGGGGAAAGGAGAAGAGGAAAAAGTCTCTGTGCGTCTGCAGCTACCGTGTTTTCCGATTAAATGAGGACCTGGCGAAATGGAAAGGAGCAGGGTTCGTCGGCGGCCGCTATCAGCACCTAGGACATCAGGCAGCCAGTCTGCGCAACGGAAACAGCTCTCTCCACGCAGCCCTGGCCCAGCACTCGGCTGCGCTCAGAAAACAAATGCTTGCAGACCCAAACACCATTGGAAATGTACTCAATCTATGCTTTTCAACTCGCCCAGCTTTTTGCAAACAGCACAAAGGCATGTCGTGCCTCTAAGTGTCAAAGCAAACAAGGATGGTAATAACCTCGGAGGCCAAGTGAGCGTCTGGGTCCCACCTGGACCCCAGAGGTCATTTGAAATGTCATAATCCCTCTTGTCTGTTTCCTTATCTTTCAGAGAAATCCTACATAAATACCAACTAAACCAAAGTCAGCAAACTAATTCTGAGATTGCAGCTTGAATTTAGAAAGAAAATACTGATAATTTGAGTTACCAAATCTAGATTCTTTTTTTTTTTTAATTGGGTAATTCTTTAGAAAATGGATACAAATTGCATTATTACTATTTGGAGCAGATATCTCAATTTTATTTAAGTAATTTGCCCTATCTGCGACTGTCAGAGTATATTTTTGTCTCCATATATTAATAGTTTGTTAAATGTTAAATATAGGTGCTTAAATATAGATGTCATAGATTATTAAATCTAGAGTATTAATCTATAAATATATGGTTTCTAGAGTGAGAGTTCAGAATAATGGAATATTCCCACAATTTTTTTTAATTATCATTTTTTTTTACCTGTTTAAAAATATTTTTTACTTAAGTAAATTTTTCAATACACATTTGGCCTAACCAGGCTCAACCCTTGGGCATCTCAGGTTACATAATTGAATCAAATTCCTTTTTTGCTTAAGTAACTTTGAGGTGAGTTTCTGTGTATTGCAACGAAGTAAGACTGAGTTTTATACCACTTGACACTGTTTTAGAACTAGCATACATACATGAATAAGGAGCTTCTTCCATATGTTAACAGAAAAGATACAACTTGCAACAGATACAAACCAAGCAATGACTGATCCACTGAAACACATCATAAAACCATATGGGACCATATCAGGTTTCCTTATTTTAGGAGGGAATCAAGGGGGAAAAAAAGTCTTGTGTGTTTTCTTTTTCATCTGTTGGACAAGTTTTTGGATATTGCTTTTTTCTAATTTCAAGTTCAACAAGAAGCAGTTGATTATTAATTTTTAGTCTTGGCAATGAACCTACCTTACAAGACAACTTTGTCTCAAGAAAAATATGTATTAACTAGCCAAACGACTTTATAGCAAAATATAATTGGCATTGAAACTTTTAATTTACTTTATTCTAAGTTTTGATATCAAAGTTTTGATATTAACTCTTAATAACTGGATATCAATGAGGAAAAAATGAACTTCAACTCCTACCACACACTGCAAACACAAAAACTTAATTCAAGGTAAATTTACACTGAAACATGAAAGCCAAACTATATAAAGCTATTAGAATAAAATGTATCTTTCAGAAGAAAAAATAGCTTTCTGTTCTCAGAGCAGGCAAAGATTTCTTAGGACACAGAAATTACTCACCATAATAGGAGAAAAAAAAATAGACTTGATCAAAATCAAAAGCTTCCAAAATAACCATTAAGAAAATGAATAGACAGCCTCAGGCTAGAAGAAAATATTCTTGATAAACATGTCTGAAAATACTCTTGATATTCACAATTTCTAGATTTTTAAAAAAATATCCCACAACTCAATGATAAAAACAATTTTGTTTAATGGGCAAAAGTCTTAAGCAGGCACTTGACAAAGAAAGATATATATATATGGTCAATAAGTACACTATAAAGTATTCAACAGAACTGGTCATCAGAGAAATGCAAATTAAAATTGCATAAAGGCCATTTCACACTCACACAAAAAAAAATTGGCTAAAATTGGAAAGACTAACAACACTAAGTCCTGAGTAGGGTATGGAGAAATCAGAACTCTCCTACATTACTTGTGGGAATAGTAAATGGTAAAACTACTTTGGGAAATGGTTTGGTGGTTTTTAAAGATAAGCATATACCTACAGTATGACTCAACAATTCTATTCATAGTCACCTAAGAGAATAGAAATATTTGTCTATCAAAAAAAGTTATACATAAATGTTTATGCCAGCTTTATTTATAATTGGTAAAAACTGGAAACAACTCAAAGTATATCAACGGAAGAATGGGTAAGCAAACTATGGTATATTCATATAATAACATACTGTTTCAGCAATGAAAAAAGAATGATAACTATAAATAGGTTAAAACCAATATTTCTTCTAGTAGGTGTTAATTCTTGATTTCACAAATGACAGTGGTAGATTGCACTGGGGTATATTTTACTAGGGCTTTAATATTCAACCTATTCATTTGAGTAATATTTAGATGATTAAAATGTTCTTTTAAGTCTATTCTATGCAGCATAGAAAAAATAATTTCCTAAAATTAGATCATCTGATACAAGCTAATTTTTAACACTTAAATATATTTCATTCCTTATTGGATAAAGCCAAAACTCTTCATTTAAAGTCCTCAGTAAGATAATATCACATTTTGAGAAAGAACTATGGAAATATGCAATAATATAAATGAATCTCAAAAACACGCTATGTTAAAAAAAAATGAGACAAAAGACTGTTTAGAATATAAATCCATTTACATAAAGCTCTAGGACAGACAGAAATATTCTATGGTATTAGAAATCAGAACTATGATTGAGGGAGCCACACAGCTGAGGGAAATTTATGTAGTGATGAAAATATTCGACATCTTGATAGAGGTGTGAGTTATTGTGTAGATGTAAGCATTTGTCAAAATTCTTCAAATTCTAACTCTTAAGATCAGTGCATTCACTCAGTGTAAATTAAGTTGCTGTTTTCAAAAAATTAAAGTCAATTCCCAAGAAGAAAACTGCTAAATGAACAATAAGTTAGAGCTCCTAAACCTACAAATCTGGTCCTATACCTGAGTCCTGACTTTACAAACCCAAGCAGACCAATAGAGGAAAATAACAGAATGGAAAATACAAGAGATCCCTCAAGAAAATTAGAGATACCAAGGGAACATTTCATGCAAAGATGGGCTCGATAAAGGACAGAAATAGTATAGACCTAACAGTAGCAGAAGATATTAAGAAGAGGTGGCAAGAATACACCCATCTATACAAAAATGATCTTAATGACCCAGATAACCACGATGGTGTGATCACTCACCTAGAGCCAGACATCTTAGACTGCAAAGTCAGGTGGGCCTTAGGAAGCATCACTACGAACAAAACTAGTGGAGGTGATGGAATTCCAGTTGAGCTATTTTAAATCCTAAAAGATGATGCTGTGAAAGTGCTGCACTCAATGTGCCAGCAAATTCGGGAAACTCAGCAGTGGCCACAGGACTGGAAAAGGTCAGTTTTCATTCCAATCCCAAAGAAAGGCAGTGCCAAAGAATATTCAAACTACCAAACAATTGTGCTCATTTCACATGGTAGCAAAGTAATGCTCAAGATTCTCAGTAATCTTGAGATTACATCTGAGCATTCAAAGTAATGCTCAGGATGTAAACCAGAAACTTCCAGATGTTCAAGCTGGATTTAGAAAAGGCAGAGGAACCAGAGATCAAATTGCCAACATCCATTGGATCATAGAAAAAGCAAGAGAATTGCAGAATAACTTCTGCTTCATTGACTACCCTAGCCTTTGACTGTGTGGATCACGACCAACTGTGGAACATTCTTAAAGAGATGGGAATACCAGAACACCATACCTGCCTCCTGCTAAACCTGTATTCAGGTCAAGAAGCAACAGTTAGAACCAAACATAGAACAATGGACTGGTTCCACCTGGGGAAAGGAGTATGTCAAGGCTGTATATTGTCACCCTGTTTATAACTTCTATGCAGAGTATATCATGTGAAATGCTGGGCCGGATGAAGCACAAGCTGGAATCAAGATTGCCGGGAGAAATATCAGTAAACTCAGATATGCAGATGACACCACCCTTATGGCAGAAAGTGAAGAACTAAAGAGCCTCTTGATGAAGGTGAAAGGGGAGAGTGAAAAAACTGGCTTAAAACTGAACATTCAGAAAACTAAGATCATGGCATCTGGTCCCATCACTTCATGGCAAGTAGATGGGGAAACAAAGGAAACAGCGACAAACTTTATTTTCTTGAGCTCCAAAATTGCTGCAGATGGTGACGGAACCCATGAAATTAAAGGATGCTTGAAGTGAAGTGAAGTTGCTCAGTCATGTCCAACTCTTTGCAACCCCATGGACTATAGCCCCACAGGACAATCGGTCTATGGGATTTTCCAGACATGAATATTGGAGTGGGTTGCTATATCTCCTTGGGAAAAAAAGCTATGTCAAACCTAGAGAGCATATTAAAAAATAGAGACGTTACTTTCCAACAAAGGTCCATATAGTCAAAGCTATGGTTTTTTTCAGTAGTCATTATGGATGTGACAGCTAGACAATAAAAAGGGCTGAGTGCCAAAGAACTGATGCCTTCGAACTGTGGTGTTGAAGAAGATTCTTGAGAGTCCCTTGGACTGCAAGGAGATCCAACCGGTCAATTCTAAAAGAAATCAATCTTTTTTTTTAATTTAAATTTATTTTAATTGGAGGCTAATTACTTTACAATATTGTAAAGTTCTGCCACACATCAACATGAATCCATCACAGGTTCCCCATCCTGAACCCCTCTCCCACCTCCCTCCCTGTACCATCCCTCCAGGTCATCCCAGTGCACCAGCCCCAAGACTCCTGTATTGAACCTGGACTGGCGATTCGTTTCTTATATGATATTATACATGTTTCCATGCCATTACCCCAAATCATCCCACCCTCTCAAATCAATCTTGAATATTCATTCGAAGGACTGATGCTAAAGCTGAAGCTCCAATACTTTGGCCACTTGATGAGAAGAGTCGACTCAATGGAAAAGATCCGAGGCTGGGAAAGATTGAGGGCAGGAGGAGAAGGGGACAGCAGAGGACGAGATGGTCGGATGGCATCACTGATTCAACAGACATGAATTTGAGGAAGCTCCAGGAGATGGTGAAGACAGGGCAGCCTGATATGCTGCAGTCAGTGGGGTTGCAAAGAATCAGACACGACTGAGCGACTGGACAGCACAACAAAGCAGACCAAGAAATAGAAACAGCTAGACTCAGGTCACCAGGATCTTAAGAGATAGAGCAGTCCCTCTGAAGTGATGAAGACAATTGAGGGAGATTTGCCTGACAAACAAGAAATGAGATGTTTAAAAAGAGATTTTTAAGAGATGCCTGGCAAGAACTAAATTGCCAGGTTCCTCTGTAGGGATTATTATTCAGCCGCAGGACTAAAACTGAAGGAAATGAAGGTGATCAATACCTGGTTTTCCGAACAATAAATGGCAAAGACCTCAAGGATAGGAGAACATAAAGGAATCAAGTCAGTGAGATTGGACTTCCAAGTAGTAATTTAATTTCTAAATCTAAGTCTCAAGTACATTCATGGGGGCTAACAGTAAAACCAGTTACTGTACTAAGGTCTTCTGGGCTTCCCTTGTGGATTAGCTGTTAAAAAATCCGCCTGCAATACAGGAGATGTGGGTTCGATCCCTGGGTTGGGAAGATCCCCTGGAGAAAGGAACGGCTACCCCCTCTAGTATTCTGGACCATGTAGTCCATGGGGTCACAAAGATTCAGACACGAGTGAGAGACTTTCAAGGAAGGAAGGTCTCTTATCAAAACTGGTCCCAGAGCAGAGAGATCAACTGGTTCTCATTTGCCAAGGACTTCCCAGGTTTTAGCAAATCTACATGCCAGGAAATCCCTCAGGCTTAGGCAAACAGGGAAGGCTGACTGCCCTATTCCAGAATTTAGCATGGACTTGAACCCTCAAATGAGAATTAAAGGTCCCACCTGCAAAGAAATGATACAAGTGAACTTACTTACAAAACAGAAATAGATTCATAGACTTCAGATCAGATCAGATCAGATCAGTCACTCAGTCGTGTCCGACTCTTTGCGACCCCATGAATCGCAGCATGCCAGGCCTCCCTGTCCATCACCAACTCCCGGAGTTCACTCAGACTCACGTCCATCGAGTCAGTGATGCCATCCAGCCATCTCATCCTCTGTCGTCCCCTTCTCCTCCTGCCCCCAATCCCTCCCAGCATCAGTCTTTTCCAATGAGTCAACACTTCGCATGAGGTGGCCAAAGTACTGGAGTTTCAGCTTTAGCATCATTCCTTCCAAAGAAATCCCAGGGCTGATCTCCTTCAGAATGGACTGGTTGGATCTCCTTGCAGTCCAAGGGACTCTCAAGAGGCTTCTCCAACACCACAGTTCAAAAGCATCAATTCTTCGGCGCTCAGCCTTCTTCACAGTCCAACTCTCACATCCATACATGACCACAGGAAAAACCATAGCCTTGACTAGACTTACCTTTGTTGGCAAAGTAATGTCCTGCTTTTGAATATGCTATCTAGGTTGGTCATAACTTTCCTTTCAAGGAGTAAGCGTCTTTTAATTTCATGGCTGCAGTCACCATCTGCAGTGATTTTGGAGCCCAGAAAAATAAAGTTTGACACTGTTTCCACTGTTTCCCCATCTATTTCCCATGAAGTGGTGGGACCGGATGCCGTGATCTTCATTTTCTGCATGTTGAGCTTTAAGCCAACTTTTTCACTCTCCACTTTCACTTTCATCAAGAGGCTTTTGAGTTCCTCTTCACTTTCTGCCATAAGGGTGGTGTCATCTGCATATCTGAGGTGATTGATATTTCTCCCGGCAATCTTGATTCCAGTTTGTGTTTCTTCCAGTCCAGCGTTTCTCATGATGTACTCTGCATAGAAGTTAAATAAACAGGGTGACAATATACAGCCTTAACGTACTCCTTTTCCTATTTGGAACCAGTCTGTTGTTCCATGTCCAGTTCTAACTGTCGCTTCCTGACTTGCATACAAATTTCTCAAGAGGCAGATCAGGTGGTCTGGTATTCCCATCTCTTTCAGAATTTTCCACAGCTTATTGTGATCCACACAGTCAAAGGCTTTGGCATAGTCAATAAAGCAGAAATAGATGTTTTTCTGGAACTCTCTTGCTTTTTCTATGATCCAGTGGATGTTGGCAATTTGATCTCTGGTTCCTCTGCCTTTTCTAAAACCAGCTTGAACATCAGGAAGTTCACGGTTCACATATTGCTGAAGCCTGGTGGTTGCTGGGGGGAAGGGTGTGCGGAAGGGATTGTTAGGAGTTTGGGAGAGACATGTTCACACTGCTATATTTTAAATGGATAACCAACAAGGACCTACTGTACAGCACATGGAACTCTGCTCAATATTATGTGGCAGCCTGGATGGGAGGGGAGTTTGGGGGAGAAAGGATACATTCTTTGCTGTTCACCTATCACAACACTGTTAACCAGCTATTAATCAGTTAACATTAACCCCAAAACAAAATAAAAAGTTTAAATAAAATATAATAAAAACACTGAGAAAAACTGAGGTTAAAAACAACTATTTAAATTTCTTAAAATTAAATCAAAATTTATATATCAAAATAACTTTTTGAAAGTAACTTTTAATTAATATGTTTTATCATTCTACTTGGATGGGAAACACATGGCCAACAGCTTACCATGGCCATAATAATCTTCAGTGGAACGTAACACATTATTGACCAGAGATATACTAATGCCACGGGTGTTAATTTCTGCAAAAATTCCCCAGTCAATACTGTGTTAAAGTATTAATGGTCCCTCATATGATCCAGTTTCATTTATGGGTATTTTTCTGAAAGAAACAAAAATATTAAATTGAAAAGACACATGCACCCCCATATTCATTGCAGCATTATTTACAACAGCTAAGATATGGAAGCAACTTACGTGTCCATTGATAGATAAATGTATAAAGAAAATATGGTGTATATATGCACACACATATATTTACTGGTGGCTCAAATGGTATGAGTCTGACTGTAATGCAGGAGACCTGGGTTTGATCCCTAGGTTGGGAAGATCCCCAGGGTTTCCCTGGTGGCTTAGATGGTAAAAAGATCTGCCTGCAAAGCGGGAGACCTGGGTTTGATTCCTGAGTTGGAACGATCCCCTGGAGAAGGAAATGGCAACACACTCCAGTATTCTTGCCTAGAGAATTCCATTGACAGAGGAGCCTGGCAGGCTACAGTCTGTGGGGTCTCAAAGAGTCAGACACAATTGAACAACTAACACACACATATATATAGTGTACACATATATATAATCACATACAACAAAATATTCAGCCATAAAAAGAATGAAATATTTCCATTTTTGACAACATGGATGGACCTTGAAGGAATCAGTTCAGTTCAGTTCAGTCACTCAGTCGTGTCTGACTCTTTGCAACCCCATGAATTGCGGCACACCAGGCCTTCCTGTCCATCACCATCTCCGGAAGTTCACTCAAACGCACGTCCATCTAGTCAGTGATGCCATCCAGCCATCTCATCCTCTGCCATCCCCTTCTCCTCCTGCCCCCAATCCCTCCCAGCATCAGAGTCTTTTCCAATGAGTCAACTCTTCACATGAGGTGGCCAAAGTACCAGAGTTTCAGCTTCAGCATCATTCCTTCCAAAGAACACCCAGGGCTGATCTCCTTCAGAATGGACTGGTTGGATCTCCTTGCAGTCCAAGGGACTCTCAAAAGTCTTCTCCAACACCACAGTTAAAAGCATCAATTATTTGACCCTCAGCCTTCTTTATGGTCCAACTCTCACATCCATACATGACCACTGGGAAAACCATACCCTTGACTAGACAGACCTTTGTCAGTAATGTAATGTCTCTACTTTTTAATATGCTGTCTAGGTTGGTCACAGCTTTTCTTCCAAGGAGTAAGCATATTTTGATTTCATGGCTGCAGTCACCATCTGCAGTGATTTTGGAGCCCAAGAAGTAAAGTCTGCCACTGTTTCCAGTTTCCCCATCTATCTGCCATGAAGTGATGGGACCGGATGCCATTATCTTCATTTTCTGAATGTTGAGTTTTAAGCCAGGTTTTTCACTCTCCTCTTTCACCTTCATCAAGAGGCTCCTCAGTTCCTGTTCACTTTCTGCTATAAGGGTGGTGTCATCTGCATATCTACAGTTACTGATATTTCTCCCTGCAATCTTGATTCCAGCTTGTGCTTCATCCAGCCCAGAATTTTGCATGATGTACTCTGTGTAGAAGTTAAATAAGCAGGGTGACAATATACAGCCTTGACATACTCCTTTCCCAATTTGGAACCAGTCCATTGTTCCATGTTTGGTTCTAACTTGCTTCTTGACCTGCATACAGGTTTCTCTGGAGGCAGGTAAGGGGTTCTGGTACTCCCATCTCTTTAAGAATTTTCCAGTTTGTCATGATTCACACAGTCAAAGGCTTTAGGGTAGTCAATGAAGAAGAAGTAGATGCTTTCCTGCAATTTTCTTGCTTTTTCTATGATCCAATGGATACTGGCAATTTGATCTCTGGTTCTTCTGCCTTTTCTAAAACCAGCTTGAACATTCGGAAGTTCTTGGTTCACATGCTGTTGAAGCCTTGCTTGGAGAATCTTGAGCATTACTTTGCTAGCATGTGAAATGAGTACAGTTGAGTGGTAGTTTGAACCTTTTTTGGCATTGCCTTTCTTTGGGATTGGAATGAAAACTGACCTTTTCCAGTCCTGTGGCCACTGCTGAGTTTTCCAAATTTGCTGGCGTATTGAGTGCAGTACTTTCACAGTATCATCTTTCAGGATTTGAAATAGCTCAGCTGGAATTCCATCCCCTCCACCAGCTTTGTTCCTAGTGATGCTTCCTAAGGCCCACCTGACTTCACGTTCCAAGATGTTTGGCTCTAGGTGAGTGATCACACCATTGTGATTATCAGGGTCATGAAGATCTCTTTTTGTACAGTTCTGTGTATTCTTGCCACCCCTTCTTAATATCTAAAAAAATTAAACACTAATTTATTTTAAAAGAGTAAATTTTGTGACTTTTCAATGTCAAGAAAGAGAAAGAATCTACCTGTGCATGCCTTTTTCTTCTTAATGAACAGACTTTATTATTTTAAAGTAGTTTTAGGTTTATAAGAATATTGTGCAGAGAAATACAGAGAATCCCATATACCCTGCTTCCCTCTCCATGCAGTTTCCCCCATTATTAACATCTTGTATCAGTGCAGTAAATTTGTTACAGCTGATGAACCAATGTTAATACATTATCATTCACAGAACCCATAGTTTATATTCGAGTTCACTCTTTGTCTTATGGGCTTCCCAGATGGCTCAGCAAGTAAAGAATATGTGTGCAATGCGGGAGACACAAGTTCGATCCCTGGGTTAGGAAGATTCCCTGGAGGAGGAAATGGACAGAGGAGTCTGGCTGTCTACAGTTCAAAGAGTCGCAAAGAGTTGGACACAACTGAGCAATTCTACATATTGCACTCAATTTCAATTTTCTTCCTGCTAGGACTCAATTTTACATTTAGTAAACAACTGTTTTCATATCAAAAGGAAGTAGATATTGGTCTGCTGAAAGTTTTTCCTAGTGGACAGGGCATTATTATAAGACTTTAGTGGCAGGAAATGTACCTTGAACCAATTTTTATTAAGCTTATAAAAGCACTGATTTTTTTTTTCAGTGGGAACACCCATAACTAGCCAAATTATGTCCCTTTGTGGTTAAACACACTTTGATTATAAATGCAGAATACCTGCTGCTTGGAAAATAGTAGTTATATGCCGCTTTTCAGTAGCCTGATAGACTTTTTCGAACATCTGGATTTAGTTTACAATAATTATGGGTGCTGGGATTCTATTTTAAAAAAATAGCAAACTAGCTTAAACTTCTTCAGGTAGTTTTAAGCAACAGCTTTAAAAATCTAATTACAGCGTTTGTCTTTTGAATAATAATGCTAACAGAAAATTGCGCTTCCCTAGATCCCAACAGGAGCTGGTGTGTGAGATAAAGAAAGAGCTATTCTTCCCAGACAGCCTCAGGTTTATCCATACTTCCATCCACGCACATCTGTGGGAATTTCAATTTTCCTTATCCCTGCTTTACTGAAGTGCCCCCAAAGCACAACAAAAGCATGGAGATAGCATGGATTATATTCGAGTCTGGCCTAGAAAATGAACTTCTTACAACTCTGTCGCAATTCATCTCTTTATTAAAAGGACTATTCTTTTATTCCAGCTTCATTGAGGTATAATTGACAAATAAAATTATAAGATATTTAAGGTGTACCGTGTACAGATTTGATATATGTGCACATTGTGAAAAGATTCTCCCCACTGAGTTAATTATCATATCCATCACCTAATGCAACATATTTTTGTTTTATTCTTAATGAGAACGTTTAAGATCTACTCTCTTAGCAAATTTCAACTCTACAATATAGCGTTCTCTGCTGCAGTCAGCATGTTATACATGAGATCCTCAGGATTTATTCATCTTATTTTTGAAAGTGCATACTCTTTTACCAAGCTCTGCCTATTTCCCCCGGCCTCCAGTCCCTGGAAATCACTTTCCTATTCTGTAAGTTCAGTTTTCTTCAGGCTCCACATGTAAGTACTATCACGCAGTATTTGTCTTTCTCTGTCTGGCTTATTTCACTGAGCGTAATGCCCTCAAGGTCCATCCTTGTTGTCGTAAATGGCAAGCTTTCTACCAAGGCTGTTCTCACCACTGACTCCGACTTGCCACCACAGCACTCAAAAAGCAAACAGTCATTGACACAGGCCAAGACACAAATGCAAGCCCAAATTTTTCTAATCAAATTTAAGATAAAATGTTAGCATATCCTTTGGATAAATACAGATCTTCTATCACCACTAAATGAAATTTCCTAATATTAGAGAGCCTATTTTTAAACACTGATGTAAGAAGACTTTTTTAATCACGAAATTAGTGAGTGAATTCTGGGTCTGTGAGATAGAGCAACAGGCTACATAATAGTAATGCATGGTAAGAATATCCTAGCAATCAAAAGAATAGTAACCAGAGTTAATAATATAATACAGGATTTGATCTCTTTGGTCTTATATTTTTAAAACAATAGTCACCAGCATTAACTTATATGTACAGCTTACACTTGCTATATTTTCAAATTATTAACCAAAAAAAAAAAAGTCTGTGTATCCTAAAGATGCTATTTAACCTTTATTGAAATGTTATATTCAAGACAGAGAGGCGGAAATAAGAATCCAATTTTGAAAATTATCTAAATTCACAAAGAGCAATGATGACAGTATAAATTAAATGAACATCTTGTGTATCTATGCTGAACATCTTGTGGATCTATGCTGAAGACATTTTTTTTAATTACAAAATAAAGTGTAAATACTTTTTAAAGTTCATTTAAAATACTGGATAGTGAAAAGAGTATTGGATTCACCAACAGATTTTGCTTTAATCTATTGTTCAAATAGCCATCCTGTTTCCTATCTGTGTGAGTTGCCCCAGACCACACAGCCTCTCTACTTCTTAATTTAAGGATTGACATAATGGGTGTAATAACATTGGCTTCACAGAATTTTTGTGATAATCAAATTAAATAATGTATACTACAGTGCCTGGCACAACCCTTGGTACATGACAGTCAAGAAATAGTCAACTGTATCTATTCACAATAAGAAATATGTAACCCACAGTTAAATTTAAATTTCCTGGTATGCAACAAGGACCTACTGTATAGCACAGGGAAGTCCGCTCAACATTATGTGGCAGCCTGGATGGGAGGGGAGTCTGGGGGAGAATGGATACATGTATGTGTATGGCTCAGTCACTTTGCTGTGCGCCTGAAACCATCACAACATTGTTATCAGTTATGTGTGTGCACGCTCAGTCATGTCCAACTTTTTGCAACCCCATGGACTGTAACCCACCAGGCTCCTCTATCCATGGAATTTTCCAGTCAAGAATACTGGAGTGGGCTGCCATTTTCTATGGCTGGATCACTTTGCTGGGCACCTGAAACCATCACAGTATTTTTAATCGGCTATATTCCAATATAAAATAAAAAGTTAAAAAAAAATCCTGGTATGACTTTGTAAGTTATGAACACTGTCCAGTGCCCCAGGAGCGTTCATCTTCTATTGTTTGATAATATTCTTAAAGTAGATACACATGAGGAGGTGTAGTTGATCATGTGCTACTTGGCCGTGTTGAACCAGCACTGTGGAACTAATAATAAACTTGAAGGAATTTGAGCCTACCTGCCAGTCCACACTTGAGAAGCTATTCAGGACATCAGCAATTCTCCCTGGAAATTTCCCAGAGAAAATTCAGCTACTTGGTCAGCAGATATTCAGAGATATACTCTTTCACAAGAAAAAGAGAACCAGATCAAGAAAACTAAGCAAAAAAGAAAATAGCACAGCTGTTGGAACCGATTGTCATTTCTATAATTTAATTAAAGTCCATTCAATTAGCAAATCACTGAGTAGCATACAAATACAAAACCCTGTGTTGGAGATTTGGAAAAGAAGTGCAAGACGTGGTACCCGTTAAAAAGAAACTCATGATCTTATTGCAGAGTCAAGACTGACCCACTAGATTAAAAAAAAAACAAAACTCTTAAGTCCTTAAATATAGGATAAAACAGTAGAGTCTCTTGTTAGAAGAGGGAAAACCTTAACATGGGGATCTATGCTGAAAGCATGGACCTCAAATTCTGTGTGTATTCAGAAGGAGCATGGTCCAATAAAAACAGAGATCTAAGTTCTAATTCCACTATGATGAACTATCTAGAAGGTGCTGGGCAAGCAGATGCTCTCCAGATTTCAGTTTCCTCTTTTATAAAATATGATAATTATAGTTCTTCAGCAAAATGAAAGAAAGAGCCTTAAGATGATTCTCGAGCAATGAAAAGAATTTGGACAGTTGGGGATTTAAGGACAATGAGCTTAAAAGTGAGGGAAAACATATCATATTTAGACGAGAGTAAAGATATAATACTTCCCTGGTTGAAGAGAGTAGGAAAGTGGTGAGAGAAATGGAAAATCTTCAACCAGATGGTCTTACGAGGCAAAAGATGCAAACCAAACATTTGTATTAAAAATGAAAATGTAAGGCAGAGACAACAAAATCCATGGCTGAAGTCAGTTCTGGCTTTTTGAGTCATTAAAAAACATTATTTGACAATAATAATTCATAGTTGTTATCATTTTTATCACTAATATCTTCATAAACATCTTTACAGTTATTTTTGCTACTATCTTTTAAGAGCATACTCTGTCTCAAGAGCTAGGCTAAATTTACAGACATCAGTTCCAATCACACAGCATTTCTTGATCAGTGTCTCACTAACAGGTGCTTCCCAGGTGGTGCTAGTGATAAAGGATCTTCCTGCCAACACAGGGGATGCAAGAGACACAGGTTCTATTCCTGGATCGGGAAGATCCCCTGGAGAAAGGAATGGCAACCGCCTCCAGTATTCTTGCCTGGAGAATCCCATGGACAGAGGAGTTCATGGCATCGAAAAAGGTCGGACATGACTGAGCAACTGAGCACACATCTCCTAACATTTATCAATAAGCCACTGTGTGCTTGAGTCCATGCTCCATGACCATAGTCCTCACTACTACCCCATCAGTAGGTAGGATTATTGCCCCTACTTTATAGACAAGAAAACTAAGACTTGAAGTCATTAGTCCAGGATCACACAGCTAATAACTAGATGCATCAGGATTTAAATACATGTCTATCTGACTGAAGTTCCTACACTGAGAGAGTAAGAGGGGAAATACTAATGAGCTTAAATTATAAAAGTAGTATCCTTCGAACAGTAAGTCTTTGCACACATTCAGAATAGGGGCACTAACCAAGTCCTGCTGTTACTGTTGGCTTATACGGTTTGTTGTTGTTCAGTTGCTAAGTCATGTCCAACCCTTTGCAATCTCATGGACTGCAGCAAGTCAGGCTTACTTGTCCTTCACCACCTCCCAGAGTTTGCTCAACTCATATCCATTGAGTCAGCGATACCACCCAACCAACTCATCTTCTTTTGTCCCCTTCTCCTCCTGCCCTCAGTCTTTCCCAGCATCAGGGTCTTTTCCAATGAGTTGTCTCTTCACATCAGGTGGTCAAAGTATTGGAGCTTCCTCTTCAGCATCAGACCTTCCAATGAACATTCAGGGTTTATTTCTTTTAAGACTGACTAGTTTGATCTTCTTGCTGTCCAAGGGACTCTTGAGAGTCTTCTCCAGCACCACGGTTTGAAAGCATCAATTCTTCGTCCTCGCATGGTACACATGGAAAATTGTCAGGGCAGTAAAACCTTGTGAGCAGAAGCAGAGAAACTCCTAAACAGGAAGGCAGAAGAGGCCTTTCAAAGATGTCATGTAACTGGGAAAAACAACTTTTAAAAAATATGATATGGCTGTGAACTGCTCAGCAGTAGCTAATAGAACACCTGGAGTTCCTCTGTAAGGAAGGTGACCGGCTTTTTATCCAGCAAAAGTTTTAGGCAAATCCACACGTTATCAGAAGTGATGCCAGTGCCACACTGGTCAGAGCACAGAGTTACCCCAGTGATTCACAAAGTGTGGTGAGCATGTGCAGGGGAAAACGGAAGTACGTTTTCCTTCATACACGCCTGCGCACAACACACATCGCGTAGTAGGCAATGTAGTTTGCGGGAAATCTGTAGGGATATAGAGAAGAAACGAGCTTAGAGTAATGAAGAGACTGCTGACTAAAGATATATAGAAAACCAATCGGAATACTTGAAACGCAGAAATGGGCCAGGTTACTCACTGTCGCAAACCACCAAGAGACTGCAACAGCTACTAGTGATGCATTTGGGACAGACAAACCAGAAATGAAGTTCAAGTTACAAGGCCAATAAAAATTCAGTGGGAACTAGATTCAATTTGCAAGAAATTTAGCAGTCCAGTAGAAAACACTCTCTCAATCCAGTGTGTTAAGTATTCCCTTACCTCCTGTGTGAACCTCAGACGATTTTCTGTGATGAATTCTGTGAACATGTTGTCATTCTAATGCAATAGATATAAGTACAAATTAATTCCCTCAATCCCATAACAGTTTAACACAAAATAGAGTCTGCAGTATGCCAAGCATTATACTATGGGCTTTCACACTTATTCCTCTATTCTGGGCCTTATCCCATTCCTCTATTTATCATTATTATTGCTGCTGTTGTTATTATTATTATTAATTGCACTGCGTCTTCATTGCTGCACAGGCTTGCTCTAGTTACAGCAGACAGGGGTTACTCTTCCCAGCTGCAGTGCACCTCTCACTGTGGTGGCTCCTCCTGCTGCACAGCATGGGTTCTGGAGTGCACAGGCTTTAGTGGCTGTCACTGCGGTGGCTCCTCCTGTTGCAGAGCATGGGTTCTGGAGTGCACAGGCTTTAGTGGCTGTCACTGCGGTGGCTCCTCCTGTTGCAGAGCATGGGTTCTGGAGAGCACAGGCTTTAGTGGCTGTCACTGCGGTGGCTCCTCCTGTTGCAGAGCATGGGTTCTGGAGAGCACAGGCTCTAGTGGCTGCAGCGTGCAGGCTCAGTGGTCACGGCTCCTGAGCTTTGATGCCCTGAAGCGTGTGCAATCTTCCTGGACCAGAGATCGAACCCATGTCCTCTGCTTTGACAAGTGGATTCTTAAGCCTTGGACCACCAAGCAAATCCTGCCTTATTCTATCCTACTGATGAAACATAATTCACACTCACTTGGTAGGAAGGATTGAGATTTGCCTACTCAAACTCCAGTAAGCATTCAAAATAAAGGCAAACACTCCAAAAGCAAAGAAGTTATTCCCTTCTTTTCCTCCTTCGATAGTCTCAGGATTTCATCTTTCAGTCTAGTCAGATAGGGTTATACAAAATGTTTTTAACTTTTTTACTGCCAACTCAAAATCTGGTCAAAATATATTCCATAATATCAAAAAACACACATACAACACCCCTAAATAAGTCATTATTTTAGCTAAGTGAATAGCATAAGAGAAACCTGACTTTTACAGCTGGAAATGCAGGCATCAAAAAATGGAGGCCTAAAGCTAAGTAAACACGGTAAAACCCAACAAAAAACTTCCTAAAAATGAGTAATCCAATTCACCATATTCAGACTTCATGAGAAAGGAACTATGACCATCCAAAATTCTTGCCTAAAGTACATGTGTAAGTCCGCTGTTAAGATGACCTCCTCAACTAGACTGAATGCTTATCGAGAGCGTGTCCCAGACATCCCATCATCCCCAGTAGCTAATACGTGCTTGGTAGAAAAGAAAAAGGGGGGTGGGGGGAGAAGTCATATTTACTTGCTGTTGCTGCTGCTAAGTCACTTCAGTCGTGTCCGACTCTATGTGACCCCATAGACGGCAGCCCACCAGGCTCCCCTGTCCCTGGGATTCTCCAGGCAAGAACACTGGAGTGGGTTGCCATTTCCTTCTCCAATGCATGAAAGTGAAAGGTGAAAGTGAAGTCACTCAGTCATGTCTGACTCTTAGCGACCCCATGGACTGCAGCCTACCAGGCTCCTCCGTCCATGGGATTTTCCAGGCAAGAGTACTGGAGTGGGGTGCCATCGCCTTCTCCAATATTTACTTGAGGACTTAAATAATTAAACATACCCTTTTTAAGACAGTTGCCTAAAATTCCTAGCATCCGATATGCTAAGAACCAACCATGCACTTTCCCAAGACTACTGCAGAATCTTTCAAACAAATATCTTGGAGAACATACTCTGCCATGTCTTTTGAAAACAGAGAAAATAATTTAAATTCAATACAAGTGGACCACTAGCGTGAAGATGACTTCTGGAGACAAACTTCCTGTGGGAAATTCTTCTCTTAGGTTCTTTCTGACCCTTGCTTGGGGTTTCTGCTCCAGAGGAGCCCATCAAAGGTGATGAGAAATGTGATGGCTTTATAAGCAAGAACCCATTTCCAAGGCTGAGTGTCCATATCATAAATAACTAAAGCCCATGGACTCTTCAGAATTCTATGGCAGCCAGTCATTCCCTGTAAAGTAGCTATCTTAATGAGACTGGGGAGGTCTTTGATGAAGCTTATCCACTTCCTAAGAACTGTCTTCCCATTGGGTTGGCACTAGCACTCTGAAGGTGAAGACTATCCAGATTCTCCTTGACTTATGGCCACTCTTACACAGATCTCTGAAGACAGATGTTCACAATTGCAACAACTCCCAGCAGAGCTCTATTACTCCATAACCCAGAAGATTCAGATTTCCAGAAGAAGAGAAGGTGATTCTCCCACATCCTGGAGAGAAGCTGACCTAACAATAAGAATAGTGATCAACTACAGCTACCTACAGAGCCTCCCAAAGAGCCTCTGCTGTCAGGAGTTGGCAATTGAGCTGCAGGCCTTGGAGAGAGAGGGACCAGAACCAAGGGCTGCTGCTAAGTTGCTTCAGTCATGTCCAACTCTATGCGACCCCATAGACAGCAGCCCACCAGGCTCTGCCATCCTTGGGATTCTCCAGGCAAGAACACCAGAGTGGGTTGCCATTTCCTACTCCAATGCATGAAAGTGAAAAGTGAAAGGGAAGTCACTCAGTCGTGTCCGACTCTTAGCGACCCATGGACCGCAGCCCACCAGACTCCTCCATCCATGGGATTTTCCAGGCAAGAGTATTGGAGTGGGGTGCCATTGCCTTCTCCGAACCAAGGGCTAGATGACCTAAACTGTTACTGGGAGGAGGAGGGAACATGTGGAGTGCACATATCATGAGGGCAGGAATGTTTTCTATTTATGTCGATATCCTTCATAGGTAGAAGAGTTCCTGGGAAACACTTAATGGACATTTTTAAAGTGAATGAAAAACAATGAATCAGTGAATCAATGAAACAATCAAGCATGAACAGTACAAGGAGCAGATGTTTTACAGTACAAGGAGCAGATGTTTTAAAGTTTCTATCATGGATTGATTTGTGCTCCCCTCAAAAAAGATGCATTGAAATCTTAACCCCCCCCCCAGTACCTTAGAATATGATCTTATATTTGGAAATACAGTCCAGATAATTTGCAGATACAATTAGTTAAGTCGTGATCAGGGACTTCCTGGTGGTCCTGTAGCTAAGATGCCACACTCCCAGAGCAGAATCTGCCAGCAATGCAGGAGACCTGAGTTCAATCCCTGGGTCAGGGAGGTCCCCTGGAGAAGGGAATGGCTACTCACTCCAATATTCTTGCTTGGAGAATTCCATGGACAGAAGAGCCTAGAGGGCTATAGTCCATGGAGTCGCAAAGAATCAGACATGACTGAGCAACTAACACTTTAATCCATTAAAGACAAGATGTCCTTATAAAAAGGGGGAATCCATACACAGACAGATATGCATTGAATGAAGATGATGTGAAATGGCCCCAGGAAAAGAGGGCTATCTGCAAGCCAAGGAGGGAGGCCTGGAACAGATTGCTTCCTCACAGCCTCAGAAGGAACCAGTCCTGCCCACACCTTGACCTTGGACTTGAAGCCTCTGGAACTGTGAGACAGTACATTTCCATAGTTTAAGCCACCCACCTGGTGGTATTTTTGCTTCAGCAGCCCTAGCAAACTAAACAATCCTGCAGGTTCTCCCTGCTCCTGTCCTGTCTGTTCTCCCCAGAGCAACCACCGTGATCAATTATACCATGTCTCTTCGCCACACAAAATACACAATAGCTTCCATCACGCTGAGAACACAATGCAAATTCCTTATCACGGTCCACCAGGCTCTGACTCCCGGCTCCCTCACTGACCTCATAATCTACCCTTCTCTCCTTCACTCCCTTCTCCCTCCAGCCTCTTTACTGTTTTTCGAAATAGTCAAGAATGCTTCCGTCTCATAACTTTCCCACTTGCTGTTCATCCTCTCTAAGACTCTATTCCTTAATATGTGTATTATCTGTACCTCAGTTCATTCAGATCTCATGGGAAGGGCTTCAAGAGAGGACTTTTTGATAAACCTGTCTAAAATAGCAACCCACAGCACCTTTATCCTTTATTCTGTGGCTGTACAGCAGTTACTGCTTCCTGATATATTCAGTGTTTACATGTCCATTTTCTGTCTTCTCCTTTAAAATGTGTGAGGATGGAGACAATGTTTTATTTACATCTGAGGATACATTCGTATCCTCAGCACCCAGAACAGTGCCTGACACATAGGAGGTACACTGAATAATTATGTGGTGAAACACTGAACGTAATAATTTACACACACAAGGATGCTCTGACATCCTTGAAAAGTCTATAAAAAAGAAGATATCACTCAGTCACTAAACATCTACTTGGCACTTCTTTTGCAGCTGGGACTGGAATAGACACAGGAGAGATACATATACATCCATCATGGACTGAGCCCTTGAGAAGCTTGGCGAGAAATATAAGCATGTTCTGTGAGTTACAAAGGAGAAAACAATCAGTCCTACCTGGCAGGTAGGAAAGGCTTCTTGGAGTAAGTAACAGGTGAATGCAGGCTTAAAAGAACTTTCAATATAAAAGAGGCCCCATAATCATGCCCAAGATAGCATGGGACAGACTGGCAGATTTGGATGACAGAAAGTACTGAAATATTGTTGGAGCACAAGAGTTCATGGGCACAAGAGCCCAGTGCTGACGAGGTTAGAGTTGAGGTTCAGTGGAAAAGCAGGGGACAGATAGCTTATTTCCCATTTTAAGAAATTGGGAGTTTATCCTAGGGCCCAAAGAACTTTCCTAAGACCCAGCCCAGAGGACACATTACTAGTTTAAAGTCTGAAAGGGATCACAACTCTACTACCAGCATTTGTTCTTGTTGTTGTTGCTTAGTCGCTAAGTCGTGTCTGACTGTTTGCAACCCCAATGACTGTGGCCCACCAGGCTCCTCTGTCCATGGGATTCTCCAAGCAAGAAACCTAATCCTCTAACAACACGCATCACAACTCTAACTACCAGCATTTGTTGCTGTTCAGTCACCAAGTCGTGTCCAACTCTTTGAGACCCCATGGACTGCAGCACACAAGGCTTCCCTGTCCATCACCAACTCCCAGAGCTTGCTCAAACTCATCTCCATCAAGTCAGTGATGCCATCCAACCATCTCATCCTCTGTCATCCCTTTCTCCTTCTGCCTTCAATCTTTCCGAACATCAGGGTCTTTTCCATTGAGTCAGTTCTTTACAAGCCAAGGTATTGGAGCTTCAGCTTCAGCAACAGTACTTTCAATGAGTATTCAGGGTTGATTTCTTTTAGGATTGACTGGTTTGATCTCCTTGCAGTCCAATGGACTCTCAAGAGTCTTCTTCAGCACCACAGTTCAAAAGCATCAATTCTCCAGCGCTCAGCCTTCTTTAGGTCCAACTCTCACATCCACACATGACTACTGGACCAGCATTTACCATTTTGCAAAAATTACTTTGGAATAACAGCTAAAAAGGAACAAAAATGCATGCGGGCAATTTGATTTGTTAGAGATGGGAACTTTGGGGTTGTTGGTTTCTTTTTATTTTCTATTAAAGTGCGGTTTGGTCAAGGTCTATTACCTGTTGGCTTAGTCTCCAGTTTTATAATTGCTACTTCTCTATGTAAGTCTGATTTCCCTGGCATCAACACATCTCTTGAGACAGCGTGTCACAATTATTTGTTGATTTTACTTGAAGTACTTTAGCCCTCAACTGTGCGTTAGTCCCAGTTTTAACAAAGAGAACAGGCCAGTCGTACATAAGGACTGCCGCTAACAAATTGGTTTTTCTAACCATTTGAGTCCTGAGCGTCAGGCCTTCTGGTTGTCAGTTTTCCAATCACAAACCCTTAGTGCATTTATCTAGTCTAACTTGTTTTTGATTTTCTTAATGAAATCCTTTTTTCTTTTCCTAAGCAAAATCTCCCACAGAGTCCAGTGTATAAAATCTGTACGGCCATGTTTAATTCATTACAAATACATTATGCAGATTTAAGTTTGTACCATTTGTTTATAGTAAAAATGATTGGTGAATGCAATACGGCTTTTTTGATGAATTGGATATTTTCAATCCTGACTGATGGAAGACAGCCATGGACCTGTTATTAACATCAGGAAATCTGGTTCTGTATATATATATATATTTTTTTTTTTGAAAATACATTTCTTTTCTGAAACTGACTCATAGATTCTGAAAGCAATCAAAGCAGAGCTAGAAATTTTATCCTATGTCTCATTTATAGACTGCAATAGTGTATTTAAGTTGTATGTTGGATGTTGTAAACTCATCACTCTAGACTCCAGTTTAGTTCAGTTTAGTTCATAGTATGTTTTTTAATTAATTGCCATTGTTTACAAATTGAAAGATTTTACTTAAAAATCTGTGTTTCTTGCTGGAGAGGAGAGGGTGTGGAGAAAAGGGAACTCTCTTACACTGCTGGTGGGAATGCACGCTAGTGCAGCCGTTATGGAGAACACTGTGGAGATTGCTTAGAAAACTGGAAATACAAGTGCCATATGACCCAGCAATCCCACTGCTGGGCATACACACTGAGGAGACCAGAATTGAAAGAGACACATGTACCCCAATGTTCATTGCAGCACTGTTTACAAGAGCCAGGACATGGAAGCAACTTAGATGTCCATCTGCAGACTAATAGATAAGGAAGTTGTGGTACATATACAAAATGGAATATTACTCAGTCATAAAAAAGGATTCATTTGAGTCAGTTCTAATGAGTTAGATGAAACTGGAACCTATTATACAGTGAAATAAGTCAGAAAGAGAAACACCAATAGAGTATATTAATGCATGTATATGGAATTTAGAAAGACAGTAATGATGATCCTATATGCAAGGCAGCAAAAGAGACACAGATATAAAGAACAGACTTTTGGACTCTGTGGGAGAAGGCAAGGGTGAGATGACTTGAGAGAACAGCATTGAAACATGTATATTACCATATGTAAAACAGATGACCAGTGCAAGTTCGATGCATGAGGCATCAAACTCAAAGCCATTGCTCTGGGTCAACCCAGAGGGATGGGGTGGGGAGGAAGGTGGAAGCGGGGGTCAGGACAGGGGGAAACATGTGCACCTGTGGCTGATTCATGTCAATATATGACAAAAACCACCACAATATTGTAAAGAAATTATCCTCCAATTAAAATAATTGATTAAAAAATAAAAAACAAAAATAAGAATTAGAGAACATTAGGGTAGGTCAGAGAAGGTGATGGCACCCCACTCCGGTACTCTTGCCTGGAAAATCTCATGGACAGAGGAGCCTGGAAGGCTGCAGTCCATGGGGTCACTAAGAGTCAGACATGACTGAGCGACTTCACTTTCACTTTTCACTTTCATGCAATGGAAAAGGAAATGGCAACCCACTCCAGTGTTCTTGCCTGGAGAATCCCAGGGACAGGGGACCCTGGCGGGCTGCCGTCTATGGGGTCGCACAGAGTTGGACACGACTGAAGCAACTTAGCAGCAGTAGCAGCAGCAGCAGGGTAGGTCACCTAAAATATGGTAAAAATCTGTTGCATTTCTTAGATGGCACAAAATCTTAAGTGTGCCATTTCAGAGCTCACTTCCAATTATATCTTATGTTTATTTGTGTATTTTCTTGTGCTCTTATATTGACATTATTTCAGAACGACTTGTCCATTTAGTTTGTATTCATGGCATTGGAGAGCTATTTTTTTCCCCGAAATTGTTGCTGTATAAGAAAATTTTATCTATTGTTCTGTAAAACCTTTACAAAATTCTGGTAGATTTAAGTAAGCATGCTATTTATTAATTTATGAAATAAACAAATATTTTTTGTAGACATAAAAATATCTGGATTTCTGATTTCTCTTGAAATCTCCGAGAATCTGCAAAAATCATATTCCTGCCTATAACTACTTCTTTAGATGGTTTGCTGTTTCCAGATAACCTTACACACACACACACAATCTTCCACTCCATACCCTTATGGGTCCTACAGCAATTATATTTGTGCTCCCTGAACTATACATCCAAAGATGTTGGGAGAAGCTGTATTCCCTTCTCTCTGTCTCTACTCTATCACTCTACCCCAATCCAGGACACCATCAGGCTCCCTGTGGGCCACTGCAGTAACCTCCTACATGTTCTTATTCCGGGCTACCCTCCCTCTGCAAGCCTATTTGTGTTGTATTTGCCCTGGCTCCATTCCTTATCCTTCCCTGCCTCATGTAGTCTGCATTTTCCAGACACTCATATTAGCTGTCTTCTGACTGGGATCAGCCAAGGGGGCGGCACTACAGGAGGTCAGATGAGGGTTACAAGGAAAAGCCAATGCCTGTGTGTCCCTCCTCTCCGCCTTGTGCAGCAACTCTAACAGGAGCATCTCCCTCCCACGACTCTATCTCCTGAAGTCTTTACACAGGTCGTTTCTCCTATTAGGAATAGCCTTGGGCTCCCAACAAGGAGATGGCACATTTGAAAAGAATAATTCAAGGTGAATTTATTTGCAAAGGGATTATTTACAAAGATATAGATACAAAGGAACTTGGAGAAGGAAATGGCAACCCACTCCAGTACTCTTGCCTGGAGAATCCCATGGACAGAGGAGCCTGGCAGGCTACAGTCCATGGGGTCACAAAGAGTTGGACACGACTGAGCGACTAAATGACAGAGGAATCACAGGGGTTAGTGCTTAGCACTCCTAGACTCAGTAACAAGGAGAGAGTCAGGCAGAGGTTTGCCTTCGTAAGGAGCAGGTACCTTCAGGCGAGAGATACAGCCAGCTGAAGACAGCTCCGCAGGAAGGAGCGAGGGGAACAAAATCCCTCAGAATAAAATGACTTTCCTCCTTTCTCTGGGTTTCTCTACCATGGAACTATGTCATCATTTGGGGCCAGTAGTTCTATGTGGACAAGCAGGGCCGCCTTGTGCATTGCTGGGTGTTTAGCAGCGTTCTGGGAGATATCGAAACAACTGAAGTTGTCTCTAGACACTGTCTAATGTCCCCTGGGGATCAAAATCACTCCCCGGGTGAGAACCACGGAAGTTCAACTACCTGTTGTAGTCCATTCAGGTCAGCCGCTCAGAGCAAAGAGAGAGGTAGAGAAAGGGGGAGGATGGTTCTGGAAGGGCAAACAAAAGACAGTTGGCCCAACTCTTGGCTCTACATTAACCTGACCTGGTATTGAGCCCCACTTTTACCTGGTGCCCACTGAGAAAGCCCTTTCCTAGCCAGCCCCCCACTTGTTAAATAAAACTCTCACTCATTATTCTAACTAACTCTTCCCTGTTCTTTCCCCTCAGACCTTATCACAGCTGGCAATAATGTATTTTATGTGTCTGTTTATTTTTAATATATGTCTCACCTGTGGACCAAAGCCCTTCTGAGGATATGGGCCATGACAGGCCATTCACCTGTCACCTAGCACAGCGGTGGCATAAAGTTGGAGCTCAATAAACATATGATGAATAATTGAATTACGATGAGTGTGCTAACTTGACAGCATATGTTAATGTGCTGGAGGGTTTTGTTAGGTTAAATTTGTTTTGGATCACATTTGGGTGTTCTCGTAGTTAAACAAATAAAATATATTTCAAATACAGTCAAGAAATAAAATCTGACTCAAATATTCAAACAACTCTTACCTCAAGTTCATGAAAAACATAAAAATCTCTTACCTAGTAGAGCTTCCTTATTTTATACATGAAACTAAGTTAAACTAATGAGACAGACAAAACCAGGCAAATCAATAATAAGAGTATTCACAAAAAGAATGCAAAATTTCTGAATAAATGTAATTTGGTCTATAAAAATATTTTAAATGGAGAAAAACTTAAAAGGTAGAAATAAAAAGTAGTTATTGGGCGCAGTAACCTAGTTAATAAAAATGAAAACAATGTTTAAAATGAATAAACTCACTTGTATACTCACATTCATAGAAGCATTGGTCACAGTAGTCAGAAGATGGAAGGAAGCCACAGGTCTATCAACAAATTAATGGATCAACAAAATGTGGCATAGCTTCCCTGGTGGCTCAGCTGGTAAAGAATCTGCCTGCAATGCAGGAGACCTGGGTTTGATCCCTACGTTGGGAAGAGCCCCTGGAGAAGGGAACAGCTACCCACTCCAGTATTCTGGCCTGGAGAATTCCATGGACTGTATAGTTTATGGGGTCAAAGCAAAGAGTCAGACATGAGTGAGCAGCTTTCACTTTCATATACATATGATGAATATTTTTCAGCCTTACAAAGGAAGAAAATTCCGACACATGTTACATTATGGATGAATCTTGAGGACATTATGCTAAGTGAAACAAGGCAGTCACAAAAGGGCAAATTCTATATGGTTCTATTTATATGAGGCATCTAGATTAATCACATTCATAGAGACATAAAGTACAATGGTGGTTGCCAGGGCCTGGAGGAAGCGGGTGATGGGGAGTTGTTTAATGAGCATAGAGTTTCAGTTTTGCAAAATGAAAAAGTTCTGGAGATTGCACAGCAATGTAAATATACTTAACACTATTGAATTTTAAATGGTTAAAATGGTACATTTTATGTTAGGTATATTTTACTACAAAAATAAAAGTTTAAAAAGGCAAAAAGTAAGTAAATATATAAATAAGTAAGATCACTCAAAATACAAAAATAAAAATAAGTGGTATCTATACCAGTACAAGGAAAGCTATGGCAAACCTAGACAGTGTTAAAAAGCAGAGACATTACTTTGCCAACAAAGGTCCATATAGTAAGGGCTCTGGTATTCCCAGTGGTCACATATGGTTGTGAGAGCTTGACTGTAAAGAAGGCAGAGCGCCAAAGAACTGATGCCTTCATGGTGCTGGAGAAGATTCCTGAAAGTCCCTCCTTGGTCAGCAAGGAGATCAAATGAATCAATCTTAAGGGAAATGAATGCTGAATACTCATTGGAAGGACAGATGCTGAATCTGAAGCTCCAGTATTTTGGTCACCTGATATGAAGAGCCAACTCATTGGAAAAGTCCCTGATGCTGGGAAAGATTGAGGGCAGAAGGATAAGACGGCATCAGAGGATGAGATGGCTGGATGGCATCACCGGTGCAATGGACATGAACTCAGGCAAACTCTGAGAGATGGTGAGAGACAGGAAGGCCTGGTGTACTGCAGTCTATGTGGTCGCAAAGAGTTGGACATGACAGGGCAACTGAACAACAGCAGCAACTTAGCAATACAAAGTCCTCGGGTTATCACTACCAAAAGACAGGCATACGTTCCATCGGAGACTGTGACCCATTTAATTTCTGCCTGGTGATTCTGCTGCTGGCTGATGTCAGAGAAACACACTTTTAGGTCAGTGTGGGAAGCAGCAGAGAGTAGCATTAAGGGCATGAATCCAGAGACAGATTGTCTAGGCTCAAATCCCTGCGGCTTCTACTTCTTACTTGCTGTGTGAACTTGAACAGGCTGTTTAACTTCTCTGTGCTTTAGCTTTCTCATCAGTACAATAAGAATAATGATACTAATAGCTTATAGTGAACAGTGTCAGATTCATGATATCCGAAGAAGATTTAGCTTCGGGACCAACGACCAGGCTTGATCACTCAAGAGCTTCTGTGTAGCAGAGTTTTATTAAAGTGAAAAAAGGGCAGAGAACGCTTCTGGCATCAACATCAGAAGGGGAATGGAGAATGTCCCCCTCGCTAGTGTGAGCAAGGGAGTTATATATTTTTTAATTAGTTATTACAATAAATCAAAAGAATGTCTCAAGGTTGTAAAGGTCTTACTAGACCCACTCCCATAATTTACATTTTAAGATAACAGGATTAGCCAGAAGGTTTTCAGGAAGGAGAAACTGTCCTCAAGCAGGATACATTGTTGTTATATAATCCTTAAGTACAGAGTTTAAACTGAGTTGTTCGTTGTGTAAACATCAGTTCCTGGCTTAAAGAAAAAAAACGTTTTATGTGACTAAGACTAAGGAATGTAGAGAAAAAAAAAATGTTTGTCCTTTCCTCCTCCTTGAGAATTCCAAACCCATATCTCCTCTTCGAGAGCCCCAGACCTCTTTTTCCTCCTCAAGGACCCCGGACTTCTTATCAACCTGCCTAGGAATTGACTCTCTCGATACTACATACTTCATAAAATCATTGAAAAAATTTTTGTGGTTGTATTCTCAGACATACATTAGGCTTCCTTTCCATGAAGTCTTATTTTACTTTTCTTCCCTTTGGGTACAAGACTAAAAGAGTCCATCCTTCTTGCAACAAACTGCTCCCTTGAGAGGCATTTGTATTTACTCTAGGCCAAGGGGCCAGCTGAGCTATTTCAAGTCCTGAAAGATGATGCTGTGAAAGTGCTGCACTCAATATGCCAGCAAATTTGGAAAACTCAGCAGTGGCCACAGGACTGGAAAAGGTCAGCTTTCATTCCAATCCCTAAGAAAGGCAATGCCAAAGAATGCTCAAACTACCGCACAATTGCACTCATCTCACACGCTAGTAAAGTAATGCTCAAAATTCTCCACGCCAGGCTTCAGCAGTACGTGAACTGTGAACTTTCAGATGTTCAAGCTGTGTTTAGAAAAGGCAGAGGAACCAGAGATCAAATTGCCAACATCCGCTGGATCATGGAAAAAGCAAGAGAGTTCCAGAAAAACATCTACTTCTGCTTTATTGACTATGCCAAAGCCTTTGACTGTGTGGATCACAATAAACTGTGGAAAATTCTGAAAGAGATGGGAATACCAGACCACCTGATCTGCCTGTTGAGAAATCAGTATGCAGGTCAGGAAGCAACAGTTAGAACTGGACATGGAACAACAGACTGGTTCCAAATAGGAAAAGGAGTATGTCAAGGCTGTATATCGTCACCCTGCTTATTTAACTTCTATGCAGAGTACATCATGAGAAACGCTGGGCTGGAAGAAGCACAAGCTGGAATCAAGATTGACAGGAGAAATATCAATAACCTCAGATATGCAGATGACACCACCCTTATGGCAGAAAATGAAGAAGAACTAAAGAGCCTCTTGACGAAAGTGAAAGAGGAGAATGAAAAAGTTGGCTTAAAGCTCAACATTTGGAAAACTAAGATTATGGCATCCAGTCCCATAACTTCATGGCAAATAGATGGGGAAACAGTGGAAACAGCATCAGAGTTTATTTTTCTGGGCTCCAAAATCACTGCAGATGGTGACTGCAGCCATGAAATTAAAAGACGCTTACTCCTTGGAAGGAAAGTTATGACCAACCTAGATAGCATATTCAAAAGCAAAGACATTACTTTGCCAACAAAGGTCCGTCTAGTCAAGGCTACGGTTTTTCCAGTGGTCATGTATGGATGTGAGAGTTGGACTATGAAGAAAGCTGAGAACCGAAGAATTGATGCTTTTGAACTGTGGTGTTGGAGAAGACTCTTGAGAGTCCCTTGGGCTTTAAGGAGATCCAACCGGTCCATCCTAAAGGAGATCAGTCCTGGGTGTTCATTGGAAGGACTGATGTTGAAGCTGAAACTCCAATATTTTGGCCACCTGATGTGAAGAGCTGACTCATTGGAAAAGACTCTGATGCTGGGAAACATTGAGGGCAGGAAGAGAAGGGGACAATGGAGGATGACATGGTTGGATGGCATCACGGACTCAATAGACATGGGTTTGGGTGGACTCTGGGAGTTGGTGATGGACAGGGAGGCCTGGCGTGCTGTGGTTCATGGGGCACAAAGAGTCGGACATGACTGAGTGACTGAACTGAACTGAAGTGTCTAGCAAGTGGCAAATCCTTTAGCCTTTCAAAGGTCTGTCTGTGCATTGTGGCAACAATGGCTGTCAGGATCTCCCTGCTGTTCAAGTGAGAAAGCTTTGTCCAGGCAAAGCTAGAACCTCACCACCTGTTCTCTTATTAACTCTTTGAGCCTTCGTTTTCCACCTGACATATGATAAGCAGGTAGATAAATAATTTATGAACTCAACTCCCTTCCTGGTTTTAATCTTACATTTTCCACAGAACATCTTAGTGTTGGAAAGGCAACATTTATTAATTTCAGAAGAATATGACCTAGATGTGACCCAGTAAAATAAAATAGAAATTACACTTTTATGTCAATTCAAGATGAACCATTAATCACAAATAAACAAGCTAAAACACCTATTAGTTCAGTTCAGTTCAGTCGCTCAGTTGTGTCCGACTCTTTGCGACCCCATGAATCGCAGCATGCCAGGCCTCCCTGTCCATCACCAACTCCTAGAGTTCACTCAAACTCATGTCCATCGAGTCGGTGATGCCATCCAGCCATCTCATCCTCTGTTGTCCCCTTCTCCTCCTGCCCCCAATCCCTCCCAGCATCAGCCTTTTCTAATGAGTCAACTCTTCGCATGAGGTGGCGAAAGTACTGGAGTTTTAGCTTTAGCATCATTCCTTCCAAAGAAATCCCAGGGCTGATCTCCTTTAGAATGGACTGGTTGGATCTCCTTGCAGTCCAAGGGACTCTCAAGAGTCTTCTCCAACACGACAGTTCGAAAGAGTCAATTCTTCGGCACTCAGCTTTCTTCACAGTCCAACTCTCACATCCATACATAACCACTGGAAAAACCATAGCCTTGACTAGACAGACCTTTGTTGGCAAAGTAATGTCTCTGCTTTTTAATATGCTATCTAGGTTGGTCATAACTTTCCTTCCAAGGAGTAAGCATCTTTTAATTTTATGGCTGCACTCACCATCTATACATGACTTCAAAACCATGAAATTTTGCTAGCTTTCAAAAAAGAATAAAATAATAAGTATTCCCTTCTTCAACTGTACGTTATCCTTTAAACATAGATTTAATATAGGAAGAAGATAGAGAAAATTTACATTTAAAAAAATTTAAGTATCATTACAAAAAGTTGGGGGAAGTACCAAGAATACAAATGATTTTTAAAAAGAAAACTTAGACAATCATAAATAGACATGACATGTGAACTCCGGGAGTTGGTGATGGACAGGGAGGCCTGGCGTGCTGCGATTCATGGGGTCGCAAAGAGTTGGACACAACTGAGCAACTGATCTGATCTGATTTGATTGTACCTTACATAGAGTTGAAAGGCAAAAGAGGGACTACCTATGACTAAAGTGCATAATAATTGTAAAGAACTAAATGGCCTGGTTTATCTTCTTTGATTAATTTTTCATCTTCACATCTCTTTGCTCTCATTTCTAAACAACCTAAAACACATCATTTCTTTCATCATTATATCCCAAAGCTTCATGGACTATTTAGTACTCACTAGTTTCTACAGTACACTTAAACATTACAAGCATTGAAGAACATGAAAGCTCTCCTTACACATCACCATTACTGTCTTTTATCTGGGCCATCTCTAAAATATAGAACGTTGGCTTTGATTTTGTCATCAGCCTGTTTATCCATTTAGCAATTTTTATCGAGTGACTCCTATACCAGGAGCTGGGAAATAGCAAGAAGTTCCGGCTACATAAAAGCTATATTCCAACTGCAGGAACAGAACATGCAAAGAACTTTGCATATTCAAGGCAGAAAGAATAACCAGTGGAAGAACCATAAGGTAGGACAGAACATATTCAAAAAACAGCAAGAAAGCCTGGAAGGAAAGCGAGAACAGTACGAAATGAGGCCAGAGGGGTAACCGGGACGTATGGTAGGGACTTCGAATTGTATTCTGTGTAATGGGAAGCACCGAGAACTTGAAAGCCAGGATGTGACAGACCCTGGCTCACACCTGCAGATCATTCTGGGAGCAGGAAATATGTGGAGACCACAGAGTAAATGGGCTTCCCTTGTGGATCAGCTAGTAAAGAATCCACCTCCAGTGTGGGAGACCTGGGTTCAATCCCTGGGTTGGGAAGACCCCCTTGAGAAAGGAAAGGCTACCCACTCCAGTATTCTGGCCTGGAGAATTCCATGGACTGTATATTCCATGGGGTCACAAAGAGTCGGATACGACTGAGTGACTTTCACTTTCACCTTACAGTGTAAATGGAAGAAGCAAGAGACAAAGAAACAAATTAGGCAGGAATAGAGGTACAGACATACAGAATGGACACATGGACACAGGTTGGGTGGACACAGGAGAGGATGAAATGAATTAGGATATTAGAATTGGCATATATACACTACAATGTATAAAATAGATTGCTAGTGGGAAGCTGCTGTACAGCACAGGGAGCTCAGCTCAGTGCGCTGTGATGACTTATAGGGTAGGATGGGGGTGGAAGGAAGGTTTAAGAGGCAGGGGATATATGTATGCATATAGCTGATTCACTTCATTGTACAGCAGAAACTAACATAACTTTGTAAAGCAGTTATCTTCTAATTAAAAAAAGAAATTAGGATGTTATTGTTGCAGAAACCAGTATTTGAGAAACCAAGCACCACACTCAGAGAGTTAGAGAACTCAGGTTTATTATGCCAGCAGGCCCAGAGGAGTTAACACTCCAAGCTCTGAGCCCCGAACAAAGGGATTACAGAGTTTTTATAGACAGACTGTAGTGGGCAACACTAGCTGTTAATAGGCTGGTTTAAACTAAGGGGTTTCGTGCGCACAGAAACAGTAGTCAAGATGGGGAGGGGGATGCCTGACCTTTACATGGACAGGCATGATTAAGCAGGCTTGCAGGGGCTGGGCAATTGCAAAGAGCAGGACGCAGATGAGTGAGATAAGCTCCAGCTCCTAGTATTGCAGGTCCCCACTTTCTGAGACTACATGACCTACGTGATCTAGACTTTGCAAGGGGCAAGCTGAGTTACAGAGGCAGAAGGAGAAGGAGGTCATGTAAAATTTTAACTTTTCCTCTTCATTATTAGTTGAGCCAAGAGATGATGGTGAGCTGGATAAAGAGAGTAAGGGCAGATAAGAAGAGAAGTGGCTGGATTCAGAACACATTCTGAATGTGGAGACAACAGATTTGTCGATTGTAGGATGGAAAGCATGGGATAATAATTAATACTTGTTTTTTATTTATGAATGTTTCATAAAATTCCAACAACGCATCTTGCAAAGTTCAAGTCAATCAAGAAATTGTCATGCACACATGTACTAAAAGAAAACACTAAAGTTTTAACAATATCCACCTAAACAGAAGGAAAAACAGATTTCCAAATAATTACATCTAAACTGTTTTCTTATACATGAAATGCTTTTGGGCATAGCACCAGCATAGTAGAATTTATTGGAATTTTAAAGTACATAAAAACAAAATTGTTCATATTTTGATCTTCATACACTTTACTACTTTTCTTTCTCAATTTTAGATTAAAAAAATGTTTCAGTGTAACATAAACATTTCTGTAATTAATGAATAGAAGTATCACCAAATATTCTGCTGATTAGCCGCTGCAGAAACAACTGACAAATTCCTATTTGAAATGACAACCCACTCCAGTGTTCTTGCCTGGGAAATCCCATGGATGGAGGGACCTAGTGGGCTCCACTGGGTCTCAAAGAATCACACACAACTTAGCAACTAAACAACAACATTCAGCCATTTAATCTACCAATCACTGCTGATCATTTTTACCATTCTAACAACTATTGTTAATCTACCATTTTAAAATCATTCTGTTATCAGAAATGACACAAGCTTTCCAAAGAATTTCCTCACAGCAGGTGAAATTTTTAAAAAAAATTTAAAAAGCCCTATGACTGACTTCAGCAGTGTCACTTCCTTCAACTTACAGCTTTGATAACATTTCCTGTGTGCCTTGTCTTTCTTTACAGTATAAACCATTTAATCATTAATCCTTTACAAATTAATCATATATCTTCAATACAAACTGATAGAGATTTGTTATTTCTGAAAATCTACTTGGTTTACATCAAGGGCTGCCCACAAATTTTAAACTAAAGAAAACAAATCTATGATTTAAACTTGTAAAAATCTACACACGATGAATACAATGAGCTCCCAAAATTAAGGGGCAGTTAAGAGATTGCAAATACGAAACTGGTAAGTCTGGAACACACAGCACTCCTGGGTATAATCTCCAGGATGTCAGAAAAGTGGTTATGCATGTGTGCTATGTTGCTTCAGTCGTGTCCAACTCTTCGTGACCCTACGGACTGTAGCCCATCAGGCTACTCTATCCATGGAATTCTCCAGGCAAGAATATTGGAGTGGGTTGCCGTATCCTCCTCCAGGGGATCTTCCCGACCCAGGAATTGAACCCATGTCTCTTACATCTGCTGTGTTGGCAGGCGGGTTCTTTACCACTAGCGCCACCTGGAAAAGTGCCTATAATTTAGTAAAATAAGACAATCAGTTGCATTGTGTCTAATGTAAGGAAAGACTATGAATAGCAACAGGATATTTAGATTAAAGAACACAAAGGAAAACCTTAGAGTTGGAGTATTTACCCAGTCTTAACCAGATAAAGAGAGACAAAAGGACTGGTAAAGGAAAAAAATATTCCATCCTACTTTATCGTTTGTAATTGCATGCTTAATATCTGCCTTCCCCCACTGGATTATAAACTCCATGAGGGGAGGGACCACATCTGTACACCAGTGTATCCACAGTGCATTGGTCAGAAGGGAATTCCATTACCCCATTCCTGGATGACATAGAGATATAGTTCCCCAAACACAATTATGGCATCTCTCTGTCCCTTTACAGATCCCTCACGTAAGAGAGGACTTTCCCAGGTGGCTCAGCAGTAAAGAATCTGCCTGCAATTCAGGAGACATGGGTTTGATGCCTGGGTTGGGAAGATCCCCTAGAGAAGGAAATGACTAACCACTCCAGTACATGGATAGAGGAACCTGGCAGGCTACGGTCCATGGGGTCACAAGAGTCAGACATGACTTAGCAACTGAATGTGCACTTGTGTAAGAGAAACGAAAGCTGGGAAGAACAATTGGGCGTTCTCAGTTGTACTGTTTTCTCTCTTGGGAGCTGCCTGCCAAGGGAGCGTTTTTCACTTCCCCTCTAGGACGTAAGTCCCTGAGCAGGAAAGCTCTGTCCTGCTCTAGGACTGGAGGGACCATGCGAATAGGTATTTCTAATTCTGAGATTCAGTTTATCAGCCTGCTTGATTCTTTCACAAATCTATGCCTTCATTCCTGCTCTATGAGCAACAGAGGTGATATTTTTATTTCTATCACCTGTGCTGGGTTTTCCTTAAATTATTCAGAATTCAGACAGGGAGAGAAAAGTTCTTATTTATTTGGCTCTCTTGAATTCCTACACGTCGCACAATATCTGACTTACTGTAGTTACTAAGCAAATATTTGTTGATTGACTGTAGAGATTAGTACAAACGGTTGATTCTGCAACTGAAGTCCTCTGCCAATGAGAAGAATTAGTGTACTACAGGTTGAAACTTGAAGGCTTAAGGCCTAGCAGCTGAAGCCCATTTTTCAGATAAAATAACAGAATGGTCTGGAGTCCTGAGACCTAGGTCAGGCTGGGATATCCTGTTGGTGTCTAGGAAGATATCTACTGACATATCTCCTAGGATATCCTGCTGCTGCTGCTGCTGCTGCTAAGTCACTTCAGTCATGTCCGACTCTGTGCGACCCCATAGACGGCAGCCCACGAGGCTCCCCCGTCCCTGGGATTCTCCAGGCAAGAACACTGAAGTGGGTTGCCATTTCCTTCTCCAGTGCATGAAAGTGAAAAGTGAAAGTGAAGTCGCTCAGTCATGTCCGACTCTTAGCGACCCCATGGACCGAACCCCACCAGACTCCTCCGTCCATGGGATTTTCCAGGCAAGAGTACTGGAGTGGTGTGCCATTGCCTTCTCTGCCTAGGATATCCTAGGGGATCCTTTCAGGCTAGCAGACTGTGCTGAATACGGAACATCATTCAACTTAGGACTTCAGTAGAGAAGAGAAGTGGGCTGTCTATTCAATTAAAGGAGGTACAGAAATTTAAAAATCTAGATATGAAGCCAAAAGGATAAAAACCAGGGACACACACATACATGCAATCCATTCTAAATGGATTAGAATAAAGGCTTGTGGAGAGGAGAAGTTCTGGAGAAATACTCCGATCAGACTTGCAGACAGCTGCAGTGTGTTTTATCATAAATTCTGCCACTGGAGCTGGGGTAAAGAGGAAGCAGAGGGGAGTAGGTTAAGTTGGACTTGTTTGGCTGGCTTTGAGGGGACAGCAGTCATGTTCTGAGACAGGGAAGGTATCCCTCAAGCTTAAACGGACTAAATTGCATTTTACTTGAACAAGAAAAAAGATCATATCCGGCCTGTTTCAACTTAATTCTGCCAATGATTTTCTGCTCCTGGGTATTATTACCAAAATGTACTCATTAAAAGGCCTTGTATTAAACTTGAAACAATAAATTAGGGTTTCCTTTCACAATGAACTACTACGTAGGCTCAAGCCTTTACCAAATCACACAATACTTCATTTTATCCATACAACCAGAATCTTGACATTAAAAAAGCATTTCCTGATATTTGTTCTCAAGGTTCAGGTTTGGAACAGAGTGAGTCCCTGAGCACCTATCTCCAGGTATCTGGCAGTCACTGTGGTCACTGCCCCAGTGCTCCATTCAATCTCTTCAACAGAGAAAAGGAAGGGAAGGGAAAACCTTGGTCACCTTGTTTGGAAGCTATTATTTTTACTATCCTCATATGGTAGAAGAAAAGGAAAATGAAAAAACATCCACATAGTTCATATGGACATGAAAAGAGTAAACTGAACCTTCTTCTCCAATTAGTGTTTTCTGGGTTATTTTTTAGGGCTCTCATAATATCAGACTCCCCAAGTGGCACAAGTGGTAAAGAATCTGTCTGCCATGCAGGAGACGCAAGAGATGTGGGTTTGATTCCTGGGTTGGGATGATTCCCTAGAGAAGGAAGTGGCAACCCACTCCAGTATTTATCACCTGGAAAATTCCACAGACAGAGGAACCTGGTGGGCTGCAGTCCACAGGGTCACAAAGAGCTGACACAACCGAGCACATAGCCAAATGCCTCCTAAAATCAGTTATTTCTTTTAACTGAATCTAGTTGGTTCTTATTTACACAAAATACAACATACTACTTGAATATAAATAATGTTTAAGGCAGTTACTTAACATAATGAGAAAGTTCTTTTATTTAAAAATTATTTAAAGTATACACACATAAATATGCGAGAAAAGTTTAAGATCAAAAAATAATAAAATTACTAAACGAATGGTAGATTATCAATGTAAATTTGTGAACTGTATAACTTCTGTAAGCATGTTAGAAAATTCACAATATTAAAAGAGCCATAATGTATAATGTAACTTGTAATTTACCTCATACAGTTCAGAAAAAAAAAAGTGTGTTTGCAGAATATATACACAATTTATATAAAACATGCCACCACTCCCATAGGGCATTGTACACTACTTATTTTTGTCAGTTAATGTGTATACACATTATAGCTATGACCAAGGATATAAAAATGTATATGAGTATTTATATCTGCCTCTTTTGTGATCCCATGGACTGTAGCCTGCCAGGTTCCTCTGTCTATGGAATTCTCCAGGCAAGAACACTGGAGTCGGGTGCTGTGCCCTCCTCCAGAGGATCTTCCTGACCCAGGGATTGAACCCGAATCTGTTGCATCCCCTGCATTGGCAGGTGGGTTCTTTACCACTAGAACTACCTGGGAAGCCCCTTATATAGTATTAACTTTTCCATGCAACTCTAAAATTAATAACTAACAAATATTAACACTAAATACTACAAATTAAAAAATAAACACAAGAAGAATCAAGCAGATTATCACAGAGCCAATTCAGTTATTTGCCAAATGATACATGCTGCTGCTGCTGCTGCGTCGCTTCAGTCGTGTCTGACTCTGTGCGACCCCATAGACAGCAGCCCACCAGGCTTCCCGTCTCTGGGATTCTCCAGGCAAGAACACTGGAGTGGGTTGAAGTGAACTTTATTCATTGGCCTTTATGGGAAATTGGATTAAAAGAGCCAGAAACATAGTGTCTGTGACTTGTTGCCCCTGGAAATCCTGACCACCAACTTAATGTCACAAAAATTTGCCAGGCTTTCTTTGTGATTCCAGTCTCACTGTATAACAAGTCAATCCAACAATAGTAACAGAATTCATGTAACAAAACAACATTCATACTGTTTTTAGTTTTGTAATGGCTCCATGGGTAAAGAATCTGCCTGCAGGAGACATAGGAGACACAGGCTGGATCCCTGGATGGGGAAGATCCCCTGGAGAAGAAAATGGCAAACTCCAATATTCAATATTCTCCAATATTCTTGCCTGGGAAATCCCATGGACAGAGGAGTCTGGCAGGCTACAGTCCATGGGGTTCCAAAGAGTCAGACACGACTTAGCAAATAAACAACAACAACTTTAATATAAGCATAAATATAAATACATATAAAGATAAATAATAATAAATCATATGAATTATACCCATGACATTTCTGTTTTTAAAAGGAAACCTAGATGAGTGAAATTTATTCAATACCAGAGTTCATCATTTAATTTTAGCCTCAAGAACACTGCCTGGCACAAAATAGACATATAATAAAATTTTGTTAAACAATTTAATGAATGAATAAAATGATACAATGTATGTAATATTCTTGGTAAAATAATTAAAATATAGAACTCAATATGCTAGTCCTTAACAAGAAACATCTGCTAAGTCACTTCAGCCGTGTCCGACTCTGTATGACCCCAGAGACAGCAGCCCACCAGGCTCCCCCGTCCCTGGGATTCTCCAGGCAAGAACACTGGAGTAGGTTGCCATTTCCTTCTCCAATGCATGAAAGTGAAAAGTGAAAGTGAAGTCACTCAGTCATGTCCGGCTCCTAGAGACCCCATGGACTGCACCACACCAGGCTCCTCTGTCCATGGGATTTTCCAGGCAAGAGTACTGGAGTGGGGTGCCACTGCCTTCTCCGAAGAAACATCTACTTGTTTATTAATAATACTACACTGTGGTTGTATGCACTATATTAAATAGATATTTGTTCCCTTATGAATGTAGTCTGAATATGAGCTCTTCTTCAAACAATGAGAATAGTTTCAAAATTGACAGAGGCATATGTATGTCTGTATGTATATATATCACATGCACAAACACACACACACAAGCACAACTCCTCCAAGCTTTAAAAGTGTTAAGCTTATACTTTTAAAATATTGATGTTGGAAAGTCCAAGCAAAGCCTTGAATTGTAAGGGAATAGTGATACCCCTTCACTTCCTTTTAAGTTTAAATTTATGCTAGGTATTTATAAAAGCAAGAAATAGTAATACTAACTAATATTTATAAAGCACTTAAAGTGATTCATATATTTAATGCAATCCTGTAAGGTAGATGCTGTAAGTCTCTTGATTTTACAAATGAAAAAATCCGGGCAAATTACTCAGGATCACACAGCCAGAATGCAGCAGAATCAGCCTAGAGCCCAAGATCATAATTGCTATGCTATCTGTGTCTAAGTGGCAAATGAGGTTCAGGAGATACGATGGTAAGAGACAAAGGATGATAGTGCTATGCAAAATCTGCAACGAAACCTCAAAGCTAAATGTATTGCTTATGGAGAGCTATTCTGCCTATGCACAGAACAGACCACTGACACTGCAGACTTTCTAGAAGCCCAGAGTTTAGAGATGGGCAGATCTAGAGAAGTGGGTTGACATTAAGTGCGGAAGCAAGGCTACTTGAGTCACACTATTGCTCAGAGTTTGATCATCCAAAGCAAGTTCATTGGAGTGAGTCTGGCTGACTTTCATAAGTTAGAAGCTCTTACTCTGCTTGGTTGGCCCACAGAACTATATTCACTCAGGTCAGTTGTCATTGATTCTGTCACCAGTTCTGGCACTTACTTATTACCATGGCTAAAAAATAACTAGTCTTTTACTAGTAGAGTAGAAACTAGCACTCTTAAACCTCCCTTTCAGTCCTCCCTGAGCCAAAGCTGCACAAAAAAACCAACAAGAATTGTCCAGATCTTCTTCACAGTTATTGATGCACCTTAAAGACAACTTCCCTTGGTAGAGATGTGGTTTCAATTTGAGAGGAAATCAGCATGATTTCTTTTTGTTTTTTTCTTGGCATCATCTAAGAAGACAGTGGCTGCATAGAAAGCATTTAAGGCACTAAGAGAGATGTTTCAAAAGTGAAACAAACAAAAATTGAAAGTACAATATTATAAGAAGAAACTAGAAGCCATTCTGAAAATGTAAGCCTAGATTTCCTAGATTTACAAGGCTTAACCAAGTAAACAAGTTCTTCCTGTGGGAAGTTGCCAGGGGAAACAACCTGAAAGTTTCAGCATTGGAACTTTCAACCCCACCCCCAAGCTTTTCCACCTCCCGCAAGGGGAGAGAGGCTGGTGGTTTGTTGCTATTCAGTTGTTAAGTCATGTCCAACTCTGCAACCCCTGGGACCTCAGCACGCCAGGCTCCCCCGTCCTCCTGGAGTTTGGTCAAATTCATGTCTATTGAGTCAGTGATGATATCCAACCATCTCATCTTCTGTCGCCCTCTTCTCCTTCTGCCTTCAATCCTTCCCAGCTTCAGGGTCTTTTTCCAATGAGTCAGCTCTTTGCATCAGGTGGCCAAAGTATTGGAGCTTCAACATCAGTCCTTCCAATGAATATTCAAGAAGCTTCCTACCCTGGACCTAAACTAGAGGCAGCCTCCTACCCAAGTCACCCAGAGTAAGGGAGTGGGGACCTAAAGGCTATACTTCTCTTCAAAGACATTTTTTTAAACAAATTCTCTCTCCCCTCTCCACTTTCTGATTCTTTTTATTTTTTTATTAAACTTTTAATTTTGTATTGTAGTATAGCCGATCAACAATGTTGTGATAGCTTCAGGTGGACAGCAAAGGGACTCAGCCATACATAAACATGTATCTATTCTCCCCCAAACTCCCCTCTCATCCAGGCTGCCACATAACATTGAGCAGAGTTCCCTGTGCTATACAGTAGGTCCTTGTTGGTTATCCATGTTAAATATAGCAGTGTGGACATGTCCATTACTTTGCCAACAAAGGTCCGTCTAGTCAAGGCTATGGTTTTTCCTGTGGTCATGTATAGATGTGAGAGTTGGACTGTGAAGAAAGCTGTGATGCTTTTGAACTGTAGTGTTGGAGAAGACTCTTGAGAGTCCCCCTTGGACTGCAAGGAGACCCAACCAGTCCATTCTGAAGGAGATCAGCCCTGGGATTTCTTTGGAAGGAATGATGCTAAAGCTGAAACTCCAGTACTTTGGCCACCTCATGTGAAAAGTTGATTCATTGGAAAAGACTCTGATGCTGGGAGGGATTGGGGGCAGGAGGAGAATGGGACGTCAGAGGATGAGATGGCTGGATGGCATCACCGACTTGATGGACGTGAGTCTGAGTGAACTCCGGGAGTTGGTGATGGACAGGGAGGCCTGGCGTGCTGCGATTCATGGGGTCGCAAAGAGTTGGACACAACTGAGCTACTGAACTGAACTGAACATGTCCATTCCTGGAGAAGGTAACGGCAACCCACTCCAGTATTCTTGCCTGGAAAATCCCATGGACAGAGGAGCCTGGAGGGCGATAGTCCATGGTGTCTCAAAGATTTGAACACAACTTAATGACTGAACAACAACAATCACCACCTTGTTTTCTTTGGAATCCTAACTCTACAATTGCAGTAAAAAAAAAATCTGCCTTTATTAAAGTTTTTCTCTGAGAATAACCAGGTTACAAACCCAGAGTCAGCTGAAGGAAGTGTAGTCTTGGGAGTTTTTGCGTGTGCACTTCAGCTTCACAGCACGCTGGGAAGAAGTGGTGTCAGCCACTCTAGAGACACAGAAACTTCAGCTGCAAGAGGAGAGCCCATGGATTCCTCAGGAAACAAAAGTGAGGCCCACTGAGATGTTCACTCACTGCAGATACAGGGTGTGGCTTTTAAACTTCTGAGAACAAGAAGCTCTCCAAGAAAGATCACTAGTCCAAAGACCCCTGTTCACGGGTGGCTTTCACTCCACATAGGAGATAATCCTTCATGAAAGTGTTCTCTGAGAATAACCAGGAGGTTAGGGCTTCACTTGTGGCTCAGCTGGTAAAGAATCCACCTGCAGTATGGGAGACGTGGGTTCGATCCCTAGGTTGGGAAGATCTCCTGGAGAAGGGAAAGGCTACCCACCCCAGTATTCTGGCCTAGAGAATTGCACAGACTGTATAGTCCATGGAGTCACAAAGAGTCGGACATGACTGAGCGACCTTCACTAGGGCTTTCCAGGTGGTGCTAGTGGTAAAGAACCCGCCTACCAATGCAAGACAAGTAAGAGATGCAGGTTAGATCCCTGGGTCAGGAAGATTCCCTGGAGGAGGGCATGGCAACACTCCACTATTCTTGCCTGGAGATTTCCATGGACAGAGGAGCCTGGTGGGCTACAGTCCATAGGATCGCAAAGAGTCAGGCAGAACTGAATGAATTAGCACACAACACATGTCCATCCCCAACTCTCTAACTCTCTCCACCGCGCCCCCCCCCTACTTTTCCCCCCTCACCCTTTCAGCAACCATAAGTTCATTCTCTAACTCTGTGAATCTCCTACTTTTCAAATAAGTTCATTTGTATCTAATTAAATTTTTCATTTAAAATTTTTGCAATGACAAAGCCATCAAAAAGTATTACAAATCTTTATTTTCTTTGAAAATTCTGCATCTTTTTGGCTTATCACTTTAACAGGCAGATCTATTGCAATGGTTTTCAATCCTATCCAACCCAATACACACTTTTAATAACAAAGTTTTTTATCGCCCTCCTTTACTACCATGGAGTAAAATTTGTAAATAACACAACATATACAATTTTAAAGAATCAATATAATGCATCAACTGTTAAACAGAAAATAAGTAATATTTTACATATACACATACTAAAATCATATACATTTCAGTATTTAAATGTTCAGGTGTGTCTCTACCAGAAAAGAAAACGAAGAAGCCAGATGTTTGCCCTCACTTCAGTGAATAAACTCGTATTTAAGAAAAGGCAATATTCAATTGAATATTGTCAACCTTTCTTCTCTGTATTTGTCATTTTAAAGTAGGGGTTAAATAAATATATCCAGAGTTGGACAGATGAGAGAAAAAGGCTCTTTCAACATGGATTCAAGAGCTGTAAATGCAAAATGATCCACTTTAACAATTCAAATTCCATAAGTGCCACTGCCTTCAGGGACACATTGTGAGCTCCCTGCCAACTCCTAGGAACTCTGAAAACATAAAAAGATCGTTTAAAATCTTTCCTCCACTTACACAGTAATTGCATTCCTAGGAAATTCAGGGCATATGAAAATCATGACAAAGTATAAAGGTTTGTCCCATGCGATATATTCGAAAGTCTCACAGAATATGGGACAGTTTCTCATTGCGTGGGGCTGTCCCACACACTGCAAAACATCCAGCCCCCTTCTTCCCTGTGAGTTAAAGGTCAGTTGGACCCCTAATCACTGGAATATCCAACAAAGACCAAGAAATCCAAAACCTCCTAAACTTCTCCTGGGTAAGTGTGACATATCTTTTCCCATCAAGAATCACTCATCTATTGTCTCAAGATGCCTAGAACAAAACTTAGATGTTACATCTCTTACATCCTGATGGGAGTGAGGGAAGTATAAAATCTTTTGCGAAGAGTACAGAAAAATAAAAGGTCTTGACCCAGAGCATAATTTTGTGTCATTCAGTGTGACTAAATGCAACTACCAGAAAAGTGAAAGTGAAAGTTGCTCAGTTATGTCCAACTCTTTGGGACCACATGGACTATACAGTCCAGGGAATTCTCAAGACCAGAACACTGGAGCGGTTAGCCGTTCCCTTCTCCAGGGGATCTTCCCAACCCAAGGATCAAACCCAGGTCTCCGGCATTGTAGGCAGATTCTTTACCAGCTGAGCCACCAGGGAAGCCCCAAAATACTGGAGTGGGTAGCCTATACCTTCTCCAGCAGATCTTCCCTATCTAGGGATTGAACTGGGGTCTCCAGCATTGAAGGCAGATCTGTACCAGCTGAGCTACCAGGGAAGCCCCTACTTACCAGAAGTTTACAGCTAAATCAAGATGCCAATAGTTTCCTCTTACTTAGCATATACGTGATTTCCTACCTGAACTTTGTTTTAACACTTTACAAAGGTTAGCAGTGATGATTAGGCTGATGAGAAAAAAAGTAACCTTTTTTATAAAAGGTTTCTATAAATTTTATAATTCTTATAATTTTACAAAATTGTAAAAAAAATTTAAGTTTTTATAAATTTTATAATTTAAAAATATATAAATATTTAATAAATTTTATTTAAAATTATGAAATATTGCTTTAATATTTCTTTACAACCTAATGTGGCCCAAAATGCTAAATATCTGAATTCATAATACCTGTACTATTCATTTTCAGATATTAGAATGTATCCTGGCCAGATTTCCAAATATTAGCTTTCATCACCTATTAATAGATGAAACGCCCAGACAGGTGCTTAAAACTGAAAGTGAAAGTCACTCAGTCACATCGACTCTTTGTGACCCCATGGACTCTACAGTCCATGGAATTCTCCAGACCAGAATACTGGAGTGGGTAGCTGTTCCCTTCTCTAGGGAATCTTCCCAACCCAGGGATCACACCCATGTCTCCAGCATTGCAGGTGGATTCTTTACCAGCTGAGCCATAAGGGAAGCCCTTAAAGCTGAAAGCATCTTTATATAAACAGTGATACCCATTGTTAGGGGCTTCCCAGGTGGCTCAGTGGTAAAGAATCCGCCTGCCAGTGTCGGAGACGGGGTTCCATCCATGGGTCAGGAAGATCCCCTGGAGAAGGAAATGGCAACCCACTCCAGTATTCTCGCCTGGGAAATCCCAGGGGGAGAGGAGACTGATGGGCAATAGTTCATGGGGACACAAAGAGTTGGACTGGACCAAGAAACCAAACAGTAGCAGCAGCACCCGTTGTTAGAGAAAAAAATACACTCATTTGTGTAACTGTTTTGTGCAACTGGTTCTTATTCAGAAAAGCAAAGTAAATACAACTTTAAGCATTTATGAATGATTTGACTGACATTCCACAAATAGAAATATATATATCAGCATATCCTTAGCAGCACATTATAAGGCAAACAGGCACATGTCTCTTACAAGCATCCTTTCTCCATCAATCAGCTACTGTGAGCTATTTTTCAAGAAGCTACATCATGGGTGAACAGAGAAAACCCCATCTCTGCCCTTACATAAATTTCCTCCAGTATGAAGGCAAGGGTTAAAACAGTATTTCAAAAGAAAAAAAAAAAAGTGTTTCCTACAGAATTATCCATGGACCTAGTTCTGTATTTTCACCTTTAACTCAGTATGCTGCTGCTGCTAAGTCACTTCAGTCGTGTTCGACTCTGTGAGACCCCATAGACGGCAGCCCACCAGAATAACCCTAGGGAAATCATTTACTCTCTGGCTTCCATCTGAAACAAGTGATTCTAAGACTTAACTTTGTTATTCAAGAGTAGCATGGAAACATATACATTATCATCTGTAAAAAAAAAAAAAAAAAAAGCTATTTGGAATTTGCTGCTTGAAACAGGGAGCTCAACCCCATGCTCTGTGACAACCTGCAGGGGTGGGACGGGGTGGGAAATGGGAGGGAGGCTTAAGAGGGAGGGGACATATGTATACCTGTAGCTGATTCATGTTGATGTGTGGCAGAAACTAGCACAATATTGTAAATTAATTATCCTCCAATTAAAAAAAAATTTTTTTTAAGAGTTAACTGTAAAGAAAAACAAACTAGTTAGCAACTCAGCATTGGTCAATATACATGAATAGTAACTGTTATATCTGTGTTAAGGCCCTTATAGCTTCTCCCAAGTAGTCCAATATTTAGTGCCTTCCGAAACACTTAGGGCCAGAAAATCAAGCTACCAATCTTTGTCCATGTAGAAATTAACCTAGGTATTTTCCTGGGCTTACCTCTTTTAGAAACTGGCTCTCAAAGTAATGTGCCACACAGTTGCTATTTCAGAGGTTTCATTATTTTAACTATCTGCATCACCAGTGCATTATTTTTGAAAATAATAGAATATTTTTTAGGAAAGACCCCTTTTTTCCACATTTGGCCTCATCTCAGACATGAAAGCCTATATACAAAATCAGATATGAATTTGAGGAAGATGAAACTAGTCATGCATAATTTACATCCGAGCCTATTTGTATATTTAATGGCATCTCCCTTAAGCGTGGTTTTAGTCCATGAAATTATATTAGAATTTCTCACACTTGCATGTCATCAAAATGCAAGGCTCTATAAATATTATCATAGATCATCACTTTAATTATTGTAATAAAAAAAAACTCTGCTTGAATAATTATCCTTTCAGATAAGACCAAATGGAAACAATTTAGATTTTTATTTTCTGGTCATATTAACCAGAGTTTAATCTTTAGCAATACCATGCATATGTCTACATGCAAGTTTTTCAAGTATATTATGATTGAAGAATAATATAATTATCCACTGTAAGTATTCACAACTATTTTTGCAATGCCACATCAAGCCAAGTATGAAGTGCAAAATGAGTAGAGGCCCAATTCCACAGCTTAGAGTCCAGCTAGCTCTCTTTCAGTTCAGTTCAGTTCAGTCAGTCAGTCGTGTCCGACTCTTTGCGACCCCATGAACTGCAGCACGCCAGGCCTCCCTGTTCATCACCAACTCCTGGAGTTTACCCAAACTCATATCCATTGAGTCGGTGATGCCATCCAACCATCTCATCCTCTGTCATCCCCTTCTCCTCCTGCCCTCAATCTTTCCCAGCATCAGGGTCTTTTCAAATGAGTCAGCCCTTCACATCAGGTGGCCAAAGTATTGCAGTTTCAGCTTCAACATCAGTCCTTCCAATGAACACCCAGGACTGATCTCCTTTAGGATGGACTGGTTGGATCTCCTTGCAGTCCAAGGGACTTTCAAGAGTCTTCTCCAACACCACAGTTCAAAAGCATCAATTCTTCGGTGCTCAGCTTTCTTTATAGTTCAACTCTCACATCCATACATGACCGCTGGAAAAACACAGCCTTGACTAGACAGACCTTTGTTGACAAAGTAATGTTTCTGCTTTTTAATACGCTGTCTAGGTTGGTCATAACTTTCGTTCCAAGGAGTAAGCTAGCTCTCTAGTCAGTTAATCCCCTCTCTGGTGATTCAGAGATTTGATATATGAGTATGGCACTAGGGGAGATGGAGAGAGATATAAAAAGAACTTTTAGGAAGTTATGCTCTAAGATAAGCTACATGTAAGATTCCTAGAAAACATAACCTAAGTTTCTGTAGTCCATTGTTCAAGGCTTTGGGAGTTAGACTTATGTCTTTGACCAAGAGCTCTTGCAGAGGCTGATTTCAAGACAGAGCACACTTGCCAGGTGTAATAAGGATTACCCACATGTAATCCTCAGGGCTCCCCAGGTGGCACCAGTGGTAAAGAACCTACCTGCCAATGCAGGAGACGTAAGAGACGCCAATTCGATTCCTGGGTCAGGAAAATCCCCTGGAGGAGGAAATGGCAACCCACTCCGGTATTCTTGCCTGGAGAATCCCATGGACAGAAGAGCCTTCGGGGCTACAGTCCATAAGGTCCACAGAGTCAGACATGACTGGAGCAACTTAGCACACACCCATATGTATTTAAATTCTTTAAGGAGAAGTCAAATTCAAATGTGTTGATAAAAATAGCCATATTTTGACATTTTATCAAGAGAAAAAATAACCTTTTTTCCCTTCAAGAACAGCTCTGATTAGAAAGTTAAGATCATTTAATAAGATAATTCCAAATGTGCACCCAATAAGCCTATGGTTATTTACTTCAACAAATTCAACTCAAATTTTTGGCCATCTAAGTTCATTTCTTATAGGTTCCTCTTTCATATCAAGCTTACTTCTTTTTTTTTCTTTTTGCCACACCATGGATCTTAGTTCCCTGGCTAGGGATAGAACCTTGGCCCCCAGCAGTGGAAGCATGGAGTCCTAACCATTGGGAAACTGGGGAATTCTTTTCTTAAAAGAATACTTTACTAAACTTTGTTAATAATAAAAAGAAAAGGTAGGACTTCCCTGGAGGTCCAGTGGTTGAGACTCCATGCTTCCATTGCAAGGGGCATGGATTTTATCCCTAGCTGGGGAACTAAGATCCCATATGTCATGGGGTGTGGCCAAAAATAAATAAATAAAGCATTCCTTAAAAAAAAAATGTTGCTATTATGTAAATTGACAGCCATATAATTTTCATAATTGAAAAAATATTCATGATTATCTACAACTCAATAATGTTTATGACCAAAAATAATGTTTCAAATAGAATTACTACCAGGCAAACATTAACAAGCTGAATATTATTATTTTAATATTTTATATTAAATATATATTGAATATTTTAAATACTGCCATTATAGCTTTTGTTTCATTAAGTTACTTTTTTCCACAGTCATCAAGGATTATTTTTAGCTTTTTAAGAAAGACCCAATCTATATTGTGATGCTAATACAAGCATCCTTTACTTAATCTCTGTGAGACACTATCTTTAAATCTATGGGTCTGTTCATACTCAAAGACTTTAAGCAGAATGGCAGAAAACGGAAACAAAACTGAAAGCTCTCCATGACACCAGGGATAACAATAGAAACATGACTCTAAGTTCCATAGCAACTCTCTGTATGACCTTAAATATCTTTCTTGCTCTCTTTATGTCTCACTGACTTGCATAGGTGAAGGTCCTCTTTAAGGGTATTACAGATCCACTCTGTTGCAACTTAAGAGCATAACATTTAAAACATGTTAGTGAAAATGAGAACATCAGATAACTAATAAGAAATAGAAATTGATAATATTTGAAATTGTTTCTATTTGAGCAAATAATAATATGCCATTTTTTCATGCTTGCTTTATCAATATTTCAAAATTATTTTTAGTTATTTATTTTTTTAGAGAGGATATATCCCAGAAGAATATATCAAAATTGGAAAACATGTAAGTTTGAAAATAAAATAACTACTTACCCTTTGTTTTGACTACTTTTTTTTTTATTTCTAAAATGCTTGCAAATAATATTTTTAAACATTTTAAATTACGAACAGTATATGATACAACAGTTGGATGGCATCACTGACTCGCTGGGCATGAGTTTGAGTAAGCTCCAGGAGTTGATGATGGACAGGGAAGCCTGGTGTGCACCAGTCCTTTGGGTCACAAACAGAAACAACTGAGCAACTGAACTGAACTGAACTGATATGATATTTGCAGATTGGGAAACCAGACTTAGTAGGTTTAACAAGAACCAAAAGCTAAAACAAACTTTACTTGGAAACTTGAAAGGAGTTCAAGGAGGCACAATTACCTATGGAAAGGGATAATGGGGGAAAATACTATATTTCTTTAACATCCAAACACATTTTCTTTTTGTTCCCCAGATTTCTCAACTTTGTTATTACTATTATTAGATTTACTCAGCACCTTATCTCTAAATGTCTTTTTTTTTTAATTGGAAGATAACTGCTTTACAATGGTTACTGCCATACAGTAACCGTGAATCAGCCATAAGTATACATATGCCCCCTCCCTCTTGAACCTCCCTCCTACCTCCCATCCCATCCCACCCCTCTAAGTTGTCACAGAGTACTGGGTTAAACTTCCTACTTAACACATTTTCCACCTTAAGTAGAATCTCATGTACTTTTAAAATTGAAGTGACATTTAGATCTACTATGGCAGAGCTTCCCAACCTTTACCAAATCTTGGCTCACATAGAAAACAGCATTTACACAATGCTCTGGGATTACGGATGAGGTTGCTGCAAGCTGAGATGACAGCCAAAGGCTTTGGGTCACCCCCAGACACAAGCCAGCTGCTCTAGTGGCTGAGTGGATCAATATCTCCATACATCTGTGTCCACTGTTGCATCATGTGTAGGGAAAGCTTAGTCCCCAAAATGAAAGGTCGTATAAATCTTCTATCTCTTCTGGAAAACAGTGCAAAGTGCACCATTCACAAAATTAGTTAGTAAAAATCCACTACCTTATTGCAGCATTAAATATTACATACAAGCTATTTTTGAGGGCCAAAGTATACTATAAGCTCAAGACTTGCATACAAAAACAAGGGCAATTATCTTCGTTTCATAATTATACAAAAAAAGAAGCACTCAATTTTTCAGATCAGTTGCTGAGTCGTGTCCGACTTTTTCTGACCCCATGGACTGCAGCATCCCAGGCTTCCCTGTCCATCACCAGCTCCCAAAGCTTGCTCAAACTCATGCCCATTGAGTTGGTGATGCCATCCAACCATCTCATCCTCTGTAGTTCCCTTCTCTTCCTGCCTTCAATCTCTCCCAGCATTAGGGTCTTTTCCTATGAATCAGTTCTTCACATATGGTGGCCAAAGTATTGGAGTTTCAGCTTTAGCATCAGTCCTTACAATGAATATTCAGGACTGATTTCCTTTAGGATGGACTGGTTGGAACTCCTTGTACTCCAAGGGGCGCTCAAGAGTTCAAAAGCATCAGTTCTTCAGTGCTCACCTTTCTTTATAGTCCAACTCTCACATCCACACATGACTACTGGAAAAACCACAGCTTTGACTAGACAGACCTTTGTTGGCAAAGTAATCTCTCTGCTTTTTGATATGCTGTCCAAATTGGTCATAGCTTTTCTTCAAAAAAAAAAAAAATCTTTTAATTTCATGGCTGCAGTCACCATCTGCAGTGATTTTGGAGCCCAAGAAAAGAAAGTCTGTCACTGTTTCCATTGTTTCCCCATCTATTTGCCATGAAGTGATAGCACTGGATGTCATGATCTTCGTTTTCTGAATGTTGAGTTTTAAACCAACTTTTTCACTCTCCTCTCTCACTTTCCTCAAGAGGCTCTTTAGTTCCTCTTCACTTTCTGCTATAAGGTTGGTTTCATCTGCGTATCTGAGGTTATTGATATTTCTCCTGGAAATCTTGATTCCAGCTTGTGTTTCATCCAGCCCGGCATTTCGCATAGTATACTCTGCATATAAGTTAAATAAGCAGAGTGACAATACACAGACCTGAGGTACTCTTTTCCCAATTTGGAACCAGTCTGTTGTTCCATGTCCAGTTCTAACTGTTGCTTCTTGACCTGCAAACAGATTTCTCAAGGTAAGGTGGTCTGGTATTCCCATCTCTTTCAGAATTTTCCACAGTTTGTTGTATTCTACACAGTCAAAGGCTTTGGCACAATCAATAAAGCAGAAGTAGATGTTTTTCTGGTATTCTCTTGCTTTTCTATGATCCAATGGATGTTGGCAATTTGACCTCTGGTTCCTCTGCCTTTTCTAAAACCAGTTTAAACACCTGGAAGTTAACAGTTCATGTACTGTTGAAGCCTAGCTTGGAGAATTTTGATCATTACTTTCTAGTGTGTGAGATGAGTACAATTGTGTGGTAGTTTGAACATTCTTTGGCATTGCCTTTCTTTAGGATTGGAATGAAAACTGACCTTTTCCAGTCCTGTGGCCACTGCTGAGTTTTCCAAATTTGCTGGCATATTGAGTGCAGCACTTTCACAGCATCATCTTTTAGGATTTGAAATAGCTCAACTGGAATTCCATCACCTCCACTAGCTTTGTTCATGGTGATGCTTTCTAAGGCCCACTTGACTTTGCATTCCAGGATGTCTGGCTCTAGGTGAATGATCACATCATTATGGTTATCTGGGTCATGATGATCTTTTTTTTTTAAATTCTTCTGTGTATTCTTGCCACCTCTTCTTAGTATCTTCTGCTTCTGTTAGGTCCATACCATTTTTGTCCTTTTTTGTGCCCATCTTTGCATGAAATACTCCCTTGGTATCTCTAATTTTCTTGAAGAGATCTCTAGTCTTTCCCATTCTATTATTTTCCTCTATTTCTTTGCATTGATCACTGAGGAAGGCTTTCTTATCTCTCCTTGCTATTCTTTGGAACTCTGCATTCAAATGAATATAACTTTCCTTTTCTCCTTTGCCTTTTAAATCCATATTTTTGATTCATATCCAATGTATTTTAAAAATTCACCTATCTGATATTTGGACCTGGCTTCCTAGGTGGCCCTAGTGGTAAAGAATCTGCCTGCCAATGCAAAACACTCAAATTTGATCCCTGGGTCTGGAAGGTCCCCCAGAGTAGGAAATGGCACCCCACTCCAATATTCTTGCCTGGAAAATTCCATGGACGGTGGAGGCTGGCAGGCTACAGTCCATGGGGTGACAAAAAGTCAGATCCAACTGAGTGACTGAGCACACAACGATATTTGGATAATTAACCAAAATCAATCTCTAGCTATAAAGTAGATACTTTCTTTTCGTCACTTCTATTTTTTAGCTAGCCATTTCAGCTAGTGTAATTATTAGCTAACATGTCAACATTTTCTAAAACCATACTCTCATGTAGCAACCAAGGATTAAGTGTTAATATAAAAAATGTCATGAGAAAGAACAAAAGAATACAAGATGTGAGCAAATCGTTATGAAGAAGATGGTCAGACTATAAATCACAAAAAAACGGTAGTTGTAGAGGCTGGAGAAGATATAGCTGGAGAGAGATGAAGGTGCCAGAGAGTGGAGTTAATGTTTCACTGCATGCATCATATTCTTTCTATCTGTACATTGCAAGCATTTTTAGGGCAAACCTAAGTAAGCAATCCTTACAACATGGAAGGTCTGGAGCTCCTTGACCCAAAACAGTAGCCATGAAGTGTGGTTAGGCCTAATCGTGATGAACTACATAAGTGTAAAATACATATTCTACTTTAAAGACCTAGTACCAAAAGATATCAAGTAGCTCATTAGTATTATATTGACCACAAACTGAACTTAAAATATTTTGGTTTAGTCGCTAAGTTGTGTCCAACTCTTACCACCACACTGACTGTAGCCCCCCCGGTTCCTCTGTCCATGGGATTTCCCAGGCAAGATACTGGAGTGGGTTGCCATTTCTTTCTCCAGGTGATTTTCCTGACCCAGGGATTGAAACCAGGTGTCCTGAACTACAGGCAGCCTCCTGCGTTGCAGGCAGATTCTTTACTAACTGAGCCACCAGGGAAGCACCATATTTTAGATATACTGAGTTAAATAAAATATACTATTAAAATTAATTTCGCCTCATTATTTTTTAACATGGCTTCAAGAAAATTTAAAAGTATCTATGTGGCTCACATTATCCTTGCACTGACGGCGCTGGTCTACAGCACAAACTGTGCACAAGAGAAGAGAAAGATGGAATGAACACAGAGAGAGAAGGAGAAGATGCTCTGGAATAGGTCAGGAAATAGACATTTCTAATAAGCACACCAAAAAAGTTTCTATTAATTCCTCAGTGAGGAGAAATTATAAATTAGGTCGCCCACTGTGTTGGGCCTAACTAACTTAACTGTGCAGGGTTCTCAGCCTGTAACATGAATTTAGTCATTTTAAACGAAGTCTTTCATTATCACTTTTATACATTCCTCCTTTAAGTATTTTGATAGATATTTAGATGACAGATAGATAGATATTTCTTCTTCATGGAATAAGTGACAACTGCAAAAAAGATCCACAAGAAAACTCTGCCACCTTACAACTGTATACTTTATGTAGATTTGCCAAGGTCTAGAAAGCCAACTACTCCAACTATGTTTTCAGGGAAAGCAAACAAATTATCACTCAAGACAGATGGTGAACTCTCCTATTTTTAAAGATCTCCAAACATTTTCGAATAAGAGGGTAATAGTCTTTGACATCTTCACCCCTTCTCAAGACATCAGAAACTTCCAGGGGAGCTTCTCTATCTGCTCTGGGCTCCCTGGTATGAGATAACTTCCTTACCTTGTGGATCAGCTACAGCTACTATCACCCTCCCTGGGTAAATACTCTCATTTCTTTTTTATTTAGAGTCCTATCTTATCAATTGCCATTCATTTGAAAGTTAGTCCCGGCATTCAGTTCCACTGTGTTTAAATTTACTCTGATAGCTAAAGATAAGGGAAGAAAAGATGGAAATAGACTGTGACAAATGAATTTCACAGATAGTTACATAAGCTCTGAACATGCTATGCCAAAATCAATAAATTTTCAGGCTTTTACGGTTTCAATTAAACACCATGTGGAGAAAATGATTCTTTTTCAAGAAGCAAGCACAAAATCTATCTATTTTCCACCCTTTTTCCGTGTGCCCAGATATGATCATCCCTAATAATAATCCTCATTTCACTCCTAGAGAGAGAGATGGTAGGTAGATAGATACAAGTTAGATAGATAAATAAGCCAACAAAAACTGTGCTCTTTAGGTAATTAAAAAAAAAAAAAAACTGAAGTTCAGTTTGGAAGAAAAATTCCAAAAGCATATTATTTCTGAAGACTTTTTTTTAGAAGCCCAAAGATCTTGTGGCTTATTATGACTCTTTACTATATGCCAGATACTGTCCTCACCACACTGAGAGAGCAGACTCATTTAAGTTCATAACAACTCTAGGTGGCTTCCCAGGTGGTACGAGGAGCAAAGAACCTGCCAGTGAAGGGAGACGTAAGAGATGCGGGTTCGATCCCTGTGTCGGGAAGATCCCCTGGAAGAGGGCATGGCAACCCGCCCCAGTACTCTTGCCTGGAGAATCCCATGGACAGAGGAGCCTGGCGGGCTGCAATCCATAGGGTCTCACAGAGTCGGACACGACTGAAGAGACCAAGCAGCAGCAATAGCTATGTGGTAGGTTGTATAATATTATTATCAACAAGCCCCTTTAAGATGGGAGTCTAAAACTCAGAAAATTAATTTACTTGCCAGCTGGCCAGGCTGTTTGTTAGCAAACAGCAGAGCTGAGACTGAACTCAGATAATGTCTATAGAATATATGCTCCCAGTCCCTGCACAGTTCTGTGTCTCTGAAGGATGAATTCAAATCTAAGTCAAGATTTTTACTTAGCACATAGCTTTTCTTCCCAATATTAGTGCCCCTTGTTATTAATAAGTAACATACAATCTCCATTTCTATATTATGAATAGCCTGAGGGCAAGAATCACTTGCAGTTGCAACCCTCCCTCAAAGTGGTTTTATCAATTCAGTCATTCAACAAATTCAATACTGAGCACCTAATAGGCACTAGATGCCCAAACAGGTGCTGAGGCTATACGATGGGCAAGACAGTCTCTGTCCACGTCTTAACAGTAGGAGGTGGTTCCTTAGCTGGAATACATTTTGACAAATGCTGTCCTAGTAGTATGACAGCAGTCCAATGAGAAGGAAACAATTCATTCGACTTAGCAATATTATAAAAGGAGGAAAACTTGATAACTTAGAGATATTCATTTAAAGTTGTCCATAACACATACGGACAACTTTAAGTTGTCCATAATACATATGAGCTTCCCTGGTGGCTCAGACAGTAAAGAATCTGCCTGAAATGCAGGAGACCCAGGTTTGATCCCTGGGTCGGAAAGATCCGCTGGAGGAGGACAGGCAACCCACTCCAGTATTCTTGCCTTGAGAATTCCATGGACAGAGGAGCCTGGCGGGCTACAGTCCAGTCCAGGAGGTCGCAAAAAGTTGAACATGACTGAGCAACTAACATTTTCAGTTTCACTTTCATGGTACATATAAAATCGTATGGTAGTGGTGGCTTCGGAGAAGGTAATGGCACCCCACTCCAGCACTCTTGCCTGGAAAATCCCATGGACAGAGGAGCCTGGTGGGCCGCAGTCCATGGGGTTGCTAAGAGTCGGACAAGACTCAGCAACTTCACTTTCACTTTCATGCACTGGAGAAGGAAATGGCAACCCACTCCAGTGTTCTTGCCTGGAGAATCCCAGGGACGGGGGAGCCTGGTGGGCTGCCGTCTATGGGGTCGAACAGAGTCGGACACGACTGAAGCGACTTAGCAGCAGCAGCAGCAGTGGTGGCTTAGTTGCTAAGTTGTGTCCAAATCTGGCAACCCCATGGAAGAGTTTCCACCAAAAAAAGTCACTTAGATGAGATGTAAACAAGTATGGGAAACTGTAACATTGAAAAACATGATGCAGCTAAAGAATTCTTCTGTGGTATATATTGCTAATACATAAATATATAAATACACTCTCATGCAGACTTACAAATCTACTTCTCACATCTTACAATCATATCATGTACAAAGTTTCTGCTAAACTATTATTGTTTTGCCACTCTGTTAGAAATTTTAATGATATGCCTTAGGGTTAGATAAGTTTCTGACAAAAGCTCACCTCCTCTCTGACATTACTTACATTATTATTTTTTCCTCTTATTTAGTGTTGTTTATTTTGCCTTTCTGCTAATGCTTTTCTTTTCCACATCCATGTTTAGTGCAGTTTCTTATGACCAAAAAAAAAAAAAAGTCATATTAAAAGAGAGCAGACATCTTTCAAGCCCTGAGAACATTATTGTGGTAATGCACAGGAAAAATAAGCAAGTATATCTTCCCTCCCTTTCTCTTTCCTTCCCTCCTTCCTTCCGTCTCTCTCTCTTACTCTCTCTCCCTTCCCTTTCTCTTTCTTTCTCTTCTTTCCTTCCTTCCTTTCTTTCTTTATTCTTTCTCTTTCCTGTCCTTTCTTTTAAGTTGTAGAGAGATTTAGCTACTAGGAATAGTCAGTTACCACAAAGATGCAACAGCACAACAGAAAATATCTTTTTATTCCAAAGCCCATATGAATGTATTCAAATCAGGATAGTGTTAACAGTTGACTTAATTTCTATAATAAATTTGCTTGAATCAATTCACTTTTTCACCAAAAAAGTTATAATGAGCTTTCTAGTTGTATAAGCTGTCACTCAACATGTAACAGATGGTACCCTCTGAAAGAAGAGTTTAATGGTGGTATTTGCTTCCTTGCTCCCCTGTATTTTCTTTGGAAGCTACTTCCTTCTAATTCAATGACATTTTGGCGGCAAAGTTCAGAGGCTTTACCCTAAATGTACTCATAAATTAATTCCTCCATAAGTTATCATTGACCATTATTACTTTTATTTGGGGGGGGGGGGTGGGAGGGGGCAGCTTCCCTGATATCTCAGTTGGTAAGGAATTGCCATGTAATACAGGAGGCCCCAGTTCAATTCGTGGGTCAGGAAGATCCCCTGGAGAAAGGATAGGCTACCCACTCCAGTATTCTTGGGCTTCCTTGGTGGCTCAGCTGGTAAAGAATCCACTCACAATGTGGAAGACCCTGGGTTGGGAAGATCCACTGGAGAAGGGAACAGCTGCCCACTCCAGTATTCTGTCTGGAAGGTTCCATGGATTACAGTCCATGGAGTCACAAAGAGCTGGACACAACTGAGCAGCTTTCACTTCATTTTTTAAAGAGTTTTGTCGATCCAGTAAATATAAGCTCTGATTATGTGCTTACATATACATGAATAGTGAATATAGATTGAAAAATCAAATGTAAGTCACTAAGTCAACTTCTTCATAGTTAAATAAATTATAATTTACAGAACTATAAATTAAGGGAATTAGTATACTGGCTTCATGCTTTATTAATGGAATTTCATTTCAGATTTGTCTCTATTTCTTTAACAGGTTTATAAATATATTTAAAGTGATGTACTGCAGGAAAGACACTAAAGTTCAAGTCAAAAATGAATATGAAATATTGAAGTGATCAAAGAAATTATCATTAGCATCCCATATATTAGAGGAGAAATGCAACTCCTGTTTTGTCCATCCTTCATGTCTGTGAATATATGATAGGTAAGGAAGTGTGCATTCCTGTCCTGTAACAACAGCTTTTACTGACTGGAACTTTGGCTCTAGATTGTTGGCTTCCATTGAAAGGCAAGGTAAGAAATAGCATTAAAAATTGCAATAGCTGGAGGGATGCTGTTGAGATTGTTAACCACTGCTGCTGCTGCTGCTGCTGCTGCTAAGTTGCTTCAGTCGTGTCTGACTCTGTGCCACCCCATAGACGGCAGCCCACCAGGCTCCCCCGTCCCTGGGATTCTCCAGGCAAGAACACTGGAGTGGGTTGCCATTTCCTTCTCCAATGCATGAAAGTGAAAAGTGAAAGTGAAGTTGCTCAGTCATGTCTGACTCTTAGCAATCTCATGGACTGCAGCCTTCCAGGCTCCTCCGTCCATGGGATTCTCCAGGTAAGAGTACTGGAGTGGGATGCCATTGCCTTCTCCGAGCATCCTATATAAAGTGCCACCTAATAAACATGGCAAACATGATTTATTCTCAAGGAATCCCTTTAGTTTTTACATTTTGGTTAGGGTCCAATAAAAAGAGAATTTGTGAATATAATAGACAGCTTGGTTATCATCCTACTAACCATTCTACCCTTCATCCCTGATGTTATACCCATGTGGTTATAGAAAATTTGGTTTACCCTCAGCCCAAGGATGGGAGTACAAAACCTAGCATAAGGTAATTATTGCACTCCACACTCTGAGCACTATTACTGGCTCATTCATGGACATGAAATCTAGACTAATATAATCAGAGAGGGTATCAGACCTTATGTGGCAAATTCTGGCATAAAGATAATCTCTACTTCTCAGAAGTGTGTGATGTGCAGGTACAATAAGTGGAATTGTTGTTGCCACTTTACTATCATGAAAAGAAGTAACCTAAAGAAGCAGATACACAGAGGAGGGCAGAACCAGAGTACCTGCATTACAACTGTCTTGATCAAACTTTGTTTGAAGTCCATTATTACTGCTGGGTTGCCCAACTTTTAAGGTTCATATTATTTTGGTCAGTCTGTGCTGATTTTTTCCTTTGATGCAAGTAATACTTTCTGATCTTAACAGAACTCATAATATATCCCAGCTTCTGCATCGTTTCTCTTTTAACAATTAAATCATAGGTATGCTAACTAATGTCTTAGCCCTTCCTATGAACTCTAGAAAACTTGATATTAAACAGAAGAAATCTCATTGCCTTAACCCCAAACTCTTAAGACCCAGGACCAGTCACTTTTGCCTATCCAACTCTGAACTAGTGCCCAAATCTGAAACCTTCTACCCTTTCTAACAACTGAATCTCTTATGCCTTGTTTTCTTAATCTTTCTAACTATAGTCAACAGGAAACAGTTGATAAGTAAACATTTTATTTTGGGCAAAATATGCCTACTGTAATCTGACAAGAAAGGATTTTATACCATTCCAGAGTCAGTTATTTCTAACCATATAAAATATACTTGAGATCAGAAGTTAGAGATCAGAGTTAGTCCAAATGGCTCAAAATCATTTACTAGTCACTAATTCAATTTCTCTCATCTTCTCACAAAAACACTAAGAAGACAGAAAAGAGTAATAAAAATTTAAAACAACCTTGAAAACTAAAACTGAAAGACAGCCTAATGTCAGAATCTTAAATTAAGTAGTTAGAGTGTAAAATGAAGCTAGACAGAGGAAAATATCCCTAAATTGCATCTCACAGCAATATAGCATGGTGGTCAAGAACATGTGATCCAAATCACACAAAGGTGGGTTGAATTTCATCATTATCTAGCTAGGTGAACCGGGTAAATTAAAATTTATTAATTTTATTTTCTATAAAATAGGGATAATAATAGTACCACTACTGGGGACTGAACCTTGACACTCATCCCCCTAAAAAATCATACATTGAAGCCATAACCCCAATGTGACTATACTTTGAGATAGTATCTTTAAATAAGTAATTACGGTTAAAAGAAGTCATAAGGGTGGGGTCCTCATCCAACTGAACTGCTGTCCTTATAAGAAGACAAGATTCCTGAGGAACAACACAAGAGGATATTGCACTTATTACCATATATGTACCTAATACAGTGTCAGACTTTATTTTTGAGGGGCTCCAAACTCACTGCAGATGGTGATTGCAGCCATGAAATTAAAAGACACTTGCTCATTGGAAGGAAAGTTATGACCAACCTAGATAGCATATTCAAAAGCAGAGACATTATTTTGCCAACAAAGGTACGTCTAGTTAAGTCTATGGTTTTTCCAGTAGTCATGTATGGATGTGAGAGTTGGACTGTGAAGAAAGCTGAGCACCGAAGAATTGATGCTTTTGAACTATGGTGTTGGAGAAGACTCTTGAGAATTCCTTGGACTGCAGGGAGATCCAACCAGTCCATTCTAAAGGAGATCAGTCCTGGGTGTTCTTTGGAGGGAATGATGCTAAAGCTGAAACTCCAATACTTTGGCCACCTTATGTGAAGAGTTGACTCATTGGAAAAGACTCTGATGCTAGGAGGGACTGGGGGCAGGAGGAGAAGGGGACGACAGAGGATGAGATGGCTGGATGGCATCACCAACTTGATGGACATGAGTTTGAGTGAACTCTGGGAGTTGGTGATGGACAGGGAGGCCTGGCGTGCTGCAATTCATGGGGTCACAAAGAGTCAGACACGACTGAGCGACTGAACTGAACTGAACTGAACTGAACCTAATATAAGAGCACAGAAATATATAAAACAAATGTTAAAGGCATAAAAGGAGAAATTAACAATACTAAAATAACAGTAGGGAACTTTAACACCCTACATATATCAATGGACAATCATCCAGACAGAAAATCAATAAGGAAACACTGACCTTAAATGATAAAATAGATCAGTTGGATGTACTAGATATTAAAGGAACACTCTACACAAAAACAGCAGAATAAACATTCTTTTCAAGTGCACATGGAGCAGTCTCCAGGATAGATCACATACTGGGACAAAAAGCAAATCTCAACAAATTTAAGAGGACAGAAATTATAGCAAGCATTTTTTTTCCCCCCACAACAATAGTATGCAGCTAGAAATCAACACAGGAAGAAAATGGTAAAGCTGAAACACATGGAAACTAAATAACATGCTACTAAATAATTAACTTCATGCAGCCATGTTAAAAGACACTTGCTCCTTGGAAGAAAGGCTATCACAAACCTAGACAGCATATTAAAAAGCAGAGACATCACTTTGCTGACAAAGGTCCATATAGTCAAAGCTATGGTTTTTCCATCAGTCATGCACGGATGTGAGAATTGAACCATAAAGAAGGCTAAGCACCAAAGAATTGATGCTTTCTAACTGTGGTGTTGGAGAAGACTTTTGAGAGTCCATTGGACAGTAAGGAGATCAAACCAGTCAATCCTCAAAGAAATCAACCCTGAATACGCATTGGAAGGACTGATGCTAAAGCTGAAGCTCCAATACTCTGGCCTCCTGATGCAAAGAGCCAACTCACTGGAAAAGACAAAGATACTGGAAAAAACTGAGGGCAAGAGGAGAAGGGCGTTACAGAGAATGAGACAGTTGGATGGCATCACCAATTCAAAGGATCTGAGTTTGAGCAAACTGGGAGATAATGAAGGACAGCAGAGCCTGGCATGCTGCAACCCAAGCAGTCACAAAGAGTCAGACATGACTGAACAACAACAACAAAGATAGAACCAGAAAAATAATAGATATGATCCAGCAATTCCACCATAGGGTGTATATCCATAGGAAATGAAAGCACTAATTCAAAAAATACATGCAATGTTCATAGCAACATTATTTACAATAGTCAAGATATGGAAGCAACATAAATATCCATCAACCGAAGAACAGACAAAGAAGTTATTATATATATATATATATATATATACACACATACATACACAGACATATAATGTATATATATATTATATATGTATACACACACACACACACCATGGAATATTACTTAGCCATAAAAAAGAATGAAATTCTGCCATTTGCAAGAACATGGATGGACCTAGAGGTTACTATGCTTAGTGAAATAAATCAGAGAAAGACAAATGCTTTGTTATCATTTACCTGTGAAATTTGGAAAATAAAACAAATGTATATTTTTAGAAAAACAGAATTAGACTCAGATACAGAGAGCAAACTAATGGCTACCAGTGGGGAGAGAGAAGGGAGAGGGGCAAGATAGGATTATAAAATTAAGAGATACAAACTATTAAGACTTCCCTGGTGGTCCAGGGGTTAACATTGGGAGCATGGGCTCAATCCCTGGTTGGGGAACTAAGATCCCACATGCCACAGGCATGGACAAAAAAGGAGAGAGATACAAATTACTAAGTATACAATAAGTAGCATGGGTATACTGTATAATACAGTATCCATTATTTTCTAATAACTCTAAATTAAGTGTAGTATATAAAAATACTAAAGCACTATATTGTACAATTGAAACTAATATAACATTGTCAACCAGCTATGTGCTAAGGCACTTCAGTCGTGTCCAACTTTTGCAACCCTATGGACTATAGTCTGCCAGGCTCCTCTGTCCATGAGATTCTCCAGGCAAGAATATGGAGTGGATTGTCATGCCCTCCTCCATGGGATCTTCCTGACCCCCGGATCGAAGCTGCATCTCTTATGTCTCCTGCATTGACAGGTGGATTCTTTACCACTAGTACCACCTGGGAAGCCCAAACCAGCTATAACTTTAATTTTAAAAAGTGAGGAAGAAGAGACCCCAAGGATGTACATTCAGAGAAAAGGTCATGTGAGCACACAGTGAGAAGTCAGCCATCTCTGAATCAAGGAGCGAGGTCTCAGGAGAAACCATCCCTACTGATACCTTGATCTTGGTTCTAGAATGGTGAGAAATAAATTTCTGATGTTTAAGTTATTTGATCTGTGGCATTTTATTAAGCCAGCCCTAGAAAACAAATACAGCTACCCTCATGGACTGTTGTGAGAATTAAATCAGTTAATGGGGGATTAATCTTCCCTGGCTAACTTACCAAAGGAATTTTGGGACAGATATAGAGGGATGTAGAAAGTGTTTTTCTACCCTTTTCCACATGGTCTTGTTTATTAACTAATTATAATCATTTAATTAATTTATTGGGGCTTCCCTGGTGGTTCACAGGGTAAAGAATCCACCTGCAATGCAGGAGACCTGGGTTTGATCCCTGGGTTGGGAAGATCCCCAGAAGAGGGCATGGCAACCCACTCCAATATTCTTACCTGGAGAATCCCATAAACAGAGGAGCCTGGCGAGCTACAGTCCATGGGGTCGCAAAGTGTCAAACTCGACTGAGTGACCAAGCACAGCACAATTCATTCATTCATTGTTTATGAACTAATAAAAATAACAGGAAGAAACATTCATGAGCATTTCCATGTCCTAGACTCTATATTCATTAACTGATTTGGTTCACAGCAAGAAGCTATCTTCTTCATGCACACTTTCCTTTTTCAGGTGACACTGGGATCCAGACTGCATTCCTCATTTCCTAACACTTGCAACAAATATGAGGGTCCAGCAGTAGCTAAACCGTGGTCCAGAGGGGGTTCCCTATATTAACCCACCATCAGTCATATTCTCCCAGGAGACAAATTTCTGACAGCTAATAAATATCCAGTTCTCAAACCATGGGAAGAATAGAAGGTCGAAACCAAGGGTGGAATCAGTTTTCTCCCCCATTCCCCACTGTATTAAGGGTCTCTCTCTTAAGAAACTTCTAGTAGAATTGCTCTTATAGGTAGGTTATATGTAGGATAAACTGTCCACCTCCACATTGCCTACACATTCCCCTCTTCTTCATTTCACTAACTCAGGGAAAACATGCCTCATCTATTTAGGTCCACATGCACACACAGATAGAAGTACATAAACACATCAAAATATTAACAGCGACTTCCTAACATTTACTGGGTTATTAAACCTTCTTTATAAAAATTTTCTTCTTTGTTTGGACTTTTATTTCTGTTAATTTTATATGATAGATGTGTGCTTTTTGCATAATTTTTGAAGTTATTTTAAAAGCGGAAGTGAAGTTAGTCATTCAGTAACGTCCAACTCTTTGTGACTCCATGGACTGTAGCTCACCACGCTCCTCTGTCCATGGAACTCTCCAGGAGAGAGAATACTGGAATGGGTTGCCATTTCCTTCTCCTGGGGATTTTCTTGATCCAGGGATCGAACCCATGTCTCCAGCATTACAGGCAGATTCTTTACCAACTGAGCCACCAGGGAAGCCATCGTAAAGCTTTTATAAAAGATTCATATTCCCCTGAAAAAATAAAACCTTTCAATATTGATTATTTGGATAACTAAAGAATTGTAATGGAGGGGTTTTTTAATATAGTTATTTATTTGCATTTAATTATTCAAAAAAACCTGTTGTGCTTCTCCATGACATTTTGTGTACGTGGATTCAATTTTTAAAACTTAGATTCTTAGGTTCTTAAATAAACCATTTCCCAAATCTATCTCTTCTTCAATCTTTCTGCTTATAACTCAAAATAACCCTTGAACAACTTGTTTAAAGCTATAGCCCAAGGCTACTATAGTTATTTCAGCAGGGGTTACTTAATCACAGAAACTGAATTTTGATGGAGTTGAACAAGGATGACTTAAGGTATTATGTTTAATATCCCCTTACAGATGATTTCTGAGATTATTTTAATTAATCTGGAGATCCTCCTCTAGAGCCTGCTTATCTCTTGAGAGATCCTACTGTATTCCCAGTGTGTTCAAGGCCATTCTTGCTGCACTTCCCAGAGGATCTCTAGTCTCTGATCTTTTGCAAATCCTCTTCTCTCTTTTCAAGACTTTCCTTGTTTGGGGTCTTATCCCACAAGTTCTTGCTTTTCTGAAGAAATAGTAAAAAATCATTCATACTGTAGTTGTGAATTATCTCAATGGCAGATAAGTAATAAATGCATTGTATATATGGATAACACGTTTTATTGATCTTTGTGCTCACATAATATATTGCACATGTATATACGGTACACAGTATGTCTTTGTGACCCCATGGACTATAGCTCACCAGGCCCCTCAGTCATGGAATTATCTAGGCAAGAATATTGGAGTGGGTTGCCATTTCCTTCTCCAGGGGATCTTCCCAACCCAGGGATCGAATCTGGGTCTCCCACCTTGCAGGCACATTCTCTACCATCTGAGCTACTAGGGAAACCTTAGTATGTTTTATTGCTCTTTTTACTCACATAATGCATTGCATATGTACACATGGTACACAGTAAGCGTACAAGAGGTAGAGTGCAGAGTTTTAGAGAAAAATACATAAGATATCTTTCCCAAAATTTGACCTAAAATGTAGAAATTTTTCTTCATTCCATAGTTACTTCCTGTTTCAAATGACCTTAAAGCAACCTTTTTCTATGAACATACTGCAGCTTCCCTCATGAACCATTAAGCCCCAAACAACATAGAGCGGAGCCCGGCTCTACTGCAAATGAACAAACTATTAATCATTTCAAACTACTAGCTCCCTCTAGTACAGTAATCTACACACAGTACACACTCAATAAATGTTATTGGAGATTATGATTAATAGTATGAACATTTAAGGCACACAGTAGTCAGTAAACACTCATTAAATAACTCAATTTAACAGCAAGTTGAGAGTGTTTGGCTAAGAAAAAATGATTCTTTTTCTTTTAATCTGGAGTTATTTTCTCAGTGTGTGGTGTTTGCCATTTCTAAATCACCAACTCAAATGTGTTTTCACTTTAAACCCTACATTTAAAAAACTCATATACTTTTATCCAAAGTCATAGAAAGTGTTTTACTTTCACACATCAGTTAGAGATTATAATTAAAGTAACAGATTATTATAGACTTATTGCTAAATCATTTGCTATGAAATGCACCAAGGCAGTAACTTGAAAGTCATCAAGAAGACTTAATAAATTATAAACTATTGATAAAAATTAGCAACTGCAGACTAGTCAAAACATCCTAGTATAAAATACTCCTTTTATCTTTAACAATCTTTTCTAAAGACTAGATCAATCAATCCTATTTATCAAAAAATAGCAATGGTAGAATATTTGCAAGGATTTACATCTAAGAAGTTTTCACAAATTTAAAAATACATCTCTTTTACTGGCTTTGGAAGGGTAGCCTTGACTATTAACATAAATCTTTTTCTAAATGAAAAATTATTTCTTTATCATAATTTCTTTGTGCTTTTATCAGTTTTACTGGTTTTGTTTTCCTTCTCCCTTTGACAGTGGTAAAATAATTGAAACATCAATTCCACAAATTAAAAACAATATGAAAAATACTGCTATTCATATACATTTAACAACTGATCTCTACAGCATATACATTTATGAACACAAAAATTAGATATATAACAATTTACCATACAACATGATCTTACCTAATTACTCTATAGGACTCAAATCAAATAGACTGTACCATCAAATTGGAGATCACATTTTAAATCAATTCATTTCCATAAAATTTGTGTGGTCATAAGCAGTAAAACCAAATTGCTTAATAATCACTTAGCATTTTGTAATACACCTGACTTGAATTCCAAGTTCATAGATTTTGATGAGAGAGTCTTCAATGAAAATGAAATAATGTTTCATACAAGAATACTCATTGAAATTTGAGAAAAACTGCTAAAACTTCAAATCACTTGTGTTTCATCTTCTAGTTTATTTCCTCTTATACCCCTTCTTAGGAATCTGACTTAGTGGCATCAGATAACACCCAGGATAACAAGTTTTCACTGATTTTTTATAGAAAGTCTTGGAAGTAAAGATGTGAGGACCCAAGGAAGAAGTTCTAACCGTATCTTGGTCATAACAGTGGCTCCTGTATCTCCTAACATGATGCTGTCAATGGAATTGCACTCACTCACTCATTCCATCACAATTCTGAATGCCAGGAAATACGTGCCAAGTTCTGCACCACCACTGGGGTAAACTAAGAATAACCCGGTTCCTTCTCCTAAGGAGGCTATAGGCCACCAAAGGAAATGGGTCATAAAGGTGGTTACAATGAACATACCATGAATGTCTGGTAAGGAACCGCCATTCACTTGAAAGGGAATGTGATGAGGTAATCTAGTGTGTCACATGTGCGTGAATGGGTGTGCATCTGATTAATTTAAATGTGCAATAACAATTCTTATCTTCTGGGTCATTTCACCAAGTTCTATTTCCCTTTTTGGCTTCTTGACGCACCTATAGTAGTATTGGGCAACTGATTCACATTGTTCTGGATTAGGCAGTACCGTGACTCTAATTACATTTATTTTCTTATGTTTAAGAGCAATAAATTATTCTCTTTAGAACATGTTAAATTCCCAGTTTTAAAGAAAAACATGTAACAACATAAGCCTTTCTGACTTTTTATCTTGACCTATTCTAACCATTATTATATTTTGAATAATTCTAGATATACTAAGTTTTATTTTAATTTTTAGCTGTGTGTCCTCAGTGTTCTTTGGAAGGAATGATGCGAAAGCTGAAACTCCAGTACTTTTGGCTTCTTCTTGGCCTCATGGGAAGAGTTGACTCATTGGAAAAGACTCTGATGCTGGGAGGGATTGGGGGCAGGAGGAAGAGGGGACGACAGAGGATGAGATGGCTGGATGGCATCACCGACTTGATGGACGTGAGTTTGAGTGAACTCCGGGAGATGGTGATGGACAGGGAGGCCTGGCGTGCTGCGATTCATGGTGTTGCAAAGAGTTGGACACGACTGAATGACTGAACTGACTGACTGACTGATGATTAAAATTCTAAGGAAATTACAAAAATTTAATTTTTAGCTGTATGATTAAAATTAAGCAAATTTACAAAGCAAAATAGCACTAAGCAAAAAATAATAAATAGCTGCTATTTAATTTTCCTAAAAATATTACTACTCCTAGGTAGTAACTGAATAAACACTTGCACTTGTTTCATATTTTGAGAAACAGATTCTTCTAATTACTTTGGTATTTACTTGATAGTACATTGATATCTCAGGTTCAATCTCTGGGTTGGGAATATCTCCAGAGGAGGAAATGGCAACTCAGCCCAGTATTCTTTCCTGGAAAATTCCATGGACAGAGGAGCCTGGCAAGCTACAGTCCATGGTGTCTCAAAGACTCAGACACAACTGAACCACTGAGCACACACACCTACACACATATATCTAGTTATTCTCACCATGATCAAATCAGACACATTTGCATAACAGTCAAGCAATCAAGTGAACTGTATTTTGATTCTCTCTCTGTGACTAAAGAAATACATTTATCTTTCTGCTTTCACATGTAAAAAGTGGAGTGGGGACATTTTTTTTTTAATCTCTAAGTCACCTTTCATCTTTTCTGCATTTTTTGTCATTTTTAAAAAATTATTTGTACACTATGCACTGGGCTGTTAACCAAGAATACAAAGGTGAATAAATAATACATGGTCTCTGCCCTAAGTTGCTCAGAGTCTATTAGGGGAGAGAGAACTGTAAACATAATTGTAGTCCTATTTGAAAAAGACAATAATAGTTAATATTTAATGAATCTTAAGTATGTGCCAGGTTCCGTGCTAAGTATTCTGCATGTATTATTTAATTTTTTTCTCCACAATAAAATAATCATTAAGGAAACACCATCACCTGCATTAAACAAATGAAGACACTGAAACCTGGAGAGTTTGCGGGACTTGACCAAAGTCACACAGCTCAGTGTGAGCAGGGGATGGAGCCGAGATGTGAATTCTGGTGGCCTGACTTCAGGGCCCATGGTCTTAACCATTATGTACACAGCATCCAAGAGGAGAAAGAATAGTATGGAATGCTGGGACGATGTAGGTAAAAGCAACAGGGGGTCAGAGAGAGTCATTCATTCTTGCTTGGAACACTTTATTTTACTCATCTTCCTAGGATAATTTTTAACAGTGCCCCTCAAAATATCTCAAGAGGATAATAATTATATGGTCATCCTATTCATAGAGGAGGTTGAATTTGGGCTTACAATTTAAAAAGCAAATGGGAAGGAAATCCAAAGAAGATTACATATAGCTGACTCACTTTGCTGTAGAGCAAAAACCAACACAACATTGTAAAGCAATAAAACACCAATTAAAAAAAAAAAAAAAGCAAATGGGAGGTTGCCAGCTGGAGAATAGGTGGTTCAGGAAGAAGAAGTCCGCTCCAGGCAAAAGGAATACAAAACACCAGCTCAGGAGTCCAGCTCAGGAAAGAAGGACCTGGGCGCTGAGAAAGAAAACCTGCAGACAGATCTCAGCCAGCCACTAAAATTAGCAGTTGGTGTTAGATACTCAGTCGTGTCCGACTCTTTACAAGCCCATGGACTGTAGCCCGTCAGGCTCCTCTGTCTGTGGGATTCTCCTGGCAAGAATACTGGAGTGGGTAGCCATTCCCATCTCCAGGGGATCTTCCCGGCCCAGGCCTCACACATTGCAGGCAGATTCTTTACTGTATGAGTCACCAGAGAAGGTCAGTTTTCATTCCAATCCCAAAGAAAGGCAATGCCAAAGAGCGCTCAAACGACCGCAAAATTGCACTCATCTCACATGGTAGCAAAGTAATGATCAAAATTCTCCAAGCCAGGCTTCAACAGTAGGTGAACTGTGAACTTCCAGATGTTCAAGCTGGGTTTAGAAAAGGCAGAGGAACCAGATATCAAATTGCCAACATCTGCTGGATCATTGAAAAAGCAAGAGAGTTCCAGAAAAACATCTACTTTTGCTTTATTGACTATGCCAAAGCGTTTGACTGTGTGGATCACAAAAAACTATGGAAAATTCGGAAAGAGATGGGAATACCAGACCACCTGACCTGCCTCCTGAGACATCTGTATGTAGGTCAAGAAGCAATAGTTAGAACTGGACATGGAACAACAGACTGGTTCCAAATAGGAAAAGGAGTAAGTCAAGGCTGTATATTGTCACCCTGCTTATTTAACTTATATGCAGAGTACATCATGAGAAATGCTGGGCTGGATGAAACACAAGTTGGAATCAAGATTGACAGGAGAAATATCAATAACCTCAGATATGCAGATGATGCCACCCTTATGGTAGAAAGAGAAGAAGAACTAAAGAGCCTCTTGAAAGTGAAAGAGGAGAGTGAAAAACTTGGCTTAAAACTCAACATTCAGAAAGCTAAGATCATGGCATCTGGCCCCATTACTTCATGGCAAATAGATGGGGAAACAATGGAAACAGTGAGAGTATTTTTGGGGGCCCCCAAACCACTGCAGATGATGACTGCAGCCATGAAATAAAAAGACACTTGCTCCTTGGAAGAAAAGTTATGACCAATCTAGACAGCATATTAAAAAGCAGAGACATTACCAACAAAAGTTCATCAGAGCTATGCTATTTCTAGTAGTCATGTATGGATGTGAAAGTTGGACCATAAAGAAACCTGAGCACTGAAGAATTGATACTTTTGAACTGTGGTGTTGGAGAAGACTCTTGAGAATCCCCTGGACTACAAGGAGATCCAACCAGTCCATCCTAAAGGAAATCAGTCCTGAATATTCATTGTAAGGACTGATGCTGAAGCTGAAACTCCAATACTCTGGCCACTTGATGAGAAGAACTGACTCATTGGAAAAGACCCTGATGCTGGAAAAGATTGAAGGCCAGAGGAGAAGGGGACAACAGAGGGTGAGATGGTTAGAGGCCATCACCAATGTGATGGACATGAGTTTGAGTAGGCTCTGGGAGTTGGTGATGGACAGGGAAGCCTGGTGTGGTGCAGTCCATGGGGTTGCAAAGAGTCAGACACAACTGAGCAACTGAACTGAACTGAACTCAACCAGTTGCAAATATTCCCTACACTGTAGTGAATAGGAGCTTTCGAAAGCAAAGTGATACCAGGCCTGTCCTCTGACAAAATCCTCTCAATGGTCTTCCACTTCTCCTAGAATAAAGCCTGAATTCCCTACTATGACCTACAAGGGCCCACGGGATCAGCTTTGCCCGTCTCCAGCCCCATGCTCACTTCATCCTCACTCTCTCCTCTATGGACGACTTCGAGTTTCACGTATTTTCCCAGTTCCTCAGAGAGGGACTTTTCTGCTTAAAGTCCTCCCCACCCCAGGTCTACTGAATTATCTATTCCAGCACCCCGCTTAGGTCCCTTATAGCTTCATCCCCTCAGTTAACTATTTTGGGTATTTATGTTGTGTATTTATTGGTCATCTGGCTCTAATATTAGAATGTGAGCCCTCAAGGGCAAGAACCTTAACTGTAATGTTCACAGGTATATTGCTCTTACCAGCAGAGTAACCTGCAAAATACAGGTGTTTTATGAATTATACCTGAATGAGTGAAGTGTTAGGTATAAAAGCAAAAGCAACATGGAGTTGCTAAGAGGACTCTCGAAGATGGAGCTTGGAGGCCACGAGAACTCTGACTTATGCACATCTCAGTGTGGACAGAATCTGACCTTTGACCACTAACTGTCTTAACAAATGCATCCAGAACATCTGCCAGAAACTCAAGATACTTAGTCGTCCAGTCGTGTCTGACTCCTTTGCAACCCCATGTACTGCAGCCCACCAGGCTCCTCTGTCCATGGGATTTCCCAGGCAAGAATAATGCAGTGGGTTGCCATTTCCTTCTCCAGGGGGATCTTTCCGATCCAGGGATTGAACTCATGCCTCCTGCATTGGGAAGCAGATTCTTTATCACCGAGCCACCAGGGAAGCCCTGCAAGATCCTTTCCAGACCCTAAAATAACGCATAATAGTCTATCTACTTATCAGACCCTATCCTAACACAATTCGTGATTCCTTAAGAATAAATTTTTCTTATTCGCATCAGTCAATCACAGTTCTCGTCGGGCAACTTTTCACAGCTTTGTAGCTTTTTCTTTTTATAAACCTCTGACCCCTTTTCTTCCCTGAACTGTCTTTCAAAGTTCTCTGAATCTGTGCCTCTCAAATTGCAATTCTTAAGACAATCAATCTTTTCTTATTTGCAGCCTCCTAACATTTTTTGGTAGACAAGGTAGTATACTGAATGTAGTACACTCCAAGAAGACTTGCATTTTTAAAGAAGTAAACGTAGAAGGCAATGTTCAACATGTGGAAATAATCTTCTAATGTTAAACTGGAAGCCTCGGTGTGAAAGAGATTCAAATACTTCAATCTTTACCTGAAGATATATTCAATTCTGCTGATCACTTAACGGCCACGGCCATTAATAAGGACAATCACAACAGCGAAAACTATCACTGTCACCATCTGGTGAATTATAATATCATATGCCAAGTACTTTATATACATTATTAGTCAATTTTTTATTTGATTTAGGGTAATGATATCTTTCTTGTCCTCCACTCAATTATACTTACCAAAGATGTGAATAATGAAATTTTTAAAATGACTATCTGGTTCCTGATGTGCCTATAAAAATACTATAGAAAGACAGAATAGCTTGTTTCTCTTTTGAAAAGTGAATATTACACTTTTTTAAGCACCACATATATTAATTTCATTGGCACCCTTGGCAAATCAGTACATAGATTTCTTTAGTGTATGTACTTTAAGTGTACACTTCCCTAATTGCTCAGTTGGTAAAGAATCCACCTGCAACACAGGAGACCCCAGTTCAATTCCTGGGTCGAGAAGATCCTCTGGAGAAGGGATAGGCTACCCACTCCGGTATTCTTGGGCTTCCCTTGCGGCTCAGCTGGTAAAGAATCTCCCTGCAATGCAGGAGACCTGGGTTCGATCCCTGGGTTGGGAAGATCCCCTGGAGAAGGGAAAGGCTACCCATTCCAGTGTTCTGGCCTGGAGAATTCCATGGACTGTATAGTCCCATGGGATATCAGAGTTGGACACAAGTGACCAACTTTCACTTTCACTGACTCACACAGGTAGGATTTTTTTAACACTCATTAAAGTAAATTTCAAAAGAGACTGGCAGGCATATGAATGAAAGGGTGGGAAGTTTTAAGGGAGGTTATATGAAACTCAACTGGGAATGTTATCAAAATGAGAACAGCCTGTGTAGACTATGAAAATTGGAAAATCTTAGCAAACAGGAATTATACTAGGAAAAGAAACACATTAAGGCAAGCATAAGAGACTTTTTGTAATGAATTTTAATTCTTTCCTGAGCCTTTGTTGTTATTTGCTAATGTAGTTTCCGAAGGTAGAAAACTAAAATTTATTTTTTCATTAGCTTTATTCTTTTCCACAGGCAGATATCAACTCTTCGCAGACCCTCACTTCAGAAATACATACAGCTAAAATGAATACTGTCTATATTTCCCCTTGCAGTACTTACAAACACATTTGTATCATATGAAATCAAAATAGCTTAGGGTAAAATGTATTTTACCTACAGAAGCAATGTAAAGAGAAAAGCATTCTGGGATAGGAATGTTCTAAGAATTTTCCTCATTATTATCATACGAACTGTTTTATTAAAAAAAAACTCAGGTGGGACAAAATAATTTAAATAGCCAGCCTTCAACTGCTTTTTCATTCTGGAAATACTGGAACATCAACAAACAACAGTGAATAATGACTGCACATCTGTTGCTTCTATGACACTCTCTTTAAACTCTGAGGACACAGAGAATTTTAGGCAGAAGACTTGTTGTCAGATGAGCAAAATATCCTGGTAGGTACACAAAACATACACGTGCTTGTAGTCAATAGCAAATCAATCATAGGATTTAGATGATGAAGGAATTAAGGCGTAAAAGGAAAGAATGAAGGCAGGCCAACCTTAGTTTTACTAGCAGGATGATCTTGGATAGATTGCTTACTGTCTATTAATATAATATTAGTAAGTAATAACGGGCTTCCCTGGTGGCTCAGACAGCATAGAATCTGCCTGCAATGTGGGACACCTGGTTTTGATCCCTGGGTTGGGAAGATCCTCTGGAGAAGGAAATGGCATCTCCAGTATTCTATGGACAGAGGAGCCTGGCAGGCTACAGTCAATGGGTCGCAAAGAGTCGGACACGACTGAGTGACTATCACTCAGTAAGTAAAATAATAAACAGGATTAAATAAGAATTAAACCAGTTAATGTATTTAAAATACTTAGCATATTATAAAAATCAACAAATGTCAGCAAGGGCAGTGGACATCCTTGCTCACGGTTATGGCAGTTAGGTGGTAGCTTACTGAAGGTGTAGATAGTTTTTATGGCCTAGAAAATCTGGAGACCTCGTACCTGTCACATATGACATGATGACAGCATCCCACACCTGTCACACTAGGTCCCCAGGGTATATATGAGGTGTCCCCAGGTTGTGCTGAAATATATCAGTATCACACACATGTCACACAGATTTCCCTCCAGGTCTATGTGTCTATGTGTCTCCAGGCTATGCTGGAGTGACACCATCAGGCACCCTCAAGTATGTGGCTGTGTGCTGTAAAAACACAGTCACACTGTGTGTTTCCAGATGAGTCAAAGTTTTCAAAAAGAAGCTTCATTCTCCCTGTTGAAAACTGGGAAAGAATCTATTTTTCTCAGAGTATATGCCTTACAAGGCTTCTAAGTGCTTTCTCATCTCTTTAAATGTATCCGGCTAAAGGGACTTCCATGGTGGTGCACTGGATAAGAATCTGCCTGCCAATGAAGAGGACACAGGTTTGATTCCTGGTCCAGGAATATCCTGCATGCCATGGAGCAACTAAGCCTGTGAGCCACAGCTACTGAGCTTGTGCAGAACAACTACTGAAGCCCACACAGCCAGAGCCGGGGCTACACAACGAGAGAAGCCACCGCAATGAGAAGCCTGCGTTCCGCAATGAATAGCACCCACTCCGTGCAACTAGAGACAGTCCGGGCAAATCAGTGAAGACCCAGCACCCCAGAACAGCCAAGAATAAATTTTAAAAATTTTAAGAAAAAAAAGTATCCCACTAAATAGGTCTTTTGTCAGCCAGTCTTTTTTTTTTTTTTTTTTCAATTTTATGATGTAGGAATGTCTCAAGATCCTGAGAGCCATCTTTTTCAAACATACATGTCAAGGAAATAGTTCCTTCCTCTTCCAGTTCCTGCGGGACTGTAGGAGCCAGACCTCCATAGGGAGCTTGTTCCAACTTGGAAACTCTCGCTTGCCAATGCAGGAGATGTAAGAGACACGGTTTCCATCCCTGGGTTGGGAAGATCCCCTGGAGAAAGAAATCGCAAACCCACTCCAGTATTCTTGCCTGGAGAATCCCATGGACAGAGGAGCGTGGCGAGCTACAGTCCATGGGGTTGTAAAGACATGACTGAGCGCCTAACAATTATATATATATTAATCTGAAAGTAGTATACAAGATGTATTGAAAAGGTGATTACTTGAGAGATCCACAAACCAATGGGGAGACTTGTAATATTCATATAAAGGAAGTGCATTTTAGACAACTTGCCCTATACAAAACTGAAGATGCCTTATGAAAACATTTATGGTGATATTCTGACAGCTGGTGGAATTCCACCAAACTTCACTTCCCACCCTCCACTTCAGACCCTGTCTTCAGGTCGTACATTTCTTGTTTTCATTGTTTTGCTTCAGCTTAGATGCTCATACTATGTCTAGCATCTTTGTGAAGGAGCCCTTGACATGCTGGCTGTCTGGTCTCACTCAGAGACTCCCTGCAGGAAGCTGCCTATTGAGTCATCCTTGGCCACCTGCCCTAGCCCATCTTATCCTTCTCTTTAAAAAAAAAAAAAAAAGAGAGAGAGAGAGAGAAACCCAGAGTCCAGAGCTCTGGACTCCTGCTAATCTGAAAAGATGAATCAGAAGAGAGAAACTGTGACTCATTTGATTTGGAGACAAGAGAGAGAGAAAAGCTAATGCTGACTTCAGTGACTCAACCATAGCTGGCCATAAGAAATATGCCTGCTGGCAGACGAAGGTGAAGAAATAAATCTCAGGGGAAAGCATCAAAGCCAGAAGATTGAGGAGCATCTCAGTGAGCCTTGTAAGGAAAGACTTGTGAGGAAATAGCAGAGTGTCAAGGACTAAGCCCACATTCAGTGTCAGGAGGAAGAGACATCACCAGCAAGAGGACAAAGGCAAGCAGGCATTTACATAGTGAAAGCCAAGAAAAGAATGAATCAAAACTTAGGAGCTCTGAAAACAGCAAAGAGGGCAACAAGAGTAAGAACAGATAGATTTCACTGGTGGTCCAGAAGCTAGGACTCCGTGCTCCAAATGCAGGGGGCTTGGGTTTGATCCCTGGTCAGTTCAGTTCAGTTCAGTTCATTTCAGTCGCTCAGTCACGTCTGACTCTTTGCAACTCCATGGACCGCAGCACGCCAGGCCTCCCTGTCTATCACCAACTCCTGGAGTTTACCCAAACTCATGTCCATTGAGTCAGTGATGCCATCCATCCATCTCATCCTCTGTTGTCCCCTTCTCCTCACACCTTCAATCTTTTCTAGCATCATGGTCTTTTCCAATGAGTTGGTTCTTCATATCAGGTAGCCAAAGTACTGGAGTTTCAGATTCAACATCAATCCTTCCAATGAACACTCAGGACCTCAGGACTGATTTCCTATAGGATGGACTGGTTGGATCTCCTTGCAGTCCAAGGGACTCTCAAGAATCTTCTCCAACACCACGGTTCAAAAGAATCAATTCTTCAGCACTCAGCTTTCTTTATAGTCCAACTCTCACAGCCATACATGACCACTGGAAAAACCATAGCCTTGACGAGACAGACCTTTGTTGGCAAAGTAATGTGTCTGCTTTTGAATATGCTGTCTAGGTTGGTCATAACTTTCCTTCCAAGGAGTAGGTGTCTTTTAATTTCATGGCTGCAGTCACCATCTGCAGTGATTTTGGAGCCCAGAAAAATAAAGTCAGCCACTGTTTCCCCATCTATTTGCCATGAAGTGATGGGACCACATGCCATGATCTTAGTTTTCTGAATGTTGAGCTTTAAGCCAACTTTTTCACTCTCCTCTTTCACTTTCATCAAGAGGCTTTTTAGTTCCTTTTCACTTTCTGCCATAAGGGTGGTGTCATCTGCATATCCAAGGTTATTGATATTTCTCCTGGCAATCTTGATTCCAGCTTGTGCTTCATCCAGCCCACCTCTCTTCACAATGTACTCTGCTTATGAGTTAAATAATCAGGGTAACAATATACAGCCTTGATGTACTCCTTTTCCTATTTGGAACCAGTCTGTTGTTCCATGTCCAGTTCTAACTGTTGCTTCCTGACCTGCATACAGATTTCTCAGGAGGCAGGTCAGGTAGTCTGGTATTCCCACCTCTTTCAGAATTTTCCACAGAGGGAACTAAGATTCTGCATGCTGCAACTAAGACCCAGCTCAGCCAAATAATTTTTTTTTTAAGAGATTAAGGGCTGATAAAATCCCTCTTTTTCCTAATAGAGTTTAACTTCCCAGTTGGTTTAATGGTAGATAATACAGTGGTAGTCCTAAAACAAAATGACTATTAGTTCAAACATGACTTCTAATATAGAAATGTGTTTCTGGAAGTTGCATGTATTAGTTTAGTTCATTTTTTAAAAGTTTATATATATAAAAATGTTTATATACATATATATACTATATATACACAAAATAACTTCAAATATTTTCCTACTTTCCAAATGAAAAGAAATTTTCATTTTAGTATTTTCACTAAACTACTAAAAATATATCTGTTTTGTCTGTTGGAGATTTCAGTTTTTCTAAGACCTTCTTCAAATGACCCAGTTTTATGACTCAAGCACTGGGCCTAATGTATGGCTTTCCTTCTCTTCTTGAACTCATTTCTTCCACAGCAATGTCCCACAGAGAGTTGTATTTTAAATCTACGTCACAGGTTAAAAATTTTTTCTAGACTCAGTCTAAACTAAGCCATGCTAAAAATTCCTATGTTTCAAATATTTCTTTCCAAAAGACTTTGTATTTCTTTTCTTGTCAGCATTCCTTTGTTGTTTGTTGTTTGGTTTCGGTTGGTGAGGGGTGTTGGGAGCGTTTTATTTTGTTTGTTTTTGCCTTTCTGTGCAGCATGCAGCATCTTGGTTCCCCCACCAGGGACTGAACTCGGGCCCTGCAGTGAAAGCACCAAGGACTAACCACTGATTTCCTAACTAACCAAGAATTCCTATAATCTCGTCTTTAAATGTAAATTTTTATTGCAATCAACATTCAGAAAACTAAGATCTTAGCATTGAGTCGCATCACTTCATGGCAAATAGATGGGGAAACAATGGAAACAGTGAGAGACTATTTTGGGGGGCTTCAAAATCACTGCAGATGGTGACTGCAGGCATGAAATTAACAGATGCTTGCTCCTTCGAGAAAAGCTATGACCAACCTAGACAGCATATTAAAAAGCAGAGACATTACTTTACCAACAAAAGTCTGTCTAGTCAAAGCTGTGGTTTTTCCAGTAGTCATGTATGGATATGGGAGTTGGGTTATAAAGAAAGCTGAGTGCTGAAAAATTGATGCTTTTGAACTGTGGTGTTGGAGAAGACTCTTGACAGTCCCTTGGACTGCAAGGAGATCCAACCAGTCCATCCTAAAGGAAATCAGTCCTGAGTGTTCATTGGAAGGACTGATGTTTAAGCTGAAACTCCAATACTTTGGCCACCTGATGTGAAGAACCAACTCATTGGAAAAGACCCTGATGCTGGGAAAGATTGAAGGTGGGAGGAGAAGGGACAACAGAGGATAAGATGGTGGGATGGCATCACCAACGCGATGGACATGAGTTTGGGTAAACTCTAAGAGTTGGTGATGCACAGGGAAGCCTGGCATGCTGCAGTCCACAGGGTTGCAAAGAGTCGGACATGACTGAGAGACTGAACTGAACTGAACTGATTACGATCAAAGCACTTTTATTCAGAATAACTGGTGGGCCACTATGAACTGGATTTTTAAGCCTTTTTCAGAATACAAGTGCAGGCAGAGTATGAACTTTGTTCAACACCCAAATTCCCACTTTCTCTGTAGAGTGCTCTTAAAACCTCAGACAGATATGAAGTCAGAACAACACATCAAATTCTACACTTGGTAAATAACAAGTGTAGATAACAAACTACCATTTGTTAGGACCACTATGTACCAGGAAATGGGCAAGGGCTTTACACACACTACTTTATTTAATCCTCCTACTTCTTCACAGAGTGGGTAACCTCATCTTTACTTTACAGAAAAAGTAGCTAAAACTCAAAGAGGTTAACATGAACTCAATTATACCACTAGTTATTAATGGAATCTATATTCAGCCTAGCTTTCCCTGACTTCAGAGTGCAGGTTTTCAACTGTACACATGCCCTCCCCTTCAAATCACCCTATAACTTTAAAAATAGTTATAAATACCCAATGTAAATGTCTGAACTTTGTTATAGTTTTAAAGCACCAAATTACATTGGTGGATGATACTAAAATGGCAATGACTATTAACCTGAATTCACCTAAGTAGACATTTTAAATAAACAGTGTTAAAAACTGTATAGTGTATAAGATCCTCAAAGATGCTATTTAAATATTTGAGCTAATATTTCAAATTGCTTATTTAAAATTAAAAAAAAATTTGTTCTACTATCCAGTTAAGCAGATATTTTCATTATATTTGCTATCTTATCCTCTCTAGGAAATGAGATTACAGAATCACTTAAAGACCACCTATGCCCTACTGTGATTTCATGAAGTTCTGCTCAATGTTGGCATTCTGTTAATATTTAATAATAAAGGGATTTAAACCATAGAAACAAGCAGAGAGACCTAACTAGCATTCAAACTAGAATAACCCATAAAGGATTCAACAGAAAATTAGTGCCTGAGAATACTTCAAGAAAAAAGGTGGAAGATGGATGGACCAAGATGCAGATATGAAGATAATCAGAAATCAACTTTATGATTTCAAAATATTCTTAGTCATAAGGAGGTTTTTCTACGTGTCATCAATTGTAGCACTCATTTCTTTCACCTTGTAACATTTCTGAAATTATATATGTTTTAAACTTGATTTTATATCATAATCCTCAATACTTTTTTTCTTTTCTAGTGGTCTATAAAATAAATGATGCGTTTACAATAGACAGTATGGTAGCCAGTATTCAGTGGCTCCCAGTGACCCCTACATCCTGGCATTGACAGCCTTGACTCCTCCAACACCATACCAGGGTGGTCTGTGTATCCAACAGAATATAGTAGAAGTGATAGTATGCCATTCCCAAGATGAGTTTATAAAGGAAGCTGCTGCTTTTGTCTTAGTATCTCTGTCTCACATCACTCACTTTCCACTTTGAGGAAGTCAGCTGCTATGTTGTGAACAACGCTGTGGAGAGTTCACATGGCAAGGAATTAAGGCCTTTTGTTAACAGTCAGCCAGGAACTGAAGCCTGTCATCAGCAACCTTCTGAGTAAGCTCCCTTGGAAGCAGGGCTCCCTCTTCCAGCCCTGGTGAAGGTGACAGGTCACTGCTGCGTGGGTGGCACTGTGACTACCACCTCACAATAGACCCTGAACTAGAATCACTTTATGTTGCCCCAGGTTTCCTGACCCTTACACACCGTGTGTGTTAATAACTGTCTTCTAATTTGGGGAATAATTTATTATGCAGCCATAGGTAACTAACATAGATGGTCTCTTAGATTCAATAAAATAGAATAAAGAAGGTTCATGGGAAGGATTTATTTCAAGAGACCCTCTAGGGTAGGGGTCCCCAAACTCCAGGATCAAATGCCTGATGATCTGAGGTAGAGCTGATGGAATAACAATGGAAATAAAGCATGCAATTAATGCATCTGAATCATCCCCAAGCCACTCCTTGCCCCTTAGTCCATGGAAAAAAATGTCCTCCATGAAACCATCACCAAAGAGGACTGAGAAGGATGGAGGTGCTTGTGCTTCATTTCAAGTCTATGAAAGTGGTTTTAATATTACCAGTCAGAGGGCATGTCTCTATTGTAGTTGGGCACACAGTTAACCAGAGGGTGATTCCCACTTGAATAAACAGTAAGTATGAAGCCAGGCTTGGCTGCTGTGGCAGGGAAGAGGGACAAGTGACTTCCTTGGCTTGATGTCAAGCCCTCAAGTTTGTCAGGCCAAAGGGTAGGTTGATATACTTCAATGGGTACATGAATTCCGGAAGTGGGCCACCTGAAAAAAAAAAAAGTGGCCTGCAGCCAATTAAACTTGGTAAGAGGACCACCTGCAAGAGTGATAGGCCTCAACAGAGTGAGTTTACATAAAGCAGAACAGCGGAAACCAAGGCTGAGAGGGGAAACCGCAGCAGGAAAAATAGAACATCACTGTCTGTTTCAGAAAAGATGCAGGGAAGCCTCCAAAGTCCCAGAAAGATCTAGCATCAGACACCTGCCAAACTCAGCAGAAAGCCCTGCTGTGGCAATGTAAATTAAGAGTTTTCTATCCCCCTTTGAAGTGGTAGTTAGGGAGTTTGGGATGGACATGGATATGCTGCTACATTTTAAGTGGATAACTAACAAGGGCCTGCTGTATAGCATAGGGAACTCTGCTCAATGTTAGGTGGCAGCCTGGATGGGAGGGGAGTTTGAGGGAGAATGGATATATTTGTATTTATGGCTGAGTCCCTTTGCTGTTCACCTGAAACTATCACAACATTGCTAATTAGCTATACTCCAAAATAAAAAGCTTAAAAAAATAATTTTTCCCCTCTTCCACTCCATCCTTACCTCTTTCTGCTCATACTGAAGACCTTGTAAAAGTAGCAAGGAGGGCAAGAGAGAGATACTGCCCCGTGGTTAGCCCAAGCTGGGGGAGGGGGAAAGATTTTAATAACTGACCTAAGATGTTGCGTCCAACTTAAAGTAAATCAAAGTTGTTGTTGTTGTTGTTGTTGTTTACTAAGTGACCAGAAAATCTAGCCCTGTCAAGTTTTCATCCAGGGACTAGGGAACTACATCCCCTGTGAAAAAAGATTGTAGAGAGATAGTAGGAGACAAAAATAAAATTGCATTTGGATTGCATCCCACAGGTTGTGCTGGTCAAACACACCAGGTCCACGAGTTTGGGAAATGGTGCATACTGTCTGTGTGTTAGTCGCTCAGGGATCAAACCTCAGTCTCCTGCATGGCAAGCAGATTCTTTACCATCTGAACCACCAAGAAAGTCCACAGTTTCCCTTTGTGCTGTGCTTAGTCGCTCAGTCATGTCTGACCCTTTGTGATCCACTGGACTGTGCCCCGCCAGGCTCCTCTGTCCATAGGATTTTCCAAGCAAGATTATTGGAGTGGGTTGCCATTTCCCCCTCCAGGGGATCTTGCCAACCCAGGGATCAAACCCTAGTCTCCTGTGTCTCCTGCATTGCAGGCAGATTCTTTACCTGCTGAGTCATAGGGGAATTTTAGGGACACATAAAATATCTGAAAAACACAGCAGGAAAGTTGCATGCTTAGCTTTCCTTAATCCTATACATTCCAAACTTGTTTGAGCATATCTCCCTTTCTGTTCACTTACAGTCTATTTTCTGGAATCAGTTCTTGTGCAAGTCACTTTGCCCAGTTAAGCCTGGATTTCTCCATCTTTGAAATAGAGGCAATAGCCAAACTGAGTTCAGCTCAATCGCTCAGTCTTGTCTGACTCTTTGCGAACCCATGGACTGCAGCATGCCAGGCCTCCCTGTCCATCACCAACTCCAGGAGCCTACTCAAACTCATGCCCATTGCATCAGTAAAGCCATCCAACCATCTCATCTTCTGTCGTCCCCTTCTCCTTCCTTCAATTTGTCCCAGCATCAGGGTCTTTTCTAATAAGCCAGTTCTTCGCATCAGGTGGCCAAAGTATTGGAGTTCCAGCTTCAACATCAGTCCTTCCAATGAACACTCAGGACTGATCTCCTTTAGGATGAACTGGTTGGGTCTCCTCGAAGTCCAAGGGACCCTCAAGAGTCTTCTCCAACACCACAGTTCTAAAGCATCAATTCTCCAGTGCTCAGCTTTCTTTATAGTCCAACTCTCACATCCATACACGACTGCTGGAAAAAGCATAGCTTTGACTAGATGGACTTTTGTTGGTAAAGTAATGTCTCTGCTTTCTAATATGCTGTCTAGGTTGCTCATAGCTTTCCTTACAAAAAGCAAGCGTCTTTTAATTTCATGGCTGCAGTCATCATCTGCAGGGATTTTAGAGCCCAAAAAAATAAAGTCAGCCAGTTTCCTCTGTTTCTCCATCTATTTGCCATGAAGTGATGGGACCAGATGCCATGATCTTAGTTTTCTGAATGTTGAATTTTAAGCCAAGTTTTTCACTCTCCTCTTTCACTTTCATCAAGAGGCTCTTTATTTCTTCCTCAATTTCTGCCTTAAGGGTGGTGTCATCTGCATATCTGAAGTTGTTGATATTTCTCCTGGCAATCTTGATTCCAGTTTGTGCTTCATCCAGCCAGGCATTTTGCATGATGCACTCTGCATATAAGTTAAATAAGCAGGGTGACAATAGCCGTACCTACCTCATATATTATTTGAGAGCATGAAATAGTTCAATGTATATAAAGTACTTAGCATTTAATAAGTATTCTTCAAATCCTAGGGAAGGGAAAACACAGAAAGTTGGTACCTGGTTTTTTCATTTTTTCAACTTGATCACTCTTGTCAAGTAAAATATTAATGTTGTATTAAATGCTCAAATGTGGTTTCCAGGGACTTCCCTGGTCTAGAGGCTAAGTTTCTGCATTCCTAATGCACGGAGCACCCAGGTTCAATCCCTGGTCAGGGAAGTAGATCCTGCATGCCACAACTAAAGGTCCCGCAAGCTGCAATTAAGACCCAGGGCAGCCAAATAAAAATAAATACTTAAAATAATAAGAAAATTTTAAATGTGGTTTCCAGGTCATAAATACTATCCATATCATTCTCATAACTGCAACTCAGAGCTATTTTGGTAGCTCTGGGTCTTGTATCATCCTAATCTTCTCTTCTTTCTCAGTTGTCCTCTTTGTAGCTACACTCATTCCCATGAATCAAAATTATTTCTTCTTTGTTTCATCAGAGAGTAGGAGATCATTGAACTGCTGAAAACAAAGGCTTTGTCTTATTTATTTCTAAATTCACAGCATCTACCTAAACCCTACAACATATAAGATACCCAAAGAATAATTAAGAAAAAAGAAAAGGAGAGAGGAAAAGACAGAAGAGAAAGAGGGTTAAATAAAATATTTTGCTTAGCCTCCAATTAAAATAAATAAATAAATTTTTAAAATATATTTTTTTCTTTAATGTGTGAAAAATAGACTGTGCAAGGTTCTCAATGTACTGACAGCTTAAACAAATTGACCTAATTCACGTAAGTATAGCTCTCATTTCATATTTCTTCTTGAATATGTTGGAAATGTTATGCTCTAATTCTGTTATTTTAGTGATTGCCCTAAAATACAAAATGGATATTTATCTTAATATCAGATGATATAATACTCTTCCCCTCCTCTCAATTATTATAAGGACTATAACTACTTTACCCTGGATAAGGAAATGACTACTCACGCAAGAATGCACACCAGGTAAATCCCATGGACAGAGAAGCCTGATGGGCTACAGTTTATGGGGTTGCAAAAGAGTCAGACACACCTTAACGACTAAACAATGACCACTTTAACTCAAGCTATGCCTGCTCATGTTGAAAGCTATCGTTTCCCGGTATTTTAACTTAGCTTTATCTTTCTTACCCCACAAATTAGATATAGTTATTGATGTTTAATATGTTTAATGGTTATTTAAATTTCATGGTTACCACGTTCCTTGCTCACCTTTACCTCTCAGCTCTTCCTTCTGAGATTTTGCTTCCTCTTGAAGTAAATCTTTAAGAATTTCCTCGAATGAGCATCTATTATACAATTGTTCTTGAGAGAGTTTCACATGGCATAGAATTCTAGATTAACATTAATTTTGTTTTGTTGTTTTGTTTTTTGGCCACACTGCACGGTATGAGGAATCTTAGTTCCCGAACCAGGGATGGAACCCGTGCTCCGTGATGTGGAAGCATGGAGTCTTAACCACTGGACTGTCAGGAAAGTCCCACAGATTAACAGCAATTTTATCTCAGTTGTTCAAAGTTTTATTACAATGTCTTCTGGCTCCTATTGTTACTATATAGAAATTAACTGTAAATAATTACCTTGCAGCTTTTAAGATCTTCACTTGTCTTTGAGGTTCTGCAATTGCACTAGGATAGATTTCAGTGTGGATTTACTTTTATAGATTCTTCTGGGTTCATTGGGCCTCTAGGATTTGAGTATCATACCTTCATCATTTTGTATAATCCTCTCTACTATTTCTCCAGAATATTGTCTCTTCCTCCTTTTCTCTAGCCCCCTCTGGCACTCCAATTAGATAGAGATAATGCCTTCTTACTCTGTCTTACGTATCATGCACCTCTCTTTCATATTTCCAACTTTACACCTCAATTCCCCAAGACATTTTACATTCATTCTTCCTTCCCTTATCATGTCAATCTGCTGTGTAAATGGTCCTTTGGGTTTCTTATATATATATATATATATATATATATATATATATATATATATATATATATAAACTTCCAGAAGGCCTTGTTGTTCTTTTTTAAAATCTGATTGTTTATTTTTGGTAGACTGTTGTCTTCGGTGGTATTTATGATAGTATCCTGCATCTTCTTTAAAAATATTAAATATTTTTACTTACATTTGGCATCTGATAAGTTCAAATACCCAGTTTTTGCTTGTCTGATTCTGTAGGTTTTTTTTACTGGCTTTGCTCATGGTTCTGGACTTCCCAGTTGGCACTAGTAGTAAAAAAAAAAAAAAAAATCCACCTGCTAACGCAAGAGACTTAAGAGATGTGGGTTTTGACCCCTGGGTCAGGAAGATCCCCTGAAGGAGGGCACAGCAACCCACTTCACTATTCTTGCATGGAGAATCCCATGGACAGAGGAGCCTGGTAGGCTATGGTCCATAGGGTCACAAAGAGTCAGACACGACTGAAGCGACTTAGCATGCACTTGCATGGTTCTACATATATTTCATATTTATTCTCTGTTATATACATAGGAATTCTATCTGAAGGACTGCACTGAAGCTTGAGTTTGTAATGAGTTCCTTCAGATAGATTTGCCTTTGATTTTGCTTAGGGCATAAGAACGGAGAAGGTAATGGCATCCCACTCCACACTCCAGTACTCTTGCCCGGAAAATCCCATGGATGGAGGAGTCTGGTAGGTTGCAGTCCATGGGGTGGCTGAGGATCAGACATGACTGAGCGACTTCACTTTCACTTTTCACTTTCATGCATTGGAGAAGGAAATGACAACCCACTCCAGTGTTCTTGCCTGGAGAATCCCAGGGACAGGGGAGCCTGGTGGGCTGCCATCTGTGGGGTTGCACAGAGTCAGACATGACTGAAGTGACTTAGCAATGCATAAGAAAACACAAAACCCAAGAGCACTTAAGTTTTCAAAGGTTTTTCAATCCATAATAGTATGGATTTGGACCCCCCGACCCTTGACCCCACAATAAAGGAATAAACTATGTTAGGGTGGGCCTCATAAAGACTTCTCAGAAGACATGTTTTCTCCTGTTTTTCCAAGAGCCATGGCAGAGATAGGCAAGAATCCATGTATCACCCTCCAGCAGACAGGGGTTTTTCTGGTCTACCCACTGAGGATGTGGAGGAGTTAGCTTTATGGCCCAATCTTTCACTTTGTGCAAGTCCCAAGACTGGTCTCCATGGTCCTCTCACAGCTCATGAAAGTGACACTGACTGTCCTTTGCCTTCTGATTCATGCCTTCTTGTCCTTTCTCTGGTAATTTCCCTTATTTTCCTAGTGGCTCATCTAAACATTAATTTTAAAAAATATCATACTGGACTTGTAGATGTCCTTTACAAGAAGAGTTACTCCAGATATCTGGTACACCACATTACCAGAAATAGAAGTTCCTGAATCTATAAATAGGGATATTTCTGGCACTTTTGCATAGTATCAGGCAGTGTTGAAGGAACTGTTCTCACTGAACTAAAATACCATCAGCCCTCCTTTTCTATTTTTGAATGGGGATGGCCTTTCTTCTGAATACAGTGGAACACTGCATTGAGAAAACAATAGATAGATCGAAAGAGAAACTTTTCTCATTTTTCCACTAATGGTTAAGACTTGTCTCTCCACCATGAAAAAAAAAGAGGGAAAGTACTGTCTATTTAAGAAATAGAAATGACATATCTATCAGAGGCCTTCCACAATGTAAGGCTGAAGAATTACTTTCTAACAATATTTTATCATTTACTTTTGAACACATATTCTCCTCACAAAAAAATTTATTCATGAAGAAGGTGTATTAATAGCAACCAGAATGCAGCCCAATACTACTAAAGTGAAAGTGAAGGAAAGTGAAAGTTGTCAGTCATGTTGGACTGTATAGTCCATGGAATTCTCCAGGCCAGAATACTGGAGTGGGTGGCCTTTCCTTTCTCCAGGGGATCTTCCCAACCCAGGGATGGAAACCAGCTCTCCCACATTGCAGGCAGATTCTTTATCAACTGGGCCACAAGGGAAGCCCAAGAATACTGGAGTGGGTAGCTTATCCCTTCTCCAGGGGATCTTCCCAACCCAGGAATTGAACCAGGGTCTCCTGTATTGCAGGCGGATTCTTTACCAACTGAGCTATAGGAAAGCCAATACTACTCTGTATGTTCCAAATGATAAGGAAATGGCTGTGCATCATTGTTATCTCCAAATAGACTGTGGCTTCTTTCACATTTGTCAAGATGCAAATTCAACATCTCATTGCACTGATTCTGTACATTAAACAGCATTTACCAAGCTTTGTGTGGTTTGGGGTTTTTGTGTTTGTTTCAGCTTTGGAGAACTCCTGAGGAGGAAAACACCATGTATGAATAATAATATCATCATTCAACAGGAATGAAAAACTGCTCTCCTCTGTTTTGTATATTACCAGTATTTTTTCTTCTTTTGGAAAATTATCTGGGCCTGCCACTTGCTTCCTCAGTACAATTGAACACATAATTACTATGTAAATGTGGATTTCCACATGCTTCCAAAGAAACACAGACCATTTGGTACTGGAGATTTTTAAAACATTAATCACTTGGAATATGGTACATTTGACGTAATCTATAAAATGAAAATACTTCTTATCTGCCTTGCATGGTCTAGTAGTAAGATTAATTTCTTAATTTTGGATAAGTAATTTGAACATGAAAAGCCTTATACAAATGAAAGTAGGTACTAATATTAAAACAGAAATTACTGAGCTACTCTGTAAAAAAGCACAGAGATATAGTTTCTGCTCATTATTTTTCCGTCTTTATTTTTATTATCATGTATATTATTAGATCATTATCTAATAATTTCTAGATTTAAAAATGTAAGACAACAAATAGATATTTTTCTTTAAGACCTGACACTCACATAGGGGTTTTCCCTTTTTCACAAAAGTAGCATCGAGTATGTTGTTGTTCTTTAGTTGCTAAGTCGTGTCCAACTCTTTTGTGATTCCATGGACTGTAGCCCGCCAAGCTCCTCTGTCCATGGGATTTCCCAGGGAAGAATGTTGGAGTGGGTTGCCATTTCCTTCTGCAGGGGATCTTCCCGACCTAAGGATCAAACCTGCATTGGTTTGATTCTTACGTCCTGACACCTCCTGCATTGGTGGAGGGATTCTTTACCACTGAGCCACCAAGGAAGTCCACTGAGTGTGTTGCTGTGCTGTGCTTAGTCGCTCAGCTGTGTCCAACTCTTTTCAACCCCATGGACTATAGCCTATCAGACACCTCTGTCCGTGGGGATTCTCCAGGCAAGAATACTAGAGTGGGTTGCCACGCCCTTCTCCTTTCTGCTGCTGCTGCTGCTGCTAAGTCGCTTCAGTTGTGTCCGACTCTGTGTGACCCCATAGACGGCAGCCCATCAGGCTCCGCCTTCCCTGGGATTCTCCAGGCAAGAACACTGGAGTGGGTTCCCATTTCCTTCTCCAATGCATGAAAGTGAAAAGTGAAAGGGAAGTCGCTCAGTCGTGTCCGACTCTTAGCGACCCCATGGACTGCAGCCTACCAGGCTCCTCTGTCCATGGGAGTTTCCAGGCAAGAGTACTGGAGTGGGATGCCAGTGCCTTCTCCGGCCCTTTTCCTTATTACCACTCAAATCTGTGATTCCTAACCCAGTGATGACCTGTTTCATAAATATTGTGGTATGGCTTGGACCACTGCATGTTTTTTTTGACTGGGTTGAGTATTGAGAAGAAACAGCAAGCCTCTTTTTAAAATTACTTGCAGAAAATAAAATAAAATTTAAAAGTCAGATATATAGAGAGATTGCTCTAACTTTAAAATCCATTCCCTAAACCAATGGAGAAAAAACATATTTCATTTTAATTAAAGAATTACAGATGCCCCACTTGTACTCATGCAGATTCCTGGTCATATAAAAAAAAAATCCAAGAAATAATTATTGATTGAAAATCCAACATTTTGTAAGAAGAGAGGGAAGAACAGAACAAACATAAAACTATCTGTTATTAAATGTTTCAATGACTCCTTTTTCCATAGCATACAGTATAAATCTATCAGCATAATACAAAAATCTTTACCATTTTTTCTAATGCCTATTTCTCAAACCTCATTGTTTCTTTCAATAGTTTTTAACCAATTATTACCGAGCATCCACTCTGTGCCGGGTTCTTTGTTAAGTGCTAGGAATGCAAACAGAGGGTGAGAGGGAGAGAGAGAGAATTCCTGACAGCATAGAGATTAGACTCTAGCAGGAGATGCAAAAAGTTAACTAAACAAATGGTTAATTATGTACCCTGTGTAGTTAGGTCAGGGACTACAAAGGTTATCACAGGATGCAACATGAGCATAAGACAGAGACCTAATCTAAGGGGTAGAAAAGCTGCCCCTACAGAGGTGTCATTTAAGCTAAGATCTGAAGAACCAGAAATTATCTGGGCAGAGTTCAGTTCAGTTCAGTCACTCAGTCGTATCTGACTCTTTGCAACCCCACGAACCGCAGCACGCCAGGCCTCCCATCCAGGCAGAGTTAGAGAAACAGGAAGAGGGACAAGTGACTATGTGTGAAGGCTCTGAGGGGAACCGGGCCTGACAAGGAGAGGAAAAAGGGGGAAGTGGCTGGAGTTGGGGCTACAGGAGCAGGTGGGGCCCAGATTAGAGAAGATTTGTGACCAATTTAGTGCCTCATCTTGAGAGCAACTGGAAACCACTGACATACTTGAAGCAGTCGGCGTGAAATATTTACAAGTGTGCTTCTTAAAAAACCATTCTCTCTGTTGTATGAAGGGGAAAACCTGACAGGGACAGGAATGAAAGCTAGGCTGTCATTGTTAGAAGGTTACTGCAGTGGCTTAGGACAGAAAAGATGACAGGAAATAAAGGAAGGAGGGGCAACAGCTGAAGTATGAGGAAAGGAGGGAGGAAAAAGGAAACTCTTAACTTCAAATGTCATTTAACAATAAATAAAAATATTTTCTACAATATTAGGCAAAGAATCAATTCCCAGCACATATACAGAACTTCTAGAAATCAACAAAAGACTAGCAACTCAATGTTTAAACTAAGCAAACAATGAGCACTTTATAGAAAAGAAAATATAAATATTATAAAAGTCATATAAAAATGTTTATAATTAGAGAATTAAAAGTTAAAATAATAACATTTTGAGATATTTTTCATCTGTAATATAAGTAACATTGAAGGCCCCAGTGAAAGTCAGTTTGGGAGTTTAAGAAGTGCTGCATGACAAAATTATTAAGTAGACTTTTTACTCAAAATGTTATCTACTATTGGTGAAAATTCACATTCTACTCTCACATAAAATACATTTAAAAACCCTTCAGTAAAGAAATTACATTTAATTTGGCTTAACCCAGCACTGCAGGCTGCGTCTTCAGAGAGCAAGCTCTCAGTGGAGATCTGCATGTCTAGGCAGCTTACTGGGGACTGGTTTCCTTCCAAGAGGGCCAGAGCTGATAATAGAAATGATGCTACAGAACTCATTCTTTCTTTCAGGGAGATGACAGGATCCCAGAAGAGCAAGAGTCTGAGAGCAGCACTTAACCCTCAGATGCAAGAAAGGCGTAATTACCATGATGAGCAGTGAGGACTGAATGGCCTCACTCAAAAGGATCAATGAAAATGGAAATAAAACACAGGGCTCCTAGGGGGAAACAAATGGACAGCCAAATAAGGATAATCCTTAATTTATATGACCAAAGGGATCATAAATGGGTGAGCAGAAGGCTGAAGTCAGACCTCCAATAGGAAAGCCATGATCCTTTCCCTAATTTCCAGACCTGAGCCAATTCTCAGACCCAGAGCTTCCTACCATAAGTAGAGGCTGGGATTACATTAGAAAAGATTGTAAAAGAGCATGGAAAATGTATGCAGTAATTCCCTGTTCTTCCCCCTAGGGAACCATAGCAATTCATTCAGTTCATGATATACTGGAAGAAGAAAAATCCAGATCGTTTGAAGGCTGTTGTACATGGGGTCTGAGCTGATGCTGATATTTGGTGTCATTATGGAAATGAGACAATAAATGGATTTCTGGCCAAGTCTGTCTCATGGTTATCATTCATGTGAGACAGACAATGTCAATTCAATGTCTTGACGTAAGGCTATAAACCTCCTGCTCCCTGTTATAATGAAAGCACCTGGACCATCTGGACATTCTATAGACCATCACATTAATTCACTATATTGATGATATCATATAAATCAGGCCTGATTATCCAGAAGTAGCTAGTATTCTGAGTGCCATAGTGAAACTAATGTGCTCTAGAGGGTAGGAGATAAACCTTGCAAAGATTCAAGGGCCTATCTCATCAGCAAAATATTTAAGGGTCCACTGGTCTGGGTCATACCCAAGTATCTTCTTCAAATTAAAGAACAAGTTATTCACCTTGCACATTTTACTTACTTATTCACCTTGCACACTTTGCCAACAAAGATCTGTATAGTCAAAGCTATGATTTTCAGTAGTCATATATGGATGTGAGCGTTGGACCATAAAGAAGGCTGAGTGCCAAAGAATTGATGCTTTCGAACTGTGTCCTGGAGAAGACTCTTGACAGTCCTTCGGACAGGAAGGAGATCAAACCAGTCAATCCTAAAGGAAATGTACCCTGAATATTCACTAGAAGGACTGATGCTGAAGCTGAAGCTCCAGGACTTTGGCCATCTGGCGCAAAGAACTGATTCACTGGAAAAGACTCTGATGCTAGGAGAGGTTGAGGGCAAGAGGAGAAGGGGGCAACAGAGGATGAGATGGTTGGATGGCTTCACTGACTCAGTAGACATGAGTTTGAGCAAACTCTGGGAGATAGTGAAGGACAGGGAAGCTTAGTGTGCTGCAGTTCATAGGGTCACAAAAAGTCAGACATGACTTAGCAACTGCACAACTTCTATTGGGCTCAAAGAAAGAATCTACCTTACTGTTTTCTTAGAGAGAGATTTAAAAATTGCTCATCTATGGATCCTGTCTGTCAATATAGACGAGATCAGGCACGTTCAGGGTGGTATGGCCGTAGACATGTCAATATAGACCTATCCCCAACTACTAGCTCTGATATTGGCATGCCATTTAGCCAACATGTATTTCTACGTAAAAGTGAAAGTCGCTCAGTCATGTCCGACTCTTTGCAAACCCAGGGACTATACAGTCCATGGAATTCTCCAGGCCAGAATACTGGAGTGGGTAGCCTTTCCCTTCTCCAGGGGATCTTCCCAGCCCAGGGATCAAACCCAAGTCTCCCGCATTGCAGGCAGATTCTTTACCAGCTAAGCCACCAGCAACCATTCTATGTAAGGACCCTAACTAATCAAGGGCAAAGTTTCCTCATGATTTACAAATTTTCAACAAACTCAATTTTTTCTTAAATAGTTTTGTCTAAATATATAAAAATTCCATAGACAGAAGATCCTGGTGGGCTATAGTCCCTGGGGTCACAAAAACTCAGATACAACTGAGTAATTGAGCCTCACACATTGGTCTGGAAATGGATAAACACACAATCAGAAAGATAATAAGCCAAATAACTTTCTAAAATATTGTCCACCTAATACTAAGAAATAAATCTCAGTACTTTAAAAGGATTACCTTTGAAATTGTGCTTCAAAATTTTTTTTCATTGTTATTTTATTTTTAAACTTTACATAATTGTATTAGTTTTGCCAAATATCAAAATGAATCCGCCACAGGTATACATGTGTTCCCCATCCTGAACCCTCCTCCCTCCTCCCTCCCCATACCATCCCTCTGGGTCATCCCAGTGCACTAGCCCCAAGCATCCAGTATCGTGTATCGAACCTGGACTGGCAACTCGGTTCTTACATGATATTTTACATGTTTCAATGTCATTCTCCCAAATCTTCCCACCCTCTCCCACAGAGTCCATAAGACTGTTCTATACATCAGTGTCTCTTTTGCTGTCTCGTACACCAGGTTATTGTTACCATCTTCCTAAATTCCATATATATGCGTTAGTATACTGTATTTATGTTTTTCCTTCTGGCTTACTTCACTCTGTATAATAGGCTCCAGTTTCATCCACCTCATTAGAACTGATTCAAATGTATTCTTTTTAATGGCTGAGTAATACTCCATTGTGTATATGTACCACAGCTTTCTTATCCATTCATCTGCTGATGGACATCTAGGTTGCTTCCATGTCCTGGCTATTATAAACAGTGCTGCGATGAACATTGGGGTATACGTGTCTCTTTCCCTTCTGGTTTCCTCAGTGTGTATGCCCAGCAGTGGGATTGCTGGATCGTAAGGCAGTTCTATTTCCAGTTTTTTAAGGAATCTCCACACTGTTCTCCATAGTGGCTGTACTAGTTTGCATTCCCACCAACAGTGTAAGAGGGTTCCCTTTTCTCCACACCCTCTCCAGCATTTATTATTTGTAGCCTTTTGGATCGCAGCCATTCTGACTGGCGTGAAATGGTACCTCATGGTGGTTTTGATTTGCATTTCTCTGATAATGAGTGATGTTGAGCATCTTTTCATGTGTTTGTTAGCCATCTGTATGTCTTCTTTGGAGAAATGTCTATTTAGTTCTTTGGCCCATTTTTTGATTGGGTCGTTTATTTTTCTGGAGTTGAGCTGTAGGAGTTGCTTGTATATTTTTGAGATTAGTTGTTTGTCAGTTGCTTCATTTGCTATTATTTTCTCCCATTCTGAAGGCTGTCTTTTCACCTTGCTAATAGTTTCCTTTGATGTGCAGAAGCTTTGAAGGTTAATTAGGTCCCATTTGTTTATTTTTGCTTTTATTTCCAATATTCTGGGAGGTGGGTCATAGAGGATCCTGCTGTGATATATGTCAGAGAGTGTTTTGCCTATGTTCTCCTCTAGGAGTTTTATAGTTTCTGGTCTTACGTTTAGATCTTTAATCCATTTTGAGTTTATTTTTGTGTATGGTGTTAGAAAGTGGTCTAGTTTCATTCTTTTACAAGTGGTTGACCAGATTTCCCAGCACTACTTGTTAAAGAGATTGTCTTTAATCCATTGTATATTCTTGCCTCCTTTGTCAAAGATAAGGTGTCCATATGTGCGTGGATTTATCTCTGGGCTTTCTATTTTATTCCATTGATCTATATTTCTGTCTTTGTGCCAGTACCATACTGTCTTGATAACTGTGGCTTTGTAGTAGAGCCTGAAGTCAGGTAGGTTGATTCCTCCAGTTCCATTCTTCTTTCTCAAGATCACTTTGGCTATTCGAGGTTTTTTGTTTTTCCATACAAATTGTGAAATTATTTGTTCTAGCTCTGTGAAGAATACTGTTGGTAGCTTGATAGGGATTGCGTTGAATCTATAAATTGCTTTGGGTAGTATACTCATTTTCACTATATTGATTCTTCCAATCCATGAACATGGTATATTTCTCCATCTATTAGTGTCCTCTTTGATTTCTTTCACCAGTGTTTTATAGTTTTCTATATATAGGTCTTTAGTTTCTTTAGGTAGGTATATTCCTAAGTATTTTATTCTTTCCGTTGCAATGGTGAATGGAATTGTTTCCTTAATTTCTCTCTCTGTTTTCTCATTATTAGTGTATAGGAATGCATCCTTCACTCAAGAGGCAAGGGCTTCCCAGGTGGCTCAGTAGTAAAAAATCTGCCTGCCAATGCAAAAGATGCTGGAGACATGGGTTCAATCCCTGGGTTGGGAAGATCCCCCTAGAGAAGGAAATGGCAACCCACTGCATAATTCTTGCCAGAAAAATCCCATGGACAGAGGAGCCTGGTGGACTGGGCTACAGTCCATGGGGTCACAAAGAGTCGGACACGATTCCATGACTGAGTACACAAGAAGCAAGTATTTATGTCCATTTACTGAACACTCATTACAAGTCTATCATTTATCTAACCCATGTCATAAACTATTCCAAATCAGGGTAGCTTAAAATAACACCCCGACATTTTTTATGATTCTGTGGGTCAGCAGTTTGTGCTGTATTCAGCTGGGTGGTTCTTCACTGGTCTCACATGGAGTCTCTCTATGGCTACAGGAGCAGATAGGTTTGACTATCTGTTATCTGAGCTGCTTTAACAAAATCCCATAGGCTGAATGACTTGAACAACATACACTTCTCGTAGTTCTAGAGGCTGAAAGTCCAAGATCTGGACTTACCTGCAGATATGATATCCCGTGGTATCTTGCTTCCTGATTCATGGATGGGCTGTCTTCTCACTGTGTCCTCACACAGCAGAAGAGGCAAGGGATCTCTCTGGAGCCAGGGCACCAATCCCATTCATAAGGGTCCCAGCCTCATGACCTAATCACCTACTAAATGCCCCACCTCCAAATATCATTATATTGGGTATTAGGATTTAACATATGAATCTGGGGGGAGGCATAAAATTCAGTCTATAGCAACTGGGTTGGGTGGGCTAGCATGGCCCCTCTCCTATGTCTGGTGACTGGTATGGGCTATTGGAGCTCTCTCTACCTGGTCTCTCATTTTCAAGGAGCCTTCTTCACATGAAAGTCAAGGAGTTTCAAGAAGATATAAAAAACACAGTCTCCTGTTACCTAAGCACAGAAGCACTACAACATCATTTCAACTACATTTTATTAGTCAAAGTCCAAAATTCAGCCCAAACTCCAGTGGGAGTTGGTGAGGCAGATGGATGGGGAAAATGGACTTCTTCTCTTAGAATAAATAGAAAATCATGCTACAAAGGGGCAAGAAGCCAGGGATGGAAAAATCTGTTTGGCTATCTTTACAAACAATCATTCACCTTAGGGTCTATGGACCTATTTTACACATATTCATCAGGTCATTTATCCTTATAATAATGGCATAGGAAAAAGATTTTCAATCCCACTTCACAAATTCTGGATCAGGGTTGCATTCTCATTTTTGTCTCTGGATTATTTTATTAGAATCTTCTCGAGACTACCCATAGGTTACAATAAAATTTACCATTGTTTTACGTTAATCACTTTAGAAGCAGAAAGTAGACTAATAAATAGAGCTTTGTGAACAGAGAAAGATGTAGCACTAATTACACATCATCTCATTTCCCCATCTGTAGTGCAGGGCGAAAATGTTTTCAAAGCCTGAGCTTTCTATTATAGGGATGTATGGTTGACGGAATTGAGAATTGATAACTACTAGACCATGAGTGAGTGGGGCTGGACCCAGTACCAAGGCTCCACTTCAAGGGAGCGCTAAAAGAATAAGATTCTTCTTGCTGAGTCGCTTCAGTCATGTCCGACTCTGTGCGACCCCATAGACGGTAGCCCACCAGGCTCCCCCGTCCCTGGGATTCTCCAGGCAAGAACACTGGAGTGGGTTGCCATTTCCTTCTCCAATGCATGAAAGTGAGAAGTGAAAGTGAAGTCGCTCAGTCATGTCCGACTCTTAGCGACCCCATGGACTGCAGCCCACCAGGCTCCTCTGTCCATGGGATTTTCCAGGCAAGACTTCTGGAGTGGGGTGCCATTGCCTTCTCCGAAGATTCTTCTCGGTGTCATATAAATTAGTGATTTTCAAATTAAAGTTCGTGAGCAATAAAATCAATTTATGGAACTACCACCAGTATTTCTTAAGTGAAATGAACAAATTACAGTAGAATAGAAGAAATAGAAGATGGCACAGCACCCACAGGATATGACTAGAGATCAAATAATTAATTACATAGCCAGTCCCACTAGCTCCTGTCAAGCAGAGGAGACTAGATCTTCACTAGTCCCTTTTGTTCCATCTGTTAAATTAGCTACAGAGATTCGATGCTTATTGGATTACACTCTTCTGAAATCCAATATTTTTGGAGTGGGGTCCTGATGATATATTGCCTTATTTGGTTAAGAGTATTTTTAGGTTCTAATCTTACTAAGCTGAGCCAAATTCAACTAATACTAGAAACAAAGCCTTCTTAAAGCCAATACCACATATCTAAGAGTTGTGCTTTTTAAATCACATCAGAATCAATAACTAATCTCAAACTTAGTGATAAGATTTATCCCAAATTCTTAGGCTTCTTTGGTAGCTCAGATAGTAAAGAATCTGCCTACAAGGCAGGAGACCCAGGTTCGATCCCTGGGTTGGGAAGATCCCCTGGAAAAGGGAATGGCAACCCACTCCAGTATTCTTGCCTGGAAAGTTGCATGGACTGAGGAGCCTGAGAAGCTACAGTCCATGGAGTCACAAAGAGTTGGATGCGACTGAGTGACTAACACATACCAAATTCTTACCTTAAGGGAAATAATCAAAATATTTATTTAAAATTCCTATACAGAAGTTGAAACCAACTTCCCTTTTTCTTTACCTTTCAAGCTGAAATTATCTCATAGAACGCTTTAAAAAATGTCCTATTCACGTAAGGAACTACAGAGTTCATCAGTCTTCTCTACCATCTAAAGAAATACGGATACACACTAACATCCCTCTTCCCTGGAGTTTGCACTTCTGGCAATACAAGTTACTTTGAGCAAAATTAGACCTTGGCTATAAGTGTAAAAGCCTCTGAGCAACTCCTAGAGAGGGAAAATAAAAGTCACATAGTCTAGGTGGCAAAATCCTTTCAATTTATTAAAAGAATTTTTACCCATTTTACACTGTTATTGATTTTCCAATCATAGCACACTTAAGGCAGAAAATTACTAAAAGATGTTTCACTTAGATATAAGGATAGTGATAGCAATAAAAATGATAGCTAACAACTCACTAAGTTGAGAAATAGGAAAACTGTCAAAACTCTGATAAGAGGGCACCAAAATACAGCAGTTTATGCTGCTGCTGCTGCTGCTAAGTCGCTTCAGTCGTGTCCGACTCTGTGCAACCCCAGACGGCAGCCCACCAGGCTCCCCTGTCCCTGGGATTCTCCAGGCAAGAGTACCGGAGTGGGTTACCATTGCCTTCTTAGCAGTTTATAGTTGTTCAGTATAAGTACCGATGTAGCCTTACATATACAACCTACATACATACCATCATGAGTGATTCTCACAAACAGAATAATAATTGAAAGAAGCACTAGTGGTAAAGAACTCGCCTGCCAATGCAGGAAACATAAGAGACACGGGTTCGATCCCTGGGTCTGGAAGGTCCCCTGGAGGAGGGCATGGCCACCCACTCCAGTATTCTTGGCTGAAGAATCCCATGGACAGAGGAACCTGGCTGGCTGCAGTCCATAGGGTCGTATAGAGTCGGACATGAGTGAAGTGACTTAGGACCCACACACAAACCAAAATAAAAGTATATGCTGAATGATTCTACTTATTTAAAATTCAAAAATATGCAAAACAGATCTATGGTGTTAGGAATTCAGGCCACTGATCGCCTTTGCGATAGGATCAATCAGTGGAAGACGGCATTTGTTGGGGAATGAGAAGGGTTGCTTCTGAATTACTAGTAATGTTCTTATTCTTCATCTGTGTGATATTTTCACTTTGTGAAAACTCATAGAGTGGTACACTTACATTTTGTACATTTCTCTTTATGTACACTATATTCAATTATTTACAAAAAAAGATTAGGTAAAATTAAAATGTGATTATGCATTTTATTTCTGTTGTGATCATATTATAGAGCATAAAATTGGAGGTTGTGTCCGTTCAGGTCCTACAATAAGCAGTTGCCAAGACAGGATTAAATATGCAAGGGTTTTATTCAGGGTAACACTTGTGTGGAAGACACTGAGAAGAGAGCCAGTGGGGCTGGGAGGGCCATAGCCACCATGCAAGTCTGAAGTGAGTGAAGAAGGAAAGGAGGTTGGGTGGAAGCGTCCTCCACTGCAGTGTAGCCTACAGAAGTTTCGACGGGGCCGCTGGAGAGGCCCCGGACCCTCAAGAATAGGCCTGCCTTAGCGCCCCTGCCATGCTTAGCTTAGTCATTGACAAATGCAGCAAAGTATTTCAAGCACAGTAGCAGACCCTTTGTCCATCAAGCTCCCTGTGTTGGACGTGTGCAATTCGTATTCTTGTGGACACTAGAGACACTTTGGCAAGGTATTCTCTTTTTTATTAAAATATATTTTTTTAGTTTCTAAATTTGTATCCACTTTTTTAATTTATATACAGCAAAACTGACTTACTTTAGGGACAGTTCTATGAGCTCTGACAAATGCATAATCATATCACCACAACCACTGTTAAGAAATTTATCAGTTCTATCACCCTAAAAATTCCTCACCCCATCCCCAGGCCCCAGCCACAATTGCCCCTATAATTTTTTCCTTTTCTAGACTATAAGTGAAATCACATGTTATGAAGCCTGTTGAGTCTTAATGCATTTGAAACTAATCCATATTCTTACATGCATCAGTATTTTTTTATCTTTTTTAATATTTATTTCTGAGCAGTATTTTACTGTATTGATATACAACACTTTTTAAAATCCATCCATCAATTGAGAATGTTTAGTTTGTTTCCCATTTGAGATACTTATGGATAAAGCCACTGTAAGTATTTGCAAATATGTTTTGGGATAGACAGAGTGTTGTGCCTCATGTCAGAGGGAACGTGCACACATTGGAAATCTATTTACCATCACATTCAAGTAACAGTGAGGGATAGGAGGGAGAACTCTAAGACACTTTTTATCTACATATGCAATCAAGATCATAGAAAAACATTAGAGACTATCTGAAGCATTATGTCATCTTCGAAGGTTTGGCAACAAATTTCCAGGTTGTTACCTGGTCAGGATGTCTTGGGAATGTCTCACCAGATGTTGTCTACTTCAATCCCAGGGAATATATATTTTCAGATTACCAGATAATGTTTGGGTGCAGTCAGGATTTGACACTGTCTTTAGGTGTGTCACATGGATCCAAGAGTCAACTCCTTGAAGTTTCTCAGCACAAGGGTTAGTTAGCAGTACTTGATTGGTCCTTTCCAGTGAGGCTGAAGAGGGTTCTTCTGCAGTTGTCTTTTCCAGCAGATGAAATCTCCGGGATGCAAAGTATAATGCTTAAGGTCTTTGTTTCCCAAAAACACATAGTGAAAAGACTGCTCTACCAAAACACGGTTATTTTTAATAGAAGCAGTTCAGTTCAGTTCAGTCACTCAGTCGTGTCTGACTCTTTGTGACCCCATGAACCGCAGCACACCAGGCCTCCCCGTCCATCACCAACTCCCGGAGTCCACCCAAACTCATGTCCATTGAGTCAGTGATGCCATCCAACCATCTCATCCCCCTGTCGTCCCCTTCTCCTCCCGCCCTCAATCTTTCCCACCATCAGGGTCTTTTCAAATAAGTCAGCTCTTCTCATCAGGTGGCCAAAGTACTGAAGTTTCAGCTTCAACATCAAGGCCCTCCAATATTGGAGTATCTCGCCTTTAGTCAGTTGTGAATCAAAAGAGTCAAGTGCAATGGGCATCCAGTGACTATCTCAAAGGATGAGAGCTTATGAGTTCCAAAAAGAGTAGATTTGAGATGTAGAGGGACTGATGACAATGTTTTTGGCAACTTTATTCGCAGGGCCTCTATCAATTTTGCTAATTGAGTCTTAATTATGCCATTACTTAACAATGCCATTAGTGCATGTGAGTAAACCAGAGGTTTGAGGATGGAAGGCACAGTGACAGTGTTGTAAAATGAGCCAAACAGCACAGACTTGTTGAAGCACTGGACCAGTTGGGTTCCTTGTTTAACACGAAGTTTGAGAGGAGTTCTCCAGGTAGAGGTAATATTTCCCAAAAGGATTTTAGCCATAAAAGAAGCAGTAGCAGCCTGTCTGCAAGGGAAGGCTTCAGTCCAGTGTGAAAACATACACATATGTCAAATATATTCATATCCATTAGATGGAGGGATCCATTTGCCAGACATAACCATTTAGTTAGAAATGCACATGAGGAACGGCTGTGGTTTTTAAACATAAAATCAGCCAGAGTTCTCTGGGGGTTGGAGTGCCCTCAAAATACCTAGATAACTGGGATCCCATTTCCTAGAGGTTTTTCCTCTAGAGTAAAGAACAATTTTCAAAAGCTCAAACAACTTACAGCACAACAGCTCAATGTAAACAGCTTCCAAGCCCTTCCTAGCCAATCTTAAGGAGGCAGCTTGGTCTAGAGGATCCAGTTTGAAGGGTTTTTTTAGCCAGTCTCCAGAAGACAGAAGTCTTCCAAAAGAATAGGCTAATGGCTAAAAAAAACTGACATCACTTCAGAGAAATAACTCCTGTTCCTGAAGGAATGAATGAATTCTTTGAACTATAAATTCTGTATCTAACAACTGGGCTTCCCTGGTGGCTCAGACAGTAAAGAATTCGCCTGCAATGCGGGAGACCTGGGTTCAGTCCCTGAGTTGGAAAGATCCCCTGGAGGAGGGCATGGCAACCCACACCAGTATTCTTGTCTGGAGAAGCCCCATGGACAGAGGAGCCTAGTGAGCTACAGTCCATGGGGTCACAAAGAGACACGACTGAGCAACTAAGCACAAGAAGGAAATAATTGAGAACATACATAAAGATAAATACATATATATCGGTGTACATACATACCAACACACACGTGTACATTCAATACAATGTCATCTGTGGCATAAGAATGCTGAACATAATCTAATTTCAGCAATATGGAATTGTTGAAATAAATATATCTCTATAATGTATCATACAGTCATTTAAAATAATGTTTCAGGTACAAATCTACAGATATAAAAAAAGTATTCATGATAAATTACTATGAGAAAAAGGCAGATCACTAAAGATATTACTGTATGTTCCTATTTGTTTTAGTATATGTGTGCCTATAAGTGTGCATTTGAAAATACTTACACAAGAGTGAGCATTGGTTATCTTTGGATAACTGTAATAACTGATGTTTTCATCTGTGTATTTCTGATTTTCTGTAATGAGTATTGCTTTAGTAATGGGGAAAGGGTAGGGAAGGAAAGCAAAGCATTACAGAGAAATATCATATTTAATTATTAATAGTGATGGATGAATCAAGAAAAAGTTTAAATGTGTTTGATATACTTATTAAGGAAGGCAGATTCAATATTAAATATTAAAATATTCTATTGAGTTGAATATGTTTCATTTGTATAGAAAAAACCTCATTCTTATGAATAAGGAGATGAGGTATATTTCTGTGTGCATATTTGTGTGCATATGCCATGAAAGTGAACCCACTCCAGTGTTCTTGCCTGGAGAATCCCAGGGATGGAGGAGCCTGGGGCTGCTGTCTATGGGGTCGCACAGAGTTGGACACGACTGAGGTGACCTAGCAGCAACAGCAGCAGCAGCCATGAAAGTGTGTGTGTCTGTCTGTATATTCTACAAAGTAAGCCTGGGACTCCCTAGCCTCTTTCACTTAGTCATAGAGAACATTTGACCTGGAAGGCAACGTTCTGATTCATCCCAAAGCCTGAACCGGAACTGCTGAAATGTTTTTTATTCTTACTTCGCTACAAGAATTGAGTTCACAGAGTAACTCACACTTTAACAGTTTGCTCAATTTGGGTCAAAGAGACTTACTTTTGCATTACATAGTCACAGAAACTATAGGAACCGTTTAGCCACAAAGTATGTGTCCCAAAGACATGATATTTCACAATAGAAATTCCAGGCTTTCATAGCCCATATAGTTGTGTAGACTTCTTTTCACTTAAAGTTAGAAAGATGATTCTCAGAGGACTTTATCTCCTTCATTTTTTAAAAATAACCTCAGCCTACTGACACCCAGAACACAAACGTTTTTCCAAACAGAAAGCACTTTCCAAGTCATTCAAAAATACTGTACTTCTTAAAGCAGTCTCAATGAAGGTCAATAGCAATCTGATACGCCATGAAGCTGTAGTGATTTAGAAAACATCAACCAAAACATCAATCAGATCCGAAACACCACCCACACTAGAGGACCAGGAGGAAGACACACAAGCAGCACATTCTCGGATGATTCTGGTTCCCTCTATTACGCCCATTGATGGCTCTCCTGTTCTTTTCTGGTATTTTGTTAATGAATAGAAGAGTAGTAAATTCCACTAGGAGCTTGAAAATATCTTTTATTTCATTCCAGGGACACAAAAGGAGGTATCTTTGTGTGTTATTAAAGTATGGAGACCAAAAAAAAAAAAAAAGTATGGAGACAAAAATCAAGTGAGCTCAGAAAAGCTTTTCTCTTTCCCCAGGAAATGATGATGGAAACCAAATCAGTCCCTGACTCCTGAAGAACAAGTAAAACTAATGCTTTCTTTTTTCCTTTTACCCTTGGTTACCAAAAGCAGGAGCATCAGTGGCATTTTTAAAATAAAACCACTGCTCCAGTAAGGATGCTAACAGATGTATATGTTCTAATTTGAGTCAAATATGGTAGAACTTGTAACAATAATAATCCAATCATTTTTTTTTAATTCATACAAATTCTTAAAATATTTCAATCTTGTTTCATAGTAACTTTTCTTTACATTTTTATTATAAAATTTTTTGATGTATTAGCAATCAGATCAGATGAGATCAGTCGCTCAGTCGTGTCCGACTCTTTGCGACCCCATGAATCACAGCATGCCAGGCCTCCCTGTCCATCACCAACTCCCGGAGTTCACTCAGATTCACGTCCATCGAGTCAGTGATGCCATCCAGCCATCTCATCCTCTGTCGTCCCCTTCTCCTCCTGCCCCCAATCCCTCCCAGCATCAGGATCTTTTCCAATGAATCAACTCTTCGCATGAGGTGGCCAAAGTACTGGAGTTTCAGCTTTAGCACCATTCCTTCCAAAGAAATCCCAGGGCTGATCTCCTTCAGAATGGACTGGTTGGATCTCCTTGCAGTCCAAGGGACTCTCAAGAGGCTTCTCCAACACCACACTTCAAAAGCATCAATTCTTCGGCGCTCAGCCTTCTTCACAGTCCAACTCTCACATCCATACGTGACCACAGGAAAAACCATAGCCTTGACTAGACGAACCTTTGTTGGCAAAGTCATGTCTCTGCTTTTGAATATGCTATCTAGGTTGGTCATAACTTTCCTTCCAAGGAGTAAGCGTCTTTTAATTTCATGGCTGCAATCACCATCTGTAGTGATTTTGGAGCCCAGAAATATAAAGTATGGCACTATTTCCACTGTTTCCCCATCTATTTCCCATGAAGTGGTGGGACCGGATGCCATGATCTTCATTTTCTGAATATTGAGCTTTAAGCCAACTTTGTCACTCTCCACTTTCACTTTCATCAAGAGGCTTTTGAGTTCCTCTTCACTTTCTGCCATAAGGGTGGTGTCATCTGCATATCCAAGGTTATTGATATTTCTCCCGGCAATCTTGATTCCAGCTTGTGTTTCTTCCAGTCCAGCGTTTCTCATGATGTACTCTGCATAGAAGTTAAATAAACAGGGTGACAATATACAGCCTTGACAAACTCCTTTTCCTATTTGGAACCAGTCTGTTGTTCCAAGTCCAGTTCTAACTGTTGCTTCCTGACCTGCATACAAATTTCTCAAGAGGAAGATCAGGTGGTCTGGTATTCCCATCTCTTTCAGAATTTTCCACAGTTTATTGTGATCCACACAGTCAAAGGCTTTGGCAGAGGCCTTACAAATAGCTGTGAAAACAAGAGAAGCGAAAAGCAAAGGAGAAAAGGAAAGATATAAACATCTGAATGCAGAGTTCCAAAGAATAGCAAGAAGAGATAAGAAAGCCTTCTTCAGCGATCAATGCAAAGAAATAGAGGAAAACAACAGAATGGAAAAGACTAGGGATCTCTTCAAGAAAATCAGAGATACCAAAGGAATATTTCATGCAAAGATGAGCTCGATAAAGGACAGAAATGGTATGGACCTAACAGAAGCAGAAGATATTAAGAAGAGATGGCAAGAATACACAGAAGAACTGTACAAAAAAGATCTTCATGACCCAGATAATCACGATGGTGTGATCACTCACCTAGAGCCCGACATCCTGGAATGTGAAGTCAAGTGGGCCTTAGAAAGCATCACTACAAACAAAGCTAGTGGAGGTGATGGCATTTCAGTTGAGCTATTCCAAATCCTGAAAGATGATGCTGTGAAAGTGCTGCACTCAATATGCCAGCAAATTTGGAAAACTCAGCAGTGGCCACAGGACTGGAAAAGGTCAGTTTTCATTCCAATCCCAAAGAAAGGCAATGCCAAAGAATGCTCAAACTACCGCACAATTACACTCATCTCACACGCTAGTAAAGTCATGCTCAAAATTCTCCAAGCCAGGCTTCAGCAATATGTGAACCGGGAACTTCCTGATGTTCAAGCTGGTTTTAGAAAAGGCAGAGGAACCAGAGATCAAATTGCCAACATCTGCTGGATCATGGAAAAAGCAAGAGAGTTCCAGAAAAACATCTATTTCTGCTTTATTGACTATGCCAAAGCCTTTGGCTGTGTGGATCACAATAAACTGTATTAGCAATACATGCATGCAATCAATTCAACCCTCACAACTGCCTCTACGCCAAAGAAAGAAAACTAAAGTACTTGGAGGTTAATTAACTTTCCTAAGGTCACACATAATTAACAGGTGTTCAGACTTTGTTGCATTTGCTTTACATCTTTTGTCATTTTTAGAAATAAAATATCACACACATAGATGAAGTCCCTGTTTCAGTCCTCAGTGATTCTGTTTCTTCTTACATCCTAGATGAAATCACTATCCTAAAGATATGTATCATTTGTTACATTATTGTACCTTTATTACATATATATTTACTCATAATATGTAGAATTGTTTTCTGTGTATCATTCTGCATTTGCTTTTTTTTTTACTGTATGTTTTTGTGCTATAGCCACTTTAAATCATATAAATCCACTGCATTCACTTAGCTGCAATATAGTACTCCATTATACGAATATATCACAATCTAACTATTTATTTCTCCTAATGATAGATATTTAAGATGTTTCAAATTTTTCAATACTAAAAACAATGGCACTGAGCAGATTTCTCATTCTCAGTAAGTCCTTCCAAGGAGCTTGGAAGTGGGCAGTCCACCCTAACAAGTAAGAAGTTAAAAATCAACAACTCTCCAGAGAGCCATCAAAAAAGTAAGGTCACAGGGCAAACTGCTGCCCTCAAAAAGTGGAGAAATGCATACAGAGAGTTACAATTTACCAGAACAGAAATCCATGAGCAGAAACCTCCATGCTGGAGTAGGAAAATCTGAACTGTAATTGAAGAATGGCTGGAGGCTCAGTGTGGACAAGCCAAGAGTTAAAATTTCCAGGGAGCCTCATCTTCCAGTTCTCCACATTATTGTGAGTTTTACCATCAGGACTTCTATCAAGTTCTCACAGTGAAGACTGAAGGGGAAAAAAAAAAAAAAAAATTGCTCCTTGTTGTGGGGGAGGAGATAAGTAACCATTTTTAACTCACTAGAGCATTCTGTTCTTAACAATCTTGCCCTCAAAAAACTGTTTTACAAGACTCTAGTCATGTATGGATGTGAGTGTTCGACTGTGAAGAAGGCTGAGCGCCGAAGAATTGATGCTTTTGAACTGTGGTGTTGGAGAAGACTCTTGAGAGTCCCTTGGACTGCAGGGAGATCCAACCAGTCCATCCTGAAGGAGATCAGCCCCGGGTGCTCTTTGGAAGGAATGATGCTAAAGCTGAAACTCCAGTACTTTGGCCACCTCATGCGATGAGTTGACTCATTGGAAAATACTCTGATGCTGGGAGGGATTGGGGGCAGGAGGAGAAGGGGACGACAGAGGATGAGATGGCTGGATGGCATCACTGACTCGATGGACGTGAGTCTGGGTGAACTCCGGGAGTTGGTGATGGACAGGGAGGCCTGGCGTGCTGTGATTCATGGGGTCACAAAAAGTCGGACACGACTGAGTGACTGATCTGATCTGATCTGATAGTACTGGAGTTTTATCAGAGCCTAATCTACTTGGAGGAAAGGAACTCCAGCCATTCAACCCCAATTCCAGCCCCCTCTAGCCATTCTGTCCCACTATGCCAGGGGAAAAAAACTGAGAGGCACTTGTGAAGTTCACAGAGCAGGGGTGCAGACTCACTAAATGACTGAGACCAAATCATAGGACTATAGAACACTCCCCCTCCCCTGGCACTCTATCACCACACCACTAAAGGCTATTTACAAAAGTTCCTTTTACCCCATACATCATATCTGGTTTTAATAAAAAATGACAAGGTGTACTAAAAGGCAAAAAACACAGTTTAAAGAGAATGAACTAGTAACAGAACAAGACTCAGATATGGCAGGACAGTTGGAAGCATCAGACCATTAATTTGAAACAACTACGAATAATATGCTAAGAAGCCTAATGGGAAAAGCAGACAAGATGCAAGAACAGATAGGCAATGTAAGCAGAGATGGAAGTTCTAAGACAGTACTGAAAACAAGTGCTAGAAATCAAAAATACTGTAACAAAAATAAAGAATGTCTTCAATAGGCTCATAAGTAGACTAGATACAGCTAAGGAAAGAATCTCTGAGCTTGAGGATATGTCAGTAGAAACTAAAAAGGGAAAATAAAAAAATCAAAAAAGACAGAAGAGAATATCCAAGTACTATGGAAAAACTACAAAAGATGTAACATAACTACACCATGGTTATGTGTAGTGTAGTCTCCTTCATGGTAGAACAAAGAGAGGAAGAAGAGCCAGATCTGAAGCAACATGACTGAGAATTTTTCCAGTTTAATGGCTGACACCAAAGCACAGATCCAAGAAGTCAGAAAACACCAAGCAAGGTAAATGCCAAAAAAAAAAAAAAAAAAACCCACTAGGCATATTGTATTCAAATTAAAGAAAATCAAAATACAGAAAAAAATCTTAAAATGTTGAATACATGTCAATTAAAAAAAAAAATAGTAAAGAAAAACAAAAATATCCTGAAAGAAGCCAGAAGAAAAAGCACCTCACCTATAGAGGGCTTCCCAAGAGGCACAGTGGTAAATAATTTGCCTGCCAATGCAGGAGACACAAAAGATGTGGGTTCCATCCGGGGGTGGGGGAAAATCCCCTGGAATAGGAAGTGGCAACCCACTCCAGCATTCTTGACTGGAAAATTTCATGGACAGAGGAGCCTGGAGGGCTATAGTCCATGGGGTCCCAAAGATTCAGACATGACTGAGTGTGCGCACACATAGAGGAACAAAGATAGGAATTATACCTGACTTCTCTTCAGAAATCATACAGTCAAGAAGAAAATGAAGTGAAATATTTCAAGCACTCAAAGAAACAAAAACACCAAAATGGAATTCTGTATCCTCTGAAATTATCCTTCAAAAGTAAAGAGGAAAAAAGACTTTCTCAGACAAACAAAAATTAAAACAGGAGATATGCTTTGCAAAATACTTTTTAGAAAGTTCTTCAGAGAAAAGGAAAATAATACAAGGTCAGAAACTCAGATCTACATAAAGAGAGGAAGGTTAGAGGGGATGAATAAGTGAAGGTATATAGAAACTTTTATTTTTTTATTCTTAGTTGATCTAACAGATAACCGTTTGTTCAAAATAATAATAGCAACAATATATTTGGTGATTATTGCTTATGTATAGGTGAAATGAATGCCAGCAGTGATACAAGGGATGAAGAGGGAGAAATTAGGAATACTTGGTGTATTAGTGAGCGTTCTCCAGAAACAGAATGAGTAGAGAGTGTGTGTGTGTGTATGTATCTACTAGTTTATTGCTCAGTCATGTCTGACTCTTTGTGACCCGGTGGACTGTAGCACACCAGGCTCCTCTGTCCATGGAATTCTCCAGGCAAGAATACTGGAGTGGATAGCCATTCCCATTTCCAGGGGATCTTCCTCACCCAGGGATCAAACCTGGGTCTCCTGCATGGCAAGCAGATTCTTTGCCATCTGAGTCACCAGGGAACCCCGTCTGTGTATATACATATATAATGAGGAATTGACTTATACAATTATGGAGGCTGAGAAATCCCAAGACCTCTTATCTGTAAGCTGGAGACTCAGAAGAAACAATGGTGCAATTCAGTCTGAGTCCTTCAGTTCAATTCAGTTCAGTTCAGTCGTGTCCGACTCCTTGCGACCCCATGAATCGCAGCACGCCAGGCCTCCCTGTCCATCACCAACTCCCGGAGTTCACCCAGACTCACATCCATCGAGTCGGTGATGCCATCCAGCCATCTCATCCTCTGTTGTCCCCTTCTCCTCCTGCGCCCAATCCCTCCCAGCATCAGAGTCTTTTCCAATGAGTCAGCTCTTCGCATGAGGTGGCCAAAGTACTGGAGTTTCAGCTTTGGCATCATTCCTTCCAAAGAACACCCAGGACTGATCTCCTTTAGAATGAATTGGTTGGATCTCCCTGCAGTCCAAGGGACTCTCAAGAGTCTTGAGGTCTGAGAATTAGGGAAGGTGTTTGTGTAAATCCCAGTAAACGGCAGAAAAAAAATACAATGAGTTGTCCTAGTCCAAACGGTGAGGTAGGAAAAAGAAGGGGCCAATTCCCCCTTCCTCTGCCTTTTGTTCAGTTCAAGCCCTCAAGGGATTGGATGATGCCCACTCATATTGGGGAGGGAAATAACTTCTTTGAGCCACAAATTCAAACGTTAATCTCATCCAGAAACACCTTCACAGACACACTAAGAAAAGATGTTTAGTCTGGCTCTCTCTTGGCCAATCAAGCTGACACAAAAGTAATCATCAGGCTTGGTTACAATAAAGTACTTGAAGTACTCATGAAGCACCACAATGTCGTTTGAAAATGTACTTGGACCAGTTATCAACTCGTATTGCAAATTCTAGAGCAACCACTGTTGTTATTTAGTCGTTAAGTCCTGTCCAACTCTTTTGTGACCCCATGGACTACAGCCCACCAGGCACCTCTGTCTGTGGGATTCTCAGATAAGAATACTGGAGTGGGTTGCCATTTCCTTCTCCAGGGGAGTTTCCTGACCCAGGGATCAAGCCCACATCTCCTGCAATGGCTCATTACCACCGAGCCACCTGGGAAACCCAGGGCAACCACTTAAGAGAGTAAAAACATGGTGAAAGTGAAGTCACTCAGTTGTGCCCAACTCTTTGTGGCCCCATGGACTGTAGCCTACCAGGCTCCTCTGTCCATGGGATTTTCCAGGCAAGAATACTGGAGTGGGTTGCCATTTCCTTCTCCAGGAGATCATCCTGACCCAGAGTTTGAACCTGGGTCTCCCACACTGTAAGCAGATGCTTTACTGTCTGAGCCACCAGGGAAGTAGCAATGCCAATTTCATAGATGTCATGGGCATTAATTGGAAAGTGCTTTAGAAATTCTAAGATAAAATATTCGAGAAGTGCATTATCTAACATATCCAATAAAATTTTATTTAAAAGAAAATGTTACTGTGAACATCCTTGCATGGTTCTCCCTGAGCAGATGTGGATGAAACTACTAAGCCACAAGGTCTTCAGGAGCACTTCCACTCTGCGAGGCCCCCAGAGTGCTTGAACCAATTTACACTCCACCAGTGGTTCTTGCTATTGCTCTCCACCCTTGTTGATACTCCATAGTGTTAAACTTTTAAATTTGGGGTATGAGATGACACACATCATTTTAACTTGCCTTCTACAATTATTGGGCTTCCCTGGTGGCTCAGAAGGTAAAGTGTCTGCCTACAAGGTGGAAGACCTGGGTTTAATCCCCAGGTCAGGAAGATCCCCTGGAGAAGGAAATGGCAAACCACTCCAGTACTCTTGCCTGGAAAATACCATGAACAGAGGAGCCCAGTAGGCTACAGTCAACGGGATCGCAAAGAGTCATACACGACTGAACAACATCACTTCTACAATTATTAATGTGATTCATCATCTTTTCATGTGTTTGTTAGCCTGAACTTCCTCTTCTATGAATTAGCTGCTCATTTCTTTGCTCATTTTTTTATTAGTTTGTTTGTCTTTTTCTTATTGAGTCCTGCATATGTCCTAGCTAAGAATCCTTTGTTGGTTCTATGTGCTATAAATAAATATCTCTTCTCAGTTTTTGGAACTCATCTTTTCACTTATTTATGGTGCACATTAAATTTTTATAACATAAACTATCCTTATAAGTGGAAGTAAGATACTTGCAGAAACAGGGTATATGAACAAGGCCTCTTCCCTGTGTTTATCGCTTTTATTATTGTTATTTATTTTTCTTTAGTAAATAGCATATGTGCCTAGCACAAAATTCAAAATACACAAAATGATAAATATAAACAATAAATCTTCTTCCTTTCTCTGTTCCCCCCAAGATACATAGTTTCTCTCCCCTGAGGCAAATACTAGAGCTAATTTTTTTGTATCTGTGAAGACAGACCATGTACTTATGAACATTTATCACTATAGTCTTTTTTCCACAAAATGATAATATGCTACACCATGCTATTCCTTGCAGTTTTCCTATAAAATATATGTCTTAGAAATGCTTGTGTTTCTAGACAGTCTAGGATAATAGTAGAGAACATAGAGTGGCTTCCTTCTTTTTCAAACCATCCTAGAATTCCACATATATGGGAGAAACTATAGCCTAGTTAAGAATATGTCAGCTTGAGAGCCTCAATTTGAGTTCCAGCTCCTCTATTAGGAGGACTTCCCTGGTGGCTCAGACGATAAAGCGTCTGCCTACAATGCGGGAGACCCAGATTCAATCCCTGGCTCAGGAAGATCTCCTGGAGAAAGAAATAGCAACCCACTCCAGTACTCTTGCCTGGAAAATCCCATGGACAGAGGAGCCTGGTAGGCTACAGTCCATGGGGTCACAAAGAGTCGGACACGACTGAGTGACTTCACTTTTCCTCTATTAGAAGCAAATTAGTTGTTCTGTGTCTCAGTTTCCCATTTTTGCAAAAAGAGGATAATGATTCCTACCTCATCTATTTCTTAGGAGAGTTAAATAAGATTGTATAAGTGCACATTATGGTACTTTGTAGTTGTTTAGTCGCTAAATTGTGTCCAGCTCTTTGTGACCTCATGGATTGTAGCCTGCCAATCTTCTCTGTCCATGGGATTTCCCAGGCAAGAATACTGGAGTAGGTTACCATTTCACTCTCCAGGGACTCTTTTCAACCCAGGGGTCGAACCCACGTCTCCTGCATTACCAGGCAGATTCTTTACCCAAGCTGAGCCACCCAGGAAGCCCACTATGGTACTTAGCACACACTGAACATTCAGAAAAACTCTAACTATCCTTATAAATCATATTTTATTTAAACAATATCCTATTAAAGGGAATTTAAGTGGCTTCCAGATATTTCTATTATAAACAAACAATACTACCATGAATATCTTTGTGTACATTCCTTTTGCCCACATATGAATATTCTTTAGGATCAATACCTCGAAAATATATAGCAAGATGAAAGGCTATATGAATTTTTCAGTTAGCAAGTTATGGCTAAGTTATCCTCCAAGGAGTTTGTATCAAATTACACTCTCATCACTAATCAGTAGGAGAGTAATTTCCCTATGTCTTGCTAACCATGTATTATCAAATCTTTCTTTGGCAACTTAATATAGTGAAAATAAGTGCTATAAAATATGTTGCTGTTCAGTTGCTCAGTTGTGTCCCATCTTTTCTCCATTGATATGAAATACCACTTTTACATTAAAATTCTATATATATATTTGAGTCTATTTCACAACTTTCTATTCTTTCTATTCATAAAGCAGTACTACACTTAAATTATGTGGCTTCCTTGTAGCATATACATATTAATATGAGATGAGCAAGTCCTACCAAAATCATCTTCGTCTTTTCAGTTCAGTCACTTAGTTATGTCTGACTCTTTGAGACCCCATGGACTGCAGCACGCCAGTCTTCCTCTTTTAGTGTATTAGAATTTTCCAGGCTATAGTTTCTTGATCATTTTTCCATATGAGTTTCAGAGTAAACTAGTCTGTTAAACCAAAACAAAAATTCTGGTAGTATCTTAGCTTAGATTTATAGATTAACTTAGGGAGAAATATCAGCCTAATAATATTAAATCCTCCTTTCCTTGAACATGACATGCCTTGTTGTTTCCCCAAGTCTTCTTTGCGTTCTCTAGTAATATTTTAATTTTTTCATGTAGATCTTGTAAATGTTTCTTAATTTTATTTCTAGGTATTTCACCTTTTATCACTATTATAAATGAACATTTTTCCATTGCATCTTCTAACTGACTGTTGTTTATCTATTGTCCTTGGGGCCTCATTTTCTTGCTTCCAGATCTAACCCTCTATGAAAGTTTTCTACCCCTGTAATCCATCAAAATCTTCTGAAGCTCTGGGCTGACCAGTAAGTACTAATCAAAAGACAGTACAAATGTCATCATGGTCATGAGGGTAGCACAGACCTCTTATTTATTTTTCTAAAATTAAAATACAAATTCAAAGCTAAAGAATGCTTTACTCAAGACCACCAGTGGTTTCAGTGAACTCATGGGCTTCCATAATATAATATTTTTTAATCGTATTTCAATTAAATACAATGACATGAGATGGAAAATCCAGCAGACCCTCAGTTCAGTACAGTTCAGTTGCTCAGTCGTGTCCGACTCTTTGTGACCCCATGAATCGCAGCACACCAGGCCTCCCCGTCCATCACCAACTCCCGGAGCTTACCCAAACTCATGTCCATCGAGTCGACCCTAGCTCAATTTTAATGTGCTATATGACCTACTGATATAGTTTTTGGTATACCAAGAACAGTGGGTTCTCCCAAACATGACCTCCAATGAGTGATATATGCCTTTACATAATCCCCTTCAGGGCAGAAGAAATTATGACCTGCCTCTTAGTCAACAGAATACAGCACGGGTAATAGGATAAGTACTCCCTTGGTTAGGTTACATCATACGGCAAAACGCTAGCACAGTCACTCCTGTGACTCTGCTACATTATGTAAGAATGTCTTTCAGAATGGAGGGAGAGATTCTCCCGCCAGCTTAAAGAAGCATGCTGCCATGTTGTAAGAGGGCCATGTGCCAAGCAGTTTACGAGATCTCTAGGAGCTAAAAGTTGCCCTGGATAATCACCAGCAAGAAATGAGGCCCTCAATTCTATAACCTCACGGACTTGAATTCTGCCAGTAATCACAGGAGCTTGAAAAAGGATCTCAAACATCCCTGGTGGTCCAGTGGTTAAGAATCTGCCTGCCAATGCAGGGGACATGGGTTCAGTACCTGGTCAGGGAAGATTCCACAGGGCCCGGAGCAATTCAGCCCATGTGCCACCACTACTGAAGCCCGTGCAGCTAGAGCCTGTGCTCTGAAACCAAAGAAGCCAACACAATGAGAAGCCTGCACATGACAACTAGAGAAAGCCCATGCACCAACAAAGACCCAGTACAGCCAAAAATAAACATTTAATTTAAATTTTAAATTTAAAAAGAAGAAGACCCTGAGTTCCAGACAGAAATGCAGCCCAGCTGGCACTCTGACTGGGATCTTGTGAAGCTTTGAGAAAAGGATCTGGCTAAGTTGTACCTGGACTACTAATCTATAGAAACTGTGAGACAATAAGTGAATGTTGTCTTAAGCTTCCAGGTTTTATAGCAGCAATAGAAAGCTAGTAACACTGTGCCAAATCCTACCCCCTAATGTTGCAGCTACAAACAGCAAATATCTCTTACAGATTGGCAAATCTGTGGTGAAGTTACTTCTGAGTGAAAAAATCAGTATAATATAATTTCATTCTCTTCCTAAATTTAAATTTGTGTAAGGAATTCCAGACTGTTCCCAGACACTCCCAAACTCAAAACTTTGATGTTATTCTTTCATACCACATACTTCAAAACCTAAGCTAAATATTACTCACCAGCATTTAGAACTTTTCTAAACTGAAATATGCATGGATGTGAGAGTTAGACTGTAAAGAAATCTGAGCACTGAAGAACTGATGCTTTTGAACTGTGGTGTTGGAGAAGACTCTTGAGAGTCCCTTGGACTGCAAGGAGATCAAACCAGTCAATCCTGAAGAAATCAGTCCTGAATATTCACTAGAAGGACTGATGCTGAAGCTGACGCTCCAATACTTTGGCCACTTGAAGCAAAGAACTGACTCACTGGCAAAGACTCTGATGCTGGGAAAGATTGAAGTCAGGAGGAGTAGGGGACAACAGAGGATGAGATGGTTGGATGGCATCACTGACTCGATGGACTTGAGTTTGAGCAAGCTCCAGGAGTTGGTGATGGACAGGGAAGCCTGGGATGCTGCAGTCCATGGGGTCACAAAGGGTCGGACACAACTGAGTGACTGAACTGACCTGACTGAAACTGAAATCTTTTATATGTGCAAGAGTCTGCTTGAAAAATCAAAGGATTATATTAATTTATAACTGACAATGGGGAGAACAGAGTCTTATTTTAGAATAAATTGAAATGCTTCATTTATCTCTGCCTTTGCTTCTTCAGTTAACCCCTGGGGTATAAATTTTAGTGCTTTCTTATGGTCAGAAACAAAACCACAATAGCCTACCCATAGTTATAACTACAATAACATTTCCATGGCAAACCCAGTTTTCTAGAATTTCGCATAATACAGCTATTTGAATGCTTACAATCCAGCATATGGGTTCAAACTTGACATTTAATGTCTCAAGGCTTAAAGCAAACTGTTTCATCTCTTTCAAAAAAAAACATTAAAATGTTGGCTTCCAAAACAATATGTTGGCTGACCAAGGACTTTCAATGCTTACAGTCCTTGAATTCAAAACTACTTTTTTTATTAAAATTTTTTTTCTTTTTCTTCTCCAAGTATTGTAAAAGGCTACAAAATTAGCATCTGACAGTCTACTTGGATGTAAATCCTTCAGTCACTCAAAGAAAAGGATCATGTCCAAAGTCACATTTTGGAAAGACCCTGGAGTAGATGGAGTTTCTCAAGAGGATGGGGATTAACACCACAGATTTCAAGGAGTCCCCACTCAGGGTCAGAGAGAAGCACAGACAACCAGAGAAGAAGGTAAGGCCAGACTCCGTTTATTTGAAAAGTCCTCTTAACAAATAAGTTGTATTCATCATCCAGTTTTAAATTTTTATGTCCTACACTGTTATTTCCAAACTTTCTGGAAAGCTGGTACATAACAGCCTTATGTGGGCTCCCCTGGTAGCTCAGCAGTAAAGAATCTGCCTGGAATGCAGGAGACCCAGGTTCGATTCCTGGGTTGGGAAGATCCCCTGGAGGAGGGCACAGCAACCCACTCCAGTATTCTTGCCTGGAGAATCTCCATGGACGGAGGAGTCTGGTGGGCTACAGTCCATGGGGTCACAGAGTCAGACACAACTGAGCGACTAAGAACAGCACAGCACTACAGCTTTATGTTAGCAGTTCTCTTATGAATTTGTTGTTGTTGTTCAGTTGTTAAGTTATGTCCAACTCTTTATGACCCCACAGAGTGTAGCCCACCAAGCTCCTCTGACCATAGGATTTCCCAGGCAAGAATACCGGAGTGGGTTTCCCTTTCCTTCTCCGGGGGATCTTCCCGACCCAGGGATCAAATCTGTGTCTCCTGCATTGCAGGCAGTTTCTTTATCACTGAGTCACCAGGGAGTGAAAGTGAAAGTTACTCAGTTCTGTCCAACTCTTTGTGACCCCATGGACTACACAGTCCATGGAATTCTGCAAGCCAGAAGACTGGAGTGGGTAGCCTTTCCCTTCTCCAGGGGATCTTCCCAATCCAGGGACTGAACCCAGGTCTCCCACTTTACAGGCAGATTCTTTACCAGGTAAGCCACAAGCGAAGCCCAAAGCCCCTATTTATACTCTAAAAACCATTTAATCGGTTACTGATTAAAAGGCTGGGGCAGAGTTGGAGGGGACTAGGGACCACAGACATAAATTCCCAAATACTTTCGGGAATTCCCAAGAACTTTACAAAGCAGGTTCTGACAGTCAAGGGCAGTTGACAATAAAGACAGCCAGTGCTGACTCTGGAATGACAGCTCATTTGGAACATGCATGCACCGAAACAGAAACAAAATCTGAAGATACTGGACAATCCACTTACTACACAACCCTCACAACAACTCCAAGAGATAGCTACTTATTTTATTTCCATTTTATAGGCGAGGAGTCTGAAATACAGAAAGATTAAGTGAGATGCCCAAGATCCTACAGCTGGTAAGTGTCAAGCCAGGACCTGACACCAGATCGTCTGCCTCCAGAGTCTGTACATATCATATGATTAAGTTAAGCGCCAGAGCAGAACGTACAGAGACCAAAGGCAGAACAAAACCATGGCTAGGAATTAAGCGATAATAGAGAACAGGGAGAACCAGAAACGACTAAGATGCAGCCCAAATACTCCAGAGCAAGATGATCCTTGTTTGGGTGAAGATGGTAATGAGATTTTTCTACTAAATGGTTAGAGCCCATAAGGGCATCAGACCCTTGAGTTACACATAACATTCACTTTCACTCTAAGCGTGCAGGGGAGAGAAATTATCGCAGGCAGAAAAGCAGCTATGGGGAGAGGGAAGGAACATAAGACAATTTTCCCTCCCACTTCCCTTTCCCTCTCTAACTCCCCACGTTCTCCTTCTGTACACACTGTCATGCATGTGTGCATGTACACACACACACACACACACACACACACACACACTGAAATCTGAAAGCCTCCTGCCGTTTGTTTCTGATATTTATTGAAAATAATTAGAGAAAATTAGCTGAGACATTAAATTCAACACACCATAGCAAGGAACCATGTCAAGAGAATTTCCTATAAGCTAAAGCTCACCTATCAAAATAATTTAGGTAGCGGATAGCTTTTTAATTAATTTTAAAAGTTAGTTGCTTCAATACATAATTTGAGACTCCCTGGGAAGGCTTGTGATCCATAAAATATTTCTTTTGTCAATCAAGTTATTAAATCTACCATTAGATTTTCCCTCATTTGAATACTTTCAACTTTTAAAGAGTCTCCTATGAGTTTCAGCAACGAGATAGACTCAGCAGTACAGACACCCCTCGTGTTACCAAAAACCAAAACGCTGGATAAAGTATAACCCCCGGGGACTTCTCTGGTGGTCCAGTGGTTAAGACTCAGTGCCTCCACATGGGGCAACTAAGCTCCTGCACCACAACTACTGAGCCTGTGCTCCAGAGCCAGGGCGCCACAACTGCTGAAGCCCTCATACCCTAGAGCCCATGCTCTGCAACGAGAGAAACCACTGCAATGAGAAGACTGGGCATGCAACTGGAAAGCAGCCCTCACAGCACAGACAAAAACAAATAAGTAAAATAATAAGACTCAGTGTTTCCAATGCAGGGGCCGCAGGTTCGATCACTGATCAGGAATCGAATATATATTCAGTTCCTGGAGAGACAGATATATATATCAATTCAGTGCAGTTCAGTCACTCAGTCATGTCTGACTCTTTGCGACCCCATGGACTGCCGCATGCCAGGCTTCCCTGTCCACCACCAACTCCCAGAACTTGCTCAAACTCATGCGAACATCTTTTAGATCATTGAAAAAGCAAGAAAGTTCCAGAAAAACATATATATATATATATATAAAAGTGAAAGTGAAAGTCACTCAGTCAGGTCCGACTCTTTGCGACTCCATGGACTATGGTCCATGGAATTCTCCAGGCCAGAATACCGGAGTGGGTAGGTGTTCCCTTCTCTGGGGGATCTTCCCAACCCAGGGATCCAACCCAGGTCTCCCACATTGCAGGCAGATTCTTTACCAGCTGAGCCATAAGGAAAGCCCATATATATATATATATATATCCCAAAATTAGTTTACAAGGCTGGGTAATAATAATAAATAAGAAAGGTAAATCTTAAGTGCCAGAAATTAAGCAGGAACTCAAAACCAGAGGTCTGACAATAGAAGTGGATGTCATGGATCTGGAGGGCAGAGCCAGGAGAGAAGGCAAGAAAACCAAGTCCTGGAAGAGGCTGTCTCCAAGATAGGAAACCTAAGGGGTGAAAAATAACTCCACCTCAGTAAATTAAAGCCCCAAGGCTGAAGCATGCTTGGGTATATGTCTAAATTTAAAAATATATATATAAATATATGGAGAGACAGAGAGAGAGAGAGTAATTAGCATAGATGTACACAAATAGACAAACAGAACGTAACTGGAGACACAAGAAAGGGACCACATATACGTGCAAACTGGATACATGACACAGATCACATTAAAACCATCGGAGAAAAAAGGCCGGAATGGCTGATGAGAAGGCTGATCAGCATGTTTCACCATCCATAAATATAAATAAAAATATCCATATAAATATCCATAGAAACAAACTAAACTTCCATATCTAACTCCCACTACACCCAATATATTCAGATAGATCAAAAAGATAAATGTATAAATCAAGCCCTCCAAAGAACATATAGAATATCTTTATGACCTGCAGTAGGGAATTATTTCAACAGGGCATGAAACACACAGACCACAGAGAAAAGGACCAGGGTCTCGGTGCGACAGACTGTGTCATTCTGAACACAACTGCGCCCCCCTACACCCGCACCCCATGCTATTTGCTTTGGCCAATGAAATGTGGGTATAAAGTGACAGGTGCCACTGGCAGACAGAAGCTTTAAGAGCCTTCCTGTGGGTCTGTAATCTCTTCTCTATGTTGAAAGACTGACATGTCTAAGATAAGAGCCACATCTTCAACTCTAATCTCTGGAGTGAAAAATCTGTGGAGCAGGGCCTGTCAACCCACGTGAATGTGAGTAAAAGCGGAACTTACGCTGCAATAAACCCTGAGATCTGGGAGTTCTATTACCGTCACACGATTTACCTTAAGCTGACTGAAACAGCGACATTCAAACATAAAAACTATGGAAGCAAGACTTGCCTGGTAGCCACAAGAGTGGCTAAGACTTGCACTCCCAATGGAGGGGGCCTGGGTTCGATCACTGGAGAACTAGATCCCACATGCCTCAGCTAAAACTCTCACATGATGCAATGAAGATTGAAGATTTTGTGGACAGCAACTAAGACCCAGCACAGTCAAATAAATAAATAAAAATAAATATATATCTTTTTTAAAAAACTATGAAAGCAAACAGATTCAGTACAGATCTTTTCAATGGGTATGATTGACAAAGAGACTGGTATACAGAAAACAGGAAGAACATCTACAAATCAATAAGAAAAGAAAAACAACTCAAGGAAAATGGGCAAAGACTGTGAATAGCCATATTGTAAAAATAAAAACCAAATGGTCCAGAAACATAAAAATAAACCCAACCTCATTACTAATCAGGAACTAAAAATTAACACAAAATGATACCATAGTTCATGCCTAGCAATATGGCAAAAATTTTATTCTGACACTAAAATATATTACAAGAATGTGGAGCAGAAGGAATTGTCACAGACTGCTAGAGAAAAAAGGGGGTATAAATCTGTACAACTGCTTTAGAGAAAAATTTGATAGTATCTATTAATAGTAAAATTTCAGAAACTCCACTTCTAGGTTCACCCCCTAAAGAAACTTTTTAACACATACACAAGTTTAAAGATTTTACTGTTTGTAATAATGGAAAAATTAAAACAATTTAAGTGCCTATCTACAGAAGAATGGATTTTTAAAAATCAAATATTCCAATAGTGTACTGCCATACAGTAATTAAATAGGTAAAATATATGAAATAGAAAGACATATACCAAGATGTGCAGATCTCAAATATTCACCACTGACTGAGAAAAAGTGAGATATAGATAAAGAAATAGAGATACAGGATAAGTTAGAGATTGATAGGTATGGATATATTGTATGAAACCATTTAGTAAACTGAAAACATAACAAACCATACTCTGTGTGGGTGTGTGCATCTGTCTGTCTGTCTGATGTATCATACATAAGCAGCAACATCTAAAGAGGATTCTGGTAAACTCTGGGAAGAAAAATAAGGAAATGAAGTAGGTTGCATGGGTTCACTGTATCTGTAGTATAGATTTCTTTTTTTTTTTTTTTAATGTTTTTAGAGCAAATATGGCCCAAAACGTTGACATCTGTGAAGTCCAGCAGTGAATAGTAACAATGTTGAGCTTCATCAGAGTCCTGTGATCCTGGAAAACAGCAATGTTTAAAGAAATCCCCCCCACTCACTCTTTTGTGTACCGGAAAACGGCTTAGCTCAAACAACCACTGGTCCCCATGTAAACTAGATAAGACTCACAGACAGTGCCCTGGTTTACCTTCAACGTGGACAGATACAGACCCTCCAAATTCCCATTCTCCACCTCAGAAATGATTCACTGAACTGCTTGTCCCCACTGATCCAGCAGAAGAAAGTGTTTGTTAACCTGTGATTAATTTCTCTCCTACCCCAAGGTCTCTTGTCCCTTAGAGGTCCCTGGAGAACAGACTGTCCTTAGGGTAGAAAGGTCTCTAATCTATCCCATCTAGCTACCCTTCCAGCCCACTTCTGCACACCATTCCCTCTCACCTTCCTATTCTTTCTATTAAAGAAGATCCCTTTTTGTATAATGCTTGCAGATCTGATGGTCAAAGTCTTCAAAATGGGTCTCTTTCCCCATTGTGCAATAATCCCCTCAAATAAAGTCTTTCTTGGGCTTCCCTGGTGGTTCAGTGGTAAAGAATCCACCTGCCAGTGTGGGAGACACAGGTTCAATCCCTGATCCAGGAAGATTTCGCATGCTGCCGAGCAACTAAGCCGGTGTGCCTTTAACTATTGAGCCTGTGCTCGTCAGCCCAGGAGCTCCAACTATTGAGTCCATGTGCCAACTACTGGAGCCCACACACTCTAGAGCACATCAACACAATTGGAGAGTAGCCCCTGCTCACCGCAACTAGAGAAAAGACCACGCAGCAACAAAGACAGTACAGAGAAAAATAAAACAAATAAATAAAATTAAAAAAATAAAGTCTTTCTAAGTCTGGATTTGTTTTTTATTTGACAACCCAAGTACTTCTACTTTCTCATATATTGACTATTTCGTAATATAAAAGATATTTTAAAGAGGGTCTTATTAAATAGAAAAAAAATAATTGTTTAAAAAGAATAGTTTTCAAAATGTCTTGATGAAAACAGCAACAGAACTCAAGCTGTATCAACCTTCTATCAGAGGTAGGATGAGAATTTCTGATTGACCAGGCCGGTCAGGGGATCCCTATGAGATAAAAGTGAAGGAACTGCGAAAGTTAAATCTGGGAATTAAGACTCAAATGGGCAAAACAACTGCCTTCAGATATGTAATGGGTTAATTACATGAGAAATGGAAGGAAGTTTCTATACGTTGCCATTAGGTAGAATTGTGATCAATAAATGGAAGCTTCAGGAAAATCTCAGCACAATCTACTGAAGAATTGTCTGACAGCATTGTCCAAAGGTGGAATGGGCTCCTTGCAAGTGCCAAGGTCCAGACATTATGTGTATGAACCGCTAGACCAATTGTGTTAGATAGGTTGTTGGACCAGGTAACCCACTGGCTTCTGGATTCCATGGTTCTATCTACTGGATAATGCAGAGAGCATCTGAGTAAACTTTAATAACCAGGCGGTCACTTACTGCCAATGTTTTCCAATTGCCAATAGTTTCCAATTCATTAGACATAAGGAGCCGAAAAAAGTAAACACCACCCACTGGAAGATACACGCATTAAGAACTTTTTTTAAGAGGGGAAAGAATAAAATCAGAATAATCATTAAGCAAAAGAAGTCATTCTTTCATTAGAGTGTTCACGTGAGAAAGATACAAAAAGAACTCTAACTCCAAGACACCAGACGTAGCTTATGCTTCTTACTGCATCCATCTTAAAGCATTTATGAGACAAAAAAAAAAGTAAATTCTCCACCAAGGAAGTATTTGATGGCTGAACACTGGATAGAGCAATGAGAGACTTCTCTGAAAGCCATAACAGGAAACTCTGAATGGATATATCAATCAATCTAACATAACTGAGACAATAACAAGGTTCTGGACAGCCAAAAAAAATGACAGCTGATTGAATTTAAACAACTTCTTTACAGAAAGAAAAAGAAAAAAGCTGCTTTGCAGATCTGTTTGTCAGTGACTTTCATATTCCAGTCTCCATGACCATGAAAGCCACACAAAGGGTATAATTATATTTCACAGAAGCTGTTCTTATTTTAAATCTGCCCCTAATATAAAGCAGCCAACAGAGGAAATTGTATTTAATAAGACATCTGGCTTCTAAATGAAGATACCCATTTTTCTTCTAAAATAATGTTAATTTGGTTTGTAATTGAAACATGTAGTTGATGTCATTTAGAGTTTCCTGTCCCAGAAAATTGTTTACAAATGAAATACATCAGAATACTTTCAAGCTGCAAGATTATGCTTTTATCTAAAGTATGACAAGACTGAATAGATATTTTGACATTAACATCTTCCAAGAGAATTTAATTTCTTTTTATGCATGAGATTATATTTTCTTTAACTAAAATGAATAACACAGGATATTTGTTTTGCTATTTGCTTTATTCTATGCTATCTTTTTATTTTAATATTTATCTAGCCATTCATTCATTCTATCCATTCATTTTCTCCAGAATTAAATGTTTTTACTTATACCTCCCTCTGTTAAACAAAATTCTTACCTGCTTCCATTGTACCGCCTTTCTTTTTCCACTGCTTTCCTTTTCTCTTATCTCCTATCTTCCTCCTTCTTTATTCTACCTTTGCAACCAAGAGGATTCATAATTGTTCACTACAAAGGGAAAGAACTGAATGCTAGTGGGGGAATTACTTTGCATACAGAAGACCCTCCTATAGAAAGACACTTCTAAAAAGTGTCATAGAAGACAGTCAAATGTGAAGTAAAAAAGTAATAAAAGATGGCCCAAATTACCCAAAAGTCAAACTACTCAAATCTAGAAATTAAGATTAGTGGTTATCACAGTCACCAAAGCAAAGACAGTTCTATTCTTCCTAAAATAGCTATTGACATTTTATTACTAATTAAGAATTAAAATATTTAGTTCTTATAGTACATTGGCAATAAAATTGGATACTATGGAGAATTCATCAAGAAAAAAAATCTTACTTCATAAGTATTCCACTAATCTCTTCTTGCAAAATAAAAAATAAATCCATGAAAAGTGAATAGAGTGGAAGCCTGCACCCAAATCCATCTCTTCTCAAAATAATTGGCCTCTCCTGTCTTCTTTAAATTATACATACAGGTATTCCTGAGTTAATCTTAAAATAGAAATTTACAATTAAAATAAAGTTGATTCTATGAAAAAGATTGTTTCTTTAAAATGTAAAGTATTGTTTCTGTCATTATGCATGTCCTAATATGTATTTTTTGAAGATCAAATGGAGTACATTTGCTAGCATGCTGCAACACCCCTGGCTTAATTAAAATGCCTGAAAGATGCTTTTAGCCTGCAGCAGAAATTGTTATATAATTACTCTAATGCATCTGCTATGTTTTCACTTTTATTTTTTTTAACAAAGATGAACCCAGGTGATTTCTGGGTAACTCTAATATGAATCAAGAAGGATAATTGTAGAAAGTGAAAGTGTAAATAACATATGTCAAATTCAGAGTAATTCTAGAACTTTGCCTTTGAATACAATTACAGTCATTTGCTTTTTAAGAGTTTAGGGGGTCTGTTATAGTTGTGAAGAAATTTTCCTAGCAATATTCATCAGAAATAAACCAATTGTCACAATGAACTTGTATGTATCAAACTGAGTTACAGGACAGGAGGCTGAGTGTATTACAGCAAATTCTAATCTCAGCTATTTTTAATTTTTAAATTGATGGATGTTCCAATGGCTACATGTGTGTGCTTAGTCCTGTCCAACTCTTTGCAACACATGGACTGTAGCCTGCCAGGCTCCTCTGTTCATGGAATTTTCCAGATAAGAATACTGGAGTGGGTTGCCATTTCCTTCTCCATCCAATGGCTAAGACGGTAACAAATCTGCCTGCAATGCAGGAGACCTGGGTTCAATCTCTGAGTCAGAAAGATCCCTTGGAGAAGGGAATGGCAACCCTCTCCAGTATTCTTGCCTGAAAAAATCCCATGGACAGAGCTGCCTGGTGGGCTACAGTACGTGGGGTCACAAAGAGTCAGACATGACTGAGTGACTAACACTTTCAGTTTCACCAAATTTAAGAGTTCTCCTTTTTAGAAAACTAGAACTCTGAGAAGAACACAAACTTAAGTCATCAATAGTTCACTTTAGTTCATTTAAATACATTTTTTTCAGTAGAGTAATAGCATGTCTCCTACAACCGTTTCTCACAATATTTTAAAATAGTAAAAGTAATTCTCACAATATTTTAAGATAATAAAAGTAACTCTTAATGATATTTATGGATTTTAAGAAATCGAGTATTTATGCCTCAATAGTTTTATTCAATTATTGATATGTACACATCTGAGAGGAGTGGTTTGGCATTGTATTTATAAAAGATTTTTTTTTAAGTGTAGAATACAGATAAAAGATACAGTTGCAGACTTTAAACACAAGGTGAGATTCAGAAATATGTAAGAGCACGATATAGACAACCATATACAGAGAAAATACTTCTGGCATTTTTCAGGGGAAATTATGTCATTTGTGATTCACTTACATTTGGCAATGAAACTGCTGTTTCTTCAGATGTTCTGTCCAGGGCCTGTGAAAACTGAAGTCTTACCAAAATTTTTACCTAGAAATAATGATCTGATTATATTTTGAGATCATAAATGTTGTGTTTCTCTTTGGAGGGGGTAATCAGCCATATTTAAACAGATACCACATACTGAGGCAGGAGATAGATGGGCCCCAGGCTAAGCAGCCAGAATTTGTCCTTGTGGATGGGTATCCCAAATGAGGAGTAAGAAAAGAGCTGAACCCTGCTCAGATAAGAGATAAATGACCACATATTCCTTATTCTCGAAGTCAAGGAGAACTTCCCTACTACATACATACAGAGAATCCTAAAAGATGACACCGTTAAAGTGCTGCACTCCATATGCCTGCAAATTTGAAAAACTCAGCAGTGGCCACAGGACTGGAAAAGGTCAATTTTCATTCCAGCCCAAAGAAGAGCAATGCCAAAGAATGTTCACCATATCGCAAAACTGCACTCATTTCACGTGCTAGCACAGAAATGCTCAAAATCCTTCAAGCCAGGCTTCAACAGTATCTGAATCGAGAACTTCCAGATGTTCAAGCTTGTTTTAGAAAAGGCAGAGGAACCAGAGATCAAATTGCCAACATCCAGGGATCACAGAAAAAGCAAGAGAATTCCAGAAAAATATCTATTTCTGCTTCATTGACTACAGCAAAGCCTTTGACTGTGTGGATCACAACCAACTGGAAAATTGTGAAAGAGATGGAATACCAGACCACTTTACTTGCCTCCTGAGAAATCTGTATGCCCGTCAAGAAGCAACAGTTAGAACCGGACGTGGAACAACACACTGGTTTCAAGTCAGGAAAGGAGTATGTCAAGGTTGTATATTGTCACCCTGCTTATTTAACTTCTATGCAGAGTCCATCATGCAAAATGCTGGGCTGGATGAAGCGTAAGCTGGGATCAAGATTGCCAGGAGTAATATCAATAACCTCAGATATGCAGAAGACACCACCCTTATGGGAGAAAGTGAAGAGGAACTAAAGAGTCTCTTGATGAAGGTGAAAGAGGAGAGTAAAAAAGCTTGCTTAAAACTCAACATTCAAAAAACGACTATCATGGTATCCGGTCCCATCACTTTATGGCAAATAGATGTGGAAACAATTTAAACAGTGACAAACTTTATTTTCTTGGGCTCCAAAATCACTGTGGATGGTGACTGCGGCCATGAAATTAAAAGACACTTGTTCCTTGGAAGAAAAGCTATGACAAATCTAAACAGCATATTAAAAAGCAGAGACATTACTTTGCCAACAAAGGTCCGTCTAGTCAAAGCTATGGTTTTTCCAGTAGTGATGTATGGATGTGAGAGTTTGACTATAAAGAAAGCTGAGCATCCAAGAATTGATGCTTTTGAACTGTGGTGTTGGAGAAGACTCTTGAGAGTCCCTTGGACTGCAAGATCAAACTAGTCAATCCTAAAGGAAATTAATCCTGAATATTCATTGAAAGGACTGATGAGGAAGCTGAAACTCCAATACTTGGACACCTTCTGCAAAGAGCCGACTCATTGGAAAAGACCCTGATGCTGGGCAAGATTGAAGGCAGGAAGAAAAGGGGACGACAGAGGATGAGATGGTTGGATGGCATCACTGACTCAATGGACATGAGTTTGAGCAAACTCCAGAAGATGGTGAAGGACAGGGAAGCCTGGCGTGCTGCAGTCCATGGGGTCACAAAGAGTCCAACACAACTGAGTGACTGAAGAACAACAACAAGCACAGAAAGGCTCCTTGAAGGTCAAAAAGACAGGGGGCGTCACCTCATGGTAATGATGTCAACCTGCTGTTAGGCATCTTCACTAGAAACCATCTTGAATGCACAGAGGAAAGGACCTTGATATTAATATATATCAAATACAGACTCAGAACCAGCCAAAGCAAGATGACTGGCCAAAGGAAACCTGGAAGAAATTCCCCATAAAAATGATTCAAAGTGATTCACCTTAGAGCAGTGGGATTGAGTTTTTCAAAAAGAGGAAATGGAAAAGGGAGGACATCTATGTATATGTAGGCTTCCTGGATGGCTCAGCAAGTAAAGAATCCGCCTGCAATGCAGGAGATGCAGGAGACATGGATTCAGTCCCTGGGTCGGGAAGATCCCCTGGAGACGGGCATGGCAACTCATTCCAGTACTCTTGCCTGGAAAATCGCATGGACAGAGGACCTTGATGGGCTGTGTCCATGGGGTCACAGAGAGTCAGACACAACTAAAGGACTGAGCACACATGCATCTTTGAATGTTTTTGGCGGATCACAGAAATCGTTATTATTTGTTAGAAATGAATGAAGTAGCTATACAAAACAACTGTTGATAGATAAACTGAGGCATATTTTAAATTTTAAGCAAATGAGCAAAAATTAATTGAAATGAGGCAGCACCAAACAGAAAATGGTTAAGGGTACTCTTAGACTCTTGGCAGACAGGAGCTAAGGAGAAGACATACAGAAACAGTACAGATATAAAGAAAGGAAGTTATTTGATTTGTTACAGCGTAAAGCCTTAATTGTTTGTGATTGGTCATCCCTACATTTTCAATTTTGTAACCTTGAGGCATCTGCAGGCTAAGATTTTGTTTTGCTTACATAAGCCACCATGGCATTAGAGCCAGCAAAGTGTAATGGTCTCTCATTCAGTTAATTTATCACTACATTTGGTCATTTTTCTGATTGATATGGAAAGTTCTACAAATTGTTGGCAGAGGTTCAGTTCAGTTGCTCAGTTGTGTCCAACTCTTTGCGACCCCATGAATTGCAGCACGCCAGGCCTCCCTGTCCATCACCAACTCCCGGAGTTCACTCAGACTCATGTCCGTCGAGTCGGTGATGCCATCCAGCCGTCTCATCCTCTGTCGTCCCCTTCTCCTCCTGCCCCCGATCCCTCCTAGCATCAGAGTCTTTTCCAATGAGTCAACTCTTCACATGAGGTGGCCAAAGTACTGGAGTTTCAGCGTTAGCATCATTCCTTCCAAAGAACACCCAGGACTGATCTCCTTCAGAATGGACTGGTTGGATCTCCTTGCAGTCCAAGGGACTCTCAAGAGTCTTTTCCAAAACCACAGCTCAAAAGCATCAATTCTTTGGCGCTCAGCCTTCTTCACAGTCCAACTCTCACATCCATACATGACCACTGGAAAAACCATAGCCTTGACTAGACGGACCTTTGTTGGCAAAGTCATGTCTCTGCTTTTGAATATGCTATCTAGGTTAGTCATAATTTTCCTTCCAAGGAGTAAGCGTCTTTTAATGTCATGGCTGCAATCACCATCTGCAGTGATTTTGGAGCCCCCAAAAAATAAAGTCTGACACTGTTTCCACTGTTTCCCCACCTATTTCCCATGAAGTGATGGGACCAGATGCCATAATCTTAGTTTTCTGAATGTTGAGCTTTAAGCCAAATTTTTCACTCTCTTCTTTCACTTTCATCAGGAGGCTCTTTAGTTCCTTTTCACTTAATCAGTGTTAAAATAGCTTTCATATATAATAATTGAGACATCCCAAGACTGAATCTATAATGTTGGAATCAATATACTGCTTTATTTTCCTCCAACCAGGATTATTAAACATAACAAAATTCTATATACAAGGTGACTTAAATCTGCTGTTTCAAAATGTGGCACTTTCCTTAACTAGTATTTCATAAGTCAAGCCACAGAGGGTCAAAAGGCTTACTCTAAAATTAATAGGAAAGTGACCAATGCTTATTACATGAATGGTCTAATTACTAGAACTCTAGTATATTATATTATCTATAAGATAATTAACATAAGGTACCACTGAGGGCCTGTGACAGGCTTCGGAGCACTGATACAAGACGTCAGGAGGCCATTTTGTACACTGCCACTGTGATGCCATCGTGTTTCTGGAGCATAATATTCCCATTATCTGATTCTAGACACACCACAGAAATACCAGTGGGGTATGAGGTTAGCTTAGCTGCTTGCTGGGCTAGAACAGATATCACCCCAGCATGCTCATCTGACAGGGTTCTGCGGCAGCCCAGATTGAGTCCTTGTAAATCTGTGCACAGGACTCCAATAGTACATGGATTCTCCATTGTGTCCTCCAAGCACTGCTGCAAGGTAGCCTCCATCCCGCCACGTGTCGCCTCCTTCTGGCCACACTGGTGTCAGGGGCCCCTCAGTCAATCACATGACGCAAGAGGTCAATATACTGCTTTTAAAAACAACACAATTTAATTTAGCTATGATTATATAATAAGCTGGAACCCAAACAAAATACTGAAGTTGGAGTTACTATTAACAGAGACGCAATAGGTGTCTGATGGATGGGAGAGTTGGACTATAAAGAAAGCTGAGTGCTGAAGAATTGACGCTTTTGAATAGTGGTGTTGGAGAAGACTCTTGAGAGTCCCTTGGACTGCAAGGAGATCCAACCAGTCCATCCTAAAGGAGAGCAGTCCTGGGTGTTCATTGGTAGGATTGATTTTGAAGCTGAAACTCCAAAGCCACTTTGGCCACCTCATGTGAAGAGGTGACTCATTTGAGAAGACCCTGATGCTGGGAAAGATTGAGGGCAGGAGGAGAAGGGGACGACAGAGGATGAGATGGTTGGATGGCATTACCGACTCGATGGACATGGGTTTGGGTGAACTCCGGGAGTTGGTGATGGACAGGGAGGCCTGGCGTGCTGCAGTCCATGGGGTCGCAAAGAGTCGGACACGACTGAGCGACTGAACTGAACTGAATAGGTGTCCATGATTTCTATTACCTATCATCTCTGGCAGAATATCCTGTGAATATTTTCTTGCACCCAATGTCATACTGGTCCTTGAAACTATTTTTCTTCCTTTATCATCACTGTTGACCACCTCACCCCACTGCACCGCAGTTTAGCTCACAAAGCTGTGAAGTGTGCTGAAGACAAAATATTGACTAATGTAGTACTTGACACAAAGTGAGCAATTCCACCAAAGCCTGACCAGACATATAAATGAAGGGACAGATAAGTGAGTGAACACATTTTGACAGAGATTCAGGAGCCTCTGTCTGTAAATACTCTCTTCTACTCTGACACAGGATGAAGAAAACAAACATTTGGAAATGCAAGTGATCAAATGTGTAGCCAGGGGCATCAACAAACATCCAGTCACCCTAATCCCTGCCAGAGTTCAATTTGTGGGAGACAAGCTTTGAAGCCAGAGACTTTTTACCATAAAAGTTATAGAAGTGGAGGAATAAAAACTTTTAGCGCTATGATTCCCACCTCTAAATTTCTGTTTCTACAATTCGCAGCTGAAGTTCCTCTTGTGTATCCCCTAATTAGTCTCCTTTAAAATAATTGGTGTTGTTCTCGCCTGTTATTTGAGTGTTGTCCCTAGCTGTGACACAAAATGAACCTTTCTGGAAGTGTCTCCCCAGGAGGGATTTAAGTGCTTAAGGAGGCTTATTTATTCTCAAGGCTGAGCAACCACTTAGTCCATTACAGTGGAAACGGCGATTTCAAGGCAAGTGTGTACTGCTAAAAACAGGTGCATAAGAATGTGGCTGTCTTCCAGTTTTAAGAAGGCAAGAAATTCAAATTAACCCCATGAAGTCTTCTGCTGGAAACCACCACTCAGACAAGCAAAACAATAAGCACTTTCTGCTCAACTCTGGACAGCTTGATTCTCCAGATTCTTGGCACTTTTGGTTATTTTCTTTTACTACTTCAAAGTCAAGAGGAAGCAAATCACAAAGCTTCAGTAATTCTAAATGAAAAGCCACAGGAAAGAAAAACAGCAATGAAAGAGAAGGAAATATTGCAGGTTATTAGAAATCAAACTTTACCCAAATTTTAAAATTCATTTCTCAATACAGTGGGTACAATGTTTCAATCTAGGAGAAAATTCATTTTAAATGATTTAATGCTGGCCTTGCTTATCCACAAAAACTCATTAGCTTAATAAAACAGAGGCTTTGTTTGCCAAGTCGCACACTCCTGCCTGGCTCATTTACAGGGCTAGAGGGCAGCCTGACGCTGTTCTGTCGCTCTTAAATTCTCCCATGTGCCTAACACAGTGATAGGTGACTGTGACTGGGGAGTTGAAATTTAAAAACACCACCCAAAACCTAGTGCTGCTGCATTTCATTTCAAACAATAGTCAGTCCAACAACATAAATCCTGCTTGTAGAATGAAATGCTATATGAAGTCACGTCCCAAACACCACATTCCTCTTTTCCTTTACGCCTCTTCCCCAATGTCTACTGAACAAAAACGCACAGCCTGAAAGCTGAGAGTTATGTTTTATTCACTGGACAAAACTGAGGACTTAAGTCTGGAATACAACCTCTGAAATACTGCTCCGAAGAGGTGTGGGAGGAGCTGGGATACACGGGAGTTTTTGCAACAAAGACCAGGTCAGTCAGAACATCAAAAGATTACTATTAATTAAAGAAAACCAGCTATCTCAATTTAAGGAATTTAGTGCTTTTCTATGCATGGAAAGATGCAAGAGTATGGGCTCACTGAAATCATTCCTTTGATATGCACCTCAGCTCTCTTTCGGGTCAGAATATCTTGTGCTTTTTCATCCTGAGTCTCCCCAGGGTGCATGATGGGGGAAGGGCGGACACATCCTTTGTTTACTGCCACGGCAGGCAATATGCGCTCAGTGACGCCCATTCATTTCTAGCTCTGTGCCACAATGTGTGCGTGTGTGTGTGTGTGTGTGTGTGTGTGTGTGAAGGGGGGAAGGAAGAGAAAGACACAGAGCAAAGTTGCTGCTATCCTAGAAGACCACGCCTTCTCCCAACAATGAGACATTTATTGTGGATTGATTTGCCTCTTCCAATAAGCGTTGTGTGGACAAAAGAAATGGCCTGAATGAGGCATCTTCGAATTACAATGGACTGACTCGATCAACTGTGGAACTAAATCGTGGTGAACTTTTTAATTCCCTACCATTAAACCTGCTCATGCTGCCAGGATGCGTTGAAATTTTGCACATGGGACCCAAGAGAATAAAGACACAGTGCTCTGGCACTCTTGGTTCTGTCTGGGGTAAAATTCTAATGAAAAATGAACTCGAGAAATTAAAATCAAGTTAATTACTGTCACTTAACAGAGACTTGAGTGTATCCAGTTTCTTGCTTACCTGATATTTTTCACTTTTTCTTTTGTGTGTGCGTGTTGCAGTTGGGAGACAGTTTTCCAAACAGCCAATTCTTGGATTTAGATGGTGCAAGAAGAATTCTAGCTGTTACAGCTGGGGTTAAAATGTGCAAACGCCTGCAGCACATCACTCTCTTTGACTAAGCTGTCAAAACATTTAAATTGTGTCCCTGTCTTTCCTCCTTCCCTCCTCCACGATCTCCCCAGCAGGGGCCCCCAGCACTGAATTTTTGTCAAAAGAGAAGACAGAGTCAAATTGGCAAACTGTATCTTTCTAAAAGGACTTCCAACCTTCTTTGTGTTGCTTGTCATGTTTATTTTGGTATGTCATTTTTGCATTAACCCTTGCTGATTCTTTCCAGTTTGATTTCATGGAAATGCCCTTATCTTAGGTCAGCTAACAACAAAAGACATCACATTTGGTTAACAGGTGTGCTTTAAAAATAATAATCGTAATTGGAGACTTTCACCATGTCTGGACAATGAGGAAAATAAGTAGTTTGCAGAAACACCTTTTAATTACTTCAACTGATAATAGGATAAACTGTAGAAGAAAGACTTTCCTAAATACGTTGTTTAAATTCTGAAATGTGTACAATGGAACAAAGAGACAAACATCACCCTTACATTGTAAATAATTAAATAAATATTATTAATATACACTTATGACTGCAGTCCATGGGGTCGCTAAGAGTCGGACACGACTGAGCGACTTCACTTTCACTTTTCACTTTCATGCATTGGAGAAGGAAATGGCAACCCTCTCCAGTGTTCTTGCCTGGAGAATCCCAGGGATGGGGGAGCCTGGTGGGCTGTCATCTATGGGGTCGCACAGAGTCGGACACGACTGAAGCGACTTAGCAGCAGCAGCAGCATGACTGTAACCAATATTAAAAATTATTAAAATGTCAGAAAATATTTATTATTAAATACCTGCCAAGACCCAGGCTCTATACTTCCAAGCACTGCATTTAGTCCTCACACATCAGGCATTCAACCTTGCACCCACACTGTGCTAAGTCTTGTCATACAGATGAGAAAGACACAATATTTACCCCTCTGATAGCTCACGGTCTAGTGAGGAAAAATGACTGGTAAAAAAATTGTGAAATGAGATTCTATGGATGCATGTCCACTTACAAAGTCATCTGAGAAAGGTCATTCAACTATAATTGAGGGAGTTGAAGATGTTAAACAAATACAGATTTGTTTAAAAAAAAAAAGGGCGGGGGGAGGTGATGCAAGTACTGAAAAATTTAAGTTAGCCAGAAGAGAAAATACTGGGGTGGGAGCAAGAGAAGGAGGGGCCGTTTTTCAGGTCACGAAAGCAGCCTTTAGAAAGGCAGAGAGACTTCACTGCTGGTCCAGTGGTTAAGACTCTGAGCTCTCAATGCAGGGGGCACAGGTTTGATCCCTGGTCAGGGAACCAAGATCTCACAGCCAAACAAAGGCAGGAAGTTCTATGAAAGCAACGCATGTTTAGAAGAACACCAAATGGTCATCTTTAAACCTCAAAATGGAAGACAAGGGAAAGACACCTTAATACATAGCTTAGTGGACTTTGCTAAAGATAGTGGGCTTTATGCAGACCCTACAGAGAGAGAGCAACATAATTTTTAAACAGAATAGCTCAAAAACTGTATTTCTAGTCTAGAAATAATGACATAGATATTCTTTATTAATATTTCTTGCCTTTTACCTTCTACATTAATTCAATGTAACTCTCTATACAATATTGTATGTATTATATCCTCATTTTACAGATAAAACAACTGATGCTCACAATCTTTAAGAAACTTGTCCAAGTTCATCTAGCAGCTACGTTTCACAATGTTCTCAGTTTCCCACTCTCTCGCTCATAATAGCTATAGTTGTGTGGTGAAGAGCAGGTGTTTTGGAGGCTAACTGAGCATGAATTCTTCACCACTTTATTTTCTGTGTGAATTTGTGCAAATTTTTCATCTTCTGGGAAAGATAAATGCGATAGTGCACATAAAGCAGTTAGTACAGTGCCCACCCCACAGTTCAATGCTAACCATTAGTAGTATGCTAGCAGGTCAGCTTGAGCACATTTTACATACAAGAACCAAGTATGGGTATTAGTATCTTCATTTTACAGATTTTAGTTAAATGCTGAAACTTAAAGAAATTAAGTCACTCACAGAAAGACATAGAACTATTAATATATGGGAGAGCTTGTTCTGCTCCGAAGACCACACTATTCTTTTAATGTAGAATATAGTGAATCAGAGACTGTCCCTGATGCCCTATAAAAGATAAATTAAAAGGAGATAAGATAGGAGGCAAGGAGTAGAATATTTAAACAGGTTTTTGTAGAAATGTAAGAGGGAGATTGCAAGAGTCTGAAATAAGTAGAGTTAAAAAAAAAAAAAAGACACTTAAAAGATATCGACAAGGTTGAATGAACAAGAATGGATGGCAAATTGGATGTTGGGAAGTCAGGGAGCTAGAGAAACAGCACCAAGCTCCCCAGCATATGGCTATAAACTCTTGGAATGTATCTTTTTTCTGCTTTCCTCCTCGCCATATAGTATTTTTAAATACTAATAAATATTAATATTCAGGATGTTCTCGTGTAACAGCTTCTATTTGCTGTGTGTTAGGAAAATTCATTCATAGGATATAATGGGCAAGGTTGCTCAAGGAAACCTAGCCAGGTTTGAATTAGCTTTTGAGCAGCAGCAATGATAGCTCAGTTGGTAAAGAATCCGCCTGCAATGCAGGAGACCCCAGTTTGATTCCTGGGTCAGGAAGATCCGCTGGAGAAGGGATAGGCTATCCACTCCAGTATTCTTGGGCTTCCCTTGTGGCTCAGCTGGTAAAGAATTCACTTGCAATGCAGGAGGCCTGGGTTCAATCCCTGAGTTGAGAAGATCCCCTGGAGAAGGGAAAGGCTACCCACTCCAGGATTCTGGTCTGGAGAATTCCATGGACATTATAGTCATGGGGTCACAAAGAGTCAGACACGACTGAGCGACTTTCACTTTCACATTCAAGAGAAAGAATTGCCCAGAAACACAGAAACATCAGCAAACTATAGTAGTAAAGGCTAGTATTACTGCAGGCAATGAATCTGCAGTGGAACTAATCCACATAGAGGTGTGCCTTATAGCAACGTTATTCTATAAATGGTTGAACTAATACTCTGTTGGAGTATTAGTATTACTATTGGCAAAGAATTTGACAGTATTGGTGCAGATTATTAAAATGATAGTCCTTAGGGTATTCTGTTCCTTTGCTGGAACCATCAGTTCCCTATTAGACCACCTCCCCTTCTCCTTTATTTCTCTTTCTCCAGTGAACTCTTGGCCTTCCAGTAGATGCAGCATAGATATCATTTTACAGGAGATGCCTTTCCTGATTATACCAAATATGTCAGTTCCCTCCTCTTACACTTTCTTATGGTCTTCCCTGGTGGCTCAGATGGTAAAGAATGTGCCTACAAAGCGGGAGACCTGAGTTGGATCCCTGGGTCAGAAAGATCCCCTGGAGAAGGGAAAGGCAACCCCTTCCAGTATTCTTGCCTGGGAAATGCCATGGACAGAAAAGCCTGTTGGGCTACAATCCATGGGGTCACAAAGAATCAGACACAATTGAGCGACTAACACTTTCACTTTGTTATACAATTCTTTGGAGCACAGTTTCACTGTCATCTTACATGTTTAAGAAATTAAAAATGCAATTATTATTTGGATTACTCTTTGATCAATGTCAGACTCCCCCAGCTGACTGTAAACTCTTGGAATTTATCTTTTCTCTGCTTTCCTCCTCACCATTATATCTCCTATGTCTAGCAAAGAGCCTATGCTTAGTAGGTGTTCAAGAAATAGTTTTTTGAATGAGTAAATTACTCAAAAATGAATGATTGGATGAATTTGTGAAAATAATAAATAAGGAAGCATATAAACAGGTGGACAAGGAGGGAACTGAATCAAAAAGGGTCAGCAGCTTCAATGAGTTCAAAAACAGTATCAAGAGTTTCACAAGAGAGCCAAAGGCTGTGGGTATTATAGACTGAATTGTGTACCCTTCAAAATTCACCTACGAAGCCCTGAAACTCAATATCACTTAGAGGATGGGACTTTTAGGATGTAACCAAGCTTAAATGAGGTCAAAGGATGAGAATCCAATAGAACCAGTGTCCTTATACGAGGAAGATACACCAGGGGGGCTTAAGTACGGAGGAAAGCTCATGCAAGCGCACAGGGAGAAGGTGCCATCTGTAAACTAGGAGAAGAAACCAACCCTATCGGCACCTTTGTCTTGGACTCCCGTCTTCCAGAATTGTGAGAAAATTAATTTCTCTTCTCAAGCCACCCAGTCGATGGTACTCTATTATGGCATTCCTGGGAGGCTAAAAAGGTAAGCTATAGATTTTAAGTTTGAAAGAATGGAGTGAAAGTGGGGGGAAGAAAACTAAAACTTAATAGACACAAAAACAAATTAACACACTGTAGTTTAATAACTATATTGAGTACGTGCATGCTAAGTCACTTCAGTCATGTCTGACTCTTTGTGATCCTATGGACCATAGCCCACCAGGCTCCTCTGTCTGTGGGATTCTCCAGGAAAAATACTGGAGTGGGTTGCCATGCCCTCCTCCAGAGGATCTTCCCAATCCAGGGAATCAAAAGATAAATACCACATAGAAGGGGAGGAAAGAGAATCAATCCAAGTAACTTTTGAGCACAGTATTTTGACATTATCCCCACAATCTAGAGAATAAAATAGCTACAAAAAAATCAAGAGTTCTTTCTGCTGGGTTTGTCATCATGATACTGGTGTAGTTATTCTGACACTATTTTGTGTGTAGTGTAAGACTGAGAAAATAATTTGATGATAATTTTTGGAGCCAAGTTTCAACTTGTTAGGGAAATTAAAATGAAGATAGTCTTGTTCAGGCTTCAGGGGAGCAGGGCTCTGACCGACTTCTGACCTTGCCTGGACCTACCTAGCCTACATGCCTACCTGCAAGCACATCAGTCATTTCCAGCAAGTCAAACAGCACTTTGGATAAGAAAGCAAGTGGATGTTGAAATTTCTTCAGCCCCTGGAGACCTAGCCAATCCCTCACGGTCTAAGGAATCTTATGACTCAAGAAGTGAAACAAACAGCTTTGTAAAAGTTAAAAACTGGAGCTGCATTTTTGCAAGCAAACTGATAACAGTATCAGTTTGTGGCCTGGGATTATAAGCGAGAACCCCCAAAGATGCAATTTGAAATCTCACCCATGGAGTGGATACACTGCCTAGGACCCTTTCTCAACTGGAACTCCAGATTGCTGTCATTTGGTACTTTCCAGCGCTTTTCAAGTCTGGATTAATGAAAGTGAAAGTTGCTCAGTCATGTCCAGCTTTTTGCAACCCCATGAACAATACAGTCCATGGAATTCTTCAGGCCAGAATACTGGAGTGGGTAGCCATTTCCTTCTCCAGGGGATCTTCCCAACCCAGGGACTGAACCCAGGTCTCCTGCATTGCAGGCGGATTCTTTACCAGCTGAGCCACCAAGGAAGCCCATAGGTATCAGCCCAATTTGGTGATGTATACTTGGTTACTTCTCTCTATTGCTTCTATTTATTTTCTTTTAATGACTTCATATTAAAATTAAATTAAATAATCTATTAAAAATTGAAACTGTTTATGTGTAACAAGTAGTTTCTTTTGTTAATTAATCCTCCAAACCTGAAACAAAAGTAAATCTTTCAACAAAACACAACTGTGGGAAAAAGGATAAAATTATGTAATGAGATAGGGAAAAAACACCCTGAAACTATCATAATAAAGACTCATTCACTGCATCCCAGTGAGAAGAGCTCAATGAGGAGAAGGATATGTGCATAGTCCCAGAGTGTCTCCCCACAGATGACTTAGCAGTGAAAGAAAAAAATAATTACAATAACCATACATGGAGAAACCAGAACATCTTGGTTAGGTGACCAAATTAGCATCACCAGTAAGGGCAAACGGATGATGTAGTACTCTGAAAGGGAAAATACACTGATGTTGTGGATGGGTAGGCGCACATGATCTAAGTCTAATCATCAGGAAACACCAGACAGACCCAAAGTGATGAACATCCTATCCTGTATTCTTTGAAAATATCAATCATTTGTTATTAAAGAACTTTTTTAAGAAGCTAAAGAAATCAATCTGGACACAACAGAGATAGGACAACCAAGTGCAATACAGGAACCTGAAATGGATCCTGTATTAGAGAGAAAAAAGACATCACTGGGATAATTGACAAATTGGATTATGAACTATAGATGGGGGGAAAAGTATTGTGTCAATGTTATCCTAAACTTGACAACCATACTATGATAATGTTAAAAAACATATCATTTTTCTCAGGAAACACATAAAGTATTAAGAGGTCAAAGGGAATCATACTGTAATATGTGCTCAAATGATTTTATATATATTTATGGGGGGAGGGTGTAGGGAGAATACAAAAAAAAGCAAATGTGGCAAAATATTAAAAATTTTTAAATCTGTATAAAGGGTACATAGGCGTCTCTATTATTCTTTTAACCTTTCTATGTTTAAAATTGTTTCAAAATAACAAAGTTTTTGTGTTTTTTTTTTTAATCAAACAAATGTATACTCTGGCAGGGGATGTTGAAACTCGGGAAGGCTTTGCATGAGTGAAGGCAGGTGGTATATGGAAAATCTCCACACTGTCCCTTCAATTTTGCTGTGAGCCGAACTTCTCTAAAAAAAGATACCAATTAGAAAAAATCATACATGTATATGTATGACTAAGTCCCTTTGCTGTTCACCTGAAACCATCACAACATTGTTAATCGACTATATCCCAACACAAAAGAAAAAAGGTTTTAAAGAAAATATCAGATGAATAAACACAAAGACAAGATGTAAAGGAGTTGGGATGTTGTAAAGTCCAAGCCTTGATTTTAAGATAGATTCCTGAATAGTCTAAGACACAAATCATAACAACCTCAATTTACTAAGACAAAGTTGGACTTCAAGAGGCCTCAAGATTTCAGGCTAGCTAGAGAAGATAAGACCCAGATGAGAAGAAAATGAGCCAAGCTCTTTCCTTGGCTCTACTTTCTTTCTTAATTTAGTCCCTTGACAGATGAGCTCACTGAAGGGAAGAAAGCAGTTTCCTCACACCATTCCCCACCTCCTCCCATTTCTGAAATGATGCTCTGCTCAGATCATTAATTGTCTCATCAAGGCTCCAGCATGCACAGTTCAGTGATACTGGCCTTTTATTTCCAGACACAGCTGATAATAAAGAAACTGTGGTAAGATGTCTGCCCTTACCTCACGTTTCCACAGCAATAAAGGAAAAGATAATTTTTCATCAATGTCAGGTTCAGGTTTAATAAGTACGATTTTGTTTTTCAAGCTTCTTACATACAATTTCATGAGTTGGATAACATCCTATAACCCAGTTTTCCTATCCAGATAAAGAGAGGGTAATACCAGATCTAGATTACTGGACTGAGTAATAGGGAAGTAATATGGAAGTATTACCTAAGAAATTGCTAGTATGTAAGTAATATCTAACAATATTTAAGACTGAGTTTTGTGCAACATTTAAAAATAATTTTGCAATTCATTACTGTTTAGCCATTAAGTCATGCTGATTCATTGTGACCCTAGGGACTACAGAGCATCAGGTTCCTCTGTCCATGGGATTCTTCCAGCAAGAATACAGGATTGGGTTGCCATTTCCTTCTCCAGGAGATTTTCTCAACCCAGGGATCAAATCCACATTTCCTGTGTCTCCTGCATTGCAGGCAGATTCTTTACCTGCTGACCCACTGGAAAAATCTTGGTTGTAATTGGGTATGAACTTTAAAGGGCTTCTGGGCACAATAAAGGACAGAAATGGTATGGACCTAACAGAAGCAGAAAATATTAAGAAGAGGCGGCAAGAATACACAGAAGAACTATACAAAAAAGATCTTTACGACCCAGATACTCACAATGGTGTGATCATTCACCTAGAGCCAGATATCCTGGAATGCGAAGTCAAGTGGGCCTTAGGAAGCATCACTACGAGCAAAGTTAGTGAAGGTGATGGAATTCCAGTTGAGCTATTTCAAATCCTAAAAGATGATGCAGTGAAAGTGCTGCACTCAATATGCCAGCAAATTTGGAAAACTCAGCAGTGGCCACAGGACTGGAAAAGGTCCATTTTCATTATAATTCCAAAGAAAGGCAATGCCAAAGAATGCTCAAACTACCGCACAATTGCACTCATCTCACACGCTAGTAAAGTAATGCTCAAAATCTCCAAGCCAGGCTTCAACAGTACGTGAACCATGAACTTCTAGATGTTCAGGCTGGATTTGGAAGAACCAGAGATCAAATTGCCAGCATCCATTTTATCATCAAAAAAGCAAGAGAGTTCCAGAAAAACTATTTCTGCTTTATTGACCATGCCAAAGCCTTTGACTGTGTGGATCACAACAAACTGTGAGGATCACAACGAACTGTGAAAAATCCTTAAAGAGATGGGAATACCAGACCACCTGACCTGCCTCTTGAGAAACCTGTATGCAAGTCAGGAAGCAACAGTTAGGACTGGTCATGGAACAACAGACTGGTTCCAAATAGGAAAAGGAGTACATCAAAGCTGTATATTGTCACCCTGCTTATTTAACTTATATGCAGAGTACATCATGAGAAACGCTGGGCTGGATTAAGCACAAGGTGGAATCAAGATTGCCGGGAGAAATATCAATAACCTTGGATATGCAGATGACACCACCCTTATGGCCAAAAGTGAAGAACTAAAGAGCCTCTTAATGAAAGTGAAAGAGGAGAGTGAAAAAGTTGGCTTAAAACAGCATTCAGAAAACTAAGATCACTTCATGGTAAATAAATGGGGAAACAGTGACAGACTTTATTTTGGGGGCTCCAAAACCACTACAGATGGTGATTGCAGCCATGAAATTAAAAGACACTTGCTCATTGGAAGAAAAGTTATGACCAACCTAGACAGCATATTAAAAAGCAGAGACATTACTTTGCCAACAAAGCTCTGTCTAGTCAAAGCTATGGTTTTTCCAGTAGTCATGTATGGATGTGAGAGTCAGACTATAAAGAAAGCTGAGCATCCAAGAATTGATGCTTTTGAACTGTGGTGTTGAAGAAGACTCTTGAGAGTCTCTTGGACTGCAAGGAGATCCAACCAGTCCATCCTAAAGGAAATCAGTCCTGAATATTCATTGGAAGGACTGATGCTGAAGCTGAAATTCCAACACTTTGGCCACCTAATGTGAAGAACTGACTCATTGGAAAAGGCCCTGATGCTGGGAAAGATTGAAGGTGGGAGGAGAAGGTGACAACAGAGGATGAGACGGCTGGATGACATCACCGACTCAATGGACATGAGTTTGAGTAAACTCCAGGAGTTAGTAAAGGACAGGGAGGCCTGGCCTGTTACAGTCCATGGGGTTGCAAAGAGTCTGACACAACTGAGCGACTGAACTGAACTGGTGGCTCAGTGTTAGAGAATCTGCCTGTGAATACAGGAAATTCAAGGGATGTGGGTTCAATCCCTGGGTCGGGAAGATCCCCTGGAGTAGGAAATGGTAACTTCCTCCAGTATTTTTGCCTGGAAAATTCCATGGACAGAGCAGCCTCGCAGGCTGTTGTTCAGGGGGTCACAGAGTCAGACACAATTGAGTGACTAAACAACAACCACAATTTTTGCAATATGTATCCTCAAATCAACCAAACTCCTTTCCTCTAATAATTTTCCCTTTTCCCAACCAAACCCCTTTACTCTAACAGTTTTCCCCTTTCCAATAATTTCTGGTATGAACTTTAGCTTCCACATCTGCCAGAATTTTCTTTACTACACAATGGTGCTTGGCCCAAGCTAGGCGCAATCCCAGGAAAAGCTTTGAAGTAGACAAAAATCATCTTTACCCTTCCCTTCTTCACACCCCTCTCTTTCTTTCTTCAAATCTGCAGCCTTCACAGCTGTAGCAGATGGTAAAAACTGCATCAAACCCCTCCCCACCCAGCGGCAATTTGGAGCCTCCCATAAGAAAGACTTGATTTCTCCACTCTTTGAATCATTTGGCCACATGAGCTGCCAAGTGGGACGTAAGCAAACAAGAGGTATAGCAGAGGCTTAAAAGTGCAGGTGCTGGCTCCCTTGCTGCACCTAAAAACCCAAAACTGTCTCTTTACAGGCTTGCTGTAATGTGCTAGAGGATAAGAGGCCAGTGGAGGAGGACACAGAGATACTCTAGCTAACAGCCAGCCAACTACTGGACATGTGAAGGAGGCCGTCTGAGACCAACCAATTTCCCAGCTGACTCACTAACTTATCTAGCAGGTGACCAGAGACTCATGAGTAAGCCCAGCTAAGACCAGTAGGAAAACCAAGCTGATCCCATACCCTAACTATAAGCTAACTAATGACTATTGTTTCAAGCCACTAAATCTTGGAGTAGTTGTTCATGGGGCAATAGATTACTAATTTAGTCTCAAATACCTCCAAGAAGGTATTGCTATCATCCAGCCTCCTGGTTACCCAAAAGCTGATCTTTTCTTCCACCATCAAATTTCATTTGTTTCATAGGTTTTAGGACCTCAAAATCCTTGACTAATGTTGACTAAAAAGATGCACAACATGAGAGTTATGAGTTAAGTTTTATTTGAGGGCAAAATGAGGACTGCAGCCCAGGACACAGCACCTCAAAGAGCTCTGAAAGACTGCTCAAAGAGGCAGTGGGAGAAGGTCAATATATAAGATTTTGGTGAAGGGAGAGTGTAATGCAGTCAACCACTTACTTTACAAGAGGTTTTCTGCTAGTCACTTGATATCCTCTGAGCAGCATGATGACATGATGAGTCACATGAGGAGCATCTGATGTCATCATGAAGGGATTTAGTGCTTTTTTAGATATCAGAAGATGCAAAGACTGGGATCATGAAAACAGTTCCTGAAAATATCTAAATTTAATTCCCTGAAGCACAGAATTCCTCTTCACTCTGAACTCACTCAGGGCATATTGAAGGTCACAGGCAGATGGCAAATGCCCATGGCAAGTGCCAATTTGTAGCTGACACTAAGCTGAAAAGCCCACTATGGGGAAAAGACCCTGATGCTGAGAAAAGACCCCAATGCTGGGGAAGATTGAGGGCAGGAAGAGAAGGGGGAGACAGAGGATGAGACCGTTGGATGGTATCATCAACTCAATGGACATGAGTTTGAGCACATTCCATGAGATGGTGAAGGACGGGGAAGCCTGGCGTGCTGCAGCCCGTGGGGTTACACAGGGTCGGACACAACTGGGAGACTGAACAGCAGCAACTAAGTCGACAAACTAATAGGAGTTAAATAACCTATAACATGAATTAGCCCTAATTCATGTAATTTGAGGATAAGAAATAAGATAACATACAGAGTACTTACAAAAGGCACAGCATAAGCCTTCACACTTCTTCCGTCAGGTATCTCCCTCTGAAGCAGCAACCTGAGAATTTATAGGTCTACCTCTTTTTTTTTTCCCTTCCAAGGAGTAAAAGTTAACTCTCATTTTATCCACTAGAGATAAAGTCTGTTCAAATGTACCCAAGTTAAGAAATCATTGCTCTCATTCCTTATCTCCCCTCTCTCTAGTCAGATTTGAATGGTTTCCAAATGAGTTGATTCATCTTTCTCCACTAAAATGGACATATCTTGAGTACTTTCCAACTCACTCTCTGAACAATTAAGCCCTTCAAAAGACCATTTTTCTGTTCCTTTATCTGTAATCAATCTCCCCACCTCCAATGTCAAAGGTTAACAAAGCCCTCCAGATAAAAAGTCAAGTATGGTTTACATATTCCTGATTCATCAGCAAGTCACAAAACATTCATTTAGACCACCAGACTTGCCACCTAGCTGTTCTACAATTGTTCATTCTTAACTATATTTATACAGTAAATTTCACATCTGCCTCTTCTTAAAACGTATTCACTCATTCAGGAAACGTTAACTACTATGTCACTGAGAACCTCCTTTCTCCTGGTCTCATGATTCCAAGGGTAAGAACTTCTGCAACAATAATTTCCATAGCTTCTCTCCCACCTGCTCACTCACTCCATCCAAGACAGAAAAAGGAAGTATACTATAGCGGACTTTGGGAGAAAGTGTTACCAAACCACACTTGGGTCTGCTTTGACACAGCAAAGCCAATCTAAACTACAGTGTCTATTGCAAGGAGAACGGGCAGCTCATGTTCAAAGGCCCAAACTCCTCGATGACTTCCAAGGCAGGCTTTTAAAGACGATGTGAGGTAGAGGGTCACAGGGTATATCATCAGCTTGTACTCAATTCTATGACTGGTTGATGGTGGGGTAACAGACCTTAGTTTCTGTTTGCGAGAGCATAGTTTACCAACCAGAGATTGAACAGGGTACTGGGCAATGAAAGTGTGGAGTCCTGACCACAGGGCCACCAGGGAATCCCACCGGTAGATTATTAGAAAGTCCACTGCAGTGGTATATCTATGCAATATGCTCTAGTTCAACTTTTATTATTTGAAAAAAAAAATATATATATATATAAAACATGCTTCTGCTTTGATCTCCAGAGGCACCTGCACAAAGGTACCAGCCCTGGGGACAAGCAAAGACTAAATCCAGCCCAACTCCTGCACACCAAGCCAGCTCCCCACAGCTTTCTTCTCACTTATCCACCCAGAGAGTCAGTCTATCTTCACATCATCTTCCTGCAGTGGAAGTTTTCTTCTACTTCATTTGTCCAAAAGAAGAAAAAAATGCCTTTTTCTAATCTGAACAAAGGCAGTTTATGAGCTAGCTGCAGATGGTTGATTTCCAGCTATCTGACTCCTTTGTCTATTTCTTGATTGGTTCCCAACTTAAGGAAAGCAAGGGTCATTAATTTAGCTCCTAAAATTCCAGTACCACTGCTAGGTAGGTGGTATTGGACCAGGTATTGTGCTAGGCGTTGGAAGGAGTGGAGGGAGAACATGAGTAAGATAGAGTCCCTGACTTCAAAAAGCTCATTGTCTAGGTAAATGCTCTAGGTTCTCAAAACCACTGAGTATTTGTTTTTATAGAGAGAGAAAGTTCAATGGCCCGGAGTAGGCCTGTCCCTTTGAATGTCTGCATTCTTGGCTCCCACTCAGGGTCTTGAGGGACCTCCCAGGCATGAGTTGAGCTGTGTGAACCAGGGACAGGAAGTGTGTACAGTGGTCACAAGGGTGACAGAGCTGTGGTTGCTGTGAATGGACACAAGTTCCTCACATATAAGCGCATGAACTTTCCTGGTGGTTCAGTGTTTATGAATCCACCTGCCAGTGCAGGGGATACTGGTTCACCCTGCATGCTGTGGGGCAACAAAGCTGGTACCACAACTAATGAGCTTGTGCTCTAGAGCCCAGGAGCTGCAACTCCTGAAGCTCCTGCCCCTAGACCCTGTGCTCCGCAACAAGAGAAGCCACTGCAATGAGAAGCCTGTGCACCACAAGGAAAAGCAGCCCCAGCTCAGCAACTAGAGAAAGCCCACATAGCAATGAAGACCCAGCTCAGTCAAAACTAAAATAAATAAAACTTTTTTAAAAATTGCAAAAAGAAACAAAACAAGAAAATAGAGGTACATGACAAAGTTTATACACTAACAGCAACTCAAGGCAGCGGAGACAGCAGACCAGAGTGAGGAACACACATCCCTCCAGACAGAGGCGCCCGCCTGACAATCACTAAGCACCTGTTCAGGAAAAGATCTTGTGTGTCCCTCAGGAAGCTTCTTTTCTGCTTCCCTGGTGGCTCAGACAGTAAAGAATCTGCCTGAAATGCGGGAGACCCAGGTTTGATCCCTGGGTTGGGAAGATCCCCTGGAGGAGGGAATGGCAACCCACTCCAGTATTCTTGCCTGGAGAATTCCATGGTCAGAGGAGTCTGGTGGGCTGCAGTCTATGGGGTCGCAGAGTCAGACACAACTGAGTGACTTTCATTCATGGAGCTTTTTCACATCCGCTGACTCCACCCCAGTTCTGGAGACTCTAAGAATCTGACTGCCCACCAGGATTACCAGCCCCAGACACTGCTGCTCAGTGCTAGTCTGGGTGAACCAAAGGTCCGTGTCCCAGGAGAACGTCTCCCAGCAGCTCTGGCTCAGGGCCACGAAGGTCTACTCCTGCAATCAGGAGAGGAACCCTATGACCAAAAAGATGAGAAGAGCTGAGACACGGTGGGGGGTGCTAAGGCCCAAAATGGCAGGAAGGCTGTCTTGAAGGTTATCAAATCTGAAAAAGCCAGAAGCAAATTTCAAAGTGATGTCAAATCCTCAAATCCAGGATCAGGCAAAGGGAGCCCAGCTACAATCTGGGAACAATGAATGGGGAGAAAGAAATACAAGAGAGATGAGGATTCTTGAGCAACTCCCTCCAGTGTAAGAAGTTAAGATCAACTGAACAGATGAGAACTTATTTTGACACCCCTCATAGATAACATTCCTTTTTAAACTGCAGTTATCACGTTCCTTCATCTTAGAAGTAACAGAATTCCTGAACCAAGAAACAAAACATATGATTTTACAGTGTGTCTAAACTGCATAAAAATCAAGTCATCTTGAGAAAGTTGACTCCCATAGTAATTTTGGATATACAAAGAGTGAAAGTGTTAATAGTTCAGTCGTGTCTGACTCTTTGCAACCCCATGGACTGTAGCCCACCAGGCTACTTCCTCTGTCCATGGAATTTTCCAGACAAGAATACTGGAGTGAGTTGCCATTTCCTTCTCCGGGGATCTTCCCAATCCAGGTATCGAACCTGTATCTCTTGTGTCTCCTGCACTGGCAGGCAGATTCTTTATTACTAGTGCCACCTTGGAAGCCCTGTCCAAATATAACGCAGGTGAATTTTTTAAAATAACATTAGTTATTAACCAGAAATATGGATTTAGACTTTGGCTGTAATACTGAGCGCTTCTTTTTTTGTATGATTATGAAATAATCAGCCCTCATCAGTCCTTCTCAGCACCTACCATCAGGGTAATTTACATGCCTGGAATCTGCTAGGGGGCTTCCCTCATGGCTCAGAGGGTGAAGTGTCTGCCTGCAATGCGGGAGACCTGGGTTTGATCCCCGGGTTGGGAAGATCCCCTGGAAAGGAAATGGCAACCCCCTCCAGTACTCTTGCCTGGAAAATGCCATGGACAGAGAAGCCTGGTAGGCTACAGTCCATGGGATCACAAAGAATCGTACACCACTGAGCAACTTCACTTCTCAGAATCTGCTAAAGTATTCTGACTACTTTTACCCTCAGAAATAAGCTCACATACTATGACTTTGTGATCAACTTCATATCTGAAAGTCTAAATAAAACTTATCTGTTGTTAAGAAAAAACAGGAAATGCACTGTTTACAATAGCCAGGACATGGAAGCAACCTGGATGTCCACTGATAGATGAACAGATAAAGAAGATGTAGGACATATATACAATGAAACCACAAAAAGGGAACAAATTTGAGTTAGTTCTACTGAGTTGAGTGAACTTAGAACCTATTATACAGAGTGAAGTAAGTCAGAAAGAGAAAAATAAATATTGCATAGGAACGCATATATATGGAATCTAGAAAAATAGCACTGATGAATCTATTTGCAGGGAAGGAATGGAGACACAGACAGAGAACGGACTTGTGGACTCAGCAAGGGAAGGAAAGGATGGGAAGAATCGAGAAAGTAGCACTGACATATATACACTATCACGTGTGAAACAGCCAGCTAATGGGAAGTTGCTATATAATTCAGGGAGCCCACCCTGGCACTCTGTGATGACCTAGAGGGGTGGAATGGAGGACGGAGGGAGGCTCAAGAGAGGAAATATCTATATAATTATGACTGATTCACACTGTTGTATGGCAGGAACCAACACAACGTTGTAAAGCAATTTTCCTCCAATTAAAAAAATAAGGAAAGAAAAACCAAGAGTTGCCTGCTATTAATAAATCACTGTGTGCAAAAAATTAAAGTATCTTACTTATTGAGACTACATTACTTTTTCTCTTTGCTGTTAAGAATCCTGGCTGGAAAGAAAGTAGCTAGAGAACCAAATTAGAAGCTGGAAAGGACATTCACACCTAGTCATAGTCCCTAACCACATGCTATGTGTAAGGTAAAAAATAGACCACTTCTCACCTTTAAGAAAAACTAAAAATACTTGTACATGCTTGGAAAATACAGAATAAAATTATAAGGAGTCAGCATAAACAACAACCTACAAAAAACTTTTTAAAGTCTAAGCATTAAAGTGACACACCTTCCTACCAAGAAATAAAAACAGATTATTAACTAATCTCCTACATGCATCTACATGCTTCAGTTTAGGGCCACTCTTGTCAGATAACAAGGTCGAGGGGAAAGAATGCCATATTAAAGCCCTGCTCATTCTCCCACTTCACTCCAACCCTGCCCAGAGGGAAACCATGGTTAGGAAACCCCATCTGCTCATGATTTCCTCTTTAGTACTGACCTGTGATGGTTGCCATGGATTTATGAAGATGGCTTTTTGGGCTATGCTGCTTGACTAGAGATGTTGAAATGGTTGAAAAGGGAATATGTACATGTGATGTGGTCCCTTCTCCCTCTCTTCCTCAACACCCAAGAGGTGAAGGTATGGTCTCAGCCCATCCTTCCTGAGAGAGCCCGCCACCCAACACCCCAACACCCTCTGTCTGGCAGGCTCATGCTCTGTTTCTCTTTCTGGGTTCTCCAGTGATGGACATGCACCCTAGACCAGCTCTCCACTGGATTTTGAGACCAACGCTCTCTAGTTCCTTCCCTTCTATCTTGTGCTCACTTTAGCCTCTTGTTGGCATACATGGAGTTACAATAATAAGATTCTGATCCAGGCTGTGGAGTAGAAGCAAGCAGAACAGATAATTAACCCCTTTTATAGCCCCCAGCTTCCCAGGCTTATGTAGAGTTCCTGGTGGTGTCCTTCCTTGCTCACTGAAATTCTTCACTGGGGATACACACACACATCCATGGCAAGATGGTGTATTTTCTTATAATTTTTTAAAATTCTTTCCCACTAGGTTTATTAGAGGATACTGAATATAGTTTCCTGTGCTGTATGTGTACATGCGTGCTAAGTCACTTCAGTCACATCTGACTCTTTGCGACCCCATGGACTGTAGCCTGCCAGGCTCCCTGTTCATGGGAACCTCCAGGCAAGAATACTGGAGTGGGCTGCCCTGGCCTCCTCCAGGGGATCTTCCTGACCCAGGAACTGAACCTGCATCTCTTGTCTCCTGCATTGGCAAGTGGGTTCTTTACCAGTAGCACCACCTGGGAAGCCCTTGCTATTCAGTGGGATCTTATTGTTTATCTAGTTTATGAAAAGTAGTTTATATGTGCTAATCCCAAACTCCTAATTTATCCCTTCCCCACCCCCTTCTCCCCCTCAGTCACCACAAACTTGTTTTCTATGTCTGCAAGTCTGTTTCTGTTTAGGATTCTTATTATTTTCTTCAAATACTTTTTTTTTCAGGATCTGGTAAAGAAAATTGCTAGTGGGAGGCTGGACCCAGGTTTTCTGGGATCTCAAACCTAATATGGTCAAAATACCATCTTAATCACAACTCAGAAACCAAACATCCAATTTCAATAGGAAATTTTAAGAGCTGGTAAACAATGTTTATATTCTCTTACTCCCTCAACCATGGTAGCTGACAAAGTTCCAGATGGGGGCTATTCCATCAGCATAGAAAAAGGAAGGGAATTCCAGGAAAACATTTATTTCTGCTTCACTGACTATGCTAAAGTCGGATGGCATCATCAACTTAATGGACATGAGTTTGAGCAAACTCCAGGAGACAGTGAAGGACAGGGAAGCCTGGCAGGCTGCCATCCACAGGGTCTCAAACAGTTGGACGTGACTGAGCGACTGAACAAGGAACAACAAATTTCATCAGCATGGATCCCAGAGGAGGAGACTTGAGCAAACTTCCGCCAATCTGTAGTGAGCACGTAGTGTAAAGTGAAACGCAAATTTTGTTGTCATAGGTCACTAGGGTTTCACAGTTGTTTGTTACCCAGCATTATCTAACACAATGATTGGTGGTGGTAGTGGCGGTGGCTGTGTTTCAAGAGGATCTAGACCTAAGCAGTACGTCAACTTGGTGTGTCAAACTCTATAACTGGCAACATAGCCAGGGCCATCCCCTTGAGAATGGCCTAAGAGATGACTCAAACTACCCTAGATGTCTTCAGACCCCCCAGAAGATATCAACACTTTGGAAGCTGCAGTTAAAAAAAAAAAAAGCTCTCCATACAGATTCTGCTCAAGTCTCTACTGAGGATGTAGGCCCTGTGATAGATGGGTTCACCACTGCTCCCAGTCTAGGGCCAGTACCCTACCCACTGACACATGGTAATCCTGATGCCTAACCTTCTGTCTACACCCATCCTATATACGGGCTTCCTTGGTGTCTCAGTGCTAAAGAATCTGCCTGCCAGTGCAGGAGACCTGGGATCGAACCCTGGGTTGGGAAGATCCCCTGGAGAAGGAAAGGGCAAACCACTCCAGTATTCTTGCCTGGAGAATCCCATGAACAGAGGAGCCTGGTGGAATACAGTCCATGGGGTCGCAAAAGAGTCACTAGTCACACGACCTAGTGACTAAACAACAACAACAACACAACATCTTACATACAAGCTATAAATGGAAAACACCTCAGACCTGATATTCCTCTCCTTTCCAGATACTACAGTGCCTTCAGTGTTCCCACTTTCACTGTTCAAAGAAATTTTTAGCAATTAAACAGGAGTTTTCACAGCCTTGGCAAAATAGTCATCCTACCTGGTTGCGTTTCCAAGGACAACATCACAAGGTGACTCCCTTCATTTTGAACATGAAAAATTGTTAGAAAATTCTTTCTTACAAAAGGTTGAGACTTGCCTGCACATGCTTTTCTTTTATTCTAACTTGCAAAGTTTTGATCACCTATCTTAAAATTCTACTTTTTTCTAAGTTTCCTGGAAAGAGGTTAATCCTGGCAAGAAACGGGGATTTAAGAAAGTAGATTTAAAGGAGTTTGTAGAAAAATATTCTCTCTCTGGGTCCTTGGAGTATGTCCTGGATTATGAGTCATGAAATGGTCCAGAACAATTCCAGTGGTGAGAAAAAAAAAAGCTGCCCCTACAAAGGAATGGAGAAGGAAATGGCAAGCCACTCCAGTATTCTTGCCTGGGAAACCCCATGGACAGCCTGATGGGCTACAGTCCATGGGGTCACAAGAGTGGGACACAACTTAGCGACTAAACTACCACCACCAGACAAAGGGAACTAGACCGAGAGAGGCAGAGGTAGGAAACTAGCCTGAGCTGGTGTGGAAGACATTTCCTGCCTACTGCTCTGTCTCCTCTATGTTTCTACCTTCAGCAAACACTTAGATCATTAAAACTCACTAGTCTGCAAATGCAGTGAAGACAAGGACCTGTTCTCTCTCTTTTATTTTTTTTTTTTTTGCTTACCTTTCTATCTGCATTACCTAGTTCTGAGCCTAACATATATCAGGCATTCAGTAGGCTATTTGTTCGGAGAAGGCAATGGCACCCCACTCCAGTACTCTTGCCTGGAAAATCCCATGGACAGAGGAGCCTGGTGGGCTGCAGTCCATGGGGTCGCTGAGAGTCGGACACGACTGAGCAACTTCACTTTCACTTTTCACTTTCATGCATTGGAGAAGGAAATGGCAACCCACTCCAGTGTTCTTGCCTGGAGAATCCCAGGGATAGGGGAGCCTGGTAGGCTGCCATCTATGGGGTCGTACAGAATCGGACACAACTGAAGCGACTTAGCAGCAGCAGCAGCAGGCTATTTGTTGAATGAATTATGAAATCGGTAGGTGTGGGATTAGGAAGTGGTCGGGGCTTAACTTGGGGTTTCCAAGGGGAAATAATTTAACTTAAAATGTGCAAAGGATCATGCCTTATTTCAGACTGACCTTAGGGTGCAGTGAGGCTTAGTCCTGTGTGTTTGTGGGCAGGGAGAGGGAACATTACATCAGAAGAACAACAATGCAAGCCTGGCGGGATGGCAGCATCCTGGGTCTACATAAACAGTGTGTTCATGTGGGGAAATCCAGGGAAACACTAGGTAGGCAAGCTGTATTCAGCCTCCTTGGAACAAGAAGGGGAGGGGTTTCCCACATGTGCTGAGGTTAGGGTCAGGTGGGAGGAGAAGGGAAGATGGCTGGGGAGGGATATGTATGTAAGTGTGTTAGTTGCTCAGTCATGTCCAACTCTGGCAACCCCATGGACTGTAGCCCACCAAACTCTCCTGTCCATGGGATTCTCCAGGCAAGAATATTGGAGTGGGTTGCCATTCCCTTCTTCAGGGGATCTTCCTGACCCAGGAATCAAACCTATCAGAATTGCAGGCAGCAGGCAGATTCTTTACCATCTAAGCCACCAAGGAAATCTGAGAGATATATAGGCAAATTTTAAACCCTGAGTGAAGTGAAAGTCATTCAGTCATGTCTGACTCTTTGTGACCCCATAGACAATACAGTCCATGGAGTTCTCCAGGCCAGAATACTGGAGTGCATAGCCTTTCCCTTCTCCAGGGGGTCTTCCCAACCCAGGGATCGAACCGGGTCTCCTGCATTGCAGGCAGATTCTTTACCAACTGAGCTATCAGGGAAGGCCCTCTTAAACCCTGAAGCTAAGTGGACTGTGAACACCAAAGTCAGTCAGTGTCGTTCTTTGTCACCCCAACCTGCCACTACTCTAACTTTAAAATGCCTGACATGTTTTAGGTGTAATAACTGTTTATAAAGCCTTTGCTTGCAAATCCTTAATTGATCTTGCCACTCTCTCAAGGAATTGGGTAATATGAGATTACCGCATTGTCTCTTCCCAAAGGATCCCCACCCTTGACCTTTAGTATAAGGTCCCCTTTGATTTAATCTGGAATTAGGGTCCAGACACATCAACCCAATTTCCTAATAGTTCAAGAACTCAAGGCTCAGTTTGGTCTGAGCCTGACTTCTCAGGGCTGCCCTAAGAAGTTTAGCATGTATCTTCAACACAAAATGAAGTTCAAGGTTAGCTTATGTTGGGTTGAGGAGGGTGAAGGGAATGGTTTTAGTAGTCTGACAGCCTGTATTCATTTACACAGCTGTTACTAAAGGCACTGTATCAATATTACTGTTTTATTATGGAGAATTTCAAACACACTCAAATGTAGATAGAATGATACAGTGAGTTCCCAGGTATGCCTCTCGTGCCAACAAGTATAAGCCCAAGACCAATTCTGCCATATTCCCACCTCCATCCGTTCCATCCTTTCCACTATATTGAAGCAGGTCCCAGATATCATATGATTTCATCTGTAAATATTTCAGTGGAAATCTTTAAAAGACAACAACTTGTCTTTAAACAGACCTCTAATACTATTATCACACCTAAAAATAGGTCAGTTCAGTTGCTCAGTCGTGTCCAACTCTTTGCAACCCCATGAATCGCAGCACGCCAGGCCTCACTGTCCATCATCAACTCCCAGAGTTCACCCAAACTCATGTGCATCGAGTCGGTGATGCCATCCAGCCATCTCATCCTTTGTTGTCCCCTTCTCCTCCTGCCCTCAATCCCTCCCAGCATCAGAGTCTTTTCCAATGAGTCAACTCTTCGCACGAGGTGGCCAAAGTATTGGAGTTTCAGCCTCAGCATCAGTCCTTCCAATGAACACCCAGGACTGTCTCCTTTAGGATGGACTGGTTGGATCTCCTTGCAGTCCAAGGGACTCTCAAGAGTCTTCTCCAACACCACAGTTCAAAAGCATCAATTCTTCAGTTCTCAGCTTTCTTCACAGTCAAACTCTGACATCCATACATGACCACTGGAAAAACCATAGCCTTGACTAGACGGACCTTTGTTGGCAAAGTAATATCTCTGCTTTTGAATACGCTATCTAGGTTGGTCATAACTTTCCTTCCAAGGAGTAAGCGTCTTTTAATTTCATGGCTGCAATCACCATCTGCAGTGATTTTGGAGTCCAAAAAAACTAAAAGTCTGACACTGTTTCCACTGTTTCCCCATCTATTTGCCATGAAGTGATGGGACCAGATGCCATGATCTTAGTTTTCCAAATGTTGAGCTTTAAGCCAACTTTTTCACTCTCCTCTTTCACTTTCATCAAGAGGCTTTTTAGTTCCTCTTCACTTTCTGCCATAAGGGTGGTGTCATCTGCATATCTGAGGTTATTGATATTTCTCCCTGTAATCTTGATTCCAGCTTGTGCTTCATCCAGCCCAGCATTTCTCATGATGTACTCTGCATAGAAGTTAAATAAGCAGGGTGACAATATACAGCTTTGATGTACTCCTTTTCCTATTTGGAACTAGTCTGTTGTTCCATGTCCAGTTCTAACTGTTGCTTCCTGACCTGCATACAGGTTTCTCAAGAGGCAGGTCAGGTGGTCTGGTATTCCCATCTCTTTCAGAATTTTCCACAGTTTATTGTGATCCACACAGTCAAAGGCTTTGGCATAGTCAACAAAGCAGAAATAGATGTTTTTCTTCCACTATCTTGATTATTCGATGATCCAGCGGAGTTGGCAATTTGATCTCTGGTTCCTCTGCCTTTCCTAAAACCAGCTTGCATATCTGGAAGTTCATGGTTCACATATTGCTGAAGCCTGGCTTGGAGAATTTTGAGCATTACTTTACTAGTGTGAGATGAGTGCAACTGTGAAGTAGTTTGAGCGCTCTTTGGCATTGCCTTTCTTTGGGATTGGAATGAAAACTGAGTTTTTCACTCCTGTGGTCACTGCTGAGTTTCCCAAATTTGCTGGCATATTGAGTGCAGCACTTTCACAGCATCATCTTTCAGGATTTGAAATAGCTTAACTGGAATTCCATCTCCTCCACTGGCTTTGTTCGTAGTGATGCTTCCTAAGGCCCACTTGACTTCACATTCCAGGATGTCTGGCTCTAGGTGAGTGATCATACTATCGTGATTATCTGGGTTGTGAAGATCTTTTTTGTACAGTTCTTCTGTGTATTCTTGCCACCTCTTCTTAATATCTTCTGCTTCTGTTAAGTCCATATCATTTCTGGCTTTATCAAGCCCATCTTTGCATGAAATGTTCCCTTGGTATCCTTAGTTTTCTTGAAGAGGTCTCTAGTCTTTCCCATTCTGTTGTTTTCCTCTATTTCTTTGCATTGATCACTGAGGAAGGCTTTCTTATCTCTCCTTGCTATTCTTCGGAACGCTAATTCCTGAATAATATCAAACATGTCCTGTCAACTATCTAACATGCTCTTCTGTCCTACACTGTCGCTATGTAGTCATTAGGTCATGTCTGACTCTTTGAGACCCCATGGACTGTAGCCCACCAGGCTCCTCTGCCCGTGGGATTTCCCAGGCAAGAATACTGGGATGGGTTGCCTTTTTCTTCTCCAGGGGATCTTCCCGACCCAGGGATCAAAGTCACATCTCCCGTGTCTCCTGCATTGCAGAGGTATTCTTTACCGCTGAGCCACCAGTAAACCCTCTGTCCTATGAATTGCCTGTAAGTTGGTAGTTGGATCTAGAAGTTTGATCAGAATCAAGTTTAGTAAAGTTTTTTTTGCAATATATTAATTTCTATCAAAAAAAAATGTCCACCAGAGTAATCTCAAGTTTTAGCCAAATAATTAGCCAAAATCTTTGCAGAATTTATACTAGAAGATATTGCATAAAGCACCAAGAACCTATAATTTATAAATAGACATAGTACTCTGCATCTCATGGAAAAGAGTATAACACATACACACGACCACCACCAAAAATAAACACAAGAAAAGTTCAAGTAACAACAACAACACTTAGCATCTAAGAAATGCTCAAACCTGGATTAATGACACACTTTCTAGCTGTTTAAATTGAAGACTTAGATGTTCAGAACTATTTTTGATTCAAAGAATGGAGCTTTCATCCCCCAGGTTTTGGTTCAGTTTACCTCAGTTACCGGTAGAGGGAGACCAAGATACATCTAAAAAACCACTTAGAAACCAGGCCTCAAACCTGAAAGATTTTCAAGTTTCTGTCACATATCAAAATTCAATATTAAGGATTATTTATTTTGCATTTTGGGTTTCCCTGATAGCTCAGTTGGTAAAGAATTGGCCTGCAATGAGGGAGATATGGGTTTGATCCCCGGGTTAGGAAGATCCCCTGGAGAAGGGAATGACCACCCACTCCAGTATTCTGGCCTGGAGAATTCCATGGACTGTATAGTTCATGGGATCGCAAAGAGTCAGATGTGACTGAGCAACTTTCACTTTTTCACATTTTGAATTTTACGAGGAAACATTGTACTAAGTCATTTTATATCTGATATCTGCCTGTATTGTAAAGAACAAAAAATAGCCTTTATGAGTTCTGTACAAAGTGTTTGACACAAAACACACCTTTAAAGGCTTCCTTCACCCCAGTACTTTTCAAGACAAGAAGAGGTATAAGAACCTAAGTAGAATGTATTTTGTGAGTTTTTCTTAAAGAAATTCTAAGGACTTTTAAAGAATGCAATACTCCCAAATCCCTTTCAAATTATAATTTTAAAACATTAAGCTGTAAAAGAAGCATAAGGAAATTCAACAAATTTATATTTTTCCAACGATGACTAATATATTTTGGAGAGACTGAGGGAGATGCTTGAGGGCTAAGGCAAAAGGAGAAGGGGGCAGCAGAGGATGAGACGGTTAGATAGCATCATCGACTCAATGGACATGAATCTGAGCAGACTCCTGGAGATAGAATAAAGGACAGAGGAACCTGGCGTGCTGCAGCCCATGGGGTCTCAAAGAGTCTGACTCAACTGAGCGACTGAACAACAACAGCAAGCTCGTGCTTCCTCAACTTTGGGATAAGCCAGCTGTGTTTCCTATCCTGCAAATAACTAGCTAAAAATGTCAGAACTCACTTACCTCTCCTTTTACCACAAAACATGCACTCTCCTTATTATGCTTTATTAACATAGCTCTTTAAGCTTTATAACTCCTTTTCACGTACTATTTCATTTATCCTCAAAACTTAATAATCAAAAACTATTATTCCCACTTCAAGACAAACAAACACTCCAAGCAGTGAAATATGTTTTGGGAAGTTCCACAGCTGTAGTCTACATAAACAGGACTCAAAACCAGAACTTCAAACTTCTAAAACTCACATACTTTGTGACTCCACTGAAAAAAACCACTGCTAACACATTTCAGTTCCCCCATGCACTGGCTTATTTCCTATATCAATGCCTGTAAGACTCTTAAAAGCATCAAAGTGACTCTGATGGTTTCCACCTCAGTGAATTTGGCAAGGGACTACAGAAGCCTGTACTGAATGGCCAGTCTTGGTGCCAACGGAAGGCACAGTCCAGGCTCCTTGGCTCTTTCAGTAGGACTCAGAGCACAGACTGCACTGCAACTGTTTAGGCCCCGGGGCAGACCCAATGGACTGCATCTCTGAGAGGCCTTCAGATGGTGTAAAGGCTGGAGTTTTTCATGGCCATCATAAATGTGCCTTTACTCACCAATCATTAACACCTCCCTGGGGTCACAAAGAGTCTGACATGACTGAGCAACTGAGAACACACACAAGTGTATTCATGTTAGCTACCGTTGGAGGGGCCTGCTGATCTCCAGGCATCACTTTTCCTCAGCCTTCACTGCCCTTTTTCTCTACAAATAAGCTCCACTTTCTTCAGCCCCTACCTGTGCATCTACACAGATGAAGTTGTGGAGCACCCAAGTGGCACTCAGAGTAAAATTATAAAGCTCTGCATATTTGTGAAACACTTAAATATGTACTATTTCAGAATTACATCTAAACTACCTTCTCATCTTAAATCAACGTCCACCTGACCAAACATTTAGTTCAAATATGGAATTGAATACTTACTTTTTAAAGATCACTCTTTTTTGCAACCCCATGGACTGTAGCCCACCAGGTTCCTTCTGTCCATGGGATTTTCCAGGCAAGAATACTGAAGTGGGTTGCCATCTCCTTCTTCAAGAGATCTTGCCCACCCAAGGATGGAACCTATGTATCCTGCATTGGCAGGTGGATTTTTTTTACCACTGAGCCACCTGGGAAGCCCTTTAAAGGTCACACCCAACTACAAAGAATCACAACTGATTCATACAGCTCAACAGCAAGAAAATAAATAACCCAATTTAAAAATGAACAAATGACCTGACTAAACATTATTCCAAAAAGATATATGAATGGCAAGCAGGTATATGAAAAGGTACTCAACATCACTAATCATCAAGGAATGAAAATCAAAATCACAATGAGATATCACATCACATGTCTATCATCTTTCTAAAACTCATAAAAAATTCAGTAAAGTCTCAGCATACAAAAATCAGTGACATACATTTCGTTACACTAGTAATACACTATCAGAAAGATAAATTAAGAAAGCAATCTTATTTACAATTGTATCAAGAATAAAATACTTAGGGTTAAACTTAACTAACAATGTAAAAGATCTGTATGCAGAAATCTATAAGATGCTGATGAAAGAATTTCTCTAACCAAAGAAGACACAAATGGAAAGATATCCCATGGCTATGGGTTGAAAGAGCTTATATATTTTTAAAATATCCCTTCCTGGTGGCTCAGACAGTAAAAGCGTCTGCCTACAATGCAGGAGACCTGGGTTCAATCCCTGTGTTGGGAAGATCTCCTGGAGAAGGAAATGGCAACCCACTCCAGTACTCTTGCCTGGAGAAACCCATTGATGGAGGAGCTTGGTACAGTCCATGGGGTCGCAAAGAGTTGGACATGACTGAGTGACTTCACTTTCACTTAACCACCCAAACTGATCTATACTTCCAATGCAATCCTATCAAAATTCAAATGTCTGTATAGCACAAGGAACTCTACTCAATACTCTGTAATGTTACATAAGGGAAAAGAATCTTATAAAGAGTAGATACAATATGTGTATACGTATAACAAATTCACTTTGTTATATATCTGAAACTAACACAACATTGTAAAACAACTATATTCCAATAAAACCTTTTTAATTCCAACGTCTTCTTTTTTTTTCCCCCTCAGAAAAAGAAAAAATAATCCTAAAATTTGTATGGAAGTGCAAAAGACCCCAAACAGACAAAGCAATCTTGAGGCATAAGAACAAAGCTGGAAGCATCATACTTACTGGAAACATCATACATACAATATACTTCCAAACTATATTACAAAGCTATAGTAATCATAATCGTACAGTATTGGCATAAAAATGGACACACAGGTCAATGGAACAGAATAGAGAGCCCAGAAATAAACCCATGCATATTTGGTCAATTAAATCATGACAAAGAAGATAAGAATATACAAACGACAAGGGATAATCTCTTCAATAAATGGTGTTGGGAAAAGGACCAGCTTCATGCAGAAGAAAAAAACTGGACCACTGTCTTCTACCATACACCAGAATAGACTCAAAATGAATTAAATATTTAAATGTAAGGCTTGAAACTGTAAAATTCCTAAAAGAAAACACATGTTGGGGGTAAGTTCCTCAACATGGGTCTTGGCAATGATTTTTATTTGACACCAAAAGCAAATGTTAGAAAAGCAAAAATGAGCAAGTGGGACAATGTCAAACTAAAAAGCTTTTGCACAGCAAAGAAAACCACCAAGAAAAATGAAAAGACAACCTGTGGATGACAGGAACTATTTGCAAATCACATATCTGATAAGGGGTTAATATTCTAAATACATAAATATCTCACTCAGCTCCATGGCAGGAAAAAAAAAAAAAATGGGCAGAGGGACTGAGTAGACATTTTCCAAAGATACACAAGTGGCCAAATGATACGTAGAAAGATCCTCCAACTCACGGATCATCAGGGAAACGCAAATGAAGACCATGATGAGACGTCATCTCACACCTGTCAGAATGGCTATATCAAAAAGATCACAAAGAAGAAGTGTTGCTGAGGATTCAGAGAAAAGAGAATCCTTGTGCACCTGTTGCAGGAATGCAAATTGGTGTGACCACTATGGTAAACAACACGGATTTCCTCAAAAAATTAGAAACAGAACTACCATTTGATGAGCAATTCCACTTCTGAGTGTATATACAAAGGAAATGAGAACAGAATATTGAAGAGATTATCTGTACTCACATGTTCATTGTAGCATTATTTACGATGGCACTGTGATATGGAAACAACTTAGGTGTCCATCAGTGAATTAATGAATAAATCAGATGTGAGACACACACACACACACGGACTTCCCAGATGGCACTAGTGGTAAAGAACTTGGTTGCCAGTGCAGGAGACATAAGAGACTAATCTCTGGGTCAGGAAGATCCCCTGGAGGAGAATATGGCAACCCACTCCAGTATTCTTGCCTGCAGAATCCCTTGGACGGAGAAGCCTGGTGGGCTACAGTCCATGGGGTCACAAAGAGTCAGACATGACAGAATCGATTTAGCATGCATGCATGACAACACACACACACACATACACACACACTGGAATACTATTTGACCTTAAAAAAAAAATCAAAAGAGATCCTGTCATTTGCAACATCATGGATGGTCTTGGAGGGCATTATGCTAAATAAAATAAGTCAAAGAATGACAAAGTGAAATAAGCCAAATAGCATGGTATCACTTACATGTGGAATCTTTTTCTTTTAAGTCAAATTCATAGAAACAAGGAGAAGGCAATGGCAACCCACTCCAGTACTCTTGCTTGGAAAATTCCATGGACAGAGGAGCCTGGTAGGCTGCAGTCCATGGGGTCGCTGAGGGTCGGACACAACTGAGCGACTTCACTTTCACTTTTCACTTTCATGCATTGGAGAAGGAAATGGCAACCCACTCCAGTATTCTTTGCCTGGAGAATGCCAGGGACAGGGGAGCCTGGTGGGCTGCCGTCTGTGGTGTTGCACAGAGTTGGACACAACTGAAGTGACTTAGCAGTAGCAGTAGCATAGAAACAAAGAGTAGAATACTAGCTACCAGGAGCTAGGGGAATTGTAGAAAATGGGGAGAAAATGGTAAAAGAGTACAAACTTTCAGCTATAAGATGAGTAAGGTCTAAGCTCAGCCTGGCCATTCTAGTCAATAATACTGTGTTGCATAATCAAAATTTGCTTGGAAAGTAGCTCTGAAAGCATTCCCGGAGAGGCAGCAAGGAAGGAAGGAAGGAAAGAGCAAGAAAGAGAAAGGGAGACAAAGAGGAAGGAAAGGAGGGAGAAAGGGATGGAGAAAAAATTACTACTGGATGGTCACACCCTTTGGAGGCTTCCCTAGTGGCTCAGTGGTAAAGAATTTGCCTGCAATGCAGGAGACACAGGAGACATGGGTTTGATCCCTGGGTCAGGAAGATCCCTGGAGAAGGAAACAGCAACTCATTCCAGTATTCTTGCCTGAAAAATCCCACGGATAGAGGAGCCTAGTGGGCTACAGTCCAACAGGTCACAAAGAATCCTTCATGACAGCAACTGAGCACGTCCACACCCTTTTGCAATCAGAATTTGAAGTGAAACATTCCTTTCCAGCAAGTTAGCTGCCACCTGTGCTTTCAAACTCCTCCCAACCAGTGTCTGGAGAGTGTGGAATAGCTGGACCTCAGGATAACACACAGAGAGACAGACACACTCATAGAAGACACAGTGCAGAAAGCAGCACAAAAGGAAAAGTGGCTCTATCTCAGGTGGTTGTAATCAAACATTAAAGGGGAGATTTACTCTACGCTGGCTCGGCCTAACGTGGATCAGAGGCAGCTGAGTTGTAAGCACACCGGGAACCCAGACTTGAGTTCATGACCAAAGGGAGGGCGGGGAGGAATTCAGCAAGAACATTTCCAAACGATTCTGCTGATGCACTGGTTGTTTCGGTTACTTTCTTGCCAGGGCCGTACATACACACCCATAGGCGGTGTCTCCAGATCACGAAATGCAGTGAAAATGGGTAGGTTGTTGAGATGATATGAACTAGACAAAAGGCTACCCAGATAATTCACTTGTCCAGAGAGGATTGTTTTGTTTTTGCTTAAATAATTGATTTTGGTTTCTTGCTATAAACCACTTGTCACCTATCTAACATACGTGCTTAGTTGCTCAGTCGTGTCCTACTCTTTGCAACCCCATCGACTGTAGACCACCAGGCTCCTCTGTCCATGGGGATTCTCCAGGCAAGAACACTGGAGTGGGCTGCCATGCCCTTCGCCAGGGATCTTCCCAAGCCAGGGGTCAAACCCAGGTCTTCCACATTGCAGGCGGATTCTTTACTATCTGAGCCACCAGGGTTTCCCTTAATAATAGAACTTTGACTTTATTCCAAGCAGTGGTGTGTCCAGCTAAATGACTGCATTTGCTGACCTCTCCTGCAGCTTGGGATGGTTGAAGAACAATAAGTGGGCCTTTAGAGAAAAATCCTTAAGGCAGACAGCTAAAGTGTGCCTTTTTGTCCTTCCTGATTCCTTCCTAGAACATATATGTGATGTCTCAAACCCTAGCAACTATCTTAGACCTTAAGACAACCTTGGTGATGGGAACCACACGCTATCGACGGTGGAGAAATAGCAGAAACAGCCTGGTCCTTACTCCCACTTTAGATGCCCCTTTAAAGCCTGGGGGTATCTCTCTTCAGCCTTCCTTTATAAAAGAAAAAAAAAGACAAAAGCCCATCCTGTTAAATTCCTATCTGTGTTATCAGCAATTGAATGAAATTTACAACTAATATGCCAGCTCTACAAATCACCCAAGTTACCTGGAAACTGCCCCAATACCCATTTATATCATTTTGGGATACAGAAACAAAGCTTTCAAACTAACCGTGATAGTTATGGGTGATTTGATTCTCAAGCCAAAAATTAGGTCACACAATAAGAATACTTAGAATCTACTTATGGGAGAAGCAGATCATCAGCTCATTTGAAAGCTGGGCTGCGCTAGTACACCCAGATGCTATGATTCTACTTGAGTTATTAAGTTCAAGCACGCTGCAGTAATCCTGACCTGATTTTCCACTTCATCAGAAAAAGATAAGTCTAGGTACCAGGTGATACACACCATTCTAACCAGGAGCTTTAGTTTAATACGTAATCTCCGAAAGTAATTTCACAAAGGGTTCTGGGCCTCCAGAAACTCACATTCTCCTCCCCCATAAACTTTGGTAACTGTGTGGTAATTACACCCATGCTTCTCTCTGTATCCACCAAGAAGCTTTACTGGCGCCTTTTCCTATAGAACTCAGTTCTATATACTTAGTATTTGCCTCACCTAAGCCCTCTATATCTGTTTCCACATAGAAGGATAATAATACTTACCTTTCCTCCAAGGTGTGTTGTGATGTTTAATTAATGTTTACAAAGTATATAGTAAGCTGTAGATGAAAGATGCTAAAGAAGCATAAAGTAGTATCATTAGTCTGACTCATCACTTAGCCTTATTAGGTATGCAAAATGAAAGTCATGTTGCTACAGCTAAAATAGTTATGAATACACATTAGGTCAAATATAAATCCAAGAGAGATTTAAATCTGTATGCCAGGTCCACAAAGCCAACACCTGAAGCTCCTTATTATTAGAGCAATGTGCTTTTTTGTTTCCCTTTCTAACAAGTATTTACTTGAAACCCCTTAGCTTTCAAGAATAGAAACTGATTAGAAGGTTAAGGTTACAGTGAAAACATGATATATTTGGGAAACATCTGAAGTTCTTCATACTTTAATATGAAGATAAAAATTCAATCTGTAGTGATGCAAAACTCCATAAAACTTGGGAAAACTTTTGATTCTTCCACAATTGAAACTAGCAAGAAAATTCCGGGACTTTCCTGGTGGTCTAATGGTTAAGATCCCATGCTCCAATGCAGGGGGCCTGGGTTCAAATCCCAGGTCAGGGGACTAGATCCCACATGACATGACTAAAAGACCCCAGCATGCCTCAACTAAGACCCAGGGCAGCCAAATAAATACATAAATAAATATATGTTTATATATATATAATATATTTTTTTAAAAAAAGAATACTCTGAATTTCATAGGAAATTTAAAAAATAAACTGATAACCTTGAAAGTTTAGTACAATGTTTCTTGAGTTCAAATGTGCACTATGTTGAGATGTATACATATTATTTTATATACAGTCTTCAACAATTTTCAACTAAATATACAACTATATTTAGATAATAAGTATATATTAAGATTTTACATACTTCTGAACCAAGGAATCATTGACACTATATGCTCTATTTTGGCATATAAAACTAAAATATCACTTTGTTGTGCAACATGGAGCTCTTTTTCAAGCTCTGTATCCTAATGTTCCCCTTGCTGTGTAGCAGAAAGAGAATTAGGAAATAGAAAGAGCCCTGCTGACGAGAAGGGCTCATTATGCAAATAGCTGGGGTAAGTCCATACTATCCATCCATGGCTTACCCTGGATGTAGAGTTTCAAAGAGAACTAATAGTCTTATGAGTGAAAATGCAACACACACACAAACCCACACAACGAACATGCACAATAGAGTAAATGCACAAAGGAGGAATCCCACGTGGTTCTGAAAGATGTTGCAATGGGATTCATCATTACATGGTCTCAGAGAATGAGATGATGACTGTCCTCCTCTTCCAACTTCCACAAAATTTGGTCAGTTTGGAAACTTATGATCTAGTTAGGTTTACATGGAAGATAAAAAGACACATTCATTTCATTCCCCAAAAGCACAAAGTCAACATTCTTCTGAGTTAAGGAAAAGCTTTCTGGAGACAATTAACTTCTTATAAAATTTTTTCTAAAGAGAGAGAGGGAGTAGGTAATTGCATTACAGGACAAGAGCAACTCTTAAAGGTCAGAGGATTTGATGACATCTTAACCAGTCCAGATTTAGTTACTGAAGTGTTAGAAATAATCTAAAATTATTTTCTTCTACTTCTTCGATGATTACTTTTCTCATCTCCATTTCTTCTTTTCTTCTTTAAGTGTGTTGTGATCCATATGTTTACAAGCTGGATGTTCCCAAAATAGACACCACCCCCTTCTATTTCCACATATTTTTATATACACTATGTGAATTAAAATGCAAAGAATCCCTATCTTGTATATGATGGAAAACCCACCTCATCCCTAATACTTTCATGAACAATAAAGGAACTTCCATTACTCTGAGTCACTTCCTCGGATTTCTTGCTCCTGCTGAATTCTTAAGTGGTATCTTTGTCTTTCCTTAGGTTTAATCCATGCTGACTCAGTATAGAATATATTCCAAAACACTAATTTCCCCAAAACACTAATCCCTTAAGATCTAATCACATTATAGCCGTGATCATATATCTTTACTGAAGTTTCAATAACAACATGAGGTAAGAGGGTGTGCTGTATCACAGCACAACACAGCAAAAGATTTAAACATGAATTCAGTATTCCTGCTATTCAAAGACACATTCTCTCCACTTTAATGGGCTTGGAATTTTGATATATCTTACAGTCAATCTGTACAATTAAAGTGCTGTCATATTTTCTCTTGAAAAGATCTTATTAAATTGACAGTATATCACATTACCATAGTATCCTAAAATCAAAGGGATTTTATTTTTTTTTAAAAGCCACCTGTGGTCTTCAAAGTCCAAAGCCACACCCACAGTTAGGAACTTCTCACTGATCTCCTCATCCCTGTTCACTCCAACACCCACTCCATCCCCTCCCATCGTTTGCCGTTTCCCAATTTTCCCCAGTTCTTGGAGTTCTTCCCATTCTTCTTCTATATTGATCCTGTAGGCCTCACAAACCTTGTCTCTATGTCTTCCCTAGACTACTATTATGGTGACTGACTAAAGAAAACATTTTCTTTTTTGAGAAATTTTTTTAATGGCTTTTGTTTTTCCTCCTTACTTTCTCTTTTTTTTCAATTTTTTAAAACATGTTTTAAATTGAGACATAGTTGACAATGTAACATTGTATAAGTTTAAGGTATATGACGTGTTGATTTGATAAATTTATATATTGCAAAATGATAACCATCATAGCATTAGCTAACACCTCTACCACATAATTATTTATCATTTCTTTCTTGTTGTGAGAACATTTAAGATATCAACAGTTTGGGGACTTCCCTGGTGGTCCAGTGGCTAAGACTCTGCACTTCCAATGCAGGGGGCCCAGGTTCGATCCCTGGTCAGGGAACTAGATCCTACAGGCCACAACTAAGAGGTCGCATGCTGCAACTAAAGATCCTGCATGTCGAAACTAAAAGATCCTTCATGTTACAAAGAAGACTGACGATCTGCCTGCCTCACTAAGACCTGGTATGGCCAAATATATAAATCTTAAAATCATTTTTTTTAAAAGATCTCAATAGTTTTTAAAGGTACATCTTCTCCTATCACCCCATCAATTTTTCAAATTAACTTTCTTTCTACATAGATTTCTTTCAGCATCTGTAATTAACAGTCTTCTCTTTTTACATTCTTTCCCTTGGGATTCTTATCCAGTTGGAGAGCATATGACTTCCACCTTTCAATCTTCAACTTTTATCTCTCTTTTATCTTCTGGACTGACATTTCCATTCTGAAGGATATGTTCACCAAAACTTAGCACACAGACAGACTTCAAAATTAACACACAATCCAAGGAAAATAAGGCATATTCTGCGAGGCTCCCATTCCATGTGAATCAACAATATGGACTACAGAGTAAAGTAACAAAGGTTTACACTAGGAAGAAGAGTAGGATTCAATTGCCAAGGCCTCCAAGGATGTGAAAAGACCTTCTGCAAGTCAGAAGATCGTGGTTTACCAGATGCCTCTGAAGTCTCAAAGCAGGCACTGCTGATAGGGGACTGCAAAACAATTCAAAGTTGAGTACTGAGGGACTTCCCTGGTGATCCAGTGGCTAAGACCCAGCACTTCCAAATAAATAAATGTGTGCTCAGTCGTGTCCAGCTCTTTGCAGCCCTACGGAATGTAGCCCACCAGGCTCCTCTGTCCATTGAATCTTTCAGGCAAGAATACTGGAGTGGGTTGCCATGCCCTTCTTCAGGGGATCTTCCCGACCCAGGGATGGAACCCAGGTCTCCTGCATCTCCTGCAATGGCAGGAGGATTCTCTACTACTAGTGCCACCTGGAAAGCCCAAGTAAATAACTCTAAGTAAACGCATAAACGGGAACACTGAAATGAACCTAGATGTGTAGAACTTCAAAGCAAAGTCATGATACATGAAATTAAAGGCATCATCTTCCGTTCCTGACAGTCCAAGCTCTGTTAATGGAACTCTGAGTTTTCTAGTCACACAATTTCAAAAACTTTGCCTTTGACTCTTCTGTCTTGATCTTACCTTGTACTCCTTCAATTGTCCAGTTCTTTCACTCCAGACTCTAAAATGTCCTTTCTCTTTGCTATCCCATAATCTTTCAATAAAATGGGCACCTAAAATGTCTCTCTATCCTCAGGTTTGTTTTTTTTTTTTTTTCACTTAATCTAATCCTTCCCATTTACCAATGAACAGATCTTCATAAACTACAGTGCTGATGATATCACTTCCCTATAAAATCTTCAAAGGCTCTTTATTACCTGTTAAGTTGAGTACACACTCCACAGTAAACTCCCCATTGCCAAATCCAGGGGTCAATTCTCAGTCTTTATTTTATTAAACCAATCAAGAGCATTTGACAATTAATCTCTAACTTGAATTTCTGCAGTTAGTCTCATTTCAATCCTTATTTGATAACTGATTTCATAAGCAGCTATGGTGATACTTTTAAAACATAAATTAGATTATGTCACTATTCTCATTAAAGTCCTCCAATGGCTTCTTTCTATCTCACTTGGGGTAAAATTCAAAGCACATGCAATGGCCTGCAAGACCCTGTATGATGTGGGTCTACCTCTCCAACCTTATCCTCTACCACAAGCCTTGGTGGTAGAGGCTTTATAACCCCACTTTGTAACCCCACTCTAGCTACGCCTGTCATCTTGGTGGTACTAAAGGACAAAACCTTTCGTACCCTCACCTTTGAGGTTCTGCAGTGGCAGTTCCCTTGACCTGAGTGCTGCATGGCTCTCTCTGACCCATTCAAATGTCTGTTCAATATCACCACAATGAAGGGCTCTTCTCTCTCCACTCTGTGTAACTAACATTCCCCCCAGCCTACCCAGCCACTCCCTATTCTCCATAACACTTGGCATCATCTGAAATATTTTATTTGTGTAACATTCTATATCTTCTGTTTCTTCCCACTAGAATATAAACGCCCTGAAAGGAAGGTCTTTGTTTCTTTTACAGCTTTCTTGTCAGAGACTAAAAGAGCTCCTTATACTTAAGTGACTGAGCATGCATGCACGCATGCATGAGAATATAGAACAAATATATACCAGGAAAAGACTGATGATTCAGATTGATAAATAAAAACTTGAAAGTCATGGTTAGTCGTATCCAACTCTCTGAAACACCTTAGACTGTAGCCTGCCAGGCTCCTCTGTCCATAGGATTCTCCAGGCAAGAATACTGGAGTGGGTTGCCATCCCATTCTCCAGAGGATCTTCCTGACCCAGGGATCAAACCCAGGTCTTCTGCATGGCAGGTGGATTCTTTACTGTCTGAGCCAGCAGGGAAACCAAAATAAATACTTATGCCTTATAAATAATACCACTGGCACTGTTTTTTTTTTTTTTAAGGAATACAATGAAATATTACTCAACTATAAAAAAGAATGAAATCTTTCCATTTGCAACAATATGGATGGAGCTTGAGGGTACTATGCTAAGTGAAATAAGTCAGAGAAAGACCAAAACTATGTGTATAACTTTTATGTGTGATCTAAAAAACAAGCAAATGAACAAGCAAAACAGAACAGAAACAGACTCATACACAGAGCAAACTGGTGGTTGTCACAGGGAAAGAGGGCATGGAGGAACAGACAAATAGGTGAAGGAGATTAAGAGATACACTTCCAGTCATAAAATAAATAAGTCAAAGGGATGTAATAAACAGCATAGAGAATATAGCCAATAATATTGTTATAACTTTGTATGATGACAGATGGTAACTAGACTCACCCACCAGGCTCTCCCGTCCCCGGGATTCTCCAGGCAAGAACACTGGAGTGGGTTGCCATTTCCTTCTCCAATGCAGGAAAGTGAAAAGTGAAAGTGAAGTCGCTCAGTTGAATCCGACTCATAGCGACCCCATGGACTGCAGCCTACCAGGCTCCTCCATCCGTGGGATTTTCCAGGCAAGAGTACTGGAGTGGGGTGCCATTGCCTTCTCCGAACTAGATTCATAGTGGTGACCAGTTCATAATGTAAGTAAGTGTCAAGCCACTATGTTGTACACCTGAAACTAACACAATATTACGTGTCAACTATTTGTTGTTGTTCAGCCTCTAAGTTGTGCCCGACTCTTTATGACCCCATGAACTGTAGCATGCCGGTCTTCCCTGTCCTTCACTAGCTCCCTGAGTTTGCTCAAAATCATGTCCATTGAGTCAGTGATGCCATCTATACTTTCATAAAAAATAAAGTAAAATGAAATAGAGGAGCAATAATACAGAAAAAATTCCACATATATAGCAAACAATAATCCTTAATATACCAAGAATTCCTATATATTCAACATACACAAAACAGTCCAGTAAAAATGGGTAATGGATAGACGCACAGAAAGAATAAAATGCTGAGTCCCGAGACAAAGGGAACGCAGACTCTGCCACCGTTGCTGCCGCCGCCGCCTAGTACGCCTCGCTCGCCGGGCCGGGCCGCCCGAGGGACGCGAACATGGCTGGGATCGCCCTCAGCAGACTCGCCCAGGAGAGGAAAGCTTGGAGAAAAGACCACCCGTTTGGTTTCGTGGCTGTCCCAACAAAGAACCCTGACGGCACGATGAACCTCATGAATTGGGAGTGCGCCATTCCTGGGAAGAAGGGGACCCCATGGGAAGGAGGCTTGTTTAAACTACGGATGCTGTTCAAAGACGATTACCCATCCTCACCACCAAAATGCAAGTTTGAACCGCCGCTGTTCCACCCAAACGTGTACCCCTCAGGCACAGTGTGCCTGTCCATCCTGGAGGAGGACAAGGACTGGCGGCCAGCCATCACCATCAAGTAGATCTTATTAGGAATACAGGAACTTCTAAACGAACCAAATATCCAAGACCCAGCTCAAGCAGAGGCCTACACGATCTACTGCCAAAACAGAGTGGAATAGGAGAAAAGGGTTCGAGCACAAGCCAATAAGTTTGCTCCCTCATAAGCAGCGACCTGTGGCATCGTAAAAGGAAGGGATTGGTTTGGCAAGAACTTGTTTACAACATTTTTGCAAATCTAACGTTGCTCTACAATTACTGGTCACCTGGGAAGGGTGGGCGGGTGCCATTTTCCATTTCCGCCACTGGTACAGTCTCGACTTGCTGAATTGCCCAGTTTTTCATACAGGGTCTCTTCCTTCAGTCTTTTGTATTTTTGATTGTTATGTAAAACTTGCTTTTATTTTAATATTGATGTCAGTATTTCAACTGCTGTAAAATTATAAACTTTTATACTTGGATGAGTCCTGAGGAGCGCGTTCCCAGAGCTGCACTTAGCCTCCCGCTGGCCGCATGACGCGGGAAAGCAGAGCTGCCCGCCCCCAGAGCCCCAGAGCCCCAGCCAGCCAGCTTCGCGTTTCTGCATCACTTCCTTTGTGTTTATATGGCGTTTGTCTGTGTTGCTGTTTAGAGTAAATAAACTGTTTATATAAAAAAAAAAAAGAAAGAAAGAATAAAATGCTATTCCCAGAAGAAAAGACAAAACGGTCAATAAGCATTAAATAATAAGCAGAAAATAAAAGTGAAAACAATAATAAAATACCAGTGCTTAGCTATCGGAATGACCAAAAAGATAAAGAGTTTGACTATATCAAGTGTCGGCAGGTGTACGGACAGAGAAATGTGGGAAAACAGCCCTTTCATTACAACTGCCACTTCAGAGGGCAATGATTAGTGTCTATCAAACCAAAAACAGACATACCCCGTGGCCCAATAATCCCGCTTCTCAGTATCTCCTCTAGAGAAACACCCATGAGCGTAAGAATCTTTGTAAGCATTGCTTATAATTCTACAGACAAGCCTAAAAAGGAGACAGGCTAAATATTATGAAATGTTACGTGTTGCATCTTGGGGTAGTAGGCAACTGCATACAGAGGGACAGTATTTTACTATGTTTTGTAAAAAAAAAAAAAACACTCATACACACATTGGTCCTTACTCAAATTCACAAGAAGTACCAAACATGCATTTACATATCTATCACAGCTTAAACAGCATCCACAAACCTACAACTGTAGCTGCTGGAGGGAGGAAGAATGTATTATGTCTGGGGTGCCAGAGGAAAACTGACCCATTTCTGTCAAACTTTAATTTGGGAAGAGAAGCATTAGCCATGTACTCTTGGTGCAGTTTACACTACATGTAAAACAGCCAATGTGTTTTTTGATGGTATGCAAATAAAAGAATCATTCCTTAAGCAAGTGCCAAGACTGAAGACATAGTTTGGCACTTCCCACGGAGTCCGACCAGTACCGATTACCTGTAAGCTCAAGTACACGCTTGTTAAAATGGATGAATGAATGGGGATGAAACAGGAAGTTGGAGCCACATCATGAAGAACCTTAATTTCTGGGTTCCTGAGCTTGCAATTTGTTTGACATAACAGATAAATGAGACAATACATTTAGCACAGTTACTATTGATACATTTTAGCATTTATGATCAACATCACATCTCAGGGCTTCCCTGGTGGCTCAGCTGGTAAAGAATACGACTGTAATGTGAGAGACCTGGGTTCCATCCCTGGGTTGGGAAGATCCCCTGGAGAAGGGAACAGCTACCCACTCCAGTATTCTGGCCTGAAGAATTCAATGGGCTGTATAGTTCATGGAGTCTCAAAGAGTCAGACACGACTGAGCAACTTTCACTTCACTTCTCATTTCAATTTTATCTTATTTCATGACCAGAAGATGGAGCTCCAAACATTTAAACTTTTTTTTTTCCTCTTCATAGAGGTTGTGGTTTTGTTTCTTGAGTTCTGGTTCCCATTTAAACCCTTCTATTTGCATTTAGTTCTCAGATGATCAAAATCCAATTGCTGACAGAGAGCAGATAGGAGGAGTAACTATAGGGGAAGTTCACCCTTTAGTCAGATTTTTCTACCTCTGGGGACTTCCTTGTTCCATGCACTAGGTTCCTACATTTTTATCCAACTCTTCCCATCTGGAACTCCTCAAAATAGAAAAGCACACTCTAAACAGGTGCCAACATCTCATGCTGTCCTCTTGGGAGGGAAAATTCCAACCCTGCTACACCCAGCCTTTATCACTGTGTATATCCAGGAACTGGTGCGCTGTGGGAAGATGACCTGGCAGGGCTGGAATCAACACTTGGGACAGTTCTCCAGCTTCTATGATTTTCCAGAATAAATCCACAGAAGTCTTCCTCAAGACCTCTAAAGACTCACGGAAAATAATGTATTTTCTAAATTTCCATAATAGCCACTCTATTACCATTATGTTGATATTACTAATACAGCCTATTAGTTGACCATTCATTTATTGACTCTCTTTTTTCAATAAATATTTATTGATCACCACTGCAAATTGCAGAAAGGTTATGGTGGGACACACGTGCACACGCACACACACCTCCTACTCTAAGTCCTCAGTAAATTTATTCAAGAATACACAACCTAGGAAAGCCAGGAGAGACTCAAGCAGGAACAGCATCATCTACCAGGACTCTTCCTTGGCCTTTGTTCCTTACCCTGAGGACAAAGTTGTCAGTGATTCTGTTAAGGTGCAGCAAGAAAAATTTCTTGCTTCACTAACGGCCCTATTATACTCAGGCTGACGTTTTGAAAACAATCACCAATATACACCATCGCTTAATGGAATGTTAAATACATTTGGCTCCTCTGTTTCTTGATCAAATTCAGCATTAAGAGACACGTGTCTTCAATAGTCCAGTAAAAATCCTTCTACCCACTGCTGCTTGGAATTCTTCTTAAAAGGCTCTTTTGTCTGAACCTACCAAACTTCTCCCTAGTTCTAAATCAGTATTTCTGGTCATTTCCAACTGTAAATTCAAAAAGGTTTCGACCGAACTTATTTTCTATCTTGATGCTTTTCGTCTCCCTACCCAAACCTGGTCACCTCTCAGCTTTCTGGAGATCATCAACTCATATAAACCCTTGCAGAAATGACTTGGATTTCACTTCTCCTTCATCTCCCACATGCAATCAAAAAGTCCTGCCCATTCTACTTCCACAGTGTGCCCCAAATCCAATCGTTGCATATCCACTGTCGGCAGGCAACCTCCTCACCCATAATAATCTCAGTAGTCTCCTGAAAGTGTTAGTCACTCAGTCATGTCTGACTCTGTGACCCCATGGACTGTAGCCTGCCAGGCTCCTCTGTCCATTGAATTATCCAGGCAAGAATACTCAAGTAGGTTGCCTTTCCCTTCTCCAGGGGATCTTCCCCACCCAGGGTTTGAACTTGGGTCTCCTACATTGCAGGCAGATTCTTTACCATCCGAGGTATCAGGGAAGCCCATTCTCTTTCTACTGAATCTTTGCATGTGTGTGTGCTAAACTGCTTCAATCTGGTCTGACTCCTTAAGACCTCATGGACTGTAGCCCGCCAGGCTCCCCTGTCCATGGGATTCTCCAGGCAAGAATCCTGGAGGGGTTGCCATGCCCTCCTCCATGGGATCTTCCCAACTCAGGGAATGAACTCAAGTCTCTTAGGTCTCCTGCATTGGAAGGCAGGTTCTTTACCACTAGTGCCACCTGGGAAGCCCTCTCAATCTATATGGACTGTATTAACACCCTACCAGGATGTCAGGTAAAATGCAGGACATCCTGTGTTTTTATTTGCTAGATCTGGTAGCCATGCACCATACTCCCTTTCTAAACACAATTCTGCTTGTGTAATGCTCCGATTTAAACTCTCTCCCTTCTGTTACCAAGTTTTTTAAATTTAGTTTTCGTTGTTGTTTTAGTTTCCTATCCATTACTGAATTAAAGCTAAACTCTTCACACCATCACTCTACAAATATTTCATCCATCACTCGCAGTGCACAAAATGTTCTGATTGTGTTGTCAAGTATGCAAAATAAATAATTTACAGTCTCTGTAAGGAGCTTGCATGCTAAAGAATGATTATTGACTTTAAGAAACAAGCAAATATAGAGTGATAAACCCCAATTTAGTTTGAGAGATGAGAGTTGAGGAGATTCCCAGCTTTACAATCTTGTTAACTAAATTTGAATTTGGCCTTGGGCCAATGAAAGCTTTTTTAACCCCACCCACACACTAATCCTAAAAAAAAGTCACTTAAACAAGTCAACTTCTTGACATTCATCCTTAGCCTGTGACAAAGCCAGCTAACAAAGCTTTTCCCCAGCATATAAAGCAGAAGAAAGCAAGATGTCTTCATTCAATTCCATAGCTGGGAAAACCAAGTATATAGTTTTCATAACTTATACAGAATCCTGAATGATTAGAGGAGGTAGACGGTACATTCAGCATTATTTCGGAAGCTATATAGACTTCCCTGGTGGCTCAGACAGTAAAGCGTCTGCCTACAATGTGGGAGACCCAGCTTCGATCCCTGGGTTGGGAAGATCCTCTGGAGAAGGCAATGGCAACCCACTCCAGTACTCTTGCCTGGAAAATCCCATGGACGGAGGAGCGTGGTAGACTACAGTCCATGGAGTCACAAAGAGTCGGACAGGACTCAGTGACTAAACAAACTTTCTGAAGCTATATAGGACTTCAAATCTTTGAAGAGGGACTTCCCTAGTGGCCCAGTGGCTAAGACTCTGCCTTCTCAATTCGGGGAGCCTGGTTTCGACCCCAGGTCAGGGAACTAGATCCTACATGCCGCAACTAAGAGTTTGCAAGCCGCAAGTAAAAGTCCTGCATGCTGCCACAGAAACTGAAGATTCTGCTTGCCACAACTGAGACCTAGTGCAGCCAAATAAATATATAAAAATAAAACCTTTAATGAATAAAGTGATTTTATTTGAATAAGCAACACATAGTGACATAGGAATAAGCAAATCAATAAGACATAATTAATATGGGAATAGCTGTTTCAAAGATCCAAAATTTAAAGGCAAACCCCTGAGTATATTCTGAATATCTGCTTCCAGGGAATTTCAAACACTGAGACTAACTGGGTCACAAAGAAATCATGAGAACAAGATGGTGCTGTCTGACAGCAGCTTCCAAAACTAACCCTAGAATGTAGAAATGTATCTAGCCCACATATCTCTTATTTATGTTCATCAGTGCTATAGAAGAAATATATGCTGCTGCTGCTGCTGCTGCTGCTAAGTCGTTTCAGTCGTGTCCGACTCTGTGCAACGCCATAGACAGCAGCCCACCAGGCTCCCCCGTCCCAGGATTCTCCAGGCAAGAACAGTGGAGTGGGTTGCCATTTCCTTCTCCAATGTATGAAAGTGAAAAGTGAAAGTGAAGTCGCCTAGTCGTGCCCGACCCTCAGCGACCCCATGAACTGCAGCCTTCCAGGCTCCTCCATCCATGGGATTTTCCAGGCAAGAGTACTGGAGTGGGGTGCCAATTATATGACTATAATATAATTTTATTTAAAAAATACTATTTTTGGAAACTTTGTGGGAGAAGGCAAGGGTGGGATGATTTGAGAGAAAAGCATTGAAACATGTATAATATCATATGTGAACTAGATTGCCAGTCCAGGTTCGATGCATGAGACAAGGTGTTCAGGGCTGGTGGACTGGGATGACCCTGAGGGATGGGATGGGGAGGGAGGGGGGTTCAGGAGGTGGAACACATGTACACCAATGTGTTCATGTGAATGTATGGCAAAAACCACCACAATATTGTAAGGTAATTAGCCTCCAATTAAAATTCTTTTAAAAAAAGAAAAAATACTATTTTTGAAAACTTTAATATAAAGCAGTTCTGTGGTATTTTAAGAAAGAAATATAAGAACTGCATGGTTGAGGGAGAGGAAAGGGGAGAAAGCATATCTTCTATTCTTAGCTTTTTATAGTTTTTAAATTCTGTCACACAAGCATATATATATATAAGTATTCAAAAAATTTTTAAACAAAAACATTGTTAAAGAATATCAGCTCATTATGGACATATAGTGGGGCTTCCCCGGTGGCTTTCCCAGGAGGTAAAGAATCTGCCTGCAGTGCAGGAGACCCAGGTTCGATTTCTGAGTCGGGAGGATCCACTGGAGAAGGAAATGGTAACCCACTCCAGTGTTCTGGCCTGGAGAATCCCATGGACAGAGGAGCCTGGTAGGCTTCACTCCATGGGTTCACAAAGAGTTGGACACAACTGGGCGACTAACACTTTCACTCTCACATGGATATATAATGGTTTTAGTTTTCCAATAAGTTTCCCAAAGCCACACCATTTTCCTGCTGCATAGCAGCTCCTCAAACATATCATGTGCTTTGCAAACAAATATGGTTATTACAACTATCTCGTTCAACTATTTCAGACTCTGTGCTGTTCACTCAAACACTTCAATTGTATTTTCCATCAAAACTCAACTTGTCGCATGGCCCATAAGAGGTTAGACTTTTAGTTTTGGACTAAAAGGAGAGGGAATTGGCAAGATGACGGGGTTGGGGCGGGGACTGGGGGGAAGGTCATGAGGTAGGATTCTGGCTCTGTGCCCCCTGCACCCCTCCCTACTTCTCAGTGGGAGCGCCTTTGGATTGGATCAGGGAGCAAGCAATGAGCATCTCCTCTTGTGACTGAGCAAACGGTCATCCTCTGCTCGGTGGATTATTACTTCTCCCTAGACTATCATCTATGGGCTCAGGGAGGACCAGTGGTGGCTCCAGGCCTCCCCTCTGGAGGGAGGTTTGGTTACATCCTTTAGCAAATGCTGCTCTGGAGGCTTCCCCCACATGTGAGTCCCTCTTTGCCCCAACACTGCATCAGTCTTAGGACAACTGCAGCTCCCAAGGCTCATATATTAATTATTTCTCAGAGCCCACTTCCAGGTCTACAGGCATGTGAGGGCTCCCTCATCTGCACTTTCAAGAAGGAGGAACCCTCACCAGCTGGATTTTGTTCCCCTCATGCCATTTCCACTCAGGTCTCTTTCCCCACATCCCCATCACTCACAAGGTGCATCAGCAAGTCTGCTGCTTGAGAAGGTCATGCTGTCAGGGAACAACATTGTTTACTTTCCAAGTGATTTGCTTGAGCTCCCCTCCTTCACACACTTGATTTGAGAGAAGGAATGACTTTGTACATCCACTCCCTAAAAGGCTGTCTTCCTCTCCCCCAAAGTTCCCTGGGAGTCATGGGCGGTTGGGTCCTTTCTCTAACTCTGGGCCTCTCATAGACTTGAGTCCTCCGGGAGGGTGGCTGACGTCAATTGCTAGTAATTTTATAAATTTAGGAAATGAACCACATTGCACTTTGGGCTTCAGTTTGGGTCTTAACAGTAGTTAGTTCCATGGCAAAAAGAAAATTCCTAGTAGGCATCCTATAATATTTGTCAATGGCATCTATCATCCATGTATGGTAAAGACACCACCACAATTTTAGTTCTAAATGAGTAGGAGGTCTTAGTAATAATGGTTCTCAAATCTAGATCACATCAAACAACCTAGAAGGCTTTTTTTTTTTTTTTTTAATACATCTATCTATCTTAGAACCACTTGATCAGAATGTCTAGGGCTAGGATCAGGGAATTTGCAATTGAATCAAATATAAGCAGCCTGAAGTTTAGAACTTGTAATTAAGAACTCAAAAAAAAAAAAAAAGGAGAGGGGAGAAGAGAAAAGAAAGAGATTTTGACAAAAGGTCAAGAAATTAATTGGGTTAAATATAAGCCCCATGGACAGAAACCATATCTATCTGATTCATTTTTGTAGCTCCCACACTTAGAACAGTGCCAGCATATACTAGAATTCCAGTAAACATTTATTGCATGAATGAATGGGTGAGTGGAACACTTCCTTTTCATGGGAAAAGCAACTACCAGTCTCACAAACATGTACCACAACACACAGTGGGAAAACAAGAGTCTAACCAAAAGTAAATGTATTTTTTTCTGTAGTCATCGTAATGTAAACAAAGAAGGGTTTTTTTGAAATTGGATGTAGCTAAATTGGGTGAGCTGAGAAATGCTACTTAGGCTGTCTGGCCACTGGGGTGAGAGTTCTCAGGGCTGCCTGACACCATGACAAGATCTCAGCCTTGCCAAACCCAGAACTGATCAGGAGGCACGAAATCCAAACAAAGGGAGTTAGAAGAGCTCCGTGATTGTTGAGCTAACATCGCTTGGTGCACCCTTTCCCACCATAACAAAACCAATATGTAATGTAACCTGCCAAACATGACTAAGCCATTTAAATTAGAGAGTGCTGGAGATTTACTGAAAAAAATTCTCTCACTGGCTACCTTTTCTCTAGACTCCATTCTGTTTACCAAACTCAGTAGCTAACCAGTCTTTGCCTAAGCAAGTTATAAAGCAATTGATTCTATTTGCACCTTTACATTAGAGTCATGTGTAAGATCCCCTACTCTGAATATGTTCAGACCCCCTTGATTAACAGTGTGCATTGTTCCATCAGATGAGTTAATAAGAGGGGGAAAAAAATTAACTGATGCCTTGATTGTTTTGAGGTGGTACTTGTTGCTGTTATGGGATATTTTTCTATAGTTGCAGATATTACTATTATTGCTGTAGACTCAAAAAGGAAACCTAACAATCTCTTTTCCCCACCCCACTGCAGGAAGCACTGGTTTCTAAAGTTGAACCCCTTGGGAATGACATGTATACTCTACTGATACTATGTATAAAATAGGGCTTCCCTGGTGGCCCAGCAGTAAAGAATACACTTGCAATGCAGGAGGCACAGTTGGATCCCTGGGTTGGGAAGGTCCCCTGGAGGAGGGCATGGCAATCCATTCCAATGTACTTGCCTGAAGAATCCCATGGACAGAGGAGCCTGGCAGGCAACAGTCCATTCAGTTCAGTTTAGTTGCTCAGTCGTGTCTGACTCTTTGCAACCCCATGAACCACAGCACACCAGGCCTCCCCGTCCATCACCAACTCCCGGAGTTCACCCAAACCCATGTCCATCGAGTCAGTGATGCGATCTAACCATCTCATCCTCTGTCGTCCCCTTCTCCTCCTGCCTTCAATTTTTCCCAGCATCAGGGTCTTTTCAAATGAGTCAGCTCTTCACATCAGGTGGCCAAAGTATTGGAGTTTCAGCTTCAACATCAGTCCTTCCAATGAACAGCCAGGACTGATCTCCTTTAGGATGGATTGGTTGGATCTCCTTGCAGTCCGAGGGGCTCTCAAGAGTCTTCTCCAACACCACAGTTCAAAAGCATCAATTCTTCAGCACTCAGCTTTCTTTATAGTCCAACTCTCACATCCATACATGACTACTGGAAAAACCATAGCTTTGACTAGATGGACCTTTGTTGGCAAAGTAATGTCTCTGCTTTTGAATATGCTATCTAGGTTGGTCATAGCTTTCCTTCCAAGGAGTAAGCGTCTTTTAATTTCATGGCTGCAATCACCATCTGCAGTGATTTTGGAGCCCAAAAAAATAACGTCTGACACTGTTTCCACTGTTTCCCCATCTATTTGCCATGAAGTGATCAGATCAGATGTCATGATCTTAGTTTTCTGAATGTTGAGCTTTAAGCCAACTTTTTTACTCTCCTCTTTCACTCTCATTAAGAGGCTCTTTAGTTCTTCACTTTCTGCCATAAAGGTGGTGTCATCTGCATATCTGAGGTTATTGATATTTCTCCTGGCAATCTTGATTCCAGCTTGTGCTTCTTCCAGTCCAGCGTTTCTCATGATATGCTCTGTATATAAATTAAATCAGCAGGGTGACAATATACAGCCTTGACATACTCCTTTTCCTATTTGGAACCAGTCTGTTGTTCCATGTCCAGTTCTAACTGTTGCTTCCTGACCTGCATACAAGTTTCTCAAGAGGCAGGTCAGGTGGTCTGGTATTCCCATCTCTTTCAGAACTTTCCAGTTTACTGTGATCCACACAGTCAAAGGCTTTGGCATAGTCAATAAAGCAGAAATAGATGTTTTTCTGGAATTCTCTTGCTTTTTCCATGATCCAGCGGATGTTGGCAATTTGATCTCTGGTTCCTCTGCCTTTTCTAAAACCAGCTTAAAGATCTGGAAGTTCACAGTTCACGTATTGCTGAAGCCTGGCTTGGAGAATTTTGAGCATTACTTTACTAGCGTGTGAGATGAGTGCAGTTGTGCGGTAGTTTGAGCATTCTTTGGCATTGCCTTTCTTTGGGGTTGGAATGAAAACTGACCTTTTCCAGTTCTGTGGCCACTGCTGAGTTTTCCAAATTTCCTGGCATATTGAGAGCAGCACTTCCACAGCATCATCTTTTATGACTTAAAATAGCTCAACTGGAATTCCATCACCTCCACTAGCTTTGTTCGTAGTTCTGCTTCGTAAGGCCCACCTGACTTCACATTCCAGGATGTCTGGCTCTAGGTGAGTGATCACACCGTCATGATTATCTGGGTCATGAAGATCATTTTTGTACAGTTCTTCTGTGTATTCTTGCCACCTCTTCTTAATATCTTCTGCTTCTGTTACGTCCATACCATTTCTGTCCTTTATCGACCAGTAATGCTGAAGATGCTGAAATTGAATGGTTCTATGAAGACTTAAAAGACCTTTTAGAACTAACGCCCAAAAAAGATGTCCTTTTCATTATAGGGGACTGGATGCAAAAGTAGGAAGTCAAGAAATACCTGGAGGTACAGGGAAATTTGACCTTGGAGTACAGAATGAAGCAGGGCAAAGGCCTGCTTTGCCAAGAGAACACACTGGTCATAGCAAACACCCTCTTCCAACAACACAAGAGAAGACTCTACACATGGACATCACCAGATGGTCAACACCGAAATCAGATTGATTATGTTCTTTGCAGCCAAAGATGGAGAAGCTGTCTCTATACAGTCAACAAAAACAAGACCAGGAGCTGACTATGGCTCAGATCATGAACTCCTCATTGCCAAATTCACACTTAAATTGAAAAAAGTGGGAAAAACCACTAGACCATTCAGTCAGTTCAGTCAGTTCAGTCACTCAGTTGTGTCCGACTCTTTGAGACCCCATGAATTGCAGCAGGCCAGGCCTCCCTGTCCATCACCAACTCCCGGAGTTTACTCAAACTCATGCCCATCGAGTTGGTGATGCCATCCAGCCATCTCATGACCTAAATCAAATCCCTTATGATTATAAAGTGGAAGTGAGAAATAGATTTAAGGGACTAGATCTGATAGAGTGCCTGATGAACTGTGGATGGAGGTTCATGACACTGTACAGGAGACAGGGATTAAGACCATCCCCATGGAAAAGAAATGCAAAAAAGCAAAATGGCTGTCTGAGGAGGCCTTACAAATAGCTGTGAAAACAAGAGAAGCAAAAAGCAAGGGAGAAAAGGAAAGATATAAGCATCTGAATGCAGAGTTCCAAAGAATAGCAAGGAGAGATAAGAAAGCCTTCCTCAATGATCAATGCAAAGAAATAGAGGAAAACAATAGAATGGGAAAGACTAGAGATCTCGTCAAGAAAATTAGAGATACCAAGGGAACATTTCATACAAAGATGGGCTCGATAAAGGACAGAAATGGTATGCACCTAACAGAAGCAGAAGATATTAAGAAGAGGTGGCAAGAATACACAGAAGAACTGTACAAAAAAGAAATGGTCCCTTGGTATCTCTAATTTTCTTGAAGAGATCTCTAGTCTTTCCCATTCTATTGTTTTTCTCTATTTCTTTGCATTGATCGCTGAGGAAGGCTTTCTTATCTCTCCTTGCTATTCTTTGGAACTCTGCATTTGCTGCAAAGAGTCGGACACGACTGAAGCAACTGAGCACACATGCCCATAAAACAGATAACTAATGAGAACCTACTGAACAGCACAGGGACTCCACTCAGTGCTTTGTGGTGACCTGAATGGGACGGAAATCCATAAAAGGTGGGATATATATATATGTATAACTGATACACTTTGATGTCCAGTAGAAAGTAACATAACATTGTAAAACAATTATACTCCAATGAAAATTTTTCTAAAAGTTGAGCTCCCTGCCTCCCTCATGAGGAAGGAAGTAAACAGCTTACGTGTTTGAGGTAGACTGGAGGAGATTCAGCTTAATTCCCCAGTGGAGGCGGTGTGGAGGAGAGAAGGTAGAAGATGCCACTGGGGGAGAGGGAGCATTTCCAGCAGGGAATGGAGACAGTATTGGGGGTCATCACAGCTGCCAAGCCACAGTCTCTTCTGGCCCAAAGAGCCCAGGGTTGGGGGAGGCTGGAACTACATGGAGTGAGAAGGAGGCTGGACAACCGGCCAAGGAACCTCAGCAAAAGATCCCGGCAACCAGCGAGAGAGAGTGAGAGGAGGCACTCGTCTTCAAAAAGGATCGCAGGGGCTTCAACGACAAGCTTCTGGATAGTTACTGAATATAAGCCCTTAGGAAAGGGGAGGAACCCTCCACACTGATTGACACTTGGCATCTCACTGGGTCAGGGAGATCCCCTGCAGGAGGGCATCATAACTCACTCCAGTATTCTTGCCTGGAGAATCCCATGGACAGAGGAATCTGGTGGGCTACTGTCCACGGGGTCGCAAAGAGTCAGACAGGACTGAAGTGACTTAGCATGCTTGCATGCATCTCACTGCCAGCACCACCCCCCCCTCCCCGTGAGAGGGTGCTTGGAGCCAAGTTTCATTAGATTTGGAAAATTAAGTGCTGTGATTTTTCTTGTGCCAAAGCATTGCAGGGAAACATGTAAGCCCTAAAGTTTGTCCAAATTCTTTAGATCCAGATTTACAGGCAATCTCTCATGATTTACTTGTACAGGTGGCTAATCTACTGCTTGTGGGTGAATTTTATAAGCGTAACTCTCAGCAAGCAATCTTATTTCTATATAACTAGGAAACACTTCACTGTGCTTCCATGTGCCAACAAAAATCTCCTCGAGTATAATGTGTGTGGGTTTTTTTTGGTTTTTTTTTGGTACTGTTCACAGACGGACGGGAGGTAACACATTTATAAAGAACCCACAAGGTCATTAACTAATCAGACAAGTCCCAATAGAAAATGAGAAGAGCTAGGTTAATTTTGCTGCTAAGTCACTTCAGTCGTGTCCGATTCTGTGCGACCCCATAGACAGCAGCCCACCAGGCTCCCGCCATGGACTGCAGCCTACCAGGCTCCTCCATCCATGGGATTTTCCAGGCAAGAGTACTGCAGTGGGGTGCCATTGCCTTCTCCAAGGTTAATTTTACTTTCTGACTAATGGAGTTTTCCATAGAAGCAACAGCTTCTGTGATTTCCGAGAAAAGGAAACAATATTTGTTAAGCAACTTGTTCGGGATTCCACAGGAGAAAATATGCACCGGGAGTAACTGATGATTCATCTCTCAGCTTTTGTTTTTTTTTAACTTTCTTTCTTCCTAACCTTTGTTTTGGGCTGCCACTGAAAGGCGTCTGGCATGTGAAGACTGGGGTATCCGGTAATGGATTTCTCTTCAATCCTTTCCTTCTTGTCCAGGCCTGGAAGAGAAATGCCTTCAGTTACCTCCTCACTGCACTGCTATAGCTCCTCCTCAACCTGCCCAGTTTCTCTATACACTCTCATTAGATTAATCTTCCTAACCCATTTTATCCAATTCTCCCATCAAAACCCCCTAATCTAATACCATTCCATTCAAAGAATGCTGAATGAGGAATTAGGAAGTTAAAAACATTGTGCTTCATACTCTGAGATAAGACCTTGAAGAAGACAGCTCTGCCTTTAGGCAGTTTACATTCTCAAAGGAGATGCAGACATCTTCCAACCCACTACAGGGCAAAGTATGCTAACTTACTATAAGGCGGTACTTAGTCGCTCAGTGTTTCGAAGTACGAATAAATTAAAAAAGAAAAACCTTGTAAAATTTTGTTTGAGGTTGCATTAGAACTATAGATCATATTGGGAAGAATGGATATCTTAATGTTGAATCTTTTATCCACAATCATAGTATATTTGTCCATTTACTTTAGTGTGAAAGTGTTACTCGTTTAATCGTGTCTGACTCTTTGCAACCCCATGAACTGTAGCCCGCCAGGCTCCTCTGTCCATAGGGATTCTCCAGGCAAGAATACTGGAATGGGTTGCCATGCCCTATTCCAGGGGATCGCCCAACCCAGAGATCAAACCCAGGTATTCTGCTTTGCAGGCAGATTCTTTACTGTCTGAACCACTAGGGAAGCCCTATTATAAGGCTAAAGTATTCTAATTAAGGTTAAGGTTAAGGCTATAGCAGTCAAGGTGAAGAAAGAATGAAGCTGGTTCCTTTTCTGATGATTCCCATGGCTTACAAAAGAATCTGAATCACGTATCCAGTGCATTTCATAAATGGGCCCCATCAACTTACTCCTGTCCCATGCATTCTTCACACACTCGGTTGAATCGGTCTGTTCAGCTCCAAAAGCATCTTGCTGTGTCCACTCCCCTCTGTCCTGATGCCACGTTTTCTGAGGAGATCATCAGCTCAGGCCTTGCTGCCTGTCCAGATTCTACCCACTTTATATACCACCTTTTCTATGAAGACTGTTCTGCATCAACCACCCAGAGTGGCCTTCCCCTCCTCAGCACCTGAGTCACTCACTGGAGTCTTTCCCTGTGTCCACAGTCACCTCCACATGCACTCCATCTCCAGGACGCACAGGATTCTGGGTCCTTCCCATCTAGTATCTCTGCCGCAGTCTAGCATCCTAGCCTTACACCACCAGCCTTGGCCTGGTGATCCAGTGCTTCATGGTCCACATCCCCAGTGCTATTGGTCTTTAATCTCCAGCTCTGTCTCTCAGAATTTAGAGACCATCCCGCCCCTACTATGGAGACCACACCCTCTTCCCCTCCAACATGTGTTTCATTTGTCTTCCTATTTACCTCAGGCTATGAAACTGCCTCAGGAAAAAAAGCAAAAACTCAGCAGAATTTGGCTGGGATGACTTTAGGAATGAAAGTATAGCGTGATGACATGGATGAGACTTGAAAGACATATGCTAAGTGAAATAAGACATTCAGTTCAGTTCAGTCACTCAGTCGTGTCTGACTCTTTTCGACCCCATGAACCGCAGCACTCCAGGCCTCCCTGTCCATCACCAACTCCCAGAGTTTACCCAAACTCTGGGTAAACTCAATGTCCATCCAACCAGCTCATCCTCTGTCGTCCCCTTTCCCAGCATCAGGGTCTTTTCAAATGAGTCATCTCTTTGCATCAGGTGGCCAAAGAACTGTAGTTTCAGCTTCAACATCAGTCCTACCGATGAACAGCCAGGACTGATCTCCATTAGGATGGACTGGTTGGATCTCCTTGCAGTCCAAGGGACTCTCAAGAGTCTTCTCCAACACCACAGTTCAAAAGCATCAATTCTTCGGCACTCAGCTTCCTTTATAGTCCAACTCTCACATCCATACATGACCACTGGAAAAAACATAGCCTTGACTAGACGGATCTTTGTTAACAAAGTAATGTCTCTGCTTTTTAATATGCTGTTTAGGTTGGTCATAACTTTCCTTCCAATGAGTAAGCGTCTTTTAACTTGCTAAGTGAAATAAGCTGTTAGGTAGGTAGAATAGGGAAAAGGAGTCCAAAATGGCTGTGACTAGAAGACAAGGAAGGTCAAAGAAGGTCTGAGGACCAGAGTGAAGACTTCAGGCAGAACAAACAGCATTCCTGGCTAAGCCCAATTTGCAGAGGGCAGGCCCAGGTGGAGGAAAAAACATATAAAAGGAGGAGCCAAAGCACTTTCTCTGGGACTCTCTCTCCCACGTGCATGCATGCACTCTCTCTCTCTCTTTCTCTCTCTTTCTCCCTCCCCACACACTCCTCCACTCTCTTCTCTTCGAGTCTTGGATTCTCCTGCTATCTTATAAATAAAATAGAGCTGTAACACTGATTTGCCTAAGAGCTGTAGCACGATTTGTCCAAGACCCAAGAGCTGTGACGTGCTGAGGGCTTTAATGTCCGTTGCTCCAAATCTTTGTTGTGACGAGACAAAGAACTGAGGAACATACACTCGCATGACAAAGCCATACAACTAAAGAACAGATACTATATTATTCGGCTTAGATGAGGTACCGAAAGTAGTCAGATACCTAGAGACAGAAGGTGAAGTGAAGTGAAGTGAAGTGAAGTGAAGTTGCTCAATCGTGTCCAACTCTTTGCGACCCCATGGACTATAGCCTACCAGGCTCCTCAGTCCATGGAATTTTCCAGGCAAGAGTACTGGAGTGGGTTGCCAATTCCCTCTCCAGGGGATGAGACAGAAGGTAGAATAGTGGTTACCAAGGGCTGGAGGGAGAGAGGAACGGGAGGTAATTGTTTGATGGGAACAGGTTTCCAGAATGGAATGAAGAATAAGTTCTAGAGATGGTGGCACAATAATGTGAATATACTTAGTGCCACTTAACTGTACACTTAAAAATGATCAAAATGGAAGGTGTTCCCTGGTGGTCCAGTGGCTAAGACTCTGTGCTTCCAATGTAGGGGGCCCAGGTTTGATCCCGGTCAGGGAACTAGATCCCACATGTCACAACTAAGAGTTCAAGTGCTGCAACCACAGAACCTGCGTGTTCCAACCAAGACCCAGTAAAGCCAAATATACAAATATTTTTTAAAGGTGACTAAAATGGTAACTTTTATGCTACATATATCTTACCATGATAAAATAAATAAATTAAATTTTAAAATGAATTATTCACAACATGAAGAGAAAAAGTAAGACACTGAGAGTTTGGTGGAAAATCAAAATAGAGAACTCTATCCGCACTCATTCTTTTGAGATTCCTAACTAGCTGGCTAAGTATCTCCCCTACTAAGATTTCATAAGACTGAATATCTGCTCTGGATATACCTTTGTTCTTTCTAGTACTTGGCTTTAGTTTCTTCTGAGCCACTTTGTGGCCTGACTCTGAATAATACACTTTAAAATAAAGTGTGTGAGCAATTCAGAGCCAAGGGTTTCTAAACAAATAAGTTCACCAAGGTATGACTTCCTGCTTATGGTCTTACTGTTTGATTTTCCCACCCTCTTCGGCCTTCATGTCCTGTCGACTCAGCCTCATTTGCTCCCTGACTAGTGAGTATACTTCTCCCATGAGAAAGAGAGGAACCCATCTTTTTCACTATCTCAGTTTCCCTCCCGCTGTCATGGACACACCACAACCATCTGCTTAGAATCATGGCTTCTAAAGATACAGCCTTCTACTGCCTCCACAGGGATCCTGTTGCCATAACCACTGAATTTATTTACCATACAGCTCCCAAGACACTTCATTAATACTTGTCTTTTCCACCACATAGTGTTTCCTTGTAATATTTACCTCTCTGGAAGGCAGAGTACTTTCTCATATGTCTTTATACTTTGTAGTGACTTTATGCACGCCACATTTAATATATATATATATAACTAGAATGTGAGACACTTTAAGGAATCATATCATAATTATTAATCCAGAAAAAAATTTTTTTAATTAATCACAGAATTTCTTTTAAGCATGAATCTATGTATTACTTTTAAATGTTGCTCCTGTTTTCCTTAATTCCCACAAAGTTCATGCAGGCTATTCTCAGAGTTCACTGAATTCCATTGCAACGTCCCTCAGGTATGAATCATAAAGATTTTAATATATGTCAGTCTGATAAATCCTACTCCCTCTAATGAAAATTTCCAAGATGATATAATATGAGTACTGTTCTTCAATCCTATAATTCACTTAAATGCCTTTTCATAAAAATCCTCAGTAGGGTGGTTTCCGGTAAAATTCCTAGACTTTGGATCATGCCTTTGATCACTACTGTGAAAATTGTCTGAGCTCTGTCTAGGCTATAACCCATTAGAAAATTTCACCCAAATAGCATTCTCCAGCAAACGAATGAGAACTTCTTAGAGAAATGCTGATTCTAGGGCTAGAGTAGAACAAATATATGAGGAGCCCAGAGCATCTTATGGTGCCAGAAAGCTCAAAACACAAAAAGATAGAGGAATATCAAAGGTATTCATAAGCTAATCTGAAAACTCACAATGGACAAAACTGGAAAAATTTAAGCAACAAAATAAAAAACATGGCAAGGAATTACAATCAAAGTACAAAATAAATGCATGTGAGTCCACACTAATATAAATGAATGAATGAATAAACAAATAAGAGAGAGCAAATAAAACTTTCTTAGAAATGACTTCCAAACATAGATAGACAGACAGATAGATAGATACTCCCCCTTCCAGGAAGTGAAAATTAATCCCCCATACACTCTCTTCTGTTGGGTGTGAGCTAGACATAGGGACTTGCTTCCAAAGAATAGGGGTTCAGAAATGGAAAAGTAGTAAACTTCCAATGGGGAAACTTGGCAAACAAAAACTGACACAGTTAACATGACCAGGAATAGTCATGTTGATAGCATGTACCCCTAATAGGATGTGAAGAGAAGGGTGCTTCACCCCTGTGACTTTCTTCCCAAAACTTGTAATCTCACTCTACTCATGAGAAAAACATTAGACAAACCAGAGTTAGTGAACATTCTACAAAATACCTGGCCAGTACACCACAAAACTGTGCAGGTCATGAAAATCAAGAGACAACTGAGAAACTGTCACAAACTAGAGGAGATTAATGAGATATGATGACTGACTGTGGTCCCAGAGCAGATCCCGGAACAGAAAAAAGACGTACTGGAAGAATGAGAAAAATCCAAATAAAGTATGAAGGTCAATGGGCAGAAATGTGCCAATGCTAGGATTTTAGTTCTGACAAATGTGCGATGGTAATGTAAGGACATCATTCAGGGAAACTGATGAGGAATATGTAGAAACTCTGTACTATCTTTGCAACTTTCCATGAGTTAAAATTTTTCCAAAATAAAAAGTTAATTTTGAAAAATCCATTAATACTTTTTCTAGTCATCTTTAGAAGCAAATAGAGAAATAGTCCCCTGTTCATGGAAGAGGCTCCTTTTCTATCCTGAGACTTAAAAAAATCAATACTATAGACTTATGTCCCTCTGTGTAAATAGCTTAACATGGCTTAATGCTTTTTCTCAACCTTGTCATGACTGGACTGGGGGTCTTCCATTTTGAGTTTTGTTGGTGAAAAGAAACAGAGTTCAAAGGGCGACCCTTGATTCTTCTGAATCTTGAGCTCACGTTCAAGAAGTGAGCACCCAAGGGTCTTCTGCCAAAATAGTGACTTCCAGGATAAATTTATAAAATGCTAAAATTTACTAGAAAATAATTCAAGTTAATTACTGCTGAAACAGATTTGGCAATTTATTCAAAACCAAGAACCCAAGAATCATATGAAGACACAACCCAAATTAACTATACTCTCTTCTATCAACAACTATACACTTAATTAAGGGGAATTCCCTGGTGGTCCAGTGGTTATGACTCCATGCTCTCACTGCCAAGGGCCCAGGTTCAATCCCTTGCTTAAATATACTTAATTAATATGAGAATATATTTAAATGTATGTACTCTTTATGCTATGAGATAGCTATGTCTTCATAAACTCCTTAATCTACTTTAGTAGTTAACCAAATCTGAACGGGAATAATAAAAACAAGCTGAGTTAAAACCATCTGACCCTCCAAATTTCCAGGGTTGAAAATTTTAAACGTTTGCTTGTCTATTTTAACAAAGTACTGAAGTATACTTCAAAGCGTGGTATCAACTGTGATGCAAACAATCCCACAAAATTTCTATCAAGTCTATGGCCATTGTACTCTTAAGGATTAAGTAGATCCAAGAGAATTATGGGCTGTATCCCAGAGAAAATTCACAGCGAAACTGAAAGTGAAAGTGTTAGTCACTCAATCATGTCCAACTCTTTGCAACCCCATGGACTGTAGCCACCCAGGCTCTTCTGTCCATGGAATTCTCCAGGTAAGAAAACTGGAGTAGGTAGCCATTCCCTTCTCCAAGGGATCTTCGCAACCCAGGGATCGAACCCAGGTCTCCTACACTGCGGACAGATTCTGTACTGTCTAAGCCACAAGGGAAGCCCAGAGGAAATTCCCAAAGGAAAATCCTAGAGGAAGTTCACAGTAAATCTACAGTAATATCAAAAGGAAAAAATGTAATGAGGACATTTTATTTCTCTATGTCCCCAGATATTGACAACGGTGAGGTTCTAGTCAACTGAAAAATTGATGTAGGAAAACTAGAAAAAGACAGTCTGATTCAAGGCAAAATTGAAGCAATAACAGCATCAATCTACTAAAGAATTTAGTGATAGAAGAGTATAATCTACACTAAAAACACTCAGCAGGCAGTCTTCTACAATAATACCTATAATAGTAAATAGGCTTACATAAATCCATGCTTTCTTTGGACAGTTTTTGGTTTTCAGTGTTTAATTTTACTTGACATAATTCAAAGAAGTGGAGCCAAGAGTAAGAAAGGGCTTTTTTGTTTGTTTTTCTAGATGGAAACAGATGTGTATTAGAGAACAATCCGTCATGAGTAACTCATGTACTGCAGTCACAGAGCCCAGACAATATTACATCTATTCATCCTGAGGTTTCAGATTTTAGGGAATAGCCTTCTCTATTTAATTTTAAAATTCTCCTGAGTTCTACTTTACATACCATCTTCTTAAAGGAAAAATTCAACCTTGCTAAAATGCAACTTCAGTTTTCTTCTTTTAGTTGTAGACAAAACCTCATTTGCTTTGTTGCTCCCAGGGTTGCCTTTCTACCACTTTCTTCAAAAATAAAGATAACTTATTTCAACATTGTATATTATGCTAATCAAAAGTATTTATATGGGGATATAAAAAACTATTTAGTAAATATTTGTTCAGGTTTTTCCTAAGATGGTATGGAAGAATTCGAATGAACATTTTGGCCAACACGATTTAAAACAAAGAAAGAAAAGAAACCATAGAAATCTAGAGAGCTCTTCCTTTCCACTTTCTCTTCTCTTTTTTTTTTCCCAAAACAATTAAGTCCTAAAGTCATTAGGTGGAAACAAGCAGGAGAGGGAAAGTCATGGTGACCCTGGGTGAGGGTATATGAGCATCTATTTGCATAGAAGGAAGACCCAGCAAGGATGCTGGAGACGAAGCAGGAAAAGGAAGATGTCCATGCATGAGGGTGCCTGGCTCAGGGTACGGGAGACTGGGTAGAGTGAAAAGGGGTCAGCTTGGTGGTGTCCAGCTACAGCTGCAGGACCCCTGCAGTCACTGAGAGGACTGTCCCCCTTCCTGGGTAGAAATTCAAGATGGAGACTTGAGGTCCAAATAGGTTTCCAGATCTGAGAAAAGCAGGTACTTTTGTTCTACTTCCTCCATTAGATAAGGAAGGAGTCGCTTTCAGAAGAGCCGCTGACAACCTAAGGTGGCTGCAGAGGGGTATGGAAGGCAGCAGGTCAGGGCTAGAGATGGAGAGAGTGGCCAGCCTGCATAACCTCCGTGATTCTGCACAAGGAAAATGGAAGGGAGCTGGGACTAATGAGACAGCTAGTTTGCAGGCAGGTGGGGAGTGGGGAATGACCACCTCAGAGGATAAGGAGGCCCCACACTAAAGCTTGGGGCAGGTGGTTTTCAGCAGCAGCAGGAAAGATACTAAAACTCCCAGCAGCAATTGCTCTGTACTGCACTGCCCATGCCCAGAATATAAAGAACATGCTGCATCCTCAGCACATCAGCGGGGCCAGGAACTCACAGACAACATTTACAGAAGGCAGGATGCAGCCCGAAAGGACTGGAGGGTAACACAAGGACCGGATACCCATCCCCTACCCAGCAGGACAGTACCATGAGTTTCCTCTATTCCCAGAGGCCGTTGCCTGGGCAGAGGAGGGTAGGAGGAAGGAGAAATCCTGAATGGGAGTTTGAACTTTGAATGCCATAATGACCTGAAAGAGAAATACTCTGAACTAGTAACAGATTGACCTCAGTTGCAAAGAAATTTAAAGTCATTCATGTATTCATTCAAGATATGACTGTAAATTTCAAAACTAAGACCTCTATCTCCAATGTTATTTCTGCCTATCCAGTATTTATTCTCTCTTCTGATAAAAGCAGCTGAGCTTCCCTTGGTACTTTTTTCCCAAGGCCTGGATGTTTGTTTGATTTTGTAGCCTGCCAAGAAAGTACTTTCCTTCCTTTAAATTTGAAAGTAGGTCAGTTTGTTATTTGCAACTAAAGGATACAGCTGATACAAAGTATATAACCTCAGGTTTGTACACAAACCTGTCTTGTGCACAAGAGCTTGCACACACACACCTACACACACATGGACACAAGGAAAAGATGAGAAAGAAATCAGTGAAATGTTAATAGTGATCATCTCTGTGTAATAGGATTATAAAATATCACTAGTTTCTTCTCCCTTTGTTTCTAAATTTTTTACACTCCATAATGAGTACACATTGTATTTTTATTCAGAATATGAAAAGATAGATAAGTACTTGGTGGCTCAGAGGGTAAAGAATCTGCCTGCAATGCAGGAGACCAGAGTTCATTTCCTGGGTTGAAAAGATCCCCTGGAGAAGGAAATGGCTACTCACTCAGTATCCTTGCCTGGTGAATCCCACGGATGGAGGAGCCTTGGGGGGTACAGTCCATGGGGTCACAAAGAGTCAGACACGACTGAGCTACTAAGACTTTCACCTTCAGAGAAGTATTATTCATAATGTTCTGCAAAAAAACATTAGGAAGTCCAATTTATTAAAAAGACATGCCACTGATCTTTGTCTCTTGGCATCCTGGGCCAGTCAGCATCTGCGAGCCTAAGACCTGCAGGGCAGCACCAGAGAGCTACAGACCTGAGTTTTAGCTCTGGCTCTGTCCCTAACAGGCTGCGGACTTTCGATTAGTCTCTCAACCTCCCTGAGCCCCAAGCATCTTCATCTGTGAAATGAAGGATTGAACTGCCTATAAAACCATAGAGGTCACTGACCTATCAACCAGACCCAGGCTCAGGTTCCAACTCCCAACATTCTCAGATAAATGTGAGACAGGACAAGATGTCCCTGCTGGGCCAGCCACGTTTTATCTTTCAGAATACTCACAAGAGAACTCTACAGATGCCGCTTGTTTTGCTTCTGAGCCCGAGACCTAACAGTGTCACTTGGATGTTTTCCATCTGGTTTTCATGCTATCTGTTAGACGAAAGACTGACAGCCCCACATTGCCTGCCACCGGCATGAGAGCGCAGTGAGCACCTGGCCCTGACAGCAGCCCCAGATGAGCCTACGCACCCAGATGCTGCCACCTTTCTCCCTACCGTTAGCACACTGCCTCGTCATGGGTCCGTTACCAGAGGCATAGACAGCGGGAAAGGGCTTACGGAGGGATCCAGGGAGGGGCAGGCTTGCTTCTGCTGTTTCAATCCCGGGAAATCACAATGTGAAGGAAGCCCAAAGGAATGTGGCGCTGTATCTCACACCATATCCTCAGTTGGCAGGGAGTGGGTGTGTGGCGGGCGAGTTTGACCAGGCAGGGGACCTGGATGAAGCCCAGATGAAGAACATGCACAAAGAGGAGAGCAGGCATCAAGGACCTCCTGCACAGCTTAAATTCTGCTTCGGGAAACTCTGCTCAATGTTGTGTGGCAGCCTGGATGGGAGGGGAGTCTGGGGGAGAAAGGGTGCATGTGTATATGAATGGCTGAGTCCCTTCGCTGTTCACCTGAAACTATCACAATGCTGTTAATCGGCTATACCCCAACACAAAATAAAGAGTTTTTTTTTTTTTTTTTAAAGGAAAAGAGTACAGTAGGCATGAAGCTGTAAGGATGTCAGAGATCAAACTAGTAACTTTTATATCTGTTGTAAACAAACCATAACTTCACAAAACTAATTTCTTAGCTTTTTTTTTTTCTTCTTCCATTCTCATATCTATGTTTGGCAACTTCCTCTGGGAATCTGCTTCCTCTTTTTACACACATCTAAAACTCCTCTTTGGCTTCCTGGGGACAAACTCCCCATGTGGCAGAGTGATGCATGGTCGGAGGCTCTCCACCATGTCCCAGGAGACACCAAACTCTGAGGTCTCCAAGAAAAATAGAAGCCCTGAAGCCCTTTAATTCTCTACAGTAAACACCAACTGCCCAGTTTTCTGTACATCTTCATTTTCTAATCTGAGGGAAGAAAATAGAATGGAAATGGACTGGGTAACCTCTTCTAAGAAAAACTTGAATTTGTTAAATGCTTAAAAAGAGAAGAAGTAAAACTTGAATGCAGAAAAGATACAATAAAGCACGCTTGCAACCTTGGCAGTAACCTTACTAAGAGCGAGGAGCAAGGAGCGTAAAGGGAATTAGACCGCGTGGGAGTCAGGATCAGTCCAAAGAAGACAAGCCCGGGAATGTTTCAAGATGGGATCTAAAGAGATGGAGTGCGTCACTGAGTGAAGAAGGGAAAGAACAGGAAACACCAGAAGACACAGTCTTTCCAGCGAAAGAAACCCTGGAACCAGGAATGAGGAAGTTTAAAGGGTAGAAATGCTATTTAAACTAAAAGTGAAGAAAAGGAAAGAGAGAGGGAAAAAATAGCCATTTGTCTCTTTGCCAGAATGGAATGAGGAATGTGGGAGGGACTGAAGAATTCCAATAAGGAGGTTATCTCCCCCAAAGAATGCCTGAGAAAGGTTTTTTTCCACAAGAGATTAAGTCATTATTCTTAAATAACCCAAGAGGTCATACATGGTCTTTCTGGGGCTTACTAATATAATCGCTGAGCAGAAAAAAAAAAAAAAAGAAAATCTAGTATGAAGTAGGGGAGCAGGAAAGGATAAAGATCCCTCAAATTAAAAATACGAGGGCACTGTTCATTACATTGCAATGTTAGGAGCAAACTCAAAGGAGAATGTGTATGAAGGCTTTAATATCTTCAAAAGATCCCCTCTTCAACTCCTCAAAAAAGGAGGGCACGTCATTGGTTTATGGTTTTAAAAAAATGGGGGTTGGGGGGAGTAGAAAAAGTCCTGACTCTGCAGACAAGGCTGACATTACAGACTGCATCATAGTTAACTGCCTACCAACTATTCTTATTAAAAATGCTGCAGGACAGAAAGCCACAAACATCTTCTAAGTCTTCCTTTATCTCTCTCTCTCGTAAGTTGCTTCAAGTCACAAATATAGCTTTAATTCAGTGAATGAAAGTGTCACCTACTCACATTTTCTACTTTCAAACCCATAACCAAAATCAGTGAACAGCACAAGCTAATTTAATAAACAAAGAAAGTATAAAATAAAATTGTAGCCACTTTGAGAGAACTCTAGTTTCTTGATTATATTTTTAAAAAATCATTTCTATTCTGTTGTCAATGGAAATTTCTGGTAGTGGGTCTATCTGATAAACTTCAAAAACAATAGTTGTATTGAGCTGTTGGAAAGGAAGTTGTTATGACCAGATTGCTTCCTGTGGTGAACAAAGGGCTTTTGCTGACATGGCAACTTCATGGTTACACAGACAAGCCTGCAAATTTCGTCCTTCAGAAGTGAAAGTTGTTGATGTTGCTTAATTTCACTATTTCAAGAGGTAACAGAAATCTTTAGACTTATTTCCTTAGCTACAAATGTTACAAAGCCCATGTGGGTATCATCTTAAGGCTAAGAATAAAGGGCAAAGCCCACACCTGGTCAAGGATGCAGGGTTTGGAAATGAATGCAAGGATTTATTCACCTGAAGATGTTTTAAGAAGTTGAATGGATGTTTCAGGTTAGAAGGCTGAGTCTTGGGAATGAATGCATGAAAAAAAAAAAAAATAGGATACTTTCTCTTTCACATCCTTCCTTTCTCTTTTGTCATTGGTGTTGAGGGCATCATTGGTAGACAGAATGAAACGGGTCACTGTTGTGAGGATCAGGAAGTCCTAAAGCAGGTGTGCTTTCCCCTGGGTACTTTCTCTATGACAGGCCCCTTTCCCAGACCCCCTCTCCCATGGTTAAACCCATGATGAAAAAACCCCAGAGGAATTACTGTGGATCAACTGAGGCTACTTTCCAATGGTACAGCCTAGATCTGTACTGGTACTGGAAGAGAAAGCAAGTGTGTCTTGATAGGTATGTCTCTAAGTGAAAAATACAGATGCTTGTTGCATTTTTCATGATGAGGCATCGGGAGAAGACCTGACGGAAGTCCAGGAAGGAGCACAGAAAAGAGGTGTTAATGAGAAGAGAGAATTCAGTTTAGTACTTCAGACATTGGTTTTGCTTCAACTCCAACTGGGGACATTTTGCCTTAATACCTAAATAGAATAAACCCCAGCTTCGGGTTTTAAAAAAAGAAATTAGTCATATATTAGACATACATTGGAGAGTAATTATATCAGTCTTCCTTTGAAAATAGAAGCAAATCACTGCAACAGAACTGGTTATGTAATTTGCAAGGTCCAGCGCAAAATGAAAATGCAGGGCTCAAAACAAAGAATTCCAAGAGGGCAACAGCAGAGCATTAAACCAGGCAAGGGGCCCTTCTGAGCACAGGTCCTGTGTGACGGCTCTAGACATACATCCAAGAAGCCAGTGCTGCCCAACAATTAAGATCAGATTTGGATGGATTCAATAAAGCACTGAGGGTGGGGGAAATCCCACTGTAAAAGTTCAAGAGGGAGAGCTTGACTACTAAAAGCAGACCCAGTTACCCTGTGCCTTTATCTGAGCTTCAATAGGTCAGGACCATGCCCTCGATTCTACTTCCAGTCCTGGTATTTTACCATTCCAACAGATCACAGCCTGCTCACTATGAACAATGAGAGCTTGGAAGGACATCATACACAGCTCTCAAACCCGGAAAAGGCTGAAAATGTGTTCTACACAGTTTCAGCTCTCTTTAAATACTTTTACTACACTGTGAGTCCCAAGTAAATCTATGCTTTCATTGTTATGAATTAGTAGTTTCAGTTCTGGAGTAAAGTGAAAATACTACTGATAAGTCACTCTTTATTTCAAGTATTTCTAAAACACCAGTATAAATGCTATCATTTTATTTTAAAGGTTAAAAATTAGCAAAATTAAATATTTAATACCTTTAAATATAAAATTTTATCGATTTATTAGATATCAAACAAAAATGAAAATTTATAAAAATATAAATGTTAAACATTCATTATCCATGTGATAAAAATTTTCCATAGATAAATTATTCAAAACATTTAAAAATATATCAAACACTATATTTGAATTAAGATAATTGAATTAAAGGTGGTCCAGTGGCTAAGACTCTGCACTTCCAAAGCAGGGGGCATGGGTTTGACCCCTGGTCAGGAAACTAGATCCCACATGCCACAATTAAGAATCTGCATGCTGCAACAAAGATCAAAGATCCAACATGCCACATTAAGACCCAGTGCAGCCAAATAAATATTTTTTAAAAAGATAAATGAATTAACCATGAAAAGTCAGAAATAAAGTATACACTTTTCTCTCTTTTTTTAAATTTATCTTTTTATCGAAGGATACTTGCTTTACAGAATTTTGTTGTTTTCTGTCAAACCTCAACATTAATCAGCCATAGGTATATATATATCCTCTCCCTTTTGAACCTCTCTATCTCCCGCCCCATCTCACCCCTCTAGGTTGATACACAGCCCCTGTTTGAGTTTCCCGAGCCATACAGCAAATTCCTGTCGGCCATCTATTCCATATGGCAATGTAAGTTTCTATGTTACTCTTTCTATATATCTCACCCTCTCCTTCCTATTCTCTATGTCTGTTTCTCCATTGCTGTCTGGTAAATAAATTCTTCAGTACCATTTTTCAAGATTCCTTATATATCTGTTAGAATATGATATTTATCTTTCTCTTTCTGACTCACTTCATTCTGTATAATAGGTCTAGGTTCATCCACCTCATCAGAACTGACTCAAATGTGTTCCTTTTAATGACTGAGTAATATTCCATTGTATATATATAACATAACTTTTTTATCCATTCATCTCTCAATGGATATCTACGTTGTTTCCATGTTCTAGCTACTGTAAATAGTGCTGCAATGAACAATGTGATATTTGTGTCTTTTCCAGTCTTGGTTTCCTCAGGATATATGCCTAGGATTTCTGGGTCATATGATGGTTTTATTCCTAGTTTTTTAAGGGATCTCCATACCATCTTCCATAGTGGCTGTATCAATTTACAATCCCACCAATAGTGCAAGAGCATTCCCTTTTCTCCACACCCTCTCCAGCATTTATTGTTTGTAGACTTTTTGATGATGACCATTCTCACCAGTGTGAGGGGATATCTCATTGTAGCTTTGATTTGCATTCCTCTAATAATGAGTGATGTTGAGTATCTTTTCATATGTTTATTAGCCATCTATAGGTCTTCTTTGGAGAAATGTCTGTTTAAGTCTTTTTTCCCACTTTTTGATTGGTTTGTTGTTTTTCTGGCATTGAGTTGTATGAGCCACTTGGATATTTTGGAAATTAATTATTTGTCCATTGTTTCATTTGCTATTATTTTCTCCCATTCTGAGGGTTGTCTTTTCTCCTTACTTATAGTTTCCTTTGCTGTGCAAAAGCTTTTAAGTTTAATCAGGTTCCGCTTATTTACTTGTGTTTTTATTTCCATTACCCTAGGAGGTGAGTCATAGAGGATCTTGCTTTAATTTATGTCATCAAATGTACTGCCTGTGTTTTCCTCTAAGAGTTTTATAGTTTCTGGTCTTACATTTAGGTCTTTAATCCATTTTGAGTTTATCTTTGTGTGTGGTGTTAGTTCAGTTCAGTTCAGTAACTTAGTCGTGTCCGAATCTTTGTTACCCCATGAACCACAGCACGCCAGGCCTCCCTGTCCATCACTAACTCCCGGAATCCACCCAAACCCACGTCCATTAAGTCGGTGATGCCATCCAACTATCTCATCCTCTGTCATCCCCTTCTCCTCCTGCCCTCAATCTTTCCCAGCATCAGGGTCTTTTCAAATGAGTCAGCTCTTCACATCAGGTGGCCAAAGTATTGGAGTTTCAGCTTCAACATCAGTCCTTCCAATGAACATCCAGGACTGATCTCCTTTAGGATGGATTGGTTGCATCTCCTTGCAGTCCAAGGGACTCTCAAGAATCTTCTCCAATACCACAGTTCAAAAGCATCAATTCTTCAGCACTCAGCTAGCTTTATAGTCCAACTCTCACATCCATACATGACTACTGGAAAAACAATAGCCTTGACTAGACGGACCTTTGTTAACAAAGTAAAGTCTCTGCTTTTTAATATGCTGTCTAGGTTGGTCATAACTTTCCTTCTAAGGAGTAAGCATCTTTTAATTTCATGGCTGCAATCACCATCTGCAGTGATTTGGGAGCCCAGAAAAATAAAGTCAGCCACTGTTTCCACTGTTTCTCCATCTATTTGCCATGAAGTGATGGGACCAGCTGCCAGGATCTTAGTTTTCTGAATGTTGAGCTTTAAGCCAACTTTTTCACTCTCCTCTTTCACTTTCATCAAGAGGCCCTTTAGTTCTTCTTCATTTTCTTCCATAAGGGTGGTGTCATCTGCATATCTGAGGTTATTGATATTTCTCCTGGCAATCTTGATTCTAGCCTGTGCTTCCTCCAGCCCAGCATTTCTCATGTATGGTGTTAGGAAGTGTTCTAATTTCATTTTTTTATAGGTAGGTGTCCAGCTTTCCCAGAACCATTTATTGAAGAGGCTGTCTTTTTCCCGTTGTATATTCTTGCCTCCTTTGTCAAAAACAAGGTGCCCATAGGTGCATGGGTTTAATCTCTGGGCTCTCTATCTTGTTCCTTTGGTCTATATCTCTGTTCTTGTGCCAGTACCATACTGTCCTGATGACTGTAGCTTTGTAGTATAATCTAAAGTCAGGAAGGTTGATTCCTTCAGCTCCATTCTTCTTTCTCAAGACTGCGCTGGCTATTTGGGGTCTTTTGTGTTTCCATATGAATTGTTAAAAATGCCATTGGTAATTTACAGGGATCGCATCAAACTTGTAGGTTGCGTTTGGTAGTATAGTCATTTTCACAATATTGATCCTTCCTACCCAGGAACATGGAATATCTCTCCATCTATTTATGTCATCTTTGATTTCTTTCATTAGTGTTTTATAATTTTCTGTGTACAGTTCTTTTGTCTCCTTAACTAAGTTTATTCCTAGATATTTAATTCTTTTTGTTGCAGTGGTGAATGGAAGTGATTCCTTAAATCCTCTTTCTGATTTTTCATTGTTAGTCTATAGAAATGCAAGTGATTTCTGGGTATTGATTTCGTATCCTGCAACTTTGCTAAATTCACTGATCAGCTCTGGTAATTTTCTGATACTATTTTAGGGTTTTCTATGTCCAGTATCATGTCATCTGCAAACACTAAGAGCTTTACTTCTTTTCCAGTCTGGATCCCTTTTAAGAAATAAAGAATACACTTTTAATAAAAATGCTTTATAAGAACAAAGTGCATGTGTGCTAAGTCGCTTCAGTCGTGTCTGACTCTTTGTGACCCTAAGGACCATAGCCCACCAGGCTCCTCTGTCCATGGAATTTTCCTGGCAAGAATACTGGAGTGGGTTGCCATGCCCTCCTCCAGGGGATCTTCCCAACCCAAGGACTGAACTCACATCTTTTATGTCTCCTGCATTTGCAGGCAGGTTCTTTACCACTAGCACCACCTGGGAAGCCATAAGAAGGAAGGCATCAGTTACTTGTCATGATTCATCCTTGAACAAAATTTTCTAGTTTTTTTTCCAGCTGCTGCAAAAGTGTTCTGACTATATATTAGTTGGAAGAAATGGAAAGGAATAATTACATGTGTCATCTCCAAATAATTTTCTCTGGCCCTTCATTTTCAATTAACTCTGTTTATTATTTGATAACTTCGAGATGAACTTTGGAAGCAATTTTTTGTTTCAGAGACTACAATGTTTTGATTGATAATGATTGCCTTGTTTTACTGATATTTTAAAGGAAAGTATTTCAAGTTCATATTCATTTTCTTTAATTTTATTATGTATAAATGAAGATTCCCAAATAGAGCTGTATCAGTTTCAAAATCAGTATTTTTACATTCCATTTGTACAGAAAATCTTTGCACTGGGGGTAAAATTTAATTTTTAAATAGAAGTTTTCCACTTCCACATTATGGTTACTCACTGAGACTCTCATAAACGCAAACCTGTCTGGAGTAGCTATCTTTCTGTATAAACTGAGTTTTGGGGTCATTGTTCTTGATCTCAAATCATAAGTGATTCAATAATATTTTTTGAGTTAAATTTTTTGTAAAACAATAATTTTTTTCAAAACAATAGAACAGTGTTATCACACAAGCAAAAAATCAATATGTAGGGGGTCACAGTCCATGTCACAAAGAGTTGGACATGACTGAGCAACTGTACAACAACAAGGGCATTACAAATATCACTACACGAAAGAGTAGCAGTTACAAAACACCAGTTTGCCATCACTGTTATGGTTCATTTGCTGTGGTGACCCAATCTCTCATGTATATACAAAAGTTAGTTTTATTTTGAGAATTCCAAGGTTATCCTTGAGAAAAGTAGAAACACGCTGTAGTATCAAAAACCCGAGGTTAGAATTAAATTTAAATCATAATTAAATTTCTGATCAATGAACAATCCAGAAATATTTCCAAGTTAAGACCAGGCAACAGTATGACAAAGAGCATAACACCATCGACATAGCATCTCCATCATCGACTCATGCTTCACACTCTGATAGCAGCCAGCTTGGGTTATGAAGTAACCTTGGCAATGGAGGTTCACCCTCAATAGAACAAGAAAAAAGGACCCTGGATCCCTGATACAGGGGACGGCCAAACCAGCCTTGAATTGACTACTTCAAGACATTTACAAGACAGAAAATACTTAGGTCATTGTTATCTGAGATTTTCTGCCACACACAGTCAAGCTAAAAAGACAGAATTCTGTGTACCAAGCATGCTGCTTCAAACACAGAACCTGAACTATGTGGTACTGGTTCAGTGAAAGTAGTTGGCATACTTCCTAGGGGCTGGAAGGTAGCAGCCCTTCTTATGGCTTTTGCTGTTGTTCAGTTGCTAAGCCATGCCTGACTCTTTTGTGACCCCATGGACTGTGGCCCACCAGACTCCTCTGTCCTTGGGATTTCCCAGGCAAGAATACCGGAGTGGTTTGCCATTTCCTTTTCCCAACCCAGGGATCTTCCTGACCCAGGGATCAACCCACACACATCTCCTGCATCGGTAGGCAGATTCTTTACCACTGAGCCATCAAGGAAGCCTCTTTGGTCTTAGAAAATATTTAATAAAACTGTTACTTACAATAACTCAGAATGTAGACCACTTGCTAATTAAGAATGTGGTACTTGGAAAATGGTCAGAAAATATAAGAATACTTATTGGCTATGTCAAATTCTTACAAGCTTCAGTTACAGCTAGCCAGACTTCAAGCAAAGCTGGAAAGGGCTTCAGTTCTGCTGAGAGAGAGCTACTCTGCTGATAGCCTGCAAACAAAAGGAACTGAAATCTGATCAATTAGGGCTTCCCTAATTGGGAAGATCTTCCTCACTTGGGAAGATCCCCTGGAGTAGAGAATGGCAACCCACTCCAGTATTCTTGCTTGGAGAAGTCCATGGACAGAGGAGCCTAGTAGGCTACAGTCCATGGGGTCACAAAGAGTCAGACACGACTGAGTAACTAATGTGACGTGTGAAGATTTAAAAAGCCAAGGCTTCTCTCCCCCAAATGAAATAGTTTTAAGCAGTGCCTTACAAACCACAGGAGACCTGGGTTCAATCCCTGGGTTGGGAAGATCCCCTAGAGAAGGGAAAGGCAACCCACTCTAGTATTCTTGCCTGGAGAATTCCATAGACAGAGGAGCCATGGGATCTATAGCCACAGGCTATAGTCCATAGGATCATAGAGTCGGACACGACTGGGCAACTAACACTTTCACTGCCTAGAAACCACAGTCTTAACAGTACATATACCCTATCTTACGAAAGTTGCTAAGGAGATGGATTTAAGACTTTTGCCTTCTCCAACCTGTCCGTTGCTTTAGTTGACTCCCTAGTTACCATTAGCTGAGTGACGGGAAATGAACAGAACTCAAAGGCTACCAAGAGATACCAGAGTTTTCATGCAAAAAAAAATTATGTCTACACAAGTATTTTGCCTGTCATTACTTACATATGGAACTGACCAAGATTACAGAGCACTCTATTGCCAAGGAATTCCCACAAGACCAGCTTGCAAAAGGCTGAGACTGTTCAACTCCAATAACCCACTGGGCATCTAAATCTGAACCAACAGAAAGTAATGGATACAGTAGCCTCTCCAACGGCTACCTCACTGGAAGATAATGAAATCTTACCATGGAAGATAATGAACAATGAAGAATCTCTCAGAGGGCAGTGGCAGGGCTACAGAGGATGATGGGCAAGGGAGTTCCTCCAGGGAAGCAGAACCAGGAATTCCAAAGCGGGTGGGGTGAGAAAGGGCTAATCCAGAACTTACCCTCCTCCCAGAGAAGACAGTCTTTCCTATATCTGTATATTGGAATTCTAGGGATACCGGATCTTCCCTTTACCAAATGGGTGTTTCTATTTTAGCTATCTTGCTCCTATACCACCATGGTATAAAGTAAGAGAAGCAAATACCTTATCCTTCAGTTTGTAGCTCGTTGAACCAAGAGGACCCACATTTAGAACTGGTAGAAAAGACCGTACTTTATTCAGATTCTAGACTTCAGGCCTTTGATCTGACTGAGACTTTGAAATTGTCTCTCTTGGGAAGATAGCAGCGAATGTATTATTTACACAGGAAGAAGGGTGTACAGAGCAGACACTGGCAAAGACTGATGGTTGTTCCCCAACAGATTCTGTAGCAAGAGAACTCTTGATTTGTATCTAGTCATTCAGCCACCTGAAATAAAAGCTACATTTTCCAGACTTCCCTGTAGTTAAGTACAGGGTCTTTAAGCCACGTGACTACATTCTTATCAAAAGGATGCAGATAAAAGTGGCACACACATTTCTAAGATGCAACCTTAAAGGGAAAAGACATACTCTTCTCTTTCCTTGTCTTCCTCCCCAGTAGTGGAATATAGACCTAGTGAATGGAACTGCATCAGCTCTTCTGGACAAATGATCTTGTGAATGGAGGTCATGCAGAAGCCTGGGTCTCCAACACTGTCAAGCGTTACATTATGGCTGGATCTCCAACCTCTAGACCTGCAATGTTCCACACACTACTCTTCAGCCATATGTGGCCATCGAGCATTTGAAATAAAGCAAATTCCAACTTAGCTGAAAGTGTCAAATGCATATCAGACTTCTATTTTAAAAAAAGTAAAATATCTCAATAATTTTATATTAGTTACAAGTCTAGCTATAACATTTTGTATACATTGAGTGACCAAAATATATCACTAAAATTAATTACAACTGTTTCTTTTTACCTTTTTAATATGGCTGCTAGAGAATTTTCAATTACATATGCGATTTGCACTGTACTTCTATTGAACAGCCTTGTACTAAACTTCTATGGGGGGAAAAAAATCTTCTTTCTTAAGCCCTTGTTATTTTGGATTTTCTGTCACTCACAATTGAAATTCATCGTAACAAATTATTTACAAATACCTTTTTAAAAATTCTGTCTCACATCTCAGACCTCTCATCTGAATTCCAGATACATATTTTCAAACATCTACTTAACATTTCACCTTGGCTATCTCAAAGGCATTTCAAACCTACAGGTCTCATATTGAATTCGTGATCCTTTCCTACATACACCCACATTCAAAACAGTTTCTCTTCTACTGTATTCTCAGTGAAATCACTACCATCCATCCAGTTATACAAGCCAGGGGACTATGTATAGTATTCTTTGACATTCACCTTTCCCTCACTCAGAATGCTCAATTTATCATGAAGTTCTAGAAAGTGAATCTGAACTATCTCTCCACTACTCCACTTAACTCCACCACATAACCACTCTCTAGTCTTAACCATCCCCCTTTCTGGAATATTCCCAGGTGGCACAGTGGTAAAGAATCTATCTGTCAACGCAGGAGATGCAAGAGATGCAGGATCAATCCCTGGGTTAGGAAGATTCCCCTGGAGAAGGAAATGTCAACCGGCTCCAGTATTCTGGCCTGGAAAGTTCAATGGAAAAAGGAGCCTGGTGGGCTACAGCCTATGGGGTTGCAAAGAGTCAGACAAAACTGAGCATACACAATACACCTTCCTTTCTACTCTGATCTACTATGATAGTCTCATCCAGCCTCTTCATTCCAGTACTTTTTTCATGCTGGCAACAGAATGTTCTTTTCTGAAACTTAATCTGGTCATATAAGCCTCAAGTTTAAAAACTTTGGATGGCTTCTTATTGCTCTTAAGGTAAAAGCCAGTCTCCATTTAAAGGGCCATAATACTCTACATTGTCTAGCCCACTCATCCCTTACTCTCTGTACTCCTACCACATGAAATGCAGCATGCTCTGTCATGTCAGAGGGCCTTTGCTTATGCTGTTCTCCCCATCTGTGTTTTAGGGCCTTCCCTTCATCCTCTCTTTGCCCAGTTGACTCCCATTCATACTCTGGAAACTAGGAAAGCTTTTTCTGACCTCCTGTATATTATATATGAACATTATATATTCTCACAGAATTATATTTCTCTCTCTTAGACGACAGTCTTACCTTATAACTATATGTTCACTTTAATTTATGTCTGTCTGTGAAAATTGCAACAGTGTCTGTTTTGGTTTTCTAGCCACACCAATGAGAAGTCCACGCACCACAACTAGAGAGGAGCCCCAGCTCTCGGCAACTGGAGGAAGTCCACTGGAGCAACAAAGACTCAGCGCAGCCAAAAATAAATTAAATAAACAAATAAAAATGTTAAAAGCCGATCACTCCTGATGTTGAATTTTTATTAGAGATGGTGAAGTATCTACTTCAAAAGCGCATTCAAAAAAAACTTCTTTTGCAACCCTTTGCTGCCGTAACACTTTGGGGCCTGACTTTTTATTTTCATAGGTTTAAAGATATATTTTTTATTTCTGTTGAATTTTGTCACTAAAGATACTTATTACTAAAAAATATTTCTGGTGGATCAAATCATATCTTAAAAGCAAATAAAGAGGAGACAATAAGAAACACAAAAAGGAAGGGTTTAGGGACCTCCCTGGTGGTCCAGTGGTTAAGACTCTGCACTTCCAATCCAGGGGCACAGGGTGGATCCCTGGTCAGCTTGCCATGCAGTGTGGCCAAGAAAAAAAAAAAAAAAAAAGTTGCAGGGAAGGTTTAAGAGAGACAGGAAGAAAAGAATACTTAGAAACTGCTTGTTGGGAAACTGTCCTCCATGGATCTCTCACATTTCTGCCTGTCGTGCAAGCAAAGGAACTGACTCCCCTGACCCACACGCCACCGGATAATCTTTTCAAGGATGTTTGTAAGAGAACAACCTTGGAAGAATGAAGGAGTATGTCTCTTTGGAGCAGAGGGCAGGTTTAGTTCGTTGTGCAGCACAATTGAGATAATGTTGGGCAAAGGTTGCAGTTCCCTTATAATTGACTCGGGGCTCCTAAGCTCGGGGTCCCTCCGCTGTGATGGAACCCCCTGCTTGTATAGTGTTTGCCTGGACCACTGCACAGCAGCTCCCCAAGGCTTGTGGGGGCACAAATGACCTGAACACAAAGCGTGTGCTGCCTGATGTGCTGTACGTAATAGTCCTCCTTCTCTGACCTAGGAATCTCCTGTCTTTTGCCAGCATCTACACATTTAGATATATGATTTCATCCACATTCTAGAAGCCATTTTAAATGGTTATGGTTCCCAAGTCTGTATCTCCGGTTCTATCCTGTCTTCAAGTCCCAGACCAGTTGAAATGCCTGTCAACTTGGCTATTTCAACAGGCAATTGAAAAAAAAAAAAAAACTGGAATAAGTATATCTTTTCACTCCTTCCTTGGGCTTCCCAGGTGGCTCAGCAGTAAAGAATCCACCTGCCAATGAAGGGGACTTGGGCTCGATCCCTAGATTCCCTGCAGAGGGAAATGGCAACCCACCCCAGTATTCTTACCTGGAAAACCCCATGGACAGAGGAGCCTGGCGGACCAAGGTCAATGGGGTCACAAAGAGTCGGACATGATTGAGCAACTAAATGAAAACATTCCCTCCTTTCTTTTCATGGTTAATGGAATCAAGATCCTCAAATCTCTCAAGCGAAAAACTGATTCTGGAGTCCCTCCTCTTCTTAGCCATCTACACCCCAATCCTATCTTTTATTTTTCCAGAAATACACTCAAAGTATGACCATTAGCCCCCATTTCTACTGCGAGTAATTAATTCAGGCTTTTCTGATTTCTATCCCAAATTAATGGCACGGTGCTCTATCTGGTCTCTCAGCCTCACCTCAATCTCACCTCCACTCCATTTTCCTGCCACAATTATCTTCTTCCCAAATGTGATTACATCCTTCCTTTTAACGGTTTCTCTTGATTTCCCACTAGCTGCTCCATGAAGGCCCAGATTCTTTTGTCTGGGTATGATGCCCTTCATGGCGTAACCAATATGCTGTTCCAATTTCATTTCCCACTCCCTACCACAGCCCCAAGGTCCAAGCCACAATGAACTTCTCACATATCTTTTCATAACGCGGTGCCTTTGCACATTTTGTTCTCTTTGCCTGAAATGCCCTTTCTCCCTCTACTTCATACAGCAAATTTCCATTCTATCCTCAAGAATACCAAGAGCTCACCTCCCACACAGATGTAGAGAATGGACTTTTGGACACAGCGGGGGAAGGAGCAGGCAGGATGAACTGAGTAAGTAGCCTTGACAGATATACATCATCATGTGTAAAACAGAGAGCTGGTGGGAAGCTGCTGTGTAACACAGGAGCCCGACTGGCATTCTGTGATGACTGAAAGGGATGGGATGGGAGGTTGGGAAGGAACAGATATCTAGTTATGACTGAATCGTGTTGTTATGCAGCAGATACCGACACAACATTGTAAAGCAGTGACTCTCCAATTAAAACATAAATTTTAAAAAGATAAATAAGAAGTGGAAAACATTTTTTTGTAAAAAGGACTCACCTCCTCTCTCAAGCCAGCCCTGATGTTCTCAGCGTCTACCACAGCACTTATTTCTGTGTATTCAATTTATTTCCTCATGCATTTACCTCTTCCACTAGACTGAATTCTTTAAGAATAAGGATCATAGGTTTTCATTTTTGAGTCCTAAACGCCTATGCACAAGGTCTTGAATGTGGCTCAAAAAAAATGCTCATTAGCTTAATAACAACTTCTTATGTTAAATCAGGGTTCAATGAATGCCTTAGCCTGGAGTCAATTCTTGAGCAACTAAATGCTGTTATTTTACATATTTTCCATATTCTGTATTACATAAATTTTATTCTTGGAACCCTTTATTCTTTAGGTTACTTCATGCTTATGCTCAGTCATGTCCGACTCTGTGATCCCATGGAGTGCAGTTCGCCAGGCTCCTCTGTCCATGGGATTTTTCAGTCAAGAATACTGGAGTGGGTTGCCATTTCCTACTCCAGGGGATCTTCCCAACACAGGGATCAAACCCACATCTCTCACGTCCCCTGCATTGGCAGGCTGATTCTTTACCACCTAAACAAACATAGTAACTATCACATAGGGGAAAAAACACATTTAAATTTTATTCATTATTCAAAGTTTAAGAATTTTGGGAAGGGAAAATACAGATGCTATTAGCTAAATTAAGGATCAGGAGTATCTATGAATTATCTTTGCATCCCTTGGGGTCATGAAAAATCAAGAATGTGACCATTTGACTAGATACAAATGTATTACTGATCACATCATTCCTTATAATATCTGGAATTTCACTAATAAAGTAAAAGAATCTAATTTGAAGATCCCAAGAGATTATTCTGTATACAAAATTATATTCTGTTCTGAGTGTGGATTTCATTGGTTTGGGCCTTAGCATTTTACAGTCTACTGCAATATATAGCTTGTCATTTTATCAAACTGAACAAATACCTCCTGCGCTATCTCAGAAACACGTCAAGGTCCTTGAGGACAGAGAACTTTTACTTATCCCTTCTCCTCTCCGGGTGAATCATTCTGAATGCACCTTTGCTGAACTGTATTAAACGGAATGCTTCAGTCTTTCTTTACAAAATTCTAGATGATATTCTAATAAGGCATACTCATCAACTATCTGATATAATAAAACACATGTGCATTAGAAAGAATGAAAAGATCTGCTTTTACTCTTGTGTACTATTTAGCAGAAATAAATAGAGAAATGTTTTTAGGCACTCTTCGGGCAGAGGGACCTGCAGAGTAATTGCTGACTCAGTCACTGGAGGTGAAAACAGTTTACTTCTGTCAACTAAAAGAGAGAGTACGTAACAGACCCAGGGAAAGGAGAAATATTTTTGCTTCACAGACTACAGAACTGTGAACACAGAAAGAGCTAGATGCTGGGCAAAGCAAAAATAGGGTGTTTATTTATTATGGAGGCTTTTAAAGTTTGGGGTATATAAAACAACTAAACCAAAAGATAACTTTGACAATATTTCCTAATGCCTGAAAATCCTTAAAAAAATTTAAATTTAACAATGTGAAAAATGAAAAAACATTTTAATAACACTGGCAAAGTCATCAAGTTATAAGATGTCCCTCCAATGTCATTTCGGTTGGTATTCAGCCATAACCTCCATGAGTTTTATTTTTTTCTGAATGGGCTGGGCAGTGAAACCCACAAGATTTGCCCTCTGGGAGAGAGCCACTTAAAACACAGAGCTCTGCGCACTCATCACACACAAGAAAGCAGTGAATCATTCATCTTCCAGCCAAAATTAAGATGGGTAATTGCATGGCTATCAACCTTGGCAGTTAATGTTTACATTCAGAATTTGGGGTAAAGGATAAATGAGTTTTTAACAACAATGACAGAAATTATATGAAGTGAATTATTAATGACATTCTAACTGGAAAGAAACTAAATCTTTTTTTTTTTTTTCTTTTTGATGGCAATAGTAAATGTTTTAAAGGTATATTACTTGTTTTTCAGCCTGTCTTTTTCTTGACCACAACCAGCACAGGATATAATAATTCTAAAATAACAACCTCCTAAGTTATGTTATTGTAGAGTAGTTTTACAGCCCAACCCAAAGCAAAATAAACATCAGTAAGAAATTCTTCCCATGAATCAACCCAAGGAAAGATTGACACTAAAGGCTCACACTAATTTTTAAATGCCTAAGAAAGGTAGAACTCTGAGGTATGACAGTTTCATTGCTAATTTATGTCATCCAAGGTTTCATCAGTTGAGCAATTATTCAATTAGGAAATAATATCTTGAGAGTCTTATTGGCTCTAGTTGTAATCATTTACAAACAACTGATAAACTTAAGGATATTTCAAAGGATCAAACTGTTCATTTACTTAGTGCTACTGGTTGAAATTAAATGAAACCTAAATGCAATTTCGGTTTCATTTAAAATAGGTGACAAGTATTTTTTTCTTAATACAGAACATAGAGGTGACTGATTCATCATAGTCTTTGTTTTCACATTAGCCATTTAGCATCCAAGAAACTTAATATATCATGGGAGGTGGTGCAGTAGGAGCCATATTTCTGAAAATGAAAAATGCTGTTTTCATATACTCTTTCTGTTGGCTCTTAAATTCAAACATTTAGAGAAAATATGTTTTCCTTGATTAAATGTCCTGACTCAGGCAGAATTTAATAACAACTTTTTTCTAAGCTGAATCATTGTTGTCTTGATGCTGCTACGTGGTGGCAACACATTAAATGTTTCATTCTTCCATGTACCCCAACCCCACTACCACCAAAGAAGTTCCTCTGGACTTGGTCATTCTTTGGAAACAAACAACTGATTAACTTATTGATGAATATACAGGGCTTCCCTGGTGGCTAAGTGGTAGAGTCTACCTGCAGTGTAGGAGAGGTGGGTTCTATCCCTGGGTCAGGAAGATCCCCTGGAGATGGAAATGGCAACCCACTCCAGTATTCTTGCCTGGGAAATGCCATGGACAGAGGAGCCTGGGGGGCTACTGTCCATGGGGTTGCAGAGTCAGATACGACTTAGCAACTAAGTAGCAATAAACAACAAAGAACATACAGAGGTGAAACAAAAAATGCAAAAAACATATTTTTAAAATTCTAACTGGTTATAATTACTATTTTCAAACTAGTCTCCTCTATTCTTTGATTAGCCTAGGTTGAGAAATTAAATATAGACCACTTAAATAAATCACACTTACAAATCAATTCATATATTTAAGTCACATAGGTTCAGGAAACTATACTCTTATTTCAGAATTCTTATTTGAAAATTTAGATGCTTCATAATTTTTTCAACATTAAATGAGCTTTTATATTTCATCAACTGCAGGGCCAATAATAAGGCTTTGTATTTAGCATGCTGTCTTTCATCTTTGGCCTTTGAAACACTTTACAGGCCTTAATTGATTTCCACCACACCCCTCTGAGACAGGCTGGTATTATTATCCCCTTTTTATAGTTGAGGAAATGAAGACAAAAAGAAATTAGTATGAGATTTGCCCACTGACATAGGAAAAACCAGGGACTCACTCAGGGTGATTACAAAACTCCTCAACAGATAACCAAGCTGTTGGCTCTTCATTTTTCCTTCCTATCAGCATCAGTGGTTTAACCTTCTTCACAGAAAAAGTTTCTCATTTACCAGAGTTAAGCTGAACCACTTTCTCATTATGAAAATTTTACATTGCCTCTTAGAAGATTTATTTTACTGCTTTCTTTTTGTTATAAAGTATATTTTTGATATTTTGCAACTAAATGTATAACTTGATACCCTGAGAAAATTATAGAGTATGCCTTACTTTCAATGAGATATAAAACTTTCAGGAAATATCTAGCATACAGTTTAGATCATTTATAGGGATATTTTAGAGTCCACAGAGGCCATTCACCAGAAATCTTTATATAACGTTAGGATACGAACTCATGAAGTGACTCATCTTGGCTTGTTCGGGCTTGTGCGTTTTGTGAACTGAAGGTCTGCCATAAACCCAGTTATGACTAGTTTCTCTGTCTATTGCATTATGTCTCGCATTGACTGTGAAAGTAAAATGTGCATATCCATATTTCTATCAGAGCCCAATGGCACATGTCTGCTACTGAAGCGAAATGAAAAAAGAAAATGAACACTTTTTTTCCTTCCTTTTTCTGTTGAGACATTCCAAAAAGTTTATCTTCAGGCTTAACCAAATCCAGCAGCTTTGCTTTTCTAGCTCTTCCATGACCAGCATGTCTTATTAAGAGAGATAATGCCCCTCTTTCAAAACAAAATGTCTTGTCTGGATGGAAATGCTTATTGGGAGATATCTCTATTATTAGATTTATTTCAAGTTAGGTTTTCTTGTGCTGCCTACCAGCCCACTAAATCATACCAGATCCTCATGCTTCCAACAAATGGTCTCTCTTCAGATTGAACTCTTCTTTTCCCTACTCAGCTTTGAATCATTTGTATAAAATATAAGGCAGTGTTTACCATTGAGGAAAAAGTAAATAGAGGAATGGCAAAAACACACCATTTTAACTTTGAAACTTTTGAAACTACACTATTCAAATATGTTATGCTCCTTACCTTTCATACCCACTCACTTTCCTTATATAATACCACCAGTCTTTATGTTTAGGACATTATTAATCATATGATAAAGCTTCCCTGGTGGCTCGAAGGTGAAGAATCTGCCTGCAATATGGGAGACCCAGGTTCCACCCCTGGGTTGGAAGATCCCCTAGAGAAGGAATGGCAACCCACTCCAGTATTCTTGTCTGGAGAATTCTATGGACAGAGGAGCCTGGCAGGCTATAGTCTGTGGGGAAGCAAATAGCTGGACATGATTGAGCAACTAACACACATACACAATCATATGTTACCAGCAGTAAACATTTTGTTTCAAAATTCTGTGATATTACACAGGGAACTCTGCTTAATATTCTGTAATAACCTAAATGAGAAAAGAATTTGAAATAAATACATGTATAACTGAATCACCCTACTATGCATGTGAAACACAACATTGTTAAGCAACTGTACTCCAGTATAAAATAAAAATATTTTTAAAAGAGTAAAAAATTCTGCTTTACTAAATTATAATAAAGATCACCATGTTGTGTATAAAATATGGATATATACACATATGTACATCATATATTTTTGTTGTTGTTTAGTTGCTAAGTTGTGTCCAACTCTTTTGTGACCCCATGGACTATAACCTGCCAGGCTCCTCTGTCCATGGGTTTTCCCAGGCAAGAATACTGGAGTGGGTTGCCATTTCTTTAACCAGGGGATCTTCTCGACCCAGGAATTAAACCTGCATCTCCTGCACTGCAGGCGGATTCTTTACCCTGAGCCATCTGGGAAACCCATGTAAATATATATACATACATTTCAAGAAGAATAGCAAGACTTTTCAATATGAATGAATAATTTACTCTAAGTCTCAGGTTTGATAGAACCCTGTAGTTAGCAAACCTCAATTGCTAGATATTTTAAATATCTTCCAAAGTCCACCAGTGTGTACCTATTCAGTTTAGATATGTTATAAAATAATCCTTCCCTCTTAAAGTAGAAATATGTTCTATTTCCCTTAAATGAAATATCTCAATTGAAGGACACATCTTCTTTCAATATTTACTGCAACTTATAATGGAATTCTTATTGTAAAGTTTGGATAGAATCAGTTATACCCACTTGCCAAATACTCCTAAATATTTACTTTACGGAGTACCTGATAAATCTGCCTGTTCTATTTGGCAGTTTAAATGAGGTCAATTTCACCATTTGGAGCTAAGCACCATACAGCACCCTTATCTTGCTAACAGCTAATCTGAAGTAGTTAAGTAGTAATTTATTGACTTTCCTCTTTTTAACTGATGCAGCAAGCATTACAAAACAGAAGAGAAAAAAAAACCAATAACATGCAATAATCCTCACTGATTTCAAGGTAGAAAGCTTGGTAAACTATTTTCAATTCAAAATAAACTTAAAACCATTTTCATACTGTTAGTGGATTCCTTCCTGTGCAGGACTAAAACATCACGGAGTATACTTAATGAACTGTGCAAGGAATGAAGGGTGCTTCCCAGGTGGCTCAATGGTAAAGGATCTGCCTGCCGATGCAGGAGACACAGGTTTGATTCCTGGGTTGGGAAGATCCCCTGGAGAAGGAAATGGCAATCCATTCCAGTATTGTTGCCTGGGAAATCCCGTGGACCGAGGAACGTGGTGGGCTACAGTCCATGGGGTCACAAGAGTCGGACTCAACTTAGCAACTAAACAACAACGAGAAGGAATGAAACCTTTTTGCTCTTACAGAGTTCACATCAGAAATAGAGCAAAGCACATTACATTCTTCTCTCATTGTAGTAAAATCCCTATTCAATCTCCTAGGTGACTCTCTGTTGCTGTATATCATGACTTTTAAGGATATAATGTGAATAATATGATACTTATTATTAGTAGTGGTAGTCTTTCTAATAATCATTCTATCATGCCTTAATAAACCAGACTCACATGTGCTCCAGGCAAATGAGTTCAGTTTCAAAAGCGCTTTCATTATTTTTACTGAGAGCAATTCACCAAAACCTCCGCCCTCTTTTCCAGAATCGACTCTTCATTGTTGTTTCTCTTTTGATTTACAGTGAATGAAAAGCTGCTCTAACATTATGGAGTTCTGTTCTTTACAGAAAACTAGCTCTGCTGAGGGATAAAGTACATATATATTAATTAGTAGCATATGAAGATATAATTATTTGAAAGCAGACAATATGAAATTCGATGAAGTAGATAATAAAGGAGGATATTTATTCACCATAAAACATTTCTCTGGATCAAGCCATGTACTGGGCACTGGGGAGACAAGATACAGACACAATCCTTGCTCTCAGGAACTGACAATCTGGTTAGATTAAATAGAAATTGCTTCCCCGCCACCCCAATTCTAATGTTTATCATTCTAATTTGGGCATTTATCACTTCCTGCTTAGATTACCACAATGGTCTCGAAAAAGAGGCTAAATTGATTTAGCCTTTGGTAAATCCCCCTATTTGATCCTTCCTGGATTGCCTATTCATTCTACCTCTCCCTTTTAAATAATAATAATAATATTAATGTAGGATTGTGTAATCCTGCTCAAAAAGCTTAAGAATTGATGCCTTTGGAATAAAGTTCTAATTTTTTAACACTTCTAAAATCTGATGCCAATCTACTCACCAGTCCTAACTGCTGTATTATCCCCATACTATAAGTTAAACTATACAGCAAATCATTCCCTATATATGACACATTCTTTCCCATATTTCCATATTCCTACCTTGGATAACAGTGTTCCTTTGTTTAGAATTCCCTCTGTTGAAATCCTACCCATCTAAGGTTAAGTTCATGTTCCACTTCTACCATAAAGCCTACCCAGAATTCCTCTAGCCAAAACTACTCACGCAGGCACCCCCAAGCCACTCTTACTTCTGTGTGCCTGCATGTGTGTGTGTGTGTGTGTGTGTGTGTGTGTGTGTGTGATCTAAATGCTTTGACTTCTTTGTATCACTCTTACGGCACCAAATACTACCTTGTATTGTTATGTTTCTTTCTTTCTTCCTCACAAACATATTAAACACCCCCACATAACTCTTGGCATGTGTCATATACATTGAGCGATTAGTTAATAACTGTGAGGAGTTGAACAAATACAGTGAGAGGAACAAGTGCACCAGACATGAGAGTAAATATGTTGGTGGGGACAAATGTCATGGGAAGCTCTGTAAAAAAATAAAAGAAGTGGAGCTTAATATTGAAGAAAGGAATTTTATTCACAATTGTGTCAATGTATTGTTTCCTTACAAGAACGTTCCAGCTTCTCACATAAGCATTTCATTCATTTGTAAGATATGCTGCTGCTGCTGCTGCTGCTAAGTCGCTTCAGTCGTGTCAGACTCTGTGCAACCCCACAGACAGCAGCCCACTAGGCTCCTCTGTCCCTGAGGGAGGTACAAAAAAGTATGGAAGTCACTAGGTGAAATTATTGTGAAAATGTCAGGAAAGAGGAAATTTAGAATACCTGAAAGAAAATGTGTCCATGGTAGCAGCATTATTTGCAGTCCAGGCAATTAAGTGACCAGATTGTATATGCTAAAATAGCTGTTTACTTTTGTTTTCTGTATTAAGGTGTCAGGACTTCCCTGGTGGCTCAGATAGTAAAGAATCTGCCTACAGTGTGGAGACCCGTGTCTGACCCCTGGGTTGGGAAGATCCCCTGGAGGAGGGCATGGCAACCCACTCCAGTATTCTTGCCTAGAGAATCCCCATGGACAGAGAAACCTGGTGGGCTACAGTCCATGGGGTGACAAAGAGTTGGATACAAACTGAGCAGCTAACACTTTCATTTCACATGGTAAGTAGGTCCATTTGGGACTGGAGTGACTTTTCTGATTATTTGATACATGTAACCTACTTCCTTCTGGCTCATTTAGCGGCTTTGTTTTGTTTTGTTTTTTAATATTTATTGATTTATTTGGCTGCATTGGGTTTTAGTTGCAACACATGGGATCTTCAGCGTGTTATGCGGGATGGGATCCTTCGCTGGGGTGCACAGACTCTCCAGTTGTGGTGGAGGGCTCAGCAGTTTCAGCATACAGGATTAGCTGCTCCAAATCACGTGGGATCCTAGTTCCCAACTAGGGATTGAACCTGTGGCCTCTGGATTGCAAGGCCCATTCTTAACCACTGGACCACCAGGGTAAATCCCTGGTTCACATAGTTTTAAGGTGAACAGTCTCCTGACCATTGAAAGGTATTAGATGCATAGTGGTTTTTTATATTTTTAAGTTTTTTTTTTTTAATTAGAGGAAGAGAAAGGCAAATATCATATATTAATGTATATATATGCAATCTAGAAAGATGCATAGTGTTTTGAAAAAGAAACAAACACAAGAACAGAAGAGGAAAGGGACTGCAACTGTCAGAAGTAGCACAGGAATTCAGTTCAGTTCAGTTCAGTTGCTCAGTCATGTCCGACTCTGCGACCCCATGAATTGCAGCACGCCAGACCTCCCTGTCCATCACCAACTCCCAGAGTTTACCTAAACTCACGTCCATCAAGTCGGTGATGCCATCCAGCCATCTCATCCTCTGTCGTCCCCTTCTCCTCCTGCCCCCAATCTCTCCCAGCACCAGAGTCTTTTTCAACTCTTCGCATGAGCCGGCCAAAGTACTGGAGTTTCAGCTTTAGCATCATTCCTTCCAAAGAACACCCAGGACTGATCTCCTTTAGAATAGACTGGTTGGATCTCCTTGCAGTCCAAGGGACTCTCATGAGTCTTCTCCAACACCACAGTTCAAAAGCATCAATTCTTCGGCACTCAGCTTTCTTCACAGTCCAACTCTCACATCCATACATGACCACTGGAAAAACCATAGCACAGGAGTTGCCTGTCCTCAAAGCAGCTGGTTTCAGAGGCCCTTGCTTGCTTCTCCATGGCATCTTTTTCCCTTCCCTTAAGATATAGCACTTGACTCAAAGGGAATGCCAGCTGACCACAGAAAGAAGGTAAGAAATCATTGTATAAAGTGTTTATTTTTCTATGGATGCAAATAAGAAGTGCTGAGATGCCACCCAATGAATCCTGTTCTCTCCACTCTGCAGGATCCCACATGGGCCTGGAGTTTGTGTGTGTGTGTGTGGGGTGACCCTTTCCCCTCTTCCACCACCACTTTAAGAGGAGATGAAACAGGGTGCACTTTCTTCAGGGTGGATTTAGGCCTCAAAGTTCTGAAAAGGGTGAATTTCCGGGAGGGCAAGAAAGTCTTGGGGAGGAATTCTTCAAGCGTACAAGGTCAAACTACTCTGGAGAATAACACAATGGAGTATTTGCCTAGGCTTGCGGAACAATCTGAATTTATTCAAGCTGGCGAGAGTGGGGGAGGTTCAAGGGCCTCCCACACTGGAAAGTGTGCTTAATGATCTGGCATCCTGAGAACTTCTCCACACTAGCGGGAGGAAGTTGAACTCTACAAGTGTGCTTCTGGAGAATTCTTACATTTCCCACTCCTGTTGAGAACTCAACTGGCCACACATGTGGCAGCCAGATGGCTCCCCAGTTAACTCAGAATATGAGGCGGTGGGGACAGAGGGAAGATGGGTCAGCCTCCGACTGGACACCCACAACACCTTCATCAAATCAAGCTCATCTGTACACAGCTTTGTCTTCTAATAGCTCAGAGCAACATTTTTATTGAGCAAATCCAGAGTATATTTTCAAAGTACACATATAACTTATTTCTCACTTTGCTCGGGAAAACAAATCCACGTTAAAATAAACTGAAAGCTTTAATTCCCAGGATTTCTACTAATATTACTTTGCAATGACATTTAAAAAGCAAACAGGATGCAAAAATCTGAAATGCAGAAGATGTCATATATCTCTTAACACTATGATGAACTATTAAGATGCTCTCAGTCACACAAATTTTCTCTAAAGCTGCACTTCGGCTCATCCACAGTATCATAATTGATCCCAAAATGGGACACAGAGTTGAAGCACTTGAAAGATCTTCAAGTTCCTCTTGAATCATTGCAGATAAAATTGTGTTTTTTTCGAAAACCAACTCTGTTGGATAAAAGGCACAATGAAAAGGCAAAGACATAAATGTTGCATTTTTATGTAGCACATGCTACAGCAAAAATAATCCAGTGTTCAGTGCTCCAGTCCAGGAAGAGATAAGATTCAGCTTGCTTACAATGCTTGTTGCCTATGCATCCCCATTTTCTTGTTTAAACTTCTTTGACAGCTCACCATTTCCTCCGATAAACTTTCTAACTCTTTTATTTGGCCTTTCTCCTCACATTCCTAACACTTCAAATGTATTCCAGTTACTTCCTTACATAAACCTCTGCTCAAGATAAACTGATCTATTTATTGTCTCCTGAACACATCATTCACATTCTTTCTACCTTTGTGGTTTTGCTCAAGCCCTTCTCCATGAGTTTTATCCCTTCTCCATTACTTTTTTTTTCTCTTCAATTTTTTTAGTATTTTGTCCAAGCTGTTACAGGAAGGGAGACCCTTTCCAGGGCCCGGAAGTGGACTCTTGTCTAACACTTAGAATTGAATTGTCCGAGGAGACACATGTGCTGAAAAAGCAAGAGATTTTACTGGGAAGGGGTGCCCAGGCAGAGAGCAGTAGGGTAAGGGAACCCAGGAGGACCGCTCTGCCACATGGCTCGCAGTCTCAGGTGTTATGTTAATGGGATCAGTTTCTGGGTTGTCTTTAGCCAATCATTTTGACTCAGAGTCCCTACTGGTGGTGCACACATCACTCAGACAAGATGGATGCCAGCAAGAAGGATTCTGAGAGGTGGTCGGACACGTGGTGTCTCCTTTTGACCTTTCCCGAACTCTTCTGGCGGTGGCTTATTAGTTCCCTGTTTCTTACCAGGACCCCCTATCGTAAAACAACTCATGAAATCGTTAGGGTGCCTGGCCAGGGTGGGCAGCTTCAGTCAGTGTGCTTCCCCTAACAAAACTACACAGCATGTGGGATCTTTGATCCCAACCAGGGATCAAACCTGTGCGTGCCCCCCACCCCTATCTTGGAAGCATGGATTCTAAACCACTGGACTGCAGGGAAGTCCCCCCATTATCTTTCTGGAAGATCCAGTTTAAGCACTACCTCTTCCAGGAAGCCTTTCCCCACCCTCTCGCTACCAACCGATCCACACACATTCAAACCCCTGCGGAACATCCTCTTGCCTATATTCCTCTGATAAGTACTTTTGGCCTCCCTTTTGGTCTTTACCTCATGCCTCCACCCATCGCTATACTGCTTATATTTATTCCCTCTTTCCAAGATCAAGGATCAGGTCTACTATTTTTACCCCCAGAAACTAGAACTAAAAAGTACTCAATAATACTGTTGAACTAAATGTCCATCAACGGAGGAATGGATAAAGGAGATGGAGTACATATATACAATGGAATATTACTCAGCCATAAAAGGGATGAGACTGGGTCATTTGTAGAGGCTTGGATAGATCAACAGAGTCAAACAGAGTGAAGTCAGTCAGGAAGAGAAAAACAAATATTGTATATTAATGCACATATATGGAATCCAAATAGAAAGAGATATAGATGGACTTATTTGCAAAATAGAAATAGAGACACAGATGGAGAGAACAAATATACAGACACCAAGAAAGAAGGCAGGGTGGGAGGAATTGGGAGATTGGGATTGATTTATATACACTATTGATATTATGTATAAAATACATAACTAATGAGACCAACAAAGGTCCGTCTGGTCAAGGCTATGGTTTTTCCAGCAGTCATGTATGGATGTGAGAGTTGGACTATAAAGAAAGCTGCGTGCCAAAGAATTGATGCTTTTGAACTGTGATCTTGGAGAAGACTCTTGAGAGTCCCTTGGACTGCAAGGAGATGCAACTAGTCCGTCCTAAAGGAGATCAGTCCTAAGTGTTCATTGGAAGGACTGATTTTGAAGCTGAAACTCCAATACTTTGGCCACCTGATGCAAAGAGCTGACTCATTTGAAAAGACCCTGATGCTGGGAAAGATTGAAGGCGGGAGGAGAAGGGGATGACAGAGGATGAGACGGTTGGATGGCATCACTGACTCAATGGACACGAGTTTGGGTAAACTCTGGGAGTTGGTGATGGACAGGGAGGCCTGGCATGCTGCAGTTCATAGGATCACAAGGAGTCAGACACGACTGAGCGACTGAACTGAACTGAACTGAATGAGAACTTACTGTATAGCTCAGGGAACTCAACTCAGTGCTCTGTGATGACCTAAATGGGAAGGAAACCCCCAAAAGAGGGGATATATGAATATATATAGCTGATTCACTTTGCTGTACAGTAGAAAGTAACAAAACATTGTAAAGCAACTATACTCCAATAAAAATAAATTAAATCTTTTAAAGGAAAAAGAATAATCCCATTGCAGATAATAATGTTCCACATCCTCATTTTCCATTTCTATCGATAGACATTTAGGTTGTTTCCATGTCCTGGCTATTGTGAACAGTGCTGTGATGAACATTGGGGTACATGAATCTTTTCAAATTTGGGGTTTGTTCCTGGATATATGCCCAGGAGTGGGATTATTGGATCACATCTTACAGTTTTCTGGGGGAACCCCCATACTGTTCTCCATTGTGGCTGTATCAGTTTGCATTCCCACCAACAGTGTAGGAGGGTTCCCTATAATAATGTTGATGTGATGATAATGGACTTATGGAAAACAAAGATTAGGGTGGAATCTCTTGGGAAATTACTGACCACAAAAACATGAAAACACCCTATTCCTTTACTAAATTCACCAGATATAAAAGTAACTTCTACCATGTTTTGACTAATAATCACATGTTTGCTCATTTCTTCATGGTAATTACATTCATTTTGGTAGATCTCTTTTAAGACTGCATTTCAAAATTATACACTATACATAAAAATATTATTCAAAAGTATGATGTCTCCCACTTGAAAACTCAGCACAGAACATTACTTCTAGGAATTTTAAGTTATAGTCAGAGTTTTAGTGCTCCCCTTCCCCTCCCCTCGGCTAGATGGTACAGTAATTCCCTGTATATCTATACCAGCCCAGGACGGGGGAGCCTGGTGGGCTGCCGTCTATGCAGGCACACAGAGTTGGACACGACTGAAGCGACTTATCAGCAGCAGCAGGGTTTACTTACACCTCTGAATTTTCTGATAATTGATAACACTTAAAATAGACAAGAGACATATACACCTGAGAATGTACTGTAATCCTTTGAAAACCTTCTATAGCTGAGACTAGAATTTGTTAATTTTAGTCTTGGCTATACTTCTGCGTCACTTTTCCATCAGTGAAATAGGAATAATAAAACCAATCCTTTTCTTATTGCATATTAGATAATAGATAGGAGACAATAGACCTGAAAATCCTGACATGAAAGCTAACACATAAAGTCAAAGTATTATCCATTAAGATAAAAAGCAAATTTCTTCACTGCTTGAAAAGGAAATTTTATGTCACTAAGCACTTATAATGTATCAGGTAGCTCACTGCTTTGGAATTTAAAGATAAATATGACCAAGGTTCTGGATCTCAAAACAGAGTAGAGACAAAGACTTACACAAATAGAGCAGAGGTCAGGAAACTTCACTGCCTGTTTTCGCAAGCTTAAAAGCTAAGAATGACTTTTACAGAAAAACACTTGCCATCAATTTGATAAATGAGAACACTAACTTTGAACAACAATTAAGAGAAATGTTATTCCTTCGAAAAGAATTCTATCGTTCTGATAAGTTTATCTGTATCACAAAAACTGTACTCAATTGTTATTTTTTTCAGTAAAAGTCATTAAAACTTGCTTTCTCTCTTATATATAAGTACCTACATCATATCTTTGAGTTTATCTCTTGGTCTGAACGCTAAAAATATTTACCAACCATAAACTTTATAGAAGCAGTGTGCTGACTTCTGAAATAATGAAACCGATAATGTGGTAGATACAGTGATAGAGACTGCAACTTGAGAATTTAAGTTATTGAGAAAACAACTAAATTAGCTTTTGTTTTCAGTCACCAAGTCATGTCCGACTCTTTGCGACCCCCATTGACTGCAGCATGCCAGGCTTCTCTGTCCTTCACTATCTCCTGGAGTTTGCTCACATTCATGTCCATTGAGTCAGTGATGCCATCCAACCATCTCATCCTCTGTTGCCCTCTTCTACTTCCCTCAATCTTTCCCAGAATCAGGGTCTTTCCCAATGAGTTGGCTCTTCTCATCAGGTGGCCAAACTATTGGAGCTTCAGCTTCAGCATCAGTCCTTTCATTGAATATTCAGGGTTGATTTCCTCGAGGATTGACAGGTGTGATCTCCTTGAAGTCCAAGGGACTCTCAAGAGTCTTCTCCAACACCACAGTGTGAAAGTTCAGCACTCAGCTTTCTTTACAGCCCACCTCTCACATCCATACATGACTACTAGCAAAATCACAGCTTCGACTAAATGCACCTTTGTGGGCAAAGTGATGTCTCTGATTTTTAATATGCTGCTTTGGTTGGTCAACCCATGGTTTCAGGGTAGACTTCTGGGAATAGAAGCAATAGGACTGAATCTGAAAAAGAAAGTAAAAGTAAATAAGAGCGGTGAGCAGAAGGGTCATCAAGGTGTATGGGTGGGTTAGGTCAGGTCCTCAGGTAAGCAGATGCCCAGACGGGATTTCATGGGATTAGTTTAGGTGTTCATGATGCTTAACTCTATGCCCTGCCATGGACTAGATTTCAATTATAACCGGCTGCCTGATGGTGCATAGAACCAGCTGTGAAAGAGCTCTGTGAGTGGGAGCAGGGGTCTGTACTGAGAAGACACCAGTCTCTATCCCTCCTCTGGATATGGTACATGTTATACATTCTCTTATCTCTTTAGTGTGTTCACTGTTCATTTTTAAAAGTTGCACTGTTTATACAAAAAGTAAAATAAATTTTTTAGTGACAAATGTCTGTAGAGAATAAAATGAACTGATAAAAATCACTCTTTACAGTGACCTCCAAATTTTACTTATTTTCAGTAACAGATTGTGAATAAAATACATATATATAATTATCCAGGGCTCCCCTAGTGGCTCAGTGGTAAAGAATCCACCTGACAATGCGGGAGATGTGGGTTGATAAATAGGTTGGCAAGATCTTCTGGAGAAGAAAACAGCAACCCACTCCAGTTTCTTGCCTGGGAAATCCCATGAACAGAGGAGGCTGGTGGGCTACAGTCCATGGGGTCTCATAGTCAGACACAACTGAGCAATTGAACAATAACACTTCATGCAAAGATGGGCTCAGTAAAGGACAGAAATGGTAGGGACCTAACAGAAGCAGAACATATTAAGAAGAGGTGGCAAGAATACACAGAAGAACTGTATAAAAAAGATCTTCACGACCCGGATAACCACGATGGTGTGATCACTCACCTAGAGCCAGACATTCGGGAATGTGAAGTAAAATGGGCCTTAGGAAGCATCTCTACAAACAAAGCTAGTGGAGGTGATGGAATTCCAGTTGAGCTATTTCAAATCCTAAAAGATGATGCTGTGAAAGTGCTGCACTCAATACGCCAGCAAATTTGGAAAACTCAGCAGTGGCCACAGGACTGGAAAAGGTCAGTTTTCATTCCAACCCCAAAGAAAGGCAATGCCAAAGAATGATAAAACTACCACACAATTGCACTCATCTCACATGCTAGTAAAGTAATGCTCAAAATTCTCCAAGCCAGGCTTCAGCAATACATGAACTGTGAACTTCCAGATGTTCAAGCCAGTTTTAGGAAACGCAGAGGAACCAGAGATCAAATTGCCAACATCCGCTGGATCATGGAAAAAGTAAGAGAATTCCAGAAAAACATCTATTTCTGCTTTATTGACTATGCCAAACTCTTTGACTGTGTGGATCACAATAAACTGTGGAAAATTCTGAAAGAGATGGAATACCAGACCACCTGACCTGCCTCTTGAGAAACCTGTAGGCAGGTCAGGAAGCAACAGTTAGAACTGGACATGGAACAACAGACTGGTTCCAAATAGGAAAAGGAGTATGTCAAGGCTGTATATTGTCACCCTGCTTATTTAACTTATATGCAGAGTACATCATGAGAAACGCTGGGCTGGAGGAAGCACAGGCTGGCATCAAGATTGCTGGGAGAAATACCAATAACCTCGGATATGCAGATGACACCACCCTTATGGCAGAAAGTGAAGAAGAACTCAAGAGCCTCTTGATGAAGGTGAAAGAGGAGAGTGAAAAAGTTGGTTTAAAGCTCAACATTCAGAAAACGAAGATCATGGCATCCGGTCCCATCACTTCATTACAGATAGATGTGGAAATAGTGGAAACAGTGTCAGACTTTATTATATTTTTGGGCTCCAAAATCACTGCAGATGGTGACAGCAGCCATGATATTAAAAGACACCTACTCCTTGGAAGGAAAGTTATGACCAACCTAGATAGCATATTGAAAAGCAGAGACATTACTTTGTCAACAAAGGTCCGTCTAGTCAAGGCTATGGTTTTTCCAGTGGTCATGTATGGATGTGAGAGTTGGACTGTGAAGAAAGCTGAGTGCCGAAGAATTGATGCTTTTGAAGTGTGGTATTGGAGAAGACTCATGAGAGTCCCTTGGACTGCAAGGAGATTCAACCAGTCCATCCTGAAGGAAATCAGTCCTGAATATTCATTGGAAGGACTGATGTTGAAGCTGAAACTCCAATACTTTGGCCATCTGATGTGAAGAACTGACTCACTTGAAAAGACCCTGATGCTGGGAAAGATTGAGGGACGGAGGAGAAGGGGATGACAGAGGATGAGATAGTTGGATGGCATCACCGACTTAATGGACGTGGGTTTGGGTGAACTCCGGGGGTTGGTGATGGACAGGGAGGCGTGGCGTGCAGCATTTCATGGGGTCGCAAGGAGTTGAACATGACTGAGCGACTTCACTTTCACTTTTCACTTTCATGCATTGGAGAAAGAAATGGCAACCCACTCCAGTGTTCTTGCCTGGAGAATCTCAGGGACAGGGGACCCTGGTGGGCTGCCGTCTATGGAGTTGCACAGAGTCGGACATGGCTGAAGCAACTTAGCAGCAGCAGCAGACAGAATATGGAAAAGCAAAGACACTACTTTGCCAACAAAGGTTCGTCTAGTCAAGGCTATGGTTTTTCCAGTGGTCATGTATGGATGTGAGAGTTGGACTATAAAGAAAGCTGAGCACCAAAGAATTGATGCTTTTGAACTGTGGTGTTGGAGAAGACTCTTGAGAGTCCCTTGGACTGCAAGGAGATCCAACCAGTCCATCCTAAAGGAGATCAGCCCTGGGTGTTCATTGGAAGGGCTGATGTTGAAGCTGAAACTAATTCTTTGGCCACTTGATGAGAAGAGATGACTCATTTGAAAAGACCCTGATGCTGGGAAAGATTGAGGGCAGGAGGAGAAGGGGACGACAGAGGATAAGATGGTTGGATGGCATTACCGGCTCAATGGACATGGGTTTGCATAGACTACAGCAGCTGGTGATGGACAGGGAGGCCTGGTGTGCTGTGGTTCATGGAGTTGCAAAGAGTCAGACACGACTGAGCGACTTAACTGAATTGAATTTGTGGCCTGTTTTTTCATTTTTGCAAGAATATTTTTTGAAGAACACAAGGTTTTAATTTGATGAGATTTATCAATTTGTTTGTTTGTTTATGGTTCATGCTTTCTATGTCCTAAGAAATCTTTTTAACAAAAGGTCAGAAGAATTTTCTTCTAGATATTTTATAGGTTTCACATTTTGTTCTATGATCCATTTCAACTTAAGTTTTTTATATCAGTCAGTTCAGTTCAATGGCTCAGTCGTGTCCGACTCTTTGTGACCCTATGGACTGCAGGACACCAGGCTTCCCTGTCTATCACCAACTCCTGGAGTTTACTCAAACTCATGTCCCCTGAGTCAGTGATGTCATCCAACCATCTCATCCTCTCTCGTCCCCTTTTTTATATAGTGGAAGTAAATTTCAGGTTCAATTTTTTGCATATGATGTTTAATTGTACCAGCACCATTTATGGAAAATCTTTTGCATCTATCATCCTGTCATCTTTGTTGAAAACCATTTGACCACAGATATGTGGGTACCTTTTTGTGCCTGCAATGTAGGAGACAGGTTTTGTCCCTGGGTCGTGAGATCCCCTGGAGTAGGACATGGCAACCTACTTCAGTGTTCTTGTCTAAGAAATCCCATGGACAGAGGAGCCAGGCAGGCTACAGTCCATGGGGTCCCAAGAGTTGGTCACAACTTAGTGACTAAACCACCACCACCATAGACTACTTACTATGTGCTAGGCAATAAATGCTTCACAAATGCCATTCATTTAATCCTCATATTGACTTTATGAGTTGGTATGACTGTTAATTACAATTTGCTGATGAGGGAACCGAGTGATAGAAAACTTAGTTAACTTTCCCAAGATTGGTGGTTCTCAACTAGGGGTGACTTTGTCCCTTTCAGGAGACATTTTCTAATGCCTGAAGATAGTTTTAGTTATTATAGGTGAAGGAGAGAATGCTGCTGAAATCTAATGAGTAGAGACCAACAACTCTGCTACATAACCTACAACGCAAGGATAGCTCCTCACAACAAAGTTGACAGAAGCCATGAAATTAAAAGACGCTTGCTCCTTGGAAGAAAATTATGACAAATCTAAGCAGCATGTTAAAAATCAGAGACATCACTTTGCCAACAAAGTGATGGTTAAAGCTATGGTTTTTCCAGTAGTCATGTACAGATGTGAAAGTTGGACCATAAGGAAGGGAGAGTGCTGAAGAATTGATGCTTTCAAACTGTGGTGCTAGAGATGACTCCTGAGAGTCCCTTGGAGAGCAAGACCAAACCAGTCAATCTTCAAGGAAATCAACCCTCAATATTCATTGGAAGGGATGATATGAAGCTAAAGCTTCAATGCTTTGGCCACCTGATGCAAAGAGCTGACTCACTGGAAAAGACCCTGATGCTGGGAAAGATTCAGGGCAGGAGGAGAAGAGGGTGATAGAGAATGAGACGGTTGGATAGCATCACCAACTCAATGGACATGAGTTTGAACAAACTCTGGGAGATAGTAAAGGACAGAGAAGCGTAGTGTGCTGCAGTCCATGGGATCACAAAGAGTTGGATAGGACTGTGCGACTGAACAACAAAAACAAAATCAGAAGAAAGAGCTGGAAAAGTTGAAAGTAGTTGCTTCTATGGAGGTATAACATTGGGTGGGAAAAAAGGTCAGTAGAATATTTTTGTGTATGTTTTTTGTTGTTGGTTCTGTTTTTTGTTGTTCTTTAAGAAGACCTGAGCAGCCGTGAAGAGATACCCCACGCCCAAGGTAAGAGAAACCCAAGTAAGACGGTAGGTGTTGCAAGAGGGCATCAGAGGGCAAACACACTGAAACCATACTCACAGAAAACTAATCAATCTAATCACACTAGGACTACAGCCTTGTCTAACTCAATGAAACTAAGCCATGCCTGTGGGGCAACCCAAGATGGGCGGGTCATGGTGGAGAGATTTGACAGAATGTGGTCCACTGGAGAAGGGAATGGCAAACCACTTCAGTATTCTTGCCTTGAGAACCCCATGAACAGTATGAAAACGCAAAATGATAGGATACTGAAAGAGAAACTCCCCAGGTCAGTAGGTGCCCAATATGCTACTGGAGATCAGTGGAGAAATAACTCCAGAAAGAATGAAGGGACAGAGCCAAAGCAAAAACAGTACCCAGCTGTGGATGTGACTGGTGATAGAAGCAAGGTCTGATGCTGTAAAGAGCAATATTGCATAGGAACCTGGAATGTCAGGTCCATGAATCAAGGCAAATTGGAAGTGGTCAAACAAGAGATGGCAAGAGTGAATGTCGACATTCTAGCAATCAGCGAACTGAAATGGACTGGAATGGGTGAATTTAACTCAGATGACCATTATATCTACTACTGCAGGCAGGAATCCCTCAGAAGAAATGGAGTGGCCATCATGGTCAACAAGAGTCCGAGATGCAGTACTTGGCTGCAATCTCAAAAACGACAGAATGATCTCTGTTCGTTTCCAAGGCAAATCATTCAATACCAGAGTAATCCAAGTCTATGCCCCAGCCAGTAATGCTGAAGAAGCTGAAGTTGAAGGGTTCTATGAAGACCTACAAGACCTTTTAGAACTAACACCTAAAAAAGATGTCCTTTTCATTATAGGGGACTGGAATGCAAAAGTAGGAAGTCAAGAAACACCTGGAGTAACAGGCAAATTTGGCCTTGGAATACGGAATGAAGCAGGGCAAAGTATAATAGAGTTTTGCCAAGAAAATGCACTGGTCATAACAAACACCCTCTTCCAACAACACAAGAGAAGACTCTATACATGGACATCACCAGATGGTCAACACCAAAATCAGATTGATTATATTCTTTGCAGCCAAAGATGGAGAAGCTCTATACAGTCAGCAAAAACAAGACCAGGAGCTGACTGTGGCTCAGACCATGAACTCCTTATTGCCAAATTCAGACTTAAATTGAAGAAAGTAAGGAAAACCACTAGATCATTCAGGTATGACCTAAATCAAATCACTTATGATTATACAGTAGAAGTGAGAAATAGATTTAAGGGCCTAGATCTGATAGATAGAGTGCCTGATGAACTATGGAATGAGGTTCATGACATTGTACAGGAGACAGGGATCAAGACCATCCCCATGGAAAAGAAATACAAAAAAGCAAAATGGCTGTCTGGGGAGGCCTTACAAATAGCTGTGAAAAGAAGAGAATCGAAAAGCAAAGGAGAAAAGGAAAGATATAAACATCTGAATGCAGAGTTCCAAAGAATAGCAAGAAGAGATAAGAAAGCCTTCTTCAGTGATCAGTGCAAATAAATAGAGGAAAACAACAGAATGGGAAAGACTAGAAATCTCTTCAAGAAAATCAGAGATACCAAAGGAACATTTCATGCAAAAATAGGCTCGATAAAGGACAGAAATGGTATGGACCTAACAGAAGCAGAAAATATTAAGAAGAGATGGCAAGAATACACAGACGAACTGTACAAAAAAGATCTTCACGACCCAGATAATCACGATGGTGTGATCACTGACCTAGAACCAGACATCCTGGAATGTGAAGTCAAGCGGGCCATAGAAAGCATCACTATGAACAAAGCTGGTGGAGGTGATGGCATTCCAGTTGAGCTATTCCAAATCCTGAAAGATGATGCTGTGAAAGTGCTGCACTCAATATGCCAGCAAATTTGGAAAACTCAGCAGTGGCCACAGGACTGGAAAAGGTCAGTTTTCATTCCAATCCCAAAGAAAGGCAATGCCAAAGAGTGCTCAAACTACCGCACAATTGCACTCATCTCACACACTAGTAAAGTAATGCTCAAAATTCTCCAAGCCAAGCTTCAGCAATATGTGAACTGTGAACTTCCTGATGTTCAAGCCAGTTTTAGAAAAGGCAGAGGAACCAGAGATCAAATTGCCAACATCCGCTGGATCATGGAAAAAGCAAGAGAGTTCCGGAAAAACATCTATTTCTGCTTTATTGACTATGCCAAAGCCTTTGACTGTGTGGATCACAATAAACTGTGGAAAATTCTGAAAGAGATGGGAATACCACACCACCTGATCTGCCTCTTGAGAAATTTGTATGCAGGTCAGGAAGCAACAGTTAGAACTGGACATGGAACAACAGACTGGTTCCAAATAGGAAAAGGAGTATGTCAAGGCTGTATATTATCACCCTGTTTATTTAACTTATATGCAGAGTACATCATGGGAAACGCTGGACTGGAAGAAACACAAGCTGGAATCAAGATTGCCGGGAGAAATATCAATCACCTCAGATATGCAGATAACACCACCCTTATGGCAGAAAGTGAAGAGGAACTAAAAAGCCTCTTGATGAAGGTGAAAGTGGAGAGTGAAAAAGTTGGCTTAAAGCTCAACATTCAGAAAACGAAGATCATGGCATCCGGTCCCATCACTTCATGGGAAATAGATGGGGAAACAGTGGAAACAGTGTCAGATTTTATTTTTCTGGGCTCCAACATCACTGCAGATGGTGACTGCAGCCATGAAATTAAAAGACGCTTACTCCTTGGAAGGAAAGTTATGACCAACCTAGATAGCATATTCAAAAGCAGAGACATTACTTTGCCAACAAAGGTTCGTCTAGTCAAGGCTCTGGTTTTTCCTGTGGTCATGTGTGGATGTGAGAGTTGGACTGTGAAGAAGGCTGAGCACCAAAGAATTGATGCTTTTGAAGTGTGGTGTTGGAGAAGACTCTTGAGAGTCCCTTGGACTGCAAGGAAATCCAACCAGTCCATTCTGAAGGAGATCAGCCCTGGGATTTCTTTGGAAGGAATGTTGCTAAAGCTGAAACTCCAGTACTTTGGCCAGCTCATGCGAAGAGTTGACTCATTGGAAAAGATTCTGATGCTGGGAGGGATTGGGGGCAGGAGGAGAAGGGGATGACAGAGGATGAGATGGCTGGATGGCATCACTGACTCGATGGACGTGAGTCTGAGTGAACTCCGGGAGTTGATGATGGACAGGGAGGCCTGGCGTGCTGCGATCCATGGAGTTGTAAGGAGTCTGACATGACTGAGCAACTGATCTGATCTGAAGAAAACCTGAAGAATTACTTGAATTATATTTATTTAAATGTTCAAATGATTAATAATATTCAAATCATAGACAAATTTTAGCTTGACCATTGTTTCTCATATTTTTGAAGTGTTTAGTAATGTGCAGAAGTAATATGGAGAAGGAAATGGCAACCCACTCCAGTGTTCTTTCCTGCAGAATCTCAGGGGTAGGAGAGCCTGGTGGGCTGCCATCTATGGAGTCACACAGAGTTGGACACGACTGAAGCGACTTAGTAGTAATATGCAGTTTATAAGAGTTTTCTCTCAGTGAATTTTAGCTGAATGAATGAAAAGAAGTAAAAATATTTATGAAGGACAGAATATACAAAAAGAGAACTTCCATTCTGATTGACATCTTGCATATCAAGTTCCAACTTGCAACATAATGAAGCATTTCAGACAGAAAAACCTGAAGATCCAGATTCCTAATGGGAAAGCTATTTCAAACCTAATTATAAGCAATCAAGAAAAAATAGCTTTACTAGATAATGATAGATTATCAGCTCTATCATTACATATATAAAAGCATCCAGAAGAGAGGAAGAACAAAGTTATTTTTTTTAATTGAAAAGTAGGTGAACTAAGGATGACTGTTACTCTCTTTAGTTTCCCCTCAGTTGTATCACATGCCTTATGGTATCTTAGTTCCCTGACCAAGGATTGAACCCAGGTCCCAGCAGAGAAAGTGCTGAAAGATGACTGTTTTTCTTAATAACTATTTTTAAACTCATAAATATGTGCAATCTTGTAAAATCTGTACAGAACATACAAATCTAACTTGGAAACCCACCAACGCCCAGTAGCTTGTACTGGTAACAATATATTTTTAATTTAAGAGGATATACTGCAGAGAAAAAGAAGATGCCAAGTTCATGTCACTACCAGACCAATAGACTGGATCAACAGATTATCTCACTCTATTCACATATGGATGTGAGAGTTGGACTGTGAAGAAGGCTGAGCACCGAAGAATTGATGCTTTTGAACTGTGGTGTTGGAGAAGACTCTTGAGACTCCCTTGGGCTGTAAGGAGATCCAACCAGTCCATTCTGAAGGAGATCAGCCCTGGGAGTTCTTTAGAAGGAATGATGCTAAAGCTGAAACTCCAGTACTTTGGCCACCTCATGTGAAGAGTTGACTCATTGGAAAAGACTCTGATGCTGGGAGGGATTGTGGGCAGGAGGAGAAGGGGATGACAGAGGATGAGATGGCTGGATGGCATCACTGACTCGATGGACGTGAGTCTGAGTCAATTCCGGGAGTTGGTGATGGACAGGGAGGCCTGGTGAGCTGCGATTCATGGGGTCGCAAAGAGTCTGACATGACTGAGCGACTGAACTGAACTGAACTGAACTGATTCTCAGAGAAAACAAAAGCAAGACTCTTCCCCATCTCTATTCTATCCCCACATCTCTATTTTCGTTCTTTGGCTATCTCTGTTTGAGGGTCTCTATCTATTCTTCCCTCACCCTCCGACTATATAATTTCCCATTTTCAAAAAATAAAAGGACATCAAAATGTGTGCAGTAAGAAGTCTTGATCCTGCTGCTGTCCACATTCAGGCCATTCCTCCCTGTCCCCTAGAGTAACTATTTTTAACAGCATGGGTCTTCTTAGCATTTCTTTATGTAAATACAAGCAAACCTAGGTATGTACATATATGCATATATTTCTCATATGCCTTTTTCTATTTCTTGCTTTTTTTTCACATAGCAATACTCCAAATAAAATTTAATATGTTAAAGTCTGGCCATCTTAGAAACACTCATCCTGTACAAATGAGAAAATGTCAGTCTAAAAAGATTACATCTCTATTAAAGGGATGTAATTATATTTAACAATTATTTAACAACTACTAAATAATTATTTAACAATCTTAAAATGTTTCACAGTTCTACACTAAAAGAAAAATATTTGTAAAATCAAATATATACTATCTATGTTTTAGCATGTCTTTAAAAGTTTTAAGAAGTTACTAGTTAAGCCAACTAAATAAAAATTTGTACTTTAACAAATAGTGTGCTTGGAAACAGAGTCATCATGAGACCTAACAATATTCCTTGTATAAAAATAAGTCAGTGGTTTTAAATTGGCTATACTTTGTCGCATTTTCTGTACTGCTAAACAGTAATTACTTAAAATTTCAATAATGTGCTGCTTTATCACAGATTTTAATTTCTCATATTAAAAAATCACTCTGAAATGCTGAAAGCTTAAGTAAACACACTGAATTCAAATATTATTCAACAACATTTTAATGGGAAGCTAAGGGTCTTAGAACTGTGTAAATAATTAAACACTTCCATTTTTCTACCAATATTTCCTATCTCACAACTCCATGCAACCTGGACTGCTCAGCTGGAAACATATTTCTTTGAGTGGAGGTCAGAATGGAGACTTGGCAGAGGAGAGAAAGAAAAATGCAGGATATAACAACCATCCACCAAGTTAATTCAGGGCTTCCCAGGTGGTGCTACTCGTAAACAACCTGACTGCCAATGCAGGAAACATAAGAGACACAGGTTCGATCCCCAGGTTAGGAAGATTCCCTGGAGGAGGAAAATGGCAACCCACTCCAGGATTCTTGCCTGGAGAATTCCATGGAGAGAGGAGCCTGACGCGCTACAGTGCATAGGGTCACAAAAAGTCGGACAGGACTGAAGCAACTTAGCAAGCAAATTAACTCAGGAATATGCCTCTTCACATCGCTTCAGTCAGGCAGATTTGGCCTGGAGCTGTGAAATAAGGAGTGTGTGAGGTACTCTGTGGCCTTTCCAAGATTCTTGCCAAGAGCAAAGCCTATTTCATATTCACCGGAAAAATCACTATTCTATGGTGGTGGTATTTCAATGAATGGTTTTCCATTCCAGTGCAAATTAATACTATTTTTGGAGTATATATTAAATTCATGGGCCCCTTTTATTTTGAGTGAGAAAAAAAATTATTGTGAAAATAGAGAGGTGACCTAGCAGATAGTCAGAAGTTATTACATCACATCTGTTTGAATTTCTTAAGGCATATGGACATATGCTTGTTTCAAATGAAAGAATACAGAAAGGAGATCAGCTCCATGCCTTAAAACAGAGAAAGAAAAAATGTCAACATATATAAAACAATTAAAGGAAATTAAACATGTACTGAATCACTACTATAAGCAAAGAAAGCATTTGCCCCTTACAACTTCCCAGAGGTTAAAAAAAAAAGTCCTATCAAAAATATGACAAAACTGTCAGATATAGATTTTACCAGCTCTCTATTTAAGAAAATTACATCCATTAAAGATTGTGTATATTCACAAGCAGGACATTAAAAACAAAGAAAAACAGTAAGAACTTTATCAAAACTCGATCAATGATATCTCAGTTGCATCAAATCCTCCCAGTGGGTGTTCCATCTGAACAAATATGTATGTTCACTCTTGTTCAGTTTTGCATAGCCAACTTATCTTTCTTTGAGTTGTTAGTATGTGTCCTTTATTGTTGAAGACTGAGATGTATGAATTTGAAATTCTTTATATAATGTATAAATCTGAAGCTTTGAAGAGACAATTTTTTAAAACATTATTAATAGGAATAAAAGCATAACCTGACAATTGAACTGAATGATCTTGTATGTTACTAGTTGGCATTGATAAGCTTCTAGAAATTATGAAAATATAATGAATCATTCTTCAAACATTGAAGTGGCATGTGAACCAAATGATTTTCACAACTGATGCCAAAATAGGAACTAATTTTCTGTTAAGATATCATTAATCAGGTGTATCCAGTATAACAGGAATTCTCAGGAATGTCATAGTAAATCTAAAATTGTTTTCCTTTCTTTTCAAAAGTATAAGAAATATTTATCATCTGTGAAGGTAACAGCAAACATGAAATCCATTTATGAAAAAATAAGCCAAAAGTAATCTTCAGCTCTTTCAAAGTCAAAAGCAGTCCTTATTGGGAAGAAGAGACTTAAATGTGAAAGGCAAAATGGCTAATTTTAATACATATTTGAGCAATGGCACCCCACTCTAGTACTCTTGCCTGGAAAATCCCATGGACAGAGGAACCTGGTGGGCTGCAGTCCATGGGGTTACAACTGAGCAACTTCACTTTCACTTTTCACTTTCCTGCATTGGAGAAGGAAATGGCAACCCACTCCAGTGTTCTTGCCTGGAGAATCCCAGGTACGGGGGAGCCTGGTGGGCTGCCATCTATGGGGTCGCATAGAGTCGGACACGACTGAAGCGACTTAGCAGCAGCAGCAGCAGCATATCCTTAGAAGTACATTATAAAGTTATATTATTTTCAAGGACTACGTGCTGTTATATTTGTTGGAAGGACTGATGCTGAAGTTGAAACTCCAATACTTTGACCACCTGATGCGAAGAACTGACTCATTGCAAAAGACCCTGATGCTGGGAAAGATTGAAGACAAGAGGAGAGGGGGACGACAGAGGATGAGATGGTTGGATGGCATCACCGATTCAATGGACACGAGTTTGAGCAAGCTCTGGGAGTTGGTGATGGACAGGGAAGCCTGGCATGCTGCAGTCCATGGGGTCACAAAGAGTTAGACATGACTCAGTGACTGAACTGAACACTCTGTTATTACTAATATAAATGTATGATTTTCAGAGAATGCTTACAGTAGTAGTATGGAACAGGCAACAGTAGTAACAGAGTAGTTACTGCAATCGTAACTAAGTTAAGCAATAGTAGTAAAAGACAATAGTAGTAAGCAACACGTTTTTGCATATATAATGCAAATATTATATCAAGACTTTGGTTTTACCAAAACTATACAAGTGTTAACTTCATTCATGATCATATCAAAATAACTACTTTGGCTCTTTGCTTTCCCCCTCTAAAACAGGCCTCTTGTGTCTCAAAGCTATTACATTTTACTTAGTTTAATCTATATCTAGAGCAAGAATGAAATAATCATGTATGTTATCATTAAAAAAACCCATTTATACAACACTGTGGAGGAAGAAAAAGGCAGTTACCTGCACTGATGACCATCAAACAGAAATTGGGAATTAAACCAACGGACCCTAAAAGACTAGTAATTTGATAGATAATTTTCTATAGTAACAGACAAATTAAGGATACTTTAAACTCTTTTAAAACCAAAAACTAATCTCTTTTATAAGACTTTTACATTTTAGTTCATAATTTACATGTACATTTTTATTTTACTACTGTAGTTATAGTTGAACATGTTATTAATACAATTGTTGACATGATACAAAAATTCATACTTTATGAAACTACTGCATTATTAAAATACAGATAATTCATTTACAATCTGTTTTACATTGAAATAGCTCATAAAGTTCTTGCTTGTTTACTGAAAGAGTCGGGGGAAAAACTCATTGTTACTACAGCTGTGTGCTTGTTCACCCTTCTTTCACCACCCACTGGCTGTTTGCTGAAAGGGAGGGCTGGTGATCTTTCAAAGCATCTCTTTGAATGAGTTTTTGCACAAAAGTGCTTTTACTTTCCATTGAAGGGAAAGAGTAGTATGTGTGTGAGTGTATGTAGGGTGATGACAGTGAAGGGAAAGGCATGGCATGGTGACTACCTCTCTTTACCTCCATCCACATGAAATAATTTCGTCAGAGACCTTGTGATGTAATGAACATAAGCAGTGCTGCTTCAAGAACCAGGCGACAAAGTATGGCACAGAGCTGGCCTTGCCCCTGCAACTGAGCTCAGTGCCACTCTCGCTCTTGGTGAGCAGCTTTGAGAGCACTCAGAGATAATCCCCTGACCCCAGCGTGGATTCCCTCATGGAGGATATTAGCAGCAGTGGAAGTGGCAAGCTCCCTAATGCAAGTGATACTCAGCACCAGACTTTCAGGAGAAGGTGTGAGGACAAGAACAAAGACAAACATTACAACATTACAGAGCACACAGGAACTGTCTCTTGGAGAATTCTGGAAATACGGGAACGAGGTGAGACATTTTCAGGAGTCTAGGGTCCTAGTGGAAGCAGAAGGGGCTAAATTTATATTATTAATATACCTGGAATTCAGTTCATACCCCAGGCTGGTGAGAGCTTTAAAGAGTGATTTTTGGCTAACGGGTTGTTAGCTAACAGATACTCTTCATGTAATTCAAATTGCCAATGGTGGGACTGAGAAGACTTTCCCATTAAGAGAACTGGACAAGAGAAAGGAAGATCATTCAAAGTACAATGAAGTAAGAGAATGCTTATGGCAACCTGAGTAACTGGAGTATATTCTCTGATCAAAGGCAACAGGGGTCATTCTTCCAGGGACAACAGAGGATGAGATGGTTGGATGGCATCACCGACTCAATGGACATGGGTTTGGGTGGGCTCCGGGAGCTGGTGTTGGACAGGGAGGCCGGGAGTGCTGTAGCTCATGGGATCGCAAAGAGTCAGACACAACCAAGCGACTGAACTGAACTGAACTATTTTGAGAGAGTAGTAAAGTCTCTTTTCCCCCCACCCGCCAACACTACACCTGGAATATTAATCTCTCTGCTATTTGCCCTTTCCTCTTTTCCCCTCTCCCTCCCTCAACAGGGTGACAAGAATAAATGTATCAACCATCAACAAAGATTAATATTTTCTGAATACTTCTGGTGTATAAGATACTGTGCTAAGCACTATACCAGGATTTTTCAAAATAAAATAGAAGCACTATTAAATGACCTTCACTTAGTCAAACCGCGAGATTAACTATCATTCTCCATTCCCTCTATAAGACACACAGACTGATACCTACAGCCTTTGAATGTTTACTAATGAGCCAAATCATGGGATGTGAACATTTATCCTTCCTCCAGCTGAGTTAAAACAACCAAAAGCCATTCATTCATTGCCTTCACAGAATCTGAGTGCCTACCATATGACAGACACTGTTGTAGGAGCTAGGGACATAGCAATGAATAAAACAGACAAAAATCCTACTTTAATGAAGCTTACATAAAAATCAGTTGTTTTAGTTTTCCAAACTCTTAATGTAAGTTATTCCTGCTAATGTAACTAGGTAATTTAATTTTTATATACTTAAGTGTAAAAGACATTTTCCTACTGAAAATAAAGTTGAAATTTTAAAATGGTTAAAATGGTTCATTTTATGTTATGTATATATTTTACCATAATTTTAAAAAAATGAAGTTGAATGCTACAGAAAGACAAATTGTTGCCACAAATTACCAGAAGCAAAAAAACTGTAATATACTATACAAATATAGAAGTACTCTAAAGTCATATTACTGTGCTAGTGTCCTTTAGGTTCCATATTTCCTTTAACATAAAACAAAACAGAAAATTGTAGCTTTTGCATTTGGAAAGAGTTTATGTAAAAAAGACAACTTGGAACTCATGGTCAGAATCAAAGATTGGCCCAGCATCAAAAGATTTGCTAATGAATGTGTAATGACAGGTTTTTTTCATAAAAGTAAAGTGCTTAAAATTATATATGTATAATTTTTTTTTACACTTTCCTACTTTAACTTTGTAGATGAACTAAAGGACTGCTCAGCTTCAACTCTCTAAGATAAACTTCCTCTCTTCGCGTGGTTGTCAAGTGTAGCCGGGTTCAGTGTTTCTCCCACTAAATGATATTCTAAGTCAGGAGAGGGCCCTAAACTGGTAACCAGTTTCCATAAATTAGATCATTTTCCTCTTAGGTTTTCTTTTAAACATTACAGAAGAGAATGCAAAAATCAAGGCAATCAACTTTTGAGGAATTTCTTACAAAGTGATGCTTTGTTTCATTAAACATTCTGATTCCACCTTACAAAGCCTTTAATGATCAACTTCCCTGCACAGCAGCTCACTCTCATCAGACTTTAGTTTATGTTCCTTAAGACAGAGCATAAACTAGAAAGCTTAACTTCTGATTTGGTTTCCATTTCTGGGAACACTTAAAAAAAAAAGATTAACAGTCATGAACCCTAAGGCAAGTCCTTTAGGTCAGATTTAGATGACAGCATATTCATATTAAATTACCTTGTGTGTGTTCAGACATGGCCAAGTTTCAAAAAGCAGAAGGGCTATGCTTATTTGCCATACTCCCTTCAACCAAAGTGGAGAGGTGGTTCCAAAACCTGCCAGGACAAGTAATAGAAATGAGTCAGAGAGGACCAGCCCCGGTAAAAACTGTGAATTAGGCAGTTTGACTTCAGCGCCACACCCCTTGAGTACTATATACTTCTCTGCCCCTCCCTTGGTATCAGCAGCCCTGAGGGTCACCCTCACACCGCATACCTCTTCTACTCACGCGGAAACTAGCTTCCCCTCATTCCTCTTTCCCCTCCACTAATTAAAATTTACCTCCCCAGTATCTCTCACCCTCAGGGTTTAAAGTGACAGCTACCTAATCTGATAAAGCAATCACATGAATGCCCGAAGAGAGAAAGTTGGAAGGGAAAGCAAATTTAACTTCACACTTCTAAAGTTGACACCTTGCAGTTTAACTCATTAGTGACTAAAAGTGAGAATTACCAGCTGAGGCATTCAGGGGAGAGAAATATTCTGAGTCAGGTGGAGCACCTGGCAAATCAAGTAGGAGGAAGTGAATGCTTTTAGCCTAACATGGTTCCAGCCTTCATCTGAGTGGCTAATAAGTCGTGGTCAAGTTTGGGGGCCAAGGTTTCCCTGGTAGCTCAGTTGGTAAAGAATCTGCTGGTAAAGAGACCCTGGTTCGATTCCTGGGTCGGGAAGATCCCCTGGAGAAGGGATAGGCTACCCACTCCAGTATTCCTGGGCTTCCCTGGTGGCTCAGACGGCAAAGAATCCACCTGCAATGTGGGAGATCTGGGTTCAATCCCTCAGTTGGGAAGATCCCCCGGAGGAAGGCATGGCAACCCACTCCAATATTCTTGCCTGGAGAATCCCCATGGACAGAGAGGCCTGGCGTGCTACGGTCCACGGGGTTGCAAACAGCTGGACACAACTGAGCAACTAACTACACAGTAGTAGTGTGTAGTTAGTAGTCTAATAGTGCAGTAGACTCTTTGTGACCCCATGGACTGAAGTTCGCCGGGCCTCCCTGTCCATTGTCAACTCCCAGAGCTTGCTCAAACTCATGTCCATCAAGTCGGTGATGTCATATAACCATCTCATCCTCTGTCATCCCCTTCTCCTCCTGCCTTCAATCTTTCCCAGCATCAGGGTCTTTTCCAATGAGTCAGTTCTTCGCATCAGGTGGCCAAAGTATTGGAGCTTCAGCTTCAGCATCAGTCCTTCCAACGAACACCCAGAACTTATCTTCTTTAGAATGGACTGGTTGGATCTCCTTGCAGTCCAAGAGACTCTCAAGAGTCTTCTCCAACGCCACAGTTCAAAAGCATCGATTCTTTGGCACTCAGCTTTCTTCCTGGTCCAATTCTCACATCCACACATGACTACTGGAAAAACCATAGCTTTGACTAGACAAACCTCTGTCAGCAAAGTGATGCCTCTGTTTTTAAATATGCTGTCTAGGTTGGTCATAGTTTTTCTTCCAAGGAGCAAGCATCTTTTAATTTTATGGCTGCAGTCACCACCTGCACTGATTTTGGAGCCCAAGAAAATAAAATCTCTCACTGTTTTCATTGTTTCCCCCATCTATTTGCCATGAAGTGATGGGACTGGATGCCATGATCTTCGTTTTTTGAATGTTGAGTTTTAAGCCAGCTTTTTCACTCTCCTCTTTCACCTTCATCAAGAGGCTCTCTAGATCCTCTTTGCTTTCTGCCACAAGGGTGGTATCATCTGCATATCTGAGTTTGTTGATATTTCTCCCGGCAATCTTGATTCCAACTACAACTAAACAGTACGGGGGAAATGAGAAAAGAGCCAAGAATCTGGTTGGCAAAAAAAAAAAAAAACAGAAGCACCACAATTAAATTTTTCTGACAATCTTTCATAGGACTACCTGACCCTGGCACCTAATAAATACTTTCGAAAGTTTCTCTTCAGAATGAAAGAGATTATTTATAATTTCTGTCTCATTAAGTTTAACACTAATTGCAAATATCTGTACAGTTTTGGTTGTTGCTGTTATTTGATTTTTTAAAACAGTGCTGTAAAGTTTACAAATAGCTTTTATACACGTATTTCATTTACTTCAATTGAACACTGAAAGAACATTACAGGCTAGTACTCAATGGACATGGGTTTGAGCAAATTCCAGGAGATAGTGAAGGACAGGGAAGCCTGGCATGCTGCTTCCACGGGGTTATAAATAGTCAGACATGACCTAGCAACTGAACACCATGTGGAACATATCAGCTATTCCTATTTCCTTCACTTTCTAGAGGAGGAAAATCATGCTCAAAGGAGTTTGATAACTTGCCAAGATTTGTACTTGAGTCTTCCGAGTGCAAATGTTGTGCTCTTCCATTGTACTGAGTTACCAGGCAGCCTCCCAATGCTTAAGAGTTACCTTTGCCACTGCTGTCATGTAACTCCTCATCCTAGGGGAATTCTCACATTTTAAAGAGAGTTCAGCTACCACCAAAAGAAAACAACCTGCTTATTCAATGGAGCCAAGGGTAATTGTAGTCCTATCTGGTTTCCATCACTGCATTTTCTCGCTAGGTAATTCTTGGTTCACTTGGAAGTGTTACTACTGCCTCACAAAGTCTTCCTTAAACACTGTTGTAGAGTTTGTGCTCCAATTACCTGCTCGTGTTTTGGAGGATTACTTATCTCTCTTCTGCTTCTCACTTGAGCAAAGTTCCCATCACAGTCCTTACTTTGTAAGCAAGAAAGGATAATATGTTCCTGGGCTTATAGTGGGAAAAAACACTAACATAGTTGGTACAAGTCAAAATACAAATATTTCATATTGAGATGAACACAAGAAGTCAGCTGGGAAAACACTGCTATTTACAGATTTCGATTAGCTTAGGATTCATTTCAACCTTTAAAAGGTGATATTTTAAAATCATTGGCATTTAAAGCACACAATCGCAATGTTTTGGAGAGATATATACCCTTTCCTGAATTTGTTGAAGTGTTTATTAGACACTTTCCCTAGAAAAATACACAAAACACACATTTTTGGAATACAGTCTCAAGGAGACTGTTATGGGGTGATCCCTGGGTCCCACAGAAAACATTTCTTAGGATGGTCCTCAAGTAATGGACATTCCGAGGCTCACGGATCATGTTGTCCTTGCTCAGTTGTTGTGTCCAACCCTTCGCGACCCCATGGACTGCAGCATGCCAGGCACCCCTGACCTTCACTATTTCCCTGAGTTTGCTCAGATTCATGTCCATTGAGTTGGTGATGCTACCTAAGAATCTCATCCTCTGTTGCCCCTTCTCCTTCTGCCCTCAATCCTTCTCAGCTGCAAGGCCTTTTCCATTGAGTCAGTTCTTCGCATCAGGTGGCCAAAGTTTTAGAGCTTCCACTTTAGCGTCAGTCCTTCCAATGACTATTCAGGGTTGGACCATATGGGAGCCCAATTAAATTTGTGTTATGGCCAGCTATCTAATTTCTTTATTGTTAGAAGTGATAAACTATATTGACCTTTTTGTTTATAAGTTTTAATAGAAACTAGCAAAAGAGAAATGGCAACCCACTCCAGTATTCTTGCCTGGAGAATCCCAGGGACGGGGGAGCCTGGTGGGCTGCTGTCTATGGGGTCGCACAGAGTCGGACACGACTGAAGTGACTTAGCAGGAGCAGCAGCAGCAAAAGAGAAAGAGATTTTCTTTCATCTTTTAGAGAAAAATCAGGTATGCTAGCCTCTGAATTAGCACTGTCCTATAGGACTTCTCCCAGAGAAGGCAATGGCACACCACCCCAGTACTCTTGCCTGGAAAATGCCATGGACGGAGGAGCCTGGTAGGCTCCAGTCCATGGGGTTGCTAAGAGTTGGGCACGACTGAGCAGCTTCACTTTCACTTTTCACTTTCATGCATTGAAGAAGGAAATGGCAACCCACTCCAGTATTCTTGCCTGGAGAATCCCAGGGACAGAGGAGCCTAGTGGGCTGCCGTCTATGGGGTTGCACAGAGTCGGACACGACTGAAGCGACTTAGCAGCAGCAGCAGCAGCATAGGACTTCTCCAGGAATTGGTGATGGACAGGGAAGCCTGGCGTGCTGCAGTCCATGGGGTTGCAAAGAGTCGGACATGACTGAGCAACTCAACTGAATAAGACTTCTTGCCATGATCGAAATGTTCTGTGTCTCTACTGCTCTGTATCTGTGCTACACTTGAAACACTCCTAGTTTGACTGAGGAACTGAATTTTTAATTTAATTAAAATTTACAAAAAAATTTTTTTCATGATGAAAACTTTTAAGATCTACTCTCTTAGCAACTTTCAAATATACAATAGAGTGTTATTAACTATAGTGCCTTTGCCATACATTATATGCCCATGAATTTATACATCCCCATGACTTATTTTATAGTGGGCAATTTGCCTTTTTTAACCCCTTTGGCCTTCTATACAAAAGTAAACAATCTTGTGAAGATTTTAAATTAAAACATTTCAGAAATGCAACGTTTTCTGGATTTCTAATTCTTGTAGAAACCATTGGTAACACTATAAGTATCACCATATATCAAAACATAGATATATGTACTTTTGAACAGAAATAAGATCATTCTGTATGGCCACTTGATTTTGTCACCAGGTAATATACCTGAGTAACCATAGTTAACTTAATCATTCCACCATTATGGACATTTATTTTGTTTTTAAATTTTCTGACTATCAACAATACTGCAACGAATATTCTTTTCTTTTTTTTTCTTTTTGCCACACTGCATGTGGGATCCTCACTCCCTCTCTGACCAAGGATCAAACACATGATTCCTGCATTGGAAGCCTGAAATCTGAACCACTGAGCCACCAGGAAGGTCCCAGAAAGAGATCATATCTCTGGTCATGGGTATACATATTTTTATAGGAAAAATTTCCAAAAAATAAGTAAAAGGATATAAACATCATAAATTATGAAAGACACTGCAACTGCACTCCCAAATGAAATAACCCTATTTATAATCCTACCAACAATTATGAGACAATATCTATTTCACGTGTTTTCACCAACACCAGATATTACATCTTTAAAAATATTTTTCCAATTCAATAGTTACAAATGTATCATTTTTAGTTTTACTTCTCTATACAGTTGTTTTATTTTTAAATATTTATTGCTTTTTAAAATTTCTTTTGTAAATTTCCTATTTGTTGCATTTTTATTACTCTATAGAAGCTTTACATGGCTATGTAGTAAAATTTACAAATTCTTTTAAGGTTTGGGGGGACAAATGGGTAGTTACTGCTACCACCAAAATAAATTCCATATGGATCAAAGAATAAACTGTGAAGGCTATAAAAGCTCTAGAAGAAAATATGGGATAATATTTTTGGTAACAGAAAATAGACTGGCTTGTAGACATATAAAAAGTGCTCATAAGAGAATTGAAAGTACAGATGTAATGTGATAGCATTTTGTATTTATTAGATTGGCAAAGTTCAAAAAAGTTTAATGATGAGGATGTAAAGAAACAGAATGCACTCTCAAAATTTTCATCTGTATTAGAATGACTGTAACTTGTACCACTTCTTGGCTTTGTCCATCAAAACATAAAATGTTACTCTAACATTTTATAACTCAATAAAAGATGAGTATCTTTTATTGCTTCTGAAAGTTTTTCTATTAGTCCTTAGAGTTTGCATATAATTTGCAAACAAATGACAATCCTAACATTTTCAGTGTTTAATTTCTTGTTTCTATTCCACACCAGTGGATAAAGAATCCACCTGCATTGTAGGAGACACAGAAGACTCGGGTTAGATCCCTAGGCCAGGAAGATCACCTGGAGGGAGAAAATGGCAACCCACTCCAATATTCTTACTTGAAAAACCCCATGGACTAAAGAGCTTGGTGGACTATAGTCCAAAGGGTCGGAAAGAGTCGTTCACAACTGAGTGACTAAGTACATTCCATATCTAATTTCATTGGCTATCATTTCCTTACCTGGACTGATGATGGGCATTCTTGGCCTTGCTCCTGACTCCAGCAGGAATTAGCATAGTGGTTCATTATTCAGCAAGTTTCTGACTTTGATGTAAAATATACATTCTTCAAAACTGTTTATTAAGGAACGATGCTGGATTTTACAAAATCCTTTTCAGTATCAATTAAGGCACACAGTTTCTCTCCTTTGACTTAATATAGTCAACTATATAAGTTTTCTATTACAGAATCATTCTTATATACTTGGCATAATTCTTAACTTCGGCATACATTCGTAATACAGTTCTAGTTCTACTGTTAATATTGTACTTTAATTTTACATTATATCCAAAAAGGAGATTAAACTATAGATTTCTCTTTTGTGTACTCTATCAGGTTCTGGTATCACAGTCATTTATTTTAAAACCAGCCTTTCAGCTCCTATAAGACACAAGGATCACTGGGAAAAAGCCTGGAGGGCAACCACCTGAAAAGGCCTTAATGCACACACAAACACACACACAAACTCACAGCACTTTAGTTTTTCTAACTACTTTTGTGAAAATTTCCAAACCATCCTCTTTATACCTTCTTTCTGACATGAATGCATAAGTTATCCCAAGTATTATGGATCTTGCTTTTCTTTCTAATAAATGCAGGAACTTTTCTTTCAGTGGCAAAACAGAGGCAGATGTTCCATGAAAGCTTTTATTCTCACAAAATGACCTCTCCCACTCTACCTTCCCAACCCATACTTAAACCAGAACATTTAAAACCTCCTATTTCAGAAAATGAGGGAAGGGCTAGGGAATTGCGCCAATCCTTCATTTCTGTCTCTAGGTCAGCTGGCCTGATCTTCTCATTGTTATTTACTTCACCACTCTATTCCTGCTGTTGCATTTTGGTTTTACATTTTTCTTTCAAATAAATGTCTTTCCTCATCTTTGCTTCCTTCATCCCACTCCCTACCCTTCCAAGTCCAATTTAAATTCCTTTCCTCCTTAATCTGACTAATCCAGCCCATTCGACATACCACAGACTTGCTCTCATTGACTACTGCACTGCACTCAGTGTTTGGCTGCACATTCTGGCTATAATCTCAAATTGTTTCAAGAATGCTAGTTTTCTTTCTTAGGCCTTGCGTTTATCTCCTTGAGGGCAGGGTCCTTATCTTAAAATTCTGCTGTGCATTTTCTATTGTGTTTAGTGCTGTAAGTAATCACACTCAGCCCATATTTGCAAGGCATATTCGACTGAATACATCCATCACAGCTATTCATTTAGTAAATGAGATAATGAAAACGCAAGTGCTCACCAAAGGTAAATCATTATTATTAATTCCCTCATTCATCATACATGTACAGCAGCCTCAGGGGCTAAGGAGCCTAAAGATTGCAGCTCTTATTTTGCTTCATATCTCTCCATTTTGGAACCAGCCAAGAAGGTGAGATTCATCTAGGGCTTAACACGGCGGGGGGGGGGGTGGGGGGTGGTCCAAGAATAACTTAACCTGCAGGTCCCCTTGTACCAGGTTTACCTTATACTTCTGAGAGTAAACCCAAACTTTTGAAACTCAAATGATGAGATATCCTTTGCTCTTGAATTCAGTAAGACTTCCTGGTTAAACTGTGGACACGAAAATTTTTTAGCTGCTAGGACATACTTTTACTAAGCTGTAATATGTAGTTCTATAGAAAAATGGGTGTCTTTATTTTATTCCATTATGTCAAACTAAAAACTTCATTTTTTTTTAAACTTTAGGATTATCTGAACTTCAGAAGGAAAATAACAGGATTTTACGTACTTTATTATTATTTTTTTTTTTTTTTCAAAAAGATGAGAATGTGAGTTTTCCTGAGGGCATCTGGGGTTGACTAAGTGTTCCACCGCATCTCTGAAGATCACTTTACAACTGTGGGAAAACTCACCGAGCTGTTTTCGTCGACCCCGCCATTTCCAAGTTGCAATATTGCTGCAGGGAACTGGCACAGCCCCGCTCTTTCTCGCATTCTTCTCCTCACCCTTTCAAAGCCCAAATCCGCCCGGTGAGAATATGGAAACAAGGCTGGAGACAAGGGAGTGCAAAGAGAGGGGGAGGGGTTTATTTAGATTCGCAGAGGAAGAGCAGGGCATTTTTCCATTCTCCCTCGCATTCCCCAGGGCCATAAAGTTCTGTTTCCGAAGTTGGAAGTGTGGGGGCGGTCGGCGGCATTTTCAACTTGGTCTGAAATTACGAGTCCACCCCGGAGGGGCTAGGAACTTTTCCCGCGGGGCCATCAACCTGAGCTTCTGGCAAGCCAGAAGTTCTCGAAAAGCCAGGCCCAAGGCACCGGTTGTCATAGGAACCTGGGCGCCGGTCTCCCCGGCGACCTCGTCTCTAGGGAGGGGGCGGGGCTGAGTGGCCGTCGGGCCAATGAGGTCGAGGGGATGGCTTGGTCGGAGATCCGCGGGGCTTCAGAAGTCCGAAGAGGGTTGATTGACAGGGACTGGGGCGGAGCCAGGCGAGCGCCAGAGGTGGAGCCCGAGAGGAGCCGGGAGCTCCCGCAGCCGCGGCGCGGCAAGGGTGACACACTGGGATTACCGCCCCGAGAGACCGTCGTGGCGGGCGGGCAGCGCTCCCCGGCTTCCCGGTCTGCCTCAGGCATATCTCGGCAGCGCTCGGAGCCGGCGGCCTGAGTTGAGCGGCCTCGCTCCGGAGGGTTTGGGGAAGCCCTTGGAGGCGCGCGGGGCAGCCGAGGGTGCGCGAGCGCTCCAGGGTCTGGCGGTCGGCCGGGGTCGCCGCTGGAGCGGTGTTTCGGAGGCGTGGAGGAGGAGGAGATGCTGCTTCTCTTCTCCCCCTCCCCAGGCTCCTTCTCCAGCTTCTTCGGCCAGCGCCCGCAGCCGCTTGGGGGAGAGGAGGTGGTGGCTTTCGGCGCCCGCGGCGGCTGCCCGCGGCCCGCCTCGACGCCGCGTCCCCGCTGCCCTTGCCCCACGCGTCAGTAGCCGGACCGGGTCTCGGGACGAGCGGGTAAGGACGTGCGCTGTCCTGGGCGCTGGGCTGGAGGGGCGCAAAGTGCCAAACAAAGTGCGCCGCGCTCTCTATTCCTCCCTCTCTCTGTGTTTTTGGGGGTTTTTTTTTGCTCCAGCTTCTCAAAATCAACCTCTCTATGGCCCTGGTGGAAGGAACTTTTCTTTGGTGGTGTGTTAGGGTGGGGGTGGGGTGGCGGGGGAGGGTAGGAAGGATGAGATGCTGTTCGATTGTGAATTAGGTAGATCCGCCTCCTCGGCGGAGGAAAGTCGGATCCTTGGGAATTAAACCCCAGAGGGGATGAGTACAGAGATTGTGGGGCAATCGAGAGTGACATTACCCGCATCGTGCTACTCCAGCTCTGTGCGTGCTGAGGGAAGGGCTCCCGGAGTCTGTTTCTCATTTCTGTAAATGATTGTGGACATGGTGTGGTTAGAGGCCGCCCAGAAGAATGTGTATATGTGAGGGTTCGAAGAAGAGGGGGTGGGGTGGTGGGGAACAGAGAGCAGAGGGACGGACACGGCCTGATGCAAGCTCTTTTATTGCTCTTCTCCGCGTTCTGGAGTTAACCACCCTCTCCCCGCACCCGCGCCCCCCGCGCCCCCGCCTTTGCTCATTGCAAGATGCTGTAGTACCGAAAGCTGGGAAGCTCAAGTTCGGTAGAGGCAAGAAAGTTTATACCAAGTTTAATTTCCCTGTATTATAAGTATATTGGAGAAGGACGAACTGGGAGAAATATTACCACTAAAATAGATTTACAGCAGTACAGTTTTCGTTGGCCTTACACAGAGATGATAGACTCCTCCACGCACTTGGGCAGCTCATCTGTTCGACAGCCTGTGTCATTTTCGTTTAATTGCATCTTTGAAACAACAAACGCGGTGACTTCATAGGGAGCTTCCTGGAGCTGAGTTTACCTCTCAGAAAATGGGGCAATCGGGTTTGTTTTCAAGGCGGGGACCTAAACAAAATGTAGGACACCTGATCTGTGGGTTGACGGGCGCAGGTAACTAATTTAAATGATATTAAAATTTAGATCTACAGAGGTTACTAAAGGATTGGGGGATGGGGAGGGGGGGAGGAAAGAAGTTATTGTATTTTGAAACAAGCTTTGGTATTTTCCCAAATTCTTAATGACTGGGTTGGCAGGATCAACGTGAAAACTTGCTTCATGCTCAATGCTCGCTTGTGTTGTGCTATGATACAGATTATTTTTTGTATTATCAGCATCAGTAAGTTCTTGTATGTATTGATTCAGTAAATTCGTACAGAGGCTAGTGGACTGCTTTACGATCCAGTTTTAGATTAGTTTACGTTTTTCATAATAACTTTGTGTTCTGACTTTGATGTTCTAGCGGCTTTGTGGGAGTATGTGTGGGGGAGATGGCAGAATGGAAGCAGAAATTAAATAGAAAAAACATCTAGGTTAGTTATTAAGAAAAGGAACTAATTTGTAGTGTGTTTCACTTTTACAAGAACTTATTTTTAGCTCTTACGTAGTTTGTCTTGGATTAACATTTGTTCCACCAAAACTTTTACTTGCATGAGAAGCCCACTTATTTTTAGGAGAGTGATTACCAGCATTTTAAAATATTTATAGATAGCTTGTCATGTCACAAGTAACACATATACACAAACCGTAAAAACCAGTGTCAATTGCAAGGACGGACTTAGATACTATGATGGGATCAAAAGTTTTAAAACCTACATTATTTTTTCTGGAGGCATGCCTCAAATGAAAAGTGAATGTGAAAATTAGCTAATCAGTTGTTTTCAGTAAATGATAGACATCAGTCTTGAATGGAATTTATGTTTTGTTTTTTTTAATTAAGAAGAACAGGTCAAATCCTTGCTTTATTCTACTTTAGTAGGTCAGGGATGGGATGAGGAACATTGTAACTTCTTCTGTATCAGTTGAGTATGTATTTTTTTAGCTCATCTTATTGCCCAGGCCAGACTTCCTAGAGAAAGGGATTATTGGGGATAAGCCCCTGCTGCTGCTTCCTTTTTATTTTTTTTGAACAAGAGTTTGTAATTTTTAAATAGACTACAAAACACTTTTGTGGTGCAACTGAATTGTAATTAATACCAATTGAAATCGAAAGGAAACAGTTAGACCTCAAGCCTGTGCATCTAGGAGTTAACTCCTATCAACATTTTCTTATTTTGGAATATGCTTTGGGAGAAGCCTGTGCCATGAATTAGAAGAGTGAGTTGAAGGTTTTCTCCTGTCAGGCCTCTGATGTAACCAAGTGTTACTCATTTGAGTTGATGTCTCTTTGCAAGGCTGGGGCCTGAAAAAGGAGAAAGGATATCTGGTCTCAGGACTGAAGAGTTAGTGCTGATGGGGAAGGGTGAGGGTCTCTTGGGCTCTTTCCCATTTTTTCCACTGACAGCTTTTCTTAATTTGAAACTTAAGAACAACCCAGGAACTGCATTTAAAAAGCTTTTAAAGAGCAAATTATGATAGAACATTAAATGGTCTAAGTTAAATTAAAAGTTACATAGTCAGTGTAAATTTGTTGTTGCCCAGGAAATCCCATGACAGACTCGTAGGTATGTCACATCAAAACCGTGGTCTGTAATTGACAGACTGAGAGGCCGAACTTAAAGGTTGCAGGGAGAAGGATGGGGGAAGGGATGGTTAGGAAGTTTGGGATGGACATGTACACATGCTATATTTAAAATGGATAACCAACATGGTTCCACTGTGTAACACATGTAACACAGGGAATTCTGCTCAATGTTATGTGGCAGCCTGGATAGGTGGGGAGTTTGGGGGAGAATGGATACATGTATTTGTGTGGCTGAGTCCCTTTGCTTTCCACCTGAAACTGTCACAACATTGTTAATGGGCTGTACTCCAATACAAAATAAAAAGTTAAAAAACTGGTCTGTAAACTGCTCTATGAGGAAGAGTTCCAGTCATCCTGTGAGTCTAGGGGGCAAAATGAAAACCCCTGTCTTATTCCTGTTTAGTGGCAGGAGGCCCTGTGACTGCGCGGCCTGTATGAAGGCTGGATGACAGTAGCTAACAGCTTGTGAGGCAGAAGGAGACCAGTTATTTAACTTCTTAAGGTAGAAGGATAGCAACTCCTGTGTGGTCTAGTGCAGAGGCTGGTGGGGAGTTGAAGCACCGATGCACATGTTTTTTTCCCCAGGGTTTGCTTAGGAAATACAGGAGCTGGTCTAAGCACCTGTTTAAGGAGGTTTGCCTTAGCCTGTGCTCCACCACTGAATCCTGCTTTTTATTTTTCTTTCTTTGATTCCAGTATGAGAATTTATTGAAACAGACTTCCTCAGAGAGAATTCTGCTGTACTGTAAAGAATGTGTACTTTACTGTTTGAGAAACATGTGTCCAAATCCTCGGGAACATCTTTTATTTTCCACATCTGTAATTTAATAATACCTACTTCTCATAGTATTTTGAGAATGAAATTAATAATATATATAAAAGTGGCAAGTGCAAATTGACAGTAGTTTATTTCCTCCTTTTTTAATCTCTTTTACATATTTGAAAACATTCAGTAATAGCAAAACTTATGTTGGTACACCGAAATTATTCCTGAATGTTTAGAACATGTAACTCACCATAGTCCTCAGAGTGAACTTGAATCTGGGTTGCCAAAAGGCCCTCTTGCCTACCAGCAAATAAATGTCTTTGGTTGTATACTGCATCTGTGCTTAATAGACAGTTTCTTAGTTTCTTTCTAGTTTAGTGATACTCTGGCTGCATGATAGAGTCACCTGGGTGGCTTTTAAAAATCTTAATGCCCAGGACTCAACTCAGACCAATTAAACTAGAATCTTTGGGGTTAGGACCCAGACATACATATTTTTGGAAGCTCCCTAAGAAATTACAATGTGGAGCCAACTTGTGAACCAATATTCTAGTCCTCTCTAGAAGGTTAGCATAGAAAATTCGATTCTCAAAAATGTAGCACCAATATTGTTACATTATGTACTTTCCTCTACATAAATCACAAGAATTTAAAGAAAATAAACTTACGTCTCTGTGTATATACACATCTACAGGCTTTTTACTATTTGAATCAGAATGTAAGGTGTAAATGTTTCCCTCCAGTTCCTTAAAGCTGCACATGTTGTTAACTTTAAATTAATTAGGTATCATTTAAAGTTCAGTTCCTTATTTCACTGAAGAATTTTTTTAAACCATTTTATTGAGATATAGTTGATTTACAATGTTGTGTTTAGTTTCTGCCGTACAGCAGAGTGACTCAGTTGTATATATATTTTTCATTTTTTTCCCATTATGGTTTATCACGAATATAAATTATCATTCCTTCTTGTTTATCCATCCTATAATAGTTTGCATCTGCTAATCCTAAACTCCCTCCCCTCACTAACCAAATTTTAAGGATTCAGCAGCTACTTTTGGCTCAGTAGCCGCTGTATCGAACAGCTCGGCTATGGAACATTTCTGTCACCATAGAAAGTTCTGTATTAACCTAGAGATTTTAAAATTTATATTCCAGTTTCTCCTTTGAAATGAGATATATGTGACATATATATAGTCTTTTCTGTCAGATTTATAATTGAAAGTATATATAGTATTATTTTTGATAGTTTTTTTAAGGAGAAATACCACATTTTTGATGCTTATATTTCCTCTTTCTTCAGTTTCTTGTACCTAGCTGTGAGGTGTTCTTTCCAAGTTAACCGAGAAGAGGAACTTGAATGTCCTTATATTTGTCATTTATATCAGTATGCTCCGAATCTAAATAGATTCAGGAAACAGAGAAATTCATCAGTTCAGCCTAAGTGCTGGAATTTGATTCAAGGTTTTTCTTTCTGGAGGAGGTTCTTTTTTTTCTTTTGCAAATGAAGTCTCTTCGTTGTCATATGATATGATTGAATTTTCCAACAGAGAATCATCTTTAGTTTTAACATGAACATGCACCAGAGACTTTTTCTTCCCACAAGAAAGCATCCCCTTTAACAAAAACGAGGTTCCTAAGCAGTTTGAGATGTTTTAAAGCTAACACTACGTCATCAGTTTTAGTGGTATTTGTCACTTGTTAAACACTGAGGCTCAACTTAGAGGAAACTGTACTCATAGTTCATCTCAGCTGCACACCGCCCTCCCCCCCACCGTAAAAAAAAGTCAGTTTTCCTTATTGTCTTAGGGTTTTAGACACTTTTTCTAGAAAAATGTAATTTCTAAAATAAGCATTTAAACTATTAAGGGATTACTTATTTTAGGTCATTGTGTAGTCAAATACCTCTCTGCAATATATAGTGTTGAAGTGAAGAAATAATCAGTATTTTGACCCAGGAGTTTCCCTTATCATAAGATTTTGAATGATAAATTTATTCCCCCAGCCAGAGTCTTTCATATTCTTGGCTTTGAGGTATAATTTCATAGGATTATTTGAATGCACTATTGATTAAAGTCATTCTTCACACAGTCTATTTTGATTTTACTCTTATGGCTAGTTTCTAGAAGTGAAGGAATGAACTTCAGACAATGATTCAGATGTAACATATATCAATTTTCTAGGTACTGTATGAAAATTTACAAAAGCTAAAATGTATCCTTGTAGCTGTACTTCATGAAAGCTGAAATAGATGTTTCATTAAAAAAAAAAAAACTGATCAGCTATACTTGAGTTAAAAAAAATAAAAACATTTTAGATTAAAAAACTGATAAAAAATTTAAAATATATAATAAATATAATTTAGGAGTATTTGATTATCAAATGTAAACTATCTAAAACTGTTCTGTGGTTATGTACCATTCAATTGAGTTCAATCAGAACTTTGAAATCCTGGCAGTGCTTTGAGGTATATAAAAATAAATAATAAGTAGGATATGTGTTATTACTTAATACATGGCAGTATTGCTATTTCAGTTATAATTCAGGTCAACACATACTTCAGTGTTCATTGTTATGCAATTCTTACACTTACAAAGAAATCTAGACTGTATTGTTTTCCATTATTAAAATTTAATGGAAATTTTCAGTTTTTAAATAAAAGAAAACATATTAATGTGATCACATATACTTGTGTAACTAAAGACAAAGCAGAGCTATATTTTTTTTTAAAAAGAATTCGCCTAAATCTTTCTGTTTGTGCTTAAAGACTTTGTCTAAATTCAAAGGTATTTTAAGGCTGTATTGAGGTCCTGGGGTTTAACTTAAAAACAGATGATATTGTTCCATCTAAAGGGATTTTAAAGAATCACTGTTGATGGACCAAGCCAGTTGAGTGTTTTTCAAATAGCAACAGTGATGAATCTGGAGTGATAACCTTATTGTGGTGACCTGCTTCCTTTTTAGTTGTTCTGTATTCAGTAAGTATACATTGAGTACAGTAAGTGTACATTACATTAAGTTCAGTAAGTGCCTCTGCCAGGCACTCTGCTAGCCACTGGTGATACACAGAGGTCACATTTCCAAGTTAGCTGATAAATGGAATAGTCTGTGCCCACATATATTTGATCATCTGAGATCATGCCAAGCAAACCAGCCGATTGACAGGATATATTGACACAGAAGAGTTGTGAAGATAAAAATGAAATGATACGTGAAAACCTTACAAACATCTGGGTACTGACTTGAATAGACATAAATTGTATTTAGATGCAGTTGTACCTGATGTTGACCATTCCTCTTTGGTTTAGAGAGAGTATAGCACAGAATTTCGACCATGGACTCGAGCCACGCTGCCTGGGTTTTAATTTCTGACTCTGATATACAGGCTCTATGGCCTTGTGCAAATTTTCGCTTTTTTCCATCTACAAAATAAGGATTATAGCTAAGCCTCTTTTATAGGTTTGTGGTAAGGATTAAATGATTAATTCATTAGAACATGTAGAGCAACAAAGCAGTACCTAATACATGTTGTTGTTCAGTCACTAAGTCATGTCCGACTCTGCAGCCTCATGGACTGCAGCACGGCAGGCTCCATGGGGTTCTCACCTAATGCATACGGGTATTTAATAAATATTAGATTATTATTTTTGATACATTTACATTTTACTTATAACAGTTTTTTTTTTTAAACATTGGGTAAAGGTAATATATGAACTTAAATGTGTTTTTTTTTGTTTCAACCTTCTTTAGGCTGCTTGTTCCTTGGGTTACATGTTTCTGTTTCTTCCACACATTATTTGGACTTGATATATGTTACCTGTGCCTAACTTTCACACACTTCGTGGAACTTGTGAAAATAAATGTCATTCTCTTCAGACTACTCTTTTTTTTTTTTGCCATGGCTTACAGCTTGTGAGATCTTAGTTTCTTGACCAGGGATTGAACTTGGGCCATGCAAGTCAAAGCACAGAGTCCTAATCACTGGACCACCATGGAAGTCTGTAAACTACTCACTTTCAGAATCCTACATCTCCTGTTTTGGAGTTACTTTTTAGATCATGTGACATGTGGCGTATGTCTTCTTTGAGAATAGATTTGATTCAATTAAATAACACATTCATATTCTAGTAAGGTGAATGATTAAGGAGGATATACTAATTTCAAGTAAATTGGGAAATGATTATAAAATAAAAGGAGCAATTTTTTAAATGAGACTGTAAACATGATTAGAAAGGAGAGTCCTAGAAATGTCTCTGATAATGTGTGTGTTAGTCACTTAGTCGTGTCCGACTCTTTGTGACCCCATGGACTGTAGCCCGCCAGGCTCTTCTGTCTGTGAGATTCTCTGGGCAAGAATACTGGAGTGGATTGCCGTTTCCTTCTCCAGGGGATCTTCCTGACCCAGGGATCGAACCTGGGTCTCCTGCATTGCAGGCAGATTCTTTACCATCTGAGCTATAGGAAAGTCCAGAAAGGAGGGTCCCAGAAATGTCTCTGATAATACTGTGTTTGAAGCCGAAGGTATCTATTCTCCCGAAGTGTCTATTTTGAAAGTTAACACTCTCAGATATGTGAATTGTCCACAGTCACACAAACAGAGATATTGTTGCAGTCATGGAGTCACAAAGAGTTGGACACAACTTAGTGACTGAACAACATGTTGTTATGCCCTTAGGAGTAAGCATTTTGTAACATAACATAAAATTCTTGAGTAAGTATTACTGGACATTCATCCTGTTATTGTGTGCACTTTTAGACCCTTTGATATTCTAATATACCTTATGAATCTCCAAGATAATAACATGTACAGTTGTCCCTTACTATTCTCCAGGGGATTGATACCAGGACCCATAAGGATATAAAAGCTGTGGCTAGTCAAGTCCCTTATGTAAAATGGCATAGCATTTGCATATTACCTATGCAAATCCCCCCACATACTCTAAATCATCTCTAAATTACTTATCATATCTAATACAATGTAAGTACTGTGTAAATCATTGTAAATACTATATAAATCCTGTGTGAATAGTTGCCAGCATGCAGCAGATTCAAATTTTGCTTTTTGGAACTTTCTGAAATGTTTTTCCCCCAAAATATTTTCCATCTGAGGTTGGTTGAATCTGTGGTTGTGGAACCTGTGGTTACAGATGGTCAACTGTTTATCATTTTCATTTCTTTGACAATTTAACTGCAGAGTTCATAATGCATCTCTCGTAACAGGGGCACTGATTTGGGAAATATTCTGTGTGCTTGCCCTATCCAAGACCACTGCAATGAACTGTTTTGCTTCTTCCAATTAGAAATTGCATTGGGTTGCTAATACAGAGACGTGGCATAACAGTGACCTAAAGAAGGTTGGGATTTTTTTTTTTTTTTCTGTAACATAAAATCTTGGCATAGTACTCCAGAGCTGCTGGATGACTGTTTCAAGAAATGGCAATGAACCCAGACATCTTTTTTTTCTTCTCTACCTCCTTATAATATGGCTTTCATCCTCACGACGCCCTCTTGGTGACAGAATGGCTGCTGGCATTCTGTTAAAAATGTTGTCCTTCTAGTTAGACAAAATATGGAAGAAATGGAGGAAATGGCAAAAATAACAAAAGGTGAGTGTGCCTGCCAGCTGAGTCAGATCTTTTCAAAAAATTTTCTTGAATTCCTTACCCAATGCTGTACATCATGAGATGCTGGGAATTGTTTTTTGCTGGGCACTTGGCTGTCCCCAACCTGACAACTGAAGAGAGTAGATATTGGGGATTCAATGATTGTTTTCTTCAGATTTCCTAACACCTGATCTCCATTTGTTTCCAGCTTAATGGAATTTGGTTGTAGTATGTATGGATAAATTATAGGTCCTATGCTAGGTTTTGGGGTGAATACTGGTTTTACTAACTTATCGCTTGATAGCCAACACATCTATTATGCTAATTAAAGTGCCTTGGCCTAGAAAATAATTAAAAACTGGATTTACTGTCTGTGGAGGCTAGTTCACAGAGATTGTTTAGTATTTTATACTTTGTGTGGTTTGATACTTAATTCCTTGTAATAAATATGAATCATTCACACAATTTTTATTATTTAACCTACCATTGAAATATTAAACTAAGTTACTGCTAACTTTTAACAGGACAAAATTAATATATTTATGTTCATTCTTAAATGTTTAGCTTTTGTGAAAACTAAATCTAGGCTGTGTCATAATTTGCTGTTCACATTCAAGCAAATTTGGAAGCATAGTATAGTAGAAAGAGCACAGATTTAAAATTTAGGTGGTCCTTGGTATGTATTTTAGATCTTTTAGTAATTAGAGTCATTTTGGATAAGTGATTTATCCAATCTGTTTGATCTATAAAATGGAAATAATATCTACCTCAGGAAGTTCCATGAGCTTTATTCCTGAGCTCATACAATTTATGTATGAGCTTTACATACATAAATTGGTTGGGCACAGCCCAATTGATTCAGTTAATAAGAATTCTTTACCTTTCACCACCCTTTTCATCTGTATATATTGGACAAAATAGCAAACTACTAAGAAATATGATTCATTATACTGAGAAAAAACATGGCTTATCTCTTTATCCACGCAGATTTTAGCCTCAGAAGTATATTTTGATTAGGTCACTGACTATGCTTTGGTTATCAAATGTATTCCAAGCAAGATCTTTTTAGACGTAGTAACTACACATAGGTCACATTAAAGCTAAAATGATTGACATCTTAAGGGAAATAAAATGGGCAAACCTGCCATGTCACCTTGAATATGAGAAAACTATGGAAAATGGTAGAAAAAATACCTGCAGAATTATTTGACGATAGTTAAAATAGCAGCAATTTAAAATGTCTTTCAAGTAATATAAATTTTTGTTGTAATGGTCTTTTGTTTCTTAACTAATTATATAGCTGTAAAGCATTTGACTGACTACTCTGTGTGTGGAATTATTTTTGGTATATTGAGGAATGGGCTTCCCTGGTGGCTTAGTGGTAAAGAATCTCCTTGTCAGTGCAGGAGACACAGGTTTGATCCCTGGATTGGGAAGAACCCCTGGAGAAGAAAGTGGTAACCCACTCCAGTATTCTTGCCTGGGAAATACCATGGACAGAGGAGCCTAGTGGGCTACAGTCTCAAGAGAGTCAGCCATGACTTAGCAACTTAAACAACAGCAGCATTGAGAAATACTAAAAAAGGAAAGGAAAATGGTTCCTACCAAAAAAATTAAAATCTAGGTTTAAAAAAAAGAGCAAATAATAAAGATAGGAAACCATTATATTACAAAACAATCAATACAGTACAAGTTTTAAGAAAGTGTGGCTCAATCAAAGGGTTCACTTGGGTAGAGATTGATCTGTCTTGGAGACATTTTTATTATCTGGGAGCCAGCATGGTGTATCATTTGTTGTTGTTGTTAAGTTGCTAAGTCATGTCCGACTCTTGTGACCGCATGGACTGTAGCCCACCAGGCTCCTCTGTCCATGGGATTCTCCAGGCAAGAATACTGGAGTGAATTGCCATTTCCTCTTCCAAGGGATCTTCCTGACCTACTCACTAGATAATTTTAATAGTGAAAATATTTGTAACTTTTAGTTTAAGGTTAGAAGTAATGATCTTATTAAGGTGTGATCATTAAGAATAGTTTATGACCCGCTCTCCATTCCATTCTTAGTGCATTTAAAAATTGTCCTTTGGTTTGGTTGACAGCTGTGTTTACAGAGCCCCAAACTCTTGGTGACTGCTAACAAAGTTTCTTTTCTTCTCCTTTGAATTGACTCTTTCAGTAGGCTTGCATGCCTTGTATGTGGTGCTGTAGAAGGGAGATAAGAGAACTCCAAAATTTCTAAATTTTAGTTTATCATACAGTTTTAAAATTCATTTGCAATATAAATTGATTGACATTTGCTTTATTTGGAGAAGTGGAATTTATATCCTGAAGTTCTTTGAAACATAAAATCTCTATTCACCCTTTCCCTTAACTGTTTTCATGGCTTTTTTCCCACTTAAGAATCCCATAGCATCGTCATGCAAACAGTTAGATGATCATGCAGTTTTTCACTCAGTGAAAAGTTTTGTTGCTCCACAGGTTTTCATTACGGTAGCAGGTAAAGTGTGTTTTATTATTTTTAAGTATCTTATTTTTCAGAGTAGGCAAAACGTGCGTATTGAACAAGATTGAAAAGTACAAACATTAAAAAGTCAGTCATCTTTCTAGTCCTGTCTCCAGGTCCCCTCTTGAGGTGCTTTGCTGCAACCTTCATTTTCAGTAATGTCGTCAGAGCCAGGAGGAAACATTGTGAATGATATACCAATAAGTTTTCCTCAACGGGAAGCTTTACGTGTACCCTCTTAGTATGCTGAAAAGTTCTGTGCTTTTGAAAATAATTTATAGAAAGTCTTCCTTTTTTATATATTTAACAGTTCACCTTTATTTTTTTTTATTTTCTCCCTGCCCCCAATTACCTCATTAGTCAATCATGTCTCACATTTTTGACCAGTTTATCTCCATTCTTTTGTTACCGGTTAGAAATCTGTTAGTAGTAAAAGCAAAGTTGAATGTTTTACCATTAATGTACTGTTTTGTTTGTTAAGTTGGACATTTTCTTGATAAATATTTGGTTGCTAAATATTTGGTACAGCTGAAGTTGGATCGTTTTGCAGTTGAAGGGCAACTTAAATGTATTTCAGTTCTTTTATGGAGCATTGAGTTATAAAGAAACCCTAGTATATAGAAATGTTTGGTATATAGAAATTCACTTATTCTTCTGGTTTTCTTGGTTAATGCATGAAAACTGAAGACTATATATGGTCTGTATATGGACTCTTACTTTATACCCAAAGTTCAAATTTATTACCTGCTTAGAGTGCATTGGCAGAAAAAGTAAGAGCATACTTTTTGATAACATTGTTATAGCTCTTTGTAATTATGCTGTCTTTTATGTGTACCTTTTGAAACATAGGCAAAAGATAGGGTAGATTGTAGTTTCTAAATGCAAGCTGTATCTGAATTATCTTATGAATTGGTTAAAATAAACATTTTGGGATGCTTCCTAGACCCCCAGGAATTTATAGTTTTAAAACATACTCCACATACAGCTTTCCTAAAATTGGTGGAAAATAAATATGCTTTTTATTGTATCTTTTTAGGAATCCTATCTTCCACCTTTAAAAAAAAAACATTTTCTCCATGCTTTTATACATTTGTTTTATAAGTTAAAAAATATAAGTTAATTTGTTGGGATAATGTTATACATACCCTTCAGTAGGTATCACTAGCCTCCATACCTGTAGGGACAAGAAGGGTCAGAGATAGTTGAGGGGGAGAGGAAGACAATAATGAATGATAGATATTGTGATGAACGAAAGGGCTCAGACTGTAGCTAACGTGGACATCTGCTCCCCACCTGGAGTTCTGCCCCATCTCCTTTTCTCCCAAGATTTTTATATGACATTTCTCTAATTTGTGAAATTTTCCAATGTACAAATACTGGCACAATTTCACACTTTGGAAAATATGGTCTGGGCCATTGCTCTCCAGGCAAAACCCAAGTCTGCAGGCCAAATAAAGCCCATGGGCCACGGTATGCCACCCGTGCCCTAGATTCTTTTAACTACCTTACATTTGTATGAACTTGCCATATTGTGTTTTGACATTTATTAAGGGATAATAATGATGATAATGCTTCCAGTTGTCTGCCTTGATTAATATTTCACTTTAACATATTAGTTATATAAACATTGGATTTTTGCTTAGGAAGAAAGGAAAGAATAAGACTGTTTTCTAAAATGTGTCAAGGACAGTGTCTGTGTAAATGTATCAGAGACTTGGTTCCATGATGTTTCTTAGAAAAATTTAGTTCTCAATCCCTTTCTTTCTCAAAGTCTGTCCTTCTTCCTTCGCCTGCCTGCACATCCAGTATCTTCATGCTCTTCCCATGAATGTGCTTTTCATTTGCAAGAATTATGAAAGAAATCCTTCGTATAGAAACTCTGCAGAATGAAAATCATTCTGTGACTGACTTAAGCTGCACAAACTTCTAGACATTCTTCACTATAGCATTAAAATTCCATAGCCTTAGTACTATTTCTTTCAAATGTGCTTTTTAAACAGAAGAATGACTGCCTTTAAGGCCAGCAGTGAAAAGACTCACACAGAGGCAATCTGGGGGGGCAAGCTCGTAACCATGAAAGATTTGACCCCAAGCCATCAGGAAGGATGGTTGAACTGAGATGCCGTTTACAGTGGCTCAGTACAGAGAAACAAGCATAATAAAGCAGCAAAACTTCCGCTTCTAGCCAAGATGCAGTAACAGGGACACGATTCTGTCCACACCAGCTAAAAAACAAAGAAAATGCTGGAAACAACTATTTTTAAGTCACTGGACATCAGGCAGTGAGAGACAGTGATATCCACGAGAGAGAGAACTAAGGTGAACCTTCGGATTGCTCAGGTTATAACTTGAGAGACTTTCTAGGCTGTGGTGCAGGGGTGGGAAACCAGGTGCAAAATGGTATACACCCTGAATTCAGCACTTACTGCTGAAAGCCTGAGGAGACTAAGGCAACCAGAGTTAATAGGACAGAGTAGTAAGCTGAGAACAGAGCAGAGAGAACCCCAGAAGGGTTCCTACAGAGGGCCCTGCAGAGGGTCCTCTTTGAGTGTTCGGCCGAGTACTCTAAACACACGCGTGTGAGGAAACTGAAGGACTGTAGAGGAACCACACAGAAGGAAGAAAAGGAACAGTACTTGAGGATGCTGGCAGGGCTGGGAATCATGCCTGTTCCCACAAACCAGACTGGAAGACCTCAGGGTTCATAGGGTATTAGATAGGGTACACAGAAGAACTCGCCCCACCAAACGAGCCCTAGACCTGCATTGCTCTGGGCCAAACTAACACATCTTAAAAGTTAGACCTGAAAGGATCAAATTTACAAGTTTTCAAGTAATTTAACTTCATCCCTAAGCAAAACTCAAGAATATGTATAAATACATTCAGTATCCAACAAGATGAAATTCACAATATTTGGCATTCAATCAGAAATTTCCAGGCTTGTAAAGAAGCAGGAAAATATGACCTGTAATGACAAAGTAAATAGATTAGACTGCACACAGAGGTTAGAACAGCAGAAAAGTACATTAAAATAGTTTTTATAACTATTCCATATATGCAAAAGTTAGCAGGAACACACTGAACTTCTCAATATGAAAACTAGAATGTCCGAGATGAAAAATACAGGGATGGGATTAATGGCAGGTTAAACATTACAGAAGAAAAGATTAGTAAACTTGAAGACATACCAGTATAAAAATCATTCCAAGTGAAACACAAAAAGGAAAATAGTTTTTTAAATTAACACAGCATCTATTGTGAGATAACTTGAGGTGGCCTAATATACATGAAATTTGAGTCCCTAAAGGAGAGAAGGCCATGATGAAAAAGGCACTTGAATAAATTATGGCTGAAACTTCCAAATTCGCTGAAAGCTGTACACACGCAGGTTCAGAGTCTTATGAAGCCCGAGCATGAGGAACACGAAGAAAATTGCACCAAGGCACATCGTATTCAAACTGTTCAAAACATGAGAAAGAGGCAGTCTTAACAGCAGCCAGAGAAACAGAGGAATAAGGAGAAGTGTGACAATACATTTCTTGTTACAGACAATGCAGACAGGAAGACAGTGTAGCAATGTCTTTAAAGTATCAAAAGAAACTGTCAACCTAGAATTTTCTACTCAATGAAAATCTTTCAAAATTGAGGTTAAATAAAGACTTTTTTCAGAGATAAAATAGCTGAAAGAATTGATCACCAGCAGATCAAAGAATGAAGTTCCCCAGGCAGAGAGGCCAAGTGATACCAAATGGATAGAAAATAAAATGCTAAATACACTGGTAAATATATACGGTATTTTTCCTGTTATTTAAAAGTGTTTTAAAGGTAATCTATAAAAGGCTGAGAAAAATAGATTCATAGGCCCATTCTATATAAGAATCCCAAAATGCAAAAATGAAATAATAATGGCTAACATATTTTGGCCACTTACTGTGGGCAAGAAGTTTTATATCATTTTTCATTTAATCCATCTGATAGTCCTTTAATTAAGTACCATTGTTGTTACCTTGAGGAAAGTAGCTTGTTAGGAGGCTGAAATAACGTGTCCAGGATCACACAACTGTTAAGTGAATGAGCAGGAATTTAAATTCATTCTGACTCTAAAGCCTAGATACTTCACCATTTTCCTACACTGCCTTCCCAGGGAAGGAGCAAAGAGTATAGAACATGTGATCACAGGTCAAAGAGGATGAGGAAGGAGTCAAGGGGGAAGGAATAGAGAGGCGGCAGACAGTTTGGAAGACTGCATCAATTCTTTATGTGTGTATCACCGATTATTTCCAGTTAGATGGTCAAGGGTACTCAAGGTGGCACTCTTCTTAAATTTTATTTATGTTCATTTGGCTGCATCAGGTCTTGGTTGCAGCAGGCAGGCTCGTCATTGTGACCCACAGGCTTCTCTCTAGCGGTGGCAGGCAGGCTCGGCAGTTGTGTGCCGGACTAGTTGCTCCACAGCATGGAGGATCTTAGTTCCCTGAGCAGGGATTGAACCTGGGTCCCCCGCACTGACAGGTGAATTCTTAACCACTGGACCGCCAGGGAAGCCCTAAGGTGGCACTTTTGACTCTAATATTTTTTAATGTAAAATTTACACAGATGTGGGAGCCAGGGAGTTCAGATGTCTTGTTTTTAGCTTCACATAGTTCAGAATGTGCCCTCTGGAGTTACGGAAGGGAGGTGATGAACCTCTCTGTTCAGGCAGCCAGCTCTTGCATCACTTCAAGTAGCTCTCACCAGTTGGCTGGGCTACAGGCTCAAGTTATTTAAATAAATTTTCTCTTTCATTTTTAAATAACAGTTGTAATATTTTAACACTTTACTTGCAAGGTCAGCTAGCCAGAAGAAAAACTAATTTGACTTGTGCTAGTAATAACAGTGATTAGGGCACAGGAGAATGGTTTAAAAATACCTATGGATAAAGAGTGGTACTTTTTAATGTGCTTTTATTATGTGTAGTAAACTTTTTTTAAAGAGATAATTTATTTTAAACAAAATAATAATAGTATGGAGGTTGTAGTATGAGATTTCCCTGGTGGCTCAGATAGTAAGGAGTCTGCCTGCTATGTGAGAGACCTGGGTTCGATCCCTGGAGAAGGGAATGGCTATCCACTCCAGTATTCTTGCCTGGAGAATTCCATGAACAGAGGAGCCTAGCCAGCTGCAGTCCATGGGGTCTCAAAGAGTTGGACATGACTAGCAACTAACATTTTCACTTTTTTCACCGTGGAAGTTAAATACATATAAAAGTAAAACGCATGGCTTTGGCCCACAGGTTGAGAGTGGGACAATGAAAGACAGTTGACCCTTGAATAACACAAGTTTGAACTGCATGGGTCTACTTACATGCAGATTTTTTCCAGCAGTGTTATAGTGCTGTGTGATCTGTGGTTGGTTGAGTCCATGGATATGGGGGAACCACATATATGAGGGGTTGACTGTAAATTATACACTGATTTTCAACTGCATAGAAGATCAGTGCCCCTAACCCCTGTGTTCTTTGAGGGTCTGTATACGTTGTGGCTTCTTATGAAATGGTATAATACCTTCTGAAGATAGATTGGGATAAGTCAAAGATGTGTACTATATATGTGTATAGCAGAGATGAAAATAACAAAAAGTTATAGCTACAAGCTAACAAAAGATAAAATGGAATCATGAAAACTGTTGTTAATCCAAAGGCAAGAAAAGAAAAAAAAAAAGGTGAGCAGGAAAACAGGCAGGACAAATGTTTTTAAAATAGCAAAACAATAAATCCAACTATATTAATAATCACATTGAATGTAAATAGTTAAAACACCCCAGTTAAAAGGCAGAGCTTGTCACATTGCTACAATCTGGTCTTGATTTTTAAATCCATTCTTAATTGATTAAAGGATGGGAATTCCCTGAGGGGTCAGTGTTTAGGACTTGGCACATTCACTGCTGTGGCCTGGGTTCAGTCCCTAGTCAGGGAACTAAGATCCTGTAAGTTGTGCAGTGTAGCGAAAAAAAAAAAAAAAGTGAAAGGATGGAAAAGATATACCATGTTACTACTGATTAAAAGAAAATTGGCTATATTATCAGACAGAGTGCATCTCAGGACAAAGAATGTTACCAGGTTGAAAAAATACCATTTCATAATGACAACAGGATCCATTCATTAAGAAAATATAACAGTTCTAAACATTTATGCAGCTAATAACAGAGCTTCCAAATACTCAAAGCAAAAACAGAACAAGTGAAAATTGACAAACCCACAACTGTAGCTGCAGATCAATATATCTCTTTCAGGAGCTGACAAAATAAGTACAAATGTACCTTGGAGATACTGTGGACCCAGTTTCAGAGCACCACAATAAAGTGAGCCACACAATTTCTTTGGTTTTCCAGAACTTAAAAAAGTTATGTTTACACTAACTGTAGTCTACTAAAAGAAATAGTATTATGTCTTAAAAACAATGTACTTAATTAAAAAATAATGAACTTGCTTGATACAGGATTGCCAAAAACTTTCAATTTGTAAAAATTCAAAATCTGAAGTGTAGTAAATAAAGCAAGGTTCAATAAAGTGAGGTGTGCCTGTAGAAAATCAGTAAGATACAGAAGACTTTAACAACATAATCAACTAACTTAACATTTATAGAGCACACCGCCCAAAAACAGGAGACCCAACACATTCTTTTCTAGTGCACATAGAATAATCACCAAGATAGTTCATATTCTGGGTCACAAAACAAGTTTTAATGCATTTAAATGTATTCAAGTCATAAAAATGTCTGGGAAATTCTCAAGAAGTTGAAAACTAACACACTTCTAGATAATCCATGGCTCAAAGAGGAAATGAGAAAGTATATTATTGGGGCTAAAAATGATGACACGGTATATAAAAATGCATGGCATGTAAGCTCCTAAAGCAAAACTTGGGGGAAATTTTATAGCATTAAGTACCAACCACAGAAAAGAAAATATGTCTCAGACCAGGTTTCTCATAGAAAAAGAAGCAAAGTAGTAAATAGTAGTAAACTAAGTAGAAGAAAGGAAAGTATGAAGGTCAGAGGAAAAATTCAACAAACAGAAAGGAAAAACAGGATTGGAAATCAGAGAAACTTAAAGTCGGTTCTTTGAAAAAACCAAGTAAATGTATAAACTTCTAGCCAGACTGATCAGGAAAAAGAGAAGACACTAACTGCTGATGTAAGGAATGAGAGAGGTGGCATTGCAACAGATTCTGCACTTAATGAAAGAATAATAAATTAATATTATCGATGATTTTATGCCAGAAAATTCAGCAACTTGAAAGGGACAATGAAATCTACTGAAATATAGGCCCTCTCAAACCTTACTGTTGGATTCCCCCAGAAGTTCTTCAGGCAAAAAAAAATGACAATGATGCATTTATTTTGTGCTTTCCTGGAGAAATTAAAATTTAAAACCTCCCAAGAGTAATGTCTTCAGATAACTCTATTTTACTTTTACCTAAGCAGTTCTTTAGAACGCTTGGAATAGTACTTACATAGATTCTTTCCCTTACAAATGATGATTTATTTAAAAATGCTAAATATAAGGTGGGGGTTTCCCAGGTGGCTCAGTGGGTAAAGAATCCACCTTCAGTGCAGGAGATGCTGGTTCAATCCCTGGCTTGGGAAGATCCCCTGGAGGAGGAAATGGCAACCCTCTCCAGTATTCTTGCCTGGAGAATCCCGTGGACAGAGGAACCTGGCTGGCAACAGTCCACGGGGTCACAAAGAGTCATGACTGAAGTGACTGAGCATGCACGCAAACATAAGGTAGAAGGTTCAAAGGTTTGTTCAGTGGCTCAGTCGTGCATTTTATAAGGTTCGTGGAGTTGTTTTTTCAGCCTGCTGTTCGTCTGAATGTTATCTCGAATCCTTAAGGCTTATACTTCAGTATTTGCCATAAATATAGCTGCCACAATTCCAGATATTGCCTGTAGATACCTCACTGGCTAATGTGTTGGGCGTTCCCACGATCAACCCAAGTTCCATGCTGTGTTCGGACAGCTCACAGGACTCAACAGAATAGATTGGTCACAACAAAAGGGTGCAAAGCAAAATCCACAGAGGGGAAAAGGGCAATGAGACAAAGCCTGGAAGAAACCAGGGGCAAACGTCTAAGAGTCCTCTCCCAAGGGAATCACACAGGATCCGTTAGTTTAAAGAGTTGCTTATTGTTGTAATATTGCAAATTTCTTTTCACGCAAGAGTCTTTGTCTACACTATTATATAGTTGATTTTCCAATTGATATTCTTTTTCAAAAAGAGTCACCTTATTTACCATAAGAACGTTCATCTTTTCTCAGTGAAGTTGTTATTTTTTGGTTTGACATTTATGAATTTCCTTCATGATTGACAGAATACTTCTGCCATGGTCAATTAAATAGTCAATTCAAGTGAAAAATCAGTTGGAATTATCAGATAAATGTAATCACTTTGGGATTTTACAGTGGAACAAAAGTCATCATAATTCATTTCCTAATATGACGGTTGTAGTATGTTGTTAGGTGCTCAGCCGTGTCCAACTCTTTGCGACCCCGTGGACTGTAGGCCTCCAGGCTCCTCTGTTTATGGGATTTTCCAGGCAAGAATCCTGGAGTGGGTTGCTATTCCCTTCTCTGGGGTATCTTCCCTACCCAGGGATTGAACTCAAGTCTCCTGCATTGCAGGCAGATTCTTTACTGTCTGAGCCACCATTCCTGACCATGTGCTATGTTGGCCATGGATTAAAACAGAACAGTCCTTTAATGAATGAAATTCCAATAAGGGATTGTTGATTTTGGAAATGCCTCTGACAATAGACTGCTAAAATGTAGGTGTAGGTTTAAGAAAGTTGAAATGTTCTTCATAAACAGACTTTAAAATTATTCATTTTTGAATGAAGAAAGAAATCTGTTAGGAATATAATTGCCCTGTTTACTTAAGATTTAATTACTTGTGGAAGTAAGAGATTGTCATCCAGTTTATTATTCACGAACAAATTCAAATATCCTACTGAACTACATGTTAATGCTAACATGTATTTTAGTTGTTATTCAGTCAGCAAGTTGTGTCCAACTCTTTGCAACCCCATGGACTGCAGCCCGCCAGGCTTCCCTATCCTTCACTATCTCCCAGAGTTTGCTCAAACTCATGTTCATTGAATCAGTGATGCCATCCAACCCTCTCATCCTCTGTTGCCTGCTTTTCCTTCTGCCCTCAATCTTTCCCAGCGTCAGTGTCTTTTCCAGTGAGTTGGCTTTTTGCATCAGGTGGCCAAAGTATTGGAACTTCAGCTTCAGCATCAGTCCTTCCAATGAATATTCAGGGTTGATTTCCTTTTGGGTTGATTGGTTTGATCTCCTTGCTGTCCAAAGGACTGGTCCACATCAAAAAATTTTATTAATAGTAGTTAATGACATGATTAATAATAAAAGTAAACTTACCTAAATAGGAGAAATTCTAAAAGCAGAATGGCCAATATTTACTTTAAAAATAAAGTAAATAAAAACTCAGTTCCTCTTGTGCACTGGCCACATTTCAAGGGCTCAGTGGTCACATGTGGCAGTTGACTTTTTCATACTGGGAAGCATAAATGTTAAGATATAGCCATCATCACAAAGTTCTGCTGGACAGCACTGTTCTAAACAATATAGAGGAACCAATAGAAGTCTTGAAAGTTATCAGATATAGTCAAGATATATTTTGAAAGAAGGGCCAATAGGATTTTGTAACTGATTGGATATGGGATATGAGGGAAAGATTGAAGTCAGGTGACTCCAAAGTTTGTGGCCTGAGTAATTGGCTCAGTTCCATTTCAAAATGGAGAATGCTGGAGGAGAGGTTTAGTAGATGAAGTTTAGTTTTTTATTTGATAAATAACATGGCTATATAAGAGTCAGACATGACTGAACAACTGAACTGAACTGATGCCTATTAGAGAGAGTATGTGAAAGTGAAGCCGCTCAGTCGTGTCCAACTCTTTGCAACCCCATGGACTGTAGCCTACCAAGCTCCTCTGTCCATGGGATTTTCCAGGCAATAGTACTGGAGTGGATTGCCATTTCCTTCTCCAGGGGATCTTCCCGACCCAGGGATCAAACCCAGGTCTCCTGCATTGTAGACGGGCACTTTACCGTCTGAGACACCAGGGAAGTCCTGAGAGAGTATAAGACGAGGATCATTGAATTTGGCAACATGGACATTAATGCCCTTAAAATTTTTTTTCAAAATACTTTTTTATTCTTTGCCCTGTGATAATTAAGTCTGTGTACTTTTCCTAAAATGAGAATGCAATTGTTTGTGTGTAAATTACATCCAGTTTAAGAAGGTTGAACATATTTATCAACTTAATATCTTAAGTCTCTGCTTAAATGATAGTAAAGAAATTAAAATGTTAAAGGGCTTCCTAGGCAGTGCTAGTGGTGAAGAACCGGCCTACTAATGCAGGAGATGTAAGAAACGTGGGTTCCATCCCTGGATCGGGAAGGTCCCCTGGAGGAGGGCACAGCAACCTACTCCAGTGTTCTTGCCTGGAGAATCCCATGGACAGAGGAGCCTGGCGGGCTACAGTCCATATGGCCAGCTACAGTCCGTAGCGTCCCAAAGAGTTGGACATGACTGAAGCGACTAAGCACGTGTGCACAATAAAGAGGAGAACGGATGAGGGGGCATCTGTTTCTAGAAAAAGTTAAAATTTTTAAAAATGATCCTTGGAGCAAAGGCACCTGAGGAAGCAAAGTAGAAGAAATCAGGCTCAGAAAATGAGCAGGATAGAAAAGTGAAAGTGAAAGTTGCTCAGTCGTGTCCAACTCTTTGCGACCCCATGGACTGTACAGTCCATGGAATTCTCCAGGCCAGAATACTGCAGTGGGTAGCCTTTCCCTTCTCCAGGGGATCTTCCCAACCCATGGATCAAACCCATGTCTTCTACATTGTGGGCAGATTCTTCACCAGCTGAGCCACAAGGGAAGCCCAAGAATACTAGAATGGGTGGCCTATCCCTTCTCCAGGGATCTTCCTGACCCAGGAATTGAACCAGGGTCTCCTGCATTGCAGGCAGATTCTTTACCAACTGAGTTGTATAGATAGAAATATAGAAAAGGGTAGACTCATTTTGTCCCAGTGAACCCTGGAAAGACCTAGGCTCAGAAACATTAGGTGTGAAGGGAAGCAGGAGTACAATGTGTGATAGAAACAAAGATGGGAACTGAAAGATTTAATATATATTATTAGTGCTTCAGGTTACGTAATTCTGTTATTATTTGAATCAATGAAGATTCAAAGAGTACATAGTATGTCATTTTTTTCTGCCAATAGTTTCCAAAGCATTAAATGAAAATTCAAGATGCCCCATTGCCTTTACCATGCACTCCTTCTATGCTGAACCCCTGTTTTTCTTTAATTTTGAGGAAATCCCAGATACATGTCTTACATATTTAGGAAGGAGTGGCGGGAATTCCAGTGTGACATTAAATATGGAGGAGCCGCTTTCAGGTTCTTCCTCTCCCATTTCTTTACCTTTGCCTTGGACACAAGGGATAATTAGGAAGAATTACCTCTTACCTGCACGGTAAGGCCAGTTCAGTTCCAGTGAAATTCACCATCTCTTTCTTTTGTGAGCCTCACCTCAGTTCTTTCTGTGATTCCCAGAAGGGAAACTGCTCTGCCTGGATTTGGACCCACTAAAGAGGATAGAGTTATGCAGTGATTTAGGGGAAAGCATCTTGTAAAAATTCTGTTATATAGGGAAATATAACATGTATATAAATAGCTATTTTGTGATGTAATTGTAATATTGAATTTAATTGAGGTATAGTTTATGTCAGAGAAGGCAATGGCACCCCACTCCAGTACTCTTGCCTGGAAAATCCCATGGACAGAGGAGCCTGGTAGGCTGCAGTCCATGGGGTCGCTGGGAGTCAGACACGACTGAGCGACTTCCCTTTCACTTTTCACTTTCATGCATTGGAGAAGGAAATGGCAACCCACTCCAGTACTCTTACCTGGAAAATCCCATGGGCAGAGGAGCCTGGTAGGCTGCAGTCCATGGGGTCACTAGAGTCAGGCATAGCTGAGCGACTTCACTTTCACTTTTCACTTTCATGCACTGGAGAAGGAAATGGCAACCCACTCCAGTGTTCTTGCCTGGAGAATCCCAGGGACGGGGGAGCCTGGTGGGCTGCCGTCTATGGGGTCACACAGAGTCGGACACGACTGAAGCGACTTAGCAGCAGCAGCAGCAGCAGCATAGTTTGTGTCATAATGTCAGCAATGTTGACTGTTTAGACAGGAGGTTCTGAAGTTTAGTTATGAGTCATGAAATCTGGAGAAAGAGGTTCTAGAAAGTTTTTGCTCTGTTCTCCTTCACAGATAACCCATAAGTGTTAATGAGCCCATTAACTGAACCATCTAAGTCGTCAATTTTTCCTTAAGAACAGAATTTGTTTAAGCTTGTGTTTCCTGTGCTGTATTCATTTGAGTACTACCATCATAATCTTTGTCATATCCTAATGCTCTTTACTTAATATTTTTAGATATCTCATTTTTATGTTTGAATTTGTTTAAAAAATGAAATCTTAAATCTGTATTATTTTCTTAAATGGAAAACCAGTAAAATGTCCTGCCAATAGAGACTAAGTGGAAAAGTCAATATCATTTTGAAACCTGAAAACATAATAATGTCATTAAGTACAAGCTATAATAGAGTGGCCTGCCTGTGCAGCAGTGCTCCATGCTTAGGACATGTCTGTATTTGTTGAAAGGGGAGATTAGCAAATAAAACAAACTAACTACTACTAAACTGGAACTTTCTCCATGACCTAAGCAGGAACATTGAAAGAGAATTTAAAACAGAGCCTTGATGAGGGTGAAAGAGTAAAGTGAAAAAGCTGGCTTGAAACTCAGCATTTAATAAAGCTAAGATCATGGCAGCTGGTTCCATCATTTCATAGCAAATAAAAGAGAAGGTGGAAGCAGTGACAGATTTTCTTTTCTTGGGCTCCAAAATCACTGCGGACAGTGACTACAGCCATAAAAGACACTTGCTCCTCGGAAGAAAAGCTATGACAAATGTAGACAGCATATTAAAAAGCGGACACATCACTTTGCTGACAAAGGTCTGTGTAGTCAAAGCTATGATTCTTCCAGTAGTCACATACGGATATGAGAGTCGGACCATAAAAAAGGCTGAGTGCTGAAGAATTGATGCTTTTGAATTATGTTGGAGAAGACTCTTGAGAGTCCTTGGACTGCAAGGAAATCAAACCAGTCCATCCTAAAGGAAATCAATCCTGAATACTCATTGGAAGGACTGATGCTGAAGCTGAAGCTGGTGGCAGTGGTGGTGGTTTAGTCACTAAGTCGTGTCCGACTCTTGTGACCCCATGGGGTGTAGTCTGTCATGCGCCTCTGTCCATGGGGATTCTCCAGGCAGGAATACTAGAGTGGGTTGCCATTTCCTTCTCCAGGGGATCCTTCCGACCCAGGAATCGAACCCAGGTCTCCTGCACTGCCAGCAGACTCTCTTACCGACTGAGCTATGAGGGAAGCCCTTGTAGGGAAAGTGGTGGTAGGTGAAGCTGAAGCTAGATACTGGGAAAGACCCAGCATCTGATGCTAGGAAAGATTGAAGGCCAAAGGAGAAAGAGGGTGGCAGAGGATGAGATGGTTAGATAGCATTGCAGACTCAATTGATGTGAATTTGAGCAAACTCCAGAAAACAGTGGAGGACAGAAGAGCCTGGTGTGCTACAGTCCGTGAAATCCCAGGGATCTGAACATGACTTAGCAGGTGATTCTAGTGGTAAGAATCTGCCTGCCAGTGCAGGAGACAGAAGGGATGCGGATTCAATCCCTAGGTCAGGAACATCCCCTGGAGGACAGCATAGCTACCCACTGCAGTGTTCTTGCCTGGAGAATCCCATGGACAGAGGAGCCTGGTGGGCTGCGGTCCATAGGGTCACAAAGAGTCAGACATGACTGAAGCGACTTAGCGTGTGTAGCGACTGAACAGCAGGAACAACTTACTTGCTGTGAAATTCAGTTTTCTAAAATTTAGCTGCAGACATCTTCTCACCACTAGCATTACTCTTAGAAAAGCTCTGCTTCATCCAAATGTAATAATCTGAGATGTTAGAAAAGATGTTTAGGGATATATTGATAAAAATGTGATATCGTGACAGAGATTGAATCTTGGGTTTCTTCCTATTGCTGTCTTTCCACTCCTAAGAAATGAAAGCCCTTAGAATATGGAAGGGTTCCAGAATTGTCTCTTTTCCTTATCTGAATTTTAAGGGAGTTTCAGCATGTTTACTTACCAAAAACAGCAAACATTGCCTTTTTCCTCTTTTAAATTTTTCCTTTGTAGTAGATATTTGAAAGATCAAAGAACTTGAATTTTCTTTCTGCATCTGTAGGGTAAGCCCATCTCAGGCTAGTGGCTAGTATACTTGTAAATGCAGCATACATTCTCCTTTATGAAATTTCCATCCTTGAACTGCCAGAAAGACTGAAAACTCCAGCTCATTTTTTGGTATTTCTTTCAATGGAATCTCTCTCTAATCTGTTTTGATACTAATGAGTAATGTTTATTAAGCAATTATTATGTGCCAGGCACATGTTCAAAGACTGTTATATATATGTTAACTCGGCAACCCCCATTTTCAGATGAAATCATAGCACTTGAGTTCACATCCCAACTGCACAATTTACTGGCCATGTGATCTTCGGCAGTTTATGTAATTCCGGTCCTCATATGTACTATGGAATAGCCATGGTATCCACCTCACAGAATTGTTGCAACAGCAGTAATTTCCTGTGCTACCCAGCAGAATTGTTAAAGGGCGAAGTGTCTCTTGCTTAATATAGTCAGTCTGTCCATTTTCTCATTTCAGAAGCCAAATCTTTACTGGTTTGATTTTTGTTTTGCTTTTTAGTTTTTGTGATATTTTGGTTTTTGGGGTGGGTTTTTTTTTTTTTTTTTTTTTGCATTAGAGAAAAAAACTTGTAAAGTTTGTACAACAGGACAAACAGGATTAAAGACTATTCTCTTTCCTGTTTTTGTAGATATTGAAAAAAGTTTCCTTATTGGCCATTTTGACAGTTTCCTTATTCTGTAGAGTTATATGTAGAAAGAACCAAAATTTAGTGATTGTTATGAGTATACGAAAAACTGTACAAAAAAGATCTTCATGACCAAGATAATCACGATGGTATGAGAGCCAGACATCCTGGAATGTGAAGTCAAATGGGCCTTAGAAAGCATCACTAGGAACAAAGCTAGTGGAGGTGATGGAATTCCAGTTGAGCTATTTCAAATCCTGAAAGATGATGCTGTGAAAGTGCTGCACTCAATATGCCAGCAAATTTGGAAAACTCAGCAGTGGCCACAGGACTGGAAAAGGTCAGTTTTCATTCCAATCCCAAAGAAAGGCAATGCCAAAGAATGCTCAAACTACAACACAGTTTCTCTCATCTCACACACGAAGAGGCAGACACGACTGAGCGACTTCCCTTCCACTTTTCACTTTCACGCATTGGAGAAGGAAATGGCAACCCACTCCAGTGTTCTTGCCTGGAGAATCCCAGGGACGGGGGAGCCTGATGGGCTGCCGTCTGTGGGGTCGTACAGAGTCATACACGACTGAAGTGACTTAGCAGTAGCAGCAGCAGCAGCATCAGCACACGCTAGTAAACTGATGCTCAAAATTCTCCAAGCCAGGCTTCAGCAATACATGAACCGTAAACTTCCAGATGTTCAAGCTGGTTTTAGAAAAGGCAGAGGAACCAGAGATCAAATTGCCAACATCCGCTGGATCATGGAAAAAGCAAGAGAGTTCCAGAAAAACATCTATTTCTGCTTTATTGACTATGCCAAAGCCTTTGACTGTGTGGATCACAATAAACTGTGGAAAATTCTGAAAGAGATGGGAATACCAGACCACCTGACCTGCCTCTTGAGAAACTTGTATGCAGGTCAGGAAGCAACAGTTAGAACTGGACATGGAACAACAGACTGGTTCCAAATAGGAAAAGGAGTACGTCAAGGCTGTATACTGTCACTCTGCTTATTTAACTCATATGCAGAATACGTCATGAGAAACACTGGGCTGGAAGAAGCACAAGCTGGAATCAAGATTGCTGGGAGAAATATCAATAACCTCAGATATGCAGATGAAGCCACCCTTATGGCAGAAAGTGAAGAGGAACTAAAAAGCCTCTTGATGAAAGTGAAAGAGAGTGAACAGTTTGGCTTAAAGCTCAACATTCAGAAAACAAAGATCATGGCATCTCATTCCATCACTTCCTGGGAAATAGATGGGGAAACAGTGGAAACAGTGTCAGACTTTATTTTTTTGGGCTCCAAAATCACTGCAGATGGTGACTGCAGCCATGAAATACTCCTTGGAAGGAAAGTTATGACCAACCTAGATAGCATATTCAAAAGCAGAGACATTACTTTGCCAGGAAAGGTCCATCTAGTCAAGGCTGTGGTTTTTCTAGTGGTCGTGTATGGATGTGAGAGTTGAACTGTGAAGAAAGCTGAGCACTGAAGAATTGATGCTTTTGAAGTGTGGTGTTGGAGAAGACTCTTGAGAGTCCCTTGGACTGCAAGGAGATCCACCCAGATCATCCTAAAGGAGATCAGCCCTAGGATTTCTTTGGAAGGACTGATGCTAAAGCTGAAACTCCAGTACTTTGGCCACCTCATGTGAAGAGTTGACTCATTGGAAAAGACTCTGATGCTGGAAGGGATTGGGGGCAGGAGGAGAAGGGGACCACGGAGGATGAGATGGGTGGATGGCATCACCGACTTGATGGATGTAAGTCTGAGTGAAGTCCGGGAGTTGGTGATGGACAGGGAGGCCTGGCGTGCTGCAGTTCATGGGGTTGCAAAGAGTCGGACACGACTTAGCAACTGAACTGATGAGTATACAATACTCATAATTCTTATAAGTATAACCAAAATTCTTAATAATATGTAGTATTTCAGATTTGAGTTGGTATATGTATTTTTTTTTTTTAAACTGTCAATAATTTAGTGTGTGTTCTTAGATAAACCATTTCATAAAATGTACTCTCTTACCTCTCTGGTATGCATTAGCCATCCTTGTGGAGTTACGTTCCTCCATAACTTTTATAGCTATATGCTTTTCTGTTTACTTATTGTCTCTCTCTTCTGATATTAATATTCTAACTCCATGGGACTTGATGTTTTTGTCTGCTGTTCACTGTTTTCTTCAGTGTCTCAAAGAATGTCTGGCTTATAGAGGGAACTCAATAAATATCTGTTGATTTAATGAATAAAAATAGAGCAGCTACCAATGAATAGCACATAATCAGATCAGATCAGTCGCTCAGTCACAGCACGCCAGGCCTCCCTGTCCATCACCAACTCCGGGAGTTCACTGAGACTCATGTCCATCGAGTCAGTGATGCCATCCAGCCATCTCATGGTCTGTCATCCCCTTCTCCTCCTGCCCCCAATCCCTCCCAGCGTCAGAGTCTTTTCCAATGAGTCAACTCTTCGCATGAGGTGGCCAAAGTACTGGAGTTTCAGCTTTAGCATCATTCCTTCCAAAGAAATCCCAGGGCTGATCTCCTTCAGAATGGACTGGTTGGATCTCCTTGCAGTCCAAGGGACTCTCAAGAGTCTTCTCCAACACCACAGTTCAAAAGCATCAATTCTTTGGCGCTCAGCCTTCTTCACAGTCCAACTCTCACATCCATACATGACCACAGGAAAAACCATAGCCTTGACTAGATGGACCTTTGTTGGCAAAGTAATGTCTCTGCTTTTGAATACGCTATCTAGGTTGGTCATAACTTTCCTTCCAAGGAGTAAGCGTCTTTTAATTTCATGGCTGCAGTCACCATCTGCAGTGATTTTGGAGCCCAGAATATTAGCACATAACAGTTTTAACAAATATTTAAATAAATAAATGAATGAGTGGTTAAATAATCTAGTTGGTGGATCATCTCATTCTCTCCTAATGTATTTGACTCTCTTCTAGCTTTTTTTTTTTGTTTGTTTTTTTATATTGAGGTTTGTTGATGTACAATATTTTACAAGATTCAGGTATACAACCATAGTGGTTCAGTTTCCAAAAGTTGTATTCCAAACTAGTGGCTCTAGTCCCTGTGTTGTACGGTATATCCTTGTAGCATATTTATTTTATACATAGTAGTTTGCACCTCTTAATCTCCTACCCTTGTCATGCCCCCTCCCCTTTCCCTTGCCCCACTGGTAGCCATGAGTTTATTCTCTGTATCTGTATATCTGTTTCTTTTTTGTGGTATTCACTAGTTTATTGAGAAGCTGACTTCTGACTCCAGGGAAAACCATGAAAGAGACACCTAGGGACCCTTATTCACATTATGATGTGATGTGTGATCCTGTACTCAGAGACCCCAACTCCAGCAGTCCCTTTGTTTTGGTTTGCTAGTTTTCTACACTGAAAAGAGTCCCACTTAAAATAGCCCTTTGTCATTAGTTAGTTAAAGAGCCTCTAATTGCTAGAAATCAAGGATTAACTTGACAAGGAAGTACTCAACTGGCTGATCTTTGATTCATTCGGAAAGCCTGACACTGATTGTTCCTCTTTTAAAATTGATTAATTTCAGGATGATCATAGGAGTTATTGGAACTGTGAGTTAAAGCTTTATCTGAAGATATTTAGTGCAATGATTCTTTAATATTATTACATATGAGAATTAGCAGGAGAGTTACAGATTCCTGAAACACCCTGAAAGAAAGTCACTTTTTGCAGTAAGTAAGCAAATGCACATGTGTACCCAGCATTTTGAAACAAGTCACAGGGAGTGCATCACTCAGCCCAGGAGGCCCTTAGGCAAGAAGTCTTCCTCATAACTTTCCTCTGTCTGCTCACATGCTGCTTTCCGTTTGACTTCAGTGGACCTGATGAAACATCTAAAGGATAATCCGTTCCTTTGTGACCTTGCCTACTACTCATGCACCTCCTCTTGTATCTTCAGCCTCTTGACTGGTTCTTTCCCTCAACATATACACAGGGTCCGTTATAATTTAAAGTCAGAGCAAACATCCAGCCTCACCTTCAAATTTATCGTCCTAACTTTACTCCTGTCACCAACCAAGTTTCTAGAAATTTGACTACATTTAAAATTCAGCATCAATTGCTTCCTGTCTTACTGGACTAAAACTTCTTAGAATAAAATTACCAATGACATCCAGAGAGCCAAATACATATGTTCTCACGTTGCGTGACTTTCCTATGTGGTTTGAGAAGGACAGTGATGAAGGGCAGTTATTAATGCTGCATACTAGGTCCTGAGGCGTATGTTTCTCATCTAACTCTTGCCAATTTCCCTTAAGATAGGAATTATTTATAACTTTCTTTAAGAGAAAAGTTGATCTTACTTGCAAAGCAGAATGAGAGACAGAGACCTAGAGAATCAGTGTATGGATTCCAAGGGGGAAAGGGAGGGAAGGAATTGGGAGATTGGGATTGACATATATATACTATTGATACTATATATAAAGCAGATAACTAGTGAGAACTTACTGTATAGCACAGGAAACTCTACTGAATGCTCTGTGGTGACCTAAATGGGAAGGAAATCCCCAAAAGAGGAGATATATGTATACACATAGCTAATTTACTTTGCTGTAAAAGCAGAGACATTACTTTGCCAACAAAGGTCCATCTAGTCAAGGCTATGGTTTTTCCAGTGGTCATGTATGGATGTGAGAGTTGGACTGTGAAGAAAGCTGAGCACCAAAGAATTGATGCTTTAGAACTGTGGTGTTGGAGAAGACCCTTGAGAGTCCCTTGGACTGCAAGGAGAGCCAACCAGTCCATCCTAAAGGAAATCAGTCCTGGGTGTTCATTGGAAGGACTGATGCTGAAGCTGAAACTCCAATACTTTGGCCACCTCATGTGAAGAGTTGATTCATTGGAAAAGAGCCTGATGCTGGGAGGGATTGGGGGCAGGAGGAGAATGGGACAACAGAGGATGAAATGGCTGGATGGCATCACCGACTTGATGGACATGAGTTTGGGTGAACTCTGGGAGTTGGTGATGGACAGGGAGGCCTGGCGTGATGCGATTCATGGGGTCGCAAAGAGTCGGACACGACTGAGCGACTGAGCTGAACTGACAGTAGAAACTAACACAACATTGCAAAGCAACTATAGTTCAACAAAAATTAACTTAAAAAAAAAGAAAACTGAACCTAAAAATAATTAATTTGCGAAAAGTTATAGAGCCAATGATCTGAATCCAGAAAACATGGCACAAAACTTCAGATTCTTTATCTTCGTTCTGCCAATGTCCTGTTTGAAACTTGTCTTTCATCCTCCCTAACATAATCATCTTATGATTTTCTTCCTATTTCTCTGGCTGTTTCTTTTACAGGTACGTTTGCAAGCTCTTTTCCCTCCTATAATTTTTAAATGCTAGTGCCTTCCAGGTCTCTGTACTTGCCTCTTTTTCTTCTTAATAAGAAGTCCCTCTGCCTGGGTGACTTTATCCAAACTCATGATTTTGTCTATCATTTACATACTAACCATTTCCCAATCTATAGTTCAAGACCTCTGTTGGTTCCATTCTCTAATTAAAATGATCCTTCAAGAATTCAGATTTTGTCACTTTACACCTCACCCTGATATTTGCTGTTGCCTCTTCATAGGTTGCAGCATAAAATTCAAGCTGCTTAGCCAAACCACAAAATGGCTTCAGTGATCTGGCTCCTACTCACTGCTGTTGCCTCATGTCTCCCCTCCCCATTACAGAATTTCAACACCATCTCTGTTTCTTATCTGTTTTCAGGTTTACAGGGTGTTCCTTTGCCTGGAAGACCTTAACTCTAACTCTTGTATCTTCTTCATCTGCCTTCCTCCACTTTATGAGACTTGAAAGATTAATTTCAGAGAGATTGAGAATGAATAAGCAGCAGTTCTTAGGAGACAAAGGTGAAAGAGAGAAAAAAAAAGTCAAAGAACAGAGACTTGGAGCCTGCTAGCAATAGCACCCCACTCCAGTACTCTTGCCTGGAAAATCCCATGGACGGAGGAGCCTGGTGGGCTGCAGTCCATGGGTCACAAAGAGTCGGACACGACTGGCGACTTCACTTTCAGTTTTCACTTTCATACATTGGAGAAGGAAATGGCAACCCACTCCAGTGTTCTTGCCTGGAGAATCCCAGGGATGGGGGAGCCTTGTGGGCTACCGTCTATGGGGTCACACAGAGTCAGACACGACTGAAGCGGCTTAGCAGCAGCAGCAGCTGGAGGAATAGCGCTAATCTTAATCTTCTTGGAATAATAAGATTGGCTGATTTGGAGGAAAATATTATTTTATTTTAGGGTTTTTGGGCCACTCCATTTGCAGGATCTCAGTTCCCTGACCAGGGATTGAACCTCGTCCATGGCAGTGAAAGAATAACTACTAGGTCACCAGGGGACTCCCTAAATGTAATGAATTTGATACAAGAGCACCCAGGCCAAAAAAAAAGTGCAGTACATAGTTAAATTTAAAAATCTAGAACTTGAAACAGGGCTTTCTCAAGGCTGGAGATAGGTTTAGGAATAATCTGCCCTGAGGTGATTAGGTGAAGTCTTGGCAGCAGATGCATTTCTTCAATAAAAACTGGATGTAGAGAACACTTCTAGCTTTATGAGAATAGATGGAGATTATTTGAGTTAAAATTAATTTTGATGTTGAGTGGCATTGATTAGTGTTAAAAGAGATGGTGTGATGTAATCTGAAATTAAACTCAATTTTGACAAGTGACTTGTAGAGGGGAGTACATTATTCTAGGTTATTCTAACCTATAATACATTAGTATTCAATTTGAATAATTTACCCAAAATGATTTTACCATTATTTGTCTATAAGCATGAACTCCTTTATTTTCTGCTTTGAAAAAGGCTACCATTGCATTTACATATTAGTGATTCTTTTCTATGACAGTTGCACAAGAGCACTGTATAGTTAATTAAAATAAAAATTAAATATGGAAACTACACCTTGAGAAACACATCTTTATGGAGTTAGTTGGATTGCCACAAATTAAAGGAATACCCTAAACCACATGGGATTGGGTTGATAAGTTTTTTTAAGTCATGTCATTATTTCAGTTATAAGCAATAGTCTCATTTAGTTGTCACAGTGATATTAGATAAAATAAAAATGGCATAATAAACAGCAGTACTCAATATGAATATCTCTTGTGTCACTGCTTAGTATTTTCGATTTGGTTTTCAGGTTTATTGAATTTATTGTTTTAGGTAATTATATGTTTTATACCACATTTCAATTTTTTAGATGTTTCTAAATGGAAATTGGTAATGTCAAAATCACTTTTAGGATGGAGCAATTTGAATAGAATTTTGGCTGTCTCCAAACATCAAGTTGAAATTACTTTTGTAATTACTGGAGCATGCGTAGGTTTATTGTGCTTCATCTGTGACTTGTGCGGTCATTTGGGCTTACTCTTGTTTCATTTATTTTTATCTAGAGTCAAAGTTGATTTGTCCACATTAATACAGAATGACATCTACTGCTTTATTTCATACTGCAGTATAAATTTAACCCCCAATTTTTAGATTCAGTAGATTTGGATAGATTCGTAAGAAAGGTCAGGAAGAGAAGACAAACATCACTTTCTCCTTCAGTATTCAACTTTTAGTATTGAGGGTGTTTGGGTTTTTCCATAAGATCATAGGGGAAAACCCAAAAGAACTTCTTGGCCAACCCATTATCTGCCACTTAGGTAGAGTTTGTTGCCTTCTGCCTTCTAACACCTCTAATAGCTGACTTCTTGCTGCTCATTTAGATTGTAACTGTAGAAGTATTGCCTGATCTTGAGAATGCTAACCAGTGGAAAATCAGGAAAATATTGTAGCAAGAGCCTCTTTAATAAACTGGCACTATTTGTCTTGCTTATATTAGTCATTCACTTCTGAGTCGAGTGAGCTTTGGTCCACTTTTCTGGATCACCTAACATTATATCCCAAACAGTGTATGATAAAGGCACCTCAGTGCACATTGCTTTGCCAATTAAAGCATGAAGTAACAGGTTTGTATAAACCTTGATGTCTAGAAAGACAAGCTTAATTTACTCAGCATGTTCCCTCTCTTATGAGATCCACTTTAATGGTCTGAAAGCATTATCCTGAAAACTTTAAAAGTATAATAACAGGACTTACTTTTTTATATTTTCTTCAAAATCTGTACCCTGGTTGTATTTATTTTCTATTGTTTCTATTGTATAACAAATTACCATAGAGTTAGTAGCTTCAAACAAACACATTTATTTATTATAATCTGACTTTATTTATCTTTGGCTATGCTTGGGTCTTCGTGGCTATGAAGACTTTTCTCTAGCTTCAGTGGGCAGGAGCTCCTGTCTTGTGGAACATGAGCTCTAGGGCGCACAGGCTTCAGTATTTACAGCATGTGGGCTCAGTAGTTTGCAGCTCTCGGGCTCAGTAGTTGTGGCACAGGGGCCTAGTTGCTCTGAGTCATGTGGGATCTTCCAAGATCAAGGATCGAACCCATGTCTTCTGCATGGGCAAGCAGATTCTTTACCACTGAGCCACCAGGGAAGCCCCAAACGACACATTTTATTATCTCAAGTTCCTGTGGGTCCGGAACTCAGGTGCAGGTTAACTGGGTGCTCTGCTCAGGGTCACACCAGGCTGGAATATCAACTGAGGCTTGGAGGTCTTCTTCTGAGCTCTCTGGTTATTTGGTAGGACTCAATTCCCTGCAGCTGTAAGGGGTAAGTTTATCATTTTCTTGCTGGCTGTCAGCTGAGGTCTGCTTTCGGCTCAACGGTCTAACCATCGACTCTTTGCCATGTGGTTCCCTCCATAGGCAGTTGACGGCATGATTGTTGGCTTCATCAGGGTGAGCAAGGGAAAGCTCCATGTCTTTGAATTCCTTTCCAGTTTGCTCCAACAGTCTACTATATCAGGGGTCCCAAACCTCTAGAATTTAATGCCTGGTGATCTGAGGTGGACCTGATGTTATAATAATAGAAATAAAGTGCTCAGTAAATGTAATATGCTCAAATCATCCTAGAACCATCCCCCAACCCCGTCCGTGGAAAAACTGTCTCCCAGGAAACTGGTTCTTGATGCCAGAAAGGTTGGGGACCACTGTTCTATATCACAGCCGAGTCAAGTGGGCTCCTATCCCTTGATATTTACTGGTCCCATCCATAAGCAAAGGGATGATTATATACACTAAGATGTATGCCAGGGTATACCAAGGGGACAGGAATTTAGGGAGCTATAGCAGAGTTCTACTTACCATAGTTTTGCCTCTGAACCCATATGCTCACTCACAAGCAAAATACACCCCCTCCCCTGGTTCCCAGAGTCCTCATCCTATTAAAACATCAGCTCCAAGTCCAAAGGCTCATCTGAATCATCTACATTAGGTATAGATGAGGCTCTTGTGTGTGTCTTATCCCGTGAACCTGTAAAACTATAAAACTAAAGAGACTGTTCCAAACATTCCCAGCATAAAATGGTGGGACACACCAGGGATAACTATCGCAGACATTCTGGTCCAGAAGGGAGAACGGCAGGATGGAAAGTCAAAAAAGAGTCTCTGTCCATCACTGTCCCACTTTCCATAACAGTTCTGAGATTCAGGTGGGCAGATTGGCTTTTTTTTTTTTTTGGTTGGGCTTCAAAGCCTGGGAATAACCCTTCAAGGCAGTCAGCTCTGCCCTCTGAGTCTCAATTCTGCCTTCTGAATCAGTCTTCCTTTTTCTAGGATGGTAGTGTATATTTGCAGCTGAGTGGTTTCTTTCAACCAGCCTTTGTCCTGGCAGTAGAACTGAGGTTGCAATCCAACAGCCTCCTTTCATTTTATATTCTTTCTTTTAGTCCAACCCGGCAGTGTTTATGCTGAAACCATTTTCTCAGGAACTTTGGGTTTTATGTGGATTCCACAGGGATTCACTACATTAGACAGAAGTTACACCTGTGAATTTTTATTTTTTTTCTTTTCAAAATAATCCTTTTTCTGTCTTTGCCTCCTCCTGCGATGGCTAAGGGGAAACTCTAAAGCTTACCAGAGACCCTTAAAATCTTGACAGGGCCCTCTCTGTGACTGAATCCTCTGACCTTTTGACCTTTCTGAAATTTTAGCAGAAGATCATTTTTTGTCTATTGTATTTTTGGCAACCATTTCTGGTTTTTGGCATCTTTTGCTATCTGGAAAGGCTGGGTACTTTCAGAATTATGTAGTCCTGATGCTTCCTCTTTAACAGGACTTTCCTCTATTTCTCTCTCTCTCTTTTTGCATTTTACTATAAAGAGCAAGAGTAAACCAGACAGCATATTTAACACTTCTCTTGGAAATCTCCTGTGTATCATATGTGCAGTTTTGCCACTTGGAAGTTCTGCTTTCCATATTAACTGTAGGATACAATGTCATAAGATTTCTGCCACTATGTAATACGGATTCCCCTTCTTCCAGTTTGCAATAATGTGTTCCTCGTTTCTTTCTGAGCCCTCACCAACAATATTCAGGTTGAAGTCCAGTTATCTATTAAAAATCTGTTTGAGGCAAATTAGGCTTTCTCAAAATTCTTCCAGCTTCTGCTCACTACAGTTCCGAAGCTTCTCCTCCATTTTTAGTCACTGTTGTAGTGGAATCCCAGGGTCCCCTGGTAACTCAGATGGTAAAGAATCAGGAGACCTGGGTAGGGAAGATCCCCTGGAGAAGGGAATGGCTACCCACTCCAGTATTCTTGCCTGGAGAATCCCATAGACAGAAGAGCCTGGTGGGCTACAGTCCATAGGGTTGCAGAGTTGGACACAACTAAGCGACCAACACTCTCATTCATAATGGAATCCCACTTTCAGTTGCTACAAATTTAGCTCACACTTATTACCTTGCACTTCTTGTTTGTCAGGATTCTGGGTGCACGTGATCCTGTTCCCTTTTTCAGGATTTTACCAGACTGAAATCAGAGTGTCAGCTTGGGAATACAGTAACATCTGAGACTCTCAGTCCCATGACACATTCACTGGTTGGTGGTAGAATTCAGTTTCTTGTGGTCATAGAACCATTGTCTTGCTGGTTGTTGGCTGGAGTATCCCTCAGCTCCTGGTCTTGTACCTCCCCATAGGCAATTCACAACAGGAAAGGGAATGTTGAGGACAATCTCTGAATTCTGCCTACAACATTCTGCCTAATTCTGCCTAAACATTGTTTATTACAATATGAAAAGCAAATAGGAATTTTTTTTCATGGACTTTTGTGCCTCATCGTATTTGTTTCCTTTATTGGCTGTTATCCTGAGGCATTTGAAGTCTACGTTTCTTTTTTCTAAAAATTATCTATCTATTTGTATTGGCTGTGCTGGGTCTTTGCATTGCTCAGGCTTTTCACTAGTTGCAGAGAGCAGGCTTCTTATTGCTGTGGCTTCTCTTGTTGCAGAGCACAGGCCCTAGGTGCTCGGGCTTCAGTAGCAGCTCCTGGGCTCAGTAGTTGTGATGCATGAGCTCTTGTGGGATCTTCCCCCATCAGGGATGGAACCCTTGTCTCCTGCATTGGCAGGCAGATTCTTTACCACCGAGCTACCAGGGAAGCCCCGAAGTCTACGTTTCTTGAAGACGACCAACCAGGTATTCTAAAGCAGTGATCATAACGAAAGTCAGTGGGTGGAGAGGAGAGGTGATGTAGAAAAACCGAACTTCAGAACTAAAGTTCTACCATTACCTTGTTTTCTGTTGGTACATCCCAGTTGGTGAGGAAAAATATAACACATGTGAGACTAGAGGTTTTCCCCTCAATTTACTTTTCTCCTAAATTTAAATGATCCAGAGAGATAAAAGAGTTCCAGAATGCTTCTTTTGGTTTTTTGAAGCTGCCCTTTGAAAAACAGGGAATAGGCATATATGATTTCTATTTAGACAAGTAGTTGACTTGAGCCAGAGGCCCAGAAAGGCAATTTAGACTTGTGTTTTAGTTTCTCTTCTCTCACTGGAAAAGTATAATGGAAAAGTTGACAAATATTAAGCTTTCCTCTAACATCAATAAAAATGTTTAGACACATGCTATTTTCTACCTTGAGGCAACATCCAATTAAAACTTCACTGACTTTTATCTCTTTTTCTCCTTAAAATCTCAATTCTTTCTTAGTCTTTTTCTGATTACAGTGGGCAGTAACATTTTCTCTACTACTTGATCTGTACATACGCTCTAATGGAAGAGAAATATTCTGTTTGTTTTTTTTAAATTAGGGAGATGAGCTTTAAGTCTTTAAGAGATCTAGTTGTGCTTTTGTTGTTCCTACTTTGTATACATCTGGCTTGGTGTTGACCGTTTCTTTATGGATTGACAGATAAAAGGTAGAAATAATTTCACATTATTTCACATGGCCTATAATTTTCGTAATTATACTTTCAGGTCTAAATGCTTTAGGAAATTAGAAGTTGAGAGAAAAACAAGAGCTTGCTATCTTGAATAAAGGTTTTTACAAAATTATTGTGTTATCAAGCCACATATTCTAGCTTGAATAATATAAGCTATACAGCGTCTTAGATATGCTTTGGCTGTTTCAGAAAGGAAAATCTTAGATTTAGCCTAGCCGTGGATTTTGATTTGTCTAATAGATTTTATTTTAATGGGAGAAAAATTAACTTTAAGATTCCTTCCCCAGGGGATCTTCCCAACCCAGGGATTGAACCCGGATCTTCTGCATTGCATGCGGATTCTTTACCATCTGAGCCACCTAACTTTTAGAATAGCGGTCCCCAAACGTTTTGGCACCAGGGACCTGTTTTATGGAAGACAGTTGTGAGGGAGAGGGTGGTAAGGCAAGTGATGGGAAGTGGCAGATGAAGCCTCACTCTCTGGCCTGCCACTCACCTCCTGCTGTGTGACCCGACTCCTAATTTGCCCCTGGACCTGTTTTAGAAAAAAAATTTTTTTTTCTTTTTAAAGCATGTGTTGCTTGTTGTCAGGGCTTGGTTTCTTCTGGGGGAAAAAAAATGCAGTTAGCTTCCCAGGACAAAGAAAAGGAATGCTGTCCTGGCTTTGGTCAGGTTTAGTTTGCTTTCTCTTTTTAACAGCTTTATTGAGGCATAACTGACATATAATAGACTATACGTATTGTGTGCAGTTTGCTGAGTTTTTGACTTACGTGTGCAGCTACCTGTGAACCATTATCGGGGTAGGGAATGTATCCATTATCCCCAAATGTTTTCTCACGTTTGCTTGTAATCACTGCCACCTGCCTCTTCATGGCACAATGCCATCCTTAGGCAACTGAGCTATTTGTCATAACTATAGTTGTCACTTTCTATAATTTTGTACAAATGTAATTATAAAGCACATACTCTCTCTTTTTTTCCCTTGATCTAGCTTCCTTTACTCAGTATAATTATTTTGAGATTCATGTTGTTGCATGTATCAATACTAGTCCATTCCTTTTATGCTGACTAATATTCCATTGTGAGAATATACTAAGATCAGTCTATCCATTCACTTGTTGACAGTTGCTTGTTTCCAGTTTTGGGCTGTTACAAATAAAGCTGTTACGAACATTTGTATATAAGTCTTTTTATTTCTTTAAGAAATTGAATGTTTTATTTAAGATGAATTTGAGGATTATAACCTGGGAAGAGCATCTCAGAAAGTTTTGAGAACCGTTCCCTTTGTGTAGATATAAGCTTTCATTTCTTTGGGGTAAATACTTAGGAGTGGAATGGCTAGATCCTATAGTAAGTAGGCTTATATTAAACTTTTTATGAAACTGTTAGTTTCCCCAAGGGTACCATTTTACTTTCGGACTAGTTATGTGTGAGTTCCGGTTTCTCCACATCCTTGGCTACACTGAGTATGGTCAGTTGTTTTCATTTTAGTCATTCTGATAGCTGTGTGGCAGTATCTCATTGTTTTAATTTCATTTTCCTAATGACTATTGAAGTTGAGCATCTTTTTATGCTCATTTGCCATCCATGTACTTTCTTTCTTGGATGAAACACCTGTTCAAATCTTTTGCGAATTTGATGTAAAAAATTTGAATTGTTTGTTTTCCTATTGTATTTTGATAGTTTATATATTCCGGGTTATGAATCTTTTATCAATTATGTGGTCTGTAAATGTTTCCTTTAATTTGTGACTTTTCTTTTTATTCTTTGAACAATTATTTTCAAAGAGCAGAAGTTTTCATTTTGATGAAGTCTTAACATTTTTCTTAACATTTTTTTTTAACTCTTGCCTGAGATCAACATGTACACGCTGCTATTTTTATTTTTTATTTATGTATCTTTGGCTGAGCTGGGTCTTCGTTGCTACACAATGGCTTTCTCTAGCTGTGGAGAGCAAGAGCTACTCTCTAGTTCGTGGCGCACGGGCTTCTCATTGGAGTTGTCTTTTCTTGTGCAGCACAGGCTCTAGGTGCATGGGCTTCAGGAGTTGCGGTATGTGGATTAGGGATTGAACCCCCGTCTCCTACATTGGCAGGCAGACTCTTATCCACTGTGCTACCAGGGAAGTTGAAACTTGTAACCATTTTTTAAGGGTAATTTTGATGTTGTATCTAAGAAAAATTTGTCTGATCCAGAATCACAATGATTTTTCTGCTAACTTTAAAAAAATACATACTGTATATAGCAAAGCTTATTGAAAATTATTTTTAAATGAATATTCTTATTAAATTACAAATTCTGAAACCTAGTTGTTAAGTTTCTAAGGTCAGTTATTTTACTTGTAGAAAAGATTTGTAGTCACTTTTAGGGGACCTTTTGATTGAGTATATGATCCTATTTTCAAACTTAATTAAAATGCCTCAATTGTTTTAAACTGCATTCATACAGTTAAAAATTGTCTTCTAGAGACTTCCCTGGTGGTCCACCTTCCACTGCAGAGGGCATGGATTCAATCCCTGGAACATTTATTTAAAATTTTTTGACTTCTAAAAGTATTTCAGTTGTCTGACTGACCCCCACCCCCGCCACAAAATCCTGAGTACTTAAAGAAGTCTGTAATGAATGGAAACTTGTAAATATGCTAAGATTTAAGTTCTTTTATTTTCCAGTGGTATTTGTGATATTTTATATAAGCCTGAAATCATTTTCTCAGTTACATTATTTAAATTGAAATCACAAGCAAATCTGTTATTTGGACCTATTTTTCTTAAACATTATAAACAGCTAAAATACCAAATATGTACAGATACTAATATATGGGCTTTCTGCTCTTAAAATTTTATGAAATTCATTGTAAATTTTCCTGAATTAAAGATGTTTGTAACTTTGGGGATTGCTTTCTCAACTCACTGTGATTTCTTAATGACCTTAGCTAGTCCTTAGACAACGATGAGTGTCTCTATGCTCCAAACTAGTGGCACATCTTTGTTTTATAGTTGGCTTTGTTCTTGAAACAGGTTCTCTTACGGTCCTGTTTCTTTTTTCTTCCCCCAGACTTTAAACTTTTAATTTTGTATTGGAGTATAGCCAATTAACAATGTTGTGGTAGTTTCAGGTGAACAGCAAAGGGACTCAGCCATACATATACATGTATCCGTTTTACCCCAAACCCTCCTCCCATCCAGGCTGCCACATAATGTTGAGGAAAGTTCCATGTGCTATAGAATAGGTCTTTGTTGGTTATCCTTTTTAAATATAGCAGTGTGTACATGACTTCCCAGACTCCCTATCCCTTCCCCCCAGCAACCGTAACTTCATTTTCTAAGTTTGTGAGTCTCTCTGTTTTTAAGTAAGTTCATTTGTATCATTTCTTTTTAGATTCTACATATAAAGGATGTCATATGGTATTTCTCCTTCTCTGTCTGACTTACTTCACTCAGTATGACTCTCTCTAGGTCCATCCATGTTGCTGCAAATGGCATTATTCCCTTCTTTTTAATGGTTGAGTAATATTCCTATACACACACACACACACACACACCCCACATCTTTATCCATTCCTCTGTTGATGGACATTTAGGTTGCTTCCATGTCTTGGCTATTGTAAACAGTGCTGCAATGATCATTGGAGGTGCAAGTATCCTTCCAGATCATGTTCTTCTCTGGATGTATGCCCAGGAGTGGGATTGCAGGGTCATATGGTAGCTCTATTTTTAGCTTTTTAAAGAACCTCTATACTGTTCTCCATAGTGGCTGTACTAATTTACATTCTCATCAACAGTGTGGGAGGGCTTCTCTCCACACCGCCACACCGCTCCAGCATTTGTTACTTGTCAATTTCCCTCATGGCTCAGCTGGTAAAGAATCCACCTGCAATTTGAGAGACCTGGGTTCAGTCCCTGGGTTGGCAAGATCCCCTGAAGAAAGGAATGGCTACCCACTCCAGTATTCTGGCCTGGACAATTCCATGGAATGTATAGCCAGCCCATGGGGTCACAAAGAGCTGGACACAACTGAGCGGCTTTCACTTTCATTTCATCCTGATTGTTGTGAGGTGATATCTCGTTGTAGTTTTGATTTGCATTTCTCTAAAAACTTGTGATGTGGGACAGCTTTTTATGTGCTATTGGCCGTCTGTATATCCTCTTTGGAGAAATGTTTATTCAGATCTTCTGCCCATTTTTTGAGTCATTGTTTTGGTATTACTGTACAGTTTGTGGGTCACCTGCCTGATGTGTATGGGGTTTGACTTTATCATGATTGCACCCCTCCTACCGTTTCTCTGCAGCTGCTTCTTTGTCTTTGGACATGGGGAATCTTTTTTTGGTGGGTTCCTGTGTCCTCCTTTTGATGGTTGTTCGACAGCTAGTTGCAATTTTGGTGCTCTTGCAGGAGATGAGCACACATCCTTCTCCTCTGCCATCTGAGTGGGTTGTTTGTTTGATGCTATTAAGTGTCATAAACTGTAAATTTTGAAAATGAATGCCTTAATCGGTCACATCATTTGCAAATGTTTTTTCCCAATCTGTGGGTTGTCTTTTCATTTTGCTTATTGTTTCTTTTACTGTGCAAAACCTTTTGAGTTTAAATAGGTCCCATTTGTTCATATTTGCTTTTATTTCCATTATTCTGGGAGATGGATTCAAAAAGATGTTACTGTGATTTATGTCATAGAGTGTTATACCTATGTTTTCCTCTAGGAGTTTTATAGTGTCTGGCCTCACACTTAGGTCTTTAATCCATTTTGAGCTTATTTTTGTGTATGGAGTTAAGAAATGGTCTAATTTCATTTTCTTTTACTTATGGCTGTCTACTTTGCCCAGCACAGTTTGTTGAAGAGACTGTCTTTCCAACATTGAGTAGTCTTGCCTCCTTTGTCATAGATTAATTGACTGTAGGTGCTTGGGCTTATTTCTGGATTTTCTATCCTGTTTCATTGATCTATATGTTTGTTTTGTTTTTGTGCTAGTACCATACTGTTTTGATGACTGTGGCTTTGTAGTACAGTTTGAAGTTAGGGAGCCTGATTCCTCCAGCTCTGTTATTCTTTCTGGAGATTGCTTTGGCTATTCAGTGTCTTTTGTGTCTCCGTATAAGTGTTGAGATTTTTTTGTTCTAGTTCTGTTAAAAAATGTCATTGGTAATCTGATAGGGACTGCATTGAATCTGTAGATTGCCTTGGGTAGTATAGTCATTTTGACCATATTGATTCATCCAATCCATGAACATGGTATATCTTTCCATCTGTTTATGTCTTCTTCAATTTTCTTCATCAGCATCTTATAGTTTTTGGGGTACAGGTCTTTTGTCTTCTTTGGTAAGTTTATTCTTAGGTATTTTACTCTTTTTAATGCAGTGGTAAACAGGATTGCTTCTTGAATTTCTCTTTCTGATCTTTCATTGTTAGTGTATAGAAATGCAACAGATTTCTGTGTATTAACTTTACAAAATTCATTGATGAGTTCTAGTAGTTTTCTGGTAGCACCTTTAGGATCTTCTATGTATAGTATCATGTCCTCTGCAGTGGCAATTTAACTTCTTTTCCAATTTGAGTTCTCTTTACTTCTTTTTCTTCTCTGATTCCTTGTAGCTAGGACTTCTAAAGCTATGTTGAATAAAACTGGTAAGAGTGGACATTCTAGTCTTGTTCCTGATCTTAGAGGGAATGCTCTCAGCTTTTCACCATTGGTGTGACCTAGTTGCAGGTTTCTCATATATGGCCTTTATTATGTTGAGGTATGTACCCTCTATGCCCACTTTCTGTAGAGTTTTTATCATAAATGGGTGTCAAATTTTGTCAAAAGCTTTTTCTGCATCTACTGAGATGATCATATGGTTTTTATTCTTCAATTTGTTGATGTGGTGTATCATACCGATTGATTTGCAGATGTTGAAAAATCCTTGCATCCCTGGGATGAATCCTACTTGATCGTGTTATATGAGCTTTTTATTGTATCACTGGATACAAATTGCTAATATTTTGTTGAGGATATTTGCATCTATGTTCATCAGTGATATTGGCCTGTAATTTTCTTCTTTTGTGGTATCTTTCTCTGGTTTTGATATCAGGATGATGGTGGCCTCATAAAATGAGTTTGGAAGTTTTCCTTCCTCTGTAACTTTCTGAAAGTTTCAGAGTGTTAACTCTTCTCTAAATGTTTCATAAAATTCACCTGTGAAGCCGTCAGGTCCTGGACTTTGTTTGTTGGAAGGTTTTTAATCATGGTTTCAATTTCAGTGCTTGTGATTGGTCTATTCATATGTTTTATTTCTTCCTGGTTCAATATGGAGACTGTCCCTTTCTAAGAATTTGTCCATTTCTTCCAGGTTGGCTGTTTTACTGGCACACGGTTGTTCCTAGTAGTCTCTTATGACCCTTGGTGTTTCTGTGTAGTCAGTTGTAACTTCTTCTTTTTCATTTCTAATTTACTGATTTGGGTCCTCTCCCTTTTTTTCTTGAAGGTTTGTCAATTTTATCTTTTCAAAGAACCAGCTTTTAGTTTCATTGGTCTTTGTGCATGTTTTCTTTGTCTCTTTCATTTATTTCTGTTCTCATCTTTATGATTTCCTTTCTTCTACTAACTGCCTAAGTTTTGTTTGTTCTTCTTTCTCTAGTTGTTTTAGGTGTGAGGTTAAGTTGTTTACTTGAGATTTTTCTTGTTTCTTGGGATAAGATTGTATTGCTACAAACTTCCCTCTTAGAACTGCTTTTGCTGCATACGTTTTGGACTGTTGAGCTTTTGTTTTCATTTGTCTCTAGGTAATGTACTCTTACAGTTCTGTTTCTTTAGAATCTATTTAAATGGTCCAAGTTCATTAGTCAATCCCCAGACAAATTGTCATACCACTTGAGTGGATTCAAGTCAATCTGTTTACTGTTTAGTTCTTTTTGAAATCACTTTTATGTGTTTCCTATTTGCTGAGTACCACAAATCCTTCAGGATTAAAATGACATCATTAGAATCTTTTTGTGATTTTATCTAACTCTGTGGGCACAGTATTAAGGTCATGACAATAATACCTATATTAACCAAAATCATAAAGCTCAACATTCAGAAAACTAAGATCATGGCATCTGGTTCCATCACTTCATGGGAAATAGATGGGGAAACAGTGGAAACAGTGTCAGAGTTTATTTTTTTTGGGCTCCAGAATCATTGCAGATGGTGATTGCAGCCATGAAATTAAAAGACACTTACTCCTTGGAAGGAAAGTTATGACCAACCTAGATAGCATATTGAAAAGCAGGGATATTACTTTGCCAACAAAGGTCCGTCTAGTCAAGGCTATGGTTTTTCCAGTGGTCACATATGGATGTGAGAGTTGGACTGTGAAGAAAGCTGAGAACTGAAGAATTGATGCTTTTGAACTGTGGTGTTGGAGAAGACTCTTGAGAGTCCCTTGGACTGCAAGGAGATCCAACCAGTCCATCCTAAAGGAGATCAGTCCTGGGTGTTCATTGGAAGGACTGATGCTGAAGCTGAAACTCCAATACTTTGGCCACCTCATGCGAAGAACTGACTCATGCAAAAAGAACCTGATGCTGGGAGGGATTGGGGGCAGGAGGAGAAGGGGATGACAGAGGATGAGATGGCTGGATGGTGTCACCAACTCGATGGACGTGAGTCTGAGTGAACTCCGGGAGTTGGTGATGGGCAGGGAGGCCTGGCATGCAGCAATTCATGGGGTCGCAAAGAGTCGGACACGACTGAGCGACTGAACTAACCAAAAACATAATGATGATAATAAAACACAATAATAAATAAAACATAATAATAAATGATTATTTATTTGATAGTCTTTCCAACAATGTGGTTCTCATGTAACCTACCACTTTTAAGGAAATAAAAGTGAATTTTATGCTTATGTGTATTGTAAAGTGAGACCTTTTTGATAGTAAAATAATGCCAGTCATTTATCTGCACCCCAGGTTATCTCATAATGTGTCCAAAGGAAACAGTTAAAGTAATAAACTCTTTAGAATGTTCATAACTTTTTCCCTCTTAAGATTTATTTATTTTTTCTCTACTTCCTTTTTGTTGCATCCCTCTTCTACTTCTGCATCTCTTTCATTCCCTTTCTTCATTCCCTTTCTTCAGACTTACTGATCTGGAGAGCTATAGTAAAGGTGAATAAAAATAACAGAGAGGCAAATGATGATGATAGTAGTTGCCAAACTTGGTGATGGTAGACAATTTATAATCTATAGTTATGTGTTATTTGCTTGAATTTTAGAAAACCACTTTAACATGTTATCTTGAGACTGGGTGATTAGAGGGTTGAGGCTGTTTTTAAAAACAGTAAACCTCTTTTCTAGCAAAGTTAATACATTTAAAGTGTCTAATCTCTTGTGTTAGCTAGATGATATTATGTCTAAAGACATATATTCCTTCTATGTTTTGGTGGACTAATAAATTCCAACCAGAGATATATACAGATCTTATACTAAATAGGCAAATTTTAAAATTTTAAAGAGGATTAACAACATATAAATCAGACCTGACTGAATCAAGCAATAAAGGTGTAATTTTTGTAGACAGAAAAAATTCTGTTGTCTGGTAGTTACTTTTGATTTTTCTTATTCTTATTTATAGGAAGATTTTATTTTAAAAACCAATTTCTTTATACCTAAAATAGTTAAATTCATACAGTCAGAAAGTACATTGGTAGATGCCAGGATTTGGCAGAGGGAGTTAAAAAGCAGAATGAGGAGTTACTGTTTAATGGGGACAGAGTTTCAGTTTAGGAAGGTGAAAAATTCAGAGATGGGTCTTGTGAGAGTTGCACAACAATGTGAATGTACCTGGTGCCCCTAACTGTACAGTTAATTATGGTTTAAATAGTATGTTTTATATTAGAAGACTTTTTACCACAATAAAAAATATTTTTTAAAAACCTATCTCAAAGCTTCCCAGGTGGCTCCGGTAAAGAATCCACTTGCCAGTGCAGGGGACACAGGTTCCATCCCTGGGTGGGGAAGATCCCCTGGGGAAGAAAATGGCAACCTACTCCAGTATTCTTGCCTGGGAAATCCTGTGGACAGAGGAACGTGGCAGGCTACAGTCCATAGGGACACAAAGAGTTGGAACTAAACAACAAAAACCAGTATCTTAATATTTAATATGGTGTGTGTGAGAATATAGCATTTGCTTTACAATAGGTAATCATAAGCATCTTATTTTACCCCTCACTTTTCTTTCTTTCTGCCTTCCTTCCATCTTTCCCTCCCTCCTTCCTGTCTTTCTCTTTTACCTTCGCTAGGGGAAGTTATTCTTTTGCCTTTATATGAAACTCAAGTTCATGCTTCTCTATTCATCCTTTGAGAATAATAACTGCAGTCACATATGTTGAAAATATAATGTTATTTCTTTAACTTAAAGTCTGAAAGAAAGAAAGTGTTAGTCACTCAGTCATGTCTGACTCTTTGTGACCCCATGGTCTGTAGCCTGCCAGGCTCCTCTGTCCATGGAATTCTCCAGGCAGGAATACTGGAGTGGGTTGCCATTCCCTTCTCCAATAATTAGGCCTTTCCTGGTGGTTCAGACGGTAAAGCGTCTGGCTGCAATGTGGGAGACCTGTGTTCGATCCCTGGGTCGGGAAGATCCCCTGGAGAAGGGAATGGCAACCCACCCCAATACTCTTGCTTGGAGAATCCCATGCACAGAGGAGCCTGGTGGGCTACGGAGTCAGACATGACTGAATGACTAACACTTTCTTTCAGACTTCAGACTTCACTTTCACTTTCTCCGATAATTAAAAGTCTTGTCTATATATTAATTAACATTTCAGTCTTTATTCAAAGATGAACCAGTTCCTTCCCCTGGCTGGGATTAGCAGTAAGTGGGAAGCAGTGTGATTGGCTTCCCTTCTTGTTGCTCATCTCCTCATCCATTTGCCAGTTGCTGTATCTGATTCCATCGGGATTTAAACTAGGGGTAGGAAGAAAGGTAGAGAGGCAAACAATTTTTTACTAGCCTTTTGTTATAAAATGGCTTCACACTCTCTGATTCATTGTGTGCTTAAGGCTGACCTTTTTTCTTGTGTTTTCATGGGGTTCCTCCACTGGAGCTATCCTTCATGTGACACTTCAAAAAGATTTTCCTTCTAGCCAATACCCAAATCTTCTTCCTCTTCCTCTACTCCCTCTCCCCTCATACTTCCTTTTCTAATGCTTCCTCGTTTCCTCCTCCTCCTCATCAGTACTCTGGGAACCTCAGGCCGTACGCCAGGTAGAATATTTTCTAACAGCTTTGTAAGTAATTACTTAATTTAATTTGCTTTTGGCTGCACCAGGTCTTCATTTCTTTGAGCCGGTTTTCTCTGTTTGTGTCCAGCGGGGGCTACTCTCCAGTTACTTCTCATAGCAGTGACTTCTCTTGTGGAGCACAGACTCCAGGTGCGTGGACGTCAGTAGTTGCGGCACATGGGCTCCGTAGTTGCAGTTTGCAGGCTCACGGGCTCAGTTGCTTCACAGCATGTGGAATCTTCCTGGACCAGGGATCAAACCCCTGTCCCCTGCAATGGCAGGCAGATTCTCTACCACTGAGCCACCAGGGAAAGTCCATTTTTTTTAAACAGCTTTATTGAGATATAAATGACATACCATAGAATTCACCTTTTTAAAATATACCTTCAGAGTTCTGCAACCATTGCCACAATCTAAATTTGGGGACATTTTCATCATCTGGGTAAGATTTCATTAACTCCGAGCTATGTGTTCCTGCTCCTCGCCCCTCTTCCCCTCCCCCACCCAGCTAATATCAGAGTCAATAGAGCTGGCCTCCTCCGCCAGCTCTCTTGTGTGCCCTCTCCTCCCTCTGACTGCTGTCTTAGCCTAAGCCTTCAGATTCCTGAAGTATCAAGCTCAAGTCTGTGGTGTCCTCCCTACCTCCAGGGAACACATACCAAACACCCCTTCCCACCGCCTCCCACTGGAAGAGGCATGAGAATCAGTACAGCTGTCTTCAAAGAAATTCTCTTTATGCAATTTTCTCCCTACTGTTTATACCCTGTGTGTAGGCTTTAGAGCTATCTAACTGGTTCTCATTCATATCGCTTTGGAACTTTGCTACAGATTAGTCTTTCTCACAAGTCTCGTTGGTATCTGATGGCTAATAGTATCTTCTGTTGAAATTTCCAATTTAGTATAGTGTTTTATGTAGAAGATTATTCAGATACCTTTTAGAAAAGAATGAAGCTTCTATTTTTTTTTTTATTCAAAAACTGTGCCATTACTGTGCTATCATATAATAAAATACATGAGAAACTTCGAGAGTTGGAGGGGAGGGGATCTGAATAAATGATCCCTTTCTTGTTCAAGATGGATAAAACTCTGTGACTTTTTCAAAGCAGTATCTTACATTTTCCCTCTAACCACCACATTGCTCATTTAAGTAGGCACCCCTCAAGGCAGACTCTAAGAATTAAATGCTATAGTAAACATGTGAAAAGGACAGTAATAGCACAAAGCTGGCCTCATGTATAGAACTGTAGTTGATGTTTTTCCATCTGGGTTAAAGTATCATAAATGTAAATTAAAAGAAAATATTAGGTTTTCTTGCTAGCTGAGTAAGCAAAGTCAACTTTTATCAGAAAAAAATGTTTATTTTTAAAACATCTCTTCAAGTTTAATGAAGGATATAATTACAGAAAATAAGTATTTAACATTTTCTACTCCTTCTAGTTTCTTTTCCAAACCCACTGCTTCTGCCTATCGACAGATACACATTATTCTTAATTTAGTTTGGTTAGTGTAGAAATCTCAGTGATCATTACAAAGAGCAGTTTTCTTTTCAAGGAAGGTTAATTTAGGAAAACTTATAAAGGAAGATTTTGACTAGCTGCATTTCCCTATTCCAAAGTGAAAAAAAGGATCGTTGAGCCCCATGGAAAATCTTGTTTCATCAATATATTGCCTACACATTGAATGCTTTAAAAAAAATTGACCTTACAAAAATGTCACAACAGAGGCACCTTTCTGATTTTCTGTTAATTCAACTTGTATAGTGTTTTAGATTACAAAGCGTGATTACGAGCATAGCTTCTTTCCTTACCACAGCCACCTCAAAATGGCATTATTGTTCCTGTCTTGTTATTATTCCCATGTCACATATGGAAAACTGAAGTTTAGATGTAAAATGGCTTTGCCAGGGGCAAATGGTAAGTTGGCAGCAAAAGCTGAGTCTAGAAATATTTAAGTTTACTTAGTGCAAAATTATAGTATATTTTGAGAAATATAGAAATCAGTGAATGGAAAAAAATGTGTCCATCTTATTTCTAACTTTTTTCCGCCATGGTCATTGGGTCTCCTCTCTATTCTTTCTACCTTGGATGAATAGAATGAAACCTGGAACTCCAATCTGGTTGCTTTGATTTAATTGTCTGTAGTTTTGGTGTCTCTGGTACTTTGAGTCTCTCTTCTGCCATGAAGTAGTCACCACTGTCACCAAATCAGGCTTGGTCTGCTTGCCACATGCTGCTGCTGCTGAGTCACTTCAGTCGTGTCCGATTCTGTGCGACCCTAGAGACGGCAGCCCACCAGGCTCCCCCGTCCCTGGGATTCTCCAGGCAAGAACACTGGAGTGGGTTGCCATTGCCTTCTCCAATGCATGAAAGTGAAAAGTGAAAGTGAAGTCGCTCAGTCGTGTCCGACTCTTCGAGACCCCATGGACTGCAGCCTACCAGGCTCCTCCATCCATGGGACAGGCCAGTAAATCAGAAGAGGAGAAATAGCGACTTTATTCAGGAATCCAAGTGTCTGAAAAGATGGCAAACTGGTGTCTTCCAGTACCATCTTATCAGGGTCTGGTTGCCAGTTTCTTTTATAAGAGGGGGAGGAGGTGAGAAAGTAAAATCAGAAAGACGTAATTCTTGCAAAATATCTCCTGGGTTGGCCAGCATCAGAGAGGAGATGTATTCATTTCTTCTCCGCAGCCTTTCACAGGTGGGCAGGGTCGGAGTGTCTTCCTGTGAATTGAACGAAGGCACTTGTTTAACATTCAGTCAGAGGGGCAGGGCTCCTCGAGGCAGGCCATTGTGTATGCTTTTAGCTATAGACAGCGTCCTTCTAGTGGTTATAGTAACAAACATAACAAAAAGCAAAGGGCAAAGAAACAGATCCAACATGGAGTCAGGTTTTGTTCTTCCCTGTTACACCACTATGGCCGTTCTCCAGGTCTGTCTCTGAAGTTGACCGTGTTGGGCTAGGGCATATGGTTGTTGTGAGAGTTCTTTTCCTCTAAGTCCTTTCTGTCTACTACTTGAAGCTGTAGGACTATGTAGTGTATATACTGAAGGCCATATTGAGAACTTAGGTGGACAGGGACTTCATAGACTCATTACTGATGGAGAACTTTCACTACTGCAAATGCAGTGAATTGGTTGACGTGTAGACCATCTGTTACCTTTGTTTCGTAGGTAATATGCACGTGTCACTAGCTGAGGCCCTGGAAGTTCGGGGTGGACCACTGCAGGAGGAAGAAATATGGGCTGTATTAAATCAAAGTGCCGAAAGCCTCCAAGAACTATTCAGAAAAGGTAAGTGTGTGTGTGTGGGGGGGGGGGGGGGGGATGTCGCAGAAAAGCAGCTACTGTGGCAGACTGTAGAAAGCAGTGCTTTCTTTTATCTCTCTTAGGACTGAAAAAGCTCAGATCTTCGCTGCTTTCACTGGAACATCTTATGTATGCTAAGCACTGAAAATATCATAGTGTTTAAAACTGAAAATCTTGCCTATCTCTCTAGAACTTAAGTCCAGTGTGGAAAATACCTGTTAATAAAATACTTATATAAACAACTAAAAAAAAAATGCAATCATGACAAGGAGTACCAGGGAGGGAAATCGGTTGACTATGAGAGCCCATAGTAGGAGGTTTTGACCTGGTGAAGAGGAAGCAAAAGAAGACTTCCCTGTATAAATCACCCCTGAGCTTAGACCTGGAAAAAGAAAAGATAACCATGTAAGAGGGAGGAAAAAACATTCCTGGCAGAAAGAATTATATGTGCATCCCCAGAATAATGAAAATTCATTAACTAGTGTGGTGCTGCCTGATGAGGTGGTTACCTGGTGCAAATGGTTGTGTGACATTTTGAAACTAGAAAATTTACAGAGTGAGTCACCCTTTATTTGTTCAAAACCATTTGATATTGTGCTGAAAAGCTCCACACAAAGATGGTGTTTGCCATTCACACCTTATGTCCAACTCTAATTTAGAATAGTAGATAAAGAAACCAAACTTCATCTAAAGAAAGAATTCAACTTTAAAATTGATTTTAATTAATCTGAAGTCAAATGGTTCTATGAAGACCTACAAGACCTTCTAGAATTAACACTAAAAAATAGATGTTCTTTTCATTACATGGAACTGGAATGCAGAAGTAGGAAGTCAAGAGATACCTGGAGTAACAGGCAACTTTAGCCTTGGAATATAAAATGAAGTGGGGCAAAGGCTAACAGAATTTTTCCAGGAGAATGCACTGGTCATAGCAAACACCCTCTTCCAACAACACAAGTGATGACTCTACACATGGACATCACCAGATGGTCAATACCAAAATCAGATTGATTATATTCTTTGCAGCTTAAGAGGGAAAAACTCTATACAGTCAGCAGAAACAAGCTTGGGAGCTGACTGTGGCTCAGATCATGAACTCCTTATTGCAAAATTTAGACTTAAATTGAAGGAAACAGGGAAAGCCATTCAGGTATGACCTAAATGAAATCCCTTACATTATACAGTGGAAGTGACAAATAAATTCAAGGGATTAGATCTGATAGAGTGCCTGAAGAACTATGGATGGAGGTTCATAACACTGTACAGGAGATGGTGATCAAAACCATCCCCAAGAAAAGGAAATGCAGAAAAGCAAAATAGTTGTCTGAGCAAGCCTTACAAATAGCTGAGAAAAAAAGAGAAGCAAGAGGTAAAGGAAAAAAGTAAAGATTTACCCATCTGAGTGCAGAGTTCCAAAGAATAGCAAGGAAAGATAAGAAAGCCTTCCTAAGTGACCAGTGCAAAGAAATAGAGGAAAGCAATAGAATGGGAAAGACTAGAGATCTCTTCTAGAAAATTAAGGGAACATTTCATGCAAAGGTGGGCTCGATAAAGGACAGAAATGGTATGGACCTAACAGAAGCAGAAGATATTAAGAAGAGCTGGCAAGAATACACAGAACTATATGAAAAAGATCTCAATGAGCCAGATAACCAATATGGTGTGATCACTCACCTGGAACCAGACATCCTGGGATGCAAAGTCAAGTGGGCCTTAGGAAGCGTCACTGTGAGCAAAGCTAGTGGAGGTGATGGAATTCCAAATCCTAAAAGATGATGCTGTGAAAGTGCTGCACTCAATATGCCAGCAAATTTGGGAAATGCAGCAGTGGCCACAGGACTGGAAAAAGCTTTCATTCCAATCCCAAAGAAAGGCAATGCCAAAGAATGTTCAGACTACTGCATAATTACACTCGTCTCACAGGCTAGCAAAGTAATGCTCAAAATTCTCCAAGCTAGGCTTCAGCAGTGCATGAACTGAGAACTTCCAGATGTTCAAGCCAGACTTAGAAAAGGCAAAGGAACCAGAGATCAAGTTGCCAAAATCCACTGGATCATAGAAAAAGCAAGTGCATTCCAAAAAACATCTATTTCTGCTTCATTGACTGTGCCATACCCTTTTTTTGTGGACCACAACAAACTGTGGAAAATTCTTAAAGAGATGGAAATACCAGACCACCTGACCTGCCTCCTGAGAAATCTGTATGCAGGTCAAGAAGCAACAGTTAGAACTGGACATGGAACAACAAACTGGTTGCAAATTGAGAAAGAAGTATGTCAAGGCTGTATGTTGTCACCTTGCTTATTTAACTTACATGCAGAGTACATCATGTGAAATGCCAGGCTGGATGAAGCACAAGCTGGAATCAGGATTGCCAGGAGAAATATCAATAATCTAATAATCTGAGATATCCAGATAACACCACCCTTATGGCAGAAAGTGAAGAGGAACTAAAGAGCCTATTCATGAAAGTGAATGGGGAGAGTGAAAAAGCTGGCTTAAAACTCAACATTCAAAAAGCAAAGATCATGGTATCTGGTCCCATCACTTCATGGTAAATAGATGGGGATAGATTTACCACTTCATGGTAAATAGATGGGGAAACAATGAAAACAACGACAGACTTTTTTTTCTTGGGCTCTAAAATCACTGCAGATGATGACTGCAGCCATGAAATTAAAAGACACTTGCTCCTTGAAAGAAAAGCTATGACCAACCTAGACAGCATATTAAAAACAGAGACATTACTTTGCCAACAAAGGTATATATAGTCAAAGCTATGGTTTTTCCAGTAGTCATGTATGGATGTTAACGTTGGGCCATAAAGAAGGTTGAGCACCGAAGAATTGCTGCTTTTGAAATGTGGTGTTGGGGAAGACTCTTGAGAGTCCCTTGGACTGCAAGGAGATCCAACAAGTCAATGGTAAAGGAAATCAGTGCTGAATATTCATTGGAGGGACTGATACTGAAGCTGAAGCTCCAGTACTTTGGCCACCTGATGCGAAGAGCTGACTCACTGGAAAAGACCCTGATGCTGGGAAAAATTCAGGGCAGGATAAGAGGGTGATAGAGAATGAGATGGTTGGATGGCATACTAACTCGATGGACATGAGTAGGAGCAAGCTCCAGGGGATAGTGTAGGACAGGGAAGCTTGGCATCCCGCGGTCCATGGGGTAGCAAAGAGACACAACTGAGGGACTGAACAACAACAACAATTAAGCACAATAATTGTAACAGAAATAGGGGAGCATTTGAGGATAGTCAAAGTTCTCAAAGTGGATCCCTGGATGGGTAACACCCGTGTCACCTGAAGCCTTGTTAGATATGCAGATACTTAGGCTCACCCTAGACCCACTGAGAAGGAAATGGCAACCCACTCCAGTATTCTTGCCTGGAAAACTCCATGGACTGAGGAGACTGGTAGGCTACAGTCCATGGGGTCACAGGGTTGGAAACGGCTGAGCTACTTCACTTTCACTTTTAGACCCACTGAACAGGAAATCCTCTGTGTGGAGCCCAGCCTTTTGTGTTTCCGCAGATCTTTAGGGATGTTCTGATGCATGTTAAAGTTTGAGAGCCATTATACAGTTGAATTGCTGAAGACCAGGAGCCATGGGAATGTTTCGAAAGGTCTAGAGGTTAGGTGGCTTCTGACTGAGTAAGGAAAGTCAGGAGCACAGGGAAAGAGTGAGGGTAGATGCTGATACTTTGTTTTGCTGCTGTCGTTTTCCAATCCGGAGGCAGGAACTTAAAACAAGGTTAGGACCCATCCCATTTTTCTAGCCCCTGGAGTAGGAAATGGCAACTCACTCCAGTATTCTTGCCTGGAAAATTCAATGGGTGGACAGAGGAGCTTGGCAGGTTACAGTCCATGGGGTTTCAAAGAGTCAGACACAGCTGAGCGACTAAGCACAGAAGCACGATTCTTTTATAACCTAGATATTTGATAATCTTTGATTAGAGTTAGGATTCATTTAAAGGAAATTTATTCCTTTTATCTAACATGACTTACTTAGAACCTAGTTATTTTCAGTGGATCTTGTTTGCTTCATTGTAATTTTTCAGAGAATTTTCAGAAAAGTATTGGCCCTCTGGAGTACAGAGCAGATAGCCGTGCTGCAGAGGTGTTGTTGAAGGAAGGATATGTTGGTGGCATTACTCAGCTAATTACCAACAGTCCATTAATGTTGAAAAATCATCTCCTACTTGTGAGGTATTGTTTGGAAGATTCCAATAAATAGAAGGTGTGGCTTGCCCTTAAGGCATACGCACCAAATAGCCAGGTGCATGTGGAAAATTTACTACTTCAAAACAGTGTGCCAGATGTGTGATAGAGACAGGAAGTACTAGGGATGTTCAGAGGAGGAAGAAATAATGCCTTTTTTCATTATGCTAATTGGGAGATCACTGCCCTGCCCATGACTCATGGAATATAAAGCGTCTCACACACTGTGAGTACCTAAGGGTTTCTTTCTTTCAAATTTTGCAACATTAATAGAGATTGAAAACTTCCCCAGTGGCTCAGACAGTAAAGAATCTGCCTGCGCTGCAAGAGCTCTGGGTTCGATCCCTGGTCAGGAAGATCCCCTGGAGGAGGGAATGGCTACCCGCTCCAGTATCCTTGCCTGGAGAACTCCATGGACAGAGGAGCCTGGTGGGCTACTGTCCTTAGGTTGCAGAGAGTCAGACACAACTCAGTGACTAACACTTGCACTTTCAATAGAGACCGAACATCTGAATATTAAGTCCTTGTCATTGAGATGCAGTTATTGCATAACATATTGGCCCATTACAATAAAGAGATTTATTGGATGTGTTCATAAAATTAATTGTGAGGCAGCTATATCTTAAACACTGCCCAGTGGGATCTGGTTATCATAAAGCCTTCCGTTGAACTCACAGAATAACATCAGTGATACAGAGAAATTGAATTTGTGTTCTTTGGCAGTCTGGAGATTACCAACTCTTATGATTGCTAGTTGGAGTTTTCAATTTTTTTGGAGGAAACTCATGCTTATTTGATTAAGTTTAACTGAAATCTAAAGGTTTCCTAAATGGCTCTGTAGTTAAGAATCCACTTGCAATATAGGAGACGTGGGTTCAATCCCTGGATTGGAAAGATCTCCTGGAGTTGGAAATGGTAACCCACTCCAGCATTCTTGCCTGGAAAATCCCATGAACAGAGGAGCCTGACAGGCTACAGTCCATGAGGTCTCAAAGAGTTGGATACGGCTGAGCGACTGAACACAGCACATCTGAAATCTCTGGTTTTTCATTCCTTTTATTTGATAGCACACTCTTTTTTTTTTTTCTTTTTTCTTTTTAGTAGTGTCTTTTTGCCACAAGTTCTTCTCCTAACTGTTTTAACAAACTGAAATAAAAATAACTATTTTCTTTGCTTATTTTGTGGATGAATGGTGTTTGTCTTGGTAGACACATTTATGAATAATACTGGGAACGTTATGGGGAACAAAGCAGGTAAAATACAATGGACTCCAAGAAATTTGTTTTTTTATAATGTGTTTTCCCCTCTAGATTTTCTTTGTCCTTTTGTGTCTGGTATATAATCTCTCAGTTCTTATGGATTTTTTTTCCCTTTATTTTCTTGAACTTGTATGTTGCTACTGTGTCTTTTTCAGTGCAAATTGACATTCCTATTAGTATAAATAAAGGCTGAAAATAAGCATCTCTACTGGGGGATTACTGAACAGAAGGTCAAGAAAATTATTTCTTCATGTTTTTAAGACTCCTAGTAATTTGAGTCCTTTTTAAAAACAAAATTGTTATGGTAAATATTTATAGAATAATGATATCTAAGCATGACCTTGTTGAGAGATATCATATTCAGATGTGATTCCAAGCATCTTGATGATGGTGATGATGACAAGTGGTTCTCTTGTAAGAAGTTCCTTAGTGTCACTGTCTTGTGAATATTAAAACAAGATCAGTGTGATTACTTTTTAGAGTTTTTTGTCACAGCCTTGCCACATGGTCTATTTTTGTAATATCCTGTAGGATATTTGTGGGAATTTGAAAAGAATGTGTTTTTTCTATTTATAAGGTATAACTTAAGCTTGTTAGATGTTTGTGCTTTAAAATTTTTTCCTATATCCTTATTGCATGGCATTCTTGCTCTGTCAAATTCTTAGGGAAAGTTTAAACTTTTCACTATAAGGATGTTTTTGTCTGTCTTCTTACTTCATGTTTTTGTGCTATTTTATGATACATATAATGGCTAATGACTAATTTAAATGGGCTGGATCTTTTTTCACTGTAAAATAAGCTTCCCCCCTCCCATTTTTACTACTCATCGCCTAAAATCCTGTTCCTCTGCTCTTAATATTGTCACCTGTGTTTCCTTGCCATTTACCTAGTATGTTTTTTAATCCTTCCTTAATTTTCAAATAATTTGTATTGTAACTTAGATATCATTTGTAAATAATAAGATAGCTGAATTTTACCTTTTTGCCTCACTAATTTCTTTAATTAGGAAATTAAATGTGGCCATTGAAATAAAAGTTCTGGAGGAATTTCATAATCAGAGGTCCACTTGTATCATGAGTTCTAATTATATATATATTTCTCAGTTCATCTTATTAACTGATTGGGAAAGCTTATATCTGAAAATATATACATAATTAAGATTTTAGCTTTTACATCACGGATGAACTCATGCAGGGGCTAATGATAATTAAGTTCTGGATAATTTTTTTTAAAAATGCTGTTCTCACATGAATTCTGGATAATCTTTAGAAATGAAATTATTGCTGTGTTGAAAGTTTTAGCTTGCACTTACAAATTCTGATAAAGGTGACTTTATCCTTTTTTCTTTTATGCATCATCCATTCAATGTCATATCTAAGAAATGTTTGTCCAACTCAGAGTCAGTTACTGTCTCCTATGGGCTTCCCTGGTGGCTCAGTGGTAAATAACTCATCTGCCAATGCAGGAGGCTCGGGTTTGATCCCTGGGTCGGGAAGATCCCTTGAGGAAGGAAATGGCAACCCCCTCCAGGTATAGCCTGGGAAATCCCATGGACAGAGGAGCCTGGAGGGCTGCAGTCCATGGGATCACAATAGAGTCAGACACAACTTAGCAATTAAACAACAACATGCTTTCTTCTAGAACTTTTATACTTCTAAGAATCAAAATTTTTTTCTGCATCTATTGAAACATATGGCTTTGATTCTTTAGTGTGTAATAAATAAAAGCAAAAATAAGCAAAAGGGACCTAATCAAATACTCATAAGCTTTTGCAAAACAAGGAAAGTAATAAATAAAAGTAAAAAGACAACCTTTGGACTGAGAGAAGATATTTGCAAATGATGTGACTGACAAGAGCTTAATTTCCAAAATATACAAACAGCTTATACAACCTAATTAAAAAATGGCCAACCTAAATAGACATTTCTCCAAAAAAGACATTCAGTTCATTCGCCTCCTGAACATACCATATGATATCACTTATATATGGAGCCTAAAATATGACACAGACTTGTCTATGAAACAGAAACAGATCCACAGACATAGAGAACAGACTTGTCGTTGCCAAAGAGGAGGAGGGTGGTGGAGGGGTTAGATGGGGAGTTTGGGACTAGCAGATGCAAACTGTTGTATATAGAATGGATACACAACAAGGTCTTACTATGTAGCACAGGGAACTATATTCAATATCTTGTAATAAACCATAATGGAAAAGAATGTATACATATATATATATATAATAATGAATCACTTTGTTATACCCCCAAAACTAACATACCATTGTAAATCAACTATATTTCAGTAAAAAATAGATAAAATAAAAATACTCTAAATTTGAAATTTAATCCCTCAGTTATGTTAGCCACATTTAAGTTCTTAAAAGCCATCTGTAGCTGTGCCTGCATGCTCAGTTGCTCACTCATGTCTGACTCTTTGCAACCCTATGGACTGTAGCCCACCAGGTTTCTCTGTCTATGGGATTTTTCCAGCAAGAATGATGAAATTGTTTCCTCCTCTAGGGGATATTCCCGACCCAGAGTTCAAATCCACCTCTCCTGCATAGTGGGTGGATTCTTTACCAGTGAGCCAGCAGGACTTCCATTGAGCCCCCTGGGAGACCCAGGTTTGATCCCTGTGTTAGGAAGATCCCCTGGAGAAGGCAGTGGCAACCCACCCTGGTATTCTTGTGTGGGAAATTCCATGGACAGAAGAACCTGATGGGCTACAGTCCATGGGGTTGCAAAAGAGTTGAAGATGATGTAGTGACTGAACAACAATAGCAGTGATATGTGGCTATCACTTCACTTCAGTTGCTCGGTCGTGTACTACTCTCTGCGACCCTGTGGCTAGTGGCTACTAAAATATGCAGTTAGAATTTAATGTCCTTCTAAACTGAGGTTCAGGAAAAGGGACTTCCCTAGTGGTCCAGTGGTTGAGAGTCAGGTCGGGGAACTCATGTGGCGTGAGTCCACATGCCATGACTACTGAGCCCTTGTGCCATAGCTAAGACCCAATGCAGCCAAATAAATAAATAAAATTTTAAAACAGAAAAATGTCTCTTTTTTGTCCACATTTTCAGACAAAAACTCAAGTGTATTTACCATCAACAAACCCTCACTGAGCAAATTGCTAAAAGGTGTATTTCAGGATGTAAGAAATTTAATTCAGAAGGAAAAAGAAAGCTTCAAGAAGGAATGAAAGCAAATTAGTCAACTTGATAATAAATCTAAGTAAACATTGGCTATATGAAACATCCATAATGATGTCAAATTTAACACTATAAATAAAATAGTAAGACTTAGACTTGGATAGATGGTAGGAATAAAACCAGTTACAGGTTTGATTCTATTTATGAGAATGATTGGTTTCTTGACCTTAAAGTTTGTAATGGTAATCACAAAACAAAAATAGAGAAAATGTGGAACTTCCAACCTGGTGGAATCAAAGGAGAGTAAGTAACTCAATGCATGAAAAGGGAGACAAAGTACTGAGGTTCAAATTGGCTTACTGGTTGGTTTGTTTCTTTAAGCCTTTATAAGAAATATGGAAAGTTTTGTGGATTAAAAGCTTTTGAGTAAATCTTTATATAGTCTCTGCAGCTTTTAAAAGACCAAAGCCTAACTTGTCTGTCTATATTACATTCCTAATTATTTACAATCATAATTTTCTTGATTAACAGGGTTTACTAGTTGTCTTTGACATGCTATGTCTTGTCCTGCCTTCATAAAGCCAGAGTGAACAGGTTCTTCAAGTTAAATGTGTTTGAACCAGATACAATTACCCCATATGTTCCCTGGAAACAAACTATAAAACCTGAAATTAATTTAGTACCTAGCACTCTTAAAATGAATAATGTGGGTTAACAAGTGTATAAGGCCCTCGTAGTAAAGCATCCCTCCTCCACAACTATTGTCAATACACTATGTTTTGATTTGAAATTCTTTTGGCTCTAGATGTGAAAAACAGGCCATTTTATAAACTTAAAGAATCATATATTTAGAGATGAAATCAGCCACAGGTCATGCTCTCTAGCCCCTTCTTTGCTGACAAATATATATTTACTATATATTTTTTTAATTTAATACAACAATTTTTTAAGTCAGGTATAGTTGGCAGCATTATTCTTAATTGTACTGTCTAATGAAGTTTATAAATGTACATAGTTGTATAACCACAGCCTCGAGTGTTCCTAGCACCCCAGAAGGTTTCTATCCTGCTTCCTCTTAATCAATTCTTGGTTACGAATAGTAATCATGATTATGACATAAATAAGTTTTTAAAAATCTAATTTTAAGCATCCTATAAATAGAATCGTGCAGTGTGGACTCTCTTGTGTCTGACTTCTTTCACTCAACATTTTGACAAGAGATTTTTCCACATTATGTACTAAGCTTTTTAAGGAAAACATTTTACAATTCTCACATTTCTTTTGTCAAATATAGAAATTAGGGGGCTTTATGCTTGTATCGTTTAGTGACAAGTAAAGATTTTTCTGTGTTGGGGTGATGTGTACCAGTCATGATTAACATTTTTATAAGAAATTCTAATATTTATTTTCAAAAAATAGATGTTTACCAATTAAATAAGCCTCCTCCCTCCTTTTCCCTTCGAGAAGGAAAATGTCTTTCAAATAGGAGGGTGATCATCTAAAGAGCCACAGAGAATAGCATAGTGATCATAAAATATTTTTTATAAGTAGCTACAGATCATGCTTATATGGAATCATGTCACCATAAAGCCAGTTCGTCTCTGGAACACTATATATTTCCTTCCGCTGCAGACTGAAAATATACAGTAATCTTCATTGACCTTTTCATCTAGTTCAAAAAAAAAAAATGACAGTCACCCTTGGAACTATTGGTTTTTCAGTCTTTGTATAAATTCCAGGTCCTTGAAACCTAAAGAGAAGTTGCTGAGTTCATCTTTTTTAAATTTTGTGTTCTTTTTCTCTCCTGGCTTTATGCAAATAGCAAGGGTGGAGGATCTTTAACCTGAAACTTTGTATTGGCTGGAAACCCCAAACATCTGCTGGGTAAAGGGCCTTTACTATATAACTTACATCTATTTGCTGATTTCTTCAGTTATAGTTTATTTTGTCTGGCAAAACACAGTGCAGCAGTTGTGTGATAGACAAAGGCTGTCGTGAAGTTTTTAGGTGGCTGCACAAACACCAGTGCTTTAAGCAGCTTAGCACTTAGTTCCAAGATTGCATAGACAAAATTGTTAAACTCACAATAAAAGTCAAGTTTTTAAATAGATTTTCCCATTCAGGATTAACATTTTTACAACTGTTGAATGGAATATTCAAATAAGATATGACTTGTGCGTTTTAAGAAAGAAACCACCTTCAAGCAAATGTGTCTCTTGGAAGTCTACAGCCTAAAATAACATAGACATAAGAAACAGTTTTGCTCTCAAAGTTTAAACTCTCCTTGGGGAAATAAAAATTGGTATTAATCCCAGGATCTTTTCCATGTACTGGTTGTGTGCTTAATACCACATTGACATTTCAGACAGGGTAGAAGAGATCAAAGTGGCTCACCCCAAGGCTTGAACAGATACAACGTAGATATTCACTGGCTGTAAGCAAGTATCAGAAAAGAAGCAAAGTGCATCGGAAGTTCATTTGTAGTTTGCTTTCCTTTGGGAACAAGATAGAAAAAAGTCAAAGATAATTTTATTAGCTGCATAAGGCAATTTATTTCTAAGTTCTCAGTCAATGACATCCTCAGTTCCGTGCCATTTATTCAGCTTCCTCCGTATAAATAGAGAAGAGCTATTTAAGTCTCACTTCTAGTCTAAAATTATTTCTGATAGTCATTCTGCCTTTCTAAATCAAAGTGACTTTATTATAATTTGATAAAAATAGTTACTTGTAAAACTTTCTGGCTTACCATATCTCTTATTAAATGCCTCATTTGTGGCTTTATAAGTTAAAAAGAAATTTGAGCATTAAGGATATAAAGTCATACATATTCTATCTCATGATATCCTTAGTAATAGTTAATTGACATAGAAATGGAGCCATGTGCAAGGTCAAGTTGCAACTTACTTGAGCTATGATACCATTTTATTGACTCTAATAAGGGCATTGGTTCTTATTTGTCTGTTGGGTAGATTGATGTGCCCATCTGAATCCCCAGGAAGCTTTTGGAAAGTACTGTGTAGAATCCTGTGCCCAGTCTCCAGAATTCACACAAAAATCCTGTGTATTAGGAGAGAGAAGGCCTCTGTGCTTTCTCGGTTACCCCAAAGCCATCAAAATCAGAGACTTTGTGAATATTTGTCAAAAAAGCTGACACTTCCTTTCCTCACACTTGAAAATGTAACTGCAAGTAGTAAAGATTGGAGAATAAAAAGAAGATGCAGAGTTAGAGTTCTTGATGTTCAAAAGTTGAAAGAAAACTTTTCTTTATAATTGTCAAAATAATATTTATTTTTGTGATCTGCAAAATGTAAATTGTTAAGTTGTTGTCCGAGAGCAGGGCAGAAGGATGTTTTTAAGACTAGTGGTCTAGAGTTAGCATTGTAAACAAATTCATATTAAGTATTGCAGTTTCCTTATCATAATGTTATACTTGATTTTTTTGGAAATTCATATTTCCTGATCTTAGGCCTCTTATATTCTAGAAGAAGTGTGTGAAACAGAGTTGCAAAAGCATTATGTTCAGTATTTTGGCATATAATTTTGAGGTGTGCAGTTTTTATTAGTGAGGATAAAAAAGATTGGTGAGAAAGGTGAATGCTGAAGAAAAATGAGAGGGAAAAGTTAGTATGTTAAAGAAACAATGTGGGCAATTTCTTCAGAATATGATAAGAATGCAGTAGAAAGATGTTTCTGCAGCTGTTTCCTTAATGCTGATCAGGTGGCCAAGGAGATTTGCTGAAAAGGAGGACAAATCCTTTGATACTTGCTGCCTTCTATTCATATTGTTCATTTAAGCCCTATCGCTTTTAATAATCATAACCAATTTAGTTTTACTAATATAGATTATATGTATATCTTATATACATGTGTGTATGTGTTGTTGTTCATTCACTAAGTTGTGTCCAACTCTTTGTGACCCCATGGACTGCAGCACACCAGGCTCCTCAGTCTTCCACTATCTCCAGGAATTTGTTCAAATCCATGTCCATAGAGTCGGTAATGCCATCCAACCATCTCATCTTCTGCCCCTCCTTCTCCTTTTGCCCTCAGTCTTTCCCAGCATCAAGGTATTTTCCAATGAGTCAACTCCACATCAGGTGGCCAAAGTAATCACAAAAGTGATTTTATATATACATATATATAAATCTTTTTTTTTTAATTGGAATATAGTTAATTTAGTGTTATGTTGGTTTTTGGCGTACAGCAGAGTATTTTGGTTACACATATACATATATTCATTATCTTTTTAAGATTCTTTCCTCATATAGGTATCTCAGAATATTGAATAGAGCTCAGTATTCTGGCCTGGAGAATTCCATGGACTGTGTAGTCCATGGGGTCACAAAGAGTCAGATACAACTGAGCAACTTTCACTTTCACTTTTCCTGTGCTATAGAGTAGATTCTTGTACTGTCTGTCTTTTATATAGTAGAATGTTTGTGTGTTCATCCCAGGCTTCTGATTTATCCCTCCCCCACCCGTGTGTCCCCTTTGGTGACCATAAGTTTATTTTTGATATCTCTGTTTCTGTTTCTTCTTTAAACAAATTAGATTCCACATATGAATGATATCATATGAGATATTGTCCTTCTCTATCTGACTTACTTCACTTAGTGTGGCAATCTCTGGGTTCATTCTTACTGCTGCAAATGGCATTATTTCATTCTTTTTTATGGCCAAGTAATATTCCACTGTATATATGTACTACATCTTCTTTATCCATTTCTCTGTTGATGGACATTTAGATTGCTTCCATGCCCTGGCTATTGTAAATAGTGCTGCAGTGAGCATCAGGGTATATACATCCTTTCAAATTACAGTTTTCTCTGGATATATGCCCAGAAATGAAGTTGCTGGGTCATATGGTGAAACTCCAATACTTTGGCCACCAGATGCAAAGAGCTGATTCATTGAAAAGACCCTGATGGTGGGAAAGATTGAAGGTAGAAGGAGAAGGGGACGACAGAGGATGAAATGGTTGAATGGCATCACTGACTCAATGGACATGAGTTTGAGTAAACTCCGGGAGTTGGTGATGGACAGGGAGGCCTGGAGTGCTGCAGTCCATGGGGGTCGCAAAGAGTCAGACATGACTGAGCAACCGAACTGAACTGATAGTAACTGTATTTTTAGTTTTTAAAGGAATTTCCATATTGTTCTCCACAGTGGCTCTGCCAATTTCCATTCCCTCCAACATTGCAGGAGGGATCCCTTTTCTCTACATCCTCTCCAGCATTTATTGTTTGTAGGTTTTTTTACGATGACCATTCTGACTGGTGTGAGGTAATAATCTCATTGCAGTTTCGATTTTCATTTCTGTAATAACTAGTGATGTTAAGCATCTTTTCATGTATTTTGTTGGCCATCTGAATGTTGTCTTTGGAGAAATGTCTATTTTAGGCCTTCCACACATTTTTTGATTGGTTGCTTTTTTTTTTTTTTTTTGACCTAGAACTGCATGGGCTGTTTGTATATTTTGTAAATTAATCACTTGTCTGTTGCTTCGTTTGCAAATATTTTCTCCCATTCTGAGGGTTGCCTGTCTTTTTGTTTTGTTTATGGTTTCATTTGATGTGCAGAATCTTTTAAGTTTAATTAGATCCCATTTGCTTATTTTTGTTTTTTTTCCCATCACTTTAGGAAGTGGCTCAAAAAAGATATTGCTGTAATTTATGTCAAAGAGTGTTCTGCCTGTTTTCCTCTTACAGTTTCACAGTATCCAGCCTTACATTGAGGTCTTTGATCCATTTTAAGTTTATTTTTGTGTGCGTGGTGTTAGAGAGTGTTCTGATTTCGTTCTTTTTCATGTAATTACCCACTTATTGAATAGACTGTTTTTCTCTATTGTGTACTTTTGCCTCCTTTATTATAGGTTAATTGACCATAGATGCATGAGTTTATTTCTGGGCTTTCTATTCTGTTTCATTGATCTGCACTTTTATGTGCCAGTACCATAATGTTTGGATTGCTGTAGCTTTGTCGTGTAGTCTTAAGTCAGGGAGTCTGATTCCTCCAGCTCTGTTTTTGTTTCTCAGGGTTGCTTTGGCTCTTTGGGATCTTATATGTTTCCATATAAATTTTAGAATTTTTTGTTCTCATTATGTGAATTTTTTGTTCTCATTGTGTCATTGGTCATTTGATAGGGATTACACTGAATCTGTAGATTGCCTTGGATACTATAACCATTTTGACAATATTGATTCTTCCAATCCAAGAACAAGGTATATTCTTCCATCTGTGTTGTCTCCAATTTCTTTCATCAGCACCTTATAGTTTTTAGAGTAGAAGTCTTTTGTCTCTTTAGGGAGGGTTTATTCCTAGGTATTTTATTCTTTTTGATGCAGTGGTAAATGGGATTATGTCTTTAATTTCTTTTTCTTATCTTCTGATGTTAGTATATAAGAATATGAGAGATTTGTGTGTATTTTGTATCCTGAAGTATTGTTGAATTCATTGATGAGCTCTGATAGTTTCCTGGAACTATGTTTAGGTTTTTCTATGTATAATATCATGTCATCTGCAAACAATAACAGTTTTACTTCTTTTCCAATTTGGATTCCTTTTATTTCTTTTTCTTGTTTGATTGCTGCGGCTAGGACGTCCAAAACCATATTGAATAAAAGTGATGACAATGGACATCCTTGCCGTGTTCCTAATCTTAAAGGAAGATTTCTCAACAGCTTTTCACTGTTGAGAATGATGTTAGCTGTGGGTTTGTCATATGTGGCCTTTATTATGTTGAGGTTCGTGCATGCAAAGTCACTTCAGTTGTGTCCAACTCTTTGTGATTCTATGGACCATAGCCTGCCAGGCTCCTCTGTCCATGGGATTCTCCAGGCAAGAATACTGGAGTGGGTTGCCATTTCCTTCTCCAATTATGTTGAGATATGTTTCCTTTTCCCTGGTGGCTCAGATGGTAAAGCGTCTGTCTACAATGCGGGAGACCCGGGTTCGATACCTGGGTCAGGAAGATCCCTTGGAGAAGGAAATGGCAGCCCATTCCAGTACTATTGCCTGGAAAATCCCATGGACAGAGGAGCCTGGTAGGCTACAGTCCATGGGGTCGCAAAGAATCGGACAAGACTGAACGACTCCACTCCACTTAAGTTTCCTCTATTCCCACTTTCTGGAGAGATTTTATCTTAAATGGGTATTGAATTTTGTTAAAAACTTTCTGTATCTGTTGAGATGATCATATGGTTTTTTATTCTTCAGTTTGTTAATGTATTACACTGATTGATTCACAGATATTAAAGAATCTTTGCATACCTGCAGTTAATTGTATTTAATCGTGGTGTACAATTTTTTTAACATGTTGTTGGATTTGGTTTGCCAGTATTTTGTTGAATATTTTTGCATCTGTGTTCATCAGTGATACTGGCCTGTAGTTTTCTTTTTTGGTGGTATCTTTTTCTGATTTAGGTAACAGGATGATGGTGGGCTTATAGAATGAGCTCGGGAGTCTTCCTCTGCAGTTTTTTGGAAGAGTTTCAGAAGTATAGATGTTAACTCTTCTTGAAATGTTTAATAGAATTTGCCTGTGATGTCCTCTTGTCCTGGACTTTTGCTTTTTGGAAGTTTCTAATTACTGTTTCAATTTCAGTACTTGTTACTGGTCTGTTCATTTTCTATTTCTTGCTGGTTCAGTCTTAGAAAGTTGTGTCTCTCTACGAATTTGTTCATTTCTTTTTGGTCCACTTTATTGGACTAGTTGTTTATGATCCTTTGTATTTCTGTGGTATCAGTTGCAACTTCTTTTTCATACCTAATTTTATTTATTTGAATCCTCTCCCCGTCCTTTTTTTTTTTTTTTTTTGGTTCCAGTGAATCTTAAATGATTTAATCACAAAGCTTTACTACTAGTGAAAGTGAAGTTGCTAAGTCGTGTCCGACTCTTTGCGTCCCCATGGACTGTAGCCTACCAGGCTTCTCCATCTATAGGATTTTCCAGGCAAGAATACTGGAGTGGGTTACCACTTCCTTCTCCAGGAGATCTTCCCGACTCAGGGATTGAACCTGGGTCTCCCACATCGTAGGCAGACGCTTCTGTCTGAGCCACCAGGAACGTCCTAAAATATAGGGGATTTATTCTAAACTGTGTATTTTTCTGTTTGTGCATTGTTACACCAGATCATTGACTTAACACTGTGTGTCTTTTTTTAATGCACATGTGAGCTGAGTTTATGAGTGAATTCTGTGTGATAGAATGACTACATCAGATCCTTCAGAGTTTGAAACAGTGGACTCTGCATAGATTTTTGCCAAGTACTGTAATAGAACATGTGTGTGTGTGCTCAGTTGCTCAGTCATGTCTGACTCTGTGACCCCATGGACTGTCGCCTGCCAAGTTCCTCTGTCCATGGAATTTTTCAGGCAAGAATACTGGGACGGGTTGCCATTGGATCTTCCAGAGCCAAGGATCATACCTGCATCTCTTGTGTCCCCTGCATTGGCAGAGGACTTCTTTACTGCTGAGCAACCGGGAAAGCTCATAATATGTGCTTAAATAGACCAAAGGATTTTTCAGGTCAAAATGGTTTCATTGTTGTTCTGAGTTTTTAGATGATTTCCTGATACTTTGAGTTCTTTTGCCTTATCATGTTTGTTACCCAGTTACGATCATTTCTCTAATTTTATACTGTAATTGGAGGGCCAAAAAATGAAATGAAGTGGACAATCTAAAGGAAATGAGAAGATCCCTCAGTGCAGGGAAAATATGTAGATATGTCTTAGATTAAAGGCACATCAGAAAGAAGTGCTAAGATGTTTCTTTGCATATCAGATTTCTGCTTATTTCTAAGTTTGCCTCTAACTGCATAATATTTTGAGTAAGCAGCTTTTTCTGTGGAATGTTGGTGAAAGCCTTTAAATAGAATCGTTTGAGCACTGAAATCGGTTCACGTCAGGTTTACTCTTTCATAACAACAGCATTCTTGAGGACAGTCATCACACAACTAAAACATTAGGGAACACTAAATTACAAGCTTCTGGAATCCTGTTTTTAAATCTTCTTTTGTTAGCATTCTTTGAGGGATTTTGAATACATTTGCCTTAAATTCTTTCTCTGTTAGTTAGACAAGGAGGGTGAATTAGACAGATTTCAGCCAGGACTCTGAGTTTCCTCACACGAAGGTTTGCATAACCCTTTAAATTATTAAAAAATATATTTTGTGGTCTGTTTTCTAAAGAACGTGGTGCTTAAATGTTGTGTGTGTGTTTTGGGAATTTGACAACAGTGTAGTTTGTTGTCACAGCTGCTTCAACTTTATTACCAGACATTTAAAAGCTGCACTTGAGAGCAGTGATAATATTTGTGTCATTTCTTTGTATGTGTGTTTTTTAACAAGTAAAACTATGACCCACCTTGGTAATTGTGTTTCTCACTGTTCTCTACCATTCCTCTGCTCCAGGTTCTTGCTGTTCCTTGTACAAATTTAATAATTTCCTGACCACATGCTTTTGCCTTGGCTGCCTCTTTTTGGAATCTCCCCCTTAGCCAAGGTCAAATTGTACTCATTTTAAAGGCACATACAAAAAAAAATTAATTCTCTCTTCATTGTTACTGAAGTAATTTCCTCTAAATCCTCTTTTATATTCTTTTCTCCCTTCTAGATACCTTATACTTACAATCTTATTTTTATTTTTTTAATACATTTTATGTTTCCAATAACACTATGGACTCTGTCAGCAATGGACGTGAATTCGAGCAAACTCCGGAAGATGGTGGAGGACAGAGGAGCCTGGCGTGCTGCAGTCTATGGGATCGCACTGTCGGACACAACTTAGTGACTAAACAACAACGACTATGAGCAAATGACTTGACGTTTTGCGAATATTATGTTTAGATATAAAAAGTGAAAGTGAAGTTGCTCAGTCATGTCCGACTCTTTGTGATCCCGTGGACTGTAGCCTACCAGGCTCCTCCATCCATGGGATTCTCCAAGCAAGAATCTGGAGATTCCACTGGATTCCACTGGAGAACCCACTGGAGTGGGTTGGCATTTCTTTCTCCAGGGGATCTTCGCAACCCAGGGAGTGAACCCGAGTCTCCTACACTGCAGGCAGTCGCTTTACCTTCTGAGCCATTTAGATATATAAACTACTTAAAATAATGGTATACTTTAGATGTTCAGTAAAAACGAACAAAAATTTATTGTTTAAAGCAAAAATTGAAAGATACATTTCTTGTCAGTGTAGTTTTTTTGACCTTCATTGTGCTGATAAGTGAATAAACAAACCTGTTAATTTCAAAGCTATAAGCAATTGTAGATAACTTTTACCTGCAGCAGTTTCTGTTGTGTGCCACCCTGTAAAGAAGAGGGTAGAATCAGTCTGTTGCCTGGGGCAGGGAGGAAGAGTGTGGTGGAGGTTTAGTCTCTAAGTCATGTCAAACTCTTTCAGTCCTATGGACTGTGACCCACTAGTCTTGTCTCCACATGAAATTTCTCAGGCAAGAACTGGAGTGGGTTGCCACGCCCTCCTCCAGGTGGTCCTCCTGACCCAGGGATCAAACCCACGTCTCTTGCAGTGCAGGCAGTCTCCTACATTGTAGGTAGATTCTTTTACCACTGAGCCACCAGAGGTCTGAATGGATACCAATGCCAAGAATGGCGGGACAGGACAGAGCATTTAGACTTTAGGATGGCACTCCTCCTTCTGTATTAGCTGTGATCCCTGATAATTTATAAATTCAAATGGCAATAAGTATACCAGAAATCATAATTCTGTCCCCAGATAAGGCTAACAGGAACTGGCACGAGAGTTGGAATTTGCTCAACTCCCTTTCTTAGGTTCGGGATTGGATGCTGGGCCCCTTGATAGAAAGACTATTAAATAAAAAATTAAAATGGTGAAGTGGAGCTTGACACTGATGCACAAAAGAATTAAAAGAGAGAGATTGTGATGCCATACTTGGTGTGGATGCCCCAGAAGAGAACAGCAAGCAGGAAGGAAAGACTGAGAAGGAGCAGCTGGTCTTAATGTTGGAGCAGCCCAACCACAATCCTTGTTCTTAATTTCTTTTCGATCTTAAAACTAACTTTTTGTTCCTCTCATCCAGTTACAGGGTTTTCAATACCATCTCTTAGGGCAATGACTCCCAAAATATATCTCCAGTTCAGATCTTTCTCCTAGACTTGAGATCCAACTGCGTACTTGACACCTCCATTTGCATATGTAACAGATATCTTCAACTTAATAGGTCCCAAAGTAAAGTTGAATCTCCCAGCCCTGCCTCAGCAACCTATGCTACTCCTATAGTCTCTTTACTCTCAGTTGATGACACACCATCCTTCCTGTTACTGAGACCAAAACCTTGAAGTCATTCTGATTCTCCTTTTTCTCACTCCACATCCAGTCTGTCAAGAAATTCTTGCTGTAAGTGTCTCTGAAATACACTCACGTTCTAACAGGTTCTCACTACCACTGTGGTTCCAGGCCATCGTCATCTTACACCAGGTATCAGTGCATTGCCTTCGGGATTGTTGTAGTGTTTGCCCCATTTGGGCTTTCCTGGTGGCTTCCCTGGTAAAGAATCAGCTTGCAATGTGGGAGACCCAGGTTCGATCCCTGGATCAGGAAGATCCCCCGGAGAAGGGAATGGCCGTTAGTTGCTAATTTGAAAAGAATTGATCATAGACTGTTTTATTATGTCTGTGACACACATGAAGTCTCAATATTATGAATAGCAACGTTTGGTAAAGAAAATATTGTTCTACCTGGTTTGAGTTCTCTGGCTGAATTTTGTGGTATTTGTGCATGAGATAGATACCCAAGAAGAAGCTTTAACAAGAAAATGTGTAAAGTGGCTGAGAAGCAACAGTATACCTAGGCTTAACAGCTCTGATGATTCATTGAAACTTATTTTGCCATGAGAATTGAGAGTCTTGTTCTTAGCAACCTGATGTGTGATTGAGTTGGAATATGAAGATCTGTAACTGGGCTTCAGGGCAACACAAGGTACACTGAGTGAATAAAGATGCATTCAAACACTTTTCTCTTCCTTGACACAATTATTAAAGACATGTTTCAAATTCATAAGAATGCAGGAGAGTGTGTAGTTGCCTTTTTAACCTTCAAAGGAGAAATAAAGTTTACTTTTTTTTTTTTTTAAGTTTACTTTTTTATCAACGTAAGTCAAATTCTGATGATTAGAATCTTGACCACAGGTAGAGGTTTAAAAGTCAAAAAAGATCAATGATTCTCTTCTAATAGAAGTTGGTTTTAGGAAAGTATACTTACTGTATATTTGATAAACTATTCCACAGACTTCTGTCAGTTTCTTATGACTTGAGTTAGACAGCAATATAACCCATTCAGATCAAACAATAGTGTCACTGTTTGTCAGAGGCCTTTTGTGACTTTCCTATAGAGGTATCTTGAGTCTGTAACTCAGTTTCATTTAGCAGTTACCTTAAAACCTAGATTAATTTCCTTTTGAAATGTGAGGTCAAAATAAAATTCCCTCTAATAAGTGTGTTTTATTGAGCCTAATGTATATAGTTTTACTTTTAGAGGAGGTCTGCTAAAATTAAAATCTAAGGATTTTTAAAAAACTACTCTTAAACTGAATTCTTAGGTGCAAATATAAACAAACATCTAAACAAAACAAAATGAACAACCTCATTGATTCCATTTGGTAGCATGGAAGCTGTCTGAAATTCTACTGAAATGATGAACAAATGGAAACTAGACAAATAAACATATTGATGCAAAAAAGAGATTTTCATTTTAGCTGGAAACTTTACTACTTCTAAATCTGATGAATTATCAAGGGAATTATTTTCTGTCCATTTCAGGGCTCAATACTATAAATCAGGGACTCAACCTGGGATCCATAAATGGGCTCTAAGGAGATCCATGAACACCTTTTGCTTATGGGGTTTTATATTTATGGACAGTTTCCTTGAAAGGGTTTCTTGATTATAGTTTTCACCAAATCCTCAAAGGAATCCATGATCCCTTCCCCTACCACCAACATGTAAGGACTATTGATTCTTATTCATATCTCTGTATCACTGTGATGGAGTATTTGAACCAGGTTCAGTCTTATGACTAGCAATGAACGTTCTCTAGTTTCTTAGATCTGCCATCTAGTCTAAGTTTGAAAGACTAAGCCAGATCCAGATCCATGGTTGTTGATAATGCTAACAGTAGTAGATGAATGATCCTTGTCTCTCTTTATAGCATGTTGCTTTAGTGTATGTAACTGCACGTATCTATGACTATGCTTGGATATTCATTTAAGTGATCTATAATTGCCTAATTTTAAACACCTTTTTTTTTTCCTTTTCATTCTGGGCGGTTACAAAGCAGTAAGCATAGCTGACCCTGCTGCTCTTGGCTTCATCATTTCTCCATGGTCTCTGCTGCTGCTGCCATCCGGCAGTGTGTCATTTACAGATGAAAATATTTCCAATCAGGATCTTCGTGCATTCACTGCACCAGAGGTTCTTCAGAGTCAGTCACTCACTTCTCTCTCCGATGTTGAAAAGGTAACATTAAGTCTTTTTTTTTTTTTTTGGCTTGATTTTGTTTTGGTGGGCGTCGGAAAAATAGACACTGAACTACCCTACATCAACCCTCTGAAAAACACTCATTGAATTTTAAATAATCATGAAATTACTTATAGTATATGGAATCTAAAAAATACAACAAACTAGTGAATAAAACAAAAAAGAAACAGACTCACAGATACAGAGAACAAGCTAGTGGTTACCAGTGTGGAGAGGGAAGTGGGGAGGGATAAGAAAAGGGGAGAGGAGGGAGAAGTACAAACTATTAGGTACAAAATGAGTTGTAAGGGTATACCGTACAGCATGGGGAATATAGCCAGATATTTATAGTAACTATAGGTGGAGCATACCTTGAAAATCTGTGAATCACTGTGTTGTACACTTATAGCATATGGTGTAGTATTATAGTATAAGTGAAAGCCGCTCAGTCGTGGCTCTTTGTGACCCCATGGACTATACAATCCATGGAATTCTCTAGACCAGGATACTGGAATGGGTAGCCTTCTTCTCCAGGGGATCTTCCCAACCAAGGGATCAAACCCAGGTCTCCCGTGCTGCAGGTGGATTCTTTACCAGCTGAGCCACCAGGGAAGCCCAAGAATACTGGAGTGGGCAATCTCTCCCTTCTCCAGGGGATCTTCCTGACCCAGGAATTGAACCGGGGTCTCCTGCATTGCAGGCAAATTCTTTACCAGTTGAGCTACCAGGAAAACCCCCTGCTATTACAGTATGCTTCAACTAAAAAACAAAATGACCGTGTATTCCAAGAAGTTCATATTTATTTTAAGAATTCGAAGTAATTTTATTAAAATGTATAGGTCTAAGAAAAAAAAACATGAAAAAAATATGAGCCTTTATTAATTCAAGGTTTAAAATACTTATTAAAAGCCTGCTATGTATAAAACACTGTACTTGTGAGGAAGATACAAAAATAACTAGAAGGTGGATCCTGATCAATGTATATAGACCAATAAAGTAAATACAAATAAATGATGTATAGAGGGATAGAGTTTAGAAGAGGAGCAATTTTCTGTTTAGAACGGTACGGCAGAGAAGGTAGCATTTGTGTTGGCGTATAGTGACTAGAATTTAGAAGTCCATCCTAAAGAAAATCAGTCCTGAATATTCATTGGAAGGACTGATGCTGAAGCTGAAACTCCAGTACTTTGGCCACCTGATGTGAAGAACTGACTCATTTGAAAAGAGCCTGATGCTGGGAAAGATTGAAGGTGGGAGGAGAAGGGGACGACAGAGGATGAGATGGCTGGATGGCATCACCGACTCAACGGACACAAGTTTGAGTAAACTCCAGGAGTTGGTGATGGACAGGGAGGCCTGGAGTGCTGCAGTCCATGGAGTCGCAAAGAGTCGGACACGACTGAGCGACTGAACTGAGAATTTAGAAAATTGAAAATAGGTAGGAATGGGGATTCCACTCAAGGTTGCTGTGCTGAGAGTAGGAGATTGTGCCCTCTGATGGGGAGTGTTTGGTCAGATTGATTAGGCTGGAGCATCCCCTCCGTGGAAGGCTGTGGTTAAAGGGAGACGACAGGTCAGAATGAAGAAGACAGTGAATACTAGAAACTTAAAACTGTCTTCTGGGATATATCTTTAGGAGAGTGATGTGATGTGATTTGTTACCTCCAAGTTTGATGAAAGTGGATAAACGAGATGAAAAACTATGTAGAAATCTAACTGGGGCATTTTAATAATCTGAGGGACAGAACTAAAAATTGTATAAGGCCTTGGGCATGTAAAGGTGGGGATGATGGGGTTATAGTAGAAGCAAAGCTGAAAGAGTTTCACAGTTGATTTGATGAAGCAATGAAGAAGGAAAAGTTTATGATAGGAATATCCAGTCTGAGGATAGCAGTGCCATTGATATTTGAAGATCTAATTTCATTGTCAAGGCTCTGAAAAGAAATTTTGGAATAAGTATGTGTATTTTGTGTAGCAAGCTGTGATAATTTTTATTTATTTTCGGCTTATCACGTGGCTTGTGAGATCTTAGTTCCCTGACTAGGGATTGAACCAAGGCCCTTGGCAAGGAAGGCACAGCGTCCAAACCACTGGAGCACCAGGGAATTCCCAAGCTGTGATAACATAGATAGGGAACTTTGGAGAATTCAAAATTGGCTATGGATATCATTTCTCATACATCAGTGCATGTAAGTGCAAAAACTAACTTAATAATTTCCTAGTAGTAACATTGTTAAATCAGAGTATGTGCATTTAAAATTTTGACATGTAGTTGACCCTTGAACAACTCTGATTTGAACTGCATGGACCCCCTCATGTGAATATTCTTCTCAATAGTAAATACTCCAGTACTACACGATCCTCAGTTGGTTGAATCTGCAGATGCAGAACCACTGATACAGAAAACCAAGCCTGCCTGTTACACAGATTTTCTAATGTGAGGAAGACATCTTGATTTGAGCCATTGGTTATATATCTGAAATAAGACTGACGAGAATTGGTAGAGAATCCAGTTTTATCTACCTTTTATATTCCGAGAGCTGCTTAAGAATTTGGGAAGGTACATGCAAAGCAACCAGTGAATAGAAACCATAGCTATGAAGTGGAGGTAATGCTGAAGGCATTAACCCTAAGAAATTTCCCATTATGTGCAAGGAGGTGTTTGCAAAGGACTTTGTTTAATACCCAGTATGTACAGTGTTGGTAGTTTTATATCATGAAGGCATTTATACTGGTAGTGTTTTATTAAACTGGATACCATATGTATAGCTGCTGGTAAGTCGCTTCAGTCATGTCCGACTCTGTGCGACCCCATAGACGGAAGCCCACCAGGCTCCCCCGACTCTGGGATTCTCCAGGCAAGAACACTGGAGTGGGTTGCCATTTCCTTCTCCAATGCATGAAAGTGAAAAGTGAAAGTGAAGTCGCTCAGTCATGTCCGACTCTTAGCAACCCCATGGACTACAGCCTACCAGGTTCCCCCATCCATGGGATTTTCCAGGCAAGAGTACTGGAGTGGGGTGCCATTGCCTTCTCCGTATGTATAGCTATGTATATTTAAATAGTGTGCATTCATTCTGTATACTCTGTGATTCCTTTAATAATAAGATTTTTAAAGATAGAGATTAATTGGAATATTAGAGATAGGCATGATGTGTGTGTAAATTATTTAACCCTTGAGATTTCTGAATCTTAACTGAGCTTCAGGATATCTACAAACCAATGAAATGATGTACTAAGTGTTGTGTGTCTGAGCACTTTAGGGGCAGGGGTGTCCTTCAAACTGGGTTATCAGTCTCTCAGGTGGGTCTGGTGACCCAAGGAAAACTGTAAGAATCACTGCAGTAGAGTCACAAGTGTCTTCGTTTTAAAAACTGCTGCTGAATTATAAGTAAGTTTTCTCTAGTTAAGAAAAAAATTTTGCACAAGTGTTTATGAATTCTTTCTGCAAGGTATTTAAAATCCACAATTGAAAAACTGCTGGATAGGTGCACGAGTGCTTTTCTGACTTGCCAAGGGCCTTCCCAGTTTGTCCTGCGATGCCAAAATACCCAGACAGTAAACCTCCCATGTACTTAGGTACAACTGTTAGATCCTGAGTTTGGGAAAGTGATTGAAGCCTCCCTATTATTAGGCTAGGTGTTCAGAATCAAGTGTTGGGGATGTGATGGGCATTGTTCCATTCCTACAAAGTTGCCAACTGTACTCTGACATCTTGAGAAAGAAGACGGTAAAAGCATTTCATAGTTTCCTGAGTTAAGGATATGCCATTTTTAACTTGTTCTCAACAAATGTTTGCTATTGATAGTATATGAAATTTTTTTTAAAATATATGATACTTAAAGCCTAGCTTATGAATAATATTGAATACTTAGTAAGATCTTGACCTGTGAAAATGTTTCCTTCATTCAATGAAACTTGTTTTGTAAACTACATATACAGTTATATGAAAAAAAGTTTACCTTACCACGACACTTTGCATTTATTTGCCCTAAAATTTTACTTTTCCAGATAGCATGCCCATTTATTTAAATAACTAGACAAGATTATATAGGTCACACGAAGCTTTTTGATTCTCTGGTTTTCCCTTCAGTGAGTAATTGTTTACTTCCTGCTTGCTTGGCACATGATTAATTTGGCAATTCTTTTGAAATCATTTTGTTAGGACTAGAACCTGAATCAAATTCTTGTTTTGTTTTCTCTTCAAGATTATTGGACATACACCAGGGATTTGAACTATATCCCTGGTGAACTAAAGGGATCTTAGGTTAAGTGTTTATTTTCACTAACTTACAGTGTAAGTAGCAGTAATTGTGTTTCTTGCTACTGCTAAGTTGCTTCAGTCATGTCCGACTCTGTGCAATCCCATAGATGGCAGCCCACCAGGCTCCCCTGTCCCTGGGATTCTCCAGGCAAGAACACTGGAGTGGGTTGCCATTTCCTTCTCCAGTGCATGAAAGTGAAAAGTGAAAGTGAAGTCGCTCAGTCATGTCTGATTCTTAGCGACCCCATGGACTGCAGCCCACCAGGCTCCTCCGTCCATGGGATTTTCCGGGCAAGAGTACTGGAGTGGGGTGCCATTGCCTTCTCTGAATTGTGCTTCCTACCAGACAGTAAAGAATCTGCCTGCAATGCAGGACACGCAGGAGATCTGGGTTGGATCCTGGGGTTGGGAAAATCCCCTGGAGAAGGGAATAGCTACCCACTTCAGTATTTTTGCCTGGAGAATTCCACGGACAAAGGAGCCTGGCGGGCTACAGTCCACTGGGTTGCAAAGAGTCAGACACAACTGAGCTACTAGCACTTTCACCATATCTATACTTCTTAAAATCAAGAGTCATCTTTAGAAGGATAATATGAGGGAACAGCAGAAACCTCAAATGAACTTGTTTTAAAGACCAAATGCCTTTAGCCACACTACCCTACATTTATTCTACATTAATTCTTACTAATCCACCCTCTCTCCCTTCCATTTGTTGCCATTTATCCATAAATTTGAAAGTATAGTTATTACACACAGGCATTTGAAGAAACTCCAGGGCGGTCTAGTTCTAGAGTCCAACATTTAATGACAGAATTAAATTAAAAATTTAAATGCTAGGGTTATAGAGATATCATCTGGCACCCATTAGACTGACCACTATCCAGAGAACAAAAAATAGCACGTGTTTTTGAGAATAGAGAAGCTGGGACTTTCATTTACGTTTCTGGGACTGTAAATTGTGTAGTCATTATGAAAAACAGCATGGCGGCTTCTCGAAAAAGTTAAACATAGAACTGTTATGTGATACAGCATCTCACGTCTGGGTGTATGTCCAAAAGAACTCGAAGCAAGGTGTAACTGGCAGGTAGGGTGTAGAACAGTAGTTCTCACACTGTATCCTGCGTCAGAATTACCAGAGGGACTCGATAAAACACAGACTGCAGGGCTTACCTCCAGGACCTCTGATTCAGTAGGTCTGGGGCAGGGTCTGAGAACTTGTTTTTCTCCCAAATTCCCAGGGGATGCAGATGCTGCTGGTTGGGGAATAACTCTTTGAGAATCACTGGTATAGAGCTGAAAGCTAAATGCGATGATACTTGTTAAATGCTTAAAACAGTCCCCAGCATAGAGTAAGCACCCACTGAGTATTATCAGTTACTATTATATTAAGTGCAGTCCTAGGTCCTGGGATAAAATTATGGATAGGACAAAGTCGTTTCATTCAGAGTTCATATTCCAGCCCATTATAACTGTAAAGACAAAACAGATTTCTCTTTCCCATGGAATATATTGGCTCTTTCAACTCTGTGTGTGTGTGTGTGTTTTACTGTCACATTTTCACATCTTTATCTCTGATTCCTGCCTTTCCACAAGTCCACTTAATTGCCTAAATTTCTCAAGTCATCTTCCCAAGTCCAGCCATTCTATCCTCTCCTCTTCAGCCCTATTGCCAGGGCTATGGTAGGGTCCCCATTTCCTTTCTCTTGAACTTTTATCATAGTCTTCCAACTTAATTCTGCCTCTTGACTATTTGCCCAACTGCTGTCAGATTAACCCCTCTGATCATCTTTTTTTTTTCCTTCAAAAACCTTCTGCTTTTTTTACCCAGTTAAATACAGATTCCTTTGCAAAACCTAGGAAACCTCTCCAGAGTTTGATTCCAACCATATTTCAACTCCTCTCTTTCATATGCACAAGTTGTAATCAGTGATTATTAAAGAGATTCTATGCTTTGTGGCTTCCCTCTTTTGTATAACAGTGCCCTTCCCCATTTCTGCAAACTCACATCCTAAGTACCAACCATTCTTTCAATGACCATCTCTCGAGGACTTAGATATTCTATATTAGGCCATAGGTTTACAGAGATATGGAATAAGAAATAGTCTTTGCCCTCAAAGGGAAAATAGTAATGTAAGTATCAGTAATGGAGAGACAGACAAAAAGCAATTAATAATAATAATAATGAAAATACAAGGATAGTAGGTCTGTACAAAATAGTAAGAGAACACAGAAAGGGGACACATAACCTATGTTCAAGGCTCAGCTTAAACTGCCCCTGCTTTAAATTTCTTCCCTAATCAGAAGTAAGCTTGTCTTTTTTGGATTTCGCTAAGAGTCAGACACGACTAAGCGACTTCACTTTCACTTTTCACTTTCATGCATTGGAGAAGGAAATGGCAGCCCACTCCAGTGTTCTTGCCTGGAGAATCCCAGGGACGGTGAAGCCTGGTGGGCTGCTGTCTTTGGGGTCACACAGAGTCGGACACGACTGAAGCGACAGCAGCAGCAGCAGTACAAATTTACCACTTCTTTGTTTGATTCATACGTATATATTCTCTCTATATATATCTATATATATATCTCATATTTGGATATTTATTAAACAGGAGTCTCCAGAGAAACCAGATCAGTAGGGTGTGTGTGTGTGTGTGTGAAGAGAGACTTATTAGCTCGTGTGATCATGGATACTGACAAGTCCCAAGATCTGTAAGATGAGCTGGCAAGCTGGAGACCAGGAGATCAACATTGTAGTTCTGGTCTGAGAACCAGGAGAACCAAGGGTGTAGTTCCACTCTGAAGGCCAGAAGGCTCGGGGCCCAGGAAGAGCTGATATTTTGGATCAAGTCCAAAGGCAATAAAAAGCTGATGTCCTAGTTTGAAGACAGTCAGGCAGAAAGAATTCTTTCTTACCTGGGGGTGGGTAAACCATTTTGTCCTACACAGGCCTTCCAGTGATTGGATGAGGACAACCCATACTGGGGAGAGCAGTCTGTCTTGCCCACTTTACCAATTTAAATGGCACTTTCATCCAAAACGCTCTCCCAGAAATACCCAGAATAGGGTTTGATCAAATATCTAGGCATCCAGTCAAATCGACACATAAAACTAACCATTATAGTGTATGTATATTTAGATGATCAGCAAATGTATTAAGTTTATAATCTATTTTTTAAATGTTATTAATCTTTTATAGTCTTATATGTTATTAAAGTAATTCAATTCACATACTGACAAGTAAATATAATAAAGGATCTTAAACTACTACCAGTATCTCAAAGAACCACAAATCAGAATTAATATATTAAGAGACATATATTTGAGTATGCAGTTCATCATTTTTGCTAAAGGTATGAAAATGTTTTTCACATGTGAGGCTCTTTGAAAAGGTGTTTCCATATGAGGTTCCTTGAATTCTAAACAGAAATGTGATACAAATAGTCTGCAACATGTTGCCTTGAACTTCATGCACATTTAATTCAGTTCACCAGGCATGTATTGAATATCTACTATGTACAAGTTGTGTCAGTTGCTAAGAGGGATATTAAGATGTATAAAAAACGAGGCTCCCTCAAGGAAGACAAACAAGCAAACATCCTAACTATGTTGCAGGTAGTATTAGTTAACTGTTTCATTAGAGATACAAATGAAATGAAAACTGTATCATATAAGAGAGAATGCTTTGTACAGTTGGGAAAAGATTTATATAGCATTCATAATAGATAACAACATCTTTGGGCTATCAATAATGGGTAGAACTTTTATTGACAGATGAGGAAAGAAATTCTTGGTAGGAGGAACAGTTCAAAAAAAGCTGGGAAAGAGAAAGATTGGTTTGCCAGCAGAGAATTATCTTTTAGTTTTGAAGTGTTTAGGTGTGATAGAGAAAGGAATGAGAAGAGAAGGAAGACTGAAAAATCTGTTTGGAAAATGGAGATGGAGGCAAGTCAGAGTGAGCCTGGTGTATCATAAAGAATTTGGGATTTTGAACATTGGGAGCCATGAAAATATTTAAAAAGAGGAACAAACTTTTTCTAATCTGTAATTTAAATGCTGTGAGATTCTAAGGATATCCAGTTTTATATGGATTTATCTCACGTATATCTAAAGAGGTTTGAGACAGTTTGTATAATTAAAAATAGAGATGGAAAAATGACAGCAAAATGGAAAAAAAAGAAAAGACACTGAAGATGACATTGCAGTAAGATGGCTACAAACAAAATGTTTGTGGTAAGATTATTCAATACTGGGAGAGCTGGCTGAACGTTTAGCTTTGAATCTCTTAACGAGAGCTGGAAAATGATTACTTAGAAGGATTAACTGTCCACTCTTTAGGTCGATAATCTTGCTTCCTGTTTCACCAGGGGGAAAAAAGTAGAAGTAACCAGGAGACTTCTCCCAAGATCCCATGACCAGATTACCCACATAAATTTTCATATTCTTTGCTTCCCTGCTTTGTAAGAACTGGCTGTGCTCCTCTGTGAAGCCAACTCCTTCATCTGTGTGTTAGCCTCCACTTCCTCCTGCTTACTCATCAGTGTTCTCCCAGCTGTCTCCTCTCTCCTGCAATTCCAGTTTTCCCTGTTCTATCCATACTATCAGCATAAAACTATGTTGTCATTTTTCCAATCTTTAAGAAGCAAACAGACAATGAAAAAGGAACCTTTTCTGACCCAGCTTTTTTTTTCCATGTGCTACTACCCCATCCATTCTTGGTAAGAAAAGTGCTAATCAAACTGTAATGAGATTTTTTTTCTCTTTTCAGTTCAGCAAACAGCTTCATAACACATTCTATGGATAAGGCTTGTGGAAAAAAAGTCTCATATGTTGCTGTGGAAATGCAAAAGGATAAAACGTTGTGGGGGGAAATCAGACAAAAATGTATCAAAACTACAGATGATTTGCTCTTTTATTCATAATGTAAGAGAGTCAATTTAAGAGGAATACTTGCATGTACAAAAAGACATTTCCAAAACTGTTTACTAAAACTTTATTTATGATAGCAAAAGTTTAGGAAATTTCTAATTGCCAATTAGTGACAGATCAGTTAAGTAAACAATACAGTAACCACAAAATATAGTTCTATGCAGCAGTGAAGAGTTAAGAGGTTCGAAGCTAAAGAGATTCAGTGCCATCTCTAAACAGTCATAACCTGTCTTGTTATATTAAAACTGCAAGGTGTTGAGTAATTTTTTAAAATTTCTGACCTTTTGTAAAAGAAATGGAAAGTCAGAGTTTTTATTCATATTCTCTTGAGTTTGCATAAAGAAACTTTAAATAAGAAATGGGGGAGAATGGATACATGTAAGGTATGGCTGAGTCCCTTAGCCGTTCACCTGAAACCATCACTGCATGTTAATTGGTTAACCTCAATACAAAATAAAAAGTTTAGAGTTAAGAAAAAAAAAAGGACTGATAAAAATGATTACTCATAGCAGACAGACTGAGGAGTTGGAAAGTAAAATCTGTTCTGATCATTTACAGTCTTATTTTCTGTTTTAAGCTCTCACATACATTTTTAATTTAAATTTATTTATTTTTAATTGGAGGATAATTGCTTTGCAATACTGTGTTGGTTTCTGCCATACATTAGCATGAATCAGCCATAGGTCCCCTCTCTCTTAAACCTCCCTGCCACCTCCCACCCCATCCCACCCCTAGAGGTTGTCACAGAGCACCAGATTTGAGCTCCCTGCGTCATACAGCAAATTCCCACTAACTCTCTGTTTTACATAAGCTCTCACATTCTTTTATGCAAAATATGAAATGATGGTTTTGTCAAATCACGTGTTACATTTTCTTTGGAGCAAGAAGTGATGAATATATAGTACTTGCTAGATTAACTTTTTACCATAAAATGATTTCTTTTTTTTAATTCTATTCCTAGATCCATATTTATTCTCTCGGAATGACATTGTACTGGGGAGCTGATCATGAAGTGCCTCAGAGCCAAGTAAGTCAAGCCATCACATGTGTACAATATTATACTTTTTAAGAAGCTCTTCTGTGCATTCAGGTGTTCTGCAGTGTACTGTCAGGCACACCAGCGTTTCTATACTGGTTGTTCACATTAATAATGTCTTCTCTCAGAATGAAGTAATAAAGTACTAAAGAAATTATTTTTCTGAGAATGTTCTTAGAAATATAGAAGTCATCAGAGGATGGTATGGCAACCCACTTCAGTTTCCTTGCCTGGAGAATCCCCATGGACAGTGGAGCCTGGCGGGTTTTCCAGGCAAGAGTACTGGAGTGGGGTGCCAATGCCTTCTCCGTGTATACATGTATATGCATATATATAAACTGCTTACCAAAACCCTTGGTTAATCAAAACATTCCATTTCTTAAGCATACCAAAAAAACCCCAGTTTTTTTTTTTTTATAATAACTCCTATTCTTAGGAGATATATGTTAACCGTCCTTCGCTAATACAGTTTTTATGTTACGAAAAGGTAAAATGCACTCAAACATTTATGCTACTACATAAGGAATTCACTTCCTCCAAGTATTTGAAGTGTATTTATTTGGTATGGTTCCTGTGACTCTGAAAATGGTTTGTCTCCCATTCGTTCAATTTACCTTAGCTGATCAACGTGACCTTTCCTTTCTTTGTCCTTAGCCTATCAAGCTTGGAGATCATCTCAACAGCATCCTACTTGGAATGTGCGAGGACGTGGTTTATGCTCGGGTCTCTGTCCGGACTGTCCTGGATGCTTGCAGTGCCCACATCAGGAATAGCAATTGTGCGCCTTCATTTTCCTACGTGAAGCAGTTGGTAAAACTGGTTCTGGGAAGTCTTTCTGGGGTAAGCCACAGTTCCAACTGGTGCATATAGTCATACTTTAAACTTCAGTAGCATTTCACAGGATTTTCTTTAAATATGGATAGCATTGCTCCATGGAGACTAGGAACAGGAGGCTGAATTTCTTTCAAACATTAGTTGTTTATTTGCAACAGTACTTAAAATAGAAGCCCACTGCAATAATTTAGTCTTACAAATTTTATGAGAATTTGTCTTTTTTAATTTTTGAAAATTAAAAAAATTTTTTAATTCGAGGATGATTGCTTTACAGTGTTGTATTGGTTTCTGTAGTACAACAGCGCAAATCAGTCATAACTATATATATACACACATATATATAGTTATAGGGAGGGAATATGTATGTATATGTACATATACATATTCCTTCCCTCTTGAGCCTCCCTCCCACACACCCCACTAACCTATCCCACCCCTCTAGTTCATCACAGAGCACTAGGCTGGATTCCCCGTGTTATGTAACTATAATACTAGCTATCTGTTTTATACAAGGTAGTGTATATAATGCCAGTGCTCTTTCTCAATTGATCCCACCCTGTCTTTCCCCTGTGGTATCCATAAGTCCTTTCTCTACGTCTGTGCCTTTATTCCTGTCCCACAAATAGTTTCATCAGCACCGTTTTTCTAGCTTCTGTATATGTATGTTAATATACAGTATTTGTTTTTCTCTTTCTGTCTTTCTCCACTCTGTATAACAAGCTATAGGTTCATCCACCCTAGTTCAACTGATTCACGTTTGTTCCTTTTTATGGCTGAGTAATATCCCATTGTATAATATACCGTAACTTCTTTAACCATTCATCTGTTTATGGACATCTAATTTGCTTCCAGGTTCTGGCTATTGTGAATAGGGCTGCAGTGAACACTAGGGTACATGTGTCTTTTTGAATAGTCTTTTTTTTAGAACTTTATTCTAGAAAGTAGTATAGAATCACAGCATGTTAAAGCTAAAAATGTCTTCTTGCCTCTTTTCTTTCATTTTTTCCTATGGAGCTTTCAGTAAGTGAGTTTATCTACTGTGAAAGCCATATGGACATGCAGAATGGGTTTTAGAGTCATTTACATGCATTTTCAATTGCTTTAGACCTCTTTCTTGTCTACTTAGTCTGGACCTCTTAAGTATTTCTACACCCTCCCCGCCTTATTTGCACATTGGCTTCTGGTGTGTGAGGGGGATACATGCTTGCATCCCTACCAGATTAGTCCAAAACTGGGACTACCTTTATTTTCTCGCTTGTCTTAGATATGAAGAATCCGAAGACTAACAGTCTGTATATGTAATAATCCCTCCATTGTATTTCTCAAGCTGTATTCTATCCTATTTGCCATAGATTGGCCATCCTTTGTTGTTGTTTTTTAAGGAAATTCTTTTCTCTCTCTTTTTAAAATAATTTTTGTTTATTTATATATTTATTTTTGGCTGTGATGGCTCTTTGTTGCCATTCAGGCTTTTCTCTAGTTGTGGCAAGCAGCGGCCACTCTCTAATTGTGGTGCACAGGTTTCTCATCGCGATGGCTTCCCGTGTTGCTGAGCACGGGCTCTGGGACATGTGGGTTTCAGTGGTTGCAGTTCCCGGGCTCTCGAGTGCAGGCTCAGCAATTGTGGCTCAGGGGTTTAGTTGTTCCACGGCATGTGGATCAGGGATCAAACCCACGTCCCCTGCATTGTCAGGTGGATTCTCGACCACTGAGCCATCAGGGAAGCCTTCTTTTGATTTTTGGTATTTGATCTAGATTTGACCTTCGTCTGCTCTTGCCCCTTACATTATGGTACCTTGAGTTCCTCTCTTTTATGCGACTTTGGATAGACTTGTCACTGTCACACAGTGTTCTTGCTGGCTTCCTCTTAATTTCTCATCCCTAGGGATTTAGTTCTGCTAACCTTAACCAAGATGTTGTATGGCTGGCAAGGATATATCCAAATTCCACATGCTTTGCCAGTTGATAGGTTCATAAAGTCTTCTAGGCAAATGGTTTATAAAGTAGACTCCAAGGAGCCTTTGCAATTCTGTAGTGAGAGGAATTGGGGTAGTAGAGGCTAAGTGAAGAGGGTTCTTGGCCATGTATTTCCCCTTCTTAACTAGGGCTGATTTATTTGTATTTCTATGTGTAACTTTTGTTTTTCCAAAACAAAGATAAAGATACTAAAAACTTAGGAAAGCCCTCTATCCCAAAGGTCCCCAGCCTTTTTGGCACCAGATTTTGTGGAAGACAGGTTTTTCCACAGACTCAGGCAGTGGGGAGAGTGATGGTTTGGGGATGATTCAAGTGCGCTACACTTATTGTGCACTTTATTTCTATTATTATTGCATCAGCTCCACCTCAGATCATCAGGCATTCAGATCAGATCAGATCAGTCGCTCAGTCGTGTCCGACTCTTTGTGACCCCATGAATCGCAGCACGCCAGGCCTCCCTGTCCCTCACCAACTCCCAGAGTTCATCCAGACTCATGTCCATAGAGTCAGTGATGCCCAGCCATCTCATCCTCTGTCATCCCCTTCTCCTCCTGCCCCCAATCCCTCCCAGCATCAGAGTCTTTTCCAATGAGTCAGCTCTTCGCATGAGGTGGTCAAAGTACTGGAGTTTCAGCTTTAGCATCATTCCTTCCAAAGAAATCCCAGGGCTGATCTCCTTCAGAATGGACTGGTTGGATCTCCTTGCAGTTCAAGGGACTCCCAAGAGTCTTCTCCAACACCACACTTCAAAAGCATCAATTCTTCGGTGCTTAGCCTTCTTCACAGTCCAACTCTCACATCCATACATGACCACAGGAAAAACCATAGCCTTGACTAGACGGACCTTTGTTGGCAAAGTAATGTCTCTGCTTTTGAATATGCTATCTAGGTTGGTCATAACTTTCCTTCCAAGGAGTAAGCGTCTTTTAATTTCATGGCCGCAGTCACCATCTGCAGTGATTTTGGAGCCCCAAAAATAAAGTCTGACACTGTTTCCACTGTTTCCCCATCTATTTCCCTTGAAGTGATGGGACCGGATGCCATGATCTTCGTTTTCTGAATGTTGAGCTTTAAGCCAACTTTTTCACTCTCCACTTTCACTTTCATCAAGAGGCTTTTTAGTTCCTCTTCACTTTCTGCCATAAGGGTGGTGTCATCTGCATATCTGAGGTTATTGATATTTCTCCCAGCAGTCTTGATTCCAGCTTGATTCCAGAGGTTGGGGACTACCACTCCATTCAGACCAAGCTATCCTACATATTTTGAAATACATTTTTGTTTAAAAAAATTTCTCTGTGTTCAAGTAGAGTTGAGGGAAAACTCTTTAAGGAATATAAAATGTATATTCACTGTAGAACTTCTCAGAGCCTTTAATATACTAGGTTGTATCACTAACCCTCAAGAGGGAAAGATACATAGGTGAAATATTTCCCAAACTTATTTGAGCCTTCTTTCACAGATCTTCTCATAATACTGATGTTCTTGTGAAAACTCCCTCTGAGGAATGATCTGCACTAACTCCTTCACTTTATAATTTACCTATTTCTATGTTTGCTTTGTTTTTTTTAAAAAACATTTTGAAGATTTTTGGGGTTTTTTTGGCTGTGCTGGGTCTTTGTTGCTGTGCGGGCTTTCTTCTAGTTGGGGCCAGTAGGGGGCCACTCTTCGTTGCGCTGTGAGGGCTTCTCATTGGGGTGCCTTCCTTTGTTGCGGAGCTCGGGCTCTAGGCACGAAGGCTCAGTGGTTGTGGCGCATGGGCTTAGTCGCCCCAGAGCATGTGGGATCTGCCCAGACCAGGAATGGAACCCATGTCTCCTGTATTGATAGGTGGATTCCCATCCATTGGACCCCCAGGGGCATCCTATATATATTTCTTAAAGAAATTGAGACTCACAAAGCTTATGTGACTTCCGTTTCCTATTAATCAGTCAGGAATTTAACAGCTATCAGAGTTTGAGGGGAAAGGATACAAGTAATGACTGAGTTGAAAAAGAGAGCGTTAAACTAGATCCCAGAGACTGGATAGAAAGAAAGGGTAATCCAGGCAGAGGGAAGTAAACTTGGATCAGTCCCCTGAGATGGGAAAGAGCAGAATGTTCAACGAACAACGATAAGTCTGACACAGGATGTGCTGTGGGACTTTTTAGTGGGAGAGAAGCATAGAAAGGTCAGTTGGAGTCAGCAGGGAGAGAGCTCGCCTTTCCAGAGGCAGATTTCAAAGTAGAAATAATAACACTCCCCCCATCCATTGCTCTTGAGAGTCTCCTGGATATCCAGACAAGTAACTCTCATAGCTACCATTTTTAAATGTTGAGTTTGTTTTGTGCTGAATGACTTATGTGTTTTTTTCACCTTTATTCACCAAAATAGCCCCAGGTTATTAGCATGAAACCAAGGCTCAAATAGATGAAATAACTTGCCGTGGCCACATGCATGGTAAATGACAGAGACACAATCGGAATCTGGATCTCTCTGACCCTGAAGCCCATGCTGTTAGCCAGCACGCCCCTCTGAGACTATCATTCTCCCCAGTAGCTGATAGAAAGACTTAGTCTTTCATCCAGTGTGAAATTCACTACAAGTGTCCATAATCCTAACTCACTTAAAATTAATTAGCCTGGAGTAAAAGTCAGTGGGCCAGCTTACTTGTCAGCATTCCTCCACTGATTTAATCTTATAACGTGTTTGAATGCAGTTTTACTTACCTGTAAGATAGTAGTAATAGTGCATACCATCCACCCATATTAGTGAGTAGTTGTAAAGACAATTATTTCAATATTGATGAGCTGCTTCAAGGTCCTTAGAAATTTGCTATTTCTCCCTTTATTGTAATGTGAAATTAATAATATATACCACTTGAGGGTTTTTTGATAGTTAAATGACATTAAGTATGTAAAGCCCCAAAGGTGGTACCTGCCTTATAGTAATTGCTCAGTAAATGTCAACTGTTATTAATAGTAGTGTTCATGCAGGAATACCCAAAGATGATACAGGATATTTTCTCTTCTGTTACTGATAATATAGTACAATGTGAACTAATATATAATTGAAACAATACCATCGTTTCAGAAATATTTCCATTTAAGTCTTCTTATAGGTAGGAAGCATAATGCCTTCAATATACTACCTTAAATGGATTTTTAATTCATATTTAAACAAGTTCCACTCATGGAGAAATAATAAAATGTATTAAATGTGTATAAACAGATAAGTCTGCATGCTCCTGGTGCCAGAGTTAAGTAATTTTTCTTTACCATTCTCTCTTCTTACATTTATTTCTTGAAGTTTCTATTCTAATTGATCATCTGAATAAACTCAGTAGTAGTCTTAACATTTCACCCCTTGTAATATGGAATTTGATCTAATTTGACATGCTTTATTTTAAACAGGTACCCTCGGTTGAAGTTATTAAAGTTTAAGACTACTTAAACTTTAGTTCTAAAAGAGTCTCAAAAGAGCATTGATTTAAATTTAATTGTTATCCCTCAATATATCCATTTAGTTTAAAGCGTATTTCAAATGTAACTTCTGGCAGGCAAAATCTAGAAAATTATTTTCAAAAATAATGTAAATCAGCACTCTCAATTCATAGTTACAAGCAGGAGAAAGCTTTATTGTACCAGAATTAATGTGGTTTTAAAATTTTAATCACACTTGAGAGATGAAAGTAGTTTGGGGAAAAAAGAATACATGGAGTTTATTGCTTTGAAATGGAACTCATTTTAACTAACTTTGTTCCCTAGTTAGCAGATTAGGCTTTGATAGATGTTTCTTGGCTTGTATTTCCTGAAGATGAATTGGCCAGAATTAAGCTACATAAATCTTATCCAAATATATATTAACAATAGCATATGTGCAGTGTTTTTACTCAAATACTACAGCTTCCAAAAACTATCTAGTTGGTGTCATTCTGTAGACACTTACCTTGAACAGAAGGGAGATTCTGTAGTCAAACTTGACTTTTGATTACCTGTGTACAGACGGATCAGCTTTCCCGTAGCAGCGAGCAAAAGCCTGATCGAAGCCAGGCTATCCGAGACCGATTGAGAGGAAAAGGATTACCAACAGGTAAGAGTGTGTTAACAGAAAATTTTTAGACTTTAAATTTGTTACTATTTCCTTTACAAAATCTTAGTTAACCTAGCGTGAAAATCTGGTACTTATGATCATAATCATAAGTGTGCAAAGTGGAGGCATTGAACAGGTAGGAACACTGGATGTATTAATATATAAATCCTTGATCATTTTGCAGAAAATGTTAATACAGTCAGGACACCCACAGTATATCATTTCTTTCCCAATATTGTTATTATAGCAATAATATCTTTATTTACTTTATCATGATATTTTTTATTAAAAATACATTTTAAAGGATGATAAAACACACAAATTTATGAACATAAATGTTACTAAAGCAAAAGTTTCAGAAAACAACATTATTTTTGTTGCATACTATTATTTTCTATTTTTCTTTTTTTAAATGCTAATCTCAACCCACTAAATTGATTTCATGACCAATGAGTTGACTTGCAGTTACCAAATACTTAGGTTATACAATGCTTAGTAAGTAAAAACTGATGAAGAGTGGTTTTGCTATTTGCCAACAGCATTAGATAATTGTAGGGTCTACATAGTTATTAAATTTATTTTTTTAAGGAAGTGAATACAAAATCAGATTCAAAACACATGAAGTAAAAGTGGAAAAAATAAATGTTTTTATATGAAAGTTTATTTTGCAGTGTTAAGTTTCAAGCGTGGTTTATTTATAAAGTGAAATTTTGTTTTTGCTGATTTTCTTTGTTCTCTTTACTTCTCATCAAGCAATATTAATAACCATGGTCATTTAAACATTAACAAAAATGTTTTGTGAGTGAAATATTTTGTCTTAAGTCTAGGAGCTGCGGTAAAGTAACTATAAATATTGCTTAAATATATTCTAATATAACATACTAATTGATATATTAAAAATTAAGATGTTTAACTATTTAATTAGATCATCAGAACTCAGCTATCTTAATTAAAACCTATGAGAAACTCTCATTGTGAAAACCAAAAACAGACATTTGATTATCTGGACTAGCGTTTTGCAGAATTCAGAACTCTCATGTCTGAGAAGGACAGATGTGCCCTAAACAAGTGTACTGGTTACTTTAAGTCAAGAAAAGCAATAAAATTGTTTCTAATGGGAGTTGGTAATGGACAGGGAGGCCTGGCGTGCTGCAGTCCATGGGGTCGCAAAGAGTCGGACACAACTGAGCGACTGGACTGAACGGAGTGATTCTGTCATAGTGCTGTCAGCTACGTGTCTGTTTTGGTGCTTTCATTTTACTTATTGTGAATAGGGATTTTTTTCTGAAAAGGCACCAAGCTGTCATATCATCAATATAATTAATTTACTTCGAGTTGCATAAAGTTCTGTTTCTAATACATAATTAGATTATGCATGGGTCAGGAAAGAAGGCAGACTTTAAATTTAAAAAATATCTTTAACCCTTTTTTCTGTTTTCTTACTATACTTACATCCTTAAATATATATATATAAAATATATATATACAATATAAATATTTATATAAATAAATAAAAATAAATAAATATTCCTCAAATATGTGTGTGTGTGTGTGTGTGTGTATAGATATATAGACACACCTTCCTCTCATAGGTAAAAGTTTTTGTGTTTTTTTTTTTGTCTTAAAGGACACGAGGATTTGAAATACAATGTGAACCTTGGTGCTAAAAATAGCAGCACTTTGTTAGTCCATCAGATTTTCAATCAGTCCCCTGTTTTGGAAATAAATGAGTCCTTTTTGAACGGACATGATGGATACTTTGATAAATGAACATTAAATTTAAAAGAAATGATTTATTTATTTATTATCTTTCTATTTCTTACTCCTTCCTTCTCTTACCTCCCTTTCTCCCCTGCTCCTTGCTTTCTTATTTCTCTTTTATGTACTTTCTCTTTTTGTAGTTCCCTATCATCTCCTGCTTCAAAGTGGCCATGTTATAAAATTGAAGTTTGTATGCTTGGTTGTTACTTGTTGATTTAGTGATTTTAATGCTATATTGTTGATGATTAGTTTTTAAAGATAGTTGTTTTTTTTTTTAACTAAAAGAAGCTTCGTTTCTTTAAGAATAAAAAATGTTCCTATAAATATGAAACCCCTCATTCTATCTATATGCATTATAAATTTATTGAGTCTAAAGAAAAAGATCACTCTGTTATATTTAGTTTATCAAATTTTGAAAACTAACAAATGTTAACATAATTTAGTTTATATTACTTTCAATGACTGAGTTTTATTTTTTCAGACATGAAGTATTACATAATATTTTAGAAGTAGCAATAGAGATTGAACTGAATCTATACCAACTCTACAATATACTTTTTTTTTCTGGTTATCTATTTTTTTAATTTTTATTTCATATTGGAGTATAGTTGATTTGTAATATGTTAGTTTCAGATGTACAGCAAAGTAATTCAAAGGTTTACATATACATGTATCCATTCTTTTTCAAATTCTTTGCCCATTTAGGTTATTCCCATTAGGTTAGATTAGAGAGTGTTGAGTAGAGTTCCATGTGCTGTACAGTAGGTCTTTGCTGGCTATTTGTTTTATTTATAACATATTTGGTTAGCCAAAATGTTCATTCAGGTTTTTCCACATTACAGAAAAACCTGAACAAACTTTTTGGCCAACCCAATACTTTAAATAGCCAGTTATTTACTTATCTTAGATAACTCAGTCGTGTCTGACTCTTTGTGACTCCATGGACTCTACAGTCCATGGATTTCTCCAGGCCAGAATACTGGAGTGGGTAGTCTTTCCCTTCTCCAGGGGATCTTCCCAACCCAGGGATTGAACCCAGGTCTCCTGCATTGCAGGCAGATTCTTTACCAGCTGAGCCACACTGTTTATGAAAGCCATATACAAAATTAAGTTTTCTAGACGTGTATATACTAGAGATGAGGAAAATCTACCAAATTAAGCACATTACTTTTTGTAGATGTTAAATAAATATTTGTTGATTTTGAGTTGATTTTCTCATGAGTATGAGAAAGATATAATAACGTCTATAATATAATTTTAATGGTTCCAAAAATAAATATATGAGACTCTTGATTATTTTTTTAGATAACTTATTTTAAACATTAAGTTGCATTCAAAATAAAAAGTAAACTATAGTTCACTATTTTGGCTATAACAACAAATATATCAGAAGTTTTAAACCAAATTATTAATGCCTTTTATTTATGATTTTGTTTTTATAATATTAAAACTTAGTATAATTGTCTAATAGTGCTTTAGAATTATTATGACTAATAGACTATTGGATGCAGATAATCTAGAATTGACTGTAATAACTTAAGAAAATTTACAGAGAAGTCTTTAAATAGCCTATCCATTGATTTTAATTCTCTTAATAATCCTGTCTGCTTATTAGAGAATAAAATGTCCCCAATATCAAAACTCAGGAGAATTTTTGTAAGGAATTACAGTTTGTCACACAGAATAAACCTGAATGAGTTCCTCTAACTTAGGGTAGAATTCGAGGTCCTTGTATTTAAAGAAACAGTAGCCCTTCTTTGGACTGTGTGTGTGCATGCTCAGTCGGGTCCAACTCTTGGCGACCCGATGGGCTGTAGCCTGCCAGGCTCCTCTGTCTGTGGAATTTTCCAGGCAAGAATACTAGAGGGAGTTTCCATCTCCTACTCCAGGGGATCTTCCCAACCCAGGGATCGAACCCTCTGGACTCTCCTGCATTGGCAGGTGGATTCTTTTACCACTGAGCCAGCTGCGATAGCCTTTGTTGGATCAACTATAATGGGAGAGGATTCCTCAGTTCATCTTAGCCATTGCTTATCACAATAGTAATAATGCTCAAAGGCTCTTTTAATTTATCCTTAAAAATTTATAAAACCACATCTCAAGGACAGAATTAATATAGCATACTAATTTATAGGCATTATCAGACAGAAGAAGTTAGGAGCTAATAGTGGCATAAACTTAAATAATATAAATCTTTTTAAAAATTAACTCATAAAGAAGAAATACTCTTGTATGACAGTGGTATTACTTAGGAGCAGTACCAGTTCTTACCTGCCTGTGGTCCCTTGGGCAAAGCAACGTTGTCGTATTACATTAGTAGTAAGGCATTCACTTTGACGTAGATGAACCTAAAACCTTTATGTAGTGATAACTTGTAGTTTATTTGGTTCCTGACCACTGTTCTCGATAAATAAAATGTCAAGATTTGACATTTTCCAGTGAAATATAGAATTAGATTAAAAGAAGTGGACAATTTTAGAGATAATGCCTCATACCTAAGTGATTTGATTGTTCAATTAAAATATAGCAATAACATTTTTCATCTATGAGTAAATGAGCTTGAAAAGTCTCCCCTTATATCTTACCTCTGAGATCTGTTACAGAAGCTAAGGCCTGAACTAGCAGGCTGTGGGCCCCTACTTTGTTATTTAATACTGCCAGCGCACTAAATGTAACAGCTGCACTAAGCAGAAAGAAATCAAGCATTTCCTGCCAAGTGAGCTTAAGGTAGAAACCTACACCTTGATCAGATCAGCATGATGGTGCTCCAGAACTCAGGCATGTTGATAATATCATGTTTCTTTTTTTTTTCGTACCTGATCACATTTGTGAGGACAGATGGGAAATCAGGGAGCCTCTTTTAATACTGAAATGTCATTTTGAAGTTAGCTTCTAAGAGGTGCTGTGAATTTGAGTCTGTGTGTGAGGGGAAAGATGAATGATGCTATCCCATTAAGGATAATGTTAATCATAAATAACAAAAACAGTTAAAACAGTGTACTTTACAAGGAAGGTTTTTTAAATTTAATAAGTAAAATATGTTATATTATGAATACTCTTTATGATCTTAAAATCTTTTATTAATACCTCTTCAAAGTTTATTGTTTGCTCTTTACTTTTTAGCAAACTACATGCTCTCTGAAAGGAAAATGCTTGTGGTTTCATTTTAAATTTGAATACTTATAATTGTGTGTAATCTAATGTTGTCTATAAATTCTCTGAACTCAAAACATCCTTAAGAAATAGAAAAATCTACCTACAATGACTACTTGTTCTGAATAACTTGATTTTTTATTATAGAATCTAAAACTTTTCTAGGAGATCTTTTGATTTCTGTTTTTATGATTTTTCTTTCAAAAGGAACTTAAATTCTCCCTCAGTAGATAATTATATGCTGAGAAAAACAAAGCAGAAGCAAAAAAAAAAAAAAAGAGGCAAAATTTAGAATTTTATGCTGCTACTTGTTCAGAAGAGCTTATGATGGTTCAAATGGGTTAGTTTATTTATCCTATCATCTCTAAGAAGAAGGCATAGCAAATTATATCCACATTTTTGTAGATGAAGGAAGTGAGAAACAGAAATTAAGTGGCTTGCCCAAACTCATGGATTGAATGATAAAGCCAGAATTAAAACCCCATCTTTTGACAGTAATCTTTCTGGTAGATTGTGCTACTTAAGTTGGCTTAAAAGGGTTTCATAAGTTATATATTCATTCTGTTCTACAAATGTTCTTTTGAAATTTCTTTTATCGGGAACTGGAAGTACAAAAACAAGTAAGACGTGGTCCCTTATGTTATTATTCCAGTTAGGGGTGGAGGTGAGAAAATGAGTAGGAATGATGGCAGATATAGAATATAATGGATAATTTTAATATAGCGAGAAAAATGTCTTCATAGAGGTCCAGCATGCTCTGTGAGTTTAGGTGAAGGAACTTCTAACTCTACCAGAATGGGAAAATACCACAGAAAGCTCCTCTTGAAATCTTTTAAGAGTAGCTACAGTGGATATTCCTTTCAGAAATACCATTAGTTAAGTTTCCTGTGATCAAAATGAGTAGTAAGGATAACTATTGAAAGTGAAAGTCGCTCAGTTGTGTTGGACTCTTTGCAACCCAATGGACTGTATAGTCCACGGAATTCTCCAGGGCAGAATACTGGGGTCGGTAGCCTTTCCCTTCTCCAGGGGATCATCCCAATCCAGGGATCAAATCCAGGCCTCCCGCATTGCAAACAGATTCTTTACCAGCTGAGCCACAAGGGAAGCCCAAGGATAGCTATTAGGTATACTTAACTAATTATTTCAGTGCTGTTAATTGCTTGTTTGATAAAGTAATTATAATAGCCTGGGCACATGTTTAGAAGCTCTGGAAAGCAGCTGAAGAAACTGCATTTTATATAGTGTCAGATTGGGAAGTGGCACTGGTATTAACAGTGGATGGTTTTCACTGGTGTGGTAGACTTAGGCATCTAATACACGGGCCAAGAATGCCATGATTCTCCTCATTCATATGGCCAGATTCTATATTTAAGCTCTAATTTTGAATTCTCAGATTAGTGAAATTTTTTCCCTAAATGCTTTAGCATCACAAAAGCCATGATACTGTTCTTCTGTGCATGATCCATATGTATTTTATCTACCTGTGAAGTGTTAATGAGGCAATTACATATCTCATGTGGTTGAAGATAGCAAGCATCACTGACATAACAAAATGCATCAAGACTCCTGCCGGTTAGGAGTATGTGATTTAAGAATAGTATGTTTGTAACCAGCTGAAACCCACTTCTCTGTGTCCTTACCTAAAGATGTATCTCCTTTTTCTTCCAAAAAGCAAACAGAAGCAGTCCTAGGCTAGAGGGTTCACTGGAGAAACCACTTAGCTCAAAACATCTCTTTCCTACCACTTCCTTTCTCTTCCTTCAAAAGGTCATCCACACTGTTTCTCCCTTTAATAATTTTGTAGCTCATAGCTCTTACAATTTTACTTTAGATCATCTGTAACAAGTATATAGGGATCACTTTGGACCTTATTTCACACCTCCACAACCTTTTGCCTGTTTTCCTGAAGAGCGGCAATGCCTTCTCCCTCCCCTACCCACCATCTTACTTTCTCACTCCACTTTCTGTATCATCATGCCTTTCTTTGTCCTCTTGGCTACTAGAAGAGACCTCAACTGTGGTTCAAAATCATCCTTTATAAGTAACAGTCATGAGATCTTAGGTTAGTTATAATGTGACTTTCAAGCATATAGAGCAAAATAAGTCATATTTTATAGAAACAAAGTAGGAAGTTAGTGTGAACTTTTTAAAAAAATAAAGATTGATATTTGTGTAAACTTTTAAGTGAGTTATTTTCATTGTAATTTTGTACTACCCTACAGAATTTAAAATAACTTTCTGAATTTTTTAATAGACATGAACTGAAATATTTTTATATCTACTAATTTTCATAAGGGTTTCCCTTGTGGCTCAGCTGATAAAAAAATCTACCTTCGATGTGGAAGACCTGGGTTCCATCCCTGGGTTGGGAAGATCCCCTGCAGAAGAAAAACGCTACCCACTCCAGTATTCTGCCCTGGAGAATTCTATGGACTGTATAATCCATGGGGTCTCAAAGAGTTGGATACAGCTGAGCAACTTTCACTTTCATTTTCAATTTTCATGAAGACAGTAAAAGCTAGCATTTATAAAGTAGTAGTAATCTAAGAGCCACCTTATTAGTTTTTAGTTTTAAACTTTATATGGCTAGTGAGAAGACATGGTTCTTTTAGAATACCATGGCCCATTTACATATTGGTAATAAATACTAATTTCCTAAAAGGGGATGATAATTTACTTGTTACAAATAGTCTCATGATATGTCAGTAGTGGTCAGGGTATCTTCACTGAAGAAGTCATAAGTAAAACTATAGAATGGGAAAGAACTAACCACAAAAAAGGTCTAAAAGAGACCACTCAGGGAAGATAAAATGGTGTATACAAAGGCCCTAACATATAAGAGACCTTAACAGAGAAAAACCGTGGCCTGGATGGAATAAAGAAAATGGAGGTGAATCCCTAAAAAGGATTCAAGTTGCACACCCAGAAGGAGTCTAAATTGTATTTGGAGTGCAATAATTATGCCTTTGAGACTTATTAAGAATAGTGACATCATGGAATGTGCTTTTAAAAGATGGTTCTAGCTGTTGAGTGGAGTATAGTGGATGCAAAAAGAAGCAGGGTGACCATTGCAGTTACCTAGTCAAGTGGTAGTGTTAATTGGGAATAAGGGGATTTCAGTAGAATTGGAAATAATCACATGGAGTAACCTATCTCTGAGAATTTAGGTAGCCAGCACTTTCTGATGAATTTAATATGGGAAATGAGGAAGATGAAGAGTTTCAGGAGGGTGCCCATATTTCTGTTTTGAGCAATCAGCTGAATAATGGTGCCACTGATCCAAGTTGGAAAGAGTGGGGTAAAGGACATCTCCGGGTATGGGAAGCGTAAGGTTAGTTTTAAGCATGTTCACTTTGAGGTGCTTCTGAGATACACAAGTAGAAGTTCCAGTTTCTGTTTCAGATTGGAGCTCCCAAAAGAAGTCAGTGCCATGAATATAAATTTGGGAGTTGTCAATATGTAGAAATATTTAATATTTCACTCTGTTATAGAGTGAAAACATAAGATTCTAAAAGCGACACCTGAGGAAAACCAACAATTGGATATCCAGTAGAGGAGGGGAAAAAAAAGACTTAAAAGGAGCTGTCTAAGTAGGAAACCAGTCTTGTAAAGAGAGGAAAGTGATTCCTTAAGGGATTGTTCTCACTGTAAGTTGTCACTGAGAAGTAAAATATGAATACAAAAGTGTCTACTGAATTTGGTGCTATGGATGCCATTAGTGATAACATGATGGGAGCTACCAAGTTGCAGAGGAGCTGGAAGTTGACTAAAGTGGGTAGAATAATGAATGGGAAGGGAGAAATTGGAGACAGCAGTAACTAGAGGGGAATGTGGTCAGAGGGGAGAGGTTTTGTTTAGTTTGTTTTGTGATAGAGATATAAGGGAACGTTTGTATACTAATGAGAAGGACTCAAGAGAAATGGGAGACAAGGAGGATGGAAGCAGAGCAGGCAGAAGTTAACCAAAGAATTAAAATCATTGATAAAAGTAAGAGGAGGGGGTGAAGAGAACACACACTGGGAATTGGCCTTCAACTGGTAGGAAATTTCACCCCTTGAGACAGTAGGGAAAAGATTGCCGAGACAAATAGATATATAGAATTAGGCATGGAACAATGAAAAAGCTCTCTTCTGACAACTTGTTTTTTCTTGGTGGAATATGAGACAAGAGCATCAGATAGAGAGGTAAGGTGGGAAAGAACGAGGAAACGTGAATCCATCATTGTGAAAAGTGAGTGATGTTGAGTGTCCATCATGGTTGACCATGAATTTATGTTGCTGCCAGAATACTTGTTTGATTGTCTCCAAGGTTTAACTCAGCTTGGTAGCCAAGATAGTAAAAGGAGGCAGATTGTTGAGCTCATATATGCTTCTTTGATTCTTAAATCCTTTCGATTCTTATTTTTTATCGATTGTATCCTATCAACTTTTAAGAATATCTTTGTTCTCTATTTTTTAATACAATTTTAAATAACTGAGTTTCAATATGTGATTTAAGAATGTAATTCACCACTGAAGTACTGTAACATAGACATATGTTTATCAGTTTTAAATTATTTTATATCAGGATCCAAAGTGTGTGGCAATCTATACATCCAGATGTAGGATGGTATATTTCCCTGTATTCTGAGCCCCAGATACATGTATCCTTACTTGCACTTGAGTGGATTCATGTTCAGGGAAAGATGAATTCCAAGAAAAGCAAAACATTTGAATCTAATTTTCAAGCAATTATGTGTTGCCATTCTGAAATTAATTGACTGTGATGTTTAAGGTAAAATGTGTGGTGAGGGAAGAAAGCTAATAGTTGTTACCTCAAACAGGCAGTCAACTTATTCAAATATGTTAATAAATCATTTATTGTTACTGGGAAGGTTTTAGTTATCATTTTATATTGTATCCACAGCAAATAGCTTATCAAAGAGGGATTACAGATAGTCATTCTGGAAATCTTCAGTGTTATGGGTTATTGATGTCAGTAACTATAAAGTATTTTTCTGCATTTCTCATTTAAATAGTGGAGCCATATATATGTGTGATTTTTTGTTGTTGAATCTGTGAATTCAAAAAATTTCTGGCTGGGCATTTTTGCTCCTCTTCAATGCATTTATAGACTGCTGCCTTGAAAAAACATTAGAATGGCTTACTGGTTTTAACTACATCAAGGACCAAAGCGTAAATAAGAATGGGTAATTTATTCCAGTTAACAAATATCGATACATAATGTTTGAGAGGAAAAACTATTTCAGGATATGATGGTCTGCTATAGAAAAATTAAGTTACTTATGTAATTTAAACACAATCAAATTGTCTGGATTTTAAGCATAATCAAATTTTCTGGAAACATATATGACCTTAATAAAACTTTGATACTCAATAATTCTAAATACTACAGCAGGAATTTTTTTTTTTCCTTTGAGCACATTTATTTGAATGACCAGAAAATGGCAAGGCTTTATATTGAAATAATACATATTTGAATTGTATCTGTAGCCATTAAAAGAGTGTACTATGTATTCTATTATTAACTCCAAATCATTTTATGAATAATTAATATCTACCAAACTGGATAGTATCAGAAACTCTTATCTATTTTTTTTAAAACCAAATAAGTCACCTTTGAATATAAAACAATGTTACTTTAAAAACCAAGTTCTATATGTTACTGATACCATTTGGTAAGAAACACTGGACCCTGAAATATAACATCCAACTAACAAACATACCATTTTTTTTCCAGTTCCCTTACCATCATCACCATCCCATTTCATCTCTGATTCTCCATTTGGAGAACTGGAAAATGCCACCACTCTCATTGTCAATAGTAAGGTTACATTCCAGTTATTTTCTAAAAAGTCTGTGCATACATGATAGATTCTTATCATTCCAGGAAGAAGCTCTACTTCTGATGTTCTAGACACATACAAGTCTCCATTCTGTCATCAGGCCTTTCTTAACAAAGGGCTTAGTAAATCCATGGGATTTCTATCTATCAAAGATACACGAGATGAGGAAGATTATTTCAAGGACCTTTCATCAGATAATAACTCTGGACAAGAAGATTCGGAAAATTCCTGCTCCCCTTACCCGTTCAAATCTAGTGGCCCAGAAAAAAAAGCTGTCCCTGGCCTCGACGTGCTTCCCAAGAAGAAGATCTGGGCTTCGTCCATGGACTTGCTTTGTACAGGTGACAGAGACTTCTCTTCTGGGGAGACTGACAGATACCAACGCCGTCTCCCTGAGGCGGTTACAGTGCGGACTTCAACCACTCCTAGAAAAAAGGAGGCAAGATACTCAGATGGAAGCCTAGCCTTGGATATCTTCGGGCCTCAGAAAATGGATCCAGCATTTCACACACGAGACTTGCCCACCTCCTCGGCAATATCAAGTGCTTTGGACCGAATCCGAGAAAGACAAAAGAAACTTCAGGTTCTGAGAGAAGCCATGAATGTAGAAGGTTAGTAATTTTGTGTGTGTTTGAGAGAGAATTGAATCAAATTGTTTACAATTGTGTTTTGAAATAAAAAAGGGTTACGAAACCATTCCATAAGTCTTATTTCCACTGCCAAATCTTTGTACCCAAGTCAGGCTCTTTCTTCTTTGTCAGCTTCTGTTCTTCCTCCCACAAAAACCATAACTAAAGTACACTGTTTCCAAAAGTCACCTCTGCTAAGCATACCCAGTCCAGCCACCTTATACTCTCTCCGTGTTTTAGGTAGGCAGGGGCCATGTTTTCAACTGCTTTTTAATCCTCCACAGCATCATCTTTCATGCACCATCTTGTGGGAGGCTTCCGTAAAGGGCTAGTTCATGGAAATGAGATACAGTTAATCAAAATCAGTTATCCAAGGGAGGCAGCATAGCCTGGTGATAGTGCAGTAGTCTGGAATGACGCTTAGATCCGTGTTTTTATTTATTTTTGTTTAGATCTCTGTTTTTTGAAATCATAGTATTTAGGTTTATCAGTTTAGAGTCAGGCAGCCTAGGCTTGAATTATTTACTCCCTTCAGTAGTTATGTGATCCTTACTTTGGCAATGGGGCTTAATCATGCCAGGTCTTAGGTTAGCCTGTGTGTGTGTGTGTGTGTGTGCTTAATCACTCAGTTGTGTCCAACTCTTTGCAGCCACATGGACTATTAGCCCACCAGGCTCCTCTGTCCATAGCATTCTCCAGACAAGAATACTAGAGTGGGTTGTCATTGCCTTCTCCAGGGGATCTTCCCAACCTAGGGACTGAACCCAGGTCTCCTACATTGTAGGCATTCTTTACTATTGGAGCCACCAGGGAAGCCCATGTATAAAATGGGCTCAATAAAAATAAATTAATTCAGTAATGAATGTAAAATGATTACATTAATAAATTAATAATTATTAATTAATTAATTAAATTATTATGAAACTACTATGGGGGCATAAAATGACTATAAGTTACCAATTCTTATTATTTATAGGGGAATGCTCTTTCAAAAATACCTGATTGATACACAAAGCACAGTATATTGAATAGAATAAAATTGTGTTCTAGTCATATGATAGAGTCTATTTTTAGTACAGATAGATGGAACAGAAAGCAAAATAAATGTTTTCAATCTCATCCTCTGCATTTTTGACGATTAAAGTTTTATATATGCCCCTTGATCACTAGACCCCTGGGACATAACTGATTAAGGGGTTTCTAGTTCAGTGAGAGTAGTAACGTAATGAAGGGTCATATTTATTCAGTATTTTTAAAGTCAATGTCCTAGTTGAATGTTTTTAATTCATAGGTTGCCCTTAAAATACTCTGCTAACGGTTTGTTCTATTAAGTTTCAAGCATAGTTCTAGAACTGAAAATACATTCCACATTGTGCTTTAATTCTCATAAATGAAGCCTTGCATTTTTTTCAACATAGGAATTGCATATTAGTGAGGAAATTGGAATTATGGAGGAAATTATTGAACACTTAATACTATAGATTTATATATAATTGCACTTTTATAAGCATTAGCCAGCATTATGAGATAGTTGAGTATAACCTGGATCTAAAAACTCTCAAAGTCATGGACTTGCCTGGTCATCCAGTGGCTAAGACTCTTGAGATCCCAATGCAGGGGCCCAGAGTTCGATACCTGGTCAGGGAACTAGATCCTGCATGCATCAACTAAGACTCAGTGAAGTTAAATAAATATTTAAAAGCTTTCAAAGACAGAAAATGAAAAATTAGAAATTTATTTTATGCATGATTTCACTGTTTAAGTCTTAGAGTTGTAACAGCAAAAAGTAGTCACTTTGTAGCTTAAAGTCTCTCTTTTCAGAATTTGTATTTTATGACCATTTAGTGTTACACCACAGCTAACACATGAATATAATTTAGCTTCACATTCTTATGAGCATTCCCTCATGGAGACATTTATATAAATAAATTCTGCCCATTGTTGTTGGGGGGGAACAGTCCTTCAGTGATTCAAACAGATAGGACCATGGTCATCTCAGAATATAAGGAGTGAATATACACACCAATTTAGATGGCTTTCTAACATTTAAGAGGTTCAGTGGTATCTTTTCTTAACATGTAAATATTAAAATTGTTGTTATTGTTCAGTAGCTAAGTCATGTCCCATTCTTTGTGACCCCATGGACTACAGCACACCAGGCTCCCCTTGCCTTCACTATCTCGTGGAGTTTGCTCAAATTCATGTCCATTGAGTTTGTGATGCAAGCTAACCATTTGCCACCCGCTTCTGCAAGTAGTAATTAGGATATGTGAAGTCTGAGAGAAGTGTTTTTACATTTGAACCTTGGTTGAGAGTTAAATAGTAAAAAAATCAAAACTATGGTGAAAATATTTTTAAAAATTATATTACAGCAAATAGTCGGTTTAGCATGTTTTGCTTGAATATATAATTTATAGGAATTTCCTATAAGTAAAACTCTGTCATGGTTTGCATGTGCATGCATGAATGTGTAAGTGTAAAGAAACTCAAATAGATCAACTTGTTTTCAGATATGCATATATACATATATATCTGTAAAGATAATATATTGAGTTGGCCATAAGGTTACAACCCAAATGAAATTTTTGGCCAACCCAATATAATCTGTATAGACCCTTATTTGTTCAAAATACTAACTTGTTACCTCCCCCAAAAAATTTCTGAATTGAAAAATTTTAGGTTTATTATAAGAGATACAAGAAAAGGAAAAGATTTCCTTTTAAAAGTAAGATAAAATATGCTTTCAATTATTTAATGTAGGACAATTTTTATCCTGAAATCTATCTTTGCATTAAAAGAGTTTTCAGAAGCATTTGCTCCCACAAAATATCTACCAATTTTTTTCCCTAGAGTATATTTCATAACCAAATTAAACAAAATAGAACACCTTGAAAAATGTTGGTTTATTATGGAAATACTTGTACCACCTTAAATAAGCTCCATTATTATATAGTAGTAATAAATTATGATTGTTTTTGACTAAGAGCATTGTTTGAAAGGAATGTTTGAGGTTTGGAATTCAAAAGCAATAACTCTTACTAGTTATTTAGTTGAGTAACTTGCTGGTTTTATGCTGTGCTGTCTTTTTGTAAAGGTAAAATAATTTATGTTGGCTGTGCAAAGTACAGATTGTTAATATGAAGAGTTTAGCTAGTATACTAAGAAGAAAAAAGAATGGAAAATAACAAACCACTTATTTAATTCTTGTGAAAAATAGGCTTCATAGATCCCTATTATGTGTGACAAATCAAGCAGAACAGTGGATATTATTCATGTACCCATTTTCTTGTACACTTTTCTTTTGAAACATTCCTATTTTAAAGCATTTAAAAGTTATAATACTCTACAGTACAGTTTTTGTGATCTTTACAATTGAAAGTTGTCACTGAGGATCAGTAATTTTAGAATTAGAAGAGGTTTTAGAGCGCATGTGCTTGAGCATGTGAAGATTTAATAGCATACCCAGAATCACATAACTGGTTAATGATAAAGTTTCCATCATTATGGGAGATTGTAAGTTTCCATCATTATGGGAGATTGTAAATTTCCATCACAGATTTGGCATTCCAGTCTAAGGATTTCCCACTACATGTTACCTCCTAATTTTTAAAAAAAGATGTATTACAGTGTCCAGTGGGATAATATACAATCAGAAAAAAAGAAATTGCTAAATTTCAGTTCATTCTTTGGGGCACATGAACATTCAGGAACTGATGGAAAAGACTGTTGTCTCCTTCAGCCTCAAATGGATAGCTGTTTCCTTTAGCCCAGGCCCCATCCTCTTGAAAGGAACCTGTACCTAAATCATTTCCACAGCGTCTCCTCAGCCGACAAAACCAACCAGCCGACTGGCACAAGGGAGACCAGACTTTAAAATCATGGAGTAGTGCTGGAAGGAACTTGGGTACCATTTTAAACATCTCATTTTCAGGCATCATCAGACCTCTTAGGTCTCTTCTTAATAACATTATATAATTTTTAATATAATAAAAGTATTTTATTATGAAATAAAAGCTCGTTTGGGTCTTCCTTCAATAAACCATCCTGGGTGAAGGGTTGAGATGGAGCTCCATTTAACCATGTAGCAGACAGAGGGATTTTATTTTCCTTTTTGGGATAGTGTTTTGATGGGGCTCTATTATTACAGGATCTATAAAATGGTTATCCAGTACCTGATGACATAAGAGAGTAAGCTATCAAAAAGCAATGGTTATTATTAAGTGCTCTGATTCCTTTGGGAACAAAATAAAGTTAAGAACAAGAAAGATTCCAAGAAAGAAATTGTAGTTGAAATTTTAAGATTATAAATAAAAGATTATTACTAAGATTATTAATCATTTCCTACATTCATAAAGCCTTTTCATACTGTTCATGGGGTTCTCAAGGCAAGAATATTGAAGTGTTTGCCATTCTCTTCTCCAGTGGACCATGTTTAGTCAGAACTCTCCACCATGACCCGTCTGCCTTGGGTGGCCCTGCAGGAGATAGTGAAGGACAGGGAAGCCTGGCACACTGCATTACATGGGGTCGCAAAGAGTTGGACGCAACTTAGCAACTGAACAACAACACTCATAAAGCAGTAGGAGAGGCAGGAAAGAACATAACAGCTTTCTCGCATAGAAACTAGTTTTAAAATTTGATGTCATTCCCTTTTTTTTTTTTTTTTTTTTTGCTTTATTCTTTTCATTTCACTCTTTCTGCCTTAGCATAGGACTGTCCTATTCTACTCTTTTCCTTCTTCATTTCCAGGCTTTTCTTTTCCACCTCTCTCTGCTCCGTCTCAAGAGCTGAGAAATCGTCTGCTTTCTAATGAGAGTTTCTGTCTCTGTGTTGTTTGTGGGGTAATTACCACACACTCCCTGTCCATCACTCTGTGGGTTGGCAGCACATTCCTGATTATGAGAGACTGACTTGGAACCGGTACTGTGAGTATAGTATGAACAGACTCCACACCCTGGGTGGGGACCGTGAATAGCATTTGCTTAGAACAGTCAAAACTCCCCTGCATTCTGTGTAATACTAGAAGGGCGAGTGTAAACAACAGATACAATTAAATTCTATAAAAGTGACTATGGTTAAATAGGACTTATTTAAGGAGTTTAAAGTCAACCCATTGTACCTCATGTCTAAATTAAGTGTTGTCTCCTTTCTTTCAATGCTGTGTCTTCTGGTCTAGCCTAGTTTTGCTCTTCTATGACTGCTCTGTGAATGCAGCTTAAACTCTCTTGTGCAACTAGAGTGTGTAAACACTCAAGTATGTGAGCCTGTTCTCATTATTGAGGCATCGTAATACTTCCTTTCCATTCATGTTCATTCCATTGAACTTGAAAGTGCATGTATTTTTATAGTTACATTTCAGAAAAGCAAGAGGGTGGATTCATAAATGTTACAGTTCATCATATTGGATGCTACTAGTGACACTTTATAGGCTTCCCTGGTGGCTCAGATGGTACAGAATCCACCTGCAATGAAGGAGACCTGGGTTTGATCCGTGGCTTGGGAATATCTCCTAGAGGAAGGCATGGCAATCCACTCCAGTATTCTTGGCCTGGAGAATCCCCATGGACAGAGGAGCCTGGAGGGCTGCAGTCCGTGGGGTCACAGTCAGACACAATTGAGTGACTAAGAGAGGAATGATTGCAATTTCAATTTTTAAAATTTTTGTCTTTCTTTTCTAAGATCCTGAACTAGTAAAGATGAGCTACTCTGTTTATTTCCTTCACTATATTTCCCTCTGGATAGCACCCCTCCCCTCCAAAAAAATAAAGATTGTTATTTGGATTACTCCCCGAACTTAAATAATTTAAATAATCAGTTTCCATAGAAGTAAATATGAATAAACAGGGATTTTATATGATGTTAGTCAAATATCCCATGTATTTCAGTATTAATGACTGAATAATTACACTGAGATAAAAATACGTTTAGTATCTCTGAAGAACACACTAGTATAAATGGATTCAGCGACTTGGCCAGAAAGAATCAAGCGCCCACTGTGTTTCCACAGCTGATGAAATTTTTATTTATTTATTTATGGCTTCACCCCACGGCATGTGGGATATTAGTTCCCCAACCAAGGATCAGATTTGCCATTCCTTCACTGGAAGCACAGTCTTAAACACTGGACTGCAGGGAGTCCCGAGATTTGTGTTTTAGACCAGCATTGCCCAGTAGAACTTCAGTGGAGGAGAAGTACTACATCTACAAATTCCACCTAAGCAGACTGGACTTCAAGTTACAAGTCACAGGTGACTATTGGGCATGTGCTTTCTAATGCAACTGCGGAACTGAATATTTTATTTAAATTACATAGCAACACAGGGCAGCTTCAAACCATTCTCATATAGAACTAGTCCAATAAAAAATACCAGTGTTCAATGGAGGGAAAATTGGCTTGAGAAGCATTTGAGAAGAGATACACAGTAAGTTATTCTTTAGCTTAAAAACAACAGAGAATAGACATTTGCTTTTTTGATTTATCCAAGTGGAAAAATGAAACTGCATCTTTAAACACTAAGGAAAGTTAAAAATGAAACCAAACAAATGTTCCAGTGTCTATATCCATAGTAATATAATACTGATTTTGGAGTCCACAGAAATCCATGGCTACTTTATCAGAAATTAGAGACCTAATTTAACTCATACATGGTTAACATAGACCCAGTTTGGCTTTGGTATAGAAACCTTCTGAAAAGCATGGACTGATATGTATTAAGGGAGATTTAAAATAGAGCTTACTGGTCATGAGTATCTACACAAGCTTTAAGACCCAACAGTTTGGGGGTTTTTTTGGCCACACCATGTGTCATGCGAGGTCTTAGTTCCCCAGCCAGGGATCTGTGGGCTCAGAATCTTAACCACTGGACCACTAGGGAAGTCCCAAATGCAGGGTTTTTATTTTTGTTTTTGTTTTTTCTTTGTTGTTGTTATTTTTGGTCACATAGCATGTGGTAAATCTTAGTACCCTGACCAAGAATTAAACCTGCACTCCTTGCATTGGAAGCATGAAGTCTTAACCACTACACCACCAAGAAAGTCCCCCAACAGTTATAACCCCCAAAATATTTCATTTCATCCCAGTCTCTCAGTTCCTTCTATTGTCCATGGACTGTAGAACTAGCTTTCTAAATTGATCTCTTAGCTATAATTTGTCCTCCATTTTGCAGATTTGAATACATTTCTTCTCTGCCTGCAGCCGCTTAATAACTTTTCATCTGTTGAGCAGGATAAAATTCAAACTCTTTCGATTATGGCATTTAAGGCTTTCGATTATTTCCATTATCATTTCTCTCCAGTCTTACCCTTTTGCATTTCCCATCTCACAAGTCGCTCCAGCAATATATATGTTCTCTCTCCCTCCTTCCCCCGCTTCCTCCCCTAATACGTGCCATTTTATATTATCATGATTTTATTCATGCAGCTTTCTGCCTTAAGACTTTAAACTTTCTCTCATCTTCACACTTCAGGATGATGGCCTGTATTTTTCACTGAAATTATTTGTTTTGAGGAGCTTGTTTCTCCTCTTGTAGACACTGGAATTTTGCCCCGGTCTAATTCATGGCTATATCCTTAGTGTCCACCACTCTGCCGGACATATAATAGATACTCAATCTAAGCTGAATATTGCAACATGGCTCTTAACACTAAATATTTAGTGTATTCAGTGGTGCTATTTCAGATACAGAATACAATAATATTCTCTGAATTATACTATATAGTGAGGAGAAATCTCACCTTCGTCTCCTGTTTTGTCCAGCTCTAAGAGAAAATCACATACTTGTCAATCACAGCCTGACCAATCAACAGCAAATGCAATCACTTTTCTTTAGAGCTCTGTACTGTTTGAAAGCTTTAGGGGGGACAGTTGAAGTCATGACAACAAAGGATGCTAGAGGATGCTGGAAGAGTGGTATAGCTGGCCTAGATTTGTGGCTACAATGTTATACACAACCCTTGTAGAGGAACTGTTCACTCTTGTAGCAATCCTACTCTGCACAGATGTTCCATCTACAAAGTCATTTATATTTCACAGAATATTCATCTCTTACCTTCCTTGTTTGTACATATATATATATATTCATACTTACATGAGCTCCGTTCCTCGTTAAGAATTTTATTGATCATGTCTGGCTCTCAAAGAATTTTAGGATATGTTATCTTCTTGTATCATGCAGTGTGATGTAATATAGAATACACTGGACTCTATTGATCATAAAGAAGGTACAATCTCTAATCTCCAGAAGTTAACCCTCTAAAAAGAAAGCATAGAGAAAAACACTTGGTACGTGAATACACAGTGTTCTTACTTTTGTTTGTCTGCTTATTTGAATATTGAAATATTTTATTTGTTAGGAACCATAGCTATAAAAATGCAGGGGTTTAATTTTCTTGTTTTCCCCAACAATTCTAGCGACAAAACCAGCCATCTTAGTGCATTTCTATTTGAAACTTTTTTCTGTAATTTGGGTCATGTATTAAAGGAGATAAAGAAATGCCAGGTTAAAAGTGTTTATTTAATTCCTGATGTTGCAATTGCCTGAGTCTCAGTTTCTTCATGTTACTTGTCTGAGCTTGAATATGTGTCACTTGTAAATGGTGCTTTTTGATTACACTTTGTGCTGGCTTAGGTTCATTTTAACATGAAGATTGTAGATTTTCGTGTTTCATCTAAAACAGCTTTACGTAACCGCTGTATATCATGCAAGTCTTCATAACCCTGTGCCACAACTTTGTATGTTTAAAGTGTTAAGTGTTGGTGGAAATTGTGGCTCTTAATTGTCAAGGATTTATGATAGAATACTAACCTATGGAAAAACTGCCTTTTATGTTGCTATGTACAAGTGGAGTCAGTGCTCTATTAGAGTTGGCATTTAGATAATCCAGATTAAAGGATAGTAAAATATTTGTCAGATTTTTATGCATTGTCATCTGGCATAAAGATGGTATACTCTTAATTATGGTAAATTAATACTAGAAATTAAAAGATATTGTCAGAGAATCTATATTTACAGAATCTCTATAACTAGACTTTACCAAGATTTTTTATTATTAAAATATAATTGCTTTACAATATTGAGTTAGTTTCTGCTGGACAATGAAGTAAATCAGCCCTATGTATACATATGTCCCCTCCTCTTGGATGTTCCTCCACCTGCATCCCACCCCTCTAGCTAATCACAGAGCACCCAGTTGACCGTCCTGTGCTTTATAGCAGGCTCCCACTAGCTATCTATTGTACACATAGTATCATATATATATGTCAGTCCTAACCTCCCAATTCATCCCACCCTCCCTTTCCTACCCCCACATCCATGTCTGTTCTCCTCATTAATTCTTTAAGCCATTCTTCTGCGGTCCCTATTTTTCTCATCCTCTCACCACTATTCAACAGATTGCTTTCAGGAGACACTGTATTCCTCTGTCTTTATGTATCTACATTACACACACACATACACGCACACACTGAATTTGGTGCTGCTTTTTTTGGTGACTTGTATCCAGGCTAATTTTATTCTCCCATTGTTTTCTTTTGCACTCATTATTATTTCTACATTAAGATTCTTAATTCCAACCTCAAATTCCATGTCTAAAAACTGTCCTTGTAGGAAGTCAGAGATGGAAATCATGTAGTGAAATGAGGAATAATCATGATCCTAAAGGAATTCTAGTATATGGATTTCTGCAATGTAGATTTCATTTAAATATTTACTAGCTGAGAAGTTTGCAGACCAAAAATTAGATACTGAATCTAATTTTACCCTACAAGTCAAATAAATTCAGTTCTCCAATTATAATGGTGACAGCTTAAAATTTTGCTTACAGTTTTAGCACTACCGTGAAAGTAACTACATGTATATTTTATAAAATGGGTATTTGAATATTCTTAACAGGTTCATTGCACATGACTTAAGAACTTTGGCATTCAGAAAACTTTGTAATGGTCTATAAATACTTAGGAGCATCTCGTTTTTTTAAAAAAAAAAAAAGTCTAAAACTTTGTAATTAAAATAACAGTTATTAGATTTTGTTGATGCTCGGAGATGAGTACATATGAGGACTTACTGTGTACTCTTGTCTTCATGTCTGATGAGTTTTCATAATAAAAAGTTGTGTTTTTTGGGTTTTTTTTAATCACTTGGTAATACTACATTCCTAGGATCTGGACCAAACCTAAATGCTAATATTATACATTTAAGTGTAGACAGAAAACATATCTGTGTTGTTTGGTTCCTCTGAAAAGAAGTTATTAATAATGTTAGGATCTTGTGGAAAATTAGAGATTACCCTTCTTTTGTTGACGAGATCAGAGGAATAAAGCCTGTATCTATCTAGTTAGTATCTTTTAGTGTTAGTTGCTCAGTCGTGTCCGACTCTTTGCTACCCCATCTACTATAGCCTGCCAGGTTCCTCTGTCCATGGAATTCTCCAGGCAAGATTACTGGAGTGGGTAGCTATTCCCTGCTCCAGAGGATCTTCTGACCTGGGACTGAAGCCATACTCTGCCGCACTGCGGACAGAGTCTTTACCGTCTGAGCCACCAGGGAGGCCCAGAGTCAGTGTCTGCTTGGTGCCTTTTGTGTAGATCATCAGAAAGTCAAGAAGTGTTTCTTTCCAGGTGATCTGGAAAATATGCCACTCCATATGCACCAATGCAGATGATCTTGGTACAGGAAATGTAATTTGTTAATAATTCATGAAACTGTTACATTTACTATTCAGAAATGGAAGCTTGTAAGGCTAACCTTTCTCATAAGCACAACTGAGTAGTAAATTTTGACTGAAAACTGAAATCTGATTATAGCCTTCTTATAAGCATGACTGAGTAATAAATGTTGCCTGGGAACTGTAATATCGTTAGATCTGCCATGCCATTGCATGAAAGGAACATGGCTAACAACATTCTTTTTTAAAGGTACATTCCAGAATACAAGAAGCTCACAAAAAATCCCTACCACTTAATTAACATAGATATACCACTCCTGTTTTTTTTTTTTAATCTGAGTTTAATGTTTTTTTGTAATTTATTTTTTAATTGGAGGAAATTTGCTTTACAATGTTGTTGATTTCTGCCATACAACAATGCAAATCAGTCATAATTATATATGTATGCCCTCTCTCTTGAGCCTCTTTCCTTTCCCACCACCCCACCCCTCTAGGTCATCACACCCCTCCTGATTTAGAAGAGGGATAAAAAGGTCTTCCTACCCTCAATTTTCCTGCCATGCTAGTCATCCAGTTCATGTTTCTGGAGTGCTTGTGCCCAGTTACTCTAAAATGGTAAACCATTGTAAACCAATGTCCTTCCTCCCCCAGGTGTGGTACTGAGAACATTTAAAGACCAACAGTTCATCTAGGGAAGATGCTTTATTGTTATATTTTTAAGAGGGTTTGTCAAAGTTACATTAATTTGTCTTACAGAGGAATCCAAGGGTTGAAAAAAGTTTACTAATGTTGTCAATAAAGGAAACAAGGAGGAAAAAGGAAATAAAATATAGGCAAGCTGAAAACAAGGAATGTGGACCTGTGAAATAATGTAAGAACAATTATAAAGCACCACCAAAGAACAGAAATTGAAATTAAAATTTACTCTCTTACAGCCACTTTGCAGAAATAGTTATGAAACAGTAAATTCATGAAATTGTTGTTGCATGGCATATATTCACGTGACTGAGGTTCTCTACTCTGTCTACCGAATAGGTTTATTGCAACTTTCAGCTTTTCTTTGTGAGGTAAAACTATATTGCCTCCATCCTTGTGGGTCTTCTCTTTGGCCTTGTTGGTTTTACCGTCCTATAGGTTACAATGCCAGGTTTGGCATTTGGTCAAGTTACCTTGGGAAAATCCCTCAAAACTTTTCCATGGAAGTTCTGTACAACAAAAGAAAAAGTTCTTTGTTGCTCCTTGAAAATAACATTCTTCTTACATAATCATTTAACTATGTTCATTAAATTCAAGTAGTATTAGATAAAGCTATTATTTGACATCTTCTATAATCCTTTCAAATCATGTTCCTCTTATACCAGAGGAATTTGTTTTATTTTGTTTTTTATTTTACCATGTCACTTCCTGTGGTAGCATGGAATCCTTTTTTTTTTAAGTGCTGGTCAATATTTGTCTTTTCAATTCCAGAGCTCTTTTAATTATAGTTTTATTTGACACTTACATTCACTGTATACAAAGCTGGACAAAGTAGGAGTCACGTATATTATACCTGCTTCACCAGGTAAACATTGTTATAAGAACAATACACAATATCCTGTCCGTCAAATCCATGGCCATTTATCCTCCTACTCCTCCCGGCATGACGTCTACCCTTTGCCTCAGCATGACCTCCCATTTTTCCAGCCCATCATTTCCATTCTGATTCTACAAGCCTAGTCTCTGTGGTGCCATTTAATTATTTCATTCATTCATCTCTTTTTATTTTTATTTTTAATAAGCTCTCTTAAAATACCTTCTAGCACAAGGGAATAATTCATTTTGTGAAATACCTGCCCTCAAGTTAACAAAGAAGTAAAAAAGAAGCCCTCACATACGTTGATCATCTGTTACCTTGGATCCCACACCACTCCTTGGGTATTTCCCATGGTCTGCTTTCTCTAGTGCCTAGGAAAAGCCACACAACCATTCTGATTGGCTTCAGTAAAATTCATGCTTTCTAGCCTCATCTAAACTCTCATTGCTACATAATAGCTTTCACGCGTATTTGCTGATTCTTATCACAGCAGAATTTCTTTAGTCTTCTTGGGAAGTGGTTTACTTTCCTTGCCAGGAATGAGGCATATTTCTAGTACAGGTTTCTTAGAATTGCCTCTGTTTTTTCACTCCTTTCTTTGTTTCCTTTCTCTTAAGAAGGAAAGGTTCTTCCTTCCTCCTACATTAGCCATCTTATGTATGTTGGGTCTTTTCCCATCTCCTGTTCTTCCTTCACATTTTTCCATCTGTATTCCCCTCCGTCATTTGCAATCTCCTCCAATCTACAGTCGTCTTATCCACTGCTTAAAAACATTCTCAAACATTTCTCTCTGCCAAAAAGACCCTAATAACTCATTTAGTCTCATTTAGTTTGTTTTTGTTTAAATCTTTCTCCTTTCTCAAATCTTTGAACTTCTTTAAAGAACAGTGTTACTCATTTTCTCAGTTTCCTGTCTTCCAGCCTGATTTGGCCCCTCACCTGTCTGTGCAATGGAAATAGTCCTCTTTAAAGATCATCAGTGACCTTTGTGTATCACTTATATTCCTCTGTTCATTCATTTATTCATATCCACTCAGAAAATATTTATTTTGTGTTTGCTATGCATCAGACGCTTGCTTGATAATAAAGGTACATCTGAAAAAGATACAGTCCTTTTTGCCTAAGTTTGTGATTTAGGTAGAGGAAAACAAACAGGTGGGGAAAGAACTATAAGGCAGTGAAGAGTTACAGTTATATAAGCATAAGGCAATATGAAAGTATCAGAAATGGTGTATAACTCAGTCTTTAGGTGGTCATGAAAGCTTTTGTGAACAGGAAAGGTTTTTTTCCTTTAAGTCTTCTCTTAAAGGACAAAGAAAAAGGATTCAAAAGAAAAGAGGAGGAAGAGCATTCTAGCAGGAAGAGTATCTGAGGAAGGAATTTCAAAGTTTATATGCTTTTGGTTATTTGTAAATTCAGTAGCAAGAGTGGAAAATCTGGAGAACTGGGTGGTGATGATGCCCTGAAACAAGGGTTCTACCTAGATTGAGTTTTTCAAGTTCCCTGTCAATATTTGTGTGCCCGTGTGTTTGAGGGCTGCGGGAGGAGAGAGGTCTATGCTTTTCATGATTCTAACAAGTTAGAACCTATATATTCACAGCATGTAGAGCTACTGCTGTAAATGTAGTCGTGGATCAACTTATGAAAGGCTTTGAATACTAAGGAGACATTGAACTATATCTTAAAAACTCTAGTTTGAAGAAGTTTAAGAAATACAGCAATGTGCTCAGATTTTCGTTCGTGGAAAGTTCACTCTCTGTAATGTGCGTTATAATATGAGACAAGCAAGACTGCAGAAAGGGGAATCTAGGACAGTTAAAAGTAGTCCAGGCATGAGACTTATCATGGAATTATCATCTATGCTAGTGATCACAGAAGTGTGAAGATGAGGGGCTGAGGCAGAGACATTGAGAAGGTAGAATTTAGATTTCAGTGGAGTGCTTCCCTCCTCGTACAGAGCATACACCGCACAACCCTGCACAGACCCCCACCCACTCCCAGTGCTTACTGATCTCATTCTGGTGGAACTAAATGTCCCATCTTGAGTATTTTGTATTTCTACATTAAAAAAAAAAAAAAAAACTTGTATTGGTGTATAGCCAATTAACAATGGTGATTAACAGTATTGTGATAGTTTCAGGCAGACAGCAAAGGGACTCAGCCATACATTTATATGTATCCATTCTCCCCCAGTCTGTCTTCCCATCCAGGCTACCACATACCGTTGAGCAGAATTCCTTGTGCTACACAGTACATCCTTGTTGGTTACCCATTTTAAATATAGCAGTGTTGTACTTCTGCATTTTAAATTATTTGAGCTTGGGGCTGGGTGTCTGGATTTTTCTATCCCTAATAGCACCTGAAACAGAATGATGTTTATATAGCATCTTCTCTGTTCTGAGAGCTTTGCATATGAGTTCGGTTAGTGCTACAATAACCTTAGGAGATGTGCATTTCCCTTATACCCTCTTTTCAATTGAAGAAGAGTCACAGGAAAGTTAAATACCATCCCCATATCATGCACTTGGTGAGTAGTAGACCTGAGATTCAAACCCAGGCAATATGGTTTCAGAGTCCAGGACCCTAACCAGGATGCCAAACCACCTCAAAATTGTAGTCACATTTTTAAATGACTATCCAGTGATTAGTAAATTTAAAGCAATAGATGTTCTGGTCTCACAAGAATAAATGTAGTGCTTTATATGATTGTGGAACAGCTAATGAGATTGCTTTCTAATGTTTTTGTTTTAATCCTTTCAGAACCAGTTCAAAGATACAAAACTTACCACAGTGATCTCTTTAGTACATCCAGTGAAAGTCCATCTATTATTTCCTCTGAATCGGATTTCAGGCAAGGTAAGAAGCATCTGAACAAGCAAAACATTCGTAAGAAACCATGATTGTGCTGTTTGATTCCACATGATTGTGCTGTTTGGCACCCTACTCCAGTACTCTTGCCTGGGAAATCCCAGGGATGGCGGAGACTGGTAGGCTGCAGTCCATGGGGTCTCAAAGAGTCGGACACGACTGAGCGACTTCACTTTCACTTTACACTTTCACGCACTGGAGAAGGAAAGGGCAACCCACTCTAGTACTCTTGCCTGGAGAATTCCAGGGATGGGATCCTGGTGGGCTGCCTTCTATGGGGTCACACAGAGTCGGACACGACTGAAGCAACTTAGTAGCAGTATACCAGATACCTAGAATAGTCAAATTAATACTGTCAGAAAGTTCTTTTGTAGATGCCAGGGCGGGGAATGGGGAGTAAGTGCTTGATGGGGACAGAGTTTCAGTTTAGGAAGGTGAAAAATTTGGGCGATGTATGATGGTGAGTGTTGCAAAACAATGTGAATGTACTTAGTGCCACTCAGCTGTACAGTTAAATATGGTTAAGAATAGTACGTTTTATATTATGTGACTTTTACCACAATTGAAAAAAAAACATTAAAAAAAGAAGCTATGATTTTTGTTCTTTCAGTAGTGTTGAGATATAAGGTGTGAAAAGAATAATTCTATATAAAAATTTTTAATTACAAAAAGCTTCCAATTACTCATTTTAACACTGTTATAGGTACGTAAGGGCTTCCCTCATAGCTCAGTTAGTAAAGAGTTGGCCTGCAGTGCAGGAGATCCGGGTTCAATTCCTTGATCAGGAAGATCCCCCGGAGAAGGAAATGGCAACCCACTCCAGTATTCTTGCCTGGAGAATCCCTTGGACAGAAGAGCCTGGCAGGCTATAGTCCATGGGGTCGCAGGAGCCAGACATGATTTAGTAACTAAAACCACCATAGGAACTTAATAGCAGTTTCATCAAACAGCAGTATAGTCATTTTCAAATGCTAAGTCGCTTCAGTTGTGTTCGACTCTTTGTGACCCCATGGCCTGCAGCCTACCAGGCTTCTCCGTCCATGGGATTCTCCAGGCAAGAATATGAGAGAACATAATTCATTGTTTTCAAAAATAAAATGACTGCCACTGAAGAGTTTAATGGCATTATATCATTAATTTGATTATGTGAATATGATTTGTAAAAATTATCTTATGTGTCTTCTGAGTGCTTATGTTTTAAATAAGATTATTTCATATTTTTATGACTTGTGCTATTCCTTTTCATTCACAATTAGTGAGAAAAAGTGAAACTTCAAAGAGATTTGAATCCAACAGTGGTCTCCCAGGCGTAGATGAAACCCCAAGTCAAGGCCAGTCACAGAGACCAAGGTATGTAATATGAAAAAATGGTAATATATTTCCAGTTGCATGTGGTTTTTTTCTTCGTTAGAATCAAGGAGAATATTTTTTTAATTATTCTCTTCCCTCTGTTTTCTCCATTCTCCTTTTCTTCCCTCCTCTTTAAGTTCTTGCAAATTCAATTATATAAAAGATGTTACAATTGTTTGAGTTATTGGAATCTTTTAAAATTAGAATTGGCCCTGATTATTTTAGTTTGTGCTTGATTTTTTTTAATTGCCGATATGAATATAAAATAACTAACAGTATGGATGTTCTAAAGGTATAGCATTAAACATCTATGAGAAGATACAAACTTTGATTTCTAAAAGAATAATGCTTTTTTCAAAAGGTTACATGGGCTCAACAAGTAGGCTTTCAGTACTATTTGTTTAATGAATAATTAGTAGATTACTACTAAGTAACCTATCATGTGAAATCTATTATATAAAAAGTTAAGTTTTCACTACATCTTCCTGAATTAAAAGAAGCTATCTTGTACTTAAACTTTTTTTTAAGCCCAGTTTGGACTGTTTAGAGTTCATTTTCATACTGAGACACTCAGCATACTTATAAGATTAACCCTAGCAGTTATTCTTGTGGTATTATAACTGTGGGTTGATTTACTTTGAAGTGAAATGTGTCAACTCAGTACTGAATATATTAATGTGTGTCTTCTTCATGTGTGCACAGATCCCTTACATGAACAGAAGCATATTGTTAAAGTTAAGCATTAATTTGAAATTCATAGTGTAATATTAGAGAATCAGAAGTTGCTTCAGAATTTACTACCAAACTATAGTAATACTTTTAAATTTGATATCTCAGTTCATTTGATTTAGGTACCATTATATACAAAAGTATCATTTGGAAATTAACAAAAACCTGCCCCTTAGCTGATTAATTCTGGCAGGCAAATGTTTCATACCCATAAACTGTTAATAGTCTAGGTAACCCTACCCATGTGATTAAAGCAGACAGTTTATCCAGGGTTAACACTCCAAGTAATTACATACATTGCACTAAAATTATTCTGTAATATTTCAGTTTTTATGAAATTTATGTCTTTTTCTCGTGTTCCTTTTTAAAATGTCCGTGAGACTTTCTATGAGGAAAGTTCTAATCAGTGTTCATTTGCCTAAAGTGATATAATCTTCACATAATAGCACTGTATATTACTATAACCCCATTGTGGGAATAGTAATTGCAATGAGCCTATTTTGGTAATTTTGACCAAAGAGATTAGAGACAAAGATAGATCTATGCTTGATAGTAGATAGTTTTATTAAAGAAGCAAAACTGTTTGGAGATGACCAGCAATAAGAAGCAAATGTTGAATTGCACTAAGGTCTGTGTTGAATTGAGGAAGTCACTCCTCTCTATATCTGTAATTTAGAGAAAGCTTACAGTTAATATGATGCCTTTTTAGCTTAATCAAAAGAAGGAATAGAGAGCAATGGAAGAATTGTTGGAATTATATGTTAAAATTGATGGATTTTATAGTCAGTTTGCTAGTTATTTAGAAAACATATTCCTCCAAACAAAGTTAAATCATTTTGTGAGACTTACTTCAGTTTTCTTGAGACGGTAACTCAAAAGCATAGGGATTATAAGAGAATCTTAGTTTTGACTGTTTCCAGTTTTTTTTTAGGAAACAATAACATTAAAGTGTTAGCTCATCAGATCATAATTTAGTGATAAGCTGCTTTTATTTCACACTTTAAGATGTTAAAAAACACAACTTGATGTTCATAGCATCTGCATTAGATATAGGTGAAACAGAAATATTTCTTTCAAGGAGAAGTTGACTGTTATTGTTGTTAGTCGCTAACTTGTGTCCAACTCTCTGAGACCCCATGGACTTAAGCACACCAGGCTTCCTTGTCCTTCACTGTCTCCCAGAGTTCACTTGAACTCATGTCCATACAGTCGGTGATGCCATCCAGCCATCTCACCCTCAGCTGCCCCCTTCTCCTCCTGTCCTCAGTCTTTCTTAGCATCGGGGTCTTTTCCACTGAGTTGGCTCTTCACATCAACATGCAGCTTCCAGTGAATATTCAGGGTTGATTTCCTTTAGGATCGAATGATTTGATCTCCTTGAAGTCCAAGGGACTCTCAAGGGTCCACGGTTCAAAAGCATCAATTTTTTGGCACTCAGCCTTCTTTATGATCCAACTGTCACGTGACTACTGGAAAAACATAGCTTTGACTTTGTTGGCAAAGTGATGTCTCTGCTTTTTAATACGCTGTCTAGGTTTGTCATAGCTTTTCTTCTAAGGAGCAAGCGTCTTTTAATTCCATGGCTGCAGTCACCATCCACAGTGATTTTGGAGCCCAAGAAAATAAAATCTGTCACTGTTCCACTTTTCCCGTTTGCCATGAAGTAATGGGATAGGATGCCATGATCTTAGTTTTTGAATGTTGAATTTTAAGGCAACTTTTTCACTCTCCTCTTTCACCCTCATCAAGAGGCTCTTTAGTTCCTCTTTGCTTTCTGCCATTGGAGTGATATCATCTGCATATCTGAGGTTGTTGATATTGCTCCCAACCATCTTGATGATGTTTCCATCTGTCCAAGGAAAAACACATTAACTGAGGTATTGTCTAAATTTCTTATTCAACTGCAGAGTTTTCTGTATGTGTACAAAGTCTTCTGAAAATATCTTTAACATGTCAGTACATAATCAGGAGGTTCTGTTTGTTCTTTAGGTCACGTATTTGTGAGATCTATAAATAGTTCTCTATTTAGATATGTTACATAATTCTTTATAAAAATTTCCATTCCTTTATCTAGAATGAAATGGAAAAAGAGATCCACACAGTGCTATTGATTTATATCATAGTGGGTGGGAGGAGATTAACAGGAAGTTATGAGTCAGATCCATCAAACTGAGTAATTTTGGATTTTGAACTATCAAAAGTGTCTTTCAGTGACCAAAAAAAGACATTCAAAGCTATTTTCCGAAGAGCATCTCTAAATTTTTTTTCTGTGTTAACTTTTGAAGTACAGTTTTACATAGTACAATTCCTACTGCTTCTATGCGTATCTTTAATGATGTAACCTTTTTTTGTCTTGAAAGAACTTGTTTATCCGTTCCTAAATCATCTAGGTTTTGTGAGTTTCTTGTTTGTTTGCGTGTGTTTTGTCTATATTTTGTTCGTTTTTGTTTTGCCTCTCAAACGTTGCAATCAGATACTGTGATGGGACACAAAATGATGATCAGTCACTTTTGTTATCTGTTTGTTGCTCTGGTAGAAAAGAATTTGAACAAGAAGGCTAATATATTTGATGAAAATGACAGGTGTGGGTTAAAATGTATAGATTCAAAGTTTTATCGTTTTCCTTGACCCCCGTTAAGTGAGAGCGAGCCATAAAATCATGTTCAATCACTGGCTCAATAGTGTCTTCCCTGGTGACTCAGAGGTTAAAGCGTCTGCTTCCAATGCGCGAGACCCGGCTTTGATCCCTGGATCGGGAAGATCCCCTGGAGAAGGAAATGGCAACCCACTCCAGTATTCTTGTCTGGAGAATCCCATGGATGGAGGAGCCTGGTAGGCTGCAGTCCACAGGGTCGCAAAGAGTCGGACACGATTGAGCAACTTCACTCACTCGCTCACTCACCTTGTAGAGGGTACTTCTATGTACAGGAAATGAGATCATGAACAAGACCAAAAAATTCCCTCTAGAGATGTGATAGGGCTGAGAGATATTCGGTAAACCACTAAAAAAAAAGAAAGTAATGCACCATCAAAATGTGATGGTACTTGGAAGAAAAATAAACCACGCTAAAGAGATAGAGACTGCAAGGGTATGATGTCCAAGTTCGAGTTCACTTAGGTAGGCTGGTCAGAGGAGGCATCTCCTAAGGGTTAGGGTTAGGATTAGGATTAACTATTTTGAGTATAATGGGAATCCATTGGATGGTTGAGACATAGAGAGCTATGATCATATTTACATTTTAATGGGATTACTCTGATCTGTTCTGTGAAAAACAGATTACAGAAGTAAAAGACTGGTTTGGAGGTGATTACAGTGCTCCATTTGAGATGCATACAGCACAGACTAGTTTGTTAGTAATAGAGAAGAGTTGGAAATAGATTTCTTCAATGTTATGCCCTTAAGGATTTGCTGCTCATTCAGATGTTGGATTTGTAAGGAATGAAGAATGACTCCAGATTGTGTCCTAAGCAACCAGTGAATGATTGAGAGAAGGTTGCACATAAGTAACAAGTATCAAGAGTTTGGTTTTAGACATCTTAGGCTAAAGATGCATATACACATCCAAGTCGAACACTCACCTAAGCAGGTAAGTAGAATCAGAATTCAAGGGAGAGCCTGGAGTTATGGAAATACAAGGTAATTGAGGCCATGTGACTACATGAGATCAGATAAGTGTGACCTGTATATGGAGACTAGAAAAATCTGGAGGTCTGAGCACTATTGTGGTCTAAAGTTGTTATTGTTCAGTCGCTAAGTTGTGTCTGATTCTTTGTGACCCCATGGACTGTAGCACACCAGGCTTCTTTGTTCTTTACCATCTCCCAGAGTTTGCTCAAACTCATGTCCATTGAGTCAGTGATGCCATCCAACCATCTCATCCTCTGTTGCCCCCTTCTCCTCGTGCTCTCAGTCTTGCCCAGCATCAGGGTCTTTTCCATTGAGTCAGCTGTTCAGATCAGGTGGCCAGTGTTTTGAAGCTTCAGCTTCAACACCCGTCCTTACAATGAATACTCAGGGTTGATTTCCTTTAGGATTGACTGGTTTGATCTTCTTGGTAAGGAACTCTAAAGATTCTTCTCCAGCAATGCAATTTGAAAGCATCAATTCTTCAGCGCTCCGTCTAACATTAAGAAATTAGAAATGAAGGAAGATCCAGAAAAAAAGACTAAGGAGGAGCCAGTGAATATTTATTTTTGGCTGTGCTGAGTCTTCGTGGCTGTGCATGCTTCTCTCTAGTTGCAGCAGTGGTTGGAGGGGAGGCGGCTGCTCTCTAGTGGTGGTACACAGGCTTCTCATTGCAGTGGCTTCTCTTGTTGCACAGCACAGGCTCTTGGGTGCTTGGGTTTCAGTAGTTGTGGCTCATGAGATTAGGGGCCCCATAGTATGTGAGATCTTCCTGCATCAGGAATAGAACCCATGTCTCCTGCACTGGCAGGAGGATTCTTAACCACTGAGCCAGCAGGGAAGCCCCAGAAGTCAGATGTTTAATGACTGAATAACTATGCTATAAGGTGCTTGGAGGTCAAGTAAGATGCAAACTAAGAATTATCCTTTGTCTTTGATTACACTGAAGGCAGTCTTTTCTGTGACTGGTTTTGGGAACTGTTAAGGACTCAAACTATGGGTCTGAGTCCAAGAAGAAGTGGAAGATGAAGTGGAGATAAAATTTAAAAGACAGTTTTGAAGAAACTTACTCTAAAAGACAGCAGAAAAACGAAATAGAATCTAAAAGGGGATATGGAACCAAAGAAGAGTTTTTTTGTTCTAAGTAGAAAATGGTACAGCATGTTTGTATGACATGAATAACCTAGTGGACAAGGTGGATGATGCGTGTGAGAGGGTAACTGCAGGAGCGAAGTCTCTGGATAGGGAAGAGGGTTGGAACCCCATGTACAATAGAGGCTTGAGGCCTATGTAAGTGTGCAGGAGATCTATCCATTGTACCAGAAAAGATTAGAACATCGATCTGGAAAGTCTGGTGGTAGAAGGATAAGGAAGTTGTTTCCTGTTTGCTTCTTATTTCACCAAAAAAATTGAAGGGAAATCATCAGTTGAGAGAGAATGAGGGAGGAAGTTTTGAAAGAACTTTGATAAAAAAAGAAAAGGAAAAAAATATGAAATAGTTCTCTAAGAAAATGAATCACCATGAAGCACTGAGAACCCAGTGAGGTCAGTCAGCATGGTTCTGCAGTTTCGTGAGAGTTCAGGTCGTATGCCAAGAAATGATTTTCATGATGGGCTGTACAACTCAAGCAATGTGAGGGCTAGAGGGGGTTAATAGAATTAATGTATAACAGGTATAGAAAATTTAACATCTTATGGAAAAACTCTAACTTTTTGGCCTATCCAGTACTAACTGGTTTTATGACATAAGTGGAATGATGTCTATCAGATGAATTACTGAAGACTGTGTTGTACCCTGAACCATAATACTTGTAATACCAATACATGATAAAGCAGTGTGGTCTAGAAGATAAACATTTCTAATTTCAGATCATAAAGTAATCCATTAGTTAACATGACATTAAAAGTGTAAACACTCTAAGTCAAGATTTCTAAAGCATTAATATATCACATTTATGGGAAGTAAAAAATTTTTTAAAGTGTAAGTTTTAACAGAGAGGAAGTGGTCCAATCGGTGAACTAAAATTCCTGATAGAGTCAATGAATGGTTTGATGGAGGGTGTTAGAAGAAGTGAGCTAGAAAAAAACAAGGAGATAAGATGGAGAGGGTTTTGGAAGATAGAAATAGGACATTCTAGAGGCTGCACAGTTATTGGTATAGCCAACATGACTTGCCATGGGAGCAGAATTCTGGCTGAGATGGAGGAAGCCAGGGTGTTGTAAGACTCCCCAATCTCTGTTAACACCACCATGAGTGATGATAGCAGTGGTGTTAGAGAAGACTGCGTCAGGCACTTAAGTCTGTAATGCATAAAGAAGAGTTGGCCAACAGAATGAAATCTAGAGCAAAGCAGATCAGTGAATGGTTTGATTTCATAGCTCATATTTCAAGGAAAGGGAAGAGACCTGGGTTTGATGCCTGGAGATCCACTGGAGAAGGAAATGGCAGCCCACTCCAGTATTCTTGCCTGGGAAATCCCATAGACAGAAGAGCCTGGCAGGCTACAGTCAGAGTCAGATGCGACTGAGCACCTAACACTTTCAATTCAAGGAAGCTGGAGACTCTTGGAGGAGGAGTCAGTAATGATCTGAAAGCTGAAATAGAAGTCCAAGGAAATCTCTGTCTCATGTCCAAGCCCACTGGTGCAGGATTATGAGGATAAAACAGCCCCAATCTGAGAGAACCACAGCGGGAACAGTTTCAGATGTTGAGCTATTTCAGAGAAGAGGTAGAGGACATATATCTACCCACTGAAAATGAGACATCACAGTATATTAAAACATTAAAAATAGGACTGAGGAGTTACTTCAAAGGTTCTTTTGAAATGAAAAAATAAAATTTGTCTAAGTTCTTAATACCTTGCTTAACATGATATTTTTTTCTTGATTAGACTTAATATGTTTTTTTCTCAATCCACTTTTCACTTTTCTATATGGCAGACAATATGAAACACCTCTTGAAGGCAACTTAATTAATCAAGAGATCATGCTAAAACGGCAAGAAGAAGAAATGATGCAGCTGCAAGCCAGAATGGCCCTTAGACAGTCTCGATTGAGCCTGTATCCAGGGGACACCATCAAAGCTTCCATGCTTGATATCACCAGGGATCCCTTAAGAGAAATAGCTCTAGAAACAGCCATGACCCAAAGGAAACTAAGAGTAAGTTGATTCTCAGTAAGTTGTAACTGCATCTAAACTTGGTCTCATAGGGAAATGTTATGCAAAGTACTTTAAAAAATTGTATAATTCTGAATCTCATATTTAAGTTTCCTTTGATGTTAAATACCTTGTTGGTTGGGGTACTCTTTCTACCCTCTTCTGATGCCTATGTCAGAAGCTTTCTCTATCTCCTTTATACTTTAATAAAACTTTATTACACAAAAGCTCTGAGCGATAAAAAAAAAAAAAAATATATCTTGTTGGTTGACATTAAAATATTTAGCTCTTTTCATGGTTTCATTTTTACAATAACATGAGATGGATTTACAATATCTTAACTGTATATTTTTAAAAGTATATTTGTGATCCTTAAGTCAACTGGCTTTATTCAGTATTGTGGTGGATTACCTTTTAATATTTATTATCCCACAAACCAAGAAGATCAGAGATAGAGAGTTCAAGGTTGGTTCAGAAGCTCAAGAATTCTATCAAGTACATTCCATCTTTCTGCTCTGCCATTCTCAGAATTTTGGCAGTAATTCTCTTTATAGTTAAAAGATGGCTGCATTAGCTCCAAGTATCATATCCTTGTATTAAAAAGTAAGAAAGAACAAATCTTGTTATCTGTGGGGGAGTTTTCTTTTATGTGTTTAGTTGGTTTATTTTTCTTTCATCATATATCCTCTGTATTTTTAAAAACATAAGCTCAAAATGAACATAGTCTTTTCTCATATAAAATATCATGAACATTTTACAACTTTTATAATATTATTGTTAAGGGCTGTGAGGTACTCTACTATGTGAACTTACCATGTACCATAATTTATTTAATCATTTTCCAGATATTGGACATTTAAAATCCTTCTAATTTGTAGTTACTATGAACATCCTGATAGCTAAACCTTTGCAGATAGCTTCCTCCAAGTAGAATAGCCAAGTCAAAGGCAAACACCTTTTTAGACATTTTTATACCTTGTCAAATTGCACTTTAAAAATTTCAGTTTATGTTTCCTCTGATCATGACTGTTTCACCATTTTCTTACTGACTCTCATTGTGTCATTCTTTTTTTTTATCATCACCAATTTGATAGATGAGGCAATATCTCATTGTACTATTGCTTTACGAATAATTCTTCAAAAGCAAAGTAAATAATAGTAAAAGTGATAAAATCTAAAGCAATTTTTTTTTTCTTTCTAGTCCTATGCTAAGAAAGTATATTATCTTATTCCGTTTTGGGTTTTGTTGCTTATTTCAAACAGTCTTCTTAAAAGCAAATTTATATACCCTGAAATTGACAGAATTCAAAATTTTCCTCCTAATTTTCTAAGAAGAAAAGTGTTGCATGGTGAAAATTACACTGAACTACAAATTAAGAGACTTGGATTCAATTTCTAATAATTTCATTTCTAATATGATGTCTTTATGCATATTTTTAAACCATTTTGTGTCTCACTGTGCCAATTTTTAAAATGTGGAATTAAGTTGTAATTTATAAGACAGATTCCGGTTTTAAAGTTATTAGATTTCAATAAAATATAACTCAATTTATTTTAAGCCAAAAGGAAGAAATTCCATAAGACTTCATCAATTTATCATTATAAATAATACATTTGTCAAAATTAAGCAGTAGTCAGGATAGCATGGGTTTCCAATAATTAAAGGCACACATAAAGCAAAAGGGGCACACACATATACACATCTTTTCCTAAATCATAGTTTCAGAGAACTAATACAGAATTTTGTTACATTAAGGAGTCATAAATGATATTCTGTACCTTTATTGTATACCACTGTTACGTGTCATCTCACTAAAAACTTGTGTTTCCTTTTAGGCAATGCTATCTGGCTATTTTAAAAAAAAAAAAAAAAAGCATACTTTTTTCAACAGACTACATCAGTGACTAAAGAATTTGAACTACTGATCATTGAAGAACCACATAGTATTTTTTCTTTAAAAAAAAAAATGAACAGGAAGGGAAAATTCCCCAGCGGTCCAGTGATTGGGATTCCACACTTCAACTGCAGAGTGTGGCCAAATAAATAAAGGAGGAAGGATACATTTTTGAGTCTGAATAAAGAGTTCTAGTGCTCAGAGGACCGATTTCACAATTGAATTAATATTCTTTTCTAAAACATAACTTTTTATTTTTTCTAGATTATTTTTGGTGTAGGCACATTTTAGTGTTCATACTCAGTTTCTTTAGTTGATTTGTATCAGATTCTGTCTTTAACATGGCAAACCATTGTCATTTCTTCTACTCTGTTTCTATTCCCATTTAAAATATGTCCTGCTGGTTCACTGAAAATTAACAAATGCTTAATGTTAAACTTTTACCTAAGTGGAATGGGGTCACATGTTCGATACTCCATTGATTGGATAGAATTCCCACATCAAGTAACCAAAGGAACTGTACAGAGAAGATGCAAAGAAGAAACCAACAAAAATAAATCTCCGTATATTTATGAAGTGCACAAGAGTGCACACACACACAAACACGTAGACCACCTGCCTTAGGCCTCAAGATTAGTCCTGTGTTCATTCTACTTTTCTTCCCCTTTGGATGTCATGTTTCAGTCTATTCTGAATCCTACTCCCCCATTGAAGTCTAACTGTTTTAAGTTATCTTTTCAAACAATTCTTCTCTCTAGGCAGAAACCCCTGGATGTACAAGACAGAAAGGGAAAGAGTAGATTGAAAAGCAGTAAATGCAGAGTGTGGACTCTACTTCTCCTAGCTCCCGAGATACTGTTTTCATAGTAGAGGCAGAGACCGTGACACCTATAATAAGCCTGCCTGCATGCTAAGTCACTCAGTCATGTCCGACTCTTTTGGGACCCATGGACTGTAGCCCACCAGTATCCTCTGTCCATGGGATTTCTAGGCAAGAATACTGGAGTGGGTTGCCGTTTCCTTCTCCAGGGATAATATCCCTAATTGCCACTAATTAGAGTACAGGGTTGTGAGAACTTGGTTACAGGTGAATGTGTCTTTTGTAGTCACAAAGCAGATGTGGGCCACTAGAAGACTTGTTTTAGGACAAATTGAATATCACTCTCTGAAATAATAAGATTCTATTCAATTACTTTTCACATTAGCAATAGAAACCAAATCCTTATATGAACTTGATAACCCTATATTCAAAAAATGAGACTGGTGGTTTTTTTGAGAGAGAGAGTTTGGGTCTACCTGGAGTCCAAAACATGAAAACCTTTATTTATGTAAAACGGTATAAACCCAGGCTTTATATTTTACATCTCTGGTAGGATTCGAAGCTGATAAAATTAATATTTACAGTGTAAGGCACATTTCAGCCTTATTCTTTTTTTCTTTGAAACTGACATATTTTTACCTTATAAACATGGCAGAGTATTCAACATTGAAACAGAACAACAATGAAATTGGTTTTTAATTGCACTTCCAGTTTATACATTAAGTATTATATCTTTGAGCCTACCAAATTTCTGATTGTCTATTTTTGAAAAATGATTATAATTCTGCTGTACTTCTTTATCAAAAGTTATGCATTTGTTTCAGATCTCTAGTTCTAATATGATGACCTTACATGTAGTTTGCTATTATTATTGATTATTTATTATATTTTTATTTATTTTATTTTTTAATTTATTATTATTCATATTATTATTATTATTACATTATTTTCCTTTCAAGGGAAGAGCTAGAATAAGTGATAATAACTATTGATTCCTCTTCTATGATTCACAGAATTTCTTTGGTCCAGAGTTTGTGAAAATGACAATTGAACCATTTATATCTTTGGATTTGCCACGGTCTATCCTTGTAAGTAATAAGACCACTTTGTCACTCTGAGAAAATAACTTTGGTAATGTTTTTTTAAGCAGTTAAAATTCTTATCATGGTTACATTGGTAACTGCCATTCATTTTTTTCAATTGTAGACCAAGAAAGGGAAGAGTGAAGATAACCGAAGAAAAGTTAACATAATGCTTCTGAGTGGACAGAGACTGGAACTGACTTGTGATACCAAAACAATATGTAAAGATGTGTTTGATATGGTGGTGGCCCATATTGGCTTAGTGGAACATCATTTGTTTGCCTTAGCTACTCTCAAAGGTACCAAGACATTTTAAACTCAGGGTAGAGTGTGGAAACCTGGCATCAGTGACCTCCTATACCCGTTCTACCTAACCTTCTTCTGGGGAATATTGGTGGTGGTTTAGTCACTAAGTCATGTCCAACTGTCTGTGAGCCCATGGACCAGTAGCTCACCAGACTCCTCTGTCCATGGGATTTCCTAGGCAAGAATACTGAAGTGAGTTGCCATTTCCTTCTCCAGAGGATCTTCCTGACCCAGGGATTGAACTCAGGTCTCATGCATTGCACTCAGATTCTTTACCAACTGAGCCACCGGGGAAGCCCTTGGGAAAATTTAACTAAATGGATATGTCAGCATTGAGAAGTAGGAGTTAGGAGCTGTCTTTCTTTTCCTAACTCAGTGCATTGTCTTAATAGCTGTGTCTTTTTAGTATCTTCTGTACTCAGCCCTGAAGATTTGTCTCTGGCATTGTCTATATCAGTTCAGTTCGGTCGCTCTGTCATGTCTGACTCTTTGCGACCCCATGAATCACAGCACGCCAGGCCTCCCTGTCCATCACCAACTCCCGGAGTTCACTCAGACTCACGTCCATCGAGTCAGTGATGCCATCCAGCCATCTCATCCTCTGTCGTCCCCTTCTCCTCCTGCCCCCAATCCCTCCCAGCATCAGAGTCTTTTCCAATGAGTCAACTCTTCGCATGAGGTGGCCAAAGTACTGGAGTTTCAGCTTTAGCATCATTCCTTCCAAAGAAATCCCAGGGCTGATCTTCAGAATGGACTGGTTGGATCTCCTTATAATATATTTTAATTGTTATATTTGGGGGATCATTATTTACCCATATATGTACTTTAGAAATCAGTATCCTCTAATATGAGTTTGAATATATAGCGAGACCCTATTTCCAAATCTCCATGTGAACTCCTTCAGCTTCAGTTCAGTTCAGTCGCGTCCAACTCTTTGCGAGCCCATGAACCACGGCATCCAGACCTCACTGTCCATCACCAACTCCCAGAGTCTTCCCAAACTTATGTGCATCGAGTCGGTGATGCCATCCAACCATCTTATCCTCTGTCGTCCCCTTCTCCTCCTGCCCTCAATCTTTCCCAGCATCAGGGTCCTTTCAAATAAGTCAGCTCTTCACATCAGGTGGCCAAAGTATTGGAGTTGCAGCTTCAACATCAGTCCTTCCAATCAGTCCCTAACCCAGGACTGATTTCCTTTAGGGTAGACTCTTTGGATCTCCTTGCAGTCCAAGGAACTCTCAAGAGTCTTCTCCAACACCACAGTTCAAAAGCATCAATTCTTCGGCAGTCAGCTTTCTTTATAGTCCAACTCCCACATCCATTCATGACTACTGGAAAAACCATAGCCTTGACTAGACGGACCTTTGTTGGCAAAGTAATGTCTCTGCTTTTTAATATGCTATCGAGGTTGGTCATAACTTTGCTTCCAAGTAGTAGGTCTTTTAATTTCATGACCGCTGTCACCATCTGCAGTGATTTTGGAGCCCAAAAATAAAGTCAGCCACTGTCTCCACTGTTTCCCCATCTATTTGCCATAAAGTGATGAGACTCGATGCCATGATCTTAGTTTTCTGAATGTTGAGCTTTAAGCCAACTTTTTCACTCTCTTCTTTCACTTTCATCAAGAGGCTCTTTAGTTCTTCACTTTCTGCCATAAGGGTGGTTTCATCTGCATATCTGAGGTTATTGATATTTCTCCCAGCAATCTTGATTCCAGCCTGTGCTTCCTCCAGCCCAGTTCCTCATGATGTACTCTGCATATAAATTAAATAAGCAGGGGGACAATATAAAGCCTCGAGGTACTCCTTTTCCTATTTGGAACCAGTCTGCTGTTCCATGTCCAGTTCTAACTGTTACTTCCTGACCTGCATGCAGATTTGTCAAGAGGCAGGTCAGGTGGTCTGGTATTCCCATCTCTTTCAGAATTTTCCACAGTTTATTGTGATCCACACGGTCAAAGGCTTTAGCATAGTCAATAAAGCAGAAATAGATGTTTTTCTGGAACTCTCTTGCTATTTCCATGATCCAGCAGATGTTGGCAATTTGATCTCTGGTTCCTCTGCCTTTTCTAAAACCAGCTTGAACATCTGGAAGTTCACGGTTCACGGATTGCTGAAGCCTGGCTTGGAGTATTTTAAGCATTACTTAACTAGTGTGTGAGATGAGTGCAATTGTGCAGTATTTTGAGCATTCTTTGGCATTGCCTTTCTTTGGGATTGGAATGAAAACTGACCTTTTCCAGTCCTGTGGCCACTGCTGAGTTTTCCAAATTTGCTGGCATATTGAGTGCAGCACTTTCATAGCATCATCTTTTAGGATTTGAAATAGCTCAACTGGAATTCCATCACCTCCACTAGCTTTGTTCGTAGTGATGCTTCCTAAGGCCCACTTGACTTCACATTCCAGGATGTCTGGCTCTAGGTGAGTGATTACACCATCGTGATTATCTGGGTCATGAAGATCTTTTTTGTATAGTTCTTCTGTGTATTCTTTCCACTCTTCTTAACATCTTCTGCTTCTGTTAGGTCCCTACCATTTCTGTCCTTTGTTGAGCCCATTTTTGCATGAAGTGTTATTGTTCAATTGCTCAGTTGTGTCTGACTATGAGACCCCATGGACTGTAGCCCACCAGCCTCCTCTGTTCATGGGATTTCCCAGGCAAGAAACTGAAGTGGAGGAAGGCTTTCTTATCTCTCCTTGCTATTCTTTGGAACTCTGCATTCAAATGGGAATATCTTTCCTTTTCTCCTTTGCTTTTCACTTCTGTTCTTTTTACAGCTATTTGTAAGGCCTTCTCAGACAGCCATTTTGCTTTTTTGCATTTCTTTTTCTTAGGGATGGTCTTGATTCCTGTCCCCTGTACAATGTCACGAACCTCCATCCATAGTTCATCAGGCACTCTGTTTATCAGATCTAATCCCTTAAATCTGTTTCTCACTTCCACTGTATAGTATAAGGCATTTGACTTAGGGCATACATGAATGGTCTAGTGGTTTTCTCCACTTTCTTCAATTTAAGTCTGAATTTGGCAATAAGGAGTTCATGGTCTGAGCCACAGTCAGCTCCTGGTCTTGTTTTGCTGACTGTATAGAGCTTCTCCATCTTTGGCTGCAAAGAATATAATCAGTCTGATTGCGGTGTCGACCATCTGGTGATGCCCATGTGTAGAGTCTTCTCCTGTGTTGTTGGAAGAGGGTGTTTGCTATGACCAGTGCATTCTCTTGGCAGAACTCTATTAGCCTTTGCCCTGCTTCATTCCGTATTCCAAGGCCAAATTTGCCTGTTTCTCCAGGTGTTTCTTGACTTCCTACTTTTGCATTCCAGTGCCCTATAATGAAAAGGACATCTTTTTTGGGTGTTAGCTCTAGAAGGTCTTGTAAGTCTTCATAGAACTGTTCAACTTCAGCTTCTTCAGCATTACTGGTCGAGGCATAGACTTGGATTACCATAATATTGAATGGTTTGCCTTGAAAACAAACAGATCATTCTGTCATTTTTGAGATTGCAGCCAAGTACTGCGTTTCGGACTCTTTTGTTGACCATGATGGCTACTCCCTTTCTTCTAAGGGATTCCTGCCCACAGTAGTAGATATAATGGTCATCTGAGTTAAATTCACCCATTCCAGTCCATCTTAGTTCACTGATTCCTAGAATGTTGATGTTTACTCTTGCCGTCTCCTGTTTGACCACTTCCAATTTGCCTTGATTCATGGACCTAACATTCCAGGTTCCTATGCAATATTGCTCTTTACAGCATCAAACCCTGCTTCCATCACCAGTCCCATTCATAAGAGGGTATGTTTTTGCTTTGGCTCCATACACATAATGCCTTTTATTTTTTTAACACAAATTTAAGTATTTGTTAGAAATAGAAATTTTATTCACAAAGACAGTATTAAAATTTTTTGTTATTATTACAGAATTTCAGACATGGAGAAACATTTTCAAGAATAGTCAAAAAAATTCCCCAGTACTCTTTATTCAGATTCCACCAGTGTTAATATATTATTACATTTGCTTTCTCACTGTTCTCACTCTTGCTCTCTGTGGAGACAGTGTCTTTCTTAAATGTTATCAGTTGATGACTGAAGCTAAGTCTTTTCACATTTTTTAAACATTACGTCTGCTAACCTTTGACATTCACAACCACTGTGGTCTCAGAACACAGATTTGGTAGAAGCTGATGCTATTTATCAGTTAGAATTGCCATAGCATTAAGAAACCCTTTGGAATTGGGTTTTACTGAATATTTCTTTAATAAGTTACTATATTTGTAAATTGCTTTTCAATACTTCAGATTCCTGTTTACCTCAAAATAAAAAGCTTGACAACAAGGTACAATAAATTATAATTGCAGGATCAAATCACCCTGAACCCCTTCAAGATCAGGATAACACTGTCTTCTTCATACAAGAATTATCTTTCAACTTAGTTTATTGAATTCTTGTTTCTTAAAAGCAAATAATTGATTTTGTAAAAGAGTCCAATAAATATTCAGTTGGTGTGTACTGATGTTCTCTCACTTTACTGATTATAGTGTTAGACTAATCATGTAATCAGTGCCCACTCACTCAGTTGAGTCCAACTTTCTGCAGCTCCGTGGACTGTTAACCGCCAGGCTCCTCTGTCCCTGGAGTTTTCCGGGCAAGAATAGTGGAGTGGGTTGCCATTTCCTACTCCAGGGAATCTTCCCCACCCAGGGTTCGAATCCACATCTCTTGCATCTCCTGCATTGGCAGGCAGATTCTTTACTACTAGGGCCACCTGGAAAGCGCATAAACATGTAATACTATCTATATAAAAATATTCAATTAGTCAGAATTTTTATTTAAATTGTACCTAATTTCTTAAACATTCTGCATAAGTCAGATTTTACTGACTAATCTTTTATTTGGAGAGAGTCAAACTAAATGATATGATAGCTAAAGATAAAATGATGGTTATTGTTCCTCCTCGGTTTCAATGGTAGTTCAAGTATAACAGATCCTAGCTAACATTTATTGAATGCTTACCACTTGACACATGCTTTAAACTACCAAGTGTTTTATATCCGTTATGTCTTTTGATCTCTACAAAAACCCTAAAAAGCAGAAATTAGCACTATTCTGATTTTATAGACAAGAACACTGATGTCTGGATAGGTTACATAATTTACTCAGTATCTCACAGGTAGTAAATGATGTGGCCAGGAGTTAAATCCAAGTCTCTCTGTCTTCAGAGGCCTCGTTTATGAAAGACTGAGCCATATTGCCAGCCATCCGTATGCAGTGTATCAGAATTCCCTGCCACACTTCTTAACAATCCTGTTAATAGTGTGAAGCTGTTTTGTGCAAGTCTGACCACAAAATGAAGAAATTAAAAGATGACATGAAAGTATTTTTATTTTATCTGAGTATTTCTCATTCTGTTCTAGATAATGAGTATTTCTTTGTTGATTCTGATCTAAAATTAACCAAAGTGGCCCCAGAGGGATGGAAAGAAGAACCAAAGAAAAAGAGCAAAGCCTCCATTAACTTTACTTTGTTTTTCCGAATTAAATTTTTCATGGATGATGTTAGTCTGATACAGTGAGTACACAAGAGTTTCTCTGTTTCTCTTTTGGCCCCTGGTCTTTTGACCCTTGAGTTTACTGATACTGAATTATTTGCTTCTGACCAATGATAAAGTCTTCTTTATCATAAAAGAAACATTTCTTTCCACATTGTTTATTCATTTCTCATGCTTAATCATAAGCCATGTTGGCAACTAAACTTATATGCCAATTTAAAAAGTCACCCAGGCTTCAAGATCAATAGCCTGGATGTTTTGTGTGTGTGTTTTTTTTCCCAGACACACTCTGACCTGTCATCAGTATTATCTTCAGCTGCGAAAAGACATCTTGGAGGAGAGGATACATTGTGATGATGAGACTTCTTTATTGCTAGCTTCCTTGGCTCTCCAAGCTGAGTATGGGGATTATCAACCGGAGGTATGATTTATTTTTTTCTGCGGGACAAGTATTTTGCATTATTGTTCTTATCCTCAGCATGGTTAAAGACTGAACCTGGTTGAGTGTTTACTGTTTAGATCCGGAGGTTTTTGAGGACAGTTCAGTGCCTCAGAATGACAAAGTTCCCCGTGTATATTGGTTATTTAAAATCACGTAGTGTGGGATTTTTTCTTTCTTTCTTTCCTTCCTTCTTTCTTTTTAAAATTATCCCTTTTCAGAGTTTTGGGATATCTAGCACTTACCTTCCTAGCTCCCTATTTCTAACTCACAGATACTAGACATAAGGGTTTCCAGCCAAATCTGAATCAAAGGGGTCTTCCACCTCGCCCATGGATCCTTGTGGCTGAGAACCTAGCCGAGCTCTCTCTATGGGAACACATGTTCAAGGTCAAGTGCACCTGAATATACACGGACCTGAGAGGAAGCAGGAAACTGGAAGAGACTGTGCCACTCAAGTAGCACCCTTCACAACAGTAGCCCTTAACTTCAGTGACATTTGGTTTACATTTGGTCTGAGATTATCAGTCTTTCCTCAAGCTTACCAATCAGTTCAATCTTTCTGTTCTGCCTCACTGAATAAAAGAAAAAGACTTAACTGTACTTTTTCTAAAACTCACTCCTCAGAGAGAAGAGTGAATAGGAATACCTGATCTGTTGGTTGAGGCAAGAACTTTAAGACTGGAGGAAGAGAGCAAACAGACTTTCTTACCAAACCACTCTCCTTTCTAGGTTCATGGTGTGTCATATTTTAGACTGGAACATTACTTGCCTCCAAGAGTGATGGAGAAACTTGATTTGTCCTATATTAAAGAAGAACTACCCAAATTGCACAATACCTACATGGGAGCTTCTGAAAAAGAGACAGAGTTAGAATTTTTAAAGGTAAGCCCGCCAGATTACAAATGATAAACTGTATTTTTCCAAAGTAAACAAGAAATGTTGGAGGCCATATATCTAAAAACTCAGGTGCCAGTAACTGAGGCTGTGTGCTTCATCTCCTCTTATTTATTCCTGGCTATAAACCATAGTATTTTAATTCTCATTTTGTAAAAGAGGGAACTGAGGGTCAGAGAAGAGACATAGTGTTCCCAAAGTCAGTGGCTGGAATGTGGATCACAACTGTGATTTAAACTCATGTCTATCTGAGTAGGGATTATATTCTTTTATCCTTTTTTATACTCTCAAAATCAAGATATGTATTTTAATATATAGTGAAACTATGTGTAACTTTGTTATGTATTTTCCAAATCTCCTGTAAATGTGTTATCATACTTTCATAATTTAAAAAAGAAAAAAATTAATATATGTTGTAAAAAATAAACAATTTTGTGACTGAATAAGAGGGGCAAGTTCAAACTAATTCTAGAGTTGTTTTGCTTTTTTGAAAAAAAAAAAAAGCTTAAGATTCAATTAAGTCTTCTAAAAAATAGTCTTTCCATTAATGCCAACTAATTCATGCAGGGGACTGGGGGTTAGAAAAAGTGATTTATATCTTTAATTCTGCCACCAGCTACCTATAAGACCTCAGATGCATGTGTGTGTGTGTTTGCTCAGTCACTTCAGTCGTGTCCAACTCTTTGCAACCCTATGGACTGTAGCCTGCCAGGTTTCTCTGTCCATGGGATTCTCCAGGCAAGAATACTGGAGTGGGCTGCCAAGCCCTCCTCCAGGGGATCTTCCTGACCCAGGGATGGAGCCATCATCTCCTGTATTGCAGGTAGATTCTTTTACCACTGAGCCACAGGGGGAATCAGATGTATAATAGTGCATTTATGATTAGAAAAGATAGTGCTTCCAATATGAATAACAAATATATGATGACATTCTATTGAGAAGGGAAACTTCAGAACGTTCTTGTCTTACTGCTCCCTGGGATGTAACAGTGTTCCTTAACCTTGCTGCTCTGTAATAAGGGAGCCAGGTTTCCCAGCCCTACAAATACCTATGAAAGGGTTTCATTCACAGACTCACACCACATTTAATCTAGGATTCATGGTTTGTTTTGTTTAAGGTGAGTCTACTTTTAAAGACATTACATTATGTGCTTATTTTTTTCCCTCAGTTATTACATTTTTTACACTTGCAGGAAATAAATATCAAGTTATATCTTTGTCAACGAAGGTAGAAGACATTAGCACAGTGGAATGATTTTGCATGGGGATTTTCAGACAGTCTTTCATTTGAATTCTTGTTTCAGCCAGCTGGGTGAATGTGGACAATGTACTTAAAATCTCTCTGAGTTTCAGTTGTCCCTGTCTAAGTAATGTGCTCAGTGCATAGTAGGTTGCCCTTCTCCTTCTAATAATGTATCCTCTTCCTCCTTTTCTCTTTAGCTTGAGCATGCTTCTTCTAACATAAGAATTTTTTTTAATCTCATTAATATACCCTTCCAAGGTTACCCTTGTGTTACATATCATATTGCCTTTAAAAAATTTTTCTTTATGTAAATCTGCTTTATTGAGGTATAATTTGCATATAATAAAACTGACCACTTTTAAATGTTCGATTCAGTGAGTTTTGATGATACATGTACAATTGGGCATTTCCTAGCTGAGCGGTAAAGAACCCACCTGCCAATGCAGGAGACGCAGGTTCAATCCCTGGGTCAGGAAGATCCCCTGGAGAAGGAAATGGAAACCCACCCCAGTAATCTTGCCTGGAGAAGGAAATGGTAACCCACTCCATTATTCTTGCCTGGAGAATCCCATGGACAGGGGAGTCTGGCGGGCTACATACAGTCCATGAGGCTGCAGAAAAGTTGGACATGACTTAGCGACTAAACTACAACAACATACAGTTGAGCAGCCACTCCACAATCGTGATAAAGAGCATGGGCTAGCACACTGTGGCCTGCCTGTTTTGTATGTAAAGCTTTATTGGAACTTGGCCAAACTTATTTGTTTCCATATGGTCTGTATCTGCTCTCACACTGCAACAGCAGAGTTAAGTATCTACAACAGACATCATATGACCCACAAAGCCTAAAATATCTGGCCCATTAAATAACAAGTTTGCCAGCCCCCAACATAACACATTTCCAACACCAGAAAGTTCCCTCCTGTTGCTCTCTAGTCAGTCTCTTCCCCCACTCCTAAACTCTGGCAACTACTGATTTGTGTTCTATCGGTATCATTTTCTCTTTTCTAGGATTTCATTGAAAGAATCATATATCACCTAGTCTTCTGTGTGCCTCTTTTTACTTAAAGTAATACTTTTGAGGTTCATCTGTGGTGTGGTGTGTATGGTGCTCAGTCCCTTGGTCGTGTCTGACTCTTTTGTGACCCCATGGACTGTAGCCCGCCGGGCTCCTCTGTCCATGGGATTCTCCAGGCACGAATACTGGAGTGGGTTGCCATGGCCTCCTCTAGGGGTTCTTCCTGACCCCGGGATCAAACCCAAGTCCCCTGCGTCTCCCGCACTGGCAGGCGGAGCCTTTACCACTAGCACCACCACCCCTGGTGTGTATGTAGTTTGCTTATTTGTGACTGAGTCGTTTTCTGCTGTACAGATTAGCAGCAAGTTTTGTTTACCGTTTCTTTAGTTAATGGCTATAAAGCTGATGTCAATACGCATAGACTGATTTTTGCATGAACATATGGTTTTGTGCTTTTTCCCCTCTCCAGTGAATACTTAACATTAGGTTTGCTGGGATCTACGGTAAGTGTGTGTTTAACTTCTACAAAATTACCAAATTGTTCTCAAGTGGTTGTACACTTTTGCACTACTGCCAGTAATGTATGGAATTTCCAGTTGCTCTGTACCCTGAATAGCACTTGGTATGTTTTTTTTTCTTTTTAGCTATTAAAGTAGGTTAAGTAGAGGTATATGACTATGGTTTTACTTTTAATTTCCCTAATTACTGTTATTTTCAGCATCGTTTGATGTATTTATTTGTTGTTCATATATATTCTTTGTTGAAGTGTCTAATAAAATCTGTTGCCCATTTTTTTATCTGGATATGTGTTTTTTTGTTGAGAAGTACATGTTCTTTGTATGTTATAGATGCAGTTCCTTTATCAGATGTATATTCTACATAAATATATTCCTGGTCTGCGACTTACCTTTGTTTTCTTATCAATGACTTTTGAAGAGCAAAAGCTTCTAATGTTAATGAAGTTTCAGTTTACCAATTTTTTCTTCTATGGTTCCTACTTTTTATGCCCCATCTAAGAAATCTTTCTCTAATTCACAGCCATAAAGATTTTCTAAATTTTATGGTTTTTAGCTATAAATTATAATTATAAATTATAACTAAAATATAAATTTTATCATATATTTAAGTCTCCTCCTTTTGGGGGTAATTGTCATGTATTGGTAAAGTAAGGGTCAAGATTCATTTTCTCGGCATGTGAATTTCCAATTCCAGCAACGTTTGTTTAGAAGGCTGTCCTTTCCATATTAAACAACACTAATACAACTACTGATTCCCTCCGCCACCTATTGCCAAGGTGCATTGCTGTGTTGTGGTATTGTTCCAACAGGTCTGCCAAAGACTGACAGAATACGGAGTTCATTTCCACCGGGTGCACCCCGAGAAAAAGTCACAAACGGGAATACTGCTTGGAGTCTGTTCTAAAGGTGTCCTCGTGTTCGAGGTTCACAATGGAGTTCGCACACTGGTCCTTCGCTTTCCGTGGCGGGAAACCAAGAAGATTTCTTTTTCTGTATGTCCATTTTAACCTCTTTTGATTCTACGTTTAAATAGGTGTTGCTGATTTCCAATGTAACATATTAATTGACTTTCCTTAAATGAACTTCAGACCTTAGCATTCAGTAGGGCTTATCTTTATGTCTTAATACTATTTAACTCCTCTTTCTTGGTTGTAGGAAGTATTATTGAGGTTTTGTTTTTGGTTTCCTCAGGAGGTGATTTTTAAAAGAATTCTTAGCTAGTTATATGCTCAGTTAACTTTAGTTAAATTACAACCAAGTTGACTTCTCTGTTAAATCAGAACTTCTCACATGGAGAAAACCCACTAATGTATTTAAGATTGATGATTACCTCAATCGCAGTGAACTTGGTCTAGCTCAGTAATAGGCCCCTCACAACAACTATATTTGAATCTCAGTGGTCCAGAGGTTTACTGGCTTTTAAAATTAGCCTCAGGATTTTCTACAGTTTTCAGGTTTAGGGTATAGTCTCTGGAGATAAAGTTAGGAAAGTGGTTTTTAGAAAATCATGTTTATGAAAGATACTGAGGCATATTTGATTTTGGGTGTAGATGGAAAATCTGAACTTGATGTGCCATTAGTAAACCCCAGAGGCAAACCAAAAATCTGTTCAGGTATTTGTTTCCCTAAGAGTGTTCAGGGACTACTGACATCTTTAGTATATATTTGGGCTGAAATATGGTCTCAGGCTCAGAGGAGCCTTGTATGCTGCAGTCCACGGGGTCACAAAGAGTCAGACGCCACTTAGTGACAACAACAATGGTCTCAGCAGAACAATGTTTATAAGGAGGCAATAGGAAGGTCCCAGCTGACTCTGGATAATCTCCAAAGTAGAGAACTTTGAAATCAGTTCTAGATTTAAGTCTGGTTAGTTGGTTGGTTTCCTGTGAAACCCAGAGTTACCACTAAAATAACCAGATAATAATGTATGCTCTCAGGAAAGCCCAGACCGTCCTTATGTTCCCAAGATTGTCAAGACCAGGAAATTACCTCAGTTTAATTTACCTTCCCCAATGGAAATGCTGGCAGAGCAAGTGCCTAGAAGAAACCATAGATTAATTAAAAATAAATCTAATTTGGACCAGTTTTGAAAAGGCAACAAATCAAATAATCATCTAGCATTCAGCACTCTGTCATTTGCCAGCTGTCACATCAGCCCTGCAATAAAAATAGAACAAGCTCTGATGAGCTCATTTTTAAAGATCTCTAGTAATAAAGAATAAACCACATTTCCCCGCAAACTATTCCCATCTTCAACAGCACTTGTTTATCATAAAGTTCTCGCTAATACAGAGCTCTCTTTTTAAACTCTCCTTTTTTTCTTCCACTGGCCTCTGGAGAGATGGAAAAGTCACCCTTTTCCCTTCTCATCTCTTACCACTGAATTCTCCTAGACACATTTCTTGTCCATCCATCAGTTAACATTTAGAACCAATATTCTTATGATTTGTTTCAAACCCGTACAGCAGTGGAGTTCAACATCCTTGGGAATTACTTGGTAGTGGTAAAGGCCAATGTTGGATAGGAAGAAAATTCCCCAACTATTTGAAGTGTTACTACATAGACTACTGGTACTCAGGATGCTAGTTTGGTGCTACTGTATCTTGAACTCCTCTCTAAGACTTGCTGACCTCCTTTTTTTTTTTTTTTTTTTAACAGAGTGAACAGGGTCCCCCAGATCTCATTGGTAACAACATCTAGCAAGAATTTAATAGTCTTATTTTGTTTTTAAGACCAGGAATCATGGAGATGGCACTTGCCATCTCTTCATAACAGAGTTTGAATAATACTCTGTTACATCTTTTGTGAGCCTGTGAAATTTGACTTGTCTGAGCATGTTTCTGCATTTGACATAAAGACAAAGGACATGAAATAGAATAATTTATAGAGTAGAAGAAGCCGGGAGCTACAGCAGATCTAACGGGGCTTGAGCCATTCTCTAGAGACATTAGTCTTAGATCCCTGACATGATGAAAGCTCATCTTTACGGCATCTTTTAAGGCATATGGATCGCTGCAAGCTAGAATATAGGTCACAGTATTAAGATGTCCTCTTATATGAGAGACATTCATTTTTTTAAGAAACAGGGAGGTACAGGTGATTTGTGGTTCTCTTCCTTTCCCTGAATTTAGCAAGACATTCTTGCTAAATGTCTCTAAATATTGATGTGTTTCATCTCTGAGCCCAGCAGTTACATTATCCGATGCTTTTATATGCCAACATTTTCCATAATTTCCCACATCTTCCAGCCCAGCCTTTATGCCACCAAGATTTTTCTTGACTAAATCACAGTTCTTATTGTTGGATATTATACCAGTTTTTGATGAACTTCATTTTCTTTATCCAAAGGATTAGGATATATATTTCTTGTCATTTTTTTTTTCACACAGTTCTGGTGTTTGTAAACATTGCGGTAAACTCAAAATATCAGTAATCTTTAAAGGAAACTGTTTCCCTTGCTCATGGCTCCATGCATGTGTGCTAAGTCACTCAGTCATGTCCAACTATTTGCGACCCCATGAAGTAGCCTGCCAGGCTCCTCTGTCTGTGAAGCTTTCCAGGCAAGAATACTGGAGTGGGTTTCCACTTCCTCCTTCAGGGGATCTTTCCAACCCAAGGATCGACCCACATATCTTCCGTCCCCTGTAGTGGCAGGCAGATCCTTTACCATTGCACCACCTGGGAACCCCTTTGTTGATGGCTGGTATACAGTTTATATAGTCTGACTTAAGCTACAGTTTCTAAAAGTGGCAAACAATATTAATTTCATTTCTTTTCTGAATTTCTAACAATACAGGATTATATTTTTCTATATTTATATTAGATAGAAGTCAATGAATATGCGTGCCTAATGATGTGAAATAAAAATAATGTCTCAACTTATTCATTATTGTTTCTAGAATTGTTTTTAGATAGGGAAATATCCTAATTTTTAATACCACTGATTAATATTGCAGAAAAAGAAAATCACGTTGCAGAATACTTCAGATGGAATAAAACATGCCTTCCAGACAGACAACAGTAAGATATGCCAGTACCTGCTGCACCTCTGCTCTTCCCAGCATAAGTTCCAGCTGCAAATGAGAGCAAGACAGAGCAACCAAGATGCCCAGGATATTGGTAAGGAGGTGCAAACTGTGTCAGATGACTCCAGGGTAAATGCATGATTTTTGCCACAAACTTTAAAAGGACTTCCATATTTAGGATGAAAATGACAAGGTACGTAGATGTCAAATGACTGAGTCAAACTCATAAAGGTATCATAAATGAAGCCGAGGCATCAATTTCATGGATATTTTGAAAATAAACAGCCCTGATGAGTCAGGGAGTACCTGTTGAACTATTTTGTGCTTATCGTTAGGCTAGCCAGTGTATCAATAAATACTGTAAAAGTTTCAGTCATATTCTCTACCCATAGTAAGCTTACACACTGTTTGGGAAGATAAGGACAATATACATGAAACAGTAATACACACGAGAGGGTCAGAGTTTTAAGAACAGGTTATATTGCACAGCCTCTGTGATCTACATTACAGGAGGAAAGGGAGATCAAAGGAGAGAGTATGAGAGTAGTCGCACTTGAATTGAAATTTGAAGGACAAAAATAGTTAAGTAGACTGAAGATAAATGGAAGGACTCTCCAGATGAGGGAAAAACATGGGAAACAAGGCAGGGAGCAAGGGGAGTTACATACCATAACAGTTTTAGGGATGATCCATTTCCTTTGAACTTGGTCACATCCCTGTTCTGAGACTGAAGTGAATAACTTATAGTGCCCAACGTGAGCGCTCAGGAGAGTGATTTAACTTTTGCAGAGGAACCAACAGAAGAAACTAGTTTAGCTCTGAAAATAATCAGAGCTGAAATATTTAAAGCTTACTCTACAAGGCCACGTGTAGAGATTAAGGTTGTAGAAAGTCTAGTTCTGCACAGTCAGTTCTTAGGGACTTTAGCGAAGCATTCTGAAGAATTTGATTAAAAAATTAAATATGGTAGCACTGATGACTTTGTGCAGTAGAGCCCTATGAATTCTTTATCCAAACTTTCTCCTGTCCTAAAATCTTACAGAAAGATATATTCCCTGTAGGGTCAGACTTGGGTGATGGCAACCTATGAATAGATGTTTCTCACTTTTTCAGAATCAAGATGGTAGGGACTGTATACTTATTAAAAATGAAGATTCCAGAAACCTACCTGAAACTTAGTGAATCACAATCTTTGGGCATTTGGTCCCTGGAATCTGCATTTTAACAGGCTTTCCTCTGTAATGATTTTTATGCATGCTAAAATATGATAACTACTACTACTATGATCCTATTGTTCCTTTTCTTTCCCTACTTTGCTCTGCTAAAAAGTGTGTATGCGCTTATGTATTTTCAAAAGATCATAAAATATCAAACTTATCAGAGCTATCCGTATTCCTACTTGGACTAATATTCTCTTCAATACAAATCAAAATTGCAACAATTGAGGGTTACGTTATAATAGATGGTGGTACAGTGTGCTGTAGTGAAGAGTCAAAACCATGAAGCCAGCCTTCCTCCCTCAACATTTCAATGGTAGAGTGTAGTAGTTAAGAGTATGGACTGTGGAACAACACTGCCAGTGTTCCAACCAGTGTTCAGAGCTTGCAAGCTCTGAAACCATGGTCAGGCCACTCAAACTCTCTGCCTTAGTTCCCCATCTGTAAAATGGTTATCATAGTAGTAATACCGGCATCATAAGGTTATTGTGAAGACGAAATGAATTCATGCATGTAAAAGTGCCTGGCACAGAATAACTTTTGAATAAATATTATGATTATTTCATCACCATCTTCAACATTGTTTTACAACAGCTACCACTAGTAAAGGGGCTTCCCTGGTGGCTCAGATGGTAAAGAATCTGCCTGCAATGCTGGAGACCTAGGTTCAATCCCTGGGTTGGGAAGATCCCCTGGAGAAGGGAACAGCTACCCACTCCAGTACTCTGGCCTGGAGAATTCCATGGACAGAAGGGTCTGTCAGGCTACAGTCCATGGGGTTGCAGAGAGTTGGACACGGCTGAGTGACTTTCACTTTCACCACTAGTAATAGTGGTGGTGGTGGTGGTGGTGGTGGTGGTGGTGGTGGTAGCAGCAGCAGCAACATAGTAGTAGTAGTAGAATGACCTTGGGAAAGTAATTGACTTTTCAAAGTCTTGTTTTCTTCAACCGTGCAGTGAGTATGTTCAACGAATCTGTTTTGCCCCTTGGAACACAACTGTGTATCCCTAGCTCAAATGTTAAAGGACTTTAAGGTGGTATTAGCCACATCTATTCCCTTATTTTGGTAAGCTTTCAAAGGAATTAATTTCTTCTTGGAATCGGCTTAGAAGTAACCATCTGCCTACTTAACTGTCTGTACCAGTGAAAATAATAAGTGAAAATAACTGGTGTAATCTATAGGAGGTTGATGGGGGGGCTCACAAGTGTATGTTGCTTTTTTAGCATCATATAATATGGGTTCTTTCTAGAACCTCACAAGCCATTAAGCCCAAAATTTTACTGCTGAGGAAACAGGTTCAGAGAAAACAGTGTCTCCCTTCACCTCATAGTTAGAGGTCAAAGAAGACTGGACCCTGATCTTTTAATTCCTAATCCAGTGTTCTTTCTTTTGATAACTTTACAAAGAACTAATTTGCATGGAATGAAGTTAAGATTAATAATCATTTACTGAGCACTTACTGCTTACAAGATACTCTGCTAGGTGCTATGAGTTAGCAAAAGTAAATGAATCCAGAGAGCATACAGTTAAGTTGATGATATAAAGAGATACAAAACAAGTACAAAAGACAATAGAAACATGTAGATTGCAGACTGTGGCCTTTGAGTTCAAATTTGAAACATTAGTAATAGGATGTAGGTTCATTCTAATGTCCTTCCCATCCTGGCGGTCCTTGTTGGAGTCCATTCCAGGTGAAAAGCAGTTGGACAGTAGATAAGTGATTGGTTTATTATCTATTCCATGAATATGTGCCAGATTTTAAGTTCTGCCCAGGAGTGAGCTATGAATGGATTTGAATAGCATTATCGTTGGTATGTTTACAAAACAGACATAACCTAAGCTGAACTGTCTAATCCTATTCCTGCTAAAATTTGTCTGCATTTCCTTCAGGGTAAGGAAATGTATTGGGTAGAGAGGCATTTTCCAGCAGCTGAATCTGTATCAGACTCAGTTTTGAATTTTTGAATAAACTCTGTTTTCAAAGAAAACAGAATTAATGTAATCTGTTCTAAGAAAAAAAATCTATTTTAAGCTTAAGATTATTCTGGGAATTTTAAAACCACTCTTTTTTTTATTATCATGTTTTAACTTGCTGTCCACTTCTACTTTAGAGAAAAAAATGATGAGTTTTCCCGGTGACAGTGAGACATGTTTATTTAAACTTCATTCTGATGCATGAACATGAAAGAATTTTAGTGTTTTTCCTGTCTGTTTATGTCTGAGATGAAATACTGATTATTAATTTTCCTGGGAATTAGAAGATAAATGAAACAAAATCTAAAGATCCAAATCAACATCATTTGACATTTTCTTTTAAAAACAAGTTTTGGGGACTGTTTACTTAGTGGTCAAGCTGTAATTCCCTGTAGAGTGCAAAACAGGGTTGGTACTTTCCATGGGGGGACCAATGCGTATGCCTTGTGATGTGGATTACTAATGCATGAACAACCAAATCATTTGAAATTCTGTGCTCCTGATCCTTTATATACATGAAAGGATTTTGACGCCAGAATTCTGTGATTCATTGCTTTCATTTATAGCCTCAAATGTTCAACTACTAACATGACATTGGCTCTCACAAAATAGAATGGTCAGTTACTTGTTAGGAAGTATCCCTAAATTTAGCCCCAAAAAGAAGACTTGGATAAGTATTTAAGACTGAAACGAATTTAAGCGTAAAGAGAATCTCAGCTCATTGATGTGTTAACTAACAGAAACATCCTGTGAGGAAAAAAGTCAATAAGAGGGGAAGGTGGTATTGACATTGAAATAAAATGACAGAAAATTTGCCATAAAAGGTTTTTGTTTTGTTTTGGGTGGTTTTTGTCTCAGGTTTTTTTTTTTTTGTTTTGGGGTTTTTTTTTGGGGGGGGGGTGGGTAATAGTTCTATTGAGATCTAATTCACATACTGTACAATTTACCCACTTAAAGTGCACAATTTAGTGATTTTTCATATATCCTCATTGTTAACCGAGTTGTGCAAACATCACCACAATCTGCCATAAGTTTTTAAAATTATAAGAATGTTCTCTCTGGGCGAAACTCTCCTCTGCACAACTTTTTTCAGGCATGAACTCACCATATCGGCCTGTCCAGGTTTGATCTCTCCCTCTCCCCATCCTTGGTTCCCTGGTGTTTTAGCAGAGGTACTCCTAGGGTTAAATGTCATTCTCTGTCAAATGTCATTTTCCTTTGTAAATGAGCACTATAATTGGGAACTCAGGGTCAACAAGCCTGAATGAAGCCCAAACATTAGTAAATCCAAGATCACTAGCTGAAGTTAGAAAGGCTGACCAGGCCCCTCCCTGGCTGTGAGAAAGCTACAAGGATGGAGAGATGGTCTGGAAACCAGGATCTTCCCACCTACTTTTTAAAACCCTCGATTGCCACTCTCTGAAAGCTGCCTACTTCTGCAGGCAATCAAAATGAGTGAAAACTGCATGCTGTCTTTTCTATTTCTTAAAATAGCTCTTCTCCTAAAGATTCTATGGTGTTTCCATCACGTAAAGCAATCCTGTTTCCTTGTAGAGAGAGCTTCGTTTAGGAGCCTGAACCTCCAAGCAGAGTCCGTTAGAGGATTTAATATGGGACGAGCAGTCAGCACTGGTAGTCTGGCCAGCAGCACCCTGAACAAACTTGCCGTTCGACCTCTGTCGGTTCAAGCTGAGATTCTGAAGAGGCTCTCCTGCTCAGAGCTGTCGCTTTGCCAGCCATTGCAAAACAGTGCAAAAGAGAAGAATGGCAAGACTGCATGGGAGGAAAAGCCTAGAGGGATGAGTAAATCATACCACGATCTCAGTCAGGCCTCTCTCTACCCTCACCGGAAAAATGTCAATGTTAACATGGAGCCCCCACCACAAACCATTGCGGAGTTGGTAGGAAAAACGCTTCACCAGATGGCAAGATCTGATACAGAATCTCTGGCAGGAGTCACAAAACTCAATAAGTAAGGACATAATTAAGGCAAACTACCTACTTGTGAATTCTACATTTCATACTTTTGTTTTTGATGATTTATTTTCACCGTTTTTTTTTTTTTTTACATTGACACTTCCCCCCTTCCTACCTTTGCTTTTCCCTCTTTAGTTCAAAGTCTGTTGCGAGTTTAAATAGAAGTCCTGAAAGGAGGAAACATGAATCAGACTCCTCATCCTTTGAAGACCTTGGTCAAGCATATGTTCTAGGTCAGCATAAACCGGCTTACCTTCTTTCTCCTGTGCCCCTTGCTCATAGTGAAGGAAATGAGACAATGTTAATTACCAGGAAGTTAGAATTTGGGGTCCTGTTTCCTAATGGTCTCAACTTTTTGTGAATATAAAAGTTCAGACTACTTTAAAAATACCAAAACAAAAATAAAAAGCACCAAGTCAAATTTAAAAAATTGATTTAACAGGTGATTGCCTCACAGCATAGGCTGTTTGCTTTCTCTTGGTCGCAGTTCAAAGTCATGACAGTCTTACCGAGAGAACCCAGACAGTCTGGTGCCATGGCTCTGGGTAGCCTTTGGGTTTTCCTTGCAGCCTGTGAGAGTAGACTCCACTAATGCTACATGTTTTGAAGAGCAGTTTATTTAAGGTACTTTCTGAATGGAGACAATGGACAAAAGTTTATTTAGGGTACTTTCTGAATGGAATTGTCTCTAAAAAGGAGATAAGTTTTAAGAACTGTGCTATGGTTGTTAGGTAGAAATTCCTAGTTGATTTAAGTTTTCTCAGATTCTCCCAGCTAGCTATGAACTCTTTTAGACAAAAGTCATTTGTGTTGCTGATACATATACATACTATTGTTTTGTGCATCTTAAAAGGGAAAAAATGTGGGAATCCATCTTTAGAAGACTGGATATTTAAGCATAAAGGTCTGAATGATTACTCAAAATAGGAAATAACTAGGGAGACAAGAGATCAACAAGGATGCCCTCTGCAGTTGTTTTATTAAATAATACTAATTAACTCCCCCTTAGAACTAAATTTGATTGTTTAGCCCTAAGCACACAGAGTTAAAAAAGTATTTTCTCACCCTGTAATTGGATTGAGAATAAGTGGAATAAATGAAGTCAAAAAGAACTGTACACTATAGTTGTTAAATATTTATAGAAAGTCACATTACTTCATTAATATAGATTTATACAACTTTCAGAGATTATACTATCATCAATTTAAATTGAATTGCTTAAAAAGAAACTTAAAATAGCTGAAAGACAAGACTCCATCTTATAGGTTACCCTATGCATTGAAAATAGCCTAAAAAGCCACCAATTCAATCTTTAAGAAAGTAATTTTCAAAGTGTATTCATGTATAATGAGATCTCTTATAGACTCTTAAGTTATTTTCATTAGGAAGGCTTTGTTCATCATAAAAATTCATCACATATCAGGTGCTGAGTAGTAAATATTCCATAGGAAAGCACAAGTAAAATTCAACCATGAAAGAAAATTTCTGTATTTGTTTTTGATTGATTATTCATTCTTTTTGAATATTGAACTTCCTTATAACATTTGAACAGACACCTTTAAAAATCATTTTAGTTTCATCATTTCATATATGACATATCAAAATGTCATTGTCAGAAACAATACATTTGTGTTTCAATTAAGTTCATTGTGGGAAGACATTATTCTGAGTGTAAATAACAGAAATTGTTGTTGCCTTGATGTTTTATTGATTTTTATTATTTTATCAGAAGAAATTTCTTCTATATATAATATCTGACAATTTTTAAACTGTCTAATAATCTAATTTATACTACAGGAATGACTTTGCATAGTTCTGGAAATTCTTCATCCCAAGTACCCTTAAAAGAAAATGGTAGGTTTACAAAATGTTTTTCCCCTCATTTCCATCATATTTTTTCTCTTGTACCTTGTAAGAACATCGTGGACCTACTAATAAATAGTTTTCAATTCCATGCCAAGGATTTTAAGCCTTGCCTTACATTGGAGTCAAAGGAGAGTTGTGGTTTTCAGCATTTTGATGATGTGAAGGGACCTATAATGTAGACTACTGTGAAGTCACAAATTCGAGATAAGGACACTAATTGGGGAGCTAAGATAGCTTAGATGGGAGATAATTTTGATTGAAAAGAGCTTTAACTCAGGTAGTTATTTGAAAGGGATACTTCTGCTGAATCTTGAAATAAAAGGAGTATTTATTCAGGCAAAGTGGTATAGATAAGTATTTCAGACCAAGGACACAGTATGATCAAAGACATGCAGACATGGGAGAAGATAACCAGATTCAAGGAAATGTACGAATCTCAGACTGGGGGTATACTGGGGTCAAGGTGAAGATCAAGAACTAAATGTGGACTATCGTTGAATCTTACCATAAATCTTTTGGGAAGAATCTGAAGACTTTAAATGTTGAGGTAAAGAGTTTAGAAAGAATCTGAGAAGAAACAGAATTGTAGGAAAAAAAACTTTGTACAATGATTTGAAAGTCAGTGGGTTCAGAATGTTTAGAATTTAGCTTACTTTCATGTACATTATTTCATTTTTCTAACAACTTTCATGGGTCTAAAGAATATTATTATCACTATGTATACACTATTTTTTCTCCCAAAATGTTTACGTTTTACCCTTAAATTCTTAAAGTTGAAATAATCAGAAGCCTGATGAGAAGGAAGCAAATATGCTAATCAAAAGTGTTAATATTGTTAAACCTGATGAAACTTGAAGTTTTGTCCTCATTTTCCTGAGAGCCAAGGCAAAAATAAAGGCATGAATATTGGTTGAACCATATGAAACTTGTTTTTGTAGGTCAAAACTGTCAGACCCCAGTAAGTTATTTTGTATAATTCTCATTCTCTAATAGAAATACAAATACACATGCAAGAGAAGAACATTTTTCTTGGGAAGCAAAATTGTGTCCCAAAGTAGATCTTCTTACTTTTATAATATCTTAAATACTCAGAACAAATAAAGATTTTTTTTCATTTCATAGTTTTCCATGTATCAATCCTCAAAAAGTCTGAGAGTATACGAGTAAAGAAAAAGTTAGTCAACTTACACTTGGGCATAAGTTACTAAGACCTTGTTGTATAGCTTTTTGATAACCAAGTGTTTTTCATGGACTGAAGTTAGAATACCTCTGTACCTAAAAGAACTCAGTTATTAACATGTCCATAATGGTTGTACTTATTGTCTGACGGTTCCTTAGTGCTTACTATGTGCCAAACACTTTTCTAAGTGTTATGTTTAGCTCTCAGTCCCTACAGCAGTCCTGTGAGGTGGATCTAATGTTATTTCCTTTTCACATGAGAGACACCAAAGAACAAAAAGGTTGAGGTGCACAGTATGTCATGGAGCTGGCAAAAGCTGGTGCCGTGATTTGAATGCAGGATGTCTGTTTCCAGAGCCCACACTCTAAACCACCCTTTAGGCTGTCTCCTAGAATAATAATGCCTAATTATTTGTAGGTATTATTTTTCCCAGCTAAACTTTTGAAAGAAGCTGAATAATAATCTTTTCAAGAATGAGAACCTGAAATGTGTTCTTTACCTAGATTCTAATGGGAAAGAATATGAACTTACATTCTGAATTCGAAATAAACAGCCTGTGCAGAGTAGGATCTATGTTTAAAGTTCTGGGCACCTGTATTTTCCCACCTGCCCCCTACAGCAGGGCCAATCCACCTTTCCATGGAGGCATTCCCCTGTTGGCTTACAGACAAGTTTATATTTTCTTTAAGATTCTCCTTGAATCAGTCCAAGTAGCCCTGAATTAATTAATGTCGAGAATTGAGTTTTGACATAGTAGAGCATGGCAAACATGTTTTTCCAGATAAGGTAACTGAAGATTAAAAAGTTAAGTTATTTGCCCATTGGTCAAATATAGGACTTTTTAATTTCTAATTTCAGTGTTTTTCTTTGCTCATCAAGACTACTAGAAGAAAATTAGAAATGAGCATTAGGTAATACTGAATTATTTACCACTTAATATAAGGACCAATGAATAAAATTTAATCTTAGCCTTTTACAACTTTCAGAGACCCATAAAGAATGTGGAACTTAGAGGATAAAAGAAAAAGGCAAGAGTCTTCTATCTCATGAAACAAGTATGGAAAGGATTCTAGTCCTTTGATTAACTGTAATTTCTCCCCCCTTTTCAAAAGAAGGTTGCTTAACCTTTCAGAAAAAGATTCATCGTATAATAGCCCTTTTTTTCTTTTTTAAAAATTATGGTTGATTTATAATAGTTTCTAGAGTACAACATAGTGAAGAGTATTTTATACTTCATTAAAAGTTATTATGAAGCAATATCTATTATTATTACAAAGCAATAATTCCATGTACTGTACAATATATCTTGTTGCTTATCTGCTTTATACATGATAGTTTGTATCTCCTAATCCCATACCCCTGTCGACCCTCCCTGATTCGGTCTCCCCACTGGTGACCACTGGTTTGTTTCCTATACCTGTGCATCTGTTTTGCTAAATATATATCCATTTGTTTTATATTTTAGATTCCACATGTAACCGATATCATACAGTATATGTATTTTCTGTCAGACTTATCTCCCTAAGCACAGTATTCTTATTCTCTAGGTTCATCCACATTGCCGCAAATGACAGAATTTCATTCCTTTTTATGACAGTGATATTCCATTGTGTGTGTGTGTGTGTGTATCACATCTTTATCCATTCATTCTATTGATGGACACTTGAGTTGCTTCTGTATCTTGGATATTTGTAAATTGTGCGGCTATGAACTTTGGGGTACATGTGTATTTTTGAATTAGTGATTTTGTTTTTCCTGGATATATACCCAGGAGTGGAATTGCTGGGTCATGTGGTAGTTCTGTTTTTAGGTTTTTGAGAAACATCCATACTGTTTTCCATAGTGGCTGCACCATTTTACATTCCCACCAACAGTGTACAAGGATTCTCTTTCCTCCATACCCAACAGCATTTGTTTTTTGCATGTAGCCATTCTGACAGGTGTGAGGTAATAGCTCATTGTGGTTTTAATCTGCATTTCTGATGATTATTGATTTCAAGTATCTTTTTCTGGGCCTGTCGACCATTTGTATGTCTTCTTTGGAAAAATATCTTTTCAGGCCTTCGGGTCATTTTTTTTTTGATTGTGTTTTTTATATTGAGTTGTATGAGTTATATATTTTGGGTATTATCCCTTAATGGTCATATTTGCAAAATACTTTCTCTTATTCAATAGATTGTCTTTTCATTTTGTCAGTAGTTTCCTGTGCTTTGCAGAAGTTTTTAAATTTATTTGTTCATTTTTGCTTTTATGTCGTTTGCCTGAGGAGACATATCCAAAAATATATTACTACAATTTATGTCAAAGTGTGGTTCTGCCTATGTTCTCATCTAGGAGTTTTATGGTTTGGGGTCTTTGATCCATTTGGGGTTAATTTTTATACATGGTATGAGGAAATTTTCTAATCTCATTATTTGACGTGTACTATCCCAGTTTCCTTAAGCAACACTATTGAAGAGACTGTCTTTACTTAATCATATATTTTACTTCCTTTGCTATACAATAATTGACCATATTCTTGTTCAGTCACTCAGTCATGTCCAACTCTTTGCGACCCCAGGGACTGCAGCATGCCAGGGTGCCCTGTTCTTCACCATCTCCTAGAACTTGCTCAAACTCATCTTCATTGAGTCAGTGATGCCATCCAACCATCTCATCCTCTGTTGTCCTTTTTCCCTCCTGCCTTCAATCTTCCCAGCATCAGGGTCTTTTCTAATGAGTTGGCTCTTCTCATCAGGTGGCCAAAGTATTGCAGCTGCAGCTTCAGCATCAGTCCTTCCAATGAATATTCAGGACTGATTTCCTTTAGGATTGATTGGTTGGATCTCCTTGCAGTCCAAGGGACTCTCAAGAGTCTTCTCCAACACCACAGTTCAAAAGCATCAATTGTTCAGTACTCAGCCCTCTTTATGGTCCAACTTTCACATCCATACATGAGTAATGGAAAAACCACAGCTTTGACTAGACAGATCTTTGTCGGCAAAGTAATGTCTCTGCTTTTTAATATGCTGTCTAGATTTGTCATAGCTTTTCTTCAAAGGACCAAGCGTCTTTTAGTTTCATGGCTGCAGTCACCATTTTGGAACCCAAGAAAATAAACTCTCACTGTTTCTGTTGTTTCCCCATCTATTTGCCATGAAGTGATGGGAGCAGATGCCATGATTTTTGTTTTCTGAATGTTGAGTTTTAAGCCAGCTTTTTACTCTCCTCTTTCACCTTCATCAAGAGGTTCTTTAGTTCTCTTCACTTTCTGCCATAAGGGTAGTGTCATCTGCATATCTGAGGTTATTATTATTTCTCCCAGCCATCTTGATTCCAGTTTGTGCTTCATCCAACCCAGCATTTCGCATGATGTATTAGGCATATAAGTTAAATAAGCAGGGTGACAGTATACAGCCTTGACATACTCATTTCCCGATTTGGAACCAGTTCATTGTTTCATGTCCAGTTCTAACTGCTGCTTTTTTACCTGCATACAGGCTTCTTAGGAGGCATATAAGGTGGTCTGATACTCCCATCTGTTTAAGAATTTTCCACAGTTTGTTGTGATCCACAGTCAAAGGCTTTAGCATAGTCAATGCAGCAGAAGTAGATGTTTTTCTGGAATTCTCTAACTTTTTCTATGATCCAACAGGGTATTGGCAAATTGATCTCTTGTTCCTCTGCCTTTTCTAAATCCAGCTTGTACATCTGGAAGTTCTCAGTTCACAAACTGTTGAAGCCTAGCTTGGAGAGTTTTGAGCATTACTTTGCTAGTGTATAGCAAGGGTTTCCCTGATAGTTCAGTTGGTAAAGAATCCACCTGAAATGCAGGAGACCCTGGTTCATTTCCTGGGTCGGGAAGATCCGCTGGAGGAGGGATAGGCTACCCACTCCAGTATTCTTGGGCTTCCCTTGTGGCTCAGTTGATAAAGAATCCACCTGCAACGTGGGAAACCTAGGTTCAATCCCTGGGTTGGGAAGATCCCCTGGAGAAGGGAAAGGCATCCCACTCCAGTATTCTGACCTGGAGAATTCCATGGACTCTATATAGTCCATGGGGTTGCAAAGAGTTGGACACTACTGAGCGACTTTCACTTGCTAGTGTGTGAAATGAGTGCAATCGTGTGGTAGTTTGAGCATTCTTTGGCATTGCCTTTCATTGGGATTGGAATGAAAACTGACCTTTTCCAGTCCTGTTGCCACTGCTGAGTTTCCAAATTTGCTGGCATATTAAGTGCAGCACTTCAACAGCGTCATCTTTTAGGATTTGAAATAGCTTAACTGGAATTCCATCACCTCCACTAGCTTTGTTTTTAGTGATGCTTTATAAGGCCCACTGGAGAAGGCAGTGGCAACCCACTCCAGTGTCCTTGCCTGGAGAATCCCAGGGACCAGGGAGCCTGGTGGGCTGCCGTCTATGGGGTTGCACAGAGTTGGACACAACTGAAGTGACTTAGCAGCAGCAGCAGCCTAAGGCCCACTTAACTTCACATTCCAAGATGTCTGGCTCTAGGTGAGTGATCACACCATTGTGGCTATCTAAGTCATTAAGATCTTTTTTGTATGGTTCTTCTGTGTATTTTTGCCACCTCTCCTTTATATCTTCTGCTTCTGTTAGGTCCTTTATTGTGCCCATCTTTGCATGAAATGTTCCCTTGGTATCTCTGATTTTCTTGAAGAGATCTCTAGTCTTTCCCATTCTGATGTTTTCCTCTATTTATTTCCATTGATCACTTGGGAAGGCTTTCTTATCTCTCCTCGCTGTTCTTTGGAACTCTGTATTCAGATGGGTGTTATCTTTCCCTTTCTCCTTTGCCTTTATCGTCTCTTCTTTTCTCAGCTATTTGTAAGGCCTCCTCAGACAACCCTTTTGCCTTTTTGCATTTCTTTTTCTTGGGGATGGTTTTGATCACCACCTCCTGTACAACGTTATAAGCCTCCTTCCATAGTTCTTCAGGCACTCTGTCTGTCAGATCTAATCCCTTGAATCTATTTGTCATTTCCATTGTATAATTATAAGGGATTTGATTTAGGTCATACCTGAATGGCCTAGTGGTTTTCTCTTTCTTCAATTTAAGTCTGAATTTTGTAATAAGGAGTTCATGATCTGAGCCACAGTCAGCTCCTGGTCTTGTTTTTTCTGACTGTATAGAGCTTCTTCGTCTTTGGCTGCAAAGAATATAATCAATCAGATTTTGGTATTGACCATCTGGTGATGTCCATGTGTAGAGTCGTCTCTTGTGTTGTTGAAAAAGTGTGTTTGGTATGACCAGTGTGTTCTCTTGGCAAAACTCTGTTAGCCTTTCCCCTAAGTAACCATAGGTGCATAAATTTATTTCTAGGTTCTCTGTCCCATTGAGCTATGTGTCTGCTTTTGTGCCAGTACCATGGTGTTTTTATTACTGTAGCTTTGTAGTATAATCTGAAATCTGAGATGATGAGAGCTTTATTTTTTTTTTTTCCCCAAAATTGCTTTGGTAGTTCAGGGTCTTTTGCCATTCCATATAAATTTTAGGATTATTTCTTCTAGTTCTGTGAAATATGTCATATGTATTTTTACATTAAATCTGTAAAGTGCTTTGAGCAGTATGGCCACTGTAGTTTTCAGAGTGAAGATCTTTTACATCCTTGGTTAAGTTTGTTCCTAGGTATTTTATTGATGTGATTTTAAGGAGAATTTTGTTGTTGCTTGCATGCTTTCTTTTTAACTTTCTCTTTCTGATATTTCCTTATGAGTATATAGAAAAGCAACATTTTGCTGCTGCACTAGGTCTTCATGGCTGTGTGCAGGCTTTCTCTGGTTGCGGCAGTCAGGAGATACTCCTGCATTCAGTGCCCAGTCTTCTCGTTGCGGTGGCTTTTCTTGATGCAGAACACAGGTTCTGGGGCACCCGAGCTTCACTAGTTGTGACTCACAGGCCTAGTGGTTGTGGCTCACAGGCTCTAGCGCGTGGGCGCTCTCTGTTTGTGGTGCCCTGGCTTAGTCACTCCACAGCATGTGGAATCTTCTCAGCCCAGGGACAAACCCGTGTCTCTTGCATTGGCAGGCAGATTCTTATTCACTGTGCCACCAGGGAAGTCTGCAACAGATTGCTATATGTTAATCTTATATCCTGCAACTTTACTGACTTCAGTACTAAGTTGAATAGAAGTGGAAAGATTTGGGCATCCTTGTCTTATTCCTGAATTTAGAGGAAAGGTTTTCAGCTTTTCACTGTTCGGTATGGTGGTAGCTGTGACCAGCGTATTGGTCACACACTTTATTATGTGGAGATATGCTCCTTCTATACCCACTTTCTGGAGAGTTTTTATCATGAATAGATGTTGAACTTTGTCAAATGCTTTTCTTTGTCTATTGAGATGATCATGTGCTTTTTATCCTTCCTTTTGTTGATGTGGTATATCACAGACTGTTTTGTGAAACAAACAATCCCTGTGTCCCTGGAGTAAATCATGATGTATGACCCTTTTTATATAGTTTTACATTTGGCTTGCTAATATTTTGTTGAGGATTCTTGCATCTATATTTATCAAAGACATTGGCTTGTAATTTTCTTTATTTTGTAGTGTCTTTGTCTGGTTCATACCGTAATAATGGATGGTGGCCTCCTAGAATGAATTTGGGAGTATTGTATCATCTTCAGTTTGAAGGAATACTTTGAAAAGCATAGGTGTAATCTTCTTTAAACGTTTGATAGAATTTTCCTGTGAACTGTCCAGTACTGGACTTTTTTACTGGGAATTTTTTAATGACAAATTCAATTTTCCTGCTAGTGGTAGGTCTGCTCAAAGTGACCATTTCTTCTTGACTCAATCTTGGCAGGCTGTATGTTTCTAGAAATTGGTCCATTTATTCTAGGTTGTCTAGCTTGTTGGCATGTAACTGTAATATTCCCTTATGATTTTTTGTATCTCTCTGCTGGGCTTCCCAGGTGGCATGTGGTAAAGAATCCACCTGCCAAAGCAGGAGACACATTAAGGGATGCGGGTTCAGTCCCTGGATCAGGAAGATCCTCCGAAGGAGGGCATGGCAACCCACTCCAGTATTCTTGCCTGGAGAATCCCATGGACAGAGGAGCCTGGCAGGCTACAGTCCATAGGACTGTAGATTCAGACACTACCAAAGAGACACAACTGAAGCAACGGAGCTGAAGCAACGGAGCACGCACAGTGTTCATTGTTATTTCTCCTCTTTTAACTTCCTCTCTGATCGTTATTATTTTCTCCCTTAGGCTGGCTTTGGGCTTTGTTATTTTTCTGTTTCCTTTAGCTAGTAGGTTAGGGGAATTTTTTTTTTTTTTAATCTGGTAAATTACATTGTTTATTTTGAGATTAAAAGATTACTTTTTAGTCAGATATCAAGGACCAGTGTAATTTAAATGCTAGGGTTTTTTTTTTTTCCACCTAAAGTTTAATTAGGATACATACATAGTTGAAGATTATGAAAAATAAAAGTCCAAAGTGCTCACAGAAGATTCAGCAGATATGAGAATTAACCAGAAACAAAATATAGAGTCAGATAAATTGAGAACTGAAAGGAATTTTAAAGTTTATCTAAAAAAAATATTAAAAGTTTATCTAAACCAAGCCTTTCAGTCTATGAATGGGTTAAATATGTCCCTGAAGTGTTATATGGCTCCATTTCACTTAGCTGATTTGTGCTGTCACAGAAACAAAACACCAAAGTTACCATCATGATTTTCTGCCTCTGCCATCAGAGCAGTTAGTGTATTAGGTGATATAACAATGAAAAATACCTCTCTCTATTCTTATACCAATGTAGTGTTGCTGGTCCATCACCTCCGGGTTTGAAATGGGTCTTTTTTCCCTAGAGTGAGTGATGAATTTATCAGGTGCCTCCTCTACCTTTTGTCTGTTTCCTCTTAGAACCAGTTTTGTGGAGCTGCTTGATAATTGACAAGGGTCTGTATCTGTAACCCAAAAAAATAATTTTCCTTAGAAAAAGAATTATTGATTCACTTAAATCAATTATATGGCCTTGGCCTTACCTGAAAAGTGCTTTTACTAGGAAATTCCGATAATTTACTCATATATGTATTTATCATTAGTATCCACAATTATTCTACTTGGGGACTGATACATCCTCATGAGCCTTATGAAAGATGAGAAAGGCAACACTGAAACAGTCTCTAATGCAGACAGTGTGCATTTAATTTCTGAATTATACATGTATCAGTTCTTAAGATATTTCACAGGTAAAATTAGGAATAACACCAGCATGTATTACTTAAAGAAGTAGTAATTTCTATTTGAGCCTCTTTTTCACATTAAAATATTTGCGGAATTTGCTGTGGCCATAGGAAAAGAAAATAATTTTAAAGATGTAAAAAATACATGCTTTGAATATTAATGCTTGTTTCCATACAGTAATTAAAATAACTCAGAAACGTCTTGGTACTTGAAATGTCTTAAAATGTCTGGTTCCTCACTTTCAGTGATTCATAAATTCTATTTAATCCTCATTGAATTCTGTATCTTTAAATTTAGTTGGGTTCTTATGTACTATATACCTCCAGATACTTGTCTTTTTTTTAAGCCAACAGAAGTATTTTGAACTTCTATGTGAATAGAATACAAGATAAATATAAATTCAGTATGTGCACACTACTGTCTACTCACATGTAGCTCTACACCGACATTCTTCCTCTGTCCCCATGTTAATAAGTCAGGATGACAGGTGTGGGTCCCTGTTATAAGGAGTAGGTTAACAAAGCTTCACTTTCCAAAATAGTATTCAACTCCACCTGACTCATCTTGTATTTTAGCCAAGCTGATCTGTGCCATCTTCCCAGAAGCTTTTCCACCTTTTATCCATCTCAGCTTTTGTTAATGCCTTACATGATTGTCCAGGGTGGCTCAGACGGTGAAGCGTCTGCCTACATGCAAGAGACCCAGTTTCAATCTCTGGGTCGGGAAGATCCCCTGGAGAAGGAAATGGCAACCCACTCCAGTGTTCTTGCCTGGAAAATCCCATGGACGGAGAAGCCTGGTAGGTTACAGTCCATGGGGTCGCAAAGAGTCAGACACGACTGAGCGACTTCACTTTCTTTTCTTTCTACATGTTGTACATGTATACCATGTTGTACATGTATACCATCTACATAGTCCACTTATTAAACTGTACCTCATGTCCTTGAGGAGCTTCCCAGATGGCACAGTGGTAAAGGAACTGCCTGCCAATGCAGAAGATGCAAGAGATGTGGGTTTGATCCCCAGGCCGGGAAGATCCCCTGGAGAAGGAAATGGCAACCCACTCCAGTATTTTTCCTAGAAAATTCCATGGACAGAGGAGCCTGGCGGGCTACAGTCCATGGGGTCATGAAGAGTCGGACACGACTGTGTGCGTGCATGCGTGCACACACACGTCCCTGAAGTCTCTTTTTTTTCTGGCAGGGAGAAAGCTCTCTGTTCTTACAGGTCCGACTCATACTTTTGTGATACAAATATTTCTTTGAGTGGTTAACATTCTGTTCATCAGTCAGACAAATCTTTGTTCTTCTAGCCTGACCTGACTGAGCTCTGATCTGAGCCAACTTCATTACACTAGCAGTTTTCATATGGATTGTCACTTTTTCATATTATCTCTTTTTATTTTCGCCGGTTGCCTAATGAGTGACTTTCATAGGAATATTATTCAGCAACTGTTGGGTTAGCCAAAAAGTTCACTCAGGTTTTTCTGTTAAGATGTTATGGAAAACCCCAAACGAACTTTTTGGCCAACACAGTATTTGAAAGGTGAAAGTATAACTGAATAAATGAATATTCAAATCTCATTGATGAATCCTTGAATCTATATTCAAGAGCCTAATCTGTTGCTTCTAGTTAGAGAAATAAATACCAAAAAAATTGCATAATTAGTGTGTGTATGTACATATATCCCAATATTGTTTACCTAGGAAATGTTTTATATACATGCACACACATATTTTTTAAAATAAGTAGCATAAATAACCAATCTTGTAAGTACATATTGTTGGAAATGAAAATAGAGAAATGGCATTTTTATTCTTTGAATCAATACCTTTGACTTGTAGCAGATACTCCTTAAAAACATTCAGAATATTGATCACTTTTATAATCAAAGGCAGAAACACTCTGCGTAAAGGAAATGGACTCTGTCTTCACAATGGTGATAAAAGTTTACATTTAATACCTAACATGACTTCATCCCTTATTTGTTTCATTTTATCAGTTTCATTCTGTTGTATTTTTTTTTATTTAACTCTAACTGAAAATTAGAGTTAATCATCTATTTTAGGATGAAAGTAGAGTCTGACACGACTGAAGCGACTTAGCAGCAGCAGCATATCAGCCACTTAGATAATATTAATTTAGACAATAATTCATGAACTTTACTTGTGTAAACTAAATATATAAGGCTCTTCATATGATTGTCCAGTGATCTTTTTCCTTTTTTTTTTGATATCTCATTAGTTAGAAATATTGAACTACTACAACTTCTGTTGATTATAGCTGAGTTTATAACTAAGTTTTTGTCAAAAAGAAACAACACAGTAGAGACACGTATACTATAGGGAGCTATCAAGCTTGCACTGGTACTTGGTGCTTAAGCGACAAGGTTAATTCACTTCAGAGAGCATCTGGTGGTGGTGGTTTTCTGAAATTAAAGAGGTTTATTGCTAGAATATGAACTATCACATTTGCATCGTTTAAGCATTCGTACATGTTGTGTAACATGTTATTATTAATAACGTAATAATGCATTTTGAAATCCATGGGTAGTCATATGTTGGTGGATAACCTCTAATTTTCAAAAAGTTTCAATATGCCTAAAAACTATTTAGAGATAAATTTGCAGATTTAAACAGATATCTTTCTGAATGTGTTGAACTCATTTGCTGCCACTGCCACCTCCTCACACACAGACAAGTGTCAACTATTAAATTACAGTTGATGTTAAGAAATGTACTAATTTACTCGAGCTGCCATAACTCGGTCCCACAGATTGGGAGGCTTAAACAACATAGGTTTGTTCTCACAGTTCTGGAAGTTAGAAGTCTGAGATCAAAGTGTCAGCAGCATTGATCTCTTGAGACCACTCCTTGGCTTTGTAGATGGAGGTCTTCTTCTGTCTTCACGTGATTTTCCCTCCATGCACACATGTCTATATCTACATTCCCTCTATATAAAGAGAAGTCGCTCAGTTGTGTCCAACTCTTTGCGACCCTATGGACTGTAGCCCACCAGGTTCCTCCGTCCATGGAGTTTTCCAGGCAAGAGTACTGGAAGTGGGTTGCCATTTCCTTCTCCAGGGGATCTTCCCGACCCAGGGATCGAACCCAGGTCTCCCTCATTGCAGGCAGGCGCTTTACCATCTGAGCCACCAGGGAAGCCCCCCTCTTTATAAGGAAGAAGTCATATTGGATTAGGCCACCCTAAACACCTCATTTTAACTTAATTATCTTTTTAAAAACCTGTCTCTAAATATGATTATGAATTCTGCGGTACTAGGAGTTATTGGTTCAGCACATTTATTTGTGGAAAGGGTGGAGGAACACATTTTAACTCATGACAAGAAGTGTGTGTGTATATTTCTGTGTTTTCACATGCTCTGATTGCTAACTAAATGAAGTAATTTTAATAATATGACAATTAAGTGGCATATTTATTGGTTTAATTTAGGAGATACTTTTCAGTGACCCACTTGCTAAAAAAAAAAAAAGAAGTGGAAATAAGAAAAAGTAAATTTTAGTTTGGATGCCAACATTCACTCAGTGTATTTAGCATTTATCAAGTGCCTAAGGTGTTTTGCTGGAGAAGGCACTGGCACCCCACTCCAGTACTCTTGCCTGGAAAATCCCGTGGATGGAGGAGCCTGGTAGGCTGCAGTCCACGGGGTCACGAAGAGTTGGACACGACTGAGTGACTTCACTTTCACTTTTCACTTTCGTGCACTGGAGAAAGAAATGGCAACCCACTCCAGTATTCTTGCCTGGAGAATCCCAGGGACGGTGGAGCCTGGTGGGCTGCCGTCTCTGGGGTCGCACAGAGTCGGACACGACTGAAGCGACTTAGCAGCAGCAGCAGCAAGGTGTTTTGCTGGGCAGTGATGCCCGCTATAATCTTGAGCAAGTCATGAACTATTATTCCTCATCTGCTAAAAAGTGACTAAAAATCTCTTTGCCTACCTCCTGAGATTGTTCCATAAATAAAATAAGAAATAAATTGAAGCCCTTTGAGAATATAAATGTGCCAGCCAAGTCGTTAGTCAGATTTAAAAGAATTAATCCTGTCTCTTCATAAACCTTAGAATTCACCATGAATGTTTTACTCATACAAGTAGAAATATCAGCCACTTATTAGTAGAAGATTTACATATTGAACATTGTCAAATTCAGGAGGTCAGCTATGATGTGACAGAAAGACATAGAGTGTAACAACCTAAGTTTATGGTTCGTTTCTTAAATGTACTAACTGAGTGAAAGTGAAAATGAAGTCGCTTAGTCGTGTCTGACTCTTTGTGACCCCATGGACTAGCCTACCAGGCTCCTCGGTCCATGGAATTTTCTAGGCAAGAGTACTGGAGTGGGTTGCCATTTCCTTCTCCAGGGGATCTTCCCAACCCAGGGATCGAACCCAGGTCTCCCGCATTGCAGGCAGCGCTTTACCATCTGAGCCACCAGGGAAGACTGAGTAAACTTGCTCAAATCATTAAATTTCTTGAGATCTATTTATGCGTTTGTAACTGAAATATACTGATTTCACAGGGAACCATTTATAAGGAATAAAGGAATAACATAATTATTTGGTAAACTATAACTCATTATCAGCAGATAGATAATAGCATATTATTTAAAATATGATTTTAAAGTGACTGAGCAATCTAATAGTGAGCTTTATTGTTTAAATTGGAACAAGCAGACAGTCTCAATGCCTAACCATGTTATGTTAATTGTATCTTACAATTTCCCCATAGATGTGCTACACAAAAGATGGAGCATAGCATCTTCACCAGAAAGGGAGATCACTCTGGTTAACCTGAAAAAAGATGCACAGTATGGCTTAGGTAAGTCACTGAGATTCTTCAAGGTCTGTGAGAATTCAAAGAGAAAAGGTCGATTGCATAACATGGGCATTGAGGAACCAGCCCACTTGTCCCCACCTGAGTCCCCTTCTCCCACTTGCCCAGTCAGGAAATGCCAAAGATGAAATGCATACAAGCAATGTTTCCACCAAATTTGAGTCCCGTCTCACATGTGTTACCTATTAAGTCATATTCAGTATGAGTCTGTACACTTCTATGTGTCAAACAGACTCATCATTAGTCCTTGAAAGCACCAGTGTCATGAGATATTTTCATTTTTACTTTTTTTTTATTGAAACAGTTGATTTATAATGCCATGTTTCAGGTGTACAGTATAGGGATTCACAATTTTTAAAGGTTATATTCCATTTATAGTTATTATAAAATATTGGCTATGTTCCTGTGCTATGTAATATATTCTTGTAGCTTATTTATTTTATGCATAGTAGTTTATACCTTTTAGTCTCCTAATCTGTATCTTGCCCCTCCCCATGAAGATTTTATTTTAATGTGCTGATTCACAGGATTTCAAATTATTGGTGGAGAAAAGATGGGAAGACTGGATCTAGGTGTATTTATTAGTTCAGTTACTCCTGGAGGACCAGCTGACTTGGATGGATGCTTAAAGCCAGGTATTTATTTTTAGGGAATTTAGGGAATTTCCTAAGTATTTACTGGGCTTCCCTAGTGGCTCAGATGGTAAAGCTGCCTGCAATATGGGAGATCCAGGTTCGATCCTTGGGTTGGGAATATCCCCTGGAGACGGGAATGGCTACCCACTCCAGTATTCTTCCCTGGAGAATTCCATGAACAGTGGAGCCTGGCAGGCTACAGTCCATGGGGTCGCGAAGAGTCAGACACACAACTGGCCAACTAACACTTTCACTTTAAAGTACTTACTGACAGTGAATTTGCACAGATGGCAAAAGTAGAAGTTGGGGAAAACAAAAATGATGAGGGGGAGGTAACATTTCTAAGATTTAGCCTGAATTTCTCTTAGCTGTAGAAGACACTGGGTTGTCTGTTTTTACAGGAGACCGTTTGATATCTGTGAATAGTGTCAGTCTGGAGGGGGTCAGCCACCATGCCGCAGTTGAAATTTTGCAAAATGCACCTGAAGATGTGACCCTGGTTATCTCTCAGCCAAAAGAAAAGCTATCCAAAGGTAACACTGTGGACGTCTCTGAGCTGTGGATTCTGTTCCAGTTCCCACAAAAATTTCAGTACCTTGACACATAAATTAGATTTAAACTTTTATTTCCTTTCTGGAAATCTAATATGTGTAGTTCTGATTGCTTTAATTTTATGCATCAGTACAAGTCTTTCATTCATCACTTCCAAGATTTCCTGTCTCATTCCTCTTTACGTGCATAAAAATTATTTGTTGTGCAAAATCAGTATCACTTGAGTAAATTCCAAGTACTTGGTGTGTTCTATCACATCTTAGGCCAAATTAGAAATAAAATTCTTAATCATTGCCCAATTAATATAGTTATATAACAGTTATCTATGAAGTCCTGTCTTGAACCTGTTTATAAAAGGGAAAGGATGCCAACATACCAGAAATATAAAAGACTTACATATGTAAAAGACCATATTTTTGTACCATTTTTCTAGATTCCACATACATGTAGTATCTATAATTCTTTTACACATGTCACCTGTGATTTTCGTCTTAGGAAAGCTTTCCTAAGTGGCTTTTAAAAAGAACTATATATGTAAGGAGGATGGAATTACCTTCTTTGATAATTACTTGGAGTCTAAAACATGCAGTTTGTTAAGACAATATAAAACAAGTATATAAATAACCATTCAACAAAGATCTTTGGAGATTCAAATTATCTCTGGATAGGGAATTAAGAAAGTCTTCACAGAGGACTTACTTGAAACAGGTCTTGGGGAATGGAAATGAGGAGTTCAGGTGAGGCAGGTACACATTCCCATAGAAGTTGCCCAAAGAATGACCAAAAGAAGAGGCAAAGGAAACAGAAAGCATCTTCAGTGTTTGTTGGGACCTTGTCATGGTTCCAAGCCCCAGTCAGGTGTTGTGCACATGTTATCCTGCGTAAAATCCTCGCAGCAGCTACCAGGGAACATTGTGCATGGGTGTGAGCCCAGGCGTGTGTCACTAACCTGTCATCCTCACGGGCTGATTTTGACTTTGCAGTGCCTTCTACTCCTGTGCACATGGCCAACGGCACGAAAAACTACATGAAAAAGCCTTCCCCCCTGCAAGACGGCACTGTAAATTCTTCTGAGGACCACTGCTGGCCACGGGGCACCCCGAGGCACATCTCAGAGAGCTCGTTTGGGCTGTCTGGGGGCCTGCGGGAGGGCAGCCTGAGCTCTCAAGATTCCAGGACTGAGAGTGCCAGCTTGTCACAGAGCCAGGTCAACGGGTTCTTTGCCAGCCATGCAGCTGACCGCAGCTGGCAGGACTCACAGCGTGGCAGCCCTTCCCCATCTGTGATATCCAAAGCCACCGAGAAAAAGTGGACTTCTACTGATAGTAACCGAAGCAAAGCTAAAAATACAGGCATTTCTGATGCACCAGATTACTCTGACCGTGGAGATTCAGACATGGATGAAGCCACTTATTCCAGCAGTCAGGATCATCACATACCAAAAAAGGCACCATTTAATTTGAATTTTGGTTTTTATTTTTTTTCCCCCCACTTAACAAAACAAACAACAGCAAATGTATTATAGAGCAGAATAATCTACTATGAACAGAGTACATTATTCTGGAAAGGAGAAATCGTTTATGTATAACGCTACTAACTGCTACTGCATTTGATACTAACTTTCAGAGAAATTAGCAGCTTTGAATACTAATTCCAAAATGGCTATTATTCTGGGAACTTGCTACGTGATTACACAAAGGAATGAATAACCAGATTATGATTGTTTTCTATAAATTGTTTCTCTCTTGCATACTTAATATTTATATTAATAAGAGAACTTAATAGCTGAAAAAATTGTTCCTAAGTAATTCATATAATGGACAGGTGACTTTACTATTAACAGCCTAAATTACTCTGAAGTTCTGAATGTATGATAATAAGAACAATAACATAGAAAATTGACCATTTCCTAGAAATATTAGACATGATATAATTTAGACCCATTTTCACAAGTGGATTCAGAAAAGAACCTTAAGCCCTTTGTTCATTGAGAAACATTCCTCGTTAATGTCTCCAGCATTCCTCTTGAGAGAGTTCTGTCCTTATAGATTAGGCTTAGCTGTTGTGCCTATGTTTATATTGGATTTAAACATTAGCAAAATAAACTTGAGGCCTACTCATCTTAAAGGCCCAAGTTAAAAGCTACTACATGATATATATGGATTTTTTTTTTAAAGGAAATAGAAATGCTTCCTAAGTTTGAGTGTATAAAAAGCACTGGATAAGGATTATGTAAAAGCCAAGGTTTGAATTGGATTCTGGGCTTCCCTCAGTCATATCTTTTTACCTGAAGCAAGCCCTCTAGGCTCTAGATCTCAATTTCCTCAGTTTTAAACTCTGAAGGCCTTGGATTAGATGATCCTTAAGATCTTTTCCAGCCTTCATCATTTTTGAGTCTACTCTATCCTTTAATATCTTGCTTTTTCTTAATTTTTCAAAAAGATAAAGATCTTCCATTAATAATTCTGTTTGATTCTAACAAGAAATGCTTTTGTTTGTTTTTCTTTGTTAAGGAATCTTCCTCCTCCATGAATACATCCAACAAAATGAATTTTAAAACTTTTCCTTCATCACCTCCTAAACCTGGAGATATCTTTGAGGTTGAACTGGCTAAAAATGATAACAGCTTGGGGATAAGTGTCACGGTACTGTTCGACAAGGTTTTCAAATGTTTTCTCTTCTCCATTTCCAGCAGCCTATCATATGCCAATTTATTACTTGAATTATTTTGCTTCAAAAAGGAAACTTGTCAAATATTTGCAAAACTTTAAATTGAATTACATCTTAAGACTTTTTTTTAAAAAACTTATGTTTTCTAGTCACTTTTTCCTGTGGTTTAAAAGAAAGTAGACAAATGCTGTTTTCCCCCAGAGATTTCATACTTGTTTAATCTGAATACAAGACTTGAAAAATATAAAATTGAGAAGTATGTCTTGTATATATTTGGCAGCTTCTACATCAGCATGGAATAATTTTAACCTACATCATAAATAATTAAAGTCTAATATATATTTATATACCCTTCACTTCATAATACATCTTGGCATGTAAATATGATTAGTAGCTTAATATTAGAAGTTCCCAAAAATATGTGTAATACTTCTAAAGAAGTTAAAATATGAGCATAGGCTATTTGATGAAACTGCTTTAGAATTCTATTAATGTACTATACCCTAAAGTATAATATTATCATTTATATTTGAAGGATGTTGTTTGTTAGGAAAAGCCATTTAGAAATAAGGTAGAAATAACACTCTTAACATATAGAGATCCAAAAGAAAACCTGATTTTCTATCAGTCCTCAATACTGTAACCCTTTTTATCTTGTCCGTAACTTCTTTAGAATTTTATTATCTTCCTACTGTGAAGGGAAATAAAAGCTGAATATCCACAAGAGATGGAGCATCTACTCAGTAGATCTCATCTACTCTGTAGCACAACTTCTATGCCAAAACCTTTTAAAGTGAAAAGAAAATTTTCCATTGACTCATGAGATTTATTTTCAGATTAGCAAATATGATCTGAAGTGTATTACTCCATATGCTGTTTATTTCTAACAGTTATATTCTCACCCTAATATTTCATGGCTGGATTTTGCTTGCCATTTGTGCCTAATGCGTGGTATAGACTTCTGAAAGGAAGAGCACCCCCTCATCCAGGCAAAGATCTGGCATGTCATTATTTTCTGAATAAAGAATGTTTCTAAAACGTAGCTGCTTTTGCATTTGGAAAACTTACTAGAAATATTCTTGGGTATTGAAGTAATTGCATGTGCTAATGTGATGCTGCTGCTTTGGCTGATGAATGGAATGCTTTCTAGGTCTCAGACCTGAAAGATGGAGTGCAACATTTTTCATGTGACAAAACATTATTTGTCTTTTTCCACTTAGGGAGGTGTGAATACCAGTGTCAGACATGGTGGCATTTATGTGAAAGCCGTTATTCCCAAGGGAGCAGCAGAGTCTGATGGCAGAATTCACAAAGGTAGAGTGTTTGTGGGTATGGGAATTACATAAGGATTATCATGTCAACAAATAAAGAAGAAATTGGAAAGTTGATGAAGACCTTCAAATTATTCATAATATAAAATAAGAACATATTATTTTAAGATTACAACATGAAAAAGCTCCTTGATATGATTCCAAAGACTCTTATTTCCAGCTTATCCTCTGTGCTGTGCTTAGTCACTCAGTCGTTTCTGACTCTTGGCAACCCCATGGACTATAACCCACCAGGCTTCTCTGTCCGTGGGATTCTTCAGGCCAGAATACTGAAGTGGGTTGCCTTGGCCTCCCTAAGGGATCTCCCTAACCCCGGGATCAAACCCAGGTCTCAGGCACTGCAGGCAGATTCTTTACCATCTGAGCTACCAGGAAAGTCCATCCTCTAAATAGTATCAGAAAATATCTTGTTTTAGTTCATGCTTTGTACTTTTTAAGAAGCAAATTTCCAGAGAATTGGAAAGGGGTAGTGCCCTTGTAAAAACAATGACATTTGCATTTCTAATAAGAACTAACTAGGTTAGTTACCTCCCATCTCTCTGCGTTTGTAGCTCTGTGTGTCATTTTTTTCACAATTAAAATTGATTTTATAGTATATATAATATCCAATTTGAAAATATACCTAAGATTAGCTGTAGAATAGAGAAAGGAATTAAGTACATGTTAAAGAAACTCTGTGACAGACTTTTGTCCAGAATTTGTCTGAGTCTCTCCTCGAGCAAATTACTATAAAACAAGACCTTAAGGTATTAAAGAACATGTAGAATCCTTATTTTATGACTTGCTTCTTTCATCATTACTGCCTAATTTATAGGTGATCGTGTCCTCGCTGTCAATGGAGTTAGTCTAGAAGGGGCTACCCACAAGCAAGCTGTGGAAACACTGAGAAATACAGGACAGGTAAGAGATCATTATACCAGCCTTTTCTAGATATCTCAGAACATAATAATGTGTGAATAATACCAGTTTCACTGAGATCTCCAAATTTATTAGTCAGGAAACAAAGCCTGATTAATGTAAATAAACATGCTTGTATTTTTTTCCTTCCAAATTGGGAGGCAAGGATTATGACGAGGATTTTTATTGTGGAAGCAGGCTTTATATATCACATTTAGCCCTGATATCACCAGAGATCTGCCAGGAGGAAGGGGAGAGATTGCCTTAACATTTTTTTTCCGTAAACATCTACAAATACCTAATGGTTTTCACTTCCAGGTATCCTTCAACCCAAAGGATAATTCACATTGTTCTAATACATTTATAAGTCAGGGAGTTTACAAATTACTTCTAATGGTATTTATATTATTAAGATAATAATGATTTTTTTTCCATCTTTAATTGGAGGATAATTGCTTTACAGTATTATGTTGGCTTCTGCCATACAACATCATGAATCAGTCACAAGTATGCATGTGTCCCCTCCCTGCTGAACCTCCCTTCCACCTCCCACCCCATCCCACCCCTCTAGGTTGTCACAAAGCTCTGGGTTAAGCTCCCTGTGCCCATACAGCAGCTTCCCAATGGCTATCTGATTTTATTTTAGTATCTGACTTTTCTAAAATGTGTTTATATTATTTTTATAATAGAATTTTTTTCTTTCTAATCATTTATCTTCTTTATACAGAAAATAATAAAAAAACTTGATTTTGACATTTTTAGTCCCTTGCTTTTGTCTGTTTTTTCCTCCCTCTACTTGTGTTTTGGTAGACCAGAGAGTTACTTTAAATGATTTTATACCACCAACTGTACAAAGTCCTGAAAATTTATTTGCTTTCTTATGTAACCTTCTTCTTAGTTAATAAGGCACTCTTCTATTTATACAGGTGGTTCATCTGTTGTTAGAAAAAGGACAGTCTCCAGCATCCAAAGAACATGTCCTCCAGTGTACGGTCTCTGATCCAGACACCCAAGGTCAAGCCCCAGAAAAAATGATGACGAAAATGACTCATGTCAAAGACTACAGCTTTGTTACCGAAGGTCAGACCTTGGGAGGCTGTCATCTCACCTTAAACTTATTCCTGGATTATTCAAAATTTGATTTTTACATGTCGGATCATAATTCATCCTGAGTCTCTTGATTCTTGTCAAGTATAAATAAGAACCTGATGCAGCACTGTACTGAATTTGGGGAGGGCGGGGGGAACCACGCGTAGTTGTAGTTCTTGAAGTCTGAAAGGCTTTGACTAATGAAATCAGGCACAAAACAAATTATGGTCATTTAATGGTGCCTAAAATAGTTGTAAAATTCAAACTAAAATTTGTAAGAGAAAAAAATAAATATAAATAACTGCTGAGAATGACTTCAAACCCATATGAAACCTTGACTCTTATGTTTTCTATATATCCGTTTGATTTTACGAACTTGTGAAGCTAACTCTGATAGAAATTCACTAACAGTTCCCAGATACTTGTTTTCCTTACAAACGTTTCCAGCTAACTGGTAGTAAAATTGGACATGCCACTAACTCGCAATGAAAAAAGGAAATCAAGACTAATGTAGTGAGTTTTTCATAAGGTTAAATGTAGTCATAATACAGAAGTACTCTTCATTCTGAGTTTATCTGTCTTCCTTTTGATGGGTATAAATGTCCTTTACTTTATAAATGGTGGTGGTGGTACATAAGCATTGTTTTGTCTTTATTTTAGATTTTTCTTTGCTTATACAACTTTCATCAATTCTGAATTAGTCCCCAAAATAAGGAGAAAATATTAGCCCAACCTATATCATCTTTCCTGATTATGAAAATAAGATTAGCATGTCCACTTAATCCTACTGTCTTCTGTTCTTCCATTATTTCTTCTGTTACTATGTCTTTAAATATATTTCTTCATGCTTTCCTGATTATTATTCTTTTAATTTCTTCTGTTGATGAGAATTTTATCATCATGCATTACAGTTTTACTGAATTAAATTATATCTCACCTAAATATTAAGTCACCTATCCACTTCCCCATAACCCTTCTCTGTTATTTGTTTTGTTCTTCTTACCATATCTGTCCCATTTATGTCTGAATTTCTTTCACTGTCTCCTTTCTTGGATTTTTCCCTCTTTTTCTCTGTCATTCTGCAGTTTATAAAACATGGAATTAAGACATAGTTTCCTTTTTAGAATCTTTTTTTCAGAACCCACTTTTCTGATCAGGCAGCCTATTAGTTCATGCAGCTCAGTTCAAGAAGTTAAATTTTCTTAATAACAGATTGTGAAGTGGGATTTGAGTATAGAATAAGGGTGCAATAAGTGCATATAAAGCTGTGAGCATGGTGGAAATGGGCTTTTTAATAATGTATTCAAAACTGTATATGTTTATACATGCATAGAGAGAGGCTGTTAAGAATATTCACATTTTTTGATACCTTTTTTTCCAGAGAATACATTTGAGGTGAAATTGCTGAAAAATAGCTCAGGCCTAGGATTCAGTTTTTCTCGAGAGGATAATGTTATACCCGAGCAAATGAACACCAGCATAGTAAGGGTTAAAAAGCTCTTTCCTGGACAGCCGGCTGCAGAAAGTGGACAAATTGATGTGGGAGATGTTATCTTAAAAGTGAATGGAGCCTCTTTGAAAGGATTGTCTCAACAGGTGAGCCCCCAGCCTGTGGAGTACAGCATTTTTAATGAGGCAGATCGGTCTTTCGGAATGAAATGGTTTAACGTGTCTTCATTTCTCATTCATGGTTCCCCCAGGAGGTCATATCCGCTCTCAGGGGAACGTCTCCAGAAGTATCCTTGCTCCTCTGTAGACCTCCACCTGGGGTGCTACCAGAAATTGACCCTGCTCTTTCGGTGAGACTGAGGAAAAGTACTTTACACTATTATAGAATGTCAACGAGTGATTAACTCAGTTGTAGTGGTTTCATCGTTGATTGATCTCCTGGGTTTCATCCTAGTTAATTCTTTAGCTGGGAGTATTATCTTACATGGGTCACATAACCTGCGAGTGTATTCAATGTTTATAATATAAAGTAATTCACTTTCTCTTCTCTCCCTTCTGATTCTAGGATTTGGGGAATTTATTTGCCAAACATAAGTAGAAAAAGATGTAAAATATTGGTTACAATAACCTTTTGTCCATTTCTTCATTGAATCAAATTTTAAAATATAATCCTCCTTCTGAGCTAGTTTAGATGAAAATGAGAATTATTTAAGATTTTTGGGGGGCCTTAATTTTTAATACTGGAAATCAGAGTAGGCAATTCATTTGTCCATTTCACTCTCTTGTATGACGGAATAGCTAAAAGACCCAAAATCTATTTTGATGGTTATTTATAAATTGCATACTAGTAGTTAGGAACCCACACATAAGTGAATAATAATCTAATTGAAAGCCTTTGTCCTATCTACTTAAAATAGTGTTCCATTACCAATGAACGTGATCACTGAGTATCAAAGACAGGAGTGTCTGGCCCCAGAAACTTTAACCCTTATACTGGGGAGAAGGAGGGAGTATTATAAAGACATTAACAGGGAACTAACGTTTCTGAAAGGTCATTGTCATTAGCATTTTAAGAGACGACATTGGTTTTGGTCATCAGATAGGAAGAACTGAGAAATTCTCTCAGTTCTTGAATATATATGTTGATACAATCTTTCTGGAAAGCAATCTGGAAATATTTAACAAGGCCTTTAAAAACATCTTATGTTCTAAATATAGAAAATTATACTTCTATTACAGAAAATTGCAACGAAATAATGAGAAACTCAGATGAAAACCTACATACAAAGAAGTTCTAGATTTCTATTAATAGTAAAAAGCTAGAAAGAACTCTGTATCCAATAAAAAGCTGTAGCCAGTTATAAGATTATTATACAGTTTATGCAGTATTTGCAAAGCATGTTTAAGGATTTCAGAAAATACTCATGGTAGAAACCTAAATTTTGAAAGCAAGATGCAAAGTACAATATATACTATGACTCTAATTCTGAATGAAAGTACAAGTTGTACAATATAAACAGTTCTTACTTTTACATATGATTTTTTTTCTCTAATGAGCATAAATTACTTTTATCAAGAAATTGAGTATTTTAACAGGAAGTACTGATGTTTAATTTGTTTATTTTCACCTAAATGAAAATATAAGTTAATACACGTTGTCACCCTGACCTTTTTAAATGTGTTTGTTACAGACCCCCTTGCACTCTCCAGCACAAGTACCTCTGAACAACAGCAAAGACCCTCCTCAGACAGCGTGTGCGGAGCAAGGCACCAGCTCAGATGAAAATGAGATGTCTGACAAAAACAGAAGACCATGCACGTCCCCATCCAGGAGAGATAGTTACAGTGACAGCAGTGAGAGTGGAGAAGATGACTTAGCGAAAGCTCCAGCAAAGATACCAAACATGAGCTGGAGCTCAGCTTTGCAACAGACTCTAAGTAACATGATGTCACAGGCACAAAGTCATCACGACACACTCAGGAGTCAAGAAGATCCCATTTGTACCATGTTTTACTATCCTCAGAAAGTACCTAATAAGCCAGAACATGAGGGCAGGTATTGTCAATATTGGGCTTCCCTGGTAGCTCAGCTGCAATGCAGGAGACACTGGTTCAATTCCTGGGTCGGGAAGATCCTGTGGAAAAGGGTTAGGCTACCCACTCCAGTATTCTTGGGCTTCCCTGGTGGTTCCATCAGTAAAGAATCCGCCTGCAATGCGGGAGACCTGGGTTTGATCCCTGGGTTGGGAAGATCCCCTAGAGAAGGGCATGGCAACCCACTCCAGTATTCTTGCCTGGAGAATCCCCATGGACAGAGGAGCCTGGCGGGCTACAGTCATGGGGTCACAGAGAGTCGGACACAGCTGAGCAACTTTCACTTTCTTTCACTTTGTGTATATTCAGGTCCAACTGTATTTGTTCAAGTTTTTTATTGTTTGTTTTTTTTTCTATGATGTCATCCAAAATAACTACAAGAGAAAGGCTCTTTATTTCTTTTTTTTTTATTATGTTGAAACACACATTAGGCTTCTGATAACATTAGCTTCAGCCTTAGCTCCAAAATTAACAACTGGGAATCAAAAATATATTTATTTAACTTTTCTCACTGATTTGTGCAGCTTAAAGAGATCGACAGAGAATAAAAATCAGTAATATTAGCACATAACAGATGTGAAATAAATTCATAGTCCAGAATCAAACTAAAAATGATCTCACTAAAAAGCAGGTGTAAATGTTTTTTAAACATTCTCTATCTGTGGTACAAACTTACTATATTGGCATTGCAATGTGTTTGAAAATAGTCTTGCTTTGTCTCTGTAGTAACCCTCTTCCCCCTCGACCACTGGATGTAACTCCTGGGCAGAGCTGTCAATCTCAATCAGAATCTCTTCCCATAAATGCAATGGATAAATATCATACACATCACACTTCTGAACCAACTAGACAAGAAAGCTTAACATCTTTGAAAAATGACTTGGAAAACCACCTTGAAGACTTTGAACTGGTGAGTTATTTCCTTTGTATAAAGAACATTCTATATTTTCTCAAGTAAAATGTAGTTCCTCAAGTAAAATACACAGCTTCCCTTTAGGGAAATTGCTGTCCTTTAGATCAGCCTCGTATCTATGCTCAGTAAACAGACAACACATCTGCCGTGTTTCTCTGCTAAGAATTCAGGGAAAAGACAAAAAGACTTGGGTACACGTCCTGACTCTCCCAGTGACTTGCTATAATTTGGCAGATGCTATGGATGAATTACTTAATTCTTCTGAGTTTTAGCAATTTTAGCTGTAAAATGGGACTAGTAACCTCATGGTATTGTGGTAAGTATTAAATGAAATAATATATATAGAGCACCTAGCCCAGTACCTATTATTTCCCAAACTCGACGAGTTACCTGTTTACTCTTTAATCAAGTTTGAACGTAATTTCATTCTCTTCCACACTGTTTTATGGGTGCCTAAATGGAATCCTTTATACTAATAACCCTAGAACTTCTAAACTTACAAATTCACTTTGGAAGTCACATTTCTAATAGAAATAACATCCCTTGGACATAAACAGTGATAGCACAATCATCTGAAGAAAAAGAAAGAGAATCTGAGTTTTGTCATTTCTGTCATTCTGTCTGACCACTTGGAGTTTTTAATTTCAAATGTAAAAGGTGAAAAAATTTGTTTGAAAAAAAATTTACGAAGTCTAAATTTTTTGGTAGTTCCAATTTTTGATAAATATAGTATTTTTTGAATTTGAAAAAAATAATATCCTTAACACTGATTCAAAGTCACCCTTTTAATACATTTTTTTGCTACCTAAGTAATAAATACTTACTATAGAAAAGTTAGAAAAGATTAAAACCATCACTAGTCAGAACCCATAAACACTTTAATCTTTCCAAGCACTTTGTTTCCCTATAATTGTGTGTGTGTGTGTGTGTGTGTGTGTAGCATCTACATCTTCAATTTCATTCTCAGCAGTAGAGTGAAAATAATCTTTGGATGATTTCCTTAGAAATCTGTCATCACGCCTAGAAGCCCTAAGCAACCCTTGTGCCACAGTTAAAATCTTAAAATAAAAATTTTTCATACAACTAAATACATCAAGTTGTGATATTTAATCACCCAGACTTCATGTTTTTACCCAAGAAAAGCTTTCTTCTGTTGCTCTTGGCATGGGTGTTTTGTGTTTTTTTGTTTATTCTGAAAATATAAGAATTGAAGCTTGAGTAAGTTCTGGGTCAGCTATCTCCGGACAAGCACATAATGTTGAATTTAAACCCAACTTTTATTTTGCATTGGCAGGCAAGAGGTTGGAGCGGTACCTTCTGTCTAGAACTAGACATACATACCTGCCTTCTTTACTTGGGCAAGTTAAGCAGCCTTTTAAGGTTTAGTTTTCTCCTGTGTTAATCAATGGAAAGAATAGTTGTCTTTCTCTTTGTACTGCAAAATAGAATCACTGTTTCTTTCCTTAGGAGGTGGAACTCCTGATTACCCTAAATAAGTCGGAAAAAGGAAGCCTGGGCTTCACAGTAACCAAAGGCAATCAGAGCATTGGTTGTTACGTTCACGACGTCATTCAGGATCCAGCCAAAAGTGATGGGAGGCTGAGACCTGGGGACCGGCTCATCAAGGTAAGACATTTGAGCAGACTGTGTTTGTGCCAGTGTGGCTAGACAGGTGGTGCTAGTGGTAAAGAACCCACCCGCCAATGCAGGAGACGCACATTCACGATCCCTGGGTGGGGACGACCCCCTGGAGTAGGGCATGGCAACCCACTCCAGTATTCTTGCCTGGAGAATCCCATGGACACAAGAGCCTGGCGGGCTACAGTCCATAGGGTCGCAAAGAGTCGGACACGACTGAAGTGACTGAGCATTGCAGCAGGGCCAGAGATCAAGCCAGTGCTGCAGAAGGAAAACCAAGAAGGTTGAGTTGATATAATGCTCTATTTCTCCATTTGGTTTATGTTTTCCTTCTCCACCTCTTATAAATAAAGGCCTTTATATAGTCACAGTTTGGAAAGACTTTCAACAAGCAATCTTGAGTCTCAGAAAGAGAAAGTTTCTTAAATTGCTCTAAGAATAAATTTTCTATATTAGCAAAGCAATAACATCTGTATTAGCAATAGTAATAGCATTATTATTTCATTTATAATTACTTGGTCTTTGTGCTCATGATTTCCACAGTAAAGAAGATTATTAGTAAACTAGAGACTAGACTCTCTTTTTTTTTTTGCTGCACTGGGGTCTTTGTTGCAGCACATGGGGGGCTTTGCTCAGTGCAGCGTGCAGTCTTCTCGTGTTGTGGCACATGGGCTTCTTCTAATTGCAGTGTGCAGGTTCTGTAGTAGCACTGCATGGATTTCATTGCCCCGTGGCATGTGGGATCTTAGTTCCCCCACCAGGGATCAAACCCATGTCTCCTACATTGCAAGGCAGATTCTTAACCACTGGACCACCAGGGAAGTGTCCCTAGAGACCACTCTTCATTGTGAATCTCCTACTAGCCAAAATAGATTATATGGAACATTAGGGAAATTACTATATTTTGTCAGCAACTTCTGTGTTCCAAAAACTGTAATCCCACTTTGGCCCTTTCTCATCTCTGTAGGTTAATGACACAGATGTTACAAACATGACTCACACAGATGCAGTGAACCTACTCCGAGCTGCGCCCAGGACAGTCAGATTAGTTCTTGGCCGAGTTCTGGAATTACCCAGGATGCCAGTGCTGCCTCATTTGCTACCTGATATCACATTTACGTGCAACAGAGAGGAGTTGGGTAATGGCAAATTCAAGCTTTGGGCAGTGTGACTTTTCTTGGATAGATTAAAAGTACATACTGTTAAGCCTAAGGAAACAAATATTTTTCTATTTCCTGAAGGTTTTTCCTTATCTGGAGGTCGTGACAGCCTGCATCAAGTGGTGTATGTTAGTGATATCAGTCCGAGGTCAATCGCAGCCACAGAGGGTAATCTCCAGCTCCTAGACGTCATCCACTATGTGAACGGAGTCAGCACACAAGGAATGACTCTGGAGGAAGCTAAGAGAACATTAGACATGTCACTTCCTTCAGTGGTGCTGAAAGCTACAAGGTACTCCACCATCATTCATGGATTTTTGTGTGTGTGCACATGCATTTCAGGCCGTTAGATTCTCTTAAAGATATTCCTGAATTAGTAATTCACAGACTAAATGGATGGGGAATTAGTAAAGATTACGTGTTTCCTTCATGATGGTCAAATGGCTGTGTCAGTCTCGTGACTCATGTGCATCCCACACTGTCTAGACCAATCTTCAGACAGTTCTCACTGATCATAGTAGTCAAGCAAGGACTGTATGCCGATTGCCTTAGACGTAAATTCAGATGAGTCCTGATGAGGCAAAGGAATGAGAATATATTGGTTGGCCCTGGCAAGTCCTACCTGATTCCCAGAGCTGGAACACAGTCTGTCCTCCCAGAACCTCATATCTACAACCAATGAGGCATAGACTCGCATCCACTATACCTTCTGACCATTTCCCATTATAAGAAATGCAAATAGCAACTTTTCTTTCTTTCTTTAATAATGGAAATAATTTTTTTTAATGTATGTGTTAGTTTCCTGCTACCAAATGACTACAAATTTAGTGGCTTAAACCAATAAAAATTAATTATCTTAACAGTTCTGGAAGCCAGAAATATAAAACGGTCTCATTGGGTTAAAAATCGAAGTGTTAGCAGAGCTGCATCCCTTCCAAAGGAGAAAATCATCTCCTTGCCTTTTCCTCCTTTTAGACATTGGCCATCTTTCTTGGCTCATGGCCCTCAGTCATCCTTAAAGCCAGTGATCACAGCACCCTTGGTCATCCTGTCTGTCTGACTCTGACATTCCTACCTTCCTGTTTAACTTATAAGGACCCTTGTGATATCATGAGATAATCCAGGATAATCTCTTAGTCTCGAGATCTTTAATTTACTCTCTCCTGCAAAATTCTTTTTGCCATGTAAGATAACATATTCAAAAGTTCTGGGGATTATAATGCAGACATCTTTCGAGCCATTACTCTGCCTTCCACAAGGACATGAACCCAGGCTTTTTAGATTACAGTCTTATATTACATAAAAGAAAAATTCACATTTGTGTCTGTGACGCAGGATGGACTTTACATAGTATGTATTCCACCATATAGGAACAGTTAATAAATCATTTGATCATAAGCCTATTTCTCCTTCTGAACCTTTAAGTTCGATTGTATACTTTTCCCCTTGAACATAATTCCTGACCAGTTTCCCTCAATATTTCTAAAAATTTGATTGCCTACAGTTATTTTCATAAATGTAGCTGAATGTTAATTAGTGGAGGAGAGAAGTGTTCAGACAACCTGGGAAAATGTTTTTCTGATTCTACTAACCATAGATCTAGAATTTTTTGCCTCCAGATTACTAGAGCATCTCTTGAAAAAAAAAGTGGAAGTGTTGGTCAGTCTGTCGTGTCCAACTCTTTGTGACCCCATGAACTGACTGTAGCCTGCCAGGCTCCTCTGTCCACAGAATTCTCCAGGCAAGAATGCTGGAATGGGTTGCCATTTCCTGCTCCAAGGGATCTTCCCAACCCAGGGATCAAACCCAGGTCTCCCGCATTGCAGATAGATTCTTTACCATCTGAGCCACCAGAACATCCCTTTCCTCAGGTCTAAAATCAGTTTTTTTCATCTACTTTCGTCTTTGCTGAAGTCACTAAAGATACAGCTCAGTTCAGTTCAGTTCAGTTCAGTCGCTCAGTCGTGTCTGACTCTTTGCAACCCCATGAATTGCAGCATGCCAGGCCTCTCTGTCCATCACCAACTCCCGGAGTTCACTGAGACTCACGTCCATCGAGTCAGCGATGCCATCCAGCCATCTCATCCTCTGTCGTCCCCTTCTCCTCCTGCCCCCAATCCCTCCCAGCATCAGAGTCTTTTCCAATGAGTCAGCTCTTCACATGAGGTGGCCAAAATACTGGAGTAGTCCCATTACCTTCCCCTTCATCTTGCTTCCAGCTACAAACTAGCCAGTTGTGATTTTATTATTTAAAGAAGTGATTCTTAATCTTTTTTCAGTCACAAATATCTCCTTCCAGCATATATAGATGAAGACTGATAAAATCTTGTCTACAGCATCAGAAAGTACATAGACCCCTCAAAGTGAAAGTGAAGTGAAGTTGCTCAGTCGTGTCTGACTCTTTGCGACCCTGTGGACTGTAGCCTACCAGACTTCCCCATCCATGGGATTCTCCAGGCAAGAATACTGGAGTGGGTTACCATTTCCTTCTCCAGGGGATCTTCCCAACCCAGGGATCGAACCCAGGTCTCCCACATTGGAGGCAGACTTTTTAACCTCTGAGCCACCAGGGAAGCGGACCCATGAAGCCCATCCAAAATAAAACTCGAGGCAAAATGGTTAATAGATAGTTTGAAGGATACTTAAGCAAATATCTTAAATAATTTACAATTTTGTTTTCTTTCTTTTTCTATTTTAAACAACACAGAGATGGTCATCCAGTGGTTCCCAGTTCCAAGGGGTCTGCTCTTTCAGCTTCAAAGTCAGCCAAAGCCAATGGTAAGGATACAGTGGTTTTTTTTTTTTTTTTTTTTTTTATGATACAAGTACTTATGGAGAGGTAACTATCTTTTCCCAAAAGCAAGTTTGGGTACTGTCAATATAGTGTTCTATTGCCCTTACAGACTATTTTGTAGAATCTAAGTGAAAAAGTGACATTTAAATAAAAGCTTGTCTAAAATTCAGTGCATGATAGGAAAGAGTGGAGCAGCATGGACCCTAGGATTTAAAGCCAGACAGACCTGAGTTCATTAGGTCCCGTGTAACCTTAGGAAGTTACTTGATCTATATCTAAGCCTCTGTTTTCTACCATAGAGATGAAAAGATTATTATAAAAGTATCTACCTTATAAGGTTATAATGAGGCATAAATACAATAATATGTCAACTTATTACAATGATTGTCACATAATAATTTATTCAGGCAGTTACTGAATTTCTTTTCTGTGACAGACAGAGTTCTGGGCATTGTGAGTATAGCGATGAGTAAACAAAGCATCTGTCTTATAATCTAGCATAGTAATAGAAATTATAGTATTAATAGTGGTGGCAGCAGTTAAGATTAATTTAATGCTTTTTCTGGACTAAGCATTCTTCCAGGTGCTCAGATACTCACAACAACCCTGTGAGACTGTTATATCCTCCTTTTATAGAAGCAAAAGCCAAGGCCCTGAAAAGTATGATAGCTTGCCCAAGCTCAAAGGATAAATAAATAGTCAAAGCAGAATTTAAACCTAAGATGTCTGACTCCATGCTCTCATTTACATAATCAGACTTGGTAAATGTAGTTTTTATTGGCAGTATTCATACCATATAAGAATGTTAGGCACAGGGGAATGTGGTCAAACTTAGAGTGTTTGAAATGTAAATCCAGTACTTCTTTATAGAGCTAAACTTTTAGGGTATTTGGCCACCACCATGCTCAGAAGCTCAGTCGTGTCCAACTTTTTGCAACCCCATGGACTGTAGCCCACCAGGCTCCTCTGTCCATGGGATTGTCCAGACAAGAATACTGGAGTAGGTTGCCATTTCGTTCTCCAGGGGATCTTCCCCACCCAGGGATCGAATCTGGGTCTCTTGCTTTGCAGGCAGATTTGTTATCCTCTGAGCCACCCAGGAAGCGCAATAGTATCTAAGTACCAAAACAGCTCAGAGAAATATGACAGCTGCAGCCACGGTTTGATTATCTTCTGAAAGCTAAAACACATCTGTTTCTCTCCTCCTCTGTTATCTTGAATGCCTTAGGGGCCCTTCCTGCTGCTCTCTGGTAATTCTGGTTCACAGTAGAGTCAGACTAGGTCACACAACAGTCAGGAGAGCATTTGTCTAGTGACCTCCGAGACAACTCAGAAGTTCATAACTTTCAAGCCTGAGGAAAGTAGCTGTGCCCTGCCCTCCTTGTAGAAACTGCCTAGTAATCTGTCTTTATGGGATTCTCTGACCTAATTTCTTTATGAATTCTGAAAAATCATATAATATCATTCCTTAGGAATTCTCTTGCAATGCTGAATATGTAAAATGGTACAACCATTTTGGAAAGCAGTTTGCCAATGTCTTAAAAATTTAAACATACCTACTGTGTGATCTAGTCATTCCACTTCTTTGTTTACTCAGGAGAAATGAAGCCATATATCCAGAGACAAAAACTTGTCCAGAAATTTTTTTAGCAGCTTTCTTTGTAACTACCAAAATCAGAAACCACTCAAATGACCAAGAACTGTTGAATGAATAACCATTTGTATAAACAGCCTATGGAAAAACCCTAATGAACTTTTTGGCCAACCCAATAATATATTCAAACAGTAGAATATTACTCAGCAATAAAAATGAATAGACTGTTGATACATGCAACAGCATAATTAAAATAAACTCAAAATAAGTATGCTGAGTGAAAGAAACCAAATATAATAATAATACAAAATAATACAAAAAGGAATTCATATTATATTATTCAGTTTATACAAAATTCTACAAAAATGCAAGTTAATCTGTAGTGCCAAAGCAGATCAGTGGTTGCCTGAGGACAGAGGGCGAGAGAGCAGGGACAGGGGAGAGGTTGCAAATTATAAACTGTTTGTTTCATACCATTGCAATATGATTCCTTTGAACGAGTGGTTCAATTTTTGGTACCCTGTTTAATTATTTTTCCTGGCAATTTAATAAAGTATCTCCTAGAAATAATCTAATTTTTTCAAATACATACATTTTTAACTGTAGAGAAAACAATCTCATTTTTAATATTTGTATTGAATTTTTGTGCTGAAGGCTAAGAGTTAAAATCAGCATTTGGTTTAGAAACATAGTCTCCAGTTATATCCATACTTATTTTCCTGTGTTAAATCGATAGTCTTTGTGAAATGAGATAAAGGATCTGCTATCTTTCCGGTGACTATAGTTCAGCACCTACAATTTCTCTCCCATTTAGTTGGGAAAATCTATATTCATTTTCAAATAGTAGAAACACTTAGACCAAACTGAGCTTTTATACCAACTTTTTTTTCTTTTTTTTTTAAAGAAAACTAGTTGACTTTGTCCGTGGAATAAACCCTCCTCTAAGATTTGATTCCATCTAGTTGATTTAAAATCACATGGTGTTATGACCTCTCAGTATATTAATAAAAATAAGAACATGCTTAGAAATTGTCGGTGTTCTTTCACTATTATCCCTAATGTGGTTCTGAGTGGCTCATCTTTTTCTTTCTGTTCTTCCTTCAGGTCCTCACATTGTGGAGCCTTGTGGCAAACCTTCACTCACACCTAATAACTCGTTCTCCAAGGTAAGTGAAAGACCACCTTCTTTAGATACCTTCTTTAGTATTGATTTTAGATACATGTACTTAGTAAGCAGATTTTATTTTCTTGGGCTCCAAAATCACTGCAGGTGGTAACTGCAGCCATGAAATTAAAAGACACTTGCTCCTTGGAAAGAAAGCTATACAAACCTAGACAGTGTGTTAAAAAGCAGAGACATCACTTAGCTAACAGAGGTCCCTAGTGTCAAAGTTGTGCTTATTCCAGTAATTGTGTATGGATGTGAGAAAGTGAAAGTCACTCAGTCGTGTCAAACTCTTTGCAACCCCATGGACTATACAGTCCTTGGAATTCTCCAGGCCAGAATACTGGAGTGGATAGCCTTTCCCTTCTCCAGGGGATCTTTCCAACCCAGGGATCGAATCCAGGTCTCCCACATTACAAGCAGATTTCTTTACCACCTGAGCTACAAGAGAAGCCCATGGATGTGACAGTTGGATCATATAGAAGGCTGAACACCAAAGAATTGATGATTTCAAATTGTGGTGTTAGAGAAGACTCTTGAGAGTCTCTTGGACTGCAAGGAGATCAAACCAGTCAATCCTAAAGAAAACCCTGAATATTCATTGGAAGTGAAAGGTTGTTGCTAAATCATGCAAAGATGCCAGGATTCTTGGCCTCTGAAGGAGAAGAATTCAATCTGGGGCCCAAGACGAGACTTGATCACTCAGAGCTTTTGTGTAATAAAGTTTTATTAAAGTATAAAGGAGATAGAGAAAGCTTCTGACATAGACATCAGAAAGGGGTAGAAAGAGTACCTGCTTGCTAGTGTTAGCAATGGAGTTATATACTCTCCAATGAATCAAAAGAATGTCTGGAGGTTGTAAAGATCTCACCAGGCCAACTCCCATAATTTACATTTTAAGATAACAGGATTAGCCAGAAGGTTTAATCCAGAGACTATCCTCAGGCAGGATACATTATTGTTATATAGACCTATTCCCATAATTTACATTTTAAGATAACAGGATTAGCCAGAAAGTTTAATCCAGAGACTGTCCTCAGGCAGGATACATAATCCTAAGGAATGTAGAGGGTAAAAAAAAAGTTTGTCCTTTCTTCCTCCTTGAGAATTCCAGACCCCTCTCTCCTTGGGGACCCCTAGACTTCTTATCAACCTGCCTAGGAAATGACTCTCTCATTCCCCTCTTTTCTTTTAGGAGAATTATGTTGCCAAGGGAAAAGGCGTCATTTTCATTCCGTAACTACTTCCTACTGTTTAGGGATGTGGTCCCTATATTGTTGAGGCAACATATTCTCCTAACGCTCATATTGAGGGTCTCTGATCCAGGGGCCCCAAGTAATAGTTGGAGGAGGCTGGTGGCACCGTAGGAGCTTGGACAACCATTTGTAACTTAAAAACTAGAAACAAATCCAATTACACAGTTACAAATGCAGGAAACAAACAGCAAAAATAGAACCATCAGAATTATTGTAATTAAGATAGTTTAAAAGTCACGTTATGTCCATAGTTACATCAGTCCTTCTTAGGATTGTTAGATGTCATCAGTTGAAGAAGAAGCATCACACATGATTGTTGTCGAAGGTATTCGCAGACTTGGAGAAAGTCTTTTCCTTGAAGTGGAGATGTCCACCATGGGAAGCCTTCCACTGACGAAGAAGGCCGTGCTCCACAGACCCAGCAGTTAGATTGATTGTGAAATGCTGAGTAGGAGTGAGCCCAGGACAGGAAGGCATTGTCTTGAGGATCAAACGGCAGACTCTGGATTTTTAGAGTCAGCAGAAGTAGGCTCACATAGATTATCAGGCCCATCTTTGGGCTCATCTAGACAGTCCCATTATGGAAGCGGATCGGGAAGAAAGTGGGCCAGGGGCTTCAGTAAGTACGGCGTAAGTTGCCCCAGTATCTAAAAGGAAATTGACAGATTGGCCCCTCACAGTTATTGATAGTCTGAGTTCCTCAGGTGTAATTAGGGCGGGAGCTTGTGTGGGGACCTTCAAGTCCTGAGTCCAACCCGTGAAACCTACGCCTCTGGGGGCAGTCTCTCTTCCAGTGTGGTCCTTTGCAGACCGAACATGGAGCTGGGGGTGGCTTAGGTGCCTGAGGGCAATTCCGCTTCAGATGCCCCTCCTTTCCACAGTAATAGCAAGCCCATCCCTTTTCACCTGGGTCCCTCTGGGCATTTTTCTCAGGCTGTTTAAGAACAGCCATTTCAAGGGCTTCTGCCTTTTCCTTTGTCTTTTTCTGCCTTTCTTTTCCTCATATTCCCTACCATAATAGACTGTCTGAGCCAGTTGTAACAGATTATCTAAAGACTGATTTGGTCCATACGCCCATTTCAGTAGCTTACGGCAGATATCTGGAGCTGACTGAGTGAGAAATCTATCTTTTAAGATCACTTTTCCCTCTTCACTTTCGGGATCAATCTCAGTGAATCTTCAAAGGGCTTCTCTCAGTCTATCTAGGAATTTACTAGGAGCTTCCTTCTCCTCCTGTTCTATGTTTGCCAATTTGCCATAGTTTAAAGGCTTAGAACGCGCCTGCCTGAGTCCTTCAAGAATACACCTAACAAAATGACTCTGATCCCATCCTCCTTTAGCTGTGTTGTAGTCCCAATCTGGTTCTGTAGTTGGGACCACCTGATTCCCAGTGGGGAGGGTGGTTATCTCGTCCTCCCTCTTCCCTACTGATTCATTATCAAATCATTCATCTCCATAAGTGACCGCTTTTCCCAAAACTCGAGTTTTTGAGTAGGGAGTCAGCATTTGTCCCAAGATATACATCACATCCTTCCAAGTAAGGTCATAAAGCAGAGTAACACCTTTAAAAGCTCTAATATATTTTTCTGGGTCCTCTAAATAGTCTCCTATATCCTCCTTGATTCTTTGTATTTCATGATAAGAAAAAGGCTTATTAACTCTCATAGACTGATTATTTCTCCCAGTGGGTGCTTCATGAAGAGGCAACAGCTTGTGTGGCTGTTCCTCAGTCTCTCTGGCTGCTCTGCGCATATGATCCCAGGGATAGATTGGAGAAACCTGCTTTTCTTTATCTCTTTGTCTCCTGTCTTCCATCTCATCTAGCAAAGTAGGAGGACTGGAGGGAGCTGGAGGAGTCACCCTTAGGGTGACTAAGGTGTGACAAATCTGTACCCTTAGGACGTAAGTCTGGCATATTTCGCAGACAGAAAAAGGGCAACACGTAGGCTACTTCTACCCATTTCCCTTGTTTTCTACAGAACCGGTCTAATTGTAAAACAGTTTTATACTTAAGAGACCCTCCAACCAGCCATCCTTCGCCATCCTCCATTGGATACCGTGGCCACGCAGTATCATGTAGGAAGACCAGGTGTGTCTTCTTTAAGCCCTGGGAATCAAATCTATCCCAGTTTTTCAGGATACAGTTCAAAGGAGTGAGGCTGGAATTGTTAGCTCCCATCTATAAGAGAGGAAAAAAGGGACCAGGGCCATCTTTCTACCGGAGACGTCCCTCCCTGCTCTAAATGGGGGTGTAGACAGACTTTACACCAAAGCTTTCCTTCCCTAGTCAGACTTAGTCTGTCCCTTACTGACACAGGCGACCTACTCGTCCCTCCCAGTTCTACAAAGAGACGTGGTGGAGATGCACCGGGGGTAGACCTGAAGGCATCCCTAACTGCCGTCCAGCTCCTCACCATTAAAACCTTGCTTGCCTCTGAGGCCACCCGGGGTGCAATCAGAGTAACCTTCCGAAATGCCTCCCAGGCTAAACCGCTGGGAGAAACGTTCGTCACCTGAGTGCCTATGCACGACCCTGAGTATATTCTGACCACAATAAGACTGATAAAAACGTAAAACTGAAATGTTTCTTCCAAGCATCACCACACCAGTATAAGAGCCTCCTCTGGCCCACTAAGAGCCAGTGTTACCAAAGGAAAAAAACCCATTGTAGTTTCAATCTGAGTAACCTAGTTCCAATCTGAGTAACCTTTAACCTCAGAGATGCTCTTGTAGCCAGAGCTCCATCTAACTTCCAAACTTTCGATTTCTAGTGAGGCTAGGTGCTTCCTGGCTACCAATCCAAATTTGGGACCTAAGTCATAGTACACAGTACCAGCATAAATCACAAGTCTCTCTTTTTTTTTTTTTTTTTCACAAGTCTCTTGGAAGTCTGTGATCCAACAGATTAGATTCGTACTTCTAATTTCCAAGGAGTTATGAAATGGTCAAAGAGACCGAAAAGTTTGACCGAGAAAGGAGAGTTCAGTCCACATGTTTTGCCCATTTCTGGTCGGTCACCGAAGGAGATGTTGGGTGCCTCTTGGCATTGGCAGGTCGGTATAAACCCCTGACAGGTTTCTGCCATAAGCCGTATGAGGTCACCATGGAACCGCAGAGCAGGGCTCCTCACTTGCTTCACGCAGGGTGTTTCATTCGTTCACGCAAAACACCGTAGAGTTAGTAAAGTACAGCAGAAAACATGTTCACTAGGAGAACAAAAACTAGAGCTCCAAGCATCCTTACCTTGTCCTGAAGGATCCCAGACAAGCCCCCAAGATGAAAGGTTGTTGCTGAATCACACAAAGACGCTGGGATTCTTGTCCTCCAGAGGAGAAGAATTCAATCCGAGTCCAGAGACGAGGCTTGATCGCTCAGAGCTTTTGTGTAATAAAGTTTATAAAGGAGACAGAGAAAGCTTCTGACATAGACATCAGAAGGGGGTGGAAAGAGTACCGCTTGCTAGTGTTAGCGATGGAGTTATATACTCTCCAATGAATTAAAAGAATGTCTGGAGGTTGTAAAGACCTCACCAGACCTACTCCCATAATTTAGCCTTGGAGTGCAGAATGAAGCAGGGCAAAGACTAATAGAGTTTTGCCAAGAGAATGCACTGGTCATAGCAAACACCCTCTTCCAACAACACAAGAGAAGACTCTACACATGGACATCATCAGATGGTCAACACCGAAATCAGATTGATTATATTCTTTGCAACCAAAGATGGAGAAGCTCTATACAGTCAGCAAAAACAAGACTGGGAGCTGACTGTGGCTCAGATCATGAACTCCTTATTACCAAATTCAGACTTCAATTGAAGAAAGTGGAGAAAACCACTAGACCATTCAGGTATGACCTAAATCAAATCCCTTATGATTATACAGGAGAAGGCAATGGCACCCCACTCCAGTACTCTTACCTGGAAAATCCGATGGACAAAGGAGCCTGGTAGGCTGCAGTCCATGGGGTTGCACAGAGTCAGACATGACTGAAGCGACTTTACTTTCACTTTTCACTTTTCATGCATTGGAGAAGGAAATGGCAACCCATTCCAGTGTTCTTACCTGGAGAATCCCAGGGACGGGGGAGCCTGGTGGGCTGCCGTCTATGAGGTTGCACAGAGTCGGACATGACTGAAGCGACTTAGCAGCAGTAGCAGCAGCATGATTATACAGTGGAAGTGAGAAATAGATTTAAGGGACTAGATCTGATAGATAGAATGCCTGATGAACTATGGACAGAGGTTCGTGACATTGTACAGAAGACAGGGATCAAGACCATCCCCATGGAAAAGAAATGCAAAAAAGCAAAATGGCTGGCTGGGGTGGCCTTACAAACAGCTGTGAAAAAAAGAGAAGCGAAAAGCAAAGGAGAAAAGGAAAGATATAAGCATCTAAATGCAGAGTTCCAAAGAATAGCAAGGAGAGATAAGAAAGCCTTCCTCAGCTATCAGTGCAAAGAAATAGAGGAAAACAACAGAATGGGAAAGACTAGACATCTCTTCAAGAAAATTAGAGATATCAAGGGAACAGTTCATGCAAAGATGGGCTCGAAAAGGACAGAAATGGTATGGACCTAACAGAAGCAATAGATATTAAGAAGAGGTGGCAAGAATACACAGAAAAACTGTACAAAAAAGATCTTCACGACCAAGATAATCACAATGATGTGATCACTCACCTAGAGCCAGACATCCTGAAATGTGAAGTCAAGTGGGCCTTAGAAAGCATCACTACGAACAAAGCTAGTGGAGGTGATGGAATTCCAGTTGAGCTATTTCAAATCCTGAAAGATGATGTTGTGAAAGTGCTGCACTCAATATGCCAGCACATTTGTAAAACTCAGCAGTGGCCACAGGACTGGAAAAGGTCAGTTTTCATTCCAATCCCAAAGAAAGGCAATGCCAAAGAATGCTCAAACTACCACACAGTTGCACTCATCTCACACACTAGTAAAGTAATGCTCAAAATTCTCCAAGCCAGGCTTCAGCAATCCGTGAACCATGAACTTCCAGATGTTCAAGCTGGTTTTAGAAAAGGCAGAGGAACCAGAGATCAAATTGCCAACATCCGCTGGATCATCAAAAAGCAAGAGAGTTCCAGAAAAACATCTATTTCTGCTTTATTGACTATGCCAAAGCCTTTGACTGTGTGGATCACAATAAACTGTGGAAAATTCTGAAAGAGGTGGGAACACCAGACCACCTGACCTGCCTCTTGAGAAACTTGTATGCAGGTCAGGAAGCAACAGTTAGAACTGGACATGGAACAACAGACTGGTTCCAAATAGGAAAAGGAGTACATCAAGGCTGTATATTGTCACCCTGCTTATTTAACTTCTATGCAGAGTATATCATGAGAAATGCTGGGCTGGAAGAAGCACAAGCTGGAATCAAGATTGCCAGGAGAAATATCAATAACCTGAGATATGCAGATGACACCACCCTTATGGCAGAAAGTGAAGAGGAACTAAAAAGCCTCTTGATGAAAGTGAAAAAGGAGAGTGAAAAAGTTGGCTTAAAGCTCAACATTCAGAAAACTAAGATCATGGCAAATAGATGGGGAAACAGTGGCTGACTTTATTTTTCTGGGCTCCAGAATCACTGCAGATGGTGACTGCAGCCATGAAATTAAAAGATGCTTACTCCTTGGAAGGAAAGTTATGACCAACCTAGATAGCATATTCAAAAGCAGAGACATTACTTTGCCAACAAAGGTCCGTCTAGTCAAGGCTGTGGCTTTTCCAGTGGTCATGTATGGATGTGAGAGTCAGACTGTGAAGAAAGCTGAGCACTGAAGAATTGATGCTTTTGAACTGTGGTGTTGCAGAAGACTCTTGAGAGTCCCTTGGACTGCAAGGAGATGCAACCAGTCCATCCTAAAGGAGATCAGTCCTGGGTGTTCATTGGAAGGACTGATGATGAACCTGAAACTCCAGTACTTTGGCCATCTCATGCAAAGAGTTGACTCATTGGAAAAGACCCCGATGCTGGGAGGGATTGAGGGCAGGAGGCGAAGGGGACGACAGAGGATGAGATGGCTGGATGGCATCACCGACTCGATGCACATGAGTTTGGGTGAACTCTGGGAGTTTCTGATGGACAGGGAGGCCTGGTGTGCTGCATTCATGGGGTAGAAAAGAATAGGACAGACTGAGGGACTGAACTGAAGATAATGGGATTAGCCAGAAGGTTTAATCCAGAGACTGTCCTCAGGCAGGATACATTATTATTGGAGAAGGCAATGGCACCCCACTCCAGCACTCTTGCCTGGAAAATCCCATGGACGGAGGAGCCTGGTAGGCTGCAGTCCATGGGGCCGCTAAGAGTCAGACACGACTGAGCAACTTCACTTTCATTTTTCACTTTCATGCATTGGAGAAGGAAATGGCAAGTCACTCCAGTATTCTTGCCTGGAGAATCCCAGGGATGGGAGAGCCTTGTGGGCTGCCGCCTCTGGGGTCGCACAGAGTCGGACACAACTGAAGCGACTTCGCAGCATATAGACCTACTCCCATAATTTACATTTTATGAGAACAGGATTAGTCAGAAGGTTTAATCTAGAGACTGTCTCAGGCAGGATACATAATCCTAAGGAATGTAGAGGGGGAAAAAATAGTTTGTCCTTTCTTCCTCCTTGAGAATTCCAAACCCCTCTCTCCTTGGGGACCCCTAGACTTCTTATCAACCCGCCTAGGAAATGACTCTCTCAGAAGGACTGATGCTGAAGCTTCAATACTTTGGCCACCTGATGTGAAGAACCAACTCATTGGAAAGGACCCTGATGCTGGGAAAGATTGAGGGCAGGAGGAAAAGGGGGCAGCAGAAGATGAGACGGTTAGATAGCATTACCAACTCAATGGACATGAACTTGAGCAAACTCCAGAAGATAGTGAAGGACAGGGAAGCCTGGCATGCTGCAGTCCATGGGGTCACAAAGGGTCAGACATGACTTAGCGACTGAACAACAACAATAGGACTTAGTAAGTAACTCACACAGTGGAAAGCCCAACACAAGTAACCCTTCATCACTGGGCACACATTCAGCTCTTGGTGGTGGTGTGACTAAGTCGTGTTCAACTCTTGGGAGCACATGGACTGTAGCCTGCCAGGTTCCCCTGTCCATGGGATTCTCCAGGCAAGAACACTGGAGTGGCTTGCCATTTCCTTCTCCAGGGGATATTCCCAACCCAGGAATCAAACCCGGGCCTTCTGCATTGCAGGCAGATTCGTTACTTAGTGAGCTACGAGGGAAGCCCACATTCAGCTCTTAAATAGGCTAATTACTTACATAGATAGCTTTAGTGCTGTGATTTTTTGATTAACGTGCACAGTTCTTTTGGTTGTCTCTTAGATATCCAGAAGAGAAGATGTAGTTAAGAGTGGGTTAACATTGACCAGCAGTGACTCTCAAATGACAAGTCTCTAATACTGAGGCAAAACTAGTGGCAAAAGAAATAGGCTTACTTGAAAATGCTTCACTACATAATAAAATGAAAGAACCTGAATCATTTAAGATTAGGATAGAGAAATCTGGAGGTGATTTAACATAACTGTTTTAATATGTAAATAAATTCCACTTTCCAGCTCTTTGTTTAAGGCTACATGTGTGCCCATTTGTCTGGTTAACATTTCTTTTGACTTTCTGGCATGTAATGTATGGGACTTCCTAGGTGGCGTGGTGGTAAAGAATCTGCCTGCTCATGCAGGAGATGCAAGAGATGTGGTTTCAGTCCCTGGGTAGGGAAGATCCCTTGGAGTAAGAAATGGCAACCCGCTCCACTGTTCTTATCTGGGAACTTCCATGGACAGAAGAACCTGGCAGGCTATAGTCCATGGGGTCGCAAAGAGTCAAGACACGACTGAGCAGGCACGCACACATGTAATGTACACAGCTCACACTGCATCTTTATTTTGTGGAATTGTTTTATCTCAGACACATCTCCTCAGTACTTGAATGTTTTTCCTCTTAAAATCCAGACCTGAGGCATTTCCCTCCTAGTAATCTGAAAATCTTATCAGCTCAACAAGATTTGGGAGTGAGCTGGGTTTAGTGCAGGAAGAGATAATGAATTTACTGACCAGAAGCCCCAAATTCGATGCTTTTCATCTCGCTGTGTTGTCTCAAACTTGTGACATGGTTTAGCATGTCAAAATGATTAGGACACAAAACTAAAACTTTCTTAGTGTCTGTATGTTGGTAGATTAAGACATGGCTACACATTATGTTCTGTTTATTCAGAAGGTCTCCAAGTTCACATAGCTGAAGCAACTGAATTTCCATGTATTTCTAGTATTAGTCGTGCTGTGTAGTGCTTATTTTCTTTGTAATTATCACCATGTTGTTGAAGGGGAGAAAGGGTAGAGTTTCTGTTTAGATTAACATAAAACTCTAGAAATTAGAACTTTTGTTATTTGTGATTGCAAACATTTTTGTTGGAATTAAAATCTTCCAGGAGGGCTTCCAAACAATATTCTGTCCTGGAATACTAATGTCTGTACTATGAATTTCTCATGTAGAACAGAGTTTTATAACCCAATGAGATTTTTGGCTTTATGTAACCACTGTTTGAGGCTTCTCATATGGCTCAGTGGTAAAGAATCTGCCTGCCAAGCAGGAGATGAGGTTTCAATCCCTGGATCGGAAAGATCCCCTGGAGGAAGACATAGCAACCCACTCCAGTGTTCTTGCCTGGAGAATCCAGCTGACAAAGGAACCTGCCAAGCTACTGTCCATGGGGTTGCAAAGAGTCGGACACAACTGGGAGACTAAAGAACAGCAGCAACCGCTACTTATAACTTTATCCTTGCATCTACTATCCTTTTCATTTTAATTTAAAAAGTAAAATCTTTAGAGCAAACCACCTTTTATTTGTATAAATTATTTTCATTTATTCAAATCAACTTAATTTTGCATTTTTTTCCCTAATCATCTTTCTTTTTATAGGTTGCATGCCATGAAGTGCTTCACAATTAACCATTAAATTTTAAAAGTTACATTCCATTTAATAATTACTTTATAGTTACAAATCCATTGCTCTTTTCTTGGAGCCAAGATGAGATTTAGATTAGATTTGAAAATCTTTACAGCCAACAGTTGATCAGGTCACTAAATCGAAGACTATCCATGAAACAACTTCATAGATACTTAAAAGATTGACTTTTATCTTTGACAAAGGAGACAAGAATATACAATAGATTAAAGACAATCTCTTTAACAAGTGGTGCTGGGAAAACTGGTCAACCACTTGTAAAAGAATAAAACTAGAACACTTTCTAACATCATACACAAAAATAAACTCAAAATGGATTAAGGATCTAAACGTAAGACCAGAAACTATAAAACTCCTAGAGGAGAACATAGGCAAAACACTCTCCGACATACATCACAGCAGGATCCTCTATGACCCACCTCCCAGAATATTGGACATAAAAGCAAAAATAAACAAATGGGACCTAGTTAAACGTAAAAGCTTCTGCACAACAAAGGAAACTATAAGCAAGGTGAAAAGACAGCCTTCAGAATGGGAGAAAATAATAGCAAATGAAGCAACTGACAAACAACTAATCTCAAAAATATACAAGCAACTCCTACAGCTCAATTCCAGAAGAATAAATGACCCAATCAAAAAATGGGCCAAAGAACTAAATAGACATTTCTCCAAAGAAGACATACAGATGGCTAACAAACACATGAAAAGATGCTCAACATCACTCATTATCAGAGAAATGCAAATCAAAACCACTATGAGGTACCATTTCATGCCAGTCAGAATGGCTGCGATCCAAAAGTCTACAAGCAATAATTGCTGGAGAGGGTGTGGAGAAAAGGGAACCCTCTTACACAGTTGGTGGGAATGCAAACTAGTACAGCCACTATGGAGAACAGTGTGGAGATTCCTTAAAAAACTGGAAATAGAACTGCCATATGATCCAGCAATCCCACTGCTGGGCATACACACTGAGGAAACCAGAATTGAAAGAGACACGTGTACCCCAATGTTCATCGCAGCACTGTCTATAATAGCCAGGACATGGAAGCAACCTAGATGTCCATCAGCAGACAAATGGATAAGAAAGCTGTGGTACATATACACAATAGAGTATTACTCAACCATTAAAAAGAATACATTTGAATCAGTTCTAATGAGGTGGATGAAACTGGAGCCTATTATACAGAGTGAAGTAAGCCAGAAAGGAAAACACCAATACAGTATACTAACGCATATATATGGAATTTAGAAAGATGGTAACAATAACACTGTATACAAGACAGCAGAAGAGACACTGAGGTATAGAACAGTCTTTTGGACTCTGTGGGAGAGGGAGAGGGTGGGATGATTTGGGAGAATGGCATTGAAACATGTATAATATCGTAAATGAAACGAGTCGCCAGTTCAGGTTTGATGCACAATACTAGATGCTTGGGGCTGGTGCACTGGGACGACCCAGAGGGATGGTATGGGGAGGGAGGAGAGAGGAGGATTCCAGATGGGGAACACGTGTATACCTGTGGCGGATTCATTTCGATATTTTGCAAAACCAATGCAATATTATAAAGTTTAAAGATTAAAAAAAATAAAAATAAATAAGTAAATAAAATAAAAATTAAAAAAAAAAAAGATTGACTTTTTTCCCATTTCCCTCAACTTCTAAGTTTAGTAGTACTATTTAACTTTTCTGAAAAAATTCTATGGAAGATAAGTCCCATAAAGTAAGTTTAGGAGATGTACAGGAGATGTAGTTTAGGAGATGTAGTCAAGTAAGTTTAGGAAATAGTACACGATGCATTTATCTTTTGACAACTCACAGTTTATATTAGTATTATGAGAATTCTTGAAATAAAAATCTTGGTTTAATGTTGTTTAATGTAGTGTTTCTAGACATATTTGATGATGGAAAGGCCCATCCCCTTTGCACCGGTATCATTGCACTGGTATTTCCTGGAAGCGCTGATGCAATGTGGGGAGATAGAAGAAGGATTTTCTACTGAGAAAGACGGGGAGAAGGACATGGAGGGCCAATGTGCATTCTCTACCTAATCCCGGAAGTTAGTAAAATAGTGAACTAATGATTTACTTTGTTTTTTTTTTTTTATTTTAGGTTAATGGAGAAGAAATCATTGAAATTTTGTACCCTGAAGGAAAATGTTCTACTTATCAGATGAAGGAATCAGCAAACCTGATTCTGTACAAAGGTAGTTTTCGAAATCAGCCATCTAATTACTCTAAGTGCCCTAATAATTTTTAAAGAAATTTCTTTAAAATAAGTTTTAAAGAAATATTGGTAGCCTTTCTTATTTGCCTTACATGCTCCTGTATTTTACAAGGAAATATTGTTGTTCAAAGAAATAAAAGAATAGCATAAAATTAATACTATTAGCTATACTACTGTACAAATTTCCAGTATTCATTCTCACCTCTTAAGATTAAAACAATTTTTAATTGCTTGAAGAGAGAGCAGTTTTATTTGATAATGTTTCTTGTATTCTTTGAAGCAGCAACTCACAAGCTACCTAATAACAGAAATTTTTTCTTAAAGATGTTTGGGCTGCCCTATTATTATATATTATATATCCATAGTCTTTGTAACATCTTTAGTTGACCTTCTTTAGTTTCTTTTATAAATTAATAATTTAGGACTAGTTTAGGGAAATAAAACATTAAATTATTAATATTTCATGAAAAGCTGTATCACACACATTGATTTTGGTTTATTCAGTTGCATTTGTGTGGCCTTTTGTCTTAAGAGTCAGAACAGTTCTAGAAGTAAAAAATGCTTTCCCTGTCGTTGATGCTTTTTCGGAGTAAATGCTTAAGATTTGAAGTACCTGGCATGTTATATGTGCCACATGGTCTCTTTCTCCTATCAGTATTTTTTAAAGTAAAACCCCATGTCGATTACTGTTTTTCAAGAATCTGATGGACAAGAAGATGAGAACTACGATGATCCTCAAGAAGCTGAAGTTATCCAGTCTTTGCTGGATGTTGTGGATGAGGAAGCTCAGAATCTTTTAAACCAAAATAATGCAGCAGGAGATGCCTGTGTTCCAGGTAGATGAACCAGAATGAGTAAGTTAGTACCCTAAAGGATACTGGAAGGCCTCTACAGAGCATTTTAATTCCTCTTGGCCCATTTCTCTTGCCCAGGTGCATTGAAAGCCAATGAGAAGTTATCTGAAGAGAGAGCACAAGATACATACTGTGATGGTTCACCTTTACCTGAAGATTTTACAGAGGTGAGGATAATACCTAGGTAGACACTGTGATGCTGTATCTTGTTAGAATTCTCTGATAAGGTCTTACCTCTCCCAGCCTACCAGTTTCCCTTCTAAATATTACAGATAATATCCTGATGGCTGGTTAGTAACCTCAGTTACTCAGAGTTAGAACTGATATCTTTTACTCATTTTGCAGAAAGAACTTACCTTTAAATCATTTAACCTCTTTTGGTGAAGGTTTCCATTCAGGAAAAAAGTGCCCGAAAATCTTGAATCTTTTTTTTTTTTTTTTTTTTGGTATCTTTATTATTGTTGCACCAAATAAAAGTTGGTAATTCCAAGATCCCATTCCAGTTAATACCTAACCTAGGTAGGAAATTTGATTTTTATCCTTGAATGCTTGTTTTCTTCTGTCTTTCTTGAATTCTTGGTCTTAATTATCATGAAAACATATATTTTCAGTTATTCCATGGCTTTTGCTGTGATCGGCCTGCAATTTCAATTGAGACATGTTTTAATAGATTTGGGCAGCTGGCTCATTCATAATACATTAGATTAGTTGGATCCAAGCTAATAAAAATAAGCTGTCCAAGAATTAGTATTCAACATATATAAATTTGTTAAAATTTTTAAGAAAATAAAACTCAAAAGTTGGAATCATCTTAGATTCATTTTCTTGTTGCATTTGAGAGTCATCCTATGCCAAATAGTTACATTTAGAATGAATAAACAACAGGGTCCTAATGTGTAGCACAGGGAATTATTTTCAATATCCTGTAACCATACTGGAAAAAAATACTAAAAAAAAGAATGTTTCCAACAAAAAGTCATCCCATTCCAGACAAAGTATTACTATTCAAATTTCCTTAAGCCAAAAGAAGAAAAAGACAGAGAAAGAAATAATTTTCAAAATGTAATGATAAACTTATTTAAGACTAAGGCTTCATATTTTCTGGGATATTCAGCTGACTAAGAAAAGAGCATGAAATAGTGGATAAATAATATGTTGTTGTTCAGTCTCTCAGTTGTGTCTGACTCTTTGCAACCCCATGGACTGCAGCATGCCAGGCTCTCCTGTCCTTCACCATCCCCCAGAGCTTGCTCAAATTCATGTCCATTGAGTGGATGATGCCATCCAACCATCTCGTCCTATATTACCCCCTTCTCTTCCTGCCCTCAATCTTTCCCAGCATTAAGGACTTTTCCAATGAGTCAGCTTTTCGCATCGGGTGGCCAGAGTATTGGAGCTTCAGCATCAGTCCTTCCAATGAATATTCAGGGTTGATTTCCTTTAGGATTAGCTGGTTTGATCTCCTTGCAGTCCAAGGGACTGTCAATAGTCTTCTCCAGCACCACAGTTTGAAAGCATCAATTCTTTAGTGCTCAGCCTTCTTTATGGTCCAACTCTCACATCCATACATGACTACAGGAAAAACCACAGCTTTGACCATAGGGACCTTTGTCGGCAAAGTGATGTCTCTGCTTTTTAATACACTGTCTAGCTTTGTGATAGCTTTTCTTCCAGGGTGCAAGCGTCTTTTAATTTCCTGGCTGCAGTCACCATCTGCAGTGATTGTGGAGCCCAGAAAAATAAAGTCTTTCACAGTTGCAGTTGTTTCTCCATCTGTTTGCCATGAAGTGATGGAACTGGGTGCCATGATCTTCGTTTTTTGAATGTTAAGTTTTAAGCCAGCTTTTTCATTCTCCTCTTTCACCTTCATCAAGAGGCTCTTTAGTTCCTCTTCTCTTTCTGCCATAAGGGTGGTATTGTCTGCATATCTGAGGTTATTTCTCCCGGCAATCTTGATTCCAGCTTGTGCTTCACCCATCCTGGCGTTTCACATAATATACTCTGCATATAAGTTGAATAAGCAGGGTGACAATATACTGCCTTGATGTACTCCTTTCCCATTTTGGAATCAGTTCATTGTTCCATGTCCAGTTCTAACTTGCTTCTTGACCTGCATACCGATTTCTCAGAAGCCAGGTCAGGTGGTCTGGTTATTCCCATCTCTTGAAGAATTTTCCACAGTTTGTTGTGATCCACACAGTCAAAGGCTTTGGCATAGTCAAAATAATACATAAGCCTGCTCAAACTAGGCATCACTGTATCTATATGAGTCTGATCTTGCTCATTGTTTGAGGATAATTTCCCCTCACAGGTCTTTTTAAACTTCCTAATGAGCATCTTCAAAATTGTCAAAACCAAGCTGCTTTGGATTCTTACTATGTATGCACCCACACACAGTCTTATATACACTTGATTATTTTCATTAAAAACTTACAAATAATTGATGTGTGTAAATAAAAGGAAGTGTTTATCTGTTTGGTATGTATTTCCTAACCTTAAAAAAATGACTACACAAATATTGGATAGCTCACAATATATCATGCTGTAGTGTTTTTACGTAAGATGCTGTTCTTTTGTACTATTAATAATTATAGCAATAAGCTCTTTGTAAAAGGCTTTCTGAATATTTTAAATCATACTGACTTTAATCATATTTTATTAATAATACTATTTAAAATATGCCTTGCAACATATGTTCTGAAATCTCTTAACTAAGGCCATAATGACACATCTCTCTAGACAGCATATTAAAAAACAGAGACATTACTGACAAAGCTCCATATAGTCAAAGTTATGGTTTTTCCAGTAGTTATGTATGGATGTGAGAGTTGGACCATAAAGAAGGCTGAAGACTGAAGATGTTTTCAAATTGTGGCACTAGAGAAGATTCTTAAGGGTCCCTTCAACTGCAAGGAGGTCAAACCAGTCAATTCCAAAAGAAATCAACCCTGAATATTCATTGGAAGGACTGATGCTAAAACTGAAGCTCCAATACTTTGGCCACCTGTTGCAAAGAGATGACTCATTGGAAAAGACCCTGATGCTGGGAAACATTGAGGGCAGGAGGAGAAGGGGGAAACAGATGATGAGATGGTTGGATGGCATTACTGAATCAATGGCCTTGAGTTTGAGCAAACTCTGGGAAATGAAGTGAAGGACAGGGGAGCCTGGCATATTGTGGTCTATGGGGTCACAAAGAGTCGAACACCAGTTAGTGACTGAACAAAAACAACCCTTGACTACAATAGTCTCTCCCTGTCTCCCATCCACAGTTCCACTTTAAGAGATCTCAGTTACCCACAGGCAACCTCAGTTAGAAAATGTTAAATGGAAAATTCAAGAAATAAACAATTCATAAATTTTAAACTGCATGCCATTTTAAGTAGTGAGATGAAATTTTGCGTGCTCCATCCCACCCATAACACAAATCATCACTTTGCCCATAAGTCAGTTAGTAGCCATCTTGGTTATCGGAACAACCATTGCAGCATTGAAGTGTGTAATGTAACTTATTTATGTTTCTATAACTTATTGCACTTAATAATGGCCCTGAAGTGCCAGAGTAGTGATGCTGGCAGTTTGAATTCACCAAAGAGAAGCCATAAGTGCTTCCTTTAAGTGGAAAGATGAATGTTCTCTACTTCATAAAGGAAGAAAAAAATCATATGCCGAGGTTAGATCTGTAGTACGAACAAATCCGTGAAATTGTGAAGAAGGAAAAAGAAATTTGTGCTACAAGTTCTGTTGTTGCACTTCAGACTGCAAATGTTATGGCCACCGTGCATGAAAGTGCTTAGTTAAGATGGAAAAGGCATTCAGTTTGTGAGTGGAAGACATGAACAGAAGACAGTGTTGAGTACTGTCCGCGGTTTCCGTCATTCACTGGGGGCTTTGAAACAAATCCCACTCAGATAAGGGAGGGGATTACTGTGACTCTTAGTAAAGTACTTCAGGCCAGTGTCTGTGTCCTATTTATGAATGAAGGAATGAATGCCAGTCATAGGCATTATTGTAAATTATCATCTAATGTTTCAAAACTGAACTTGTTGGGTTATTTGGGGGATAACAGGGTTAGAAGGGACGTCAGGGCTTCTGTCCATTTTTGCTTAGTAAAGAATCTGCCTGCCAATGCAGGAGACACAGGAGATGCAGATTCAATCCCTGGGTCAGGAAGATTCACTGGAGGAGGAAATGCCAACCTACTCTAGTATTCTTGCCAAGATAATCCCATGGACAGAGGAGCCTGGAGGGCTACAGTCCATGGGGTCACTCAGTCGGACACGACTGAGCAGGCACGCACACACACACAAACCATATATAGATGAACTTTGCAAAATTAGTGAGAAATCAGTTAATACAAGTATCAATATAGTGTATGTCAAACTGGGCTTTATCTAGTTATTTTAATGTTGATAATAACACCTTACTCTTATAAAAGGCTTTATACTTTGCAAAATGATTACACACATGGTAGATTCCTAGATCAGGATTATGGTGGGGAATAAGAAATCCAAATGACTTTACTTGGAAATCAAATTTAGACCAGACTAAAATTTTCAACTCTTAAAAACAGATAAGATCTAAGAAGCTTTGTTTTTTTTTTAGTTGTCAGTGGATTAAAAACAGCCTACTTTTTTTTTTCCTCCATAAAAGTTCTGTGTTTCCCTCAGATCAATTGAAAATGATATCAGAGTAACTTAATTATAGATACTTTTTAACTCTACAATATCTATAACAGGGCAAATAAACATGCAATTACAAGTTGTGATAAAGTCTATGAAGTTTAGAAAAGAAAATGCTTGAAAAGAGAATAACCAAGGAGAACTGTGTTTAGCCTGGGTGGTAGGAAACGTCCTCAGAAAATAAAGACACTTACACTAGTAAGGAAAAAGTGAAAAAAGATGAGTGATTTTGAAGAGCTCAAGAAAGGCCCATGAGTTTAAAGTCTAGTTAGGGAAGGCGAGAGTAAAACCAGATGGAATGTAGAGGCAGACAGAAGCCAGATAATGCAGAGTCTTGAAGTGAAAGCAATTTCCGGTTAAGATAATTTGTTCTGATGAAGATTGAGACATAAGATTAACCATGTAAAAATTCCACTTGGCATCTTTTTCTGAGTGTAGCAAAATGCTTCTTCAAGACTTGGGTCTCTGGGACTCAGCTAAACTATGAACTAATTAATTTGTGTTCCCTAGAGAGACACCCTTTACTTTAAAAGGGCAAATGTGGTATTACTTATGTGTGCAATCTGAAGTATAATACAAGTGAACTTACTTACAAAATAAAAACAGACTCACAGATAAAGAAAACGAACTTATGGTTACCAAAGGAGAAAGGGGTTGGGAGTTGGGATTACTGAGTTTAAGATGGACAGATACTGACTTTTATATATAGAATATATAACAACAAAGACCTACTATATAGCACAAGGAACTATATTCAGTATCATGGAATAAACTATAATGGAAAAGTGGTTTTATATGTGTTTATAGATATATACACATTTATATGTATATAACTGAATCACTTTGTTGTACACCAAAAACTAAAACAACATTGTAAATCAACTGTACTTCAATTTAAAAAATATTTTTTAATAAATGGGCAAGATAATTTAACACGTTGGAAATTTTAGATTTTAAACTGTTGTTCAGTTGCTAAGTCGTGTCTGACTCTGCAACTGCATGGACTGCAGCATGCCAGGTTCCTCTGTCCTCCACTGTCTTCCCAGAGTTTGCTCAAACTCCATGTCCATTTAGTTAGTGATGCTGTCCAACAATCTCATCCTCTGTCATCCCCTTCTCCTCCTGCCTTCAATCTTTGCCAGCATCAGGGTATTTTCCGGTGAGTCAGCTCTTCACATCAGGTAGCCAAAGTATTGGAGCTTCAACTTCAGCATCAGTCTTTCTAATGAATATTCAGGGTTGATTTCCTTTAAGAGTGACTAGTTTGATCTCCTTGCAGTCCAAAGGACTCTCAAGAATCTTCTCCAGCACCACAGTTTGAAAGCATCAGTTCTTCGGCACTTAGCTTTCTTTATGGTCCAACTCTTACATCCGTATATGACTGCTGGAAAAAACATAGCTTTGACTATATAGACCTTTGCCGGCGAAGTGATGTTTCTGCTTTTAATACGCTGCCTAGGTTTGTCATAGCTTTCCTCCCATGGAACAAGCATCTTTTAATTTCATGGCTCAGCCACCATCTACAGTGATTTTGGAGTCCAAGAAAATAAAGCCTATCACTGTTTCCACTCTTTCCCATTCTCTTTGCCATGAAGTGAACTCTTAGTTTTTTGAATGTTGAGTTTCAAGTCAGCTTTCACTCCTCTTTCACCCTCATCAATAGGCTCTCTGGTTCCTCTTTTTACTTTCTTGCCATTAGAGTGGTTCAGTTCAGTTCAGATCAGTCGCTTAGTCGTGTCCAACTCTTTGCGACCCCATGAATCACAGCATGCCAGGCCTCCCTGTCCATCACCAACTCCCAGAGTTTACTCAAACTCATGTCCATCGAGTCGGTGATGCCATCCAGCCATCTCATCCTCTGTCGTCCCCTTCTCCTCGTGGCCCCAATCCCTCCCAGCATCAGGGTCTTTTCCAATGAGTCAACTCTTCGCATGAGGTGGCCAAAGTACTGGAGTTTCAGGTATCACCTGCATATCTGAAGTTGTTGATATTTCTCCAGGCAGTCTTGATTCTAATTGTAATCCATCCATCCTGGCATTTCTCATAATGTGCTCTGCGTATAAGTTAAATAAGCAGGGTGGCAGTATACAGCCTTGACATACTGCTTTCCCAATTTGGAACCAGTCCGTTGTTCCATGTCTGGTTCTAACTGTTGCTTCTTGACCCACATACAGGTTTCTCAGGAGACAGATAAAGTGATCTGGTATTCCCATCTCTTCAAGAATATTCCACAGTTTGTTTTGATCCACACAGTTAAAGGCTTTCATGTAGTCAATGAAGCAGAAGTAGGTTTTTTTCTGGAATTCTCTTGCTTTCGCTGTGATCCAAAATGTTGGCAATTTGATCTCTGGCTCTTTGCCTTTTCTAAATCCAGCTTGTACATCTGGAAGAGCTCAGTTCACATACTGCTGAAGCCTCACTTGAAGGATTTTAAGCCTAACCTTATTAGCATGTGAAATAAGTACAGTAGTACAGTAGTTCGAATGTTCTTTGGCTTTGCCCTTCTTTGGGATTAGAATGAAAACTGATCTTTTCCAGTCCTGTGGCCACTGCTGAGTTTTCCAGATTTGCTGAGTATTGAGTACAGCACGTAAACAGCATCATCTTTTAGAATTTTAAATAGCTCAGCTGAAATTCCATCACCTCCACTAGCTTTATTCATAGTAATGCTTCCTAAAGCCCACTTGACTTCACACTCCAGGATGTCTGGCTGTAGGTGAGTGACCACACCATCGTGGTTATCTGGGTCATTAAGATCTTTTTTGTATAGTTCTTCTGTGTATTCTTAACATCTCTTCTTAATCTCTTCTGCTTCTGTTAGGTCCTTACTGTTTCTGTTCTTTATTTTGCCCATCCTTGCATGAAATGTTCCCTTGATGTCTCCAGTTTTCTTGAGAGATCTCTAGTCTTTCCCATTTGATTGTTTTCCTCTATTTCTTTGTACTGTTCATTTAAGAACACCTGCTTATCTCTCCTTGCTATCCTTTCAAACTCTACATTCAGTTGGTTATATCTTTCCTTTTCTCTCTTGCCTTTCACTTCTCTTCTTTCCTAAGCTATTTGTAAAGCCTCCTTAGACAACCGCTTCGCCTTCTTGCATTTCTCTCTCTTTAGGATAGTTTTGGTCACTATTTAAAAACATGTCACAAGTGCACAGGTAAACAGTCATTACTTTAGGTTTTCCTTTTTCTTTTTCCGTATCTCTGTACATTCATACCCCCTATGTAAGAAATGAAAAAACAAAATGAATGTGAAGATGGGTAAATGGAGCCAGCAATAATTATCATGTTGTCTTTGTAACATGAGGATGAACGATAACAGTAAACATTGGCAATAATTAATAGGAAAAAACTGAACATTATATAAGATAGTTTTTTTTTATAGTAGGCTATTTTGATATTGATTTCTCTTTATCATAGTCTACCAAAATGAATGGCTGTGAAGAACATTGTGAAGAAAAAGGTAAAAGTGAAAGGTAAGAAAATAATTTTCAAGTATCTATAACAATTTCATTCTTTTTTTAGAAGCACTCTGAAGATTTCCATTTAGATGTTGATTTTTAAGTTAATTTATCTTCTCCTATAAAATGAGACTTGGGTAAATTATGAAACTACAGTTGAAAATTTTAAATGTTTTAAAAATGTTGTTATAAGGCGGTTCCAGTGACATGTGACAATGTGTTTATTATAACATTGCTCAAAAAAAAGGCAATATATTCTCTTCATCATCAGAAAGAATTCAAGAAGGGTCTACAAGAAGATACAGTGATAATAGTATCTTCTCCTGGTATATTTATAGGCAACTTATTTTTCTACACCTCATAAATTTCATTCTTTAATAAAACCATAGCAGGTAAGAAAATAAAATAAGTAAAATAAAACCAAAGCAGGTAAGAAACATTTTAACCCCCCACAAATGTTTTTCCTGTTGAAAACAGTTTCTAATGTAAGATTTTTTATTTTGTAACACTAAATGATGTATCAGGAAAAATTATATATATTGTTGGCCAGCAAAGCGATTGTATGTGAATTTTGCTTCATATTAAATGATAACCAAGCAGTCGAAGGGAGTTATATACAAATTGACAGTGAATTTTTCACTAAGTAAAGTTAATGCATGCTAAGTCACTTCAGTGGTGTCCGACTCTTTGTGACCCTATTAATGTAGAAGTGCATGGTTTTATACTTAAAGGATTAGCAGATATCTGGGCCAACTACCAATATCTGTAAGACATAGGCTTTTCCCTGTTTGGCAGGCGAGGGAGAAGAAGAGTAAATTAGTATATAACTTCTTCAAGTGGCAACTGAAAACATTATTAACACATAGATTTTTTTAACATGTTCCCAGTTCTTGGAAGCACTTTTGAAATTTTAACATCTCTGAAATCATGAAGGGTTATAAAATTATAGTCATTGATATTATTTCTTTCTTAATGTAAACTAAGTAACAGTGTGTCCTATAATGATAGATGTCATGTGTTCAAAGAACTGTAGTACTGATACATTCCCTTCAACCTAGCAATTTTATTTCTAAGAATTGGTCCCCACTCTTGCCTGGAAAATCCCATGGATGGAGGAGTCTGGTAGGCTGCAGTCCATTGGGTCGATAGAGTCGGACACAACTGAGCGACTTCACTTTCACTTTTCATTTTCATGCATTGGAGAAGGAAATGGCAACCCACTCCAGTGTTCTTGCCTGGAGAATCCCAGGGACGGGGGAACCTGGTGGGCTGCCGTCTATGGGGTCGCACAGGGTCGGACACGACTGATGCGACTTAGTAGCAGCAGCAGCATACAATGAAATACTAAGCAGCTGTTCAAAAGAATGAGAAAGAAGGGACAATCCTGGTGGGAGGAGCTGCAAAACATATCCTTCCAGACAACATGAACTTACTGGAAGACCAGAGAGACCTCATGGATGCAGAGCTTGCAAATTATATGTTAATTGCGATATACAATTAGTCGGAGCAGAGGAAAGTGTCCACTATAAAAGCAGCATAGTTGCTATCCTGTTATGATGTTTCAGGAGCATTAGTACATGTCCTCCTTAATGATGTATACAGTGCCATCAGACAAATGTACTCTGCTTTGTTCCCCTGAGCATCAGAAAGTGAAAAAGTGTACTCTGGCCTTTGTGTTATCCTTTGTTATCTCATCTTATCACTAAACACTTGTCTTCTACGTAGCTTCTCTTTTCTAGCCACCTATTTTACCAAGGAGATGGCTTCTGCTGTGTACCCCTAGAATAATGAGAACTTGTGCTGAATTTTATTACATTAAGTGAATACCCAAATACAGGACTGTAGCCCTAGTTGGCTATAGTCCATGGGGTCACAAAGAGTCAGACGTGACTGAGCACGTGCGTGCATACACACACACACACACACAGTATCTTTATACTGAGGACTTCCCTGGTGGCTTAGTGGTAAAGAATCCACCTTCCAAGAAGGAGATGGAAGTTTGATCTTTCAGTTGGGAAGATCCCCTGGAGAAGGAAATGGCAACCCACTCCAGTATTCTTGCCTGGGAAATCCCATGGGCAGAGGAGCCTGGCGGGCTACAGTCCATGGGGGTTGCAAAAGAGTTGGGCAGGACTTAGTGACTAAACAACAGCAAATACAGGAGTGTCCTCTTAGCCTCCTTTTGTAGCAAAAGATGGTCCATCAGTTGGGACTTCTGTAATTAAAGAATCATTTTATTTACATAATTGTAATCCCTGGTCCACAACGAAGGGTGGATACAAACCATGACCTCTCCATCCCCAAGAGGACTCCTTTAACCAAAGACTTGGGGTTTATTTAAGCACATGATGTGAACTATATTAAGCAATCTGGCTCTCAGTCTTAGTTACCATCTTTTGAGAAACCTCTGTGCCATGAGAGTGAAGTGAAGGAAGCAGCAAATGGGCAGGCTGAAGCACAAAAGAAGAAAGATGAGGCAGAGATCCAAGTAAACGTGTACACCCACGGAAGCCACAGAAGCAGAGACAAGGGAAGCCAGAGGCCAGGGATGCTGGTACAAACTGCTGGACTGCCTGCCTACTATCTAGAACTTGTCTCGATGGATCTGGAACACCTGTGGCCATTCTGGTTGCCTTGACCACCTTGGAAAGACCCGCCTTGCTCATATCAAAACGGTCCCTTTTGGTCCTTTACCCTGGACCTCTGATCTTATGGACTAATTCTCTTCTCAGTTGTGGCTGAATGCAATGTGTGTACAATGAATCATCTCTTTTGCCATCTTAGCTGAAGAAAAAAAAAATCTGTACCTCAGTTTAATTATATCTACCTATAAATTTTAGGAAGTATGGATTTGAGGATTTTTTAATCATATAATCTATTTTTAAATAGATTATTATTAACATTACTAAATTCAATAATAATTGTGGAAATGTGCGGTTCAAGGACATAGTATTTACATTTATTTTGGTGACAGAACTGAAGAAAATATAAATGTGTTTTGTTGTCATAGCTTAATTCAAAAGTCAGAAGAAAAGAAGACTGAGGATGATGAAATAACATGGGGAAGTGATGAATCGCCAATAGAAACAACAGACCACGAAGATTCCAATAAAGGCAAGAAATTTATTAGCAACTTTTAATCAAAAACAATATATAAAATAAATAAGTGAGAATTACAGTTTTCAGAACATATAGATGTTATTTCACTGTAGGTCTACATTATTAGGTTCTGTACATAAAATTAAATCACATACGCAGACATCAACGTTCATTTATATGACCAGATTTTTTGCACAGTTGTTAGAATAAAATTGTCAGTGGCTTGGAATAAAACATGTAAATAGATGTATAAACACACAGAAACACAAAATAAAAATTTTTCCATCTTGGAATAAGTCAAGGAGCACATTTTATTTATAGCGAAGTAGGAAGAACAGGTCAAAGACAGGAAAATGTTTAAGAGCAAAAATCAATTGGTCTGTCCTATTACTGCCTCTTTGTTTTAATCTGAGCTAACAGAGCAATAAAGTTCCATTTAGTGTTAAACTTCTCTTTTCTCATGTAAGGAAATGCTATACTAATATAATGAAACAGCATGGTTTTGTAATTTGAAGTCATTGTTGAAAGAAACTAAACAAGTTGAATTAATACTTTTTTAATTTAGGTAGATTGTTGGTATCAAAAGAAATGCTCAAATCCTATAGCCCAGGTTCATCTCTCCAGCCTCTGAGCTCCTGTTGCATTCACACTCAGTCCTGTAAAAGTTTGCAGCTATTTCGTATGATTGAATTTTGTATTCACAACTAGCCTTCACTCCAGACAGACGTTAAGCTTCTTGAGTATCCCCCTGCAGTGCCTGGAATTACTGTCGCTTGCATAGTAGCTGCATCATCAAAATCCTCCTATCAACTGATTGATGTAATTAAAGCTACACTTGTGCAGACTATAGCAAGAAGTCTCTCCTACATTTTTTCCCGGATAACAGTTGTCTTCTGTTATCAGCAGTTTCCATAGCCAGTGCAGATACTAAATTAGACACATACCACTTCCTTAGACACTGATATCACTTATTTGATAAACTTCTAAAGACCCTAAGGATTTCATTTGCATGGAGAAAACTATAAAATGCCAGAGATAGTGGCACCAAGTACCACGGGTGGGTAGAGAGAGGAGAAATCAGTGTTTCCAGGGCAGTGTTCCCTGATAAGGAATTTCTGGAGCATCCCTTCTTCATTTTTCCTCCATGTGCTTGGAAGCCAATTTAAATGCAAAGTAAAAACAGGACTAAATACATTTTTATCAAGTGAACAGTGCCATTGGAGTCCAGAGAAACAGAAACAATTTAAACTCCTTTAGAAACTTTTAAGTAATTGAGAGTCAAGAGCCCTTAAGAACACTGAACATTCAGCAAGGAGTTCCCTTAAAAGTTGGGTACAAGGATCTTGCTATGACTAGGATTTCCCTTTGTTGACTGTAGATACCTGCCTACCTGTTAATTCTATTGCCTTATTAATTTCAATACTCTCAACTTTTGTAAAAACCAGATGAGGTGAAGATAAGCTCAAATTAGTTCTCTTATTGGCTCAATCAGTTCTGGGGGAATTTTTTTTTAATTAACTGGTGTCTTCTTTTAGAGCATCCCTTTCTGACAAATGAGGAACTCACCACACTCCCCATCATCAAAGTGCTTCCCTCCGGGAAATACACTGGTGCCAAGCTGAAGTCAGTCATTCGGATGTTGCGGGGTTTACTCGATCAAGGAATCCCCTCTAAGGAGCTGGAGGTAAGGAGCTTCTGACAGTGGTTCTTTCTCACATGAAGTTTTATGCAAGGTTAAGAGAAATTTTGAAAAATTTGAAAATGTCTACTTCTTTACAACCTCCAACTATAAAAGCACCATCTTGTCATTTCTAGCATGCTCAGTCACTCAGTCGTGTCTGACTCTTTGCAACCCCATGAACTGTAACCCTGCCAGGCTCCTCTGTCCATGGGATTTTCCAGGCAAGAATACTGGAGTGGGCTGCCATTCATTTCTAGCAGTAAATTAATTTTTCTGATTAGAGTCCTAATAGACTAATTTCAAGGAATCTCTTTAGACATTTTGGAGCTTGATAAATCTCCTTGAAGAATATCCTCTTATGTTAATAAGATGAAGAGTTTTTTTAAAAAGCCAAGTATCAATTCTAATCATCCACTGAACTTCATAGCTAATACATTATAGATGTGATGCATCATTTGCAACAGTTTATTGATTTAGTATTGGGATTTTAGGCTGATTTGTATTAACAGGACATAACTATTTCTAAACAAAGTTCGCCCTCATCAATAGTCAGTTTTGCTGCCTGTACATTTAAAGCATTTGCAATCATTACAATGAATTACTGCTTATCTCAACAAATTTAATTTTATTTCTATTTTTGCTTAACAGAATCTTCAAGAATTAAAACCTTTGGATCAATGTCTAATTGGACAGACGAAGGAAAACAGAAGGAAGAACCGATATAAAAATATACTGCCCTGTAAGTTCCAATTTGGTTTCAAATCAAATGTATGTTTACTATAATTTAAACCAGTTTAAAACTTACGTGCTAGTTTATCACTCACGTAAGTGTGCACACACACAGAGACATACATCCAGAGATTTACATCAGTAACAAATAAATTTATATATATAGTGTGAACTCTTTTAAAAGTTTCTGTGTATTCTGAAAATTGATTAGGGGAATCTTAAATGTATCTTCAGACATTTGTGAATATTTAAGGTCTTTCTAAAAATATTAAATGGCTTCTGGATAAGCAATTTCTTAGTTCATGTGTCATAGTCAGATCTATATATTCTGCATTTTAAGCACAGAGAAATGTCTGTGGTCATAACAGCTGTGGATGTGCACGTGGCCACTGTGGGACTGCCAAGTTGCATTGTCCTTTGAATTGTTTCAGATGCCACATGGAAAGACTGGTGATCCTTTTTACCCGTCCCATTTCACAAATCAACATGTGACTTTTTTAAAATATATATGAATATATGTATATGACTAAAATACTAACATCTAGCAACTTCTTATAATAATCACGAGTCATGTTTACATATATTGGCATATTGAATTATATCACATGACACATTGACCTTATCTTTGCCAGGAAGTCATAACTTCAAAGATAAATAACAGAACCAATAATGACAAACATGCAATAAAAATAACACAATTGAATTTTTTCAATCAGGGTTGAAGATACAAAATTCATTTAGAAAAACCTCCTTTAAGAGTTGAATTTCGTATAAATCAAATGCATTTCAAGAAAAATTTTTTTTAAAAAGAATTGAATCTTAGACAACATTTTTTCAATGGAATAAATAAAATAAAAATGGAATAAAGAGCCTGGTTTGCCATAAAGTACACGATGATTATTTCAGGCAAATAAAAAAATGGCCAGACTAGTATCTCAAAGCAGAATGGGATAAATCATAAATCAAGAATTACTGAGTGTATTTGCTTCTGTGGAACAAGAAACAGAAGTCAAGTGATAGAAGGGCAACTGACAGAGGATTTTGAAATCTGTTACTAAATGTTATAATTTGGCAATCACAGAAATAACCAGTTAAATTTGTGAATATTTAAAATAGAAATTACTGGCAATGTATAAGTATATGCAAATTAATTCTCTTGGATAAGATGACTTATATAGTGCTTACTTCGGCAGCACATATACTAAAACTGGAACGATACAGAGATTAGCATGGCCCCTGCACAAGGATGACATGCAAATTCGTGAAGCGTTCCATGGTTTTTTAATGGAACATTACTCTGCCATAAAAAGGAACACATTTGAGTCAGTTCTAATGAGGTGGATGAACCTAGAACCTATTATACAGAGTGAAGTGAGTCAGAAAGAGAAAGATAAATACCGTATTCTAACACATCTATACAGAATCTAGAAAAATGGTACTGAAGCATTTATTTACAGGGCAGCGATGGGGAAACAGACATAGAGAACAGACTTATGGACAAGGGGAAAGGGCAGGAGAGGGTGAGATGCATGGAAAGAGGAACATGGAAGCTTACATCACCATAAGTAAAATAGATGGCCAACAGGAATTTGCTGTATGGCTCAGAAAACTCAAACAGGGGCTATGTATCAACCTAGAGGGGTGGGATGGGAAGGGAGATGGGAGGGAAGTTCAGGGTGGGGGGGATATATGTATACCTATGGCTGATTCAGGTTGAGATTTGACAGAAAACAGCAAAATTCTGTAAAGCAATTATCCTTCAATAAAAAATAAATTTAAAAAAGAAAGATGGCTTATATATACTTTTCACTGGGAAGCCTGCTTTGAAAATTTATATTTTGACTATATGAAATTACAATGCCTGGAGAATGAAGCAACCTACCTTTTTATTTATTGCATTAGTTTATTATTTTGGCTGCTTACTTAAAGGAATATAGTTAGATAAGCATTAATTGTGCCAATCATATTTGTAATAAGTACTTTTGTAGTTTCCCAACTTGGGGGGAAACTCACTGAGTTACATCTTAAATATACTTGCAACATGAGGGAAATATACAAAATGATTTCATTGTACTACACCTTGAAAAGATGCCTATATTAAAATACGTTTGTGATTTCATCTGTGGTTATGAGGAAGGTCTCAATCTTTGACTCATCTAGTCTATGAGGCTCTTTAAAAATGCATGATACAGATGACTGTGTATTGTGATGGAAATTCACAGATGACGCTACCAGAGTGCCTCTTGGAGATGAAGGTGGATATATCAACGCCAGCTTCATCAAGATACCAGTGGGGAGAGAAGAGTTTGTGTACATCGCCTGCCAAGGACCTCTCCCCACAACTGTTGGAGATTTCTGGCAGATGATTTGGGAACAAAACTCCTCAGTGATAGCCATGATGACCCAAGAAGTAGAAGGGGAAAAAATCAAATGCCAGCGCTATTGGCCTAATGTCCTAGGCAAATCAACCATGGTCAGCAACAGACTTCGACTGGCTCTCGTGAGAGTGCAGCAGCTGAAGGGCTTTGTAGTAAGGGCAATGACCCTGGAAGATATTCAGGTGCGTGCATTCAGTCTTTCCATGATTACATCAGTGTCTTTCTCTGAATAAAAGCTAATGATTTGAGTCCCATTTCAGTGGAACTAATTCCACCTATTATTTTTAATCTAATAGAAACTTTACTGTGACCTTCGTCATGAATTCTGCCAGTTTCCTCTAGTATATTGTTTAGTGACTAAATCATGTCCAACTGTTGTGCAACCCCCTGGACTGTAGCCCACCAGACTCCTCTGTCCATGGGATTTCCCAGGCAGGAATACTGCAGAAGGTTGCCATTTCCTTCTCCAGGGGATCTTCCTAACCCAGGGATCAAACTCGCATGTCCACATTGGCAGGTGGATTCTTTACCACTAAACCACCAGGGAAGCCCTTCCTCCAGTATATACTGTATTCAAATCAAAATGGAAATGCAGGACTTTTACAGAATTAACCATCATCCTTTGCTTGGTGTGATAGCACAGAACAGCTCAAAAACTATGTGCTAGAAACTCTTTTTTTTTTAAAGGTCAAACCTCTAAGTAGGCTCAATAAAACTTTTAAAAAAAATCTCCACATAGAAAATAATCCCCTACAAAGACAACATATTTTAATATAAGGACAATTGTAGCATAAATGTTTGTTAATCAGGTGATTCCGATTGCTCCACCTAAGCACTAAACAAATTATCTTAAATTAGATAAGTGGTTATACCTGAGGTTAAGCTTCTACTGTTTCCCCACCTCTACACACCCTCACATTTTTTCCTTCGTCCACCCAGTAATGCTAACTTGGTTTGAATAATGTGTTAGGTTCCGACTGGAGTTTTAACTTTGTTAAAGAATTATTTTATTTTCATAGAAACAAAGCTTATTGACTCCGTGTTGTTGGTGGCATGTAAACAGAGCCTGAGAATTTCCTTCATGATTTCTAATTTGTGATTTTACAAAGATTATATTTCTGTGTTCATTTACACCAGCCTACGCATTACTTGGGGGCTTCCCTGGTGCCTCAGATGGTAAAGAACCTGCCTGCAATGTGGGAAACCCAGGTTCGATTCCTGGGTCGGGAAGATCCCTTGGAGAAGGGAATTGCTCACGATCCACTCCAGTTCAGTTCAGTCTCTCAGTCGTGTCCAACTCTTTGCAATTTCATGGACTGCAGCACGCCAGGCTTCTACTCCAGTATGCTAGCACAATTGTTCGGTATTTTTTAAACGACTTATTAAACAACACGTTTATAGAGCTTAGACTTTGTTATAGAATCTAGGGATTCAGAAGTTAACCATACAACCAAAGGAAATTGCTGACCTCATGGAAAGTAATTTCTAATGAGAAGATACTGATGTTGATGCCATGAGAAAGTCAACATCACAGGGACGTTGTGGGGAGGGAAGCGTTTCAGTCAGAAAGAGCAAGTGCCAAGATCCTGAGACTAGACTGTGCCGAGTGTTTTTAAAGAACCAGAGCGGGCCCTGTGCTGCAGCAAAGTGGCCAGGAGGAAGAGGTTAGGTGTGAGAGGAAGCCGGACCACATCTGTAGGGCTTTTAAGCCCCTGCAATGACTGTGGCCTTTACCTGAGTGAATTTGAAAATGGGTCATTTAAAAAAAAAAAAAGGTTGTTATTCATAACAAAACATAATTTGCTTTTAGGGTTTCCAAAAAGTAGTTTTTACCAATATTTGAAGCGTGGATCTAGTAACCTTTTTTATTTTTCATTGGAGGATAATTGCTTTACAATGTTGTGTGGGTTTCTGCCATTACAACAATCTGGTAACCTCCTTTATAAAGGTCCTCCATGTGTTGTCTGATGGAGTCTCTTTGTCTCTTCCATTTTTATTTGGATCTAATCCAATGGACCAGGCAAAATTTTTAAAGGACAAAATAATAAGAATTAATTATATGTAAATGACATAGTATACCTTTATCTACTTATTCTGTTGTACAATTTCAGACCGGAGAGGTACGACATGTTTCTCATCTGAATTTCACTGCTTGGCCAGACCATGATACACCTTCCCAGCCAGACGACTTGTTGACATTTATCTCCTACATGAGACATGTTCACAGATCGGGGCCAATCATCACACACTGCAGTGCGGGCATTGGACGTTCAGGGACCCTAATATGCATAGATGTGGTTCTCGGATTAATCAGTCAAGATCTTGAAGTGAGTACAGGATGTGTTGCGATCTCAGAATTTTTTATTTATTAGTTTGTATGAATGACAGTTTTCTTACTACATAGAATTGCAATTTAGTAAACTTTCAAAACTGCATAGGGCATAATCAAGAAGAAAATAATATTCCAAACTTATATTTGTTTTACTGGGGTTTTTTAACCATCCATTTAAAGCCCCTTATGTGGCATTGCATTTTTACTCTGTATAGTCTTTAGATTTGTGTAAGATCTTCACTGTTGTTATCACACTTTTAGAGACAGAAATATTGAAGTGCCAAAGAAAGTGTATCTTTGAAATGAAAGTTTATATTATTTTGTTATTGTTATTGTTACCTATAGGTGGGAAACACATACTTTATTATACAAATCGATACTGAATTGTCTAAACAATTACTCCTGATTTTTCAAATTACTACTAAATAAGCAAAGTTAATAAGAGTATGCTGCTGCTGCTGCTAAGTCGCTTCAGTCGCGTCCGACTCTGTGTGACCCAGTAGACGGCAGCCCACCAGGCTCCCCGTCCCTGGGATTCTCCAGGCAAGAACACTGGAGTGGGTTGCCATTTCCTTCTCCAATGCATGAAAGTGAAAAGTGAAAGTGAAGTCGAATAAGAGTATAATCTTACTTAAAACCTAAATTAGTATAAATCATACTTAAAATGTTATCTTACTATACATAATATGTAACTAATCATTATCTCTTAAAGAATTTGCCAAGAACCATACTATCTTGCTCTTCACACTCTCATGATAATTTAAGTAGGACAAAACAGTCTATTTCTCCATTGGGGATATAAGAAGATCAGGAATTTTATTCTGAGCAGCAAAATATAAGAAAAATAGTTAATGGAGACACTAGAAATTAGTTGTTCCAAAGGAAAGAGAATTCCTATTGGGGACTTTCTAATAGAATAAACATCCTAATTCTTAGAAAGATAATAAATAAAATTATCAAATGATGGCAAAGTCAGTTCACCAACTCATTTTGTCTGGAAGACTTTCTCAAGACTGATAGAAGGGAAAGGAGATCGGGGTGAAGAAATCTATATAAGCCACTCCTTGGTGAATCTTTGGGGTTCAAAGTCAGTTATCATTTTTATATAACATACAGACTCTGTTTCCTTTGGCAGTTCGACATCTCCGATTTAGTGCGCTGCATGAGACTACAGAGACACGGAATGGTTCAGACAGAGGTGAGTGTCGGCTCCTACCTTCTGATGAAGATTTTTGTAAAAGTATTTCTAGGACTGTCTTTTTTTCAATATTGCCTTTTAGTTTAAAAAATAAGAAAATGCAATACCAACAATGAATAGATTACAGAGAATAGGATGGCACATTGGGGGCAAAAATTTGAGGTGGGACAAAATAGCATGTAATTAGTGGCATTTCAATTCCAACCTAAAAAAGAGAAGGTAATATTCTTGCTACAGAATTTTCCTGAGAGGAAATGGTTTCGGCAGCATTGACTTGAAGGCATAAAGGGAGTCTGGAGTTCTTAGCTTGGGAAAGAGTTCATTTATCCTCTGCTTTGGTCATTTTCATTTCTCTTACCTAAAGTCAAAAGGTTATGTCACCCACTGACCTGCAGACATGGGTCCTTCCCAGAGACTACATGACTTAGAGTGTCTGTCTACTCTGCATAGCTCAACTGTCCTTTTTGTTTATAGTGGGAGGGGAATACATTGCACAGTTCTGTATCCCGCATCTTACATTCAACCCTGTAACACGATTTTTCCATATTTTCAAAGTTGCTCAAACATCACTTCCAATAGTGGTGAAGCTATATATATCAGTATATATTCACACTATACATCTGGTCTTCTCTTCCTCTCTCTCTTTTTCCTCCTCTCTTTTTTTTTTTTGTTTGATGTGGAAGCTGTGTCCATATATCTGTTAACTTATATTTCTCTAGCTCCCAAAAAATACAAAAGTTTACTATTTTTAAAATTAAAACTTGCCACCTTTCCTTTCATATACCTTTTAAATTCAAATTAAGTCTCCTAAATATTAAGACTTATTCAGTCTTTTTTTTTTTTTTTTAGGTAAAGAAAACATATAAAAAAATAGTTCTTTAGACCCAGAAGTTCACTTGTTCAGCAGATATTTATTAAGTGCCTACTGTATGCCAGGCACTCTTCTAGGCGCTTGGGGCATGTCAGTAAATAACTTGAATAACAAAGATCTTCTGCCAGAATAAAAGATCTTCTGGTGGATGGTGATGAGCAAGGCAGATAATAGATCCATTTACTGTACTCGGTTATGCTATAAGTTATAAGATATTTGAAAGTGGTAAGTGCTTTAGAAGGAAAAAGAGTTGGGTAGAGGATGAGTCATGGCAGGTTGGGTGATACTTTACATAGAGTGGTACCACTGAGGATGTAACAGAGATGTGAAGGACATGAAGCAGGTGGTCATACGGATGTCTGGGAGAAAGAACCTTTCAGGCAGACAGAACCGCCTTCGAAGAGGTCCATGATAGGAGTTTGTCTTCTGTGTTCAAGAGTAGTCACAACCAGTGGCTGAGGCAGAGGGAGCAGGAGGGGAGGTGTGAGGGGAGGTGACGGGGCCAGAGCTTGGGGCTTCCCCCTGAGTGAGATGGAGCCATCACGGGATTGTCAGTATGGAATGACATAAGTTAACGCCCATCTTAAAGGACCACTCCAGCTGCTGTGCTAGAACAAGACGTGGTTTGGGGAGTAGGGTGCAGGGTTAGAAACCAGAGGACCGTAAGTATCACCAAAGCACAAAAAATAGAGGTGGCCCACCCATCGGAGACAACTTCAGTTAGCACTCACCCACCACCCCAAGGCTGCTTCCTTCCACACTTTGTCAGTCGGGTTTCTCTTTCTTGTCATTTTCATGACACTGCACAATTCTGTATCCTGCTTTTACTTTCAACCTTATAACACAGCTTTTCCATATTTTCAAAATTACTCAAACATTGCTTCCAACATTGGTGAAGCTATATATCATATATTCACACTATACAGCTGAAGTCTGCTCTCCCTGTCTCCTTTTTTTTTTGTTGTTCTAGGATCAATATATTTTCTGCTATCAAGTCATCCTTTATGTCCTGACACGTCTTCAAGCTGAAGAAGAGCAAAAAGAGCAGCCCCAGCCTCTGAAATGACATGAGAAGAACAGCCTTCTGGATATCTGTCCATTTCTTTGCTCTCTACTTAAAGGTCACAGGACAGCAAGTCCATAAAACCTCATTATACTTATTCTCCTCTACCTTAGAGGGGCGTTCTTAATAACAGTAAATAATGGTGACCTGCTGTATTTTTACAGCTGCTGCAACCTGTGATAAGTATCAGAGATTTTTTTAACACTAACTGAATAATGCAGATCTTAGGGATGAATAAGGCAGCATTTGATTATAGACATATCGAGTCTATTTTTCATGTACCAATCTTGTTTATAGCAAAATTATTTTCCAGTATTTTTTTAAAAACTAGAGCTATTTTATAGGGGATACTTGAAGCCAGTATTTAAGCTTTAAATGACAGTAATATTGGCATAGAAAAAAAAAGGTAGCAAACATTCCCTATATCAATTTCTAATGTTTACTATCTAGAACTTCCTGTAATATATTTATATACTTTTCCATGAAAATAGAGATACCAAATATGTTTGTAACTCCATCATGCTATATATCCGCTCACTTTGTAAATAAAAATACACCTTAAAACGTGAACAAGCCAAGAGTGTGTGCAGACAAGTGTAACATTTTCAGTGTGCTGTTTTTTAACAACATCTAGGACCCTGTGAAGGCAGGAATTTCTGGACTCCAACTTCCCATCTCCCCATTTGGTTCCAGTCATGCCAACCAGAGACTGGGAGTATTGTTGGAACCCCTGGAGATCTGCAGACTCTGACATGAGGGTCAGGTACTGACTGACAGTGGCTAAGAAATTCAGTCTCCCTTCCTGCCTCCTCCCCACAAGCCTAACTGATGCCTGAATCAGAATTTTCAAGTCCTAGTTGTTGCAAAACTCAGAATATCTCGCTGACGAGGGTTAATGAAAGAAAACAGTATCACGCTTCCTGGGAGGTTGATGTTGATTCTGCCTGAAGGAAACAGCTTCCCAGGCGGCGCTAGTGGAAAAGAACCTGCCTGCCAGTGCAGGAGACGTGAGAGACTCAGGTTTGACCCCTGAGTTGGCAGGATCCCCCTGGAGGGAAAGCATAGCAACCCACTCCAGTATTCTTGCCTGAAGAATCTCATGGACAGAGAAGCCTGGCAGGCTACAGTCCATAGGGTCACCCAAGAGTCAGACAGGACTGAAGCAACTTAGCATGCCCCACAAAGGAAAGAGATCAGCTTTGAAGAACCCACTTCCAATTCTCAGTACCAAACGTGTTTCACTAACTCCTAGTTCTGACAGCATTCCTCCAGTCTGCCATGATTGATGCCATCCCAAGACCCCAGAAACTGCTTGATTCCTCCTCATAGGATTGACCAATTCTGAGCTAATTAACTGGAATGTCTGAGCTTACCCAAGATCTCCTGGGAACTACTCCTGAAGAGCTGCTGCTGCTAAGTCGCTTCAGTCGTGTCCCACTCTGTGTGACCCCATAGACGGCAGCCCACCAGGCTCCCCCATCCCTGGGATTCTCCAGGCAAGAACACTGGAGTGGGTTGCCATTTCCTTCTCCAATGCATGAAAGTGAAAAGTGAAAGTGAAGTCGCTCAGTCATGTCTGACTCTTAGCGACCCCATGGACCGCAGCTTACCAGGCTCCTCTGTCCATGGGATTTTCCAGGCAAGACTACTGGAGTGGGGTGCCATTGCCTTCTCCAGAAGACAACATCAGGAAATGCACAAAAGTCCACAGGGATGTGGCTGACTCCTCACCAGGCAGCAGGTTTGAGTCCTACATCAGAAGTGACAGGACTACCCTGGTGACTCAGACGGTAAAGAATCTGCCTGCAGTGCAGGATCAGGAAGATCCCCTGGAGAAGGGAATGCAACCCACTCCAGTATTCTTCCCTGGAGAATCCCATGGACAGTGGAGCTTGGTGAGCTGCAGTCCCTGGGGTCGCAAAGAGTCCTGAAAGTGAACACTTTCAGTTCACTTCACTTTTCAGAAGTAGCTCTGAATCTCTTAAGAGAAGCATACTTCATCACCATCACTCCCACTTCCATCAGAACAGTTTCTACAGATTGGGTTGTAGGAACAATTTGGAGTGGGGCCGGGGGAGGGGGGGTGGTTCTGTTGCTTTAAAAGCTATTTGGAAACTCCTGAGTGGGCTGGAATGGTGAGACCTTGTTTTCCTGTCATAAGCACAGGAAATGAGGCCAGCGGGGCTCCGGGAGCCAGTACAGCTGGAGGTGATTAGCTCCCATCCGAAGTCCACAGAGATGGGCAAGGGAAAGCTGGAGAAGATGCTTTTTCTGGAAAGAACGTAGCTAGGAAATGCAAACTGGGGGAAGAAAATGTGAGTTTCGCTTTAGGGACCCTGAATGGAAATTTCATTATAGCAAACATGTTACTGCCCACCCCCCCCACCCCCACCCCCCGCCGGAACGTGGCTCCGCTACCAGAGTTCGGGGAACCCTTGGCTAGGGCCGCACTGGTAGGAAGCATGCTGAGGCCACAGAGCTAGGGTGGCACAAGGAGGCACTCAGCAAACACGTGAATAAATACACCTCGGCTCCTAACGCACGTCAGACAGCTAAGTACTAGAACACGCACAGCCAAACAGAGTGACTCAAACACAACAGAAGTTTCTCTAAGAGTTCTGGGTAGGGGAAGAGCTCGGCAGGCTGCCTCTCCTCCCTCCAGTTGGTAGGAGCCCGGGCTGATGGAGTTTCTATAATCAACACAGTTTCCAAGGTCATCGTGAGAATCATCTCCATACCCCCAGCCAGAAAAGGGGGAAAGACTATGGGGGATCTTTCAAGCTGGGCAGCCTGGAAGCAAAGCACATGACTGCCACTCATTCTATCAGCAAGAACTGGTCAGTGTCCCTGAGCACAGAGAAGCTGGGAAGTGAGTTGGCTAAGCAGCTGATCCCAGTGACAAGACAACTCTACACAAAAGAAGGAGAAGCACAAGAAGTGATGGAATCTATCTATAAAACTGGACTGAAGTTGCATATTCTAAAAGATATATCTTAGTATGGTCCTGAGTATGTAAGACTGGATACATCACTTTTGTCCCCAGGTTTGGTATATGTATTAGTAGAAATATTTCTGTATCAAGATAAAAAGGAGAGAAATGGTTATTGAGAAAAGGTCAGGTGTTCACATCTGTGGTTCCAGATTGCCTGTTAGATCTCTTGGTTTTAAAATGTCTAGTTATCTAAATGCAATGTGATACATCCAAGAAACAACTCACAAAAGCTGCCCTTCAGTCAGATATCTTGATAGTGAAAGAATGTGTTTCCATTTTACATAATTCAAGGTACTTTGTTATGGTTGAGATAAATGTAACAAATTATGCATTGACCTGCATAATATTTTAAAGTCAATTTAAACTTTAATATATCAATTTGGAGTTGCACTTGACTGCAAACAACCAAAAACTAAATCAACAGGCTTACACAATTTAGAGGTTTCTTTCTTTAAGAAAACAAGTTCAGAAGTAGACAGTTGCCGGGCTTGATTCTACAGTGTGATAATGGCGGATGTAGTCCCACTTGTGTATTTTTTGGTTTTGTTTCCCTTGCCTGAGGAGACATATCCAAAACATTATTGCTAAGACCAGTGTCAAAAAACATACCACCTATGTTTTCTTCTAGAAGCTTTATGATTTCGGGTCTTATTTGTTGTTGTTGTTCAGTCACTAAGTTGTATCTGACCCTTTGTGACCCCATGAAGTGCAGCATGCCTATCCAACTTCTCTATCCTTCACTATCTCCCAGAGTTTGCTCAGGTTCGCGTCCATTGAGTTGGTGATGCTATCTACCCATCTCATCCTCTGCCTGCCTTTCCCCTTTTGCCTTCAGTCTTCCCCAGCATCAGGGTCTTTTCCAGAGAGTCAGCTGTTCACATCAGGTGGCCAAAGTATTGAAGCTTCAGCTTCAGCATCAGTCCTTCCAATGAATATTCAGGGTTGACCTACTTGAGGATTGTCTGGTTTGATTTCCTTGCAGTCCAAGGGACTCTTGAAGAGTCATCTCCAGCACCACAATTTGAAAGCATCAGTTCTCTGGCATTCACCCTTCTTTATGGTCCAACTCTCACATCCATACATGACTACTGGAAAAACCATAGCTTTGACTAAACAGACCTTTGTCAGCAAAGTAATGTCTCTGCTTTTTAATATGCTGTCTAGGTTTGTCGTAGCTTTTCTTCCAAAGAGCAAGCGTCTTAATTTCATGGCTGCAGTCACTGTCTGTAGTAATTTTGGAGCCCAAGAAAATAAGATCTGTTACTGTTTCCACTTTTTCCCCTTCTCTTTGCCATGAAGTGATGGGACCAGCTACCATGATCTTAGTTTTTAGAATGCTGAGTTTTAAGCCAACTTTTTCACTCTTCTCTTTCACCCTCAAGAGGTTCTTAGTTCCTCTTCACTTTCTGCCACTATACTGGGTGCATATATATTTACAATTGTTGTATCTTTATGTTGGATTGATATCTTATGTAACCATTATGTAATGCCTTCTCTTGTTACAATCTTTGTTTTAAAGTCTATCCTGTTGGATATAAGTACTGGTGCCCCAGCTTTCTTTTGTTTTCCACCCCTCACTTTCAGTCTATGTATGTCTTTAGATCTGAAGTGAGTCTCTGGTAGGCAGCATATATGTGTGTCTTTTTTTTTTTATCCTTTTAGTCACTTCGTGGTAATTAGTAATAGGTATATACATATTGGCATTTTGTTCATTGTTTTCTGCTTGTTTTGAAGCTCTATTTTGTTTGTTTGTTTGTTTTTACTGCACTGTGCAAATGTGGAATCCTAGTTCCCCAGTCACTGAACCATGTCCCCCCTGCAGTGAAAGTGTGGAGTCTTAATCACTGGCATATTCCCGCCAGGGAAGTCCTGTTCCTTCATCTTTTGCTTTCTTCCCTTATGATTTGATGATTATCTGTAGTGTTGTGTTTGGACTCCTTTCTCTTTTGTGTGTGTGTATTTAAGTTGATTTCTTAAGTTCAACTGCATTGGTAACAACCCTGCATTTTTGTTCCCTCTCCCCACATTTCATGTGTTTGACATATTTTACGTCTTTTTGTTTTGTGTATCCTTAAACCAATCATTTTAGATATAGATGATTTTACTACTTTTGTCTTTTACCTTTCCTGCTAGCTTTATAAGTGTTTGATCTACTACCTTTATGTATACTTGTCTTTACCAATGAGACGACTTCTTTCACAATTTTCATACTTCTACTGTTGGCCTTTTCTTTTCCACTTAGAGACATCTCTTTAACGTTTCTTATACAGTTGATTTAGTTGTGCTGAACTCTCTTAGCTTTTGCTTCTCCGTAAAATTCTTTCTTTCTCCTTCAAACCCGAATGATAGCCTTGTTGGATAGGGTACTCTTGGTGTACATTTTTTTCTGTCACTTTGAATATATCATGCTACTCCCATCTGGCCTGCAATCTACTAAAAAGTCAGCTGATAATCTTATAGGAATGTCCTTGTACATAACTAGGTGCTTTTCCCTTGCTTCTTTTAAATTCTCACTTTATCTTTAATTTTTGCCATTTTAATTACAATGTGTCTTAATGTGGTTCTCTTTAGTAGGTTTATCTTGTTTGGGACTCTGTGATTCCTGGACCTGAATGTCTGTTTCTTTTCCCAGATTAGGGAAATATTCAGTTATTATGTCTTCAAGTATGTTCTCTGCCCCTTTCTCTCTCTCCTCCTTCTGTGACCCCTATATTGTAAATGTTAGTATGCTTGATGTTGTTCTGGAGGTCTCTCAAACTGATTTTTGTTTTTTTCAGCTTGAGTGATTTCCTCTGCTGTCTTCTAGCACTGATCCATTCCTCCATATCGTCTAATCTACTATTGATCCCTTCTAGTGTATATGTTTCTTTTATTGTAGTCTCCAGCTCTGTTTGGTTCTTTATATTTTCTAGCTCTCTGTTAAACTTATCACCGTGTTCATCCATTTTTCTTTTTTTTTTTTTTAATATTTATTTATTTGGCTATGCCGGGTCCTAGTTTCAGTATGTGGGGTCTTTGCTATTCATTGAGGCATGTGAAATCTTTCGTTACAGCATTTGGGATCCAGTTCTCTGGCCAGGGATTGAACCCAGGCCCCCTGCATTGAGAGCACAGGAGTACGGCGTCTTAGCCACTGAACCACCAGGGAAGTCCCCATCCATTTTTCTCTTGAATTTGTTTTGCATCTTTATGATCATTACCTTAAACTCTGTTGGGTAAATTGCTTATCTCCACTTAGTTTTTCTGAGATTTTGGTCTTGTTCCTCATCTGGAACATATTCTTCTGTCTTTTCATTGACTTAATTCTCTCATTTGCATTATGTAGGTAGGTTATGTTTCCCAATCTTAAAAAACTGCCTTATGTAGAAGACACATTATGGGCCTCAGCAGTACACTCCCTCTGGTCACCAGAGCTGTATGCTCTAGGCATTCACCTTATGTTGGCTGCATGGGCCCCTTTTATTTTTTTTAATGGCAGGGCTGACTGCAGTGGGCACATTGTTGGGCAAGGCTAGTCCTGGCCCTGCTCCTGCCAGGCCCTGCCTAGTGCAGTGGCTTCAGGCCCACTGGTCGGCACTATTGGGTCCCAGTGTAGTTGACTGCACAGCCAAAGGAGGTCAGCCAGTGCCAACCCACTGGTAGACTGGTCAGGGTCTCAGGGCAGCCCACTGCAGACCCCAGGTGGTCCCAGGGGTGATTCCAACCCACTGGTGGGCAGGATAACATCCTTTTTAAGAAGGGAGACTGAACCTTGCTCAAGATTGTCCAAATAACAACTGGAATTCAATTCAAGGACTGCCTGACGACAACCCGTTCTAGCTCTTTAAGTGTGTTACAACAAATAGCTCTGGTAAAGCCCAGGTTCTTCCCACTACACTCTGCTGTCTCAGCTGCCCACCTGGGTCTTTTCCAGACACAGAGCTGACTCATTCTGCTTAACATTCCTCTGCACTCCCCACTTCTGAACTTCATAGGGGCCCTGCTTTTATGAACACATGATTATTTAGATCAGTTAGAATACAGTTTATTCAGTTAGAGCTTTTGTTTAGTTACATTTTTTTTTTAAAGATAATGCCTGACCTCTTGGACAACCTTTTTTTTTTTTTTTCGTATTTATTTTATTTATTTGGCTGTGTCGATCTTAGTTGCAGCACGCAGGATCTTTCGGTTGCCACGTGCAAGCTCTTAGCTGCAACATGTGGAATCTAGTTCCCCGACCAGAGCTCAAACCCCCAGCCTCCTGCATTGGGAGCACAGTCTTAGCCGCTGGACCACCAGGGAAGTCTCGACTTGACTGTTCCTCTTTCCTCTCAGTGATGTGTTTACAACCATCTCTGGAGATGGCAATCTTCCAATGTGACTACTTTCAAACCCTTACGTTGATTTCTGTTGTTTCTGTCTTAAAGGATGGCTTTTGGTGTACTCATCTCCAGACCTGTCCTGATGGTGGTAAACACTGATCATGCAGTTAATACTTTGAGAATGGAACATGGGAATTTACCATTTTCTGTTAGGTGCCTATGTAGACAAATGATTTAATCCCTTTCTTGAGGATCCTTTCAAACTCATGGGAATGCTCATTTTGGAACTGGGGATCGCTGAACAGCCAATTCTACTATGTTAACTGCAGCAGTTGAGAATTAACAATCATGTCACACATGTGTGAACTTCCTTTCCATATACATATACTTGTGATCCCTAATCTGTCTCTTTCTGTACTACCATGAAGATGGCCTTAATTGGGAAAATACCGTAATAACCATTGCCATTATATATATAAAACCTGTAAGTTCTTGGGTATAGTTACAAAATAAAATTGTAAAGCACTAATCTCAGACAATATGCTTTTACACATTTCACAATTTACAAATAATTTAAAAATGGAACCAAGTAGAGCCCAATAAAACACAGTAATAGAAAGTTATATAAAGTGGCATTTCATATCAGTAGAGAAAAGAGGACTCATTCAGTATATGATGTTAGGACAATTAAATAGATTTTTAACATAGCATAGAAAAATTCAAAATAAATATGTACATATTTAGTTGATCAAAGTAATAGAAAATATAGGAAATATTTTTAATAATGTTAGAGGAGAAGGATGGGTTTTATCTACTGCCAGACAGTATACTCAGCAGCTAGTAAATATTTTGACCCCAAAAAGAACTCCCTGAAAAGGGGCCACATACATTCATGAAAAAGGGGTCTTTTACAATTCATGATCCACACAAAGATATAAATATTCTAACATTTGATATATCTATCTTAAGGTCAAAATACAATTTTGAAAGACTAATAAAGCTGAACATGTGAAACTTCCATACAGCAAAAGACATTATACAAAACTAAGAGACAAAAGAGCGGTAAAATATTGACAAAACAGAGCAGAGTCACTGTCCACCATGTGTTCAAATTTATCAGTCAAAAAGGAAAAAATACAATAGAAAAGCGGGCAAAGGACATGAACACGCACTCATGAAAAATGCTTCACTCGATTTTTACAATTCAATTTTAAATGAGATATTTTCACAAAGCAGAACGATCGTTCTTAAGATGAATATGGCTGTGGGAAACCAGACACTCTCAGGCACTGCTGGTACCACGTTGCCAGAGAGCTCTCTGCCCAGCATTTTAATGTGCAATCAGCCTGGCAATTCAAGTCTAGAAAATGATCCTACAGAAATACTGGCATGGAGGCACAGGTGTTTGTGATAGCACTGTAATGCCAAGAAGTTGAAAGCTATCTAAATGTCCTTGAAGAAGAAATGGTGAAATAAATTACAATCCTTCCATACACTGGAATACTTCTATGAAGCCACTGTTCTAAAGAATGAGATAGGTCAACACAGACCGACATGTAAAGATGCTCTGTAACATATTGTTGGTTTTGTTCAGTCGCTAAGTCGTGTCCAACTCTGCAATCCCATGGACTGCAGCACCCCAGCTCCCCTGTCCTTCATCTCCTGGAGTTTGCTCAAACTCATGTCCATTGAGTCAGTGATTAATCATTTAGTCATTTATGAAACAGTATACATGGAATGCCCTTTTTAAATTATATAACTCATAAATCTATATATTAGAAGAATAAACATGTGCCTGTCTCTAGGGAGTAAAAATATTACCCTCAAGGGTTCATTAGATTCCTCTAGGGAATGTAATGTAATTGCTCGTATTACATCTATAAATCTAAGATTTTCAAGCCCTTAAAAATAATCATTTGAGAAAAGACCCCATTTTTATAAGAGCTGTATGTTTTCTCCCCACTACCCCAAAGCACTTGCCCAAAGTCAAGAAGTCAAGTGGGTCCAGATCTGTCCTTGCCCTGCAGTGTGAGGTGACATTTCTACCCAGAGGCTTAACTTGTGAGATTAAAATTCACAGCTTGACGACTTCATGTAACGATGGGGATCGCTCTTCACTGTACGGGAGACAAGAACACACATAGCAACTAGTAAACATGTTGTGTAAACCCCCAAAGGAAGAACCAGAAATAGGCAGAACATATTCTCCAAGGGGATCCTATGACAACTCACAAGCCACACAAAAATATAAATATGTTACCATCACACACATTCCCACAAGCCCCGCCAACAAGATTCGCTCGTCAGCTCTGCGCTGTCTCTACTGGCCACTCAGGGAGGCAAGGTGTAGTCAAACCAACAAGCCCCTACTTGGCACGTGCGATGTCACCAGTTGGCGTGGGAGCACCGTGGGGATCCACGGGTCCCGACGGCCCAGGACTTAGAGTGGCTTCTTCATTCACCTCCAAGAAAGCAGTGGTCTCTTTAGGAGAAGTGGATTTCTTCCTATGGCGGGCTTCTTGACAACTGGGCTTCTCGTTTCCGTGTTTGTTCTTCAATCTCCTCTTGTACATCTTATATGCTAAATGTTAAAACACACCAGTACTTAAAAATCACTTTGGCAAAGACTATAATTTGGTAACATTGTACACGGGTCAAAACTTAGGGGGTTTGTTTGCTTTGGATCACGTATGTATAAACACACGGGGAAAAAGAGGAAGAAGAGAAAACTAGAACAAAATAATTCAGTGTATCAGGATGGCTATTTCTGTCTGGAATGAACCTTCTGTGATTGAGACACTCATCAGATTGCTGACAACTCATCCATACATCCATCTATCCATCCGTTCATCCAGTCATTCATTCATTCAGTTAATCGGCAACTCCTGTGGATTGCTTACTATGGATCAGATGCTCCCCTGGTGCTTTTGTGACTGGGAATGGACCAAGCATATTCCTTCAGAAACAGTCTCACCATGAGAAGGTATTAAAATTTGGATCTAAGACCAGCTTACTCTTCTAGAATATATCTTGTGGGAAAATTAAACCCTGGTGTTCCTTATACTGATTGTTCTGTCAGTAATCAGTATATAATCAGTTTTATGAGTAATCATTGAGGCTTAGTCGAATCTGTTCTGTGACAATAAATTCACAATGGCTAAGATTAATCTATCAATCTATATATTTTAAATTTAACCTCTGTGACCCTGAATAATGATAGGGATGGGTAAGCACATATGTGCTGTGCTGTGCTTAGTTGCTCAGTCATGTCCGACTCTGTGACCTCTGCACTGTAGCATGCCAGACTCCTCTGTGCGTGGGATTCTCCAGGCAAGAATATTGGAGTGGGTTGCCATGCCTTCCTCCAGAGGATCCTCTCAACCCAGGGATCAAACCCAGGTTTCCCACGTTGCAGGCAGATTCTTTACTGTCTGAGCCATCAGGGAAGCCCAAGGACATATATATGTATGTTTTTTAAAATGTATGTGTATGCATTATGGAGAAGGCAATGGCACCCCCACTCCAGTACTCTTGCCTGGAAAATCCCATGGACGGAGGAGCCTGGTAGGCTGCAGTCCACGGGGTCGCTAAGAGTTGGACACGACTGAGCGACTTCACTTTTCACTTTCACGCACCGGAGGAAGAAATGGCAACCCAGTGGCCTGCCATCTATGGGGTCGCAGAGAGTTGGACACGACTGAAGCGACTTAGCAGCAGCAGCAGCAGTATGCATTATATTTCACAGCCATTCAGCACAATTCTTAGTCACAGAAGTACTGTGAAATAACATTTGGAATATTTCTTAATAAAACATAACGTCATTTTTGAGATTAAATAATTGTTCATGGACAGTTCTGAGAGTGCATTGTTTCTTTGCAAAGCATACTGGTTTGTAAGCTCACTTTCACAGTTTTTTTTTTTTAATATTTTTCTGTGAAACTTCCACTTGTGGCACAGGATCTTGTTTATACATTTATGTTCCCTCGAAATGTCATGCTAAAAATGTATCACAAGGGCAGTCCATGTAGATTCATGTTGAAAAAGGAGTTTGTGAACTGGGTGAACAATTTTCAGTCACGCCTACACACTGGGGTCTTTACGTACCAGCAACCATGAAAAACCCATTCAGCATCTGGAAAAGTCCATAGGCCAATATGAAGCCAAATATCTGGACCAGTTGCTCTGCAGTGAAGGATAACTGCAGCATGGTGAAGCACATCTGAACATTCTGAGTTCCAGTTTCTAAGGAAATTGTCCTGCACCTACCAAGACAAAAATTTCATGTACCAGCAATAAGGATTATACAAAAATCTTCTCTTACATATAGTAATAAGTGCAAGCCAGGAGCTGAGACTACCAAAAGTGCTTACTACAAATGCTTCAATAATTATTTGATGAGTACCTACTCGGTAGGCAGTCTCTTAAGAAGCACCTCTTGAATGGGGCTCTACCAACCTCCCCTAGGAATCTGGGTGAAAAGACAAGATACACGGAAACAACACACGACCAAGCATGATGACGGGTCAGGGAGATGGTGCAGAAATTCAGAAAAGTGGCGTAAATGCCACTTTTAGAGAAGGCTTCACAGAGGAAGGGTGGGATTAAAGGATGGACAGGGAAAGAGGCATTTAATGTGGGAAATGGTTGTTTGGGGACAGGCATGAATGTGGCCTGGTCAGTAAGCACTGCTCATGCTCTAAGCCAGCCTGTGGGAAGTGAAGGACGAGGAGGTGAGAATGGAAAATTGAGTCAGAGACAAAACAGTGTAAACTAAAGAATCTGCCTGCCAATGCAGGACACTCAGCTTCCATCCCTGGGTTGGGAAGATCCCCTGGAGAAGGAAATGGCAACCCACTCCAGTATTCTTGCCTACAAAATCCCATGGGCAGAGGAGCTTGGCAAGCCACAGCCTATGGGGTCGCAGAGAGTCGGACACGACTGAGCAACTAAACAGCAACCTAAATGACACTTGAAAATAAACAGGGCTTCTCCAGTGTCTCAGTGAGGAATCTGCCTGCCAGTGCAGGAGATGTGGGTTTGATCCCTGGGTCAGGAAGATCCCACATGGTGCGGGACAACTAAGCCTGTGAGTCACGACTACTGAGCCAGTGCTCTAGAGCCCAGGAGTCACAACTGCTGAAGCCCACTCGCCCTAGAGTCTGTGCTCCACAACCAGGGAGCCACCGCACTGAGAAGCCTGTGCACCGCAACCAGAGAGCAGCCCTCATGGCGACGAAGACCCAGCATGGCCAAATAAATAAATAAAATTATTTTTTAAAAAAAGAAACATAAAAATTCTATGTGAAAACCAAATGTCTGCAATGAAGTCTTTGGTGAAAGGGTTTAGTAATAAGTTTTGTATACTTTTCTCTGTTTGATTTGTTTTCAAAGGAAGAGAGGAAGGGAGGAAGGAAGGAAGAGCAGGAAGGAGAAAAAAGGAAAACCTAGGCAGGACCTTGGAGGCTGGGTTAGGCAGCTTCATCTTTTCCAGTTTCCAAAGGGCATCTTGAGGTTTTCACAGATGGCAGAAGAGAGGACAGAGGCATGTGATAAGGCAGCTCCTCTACCCACACTGGCTTCCCAGGTGGCTGTCGTGGTAAAGAACCTGCCTGCCAATTCAGGAGACTTAGAGACAAGGGTTCAATCCCTGGGTCTGGAAGATCCCCTGGAGAAGGGCATGGCAACCCACTCCAGTATTCTTGTCTGGAGAATCCCATGGACAGAGGATCCTGGTGGGCTGTGGTCCACGGGGTTGCAAAGAATCGAACACGATGGAAGTGACTTAGCACGCTACGCAAACTGGACTGAGATGTGAAGGTGACAAGGTGTGTAATGTGGGAGTAAACCTATTATCACTAGTACAGGGCAAATTCAGTGGCCCTGATTTTATTTCTAATTATCCTGTTTCTTGTTATGCTTTCTGCAGATTACTCTCACTTCTTTCAGAGACCTTGTCCATAACTTGACATGATTAAGCTATACAGCTGTACCTCATACCTGGACCATTCACAAAGCAAATGCAGTATCTCAGTCCTGATATTTCTCAAGCCATCAAGTGTGGAAAAAAACAAGACTGTTGACTACACTCTGCCATAGGAATCCTTCTCTCCAGACTCAATTATATTTCAAATCCTCAACAGTCCGTGTTCCTAAGGACAGTCAGCCCATGGATTCAACCAACCTCAGATCAAAAATATTTTGGAAAAGAAAAATTGCGCAAGGTTTCTAAAAGCAAAACTTGAACTTGCCTCGCAGGCAACTATTTATGTAGCATTTACATTGTGTTAGGTATTATAAGTCATCTAGAGACAAGTATATGGAAGATGTGCATGCATGCTCAGTCACTAAGTTGTGTCCAAGTCTTCTGCAGTCTCATGGACTGCAACCCACCAGGCTCCTCTGTCCATGGGACTTCCCAGGCAAAAATACTGGAGGGGGTTGCCATGCCCTCCTCCAGGGGATAGTCCCGACCCAGGAATTGAATCTGTGTTTCCTGTACTGCAGGCGGCCCTTACCACTGAGCCACCTGGGAAGACCTATGGAAGATGTACATAGGTTAAATGCAAATACTATGTTATTTTATATAAGGAAGTTGAGCACCCTTGGAGCTGGAGTCTGGTATCTTCAGGGGATCCTGGAACCAGCCCCCTGCAGATATGGCTGTACTGACCTTGTAAAAAAAAAAAAAAAATCCAGGTCCAAATCTTAACTCCACCACATTCTGGTTCTATGAACTTGGTCAGATTACTTCTCCAAAGGGTTTGCTCATCTGTAGAATGGGTAACCAAGAGTATCTACCTCTTAGACTTGCAGCAAGAAGTAAATGAGATACACTTGGCAGAAGTGAAGTCGCTCAGTCGTGTCCGACTCTTGCGATTCTGTGGACTGTAGCCCACCAGGCTCCTCCGTCCATGGGATTCTCCAGGCAAGAATTCTGGAGTGGGTTGCCATTTCCTTCTCCAGGGGATCTTCCTGACCCAGGGATTGAACCCAGGTCTCCCGCATTGCAGGCAGACGCTTTAACCTCTGAGCCACTTGGCAGAGCCTCACCAACTATTTGGTACCATCCTGAAAGTTTCCCAAGTAGACAAAAACATAAAGCTGATTAAAAGTCTCCCACTTCATGTTTTTAAATACATATATGTGTCTATTCTGTTTCTTGGATAAAATTTTACCAAGGATCAAAAGAAGAAAGCCTAGAATTTAAATGGGGAGATCTACATATCACAGTGGATTTCTTCTTAAATTGACAATGTTTGTGATGTGCTAAGTTGCTTCAGTCATGTCTGACTCTTTGTAACCCCATGGACAGTAGCCTGCCAGGCTCCTCTGTCCATGGAATTCTCCAGGCAAGCATACTGGAGTGGGTTGCCATTACCTACTCCAGGGGATCTTCCCGACCCAGGGATCAAACCCATGTCACTCTCCTCTCCTGCATTGGCAGGCAGATTCTTTACCACTAGCACCACCTGGAAATCCCCAACAATGTTTAGGTTATAAACAAAGTACCAGTTAACATGAAAAAAAAAAAAAATCCCCAAACATCACTTTGGGAATTTAATGGCACAGTTTATTTTTCAATAATACTTTTCTGATTTGAAAAGTAGTATATATTCATTATGCATCAAAAAATTTAGATAATATATCAAGGAAATATTAAGAAACTAAAATTACTCTTCATCCCACTACTCAAAATTAAACATTTATCATAGTGGTGGTTTAGTCACTCAATTGTGTCTGACTCTTTGAGAGCCCATGAACTATAGCCTGCCTTCCAGGCTCAGCTGACCATGGAATTTTCCAGGCAAGAATACTGGAATGGGTTGCCATTTCCTTCCCCAGGGGATCTTCCTAACCCAGGGACCAAAACCCATTTCTCCTGCATTGCAGGCGGTCTCCCGAATTGTAGGCAAGTTCTTTACAGACTAAGCCATGAAGGAAGCCAAAATATTTTTGTTTATGTGACTGCACAGAGTTTTAATAGTGACATGCAAACTTTTAGCTGCAACTTGTAGGATCTAGTTCCCTGACCAGGGATTGAACCCAGGCCCAATGCATTGGGAGTGAGGAGTATTAGCTGCTGGACAACCCGGGAAGTCCAATTAGCCTATGGTATATTTCGTCCAATATTTTCCTAAGCATAAAATTTTTCTATTTTCTTCTACAAATGGGAATCAAAATGCATACTGTTTCCTGCTCCTTTTAAACTTATTTCAAGTATTTTCCAAAAGCATTAAAATGGATGAATTATAGTACTCACATAGACACAGTCATGAATTAAATATCTCTTTTGTCAGATATTTAAACTGTCTCTATTTTTTATATTCACACATAACACTGAAATTAATATCCTTGTACATCAGTATTTGTTTGTTTATCTGATTTGCTAGCTTCAGGACAGATTTCTAGAAATAAAGTCACTGAATTAATAGCTATAAATATTTATAAGGCTGTTGATATGACTAAATAGCCTTCCAGAGAGTTTGTGCCAAATTATGTTCCCACCAACACTGTATGATAATGCTTATCTCATTGACAGGCAAAACAGTATGGAGTGTTATCATTTGTAATATTTTATAATGTTTATTTCATGTAAGGATGGGCATGATAAAGGCCAGAAATGGTAAGGACCTAACAGAAGCAAAAGAGATTGAGAAGAGGGGGCAAGAATACACAGAAGAACTACACAAAAAAATCTTAATTACCCAGATAACCACAATGGTATGGTCACTCACCTAGAACCAGACATCCTGGAATGTCAAATCAAGTGGACCTTAGGAAGCACTACTACTATCAAAGCTTATGGAGGTGATGGAATTCCAGTTGAAGCTATTTAAAATCCTAAAAGATGATGCTGTTAAAGTGCTGCACTTTATGTGAGCAAATTTGGAAAACTCAGCAGTGGCCACTGGGTCAGTTTTCATTCCAATCCCAAAGAAAGACAATGCCAAAGAATGTTCAAACCATACAACTGCACTCATTTCACATGCTGGCAAGGTTATGTTCAAAATCCTTCAAGCTCAGCTTCAGTAGTATATGAATCAAGAACTTCCAGGTGTACAAGCTGGATTCAGAAAAGGCAGAGGAGCCAGAGATCAACTTGCCAACATTCACTGGATCACAGAAAAAGCAAGAGCATTCCAGAAAAAAACGTCTACTTCTGTTTCACTGACTATACTAAAATTTTTGACTGTGCGGATCACAACCAACTGGAAAATTCTTTAAGAGATGGGAATACCAGACCACCTTACCTGCCTCCTGAGAAACCTGTATGTAGGTCAAGAAGCAACAGTTAGGACCAGATATGGAACAATGAAATGGTTCAAAGTTGGGAAAGGAGTACGACAAGCCTGTATATTGTCACCCTGCTTATGTAACTTATATGCAGAGTACATCATGTGAAATGCCTACTGGATGAATCACAAGCTGGAATCATGATTGCCAGGAGAAATTTCAACAACTTCAGATATGCAAATGATACCACTCTAATGGCAAAAAGTAAAGAGGAACTAAGATCTCTTGATGAGGGTGAAGGAGGAGAGTGAAAAAGCCGGCTTAAAACTCAACATTCAAAACACTAAGAGCATGGCATCTGGTCCCATCACTTCGTGGCAAATAGAAGGGGGAAAAGTGGAAAAAGTGACAGATTTTCTTTTCTTTGGCTCCAAAATCACTGTGGACAGTAACTGCAGGCATGAAATTAGAAGACGTTTGCTCCTTGGAAGGAAAGTGATGACAAACTTAGCATATTAAAAATCAGAGACGTGACTTTGCCAACAAAGGTCCATCTAGTCAAGGCTATGGTTTTTCCAGTAGTCGTGTATGGATGTGACATTTGGACCATAAAGAAGATTGAGCACCGAAGAGCTGATGCTTTCAAATTGTGGTGCTAGAGAAGACCCTTGAGAGTCCCTTGGACAGCAAGGCAATCAAACCAGTCAATCCTAAAGGAAACAACCCTGAATAATCATTGGAAGGACATCCCACTTGTGGATGGGACTGGTGATAGAAGCAAGATTCGATGCTGTAAAGAGAAATATTGCACAGGGACCTGGAAGGTCAGGTTCATGAATCAAAGCAAATTGGAAGTAGTCAAACAGGAGATGACAAGAGTGAACATTGACATTCTAGGAATCAGCGAACTCAGATGGGCTGGAATGGGTGAATTTAACTCAGATGACCATTGTATCTACTACTGTGGGCAGGAATCCCTTAGAAGAAATGGAGTGGCCATCACAGTCAACAAGAGAGTCTGAAATGCAGTACTTGGATGCAATCTCAAAAACAACAGAATGATCTCTGTTCGTTTCCAAGGCAAACCATTCAGTATCACGGTAATCCAAGTCTATGCCCCGAGCAGTATCACTGAAGAAGCTGAAGTTGAACAGTTCTTTGAAGACCTACAAGACCTTCTAGAATTAACACCCAGAAAAGATGTCCTTTTCATTATAGGGGACTGGAACATAAAAGTAGGAAGTCAAGAAACACCTGGAGTAACAGGCAAATTTGGCCTTGGAGTACGGAATGAAGCAGGGCAAAGGCTAATAGAGTTCTGCCAAGAGAACGCACTGGTCATAGCAAACACCCTCTTCCAACAACACAAGAGAAGACTCTACACATGGACATCACCAGATGGTCAACACCAAAATCAGATTGATTATATTCTTTGTAGCCAAAGATAGAGAAGCTCTATACACTCAGCAAAAACAAGACCAGGAGCTGACTGTGGCTCAGATCGTGAACTCCTTATTGCCAAATTCAGACTGAAACTGAAGAAAGTAGAGAAAACCACTAGACCATTCAGGTATGACCTAAATCAAATGCCTTATGACTATACAGTGGAAGTGAGAAATAGATTTAAGGGACTAGATCTGATAGATAGAGTGCCTGATGAACTATAGACTGAGATTCGTGACATTGTACAGGAGACAGGGATCAAGACCATCCCCATGGAAAAGAAATGCAAAAAAAGCAAAATGGTTGTCTGGGGAGGCCTTACAAATAGCCGTGAAAAGAAGAGAAGCGAAAAGCAAAGGAGAAAAGGAAAGATATAAGCATCTGAATGCAGAGTTCCAAAGAATAGCAAGAAGAAATAAGAAAGCCTTCCTCAGCAATCAATGCAAAGAAATAGAGGAAAATAATAGAATGGGAAAGACTAGAGATCTCTTCAAGAAAATTAGAGATACCAAAGGAACATTTCATGCAAAGATGGGCTCAATAAAGGACAGAAATGGTATGGACCTAACAGAAGCAGAAGATATTAAGAAGAGGTGGCAAGAATACACAGAAAAACTGTACAAAAAAGATCTTCACGACCCAGATAATCTCCATGGTGTGATCACTCAACTAGAGCCAGACATCCTGGAATGTGAAGTCAAATGGACCTTAGGAAGCATCACTATGAACAAAGCTAGTGGAGGTGATGGAATTCCAATTGAGCTATTTCAAATCCTGAAAGATGATGCTGTGAAAGTGCTGCACTCAATATGCCAGCGAATTTGGAAAACTCAGCAGTGGCCACAGGACTGGAAAAGGTCAGTTTTCATTCCAATCCCAAAGAAAGGCAATGCCAAAGAATGCTCAAACTACTGCACAATTGCACTCATCTCACATGCTAGTAAAGTAATGCTCAAAATTCTCCAAGCCAGGCTTCAGCAATACGTGAACCGTGAACTTCCAGATGTTCAAGCTGGTTTTAGGAAAGGCAGAGGAACCAGACATCAAATTGCCAACATCTGCTGGATCATCGAAAAAGCAAGAGAGCTCCAGAAAAACCTCTACTTCTGCTTTATTGACTATGCTAAAGCCTTTGACTGTGTGGATCACAATAAACTGTGGAAAATTCTGAAAGAGATGGGAATACCAGATCACTTGATCTGCCTCTTGAGAAACCTGTATGCAGGTCAGGAAGCAACAGTTAGAACTGGACATGGAACATCAGACTGGTTCCAAATAGGAAAAGGAGTTCGTCAAGGCTGTATATTGTCACCCTGCTTATTTAACTTCTATGCAGAGTACATCATGAGAAACACTGGGCTGGAGGAAGCACAGGCTGGAATCAAGATTGCCGGGATAAATATCAATAACCTCAGATATGCAGCTGATACCATCCTTATGGCAGAAAGTAAAGAAGAACTAAAGAGCCTCTTGATGAAAGTGAAAGAGGAGAGTGAAAAAGTTGGCTGAAAGCTCAACATTCAGAAAACGAAGACCATGGCATCCGATCCCATCAATTCATGGGAAATAGATGGGGAAACAGTGGAAACAGTGTCAGACTTTATTTTGGGGGGCTCCAAAATCACTGCAGATGGTGATTGCAGCCATGAAATTAAAAGACACTTACTCCTTGGAAGGAATGTTATGACCAACCTAGACAGCATATTGAAAAGCAGAGATATTACTTTGTCAATAAAGGTCTGTCTAGTCAAGGCTATGGTTTTTCCACTAGTCATGTATGGATGTGAGAACTGGACTATAAAGAAAGCTGAGCGCCAAAGTACTGATGCTTTTGAAATGTGGTGCTGGAGAAGACTCTTGAGAGTCCCTTGGACTGCAAGGAGATGCAACCAGTCCATCCTAAAGGAAATCAGTCCTGAATATTCATTAGAAGGACTGATGTTAAAGCTGAAACTCCAATACTTTGGCCACCTGACACCTGATGAGAAGAGCTGACTCATTTGAAAAGACCCTGATGCTGAGAAAGATTGAGGGCAGGAGGAGGAGATGACAGAGGATGAGATGGTTAAATGGCATCACTGATTCATGGCACATGAGTTTGAGCAAACTCTGGGAGATAGTGGAGGACAGGGAAGCCTGACCTGGTGCAGTCTATGGGGTTGCAAAGAGTCAGACACGACTTAGTGACTGAACAAGAACAACAGTATTTAGGTATTATATACCCCACATTGTAATGATAATATTTAAGATAAATTCCTATTGTATTTCTTGAATTTGTCCTATCTCCTCTTGCCCTTTATAATTAGCATTTTTTTAAAATTTGGCACAAATAGATAAATGCTTAATCTTTGAATCCTTGCTCATCCTCTAGAATGATCTCTATATTTAGTGAAACCATCTCACCCATCCTCTTAAACTATCAGACTAAGAAGAGAAGTGTGTCCAGATTGCAACAAGTGGTTTGAAACCAAGGCCAAATTGATGGGAAGTTATAATTTGTGAAATTAGGATTGGCATATTGACACCATTAATGAATGATCCCTGGGTTGGGAAGATCCCCTGGAGAAGGGTAAGGCTACCCACTCCAGTATTCTGGCCTGGCGAATTCCATGGACTGTATAGTCCATGGGGTCCCAAAGAGTCGGACACAATTGAATGACTTTCACTTTCACTTTTTCATTTATGTGAAGAATTACTATGATCTTTCCACTCTCTTTTGGAGAAGGAAATGGCAACCCACTCCAGTATTCATGCCTTGAAAATCCCATGGACGGAGGAGCCTGTAGGCTACAGTCCCTGGGGTCGCAAAAAGTTGGACACGACTGAGCAACTTCACTTCACTTCCACTCTCTTTACGATGAGTTGTCCTGTTCCACCCACTTTATAAGGCAAAACTCTTTGTGCTTCCAGACACAGACAGGCAACAAAGTCTGCCAACAGCAATGTGTTTAATTTGTCCTCTTTATAAAAGTTTATGGATAATTTAACTGTACCTCTGCCAAGATTGGTGGGTAAGAAGTGCCAGGAGAAAGCCTGTGGCATGGCCAATCAAAGGAAAGATGAAACTGATCATCAGAAGAATGATGTCTGAACTCCAAAATTCTTTCATCAGCACCATACCAGCCCCTGTGACGACCAAAAAGAGGAGTCCACCAGCAATGGCCCCGATCTAAGAGAAATCAATAAAAGAGGTATGCGTGAACACCATGGTCTTTTTGCAAAGCCCATCACTGCTCTAAAAGCCTTGAAACCTAGAAGAGAGGAACAAAAGAGAGGACTTAGAGAACCACCAAATCCTATGTCATTTTACAGAGGTCCAACGTGGTCAAGTGCCTTAGCTGAGGAGCTAGAATTCGATGAAGCTCAACACAAACCTAAGTCTTCTTATTTTATGACCGGTACCTTTTTCCTTTCAAGTGGAGGATTTTGCCAGAAGAATTGGGTAGTGAAATTTTTCATGGATAGGACACATTTGTGAAATAAGGGGAAAATCTGTTAATAAGCATCGAACACCTCCACACAGGGCTTCCTGGAGGCACTAGCAGTAAAGAATCTGCCTGCGATGCAGGAGACATGAGAGACGTTCGATCCCTGGGTTGGGAAGATCCCCTGGAGGAGGAAATGGCAACCCACTCCAGTATGCTTGCCTGAAGAATTCCATGGACAGACGAGCCTGGCAGGCTACAGTCCATAGGGTCACAAAGAGTATAACACAACTGAGCTCCTCTGCACACAACCTCTCGGACCCCACCCTGGAATCTGTTGTCTGAGATCTGCCCTGCCGACCATCCACCACTGTTTTCCCACCACCCCTTCAACTGCCAGAGATTTCTTACACCATTGATTCCTGTGCTTCTCTCCGCCAAATGAAATTTATCAATGCTTCATTAGACCGCCTGAGCTAATGTTAATGTAATATGAGAGGTACTGACAGATATCTCTATCCTCTCCCAAATGAATACTCTCATACTTTTGTTGATCAACAGTTAAAAATTAAACAAAATTTTTTTCCAAGAAAGGAAGCAAGACCCAGAATATTGGCGGAAAATCAGGATCTTGGCAAGTTCCCACACACATCATACACACAGCAAACTCTTCACCAAGTGACAGCATCAACCTTGATTTCAAATGATTCGGGGTGTGGAGAACCAAAGCAAAATAAAAACAACCCAGCGTACCTCAGCTGTGTCCTGGGGTCAAAATCAGGGAAACACTGGGCCTCCGCCTAACCGAAGATGCTGCAACACGCTAAGGCCTCTGAACTTTCTACCAAGAGAGGGATCTCAGAGCTTAAAATTTACCAAAAGCAACTCATCCAGAAAATGAATCAGATCTATGTTGATGTCTGGCAGAAACCAACACAATTCTATAAAGTAATTATCCTTCAATTAAAAAATAAATAAATTTAAAATTAAAAAAAAAGAAAATGAATCAGATCTAAAATTAAAAGAGGACTAGGAACAGAGAATGAAGACATCCCAAAATGATGATTAAAGTATCCTAATTTTAATGAAGATACTCTAAAATATAGTTATATACATTGTTAAATATTTTCTGCCACAACTCCTACGGAATAGCCAAAGGGTTTTGAATTTGCTCTTTACAAACATATAGGAAATATTTCTCCAATGACACTGATGAACTAGCAGAGGATTTGGAAATGCCAAAATCATTATTTTTTTTGGTAGGTACTCTTTTAAGGAAGTAATTCAAAATAAAGTACTTGAAAAGTAAGAGGTTCCTGGGACTTCTCTGGTGGTCCATTGGCTAAGAATCTGCCTTCCAATGCAGGGGACACAGGTTTGACCCCCTTGTCAGGGAACTAAGATCCTGCATTCCACAGGGCAACTGCTGAGCCTGTGTGCCACAACTAGAGAGCAACCCATGTGCCACAACCAAGAATAAACAAACAGGAAGAGGTTCCCGGGATCAGACTCGTTCCTGTTGTTTCGTAAACAAAATTATAACCACCCACTGCCACCCTGGAAATTTTCTCCTACTGAAATAACAGTAAAGTCACCATGTCCAATCCACACACATACCATTTCATCCTTCCCCCAGTTCCCTGGGAATTGATTTGTCTGCCTCCCAACCTCTCTTCTCTCATTCTCCACCCGCCTGGAGGAAGGGTGGGAGTGGTTCAGTCTCACACCAAAGTGGAGAAGCAGCATCCATGCAGGCGAATGGAGTGGCATGTTCTGCCAGGTACAGCCAAACACCAAGCTTAAGCTGAACCAAGGTATAATCCTCAAACTAAAAGGAGCTGAGATTTCATTTGCCGAAATTCCAATTAGCTCTGAATGTTTCTTTCTTTATAAATACAAAAAATAACTAAAACATTTTTTAAATCTTCATGAAAGCAGCATATATTAAAAGGGTAAAAGCATATATCTTCTAAAACAATACATACTTGGAATCCTAGGGGAGGGACACCATTGTTGAGAATGCCTTCTTTCAAGCCAGATAATTTTTAAAAGCCATTTAACGAGGACATTTGTTTGTTTCTCCAATAAACTAAAAACAACCCTAAGGAACTATATTTAATGTCCTTGAATAATCCATAATGAAAAAGAATATAAAAATGAATATATATATATGTAAAACCAAGTCATTCTGCTGTATACCAGAAATTAACACAACATTGTACATCAACTATACTTCAATTAAAACAAAAAAAGACAACCCTGGAAAGTCAAGAGGAGGCAAGAGGTCCCAGTTCCCATCATTCCTCAACACATTCTGGATGATTTCATTCTGACAGTGATTTGGGTGGTCAGAAGTCCTTGCTTGTGTGTACAGACTCCATCTTTAGAGGCTCCCCCAGGAATGCTTCTGAAAGACAGCGCTGCTCCCTGCTCTTCCAGGAAACCAGCCACATCCTAAACACTGGGCCCCACTTCACGCAGCCTTGAGCAGCCTTCACTGGAGGGCACCATGTGAAGCCTTGTGAGTGAATGGGCGCTCTCTGTCCACACGCAGGCCTAAGCTTTTCTGCCCCTGGAGCATGAGTTCCATGCTTTGCAGGATGTCATAAGCCTCAACGTAGGGGCCCATGGAAGTGAAAAGGCAAGCCTTAGACTGGAGGAAATAGAGCGACTGGATACAAAAATGCAGGGCATGTAAAGAAAATTGCTGGGTGTGGGCTGTATTCTACTGGTCTGTTTGTTCTGGTCATTGCCTACATCCGTTTGTCAAGTCTCAGTGTCTGAAATGTCCCATGGAATTCCTTACCTTAAGAATAATTTTGGATTGTTTTGGCCACCTATAATTCACATAGATACCAAAGGCCACAGGAATGATCAGGCACACAAGGGTGATTCCTGAAAAGAAGAAACATCTGTCAGACTGTAGGTATCCTTTCTCTACCCTTATCTCCCAGGCCTCAACAATTTATGTCTGTTTCACTTAGATAAAAACTTTAATTAAAGCAACATTTTATTTCTGCATCCACCTCCAAAAAATATTTTAATCTTTGAAAGACAGTCTTTGAAGGGTATATGATAGCACTGAATGCCATCATATATTTCTCTCAGAATCCTTCAATAAGCACATGGGATTTTAGAGACAACTGAAAATGTAAAGATTAGAAAACAGATGGACCCTTTTGTGTCTTCAAGATTCTTTGGTTGCTATGTATGGGGTCACCACTCTACAACTACAGCTATTATTTCTCTATTTTAAGCCAATGAGTGATTTGCTTTGCAAAGAATCCTTATTGCAAAACAAACACACCATCTGTTTTAGAAACCAAAGCAAGTTCTCATACTTTCACTTGTAACCAGGTAACCCATAGGCAGGTAGAGAAACACATCAATACATCGTTTAGTGAACACAAGTAAATGAAGACATTGAAGGCAGACTCAATACAGCAGAGGTCTACTTGCCCAACAGGAGCCATACCCTGACATTTTCCAGTGCCACATTCCAAATCTGCTCACTTGAAATACTAGCCAAAGCCATATAAGTTGCTTATAATATTTGGGGCTTAAATTGTATACAAGTGCCTATTATTATATATTATCAAAACAGAATATATTAAATCTCTTAGTAACATGAAGAAGTTGCACGTAAAATTATGATTTCTAAGTTAAGATTTCACTCAAATTTTACAAATTCAATGGGCTTCAGCTGTTACCCGGATGTGGCTCTGTTCATAGTTTTGAACTATGGGCCATGGGTTGTAAGTCCTCCAAGAGATAACTTGAAACTTCAGACTGACACTTTGGAGTTCAAGAACCACAGTTTCTAACAATTCTTCAAAGACTCTGATCAAACCAGGATAGACATATCATCTCACCAAGTTTTTCCTCTAAGCTGAGTAAGTTCACAGAGCTCTCTAAAAAAAGGACAGAGTTTAAGGAGCTGATGAAGGAGATGTGGGTGTGGTTGTGATGTGTGGATATGCTTTAACAGTTCATAAGAATCGTTTGTGTTGATCAGTAAAGAAGTTGAGGCTCACAGGCCACGTGACAGATGAAACTGGGGAACCAAGGTCTCGTAAGAGGCACTGAGATGCAGTCAACCTGCGGGTCACAGGGGTCAAACTACTTTCCAGTGGATTATATAAGGAGAGTTTGTTTGTTTTTAATAAGTGAGTTTTCTGACTTTATTTTCAAAACTGAACACTTGTAGGCCTTAAGAACTGGGACTTTGCAGTCAGATTCCAGAGTCAGAAATCAAGTTCTGCACTTAGCAGTACACAATCTTGGTCAAGTGAGTTCACCTATTTCTGAAAATACAAGAAATGGAACTGGTAATAGAATCTATACTGTTGGGTTATGTGGAGAATTAAATTAGACATATGTAGAATCCCCTGTATAAAGCAGACACATACCAAACAACAGCTGCTATTATTACCATCACTATTACTATTTCACGTCACAAGCCCAATACAGACCTATGTTCTGATATGGAATCGTGAGATTCTGCTCGAGGTTCCAGGACAAGGTGTAGAGATAAAGGCAGAGTGGCATCATTCCCAGGGCAGCCATTGTGGAACAGGTTGTCATACTGATGCTGAAAGTAAAATTAAAGTCATGCTTACAAGGGAGGTTTTGAAATAAAGGATTTAATCCTTAACCAAAACAACTTCTGGGGCACAACTTCTTACACTTGATGTAAGGTAATTGACTTGAAACTCCCTCCTGTCTTATTATTCAACAAATGATGGCAGATTTGTGGTCTAGAAAAACATTTCTGGCAGTTCTTATCACCTATCAATTAGTTCATTTTTTATGAACATTTTCTTGTCCTAAATGTTCTGATAGTCACTGTAAGGATTCATTTTTTTCCTTATACAGTTCTTTATTGATACATAACCCATAGGCAATAAGATTTCATTTTAAAGTATCCGTAGTGGGGAATTCTCTGGTGGTCCACCGGCTAAGACTGAGCTCCCAATGCACGGGCCCCACGTTTAATCCCTGGACAAGGAACCAGTTCCCACGTGTCACAACTATAGATCCCACATGCCGCAACTAAGACCCAATATAGCCAATTAAAATAAAAACGTATTTTTAGTAAATGTGACTATGCTATTCTATTTCCAGAATATTTTCATCACCTCCAAAAGAAGCTCTACCCTATTAGCAGTCCCTCCCCATTCCTTTCTTCCTCCATCCCTGACAACCAGGAATCTACTTTCTAATCTATGGTTTAAGATGTCCAAATTTTCCCACTTTTATATCAATTCAGAGAGGGAGCCAAGAAGTCTTATCTGGGTCCTAAAGTCTTATAATGTTTCAAAAAACAGGGACGGAGCCAAAAGATGCCAGGCTATATTCAAGATTGCTTATTCCTTCTGACCAATGGTCTTCTCACCGGCTTACTGTTTCTGTCTATAGGATTTTGTCCCTATCTGGGTGATAAAATCAACAAGAAAATGAATCAGTAAAATTAGAGGTGTGTGGCAGAAAGTGAAGAGGAACTAAAAAGCCTCTTGAAAGTGAAAGAGGAGAGTGAAAAAGTTGGCTTAAAGCTCAACATTCAGAAAACGAAGATCATGGCATCCGGTCCCATCACTTCATGGCAAATAAATGGGGAAACAGTGGAAACAGTGTCAGACTTTATTTTGGGGGGCTCCAAAATCACTGCAGATGGTGACTGCAGCCATGAAATTAAAAGACGCTTACTCCTTGGAAGGAAAGTTATGACCAACCTAGATAGCATATTCAAAAGCAGAGACATTACCATGCCAACAAAGGTCCGTCTAGTCAAGGCTATGGTTTTTCCAGTAGTCATGTGTGGATGTGAGAGTTGGACTGTGAAGAAGGCTGAGTGCCGAAGAATTGATGCTTTTGAACTGTGGTGTTGGAGAGTCCCTTGGACTGCAAGGAGATCCAACCAGTCCATTCTAAAGGAGATCAGTCCTGGGTGGACTGATGCTAAAGCTGAAACTCCAATACTTTGGCCACCTCATGCAAAGAGTTGACTCATTGGAAAAGACTCTGATACTGGGAGGGATTGGGGGCAGGAGGAGAAGGGAAGACAGAAGATGAGATGGCTGGGTGGCATCACTGACTCGATGGATGTGAGTTTGAGAGAACTCCAGGAGTTGGTGATGGACAGGGAGGCCTGGCGTGCTGCAACTCATGGGGTCACAAAGAGTGGGACACGACTGAGCTACTGAACTGAACTGTGCTAAGTCACGTCCGACTCTTTGAGACCCTATGGACTGTAGCCTGCCAGGCTGATTGTGGGATTCTCCAGGCAAGAATACTAGAGTGGGTTGCCCTGCCCTCCTCCAGGGGATCTTCCCAACTCAGGGATAGAACCCATGTCTCTTACATCTCCTGCACTGGCAGGCAGATTCCTTACCACCAGCATCACCTGGGAAGCTCAAAGTCAGGGGAAATAAGACAAATGGCAGGGCCTCCCAGGTGGCACCTATGGTAAAAGAAACTGCCTGCCAATGCAGGAGTCGTCAGAGACATGGATTTGACTCCTGGGTAGGGAAGATCCCCTGCAGGAGGGCATGGCAACCCACTCCAGTATTCTTGCCTGGAGAATCCCACGGACAGAGGAACCTGATGGGCTACATTCCGTAAGGTTGCAAAGAGTTGGCCACGACTGAAGCGCCTTGGGATGGATGCAAGGTAAATGGAAATGAGATATCCTTCAGGTCAACAAAATACTTTATCTTTAAAATTGCTAGGAAAATTATACAATCTGTTTACGAATGTACAAACTGTCTATAGACATGAATACTGCTGCTCTACTGATTAATTGAGGCACAGGAAACATCATACAACACAAACCAGGGATAAAGCAAGAGTTTGTTCACTTTAACACTAGCCCTCGAAAGTCAGAGAATGTTTTAATATTCACTATTTAGGTTCTCAGAGCAACCTGCCTCGCATGTAGTACATGCCTAACCTGTGGTACAGATGGCTGAGAGACTGAGGCTTACTTTACCTCCCACCCCACCAAGGAGAAGGAGAGGAGACCCTTTGCATGGCTAAGGTCAGCTGCAGAGAAAGCAAGGGTCCTCAGCACTTGATCAAGCCAGCAGGTCAACCATCATTCCTCCCCATACTATGAATCACCAATGTTTCCATTTAATTAAGTACCCTGCCTATAAAATAATCTGCCTGTGATGACTTTGACATTTTCTATCAAAATAACAGTTGTGAGAGCCAGATGGTAAAGAAGGCATAGTGCCGAAGAATCGATGCTTTTGAACCGTGGTGCTGGAGAAGACTCTTGAGAGAGAGAGAGAGCAAAGAGATCAAACCAGTCCATCTTAAAGGAAATCAACCCTGAATACTCATCAGAAGGATGCTGAAGCTCCAATACTTTGGTCACCTGCTGCAAACTCCATTGGAAAAGACCCTGATGCTGAGAAAGACTGAAGGCAGAAGGAGAAGAGGGAACCAGAGGATGAGATAGCTGGATGGCATCAGCGATGCAATGGACATGAACTTGAGCAAACTCCAAAAGATGGTGAGGGACAGGCAGGCCTGGAGTGCTGCAGTCCATGGGGTCACAAAGAGTTGGACACCACTGGGTGGCTGAACAACAATCAGAAGAATGCTTATACTTCCAGAAAAGCAGCAATCATTATACTTCAGTGATATTAAAAATACTCCTTCTGGGAACTTTCCTGATGGTTCAGTGGTTATGACTCCATGCTTCTAATGCAGGGGGCCCGGGTTCAAGCTCTGGTCAGGGAACTAAGATCCCACATGCCATGAGGCATGGCGAAAACAATACTCCTTCTATACTCTCAATCATTGCCAGTAAAAATGCAAAATGGTGCAAAACCTGGAAGGAGTTTGGCAACATCTAGCAAAACTTTGGCCACCTGCAAAGAGCTGACTCATTGGAAAAGACCCTGATGCTGGGAAAGATTGAGGGCAAGAGGAGAAGGGGACAGAGGATGAGATGGTTGGATGGCATCACTGACTCAACGGACATGAGTTTAAACAAACTCCGGGAAATAGTGAAGCACAGAGAAGTCTGGCGTGCTGTAGTTCATGGGGTTGCAAAGAGTTGGATACAACTTAGCAACTGAATAACAACAGCAAGCAAAATTACACATGTGTTTACCCTTTGATTCAACAATCCCCCACCTGGGAATCTAACCCAAAGATGCACCGTCAAATATTTGGCTCACTGATGACCCTTTAAGAAAACTAGGGTTAGGTAATTCACAAGTATTTGTATATATCATCCTTCTCCTCTCTGTTTATATTTAAACATTCCTGTTTCATGGTTGCTTGTTCATTGAATAAAGGCTTATTCTTTTTTCTTTTTAGAGCAATCACACAATACAACTTACTCTGTAGCTTGGTTGCTTTTGCGTTCTTTTCCACTTAATATCACAGTCATTTTCAGGACAATAGATATAAGAAACTCATTTTTTTTTTCAAAAGAACTTCAACATAAATATGCCAAAATTTCCTCAATTACTCCATTAATGATGAAAAATTGCTTTGAGTTTTCTTCTGTTATAAACAATGTTATAATAAGCATTCTTACACATATTTCACTTGAATAATTCTTTTCCTTCTGTAGAATAGATTCTCCAAAGTTGAATCGCTATGTCAAAAGCCTGTTTTTCATTTTAATAGATACTACCAGATTACCTTCAAAAAATTTTATTATATTTCACTATCTTCCCTACACTGGAGGTGATCCCTTTTACTTCCCATGAGAACACTGAATAATGCATCTCACTCTTCTTTTGTTATACATCTGATTCTGTACGAGGTTGTGCTTTCCAATGTTTACTAGCCTCTTGGAAACGCCCTCACAACAGCCTTGCTTGTCTGATTTTTCTTTTCTCAACTTGCAGGAGCTATTTTAAAAGTAGGGTTGTTGGTGTTCAGTCACTAAGCCATGTTCGACTCTTTGTGACCCCATGGACTGCAGTACATCAGGCTTCCTGGTCCTACTCTATTTCCCTGAGTTTGCCCAGATTCATGTCCATTGAGTCAGCGATGCTGTCTAACCATCTCATCCTCTGCTGCCCTCTTCTCCTTTTGCCTTCAATCTTTCCCAGCATAACTCTTTCAATGAGTTGGCTCTTTGCATCAGGTGGCCAAAGTACTGGAGCTTCAGCTTCAGCATCAGTCTTTCCAATGAATATTCAGAGTTGATTTCATATCATCAAATGTAATACAAACATTTTTCCAAGCGTATATTTTAACTATGCTTATGACTTCTGCCACAATAAATAATGAACACAGAGGTAGTCAAATCTGTCCATTTTCCCCCCCCCTGGCTTCTGAGTTCCCTGTTTCATTAGAGATCCCCCCTTCTCCTGAGGTTTTTCAAATATTGCCCCCACTTTTTACTTTTTCATAGGTTTATATTTTACATTTATGTTTTCAGCTCATCTAAAATTTATATTTTATATTGTATAAGGTATGAAACTGATCTATTGTCTTCTTTTATTTACTTGGCTGTGCTGGGTCTTAGTCACAGCCCTCGGGATCTTTGCCCTAGGGCCCGTTTGCCACAACAAGCCAGCACAGTGAGAAGCCTGTGCTCTGCAATTAGAGTAGCCCCACTTGCCGCAACTAGAGAAAAACCTCTGCAGCAATGAAGACCCAGCACAGCCTAAATAAACTAATAAAATAAAATACAAAAACAATGAATGTTTGAGTTGGGCAAAGTATTCTTCCTAACTGAAGAGCAAATTAAGGAAGAAAAGCAGTTTGCCAGAGCTTTCAAATCTCTGTATCCATGAAAAGGGTGTCTGGGACACTTCCTAATTCCTAGTCTATGACAGTGCTTCATTTCTGGCTCCTCATACCATCACATGCTGAAAGGAAGTCGATACTACATCGCTTTGATCTTGAACTTCTGGAGAACTAGCATAGCATTTTCCACCTGTATGGCTTTGGATCAAATCCCAGAAAGGTAGGGTTTCCCAGGGGGTGTGGTGGGTAAACAATCTGTCTGTAAGGCAGGAGACACAGGTTCCATCCCTGGGTCAGGAAGATCCCCTGGAGGAGGGAATGGCAACCCACTCCAGCACTTTTGCCTGGAGAATCCCATGGACCGAGGAGCCTGGTGGGCTACAGTCCATGGCGTCGCAGAGTCAGACACGACTGAAGAGCCTGAGCATGACGCACGCACCAAAAATGTAGGATTAATGACTGTGGGAAGCAAACTGTGAGATTCTATCAGACTCATTCTGTACCCTTGATCACACAGGTGACGATTTCCACCCTTTACACAACTCATGCCCATCACACGCACAGTAATGGTCAAGGATGGATGGCCATCCGTGACCCTGGTGCTCTGCCAACAATTACAAATACCAACAAAGCTTGGAAAAGCACACAGCAAGTGTGCATGAATGCGATGGACAGTCACACCTTTTGCTTTACTGCCATGAAATTCCAGTGCAGCATAAACAGAGGATGTGGCCAACTGGGTCTCTCAGCTACTCACCGAGGAAAACTGTTGGCAAAATCTGACTGCAGTATAACAAGAATCTGCTTGCACTAAGCAGAACAGCATCACCGTCCACAAACCATTATAGAGAATAATGAGACAGACTCGACAGGTCTGGACAAACAGGTAAACCCTGAACCTCCTTTAAAACATGGAAATTACATATCTGTGCATTATACTAAAGTGTAGTGTCCATGGGTATACTATTTTGCAATGGGTTTAAATTATTCAATGGTTTTTAGCTTGAAACCAATAAACTCTGGAACGCTGACACTCAAAACTGTGAAAAAATACATTTGCTCTCCCACTGAAAAAAAAAAAAAACACATAAAATTATCTAGCTAGCCAGATGGACATGGAATATACTATAAGATCAGATCAATAGACTTGGCCCTAGAGATAGGTTCCAAGCCAGGTTTTTCATCCCCAAATATAAACATTACTCGTGTCTGCTGCTCCTCAGGAAGAGTAATCAGCATTTATTGAGTACCACATGCTAAGTATCAGACTTCATTACATACATTTCCCTCTTTTCATCTATAAAACAATTCTATGTGTGGGTATTATTTTCATTAGGAAAAAAAATACTAAAGTATGTAGAGTTATAGACAGAAACTTACACTAAGTCACATGGATTCAGTCTCAGTTCTGTCTCTCTCCTCTTCAGTTCTCCACCAGGCCCTGTTAAGCAGACCTGAAGAATCTGAAGTCCTATTTTCAGGGTCTCTGCTGAAGGATCAAGAACTTCTTTAAAGTCAAAATTGGCCGCTGACTCTCTCAGGCTCTACCACCATGAGTGCCCAGAATTCTTTCTTTGCTGCTAAGGACAAAAACACGTCCTCAGGGAAGGACAGATTTCCTACATCAAAAGTTATCAAACTAGAGTTCCCAGGTAGCCTAGTGGCTAGGATCCCAGGCTCTTGATGCCAGGAGCCAGATTCAGTCCCCGGTTGGGGAACAGATCCTGTAATATCCTGAATGTACTTAACGCCACTGCCTGTACACTTAAAACGGTAACTGCTATGTTATCTATGTTTACCACAATGGAAAAAAGGACCTCATATGACACGAATTTACCTACGAAACAGAAGCCAAGTCACAGACACAGAGAACAGACCTGTGGCTGCCAAGGGGGAGGCAGCAGGGAAGGGCCGGATTGGGAGTTAGGGATTAGCTGATGCAAACTATTATATATAGAATGGGTCACCAAGGTTCTACTGTATAGAAAGGGAACTATATTCAATATCCTGCAATAAACTACAATGAAAAGAAAAGAAAAAAGGACCTCAGAGAGTCTAACCCATTACTTTCACAAATGAGGAAACAATCCAGAAAGGCAAATTGCTCAAAGACACAGGACCTAAAACACAGACCTCTGACACAGTGCTCTTTTGCCTAACCTATATAATAATAATAATAACTTTATATTTATACATATATATGTGTGTGTGTGTGTGTGTGTGTATTGCCTCATTCAATCCAGGCAACAACCAGTGAGGTAGCTTATGTTTTTCCCTATTTTAGAAGTGGGCTTCCCTGATGAAATTAAAGCATACAAAATTTACATGACCTGCCAAGATGACCAAGTTAGTAAGTGACTAGGACTTCAAGCTCCCAACGTGGGGGGCCCAGATTCAGTCCCGGGTTGGAGAAATGGAAGAAAAGTTATGACCAACATAGACAGCATATTAAAAAGCAAAGACATTACTTTGCCAACAAAGGTACATCTAGTCAAGGCTATGGGTTTTCCAGTGGTCATGTATGGATATAAGAGTTGGACTATAAAGAAAGCTGAGTGCCGAAGAATTGATGCTTTTGAACTGTGGTGTTGGAGAAGACTCTTGAGAGTCCCTTGGACTGCAAGGAGATCCAACCAGTCCATCCTAATGGAGATCAGTCCTGGGTGTTCATTGGTAGGACTGATGTTGAAGCTGAAACTCCAGTTCTTTGGCCACCTGATGCAAAGAGCTGACTCATTTGAAAAGACCCTGATGCTGGGAAAGATTGAGGGCAGGAGGAGAAGGGGACGACAGAGGATGAGCTGGTTGGATGGCATCACCGACTCAATGGACATTGAGTTTACCCAGAGTTTGGGTAAACTCTGGGAGTTGGTGATGGACAGGGAGGCCTGGAGTGCTGCGGTTCATGGGGTCACAGAGTCAGACACGACTGAGCTACTGAACTGAACTGGAGAAATGGATCCCAAATGCTGCAACTAAAGATTCCACGTGCTGCAAAAGGACCAGGCACAGCTAAATAAATAAATTTTAAAAAATTTTTTTATGTGTGGGATATGTTTAAAGAACAATTAGTAGTCCATTCTTACTACAGACCAGCTATGCTTAAGGGGTTAATGGGAAATAAACCTACAGAAGTCCATTAGACTTGAATTAGGTTCTATTCAATTTAGCAGGTGTTGAAAAGCCTTTATATGTATATATTCCTTTTCTCCTCACAATACCACAAAGGAACTACTATGATTTCTAGTTATAAAAAAGAGGTCCCAAGTCAGGATATAAAGACAAGCAGTCAAATCTCAGAGCCTATCTTAACCACTTACTACAAAACCACGATGGAGGCATGAGTACATTCTTAACATATCTTAACCACTTACTACAAAACCATGATGGAAGGCAGAGAGTACATTGTGAAGGTGCTGCAACTGGCCAAGAAAGGAACTGTGGGGCCTGAATAGACATGATGACAGTGGAGAGATGGGAAGCCAAGCTCTGCGTGACGCCAAGAGGCTGGGCTACAGTACGAGCCACAGGACTGAACGGAGGAAGAGAAGCATGGACAGAGTCACAGGGGACTGCCAAGATGATGAGCCCAGGTGACTGGGAAGAGGACTGCGGTCAGCATCAGACACTCAAGAATACAGAAACTCAGTTGTGTCTGACTCTGCAACCTCCCGGACTTCGGCCACCAGGCTCCTCTGTCCACGGACTTCTCCAGACAAGAAGACTGGAAGGTGTAGCCATGCTCTTCTCCAAAGGATCTTCCCAACCGAGGGATCAAACCTGGGTCTCCTTCATTGCAGATGGATTCTTTACCATCTGAGCTACCAGATGCTAGACTAAATGCTCTTAGATTTCATCCAGTATGAAAAACAGAATTCCTATCAATGATTGTCTACTGAGTTTTGTTAAAAGTTATTTTTGTTGGTAGTCAAGTAAGAAAAGCAATGAACTTGGATACTGTTTCAGTCAATAATACTGAGCTTCCAGTTTATAATTTTTACAGAAAATTAAGATTTCTTACTCTTGTATCTATAAGCTTTTGAAAATCTAGTATTTAGTCCCCATTTAAAAATTTCATTTCTTTGAATTTAATTTTTTTTTACTTGATTTTTGTTTTGTTTTTTTGTTTGTGAGGCTTGAAATCAAAATTTTATAAGAAAAAGGGGAAAGTAGCTAATATTTACTGTGTACCTACTATGTCCCTGGCACTCTGCATATATATTTCCTGCTTAAAATACAGTCTCATGGGGAATAGGTAATTTTAACCCCATTTTACAAATGAGGCTTATAGGTTAATTTGACCGAAGTTAAAAGCTAATTAAGCAAAGTAAAATGAGCTTTACATTTTACAGACTTCCTATTATTGGTGCTTTTATTATAATGTTGGCTAATAAGAGATGAAGATAAATGTTCTCTTTCCCAGAGGTATTTAAGAACACTGTTTAAAGATGTATGCTCCTACCTAAATGTCCATCAACAGAGGAATGGATAAAGAAGATGTGGTACATATATACTATGGAATACTGCTGCTGCTGCTAAGTCACTTCAGTCGCGTCCGACTCTGTGCGACCCCAGAGACGGCAGCCCACCAGGCTCCCCCGTCCCTGGGATTCTCCAGGCAAGAACACTGGAGTGGGTTGCCATTTCCTTCTCCAGTGCATGAAAGTGAAAAGTGAAAGGGAAGTCGCTCAGTCGTGTCTGACTCTTAGCGACCCCATGGACTGCAGCCTACTAGGCTCCTCCGTCCATGGGATTTTCCAGGCAAGAGTACTACTCAGCCACAAAAAGGAACAAAATTGTGCCATTTGCAGAGAGATGGATGGACCTAGAGACAGTCACACAGAGTGAAGTAAGTTGGAAAGAGAAAAAACAAATACCGTATTAACACATATGTGGAGTTTAGCAAAATAGTACAGGTGAAAGTGCAGTCGCTCAGTCGTGTCCGACGCTTCGCGACCCCACGGACTGCAGCCACCAGGCTCCTCCATCCATGCGATTTTCCAGGCAAGAGTACTGGAGTGGGGCGCCACTGCCTTCTCTGAGTATAGGTGAACATGTTTGCAAAGCAGACATAGAGACACAGATGTAGCAAACAAAGGTACAGACACCAAGCAGGAAAGAAGGGGGTTTAGGACGGATTGGGAGATTGGGATTAATATACACTACGATGTATAAAATAGATAACTAAAGAGAATGAACTGTAGAGCACAGGGAACACTACTCAATGCTCTAAATGACCTAAAGTGCTCTAAGTGGCCTAAATGGGAAGGAAATTCGAAAAAGTGGTGATTTAGGTAAACATATAGCTGACTCACTTTGCTGTACAGCAGAAACTAACACAACATTGTAAAGGAACTATACTTCAATAAAAAAATATTTTTAAAGATTTATGCTCATACTCAGAAGATCTAGTTGTGCTAATAAATAGCATTGAAGAAAGTGCCCAAATTGCAGACTGATGAGAAACAGCTGTGACTTTAAATCTGAATTTTGCCATATTCAATGTGTAGCATTTGGCAATCTACTTAACCAATCTGAGACACAATTTTCTCAGCCATAAAATTCAGAATTATAAACGGTCATTTACAAGGTTGTTTTGAGGGCCAAAAAAGAAGAGAAAGACCATGCGTGAAAGCATCAGTCCTGTGCCTGTTCAGGGTACTTAATAAATACGTGTCCTTTTTCTTGCCCAAAACTTGCAGTCCCTGGAAGTTATCACTGTTATATAAACTTTGTGTAAAGAATATTTATCATTTTCCAATTATTATGTTAATGTCAGCTTTATTGAATTTCAATTAGCAGTGCACATTGAGGGGGGAGGGTTTAAATGAGCGAGGCAAGTGATTCATTTTAAATCTTTGATAAGTGGGTAACTAAAAACATAACCATATGAAAATTAATTATTGGTCTGCTTGGCATGAACCCATTAAAATTTATAGGTGAAATAAGTTCCATATGCTAAACATTGAGCACATGCAGGAAACTAGAAACCCATAGCTGCAGCTGACTCACTAACGTCAACTCCCAGCAAAGTCACCACCTGATTCATTCATTCATTGTATACTAAATTTCAACTAAATGGCATACATACCGAACAAAGATTTAAATTTGTAAGTAGGTCTTTCCCGGGGCAAAAGGTGAAACAGCTTGTTCATAAGTAAGCAAAGATTCTAGAACGACCACTGCTTTGTAGCCCTTTCATTTTTATAATTGTGATTCCATCCTTTCCTCAAATGCCCTTTTTTTCCCCTCATCGGAACAAGTACTCCAAAATATATGTGATTAATTCATTTTCATTAAAATGTAAATGAATGATAAAGCCTGATGTCTCCCCACGGGTTTTCAGCTACACTGTAACTGGGATCAGGGTCATTGACCAAAATGAAAGGAATGAGATTCTAGTAGTGAATGCTAAGCATCTGCAAAGCCACAAAAAAGCTTTAGTCATAAAAGTCTTTGTGTTACTCCGCAAGTCAACTCAACAGGCCTCTTAAAGCAGGATACCCCTGAAGCACCCTTATCCAATCCCCCAAAATACTGATCTCATAAAGTAGGTGCTCATTAGGGTCACGAGGCCCTCATTCTGCTTGTGTGGACACCACCATCACCCCCACTACAATAGCAACCAACTATCCTTAGCTTCCTGGGAGTCTGAGCCTATTGTGAAATTAGGACTGTTGTTAAAGCCATCAGTGTGGGTGAGAATGAGTTCACACCTAGGAAGGGCCACTGGGTGAGGTGGAGACATGACTTCACTACTGTGTATGAGCCCAGCCCCTTTACTCTGAAAAGAATAACTCAGAAAAGTTGCCAGTAAAACAGAGGACAGTCACAGCAAAGTTAATTTTAAGTTCAAAAAGGAAAGTCCTGGGGACTTCCCTGGTGGTTTAAGGGCTTAGACTCCCCACTTCCACTGCAGGGGGTATGGGTTCCATCTCAGGTCCGGGAACTAAGATCCCACATGCTGTGTGGTGTGGCCAAAAATCAAGGGGGTAAAAAAGATGAAAGTCCTTCTGGGACTGAACAAGTCTCTGTAAAATGTTTCCCACTGGAAACTCTATCTAGATTGGCAGAGTGTTTAACACAACCGTGCAAGCCTCCAACACCCACCAACACCCACCCCAGGCAGGGGAAGACAGCTGAGCTTCCCTCATGTAACTTACCTGAGATCCATATCTCCATCCACCCAGAAGGTGAAAATGTTTGAGACAGTTCCCCCTGGGCAACACCCCATGATGAGGACAGCTATAGCTTGGAGTGGCTTCAGGGAGAAGCTGATGATCAGGAGGTAGGCGATGAGAGGCATGAGCCCAAACTGGCAGAGCATTCCCACAGCGATGCCCCAGGGTCTCCTGATGTGTCCCCAGAGCTTCTGGACCTCCACAGAGCATCCCAAGGAGAACATCAGCAGGCCGATCATCAGGGCCGACACCACTGTGAATACGAGGTCCAGGTTCCCGAACGCCTTCAGCCCCTCCGGCAGCTCCTCCTCTGAACTGTTGGCCGGGCAGGCCAAGCCGCTGGAACAATTTGCTCTCATCTCCTTATCTCCGTAAGGCAGCATCACAAATGAACCTCCTGCTGTAATGCCTGGGCAGGTCTATCCTGTTGTATTTTTAATAATGTCACCAAGTCACACGTGGAGGATCATTCCAGGAGCCAAGGGCCAGCCAGGTGATTCATCCTAATTTGGTCAATTTATTCACAAGTGGTATTATAAAAGTAATTATCATGGCCAAGAAACATAATAAACTGTGGAAAGGAAGGCTTTCCACATTTACGGATACTTACCGGTGAACATTCACGTGAAATGAGACAAGCAAACTGACTGTCAAGTGGAGCAACCGGTGTGCTGTCAGCAATCACGCTGGGTTCCAGGAAAGCAGGCTGGTTGGCAAGACATAATTCCTCCAGATTCAGTGGGGATTTCCAAGAGCCAGGATGCAATGTTTTGCAGAGAGAAAGGCTAACTCTGGGGGAAAAGAAAAAAAACAAAGGCAGCTAAGCCAAAGCCACACCTCGTAGCATGAGCAAAATACTTCAGCCTAGAGAATTCTATGAGGAGCATAGAGGAGCCTGGCGGGCTACAGTCCATGGAGTCACAAAGAGGTGGACACAACAGAGTGACTAACACTTTCACTTGCTGTTGAAGAAATTAAAACAAAAGAAGGCCAGTTTAAGAAATGTCAGGAGGGAATAAGGATCATTTCAAGAGAGCTTTGGAATTAGTCACTTTTTCTTCTTTCTGTTTCTACTAGAATGCGTGTCTAAAACCAATGGTTAAACGCCGCTGAGAGTAATACGGTGTTAAGCACCCGGTGGGTCTCGTGAAACATGTGGAAACTCATTTCTGATCTGAACCCAAAATAATTCAAGGGAAATGTCACTCTCCTTCAGAGAATAGAGTCGGCTTTGAGAAGCCCCACCCCTGGGTCTTGAGGTGAGGTCTGGGAATTCAGCAATGAAATGTGATAAAGAGCTTGTCTGGGGAAGGCTCGAGACAAGAGTCCGAGGTCAGCCTGTGACCGCAACGGCCTGGGGCCTCTCTGTGTGTCTTAACCACACAATCACATGTTTTGTTGGCAAAACCAGGCGAGAAAAGAACGGTCCCATGAAACTAAGGCTCCAAAACAGCAGACACCACACCCTTTCTCACTGAAAGCAGGAAGTATATTTGTGGCACAGAGGCTGAGGACAGGGAACACTTTATAAATGGTCCCACGTGTCTTCAGAGTGACACTAGCTCTGCATTGTTTATTTCTAGATTAGCAAATTACTTTCCATGACAAAATGTTCTGGGCATGCTTGCTGTATACAAAAACAAGCTGAATACAAACGTGAAATGAAATCTATTTGCAGGAAGTATAAACTCACTCAGGCAACCTACACCCCAAAAGCAGCTCTGAAGGGAGAACCTTGCTGGAGGCCATTCACAGGTCTTGTTTTATGCCCAAGAACAAGCTAACATCTACAGCAAGCTTGGTGAGCTTGTCAGGAGACAACCCAGAACCATCTGCATTGTGTTTATTCAGAGTCAAGCAAAGAAATGGGCTTCCCTTGTGGCTCAGCTGGTAAAGAATCTGCCTGCAATGAGGGAGACCTGGGTTTGATCCCTGGGTTGGGAAGATCCCCTGGAAAAGGGAAAGGCTGCCCACTCCATTATTCTGGCCTGGAGAATTCCATGGACTGTATAGTCCATGGGATAGCAAAGAGTTGGACACGACTGAGTGACTTTCACTCACAAGCAGAGAAATGGATATTTAGGAGTGGGTTAGGTCTCTGGAAAGCTGGTGTTCTCAGCTGAAAGATGTTAAGGTGTGGTCAAGCTGAAGCGGAATGGAGGAAGGAAAGAATTAACATTTTTTTGAGGACCGACTAAGTGACAGGGGGTTTCCCAGGTGGCTCAATGGAAAGAATCCACCTGCCAAGCAGGAAATGCAAGTTCAATCCCTGGGTCAGGAAGATCCCCTGGAAGAGGAAATGGAAACCCACTCCAGTATTCTTGCCTGGGAAACCCCAAGGACAGAGGAGCCTGGTGGGCTGCAGTCCATGGGGTCACCAAAGACTCGGACACAACTGAGCGACTCAACAATAAAGTGACAGAGACACGCTAGGTTATTTGCACTTATGTGGCTGTGTCTGGTGAAGCAAAACATTTTTAAATTTTATTTAGTAAGCAAGTGAAAGTGAAGCCACTCAGTCGTGTCCGACTCTTTGAGACCCCATGGACTGTAGCCTACCAGGCTCCTCCATCCATGGATTCTCCAGGCAAGAGTACTGGAGTGGGTTGCCATTTCCTTCTCCAGGAGATCTTCCCAACACAGGGATCGAACCCGGGTCTCCCGCATTGCAGGCAGATGCTTTACCATCTGAGTAAGAAAGTATCAGATTATTTCTGTTTGGATAATGTTAAAAAGTCCCTTGGTAGACCTTTCTTACTGAAAGAATCACTTGAACAACTCTTCTTAGTTATACAAATTTAAGTTTAGTAAGCCATACCCAATAGTGATTCGTTTTGCTACTCAGCTCTAATAGCTGGAAAATGAAATGAAATGTGAGTTGCGGGGTACTCTTTCTACCCCCTTCTGATGCCTATGTCAGAAGCTTTCTCTATCTCCTTTATACTTTAATAAAACTTTATTACACAAAAAAAAAAAAAAAAAGAAATGTGAGTTGCTCAGTTGTATCTGACTCTTTGCCACCCCTTGGGCTGTAGCCTGCCAGGCTCCTCTGCCCATGGAATTCTCCGGGCAAGAATACTGGCGTGCATTGCCATTCCCTTCTTGACCCAGGGATTGAATGAACCCGAGTCTCCTGAATTGTAGGCAGAATCTTTACCATCTTAGCCACAGGGAAGCCCTGAGGAGGGGGCTAAATTTGCAAAGTAAACTTAAGTAGTCTCCAAAGGCGAAGGTGACCTTGGCCACTTGCCTTTTAAAATATAGTGTTATCAGAATTTCTCAAATGTAATTCAGTTGGATGATTCCAACGGAGGTCCATTGACATGGATAGTTATTAAAGTCTAATTACACACCAAGAAAGGGATGTCTGGACTGGTGACAAGTTCCTCTGGACCCAGTTGTCTTGGGAGAGATGTCACAGGGTGATAAAGGACACGGTGAGTGAGTACATGGATGCAGCTGGAAAAGAAGTAGCCTTGAGAGGCCAAGCTTGGGCACCACCATGATGTGTGCAAGGCGGCAGTGACAGAGGACCCACTGGCCTTGGTAGAACCAATTTATTCAAAACATCCTGAGGCAGGAAGTAGATGGGCCAAGATGAAAATAGCAGGACAATCAGGGAGGAGGCTGAGCCCTGCCCAGACAGAAGATAAGAGACCACATATTTCTCCTTCCCAAAGTCAGGAGACCTCCCTGTCTACACATGCGCAGAAAGACTCCTTGGAGGTCAAAAGGGGACTGATGCTAAGTGATGCTAATTATGCATAGGCCTCTTTGGTGGAATCCATCTTGGCCAAGAGATATGTGAAGATCCTGAGATATACCAAATATGAACTCTGACCCAGGCAAATCAAAGTGACTGGCCAAAGAAAAAGTCAGAAGAAATGCCCCATAAAAGTGATTCAAACTATCACAAGGGTTCAACTCTCTCTCTGAGTCCACCCAAGTCTATCTACAGGTACTATACTCTTTTTCCTCCTAAATAAACACTTTTCTGGTTTCACTACTTCTGTCTTTGTGGGAATTCTTTTCTGCAAAGCCAAGGAGAAAAGGAAACATATACCCATTTGAATGCAGAGTTCCAAAGAACAGCAAGGAGAGATAAGAAAGCCTTCCTAAGTGATCAACGCAAAGCAATAGAGAAAAACAATAGAATGGGAAAGACTAAAGATCTCTTCAAGAAAATTAGAGATACCAAGGCAACATTTCATGCAAAGATGGGCTCAATAAAAGATAGAAATGGTATGGACCTAACATAAGCAGAAGATATTAAGAAGAGGTGGCAAGAATACACAGAAGAACTGTACAAAAAAGATCTTCATGACCCAGATAACCACGATGGTGTGATCACTCACCTAGAGCCAGACATCCTGGAATGTGAAGTCAAGTGGGCCTTAGGAAGCGTCACTACAAACAAAGCTAGTGGAGGTGATGGAATTCCAATTGAGCTATTTCAAATCCTGAAAGATGACACTGTGAAAGTGTTGCACTCAATATGCCAGCAAATTTGGAAAACTCAGCAGTGGCCACAGGACTGGAAAAGGTCAGTTTTCATTCCAATCCCAAATAAAGGCAATGCCAAAGAATGTTCAAACTACTGTACAATTGTACTCATCTCACATGCTAGCAAATTAATGCTCAAAATTCTCCAAGCCAGACTTCAACAGTATGTGATCCATGAACTTCCAGATGTTCAAGCTGGATTTATAAAAGGCAGAGGAACCAGAGATCAAATTGCCAACATCTGCTGGATCACCAAAAAAGCAAGTGAGTCCCAGAAAAACATCTACTTCTGCTTTATTGACTATGCCAAAGCCTTTGACTGTGTGGATCACAACAAACTGGAAAACTCTTAAAGAGATGGGAATACCAGACCACCTGACCTGCCTCATGAGAACTCTGTATGCAGGTCAAGAAGCAACAGTTAGAACTGGACATGGAACAACACACTGGTTCCAAATCTGGAAAGGAGTACGTCAAGGCTGTATACTGTCACCCTACTTATTTAACTTGTATGCAGAGTACATCATGAGAAATGCCAGGCTGGATGAAGCACAAGCTGGAATCAAGATTGCCAGAAGGAATATCAATAACCTCAGATAAGCAGATGACATCACCCTTATGGCTGAAAGTGAAGAAGAACTAAAGAGCCTCTTGATGAAAGTGAAAGAGGAGAGTGAAAAAGTTGGTTTAAAACTCAACATTCAGAAAACTAAGATCATGGCATGTGGTCCCATCACTTCATGGCAAATAGATGGGGAAACAATGAAAACAGGGACAGACTTTATTTTCTTTGGCTCCAAAATAACTGCAGATGGTGACTGCAGCCATGAAATCAAAAGACGTTGCTCCTTGGAAGAAATGTTACGACCAACCTAGACAGCATATTAAAAAGCAGAGACATTACTTTGCCAACAAAGATCCATCTAGTCAAAGCTATGGTTTTTCCAGTAATCATGTGTGGATGTAAAAGTTGGACTATAAAAAAGCTGAGTGCTGAAGAACTGATGCTTTTGAACTGTGGTGTTGGAGAAGACTCTTGAGAGTCCCTTGGACCACAAGGAGACCCAACCAGTTCATCCTAAAGGAAGTCAATCCTGAATATTCATTGGAAGGACTGATGCTGAAGCTGAAACTCCAATTCTTTGGCCACCTGATACGAAGAACTGACTCACTGGAAACTACCCTGATGCTGGGCAAGACTGAAAGTGGGAGGAGAAAGGGACAGAGGATGAGATGTTAGGATGGCATCACCGACTTGATGGACATGAGTCTGAGAAAGCTCCGGGAGTTGGTGAGGGACAGGGAAGCCTGGCATGCTGCAGTCCATGGGTTTGCAAAGAGTCAGACATGACCGAGCAACTGAACTGAACTGAAAGCAAGGAGTCAGGGCCTTGTCACTGACCACTGATCTAGTGGCCAGGACCTGGTGCTCTCACTGCTGCGACCCAGCCTCAGTCTCTGGCGGAGAAACCCATCCCGGCTTCAGGCTGCTGCAGGACAAGACCACCTGAGATCATATTTGGTACCAAAATCTGGGAATTTAGAAAGTCAAAGTATATCACAGGCGTTGCTGAGCTGCGGCTTGAGGCCCCCAACTTTTGCTCTTGCTTTCTGATTCTCACTCTTCACTTTGCTTTCAAGACCCAAGGGCATAATCTCTGCCCGTTCACAGCATTACGGGTACCCCCAAACATGGGGGTGGCAGGCTAATTTCCCCAGGCCATGCTGATTCAAACAATGCTTGGGTGATAGCTGATGCTGTCCTCTGAAAGATGGTGGAAACCATGTGATTTCCACCATGAAACCATCACAAATTATTTGTGATTTCCAACAGTGCGGGAGCCTGAGGGGTCTCTCTCACTGTCCTATATGGAACCCTCCACTATAGTTTTCTTTTCCACTTTACTCCCACAACAAAGTCTCTTTCTCACTCCTTATTGCTGTGCTCTTCTAGGGAAGGATTTCCTAGATATCATTCCTTAACTGCATCCCTGCCACAGTCACAATTGGTGCTGTCTATGTCAGACAAAATCGATAGATGATTCTCAATTGTATCTCAGCTGCCAGGAAGACAGAGAAAATGATTTGGGGTTCTTCTGTTGTCTAGTCCCTCACCTCACTCAATGCCCAGAAATCTACTTTGAGAATTTCTCTGCCTTTCAGCCCTCAAGCTTGAACCCCGTGTCATCTTCCATTGCGCCCAACTCCAATTTCCTCAAGGGTTCTTCTTTGCATCTATCAGGTCTCTTCACTCCAGGCCTTGGCAGTCTATATATCCTATTATGGACAGCCTACCAGACTGGCTGCTACCCAGAATCCCAAATCATAAACATCATAGATGCTCAGTCAGTCACGAGGAATACACCCCAGCACAGGAAGACTTATCACAGGACATAAACTCTATAGATAATGGATCCTTCCTAAGGAAAGTCCAGGCAACCAGTCTGAACTGGTTCAAAAGCCCTTCTCTGGCTGTGCTGGAGGAGGAGCTTCGCACAAAGTCACAAGGAAGGCCAGACACATCTGGTCGGCAATCAGTGGGCGAATAGAGGATGCCTAGACCCCCATCAAGTTCAAAGGGAATTTCAGGGACACCCAGAACTCCTTCAGGTTAAAGCCTCCTGTTAACTGTTCCTGGGACACTGGATTCCATTCTCAGAGTGCTGTCTCATTCTTTGCTGGAGGTTTCTCAACATGGGAGAATCCCCCTCCAAGCCAGAAGAGACACCTCTGCAGTATATCCTTAAGAACTGGAAATATTTTAATGGATGGGCCAAAAAAGGAAAAACTTAAAATTCTACTGTAACAGGGCTTGGCCTTGTTTAAGTTGGGAAATGTAGAAAAATGGCCTGAAACTTGGTCTCTCGATTACAATACCATTCTGCAACTGGATCTTTGCCACAGGATGGGAAAATGGGGTGAGGTCAGGTTCTCTATAAAGGCTTTCATGATCCTTTACCCAAACCCTGCCCTATACAACTCTTGTAATTCAAAGCCTGGGAACCAGCAGAAGAGTCTCTTGACATTTTAGATGATCCTCTTCTCAGCTCTCTTTATCTTTCAGGGGGAAAACTGAGCTCCTCCTACTTCTGACAGTATCTCTGCATCTCTGGAGCCACCTACTTCTCCTGGTCCCTCTGACTGATCCAAACTCCACCTTCCCAATGTCCCACCATACATTGTTACCCCAAGAAAGAGAGACTAGGCCCTCTGGGGTAACTCGCAATGGAGCTTCCTATCGCCCAGGATAAGGGGAAGTGTGCCCCTCTTAGGGAAGTGGCGAATGGCAAAGGGCCAATCAGATTACATGTGCCTTTCTCTTTAACTGACTTAGTCCAATGCACACAGAAACTGAAGACCCTAGTAAGTTTCTTGAAGGGTTTCATGTCCTAAGGCTGGTCTATGATTTAACTTGGGAGGATGTTCGGGTAGTCCTATCTACCTGATTGTACCCATGAGGGAAAATGGGGAATCTGGAAGCAGCCCAGGGGTAGGCTGACCAGCTTGCCAAAGACCAACCCGAACATTATGCTATGGGTGGAGAAGCAGTCTCAAATCAGGAACCCTCTTGGAATTTTTTTTTTCCAGAAACTGTTTATTTTCCATCAGCCAAATTCATTTTAAGAGTTCGTATAAGAACAGCTTAAGATCACTCAGTGGTTCTTCCTACCCGTGCAGTGGCCTCAGCAGTGGGAGATGCAATCCAGTCTTCAGTGGCAGGCTGAGGAAGTCAAGGTTGGTGCCACCTAAGGGGCTTCCTGCTGCAAGGAATTTGAGGGACACCCTGGTCCTCTATTCACAGGACATCAAGGGTTCTGGACACGGTGAATGTTTCCCTTTTAAGTTACGACGGGAATCCAGAACAAGGCTGTATAGATCCCTGTCTGGGTAACCCTGAAAAGCCTCTCTTGGAATTATAATTCCCAGGAGGGAATAGAAACCAGGAAGTACATGATCCAGTGTGTATTAGAAAGGATGGGAAAGCGTATCAAAAAGTCAATTAACTATGAAAAGGTTAAAGAAGTGACCTAAGAAAAAAGAGAAAATCCAGCCCTCTTTCATGGGTGGCTTGCGGAGCCATTTAAGGAAATATACTAACACAGACCCCGTCCTCTGCTGAAGGTCAGTCCTTGCTGAGCCAGGCCACTCCTGATACTAGGCAGAAGCTCCAAAAGTTACAGTTTGGCCCACAAACGCCCATCCCCCAGCTCTTAGATGTGATCTTTGGGTTTCTAATAATCAAGATCAAGCTCAGAGAAGGATAGAACCCAACATGAAGAAAGACAGGCCAGGGTTCATGCAAAATTGATAGTTGTTGCTGGCAGTCATGCCTTGTGACCTCAGAACAACCCAAGGGGGCTAGGAAAGTCCAACTACCCATCTGGAGATAAGACCAACAAGAGAGTATGCTAAAATGCAAGGCAACAGGCCGCTGAGATTGCCAGAAAGAACCCCCGGGGCCACAGCCAACATGCAAACAAACAGATCACTGGAAGAGGGAGTGCCCCCAGTCCTGAAGGGGAAGCAGGGTGCTCCCGATCCCGAGATGGCCATGCTATAGGACTGAGGTGGCCTGGGGATTCTGGTAGTTCCCCCCAAGAAGACATCTATATCCACTGAGGAGCCCGGGGTAGTCCTTGACATGACAGATACAAAAATCGATTTCCTAACTGATATGGAAGCCACTTACTGTGTCTTAATTTCTCACACTGGACCTCTTTGCTCCAAAAGCTGTACTGTGACCGGTGTCGACAGAAAGCCGGGTGCTTATGACTTTACTGGGCCTCTCACTTGCCAATCTGAGCAGCGGTTGATTTTGCGTGACCTTCCAGTTGTGCCTCAGTGTCCTACCCCACTCCTGGGAAAGGACCTTCTGAGCTCCCTCGGGGTCACTCTCTGGTTAAAAGGTCCTAAGCAGCCCCTTATCTTGACTCTAAGACACACCAGCCACAAGAGCAAGATTCTACTTCCAGCCATATACTATAGGCAGTAGGCACTTCAGTATGGGACAAAGGAACCTCTGGAAGGGCCGTAAACACCCAACCTGTAAGAATTAGCCTCAGGCCAGAAACTGCCTATCCTAACAACAGACAATATCCTATAAAGCTGGAAATGAAGAAGGGTTTACAACCCCTCATAGATAAATTCCTAAGGAATGGCCTCTTGCTGCTCTGCTGTCTCTGTACAACACTCCTACTCTACCAGTTGTTAAGCCAAATGGGGAATACAGGATGGTACAAGACCTGAGAGCAGTAAACGAAGTGGTGGGCCCTATACATCCCTAATGGCCAATCCTCCAGTTCAGTTCAGTCACTCAGTCGTGTCCGACTCTTTGCGACCCCATGAATCACAGCACGCCAGGCCTCCCTGTCCATCGCCAACTCCCGGAGTTCACCCAAACTCATGTCCATCGAGTCAGTGATGCCATCCAGCCATCTCATCCTCTGTCGTCCCCTTTTCCTCCCGCCCCCAATCCCTCCCAGCATCAGGCTCTTTTCAAATGAGTCAGCTCTTTGCATCAGGTGGCCAAAATATTGGAGTTTCAGCTTCAGCATCAGTCCTTCCAATGAACACCCAGGACTGATCTCCTTTAGGATGTACTGGTTGGATCTCCTTGCAGTCCAAGGGACTCTCAAGAATCTTCTCCAACACATTTCAAAAGCATCAATTCTTCAGCACTCAGCTTTCTTCACAGTCCAACTTTCATATCCATACATGACCACTGGAAAAACCACAGCCTTAACTAGACAGACCTTTGTTGGTAAAGTAATGTCTCTGCTTTTGAATATGCTATCTAGGTTGGTCATAACTTTCCTTCCAAGGAGTAAGCGTCTTTTAATTTCCTGGCTGCAATCACCATCTGCAGTGATTTTGAAGCCCGCCAAAATAAAAGTCTGACACTGTTTCCACTGTTTCCCCATCTATTCCCCATGAAGTGATGGGACCAGATGCCATGATCTTAGTTTTCTGAATGTTGAGCTTTAAGCAAACTTTTTCACTCTCCTCTTTCACTTTCATCATATTAACGCAAATCCCTAAGGACGCTAAATGGTTTATTGTACTCAACCTTAAGGATGCCTTCTTTTGCATCCCAGTTCTTTCCTCATCATACTATCTGTTTGCCTTCAAGTGGACTAACCCCAACTCAGGTCAAATACCACAATATACCTGGAGAGTATTGCTTCAGGGGTTTCAGGACAGCCCACACTTGTTCACCCAGGCCTTAGAAAAGGAACTAGAAACAGATGGCTGGCGGCACATAGATCAGAAATCGCTCATACCTCTCTCTGACCAATGGAAAATTAGTAAAGGGCTACATGATTCTCTCCATCTGGGGGAGATGCAAGGTCTATGATTGTTTTCTGATGTTTTACAGGGAAAGGGCTCCTGGTGACAACGTAAGAGTTACTCGAGCCTGTGCCCTTTGTGCCACCCATAATCTAGGAAGTACCCTCAAGCCTCCCCTTCTTGCTAGCCCAGTCCAGTGATGAGGGACTCATCCAGGAGAGGACAGGCAATTAGATTTCACTCAGATGCCCTCTTTTCAGGGCTTTACATACTTAACTAGTCTTTATGGATGCCTTTACTGGATGGATAGAGGCTGTCTCCATTAGAGCAGAGAAGGCAACTGAAGTTGCTAAGTTGCCCCTAAAGGAAATTATTCCTAGAGTCGGGTTGCCTCGTCACCTTCAGAACGACAATGAGCCTTCATTTGTAACAAAGGTCACGCAAGAGCTTTCACAGGCTTTAGGAATTAAATACCACCTCCATTTATCCTGGAGACCTCAGTCCTCAGGAAAAGTGGAATAGGTTAATCATACACTAAAGAAAACTTTGGGCAAACTCTGTCAAGATATGTCAGAGTTGTGGTATCACCTGCTGCCAACAGCCCACTTAAGGATCAGGGCAGCTCCTAGAACCACCACCAAGTTAAGCCCTTTCGAAATGACCGACAGAAGGCCATTCCTTACTCTGGACATGCTAACTGATCAAGAAACCCAGGCTCATCTTAAATATTAACACATTATAAATCTGGACCAGGTCCAGAAGGCCACACAAGAATATGGCAACCGAGTACAGCCTGCTGCAGATGACCGTCTGAGTTACCCTGTTGTAAAACCTGGAGACTGGGTACTCTTACAGACCAGGAAAAATGAGTCCCCCAGAGACTAGCTACTCCCAAAATGGAAAGGTCCTTACCAAGCCCTGTTGTGCGCGCCTATGACAGTCAAATTCCAGGGGTTTCCAGCCGGGCTCATCTGTCCAGGATTAAACCTGTTCTCCACTGATATATTACAGGACCCTGAAGACCCACATTCCAACTATCTCTGTGATATAGTTGATATAGATATCCACCCCTTTCTCCAGGATCCAGAGGACCCAGAACCTGAAAATTCCAGTGCATGATCTGAAACTACTATTTAAAAAGGACAAAAGAAAAAATGAAAAAAAAAACCCTTAAGACCCTAGGCTAAGTGTCCATAGCTACTATCTTCCTTTTGCCTCCCAGTACTTCAATCCAGTTACAGAATATCTGACACGGTCTGGTAGATTTAGATAATTATTCTCTTTTTTGCTCTGACCCTTCACTGGTGGCTCAGATGGTAAAAGCATCTGCCTACAATGCGGGAGACCTGGGTTTGATCCCTGGGTTCAGAAGATCCCCTGGAGAAGGAAATGGCAGCCCACTCCAGTACTCTTGCTTGGAAAAGCCCATGGACAGAGGAGCCTGGCAGGCTGCAGTCCATGGAGTCGCAAAGAGTCAGACACGACTGAGCGGCTTCACTTTCACTTTCACTTTGCCCTGACCCTTCCTCTTAGAATTCACTGAGCTTCTCTGTCCATGCTGGGTGATTTAAATATGTCCCTGACTGGTGCTAGTATGAAGCTAATGATTGCCTTGCTTTTCTATGCCTTGTTGTTCACTAAGTCATGTCCAGCTCTTTGCAACCTCATGGACTGCAGCGAGCCAGGCTTCCCTCTTCTTCACTGTCCCCCAGAGTTTGCTCAAACTCATGTCCATTAAGTAAGTAATGCCATCCAACCATCTCATCCTCTGTTGCCCGCTTCTCCTCCTGCCCTCAATCTTTCCTAGCATGAGAGTCTTTTCAAATGAGTCAGCTCTTCGCATCAGGTGGCCAAAGTATTGGCATTTCAGCTTCAGCATCAGTCCTTCCAGTGAAAATTCAGGGTTGAGTTCCTTTAGAATTGACTGGTTGATCTCCTTGCAGCTCAAGAAACTCTCAAGACTCTTCTCCAGCACCACAGTTCGAAAGCATCAATTCTTCAGTGCTCAGCCTTCTTAACGGTCCAACTCTCACATCTGTACAAGACTACTGGAAAAACCATAGCTTTGACTATATGGACCTTTGTCAACAAAGTTATGTCTCTGCTTTTTAATACACTAATTTATGTTACATTTTGCCTAGTGCTCTACTGTCTTCCATACTTGTTGCAAATCTGAAACTAAGACCTTTCAGTCCAAGAAGGCGGCCTGGGACCAAAAGGATCAGACCTTCCATTTTAGAAACAGAGAATTACTAGAGAAATAGAAAAATACTAAAATTTTAAGCCTGAGATTATCAAAAATATGTTGACCTTGTACAACCAGATTTCTACCCTTGTTTGAGTCTCTGATTATAATAATCTTTTACTAGTCTTTAGCTTCTGCCTCTCTAATCTAACTATTTACTTTGTTTTCTCTTGGGCGTCACAGGACAATGGTGATACGGGGACTCCAGACACTCCCCAGAGCAGATTTTGTCAAAATAACAATGGAATTCACACTGGGGCCCTTTAATGAGAAGGGAAAGAGCTCCACGACCCCCAACTAGGTAGGGTCTAAAGCCCCTTGCCAGCCTGAAGAAGGTACAGAAAACAGACCTTATGTCTTCCCAATAAAGATTTCTCAGGGTCTACCTCTCTCAGAGATTTGAGGCAGGAGGTAGATGGGCCCCCTCAGGGTAGACAATCCAAGATGAAAATAGGATGATTAGGGAGAAGGCTGTGCCCTACCCGATGGGAGACCACGTATTTCTCATTCTCTAAGTCAGGAGACCTCCCCGACTGCATATTTGCAGAACTGCTCCTTGGAGGTCAAAAGAGGAGTGATGCTAAATGATGCTAACTACCCATAGGCCTCTTCGGTGAAATTCATCTTGGCTGAGAGATGTGCACGCAAACATGGAAGAATCCTGAGATATACAACACTGTAAATCAGCTGTACTTTAATAAAATCTATTTTCTAAATAATCCTACAGAGAGTGCCCTGGTGGCCTAGTAGTTAGGATTCCAGGCTCTCACTTCTGTGGCCTGGGTTCAGTCCCTGGTCAGGGAACTAAGATCCCACAAGCTACATGGTACGACCAAAAAAAATACCTTAAAAATAAAAATACTATCACCTCGTGTTGTGTGTATGAGTACATAGGGCCAGGGATACACCAGTTGTCAGGCAGGCAGGGAGGAGGCCATGGCTGCAGTTTGAGGAGGTTCCAAGGCCCTCTGTGCCTGTGTCTGGCAGAGCCGGTGTGAGATGAAGAGACAATCCTAGCACCCAGATAATCAAGAGTTTGGGCCAGACCTTTGGGCAGACACTGAGATAGGAGGAGACACTGTCAGACACTGACACTGAGGAGCCAGACAAAAAGCATAGACTAAGGTGATGAATTAATAAGGAACTTATTAATAAGCTTCCCTCGTGGCTCAGATGGTAAAGAATGCACCTGCAATGCAGGAGACTTGGATTTAATCTCTGGGTTGGGAAGATCCCCTGGAGAAGAGAACAGCTACCCAGTCCATTATTCTTGCCTGGAGAATCACAGGGACATTGGAGCCTGGCGGGCTACAGCCATGGGATCACAAAGAGTAGGACATGACTGAGCAACTTTCACTTTAGTGATCTGGCCCATGACCCTCCAGCACAATGTTCTGCAGGTCAAGCTGGGGATGATGTTTCATTGGTAAGCCACAATTATGGGACCTAATGACAGTCCATATCAAGGTGGTATGAATTTGTGACAATTCATTTTCCTAACACTACCTCTTCAAACCACCTAAGGCTACATTTACCCTAAGAATTTATCATTGAGATCTTCCCTGGTGATCCACCTTGCAAAACAGGGGGTGCATGTTTGATTCCTGGTCAGAGAACTAAGATCCCACATGTCATAGAGCAACAGAGTCCATGTACTCTGGAGCCCGCAAGCCCCAACGAGAGAGCCCACATGCCACAACCACTGAACGCTGGGCGCTCTGGAGTCTGCATGCCACAACTAGAGAGCCGCACACCACAACAAAGGATACACATGACATAGCAAGGAACCTGAGAGCTGCAACTATTAATAAAACTGAGGTAGCCAAAAGAATACATATTTTTTCAAAAAAAGACTTTATCATCCAAACATCAACAGGGATGGCAGCACTTGTCTCAAAATCCTAAGATTACAGTGGTCACCTGCCTTAACTATTCTTCAGTTCTTTTACTCACTTGTTCACTGCTCTGAGATCGAAACCCAGATGATCCCTGAGTACTAATACCCTGAGTACTAATCCCCAACGCCAAAGAATGCTCAAACTACTGCACACTTCTACTCATGCCACATGCTAGCAAAGTAATGCTCAAAATTCTCCAAGCCAGGTTTCAACAGTACATGAACCATGAACTTCCAGATGTTCAAGCTGGATGTGGAAAAGGCAGAGGAAACAGAGATCAAATTGCCAACATCCATTTTATCATCAAAAAAGCAAGAGAGTTCCAGAAAAACATCTACTTCTGCTTTACTGATTATGTAAAAGCCTTTGACTGTGTGGATCACAAAAAACTATGGAAAATTCTGAAAGAGATGGGAATACCAGACCACCTGACCTGCCTCCTGAGAAATCTATATGCAGGTCAAGAAGCAACAGTTAGAACTGGACATGGAACAACACATTGGTTCCAAATTGGGAAAGGAGTACATCAAGGTTGTATATTGTCACCCTGTTTATTTAACTTCTATGCAGAGTACATCATGAGAAATGCTGGGCTGGAGGAAGCACAAGCTGGAATCAAGATTGCCAGGAGAAATATCAATAACCTCAGATATGCAGATGACATCACCCTTATGGCAGAAAGTGAAGAAGAACTAAAGAGCCTCTTGATGAAAGTGAAAGAGGAGAGTGAAAAAGTTGGCTTAAAACTCAACATTCAGAAAACTAAGATCATGGCATGTGGTCCCATCACTTCATGGCAAATAGATTGGGAAACAAGGGAAACAGTGACAGACTTTATTTTTCTGGGCTCCAAAATCACTGCAGATGGTGATTACAGCCATGAAATTAAAAGATTCTTGCTCCTTGGAAGAAAAACTATGACCAACCTAGACAGCATATTAAAAAGCAGAGACATTACTTTGCCGACAAAGGTTCATCTAGTCAAAGCTATGGTTTTTCCAGTAGTCAGGTATGGATGTGAGAGCTGGACTATAAAAAAAGCTGAGCACCAAAGAACTGATGCTTTTGAGCTGCGGTGTTGGAGAAGACTCTTGAGAGTCCCTTGGACTGCAAGGAGATCAAACCAGTCAATCCTAAAGGAAATCAGTCCTGGGTGTTCATTGGAAGGACTGATGCTGAAGCTGAAACTCCAATACTTTGGCCACCTGATGTGAAGAACTGATCATTTGAAAAGACCCTGATGCTGGGAAAGACTGAAGGCAGGAGGAGAAGGGGACGACAGAGGACGAGACGGTTGGATGGCATCACCGACTCAGTGGACATGAGTTTGGGTGAACTCCGGGAGTTGGTGATGGACAGGGAGGCCTGGCGTGTTGCAGTCCATGGGGTCCCAAAGAGTCGGACACGACTGAGTGACTGAACTGAATTGAACTGAATCCCTGAGTACTATAGATCCCTGCATGGATCTATAACACAGAGATAAGCACAACAGAGTATCTCAGGAATAGACTCAGAAGTATGCCATGTGATACTGCCTTAAGGTCAGAATAACTCACATGATAGACGGAATAAATTTGTTACATTTTTTTAAAAATTTTCTTATCAGGCTGCTCCCCTCTCAGGCCTTGTCTTTTTTAATTTTATTTTTTGTTTATCTCCCTCCATTCATTCACATACTCATCTGAGAAGACTTATAAGTTCTTCCAGCTTTGGACAATAACTGCTCTTAGAAACTGGGAAGTAGTTAAAAGAGAACACTTGCCCAAGAGTCGGAGTTTTTTAAAAAATGGAAGATGCATATTATATGGCCAAAGTCTTCACTCTAATGTGGTTATGAGGCTAAAGCCATTCTTCACAGTTCCAACATGCTGAAGAATCATCTGAGGGAGAGACAAATGGAGGCTTGGTTGTCACTTCAAATGAAGCAGTATTACTCCAGCAGCGTCCATGCCACTCTTGTTTAAGCCTTCCACTGTAAGAGATTTGAGATTACATGATATACTTCATGCTCATCACAGATGTGGCTGGAGAACTGGTATTGAGCTGGTAGCATCAGCAGAACAGAAAATCAGATGTATTTTATATATGTCAATAAAGGAATGACCTGTTTTTATCCTACAGACAGTGCAAATTGGAAGTCAAATACCCTTTGTATTCCAAAATAGGGCCTCAAACATCTTGTAATTTTCATTTAAATTGTAGGACGCTTGAAGCTGTTAATCTATTTTTCCAATAACATACTGTTTAATATAGCCCAGAATAAATGATGCAAGTTGTCAATGGATGAGTGATCAACTAATAGCTTTGCTAGTAATTGATTTATTTTTCTTCAATAAAGTTGCAGAAACCAGTGGGAAAACATACTAGCACCTCACAGAAAAAAAGAACCCAATACTTGAACAGAAAGTTCAGAAAAGAGTTAACAAGCATAGTAATCACTAATAATTTTTTACGTACATTACATTAACATGTAGGGACTTCCCTGGTGGTCCAGTGATTAAGATTTCATGCTGGAAGTGCAGGGTGCACGGGTTTGATCCCTGGTCAGGGAACTAAGATCCTACATGACATGTAGTTCGGCTGAAAAAAAATTTTTTAATTGAAAAAAAGATAATTTTGTGTTTCCTAAAAAAACAAAACTATTTTAAAATGAATGTCACTTGTTAGTAAATAAGAGTTGAGTGAAAAAGACATTCTCATATGCTGCAGACAGGAGTGAAAACTCATACAATCTTTCAGGAAGATGTCTGGCAATAAGGTACTGACAGCTTCATCACTGTCAGTCTAAGGAGTTGTCATAAATGAAACAGAGACCAAGAAAACAATAGCAAAGATCAATGAAACTTAATGCTGTTTCTTTGAGAAGACTGACAAAATTGATAAACTTTTAGTCAGATTCATCAAGGAAACAAAGGGAGAGGACTCAAATCAATAAAAATAGAAATGAAACAGAAGTGACAACACTGCAAAAATACAAAGGATCATAAGCAACTACTACAAACAACTATATGCCAATAAAATGGACTACTTGGAAGAAGTGGACAAATTCTTAGAAAGGTACAAGCTTCCAAGACTGACCTAGGAAGAAACAGGAACTAGGAATAGACCAATCACAAATAATGAAATCGAAACTGTGATTAAAAGTCTTCCGACAAACAAAACAAAAGCAGGTGTTGTAATAAATAAGCTGAAATACTGGCAAAAATTTATTATTATTATAAACATTCCTGTTTATAATAGCACTATTATTTATAAATACATTCTTATTTATAATAGCATTCTTATTTATAAAAGCTGAAAACTGAGAACAACTTAAATGCCCAAAGTGAGTCTAATTTAAGTAAGTTTACAGTACAATGAGATAGGATGGAGTTCTTAAAATATAAACATTCTAACAGTGAGAAACGTTTATGTTAGGAGGTTAAGCAAAACAAATCTAGATCAAGTGCCATAGATAGAATGCTCCCAGCCACGTTAAACAGCACCAAAAGAGACCAAATGGAAAGGCTCTAACATCTTCACAGTGATTCCTTCTATATGGAAGATCTTTCTTCTTTATTTTTCTACTATCTAACATCTTTGAAATAACTATGAATTACTATTTGCATAATAAAAAGAAAGGGAACTAAACGGAGTAAAAGAAGAGTAAGTTGTGGTTCTTTCTTTTTTAAGAAGACATTCTTTGTTTTATAAACAGAGCAGGTAGGTGAATTACAGAGAATTTAGAATGGCACACGTAGATGTTTACATGGAGATTATTTTAATCAACAATTAATCTAATCAGTCCCTGTGTAAAAAATTCCAGAAAATCTATTACATGAGAGGGAAGGAGTAATATGATTTTCTTTTTTTTTTTAATTTACTTTTTATCAACATAAAGTTCACCACATTGTGTTAAGTACTGCTGCACAACAGTGTCTCAATTATACATATGTATACATTCTTCTGCATATTCTTTTCCATTGTGTTTATCACAGGCTACTGAATATAGTCTCCTGTGCTCTACAGTAGGACTTTGCTGTTTATCCATCCTATATATACCAGTCTGCATCTGCAAATCCCAAACTCCCAATCCAACCCTCTCCCCACCTCCCCACTTTTAAAAAACTTTGTATTGGAGTAGAGTTGCTTTACCATGCTGTGTCTGTTTCTGCTGTACAATAAAGTGAATCCACTATGCTGCTGCTGCTGTGCTGCTAAGTCGCTGCAGTCGTGTCCGACTCTGTGTGACCCCACAGACGGCAGCCCATATACGTATACACATATCCCCTCTTTTTTTGGGTTTCCTTCCCATTTAGATCACCACAGATCATTGAGTAGAGTTCCCAGTGGTATACAGTAGATTCTCATTAGTTATCTATTTTACTGGGTTGGGCAGATCCCCTGGAGAAGGGAACGGCTCCCCACTCCAATATTCTGGCCTGGAGAATCCCATGGACTATTCCAGGGGATCTCGAAGAGCGGGACCCGACTGAGCAACTTTCACTTACACATAGAAGTGTGTGCGTGTCAGCCCCAGTCTCTCAGTCCATCCCGCCTCCCCTGCCCCACTTGGTGACCCTAAATTTGTTCCCTATATCTGAAGCTGTGGTTATTTCAAACAGCTTTCTAAAAGATGATGACTCCATGAGGAGCCAGATTGTTGAGATGACTCAACCATTGTCTTTGTTCATAGGTTTTTATAAGAAAACCTAACAAATAGCAAAGCTTCCAGGAAGAGATACCTACAGAAAATGGAATGCAAGGGTGTGGGAAGGACTGATGGGCAGAGTCAGGACCTAGAGAAGGATGGTAATGGGGTTAGCCCAAAACAGCACCCACTCCACCCTCAGGATAAAATAACCCAAAGGGAAAATGAAGCATCTCAAAACCAACTGGAAATACCTGTTTACCCTGCACTGGTGCCCTGCTATTTATAATAGTACTGACAGTCCTTTTCCCAGGATCTTTTCTGGCCTCAGCTCATCAAATCAGATGTAGTTAAGATTATAACCATACATTCGTGTAGCCAGTCTAAACCCTAGAATTATGAGAAGAAAATCCACAAACTGTAACAAATGCGATTAATGGAGTTTGTCAGCCATGAAAGCAAATGACTGATTCTGATTTTCTATGATACTATCAGTAAAAATAGCTACCATTTAGCTCTTCCTATAAGTGTCAGGCCTTATGGTAGGTCCTTTATATATGAAGATGAACAGAATCTGACACCCCCAAATATACCACTTTGGCATAAAGATTATTTTGAGCAGAAATCAATTAAGAAGAAGCAGATACAAGAAGAGTTCCTTACCCTCCTCCTATTTGCCTAAAAGTAGGACATAAAGTTATAAAAGTGTTTCCTGTCCCCTCTCTACCAGGAAGACAGGAGCTAATCGCTGGAGACAACTCTAGACCCTTTTAAGCCTAGAGGAACCTACCCAACAAACCTTAGCTAGCTACCATTGGTTTCCCCGTATGTTTGCCTTCCCACCTCTAGAAGCTAAAACTCCTTTTCCTTTGTCATGTCTCTAACACTGTATTGTTCCTTTAAGGTGGTATGTAAGGCAAAATTCTAACCACCTCTTTGAGTCACTAATTTGTGAGTACTCCCATGCGTATGTGTGACACATATGTTAATTAACTTGTTTTTCTCTCGTTAGTCTTTCCTTAGTCTAATTTACAAGGTCCCAGCTGGAGAACTCAAGATGGGGAGAGAAAAAAGATAATTTTTTCCTCCCCTATACATCTCATTTAGTCTTTTCAACAATCCTGTCATGTAGGTACCTTTTTTTAGTCTCATTTACCCATGAATATAGAGAGATTTATAGAAGTTAAACAACCTACCATGGGCTAAGCTAATAAATGACAAGGCAAGATGATGGTAATTGACTCCAGGGTCCAGACTACATATGAAAAATAAAACAATAAAAGTTCATGAACTTCCCTTGTACAAAACATTATTCTTGCTATTGAAACAACATATCACATCCTGGGGACTTACCTGGTGGTCCAGTGATTAAGAATCCACTTTCCAATGCAGGGGACGTGGACTTAATCCCTGGTCGGGAAACAGGACCCCACATGCTGTGGGGCAACTAAGCCCAAGCACCAGAAGCTACTTCCAAGCAAGCCCAGTCTGGAGTCCGCTGCCACAACCAGAGAGAAGCCTGCGTGTTGCAACAAAAGATCACACGCCGCAACTAGACCCAGTGCAGCCAAAAAATAAAAGAAAAAAATTTAAAGAAAATAAAATCACATCCTGGTTGCTGTTATTCACCTTCCTAAACCCTTAACTCAGGTGCTGAAATACAGGGGCACAGTAAACATCTGCTAACTGATACAAATGTTCATGAAAAGGTAATGATATCAACGATACAAATGTTACTAGAAAGGTAATGTCCTAATTTACATGTCTGAATAACTCCTTTGTTTTGAAGAAATTACATGATTCAAACATTCATGATCTTAAATATAAAGAATATTTCCTAGCACTCACTGTAGGTTGTAAGTTACTTTATAGAGGTCTTCCTAAAAAAATACATAAGCAAAATTCAGCAATCAACTACCAAAAATGGGTGGAAGCAGGAAAGTCGGACATTTGACAGTCATGATGAAAGTGGCCATTTACCTTTTCTTTCGACACTTTTACCAGAGGTTAAGCCCTAAAGCCATGGCTATTTTTTCTCTACCTTTAACTGCTCAACCAGGAGCTCACGTACCGAGTCCAGTAGCCAAATTTAATAAAAATATAGAGTGCCACCGAGTTCAAGTATTTTGTAGGAAAACCCGGGATCAATCTCAAGCATCTGGTATAAATTTCTAGGTTTTTTGATCAGACCATTTTTAGCTACCATGTCTGGGACATTTAAGTGCTCATTAAATATTAGCTTTTGTGTTGTAATTATTATTAGTTATTATTATTACTAACATCTGTTACATCTAACTGAGAAAAATAATTATGTCAGTACCAAAAATAAATAGTTCTTTGCTCCTGCTTACAATTTTTGGATTTTCTTTTCAAAGACTTTTGTTAATAAAATTTAGTAATTTCTTTCAAATGCTAAAAAAAGTGAATTAGCTCAGTCGTGTCCAACTCTTTGCGACCCCATGGACTATAGCCTACCAGGCTCTTCTGTCCATGGGATTTTCCAGGCAATAGTCCTGGAGTGGATTGCCATTTCCTTCTCCAGGGGGTCTTCCCAACCCAGGGATCAAACCCGGGTCTACCGCATTGTAGACAGACGCTTTACTGTCTGAGCCACCAACAGTCATGTAATTCCATGATGAAGGAGACCACTATTATGAAACTACCTACCTTTTCTCTTGAATGAAATGAAGTCAGCTATGTATGACTTTTAATTTTAATGTAATGTATGTAAAGTAATTTTGACATTGTTAAACTGCAGTGCATTCAATTGGGTATATCTTTCCCTTTCTCCTTTGCCTTTTACTTTTCTTTTCTCAGCTATCTGTAAAGCCTCCATCAGATGACCAACATTGCCTTCCTGCATTTCTTTTTCTTTGGGATGATTTTAGTCACTGCCTCCTGTACAATGCTATGACTCCATCCATAGTTCTTCAGGCACTCTCTAGATGGTTAGACAGCATCTCTGACTCAATGGACATCAATGTGAACAAACTCCAGGACACAGCAGAGGACAGAGGAGCCTGTCGGGCTGCTGTGGGATCACAAAGGGTTGGACATGATATAGCAACGGAACAACAACTGCAGTGCTCGAGATCTGACAGTCACTCTCGTGGGAACACCCAAAGTTTGACGCAACAGAGCTCCTGGGGAAGGAGGCGGTTCAGGTAATGAAGCTCAGGACGTGTTTGGTTATTTGTTGGGTTCAGGTTATTCTTTTCGTAGCTGTTCCACATACGTGGTGAGAGCAAGAGACTAAATTCCAACGGAAATACCCATTTGGTGAGCAATCCCTAAAATGATGAGAGGGAGTTTGTTTCTGGCACTTGGAAGAAGTTGTTTTGACAGAGTTGATTTGATGTAGGACAAATGGTACCTACAATTGCAGTGTATGAAGGCGGCTACACCTACATTCCAATACTGGGAAAGTCTCAAAGTGAAAAACAAGTCTGGAGAGTGAAGGTAGATGACTTGAAGAGGAGAGAGAGAGATCGAAACTGAAAGGAGTACATGAATGGAGGAAGTGAGCCTATTAGTAGAAAATCCAAAACAGACTGAGATGCCTGATACACTGGCAACTTTCTCCTTCTCTAAGACAGTGCTAAGTCATGTCTGACTCTTGGCAACCCCGTACGTAGACTGTAGCCTGCCAGGCTCCTCTGTCCATGGGATTCTCCAGGCAAGAATACTGGATTGGGTTGCCATTTCCTTCTCCAGGGCATCTTCCCAACCCAGGAATCGAACCCAGGTCTCCAGCATTTCAGGCAGATTCTTTACCGACTAAGCTACATGGGAAGAATATGCCCATGATTAAAAATAAAATAAACCATGGTCCCTAGGTTCTTTTCATAGATTATATCTGTTCTGAGAGACAATGAAAACATCACTAAGCCTTCCTGTCAGTGCCTCTGTTGTCTTGCTTCCTGCCCCTTTAACTCCCAAGTGAAGCAAAAGAAAAATCATAATTCAGTTTCACCTTGGGCTCCATAATGGTGGATTGGTGGCTCAGTGAAGTCTGAATAGATTCAGCAACTTCCCTGCTATCTGTCCCCAAACACCAAGGAAGGAATGGCAGTGCTATGATCCAAGACTGTCTATCTGTGGGATGAAAGATGGTCTTATATGTATCCATTCTGTTCTCTCTCCATCATGATATAACAATTATGTTAGAGTTAATGGCATATTACTTAGCTATTGGTCACAAGATCCATGCTAAAGAGAATGACTGTGTGTCACTCTGAAATCCTGGACTTGGAACTGGTTATGATTTTGAGGAATAAGTGAGTGGGTTTATATATAAAAAGAAGGGTGTAAATGAATGGGAGTGGTCAAAAAGGTAACTGGAGACATCTATTCACTGCTGCCCAGCTGTCATTCTCCTCCTGCCATGGTAAAATAGCATGGCATTTCTTTTGCGGAAACACCCCACCTCGTAATTCTCAGTCACACAATTTGACCCTAACTTCTGTTCTTGTATTCAGAATAGCTTAAACCAATCAGCCAAATCAGGGTTTTAGCCTTGAAACATTTGAAGCTCTATATTATATGTGGGGGCTGGGGGAGGGGTGCTGTCCTGTATATTGTAGAATATTTAGCAGCATCACTGAACTCTACCCACTAGAGGCCTTTGTAATACCCTTCAGTTAAAGTAACCAAAAATGTTTCTAGGCATTGCCAAACATTCCCTGAGGGGGAGAGGGAGGAGGAAAAAAAAATCACCCCTCATAAGGAACCATTGAGCCAAATTCACCCTTCATCTTACTAATCAGAGTTCTTGATTTCAAAAAAAATTAATAACAGGTATACCTTATTTATAAATTATTGAGGCTTTACTGGGGTCTCAGACAGTAAAATAATCTGCCTGCAGTGTGGGAGACCCAAGTTAGATCCCTGGGTTGTGGAGATCCCCAGAAGAAGGGAATGGCTACCCACTCCAGTATTCTTGCCTGGAAAATTCCATGGACAGAGGAGGCTGGCAGGCTATAGTCCCTGGGGTTGCAAAGAGTCAGACATGACTGAGCGACTAACACTTTGACTTTAACCATACTTAGCACTTATTATACATGAGGAATTGCTCAAATAATACTCAATAGCTCCATGAGATAGTGTACTAGGTGGGGTAAAGACAATATTTATACAACAAAAAGGACTCAAAATGCAATGGCTTAGAAAACAAAGACATTTCTCTCATATTCAATAATCTTGATGTGAGTAGCAAACATTGGTGAACTCAAAGACCCAGGTCCCCTCCATTTTGTTGTCTCTTTGGTCTACATTATGTCTACATGGCCAAAGCTGGATGACAACCACGTCAGGGTTCCACCCACCAAGAAAGGGAAAGGGTAATGGAGGAGGTATACACAATGCCTTTCAAGGTTCAGATGTGAAAAGGGAACATATTCCACTGGCAAGAACTTAGCTGCATCCCCACACTTAGTGTAAGTCAACTAGCTGTACAGTCATGTGCTCAGCTATCACACAACTGTGGATTTGAATGTTTGTGTCCCCCAAAATTCATGTTGAAGGGGGATTCCCCACTATGGTATTATTTGGAGGTGGGGCCTTTGGGTGGTATTTAGGTCATGATGGTGGAGCGCTCATGAATAGGATTAGTTCCCTTAAGAGATACAACAGAACTGATCTCTTTGTCTATCATGTGAGACAGAACAAAAGGCGACCATCTGTAAACCAGAACATGGGCACTCACCAAGAATCTGACAATGCTGGCACCCTGATCTTGGACTTCCAGCCTCCAGAACTGTGAGAAACAAACGCTTGTTGTTTAAGCCACCCAGTCTTTGGCATCCTCTTGCAGCAGCTTGAACTGATTTTCAAAAAATACCATAGCTTTGAAAAAAGGGGGAAATAATTTTTGTAGAAAACTAGCAGTCTCTGAATACTACCAGTTTACAAATTAGGACAGTAAAGTACAGAGCTAAAGTAACTTGCCCAATGCCATATGGCTGGCAAGTCAATTCCAAAGCTCATGATCTTAAACACTAGGTCACTATTTTTCAAATCTCTGAATGATAACCTAAAATAATAAAAGCATTTTACTTAGCAACTTAGGACATATATGTGCATGTTTATGTGTATATGTCTCATGACACAATCCTTACCCTTATCACAGTCAATGAACACCAATATTTCTATTCTATAGTATTTCATTTTTAAAATGTTGCTAAGACCCACTATATTGATTTCATAAGCCTTGATGTATTGAGATTAACAGTTAGAAAACAGTGCACCACACTCAATTCTGGTAGGGGAGAGCTGGAATTTGTTGAAAGACTACTGGAGAGCTCACAGTATGAACTATATGAATAAGAAGGCTGAAGAATAAAATTTAGAAAACAGGTCAGTCCAGCAACTTCAAGAAACCCAGAATCACAGCTAAAATAATATCTTGGGAAGGGTCTGTGAAGATGAACCTGATGCCATCAATATTACTTCCACCTCTGCCTCTGGACACTGGATGCCATGACACTGTCACTGAAATCAATGCCACACCAGCTTGGCTTCTCTGCCTCTCTTGCTCCAGATTAAATGTCCCAGGAGAAAGCATTCAGTTGGTATATTTTGGCTACATGCCTATGCCCAGGCTCTTGGGATCAGGCAGAGCAAGAATCTGGCTTTTTAGCTCACAAAACCATAGACATGAGGTTATGGTTCTAGGCAGCCCCAAAAATGAACAAACAAACAAAAAGGCAAATGTCCAATATACTCATAAACCACTAGAAGTATATATTGGTATAGCCATTTGGAGAGCAATTTCGTGTTATTTTGCAGAACAAAAATGTGCATCCTATGATGTAGAAATTCCATTTCTAGGCATAGAGTCTGGATTGAAATTCCCACACAACTGCATAAAGAGACTTGTTTAAGTATGTTTACAGAAGCATTATCTGTAATAATGAAAGCTGGAAACAAGTTAAAGGTTTATCACTTAACAAATGGACAAGACTGGGTCTTGTTCATCTTTAAATCCTAGTACCAAGCACTGCTGACAAATTATCAGAACCAAATAAATACTTGTTGAAATGAACAGCAATTGAATGAATTACCAATCAGAAATTATCCAGGGAGTGATACACAGGTTTGTTGTTCAGTCTTTTGGTTGTGTCCAACTCTTTGTGATCCCATGGACTGCAGTACTCCAGGCTTCCCTGTCCTTCACCATCTCTGGGAGCTTGCTAATGGTCCATTGAGTCAGTGATGCCATCCAACCATCTTATCCTCTGTCATCCCCTTCTTCTCCTGCCTTCAATCTTTCCCAGCATCAGGGTCTTTTCTAATGAGTCAACTGTTTGCATCAAGTGGCCAAAGTATTGGAGCTCCAGCTTTAGCATCAGGCCTTCCAATGAATATTCAGGACTGATTTCCTTTAGGATTGACTGGTTTGATCTCCTTGCAGTCCAAGGGACTCTCAAGAGAGTAGTTCAAAAGCAAAAGGATACACAGGACTGGACCAAAATATTCAAAGAACCTTTAGAAGAAAGGTCATGTGGGGGCTTCCCTGGTGGCTCAGACGGTAAAGAATCCACCTGCCAATGCAGGAGACCCAGGTTCGATCCCAGGAAGATCCCCTGGAGAAGAGAATGGCTACCCACTCCAATACTCTTGCCTGGAGAATTCCATGGACAGAGAAGCATGGCAGGCTACAGTCCATGGGGTCGCAAAGAGTCAGACACAACTGAGCGACTAAAACTTTCACTTTTCACTTTCAGGGTCATATGAGATCTAAAACACTGTGGTTCTTACCAGTTCTCCTATAAGTGGCTCTCCTAAAAGTCCCAAATGATTTAGTAATGGCCTCAATATATTCTTCATATAGAAGACCATCTGGGAACTCTCCAAATATACACAACAAAAGCCAAGGGATCTTACCTGCTAAACTTCACCTTGACACTAACCATCTTTTTACCTATTCTGTCTCAAGAAGACCTTATCTGTCTTATATGTTATCACATATAAAGGTATTGAGAAGGAACACCCCTATCCTGGGTGTTACCTTCCATGTGAAGGGAATTCCAACAGCATTACACTCCTGGCTCTTTCTGCCCCCACATTCACTCCACCTCAAGGGAAGTGGAGCTAACTGATAAGTCTGGAAGGATAAAGTGGATACATGTGATCCAACTCTTTCCTTCTTTCTTCCCCTTGGAAGCTAACATCCTAGAAAACATGTATTCTTAACTCAGCACACTTATTGGAAATCACCCTGCTATCCAGAAGGCCTGCTGTGGTCCAGAGCTACCATAATAAGATGAGGCAGGGATCATTCGCTCCTGTCTCGTTCCAAATTCCTACTTACCCCAAACCAGCCATATTCTCTGATCTCAGATTTCTCAATAGGTCAAACAGGCATCCAGGCCAAACTGGACCACGCAGGTGGCTTAACAGCATAGGTTTCTGGAAGATGTTGGGCTTTGAATTCCATTCCTTTAAAAGCTGTGTCACTTTGGGGAAGTTACAAATCCTTCATCTAGCCCCATGATTCCTTCAGAACTGAAACAGGGACTTGAAAACATGCCAGGTTAAACATACACCTACTATACAATCCAGGCATTCCTCTCCTTGAAGTTTCCACCCAAGAGAAATTAAAACATATGCCCACACAATGCTCAAAGCAGCTTCATGTGTAAGCACGCAAAACTGGAAACAACCCACACATTTATCAATGAATTCACGGATAAACACAGGGGTATATTCATACAGCAGAACACCACTCAGCAATAAAAAGGACTATATACACAACAACATGGATGAATCTCAAAATAATTATGCTGAGCAAAAGAAGCCAGACAAAAAATATTACATATTGTATTTTGCATGTATAGGAAATTTTCAAAAACACAAATCAATCTATAGTACTGGAAAGCAGTTAGATCAGTGGTTTCCTGGGACTGGAGATGGGAAGCGAGCAGTGAGAAAGAATGGATTATAAGGCACACGAGAAAACTCTAGAGGAGGTGGATATGTTCACTGTCTTAATTGTGATGACGATCCTACAAGTGTCAAAACTCAAATTGTATTTTAAATATATAGTTTCTGGTATAGCCATTGACACACCAATAAAAATGACAAGTACGAATGTCAAAGTATATACAGAGAAGAAACAACTGGTATCAAATCCCCTGATCATTCTTCAAAAGTGGCAACTTTTCAATCAAATATACTACTTCAATAAAAAAATTTTTTTGATCAACAAACTTCTGTCCAGGCTCAATAAGAAGAAAAAAGTGAGGACCCAAATAACTAAAATAAGAAATAGGAGAGGAGAAATAGGGAGTTCCCTGGCAGTCCAGTGGTTAAGACTCTACATTTCCACTGCAGGGGGGTGGGTTCGATCCCTGGTCAGGGAACTAAGATCCTGCATGCTGCAAGTCTTGACCAAAGAGTAAAAAAAAGAAAATTTAGAAACTGAAAATATGCCCAATACCAACTGAATTATTTGATGTTTGACAGAAACCAACAAAATACTGTGAAGCAATTAGCCTTCAACTAAAAATAAATTTTTAAAAGAAAAAAAATCTTAAAAAAATTAAAAAGGAAATGAAAAGATGGAACTACCCATGAAATAGTTTAATTTCCCAGAACTGAGGGACATGAATTTCCAGCTTGGAAAGACCTGTGAGGGCCAAGCACAGTGAGTTCTGGTAAGAGTATTGATAGCTAATGCTGTCAGTGTTAGTCCTTCCTCTTATGCCAGGCACTGGTCTAAGTGCCTTACATATTAACTCATTTACTTGTCACAAGTGTCACTAAAGGACAGAGAAGTTAAATAATTTGCCTGACTCCACATTTTCAATTCAGGAGATGTAGGTTCAATCCCTGGTCAGGGAACTAAGAGGGCGCTAAGACCCCACATGGCCCTGGGGTGTAGTCAACAAGAAAAAAAAATTGTCTGAGATGACACAGCTAATAAGTGATGGAGCTGGCATGCAAACCCATTTGACCCATGCTCTACACTCAGTGCTCTAAATATCTATGTGACAATGGATATAAATAGTCTTCCACCATGATTCCTGTCAGAATACTGGGATCTAGGAGGACACGCCATAGTTGCTGGACAGAGAGAAAAAAAGCGGGTTCTAAGGAAAGGATCTGAAGTAAAACCGGCTTTAGGAATGCTCACTAACATATCAAATACTAAACAGAAATAACAAGGCCTTCAAAATGTAAGAGACCTGGGTTTGATCCCTAGGTAGGGAAGATCCCCTGGAGGAGGAAATGGCAATCCACTCCAGTATTCTTGCCTGGGAAATTCCATGGACAGAGGAGCCAGGCAGGCTACAGTCTATGGCATCCCGAAGAGTCAGACATAAATGAGCACACTTAAAATATTACAGGAACATATTTGCAACCTAGACTTCCATACCCAGCCAATCTATCAATGAATTCTAAGTAAAATAAAGATTTTGGACAATAAGACCTTAAATTTTTTACCCACATGTACCCCTTCTCAGGTGACTACTGGAGGACATATTCCATGATAATAAAAGATTAAAGCAAGAAAGAAGATGATGAGGGACATAGGAAACAAAAGCACCTACACTAAAGAGTATGAAATGGATCCCCCTGATGGTAATGTAGAAACCATAGGAGAGCTAGTTCTTAGTGTACAAATGAACAGCTCAGGTTACATACAGCAAGTCTTTCTCAGAGGACTTCTCAGGAGGATGAAATGATAGACTATATAGGGATGTTATAAGAACATTAACAACTGGCAAAGAGCTTGGGATTGACTGAGTGATAAATACATTGAAAAGCAATTCCCAGGTGGCTTAGTGGTAAAGAACCTGCCTGCCAATGCAGGAGATGCAGGTTTAATCCCTGAGTCGGGAAGATCCACTGGAGAAGGAAATGGCTACCTAGTCCAGTATTCTTGCCTGGGAATCCCATGGACAGAGGAGCCTGGTGGGCCCAGTCCTTGCGGTCGCTAAAGAGCTGGACACGACTCTCTAAATTGGAAGTGGTCCAACAGGAGATGGCAAGAGTGAACATCAACATTTTAGGAATTGACTGCAATGGGTGAATTTTATTCAGATGATCATTATATCCACTACTGTGGGCAAGAATCCCTTAGAAGAAATGGAGTAGCCCTCATAGTCAACAAAAGAGTCCAAAATGCAGTAGTTGGGTGCAATCTCAAAAATGACAGAATGATTCCTGTTCATTTCCAAGGCAAACAAATCAATATCACAGTAATCCAAGTCTATGCCCCAACCACTAATGCTGAAGAAGCTGAAGTTGAACTTTTAGATCTTCTATGAAGATCTAAAAATCCTTCTAGAACTAACACCCCCAAAAGATGTCTTTTTCATTATAGGGTACTGGAATGCAAAAGTAGGAAGTCAAGAGATACCTGGAGTAACAGGCAAGTTTGACCTTGGAGTACAAAATGAAGCAGGTCAAAGGCTAACAGAGTTTTGCCAAGAGAACTCACTGGTCATAGCAAACACCCTCTACCAACAACACAAGAGAAAACTCTACACATGAACATCATCAGATGGTCAACACTAAAATTAGACTAATTATATTCTTTGCAGCCCAAGATGGAGAAGATCTATACAGTCAGCAAAAATAAGACCGGGAGCTAACTGTGGCTCAGATCATGAACTCCGTATTGCCAAAGTCAGACTCAAACCAAAGAAAGTAATGAAAACCACTAGACCATTCAGGTATGACCTAAATCAAATCCCTTACAATTATACAGTGGAAGTGACAAATATATTCAAGGGATTAGATTTGATAGACAGAATGCCTGAAGAACTATGGACAGAGGTTCATGACATTGTACAGGAGGCGGTGATCAAGACCATCCCCAAGAAAAAGAAATGGAAAAAGGCAAAATGGTTGTCTGAGGAGGCCTTACAAATAGCTGAGAAATGAAGAGAAGTGAAAGGCAAAGGAGAAAAGGAAAGATATAAGCATCTGAATACAGAGTTCCAAAGAATAGCAAGGAGAGAGATAAGAAAGCCTTCCTAAGTGATCAATGCAAAGAAATGGAAAAAAACAAACAAACAATAGACTGGGAAAGACTAGAGATCTCTTCAAGAAAATTAGAGATACCAGGAAAACATTTCATGCAAAGATGGTCACAATAAAGGACAGAAATGGTACAGATCTAACGGAAGCAGAAGATACTACGAAGAGGTGGCAAGAATACCCAGAACTATACAAAAAAGATCTCAATGACCCAGATAACAACGATAGTGTGATCACTCACCTAGAGCCAGACATCCTGGAGTTTGAGGCCAACTGGGCCTTAGGAAGCATCACTACAAACAAAGCTAGTGGAGGTGATGGAATTCCAGTTGAGCTATTTCAAATCCTAAAAGATGATGCTGTGAAAGTGATGCACTCAACATGCCAGCAAATTTGGAAAACTCAGCAATGGCCACAGGACTGGAAAAGGTCAGTTTTCATTCAAATCCCAAAGAAAGGCAATGCCAAAGGATGTTCAAACTACTGCACAATTGCACTCATCTCACACGCTAGCAAAGTAATGCTCAAAATTCTCCAAGCAAGTCTTCAACAGTACATGAATCAAGAACTTCCAATGGTCAAGCTGGATTTAGGAAAGGCAGAAGATCCAGAGATCAAATTGCCAACATCTGTTGGATCATAGAAACAGTAAGAGAATTATAGAAAAACATCTACTTCTGCTTCACTGACTATGCCAAAGCCTTTGACTGTGTGGATCATAACAAACTGTGAAAAATTCTTAAAGAGATGGCAATACCAGACCATGTGACCTGCCTCCTGAGAAATCTGCATGCAGGTCAAGAAGCAACAGTTAGAACTAGACATGGAACAACACACTGGTTCCAAATTGGGAAAAGAGTACGTCAAGGCTGCATATTGTCACCCTACTTATTTAACTTATATGCAGAGTACATCATGAGAAATGCCGGGCTGGATGAAGCACAAGCTGGAATCAAGATTGCCAGCAGAAATATCAATAACCTCAGATATGCAGATGACACCACCCTTATGGCAGAAAGTGAAGACGAACTAAAGAGCCTCTTGATGAAAGTGAAAGAGGAGAGTGAAAAAGCTGGCTTAAAAGCCAACATTTAAAAAACTAAGATCATGGCATCAGGTCTGATCACTTCATGGCAAATAGATGGGGAAACAGTGGAAATAGTGACAGACTTTCTTCTCTTGGGCTCCAAAATCACTGCAGATGGTGACTGCAGCCATGAAATTAAAAGACGCTTGCTCCTTGGAAGAAAAACTATGACCAACCTAGACAGCATATTAAAAAGCAGAGACATTACTTTGCCAACAAAGGTCCATCTAGTCAAAGCTATGGTTTTTCCAGTAGTCATGTATGGATATGAAACATGGACCATAAAGAAAGCAGAGCACCGAAGAATTGATGCTTTTGAACTGTGATGTTGGAGAAGACTCTTGAGAATCCCTTGGACTGCAAGGAGATCAAACCAGTCAATCCTAAAGGAAATCAGTCCTGAATGTTCGTTGGAAGGACTGATGTTGAAGTTGAAGCTCCAATACTTTGGCCACTGATGCGAAGAACTGACTCACTGGAAGACCCTGATGCTGTGAAAGACTGATGGCAGGAGGAGAAGGGGACCACAGAGGATGAGATGGTTGGATGGCATCACCGACTCGATGGACATGAGTTTGAGCAAGCTCTGGGAGTTGGTGATAGACAGGAAAGACTGGCATGCTGCTGTCCATGGGGTTGCAAAGAGTAGGACACGACTGAGTGACTAGACTGAAGTCAGTTGCTAAATACTGCACACATTGTTTGTGGTTGGTGAGTTGCTAAGTCGTGTCTAAGTCATTCACAACCCCATGAACTGTAGCCCACCAGGCTCCTCTGTCCATGCCATTTCCCGGTAAGAATACTGGAGTGGGTGATATACCCAACCCAGGGATCAAACCAAGGTCTCCTGCATTGGCAGGAAGTTTCTCTACTGCTGAGCCACCTGAGAAGCCTACAATAAACACTTAATTGTGCTTAAATATAGCCTTCATATTCAAGTGTACTTTACTGGATTCAAATTCTAGGAAAACTGGTTTATGCAAATCCAATTCTTTCCAGTTAGTCAATTCCCCATTCTCCAACCACTCTGTACAAGTGAGTTTTCCTCACAGATGCTGTCTTTGTATTTTCATGTCATTTTCACATATGCATGCGTTCCACATGCTCCAGAGGGCATCCCAGAGAGACAGTATGAAAATAGGCAAAAGGAAAAAGATGATTTTTTAGAGAACAAAAACTTTAAACTTGCCACTTTAAAGTTCCACATGAGAGGGACTTCCCGGGTGGTCCAGTGGCCAGGACTCCATGCTCCATTCAATGCAGGGGGCGCCACGTTTGACCCCTGGTCGGGGAATTATTAATAGATCCCACATGCCACAACTAAAAGATCCCACGTGCTGCAACTAAGACCTGGTACAATCAATAAATACTTTTTAAAAAATAAAGTGCCACATGAGAATAATAAATGATGTTTCATTGAAAACTGGAAACTAGGTTACTAAAATGAAACCCACAATTTTTCTCTAATAACATTTTTTACATTTAAAAAATAATTTGTCTCTCTCCTTTTTTGGCACCTCCTTGGGGGTCTCAAAGATGAAAATTCAAAATATTCTTCAAAATAATGTCTCTTGGGGGCAGGGGGCAATGCTTCTGACAAGAAGTTTCCCTTTACCTTGGTGCAATTTTGCAAAAATCAAAATGAATAGCACAAGTGACTCAATGCCAGCAACATTTTCATCTACTTACAGTGCTGTTGTCTGTGATATAACGGTACAAATAGGTGGCTGGAACACAGATCTTTGAGAGCTGTCAGCTAAGAGCTGTCGGCTAAGAGCTGTCTGATAACCTACAGGAGCTGGCTCACCCACCAGGGGGCATTCAGATGTCTGCATCCGACTGCACACAGGGAAAGGTCAGTCCTTCATCCTCTTTGGATGCAAAACCCACAGAGAACAGATTCAACTATGAGATGACAGTCATTTAGGTGGAAGAGGTCTTCTCAAACCAACTGGCCTTTCCCTTAGGGAAAACTGAATTTTCTTAGCTGCATTTTCCTGACATTTCAGGTTATTCAAGCGCTTCATTTCATACTCCCTTTCACACTGGATGGCTGAAAAATAAAATACACAAAGCAATCCAACTGACATTTTTTACCAGGCATAGTTTAGTCCAAGATGAATATTTATCACACAGAAAAATCCACATTCGTGCATACTGAACAAGAAGACAGAGCTACACAGAAGGGAGCATGGGTGTGAATGAGCCGATTTAAACACATGTCTAATAATCAAAATAACACACAAAACTTAAAATTTATTAAAGTAGTTCCTACAGAACTTACATTCTGCTGAAGGGAGCAGACCATCCTTAATGGTTTTACATTTTCTGAGGTGTACACAGCTACCAAATGCAATTTCTTCCAAGAAAGGCAACTTGATGTTCGCTAGTTTCGTGTACCACGTCTTTGTGAGTAGTGCAAGTTCCCAGGGTTCCTGTCTGGGGCAAAAATTAACTCATTCAATAAACATTTGTTGACATTGATGACGGGATATAGATAAGACATTTGCGTTCTCAGTTCCATTTCCCACTAGAGATTTTGGTTTGCAGAGGAGTATTCAGGATTTTCCAGAGTTGCAAATCTAGCCAGGAGAAGGGAGCCTTAAATCAACATGTTATAATCTTTCAATGTAGAAATATTAATATATTGAAAAATAACCATAAATTATAATGATAGGAACTTTCGCTCAAAAAACAGCCTCCATGGAGTCAATCCAATCTTTCCATGTCTTTAAAGAGGATGTAGTTAAAAACTGTAAGCTCCAAGTCTTTCTTGGTTAATCAAAAATATGATCACATTAGGGAAGGAACAAAGGGAATATAATGATTATGGTGCTTGGCACACAGTAAAGCTTTGAGTGTGTGATCTGACTTTTTTTTAATTTTTTAGAAATATTTATTTATTTGGCTGTGCTGGATCTTAGTTGCAGCATGCAAACTCTTAGTTTTGGCATGTGGGATCTAGTTTTTGGACCAGAAATCAAACCCATACCCCCTGCATCGGGAGCATGGAGTCTTAGCCACTGGACCACCAGGGAAGTCCATGAACTGATTTTAATCTTTACAACACCATGGAGGTAAGACAAGGGAACAAAGACTCAGAAGTTAACTGAGAACCAGAGCTGAGATGTAACCCAAGTGTATTTAGAAGTATCAACAGAATCCTTAGAAAAGAGGAGAAAGGAATGAAATCCCAAACTACAGTATTTAAAAATAATCACAATGAAATTTTAATGGATTGTTTTATGTATCCTACTTTGGAAGTTTTAAGTATCAGCTATGTTTCTCAGTTATAGTCAATGTGAACTCATATGTATGAGGAAAGCGGAAAGACCTGCTTTGGTATAGGTAGGCGAAATGAGCTTACTACATACATGCCATCTGTCTTCCTCCTCTAGCTTCCTTGTTATTTTATCATCTAACCTTAAGGAGTGACTTGAAGTCTACAATTATTATAAATGCACTTGAACAAATACACAAAGATGTATTTACAAGAATCCTCAGTGAAACGTTGCTTATCCAAAAAACCTCACAAAACAGTCTTAATGTCTACAAAGAAGAGCCTGACTAAACTGTAGTACACATATGTAATGAAAGAATGAGGTTTATCCTTACCTATGGATTTGGAAAGATGAGCAATCAAACAGTTCATGTTTTCTAGCACCTACTACATGCTGTTGCTGCTGCTAAGTCACTTCAGTCATGTCCGACTCTGTGCGACCCCACAGACAGCAGCCCACCAGGCTCCCCGTCCCTGGGATTCTCCAGGCAAGAACACTGGAGTGGGTTGCCATTTCCTTCTCCAATGCATGAAAGTGAAAAGTGAAAGTGAAGTTGCTCAGTCCTATCCGACTCCTAGCGACCCCATGGACTGCCGCCTACCAGGCCCCTCCGTCCATGGGATTTTCCAGGCAAGAGTACTGGAGTGGGTTGCCATTGCCTTCTCCCCTACTACATGCTAGATACTCTTTTAATCAGTTTACAGGTGCTATTATGCTTATTTTATAGGTTGGGAAGCAGGAGCAGAGAAAAATTTACTCAACGTCACAAGGCTTGGGTTTGAAATTTTAATGCATGTACAAATATATCTATGTATACATATATAGGAGTGTATATATACATATATGTATGCACACATGCATAATACAGGTTTATATAAATGATGTGAATACAGTTCAGACACTGATGGCATTATGGACTAAAAGAACAAAAGTGTTCTAAAACCTAAGGTGTAAATGTCTAAAATCTACAATTTACTCAAGATCACAAGGCTTGAGTTTGAAATTTCAACTCGGAAAATCAGATTCTATAATCTATGCTCTTAACCACTAAGCTACACAAGATAAAGTAGGGGAGGGAGCAAAGTTCAATATAATCCCCCATGTGCAAAAACGTGTGTGTGTACACATATGTGTATGTATGTGCATCACAATCAAGAGACAGAAATTGTAGGAAAACATAAAACATTTTACCTGAGTGGGACTGGGCAGGTAGTATAGGGATGAGATATGAGAGATAACATTTTTATTTTACTTTAAAAGCATTTGAAAATAAAAATGTTAAATGGTTTTGATCTTCTAAAATTGCTTAACCAAAAAAAGCCCAAAGTGAAAAACTGCCTGAGCAAATGAAAGAATCTGCCTGTAATACAGGAGGACCCCAGTTCGATTCCTAGGTCAGGAAGATCCCCTGGAGAAGGGATAGGCTACCCACTCCAATATTCTTGGGCCTCCCTGGTGGCTCAGATGGTAAAGAATTGGTGTATAATGCAGGAGACCTGGGTTCGATCCCCGGGTTGGGAAGATCCCCTGGAGGAGGGCATGGCAACCCACTCCAGTATTCTTGCCTGGAGAATCCCCAAGGACAGAGTTGCTGGGGAGGCTACAATCCATGGGGTCACAGAGTCAGACGTGACTAAGTGACAAAGAATACCAGTCTGTTCCTCTTAATTTAGCTGCTGTTATAAACAGGATGATATCAAATACTGTCCTGTGAGATTGACAGAGAAGACACTGGTTTTGCAGATATTATTCATGATATAAAATGCTATATAGCCAAAACCACAGAATCAGTGCTTTAAATCATTCTCAGGAATGATTTAAATCATATACAGGAATCATTTACAGGAATATCTTGTTATAAAAATTATGCTTGCAACAATGACTATAGTGGTTATTTGCCTATAGTTCAAGGTCTAAAGTCATACTGAACTAACAGAACTAAGCAGAGTGCAATAATGAGTTTTCCCATAACTCTGGTTTTATAACCCCATGGGATGTATCCATTTCCTTCTTAGAATATTGTCAAAAAGTAAAGTTCAATTCACTCACAATGATAAATATATCTAGATTGCGGCTGCTGCTGCTAAGTCACTTCAGTCGTGTCCGACTCTGCTCGACCCCACAGACGGCAGCCCAACAGGCTCCCCCGTCCCTGAGATTCTCCAGGCAAGAATGCTGGAGTGGGTTGCCATTTCCTTCTCCAATGCATGAAAGTGAAAAGTGAAAGTGAAGTCGCTCAGTCGTGCCTGACTCTTAGCGACCCGGTGGACTGCAGCCCACCAGGCTCCTCCATCCATGGGATTTTCCAAGGCAAGAGTACTGGAGTGGAGTGCCATTGCCTTCTCCGATAGATTGCGGCAGAGAGGTTAAAAAACAAGTTCAAAAATTTAAAACAAGATAGCACAACAGTCGGAGAAGGTAATGGCACCCCACTCCAGTACTCTTGCCTGGAAAATCCCATGGATGGAGGAGCCTGGTGGGCTGCAGTCCACAGGGTCCCGAAAAGTTGGACACGACTGAGTGACCTCACTTTCACTTTTCACTCTCATGCATTGGAGAAGGAAATGGCAACCCACTCCAGCGTTCTTGCCTGGAGAATCCCAGGGACAGGGGAGCCTGTTGGGCTGCCGTCTGTGGGGTCGCACAGAGTCGGACACGACTGAAGCGACTCAGCAGCAGCAGCAGCAGCACAACAGTATTACAGAGTGAAACTTGCATGTAGTAGCAACCCATGTTCACTATGGGTTTACTATTATTTCAGACAACATACAAGTACCTTACCTACATTACTTCATTTGTATTCCATACCATGTGGGTCCGTACTGATCTGTTCATTTCACAGATGTGGAAGCCAAGGCACAGAGAAGCTAAGTAATTTACTCAAGGCAGCATGGGCAGCCAGGGGCAGAGCCAGGCTTTGAGCCCTGGTTTTCTTGGTAGGGCTTTTGGTTTTTTGTTTTTTTTTTTTGAGCAGAGTTCCTTTTGCTAACAATGGGTCCTTGTTAGTTATCCATTTTAAATACAGCAGTGTATACACGAAGTATTTCCTAAAGTTCTTAACTATCCCTTAGTTAAGATAGTTAAGATAGTTCTTAACTATCCCTTAGTTAAGATAGTTAAGATAGTTCTTAACTATCCCTCCTCAACTCCCCCACCCCAGCAACCATAAGTTCATTTTCTAAGTCTGTGAGTCTCTGTTTTGTAAGTAAGTTTATTTCTTTTTAGATTCCATGTATAAGGACAGTCATATACATCTCTCCTTCTCTGTCTGACTTACTTCACTCAGCATGACACTCTCTAGGGCCATCCATGTTGTTGCAAACGGCATTATTTCATTCTTTTTAATGGCTGAGTATATATGGACCACATCTTCTTTATCCATTCCTCTTTCAGTGGATATTTAGATTGTTTCCATGTCTTGGCTATTGTAAACAGTGCTGCAGTGCACGTATCCTTTCAGATCATGTTTTTCTCCGGATATATGCCCAGGAGTCAGACTGCAGGATCATATGGTAGTCCTATTTTTAGTTTCTTTATGGAACCTCCATACTGTTCTCCACAGTGACTGTACCAATTTACATTTCCAGAGCCCCAGTCTTCTTGATTGGAAAGCCCATATTGTCCATTTACTACCCTCCAAATACACAGGATGCAAAACTGACTCTGTACCAGTTAATCAAGTGTTCTGTTAAGATGTATCAGACACCAAGGCATTTTAAGTTAGATTTACACTATCTAAAGAGGTATTTTAAGGTTGTTGTCAGTAGTAGAAAATGTTGCTTTGGAGTAAGAAAACTCATACTTCAGTCCTTGTCACTCCCTTGTACTACATGACTGAGGGACTTTGATCATATTACCAAATTTTAGTCTTCTCATTTGAAATTTGTTTTGTTGTAAAAAACCAAGTAAGAATAGTTAACAATCCTTATAAAAGCATTTTCCTTTTTAAAAAAAAAAATCAGTATCCAGGCACCAGAAAATGCCTCATACAGTCCAGTATCTCACGGGGAACATAAGGATGTCCAGTACTTTTATTTTAACAAGGACGCTTCCCCCCCACCCCAACCCTGAGTCAGTGCTTACCTGATAAAAACTACTTACACTTTATAACAATTGCACCGCAAAAGCTTTTCTACTCCATTCTTTCTTTGCAAGCCATAAGCCATGGTGAATTATTACAGTCCAATTTCCTAACACAGGTGCCTGATGTAATGACTCAGATATTCTTGTTCATTTTACCTGAAATGATTGCAACACACCTAATTAAGATAAAATATTTCACTTGACTATTTTAATATCCAAATAATAAAAAGATCCAGAAAAAAAAAATGTCTGAATCTAAGAACCTCCCTCACCGATGTTCATGAACTGAACCTCTATTCTCTTCTATTTTCCACGAACTCATTTTATCACTTCTTGCCACGTTAGGAGAAAATGCCAGCTAAACAGCATCAGCATTCTGGCCTCGTATTCTGTCCTTGCCTAAAGCCTGCCAAAAGGGCTCAAAAAACCTCAACACCAAAATGTGTCTCAAACGTGACAATGTTAAGCCACAAAGCACGGGCTGGCACCGGGACTTTCCGTCCTCCATCCGCGAGCCCTTTTAAAGAACGCAGACCTTCCTCCCAGGTTTTCCCTTTTGCAAAAATCTGCGCTTAAAATGTGACCCACTTCATGTACCACTCCCATGCCTCCTCCCGCTCAGGCTTCGGGATGGGTGTCCTCCCGCTGGATGCGCAGATCCCGGGAGGACCCGGGTCCTCCCGAGCCCGGGGTGGGGAGGAGAGATGAAGAGGGGAGGGAAGTGGGGATAAAGAGGAGGGAAGAAGAGGAGAGACGGTAAGAGGGAAGGAAGATTGCGGGGAGAGGGCAGGGCCGGCCCTCCTTGCGCCTTGCCCACCCACGCCTAGCTCCGCCCCTCCTCCCACCCACGCCTAGCTCCGCCCCTCCTCCCACTCACGCCACACACTGGGCGGGAGCGGCCACTCCGCCCAAGCCTCGCGAGACTAGTGCCCGCGAGAGGACACCGGCGCCCGATTACCTTCGCTGGGGTGTGGGAGGGTCTCGGGGCCCCCATGGGTCGAGGGCCGAGCGCGCGCCCATCTAGTCGCCCATGGCCGCACGCACAGGCCTTCTTCCTGCTCGCGCCTGGAGGTGCGGGCGGCCCTGCGTCAGGCCAGAGCCTCCATAAAGGGCTTTGTGGTGAGGGCCGCGCGCACGAGAGGTCCCGTTGGGGTCCGGGGCTCGGTGTCCCACAGCCGACGGCCGGCTGACGCTTGACGGAACCAAGCCCACAGCTTGTAAGCTAGGCCTTTACCTGAAGACGACGCTTCTGACAGCGAAGGGGTTGAGTGCAGCGACCTGGGGGACTTGGTTTGGGGGCAGCACTTAGAGAAACGCGCTGGGTTCTGACGTGTGGACGTGCGTGAGTCTCCTGCGTGCCCTGAGGGCGCGGAACTGCGTTAGTTCCCGCACGCCTCATGCGTCAGGGCCGCTTCGAACAGTGATGCTCCAGACATCTGATGAGCGTTATGGGCAAAGTAGGCTTGCGAAAACGTGGTCTGATGGACACGTTTCTGAAGTCCTTACAGGGTGGTGACTCAGGACGAATCTATATTACTATGTCAGATGGTCACCGCTTAACGTCAAACGGAAATAGTTTACCTCTATTTTGCGCGCAGGTTTTGGAGTCAGAACTGGGTTAGATTCCTAGTTCCGCCACTTTTAAGTTGATCACTTTTAAAGTTAATCTTGCTTACGTAAGTTTTCTAAGCCGCAATTTCTTTCACCTGTAAAACAAGTATAATATTCTATATCTTACAGGGTTGTTGTGATGATCAAAGGTCGAGTCTAAATTCTCTGCCACAGGGTAAATGCCCAGTTACCTAATTTTGAGCCTATTAACAACTTTATGGGATGGGTGAGGGGTTAGCATTCCAGTTGTAAAGAAGTGGATTGAACTAAGATTGAAGGACTGCCTAGGGTCCGGTAGCTAAGTGAGTTTCAGGGCCAACTTTTGAAGCTAAGGGCTTCCCCTGTGGCTCAGCTGGTAAAGAGTCCGCCTGCAATGGGGGAGACCTGGGTTCGATCTCTGGGTTGGGAAGATTCCCCTGGAGAAGGGAAAGGCTACCCACTCCAGTATTCTGGCCTGGAGAATCCCATGGACTGTATAGCCCATGGGGTCGCAGAGTCGGACATGACTGAGCGACTTTCACTTTGAAGCCAAACCCAGTACCCTTTTCCCTTTGACAAGCTACTTCTGATACTGTGTTAAGTCCTGTCCGACTCTCTGGGACCCTGTGGACTGTAGACCGTGGGGCTCCTCTGTCCATGGGATTCTCCAGGCAGTAATACTGAAGTAGATTGCCATGCCATGCTCCAGGAGATCTTCCCGACCCAGGAATGGAACCAGCATCTCTTCAATCTCCTTCATTGGCAGGCGGGTTCTTTATCACTAGGACCACCTGGGAAGCCCACTTCTGGTACTAGCTCCTGCCTTAATTAGAACAGGCCGGTAGGGTTGACACACTGGTAGGACCACGTTGTTAACTAAGGTCACACCCAGATGGAGCAGGGATAGACTACCCTAGAGTTGAAGTGGCCATGGTTTCCTGGCCTGTATTCTTTTTATAGATGAACAAATCAAGATGCAGGAAGAGGATGTGGTCATATTGAGAGAGATCAGACTGTGATTTCTCCATATGGGAACCCCCATTTTTTTAAATTTAAATTTATTTATTTTAATTGGAGGCTAATTACTTTACAATATTGTATTGGTTTTGCCATACATCAACATGAATCTCATTTCTTTTTTATATGTATATATTGCTGACAATTGTAGTTATTTTCTGTGTGACTCACTTTGAACAAATGCGGTGGAAGTTAGAGCATGGCTTCTGAAACCAGGTCATAAAAGCTGTCGTGGCTTCCTTCTTGTGGTCTCTCTTGGATCACTAACCCTGGAAGAGGTCGGCTGCATGTTGGAAGAATGCCCAAGCCAACTTACTGAGAAATTCATATGCGGTGGGATGAAGGCCTCTAGCCAACAACTGGTGAGGAGCTGAGGCCTCTTGACACCAACCATGTGACTGAACCATCTTGGGAGCAGGTCCTCCAAGGCTCAGGCAGGCCTTCAGATGACTGTAGCCTCAGATCATGTCTTCACTGAAATTTCATGGGAGAGCCTAAGCCAGAACCACTTCACTAAGTCACTTCAAGATTCCTGGCCCTCAGAAAAAAATGAGATAATAAATCATCATTTTAAGCCACCAATCTTACAGATACCTGTTACAGAGCAATAGATAACTAATGTACCATTAAGTGTCTTGATGTAGAAGGAATATTTTGCAAAGAGGAAAATAGCCATATTTTTACAATTGAGGTTAATGATTTAATTTAAATGAACAGTAAAACACATTATGCTTTACTGACATTTACTGGGCAGCTGGTATTGTTAAATCTCTTTAGGACACCCAGTGGTGGTCCAGTTGCTAAGTCTCATTGGACTCTTGGGACCTCATGGATTGTAGCCCACCAGGCTCCTCTGTCCATGGAATTTTCCAGGCAAGAATACTGGAGTGGGTTGCCGTTTCCTTCTCCAGGGGATCTTTCCGACCCAGGGATCAAAGCTGGGTCTCCTGCATTGTAGGCAGATTATTTAAGGGAAGCCCTAGGACCACTATAGATCTTTAAAAACTGTCAACACAGAAAATACACTTGAAACTTGAACAACATGGGTTTGAACTGTGCATATCCACTTATATGTGGATTTTTTTCAGTAATAAGTACTACATGATCCAAGGATGAATAAATCTGTGAATACAGAGGAAACACAGGTATGGAGGGCCAACTGTAAGTTATAGTCAGATATTTGACTGTGTGGGGATCAGTGCCCCTGACCCCTGCATTGTTCAAGGGTCAATAGTATATAGTAACCACCACTCCCTATGTGTATTTATAAACAAAAATAACACTAGATCCTATAGAATGTGAAATGATATTCAATAAGATCTGGTTCTATGCCCACCCCATAATCACTATTTCAGTGTTTTCTTTTGCAATATCAAGTTATTTCTAAATATTTCTCTCTCCCTCTCCATCTTTCTCTTCCCCTCTCTTTCCTTCTTCCCTCCCTCCTCCCTTCCTTCCTCTTCTCTCTCTAACTCTATATAACCGCTCCCCCTATTTTTCTGATGCCCTACACACATCTTCCTATTTGATAAGCCTTCACTAATTTCAACTCCTCCAGAAAGTTCTTTCATTTAAATTGGTTAAGGGAGCATTGCCGCCATCTAGTGATAAAATACAAGGAGGGCTGCAATGGAGACATAATCCTAACAGGAACTTCTATGGTGGTGCAGTGGTTAAGACTCTGCATTTCCAGTGCAGAGGGCACAGGGTTCATTCCCTGGTTGGGGAACTAAGATCTCACTTGGCATGGCTGGAAAAAAAAAAAACACAAAAACATTATTGATATGATAACATTGACTATGCTTTGGTTACTGTTCTAGGTACTTCATATGTGCGTGCGTGCATGCAAAGTCGCTTCAATCAGGTCTGACTCTTTGCAACACTATGGACTGTAGCCCACCAGGCTCCTCTGTCCATGGGATTCTCCAGGCAAGAATACTGGCGTGGATTGCCATGCCCTCCTCTAGGGGATCATTCCAACCCAGGGATCAAACCGAAGTCTCTAAGTCTCCTGCATTGGCAGACAGGTTCTTTACCACTAGCGCCACCTGGGAAGCACCAGGTACTTCATATGCATTGTTTCATTTAATTATCACAAAAGATGCTGTCGTTTAGTGATGTGATTTTCCAGTTATTGAGAAGAAAAAACAGGTACCTCAAGCAGGTCACAGGGTTTGACCCAAGACTATCTGATTCTGGTTTTCTGCTCTCTACCACACTATACATTCTCCCAAGATTGTAATTAGAGCAAGGCTTCCCTGGTGGCTCAGACAGTAAAGAATCTGCCTGCAATGCAGGAGACCTGGGTTCAATTGCTAGTCTGGAAGACCCCCTGGAGAAGGGAATGGCTACCCACTCCAGTATTCTTGCCTGGGAAATCCCATAGACAGAGAAGCCTCATGGGGGACTACAGCCCATGGGGTTGCAAAGAATCAGACACAACTGAGTGACTAACGCTTTAGCGTGTATACTTGTAAATATTTTTGCAACTGCCCTTTTCAAAGACAGTTAATTTTTCATCATATATAGAGTGTATATATATATATATATATATATATATATATATCCCTGCTACTTTGAAGGAGCAATGTTTTGTTTCTTTTAACTTAATATGTAAATCACAGATGCAGCCTATACTCTTTTCATGCTACCCCCAAAACTTCTCTAGGAATGCTACCAACTCAAAGTGAATGATAAAGTAATTCATCTGAAAAACTTTAAAATCACCAAAGAACTTAATGCACTGAAAGCCCTATATGTACTTCTGTACTTGCTCTTCAGTTGCTCAGTTGTGTTGGACTCCTTTGCAACACCACCAAGCTCCTCTGTCCATGAGATTTTCTGGGCAAGATTACTGGAGTGGGTTGGCATTTTCTCCTCCAGGGCATCTTCCTGACCCAGGGATCGAACCCATTATCTCCTGCATTGCAGGTGGATTCTTTACTGCTGAGCCACCAGGGGAGCCTTCTATACTGCTGCTGCTGCTGCTAAGTCGCTTCAGTCGTGTCCGACTCTGTGCAACCCCATAGACGGCAGCCCACCAGGCTCCGCCATCCCTGGGATTCTCCAGGCAAGAACACTGGAGTGGGTTGCCATTTCCTTCTCCAATGCATGGAAGTGAAAAGTGAAAGTGAAGTCGCTCAGTCGTGTCCGACTCCTAGCAACCCCACGGACTGCAGCCTACCAGGCTCCTCCGTCCATGGGATTTGCCAGGCAAGAGTACTGGAGTGGGGTTCTATACTAGCACCTTCCTAATTCTCTTACTTCTCTATCCAGTCCTTCCCATGTTTCCCTCTTTCTTCCTCCCCTGAAGTTTGTGTGTGCCCATAATTGAGATGCTTTTCTTCTGTTTGTTGTACCCCAGCACTCTCAGTGGCTGTACTCTCACTAATGCAATTATCACTTCTCTTTGGATAGGCCCCACATCTGATTCTCTAGCCAGCCTTGCCTTCTTTCTGAATTCATATCCTGCATTTCCATTGGTTTGTGGGATCTTCCTACCTGAATCGGAGAAGGCAATGGCACCCTACTCCAGTACTCTTGCTTGGAAAATCCCTTGGACGGAGGAGCCTGGTAGGCCTGAATATCCTGTCCGGTTGAACATTTCAGCATATCCAAAATGTAATCTATCGCCCACTCACTAAACTATCTCTTTTGCTTCTACTTCCAGGAATGGTGATGCCCTATGAGTATCCCATGAGTCACACTTAAAGTATTGAGCCAATTTAAAGCATACTTTTGGGAAGCTACTCCACACCAGCCAACATTCTTGGCCATCTTCCATAACATTGGATCCTCATAAGTTAGGAGGGGAGAAGTATAGCGGGGAAAGAGTTTATAGGGTTACAAAATGACTTGCTTACAGTTATACGACTAGTAAGTTGCAGAGCCAGATTTAACCTAGGTCAGTTTCACTCCTGACCTCCTTTGAGTTCTCCAGGTCACCTGCCTTGACTGTGTCCCTTTGTCCATGAGATTTTCATTGCATGCTTACAACATTAACTACCCACTCATTTTATTTGAGGTCAACGGATTATGTTTCTGTACCTTAAACACATAATTTTCCAACCAAAACAAAGAACAAGAGCCTCAACTCGGGTCCAGGCTTCTCTGCTCTGCTTAGAGGCAGAAGCTACAATTTTCTAGGTACCCAGTTCTCCTGTTCTTTAGGAGGCAAAACAGATCAGAATGCATTATCCTGATCCAAGACTATGACACATGATTCACAGACTAGGATTCTCCCCAGGACAAAATCTGGAGCTGCAGGGATCCCTGACTGGCTTTAGGAGGGCACCACAAACTGCACCAGCCGTGTAGCTGTGGACACCAAGAGAGCTCAGTGGCACTTGAGTTCCTCCACTGCACAAGCATACAGCATTTGTTGTAAGAGCAGGAAGAAAGTCTTTATTTACTCAGCATAACATATGAGGTCTTTGGGCTGTTACAGGATCACCCTGTTAAGTTCTAATTAGAAGATTTATCTGCTTCAGACCAATTGACATTTCAACTTCATGCTAATTTATAATGTCACTTTAAAAAAAGTAGGGGACTTCCCTGGTGGCATAGTGGATAGGAATCCACCTGCTAATGCAAGGGACACGAGTTCGATCCCTGGTCCAGAAAGATTCCACATGCCGCGGAGCAACTAAGCCCACGTGCTGCAACTCCTGAAGCTGCCCGAGCTCTGGGACTCACATGCTGCAACTCCTGAGCCTGTGTGCCTCAGCTCCTGACGTCTGCGCATCTAGAGTGTGTGCTCTGAAACAGGCCACTGCGGTGAGAACCCCATGAATCACAAAGCAGAGTAACCCTGCTCACCACAGCTAGAGAAAGCCTGCATGAGCAACAGAGACCCAGCGGGACCAAAATAAATAAATACAATTATTTTTTAAAAAGAACTTTGTCTTTAAAAAAAAAAAAGTAGGAAAGTAGAAGCAATCAGAAAATAATAGATGAGATCTCTATTCATTAAACATTTATTAAAATGATTCATATTTGGTTGATTTTTCAAACATAAATCTGATCCATTGAGCTTTCCTGAGGAGGTAGAAACCCTCTGAAGAGGAGGTGGACTCATAAAAAGGATCTAACTAGGAATCCAGAACACCTGGATTATAGACTTCATAAATATGAATGATTCTAAGCCTGTGTGTCATTTATAAAACCAAAAATTCAGAAATATTTTTATGACTGATTCAAATTCATGGAATCAGTCATAAAAATATTTCTGAATTTTTGGTTATATAAATGACACACAGGCTTAGAATCATTCATATTTATGAAGTCTATAATCCAGGTGTTCTGGATTCCTAGTTAGACCCTTCTAAATCCTTAATTGGAGAAGGAAATGGCACCCCACTCCAGTACTCTTGCCTGGAAAATCCCATGGACGGAGGAGCTTGGTAGGCTGCAGTCAATGGGGTCACTAAGAGTTGGACACAACTGAGTGACTTCACTTTCACTCTTCACTTTCATGCATTGGAAAAGGAAATGGCACCCCACTCCAGTGTTCTTGCCTGGAGAATCCCAGGGACGGGGGAGCCTGGTGGGCTGCTGTCTATGGGGTCGCACAGAGTCAGACACGACTAAAGCAACTTAGCAGCAGCAGCAGCAAATCCTTAATAACTTAGTAAAGGTCAATAATTAACCTATTTTATATTTTGGTATATTTTTGTAAAGAATAAAAGGACATCAATTTTGCTTGTCCTAAAACTTTTAAAGATTTATATCCAAGGTTTATTGTATCCATAAACTTTTCTATTCATTTCAGTGATTCATATTTCGTTGTAAGCTCTAATTCAATTAAATTTAAGCCAATTTAACACACATCTATTGAGCACTTTCTGTATGCATAGTTCTGTGATCGGCCCCTTCAGTCTAAACTATGTCCTCCCTTTGCTCCCTCCTCTAAATGTGTAAGAAAAGCTCTCTTTTCCCTTGAGGATTTAAATTGATTATAGAAAGTATACATTCTCAGCTTGGAGAAATATGGAAAAAGAAATTATTGCCTCTCTCTGTCAGCTGTGAAAGTTGTCTTGAAACAAGATTCTTTTTTAGGCCAGAATCTAAAATTAGAATGCATATAAGCCCCCAAAGGCAATAAATATCAAATTACTTAAATTCTAGATTAAAAAAAAAAAGATTATTTCAAAGCATAGAATGTCTTACACTTGCTCAAGCACTGATTTCCTAATGTTAAATTTGTTTGTGAATTTAGTCTTTGATTTTTTGTTTTCCGTTCGAACCACTAAGACAAATTCTTTGTGTGTGTGTGTGTGTAATAAAGTTTTATTAAAGTATAAAGGAGATAGAGAAAGCTTCTGACATAGACATCAGAAGAGGGTAGAAAGAGTACCCCCTTGCTAGTGTTAGCAATGGAGGTTTTTTTTTTTATAATCTTATAATCTATAATCTTTTTTTTTTTTTTTTTTACTTTACGATATTGTATTGGTTTTGCAATACATCAACATGAATCTGCCATGGATGTACATGTGTTCCCAATCCTGAACCCCCTCCCACCTCCCTCCCCATACCATCCCTCTGGGTCATCCCAGTGCACCAGCCCCAAGCATCCTGTATCCTGCATCAAACCTGGACTGGCGATTCGTTTCTTATATGATATTATACAACCACCAGACTGTTCTCTATGTCAGAAGTCACCAGTTCTTAACTGTTTCTCAGCTCCCATTTCTACTTTCAAGGCACCATCAGGAAATCAAAGGACACCCCCTGCAGCTCATTAGTAGGCATTGCAACCTAACATGCTTTTAATTTTTAAGGTTTATTTCATATATTCTGTATATGGCAATGGCACCCCACTCCAGTACTTTTGCCTAGAAAATGCCATGGACAGAGGAGCCCGGTAGGCTGCAGTCCATGGGGTTGCTAAGAGTCGGACACGACTGAGTGACTTCACTTTCACTTTTCACTTTCAAGCATTGGAGAAGGAAATGGCAACCCACTCCAGTGTTCTTGCCTGGAGAATCCCAGGGACGGGAAGCCTGGTGGGCTGCCATCTATGGGGTCGCACAGAGTCAGACACGACTGAAGTGACTTAGCAGTATATTTGAGAAAGGAAATAACAGAGGTAAAATAATGCTAGAACAAACTCAAATTTTATGCCAAAGTTAAGCAAATTCTCTCAAACATATATAACTTTATAGTTTCCTCAAATATCTAAAATAAGTATTCTATTCTAAATCTCAGGAATTGGAAATGTTCAGAATAATATTTCTTATTCCAGGGAGTGCTTTATATTTTGCAAGTTGTGAGTCTTTTAAAGAAGACTTGAAATTCCATAGCAGAGTGACAATACCTTTATAGTAACTTTTATAAGAGCCAATGTTGGCCTTAAAACTCTAGCCAAAATTCTAAATGGCGGCAGAATTCTAAAATGATCCCTGGAATGGGCTGAATTATATTCCTCCCAAATTTATATGTTGAAGTTCTAACACCTAGTACCTTAGAATGACTGAATTTAGAGAGAGGGCCTTTAAAAAGATAATTACAGTAAAATGTGATCTGGGTCAGCCCTAATCCAACGTGACCAGTATCCTTATAAGAAGACCATATTAGGACATAGACATGCACAGAGGGAAGACCATGTGTGGACACAGGGAGGAGAGACAGCCACCTTTAAGCAAAGGAGAAAAAGCTCAGTAGGAAACCAACCCTGCCGATAGCTTGATCTCAGAATTCTAGCTTCTCGAAATGGCAAGAAAGTAAATTTCTGTTCCTTAAGCCTCATAAGCTGTGATGCTTATTATGGCAGACCTAGCAAACCCATATGGAGAAGGCAATGGCACCCCACTCCAGTACTCTTGCCTGGAAAATCCCATGGACCGAGGAGCCTGGTAGGCTGCAGTCCATGGGGTCGTGAAGAGTCGGACACGACTAAGCAACTTCACTTTCACTTTTCACTTTCATGCATTGGAAAAGGAAATGGCAACCCACTCCAGTGTTCTTGCCTGGAGAATCCCAGGGACGGGGGAGCCTAGTGGGCTGCCGGCTATGGGGTTGCACAGAGTCGGACACGACTGAAGTGACTTAGCAGCAAACCCATACAGCTCCCAAAGTTCTCACCTACCTATGTACACACCCTGTATAAGCTGCTATGGAAGTCAGCTGTTGTGTTGTGGCTAGAGCATGAGACTAGCTTCTCAGAGCCAAGAGCAACCACTGCTGACAGCCAGCAAGATAACAGGGACCCCAATCTTAAAACCGAAAGGAACTGAAGTCTACCAGCAGCTTGCAAGAGGCTCTGAATAGACAGTGTGCTCTGATAGAGTCTAGTCTATCAGATGAGAATGCAGCCCAGCTGGCACCTTCGTTTCAGTCTTTTGAGGTCTAAGCAGAGAACTAGCTGTGCCAGGCCCAAACTTACGATGTGTGAGATGATAATTGAGTGGTCTTATAGACTGTTAAAGTTTGTGGTACTGATTTACAGCACAGAAAACTAACACAACATGAACACCCAAGAGTTGGGTGGTCACTGTGTGTGATGCAAAGTCACTTACTTTATAACACCTCAAAGAAAATGCAGTGCCCAAGAGGGTCTCTCTTTTTCCCATCACGTCTTAATAAGTCCCTGAAAAGTGAAAGTGGAAGTCACTCAGTTGTGTCTGACTCTTTGTGACCCTGTGAACTATACAGTCCATGGAATTCTCCAGGCCAGAATACTGGAGTGGGTAGCCTTTCCCTTCTCCAGGGGATCATCCCAACCCAGGGATCGAGCCCAGGTCTCCCGCATTGCAGGGAGATTCTTTACCAGCTGAACCACAAGGGAAGCCCTAAGTCCCTAGTATTTTTTAATTAGAATTCTAAGTTGAAATGTCCCATTCCCTTTTCAAATACTACACTGTTCATTCAGAATTAGTAGTGGACAGTTTTCTTTTTTCTTTATGCCCATCCAAGATCTGCTCTGCTTCCTTTATTGAAGAGTGCCTGTGTGAGTTTTGAGGGCAAATAGGACTTACCTTGCACAACAAGACCAAACTCCGCTTGCTCTGGCCCCATTGGTCAGGACACCACCTCTCCCCCTGGTCTTGGCTCCCTCCTGGGTTTTGGAATCTAAAGCAGGTAATATATATAGATGTGGGACTTAATTTCCCTCCCTTTGAGTGTGAGCTAGACTTACTGACTCTCTTCTAACAAATAGAATAGAGAAGAAGTGACTGTGTATGACTCAGAGGCTCCATCATAAAGGGCACAGTGGCTACCTACATGTTCTTCCTTTCAGATCACTTGCTTTGGGGGAAGTCAGCCACCCTGTTGAGCAGTCCTGTGGAGAGGCCATGGAGTGAAAAACAGGCCTCAAGTCAACAGCAATATGGGTGAGCCGTCTTAGAAGTGGATCCTCTGGCCCCAGTTAAGCTTTCCAATGACTGCACCCCTTGCCAGCATCTTGACTGCAACCTCACAAAAGATCCTGGGCCAGAAACACCCAACTAAGCTGCTCTCAAATTCATGACCCACAGAAGCTATCCAATCACATGTCTATTTTAAGGCACTAAATTTGAAGTAACTTGTTACTCCAGTAGATAATTAACATAATAGGCTGGATTAAATCTCTTACATGAAAAAGAAACACAGAAGGAAAGATCCAGGAATCAGTAGGAGTTAAGAGGAGAAAGAAGTAGAAAGAGGGTGTAGTGAGAATTTCAAAGGTGTTCATTCTTTTGGAAAGACAGCATGAGATTAAAGCAACTGATATAGAAAGTGGAACTCTGGGGACAAAAAGATGTTAAAAGGTATATTTAGGAAGCTTTTTGCCTGGCTATGTGGTATAAATCTCTCCCCTATATTCCAGGAAAACTTTAAGTAAAGATCTATATATTTTTAATAATAATCCTAACACTGCCCAGTGATTTAATGTGTCCCCAGGCTCATGAACCACTTATTTAAGTCTACCCTAGTCATTTTCTCCTGCATCCTCAACTCCCCAACTTTTCTTATAACTCAGGTGGCCACAGTCAAAGCTCTGGCCAATGAGACAAAGGAGTAAGTGTGTCGGGAGTTTCTGGGAAATACTTTGATTCCTGCTGCGGAAAGAAACACAATTCGCTAGCACTGCCCCTGACTTCCTGTCTTAAGTATCGTGAAAGATTGTGTGAAGCCCACATCTTGTGCCAAGGAGAAGACAAGCCTAAAGATGGAAAGGTATCCAGCGGAGGGTGGCTGAGCATCAGAACAGAAAGCGACATGAATCCTGGAGCCAATCACTGAGCAGCTACATCCAACCTGGATTGCCTCCTGCTCACCTTCTCCTTAGGAGAGAGTAGTAACATTCTTTATTATTTAAGCCAGACGTCGTGTCTGACTCTTTGCAACCCCATGGACTGTGTCCATGGAATTCTCCAGGCCAGAATACTGGAGTGGTTAGACTTACCCTTCTCCAGGGGATCTTCCCAACCCAGGGATTGAACCCAGGTCTCCTGCATTTCAGGCAGATTCTTTACCAATTAAGCTATCAGGGAAGCCCCCAAGCCAGACAAGCTATGATTAGTATGGTTTTCTGTTATGTGTGGTAAAACCATTCCTGATACTGAGATGAATATTTGCTTATTAGGTGGTACCACCCTCAAGCGGGTCAACATCACATGTGTTCGCATGAGACCAAATGAGTTCAAAATTGCCTCCCTTGGCACTGAGGAGTCCTCCAGTTAGGAAGGTGCCTCAGCACCTCAGTGTTCTATCCACAAGATGGATATACTTATACTTTCATCACACAACTGTCAGGGTCAGTAGTTGAGAACACATATTACTTAAAAGACTGTGTAGCCCATATTATATCAGTTCAGTTCAGTCCCTCAGTCGTGTCTGACTCTTTGTGACCCCACGAACCACAGCACACCAGGCCTCCCTGTCCATCACCAATTCCTGGAGTCCACCCAAACCCATGTCCATTGAGTCAGTGATGCCATCCAACCATCTCATCCTCTGTCGTGCCCTTTGCCTCCTGCCCTCACTCTTTCCCAGAATCAGGGTCTTTTCAAATGAGTCAGCTCTTCGCATCAGGTGGCCAAAGTATTGGAGTTTCAGCTTCAACATCAGTCCTTCCAATGAATACCCAGGACTGACCTCCTTTAGGATGGACTCGTTGGATCTCCTTGCAGTCCAAGGGACTCTCAAGAGTCTTCTCCAAAACAACAGTTCAAAAGCATCAGTTCTTTGGCACTCAGCTTTCTTTATAGTGCAACTCTCACATCCATACATGACCACTGGAAAAACCATAGCCTTGACTAGACTAGATGGACCTTTCTTGGCAAAGTAATGTCTCTGCTTTTGAATATGCTGTCTAGGTTGGTCATAACTTTCCTTCCAAGGAGTAAGCGTCTTTTAATTTCATGGCTGCAATCACCATCTGCAGTGATTTTGGAGCCCATAAAAATAAAGTCAGCCACTGTTTCCACTGTTTCCCCATTTATTTGCCATGAAGTGATCGGACCAGATGCCATGATCTTCGTTTTCTGAATGTTGAGCTTTAAGCCAACTTTTTCACTCTCCTCTTTCACTTTCATCAAGAGGCTCTTTAGTTCTTCTTCACTTTCTGCCATAAGGGTGGTGTCATCTGTATATCTGAGGTTATTGATATTTCTCCCGGCAAGCTTGATTCCAGCTTGATATTTCTCTCCACAATCTTGATTGTGCTTTCTGTGCTTCCAGCATTTCTCATGATGTACTCTGCATAGAAGTTAAATAAGCAGGGTGACAATATACAGCCTTGACTTACTCCTTTTCCTATTTGGAACCAGTCTGTTGTTGCATATCCAGTTCTAACTGTTGCTTCCTGATCTGCATACAGATTTCTCAAGAGGCAGGTCAGGTGGTCTGGTATTCCCATCTCTTTCAGAATTTTCTACAGTTTATTGTGATCCACACAGTCAAAGGCTTTGGCATAGTCAATAAAGCAGAAATAGATGTTTTTCTGGAACTCTCTTGCTTTTTCGATGATCCAGTGGATGTTGGCAATTTGATCTCTGGTTCTTCTGCCTTTTCTAAAACCAGCTTGAACATCTGGAAGTTCACGGTTCATGTATTGCTGAAGCCTGGCTTGGAGAATTTTAAGCATCACTTTACTAGTGTGTGAGATGAGTGCAATTGTGCAGTAGCTTGAACATTCTTTGGCATTGTCTTTTCTGATCACACGGATCACAGCCTTGTCTAACTCAATGAAACTAAACCATGTCGTGTGGGGCCATCCAAGATGGTGAGGTCATGGTGGAGAGGTCTGACAGAATGTGATCCACTGGAGAAGGGAATGGCAAACCACTTCAGTAGTCTTTCCTTGAGAACCCCATGAATAGCATGATAGGACACTGAAAGATGAACTCCCCAGGTCAGTAGGTGCCCAATATTATACTGGAGATCAGTGGAGAAATAACTCCAGAAAGAATGAAGGGATGCAGCCAAAGCAAAAACAACACCCACTTGTGGATGGGACTGGTGATAGAAGCAAGGTCCGATGCTGTAAAGAGCAATATTGCATTGGAACCTGGAATGTTAGGTCCATAAATCAAGGCAAATTGGAAGTGGTCAAGCAGGAGATGGCAAGAGTGAATATCGACATTCTAGGAATCAGAGAACTAAGATGGACTGGAATGGGTGAATTTAACTCAGATGACCATATTATATAATAGGTATAAATTCTCATTATGTTGAGAGTTTAAAAAGCAAAAACGTAGTATTCAAAATCTTGAAAACCAAGAGAATTCTCACAAAATTTGAAGCTTATCAACTATCAATTTAGGGTCTACAGATAATCTGCTGCTATAATTAGTAGATCTTGCAGAGATGTAGAGTGAATTTGGTTCTTAACTCTTCATTCAGTGACGGAAATTTCCAACAAATACAAAAGCAAAGAGAATCATATACTGAATCTCCATCTACCCATTATTTACCCAATGTAAGCAGCTATCAGGGCTTCCCAGGTGGCTCAGTCAGTAAAGAATCTAACTACCAATGCAGGAGACACAGGTTTGATCCCTGGGTGGGGAAAATCCCTGGAGAAGGAAATGGCAACCCACTCCAGTATTCTTGGCTAGAGAATTCCATGGACAGAGGAGCCTGGTGGGCTATATAGTTCATAGGGTCACAAACAGTCAGACACAACTGAGTGACTAACACGCATACAAACAGCTATCAATATATCTCTGGTCTGGTTTAACCTGTCACTCTCCTCAGAAATGTTGTTGTTGTTGTTTAATTGCTAAGTTGTGTCTGACTCTTGTGATCTCATGGACTGTAGCCCTGTGTATATATTTCTAGAACTAACTCTGTGTGTGTGTGTGTGTGTGTGTGTGTGTGTGTGTATGTGAGTCACTCAGTCACGTCTGACTCTTTGTGACCCCATGGACTGTAGCCTGCCAGGCTTCTCTGTCCATAGAATTCTTCAGGCGAGAATACTGGAGTAGGTAGCCATTCCCTTCTCCATTCCCTTCTGCCATTCCCATCTTCCCAACCCAGGGACCGAACCTGGGTCTCCTTCATTGCAGGTAGATTCTTTACCATCTGAGCCACCCAATTTTTTTCACCTGCAAAAAGGCACAGATTAGCAGTCAGGATCCAATCTCTTGGGTCACTGTGAGAAATAAATAGCAAAACAATGGTGAATAATAGCTGTAATGACTAAACCAGCCAAGCACTTGCCTAAGCACTTTTCCTGCAGTATCTTTCATCCTCAGCATTTGGCACATTCCCAGTGCTCAGCAAATGTTCCTTTCCAGGCCTAAAAGCAGGCTTTACAGCGATAAAGATGACGGAGTGGCGGCCCTGCTTAGGACAGGTTGGTGAGAAAAAGTAGTACCTTATGAGGCAGAGTCTTCCACAAAGCTGGGAGGGAGACAGGAGTGGCTCAAGAAAACCTTCTCAAATCTGCAGCTGAGTCCTGGAGCCTGGAGAGTGAAGAGTGATGTGAAGAGATGGGAACCAGGTTGAGAGGAAATGAGGAGTCAGGAAGAGAGGAAAGTACCCTGAGGCCTCTCAGCCTCTGGAGTGCGCTCCTGATTCACACGGCACCTCCCAGCAGTTAGCAGTCTGCACACTTGGGTTCCGAGCTGGTCCAGACTCAGGCTAGGAGATGAGGTCAAGAGTCAAACCTACAGCCATCTCAGAATGATTGTTGTGTTCCACACAACCACAGCATGCCCTTTGAAAAATATTATTTTATTTATTTTTGGTTGCTCTGGGTCTTTGTTGCTGTCCGAGGGCTTTCTCTAGTTGCCATGAGCAGAGGTTACTCGCTAGTTGCAGTACGCAGGCTTCTCATTACATTGGCTTCCCTGGTTGTGGAGCTTGGACTCGAGGGCTTGTGGGCTTCGGATTCTAGAGCATCGGCTCAATAGTTGTGGCCTGTGGGCTTAGTTGCCCTCTGGCATGTGGGATCTTCCTAGAGCAGGGATGGAACCTGTGTCTCCTGCATTGGCAGGCGGATTCTTACACACTGCACCACAGGGAAGTCCCATCATGCCCTTTGCAAGTGATCTGAATGAGAGTTATTTTTTACAAGACTGGCTTGTGACACAGCTTTGGGAATGGGCGATACCAGGGAGGGTGGGAGGCTGACCTGAACTTGGCCCCAGAAAGACCACCACCCCCATTATCCAGGAAGGCAGTTCCCAGCACCCACTAAGCTTCTGAGGTTCCCATTGCTGTTTGATGGGCCTGCAGAGAATATCTGGTCTGCAAATCAGGGCTGGCTGGGATGGACCCATCAGCTGACTAATCCAGCAGTCCTGACCATCCCAGAAGTCCTGACCACCCCTCCTGACCTTAAAGGCCCAACCATTTCCCAGGAAAGGCTCCAGTCAGCAATAAGCTGGGAACAGAGTTAAGAAGGATGAATCCAAAATCAATGTTTATTAGAGAGGAAGGGCTTCCCATGTTTCTGTTTCTGTCTTCAGAGGGCTTTGTGTCTAAACTGGGCTTTAAACTTGGTCTCACAATACTTCTCAAAGGGGGAATCTGTGAACCCAAAACAATCAAGTGAAGAATTAATTTAACAGGCATAGTCTCAGACCTTGTTACCAAAATTCTAATTCAGATGCTCCAGGGGTGAGGAATCAAGAATTAGCTTTTCAAAAATAAGTCTCCAGGCGATTCTCCTTTGGGTGCTTTTGGACATGTCTCCAAAACTGGCTTGAAGACCATTGTGTCAGATAAGCACCTGGTGTCTTGGGAAAAACACAAATTTCATGGATATCCTGAATGGTCAATCTGCAGGGGCAGAGTTAGAGGGGGAAAGTGAGAAAGGAAACCCAGCCATCTGCATTTTAAAGAAGCTTCCCAGTTGAAGGTGTACTGGCAGACTTTAAGAACCACCTGCCCAGGGAATAACAAAATGTTCTCTTAGAGGTGCCACTGTCTGGAAAACCTATTTCTGCTGAATCTTCTTAAGCTACTTTGGGTGTATTTTCATAAAACCACAGCCCCAAGGCTCAAATAATGAATGAGAAAAAGACAAGGTACTAAGAATAAGAATTGAGTAAACCAACAATGAAAGTGTTAGTTGCTCAATCACGTCCAACTCTTTGTAACACCGTAAAGTGTAGCCTGCCAGGCTCCTCTGTCCATGGAATTCTCCAGGCAAGAATACTGGAGTGGGTAGCCATTTCTTTCTCCAGAGGATCTTCCCAACCCAGGGATCCAACCCAGCCTTCTGCACTGCAGGCAGATCCTTTACCATCTGAGCCACCAAGGAAGCCCCCAAACCAAGAATGGTTCCACTTCAAAGATTTTTTTGTCCAGTTTCTCCAGCAGGAACACCACACTGTATTTTCCCTCTTATTCATCATACTTGGCCTGCAGAAGTTTTCTTATATCAAGATGCTCAATAAATACCCATTGACTTGAATGTATTCCCCTTTGGAGAGCAATACTTTCAACAAGGATTGCTGCTAAATCGCTTCAGTCGTGTCCGACTCTGTGCGACCCCATATACGGCAGCCCACCAGGCTTCCCCGTCCCTGGGATTCTCCAGGCAAGAACACTGAAGTGGGTTGCCATTTCCTTCTGCAATGCGTGAAAGTGAAAAGTGAAAGTGAAGTCACTCAGTTGTGTCCAACTCTGTGACCCCATGGACTGCAGCTCCTACTAGGCTCCTCCGTCCATGAGATTTTCTAGGCAAGAGTACTGGAGTGGCTTGCCATTGCCTTCTCCACAACAAGGGTTGGGTTGGCCAAAAAATTCATTTGAGTTTTTCATACCAGTGTATGGAAAAACCCGAACAAGCTTTTTGGCTAATATAATACTATATTATTTAGTGCTGGTGTTTGGATGAATTCACATGTGTACATGGGCAAGGGGCAGAAGAGGTGGTGCTGAACAAAAGTGGGTTTGATAAAGAAAGGGAGATAAAACTCAACGGGTTGCTAAGTAGACTTAAGTTGTAGTTAGGGAGAACATAAATACAAGTTCTAATTTTGGCTTACTTCCTCTCTTGCCCTGGGATCTTAAGCAAGCTACTTTCATTTCGCTATTTCAACCATGACTTTTTTTCCTTTTTTTAAAGGAATATTCCTGTGGAATTATTTTAAGAAATAAGAAAGAAGACATTGGAAAACACCTTTTCCTCTTAGCCAAAATTATGCAGAAGAGAATTGGAACAGTTCAATGTCAGAAATAGTTTCTTCCTTCTTTTTCTTTCCTTTTTTAAATTTTGTATTCTTCTAAAAAAAATTTTAGGCCACACCATGCAGCATACACAATCTTAGCTCCCCAACAAGGGATCAAATCTGCATTGGCAGGGCAGAGTCTTAACCACTGAACCACTAGAGAAGTCTTTGTTTTCTTTTCTTTCCATAAACTAAAAATAATTCATTTAGTAAATATCTACTGAGGATTTATTATAGAAGGTATGATGACTTCTACAGGCTTCCCAGGTGGTGCTAGTGCTAAAGAACCCACCTGCCAATGGAGGAGACAGAAGAGACGTGGGTTCAATCCCTGGTTCGGGAAGATCCCCTAGAGGAGGGCATGGCAACCCACTCTAGTTTTCTTGCCTGGAGAATCCTATGGACAGAGGAGCCTGGTGGGCTACAGTCCATGGAATCACAGAGAGTCGGATATGAGATAAGGGATCCATGCAAAAAAATAGAGGAAAACAATAGAATGGGAAAGACTAGAGATCTCTTCAAGAAAATTAGAGATACCAAGGGAACATTTCATGCAAAGATGCACTCAATAAAGGACAGAAATGGTATGGACCTAACAGAAGCAGAACATATTAAGAAGACATGGCAAGTATACACAGAAGAACTGTACAATATGACCCAGATAACCATGATAGTGTGATCACTCACCTAGAGCCAGACATCCTGGAGTTTGAGGCCAACTGGGCCTTAGGAAGCATCCCTATGAGCAAAGCTAGTGGAGGTGATGGAATTCCAGTTGAGCTATTTCAAATCCTAAAAGATGATGCTGTGAAAGTGCTGCACTCAATATGCCAGCAAATTTGGAAAACTCAGCAGTGGCCACAGGACTGGAAAAGGTCAGTTTTCATTCCAATCCCAAAGAAAAGCAATGACAAAGAATGTCCAAACTACCACACAATTGCATTCATCTCCACATGCTAGCAAAGTAATGCTCAAAATTCTCCAAGCAAGACTTCAACAGTATGGGAACCAAGAACTTCCAGGTGTTCAAGCTGGATTTAGAAAAGGCAGAGAAACCAGAGATCAAATTGCAAACATCCATTGGATAATAGAAAAAGCAAGAGAATTCCAGAAAAACATCTACTTCTGCTTCATTGACTATGCTAAAGCCTTTGACTACGTGGATCACAACAAACTGTGGAAATTCCTCCTGAGAAATCTGTATGCAGATCAAGAAGCAACAGTTAGAAGCAGACATGGAACAACAGACTGGTTCCAAACTGGGAAAGGAGTACATCAAGACTGTATATTGTCACCCTGCTTGTTTAACTCGTATGCAGTGTGAAGTGAAGTGAAGTCGCTCAGTCGTATCTGACTCTTTGCAACCCCATGAACTGTAGCCTACCAGGCTCCTCTGTCCATGGGATTCTCCGGGCAGGAATACTGGAGTGGGTTGCCATTTCCTTCTCCAGGAGATCTTCCCAACCCAGGGATAGAACCCAGGTCTCCCACATTGCAGGCAGACACTTTACCATCTGAGCCACCAGGGAAGCTCATATGCAGTGTACATCATGTGAAATGCCAGGCTGGATGAAGCACGAGCTGGAATCAAGATTGCCAGGAGAAATAACAATAACCTCAGATATGCAGATGACACCACCCTTATGGCAGAAAGCAAAAAGGAACTAAAGAGCCTCTTGATGAAAGTGAAAGAGGAGAGTGAAAAAGCTGGTTTAAAACTCAACATTCAAAAAATGAAGATTGTGGCATCTGGTCCCATCATTTCATGGCAAATAGATGGGGAAACAATGACAGACTTTATTTTCTTGGGTTCCAAAATCACTGAGGACAGTGACTGCAGCCATGAAATTAAAAGATGCTTGCTCCATGGAATAAAAGCTATGGCCAACCTAGACAGCATATTAAAATACAGAGACATTACTTTGTCAACAAAGGTCCATCTAGTCAGAGCTATGGCTTATCCAGTAGTCATGTATGGATGTGAGAGTTGGACCATAACGAAGGCTGAGCATCAAAGAATTGATGCTTTTGAACTGTGGTGTTGGAGAAGACTCTTGAGAGTCCCTTGGACTGCAAGGAGATCAAACCAGTCCATCCTAAAGAAAATCAGTGCTGAATATTCATTGGAAGGACTGATGCTGAAGCTGAAGCTCCAGTACTTTGGCCACCTGATTGGAAGAGTCGACTCATTAGAAAAGACCCAGATGCTGGGAAAGATTGAAGGTGAGAGGAGAAGGGGACGACAGAGGATGAGATGGTTGGATGGCATCACCAACTCAATGGACATGAGTTTGAGCAAGCTCTGGGAGTTAGTGATGGACAGGGAAGCCTGGCGCACTGCAGTCCATGGGGTCACAAAGAGTCAGACACGACTGAGCAACTGAACTGCTGAGTTTTTAAATGGTGTTTAATAGCAGCAGCTATTAAGAATCACTTTAAAATTTAATCTTTTATCAGATTTAGATTTATGAGGTGTCAGAATGCTCATCTGTTCAAATATTTACTAATGTTTACTGTATGCCACATGAAAGAACAGTGAAACATCCTTCTAGTCTCTGCATGAATCAAACACACACCCTCTCTACCAGTTCTTGCTTACAACAGCTCAGATCCTCTTTCCAACCCCACCAGATTCCCCATAATGTACATGCATGCCTGCGTGCTCAGTAGCGTCCAACTCTTTGTGACCCCATGGACTATAGCCTGACAGGCTCCTCTGTCCATGGGCTTTCCCAGGCAAGAATACTATAGTGGGTTGCCATTTTCTCCTCCAGGGGATCTTCCCGACCTGGGGATCAAACCCCCATCTCCTGCATTGGCAGGCAGATTCTTTACCTACTGAGCCACCTGGGAAGCCCCACAAGGTACACCAATAAATAAAACCTGATGATAAGACAGAAGGAGGCCCTGAGTCACATGATAAAGTCACAAGCTCTGAAATTTTATAGCCTTAGTCCAGAAGGACTGGTCATAATCTCTTTAGTTGTAATTTGGTTAAAAATAGAACTTCCAAGGAACTAGATTAAATTGAAGGAGCATGGTGATACTGGCTTATCTCATGAGACCCCAGGGTAGGAATGCAGCCAGCCCTTGGGCGGGGCCTGAAATCAAGCAGTGGAAAGCCAGGAGCACTGCACTGTATCTCATTTCTGCTTCTCTCTGCATTTGCACTCTTTCCTGCAAGCTGATTTTTCTAGTCTTCAAAGCACAAGATAGAATACAGCTGCCTCTCTTAAAGTTTGAAGTTAAAGTTGGAAGCAAATGGAGGCTGTCTTTCTTTCAGTTCTAATACCAAATACAGAGAGAATCTGTTGGGTTTAACTTAGGTTCAGTGTCCTTTCCTTGGACCGATTAGCCTTGGTGGTGATGGAAGTAGGTGAGCAGAGCTTCAGCACAAACCTGCAGCCAGGGCCCAATCTCAGTGAACAGCGGAGCACCCAGTACCAACATCCTCACTTTAATGATAGGAGATACAAGGTTAATCTGATGCCAGTCAAAGGCACAGAGATAAATGACTTCCTAGGAAGACTTCAAAAATCAAGCCAACTCTTCAACATTCTATAGACAGTGACAGAAACAACAGAAGCCAGTTCAAAGTCAGAGCCTAAAAATACAAGCATCAAAGGAACTGTAGTAAAGTCAGGATCAATGTAGCAAAGTATGTCCAGGAGTGCAGTGGACGTGGATGACCTTCCAACTTCTTCATTGCTAATACAGCTCCAGTTCTGTCCAGGCATCTACCCTCCTCCACTTGGTCATGTGCTTGTGTGGATACATGTCACTAAGTCATGTCCGACTCTTTTGCAACCCCAGGGATGGTAGCCCACCAGGCTCCTCTGTCCATGGGATTTCCCAGGCAAGAATACTGGAGTGAGTTGGCATTTCCTTCTCCAGGGAATCTTCTGACCCAGGGATGAAACCCGTGTCTCCTTGGCGGGCTGATTCTTTACCACTGAGCCACCTGGGAAGCCCCTGCATGGATGCTGGCTACTCCCTAATCCTGAGAATGAAAGTGAAGTGAAGTCGCTCAGTCATGTCCAACTCTTTGTGACCCCATGGACTGTAAACCTACCAGGCTCCTCTGTCCATGGGATTTTCCAGGCAAGAGTACTGGAGTGGGTTGCCATTTCCTTCATCAGGGGATCTTCCCAACCCAGGGATCGAACCCCGAATCTCCCACATTGCAGGCAGACGCATTGCATCTGAGCCACCCGGGAAGCCACCAGTCCAGGTAATACCATTCCCTTTATTACTGATAGATTTGGGCTTGAGTAGGTGATGCAGTCTCACCAATGAAACATGAAGTAAAATGGACTAGGAGTTTCTGGAAAAGGTCTCTTCACTCCTAGAAAAGATAGATAATGAAGAGATTATTTTATCTCCGTTACACCCTTCGGTGTCTGGATGTTTGATACACTGAGAATTGCTGCAGCCATTTCATAACCCTGAGAGTAAATAATGCAAGGAAAATAGCAAAAAGGGAAAAGCTAGAAATTGGAAAGATGAACAATAAGGCCACTTATCACTGAATTAACTGTCCTGGTAGCCATCCTACTTTGGACTTCTTATATGAGATATATTTTCTTATTTTTTTAAGCCACCTGGAGTTGATTTTCATTCTCTTGCTGCTGAAGGCATCCTAACTGAAGCAGAGGATATGGTGAGAATTAAGGCTTCAAAGGCAAGTTAATTGATCCTACATTCAGAATCAAGAGTCAGAATGGAATCAGACTTCTCAGCAACAACCCTGAAAGCCAGATGATGAGATTGTGAAGGAAAATATTTTTCAGTACAAAATTTTCTGTTCAGCCAAATTATCATTCAAGTATGAAAGCAGAATGAGAATATTTTAGTACACACAAGGTCTCAAAAAATACATGTACACTGAATTCCCTCTAGGAAACTAGAAAGAATGTGCTTTTCCAAAATGAGGGAGTAAACCAGAAAAGAAGAAAATATGGGATCCAGCAGATAAAACCTCCATCTTGAGAAGTGAAGAGAGAACCCATAATAACTGTGGGCAAATTTTGAAGGCACCTCCAAAGTAGGAAAAGTGTTAGTCACTTGGTCGTATCCAACTCTTTGCAACCTTATGGACTATAGCCCTCCAGGCTCCTCTGTCCATGGGATTCTCCAGGCAAGAATACTGGAGTGGGTAGCCATTTCCTTCTCCAGGGGGATTTTCCCAACCCAGGGATCGAACCCAGGTTCTTTACCATCTGAGCCACTAGGGAAGCCCAAGGGCACCTCTACAAGATGCACAGCAGAAGGAGATGAAATTATTTTTTTTAATGATGTCTCTGAATATGGTGCAAGGAGTTTTATAAAACTGACAGAAAATTAAGGAAATGGGGGGATTAAGCAGAAAAGGGAAAGTTGTTATAATATACCATGTGTCTCAGATTGGATTAGTATTTGCATGAACACTTATTTGTGCAAAGTTATGGTGTACTGGCAAGATGGGTGCACAGGAAAGACGTGTGAGTATGTGTGTATGTATGAAAGAGCAACATCTTCAGGACTGGAAAGTTTAAATTTTTAAATTGAGTAGTAACATAAGCATTGTATTTAGAGATATGAGGAATATGTGAAAATAACCAAGAGTGAAAGTTGTAATTTCTGAGAAGAGGGGAAATGGCAGGGGACTAATGTTTACAGAGCAATCTTTTAGACTGTTTTTCTTTTCTTTTTTTTTAGACTCTTGTTTTTCTATGGGCATTTTAAACTGTGATTTAAAATATTTTAACAGGTAAAAAGAAACTGTTATTGCAAAAAAGAAAAGGAAGGCTTAGGTAAAAAGTTTAGGTAGAAATGTGAAAACACATCCCAAGGGATTGGGAATATATTGCCTCTATTCATTTTTGCTGATTGTATGACAGGAGGTCCTTGAATGATATCTAAGATGTACAAAATTTTATCCTGGAAGACATAGGATTCGGGGAGTTTTGTGGGCATGACATAATCATGCCCATGGAAATCACTACATGGCAGAATGGAGAATGGTTTGGAGAACATCAAAACTAGGGGCAAAGGGGCTTTCCTGCCAATCCAGTGGTTAAGAATCTGGGCTTCCACTGTAAGCAGTGTAGGTTCGATTCCTGGTTGGGGAATAAAAATTCCACATGCCACAGAATACAGCCAAAAAAAAAAAAAAATGGAGCAGGAAGACCAGTTAGAAACTTTTTCACAAGTTAACCAAGTCAGAACTGAGGACTGGAACCAAAGAGGGGAGATGAAGAGAAACAGAACAGCTGTGAGAAATGGGGAAGGAAGTCTTAGTGACTCATAGGATGTAAGTGCTGTTGAGAGAGGGAGGAAATTTCGAAGACTGATTTGAGCAGGAATGAGATCCCAGTGGCAGCCTCTTTTCATAGGAATTTCCTCAGCTTATTAGTTTTGTGAAACAAAATCAAAGTGGCATAATTCCTCTAGTGCCACCCGGTCCAACCCCACTCTTGGCACTATCCAACACCCAAGTCAAATCTCTTAGCACAGATTTTATTAATAGGCTTAATTAACACAAAAATGTTACATATTAATTTTAAGGCTGGTCTATGGGAGACTGGAAAGCCCCTGGAACTCCACCAAATTCCTGGTCTCTGAGCCGAGATGAAGATTTTGGAAAGTTTTCACAGAGTTTTTATTTTTGTTTATTCCTTTGATTGTTGCTGCCGCAACATGCCTCACTGGTGTTCCCAGGAAGAATACTAAATGCTCAGAATACCGAGTGCTCATAATATGCCAAGTATTTGACTTAATTGTCCCTTTCTACCTTGTGTATGTATCAGTCACTCAGTCGTGTCCAACTCTGCAACACCCAGACAGTAGCCCACCAGGCTCTTCTGTACATGGGATTTTCCAGGCAAGAATACTGGAGTGGGTTGCCATTTCCTTCTCCAGAGGATCTTCCCAACCCAGGGGTCAAACCAGTATCTCCTGTGTCTCCTGCATTGCAGGCAGACTCTTTACTGCTGAGCCACCAGGGAAACCCTTGTACTGCCCTGTTTACAAATGAGCTGAGGCTCAGAAATGTTAAGGGAACTGATTCTGATACATTGCTTAGTTAGCAAATCTTGGTCATTCTTGGTGTGGACCCACAGCTTGGTTCCCCAAACCACTACCCACCCCTGTGCTCTCACTCTTAGTGGCTCCTCACTCTGCCCTCCAGGAATGGACGGGTCTCCCAACAGTCAATGCCTCCCTTCATCTATGACCCGCATGCTTTGGCTGCTGTCAAAACTGTATTTAGAAATCACTGTCTGGTACCAGTTTTGCTCGATGCTATTGAGATGTCTCTACTCCCAGTTTCTTTCAGAGGACAGAGCTAATCAATACAAGCATGTATACATGCATTTATGTATATATGGACCTGTATTTATGAACACATACTCATAAATGCGTGTATTACTGGGTACATCACATCTGCGTGTCTATATCTCTCTACATTAAAAACCAGGGGGCGGTCCTAAGACGGCAGAGGAAGAGGACAGGGAGACCACTTTCTCCCCAACAAATTCATCAAAAGAACATTTGAATGCTGAGTAAATTTCACAAAACAACTTCTGAATGCTGGCAGAGGACATCAGGTACCCAGAAAAGCAGCCCATTGTCTTCAAAAGGAGGTAGGAAAAAATATAAAAGATAAAAAGAGAGACAAAAGAGATAGGGACAGAGCTCCATCCCGGGAAGGGAGTCTTAAAAGAGAGGTTTCCAAACACCAGGAGACACTCTCACTGGCAAGTCTGTGGCGAGCCTTGGAACCTCAGAGGGCAACATAACCGGGAGGAAAAATACATAAATAATTAAAACCCACAATTACATGCCCAACAGTAACTCCCAGCGGAGAAGCAGCACAGAAGCCCGCATCCGCCACTAGCAAGCAGGGGCTGGGCAGGGAGGCACGAGCTGCATTGCTTAGAGTAAGGACCAGGCCTGAATGCCCCGAGGGCAATCTGAGGGAACTAACTTGGGCTAGCAAACCAGACTGTGGGATAGCTATCCCGCGAAAAGCCCTAACCTAAGACACCGCCAGGCCCGCTAACAGAACAAAGGGCTGAGCAGAGCTAGCCGGCTGCGGACTGGCCCATCCCCTGCCAAAGACAGGCAGGCGAGGGAAGCCATAGCCAGAAGAGGGTAATCATGGCCCCAGAGAGGCATCATCTACCAAACTGCAAGCAGGCTTCGTTGCTAACCAAGACTTCTTGGGATTCTGGACAGTCCACATCCACCAGGAGGGTTGCAGCCAGAGATCAGCTCCCCACAAGAGACACACGGTGGTGTGCTGGTTGTACACCCAGAAAACCGAGCGACAGGAACGGAGAGACGATAAGTCCCAGCCTTCAACTGGGGGTGACTGTGCTCGCCAAGCACCTGGTCACCTGAGCTACTTGGACCTGGGAAGGGCACAAAATGCAAGCCCAACCGAGTCTGCACCTCTAAGGACTATCCGAGTACCTGAACCTGAGCAGCTTAGACCTGGGAAGTGCATACAACCCAGGGCCAGCCTCAGACAGTTCCCGGTAGAGCAACCTAGAGCCTAAGCAGTGTAGACAGGGAAAGCACACACACTGAGCAGGGGTAAACCCAGTATGGCTGAGATACTGTGAGCACACGCCAGTGTTATTTGTTTGTAGTGTTCCTCCCTTCCCACAGCACGACTGAACAAGTGAGCCTAAAAAAGTGACCACCACCACCCCCTTGTGTCAGGGTGGAAATTAGACACTGAAGAGACCAACAAACAGAAGCTAAAACAAACAGAGGGAACCGCCTTGGAAGGTGCAATAGATTAAAACCCTGAAGTTAGCACTGACTACATAGAAAGGGGCCTATAGATCTCAAGAAGTATAAGCCAGATCAAGGAACTATCTGAAAATGAACTGACCCCACACTGTCCACAACAACACCAGAGAAAGTCCTAGATATAGTTTGCTATTATCATTTGTTAAATTAAAAAAAAATTTTTTTTTTAATTTTTAAGTCCTTTAATACTTTAATTAATACTTTAGTATTAGTATTAGTATTTAGTCCTTTAATTAATACTCCTTTAATTTTCATTTTTATAACCTACTATTACTTTGCAAAAAAAAAAAAAAGACCCTATTTTTTAAAGAAAACTTCATATATATATATATTTTATAATTTTTTTGACTTTGTTTTTTTCTTTAATATTGTATTTTTGAGAATCCAACCTCTACTCTGGATTTTTAATCTTTGCTTTTTGGTATTTGTTATCAATTTTGTACCTTTAAGAACCCAATCTTCAGTACCCATTTTTACTTGGGAGCGAGATTACTGGCTTGACTGCTCTCTCCCCTTTAGACTCTCCTTTTTCTCCACCAGGTCGCCTCTCCTTCCCCCTTCTCTTCTCTACTCAACTCTGTGAATCTCTTTGTATGCTCCGGGCTGTGGAGAATACTTAGGGAACTGATTACTGGCTGGATCTGTCTTGCTCCTTTTGATTCCCCCTTTATCCTCCTGGCCACCTCTGTCTCCTTCCTTCCTCTTCTCTCCTCTGTGTAACTCCGTGAACATCTCTGAGGGATCCAGACTGTGGAGAGTCAATAGGGAAGTGATTACTGGCTAGCTTGCTCTCTCCTCTTTTGATTCCCCCTCTTCTCCTCCTGGTCACCTCTATCTCCCTCCTCCCTCTTCTCTTCTCCATGTAACTCTGTGAACCTCTCTGGGTGTCCCTCACTGTGGAGAAACTTTTCATCTTTAACCTATATGTTTTATCATTGGTGCTGTATAAATGGAGAAGTCTTGAGGCTACTGTAAGAATAAGACTGAAAACCAGAGGCAGGAGGCTTAGGTTCAAATCCTGAGAACACCTATTCCTGACTCCAGGGAACATTAATCGATAGGAGCTCATCAAAGCCTCCATACCTACACTGAAACCAAGCACCACCCAAGGGCCAACAAGTTCCAGAGCAAGACACACCACGCAAATTCTCCAGCAACACAGGAACATAGCCCTGAGCTTCAATATACAGGCTGCCCAAAGTCACACCAAACCCATTGACATCTCATAACTCATTACTGGACACTTCATTGCACTCCAGAGAGAAGAAATCCAGCTCCGCCCACCAGAACACCAACACAAGCTTCCCTAACCAGGAAACCTTGACAAGCCACCAATCCAACCCCACCCACAGAGAGGAAACTCCACAATAAAGAGAACTCCACAGACTGCCAGAATACATAAAGGCCACCCCAAACACAGCAATATTAACAAGATGAAAAGGCAGAGAAATACCCAGCAGGTAAAGGAACAGGATAAACGCCCACCAAACCAAACAAAAGAGGAAGAGATAGGGAATCTACCTGATAAATAATTCCAAATAATGATAGTGAAAATGATCCAAAATCTTGAAAACAAAATGGAGTTACAGATAAATAGCCTGGAGACAAGGATTGAGAAGATGCAAGAAAGGTTTAACAAGGACCTAGAAGAAATAAAAAAGAGTCTATGTATAATGAATAATGCAATCAGTTCAGTTCAGTAGCTCAGTCATGTCCGACTCTTTGTGACCCCATGAATTGCAGCACACCAGGCCTCCCTGTCCATCACCAACTCCCGGAGTTCACTCAAACTAAATGATATCAAAAAGACTCTGGAGGGAACCAACAGTAGAATAACGGAGGCAGAAGATAGGATAAGTGAGGTATAAGATTGAATGGTTGAAATAAATGAAACAGAGGAAAAAAGAAAAACGAATTAAAAGAAATGAGGACAATCTCAGAGACCTCTGGGACAATGTTAAACACCCCAACATTCGAATTATAGGAGTCCCAGAAGAAGAAGACAAAAGGAAAGACCATGAGAAAATACTTGAGATAATAGTTGAAAACTTCTCTAAAATGGGGATGGAAATAATCACCCAAGTCCAAGAAACCCAGAGAGTCCCAAACAGGATAAACCCAAGGTGAAACACCCCAAGACACATATTAATCAAATTAACAAAGATCACACACAAAGAACAAATATTAAAAGCAGCAAGGGAAAAACAACAAATAACATACAAGGGGATTCTCATAAGGACAACAGCTGATCTTTCAATAGAAACTCTTCAGGCCAGGAGAGAATGGCAGGACATACTTAAAGTGATGAAAGAAAATAACCTACAGCCCAGATTACTCTACCCAGCAAGGATTTCATTCAAATATGAAGGAGAAATCAAAAGCTTTACAGAAAAGCAAAAGCTGAGAGAATTCAGCACTGCCAAACCAGCTCTCCAACAATTGCTAAAGGATCTTCTCTAGACAGGATACACAGAAAGGGTGTATAAACTCGAACCCCAAACAATAAAGTAAATGGCAACAGGATCATACTTATCAATAATTACCTTAAATGTAAATGAGTTGAATGCCCCAACCAAGACAAAGACTGGCTGAATGGATATAAAAACAAGACCCCTCTATATGTTGTCTGCAAGAGACCCACCTTGAAACAAGGGACACATACAGACTGAAAGTGAAGGGCTGGAAAAAGATATTCCATGCAAATAGAGACCAAAAGAAAGCAGGAGTAGCAATACTCATATCAGATAAAATAGACTTTAAAACAAAGGCTGTGAAAAGAGACAAAGAAGGACACTACATAATGATCAAAGGATCAATCCAAGAAGAAGATATAACAATTATAAATATATATGTACCCAACATAAGAGCACCACAATATGTAAGACAAATGCTAACAAGTATGAAAGGGGAAATTAACAATAACACAATAGTAGTGGGAGACTTTAATACCCCACTCGTACCTATGGATAGATCAACTAAACAGAAAATTAACAAAGAAACACAAACTTTAAATGATACAATAGACCAGTTAGACCTAACTGATATCTATAGGACGTTTCACCCCAAAACAATGAATTTCACCTTTTTCTCAAGTGCACATGGAACCTTCTCCAGGATAGGTCACATCCTGGGCCATAAATCTAGCCTTGGTAAATTCAAAAAAACTGAAATCATTCCAAGCATCTTTTCTGACCACAATGCAGTAAGATTAGATCTCAATTACAGGAGAAAAACTATTAAAATTTTCAACATACGGAGGCTGAACAACATGCTGCTGAATAACCAACAAATCACAGAAGAAATCAAAAAAGAAATCAAAATATGCATAGAAATGAATGAAAATGAAAACACAACAACCCAAAACCTGTGGGACACTGTAAAAGCAGTGCTAAGGGGAAGGTTCATAGCAATACAGGTATACCTCAAGAAACAAGAAAAAAGTCAAATAAATAACCTAACTCTACACCTAAAGCAACTAGAAAAGGAAGAAATGAAGAACCCCAGGGTTAGTAGAAGGAAAGAAATCTTAAAAATTAGGGCAGAAATAAATGCAAAAGAAACAAAAGAGACCATAGCAAAAATCAACAAAACCAAAAGCTGGTTCTTTGAGAAGATAAATAAAATTGACCAACCATTAGCCAGACTCATCAAGAAACAAAAGGAGAAAAATCAAATCAATAAAATTAGAAATGGAAATGGAGGGATTACAACAGACAACACAGAAATACAAAGGATCATGAGAGACTACTATCAGCAATTATATGCCAATAAAATGGACAACTTGGAAGAAATGGACAAATTCTTATAAAAGTACAACTTTCCAAAACTGAACCAGGAAGAAATAGAAAATCTTAACAGACCCATCACAAGCATGGAAATTGAAACTTGATCAGAAATCTTCCAGCAAACAAAAGCCCAGGACCAGACGGCTTCACAGCTGAATTCTACCAAAAATTTAGAGAAGAACTAACACCTATCCTACTCAAACTCTTCCAGAAAATTGCAGAGGAAGGTAAACTTCCAAACTCATTCTATGAGGCCACCATCACCGTAATACCAAAACCTGACAAAGATGCCACAAAAAAAGAAAACTACAGACCAATATCACTGATGAACATAGATGCAAAAATCCTTAACAAAATTCTAGCAAACAGAATCCAACAACACATTAAAAAGATCATACATCATGACCAAGTGGGCTTTATCCCAGGGATGCAAGGATTCTTCAATATCCACAAATAAATCAATGTAATACACCACATTAACAAATTGAAAAATAAAAGCTATATGATTATCTCAATAGATTCAGAGAAAGCCTTTGACAAAATTCAACATCCATTTATGATAAAAACCCTACAGGAGGCAGGAATAGAAGGAACATACCTCAACATAATAAAAGCTATATATGACAAAGCCACAGCAAACATTATCCTCAATGGTGAAAAATTGAAAGCATTCCCCCTTAAGTCAGGAACAAGACAAGAGTGCCCTCTCACCACTACTATTCGACATAGTTTTGGAAGTTTTGGCCACAGCAATCAGAGCAGAAAAGAAATAAAAGGAATCCAAATTGGAAAAGAAGAAGTAAAACCCTCACTGTTTGCAGATGACATGATCCTCTACATAGAAAACCCTGAAGACTCCACCAGAAAATTACTAGAGCTGATCAATGAATATAGTAAAGTTTCAGGATGTAAAACCAATGCACAGAAATCCCTTGCATTCCTATACACTAATAATGAGAAAATAGAGAAATTAAGGAAACAATTCCATTCACCATTGCAATGAAAAGAATAAAATACTTAGGAATATATCTACCTAAAGAAACTAAAGACCTATATATAGAAAACTATAAAACACTGGTGAAAGAAATCAAAGAGGACACTAATAGATGGAGAAATATACCGTGTTCATGGATAGGAAGAATCAATATAGTGAAAATGAGTATACTACCCAAAGCAATTTATAGATTCAACGCAATTCCTATCAAGCTACCAACAGTATTCTTCACAGAGCTAGAACAAATAATTTCACAATTTGTATGGAAATACAAAAAACCTCAAATAGCTAAAGCGATCTTGAGAAAGAAAAATGGAACTGGAGGAATCAACCTACCTGACTTCAGGCTCTACTACAAAGCCACAGTTATCAAGACAGTATGGTACTGGCACAAAGACAGAAATATAGATCAATGGAACAAAATAGAAAGCCCAGAGATAAATCCACGCACATACGGACACCTTAACTTTGACAAAGGAGGCAAGAATATACAATGGATTAAAGACAATCTCTTTAACAAGTGGTGCTGGGAAATCTGGTCAACCACTTGTAAAAGAATGAAACTAGAACACTTTCTAACACCATACACAAAAATAAACTCAAAATGGATTAAAGATCTCAACATAAGATCAGAAACTATAAAACTCCTAGAGGAGAACATAGGCAAAACACTCTCTGACATACATCACAGCAGGATCCTCTATGATCCACCTCCCAGAATATTGGAAATAAAAGTAAAAATAAACAAATGGGACCTAATTAAACTTAAAAGCTTCTGCACATCAAAGGAAACTATTAGCAAGGTGAAAAGACAGCCTTCAGAATGGGAGAAAATAATAGCAAATGAAGCAACTGACAAACAACTAATCTCAAAAATATACAAGCAACCCCTACAGCTCAACTCCAAAAAAATAAATGACCCAATCAAAAAATGGGCCAAAGATCTAAATAGACATTTCTCCAAAGAAGACATACAGATGGCTAACAAACACATGAAAAGATGCTCAACATCACTCATTATCAGAGAAATGCAAATCAAAACCACTACGAGGTACCATTTCACACCAGTCAGAATGGCTGCGATCCAAAAGTCTACAAATAATAAATGCTGGAGAGGGTGTGGAGAAAAGGGAAGCCTCTTACACTGTTGGTGGGAATGCAAACTAGTACAGCCACTATGGAGAACAGTGTGGAGATTCCTTAAAAAACTGGAAATAGAACTGCCTTATGATCCAGCAATCCCACTGCTGGGCATACACACTGAGGAAACCAGAAGGGAAAGAGACACGTGTACCCCAATGTTCATCGCAGCACTGTTTATAATAGCCAGGACATGGAAGCAACCTAGATGTCCATCAGCAGATGAATGGATAAGAAAGCTGTGGTACATAGACACAATGGAGTATTACTCAGCCATTAAAAAGAATACATTTGAATCAGTTCTAATGAGGTGGATGAAACTGGAGCCTATTATACAGAGTGAAGTAAGCCAGAAGAAAAACACCAATACGGTATACTAATGCATATATATGGAATTTAGAAAGATGGTAACGATAACCCTGTATACGAGACAGCAAAAGAGACACTGATGTATAGAACAGTCTTATGGACTCTGTGGGAGAGGGAGAGGGTGGGAAGATTTGGGAGAAAAAAAAAAAAATTCAAGATAATCCTGATATGCATCTGGACTTTAAAAAATGATTACAAGTTTTTCTATTAAATGGTAGTTTTTTAGGAAAAAAAAAAAATCCACTGGATTAGGGAAGGCTTAGCTTTCCTTCCAGTTCTGGCAGCTTGTGGGTCCAGAGTGGCATAGATTGTCACTGCCTTTCCTTCTACTTCATATCTTTCTAAGAGTATAATAAGAAAAAAAAATAATAATAAAAAGCAATAGGTTCACACCAGTACCTCAGATTTCAAAGTATTCTAGCCTTCCTCCTTTCCTTATTTGTAACTTCTTTCTCCAATAGTGAAAAATTTGGCTTTCTTTACAATATAATTACTTACTTACTGAGTCTCCCTAAATACATAAAGTGGCTTTTTAATTACTAATGTGTATGCCATGAAAAACATTTGCTGGCTAAGATATTGAACTTGTATACATTTTTTGGTGTCTTTATCCAGGGAAAATACTGTTTTGTAAAGTAAGTTAATTCTTAACTTTCCACCAACAATGTGGGTGATACCTGAGAACATTATCCTGAGTGAAATACTCCAGACAGAGAAAGATAAAAATTGTGTGGTATCACTTGTATGTGTAATCTTAACAAAAAGTCAAACTCAGATATTTTTTTGTAATTTTTTGTGAACAATTCTTAAGACTAGCAACTCTAACCAAAACTTTTAACCCTATATTTTTAACAGATCCTTTTCACTTCTTCAAATAGTCCTAAAAATACCAAGACAGAAACTTTATATTTCTATAAATTTATGTCACTTAAAAGGCTTATGTTAAATCTTTTCAGATATTCATATGTTTTTCTAATGTAAGTACAAAAAATTAGTGTCTGAAATGGATACAAAATATTCTTCAACTCTCATCTGTAAATCTGCTGCCAAAGAAATTTTCTTCCTTCCTTCATTTTGCTTCCCTGAGGTTTGGTTTTCTTACTATAAAATGATTAAGATTAGAGTAACACGTTTCCAATGCTCTTTTCAGCAATAAAAATGTATAAACCTAAAAAAAAAAAAAAAGAAATCCCTTGCATTCCTATACACTAATAATGAGAAAATAGAGAAATTAAGGAAACAATTCCATTCACCATTGCAATGAAAAGAATAAAATATTTAGGAATATATCTACCTAAAGAAACAAAAGACCTATATATAGAAAACTATTAAACACTGGTGAAAGAAATCAAAGAGGACACTAATAGATGGAGAAATATACCGTGTTCATGGATAGGAAGAATCAATATAGTGAAAATGAGTATACTACCCAAAGCAATCTACAGATTCAGTGCAATCCCTATCAAGCTACCAAGGGTATTCTTCACAGAGCTAGAACAAATAATTTCACAATTGGTATGGAAATACAAAAAACCTCGAATAGCCAATGCAATCTTGAGAAAGAAGAATGGAACTGGAGGAATCAACCAGCCTGACTTAAAGCTCTACTACAAAGCCACAGTTATCAAGACAGTATGGTACTGGCACAAAGACAGAAATATAGATCGATGGAACAAAATAGAAAGCCCAGAGACAAATCCACACACCTATGGACACCTTATCTTTCACAAAGGAGGCAAGAGTATACAATGGAGAAAAGACAATCTCTTTAACAAGTGGTGCTGGGAAAACTGGTCAACCACTTATAAGAAAATGAAACTAGAACACTTTCTAACACCATACACAAAAATAAACTCAAAATGGATTAAAGATCTAAACTTAAGACCAGAAACTATAAAACTCCTAGAGGAGAACATAGGCAAAACACTCTCTGACATACATCACAGCAGGATCCTCTATGATCCACCTCCCAGAATATTGGAAATAAAAGCAAAAATAAACAAATGGGACCTAATTAAAATTAAAAGCTTCTGCACAACAAAGAAAGCTATAAGCAAGGTGAAAAGACAGCCTTCAGAATGGGAGAAAATAATAGCAAATGAAGCAACTGACAAAGAATTAATCTCAAAACTATACAAGCAACACCTCCAGCTCAATTCCAGAAAAATAAATGACCCAATCAAAAAATGGGCCAAAGAACTAAACAGACATTTCTCCAAAGAAGACATACAGATGGCTAACAAACACATGAAAAGATGCTCAACATCACTCATTATCAGAGAAATGCAAATCAAAATCACAATGAGGTACCATTTCACACCAGTCAGAATGGCTGCGATCTGAAAGTCTACAAGCAATAAATGCTGGAGAGGGTGTGGAGAAAAGGGAACCTTCTTACACTTGTTGGGAATGCAAACTAGTACAGCCACTATGGAGAACAGTGTAGAGATTCCTTAAAAAACTGGAAATAGAACTGCCATATGATCCAGCAATCCCACTGCTGGGCATACACACCGAGGAAACCAGAATTGAAAGAGACACGTGTACCCCAATGTTCATTGCAGCACTGTCTATAATAGCCAGGACATGGAAGCAACCTAGATGTCCATCAGCAGACAAATGGATAAGAATGCTGTGGCACATATACACAATGGAGTATTATTTAGCCATTAAAAAGAATACATTTGAATCAGTTCTAATGAGGTGGATGAAACTGGAGCCTATTATACAGAGTGAAAGTGAAAGTGAAGTCACTCAGTCGTGTCCAACTCTTTGCAACCCCATGGACTGTAGCCTACCAGGCTCCTCTGTCCCTGGGATTCTCCAGGCAAGAGTACTGGAGTGGGTTGCCATTTCCTTCTCCAGGGGATCTTCCCGACCCAGGAATCAAACCTGGGTCTCCCTCATTCCAGGCAGACACTCTAACTTCTGAGCCACCAGGGAAGCCCCTACAGAGTGAAGTAAGCCAGAAAGAAAAACACCAATACAGTATACTAACGCATATATATGGAATTTAGAAAGATGGTAATGATAACCCTGTATGCGAGACAGCAAAAGAGACACAGATATATAGAACAGTCGTTTGGACTCTCTGGGAGAGGGTGAGGGTGAGGGTGGGACGATTTGGGAGAATGGCATTGAAACATGTATATTATCATATGTGAAACGAATCAGCAGTCCAGGTTCAATGCATGATACAGGGTGCTCGGGGCTGGTGCACTGGGATGACCCAGAGGGATGGGCTGGGGAGGGAGGTAGGAGGGGGGCTCAGGATGGGGAACACATGTACACCTGTGGTGGATTCATGTCAATGTTTGGCAAAACCAATACAATATTGTAAAGTAATTAGCCTCCAATTAAAATGAATAAATTTATATTTAAAAAAAAAAAACATGTGCTTTTACCAATACTTTGAATTCTAATCTGTCACCATAAGGTTCAGCCTAGTTTAATATAATTTAATCCTTTCTCCAATAGTGAGAAACCTGGCCCTCATTATCCCTAATATTTGATCATTCCTTCTCAATACAATCATCTCTGCTGTCTTCTTCCCTGCAGAAACCCTTCTCAATGCACTTAGATCCCAGTACTCTAGGCCAGGCCACCCCACCCACTGTGTGAAAGCCCTCTCACTCCATCTGGGCTCTCACCTGCACAGAGCTGCCTGCTGTGTGAGCTCACAGCTCATTCAGGTTCTGACTCCCCATACCTGCTCCCATGCATGGATCCCTTTCTCCCATCTTGGCCTCAAACACCCAGAGCTCGGCCACTCTCATACATGGATGTCCTCCTGGCCCCTTGTGAGTTCTGATCCTCCATATCACATCACCCTCAAGTGCTGTCCTCCTCACCTTATTCAGGCTCTGAAAAATGGATAAATTGGATTTTGCCAAAATTTTAAAATTTTTGTTCCAAAGGACACTACCAGGAAAGTAAAAAGACAACCCACAGAGTGGGAAAAAATATTTGCCAATCATATATATCTGAAAAGACTTTCTTCCAATGGAGATAAATGGCCAATAAGTACATGAAAAGACACTCAACATCATTAACCATTAGGGAAACACAAATCAAAACCATGAAATACTACCTAACATTTAGTAAGATGGCTGTAATTTTTTAAAAGACAGATGATAAGAAGGTCTGGCTAGGATGTGAAGAAATCAAAACCTTCATACACCCTTACTGTGTGTTAAGTGGTACGGCCCACTTTGGAAACATGGAGTTTCCATTTGACCCAGAAATTCCACCCTTAGGTATGTACCCAAGAAAAATTAAAACATATTTCCACTCAAAAACAATAACCCAAAGGTGGAAACAACCCACTTGTTCATAAACTAATGAATGAGATTTTTTTTAACTTTTTTTTTTTTTTTTTGCCACACAGCACGTATGATCTTAGTTCTCTGACCAGGAATTGAACCTGGGCTCTCAGCAGTGAAAGCAGGGAGTTCTAACCACTGGATTGCCATAAATGAAAGACCTAATCACAAAAATTACCTATTATGTTATTGCATTTATATTAAATATCCAGAATAGGAAAATCTATAGGGAAACAAAAAGTAGACTAACAATTGCTAAGGCTGGTTGCTTTGGTTATCATTGTATCAAGAAATAATAGCAAAAGGGTATGTGGATGATTCTAAAATTGATTGTGAATTACAAAACACTACTGTGCATTGTAAACGAATTGTGAATCGTGAACTATATCTCAATACAGTTGTTTTGGTTTTCTCTTAAAGCCCTCTGACTGTGTGATAAGTAGATGAGAAAGAGGCTTTTCCAATTTCCAAGTTACTCTTCCTACCACAACTCAATGTCTTATATACCAAGCCATCCTTGAATTCAAGTCAAGGTCCTCCCCAAGGGCTAACCACCAGGTCTCCGGTTCCTGTAATAGTTTCAGGATGTAAATATGTTTCATAATGTAAATATGTTTTCTTGTCAGAACAAATAGTAAAGACACAGGAAAAGGAAGAGTTATTATAATAAGTACCTATTGTTTTTCTCTGTCAAGCACCTCCTCTTCTCCTATTACAGAACCCCATGTTTCCTTGGGAAACTACCCCAACTCACTTTTCATCCTCATAGTGGGTGCACCTGTTCAGTTCAGTTCAGTCGCTCAGTTGTGTCCAACTCTTTGTGACCCCAGGGACTGCAGCATGCCAGGCTTCCCTGTCCATCACCAACTCCCAGAGCTTGCTCAAACTCATGTCCATTGAACCAGTGATGCCATCCAACCATCTCATCCTCTGTTGTCCCCTTCTCCTCCTACCTTCAATCTCTCCCAGAATCAGGGTCTTTTCCAATGAGTCAGTTCTTCACATCAGGTAGCCAAAGTATTGGAGTTTCAGCTTCAGCATCAATCCTTCCAATGAATATTCAGCACTGATTTCCTTTACCATTGATTTGTTGGATCTCCTTGCAATCCAAGGGACTCTCAAGAATCTTCTCCAACACCATAGTTTAAAAGCATCAATTCTTCAGCACTCAGCTTTCTTTATAGTCCAACTCTCACATCCATACATGACTACTGGGAAAACCATAGCTTTGACTAGACGGACCTTTGTTGGTAGTGTCTCTGCTCTTTAATATGCCGTCTAGGTTGGTCATAGCTTTTCTTCCAAGGAGCAAGCATCTTTTAATTTCATGGCTGCAGTCACCATCTGCAGTTATTTTGGAGCCAAAGAAAATATTTAAGTCTGTCCCTGTTTTCATTTTTTCCCCAACTATTTGCCATGAAGTGATGGGACCAGATGACATGATCTTTGTTTTTTGAATGTTGAGTTTTAAGCCAGCTATTTCACTCTCCACTCTCACTTTCATCAAGAGGGTCTTTAGTTCCTCTTCACTTTCAGCCATAAGGGTGGTGTCATCTGCATATCTGATGTTATTGATATTTCTCCTGGAAATTTTGAGTCCAGCTTGTGCTTCATCCAGTCCGGCATTTTGCATGATGTACTCTGCATATAAGTTAAATAAGCAGGGTGACAATATACAACCTGACGTACTCCTTTCCCAGTTTGGAACCAGTCTGTTGTTCTATGTCCGGTTTTAACTGTTGCTTCTTGACCTGAGGTTTCTCAGGAGGCCGGTAAGGTGGGTGCACCTGACCCTGCTCCAAATTCTAAGAATGATCATTGACACCGACTTCAGCTAATCAAAGCAAGTGGCCACTTTTGTGCCTACAGATTAGAGTGATTGGCTCAAAGATGAGAAAAGGAAGCAAGTTAACCCAGCCAGCATATATATCCTAGAACTTTCGTGAGAGTTTACAACAAAAGAAGCTCTTCTTGAAACTGTGACACTATAAGCATGAAGGCTTCCGTGGTGGCTCAGACAGTAAAGGATCTGCCTGCAATATGGCAGACCTGGGTTTGATACCAGGTTTCAGAAGATCCCCTAGAGAAGGAAATGGCTACCCACTCCACTGTTATTGCCAGGAGAATTCCACGGACAGAGGAGCCTGGCAGGCTACAGTCGATGGGATCAAAAAGAGTTGGATACGACTGAGTGACTAACACACACACATAAGCATGAAACCACTGGGGATACCAGACAAGGCACAACTGATCCATGATGAACCAAGCCAGGAGATGGAGAAAGACAGCTCTCTGCAACACGTTTTTGAGCACCTGAGTTCAGCCATGCTGGAAGTTAGATCTATTCATGGACTTCACATCTTTATTTGTTCTTCAGTTGCTAAGTCGACAAGAGCTAATAAGTCCCCCTCCTCTTTTTTTTTTTTTTTTTTTTGTTTGTTTCATTGGTCCAATCCTGTTTGAGTTGACCTATCTATAATGTGTGAAGGAAAGAATACTCTCAGGTACAGACATAAACCAAAGACCAACTGTAACAGGAAGGAGGCTGTGCAAGTGTAAAAACAGTATACCGCAGTAGGGTTGAGCTCTATATTTAGTAACTGTACATTGCAAGTTTTATCTTTTTTGACCATATGCTCTATGGAGATAAGAAAACTAAGGCTCATGGTCCCACTTAGTAAGTGAAAGAGTCATGACTTAAACTCAGGTCTTCTGACTCCAAATTTTATCCCCTTTATAAGACTGTGCCACAAAACTATCATAAGTGACTGCATAGTAAAAAGCAATGTATGTGCATTTTACACACACTTTATCTAGCTCCTGTGAACTATGGGGCTTCCCTTGTGGCTCAGCTGGTAAAGAATCCACCTGCAATGCGGGAGACATGGGTTTGATCCCTGGGTTGGGAAGATCCCCTGGAGAAGGGAAAGGCTACCCACTCCAGTATTCTGACCTGGAGGATTCCATGGACTGTATGGATTCCATGGGGGATTTCCATGGGGTCACAAAGAGTCAGACGTGACTGAGTGACTTTCATTCTCACTTTCTTTCTGAACTTTGAGATAGCAGTACATGAGCAAGTGAACTGCCTAAATATCTCCCATATGACCTTTTCATCCTTACTGTTACTGGTTATGTTTAGCTTTCACCCTTTAACACCCACATTCAAAAAAAATTTTTTTTCCTAGATTTTCTCTAATAACACAGAGTTTTGTCTTTGACATTTATGTTCTTCAGTCATCTATAAATTTGTACATAATATTAGGAAGGGATCCAGTTTTATTGTCTCCATACGGCAATCCAGCTTCCCACTTATCTATTTTGGTGCCAACAACATCCAGTATTTTTTCCTATATTTTTGTAATATGCTCTAATATCTGATGAAGCAAGACATACTTTTTATTCTACTGTTCCAAGCTTAACTTAGTTATTTACAGACTTTTACTCCTCTCTATGACTTTGTCAAGCTTCTTAAATTTTTCACCATAATTTTGATTGGGCTTATATCAAATTTATAGATTATTTGAGAAAATTACTATCTTTGTAGTACTAAGTTATCTCACCCCAAAACATGGGATGTCCTCTCATTTGTTCAGATCATGCCTTATGCTCTCCAGTGTAGTTTTATGTTTCTCTTCATACATGTATTACTACTTTAAATAGTGCCTTTAATTCCATTTTCCGGTTCATTATTGTCAATGGGGAGAAAAGCACTTAATTTGTGAACACTGTGCTGGTATCAAAGCTATTATTCAACTTTCTTATTATTTCTAATAAGTTTATGATTTGACTCCATTGGTAGTTTTCTACAGATGATCATATTATCTGGAAAAATCGCAGTATAATCTTTTCTCTTATATCCCTTCAGATGTCAGAAATTTCCTAATAGCATTGGCCAAGACCAGTGATTCTGTACTAATTAACACCAGTAATATTGGACATTCTTTTCCTGATCTCAAAGGCATACATTTAGGATTTCTCCATTTGCTTTCATGTGCACTGCTGAGAATATAATACCCATTAATTATACCTTAAAACTTGGATAGAAATTGTTTGCATAATCATCTAGGCCTTGAGGGGGTTTTGTTTTGTTTAATCCTTATTAGTCTGTTCAAGTTCTTTCTCCTTGCAATATTTTTGTTGTTTTGTGTTTCTTCTTTAGGTTTTGTTCATTTAATTTTGGTTTTCAGTTTTATTTACACACAAATATTCACAATTCTGTTTTGCACAGTTTTAATTTCTGTTGAGACTGCGGTTAATTTCCCTTCTTCATATTGTTATTTTATTTGTATTTTCTCTCCTCTTTTCATCAATCTTGCCATGGATTTGCCTTTCTTATTTATTATTTCATTACTATTTCCTATCTTTTAAAAATATTGCTGTTTTTATTTCTTCCTTTTATATTAGGGCTCCAAAATCACTGCAGATGGTGACTGCAGCCTTGATACTAAAAGACCCTTGCTCCTTGGAAGAAAAGCTATGACCAACCCAGATAGCATATTAAAAAGCAGAGACATTACTTTGCCAACAAAGGTCTATCTAGTCAAACCTATAGTTTTTCCAATAGTATGGATGTGAGAGTTTTTCCACATGTATGGATGTGAGAGTTCGACCATAAAGAAGGTTGAGGGCTGAAGAACTGATGGTTTTGAACTGTGGTGTTGGAGAAGACTCTTGAGAGTCCCTTGGACAGAAAGGAGATCAAGCCAGTCAATCCTAAAGGAAATCGGTCCTGAATATTCATTGGAAGGACTGATGCTGAAGCTGAAGCTCCAATACTTTGGCTACCTGATGTGAAGAACTGACTCATTGGAAAAGACCCTGATGCTGGGAAAGATTGAAGGCAGGAGGAGAAGGGCACAACAGAGGATGAGATGGTTGGATGGCATCACCGACTCAATGGGCATGAGTTTGAGCAAGCTCTGGGAGTTGATGATGGACAGGGAAGCCTGGCATGCTGCAGTCCATGGGGTTGAAAGAGTCAGACACGACTGATTGACTGAACTGAACTGATGTTTGTCTTTTGCTTCTTTCTTGTTTCTTTGGATATTTCTTTTATTCCAATACCATAGTTAAATTCTTAACTGTTTGTTTTCAAACTACCTTGTTTCTTAATAAATATATGTATTTGTAGGTGTTGTTTTCATTGCTATTTATTTCTAAGCTATCAATTTACTTTGTACTTTCCTGTTTTCTTTTCTTTCTTTCTTGCACTTTCCTTTTCTTTTTATTATTTATTTATTTTTGGCTGCACTGGGTCTTCATTGCTTTTTGAGGTCTTTCTATAGTTCCAGTGAGCAGAGGGCCACACTTCATTGCGGTGCGTGAGCTTCTCATTGCGATGGCTTCCCTAGTGGAGCACAGGCTCTAGGCATGGGCTAGAGTTATAAAGCATGGGCTCAGTAGCTGTGGCACTGGGCTTAGTTGCTCTGAGGCATGTGGGATCCTGGACCAGGGTTGGCACCTGTGTCCCCTGCATTGGCAGGCAGATTCTTTTGCACTGCGCCACCAGGGAAGTCCTGCACTTTCCTTTTCAACTTAAAGGTTATTCAGTAATACATACCTTAATTATTGAATAGGTGGAATTGTATCTATCCTTTTGTAATTAAATTTTAGCTTCATTGCAGTGGGTAAGGGCCAGACATGACCCTAATGGATGGCGGCAAAGGGAGATCTTCCCAGTAGGCTTATCTGCTGTCCTGGATTGAACAGGGTTCTCCCCCAAATGCATGTCCCTCCAGGACCTGGGCATGTGACTTTATTTGGAAATGGCATCTTTGCAAATGTAATCAAGTTAAGAAGGTCATATTGGGTTAAGGTAGGTCCTACCCCAATGACCGGTGTCCTTATAGGAGGGAAACTTGGATACAATACACAGGGAAAATGCTGTGTGATGACAGAGGCAGAGATTGGAATGATACATCTACGAGTCAAGGAATACCAAAGATTGCCAGCAGCAAGGGAGAGGTGAGAAATAATCCTGCCCTGGTGGCTCAGTGGTGAAGAACGCGCTGGCCAGTCCAGGATATGAGGTTGAGGTTCCTTTCCTAGGTCGGGAAGATCCCTGGAAGGGGGAAGTGGCAACCCATCCAGTATTCTTGCCTGGGAAACCCATGGACAGAGGAGCATTTTGGGCAACAGTCCATGGGGTCACAAAAGAGTCGGACACAACTGAGTGGCTAAACAACAACAGAGCTTTCAGAGAGAGAAGAGCCCTGCTGACACTTTGATTTCAGACTCCTCGCCTCCAGAACTATGAGACAACTTCTATTGTTCTAAGGTACCTAATTTATAGTGATCTGTTTTGGCAGTCCTAGGAAACTAATATATCTGCTTTATCTGATGGGAGAAGACAGGCGTATGTACACTAATTCATGTGTTGTTGCTAACAGTTTGGCTGGATGGTTAGGGAAGCCAGCAGATTGAAAAGTGGGTGACAGAGATGTACAGAGAAGAAGAACGTTGACGAGCTTCTTGGAAAGGACACAGACTGTAAAGATATTTGTGTCTACGTATATGAATGCTCCCTAGAAGGGATTCTCTGCAGAGGAGGCACTTAATAATCCAGGGGACAAACAGCATGCTCTGTGGATGTCAACCTCTTTCAGGCACCCAGTGCTTATTCATGGGCCAGTGAACAAAACGGTCCTGTCAGGGTTGGAGGGTAGCCGTGGACATCACAACGCAGACTTCTCCTTACCAAGGCTGATCTATCTGGCTAATGCTATCACCGAGTGCCTTATCTGCCAACAGCAGAGACCAGCACCAGCCCCACATTCCCCCCACCCCCACCCCACCGCTGATAAGGCACCATTGCTCAGGGTGATCAGCAGCCACCTGGTAGCAAGCTGATTACATTGGAACTTTTCCATTGTTGAGAGGGCAGAGAAGTCTTCCTCACTAGAATACACACATAGTCTGAGTATAGCTGGCTTCTCTACTTGTAACCATTCTGCCAGGACTTCTTATCAGTAGATTCACAGAATGCCTTATGCAACATCAGCACTGTTTCTGATCAAGAAATTCATCTCACAGCAATAGAAATGCAGCAGTGAACTTACCAACCTAGATAGCATATTAAAAAGCAGAGACATTACTTTGCCAACAAAGGTCCATCTAGCCAAGGCTATGGTTTTTCCAGTAGTCATGTATGGATGTGAGAGTTGGACTACAAAGAAAGCTGAGTGCCGAAGAATTGATGCTTTTGAACTGTGGTGTTGGAGAAGACTCTTGAGAGTCCCTTGGACTGCAAGAAGATCCAACCAGTCCATCCTAAAGGAAATCAGTGCTGAATATTCATTGGAAGGACTGATGCTGAAACTGAAACTCCAACACTTTGGCCACCTAATGCAAAGAACTGACTCATTTGTAAAGATCCTGATGCTGGGAAAGATTGAAGGCAAGAGGAGAAGGGGGCAACAGAGGATGAGTTGGTTGGATGGCATCACTGACTCAATGGACAGGAGTCTGTGTAAACTCCAGGAGCTGGTGATGGACAGGGAAGCCTGGCATGCTGCAGTCCATGGGGTCACAAAGAGTCAGACACGACTGAGAAACTGAACTGAACTGAGTGAACTTACACCTGTAAATTAACAGATCTTGCCATAAATTCCATCATCTAGAAGAGGCTGCTCTAGCTTCACAGTGAAATTGCTTACTGGAAACTCAGTTACGGTGTCAGTTGTGAGACAACACCTTTAAAGACAGGATTGTGTCTTGCAAGATGCTGTAGTGGTATTGTCTCCACGTCCCAGAACACATGGATTCAGGAATCAGATTGGGTAAGTGGGAGTGGCTTCTCTCACTATTGTATTCAGTAACCCACTCACAAATTTTTGCTTCTCGTCCTGGCAACTCTGAGATTTGTTGCTTTAAATGTCTTAGTTCTGGCAGGGGTAGGAGGTGGGAGGGAGGCTCAAGAGGAAGGGTTTGTATGTATACTCACGGCTGATTCAGGAGAATCAAACTAGTCAATCCCAAAGGAAATCAACCCTGAATATTCATTGCAAGGACTGGTGCTGAAGCTGAAACTCCAATATTTTAGCCACCTGATGCAAAGAGCCGGCTCATTGGAAAGGACCCTGATGCTGGGAAAGATTGAGGGCAAGAGGAGAAGGGCACAACAGAGGATGAGGTGGTTGGATGGCATCACCAGCTCGATGGATATAAGTTTGAGCAAACTCCAGGAGATGGTGAAGGACCGAGAAGTCTGATATGCTGCAGTCCATGGGGGTCTCAAAAAGTCAGATGTGACTTAGTGACCGAACAATAACAGTGGCTGATTCACATTGTTGTATGCAACATTGCAAAGCAATTATCCTCCTATTTTAAAAAATTAAGTTACTAAAACATTTTAAAAAGTTAAAAAAAAAAAAAGGATCTTTGTTCTCAAAGGAGAAGTGCTTCCACACAACAGCACATGCACTAAATTGGAAAGTGAGGCTGCCACCTGGCCTCCATCTTGGATTTATTATGTCTCAGAGTGACAGGCAGTAAAAAAAGGTCTCTGCTGCTGCACTGATTGATCCTGACTCCCAAGAGGAAATGGATTGCTGCTAACCACTGAGTATGAACAGGACTATATCTGGAACCCAGGGAATTTCCTGGCATATTGCTTAACATTTCCTTGCTCAATAGTAAGTATGAATTAAGGAAATAAAACCAAAAAGAGGCAGGAGTATAAAAAACTGATATGCTTCAAGATGAATTCACTCTGCTAGGAAACCAACCAACTAAGCTTGTTATTGTTGCTCAGTCACTCAGTCATGTTTGACTCTTTGTGACCCCATGGACTGCAGCACACCAGGCTTCCCTACCCATCACCATCTCCCGGAGTTTGCTCAAACTCATACCCATTGAGTCAGTGATGCCATCCAATCATCTCACACTCTGTTGCCCCCTTCTCCTCTTGCCCTCAATCTTTCCCAGCATCAGGGTCTTGTCCAATGAGTCAGTTCTTTGCATCAGGTAGTCAAAGTATTGGAGCTTAAGCTTCATCATTAGTCCGTCCAATGAGTATTCAGGGTTGACTTCCTTTAGGACTGACTGGTTGGATCTCCTTGCTGTCCAAGGGACTCTCAAGAGTCTTCTCCAACACCACAGTTCAAAAGCATCAATTCTTTGATGCTCAGCCTTCTTTATGGTCCAACTTTCACATCCATACATGACTACCAGAAAAACTATAGCTTTGACCGTACACACCTTTGTAGGCAAAGTGATGTCTCTCCTTTTTATTTATTTATTTTTTTCTCATTTAAAAATATGGAACGCTTCACGAATTTGCGTGTCATCCTTGCACAGGGGCCATGCTAATCTTCTCTGTATCGTTCCAATTTTAGTATATGTGCTGCTGAAGCGAGCACTGTCTCTCCTTTTTAATACGCTGTCTAGGTTGGTCATAACTTTTCTTCCAAGGAGCAAACATCTTTTAATTTCATGGCTGCAGTCACTGTCCTCAGTGATTTTGGAGCCCAAGAAAATAAAGTCTCTGATGGTTTCCATTGTTTCCCCATCTATTTACCATAAAGTGATGGAACCAGATACCATGATCTTAGTTTTTGAATATTGAGTTTTAAGCCAGCTTTTTCACTCTCCCCTTTCACCTTCATTAAGAGGCTCGTTAGTTCTTCATCGCTTTCTACCATTAGGGGTTGCTGATATTTTTCCTGGCAATCTTGATTCCAGCTTGTGAGTCATTCAGGCTGGTATTTTGTATGATGTACTCTGCAGATAAGTTAAATAAGCAGGGTGATGATATACAGCCTTGACATACTCCTTTCCCAGTTTTGAACCAGTCTATTGTTCCACGTCCGGTTCTGTTACTTCTTGTCCTGCATACAGGTTTCTTGGGAGACAGATAAGGTGGCCTGGTATTCGCATCTCAGCCGAGAGCAAAGGAAATATGGACTAGGTAATGAAAGAAGGGGGTCGTAAATACCAACTATGGCTCATGACCAGTTACAAAATCAAGGACAAGAGGGACTTTGGGTGTTTCCTCTTTGCTTGTTATGTGTATGTGTTTATTTGTTAATGTTAAATATTTTCTTCTTTTTCCTGTTCTTTTCCATACAAGTTTCCGGAGGTTAACTTTACAATTGCTTTTAGTCTTTAGGTAATAGTGGGTTGGCAAAAAAAAGGCCCATTTGGGTTTTTCATTAGGATGTTATGGAAAAACTCTTAAGGAATTTTTGGCCAACACAATAGAATATTTATTAGGATTGTGACTGATTTTGAGCTAGTGTTAAAACACAATTTTTAATTTTTAAAATTGTGATAAAATATGCATAACACAGAATTCATCATTTTAACCATTTTAAAAGGTACAGTTCGGTGGCATCAAACACATTCACATTTTTTGTGCAACCCTCACCACCATCGATCTTGAGGACTTTTTTCATCTTCTCCAACTGACACTCTCTATGCCCTCCTTCCCTCAGCCATGGCAACCACTATGCTACTTTCTATCTCTATGAACTTGACTGCTCTAGGATTGGCTTAAGATATGATTTTTTTGAAAGTTAAGATTATAACTCTCATACAAATATAAAAAGATTATATGTCAGAGGTTTTACTTACCTTATTAATTAATGAGGAAACCAGTAAGATGTTACAGTTAGATCACAGAAGAACTCAACAAAGCACACAGATAGGCAACTAAGAATGCTGGAATGAATTTACAAAAAGATAGAAAATGGTGCAACCACAGGAAGGCAATCAATTGTATTTCACTGGACACAATTCATTTCCATTCCTAAAATTGTTTACATTATTCCTCATTTTCTACAACTTCCATAATATGTGAAACAGTCCAAAAACAATGGAAGGAAAAGAATGCTGTTGCTGTTTAGTTGCCAAGTCGTGTCCAAGGCTTTTGCAACCGTGTGGACTGTATGTGGCCTGCCAGGCTCCTCTGTCCATGGGATTTCCCAGGCAGGAATACTGGAATGGGTTGCCATTCCCTTCTCCAGGGGATCTTCCCAACCCAGGGATTGAACCCATGTCTTCTGCATTGGCAGGCAGATTCTTTAGCACTGACCCGCCCGGGAAGCCCCCGTAAGGAAAAGATAACCAGGAAGAATATTCAATAACTACACACATAAACATTAATGAATATTGACAATATAGCACTGAGTGGGGGGAAAAATGGCTGTGGACTGTCCCAGGTATTCACGTCTTGTTTGCCAACTCCAGTGCCTCCTGGAGATGCACGTTCTGTGAACATTGTGATTTGCCAGCTGGTTCAGTGTTAGGCCTTATCAACAGAGGGCGCTGGAGAGACACCGCAAGGCCCAGCAGAGGAGGTGGCTGCCCTTTCTGGATCTTCCGGTTTCTGTCACGTCTCCTATGGAGACCCAGTGGCACTCACTCTCCAGCAAATCCCACCACTACCCCAGTGGACAGCTTCCAGCTGACCACCCCGATCTGCGGGCCACACCCCAGCTCGGAGCTGCGGCTCTCCAGTGAAATTCTGCCAGCTGGTGAACTGCAACCTCGCCCTCTCGAAGGAGGCCTAAGTCACGGCTGGGGCCAGGGCCTGTTCAGAGTTGGTTCTTCCCTGGAGTATTCTTCCTCAACCTCAGAGCTAGTAGTATTACTTGCATTTTCTATTCCACAGTTGTCTTTTCCCTCTCTCAATAGTCTTATAAACTTTGTTAAAAGTCGAACCACCTTCCCTTAGTTGCTGTTACATTAAATGCTCCCTGATAAATCATTAGTGTGGTTTCTGTGTCCTGACCGATACAACCATAACCATAGTTATTTTCTCCCTATTTATTTATTAAATGCATCACATCTATATAATTACCCTAACAAAAGAAGTACATATTAGTATGGTCTCCTGTCCCTTTCATTTTTCTACCAGAGCATCTATCGTATTAATAATATCCAGGATTTTAGTTTGCATTGTAGTGGATATATTTTTTTCTCTTTTGTTTGGTCCTAGTTGCTTTCTCTTTTTTAAGGTTACAAGAGACTTTACTAAAGTATATAATAGTGTTTAAAAAAATTCTTTATTTATTTTTGGTTGCGCTGTGTCTTCATTAGGAGCCTGGTAGGCTGCAGTCCAGGGGGTCGTGAAGAGTCGGACACGACTGAGCAACTTCACTTTCACTTTTCACTTTCGTGCATTGGAGAAGGAAATGGCGACCCACTCGTGTTCTTGCCTGGAGAATCCCAGGGACGGGGGAGCCTGGTGGGCTGCCGTCTATGGGGTCGCACGGAGTCGGACACGACTGAAGCGACTTCGCAGCAGCAGCAGCAGCAGTGTCTTCGTTGATATTCGCAGCCTTTCCCTAGCTGCAGTGAGTGGGGAGTACTCCTCCCTGCTGTGCACTGGCTTCTCATCGTGGTGGCTTCTCTAGCTGTGGAGCACAGAGGTGTGGGCTTCAGTTGTGGTCCATGGGCTTAGCTGCTCCACAGCTAACTTCCTGGACCAGGGATCAAACCCATGTGCCCTGCACTGGCAGGTGGATTCTTATCCATTGTACCACCAGGGGAGTCCTATAGTATTCTTAATTCTCTTACTTCTGATATCTCTTTTTAATTCATTAATTTATACTGCACTATTTGGCTTGTGGGATCTTCGTTCCTCAACCCAGCATTGAACCCAGATCCTTGGCAGTGAGAACTCAGAGTCCTTACCATTGGGCCACCAGGGAATTCCACTGACATCTCTTAAACACACCAGTTTTCTTTTTTTCCTTCTCATTTCTGTACTTCCTCAAATATATTTTCAATGTGGGTCTTTGTGTGGCATATTTTTTGAGAACTTGTTTGCCTGAGGCTAATATCACTTTTCCTATGCTTTCATTTTTGAATGACACTTTGGCTGAATACAAGACTCTAGCCTCACAATTTTTTCAGTACTTGGTATATATTACTCCTTTGTCTTCCTGCAGCCAGTGTGCTGTTGAGAGGTCTAATGTCAATATGACTCTTGTTCCTTTGTAGATCACATGTCCTCTTTTTCTAGAGAGTTTCAGGGTTTTCTCATAATGTATAGGTCTGGTTTTTCCTTATCTCTTCTCTTTGGCATTTTATGAGCTGAAAGCGTTCATCTTTTCATTGGTTATAAGAAATTTAACTTTTTTTCCCTTCAAATATATCCCCTCTTCCTTGTTCTTTTTAATTTTGTCATTTGAAACTCTTACATAGATGCTGGCACATCGTACTTCTTTTCTTCACATCTCTTTTCTATGTTTTTTTATTTATCACTTCCTGGTAGCTTTTCTATTTGTGAGTTTCTAGAAGAAGCCTGCAAACTGCAGTCCATGGGCCAAATCCAGCTTACCATGTGTTTTTTGTAAATAAAGTTTTATTGGAACAGCCAGACTCAGTCATTTATGTACTGTCTTTTGTGCTACAATGGCAGAATTAAGTAGTTGCAGTGGAGGCCATGTGACCAACAAAGCTTAAAATATTTACCATCTGGCTCCTTATGGAAAACATTTGGCAACCCATAATCTAAAGGGCAGGGATAATTTTGTTCCTTCTGTCCTGAAGACCTAAATGTTCCTTGCCCAGTTTTGGTAAATAAATGAATAGATGAATAGCCTTTGAAAGGCAGATTATTATTTCAAAAGATGAAACAGAAGGATTATTTTCAAAAGGTAGAAACTGAGCATTCTAGCTAAAAAGAACAGAAACAGAGTAAGCAAAGAGAAAGAAGTGAAAATCAGGGGTAGATTTTCAGTAGAGCAAAATATTTAACACAAGCGAAGCCAAAAAGACTGCCTTAAGAATTATTCCAGGTAGTCTTGGGTCTAGAATGGGGAATTGGCCTCTTTGCAATTGCCAGACATGTCATGTGACCAGAAATATGCTTACAGAGGACGCATGTGGCGGCACTGTGGATAGCAGATTAGAGAGAGAGAGGTGGGAAACTGCTCAGAGGCTGCTGGAGTAGTGCAATGAAAAGAAGCTGCCTCAATCCAGGGGTGGTAAGTTTGGAGAGACGAGGCAGCTTGTCAGAAAGCCATCCATTTCAGAATCGCAGACTTGGTCGACACAGGGTCCCACGATATTCTAACTGAATTATTGGGCAAGTTGTTCAGTCTGAGTTCCTTCATCTGTAAAACATGGTGATTCAGTCCGGATGAAACTAGGAAATGAACCCTCCTGCCAGTAGAGAGAATTTAATAGGGGAACTAGTTAAAAGGTACAGACTGGAGAGCTAGCTGTTAGACCCAACCAGGGAAGGTGAGACTACCGAGGGATTAAGCAACTGCAGGAAACAACAAACAGCCACGCCCAAGGCTGGGACTGAGGGGGAAGCATTATTGGAGCCCAGGAGGCACAGTCACTCATCTGGGTCTGTGGGAGATGGTGGTAGGGAGGAGGGGCGGCCTTTGGGTCAGAGAGAGGAACAACACCCTGGAGTCTCCTCTCTTCCTGCCTCCAGGCTCCTCCCAGCGCTATCCATTGGCTCGACCCAACCTAAAGTCCATCTCCCAGCAAGAAGTCTGCAAAAGGTGGTTTGCAAGAATCAACACCCTGTGATTCACAGCGCAGTAGAGGAGGAACAGGGGCTGGATGAGGGAAAAGAGCAACTCACCAGCACACAGAGGGTTCCTGTGAACACCTCGGTTGAGATTACATCCTGAACTACCACACAGTATACAATCAGTGAATGGTAAGTGTTCCTTTTTTTATTACCATATCTTACTTTTCTATCATCAACTTTTACTCTTTTTCCTTTCATTTCAGATGTGTTGAAGTATTTCTAGTTTCTACAACTTACCAGGAAGTCTGTCACTCTGGGACTTGTACGTGTTTGGCTGCACGGTGCCCTCCCCAGTCACACACATTCTCCAACTCCCTCTTTCACTTTATGATCATCCTAGGTTCTACCTCTGGCAGGATGTCTTCCCTGAGTCCACTGGTTTTTGTTAGATGCCCCTGTCTAGGCTCTGAGAGCATCCTTCTGCATGCCTGTCCCATAGCATTGAGCAGTCTCTGTGACAATGATCTACTTATCCTTTTATTGCTCTGTATTAGTTTTCTGTTGCTGCAGAACAAATTATCACAACCTACAAGTCTAAGACAATACCCATTTATTACCTTACAGCTTCTATAAATCAGAAAGCCAGTGTACTTGACCTGGGTCACTGCTCACAATCTTATTGAAGTCAAGGTGTTGTCTGGGTGTATCCTCATTTGGGCTTCCCAGGTAGCACTAGTGGTAAAGAGCTTGTCTTCCAGTGCAGGAGACATAAGAGACATGGGTTCGATCCCTGACTTAGGAAGATACCCTGGAGGAGGGCATGACAACCCTCTTCAGTATTCCTGCCTGGAGAATCTCATGGACAGAGAAGCCTGGCAGTCTATGGTCCATAGGATTGCAGAGATGGACACAACTTAAGTGACTTTGCATGCATGCACGCATCCTCATTTGGAGGCTTAACTAGGGAAAGATCCCTTGCCAAGTTCCTTGGCAGAATTCATTTCCTTGCAGTTGTATGACAGAGTCCTATTTTTTTTTTTTTTTGCCAATTGGAGGCCAAAAACCACTCTCAGTTCCCAGAAACCTCTCTCAGGTCCTTGTTTTATGGCCTTCTCCACAACAGAGAGGGCTTCCCCGGTAGCTCCATTGGTAAAGAATCTGCCTTCAGTGCAGGAAATCTGGTTTCAATCCCTGGGTTGGGAAGATCCCAGAGATTGAGAAGGAAATGGCAACCCACTCCAGTATTCTTGCCTGGAAAATCCCATGGACAGAGGTCAGGCTTGTCCCTTTGAAGCTGAAGAAAAGCATCTGCTATAGTTTTGAACCTCTCTGACTTCCTCCTTTGGCCCTTATATCTTCTTTTTTCAAAGAGCTTGCCTGGTTAGATAAGACTCACCCACACTCAAAGAGAAGAAATTAAACAGCAGATACACAACAGGAGAGGGAATCTTTAGAGCCATCGTAGAATTCCACCATCGGAGACTTCCTTCGTGGTCCAGTGGCTAAGACTTGGTGCTCCCAATGCAGAGGCCCAAGTTTGATCCTTGGTCAGGGAACTAAATCTCACATGCCTCACCAAAACACCCTGTGTGCAGCAAATAAAACAAATATTTTTAAAAAGAATTCTGCCTTCTACACTCTTCTTTGAGATGTGAATCCTCCAAGGACAAGGATAGTCTCTCTTTTGTCTTTGTATTCTTGTGATTGAGCAGAATTAGCACCTGACACTTAGTGGTGGTGGTTTATTCACTGAATTGTGTCCAGCTCTTGAGAACCCCACGGACTGTAGCCCACCAGGCTCCTCTGTCCCTGGGATTTTCCAGGCAAGAATATTGGAGTGGGTTGCCACTTCTTTCTCCAGGGGATCTTCCCAACCCAGGGATCGAATCCTGGTCTCCTGCATTGCAGGCAGACTCTTCTATTTGTTTTTTATAATTTTATTTCTTTATATTTGGCCGAGCTGGGTCTTCGTTGTTTGTGGGCTTTCTGCAGTTGTGGGGGCTACTCCCCAGTTGTGGTGTGAGGGCTCCTCATGGTGATGGCTTCCCTTGTGGCTAGTGGACTCTGGAGCACACGGGCTTCAGTTGCGGAGCATGGGCTTAGTTGCTCTGCAGTATGTGGGATCTTCCTGGACCAGGAATCGAACTCGGGTCCCCTGCATTGACAGGTGGATGCTTAACCACTGGACCACTGAGGAAGCCCTGCAGGCAGACTCTTAAATGACACTTAGTAGTCATTCAGTAAAAGAATGGGGAAATGAAACAGAAACAGGAAGGGAACTTGTAGGGAAGGGAAATACTTAGAAGGAAAGTTAAATATGACTTGGTGGGTAAAGGACTTTTTTTGGTAACTAATAAACTTCAATTTTATTAATGTAGTAAACTCAGTTTTCTACAATTTGAAGGAAAGTTATGACCAACCTAGATAGCATATTCAAAAGCAGAGACATTACTTTGCCAACAAAGGTTCGTCTAGTCAAGGCTATGGTTTTTCCTGTGGTCATGGATGGATGTGAGAGTTGGACTGTGAAGAAGGCTGAGCGCCGAAGAATTGATGCTTTTGAACTGTGGTGTTGGAGAAGACTCTTGAGAGTCCCTTGGACTGCAAGGAGATCCAACCAGTCCATTCTGAAGGAGATCAGCCCTGGGGTTTCTTTGGAAGGAATGATGCTAAAGCTGAAACTCCAGTACTTTGGTCACCTCATGCGAAGAGTTGACTTATTGAAAAGACTCTGATGCTGGGAGGGATTGGGGGCAGGAGGAGAAGGGGACGACAGAGGATGAGATGGCTGGATGGCATCACTGACTTGATGGATGTGAGCCTGGGTAAACTCCGGGAGCTGGTGATGGACAGGGAGGCCTGGCGTGCTGCGATTCATGGGGTCGCAAAGAGTCGGACACGACTGAGTGACTGATCTGATCTGATCTGATTTTTATTTATTTTTAAATTGAAGTATAGTTTATTTCTGGTGTTGCATTAGTTTCAAGTATACAGCAAAGTGACTCAGTTATATATGTATATGTTCTTTTGCAATTTCTTTTCCATTATAGGTTATTACAAGACATTGAATATGGTTCCCTGTGCTATTCCTTGTTGTTTATCCATTTTGTATATAGTAATGTATATCTGTTTATCCCAAATTCCTAATTTATTCCTCCCTCCCCCCACTTTGCCTTTTGGTAGCCATAAGTTTGTTTTGCATGTCTGTGAGTTTATTTCTGTTTTGTAAATAAGTTCATTTGTATCAGTTTTTCAGATTCTACATGTAAGTGATATCATGCGATGTCATATGATATTTGTCTTTCTCTGTCTGACTTTTTTAGTATAATCGTCTCTGCTGCTGCTGCTGCTAAGTCACTTCAGTCGTGTCAGACTCTGTGCAACCCCACAGATGGCAGCCCACCCGGCTCCCCCATCCCTGGGATTCTCCAGGCAAGAATACTGGAGTGGGTTGCCATTTCCTTCTCCAGTGCATGAAAGTGAAAAGTGAAAGTGAAGTCGCTAGGTCCATCCATATTGCTTCGAATGGCATTATGTCATTCTTTTTGATGACTGAGTAGTATTCCATGGTATCTGCATGTGGTGCATCCTCTTTATCCATTCCTCTGTCGATGGACATTTAGGTTGTGTCCACATCTTGGCTATTGTAAATAGTGCTGCTACAGGGCACGTGGGGTATATGTACATTTTTTAATTAGAGTTTTCCTCTTTTCCAGATATGCGCCCAGGAGTGGGATTGCTGGATCATATGGTAACTCTATTTTTAGTTTTTTAAGGAACCTCCATACTGTTCTCTATGTTGGCTGCACCAATTTGCATTGCCACCAACAGTGTAGGAGGGTTTCCTTGAAAATGGACATTTGAACCTGAATCCTGGGTTGGCAACCAAATAGGAGGAATTAAGTTGGGTGGGTTGTGGAAGAATGAATGGACAGAGTGAAAAACTATGAGCTTCATACCAAGTATGCTGATTATGTTTTGTCTATGGGACAACCCTGTGGAAATTTCCTGCAAATATACGAGAGTGACAGTTTGGAACTCAGATGAGAGAGATGGATTGTGGTGAACTGTGTAGTTAAAGTTGTACCATAGTCTTCAGGACCCTTTTACCCCCAATCTTGCTCCACTGGGAGCTCACCACCCAGTGGTGCCTCAGCATAACTTGGTTCTTGTATTCTGGTTCTGTTTGTTATTTCTTTCCCTTTTTTGTTTTCCAAATATTTGATTTTCCCATCATCTCTCAGCTTACTTATCCTATTCCTATTTAACCCTCCAGATGTAACTGTCAGAATGAAAACCCATTGCCAACTCCCTCAGGCTTGCTGATATAGATTTAACTGCAATAGGCATTGGTTGGGATGTTTATATTAAAGGAAATCAACCCTGAATATTCATTGGAAGGACTGATCCTGAAGCTGAAACTCCAATACTCTGGCCATCTGATGCAAAGAGCCAATTCATTGGAAAAGACCCTGATGCTGGGAAAGATTGAGGGCAAGAGGAGAAGAGGGAAACAGAGGATGAGATGGTTGAATGGTATCACTGACTCAATGGACATGAGTTTGAGCAAATTCCAGGAGATGGTGAAGGATAGGGAAACTTTTGCCTGGAGAATCCCAGGAACGGGGGAACCTGGTGGGCTGCCATCTATGGGGTCACACAGAGTCGGACACGACTGAAGTGACTTAGCAGTAGCAGGGAAACTTTTCGTCCATGGGGAAACTACAGTCCATGGGGTCACAAAGAGTTGGACACGACTTAATGACTGAACAACAACAACGACAAAGAGTATAACCCTGAGAACCCAGAAAAGCTGGATTCAAATACTGTCTCTGCTATTTGAACTGTATAATCATGATAGAGATGAATAATCTCTCTGAATTTATTCCTTCTTCAAACAGGAACTAGAGCTATACACATATTTTCAAGGGAATTTAAAACAAATTATTTATGAAATGTTTAGTAAACTGTTCTTCCTCTTCTTCTAAGTTGCTTCAGTCGTGTCCGACTCTGTGCAACCTCATAGACGGCAGCCCACCAGGCTCCGCCGTCCCTGGGATTCTCCAGGCCAGAACACTGGAGTGGATTGCCATTTCATTCACCAATGCAGGAAGTGAAAAGTGAAAGTGAAGTCGCTCAGTCGTGTCCAACTCTAGTGATCCCATGGACTGTAGTCTGCCAGGCTCCTCCGTCCATGGGATTTTCCAGGCAAAAGTACTGGAGTGTCGTGCCATTGCCTTCTCCGTAGTAAACTGTAGGTATTCACAAATACCTACATTTTTTATTTAGAGAGAAATATGGATTTGGACTTATAATTTGCTCTAGATTCACTCAGTTCAGTTCAGTTTAGTCGCTCAGTCGTGTCCGACTCTTTGCGACCCCATGAATCGCAGCACACCAGGCCTCCCTGTCCATCACCAACTCCCGGAGTTCACTTAAACTCACGTCCATCAAGTCAGTGATGCCATCCAATCATCTCATCCTCTGTCGTCCCCTTCTCCTCCTGCCCCCAATCCCTCCCATCATCAGGGTCTTTTCCAATGAATCAACTCTTTGCATGAGGTGGCCAAAGTACTGGAGTTGCAGCTTCAGCATCATTCCTTCCAAAGAAATCCCAGGGCTGATCTCCTTCAGAATTGACTGGTTGGATCTCCTTGCAGTCCAAGGGACTCTCAAGAGTCTTCTCCAACACCACAGTTCAAAAGCATCAATTCTTCGGCACTCAGCCTTCTTCACAGTCCAACTCTCACATCCATACATGACCACTGGAAAAGCCACAGCCTTGACTAGACGGACCTTTGTTGGCAAAGTAATGTCTCTGCTTTTGAATATGCTATCTAGGTTGGTCATAACTTTCCTTCCAAGGAGTAAGCATCTTTTAATTTCATGGCTGCAGTCACCATCTGCAGTGATTTTGGAGCCCAAAAAAATAAAGTCTGACACTGTTTCCCCATCTATTTCCCATGAAGTGATGGGACCAGATGCCATGATCTTCGTTTTCTGAATGTTGAGCTTTAGGCCAACTTTTTCACTCTCCACTTTCACTTTCATCAAGAGTCATTTGAGTTCCTCTTCACTTTCTACCATAAGGGTGGTGTCATCTGCATATCTGAGGTTATTGATATTTCTCCCAGCAATCTTGATTCCAGCTTGTGTTTCTTCCAGTCCAGCGTTTCTCATGATGTACTCTGCATATAAGTTAAATAAACAGGGTGACAATATACAACTTTGACATACTCCTTTTCCTATTTGGAACCAGTCTGTTGTTCCATGTCCAGTTCTAACTGTTGCTTCCTGACCTGCATACAGATTTCTCAAGAGGCAGGTCAGGTGGTCTGGTATTCCCATCTCTTTCAGAATTTTCCACAGTTTATTGTGATCCACACAGTCAAAGGCTTTGGCATAGTCAATAAAGCAGAAATAGATGTTTTTGTGGAACTCTCTTGCTTTTTCCATGATCCAGCGGATGTTGGCAATTTGATCTCTGTTCCTCTGCCTTTTCTAAAACCAGCTTGAACATCAGGAAATTCACAGTTCACATATTGCTGAAGCCTGGCTTGGAGAATTTTGAGCATTTCTTTACTAGCGTGTGAGATGAGTGCAATTGTGCGGTAGTTTGAGCATTCTTTGGCATTCTTTGGGATTGGAATGAAAACTGACCTTTTCCAGTCCTGTGGCCACTGCTGAGTTTTCCAAATGTGCTGGCATATTGAGTGCAGCACTTTCACAGCATCATCTTTCAGGCCCACTTGACTTCACATTCCAGGATGTCTGGCTCTAGGTCAGAGATCACACCATCGTCATTATCTGGGTCGTGAAGCTCTTTTTTGTACAGTTCTTCTGTGTATTTTTGCCATCTCTTCTTGATATCTTCTGCTTCTGTGAGGTCCATACCATTTCTGTCCTTTATCGAGCCCATCTTTGCATGAAATGTTCCCTTGGTATCTCTAATTTTCTTGAAGAGATCTCTAGTCTTTCCCATTCTGTTGTTTTCCTCACTAGCATTTTCCTAATTACAATTTTAGATACTAAATCAATTAACAGTACTATTATATAACTCAAAAATATTCATAATCCCTTTGGGATTGGGAAATAGTGTATAGTAGCAATAAATAAAATCTTATACATAATATAAAACTCATTGTACTTGTTAGAAAAAATGAGGTCAGAAAACAATAAAAGGTCAGGTCACTAAGAACTATGTTTTATGCAAAGTGATCGTGATAAAATGCAGTTACTTTAATTACAATGGTTGTGCACTTCTTGCAGCAAAAGATAGCAGGTTTACATTTGCATATCTTCCTCCCAAGTAGATATGTAAAAGCTGGGAATTTCTGTGTCTGCGTACAATCTATGCCCAGCTCTCAGTACACTTTCTCCCATGGCCTCAGCGATTAGGATGACAGCCTTACTGTCTCCTATTCATCTTTATTTTCATCTGGCAGCCACAGTAGTCTTTCTATAATGCAACTTGATCAAATCAACTTCCACTTAGGATGAAAGGAATGCTCCCTAGGTTGGCACGTAGGGCCCGTCACCACCAGTTTGCCTTTGATTTTTCCTATGTTCTCATCACTGCCCTTCATAATCTTTGCTGGAGAACCTACTTCTCCTCTTTCTTTTGTGGTTTTTTTTTTTTTTTGGAAACTGGCTCTATCTCCCCTGCCCTTTGCCTGGCTCAGGCCAGTCCTCCTTCCTCCCTTTCACTGTTCCCCGCTCCCCGTCTACACCACCTTCCCCCATCTGGGTTGAAGTTTTCAACCCAATGTATACTTATAACCAAGTGTATGCTCGGTTAGGATTTATCTGCCAGTTTGGTTAGGACTTTCTTACACGTTGAAGTAATTCATTCCCTTTGAAATATACATGCAGTAATTTTGGAGTAACGTCATTTAAACTGCTGGTTTACAAGACTCAGGTCTTGCTGACTACAGAGTTTAGGAATATTCCAGGCTGCCCAAGCAAACAGCTGTCAGTGTTGTGATGCAGGCACATTTCCCTTCAGTCTCAGTCTCAACATGTATTCCCACCCTGCCTTGTGCAGTTCAGGAACTCTGAGAATATAGCCTATGAGCTTCTCTGAGTCCCTGGAGATTCATTTGTTTGTTTGCAAAATTTAAGTAGAATCATGGCTGAAAATTTTCAGGTAAAACCCCAGGAGTCCTTACACAAAGAGGCAGTTGAAAAAGTTCCATAGTTGTATTACAAAAAAAAAAGCTGGGGGGGCAAAAATTTTTTTTCAGTTCTGTTATAAAAAAGATCACTTATGTCAGAGACATGCTTCACCTAAGCAGAAACATGATCAGAAATAAAATGACTAAGTTGTAAAGATGAAGAAAGTGCTAGAATTTCAGCCAGTGAACTAAAAATGTAACTGAAGAATTCCTATAATGAAGATAGAGGAGAGTGTAGCTAACAAAGTGTAATGTCTGCATCTCCTTTGCATAATCGCTTTTCAATTATGTCATACATTTTTTTGAAAATTTAGATATAACTTCCCTGGTGGCTCAGATGATAAAGAATCTGCTTGCAAGGCAGGAGACCTGGGTTCGATCTCTGGGTTGGGAAGATCCCCTGGAGGAGGGCATGGCAACCCACTCCAGTATTCTTGCCTGGAGAATCCCATGGACAGAGGAGCCTGATGGGCTACAATCCATGGGGTTGCACAGAGTCGGACACTACTGAAGCGACTTGGCATGCACTCAATCACTATTTAAAACAACCTGCTTATTAACTGATTATATACATTGTGACCTGGAGAAAAGGCAGAAAAGCAACTTAAAAACTCACAAGAATGACTGCTTTTCCTTTATGGTGACTGCAGCCATGAAATAAAAAGACAACTACTCCTTGAAAGAAAAGTAATGACCAACCTAGACAGCATATTAAAAAGCAGACACATTACTTTGCCAACAAAGGTCCATCTAGTTAAGGCTTTGGTTTTTCCAGTAGTCATGTATGGATGTGAGAGTTGGACTGTGAAGAAAGCTGAGCACCAAAGAATTGATGCTTTTGAACTGTGGTGTTGGAGAAGACTCTTGAGAGTCCCTTGGACTGCAAGGAGGTCCAACCAGTCAATGGTAAAGGAAATCAGCCCTGAATGTTCATTGGAAGTACTGATGTTGAAGCTGAAACTCCAGTACTTTGGCCATCTGATGTGAAGAGCTGACTCATTGGGAAACACCCTGATGCTGGGAAAGATTGAAGGTAGGTTGAGAAGGGGACGACAGAGGATGAGATGGTTGGATGGCATCACTGACTCAATGGACATGAGTTTGAGTAAACTCCAGGAGTTGGTGATGGACAAGGAGGCCTGGTGTGCTGCAGTCCATGGGGTTGCAAATAGTTGGACATGACTGAGCGACTGAACTGAACTACCTGTCCAGAAATTAATTAATAGAAGCATGCATTGGAATTGTCTATTTACCTACCTGTTTCTGCAAGGCACCAGAAGCTCATGAAAACAGGTGCTCTGTGTCATTGACATGGCCCATTCCCTAGCACGCTGCCTTAAAAATATTCCTATCAATGTCATGAGCTATCCTCTGAACCAAAGGTACATCATCTTCAACAACAACAACAAAATCTGCAACATTGCATCCCTCACCTCCAAAAGCAGTAAAGCCAAATTATCAAACTTTCACTGTCAATGTTATTTACTAAATTGACTACAGATTGAAGGCATTAGGAAACTTCATTGGATTAGGAATACAAGGGAAAAAGTTTTAGATTGATTAAAAAAAAACCCTTCAGATTATAAAGTATGACTAGGTTTATTAAAAAGAATGAAATAATCTATTTGCAACAACATTAATTCAGTTCAGTTCAGTCTCTCAGTCGTGTTTGCAATGTGGATGGACCTAAAGATTGTCACACTGCGTCAAGTGAGTCAAAAGGAGGAGAAATATTACATGACGTCCCTTACCTACAGAATCTAAAAAATTATACAAATGAACTTATTTACAAAACAGAAACAGACTCACAGACTTAGAGAATGAATTTATGGTTGCCAGCAGGGGAAGGATGTGGGGAAGGGATAGTTATGGAATTTGGGATGGATAAGGTACTCATGGGGTCACAAAGAGTCGGACATGACTGAGCGACTGATCTGATCTGAAGGTACTCACTGAGCTTCCCAGATGGTGGTACTGGTAAAGAACCTGTCTGCTAATGCAGGAGATGCAAGAGATGTGGGTTCAATCCCTGGCTCAAGAGGATCCCCTGAAGGAGAACATGGCAACCCACTGCAGTATTCTTGCCTGGAGAATCCCCACGGACAGAGGAGCTTGGCAGGCTACAGTCCACAGGGTCGCAGAGAGTCGGACATGACTGAAGCAACTTAGCAGGCACTCATACTTGAGGCTATATTGATAATGGATAACCAACAAGGACTTACTTTATTGCACAGGGAATTCCGCTCATTGTTATGTATCAGGCTGGATGGGAGGGGAATTTGGGGGAGAATGGATCCATTTATATGTATGGCTGAGTCACTTTGCTGTCCATCTGAAACTATTGCAGCGTTTTTCATCAGCTACCCTCCAATATAAAATAAAGTGTTTAAAAAATAAAAAAATGGGAGGTGGGAGAGGGGTTCAGGATGGGGAACACATGTACACCCATGGCAGATTCATGTCAATGTATGGCAAAACCAATACAATATTGTAAAGTAATTAGCCTCCAATTAAAATAAATAAATTTATATTAAAATATGACATATATTTTTATTTATATATAAGCTTATACATATTTTACAATGAAATATATTAATTCCATAACAAAAAGGTTAAAATATTCGTTATGATTAGAATAGATATCAATCTTTGTTAGAAACATTTAAGAAGCATGCAAACTGGCATCTGTCTGGGGTGATGGCTGTCCCACCTGCCTAGGGAAGACCTCCAAAGCTTTCACCCAGAGGCACAGCAGATCTCATCAGGGGCACCTTAATTATTGTAGCTGTTAAGGTAAATCATTATAATTGTGAAAGCATAGGGAGTAGGGAAAAGAGTTATATTTTGCAAAACAATCCATGGGATCAAGCAGCCAAGAGTTTAATTTGGAAATGCGAATATCTATCGCTTAGGTTTTCGAACAGTGTTTATGTGGAAAATGAAGGAATCAGGAGGGGCAGAGCAACAACAACAACAAATGAAAAAACAGGGCAAGAAAGAGGAGTTATTTCATACATTATATTAATTTACATTCTATTGCATATGAAAAAGGTGATTTTCTTGATCCAAATGATTTCACCCATTGAAACCATTAAGAGGGGACTTCCCTGGTGGTCCGGTGGTTAAGACTTCAGGTTCCAATGTAGAAGGCAGGGTTCAATACTTGGCAGGGAGTTAAGATCCCACGTGTCTGATAGCCAAAAGGACAAACCATAAAACACAAGTAATACTGTAACAAATCCAATAAAGACTTTAAAAACGGTCCACATTAAAAAAAAAAATCTGAAAAGATTTTAAACCATTAAGACATGGGGAAAATCCTGTCTGGGCCGTTTGATGATATCTTCCTGCATCCTTTTCAGGGAGGGAGGTGAGATAACACTGAGAGTTCAGGAGGACGCTTTCTTTCCTATGTTCAACAAGGGATTGGGTAGCAACTAGGCAGAAGCCTTCTTTTGGATCTGTTTGCCAAAGCCCCAAAACCCATTAGAATTTTCTGGGGTTGGGCTGCTGAAGAGCAAGAGCTGGGGAGGCTGGATTTGGGAGGCCTGGTTTCTCGTGCCACTTTTTAGCTTGCGGACACTGGGCACACTATTTCTACCCCTTCGGTTTCATTATTTGGGAGATGGCAGCAATACTGTGTGTGTGTGTTTCATGCGGCTGTTATGACGATGAGCTGGGCTTGAGTGCGAAAAGCCCTTTACAAACCATTTAACCCTCTCCAGATGTTAGTTATTATCATCTTTCTAAAGAATAGGAGACTGCAGAAAAGACTCCTTGACACTTTTAGTCAAAACTTGACCCTAAGCTCATTCTCGCTGCAAAGCGAAAGGGTTGCGGTGCCCCACACCAGGCCGGGGCAGGGTCACCCACGCTGCCGGTGTACGGTCACTGCAGTATTCATTCCGAGAGGCTGCTGGCCCTGGGTCCTCCCATTGGTCTCCCGCGGAGGGCCCGCGCAGTTCCTCTCATCAGGGTGGTGCCAGCAAGAGGGCGTGGGCAGGGCGGGGCCGAGAAACTCGGGATGGGGCGTGGCCTCCCGGGGAAGGGCGGGGCCTCGCCTCCCGGGCGTTCCGGGGGCCGCCGGCGCGCGGGGCTAGCCAGCCAGCGAACGGACGAGCGCGCGGCCCCTGCGCACTCGGCCGCCGCCCGCGCGCGTCGCTGGCACAGCTGCGTTCTCGCCTCCGCGGCTGGGCGCCGGGTCCCGCGCGAGCCGTCGCTGAGCGCCCCGCGCTCCCCGCACCTGCGCCCCTTCCTCACCGCAACAGGTCAGGGGCGGGTGGAGGCGGCGAGGGCGCGCGAGCAGAGACTGGAGGACTCCAGGTCTGGAAGGTGAGCGGAATCCTGCGCCCTGCTCCCCTGAGCTGGAAGTGGGGGGGTTGGGGTGGTCATCCTGGTCCCAGCGCCGCGGCCGCTGACTTCTGGGAAGCCCCGGCTCTCCCGCCTCGCAGCCGGCTTCCCAGCACGCTGACTCAAGTCGCTTGGCGTTCCCACTTTTCCGGTGGGAACCTTCGGGGAGAACCGGCGAGGGAGACGCCGAGCTCTCTACCGCCCTTACCAATTACCGGCAGGTAGCGTCTAGAAAAACTGGGGAGGAGAGCACAGGAAGAGACCCGTCCTCCTCCCCACCTCTCTCACTCCACCGAATCCCACGTCTGCCCGTGCGCCCCGCGTCTTGCGGAAAGATGTTCGTGTATTGGAACCTGGTCCTGGGGTTGCGTAATAGAAGAGTCCCAGAAGTTTCTCCGCGGAGTGGGGGTAAAAGCGTGGCTTTTCTCTCCTCCGTTACGAGGCCCCCTCCCCCCTTCATCGTCACCCCTCCCCCTCCTACGTCTAGGAGAGAGATTAGTGGTTCCAATCTCCTCAAATTGTGATCGAGATGGAGGTGTGCGGCGGTGGTCCGCAGACTCTAGAGAGGAAGGGGAAAAGTTGGAGGCACCTTCTGAGACCTGCTCCTGGCGCAGAGGGAGACGGCGTCTGCAGAGCGTGGAACTGGTTAATTTCCCTCGGTGATACATTCTTCTTGATGTCTGATCCTCTGACTGCCACACGCTAGCCCTCCGACTTTGCGAGCGCCGGGGTTGGCGAATTAGGAGGGAGAGGACCTGGAGCGTTACAGGAATCATCCTTTACCTTAAGGTGCTTGGGAGTTACGTTAATGAAGCTGCGAGGGACCTGCAAAGGTCTTGAGACTTTCCTCCTAGGTTAGTCTCCTTGGAGTTTCCGCAGACCCCGTATTGTTATGTAAATTGCCTTGGGAAGACCCTTGGCTTTGGAGGTGGAGATGAGTCCGGTCTTCCGGGAGCCCATCTCTGTTGGGGGCGGGTGGGTGTCGAAGTGGGGGTGGGGAAGGCCTTGCAGACGAAGTTTTTTTTTTTTTTTAACAAAACAAAACAGTAGGGTGGGATAATCTTAACCCAGTTGGTGCACGTAGCAGGAGGGGGTGGGGGCGGGGAGGAGGGATGACCTACCATCAAGAAACCAGACAGATTTAAATCTTAAAGGCGAAACCGTACATTAAGGCGAAGACCCATGGTTGTTCCTTCAGACGCTTGGCAGGTGAGAAGAGCTCAGTAATTGAGGCAGAGAAACGCCAGGCAAGGGACTGGCTTGAGAATGTGGGTGATTTTGCTTGTGGAAGATTATTTCAGAACAAGGTCATGCAGAGGTGGTAGAAGGTACGGGCAGTGATGGGACCCTCCACCCTACTCCCGGACCTACCTGGTGTCAGACTCCGAGTAGCGACAGAAGTCACGAAAAAGAAAGACCTTGGGACTCGGGAGTCTAGTTCTGCTTAGAGGCTTAAGAATACCTAGGCATGCCCTGTTTCAATGTTTACTTCCTCTGTCTAATGTATTTCCTTAGCTTGCCTTTCATCTTTAGTGGAAAGGGTTCCTTGAGTGGATATTCTGGAAATTCACAGGAGAGTTGAAAACTCTGAATGGTTTGCCTGCTTTCATTTAGAGGTGGTGTCTGTTTGCCAAGGTCGGAAAGTATTGTATTTGAAGATAAATATGCAGAAGAGGAATGGGGAGAACTAAGAGATAATGACCCAAGAGAATGAAGGAACAGAGAAAGTAGGAGACTAGATAACTAGTACTTAAAAAGCTAATTTGAATTCAGCTAACTGAGGAGAGGGGACCAAGGAAAGAATTTGAGACGCGTTTGGTCACTTTAGGACAAAGAGGTTTTGAAGAGTGGGACACAAGGTTTTGGAGGAAAAAAAATGAATATTGGGGACTTCCTCACCCCCACCCCACCCCTTCTTTTCTTTTTCTAAATAGAACTGACAGCGATGATGTGGTTGGAGATATGCAACTTGGAGGTGTGTTGCTGTGGACCCTTTGCAGGAAGAAAAGGAACTGTTACATATCAGAATTAATATGTCTTATTCATTCACTGTGGCAATTGAATTTCTGTAGTGTCTTTGGCATTTGCTTAACTCTTCAACCTCTTTAAAAATGCTCTTAACTCTTCAACCTCTTAAAAATATTTTCAAGACTTACATTGTGTTAATTTTCAATACAGAAATCATCAAGGGGCAGAAAATTTATGACAAGAGTAAAGATCAGGTTATTTTCAACATTGCTTTCTCTTACAAGATGTAAAATATGCATGCATTTCCACCAGAAGTCACTGTTTCATTGTGAGTTTATGAGACCTTTAGTAATTAGACTGTGTCAAAACTGGCTTTCTCTTCTGTTTCCTATTTGTTTAACTGAATTTTACAAAGAGTTAGTGGAGCTAGAAGTTATTTTTATTGACTAAAATACTTAATTTGTCTTTGATTACATGGAAGAGTTGTCTAAGATACATATATATATATATATGAGTTGCATCTTTATTAGGAACATTTATAAGTCACTGGAGCCATGTGATTGGTGGAAGTTATAGTGCTTTGGGGGTTGAAAAGATGGATTAAAAAAAAAGTGGAAAAGGCAAACTTGTTCTCCATATTTTTGAAGATGCAAACAAAAGGCGTTTCATGTTCAACTCTGTAATCTGTGCTTTCATTGATCAAATTTGCATAATGCAAGTAAGTTGACTTTATGAAGTTAGTCCATTATTAAAATTCCAAATTTTAAGATAGATTTGCGCTGTCACTTGTGAAAAGGGTAGAACTAATTTATATATAAATATCTGGATTGTTATAAGCATACACAGGGGACAGTATACCCTGCAGATGTCCCTTAAGGTATGGCATCATAGCTAGAAAATTCTTACTATTGAATCTCTACCCTGAAAAATGTCCTTGAATTCATTTGCCTATCTTAGTATTTCTGTTGAAGGTAAAAGCCCAGAGTTCCCCTATTTTAAGACTAGACCGTTAACAAAATTTTCAGGAGATTGAGAAAGTATGTTAGAGAGTTCAAATTAAGGAACTGCATTTACCATACTCATAGAAAGTTTTGTAAATAAGTTATATTTTTCATTAAATTATAAAGTCAACAACGACTCCCATTCTCAATGATATTTAATTGACCGTGGCTTTCCAGCAGTCTCTTTTTAGACACAGCAGTAGCTTATTTAATATTTGCTGAATTAATATTAGATTTTATTACGAGAGATTACATAAACCCTGTCATCTGTTTACTAAAATTCTACCACCATACAGAAGTAAATGTGAAATATTTAGTTCTTTGTAGGTGCACATCTTTATTCCTGGCTGTTCATAAGAGCATAAGAGATTGTTGTAGATGGGGAACCGTGGGGCTGTCAGGCCTTGAGGGTTGCTAATAGGCGTTTCTGTCTTATGCCTTAGGACAGAACTGTTTCAGTAGTGTTCTCCAGGGGAAGAAAATCAGCTGATTTTCTTAAATTATCTGGCCCATTTAAAACATGACTAAGGATTTCTTGCTCAAGCAAGTTTTTCCTATTAAATGACTGAGATTATTGTGACAAGTGGAGTCCAGAGAAATCAATTACATCATTAATGTAATACCTCATGTTCATTCCCGATACCTTATAAGAATCCAGTATCTTCTAAGTGCCAGACAGTGCTCTCAGCTTTGGAGGAACTGATAACACCAGGTTAAGGCAGAGAAAGAGCCCACGCAGGTGGAGTTTACATCCACAAACCACATAGCACAACAGCTGTTTACCAATGGCGTTCACATGACATATCATTTAAGCCTAATTGCAACTCTGAAGTTGGAGTTCATTTTCCATTTTAAAATCAGGAAATTGAGTTGAAGAAGTTAAGTGACTTGACTCTGTGACTCAAAGCCTGGTGCCCTTTCTACTGTGGTACACTGTGTTGGCCATGTTGATATGTGGTTTCCTGTTTTTCAAGAATTAGAGCTTGACTCTCAAATATAAATAGTGTTTCTCCTTGGCTAAGTAATTCTTTCTAATCATTGTGGGAATAAAAAAGCAGGTATTTTAATTTAGCATTTGGGATGTACATGTGTGACTCCAAAGCAGAGTATGTAGCCCTATTAAACAGATATGCAGTGCTTATTTGCACCAAATAAAGACCCTTACCTTCCTAAAAATTAAATGCAAGGGCTTAGGAGCCATCTCTGTTAGTGCTTCAAATCTATTATTCAGGTTATGAAAGGTCAAATCAAATCCCTATGTAAATCAGGATATACTCATACCATTTCCTTCTATTTTATGGATATGGTGAATATATGCAGTAAAGTGGTGTTTTTCAAACTTACAGTAACCATCAGAATCTCCTGAAAAACCTTCAAGATACACATATGTCTTTCCCTTTCCCACCCCCACAGTTTCTGATTCAGTAGGTCTGGGGTAATGCCCAAGAATTTGCACTTGTAACATGTTCACAGGTGATACTGATGCTTCTAGTTCTGGAATTACACTTTGAGGCATACTGCAGTATAGCAGAGAATTTTAAAGCATGGTTTCTAAGCCAGACAGCTTGGGCTTGAATCTTAGATATGCCACCTACTCTAGCTGTCAGGCAGATTACTTAACTTCTTGTCAAGAACTGTGAAGGCTCTGACATTTTACCCCACTTTCAAGCTCAAAAACTAACCTGCCACAGTTTCATGGACTCTTGAGAATGGCTTTATTACTTGTAATAATAGCTATAGCCAGACTATTACCATTTTCTTACACTGGTTGCCTAAGACCTAGTTTCCAAAGAGGGGAGATGTGGAAAGAGTCAGATGGTACCTGCAAACACAGAGGATAACACTAAGAGAAATCCACATCTTCAGGGAATCCTAATCTTTTATAATGGGCAGTTAGCACACCTGCCCTTTGCTCCATAGGGAGATATATTTTTCAAGGCTGTTCTCTGTATAAGCATCCTTAAAGATCATCTGGAATAAAGGCGGTTGGTGCCTCTGCTTATACGATATGCAGAAATGACCCATGGAGAGTTGGCGTCTGACACTCTCCCATTCCCTTAGACAATGGGTTTAAGATACTATTGTATCTCCCTTTCTGGGTAGTTGGGTTGATTAAAGGTAATGTGATTTGGCAAGTACTTGAAGCAGAACATAATAAGTGCTGCATAAGTATTTCCTATTATTACTCCTGAAGGGGAAAAAAAATTTTTTTTTAATGGTAAGTATTGCCTTATAAGATGAAATAATTGTTTTACTGAGTATCCCTAACTTTAAGTTCATTCTAAGACATTTCTCTGATGGGTCTAAATTCTAAAATAGGGATGATGCGTTGTACAATATTTTACCATTCCATGGGGAATGAGGCAGAAACATTTACCGCCCACATTCACGTGCTCTCCACCTCCTTAGGGCACACTAATCATGTGACTAATTCTGTCCAGGGGGCTGTTCGTGAGAGTAACATGTTTTTCTGGACTGAAGCCTTTAAGTGGCTGTCTACCTCTCGTTTACTATAGTAAACTCTGCAGCCACGTTTTGAGATCGTGGAGTTTCCAACTTGGCTTTTTTCCAGCTTAGATTTCTCGGTGTGGAGTGAAGCTCCCTGCCTCCTCCCTAACCCCTCCCCTCCTCCCCTCCACCATATGTAACGAACATAAAGAATGACCAGGAAATAAGTTTTTGTGCCATCAAGCCACTGAGATGTGGGGCTTAATTTGCCACAGTAGCATAACCTTATTGCTGTTGTTTAGTCACTTACTCAGTCGTGTCTGACTCTGCAAACCCAAGAACTGAGCTCACCAGGCTCCTCTGTCTGTGGGATTTCCCAGGCAAGAATACTGGAATAGGTTGCTGTTTCCTTCTCCAGGGGATCTTCCTGACCCAGGAATCGAACCAGAGTCCCCTACCACTGAGCCACCTGGGAAGCCCAGCATAACCTAGACTACCCTTACTATATTCCAGTACCTATAATACCTGCCTAATGTGAGAAAGTTGACAGTAATTTTAAAATACAGGCTCTGGGCATGTATATGTAAAGCTGGATACGGAGCTTACATTCTATTGAGGTATGAACCATCAACACTTACATATTTATTTGCTTATTTAGCAGAAGTTAATTTCAGATACAAGCTTCCCTGGTGGTTCAGATGGTGAAGCGTCTGCCTGCAATACGGGAGACCTGGGTTCGATCCCTGGGTTGGGAAGATCTCCTGGAAAAGGAAATGGCAACCCACTCCAGTATTCCTGCCTGGAGAATCCCAGGGACGGAGGAGCCTGGTAGGCTACAGTCCATGGAGTTGCAAAGAGTCAGACACGACTGAGTGACTTCACTTCAATTTCAGATAGTGTAAGTACTGTGAAAAGATAAGCATGGCCAACACTGTTCTTTTCCTCCCCAGTGCTCATTCCCATTTTTTGTTGCTAAGAGAACCTTGATTATGCATGCGATTAAACTGGGCGCAGCCTTAGGTGACAGATCATGTTTGTTCTCAGCCAGTGATAACAATTTGTATCTTGATTTACCTGTTTCCTCTGAAGCTGGAGGAGGCCATGTGACCTCGTTTTGGTTTTCAGGTAGTAAAGGTTTGGGGAAGGACTTTCCTGATGTGGCTGACATAGCCACACCTTCCTCCTCCCATCTTCCTCCTGCTTGGCATGTTGAAAAGATGTCTGGTTATGATCAGCAACCTTTTTGTACAAAGAGATGATGTGCCTAAAGACAGCACGCTAAATGTGGCCGAGCAGGAAGAGCCAGAGTTCCAAATGGCCTCATTGTATGGCTAAAATTATACCACTAGCCACCTTCCTTTAGACTTGCTATTGTTGCTGTTGTTCAATCTCTAAGTTGTGTTTGACTGTGGATTGCAGCACCCCAGGCTTCGCTGTCCTTCACTATCTCCCGGACTTTGCTCAGATTCATATCCATTGAGCTGGTGATGCTATCTAACCGCCTTGTTCTCTGCCGCCCTCTTCCCCTTTTGCCTTCAATCTTTCCCAGCATCAAGGTCTGGAGAAATTGTTGTTTAGTCGCCAAATCATGTCTGACTCTTTGCAACCCCATGGATGGTAGCTCGCACCAGGCTCCTCTGCCCATGGGATTTTCCAGGCAAGAATACTGGAGTGGGTTGCCATTTCCTTCTCCAGGGGATATTCCCAACCTAGGGATTGAACCCACATCTCCTGCATTGGCGGGTGGGTTCTTTAGCCACCAGGGGAGTCCAGAAATATTAGAAGCCACTGTTAATTAAACAATTATTACTTGTAGCTAGACACATTCTGAACCCATATAGAATATAATGAAATAGCACATGGGTTGGCTGCAGGCACATCAGTGCTACATTTGCTGCTGCATTCAGGGAGGGCTCTTGGAGAACGTGTTATTTGAGCTGAACGATGGGAGGGAGCTAACAGGCTGTGGGATGTGGACTTGAGTTTGGGGCCTGAACCTTGTTCAAGGCGGTGTCCGCCTTGAAACAGAGGGTTTGAAATGGAGAAGAGGTCGTTGGGGAAATCGTGTTACATTATGAATGTCCTGAGGGCTTCATGTGGCACTGGAGAGCTAAAGGAACTGTAGGCGATCATGTCAGTTGGGGGCCCTGAGAGTATGAACTGCTTGGGGTAGAGTTCTGGAGAATTCAGATGAAAACAGTGTATGACCCATGACTCACCGCTGACACATTGCCAGTTACCAAGAGGCTGTTATTCCTGGAGGGTATGTGTGGAAAAGGGGAAGGCAAGCTGACCAGGGACCAGACCAGACCAGACATCCTCAGGCCTCTGGGCAGTTGTTTTCCTCATATTCTCTGGAAACTGGGTCATGGTCATGGGGCTTTGAGACCTACTTAGCAGCTGTTTGTCCAGTAGAAAAGCTTCTCTAATGTATGGATTGTCTTGAACATGTACTTTGGTTGGCAGAAAAATAACCAGAACAGCTACTACTATTGAATGTTCACCATGAGCTTGGCATTGTGCTAAAAATATGACACCCATTTCATTTAACCCTCCAGCAACCCCCAGGAAGCTCCATGTTAATGATAAGAAGGCTGAGACCTTGAGGTCATATAGCTAGGAGGTTGCAAAGCAGGCCTTTAAACCAGCACATCATCACAAAGGCCCCTGAGAGTAGGTTCCCAGGACTGTGCTAGATTTGGAAGCACTTAATGGCCTAAAACTGGAGGGAGGTTCATGAGGGAGGGGACATGCATATACCTATGGCTGATTCATGCTGATACGGCGGAAACCAACACAGTATTGTAAAGCAATTATACTCCAATTAAAAATAAATTTAAAATATAAATAAAATGTAAAAAAAAAAAAACACCCTAAAACAGAATATTTGAAAATATTCTGAGTCTTTTTTTTTCTTTTCCTCTTTTTCTTTCCTTGTAATTATATATGTGTATGGTGTGAGTGTCTGTAAAACTTCAAAAAAAAAAAAAAAACAACAACCAACTTTTTTTTTTACTTGAAATGTTTTTCCTTCTATTTTGGGGAGAAAAAGCAGTTTGATGTATGTGACATTTTTATTTCTGAATAAATTTGCATTGCAAGAGGCTGAAAGGACTGTGGAAGGGTCACTTAAATAGATCTGACAGAGTGCATGTCTACATGAAACAGTCTGTGTCAGTTACATAAAAGGTAAGATCGACATTGCTGACTTAAATAAGAACTGCTGTGTACTGAATGTCCATGATGTGTCAGTGTGCGGGGCATTTTAGCTAGATTTATAAAGCACTGTTCTTGGTGACTCTGTAAAATAGGCCATTTTTCCATTTTACAGGTGGGAGCACTGAGGCTGGTAGAGCTTAATTTGCCCAAAGTGATCACCTGTCTTGCTTAAGCTTCCTTTTTTTTTTTTGGCTGTACAGCATTACTCTATTTTTAAAATAGAGCCACGTTGGAATCTTACCTGCTTTACATTTAAAAACATTATTTCATTTATTTGGCTGTTGGGTCTTAGATGTGGCACACAGAATCTTCGTTGCATCGTTCAGGATCTTTCATTGTGGAGCGCCAGCTCTAGTTGCCACATGTGGGTTCAGTAGTTATGGTTCAGTCAGTTGCTCTGAGGCATGGAGGATCTTAGTTCCCTGACCAAGGATTGAACCCATGTCCCCTGCATTGAATACTGGATCACTGGGGAAGTCCCTTACCTACTTTTTTTAATGGGAGGATTTTAAACTGGCTCCCCCACCCCCACTTATTTTTCTGCTTTGTCTTTATAATCTGGTGAAAATAATATAAAAATGTATGAAGACTTCAGGAAGACCTGATTTTCAGTATTGATGGGTCAGGAAATTCCCCACCCCCAACCATTATACTTAAAGAAGAAAATGTTTATGCAGATAATAAAAGGATTCATAGCATACAGAATAAAAGCTGAAAGTGCTGCTTTCCAGAGAAACCACTATCAACAGTTGAGTGTGTGTGTGTTAAGGGTGTGTGTTATGCATAAATATCAAAAGAAAACATTCTTTTCAAGCAAATTGGCTCACAGTGTACATTTTGCTCAGCATCTTGTTTGGATAAACCTGTTTGATGTTACACTGTGTCACCATGTTTCATGTATCATAATTTACCCTTTCTGTGTTGGTATGTATTAGGTTGTTACCAGTTTCCTTGCTATTACAAACATTTTATTAGAGAAACCTTCTTGTACAAATGTGGCTATTTTTAAGAAAGATTCTTTGAAGGAGACATTAACTGAAGCATATACTAGTGACCTTCCTTAGCAGCACTTTAGGGTCATAACTTTCCTAACCACAGTAAGCCTCCATTCTAACCTAACTAACCTTGTATCTGAATATTCATTGGAAGGACTGATGCTGAAGCTGAAACTCCAATACTTTGGCCACCTAATGCAAAGAACTGACTCATTGAAAAAGACCCTGATGCTGGGAAAGATTGAAGGTGGGAGGAGAAGGGGACGACAGAGGATAAGATGGTTGGATGGCATCACCAACTTGCTGGACATGAGTTTGAGCAAGCTCTGGGAGTTGGTGAAGGATAGGCTGAATTTGGTCTTTACTGGGAGACATGGTGGTGATGCGGCCTTCTTGCCCTTGCCTCTGTGGAAGGGATCAAGCCACCAAGCAGGGTTACGAATCTAAGTTGCACATTCAAGTCCTTAGTTGTGCCTACGGCCAGATCGCTCAGAGGATGCCTCTTTCACTTTGTACTTCACTCACCTGCCTAAGAAACCAGTTGTGAGACCCGGGATTCAGCTGACTCCCTCTGTCTTGGACATCTCACAGTTCCTAGGATGATTTTCTTTGGTTGCTCAGTCCTATCCGACTCTTTTTGACCCCATGGACTGTAGCCCACCAGGCTCCTCTGTGCATGGGATCTCTCAGGCAAGAATACTGGAGTGGATTGCCATTTCCTTCTCCACTAGGACCATTAAAAGAAAGGCTTTATTTATTTATTTATAGCAGTTAAGTTCATAGCAAAACTGAGTGGGAGGCACAGAGATTGCTCATAGACCTCCCTGTCTCCGGCACCACCCCCAGCTTTCCTCCACTCAGCATCTCCCACTGGGGTGGTACATTTATTACCATTGACGAACATGAGCCCTGACACCTCATCACCCTGAGTGCTAGCCATCTTTTACTACAGCTCAGCACGGCTTGCTCCTCACTTCCTTTAAGCCCTTGCTGAGATGTTTCCTTCTCTGACCACTTGATATAAAAGTGCAGCACCTTACCTCGTTTCCTCTCTGGCCCTCTGCACTTCTCAGTTTTCTTCTATGACACTTTTTCAAGTGGAACATCTGTATAGAACGCTTCATCTTTGCTCGCCTTCTGTAGTTTGTAAGCTCAGTGATGATAAGTGCCCATTTCCTTCACTCTCCTCTTCTTACAGTAGATGCCCAGGAAATATTTGTTGGCTCAGGGGACTTTGACTTTCAATGCAGGGGATTTGGACCCACATGCCCCTTGGCTAAGAAACCAAAATATAAAACAATATAAAAAAATATAGAAGCAATATGGTAATGAATTCGGTAAAGACTTTAAAAAAATGGTCCACACCCCAAAAATCTTAAAAATTTTTTTTTGTTGTTGGCCCAGTGAGTAAATGAACAAACTAGGAAACTCAGAAACTTTGTTAGGTGAAAGTGAAGTCGCTCAGTCTTGTCCGACTCTTTGCTGACCCTGTGAACTGTAGCCCACCAGGCTCTTCAATCCATGGGATTTTCCAGGCAAGAGTACTGGAGTGGGTGGCCATTTCCTTCTCCAGGGGATCTTCCCAACCCAGAGATCGAACCCAGGTCTCCCGCATTGCAGGCGCTCTGAGCCCATGAGACTCCCTCAATAGCCTCGCTCCCCACCTCCTTTGTGCAGCAGTCAGCCCTGGGGCGGGTGCTCTTGGCTATTAAGCAGCTAACAGGTGGGGCATCTTCATTGGGAGGACTGTTTTGGGAACAATCATCATGGACTCTATTCCGACTTCCCTGGTGGCTCAGGCGGTAAAAGCAGCTGCCTACAATTCTGGAGACCCGGGTTCTCCAATCCCTGGGTTGGGAAGATTCCCTGGCGAAGGAAATGGCCATCCACTCCAGTACTCTTGACTGGAAAATCCCACGGACAGATGGAGGAGCCTGGTGGGCTACAGTCCACTGGGTCTCAAAGAGTTGAACACAACTGAGTGACTTTACTTACCTTCTTTAAAGGGGAGTGGTGATAGGGATTTGATTTGGAGAATTTAGAAAACTTGCCTAGGGCCACTATAGCCAGCAGGAGTGTCCTACTCCAAAGCATGTTTGACCTTCAAAATTTTAGAGCTCTGCTAAGGTGAGTCTGATTAGAATGTTTGTAGCATCTATGTTGCATTCTTTCTGGGGGAGGAGATAGACTGACAAATGGTTATCTACTAATAAGGAAACATTGTAGTCATGGAGAGGGGAGATAAAAGACCTTATCAAGAGTCAGTGTAGAGCTGAAGGACTCAGTTCTAGTATTTCTTCAGCCTCAGGCATAAAGTATGACAGTTAATCTCTTAAAGTAGCAGGCACTCTAAAAGTTGTTACAAATTTAACATCTGTATTTATTTCCATTTGTATCAGATAGTTTGTTAAATTGGTACTAAGATAATTTAGTAACATACCCTTTTGCCTTAAGGATGTTTGAAAAAAATTGAAACTATTTAAAGCAAGTTAGGATAAGAGCAGTAAATTTACAAATACACACAAGAAAGGGAAAAGGAAACAGCTGTTGATGGTGTTAGACACAGAGAGAAAGGTTGTTACTAGAGATATACAAGATAGGTACCAAGGCCAGTCTGCCCAGGTTGGATAACAACTTTTTTTTTTTTTTTAACCAGTACTGTTTTAAGAGAACTCTCCAGAATTGCTTTGGGGTTAAGTGGCTTTTATGAGTGGAAGTAAAATCTCAAGATTGGCTTTTACTGGGCTCACTTTTTTATTTAGCCTTGAAGATCAACCTTTCTTTCTTGTCTATACTTTTGCCTTTCCCCCTTTTGATTCTAGTGAGATTGTTGACACAACCTATTACCTTAGGCAAATTATTTAAAACTGAGTCTCACTTTTCTTATATATAAAATGGGCTATTTAGTATATGAGGTATTAGTATGTACCTTGCAAGTATATTGTAATGTTTACATGAAATGTCATTTTTAAAGGCTTGGCACAAACTGGACACTGGGGAAATGTTATTTCCTTTCTCCCGCCTCATGATAAACATACATGTGCACATATTTTTCCTGGCTGAAACTGTTTTCAGGCTTAAAATTAAAAATGCATTTGGCCTTTGGTATATGCCGGCCGGTTTGTTCACACGATTTGAGAGTTGGTGAAGAACCAGTCTGTTATTCTAATGAGAGCTATGAGTTCTGTGTCTAGTAAGATGCCTTCCAGTTTAGGTGTACCAGTTAGTTTAGTTAGTTATGTGCTGATGTTCACAGGCTGCTGTTTCTTTTTCAGATGAGCAGACTCATCGCTTTCCACTAATTGGCAGCAATGGCGTTTACCGAAAGAGTCAACAGCAGCAGCAACAGGTAACCATGAGGTCCATGATGCAAAGATACCTTGATGTTGAATTTTATAATCAATTTTTCAAAGAATAAGGTTGGTCCTTTTTATTTTTGTGACCTATGGACTCTCTGGTGCAGGAAAAGGTGTGAAAATTTCTGTCTTCTCTGAATGAAATCAAACCTGTTAGACTGGCTACATATTTTCTTTAAATCTAGTACTCTCTTAGTCTTGTAACTCATTTCGTTAACATGTGGATGTGATATTATATTAGATCAAGCATCCTAATTCTATGTTCGAGGAACTGGCCCAGGTCACACTGATTTGGGAAAATGTGCACCTGTTTGGTTTGTGCTGAAACAGATATGAGGAAATCGGCCTTGTTGTGAGAGGCTTGGAGGAGGGAATTCTGTCAGATATACTTAACAATCAACATCTCTCCTTCCAACTCTGTACACATAGTTGACTGCCTTCTTGTGTATTGCATATAATCAGGGTTCCTTGCAGGCAGCGTATTTATATTGTGAAGCAGTTGTTAAGAATAACCAATTTGCTATTCAGAAGGAATTCTTAATATCCCTGATCAGTTTTATGTATACTATTAGATATTCAAATACCTATGAAAGTAGGAGACCTGTAGATTCAAACATACTCAGTTAATATTTCTTGAGTAATAGATGATGGGGACTGTGGCTCTGGACCATTCTGGTGCTTTCCTACTTCCTCCTCCTTTCTGGCTCATTTAGGAAGCTCTTCCTGCACTCCAGTGGTCCCCGTCGTCCTGGTGTTGAACTTGGTGCACTCTCCTCCCCCACAGAGGAAGGCACGTGGCCCAGGCTGCTACACAGTCCATGTGCTGCTAGAGCCAGAGGGGAAACTGTTAGCATCCTTTTTTTTTTTTTTTTTTTAAGGCTTATTCATAATGTTCAGTTACACATAAGTTTTAAATTGTTATGTAGTTAAATGTCTTGGTATTTTATGGATTCTGGATTTGATTGTGCTTCGCAAGGCCTTTCCTATTCCACGATTGAGACAATAATGTCACGTGTTCTCGGCTGGCACTTGAAAGGTTTCATTTTTTGCATTTAAATCAGAACTTGTACGCTGGTGGCCTGTGGGGGCAGATCTGGCCAACAGATGGGTTTTGTTTGGCCTCTCACAGTGTCCTAAATATATATATATATCTGCCAGTGATTTTTACATAACAATCTAGACTTCCATCTTCTCCTGAAAAATTTAACAGCACAGCGTTTGCATTACCATAGACCACCCCTCAGATGGAATCAAATAACTAGCTCCTGCTCTTTTTGAGAAGTCATGAGCTTTCTAATTCAAAACTTCTCAAGTGATGTGCCATTACTTTTCAGGTGTGCTGAGACTTAGTTCTCCCCAACCAGAACTCCCAAACACCCACCTGATTTCCTCTGACAGACAGATATCTGCTATGTCAGCTTGCCCCAGGGAGACTTGATGTTTAAAAAGAAAGAATGAAAAGCTGGGGAAGCACGGATCCTTTTTAGTTCACTACAGTTCCCACACAGCTGGGTTCACGGACGAGTTAGATGCTTTGCCCTCTTCATTTGCTGCCCACTTTAGATCATTGACTTTTTAGTGTTTTGATCCATCTGTAATTGATTTTAGTGTAAAGTGTGTGTTGTAAATTTCCATATTAATAGGAAAATGAAAAAGTCTGGGGGATGTTAGCCTTTTTTTAAGCAAAAGGCTGGCCAGTTGTTCCAACATAATTTATTAAATCATCTATCTTTACTGATTTGAATGCCATGTCCAAAACCCATCACATTCTTGAGTCTGTTGGTGAACCCTTTTGTGCCATCAGTTGTCTCTTCTGCCAACGGTGCTGTACTATTTCAGTGTTTTTATAGATTTTAATATTTAGGCAGATTCTTTGTCAGTAATTTTCATTTTTAGAATTTTTATGGCTAGTCACATCTGATTACATTTCCACATGTACTCCGAAGTCGTTTGTCATTTTCTAGAAAAATTGTTGGCATCTTGATTGGAGTTTGAATTAATCAATTAAGAGTTGAATTCTATAGAATATGAAAACTGGGTCTTTCTACAAAGGAATCTAAATATCAGGTTAATGAAAATGTATCGGGGTGAAGAAATTTTAAATTTCTAAGGTTTTTTGGAGGTATGATTTTTCAGCTATTTCTGATTACTCACACTGTATCCAGAGTAATTTCTGGAAGAAGAATCATAAATTATAATAACACTGAACAGTATCATCAGTGGCGAGATTAGAAAAGATATTTGGTACTCCATTATTTACATTTGTTTTCTGTTGTTGCTAATTGTTAGACTAGCTAATTGCCCTTTGTAGTAGCATTCTAGCAATTACAGAGCTGTTTTTATTATTTGTTACATTTGTCTTTTCAGCTCTTGAACTCCCTGATGTGGTCCTTTTAATAACCCAGTACAAGTAGTAAGTTAGAGGAAATCCTAAATAGAGCTCTATTTTTAGCATATACCAAATAGCTCACTTGTTTAAATGTTTTGTCGTGTTCAGTTCAGTCGCTCAGTCGTGTCCAACTCTTTACAACCCCATGAATCACAGCACGCCAGGCCTCCCTGTCCATCACCAACTCCTGGAGTTTACCCAAACTCATGTCCATCAAGTTGGTGATGCCATCCAGCCATTTCATCCTCTGTCATCCCCTTCTCCTCCTGCCCCCAATCCCTCCCAGCATCAGAGTCTTTCCCAATGAGTCAACTCTTCGCATGAGGTGGCTGAAGTACTGGAGTTTTAAGCTTTAGCGTCAGTCCTTCCAAAGAACACCCAGGACTGATCTCCTTTAGAATGGACTGGTTGGATCTCCTTGCAGCCCCAGGGACTCTGAAGAGCCTTCTCCATCCCTCCCAAAAAACAAATTCACGTGAAACTGGTCCAGGACTAGCACATATTTTAAAGGAAATAGACGTGTATTGAGCAGGCAGGTATTAATTGCACAAACTAAATAGACATCTGAGTGTGAATCCTTAGTCTGCTCAGGGCTACCAGAAGTCATCAGCATGGCAGAATATTAATATCATGTGTAAAGACAATATTTGTTTTAGTTCTTACAAATAAGCTTATTCCCCTGGCTCCCAGGCTTATCAACATTTGATGGTACTCAGTCTGATGTACTTATATTTCTCCTCCCCTTCTTTCCCCTCCCCTTTTTGTTCTTTCTAAAAATTGTTATTGGAGTGTAACAAACTGAAAAGGGCTGACACTATGAGTACAGTTCAATGCATTTTCACAAAGTGAACACATTTGTGTAACCGATCAAGCAACAACAATACCAGCTCCCCAGGAGCCCCTCCTGTCTGCTCTTAGCTACTGTCTCTCTCAAAGCCTACCGCTATTCTCACTTCTATGCCTGCTTTCGATTTTTGTTTTAAAATAATCAAGTAGTGTATTCTTTTTGGTGTCTATTCAGTTTCGATGCTTATGTTATTGTCAGTCAGTCACTAAGTCATGTCTGAGTCTTTGGAACCCCATGGACAGCAGCACACCAGTCTTCATGGATCACAGCCTTGTCAGGCGAAGGGACTTGTGTAAGTCAATTAAGCTATGAGCCGTGCCATGCAGGGCCACCCAAGACGGACAGGTCATGGTGGAGAGTTCTGACAAAATGTGGTCCTCAAGTGAAAACCACTCCAGTATTCTTGCTGCGAGAACCCCATGAACAGTATGAATAGGCAAAAAGATGTTTGTCATTTTTCTTTTATTTCACAAACTTATATATCTTTATATGCCTTTATAATAAGGCATATTAAATGAATATACTATATTTTACTATATAATCAGTATTAAAATTTTAAAAATTTCCATCAACTTTTCATTGTCTAATCTGATAGTATAATTATCCTTACTCTTTTCCACTTCTCTCTCCTCTACCTTCCAACTGTTAGCTCTGCTTTTAGGTTTTTTTTTAATTATTATTTTGGTGGCGCTGGGTCATTGCTGCTGTGCAAGAACTTTCTCTAGTTGTGGAGAGCAGAGGCTACTGTTTAGTTGTGGTGTTCGGGCTTCTCACTGTGGTGGCTTCTCTTGTTGCAGAGCATGGGTTCTAGGGCCTGCAGGCTCAGTAGTTGTGGTACATGGGCTTAGTTGCTCCAAGGCACGTGGGGTCTTCCCAAACCAGGGATCGAACCCATGTCCCCTGTATTGGCAGGTGGATTCTTAACCACTGGACCACCAGGGAAGTCCCCTGCTTTTAGTTTTAAATTGTCCAGGTTGACAGCACATTTTATAAGCATCTGTGCTTTTGCAAGCTTTGTCTTTTAATAATAAAAGCTGAAAAACCAAGAAGCACTATTTACACTATTTTGATTGGGAAGCAAAATAGCGTTTAGGGTTTTATTTCTTCTCTGTGGGTTCAAAGTCAACCCAAGTACCACTTGACACATTTCATATTGATCAAGACAAGTGAACACCTATAGCTGAGTGAATTGCTCAAATTCATGCCACATTTTAAATTGCCTCATCTTTGGATGGTGTTTTTATTTTTCCTGGAGTTTCAAATTACTTTTCTTCTCCTTGTTGAAAGAGAGAACATGCCCCTTTGCAAGGTCACTACCCTGTCCCCCTTCTTTCCCTTCAGTGTGTGTTAGGAAATCTGCTGATATGCTTGTCAGTTTGGGGGAAAGATTTGAGTGATTGCATTTTGTGAACCCTGAACCATAATGCTATACTCTTGCATGCTCTCCTTCCCCAGGAGAGTCTGAAATAACGTTTACCTCTCCTAATTGAGGGGAGCCCTCAATTAGTGAGGAAGCTACAAGGTGTTAAGCTGATTAACACCTATTATATGGACAGATTTTCTTTGTGTGAGTAAATCAGGGGCCTGACTTCCAGATGCTCACTAGAGAGATTAATGGCTGTAAGCTGTGTTTTCCTGAAACTGTGATTGGCCTGGGCATTGTAAATAATCCACACCTGGAATTGTGAAATTTCCTGTGTTTCCCCAGCAAGTTGTTTTAGGCCTGATTTATAAGCGCAATAATGTTTCTTATACAGAATGCATGGTTTCCCTTTATTTTAGAAAATGGTTGCTTGTCGTGTGTCGTTGTCATATATAGTTTAAGAGGAGTCATTCGGTTTGATGGGTTTAAAAGAGTTTGGTTTCAGACTTATCTCAGGTCTGAGGAAATCTTTTTCAGAATTAGTTATTTCCCAAATGGACAGTTAAATTTGGTGGGGAGTGGGTGTGTGGTGGGGAGTGGGGGAGACTCAGCTGCAGACGTATTGAGTACTTTCACCAGTAAAATCTAGTTGAGGGGCTTCCCTGGTGGCTCAGTGGTAAAGAATCCGCCTGCCAATGCAGAAGACACGGGTTTGATCCCTGGTCCGGGAAGATCCCACGTGCCAAGCAATAACTTAGCCCACGCACCGCAGTTATTGAGCCTGTGTTCTACAGCCTGGGAGCCACACTACTGAGCCCACATGCTTCAACTACTGAAGCTCACGAACCCTAGAGACCATGCTCTGCAACAAGAGAAGCCAGTGCACTGCAACTGGAGAGTAGCCCTGCTCTCTGTGAACAGAGAAAAAGCCTGAGCAGAGGTGAAGACCCAGCACAGCCATGAATAAATATAGAGGACAATTTATCTTAAAAAAAAAGTCCAGTTGATTTTGTATTGCCTAAGTGATGTAGCAGACTTGCGTGTGGGACTCCAGGGCTGGGTAACTTGTGTTTAGATCTCTGACACATTGGACAAATGGCTCAACTTTTAAGCCTCATTAAGATGAGGATACCGAGAATAATGTCTGTAAAGTGTTTATCCCAGCGCCTGGGATAAACTCCTTCATGAATCGTTAATTCTCTTGCTCTGGTGATACTAGTAGGGAGCTGGGTTTCAGGAGAATAAGTACCTTCCACAACTCTACCTCAGAAGAGAAAGACTTTGTTTAGAGGCAGCTCTTTGGGTGGGTGGAAAGGATTCCTTTGTGAGCTACTCCAGGAATAGGGCTTCCCAAGTGGCGGTAGTGATAAAGAATGTGCCTGCCAATTCAGGAGACAAAAGAGACATGGGTTCCATCCCTGGGTTGGGAAGATCCCCTAGAGGAGCGCTTGGCAACCCAGTTCTGTATCCTTGCCTGGAGAATCCCACGGACAGAGGAGCCTGGCGGGCTCCGTGGGGGTCACAGAGAGTGGGACGCGACAGAGTGACTATCACTTTCACTTTTCTTACCATCTTTGTATGAATACTAATTTTATACTATCCTGATTTGGGGAAGAACCTTTTTCTTTTTTGTAGGCTTCAGTTATAACAATCCTTTTCTTCTAAAGCAGTAGCCGTCAGCCTCCTTGGGAATATGTGGAACAGGATTAAGATGAATATTTCAGTTTCCTCTTTTTCAGAAGCCTGGAGGACATTATTTCAGAATCTGAGTCTTGTTTTCTGTCTCTCATGATAACCCTGTAATGTAGTTAGATTAGATGGTAATCTGGCTCCTTGTACTGGAGGAGGAAAAAGCTTGGAGAAATTAATAGTTGAATGTGTGAATCAAGCTATAGGGAATGCTGGAGCAACTGGTTTATTTTGGTGGAAAATTTTTCTCTACCAAACAACATTTAACATATTAAGCAATTTCTGCCTTTGACCAAGTTTTGATGCTTTTCATCAGATAATGCTTTCTTCTTAACCTGAAAGGCAGAGTGTCACCATTTCTGTTGCTTTAAAATGATTTCAGACATTGGACTGTATGTGTTTATATAGGTAAGATGTTATAATAGACAGAGTTAAGTGAACAGGTCTTATTAAAGCTACTGAAAGCATGAGGAGGTCCCAGACTTCTTATTAAGGGGGAGACAATCTGAAGGAAAAGAGAAAGAGGGAGACTGAGAAGGAGGGAAATGGGATGAAGGGGCAAGAGAAAGACAGAAATTTTGTGCATTGTAACAGCAATAAAGAATATTGGCCCTGACTGGGCATGAAAACCTAACTTAGTATAGATCTTATCATACTTCTTGCCTCCACTCTTTTTCCTTCACTTGGAAAGAAACAATTTTATTATAGACAGTAGAAGTAGAATATTTCATTAACTTTCAAATAGCCTTTTCTCCAGATTTAACATTTCTCAATATTTTGCCACACTTAAAAGGAAAAAAAAATGTATCCTTTTCCTTTTGTTCTTTGCTGGAGTGATTTAAAGCCAATCCCAGACATCTGTTTTTTCACTTTGGCTTTACCTTATGTGCGTCTCCTTTAAAAGGGGGATTTCTTTCCCTACATAATTGCGTGCCAGTGTCTTTCCTAATAAAATTACATTTTAGATTCATCTATGAATTAGCCCATCTCCACACTGTTCGGATTGTTTTAAAATGTCTGTTCAAGTTGTTTACATCCTGACTCAGTCAAATCCAAGTGCGTATCCTGCCTTGCTGTTGTTTTTTAGTTGCTAAGGGTTCCCTAAAATGCTGACTGTGTTGTGTGTGTGTGTGCGCGTACGCGCGGGCGTGCGCTCAGTCATGTCTGACTCTTTGCTACCCTATGACTTGCAGCCTGCCAGGCTCCTCTGTCCAGGCAAGAATACTGGAGTGGGTTGCCATTTCCTTCTCCAGGGGATCTTCCCAATCCAGGGATTGAACTCACATCTCCTGCATTCCTGCATTGCGGGTGGATTCTTTACTGCTGAGCCACCTGGGAAGCCTGTATACTGTGTTAGGTTTTGTCACGTCTTAACCCAGAGCATTTACCCTGCTTATTTTGTGGGGATGCTGGGTGGGGGGCAGGCGGTGGAGTTGACTGAGGAAACTGAGTTGAATGTATGTTTTACTTTGTGGATTTATCTGACTGCTTCTCTTAATGTGTTTTTGTTCTTATAGACCAGTGGTTCTCAACCTGGAATAATTGTATTCCCTGGAGGTGGGGGTAGGGGCGCATCTGACAGTGTCTGGGGAGATTGTCATTGTCACAGTCTCTTGGGTGGAGCTGGGGCTGCTGCTCCACACTGTACTGTACTCAGAATGGCCCTCACCACAAATACTTTTCTGTCTCCTTTTGTCTCTGGTGCTGAGAATTACATGCTTCTGTCCCAGGTATTCCCTGTAGAATGGAGTGAGCGCTAAAGCTCAGTTACACATTTGACATAGTCTTTCTGCTCAAAAGAGTTGTCTAGCCCAAGAGTGGTGCTGTTTTTCCATGACTGGATCTGCGTGCCAGTTACAGGGGAATGTCACCTGGTGAAAATAACATGTGTGAGCTGAGCACTTTATACAATGCACGTTCTATTCTAATTTTAAAAGTTTACTTGGAAAAAAAAATCTTCCTAGTCCTTCTGTTGAACCTTCCTCTGACTACCACCTCAGATTCTTAGAGAAATCTTTAATCCTCTTTCCTTTTAATGTAAGAGACTGGTAAAGATGGGGGAAACGGATGCCTTGTGCCTTAATTATTGAGATGGTCTTGGTCTGTTATGGGCAAACCAGGTGCTGGTATCAACCTTGTTCTGGAGACACCAGAACGGTTAAGTACCATTAGGCTCCCCCCGCGCCGCCCCGCCGAAGGGCTTCCCAGGTGGCGCTAGTGGTAAAGAACCCTCCTGCCAGTGCAGGAGATGAAAGAGACAGGAGTTCGATCCCTGGGTCAGGAAGATCCCCTGGAGGAGGAAATGGCAACCCACTCCAGTATTCTTGCTTGGAGAATCCCAGGGACAGAGGAGCCTGGCCGGCTGCAGTCCACAGGGTTGCAGAGTCGGGCACGACTGAGCACACCCAGCTCAGGCCCCCAGGAAAGCTTGCAGGAGAGGGACGGAAAGTTCCCCCAGATGAGATGGCTTCCAGAGAAGAAAGTTGCCTTTCCCAGGCTCTGAGAAGTGGGCATGCGGGGCAGAAAGAACCAGCGGAGGCTGGGAATGCAGTAGTGGTGTGCTGGGAACCCTTTCCGGAAAGTTGTCTTAAAGCCACTGTTTTCCCCCCCATCTCTGATAAATCACTGGAAGGAAAGGCAATGAATTTTTTTCTGACAATCAGTTCTTACTGGGGGCCCAAGCTTCGTTTGCAAGTGAAAGGGCTGCTGTTGGAGTCGTGGACATCACAATGGGCCCTGCCTCTTTTCACATCAAAGTGTAAAAGAATCTCCAGGGGTGATTAATGGGGGCTGCTGGACTCATTACTTGTAAACAAAGCTGAGGGGTGACCTCAACATTTTTTTTTTTTAATTAAAAGAAAACAGGGTTTCCTAGCGGAGAGCCATGGGTCTGCTCTCCATTTGAATTTTGACGGCTCGCACTGGAGATCTTTGTTAAGGTTACAGAGAGGCAGCCTGTGTTACCCAGGGTTCGAAAATGCCCTCCCCTCCACCGCCGGCCCCCACCCCCCTCCAGGTACCCTGTGAGGTCGAAGACTGAAGTCTTGGCTCCAGCTTTATTTTTGTTGCCAGAAGGGGGAACAGGGCAGAAACTATTGAGCCCTCTTTCTCTAGGGGAGACTGAGGGCTTAGACCCCTCCTCTGTTCTTTTCCCACCCAGCATCAAGAGAAAAACGCCTTCCTCCCATGCAAGGCAGAAAGAGGTCAGTTTTAAAGTAAATTCCTAGAACTTTGCCCAGAAGTCCAAAGACTGTTTTCAAGTTTACATTTCAAGTTAGTACTCCTTTCATTTCTGTAGTACGAGGCTTGTCATTGGATTGAAACTTTGAACCAAAATTACAGTATTTGAACATTTCATGTTCACCATTTATACTGAAAGCAATACTATTAAAACACTGTTATTAGCACGAGAAATCTAGCATTTTATGGACCCAAGATCTAGAAACTGCTCTTTAAATTCAACCCTGCAGCTGAAGGTCCACCTTCGAATAAACTTTATTTCCAGTGTCCCCATCTTCCCATCAAACTTATCTCTCTCTTGCTGTTCTTTCCCTTGGCTTCTTTGTTGGAGTCGGTCCAAGCCTTAGCCAGATTTTAAATAGATGGGGGGCCAGAGTGACCCTTTGTAACCCAAGTGGAACCTGTATGGCTTTGGGCACCCAAGAATTCGAATGTGTTTACTCACTTCCCAAGTGTTTGGTAATCACCTTCTGAGTATATCTTCTAAACAAGTTGTAAGATTTGAGAAAGGAGCAGAGGTCACAGCTGGAGGGGTAGAGAGGAGCTCTCTTCCAGCTGAGCCGTTTTCAAGTAGAGATAAGAGAATGTCCAAGGACTTCTTTCCCCGAGATATGGAGTGGTGTGAATGGGGGGGACGCTCCTTGTTGACACGGCTTTGTGAGTTCAGATGCCAACAGCAGACTTCAAGTCTGTTCTGCATTGTCTTGCTAGAAGCCTGTGGCAGGGAAGTCCTTTATGAGCTCTGGTTTGAAACTGAGGCTTGGGCCAGAAATCCTCTTGGTTGACCTTCTTTTCTGGCCTCGTTGTTGTTTAGTCACTAAGTCGTGTCCAACTCTTGTGGCCCATGGACTGTAGCTCACCAGGCTTCTCTGTCCGTGGGATTTCCTAGGCAAGGATACTGGAGTAGGCAGCCACTTCCTTCTCCAGGGGATCTTCCCGACCGAGGGATTGAACCCACATCTTCTGCTTGGCAGGTGGATTCTTTACCACTGAGCCACCTGGGAAACCCTCTGACTTTGTAAAGGAGTACTAAATAAAACCTTCCTGGGAGATGGCTTCAGCATGGCTCCAGTAGTCAGAGAAACATGCATCCTCTTCTCCTGCAGGACCAAAGCCAATATCTTAAAAAAAAATACTTATGTTTATTTTATTTGGCTGTGCTGGGTCTTAGTTGCAGCATATGGGTTCAAGTTCCCTGACCAGGAATTGAACCTGGGCCCCCTGCATTGGGAGCATGGAGTTCCAGCCAGTGGACTGCCAGGGACGTCTTCAAAGCCAGTGTTTTTCTCCTGGGGTGTGGAAGGTGGGGTGGAGACAAGGAAGGATGGCAAGGGATAGGGATGACTCATGAGCTGCTGACCAGAAAGGGATGGATTAATTTTAAAATTGAAAGCTGGAAGTGGTGTGCATCCTGAGACGAGTTAGAGCTGTTGTGCTCTCGGGGTGGTGACGTGTGTGCTCTGCCCCGGATCACTTTGCAGTCTGTAGAGCATTGCACACATGGCAGGTGGTGACCCTGTGCATAACTCAAGCTCTCAGCCGTTAGAAGCTGAAGCAGTTCTCCTTTTAAATTATCTTTAACATCCGGCAGAAATGTCATGCCCTCTGCACTTGATAACTGAGATATGAAATCACCCTTAATTTAAGAATGGAGGTGTTGATATTCAAAGGAACAGAGAATATTTAATAAATGAGAGCAAGGAATATACCTTATTTGTCTAGAAAACATGTCTGAAAATATGTGTTCGTTGTGAAGGACAAAGAGTTGGGAGTCAAGGCAATGAATGAAATGAGAAGACACTTGGAAAAGTTTTTAATATCAGTGTTACTTTTCTTCTCTGTTCTCCTGTTGCCAACTCAAAGTAGGGATTCAGGTGAGTAGAACACTTCTTCCAGGCTCGCTGAGATTCCACCCTTAAATTTTCACCTGGAGAGGCATCCCAGTTTAAGGGAAAGTGAGTTTATTTTGAAGTCAGTGAGAGTTGGGCTTGAACTCGAGGCCTAACTAGATGTGTAATGCTGGGAATTTACTGACCCTCCCCAAATTCTTACTTCCTTCATCTGTAAAATAATATAATGAGAACTGCATGAGATAATGTATTTTTTAAAACCCTAGTACCTGCACTGAATCAGTATTTAATAAATAGTCACTTGCTTCCCTTTCTGTTGACCCGCCTCAGAGAATCTGAACTCAGTGATGTTCTTTTTTCCCCCCAATATTTATTTGTTTGGCTGTGCTGGGTCTTAGTTGTGGCATGTGGGATCTTTTTTTCTTTCACTTGTGGCATGCAGGATCTTTAGCTATGGCATGCAGGATCTCAGTTGCAGCACAGGAGCCCTCAGTAGCCGCATGTGGGATACAGTTCCCTGACCAGGGATCAAACCCAGGGATCAAACCCCTGCATTGGGGGTATGTGGAGTCTTAGGCACTGGACCACCAGGGAAGTCCCTGAACTCAATGATGTTCTTAAAGTCCCTGGCGGCGGCAGTGGTTTAGTGTCTAAGTCATGTCTGCCTCTTTGCGACCCCGAGGACTGCAGCCCACCAGACTCTTGTGTCCATGGGATTTCCCAGGCAAGACTACTGGAGTGAGTTGCCATTTCCTTCTCCAGGGCATCTCCCTGACCCAGGGATTGAACCCAAGTCTCCTGCACTGGCAGGTGGATGCTTTACCAGTGGGCTACCAGGATAGGCCTTTTCCCCATCACGGTTTAATTTTCGTGTGTGTGGGGGGCGCACTGCGCAGGGTCTTCACCGTGGTACCGGGGCTCTTGGTTGGGGTGTACAGCCTTCTTTAGCTGCAGGTTGTGGCTGTAGTTAGTTGTGGCTGGGTTAGTTGCCCCTCGGCTTGTGGAATCTTAGTTCCCCAACCACGGATCGATCAGAGTCCCCTGCACTGGAAGGCGAATTCTCAATCGCTGGACCACCAGGGGAGTCCCCCAGCATTTTTTGTATTACAGTTCTGTTCAGATTATTGTGTGGTTTCTCTCTGCTGATTAAGCCTCGGCCAGTATGACCTCTGGTGCTTGTTTCTCTCAGTCTCAGTGTTACATCACACATCTGTGTAAATTGTATATTTCTTTCACACTGGAGGTCTGTTTAATCTTTGCGCATTATCTCTGTGCTTTGCAAATAACCAGCCATTTAATGAGTGATTGACTTTGTGGCTGTTGTAGTCATGGCTGTCATAGGGATGGAGGATGGATGATGGTTATAATGGGTATTTATTTGCCCTTTCTTGGAAAAACAGCCCAAACTTCTTGCTCTATTACTAATGGGTTAACTCGGTGTTTCTGTGAGATCCCGTAGCTATTGAGGCAATTGGCTTGTTGACCCAAGTGTTGAAAACTACACTTTAAGGCCCGTGTATAAAGTTTTCAGAATTGTGTAAACAGTAATTTACTGCTACCGATTTGTCTTTGTTGACCTTTTAAAAACAAATGGCTTCAAAGCACAGCAAGCCTTATAAGCAATGATGCTTAAAAAGTCACCTGTATTTCACTTTTCAGGCTAATCTGTCAAAGTCATCTTGCAGCAATGTTTTCATCTGTTTTGAAACAGACGTGTGAGGCTCTACACACGTACTTGCTGAGCCAGTTCTCAACCCAGGAGCCAGGGAGAAGTGGAGTAGCCCATAGGGAGAATGTTTTCTCTCCTCCTTTGGCATCATAAATCTGTGTCCAGGAAAGCAGTGCCGCCAGAGGACCTGGAGGATTGGCTGCGTTTTGGAGATAGATACTCCACTGTGGCTCAAGAAAGGAAATATTAACATGGGGAATCATTATGTGGCTAGTGGGCATTTGTGAATTCAGGGCTTCCCCCATGGCTCAGCAGATTAAAAATCTGCCTGCAGTGCAGGAGACACAGGAAACATGGATTCAGTCTTTAGGTCAGGAAGATCCCCTGGAGGAGGAAATGGCAACCTGCTCCAGTATTCTTGCCAGGAAAATCCCATGGACAGTGGAGACTGGCAGGCTATGGTCCTTAGAGTCACAAAGAGTTGAGCACAACTGAGCACCAGCACAGAAAGAGTTATCTGGTTCAGCCATTCAGCTGGTTGATCCTCTAAGAGGTGCCCATTTCAGCTCCTGGGTATTTGCATCTACCTTCCCTCACCCCTGCTCAATCTTCTCCATCAGCGTTTGTCTGTCATTGCCCAATTCTTGGAACCATCATCCCCTACTTGCACCCACGCAGATGACCTTTACACATGAGAAACAACATTTCTCTTCTCTCTGAAGACAGAGGATATGTTAAAACGCCCAGTGTGAAAAAGTAGAGGGTAATAATTTGTATGAAGAAAATGTTGCGGTCTCCTTTCAAAAGGGTTCACACCTGGCATCCTTTGAATTAGGGAGTGGGTGTGATTTGTTTTTTTGAAATCTAATAAAACTGTGTTTTGGGTGGATGTGCTTTTTATCTTCCCCATCTCCCCGAGGTGACAGTTTCTGAAGAGAGTGACTTAGTAATCTGGGACTTACATGCAGACTTACATGCACATCAGCAAATGCTGAGCACCTAGTGTGTGGGAGTGCCGCACATTGGACATACGATGTGGATATTCCACCCCTCCCTCCCTGATCCTTTCTTGGGGACTCCTCCTAGCTTGGAAGCTCCTTACCATTCTGATGGGCCTCTTTCACTTTTGTGTAAAACTCCCTCTTTTCCCACCTGATAAAAAGCTGTCACTTCTCAGACCTCTGTCTGTGACTCCCTTCCTCCTTACGCCACAAGTGTTCTCTGCACAATCACCACCCCTCCCGGCCCCACCCCTGTCCTCCCATCTCTGGATTTTTGTGCCAGGAGCTACTTCCAGAGTGCCATCACTTCCCTGAGTGGTTTCCTCTCCGCCTCTAAGTGCTAGTGGTTATCTCCCAGCCTAACTTGATGGTTCCTCAATGGGAGAAACTTGATTATATTAGGTTTCCCCTATGTTCATTGCTTCCTTACTTTAAAAACCTGCAGGGCTTCCTATTACCTACAGTTTAGAGATTGAATCCCTTAATAGAGCATTCAAATCCTCCATCCTCTGGGCCTCAGCTTTGTCTTTTCTTTTTTTTTTTTTTTGCTTGTGCTGGGTCTTCAGTGCTGCACAGACTTTCTCCAGTTGTGGTGAGTGGAGGCTACTCTCTATTGCAACGAACAGGCTTCTCTTTGTGGCGGTTTCTGTTGCAGAGCAAGGGCTCTAGGGTGTTCGGGCTTCAGTAGTTGCGGCACATGGGCTCAACAGAAGCAGTACTCAGGCTCTGGAGCACAGGTTCAATAGTTGCTACACAGCATTGAGAGGTCTTCCCAGACCAGGGATGGAACCCCTGTCTCCTGCTTTGGCAAGCAGATTCTTTACCACTGAGCCACCAGTGGTTCCCCACCAGGAAAGCCCCCTCAGTCTTAAAGCCTCATCTCCCATCACTTCTGTCTTTCTGCCAGCCCTGCTGCCTGGCTGTACAGAAGTTCTCACAATTCCATATACAAACCTTGCTGTTTCAAATACCAGGCCTTGGCATATGCTATGCCTTCCTCCCATCCCTGCTTCATTCACTCATTCCTTGATTTGTAAGTCCTGTCAGGGAGGTACAGAGCTTTACAGGAGCATATAGGAAGGGCTTCCCTGGTGGCTCAGATGGTAAAGAATCTGCCTGCCAATGCAGGAGACCCAGGTTCGATCCCTGGGTTGGGAAGATCCCTGGAGAAGGGAGTGGCTACCCACTCCAGTATTCTTGCCTGAAGAATTCCATGGACAGAGGAGCCTGGTGGGCTACAGTCCATGGGGTTGAAAAGAGTTGGACACGACTGAAACTATCACAAAGGAAGGGCAGGCACCTAAATGTAGATTTAGAGAATAATCAGGGAAGACTTCTTGGAGGAAGTGATGGTTAGGCAGAAAATTAATGTATGTTGAGGAGTTAATCAGTTGAAAAAGTTGGGTGGTAGAATGAGAAGACAAATGTATTCCAGGTGGAAAGGAATTATACTTCTGAAGATTTGGATAAAAAGCATAGGGTTCTTTGAAGGAACTTTGTGAACTTAAGTGCTGCTGGAACGTGGAGCACCAGGCCAGGAACTGATTTGGGGGGCATGCTAAAAAATTCGACTTTATGGGGAAACCATCAAAGAATTTTAAGTAGATTAATGGTAGATTAGCTTTTCAAAGGTTACTTGTTAAGTGGGGAATGGAGTTTAGTGTGGCTGAAGTAGAAGCTCAGAAACCAGTGAGGGGCCTATTAAGTAGTCCCTCAGGAGAGATGGAGAGAACAGACTGGATTCTGGATAATTGGGGGGAAATAACAGCAACAGCAACAAAAGGATATGTAGGTGGTTGGATGTAAAGGGTGTGTAAAAGAGAAGGATCAAGAGAAGTCCTAACTTCTTGGCTTTGTTCCTGGGAGATGCTATGATAGTGATGAGGAAGACAGATGATGCTACATGTTCTTTGGGGGAGAGTGTAGTTTGAGAGGCCTGTGAAAATTCTTGCAAGTGGAAATGTTAAGTGGGTAATTGGTTATACAAGAATGGAGCTCACTGGAGAAGATCTGGGCTCAGGATGTATATTATTCTGTAGAAATTGAATCAGAGTTGTACATGAGATTCCCAAGGAGAGTAAGAGGGTGAAAATGCCTAAGAACAGGAAACTAATCAGCAAGAAAGCTCAAGAAGATTGAAAGGTACCGTCAGAGAAGTGGGAGGAAAACCAGGAAACTATTATTACCTTGCGGGCCAAGAGAAGAGACCCTAGTGGTTCAGAGCATCTGATGCTATTCAGCTGCTGCTTCAGTGACCCCTTCTGTGCAACTTCTTCTCTCACTTGCCAGCATTAATGGACCTGTGCCTCTCAAAGATACAATATTTTGTCATTTATTTCTTCAGTTGCTTTTATATTTATCTTTCTTACAAGATTCTATCATTGAACAGCTGATTAAGAGCTGTCATCTTCGTGCCTCCCAGGGCTGGCATTGTACCTAGACTCAGAAGATACTCAATGAACTAATTAAATAATTTAAAGATAAATAATAAGAATTGGCCTCTACCCATCAAGAAATGGTAATGCCTCTTAGTGATTTGCCTGACGTTTTTCTCTCTGGAAAATTTACGACATGCTTTTAAATATATCAACATTCCTTCGTAGCCCCTTGTAGAATTTCCTACACCCATAATGGCAGGTGTATGACATTTCCCTGCGGTCTTTGCCCATCACAAGAACCACGCTTCTTTTTTTGTTTGTTTTAATTGAAGCATAGGTGATTCCCTGGTGGCTCTGTGGTAAAGAATATGCCTGCAGTGTAGGGGATGCATGAGATGTGGGTTCAGTCTCTGAGTTGGGAAGATAACCCTGGAGAATGAAATGGCAACCCACTCCAGTATTCTTGCCTGGAAAATCCCATGGACAGAGGAGCCTGGACAGAGGAGCCTGGCAGGCTCCAGTCCATGGGGTCTCAAAAGAGTCAGACACAGCTTAGTGATTAAGCAACAGAAGAATAATTTATTTACGATATTAGTTTCAGGTGTAACATACTGGTTCACTATTTGTATAGATTATACTCCACTTAAAGTTATTACAGAACAGTAGCTGTGTTTCCTTGTGATGTACACTGCAACCTTGTTACCCATCTGTTTTATGCATAGTACTTTTTATCTCTTTATCCCCTACCCCTATCTTGCTTCCCATCGTCCCTCTCCCCAGTGGTGACCACAAGTTTGTCTTCTGTTATCTGTGAGTCCGTTTCTGCCTCCTCATGTATATTCATTTTATTTTTTAGATTCCATGTAGAAGTGGTAACAGAAGAGTATTTGTCTTAGGAACCATGCTCTTGTGACCTTCCATGGGAGGCTTACACTAGGGGAGTCTGGGAAATGGCAGGTCTTGTGAAAATAAGCTAATCAGTGGGTGGTAGGTAAGCTGAGGGAAAAGATTTACGAGCCACATCCTGTTCTGGAAAGCCGCTGCTGGGGATGGGAGAGTGGGAGAAACTGCTGTGTAAATTACAAAGGCAGTTCAGGAAATGCAGTCTGCCCTGGAGGGTCTCAGGGGGACCCGTATGGATCCCTTTTCGCATAACACGTGGGTGAAGGAGAATTGGTAGGAGTAAGTCTGCATGGGGCTTAGTCTGGGTTGTGATCAGCCATCTCTCAGAAGGTGGAAAAAGGACAGAGGACAGAGAGAAGGCACGGTGGGCCCCAGAATCATCTGTGGTTTCATAAGTGCTTGCAGAATCAACGGAGGGAGAAGGAGCCATTTGGTAGAAGCAGAAGATCTCATTTATCGGCCTCAGCTCTCACACAGTGCCCTCTGCACGGAGTGCCTCTCTGTTGCTTCATTAATGTGGGTAGGTTTCTGTTCTGGCTCCAGATATGTAGGTGAGATTCTCATGTCTTAGCTAGAGGGTGAATTATTTGGCCTGAATTGTATGTTGTTGTTGTGGCGGTGGTTGTTTTTTGTTTTGCAATGAAAGACACTCGAATGAGTTCCTTGGTAGGAGATTGGATTCTACGTTAGCTAGATCTACGAAATAGAAAACTGAGTAGTTATTAAAAAGGATCAGATAATTCTATGTGTATCAACATAGCATGATATACTACGTAAATTATGGAATAGAATCCAAGGTATTGTCTGTTTTTATGGCTAGAAGTATAGAGCTCTATCTGTGGCTCTAGTGGTAAAGTACCCCGCCCCTGCCAGTGGAGGAAACATAAGGGATGTGAGTTCGATCCCTGGGTCGGGAAGATTCCCTGGAGAAGGAAATGGCAACCCATTCCAGTATTCTTGCCTGGAGAATCCCATGGACGGAGGAGCCTGGTGGGCTATGGTTAAGGGATCGCAAAGAGTTGGACACGACTGAAGTGACTGAGAATGCATGCATCTATCTAGACAAACATGCATTATAATGAATCTGAAAGGACAAGCCCCAACCCTTGCAACATTAATTTTCTTGGGAATAGAATTATTCTGGTTGCTTAGTGGAATAATTTTTTATTCATGATGTGCATATATTAATTTTGTAGTCAGGTTTAAGATATTAATGAATGTTTTCTGAAATATTTGAAAAACTGAACAAATGGTCCCTCATCCTGCCACTTCCTTAAGAAAATTAAAATATTACACATTCATTTATTCATCCAATAAATATTTGTGCTCCCATTGTATTCCAGGCATCGGTCTGTGAGATGAGGCTATAGCAGTAAATAAAACCCACATGCTTCTACTTTTCTGGTGCTCATGTCCATAGGAGACAAAGAGTAAATATGCAACAGGTCAGGTTATAAAGCAGGATTGGTGAGGGTAATTAGTGTTGGGTCTATGAGGGAAAGTTATGCTATTTTCTTTTAGGTCATCAGGAAAGGCCTGCTCTCTGATCAGGCAGTATTTAGACAGAGACCTGAAGGAGATAGGCCAGACTAGGAAGTTGGGGGTGGGGAAGACTTTTCAGGTAGAGGGAGCCTGTGCAAAGACCCTGAGACAGTGTGTACTCTGCAAGGCAGCCAGGGTGAGGGGGGTGGGTGTGGTTGGATGAGAGAGCTAGCAGGAGGCCAGATTGTAGAGACCCCGGTAGCTATTGGAAGTGAGAGTGGAAAACCATTTGAGTGTTTTCATCAGAGGAGTAGCACTAAATGTCTCCATTGTGGGCATGAACAAAAGCAGCTTAGGTGAAACTGTCTCTGCCTCTCATTTCACACAGAAAGTCTAAGGTTTGGTGGTAGTGGTTTAGTTGCTCAGTCATATCCCACTCATGCGACCTCATGGATTGTAGCCCACCAGACTCCTCTGTCCATGGGTTTTCTCAGGCAAGAATACTGGAGTGGGTTGCCATTTCCTTCATCCAGGGGATCCTCCCAACCCAGGGATCGAACCCAGGTCTCCTGCACTGCAGGCAGATTCTTTACCCACTGAGCCATATGGGGACCCAACAGGAACATAAAACATTACAGAGTAGGGATCAGGTCCTGACTTCTAGTTGTCACTTCAGCACTCTGTTACACAGATAAGGCTATCCAGCCAGAGAATTTCCATTTCCTAGTATATGATGGGAGAAGGCAATGGCAACCCACTCCCGTACTCTTGCCTGGAAAATCCCATGGACAGAGGAGCCTGGTAGGCTGCAGTCCATGGGGTCGCTAAGACTCGGACATGACTGAGCAACTAATGCTTAAAGGATCTTCAAGAGAAGAAAAGAGGGAGGCAGTGGTGCTCAGTGCTCTGTGATGACTTAGATGGGTGGGATGGGAGGCGGGGGTGGGAGGGAGGCTCAAGAGGGAGGGGATATGTGTATATATGTAGCTGAAACTAACACAACAGTGTTAGTTTATACTGCAGAAACTAACACAACATGGTAAAGCAGTTATACTCCAATAAAAACAAAAGAACAACAAAACACTGCACTGTGTTCTTTCAGAGTTACGGCAATACTAAGTCTTCAAGGAGTTTACAGTCTGTTGGGTATGACAGGCAAAAGCACAGATGTTACAGAGACGCACAGATGACCTGGAAGTGCAAAGGAGAGAAAGATGGGTTAGGAAGGGAGGGTATGTGATAGGCTTCATGAAGGAGGTAGCAGTTGAATGGGGTATTGAAGTTTGGGGAAAAGCCTTGCTCAAGGGACAGCCAGTGGAGTGACATGGAAGGAAAGAGGTTTAGGGGGAATGGTCTATTTCATCTGGATTAAAGTCTTCCCTGGTGGCTCAGATGGTAAAGAATCTGCCTTCAGTGCAGGAGACCCAGGTTCCGTCCCTAGATTAGAAAGACCCTCTGGAGAAGAGAATGGTTATCCACTCCAGTATGCTTGCCTGGAGAACTTCATGGACAGAGGAGCCTGGCAAGCTACAGTCCATGGGATCGCAGAGTCAGACACGACTGAGCAACTAACGCTTAAAGGATCTTCAAGAGGAGAAAAGAGGGAGGCAGTGGTGCAATGGGTTCATTGCATCTAAGCCTTCCGTGTCACTGTTCAACACAATAGCTGCTGGCCACGTGTGGCTGTTGTGCCCTTGCAGTGTGTCTGGTCTGAACAGAGACCAGTCCTGATGTCCTGAAAATGCACAGTACGCACAGATTTCAAAGACTTGGTCTGGAGAAAAATGTCAAAGATCTCATCATTTAGATTGGTTACAAGTTAAACAATGAAAACACTTTGGGGATATATTGGTTTTAAATGAAACATACTTAGAATTTACCGCACTGGCTTCTTTTTACGATTTTAATGTGGCTCCTGGCCAATTTAAAATTGCTAGTTGTAGCTGCCAGTATTCTCTTGGTCACAGCTGATCTAGGCTAAGCCTGCCTGGTAGCTTTGGAAGTGAGAGTAAAAGCAGGGCAAATGGAAAGAAGGGAAGGGATGGAAGAAAACTGGGAATGACCAAGCTGTAGGATTTACACTTACTGGTTTTGGGAGGTCAGAGACACCCCTGAGGCATCTGGCCCTGATGTTGCAATTGACCTGAAGAAGTGCTCTGCAGCACGGAGGCGTTGGAGGGAGGAGGACAATGATTTCATTTTGGTCCTGTTAATCACAGGCTGTGCTTGCTGTAGGGAGGTTCCTTTGGCAGCAAAAAGTGGAGCTGGCAGAGGCCAGAGGCAGGGAGACCAGTTAGGTTGGGTCCTATGCCCCCATCACACCTGGCAGCTGCAGCCTCTGGGAGGAGGGGTCAGGATGAAAGTGTGATACACTGGAAATAATGCTTAGTAAGTTATGCTGAATTTTACATTGGGCTTTCCAAATTCCCATTTTTCCCCCTTAAATTCCCGCACCCTTTGCAGTAGGGGAAAAAAGGTGTGCAAATTATGGTGTGACCCTCCAATTTTAATGCAAATATTTAGACTAGCACAGCAGCTTACCTTTCTCCTTATTATTTTTGGAAGGAGATTGATTTGGTAGAGATGGGAAATTTCCAACTCAGATTTGCTTAGCTTTATTTCCTAGAATCAGAAGATGACTAAGAAAGTTTTTACTGGACTCTACTCATGGTCCAATGGTAAAGAATCTGCCTGCCAATGCAGAGGAGAAGGCAATGGCGCCCCACTCCAGTACTCTTGCATGGAAAATCCCATGGACGGAGGAGCCTGGTGGGTTGCAGTCCATGGGGTCGCTAAGAGTTGGACACGACTGAGCGACTTCACTTTCAGTTTTCACGTTTATGCATTGGAGAAGGAAATGGCAACCCACTCCAGTGTTCTTGCCTGGAGAATCCGAGGGACGGGGAGCCTGGTGGGCTGCCGTCTATGAGGTCGCACAGAGTCGGGCATGACTGAAGTGACTTAGCAGCAGCAGCAGCAGCCAATGCAGAGGACGCAAGTTCGATCCCTGGTCTGGGAAGATTCCATCTACCTCAGGGCACCTGCGTCCAAGTGCCGTAATAACTTAAGCCCGTGCTCTAGAGTGTGTGCTCCACAGCAAGGGAACCCAGTGCAATGAGAAGCCGGCGAATTGCAACTAGAGAAAGCCCACAAGCAGCAACAGAGACCCGGCGCAGCCAAAAATAATATAACTTTTAAAAAGGATGAAAAAAGAAAGTTTTTATTATGAAAGCTTCCCCCTCCCCTTTTTTGGAGGTTTTTCATTGATTCATTCATTGAGCAAGTACTTACAGAATATTTAAAATCTGGTGTGTCAAAGATGATCAAAATATGAGGGGTCCCTGTCTGTTGAAGCAGGAAGATAGGTGCACACATGAATTATGAAACTGTGATAAATGCTAAAACAAAGTGTTGATAAAGTGTTACAGGACCACAGAAGGAGCTGACATGTTGTGTGTGTGGTCTTTCTGCAAAGAACCAAGATTCTCCTGATTCATTTTTGCTTTCATTTTTGGGGGGTGGGGCGGAGGGGCTTTGGTCTCATACCATCTTGTTTGAGGCATTGCTGTGGCAGAATTCCACTTAGTCCTACTTAAACTTGAGAGTTTTTATAAATGCAGGGATTTATATTAAATATAGACTCCTTCTTGTGGCATTCCCACCGTTGTCATTTTGGTTGCTGTGAGGTCGCTTTTCTTCTAAGATTTTAACTGCAGATGAAGGGATTAGACAGGAAATGCCATCAAGAATGGCTAACTTGTGATTTCCTGAAAGGGTGGTATGTCTTCTAATTAACAGTATTCATATTGAGTATCTTGAAAGCCAGCAATGTGAAACCACAGGAAAGCATTTGGGATACACTTAAAAGAAAAAGCTGGATATAATGTTTTGGTCACATGGGTTGCATTCAGAAAATAACTTTGTTGACTAGCTCAAGATGAGGGTCACAACACAAAGATGAAGCTAGCAGGTTGTGGTATGGGGATTCTGCCATCCTTTCTGGTCTCAGATTCCAGGCCCCCTTTTTTTCCCGGTCTTATGAATGCTATTGACAGTCCCACCTGGAGGACTTCGCTGGTAGTCCAATGGTTAAGACTCCATGCTTCCCATGGAAGGGCCATGTGTTCCATCCCTGGTCAGGGAACTAAGATCCCATATGCCATGGTCAAATTTATATATATATAAAGACGGCTCCAGTTCTTATACCTCTAGCTGACTCCTGTTGCCTCCACCCCCTTCATCTACTGGAAGGATCTTTCTAAAACCATTACTGCTTTAAAAACTCTTACTCGGTCATTGCTGCCTAAAGAAAAATACTGCAGGCATCTGCAGCCTGCTGGGCACCCACCTCTTTCGTGCTTTCTCTGCTTCTCTCCTGAGCTGTTCTAGTGCAGCATGACTTTTCATTGTTTTTCCCTAAAAGCCATGTCTTCTCCTGTCTCCTGTGTTTCTGACCATGTTGGTCCCAGGCCGGGAGTCATCTTCCAGCGCTACTTTGTTTTCCTAGGGAAATTCTATTTATCCTACCTTAACCTTTATTTCGGAGAAGACAATGGCACCCCACTCCAGTACTCTTGCCTGGAAAATCCCATGGACGGAGGAGCCTGGTAGGCTGCAGTCCATGGGGTCGCTAAGAGTCAGACATGACTGAGCGACTTCCCTTTCACTTTTCACTTTCATGCATTGGAGAAGGAAATGGCAACCCACTCCAGGGTTCTTGCCTGGAGAATCCCAGGGATGGAGCCTGGTGGGCTGCTGTCTCTGGGGTAGCACAGAGTCAGACACGACTGAAGCAACTTAGCAGCAGCAGCAGCAGCAGCCTTTATTTGGTTTCAGTTCAACAAAAGTTTATTGAGGGCTTCCTGTGTGCTGTGTGCCAGGGATACAGAACTCATTAAGACAGTTTTTCTTTTTAAAGGATTTAATAGTGTAAGGAGGCAGATAGACAAGTATTTGTTAGTATTTCCTATGTCCTAGGGTTGGGTGTTGAAAATATACTGACAAGAGTTACACTTCCTGCCCCTCATGAAGCATATATTCTAGTGGGAGAGACACATCAAATTTTAAAAATGGATCTGTGAGACATACTATGAGCAAGGGACAGCCATTGATCTGAGAAAGCAAGTAACCTGGGTGAGTAGGAAAATCAATTCTTTTTGAAGCATTGAAGTGGCTGTGCTGCTGGGCGTGTGGGATCTTAGTTGCCCAACCAGAGATAGAACCTGTGCCCCCTGCAGTGGAAGCTCGGAGTCTTAACCACTGGACCATCAGGGAAGTCTCCTGGAAAATCAGTTTTAGATAAAATAGATAAAAATGCCACCTCTCTAATTTTTAAAAAGACATTAAAAAAAATAATTCCAGTAAAGCATAGCAAAGGTTAATTATCACAGGAAGGGGATGACAGAGGATAAGATGGTTGGATGGCATCACTGACTCAGTGGACATGAGTTTGAGTAAACGGGGAGTTGGTGATGGACAGGGAGGCCTGGTATGCCGCAGTCCATGGGTTTGCAAAGAGACACGACTGAGCGACTGAACCGAACTGAAGTAGAGAAGACCTATTGGTAGAATGTAAATACAGTTGACGAGTTATAATCCATTGTGATACACTCAGTGATGGAGGGATGTAACAAAAGATACTTTGATCATGGGAGGGGCACCCACAGTTTTTATCGTGATGCAGAGGAAGCGTTTGGTGAGGGGTGGCTGATGGGCTTCCCATGCAGAAGTGCAAAGGTTTGAAGCAATTTGAGTTGTGTTCACAGAATTTAAAGTAGTTCGATATTGTCGAAGCTTTATAGTGCAAAAAAGCCTAGAGGCAGGACTTGAGGCAGAGAAATAGGTGGTTACAAAAGGAACCCTGAGTGCCAGAGCTGGGCTCAGAGCTCGGCCCATGCCCACTATCTAGGACAGGTTTTTTGTTTTTTTTTTTAATTCTGTAACACAGTTTCTTCATCTGTAAAACTGAGATGATGGTAGCAGCAACCTCATCAGGTCATTGTAAGGATTAAGTACTTATAATAAAATGCTCAGAACCGTGTCTAGCACACAGGGTGGTGGGTGTGAATTTGCACTGACTTACTGTAAACCCTTGAATTTGCAGTGGAGTGACTCGCTCATGGGTCTCTCTTTCAAGCCATTTTAGAGGGAGTGTGAGCGTGTGTGAGCGTGTGTATTGGGGAGGAAGGGGCTGGAGCTGAATTTTTGTGGGTTCTCTGAGCTCACCTTTCCCCCTCATTCCCAGCATAATTACTTGTTCCTCCACCTGTGTTCCCACAATGTTTTTTCTCCGTGGTGGCCTTTTCCCATTGTGTTTTATGGTTTGAATTTCTCACAGTAGACTGAGTTCCCTCAGGGTGTTAAGGACTCTGGGTTACTCATCTTTACATGCCAGTGCCAAGAATAGTGCCCAACACTGGGCATACTGGGTGCCTCAGGAGTGTTTGTTGCATTTGTTTGAAAGGTTTATTAGGGAGTTGCCGCAACTTATAATTTCAGGAGAAAGAGCCTCCCATGGAAAAGTCTGGGCATGTTGCTATGGCAGGGTGTTTTCATTCTTTCATACACCAAATATTTATTGAGTGCCTACCGCACATGGTGCTGTGGGGGTACGAAGATGAATCAGCCGTGTATTCTGCCCTGGGTTGTGTTGACTCTTACAATCTTAATTGTGGGTGTGAGGGAAAAGGTAAATGGTTGCTGATAGGTTTAATGAGAACTAAGCTATGAAGTGGTTTAGTTGTATTGGGGTTTTGTTTAGATGTCTAATTACTTCGATCAAAGAATCTCTGAGTGATTTGTGTTTTTTTTTTAATGCTGTCTCATTGGTGGTTTTAGCTCATTTCTCATTGTTACATTTCATGTTTATATCATGACAGACTCTGTCTAGAAAATTGCACAGTGTAAAGTTTCACAGGAAGCCTGCTCCTTTCTCAGATTGTAATCCTATATAGAAAGGATTCCACCCATGTGGGTTGGGGGCTATATCCTTGGCCTTGGACAAAATACCTTCCTGGATTCTTTATTTTTGAATGACTTTTTCTTGGACTCCTTAATCAGTGTTCGATATTACATTAGATTAGAGGCACTTAGTTACAGGTTTTTATTACAGTAGTTTTAGGCTTTTGCCATGTTTGATTCTCCCCTGGGGAAGGAAATGGCAACCCTCTCCAGTATTCTTGCCTAGAAAATCCCACTGACGGAGGAGACTTTGGGCTACAGTCCAAGGATTCCAAAGAGTCAGACACCACTGAGCAACAAACACTTTCACTTTCACTTAGGCTATTGCTGAGCTTCCCAGGTGGTGCTAGTGGCAAAGAACCTGCCTGCAAATGCAGGAAACAGTGAGACGTGGGTTCGATCCCTGGGTTGGGAAGATCTCCCGGAGGAGGGCATGGCAACCCACTCTAGTATTTCTGCCTGGAGAATCCCATGGACAGAGGAGCCTGGAGGGCTACAGCCCGTCAGGTTGCAAAGAATTGGAGACGACTGAGGCGACTTAGCATGCCTGCAGGTTTTTGCTTGTATCTGTCTCTGCTTTTGTCATCATAATTCTCTGGTACCTATAGGCTATTCTACCACTTTTTTTTTTTTTTTTAATGGAAAAGGCAGGCTTGCTCTGCTGTGACCATTTATTACTCTTTCCTTAAACTACCTCTCAAGCCTAGAAAACCCTTTCTCTTTTAGCCCAATGAACTACTCCATATTGAAAGTTGTATCAGATGCTCTCAACTCCAGTGCTGTGCAGACCACTGGGGTACCAAATAAACTGTTCATCCTTGGCCTTCCCGTACCCTCTGGCCATGTGTGTTAGCATAGCAGGACCAGGTCCCAGGGCACCAGACCCCTCAAATGTGTGTTGATTAGATAAACTGGCATGAATAAAGCCTGTGTGTGTGTGTGTGTGTGTGTGTGTGTGTGTGAGTAAGGAAGGGTGTATTTAGATGACTCAGAATTAAGGATTATGTTTAACAGTTCTTTATTTTTGTGGAAAGTGTCTTTGAAAACTCTTGGTCTAAAATATCAAACCTGTCAAAGCAGTTACATTTTCAAATGTCCCTTTACGATGAAAAGATGCTCAGTCATGCATGATATGAGAGATGAAAGGACACTACTCCGTCATATCTTGGCTGTCAAGGTGGTAAAAAGCACAAGCTTTTGACAGCATGTTTTGTTGATAAGACTGTAGGAGGGAAAGTGCTGTGCTCTCACTCAGCTGATGGGAATGCGAAACAAATAACCCTATGAGGAGAATTTGGCAGTAGGCTGCACCATTACATTGGCACTTACCTCTGATCTAGCCAGCTCACTTCTAGGAATTTATCCCCAAGATGTACTGGCAAAAATAAGAAAAAGATATCTATAAGTTTATTCATTACAGACTGTATGTGATAGCAAAAGACTGAAAGTAATCCACATGTCAATAGGGGGTTGGTTTTAAAAAGTAAAGAAATCTGGTTCTTTGGGACTAACCTGGTAGTCCAGTAGCTAAAATCCTACGCTCCTAATGCAGGGAGCCCAGGCTCAATACCTTGTCAGGGAACTAGATCCATATGTCACAACTAAGAGTTTGCATTCCAGAACTAAAGATCCCACATGCTGCAACTGAGACCAGTGCAGCCAAATAAATAAATATTAAAAATAAAAAATTTGGTCCTTCAACACAATGGAGGATTATACAACTATAAAAAAGAAATGAAGACTGTCTCTCTCTCTTTTTTTTTTTAACTGGTGTTTTGATCTCTATATTATTTGAAAAAGTAAGATGTAGAATAATATGTATAATTATGCTATTTTTTACCTAGGAAGGAGGAAGAATATGAAAATGTATATGTATTCGTTTATATTAAAGAATATTAATAGGATAAACCAAACATTGATGGTAGGACAAAAATAGACGCTAAACTCTCCTGAAGGTCCCTTGCTTTGTGGCTCACTTTGGAACTACTAGATGCTACACATAATTATAAACCAAAACTTGAATCAAAATTGGAGGGGGGAGTTGCTTTAGAAAAATGAAAGCAACAATGAACAGATGGATTTAATAGTGTCTGAAGGTGGTTTATGTTTATCGAGAGGAATCATAGTCCTTACTTCGCACAGTTCCAGTATGCACAAACTTTAGTTACGTGGTTTAAGTGACACCAGTCCCCCAACACAGTGGTTCAGATTTCAGTTAGCCCAGCAACTTCACAAAGTATAAACTTTGCTGCTAGCTCATTACTCCACACATAACTATATAAATAACAAATGGCCTCCGGATCCGTAACCAATCATATCACGTTTCTTAAAGCCTTTTGGTGATTGGTCACTGAGTTGCTCATTTAGTTCATGCAGAGATAGCAAAGCGTATCTTAGTCTGTTGTCTCCATGTGTCCTAGTGATAAGCCAATATGACATTTCCCATAAATGGATAATCGAAAGGGAGAACTGGCCAACAAAGACAAAAGGGCAGGAAAGAAACAAAAAGTGACGATGCTGGGAGTGAAATTCTGATCAAGCATAAATGAAATAGCTTACTGGGCGCGTGCAGCCCTGAATGAGCAGAGTGACAGTAACTTACTGACGTAAAGAAGGAAAGAGGTTGAGATGGAAAGGATGAAGATGTCCCAGGGGAAGCAGTGCCTCAAAAGCGCTCATGTTAAAAGAAGTCCTGGAGATATTTCACCATCCTGAAGAGCAAAGGACGAAATGTTGGAAGTTGAGCCATACTTAGAAATGAATATGGTGGTTTGCCAAGGTATGGAAAAAGATGCTTGCTTTGTGTTGTGAGTTAATGTGGCAAGAAGAAGTCAAGCACCGTTTAAAGAACTCTTAGAAAGTTTTTTTCTTTTTGACAAATACTGGGTTGGCCAAAAAGTTCATTTGGGTCTGTCACCTGAATGAACTTTTTGGCCAACCCAGTCAAATCATTCAGGTCTTAAATGTCTGTTTCAAATCGTAGGGTACTAACTAAATATTAGTGTTACTATTTTGTTCATTTCCTTATAAACCCATAACCATATAAGTTACTTACGTATTTTTTTTTTTTTTTGTATATGTTATTTATGTATACTTATGTTGGGTATGGGGCTTCCTTGGTGGCTCAGCTGGTAAAGAGTCCGTCTGCAATGTGGGAGACCTGGATTCGATCCCTGGTTTGGGAAGATTCCCTGGAGGAGGGAAAGGCTACCCACCCCAGTATTCTGGCCTGGAGAATTCCATGGACTATATAGTTCATGGGTGTCAAAGAGTCGGACACGACTCAGCAACTTTAAAAAAAAAAAAAAAGGATCCTGTTTAGATCTGGGCATACCAATTAAACTTGAAGAATAACTGGATATTTGAGGTTAGCAAAAGAAAATTTTATAAATATTAATTAAGATTAAAGGAAACATTTTAGGTGGGGGTAACAGTATTGTGTATGTGTGTGTGTGTTTAAGTCTTCAAATTAAAGTCTATTTAAGCCTGGAAAACTCTGGTGCTTGAATTCTTACCTATGAAATAAGGAAGAGGATTGAATGTCTTTTCTGTTTTCTCTCTGTTCCTTATGTAATAGCCACTCCCACTGATTTTTCTTCCCCAAATCTTTTACTTTTCTTCCCCAAATCTTTTACTATTATGTGCAAGCTGTGGTGTTGCTTGTACTCAAAATTTATTTAATCAGTGTACCTCTTGCGAGGGGGTGGGGTGGGAGGGGAGTGTGGAGGGGGAATGGGCTGGAGCAGGAACTCCACGGCTTGGGCTGAATTATCAATCAACCCTAGGAAGCTGCTCTGAGCTTTTCTCCTGGTCAAGGATCCCTTCAGGGTAGGGAGGCATGGCACCCTTGAAATGACGTGAAAGTTACTCAGTCGTGTTCGACTCTTCTGGATCCCATGGATTGCAGCCTGCCAGGCTCCCCATCCATGGAATTTTCCCGGCAAGAATACTGGGGTGGGTTGCCATTTCCCTCTCCAACCCTTGCTTTGGTAATACCCAAAGAGCCTTGGTTGACTGTCAACATTAAAGAGATGTGAAGAAAACATTGGGCCATGGAATTCACCTCCCAAGAGCTGTGTGCCAGAGCTTACAACACAAGTTCTGGAAACCCCAGGTTCCCCAAGAGCAGTTTCAGACTGCCCACACAGAGGGTGCCCTCCAGGAACAACTAGCCACCAACTGCTAGGTACCAGGGGTGCATAGACCAGGGAGGTGCTTGCCAAAGATATCTTGGGTAACATGCTATAGACGTCATCAAAGTTTATTGAAAAACTCGGGCTTAAGTATTACATTGCATGTATGCAATAAGAGTCTGGCCAGAAAGAGTATTTCCCAGGAACTTGATTCAACTCCGATAAATAAATGTATGAGTATTAGAAAAATTGTTTGAGTAGAAAAATAGTTTTTTGTTTATTATTTTATCTTGGTCTCTCAGCTGTGATCCACTTATATGAGGTTCTTGGAAAGTTCCAGCCTACCTGTATGGCCCCTTGCAATAATATGTTTGTTAAAGGGAGGGAGAGAATTGCCGTTAGTTGAAATTATCTCAGCCAAGTTAGCTTTTATTCTAAAACCACTTTCTGTTCAGAAAAGGTTGTCCTAGATGACACTGGGCTTTCCAGGTAGCTCAGTGGTAAAGAATTGAACTGCCAATGTAGGAGTCTCAGGAGACAAAGTTCCAATCCCTGGGTCAGGAAGATCCCCTGGAGAAGGGAAAGGCAACCCATTCCAGTGTTCTTGCCTGGAGAATCCAATGCACAGAGGAACTGGGTGGGTTACAGTCCATGGGGTCGCATGTGAGCCTAGATGAATAATTATTACTCCCCCTCGCCACCACCCCTGCCCAGGCTTGGTCATATTAATTTGCAGCTCTGCAGACTTTCCACCACCTTGTTTTTCTGAAGGGTGAAAATGACATCTTCAGTGTGACTTGTGAGTTCTCATTGGGGACTTTAGTGTTCATGGTACCTGAAATATCAGGTAAAAAAACATGGAACTGGAGTTCCGTGTTTACTTCCAATTGCTTTTTGTAAATAGTCATAGAAAAATGACAGATGTTCTGGTCCCAGACATTGAATTTCAACCCCAAATACTCCTAAAGGAAACCAGACTGACCAACCATGATAATAAATGACCATTTGCCTTTTGCAGAAGCTGTCCAGCTGGGCTCAGAAGTCAAATTTGGGAGTGAGTGTGATGAAACACAGCTAGATGGCAGGAAAAATGATTTCCTTAAAGACTGCAAAAGTCATCCTATGACTGTTTCCTTGAGAGGGTAATGGTAGCTTCTCTGGAGAGGTTGCAGGGTACGGTGATTGAGAATGGGACCCTGGGGCCAGGGTGCTAGGGTCACAGCTCAGTCCACCACTTACAGCTGCATGACTTAGAGAAAATCACCCGACTTCTTGAACTTCACTTTCTTTACCTGTAGAGCAGGCAATGGCAACCCACTCCAGTACTCTTGCCTGGAAAATCCCATGGATGGAGGAGCCTGGTAGGCTGCAGTCCATGGGGTCACTAAGAGTTGGACACGACTGGGCGACTTGACTTTCATGCGTTGGAGAAGGAAATGTCAACCCACTCCAGTGTTCTTGACTGGAGAATCCCAGGGACGGGGGAACCTGGTGGGCTGCCGTCTATGGGGTCGCACAGAGTCGGACACGACTGAAGTGACTTAGCAGCAGCAGCAGAGCAGGATGGTAATACTGTACTTGGCTTAACAGCTTGTGGTGGGAATTAATTTAATATCAGCAGAGCACTTAGAGCAGGGCCAGACATACTGTGGGCAATCAGCAAACACTGGCCATTCGTATCACTAGCAAAATGATTCCCAGTATCTTGCTTTTCACTGTGGCCAAGCATGTGTCTCAAATACACGTACTGAGAAATACTTTCATATTTGGGTGAAAGTCATTTTTCTGTGAATTTCCAAGTGAAAAGGGTTAAGCCTGTTAAGTTGTTAAGCATGTGAAGGCAGAGGCCAGTGGCTTTGGGGTGTCCAGGGCACTCACAGCTTCCCAACTCAGAGTTCTCAACTTGACCTTTCCTTTCTGAGAACATAGGCAATACTGTAAACTAAAATTACTGTAATTTTCTTTTCTTTTTTTTAATTTGGCTACACTGCCCAGCCTGTGGGATCTTAGTTCCCTGATCAGCCATTGAACCTGGGACCTGGCAGTTAAAATGCTGAGTCCTAACCACTGGATGGTTAGGAAACTCTCAGGGCTGAGGTTTTCTCTTTAATGAATCCATCCTTATGCTTAAAACTATTGAATTAGCTCAATAACTTATAGGTCCTTGATTAGGTAAAGGTTTAATTTGTTATGAATCAACTTTTTGTTCTTTAGATTTGTTTTACAGTTGACCCTTGAACATACGGGTTTGGACTGTTCAAGTCTACTTGTATTGGGATTATTGACAATAAGTGTGTACTGTAGCACTGCAGAATCCCAGGTTGGTTGAATCTGCAGATGTGGAATCTCAGATACGGAGGAACCTCAGGTATGGAGGGCGCACTATTAAGTGGTACATGGTATTTCTGCAAAGGGGGAAGGGTGCCTCTAATCCCTGAGTTGTTCAAGAGTCAACTGGATTTTCAAGATAATTAGAACTTAGAAAATGGAGCAGCTCTTTCTGTTGGTTATAGTAAGCTCTTAAAAGACAAGTATTATAACCCCAAAAACCTCTTTTATAGGGTTGCATAGGACTTTGGATGTTACATGTGCTTAATAAATGTTGATTTGATTTCATCTTAATTTTTCCGTTTTGCCTGTGATCTAGTTCAGTCGTGTCTGACTCTTTGTGACCCCATGGAATTCTCCAGGCAGGAATACTGGAGTGAGTTGCCATTCCCTTCTCCAGGGGATCTTCCTGTCCCAGGGATCAAACCCAGATGTTCTGCATTGCAGGCGGATTCTTTACTGTTTGAGCCACCAGGGAAGCCCATGTAGGAGACAGAGCTCATGGTAAATAAACCTCAAATAAAACTTCCCTGACTTTGGGGAGGAAATCCTCCATCCTCAAGTGGAAAGTAAAATTGGTACCCCAAATTAGATTTTGAGTTGGTGGAATTTAAACATTTGCTGAGGATAAAAAGAACACATTTAGAACAGGCCTGGGTATCATAAGAAATGTCATCAGTTGATGTAATCTCTTTTATGTATGGAGAGATCAGATCTTACTGTAACTTGAAAGCTGCAATTTACTGATCATTGTGGCTTGTCTGTGTATGTAACTTTTCCCCCCTCACAAAAGGAAAAAACAGCCCCTCAAAGAAAGACTGGGAAATAGCCTCTTTCTTCCAGTTCTTACATCTTCCCCTTTTCTTGCATGTAATCAGGAAAATTTGAGAGTAGTTTGAAGGGGTGGTAAAGGCTCCAGCAACAAAGAGGACTGTTGCAAAACATTGTTTAGAGATTCATGCTTTAGACCGAAGGTCAAGGGAATATCAGTCACTTGTCTTTGAGAGGTTAAGCAATTCATTTTGTTGTTGCTGAGTTTTCCATTTATTTATTATTTTATTTGTAAATCCAATTAGTCAATTACTTTAAGAAAGATATTCTAATTTGATGATACCTTAATACTTTAACATGGTTTAAATGAATACGAATATATTTTTAAAGTATAGTTAATGTACAATATTATATCTTACAGGTGTACAATAAAGTGATTCATGATTTTTAAAGGTTATACTCAACATTTGAGCTTATAGTTATCATAAAATATTGGCTGTTCTTGTGTTTTATGATATATCCTTGTAGCTTATTAAAAAAAAAAAAAGTTATCATTTGTTTGGCTCCACCAGGTCTTAGTGGCAGCATGAAGGATCTTTGTTGCGACATGTGAATTCTTATTTGCAACATATAGGATCTAGTTCCCTGACCAGGGATTGAACCTGGGCCTTCTGCGTGAAGTCTTAGCCACTGGACCACCAGGGAAGTCCCCCTGGTAGCTTATTTTACACATAATAGTTTGTACTTCTTAATCCTCTACTCCTAATTGCCCCTCTCCTCCACCTTGTCCCCACTAGTAACCACTAGCTTGTTCTCTGCATCTGTGAGTCTGTTTCCTTTTGGTTCTATTCACTAGTTTGTTGTAATTTTTAGATTCTCTGTGTAAGTGCTCTTGTACAGTATTTGTCTTGCTCTGACTTACTTCACTTGGCATAATGCCCACCAAGTCCACTCATGTTGCTGCAAGCAGCAAACTGTCATGTTTGATGGCTCAGTAGTATTCCATTGTATACGTATACTAGACATGCTCTTTATCTAGTTAGCTGTTGATTGACACTTAGGTTGCTCCCATATCTTGGCAACTGTAAATACTGCTGGGTTAGGCAAGTCTTAAATGTTCTGTATTTTATAAGGCAATGTTTCTCAGACCTTAATGGGCTTACAGATCACTAGGGATTTTACTAAAATGCAGATGCTGGTTTGGTAGATCTGGGATGGAACCTAAGAGTTTGCATTTCTAACACGTATCGCATGCAGGACACTGCAAGTCTTGACTCTGTGGCCCTCACTCGGAGCATCAAGGCTCATCAAGGCTCAAAAGCAGAGATTCTCAAATGTGACTGCACATTAAATTACCCGAGGACATTTTAAGAAATACAGATGCATGGGTCCCCCTCCAGAGATTAACTGACCTGCGATGTGGCCTGAGTGTTAGGGATTGATCAGTCTCCCCAGGTAATTCTCAGATGTGTAGCCAAGGTTGTAAACCACTGCCCAGTCTGGAGATTTGATTTCATTGGTTCCCCACTGGTTCAGCGGAAAAGAAACCACTTGCCAATGCAGGAGACGCCTGTTCAATACTCTACTGTTCTTGCCTGGGAAATCCCATGGATAGAGGAGACTGGTGGGCTGCAGTCCATGAGGCCACAAGGAGCCAGACACCACTTAGCAATAAAGCAACACAGCACATATTTCACAGCCAAGGGGAAGCTGTTGTTCCCCAAGGGGAAGTACCTGCCTTCAAAGTGATGTCCTCTGTGTGGGAGTTTTTTGTTTTGTTTTGTTTTTTTTTCAATTTATCCCCTTTTCCTTTGAATCTTGTGTTTTGAAAGAGTCCCTCTACCAAGCAAACTCCATTTAAAACAATTTTGTTTGTTTTTCTATTTTTAAATCAGTCCAACCACATACAGTTGTCAGCTGGACTTCCGGATCAGCTAACAGTCGGTGTTGCCACACTCAGTTGGCATGAGCTCCAGAAAAGCCCAGAGCAGAGTAGTCATTCACACACTTTCCATGGGCAAATATGTGATTTCCTTTGGACTTTCAGAAATGTTGAAAATAATTCATTGGTCTCTAGTTGCTTCGTTGGTGGAGCCAGGTCAGAGTCCAGTGACTGCATGATGAGAGAGTGCTTCAGAATGGCTGTGTGGGGGGCATTCAGAGGCAGGAGGAATTCTTGCCTTCTACCCCTCCAGCAGAGTTCTTCACAGTTTTGTTCCTTAATTATCTGCATTATCTTCTGTCTGCCTTTCCCATAAACAAACAGACATTCCCTTTAATCCCATCCAGCCTCATGACTTGATAGACCTGAGAGTTAAGAGGTTTTAGTAGGTAAAGGGTGTGACTAAGATATCAGAGAAGTCTTCTGAGAAGAACTGCCTTGATTTCGTTTGTTCCCTGGTGGCTCAGTCAGTAAAGAATCCGCCTGCAATGCAGGAGACCTGGGTTCAATCCCTGGGTCAGGATATTACCCTGGAGGAGGAAATGGAGACCCACTCCAGTATCCTTGCCTGGAAAATGCCATGGACAGAGGAGCCTGGCGGCCTACAGTCCTTGGGGAGTCGCAAGAGTCGAACACGACTTAGTGACTAAACCACCAGCACAGGGTGTCTCCAATTGGGGAAGAGGGAAGGGGCATTCCAACCAAGAGGAAATACAGGAAAAGTATCTGGCTGGAGGGCTCTACATTGTAGTAATAGGGTGGGGAGGGTACTGAGTGTGGTTGGTGGATGAGAAAGCAAGCTACTGATGTTGGGCCAAATTGGGAAGGGTATTAGATGCCCCTGTAACAAGTTTATTCTTCAGCTCTGAGGCAGGGAAGATACATTGTTTCTTTTTTTTTTTTTCCTTTCTTTAATTTGGTGAGAGAGTAACATCTGATATGTATTTTAGGAACAATGTATTCTTGCAGTGGGACTGAAGGCTAAGTGGGGAGAGAGACTTGTCTAAGGAAATACTTTCAATGGCACCCCACCCCAGTACTCTTGCCTGGAAAATCCCATGGATGGAGGAGCCTGGTAGGCTGCAGTCCATGGGGTCACTAAGAGTCGGACACGACTGAGCAACTTCACTTTCACTTTTCACTTTCATGCATTGGAGAAGGAAATGGCAACCCACTCCAGTATCCTTTCCTGGAGAAAGGCAGGGACAGGGGAGCCTGTTGGGCTGCCGTCTATGGGGTCGCACAGAGTCGGACACAACTGAAGCGACTTAGCAGCAGCAGCAGCAAGCTATTGAAAAAGCATGATGAGGTATGAAGAACCTGAACGAAGAGAATGGTAGATGTTCTAGAAAGAATGAAAGACATTATGGTTATTTCAGATTTCCAATAGGAATCAGATGATGGAAGACTCAGCGAATTGGTACAGTATTGACTCATTAAATGTAAGTTGGTAAGTTAAGGATGCATACTGTTGGCCACAGAGCAGTGGTATCTAAACTTGAGTGTGAAACAGAATCACCTCGAGGGCTTGTTGGACCACACCCACGGAGTTTCTGCTTCTGTAGGTTTGGGTGGGGCCTGAAGGTTAGCAAAGGAATGCAGGCCTGGAGTAGCAGAGGAACCCAGCGAAACAAATGGAAGACAGAACGAGCTGGTAGAACTTCAGCCCAACCATATCCGTAATTAAGATAAATGAATAAACATATCAGGTACAAGGCAAAGACTCAGCAGACTGGGTTTTCAGTTCAGTTGCTCAATTGCGTCCGACTCTTGACCCCATGGACTGCAGTACGCCAGGTTTCCCTGTCCATCACCAGCTCCTGGAGTTTGCTCAGATTCATGTCCATTGAGTTGGTGTTGCTCTCTAGCCATCTCAGCCTCTGCCACCCCCTTCTCCTTTTGCCTTCAGCTTCTGCCAGCATCAGGGTCTTTTCCAGTGAGTCAGGCCTTTTCATCAGATGGCCAAAATCTTGGAGCTTCAGCTTCAGCATGTCCTTCCAATGAATATTCAGGGTTGATTTCCTTTAGGATTGACTGGTTTGATCTTGCAGTCCAAGGGACTCTCAAGAGTCTTCTCCAGCACCACAGTTCAAAAGCATCATTTTTTTTTTGGCCCTCAGCCTTCTTTAAAGAAGTTTTCCCTGGAGATATGCAAACAGGCCAGTTTAGGAAGAGAAAGCGCATTCTTGCATGGAGAAGTGGATTAGATGATCTCCTTTGGTCTCCTTTCTGGAGTTAAGATTTCGTCATAGTTTATTTTCTACAATAATGATAAATTATTATATTGCAAAAATGATAATAAATAACAATACAGATAAATGTTCATTTTATACTTAGAATATTTTTAAATGCCCAGAATAAGACAAGCCATTCCATCCTTCCCAGCCAGGCATACCTGTAGCTAGCCTTTGGTACAGAGACCCATTCAGTCTTTTGAATACACACATTTATTTTCAATTTTGATGAAAAGTGGGTTCATAACAAGTACACTGTATAACAACTTTTCTTTAACCTTATATGATATCTTTTCATGTCATAAAATATTTTTGTAAAACAGAAGCATGAAAGCATTTTCAACCCAGGAGGAGAAAAAGCATTTTGAGACTGATTAAATCTGTACAACTAATCCCAGAGACGGGGGAGCCTGGTGGGCTGCCGTCTCTGGAGTCAAACAGAGTCGGACATGACTAAAGTGACTTAGCAGCAGCAGCAGCAGTCCCAAAATGCTTTTTCTCTCCTGGGTCGAATATGCTTCTGCATCCCCCCCCTGATCTGCTAATTTAAAGTTCTCTGAATTCTGCCTTCTGCTTTTATTCCCAAGAATGGAATCAGCTAACCATAAAGAAGGCAGAGCATGGAAGAACTGACGCTTTTGAACTGTGGTGCTAGAGAAGATTCTTGAGAGTCCTTTGGACTGCAAGGAGATCAAACCCATCAATCCCAAAGGAAATCAACCCTAAATATTCATTGGAAGGACTGATCCTGATGCTGAAACTCTTTATACTTTGGCCACCTGATGCAAAAAGCTGACTCATTGGAAAAGACCCTGATGCTGGGAAAGATTGAAGGCAGGAGGAAAGGAGGGCAGCAGAGGATGAGATGGTTAAATAGCATCACCGATTCAATGGACATAAGTTTGAACAAACTCTGGTAGATAGGGAAGGTCAGGGAAGCCTAGCATGCTGCAGTCCCTGGAGTTGCAAAGAGTCTGACAAGACTTAGCTAGCGACTGAACAACAATACCCGCCCCCCGCCCCCAATCCATCCCTTCTCTGGTGAAGGTGAGACTGTCCCCTCCCTGTCTAGAGAAACCACCCTTTGCAGATCCAAGCAGTAGCTCAGTTTGAATGATGGGTGGCTCTTGGCATTTCTGAGGTGATACGTTTCACTAAGTGAATAGTCCTTTGGGTACAGCCTCCCAAAGTGCCTTTTTTTATACCCAGGAAAGTGTTTTGGGGCAGCTGGGAAGAATGAACTTGGCTTTGTGGGAAGAGGTTTGTGCTGGAGTTACAGTTCTGAAGGGTCACTGATGTTCTTATCCAAGATATCATACAGACTGAGAGATAAGGGACATTTTCTAGCATCTTATATTGGTTCCTGGTTGTATGAGCAGAAAGAATTATAAAGCACAATAAGTTCTGCCCAAACAGAGAGAGAGGTATCATGTAAGTCCACAGAGGAGAGTTTTGAGGAAGCTGGGATCACAAAGCAAGCTGACCACTGTTTGTTTAGGAAGTTTGGTCGTGGTGGCAGGAGATTGGGCAGTAGCTTGTAAGGTGAAGAGACTGATGTGTGGGGGAAATAGCTGATTCTAGAGAAAGCCATGGCAGAGAAAACAGAAGGTGAGCCTGGAGCCTCATAGTACCAGAAAGTAAGGAAGTGCTTAAAAGGCAAACAGATGGAAGCAAGTCAAAGGGATCAGGAGCTGATGGGAAAGGGCTTCCAGTGGCCAGAGCCAGAACAATCTGAGCAATAAAACCCATTGTGGAGTACTGGGTTATAGCCCAAAGGATGAAGTAAGTATCTATGAGTATATGCCATACTGGGTCTTCCCTGGTGGCTCAGACTGTAAAGAATCTGTCCGTAATGTCAGAGACTCAAGTTTGATCCCTGGGTTGGGAACATCCCCTGGAGAAGGGAATGGCTACCCACTCTAGTATTCTTCCTTGGGAAATCCTTTGGACAGAGGAGCCTGGAGGGCTACAGTTCATGGGGTTGCAAAGAGTCAGGCAGGACTGAATGACTAACACTTTTGCTTAGCAACTGAACAACAACAACATACTCCTTATTTGTAAGGTAAATTGGGTTCATTAGCTGGTCCAGTTTGAGTGAACCTTAGGGGCCAAGGATTCTTCACCTGAAGTCTATGGAGCCTCCGATCCTCCCTAAGTGGGCTGCACGGGGACCTTAAACATCAAAGTATAGCAAATACTGTGTGTAAGGATCTGTATCCTCAAGTATCATCAGGAAGCCAAGGAATTCTGTGCCCCCAAAAGGTTAGGAATGTCTTTTGTTCATTTTCACTGCTGAACAAGACTGTATTTTGGATACAATGGTGTTTTCAAAACACTTGGAGAAAATCACGCCCACGTGTGTACTGCACTACTTCTTCAGCCACAGGCAGTATCCAATTCCAGAATCATTTCTCCCGCACTTTCCTATAGTTTTGTTACAAATCAAGTGTAATCCCACTTCAGTTTCAAATTACCCTCAGTAAGTTACATTACAAATGATCTTGAGAGCTCTGGGAATGTCAGGTGTACTGATGATCTGTTGACTTCATATTTCCTTGCATGTGAATATTTGCCCTGTTCTTTCATTTCCTCCTCTTTAGTGGAATAGAACAACACAATTCACAGGGGAAAATGTACTTTTAATAGAGGTGATTTTACATTCCTAGCCACTGATAAGTGGAAATTTTGTGAGTAAATGCCATTATGCAGTATTGTTCCTGCTGCTTTTATATGTCTGATACCAGTTTAAAGCATAAATGATCATGGTTGGTATTTAGAATAACTGTGAGAAAGATGGGCTAACAGCTAACCCATTACCTGTTAAATAATGTTTTTGAGAAAAACAAAAGTCTTTCCCAAATTAAAAACTTTAGTAAGAGAAATAGCGGTATGCAAATCTCTTTACTGTCTAGCTTAATAGAAGACAGCTGGATTCTCATATCTGTTTCTGAATTCAGTGTGTGGCAGTGTTATTTTGGTTGAAATCTATGAAGAAAATGAGAAAATGTAGCTCACATAGGAAGAGGAGTACTTTAATACCTTTTTTGATATTATATCAAAACTCTACAATCATAGTTTCCTAAAGGTTAGTTGCAGTGTAGAATCTGGAGTCATTTCATTGAACTGTTTTTAAACTTTCATATATTAAAATCCATTGGTCTTTCCTGCACTTTCAGTGGATCTTTTACCCATGCATGATTTTGTACTATTTAGAAAATTTTGGTCACTAGGTTAGGCAGGTCTTCTAAAGCCACAGTCCTTACTGTCCTTACCTCATCAGGGACGACTTTAACTATTGGGAAGCTGTCAAGCTCACCATGACAAGTGTCAAGTTGTCCAAGATGCTTCAAAACTCAAATTTTATCACTGGCAATAAATACTGTCAGTTGTTTTCCTGGAAGAAACAGACTCACTTTGTTCATTTTTGTGAAAATGACTGCCAGGTAACAGATCAGTCGGTCAGTCAGTTCAGTTGCTCAGTCATGTCCGACTCTGTGACGCCATGGACTGTGGCACGCCAGGCTTCCCTGTCTTTCACCATCTCCAGGAGTTGGCTCAAACTCAATGTCTATTGAGATGGTGATGCCACTCAGTCATCTTGTCCTCTATTGTCCCCTTCTCTTCCTGCTTTCAATCTTTCCCAGCGACAGGGTCTTTTCTAATGAGTCAACTCTTCAAATCAGGTGGCCAAAGTATTGGAGCTCCAGCTTCAGCCTCAGTCCTTCCAGTGAATATTCAGGACTGATTTCCTTCAGGATTGACTGGTTTGATCTCCTTGTAGTCTAAGGAACTCTCAAGAGTCTTCTCCAACACCACAGTTCAAAAACATCAATTTTTTGGTGATTAGCCTTCTTTATCCCTTACATCCATACATGACTACTTTCCCATTTTGTCACGAAGAACACTAAAATGACCTGTATGCAAGGGTCAAGATTTAATAAAAGTAGTAATCCCTACTACTGGTCATTTCATTAAGGATATATGTAAACACTTTTTTTTTTAACTGCTAATGTGTGGTGAAGAGCCACTGCCTTGTTGAGTGATAAGGCTCCAGCAGTTTCCCCACAATTGCTTTTGCACCATCAGTGCAAATGTCAGCACAGTGAAAACGACAGTGTCTTTGTGTTATTCTAAAAATAGCTGTGACCTTTGAGAAGGTCTCAGGGACTCCCGGGAGACCACGAATCACACTTTGAGAACCACTATAAAGATGCTTTTGTGCCTTCCTCCTACCCCATCAGCCCCCACCCCACAGCCTTGCAGTTTTCAGGCAGATGTCAACATTTCTCTGTCCATGGCTCCTTAGTAATACAGTCTGGAGTAGCTCTGCGAGTTTTGTGACATCGTCATGATTCTAGGCGGCAGGGGGACATGCATTTAAGTTTTCAGCCCCCGACAGCGTGCTGCTGGTCTCCAGTGAGATGCTGAAGCCCACCTTTCCTCCTGTTTGGCGACGTTGTCTCTTGCTTAGCTCTAGGCAGAGTTTAAATGCCTTCCCTGGTCCCCCCAGTAGGACACGGTTTCGTTTGTACTTATAGCGTTTATTATATTGTCGGCTTGCATGCTAAGTTATTTTCTAAAAACTGGTCAGTTCCTTAATGACGTCTTTCGGTGCCAAACGAGTTGCTGTTGCCTTTTCGTGTCTGCATGTTGTCCAGTAACAGAGAGGGCGTTTTGTAAACATTTGTTTCAGTGAAACGAAATCAAAACTGAAAGCCAACAAAGTCTAACAAGTGTGCGGTAGTCACACATTTCCTGACTGTAAGCGTTGGCACGATCAAAAGTAGAGAACTTGGTCTGCTGCTGTGTTTTTTAATTCCTAGTTCACTTCAGGTTCTGGGGCCCCAATATTCAACACCGATTCAAACCGGGGCTGGAGTTCGGAGCGTCGGGGTACTGCGTGTTCCGGCCGTGTGTGTACATTGCTAAAACCTTGGCAGGAGAGCGGTCGCCAGGAGCCTGCAGGCGGGGCTCGGCTGCGAGCGGGCCAGCTGGGCTGCGTCGGCGCTCGGAGCTCGGCGCCCCCGCCCGGCGCAGCCTCGGGCTCGCCGGGCCGAGCGCCCTGCCCTTTTAAGGAGTCGGGCCGTACCACCAGAACTTTGTGGGCGGGGGTGTCCGGGCGAACTCGGACACCTCGAGGTGAGCCCAAGGACGGTTTTCTTTACCCTGCTAACGCGAGCCGGCGTGCCAGCGCCGCTTGGCGGGAGCTGCGCTTTGGTGGGCTCGGCGCCGAGGGAGCCCTCGAGGCGTCCCTTCCTCCGGAGTCGCCCGCAGGGATCGCGGTCGCTGTCGGCTTCGGACGCGACGCTCCCCCGGCCGGTCCGGAGTGGAGCGCGCCTGCAGAGGCCCCAGTGCCCGGATGTCTATCAGGATTAGCGCGAGCCAATACGCTCGGAGCCGGAGGCTGCGCTGAGGACGGCTGGGCTCCGGGAGCAGGTAGTCCCGTCACCTCGGGGAGTCGCGCTGGGGAATCGTCCCCGCCCGGCCCCGGCAAATGGTGAGCGCGGCGCCGGCAGGAGGGCCGCGGCTTGGAGGCGCTGATGGACGGCAGACCTTGAGCTCTACAGACTGAATTATGGCAGCCCAGTCAAGGTAAGGCAGGCACTGAGAAACTTTTCCAAATGTGTGTGAGTGGCGAGGGGGATGGAAGGTTGCAGGGGAAGGGTTGGGGTACTGTGAAGAAGACGGGCAGGAAGCAGCTTTGTCATTGCTTTCTCATCGTTATTTATGTCAGATTTAAAAGTAAAAAAAAAAAGTCTGGAGGACGTACTAGACCATTTCTGCAGAGGACAGGAAGAGGGGTCGAGTTAAAGTTAAGGTTCAAGTTAGATTTCTCTTCTCTGGCCGCCCCCCAACCCCCATAATTATTTTCAGGGAGATCAAGTTGGCTTAACCTGTCTGCCTTTGCCCAAATCGTCCTTTAGTTTCTTTGTGCACCTCATTTAGGTTCTCCTGATTTTTCCCCCCTCCCTCTGGTAATGCCTTGAGCAGCATTTTGGAAATCAATTAACGCGAAACAGTTCGCCTTGGGGTTTGGTGGTTGAGAATTTGCCAGGTAAGTAACTGGAAATTTTACTGCCAAAACGTACGATCGCACATAAAACGGCACAGCTTTCGTGAATCTGCTGAGTAGGCAAAGACCAGGAATGTACCGGCGTTGGTGAAGGGAGAGGATAATGAACAGCAGTTGCTGTCAGAGGAACACTATAGTAAGAACCTCCAGCTCTGACTTTCCCTGGTTTGTTACCTCTTCTTTTTTTTCCTTTTGGTAAATGAGCCTTTAAGAGCGATGACAAGGCGTCAGTGATTATGAGATTCAGACTGCTGTGTGGCTGTCATTTTAGTAGTGACAGCAGTTGGGGCTAAAGGAGGCTTAAGAACTTAGATATGCCGTCTTTTTTAACTTTCAGTTTTATTAGAAAGTCCTTTGGTGTCACGTTTAAAATAATTGGAGGGCTCCTCAAGTTGCTTTTGAGGTCGTAGAGTCATTTGGGGGAACCTTACAAGGCTAAACACAAGTCGGGTCTGAAGACCCAGATATGTCAGAGAAATAGATGCTTTCCTGTTGAAGGGTAGGCTTGATGAGTTTACATTTTTTTCCTAAGAGATAGAACTTCATAGGAAGAGAACTTCACTCTATAGAGTGTCTCCTATATGCTCTGTATATAATTAATCCTCTCCTCTCAGTGGTTTATCCCCTGCCCCGATTTTATTGGTTTTTCTAAGAAGGAGATTCTTGGGGCCGTGTTGTAGGAAAACTTTGCTGAGAAACTACAGTTGCATCTTGATTTTTACTAGTCTTGACTGAAATGTAAACTGCCCGAAGGGTCCAGGGCATCAAAACCTTGGATTAAGATATTGTGATTAAGAAACTAAATAGCATCTAACAGCGCTCAAAGCTAGAAAGCAGGGATTTGAACTCAGGTGTGAGTGATTTCAGTGTCTGTGCCCTTAAACTAATGAAGAGTAAAATGAGGTAATAGCTAAATTGGACATGGCTGTGTGCCAGGCACAGCAGCTGTAATTGGATTACCTGGTTGACTCTTTGCAGTCACTTAAATAGGTAAGTACTTTTTCTTTTACACATTTGTTCAGGAAACTGAGGCCCAGTCAGTCTTTTCTTGCTTGAGGTTACCCAGGTGGAGCAGTGTCCGACTCCTGAGCAGCCTGCAGCGTTTCCTCACTTCCAGGCTGCCTCTTTAATGCTGAGATGAGGTGTAAAAGGGGAGCTGCAAAGCCTCAATCTAAAGGCACAAAACAGTTTCTGCCAGAAGTACTCTGCTGCAAGATGTAGAAATCCGAGTTATCAGCATGGTTGTTCAATTTGCTGGTGATTGAAATAGGAAGACTATACACATTCCGCTCTTCTACCTGGCCTTCAGAGGTGCCCTTGAACTAGGAACAAAGCCACAAGGCTATGATGTCTTGTTTGCATTATGTCTGCTTTATGGGAGTGTCTCTCACAAGTAGTAAATGTGCATTTTCTTTTCTTTCCTATGTGTGTGTGCGAGCACGCACTCACATGCTCAGTTGTGTCCAACTCTTTGCAATCCCCATAGACTGTAAGCTGCCAGGCTCCTCTGACCCTGAAGTTTTCCAGGCAAGAACACTGGAGTGGGGGTGCAGTGCCCTCCCCCAGGGGATCTTTCTGACTCAACCCATATCTCTTGGTCTCCTGGACTGGCAGGCAGGTTCTTTACCACTAGCTTCCAGCTGGGAAGCCTTCTTTCTTTTTACCACATCAATAACTGTGTTTTATTTATTTTGTATTTCTTCTTCAGAGGGTCTAGAAATCATTTTAGTTACATTCATCACAGATATAATCTGAGTTTTGTTTTCATGCAATATTATATGATAAGCATTGTTCTAAACTGTTACTTACTCTTTAAAATTACTGTTTTGTCTAACTCCCAGTGTTTCAGTACACTGGAACATCAGAATTTATTTAACTTTCCAGTAGTTTATTGCTTTTATAAACTTTATATTGGAGTACAGTTGATCAGCAATGTTGTGTTTCAGGTGTACAGCAGAGTGATTTCGTTATGCATATACATGTATCTGTTCTTTTCAAATTATTTTCCCATTTAGGTTGTTACATAACTTTGAGCAGAGTTCCCTGTGCTATACAGTAGGTCCTTGTTGGTTATCCATTTTAAATATAGCAGTGTGTGCGTGTCAGTCCCAAACTCCCTGACTATTCTTCCCCACCCCAACCATAAGTTCGTTTGTTGTCCATTTCTGTTTTATGTTCATTTGTATTTTTTTTAAAGATTCTACATGTAAGCAATATCATTTCTTTTTCTGTTTGACTTCACTCAGTATCAGTTCAGTTCAGTCGCTCAGTCGTGTCCGACTCCATCCATGTTACTGTGAATAACATTATTTCATTCTTTTTAAAGGCTGAGTAACATTCCATCACACACACACACATTATACATACACACACAGGGGCTTCCCAGGTGGCGCTCGTGGTAAAGAACCTGCTTCCAGTGCAGGAGACATGAGACGTGAGTTTGATCCCTGGGTTGGAAAGATCCCCTGGAGAAGGGCATGGCAACCCACTCCAGTATTCCTGCCATTAGAGTCCCATGGACAGAAGAACCAGCAGACTTTGGTCCACAGGGTCGAAAAGAGCCAGACACGACTGAAGCGACTTAGCACACATGCGTGCACGCACATACATACATATACACACACCACATCTTTATCCATTCCCCTGTGGATGGATTTTAAAGTTGCTTCTATGTCTTGACTATGGTAAACAGTGCTGCTATGAACATCGGGGTGCATGTATCTTTTGGGGCTGTGTTTTACAAGTGATGAATACACATTGTCTTCACTTATAGCTGGAATGTGGTTCAAGCTCACTTAGACATTGTGTTTGTGGGACAGTGTCTCTCCGACATCCAGAGAGAGAACAGATGGAGAAGATTGCAAGTCTTCTTGGATTTCTGGAAACCCTCAAGCTGGGCCCCGCTGCCCAAGCAGTGCTAATAGCAAAGGAACCGTCACCTGTGATGTACAGTCTGGGGCAGTGACATCTTGTCCATGTGCCACTTGCCGCACCCGTTGGTTTTTGAAACAATTAATTTAGATTCTTGGACTCACTGGATCTAAACATTAATAGCTCAGCTTGTTCTAACCACAATAGTTTCATTGTGCACTGCTTAAATAATTTGTTTTCTGTTGTTTTTTGAGTAGAAGAGGTAGATGGAAACTTAGATGAAGTTGCATTTTGTAGCACTGGATGGTGTGTGACTAATTTTTCATGTATATTTCTTCTCTGTAGTCAGCTCCTTAAGATACTGTCTCATATTTTTAGTGTCCCCTGCATAAGCTAGAAGTACTTTGAACAAAGGAGAGACTACTTAAGTATCTTCTGGCTTGTGAACTTTCATCAGTTAAGGTTGCATAATCCTCTCCTTCACTTTAAAGCAGAAAGTACTAAATTGATTGTTTTGTTTTGCTTTGTGTTATGTCTTCTGCTAGATATGGAAGACATTTACTGAATGAAAGGTCAGTTGCCTAAGTTTTAAAAATTAGATCTGGGGTCAGTATTTTGAGAACGTCAAATATATGGTTTGCCTTTTCAGAATTGTGGAGAAAGGCAGTTACTTAAAAGTACAAGGTTGTTAAAGCAGAGCATACTCTATGCCTCCTCTCTCAGATCAGTGTGTGCAGTTCTTGGGAATCTGTAAGCAGAGCAGATACATTGATGATACTTCCTGTGAGAATTGTAACAAACTTGCTTCCTTTAATGTGAAATAGTTACAGACTATGGCTTTAGTTTCCAAATTCTGACCTAAAGCTCTTAGAAACTGTTTTCATAGATCTATATAGCCTGGCCGACCATCTTTTGTGGACTGGTAAACCCTATGATGGGTAGGGGAAGGTATAAAATCCTATCAGTTTGTAGATCTATCCTTTTCTATGAGGATTAGCTTGCCTTATATTGAGGAATGTGTTGATGGGTAAAAGAGAAAAGAGGGCTTTGTCTGATTCATCTCTGCTAACCCTTTCATTGAAGCAGTCCCTGAATATTAGAAAGGAATATATATGTATCTTCAACTACCGGTAGGGATTAACTGGTTTTAAATGCACCTTGTGCTACCTGAGAAGCCCTGGTCTGTCCTCCCCGCCCCCACCTCCAGGGTAGGGTGGGCTGGGGTGCTCCAGTGAGATGGGGGGGGTTGAACTTGTTTCTTTAGTGGCTGAGAGCATCTCAAAAAAAAAAAAAAAAAGTTTTCAGACAAACTGCAAAAGGAAATTAGGTTTAGTGAACTCTCCCACAGGTTTTTTGTTTGAATTTGCCTAAAGTTAATGACGTTTAAAAAAAAAAAAAAACAGAGGAAAGTCAGATTGTTCCCAAGATTATTATGAAGCTGGTTTTTGGTGGATCTCTGACTCTGGTGGGGAAAGTTTTCCCTTGCAAAAGGCAGGGCCCTTAAACTGGTATGGAACCAGTTTTGCCCCATCCTCTGCCCCCACCCCCGATTTATGAGCTTTATAAAGATTGCCTTGGAAGAAAATTCATGAAAGCAAAAAAACTGATTAAATATGAGCAAATATCAAAGAAGAATGGTGTTTTGGAAAGTGCAGTTCAAGGAAGTGATTTCAAGAGGGAAATAATTTATGCAGTATTTTGCCCCAGTGAACGCCTTCATTTTTTCCCTCATGACACCATTGTAAACTGTGTCCTGGACAGAAGAGAAACAGGTCCCTTAAGTGATTTCCTTCTAGTTCATCCTGAGAGCCCAACTGAGCTTCCTGGCTCAGACGACAGGTTCTACCATGATGAAGGTCGTAGGAGAATTGAGTCTTTTTTTTTAATCATCTGATTTATGGGGATCTTCTTTGGCAAAATGGACTCAAGCGGTCTCACGAGAGTTAGGGGATTCCATACTGTACCATGAAAAGGTGTTCACTAACTGGTTCTATACTATTTTGAAAATGCAATTCAGTGAATGCTTCATTTAAGCAACTTAAATATCAAATATATTCATTATCTTAATCATCAATAAGAGAGATCACCCTTATCTGGGTGCTGTCCCTTGTTTTGAGCATGGGAATCTACGTATTTACTTAATAGTTGTAAAATGGAGGAATTATAAAGCTGGTTAGTTTCATAACTGCTTTGAGTTGTAACACACAACTTGATTGCTTCTAAATATCTAAACTTAGTTTTCCGTTAGCAAAGTTCTCCATTTCATTTTCTTCCTGAGATAGGACGATAAATGTATTTCCAAAATCTGTCCTCTGAAAGGGGAAGTCCTGTACGTGACATGGTGGTGAGAAAGGCCTACCAACTGCAGTGTATTCTGACTTTACTTTCCGTACCAGTTGGAAATACAGTCGGGCACCCTGAGGACAACTTTTCTTGGCTCAGAAGTACAAACATACCAAGCTTGGGTGTCATTACCTCTCTGTTGTGGTTCATTTTATTGATACGGGTTGGGTGCATAACTTTTACAGCTTAAATGGTTACCTATCCTTTTTCCTTCAGTGAAAAAAAAAACCGGGGGGAGCCAGATTGTAGTATTTTAGCTTTGCTTCAGATGTTCTTCATTTTATTTTTAAAAAGTTATTTATTTCTGGCTGTGCTGGGTCTTCGTTGCTGTGTGCAGGCTTTCTCTACTTGGCAGCAAGCAGGGGCTGCTCGCTAGGTGCGGAGCACGGGCTCTAGGCAGCAGGTTTCAGTGGTTGCAGCTGCAGGCTCCGCAGAATGTGGGATCTTCCCATGGCAGGTATCGAACCCATGTCCCCTGCTTTGGCAGGCATATTCTGATCCACCGTGCCACAAAGAAAATCCCCCTTCATTCATTTTTGTATGAATGTAAATGTGTTCCTTTGCTCAAAATAAAACAGCAAGTAGAACACAAAATAATATGTTGCTCGAGTATGTCTGTAGCAGATGACGTTTAGCTTTAGGCCCTGGGGGAGGGGGGTGGATAAGATTTATAACTTTTGGTGTTAATGGCCTTGGAGACCCAAAAGTAAAAATTAACTTTAATAACCATCCCAGCACTGACTTTTTGTGTCTTGGCAGCGATCAGTGTTGAGAATCCCGCCCCTGTGCAAACTTTCCCCTTTTCCTATCTACCCATAGCAAGTTAAAGCTTAACCTGAGGGCCACAAAGCCAGCCGACTTAATATCCTGCGAGTCTTTTTCTCTGGTGAACGTCTGTTGTTTTCTTGCGTTGGTTTATTGGCTTCTCTTTTAATTTAACCAGATTGGAACTCCTGTCAGGTTCTTAAGGCTGTTACTCAAAGCAGTAATTTGATGTCAGATTTAATATATTAAGAGGAAATCCCAGTAGTGACATCTTGTCAAAAGGGAACTGCAGCAAACAGAAGGGGGAAATAGATTGTATTTCTATTGACAGCTAAATTGTCTTGATTTGGGGATTAGGTGTCGTGTTTCCAGAGGGACACCCACAGTTCCCCCACGTCCTGAAAGTACCAAGGATTGTCCTTCCTCCCCCATGGCTCATGTGATGGTGAACCCCTGGAGGCCTGTGGGCCACTTGATCCTTTGTTTGGGTGGGCCGGGGAGAGTTCAGGAGATGATTCTTGAGTCACTACTGGCTTGCCGGTGTTTTACCCACAAAGGATCTTGCCTTTCTTTCCAGTATTGCTTACCACTCAATTGGGCAATGAAACAAATAAAAGTGAAGGAATATTTTAGGAGCAGGGTGGTTATATTAAGCTCAAGGTTCTCAAACCAGACTAGACACAAGAAGCACCACGAGAGCTTCTGAACACGCAGATTCTACACTCCCCCCATCCCCACCCAGAGATTCCTAGTGGGTAGGTCCAGGGTTGAGCTTGGGTAGAGGAGCCCTGCTGGGTCTGAGGCCAGAGGGCCACCTACCACTCTTGGTGAAATCAGGTGTGTGTGAGAGAGATACAGTGTCATATAAACTATATCATGCAATGCCATTACATTCTGATTTAATATATGTTCATCGGTGCACGTGTTCCTCCTCCTCCTCCCGCCCCCCCCATTGAAATAGACTAGAGGTTGGTACAGAAGGAAGATGTCTACTTTTATAAATTTACGTATCAATTACAAACTCTACTAGTTCAAATGTCCAAATGCACCTATGTTTAAAACACGAAAAGGGAGATACCAAGAAGCAACCTCCAACGTTTGCTCAAGCCGAGCTTTCCCAAGAATTACTTCTTAAGGACCTGGTTACCTAATCAACCCTTTCATGTCTACTCTGGGCTCCCTCCCAAAATTGCTAACTCCACGCCCCCACCCCCGTCCCCTGTCAGGTGGCAGTTGTTTTTGGTCCCAGGGAAAAAGTTACAACTGAGTCAGTTGTACAAGTGAGTCAGTCAATCACATCCCAACTTTTGAAATTGAAATAAAAGTTTGTTTTTTCTCTACCCGCCCCCCCCCCCCACCCTTTTAAGCAAGAGCATTGTCTAGGTGTTGAGCAAAGAATCTGCAACAAAAATTTTTAAATGAAACTCCTCTGGAAAGTAAATGTTAAAATTACAGCAGAAGTCAGTTCCTGTAACAAAATTCAGGAAACGCTTTCTGGTATGTGGGTGTTGGAACTTTTCAATTCTTGGAACTTTCCTTCAGGAAACTGTCCTTTCAAAAGCAGAGCAGTCGATAAAAATATGAAGCTCAATTCACAAAGTGTTGTGCAGTGTAATTAAATTTTGATGTGGGGCATATGTTTTGCTGGTGGTGCAAGAGCTGAGACTGTCCTGTGGCTTTCATCCTGGGTAGCTGTGCATCTGGGTAACTTGCTAAATGATTTTCCTCTCCCCATTCTCTTTGCTTTAAAAATACAGGTGTACCTGATTTTCTCGGGATGTGAATTTATGGAAAGTGGTATAAAATTAACCAGTTCCCATTGTTTTGTGTGAAAGTATGAAACCTGTCTCCTATCCAGCTTTGTAGGCGTTATATATTTTTGTCTCATGATTGACAAAATAATATATATGTTTTTTTACCTTCAGTATTTCTAAGTGAGATGACCTGCCTAGTAAGGTGGTAACTTTAGCTACTAAAACACTGATAAAAATTTGAGTTCATGATCTTAGGATTTTAAGGTTTTTTTTTTTTTTTTAAAGGAAAATAGCTTCTTGCTGAGTTAATAGACCATTTGAAAATAGGATTTTGGTGTTTTTTTTTGATTAAAAATACTTATTGATTCAAAGTTCTAGACTGTAAAACAGGAGCTAAAACTCTCATTTTATGTTTTTTTCTGAGTAATTTTCACATAACCTTTACATTTTTAGTAATTACATTTTTCTGTTATTCTTTTATAGTCTGTATATCTGCCTTTCTCTCTCAACTCCCTCTTAGAGTCAGGCATACTTGTGCTAGTGCTCCATTGAAAAAAAAAAAAAAGGCTGTGTGAATACAAACTTTGTACCACATGGAAAAAATCAGGCAGCAACATTTACAAACATTAGGATACTTAAAGGGTAGGAGGAAACCCAGTATGTTTCACAATGAGGCTCTGCTACCTGAAGATGTAGAGACGAATAAGCAGTGTGGTCTGTGTCACTTGGTTTCAGTAAACTTCAGAGTAAACCAATTAAACTTAATTTTTGTTTTTGAGTTGAAACCGCCTGGAAGACAAAAAGCTCTAGATGGAAAGTCATAAAAGATTGAATTTGATAATTTCTATCATATTGCTGGTAATGTAGGAGTTTTGTTTTAACCCTCATGACAGGGACCTATTCTTACAAACATCTTACAAACATATTTTAACAGTCCTGTTTTTCTGAGGATTAAGTGGAAATCATTAGATTTACTTCACGTGAGTTTAATTTGTGGGCTTTTAAAAGTCTTGACAGTTGTCATGATTAGCCTAGAATGAAACTTGGTTTCTATTTGAGGTTACCCATAATTCTGTGGTGAAACCCCTAAGCTAATGGTATTATCTATTATTTTAAAGACCAAAGTAGAAGCTTCTCCACTCCTTTTGGTCTTCTGGGTATCGTGGTAAGTGACTTTTTTTTTTTTTTTTTATTTACAAATGGATAGGGGTTAGCTTTAATCAAGACATGTTCACTGTCACCCAGATCTTTTATGTCCCACGTTACTTCTCATTTTATGGATGCTTCTTCCCAGCCCAAGGTTTTTTTCCCCCCTCTCTCTTTACCATTTTGAGGCATATAATGCAGATCTTAAAAGTTGGCCTTTTCAAGCGATTTTTAGTTCCTTTACTGAATAATGCAATTATCTCCATTAATCAATTTTAGAACATTTTATCTCCCCTCATGCCCCATCCAACCATTAATCCACTTTTTGTCTGAGTTTACGTTTGGCTTTTGTGGGTGCTTCACGTGCATGGAACCTTGGCTTTTTTTGCACCTGGCTTTTTTTCACTCGTGGAATTTTTTGAAGTTTCTCTGTGGCATAGCGGGTGTCAGGAGCTCTGTCCTTGCGCATGATTCATTCCATTGTGTGGATAGGATAGACTTGCTGTTTGCGGTGTTTTGCCTTTTTTTGTTTTTTGGTGGGGGAGGGGTACTTGAATAATGCTGCTCTGAATATTTGCAGGTCCTTTGTGTAGATTGTTTTTCTTGTTTAGGAGTGGAATTGTTGGGTCTTATGACAGTGTTGCGCTTAACTTTTTGGAGAAACCACCAAACTGATTTTCAAAATATATGCTCACCCATAGCCCATTCATTCAATTTTTTGTGAGTTATGTACTATCTTCATGGTCTGTTGTGGTTGTGGCTGTGAAAGTAGTGGTTCTGAGATGTGATCAGTTTTGCATTTGATTATTAGGAAATGTTTAAAATTTATATATGACTTAAAACCACAACTTTTTTTTCTATAAAGAAATCCCTTTGGTATTTCTTAAATTGATTGGGCTATTTGTAAAAGAAACTTATCAAGGAATGTTTCAGTTCAGTCGCTCAGTAGTGTCCAACTCTTTGCGACCCCATGGACTGCAGCATGCCAGGCTTCCCTGTCCATCACCAACTCCTGGAGTTTGGTCAAACTCATGTCCATTGAGTTGGTGATGCCATCCAACCATCTCATCCTCTGTTGTCCCCTTCTCCTCCTGCCTTCAGTCTTTCCCAGCATCAGGGTCTTTTCCAGTGAGTCAGCTCTTCACATTAGATGACTAAAGTATTGAAGTTTCAGCTTCAGCATCAGTCCTTCCTATGAATATTCAGGACTGATCTCCTTTAGGATGGACTGGTTGGATCTCCTTGCAGTTCAAGGGACTCTCAGAGTGTTCTCCAACACCACAGTTCAAAAGCATCAATTCTTTGGTGCTCAACATTCCTTTTTTTTTTTTCCAGTATGAAAAGGAATGTTGAAAGAAAACCAAATTTAAAGCATCAGCTGTTGCTAAAATAGCAGAAGAAAGTTCCAGCCCACAACTCAAATATCACACATATGTAATATAGAATATATGTTATATATATAAATATATATATATATCAAATATGCAATAAAGGATAAATATGTACCCTTTCTTTCATAACTACAAAATGGCCCTAGAAGTTGTTATTTCAGTGCAGTTAGTAAAAAAAAAAAAACAAAAAACATTCAGGCAGAAATTAGCTTGTCTCATTTGGTACACCCTCGCATGCAAAGATACGTTAATGAAATGAGGCTTCTGGAAATTATTAGAATTGGGTTCCTGCCAGGAAAGATGGTGACCGTGTGCCTTCAGTTGATGGTGTGCTCCAACCTTCTAGAAAAGATAGACCTATTTTACAAACAGAAATATTTCATGACATGCTCCAAAGTTGTCTGTACATGCATGTGTGATGGCAGTGACAGCTGTTCTGGGAAAACAAAAACAAAAAGAGCTATGAGGCCCTGCTTCATTGGCTGCTGCTTGGCTGCCTTGACTGAATGAATTTGCCTGGTGTGTTTTTCTGCTTTGGAGGCATCAGTGCATTATGGGATGTTATCAGAATTCACTGCTTCTGAGTATTAATTTATTAATAATTAATCTGCTTAAAGATTGTATGTGTGCCCGTGCATGTGCGTGCGCTCAGTAGCCTCCGACTCTTCTGCGACCCTGTGGGCTGCAGCCGTCCAGGTTCCTCTGTCCATGGGATTTCCCAGACAAGAATACTGGAGTGGGTTGCCATTTCCTTCTCCAGGGGAATCTTCCTGAAGGCATTGAGCCCTCAACTCTTGGGTGTTCCTGCACTGGCACGTGGACTCTTTACCACTTCGCCACCTGGGAAGCCCACTTAAAGATTATCTGTCAGTATTAATAGCTTAGTGACTGTGGCCAATTCCCATGCATGGACAGCGCTTTTAACGTTGGTTCTCTGTATCCTGAATTGATGGAGCCTCACTGTTCACTCCGAGCCAGCATTGTGTGAGCAGGGCCCTGTGTTGCTTCAGACAGATGAGGATCTCCCTTCCCACAGGAAGACAGAAGATCAGCAAACTGGCTGCAGAGCAACAGCAAACTGCATTAGGTGCTATGACAGAAACCCAGCCGGGCCGGAGAATAAGGGAGCGTGGGCAACTTGGTCCCACGTGGGCTGTGAAGACCTTCAAGGAAGTTAACCTGAAATGGAGAAAATGCAAATCATGACAAGTTAGAATTAATTGTCCTTTCAGAATGTGCGAGGAAATAAGTGACGATGGTGAGAAGGATGGCATTTTTAAAACAGGGCAAGTATGGTTTTAGGAAATAACCATCATGGAGCAGTTTCTCAAAATAAAATTTGGTTGTGAATTAATTCTATCAAAACTCAGCCCTGTTTTTTTTTTTTTTAATTTTATTTTAGTGAAGGCAAAATGAGTTCCATAACAATGTAACTTGAACTTTAAAAACAGATTATGTTTTTTAAGACTTTGCGTTAGTGCATACATATAAACAAATTAAACATACGGAAACAGAAACCTTCGAGGACGTTTTCTTGGTTTGGAAGCCATCAGACAAAGGAGGTAGTCCCAGCTCAGTGAGGACAGTCATCAGGGAATAAAGATGTGGACTGTGAGAAGGGTTTTTAAGGCTGGCTGTTTTAAAAAGGTCAGTCTACAAAGCATCGTTCTATACATGTGAAAGGCTGTTATGGGGAGTGGGGTGAAAGATGGTCTCCATATCTGTCAAAAACAGATCTTGAAGAAGTAATTTGTATATATTAAGTTTAAGCAAAGCCCAGGAATGAGCTTGTCATTGAAGTTAATTAAACATGAAAATACAGTAGGAGGTGGTGTTCTTTTAGTTTATATAAAGAAATAGATAATCCTCTACCTTGGCTATTTTAGGAAGTACCAGATGGTTTTAAGTACCTTTTTCTCAAGGGATTCTGTGGCTTCTTTAAAAAAAAGTGATCACAACAAACGACTAGGGGAACTGAAAGTTCTTACCCTTTGCATGTGTCAGGGCTCTATTTAATTGTGTAGAGTTACTTCCAGGATCCTAGATTCATCGTCACCTCATCTCTCTTGTACCTCCATTTTATAGTTACTTTCATACATGCATTCATTTCATGTATTTAGCTGTAGACCTTCTGTGGCGTAATAGATGGTAGTTTTATGACTGTATTTTGAACATGTGAAAAGAAGGTATATTCGTATTTTCAGGGTCCAGAGTTATATGTGGGTTTGCACATTACGTCTCTTTTACATTATTTCTATACTCTTTGTCCATTTATTCTGCTGTGGACTGAGAGATGAATAAAGTCTCATACAATTAGAGAGTTGCTGTTTCTCCTACCATCTTCTTAAGTTTCTGCTTTACAAATGTGGATGCAGTGCTTTCGATGCATAAATATTCACAGTTCTGTTTCATTTTAGATCACTCCCCTTGAAGGTATTAGTTTTTATAGATACTTCCAGAAAGTTTCTTTTGAGTATCAGTGACATTTTGTGAAAATAAAAGATGTATCTTTATTTACATTTTTCATTCCTATATATTTTATTTTAGTTTAAGGAGTGGGAGGGGTGGTCCAGCCCACTCCACCTCCACCTTCCTGCCCTCAGACTAAACATTTTGTTCTCTGTTCAAGAACCACCGTCAACTCAATGACTGCACCTTTATCATGTGTTTTGGTACGTGATGGAGCTGGTCTCCTTCCTTTACCCATTCATGCTTTCGGAATTTTCATGAATATTTTCTCATGTATACTTTTCAAGATCAACTCGAGTAGTTTGTCAAAAACTGGTAGTTTTTAGTAGGAAGACTTCCTAGCAAACTTATAAAGCCTCATCCTGTTTTTCAGAAGGATTAAAGTTTTAAACAGGATTTCTGTGTTCTTTGTAGATTTTCACGGAATGGAAAAAAAAGGTAGGTTTGAGTGCCAGGGACTCGTGAATCATCAGCCAGACACCACTCATTCATCTTGGAGACATTTGGGAAATCCTGAATGCCTCAGTTTCTCCAGAAAGAAGTGAAAACATGCGTTTGTTTCTGTCAGGAATGAATGTATTATTAGTATGACTCTCAGTGGAATCTTATTTCTATAGGTGATTTACATCTGGCTTTGGGCAGAAGGGGTATTCTGCCATCTCTGTTTTGCTGTGGATAGCATCTCACTTTCTAGCAGAGTTTTTGGTCTTTCACTTTTCCTAGTCCATAATAGATATAATTTAGGCACCTTAAAATCTTTTTGAAGTTCAGTAAAGTAAAAGCAACATTTTTTTAAAGTTAACTATAATTAAGATGAGAGAAATATCTTTCTTAAATCTCAAGGGCTTGACCAAATATCTTCTTTGTGTTCCTTTTCAGCTTTTTCTTTACACCTTAAATGTTTTCACATAATCGAATTATTCTTTGTATACATCTGATAAGTGATTTATTCAACATACCGTGGGAAAGAAGATGAGATTGGGGTTACTTTAGGCTGTTGTGGTTTTTGAGATTGTCATTTTTCTCTTAAATTTGAGAAGGAACAGATAAAGACTTTCAGATCTTCTATGCTTAGAAATGCCATGCTAAGAATACATTTTTAATAGCTGAAGGTAGCCCAGTTAACATTGACTACAAGGTTTTATTTTATACGTTGTGCTAGGAGCCGAGGTAGGAATGGAGTATTAACACACTGCCACTTCGGTTTAATGGCTGTTACGGCCTGTTCGTGGTTCTGGTTATGGAAATTACCCTGAACACCATGTTTATGAACGTCACTCATTTGTGTTTGCTTACCAGACTGTCATAGTTGAAGAGCTAGTATAGCCCACAAATTTGTAATAATTGATGACCCCTTGTGGGATTTTTTTTTTTTTTTCTATTCACATTTGCAGATAGTGTTCATGCGTGCTCACACAGAACCCAAATATTACCTCAGTAGAAGTTGGAATCATACATGCAGGCTGAAATCATTAGTTCTAAGCATGCTTTTAAATATTAGTTTGAAAAATTGCCTTTTTTGTTTTTTCTTATCAATCTCATTTTAAAATCAATAAGAAAATAAACAGATTTTTGACAATTGCCTTTAACTTTGTAAGTCTTAAATTCATTTAAATATATAGGAATGGAAAATTCAGATATATTTTTATGGAATCCTTTAAAAATAGTTCCCAAACCATGGGACAGTAAGAGTCACTGTAATTACTCATTTACTTGAGGAAAACATTTCTGATTTATTTCAGAAATGACTTTTTTCCACTGTATTTTCATAGTTGAGCTGATAAGAGTGAGTGGTTATTTCAGAAGGTATTGGGATTTTTAATTTTCTTAAAAGCATAGATAGGTTCCTCATTATTAACTGCTTTTCTCCCCAAAATGTGTTTGGAACAGAAAAAGCAGCAGGAACAGCGATGAAACTCATGTGATGAAGGTTAAGCCCCCAGGCTGAACCCAGTGTTTCTACACTCCTGCTGCCAGAATGTCAAGCATTTGGAACAATCATGGAAAACAGTGCAGCTGATGAAACGAAACATACAAACCATGCTTGAATAGGGTGGTTTATCCTAGACTCCAGTTAGGTTTGTTTTTATCTGTTTTGGCAGGAGGGAGGAGCGGTATAAGGGATCTCTGAGTTCAATGTCGGAGACAGGGGGAGAATGTGGGAAAAAATGAATTATCTTAGGAGCATTCCTGTCGGTAAACTTGGACACTTTGAAGGATAGAGGCTTTATGTATAGTTCTGGTGTGTGATAATAACAGTCATTTATTCTGTTATGTTCTGAGGCTTCCCAGGTTATGCTAGTGGTTAAGAACCCACCTGCCAATGCCAGAGATGTAAGAGATGTAGGTTCAATCCCTGGGTCAGGCAGATCGCCTGGAGGAGGGCAGGGCAACCCACTCCAGTATTCTTGCCTGGATAATCCCATGGACAGAGGACCCTGGTGGGCTAAAGTCTATAAGGTTGTGAAGAGTTGGACATGACTGAGCGACTAACATATGTATGTACATGGTCTGAGCCAGGAACTTTGCATATTTGAGATCATTGCATCTGTACGGTGGAGATGTACACAGATGTACACAGATCCTGTTGCACAGATGAAAAAACTGAGGCTAGTGGAGATTCATTCATTGACTGACCCTGGTTACCCAGCAAGTGACTGCCTCTACAGAGCTCCTCCAGACTTCCAGGATAACTGTCTTTATCCTCACGCACTTATCCATACGGCCAGTGTTCCTTGGTTTACTAATGGAACAAGAGATGGATGGAAAAAGTGGAACACGATTGTGTGTGTGTGTTTTTTTTTTTTTTTTTTTTATGAACTGTGACTCTGAAACAGGAAAAGGGAGGGAGAATAGGGAAACACGGTATTTGTAAAATTCCTATCAGGGTGATGAAACGTGCAAAAGAAATTTGAGGTCAGTCTGCCCTAATACCCAGCACCGTTTTCCCCACAGCTTGGTCTTGCCCCATGGGGGATTTAGGCAGAGACGATGCAACCGTCTGAAGTTGTGGGGTGTTTGTAACTCAGGGAACTCCTGTAGGATTTGGAAGGGGAGATACATGTGGGTGGAACCTTCGTGGATAAAATGTGAAGCCTTATGAGAAACTCACCATGAGTGAAACAGACACCCTTCTGCCTCTCTTTAGTATGAAATGCGTGGACCTGCTTGCCCCTGCTTCTCACGCCATCCTTGGGTTGTCCTTGTTTTCTCCTGTTTCTACCTGTTCTGGGGAATGTTTTCGGCTCTAGGGACCATTGTACCATGTTTAATTGAATGATTGTACTTTCTGCTATGTGCCAGGCACTGGGCTAAGCACTAGGTATGCATTGCTGCTTAGTCGCTAAGTCATGTCCGACTCTTTGTAGCCTTCCAGGTTCCCCTGTCCAAGAAATTTTCCAGGCGAGAATACTGGAGTGGATTGCCGTTTCTTTCTCCAGGGAGATCTTCCCAATCCAGGGATTGAACGCTACTCGCCTGGTTGGGAGGCTGATTCTTTAACAATGGGCCACCTTGCTTTTTATGTATGCATCAGGTAATTGAATGCCTAAAACAGTCCTAAACCTTTGTATAGTTATCTCCATCTTAAAGAAGAGGAACCAGAGCTTAGCGATTGTGACTTTCTCTGTTGACAGTAGCTAGTCATGACAGTCTCGAAGGTGCCAGTCATAAATGCAGCTGTTAGGAAAGATCTGTTTGTTTTCGGTCTGCTTTCTCAGTAGAAAAGTAAGACAGTAACTTGGGGTCTCTCTTCATTCTCTTGAGCAGTGGCTCTCAATGTAAGGGAGAAAGGGAAAGAAGGGTATTGAGGGTCTTTTACCACCCCTTGCTGCCCCAGGGGTATTTGGCGGTTTCTGGAAACATATTTGATTCTCGAAGCAGGAATTAGGGTGTGCTACCTACCATCTTCTGAGATAGAGGCAGAGGACCCTGCTAACCTTCCTACAATGCACAGGACAGCCACCACGACGAAGAATGACTTGGCTCAGAATGTTGATAGTGCCGTGGTGGAGGATCCCTCCTCTGCAGGGCCCCCTTAGTGCGTAGATCTGGGGTACTTGTGATTCAGAGAGCACCTTAGGCTATAATCAGACTCCAGCTCATTCGATGCTGGCCCCAAATGGGAGTTGTTTGGCCTGTTTGGGGCACAGTGCACAAGACCCTGTGTGGATTACACCGTCTTGTGGAAAAGGGAGAAATGGTCAGGCTTCTCACAGAAGTTCAGAAAATGGAAGAAACACTTGTGAGTGTGGGAAGGAGAAGATTTGTTGAAACGGGCTATGGTGCCGGCAAGGGCTTGGGTGGCTCCAGGTTGCAAATTAGGGAAGTGTCCACCCCGAGTGGATAAAGAACACAGTCTTCTTAGGTTGGAGGTACACATGGGAGGTGTTTTCGGGCTTCTTTCTTAACCACTTGAGTGCTCTGTTTACTATGCAGTTTAGCGGTCATTAGTTCACTGAATCCTCATATTAATCTTAAGGAATTGCCGCTATCATTAGCACCATCCTTTTTAACAACCGATGGAGCTGAGACTCAGAGACGTTAAATGACTTCCCCAAAGGAGCACAGCTAGGAAGTGGCAGAGCCCAGTCTGAACCCCCATGAACTTCAGAGACCATGCTCTTAACCAGCTTACTATGCCAGTCACCAGAGTATTCCATCCGGTCCTGTATTGCTCAACCTCCTCTTTGCCTTCCCCCAATTCAGCAAAGCCGTCGTCCCTGTTTGGAGTCCTTGAGTGGCCAGACTTTGACTTGCTCCATAGCTGGAAGTGGTAGAGAAGTCAGAGGTCCTCAGGGCCCATTAGCAGAGAACTAAGGTGAGCCTTTTAAAGAGGCAAGGAAAAAGTTCCAAGTGACTTGAGCCTCAGTGTATCTGGCAGAGATGTGGTTGATTGCAGCAGCGTTTTGAATTAGTTCATGGGGAAAAAAATATACAGAAAGGGAGATTGGTAGGTATAAGGTAACCAAGCACCTATTGTATTACAGATTCAATTGTGTAAAATGCATTTCTAAAATCTGGGCCTTTTGTACTTTAGATATCAAACATAACTCAAACTAGGTAAAATAGAACCATAGAATCAACTCAAACTGGGTAAAATAGAACTGTAGAATCAAGACCTCTTTAAAACCCAAAGCTTTCTGGCTTGGTAATTTTGTAGGGAAGGACTTGCAAGAGAAACACTGAAATATGAAGAAGGAAATGTGATTATGGGGTTTCCTTTATAGGCACTACATCAGTACATGAAGAAATAGGACAAGAATCAAAGATTAACTTTCCAAAACCTCCAAACAGCCTAGTTCTCAAGTCAGGAAAGTCAACATTTTTTTTTTTTCCTTTTAAAGTTGAAGATGGGAGGAGGGAAGCGGGAAAGGTGATTGTCTATACCGTGGTTCCTGGGAGACCACCCTGAAAGCTTTGCAGATGGGAGCCATGGGAGCCAAAACTTACTCCTGCAGATGGTGTGTCTCTCTCTGCTGGATCGCTTGTCGTTAGAGGCAGAGGCCAGGGCTTGCCTCCGAAGGAGAGAAGAAAGGTTGCGCTCAGTGTGCTTGTAAAGACGGCAGCATGCACACAGACGCCCAAGCTGTTTCAACTCCGTTCACAGCAGAGAGAGTTCTGTGTCTCACAAGCTCAGGACCACGCTTTAGTTCTTTTCCTTCCAGAGTCCACCATGCTATTTTTTAGATGAACGTTATGCTCCGCAAATATTCCTTTCTGATAAAACTTCAGATTGCCCCACAAGTCTCTGAATGTGTCTGATGAAACGTGGCACATGGCCGGACTTTCGGATTCTTACCATGTTTACTCACTCTTGTGGTGGTTTTTCTTAATGTTATAACAGGGGCGTTTTCAAACATTCAGAAAAGTTTAAAGAATTCCACAGTAAAAAGCCTTATTCCCAGGTTGTGTTATTAACAGTTCTACTTGTGTTCAGTTCAGTCGCACAGCCATGTCTGACTCTTTGCCCACCCCATGGACTACAGCACTCCAGGCTTCCCTATCCGTCACCAACTCTGCTCTGACTCACGTCCGTTGAGTAGGTGATGCTATCCAACCATCTCATCCGCTGTCGTCCCCTTTTCCTCCTGCTTTCAGTCTTTCCCAGCATCAGGGTCTTTTCCAGTGAGTCAATTCTTCGCATTAGGTGGCCAAAGTATTGGAGCTTCAGCTTCAGCATCAGTCCTTCCAATGAATAATCAGGGTTGATTTCCTTTAGGATTGATTGGTTTGATCTTGCAGTCCAAGGGACTCCCTGGTGTCTCAGCTGGTAAAGAATCCCCCTGCAATGCAGGAGACCTGGGTTCGATCCCTATGTTGGGAAGATCTCCTGGAGAAGGAAGCAGCTACCCACTCCAGTATTCTGGCCTGGAGAATTCCGTGGACTGTATAGTCTACGGGATCATGAAGAGTCAGACACAACTGAGTGACTTTCACTTTATTGCATTGTCATGTGTCTATTCATTTTTTCATGTTGTATCCATCCAGTCATCTGTCTTTTGTACTTTTTATAGTAATTGCAGATATCAACATACTTTCCCCTAAATACTTCAGCTGTTATATCATTAATTCAAGTATTTATATACAGTCGTTTTTTTCCCCTTCTGCTACAAAACTTATGTGCCACAAGATGGGCAAATCTTTGCTGTCCTGGTGTGTTTTGACAGTGTGTGTGTCTGTGTCACCCAGACCCCTGTTAAGTTACAGAACTAATCTTAGGGTTAGTTTTTTGTGTGGATGTGGGAAAATGATGGGAAGATGTGTAAATAGACACACTTCCGTTTTATCTTTTCCTTCTTTCAGGGTGTCATTCCTGGTTTTTGTTTTGTCTTGTTTTTAATTGTAAGGTGAGCTATATGTGCTTGATAGTATCTCATTTTGAGATTATTTAGGCAGCTTCTCAAGGTCTCAGACCAAAACCTTCTAGTAGGTCTTTCATTGCCTAGATTTCCTCTAACAGTTCTCCTGGATTGTTTTATTGAGTTTCTGGGATTTTGATCCTTCTAAGATATGTTGAATATGGTTTTGAAAATGACTTCTCTCATGACTGTTACAAAATAAAATTTATTCTATGTCTGTGGCTGGGGATCTGGTGACTGCTTTCCTGAAAATAAGCAAATCCTTCTTTACAGAGTTCTTTGAGCTTTTAAATCTGACTCCAAAATTATTAAAGACACTATTTTTTGGCATCAGCCCTCCAACCAGTGAAGATAATTTGTGAGACCCTGTCCATTCTTTTAAATTTTCCTACTTCTGAGTAACAGTAAAATGCCTATGAAAGAATGCAAGAATGCAAGTAAACAACCCCCCCCCCCCCAACCTCCGTTAAAGTGCATGTTTTCAGGAATGCCCTGGTGGTCCAGGTTAGGATTCCACGCTTTCACTGCTGAGGGCCTGGGTTCATTCCCTGGTTGGGGAACTAAGACAGACAGACAGACAGACACACATCCACCCTGGTTGGGGAACTAAGCAAGACACGCGCGCGCGTGCGCGCACACACACACACACACGTATGTGCAATGTGTTAGAGGATGGTTAGGTTGTGTTCTTCCAAGGCTGTGCTGTGAAGTCACAGGGAGGGAGATGGGGATGTTCCTCATCTTGCAGGGCCCTCTTGAGCCGGCAGAGAGAAGCCTCCCTCTTGGGGAGGCCGAGAGAAGTCTGGGGTTGATTGATGGCAAGTCTTCCTTGGCAGCGGATTTGTAGATAACCAGGGACAGCAACTTCCCTGGTGGCTCAGACCGTAAAGCATCTTCCTACAATGTGGCAGACCCGGCTTCGATCCCTGGGTTGGGAAGATCCACTGGAGAAGGAAATGGCAACTCACTTCAGTACTCTTGCCTGGAAAATGCCATGGACGAAGGAGCCTGGTACGCTACAGTCCACAGGGTCACAAAGAGTTGGACACGACTGAGCGACTTCACTTTCAGGGACAGCTAGCTAAAGTGAGACAAGTTGTAACCTGTCAATCAAACAGCCTGGTTGCATGGTCCTACTTATTTCTCTTCTCTTCCAGCTTTTGGTAGAGTCTATTGCCCATGTTCCCAGCATTTTTCAGCTATTTCATTGTAAGGTTGTAGTTGAATGTATGATTGGCCCAAAGTTGTAAAGGAGGCAACATCCCCCTGAGGGCAGAGGAGGTGTAGCAGCCTTAATTGGTGGGAGATCCCCTGAGACGTTTTAAATAAAAAGGAAGAAGACCTCAAACAAGAGGTTTACTCTACCTCCATTTGAAGATCAGTTTAATTTCATCAAGGCTGTCAACCAGTTTTCTTCCATGGCTAACCTAACAGATGTCCTTTTATTTTTAAAGAGAGGTACTCAAATCTAGTGGTGCACTCTCCCACCAGACTTCTAAAGAACCAGGACATTTGAGGAACAGTAAGTTCTGACCTTTTATAGCAGCCACAGGCTTAATTCTTCATATTTTCCAGAAACCACACCCGCCTGCTAGAGTAGATAGCTCAGGGAAGTTGGATGGACTCACTGTGCCTTGGGAGTTTTTAATCCCAGAGCTTCTCCTAATGTTTTCTTCTGCCCCGCCATTGCCCTCACATCCTGTCCTTTTCCATTTATTTCCTCCTAAAATTATAAAGAATTGTAGCGTGAAGGCCATTATTCCATTGAAGATGCAGCTGGAACCAGTCCTGGCATCGTTTTTATGCCTCATAACAGCTCTTGAACGTCCACCAACACCTGCTTTTTGTTAACTTTTAATTTTATATTCGAGGCTAGTCAATTAACAATGTTGTAATAGTTTCAGGTGGGCAGCGAAAGGACCCAGCCATGGATGTATATACATGTATCCATTCTCCCTGAAACTCTACTCTCATCCAGGCTGCCACCTAACACTGAGCAGAAGATTATGCATTTTGAGTACAGCAGTGCCAGCATACGCTTTTTTGGAGGCTGTTGACCATTCAGCCAGGCCTGGTATTGCTGATGGGGACCTGAGTCCTGGAGACAGTGGATAACGTCCTCATTGTAGAGTGGGTGGCGCTGGGGCCTACAGGCTACCCCCTTGGGATACTTCTCACCACCCACTACCTTATGTTAAATAAGAGAATAATAAGAGAATGAGGTGTTATAAGAGAATTTGAAATAAGAGAATGAGGTGTTAACATGAGCTAATTAGAGATAAGAAAAGTGGTTTTTCTACCTTTTCCCTCAAGACTGGAAAGGCAATAAGAGGGACATTTGGTGTTACTGAAAGACTTGTGTATTCCAGAAGAAATTATTTCAGAGGCACGCCTTTAAATGAAACACTCCAAAAATGCACTTTATTTTCAAAAGCATTTATTTGGCTGCTCCAGGTGTTAGTTGCAGCACTCTGGATCTTTTTTTTTTTTTCCTTTTTTTTTAGTTTCCACACGTGAACTCTGAAACTTCATGAGTTGTGGCATGTGGGATCTAGTTCCCTGAACAGGGATCAGACCTGTGTCCCCTGCATTGGGAGCATAGAGTCTTAGCCCCTGGACGACCGGAACATGAAAGGTGAAAGTTGCTCAGTCGTGTCCGACTCTTTGCGACTGCATGGACTGTATAGTCCATGGAATCCTGCAGGCCAGAATACTGGAGTCAGTAGTCTTTCTCCAGGGCATCTTCCCAACCAGGAAAGTCCCCAAAATGAACTCCTAAAATTCACCCTTTATTTTTCTCTCTAATGATTCAGGTGTTGACAAACCTCTTCTGTAAAGACCCAGATGGCAAACATTTTAGGCTTTACTGCTCATGCATTCTTGGCTGCCACTACCTGCCTCTGCAGCCACTCACCTCTGCTGTTTCAGGACCTCTGCAGCATAAACATTATGTAAACAGATGAGCGGGGTTCCAGTAAATGTGTACAACAACAGGCACCTGGGCCACAGTTTGCCAACCCTTTGTCTAATTCATCTTTTTTTTCTGCTAACTTTGCTCATTGTACATTTATAAATTGGAATTTAAACGTTGATTAATGTTGAACAGGAATGTTTAAAAAAAAGAGTCTTTCCCTTGCCACTGGTAACCCTGGCTTCCTTTCATTAATTTTACATACCACTCAGAAATTTCTGGGCTAATCACGTTAAACCAAGGAAGAGTTTGGGGTGGGGATGTTCAATTAATTTTTCTTTTTAATTTACTAGGGAACTTTTTCAGCCCTGGAATTGTGACTGTTGGCTCAGCAAACAGAAGGATACACTGGAGGTCATGGGAATAGAGTAAAATCATTTGCCTTAGGAAATCAGACCAGACTTGGCAGAGGAGGCTCTGTAACAGGGGCTGGTGCTCTAACTGCTCTGTTTGGGGTCTTGAGGAAAAAGGGTGTGGAAAGAGTGATCCCTATTGTTTCTGTGATCCTCTGCGGCCACAGTTAAGTCCATGGACATTCTAAACTTTGATGTTCTAAACTCTGTTCTTCTCCAGACAGTTTTTGGTGTGCATGGTATTTAAGATGGTTTGTTTCATGGTGAGGAAAGCCCACAGGCCATATTCTCCCACAGGGGATTGTCGCCCTAAGAAAGGTCATCGAGGCCTAGGCCGGCCCAGTGGGGAGGATGGTTGCAGAAAACTGTCACCCCCAGAAATAACCCAGTGTTCTTTGACTTCTTCCCATGAGAAACTCGGAGTTGGGGAATGAGGTGAGGTGGGTGCAAACACCCCATGGCCAGTGGTCCCCTTTCTCAGTAGGGAGGTGGAGAGGGTTCCATCTCCTCTTCTAGACTTCTGCTCATCCTTCAAGCTCAGATGTCACTGCTTTTGTAAAAAATAAATAAATAAATTGGGTGCACCAGGTCTTTGCTGCAGCCCTCTGGATCTTCGATCTTGGTTGCAGCAGGCAAACTGTTCCTTGCAGCATGAGGGATCTAGTTCCCTGATCAAGGATGGAACCCGGCCCTCTGCATCGGGAGTGTGGGGTCTTAGCCACTGGATTCCCGGGGAAGTCCTAGATGTCAGGGCTCTCTAATTAAATCATCCAAGGCCCCTGCATTTAGACTGGTGTTTTTCTTCCTTAATCTTTGGCACTCGTAACCAGCCTCTCAGTGGTTCCCCCTTTTGTATTTCTCCCCCTAAATAAATTGTGGCCTCCTTACTTCTTTTGTCCCTACGTCTAGCACAGAGGAGTCAATATTTGCTGGAAACAAAGAGGTCTTCTGTTACCAGTCTGTGAGGATTAAGATCTTAAATCAGACTGCGAAAAACTATAGACAGATAAGTGCGTTAGTGCTCTTAGATAACTTCAGGCGGCATATATTTTACATGCAATTCTGTTTGAAGGAAATATTTTATGATCAGAAGTCTTTAATGCGTGATCAGTGTATTTGGTCATTTCGAATGTTTACTTGTTGTTTCCTTCCAGTAGATATATTGCCATTTCCTACTTCAGAGGATCTTCCTGACTCAGAGATCAAACCCACATCTCTTGAGTCTCCTGCATTGGCCAGCAGATTCTTTTTACCACTGAGCCACCTGGGAAGCCCCAGTAGATATATTAACCTCTGCTTTTCAAAAATGAAAAGACTAAAAATGAAAACGTTAAAGCATTATAAAGGACATCGACTCTAAAAATCCTGAAGTGCAATTTTCTTTTTTAAATAACTGAGCTCTCAAATCCTCATTTATTAGCATTGAAGAAGGTGGCCGGAGACTTTATTAAGTTGGAAAAGTATTCTTTGTCTTAGGCTCATGAGCTGCCCATTGGTAGCGGTGATCTAGTCTGAATATAAATGTTCATGGCTGGGCCACAGTCCAGCCCAGAGAATCCTGACAAGCTTTGTGAGGCTCATAACACTACTCAGCAGAGGTCAAAATGAAGGGAGACTTCTCCAGAAAAACAATGACTGACTGTTTAGCTTTAAGGTGGTGCCAATTATAGCGGGTGGTAGGAGGTGAGCTGGGGTGAGGGTGAAAACGAGAATATTTAGAAACATGTAATTGTTGCTTGCTGCCGTATAAAATACCAATACACGTCTCCAGCTTGCTCCTCCTATAATGATTGCCCTGTTCTTCCTTCTTAAAATGTCTGGGGAACGAAATGGAATAATGAGACTGCTTCTAGCTTTTATGACATTAAGCTTTCTGTGAAAACAAGCGTGATGTGTGCAGTTAACCAAAAGGAGAGAGAATTCTAAGTCAAGAGGTAAATGGGGAAAAAAAAAATGCTGATGGTTCTGTAGAAACACTGATAGAACACTTTATTCTTACACTTTTTGTCATCTGGTAATATGCAAGTGAGATTAGACAGCCATGTTGTTTTTTTAGTCCATGTGATTGTTAGAGCCTGAAAACTTTCTAAGTCTTTTTCAGAAAATCGCATTCTTCGTATGTGTGCCCACAGCAGCCTTTTTAACTAGGCTTATTTAAAAATAATTGGGCTGGCCAAAAAGTTCGTTCAGGTTTTTCCAAACGATGGTATGGAAAAACCCAAAGAACTTTTTGGCCAACACAATATAATAGGCAGTGATTTCTTCTACTGGAATTTGTATGTTGATGAGGGCATGGAGAGGCCTTGAATTTAGTGTTCGAGATCCTTTCCCTTTATGGAATGAGCTTCATTAAATGGGTGGAGGAAGAGTCCGTACAGTTGAGGGTGGGAGGAGGGTGGTTCAGTAACTGAAAAACGTGTTGGATCTCTGTGGACTCATTTAAAGAGTAAATGTTTCTGAATACTTTCTTCTTTAGGGTAATGAATGGCATCTTGCCGGTTTCCTTGCTATCCCATTGTGCTCCACAGTTCTTATCAATATCCAGACATTGCTTTTCCTTTCATTTTCCAAGTGTAAGCCTTTTCCTGTTGCTTTTTGCTGTTGGTTAGCAAGTCTCAACCCTGAGCATTTGTTCTGGCTGAAGCTGTATTTGGTACGCTGGCCCAGTTTCAAATGGTTCTTCTTATCGTACGCGGTGCAATTGGTTTTCTGGAATGTGTGTTAGAAGTTCAGTCATTGGAGGGATTCTTCCTTTTGGAATGGTAGATGCTGTACCATTTTCCAGGATGTTCAATAGGAGGCGATTTGTCCAGTTTGGTTGTGTGTTAGGAATTACCTGGTGTTCAAGCTGTTCTGACAAAAGGTATCTATTTAGTATGCTTGATTTCTTATGACAGTGGTTTCTTGTTTAAAAAAGCAAAAAATAACTTGCTCCTGAATAATCTGAAAGAAGAGTTGCTTCTTTAAAATCCCTTCAGGGATATTTTAGCCATGTCGTGAAACACAAGATGAATTTGGAAATTAATTATCTCATTTTCTATTAATATTATAGTATATGATACTTGAAAATTTGATGTATTAATCGGTCATTTAGAAGTTGCTGTTCATAACTGTTCAAAACTGCCTAGTTTTTAAAAATGAATACCTTTTGAAATGGTTCTGTTAAGTTCAAGTTCTGTGATTTTAAGTTAAAATGAAGCCACTACTGCTCTGCGTCTGTACACAGACTTCCATCCACTCACCCAGTATCTATTCAGCTTAATGGGTTAGAGCCAGGTGTACCTAGGGAGGCTCAAGAGGAACAAGATGACTAGCCTTCTACAGCTTACAGTCTTCATGGAGGTGAGGATGGGGCGCCAGAGTTAAACTGATAAATGAAGAGACGAGACAGTTTTAGTGATAAAGAGAGACAAAGCAGGGTGTAGTGCGAGAGAGTTCCTGCGGGGCTGGGGCAGCAGCTCTTTAGGCCTGGGACCTGGATGAGGAGCTGATAAACACTGGAAGGTATTACTGACAACATTGTCCTCAGCTCTAGGGACCATCACCCAGACTGGGATCAGCAACACACAGCTTGACCTATTCCTGGGTGTGGAGAAAGGCTGGTACGGCTGGTAGTTAAGGAAGGGCCTGGGGAGGGGAATGGGGCTTTCCTTCTGGCTCAGATGGTGACGAATCTGCCCACAGTGTGGGAGACCCAGGTACGATCCCTGGGTCGGGAAGATCCCCTGAAGAAGGAAATGGCACCCCACTCCAGTATTCTTGCCTGGTGAATCTGTGGTCAGAGGAGCCTGGCAGACTGCAGTCCATGGGGTTGCAAAGAGACGGACAGGACTGAGCAACTAATACTTGAGGAAGGGAGTAGGTCTGGGAGGTAGCAGTTGAGAGAAAGTGAGGATGGAGCCGTCCAGGCCAGGCTTCAGGATTTCAGTCTTGAATGCTAAGCCTAAAGAGGGGGGCTTTCAGCAGTGGAAGAAGTCACAGACTCTGATTGGTGTTTTAAAATTATCTTTTCTAGATCTTGTATTTTCTTTGTTTTCCCCACGATTCATTTATAGCTGCATTGAGAGGTTTCTCCTTGTGGGATTTTTGTTGCTGATGTTTTTACTCCTAGAGACAGCTTACTCTGACTCTTGTTGATTTAATTAAATGTGTATTTGCTATAAATGTTACTCAAGTTTTTTTTTTCCCCCCCTGTTTGGTGTAGTATACTTTTATGACTAATTAAAGTATAAAACCTGTAACATTAGCTGATAAACATACGGTGTTCGCCCAGGCAGCTTTCATGGCTGGTCTAGGAAAGAATGATGTCAGTTTCCTTCTAGGTTGAGTCACTTGATGGGTACAACAGTCTGGTAGAATAGGTTTTAGGTATCAGACCATGAATCATATTTTGTCATCAAATAATAAGACTGGCAGAATTCCACAGAATTCTGGGTTGTTTGCAACTGAGTAATGCCTGGGAGAGAATCGCTTTAGTCAAAGAGGCATTATTTTTTAAATTATTTATTTATTTGGCTGTGCCAGGTGAATGCAGGCATGTGGGATCTAGCTCCCTGACCAGGGATCAAAACTGGGCCCCCAGCACTGGGGGTGTGGTGTCTTAGCCACTGGACCACCAGGGAAGTCCAAAGAAGTGTATTAAGCATCACTTTTTGCTAAGCTCTCAGGTATAGTCCTTGTCCTTAAGGAGCTCACAGTCGAATCAGAGACACCTGTCAGACATATACAGTTCTTCTTGGTTTTGTAAATGTAAACACGGGCAGGCTGGCAGTAACAGAGGTACCCCAGAGAAAGAAGTCATTCACAGCCAGAGGTTGAGAGAGGTTGAGACAAGAGGCAGTGATATTTTGGAAGGCCTTAAAAGTCAGGTTAGGAGTTCATTAGGGAACTGGCAGAGAGAACAGGGCTGTGCTTTCTCCCAGTTCCTTGTGCCCAGGGGCTTGAGAACTGAGGCAGGGGGCAGAAAGGGTGTTTTTTTTTTCTGGTCCATGAGAGTTGAGGCTTACCAGTAGAGGCCAAGTGGTGAAGAGTTGCTTGGCACACAAGGCTTATCAAAGGGGTGAATAACAAGATCAGATTCATGATTTTTAAGAAAGAGGCATTGGCAAAACTAATACAATTATGTAAAGTTTTAAAATAAAGTAAAATTTAAAAAAAAAAAAAAAAAAAGAGGCAACTTTGTGGAGCTGGGTAGCCCAGGATGAGAAGTGAGAAGTCCACACACTTCTTTTGAATTTTGGATGCTTAATTGATTTAATGTCCCAGACTTTTTTTTTTTAAGTTGAGTATGAATTAAATGAGGCAAGCATTAAAAACAAAACAGAACTTTTTAAGCTTGCTTGTCTGCATTCTTTCCTAGTCTGTGACCACAGCATTCTTTTAATTTGTGGCTGTAATGATACAGACGTTGACCAGCCTCATTATTTTATAGGTATGTGATGTGGTCCTTCATGGTCAGTTGAGTGTGTAAGAAGAATGGCCTGGGAAGGAGGCCAGAGCTCTGGTTGGTCCTAGTACAGACCAGACTTGCAGTGGAACAGCCTGCAGCTTCTACCCGTGTGTCTGATGGGTGCCAAATGTTCAGGGCCAGCCAGCAGGCCTTCAGAGGGGCTCTGATCTGTGGTCAGATCAGTGGTCTTTATAACGAAAGAGGGAGACGTAACTAACTAGTCAGCTGGCAGATTTTTCTCTAGTGAGCCTGGAGCCAGGAGTACTTTGTGTGTGTCCTTCCAATTGACTTCAGCTAAGTTCTGTCAAGGGCCTCGCAGGTGACTCAGATGGTAAAGAATCTGCCTGCAATGCAGGAGACCTGGATTCGATCCCTGGGTTGGGAAGATCCCCTGGAGAAGGGAGTGGCTACCCACTCCAGTACTCTTGGCTGGAGAATTCCATGGACAGAGGAGCCTGGCGAGCTACAGTCCATAGGGTCACAAAAGAGTCGAAAATGACTGAGCGCGCGCATGTGCGCGCACACACACACACTCACTCACTCAGTCAGCACTTTAGGGAACCCTGCTCAGAGACAAAGTTTTCTGAAATTTGTTAGTAACATGTTCTCAGAAAGTGAAAGTGAAGTCGCTCAGTTGTGTCCGACTCTTTGCGACCCCATGGACTGTAGCCCACCAGGCTCCTCAGTCCATGGGATTTTCCAGGCAAGAGTACTGGAGTGGGTTGCCATTTCCTTCTCCAGGGGAATCTTCCTGACCCAGGGATCGAACCCAGGTCTCCTGCATTGTAGGCAGATGTTTTACCATCTGAGCTACCAGGGAAACATGTTCTCAAGTAACATTAAAAACAGATACTTTATTGGGCTTCCCTGGTGGCTCAGTGGTGAAGAATCCACCTGCTAATGCAAGAGACACGGGTTCAATCCCTGGGTCAGGAATATTCCCTGGAGAAGGAAATGGGAGCCCATTCCAGTGATTCCTGCCGGGGAGATCCCATGGACAGAGGAGCCTGGTGGGCTATAGTCCACGGGGTTACTAAAGAGTTGGACACGACTTAGCAAGTCAATAGCAACAAAATACTGCCGGCATTTTCGGGAACGCTTCTTAGAGACTGAGCTTACTGAGATTTTTCAGTAACAGGAAGATTTGTTCTCGTTTCAAGTAACACTAAAAAGTTTAACGGCTGGATGATGTGCATCGTTAAAATCTTCGAGCTTGGGAGTGATTTCTTTTCTGTGGTATGGTTTGTGTAACTGTGTCATTGACATGATGGCCTTCCTTGGTCAGTACTAGTTTTTTTATTTTAAAAATGTGTTTGGAAGGTACGGGCTTGGTGCACTGTATCATGGAGTGCCTTAGCCCCTCTGTCTCCTCGCCCCTCATCCTGCTTTGGTTGGGGCAGTGCATCCCTTCCCATACAGCTTCCCCCACACCCCCCCTTTTTTTCCCCACACCCCTTTTAAGACCGTTTAGTGAGAAAGGCAGCCTCCTGTTCTTTCCTATCTACAGGGTAAAACAATGCCCCTCAAAATATGTTTATATGATTTATTTACTTTTTATTTTTTGGCTGTGCTGCAGGGCTTGCAGGATCTTAGTTCCCCAACCAGGGATTGAACCTGGGCCTTCAGCAATGAAAGCTTGGAGTCCTAACCACTGGACCAGCAGGGAATTCCCTCTATGACTTAGTAAGCACAAAATGGGATATAGTTGACAGTACTCCAAGTAAAAAATAGCAGCTGCTGGTGTTTGAACTTTGAAACAGTCTTCAACGCAGTTTTATGAGGAGGCATCAGTAATGCTTATTTAGCATTATCTGAGACTTAATCCAGGATCCAAAGTGAGTTTTCAGAGGTTCCAGGGAGAGTTATTGGAGAAGGGCATGGCAACCCACTCGTGTTCTTGCCTGGAGTATCCCACGGACAGAGGAGCCTGGTGGGCTACAGTCCATAGGGTCACAGAGTCGGACACAACTGAAGTGACTTAGCATTCATGCAAAGGGAGGGGTTATTGCCAAAAAGATCACCACCCCAGTATTTCTTTACTGTTGATCTTGATTTGGTATGTGGTTATGAGGTTCTTTTGATTTTAATTAGAACTTTTAATTATACAATGATTAATGAATACTTCCTTGTGAAAAGCATGTTAAAACAGAATTTTAAAGCAAGATACTCCCTAAACCCTGTCCCACTACCTCCTGAACACTACCCACTACCCCTCCCCTCCTAACCCTGATCTGGTGTTCCTTCTGGATAGAATTTTGTAAAGTGTATCTTTTCAGACCTTTGCTCCACATTAACATGCCTGCAGAAGCACCTGGCAGATTGATTTTGAAAAGTAAATTAGCATGTCTCTTATCAGAGAAGTGGATTGAGTCATTTTTTTCCCTCCTAGTTTGCCCATCCGAGGCTGTCTCAATCTAAAACTTGAAGAGTGTGCCTTTAAGGTATATAAAGTATCTTAAAGGTTGATTGAATTTTGCAAAATGGAAACACATGCAGCTCTTTTGGTATTTTAATGAGGCTGAGTGTTTTGTGGCAAGCAGTCAGTTTGAGATGATCCCCAGGAAAACAGCTGTGACATTGTGCTATTTTGTCATTTCACTTTGGCCGATACTGATTTTTTTAAATATAAAGACAGATTTTCTTTTAGGATTAAGTCTCTGATTTTTTGTTTTTTGTTTTTTTTTCTTTATATTTATTGTGTGTGTTAAGTGGTAGGAGAGGTAATGAAGGGGAAATCCTTGCAAAGTTTAGCTGAGTGGTTTTTATTATGAGAAAGCCTGTTGTGAATTCTTCCACGTGCACAGAGAGGCTGATGAAAACGTGCTTCTTTCTTTGAGGCCAAATTTCTTCTACCTTAATACGTGGAGCCACTTTGATTTCTCACTTTAAAATGTCTTTATGGGGGAAAAAAGGTCTTTATGGTATGGTTTAAGGACAAGAAAAAGGTTGGACATTTGGTTTGTAAAGTGAGATATTCAAACTGTTCTCTGATCCCCGGATTGTAGGAATAGAGGACATGGAAACAAGAGGGCCAGAAGATGGACTTGAAAATCAGTAGGGGTGACTTTGAAACAATGGGATTGGCCAAAAAATTTGTGTATTTGTGTAAGATGTTAGAAATTGGAATGAACTTTTTGGGCAACCCCCAAAAGTCACTCACACAACGAGTAAGCACCCAAGCCTGCTGTCTTTTTTGCCCGTCGTCTGTGACAGAGGTCTCTGCTCTCTAAGCCAGTCGCCTGTCTTCTGTGCGTTTTGCTCTGTCCTTTGTATGTTCGAATCAGAAGGGCATAGAGCTTCGCAAGACAGTGAAGGCTCGTTCTTTTCGAGAATGAACACACCCCATCGATTTCCGGATTTCCCTCTTCGACACCCAGGAAGATAAATACACAGGAGAAACGGCGCTCTGTCCTCTGAGGGAGAATTAAACCTTTCAACGTGAGTTGGTCACATCCATCACAGGGAGGTCTGTGCGAAGTGACCAGTCAAGGGTGATAAATGGGTAGTCAGCTGTGCACGGCCTGCCCCATGGGCCGAGTTGCCATGGCAGCGCCTGGTGGCATTCAGCCCCCTGAGTGCCTAACCTAGATTAGCAGCAGGGCCCGTGGGCTCAGCCAGGGAAGGTGCCTCCAGCCAGACGACGGCAGTGCGCCTGGCACTCCAGGCCCAGCCCAGGTCTTTCCATCCCCTTCTTCCACATAGGCAGGCTCTTTTCCTTATTTAGTGCCAGGGAGCGAGAAGGAGGAGGCTCACTTCTCACCAGTCCTTCTGGAGCTGTGGTTTCTTTATTCTATCTCCGTGTTCTAACACAGGGGCCCAGACCCCCAAGGAGAAGCATTTGAAAAGTGGGAGTCAGTCGACCCTGACAGGCCTCAGCGTGGGGTTGACCGAGTGGCTGCTTTCGGGTGCTGACTGGGCAGCTCTGACTTCCTCAGGGGTTTCCCCAACCTCTCTGGAAGTGAGCGCACACTGGCAGCTTTTGGCTCTCCCAGCTTCCTTTAGGTTCCTGGGCTCCTTCCTGATGGAGAGGGCTGGAATTCTGTCAGAGGATTGGGGATGCAGCCCACCTTAGCAATGGCTCGTGGATCTCATATGTCACTGCTCTCTCTCCAGGTGCTGGAAATTGAAGCCTGTGGTTTCTTCCTCTGGCGGTCTTTCTAGTTCATTTAATTAAAAAAAAAAAAATGCTGTAGAGGAGGTGGTTTAATGCATTTTGCAGAAATCTTTCTAAGACATTTGCGTCGAACCTTTTCAGACAGTGGACAGCAGTGCGTGACCCAAGGACTGGGCTGCTTGTTGTCGCTCAGTTGTGTCCAACTCTTTGGGACCCCCACGGACTGTAGCCCCCTAGGCTCCTCTGTCTGTGGGATTTCTCAAGCAAGAATCCTGGAGTGTGTTGCCATTTCCTTCTCCAGGGGATCTTCCTGACCCATGAATCGAACCGCCGTCTGCTACATTGGCAGGCAGCTTCTTTTCCACTGAGCCATCAGGGAAGCCCCAAGATCTTGGCTACTGCTAAGTAATTCCCTATCTAGGAATGTTTTTGCACACTTTTGGTGGAACTCATGAATATCTGCTGGGTGGTCAGACTTTGCACCCTCCCCCCTCAGGGGCACTTCAGCACGTGGGCTTGTTTTCGAATGCAGTCAACCACTTCTAATCACCATGTGACTTGTTTCTCGCCCCCCAGGTGGGGACCCCTGGGCTGACCAGAAAGCTGGCACTGAGGCCCTAGGAACATGGCCTAGGTCAGCTGACCAGAAGTTAATGGGAGTGGAGCCCAGGATCGGGCATATAATGGCTACTTTAGGGCAAGTTTATTTACAGCCTGTTCTTGAAAGAAATTAACATGAAGAGCCCCTGAACACATTAGAGATGACTTGAGAATCCAGAGGTTATTATGGGGTCAGTGACCTTAAATCTGTAAATTAAAAAAGGCTCTAACATAAGCATTGTAGCACAGATTTTATAATTTGAAGAGCAACTTCATGCTGGCATTCCCCCTTCCACCATCTTTTTTTCTTAGGCAGGGACAGATGTGTGTGAATACGTTTAACTGAACATGTGTTTTATGGCTCCAAGATGTTCCACCGGCAGGCATAATACCCGAATTGTTGATGTGTACCTCTCTGAGACTAAGGGATTATAAGAAATTATGCATGATGCATGCATGCTAAGTTCAGTTCAGTCGCTCAGTTGTGTCTGACTCTTTGCGACCCCATGGACTGCAGCACGCCAGGCTTCCTTGGCCATCACCAACTCCCAGGGCTTCCCTGGCCATCACCAACTCTCAGAGCTTGCTCAAACTCATGTCCATCACGTCGGTGATGCCATCCAACCATCTCATCCTCTGCCGCCCCTTCTCCTCCTGCCTTCAGTCTTTCCCAGCATCAGGGTCTCTTCCAATGAGTCGTACTCAGGAGTGCTCCATCGTGTCCAGCTCTTTGCAACGTGCCAGGCTCCTCTGTCCATGGGATTCCCCAGGCAAGAATCCTGAAGGTGGGTAGTAATTTCCTTCTCCAACCTAGGGATCGAACCTATGTCTCCTGCAATGGCAGGTGGATTCTTTACCAATGAGCCGCCTGGGAAGCCCAGTAAGAAGTTCTGACTGCTTATACATTAGCACGGTTTAGCATGCCTTCTTGTTCTGTGCATTTGAAGGCAGCCTGAAAGCTTTGCTAGCTAAGCAGTAGTTCAGAGCACAGGCTTTGGTATCGGGCGACCTGTACTTGAATTTTCAGGTCTACCATTTAATATTAATAATAGCAAGATCATCTCTGAACGGCCCCCCCCCCCTTTTTTTTTTTCTACCTGGGGAACAGAGTTAATGTCTCCTTCTCACAGAGCAGTTGTGAATATAAAGTAGACTGATGCAGTGTCACTAAAGCAGTGCCCGATGATTGGCCTGGGCTAAGTGAGGGCCGTCCTTGGCTCTGCCCCTCTCAGCCTCACTGTTATTTCTCTGGGTGAACCTGAAGCAGTTATAGAGCCTCCGAATAGTGTGCTCTCTCATATTCTCCAGAGCCACGTAGAAACTTGTTCAACGTGCAGGCTTCAGGTGCCGCATCAGATTAACTCAATCAGAAACTCTGGGGGCGGGTCTCTGAGGTCTGGGTTTGAACAAGTCCTCCCAGTGCTTCTGACGCTCACTGAAGTTTGAGCACCTCTTGTCTAATGCAGAGAGGCGTGAAGAAATCACTGAAGGGGAACTCGTCCCTTGGTGTCTGCTGGGTATGGTGCCAGGACCCCCTTTGATATCAAAATGCTTGATGCTCAAGTCCCTCATAGGAAATGGCCTCCTATGGTCCCTCCAAGTCTGAGAGTTCCTCATCTCCAGACACGAAGGACCAGCTCTAATGCACTTGATGTGAATAGTGATCAAGTCTAACAAGACTGGTGTAGGGATAAAGTGATCCTGTGAGAGCAAGAATGCATCCCTCCCCCCACTTCATGCCAGAGGAAAAACTGCCACCTTTAATTAAGAGAAATGGTAGTCAACTTGTAATTATTCAAAGGTAATTACAGAGTTTATGAATCACGTAGGGCATTTACTGCTTCCTAAAATCCCCTCATTTAAAATTCTTCCATCCACCCCCTCCTTGCTTGCACCTTGATTTAAAACCAGTGATGTGTAAGATGCTGAACAATGGTTTACTCATGTTACTCACTGAGTTAATGTTTTTAAAATGTAAACTTCCCCCGATTTCAACAGGAAACCAAGAAAAAGAAGATATTCATGAGAAAATGTGCCCGACGACTTTAACAAATCATTCCTTAAGCCACTGGAAACTTCGCTGTTGTTCAGTCACTAAGTCTTGTCTGACTCTTTGTGCCTCCACGGACTGCAGCATTCCACCCTCCTCTGTCCTCCACTATCTCCTGGAGTTTGCTCAAGTTCACGTCCATTGACTCACTGATGCCATCCAACCATCTCATCCTCTGCTGCCCCCTCTTCTTTTGCCTTCCATCTTTCCCAGCATCGGGGTCTTTTCCAGCTGCAAACTTAATAAGTAAAAGCCGAGTAAACCAGAAAGCCACTGGTATGACTGGCAAAATCCTGTTAGTTACAAGAAAGTAGACGTTCTAGAAAAATGAGGGCTCACAGTTTGCCCTGTGTTGTCTTGGGGCTTAGACTGGTCACTTCCTGTCTCTTCTGCCTTCCTCTGCCCTGCCCAGGGGCCTTGGTGAGCAAGACCCAAGAGGGAGTTGCCCAGCAGACAGTGTGGGTGAGAGTGAGTTTTCTCTCACCAAGTTTAGACCTCATAAAACTCATCCTACCGGTGACACCTGGGATGGCTTTTCCCCACCTCACTATTTTGGGATTTCTTAGTTGAAGGGTGATGGTGAATAAGAAAAAAAATACTCAAAAGTTCATCTCAAAACTGACATAGGGGAAAAAAAAGCACCCATTAAAGTCTTTTAAAAGCCTAAAGGAAAAAAAAAATTGCTATAATATTACATATGTCTGCCAGTGAAATCTGGGTGTGTCTTTTGAACTTTTTTTTTTTTTTAATTAATGAAGTAAAACCTTTAAGCAGAATCTTTAGTAGAGTTTCTTCCCAGTAGGAGTTATGCGCCTCAGTTTTTGAATCATGAGCCAGTGTTCGGAATTTTGTAAAATCGGGTTCTTCTCATTATTTATGTAGCAGCTTGTATTATTTTGGAATAAAAATCTAGAAGCGTGGTAAAAACACTAACTGCTGAGATAAGACTGAGATGATCGATTTAAAACACTTTTCTAACTGTAAACCAGTGTAGCTTGTCTTCACGTGCACGCAATTGACGGGAAACGTAAGCAAGGACCCTGAGCAGCCTACTAGTTAAGGCACTGCTGTTACACATGCTCAGTGTTCAATCCAGGACTGAGAATTTTGTCATTTAGGGTTCCCTTTTTTAAGACAAAGGTAGCAGTTACTCAGAAGTGGGCAGAGCTCTTATAACAGAGCCATGGGCCGTGAACACTCATAAGCAAATCAGGCTCTAGAAACTCCACTGATGTAACCAGCAGAATCAGACAAGGGAAAACTCCCTGTGTGAGGAGAATAGCAAAGCAGACACCCTTGCAGAGCTGCTTCCCCTTCTCCGTGCACCCGTGTAGGGTGTCTGTATCAGGTAGCTTTGCAAAAGAGAAGCTTGGGAATTCAAGTGGTATTGAGGACTTGTGATATGCCCCAACCCTCCCTGCAAACAAAGTGCTCATGAAGCAAGTTTGAAGGAAAAGCTACTTTCTCATCAACCCTCTTAAACTTGGCTCCCATAGTTGGATGTTAATGCTACGTGGTTCTTTTTCTTGCTGTTTTTCAGCCAACAAGGATCACCAAAATCATAAACCAATTGCAGGAATTCTTGAGTGGCCAAAAGGTCCATTGTGCCGCTCTCACCCAGACATGAGTATGTCTGATGTGTGTGAGGTTCAGACTCTTATTAAAGAAGACTCCAGAAGCCAGTTTCTGGTTTAGTTTTCCGTATGTTGTCTCACATAATTGTTCACATTGTTGTTCTCTTAAAATCTGATATCAAAATACCCCATCATCTAGGGAAAGTTTGTGCTATCGTGGTCCAAGCAGGTAATTCTTCACTACATCCCAGTGAATTCAACCAGGGAGGTTAGCCCCTGCCACGCCACCCCCAGCCCCGCCCCAACCTATAGATTGAAAGCCTATAGAAACAGCAGAGTCATTTTGTAGTGATTATAATTTTTTAAACACTGTTCTTACACGTGTCTTTCAGAGTTATATTTTAAAAGTTACAAGTAATACACTGTAAGCATAGTGACTATTTTTAAATTAAAAAACATTGAGTGTTTAGCTTTTATGCAGAGGGCTCTGCATTAGCACCAGGAGACAGAAAAATATGAGAGGTTCTATTATGATGGGTCTTCCTCTTTTCAAGGGGAAAGGGGAAAAGAGAGGGAGAACCACATGATATATCGTCAGGTGGATTGGAGGAAGCCTTGAGGGTGGGTGAAATTGGAGTGACTCCAGATAGTTACTGGTAGTTGGAAATCGGGGCTAGTGTATGTGGTTGAGAGAGAAGCAGAAGAAATTCATGTAATGCAAATGAAAGCATCAAAGTCCACAATATCACTGAGGAGCAGGGAGTAGTCTGATGTGCCTGGAATATAGAGGTGATTTGCAGGAGAATCATACTTTGTGGGTACACTGGTCCTGGAAGAATTGTTATCCTTCAGTGAAAGAGGGTTCTGGGGGTGGGGGGATTAGAACAGGAGGGTGCCCTTGACCAGGTGTGTTTGGGAAATGGACAAGGCTGTCAGGTAGAATGCACACGGTGGGCCAGCTGGCAGGCAGCAAGGTCATTTTGGGGTCGATCTAGATCATGGGGAAGTTTTTAATGCCAAAGCAAGGGTTGAGAGTTGATTCTGCAGCAGCAAAGGGCCGTTGAACACTTGCTATTTTAAAATACGGGTAGTGACATGAGAACCAGAGCCTTAGGTCCTATTTCTTTCTGCAAGAAGGCTAAATTAGAGGGATGCAATGTAGGGGAGGCAGGGAGACCAGTAAGTAGGCTCAGGTCAGGGAAATCAGAGAAGTCCTGAGAGAGGCCGAGAAGGGGATGGAGGGTAGGGTGTCCAACAGCAAGGCTAGAATTCCTAAGGCACATAGTACCTTGGAGAGACAGCTGAATATTTTTTGATTTATTCAGATAATAAACTGGGGTTTCCGTAGATATGCTAAAGCACGTCTATAAGGGCAGAAGTCTTCCCATAGTTTTTTTTTTTTTTTTTTGGCTGTGCGGGGTCTCCCTTGTTGCATGGTCTTTTCCCCAGCTGTGGTGCGTGGGCTTCTCACTGCAGTAGCTCCTCTTGCTGTGGAGCCCGGGCTCTAGGGCATTTGGGCTCCAGGAGTTGTGGCTCCCAGGCCCTAGAGCACAGGCTCGTAGTTGTGGTTCACGGGCTTCCTTCCGAGGCGTGTGGGATCTTCCTGGGTCAGGGATCGAACCCATGTCGCCTGCACCTGACAGGTGGATTCTTCACTGAGCCACCAGGGAAAGACCCTTCTTACCAGTTCTTATTTTCATTATTCTTACATACCACATGTGGGGTTCGGATGGCCTGGCCTCAGTTCTGACCTAAGGCAAGCCCACTTCTGGTTTATACGCCAAAACTGCACTCTTGTGGGTTTCCAGTTTTTGTAATTTGGTTGACAGATCTTAACGCCTTCTGTGCCAGGGCTGATGATTTAGGATACGTTTTTATGTGGTTTAAATTGGGCCATCAGATTATAGGTTTCTCCGTGGTAGAGCTGACATCTAAAATCGGATTTTCCCATCCTTGACACTTGAAATGAGAAATAAAAATTATCTTTTCAGGTTTACATGCTAAGACACTTCCAGGAGAGTGGGCTGAAAAGAAAGTAAATGCTGTTTTGGGTGCCTGGTAATCTTTTAATTATGAAATAAGCCCTTTGATTTTAATCTTCCAAAATGTACAATACTGATCCAGGAATAAAGTTCACATCCTGCTGACTTCTTCAGATGAAAAGCTTCCACCTCTACCTGGTATTTTGCAGACTGGAAGCAAAAATATCATTAATCTTGTCTCAGTTCCCCCACTGACTATAAAAGACTGTTCTGTTTGGAGTCAGTCCTGAGCCACAAAGGCAGGCGGGCAAAATGAATGCTTAGGTTACCAGAGCCAGGACCGGAGCTGGGGGGTCACAGCCAGTTAGTTGACTGTGGCCTTAATCTAGGAGCAGGATGAGACACTTGGGCTTTCTTTCTTTCTTTTTTTAGGATTTGTTTTTATTTATTTATTTGGCATGCGGGCTCTTTGTTTCGGCATGCGGGATCTGGTTCCCTGACCAGGAATCGAACCAGGCCCCCTGCATTGGGAACTTGGAGTCTTAGCCACTGGACCTCCAGGGAGGTTCCCTTGGGCTTTCTTTAAATCCGCTCTCTGTTGTCACAGCTTTTTGAGCTGTCCTTGCCTCCCTCACAAACGTGCGTGCGCAGCAAAGCTTGGATACTGATAAACTTTGTTTGTGTTCTTTTGTGGCGTCTGAAGCAGCTTGTACAATGAAGACAGAAACCTGCTTCGAATTAGAGAGAAGGAAAGACGCAACCAGGAAGCTCACCAAGATAAAGAGGCATTTTCTGAAAAGATCCCCCTTTTTGGAGAGCCATACAAGGTATTTCTTGAATACGGGAAAGTCTGATTTATCAGCATGTTTGACTTTGTGTTGAAAGTGAGTCTCAACAAGGGTCGCAACTGTGGAAATAAGACAGTTATCCTAGAGATTGTTTTTGAAGACAAAATATAAAAGTCCTCTGAACCTCATTAATCAAATTGATCAAAGTTTGTGGTTTTCTTTTGTAATGTTCGTCTCCTGTATTTAGTAATATTTGTCCATGGCAGGCTTCTCAACAGGGGAATTGAGTTAAAGTTGCATGTTAAATTCTGTGTTACACGTTATATTGAGATGTTTCTTTTCTAACGGCATTATGTAACGTGGTTTACTAAATGGTGATTTCTCTTCTCCTTTTGTCCCTTAGTATCTAACTCTGTTGTCTTCTCTTTTTTCAGACAGAGAAAGGTGATGAGCTATCCAGTCGGATACAGAACATGCTGGGAAACTATGAAGAGATGAAGGAGTTCCTTAGTAGCAAGTCCCACCCCCAGCGCTTGGATGCTTCTGAAAATAGGCTGGGGAAGCCGAGATACCCTTTATTTCCTGAGAAGGGGAGCAGCATTCCACCCCACTCCTTCCACACCAGTGTCCACCACCAGCCCGTTAACACTCCTGCCTGTGGACCACATCCTGCTGGTAACGTCGGCCACCACCCAAAGATGGCGCAGCCAAGAATGGAACCAATGCCAAGTCTCCACGCCAAAAGCTATGGCCCACCGGACAGCCAGCACCTGACCCAAGAGCGCCTCGGTCAGGAAGGGTACGGCTCTAGTCATCACAAAAAGGGTGACCGCAGGGCTGATGGAGACCACTGTGCTTTGACGACAGACTCTGCTCCGGAGAGGGAACTTTCGCCTCTGTTCTCTTTGCCTTCCCCAGTCCCCCCTTTGTCACCTGTACATTCCAACCAGCAGACTGCTCCCAGGACGCAAGGAAGTGGCAAAGTTCCCAGCAGTAGCAGTAGCAATAAAGGCTACTGCCTGGCCAAGTCTCCCAAGGACCTAGCGGTAAAGGTGCACGATAAAGAGACCCCTCAAGACAGCACAGTGGCAGTGGCCAGCCTTGGGGTAGCCCCTCCTCAGCCACCTTCTCAGACCTTCCCCCCACCCTCCCTCCCCTCAAAAAGCCTTGCAATGCAGCAGAAGCCCACGGCTTATGTCCGGCCCATGGACGGTCAAGACCAGGCTCCTAGCGAGTCTCCTGAACTGAAACCCCTGCCGGAGGAGTACCGGCAGCAGACCTTTGAGAAATCAGACTTAAAAGTGCCTGCCAAAGCCAAGCTCACGAAGCTGAAAATGCCTTCTCAGTCAGTCGAGGTGAGTGGAAGTCCACATCTGGGGCGATTTCTGCGGGAAGGAAGATTTGAGGGGGTAGTTTTCAGGGCAGGGGTGTCCGTGGCCTTTGTAGAGGGAGATTCTTTCCTGGCTTTAGGATCTTGTTGGCACGCAGAAAACTCAGGTCTGAGGTGGATTACTGATGACAGATACTGAAATGTGATTTGTAGGAGGTTTTGAAAAATCTTCTTATTGAGCCGTGATTTACATACAGTAAAATATAGATCTGGTTAGAGGACAGCTTACTCTGTTTTGAAAAATGTGTACACCTCACAAATGTATATGCCTGTACGACCCACAACCCAGTCAAGGCAGAGGACTGTTGTATCATGAAAGTCTCAGACAGGTTTTGAGCTGTCTTTGATATTTTTGACTTTGTGGTGTGGGGGGGTGGCACTGACTTCATTAAAGAAAATATAAAGAAAAAAATTGTTATGGTTGATAGATCCTCTGTCCCAGTTAGTTTTTCTTCAGATCCAAACCATAAAAAAGGGAAAACAAGACGTCAAAATGTTGAAGGCAAAGTATTAATTTTTAAAGATTTGTTCCCTATATATGGTAAGAAACTTTGAAACTAAATTTCTGTTCTATTTTATTTATCACCTATGAAAGAAGAGTCGGGGTGTGGTGACATCTCATTTGAGAGTGAGTCACAAATATAATACAGAACGGTATTCAGCGATGGCTTTTTGACGAAACCAAAACACTCAGTCTTTTTCAACAAAGGAAAAATACCTTTTTCTGCTCTTTTGACAAATGGCAGTGTGGTGCTTGAATGAGGAGAATCAGAGCACCCGTCCTAGCGCTGCAGTTCTAAATTAGCACCAGTTACTCAAGTTCACATTCATAGTGCAAAGTGAAACGTTTGAAGTGCATTTATTTTAGCACTTATCTGTTAAAGTAAAACCTGTGGTTCAGTTGCATGTATAGACATTCTAATTTGCATATCCATTGCCCAGAGATGTGTGTGCGCACGCGTGTGTGTGCGTGTGTGTGCACGCGCGCGCGTCCACATACCAGTTTTACATAGTGTTGGAAGGTTGAAAAAAAAAAGAGAAAATGACTCCAGGATCCTCAGCTGGAAAGATAACCCTTATCTTGAAGGAGGAAAATCTGTTTCTTTGTGACTTCAGCTTTTGGTTTAGAAGAGGTTGGGGTTCCGGCCACAGTTAAGTCTTGAGCTGGAGTGTCTCTGGATATCTTTGAAATGTGACTGGTTTTCAGGTTGAAGAAAAATTAGAAATGGCTGGGGGTGGGGTGGGTGGCGGGTGGAGAGGATGGTAGAAATGACCAAGATGGTAGAACTTTCCCTTTAACCCTGTAAGTTACACACATTCACTGCTGTGAGGCATTTATTGAACATTTTGTGCTGGGATGAGCGGTGGGGAAGAGCAGAGAATGAAGGTGGAGAAGAATAGGGGTCTTCTCTCCTATGGTCAGTCATGTCTGACTCATGGTGATCCTGTGGACTATAACCCGCCAAGCTCTTCTGTCCATGGGATTATCCAGGCAAGAATACTGGAGTGAGTTACCATTTCCTCCTCCAAGGGATCTTCCCAACCCAGGGATCCTTAACCACTGGGCCATCGGGTAAACCCCTATGGTCAGTCAGCCCTCCTTATAATTCAGAAAAACGTATTGGAGTTTTCTTCGCTTTATTTATCAAATAAGGTCTGTTATATTTTCCTAGTTTTTTTTTTTTTTTTTTAAAGTTAAGGGGACAATTTGACTTTTATTTTCCTTCCAAAAGAAAACTAAGCAACTAAATTTGCTTTAAAACAATTTTAAGGCAAGTTAACAAATATTTGCATTGTCTACCAAGTGCCCAGTCATATGGGTAAGCCCAAGGTGGGTCCCTGCCCCAGAGAGAAGGCAGGCTAGCATGAAGGTCAGCCTACACACACGACACAATTCAGGAGCTGTCTGCTACTAGGTGCGTAGAGAAAGTCTCACACTTCAGCCTTAAGACTGTGAGCCCATGTAAATTCAGCCAACAGGTTTTCCTGTAGACTTTTTAGGTGAGAGGGTGGCAGATAACGTTTTGCTTTATTGGTTTAAAGAAAAAAAAAATGATGAGGCCAGTTGAGATGTCTCCAGGGTCTTAAAGCTCCTTGGACTTAATACATATTTCAAACATAGGGCCGCATTAGATGGCCCTTGCATATTTTCTTTTTAACTTGTTTTTAATTGGGTAATTGCTTTACAAGGTTGTATTGGTTTCTGCCTTAAAACAACACGAATCTGCCGTAAGTGTACATATTCTTGCATATTTTCTGAGTGGACGTTTGGAACGAACAAAATCCTCCATAGATTTGGTGATAAGAGAACGGGATTTTCTTTGTTTTGTTTTGTTTTTGATCTGCTATCAACAATGAGTAGATGTAAACGGTCTTCAGCCTGTGTTTGTAGTCAGCCTTCATTTTAACATAGTAGCTCCGTCCAGCCTTTGAGCAGGGCTGTCAGGCCAGTGGCAGCTGTGGTGCCAACTCTTGGAGCCCCTGGCAGTGTGGGTGGCATGGGAGGATGGAACTGAGGCTTGGGCAGATGGAGGGCTCTGGGCAAAGAACTTGTAATGAAGGGAAGTCAGTCTGGGGAGCAGGAATACTGGTGCTCTCTGGCTAGATTTTAGATTTGTTTTTAGCTCTTTTAAGTAAGATCTTGCATTTCACAGACTTACCATTTATTTTCTGTTCATAGACCCCATAAGATGACAATTCTTTATGGTTTTTAAGACATATAGATTGGATTTAAAAATCTCAAATTTTAGTATTCTGGTGAATCAAAGAAAAGCATAGAGGGTGGGGGACAGGAAAAAAAAAAACAAAAAAACAGCAGGGAGCTGACCCCAGAGCAGGCAAATTCTGAATGTAGAACAAGAAAATAAGCGACTGCTTGGGCTGTTGGTGGCCTTGGTACAGAAGCACAGAGAATACCAGGGCGGAAGGGGAAGTTGGCTGTTGATAGAGCTCCGGGAAGGGACGTGGGCATGGCTGAGTGGTTTTCCTTTATTTGCTGAATTTGTCTTAAGGCCGATCGGAGGAGGCTTCCTTTCCTGGCTTTCTGAGCATGAGGGTTTTGAGGTTTGTTTCTTTGTTCCCCCTTCCCTATTGCTTCCATCAAACTGTGTTGTTCAAAATGGACCTAAATGGGAAAGTCATCTTGTCTGCTTGGAGTCCTTTATTCTCAAACCACATACATACATATGAGTTCCTTACTAATTTCTGTCTTTCCATTTCATGGGAAACACTGGGTTTGTATATTTTAGTTGGTTCTCCTAGAAGATGGTATTCCTTTCTGGGATAAGTCATGCTCACAGTTAAAACTTAGTCTTTCCTAAAATCCTACAGGGAAAAAAATTATCACAGGGTCAACATTCTGACTAAACAGAGGCCAGAGCACACAGTCTGTGCTGGGTTTTTCTCTGGGCATGTTGGTTTTAGTTTTGTGTCAACTGGAAGATGTATAGTGGCTTGAAATGACCCATCTGAGGGTACAGCCAGAACTCTCCCATCGCGTGTGGATGCCTTCCAGCTGTAGAGTTGCCACTTCAGAGATGGAGCTGCCCAGATGCAAGGCTGAGATTCCTTTCTAGTGCTTTTCTACCCGAAGTGAACAAATGAGAGTGAGAGGAAAACCAAGGCATCTCTGTGTGAGTGTTCCTAAGCGTGGACCTTGGGCCGGAGGAGTTGTGCTAAGAGGCAGGACTTAGGAAACAGACATTTTACTGAAAGGGAGAATTAGAGTAAGCGGAGGTAGGCATGTTAAATTGTGTACTGGATTCAGAATATTAGAATTTTATGACTAAACCTACAGCCTTGCAAATAAAGCATAGAAGGGTGAAGGCACTTAATTTTGCTACAGTTTAGTTAGTAGCAGAGCCAGAGCTAGAACTCTCAGTTCTACTGTCTTTCTACTTCTGCTTTTTAAATCTGCATGGAGCAAGGAAGGATCTATTTTGGGGGGGTGGGGGTGGGCAATGCCTTGCAAAATCAAATAAGATATCCCTCAGTCATTCTGACTCTTTTCCACCCCATGGACTATAGCCCACCAGGCTCCTCTGTCCCTGGGATTCTCCAGGCAAGAATACTGGAGTGGGTTGCCATTTCCTTCTCCAGGGGATATTCCCGGCCCAGGGATGGAACCCAGGTCTTCCGCATTGCAGGCAGATTCTTTACCATCTGAGCCACCAAGGAAGCCCCAAGTCAGAATGAGAAGTAAATCAGAAAGAGAAAAACAAATATCGTGTATTAACACATATATATGAAATCTAGAAAAATGGTACAGATGAACCTATTTGCAGGGCAGGAATAGAGATGCAGACAGAGAGAATGGATGTGTGAGGGGAAGAGGGGTGGGGTGAACTGGGAGATTAAGATTGATGTATATTCACACTATCCTGTGAAAAACAGCTAGTGGGAAGCAGTTGTATAGCACAGGGAGCTTAGCTTGGTGCTCTGTGGTGACCTACATGGGTGGGTTGGGGTGGGAGGGAAGGTGAAGAGGGAGTGGATATATATATCTATCTGATTCACTTAATAGTATGGCAGAAACAAACACAATATTGTAAAGCAGTTATACTCCCTCAGAAAAAAAATACTCACGGAGACCACTGGAGGCTCTTGAGCAGGAGAATGATATATCTACTTTCTTTATTTTTGGAAGGGATCACTCTGGCTTCTGGGTGGAGAATGGCTTGGAGGGACAAAGGTGACCGAAGTGGGGAGGCCAGACTGTGGGGTTAGGAGATGCCGGTGGCTTGGAGTAGGATAACGGCAGTGGGTGTGGTGAGTCGCGGACAGATTCCAGGGCTTTGTGATTGAATGGAGATGTGAGTGGGCTTGAGGTGTGAGTGAAAGTGAGACATCAAGGAAGGATCTATTTTGGGGGGGGGGTGAGTGGGGGCAATACCTTTCAACAAAATGGGATCTTAGTTCTCTGACCAGGAACTGAACCCTTGTCTCTTGCATTGAAAGCTTGGAGTCTCAACCACTGGATCACCAGGGAAGTCCTGAGGAAGGCCCTATTAGAAGGGTTTGGATGGTGAGATGATACCTGCTCCAGAGATGGAGTTGACCTGGGCCTAACAGGTTTGGAGGGAAAACCAGGAGCTCTGGGTAGATGGGGCATTATGTTTGAGATACTATTCAGTATCTAGGTAGACAGGACATATTGACCATGGTCAGTAGTAGACCAGCCCAGAGAAAACATTAAGACTGGGTGTTTGTGGAGGGGTAAGAATCACAGGATTGGAAATAAATGAAATGGAGCCAGAATTCCATAAGCACGTGGCACAGGTCAGTCAAATGGGGAAAATAGGAAAGGGGATGACAAACCACTCCAAGAAGTCCAGAAAGGCAGCATCTCAGCATGAGCAGTGGCCTCTGGTTCAGCCCTGGGTCTTGGGACAAGCATGAGCAGAATTTGCCCTCTGCTGGGACAGAGCCTCCAGCAGCCAGGGGCCGGCTCTCAGGAGGGGAGTCGGGTCCTCCCGAGGAGAGCCTGTAGTTGCTTGGCTCAGTGGGCTCATTTTAAGGAATTTATCTGTGGGTGTCATGGTCTTGCTCTTAAGACATTCATGACTCTATGGTAGACTTTTCAGAACAACTAATACAGAAGTTCATGTTGGTCACTGGGACTCCATTTTGAACCACTTGACATAGCTTAAATCCTGGAAGTTTCACACAAGATGAATGGAAATCATAACACAAAAGAAATCTCATCCTAGCACTGGAAATCAATTTGGGCTCTGTTTGCGTGTAGTGAGGGTTTGAAGTCTGGGGACCAGGCAGGTGCAGCTGAAGAGGCCTGCAACCAGACCCTCCCTGGGTCAGTTCTGCAAGCTGTGGCAAGCTCAGGCGTGGGAGGAAATGGGGTCCTACTGGGTCTTTGGGAACAAAAAATCAAAGATCATCTTGGAAATGTTGAGAATCTGCTTATAGATGAGGGGAAATGATAGGTTTCTGTTTTTTTCACTCAAGGTTTGATGTGTATGTGTAAATATTTCAAGTATCTTAATTTGTGCAAATAAGTCCCTTTGGAACCCAGCAAGGTTCACTGTCAGTTTATTTATTTTTTTCACTGTCAGTTTAAATTTGCTTCTGCTTCTACCTCCTCATATGGTCCTCCGTCATTCCCCTCCGGAGAAATCTGGCTTTGAAATCTGATGAGTTTCTCATTTCTGCAAAGCAATTGCTCTTTGCTGTGGCCTCTCATGACATCATTTGGGAACATTTTCTGATACCAAATCCTTCAACCTCCTTTCAAGACTCAGGTGTCACCTGCAGCTGTGAATTCATTGTTGGACTACCTTAATGCATGCGATTCTTAAATTACACCTACCATTTTAAGGAAACTGCCGGCCTTGTACTGTGGAGTAATCCATAGTGGAAAACTGTGATAATGATTCACTTTGCGTTCGTGCATACAGTCTTCCCTACTTTCATGTTTAGCTCTCTTACTATCTTAAACCCTGAAAAGAGGAACTTCCCTGTTATGAAATGAACTAACCCCTTAAGAGGTTCACTTCTGCTATTTCGATGGTGTATATCCTGCTCAGAGTATTGTTACGTTCCCCCGCTTCCATGTCCCATCATTAGTTCTGTACTTTAATATATCTTCAACACCTAGTGTATGGCAAGCCTGCTGCTGAGGATGGGGTTACAGTGGTGGGCAAACCCCAGGTGATGTCTGTCCTCTTGGACCTTAGCTATCTAGTTAGAAACTGACACTATTCAAATAACCACTCAGATCAATGTGTAAGAACTATGGCAGGTTCCATTAACCCCATAATATAAGGGACTCTAATCCAATTCTATAATATAAGGGAATTTGCAAACTATTATTATTGGGACTGCCCTGTGGCGTTAGTGGTCAAGAACCCACCTGCCAGTGCAGGAGATATAAGAGATCCCTGGGCTGGGAAGATCCCTTGGAGAAGGAAATGGCAACCCCCTCCTGTTCTTGCCTGGAGAATCCCATGGATGGCAGGAGCCTGGAGGGCTACAGTCCATGGCGTTGCAAAGAGTGGGACACGACTGAAGTGACATAACACAACACAAAAACTATTATAATCCCCATAAAGGGGGATTGTGGCTTAGAGTGTAGGTGCTTAGGAAAGAATCCTCAGGGGAAGTATTGAGTGAGATCTGAATGGTGAGTGGAACTGAAAAAAGTGAGGAGTTACCTTAGACCATGTGACCCGCTACAACAAAATGCCGCAGATTGAATGGCTTGTAAACCATAGACATTCATTTCTCACAGTTCTGGAGGCTAAAAGTCCAAGATCAGGCCATCAGCATGGTCATGTTCTCATGAGGGCTTTCTTGTGGGTTCCCAGACCATGCCTTCTTGCTGCGTCCTTACGTGGTGGGAGGGACTAGGACTTTCTCTGAAACTTCTTTTCAAAGGCAACAATTCCATTTCTGAGGACTCTACCCTTACAACTTAAGCATCTCCCTGAGGCTCCCACCTCTTACTGTCATCACCTTTGGGAGACAGGATCTCAGCCTGACTTTTGGGGGCACATCAGCATCCAGGCTATACAGTAGGTGTGTTAGGAGTTAAACCGTATCAGTATTCCAAGCAGAGGGCAAGTGTGTGCCAGTGGTTTATGCTGCGTGATGTACAGAGACTGTTAGAAGTTTTCTTGGGTTATAAACCCTGGACTGTAGATCAAAGGGAATTTGTGCATTCATTTTATGCATTCATTCTGAAACTCAGTGGCAGGTTTGAATCACCTGGGGGAAGCTGGTTAAAAATACAAATGTCTAAAAATAAAAATTCCTGGGCCCCATCGTAGAAAATTCAGCAAGTGTACAGGTGGACTCAAGTCTTTGTAGCTGATTCTCATGAGGTTTCTTCTAGAGCCTGGAAATGAAACTGTTTCAGAAGGACTGATAACAAGCCGCAAGAAGTTCAAGAAAGGCCCCCTGGTTTTGGGGTCTCCCATGTGGACCCTGAGAGCAAAAGATCTGCTGAATTGATGAGTCTGCTTGTGCTGAGCAGGACATGAGAGGAACCACAGGGAAGAAATAAGGGACTAGGGTCCCCAAGCCTACATACACGCTTCCTCTACAGCTCATGTGTATGTGTGTTTTTTTCTTGTTTTCCTTGCATGCTAAGTGACTTCAGTCATGTCCAACTCTTTGTGACGCTATGGACTGTAAGCCCACCAGTCTCCTCTTTCGGTGGGATTCTCCCAGCAAGAAATACTGGAGTGGTTTGCCATGCCCTCTTCCAGAGGATCTTCCCTGCCCAGGAATTGAACCCGTGTCTCTTCTGTCTCCTGTTTTTTTTTTTTTTTTTTGGCAGGTAACACCACCTGGGAAGCCCTTTTTTCCTTGAATCTCCAACATATTCAAGTTCATGGGGGAAAGTAAGATTCTGATACAAACTTATTTAGCCCCATTCAGTTTCCTAAAATTATTCGTATTACAGTAGCTCTTTTATTGCAGATTTAAATTAGATTCCATGAGCTGGAACTCAGTTAACTTGGGCAGACCTATGTGACTTACATGTTTGTGAGGAAAATGATGGCAGAGCGAGAAAGGTTGTCTGTGTGCACAGTTCTTCGAGGACGTTGAGAGTCTGAGGCAGAGTACGTTCTATTTATGAGAAATAATGAATAGTGACTAACCTGTATCTGCTTGGCTAAATTTTAGATCCCCAAATATCTAAATATAGACGTTTAAAAATAGTGGCAAATGACTGACAGGTTTGAGTTGAAGCTGCAAACAGCCCAAGGGCTAGACTGGACCTGCAGACTGTTTTGTTTTGCCTATATAATGTGTTTTTTCTTTTTTTCCTCCCCTTTGAGCTAGTGTTTACAAAATGGAGAAATCTGGTGAAAAATCATGTTTTCTGTTTTGCCAGCTAGAACTGAGTAGATGCTGCCACCTTTAATTTCCTCATTCTGGCTTTTTTTTTTTTTTTTTTAGTTTGAAGAACCTCTTTAAACTGTGAAGGAAACATTTTAAATAACAGAAGCAAAATATTTTTGAAAAAAGAACTCTAAAATTGCTAGAAGTGAGTTGGTGCAAAGAATAGAATTGCTTACAGAGCAAGAAGAAAGCCTACGATTGAACCTGGAACATCTTTTTGGGTGGTATTAACTGGAGTTGTTTTCTTCGTAGGTTTTACTTTCCTTCTCATGATGCCAGAAGTACATTTGGTACCAGGATAAGAAATTCCTGTTCCTCTTTGTTGTTTTCACACTTGAAATGTTTGTGGAGGGTTATTGGATCCCCCCTGGGTCCCTCATGCTGTGCCTCTGCCAAGGTGGAGACGTTCACTGCTTTATAATCTTTCCAGGCTGTGTGTTCTCCCAGGCTCTCACATAGCCACCCGAGTCATTGCAGCTCTTCTCTAGATTAATTGTGTTTTATTTTCAGCCAGCTGATAATCTTCAGGGACAGAAAACCAGATATTCCAAGGGGAGTCCTGTTGATGACCCAGTTAGCGAGCGATCTTGACTGAGGCTGTTTTGGAGGGAGTGGCCCATATGCATGAGATACTTAAGCAGCATGCCTTTAAAGAGAAGATCTTACTTCATGTTATCATAACAAGTTTAGTTTTTGGCCTTGGGTTTCTCCTCTCTAGTTGCCAAGATCTATTTGAAAATCATTTTCCAAGGTTAACTTTGCGGCACATTCACATTTTCCAAGAACTTTCTAAGCAGTTCTACATGAATGTTGTTCCTTTTTAATTGTTGAAATCCCGAGGTCGACCATTCTCCTCTCCTCCCCGCACACCCCCCACTGCCTTCCCCCATGCCGCACACAGATGCTCAGGGTCCACACACATCATTAGATTTTTCTTGAGCCTCATTTTATTCCCTGTTTAAGCTTGGCCTACTTTTTCTCTGCTTTTTTCTAACCCCCTAACCCTGTGGTAATTTGTCAAGCCCATTCTAATCTCCTTAATCCCTTCGGCTAAAAGCTTTTGAGGTTTAATGTTTTAATCTAGAGGCCTCAGTATTTAAGTAATTAGAGGTCCTACTTCTAGCTCTGTCCTTTAGATAAATCACCCTAGGGTTTTTTTTTTGTTCCAACTTATAAAAAAAAGAACTCCGAAAGTTCATATTGGGCGAGACTAAAGCCTTGCATTGCATGAATTAAGAAAGAGCATGCTGTGCCCTTCCAAGTCCCTTCGTGGATTCTCCTTTCCCTTACAGCTCAGTTTTTAAAGCACTCCACCCCAAAGCAAATGTTTGCTATTGCATTTTAGAGAGAGAAAACATTTAGTAGAATCTTATGCTATAATTAAAGTTTCTTATGTTACTTCCAACATTTTTTTCCTTCACATGCCTGAGAACATGTTAACTTGTTTAAAAAAAAAATTATTTCTCCTATTGCCAGATAGTCTGGACATTCTTGCAAAATGTTAAAAACCTTTTCTGTCAGGAACAATTTAGACCTAGAAGGATTCACTTCTTACATTCTAGGTTTCTGTCATTTTAGTCAACCATGTTGAAACACCCTCTAGATACAAAGGGGAGCTGCTAAGAAAGACTTTTTAGTTTTTTTTATTTATAAAAAAATAAGTAAAAGACAGTCCATTGATTCCATGCCATAAAACATATAAAGTATCACCAGTATGAAAGGAGAATATGGAATTACTAATTACCGTCGTGTAATGTTCACTGTGGTCTTGCACACTTATGATAGGGACTGCTCCAAACGCTTTCTATGTGTGAGCACCATCACTGTCCCTTTTTAGTGAGAGATTTACAGAGACTCTGAGAGATTCATTTGTTCCATGTTCACCCGGGCAGTGAGTGCTGGATCTAGAATTCAGATCCTAGTAGTTCAGCTCGAGTCGACGCCCTTAACTGTGACACCTATGTTATACTGACTTTGAAAAGAGGAAGCTGCACAGTTATTTTTGTGAGTTGACTTCTGGAGCACTTTGGGTATTGGCGAAAGTATATTCCAAGCTCAAGGATTAAGGAGAGAGAAGACATAAAGACAGGAAAGGGTGTGAAATCTAATAGAAGTAGCTGGACCTTTGGTTCAAGGAGATTGGTTGGAGGCAAAGGAACTCGACCTTGCTGTGTTGTCCATTTATTCTTCTGGACAGTGGGGCCGTGGATGGATGGCCATCCTTATGAAGTGTTTAAACCAGTACTAGATACATAGTAAGAGCTCAGTAAGTGGTGGTAGGTGTGATTAGAGTTGAAATTTGAGCTGGACTTTCAGGAACAAGGTGAGAAGTTAGTGTTGAGGAGGCATGAAGACTCAGAATATGTTCCTGGGTATTGGAGTGTAACTTGAGTGTGTAGGTTGGATCAGATCAGAGGGACCAGGAGTGCCAGGTATGGTTTTCGGAGGTGAATAAAGCCCTAAATATTTGATGTTCTAATGTTAAACAGATGAAGAGCCTGGGGAAAGAGAGCATTTGCTTGGGGTTTTTCGAGCTTTTAAAAGCTGGTTTGCCAAGGCGAGCATCCTGCTCACCCCTGAGCAGCCACCTTTCTCAGAGTTTGGCAACACCTGGTGTAAATATTTCACTTTACAAAGCTTGTGTGTGTGTGTGTGTGTGTGTATATAGTCACGCCAGTTGTGTCTGACTCTTTGTGACCCCATGGCCTGTAGCCCACCAGGCTCCTCTCTCCATTCTCCAGGCAAGAACACCAGAGTGGGTTACCATACCCTCCTCCAAGGGTTCTTCCCAACTCTGGAATTGAACCTCCGTCTCCTGCGTTAGCAGGGAGATTCCTTACTGCTGAGCTACCAGGGAAGCCCTTACAAAGCTTATGCACTCGGAAATACTTGACTGCCTCCCCCACCCCATCCCCCTTTTAATTCCCCAAGCCCTTGTGTATTTGTTTCCTCTCGATTGTCACAGCAACCTTGTGAGCCGGGCAGGGCACTTGGCAGGAACCACCATCTAACATGCCATGGAACCAAGTCGCTAAGAAGTTTAATGATCTAAGCTCGTAAGTGGCAGAGCCGGGGGCCATAAAACCAGGACCCTTGCCCTCTGGTTCTCATACTCTTTCTGCCACACAACATGTCTTCTCTGGAGTCATGATCCTTTGTGTAACACTTTGAACAATGCATTAGGAGTGCTCTGTTTTTTTGCCTGGCCTTGCATTCGTGTCGGCATCTGACAAATGCACGTGTTGGGTGGCACAGATGATTCAAACGACAAGGTGATTCCAGCTCACATGGTGGCAGCCATGTGGCTTGCTCTGAGGCCTTTAAGTTTGCTTCTACTGTTTAGAGGAGGCAGTCACCAGGTATAAATCTCAGTCCCACCTACGATGACTCAAAAAAAAAAATTCCACATCCACACCCACCAGTTCGCTCTTTCCTTTTGATCTCTGAGAAGGAGGTGTTCTTCCTCTTGCCCGGCCACCTGCACACCCTTTCTGATTGCCTTACATCTTTCTCCCGTCACCTGGCTCTTTCCTAACAATCTGTAGTTCCATCCAGACCTTTCCTAGCTGAAAAGGCAAAACAAACCCTTCCTCACTGCGGTGTCTTACTCCGACTGCTTCTTTCTTGTTCCCTTCACAGCTCAAGCGCTGGAGACAGAAGTAGGTAAACACTCTGCATGCTTGCTCTCTTCCCATCCACTTTCTGAACCCAGTGCAGGCTGTGCGCCTCCACCCTCTACCCTCCGTGCCCAGGTCCCCGGTGATGGCCTCCTAGATGCCCAGGTCCAGGAGTGCGCTTGAGCATAGCCTGCGTGACCTTTTTGTGACGTCCTACACTACTGGCCACCAGCCCCGCATGCACTGCCCATTTGTGTTCTCTACTCTTTCTTCTACCTCTTCAGTCGTTGTTCAGTCGGTAAGTGGTGTCCGATTCTTTGCAGCCCCGTGGACTGCAGCGCGCCAGGCACTCCATCCTCCACTGTCTCTTGGAATTTGCTCAGATTCATGCCTGTTGAGTTAGTGATGCTCTCTAACCATCTCATCCTCTGCCACCCCTCTTCGGGCATGCTCCAGTCTCCTCCAGAAGCTGCCTATCCCACCCCTTCTTCAGGATCTGCCCTCAACCATCTTTTCTCTTTCTTCAGCCTTTCTCTGGTTAGTCTCATCTCCATTCAGGGCTTCAACTCTTGAACCACTGATGACCACCAGGTTATTTTTCCAGCCTGAAATTCCCCGAAGTTTTCTGAGCTCTGCCTCCTTTTATGTCCACTGCTCACTAGGCGGTTCTTATAAATGTTGCAGCAGCATCTCACAGAGAACCTGAGCGTGGCAGGTTTCACATCTGCCTCCCCTGGACCGCTTCACATACACACACACTGAGCTTTCTCCTCCTTCCTGGGTTGTCTGTCTCAGTTCCTTTCTGTATCTTCTGCTTTATCCCCCTGGCAACCCAATTGTACGGGGATTACTTTCTAAATGTCTGTTGAAAGTTTTTCCTTTTCTGCATTCCTCACCACCCCTTTAGAGTTTAGCTTTTCTTTTTTAAAAATTTATTTATTATTTATTTGGCTGCACTGGGTCTTCGTTGTGGCACTTGGGGTCTTTTATCTGCATTGCTACACGTGGGTTCTTTCTTTCTTTAGTTCATTACCGCATGTTAACTCTTAGTTGCAGCATGTGGGATCTAGTTCCCTGACCAGGGATTGAATGCAGGCCCCTTGCATTGGGAGCACAGAGTCTTAGCCATGGAACCACCAGGGACATCCTATGGTTGAGCTTCTTGTCACTTATTTGAGCTCTCACAGCTTCCTTCTAACCTGTCTTCCTGAGTTTTTCTTCAAACCATCTGCCACACTGTTCCGCATGATAATTATTATATGAAAGCCGGATCAAGTTGTCCTAGTTTAAGATCCCTTGGAACCTCTCCATTGCCTCCAGAAAAAGAACCTCCAGTTCCCTTCTTACCTGTCTTTCCAGGTGTGGGCAGGGGCCCTCCCAACCCAGGGAGACTGTTACCCAGGCTCTTGAGCAAGGATTTCCCCTTCTGCTCCTAGAGCCCACACCTCCAGCCTTAGCACTTCTCCTTGGCCTCGTTTTGAGGGTGGGGTTCACTGGTCTCATACGCTTGTTTGTCCTTTGTGTTCAGCACAGGTGAGGACTGGAGCCAAACAGGGCAATTTCCTGCCTATGCTCAGCTTGAGAGTTCTTATCCAGTTTACTTTGATCTGGCGTCTGAAAGATCACCTCTAATAAGTGTTTGTTGGAGGAGAAGGGGAAAACAGTTCGCTATGGCACCGAATTTCCTGTTTTAGGACACTTAGACAGGCAGCAGGCACTAAGTTCAATATTTTTTTTAGCGAAATTGTTCGAGTTACCATTTCCAGCCTGTTTATTTCCCAGGTCATTCTAGGCATTGTTGGGTGTGGATTTGAAAATAAGCAGCGTAATCCGATTAGTAGGTGTTCTTAGTAGAGTGCCAGCCTTAAATTGCTGTGCTTTTCAGTATTGAATTTAGAGATTAATCAGGTGGTTTATGTACTAGAAAAATTGAAAAGTAATGATTTTTATGTATCTGCTGTGTGTATAAGTGCTTTGCACTAGTTTAATTAAGACTCTAGATTTCCTTTAGTGAAAGTGTTAGTTGTGTCTGACTCTGAGACCCTATGGACTGTAACCCTCCAGGCTCCCACAGCCCATGTGGATTCTCCAGGCAAGAGTCGGTTGCCATTCCCTTCTCCAGGGGATCTTCCCAACTCAGGGATCGAACCCAGGTCTCCTGCATTGCAGGAGGATTCTTTAACTGTCTGAACCACCAGGGAAGCCCTTCCTTTTGTGTGCGTGTGTGTGTGTGTGTGTGTGTGTGTATTTAAAATATCAAAGTGGTACTTACACTAAAATTGCTGTTAATCTCCAAGGATTTGCAGATTTAAATATTTTGCCCTGAATGAATCACATTTTTGGGAATAAGCCAGCCATTTTGGGTAGAGGCAGTAACTCCTCTATACCACTTGGGTATCATTAATGGGTATCCTAGTAACTTAAGAATTATTGACCCTGAAAATGCCCGACTGGCAGTCTGGGTTTAATTTTCTAGTAAGATTAATTATCTTGCAGTAAAGGGTAAAACAGACACCAGAGTCCTTTATGTCCCTTATGTTCTCTCAGGATTCCAGTGAACTAGTTGCTAAGATGAGGGAAAACACTGGTGTGTTGTTCTGAACCTAATTGAGTCCTTTATTGTATTATGACTCACCTGTAGTTCACAGATTTATTTCGTGCAAGTCATATAAAATAACTGCACGGTGGTTTGTTTTTTGCTTCCTTGGTTCATGTTTCTTGCGATCTGTCAGGCTGCTGCTGCGAGCCCAAGGCTCTGGCAGGAGACCATCCCAGGTTAGCAGTGAGCCTCATGCTTCATGCTTTTCACCATCTCTTGGAGGTGAGATGTCCATTCTGTGTATGGGGCTGTGTGTGCTAAGTTGCTTCAGTCGTGTCCATCTCTTTGTGACCCTATGGGCTATAGCCCACCAGGCTCCTCTGTCCTTGGGATTCTCCAGGCAAGAATACTGGTATGGGTTGCCATGCACTCTTCCAGAGGATCTTCCCGACCTAGGGATGGAACCCAAGTCTCTTAGGTCTCATGCCTCGTCAGGCAGATTCTTTATCACGAGCATCACCTCGAATTCCCATATGGGGCTATCTTCAGGATAAAAGAGATCCTTCTCTTCAAAATGGGCATGTTTCCCAGTTACCAATTCCCTCTGTGGGGAGAGAAGGAAGCTTGGAACTCAGTGAGGGTGCTCACCCAGAGGGGCACATCTTGTCTGGTGTGTTAATTTCGTTACAGCATCTGAAAATTGGTAGGTATCACACTGAAATCTAGATTTTGATTTTTTTTTTTCCTTAAAGTACTGGAAGCATTGGCAACGTAAGACTGGCATTTCTGCAGAACAGCAGTTGGCCAGCCTTTTAGGGAGCATGCTCCGGCTTGCCCCAGTGCTCCTGTGCCCCACCTGCCATCTGCCCCATCCCTGGGAGTGTGGGTGTCCTCTCCCTGTGAAGTACAGCATCTCTCTGTCGTGTGATTGTGCCTCCCTCTGGGCAGAGGGAGATGAGAGATGAGAACCCAGACGTGCAAAAGACACATCTTTTCAGAAAGATTTAATACTTATTATTTATTTGGCTGCACTGGGTCTTAGTTGTGGTATGTGGGATCTAGTTCCCTGATCAACGATTGAACCCAGGCCCCTTCTTGGGAGTCCAGAGGCTTAGCCACTAGACTACCAGGGAAGTCCCTTGGTGAAACTAAAAGGGGCTTCCCAGGTGGCTCAGTGGGTAAAGAATCCACCTGCGACGCATGAGATGCTGGTTCAATCCCTGGGTTGGGAAGATCCTCTGGAGGAGGACATGGCAACCTACTCCAGTATTCTTGGCTGAGAAATCCCGTGCACCGAGGAGCCTGGCGGGCTGTAGTCCATGGGGTCATAAGGAATTGGACACAACTCAAGCCCCTGAGCGCATGTGTGAGCACACATGCACACGCACGCAGACACACACACACAGTGAAATGAAAAGGGGTTGATTTGCAAACTTTTAAATGAAAGACCATAAAGTAGGTCCTACATGTCTTCTTTATCTTTTTGCCCTTGTGTCCGAATGTGAAGATGTTTTCCTATAAACCGCTAAATGTGTAATTTAAACACTTGTTCGTATTTTAGTTGAAGAAAAACTCCCACAAGTTAGCCTACTTGAGAATTCCCACCCACCCTTCACCACCCCCCGCTTTTTTTTTCAAAGTTTTCGCTATTACCATAAACAATGGAATGTAGATTCTTACCCTCCTTGTCACCAACTAGAAATGCACTTTTCTTAGTTTTTTTTCTGTGTGTGATGAGGGGGTGGAGAATCATCATGCTCTTTTCTGCTCTAAAATATTATGTTTCTTTTTTAAAAAAGAGTCTGAATTCTCACAATTGAACTGTGATGCTATTTCCTGTATCAAGTCCATTAGCATACCCTTTAGTACTTTTATTCTAAATTACTTTTCTTGTTTTTACAGTGAATGATCGGAAGTTGGTTTTCAACACCCATTCAGCAAACAAGAACTGCTTTCCTTCCTTTGATCTTAGCAACGTGTGTGTGTTTTTGTTTTCGTCTTGTGAACAGCCTTTATTGGTTGCATCAGAGGGGGAGGATAATAAGCTCTGACTTCTGACGTGGGGGAAGGGGGGCTCCAGAGATTCCATCACCACCACCCCCAGCACTGCCCCCCCGCCCCCCGCCCCCCAGAGCTGGTCTTATCAATTTTGATCCTGGAATTACATAGACAGCTCACGTTTAAGTTTCTATAGTGTACAGGGGTCTGTGCATGCTCAATCACTCGGTCATGTCTGACTCTGCGACCCCATGGACTATAGCCTGCCTCCTCTGTCCATGGAATTCTCCAGGCAAGAATTCTGGTTGCCATTTCCTCCTCCAAGGGATCTTCCTGACCCAGGGATTGAACCTGCATTAGCAGGCGGATTCTTTACTACTGTGCCACTTGGGAAGCCCACCTCTACAGCCCAGGGTCTGTAGAGTAGAATATTCTATACTTGTACAAGTATCCTTAATTAGTATAAGTGAGTGAAAGTTGCTCAGTTATGTCTGACTCTTTGTGACCCCATGGACTAGAGAGTCCTTGGAATTCTCCAGGCCAGAATACTGGAGTGGGTAACCATTCCCTTCCCCAGGGGATCTTCCCAACCTAGGGATTGAACCCAGGTCTCTCTCATTGCAGGTGAGCCACCAGGGAAGCCCTAATTAGTATAGCTAGCATACTGTTGGGGAGAAGGCAATGGCACCCCACTCCAGTACTCTTGCCTGGAAAATCCCATGGACAGAGGAGCCTGGTAGGCTGCAGCCCATGGGATCGTGAAGAGTCAGACATGACTGAGCGACTTCCCTTTCACTTTTCACTTTCATGCATTGGAGAAGGAAATGGCAACCCACTCCAGTGTTCTTGCCTGGAGAATCCCAAGGACAGAGGAGCCTGGTGGGCTGCTGTCTTTGGGGTCGCACAGAGTCGGACAGGACTGAAGCGACTTAGCAGCAGCAGCAGCATACTGTTGAAGAACTGGGCTGTGACTGTTTTGTGGAGAATTTCCAAACCGTTCTTTCTTCTTGGATGTCATCTTTTTTACTCTGAGCAATATCCTTGCTGAGCATTTTGATGTCTTAACAATTTTATAACTAGGGATGAATAATAAATATATAATAGGACATGTAATCCATGGAATGCTAAGCACTCTGGATATTGTTGGAGGGTAGGAAGATACACCTCAAGATTTTTTTGGGGGGGTGGGGTGTACTGAGGCACTAATCCAATAGAACTTTCAGGCATTATAGGTAGTGGTTAAGAGGGTGGGTTTTGGATTAAGGCAGATTTGGGTTTGAATCTTATTTTTACCTTGAATTAGCAGTTAGACTACAGGCAAATTACTCAACTACTAAAAATTACTGCTCAAGCCTCAGTTTCTAGTCTATAAAACAGAAAGAGTAATAGAATATTTCTTAGTTTTTAGGCTTAAACAAGAAAATGTTTGTGAAACTCTTAGATGTGTGATTGGCATATAGTACTTATTTAATAAATAGCTTGTGTATCACACCATTATCATGGTTATTTTAACACTATGTATTTGTCTCAGCTTATAATCTGAAATTGAGGTAGTTGAAAAGTTTTGAATATTAAGGCCTTAAGAAAATATTTAAGGAATATTTGATGTGAATACTGAAGTGAAGGATAGTTAAGTGAAGTGAATTGAAGTGAAGATAGTGAAGGACAGGGAACCCTGGCGTGCTGCTGTCTGTGGGGTTGCAAAGAGTCGGACACAATTTAGTGACTGAACGAACAACAACAAAGGAAATATTAAATGGGATGTAATGTTTCTAACTCAATACTTTGGCCACCTCATGCGAAGAGTTGACTCATTGGAAAAGACTCTGATGCTGGGAGGGATTGGGGGCAGGAGGAGAAGGGGATGACAGTGGCTGGATGGCGTCACCGACTGGGTGGACATGAGTTTGAGTGAACTCTGGGAGTTGGTGATGGACAGGGAGGCCTGGTGTGCTGCAGTTCATGAGGTCGCAAAGAGTCGGACACGACTGAGTGACTGAACTGAACTGAACTGAATGTTTCTAATGTATAACACTGTAGAGTGAGACTGTCTGGACTCATTTTCCTTTACTTACAAGTGGGGCAATTCTACCTGAACCACAGGGCTGTTATGAAGATGAAATAGAATATATTAGCCTAGCATATAGTAACTGGGATATCCCACCTTCCCTTGAGAGTAAAAGCAAATTCACACTGTGGGAGAAGTGTCCACTACCCATCTTCAGGTTGTCTCTATTGACATTGCAATTATATTTAGTGGTCCCAGGGTCTTAAGAGATATCCTAATGTTTGGGGTTGATTTGATGGTATTCTTCTCAGTTGTTTTGGTGATGTAATGAAATTCTATACCATGGGTTTAATTTTACTCATGTTTTAAAGTGTGCTTTTTAAAATAAGAGGCTTGAATAAATACTTTGTGCTGCTAATTAAGTATTGAGTCCTGCTGCATTTTCAGGATTCCAGGGTTTTATTGGTTGTTGTGAGAACTTGTCAGGGCTTTCAGTTGTGTTGATATTTGGGCATCATGGAACATATGGAAAAAAGATTACGGAGCCATACATCATATGGTGTTAATTGGTGTTCTGGATTCAGGTAGGAAAGGCATGAGTAGGCCATTGTTTTCATGTCATTTGTGAGGGACAGGCAACACTTGGGTGCACGAATAAAGTAGGATGATTTTCCAAGGTAGGGAATCAGTGCTGCTGCTGCTGCTGAGTCGCTTCAGTCGTGTCCGACTCTGTGTGACCCCATAGACGGCAGCCCACCAGGCTCCCCTGTCCCTGGGATTCTCCAGGCAAGAACACGAGTGGGTTGCCATTTCCTTCTCCAATGCATGAAAGTGAAAAGTGAAAGGGAAGTCACTCAGTCGTGTCCGACTCTTCGCAACCCCATGGACTGCAGCCCCACAGGCTTCTCCGTCCATGGGATTTTCCAGGCAAGAGTACTGGAGTGGGGTGCCAAAATCATCAACATGTCCCAAGATGTTCATTCAGCGTTTGGTTTAAATAGTATTGATTAGAGCATGAACTTCCAAAAGAATATATGGGCACAAATTTTTAGGTATCTTAATGTGAGTTCAAAAAATATATTTACTCCAGCACATCAAACCCAGAATTTCATAAATATTACTTAATATGAAGCCAAATAAAAAAGTGGATTGATCATAAGTTGATTAAAAAAAAATAACAGTACAGGTAGTATTATAATATGGTTTCACTGTCAGGACAGTGTGAAATTGACTGAAGTTTGGGTAAAACTGTTTCAGACTAGACTTTGAGTCATGGAGAATTAGAAAGTTCAGTTAGAGATGGGGCAGTGTCACAGAATAAGCTTGATGCCCCAGTGTGACTTAAGACATCTCTTTGCCTTCATCAGTGAGGGAACTTTTCATGCTTGAAAAACTCCTCAGTTAAGAACCAAATTTTGTTCATCATTTTCTTTCCCCTGTTCTGCTTCTCCATCCAATTGGTGCTTAATAAATGTTTCTACTGCTGACAGCTGTTACTTCTCTTCCTGCTGCGAATGCCATATGGTCGGCATTTTTGACTGAGGAGTATCTTTCAGAAGGCTTTTATGATAATACTGTGTGAAATGTATTTCTGATTATGCCAGCAGGTTGTCGTGCAAGTTATTGGGTGGGTAGGATTTGAAGAAGAATGGGGCTGGACTGTTTGAATATTGAGTACTTTCAGGAGTGAAAACAGTAGAGGGGCCATCGATTTTCTTCAGAATATCAGAATGGGGTAGAAGCATCACTGCATGGTAATGAAGATAGAGCTGATTTTGATTAGAGCATTACAGTCCGTGTTTTAGTCCCCTTGCTTGCAGACCTGATATTTATTGATGGACAACGTGGGGTAGATTGTGGCATTCACTCTTAAGAGCTGGTCTCACGCCAGAAGCCTCAGAGTGGAGACATTCTCAATAATGCTCTAGTAGTTGGTTAAGTAAAGCCCAGGATTTGGCTTTCTAGTGGCCCACTGTGGCCCCATAAAGGGACAGTCATGTAGAAGGGCAGTGCTAAATGGCCAGTTCTTGCTTTTCCCTGTTGGGCCTGGAACTCATCTCAGGGAATGTGTGTTCTGCACTTTCTTCTTGTCCCATAAATGGCTTGATGTGAGGGTCTCCTGGAGGCAGTCTCAACCAAACCCCCAAGGCTTATCAGCACTTGCCGGATGGACAGCACCACAGCCTCTGGTGCTCACCCTGGTTCTCACCATTCTCCTAGTCCCCAGGGCTGGGTCTCTTAGCCTCTACAAATCATCCTGTTTTCCCCACATTAATTACTTCAGAATTTATTAGAAACCTGTTGCAGACACAGGTGTCTAGTAGGTGATGGCTCCCTCAGAGCTAAAGAGACTGGCTGTTTAAAGAGAAATCACAGAGAGGTGCCAACAAGGATTGTACTAAACAGTTACTGAAAGATACACATTTGTTCTTCTTTCCGTTAGCGGGCTTCTCTGGTGGCTCAGTTGGTATCTGCCTGCAATGCGGGAGAATCTGTAAGAATCTGCCTGCAGTGCGGGAAACCTGGGCTTGATTCCTGGGTTGGGAAGACCCCCTGGAGAATGTGGCAACCCACTCTGGTGTTCTGGCCTGGAGAAGTCCATGGACAGAGGAGCCTGGTGGGCTACCTTCCGTGGGGTTGCGAAGAGTCGAACATGACTGAGTGACTTTCACTTTCACTTTTTCATTCCTTCAGCATTCATGTCCCCTTTCCAGAGGAAGTTTTCATAGATGTTCATTAAATAAAAGTTGTGTTTGGGTGGTGGGGTGGAGAAGCGGGAAAGGTTAGTAGATTGAAAGAGGGGGAACAGAAAGACTGAGGCCTTTGTATCATGGTAAGATTCATATCTGAGTGAAAATGATGTCTGTGTTTTATTGAGAATGTACTGTGTACCAGGCACTGTGCTTAAGCTCTTTCCATGCAAAGAACTTAAATAGCTGGTCCCTGGCAGGGTCATGTCTCGAAACTGGTATGTCCAACTCGGAACTTTGCTCATAAGCACTACCCTGCAAGGCCAAAACCACTGAAGATGAAGTGGAGGAATATCTGAGATTTTTGAGAATTCCCATTTGCTAAGTCTGCACAAATTTCTCCCATAAACTGCAGTTAAAAAAAAAAAAAAAGCCTGACTTCACAGGAATTATTGTACGGACCTGGGCAAGTAGTGAGTGATGAGCCTTGGTGAGAAGTGTGTTCTTTGGTGTTGACTTCACATTTGGGGCTAAAGCAGGATTATGAATCTAAGCACGTTATGGAATTTTAGGGCTATTGTTACACCTCGCTAAGGACCTTTTGGATGTATTTTTAGCGGCCACTGGTATCACCCAGGCTTTTGTGCTTCTGTCAGTTCTGGGTAGAGACTTGAGAGTGTTAGGTCAGCCTGCCCTTTGTAGCTGGAACTCAGTTCCTATAAAATGTTTTTGAGAACATGTGTTTGTAATATGTTAAGATTAGTTTGGGGAAAAAGAAAATTGTAGCCTGATTTGTTTAAGTGAACAAAAATGTCTACATGCCCAAGTTTGAAGGCATATAGCATGGTGGTTCAGTTCTTAGTGGATTTTTATGCTTTTTAATATTATTACTTTTATTGCTCTTTGATGTGCTAGATAAAAAGTAAAATTACATGCAGAACATATATACTACCCATAAAGTTTTATTTTTATTAGTTTTTTTCCCCTATGTATAAAATTACAGTATTATGAACTACTTTTATAGTGTTAATGAGTAACCTCAGTAAATCACTAAGATGGCTGTGTTGAGGGATGCATAAAAAACTTAGGAAACTTAAGGTCGTTTGTTTTGAAATTCATCACGTTGTAATTGCTTAAATGTAAATTGCTTTTGTTCTCTAGACTTCTTAGATTCCTCTGCCGTTGATCTGTGTCAGTGTGTGTGTGTGTGTCTGTCTGTCTTTGTATCTTTGTTTGTGAGGTTGGGCTATAGTGTGAGCATGAAATCTACCCTCCCTACACCATGAATGAATTGCCTTTATATCTTATTTAACTAATAAGTATTTACGCATAATACCTTATGATAGAAAATGTTACATTAAAAAAAATTTCAGGCTAAAGGGGATTTTTAGTTCAGACACACCCTCAGGTGTAATTGTGCAGATAGCACTATATAGGTGGGGTGTAATAGGAACTCCTACTGAGCTTCAGTATTCTGAATCCTGTGGACATTTAGATTGTCGATCTTTAAAACCAAGTGAAGATTAAACCTTGTTGGGGGCGGGGGGGTTTCCACATTCGTGGTTTTGCGGGGAGATGGGAAGAGTGGAGGATTGCTCGTGTCATCAAGCGGAATGTGTTTTTAAACTATGAGCATGGCGCTGTGCACAAGTCAAAACTGCCAAAGGGACAGATGTTGCCAATTTCAGACGTACAGGGGGAAGGCAAATATTGCTAAGCAACGGTGTACTTGAGAGAGCATTTTTCGGAGCAGAGCCAGGGGAGTTGTGCCTGGGAGCGCTTGCTGCTTGCTGCCTATGGCTCAGTCCAAGGGAAGAGATGAAAAGTTCTTTCCTGTCAGGGCCGCCATTGCAGCTGCCAGCGCAAAAGACAGTGACCCAGTGGCACCGATTAGGGCTGGCCAGGGGATGTGTGGAGACAGGAAAGCCTCTTGGCCATGTAGGAAGGCAGTAAGACATGTTCACGGAGGTAAGTGCCCCTGTGCACAGCTGCCCCGCAGTAAGTACCAGTGAGCGCGAGACTGAGGTTCAGGTGGGAAGACCGAGCCCTCTAAGGAAAACCGCCTTCTCTCTCCCCTTCTTGATCCCCTCCTCCTGCTTCTTCCCTTCCCCACTTGGCTTCTTTCCTCCTTCCCTCCTTTTCTTCTCTTTGCCTCCTCTGTTAGGGGCTGACATCAAAGGAGTGAAGGATCCGAATAAACTGTGTAGTTGAGCGCTGCTGTGTGCATGACCTCACAAACAAGGTGTAAATAAGCCTTCTAGACTCAGGCATCCAGTCCCTCCCCTTGTCCCCTCCCTTGGTGTACTCTTGATAGGTAACAGACAGGTGGTGCGCTGTGGCTTTTTTTTTTTTTTTTTTTCATTTTGGCTGGCCCTGGAGACTCGCCCTACCTCTTGAGATTTGCATGGTTGTTGGTTTGGATTATGGATTTTCCATTCTCTCCATGTCTGTCTAATGACATAATGGGGCAAGAGCAGAGAAAGGATCACAGTTGTGTTTTGTCTCTTCTGAATCACAGCATTCTGAATCACTGCACAGCAGTGCATTTGAAAGAAATGAAAAACATTTAAAAATAAGCAGTTACTTACTAGTCAGATATTTTGTCCAACTTTCAAACTCTGATCTTGAACTTCTGGATCACTTGGCAAACCAAACTTGGCAAAAAATTAGATTTTTTTTTTTTTTTGTCTTCCCAGAGTAAAGGTACAGATCAAAGATACTGGCATCATAAAAGCTTGAATATTTGTCTATACACGTGTACACTACCCACCCCTCCACTCCCTTTTGGCTTTTATCGCTTTGTTTTTCAGCAAACGGAATTTAAGTCAAATATAATAAAAGATTGTGGAGCTCCTACCCAAGTTTTAACATATGTCATATTGATTTCTAGTAGTCTAGGAATATTTAGAAGTAATCTTACTTTAGTGCAAGCAGGTGTACTAGTTACATTTTAAAATCTCTATTTATTTATTTTTGGCTGTGCTGGGTCTTCGTTGCTTCGTGACTTTTCTCTGGATGCAGTGTATGGGCTTCTCTTGTTGTGGAACACAGGCTCTAGGCGCATGGGCTTCAGTAGTTGTAGCCGGGGGGTCAGTAGTGGTGGTACTCAGGCTTGCTTGCTCCTTAGCATGCGGTATCTTCTCAGATCAGGGAATCAAACTCTTGTCCCCTGCATTGGCAGGCAGATTCTTTACTACTGAGCCACCAGGGAAGCCCTGGTAGATAACATTTTAATGTTCTTGTAGTTTTGTGGGTTTCATTGATCAGCATGCATCACTGACTCGATGGCCATGAGTCTGAGCAAGCTCCAGGAGTTGGTTGATGGACAGGGAAGCCTGGTGTGCTGCAGTCCACGGGGTCCCAAAGAGTTGGACACAACTGAAGTGAACTTGATCAGCATAGTTTGTACAATCACATAGTCTGTATCTTTCTGGGGTATAAATTTATCTGATGAAAGGCTGGCTAGAGAACATGACGGTGTTTCCACTTTTTTCCCTCAAAAATTACAATTTGTTTAAGGTTAGACAGTAGAGAATCTTCTCTCAGTGAGAGAGCTCAGAAATCGGGCAGAAATAATGAGAAAGCAGGCAGAACCCTCCAGTTGTTACCGTGCAAACTCTTTATTGATTGATTTAAATTTAGATTACGCCTTTTGGCTTTTCAAAGGAGAAGCTATGTCATGAAGCCGAGTTGGAGGTGTGTTGACCCTCAGACTTAGGAAGCTATAGCGTTTTCCAGTGCTTTGTGTTCCTCACAAGTTTTTGTTTTTCAAGGTTGTGTTCTAGTTAAGTCCAGAAAAAACTGGTTTATTTGTCTTACAAAAAGCTTTTGAGAGAATCTTACTAAGAAATCAACTTTTTGACATTGAGATGCTTCTTAAAAGTTTCACTGAAAGAGGAAAACAGATAAGACTTACCTGCTCAGGAGCTAGTCTAAAGCTTTTCAGGTTCATTTAATGCTACTTGGTAGACAGCATTATCGTGACAATATTAATAACACTGCTTATTTTTTTACAGAGGTTTTGGCTGGCTGATGGCTCAGACAGTAAAAGAATCTGCCTGCAATGCAGGAGACCCAGGTTCGATCCCTGGGTTGGGGAGATTCCCTGGAGGACGGCATGACAACCCATTCCAGTATTCTTGAATGAAGAGTTCCATGGACAGAGGAGCCTGGCAGGCTATAGTCTGTGGGGTTGCAAAGGGTCAGACACAACTGAGCAACTAATGCTTTCACTTTTTTTATACCAATTAAAGAACGTATTAAAAGGACCCCCCCCCCTGCTCCCCGACACACACACCGCCCTGGCCCCCAAGGGCCTGTGCCCCTCCCCCAAACTGGCAGTGTGATTATGATAATATCAGGGAAAAAGTGAAGCAGGTTCCAGGAGCCTTTTCCCCGTTGGGGCTTGGCCCAGGTGTGTGGAATAGTCATGGGGGCCATAGTTGGATTGGTGCACCACTGAGACTTAATTTACCTCTGGTTGGTTGGCCCTCCCATCTCCTAAAGGCAGTTTTCAAGCGGAGTGGCTTTTGTTGTTCCTATTAGAATGACGGCCTATTTTTCATAGTCTCTCTTTGGCACCTAGAGTCTGCATCCTAGAATGTGTAGAAGAAAAAGGAGAACACAGGAGTGACAGTAAAGGCAGGAATATTGGGGGTTCGGACAAATGTGGTTGAGTGCCTGGAAAATGTTAGTCGCTCAGTTGTGTCTGACTCTGAGACCCCGTGGACTGTGGCCCGCCCGACTCCTCTGTCCATGGAGTTTTCCAGGCAAGAGTACTGGAGTGGATTGCCATTCCCTTCTCCAGGGGATCTTACCAACCCAGGAATCCAACCTGGGTCTCCCTCATTGCAGGCAGATTCTTTATTGTATGAGCCACTAGGGGAGTCAGTTAGAGCCTTGGGTCAAGGGCTCTGGATTAAAGTCAAAAGAGTACTTTTAAAACTTCATTGCATGTGTGTTAGTGTGAGGGGATGAGAGTCAGAAGGATTGAGAGAAGTTTATTGAGATGGAAACAGATGGGCAGAGAGTCACTCATTGCTGTTTGTTTTCAGACGAGATCGGGCGCGTTCAGGGTGGTATGGCCGTAGACTGCTGTTTGTTTTCAAAATAAGCATAAACCTATTGTCTCCTATGATAACTTTTAGAATTGTGGTCTTAGATATGGTAGAATTGTGGTGGATGTATAAATGGTTAATGCTTTCAAATTCAGCAGGTATTAGAGCACATTTATTTTACAAGCAAAGGGAAATTTCTCCTTGGCACATATTAAATACCCATTTAAAATAAATTCAAGAATAATTCTTTCATATATATTTATCTAGCCTGTCCCTTGTATTTATTTAAAAACAAACTGGCACTTGCTGAGTGACTGTTATTCAAAACTTTGCTATTAAACCTGTTCACTTTTGCCAGTTCACTCAGTCACTTTATGAGATGAACTTTCTGGAAGTCTCATACAGTTTGTGTATACTTACATACCAAGATAGTCCATGAAAAGGAAAAGAGTATTAAACCTACCTGAGAGTCAGTGGAATTAGAAGGTTTTTTTCTTTTTCCTCTCTAAAATGAATGTGGTTTTTAGTAAATTGTAGAAAAGAAAATGGGCTTCCCTGGTAAAGACAGTAAAGAATCTGCCTGCAGTGCGGGAGGCACAGGTTCGATCCTGGATGGTGAGGATCCCCTGGAGAAGGAAATGGCAACCCATCTAGTATTCTTGCCTGGAGAATTCCATGGACAGAGAAGCAATAGTCTCTTAAGTTAAGGTGCTCTTTAACATGATTAAGTATGTGATTTATAACCACCATAATGTTGCATTAAATAATTGTACTCTCTTGAATGATCTTTGGCCCTTTTCTAGACCCTGGTAAGTAACCTGTTACCACCCAATATTAAGGACGCCCCCCCGCGCAACAACAAAAAAAAAGGAATTTACTAATTCAGAATTAAGGTATAAAGGGGAAGGTCATCTTTATTTGCCTTCTCTCCTCTGTGTTTATTATAGTATCAGTAATCCCCAAGATAGTTTGAAGCTCAGATTGTTTCCTCAGAGTATATATTATTGCCTCTGGTCTACCGCTTCAGTAATTTTCTCTCCTCCCTCTCCGCCCCCACCCCACCCCCAGTTCTGTTTTTTTTGTTTTTAAAAATCATGATGCCAGGAGACAGACAACCAACACCTAGCCCAGGGGGGACTGTTGAGATTATTGCTGGAAAAAGCCCAGGATAAAAATCTTTATGTCCTTTTAGACAAAGAGTGGATTAGATGACTTATCTTATTCTTATGACTTCACTTTCTTTCAACCTCATCCAGAAACTGATGGAAAGGTTTTTTTTTTTTTTTTCCTGGTGCCTCGTTAGTCTTCGCTACTGGCCAACGATTAAAAAAAAATGTCCAGGCACCCTATGAAACACAGAATTAGACATGGTTCCTGAACATTGTTCGTCACTTAAATTCAGTGGACACATACACTCAAAAAGGAGCAGTAACACAGGTTTATGCATCTATAAATCCTGCCATGGTTGACAAAGTAACTTCATAGTATTGTTTTAGACTCAGAACCATCACTTAATATGATTTGTGAGAGAGTGCGTGTGTGCGCGTGTCTGTGTGTGTGTCTGTCTGTGCGAGGGTGGGGAAGGAGCCGAGCAGGATGGGAATGGAGTGAGCGTGGTCACAAAACACCATCACACTCCAGTTTAACATCCTCCCCGAAAGGGATGAAGACGGCTCATGCTTTGCAAATTCATGTACCCACCCATAAATTAAAATGAAATTCCTCTTAAAAACAAAAACCAACTCTAAATGTTGTCTTAGCGAGTAGAATAGGTTGTGGAAGGGGAGTTAGGTCATAGAGTTGGGACCGTTTGAAAGAACTTGTCCGTTTATTATCACTGGAATGGAACCAGTGTCTAGACTTGTTCTTTGTGAGGCCTTGTTTCCTTTTCTTAAAGCAGTGCCTTTTAGCCAGTCTTAATCATTCATGGCTGCTGTGCCCACAATGGGCTTCGTGGGGTCTCATGTGATCTTCCATCAAAGGCACAGTGTTTTCAAGTCCTAGACCATCGGGGCTTTCTGATTCCTTATTACATGGCGAATGGTAATGGTTCACAGTCAAAAAGTGAGAAAGTTGGTGAGTAACAGGGATTAGACATATTTACTGTCAAACAACGCTAAGTTCTCTGCATTTGCTTTGTTTTTAAGTCTGTTTAAACCCACCTTGGGGACACCCCACCCCTCATAACTTTAACACCAAGAAGCTAGTTGACCTAAGGTCATAAAGAATGTTTACTGAAAACATTTCTGCATATATTGCTGCAACATAAATAGTATTTTTAAAATAAAAACTTTCACGTGACTCTGTAGAAGCCTTACAGATATATTAAAATTTATACTTGTGTGATCTCAGGAAGTTTAGTAGTAATAAAATAAATGAAACCAGCGTTTTTATTAGTCCCTTCATATCATTTGTATGTTTATATAAAGTAAGTGTTATATATATGGGAAACAGCTATTCACAGCTCCGGTTTTATTTACTTAAACCAGATCTTAAGAACTATACCCTGGGTTTCATAACGAAAAGATGCCCTCTTTTCATAGAGATCAAAACAGAATTTCCAGAATATTTTAAGTAGTTCAGTTAATATAAATTATGAGCTTTTATAAATTTTATATACTTTAGAAAAATAAATTCTTTATGACACTAATTAAAGCAAATTGTTTCACTGGTAACAATCAAAGTGCCTGTAAAGAAATAGAAGGCTCTAATTACTCAGGTTGATCTTTAAACTACACATAATTCAAAATACTCCTTCCTGTAAGGGGATATAAGTTTCAGTAATGATATTTAGGATCTTTTATTCCATTTTTTAGCCTGTTTTTGCTTTAGCTGGTGAAATACAGACAGATGATATAGGAGCTTATAAAGGAGCAGTTTACCTAAAAGTGAACTTTATAGACATTTGTGGATATAAGCTGTCATTTAATATAAAGTGAGTTGGGGTGCTAGCGCATCTCCCAAGCTTCCAGCATCCTCCTTCTGCATTTACCCTGAACTGTTTCTTTTTCTTTAAATAAATATTTATATTTATTTATTTATATGGCTCCGCTGAGTTTTAATTGCAACATGTGGGATCTTTAGTTGTGGCACGTGGGATCTAGTTCCCTGACCAGGGACCAAACCCAGGCCCCCTGCATTGGAAGTGAGGAGTCTCAGCCACTGGGCCACCAGAGGAGTCCCCATCCTAGATTGTTTCTTGATGTCCAGACTCAAGGAGAGATATAACCTTCCTTTACCCCACCCAAGCCTGCCCAGTGTAGCCCTCCTCCAACAATCATGTTCTTTTTTTTTTTTTTTTCCAATAGCATTGACTTTTATTCATTCACGTTAAGTCACCTGAAATGGTATCTGTTGCATTTAAATGCTCATTAATGTAAATGGCTGAACAAATCCATTTTAATGGATATTCAATCCATTAAAACAATCATGTTCTGATGTTACTGCCACATCAGAAACTTGGCTGTCTGAGAAACTCCCCAAATTGCAAAGAGTCAGATACGACTGAGTGACTGAACTGAACATGTTTGAGAATTCTGTTGAAGATGCCGTGAGATGACAAAATCAAATTTATTCATTGGACAAATAACTTGCATATCTGTGCTATTCCAGAATTATGCCAAGGCCCTAGGAGATACTGGGATGAATAAACCCAGACCCTACCTGTAGGAAATGGCAACCCACTCTGGTACTCTTGCCTGGGAAATCCATTGGACAGAGGAGCATGGTGCGCTACAGTCCATGGGGTTGCAAAGAGTTAGATGTGGCTGAGTATGCATCCACTGCCCGTGGGAAATCAGTTTGGGGGAGACAGAACAGCCTGGGTTACCGTCGGAGTTGAAGGCAGATGCCAAGTCAAGGCGAAGGAACTGCCAGGGATGGGCAACCAGTGTTTGTGACACCCCGGTTTCCACACTGCTGCCCCCTTCCTAGATCTTCCAATGTGAGTAGGATTGCTTGGGCTTTCCACAGTAAATTTTTGTTGGATGATAGCTGTAGGTGACCTGTAGATTCCTCTTCATTGAACATAATCTTGTCCTTCATCAGTCTTTCCTTTTCTCCTTGAAACATTTACTTGGAGAACGATAGCGATATCTGCAGTTAGCGTAACATTAATTGTGGTATCCTCCACACCTAGCAGACCAGTTTGACATTACAGAGTAGGCTTCCAGGGAACGTGTGAGTAATTCTTTGTTACATATTGCCACTTAATCACCTTTTTAAGAAAAATACTACTCTGACCCTTGCTGCTGTTTGAAAATATTTGGGTAGAGATGGAGGATGTTTCATTTTTGAAAGGAAGAGTTTGATGTCAAAATTAATTTGCATTATACTACTTTTCATCTTGATGAAAGTGAAAGAGGAGAGTGAAAAAGTTGGTTTAAAGCTCAGCATTCAGAAAACTAAGATCATGGCATCTGGTCCCATCACTTCATGGGAAATAGATGGGGAAACAGTGGAAACAGTGTCAGACTTTATTTTTGGGGGCTCCAAAATCACTGCAGATGGTGATTGCGGCCATGAAATTAAAAGACGCTTACTCCTTGGAAGGAAAGTTATGACCAACCTAGATAGCATATTCAAAAGCAGAGACATTACTTTGTCAACAAAGGTCCATCTAGTCAAGGCTATGGTTTTTCCAGTAGTTGTGTATGGATGTGAGAGTTGGACTGTGAAGAAAGCTGAGCGCCAAAGAATTGATGCTTTTGAAGTGTGGTGTTGGAAAAGACTCTTGAGAGTCCCTTGGACTGCAAGGAGATCCAACCAGTCCATCCTAAAGGAGATCAGTCCTGGGATTTCTTTGGAAGGAATGATGCTAAAGCTGAAACTCGAGTACTTTGGCCACCTCATGCAAAGAGTTGACTCATTGGAAAAGACTCTGATGCTGGGAGGGGTTGGGGGCAGGAGGAGAAGGGGACGACAGAGGATGAGATGGCTGGATGGCATCAGCGACTAGATGGACGTGGGTCTGGGTGAACTCCAGGAGTTGGTGATGGACAGGGAGGCCTGGCGTGCTGCAATTCATGGGGTCTCAAAGAGTCAGACACGACTGAGCAACTGAACTGAACTACTCATCTTTAGGAAAACTGTGAAGGGTATCTTGTTCTCTGTTTTCTAATCCTTTATCCTTCCCTCCATGTTAACAACCCACAGTTTCCCTTTTTCCCTCTTTGTGCTATCATGCTCACGCTCTGTCGTGTCCACTCTTAATGACCCCATGGACTGCAGTCTCCTCTGCCCATGGGATTTCCCAGGCAAGAATACTGGAGTGGGTTTCCATTTCCTTCTCCATCTTTGTACTGTAAGTGTTTCCATAAATCTGTCCAGGGACTTAAAAAAATTCTTAGCTGGAATACTGGGTGTGGAAGTCGGCGTTTAGATAGATCCCCGAAGGGCATGACACTTCTGAAGAAATAATACTGCTCAGCCTTGTACGTTTTCCAGCCCGAGTAGGCACACCCCAGTGATATGAGCAGGTTCTTGGAATGGCCCTAGCTATGTAGGTAATTTACTTTGTATTCACAGAATAAAATGAATTTTATGTCAGAACCTTGCTCAGGCAGGCCTTTTGGTTTCCTCTTCTAATCCATCTCTGGGAAATGCTGATCGTGGCATCTTCATGATAAATGCTCAGGTTTATTTGTGTGGTGTTAGCTTTAACGTGCATTGTCTTATTTTGTCCCGACAACAATCCTGTAAGGCTTTGTCTACGTCATGTGGATCTGCCTGGTATGTAATAAGCATGACTGATTAAAAGAGAGGCCACCTCCACCCCCCAGATATGTCTCTTTCAAGGACTTTGCAATCGTCTCATTTGGGAAGCAAGAGTGAAGTAGCCAGCAAATGCTGGGCGGGACACCAAGTCCTAGGTTTCCCCAGGAGCACCTCACAGGAAAGCTGACAGTAAATCTAGGAACAGTTCTGTGTGCTGAGTGTTACATGGGGCAATCCCCGAGCACCAGGGAGGAAGCTGTGGACAGATTCATAGAGATGTGTGTTTGGGAGAAGGCAAGTTATTCGGTACATGCTGCTGCTGCTGCTGCTAAGTCACTTCAGTTGTGTCCACCATATGGGGTCCCCATGTCTGTGTGACCCCATAGACAGCAGCCCACAAGGCTCCCCCATCCCTGGGATTCTCCAGGCAAGAACACTGGAGTGGGTTGCCATTTCCTTCTCCAATGCATGAAAATGAAAAGTGAAAGTGAAGTCGCTGAGTCTTGTCCGACTCTTAGCGACCCCATGGACTGCGGCCCACCAGGCTCCTCCGTCCATGAGATTCTCCAGGCAAGACTGCTGGAGTGGGGTGCCATTGCCTTCTCCATATTTGGTACATAGAGGAAGGCTAATAGAGAGTAAGCACACATGTGGCAGAAACCTTGGGTTGTACTTTTGAGAAAAAAATGTTTTATTCCTATATTTTAAAAAAAGAATCTCAATCTTATTTTTGTGTTTTTATTTCTGAAAACATGATATATATCTTAATGCAGAATTGAAAAAGTGAAAAAAACAGACTTCCCCTGTGGTCCAGTGGTTAAGACTCTGTGCTTCCAAGGCAGGGGGCAAAAGTTTGATTCCTGTTTGGGGAACTAAGATTCCATATGCTGCATGGCCAAAAATAAAAATAAATTAATTAATTTTAAGACAGTAAAAAGGTATACAATGAAAATCTTCCCATTACGCTAGCCCTCTCGCAAGTTAATTTTCCTTTCTAGAAGTAGTTGATGTTAAAGGCTTCTTGTGTTATTCCCAGTGGTATTTTATGGATCATAAGTAACTTGACATATATGTTCTCTTCTGACATCACCTTTTCATGTATTCAAATCCTGGCAGATGCTGCACCTGCACCTTCCCCTTCCCCCTCAATATGTCTTAGAGATGACCCAGCTCAGTGCATGAAGAGCGCCCTCATCCTTTGTTGTGGTTGCATGGTATTTCTGTGTAGGGGGCATGTAACACAGTTTTCTTAGCCAACTACCTAGAGATGGGCATTTAGATTTTTTTTTTTAGTACCTTAACTATTTGCAAACTAGGCTGAAATGAATAACTTTGTGCACATATCTTTTTGTGCACTTAGGAGTTAGTGCTCGAGCTCAAATTGCTGGGTCAGAGTATGGGAAATGAGAATTTGGTGACTCTTGCCAAACTGCTGTCTTCAGAGATTGTGCTGTGTTACCCTCCCACCAGCCCTGGAATTTGAGTGCCTGCTTCCCCACCTCTGTCTCATAGACAGAGTATTGTCAGTTCTTTCGTTTTTTGTCTTGCCAATCTGATACGTGAAAAATAGTTTCTAAGAGTAATCTTAATGTGTGGAAGGAGAAAACAATGAAAAACAGTTTCCTTTCTGTCTCTGGTATGTTTACTTCTGTGTAGTTTGTTTGTTAAGATGTTGGCTTATTATTCAGAGAAGCTACAGTATTTAGAAAGTCTCTAAAGCTCTACAAATTGGACATCTGTTTTCATATTCTGAGTCCAGAGGCTGAAAACCACAACGGCAAATGTTGATTGGCGGCCTCTGTGCGGCAGGCAGTGTGTGACTGGTGATTCAGAAGGCAGACCTGGCCCCTGCAGTCCTGGAACTTGTGATCTAGAAGACGCAGAGATGGTGGGATGGGGGGAGCTTTGGCAGGAAAAGTACACACAGCCATGGGCACACTCGCTCCGTTTCAGGAGTGAGGGAATCAAGGAGTGCTTCCCAAAAGGTGGTTCTTAATCTGCAACTCAGACTCTGAGTAGGACTCATCCCGACACAGGTGGAAGAGGGAAAGGGGTCCCACAGGGGCAGGAGGAGTGTGACTTAGCTAGTTAGTTGGAGCTAGGTGAACTCCAGTGGTAAAGAAGCCGCCTGCCAATGCAGAAGACACAGGAGACGTGGGTTCAATCCCTGGGTCGGGAAGATCGCCTGGAGGAGGAGGTGGAGATTCTCCAGTCTTCTTGCCTGGAGAATCCCACGGGCAGAGGAGCCTGGCGGGCTACAGTCCATGGGGCTGGAAAGAGTCGGACACGACTGAGCGCACGTGCACGAGCAGCATAGTAGATGCCATAGAGTGAACCACAGGCTGAGGGGTGACATGCTAAGCTGGCCAGAGAGCTCATTCGAGTTTTCCATAAGCTCTTAGGGAAAACCCGAATGAACTTTTTGGTCAACCCACTGTGTTTGAAGAAAAATAGCATGAGCTTTTGTTTAATCTTCTAAAACATACGCAGACAGAGAACCATTGGGGTTTCTTTAAAAGCTGTCATGCCAGTGAAGACCGCCTTGATAATGTTGGCCCCGTGTGTTGATTTCATGTATCAGTGCCTCCTGAGAGTTTTTAAAGTTTCACATTTGACCTTCATACCAACCCTGCAAAGTGGTTAGGATTGGTAATATTATCCCTTCATTGCCACGAGGAGATAGTTCCAGAGAAGTTGAACCTTAGCCAGCATCGCAAGACCCGATCCTCAGCGGAGCCAGAACTAGGATCCAAGATCTCTTGGCCGCCTTCATCAGCATGCTGCCTCTGTGCTCCCTGCAGTTCTGGTTAGTGATAACTAAGCCTTTTTTGAGAACAGCATTGTTTAAAAAAGTGCTGCTCTGTTGAAACTTGAGAGACTTAAAACACAATATTGCCAGAGCCCCGTGGTCTCAGCGGTGAGGTATATTTCTTCCATCTGCCTCTTTTCAGCTTATTAAAACAAACTGTGTCATGCTTAGGGGACATTTACAGACATCTTTTATTTTGGTATCAGTGCATTTCCTTAGGATTACACAATGTCATTCCAGGAGGAGTGAGAAATCAGACCGAGGCCAGCATCACTGCTTTTGCTGGTCTAAAGTACCCCCAGTAGTAAGAGGCAGTTAAGGCTGATTACCCACTTCTTTGCACACGCCCAAGGGAAACAGTACTCTTTGAAAAATGGTTTTGGTTTTGCATACAACAACTGGGATCATATCCCCCTCTCCTTAAATACTGGTATATTTGTGTCTGGCCTGAAGTTGAGGTTTTGGGGACAGTCTTGTAGCAATATTAGGAAAGCAGGCTCAGTCACTTGAGTGCACTGTGTGACCCTGGACATGTAAGTTAGTTTCTTTAGAATTTAGTGTTCATTTTTAAAAGTGGGGTAATACCACAAGATTGATGTAAGAATTAAGAGTATTATACAGAATTCCCTCAGATTTTTATTTCATTTTTCAGCATCTAATAAGGAATGTATCTACAGTTGATGATTACATTTCGTGTCTTAACTTTTTCCCCTGCCAAGCTAATGATGGTGCATCTTATAACAGAGCATGTCAAATGGAGGAAATAATATTGGGTTGGCCAAAAAGTTCGTTTGGGATTTTCCATATTTCTATAACATGTTATGAATAATATAATATGAGTTAAATGCAATAACAAGTACAATGTGTATTCAGTAAGTAGATACCGTTTTTTAAGTTGGGTAGGATTTTGGTTCCTGTGTTAAGGCCATACTCCCTGGGAAAGTAAGGGCTCCATCGGGAGATCTGTCTATGTATATACAGGACCCCCAGATGTGTGGGGGCTTTCCAGGTGGTGCTAGTGGTAAATAATCCACCTGCAAGAGTGGGGAGACCTAAGAAACCCAGGTTCTACCTCTGGGTCAGGAAGATCCCATGGAGGAGGGCATAGCAACCCACTCCTTGCTTGGAGAATCCCATGGACAGAGGAGCCTGGCGGGCTATAGTCCACAGAGTCACAAAGAGTCAGACCCGACTGAAGCAACTTAACACACGCAAACACAGAGATGTATAGAGTAGCTAAGTTGGTCTCCTCTAGGAACCTAGATATTAAGGGTGGGAGACTGCCGTGTGATTTGGGGTGTAAATGCTAAGTCAGTAGTCCTGCCATAGAAGGAAAAGTAGACAGGAAAGGACCCACAAACCAGAGCTTCTGCATTCATGCAGTTAGCATCAATTTTGTTGTTGTTGCTTTTTAATCACCTCTTGTTCTTTGAGGAAATCTTACCTAAAGATGTCCAGCCTGAACTTGGCCGTGCTTCAGAGAGGTTGCTTGTTTACTCTTTGGCCCCAGTGTTAAAGGGAGAGCCTGGCTTCTCTGAGCAGGGGTGGCAGGACTCAGCTGGATACGCTGTGGGCAAAGTGGATTTCAAGGAAGGGGATTAAGCCATAATGCTTTGTTGAAGCACCCCTCCCTTTTTGGAAATTCTCCTTCCAGTGGCAGACTTGGAGGTGCCAAATTGTACTTTTTAAAAACAAGGCAGCCTGTCCGTATGGATCTTTCTTTGCAAGCGCAGCTGAAATACCTACTGTACTCTAGTTTAAGAGACTTGAATTTGGGTCAGGGAAGAGTGGACATACCATCTCGGGTAGATGGAGCACATTAATAAAATGGACTCACACTATACAGACGATCTTGTAACCAACCCTCTTTATTATTTTTTTTTACCCTTATTTCTTTTTTTTTTTTAATACAACCCTCTTTAAATAAAGCTTTAAAACACACCTTGGTACACACAACAGTATTTAGAGATAAAGGGGCATTACCTCTCACTGTCTCACACTCTTGAATGGCTCAGTGTAGATGTGGGGAAGGGGGGAGAGAAAAATATAAAGTGAGTGTGGTAGAATGCCAGCATTTGGAGAATCCAAGTGAAGGGTTTCTGGGAATTTCCTCTACTGTCTTTGTTATTTTCTCTATGAGTGTGAAATTCTTTCTAAAGAAAAAGTTGAAAATATCTTGAGCATCTTTCCATGCCAGCACATGCATTTACATCATTTTATGTATAATGATGTCCATTTTATTTATAACATACTGCTATATGGGAGCCCTGTGAAAATCTTTAGTTAGACTCCTGTTCTTGGGCATTTGATCCTTTCCAGTTATTTGCCATTGTAAACAGTGCTTCTTGGAGATCTTTAAATATGGTATCTCCTCATGTATTTGGAATAGAATTCTGGCACCCTTTTAATATAACCCCACTTTCATAACGGACCTGATATGAGAATTTACAGTACGTTAACCAATTCATGCTTGAATCTTAGGCTTATTTAGAATTTTAAGCAGGTTAAATGGTGACTGTTCAGCACTATTTATCTTACTCTGATACCAATAAACAATAATCCATAGAAAAAATTTCTTCAATTCTGGCTCATCTCATGTAATAAAATTTTTAGGAAAAAACAAATCTTTTAGTGACATCAAACATCTTGGCTAAGGGTTGATGGCTTGAGTAATATTACAAAGATCAGAAAGCCTTTTAGTCTTCTGACATGGTCGCTTCCTGACCCCATTCTGTTCGAAGCAGGGGGCAATTGTTTTCTGCCCTTATTCCAGCTGTGCTTCACTATTTCATTGATTGCCATTTTTTTAATTAATATCTAAAAAATTGAAATATAGTCGATTTACAGTGTTGTGTTAATTTCTGCTGTACAGCAGAGTGACTGAGTTATATATATATACACACACACACACACATGTTTTCTTTTTTAAATTCTTTTCCCTTATGGTTCATCAGAGGATATTGAATATAGTTGTCTCTGCTATATATATATAGTAGGACCTTGTTGCTTATCCATTCTGTATATAATAGTTTGCACCTGCTAACTCCAACCTCCCACCCCATCCTTCCAGCAGCTGCCTCCCCACTGATTGCCAGATATTTAATTTATTTTCCTTTCTTATTTTTGGATGTGCTCGGTCTTTGTTGCTGCAAGTGGATTTTCTCGAGTTTGTCTGGCCCCCATGAGCAGGGGCATCTCTTTAATTGTGATCCCCAGGATTCTCTTGTTGCAGAGCGTGGGCTCTAGGGCGAGTGGGCTCAGCAGTTGTGGTGAATGGACTCAGTTGCCCCACAGCATGTGGGATATTCCCAGACCAGGGATCGAGCCCGTGTCCCCTGCATTTTCAGGCAGATTCTTAAGCACTGGACTGTCAGCAAAGTCCTGCCAGATATTTTAATTGAATTCTCATTCCAGTAACAGAAAGGATGGCGGCAACTATTTAACCAGAGTCAGTAGTCCTCTGCTTTGTTCTGTTGATTTCACTTCAATTCCTAATTGTTATTGTTCCTAATGACACATGTGAAAAATTAAAACCATAGGATATAATTGCATGTTACCCTCAGGTCACAACAGCATTCATTTGTTTCTGACGTTTGTGCTGTAATATTTGGTCCAGTTTTTAGACATTCCTTAATAGTCTTGAAAAATGAAGACTGGATAAGCAAGTCCTCTTGTTAACATGCACAGTGCCTAAGGGCAGGTCCAGTTGGGCCAGCAGAGAAAGGGGATACGCTGGACTCTGACTGTATCTCCTAACTTTCAGACCCCTATCTCAAAAATAACAAATTATAAACGTTTCAATAAAACTGTCTCTGTGAAATTTACATGTTTTAAAACCAGACCCAGGCAGGTCAAATTGCATTTGAAATTTGACATTTCCCTAGATTCAATTCCAGGACAGTGTGAATGCTGTATGCACTTTTCCTTTTCCTTAAGGAAACAGGAATGAGGAAGATGGTGGATTAGTAAACCCCAGATCAGGAATTATCGACCAGTGCCGTATTAAATTACACTTGAATGAGAAATGAGAGCCCTGAAAAGAACCATTTTCCATCTACACTCTGGCTGTGAGGCAAACCTTGGACCAACTGACTGGGAAGAGCAGCACTTTCTGCTCCAGAGGGGCAGTAAGAGTGTGTGTATTGCTGGGTTGGGGTGTGGGGGCTTGTATAGGAGGATTTGCCCAGGGCACTTGGCTCATCGGTTGACACAGAAAGTTGCTCTTCCATTTGAAAACCATGAAGTCAGGGAATTTGTTCCGTATCTCTAGTTAAGGAAAAAGTATTTTTTCTTTTTAAAAGATTTCACTCTTCCATTGTCTTGCACTTTGTAAAGACTGGAAAGTGGCATTTCCTAAACACTGCGTCTGTGATACTAGCAACAGCAGCTGCCATCTGTTTACCTGGGAGTAAGCAAGAGGGTCTTTCCTCTAAGAAGCCAGGTAATCTCTCTTCTTAGGGTCTGTCTCTGGGGCAATATTGTGTGTGTGTGTACAGTTGAAAATGCTGACTTCAAGTAGGGCTAGAGACATCCAACTTTAAGACTTATTTTTGGCAGGTTAGACTGTCACCCTAAAACCTATGCTTGGTTGGAGTCTGACTGCCTTACTGTGGGCTCAGTAAGACGTTCAGGATGATCGCCATCTTTGTGTTCGTGTAACTTGCCTCACTGGACAGATGCTGCTGCAAAGCAGGAAAATTACAGGTTTTCCCTTTCTGCCTCCACTCTTGTTATATCTATTATTCCCCTAGATTAACTAATGTACTCATTTTCTTTGATATACACATGTTCCATCAGAAGCTCTTGACCTGCAGGTCACAATTCATCTGTCTTTGTCTCCAGCAGAACCCTTTCTTTCACAATGAGGTCAGGTTTATCTCTCTGGTTTTATTTCATCTAGAATGTGAAGTTTCTCATACTTAGCTATTAGCAGTAATAAAAGGGGGGCCCTGGGGTGATTCTCCTTAAGAAGTGTTGCTGTAAGTACTAATAGCATTCATTAATACCAGCACTCTAATTGTTTTTTGTTTGTGTGCTAATCTTTGTTTGCTAACTTTTTCTTGCTTTTCCCTTACAGCAGACCTACTCCAATGAAGTCCATTGTGTTGAAGAGATTCTGAAGGTGAGTTGATAATTATTTCTCGCTTGAAGACACACTTAAGTAGCCAGACATATATTCATTTTCTTTGACTTGAATGAACAGTTGATATTCTGAACTCCTTTAAACAGTTTGCCTCCTCCCTATCATACCTCCCAAAGCAAATGAATCAGAATAATAACAAAGGGAGTCTTAGGAAACCATCAGAGTCTCTGACAGATTTTAATTGAAATGAACTCTACAAACTCCATGACATTTGGACCAGAGTTTTATTGACCTCTCTCTCAGTCTTTTCTGATAGAAGACTCCAGAGAATCACTCACCAACAGCCCCCCCCTCCCCCCCGCCCCCGGCAGAGAGGAGACTCCCTGTGTTGCTGCAGTGGGAGGCGCCCTGGGTTAAGGAGTGCTTGGTTTTCACCTCTTGGTGTTTTATAGGAGACACCTCATTGGTGCGGGCCCATCTTCAATGAGACCATGAATTTTTTAAAGGGATAAAAAGAAAAACAGAAAGTACGTGGACATCTTTAGACCTCCCTTGAAAGGGTTATTTTTCACTCTTGTTGATTGAGACCATGCCAGGAACATTTGTGCTGCCTCTGCAAATACATCATTGAAGCCATTATCCATTTGTTCAGTTTTCCTTGCACGCGGATGACCAATTCCTTCTAAAATTCAGCTCCAGGAAAAAAGAAAAAATTCTCCTCACGAACCAGCATGCTTTCTTTTTATCAGAGAATTATATAAACTGTTATGTTTCCCATTTTGGCTTTAATTTCCAGGAAATTTAGAGCTAAATATAATGCTCAAATACAGTAGCTGTAATAACTGAGAGTTTTGTTTGTTTATTTCTCATTCCTCCTCTCCGGCTTTTAATTTTCTTCCATGTAACTTTTAGTGATACTCTTTTACTGATACTCTTTTACTGCTTTTTGGTTGGTTTCTTTTTTAAGTAGAAGAAAAGTGACACTTGTACCCATTAATTTTTACCTCTACTGTATCCTTTTTTCCTCAAAATATATGTAGTACTCCTGCCTGGAAAATCCTACAGACAAAGGAGCCTGGAAGGCTGCAGTCCATGAGGTCGCTGAGGGTCAGATATGACTGAGCGACGTCACTTTCACTTTTCACTTTCCTGCATTGGAGAAGGACATGGCAACCCACTCCAGTGTTCTTGCCTGGAGAATCCCAGGGACGGGGGATTCTATGTGTCTATGGGGTCACACAGAGTCGGACACGACTGAAGTGACTTAGCAGTAGCAGCAGTATCCTTTTTTCCTCAAAATATATGTTTACCCAGTTATTTTTGGCTTAATTTTTCATTGTAAAGTATTGAGTTGGTGCTGAAACCAGTAAATTAAGTATATAGGTTACCTTCTCGTTGGTACAATTTTTGACAAATGTGGTATCTAGCCAAATGTTTGGGAGACAGTTCCATTACTTTTGTTTTACCGTCTTTGGTCCCCTACTTTCATAGTTAGAATTTTCTAAGAAATACCTCTAAGGAAACATACTTTGTACTGTCTGAAAATGAGAATTTTTTTGCCAATCAGCAAATAAGTACGAATAAGTACTCTTGATTGGGCTTTTGTTCTATCCTTTCCCTCTGGTATTTTTGAAATTCTTTGATGAGTCATAAAAGTAATAAATGTCTTAGTTGTAAAATATGACCTTAGCATTTTCTCTGAAATTGTGTGTGATCTGTTCCATGGTTGTTTCAAAAGTAAATGCAACAATACTGATGATTTATCTCCTGCATGTGTCAGACGCTTCTTCTGTGGTCTGACGTGCTATATGACTTGTTGAGTCTTTTATGTCAGGTGATGATGGTATTAGACCATCAGGCAGGCACTTTAGATTTAATAAACTTGTCCATCCTCCTTCGCCTCTCTGCCAACATCATGTTAATGGGTTCTTGCTTACCTGGAAATCCTTGAAAGTAGGTGGTTAATGCAAGCCATGGGTGAGTGTGTTCATTTGGAGATCATTTGGAGCCTCTTCTCTTCTGTCGTGGCCTCCGTTAAGTCCCTCCTGAACTCCTCCTGGACTTCGGTTTCCTCATGAGGAAAGCGGAGGCCCCAGGCTGGCAGATAGTAGATGACTCCAGGGCCAAATGCAGCTCTCCCTCTTTGTCGTCCATGCAGATAACTTCCCTCTGCCTTGTGGTTCCTGTTCTTATCTCTTACCAGTAATTACAAAGACTGCCAGGAATCCTAACAAAGATCTTCCTGACGGGTAATAGAAACTAGTCCCCAATATTGTTGGGTTCTCTGGTGGAGATACTAAGAGTGGAAGCCTTTACTGAAGGGGCCGTGGTGGCCTATGACTCGAGCAGATGGCAGGGTGAGAAAATAGCATACAGACTCTATCAGAAACTGGGGGTTGGTTATCAACAAGGGTCCAGACGGGGATGGTGCACTCAGTGGGCATGTGAAACGACTCAGGTTTTCCACTTCCAGTGCCACAGCCTGGAGAGCCTTTTGGGGAAGTTTCTGCAGTGTTTTTTTTACATTATCTCAGTGCCACCTTCCAGGGACACTGGTCCAGTGAGTGGTAGCACCATGACTTGTTCACTCACTCATTTATTCAGCAAGTATCCGTGAAGACACACACACTTCTCTCAGCACTAGAATAAATGCTATAGGAATAGGAGTCCTTTCCTCTCGTGAAGATCACGGTGGGGGAAGGTAAATGTGTAAGTGTCAGCTGTTGGTAAGTGCTGTGAGTCTTATAGCAGGCAAGTGAATAGATGAGAAAGCAGAGGAAAGAGGGCAAAAGCCTTGAGGTGGGAGCAGGTTGGCGAATTAGAGGAGCGCTGAGTCTGGAGCAAAATGAACAGGGTGCAGGGTGGGGGCAGATAGCAGCAAGGGCACCTGGAAGGTGGGAGCGAAGCAGGTGCTCAGTGACTCACCCCCGTTCACGTGATAAGCCATTGGTGAAGCAGGGGGTTAATTCAGGGCCCCGGGATTCTGGGCAGCCGCCTCTCCTTATGGCTCCAATCCTCCCAAGGCCTAACTTCTCGTAAGCTCAGCGTTTAGGGAACTATATAAATTCTTTTCACACTCCCATCAAACCACTTAGGGCCTGGAAGAGTTTATGCACTTTTCCAACTGCCTGATTTAATAGTTGGGAGCAGCCTTAGGCTCTGAGAAGACAATGGACGTTTCTTGGGAATCACTGGTGACTAAAAGTCACAGACACTGTTGGCATCCTAAAGAAATTCTTGGAAGACGGAAGGGTGATACTCTCAGACGCCTCAGTTATTACATGTTCTTACATTGTAACCATTGTTATAGTCCCACACCTTAGACTATGGTCGTATAAATAAAACAGCAGGAAACTCTGGTGCAGTATTGAAATTCTTTAAAATCTAGGCTTTTAATTAAAGTTGTAGTGCTTTTAATTGCTTTCTCTGATCATATATTCCAGCACTTTATTTTTGTTTCTTTGGTTTATGGTTTTCTTGTTTGTCTCTGGCCATATAGCTTGGGGGAATCTTAGTTTCCCAACCAGGGATCAAACCTGTGCCCCCTACTGTGAAAGCAGAGTCTTCTTTTTCTTTTTATGGTACATTTTTTTTTAACTTTTTTATTTAGTGTTGGGGTATAGCCAGTTATCAATGTTGTGATAGTTTTAGTTGGACAGCAAAGGGACACAACCATACATATACATGGATCCATTCTCCCTTACGGAGAAGGCAACGGCACCCCTCTCCAGTATTCTCGCCTGGAAAATCCCATGGACGGAGGAGCCTGGTAGGTTGCAGTCCATGGGGTCGCACAGAGTTGGACATGACTGAGCGACTTGACTTTCACTTTCCACTTTCATGCACTGGAGAAGGAAATGGCAACCCACCCCAGTGTTCTTGCCTGGAGAATCCCAGGGACAGGGGAGCCTGATGGGCTGCCGTCTGTGGGGTCGCACAGAGTCCGGACACGGCTGAAGCGACTTCAGCAGCAGCAGCAGCATTCTTCCTTAAACTCCCCACCCATCCAGACTGCCACATAGCATTGAGCAGAGTTTCATGAGAGCACGGAGTCTGAACCACCAGGAAAGTCCGTCCGTCCAGCACTTTGCACTTTGGAAAAAAGAGAAGAAATGATCTTCGCCTGCCTCTTCCTGAGAACTGAGGCTTGGAGCACGCAAACCCCTCAGGCTAACCTGAGCAGCAGAGTCAAGAGTTAAGATCCATTCTGGGACTCTGACTCCAGAGCTGTTATGTTACTCTTTCCATTCTATTTTCGTATAGATTTCCTCTTCTGTACTGAACAATGGTTAGTCGAGTGAGTGAGGGCATGATATCACCTTTAACAAAAATTACTCAAGCCAGCATCGGTTACTTTGCTTGTCACTGTGCCAGCTCGTTTATGTCTGTTCTGGGCCTCTACAGCCTGAGGGCGGCTGCAGGGACTGGTGCGGAGGATATGGGTGGAGGTGGGCAACGGGGCTGTATTTGCCTCCAGCTCCATCTCCAGGTGTCACAGGATCAGATGGCATTTCTGCGGGGGATAGAGAGGCTGGGGTAAAAGCACAGTGCCTTGTACAGTGAGGCAACACAGCGTCGTCTGGGGGCCCCAGCCTACTAGCGGAGGGTTGCCTGCCAGACCTTCAGCCAGTTTCCCTGGCAGGTCTGACCCATGGGGGGATGGGATTCTTTCTTAGACTCAGACTCGAACATGGAGGGGCTGTTCCCTGCACTCGCAGCTCTCAGCTTCCTGGGAGACCTGCCCCTGACATTTTAGACCTTGTTTTTCTCAGCTGTGAAAGGAAAGGTCTGGTGATAATCTCCAGTGGCCATTTGAACTCTTGGACAAAGTGTGTGCATGCATGTGTGTTGTGTGTACATACTTGCAATTAGACACCTTTCATCTGACATTTTGTTTCTCACTTAAAAATTATTTTTAATTGGAGGATAATTGCTTTACAGTGTTGTGTTGGTTTCTGCCGTACAACAGCGTGGATCAGCCATAGGTGTACATATATCCCCTCCCTCCTTAACCCCCCTCCCACCCACCCCATCCCACGCCTCTAGGTTGTCACAGACCCACTGGTTTTTTAGCAAGTGAATGAGCTTAGAAAAACAGGACTCATGTCAAGAGAAACATATTAATTTGTGAAAGAAATCTTGCTTCCATGTAAAAAGTGAATAGAAATGAAACTTCTGTTAATGGAAAGGGCCAGTGGCTTTTTAAGGCCTTCTCTGCAAAAGTTCTTATGTCCTAATAATGTGTACCAGGGAAGGGTCAAATCCATTAAAACCCTCCCAAGTGGAACAAGTGACCTGAATTACTTGTTTGCTTAAGTCAAACAGGAAAGTTCTTCTTCCTTTGAGCTTAAATAATTCCAGGAAATGCAATAAAGACGCTGAGGGAGAAAGAAAGCATTGAGACAGGACTGAGTGTTCATAGTTACATAAGCTGGTAACACCTACTACCGTTTTTTATGCTTCACGCTGTTCAGAATGTTCAGACCATTCATGTTCTATGCTCTTGTTTTTCTTCTTCAAACTGATCTCTTTTCAGTTTTGTTTGTTGGAGAGCTTCAGCTTTTGAACAGAGCCCACCAAGTAGGAGTTTTTTTTTTTTTTTTTAAAGTCACTGAAATAACTTTTAAGATTTTACTTTCCATTTACCATCACTCCACTGTGCATTCTGTTTAAAAAGTTGACTTAAGTAGCAATAAATGTTCTATTTATAATTTACTTTTTCTTCCCGTTCCAAATCTCTTTCCAGGAAATGACCCACTCATGGCCTCCTCCTTTGACAGCAATACACACGCCTAGTACAGCTGAGCCCTCCAAATTTCCTTTTCCCACAAAGGTAATTCCTTACAAGTCTAGTAGGCACTGCATCCACACCAGTGACAAGGCCTGAAGTATTGCTCTGCGCTGGATTAATCAAGTACTATTTGTTGAACTCTTCAGAGAATAGGTTAACATTGCAATTAATTTAGCTCCTAAAGTGCTTCCTAATGCTTTCAGATGCTTCTTCACTCTTCAATTATGTCAATAGGAATGTCTTACATGTGTGTAGGATTTTGTAGAGTATGAAAATAATCAAGACTTTATAATAAATTCTTTTTTTTTTTTTTTTTAAAGTCTTTTCCTTAGTGGGGAACACCAAAGGTACAGGGGAAAAAGTGAGGTGGCATGTCTGCACCCTAATTCAGAATTTAGGCACATCCAGACACACATTTACACTTGTCATACCTCCTGTATTTAAAAGTTTAATGTGATCAGCTACATTTGTGGTGGTTTTAATAGCAAGGTAAATTGCCAACTTACAGGATTCTGTTGAAGTATTTGTGAACAATATATTTAAAACATCGCCCTTTGTTTTGGTTTTGGTTTTTGTACTTTTGGATAACCTTCAGAATATAGAAATCTCACCTCAGGTCTGTGTTCAGTCCAGCCTGGTATACATGCATATTGTTGACATCGTTATTCCTTTCCATGATGTCATTGAGATTTTAATCTACCACTAAACATATTTTCTAATGATAATTTTTTTCTTAAAAAAATGCAATTCATTATTGATTTTAAGGTAAAGCATTATACTTTGGAAGGAAAAATGAGCTGTAGGGAACAGCAGAAGAAATAAAACCCATTTCATGTAAAAATTAGATTTATCAGTATGTATCCGATTTAGCAGTGGCACAACCTTGGATTTACAAACCTTAATATTTTATTAACTAGAGATTTTCATTTTTCTTTCTAGGATTCTCAGCACATCAGTTCTGCGGTCCCAAACCAAAGTAAGTAAATATGTGGAACTGATTATTGCATTGGAGAATAAAGCATGTTTTTTATTGTTTTAATACAGAAAATATTCATGGAAAATGATGAGGTTAACCTCAGCAGAGATGAGGTTAAAGCTAGGAAGGGCATAAAGAACCGCTTTATGTTCTCTAGGTGGAATTGCAGATTAATGTAAAGAGTTAATGAAAGTGTCTTACTAAAGTACCTAAAAAATATAATTTGACATTACCTGACATACGATAAATATCTCGAGAGTGACTCTAAAAGCATATACAATTATCCAGGAATTGTATAAAAAAACAGATTGGAGTATGTTCTGTGTTTCTTGTATTTATTTTAAACAAAAGAAATTTCTACAGGGAAGAGAACACACAGCTTCTTTAGACCTTCTGTATGTATTGGCCATATAATTCATTTTTGGTTCTTTTAAATGGATTGTAAATACTGGAGAATTCAGGAGGAACCAGAACCGTAACTGGATCTAGCCTCTCTCTTCATCCGTAACCCTTTAGTTCACTGAATTCTTTGTTTCCCAACTATATCCAAGGCATTTCAAGCCTTACAAAAATGACTGATGTACTTCCAGTCATTTAGTTCATCAACATATGGTGAGTGCCCAAGTTACGACGTATTGGTCTTCACAGGGCTTAGGGAGACCAAAGTAAGGTGCGTGGTGTGTTTAAATGTATGAGAGAAGGTTGCTCATAGATATTCCATGAAGGTAACTCTTCTTCAGATCTCTCCATCTCATTCTTTTCCCTCACTTATATTTTCCCCTTGATTATCCAATTATTTCAATTGCAAGGATTTGAGGAGAACAAAAGAGATGAGGAAAAATAAGAAATGGAATAGCCTTTCTCTAGAATAGGGGTTATGAAGAGTCAGACAGGACTGAGCGACTTCACTTTCACTTTTCACTTTCCTGCATTGGAGAAGGAAATGGCAACCCACTCCAGTGTTCTTGCCTGGAGAATCCCAGGGACGGGGGAGCCTGGTGGGCTGCCATCTATGGGGTCACACAGAGTCGGACACGAGTGAAGCGACTTAGCAGCAGCAGCATAGCCTAAGAGTCAAATCTGTTGTGCAGCTAGTTTTTGTAAAGAAGGTTTTATTAGGACACACCCGTGCTCATTCATTTATTATCATGTCCCACGCTATATAGCAAGCGAAGTTTAAAATAGTTACCATCAGACCTTTACAGAAAAAGTTTGCTTCTCCCTGCTGTACAGATACTAAGACCTTGTAAATAACTCCTAAATTTCCCCCAAATGCAGAGATATGGACCTGACCATCTTGGCTGGTATTGGGGAGATTGGGAAATCTTTGTTTCTCAACCTCTTGGCAGCCTATCCAAAAATAGATAACAAGTGAAGTGGCACAGCTCAGCTGTGGACAGGACTGCTATGCACCCCTCTCCTTCTTGCTCCTCCACCCAATTCCTCCCTACCTTTTAGGGCTGCCAGTCATGCATATTATATGCCTTCCACTGAGTCACTCACAGCTTGCATGATTGCTACCTCCTGGTTTAGAAAGACCCTGTGATCCTTTAAACTGTGTGATTTCTCCTTTTAGCACAATACAGTTGAACTTCGCCAGGGGTGGAGGGCCTCCAGGCCTGTGGAACAGTGTAGACTGAGTCCTTGTTGCTCTGATGAGAAGTTTTCAGATGCTGGCAGGTCATCCATAGGTCTGGGCTCAGCAGATGCTTATTACCTTGGGGTCTTTTATGCTGCTGCCGTTCTGTCTATTGGTTCTGGAAAAGCTGGTTTACCCCTGTGAGAATGTGGGCAGGGGTGAGAGAGGGGCGCTAGTCGGACCCAAGAGGAGTCTGGTTGTGTGCTGGTTGAAGATGGAGTGGAGTATGTGCAGATGATAGCTTTCAGAGAAGTGAAGTGTGACATCTGTTTCTCAAAGTATGCCCAACAAGCAAATTCAAATTTCATGAAAAATTAGGCTTTTGGAGTCTGTAGAGAATGAAGTGGTAAAGAACCCGCTTGCCAATGCAGGAGACAAAAGAGATGTGAGTTCCATCCCTGGGTCAGGAAGATCCCCTGAAGATAGGCACAGCAACCCACTCCAGTATTCTTGCCTGGAGAATCCCATGAACAGAGGAGCCTGGTGGGCTACAGTCCATGGGGTTGCAAAGATTGAGACATGACTGAAGCGACTTAGGATGCATGCACACAGAGACTGAAGTATATCCCATATATACATCCCTGTATGTCCCAGGATTTATGTCCACATATTCAAAAAAAACACAGCTGCTTGAGGATTACCAGAGCCTCGTGGAGCTTAGGACCTGGTCAGGATGTTTGTGTGGGAGCCCCTGTGCGTGGACTTTAGCTCCTTTAATTTGTAATCCCAGCCCTAATTTGCTAGCCAGAAGGGAAAACCATCTAAAAATACCGGGTAAGAGCTGCTGCCCCCATGAGGATGAAGCCCTGAACTGCAGTTATTCAAGGGTCTCCTGGGTCATTCGTGGTTACTGTACCGCCCGCTGTCTGAAAGGCACCCATGTTGCCACTCAGCTTCTGCGTCAGGTCCAGACACAGACATGGTCTCCCAGCTGCTCTTCAGTCTCTACACTTAACATTTCCTGTTCCTTTCTGGGTTACGTCAGGTAGCACCAGCAGGTTACTCTTTCTGAGAAATTGTTGTATCGTGCCTGGTGGCTGTATCGTGCTCTGGTGGCGTCTCAAAGTATTAATGTCCCATCATAGCACTCGGAGCCCTCTGACCTCCCCAGGGCCTCTCACATTGCCCTCCACACACTCTGCACCCCAACCTTCCCCTTTCTCATCTGCACCATCTCAATTGCTCCCACGTTTCCTGCCTTCCCTCACATCGTCTCTTCTGCCTGAGGGCCTTCTTCACCCTCATCTCCCTCTTGCCTGCAGTCATTTCTGTCAAAAATCTCACCCATCCTTTGCAACACACACACCTAATTTCGTTTCTTTTCTGATTTGCCTGCTTTCGTCGTGCCCAGTGGTGTGACGAATCTCTAGATTCCCCAGACGTTTCATCTAGGTGATGGGTTTGTGTGCGGATCTCTCACAGCCTAGAGCTGTAGTTGCTGTTCCTGTTTGCTGTCCCTCGATCAGCTGTACACTCATCGAGGACAGGGGCAAATGTCTTGAGCATCTTGGTGTCTGTGAGAGGCAGTTTGTGACCAGCAGTTGAACGAATGAATCGGGGGTGTTGAATGATGGGGGGCCAGGTGGGAGCACAGGCGGCCAAGGACAGAGGCTGTGAAAGAGAGTGCTAGCAAATCGCTGATGGATGTGTGACATCAAACCAGGTGGGGTGGCGTCACGGTGCTTCCACAGGAGCCCCCGTCAGTGGACCCCGAAGAGAGTCTTCTGTGGGGTCGGCTGGCCGGGCAGCACTCTCAGGGTTTTCCAGTTCTGAGCAAGCCCTCTCTCAAGATGTAACATAAATGTTATTTTATAATAGCTCTCTGTTGACAAAATTTAAGTGTACCAAGTGTTTTTAGGTGAAAAGGTGGTGGGGAAATAGCAGGAAAAAAAAAAAAGAGGGGATTTATAACTAACAATCTCATGCATTTGTCATTGTGCTCGTCTGATCATTTTTCCCTCCTCCACAGAACAATATGATACATCTTCAAAAACTCACAGTAATTCTCAGCAGGGAACATCGTAAGTAACATGCTTTTTGTTTATTAAAAGTTTATAATGTTATAATTTCCCATGTAAATCTGTTGCTTAGATTCTGCGGCCCCCCCCCCCCCAACCCTTGCTTTCAAAAGATGACTCATAAAACACCGCTGAGTTGTGAAGGGAAGAAGTGACCTACATTTCTATTGGGCTTAAGTTCTCCCGTTGAAAGTCGAGGCACCTTAAGCATTTGCTAAGGGGTTTTCTCAAAAAGAAAGGCATTTGAGCCATTATTTACATGTTAACTCTGGAAAATAGAAGGTTTTAGCTTTATAAATTTCAGTCTTAAGTAGCTTTAGCTTTTGGAAGCAAATTTGGGGGGAGGTACACAGTTTTAGACTTTCTGCCACTTTTTTGGCCTCGTTTTAACTAATAAAGAATGTCTTGCTGCCCAGCTGTTCTTTATTAAGACCAAGTAAGTCCAGATATGTTTGGGGTTTTTGAAACAGTTGAAAATACGTAGTAGAGATTTTTAAACCAGCATTTTGACCTAATTTGTCATTTCTTGGTGGTACTGAACTAATAATTCTTTTCATGACTAGCAGTGGTTCAGCTAGTGAGTGAGGAGATCTTTCTTGCCTCAGATATTTGATCACACAACAGTTACTAACACAGCATTGCTTGTCTCCGAGGACTTCAACTTTCTTCTCATTTTAAGGCCTAGGATTTGTCCCATGCATTTTTGGAAGGCGGTGCTGTGCTGGATTGAATATTTTGGAAACTAAGATAGTTGAAGCAGAGGTTGTTTTCTCTCTTCACCGTGACTGAATATGAGACTGGGTGAAATAACTATTTCCAGAGCCAGGTCCTCGATGTAGTGACTTTCACTTCTTGATGGTAAAGTAAGAAAAAAAATAGTTTTGTTGTTGTTGTTGAAAAGATAGATTTATTATAGTTTCCAGGTTGGATTTGGGTGTATAATAAAAATCTGTTGATGACTTTTTGCTTTATTCTCCTTTACTAGAAAAAAAATTAACCCAATGATAGTTATTCTTTGCCTTTTGTTGTTGTTGTTTTTGCCTTTTGTTTTTCCCTTTCTTTAAAAAAAAAAAAAGTTTTTTACTCCTGTGTTCTGAAGATTGAGAATCACTGCCTTAGATTGCATTTAGGGGTGCAGGTGTTGGTTTAGCCAGTTGGTGGCTGATGAGGGATTGACAGGACACCTCCAGGGACCACACTTGCAATCACCCTGTGGATGCTCTGTGGCTGCCCTCAGGCTGTACACCTTGTGCTCGCAGTGTAATGGTTGGTAGTAAAGCCACACAGACCATAAGAGGACCCAGCTACTGTCTTTACTGGGGGCAGCGAGGGAAGGCAAGCTGAAGTGCTTGCAGCCCTACAAGAACTTGGCAATAAGAACAGGGACAAGGAGCGCCCTGAGCAGCAGATCAAGTGGGGCAGCTGCACCTAACGAGGGAAGGGGCTGTGTCCTGGGCCGGTGTGGAGAGGGAGAAAGGCCCCTGGATCTGACCTGGTCCCAGCTGCCCCTGCCCACTCCGTTTTCCATCAGCTTTCAGACTGAGGTCGTTCGTAGGGACTCAGAGTGTTTTCTATGACCATTTTGCTACTCAGGGTTGCTCTCCTGATGAAGTGAGTTAAACCACTGAAATCAGAGGTGCCTGCAAGTTTATAACAGATATGCTCATGTCCTGTGACACGTGTAGTGTTTTATTTTTAATTTGAAAAATTTTGAATAATTTATATGTGTATTTATTTTTTGGCTGTCCTGGGTCTTCGTAGCTGTGCCAGGGCTTTCCCTAGTTGCAGCGAGAGGGACTACTCTTCAATTGTGGTACCTAGGCTTCTCACTGCCGTGGCTTCTCTTATTGCAGAGCATGGGCTCTACGGCACTCGGGCTCAAATGTTGTGGAGCGCCGGCTTAGTTGCCGCGTGGCCTGTGGAATCTTCCTGGACCAGGGATCGAACCTGTGTCCCCTGCGTTGGCAGGCAGATTCTTAACCACTGGACCACTGGGGAAGTCCCTGTAGTGTTTTCTGGATAAAAACTATTGCTTTGCCATGTATAAAATTAACCTAGAGAAGAACATTTGTTTTGATCCTAATAGGTTTGGAGAAGGGAGGAAAGCAGGGCCTGGTGCAGGTAGAGAGGACCAGAGTGATGAAGGAGAGAGAAATCTTGAGGCTGGATGAATACAGTGGGTTGTATGCCCAGGGGGTTGGCAGTATTGATTAGCGCCAAAATGAAATGTCCCTATGGGGAAAAGAATCACTTTTATGGAGATTGGATGACAGCTGAGTCCCAGTTAATTCTGTCGAGGGCAAGTGTTGTTTCAGAGTTAGCATGGCAGATCTCTTAGCGCTCACGGGTTCATTTGATCTTGGGTCAGCCTGAGGGTTCTTTGACAAGCAGTTAAACTGTCTGAATGGCACAGAGCCTGGCAGGGAGACCGTCTAATGCACTTTGGATGTCAGGAAAGAAGATGTTAATTTCAGGGTCATTTGTTCTTTGGTTTTAAAAATCAATCTAGGTCCTAATACTTTTTCTTTCAGAGTTCCTAGTACTTGGGCCTCCTTACAAAAGTGGAGTGGTGCTTATCAAAGGGGGATAAGAGGACCTGGCCCTGGAGAATAAGCTGTGGATATTAATAACTTTTAACATCTGTCCAGACTTGGGTGTGGGTGGGCAGTAGCCAGGTGGTAGAAGAATGTAAGTGTGAAAGAAATGTCTTGAATCCGTTACGTTTAATCTCTGTAGTTGAAACTCTAGTTAGCTGTCAAGTGATGAGTTTGTTCTACCACGCACCACAGGGAAGGGATTAGCTAGGAATCCAGTGCTGTTTGCCCCCAAGTTTAGGGGAGGGGATGTTGATTTAAGGGCTCCTAGCTTTGGAATTCTCTGCCTTTCCAAGACTTAGGTCTTTTGAGTTCTTGGGGCACAGTACAAAGCATTTCCTTTTTCTGTACCGCTGTTACGCCCTTGGGGCTTCCCAGGTGGCTCAGTGATCAAGAATCCGCCTGCCAAGTAGGAGACACGGGTTCAGTCCCTGGGTCGGGAAGATCCTGTGGAGGAGGGCATGGCACCCCACTCCAGTATTCTTGCCTGGAGAATCCCATGGACAGAGGAGCCTGGTGGGCTACAGTCCATGGGGTCGCAAAGAGTTGGCTATGACTTACTAACAACAGCAACATTATTTCCTTCATGTGTGTGATCGTGGGTAGTACATTCAGACACGGTTTCCTAATACCAGTGCTTTCACCAGCCTCTCAAAATGGATAACGTGCTAATGTTTTAGAAGCTATACAGCAGTTGATGGGCATTGTTGTGACTGACTTGCTTCTCCTTCTCACCCGCTACCTCCCCCAACATTGCCAAGTCCTAACTAGATGGTGCCCTCCTTTCTGTTTATTTTTGCTTTAGAAATCATCAGTTAGAGAGAGAAGTGAACAACTACAGCAATTTGAAAAAAATTTTTTAAATATATTTATTTACAACTGTCCTGGGTCTTTATTGCTGCACAGCATGTGGGATCTTCCTGGATCCAGGGATCAGACCCATGTCTCCTGCATTGGCAGGTAGATTCTTTACCACTGAGTCACCAGGGAAGCCCAGCAATTTGAAATTTTTATTACTTACTTGGAACATTTCTTTTCAAATGAGGGGAAGCATTTGAACCTGAAGACTGGGGTTGGGATTGTCCTGGAAGTTTGATCAGGCTTCACTGGTGGCTCAGATGGTAAAGTATCCATCTGCCAATGCAGGAGACTCAGGATTCAATCCCTGGTTTGGAAGATCCCCTGGAGAAGGGAATGGCAACCCATGCCAGTATTCTGGCCTGGAGAATTCCATGGTCAGAGGAACCTGGCATGCTACTGTTCATAAAGTCACAAAGAGACACTGAGCGACTAACACTTTCACACACACACACACACACATATATAAATATGTAAAACTGAATCACTTTGCTGTACAGCAGAAATTAACACAACGTTATAAATCAGCTGAACTTCAGTTAACAAAAAAGTTTGTGCTTTATGAAGGTGTCTGACCTGAGATCTTTATTTCACTTGACAGCTCTGACTTAAAGGGCTCTTTGCTGATAAATGTTTGGAAGAAGTATTAATAGTAGAAGTTACCCTAAGGGGCTAAACTTATAAATTATTTGTCCTTTCGAGTATACTCCTGTCCCTTATTCACAGTTCTTCAGCTCTTTTTGAAAGCAAGGAACATATATTTGTGCTGGTCAGTGATATATTTGTACATCTACAGTAAATCTTCAGCTTCTCAGAATGTAAATAAAGAGCTTTACATTAATAATAATTCTTGGTTCTCAAATATCTGGCATTGCTAGAAAAAGATGCATTCTGTTTTTATTCCCAACTGAATAAGTAATTGTGAATCCAAAGTTACTGGTATTCATAATTATTTTAGTGATGTAGATATAGAAGAAAATGTTCTATTTTTCAAGAGAAAAAAGTAGAGGTATTAAATGACAGAGAATAAAGCTTTTTTTTTTTTTTTTTAATGAGTTACTATTAGCCATGCTATGGAGACGTCAGAGTTTATAATACTGGGTACTGAAAAATTTCCGTGCTTGGGTGCAAGGAAACAAATGGTCATTCTGAACAGTGTTTGAAAATTTTGCTTATTTCAGAATTATAGTTACTGTAACACATAAATCAATATTTGCAAAATGGTAAAACTCCCAAATGCAGAAGTACCTCCTTTCATGGTAGAATCAACAGTCTTTTGGAATAGTCAATTTAATTCTTGGATTTCTGGCTTTAGTAGACCATATTCTAGGATCTCTTGAAGGACAGTATTTAACTTAACATTGTATACAAAGTTATGCTTAGGGACTTGCATAATATTGAAGGGATATTCTGGTGAAGCTGTGAAGTGAAGCATATATGTGTTTTGTATTAACTTTTTGGCTGTGCTGGGTCTTCATTGCTGTGCGTGGGCTTTCTCTAGTTACAGTGCTTAGGCTTCTCACTGTGATGGCTTCTCTTGTTTCAGAGCATAGCCTCTAGGCACACGGGCTTCAGTAGTTGCGGCATGTGGGCCAGTAGTTGCCCCAAGGCATATGAACTTCTCTTGGACCAGTTATTGAACCTGTGTCCCTTGATTTGGCAGATGGATTGTTAACCACTGGACCACCAGGGAAGTCCAAAGCATATTTTAAATAATTATAAAAAATAATGCCAAAGTGCTGGACAGTCATCTTCTCCAAAGTATTCCCCTTGGATCTCTATATATTTCCCAAATGATGGCTTGAACTATTCTGGGAGCACCCCTTTAGGATAATATATACTTGGTCTTAGACCAAAGGTCAAAAAAAATGGACAAGAAGAATAAGTTTATCAAGTGCCTGTTGTACAGAAGGTGTTATGTAAATGAGTCTGTTTTATGTTCTGCATAAGAAAAATCATTCTCATTCTTTAACATGCTTTGACCCCAATTATATAAATATTATTCTCTGGGCTTGATGCCAGGCAATTTGGAGATGCTTCCAAAAGTTGCCTCCATTCATCCATTCAGTACTTAATTCTTAAACACATGCTATGTGGCTGGTGCTTGGGGAAACAATAGCCAACAAGATAAAGTCCTTGTCTTCATGTCTTGTAGCTAAATGCAGGTAGCATATAATACAAACTAGGTGATGTGATAGGGACAGGCTTGAGGAGGCATTTGGGGTGGTGGTGATGTTGATACTTCTGGGAGGCTCAGGAAAGTCTCTCAGAGAAGGTGGCATTTGATCTGGAACCTGAATGGTGAGAGGGAGGCAGATAATACTTGCCACCTTAAAAGAGGCTTGTTGGGCTGCAGGCTCTAAAGGCATTTGAAAACCAAGGAAACCAACCCTGAATTTTCACTGAAGGAATGATGCTGAAGCTCTAGTATACTTTGGCCGTGTGATGCAAAGAGCTGAGTCATTGGAAAAGACCCTGGGTAAGATTGATGGCAGAAGGAGAAGGGGCCAGGAGAGGATGAGATTGCTGGATAGCATCACTGACTCAATGGATGTGAGTTGAGAAAACTCTGAAAGAGAGCGGAGGACAGAGGAGCCAGGTGTGCTGCAGTCCATGGAGTTGCAAAGAGTCGGACACGACTGAGCGACTGAGCAGCAACAATTCTTATTGGAAGTGACTCAGTTCAGTTTAGTCACTCAGTCGTGTCTGACTCTTTGCAACCGCCTGGACTGCAGCACACCAGGCTTCCCTGTCCATCACCAACTCCCAGAGCTTGCTCAAACTCATGTTCATCGAGTCGGTGATGCCATCCAGCCATCTCATCCTCTGTCATCCCCTTCTCCTGCTTTCAATCTTTGCTAGCATCAGGGTCTTTTTCAACGAGTCAGCTCTTCACATCAGGTGGCCAAAGTATTGGAGTTTCAGCTTCAACATCAGTCCTTCCAATGAACACTCAGGACTGATTTCCTTTAGGATTGATTGGTTGGATTTCCAAGGGACTCTCAAGAGTCTTCTCCAACACCACAGTTCAAAAGCATCAATTCTTTGGCTGTCAGCTTTCTTTATAGTCCAACTCTCACATTCATACATGACTACTGAAAAAACCGTAGCTTTGATTAGATGGTCCTTTGTCGGCAAAGTAATGTCTCTGCTTTTTAGTATGCTATCTAGGGTCTAGTGGAAGTGACTACTTTGAAATAATTATGTGCATATGGAAGACAAATATGGGAGGGTGTCTGTCCTTAAGGGTCTATTTAAGTCTTATTTTTAATCATACTGCTAATTTACTTGAGTAAGTGACCCCAGAGTTTGCCCACTCAGCCACCCTGCAGAGGCCTCTGAGGCCTTCCATAACCTATAACGTACCTCTTCACCTCCTTCTTTATGCTCCCCCAACACCCCAAACACACACACACACTTCCCACTCTGGCCACATTGACCTGTTTCCTGTTTCCTGTGCCCTGATCACCCTCCTGCATTTCTTGCACTGTGCCCCCTCCTTGGATGTCATCCCTTCATCAGTCCAGTCTTCCCTGACTAACCTGATGTAGAAGAACAACGCATAGCCACTTTCTCTCTTATGCTTTTCTCCCCTCTGCAGGCTTGTTACACATTGAGAAAGAATGTACTTTGGTTACTTACCTGCCTCCCCTGGGCTCTGAGTGCACAAGACAGGGATTTCGGTCTGCTTAGAGTTGTATCCATAAAGTCCAGAGCAGGGCCTGGCACATAGTAAATACTCAGAATAAATATGGAAGGAGAAAACATTGCACATAAACTTGATTAAATACCTGTAAGCAATGTTTAATAGAATATCATTTTCAGTAATCATTCTTCTAGATTTTGTTTCCAGTTGTCTAGTATGTCATCTTGTACTAGTATCTTATTTATCATACTTAATGACTTAATCTTATTTATTAACTTCAATGGGCTTCCCTGGTGGCTCAGACGGTAAAGAATCTGCTTGCAGCGCAGACCTGGGTTTGATCCCTGGGTTGGGAAGATCCCCGGGAGAAGGGAATGGCTAGCCACTCTAGTATTCTTGCCTGGAGACTCCTATGGATGGAAGAACATATCTGGCTATGGTCCCTAGGGTCACAAAGAACTGGACATGATGGAGCTATTAACACACACAGACTTCAACTTTTCCTTCATTTATACCCTTGTGATTTTTCTCATGTCCTTGTTTGACTTCAGAAAGTCTTCACTTCATCCATGGAGTTTAAATAATCTTTCACACCTCTATAATTTTTGCCTTATTAACCTTAAGGTCACATACTATGGTGAATCAGGTATCCAGTGACTTGACTTATCCCTCTGCCCTGGTAGCCCACCATCTCCCATAGACGGTCTCTCCTAAACTTGAATTCTGCCAATTACTGTCACCATTTGGAGAGTCTCCAGTTTTATGCTGTGTCACAGTGTCTTAGGGGCTCTGCTTTTTTATTTAAAAAAAATTAATGGTATGTGGAGCCCTCTAAATAACTTGTCACCTCCCATCACCTCCTGCACAAAGCATTTGCAGTCCTTATTTCTGCCCTTCACCAAAAAAGAAATCCAATCCTGATGTAATTTAAACATTTGGGAAATATGAGAATTGTGCAGGTTTACACGTTCTCACATGCTCATTAGTGGTTTTTGAAAAGTACGTATCACTTCATTTGCCATTGTGGGCACGCCTAGTGCCAGGTTTGTGACTTATTAATCACAAGCAACTACTTTGAGCTTGCCTCTACTTGCTCTTTTCCAAATCAAAGGTATGGCCCGATCATAGGAAATGTTAAGCTAAGAAATCAGCGTATTGAAAGAGTTTGGGGTTCTGAATTAAGATGTTACAGCGTATTGGCAGTGGAAGCTTTGGGTAAGCCTAATACAAGGGATAGTAAAAGAATAAAGGCTTGTCTGGTGTGTCTTCACACAGTAACCATCAGGCTCTGAGCTGCTGAAGCATGCCTGCTGGAACGTGCGTGCAGCTCTTTCAGCTTTGCAGAACAGCTGTCTGAAGAATGCATTTGTTTCAGAGGGGTTTGAGGATTGTTTGTAACCCTTCAGTAAGAAGTTCTCGTAACCGATCATGTAAAATGTGGTTAAACCTACATGGTAGTTCAAAGAGTCGCTTTACCTGAGCATTTGCTTTCTTTTGAACAGTGCCAGGCCTGGCCGTATGGTTCCCTATGCTTTGAAATAACTTTTTTTTTTCCCCCCTTTGAGTTTGGAAATGAAATTCGTTATTTGACCAGTTTGAATAGTATGTAAACTAGTCCATCCTAGAGGAAATCAGTCCTGAATATTCATTGAAAGGACTGATGCTGAAGCTGAAACTCCCATACTTTGGCCACCTGATGCAAAGAACTGACTCATTTGAAAAGACCCTGATGCTGGGAAAGTTTGAAGGCAGGAGGAGAATAGTGTATTCATTTTACTCCAGCAGTATAGTTCTTACTTTCTTTTAAACCAGAGTCTTTCTGTCAGTGGCTTCTGGCACTTAGTTTTCATGCACTCAGTTAGGTTTTTTAACCACTGTCTTCTGTTGGCCAGAGCTAGGAGATGGTATCCAATGAAATGGCTTTTGCATGCCAGCTCCAGCATATAACCAACTTCATGATTTTAGGCAAGTTAGGTGGCTATTCTGAGCTGTTTCCTCATCCCTTAGGATGTGAGGGGGTGATCAGAGCCAGCCCATGGGGTTGTGCATAGAATCACTGCAAGTTCAGATCACAGAAACAGCACAGCGATGTTGTACTGTTACTTAATCAGCAAAGGGATGCTGTTCATTCAGCCAGTTTCTTAGGCTGCCTGCCAAATTCTAGATAAAATATGAAGGCGAAAATCATATTTTCGCCTTCATATTTTCTGACTTGATCCTACCTCAGAAAAGCTTACAGTTCAGTATGGCCCTTGGGTCTTACGTTTCTTAACTTAGGTTTTATTGGTATGAAGGAGACTAGATCTAAAAGGTTTGCTTCTCTTTTAGTTGGTGCAAAGATGCTCACCCAAATGTGCTGTAATTTGTCATCTTGACATTCAAAGACCAGTCTATTGCATATATCAATACAGTATGTGAAGCATAGTATAGTAATATATCTTATATGAAGATCCTAAAACATAACTAGTATGGTAATTTAGTGATATGCATGGCCTCAAATTCAGATATTTGTGGCACAAGTAGGGGAGTTTAGCAACTCATCCCTTTAAACATAACACCTTTACCTGTCTTCAAGTTACATTTTTTCCCAACTGTATAGATTCTTTTTTTAAAAAATTATAATGGCATTGATGTTTAATTTTCTATATTAACAAAACTTAGTCATGTTTTTTAAGTAACCTTTTTTCTTTTTAGAGATACAATATATGTTTGATATCTGAAACTTGACAAAATATCTCTTTCCCCAATACTGATTTATATTGAGCTACCCATCACTAATGATAGACTAAACCTTGGTTTCTGGAAGATTCTGTGGCTACTGCTGGCTGAGTTGCAAGACATAATACACTGTGTCTGCTGACTCTTGTGTCAAATAAATGATGCCCATGAATTTCGATTAAGTGAAATGTTGGATTGGCCATTAAGTTTATTCATGCTTTCCTGTAAGACGGCATGGACAACCCAAAGGAACTTTTGGCTAACCTAATACCACGTGTAAATCCTTAGTACATCCTACATAAGTGTTCGGTTCTGTTTGACCTTATTGGTTTCTTCTCTCTGTCTCTCTCTTTCTTTTTGAGTTAATGCTTCTTTGGAGATATCTTTAGCAGTCTCTTTTACAGGTCACTATCAGTCAGCCCTTTCGGTCGTGAATAACCTGCAGGCTTGTTTTGTTACCATCTGCCTACCTAATGCTCTGAAGAGGAGAAGGATCTACGAGCATTTTTACAGTCCCTTTTTATCCCCTCAGCAAGTAGAGTAAAAGTCAGGACAAGTACCTTCTGAGTTACTGAACATACAGTATCTTATATACTTTCTGACTTGAGAGTATATATGCACAGAAGCTCGGCATTCAGTAGCTAAGCAAACAAAGTTTTTAGTTAGTCTTCTGCTTGCAACAGGAAGTGTGGTTGGATTACATGATCATTGATGTTTCAGGAAATTAAGGCAAATCAGCTTTATACAAAACAAACCCAATGACTGGGAAACAAAGAGGTCCATTTACTGTGGTTTTGTTGTTGCTGGTTTATACTGAATATACTTTGCCAGGTTTTTTTTTTTTTCTCCCTAGTTATATTATATCTAACATTTCTTCCAAAGATATATCTTTTTTTTTAATTTATTTTTTTTATTGAAGGATAATTGCTTTACACAAAGATATATCTTTTATCTTCTGCTTGTGTGTATCCCAGCCAGGCTGTTTTTAAAGCAATAAACCTATTGAGTGACTTTTTCTTGTACATCATTATGATTGCTGCTGCCAAGTTCTGCATCTGAAGGCTGTGTCTTCTATCCTTGCTAAAATAGGAATTTAGCTTCTACTTGGTAAATATTGGGCTTCCCAGGTGGCAGGAGATGCGGAAGACTTGGGTTCAATCCCTGGGTTGGGAAGATCCCCTGGAGGAGGAAATGGCAACCCACTTCAGTATTCTTGCCTGGAGAAACCCATGGACTCTGGAGGTCCAGGGTGGGCTACAGTCTGAAGGATTGCAAAGAGTCAGACACGGATGAACATACATAGAAAAATATCGAGCAAGGTCTACATTTACAAGTGGCTAACAGTTTCCATTTTTTGTGAAGAAACTTATCACAAGATGTTTTTTAGTGCATTTGTTGGTGAAAATAAGTCCTTGGCAGAATTAGGACATTGCACACAGGCAGTCATTTTGAAAGAGCCAAGTTTTATCCTTTACTTTCATTAGAAAATAAAGTGGTTTTTTTTTTTTTTTACCATAGATTCCCCAAAAAATAATGCCTGCTTACTTCAGTGGCAGGTTAGCAACTGAACAATGAGTTTGCAATAAAAATTGTTTTTTAAGAATATCGAAGAGGTATTTTTAGAAGTACTGAAGGATTGTAACTTCTGTATAATTTGCTTTTTGGAACATCACTAATACTCCCTCTTTTTTCCCGTAGTTTCACTTACAGCATTTCCTCAAATAGTCATGCTTGTAAATTTGGGGGAAGTGGGAGGGAACAATTACTGATTTATTCCTTTGATGTTGGCTATCTCCATGGAAGAAGGTAAAGAAGAGGACAGGAAGGGAAGGGGCTAAGATCGGAGTAAACATGTACAGATTGGAAAATGTTTGCTTTTGATATTTAGGTTCATCATAAACCTGAATGCCTAGAGATAAGTCTTAATATAACTTTGAAGACATGAACTGAGTTTCTTTCATATTTCTATCTGAATGATAGCAGTAAGGTTAATCATTTTTTAGACAACAGTACTATCTGCATTACTACTGCTTTGTCCACTGATTAGTGTTCAAGCAGACAGAAGAAGAGGTTTGTGTGTGTGTGAAAAAGTTCAATGTTAATGTCTTTTGGACAAAGATGTAACGTAATTGGTGACAGTTGCCTCAATAAGCTTCATACATCTTATCCTATATTTATTAAATTAATATAGTTACTTTTAAATTAATAACATTTTATTTAATAATTTAATAATAAGTATTATTAAATAAGTATTAAAATAATCACAGAAGTATTAAATTAATAATGGTGCTTTTGAAGTGTCGGGCACTGTTTTCGTTGTTGTTTTCTTGTGTGGATGTGGAACTTAAGTCTCAGGGCTGGCAACAAACCCCTTGTAGAACTTGTAGTTCTGCTTTTAATGCTCCGAATGTGTGAAACAGTCAGCTTTGAAATGATAAGGAGCTTGGACTGAACAGGTTTCTGTGTTTAAATTGTAAAACTTAACATTTCCAGGAAAATGAAGCATTTGGTGAATAAAGAAAAGTTATGCCTGTCCCACCCCCTCTTGTTTCATTAAGCACTTTTTCCTGTTTATATGTGAAAAAAGGTTTTTGGACATTATTTTAAATTCTGCAATGTCTCTGCCCCTGCCTGTTCCAGCATGCTCAAAGATGACCTTCAGCTCAGTGACAGTGAGGACAGTGACAGCGATCAAGTAAGTTCTGTACACCCCATAATACCAAGACTCCTTTAATCCTCAGTATTTCTGAGCCACTTACCCTGTTTTTTTGTTCTCTTCCTGGTCCTTCTTCCCCTTACTGTGAATGTCTAGACCTCAGAGAAGCCTCCTTTCGCACCTGCACCTCCAAGGTACTGTGTTCTGGTCTCTCCCCATCTATACAGAATGTTTGCTTTTTCTACCAAATAGGGAAATTAGTCTTATTTAGTACTTTCATGGCGTCTTCATGGGAGGAGATGGAAGATCACAGGTAAAAGAAAGGACCTGTTTAATATTGCGGAAGCTTAAGTCAGCCCTCGAGAGGTTGTTTATAAAACAGAAAGAGTCCCTGTGTCCACCTGAATCTTTAGCTGGCTTTGTATGTTTAAAATTTGAGCCTTTAAAATAAGCTTCAATCACTTCCATCAGTATTATGTAACCAGCATTTGAGAAGTCATATTGAAGAGCCCAGTGTTTTTATGAAAGAGACAGGTTTACTATGTCTTCAAAACTAAAGCCAAATTATTTCTAGAAGTTGTTTTCCATAGTCCCTGTCTTCGCAGTTGTGTCGATTTTCCAGTTGTTTTAGGTGCTTTTTAAAAATGAACTGCAATACATTTTAGTGTGACAGAAAATGGCACCCTTTTCACTTTGTAAACAACCGTATTTTAGAAAATGTAATGCTTTCATTGCTGAAAATGGAAATTTTCTGAACTACCTTTATTTACCATATCCTCTGATACTGAATTTAATGATTTAATATGCCAGTACCTGACCTCCATGGACAGAGAGTTCAATTACCCCGTAGCTGTTTTAGTCCCTTGAGAGGTGGTCATCCATTTTGAGACAAGCTCACTGCTGAAAACCTCTCATCCAGCTGAGTTTCCTGTTAATGAGGGGGAAGGTCACTTAATTATGTGAGATCTTAAGGATTCATAAACTCTGCTTATTTTTAGCTCATTTTGTTCAGTCATTTCTCATGACTTCTAACAACTTAGAAAATATGACAAAGTAACCTAACTTTGTCATAGGAGTGGATGAGGGGGAAGAAAGAGAGAGAGAGAAAAAAAAATCCCTGCAAAGTGGAGGATACATCAGCGGCAGGAATAATATTGAAAGTGTATCTGTTTCTGACTCTCACTGGCTTAAGCTCGTTAGCTATTACAAATTTGAAATGAGAAAATTCTGGTTTTATATAGTGTTGTTTAAAAATCGCCTCGACTAGTGATTTTATTACTGTCTAATAATTTTTCATTATTCTAATATAGTTATTTAATGTATTGGTTATTTTGACAATGTTCTGGGTAGATTTGGAGGCTTTCACAGTTGTAGTTATTAACTGCTTTGGCTAATTCCATCCGGGGCAAGGCTTTAAGATACGTGTTGCTATTCTTTGTCCAGCAGTATGTATGATCACTGTGTTTTCTCAGAGCCCTAGGGTTTTTGCCCTGTTCTGAAAACTTAACAGTTGTTATTCTCTCTGATATTCAGCTGATATTTGGGGATGATGTCTCATAAAGAAAGTCCATTTTATCATCTCCCCAAGAAGTGTGAGTGGATTATCACTTTCCAAAGGAACCCCATTTGTATTCAGCAGCCTCTGGCTACTCTGCAGTTGGTTCTCATATCAAGCATGCAGGGACACTTGAATGGATTGGCTGTTCTTTTATAAGTCAACTTCTTTGGGTTTTATATTGCAGGCCTCAGCAAACTTAAAAGGTCAGAAAGTCATGGTTTTAGGCTTTGTAGGCCGTAAAGCCTGTGCTGCAACTCTTCAGCTCTGCTTTTGTAGTACAGAAAGGATGCAGAAAATAAAGGGGTGTGGCTGTATTCCAATAAAACTTTATTTAGAAAAGCAGGCAGCCAGCTCAGGCTATGGTTTGTCAACGCCTGATCTGGAGCAGCTGGCATCTTGCAGTTTACATAGCTCGCAGTGTTCTTCAGAAAAATCCCCCAGGCTTTTGTTAGGCAATTATCTGGTGAACTGTTTCAAGGGTTTTCACTGATTTTTGAGCCACCATGGATAGGCCTTGCTCTCAACTGGATATCATGGTCATGCGCTGTAGTGCTACAAGGTAATCTTTTTTTTTTTTTTTTCAACTTTTTACTTTGTATTGGGGTATAGCTGATTAACAGTTGTGATAGTTTCAGGCAGACAGCAGAGGGACTCAGCCATACATGTATGTGTATCCATTCTCCCCTACACTCTGCTCCCATCCAGGCTGCCGCATAACATTGAGCAGATTTCCATGTGCTACACTGTAGGTCTTTGTTGGTTACCCTTTTTTTTTTTTTTGGATAGAGCATTAGTTTTTGCTAAGGCTTCTGTGATAGCACACTCTGGGTCAGGAAGATCCACTGGAGAAAGGATTGGGTTCCCTTGTGACTCAGCTGGTAAAGAATCTGCTGGCAGTGCGGGAGACCTGGGTTTGATCCCTGGGTTGGGAAGATCCCCTGGAGAAGGGAAAGGCTATCCACTCCACTATTCTGGCCTGGAAAATTCCGTGGAGTGTATGGTCCATGTGGTTGTAAAGAGTCCGACAGGACTGAGTACGTTTCGCTTAGTTTTTATTTTTATATATATATATATATTTTTTTTTTTTAACTTTAACTAATTTTTTTAAACTTCTTATGTTATATTGGGATATAGCCAATAAATGTTGTGATAGTTTCAGGTGGGCAGCAAAGGGACCCAGCCACACATATCCATTCTCCCCCAGACTCCTCTGCCACCCAGGCTGCCACATAACATGGAGCATTGTTCCGTGCACTACACAGGAGGAGGACCTGCAAGGTTCTCTTGTTCTTTCGAGTAGCAGAAGAGCGGGCAAAAAGCGGAGTGAGTAAAGAGGGAAGGAATCCGCCTCGCCTGGGTCTCTGATTGCCTCTGTCGCTTCCCCGCAGCGCTCCACCGGCGCTGCCAGCAGCCGCGGCCTCAGCACATTCCAGCAGCGCCGAATCGGAGAGCACCAGCGACTCCGACAGCTCCTCGGACTCGGAGAGCGAGAGCAGCTCCAGTGACAGCGAGGAGAACGAATCCCGAGAAGCCCCGGCTCCCGAGGTACCGGGGGCGCCGTCGACCTCGGGGCTGGAAGCCCGGGTGCCGCCCCGTCCCGTCCCGGGGGCGGCGCTTTCCTGCCTCGCTTTCCTGTTTGTGTTTACTTGCTCACCGGGCATCTGGTGGTGGAGCTTGGGGGGCGAGGTCTTCTCCCTCCTGTTGAAAAGGATAGGTCCTTCCCTGTGGCTGCCAGAGCCCTTCTGAAAAGCAACTCATTGAGAACGTGTACACCCCCTTTTCTTTTCCCTTCTTTTGAGAACCGAAGACTGTTTTCAGTAGGCAGCTATTTTCATATTAATGAGAAAGCGTTCTGAAATTTCAGGAATGCATGAATTCAGTCAAAAGGAGGCAGCCTGTTTTAGCAAAGGGCAGGAACAGTGAACTAGAAAGAAGCCCTCAGAGGTTCTATTTTTGAATCACTAAATCACTGTGCATTAAATGGATGGCAAAGTAGTTTTGCCAGAGCCATCTTTCTTGGTCCCTCTGCCCCAAGTTGCTTATCCGCCACCCTCCAGAGGTATTGTAAAGATAAACAGAGGAGACTGAAAGTCTCAGGCACTAAGTCTATCTGGAGGATATATGCTGTTTACTGGATTGCTGAGTACAAGAAGTGTAGTAACAATGAACAGAGTTGCCCAGTCTCTTCTAAACTTAGTGGAGCGACCCACTTGTATAGAGAAAAGTGTTCTGTGTATTTCAGGTAGGAATCCCAGGAAATGAGACTTTCTGATTAAAAAAGTGTTGACGTTTTCAGTATTTGTCTCTGCTGTTAAGAAAACAAGGCCACTGCGTTAGTGCATTAGCCAGACACGTCAGGAGATGGTGTCCTGACTGAAGAGCACAGTGTCTGAGGGCAAGGGAGGATGAGGACGGGGCTGAGTGTCATCTTGTTAGATGAGAGTTAATGTCTGGCATAGCGGTCAGTGCTCAGTAAATAGTTTTGGAGTGAATAAACATAGATGGGCATTAGTTGCACTTGAAGTGCCTTTCAGATTTTAGAAGCTGCTCTCTCTATTTCTGGGGGCTGATCTCTCGTGAGACACTAGTTGCTATTGAAGTAATTTTGCTGTGCCCCAGGGGGAAAAATACTGAATATTCTCTACAGAGAAACTATGTGCTTGTTCATAAGGTCTTTGCTTTAGGTCTCACCTTATTCATGAAGGAAAATCTGCATGCTTGTTTGGTTACTGTGATAAGCAAGAGAATCCAATTAAATCATAAAATTTGATTCAAATAAAATGGAAATGGCACAGATTTGGCTGAATAATTGAAACTCGGAAGAAAAAATTAATCTGGCGTTTGTATTAATGAAACATTGGATTGGCCTAAAAGTTTGGTTGGGTTTTTCTGTAGCATCTGATGGAAAAATCTGAACAAACTTTCCGGCCAACCCATTGGTTGTATCTTGGTGCTCAAGAGGTTATTAAATAGAATAGATTTAGAGACTCTTTGCTGGAAAATGATGTTCCCATTCTACTTTACTTTTTAAAAGTCGCTTTCCTGCATAGACTCATATTTTACATTTCTGTTACTATGCAAACTTAGACTTCAGTATGGTCTGTTGGTTACGTACCAAGGCTTGGCTTCCTCAGACCTGTTTTTGTCTTTGTCTAGGTTTGAAACCTTTAATTTTCCCCAAAGTTATTTAACAACCTTTCTTTCCTTTTAAAATAAGTACCTGCATTATGGTAAAACTAAGTTAGTCGAGCACTACATGAATTCCATAATAGCCCGTAGTTACTAGTTTTAACTTTTTCACTCTATGTTTTATTTTTAATGCTGAGAAGTTCGCTTCTTAAAAGTCTCCGTTTAAAATTCATTTGACTGAGTAGTCCAGTGATCTTATGAGATAGGAAATGTTATATGTGTGCCAACAGGCTGGTGGTGAACTTGGGGGAAAGCCACTGTGAGTCTCAGCTTTATAGTGAGTCAGCATGTAAACCTCAGCTTTTTAGATTATATGGGATGCATCGACCTTTTACTGCTTAAGTAAAGTTCAGAGAAAAATGACTTCTATTCTCAGTTATTCAAGCATCTGCTTAGTTTTCTAATCTAATTCTTTCTAATCCAATGCTTTGGTAGTAAACTACCATGGTTGATTATCTGCTAAGCTCTTGATACTTTCTTCATAAATTATGTGATATGACCATGAACCCTGGAAGGTTGGGAGTTTTCTTTTCACCTGTAAGGAAGTATTAACACTAAGATTGAAACCCATAGCCATTTAACTAGGAAGCCTTTTATTCTTACAGCACCATGCCACTTCTCTCTATTTTTTATTTTTTCCTTCTAAGTCTTGGAGTTGTACTCCCTCACCACAGCTTTGTTGTTTTACAGAAACCGTGGATGTATGTTGCGCATAGCTCAGAGCTTTTCTTTCAGAATAAATGGAATTTGCATCCTGAGAAGTGAGAAGTGAAGAGACATACAGTCAGACGTTTATCAAAAGGCTCATATGTTTCTGCACCTCCTCTGTGCAGTGTTGGGGTTGGTCCAGCCCTGGGAGATTGGGGTGGGGCATGAGGAAAGGCTGAGGAAAAGCAAAAGTCCAAGCCTTGATCCTGTCTAGTTTTCGTCAGTCCCGTATGTAAAACTTGCCCCCGTCTCAGCACTCAAATAATACCTAGCCTTAAAGGAATTTTGTCTATTTTACGTGGTCATAGTAAGTATACAAAAGGATCACTCCTACCCTTTCCCCTTGTCTGCACATACTCAGTTCTGCCCTGCAATTGGGCCATAGGCCTCCCTTCTGGCCATTTTTAGGACCACAGTGGAAGAAAATGTGTTTTATTTCTGTATCCAGGACATTCCTTTAGGGACTACTAAATGTATCTTAAAGTGCCCTGTTTGGGGTTGGGGGAGGGGAGCAGATGTTATTTATACCAGGAATGACCTCCCCTTTTGGTTCATGCATAAGCATTCCTCTAGAAAGCAAGAGGGACCGTGGCTGTGGTGGGGCTGTGGGCATAGCCCTGATGAGGGGGCCCTGTACCTTTTCTGATTTGGCTCCTTCCCAGTGGGTTAGAACTACCACCCCCTCAAGTCTTTGCAAGAAACAGTGTCTGACAAGTAGACGTTGGGTGTGAATCTCTTCTCTACCCTAAACAGCCATCCCGTCTTGTTAGAGTATTCAGTGCAGTTTTAAATCATGTGGGACTTTGTTAGGGTAGCTCTTCCTTCTTCCCTCCCTCCTTGCTCTGAAATTCAAATAAGAGCATGGGGGATAGAGTTGGTATAAGTGGAGGGAGATACAAAGAAGATACATTGTCTTACGCAGGAAAACAACAACAAAATTCTGTAGCCCTCTTTCCTTAGAGTTCCTCTAAGTTCTGTTTTACTACCATTATACTAAGGCCAAACTAGCTACCTGACCAGTTTATTCCCTAAAATTTTTTCCTGGTCCCAAACCCTTTACATTATATCTACATATCTTAGACATATTACATTTGAATTTTTTTTTTAATGAGTTGAATCATTTGGGATATCCCACTTGGGAAAATCATTAGCAGCAGTCTTATAAAATATCATCCACTTACTGGAGTGATTGCCTTATCCATAATCTAATCAGTTAAATTGAGATATCTTTCAATTAACTTCCCGGAGTGTTATGGAAATAATTTAGTCATACAAACCACCTGTCAGAATGGATCTTAAGAAAAACATGCAGCATGCCAGTGCTACACTGCCCTTTGAAAAAGAAAGTAATCACTAGTTACCCTGTTCACACATGAATATTTTCCCAAATAACATAAAATATATAGGTACAGTAATATACCAACATCCATGGAATTCTCCAGGCAAGAATACTGGAGTGGGTTGCCATTCCCTTCTCTAGGGGCTCTTCCCAACCCAGGGATCGAACCCAGGTCTCCCGCATTGCAGGCCGATTCTTTGCCATTCGAGCTACCCAGGAAGCCCCAAGATACCACTAGAAGTGCCGAAATAAATATCTCACGTACCCCAACCACTGTGTGCAAGACATAAAAGTAGAATTTGGAGATAAAGACGTCCTTATCATTCCTTTCATGAGATCTAATAGCCCAGTTGGGGAGAGAGAGAATGTGATGCACCAGTAGTCAGCAGCAAAGATTTCAGCACGATATCTGCTGTTAGGAAAACAGGAGAAGCCCGGGACTTTTGTATATTCTCCTAGTGAGTCGCACAGATAATCAGTATAATCTCACTGCTCTCAGTTGTGTGCTCTGGGGCCTCCCTGTGTTTCTTAGAAAAACAGGTGCTCATTCAGACCAGACTACCTGTAACAAGAGGCCTCGTGTTTGATTTTTAAAGAATTCAAAGGGGGAACTCATGGTTGACTAATGTGAACTCACTTAGTTCTTTTTACCCAGAAGTAAAATCTGAAATTCAGAAGACAGTGTATCTGTGATAAACTGTCATGTATTAGTGTTTTTAAGTACACTGAGAAATGAAATCAAGTCTTGAAAAAAGTCATTTTCAATTGATGAGTATGTCAAAAACAAAAAAAGGGATAAACCATGAAACCCATCCATAACCACTAAGACCTTCTTCTGAAAATCCTTGATAAAAGGATTCTTTTTGCTCTTCATTCTTTCCTATCATTTCCTGATAGGATAGTTCACAAGTCAGAATGAAAATTCTGTTTAAATTATACTGTAACTAGCAGTGAAACAAAATCTTTATTACACAGATTTCTCAGCAGTTGACAGTGGTCAGCACTGGTCAGTATCTAATGGTCTATTATTAGTCAGTGTCTGCTACAGCTGGAATTCCTGCAGCATGAACAATGGGAAGATTGTTTTAAGAGTTAATTGTTATAGGATTTAGTCTGCAATTAGAGGGGGATCAAAAGGGCCTGAATTCTTAGGTTTGGAGTGACTGCATCTCCCCGGGACAGTCCTGTAGCAGTGGGTGACTAACCCAGAGGAGCAGTATCGTTACTGCTCAGCTAACCCTGTCTTCTTTTTCCTTGTTTGTAGCCCGAGCCTCCGACAACCAACAAATGGCAGCTGGACAACTGGCTGACCAAAGTCAGCCAGCCCGCGGTGCCCACCGAGGCCCCGGGTAGCACGGAGCCCCCGGCCCGACCCCCGGACACTAAGGGCAAGGGCGGCGACAGCGCCACCGCGGGTCACGAGCGCCCAGAGTCCAAAGAGCCTCCCCCCAAAGGCTCCAGCAAAGCCCCCCGGGTCCCATCCGAAGGCCCCCACGCGGGCAAGAGGAGCTGTCAGAAGTCCCCTGCCCAGCAGGAGCCCCCCCAGCGGCAAACCGTGGGAAGCAAACAGCCGAAAAAGCCCATCAAGGCTTCCGCCCCCGGGCACGCGGATGCGCCTGCAGATGCGCGTGCCTGCCTGCAGGTGGAGAGCGAGCCCGGACTTCCTCCCCCGGCCTCCAGGGACCAGCCCTCCAAAGACAAGCCCAAGGTGAAGACGAAAGGGCGGCCCCGCGCCGCAGACAGCCGGGAGCCCAAGCCGGCGGTGCCCACCCCCAGCGACCGGAAGAAGCACCGCAGCGGCCCCCCGAAGGCGCCCCCGAAGGACGCGGCGGCAGAGGACCGGAGCCCCGAACACTTTGCGCTCGTTCCCCTGACCCAGAGCCAGGGCCCTGTCCGCGGTGGCAGCGGCGGCGCCGGCGCCAGGACTAGTGGCTGCAGGCTGGCTGTGGTGGTCCAGGAGGACCGCCGCAAAGACAAACCCCCGGTGCCTTCGAGAGACACCAAGCTGCTCTCCCCGCTCAGGGACGCTCCGCCGCCACAAAGCTTGGTGGTGAAGATCACACTCGACCTCCTGTCTCGGATACCCCAGCCCCCAGGGAAGGGCAGCCGCCCCAAGAAACCAGAAGACAAACAGCCACCAGCAGGGAAGAAGCCAGATCCCGAGAAGAGAAGCTCAGAAAACGCCAGCAAGTTAGCCAAAAAGAGAAAGGTGAGTGTGCGAGACTAGCCTTCCCCTCCAGCCTGGAGCGTGCCTGCTGCACACCAGGGGCTGTTTGGTGCTCCATTGTCCTACAGGATTATGTTCACATAACCCTGAACTGTCTTAGAAGAGGCTGGAAATCTTTGGATTCCATGTTGCTTTTGTGACTAGTAGCAGTTAGTCTTTCATGTAGATAAGTGCTAATAAATGCCAGATTACTTCAGCTGAAATAAAGATGAGGCAGTCATTGAGAAGGACATACTGCTTTAGAATAATATAGCATTAAGGGTATGTGTTTTATCTATTTGGATAACATTGGTGTTTACCACCTGCCCCACTAGGTTTTCTCTTTTATTATTTTTATGTATGTTTTTTGGCTGTGCTGGGTCTTTGTTGCCACGTGGGTTTTGCTCTAGTTATGGAGAGTGAGCGTCTACTCTGTAGTTGTGGTGTGGGGGCTTCTCACTGTCGTGGCTTCTCTTATCGCAGAACGTGAGCAGTAGGTGCACTGGCTCAGCAGTTGCAGGCCCCAGGCTCTGAAGCACTGGCTCTGTAGTTGCAGGCCCCAGGCTCTTGGCTCAGCAGTTGTGACGCATGGGCTTAGCTGCTCCATGACCTGTGGAATCTTCCCAGAGCAGGGATCAAACCTGTGTTCCTTGGCATTGACAGGCTGCTTCTTATCCTCTGTACTACCGGGGAGGTGCTGGCCCAGTAGGTTTTCCTCTAGAAATTAAAACCTTATATGGAATGAAATGTTAATTCTGATTTACTGACAGAAGTGATATACACTAAATGTTACTCCTGTGGTTTGATCTTTTTAATACTGATATTATGTCCATATTTTAACTCATGGTAACACACCTCGTTAATTTGAAACCACCATATTTAAGAATTTATGACCTCTGTGAATGACTTTTAATAATAAGCAGGGCATTGTGGGAAAAAGTTTTAGAGCTATTACAGAGATGGTTAGGGCATCTTTTTGAGCAATATAGGCTCTTATGGTGCATTGTGAAGTAGTCTGTCATTTAGCATAGTGTTTGGTATTTTGAACAGTGTCCTTTCAACTTTTATTCTGAATTACTAAGCTCTCGATGTATTTTTTTCACTGCTTCTGGGTGAAGAGAGATTAGTGAATTCCCCCCCTGCCCCAGTGACATTCCCAAACCAACCTATCCAAGATTCAAAATGAAAGACACAAGAAAGGCCAACTCTTTCCTGCCGAGAAGGAATAAAAAGTTTAACACTCCTGCAGATACATAAAAAACTTCTCAGTTACGGAAGTTGAGCTAAGAATAACAAGGACAGAAAGATCATGAAGCCTGCTGTCATGTCTGATTTGACTGATTACTCCATGAGGTTAAAAATATAACATGACTTTACCAAACAGTAAAGGGGACGGTTTCTCCAGCACCTTGTCCAGTGAGCCGCGAGGGTGTGTATTGCTACCATAACTGCAGCGGGCGAGCCCCGTGGGGCTGGGATCCAGTGCGCTAACTGGCAGTGCTGTTTCAGCTAGAAGCAGACATTTTCCCGTGCCTGGTAACTTTTCCTTTTCCCTTCTTTTTGGCTGTGCTGGGTCTTTGCTGAGGCAGAGGGAGTTTCTTTATGGTTGTGGCTTAGTTGCCCCAAGGCATGTGGAATCTTATCTTGGTTCCTTGACCAGGGATCCAGCCCATATCGCCTGCATCAGAAGGCAGATTCTTTACCACTGGTCCACCAGGGAAGTCCCCTGACACCCTCCGAAACAATGTGTGTGTGTAAGAGGTGTGAAACGTGATGGAGAAAATTGTGATGGACCAGCCTAGGGAAATGGTGCCCACACCTAACATGCCCGAGAAAGCCTCAAAAATACACTCTTCTTACCTCCTCCTGGGAAGTCTTTTATCACCTGTCTCCCAGCTACCATAACCTTGGGTTGGCCAAAAAGGTCATTCAGTTTTTTTCCATTACAGCTGATGGAAAAACCCAAACGAACTTTTTGGCCAGCCCCAATGTTATCCAGTCTCCACGGCTGACCTTTAGCATCAACTCGAGTGGGGAGAAGTATTAGCTTCTAAAGCGCTTACTAACCAGGTGGGAACTGGAGTCTCCCTGGATGGTTGTCAGCTCAGTCCACCCTCCAGCGCAAGTCTAGAAGCTCTGTCTAGCTCCACCAAGGGAAGCCAGCTATCAGCCCTTGGCTGAGCTCTGCTAGGGCAGCTCATTCATCTTCCTGTTCAAAGGATAGAGAGGTAATGACCCCCTCATCTTAGGCAAGTACATGCTTGCTTTAAACCTCTGGCAAACAGCTGAGCGGTCTGGCCTTGGGAACAGCCTGCCTGTTTGCTGTGGGAGTGACAGGATCAGTGTCTGAACCGGTCATTCCAAATCCTGGCTGCACGTCCCTGTCTGCTGGGGACGCCCTGGCTACTGGTGGAGGGATGAGCACCACCCTGCATGCTCCCCATTGGTGGTTTTATTTCTTCTTTTTTGTTTTACTTACTATTCTCCCCTCCCCCACATTTTAAAAATTTATGTTAAATTAGAGGATAAGCTTTACAAGGTTGGGTTGGTTTCAGCCAAAATATACATATGGCCCCTCCCTGTTAAACCTCCCTCCCACTCCCCTCATATCATCTAACTCCTCAGATTGGTGGTGCTGGTTTAGTGACAAGTCGTGTCCGACTCTTGTGACCCCATGGACGGGGTCTGTAGCCCTCCAGGCTCCTCCGTCCATGGGATTCTCCAGGCAACTACTGGAGTGGGTTGCCATTTCCTTCTCCAGGGCGTCTTCCCGACCCGGGAATTGAACTTGGGTCTCCTGCACTGTAGGCAGAAAACTCCTCAGATTTTCTAATACCTATGGCTCTGGAGCAGAAGCTTGTCACCAGGGCAGGATTGTACAGAGCTAGTGGTTTGGACTGAGAAATCTCTCCAGGGTGGTGCTTTTAGACATCATGGATCTAGGAATTCCTGGTCTGAAGTATGTCACTAGTTAGAAACACTACTTAGGAGCCTTTAGACAAATATCAACAGCGGCTGACTGTGTAGTTGCTTCCTGATCAGAGAACCGTGTGTCATTGGTTTTACTTCCTGCTGGATTCCAGCTGGTGTTAAGACTGAACACTGCCCCCTCAGGTGCTCTCTGTGAGGGCCAGGCTCCCCACTCTCTTGCCAAGACCCTGACTCTGCTTGCTCAGGGCACCGTGGCTGCCCTGTTTGATGAGTGGGGCTGCTCCGTGGGCAGCCCAAGTCTCTCTCTCTCTTTAAATTTAATTTATTTGGCTGTGCTAGGTGTTCGTTTCAGTGTGTGGAATCTTTAGTTTCAGCACGTGGGGTCTCGTTCCCTGACTAGGGGTTGAACCCAGGCCCTCTGCATTGGAAGTGCAGACCACTGGACCACCAGGGAAGTCCCACCCAGGTCTCTTTTTAAGCTTGGGTGCTTTCTTCCATATTTGTATAGTGTTCATGTTCTTCAGGGCTTCCCTGGTGGCCCAGAGGGTAAAGCGTCTGCCTACAATGCAGGAGAGCCGGGTTCGATCCCTGGGTCGGGAAGATTCCCCTGGAGAAGGAAATGGCAACCCACTCCAGTATTCTTGCCTGGAAAATCCCATGGACAGAGGATCCTGGCAGGCTACAGTCCATGGGGTCGCAAAGAGTCAGATACAACTGAGCGACTGCACTTTCACTTTTCACTTTCATCTTCTTCATATGGAGTGTGAACCCTAGAAAAAGCTGCATGAAGAAGTAGTGAGAGCAATTGAATAATGTACCTGCTCCTTCCCATCCCTTTCTTGCCATGAAAGTTAACAGGTATTTTCAGAGTGTTAACAGATTCTTGAGGGGGCTTTCCCAGTGGCTCACCAGTAAAGAATCTGCCTGCAATGCAAGAGATGCATGCAGATGCGAGTTCGATCCCGGGGTTGGGAAGATCCCCTGGAGAAGGAAATGGCAGCCCCCTCCAGTATTCTTGCCTGCAGAATCCCCATGGACAGAGGATCCTGGCAGGCTACAGTCCACGGAGTCACAAAGAGTCGGACACGACTGAGCACACAAACACACACATGCACACGCAGCAGATCCTTGAAGCCATTTTAGACTCAAAAGTGTGAGAAGATGATTGTAGAGAGTTAGTGGTGGTTAACAGCTGTGATGAATCCATTGAATGTGGTGCCTATAGAAGTGTATTTGTATTTTTTTCTTCTACTTTGTAAAGTAGTCCGTTGGGGACACTTCATGCGAAAAAGTAGAGAAAATCATGAGGGCAAATGGGCATGAACTTACATGGTCCTCCTTGCATAAACTACAGAATTTCTTCAACCTGATTACAGTTTAGAATTTAAACTAGAACTTATATTTTCTTTTATATAATTTTTAGGCTTCCTGTTTTCCAGACTTGGAAGGGAAGTTGAAGTTTAGAGGCGCAGCACAGTGTATAATCAAGGCGGCACAAAGGGAAGGATTCGAAAAGCACCAAATGTTCCGAGAGCTGAGCCTTGCTCAAGGCGCTTTTCTAGGTGTTGTTGGTGTTCAGTTACAAGGGTGACTCTGTCCTTCGTTACCTCTCGTAGATAATCTCAACTAATTCAGTCACCTACGGAAGTCTTTCAAACAAAACTCTAGACTATCTCAGCAGTTGTTTAGACAAATGCCAGAACAGGGAGGTTACGTTCGTGCAGGTCTTTCCCTTTTTCTGAATAACTGCTTTACTGACCGAGAGGCCTGGAGACTTTTGGAAGCACATTGCAGTGCATGGTTTACATGTGTTTTGAAGAAGGGGGAGGGAAATTATGGGATCTGATGGGAAAATGTGCATTTTTATTGCTTGATGGTTGGTTCAAACCTTCCCTTCTATCCAAGATCAGCCTGTTTTCTCTTGGGTTGTTTCTCCAGATAGACATTCCCGGTTATTATCCTTCAAAATCAAGGGTTTGAAGTCATCCCTATAATTTCCTAAAACCACTTACATCTAATTTCTTCATGCCTGTTAGTTACCCTAAAAACATCATATGGAGAGCTGTTTTAGGGCCAGTCTAATGCCTGTGTTTGCCTGATGAGAAAGAAGGGGGAAAGTGGATACATTTTGCCCTTCTGTGGTGCTTAGCCCAGTGAATATAGCCCGCCTTCTCAGTCTCCACCCTCATTCTAGGGGTCAGCTTGGACTTGTCTGCCTCGTCGTCTCACCGAGCCTCTGGCAGAGGCAGATCTTGGCCAAGTACCTGAACTTCCCCAAAGGCTGCCTCTCCACTTTTGCTCTGCTCCATGTGCTACCAAGTCGATTCGCTTCCCCGAGGGAGAGGGTGATAGAGTTTAGGACTGGAGCACTGAGACCCATGTATCTCTTATTCAGCCGCTGCCTTTCACAGATGGGATCCAGAAAGGCTTGAGGGCTCCCCCTGATGGCTTGGTGGTAAAGAATCCACCTGCAAAGTGGGAGATTCGAGTTCCATTCCTGGGTTGGGAAGATCCCCTGGAGGAGGAAATGGCAACCCACTCTAGTATTCTTGCCTGGGAGATCCCATGGACAGAGGAGCCTTAACAGTGGGACACAACTTAGCGACAGCAAACTCCCCTTCTACTTGCAGTACCTGGCTGGTGAGTTGAGTGCCCTGGAGGCCTCCTCTCCAGAAACCGGCTCAGCAGAGCACAGCCCCAGCGCTTCCTTTTATGGTCATCATTCTTGCCCTTTGGCTCCATGCTGCAGGTGGAGCAGCCTTTGGCAGGTAATCTGAGGCTTCCTGAGCCAACAGGTTCAGAAAAGTCAACAAGTCAATCAAGAGGAGCCTCCTCCTGGTGGAGATGTGGGCACCATGGAGACACTTTTTCTGAAAAAAGGGAGCTTCCAAGACCCAGACCTGAGACTTAATCTGTGGATGAGCCCCTGGGCAGAGGAGACTCTTTTTCCTCCTGAAAAAAAGCATCGTGCTTACCTCTCTTTCAAATGGTCTCTTGACCCAGAAACATCTCGGGAACTCCTCACCTTCTGTTTTCCAGTCTTGGATCAAGTCTGCGCCGCCCCCCCCTGGTGGTTCAGATGGTAAAGAATCTGCCTGCAATGCAGCAGGCCTGGGTTCGATCCCTGGGTTGGGAAGATCCCCTGGAGGAGGGAATGGCCACCCACTGCAGTATTCTTACCTGGAGACTCCCATGGACAGAGGAACCTAGCGGGGTATGGTCCATGGGGTCACAAAGAGTTGGACACGACTGAGCACCTAACCCTTTCTACCAGCCGACAGAATATTACCGGCTTCTAAGTTGCTGCATGTCAGTATAAAGCAGATTATTCCAGTAAGTGCCAGCACAGTTGTTAAAGCTGGTGTCAAAGTTGATCCTTGGTTCTGGGCTGTTCTCTTGAGTCACCAGTTGGCACAAGCCAGAGTTAAACCAGTTTGTGAGGATTGACTCACTAGGAATCATATTTTCATGTGTGGTTTGTAAGGCCTGCCACTTTGGCTTCTAGTCGTAACTAGCATGTCCTAAGCAGCATGAAGGTATACAAACAAAAATTAACTCTTCTGCCTCTGGAGTTTGCTGTTTTCTTTAGAAAATAACCTTGTGGGCCATTTATACTTAACTTTATCTTCAGGACTTACCCTTTGTGGTGTTAACTGCCTGGAGATGCCTTCTATTTAAAGCAGTATGAGGACTTCCCTTGTAGTGTGGTGGGCTTAGAATCCACCTGCCTGTGCGGGGGACATGGGTTTAATCGCTGGTCCAGGAAGATCCCATATTCCTGCCGGGCCAGAAAGCTTGTGCACCACAGCTACTGAGCCCACGCTCCAGGGCCCGTGAGCTGCAACTTCTAAAGCCCAAGTGCCCTGGGTCCTGTGCTCTGCAAGATGAGAAGCCCGATCCCTGCAATGAAGAGTGGCCCCCCACTTGCCGCAACTAAAGAAAGCCTGAGTGCCAATGAAGTCCTAGCACAGCCAAAAAAATAAATTAAAAAAAAAAACTATGATTGGGACTCTGCTCTTCCACTGTAGGGGATGAGGGTTCAGTCCTCGCCAGGGAACTAAGATGCTACGTGCCGTGCGCTGTGGCTGGGAAAACAGCAAAACAACCCTATAAAAAAAAGTGAAGTGAAAGTTGCTCAGTCATGTCCGACTCTTTGCAACCCCATGGACTATACAGTCCATGGAATTCTCCAGGCCAGAATACTGGAGTGGGTAGCCTTTCCCTTCTCCAGGGGATCTTCCCAACCCGGGGATCGATCCTAGGTCTCCCGCGTTGCGGGCGGATTCTTTACCAGCTGAGACACAGTGTATTAGTAATTAACTTCGTGTGCGAGTTAATTATCTCTCTGGGTATTTTAGCACATTCTGTGATTTTTCCCAAAGATAAATTTCCCACCTCTTGCAATGTTTGCTGCGCCAGCTGTGTGGCCTTTAATCTAAAACTCAAGAGAAATTCACCGGGGCTGTTGGTAGCAGAGCCTGTTAGGCACAGTGGGTGTAGTGATGAGGGTTCCCACTAGGAGAAGAGTTCTGTTTTAACCAGTCGTTTCCGGTTTATTCTGTTTTTCTCTGCCAACATCCAGAGTACCTGTAAAGTGTTCCCATTGTGAATTGTGGAATGGAGGGTGAGTTACATGCTGAGCCCCAGCAGGCTCCCCCTGGCCACTGCCAGGGCCCCCCTCTCATCTCTCTTGATGTGTGCCCAGGGCTTGTGCTGCTGCCACACGAGAAACAAACAGCCATGTGAAATCACTTGCTGTATTTCAGTTGTGCCCGTGGGATGTGCTTATTTGCATTATATGTTTGCTCCTTGCTAGGTCCTTCAAGATCTGTTTATCCCCCAGTCTTTCATCACGAGCGACTGATTTGTTTTCCTTTTATCTAACCTGTACATCGAATAGTTCTTCATTTGCCTCAGCTCATTGGAAGTTCAAGGTCCATTTTGCACGTCACCTCTAGAAAAGTGTAAAGAACAGTAGCAATATCATGCGACCTAATTTTACATTTTCATAATTTTACATTCTCTAGTAGCCACGTTAAAAAATATTAAAAGGAAAAAACAGTGAAAGCAATATTAAATAGTTTAATCCAGTGTATCTAAAATATTGGCACTTCAGCATTTCATCAGTAGAAAAATAATTACATTCTCCGTTTTTCCACAAAGTTCTTGACTTCACTTGTCACTCTGGACTTGCTGGCTCTGGGACAGAGTGTGAGACAGTGCGGGATTGTCTCCAGGGGTACCAGCCTTGGCTCAGAGTTTCTTTCTCCACCCATATTTTCCCCTCTTCTGTGCGCACACCAGGAGATGAAAACTAAATATCCTTATAAGCCACCTTATCTTTTGAAACAAGAGATAAATGTTTTTGGCAGAGTTTGCGAAGGGCTGGATTGAGACACACTCCTGAGCACCTGTGCCTGGAGAATGCGGGGGTCGGAGGGGGTAGGGTACGGTATGTCTCTGCCTTTTCCCTACTTTTGAGCAAGGCCACGCTGTTTATTAGCAGAGCTTGAGCCCACACATCTTAATTTATTCATTTTTCTTGGAGACATTCAGAGAACAAGGGAGAGACTGTGGTGAAAACCAGGGCCTCCCACAATTGGATCACGTGAAAAATGTTTTTCCCAGTTAAGACTCTAAGAGAGGATTTCGGTTTTTTAGGGATTGGCCTAGATTGGCTGATGGTGTCCCAGATTTCTTTCCTGGTGAGCTGTCGGAGGAGTTTAGTTCTGATGCACCTGAGCTGATTGAAGGACCCCCCCACTGATCACTTGGTTGTCCTTGTTAGAAGCTAGTGACTCCTCCCCACAGGCCATCACGTGAGCTTAGGCCTGTGGGAAGGACCCTCTGTAAACTGGATATACATGTTGTCATGGAATAACACAACTGTTGTGCTTCCTGGGAAGAGGAAAACCTGGTTCTTTCCTTTCTGGGTATCCTTCTTTTCCTGGGTGTGAGGAATAGTCCTTCCTGAAGCACAGGTCTGTCTCAGTGTAAATCACATCAGATCTGTACGGCCTGCCGCCTCCCTCTCCCAGAACGCAGTGTAGGTGCTTAAAGGTTGCCACGTGCGTTTAGATGTTCCCACAAGTCTCGTTGTTCTCCTTGCCTTTGCTGTATATTTTTTTCCTCTGTTTTGTCTGTACAGTCGTGTTCGTAACAGTTTAATGTTATACAATAACAGGGTGAAGCAGAGAAAGACCACGACAGCAAGAAAGTCAGGCTGGAGAAGGAAGTCAAGTCACAGCCATCGTCTTCCTCTTCCCACAAGGAATCTTCCAAATCAAAGTGAGTATGGAGGCTAGGAACAGTCTGCAAAGGCGATCAAAGCTTCCTGGATCACGTGCCCTGGCAGACGTTTTCCTTCTGCAATAGAATAAGAGTCAACTCTTTGGGGTTCCTTTTGACGATACGCTAAATTTGTTTTGTTTTCCTCCGTGAGGACCTTAGAGGAGTGAACAGTTGGTTTGGCAGCAAACTTAGATTTATCAACAGCACAAAAAGCCTTGGCAAAAGTGAGCGAGTCGTGTCACCATGTAAACCAACAGAGATTTGAGAGAGAAAGGGGAGGGGGTCCGATGTGAAGGGGGCAGAGAGGAGGTACAGGTTGTGCGGCAGCTGCTGCAGACAGAGCTGTTTGGGTAAAAGGTTAAGACCACTGGCAGACTCTGCAAGCTTCGTGACAAGTTACACAACCACATTTATCAACCTCATTTACTACTCATAGGTAGGACTCGATTTTTCAAAGGTTTAAAAAAAAAAAAAAAGGCTCTGAAATTTGGCCTTTCCACAAAAATGGATTTCATGCTCTGTGATATCTTAATCTTTTGTGTCAACAGCTACTTTGTCCTTTTAAGCCAAACAACGAAGCTGTGTGGTTCATGTTCTGCCTTAACTTAGTTTTGCCTCGTGTTTCGTTCCAGGATGTCCAGGCCCTCCTCTGAGCCCTCAAAGAAGGAAATGCTTCCCCCTTCGCTCGTGTCATCCTCATCCTCCCAGAAGCCAGCCAAGCCTGCACAGAAGAGGCCACGGCAGGAAGACCCCGGCTGCCAGGACCCCCCAAAAAGTGCCGGTAGTGCCAAGGGCAGCCACAGAGACCCTTCTGCCTCCAAACACAGAAAAGCAGAGGGGAAGGTCTCTGGAAGCTCCACAGAGCACAAAGTAAGGAGGGACACGGTCATGTCGAAAAGGGGATACGTCGGTGTGTCTTTAAATGCTCAAATAAGTCCTGACTGATGGTAGTTCAGAGCTATTTCATCACTTGTAAAAGCCAGAATGAATAATTTGTGCTTAAATCTCCACTTGCCAGAGGGAGAGTAAGAAACAGTTCCTGTTACATGAACATTGAGTTGGAAGTTTATTCTTAAGATGGTTCAGATGTGCAAATACAGAATACATGCTTGGGTTAATTTTCTATCCAGAGTTTTGCAGTAAAACATAACTCTGGTTAGTTCTTGGCTTGGATGTTTGATCTCAAATACTTCCATTATTAGTGATAATGGGAAAAATTTCCTTTTTCAAATACAAATTCCTTTCTTCCTGTTAATCTGGAATGGGTAATAGAGTGTGTGTGTGTGTGTGTGTTGCCTAAGAGTAAGTGTTATATTTGGTTTGTTGATAATCTGTTCTCTTGAACATGCTTGTCTTATGGCTTTTCTGTGTCCCCGATACAATCAAAATCGACAGTTTCAGTTGAATCTAGCTGAGAAAATGCTTGACTAAGCCAAAGTGTGCAGTGTTTGAGTTCTCTTTTGAGCTCCTTTTGGGCTAATTTAGAGAAATAGTATTAGGTTGGTGCAAAAGTAATTGTGGTTTTGCATTGTTGAAATTTGCCGTTTGGTATTGAAATATATTCTTCAATGTGATTCTGTTATACATCATTTTAATGCATATTTCTCACTTTGTGTTTTTTGTTAATGGCTTATTACTTGCTGTTTATATTTGTTTTAGACTATGGAAATGATGTTAGACAAAAAGCAAATTCGAGCGATTTTCTTATTTGAGTTCAAAATGAGTGGTAAAGTAGTGGAGACAACTTGCAACATCAACAACTCATTTGGCCCAGGAACTGCTAATGAAGGTACAGTGCAATGGTGGTTCCAGAAGTTTTGCAGAGGAGATAAGAACCTTGAAGATAAGGAACATGATGGCCGGCCATCAAAGTTGACAACAACCGATTGAGAGCTGTCACGGAAGCTGGTCCGCTTACAACTACTCGAGAAGTTGCTGAAGAACTCAGCGTCGACTATTCTACAGTTGTTTGGCATTTGAAGCAAACTGGAAAGGTGGAAAAGCTTGGTAAGTGGGTGCCGCATGAGTTGATCGGAAATCAAAAAAATCATTGTTTTGAAGTGTCATCTTCTGTAAAACAAAAGTGAACCGTTTCTTGATAAGATTGTGGCGTTCGACAAAAAGTGGCTTGTACGTGACAACTGGCGGTGTCAGTGGTTGGACCAAGAAGAAGCTCTAATGCGCTTCCCAAAGCCAAACTTGCACCAGGAAAAAGTCACAGTCACTTTGGTGGTCTCCTGCCCGTCTGGTCCACTGCAGCTTTCTGAATCCCAGCGAAACTGTTACATCTGAGAAGTATGCTCAGCGAATCGATGAGATGCACCAAAAACTTCAGTGCCTGCAGCCGGCATTGGTCAACAGAAAGGGCCCAGTTCTCCGCAGCAACACCCAACCGTACGTCGCACAACCAACACTTCGAAAGTTGAATGAATTGAGCTACAAAGTTTTGCCTCATCTGCCATATTCACCTGACCTTTTTGCCAGTTGACTACCATTTCTTTAAGCATGTCAACAACTTTTTGCAGGGAAAATGCTTCCACACCAGCAGGAGTCAGAAAATGCTTTCCAAGAGTCCATCAAATCCCACAGCACGGATTTTTACAGTATGGGAATAAATACACTTATCTCTCATGGGCAAAAATGTGTTGATTGTAGTAGTTCCTGTTTTGATTAATAAAGATGTGTTCGAGCCTAGTTATAATGATTTAAAATTCACAGTTCGAAGCCGCAATTACGTTTGCACCAACCGAATAGGTTTGCGTCAGTGATCTTAAGTGTGAGAGGGTGATCGATGTGATGATTTTTTTCAAGGGATCTTCTGGAGATACTGCAAACCGTTTTCCAGTGCCTTCTTTGCCAAATGGTAACTCCAAACCAGGGAAGCCTCACGTGAAGTTTGACAAGTAAGTCCTTGGGTGCAGCTCCCTCCGTCTCGGCCCCTCCTCCCCCTCCTGCCTCCCCTCACACCGCCCGACCCCCTGTCCTTTCCCGCCTCTAGTCGTTTCCCTCCAGTCCAGTACCTGTAGCTTCCTGTGACCCACTCCTGGTCTTTTTCTTCTCTTTCAGACAACAAGCCGATTTTCACCTGAAGGAAGCCAAAAGGTTGAAGGACAAAGCAGAATTAGTGGTCCGTCTTGGCTCTTTCTCCCTTGGGTGGAATGTTTTCTGATAAAATCCTTGCCGTCTCATTCTGCCGTATTCCACACCGCTAACCGTGGAGGGGGCTGGTGGGGGAAGGCAGGGCAGCGCGGGGCATAAGAGCATCAGCAGATTCAGGGTCAGAATCAGGGAGGGGTGAGGGGAACTCGAGGAGTAACACCAGTGTGGCTTCATGGGTTCCGTTTGATCGTGGGCAGATAGTACCAGCACGCGTTTCGTGTCTACATGAGTGAAAGTTGATCTGCCTGACGGTGTTTTATGTAATACACACAAGTGCTTCCTTGTCCCACTGAATCCGTTCTTTGGATGTGAAACACAACTCTTGCTTTTTGCAAGCTGGTCAGTTTGTGTTCACCCCAAAACATTTCAAAAAGTAAGGTAGGCTGTTTGCATTCCAAAATTATTTTAAAGCCCCAGAGAGACTAACAGTGAACAGTGGACCAACGCCATCAGAGGAAATTTGACGGTGAGGCTGCTGATGGCTCTCTTGGTAAACAAGCAGGGAACTCTCTTTCCCTGGTGGCTGTTGGACCTTCTGGAAGGGGGCAGTTTTTGTTAGTTGCATACGTAATTAAATATGCTTTTAATTCTCCACTGCAGTATAGTCAGATAAGGCTTGCCCTTTGTCATAGTTAAACATCTAAGACTCTGGGGTTTTATTTACTTGGTGTATTCCCCACACCTAAACCCCTACGGAGACCATATGTTGAACTTTGTACCACAACAGCGTCCTTTGCTTTGATTCTGCCACATGCAGACATAGCCACGAACTCCGGCAGTCCACGGGGATTGAATGGGATCCATCCGTGGTGGCCTCAGAATCCACACCCAGCCCGCTCAGTGTTCTGCACCCCCCGTCTGTGGACTGGCATCTATTCTCAGGCTTGGGAGGGCTGGGCCAAGTCCCTTTTATCAGGTCCCTGTTCATCAGGGTAGAGTCCTTCCCACACCGGCTGCTGTAAGAGGGTTGCAGGCAAAGTTAGGCGCTATCTGCGCAGTGACTGTACCGGGATGACCTTAGTCAGATTGAGATGCCTCAAGCGGCACCAGACAACAGCGTGTCCCAGCCTCTTCCTTTCCCTTCTCCGAGGCTGTTGTGAGAACTGTATGAGTTTTTGGGTTTTTGAAATAGAGTAAATATTAGGGAGTCTGTCTGCCACTCATCAACAGCTTATCTTGACATTGGGCACTTTGAGCACTAGAGTCCCTCATTATTCAAACAAGATTACTACTCCAGCGAACTTTTTTGTGTGTCGTATTTCATCTGTACATATGCACATCTTCTTTCTCCCTTCCTATGGCTATTGCATCTGTTTTAATAATATTAACTCATTCTACCCTCAAAATATGCTGGTTTGGATGGAAACCTGAATGACCAGCCTCTCTGTTATGTTTTCCTTTAATAACACAATGTCTTAAACATGTCCATCATTCACACCAAATAGTTAAGTGCATAACTGAGTAGAGAGGAGTGTATTTCATCTCTCTTCTTCTTTTACTTATTGTTGGGTAAGGAAATTAGAACTCTGCAGCCCACTCCAGTATTCTTGCCTGGAAAATCCCGGGGATGGAAGAGCCTGGCGGGCTACAGTCCGTGGGGTTGTAAAGAGTCTGACACGACTGAGCACGTGAACACAGCACGTATCACCTTTAACAGTGTCCCAGGAGCCCCATAGACTTATCACAGGAATATTATCATTAGGAACCTCACAGAATTCTCAAAGAAGTGGGAATGGGCAAGTTGCCTTAGTATAGTTATTTTTGTTTCTACCCTGAGGCCAATATAAATTTTGAAAATTCCATGAAAGAGGTGGTATTGGATAAGTAAATTGGAAGAGTTAAATTCCCACCAGTGAAGCAAACCAGTAAGGCCCTTTATGATTGATTATTTGGGGCATGCTGATTGGATTTTTATTCTTTCTGTCACTGATTTTCTGAGCCTGGGTTCTCTAGAAGAAATGTCTTAAAATCAAGTTATTTTTTAAAATGAAAGGTAGCAGCCATCTTTCTTTGCCAGACCATGTTTCTTTGCCGATTCGTCACCATCTCCTTACACTCCACTTGCGTCTTTATGGTTTCAGTCTTTTGAACATACCAAATTAGAGGCGTTAGCAGAAACGCCTTGCACATGTCATGTTGACCAGTTGCTCTTACATCATGTGCTGCATACGCGCGTGGAGAGGAAAGTGGAGGCTCTCGCCCGTCTCTTGAGCTGGCTGAATTCCACCAAGTGAGAAGAGTGTTAAGTGACAAAATGTGTATTCAGGCTTAAGTGACCGCCAGTATCTGGTTGCTTTCATACATCTGCATTCCCGTTGAGGGACTCTGAAACGTTATCCCTGTTGACCCAGAGGACTGCCTTGAGCCCTTAACCCAGGCTTCCCAAGAGAGGATCTGTTGGGCTGTAAAATACATCAAAAGATTATTATTCGACATGATACCTGAGATGCTTGTAAACCATAACATTTTTTTTACTTGTTAAGAGAGAGAGTTCAGCACATACAAAGAAACCGTGAATGCATTATTCTAGATGTATAGTGTAACCCATTTTTCAGGAAAATCATATAGTGGGCGGCTGCACACGAGTAACGAGGGGACCGTGTACTTGGTGCCTTAGCTTGAGTATGTACTTCAGTACGTTTTGAGAAGTGAATCTTATTACAAGATTGTCTTCTCTTTCCTACTGAAATTTTTCTGGAAGAAAGTTCTCAGTAGGTCAGAGCGGATGGGCTTTGGATATCATGGTTGAGTTGGTCTGTCCCCGACTTCTCTCCAGCCGCAGTTCAGCTCAGACGGTGGGGGCCGGTTTCTGTAGAGAATGTGTGTGAGAAGCTGAGTAAAAGTCCGTGTTAGGCTTGACAAGGGCTGTGCTCTTCGCCCACAGACGGACAAGGTAGGGAAGGCCTTTAAATACCTGGAGGCTGCCTTGTCCTTCATTGAGTGCGGCGTCGCCCTGGAGTCGGAGAGCCCCGCGTCCAAGTCGGCGTACTCCATCTACTCGGAGACCGTGGACCTCATTAAGTGAGTGCCCGCCCGTGTCTTCCTCTTAGCACTTCCTGTCGTCACCTTTATGGCTTGAATCCATGTGAACTTCGGTGTGAGGACAGCTTAACAAAGGGGAGTCTTTCAGAAGTCGCTGATGCAGGAAGTTGGTTGGTTTTTGTTTCTGGTCATGAACTGAAATTGTGTTCCAGATGAAGTGCTAGACCAGAATACCTCGGTCCGGCCAAGTGAACGGTGAAATGCCAGTCCCTTTAGGGAGGGGGTCGGTTTTTTCCAGCTTGACTTTCTTAGATGCCCTCTCGTTTCCGCTGCAGCTCTCTCTCCTTTATCCCCTGCGTTTCAGCAGGGGACTCAGTAAGAGCACAGGTCTGCTTGGTTTCAAGCAGGTGGGCAGGTGAGAGGGCAGGCATGTCCTCGCCTCGTCTTCAGAATGGCGTGACTTGTCGCGCTGAAGCCTCGTTTGTCTTCTGGGCTGCTGTCTCGTGGCCACATCTTTAGGAAAAATCAATATGAAACTAAGACAGACATCATAAGGTGTCTTTGTGCCTGGAGTTTTCTGACTGCCTGTTTGACTTGATGGACATGTCTGTTTTCCTACAGGTTCATACTGTCATTAAAATCCTTCTCAGATGCCACGACGCCAACACAGGAGAAGATATTTGCTGTTTTATGGTGTGTATTTTTCCCTTTGTCTAAAGAGTATTATATTTGCTTTTGCATCTCTTGATGTTACTAAGAGAGTTTGATAGCTTGTTTTCTTAAAATGAAAGTACTAATGAAAGGGGAATCAGTACCAGGAAGTGGGAGGATGTGTGTCAAGGGGTTAATCTCACTGGTGATTGATTATTATGAGATGTCATCTACTGCCATTTTACTGACAACTCAGATTCTTTGGTCTTGTGACTTAAACTATATCCTTGTGTATCTGTGTTTGACCATTAGAATGCAGGCAGATTCTTTACCATCTGAGCCCCAAAGGAAGCCCATTCATTGGAAAAGAACCAATTCATTGGAAAAGCCTGACGCTGGGAAAGATTGAGGGCAGGAGGAGAAGGGGGCAGCAGAGGAGGATGTGGTTGGATGGCATCACCAACTCAATGGACATGAGTTTGAGCAAACTCTGGGAGATAGTGAAGGATAGGGAAGCCTGGCGTGCTGCAGTTCATGGGGTCGCAAAGAGATGGACATACACAGCTTAGTGATTGAACAACAACAAACATGGGTGCAGTTTCACCTGTGTTTACTTCTGATGCTAGTACAGGGAGGTTCTTGATGTTCTTCCTCTTGTTAATTGAGGAAAACCCAGTGGTGGAAAAGGTTTGGTGGCTCGCTCTCTGTAGTGGCGATACGCATGTCTCCAAGGCAGTGCTTCATTTCCACTTATGTTTATGTTCACAGCATGCGTTGCCAGTCCATTTTGAACATGGCAATGTTTCGTTGTAAAAAAGATATGGCGATAAAGTATTCCCGCACGCTTAACGAACACTTCTTCAAGACTTCTTCCAAGGTTGCCCAGGCACCTTCTCCATGCATCGCAAGGTAATGGCCAGCCTGACTGAAATAACTCCCAGTGTTAAATGCCCTCTTTATGTGACTCTTGTGTGCCTTCAGCATGTCAAAAATTATATACTCCATGTGCGGTCTTGCTCCTTCAACTGAAATCACCAGCACATCTCTACCTTTTTGAGGAGTCGTTAGAAATCATGATATTTGCTGGTTGGGCAACATAAAGAGATAATTGTAAAAGAATACAAGGTCCATGTTTCAGACCTCTGAGGATGTTTAGATATGCCCAGTGATGCAACAGGCAAAGCCAGCGGAACCAGAGACAAAGTCCTTTATCCTTCTAGACCTGACCTTCAGGGGTCCCTGACCTTCAGGATCTAACGCCTGATGATCTGAGGTGGAGCTGATGTAATAGTAATAGAAATAAAATGCACAATAAACAATGTGCATGAATCATCCTGAAACCATCCCGCCCGCACGCACTCCCCCGCGAAGTCCGTGGAAAAATTGTCTTCCTCAAAACTGGTCCCTGGTGCCGAAAAGGCTGGGGACCGCTGTTCTGTACAGCATGCCGTCTGGGCATTTCACTAAACGAGAAGTGTGCAGAACCAGTTGCCTGCCACCTTTTCAGGATCTGTAACAGATACAAAGAAAGAAAACAATTCAGGCTAAATTCCTTCCCCCACTTTGCGAACTGCTCGTCTATCCCGTGAACTGTCGAAAAGCAGAGTCCTTGTGCAGGTGTTTCTGAGATGAAGATATAGAATTTCCTGCCCTTTAGTTTCTTGACTAGTATTTTTTTTTTTTTTTAATTTGGTCATCCTCCTTGAAAAGCTCCCAGTTCTGATGGGTTTTGCTATTTTAAGAGCATCACCTAGAAGCCTGCCCCATTTCCAGCAGGTTGAAAAGAGGAGATTCCCACGTGGCTTCTCTTAAAAAAAAGACAGTCCTGATTGAGAACGAATTTCTTTACCTCTGAAAATGGCTCCCACCTCTGAGGTATTCGTCTCAAATAATAGGTTGTCAGTCACTTTGTTTTTTAAAGTTTTTATTTTCTATTGGAGTGCAGCCGATTAACAGTGTTGTGGTAGTTTCGGGTGGACAGCAAAGGGATTCAGCCGTACATACACACGTGTCCATTCTGCCCCAGACCCCCTCGCATCCAGGCTGCCACACAGCATTGGGCGGAGCTCCCTGTGCCGCTCAGCAGGCCCTTGGTCGTCCGTTTCCAGTAGAGCAGAGTGTACATCCATCCCGAGCTCCCTAACTCTCCCTTCCCGCCCTCCGTCCCCCAGCCGCCGTACGTTTGTTCTCTGAGTCTCTGTTTTGTCCCTAGGTTTATTTGTATCGTTTCTTTTTAGACTCCACACGGTAGGGATATCCTATGCTGTTTCTTGCTCTGTATCAGTCACGTGATTTAGATCACTCCTTCCCCAGGCATCTGTGAGCACCTTCCTTGTACCAGACCTTGTTGTAGGTGCAGGAAAGCCTCAGTAAACAAAGCAGACAGGAATTGCTGCCCTGGGGGGGCTCCTACTCTAGTCCTTCAAAGCATGCATTCTGCCTGGGACACTTAGGACCCCCGAGGACCCACAGAGCCCGAGGGCGGCTGTTGCCACGCCGCCAGGGCACAGCCGCTGGCCCGTCTTTCCGTTCCTGTGCCTCAGTCCTCAGGCCTGAGTGACTGCACTTGCTCTCCCGTTTGATCCATGTCAGTGTGCACTTTCGGGTGTGGTGGATGGTCCCGAGGAGAGCAGAGGGCGTGCTGTGAGTCCCTCCTCGGGGACTGTCCCCTGTTCAGCCAGTCACACGTTCCGCAGCTGTTTACCCAGAGCACCCGCTGTGCTAAGTGCTGGACATGCAGAGACGAGTCAGACACGGTCCCTGTCTTCACGGTGCTCGTGAGGCAGGAGAAGGAATAGAAGAGTAAGAGGAGACGTGACAAATGCAAGGAGACAAGGCCAGGCGACAGGAAGGAAGCTGCGACGTGTCCCCAGGGTCTGGGAGAGCGCCAGGTGCAGAGTCGGAGCTCAGGGATGTTTCTTGAGTGGACGAAAGAAGGAATATATCAGAGATGAGGCCCATCTTCTCAGGGGAAGTGTTGTCTTCCCAGGAGAAGCTGCAGTAGAGGGTGGGGAGAGAAGAGATTCCAGGCCATGGGCGTAGCAGATGCAGAGGGCCCAGGAATACCCGGAATACGGATCCGCCCACCCAGTTCTGTGTCCAGGGAAGGCCACCTTCCCCAGTTCCTTCTTCCGTTTGGAGGGTCCTATGCCACTGTGTTTTAGGAAATACATTTCCAGCACCCCGAACGGGAAGGGCACCTCTGACCTCATAGAAGTGACTGGCATCTTGTCGGGTACACAGAGACCGGGTGACTGGGATTGCGGTTCCAGAAGCAGGAGTTCAGGTGATTAACCAGTCCTCTTTCCTCCCGCTTCCCAGAAGCACAGGCACACCGTCCCCCCTCTCTCCGATCCCTTCTCCGGCCAGCTCCATAGGGTCCCAGTCAAGCGCTGGCAGCGTGGGGAGTGGGGCGCTGCCCGCCACCATCAGCACCCCGGTCACCATCCAGAACATGACATCCTCCTACGTCAGCATCACTTCCCACGTCCTTACCGCCTTTGACCTGTGGGAACAGGCTGAGGTCCTTACCAGGAAGAACAAAGGTAAGTGGTTCTGTGGTGGTGGTTACCGGGCCATGGGGATTGGGCGGGGGATAACATTGCGTGTTCCCTTCGGTGTTTTGCCCTTTTTGTTGTTATTTTAAATTATAGGTGATTTACAATGTTGTATTAATTTCTACTGTAGAGCAAAGTGATCCGGTTACCCATATATATTTTCTTTTATTCTTTCCCATTATGGCTTATCGCAGCTTGCAGAACATAGTTCCCTGTGCTCTAGAGTAGGACCTGGTTGTGTATCCATTCTGTGCGATACGTAATGGTTTGTGTCTGCTGCTGCTGCTGCTGCTAAGTCACCTCAGTCGTGTCCGACTCTGTGCGACCCCATAGACGGCAGCCCACCCGGCTCCGCTGTCCCTGGGATTCTCCAGCAAGAGCACTGGAGCGGGCTGCCGTTTCCGTCTCCGTGCACGCGTGCATGGTTTGCGTCTGCTGACTCCAAAGCCCGACTCCACCCTCCCTCCCCTCCCCTCCCCCTTGGCGACCGTAAGCCTGCTCTCTGTGCCTGTGAGTCTGGTTCTGTCTCATAGGTGAGTTCATCTGGCATATTTTAGATTCCACGTCAAGTGATGGCATGTGGTGTTTGTCTTTCTCTGGCTGACTTACTCACTCAGTGTGATAATCTCTAGGTGCACCCATGTTGCTGGATGGCATTATTTCATTCTTTTTTATGGCTGCATAGTGGTCCATTGTAAATATATACCACATCTTTATCCACTCATCTGTGGGGGGACATTTAGTTTCTTTCCATATTTTGGCTCTTGTGAATGTCTAGGTGCATATCTTTTTTTTTTTTTTTAAAGAAAAATATTTATTTTTAACTGATTGATGATTGCTTTACAGTATTGGTTTGATTTCTGTCGTGCATCATCATGAACTGACCATCTGGGTGCATATATCTTTTTGAGTTAGAGTTTTGTCCAGATACATGCTCAAGGGTGTGGAGTTGCTAGATCATATGGAAATTCTGTTTTTAGCTTTTTGAGGAACCTCCATACCGTTTGCCACAGTGACTGCCCCAACACAGTCCCACCATCTGTTCAGTGTTTTGAAGAAGAGGAAGTTGTAGCTATTTACTCTTCTCACATTTTCTCCATTCTGTCACAGTTCTTCCTTGAGATGGATTTCTGTGACTTGATCTTGGCAAAATTAAATTAGAAGTGGCTTCTGCACCATGCCCCTTTGGAAGTTTTGGTATCACTGGTGGTGGTTTAGTTGCTAAATCATGTCCGACCCTTGCAACCCCATGGACTAGGGTCTCTGCCTGGCTGTTCTGTCCATGGGATTTTTCCAGGCAAGAATACTAGAATGGGTTGCCCTTTCCTTCTCCAGGGGATCTTCCTGACTTGGGAATTGAACCCAGGGGCTTCTGTACTGCAGGCAGATTCTTTACCAGCTGAGCTACGAGGGAAGCATTTGGTGTCATTATTTCCCCCTGACCTGAAGTGCTAGCAAAAGGGCAAATCGAGTGCAGAAGGAAAGGCATCAGCTCTCGGCAGGAACAGCGCGTTTGACGCGGGAAGTGGCGTCACCTGCAATACTGAGTTTATTGTTTGTTTCCAGTGTATGTTAGGAAAGATGGTTAGCAACGATATAGGAAACTACAGCTTAGTGAACAGTCTTGACTCTTGTTTAAGAAGAAGGCCCTTGGAGAAATCCAAGGTTTAGGAGATGATCGATCATCCTATCAGAGGAACTGTTTGGTGGCTGTGACCATTAAGTAAAAGCATATCTGAAAATGCCAGATGAAAGCCTGGACTTACTCTTGCCTGGCTGTAGAGAAGCAGTCAGCCAGCTGGCTGTGGCCATTGAATTTCCTCACAGCCTCTTGAAACTTCATTTTCTTTCTTAGCAAACTAATGAGGCTTTTTTTTTTTTTTTTTTTTTAAACATGTTGGATATTTTCATTTGTTTTCATTCATGCATCCACTGATCCCAAAAGTATGGTGTGCCAGGCATTATAGAGTCAGTGCTGCAACAAACGTAGTTCCTACTGCAGAGATGTGGAGAATTAGCAAACCGTTCCAGTAGATTGTGATTTAAAAATTTTTTTTTGCTGTGCTAGAGGAAGTACAGAGTACTGTGGGGATCACGTTTCTGGAACCCTGACTTCTTTGACTTTGTATGTTTTTATTTTTGCCTGTCCGAGTGTGTTTACGTGGTTTTGGGTTTGCTTTGTTCGCAGAATTCTTTGCTCAGCTCAGCACAAGTGTGTGCGCGCTGGCCCTCAACAGCAGTTTGATGGATCTGGTGCATTATACAAGACAGGGTTTCCAGCGGCTAAAGCAAGTAACCAAGACACCTTAACGGAGGCCCAGGTGGATTCGATGCCTTGGGCACTATTTTGCACATTGGAAGCCTCAAAACAGTCCAGACATTTGTCTCCTTAGAACACCAAGCTCGAGAGAAGCACCACGAGACGGCCAGGACGTTTGCTCACTGAAACTCGAGGACTATGGAATCGTTGGTTGGACAGGATGGTTTTGCAGAAGCAGAGAGGAAGGAGGCTGGCCTGAGAGATGCTCTTGCCTTTCCTAACTAAAGGATGGAAGTGCAATGTAGCCTGAGTGGGCGTATTCTTGGTCTAGAAACATTTCCATATTTTTTTTAACCAGCAGGATGCGAATGAAATGAGGAGAAGCAGTTTCAACTCTGAAATCAAATTCACATCATCTCAGTAGCCACATTAGTTCATTCCCAGAAGGAAATTTTTTTTTTTTAAACAAGTGAGTTGTGGTATAGGGTTTTGTGGGTAATTTGTTTTTTTAAGTTGTGGGGGGAGTATTTGTTTAATAAATTCTAATGGTCATCTATAAAACATGAGTTGTGGAGGACTCTGCTATACCTCCTTTCTGCCAGTGAACAGTGGCTCTGATGATACCAGGTATTGTCCTAATATACAAAGTCGGAAGCACCCCCTGTTGCCTGGACACTGCGGGTGCAGCCCGGCTCTGAGTTCTCCGCTCCTGTGCTGGAAGGCGGCCCTGAGGGAGCTACAGCATCTGCATCTCTGCCCGCATCTCCGCCTCCATCACCCCCCGCATCTCCACGTGCCGCGTGCTGCAGAGGGCCTGGTGCCGCCGTTCCCACCCCCTGCTCCAGCGAAAGGCAGTCACATTGACTGTATTCTGCATTTTCTCCTTTGGGGAAGAAGGGAACCAGCACTTACCCGTGACCAGAGGGTTGAAATGCTTCTTAATTTTTGTGAAGTAGAGCTGGACTTTGAGGTGCTGCTCTGTGGCCTAGTTATGTGGACACTTACGTTGTCTAACCGACTCAGAGTTTTGTCAGCGAACAAAGAAAAAGGAAATCTACTTCTTAGAAAGGCTATATTTTTCTGCTACGAATTACTTTATATTTATAGCAAAACTAGACTTTGAGAGCCCTTGATTGTCTTTGTCTAGGCGAAATTAACTCCCTGAGAGGCTGTGGAGATTTGGGGTAGTTAATTAGACTTTAAAAAAAATAATAATAATAAAGTCACCGCATGCCTTCACTCCAGAGTGCACACTGTCAACTGGATTTGATTAGATTGAAGAGGATCTGTGGCCTTCCTGCAAGTTGTTTTTGTCAGATTCTATACATTAAGCCACGTTTATTTTGAATGACCTAAAAGTGGGGGAAAAAAAGAACAACAAAAATAAGAAACCCCAGAAATTCCCACATATCCATAAGCACAGATTTTTTTTCATTGAAACTTTGAGGGTTGTTATTGGAAGCATTATTATGAATGTAGTATTTTTAGAAGCTAATTCTTTTTATCCCTTTTAGAAGTAGAATTTGCACATGTATTACAATTGAGGAGTGTTACCGCTACAATTGGTTTTTCTTCCTTCCTTCATCCCATTCCACTCCCCTGCGTGTTGTTTCCTCGCAAGCGTGTTGGACTTGTCATATTTATTTATTAGTGAAGAAAGGCGTGCCATCTTTATTTATAATGAAGAGGTCTGAAGTCCATACGATGAATGTAAGAACTTTCTTGGTCATTTGATAACTATGTAAAAGGGATGTACAGAGGACGGGAGTGATGCTTATTTTTCGCAATATAAATTGTTTGTGTGAAGCTGTTCCTTCCATGTCGTTTATTATCCAGCCTGTTCTTCGGTTATGGCCAGCTTAGGTTAGAGTGAGAGAATTACAGCAGCAGTAATAACTGATGCATGATCCTGATGGACCCACGTCATCTATTGCTGCTGTAAGGCAGAGCCATTGTCCTTTTTGAACTACTCATTTAAAAAGCAGCCTGTTACATGAACAGTAATTGCCTGGAAGGTCGTGTGCTTGCATCACTGAGTGTCCATCTCTGTGTAGGAGACGAGACACCAGAGTCAGGCTTCTGTGGTTACTAAACACCTTCTTTCCCGTCTTACTCCCTTGGTCATTCCCGGCCCCTTCACCTCATCACTCCCCAGGACAAGCCACCTGTCAGTATAGAAGGGTGTGTTCCTAAAGACAGGCTCTGCTCTATGCAGACCACTCTGAGTGTGTGTCTCATCAGGAGCCGAGTGCCCCTGAACTGAAGACATTTCCAATCAATTTCCCAGCCATTTCTAGAAGAGGCGATTGCTTTTTCAGCAGCCTTATTCTGTGTGTGTCTTTTCCACCCTGACCTTTATATGAAGATTTTATTTGTCCCTTGCAGAGATCAGTTTGTACTATTTTGATCATGGAGTATTTCTGATTCTTAACTGCAACATGCATTGTACCCAGAAGAATTCTTAATGGCAACTTTTAAAATAGAGTATGTAAAAGGGTAATGGCTGATAAATCCTTAATGTTCATAATGTCTTTTCACTGTTACAGTTGTATATAGAAACCTAAAGGATTTTTAAGTCATATGCACTTTTTCAATGCATGCTTAATTTCCCAAAGGCAAAATTTGTACTGCAGTAGATAATTGAAGGGACTAGATTATAAAATTAAGCCTTTGAATATGTGAAGTTCTCATAACAACCATAATAGTACACACTTCACAGTGAGGCAAATGCAAAACATCTTGCGTGGAAAATGGAGTGTAAAAATTTTGCCTTTGGCACTACAGTTTCGTGTGTGTATGTGTGTGTGTGTGTGTGTGTGTGTGTGTGGCTGTCAGTCTTTACTAGGAAATGGAAGAACACTGTTTTACTTATAAAACGTTCAATGTTTCTGTCCTTCCTGGAGATAATTAAAATGTGAATCACTGAATTTAAGGTTTTAGCCAGACTGAGGGCCCTGATAAACAATGAAAGACATTTCCCTGAAATTTACCAAATTACACTGGGTTAAGAATGTGAAAACGTTGGCCATGTGCCATCTATGGTAGACGATGGGAGGGTCCACCTGGCATGGTATCAGGCGTAGAGCTACTGCAGGATGACTTATCTGATGCTGCGATTTAACCTCAATACTGAATGGAAAAAGCATCTTTAACAAAAGGACCTTTATTTTACAGTCTGTTTTGACCAAAATGTTTAGCTATTTCCCCAAGACACACTGGACCACATTTATCTTCCTCATTCTGTGTCCTTTAATTCCAAATCTTGGGATGTTTAGAAGCTAAGAAACTACCCTTCTGGCTAAAAACTTGCCTTAATTGGTACCTCAAATATTAATTTCAGTAGGATGAAGACCTTACTATTTTGTGATCCCTGTTCAATAATTTTTAGAAGCAAAAAAACACAAACCATTGTGCCCTCCAAAATGAACAGAACTCTTTACCGCTAATATATGAAAGGAAATGTGTGTGTGGACGTGCATACAGAGAGTAAGAGGCTGGCTGAATTGGATATATTTATTGTGCCTTTGTTGACCGAACCGAATTTTGGAAAAATGCTATATTCATTTTGCCATAGCTTTAAGAGACATCAGGTGGCACTCGTACCTTTTTCTCTTCTGTTCTCATAAAGTTGGAGGTGTATTTGTGCATCTTTTATGTAAATGAATCAAATTAGGCTCTGATTCCTTACCTCCCACCAGAGTCTACTTTTTGCTCAAGGATTTATTTTCCCAGACACTACACAAAACCTGTGAAAAACGTTGTCGCTCCATCTATTACACTCTTTGCTGCCGATCAGCAGTATTTAAATGTTGCTGGAATATCTGGCTGCCTTTCAGAAACACAAGCATAGATATGCTCATTGTGGTGGGGGCGGGCGGCAGGGCGGGCGGCAGGGCGAGCGCGGTACTTGGGCCCTTTTTCTCTTTCTCTGGTGAGTTGCCTCTTTTGTTTTTGGTTCTACTTAGAATTTGTGGATTTTTTTCCCCGCTATAGTTTTCTTTTGTCATTTTGTTGGTGGGAGGAGGTGGAGTGGCAGAGTGGTATAGGGGATTTTCCAACAAACGTGACAAGCGGTATTTTTACCATATGAACTTCAACTACTCAATCCCCTGTGTCAGTCACCGAAAATCTGGGAATGAATTGTGACCACTGGCCATGTTCATTAGTTCTTATTTATGAGGAGTTGACAAGCACCGTCTACCACGTCTCTTAGGGTGGCTGTAAATTTCCCACTGTCCCAGGGAAAGACATTATATTCTGTTCCGTGGTGTGCTGGATAGCAACAGGTACTGTGATGGGTTGAGAAGTTGCCTGTATTTCTCTGCCCAAGAGGACAGGCAGGAAACTTAGAGCCCCCTGGAGCCAAGATATTATTACTCTGTCGGCCTGAAAGGACAAGGGAGTAAGACCACTGAGGGTGGCCACGCTGTGCTGGTCAGACCAGGCAGTGGCTGACCTAAGCAAGGTAACTTGCTTTGCTCAAAAGTAGATGTTGAAGCGATGCTTAATACAGGCAGTATTACCTTCTGTTAATTAACTTTTGTTTAATGACAGAAGGCAGGATCCGCCTTTTGTTCAGGCCATTGACATGTATTGTTAAGACGGCACACCCCCTCCTCAGATATCAAGTGTACACTGTTCGTGTTGGTGTGTGTGTGTATACACGTGTGTCCCAAATTGTGTGTGTGTTTCTTCTGAATGTGATCATGTTTTGGATGATACCTGAGCAGGGTTGCCTTTTTTTTTTTAATTTATTACCATTATATATTATATTATATATTTTTTGCTTTCTTGTAACTTTAGAGGAAAGTCAAATCTTGGTATTATTAAAATTGTGTAAAAAAGAATAAATCGTCCAGTCGATCAATGAAGATCGCTGGTCTATCTCTAAAATAATATGAACTTTTCTTTAATTATTGTGTAATAAGGTGCCAGCTATCTAGTCCACACAGTGATTCTGTACGTAGATAGGGAAGCAGTGACATGCCCCGTGGGAAGTTGTGCAACACAGAGAAAAGGAGGACTCTGTGTGTTTTATCTACTTCAGCAATGGAACTGCGACCTGGGGCTTTTGTGAATAAAATTTAGCTGCCTTGTATAGTCCTTTGAAAGAGACATACGTGATCTGTGAGAATTATAGTTTTGTTTTGTTTTTTTTTTTTAGAAGAAAAATTTGCAAAAGATCTTTCCAAAGATAATGTGCCACAGATCTTTTGTTTGTTGTTCTCTGTAATGAGGATTCATTGCTGTTTAAAAAAACGTGTAATTGACTTGTTCGTCTTCAGATTCTTTACTTTTCATTAGAGGATCGAGCTGTAAAAAAAAAAAAAAAAAATTAATAAAAATTTAGAGAAATCATTGGCGTGGAATGCATACTTTCACTTTGCCTGTAATTGTAAAGGAATTCCCAAACTTGCTGTAGGTAGTTGCCACTCACAGCCCAGGAGAGTCTCATGTGGAGTAACTTGCCCATACGCACAGATCTCCTTCACAAACGAGCCTGAGAGCACCGGAGTCAGGTCTCTTATCCTAACATCAGCTGCCAGGTGCAAGTGACCAGATTGGCCTGTGTAGTTTGCAGGGTGTGGGTGGACCTATTTGTAGAATGTTGATATTGGAAAGACTCTTAAGGCGATCTGGTGTCCCTTCCCTTTGCCACTCCAAAAGGAATACTACTCTGCATGCTGAAATATGACTGCTAATTCAGCTCCTGGCTCTCTGGTCTGCTGTGTGACCACGGGCAAGTTAGTTAACCTGTCTGGGCTTTTCTCATCAACGTGAACCGATTTGGTATCTACTTAGTAAGGTAGGAGCACGTTAGATGGTGTACTGAGTGCTTAGTCTAGTGCTTCTGCCTTAAACACTCAGACTGGTGGCTTTTTTAAATGTCCTCCTTCCCTTCTCTGTACCACAGTATTCCCACAGGTGACCTTTCAGTCTGTGACTGAACACCGATAAAGACCTTACTACCCACATCTCCTACTTTGATATTTTGTTCTTCCTTACGTTAGGCTGACCTCTACTTTTATCAGTCCTCGTGAAAAAAACAGGGACCTACCTACCCTTGGCAAGCTTACAGTAGAGTTGACAGCCAGCAATGACGGTGGTAAGTGTGCAGTGACAAGTGGGGGAAAAGGGGGTGATGTAGCCCTGATTAAGAGAAGCTCAGACAAGAGCAAGAACTAGGCCTTAAAACATGGGTCTTAATTTTCACAAAGCCTTGCCATGTCATAGCTTGTCTCTTACGAATTTTCCGTAGTTGTTCATTGTATGTTCGTGGCCAGTTTATGTAATACCAACTACCCTGCTAAACACTGAGATTATCTCTAACTTGGAGTTAGTATAAAGGATGCTTCCACAGCCATCCCTGAAGCAAGCTAGTTGGGCAGATTCAACAGTATTTCCCCATATTTTATGTAAAATAGGTGCATGTATATTTCACCCCTAAAAACATCAGCGTGCATTTCCGAATGCAACGTCGTACATCTTGAATTCTTTTTTCCCTACGTGTCCTCCTATTAGTGTTGCTAACTTCAAGTCTGTGGTGAGGATACAGTCGTCAAAACTCAGGCTTTTCCCTGTGCCAACCATGCTTCACTTAGAGCTTTTAGCATACATTGATAATCTGATCCTTTACTAACCACGGCCATTATGTTTGGAAAACATGAAAAGGAAAAAGTGACCCAGTTTGATCGGTGGGAAATCTGATACCTTCATTTACATCGTTTTTCGTTACAAATGAAGTTGCCATTTGTAGTGCAGAGATTACGGGGTTACCGATACTCTAGACCCAGTTCAAGAGCCTAGCTGGATAGATACGGATAAGTTTTCATTTAAGTCATATGGAATGAGTTCACCACTAGGAAGGGTTTCATTAATGAAGGAAGAGGATGCTGAGCAGTTTAAAAAACAAAAAAAGGAACAAATTATTCCTCCAGGATATTCATCTTTTTCCTTTTGATTTATTATATATATTCAGGATGTTAACCTCTTACTATGTTGTTAATACTTCTCTCCAAATTATCTTTTGCCCTGCGGTTTTTATAGCATTTTTAAACAAAGTTTCTTGAGTCTTAAGTAGGCCAACTGATACCAACGTCTTTGCAGTTTCTGCTTTTGGTATCTCAAGGTACGTAAGGACAGTTTGCCAGACACTGGAAGACAAGTTTACTACTCGTGATCACCGGCAGCAACTCGAAGGTAAGACACAAAACCCCTCTGTGTGTCCTTTGGTCTTTTCATACGTATTTAGGCACTTTTGGAGCCTCAGTTATTTAAATGAGTATTTGTTCACTATTTGCCATGATTGTCGGAAATGTGAACTGTCACAGTCCAGGCCGCTTTAAATTAGGACCCCTAAGTGGTGGTCAAAACTCTTCAATCCATTTTAAACAGCTCTGAAGGCCTGCGGGTCTTTACCCAAATATAATCAGAGGTTTATCTGCTGTTCTGGCTGTGATTAGATAACTGTACCTATCTAGCGTGTTTTGTCTTAGGCTTCTTTCAGTGTTTGTGGTTTCTCCTCAGACCATGCTCAGCTGAAAGCCAAAACTCTAGCAAGACATCTAGGCTCTGATAATAAAGACCTGTGCCCTTTGGACAGACTAGAGGGTGGGCCTTGAATACTTTGTAAACACAGTTCTATTATAGCTTGAAAAGACCATGTGCCTGCTTCAGATAAGTGCTTTATATCACCCTTCTCTACTTCTGGGGCCCAGCCCCAAAATCTCTAGGAGACAGAAACAATTATGGGTTTGTATCTCTCCACTGCTAAATATTCCTGTAAATTATCACCTGTGCCCCAGCCCCGCCACTCATACATTTCTACGTATCTGCACACTGCTGTTGGAAGACCAATTGTACTCAGTTGCATGGGCTTTAGGAAAAGGTCTTTAGTTAACTATTCAACTCCCTGCTTTCTCATCTTTGTTCTGTAGCCTCTGAAGAGAGTCCTCCTCCTGCAGGTAGGACTTGGTACACAAGGTCACAACTGAGTACTTACAAGCATCTCAAGGGAATAAGTGACTGGGCGGAGTGGTTTTGCAGCTCTCCGAAGCCTACATATCTATAAGTATCATTTTTGGAATTTTTACATTTATTTTTGGCTGCGCTGGGTTTTTGTTGCTGTGTGAGGGCTTTTCTGTAGTTGCGGCGACCGGGGGCTACTCTCTGGCTGTGTACGCAGGCTTCTCACTGCAGTGGCTTCTCATTGCCGAGCACAGGCTCCAGGCACGAAGGCTGCAGTAGCTGGGCGCTAGGGAACAGGCTCAGTAGTTGCGGTGCACAGGCTTACGTTCCTTCCCGCACGTGGGGTCTTCCAGACCAGGGATCGAATCCGTGTCCCCTGCATTGGCCGGCAGATTCTTTACCACTGAGCCACCAAGGAAGCCCCATTTTGTAAGTTTTTAAAAGATTGTTTTCAAACTGATTTGCAAATAGTCAGATGACACAGAACCACAGAGGAAAAAACGTCTAAAAGCAAATCAACTTCATCCCTTCCTCCCCAGAGTAAACCACCATCAAGTCTGATGCATCTCCTTCCAGGACCTTTGGGCACTTAAAACATTATTTTTAAACACAAATTTAGATGAACTATATTCAGACTTTTCCCCACTTTATGTCGTCTATGTTAACCATTTTGGCTGTAAAATATTGTGCAAGTAAAGATAAACCATTTACTTAAACATTATCCCTTTATGCACACACGCCACCTCGGTGTGTTCGTCATTCACTCGTGACTCGTTGTGATCCCATGGACGGTAACCCACCAGGCTCCTCTGTCCATGGAATTCGCCAAGCAAGAATGCTGGAGTGGGTAGCCATTCCCTTCTCCAGGGGATCTTCCCGACCCAGGGATCGAACCCGAGTCTCCTGCATCGCAGGCAGATGCTTTATCATCTGAGCCACCAGGGAAGCCCTTACAAGTGTTACTACAGGATAAATTTCTGGAAGGGGGAATGTCTGGGTCAAAAGACGAATTAAAGAATTTGTTACCAAACCACTTACCCCAAAAACTCTTATACCAATGTGGATGAGCTTACGTTCTTGCCCACTTCGATTGCAAAGTAAAAGTCTTTACTACCTCAATTTGCATTCTCTGACATCTGAAATTAACCATTTTGCCACAAACTCATTTGGCCAGTGGCATTTGATTCTGTGGAGTGTGTAGTCCTATATTTAGCTCATTTCTGTGAGATTATCTTTTCCTTCTCATTTGTAAATTAATCATTTGTAAATTAAGAAACTTGGACTAGGTTTTTGATTACATGACTCTTCCCAAATCTGTTCTGTTGCCTGTACCTCGGGAGACATCACAGGCCGCTTAACAGCATTTCCCATCGTTTCTAACACTGAAGGCCAGGGCCAATGCCTGAGTGACTGAGACTCCATTCACATCACTGACATGGGTCCTTAGGGTTTGAAGCTCTTCATCTTTTTGGTCCAAGCAAATGCCATTCATCCTGGACGGAACTGGAAGCTGTAAAATACTGGTGAAGTTTTGAAGCCCACTGGAGGTACAGGATGAGTTTCACTATAGGTTTCTCTGTGGCCCACATGGATCTAGTCTAAAATCTCACTGTGATATGTCACTCCTGTGCCTTACTTGACTAGTCCTATTTCCTTCCTTCACTGGGTCTTCTTTGTTGCACAGAACAACAACTTTGCCTAGTTGTGGCGAGTGGGATATACTCTCTAGTTGTACGTGGGCTTCTCACTGTGGTGGCTTCTCGAACATTGGCTCGAGGTGAGCAGGCTTCAGAAATTGCAGAGGTGGCCCACGGGCTTAGTTGCTCCTCAGCATGTGGGATCTTCCTGGCCCAGGGATTGAGCCTGTGTCTTGTTGCAGTGGAAGTGTGGCATCTTAGCCACTGGGCCACCAGGGAAGCCACTCTTTGGATTTTAAATAAAGGTGAAAGACAAGGGAAGACTAATCTTTCATCCCTGTGAGGTTTTTCTCCCACCCATTCAGAATGCACGTTGGCATAAAGCGTACGTCAGAGTGCCCAGCTTCTGAACCACATGTCGCTTCTTCATGCGGGTGACAGGTAACTTCAAATCAAGTATTTTTCCATTCAAACATCTATTGTCCTGGCCCTCAGTGGCACTCGCTAACCTAGATGCTATTTTAAAGCCAACCACTGTGGCTACACTGATCAGATTATTTCAAGCTGGACAGCATGGCATAAGCCAGCTTATCTGTTAGGCAGAGGACAACAGCCCTCTTATGCCTGTGTATTGGTCCTGAATTCCCCACAGCAAAGCAGAGCCACCTTGCCTTTTTTCCCTTCATTCACTACATCCATGATACCTTCCCATCCCCTTTGCACAACAGACCTGGACAGTGAAACATGGTCAGAACGTGTGTTAAACCTTGTGTGCCGTGTACTTTCCGTAGTCGTTTTTTGGCTGTGTTGGGTTCTTTGTTGCTGACCCCGGGCTTTCTCTGGTTACACAGCGAGAGGGGGCTTCTCGCTAGTTGCAATGAGCAGGCTTCTCATTACAGTGGCTTCTCTCGTTACAGGCTCTGGAGCATGTGGGCTCAGTAGCTGTGGTGCACAGGCAGAGCTGCTCTGGGATATTCCAGGATCAGGGATCAAACCCGTATCCCCTGGGTTGGAAGGTGGATTCTTTACCACTAGTCCAGCAGAGAAGCCCCGTGGTGTATATTTTTAAAAACCTTTCAAATTAGTCATTTCATTATCGTGCTTTACAGATGATAAGATTTAGGCTCATCTGTCCATGGTCAAACAGCTAGTAATAGATGAAACTCAGGTTATGATATAGATCTTGATTGAAGTTAGAAACTTTGCTTAGAAGGAACTGAAGGAAATGACTTTTATAAGCTTTTAAAATGTCATCCACAACCAGTATCCTAACAGTTAACATTTAATTATTTTTGAATTTTGCTAGAGACAATAAGGAAAACTGGATTGTGAGCAGGAATTAGGTTTTATAAAGCAGGAAGTCCTGAGAATCTTGCCGTCATAGAAACTTAAGGAGCACGACAGGAGGGACCCTGTCTGATGTTGTTATACGTGTTGTCCTGTGGGTTTTCACCATTTACCAGAACTAGTCAAGACAGCAGTATACTTCCAGTGACTGCTGAGATTGACAGGTTTTCTTCTTAATAAAGAGAAATAGGGACTGGTACTCCAATGGTTAGGACTCTGCCCTTTCACAGCCAGGGAACTAAGATCTCTGGTTCTTAATTTAAGTGGTACAGCCAAATTTAAAAAAATAAGAGTAATAAATAAATAAGAGTATAAATAGATAGAGTATAAATAAATTAGAGTAAATAAAAGTAAACTTTGATGTGATAAACCCTTAAAGAAATTAGCATAAAACTTTTAAAGTCATGAACAATGTAAAGTAACCTGTAAAGGTTAAAGTACCAGCAAATTTAAAATAGCTATAACAGGCAGCAGCATGAATTCCCCTTGGGTCCTCCAAGTTTCACAGTAAAGGGAGCAGATAAACCTTTAACTCAGAAACTGAAGACTTTGAGGGCTTTGAGTATCTTGGGCCCCAGCTGGACTCCGCTCACTTTCATCAGTGTCTATGCAAAACCACTATCACGATCTGTCTTGTCAAGTTACCTGAATGTCATGTACTATATTTATTTCCTCATCTGTAACAAAAAAAAGGGGGTTGAAATAAATGGTATCCTAAAGTCTACATAGTAAAAATATTAATAATCAAACATTTCCCTATTAAACATGAGTTAAAAGACCACTGTCCTTCAAGATCATCATCAGGGTGGGGGCGGATAAAGTGGGGTTCTACACACTTGATCACAAGTTTATAAAATCGTCTTTAAAATTGTAGAACTAGACAGGCAAGCATACACACAACCCTACTTTATGATAGTTTTTCTGGGAAGACTTAATACTCTTCACATAAATCACCAGACTTGGTTCCAAAACAAAGGCAGAGGATAAAAACTGTCCTCATAGAATAGTAGTATCTCCATAAGTTGTTTTGGCAGTGATGACATCAGATTAATAAAAATTTCCACATATGAATCCTTTGAAAGGTGACAATTCATTACCACATTTTAAAAGTTCTGATGCATGCTTAAAATTGTTTTAGTTCTCTAATATCAATTTCTCTCCTATCCAGTGTGTATCCTGAAGTCAAATAAACTGTGTATCACCTACCCTAAATCTTATACCCCCTTATCCACCCAACTGGTAACAATTTCATGTATTGTAGAGTAGAATTACTGTATAGTCAAGTGTCACAGGTGGATGGTCCGGCCTCTCCATTTGACTGAAGCAGTAAATCCGCCGCAGGCCGGCCCATCCATCATGCTTCTCCTGCTTTGTACTCAGGCGTGTGTGTATGTACATATACACACAGACACATAACATGATCATTTTAGAAACATGTCAAGAGAGCAAAATTCCTTGTTGGGTAAATGCACTGTGCTGAGGCCTAAGAGGTTAGGGAAATTTCAAATTTCACATACGTACTGGGTTGGCCAAAGAGTTCCTTCTACCCTGATTTCCTGAAGCTACATCTTTACTTCACAAATACACATTCCTTAATCCAGTGGCTGGCCAGGTTCCTTCCTGAGCTCAATTTCGTCACGATCTTTAATGTGCCTAGTGCTCTCATTGCTTGAGAGCCCAAGAGCCTGGGGCAGCTGAGACCCATTCTCCTCAAGTTTTACAGCTCTCTACAGGCATATTTACAAAGTGTTACCTGAAAATACCAGGAACCTCCAGACATTCCATTTGTGTGCAATTCATTAAAAAGAATTTACTTTCGTTCCACTGGTAAGAATTGTTTACTCCTCTGGCTGTCGTTTGAAAGGATGTGGTAAGTTTGAGTCAACAGAACTGTCTCTGGCCTTTTCTGCCCCATCTTCACAGGCATTAGCCACTCCGCAGGTGTAAACCTTTAGCCACAAGATGTTGAGTATGTAAAGTCGATGAGATCCGAAGCACAAAAACTTGGCTCGATTATAATGCACCTCCAGGGATTAAGTAAAAAGCCTCAGCCAGGTTCTGAAGATTATTAAAAAAGGTAATTAGGAAAACACTTTGGACCTGGGCCTCAAACTGCACTCTGAGCTAAACGATGCAGGCACAACCTGAAGTGCACGTTCAAGCTCCTTATTAATGCCCTTTCCCCAGGTGCAGTGTGAGGAATGCACCACTAGAGAGCAGCCACTTCCTTGGACCATAAAGAAGGCTGAGCGCATTGATGCTTTTGACTGGGGTGTTGGAGAAGACTCTCGAAAAACCCTTAAACTGTGAGATCAAATCAGTCAATCCTAAAGGAAATTAACCCTGAATATTCACTGCAAGGACTGAAGCTCCAGTACTTCGGCCACTTGATGTGAAGAACAGACTCACTGGAAAAGACCCTGATGCTGGGAAAAATTGAAGGCAGGAGGAGAAGGGAGCAACAGAGATGAGATGGCTGGATGGCATTACCAACTCAGTGGACAGGAGTTTGAGCAAACTCCAAGAAAAGTGAAAGACAGGGAAGCCTGGCATGCTGCAGTCCATGGGGTCTCAAAGAGTCGGACACAAATAAGTGACTGACCAACCAAAAACTATTTCCTTTAGGGAAAGAATGCTGTTAGATACACTGGTTTAATCACAATGAGATACCACTTCACACCTGGGAGAATGGCTGTAATCAAAGAGACAAAGTGTTGGAGAGGGTGATGAGAAAGCAGAAACCTCCTACTGTACTGATGGGAATATAATATAGTACAGCCCCTGTGGATAACCATAAAAACCAGCAATCCCACTTGTGTAGACTCACCCAAGATACATGAAAACATGTTCACATGGACATGTTTATGAACATTCATGGCAGCATTCTGCGTGATGGCCCCAAACTGGAAACTGATCAACTGGTAAATGGCTGAACAATGTAAGACAGACTGTTCAGTATTAAAACGACTACAGTACAGATGAAATGAACCTCAAAACATTATGCTAAGTGAAACAGGTACAAGATGCTATATTTAGAGTTTGATTTCACTTACATGATATACTCAGAAAAGGCAAGTTTATGGACCGAAACCACATTAGTGGTTGCCTTGAGTGAGAAGCAGGGAGGAAAAGAGGGAGGGAGTGAAGACTGACCCCAAGAGGGGCTCGTGAAAATTTGGGGAGCATGATGAAAGTGAACTAAATCTGGGTTATGGTGATGTTGGCTCGTGTGTGATAGTCAATTCAGTTGTGTCCACCTCTTGGCAACACCATGGACTGTAGGCCACCAGGCCCCTCTGTCCATGGAGATTCTCCAGGCAAGAACACTGGAGTGGGTTGCCATGCCCTCCTCCAGGGGATCTTCCCGACCCAGGGATCGAATCCACATCTCTCATGTCTCCTGCGTTGGCAGGCAGGTTCTTTACCACTCGTGCCACCTGGGAAGCCCTGATTGATACAACTCTATATTTACTAAACCACAGATTGTAAACCTAGTGGGTCAGTTTTTTTATCGTATGAATTACAATTCAATAAATCTGGCCCCTAAGAAAGCACATTGATTTAGTACTGCATTAAAATACATAATGAAGAAATGAAGCGAGGAGGAGGAACCTAGAGGATTGTGTTAGAATGTAGTACAAATAGCCACTGTGTCGTTCAGTCCTGAGCTCTGGTCTCCATACAGGAAAAAAGATAATTGTTTGCAGACGAATAGGGGGAAATCAGGGAATTTAGGTAGGTACTTTATTACTTTTGGCCAAAAGCCAAAGCAGAAACTTTTTTTTTTTTTTTTAAACAAAGGGAAGTTGCAAAGTCTCAGAACACAAATATTTTCTGAATCTACATCAGTATTTTGAAGGGATTTAGCACACTGCTGTTAGAAGGTACTGGTGTATATAATAAAATCACATACTTGAGACATTCAGGGCAGAGAAGCACAAATAGACACAGCTATACCAAAGAAACTTAGTTTATGAATTAAAAACTCCCCATCTAAATTTGAGAAAGAACTTTAGGCATGACAAATATATGGGACCAAAAAGTTTAAGGTCTACTAAGATACTCAACAGATAAGTTTCACAGAGGGATGTAGTACTATATGGGCTTCCCCGGTGGCTCAGCAGTAAAAGAATTCACCTGCAATGCAGGGGACTAGAGTTCAAGCTCTCGGTTCAATCCCTATGTCAGGGAGATCCTTTGGAGAAGGGAATGGCAACCCACTCCAGTATTCCTGCCTGGGAAATCCCCTGGACAGAAGAGCCTGGTGGGCTACTGTCCACAGGGGTCGTAAGAGTCGGAGACAACTTAGCAAGTAAACCACCAGCACTGGTAAAATTTCTGGCCACTTAATCCTCACCCTTCCAAAAGCATAAACCAGCCAGGGCAAGTAGGATAAAAATTTTTTAACCTGTGCATAATATCCTAATCAAAATAGGTTTTTCAGGAACCCCACAATTTAAGCAGGTATGAGACCTCTGCAATGTTAATAATGACTGAGAGGGTATGTATGTGTATGAGCAACCAGTACGTGAACCACAAGAGCCAAGGGCACTCACTGAGAGATTCGGAGGTCCAGCCCCAGAGCAGCACTGGATGGTGGAAGGTGCTTGCCTTCTCTGATAGCAACAGGACAAAGGATCTGAGGCAGGTCTGAACGGGCTGGGTTTTCTGGGCCTCATCAACTAACCAGTGAACGCTCAAAACTAACCAGTTAAAGTTCAAATCGATGATAAAGCCCCTGAAGTTAAGCGTTAGTTGCTCAGTTGTGTCCGACTCTTTGCGACCCCATGGACTGTAGCCCTCCAGGCTCCTCTGTCCATGGAGTTCTCCAGGCAAAAATACTGGAGTGGGTAGCCATTCCCTTCTCCAGGGGATCTTTGAGATCTAGGAATTGAACCCAAGTCACCTACATTGACTGTCTGAGCTACCAGGGAAGCCCCTCAGGGAAGGGTTGATAAAGCCCCTAGAACAGATTGAATCAAATACACGTCTGAAAATACACCACTTAGAAACAAAATTCAGGACTTCTCTGGTGGTCCAGTGGTTTAAGAATCCATCTGCCAAGGCAGGGAACATGGATTCAATCCCTGGTCAAGGAAGATCCCACATGTCATGGGGCAACTAAGTTCATGGGCCATAACTACTGAGCCTGTCTGTGCTCTGGAGCCCATGAGCCATAACCACTGAGCACGGCACTCTGCAACAAGAGAAGTCACAGGAATGAGAAGCCTGCACACAGCAACTAGAGAGCAGCCCCTGCTCAAGGCAACTAAAGCAAGCCCGAGCATGGCAAAGACCCAGTAGAGCCGAAAACAACAAAAAAAATTAAAAAACTATTCCTTTAAATTAGCATAGATGTAAATCAGAAAACCTCAACACACACACACACACACACACACACACACACACACACACACACACACACACACATCCTTGCTGAAAACTAGTCACAATGTGTAATGTCAACATACTTCCCTCCAGTGATAGGTCAAAGAACCAGAAGAAAAAAACAGCCATAAACAGACAACTGAGAACACAATCAGCTAATGTGATATAAAACACAAATACAGAAACTGCATTACTACAACATAAGGCTTTTCAAGAATTCACAACAATCATGACAGAACCAAAAGAAATTAAGAAAAAAATATTATTTGGAATTTTAAAATATACTTCTAAACTCAAAGATCAAAGCAAAACATGGAATGAACATTTATAAAATACTTAGAAGTGAACATTAGTGAAAACAGTACAAGTAAAACCAAGTGGGATCCAGCAAATGATATTTTAAAAAGTAAATCTTACTTAAAATGACTTACACATCCTAATGGGTTGTATAACCACTAAGATACTGAATTGATAATTAATTTTTCCTCAAAAAAAAAAAGAGGTCAAGGTGGTTTTATACATAAGTTCTATTACATGTTGAATAAATGGATTGTTTCAGTGTTAAATAATTCAGAGAATAGAAGAGAAAGAATACTTCACCCTGTGTGTCACTTAGCTCCTGGTTAAGACAAACTGACCACTGGAGTAGAATAGAAAGTCCCACACATTTACTTACACAGAAACTGGCCATGTAGGAAAAGTCCCCAAAGAAAGGATGTTACTAAACAGTATGAAGAAAACTGGTCATCACATAATAAAAAATACCCAATAGTAAAAATAAAATTTCTCTCACACATACACAAATCAATTCCAGGTGGATTAAAGACTACATATGAGAAACTTTATTAGAATAAATGATAGATTTCTTAAGACACAAAAAAGAACATGTAAATACATTAAAGTTAAGTTTTCTGTACCAAAATACAAAGTGAAGAGATAAGCCACAAACTGAGAGAAGATAATGTGCAATAAAAATAAATGGAAAAATTAGTATCCTATTATGAAGAACTCTAAGGTAAACAAGGAAAAAATGGAAAAAAGGAGCATTTCACAGAAGAAACCAGTCGACTAATAATCATGGAAACATGTTCAACTCAACAATCAAGAAAATGCAAACTAAAGCCATAATAAAATATCATCTTACACTTAACAGATTGGCAAATGAATCATGTCTTACAACAGCAAGTAAATAATAAATCATTTTCCAAAATGGTTGTGTAAACTGGCAAAACCATTTTGGAAAATAATTTCACTATTTTATAAAGCTGATCAAGCAAACGCTACTTCTGGATATGTACTCTAAAAAAACTTGCACACGCATGCATACCAAGAAACTGTATTCAAATATTCACTTCAGCACTGTAAAGCAAAAATACGGAAAATACCCAACAAATTTGAAAAGTGAACCTGCTGAATGAAAAGATCAAATTACTAAGACTACATAATGATACTATTCTTTATAAAGCTCGCCAACGTAAGAGTACACAACATGTAGCTTCCTTATTTGTATGAAAACAAAAAAGAGCAAAGAAGCGAATGACTCAGGATAGTACTTAGCTCTAGCGAGAACAGTTGGCTGGGAATTGGAATTGAGAAGGAACAAAAGGAATGTTGTTAATAATTACGGACTGAATGCACAGGCGTTTCATTACTGTGCTCAAAAACGCACATGTCACACATATGTTCCACTTACGTATGAAACATTAAATACAGAATACAGTCGGTGGTTACCAGAGGCAGTGTAGGGGGTGGGAGAAATAGGTAAAGGGGGTCAAAAGGCACCAATACAAATTCCAGATAGAAAAAAATAAGCCCGGGGACGTAACACATGGCGTGGTGACTGTAGTTAATAGTGCTGTGTGGCGTATCTGAAAGGAGCTGAGAGAACAGATCTTAAAACTTCTCATTTCAAGGAAAAAAACTATGATGATGGATTCTTGTGGTGACCATTTCACAATGTATACACATACTGAATCATTATATTGTACACATAAAACCTAAACCAATATAATAAATGGAAATAAGTGACCGAAAAATGAGTAGTGACCAGAAATAACTTTTATACTGCTAAGCAGCAGCTATGAAAAAGAAAATCCTTCCTTAAATATACATACTTTAGGTGGAACAGTAGAATTTTTCAGTCAGAGAAATATTGGTTAACCAATGACTAGTTGTAAATCTTGGACAAGTTTCTTCCTGTGTCTGAGTAACTCTCAATTGCAAAATTACTGTAAAGATTAAAATGTTATTATAAAGTGACTGATGCAGGCATTCCATTAAACAAACTATAGTTATTAATAAACAAATTGCAGTTATCAGTACGCCCCATGATTACTACCCAAATTTAAGAAATCCCTTATATAGTTCAAGTAGGCTGAATTTAGCCTCAACCAATAAAATAATGGAAAAATGACTTGTTAAAACAACAAAAACCACCAGAATTTCTATACCACAATAGAATTCCCAGAGTTCCCTTCAAAGAAACTATCCTACTGTTTTCATACCCATGACACATTTATACTTCTTCATCTCCCCACCTATTTCTCTCCTTTCCCCATCCACCTTCTCTGGCAACCACATGTTTGTTCTTGTATGACTGTGATGAGACTAATTCTCTTGGATGACTTACAAATGGATCTTCAGGTGGTTTCCAAGGAAGAGTTTCAGAAGAGTTTTTAGCAATGGCAAGACAGGCAGAAAACAAAGATTCACGAGGTTACTAACTGGAAGGACAACATCTTAATGCATAAAGAATCTTATTTCTAAATAGTATAAGTCTACAACTGCTGAAGAGAAAATTGCTCAGTCAGTTGCCTTTAACCTCTTTAAGGGTTAACAAAAATCTTCATATTTTCTGTTAAACATAAAGATCCTTTCTTCGGAGAAAAAAATATTTCAGCCAACCTACTAAATCAATTTTGTATTTGAAGGATGGAGAATAAACAATTATATCATTCTGAAAAGATTCTATGAAAGCAATCAAAGAAAAGTTACATACACTATACAGAAAGAATAATAGATACATAATACTCATATTCCTATTCATAATAGATACACGCAATATATTTTGAATCAATAAATAGCACTGATGTGAATCCAACTTTCTGATCTCTGTACTTGGTAATATATGAGAGTTTCACTATTTTGATTTGCTGGAATATTACTACACAAATTTATATATGGTTTTGAGAAAATATTATAGAGAAGTTCTTTTGCTACTTGTCACTCTACATAAAACACTTTAATCTTTTCATACCATTGTCAGGTCCTTCAAGGCTATACTTCTGATGGCCCGCACATAATGTAACAGTTAGCCATGTGTTGTTTACTTCACATTATTTCCCTTAGCAGTAGTTCATATTTTATGGTAGCGAGAGTAGCAACTTAGTAATGTTAGATGACTCCTGTATTGATAAAACTAGTGATGAAAACATAACACCTTCATGCTCCCAAGTGCTATACTCATGACAAAGGCAGAAATAAAAAAAAATTTTTTAATAACCTTAGAAAGAATAAAAGATCCACTCCCCCTCAAAATAAATATAACATTAGGCAACCATACCTAGACAAGTATTATAATACAGGAAGTCCATTAGACCTGGGAAGGAGCTGAAGCCAGGTTTTGAGCCTTATTCTCCATATGCAGCCAGTTATAGCCAGTCCAGTAAGTGCTACAGAGTGAACTGCGTTGGGGTTTGATTGAAATACGGTTACAGTTGTACAAGAGAACACCAATTCAGATCCAGCAATGACTTATGGACTTGCCCACAGGCTGACAGCAAAAATTGCCATAATTTGGGAACATTTGAGTTGGCTTCATGAAAGACCTTTTTCTGCTAGCTGAGTTCTCTTAAATTTTCTTTACCTTATTTTTTTGATTGAATATACACAAAGCACTAGCTTTTATAACGTGGCTTTTTGCCTCTCTGTACTGAAAAAGCCTAGGCTGTCATTTAACAAGGCCCATCCCAGCTACTAGGCAGTTAACGTCAGGTTCTGCACTGCCCCAGCTTCGTGAACAAGATGACTGACAGCAGTGAACTACACCGAATCCTAAGGCATAATAACTAAAGGAGAATTCAAGAACGTCTAGAAGAGAATACCAAACTGCACTGCAAATACAAAATAGAATAATTTAATATTCTTCATAAATATTTATAAAAATATATACATATAATGAATAAGCCACTTTATAATGCTGGTAAAACCACGAAGAGCTGTTAGATCAACAGGTGTATAAACAGCCTGCCTTCAAAGCAATGGAAAGAAATATTTTCAATTAAAATTCATTAAGTACACTGGAGAGAAATATAACAGGAGAAAAAAAACTAGTTTCATCTTCCTTTGCTTTTACAATATCTTTTATTGGTAAAGATGGATATGAACTAATCAACAGTTCAACTAAAGTCTGTAAAGGGTTTTTGTAGAAGTGAATTCAAATTTCCCATAATAAATAAATCCAGATTCTGTACAGTTAGAAAAACTATGATGGTGGCAAACAGCAAAATAGAAGGATAATAAACCTCAGATTCAGAATGAAATAATTAAATCAAGTAGTGTTAAACATATTTTTGGAGTTGCCTCATTAGGGAGTCATGTAATGGACACCACTCCCATTCAAGGTCTCTCAAATGGGCACTAGAATAATGCTGACTCTAAAGCCTTCTCCTCTAACAATCTCATCTGGTTCCATTTTTTATTACTATGAAACAAAACCCCTTTCACGTGAAAAAATAAGTGTAGGTTCATTCAGATGGAATCATTCATTTAGATCTTTTGGTGTCCTAACAATTCAAACTGAAATGAAGCCTATGATCCTATAGGCTGACACTCAGAAAGATGAAACATTTTTCCTACTTCTGTAAATATCCAAGGAATTGACAAATCAACACCTAGAAAAAAGCAAGGCATAAATTCATCAGCACCAAGGAGAAATGATCTTCAAATGCAGCAGGTCTGTTAGGAGTCCTGATATCTCTGTGTTGATGAACAGGTTCTAATCTCCCCAGAGGAAAAGTCCAATGCCTAAGGTTAACGCCTTTAGGCAAAAGGTAAAGCTCAGCAAGCGACTTCCTTCTGCATGTTCATTCACCCACACTTTAAAAAAAAGAGTTAATTTCAAAATTCTGGCACTCCACTCCACTAAACACTTCTTTTTTTTCTTTTTGGAGGAGGAGGTTTCAGCTTAGACTGTCTTCTTTCCCTACTTCATTATTTGTTAAAGTGGGAGATACCAACTTTATTACTAGTAATTCTTCAGCTACCATTCCAAAAGTTGCACTCAGTCACATAGAACAGTTTACATTTACATGACACTCTAGTAAACAGTTAACACTGCTCAAAGGTGGCCACTACAAAATCCTGCTTGTCTTTCTGCCTATCGGATATGACTAAACTGTTGGTGACTGGAACTCAAGTCACATACAGTCAACCACATTGCTGGATCCATGACCTACATCTCGGATTTGGCTAGTTAAACAGGCACACACAGCTACACCTGCTCCAGCTCTGCAGTGAGACACAGATCCAACAAGCTCCCACCTGAAAAGACGGAGAACAAAGAATGTTATCTTAAATCATGATTCGCTTCACTCATAAGACAAAACAAAACCTCCCTATAAACAGACTGGTTTTGAAAGACAGTAAGCTATCCCCAAACATTTCTATTAACTACATCTAGCAGCATTTTCCTTTTTTATGGATCACAGCCTTGTCATGGTGAAGGGGCTTGTGTGATTCAATGAAGCTATGAGCCATGCCACGCAGGGCACTCAAGATGGATGGGTCATAGTGAAGAGTTCTGACAAAACATGGTCCACTGGAGCAGGAATTGGCAATCCACTCCAGTATTCCTGCTGCAAGAACCCCATGAACAGATGAAAATACAAAAAGATATGATACCAGAAGTTGAGCCCCCCAGGTCAGAGGTGTCCAATATGCTGTTGGGGAAGAGTGGAGGGAAGTATTAGGTTGGTGCAAAAGTAACTGTGGCTTCTCACTGTGGAACTCTGCTGTTTGACACTGGAATACATTCTTAAATAAATGCTTTATGTTATACATCATTTTAATGTGCATTTCTTGCTTTTTTTTTTTTTGCTAATGACTTATTACTTGCTATTTATTTTATATTTATTTTAGATTATAGAAATGATGTTAGACAAAATGCCAATTCAAGCAATTTTTTAATTTGAGTTCAAAATGGGTTGTAAAGCAGCACAGACAACTTGCAACTTCAACAATGCACTTGGCCCAGGAACTGCTAATGAACATACAGTGAGGGTGGTTCAAGAAGTTTTGCAAAGATGATGAGAGCCTTGAAGATGAGGGGCATAGTGGCCGGCCATCAGAATTTGAATGAACCAATTGAGACCAACAGAACAGTATGAAAAGGAAGAAAGATATGACACTGAAAGAGAAACCCACCAAGTCAGCAGGCATCCAAAATGCTACTGGAGAAGAGCAGGGAAATAGCTCCAGAAAGAATGAAGAGGCTGAGCCAAAGCAGAAATGACACCCAGCTATGGATGCAACTGGCGATGGAAGTGAAGTCTGATGTGGTAAAGAACAAGACTGCATAGGAACCTAAAATGTTAGGTCCATGAATCAAGGTAAACTGGAAGTGGTCAAACAGGAGATGGCAAGAGTGAATACTGACATTTTAGCAATCAGTGAACTAAAATGGACTGGAATGGGCAAATTTAATTCAGATGACCATTGTATTTACTACTGTGGACAAGAATCCCTCAGAAGAAAAGGAGTAGCCCTCATAGTCAACAAAACAGTCCAAAATGCAGTACTTGGGTCCAATCTCAAAATGATGGAATGATCTCAGTTCGTTTAGAAGGCAAAACATTCAATATCACAGAAATCCATGTCTATGCCCCAACCACTAATGCCAAAGAAGATGAAGTTGAATGGTTCTATGAAGACCTACAAGACTTTCTAGAACACCCCAAAAAAGATGTCCTTTTCATTATATGGGACTGGCATGCAAAAGCAGGAAGTCAAGATATACCTGGAGTAACAGGCAAGTTTGGCCTTGGAGTACAAAATGAAGCAGGGCAAAGGCTGACAGTTTTGCCAAGAGAACACACTGGTCATGGCAAACACTATCTTCCAACAACACAAGAGACGACTCTACACATGGACATTACCAGATGGTCAATACCGAAATCAGACTGATTAAATTCTTTGCAGCCGAAGATGAAGAAACTCTATATAGTCAGCAAAAACAAGACCAGGAGCTGACTGTGGCTAAGGTCATGAACTCCTTATTGCAAAAATCAGACTTAAACTGAGGAAAGTAGGGAAAATCACTAGGCCATTCAGGTATGACCTAAATCAAATCCCTTATGATTATACAGTGAAAGTATTCAAGGGACTAGATCTAGTAGACAGAGTGCTTGAAGAACTGTGGACAGAGGTTTGTAACACTGGATAGGAGGCAGTGACCAAAACCATTCCAAGAAAAAGAAATGCAAAAAGGCAAAATGACTGTCTGAGGAGGCCTTACAAATAGCTGAGGAAAGAAGAGAAGCAAAAGGCAAAGGAGAAAAGGAAAGATATACCCATCTGACTGCAGAGTTCCAAAGAATAGCAAGGAGAGATAAGAAAGCTTTCCTCCATGAACAATGCAAAGAAATAGAGAACAAAAGAATGGAAAAGACTAGAGATCTGTTAAAGAAAATTAGAGATTCCAAGGGAATATTTCATGCAAAGATGGGCACAATAAAGGACAGAAACGGTATGGACCTAACAGAAGCAGAAGAGAAACTGTACAAAAAAGAAAATGCACAGAAAAACTGTACCAAAAAGGTCTTAATGACTTGGATAACCATGATGCTGTGATCACTCAGCTAGAGTCAGATGTCCTGGAGTGTGAAGTCAAGTGGGCCTTAGGAAGCATTACTACAAACAAAGCTAGTGGAGGTAATGGAATTCCTGTTGAGCTATTTCAAAACCTAAAAGATGATGCTGTGAAAGTGCTGTACTCAATATGCCAGTAAATTTGGAAAACTCAGCAGTGGCCACAGGACTGGAAAAGGTCAGTTTTCATTCCAATCCCAAAGAAGGGCAATGCCAAAAATTTTCAAACTACTGCACAACTGTGCTCATTTCAATGCTAGCAAACTAATGCTCAAAATCCTTCAAGCTAAGCTTCAGCAGTAAGTAAACTGAGAACTTCCAGATGTACAAGCTGGGTTTAGAAAAGGCAGAGGAACCAGAGATCAAATTGTCAACATTCGTTGGATCATGGAGAAAGCAGGGGAGTCCAGAAAAATATCTACTTATGCTTCATTGACTGTGTGGATCACAACAAACTGGAAAATTCTCCAAAAAATGGGAATACCAGACCACTTTACCTGTCTCCCGAGAAAGCTGTATGCAGGTCAAGAAGCAGCAATTAGAAATGGACATGAAACAACTGACTGGTTCCAAATTAGAAAAGGAGTACAACAAGGCTGTATACTGACCCCACTTATTCAACTTCTATGCAGAGTACATCATGTGAAATGCTCGGCTGGATGAAGTACAAGCTGGAGCCAAGACTGTGGGGAGATGGATCAACAACCTCAGATATGGAGATGATACCACTGTAATGGCAGAAACTGAGGAGGAACTAGAGAGACTCCTGATGAGGTTTTGTGAAAGCTCATAGTGAAAAAGCTTGCTTGAAACTCAACATTCAAAAAACTAAGATCATGTCATTACTTCATGGCAAACAGAAGAAGAAAAAGTGGAAGCGGTGACAGATTTTTTTTTCTTGGGCTCCAAAATCACTGCAGACAGTGACTGCAACCATGAAATTAAAAGATACTTGCTCCTTGGAAGGAAAACTATGACAAACCTAGGGAGCATATTAAAAAGCAGAGACATCACTTTGCCATCTAGTCAAAGCTATGGTTTTTCCCAGTAGTCATGTATGGATGTGAGGGTTGGACCATAACAAGACTGAGCACTGAAGAACTGATGCTTTTGTTCTGCGGTGTTGAAGAAGACTCTGAGAGTCCCTTGGACTGCAAGATCCAGCCAGTCAATCCTAAACGAAATCAGTCCTGATATTCATTGGAAGGACTGACGCTGAAGCTTCAAAACTTTGGCCACTTGATGCAAAGAGCCAACTCATTCGAAAAGACCCTGATGCTGGGAAAGATTGAAGGCCAGAGGAGAAAGGGGCAGCAGAGGACGAGATGATTAGATAGTATCACAAACTCAATGGACATGAGTTTGAGCAAACTCTGGTAGATAGTGAAGGTCAGGGGAGACTGGTGTGCTGTAGTTCATGGGGTTGCAGAGAGTCAGACACAACTCAGTGACTGAACAAACAAAATGCAACATCAGCACTCTAAAATAATCTGTTACTGGAAGATCCCATCAAAACATAAAGCAAACATAAAAGTTACCTATTCAGCACTGGATCAAATGCTTCCACTGTATTTAGATATGCATTGCCATTATGACCACCAACTGCAAAGATTTTGCCCATCACTGTTGCGATCCCCACTCCACCCCTGGGAGTGGTAAGGGCTGCTACGTAATCCCATTTGTTGCTTCGAGGGTCATACCGCTCAACAGAACTCAGAGGAGAATTATCATCAAAACCACCTGTGTAAAGGAAAAATTTTAAAACAGTATTATGTTTCATAGAAAGTAACCATTAAATCTCAATTCAAAAGCTTTTGAAAGCCAATCTTTTAAAAACATTTTAGAAAACCCAAACATCTATCACTACTACCAACTCCTATTACACATTTTCTACAATTCAAGATAATTTAAGTATTACTTTCCTCAGTGTTAGGATTAAAAATCTTAAAGTGAGAAAAACTGGAGTCCCTATATTTAAGTAGATGATATAGGAAGAAAAAACCCACAGACATTTAATATAATTTTTCCTTAACATCCTAGAGGCAAGCAAAAAATACTGAGATTCCTTCTGTGCATATATTCCTTCTGTGTATATATCAGATTTTTAAAAAGTAAGGCTTGAGACTAGAAAAAATCATACTAAATCACTTGACTCATTTAGATAAGTCAAAATTTTCCAACTGTTTCCCTTAGTACTATAATTGCAATCATAATTGCAGAGATGGTGGACTATGAATTCTTACCAATTTTTGCCAAAACTGTATCTTCATGCTATATTTCTCAACACTGACAGTCCTCTCTATTTATCTTAACAATGTTACTTATCATGTTCCTGAGTGTTAAACACAGAGACTACTATTTCAACAGTGCTCTTTCCTTTAAAAAATAAATGTGTCTCTTTTTAGGCTCCATCTTAGTCTATGTAAATAACAGGTCTCCTGGGTGACTAAGCCTATTTTCCTGGGACAGGAAGTGCTGATATTATGACCAGTCCTTTTAGAAACAAGGTAGGTCAGGTTAAAAAATAAATCAACAAAGTCAGCTTCTCTAATGGGTTTAATTTCATTATATCAACTGAGATAAAAAATTCACTAAACAAATGTAGTAGTGCCATCCCCACCACAACTATGATATAAAACGTTCTTCCACTACAACAAAGGCTTTAGCTTTAATTATTGCTAATGTTAATGGAGGAGATTAGGTTTTTAATACAGGGTAGTTCTATTTTTGATGGCATTCTTTTTCTTTGGCTCCTATACTCTTCCTAGGTAATGCATATAAATCTTGAACAAAAAGCTCAAAGCAGAGGAATAGAAAAGGCAGAATGCAATTAGCTTCCTGGACATACAGTTTACCTTCAAAGTTTTCTTATTCAAATCAGTTATACATGTTTTAAGTAGGACTTGGATGAACAAGAGGGTTTTGTTTTGTTGTGTTTTTTTTTTGAAAGGTTCAACCTGAGTCAGTCTTATTTTTACTGTGTCTGTTCTACCTACAAGGGCTCAAAAAATTTAACAAGTAACAGAAACACTGATGCTCCTACTGAGGTATAACACATGCCAAGACCTATGCTAGATAGGGAGCTGAGAGGAGCACTGGCATACTGTAACAGCTCTGGGTTCTCACAGACCCTTCTTCAAATTCCAGCTTTGTCAGCTTACTTAGGCATGTGACTATGAGTAAATATTCTCTCTCTCAGGTTCTGACCATCTAAAAGAGCTGCTGTGATGATCAGGCGAGACTAAAAGGGTAAATTATGTTATTTTCCCTCTTTAATACATGTAAGCACTGAGATATCCAGTACGACTTCTATGACTTGCAGATGTTTAAGTACTAACAATATCCTACTCTCTCATCAAGCACTCTGAGTTTTGTTAACACCAGTTCATATTAACATGAGAGAGTATGATATACGCTTGTGACCACCTCTCTAAACACAACTCCTCCTATAAAGGAAGGGATTACTAATCACAATATAGCTACCCATTTACTGGTAAGGTACTAGACACAGCTGAGATGCTTAACATAATCTCAGATTCTTAATTCTTAAAAACAGACATTATTATTCCCATGTCATAGCCCTTTAAAAGCCCTGCCACTGGAAATGTGTTGAGTAGACCACCAGAAATAACACTGACTATCACTTATGAGCTGTTACAGAATCTGGGCCTCCTCCCTTGCAATTTAACAATATCTCATTATTATTCATATGCATGTTAAAGTCAGAACAAGTACTGCTCACGCTATGGTTCCCTCCAACTCTGCTATATAGTAAAAAGTCAAAAAGCAATACAGAGATGCTAACCACCATCATGAATATGAAATACCTATTCATTTGCTTAAAACAGTCAATGCAATTCCCTTGAAGATGAGAAAAACATGTCTTAGATCTTTACAGATTTACTGTCGCAAAGCACAACCTGTCCTTATATTAAAAAAACGTATGTCTTATTTCAATGTAATCTCCTACTTTAGACATAGTTGCCACTCCTAAGTAAAAACACGGAGGCAGAGTTTTAAACATGAAAGATGAAGATGTAAATAGAGAAGCAAGTCCATGAACCTGAAGAATAGAAAAGCAGATCTCAGGACTGATTCCACTTGAGCCTAAATGCAATGTAAGTTATCTTACTGTGTTGTTTTGTGACACTATTATATGTCCTGTAAAAAATTAGAGAAAACCATCCACTCACCAACAACATATAAGCAACCATGGAGCTCGCTAACTCCATTGCCTGCTCTTCGCTGACCCATCTCTTTAACTTCTATCCACTTATCGAGATGTGGATCATACCTCTCCACACTAGACAGAGAAGCTACTCCATCATTGCCACCTACTGCATAAACATGGTTCTAAACAAAGACAAAAAATATAAAAACATATGACATCAGATTTTGAAATGATTGATATGCTATCCTAAAGGTAGACCAAAATGTGCAAGAGAGCAGTATTTCATGAAATAATCTGGTGTGTAATCTGCATACTGGAGATATGAATGTACCAGACCCTTCCTTACTAGGTTAAGGATGTAATGCAATGCAGTCCAGTGACCGAACTGTGATGTAACCCACCACGAGAGCCACGGAGCCAACACCTCCACGGGGAGTATTCATTGGTGCTACTGTACTCCACTGATCAGATTCTATGTCGTATCTCTCCACATCATTGAAGCAAGTGTTGTCATCTAACCCTCCAATGGCATAAATTGGGCCTCCCAAGGAAGCCAAGGCAATTCCTCGCCTGCAAAAAACAATAGAACACATTTTTGCATTCTGTTTCCAGAAAAAAGGCAGCAAAAAAAGTGTGCTAATGCACTCATTTATCATGTTAAACGTCAATGTGGCTTTTTCTCCCATTATTTTTAGATTTATCAAAGCTTCTGAACAGATGGCTCTAGAGTTGTCAAACTGTGCAAGTCTATGTGGACAGTGCCCTCTGGAGTTTTATACTGTATAGCCTACACCGATTAAGGGCTTCCTTGGTGGCTCAGTGGTAAAAGAACCCTGCAGTGCAGGAGACACAGGTTTGATCTGTGGGTCAGGAAGATCCCCTGGAAAAGGAAATGGCAACCCACTCCAGCATTCTTGCCTGGAAAATCCCATGGAAAGAGAAGAAAATCCCATGTAGCCTAGTGGGCTACAGTCCATAGGTTTGCAAAAGAGTTGGACACAACTTAGCAACTAGACAACAAATACAGGTTAAACTTAAAGAATAAAGGAAAATCCAACAAAACACTATAAATGGAGTCAGAAAGATTCAATTAGTACAACAGTCAGCTGCAGAAGTGAGAGGTTGATAAACTGACAAAAACGGTTTGCTAGAGAGGTCAAAAGTTAATCTCATTACTAAATTCATGTAACTGCAGAGCATATTTTGTTCCAATATTTCATTATATCACATAGAGTGAGTGAGTGACAGTCATTCAGTCGTGTCCAACTCTTTGCAACCCCATGGACTGAATAGTCCATGGAATTCTCCAGGCCAGACACTGGAGTGGGAAGCCTATCCCTTCTCCAGGGGATGTTCCCAACCCAGGAATTGAACTGGGGTCTCCTGCATTATCAATTTTATATTACAAGCTTTATATCACATTGCTTTACTTCTGAAGGGCATCTATTTATTTGGGAACAGAAGAGACTTAGCCTACTACTACTACTACTACTACTAAGTTGCTTCAGTCGTGTCCGACTCTGTGCAACCCCATAGACGGCAGCCCACCAGGCTCCGCCGTCCCTGGGATTCTCCAGGCAAGAACACTGGAGTGGGGTGCCATTTCCTTCTCCAATGCAGGAAAGTGAAAAGTGAAAGTGAAGTTGCTCAGTCGTGTCCAACCCTCAGCGACCCCATGGACTGCAGCCCACCAGGCTCCTCCGTCCATGGGATTTTCCAGGCAAGAGTACTGGAGTGGGGTGCCATTGCCTTCTCCAAGACTTAGCCTATGTGAAAAGCTAATTCATCAGAATGGTGATTGGAAAAAAAATTATATCAATGTTTTAAAAAAATTACATCAATCAAAAGTTGAACTTTTCTAAAACTTATCTGTCACTGACTTGGTGTGTACTTTGGATAAGGTATATTGTTTAAACCTGTAACTACCTTGTTTCTTCATCTCCATTTGAGAAAGGAGTAGACGCAGCTGATATAAGGAGTCAATATAGTAATGCACTAAGAACAGTGACTGACCCATAGTCAGTGCTATGTATTTGCTGTCATTATTACTGGAGACAGCTGCTGCTCTACTGAGAGTCTAACTCAGTTTATCAAAATAGTACCCTGGAAAGAATTCTTAAGGATAACGTTATCCTTCATTTCATCTCCTTAACCTCTTTTCCCTTGAGTATAAAACAGTGACTTACAAAACACTGTTATAAAAACTTCCAGGTGTGGGTGAACACGTGTGTACACTCTAGAACATATGGTGTCGTAAGTGAGTGTAATTCCCCTGACCCTTCACCCCTTAACCCACAAGGGCATAAGACATTACTGATTGCTCCCTACAGCTTCCTGCATCAGTATCTTCTTCTCTATTCCAGCTTCACTGAATTGTGAAGTTCTCTAAGGCCTCTTATCACCCCACTCTCTCTCTAGAGACAATCTGATTCTTTCCATGGATTTATGACAACACTAATATATATTTCCAGACATACATCCAACTTCTACTTCAAATCTGTCTGGATCTTCAAACTTAACTTTATTCTAAAGTGATACTTACTGTCAACCTCCCTGTGCTAGGCAGATTTTAAGATGCCTCTCTCCACAATATTCACTCTCTAGTTTTACTCCTGATTATGCCACATTATGTGGCAAAATGGAGATTACGTGAATGGGCCTGATCTAAACACATAAGCCCTGTAAAAGCAGAGAAGTTTCTTCAGCTGGTAGCAGAAGACAGGTCAGAAACTCAAAGAATGGGGTGGATCCTGCAAGTTGTTTGCTTGTTTGAAGATGGAGGGGAACACCTGGAAAAGACCTAAGTAAGAGTGGCTTCTAGGAGCTGAGTGACCCCTGGCCTTCAGCCAGTAAACACAAACTCTGTCCTTCAATCGCCAAGAGCTGAATTCTATCCACAATCTAAATGACCTGGAAGTAGTTTCTTCCCCAGAGCCCCCATTAGAGTCTACAGCCTACACCTTGATTTTGACTTCTGAGACTCTAGGTGGAAAAGTCGGTTAAAATTGCTGGACTTCTCACCTATGGAACTGACATTATGATCTTTACTCTCAAGCATCCTTTACTTATGTGGTGCTAACATTATTACCCGTGTAATTATGTCTATTTGTATCTCGCCTTTTAGAATGCAAGCTCTATGGAGGTAGAGACCTTGGCTATCTTATTTACTGCTGTATCTTCAGCACTTGACATATCTTGCAAAGGGCACTTAAGTATTTACTGAAAAGTAAATCAACCCTTAGAGATGCTCTGTTAGGATGATGGGTTTCAATAAAACCATAACTTGAACAAACACCAGTATCAATTCTACTGAAAAGATAAAAAAGGGGAGAAAAATACAGAAAACCAAGTATTTAACATGTATGATCTTGGAATGCACACTGAAACAATCATTTGGGGAGATACAAATTATAAAAGCAAATAACATGAGGAAATATTTGCAGTTCTATTATTCTGTATACAGCTGGAAAGCTATGGCAACATTCAGGGCATATTTTATAAGACTAAAGAAATTCAACTGCTATTTTGTTAGACAAGTTTCACTCAATTCTCAGCTAAAAATAAGCTTAGCATGATAAACAGGCAAGGATATAAAAATTAAAAATGTACTTTAGGATTTTCTCCCCCATTTTTAATTCACATGTTGGAATTTAAACTATTGATTTGTAGTTGCCATGTAGCATAAATCAAGCCCTACTTAAGTATTAAAATGTCATTTATAGATAAGTAGTATATATTAAGAATAGGGTTTTTCCTAGTAAGATTCCTTCTCCTCATGAGTGGGAAAAGGTGGCCAAAATCTTTTCACGTTTCCATCTAATTTTTCATATTTTTAAAATTTATTTTTAACTGGAGGATACTTGCTTTATAATATTGTCTTAGCTTCTGCCATACATCAACATGAATCAGTCACAGGTATACATTGTCCCTTCCCTCTTGAACCTCCCTCCCACCCCTCTAGGTTATCTCAGAGCACAAGTTCTGAGCTCCGTGCATCAAACAGCAAATTCCTACTGGCTATCTATTTTACATACAATAATGTCTATGTTTCATTGTTACTCTTTCAATTTGTCCTTCCCTAATTTTTCATATTTTTACCATATAAGAAAACTCAGTTAAGGACACTATGTTAAATTAATCAAGAAGAGAAAATTAAATGGCAGTGGATTCCCTGTGTACAAAATCATTTCAGTTGAGAACCTCTACTACATAGGAACTCAACTATTTTTTAATCTTTCCTGAAAATCTAAAATTATTTTAAAATAAAAACTTAAAACAACAAATGCTCAGGTATAAGTCAAAACGATGACAACCACTATCACACTCAAAGACATGATTCTATTCTTGATTCTCAGGAAAATTTCTAAAATTAGAGTCATATTGGATGCTTTAACAAAATGTATTTAAGAAGGTATTTAAAGTTTCTAAAAATGTAAAGAGTAAAAAATTAGCTCTTTCAATTACAGGAGGCTTTATTTTCCACCAGCAAATAACAATAAATGCCCATACTGATCTACCTCTTTGTGTTCATCGATGCCTTCATCATCCATTTATTAGTGAGAGGATCAAACATCTCCATGCTACCTAAATGTTCATTGCCATCATGTCCACCCACTGCATACACTTTACCTGTCAGGTAGAGAAGTATTTTCATGTGATTCCAAATAAATTTATATATTGAACACATAATTAAAATGGCATAAATTAACTTTTAACAAATATTCTTCTATTCAACATTATGATAAATGTCACTTCAGTAGTCAAATGAAAGTAAATGTAAGATTCTACTAATGTTTGAAAAATGCTGTTTTACAAGAAATTATTTAAATGCTCAAACAGTATCCCACCCCCAGGTTTCTCAACTTTTTATTATTAGACAAAATCACTAATCATCCTTGCAAAAAACATTCAATAAAATGAAATGTTTTTATATAAATAAAATATAAACCCTTAATACATCAAACCTTTTCTAAATGAAACAAAAATTGGAACTATTACATACCAAAATGTTAGCCACAACTAGGTGTTACAGATGAATTTTATTTTTTATTACAATGTTTTCATATTCCCCCCAAAGTATTTATAACTTTTATAAGAAAAAACTGATTTTTTTAAAGTCTCCAAATAATTTATCCATGATTCTGCAATTAACCCACTTTTATTAATTAAAAAAAAAGTATTTCAATAATAATAGGGTGGGTATAGATGGGTACAGAAAAAAAGCTGATATATACTTACTATTGGGGTTCAATAAATATTTTTGTTTAGTTTGGTTATTTTGTGAAAACTCAGAATAGTTTAACTCCCTTTTCCTTAATACTCACTCCTGTTAAGCATCTTTATGCAAGAGACTGTACACAGAGCATCTTTGGGTAAAGTAAATATTCACCACCCAAATAATTTACTGATATATTGAAACATATTTTACAGTGTAGAAATTTTCTTCAGAAAGAAATTCTCAAAGTTCAAATATTTAATAGGAGCACTGTGATGATGTGATGTGATTTCACAGAGGAGCAGACCCACCTTCCACTGAGATTACACCCACATGTCGCCTTCGACTGTTCATTTCTGGTCCAAAGAACCAACTGTTTTTGTTGATAGAATAGCATTCAATACTGCGGAAGGGGTCACCTGATCCACCTCGACCACCTACACAAAACAGCACTCCTAAAGGTAAAACCACAGGTAGAGGTTAAAATCACAGCTCCCTAATTTTTTTTTCTTACAGTTAATTTTATTTTCTTTTATTTCACCTCGCCACACAACTTGTGGGATGTTAGTTCCCCAACCAGGGACTGAACCCAGGCCCTTGGCAGTGACAGCCCTGGATCACCAGGGAATTCCCCCTAATTAAAAAAAAATGTTAAGGTATAGAAAGAAACTTAGGAAGTCAAAATTTGATTAGCATTTAATATCACCATACTACTAAAACTCTAATTTTAATTTTTCTCTTGATTTGAAATTCTCAAAGAACAGGATCACTGACTCAATGGACATGAGTTTGAGTAAACTCTGGGAGACAGTGAAGGTCAGGGAAGCCTGGTGTGCTGAAGTCCATGGGGTCACAGAGTCAAACATGACTGAGTGAATGAACAACAAAAGGACTAACGTCAGTTTTCTCTGCTTGCTAACATCCCTCTACAATACAGTTGAGACCCTCACCCACCCTGAAAAAGTGCTCTTGCTAATAAAGTCGTGACAAAATTCAACAAGCTCGTAATTTCTGACTGAATACAACATTTGATATACTGATCACCCTGTTTTTTGGAAACTCCTTAACTCTCTTGATTTCTATAATGTCAAAAAGTCTCCTTTTGTCTCCAACCATTTCTCTTTATGTTTTCTATGCCTCATTCTCAGCCTACTTCTCACATATTTCATACTCACAGTGGGAAAGTTCAATCCTTTGACTAAAATTTCCATCGTATCAAAATGCTTTCCAAACTACATTTCTAAGTCACGTTTCCACTTGGTGTCCCAGAGGCACCTCATACCCCACACCTTCCTCACCCACGTAAACATCCTCTTCCTTCCCTGAGACAGTCTTTCACCTCCCAGCTATTCGCACCTCAGTTCAGAGCCTCATCAGCTATTACTGCAAAATCCTGTTCTCTTTTACCACTCAGTTTTCTTTTTGCTTTCAGATTGTCAACAGAATAATTCAAAGACTCTTTTCAACAGCCTGTCACACCTGTATCAGTAGTCATTAAAAATTTTATTGAATGCCACTATTTAACTGTACAGCAGAAACAAACACAGCACTGTAAAACAACTATAGTAAAAATTAATTTTAGAAGGTTAAAATGGCAATTTTTATATGCATTTTACCACATTGTTTAAAAAGAAAAAAATCAACACCTTATTCTCATTCAGGATCACCAGGAGAACTTTATAAAACACAGATGGCTGGGCCTGACCCTTCCCCACTCCCAAGAGTTTGATTCAGTGGGTTTGGGTAGGTCTAAAGTTCTGAATTTCTAAAAAGTTCCTAAGTGAATGCTGATGCTGTTGGTCAAGAGGCCACCACGTGCCCCATTCTATGAGAACCTCTGCTCTACAAGATAAAGCCTTAGTATAGCATAACGGCCCTGCAGGGTCTATAACCCGATTCTCTCTCTTACTTTAATGTTCAAGCTCCTGCATCAACCCATACAGTGATTATCCTCAATGCCCTGACAGCAACTTTTGGTAACTACCATTCATGTAATACAGTGTTGAAATGATCTATTATGCTGGCATCTATCAGAGTCTAAGCTGGATTAAGACAGTGTGTTAAGGATCTATGCACTAGTAAAGACAAGCACAGTGCCTGGCATGTACTGAACATTCAGTAAATGTAATGTGAGCTGAATATCCTTGTCTCTAACTGGCACCTAGAAAAACAACTATTTATTACTGAAAACTAAAACTGGGGGGTTACTTTCTCTATAAAACCTTTTCTGGCTCTTCTAAAATAAAAATAACCACTCTTTTTGCTTCCCTACTTTGTGATTATATCAAAGCACCTATAACACTTTATTGCATTTACTTACTCATATGTCTATTTCTCTAGATCAGACAAAGTTCTCTCAAAATAGGAATGGCTATGTTCTATTTGTGTTTGCATTTCTTTTCTTCTTCTTAATACTATTTTAAAAAATAACTTCTATTTATTTATTTTTGGCTGCACTGGGTCTTCGCTGCTGTGCACATAGGCTTTTGTGAGTTGCAGTGCCTGGGCTTCTCGTTGGGGTGGCTTGTCTTGTCCTGGAGCTCAGGGCATGTATATAGGGAAAGACTAAAGATCTCTTCAAGAAAATTAGAGATACCAAGGGAACATTTCATGCAAAGATGGGCTCAATAAAGGACAGAAATGGTATGGACCTAGCAGAAGATATTAAGAAGAGGTAGCAAGAATACACAGAAAAACTGTACAAAAAAGAGCTTCACGACTCAGATAATCACGATGGTGTGATCACTCACCTACAGCCAGACATCCTGGAATGAGAAGTCAAATGGGCCTTAGAAAGCATCACTACGAACAAAGCTAGTGGAGGTGATAGAATCCCAGTTGAGCTATTTAAAATCCTGAAAGATGATGCTGTGAAAATGCTGCACTCAATATGCCAGCAAATTTGGAAAACTCAGCAGTGGCCACAGGACTGGAAAAGGTCAGTTTTCATTCCAATCCCAGAGAAAGGCAATGCCAAAGAATGCTCAAACTACCGCACAATTGCACTCATCTCACACACTAGTAAAGTAATGCTCAAAATTCTCCAAGCCAGGCTTCAGCAATACGTGAACCATGAACTTTCAGAAGTTCAAGCTGGTTTTAGAAAAGGCAGAGGAACCAGAGATCAAATTGCCAACATCTGCTGGATCATGGAAAAAGCAAGAAAGTTCCAGAAAAATATCTATTTCTGCTTTACTGACTATGCCAAAGCCTTTGACTGTGTGGATCACAATAAACTGTGGAAAATTCTGAAAGAGATGGGAATACCAGGCCACCTGACCTGCCTCTTGAGAAACCTATACGCAGGTCAGGAAGCAACAGTTAGAACTGGACATGGACTGGTTCCAAATAGCAAAAGGAATACGTCAAGGCTGTATATTGTCACCCTGCTTATTTCACTTCTATGCAGAGTACATCATGAGAAATGCTGGGCTGGAAGAAGCACAAGCTGGAATCAGGATTGCCAGGAGAAACATCAATAACCTCAGATATGCAGATGACACCACCCTTATGGCAGAAAGTGAAGAGAAACTAAAAATTAGCCTCTTGATGAAAGTGAAAGAGGAGAGTGAAAAAGTTGGCTTAAAGCTCAACATTCAGAAAACGAAGATCATGGCATCCGGTCCCATCACTTCATGGGAAATAGATGGGGCAACAGTGAAAACAGTGTTAGACTTTATTTTTTTGGGCTCCAAAATCACTGCAGATGGTGACTGCAGCCATGAGATTAAAAGACACTTACTCCTTGGAAGGAAAGTTATGACCAACCTAGATAGCATATTCAGAAGCAGAGACATTACTGTGCCAACAAAGGTCCGTCTAGTCAAGGCTATGGTTTTTCCAGTGGTCATGTATGGATGTGAGAGTTGGACTGTGAAGAAAGCTGAGCACCAGAGAATTGATGCTTTTGAACTGTGGTGTTGGAGAAGGTTCTTCAGAGTCCCTTAGACTGCAAGGAGATCCAACCAGTCCATTCTAAAGGAGATCAGTCCTGGGTGTTCTTTGGAAGGAATGATGCTAAAGCTGAAACTCCAGTACTTTGGCCACCTCGTGCAAAGAGTTGACTCATTGGAAAAGACTCTGATGCTGGGAGGGATTGGGGGCAGGAGGAAAAGGTGACGACAGAGGATGAGATGGCTGGATGGCATCACGGACACAATGGACATGAGTTTGAGTGAACTCCGGGAGTTGGTGATCCAGGGAGGCCTGGCGTGCAGCAATTCATGGGGTCACAAAGAGTCAGACACGACTGAGTGACTGAACTGAACTGAACTGAGGGCGTGTAGGCTTCACCAGTTGTGGCTCAAGGGCTCTAGAGCTTGGCCTCACAAGTTGTGGTGCTTGGGTGTAGCTGCCCAGCCGCATGTGGGATCTTTCCAGCCGAGGATGGAGCCAATGTCCTTTGCATTGGCTGGCAGACTCTCAACCCCTGGACAGTACCAGGGAAGTCCTATGTCTGCATTTCTAATGCCTAACCAAGAACCTGGCACACAGTAGATACTGAATAAATGTTTGCTGAAATGACTGCATAAAATGAGTGACCAGAACGTCTTGTGCCACCTTTTTCAACTAATTCAATATTTAAAAGTTGGAGAAATTTAAAGTTGAAAGAGACTTTAAAGATCATGTAATCAAAATTATTTATAAACTGAGGCCTTCAGAGATTAAGAAATCTGCCCCAAATTACAGATGCTTAATGGCACAGCTGGAATTACAATCCATGAATATAATCCCAACTACCAATTAGATTTTATTTAAGTGAACCCTAATATTTCAGCTATATAGGTCATCCAGGAATATGACATGGAATGGAAAAAATTAAAATGAAGTTAAGATCGGGACACAAATCCTTTCTCCAGTGTTCCATGTGGCCCTGTGCATTTCTTCACCCTGATTTTTTTTTCCTTATCCATAAGACGAAGTAACACCATCTTTCTCATAATAAGGATCAAATCCTTCACTAAGTTCTTGCAATCATGTAAGAGATCATGGATATGAGGGTCTAATATACATTTGGCATATAACATAAATTGCCAAGGTCTTTGAATTCACATCTGAATCTGAAGAATTAAACACCTTAACTCTTGAAACAGGATTCACAGCTAAAAAAAATTACACTTCAAAAATTTAATACTTGATATCAACCTATAAAGAGGGAAAATAAATAAGCCATCCTTTTTATGTTATACTAATTATTTAGGAGAACTATAGACTGGTTCCAAATAGGAAAAGGAATATGTCAAAGCTGTATATTGTCACCCTACTTATTTAACTTATATGCAGAGTACATCATGTGAAATGCCAGGCTGGATGGAGCACAAGCTGGAATCAAATGGTTGCATGTCATCACCGACTCAAAGGACATGAGTTTGAGCAAGCTCCAAGAGATGGTGAAGGACAGGGAAGCCTGGTATGCTGCAGTCCATGGGGTCACAAAGAGTTGGACACGACTGAGTGACTGAACAACAACTTCTTCACAGGCAGATCTACCACATTCAAACTTTCTTCATACTATTCAGATAAAATCCCACTATACATGATCATGTATTGCCTTTTTTTTTTAGGTTATTTCACAAATCTCTTTATTTAATAACCCTGTTAGGTCACAGCAGATGTACAGGAAGTCTCTGTTCAGACTACTGATTCCTAAAGTCATAGATCACATTTATTTCCCCTTGTCCCACAAACATATTCTTCATGAAGAGTAACATAAGTGAACACAGACTTACTTTCTCAGGAAAACATAAAGTCTGAAAACTATGGCAAATAAAGGCAAAACTACTTGCCTCTGAAGTATAAGAGCTTTATATTCTAAGAGTCTAATATAGTCTATTATACTAACCTAACATTAGATGTATTTAGAACCTTTTTTGCTGTGGTGAAATGAAAAAACAAATATTTAAATATATAACACATATCAAGCTCCATGCCTGGTACCTGTGATACAAACCTATTAAGATACTTACCTGTCTTTGAAAGGCTCAAAACATGTCAAATGAATTTCAATGCAACACAGTGAAAAAAGCGCAAAGCAAGTGTCATTTAAGCAAAAATGACAGAGGAACTAATTCTGCTTAGAAGAAATCAAAAAGACTCTCAAGAAAGAGATATTTCAGCAGACTCCTCATAGTGTATATGTTTTGTTATGGCTTTGTAAAAAATTGGCTTATTGAAAAACTATCTGAAGTCAAGTACAGTAAAAATTCATACATAATCTTATTTGCCAATTACTACTTTAAGACAATCGATACTACATAATCTTACAATTAGGTTTAGACATTCATAGAACAACCTTCAAAAAGAACAAAACTCCTTCCAGCAGAGTTAATAAAATGAGTAATTTCATTACCAGCAGTATGTTTCCTTGGGGTAGTCCGAATAGAGTATTCGAAGTCAGGTACTGCTCTGCTACTCAAGTGAAGGTGGTAATTTCTTGCTTCATCTAATAAATCTCTACATTTTAGATTTTGTTTGACAATCTGTTCTTTTGCCACAACACCCATGAGAAAGTCAACTGGCAACAGCGGCAAACGAACCTAAGGATTGTGAACAGTTGCAGATAAAAATATAAGTTGCAATTGGGTAGCTCATTCTCTACTTTCACTGCAGCAATGTTCTCTTCAAATCTCATTTACTTTCTAACATGTGAATGAAGTTCACTGTGCCAAGTTCTAAAGCAATTCCCAGTACTGGTCTGTACTAATGAAATCAGATTATATGTTAACTACATCCTTCCCTTTTAAATACAGATTTAAGTAGACTGGATAAAATAATTCAATTGTCTTAATTCAAGCTACTTACTCACTTCCAGAAATGGTACTGCCATAATCGTAAGGCCCCTTGCTGTTGAAGAAAAGGTACAATCAAAACACAATTGTGCTGCTATGTTTGTTTGCCTTTTAATGCTAAGACCAAACATGGAAATGTGACTTCTTACACACACACACGCTCATATCTGAAGCAAACGGGTGTTGTTTTCTTCAACTTGGAAGGTTATACTCAGTGATAATCCCCTTCTTTCAGTAGAGGCACTCACCATTCTTCTCTTAAAAATGCATTGACTGTCTAGTATATTAAAGGGACGATCAAACCCCATAATGTGATTTTGAGTTAAAGGCACACACACATACACAAATATATAATACAGGTGCAAAATAAAACTTTTTGGTTTTGTAGACCAACTTATTGTCAAGGTAATTCTAAGGCCTATTTGTCATCTCCCTATCTAAGAAATTCCTATTGATAGGAAAAGTAAACAAAAAGAGACATTTCTGAAGCTACAAAATGGTGAGGGAAGAAAACAAAGTGATGTCTTATAATTCTTTCGAGAACAAACCTATATGCACTAGGAACAAATAAAGTTTCATTAGCAAAGCAGTTCAGTAAGTTTAGAAACTTTATATTATAAAACAATAGTTATAAATTAATTTAGAGCTGTTTCCTCAGAACATTTCAGCATAAATAAAATATTCATTACTACTATCTCAAAGGGGCTTTGTAACTATTCAGGTTAAAAAGCAGGTAGTGACATTTCTAATTCAAATATCGCACATTCAGACTTATCCTTAAATGGTACAGGAGAGTCAAAGCTACTTTCACATTATATTACATCAATCGATAATCCCCACCTTTTATGGTAAATGGAACATGCTGATTTGTTTCCCTATCATTTCCTTTCTATATACAATCTTATTTGTCCTCACCTGTGCAAGCGTTTCATCCAACCATTGGGGATGATGTTGAGGATTGGCAAGAAGCCACTTGATGGCAGCACTATAGACCTGCTTTTCATTCTCAATGTTTAGGTCACTGGAGGACAAAAGCTTATGGAGATGCTGAGGTGACACGCTTACGAAGTCTTCACACTCCACCACTTCAGTAAAATGCTCACAGGCATACTGATCCGCCATGTCCATTAGGTCTACTCGATTGTGACTTTCTGCAAAGGCTCTTACCGCCAGACAGTTGGACGGATGAAAATGTAACTTCATGTATTCACAACAAGCTCTAGCCACCAGTTCAACCTGTAGAATACAGGCTGCATATAAGAGAGGCTGGACATTGTCAACTGTCAAAGTGAGCCGTGAAGAATAGACAAACTTTACCAAGTCTTCTATTGCATCACCATCAAAATCTCTTATTTCAATCAGTGTTTGCTTGGCTTCAGCCATTTCAGAGAGAAACATGGCTTTGAAGTAAGGAATAACACAAGCCAATGCAAGTTTGTGACAGGAGATTAGCTTTGAGCCAACCTGTTCAAAAGAAAAACAAAAGCAGACTTAGTTTAGTATCAAGATAAACCTGAGATTGGCATAGAGGATATGCTGTAGCAGGGACAAAACCTTCAGACAATTTCAGTGCATTTAACAATGTGATCCTTTGGTCACTTACTGTCAACCTAGGCTAATTTTTAAAAGTCAGTCAATTTTCTTCTTTCAAATTAGAATCAAATCTTTAATACATGTATCTATAATGTGCATATCATAAAACTAGGTTTTTCTATATTATTTCACATTTCAGAAGCATTTTGTGAATTAATGAATAACAGCAAACATCACCCAGCACTTACTATGTATCAGGCACTATGTTTTCCTTAGAGTCTATGAGTCCCTTCTTATTTTAAAACTTTTTTTCCAATTTTACTGACATCTAAGATGGTATAAGTTTAAGGTACCCAACACTATGATTTGAGATAGATATATATATATATATATATATACACAGACACATATACACAGTGAAACGATTACCACAGTTTTAGTAACTATCACCTAATTATACATTTTTTTTCTTTCTGATGAGAGCTTTTAAGATCTACTCTCGTAGCTATTTTCAAATATATAACACAGTATTGCTAACTACAGTTATTGTGTCAGGCACTATTCATTGTTTTTCATATATTAACTCACTTAATTGTCCCAAAGGTCCTATGAGTAGATACTATCATTATCCACAATTTATCACTGAGAAACCTGAAGCAGAGTAAACAAATCAATATGTAGTAGTATTTATTATTAGCTTAATTGAAGTTTTTTCATTTCCTATTTAAATCATTTTGAAATATTTTATAGAAATGTAATGAACACTGAAACATCACTGCTTTAATTGCTGAAAAATTAGACTGCTTCCTGTGATTGCCATTATAAACACAGTAGTGAACTTTGTTGTAAGAGAATCTTTGTATCCACTCTCTATTAATAATTTCCTACATAAAACAGTAATGCTGCTTCAAAGGACAAGTACAGTTTGGACATATATTGCTAAATTGTCCATTTCTGATCTTGCAATACTTGTGCCATATTCTAAGTGTTAACTTGTTAAATATTTGCCAATTCAATGAATGAAGTCTCTCACTGTTTTAATCTTTTACTAATATGATTAATTCATTCATAAATTGTGGACTACTTTTATGTCTTCTATGAACTCTTTTCTATGAATTTATTTCTAAGAATGCCTCAGACTTTTGGAATGTTAGTCATCTGTCATATATATATTTCAAAACTTCTTTTCTAAGTGTGCTTTAAATTCATCCCCCATGGATTTTTATAATCAACCAACCTTTCTCTTTATGACTTCTGTATTAGGTGCTAATATGCTTAAGTGGGAATCATTCTAATATTCCAAACATACTCCAGGTATTCCTTTTAGTACTCACAGCTTTATGTTTTCACAAATCTATTTCCATCTGGAAGTTCTTGATACTGAGAGGACATATCTTTTTAACTGAAGTATAGTTGCTGTACGTTACAGGTGTGCAATATTATGATTCACAATTTTTAAAGGTTGTATTCTACTTCAGTTAAGTCACTCAATTGTGTCCGACTCTTTGCGACCCCATGGACTGCAGCATGCCACACTTTCCTGTCCATCATCAACTCCCAGAGCTTGCACAAACTCATGTCCACCAAGTTGGTGATACCATCCAACCATCTCATCCTCTGTAATATTCTACTTACAGTTATTATAAAATATTGGCTATATTCCCCATGTTGTACAACATTTCCTTGTACTTATTCCATACATAAGTTTGTACCTCTTACTTTTATGTTCTTTTTAACATAGTAGGTACTCAGTTTTTCCAGCACTGTATATTAATCAATAAGTAATAAGATAGTGGTATTTTAGCAATTATCCTGTTTCCATGTAACATTGTGATTATGTAATATAGTTGTGTTTCATTATCTGAGAACTGATTTTAAAATCAGAACTTCAAAAGACAAGACCTAAGGAATATTACAAGATATAAAATGGTTTTGCTTATAAATGCCCTTTGAGTTGCTCAGCCACATCCAACTCTTTGTGACCCCATGGACTGTAGTCCGCCAGGCTCCTCTGTCCATGAGATTCTCCAGGCAAGAGTACTGGAGTGGGTTGCCATTTCCTCCTCCAGGGAATCTTCCTGATCAGGATCTAATCTGTGTCTCTTGCAGTGGCAGGCATGTTCTTTACCACCGAGCCATGCAGGAAGCCCCAATAACTGAACAATTTTTCAATTGATTTAATTTTTACATTTGTAGTACTTTTAAAAAACTTGGCTATCCTGTGAACTATTCTTTTACAAACTGTTGTTCTTATGTATTTACTTCATTTCTAAGTATTGTATAATTCCATTAACATGAATTGTTGAAAACATACTAAATTTTTAAAAAACCATTAAAACAAAAACTAAAGTATACATTAAGTTGAAATGTTTACAGTTATGCCACTTAACAGTAACTCAAACTAAATGTCTGAGGACTACATTGAAATAAAAGTCCCTAAGACACAAAGCAGGAGAGAAAAAGCCTATATACCCAAGTCTCCTTTTACATCCATTTATAAGCTGTATTTTAATTTTTCAGTTTAATCCCATGTAGTAATTTTGCCTTTTTAGCTCAATTACCCAGTTTTCTCAATAATCCACCAATTTTAATCAGCCTGAGTAGCCAAAAATATGTTTAACACTCAAAGTCAAGAAGGGGTTAAATGTTTAAGACTCAAGAAAATGTCTTGACTTGCAGTGAATTACCATATCACAATGTCTAGCCACATGGACAGTTCTACAGTGTTATCTCACATTTACTTAAAAAACTTGCACCATGAGAATAATAAATTTTAGGTAGCATTTTGGTGATCAAATAAACAAGGATCTATGGATATAAATACTCAAATATCCCTTCTTCTGAGCAATATGAAAAAAAATAAAAATATTGACTTACTAGTTGAACAGACAAAAGTAGAAGTGATCATCATTTTATTAGAGTTAACATAGAATACTTAAGTGTTAAATATAAAATCACTTTCTCCTTTATCATTTCTTTTATTAGATTATGTCTGCTCTCCAGTCAGGAACTGTTACATTTATAAGGATAATAACTTTTATAATTTTTACCTCTTAGCAGTACACTACTCTACTTTTAAGTCATGTCTGACTCTGTGCGACCCCAGAGACGGCAGCCCACCAGGCTCCGCCATCTCTGGGATCCTCCAGGCAAGAATACTGGAGTGGGTTGCCATTTCCTTCTCCAATGCATGGAAGTGAAAAGTGAAAGTGAAGTCGCTCAGTCGTGTCAGACCCTCAGCGACCCCATGGACTGCAGCCTTCCAGGCTCCTCCATCCATGGGATTTTCCAGGCAAGAGTACTGGAGTAGGGTGCCATTGCCTTCTCCGTCACTACTCTAATGGAGCTCAAATATTTTGTTTCTCTGCAATCTTTCAGAGCACTATTCTTACCTGATCAGCTGAAAGTTTGATGGCAAATAATTGTAACACTTAAGAGTCTTGAACATGTTCATTAGAATCCTATAAATACTTATTAAAAAAAATAAATCACAGGAACTTCCCTGGTGGTCCAGTGGCTAAGACTTGGTGTTCCCAATGCAAGGATCTGGGTTCAGTCCCTGGTTGGGGAACTGGATCTCCCATGCCACAACTAGGACCCAGTGAAGCCAAATAAATAAATATTTTAAAAAAAATTTTTTAAACATCACAGAAACATGCAGTTTCAAAGTAAGAAGCTAAATAATATGAATGAAACATATCTCAGTTGTGGCATCAAGAGATGATGGAAGGGTTTGTCCTCCTTTAATAATCTCTATCAATCTCTTCAGGTAAATTAACTGTGATCTTTAAAAGGATAATGAAAAGGACAATGACATTCCTCAGACTAAATAAAGCATAAATAAAAGCATCTTTGTAGATGCTATTCTTGTTGATCTGTGACACATAATTAAGTATTATGAGTGCTATGCAATACCCCTTTTGAGACAATTTCCCTTTGTCTGTTCCCCAACCAAATTGTTGCCCTTAAGAATCTTCCCTCATTTATAATTTTAGTGTTACCAAGAGATATGCTGTTTAAAAATATTTTCACTAATAAACATAATATATAAATAAGTTTTACCTCTCTGGTAAACCTGGCATGACCTTAAGATAATATATAATCTCCTATGTGAAGCCTTTCCAATCACCTCTTAGATATAATTAATAGATCCTGTCTTTTGCTTCCATAAAAATGTCATAAAATGACAGGTACTAAATTGTATTTTAGTTAGCTGTATATGTGTCTATCTCCAGCTAAACCTTAAACTCCCTCAATGCAAGTATAGCATATTATTCAGATTTATTTATACTCTGTGTACTGTGGTAAGACCTTAGTAAATAATTTGTTAAATGAACTTACTTGTTTCCAATTTAGGTGCTCAATTTGGAATTTAAAAACACACTAATGGCCTTTCATATGCATAATAAGACAAGTTTTGATAACTGCCTTTCTGAAATGTTTGTCCTAAAAGCAATAATGATCAAGGAAGCATGTGAATAGAAAAAAGGAGATGAATATATCAAAGCATAATCCTCAAGGTTATATGAATGTAAAAAGTGAAGTTTATATTGAACAAAGCATTATAAACTACCCATAATCCTACTGGGTTTAGTTGTTTTATTATAGATAGTTAAATTCTGAAAGTTTAAGAAATATTGAATTAGAATTAAGAAATAAATCCAATAACAGATCTGCTAAAAGACTGTAATTCCTCCTAATGACAGGAACAGAATATACCATAGCAGCATTATCTGATCTCTTTGGAACAATAACAGTAGTACACATAATGATCCTAAGAATTGATTACTTATTATTTAATGTATTAAGCACTGTTCTAAGGGCTTCACATGTTAACTCACTTATTCCTCACAAAAATCTAATCATAATTTTACAGTTGAAAAATTAAAATCATAAAATTATGAAGTTTCTCATTCCTAAATGACCTCTGTCACTGCTTCAAATGTAGCATTTTGGGGCTTCCCCTATAGATTCTTCTCAAGTTTTCATTTCAACCTATTGCTGAAGTCACGTAGTAAAACAAAGAAAAGTTATGAGATTAGTTATCGCTTGCCCTAAAATGGCTGTATCCATACTTCTCACTTAAGAAAGTTTATATGCAGTAGTTATTAAAAATTATATACTGATACAGTCAATAATATTTATTTTTCAGCTTATACTGACACACTGAACTGATAATTTATTAAATTCAAATAATCTATTTTACATTTTTATTTTTTGCCAAAGCTAGTGTGGGTCACTGAATTTCACAGTATGGTTGAAAGTTAGAACAACAGCAATTAGACTGAACATAATATACTGTACAAATCAAAGAGTTTAGGTGTTCCTTCATTAAAATGTATACAAGGCTAAATTTCATATAAAGTCAGTAAAATTATTTAATGGTCTTCTTCTCAATATCTTAGGACCTAGAAATATGTAAAGACACCAAAAGTTTAAGAATTAAAGAGAATATAGGTCATTTATTTACAGTATAACTCTATACTCCTGGACATTCTGAACCTGAAACTCAGAATTTATGCATTCAGTTTACAGACTTTTGCTGAATGTCCCCTGATCTGATTCTCCAAGGATGTCCTCAATCCCCACAACTCTGAGCTCTAAGACCTGACTGATCAGGAGCAGAAAGCAGAATCTAAGAGATCCCAAAGTGGCAAATCTCATGTTAAAAAATTCTGCATGGATGCACACAAATCCTCAAAAAAGCTTAATATCACAATGAGAGATAAGACTAATAGTAAGTAAGTACTTTAAATGAGCAATGAGAAACAATCAGAATACAGGCTCTTTCACACTGCTCTATCAATTTTCCAATTTTATTAAAACTGTCTTTGGTAGCAGAGCAACATAACCTTTGACACAGTTTAGTAAAGTCTTTTTCATCTAAGTCTAGGTTCACTACCAGGTATAAATAAATAATCTCACTTAAAAAAACAATCTCACTTAAAAACTTAAAACTTTAATCTCTGTTTCATAATATTGAAACAGATTAAATTACAGGCATATCTCGGAGATATTGCAGGTTCAGTTCCCGACCACCAAAATAAAGCATATCAAATGATTTTTTTTTTGTTTCCCACTGCATAGAGAAATTATGTTTAAAAGACTCAAAAATGCTATCATCTGACAACTCAGGGTTGCCACAAACCTTCAATGTGTAAAAACAAAATAAAAATCCAAACAAAAATGCATTATCTGTAAAATGCAATAAAGCAAAATGCAAAAAAAGAGAGGTATGCTTGCACCAGAATAGGAACGTACAGTAAAACACTAGTGCAGCTACATACACAATAAAAAATTCCGACTTCTAAACAACATCAAGAGTAAGTGAATACATCAAGAGTTTTAAGTTAAAAGCTTATCAGGTCAGCAGTAATTTATTCATTTCACAAATAATAACTATTTGTTTTAGGGCTCCAGAACTTTCAGAAGTGAAACTAAGCAACAGTGAATATCAACATTTAACTAGAACAGTAACTTTTCTTATGTTAAGTTCCCTTTACTTACCCTTCCCCTTCAACAGAATAAAGGATTGAAAATAAAACCATTCTGATTGTAAGTACAGCACCAAAAACTTGCCTTGTGTGGTTATAGAAACCATGATTTTACACAATACACTGAAGAGATTGAAAAAAATAAAGAAAAAAAGGCAGTCTGACCTTCAGTGTGACATCACAGAGTTCTCCATTTTCATAAAACTGAAGAAGAGAACCATGAAAATCTTTCCAAGCTTCATTTGCTTCAAAGAGAAAGGAGTCTTCTCCATCACCATCACCAAGTGAAGATCTGTTCTTTATTTGCTGTTGTCTTTTCCCCTTTGTGAAGCGATTCCTAGCCTGTTTTGCATTCACAGCTTCTGAAGCCATTTGCAACACTTTTCTTTTAATATAGCTCTCTTCTGAAACATCCCATTTATTCTTTTGTAAAGGATGCGGAGAAGGCAGAAGGTAGATACAGTCCACTAAACTTCACACATTTTTCAAAAACTACTCAAATGCCACTGTCCAGTTTGCTGAGATTGAAAGAAATAACAGAACACACATTAAAAAACAATGTCTCAAAAATTACTAGAAATTATAGTTTACCTATATATGTAATATGACCATATAAATCACTGCTGAAAAAACAGCAAGTGACTTTGTATTTTTACACTAAATGTTATGTTAACCACCTCAGCACATTATTTTATATCAGTGAAGGGACTCTTTTAAAATCTAATTGGAAAATTATGGGATGATGGTAGAGCAGAAGCACAAGCAATCTGTCTCCCACATGGACAACAACTGCACCAGCAGAATCCGCCTGATGTAACTACTGTGGAACTCTGTGAAGTCTGCTGAAGGCTTACAACTTCCAGAAGAGGACTAAGTCAATAAGTTACGATTAATTTTGGTCAACTTCAGCTCTTTGTACAGTAGCAGCTGCCCACCCTCAGCCAAGTGGTAAGCAGCTGTCCCAGAACAGCTTGCAGAGTTTCCAGGAGCCACAGCAGGCAAAAAGGACTCTGTCCTCGGAAATGAGGGACCTCCCCTCTGATCGCTGCCTGCTACTTCTGATCACAGAGCTGCAGACAAGGGGTTGGCCTCCATTGCTATTCCACCTTCTCCCGTTGTTTCAAGTCCCTCCCTCTCATCTGAAGTGAATTCTAGATTTTCAAGGCTGGTGCCCTTCACCCCTTCATTTTCTTTATCCCCCTTTACAAGTAAAATACTAAAGACTAAGGCACTAAAAAACAACTGCATATGCACAGAAAATTATAAAGTGACCATGCATGCCCAGGAAAAGGCTCAGAAAAAAACTTGAGACATTAGGTTTATACCTCAGGGTGATCTTCAGTATAGAGACAGCCTACAACAACAAAAGGCCAAGTAATAACAAAAAACAACAAATCTTAAGGAATAGGGAAGATCTGGTTTCTAGGGTTATCATATTATTAGATTCAAATGTCTAGTATTCAATAACCAAAAAAATCACAAGGCATACAAAGAAATAGGAAAGTATGGGCTATTCAAGGGGAAAAATAAATCATCAGAAACTGTCTCTGTTTGGGATAAATTCCATTAGCTCTCTTTCAAAGATTTTAAAACAATTGTCTTAAAGATACACAAAGAACTAAAGGAAGATGTGTACAGTCATTCATGTTAACAAAATGGAACTATCAGTAGAGCAACAGAAAACCTAAGAAGCAATCATAAAGAGATTCTGGAACTGAAAAGTATAGTAACTGAAATTGAGAATTCATTAGAGAGGTTTGAAGGCAGACCTGGACAGGTAGAAAAAAGAATCAGCAAACTTGAAATTCAAACAAAGAAAATTATCAGGCCTGAGGAACAGAAAGATTGAAGATACATAAACAGCACTTAAGGGGACCTGTGGGACATCAAACAGATCAACATTCATATCATGGGAGTCCTGGATGAGTAAGAGACAAAGAAAAGCGCATAGAAATAATGGCTGAAAACTTCCCAAATTTTATGAAAGACATAAACATCTAATCAGCTTCAAAGAAGATGAACTCAAAGAGACATATTACAGTCAAACTTCCAAAAAAATGAAGAATTTTGAAAAGAAGAGAAGTAAATCATCACACACAAGTGATCCTCAGTAAATTTATCAGTGGATTTCACATCAGAAACTCTGGAGGCCAAAAGATAATGGGCAGATATGTTCAAAGTACTAAAAGACAAAATCTGTCAACCAAGAATCTATATTTAGCAAAACTGTCCTTCAAAAGTGAGAGAGAAGTTAAGATATTCCCAGATAAGCAAAAGCTGATGGAGTTCAAGATCACTAGACCTGGCCTGCAATTCAAGGAAGTCCTACAGATGAAAGAAATGAAGGAATACTAGACAGTAGCTAAAAGCCACATGACTATGAAAGTAATATACATGGACAATTGACAAAAGCTAGTATCACTGTAACAGCAGTTTGTAACTGTGCTTTTTTGTATCTGAGAGATGAATTTTTAACAAGTTATTAATGTAAAAAGCTACCATTACTGTAATTTTGGTTTGTAACACCAAATGTCAATGGATTAAATGCTCCAATTTTGGCAAAATAAATAAAAACACAGGATCCAATTACATGCTGTCTACACAAGCCTCGTTTGCAATCCAAAGGCACAAAACAGTTGAAATGGAAAAGACTGAAAAAAGATTTCATGCAAATAGTAACCAAAAGACAGTAAAAATGGCTACACTAGTATTAGACAAAAATAAGACAAATGTTACAAGAAACAAAAAAGGAAATTATATATTAATAAAAGGTTCAATACAGCAAGAAGATATAACACCTATCAGACCAGATCAGATCAATCGCTCAGTCGTGTCCGACTCTTTGCGACCCCATGAATCGCAGCACGCCAGGCCTCCCTGTCCATCACAAACTCCCGGAGTTCACTCAGACTCACGTCCATCGAGTCAGAGATGCCATCCAGCCATCTCATCCTCTGTTGTCCCCTTCTCCTCTTGCCCCCAATCCTTCCCAGAATCAGGGTTTTTTCCAATGAGTCAACTCTTCGCATGAGGTGGCCAAAGTACTGCAGTTTCAGCTTTAGCATCATTCCTTCCAAAGAACACCCAGGGCTGATCTCCTTCAGAATGGACTGGTTGGATCTCCTTGCAGTCCAAGGGACTCTCAAGAGTCTTCTCCAACACCACAGTTCAAAAGCATCAATTCTTCGGCGCTCAGCCTTCTTCACAGTCCAACTCTCACATCCATACGTGACCAAAGGAAAAACCATAGCCTTGACTAGACGAACTTTTGTTGGCAAAGTAATGTCTCTGCTTTTGAATATGCTATCTAGGTTGGTCATAACTTTTCTTCCAAGGAGTAAGCATCTTTTAATTTCATGGCTGCAGTCACCATCTGCAGTGATTTTGGAGCCCAGAAAAATAAAGTCTGACACTGTTTCCACTGTTTCCCCATCTATTTCCCATGAAGTGATGGGACCGGATGCCATGATCTTCATTTTCTGAATGTTGAGCTTTAAGCCAACTTTTTCACTCTCCACTTTCATTAAGAGGCTTTTTAGTTCCTCTTCACTTTTTGCCATAAGTGTGGTGTCATCTGCATATCTGAGGTCATTGATATTTCTCCTGGCAATCTTGATTCCGGCTTGTGTTTCTTCCAGTCCAGCGTTTCTCATGATGTACTCTGCATATAAGTTAAATAAACAGGGTGACAATATACAGCCTTGACGTACTCCTTTTCCTATTTGGAACCAGTCTGTTGTTCCAGTGTCCATTCTAACTGTTGCTTCCTGACCTGCATACAAATTTCTCAAGAGGCACGTATTAATGACAAGTCATGAAGATATATGGAACTAAAGCTAAGAAATGGAGAAATAGTCCTACAGTTAACAGTTGAAGATTTCAATAGACTTAACATAATAAACCAATGAGATCTAACAGACATATTCAGAACTCAACATATACTCTACTCAACGACAGCAGAATACACATTTTTCTTGAGTGCAAGCACATGGGACATTTTCCAGAAGAGACCACATGTTAGGCCATAAATTGAGACTCAACAGATTTTAAAAGATAGGTATCACACCAAGTATCTTCTCTAATCACTTCACAATGAATTTAGAAATCAGTAACAGAAAAATGAAAAATTTATGAAATTGTGGAAATTAACATAATTGTAAACTGATGGATCAAAGACGAAATCACAGGGAAATTAGAAAATACTTAGAGACAAATGAAAACGAAAACAACATGCTAAACTCATGAGATGCAGCAAAAGTAGCACTCAAGGGGAAATTTACAGTTTTAAAACACTTGGGGGAAAAAAAAGACATCTCAAATCAACAACCTAATTTTAAAACTTCAGGAACTAGAAAAAGAGTAATAAACTAAACCCAAACCTAGCAGAAGGAAGGAAATAATGAAGATTAGAGCAAAGAGAAATGAAATAGAGAACAGAAAAACAACAGAGGAAAACTAATCAAACTAAAAGCTGGCTCTCCGAAAAGATAAACAAAATTGACAAAACTTCAGCTAGATAGACTAAGAAAAAAGACAAGGCTCAAATCACTATATCCAGAAATTAAAATGGGGACATTACTACTGATTCTAAAGAATCAAAAAACACTGTAAGAGAAAATTATGAACTGTACAACTTGGATAACCTAGATGAAAAGGACAAGTCCCTAGAAACACAAAACCTATCAACACTAAATTCCAAAGAAATAGAAAATCTGTTTTCTATCTATAACTATGGCCTATAACTAGTAAGGAGGCTGATCAGTAATCAAAATCTCCCAACAAATAAAAGCCCTGGACTTTATGATTTCACCAGTACATTTTACCAAACATTTAAAGAAGAACTAATACCTTCCTTTTCAAACTTTTCCAAAAAATTGACGAGGAAGAAACACTTCCCCATTTGTTCCACGAGGCTAGCATTACCCTGAAACCAAAGCCCACAAGTGTTGGCAAAGATCAACAGAAAACTGAAACCCTTGTGTACGGTTGGTGGAAGTGTAAAATGGTACCGCCACTGTGGAAAACAGTGTGGTAGTTCCTCAAAAAATCTAAAATAGAACTACTGGATCATGCAGCAATTCCACTTCTGGACATACATCCAAAGGAACACAAAATCCTAGGCATAGGTCCCTGTGCTATACAGTATGTCTTGCTGGGTATCTATTTTATATATATATATATGTTATCCCAGCCTGCTAATTTATCCCTCCCTAGTCCTTTCCCTTTTGTGAGTCTGAAAGCAAGGTCTTAAAGAGATATTTACAACCCATGTTCAGAGCAGCACTATTCACTATAGCAGTCCAAGTGTCCACAAACAAATAAATGGATAAGCAAAATGTGGTATAAATATATTATTCTGCTACAATGTGGATGAACGTTTAAGAACATTAAAGATAAGTGAGATAAGTCAAATAAAAGACTGTATGATTCAGTTTATATGAGATACAAATAGTGAAATCATAAAGACAGAAAGTATAATGACTATTGCCAAGGGCTGTGGGGAGAGGAGAATGGGGACTTATTTAGTGGGTACAGAGTTTCAGTTTTATAAGATGAAAAGAGTTACAGGGATGGATGGTAGTGGAGATGGCCTAACAATGTGAATGTATTTAATACCACTGAAACATACACTTAAAAACAGTATTATGCTATGTGTATTTTACCACAATAAAAAAAATCTAGGGGTTTCCCTGGTGGCTCAGTGGTAAAGTATCCACCGGCCAATGATGCAGACGTGGGTTGGATCCCTGACCCACGAAGATCCCACATGCCACGGAGCAACTAGGTCTGTGCACCACGACCACTGAGCCTGTGGTCTCAAGCCTGGGAGCGGCAACTACTGAGACCACACGCCTGAAGCCTGTTCTCCCCACAAGGGAAGCCTCCTCAATGAGAAGCCCACACATCACAACTAGAGAGTGGCCCCTGCTCACCACATTGGAGAAAAGCCAGCACAGCAACAAAAACCCAGCACAGCCATAAATAAATAAATTTTAAAAATGATTTAAAATATCTAATTTGAGAACAATTCAAGAGCACATTACTTTTAAGACATGGAATGCACTACCTCCAAAAACAGAAGCTATAAACTGGAAAATTTAAAGACTTTATCCAGTGACGCAAAGCAAAAATAGAGGGTATTTTGACTGAAACAGGCTTATGCTACATTTTGAAGTCAGCTCACGGTTCCACCATTTACCAAATGAATAACCTTGGGCAAATGACAACCCGCTAAAACTTTAGTTATCTCATCTGTGAAACAGAGAAGCCACTTATCTTAAAGAAATATTCTGAGGATTAGAGATACAGTGCTGCTAAACACAGACACTTGCATTATAAAATCTCATTTATTTTCATATCAAATTTACTATATTTATATAAAGTCAAATTTACTTATTATCAAAGCATATTTGATGAGTATTCACACCATGAACAGTTCTATGCTACATTCTACTTTAGTGATAGTAGCAAAGAGATTTTAAGTTAAAATGTGTGATTATGTACTTACTGGCTATGTGTGAGGTTTTTTTTTGAGGGCCCTGCTAACCTTATTCATCTGTAAACAGGTATATCTATCTACTTCATAAGACTATTCTAAAAATTAAATCAAATGCAATAATGGATTTACAAGCACTTATGAAATTATAAACCATGTTGCAAATACTGGTATTATTAGCATGGAAGCTTCACTTATGTTGTTTCTGAAAACAATAAATACCTTAACTAGTCTTTTCCTATATTAGCCTCTTTATTATTAATTGCATCAACAACTGTTTCTAGCTTTTGACAGGGACCAAAATGTTCAATGTAAGATTACAGATTATAGTTATTAATATCTTCTTAAAGTTACTGTGGTGGACACAGAACAGTGACCCCCCCCCCCATGAGTCATGCTTTCATATAATCCTGAGGATAGGACCCACCTGTGACTTACTTCTAACCAACAGAACATGGAAAGGTGATGAAGTGTCACTCGCTTGATTATGTTGCATTATATAAGATTGAACAGACTGAAGTAAGAGGGTCACCTGCAAGCCTTTAAGGAGCCAAGTGCCATGGATAGAGAGCCCTGCAGCAAGAAACTACAGGCAATCCCCAGGATCGGAGGGAGTTCTCCACCTGTCAGTAAAACATTAGGGTCCTCAGTCACACTGCTGCAAAGAAATTATCCCAACTTTCTAAATGAATTTGGAAGTAGACTGTTTCACAGTTAAGCTTCCACATGATAACACAGGTCAGCACCCTCACTGCAGCCTTGTGAAATCCTAAGCAGAGGACCCAGATGAGTTGTATCCAGATTCCTCACTCCCAGAAACCATAAGATAATAGTTAACGTAATTTTTACTGCAGTATAGTTGCTTTACAATGTTGTGTTAGTTTCTATTATAAAGCAAAATGAAACAGCTATAAATATACATATAGATCCCCTCTTTTTGGATTTCTTTCCCATTTAGGTCACCATAGAGTACTGAGTAGTTCTCTGTGCTATACGGCAGGTTCCCCTTAGTTATGTGTTTCATACACAGTAGTGTATATATGTCGATCCCAATCTCCCAATTCATCCCACCCTCTTCCACCTTCCCCCCTTGGTATCTAAAGTAGTCATATGCTCATGAAAAAAATAAACTGTGTTTGTCAGAGGCGGAGGGGTGGGGAAAAAGAAGAGTTATTGTTCAATAGATATACGTATTTCTGTTTTGCAAGATGGAAAGTTCCAGAAATGTGTTGCACAACAATGTGTACATAGTGTTTTAAGACTAATGTCAGTCAGTCAGTTCAGTTGCTCAGTCGTGTCCGACTCTTTGTGACCCCATAAATGCCAGGCCTCCCTGTCCATTACCACCAACTCCCGGAGTTCACCCAAACTCATGTCCATTGAGTCGGTGATGCCATCCAGCCATCTCATCCTCTGTCGTCCCCTTTTCCTCCTGCCCTCAGTCTTTCCCAGCATCAGGGTCTTTTCAAATGAGTCAGCTCTTCACATCAGGTGGCCAAAGTATTGGAGTTTCAGCTTCAACATCAGTCCGTCCAATGAACACCCAAGACTGAGCTCCTTTAGGATGGACTGGTTGGATCTCCATCTACAGTACAAGGGGCTCTCAAGAGTCTTCTCCAACACCACAGTTCAAAAGCATCAATTCTTCGGCGCTCAGCCTTCTTCACAGTCCAACTCTCACATCCATACATGACCACTGGAAAAACCATAGCCTTGACTAGATGGACCTTTGTTGGCAAAGTAATGTCTCTGTTTTTAATATGCTGTCTAGGTTGGTCATAACTTTTCTTCCAAGGAGTAAGCATCTTTTAATTTCATGGCTGCAATCACCATCTGCAGTGATTTTGGAGCCCAGAAAAATAAAGTCAGCCACTGTTTTCCCATCTATTTGCCATGAAGTGATGGGACCGGATGCCATGATCTTCGTTTTCTGAATGTTGAGCTTTAAGCCAACTTTTTCATTCTCCTCTTTCACTTTCAACAAGAGGCTCTTTAGTTCCTCTTCACTTTCTGCCATAAGGGTGGTGTCATCTCCATATCTGAGGTTATTGATATTTCTCCCGGCAATCTTGATTCCGGCTTGTACTTCTTCCAGTCCAGCGTTTCTCATGATGTACTCTGCACAGAAGTTAAATAAGCAGGGTGACAATATATAGCCTTGACGTACTCCTTTTCCTATTTGGAACCAGTCTGCTGTTCCATGTCCAGTTCTAACTGTTGCTTCGTGACCTGCTTATAGGTTTCTCAAGAGGCAGGTCAGGTGGTCTGGTATTCCCATCTCTTGAAGAATTTTCCACATTTGATTGTGATCCACACAGACTAATGTACTGTACACTTAAAAATGGTTTAGATGGGCAGTTTTATGTTGTGTCACTACATACTGACAAAAGGGTCAATTCCCTAAGGATATAATAATTTTAAGTGGTAGAGTCAGGACTCAAACCTAGCCAGCAGGACACTTTCCAAATGTCTGTGCTGTTAATCCCTGCATTATGATTCAGAGCATACCGCAAGTGAAAGAGAATCACAGAACAAAAAAATACATGAAAAGTCAAATTCTCTACCCTCTCCCCTCTAAAATCAGCTATTTTTTCTAATTCCTCTGCTTTTGCAAGTGGCAATGCCATTTTTTCAGCTGCCCTCATTCAAAAACCTGAGCCATATCTGACTGCTTTTCTGATTTACATAACCTATTAATTTCAATTCCCCTGATTTCTACTTGGGAAAAATCTCTCCCCCATTTGTCTTTCTTCCTACTCTCCCTAAACTCTCTCTTTCACTGCACTCTAATTCAGACTCCTGCATCTTTCATTAACCAGTCACTATGCCTCTCCATCCCAACCCGAAACATCTACGTAGGACCACCAGACTTATGTGGCTGTGTCACTTCCAAGCTGCTTAATGTTATGCATTTCAGCAGCTTATCCAGGCGTTCAAGGCTCTTCTTGCTCTGACTCCAGCCTACCTTCCAATCTTTTCCTCCACTAATTTTTGACATAAAATAGGAAAAAGAAGGGGAAACACTACTTACTAAACCACTGAGTGTCACGTATTTTCCCAGAAATCTTACAGATACAGCTGTCCTTCAGTATCCACAGAGGAGTAGTTCAAGAACCTCCCTCAGATACTAAAACCAGATGATGCTCAAGTGTCTTATACAAAATGGTAGAATACAGTTGGCCCTCCGTTTACACAGAATCCACAGACACAGAGGGCTGACTATACTCTCATTTAAGCATCACGAAGTGGCACTAGTGGTAAAGAACCAACCTACCAATGCAGGAGACACTGAGCTTGATCCCTGGGTCAGGAGGATCTCCTGGAGGAGGGCATGGTAACCCACTCCAGTATTCTTGGCTGGAGAATTCCATGGACAAAGGAGCCTGGCGGGTGGCAGTCCATAGCGTCGCAGAGTTGGACACAAACTGAAGCGACTTAGCATGCACATCCACGACACTACAGATGGCCTAAACATCCCTGACTTGCCCTGTCACACAGGTAGAAAATTGTGGAAGCTAGGGTTTCAGTTCAGTTCTGATTCAGTTCATTCTTCTACTATTTCACAGATGTCATTATTCCACTTTCCTCAAGTATACGCACAAGCCCTCAAAGCTTCTCCGCGTGCAGAAGGATGTGAAGGCCTAGTTTATTAAGTAATGTTTCTTCCACGACGTCTCTAATTCTCCCAATAAGACGTGATCTCCCTTCTATGAACATAGACTGTACTTCTCTAGTTTGTTCACTGTCTTCCTCTTGTGTTTTAGACTTATCTACCTAACAGTGTGAACTGAGATTATGTCTCAAAGACACCCATTTATCTTACCCACATGAGCTTGCATCATATGTGACTGAATTAACCTGATTCTTGTGGGCTGGGTGTTTTTTCCCCCAAATTTAAAAAAACCGAGTCAGTTCTCCATTACTGGTTAGCCTCATGAGTCTTCTTTCATCTAGAACTTTTGTCATACTGTATTTCATGTCCTAAGTGGGTACTGTGACTGTAGGTATCATTAATATCTCATTTAAACTTCACTAGGTTTAAATATACTCAATTTAAAACTATCACACATTTTCCCCCTTATATCAAACTACTCTAGCTCTGTCTAGTAGAAAGTTTTATTATGGTCATAAAATAATTTCCTTTGTCAGAGGACTGCTCTATCAAAAGGGTATTAGCAAATACTCATTTTCATAAAATTGCTTTTATATTTGATGTTAGATTTGGGCAAGAGACAAGAGCTCAAAAACTTTCATACCAAATTATTTTAAAATGGTCTTTTTAGGGACTTCCTTGGAGGTCCAATGGTTAAGACTCCATGCTCCCAATGCAGGGGGTGAAGGTTCGATCCCTGGTTGAAGAACCAAGATCCCACAAGACCTCTGGTGTAGCCAAAAAAAAAAAAAAAACTTAATGGTGTATTTAAATAATTCAGTGTCTTGAATTTTTTAAAAATTTTGTTATATATAATAGAACAGGAAGCCAGGAACAGGAAAAGAATATTTACTGTAAAACACTTCACTCTATAAGTCTCATCAGTCAGCTAAGTTCTTTAAAGAACACAAATTTGTAATGAGTTAAAGTGTAACTCCACCTAAACTCTAACCCAGAATTATTTTTAATGTACCTAAGATTCTCTTAGAAAGAAAAAAAAAAGATACTCCTTCCCCAAATATTTGTTGTTCAGTCGCTAAGTTGTGTCCGACTCTGTGACCCCATGGACTGTAGCACCCAAGGCTTCAGTGTCCTTCACTATCTCCCAGAGTTTACTCAAATTCATGTCCACTGAGTTGGTGATGTAAGAGTTTATAAACACAACAGAAAAAAAGAGGGATGGTCCACAGAGTCTTTTTCTATCACACTCTGGTACATTATGGGGCTTCCCAGGTAGCACTAGTGGTAAAGAACCCGCCTGCCAATGCAGAAGACGTAAGAGACTTGGGTTCAATCTCCTGGGCTGGGAAGATCCCCTGGAGGAGGCCATGGCAACCCACTCCAGTATTCTTGTCTGGAGAATCCCATGGACAGAGGAGACTGGCAGGCTATGGTTCATAGGGTGGCAAAGAGTCAGATATGACTGAAGTGACTTAGCACTGGTACCTTATGGCACTAAAACAGGTAGGAAGTTAAGATCATTTTTTTGTTCCTCTAAGTGCCAATAAAGTCATATCAACCAACAGCTGAAGACTAAAGTACTTCAAAAAGAAGAACATAGGTTTTACTGATTCACTGCAGAAAATACCTAACAAAAATGTATTTTTTTTTACATGTAAACACAACAACTTGCAATAATCAGAGAAAAGAGGACTTACAGCAAAAGCATAAAGGTACAACTGTGATAAGTCAGTCCACTTTATACTGTTTTTCAAACTTCTTTGCATTTATACTAGTAGAAAGAATTCTAAATGGCACTTTGAGGACTTCTCTGGTAGTCCAGTGGTTAAGAATCTGCCTTCCAATGCAGGGTACACAGGTTTGACCCCTGGTCTGGGAACTAAGATCCCACATGCCACAGGGCTACTAAGCCCTCGTAACAGCGACTGAGCCTGTGCACTCTAGAGCCTGTGCTCCATGACAAGAGAAGCACTTCGACTGAAAGCACCTCTAAAGACAACTCAGAGCTATACAGTTACTGATGCAGTACCTACTACAGGCAGCAACAGTGCTAGGAGACTCAAGCTTCCTTAAAAGAAGTTTGGTTTGTACTCTTTACAATTCAGTTAGATGAAGACTTTAAATGATAGAAAGTATTTTATTTTACAGTGGTTTCTGATTAATTTCAGAGTCACATCTTAAAGTTGACAGAGAATGTGTATTTATCAAAATTAACTTGTGTATATTTGTGAAATAAGATGGTAAACCCCACCTTATGTTGTGCAGAGAAAAACCTGACTGCATATAATTCTCTACACACTTCATGCTATCTTTCTGTCTTTGTTCAGGCTATCTTCTCATTTTGAAATGCCCTTAAAGCAACATCCATCCTTCCCAGCTGACTCTTAACTCATTTTTATAAGACGCAACTCAGGTTTATTTGCTCAAAAAGGCCCTAAAAAAATCTCCCTTATTCTTAGCCTGGATTGGGTGTACTTCCTCTGTGCTCCTGTAACAAATAAATATCTTTTTCATTGTACTTATAAAGCAGATTATACCATCAGATCAGATCAGATCAGTCGCTCAGTCGTGTCCAACTCTTTGCGACCCCATGAATCGCAGCACGCCAGGCCTCCCTGTCCATCACAAACTCCCGGAGTTCACTCAGACTCACGTCCATTGAGTCAGAGATGCCATCCAGCCATCTCATCCTCTGTCGTCCCCTTCTCCTCCTGCCCCCAATCCCTCCCAGCATCAGAGTCTTTTCCAATGAGTTAACTCTTCGCATGAGGTGGCCAAAGTACTGGAGTTTCAGCTTTAGCATCATTCCTTCCAAAGAAATCCCAGGGCTGATCTCCTTCAGAATGGACTGGTTGGATCTCCTTGCAATCCAAGGGACTCTGAAGAGTCTTCTCCAACACCACAGTTCAAAAGCATCAATTCTTCGGTGCTCAACCTTCTTCACAGTCCAACTCTCACATCCATACATGACCACAGGAAAAACCAGAGCCTTGACTAGACGAACCTTTGTTGGCAAAGTAATGTCTCTGCTTTTGAATATGCTATCTAGGTTGGTCGTAACTTTCCTTCCAAGGAGTAAGCGTCTTTTAATTTCATGGCTACAGTCACCATCTGCAGTGATTTTGGAGCCCAGAAAAATAAAGTCTGACACTGTTTCCACTGTTTCCCCATCTATTTCCCATGAAATGATGGGACTGGATGCCATGATCTTCGTTTTCTGAATGTTGAGCTTGAAGCCAACTTTTTCACTCTCCACTTTCACTTTCATCAAGAGGCTTTTGAGTTCCTCTTCACTTTCTGCCATAAGGGTGGTGTCATCTGCATATCTGAGGTTACTGATATTTCTCCTGGCAACCTTGATTCCAGCTTGTGTTTCTTCCAGTCCAGCGTTTCTCATGATGTACTCTGCATGTAAGTTAAATAAACAGGGTGACAATATACAGCCTTGACGAACTCCTTTTCCTATTTGGAACCAGTCTGTTATTATACCATACTCAACCTTTATTCAAATTTATAATACTTGTAATAATTGCCTGATTACTATCAGTATTTCCAGTAACACTGAGTCCGCAAAACATAGGCAATTTCTACTCACTTCTACTAGGCCCATGTTGAGCACCGCATACAGTTAGCAGAGGTACTAAAAATACTTTCCAAACAAACAGAATAGTTATGAACCCTGGAGACTCTTTTTCTATTATCTAAATCAACATATAATTAAATTACTTTAACCCTGAATTCTGGATGTATTATTTTAACCATAATCACAAAGGATGTCACTTAGCAAAGACATTTTTCAATTATTTCATTACAAAGATTAATATGTTAAATTCATTTTTTAACTTTTATGTCAGAAAAAATTAAGCTACACTCATTATTTCCTCTTTTTTTTTTTTTTAAACAAAAGCAAATAGCAGAGATTTAAAAAATTTTAATTTCATTTATTTATGGGTGCCCTGGGTCTTTGTTGCTGTGCATGGGCTTTCTCTAGCTGCAAGAAGCGGGAGCTACTCTCTAGTTGCTGTGCACCAAGATTTTAAATTTTGAATCAGATGATCCAGAAGAAAATATATTGTGCCAATAATTAAAGGAGAATCTGCTTCTTTGACAAACTGAATTGACAAGCTTCAGTAGTTCCTACTCATTAAAGATACAAATAACTTCCAAAAATTTACTACTATGACTTACAAAAAAACGTTTTTCTTAGCATATATTAGAGACAATTGTTATTTGTTATGTCTGCTTGTTAAACACTACTGTCATTTTCAGGATCCCTAAACAACATTTTCACTATACTGAATATTTTGTAAGATGTTTCTATTTTAGGGTCTGTTTTATTAAAAAGGCATTCTACTCCAGTTCCACTACCCATAATCATTGCCTGATTTAGACCACTGCATTTATTACAATCATAATAGTTTAAAAGTCTAGTATAAAATAACTTGCTTTAAAAAGGACTTGAATTTTATCTAATTCGTGAACTACATTTGTGAACTCTTAAAGAGTCTCTATTATTATTTTTACTTAAGAATGTCAGAAAAGTCACAGGGTTGTACTCAAATAACAAATGATAATTATCTGAATAAAAACGAAGTCTACTAAAAAATTAATTCACCAATAATTTGTTTCCAAGTGTCCAAAATTGGGATACTTCCCATTCAATATATGAAACAAAACACAAAGCTAAGTAAGAATTATTATATACTCCAGTGAGAGCCCTGCTGGTCAAGCACACTCTCTCTGAGTAGAGCACACCGCTAATCTCAGCTTGGAAGGGAGTGTGGTGCTTAGTGGCTGGTGAGCTTTCAGAGGCTTGCAAAATCTTATTCACTACGTTGTTACTGATTCATTAAACAGACTTAAAACCAACGCTAAAGAGCTGTCATTTATTAAGTAAGCCAATTTCAAACTGGTTCTGATGACTAATTGTTACCATGGCTATATGAGAATCAGTCTTCTCTTAGGAGTTTGGGAACTCCTTTTGTCTTAACAAGATAAACACATAAGCCAACACACACACACACACATATATACTAAAGGATATGATATATACTGGTCATGTGGTTTTATAACATTTCACAAAAAAACCCAAACACTGTCAGTGTTAAGGATAAATACCATTCGCCTTATATTTAATCATTCAGTCAGTCATCAGATGTTATATTGCAGGTTCTGGAAATTCACAGGTGAACACGCAAAGCAACAAAAAAGGGCGTTAGAGCAGTGCTATTCAAAGTGGGTCTGGTCCGTATTTTTTTTTAAACACACTTCAACGAGGTAGGTACAAAAATCAAGTGCCTAGAAACTCTTAGAACAAAGTTGTATTTGACAATAATTGTATGTCTGTTGAATTTCATAAAAATTGAAGTTTGCATTTTGTGTATCTTTTTAAATTTCACTTTTCTAGTCATTCATTTCTGTTGTCTTTACCAAGGTACTGATTCACAAACTAGTTTTCACTATAGTGTCTGAAGAAAATTATTTAAAGGGGCTCAAGAAAAGCAGTCAGAATAGGTGAGGTTGAATTACATTTTGCTACCAAGATACATGCAAAAATAACATGCATTACACACCAAGAAGTACTTGCTCCAAAATTAGAAGGATGGTGCTGGTGGCCTAAAAGAAAACCCCTCAGCAGATGATACAGCACGCTAACGGAAGGTTGCATCATCCATGTTGTAGATGGACTAGGAGGTTGTAATGTATGGAAAAAACAAGACTTCTTAAAATGCTGCAAGAGCCAGACCCTAAATATGAAGAAATTCAGGAATACCTTATCCGGTCTATCTCTTATATTTTCCTTAAAAAAAAAAAAAAAGTACGCCTGCTAAGTCACTTCAGTCGTGTCTGACTCTTTGCGACCCTGTGGACTGTAGCCCCCCGGGGCTCCTCTGTCCAAAGGATTCTCCAGGCAAGAATACTGGAGTGGGTTGCCATGCCCTCCTCCAGAAGGAAAAAAAAATTTATGCACAAACATAATCTAATTTTTTAAGTTATCTAAAATAAGTCCCCCGCTCCCCCCAAAATGATGAATAAGACGTAATTCCTACTATTAAGGAGCTTGAGTCATCCCTTTGGGACACAAACAAGTGGTCACAATACTGCGGTTAAGGCAATAGTAGGGAGATACACTGGGTAACATGGGAGAATCTAAACTAGCCTTGGTGATCAAGAAGGCTCCCCATTAAAAATGCAATAGCTTATATGTACTCAAAGCTCCCATTCCACTTATCCAACTATAATCTAGTTTCATAACTAGGTCATAACTCTACTCCCTAACTTCTCCTCATACTGTTGGCCTTGCTTCTCTAGCCACAGCACTTCACTCACAGGCCCCATCATCTCACAGCCTCCCCACAGCCTCTTCTCTCACATCCTTGTTACTGCTGCAAGTTATCATCCCCAAATTCAAATCTGATCACATCACCTCAGTGCTTAAAAATGCCCACGGATAAAGTACTAGTAAGCAGAAAAAACTAGGTACAAATTATACGATCTTTTTAAAAATGTATATGTGATATGCTTCTAACTTGAACTGCTGTTTTCAAACCAATTAATGAATAAATTCTACAGCCTCTTTTTTTTGGTTACAGAGAAATTTATGGAGTAAAATAAGAAAATGTAAGTTTAAAACTAGCCACAGACCTTTAAGGCATGGGCCATACAAAGTATATTCCCAAAGCTCTTCAAATTCTAAGAAAAATGACCAAATATTTCCTCTTACTATAGCTAGCATGTCTGTTTTAACTAGGTTAAATATTCTTATATATAATAATATTTCAGAGTACTTTACAGTTCCTCATATAACGATCATATGATACACTTGTTGATTTTATAAGGCTTAAGAAGTAGCATGGTATGGGGAAAAAACAGTGAGGGAGGTATTAGGGGAACTGGATTTTAACTAGCTGCATTACTGGGAAGTTACCTAATCTCTCACGTCTCAGTTTCTTCATTTATAAAAGAACAGTGTTGGTCTAGGTCAGGGGTCAGCATCTTTTCCTATAAAGGGCCAGACAGTAAATATTTCAGGCTTTATGCACCATCCAGACTCTGTCACAACTACTCAACCATGCCAGTGCAGTAGGAAAGCAGATAAATACATAAAGTAATGAGAGTAGCTGTGTTCCAATAAAACTTTACAAAACCAGCAGCAAGCTAGGCTTGGCCTAAGAGACCGCAGATTTGGGTAATCACTGTTTACAGCCGTCCCCTAGTATCCTGGGGCATTAGTTCCAGGACACAGCCCTTCATACCAAAATCAAGGATGCCTAAGTCCCTTACATAAATGGCATGCATGGTTTTGCATATAACCTTGTACAACCTCCTCTCATTTACTTTAAATCCTCTCTGGGGTTGCAAACAGTCAAACACATCTTAGCAACTGAACAATAAACAACAATACCATGTAAATGCTATGTAAATAAGTCACCAGTGTGCAGGTAATTCAAGTTTTGCTTTTTGGAATTTTCTGGAATTTTTTTTTCCCTGAATGTTTTCATCCGAGTTTCCTCGAATTTACATATATGGAATCTGCGGATACAGAGAGCCTGTGTACTTCTAGTTCTAAACTATGCAAGTACTTTTTTTCTATTTAAAACTAACTTGTTGCCTTTCTTTTTAGAGAAAACTATAGTCGTATTTAACACAAGGCACAAAAACTAGCAGTTAACAGCAGACTTAAGAGCCAGTTTTCAGAGTCCCATTAGCTGTATAACCTTAGGCAAGTTACTTAAAACCACTCTGAGCGTACTGTTAAGACTACTGTGAAGAATAAATGAAGTAATATATGTAATGTATTAATTCTTAGCCCTGTATCTAGTTCACAGTAAGCATTCAATAAACTGACACTATTACTTTTATAAATTATGTGATCCTCAGTCCTCGGTGAGGAACACAATCCTCCAATCAACATTTTTTCCAGCAAAGAAATACAATATGCTATATAGTGATCTACATTCAGATGCATTTTGCACTATAGCAAAAGATGAGAACTGGTTATATTGCTCTAAGCCTTTCTTTAAAAAAAAAAAAAACAAAAAAAACTATCGATACAACCAGTAGTTCCCAACCATTTTTGGCACCAGGAACCAGTTTCATGGAAGACAGTTTTTCCATGAACTGGAAACAGGGTGGTTTCAGGATGACTCAAATGCATTACATTTATTGTACACTTTAATTTAATTCCGGCACTGATCTGACAGCAGGTACTGGTCTGAGGCCTGGAGGTTGGGGACCCCTGGATACAACAGTCAGCATTAGCTGAGTACTTACTATCTACTTTGCATGTATGACTATGACTCTGGTTAAGTTACATAATCTTTTATTAGCCTCAGTTTCTTCACCTGTAAAACTAAGGAAAGCAGCAATACAAACTTCTTAAGATTGTTACAAGGACTAAATGAGTTAATAAACTGTCTGGCACATAAGCTATATAAGCAAGTGCTATTATTTGAGTTAAGATATTTCACATTTATTCAATCCTCAGGATAATTCAAAGCAGTATTATTACTATATTTATAGCTGTTGCTAATAAGGCTCAGAGACGTTAAGAAACCTATCCAAGGTCACACAGCTTATTAAGTGGCAATGCCTAGGTCTCAACACAGGCATGCATGACTGTACAGCCAAAACTCTTAACAGGAGGCTGAAGACAGCATTAATTCTGTCTTTGTACATCTTGCATGGTATGTTTAGATTATGGAACCACAATATGGATATAATATTCTCCCCAGAGAGAAAATGTTTTTTAATATTTTTAAAGTTTAAGAGTAAGAAAATACACATAAAATCACTGACCTTTAGTGAATATACAATGTTGTGTTAGTTTCAGGTGAAGAGCAAAGTGACTCAGTTACATGTTTTTCTTTTTCAGATTCTTTTCCCTTATAAAAACACTGATCTTTTTAATGTGACAGTATTTCCACAGGTAAAATTTTTGCTAAAATGATTCTTTTGTTTTCCATTTCTAATTAATTAAACTCACACTTTCATTATTCAAGAAATAAGCAATCCTCTGCAATAAAATAACAAAAAATGCAGCACAGTGACAAATATATATATGTGGTACTATGCAAATGCTGACATTCACCTCTAATTGATCTTTGAGATCTATATAGACCTCTCAGATTTTATAAAAAGTGCAAGTCTAGAGAGTTGAACACAATTCTGCTACTAATTTGTAGACTAGTCTATAAATTCCCAACTATTTATTTAAAACCTTGAACTGTGAAGAGCATTCAGATATCAAATGAAAATACCAATATCAAAGAAAAAAGAAAACTCAAAAAGACAAAAACACATTACTCCACTGAACAGATTCATTCATAAGTTGGTATACCATCACTTGATCCATCTCAGTCTTTAGACCTTGTGACTGCTACCGGTAATTGACCCAGAAACAGAAGTTGGCTTCACACTGTAAAGCCCTATAGTTCAGCAACCTATCACTAACAAAGAAAATAGGGCAGTTTGATGTAGCTTACTTCCAAACTCTATTACAAGAATGAACTCAATCTTAGAACTCTAACATACTTCTGAAATTCACAAAATGCAAATAAGATCAATTTTAAATGTCATAATTAAAATCACAAATCACCATCTAATCTACATAAGCTGATTATAAATTTCATATTCTTTCCAAACTAGCAGTGCTGAACCTTAAAATGATCATCAATTAGGATTCAATAGAACTTCATACTCTGTGTTATATAAGATGAAATATCACACCAGAAATATACAATATAAATATCATCACCTAGCTTGGAAGAAAAAATACTTAATTTTCATTAGCATTTTAGTATTTTGTTGAGAAAAGAAAAAAAAAATCCAGATTTTAGGATAAACAAACCAAATTATCTTTTAACATTTCAAAATACTATTCCAATGTGCTGGATGGTACTAGGGTGCATGCTTCGCCACGCAGTCTGCTGCCCATCAACACTAGAGGGGTGGAGGGAGGCGTGGAAATTAACTCACTAACAGTAACGGATCAATCAGTGGTATGTACTCCAGGTGTAAGCAGCAGTACTTTGACTGCTATCAACATACTACATCAAAAATATCAACCTCCAGTTCTAGAAGAAAAACAGGCATTCGCAGTGCTTCAAAAATTATCTGCATACACACACACACAATTCTGTTCACTTTTTCTCAAAAACACTAATTTTGAAAATAATATGCAAAAAATCTAGTACAGAAACCTAGATAACTAAAGCTAATGGTTGTTATCTAAATGGTTCTGTTAAAAAAGGTTGTGAACTCCTTTTAAACGTATGTTGAAAGCTTTGGTTCTTCTCCCCAAGAAAAAACACAAGTACACACAGAATTCAGATTCTTGGAAGACCATTTTTGGTTCACACAGCCAAAAGTGAAAAGCTGATATTCTAAACCAGAGTTGTCTAGTTTCAGAACTGAGTTCAACACATTATTATATTCTGATGCTTCCACAAAAGCCCTTCAGACAAATAATTAAAAAAAAAAAAAAAGCCTAATGGGTCACATTTTATATGGTTATATCTTGAATATTGACATTAGTGTAAAAAAAATGTATATTTTAAATGTTCCATTTATTCTTCCTTCACTGGTTAACACAAAACATATTTCTCAGAAAAGTGAAGAAATGGTCAAGCTAAGGAGTTTTAGGACTGAAAAATAGGGCATTTTGTTATTCTAAGAGGCATTTATTCTCCTTCATCTCTCTAGTTCTCAATTATAAAAATAATTAACCTTTGTTGAAAATTCAAATATAAGAAACCAGTTTAAATATCTGATGTTTTAATACACAAAAGCCATTTGAAATTAATTTGGGGGCTTCCACAGTGACTCAGATGGTAAAGAGTCTGCCTGCAATGCAGGAGACTCAGGTTCGATCCCTGGGTTGGGAAGATCCTCTGGAGAAGGAAATGGCAACCCACGACAGTATTCTTGCCTGGAGAATCCCAACATTCAAAATAGTCCCTTTAATCTTTTCAAAATGACAAACCCATTTTCAGTTCTAACTCTTTAAGAGTTCTTTTTTTTTGAAAAAGGGTCATTTGTCTAAATCCACACAATATACAACAGACACTAAGAGTGAACCTTAATGTAAAACTCTAGACTTTGGGTAATGGTATATCATTGTAGGTTCACTGACTGAAACAAATGTACCTTTTTGGTGTGGGGATTTTGATAGTGGGGAGACTGTGCATATATGGGGCAAAGCAGGGGGCATATGAGGGCAGAGGGTATATGAAATCTCTGTTCCCCTACTTAATTTGCTATAAACCTAAAATTGCTCTAAACGTAAAGTATTTTGATAAAGGGTGTGGAGTATAATATATCTTCTTCACTTTCTTTTTAAGAAATGAGGAAATAGTGTTTTTAAAAATTACCCTCAGTGGCTGTGAATTAAATTTCCTGACAGGATACAGAATGCACAATTATTACAGAATAGATTACAAAACCATCATTCAAAAAGACACATGTACCCCAATGCTCACTGAAGCACTCTTTACAACAGCCAGGACATGGAAGCAATCTAAATGTCCATCGACATATGAATGGATAAAGAAGATACATATATACAATGGAATATTACTCAGTCATAAAAAGGATCACAGTTGGGTCATCTGTAAAGATGTAGATGAACCTAGAGTCTGTCATACAGTGTCTCATTCTGACAACTCAGCAAGAACAATTATTGTATATTAACACATGTATGTGGAATCTAGAAAAACGATACAGATGAACTTATTAGCCTGGCAGGAATAGAGACACAGAACATAGGAAACTGACATGTGGATACACAGAGGGGAAGAGGAGGGTGGGATGAATTGAGAGAGTAGCATTATATATATATATATGTATATATATAGAGAGAGTAGCATATATATATAACTATATATATAGTGTGTGTGCACACACTACATGTATCAATAGCTAGTGGGAAGCTATTATACAGCACAGAAAGCTCAGCAATGATCTAGATGGATGGGAGGTCTAAGAGGGAGGAAATATATGTATACACATACCTGATTCACTTCGTTATACAACAGAAACTAACACAACATTGTAAAGCTATTACACTCCCATTTTTTTTAAAAAAGGGGTAGTGAACTCCTTTTAAACATACATTGAAAGCTGTGGGTCTTCTCTCCAGAAAAATAGAAATATACACAGAATTCACAGAATCTTGGAAGACCATTTATGGGTACATCCATAGACCCAGGTTAAGAACCAGAGACAAAGTAGAAATTTTCTCATCCCTTTGACCCTCTTCCATAATTTTACCTCTAACTCCCAAGAATCAACTAAACTATCCACAGACAATGAATTTTCTTGTATAGCCTTTAAAAAAAAGTTTCATAGTACTTACATAAGCAGTTTTCAACAAAAAAATAAACTGACAGCATTCTGAAATACAACATGTGACTAATGATATCAATAAACGATAGTGCCTTACAGTTTCTAAAATGACTTCACCTGTTATAAAAATTAGTATTTTACCCCCTTTTACATTTAAGGAAATAGGTTCAGAAAATAACCTGCCTTGGGCACACAGCCAACAAATTAAGAGCTGGTATTCTAACCCAGAACTGTCTAGTTCCAGCTCATTATTACATTTTGATGTTTCCACAAAAGGCTTTCAGACAAAGAAAACAGATCAAGAAAAAGCCTAATGGGTCACATTTTAGTGTAGTTATATCCCGAATACTGACATCAGTTTAAAAAAAAGTATACTTTAACTATGCTGGGTCTCAACTGCAGTATGTGGTATCTTTAGAGGCAACATTGAAACTCTCAGTTGCAGCATGTGGGATCTAATTCCCTGACCAGGGATCAACCCTGGGCTCCCTGCCTTGGCAGCGCAGAGTCCTAGCCATTGAACTACCAGGGAAATCCCCAAATGTCTATTCTAAATGTTCCATCTCTTCTTCCTTCGTTGGTTAACATAAAACATGATTTTCAGAATAGTGAAGAAACGGTCAAGCTAATGAGTTTTAGGACTGAAAGACATGACATTTTGTTACTTCTATGAAGTATTTCTTATTCCTCATCGCTTTAGTTCTTAATATATAAAAATAATTAACCTCTGTTGAAAATTCAAATATAAAAAACCAGTTTAGATATCCAATGTTTTAAAACATAAAATTCTTGAAATTAATTTTTAGGACATTCAAAATAGTCCCTTTAATCTTTTCAAAATGACAAACCCATTTTCAGTTCTCTACAATTCTTTAGAGTTCTTGATTTTTTGAAAAAAGGTCATTTGTCTAAATCCACAGAATATTCAATAGACAGCAAGAGTGAACCTTAATGTAAACTCTGAACTTTGGGTAATGGTATATCAATGTAGGTTACTAACAAATTTACCTTTTTGCTGTAGGGATTTTGATAGAGGGGGAGACTGCTTACATGGGGCAAGGCAGGAGCATATGAGGGCAGAGAATATATGAGCAATCTCTGTTCCTCCCACTTAAATTTGCTATGAACCTAAAATTCCTCTAAATATAAACTACTTTGATAAAGGATATGGAGTCTAATATATCTACCTCACTTTCTTAACAAGTGAGGAAACAATGTTTTTAAAAATTATATTCAGTGGCTGTGAATTAAATTTCCTGCCAGGAGACAGATGTGCAATTATTACAGAATATATTACCATCTTAGAAAATAATAATAATCTTATCAAATGTTAAAAGAATTAGCAGCTTTATAAAGAATCTAGAAAAATGATACTGATGATCCTATTTATAGGGCAGGAATAAAGACACAGAGAAAAGACTTGTGGACAGAGGTGGGGAAGAAGAGGGGGATGAATTAAGAACAGCACTGACATACACACTATAGTGGGAAGCTGCTTTATAGCGTAGGAAACTCAGCTAAATGCTCTGTGATGACCCAGAGGAGTGGGAGGCAGGCGATATACGCATACTTACAGCTGATTTCACACTGTTGTACCGCAGAAACCAGCATAACATTGTCAAGAAATTATCGTTGTTTTTTAGTCAGTAAGTCGTGTCAGACTCTTTTGTGACCCCAGGAAGCCCACCAGGCTCCTTTGGCCATGGGATTTCCCAGGGAAGAATACTGAAGTGGGTTGCCACTTCCTTCTCTAGGGATCTTCCCCACCCAGGGATGGAACCCACGCCTCCTGCATTGCAGACAGATTTTTTTTTTTTTTTTTTAACCGATGAGACACCAGGAAGGCCCCAAAGCAATTATACTCCAATTAAAAATAAATGTTTTTAAAAAGATTTTAAAAGTACTGGCAACTTGAAATGTTAATATGAAGTTAAGCAATAGCTGAGTATGGTATCCTAAAATTTCTTTTGATATTTATTTATGTTCATACTCTGTATCTTAAAGGCGATATATACAGCGACTAAAGTCTGAAGTAGGTCACGGGATGAGTGACAAAAGAATGGGTGCTCGTAGGGAGGGGGAGGAAAAGCTGCAGCCAATGAAATAACCCACCGCTTAGCTGAGGTCCTCTGCTTACCCAAGACTACTCTCTGGCAGGATCAACACTGGAGGGAGACGGAGGAAAAGAATTTCCTCGGTCTACGAGAATGAAGAACACCAACAGTCCAACAATTAATTAACCTCACCGGGGTGGAGGGGGGGACAGGGGGAATGCAAAGAAAGAAAAAGTGCAACCAGCAGATAAAACACCTGTGTCAACCTAGCTTCTTGCAAGAACATTTTCCCAAAGAATCCTCCCGAAGCAGTATAACATAAGCATAAGCTAAAATGGCCAAGCATAGTTACGCTATTAATACAGATGGAAAATAATCCTGACAAAAAAAGTTCAATAGCCTACTTAAAGTCACCCGATCTAACATTGCCAGGTGGGAAAACATACCAAAACAAAACAAAACAAAAACCTTTTCAAACTCAGGCAATAATCCAAACGCTAGGACTGTCAAATCCAGTCAAGGACCAGCCCCAGGCTAGAAAGCGCGAAGGATGGAGATAAATCGCCTCTCTCAGGGAAACCAGCAGGCTAACGAAGCCCAGAAGTGCGTGAAAAGGAGGAAAGAGCAGGCATCCGGGCTGTGAAACAACTCCACTGAGCAGAGGCGTGTTTTGAAAGAGGCTGCAGTTTCTGCTCTCAAACTCCAAGGCACTCTTCGACACCCCCCCGCCCCCCGCAGGGTCTCCACCTAAGGCGAGCTGCAAGCCCCCAGCACACGCCAGCCAGACCCCCGGGGCCATGAGTCTCGCCGGCAGGCCAGTCCCGGAGGGTTACCCTCCGGACGGACGGCCAGCACGGCCCCAGGGCCAGCATCCCGGACGGCGGCTGACCCCGATACCCGCGCCCGCCTCCCCGACCCTCGCGGGCGGCGCGTCCCTCACCGCAGGGCCCCAGTCCGCGGGCCCGCCCCGCCCCCACATGCCGCCCTCGCCCGGACCCCGCGAAGCACCTGCCCGCCTCTCTCTTCTTCGAAAGACCCTGAGGAACGAGCCAGGCTGAGGGAGTCGGAGACCGGGGTTCCCTTCGAGGAACGCGACTACCCCCCACCCCGCGCCTTGCCTCTCGCCACAAACGGGGGAGGGGGCGACAGAAACCGCGCAGCGGCTGAAGGGGCCCAAACCCTCCCGGCAGGGGAGTTTGGGTTCCTGCGTGCAGGACTCGGGGAGTTTCTCCGCCACAGGCGCGAGCCCGGGCGGCGCTACGATTTGGGCTCGGGGCTGAGGTGACGGAGGACTTCGCACGAGCGGACAGCACCGCACAAAGAAAAGAGGGAGTTGGGGGGGCGGGGGACGAAAGCCCGGTTACCTCAGTCCTCGGCTGGTTCCCTCCGCTCGGTTCCCCACCCCCGCCCCCGTCCCGGGCCTCGCCAAGGATGCAGCCGCGCTGCCAGGTTCCTGCAGCCCCGGACGGCGCCGCACCGGCCCCGCGCGAGCACCCGACGGACGCGCGCCCCTGTGCGCGGCCTCGCCGAGCCCAGCCGGCGCCCGGCGTCCTCTCGCCCGCGCCTGCGCACAGCACTCTGGGTAGTGTGGTTTTCAATTACCTCCTGCCGGGGACCGCCCCCGCCCCGCGTGCTCTCCGAGCCCGGCTCGGGCGCGGGCGGCGGGAGTTTTCAGTCAGCTGGGGAGTGTTGTCCTTCCTGATGCTGGGGACAGCTGGCGGGGCCTGACTGGCGTCCTCAAAACACAGGTTCAGATAGGCCACCGCATGATTAACCTCCGAAGTTATCCGTTTCTTCTCTTTTGTGGCTGTACCATAAATCCCGTCTCGCTCATGGTGAAGGTTCTTAGGGTTTCTGTCGTTTAAAGAAGGAAAAAAGGGTCTACTTTTGTTCCTGGCAATTTCTCCACAGGCTCTGCAAAAGAGATATATTGATACAAAACACCTGGGGTTTATATAACTACTTACCCATAGTTTGTAGGCATCCCACTCCAGTACTCTTGCTTGGAAAATCCCATGGGCGGAGGAGCCTGTTAGGCTGCAATCCATGGGGTCGCTAAGAGTTGGACACGATTGAGCGACTTCACTTTCACCTTTCACTTACATGCATTGGAGAAGGAAATGGCAACCCACTCCAGTGTTCTTGCCTGGAGAATCCCAGGGACGGCGGAGCCTGGTGGGCTGCCGTCTGTGGAGTCGCACAGAGTCGGACACGACTGAAGTGACTTAGCATAGCATAGCATAGTTTGTAAGACCAAGGAAGCAGTTGACCGACCTGAGCACTCACTGCTAAAAACCATTGCAAGTGAAAATGATGTTGAAATCAACTAATTTTTCTATAAGCGCAATGAAATGTTGGAAGGGATAGATGAGCGAGCAAAGAAAAAAAAATTTGAAGGCTAAAATCTTTTGTTAGAGCAAGCTCTAGCTTTCACAACCCTAGGAATCTATTTCAGAATAAATTCAATCCTGATACATTTATAAATATTAATACATAGGTTTCGATTGATTTAGCTAGAAAAGAGCCTTTAGAAAAAAAATTGCATCTTATGTAAAAACCCCAAGGTAACTGTTTGAAATTTCAGTTCTAGGGGCGAAAAAATCACTTTTCCATTTTAAAATAGCAGAAATAGAAATAAATCTTAGTACTTCAGAATATTTCTCTTCAGGACCTTATGTTTGAAATTTTAATATGAACAAACAAAAGTGGAGCAAGACCAGTTTTAGTGTGCCCACACAAAACTTGTAAAATTTGTCTGGAAGTATGATGTAATACTGTGTATTTAATAAGGTCATATTCTAATAGAATTTTTTTATAATATGAACTTTTTAATTGCATGTTCAGTGTCCCCTAAAAAATGCTTATAGAACTGCTCTTTTTTCTCTGCTAATAGACATATAAAAAACTGCTTGTACTTACTAACTACATCATAGAAATCTACACAGTATTTCAATATGGTTTCCATTTATTTTTTCAAGAATATTTAGTGAGCACTTAGTATATGGCATACACTGAGTTAAGAACTGGGAAATAGTGAACGAAACTGAATAGTTCCTACCTTTGTGGAGACTTGAGAGCTAGTGGAAGAGACAGAACTAAACACATAATGAAAAATAAAAAGGTATACAAGGACTTCCCTGGTGGTCCAGTGGCTAAGACTGCATTCACAATGCAGAGCACCCAGGTTCAATTCCGGATCAGTAAACTAGATCCCATATCTTGCAACTGAAAGATTCTGCATACTACAACTAAAGCCCTCACACAGCCAAACAAATATTAAAAAAAAAAAAAAAGGTATGCACAGGGTTGGGCTTCCCAGGTGGCACTAGTGGTAAAGAACCAGCCTGCCAATGCAGGAGACATTTAAGAGGCCCGGGTTGGCTCCCTGGGTAGGGAAGATCCCCTGGAGGAAGGCATGACAACCCACTCCAGTATTCTTGCCTGGAGAATCCCATGGACAGAGGAGCCTGGAGGGCTATGGTCCATAGGGTCACAAAGACTCAGACACGACTAAAGCAACTTAGCACACATGCATGCACATGCAGAAGGTGGCAAGGGGAGTGGGGAGCATATAGGTATAGTAATCTACAACTTTTTGTTGGGAGAGGGGAGGTCAGGCAAAAATTCAATGAAATTTTCAAACCAAATAACAATAAACTGGGGGAAAATCCTCCACTTAAATGTGATATATCCACAACAATGCTCTCAAATAATTATTTTTAAAAATAATATCTTACTAAACAAGGTACATCTTGATGAGATTCAGAACATGGTACCCCCAAAACATAGCACCTTGACATACTGAATATCTTCAACTGAAGGAATCTGAGAAAACAGCAAAAGCAGGAAGGTCTCTCCAACCCCCAACCTTCTTCCCCCAAACTGGTCATCAAACTCCCATATATAAGGTACCCTCCCTATACCAGGAGAAAATTATAGGCATTCATATTGCCAGAGATTGAATTTAGGGCTGAGAAACCTGTATAAACATACTTAAGCTAATCCTTTTCTTCCTAGTAATTCCTTCACCATTTACTAACCCTAGGCCAAACCCCACTGTCTTGTCAATTCTTCACAAATTTATCATTTCTTTGTCTGAAAAGTGAAAGTATTAGTCCTTCAATCATGTCTGACTCTTTGAGGCCCCATGAACTGTAGCCCTCCAGGTTCCTCTGTCCATGGGATTTCCCAGGCGAAATTATTGGAGTGGGTTGCCAATTCCTTCTCCAGGGGATCTTCTAGATCCAAAGATGGAACCTGCATCTCCTGCATTGGCAGGCAGATTCTTTACCTCTGAGTCACAGGGAAGCCCTCCAATATAACATGTAAAAATTTGATAAAATTTGTATGCTTTTATCCTGTTAATCTCTCTTCATTTGCTTAATTTTCAGAGACCCTCGGAGAGTCAAGAAAAACTTTTTCCTCTGCTACAGTCTCAATGAAAAGATCACACATTTCCTGAATATGACCAAGATATCTTCTTAGCTTTTATTCATTCCTCCCTAGCTCCTTTTCAGAATTAACAGAACTACTTAATAACCTAATTAATAAGAGACTTATTCATTAGAGACTCCTTCCTTTTCTAAAATTCCATGAATTAAAACTGGAAAAGATCTGACCTCTGTTGGTTCACTGTCTGTTGTACTTTGGTCCAAATAAATTACAATGTTTTGACCTCAATTGACATTTGCATGTTAAGTCTTTATCTCTAATCTGGAATGAAAGGCTTTATAATATCCAAAAGAATTTCAAATGTGGCCTGCCAAGTGATTTTGAAAGATTAATGAAGGGGACCATTTAATTTTCATTTGCAGTGGAGGCAAAGCTTTCAGTCACTGGGCAGTTCCCTGGACAACTGTCTGACTATGAAAACTTCTTGAATATCCTGAACAAGCAAGACAACACCCTCATGTCCAGGTCAGAGTCACTGGCTTGCAGTGACCTTTCTTCCTACTCTTCCACTCCTATTAATATTTTATCACCCTTCCCTCATCCAATCTTGACCAGGGTTTCAGCTCTACTTAACAACAATCACATCCTGAATTCTGCCCCACAATGGCCTAACTTAACCTATTTTAACTACTTTATGACAGTCCTTTCATCCATTACCCTTGCCATTAATCTGACATAGGTATCTCTAAGCCTTTGCTGATCTTTTCCAGCCTCATCTCTGAGATATTTAAGTTTCCCTAATTTCTCTCTGGGCCTTTGAAATTGCTGTGCCTTCTGTCTCCCTCTTTGCCTGGTAAACTCCTGCTTGCCTTTCAGTACCAACCCAGATATTGTTTTCATCAGGAAGCATATCCTGGTTACAGTTCCCCTCCTCTTTGTTCTGTGTTAACGCTTTCTGTATATGCTCACATTACAACCTATTTTTGCTTCTCAAATAGCTGTCTTTTCAGTGAGCATTTTAATTAGGTATCCTTTCATTTGTCTGATAACTTCCTAAATAGAAATTAGGAACATGGTACTGGGTATAAGATGGCTGATTAACAAATACTTAGGAAATAAACTGATGCATATCAACTTAGGGCAGTAAAGAAAAGTGTGGAAGTGAAACTTGCTCAGTTGGGTCCATCTCTTTGCAACCTCATGGACTGTAGCCTAACCAGGCTCCTCTGTCCATGGAATTCTCAAGGCCAGAATAGTGCAGTGGGTTGCCATCCCCTCTCCAGGGGATCTTCCCAATCCAGGAATCAAACCCAGATATCCCGCATTGCAGGCAGATTCTTTACCATCTGAAGCCACCAGGGAAGCCCAAGAATACTGGAGTTGGGTAGCCTATCCCTTCCCCAGAGGATCTTCCTGACCCAAGAATCAAACCGGGGTCTCCAGCCTTATAGGCAGATTCTTTACCAAGTGAGCTAAAAGAAGGATCCTGCAAGTATTTTCTGTAAAGCGAGTATTTTAGCTTGTGGACCTTAAGGTCTCCATTGTAACTACTCAACTCTGCTTCTTAAAGCATGATGGCTAATCCTCATTGGTGGTTCCATAATATCTATGTAATAAGGAATCTGAGTTCCTTCAAGGAACTCACACTTGAATGGAAGAACTTGGGGTGGGGGAGTGGGTGCAGCTTCGGCTAGAGGGCATCACTGAGGATATGTTTACATAGCAGCTACTTTGTTCTTGTTTAGAGTGATTATTTTGGGGTCCTTTGCAGGTGGGTCAACAGATAGAGCTAAAACAAAAAGCATCATTTTGTTGCTAAGCCACTGCCAGTTTAGTTTGCGCACGAAATAATTTCTTTTGAAAATTTATCTGTGTTGGTGAGTTTTTAAACTCCGGTTTGCCTCCTGCCCCCGCCACACGCACACTTTTAACATTTCACTCTGGCTGTTCCCTTCTGCCGAAGTCAGATCGCTTTCCATTTCCCGTGAGCCTGCCTAGCCATGGTCAAGCTTTCAAGCTGCCTTTGCGGGGAGCTGTGGAATCTTCTTTAATATGAAGCGATGAGAGCAGTTCGCCTCCATGCTATCACACTCCAGCTTCCCCGATGGCTCAGCGTGTAAATAATCTGCCTGCAATACAGGAGACATAGGAGATGTGGGTTCAATTCCTGAGTCAGGAAGGTTCCCTGGAGAAGGAAATGGCAACTCACTCCAGTATTCTTGCCTGTAAAATCTCATGGACAGAGAAGGCTGGTGGGCCACAGCCCAAAGGGTCACAAAGAGTGGGACATGGCTGAGCAACTAAGCGCACACACACTGCCACACTCCAAAAGCCTCCTAACTTTATCATAAAACACATTTAGAGAAACTTACACACTTCTGGGCCAAGTTATCCATATGTATTATAGAAAGTGGCACAGTGATACAAATGTAATAATTGTGTTTCAGTTCCAATACTATTCCAAGTGCCTGATCTCTATGAAAACTGCTGTAGATCTATATTGCATTAGCTTTCTGATATCTTCACATTCTCACAGAAATCTATGGAAGGTTTTCTTTTTATTATTTAAAAAAAAATTACGTTGCAGAATGACAGATCCTGCTAGCTGCTTAAACAGTATCTTGTTGCCTTCCTCATTAATAAAGGCCAGGTTTTTTTTGTTTTTTTTTTTTTAAGGAATGACAGTGGTCATGTATGGATGTGAGAGTTGGACTGTGAAGAAAGCTGAGCACCAAAGAATTGATGCTTTTGAACTGTGGTGTTGGAGAAGACTCTTGAGAGTCCCTTGGACTGCAAGGAGATCCAACCAGTCCATTCTGAAGGAGATCAGCCCTGGGATTTCTTTGGAAGGAATGATGCTAAAGCTGAAACTCTAGTACTTTGGCCACCTCATGCAAAGAGTTAACTCATTGGAAAAGACTCTGATGCTGGGAGGGATTGGGGGCAGGAGGAGAAGGGGATGACAGAGGATGAGATGGCTGGATGGCATCACTGACTCGATGGACGTGAGTCTGAGTGAACTCCGGGAGTTTGTGATGGACAGGGAGGCCTGGCGTGCTGCGATTCATGGGGTCCAAAGAGTCAGACACGACTGAGCAACTGAACTGAACTGAGGTACCTAGCTAATAGATTATTTGTCAGGCTCCCTGACAGACTAAGTTCTATTCATAAAGTATAAGTACAAGTGTTGCTTGGGACTTTGAGGGGGATGGCTGCTTAAAGGGCTGGAAGATACCTCTCTTATGCTTCTTTCCTTCTTACTGGAAGTAATGGCTGGAGTTTTAGCGGCCACTTTAGACTATGAGGTTATTTGAGGGTAGAAATCATGTATAAGTTGGTGGAAAATGACAAAAAGAGCCTAGGTCTTTAATGACCAGTGAGCCATCAAACCAGTCCTCCCCCAAGCCTTTTGGGGTTGGAAGTTCCAGTTGTGAAAAAGATATTTGTATATGATAAACAAATATGGCTCCTTCTAAATGTTAGAACTGGCACCGCGGCCTGCCCAGGCTTACAGGCTTTCTTTCTGTATGAATTAGCAATTTAGGACTGCTCTTTCACTGGGTCAGTGGAGAAGGAAGTACATCTGTCGAGAGCCTCGAAGAGATGAGCAGATGAAAATCAATGAAGAGGAAAACTAGGATTGAGCAACCCCACAGGGTATGTGAATTTACTTCCTTCGCTAGGCCTTGACCATTTTGCATAGAACCCTTAAGACAACGAGGAGGTTATCATGTTGCAATCTTGTAACAATGATGTAATTCTTTCCCCTAAATGATTGCTGGCTCTCCTGTTACCACATTCATGCACTCATAATTCTTGCTCAGATGAAAATCACATTTTTAGACCCTCTTTGTTAAGTGCGTCTCTTTGGGAGTTTATCAGCCAAAGTTGAAAGAGGGAAATTGTTATAATGGCACTTCTTTTTCAAGGAAGCAGAACCAAAAGAAAACCTTTCAGCCAATTTCCTCAGAGGTAAAACTGGATTATTAGAATTGAATAGTCTGTTGTTCAGCCTCTCTGGGAAGTTTCAGTTGCTGCTTGATCTTCAGCTGAGCCCTGAGGCAGAAGCACAGAGGGTCACTGGATTTGTGCCTACCTGGCTGGAGGGAGGTACCACAAAAAAGACTGTTGCTTTTATATGCTCACAGGTATTGAGACGAAAACAAATGAGGCCAAAGAGGGCTCGGGATAGAAGACACGTGATCCCCTTTGCTGTGTGCTGCTTTGGCAAGCAGTCATTTACATGTTAGTCAAGAATTTTAAGACTCTACTCAGATTATTACCCTTAAATCTGGACTACCATTTTTCTTTAGAAAAATTTTAAAAGAAATGTCCAGCTTACCTGCCTCTACTTCTCAACATGAACCATCACCCTCAAGTTCTGCCAAAAGTTTAGCTCTTCTCTCCTCCCAAGCAGCCCCCTTTCACCCTCTCAGGAAGGCTGCTGGCAGAGAACTCCCATTACATTGAAGGAGCCATTTGAGGCAAATTTAATAAAGGTGTGAACAGGTTCTGCTGCTGCTGCTGCTATGTCGCTTCAGTTGTGTCCGACTCTGCGACCCCATGGACTGCAGCCTACCAGGCTCCTCCGTCCCTGGGATTTTCCAGGCAAGAGTGCTGGAGTGGAGTGCCATTGCCTTCTCCGGTGAACAGGTTCTAAGAAAAGCTAAAAGGACCCATGCAGTATTCCTGAGCTAATAAGAAAGAAACTACCAGAACCCAGAGAGGAGAGAAAGCTGTGTGTAGAGACCTGCTGACTATAATAAAGCCTTGATGAGTCCCTGCAGGAAGGGTGCTAGGATAGAAATACCCTAATCTCCCTCTTCTTTCTTTTTGGTCCCTCTCAGTTCCCCAACCAGGAATCAAACCCGCGTCTCCTGCATTGGAAATACAGAGTCTTAACCACTGGGCCACCAAAGAAGTCCCATTCTCCTCCTCTTTGATTTACTAGTGACACTGCCTGCCAAAGGCAGCTTCTGGAAGCCAGAGTACAAGGAAATCTGTTAATTTTGTTCATCAATGTCAGCTTTTCTGGCACAAAGCTGGATAGAGAAGAACGAAGAGAGATCTAGAGGGACAACTGGAAGATATTCAGCCACCTGCTCTGACATTTTTTGCTCAGGCTAGGCTTATCACCTAGAACACCCTCATTTTCAATTGTCATATAATCCTCTGCTATGGTCTAGGATTCAAGTATATGACCTACTTTTAAATACAGACATCCCTCTCTCCTGGTTAGCATTTTCAGCTGTATCTTTCCCACTGACACTTAACTATATACAGCCTTTATTGCCACTAAATGTTTCAAAGATATGTAAGTATCCCATTAAATTGTAAGCTCAATTTATGTTATGCTTCTTTTCAATCTCTGTAGCACCTAACACAGTGTTCAGCACAGACCAGTTGAAACAAATTGTAATTTTCTTAATTCTCTCACTTTTTTTATCCCCACCCTCTACCTGCCCCGAGGGGCTTCCCAGGGAGTGCTGCTGCTGCTGCTAAGTCGCTTCAGTCGTGTCTGACTCTGTGCGACCCCATAGACGGCAGCCCACCAGGCTCCGCCGTCCCTGGGATTCTCCAGGCAAGAACACTGGAGTGGGTTGCCATTTCCTCCTCCAATGCATGAAAGTGAAAAGTGAAAGTGAAATTGCTCAGTTGTATCCGACTCTTCGTGACCCCATGGACTGCAGCCTATCAGGCTCCTCCATCCATGGGATTTTTCCAGGCAAGAGTCCTGGAGTGGGTCGCCATTGCCTTCTCCTCGTCTCCTCCCAAGTGGTCTCAATAGTGATTGAAGGGAGCTGGTGACTGAAAAATCAAGCAACCTCACCGAAGTGATGGAGATGGGGGCAACTCTGAAGTAGCTCCTAAGAGGTTTCCCAGAACCCCCTGGGACCCACAAGGATGGATCTGCGTAACAATTCACCCTTAATTAGCTTCCTTCCCTTTCTTCTTCTGTCTTTCTGCTGCTGCCAATGCTTCCTAGAAACACCTCCCATATGAAACACTTACTTAAATTATTTAAGTTTACTTCTAAGATAGAATGATGTGATATCACCAATGATATTCAACCCACTTGTGGTAGGAATATGCAAGGATGTACTTTTCTTCATATAGCTTCTCTGTCCTGATATTTTCCTCTTTCTTGGCTTTCATGGTATCTAAACATATTATTGATCTACCTGAGGAAAATTACAGATTTTTTAAAATACTAAAAATAAAGTTAGTGTTGTCTTATCTTTTTATAACAGCAACATATCTTTATTATTGAAAATAATACCACTGTTCTAAAATAGAGACTGTTAATATCTTGCTGTGTGCCCTTTTGGAACATTTTCTTTACATGAATTAATGTGGGTCTTTTTAATTGCTTTTTTTCCCACTGAAGAATGTATGTTGAATAACTTGACAAGTCAAAAAAAAAAAAAAATACTCATGTTTAATAGCATTCAAAATGACTGCCAGGACTTCCTGGCAGTACAGTGGTTAAGATGTCCCCCTTCCACTACAAGCTGCACAGGTTCAATCCCTGGTCAGGGAACTAATTTCCTGCAAAACAATAAAAATGATTTCAGGATGTTTCACTGTATGGACTTACTACTGCTGCTGCTGCTGCTGCTGCTAAGTCGCCTCAGTCATGTCCAACTCTGTGCGACCCCATAGACGGCAACCCACCAGGCTCCCCTGCCTGGGATTCTCCAGGCAAGAACACTGGAGTGGGTTGCCATTTCCTTCTCCCATGCGTGAAAATGAAAAGCGAAAGTGAAGTCGATCAGTCGTTTCCGACTCTTAGCGACCCCATTGACTGCAGCCCACCAGGCTCCTCTGTCCATACTACTATTCCTCTAATCAAGCTTTCAGTTTTAATTATTTAGAGTTTTCCAGCTTTCAAAAAAAATTGTTTATAGGTTGTCTAACATGTAACTAAATCATTAAGATACTTCCCCAAAGTGGAACTGCTACATCAGAGATCACAAAGATTCAAAAGATTTCTGACATCTTACATAAGTGGCTCCTACCCGCAAAGTATGAGACTACTTCCTGACGGTTCTATCATCTCTATTTTCTTCTTTAAGCCTTTGCCAATAATTAACTTTATTTCTCCCCTAATATCAAGGATGAACTTTTTAATATTGCCATTGGCCATTCTTTTTTTTAATGATCTGGCTTGTTCCTGTATACAAAGACAATCATAGGAAGACCGTGCTGCTGTAATACTAGCTGAGATTATGATCTCATTGCTTTTTGTTAATTGGTTGGTTATTCTACCTTCAAGAACAGACCTGTCTAAGAACGGCCTCTGACCGCTCCTTGCTTCAGGTATCTAATTTACACTTAAGTTTAACCTTGGCCCCTGTATCAGTGACTTTCCACATCAGTCTTTCTGCATCTCTCCATTGGCTTTCCTATCACTATTCACTTTCAGCATGTTGAGTCCTGACTTCCAATCTGTTACCATCACCAACTTTTTCAGTTCTGTCTAAACTCTCTTGGACTCCAAAATTTGAAATAGCAGAACTTCTTTTTAATCTTTTTTCTTTTTTGAATTCAGATGCAATCAAACATGACTATGCAGTTTCTTTGTTCACAATATTTCACAGGTTTTCTCCTAAAGCTTTATTTCTACAATCGTGACTCTAATTTAGATCCACCACATTCTGTCAAGTGGAGAAGGAAATGGCAACCCACTCCACTATTCTTGCCTGGAGAATCCTATGGACGGACCACAGGCTCCTCTGTCCATGGGATTTTCCAGGCAAAAGAACTGGAGTGGCGTGCCATTGCCTTCTCCGCTTGATGTTTCTAGGTAATGCCAAATTGTATTCCAATTCAATTATATCAATTTACACTTTTAAGAAAACTTTCTGAGGGTTTCAGTTGTCCCACATTCTGGTCCACATTTAGTTTTGCCAGATTTCTTAACTTCTGCCAGTCTGTTAAATATAAAATAGTGTCTCCTGGTTTTAATTTGTTGTTTTTTTATTTATTTATTTATTTTTTACATTTGAATAGAAAATTTATTATTTTCATTTTCCAAGTGTTTTCTTTTTCTATTGGGGGGGAAAAAAAGAAATCTTAAGGACAGTTGTCACTTGCTGCCAAATCGAGGGTAGTCTTTCTCTGGTGGTTTAGTCTCTTAAGTCGTGTCTGACTCTTGTAACCCCATGGACTGTAGCCTGCCAGGCTCCTCTGTCCATGGGATTCTCCAGGCAAGAATACTGGAGTGGGTTGCCATTTCCTTCTCCTGTTTTTTTATTTTTTAGACTTTTGTTTTTGATGTGGACCATTTGAAAAATCTTTATTGAATTTGTTACAATATTGCTTCTGCTTTATGTTTTGTTTTTTTGGCCTTGAGGCATGTGGGATCTTAGCTACTCCACCAGGAATGGAACCTTCACCCTCTGCTTTGAAAGGTGAAGTCTTAACCACTGGACCACCAGGGTAGTCCCTCCTGATTTTAATTAGAATTAATACAGCTATTAATGAGATTTTAATGAACATGTTTATTACCAATTCAGATTTTCTTTTCTGTAAAATTCTTGCTCAAATTTTTCCTTTTCTTGTGGATTTTTGTTCTTTTTACTGATTAGTTTTTAGAAGTAACCTTTAATATTCTAAATACTAATACTAATCTTCTGTTTATTATCTGAGTATTAAACATCTCCTTCCAGTTTGTGGCTTGGCTTCTTACTTTTTAATGGTGTTTTTTGATAACCAGTTTTTAATTAGAATGTAAGTAAATTCATCGATGTTTATTTACCCTAATGGCTTGAGCTTTTTATATCTTCTTTAAGAAACATAAAAATTTCTGACACATAAAAATTTTCTTGTTTCTGTTCCTGACACACACAATATTTTCTTTTACAACGTTTGAGTTTTACATGTTAAATTTAATTCGTTAGACTTCTTGAATGGATTTTGGTAAGTTAAATTTTAATTTACCACTTATGCCTACATTATGGGCAGCTTACCGAATACTCAGTATTTTTCCACTTCTTTTTTTATTCTTTAGTTTATTATTTTAAATAAATGTTTTTTTAGAGTGTTTATTTCAAGCTACATGAATCTTTTAGAAGCACCCCACAAAGTACTCTTTGTTATTGTTTACATATTGCATAAACTACTAAAATACAGGCAAGCCAGCAATTTACCACAATCAGCATTTGATTCTTGGATGTACCACTAGATTTAGAGTAGAATGAGTTCTGGGTCCACATTGTAGATATAGAGGTATTTTAAAGTATTTGATCTCCTAAATGAAAGTGAAAGTCTTAGTTGCTCAGTCGTGTCCAACTCTTTTGCGACCCCACAGACCATAGCCCATCAGGCTTGTCTCTCCATGGGATTTCCTAGAGAAGATACTGGAGTGGGTAGCCATTCCCTTCTCCAGGGGATCTTCCTGACCCAGGGATCGAACCCAGGTCTCCGGCATTGCAGATGGATTCTATACTATAGCAAATCAAGCATTAAAAATTATGCTCTATACTTCATATTGTATATTTAAATATGACCTCCTTCATGGAATATGGAGATGTATTATAAAACACAGATTCTCTCTCTTCAGGTTTTTCAAACTGTACCAACTTGTAATGCATCCTCATGGGAAAGCCAGACCCATTCAATAACTTGGCACCAGAATTAAGCTAAAACTGGTGGTTCAGACGGTAAAACGTCTGTCTACAATGCGAGAGACCCGGGTTTGATCCCTGGGTTGGGAAGATCCCCTGGAGAAGGAAATGGCAAACAACTCCAGTACTATTGCCTGGAAAATCCCATGGACAGAGGAGCCTCGTGGGCTACAGTCCGTGGGGTCGCAAAGAGTCAGACACCACTGAGCGACTTCACTTCACTGTCTTTGAGATAGGCACGGAGGAAGTGAGAAACCGTAATAGTAGTTGTAAAACACTTGGAGCTCCCTCTGCTGGAATATATTGGTTAAGGAGCAATAGTGAAGGAAGAGCTCTACCTCCAAGGTCAAGAAATAGAAACAAAGGAAACAATCTCAAAGTTAGCATTGACACCAGGTTAAAAGGAAAGTTAAAAATAACAGTAGTAGACTTTCTTCTAAGGTTTTGACTTTGTAAAATTTGTCACTTTTTCCTTATATGTTAGGAATATTCGCCTTATGGTACAAAAAGGGTTAACTTGATTCACTGTTGTTGATGTTTAGTCGCCCAGTTGTGTCCAACTCTTTGTGACCCCATGGACTGCAGCCCACCAGGCTTCTTTGTCCATGGGATTCTCCAGGCAAGAATACTGGAGTGGATTGCCATTTCCTTCTCCAGGGATCTTCCTGAACCGGGGATTGAACCTGCATCTCCTGCACTGCAGGCAGATTCTTTACCATTGAGCCCCCCCAGGTCTCCCGCATTGCAGACAGACGCTTTACCGTCTGAGCCACCAGGGAAGCCGCTGAGTCCCCAGGGAAGCCCAATTCGATTCGTTAACTGACACGTTAGGGGAGCAGCCTCAGGGAACAGCATAATATCATTTTAGAACATTGATGACTGAAAATATATTTATAGAGTAGACTTTTACTCATCATGTAACTTTTGGAAAGTCACTTATCTCTGTACCGTGTCTCTCTAATTTTAAAGTGAAGATGACGATAACGACCCCAAACTCTTTGACAATGGAGAGTAAATGAGAAGCCAAGAGATGTGACACAAACTTCTAAGGTGTCACAGATTCCTGTGGCTAAAATCCCATGACTGGTTGGTAGCCATACTCCCAGATGATTAGCATCAAGTCCCTGGCACTGTGTAAAGGCCTGGTGACATGGTGATGACTAAAGCATTCTCCTCATCATCCTAGAATTCACAATTTAACAGCCTACTGAAGAAAACACTATAATAACACAAGCAGTAACAACAAAACATGGCAAATCCTACAAAAGAAGAATGTATTGGAAATTGATAGGCACACATGGTTTTCTAGAGGATCAGAAAAAACTTCAAAGAAAAGTTATATTTGAGTTGGGACTTGATGTATGAGGTACTTGCCAGTACATTTTTTTTTCTTAAAATTTTTGTTTATTTAGCTGTTCTCAGTAGGAGCTCTCATCCAAAAATGTTGTTTAAAAACATGATAATTAGGGAAACACAAAGTTAGCCTAGTTCTAGTTAATTTCATTGGAAGCCTTAATAAACAACATACTGATGCAATCATTGATTAAATAAATAAATCACTAGACTGAGATAAATATAATTGCATGGGAATAAGGAAAATATTGGCTGATGTAGAGGGAGAAATTAATAGAGTGATAGATGGTAAGTCATATATTTTTCATTTATATCCTACTTCTGAAAATAATGTTAGATTTGATAGCTTTCAGTTCATATTTTAAATATAATAATACAAATTTAACATTAGTAATGATAAATTCTCTTTTTGCTCTTCCTTCAAAAAAAATTTTGTGTACTGTTAATGCATTTAGGTCCTTGGATGCTAAGCATTATGTCTTATATTTCATACATTTAGCCTTTATGATTTCTTGATAGGCACAGTCTTAGAGCAGGAACAAAAGTTTTATAACTGCATTTGCGAAATGCCAGACTGGATGAAGCACAAGCTGGAATCAAGATTGACGGGAGAAATATCAATAACCCTTATGGCAGAAAGAACTAAAGAGCCTCTTGATGAAAATGAAAGTGGAGAGTGAAAAAGTTGGCTTAAAGTTCAACATTCAGAAAACTTAAGATCATGGCATCCAGTCCCATCACTTCATGGCAAATAGATGGGAAAACAGTGGAAACAGTGGCTGACTTTATTTTGCGGGGCTCTAAAATCAATGCAGATGGTGACTGAAGCCATGAAATTAAAAGATGCTTACTCCTTGGAAGAAAAGTTATGACCAACCTAGACAGCATATTAAAAAGCAGAGATATTACTTTGCTAACAAAGGTCTGTCTAGTGAAGGCTATGGTTTTTCCAGTAGTCATGTATGGATGTGAGAGTTGGACTGTAAAGAAAACTGAGCCCTGAAGAATTGATGCTTTTGAACTGTGGTGTTGGAGAAGACTTTTGAGCGTCCCTCACATTGCAAGAAGATCCAACCAGTCCATCCTAAAGGAAATCAGTCCTGAATATTCTTTGGAAGGACTGATGCTGAAGCTGAATCTCCAATACTTTGACCACCTGATGTGAAGAACTGAGTCATTTGGAAAGACCCTGATGCTGGGAAAGTTTGAAGGTGGGAGGAGAAGGGGGTGACAGAGGATGAGATGGTTGAATGGCATCACTGACTCGATGGACATAAGTAAGCTCTGGGAGTTGGTGATGGACAGGGAAGCCTGGCGTGCTGCAGTCCATGGGGGTGCAAAGAATTGGACACGACTGAGCGACTGAACTGAACTGCCTACGTTAGAAAAGAAGAAAGATCTTAAATCAATATGCTACTTGTATACATTAAGGAACTAGAAAATGAAGAGAAAATTAAACTGAAAACAAGCAGATGGAAGGAAATAATAACTGATTAGAATTATATAAAATAGGGAATATAAGAATGAAGGGAAAAAAATCAAAGAAATCTAAAGTTGTCTTTTTGGTTGGGTTTCCCTGGTGGTCCAGTGGTTAAGACTCCATGCTTCTACTACAAGGGACACAGGTTCAATCCTTGGTTGAGGAACTAAGATCTCACAAGTCATGTGGTACAACAAAAAGAAAAATTTATGAATAAAAGTAAAATTAATTTGTCTTTTTGAAAAGAATAAACAAAATGACAAAAGTTTAGAAAGGCTGATCAAGAAAAGAAGACTCAAATTTCTAAAATCACAAATGAAAGTATAGACATTACTATGAACCTTACAGAAATTTTAAAAAAGATTATGAGGGAATATCATGAAAATTGTATGCCAATTATAGTTCTAGATAACCTATGTGTAATAGGCAGATTTCTAGATTTGCCCCAACTTCCCAACTCATTCTATAAAGCTTGTATTACTCTAATACCAACAAAGACATTATAAGAAAAAAAAGCCTTTAGACCAATATCCCTTATGGATATAGATGCAAAAATCCTCAACAAAATACTAGTGAACCAAAGCCAGTATTATATTTAAAAGATTGTACACCTTGACCGAATGGGATTTTATCTCAGAAATGCAGGGATAATTCAATATATGAATGTAAATCATTTTTATATATCATATTAAAGAATGAAGGGGAAAAAAAGCTACATGATCACCTCAGTGGTTGCAGAAAAAGTACTTGACAAGAGCCAGCACCACTTCATGATACAATGCACAGCCAACTAGAAGCAGAAGAAAATTCCCTCATCCTAAAGAGTATGAAAAATCACAGCTTAGATCATGCTTAACGGTGAGAGACAAAGGTTCCCCCTAATGTCAGGAACAGGGATGTTCCCTCTTGTCACTTTTGTTCAACACTGTACTGGAGGTTTACCTAGGACAATTAGCTGAGAAAGAGAAATAAAAGACATCCAAACTGGAAAGAAAAAAGTAAAATGTTGTGCACAGATGACATGATCTTCTATATAAAAAAACTAAGGGGTACACATGCACACACAAACTATTACACTAATAAATGAGTTCAGCAAGTTTGCAGGATACAAGACCAATATACAAAAATCAGGTGTTATTTCTATACACTAGAATAGACAACCCAAAAATGAAATTAAGAAAATTCCATTTACAATGGCATCAAAAGAAATACAAGACTTGTAATTGAAAACTGTAAAACCTTGTGGAAAGAAGTGAAAGAAGACCTAAATGAATGGAAAAACATCTCATGTTGGAAGATTTCATATCATTAAGATGATAATACTTCCCAAATTGATTTAGAAATTCAACATAATCCCAGCTACATTTTTGCAAAAGTGACAAGCTGATTCTAAAATTCATATGGAAATGCAGGGCACACAGAATACCTAAAAGAATCTTTTAAAAAAGAGCAAAGTTGGAGGATTCACATTTCCCAATTTTAAAACTTACTACAAAGCTACAGTAATCAAGGTAGTGTGGTACTGGTGGAAGAAGAGCCATACTGGGTATTCACATGTAGAAGAATGAATTTGGGTACCTATATTGTACTACACACAAAAATTAACTCAAAATGGATAGAAGATCTAAATGTAAAAGCTAAAGCTTTTTTTAGAGGAAAACTTAGGCATAAATCTTTGTGGCTTTTGATTAAGCAATGGTTTTTAGATGCAACATACAGCACCAAAAACACAAGCAATAAAAGACAAAATTTTTTTAATTGGGTTTCCTCAACTCTAAAAACCTTTGTACTTTAAGGAGGACACTATCAAGAAAGTGAAAAGATAACTCACAGAATGGGAGTTATCCTAATAATATATTTGATTAGGAATCTGTATCCAGAATGTATTAAAATATGTATATGCAACAATTAAAAAGACAATCTCATTTTAAAATGAGCAAAGGACTTGAATAAACATTTCTCTAACAAAGATATATAAGTGACTAATAAGCATATGAAAAAATGCTTACTATTATTAGTCATTAGCAAAATTGCAAATCAAAACCACAGTGAGATACCATTTCACACTCACTAGAATGGCTACAATAAAAACAAACAAGGAATAACAAGTGTCAAGGAGAATGGAGAGAAACTGGAATCCTCATACATTGCTAGTGAGAATATTAAAATGCTGCAACCACCTTGGAAAACAGTTTGACATTTCTTCAAAAATTTACAAGTAGGATTATCACATAACACGGGCTTCCCTGGTGGCTCAGCTGGTAAAGAATCTGCCTGCAATGTAGGAGACCTGAGTTTGATCCCTGGGTTGGGAAGATCCCCTGGAGAAGAAAAAGGTTATACCTACTCCAGTATTCTGGCCTGGAGAATTCCCAGGACTGTATAATTCATGGGGTCTCAAAGAGTTGGTCACGACTGAGTGACTTTCACTTCATCACATAACACAGGAATTCCTCTCCAGGTGTTTACCGAAGAGAATTGAAAATGTATGTCCATACAAAAGCTTGGATATGAATATTCATAGAAGGATTATTTGTAACAGCCTCAAACTGGCAACAACCCAAATGTCCATCAACTGATTAGTAGACAAACACAATATAATATGTCCATACAAGTGATATTATTCAGCCATAAAAAGAAATGTATAGCTTTCCCTGGTAGCTCAGACAGTAAAGAATCTGCCAGCAATGCAGGAGACCCAGGTTCGATCCCTGGGTAGGGAAGATTCCCTAGAGAAGGAAATGACAACCCACTCCAGTATTCTTGCTTGGAGAATCCCATGAACAGACCATGCGGTCGCAAAGGGCTGGACATGACTGAGCATCTAACGCTTTCACTTTACTTTAACCACCTGATGCGAAGAACGGACTCATTGGAAAAGACCCTGATGCTGGGAAAGATTGAAGGTAGGAGAAGAAGGGGACAAACAGAGGATGAGATGGTTGGATGGCATCACAGATGCAATGGACATGAGTTTAAGCAAGCTTTGGGAGTTGGTGATGGACAGGGAAGCCTGGCGTGCATGGGGTTGCAAAGAATCGGACGTGACTGAGCGACTGAATGAACCTATGATTCTATTTAAATGTGGTGGCCAGAACAGGCAAATCTATGGAGCCCATAAGTAGGTTAGTGATCGTCAGGAAGTGGAAAATGACTGGGCAGTATATATTCGTGATGATTGCACAGCTATGTGAAAATACTAAAACCTACTAAATTGTTCACTTAAAAAATTTAAAATAAGAATCATAGCCTCAACAACATTTTAAAACTTTGAAGGTAGCTAATAATACCTAACACTTTCTAACACTATTGTTAGTGTTCAAAATTCACTGTAGCTATTAACTCATCCAGTCCTTATTACAAGCCTATGACAGTCCTGTTACTAGGAGGAAACCTGAACTTAGGTTAAGTAACTTGCCTAAGGTTTTACAGTTAAGAAAGGGATAGAGCTAGGGTTCAAACCCAAGCAGTAGACGTGGAATCCACTCAGCTTACATTATTTGCCTTGTCATTGTCACTATGCAACAAAGTTCCAAAGGAACTGGTAAACAGGAAATACTTTCATAAAAAATAATTCATGGTGACAAATATTATTGTACCTTCTAGAGGTTACTGGAAATTTTAATCTTTTTATACAGAAGAATACAACAATTTTTCTTGATTATTAAGTATCCTGGGTTAGGAAAAGCCCTTTCCTGGAACTTAGACTTCAGATGTTATTGGTAGCAGGCACACTCAAAACCTTCCATATGAATTCTCTTTGAAATGTGTGTTTTTATTAAATCTTTGAGTTCTATTTGTAGCACTCAATAGACTTTGAAATACTCACTTTATTTTGAAGTGGCAGCTGGGGAAAAAAAAAAAAAACAGGATGGGGCATTTGCCTCTGATAGTTAACAAGGGCCAAGTTTCTTTTAATGCTGCCAACTCAAGCAGACTCAGTGAGGCTTGTGCTGCAAGCTGCTGTTAACAGTGGGATTCAGCTCATACTGGCGAGTCTGGCCAAGGTCCATTTTGTCTCTGCACAGAGGGGAGCACTTCAGAGCAAGTGAGGGCTTATTCTCTGCCATGCCAAGATTAATCTGCTGTATATTCGCTCATGTTCATGATCAAGAATCTTGAAAAGAAGGTTGTCTTTTGTTCTCAAGAGAGCTATTTGATTGAAAGCATTCACAAATACCCAGTGTAGTCATTGTTTATCTTGAAAACAGGAAAATCGTCATGTGAAGCCGTAACAGAGGGACGCAGAGTCAGGACAGTGTATAAGTGCTGGAGATGGAGTGACTGTTTCCACTCTCGCCCACTGTTATCCATTGTCCACACGGTAGCCAGAATGAGAATGAGGCTAGAAAAAAATTGACCTCAGGGAGTTCTTGGTGGTCCAGTGGCTAAGACTCCATATTCCCAGTGCCTGGGTTCGATCCCTGGTCGGGAACTAGACCCCACATGCTGCAACTAAGACTCAGCACAGCCAAATAAATAAATTTCTTTCTAAAATTGAGATCAACAATATTTTACTTTCTTAATGGTTTTCACAATGGCCTGTAAATTCCTACAAAGTCTAGCCTTAGATGCAAATCTGAGTCCATCTCCTACTTCTAGATTCTTCAACAATAAATTGCAAAGAAAGAGTGGGAGGGAGAACTTTTAAGTTTGAAGAAACTTAAGAAACCTATAAAGCGCATGCAATGTGTGCATTCTGGTTGGACTCTGAATTGAATAAAACTATAACAAATTATGAGGCAGTTGGAGTGACTTGAACATGGATAGGATATTTGTATCAAGAATTGTTCACTTTTCAACTGTAATACTGGTATTGTGATTATGGGTTTTTTTTTTTTTAAAAGAGCTCTTACTTTTAAAGATATTAAAATCCAGGTGAAATATTACTCTATCTGTGATTGTCTTCAAAATAATCTAATGAGTTGAGGAGGAGTGTGGCAGTAAAAATAAAACAAGATTGCCTATGAGGAGATAATTGCTGAAGTTAGATGTTGAGTACATGGGATTTTTAAGCTATTCTTTCTACTTTTCCTACAGTCCTTGATTTTCCAGTCCACTTGCCTTTTTTTGTTTTTGGCCATGTGGCTTGTAGGATCTTAGTTCTCTGACCAGGGATCGAACCCTTGCTTCGTGGCCCCTGCAATAAAAGTGCAGAGGCCCCTCCACTTGCCATTTCTATTAGTTATCTCCAAACCCAGGACACTATCATTGTTCTCTTTACTGATTCTGAAACTAAAGAAACCCTGTTGGGAATTCCCTGGTGGTCCGGTGGTTAAGAATCTGCCTTGCAATGCAGGGGACTCGAGTTTGAAACTAAGATCCTATATGCTGTGGAGCAACTAAACCCTTGCACCTCAACTACTGAGCCCGAGAGCCACAGCTAGAGAGTCCGTGCTGCTGCAATGAAAGATCCCACGTGCTGTGGCTAAGCCCAGTGTGGCCAAATAAGTAAATAAATAAATATTTTAAAAAACCCCAAACCTGTTGATTGAGATTGCTGCAAATTTCTACCTGATCCTTTAACTTTTTCCATGAGGTTCTCCAAAATTTATGTGGGTGACATTCTCAGGCCCTTAGATCTTATGACTTCTTTACTCTAACTGAAGACCTGTCTTCCATTTCACCTTTGAAGACCGAGGCCACCCAGCATGAGATCTCTCGCTTCCTCTTTGCCTTCTGAAATCCTTTCTTTCACTGAATTTTCTTGATATTTACCATGCTTCATTCCTGGATAAATTTTATGCTGAATCGTTATTATTTGACTGATCTTCTACTATGTGTAATATTTGTCCATTTCAAACATAATTCAGATGGGATCAAAATCCAGAATTCAATGATAGAAAGTGCATATCATTACAAAGATCTCTCTTCATATTTATATATGCAAACTTTTATCAAAGGTCTTAAAACTTTCTCCTCTATAGCAGACATGGAGATAGTCACAAGACAATCCCAAAAGGTGAATACATTTGGGTAATCGCATCTGGAAAAAGTCAATAAGAGAACAAAACCAGTTTGCACAATGAGGAAGGATCTTTGAATTTAAGCTTTGTTGTTAATATGGTTCCAATATTAATTTATCTCTTGATTTAGAAATCATGTTTCAGGACTTCCCTGGTGGTTCTGTGGTTGAGACGCCACACTTCCAATGCAGGAGGTGGAGTTTCAATTGCTGGTTGGGGAACTAAGGCCCACATACTATGCAGAGAGGGCAATAAATAAATACTTTTGTTAAAAAGAAATCATCGTTCAAGGTTGGTATTTTCGAGTTGGTACTTTACGATTTCTCTAAGCATCTAAAACAACAATCCTTTTCCTCCTGAAAAGAAAGTAAGGTTGTAACTGGTTTTACGTTCATCTTTGTATCACCAATGCTTAGCACGTAGTAGATGATCAAAATGTATTAGCTGAATTAATTAATATATGATCAGCTTGAATATTTACCTCCTCTCTTTATTCATTTAACTAATATTTATCAACAGCCTCCCATGTGCTACGAAAGATCTTATCACATGATCACCCAGGGAAAGAGCTGGTTGTTGTTTTTCAGTCAATAAGTCATGGACTGCAGCTCACCTGGCACCTCTGTTCTCCACTGTCTCCCAGAGTTTGCTCTGTTGAGTTGGCGATGCTATCTAACCAACTCAGAGCTGGAGCTGGAGGGAAATGCATATATGAAGGTATGAAGAAACTTGGTGTTCTGGGAAACAGAAACAAGGAAGTTTGGCTGGAATGTGGCAACACTGTGGGAGAGAAGTTGGGCGGTGGGGGGGTGGGGGTCAGATATGTAACCAGAGGTCAAATCTTGTGAGGCTTTATAGGTCATTGTAAGGACTTTATGTTTGAAACGCAATGGAGAGCCATCAGAAAAGCAAAATATTATGGTCTGATTTTTTTTTTTTCTAGCCTTACTCTCATTCTTACCACTGTGCAGACCGTGGGTTGTAAGTGGACAAGAGTGGAAACAGTCAGCGTTCTTGCTGTCTCCAGTACTTAGGCACCGTCCTTACTTTTGTGTATCCCAATTCTGATTTCACATGATCATATTCCTGTTCTCAGGATGAACCTGAGACCTAGAGAGGAGATCAGGATGCTTAACCATATCTAACACTTAAGTCAGGGGTGAAAGAGATGCCAGAGGTGGCAAGAAGAGATAAAATAAAAAGCAAATATATCTCTTCCCATTAGTCTTTAATGTGGTTGAATCCCTTTAAATCAATAACTAGTTTATGAACAGTCCCAAATATTATAATTCCATAAATACACAGATATACATACAAAGATGTTCATTGCAGCATTATTTGTGGTAGTAGGAAAAATTCAAAACAGATTCAGTAACTCTCAAGATAAAGTTGGTTAAATGAGTAACAGGTACATACAATGACTAAGCACTCAGCACACACTCGTAAATGTAGTGGAATACCAGTCCTGGGTGTTCTTTGGAAGGAATGATGCTAAAGCTGAAACTCCAGTACTTTGGCCACCTCATGCGAAGAGTTGACTCATTGGAAAAGACTCTGATGCTGGGAGGGATTGGGGGCCGGAGGAGAAGGGGACAACAGAGGATGAGATGGCTGGATGGCATCACTGACTCGATGGACGTGAGTTTGAGTGAACTCCGGGAGTTTGTGATGGACAGGGAGGCCTGGCGTGCTGCAATTCATGGGGTCGCAAAGAGTTGGACACGACTGAGCAACTGAACTGAACTGAATTGAACCATGCCATGATTAAAAACAATGAAACAGATCCATACATAATGACACAGAATTGTACCCACAATCTATTTTTGAATGGAAAAAAGCAATGTCAAAATATGACTTTGTGTTGTGAAAATAATAATGAGTCAGTGTTTAATAGGATTTGCATGGAGAGTGGTGCTTCTCAGGGAAGCCTAACCTGAGCTTCCTCTTTAAAATTGCACCCAACCATCTTGCATTCCTAACCTTCTTTGCCCTGTTTTGCTTGCTTTTTTTTTTTTTTTCCTCCATAGCCTTTACCATCTTCTAATGTACCATATAACTTAAATATTTATTATGTGTTGCCTTTCTGCCTCTGGAATGTAACATTTATGAGAACAAAAGTATTTGTTTATTTTGCTCATGGATGTCCAAGAATCTAGCTAGGGCATTGCCTGGTATGTGTACGTGCTAAATTGCTTTAGTTGTGTCCTACTCTTTGCAACCCCATGGACAGTATCCCGCCAGGCTCCTCTGGCCCATGGGATTCTCCAGGCAAGAGTCCTCAGAATGGGTTGCCATGCCCTTCTCCAGGGGATCTTCCTGACCCAGGGATTGAACCCACGACTCTTATGTCTCCAGCATTGGCAGGCGCCTTCTTTACCACTAGTGCCACCCTGGGGCACTCAATAAATATTTGTTCTGTAGTCAATGAAAGGAAGGATTCCAGTGGAGTAGGAAAAGGGGGAGTGTGGAGACTTTATGCTTTATACATTTTTTATTGCTAGAATATTTTATGATTATACAAATATTTTACCTTTAAGATATATTTAAAGTAACGTTTAACTGAATTACAAATTCTGTATTTAGTTTTGAAAAATAGAGTATCACTGATCCTTCTAGTTAGAACTCTAGTTTTCACATCATAGGAAAATGAAGGTTGTGTTCTACATGAGTCATGGCCATCAGCAAGAACCTTGCCCAAGAGTAAACATGATTAACTACAGAGCCCATGCTTTAATTATGTAGAGGAAAAGTTAGTTCATTCCTAAGTGTTTTCATCCTGTATAAATGTCCATTGATTTATGTCTTTCTCCTTTGACCATTCACTCCTTGAGTGCCAGAGTGAATCTCAATTTTAAATTCCTCTAGACATAGCTCAAGATTCCCAGGTGGCTCAGCATTAAAGAATCCACCTACCAATGGCAGGAGACGTGGGTTCGATCCCTTGGGCGGGAAGATCTCCTGGAGAAGGAAATGGTAACCCACTCCAGTATTCTTAGCTGGGAAATCCCATGGACAGAGGAGCCTGGAAGGCTACAGTCTATGGGGTCGCAAAGGGTTGTATATGACCGAGTGACTAAACAACAAGAAGGCATAGCTCAGAGCTCATCTCTTTCATGAAATGTCTGTGACTGAAATGTCACGCTCTTTAAGTGATCATTCTTTATATATGTACAGTGAACACAGAGCACAAATTTTCCTAGATAATCCAGATCTCAAATTCTTAGACCATTTTTCTTCCCATAAACTTCTCAAAATATCCTAAATTCCAGGATTTCAGTATCCAAGCTATGTCTCCTAAACCTCTCAGTGGCTCTGAGGATGGGCACAGACATACATCATAAGTTTTAAAGCAGGAAACAGCATGACATCTCGGAAAGAATGTAATCTCTGAAGTGAGACCCCTGGAATCCTTGACTCCGTCTTTTACTGGCATCATCTTGGGTGACTCTGAGTATCTGTTTTCTTTTCTTTATTCCCAGGGATTGTAAAATCTAATCTGAAGCAAAGTTGTGAGAATTAAATGAAATCATGTACGTAAACCAGCTATTCAGTGTCTAGCACATAGAAGATACTTAATAAATGGTATCTTACTGTGTGGATCACAATAAACTGGGGAAAATTCTGAAAGAGATGGGAATACCAGACCACCGGACCTGCCTCTTGAGAAATCTATATGCAGGTCAGGAAGCAACAGTTAGAACTGGACATGGAACAATAGACTGGTTCCAAATAGGAAAAGGAGTATGTCAAGGCTGTATATTGTCACCCTGCTTATTTAACTTCTTTGCAGAATACATCATGAGAAACACTGGGCTGGAAGAAACACAAGCTGGAATCAAGATTGCTGGGAGAAATATCAATAACCTCAGATATGCAGATGACACCACCCTTATGACAGAAAGTGAAGAGGAACTCAAAAGCCTCTTGATGAAAGTGAAAGAGGAGAGTGAAAAAGTTGGCTTAAAGCTCAACATTCAGAAAACGAAGATCATGGCATCTGGTCCCACCACTTCATGGAAAATAGATGGGGAAACAGTGGAAACAGTGTCAGACTTTATTTTTTGGGCTCCAAAATCACTGCAGATGGAGACTGCAGCCATGAAATTAAAAGATGATTACTCCTTGGAAGGAAAGTTATGACCAACCTAGATAGCATATTTGAAAGCAGAGACATTACTTTGCCAACAAAGGTCCGTCTAGTGAAGGCTATGGTTTTTCCAGTAGTCATGTATGGATGTGAGAGTTGGACTGTGAAGAAAGCTGAGTGCCAAAGAATTGATGCTTTTGAACTGTGGTGTTGGAGAAGACTCTTGAGAGTCCCTTGGACTGAAAGGAGATCCAACCAGTCCATTCTGAAGGAGGTCAGCCCTGGGTGTTCATTGGAAGGACTGATGCTAAAGCTGAAACTCCAATACTTTGGCCACCTCATGCGAAGAGTTGACTCATTGGAAAAGACCCTGATGCTGGGAGGGATTGGGGGCAGGAGGAGAAGGGGACGACAGAGGATGAGATGGCTGGATGGCATCACTGACTCGATGGACATGAGTTTGAGTAAACTCTGGGAGTTGGTGATGGACAGGGAGGCCTGGCGTGCTATGGTTCTTGGGGTCGCAAAGAGTTGGACACGACTGAGTGACTGAACTGAACTGACTGAAGAAACAGTGATAGAAAGATAGCAGTTTACTCCTGCTATGAGTCACTCAGTTCTTGTTTCTCTGTAGTATTTTCCTATCTGTGCATTTTTTTTCTCTTGAGGCCTGCTGCTCAAGAAAGCTTTAATTTTTTTGTATTATTTATTGTGCCTAAAACAGCGATGGACATGATAAATGCATTATTGATTGAATAAAGCAAAACAAGATGTTTGGCCTCTGAGTTTGGGCATTAGGATTTATCACAACAAGGTCCTGCTGTATAGCACACTGAACTATATTCAATATTCTGTGATAAATCATAATGAAAAAATAGGAAAACATATATGTATGTATAGCTGAATCACCTAGCTGTGCAGCAGAAATTAACACAACATTGTATTAAGTCAACTATACTTCAATAAAACAAAATTTTAAAAAAAGATCTAATATTGAACTGCTAACATTAACAGTGTCTGTGGCACATCAACAAATATATAGTTTTTAAATTAGTGAAAGTGAAGGTTAGTTGCACGGTTGTGTCCAACTCTTTGCGATTCCAGGGACTATAGTCTGCCTGGCTCCTCTGTCCATGGCATTCTCCAGACAAGACTGCTGGAGTGGTTTGTCATTTCGTTCTCCAGGGAGTCTTCCCTACCCAGGGATCGAACCTGGGTCTCCTGCATTGCCAACTGAGCCACTAAGGAAGCCCTTTTAAATTAGAATAATTATTAAACACATATTTATTGAGTGCCCAATATGTGCCAAGTGCTGTGCAAGGTACAAGAGAGGAGTGAAAGTTGGAAAGAAGAAAAATTTCAATTCCTGGTTAACACTGCAATAAATGATATGCATACGTCTATTATTTTTGTTAATGTAAATAGTAGCAGTTTTACCCCTTTGCTGCAGTTCTGTCATGTTTGGTATTAAGACCAAGTTACTTGACATTGTATGTGCTTGGCATTAAAAACAGGATAAGAATTCTCTTTTCAAAGGGGGCATAGTTAACTGTTAGACTCTCTGCCAAAGCAATTTTTCCTCCCTTCCTTTAACCTCCCAAGGAGACAATCAGTGACATTCTAAGCAGATGCTTGCTCAGAGAGTGGGCAGCGAGCCCTGCGTGGGCAGCCTGCTCGTTTAATTTTAAGCAAGATCTTTGTGCTTTTTATTATATTAATTAGTGCCTTGGCAAGGTAGAATGGGATTTTTAAACCAGCAGGGGGTTTGCTGATCCCTTAATTTGCAGTTTGTGATGGCTCTTTTGTTTTTGTTTTGTTTAATCTTTCCACTCATTAAACCCTTCAATCTAGCCTTAGTAACTCTCTGTAATGCTAGAGCTTGGGGGAGTGATGTGGAAAGATGGATGGCGGCGGTGCAGCAGCAACGGTTACTCTGGGCACCTAAGTATTTAACTACAAGAGTGGGCTCTGAGAGAGACGTCGCCATATTGTATGTGCTTTTCAGGGAAGTGTAGAAAAATTCATCAATCTTTTATTCAAGCTTTAGATGATGCAAATAAAAAGCACTTGATTTAGACATCCTGCATTGGGGAAGAGACTGAGGGAAAACATCGGCCCAGAATGTTTTATTTGCAAATTTGTGTAATTGAATGTTGAGAGTTGCCTCAACAGGTTGAGAATGAACTGCTAATCTTCTCACCACTGTTTGAGGGCAAAGATTCTCCTTCTGTTACTGTATCTCATTCTCATCAGACCCATCTTAATTTCATGCCTCATTCTCAAATTCTACATGAATCTCCTTTCTTTCTCCCAGGGCAGGCTGGATTCATGGCCTTGCAGGGAAAATGACAAGGCCAGCTCTTGCACCCCTCTGTCCAACACCTATAAAATGGAAGAAATTTTTTATTAAAAATATTTGGAAGTGGGGTTTGGGGGAGAATGGATACGTGTATATGTATGACTGAGTCCCTTCGCTGTTCACCTGAAACCACCACAACATTGTTAATTGGCTGTACTCCAATACAAAATAAAAAGTTTAAAGTTTGGAAAAATATTTCAACACAAAAAATATTTGTGCTTGAAAATTCAAACTTTAAAATACGGGGCTTGGTGTGGGACAGAAATGCTAAGGAGTTCTTGCCAGGAAATTTTGAGAATTAAGACGTGATGAAGTAGTGATTAATTCAGCAGTGTTAATGAAACATCCCATTTAAAAACAGGTTTCTTTTATGTTTTCTTAAATATTCTTGTTGTTCAGTTCCTAAGTCGTGTCCTACTCTGCAACCACACGGACTGCAGCACTCCAGGCTCCTCTGTCCTTCACTGGCTCCCAGGGTTTGCTCAAATTCATGTCCATTGAGTCAGTGATGCTATTCATATCTAACCATCTCATCTTCTGCCACCCACTTCTGCCTTCAATCTTTCCTACTATCAGAGTCTTTTCTGATGAGTCAGCTCTTTGCATCGGGTGGGCAAATTCAGATTCATCATCAGTCCTTCCAATAAATATTCAGAGTTGATTTCCTTTAGCACTGACTGGCTTGATCTCCTTGCAGTCCAAGGGACTCTCAAGTGTCTTCTCCAGCATCACAATTCCCATGCATCAATGCTTTGGCACTAGCCTTCTTTGTTAAATTCCCAGTGGGATAGGTAAATTCATGCAAAAAAACCATAGCCAAAGTTCTTCCAAAATTAATGGAATTTTTATTTTGCAAAAACTATTACTCATGGGATTTCCCTGGAGGCCTAGTGGCTAAGACTCTGTGCTCCCAACGAAGGTGGTCTGGGTTCCATCGCTGGTCAGGGAACTAGATTCTGCATGCTACAACTAAGAGTTAACATGCCGCAATTAAAGATCCTACAGGCTGCAACTAAGATCCAATGCAGCCAAACATATAAATAAATATTTAAAATGACTGCTCTTCTGAGGGAATCCATTTGCAACTGCCGAGTAGGCAGTAAAATGCAATGGCAATCTTATCTCCTTTCCCAACCATGAGACCATGGCAGATCCTTGACAACCACTGGGACCCTTAAATAAATAAATAAATACATTCTTTAAGAAAAAAAGATCTGAATATGAAGAGTTATTACTTAAATAGTCAAATTATAAATAAGCATGTAGTATAGACTCCAAGTTCTGTTATGAAAAAACATTAGACACAGTATCTGAAATTGATTTAACAAACAGCTTCTTTTTGCATTCTCTTTTTATTTGTTTTTCTAAGGAAGCGATGCTTGAAAGGGTACATGTCACATTTTTTGAAGTGTTCCTTCACTGATAATGAGAAATGTGTGGTTTTGAAAACCGTGACTAGGACTGTTGAACACGTTGAAGGACGTCTAGGTTCTGAAAAGTGTAGCTATTTTGGAAATGTCATAGTGTTAAGTGTTTTGTGGAAGACTTATGTAAGGTGTTTCTACTGTGTCGAATTTTTTATTTTTATGAGACATGGTCTAGAATAGGTAAGAAATAGTAAAGACACTTTTTCTTAGAAGGTATGTTTTCATTATAGTTTAACTTCCCTTTAATTTTATTATGCAGTATTTATTACGGTTGGTTATAGATCAATGACTTGTTGACTATATAAGGTTGCTGTTGTTTAGTCCCTCAGGAGTGCACAACTCTTTTGTGACCCATGGACAGAGGAGGCTGCTGGGCTACAGTTCGTGGGACTTTTCCAGGTAAGAATACTGGAGTGGGTTGCCATTTCCTACTTAGAGGATATTCCCTACCCAGGGATCAAACCTGCATCTCCTGCAAGTATCCTGCTTTGGCATGTAGATTCTTTACTACTGAGCCACCAGGGAAGCCATTGGGTATCTGTGTGGCTTATTATCTGATAGAGGAAGAATTTTATCTAGAAAGTGACAGCAGTTTCTGTCACGCGATAGTCCCTCAAACTCCTTTGAATATCCTTGTAAGGAAATAAAACGGTGTCAAATGGCATAGAAATATGGAGAAAAACAAATGATCTTCAACCTAAGCCTTGAATTTAGGCTCCATAACCTACTGGCTGTCTTGTTTTGAACAAGTTACTGAACCTCTTTTAACCTCAATTTTCCAATCTATAAAATGGGAATTATAATACCTACATCTTAGGGTTGTTGTGTGGGATGCAGGAAAAACTGTGCATAAAAGTGCTTAGCACACTGCCTGGTACATGGTGGTACTGGAATTGGATGACTATAATTATTTCTTCAAAGACTGTCACTTTATAAAGATAGACCTCTGTCTCTTTAGGAAACAAAACCACATCTCTTTCTTATATACAATGTGATCTCATTGAAAGTTCGTAGACCATTATGCTGAGTGAAAATCATAGATTAGGAATCAGATCCAAGATCCTATAGATGGGTAAAGAAGATAATGTTTTCCAAGTTTCAGCAGAACAAACAGAGATCAGTGGGAGGGATGTGAAAAGAGACACAAAAACATACCAAACTAGACTACTGGATGGAAAAAATAACAGTTCACAACACACTGAAAAAAGAGCACAGCCTCTGTTGCCAGTCTACCTGGGTTCAAATTCCAGCTTTACTGCATTAGTAATGTGATATGGGGCAAGTTTCTTAACCTCTCCGTGCCTCAGTTTCTTCTAAAATGAGATACATAAAAATACCTAAAAGAGCTGTTGAGATGACTCCCAGAATGAATATTCATTACGTGCTCAGCACAGTGCCTGGCATATAGTAAAATCTATGTAGATATTTGTTCAATACATAAATGTGATAGTTTTCTTATTACATTAAAACAACTCCGTGGACTTCCCCGGTGGTACAGTGCATAGGAATCTGCCCGCCAGTAGAGGGGACATGAGTTTGATCTCTAGTCTGGGAAGATTCCACATACTTTGGAGAAACTAGAACCTGTGTGCCACAACTACTGAGCCTACCCTCTGGAGCCTGCATGCCGTGAGGACTGAGGCCTGCATGCTGCAACGGCTGAAGAACTTGGGCCTAGAGCCTGCGTTCTGCAACGAGAAGCCACCGCAATGCGAAACCCATGCACGGCAACTAGAGAAAGCAACAACGACCCAGAGGGAGAAAAAATAAACAAACTGAAAAAGACCCAACTCCATATTTAGATTATAAGGGTAACTTCATATCTTCATAGCTTCCCTGGTGGTTCAGATGGTAAAGTGTCTGCCTGCGATACAGGAGACCCGGGTTCGATCCCTGGGTTGGGAAGATCCTCTGGAGAAGGAAATGGCAACTCACTCCAGTACTCTTGCCTGGGAAATCCCATGGGTGGAGGAGCCTGGCAGGCTACAGTCATGGGGTCGCAAAGAGTCGGATACAACTGAGTGACTTCAGGTTCAGTATGAAGAGAATCTCAGAAGATACTTTTAATATAAACAAGGCTCACTTTTGCATTTTCACTACTTCTCCTATTTTCTTCTTCTTTTTTTTTTTTTAAATGGATATTTATTTTGATCCATTTAGTTGTGGGAGAGGAATGCTAAGTCATTTATCTTTTCCAAACTTTTTTTTTTTTTTGGTGTGTGAACTTGTTTTGCTGGACGCATAATTTGCTGTTCAGCCTTAATGCTTTCACCAGTACTTTGGGACTGAACAATAAGGGCATGGAAGAGTTACTGAAGAAGTGGTCTTTGAGGGGCTTTTATTTATTCCTCCAGCTCAGATGACCAGAGGGATCAATATAAACAGAGTACCCTGGGACCAAGACCGGCAGCGAGCCTCTACCACCAACAGCTGGCGTGCTTTTAAGCCTGGAAGCATTTCTTTTTAAATGAGGCCGTAACTGATTTCTACTTTATAGCAGGAAGCTTTGATTCTTGATAAAGATCTGCTTGTTGCTCATTATGCATCATTATCATAGGCTCTGGAGTCATGTTTGGGGAAAAGCAGTTCTCTTTCTGGGAACATTTTATTGGATAGTGGTTTGATTTTTTTTGTTTTTTTTTTGAAGCTGTGGGACTAGTATGGAAAAGACCCTGATGCTGGAAAAGATGGCATCACCGAATAATCAATGGGCATGAGTTTGAGAAAACTCTAGAGATAGTGGAGGACAGAGGAGTCTGGCATGCTGCAGTCCCTGGGGTTGCAAAGAGTTGGACACAACTGAGCAACCGAACAGCAACAACGGGATAAATTCTAATTAAAATTACTTTTATTTACTAAAACTCAATTTGTTTTTCCTAATATCTAATTTTTTGTTTACTGATCAAAACGATTTCAAATCTGGTAATTATAAATGAAGAACAATCTCATGAACTTAGAAGGAACTTTCTTGTACCAGGGAATCCTCTCTGCCCAGTACTATGGGACCATAAAATGAGTAAGTTGGCTGAAACCATGCACAGCAATCTTCTTCTTCTTCTTTTTTTTTTTATAGTTTAATGTATTTTAATAGCAAACTTACAGGAACAGCACAGAAGACAGACAACATGAAAAACATGTACTTGCACGTAGGGCAACTCAGTTAGAAAAGTATAGTGAGTGGGTGGAATCTACTGTATGATAAAAATGCTACAAACACCACTTAGTTGCAGTCAATAAGAAATTTACTTGTTTTAAAAAAATCCAAATGCTGGCATTGTCCAGAAAAATTTAACAGGTTTATTTATAATTGTTATAAAGTTGAACTGCTGAAACTTGTTCACTGAAACATTTTGACTTTCATTAATGCTTTATGTCCCCACATTTATATTAAAAATTCACACACAAATGAAAATGGAAAAACTGCCAATACCTGATTTCTGTCCCCTATTTTCCACTTGCAATCATATACTTAGGTACCTTTTGACCCCATGGAAAAAAAATATCTAACGTTCAGAACTACCAATAACAGGAAGAAGAGAATTTTTTTTTTTTTTAAACAATGAAATGTTTCCCATCATAGTGGATTCTTAAGCACGTTCTCCACGTATGCGGCGTGCTAGCTGGATGTCTTTTGGCATAATTGTTACACGTTTGGCATGGATAGCACACAGGTTGGTGTCTTCAAAAAGGCCAACCAGATAGGCCTCACTTGCCTCCTGCAAAGCACCAATAGCTGCACTCTGGAAGCGCAGATCTGTTTTGAAGTCCTGAGCAATTTCCCGCACCAGACGCTGGAAGGGAAGTTTGCGAATCAGAAGTTCAGTGGACTTCTGATAACGTCTAATTTCACGGAGTGCCACAGTACCAGGCCTGTAACGATGAGGTTTCTTCACCCCTCCAGTAGAGGGCGCAGTCTTGCGAGCGGCTTTTGTAGCGAGTTGCTTCCTCGGTGCTTTACCACCAGTCGATTTGCGGGCAGTCTGCTTTGTACGAGCCATGGTATAGAGGCCTCCTTACTTACCCTGCTTCTCCTTCGGCTGGAGCTCGGCGAGCTAGAGGCGGCTCTGGCGTTGGAGAGCGACGGCGGCGCGGCGGCGGCTGCGAACACAATTGAAAAAAACAGCAATCTTCAATAGGAAGAACTGCAAGCATTCTGTGACTTTCTGTCAAAACATTAAAAAGTTTAACTGTTGGTTATGAATGTATAAGAAAATTGAAAAATAGTAAAACTAATATTTATTCAGTGTATTGCGATTTAAAACATTAAACATATTGAGAATTTAAATGTTTGTAAAAAACTTATCACAAATCGTTTGAATAGTGCTTGCTTTCTTATTGCAGAACTTACAATATGGAATGACCAACTTTTCTGTGCTTTGACTTATTCTCTTATTTTTTTGTAAGTTTGGATCAGCTTCCAAAATTTTATTCTTTGTGCTTTCAGTGTTGTCGGATATCTTTGAGAGTTGCGTTAATGTAAAGTTTGTTTTGCTATTGTCTTTTCCCTTGGAACATCTTTATCCTTTTTATTACAACTGCTTTCTTCATTTATGTCAATAAGTTTGCCTTCGCTAAGTTTCCTTTCTGTCTGCATATATAATGTCAACATTCCCATGGCCCGTGCTTTCTTTATAACTCCATTTATGTTTGATTTGAATTTTATATCTAGCAATATTGCTTTTTGCTTATTTGTTGTATTTTCATCTTTCTTCTTCCCTCATGGCTCAATCAGTAAAGAATATGCCTGCAATGCAGGAGACCCAGGTTCGATTCCTGGGTCGGGAAGATCCTTTGGAGAAGGAAATGGCTACCCATTCCAGTATTCTTGCCTGGAGAATCCCATGGACAGAGAAGCCTGGCAGGCTACCATCCATGGCATCACAAGAGTCGGACACAACTTAGTGACTAAACCACCACCATCTTTCTTAGCCAATTCCCTCTTTCAAAGATGCGTTTTTGACAGATGTCACAGGGGTATATTACTAGGAGACAAGAGAGGACCACACAGCTGCATTTTTGCTGTATAAGTGTGAACTAAATTGCAGGTACGCAATGACCAATCACTGACAACCTTCAAAAGAAGTGACGTGGTCACTGATCATGTGTACATCAATTACTTACACAGTGATTTGTGGGTTAAAAAGCAAGCAGTAAAGTTAGTACTCTATGTAATTATACTCAATTACTGTACCAGGGTGCTGGAGAAGACTCTTGAGACTCCCTTGGACTGCAAAAAGATTAAAGCAGTCAGTCCTAAAGGAAATCAACACTGAATATTCATTGAAAGGACTGTTGCTGAAGCCAAAGCTCCAATACTTTGGCCACCTGATGCAAAAAACCAACTCATTGGAATGGATCCTGATTCTGGGAAAGATTGAAGGCAAAAGGAGAAGAGGGGTGGCAGAGGATGAGATGGTAAGATAGCCATCACTGACTCAATGGACATGAATTTGAGCAAACTCTGGGACATAGAGGAGGACAGAAGAGCATGCTACCATCCATGGGATCACAAAGAGTTGGACACAACTTGTGACTGAACAACAACAACCAACTGTACCAGGATAACAGAGCTTGAACCCATGTTGTTGGGTGATGGTGTTATTTAGCTATCCTGTGGTAACTGAATTTTGTGAGTATAAGAACCATGCAAAGACAAGACTAACTTGTCTTGTGTATAACTTGTGTGTTTTCTGTAGTGTAAGTTGAGGGATATCAAAGAAATGGCTTTCAACATATTGCTCGAGTGATAATTCTACCACACTTATTTGACTGCAACATTCCACTGCTGAAGATCCTTGAGTGACTTTTTTGTACGTGCGTGCATGCTAAGTTGCTTCAGTCATGTCTGACTCTTTGTGACCCTATGGACTTTAGCCTGCCAAGCTTCTCTGTCCATGGGATTTCCCAGATAAGAATACTGGAGTGGGTTGCCACTTCTTTCCCCAGGGATCTTCCCGATGCAGGGACTGAACCTGCATCTCCTGCATTGGTAGGTGAGTTCTTTACCACTAGTGCCATCTGGGACATTTTTGTACAAGATTATGAAAATGACCACAATCCTTCATCTTCCTTGTAGCCAGGCCCTTTACAGTACCACTTTTCAACTCCTCCCATTAAAATGTGAAATCTGTTTCCCCTCTCTTCGAATCTTGGGTGACCTTGTGACTTGCTTCAGCCAATAAGATGCAGCAATGTTCTGCTAGTAATTTGTACATTTCCTCTCACTCTCTTGAGATCCTCCTCTTTACTGTGTAGACACAGGAGCAAACATAATCAGGAAAGGATTGTCCAATTAAATTTAGATCAAAGTGCTCATACATAGAATTATAAGCTAAGTAAACACATTAAGTACCTTATGTATGAATAAGTTCTGTTCTGAGAGCACATTCGTTAGTTAGTCCAATTTGTGTGTAAGTCTAACAAAATTAGCTTAGGTACCCAAGTAGCACAATCGGCTATATAGTACTACATTGTAATAGGTTTATAATACTTTTCACATAAATAATACATAAAAAGTGAATAAAAATAAAGAAAATGTTTTTAATCTTACAGTACAGTACTTTGAAAATTACAGTAGTGCAGAACAACAGCTGGCATACAAGAACTGGCATCAAGTGAACAGGCAAGAAGAGTTACTGACTGGAGGAGGGAGAGGAGGTGGGAGATGGCAGAGCTGAAGGATCGTCAGCTGGAGGGCAAGCTCCAGCCTCAAATATTTTCACTTTTGTTTCTATGGTCACCTCTTGGTACTCCTTAGCGGTACCAACTACATCATTGGTCTTTGACACTTGCTTCTGGACATCCTGGGCTTGAAATAAAGATACTGTACTACTGTGCTCTATATAGTACTGTGTGGTAAAGTACACAAAAGCAAAGCCATTTGTAGGGGATGCACGCCTGTGACAATGTATGCCAGACACGTGAACTAACCCACATGATTGGACATGTGGAAGGACATTCGCATCTTTGAAAGTTTGCAGCTTGAAGGTTTGTATATAGGGGACTTGCTATATCTTTTTTTTAAGTCGTTAAGCTTTGGAGTAGTTCGTTACATACCGATACAGAGCTAAATATCCCTTTGCTTATAGGATCAGTTCTAACCACAAGGCCTCCCAGTCATGACTTGGACAACCCTAGCAAACAGAATTTCCCACCTGTAACAGTAACTTTCTCTACTTTTGTGTAATAGGAGATGAAAATCAAAACAAAACAAAAAAAACTTGGCACAGGTAATTATAGTTATCAAATCTTTGAATAGCGCTGAGTGTTTTTTTCTTTTTAAAACATCTTTCCTTCACTTAAGCTTTGTGAACAAAAGAAACAAGAGAAAAATTTGTAAAACAAGCAACTCAGTCTTATATTCAAATAAGACTTGCTCAAGCAGAAAATGTATACTCCATTATTTAATTTATATTAACATTTTCTTGCCATAGTATAGGTGGGTTACATAACCCCCATATTAATATTAGGGTTAACGTGATTTAAAAATAAATTCTAGACATTTTCACTACACAGAGCTGTGGCCTGACTTTGAGATTGTTCTTTGATTAAACTATAAAAATCAACCTAATCAGATTCAAAATAATGTTCCTGGTCTAATTATGACAGTCTATACTACTGATAATGTAATTTATGTGGTTGTTTTATACAACTTATAGTAAGTACACCTTACTGAATAGCACTGTTTTTGAAAGTTATTTCTTTACAATAACTGAAATCTATTACCCTGCAGTTTCTATTCACTGGACCGAATTTTGCTTCTTAGGGATAAATAAAACAGTCTAAATCTCTCTTCCACATGGATGCTCTTCAAATATGTAAAGATAGCAATTGTGTGCCTCATGAGTCCTTGCCTCTTCATTCTATTTCTAATACTGACATGTAATTTTCTCCCAAGATTCTTGTCTTTTCCATTTCACCAAGTTATTCCTCCCCATTGGTTAGAGTTTGTCTCAGAGTAGCAATTCCCCTAGTCACTTCCTTTACATGATGCTACTGTTGAGCAAAGTCTGAAAATTTTTGGATCACTGCTTTTCAGCTCATTCAAGTACAGCAATTTTATAAACTGCACTATGAAAGCAGCATCCTTTCTTTTTCTCCATCTTGTCTATGAGAGCAGAGGCTCTAGAAATAATCCTGAAACTGTTTTGAGGACAGGAAAAAGTTAGAAGAGGTTGCTTTTGTTCAGTTGCCAAGTCATGTCCAACTCTTTGCAACCCCATGGACACCTGTCCTGCTTCCCAGGCGGTGCTAGTGGTAAAGAACCCTCCTGCCAATGCAGGTAGACATAAGATACACAGGTTCAGTCCCTGAGTTGGGAAGATTTCCGGGAAGAGGGCACAGCAACCCATTCCAGTGTTCTTGCTTGGAGAATCCCATGGACAGAGCCTGGCAGGCTATAGTCCATGAGGTCGCAAAGAGTCAGACACGACTGAAGTGACTTAGGACGCACATACTATCTCCCAGAGTTTGCTCAAATTCATGTCCATTGAGTCGGTGATGCTGTCTACCCATCTCATCCTTGGCCACCCTCTTCTTTTGCATTCAATCTTTCCCAGCATCAGGGTCTTTTCCAATGAGCTGGCTCTTGATATCAGGTGGCCAAAGTATTTGAGCTTCAACTTCAGCATCAGTCAGCAAATTTGGGAAACTCAGCAGTGGCCACAGGACTAGAAAAGGCTAGAGTTCAAGTATGAATAATTACAGTTGTTAGGCACAAGTTGAGACTATTCTAGAATTGTTTTTATCCAGAGTTCTTGTTTTCAGTTCAGTTCAGTCATTCAGTCATGTCCGACTCTTTGTGACCCCATGGACTGCAGCATGCCAGGCTTCCCTGTCCATTACCAACTCCTGGAGCTTGCTCAAACTCACGTCCATCAAGTTAGTGATGCCATCCAACCATCTCATCCTCTGTCGTCCCCTTCTCTTCCCACCTTCAATCTTTCCCAGCATCAGGGTCTTTTCCAATGAGTCAGTTTGCATCAGGTGGCCAAAGTATTGGAATTCTTGTTTTAGGTGGATTTTTATCCTTGGAGAAAGATTGTTTTACCTCACATCTTGCTTATGTTTATTTAATGTCGCTGTTTGAGCCTCTAAGGCCATTCGTTGTTGTTCAGTTGCTCAGTCATGTCTGACTCTTTGCGACCCCATGAACTGCAGCACCCCAGGAACTCAGGAAGAAAGCTGCCATCTAACAGCCATCAGACTTCAGCCATTCCCTAAGGTGAGCCCTGAGGATAGGGAGATCAGGATGTGAAAACATGCTACTGGCTTCAGATAGCGAGGTGGAATCTAGAAAAATGGTACAGATGAAAATATTTACAGGGCAGGAATATAGATGCAGATGTGCAGAACAGACTTGTGGACACAGCGGGGTAAGGGGAGGGTAGGACCATTTGGGAGATTAGGATTAGATTAGATAGGGATGTACCCTATCATGTGTAAAACAGATAGCTAGTGGGAACCTGCGGGAGCTCAGCTCAGTGCTCTGTGATGACCTTGACGGGTGGGAGGGGGGTGAAGGGGAGGGAGGCCCAGGAGGGAGGCGATATATGAATAGATATAGCTGATTCACTTGGTCACTGTACTGCAGAAACTAACACAACATTGTAAAGCAATTATACTTCAATATGAGAAGAGAGAAGAGGAACAGAAGAAGAGTTACTTAATCATTGTTGCTATTTCCTTCTTGCTAAAAAGGCCATTTGAAGCCCTGAGGCTCTTCTCTTCTGAGAGAGGATGTTACATAGGCTCTGAAAGAAAATCTCCATTTGATGCACATTATTAAGTTTGAACCATGAACTTCCTGATGTTCAAGCTGGTTTTAGAAAAGGCAGAGGAACCAGAGATCAAATTGCCAACATCTGCTGGATCATGGAAAAAGCAAGAGAGTTCCAGAAAAACATCTATTTCTGCTTTATTGACTATGCCAAAGCCTTTGACTGTATGGATCACAATAAGCTGTGGAAAATTCTGAAAGAGATGGGAATACCAGACCACCTGATCTGCCTCTTGAGAAATTTGTATGCAGGTCAGGAAGCAACAGTTAGAACTGGACATGGAACAACAGACTGGTTCCAAATAGGAAAAGGAGTTCATCAAGGCTGTATATTGTCACCCTGTTTATTTAACTGATATGCAGAGTACATCATGAGAAACGCTAGACTGGAAGAAACACAAGCTAGAATCAAGATTGCCGGGAGAAATATCAATAACCTCAGATATGCAGATGACACCACCTTTATGGCAGAAAGTGAAGAGGAACTCAAAAGCCTCTGGATGAAAGTGAAAGTGGAGAGTGAAAAAGTTGGCTTAAAGCTCAGCATTCAGAAAACGAAGATCATGGCATCCGGTCCCATCACTTCATGGGAAACAGATGGAGAAACAGTGGAAACAGTGTCAGACTTTATTTTTCTGGGCTCCCAAATCACTGCAGATGGTGACTGCAGCCATGAAATTAAAAGACGCTTACTCCTTGAAAGGAAAGTTATGACCAACCTAGATAGCATATGCAAAAGCAGAGACATTACTTTGCCAACAAATGTTCATCTAGTCAAGGCTCTGGTTTTTCCTGTGGTCATGTATGGATGTGAGAGTTGGACTGTGCAGAAGGCTGAGCACTGAAAAATTGATGCTTTTGAACTGTGGTGTTGGAGAAGACTCTTGAGAGTCCCTTGGACTGCAAGGAGATCCAACCGGTCCATTCTGAAGGAGATCAGCCCTGGGATTTCTTTGGAAGGAATGATGCTAAAGCTGAAACTCCAGTACTTTGGCCACCTCATGTGAAGAGTTGACTCATTGGAAAAGACTCTGATGCTGGGAGGGATTGGGGGCAGGAGGAGAAGGGGACGACAGAGGATGAGATGGCTGGATGGCATCACTGACTCAGTGGACATGAGTCTGAGTGAACTCCAGGAGTTGGTGATGGACAGGGAGGCCTGGCGTGCTGCGATTCATGGGGTCGCAAAGAGTCGGACACAACTGAGCGACTAATCTGATCTGATGTGATCTGATTAAGTTTGAATTCCCTCTAGCTCAGACAGTAAAGAATCTGCCTGCAATGCAGGTGACCTGGGTTCGATCTCCAGATTGGGAAGATCCCCCTAGAGAAGGAAATGGCTTCTCCTCCTGGAGAAGGAAACCCACTCCAGTATTCTTGCCTGGAGAATCCCATGGACAGAGGAGCCTGGTAGGTTACAGTCCGTGGGGTTGCAAAGAGTAGGACATAACTGAGCAACTAACACAACGCTACTCAGTAAGTGAAAGGGAGGACAAACTATTAATGAGATATGTGGCTAAGAATGGATTGTAAGGAAATCCAGTTATTCCTGTCATTTGTATCATTAATCCCTGGTGTGAGGAAAGGAGGTTTTCTTCTTTTTGTTTATTCCATTATCTCTCTTTCTTGGAGAATCTTTGTGTTTTACTTATTTTGTCAAAATTTAGATGAAGGAATTTAAAGGATAGTACTCTTTTACTTCAAATACTTTGAGAATTTACTGAGTCATTTTTCTGGCCCAGTAGTAGATTCATTCCAGATGGAGCTTCAAAGAGTTTTTTTTTTTTTGCTCAAGGTTTATATAATAATAAAACAAAAATTGCTAAGTCAGAAGATTCTGTTTAAAGCACATGTTTTCTCTCTCGCTCTGTCTCTTTCTCTCTCTGACTCCCATCTTTCTCTGTTTTTAAGGCTCTACAGATATTTAACACTGTTTCTGCTCCCTTTTTTGGACACCACCAAGTTTACACCACTTCCTTTTTAGGAAGGAAGAGATGACGAGTTCTGCCAAATGACTCTGAGTTCCCTTGCAAACAAGACTTCCATGATAGTTAGAAATGGTGAACAGAAGGCAGATCAGAACCTCATGCCTATTTAATGATATACTGTAGACCCACTGCCCAAATTGCTTGAAGCCCTTTCTGATTTCATTCTTTCTTTAAAAATTTTTTTTTTACTGAAGTATAGTTGATTTACAATGTCGTGCTAATTTCTTCTGTACAGCAGTGACTCAGATACACATGCTGTACAGTAGAACCTTGGTGTGTATCCATGCTATATGTAATAGTTTGCCTCTGCTAATCCCAAACTCCCCCCAAATATGAAATGCTTCACAAATTTTTGTGTCAGCCTTGTGCAGGAGCCATGTTAATCTTCTCCGTGTCATTCCAATTTTAATTTATGAGCTGCCAAAAACGAGGATCCTTCCTGATTTGTTTTTGATCCACAGTCATGGACCAGTACGTATTTTCTTAGATGACTTACTCCTTTGCTCTGCCTTCAGATTCAAAAGATGAGTGTTTGAACTGTTAGGTAGTTAGAATAGGAAAAGGGAGTCCAAAATGGCGGTGGCTAAAAGACAAAGAAGGGAAAAGCCCTCGAAAATAGAATAAAGGAAGGTCTGAGGACCGGAATGAGGACCTTAGGTAAAACAAACTGCCCTCCTGGTTAGCCCAACTTACATAGGTCAGGCTCAGGGGGAGGAGAAAAAAACATAAAAAGAGAAGCCAAAATTGAGCCGGAGGCTTCTCTCCTTTTTCGCCTTTTGGTTCGGCCTGCCCTCATACCTGGAGGATGTATTTTCCTTTACTTTCTAAATAAAACCAAGCTATAACACTGGTCCATCCACTGCTTCAAATTCTTGCTGTGGCGAGACAGAACCGAGGAAATTACACACTCCCCCAACAGAACTAACTGAAGAAGTCTGCTTTTTTACTGTTAAGTAAAATAGCTTTATTGGGCAATTATTTTTATATTTCACTGCATACTTTTTGACAACTGCTCTAAGCAGCATCAATTTTTGACCATTTCTCTTTTTATAATTTAAATTTTTAATCAGAGAAATACATATACTCAGATTTTAACATGGCTTGAGTGTCCGTAGTCATACTCATCCCCACCACCATTGTTTTCATCAGAAGAAACATTTGTTTCAATGAGCTATTCATGGAATTTATTTCCATTTCTAAATAATATGCTCACACTACTATTTCTTGAGGTTTTTTCCTTCTCATTTTACATATTCCCAATTGCTTTCTACAAAGTCACTATCTTACACCTCCAACAGCTTCTCTAAATTTGAGCAGTCTTCTACCATCTAACCTCCCAATATAGTTATATGATCCTTGTTTTAATTTAAATTTATTTTTAATTGGAGGGTAATTGCTTTACAATATTGTGTTGGTTTCTTGATCCTTTTAGTCAAATGAATATTCAGAGTTTACATTATTATGACCGTGTAAGCATTATTCACAAATGAGCCTGTGGTACGTTTCCTTTCCTGTACAGTCCCCCACCGCAAGAGTTAATAATTGCCTTTTAAAGAAAATGTTTGTTTGTTTTTTTTTTCAAAAAAAACAATGAAGTATAGTTGATACTCTTTATTTATCCATTCACCCTTTATTCATTCATAACTCTTGAGAGCAGGGTAAATCTCCTCTTAAGTTATACATATATATCAGTTAAGTAATTTGCTTTTCTTTCTGCCTACCCATCCCCCACTCCCATCCCCACCCCTTCCTCTTTCTGCGAACAGCTGTCCCCTGGAGCTTTCTGACCTTCTGTTCTAATGGAGATTGCTTGCTGTCTAGGGACTTCCTAGGTGGCACAGTGGAAAAGAATCTGCCTGCCAATGCAGGAGACACAGGAGATGCAGGTTTGATCCAAGTCAGGAAGATCCCTTGGAGTAGGAAATGGCAAACTGCTTTAGTATTCTTGCCTAGAAAATTCCATGGTCAGAGGAGCCTAGTGGGCTAGAGGCCATGGGGTCAGTCGCACAGAGTTGAATATGACTGAGCACACATGCATCACCATCATCGGGTCTAACACACAGCTCCTGTCCCGGAATTTTATTTGCCTTCCTATGTTGAAGTTTCTATTTTCTAGATGGTACGTCTCTTTCGGTTCACCTTCCATTGTGTGAAGAACCTCTTTTAGTAGCTTTCCAAGAAAGGACATATGATTGGTAAAGGTTTTGAAAGTTTGCATGTGTGTGCTCAGTCGTGTCCAACTCTTTGCAACCCCATGGACTATAGCCTGGCTCCTCTGTCTATGGAATTTACCAGTTAAAAATACTGGAGGGGGTTGCCATTTCCTACTCCAGGGGATGTTTCTGACCCAGAATTCGAACCCACATCTGAGTCTCCTGCATTGGCAGGTGGATTTTTTTTTTTTTTTTTTTTTACCACTGAGCCACCTTGAAAGTTGGGGATATCTGAAAATAACTATATTCCACCCTCACATTAATTAATAGTTAGGTTGGAAATTGAATTCTAGGTAGGAAATTTCCCCTGGGATCCTAAAGACATTGTTTTATTGCCTTCTAGCTTCTAGTGTGAATGTTGAGAAGCCTATTTTTTTTTTTTTTCATTCATAATCTTTTGTATATAAAAGATTTTCTCTTTCTGGGAGATTTTAGGAGTTTTTTTTTTTTTTTAATCATCTCTAGTGTTCTGAAATTTCATGATGGTGTGTCTTACTGTCAACATTTTTCATTTATTTCATGATATTCACTGGGCTCTTTCTACCTAAGAAGTCACAGCCTTCCTTTCTGAGTAAGCTCCACGAGATAAGGAATTCTACTGGTTTCTTGCTCACTGCCATGTTCTCACACCTGTCACAATGGTATAGAGAAGACACTCACTGAAAAGAGAACAAATGAACTCATGACTAATAAATAGGGGATTTTTAAGTTATACTTCTTGTTTCTGCTCTGTCTTCTGGAACTCCTCTGGCTCTCCTGTTTTCTAATTTTTCTCTCCTTCTATGTTAAATCTTTGTCTCTTTGTTCTGGACTTCCCTGGTGTCTCAGACGGTAAAAGCGTCTGCCTACAATTTGGGAGACCCGAGTTCCATCCCTGGATCAGGAAGATCCCCTTGGAGAAGGAAATGGCAACCCACTCCAGTACTCTTGCCTGGAAAATCCCATGGACCGATGGAGGAGCCTGGTAGGCTACAGTCCATGGGGTCGCAAAGAGTCGGACACAACTGAGCCACTTCTCTTTCACTCTTTGTTCTAATTTCTGTGTAATTTCTGTGGCTTTATCTTCTAATCCTTTTATTGCATTTTTAATACCTGTAATATTACACTTAACTTCCAAGATTTCTCTTTTTGTTTTCTAAAAGTTCATTAGCACATTTTTCTTGTTCTAAGGATATCTTAAATCTTATACAATATCTTAAATCTTTGAGGATATCATTATATTTGCATTTTTTAAAAGTGCTCATGAGAGGTGGTTTAGTCACTAAGTTGTGTTAGATTCTTTCTGACCCCATGGTCTGTAGCCCGCTAGGCTCCTCTGTCCATGGAATTTTCTAGGCAAGAATACTGGAGTGGGTTGCCATTTCTTTCTCCAGGGGATCTTGTGAAAGTGAAGTCACTCAGTCCTGTCCGACTCTTTGTGACCCCATGGACTGTAGCCTACCAGGCTCCTCAGTCCATGAAATTTTCCAGGCAAGAGTACTAGAGTAGGTTGCCATTTCCTTCTCCAGGGGATCTTCCCAACCCAGGGATTGAACCCCGGTCTCCCGCACTGCAGGCAGACGCTTTACCCTCTGAGCCACCAGGGGATCTTAAAAATGGTTTAATCAGATTGCATAAAGATTACTTTAATGAAGACAGTTCAAATCCATATAAGAATATTCCACAGAATTTGTGGCACATGCAAATCAGGCATTTAACAGAGAATTTATTAAAAAAATTTTTTAATTGGAGTAAAATTGTCTTACAATGTTGTGTTAGTTTCTGCTGTATAGCAAAGTGAATCAGCCATATGTGTACATACATCCCCTCTTCTTTGATTGCCTTCCCATTTAGGAAGGAAGGCCACCCAGGGCATTGAGTAGAATTCCTTGTGCTATACAGTAGGTTCTTATACGTTATCTGCTTTTTACACAGTAGCTGCGGTTCATGGGGTCGCAAAGAGTTGGACATGACGGAGCGACTGAACTGAACTGAGTGTATATAGGTCAGTCCCAATCTTCAAATCCAAAAAATATGAAATGCTTCACGAATTTGAGTGTCATCCTTGTGCAGGGGCCATACAAAATTTTTCTGTATCATTCCAATTTTAGTATATGTGCTAATGAAGCGAGCCCTGTGCTTGCTTGTTTTACTTTAATTTCCTCAAAAGTCAGATGCAAATGTCAGTTTATTTCTTTCAGGTTTAGCCCTCTGAGGGTGAGGTTTCAGGATTCTCTGTTCTGCTGTTACTTATCACTCATCCATCTGCTTTGTGTATTCTCTTCTCTGTTGCAATCTTTTTTTACTCTGTGACTTTACATCTTTTTTTTTTTTTTTCCTGACTTTACATCTTTTAAAGTTTCCTTCGTTGCCATTCTAGAGGAGTTATGAGAGGGAATGGTGGTAAATTTATGTTTTAATCTATCCGTTTAACTAGAATTTCCCACTACATTTTTCAGTGAAAAATGAAAAGGATTTAGGATTAGGTGACATTTTCATAAAGATGAGCACAACATGGGAAAATCCTCCCTAATGATCATGAAGATGATATGTATACATGTGGCAGATTCACTTTGCTATACAGCAGGAGAAGGGGATGACAGAGGATGAGATCATTGGATGGCATCACTGACTCAATGGACATGAGTTTGAGCAAACTCCAGGAGTTGGTGATGGACAGCCTGGTGTGCTGCAGTCCATGGGGTCGAAAAGAGTCAGACATAACTGAACCAATCATGAAGATGGTGAATGGTCTTATTGCTGTGTTGGGATAATAAAATACAGTGTTTCAGTAAACTGTCATTTTTATGTGAAAAGGTGTTCTAGTTCTAGTAGGTTTATACAAATTTGATGGCATTTGCAAAAATCCCCAAGCCAAACTCATAATGAGGGCTTTGCTACCTGAAGTGAGGAGAAGACAAGAAAAGAAAAATGACATTTCTAAAAATTATTCTTTCACATATATTAAATGTGGAAAAAATAACTCAAGGGCATGGTCACTAGCACTTTCATCCCGGAGTGGGCACTTAGATGGCAGATCATTTTGCTCCCTCTGGGAGGAGCTGTTTGCTAGGAGTTTGTTGAATTAAAAAAGAAAGTGAAAGGAGTCATTGCTAGAAAAACAGACGATAAAGTGTAGATGAAGTTTTGTTTCCCCTTAACAATCAACAGCAACCAATATCTAGAGCAGTGGCCTTTAACTTTTAGACAACTTACTTAAAAATAGTTTTATGTGCTTAGTTACCCAGTTGTGTCCGACACTTTGCAAGCCCATGGACTGCAGCCTGCCAGGCCCCTCTGTCCATGGAATTCTCCAGGCAAGAATACTGAAGTGGGTTGCCATTTCCTTCTCCAGGAGATATTCCTGACCCAGGGATTGAATCTGGGTCTCCTGCATTGCAGATAGATTCTTTATCATGTGAGCCACTAGGGGAGCCCCAAAATAGTTAATATAAACCTAAATGGGAAAAGACTTTGAAAAAAGAATAGATACATGTATACACATAACTGAATCACTTTGTTATACACCTGAAACTATCACAACATTATTAACCAACCATACTCTAATATAAAATAAAGTTAAAAAATAGTTAATATAAGCACATATTAAAAAGTCAAGTAGTGCTAAAGAGTTAAAAATATATGCCCTTCAGCACTTCTACTGTTCTTAGCTACTTCTTCTGATATTTACATGTGTATTTCAAGAAATACATATATCTATAATCATTAGATTCATTCATTTTAGGTATTATTAATTGACTTCTGTGTTAGTTCAGACCCTCCAAGAGGCAGACACAAAAGAGAAAATTTTATTCCAGAACATGCCTGTGAGGAAAAATGGAAAGGGACCTGGGAGAAGCTTGGGAGATGCTGTTAGACTGCCTGCAGATCTTACTAAGTCAAGAGACACGGAAGGGCAGAAGATGGGGTAGAGTCGCTTTAGATCACAGAGCAGCCCTAAGGAAAGGCCAGCAAGGTCAATGAGGAGTCCTCGAGTCACAGTCACCCTTTGGAGGGATGCCCTATCTCCCAGTCATTGGCTGGAAGCAGCCCATGGGAAGAGTGACCTCCACATAGCTATAGTGGTCAATTTCAAAGTGCAGCGACTAGACCCACTGGGTAGACATGCTCCCTGCATCTAGAGGTCCGAGAGGGGGACATTCCCATGCCTGTCAACCACTTCCAATGCAACAGGTGAAGATCTTAGTTCCCTTACACAGAGCTCCTTCCCTCTTTTCTTCCTCCAAAAAATTTATATTCTAGTTTTGGTTAAATCCATATTCAGTGCTTTCAGCTTCCCTGGTGCCTCAGATGGTAAAGAATCTGCCTGCAATGCGGAGACCTGGAGCTTCCCAGGTGGCGCTAGTTGTAAATAATGCAATGCAAGAGACTCAGGCAGATGGGGGTTCCATCCCTGGGATGGGCAGATCCCCTGGAGGAGGGCAGGGGAACCCACTTCAGTATTCTTGCCTGGGAAATCCCATAGACAGAGGAACCTGGAAGGCCGCAGTTCATGGGTGCACAGCGTTGGACATGACTGAAGCGACTTAGCATGCACACAGTGCTTCGTTTTTAAACAAATCTTCATTTATTTATTTGGCTGCACTGCGTCTTTACTGTGGCATGAGGGATCTTTAGTGGCGGCATTTGAACCCTTAGTTGTGTCACGTGGGATCTCGCTCCCTGACCAGGGATGGAATGCAGGCCCCCTGCATTGGGAGCACAGAGTCTTAGTCACTGGACCAGCAGGGAAGTCCTCAGTGCTTTCATTATAATGATTATGTAAGATTTTGCCCCTAGCTGAGTCAGATAATGTATTACAGTTATAGTATATTTATATGTCTTGCTTTTCCTAGAGATAATAATTAGGCCTCCCTCATGGCTCAGTGGTAAAGAATCCACCTGCCAATGCAGGAGACTTGGGTTTGATCCCTGGGTCAGGAATATCCCCTGGAGAAGTAAGTGGCAACCCACTCTAGTATTCTTGCCTGGGAAATCTCATGGACAGAAGGAGCCTGGTGGGCTACAGTCCAGGGGGTCGCCAAAGAGTCGGACATGACTTAGAGACTAAACAGCAGCAGAGATAATAACTGCTTCATTTTTTCCTACTTGCTTAGTTGTTCTTGAACTTATGGCTCAAGTTTCCCACAATTCCTAACAGGTTTGTAAAATACCTCTTACTATATATTTCCATATAGTAAACTTAGCAAATGCTAAGTTCGGCCATGAGATGGTAAATGTTTAACAGCTAGCTCTCCCAGGATGGGAGGGTTCCAAAATCTGACTTTTTGGATTTTTCCCTTATCCTGTAAATACTGTAAATACACTTCTTCTGTAAATACTCCCTCAATGGCAGGTTTCATGCTACAGGTGTGATATCACTGAATGAAGAGTTGGGACGAGAAGCACACAGCTACTAAGGACACCCCACAGAAATATGACCAGAGGGTTACTGCAAAGAAAACGTGTGAATCTGATAGCTTCCATAAATATTAAAAATTAATTTTATAATTTTATTTGCCTTTAAATTCCTTTAAATTTATTCTAATTCTGTTATGGATGCATTTTACATAAACAATTTACCTTAGGTTTTCATGTTTAAACATCTGTTGTCCTTGGGAATACTGAGAAAATGACAATAAATGTAGTGCTTCTAATACTAACAACACTGCCGGGAGAAATATCAATAACCTCAGATACGCAGATGATACCACCCTCATGGCAGAAAGTGAAGAGGAACTAAAGAGCCTCTTGATGAAAGTGAAAGAGGAGAGTGAAAAAGTTGGCTTAAAGCTCAACATTCAGAAAACTAAGATTATGGCATCCGTTCCCATCACTTCATGGCAGATAGATGGGGAAACAGAGGAAATAGTGGCTGACTTCATTTTTTTGGGCTCCAAAGTCACTGCAGATGGTGATTGCAGCCATGAAATTAAAAGATGCTTACTCCTTAAAAGGAAAGTTATGACCAACCTAGACAGCATATTAAAAAGCAGAGACATTACTCTGCCAACAAAGGTCTGTCTAGTCAAGGCTATGGTTTTTCCAGTAGTCATGTATGTGAAAGGTTGTTGTTGAATAATGCACCGGGATTCTTGGCCCCCGGAGGAGAAGAATTCAATCCGGGGCCAGAGACGAGGCTTGATCGCTCAGAGCTTTTGTGTAATAAAGTTTTATTAAAGTATAAAGGAGACAGAGAAAGCTTCTGACATAGGCATCAGAAGGGGGCAGCAAGAGTACCTGCTTGCTAGTGTTAACAATGAAGTTATATAATCCAAAGAATGTCTGGAGGTTGTAAAGACCTCATCAGACCTCTTCCCATAATTTACATTTTAAGATAACACTGTCCTCAGGCAAGGTACATCCTTGTAAAGATGAGGTCTACTCCCATAATTTACATTTTAAGATAACAGAAGGTTTAATCCAGAGACTGTCCTTAGGCAGGATACATTATTGTTATATAATCCTAAGGAATGTGGAGAAAGAAAAAAAGTTTGTCCTTTCTTCCTCCTTGAGAATTCCAGACCCCTCTTTCCTTGGGGACCCCTAGACTCCTTATCAACTTGCCTAGGAACTGACTCTCTCATATGGATGTGAGAGTTGGACTGTGAAGAAGGCTGAGCACCAAAGAATTGATGGTTTTGAAGTGTGGTGTTGAAGAAGACTCTTGAGAGTCCCTTGGACTGCAAGGAGATCCAACCAGTCAGTCCTAAAGGAAATCGGTCCTGAATATTCATTGGAAGGACTGATGCTGAAGCTGAAGCTCCAATACTTTGGCCACTGATGTGAAGAACTGATTTATTGGAAAAGACCCTGATGCTGGGAAAGATTGAAGGTGGGAGGAGAAGGGGACAACAAAGGATGAGACAGTTGGATGGCATCACTGACTCGATGGGCATGAGTTTGAGCAAGCTCTGGGAGTAGGTGATGAACAGAGAAGTCTGGCATGCTGTAGTTCATGGGGTTGCAAAGAGTCGTACATGACTGAGAGACTGAACTGAACTGGGAGGTGCTATGGAAGAAATATAATACAGTGACGAATGACAGGATAAAGAGGTTGATTCAGATGAGATGGTCATTCAAGTTGAGGTCTCAATGATGCCTCGGCTGCTTTTCCAAATGCTTCTTTTGACAAGAAGATTTTTTTTTTTTTTTTAGCACACCACATGGCATGTGGGATCTTAGTTCCCCAACCAGGAATTGAACCCATGCCCTCTGCTATGGAAACACAGAGTCCAAACCACTGGACTGCCAGGGAATTCGTAAGGAGCATTTTTCAAAATAAAATTGGCTTAGATGGTAAAGCATCTGCCTGCAATGTGGGAGACCCAGGTTCAATCCCTGGGCTGGGAAGATCCCCTGGAGAAGGAAATGGCAACCCACTCCAATACTCTTGCCTGGAAAATTCCATGGATGTAGGAGCCTGGTGGGCTACAGTCCAGGGGGTTGCAAAGAGTCGGAGACGACTAAGCGACTTCACTTTCACTTTTCTTTCAATGCTTTTTTAAAATATTGGTCTTCAACACAGTGAAATGTTGAATATTTCTTTTCCCTATTGCTCTGGCTAGAGAAGAGCATTAATAGATGAATCCCAGCCATACTTTACCAGCTGCTTTATAGGTATTAATCTATGATCTTCAGACTCCAGTTGAATTTAAAATCATGAGAATAATAAGAGATGGGGTCAGAGAGTCAACAGGTGGCCAGATTGTGAAGGATTTACTCTGAGACAACAGAGGAAGGCTCTGAACATAATCAGTCTTATGTTTAAAAAGATGATTTTGCCTGCTAGAAGATAGTGTAGGAGGCTCAGGAAGAAGCAAGAAGAACACTTAAGAGGCTGTTGGAATGATCCAGGCAAAGCAAAATGATGACTGGAAGCAGGGTTGTGGTAGGGCAAGTGGTGAGATGTGGTTGAATAGTGGATGTGGTTTGTGTGGCAAGTGGACAGGATTTATTGATGGTTTATATATGAAGATGGAAAATGATAATGATAACTCCAGGGATTTTAGCCTGGGAAGATAGAAGGATGAAGTTGCCTATCTACTCTGACAGGCAGGACTATCAGAAAAGCAGGTTTGGGAAAGAATATTGAGAGTCTGGTGTTGGAAATGTCAAACTTGACATGTTTTATAGACATTATATACTTTGTCTAATTAATTACCAAAATAATTCTGAAAGTAAGTGTTGGTTGTCACTTTCATTTTGCAGATGAGGAATCCAAAGTTGAGAGAATTTAAGTAAATTGCCCACCTTCACACACCAGTAAATGTCAGAGGCAAATTAGACCCCAAGTCTTACAGAATCTAAAATTGGGTTCATCCCACTACTACCAAACTGTGTTTACCTATTTATACAAACTATTTTTCATCTTATTCTCTACCACCTAGAATTTTTCTGAGTTGCTTTCTATACACATTTTAAAAAATAACTTTCCATAGTCATCAAGACAGTATGGTACTGGCACAAAGACAGAAATATGGATAAATGGAACAAAATAGAAAGCCCAGAGATAAATCCATGCACCTATAGACACCTGATTTTTGACAAAGGAGGCAAGAATATACAATGGAGAAAAGACAATCTATTTAACAAATGGTGCTGGGAAAACTGATCAACCACTTGTAAAAGAATGAATCTAGAACACTTTCTAACACCATACACAAAAATAAACTCAAAATGGATTAAAGATCTAAAGTAAGACCAGAAACTATTAAACTCCTAGAGGAAAACATAGGCAAAACACTCTCCGACATAAACCACAGCAGGATCCTCTATGACCCACCTCCTAGAATATTGGATATAAAAGCAAAAATAAACAAATGGGACCTAATTAAAATTAGAAGCTTCTGCACAACAAAGGAAACTATAAGCAAGGTGAAAAGACAGCCTTCAGAATGGGAGAAAATAATAGCAAACAAAGCAACGGACAAAGAATTAATCCCAAAAATATACAAGCCATTCCTGCAACTCAACTCCAGAAAAATAAAAGACCCAATCAAAAAGTGGGCCAAAGAACTAAATAGACATTTCTCCAAAGAAGACATACAGATGGCTAACAAACACATGAAAAGATGCTCAACACCACTCATTATCAGAGAAATGCAAATCAAAACCACAATGAGGTACCATTTCATGCCAGTCAGAATGGCTGTGATCCAAAAGTCTACAAACAACAAATGCTGGAGAGGGTGTGAAGAAAAGGGAACCCTCCTACATTGTTGGTGGGAATGCAAACTAGTACAGCCACTATGGAGAACAGTGTAGAGATTCCTTAAAAAACTGGAAATAGAACTGCCATATGACCCAGCAATCCCACTGCTGGGCATACACACTGAGGAAACCAGAATTGAAAGAGACACGTGTACCCCAATGTTCATTGCAGCACTGTTTATAATAGCCAAGACATGGAAGCAACCTAGATGTCCATCAGCAGATGAATGGATAAGAAAGCTGTGGTACATATACACAATGGAATATTACTCAGCCATTAAAAAGAATACATTTGAATCAGTTCTAATGAGGTGGATGAAACTGGAGCCTATTATACAGAGTGAAGTAAGCCAGAAAGAAAAACACCAATACAATATACTAATGCATATATATGGAATTTAGAAAGATGGTAACGATAACCCTGTATGCTAGACAGCAAAACAGACACAGATGTATAGAACAGTCTTTCAGACTCTGTGGGAGAGGGCGAGGGTGGGATGATTTGGGAGAATGGCATTGAAACATGTAAATTATCATATGTGAAACCAATCACCAGTCCAGGTTTGATGCATGATACAGGGTGCTCAGGGCTGGTGCACTGGGATGACCCAGAGAGATGGTATGGGGAGGGAGGTGGGAAGGAGGTTCAGGATGGGGAACATATGTACACCCATGGCGGATTCAAGTCAATGTATGGCAAAACCAATACAATATTGTAAAGTAAAATAAATAAATAAATAAAATTTGAAAATAAATAAATAAAATAACTTTCCACCTCTGCAACCTAGGTACTACATATGGTCTGATGATTAAGAACGTGATGTTTATGTGATGACCAAGCAAGGTAGAGATTGCAAAGAATCAAGTCTTCTCTGAGTTTCCAATGAGCTCATGGCTGGCTTGTTGAACCCTACATTCTCAGTTCCTTAGACAGCTTGTTGAAACTGTATGATGAAGTTATGGCTGAGCTGGGGACTTTCCTGGTGCCTTCAGATGGTAAAGAATCTGCCTGCAATGTGGGAGACGAGGGCTCGATACCTGGGTCAGGAAGGTCCCCTGGAGAAGGGAATGGCAACCCACTCCAGTATTCCCGCCTGGAGAATTCCACGGACAGAGGAGCCTGGAGGGCTATAGTCCATGGGATCGCAAAATGCTGGACATGACTGAACTACTTTCACTTCTCTTCATAGGAATGGCAATGGTGTGTGTGTGTGTGTGTGGTATGTGTGACTTCCAAGTCATACTCAGAGGAAAACTGCTTTCCCTTCACTTCCTCTTTCCCACTTCCCTTGTGCTGGAACCACGATGTCCTGGAAGACAGGGGACAGACACACGGTAGGAGCAGATGGAGAAGTATTTGTAGAAAGAGTTCCGGGTCCCTAAATGACACTGTAGAGCAAGGCTGGCTTCTTCTTCTGGGCCTCCCAATAGTTTAGGCTTTTTAAAATTAGTACTTTAAAAAATATTTTTATTTATTTGGTGGCACCAAGTCTTAATTGTGGTATGTGGGATCTAGTTCCCTGACCAGTGATTGAACCCAGAACCGCTGCATTGGGAGCTTGGAGTTTCAGCTACTGGATCACCAGGGAAGTTCCTAGCTTAGAGTTTTTAAATGAGAGAGAAATAAACCAGGTCTTTTGTGTAAGCTAGTACTAAAAGCAGGTGAACCACTTTCTTAGCAAAATATATCATATATATTGTATTAATCTCAATACACCACAGCTTCCCAGGAGGCAGTATGGTATAGTAGTTAAAAAAAAAATGGATGTATTCTAGGGACTTCCTGGTGGTCTAGTGGTTAAGACTCCCAGATTCCACTGCAAGGGGGCACAGGTTCGATCCCTGGTTAGGGAACTAGATCCCACACATCCCAACTAAGTCCCAGTACAGCCAAATAAATAAATAAATAAATATGAGTTCTATTGGACAATGGCTCCAGTCCTTGGTGGGTCACTCAGTAGCTGTACATTCTGGGAGCCACCACAGGAGATCCCACCCATGACAAAGGTCGTGCGGAGAAGACCTGACAGGCAAAGGTGGATCAGGACTCAAGGGATTCCCTGGACCTGCTTGAGCATCTACCCTGAAACCAAAATCTGTCTGTCTACTGTCTACTATAGTATGCCTTTCAACCACTCTTCTGATATTAGGAGGGGGCTATCCCCGACCACCTTTCTCTGGAGAAAATCAACTTAGGGCTCTAAGTTGATAAGTCCCCTGGGCATGAGAGGAATATTTCTATTCTAACCCCTCTGTTGGCATTCTAGCTTGCTTGACAGGTTTTTCCTTACTCTTAAAACTAACGCACATGATTGTTCACAACTTCCCAACCATGAAAGGCACGGGAAGCCTAAGCATTCTAAAAGTCCTAATGGGCATAGAGCCCTTTAAGGGGTTAAAAATTATTAGACTAGTACTGGTAAAGGGCTTCGTGATTGGGCCAACGCTTGCTGCCAAGTTCCCATATCCCTTATCCAATGTGCACTTGGGAGTGCATTACTTAATGCAGTTGGAATGCAAGAAAAACAAGTAGTAGCCTTGGTATTAACCAGATCAGACCTTTGAGCTAGTAAGTTCTTTCTTTGTTGTGACCCACTGCACCTTTGCTCCATGAGAATGTAACTCTGTTTAGTACTTTCTGAGGCTGACACAGATTAGAAATACAAAGAAAAAACACTTCAAGGGAGAACAAGTTTTCTGGTTGACCAACCTTTATCAAAAAAGGGTCATAAAATGTCAACAGGCCTCCAGGCCAGAAGATAATGTACATAGCATAAGACCCTTGTTTATGGAAAGGTATACAGAAAAAAATCCTGGTTTCGATAAGGGCAAAACTGCTGGAGTGTTTGGGCTGACTCTGCATGACCTTGCGTCTTTCATTTCCCTCTGTGTACAAGTCAGGGTATAAAGGCTCCTTTTGAAAATAAAGTTACGGGCCTCGCTCACCGAAGCTTGGCCTCCCCGTGTCATTCATTCGCCGACACCATTCATCTTGAGAGTATCCCTGGACTCTGCTGAGGCTGGTCCCCAGCATGTACATTCTAACCTCATTTAGTAATTTCTCTGTACATCAGGTCATTGATCTTAGAATAAGGATGACAAAGGGCTTCCTAGCTGGCACTAGTGGTAATGAACCCACCTGCCAATGCAGGAGACATAGGACACACAGGTTTGATTCCTGTGTTGGGAAGCTTCACTGAAGGAGGACATGCAACACATTCCAGTGTTCTTGCCTGGAGAATCCCATGGACAGAGGAGCCTGGTGCGTTCATAGGGTCGCAAAGAGTCAGACACAACTGAAGTGACTTAGCATGCACACAAAAACAACAAAATCATCTATGTTATAAAGATTTTATGATAGTTAAATAATTTAACATGTGAAGAGCATTCATAACACAGGCTAGGAGACGGTAGTTCAGTTCAGTTCAGTTCAATCGTTCAGTCATGTCCGACTTTTTGCGACCCCATGAATCACAGCATGCCAGGCCTCCCTGTCCATCACCAACTCCTGGAGTTCACTCAGACTCACGTCCATCGAGTCAGTGATACCATCCAGGCATCTCATCCTCTGTCGTCCCCTTCTCCTCCTGCCCCCAATCCTTCCCAGCATCAGAGTCTTTTCCAATGACTCAACTCTTCACATGAGATGGCCAAAGTACTGGAATTTCAGCTTTAGCATCATTCCTTCCAAAGAAATCCCAGGGCTGATCTCCTTCAGAATGCACTGGTTGGATCTCCTTGCAGTCCAAGGGACTCTCAAGTGTCTTCTCCAACACCACAGTTCAAAAGCATCAATTCTTCAGCACTCAGCCTTCTTCACAGTCCAACTCTCACATCCATACATGACCACAGGAAAAACCATAGCCTTGACTAGATGGAACTTTGTTGGCAAAGTAATGTCTCTGCTTTTGAATATGCTATCTAGGTTGGTCATAACTTTCCTTCCAAGGAGTAAGTGTCTTTTAATGTCACGGCTGCAGTCACCATCTGCAGTGATTTTGGAGCCCAAAAAATAAAGTCTGACACTGTTTCCACTGTTTCCCCATCTATTTCCCATGAAGTGATGGGACCAGATGCCATGATCTTCGTTTTCTGAATGTTGAGCTTTAAGCCAACTTTGTCACTCTCCACTTTCACTTTCATCCAGAGGCTTTTGAGTTCCTCTTCACTTTCTGCCATAAGGGTGGTGTCATCTGCATATCTGAGGTTATTGGTATTTCTCCTGGCAATCTTGATTCCAGCTTGTGCTTCTTCCAGTCCAGCGTTTCTCATGATGTACTCTGCATATCAGTTAAATAAGCAGGGTGACAAAATACAGCCTTGATGTACTCCTTTTCCTATTTGGAACCAGTCTGTTGTTCCATGTCCAGATCTAACTGTTGCTTTCTAACCTGCATACAAATTTCTCAAGAGGCAGATCAGGTGGTCGGGTAGTCCCATCTCTCTCAGAATTTTCCACAGTTTATTGTGATCCACACAGTCAAAGGCTTTGGCATAGTCAATAAAGCAGAAATAGAGGTTTTTCTGAAATTCTCTTGCTTTTTCCATGATCCAGCAGATGCTGGCAGTTTGGTCTCTGTTTCCTCTGCCTTTTCTAAAACCAGCTTGAACATCAGGAGGTTCATGGTTTCCATATTACTGAAGCCTGGCTTGGAGAATTTTGAGCATTACTGTACTAGCGTGAGAGATGAGTGCAATTGTGCAGTAGTTTGAGCATTCTTTGGTATTGCCTTTCTTTGGGAGTGGAATGAAAACTGACCTTTTCCAGTCCTGTGGACACTGCTGAGTTTTCCAAATTTGCTGGCATATTGAGTGCAGCACTTTCACAGCATCATCTTTCAGAATTTGGAATAGCTCCACTGGAATTCCATCACCTCCACTAGCTTTGTTCGTAGTGATGCTTTCTAAGGCCCACTTGACTTCACATTCCAGAATGTCTGGCTCTAGGTGAGTGATCACACCATCGTGATTATCTGGGTCGTGAAGATCTTTTTTGTGCAGGAGACGGTAAGGACTCACCGAATAGACATAAATCTAGATAACCTTGAAAAAGGTGAGATGAAACTATTACCACTGAAAGAAAATAATGACCCAAAAGACATTTTATTTGAACATGGATGAGTGAGCATAAGTGAAAGGTTGTTGTTGAATCACGCGAAGACACCGGGATTCTTGGCCCCCGGAGGAGAAGAATTCAACCCGGGGCCAGAGATGAGGCTTGATCGCTCAGAGCTTTTGTGTAATAAGGTTTTATTAAAGTATAAAGGAGATAGACAAAGCTTCTGACATAGGCATCAGAAGGGGGTAGAAAGAGTACCCGCTTGCTAGTGTTAACAATGAAGTTATATAATCCAAAGAATGTCTGGAGGTTGTAAAGGCCTCATCAGACCTCCTCCCATAATTTACATTTTAAGATAACACTGTCCTCAGGCAAGGTACATCCTTGTAAAGACCAGGTCTACTCCCATAATTTACATTTTAAGATAACAGAGACTGTCCTTAGGCAGGATACATTATTGTTATATAATCCTAAGGAATGTGGAGAAAGAAAAAAGTTTGTCCTTTCTTCCTCCTTGAGAATTCCAGACCCCTCTCTCCTTGGGGACCCCTAGACTCCTTGTCAACCTGCCTAGGAACTGACTCTCTCAATAAGGAATATCCAGGGCTTTGCCCCTCTCCCTTCCCAGTTGTGGCAGAAAAAGGCAGGTGTCCATGCAAATTCTGCGCTCCCTCTCATAGGTACAGGTATCACTGGAAAGCAAATGGTTAGCCAAAGATTGTTTTTTTCCAGGTATTCTTGACTAGTTCTATACTGAGGCCTTTTTTTAAAAAAAAATTGTGATAAAATGTGCTCAACATGAAATTTATCTTTTTTAAAATTTATATTTTTAATTGGAGGATAATTGCTTTTCAATATTGTGCTGGTTTCTGCCATACATCAACAGGAATCAGCCACAGGTATACATATGTCCCTTCCCTCTTGAACCTCTGTTCCACCCACCCAACCCTTCCCTTCTAGTTCAGAGGACTGGTTTGAGATCCCTGAGTCATACGGTAAATTCCCACTGGCCATCTATTTTACGTATGGTAATGTGTAAAGTTGATCATTTTAAGTGTACAGTTCAACGATGTTTAGTGCAGTCACGTTGTTTGTTGTACAACCATCACCACTCTCCATTTCTAGAACTTTTTCACCTTCTCAGACTAAAACTCTGTGCCTTTTAAAGATACAGTCACCAGTGCTCCTCCCCAAAGCTCCTGAAAACCACTGTTCTACTCTGTCTGTATTGGACTATTCTAGATGCCTCATATAACTGGAAGTATATGGTATTTGCCCTCTTGTGTCTGGCTTGTTTCACTTAATGTGATGTCTTCAAAAAGTTCACCCATGTTACAGCATGTGAGCACTTCCTTCCTTTTTAAAGGCTGAATAATATTCCACAGTGTGGATGTAACACATTTTTGTTTTTTCAGTCATCTGTGGATCCAATGAGGCTGCAGATTTCTTAGAAGTGGATGAGGCTTCTCTATTCTTCGCCATTCTCTCTTTCACCATCCACTTCAGAGAACTCTGAGATCCTAGAAAACAGAACTACAAAACTGAAGAGCCGTGCACCCTGGAATAAGTATGAAGGCTGCCCTTTGACTAGACACACCTGCCTGGGTCCTTTATATGAATAAGAAACACACTTTCATTGCATTAATTAACCACTGGAAATGTGAGGTTATTTGCTCCAGTATCTTGTTTTACTACAACAAACATCGTCAGGCTACTGATATTCCTTTATCTACTTGGCAAAACATTTTTTGGTCCCTGATGCATGAAAATGTGTTTTCGTCTCTATTTCCACAATTTCTTTGTTTCTAAAAAGTTACTGTCCCTTAAAAACCAGGAAGGCAGGCAATAACAGACTTCCCTGGTGGTTCAGGGATTCAGGTTAAGAATCCACTTAGTGCAGTGGATACGGGTTAGGTCCCTGGTCTGGGAAGATTCCACAGGCTGCAGCAATGACGACCCAGCACAGCCAAAAATAAACGAATAAATGAAAAAATAAATAAAATTATATAGAAAAAGCAAGCAAGCAATAATGAAACAGCTTTTCTCACTCCCCAGGTTCTCCCTCCCCTGCCACTAAAAGTAGGAATTGAGACATCTTTTCTAGTTTCTACTCTAGATTTAGCCCACTCTCAAACTGACTGAACTAAGACAACCTTCTGTGTGAACAAAGGTCGTGTTTCAGTTCCAACAATGAATTTTCTTTAACTGAGACTGAGCAAACATACCAAAATCATCAGGCCTCCACTTGGCAGGGGCCTTGGCAGATTGAGAGCATTTGATTTGACATTTGTGTTGACACCACTCCCAAATATGTTAGGTGTGTTTGCTTCTGTTTAAGCTTTGCCAGCCAAAGTTCATAAAGCTCAACTTTCTGCTGTTTAGCAAGTTCTGAAACAAAAGGGCAGCACCTTCTGTGAAGAGTATACAGACTTTGATACGATGCAGCCACCATGGAGCGATGTTACGCAAGTGTCAATAAAACACGTTAACAGTTCCCATGCTGATGAGAATAATGAGTCAGACCTAGATTTCCAGGATTCCCAGAGCCCTAGGGATCTTTGATTTTACTTCCCTCAAATCTATTTTCAGGCCATGTCAAAAAGACAAGCTGTCCTCCAAGACATTCTTTAACTCAGGGGTCCCCAACCTCCAGGATCTAATGTCTGATGATCTGAAGTGGAGCTGATGTAATAATAATAGAAATAAAGTGCACAGTAATGCAATGTGCTTGAATCATCCTGAACCCAACTCCTGCCAGCCCCTCTTACCCCAGCCATGAAAAATTGTCTTCCCCGAAACCAGTACCTGGTGCCAGAATTGTTGGGGACCACTGCTATAACTTGGAGAAGGAAATGGCAACCCACTCCAGTACTCTTGCTTGGAAAATTCCATGGACTGAAAGGCTTCTCAGAGCCTGGTAGGCTACAGTCCATGGGGTCGCAAAGAGTTGGACATGACTGAGTGGCTTTACTTACTTACTGCTATAACTGACAGGTGAGTTTTCCTGGGATTCAATCGGGAATGATTAAAAAGCAGATAATAACAAATTTGAAATCTGTTTTGGAAAAGTCAGGCTTCCCAAGTGGTGCTAGTGGTAAAGAACCCGCCTGCCAATGCAGGAGACATAAGAGACATGGGTTCGATCCCTGAGCCAGGAAGATCCCCAGGAGGAGGGCCTGGCAACCCACTCCAGTATTTTTGTCTGGAGAATCCCATACACAGAGGAGCCTGGCGGGCTATAGTCCATGGGGCTGCAAAGAGTTAGACACGACTATGCATGCATGCAATTGCCTTCAAGAACAACTACCAGCACCAGAAGGAAAGGAACCTGAGGGCACTAGCTCCCAGGGCTTAGGGATGATAAGTGAAGGCCTTGGGGACATATCGGGGAAGGAAATGGCTACTCATCTCTACAAATCATATGGATTGTCAAAAGTGTGCTTCAGTACAACATTGTAAAACATTTATATTCCAATTAAAAATAAATTAATAAATTATTAAGTGTGCTTTACCCACTTTCAGCAAAGGTCACCTTGACCTTGAGGCATAATGGCCAGAATGTTGTCTAGAAATTGTCCAACTCAGCCCAAATCAGCAGCAATCTGTCTCTTTTACTGTGAATTAAGTTACTGGCCGCAAAGAAGTCTTACACTGAGGAGTCAGGTTTCAATGAGCTTGGTGAGAAAGAGGAAACGCCTTTGGATTCATCTCCAATGTTATTGACACAGAACATTTAATATCTTAAACTACCTTTCATCAGTAAAGACTGGCCTTCCCACCCCAAATTAATCATGCTTTCTATTCACAAAGCACTTTGTTAGTAATTTTCATTGGCACTAACTCCATTTTTCTTTTGTGAACAATTATTTATAGTGTACTTGGTGCCCTATTCTGTTGTAATCTTCTTTAAAGAATCACACCTTAATCTCTCATTTTTCTACAGCCTAGTATAATCCATTTCCTATCAATTTTTTAAAGGAAATCAAGTTTTTAAAGAAAATTCATGCTGAATGAATATCTTTTCTTGTAGAAACTACAAGAAAAAAACTACATAGAAAAAAACTTGTTTGGTTTAAGAACAGTCTGTAAATTGTTTACATCTGTTTATTTTGTATGTTGGATATTATGTATGTTGAATTCACAAGATGAAAAGAAGCACTCAAATGTGCAATCTTATTAGATAACTAGGTAGGCTAAAGCTATAATATTGTTTAAAGTATTTAATTTATATAATTCCCAATTGAATTCAGTATTGAGTGGCCTTCTTTTCCTCCTACACAGAGTGTAACTTTGATGATTGAAAAATTGGGTATGTTTTCAGACCAGATCAGAGTGTGGGTAGGAGCTTGGAAAAGGGAGGCTGAAAAGAGAATGAAATGAATATAATGGAGGAGAAAGTGAGGGCTAAATGCACCAAAATAATTCAACACAGTATGAACTAACAAGTAAAGAGCCATCAGAATGAAAAAGATATTGAGCAACCAAAAGAAAAATTCTAGCTCTTTGAACTAGATATTAGAATAGGCAATTTAGGTGTTGAGCTTTGTGCTAAAATAGTTCTCTTAATTTACACAAATTAACTTCATACTGTAAAATTATTTTTAAAATTTCACATTTGAGAGTAGCAAAGTTTCTATTGAAATAATGGTTCATTATTAGAGTGCAATAGACAAAAGTTTTGCTTTTCATAAATTTCTGATGTGAATTTATGACTCTTTTTTACCTGCACATTGAATTTGTAAAGCTAATTTGAATGGGAAATGATTGCATCCTATGTAAGTCAAACTGTGATTATGGTTTTTTTTTTTAATATATTTTTTTATTTGACTGTGCTGAGTCTTAGCTGTGGCATGTGGGATCTAGCTCCCCGACCAGGGATTGAACTCAGACCCTGTGCGTTGGGAACGTGCAGTCTTAGCCCCTGGACCACCAGAGAGGTCCCAGTGATTACTGTTTCTATAAAAGATTCCTGCTGTAGAAGGAATCTTTGTGTTCCTCCAAAATGTGTATGTTGAAAGCTAATCCCCAGTGTAATGGTATTTGGAGATGGGGCCTTTGGGAGATGACTAGTTCAGGGAGACAGAGGCCTTGTAAATGGGATTAATGCCCTTATTATTATTATTTTTTATTGGAGTATAGTTGCTTTACAATATAGTTGTGTTAGTTTCAGTGCCCATATTAAAGAGATCCTAGAGGAATCTCTCACCCCTTCTGCCGTGTACATGGGCAAAAAAGCCTTCACCAAACATTTAATTTGCCAGTGTCAACTACACATTGGCACTTACCAAGAATATTGCCAACGACTGAACAACAAAGGCATTTGCCATCTGCCTGTACAGAGATTGAACCCCATGCTGCTGCAGCTGTTGACCTTCAACAACTCCTGAGGGAGTTCAGGGTGGGGTGAGGCACTCTGTGCTCCAGAGAATGTGGAGGGACAGGTCTTTAGATGGTTGGATGTTCTTAGGAACAGATTTTATGATCTCAATCCTTGCATCTCATATCTAGAGAAACATTAAATCCCTTCATGGTGACATCAGATTCTCATGACTAACAAAAAAATCTTTTGTAAAGTGAGTGCTTCATGGAACTTCCTCTTCACCAAAACCTTATATATTGATTTTCCCCACTGCTGCTTTGAAGCAGTCTCTTAGAGCTATCCAAGATGCCTCCTCCCGGGCTGCAGTCCTCATTTTGCCCCAAATAAAACTTAACTTGCAACTCTCAAGTTGTACATCTTTTTTTAGTTGACACCAGCATCCTGATCTTTGACTTCCCAGACTCCAGAATGATGAGAAATAAATTTCTGTTGTTTATAAGCTGCCTAGTTTATGGTATTTTCGTCATAGTAGCCTAAACAGACCAAGACAACATCCATCAAATTTGTGTCACTTGATTTTCCTACAATCCCAACCTTGTTGCAAGCAGTTGACAGACAAATTTGACCGGGGGTAGCGTACCCCACTCCAGTACTCTTGCCTGGAAAATCCCATGGACGGAGGAGCCTGGTAGGCTGCATTCCATGGGGTCGCTGAGAGTCGGACATGACTGAGCGACTTCACTTTCACTTTTCACTTTCATTCATTGGAGAAGGAAATGGCAACGCACTCCAGTGTTCTTGCCTGGAGAATCCCAGGGACAGGGGAACCTGGTGGGCTCCTGTCTCTGGGGTCGCACAGAGTCGGACACGACTGAAGTGACTTAGCAGCAGCAGCATACCCAATCAAATGAAGAAGGGATTTTCAATAGAACACCTAGCATATTTGAAGAAGTAAATTGAAGATGATGTGCTACCTAATAACTTTAGATACAAGAGGAAGCAAAAAGTAGGAAGTATGAAAAGATCCTTAGGGTGGGGGTTGGAATTCCCTCCCTATGCTTTCTCACGTAGTTTGTGAAGAAATAAGACCAGCAGTAAATATTGGTTTTGTTGTAATTATCATATATTTAGAATAGCCACTCCAGTACACTTGCCTGGAAAATCCCATGGATGGAGGAACCTGGTGGGCTGCAGTCCATGGGGTTGCTAAGAGTCAGACACGACTGAGCGACTTCACTTTCACTTTTCACTTTTCACTTTTATGCATTGGAGAAGGAAATGGCAACCCACTCCAGTGTTCTTGCCTGGAGAATCCCAGGGACAGGGGAGCCTGGTGGGCTGCCGTCTCTGGGGTCGCACAGAGTCGGACATGACTGAAGCAACTTAGCAGCAGCAGCAGCAGCAATTCTGACTTGCTGCCACACTAAATTCAAAGCTGATGTCCTAAAAAGCATGCCTTCCAAGCTTTAATGTACATATCAATCACCTGAAGTGAAAAAATGAAAGTGTTAGTTGCTCAGTCGTGTCCGATTCTTTTGTGACCTCATGGACTATAGCCCGACAGGTTCCTCTGTCCATGGGATTTTCCAGGCAAGAGTACTGGAGTGGGTTGCCATTCCCTTCTCCAGGGTATCTTCCCAACCCAGGGATTAAAGGCAGGTCTTCTTCACTGCAGGCAGATTCTTTACCATCTGAGCCACCAAGGAAACTCCATCAATCAGTAGGGGTCCTTTATAAAAGTACTGTGAAAAAAAAAAAGACTCTAATTATGCAAATCTGGGGTGGGCCCTGAGAGTTTGCATTTCCAACATGATCACACATGACTGTTGTGATGCGAGGGAATTGAGCCTTGCCTGGATGAATCTTTTGGGCATCATGCCCTGTATAAGTGGGAATTTGAAGGTTAGATGTTATCTCATCTTTGTAAACATTTTTATATGCATAATATAAGGTTTAGATCTGAGACTAGCTGAAAATTTTTTCTTCAGTCATACATCTACTTTGGCATCCCTTTAAGCTATGCATAAATCTGGAGGAACCAGGCTCCATTACACATATTTATTTTTTGATCATGCCATGCAGCATGCGGGATCTTAGTTCTCCAACAGGAATCGAACCCATGCCTCCTGCGCTGGGAGTGCAGAATCTTAACCACTGGACCACTAGGGAAGTCCCTGGACACTATTACTCTTAGACCAGGGCATGCATGTCCCTTGCCCCACTCCTGTACCTCTTTGAAGTGCCTTCTCTGAAATGTTCTAAGTCCTCTTTGGTGCTGGCCTTGTTTCTCCATTTGGGGTGCTGTCTGTCTCCGCACATGGGGTTGACCAGATGTCCTGAGCTGCTCTTGTACCTACAACATCACCCTGGGGCTCATCTCTAGATTCCAGTTCTAGGAGAGGTGTCTAGTGATCAGACTACTGCTGCTGGCTGACAAAATATTTCTTTTGCAAGATTGTTTGAACTTAGGCACTTGGGGTGATGCTGACATGCTGATATGGGGGTGATTCTCATTTATTTTGGACGTAGATCTAATTTAAGGGTCTGCACTGTCTAAGGTTCACTGCTCAGGCCATCTATGTGGGCTCAGGCATCCACTTTCACTGTCTATGTGTAAACCATGCTGCCACTTCTGTTGTATAAACACCCAAGGGCTCTCGAGGTGGTTTCAGGTGTCCTTATGCTCCTTGCCACTGGTATTTAGGGCAGTTACCCAATCCCCTTTGGGATACCATGGATACCACATGGATCAAGCAGTCCTTTGAGAGTGGATACACTTATCACTTCTGAAGGCTTTCAAGATTCTTCATCACAACAGACTCTTCTTTCTCTAATTTTTCAAATTAAAAAAAAATGTTTTAGCTTTTTACTTTATATTGGAGTATTGTTGTTGCTCAATTGCTAAATCGTGTCTGACTCTTTGTGACCTGTCAACAATGTTGTGATAGCTTCTGGTGGACAGCAAAGGGTCTCAGCCATACATATACATGTATCCATTCTCCCCCAGACTCCTCTTCTGTCCAGGTGACCGATGGACACTTCTGATCGATGTGGTGATGCCATGTTCTCCCTGGTTAGTGTTAAGCCCTCCCAGATGAGGAACAGATATCTTTTGCATATATGAGATTATTTATTTTGTTATGTCTACAATTCCCTTCCTGCTGGTGATGGTGTATGAGAGGTAAGGTGCAGTCAGTATTCAAAAAGATCATATTTTCATTTTTTTCAATAATTATTACCTAAATCACTTTCATTTTTCACTTTCATGCATTGGAGAAGGAAATGGCAACCCACTCCAGTGTTCTTGCCTGGAGAATCCCAGGGACAGGGGAGCCTGGTGGGCTGCCATCTGTGGGGTCGTACAGAGTTGGACACGATTGAAGTGACTTAGCAGCACCAGCAAAGAGTTCAAGGCAAGACGTAGTTAGAAGATGTGCTGTTTGGTGTTATTCTATAACATCTTAAATGATACATTTAACATGACCAGAAAACAAATTATTCACATTTTCTGCACACTTTGGGTCAGGCCTGAATTTGTGGTTATTATCTAAGAAGTGTCATAACAGTCCTTGAGTGACTGGAAGCTAGTATTTACAAGTAGCACAATGGATGATGCAAAATCAAGAGTAACAATGTAACTAGCATGAAATATATATGGTAGGAGAGATTTTAGAGGCAGGAAGATTCATATTATTTTAATACAAACATGTTACAAGCACCATGGTATTATAAGAAATTATAGCATTACTACCTCTTTCTTGTGTTGAAAGATAAGAAATTAGCAACAAGTGGCTCATTTGATGGGGGCACCCAAGGAGACACAGTGGTAAAGAATCTGCCTGCCAATGCAGGAGATGGAAGAGACACACTTTCGATCCCTGGGTCGGGAAAATCCCCTGGAGGAAGAAATGGCAACCCATTCCAGTATCCTTGCCTGGAAAATTCCATGGAGAAGGTTGCAGAGTTGGAGGCAACTGAGCATGCATACATGGCTCATTTGATAATAAAGAAAAGAAAATGACTGTTGGACCAAATAAGAAAAAATATTGGGAAGAATCTTTACATGCATTGCATGGACAATAATTAAAATTTTTATTATTCTAAAGTGAAAGTTGCTCAGTTATGTCCAACTTTTTGGGACCCCATGGACTATAAAATCCATGGAATTCTCCAGGCCAGAATACTGGAGTGGGTAGCTGTTTCCTTCTCCAGGGGATCTTCCCAACCCAGGAATCGAAGAGGGGTCTCTTGCATTGCAGGCGGTTTCTTTACCAATTGAGTTATCAGGGAAGCCCTTTTATTCTAAATCTTCATCAATAGATCTCTATACTTAAGTGGACTTGTGAATTTTATAATATATATATATATATTTATAATATTATATACATATCAGATCAGATCAGTCGCTCAGTCGTGTCCGACTCTTTGCGACCCCATGAATCACAGCACGCCAGGCCTCCCTGTCCGTCACCAACTCCCGGATTTCACTCAGACTCACGTCCATCGAGTCAGTGATGCCATCCAGCCATCTCATCCTCTGTCGTCCCCTTCTCCTCCTGCCCCCAATCCCTCCCAGCATCAGAGTCTTTTCCAATGAGTCAACTCTTCGCATGAGGTGGCCAAAGTACTGGAGTTTCAGCTTTAGCATCATTCCTTCCAAAGAAATCCCAGGGCTGATCTCCTTCAGAATGGACCGGTTGGATCTCCTTGTGGTCCAAGGGACTCTCAAGAGTCTTCTCCAACACCACAGTTCAAAAGCATCAATTCTTCAGTGCTCAGCCTTCTTCACAGTCCAACTCTCACATCCATACATGACCACAGGAAAAACCAGAGCCTTGACTAGATGGACCTTTGTTGGCAAAGTAATGTCTCTGCTTTTGAATATGCTATCTAGGTTGGTCATAACTTTCCTTCCAAGGAGTAAGCGTCTTTTAATTTCATGGCTGCAGTCACCATCTGCAGTGATTTGGGAGCCCAGAAAAATAAAGTCTGACACTGTTTCCACTGTTTCCCCATCTATTTCCCATGAAGTGATGGGACCAGATGCCATGATTTTCGTTTTCTGAATGTTGAGCTTTAAGCCAACTTTTTCACTCTCCACTTTCACTTTCATCCAGAGGCTTTTTAGTTCTTCTTTGCTTTCTGCCATAAGGGTGGTGTCATCTGCATATCTGAGGTTATTGATATTTCTCCCGGCAATCTGGATTCCAGCTTGTGTTTCTTCCAGTCCAGCGTTTCTCATGATGTACTCTGCATAGAAGTTAAATAAACAGGGTGACAATATACAGCCTTGACGAACTCCTTTTCCTATTTGGAACCAGTCTGTTGTTCCATGTCCAGTTCTAACTGTTGCTTCCTGACCTGCATACAAATTTCTCAAGAGGCAGATCAGGTGGTCTGGTATTCCCATCTCTTTCAGAATTTTCGACAGTTTATCGTGATCCACACAGTCAAAGGCTTTGGCATAGTCAATAAAGCAGAAATAGATATTTTTCTGGAACTCTCTTGCTTTTTCCATGATCCAGTGGATGTTGGCAATTTGATCTCTGGTTCCTCTGCCTTTTCTAAAACCAGCTTGAACATCAGGAAGTTCACGGTTCACATATTGCTGAAGCCTGGCTTGGAGACTTTTGAGCGTTACTTTACTAGTGTGTGAGATGAGTGCAATTGTGCGGTAGTTTGAGCATTCTTTGGCATTGCCTTTCTTTGGGATTGGAATGAAAACTGACCTTTTCCAGTCCTGTGGCCACTGCTCAGTTTTCCAAATTTGCTGGCATATTGAGTGCAGCACTTTCACAGCATCATCTTTCAGGATTTGAAATAGCTCCACTGGAATTCCATCACCTCCACTAGCTTTATTCGTAGTGATGCTTCCTAAGGCCCACTTGACTTCACATTCCAGGATGTCTGGCTGTAGGTGAGTGATCACACCATCGTGATTATCTGGGTTGTGAAGATCTTTTTTGTACAGTTCTTCTGTGTATTCTTGCCATCTCTTCTTAATATCTTCTGCTTCTGTTAGGTCCATACCATTTCTGTCCTTTATCGAGCCCGTCTTTGCATGAAATGTTCCTTTGGTATCTCTGATTTTCTTGAAGAGATCCCTAGTCTTTCCCATTCTGTTGTTTTCCTCTATTTCTTTGCATTGATTGCTGAAGAAGGCTTTCTTATCTCTTCTTGCTATTCTTTGGAACTCTGTATTCAGATGTTTATATCTTTCCTTTTCTCGTTTGCTTTTCGCTTCTCTTCTTTTCACAGCAATTTGTAAGGCCTCCCCAGACAGCCATTTTGCTTTTTTGCATTTCTTTTCCATGGGGATGGTCTTGATCCCTGTCTCCTGTACAATGTCACGAACCTCATTCCATAGTTCATCAGGCACTCTATCTATCAGATCTAGGCCCTTAAATCTATTTCTCACTTCCACTGTATAATCATAAGGGATTTGATTTAGGTCATACCTGAATGGTCTAGTGGTTTTCCTACTTTCTTCAACTTAAGTCTGAATTTGGCAATAAGGAGTTCATGGTCTGAGCCACAGTCAGCTCCTGGTCTTGTTTTTGCTGACTGTATAGAGCTTCTCCATCTTTGGCTGCAAAGAATATAATCAATCTGATTTCGGTGTTGACCATCTGGTGATATCCATGTATAGAGTCTTCTCTTGTGTTATTGGAAGAGGGTGTTTGTTATGACCAGTGCATTTTCTTGGCAAAACTCCATTAGTCTTTGCCCTGCTTCATTCTGTATTCCAAGGCCAAATTTGCCTGTTACTCCAGGTGTTTCTTGACTTTCTACTTTTGCATTCCAGTCCCCTATAATGAAAAGGACATCTTTTTTGGGTGTTAGTTCTAAAAGGTCTTGTAGGTCTTCATAGAACCGTTCAACTTCAGCTTCTTCAGCGTTACTGGTTGGGGCACAGACTTGGATTACTGTGATATTGAATGGTTTGCCTTGGAAATGAACAGAGATCATTCTGTCATTTTTGAGATTGCATCCAAGTACTGCATTTCAGACTCTTTTGTTGACCATGATGGCCACTCCATTTCTTCTGAGGGATTCCTGCCCACAGTAGTAGATATAATGGTCATCTGAGTTAAATTCACCCATTTCAGTCCATTTCAGTTCGCTAATTCCTAGAATGTCGACATTCACTCCTGCCATCCCTTGTTTGACCACTTCCAATTTGCCTTGATTCATGGACCTGACATTCCAGGTTCCTATGCAATATTGCTCTTTACAGCATCGGACCTTGCTTCTATCACCAGTCACATCCACAGCTGGGTATTCTTTTTGCTTTGGCTCCATCCCTTCATTCTTTCTGGAGTTATTTCTCCCCTGATCTCCAGTAGCATATTGGGCACCTACTGACCTGGGGAGTTTCTCTTTCAATATCCTATCATTTTGCCTTTTCATACTGTTCATGTGGTTCTCAAGGCAGGAATATTGAAGTGGTTTGCCATTCCCTTCTCCGATGGACCACATTCTGTCAGATCTCTCCACCATGACCCGCCCATCATGGGTTGCCCCACGGGCATGGCTTAGTTTCATTGAGTTAGACAAGGCTGTGGTCCTAGTGTGATTAGATTGACTAGTTTTCTGTGAGTTGGTTTCAGTGTGTTTGCCCTCTGATGCCGTCTTGCAACACCTACCATCTTACTTGGGTTTCTCTTACCTTGGGCGTGGAGTATCCCTTCACGGCTGCTCCAGCAGAGCACCGCCATTGCTCCTTACCTTGGACGAGGGGTGTGTGTGTATATATATATATATATATATATATATTTTTTTTTTTTTTTTGGCCAAGCAGCATGTGGGATCTTAATTCCCTGACCAGAGATTGAACCACTGCCCCTGCAGTGTAAGTGCAGAGTCTTAACCACTGCACCATCAGGGAAGTCCCTGTAATACATTGTTAACCAACTTCTTTATGTAGACAAGAACCCACAAGCGTGCCTGGGTATGTCCAGGGACCTACACACCCAGGAGGTAGCCTTGGAACTAGGGTTTCAGTGGGAGTGAGGCCCTTTGAGGAGATTTATGAGATGGAGATTGTCACAATAAAATATTTAGAAGCACAGCAGGAACATATAAGGAAGAATCAATAGCCAAACTATGTAGGGAAAACAGGCAAAAGATCTCAATATTTGTGTTCCCAGGTATTTCTCTAAGTTTCACTCACAAAAGCTGAAAGCCAAAAAATTAAGTTGAATTAAAAAGGAAAGGGTTTTTTTGCACCTAACATTGGGATTTAATTTATTTGGGTCAGTCCCTAGCTCAAATTCCTCAGTTCCTTCCTCTCGCACTCAGAAAAATCAACTTATCACGGTGGCCTACGTGATGTCCAATAATCTGATGTCTCTCTCGGCTCGTTGCCTGCAATTCTGCCCACTTGTTCATCCACTCTGGCTTCAGTGACTCTCATAGAGTTCTTCAGAAAAGTTTGTGTCTTTGTCAGAATTTTCCCTTTCCTTTCCCTAGATATTTGAATGGGCCATGCTTTCACTTCACACATATTTCTACCCCAAGATGTTGGTTCTCAGAGTTCTTCCTTGACTCTTCGATTTTATTTTTTTAATTGGAGTACAGTTGCTTGTGGGCTTCCCAGTGGCGCCGTGGTAAAGAATCTCCCTGCCAGCGCAGGAGACACAAGTTCCCTGTGTTGGGAAGATCCCCTGCAGTAGGAAGTGGCAACCCACTCCAGTATTCTTGCCTGGGAGATTCCACGAAGAGAGGAATCTCGTGGGCTACAGTCCATAGGGTTGCAAAGAGTTGGACACGACTGAGCACACGTGCACTGAGTAGTTGCTTCACACTGTGGCCTTAGGTTCTGCTGTACAACAAAGTGAATCAGCTCTATGTACATGTACATCCTCCTCTGTCTCTCATTTAGTCTGTTTGTCCTACGTCCTGCATGAGAGCCACATTAAGGAAAAGAGTTTGCTTCATTCACTGATGCTTCCTCGAGTCTAGAACTGTGGCTAACCCTCAATAAGTGTTTGTTAAGTAAATAAAAAAGGACATAAATTGAGAAAATCTGGAAACATCCTAAATGTTATATGACAAGGGAACAGTTAAATATAGTACCATTTAGTACTATGTGCCCATGAACAAGGATGTGGTTAAATTTTATATGCTGAAAGAAAAGGCTTTGGGGATATTTTGGTGAGCTAAGACAACAAGTTACAGGATATAGTACACATCTTGAAACAATTAATGTAACACATGCAGTAAAAGAATGTATTTGTCATATGTGTGCTCATACGTGCAGTAGAAAAAGATGGGAAGATGTTCATTAATAGCCTGATCGCTAGGGAATGGGACTGTGGGGGATAGGTTTATACTTTTTTACTTTACATATTTCTCTTTTGAAGTTTTGTAATCATACTTTTAAGATAATACCTTTTGAGGACTTCCCCAGTGGTCCAGTGGTTAGGACTCCGCACTTCCAATGCAGGGTTTGATCTCTGGCCAGGGAACTAGGATCCCACGTGCCATGTGGTGCAGTCAAATAAATAAATAATGACTAAAATAATAATAATACATTTTAAGCTTCCACTCATAAAGTTCTTGATTTTAAGGCAAGCAATCGAAACAAAAATCATGAACAAATATTAAAGGACTGATGCTGAAGCTGAAGCTGCAAAACTTTGGCCACCTGATGTGAAGAACTGACTCATTGGAAAAGACCCTGATTCTGGGAAACATTGAAGGCAGGAGGAGAAGGGGACAACAGAGGATGAGACAGTTGGATGGCATCACTGACTCAAAGGACATGAGTTTGAGCAAGCTCCGGGAGTTGGTGATGGACGGGGAAGCCTGGCGTGCTGCAGTCCATGGGGGTGCAAAGAGTTGGATACGACTGACTGACCGAACTGAATTGAAGTGAATAAGAAAAAAGTCTCAAAACGATAGTACTCTGTGCAGTGCCTCACATACAAAGGACTCAGTAAGTTTCAGTGTGTAAACCTCCTAACAGTCAAAGAAGCTGGAGTTGGGAGAACCCCCGATCCCTCTCTACATCTGTAAACTCTGTCTGCTTGATAATACCCAGATCCTTGCTTCCTGAAAGATGCTCAGAGGCTCAGAGCTTAGAGATCAAAACTCTTAATTTTATAACTACAAGAGGTTATTTTTTAAAAGCATAGCAACATATTTATCATTTGTTTTTAAAATATCATTTTTATTAATGATTTGCATTTAATCATATACTTTCACTTAGGATAAAACAGGAGGATAGTCTAAGCCAAAGCAGTCTATAGCATTAGTGAAAAACAGAGAAAACTAGATTATCCTTGATGTACTTAAAGTCAGATTTTTTTTCTATTTTATATATATATAAAAAAACACAACAACTCTGTTTTCCCTCCCATCTCTCAGATCCACAGCACAGTATTAAGTAGCCAGCCTAGCGTCTCTGCATTAGCTTTCATTTTTGAAGCTCAAAGCTGTCTAAACATCTCTGGTACCAATAATATGTGAAAGCGTAAACTACAAAGAAAGAGGTTAACATGGGGTTAAAATTTCGGATACCCTGAAATTCAAGAGAGAGTCACCTTTGGTAATGTCACAGTATTTTAAGTGACTATGGAGAAGGCAATGGCACCCCACTCCAGTACTCTTGCCTGGAAAATCCCATGGATGGAGGAGCCTGGTAGGCTGCAGTCCATGGGGTCGCTGAGGGTCGGACACGACTGAGCAACTTCACTTTCACCTTTCACTTTCCTGCATTGGAGAAGGAAATGGCAACCCACTCCAGTGTTCTTGCCTGGAGAATCCCAGGGACGGGGAAGCCTGGTGGGCTCCTGTCTATGGGGTCGCACAGTCGGACACGACTGAAGTTACTTAGCAGCAGCAGCATGAAAAGGGCAGAAAGTGTGGAGGGCACACTCTTGGTGGATATAAAATCTATATCAGAAACAGAATAAGGTAAGAAAGCACTGTTATGGGCTGACAAAAAAGGGAGAAGCAAGAGAGAGCTTCCAAATGTTGACCTGCATAGGTGTAATCTGTCTCTTTTTTGGAGTACAGCCATCTGCTTAAACTTGGTCTCTAATTGCTAGCTCACACTGCGTACTTGCTGACATTCTGTGGCCAGCAGATTTACTTTAAGAACAGTCTTAAAATGTCCCTGTGTAAATAAGTTCTTTTTGTATTTACTCTCAGGGAGGTAGCTTTGTCCACCTTTAAATGAAAAGAAAAGAAATGAAATCTGTTAAAGAAAAATGACCTCTTAAGTATGTTTACGTAAGCATACAAGTTTTTAAGAGGCATAGATGAAAAATGGATCTATTAAAACTGCATGTATAATCTTGAGAAATAGAAAGACAGGTGATTAGTCTTGTTCATTCTACCATTGCTAATGCCAAACCAATGTTTTTTAATATTAACAGCTTTGAAAAATGTGAAATAGAGCTTTGAAGCATTGACTCTAAATTCAGTTCCACATCATTAAGGTGCATACATCTCGGCCTGGAGCTCATTTATTCATTTCATTTTGATTTTGTGGCCAATCACTGCTTCAAAATGAATATCCTGTACATGATTTATGGCTGCCACAGCACGTTCAGGAAGAAATCTGTATGAAAGAAAAGATGAATGTTTTTCAGTTTAAAATCTTGGACATCAGAGTTAATTTTTGTTGTCAGTTAAAATAACCTGAGAGTTGTCTGGTTTGCATTTAATTTTTTTTTTCTGTTCTTCCTTTCTTTCTTTATATATATCTCGCTCTTTGTGTGTGTGTGTCTTTTAATACTCACAATTAAAATATTATGCAAGTATAAAGAAAGCACTGCTATATACCATTCTCACCTTCTTATATTAATAAACTCTTGCTTAAACTCTTATGTGAGTAAAGACAAAAATATGAAGGTCTGGGCTTATTTTTGTAAATGTCAATGAATCCTGATGCTAAGAGTTCACAGAGCAATAGCACCAGAATCCATTTAATCAATTTCTCCACCTCTTGAGTTTTTACTGCATATCTATAATATGGTACTTTAAAAGCAGCGACTGCCTTTGAGGAACTTCTTGTTTAACTAAGAGGTTAAGCAACTGGCTCAAATGACTTCACTGGGAATTCTATAAAATGTTTAAAAAAGAAATAATACCATTTCACACAAGCTATTCCTGAAAGGATAAGAGGAGAGAATACTTTCCAAATCAGTTTATGAGGTAAGTATTATGCTGACCCAAAAGTCAAAGACATTACAGAGCAGGGTTAGTTTAATCTTTAGAACGACTCAGTGTGATTCCTTATGTTAGCAAAGTAAAATGGAAAGACCAACGATCCTCTTAATATATTCAGTAAAACTTTTGACAAAATTCACATCTACTCTTGATGAAGACTCTCATCAAAATAATAATAGAAGGGAACTTCTTCAACCTGGTAAAGAGCAAATGAAAAAAATCTACAGCTGGTATCATTCTGAATTATGAAATTGTGACTACTTTCCTCCTAAGATCGGAGACAACGCTTGGACATGCGCTTTCATCAGTCCTCTCTGACATTGCAACAGGAGGTTCTAGCCAGTGTGATAGGGCAAGAACTAGAAAACATAAAGATTGGAAAAAAGAAGAAGCCAGAGTGTCTTGATTTACAGACAATATGATCATTTATGTAAAAATATCTGTTAGAATCTACAAAAAAGCTACTAAAAGTGAGTACAGCAAGGTTGCTAAATACAGATCAAAATGCAAGAATCAAACACATGCAAGTAACAAATAATGGAAAATAGAGATCTTTTAAAATGTCATTTGCAATAGCATCAAAGATTTGAAATACTTTGGGGTAAACCTGAGAAAAAGTGCGTAAGACTTGTACACTGAAAGCTACATGATGCTGTAGTTTCAATATGTACACATATTGAAAAAGATGAAAAAATAAAAAGAAGAGGTATATTGTGTTCTTTGTGCTCTTGGGTTTGAAGACTCAATAATGTTAAATATGTTCATTCTCCCCCAATTGGTCTATAGATTCAATGCAGTCTTAATCAAAACCCCAGCAGGCTTCTTTATTTTTAGCTAGTTCACCGTATTGCATTCTCTTTAAACTGTCTTTCCTTGTCTCTGGCAAAGATTGGGCGGAGACGGTGGATGTAGTAGAGAAAATGATTCATCCTCTTTTTATAGACTGGGTAAGGTAATAACAGAGGCAACTTAACTGTTTTCCCCAGGCATGGAGAGTTTCCATGGCAACTTTCACAACTGAAAGGCTCTCCATAATGATAGCTCTATCAGTGTTTTAGTATTTTAGGTGTTTTGTGCTGTACTTACCTCTCTATTGTTAAGGAGATATTGATATATGATGGTACAAAAATCATTTTCTTATCGGTAAGTATTCCATCTATCAAGCTTCTTACAACTTTGTCTGTCTCCAACACAGGCCATATTCTGTGATTTAAAAAAAAAAGTTGGATTCTTTTTATTTTATTTTTTTAAAAATAATTAATGAAGGCAGGAAAATGATCTTTTCATGAGTTAGGATTTAAAAGTTTCTAGAATTCACTGCTCAAATGCCACCTGCCTCCCCTCCCCCACGCCATGTGGATGTTTCGTTATCATAATCTTCTACTTTCACATCCCACTCTGTGTTTCATGGCTCACTCAGTCAAACCTCAAAACGGTGGAGAGGAATTAGATAGAAGAGCAGGAGAGGAGGCAAGGAAGCCTGATGGGTAGAACTGATCATAGGACAGAAAGAAAACATCTGACATCTTTCTTCAGGGCTCGTTAGCTACAGGAAAAGAAATCTAGAACTAAGTACACTTTCTTTCTTGTGGAGGTGTCCCACAAAGCTGGACTGTTTTGTACTGACTTGCCTGTACTACAGTTTAATGAGAGTTCAAGGTGTGTGTGGGAGTCTTATGTTAAAACTGGAGGGGTGGGATCTTGCATGTACTCAAGACTGTACACATGAGTTCTTGAGAAGTATTCATAACCACAAGCCCAGTGTAGAATGCCCATTAGTACAAGATGATAGCAGGAAATTAAAGTGTAAATGGATTGAAAGTATTGCATCAAAATTAAGATGTCTGAGTGGCTTAATAAATAAAAAGGTTGGGCAGAAGAATTAAGTAGGTAGTGATGGTTTTTCCAGTGGTCATGTATGGATGTGAGAGTTGGACTGTGAAGAAAGCTGAGCACCAAAGAATTGATGCTTTTGAACTGTGGTGTTGGAGAAGACTCTTGAGAGTCCCTTGGACTGCAAGGAGATCCAACCAGTCCATTCTAAAGGATATCAGTCCTGGGTGTTCATTGGAAGGACTGATGTTGAAGTTGGAACTCCAATACTTTGATTACCAGTTGAGAAGAGCTGACTCATTGAAAAAGACTCTGATGCTGGGAGGGATTGGGGGCAGGAGGAGAAGGGGACGACAGAGGATGAGATGGCTGGATGGCATCACTGACTCGATGGATGTGAGTCTGGGTGAACTCCGGGAGTTGGTGATGGACAGAGAGGCCTGGCGTGCTGCGATACATGGGGTCGCAAAGAGTCGGACACGACTGAGTGACTGAACTGAACTGAACTGAACTGGCAGTTATAACTTCCTTCCTTGAGATCTCATGTGATTTATTGCAGATGATGGTGTGATCGAGGTTTTCATGGCATTGAGTGGCAAGCCAGCCAAGAATAATACAAATCTATATTTTTTCTAAATTATGGGGTGCTGCCTCTTTCCTCCCTGATTTCTCCTACCTGATTCTATCAACTCCATCTCTAAGCCAAGCCTGACATTAGTATATGGACATGTCAGCCTTTGCCAAGGAAATTCAGAATCAGGGAGTCTGGGTGGGACCAGTCCCAGATTTTCAGCCTTGCCTGGGTCAGCCCTTAGGGTCACCCTAGGAACCCACACACCTGAGGTCACATTATTTTTGTTTGTTTGTTGGCTTTACCATGCAGCATTCAGGGTCTTAATTCCCCAAGCAAGGATTGAACCCATGCTCCCTGCATTGGAAGCCTGGAGTCATAACTGCTCAACCACCAGGAAAGTCTCCGAGGTTGCATTAGCCTCACTCTTCTCATTTATTTTGCCTTCTCCACCAGAAGACCCTGTCCTCTGGGTACACACTAAGCCTGAATGCTTACCAAGAGGGTTTTTATTGGGCCCAATGAGCCCAGAGTCCCAGTTGTATCATGGTATTTACTAATATACAGTGCTGCGTACTTGTTAAGTGCCTGTGTTCTAACTCAGTTAATGATTCAACTGCCAGGGACTGGCTACAGCTCCAGAGATGACACAGCAGGTTTAGGGTTTCAGAGTCAGTAGCTTCAAATCTGGCATGTGGCGTGTGCATGCTCAGTCGTGTCCGACTCTAATGAGGCTGAGCTTAAAAGGGAATTTCTTAACTCCGTTGTGAGTGTGCACACTAAGGCACCTCAGTTGTGTTCGACTCTTTGTGACCCTATGGACTGTAGCCCAGCAGGCTCCTCTGTCCATGGGATTCTCCAGGCAAGAATACTGGAGTGGGTTGCCATTTTCTCCTCCAGGGGATCTTCCTGACTCAGGGATTGAACCTGTGTTTCCTGCATTGGCAGGTGGGTTCTTCACCATCTAAGCCACCTGGGAAGCCCTGTTAACTTTTTTGAATGACTATATTTAGGACTAATTCCCTTCCAATAATAAACTTACTTCACACTAGCAAGCTTAGTATATTTTGTTAACTTGTAGCAGAATGTATACTGGAATTGAGGCAAATTTGTGAGGCAGGTGTATTAATTTTAGGGTCCTTATCCTTCACCTTTCTGCTTTTTTCCCTCTTATTTCAGGGCCAATTTCTCCTCTCTTATGATCTGAGATCCTCCCTTATCAAAGACAAAGTATATATTTACAGAAATTCACCTTGATCATTTTGAGGGTTTTCCTTATGGCTCAGACAGTGAAGAATCTGCCTGCAATGCAGAAGATGTGGGTTCGATCCCTGGGTCACGATCCCCTGGAGAAGGAAATGGCTACCCACTCCAGCATTCTTGCCTGGAGAAGTCCATGGACAGAAGAGCGTGGTGGGCTACAGTCCATGGGGTCACAAAGAGTCAGACATGACTGAGCAAATAACACTATCACTTTCAAGGGATTAGAGACTCAGTGTATTGCTGTTCTAGAAATGTTTGCATTTTAACGGAAGACAGGGTGGTAACCGTGACCAAATGCATGTGGTTATATTTACTATGTCAATGTTTTCCAAGCCTGTCTCCAGAGTTACCTGATATGGTTGTAAACGAAGCAAAACAAAACAAAATGCCTTATTCTTAGAACTCGTTCCAGTTTACTGAGTCGGAATTTCTAAGGGAGAGGCTAAGAACATTTACTTTTTATGTAAGCACAGGTGATGATTCTTAGGATCAGGCAAGTCTGGAAAATGTTGGAGGATTTTTGCCAGCACTATGGTGGGTACTGGGAGGAAGATGGTGGAAATGAGGCAGATTCCTGTGCCTTTCCATACTCTATTTGAGGAAGATGAACCATGAAGGGGATAAGGGGATGTTAGGTATCATTCATTTTGGGGGTGTGGTTCCAAGAGAAGACACCTCTCCATCCTGCCCACCCCCATTCTCACTCCCTCTTAGCACCTGTGTGTGTGTTGAATATTTCACCTGGACACGAATAAACACCCATTGCTGGACATGTGGACACAGTGCAGGAAGGAAAGGGTAGGATGAATTGAGAAAGTAGCATCAAAATATATACTCTGTCATGTGTAAAACAGATAACTAGTGGGAAGTTACAATATAACACAGGGAGCCCTGCCCAGCATTTTGTGATGACCTAGGGCGGGGGACGGGGAGCGTGGGTGCGATGGCAGGGAGAGAGGCTCACGAGGGAGGGGGTGTGTATACATATCATGGGCACTCAGTTACTTCAGTGGTGTCTGACTCTTTGCGACCCCATGGCTCATTGCCCGTGAGATTTTCCAGGCAAGAATACTGGAGTAGGATGCCAATTCCTCCTCCAGGCGACCTTCCCAACTCAGGGACTGAACCCACGTCTCCGGCATCTCCTGTATTGCAGGTGTATTCTTTACTGCTGAGCCACCGGGGAAGCCTATATATATATATATTTGAGCTGACTGATTTGGGTTGTTGTATGGCAGAAACCAGCACAACATTGTAAAGCAATTATCCTCCAATTAAAAAAAATAAAAAGTGATAATGTTGAATGTTGAAAAAAAAAAACACCCATTGCCTGGATTCATTGGCAGCTAATCTCTCCTGCTAGTCCCTAAAGCATTTTCCCCTTCGTTCATCTAATTTCAAAGTGAAAACATAAAAGCAGTACAGTAACATTAATAAGAAAAAAATGACAAAGAAAAAAATGCTTTTCCTTTTCCGTTTTTTTCCCATATTTTCTCAGTTGACCCACCTACAAATTTCTCATGTAATTTTTATAGGAATTTCCCATGTAATTTTCATAGGAATTACTCATGCAATTGTCATAGGAATTTCTCATGTAATTTTCATAGGAATTTCTCATGTAATTTTATATGAATTTCTCATGTAGTTTTCATAGTAATCACTCATGTAATTTTCTTACTAATTTCTCATGTAATTTTCATACTAATTTCTCATGCTATATTTCTATTCTAACTTGATCTTGGCCTCACCTTGTACTTGGGTTTTTGGTGAACCCAGTATTCACAAAAACTGGGCAGAGACATGAAGTTTTGATACCAGTTTTTCCCAAGGCTTCAAGTTCTGATGTCAGGGCTCGGTGGAAACCAACAGCAGCAAATTTGCTGGAACTGTAAGAGAATTATCCGTCCTTGTTAGCTAAGGAAAAGTGAAACACATTCTTCAACTCTCTGTGAGAAGAAAATGTTGATTTTGCTTGAGAACTAATAAAATCTTCCACTTGGTCATCTATTTTCACATCTGGTTTCATTGAATTGTGACTGTAGCAGTGATAACAACAGAACAAATTCTGCTGCTGCTAAGTCGCTTCAGTCGTGTCCGACTCTGTGCGACCCCATAGACGGCAGCCCACCAGGCTGCCCCGTCCCTGGGATTCTCCAGGCAAGAACACTGGAGTGGGTTGCCATTTCCCTCTCCAATGCATGAAAGTGAAAAGTGAAAGTGAAGTCGCTCAGTCGTGTCCGACTCTTTTCGACCCCATGGACTGCAGCCTACCGGGCTCCTCCATCCATGGGATTTTCCAGGCAGGAGTACTGGAGGGGTGCCATTGCCTTCTCCAAACCAATTCTAATAAAACTTTAACTTCATTACTGCTCACTTTTCCACTCTACATGTAGTTTTCCATGCAGTTTTTAAACTTTTTTCTAATCAGTTTTTACTACTATTTTTATTTTGAAATATATGAATCAAGAAGAACATGTTTAGAAAAATTACATAACTAATATCTGTATTAACAAGCTTCTGTGGGACTCTATGCATCTCTACTTTCTCAATGGTTTCTCTCTTGAAATGTAGAGTTCACTTTGGCTTCTTAATTTCATTGTGAACATCTGGAGTAAAAAGACTTTTGGTGTGTTAGTGTGAGCGACCTTCAAGATATCACCTTGTCTTTTTCCTTAGAGTTTCCCATCTTTAAAATGCTGGTAATAAAATACATGACTGTCTTGAGGATTAAATTGCATAATAACTCTATTACTTAAAAGTAATATGCATAATAACTTTATTACCTATAAGGAGCTATGTAATGTTAATTGTATTTTTGACCCAGATGACAATAAGAACAATAAAGTTAAAGGTTGACTCTTTCTTAAAGGAAAAGAAAAAAGGGAAACTATTAGTACATTGGGTTTCCACATTTCTAAACATTAAAACAATATTGCATGTTTAATCTGTGAAATTCTGATTTGTGTTTTACAATGGTAGAGGCAGTTTGAAATAAACATTTGTATGTGCATGGACACCTTAACCTACAGTGAAACTTAACTACATCTGTGACTACTTTCACTGTCAGAAATAATTTGATTCATGACTAAATTCAAACTTGAACATGGATGTGCAGGTAAACAATAAACCAACTATCTACCCAGCCACTGATAAACATGTTAACAAGTTAAATTTTTCTATGAGGTTGATATAAGGCTGGAATAAGAAAATGAGATGCCATTGAAGGAGGTACAAAGAAAAGATTTTTTGCAAATAGTGAATCCTGATGAAAGTGAAAGAGGAGAGTGAAAAAGTTGGCTTAAAGCTCAACATTCAGAAAACGAAGATCATGGCATCTGGTCCCATCATTTCATGGCTGATAGATGGGGAAACAGTGGAAACAGTGTCAGACTTTATTTTTGGGGCTCCAAAATCACTGCAGATGGTGATTGCAGCCAAGAAATTAAAAGACGCTTACTCCTTGGAAGGAAAGTTATGACCAACCTAGATAGCATATTCAAAAGCAGAGACATTACTTTGCCAACAAAGGTCCGTCTAGTGAAGGCTATGGTTTTTCCAGTGGTCATGTATGGATGTGAGAGTTGGACTGTGAAGAAGGCTGAGTGCCAAAGAATTGATGCTTTTGAACTGTGGTATTGGAGAAGACTCTTGAGAGTCCCTTGGACTGCAAGGAGATCCAACCAGTCCATCCTAAAGGAGATCAATTCTGGGTGTTCATTGGAAGGACTGATGTTGAAGCTGAAACTCCAGTACTTTGGCCACCTCATGCGAAGAGTTGACTCATTGGAAAAGACTCTGATGCTGGGAGGGATTGGGGGCAGGAGGAGAAGGGAACTACAGAGGATGAGATGGCTGGATGGCATCACTGACTCGATGGACATGAGTTTGAGTAAACTTCGGGAGCTGGTGATGGACAGGGAGGCCTGGTGTGCTGCGGTTCATGGGGTCGCAAAGAGTCAGACACGAATGAGCGACTGAACTGAACTGAGGGCCTTCTTACCTTCTTCTTTTTATATCCTAGTTGTCTGTTGTTTTGTTGTTGTTTAGTCGCTAAGTTGTGTCCAACTCTTTTGTGACACCATGGACTGTAGTCTGCCAGGCTCCTCTGTCCATGGGATTTTCCAGACTAGACTACTGGAGTGGGTTGCCATTTTCTTCTCCAGGGGATCTTCCCAACCCAGGACCAAACCCTCATCTCCTACATTGGCAGGTAGATCTTTACCACTGAACCACCAGGGAAGCCCGTGTCCTTGGTAGACCATGGAGTATGCTATCTGCATTTTTGAATATGGTAGAGGCTTTCTCTCAAACTTTCTCTTTCTCTGCCTCTCTCTCTCTCTTACACACACACACACACACACACACACACAGTCTCTCATGACACAAGCACGCTGAAAAATGGTTTGTTCCAGTGGCCACTCTGTTTAGCTTTTCTTGGGCACAAGGACCATTGCACAGACTTATGTTCATTTGGACTTATCTGCATGTTTTGCTTCTTAGCCTGTGAATTCCTCATTTCTTTTATGAACATCTACTCATTCCAGGATACAATGGAAACATCCTTGGCACTACTCTTTTCTTTCATTGCTGTGCAGAGGAGTTTTCAGAAATTTAAAAATATTTTAAATGATGATGAGTTTCATTATTTTAGGAGAAGTCATTTTTAGGAGTTTATTCCAAATTACTATATATATTCTATAAATCCAAATTAACTGTATGAGATTTCTTTAGTTTTTATTTTTTGCAAGACATTTGATTCATTTTGATATTTGGCAAAACTAATACAATTATGTGAAGTTTAAAAATAAAATAAAATTTAAAAAAAAGAAAAAGAAGAAAATAAAAAAAAATAATATAAAAAAAAAAGATGAAGGAAACATAATTATAGCTCTCAGAAAAGAATTACAAAATGAAATAAATTACCTGTTAGGAAAATTGGAATCTGAGGTCTAATAAACCCTTAAAGGGGCTCCTCAGGTTTCACTAGTGGTAAAGAACATGCTTTTCAATGCAGGAGATGAAAGAGCTATGGGTTCATTCCTTGGGTTGGGAGGATCCCCTGGAGAAGGGCATGGCAACGCACTTCAATATTCTTGCCTGGGGAATATCATAGATCGAGGAGCCTGTTGGGTTACAGTCCATGGGGTCTCAAAGAGTTGGACAGGACTGACGCGACTTAGCATGGATGCATGCAAATACTTACAAGTGTAAAAATATGTAACACTGCTAGAAAGTAATACTTACCAATATGGAATAAGATAAGGAATCACTCCGTGGCCGCACACTGAAGCCACTGTGACAATGTGGCCATGGTTTCTCCTTATCATTGATGGAAGAAGTGCTTTTGTGATCTTCAGAATCATTGCAGAGAGAAAAGTAACAATGACACAAGTGTTAGATTTCCCAACTATGCAGTTTTATTTTTGTAATTAATTAATTTATTTTAATTGGAGGATAATTACCTGACTGAAGGTTTTTGCCATATATCGACATGAATCAGCCACAGGTGCACATGTGTCCCCTCATCCTGAACCTCCCTCCCCCCTCCCTCCCCATCCTATCCCTCTGGGTTGTCCCACAGCACCAGTTTTGAGTGGCCCTGATTCATGAATCGAACTTGCACTGGTCGTCTATGTTCCATATGGTAATATTCACATTTCAATGCTATTTTCTCAAATCATCCCCCACCTCACCTTCTCCCGCTTTATATATATATGAAGTATTACATATTTTTAAACTTGTAAGAGGTTGCCACGCCCTTCTCCAGGGGATCTCCCAGCCCAGGGATTGAATCCACAGCTCTTTCATCTGTTCTTTGCATCTGTGTCTCTTTTGCTGCCTTGCATATAGGGTTGTTGTTACCATGGTGGTTTTATTTTTAAGACAAAGTGTCTTTTGAAACAACTTTTACAATGAAATGAAATGTGTGCCAAGATTCCATGATTATTTCTCTATCAGTGATAGAAATGAAAAATGATTGGAACGATTGGTTTAAGCTGACACTGAGTGCTATGTACCGTGTACCACATGTCAAAAAAACTCATCTTAATATCCCTTTCCTTCCCTTCAGAGGGAATCCATAAACTCTCTTTTATGGATCCAACAATGTTATTAACGGAAAAACTCAAGAGTTTTCAGAACTGAAAAAATTCCAGATGGTAATGTATCTTGCGATTTCTTTGGTTTGGGACTTTAGCTTTCTAACAGGAAGAGTTAAAACCCTGTGTAGTTATATCAGTTTCAATAGAAAAAGTCGAGTCCTATACTGATGGTCATTAGGCAACTTGATTAGGTTTAGTATCTCCTGTTTGTAATATTGTTCATCATATATTGATGCCATAGGAAACAAAAGTCTTTCTTTTCCTCCAAAAAGCTTTCTGTTTTGTGAGAAATATCAATAATATTTTATGAGAATTTTATAAGTCCACCCTATAGACCCTATGCAAATTCATAGAGCCAGAACTGCTAAACCACGGCACCCCCAAATTCCTGACCCACAGAAACTGTGAGAGGAAAGTAAACATTTATTCTTGCTTTAGGTCACTGAGTTTTGTTGTGTAGCTATAGAGAGTGACAATAAACTGTGGAAAATTCTTCAAGAGATGGGAATACCAGACCACAGGACCTGCCTCTTGAGAAGCCTATATGCAGGTCAGGAAGCAACAGTTAGAACTCGACATGGAACAACAGACTGGTTCCAAATAGGAAAAGGAGTTCGTCAAGGCTATATATTGTTACCCTGCTTATTTAACTTCTATGCAGAATACATCATGAGAAACACTGGGCTGGAAGAAGCACAGGCTGGAATCAAGATTGCTGGGAGAAATATCAATAACCTCAGATATGCAGATGACACCACCCTTATGGCAGAAAGTGAAGAGGAACTCAAAAGCCTCTTGATGGAAGCGAAAGAGGAAAGTGAAAAAGTTGGCTTAAAGCTCAACATTCAGAAAACGAAGATCATGGCATCTTGTCCCATCATTTCATGGGAAATAGATGAGGGAACAGTGGAAACAGTGTCAGACTTTATTGTTTGGGGCTCCAAAATCACTGCAGATGGTGATTGCAGCCAAGAAATTAAAAGACGCTTACTCCTTGGAAGGAAAGTTATGACCAACCTAGATAGCATATTCAAAAGCAGAGACATTACTTTGCCAACAAAGGTCCATCTAGTGAAGGCTATGGTTTTTCCAGTGGTCATGTATGGATGTGAGAGTTGGACTGTGAAGAAGGCTGAGCGCCAAAGAATTGATGCTTTTGAACTGTGGTGTTGGAGAAGACTCTTGAGAGTCCCTTGGACTGCAAGGAGATCCAACCAGTGCATTCTGAAGGAGATCAGCCCTGGGACTTCTTTGGAAGGAATGATGCTGAAGCTGAAACTCCAATACTTTGGCCACCTCATGCAAAGAGTTGACTCATTGGAAAAGATGCTGATGCTGGGAGGGATTAGGGGCAGGAGGAGAAGGGGATGACAGAGGATGAGATGGCTGGATGGCATCACTGACTCGATGGATGTGAGTCTGAGTGAACTCCAGGAGTTGGTGATGGACAGGGAGGCCTGGTGTGCTGCGATTCATGGGGTCACAAAGAGTCGGACACGACTGAGCGACTGAACTGAACTGATAGAGAGTGAATGCATGGAGTCTCTTTGTAGTTCAGTGGAAATAATAATTCATTATCATTAGCATATGTAAAGGATTTTGGAAAATGAGGAAAAATATCTCTTTTTTCTTCTGTCTCCTGGAATCCAGCTCTGTCCTAGGTTCCACACTAACACTGAGGCTCTGGAAGATTAATTCATATAAATGTTCTCTACAAAGGCACATTTCCATCTCTCACAAAACCAACCAATCTTAAGAGGTCTGTAGAGCCATATCTCTAAGCTCCAACCTGATGTAGACCTTGTTCCAGATTTCCATTTAAAATAGTCTCCGACTCCTATATAACGCAAGTAGGGAGCTCTTTGTCCTTTCTATTCTACAATTCCATGACATAAGGTCACAAGGGAAGGTACACAATATGTATTTTCTCTAAAGCACCGAAAAGACATACACTGACAATCCTTAGCAAACAAAACAAACAAGTGTTAGTTGCTCAGTCATGTCCAGCTCTTTGCGATGCCATGGACAGAAGCTCGCTAGGCTCCTCTGTCCACAGGATTCTCCAGACTAGAATACTGGAGTGGGTTACCATTTCCTTCTCCAGGGGATCTTCCCAATCCAGGGATGGAACCCGGGCCTCCTGCACTGCAGGCAGATGCTCTACTGTTTAAGCTGCCAGGGAAGCCCTATTCTTAGAAAAGTGCCACAAATATCCGGTTGGCTAAAAAGTTCATTCGGATTTGCCATCAGCTGGCAAAACCAGTACGAACATTTTGGCCAACCCAATATTCTTTTTGCGTGCCTAGTACGTACCAGGCTTTGTGTAGGTACTGGTGGATGAAACAGACTAACTAGCCTACATTCTGGTGAGTTGTGTTTCCTTGAACCCTGTGCCCTTCTGTCAGTTGTTATTCAGTTGCCAAGTTGTGTCTGACTCTTTGCGACCCCATGAACTGCAGCATGCCACGACGCCTTCTGTCAGAGACACCAATATTTGATGATTGTTGTTTTTAGTTCAGTTCAGTTCAGTTCAGTCGCTCAGTCGTGTCCGACTCTTTGCGACCCCATGAATCACAGCACACCAGGCCTCCCTGTCCATCACCAACTCCCAGAATTCACTCAGACTCACGTCCATCGAGTCAGTGATGCCATCCAGCCATCTCATCCTCTGTCGTCCCCTTCTCCTCTTGCCCCCAATCCCTCCCAGCATCAGAGTCTTTTCCAATGAGTCAACTCTTCGCTTGAGGTGGCCAAAGTACTGGAGTTTCAGCTTTAGCATCATTCCTTCCAAAGAACACCCAGGACCGTTCTCCTTCAGAATGGACTGGTTGGATCTCCTTGCAGTCCAAGGGACTCTCAAGAGTCTTCTCCAACACCACAGTTCAAAAGCATCAATTCTTCGGTGCTCAGCCTTCTTCACAGTCCAACTCTCACATCCATACATGACCACAGGAAAAACCATAGCCTTCACTAGACGGACCTTTGTTGGCAAAGTAATGTCTCTGCTTTTGAATATGCTGTCTAGGTTGGTCATAACTTTCCTTCCAAGGAGTAAGTGTCTTTTAATTTCATGGCTGCAGTTGTCCATCCAGAAGGACGTGAACTCAATTATGAATTTCATGTACCTTAAGAGAAGTTGTCAAACATGCACAACCTAGGGATGTTTCTGACTCACACTCACCCAAAAATGTCCTAAGATGTTGACCTCAAAAGTTTTGGTGATCTCCTCATCCTTTGTACTAAGAAGGTCAGCTGGATATATTGCCCCAGCGTTATTCACTACGATGGTTACATCACCAACTTCTTTCTTTACCTTTTGAAATAGAAAGAACAGTCATTAGGTGCATTAGAAATAGAAAGCTCATTGGATGTATTATAGAAACTCAAAGTTTTGGGACTAATATCATCCAGGGATCAGATTCTTTATTCTAGTTGATGAGATCGCTGAGAGTTCAAGGGGAAAAGAGCATTAGCCCAAAGTGTGGTTACAAAAGGAACACTATCATAAAACTGGGATAAATTGGTTTTTTAACAGCTAAATTTCAGTACCTAGTACATCATAGACTTTTTTTTTTTTGGTAACTTACCAATAAAGTGAAATTAGTGTTTTGTTGATTAACTGATATATCAGTTCTAATCAAACATTTAAAAACTGTTAGTTGAGTAATCCTAGTTTCCCCACCTAGGTCATGTGTACTGGCTACATGACCTTGGTCTGACATATCTGTTCTTACCAAATGTTTTTAAAGTGCTAATTGGGTAATCTTGGCTTCTCCACCTGCTAGCTACATGACCTTTGATTTCACCTCTTTGAATCTCAATTTGCTCATCAGTCAAATGAGGTTTATAGAGTTATTGTAGGGATTAAAGGGTGAAAATGTCTATCAACATGCTTGGTCTAATGTATTTGATATTTACTCTTAAGCATTGTTATTATAATTAATATACATTTTCTATAGAAGATTAGTTTGGCACCAACATAAAATCCCAAAGAAAAATAATTAAAGGAAAAAACAAAGGAACTTCTGTAAAGATGATAGGACTAAAAGGAAGACTAGAACATGATCCTTTTCCCTGGTGATAAATCTTTGTTCTTTCACTCTGTACTATTGCTCGAACTTCTGATCAGAATGAAATTGACTAATAATACAAAACAATAATAATAGGCAGAGTTGAGTGGATCATATGGAAGAAAAAAGTGTATGTCCTTCCTTGTAAACACAGCTACCTCAGTTAGCAGAGGCTAAAAAAAAAAAATCGAATTTAAATTAGGCTGTCATAAAGAACCTTTTCATATTCCACGTAAAGGGACATAAAACCATGGGAAGAAATTTGTATCCTGGAGTCTCACCTGGTTTACGGAGCTATAAATCTCTTCTCTGTTACTGCAGTCTACCACAAACACGTGTGTAGTGGCCCCGAGTTTTCTGCATTCTGCTGCAGTTTCCTCAACACCATGCTGTAATTGGGAAAAAACAAATTCTGAATGGTGTAGGTCAGTGAGTAGACAACAGGGAGGTAGAAAATAGCTGAGATTAAATTTTTTCAAAGATTAAAATTCAGAGGACTTCCCTGGTGCTCCTATGGTTAAGAATCTGCCTTCCAATGCAGGGGACACAGGTTCAATCCCTGGTCGGGGAACTAAGATCCCACATGCTGTGGAGCAACGAAGCCCGTGTGTCACAAGTAGAGAAACCCCACCAAAACTAGAGAAAGCTTGCTGCAACAAAAGCCCGTGCAGCCAAAAAAAAAGAAAAAAAATTGAAACAGAATTTCCTCCTTGTTTGTGAGCAAATTTCATGAGAGACACTGCTTGACTAATCTGCAGAGGTCACAACCCGGCTTTTCTGCCGGGGAAGGCTCATATTCGTCTCGTGTGTTTCCACCTTGTTAAGCTGTATTCTCATAAAGAACATGCTTGAAAGATACTGCTCTTTGTGGTGTCATGAAGGGAGATGTTTGAGTATGGAGAAGAAAAGAAAAATCAACAGTATATTTACCATATATTTGTTGAGCACCAATTATGTAATAGACAGTAAAACATAAATTCTAAATTAGTGGTAATTTTAAACTATATACCTCTGCCCATCAGACTTTTCTCGACAATCTTGCTTTAATCCTCTAGAAAGGAAGGAGGAAGAAGGATCCTTATTTGAGAAAATCTTTCATGGAGAGACTATGCTACTAATTCCAGGGCCATAAGATTATGTTCTTTAGGTGTCCTGGAGTAAAAATGAGCAAATGACATGGGATGGATTCTTGTCTATGTAACTGCTTTGCTCGTAACTCCAGGACATACAGACAGAGGAACTCATTTTCAGCCTAAATTCAAAGACCTCTTTCCTAAAATAAAGTCACCCTGATGCTTCTTAACCTGCATTTCTGGAAAATTAGCATTCTTTTCAAGTTCTGACATCTGTTGAATTTCATAAAGAAGATTATAAAGTATTTAAAATTATACTTTTTCCTTTCAGAATTTGTTAGCTCTTCTCTGTGATGAAGAGTCAAGATGTCTTGAAAGCCCTTTTGGCATGTTGGGAGGTTAGTAGTGTGGTTGTTATTTGGGGCTATCCCCGAGTGAGTGTTGGGTGGTTTTGCTTTTCCAGTAGGGATGACTAATAATATGAAGCAATAATAATAGGCAGAGTTAAGTGGTTTGCATGGAAGGAAAAAGTATATATCCTTCATCCAAGGTCATTGTCCCTCACAGATTTCTGAGGAGTTTCAGAAGTATAAAGGAGGAGGTCAGGAGACTCACTATTTGGGTTTTAGCTGGGAGCTTGTTCATTGCAGATTACAAGATGACACTCTTTTATCTCTAGAGTTAAGGTCAGTCGAGAGCTATTAGTAATCTAAGTTTTCATCAGATGCTGAGCTAGAAAACTGCAAGATGTAATGTCTTGTCTTCATAAGCAAAATTCTTGCTTCAACTCCAGCGTGTGGTGTGAACTCCACTTGTCACAGTTCAGATTTAATGTGAATAAACTGTTAACATGACTTGTTGTGTAAGGCAAAAGAAGCCAGCATAACAGAAAGACAGTTGATAGTTAAAGGAGATTTGGATTACACTTACAGCCTTAGAGTGAATCATGTAATATCTTAAATGTTCAACCATAAAAATGCAAGGGCTCAAAGAGACCCTGTGAGGCTAGGTGACCTATCATTCAGGCAGAATCTTAAATAAGTCATTTTTCCTTCTTATCATTGGGATTTAAAAAATGCATAAAAGATGTCAGGTCTTTCTCCCAAAATATACATCTGGAGGCATCCAGAGTTTAAATTTCATCAAGCCCTTCTCATGAATTTATACTTATTTATTTATTTTTTTGATAAACACCTGAGAACAGCAAGCAGTTATTTTCTCAATTTGTAAATTCTTGTCCTTTTCTTGAAAGTGTATTGAAATCTTTTCAAGGACCAAACTGATGCCAAATAACTTTTATGTGAATCAGCTTATCTTAAGTGCTCATATCTGTTATATAAAAATATATCAATTTTTTGTGTGTAATGTAATATTATTTACTAAATAGAAAGAACCAGAGAACAAGTTTTCTAAATTCAAAAGACATTTCTGAAGGTCTTAAGAAAATAGGTGCCAGTTAGACATGTTGGCAAAGAACAGTAACATATGGCAACTAAAGTCTCACTGTGATTTGTAGAAACACTAACTCTCAAAAAAAAAACAAAAAAAACTGGATATTTTTTTTTCCTATCCTAAAATTCTGCAAGCATTTTTTCTGTGAATATTTGCGTGGCTGAGTCAGAATTCAAAAGTTTAGGAGGTACCCTGGATCCTGGTGTTCCAGTAGTTAAGAGTCAGTACTTCCAAAGCAAGGGGCATGGGTTCAATTCCTGGTGGGGGAACTAGAATTCTGCATGCCATGTGGTGCAGCGAAAAAATTTTAAAAATAAGAACAAAGCAAAAGTTTAGGGAAAATGATACAAGATTTCAGTTGTGAGTAGTTAATTTAGTGTTTACAAATATCAATAGCAAAAAAAAAAAAAATGCCCAAGAAAAAGTCTGATGCTCTTCACGGAAGTGCCTATAGCCAGGCATTGTTTTAAGCACTTAAATAGTAATTTGTTTAGTCTTTCTTTCTGTTTCTTTCTGTTAAGAGCCAGATGGTAAACATATTAGGGTTCTGTGCATGTGAGAGTTGGGCACCAAGAGATTCTGTTACATGTTCTTTGTTTTCCATCTGGTTTTTGCCTGGACAGCCCTTTAAAAAATACATCCCTAGCTCAACAGGCTGCTCTGGGAGCAAGTCTGGCCCACTGGCTGTAGTGTGTTAACCCCTGTTCTTAACCCATCCTGTGAACTGTTATCCCCATTTCAGAGACAAGGAAACTGAGGCTGGGAGAAATTAAGTGATCGTTCAATTTAAACAGTTTGGAAGTAGCCTGGCTCCTGAATCTGTTATCTGTTATCTGTTATCAAACCAGCATATCAGGACACAAAAATCACTGCTAAGGTCTCAGTGAAGTTTCCATCAAACCATCCTGATGCATGTGTAGAGTAAGGCTGTAGGAAATGTAGTTAACACACTTTGAACAAGAAAAATACCAAGATAAGCAAATGCTAAGTCAAATAAATTTAAAAACACCCATCTCACTTGTATGGGCCCTCCCTGGTGGGTAACTTTAAAAGATGGGCAGATGAATCCAGTACCTTATTAATATCCCACAGAACCAGTCTGCTCTTCCGTTTTGCAAATTCATAGGCGGTCTGCCTGCCTATTCCATGCCCGGCTCCTGTAATGAGAACAATCTCTCCAGCCACAGATTTTCTCCTCCTGGGAATGAAGACCTTCACCAGAGATTCCAAGTAGGAATAAATGATGATGAGCAGAAGCAGAAGGAGATCCAAGATAATCTTCATGGCTCTGCTCTGCACTTTTCTCCTCTGCCTCAGCTCCTGTCTAGTCTCAGCAAAGTGCCCTCCTCTTCAAACAGCTTCAGGAATGAGCTGTATTTCAGGTGTTGATAGGGCTGGCCAAAGTAGTGACGATTTGTAGGCAGGTTTTGGTCATGTGTTCTAACGTGTTAGACACCACTTGAGCTTTTGAAGCTGGGCCGATTGTTAGTAAAAATTTGGCACAGGGACAAGGGAACTCTAGAAAAGGTTCTAGAAAACTCTGGACTTGCTTTCTGAGAAGCATTTCTGTACTATGTTTCATCACGTCAACTGAAAAAAAAAAAAAAGATGCACAACCTAAAAGCTGAGTGTGCGTGTCCGTGTTGGTCGCTCAGTCGTATCTGCCTCTTTGTGATCCCATGAACTGCAGCCCGCCAGTCTTCTCTGTCCTTGGAACTTTTCAGGCAAGAATACTGGAATGGGTCGCCATTCCCTTCTCCAGGGGATCTTCCAGACCAAGGGATCGAACCTGTGTCTCCCACATTGCAGGTGGGTTCTTTACTGTCCACTGAGGACTATAGGCTGACATTACAGCCTGTCAGACAGTACTGTTCCAAAGATGTAAAGTGAAGTTGCTAAGTCGTGTCTGACTCTGTGACCCCATATACTGCAGCCTGCTAGGCTCCTCCATCTACGGGATTCTCCAGGCAAGTATACTGGAGTGGGTTACCATTTCCTTCTCCAGGGCATCTTCCCAACACAGGGATCAAACCCGAGTCTCCCGCCCTGCGGGCAGACTCTTTACTGTCTGAGCCACCAGGGGCTCCCCAAAGATGTCAGGAGGTGGTCCAGTGGCTAAGGCTCTGTTCCCAGTGCTGAGGGCCTGAGTTTGGTCCTTGGTTGGGCAACAAGATCCCACATGCCCACTTGATTTTGCCTTCCAGGATGTCTGGCCCTAGGTGAGTGATCACACCATCAGGGTTATCTGGGTCATTAAGATCTTTTTTGTATGTTATCCTATGTATTCTTGCCACCTCTTCTTAATACCTTCTGCTTCCATTAGACCCATGCCATTTCTGCCCTCAACTCTACCCTTTTGTACATGAAATCTTCCCTTGGTATCTTTATTTTTCTTGAAGAGATCTATAGTCTTTTCCATTCTATTGTTTTCCTCGATTTCTTTCCATTGTTCACTTAGGAAAGCTTTGTCTTTCCTTGTTATTCTTTGGAACTCTGCATTCAGGTGGTTTTATCTCTCCTTTGCCTTTCGCTTTTCTTCTTTTCTCAGCTATTTGTAAGGCCTCCTCAGACAACTATTTTGCCTTTTTGCATTTCTTCTTCTTGGGGACGGTGTTGATCCCTGCCTCCTGTACAGTGTTACGAAACTCCGTCCATAGTTCTTCAGGCATTCTGTCTTTCATATCTAATCCCTTGAATCTATTTGTCATTTCCACTGTATAAAGGATTTGACTTAAGTCATACCTGAATGGCCTAGTACTTTTCCCTACTTTTTTCAATTTAAGTCTGAATTTTACAATAAGGAGTTCATGATCTTAACCACAGTCAGCTCCTGGTCTTGTTTTTGCTGACTATATAGAGCTTCTCCATCTTTGGCTGCAAACAATATAATCAATTTGATTTCAGTATTGACCATCTGGTGATGTCCATGTGTAGAGTCACCTTTTGTGTTGTTGGAAGAGGGTGTTTGCTATGACCAGTGTGTTCTCTTAGCAAAACTCTGTTAGCCTTTGCCCTGCTTCATTGTGTCCTCCAAGGCCAAATTTGCTGTGACTCCAGGTATCTCTTGACTTTCTACTTTTGCTTTCCAGTCCTCTATGATGAAAAGGATATCTTTTTTTTTTTTTTTGGTGTTAGTTCTAGAAGGTTTTGTAGGTCTTCACAAAACTGTTCAACTTCAGCTGTTCAACCCACAAACTGTAGAACAATTAAACCAAAAAGTTCTCATAATGTTACAAAAGTTCTAGGGCCCACAACAGATTTCCCAGCCTGGGGATCTGGCAAAAGGACTGAGAATCCCCAGGGAATGTGACTTTGAAGGCCAGCGGGATTTGATTACAGAACTTCCACAGGACTGGGGAAGCAGAGACTTTTGGAGAGCACAAACAAAACCTCACGTGCACCAGGACCCAGGAGAAAGGAGCAGTGACCTCACAAGAGACTGAACACTCACTTGCCTGTGAGTGTTCAGGAGTCTCTGGTGGAGGTATATGTTGACAGTGGTCTGCTGCAGGGTCAGGAACACTGACTGCAGCAGTCCTGGGAGGTTCGACATGCTGGCATAAGTCCTTTTGGAGGAGGTCACCATTCCCCCACCATAGTTTGGCCTCAGGTCAACCTACAGGGAAGGAACACAGCCCCATCCATCAGCATAAAAATGGATTAAAGATTTACTGAACATAGCCTTGCTCATAAGAGCAAGACCCAGTTTTCCCCACAGCCAATCCCTCCCAATCAAGAAGCTTCCATAAACCTTATATCCTCATCCATCAGAGGGCAGACAGAATGAAAACCACAGTCACAGAAAACTAACCAAACTGATCACATGGATCATAGCCTTGTCTAGTCAATGAAACTATGAGCCAACCATGAACAGTATGAAAAGGCAAAGAGATATGACTCTGAAAGATGAACTCCCTACCAACATAGGTGCCTAATATGCTACTAGAGAAGAGTGGAGAAATAACTTCAGAAGGAATGATGAGACTGAGCCAAAGCGGAAACAAAGCCCAGTTGTGGATGTGTCTGGTGGTGAAAGTAAAGTCCGGTGCTGTAAAGAACAATATTGCATAGGAACCTGGAATGTTAGATTCATGCTGCTGCTGCTGCTGCTGCTAAGTCGCTTCAGTCATGTCCGACTCTGTGTGACCTCATAGACGGCAGCCCACCAGGCTTCCTCATCCCTGGGATTCTCCAGGCAAGAATACTGGAATGGGTTGCCATTTCCTTCTCCAATGCATAAAAGTGAAAAGTGAAAGTGAAGTCGCTCAGTCGTGTCCAACCCTTAGCGACCCCATGCACTGCAGCCCACCAGGCTCCTCCAACCATGGGATTCTCCAGGCAAGAGTACTGGAGTGGGGTGCCATGAATCAAGGTAAATTGGATGGGGTCAAACAGGAGTTGGCAAGAGTGAACACTGGCATTTTAGGAATCAGTGAACTAAAATGGATGGATAAGGGAAAATTTAATTTAGATAACCAATATATCTACTTACTGTGGGAAGAATCCCTTAGAAGAAATGGAGTAGCCCTCATAGTCGACTAAGATCTGGTGCAGTCAAATAAATAAAAAACTGATATTTTGTTAAACAAACAAACAAAAAGCTCTGAAGAGGTAAGGAGGAGCCTATAGTGTTAGTTACTTAGTCATGTCTGACCCTTTGTGACACCAGGGAATGTAGCCTCCTGTTAGGCTTCTCTGTCCATGGAATTCTCCAGGCAAGAATACTGGAGTGGGTTGCCATTCCCTTCTCCAGGGGATCTTCCTGACCCAGGAATAAAACCCACGTTTCCTGCGTTGCAGGCAGATTCTTTACCATCTGAGCCACCAGGGAAGTTGTAGGTATCGAGTAGGATAATCAAATAGTTTAGAAATCCCACTGTTGTTCAGTAGCTCAGTCATGTCCAACTCTTTGCGTCCCCATGGACTGCAGCACGCCAGGCTTCCCTGTCCTTCACCATCTCCTGGAGCTTGCTCAAACTCATGTCCATTGAGTCGGTGATGCCATCCAACCATCTCATCCTCTGTCGTCCCCTTCTCCTCCTGCCTTCAATCTTGCCCAGCATCAAGGTCTTTCCCAATGAGTTAGTTCTTCGCATCAGGTGGCCAAAATATTGAAGTTTCAGCTTCAGCATCAGTCCTTCCAATGACTATTCAGGACTGATTTCCTTTTGGATGGACTGGTTGGATCTCCTTGCAGTCCAAGGGACTCTCAGGAGTCTTTTCCAATACCACAGTTCAAAAGCATCAATTCTTCGGCAGTCAGCCTTTTTATAGTCTAACTCACATCCATACATGACTACTGGAAAAACCATAGCTTTGACTAAATGGACCTTTGTCAGCCAAGTAATGTCTCTGCTCTTTAATATGCTGTCTAGGTTGGTCATAGCTTTGTTATTATAGGCATACACAATGGCCTGCCTCAGGGAGCCCTGTCTGGTCCCCTCTGCCTGACCCTTGGGCTAGGGTGCCTTTGTTTGGCTCACAGGGAGAGAGCCTGGCCCTGCTTACCTGTGAAGCGCTGAAAGAAAGTGAAACTAGCATATCTCCCTGCCTGAGACTTGTCATTCTAGGAGATATTTGCAAGAATGATATGGTCTTTTCCTTTGTTTCCTCACCTCCCCACCCTGCTCCCCCATCTCTGATCTATAAAAGAACCTGACATCCAGGCCCTGGGAAGATGGTCATTTTAGGTGCTAGACTGCTACTTTCTTAGTCAACTGGCTTTCCAGTTGACTCAATACCTCATCTTGGATTTATTGGCCTGTCGTGGGGCAAGCAGAGCCAGCTTAGACTTGGTCACAATACTGTTAGAATGAGCACTATATAGATGAAGAAACTGATGGCAAGAAAAGTGAAGTAACTTGCCAAAGTCACATAACCAGTAAGAGGCTGAGTTAGGGGACTTCTCTGGTGGTCCAGTGGCCGAGATTCTGCCCTTTCCCAATGCAGGGGGTCCGAGTTCAATCCTTGGTTAAGGAACTAGATCCCAAATGCCGAAACTAAGACTTCATGCAGCCAGAAAATTATATAAATAAATTTTCAAAAAATAAATAAATAAAATAAAAGTTTTATAAAAAGGGGGGTTGAACTAGGATTCAAACTCAGGAAGTCAGATTGCAGAGCCCCAACTTTTAACTTAAACCAACTAGTTATAACCAACCAGCCAAATGATTTTCAACCAAGGATACTTTTGTCCCAAAGGAGACAATTTGCCATGACTCTGGGAGACATTATTGGTTGTCACACCCAGGCATGCTAGTGGCCTTGAGTGGGTAAAGGCCAGGCAGGCTGCTAACCATACAATCCAGTCAGCCCTGAACTTTGAAGGAAAAAGTTATCCAGCCCCAAGTGTCCATAGTTCTGAGGTTCAGACATCTTGACCTAGGCTATACTATATTGCATTGGAGAGAGTACAGTTGACTCTTTAAGTTTTAACCCTGAGTGTATTCATAAAAGAGAACTTAACTCTATCAGTCTGCATGCCGGTTTAAAATAGTAAAGTGTTAGTCACTCAGTCGTGTCCGACTCCATAGCTCTCCAGGCTTCTCTGTCCATGGAACTCTCCAGGCACGAATACTGGAGTGGGTACCCAGTCCCTTCTCCAGGGGATCTTTCTGACCCAGGGATTGAACCCAGATCTCCCTCATTGCAGGCGGATCCTATATCATCTGAGGCATCAGGGAAGTGATGTTTATATGGAGTCATGTTTAAATATCAACATAAGTGATTTAATCAAACCTAATGTTGGCTACAACATCCGGAATCTGTTTTCAGGTTGAATGTCTGTAAGTTCAATGTTTCACTTAGCATACTCACACCATGCAAATTCATATACTATTAATATACTTATGAAAGGCAAATTAAAAGTGTGTAATAAGATTAGAATCTTTTACCTCCTGGGGTGTTTGTATTATCCAAGAATTAAGAAGGTTTGAGGAAGTGAAAGTCACTTTGTTAACGTTACTTAGCTCACATTATGCTCGAATAGTTTGGATGCTGAGAAATTTCATTCAGTCTGAGATCACTTGGAAAACTGCCTTTTATTTATTTTTTCCTCTCTTGAGTCAGAATGTTCATATTCCTCAAAGAAAGGGTTCTACTTTCTCAACAATGCTAGAAACACAGAATCTACCCCTTGCTTCTTTTTTTAAGTTTTGGAGATTTTCTTTTGCGTTTCTTATGACATCATTGGCTTCATTTCAATGAATTTTCATAGCGAGTGAAAATGTTTAGTTTACTCTGATCACATTTTACAGTAGTTTTTTTTTTTTTTTTCTTACTGATATGAATGAAGGCACCTCAAGTTTATCATTAATTTGTCTTCCCATTACATTTTAGGGTGAGTTGTTTTGGGGAAAATTTTCTCAAGTAAACTAACACCATCTGTAACAATTAGATTCTGATTAAACTGAAATATTTTTTGAATTTTGTCGTCTTTTTTCTTTTTCCTCTTCAGTGAATATCCCTTTTGAGAGCCACCCCTCTGACTTCCCATTTTAGATATGTGATGATTTTTACACAGGTAATAATAACCAGAAAGGGGAAAAGATGGAATAGCATAACCAGTATATTTATAATTTGGAAGGCAGATTATAATGATGTTAATATTAATCATAGCATTTACATAGCAAAAGAAAGTGAAGGAAAGGTGAATGTGGAAAGGTAGAGGCATCATCCAGGTTGGATTTTTCCTTCTGAGCAGAGCCATTCTGTGGGTGCTGAGGAATTTCACTTGTGCTGTGTAAAGCTCAGAAGTGTTGATGTGATACAGTAATCGATGACAGGTAGGTGATATACTGTGGTCTAAAGAAAGGTCAACAGGGACTTCCTTGGTGTTCCAGTGATTAAGAATCAGGGGATGCTGTTTCGATCCTTGGTGGGAGAACTAAGATCCCATATGCCAACGGGAAACTAAGCCTGTAAGTCACAACCAGAGAAGCCCAGTGCAGCCAAGTAAATAAGAAAAGTTAACACTAAAAGCCATTATTTCTTTGGGGGCCATAAAGTGAAGTTATGAGATCTGTGTACATCGTTTTAAGCCTCTGTTTAGTCTAGCTATTGTAATCTGCTTAGTAGAAATTTAAGAATATAATCTCTTCAAATAAACACTCTTCTTTCTCTTTCTGGAAGGGTTCATTAGTTCATCATTGAGGATTCTGTATACTGCCAAATTGATAAAGCAGTATTAGGTAGTCTTAAAGATTGTATAAACTTACCTTGAGGCTGCAAACAAATCCCTAATTCAGACCTCATATACAGCCTCAGAATATTTTTGGTTTATAAAACCTCTCGCTTCATCTCTACACATTAGTCCTACTTCTTTCCTGGTAGTAACAAAGAAATGCTCCTGATCACTGCAGTTTGCCTCTCTACCGTCTTTCCCAGGTGGCTCAGTGGTAAAGAACCCTCCTGCCAATGCAGGAGATGTGGGTTAGATCCTTGAGTTGGGAAGATTCCCTGGAGGAGGAAATGGCAACCCACTCCAATATTCTTGTCTGGAGAATCCCATGGACAGAGGAGACTGGCAGGCTACGGTCCACAGGGTCAAAAAGAGTTGAACGTGAGTGATGTGACTCAGCATGACTTAGCACACATGCCATCTGTCCTTGTTCCTCCCATTATTCTTTCCCTGTTAATTCCACTCTTCCTGCCTACAGGGCCTGTCTCTTTTGATTTCAACAATAATTGATTTCTTCCATTGTAAAAATATTCAGTGAACTCTTTATCCACCCCATCCCTGTTTACCATCCTGTCTTTCTTATCTGTTAGGTTAAACAAGATGGCCTGTTTTCTGGCTACCCATTTCCTTGGGAGTATGAAAATGTTTTGCGCTTTTACTGTATCACTCAGTATTGATACAAAGGGCTGTGACCGTTCTTAATATAAGGAGCTGAGTGAGCCCACAGGAAGGGCAAATCATTCAGTCCTGAAGATGGGGATGAAAGGTGAGCCATAAATGGTGAGCAGGGGTTAGCTGGATGATGAACAATCCAAATATAGGAAACCATGTGTGCAGGAACCAGGAGGGGAGAGGTCATGCACATTCAAGGAACAAGAAGTTCTGCCTTGGAGCACAGAGTGTGGGGTAAAGAGAAGATAGAGATATAGCAAAGGCTCAGTCTCTCAAAGTCTTAGCAACAGTGAAGGCTTTAGTAGGAGACTGCCATCTTCAGATTTAGAAATTTTGCAGGCTGGAAAAAGGATTGGAAGAAGGACAAGAAGAGATGGAGGGAGACTAGGTAGGAGGCTTTTCAGTAATCCAGGCCAGAAAAGATGGTGGTCCGAATGAGGGTGCCAGCAAAGGAGATACTTAGAAGCTAGAATAATGGAAGAAATATGCATTCATTTAATAAGTATACATGAAATACTTGGTATATTTTATGGGCTATTTTAGGCATTGGGGGGAGTACAGCAGTGAACAAAATACATAAAAACAAATCACTTCCCTTGGGAAGCTTATGGTCTAGAGGCAATGTTGACAATAAAGAGCATAAATAGGGTTTCCCACGTGGTCCAGTGGCCAAGACTCCACACTCGCAGATGCAGGGGGCCCAGGTTTGATGCTTGGTCAGGGAACTAGATACCACAATGCAGATTGAAGATCCCACATGATACACCTAAAACCTGGCACAGTTAAATAAATAACTAATTTTTAAAAAGGACATAAATACAAGCAACATATGTAGCATGGGCACAATGATAAGTGTCAGGGAGAAAATCAGAGAAAAGAAGGAGAAATGGAAATATGTGTAGGCAGGGTTGCAGACTTAGGTATGGCATGAGGAATTCTGAAAAGACCTAAGGAAAAAGACTGAAAGGAAACAGGGAGCTAGCTGTGTGAGTATCTGGAAGAAGAGATTCTGGAGAGAAAAGAGTAATGTACAAAGGTCTTGAAATGGGAACATGTCTCATGGGTTGAGAGCCATCAACGGACCTGTGTGACTGGAATGAATTGCAAGAGGGTGAGGGTAGTGTGATGGTTAGTTACAGTTCCATTATTCAATAAAACACTAATCTAGGTGTTGCTGTGAAGGTATTTTGTAGATGTGGTTAACATCTACAAACAGTAGTCTTTAAACAAAAGGAAACTGTTCTTGATTATGTGAATGGGCTTCACCACATCTGTTACAAGACTTTGAAAGCAAAACTAGCTTTCTCTGTGCTGTAGACTGTACATGTTCCTCTGAGGTTCACAAGTTGCAATCTAATCTCCAATGTAATGGTATTTGGAAGTGGGGTGTTTCTCACCTTCTCCTTGATAAACTGGACAGTTAATGATTGTCTTATCCTGGGTCTGAACATTTTTTCACCTCCAGACCAGGGAGGCATTCCTCTGAATGCCTAGAAACTGGAACAACAAATATAGCTTTGGGCTAATGGAGCAAAGCGTTATGTGAGAGAACAAGTCGAAATTAAAGTTGAAATTAGGAAAAGAACCGAGGCCCTCAACCCTACACTGACTACCTAACAATTTCTGCCTCAATAGGTTAGTCAAAATAGGGAAAATGGGAAAGGGGGTTAAGAGTTACTCCCAGAAGAAATCTGGGGAGGGGTCATCTCAGCAGGAGCAGTGGACTCTGGTCCCGTGACAGGTTGTGAACAGGCAGCTCCCCTTGCCTCCGATGGAGCCTCCAGTGGGTGTTCGTCTAGAACAGCTCTTAGCAGGGGGAGTTGGGCTCCCTGGTAAAGAGCCTTCAGTTGCTTGTCTCAGTGGGCTTATTTTTTGGCCACGAAGCATGTAGGATCTCAGTTCCCTAAGCAGGGATTGAACCCATGTTCCCTGCATTGGGAGAGGAGAGTCTTAACCACTGGACCATTAGGGAAATCCCTCAGTGGGCTATTTAAAGGAGTCTGCCAGTGGGGTGTCATGGTTACACCCCATGGAGTTTTGTGTCTATCAGTTACTCCTTCTGTTTCAGTGAAGCCTTTCCATAGACACTGCCCAACGGTTTGCTTATTTAAAGTAACACTTAGGACTTCCCTGGTGGTTCAGTGGCTAAGGCTCCACGTTCCAGGGCATGGGGCCTGGGCTTGATTCCTGGTCAGGGAATTAGATCCCACATAGTGCAACTAAAAAAATTCTGCACTCCACAACTAAGACATGGTACAGCCAAATAAATAAATAGATAATTAAGAAAAATAAAGCAACACTCAATTTATCCCTCTAAGACATTTGCAGATCTATACCGGACATTTCAAAACAATTAACATTGAAGTTGACACTGGCCATTGTGACTCCATTTTGAACTACCTAACAAAGATGGGAGAACCTGGGTTCAAAAAATATGGGAGACCTGGGTTCAATCCCTGGATTGGGAAGATCCCCTGGGGAAGGGAAAGGCTACCCACTCCAGTCTTCTGGCCTGGAGAATTCCATGGACTGTATAGTCCATGGGGTCGCTAAGAGTTGGACATGACTGAGCGACTCACTCAGTTCGTGGCAGTCTGTTATAGCAGATTGAACTAACACCTCCTGAGTAAGAATAAATGCTGCCTCAAGACTGCAACATCAACATCTGCCCAGGAGAACTTCCCTGGTGGTCCAGCAGTTAAGAATCCACCTGCCAGTGCAGATGCCATGGGTTCGATCCCTGGTCTGGGAGGATCCCACATGACTCAGAACTAAGCCTGTGGACCACAACTACTAAAGCCTGCGTGCCCTTTAAAGCCCGTGCTCCAGGACAAGAGCAGCCACTGTGAGCAGAAGCCTGAACATCATGACTTGAGAGTAGTCCCTTCTCACCGCAACTAGAGAAAGAAAGCCCTTGGGTAGAAACAAAGACTTAGTGCAGCCAAAAATAAAATAAATTAATAAAAATAAAAAACAAAACAAAAAACTTCTCAAGAGTTTCCAGCCTGCCAGCTTCCCCTACAAATTTCAGATTTTATAGCTACCGCAGTCATGTGAGCCGATCCCTCGATTCCTTGAAATCCATTCTCTCCCTTCCCACCCTCTCTCTGCCAGTTTGTGTGTGTATGTATATATATATATATATAAAAAACTTCCTACTGGTTATGCTTCTCTGGAGAACCCTGATGAATCAGGTAAGAAGACTGGACCACAGATGGCCTTGTTGGTCATAGAAAGGGCTTTAGTTTTACGTTTCAGATGAGAAGCTAATGAAAGACTTACAGCTGATGCATGACAGGAGCTCATATTTTAAAGAATCAGTCTGGCTGCTGTGTTGAGACAAGCAGAAAGGGAAACGAGAGGTGACAGTGACTTGGGTCAGGGGATAGCAGTGGCGGGGGGTGGTGCTTCCCCAGTGACTCAGTGGTAAAGAGTCCGCCTGCAATGCAGGAGACATGAGTTCGATGATTCCCTGGGTCAAGAAGGTCTCCTGGAGGAGGAAATGGCAACCCATGTCAGTATTCTTGCCTGGGAAATCCCATAAGATATCAGGGTCAGACATGACTGAGCACATATGCAAACTGGCAGTGGGGATGCTCAGAGGGGACAGAATTCTGGATGCGTTTTCAAGGTAGAGCAAATCATAGTTCTTTTTTTAATGGATGTCAAGGATGATGCAAATCTTTTTGGCCTGAGTAACTGGACTAATGAGTAATGGGGTTTGGAGCAGGTTTGGGATCACGTGAAAAGCTCACTGTCGGTAATGTACCTTGAAATGCTTATTGGCCATACAGGCAGAGAGATCAAGAAGGTATTTGGACGTCTGTTTGGTATTCAGAGGGAAGATTCAGGCTGGAAATATACATGTGGGAATGGTGATTGATACTGAATGTGAGTGCTGGGGATGGGGATTTTAGAGAGATAAAGGTGAGGGAAAGGAAGGAGGCAGATATAGCACCAGGTTTTGGGCTTGGACACTTGTTAAAAGTGTCATTCTTTGTTAGGGAACACAGTGTCAAGAGGAGGCTAGGTTTTGCATATGTTTAATTTTAAAGATCTGTTTAACTGGAACTGGAGATAATCTAGGAAATTATGTTATCTAAATTGATCCTCTTATAGATGAAGAAACCAAGGTTCCAGAATTAGCTAGATTGAATTAGAATGACCAAGTGCTCTTTTTGCAATACTAGGGTGCCTGTAATTATAGGTATGCCTATAAAAGGTACATCTCTCCAATTCTGAAGTTGACCTAGTCATCCCTAGACAAAAAAACAAAAACAAAGAAAGAAAAAGAAAAATAAATTGGTTAGATTGGCTCTCAGATCACGTAGAAATTCCTATCTATTTGGGAGAAGGATTTGATTCCAATGTAGATTAAGACTGGGCTTTCCAGGCAGCGCTAATGGTAAAGAATCTGCCAATGCAGAACACAGAAGAGACGTGGATTTGATCCCTGGGTTGGGAAGATCCCCTGGAGGAGGGCATGGCAACCCACTCCAGTATTCTTGCCTAGAAAATTCCACAGACAGAGGAACCTGAAAGGCTACAGTTCATGGGGTTGCACAATGTCAGACATGACTCAGCATGTAGGCACATGCAAATCTATCACCCGGTCTGGCAGAAGAAGCTCTTAATTGCTCCCTTTCCCTGAGTAAGATATTTATTAGCTGTTTACTCATCAGCTAAATTGTTGTTGAGGAGGTCCTGAGGGCCAATCTCAACCCTTTTCTTTGGCCTGATTCCCTACTATTTCTAATCCTCATTTTCATTAAGAAGTGTAGATTTCTGGCAAGGGAGAATGGTAGTATGGGGCGGGGGCAAGGCTTTTGGGGGAAGTGAAAAAAGAGTGTTTATGAAGTAAGCACGGGAATATTCTTGAAGAGAGTAGGAGAGAGGCTGGTGAGTCCCAGCTGTCCCATGGCAGGGTCCAGCATGACAGCACGAGCTCAGAGAAAGGTGTCCGTGGAGGGGAGTTCCATGGCACAGTCAGGATTTCTGCACCCTGCAAAGGAGAGAGCTGTCAGTCATCAAGGTCCTAGTTACAACCGCAGGGTACCATGACAGTTGACAATTAGCAGTCTTTCCCCTTTTATCTCAAGACAAAGTAAGCCTTTTGGATTTTGGCATGACCCTTACAAGTAGCCTGGTTGATGGCTGAAATGGATTTCCCCATTAAACTGTTGAGGAGTAAGTTCAGAGTTAGGGCTGCTGCTTTTTAGTAGCTTCAGTCATACCCAACTCTGCAATTCCATGGACTGTCGCCCATCAGACTCCTCTGTCTGTGGGATTTCTCAGACAAGAATACTGGAGTGGGTTACTATTAATTAGTGGAGAAGGAAATGGCAACCCACTCCAACTTTCCTTCTCCAGGGAATCTTCCTGACCCAGGGACTGAACCCGCATCTCTTACATCTCCTGCCTTGGCAGGTGGGTTCTTTACCACTAAGCCACCAGGGAGGCCATCAGAGTTAGGACTAACCTCATTCAAATAACAGAGAAAAGTCTTCAGACTTAGAGTCACAGCAGTAATTGCCTGATGTTGGTGAACCAAAGCAAGCTTTTCAAATAAAAATACGCAGGGAACAACATTCAGAACCCCTGCCGCATTCCTTCACCTTCCAGCCTCTGAGGTTCTCCTGGGAACCTCCTCACTACTGCCTATGACGCAGGATTGTTGGGGGATTAAATGGTAAGGTGTGCCTAGGATGTAGCTAGCATTCAATAAAAGGGACTGATTACCATTCTGTCAGCATAATATCCAAGAAGCACCCCGCAAACGAGACAAGTAGTACTTATTTCTGACAATGGTCAATGCCAAAATTCATCCAACGGTTAATTTCAGACAATTGTGTTAAAAGCCAAAGCATGTTTATTGTGAAAGCGGAAACTTAGTACATTTTGGGCCTCAGTTCTTTTACTGAAACTTCAGTAAAGGCTTTCTCCTAGTCTGCTGAAAATTGCTGCTTGGCAACCTGAAACAAGTAATCAAAAGAATAAACAATCTATTTCAAAATGAGTTAGAAGACTCTCCACCTTCTAGTGTCTTTCTCTGTTAACATGATAGGATCTCATTAAATATATAAACTCTGCCGACTGATAGATATTGTAGTATAGCTGAAGTATGGAGAGGACCCTAAGTTACAATATTCAAATATAATGATATTTTTGGAAAGCAGGCATTTTTGATTCAGATATGTATTTATATCAGTTAAACACAGAATATAGTTTAACAGTAATTGTGTTTTGATTCTCTGTATTCGAAGAAGTTAGTTGATGAGAAAGAAGGAGAAATTTATTGTAGAAATGATACCTCAGTTAAAATTTCTTTATATGTAATAGAATCTATAGTATGTGTGTGTTAGTGGAGAAGGAAATGGCAACCCACTCCAACTTTCCTTAAACAAATTTCCAGATACTAAAAAGAGAAAAAAATAAAATTCTGTGATTACATAATCCATTTTCCTTTCATTTGAAGGTTAAGCTGTATTCTGCTCAAAATAAACAGACAGAAACACCAAAAGCTGAGTTCAATTAATTTATTATTGCTGCCACTTATGGGTACATTTTCCCAGTTCTTTGTCTCAAATCCCAATGATGCTTTTATACTTGCAACACATATTCATCTCCATTTTCCCTGTGCTGAAATGTCTGACATGGGAATATGAGGTATTTCTCAGAAAACAGAGTAGTAAGGTGTAGGATGAAATGTTTGGGCAGTATTTCTTACATCACATGAAATTCATTATGAAATGCCACTAGATACAGTCTTTCATTACATTTAGCAAGCTTGAAATTTCTGTTTCTTATGTAGAATAGAAAAGGGAATGTGAATTATATAAAAGTTGAATGTAATTAAAAATAAAAATATATCTTAAATATTCACATTACATACCTTGCAAAGCCTTTAATGAGTCACAAAATCTTAGAAATTATTATTAAAATGCTTCTCTTTTTCTCCATTTCCCCAGAAAATCAGTTCCTAATATATTTCTGTATATTATATGAAATTAGGACCTGCCAGAACCTCAAAAGATGATATTGAAGAACAAAAAGTTAATTAGGAAAAGCAGATACTTTTAAAAACATTAAAATTCTCACTAATATTAGATGAAATCAACCTAAACCTGGTAAATCAGTTTTTAAGAAACTTAAGCACTTATTTTCCTTTCATTTTATATCCAATAACTGCATCAAACCTAATATCAATCTTTCGTTTTAAAATTGCCTGGAAACGCTCAGGAAGGACCCTAAAAGAAAGATACATAAAAATAATTAGGAAATTAATATTAAGTGCATTTGTAAATTATCTTTAAGAATACTTATATTTAAAAAAACAGAATACTTATATTTATCATATATCATGCCCATGTTAAGTAAGATTAAGAACATTAACTCTGAGTCACTTTTATGTGTTCTTTCCAAAGAAATCCAATTCCTTTTGAAAAGGGAAAGAGAAGAGGTTTCGCTTCTTTACGGTAAGAGTGACTTGAAAGATTTAGCCTTCAAAATAAATATACTTGAATATTTTTTAAAATACCTAAAAGACAAGGTGTATAGAACTGAATAGTTCAGATGCTCAGTTCAGTTCAGTTCAGTCACACAGTCTGGAAGAAGCACGAGCTGGAATCAAGATTGCGGGGAGAAATATCAATAACCTCAGATATACAGATGACAACCACCCTTATGGCAGAAAGTGAAGAGGAAGTAAAAAGCCTCTTGATGAAAGTGAAAGAGGAGAGTGACAAAGTCGGCTTAAAGCTCAACATTCAGAAAACGAAGATCATGGCATCTGGTCCCATCACTTCATGGCAAATAGATGGGGAAACAGTGTCAGACTTTATTTTTTGGGGCACCCAAATCACTGCAGATGGTGACTGCAGCCATGAAATTAAAAGATGCTTACTCCTTGGAAAGAAAGTTATGACCAATCTAAATAGCATATTCAAAAACAGAGACATTACTTTGCCAAAAAAGGTACGTCTAGTGAAGGCTATGGTTTTCCCAGTAGTCATGTATGGATGTGAGGGTTGGACTGTGAAGAAAGCTGAGCGCCGAGGAATTGATGCTTTTGAAGTGTGGTGTTGGAGAAGATTCTTGAGAGTCCCTTGGACTGCAAGGAGATCCAACCAGTCCATTCTAAAGGAGATCAGTCCTGGGTGTTTTTTGGAAGGACTGATGCTAAAGCTGAAATTCCAGTACTTTGGCCACCTCATGTGAAGAGTTGACTCATTGGAAAAGACCCTGATGCTGGGAGGGATTGAGGTCAGGAGGAGAAGGGGACGACAGAGGATGAGATGGCTGGATGGCATCACCGACTCGATGGACATGAGTTTGAGTGAACTCCAGGAGTTGGTGATGGACAGGGAGGCCTGGTGTGCTGCAGTTCATGGGGTCGCAGAGAGTCAGAATGCAAAAGTAGGAAGTCAAGAAACACCTGGGGTAACAGGCAAATTTGGCCTTGGAATACGGAATGAAGCAGGGCAAAGGCTAATAGAGTTTTGCCAAGAGAACCCACTGGTCATAGCAAACATCCTCTTCCAACAGCACAAGAGAAGACTCTATACATGGACATCACCAGATGGTCAACATCGAAAGCAGATTGATTATATTCTTTGCAGCCAAAGATAGAGAAGCTCTATACAGTCAGCAAAAACAAGATCAGGGGCTGACTGTGGCTCAGACCATGAACTCCTTATTGCCAAATTTAGACTTAAATTGAAGAAAGTAGGGAAAACCACTAGACCATTCAGGTATGACCCAAATCAAATCCCTTATGATTATACAGTGGAAGTGAGAAATAGATTTAAGGGACTAGATCTGATAGAGTGTCTGATGAACTATGGACAGAGGTTCGTGACATTGTACAGGAGACAGGGATCAAGACCATCCCCATGGAAAAGAAATGCAAAAAAGCAAAATGGCTGTCTGGGGAGGCCTTACAAATAGCTGTGAAAAGAAGAGAAGCGAAAAGCAAAGGAGAAAAGGAAAGATATAAGCATCGGAATACAGAGTTCCAAAGAATAGCAAGGAGAGATAAGAAAGCCTTCCTCAGCGATCAATGCAAAGAAATAGAGGAAAACAACATAATGGGAAAGACCAGAGATCTCTTCAAGAAACTTAGAGATACCAAGGGAACATTTCATGCAAAGATGGGCTCAATAAAGGACAGAAATGGTATGCACCTAACAGAAGCAGAAGATATTAAGAAGAGATGGCAAGAATACACAGAAGAACTGTACAAAAAAGATCTTCACGACTCAGATAATCATGACGGTGTGATCACTCACCTACAGCCAGACATCCTGGAATGTGAAGTCAAGTGGGCCTTAGAAAGCATCACTATGAACAAAGCTAGTGGAGGTGATGGAATTCCAGTTGAGCTATGTCAAATCCTGGAAGATGATGCTGTGAAAGTGCTGCACTCAATTTGCCAGCAAATTTGGAAAACTGAGCAGTGGCCACAGGACTGGAAAAGGTCAGTTTTCATTCCAATCCCAAAGAAAGGCAATGCCAAAGAATGCTCAAACTACTGCACAATTGCACTCATCTCACACACTAGTAAAGTAATGCTCAAAATTCTCCAAGCCAGGCTTCAGCAATACGTGAACCGTGAACTTCCAGATGTTCAAGCTGGTTTTAGAAAAGGCAGAGGAACCAGAGATCAAATTGCCAACATCTGCTGGATCATGGAAAAAGCAAGAGACTTCCAGAAAAACATCTATTTCTGCTTTATTGACTATGCCAAAGCCTTTGACTATGTGGATCACAATAAACTGTGGCAGACTGGTTCCAAATAGGAAAAGGAGTAAGTGAAGGCTGTTATTGTCACCCTGCTTATTTAACTTATATGCAGAGTTCAGATGCTAAAGGCTCTTAAAAAAAGAAACCTGACACTGGAAAGGAAGTAAGAATAGGAACTAATTTTTAGAAACTATTAAAATGTTCCACTAAGATACCAAAGAAGCAGAACTGCTAAAAGAAAATGCAGACAATATACTTGGTTTTGAACATAGTATTGAAAAAGTTCTTTAACAGAAGAGCTTAAATTCCTTCCATGTAAATGAAGGAAGTGGCACCTATGCCACCGTGTTCTTGTAAAGAATCGATGTGTTAACATAAAACGCTGGCTCATGTTGGTGTAGGGCAGAAACCAACACAGTACTGTCAAGCAATTATCCTCCAATTAAAAATGAATAAATTACAAAACATATAAAATGCTGTAAACAGTGATGGACACATAGTAGGTTTAATTTTTTTCTCCCTACCCTACACTTAAGCCATACTGAGGAACTTGTCACATTCCAATGAGCCTGAGAGAAACTAAACAGAGTATGTAAGTCAGTGTAACTATATACAGACATCTGCTTAGATGGAATTAAAATAAGGTTTGAAAATTGAGCACCAAACATTCACATTTCAGAGGAAAATCAGGGTAATATTAATAGTAGTGATAATTACAATGATAATAGCATCAATATATAAATATGTATTTTTATCATATACTAGATATTTTAAATGCATTATTCTGTTTATTCCTCACAGCCCTGCAAAGTTTTGCTGTTTCCATATGACAGATGAAGAAACTGAGCTTCAAAAAAGTTAGATGACTCATCTATGTTCATGCAGCGAGCAAGTTATAAAAACACAGCTTCATCTAACTCTAGAACACAAACTGTGAATCTCTATGCTAAAGGTCTAGGTAATCTTTATTTAATCAACAAACAGACATTTTGGTGCCTCCTATGTGACAACCTGTCTAGCTAATTCTGGTGGCTCAGTGGTCAAGGATCCGTCTGCCAATGCAGAGACACAGGAGACTCGAGATCGATCTCTGGGTTGGGAAGATCCTTGGAGTAGGAAACGACAACCCAATCCAGTATTTTTGCCTGGGAAATTCCATGGACAGAGGAGCCTGGAGGGCTACAGTCCATGGGGTCTCAAAAGAGTCAGACATGACTTAGTGGTTAAACAACAACAACAAACGTGTCCATTAACTCTTCAAAGTGTGAGGATACAGTGATGAAAACCAGGCAAAATTCCTTCTCTCAGAGTTATATTCTAAAGGACTGATCACTGAGCACTTATATAATACAAGTGTAATGTGAAACACTTCACAGGTTTTAAGTCATTTATTCACCAAGAAGACCCTGAAGCTTTACTACCTAAACTTTAAGGTAGTTTCAACCATAGTTCCCAGCAGAAGGGGCTTTAAAAGCCTGACACAAGCCACTTGTGCTTTTGATCTCTTGGGTTTTTTTTTTGACTCTCTGTCAGTAACTCTCAGTGTATGATCTTTGAATCAAATGCCTGCAACAACTGCCTGTTGAAATAAGAGATGTCTGGATCCCAACTTAAACACCTTATATTAAAATCTCTAGAGGTAAGATCCAGGGATCTATTTTTTAAACTGACTTCCCAAGTGATCTATGTCACGGAAGCCTGACTCTAGGGACAAGCGGCAAGAGGCTTTTTTCCCCCTCTGACCTAAGCCATCTCTTCTGTTTCCCCTTAACCAGCCTCATTGGCAAATAGCCTTCCAGAAAAGTAACGGGGTAATGTGTTATGAGACATTCTTTAAACCAGCATCTTGGCTGTACATTGGAATTGCTGGAAGGCTGTATCTCTCAGAGACCAGGCCACACTACAGACCATTTAGATCAGAATCTTGGGAGCAGGTGTCAGGTGTTGGCATTTTTTTAAAAGTCTCAGGTGAATTCTAATGGCACCAAAGTTGAAAGCTACTGCTCCAAAGAAATGCTTCTCATATTTGAATATACATACAGATCACCTATGGGTCTTACTAAAATGAAAATTCTGATTTGGGGAATCAGGAGATTCTGTATTGCAAACAAACTCCCAGGTGATGCTGAGGCTGCTGGTCCATGGGCCAGATCTGAAGTAGCAAGTCTCAAGGGTCTCTAAAATTATAAAAGATAACTTAGCAATTCCTTCAGTATAAAAGATTACTTAGCAATATGCTTCAGTATAATTTTGCACAAAGTAAGAGCTTAGTGATTATCTGTTGTATATTTAAAATGAATGTCTAAAACTTGACTACGATCTCCTCGAATATCAATGTCACATAATTCCATTATATAATAACGCTTAAAAATTACCCTCCTTCATATGCATGCATTTATGATAGGACTTCCAGAAATATACAAACTTCTTTCTTTAAAAAAATATTTTTTAAAAACTTATAGAAATTAGTTGCCTAATTCCTATTGCAATTAACTAATTGCTATTCCAATCTTGAAAGTCAAAGTTGCTCAGTTGTGTCTGACTCTTTGTGACTCCATGGATCCGACTCTTTGTGACTCCATGGACTATGCAGTCCGTGGAATTCTCCAGGCCAGAATACTGTAGTGGGTAGCCTTTCCCTATTCCAGGGGATCCTCCCAACCCAGGGATCGAACCCAGGTCTCCTGCATTACAAATGGATTCTTTACCAGCTGAGCCACAAGGGAAGCCTAAGAATAAGGGAGTGGGTAGCCTATCCCTTCTCAGTGGATCTTCCTGACCCAGGAATCAAACTGGGGTCTCCTGCATTGCAGGTGGATTCTTTACCAACTGAGCTATTAGGGAAGCCCATTCCAATCTTGCTTGAATGATTAACAAATGTGGTTTTAAAAACGGATGGCTTCCTTAAGCTTAACTATTGTTTTTATTAACTTAATCCATGTAATCGTACTGTATCAAATTCCTGGCTTTAAATCCAAGTGAAAACATGTAATAGAAAAATTTATCATGGGGACAAACATCACTGTCACTTACTTTTCCATTATTGACAAAAAGTTGAGAGAAGATGGAACAAAGATCATTTTCTGTTCAGTCAGGATCCCATCTATCAGCTTGTTTACCACTTCCTCAGGTTCCAGGGTGGGTCCCAAACTGAAACAGAAGTAGTCTTCAGAACCAAAACATTTCACTGAGCCTTCAGCTTTGGTTTGGTGCTAAACGAGTATGTTAAGTTACCATACAAACCATTACATAACTGACTTATAGTTAGCATCCAGCCCAACACAGGTGCTCAAAAATGGTATCTATTTTAGCAATAATAATAACAAAATAAAGCCACTTATTTAGCGCTTATAAGGGAATAGCAATTAGCCAAGATGGCAATGGTCAGTCTCTCTTGCCCCCCGCCCCCCGCCCCTCCCAATCCTCTTGCTCACGCCCCACATCCTGTAAACAATGACTCTGCATGGCTATGGAACAGCTGAGATTATTTATAGCACTGCACACACACATCATGATGTACTCACTTGGCCACATGCCATTGTTGTTCTGTATATCTATATAAGCACCACCTGAACAGCCCTTGCGGCTGCATCAGCCATCAGCAAATAAAGCATGTCTGTAGTTCCTAAGGCTCCTCGCATCTTCTTCCAGCTTCCTAGCTCACACCTTGCCTACCCTGGGTTCAGCAAACAGCAAGACAGTGCTTATTATGTACTGCATACTATGTTAAACATTCTACCCAGATCATCTCACTAAAGTTTTCCAACAACTCTACAAAGGGGAGATACTAGAGTCCTTATTTTGCAAATAAGAACTATAAGAATAACTAGGACTCAAATTAATTTCACTAGATTAGAACTGATAAATTTCATTTTAAAATTTCTAGAAGTCTTAGGAAAGAAGTCAGATTCCATAATATGTATTATTCTATTAAGACAGTTTAGTGAACCATTTCTGAAGAATCAGAAAAATTAAAACATAGGACTACGCCCAGCTCTAAGTCCTTGATCTCCATATGGAATCTTTATTAAGCCTTGTTTTAATTTTCAGCTTTGTTACTTAGCTCACGTTACATCTTTACTGTGTAATCATCCTGGCATATGTACTGCTGAGTAGATGCAGTCCCTAGAAAGTGACCTTGGTCATCTGGGTGTTGAAATAAGGGCACTTAGGCTGGAGTTGCACCAGAGTTGGTCCTGAGCTTTTAACATCTTATTAATGACTTAGAAACAAAAAGATGCATAATCAAATTTACTCACTAAATTGGCAAATGTCATCAAACTGGGTGACTAACATTTTGGGGGGCAGATTTTAACTGTGTGTGACTGGTTAAGTGGGACAAAATTAAACAAATTGAATGAGATTCTTTAGGAACAAATACAGAATAGCTCATTCAGAAAGAAGAAGACGTACCAAAGTAAGACTGGGACAACTGGAAAGTGTAGCATGTACTTAAAAGTGAACATGAGGGGACTTCCCTGACGGTCCAGTGGTTAAGAATCCACCTTCCAATGCAGGGGACATGAGTTCGATCCCTGGTAGGGGAGTTTAGATCTCAAATGCCTCTGAGTAACCCAGCCAGCACACCACAAGCAGACTGCCAAGCTCTAGGGCCAGTGCTCTGCAACAAGAGAAGCCCTCACACAGCGACAAAGATCCAGCACAGCCAAAAAAGAAAAAAAAAAAAAAAAGTGAGCATGATAACTGGATACATGAAGGAAAACAGAACTTAAATCACACGTGATATAATCTCTCATTCTCAGCATCGTGTTGTTGTTTAGTCGCTCAGTCGTGTCTGGACTCTTGTGACCCCATGGACTGTAGCCTGCCAGGCTCCTCTGTCCCTGGGATTTCCCAGGCGAGAGTACTGGAGTGGGCTGCCGTTTCCTTCTCTGGGGACCTTCTCAACCCAGGAATGGAACTCGCGTCTCCTGCACCGGCAGGTGGATTCTTTACCACTGAGCCACCAGGAAGTTCATTCTCAGAATAGGTCATTTATTAGAATCCTGGGTTTACCCCAGGACCCTGGTGCAACAATATTACATATGAAATGCAGAGGAAATGTAATAATGAAAGTGATGGATTTTGGCTCAATAGAGGCACCAATGAAAAGCAATGAGAACTTAAAGAAGACTAAGCAGTCCTTTAGCCTGTGGGATTAGCAGGTAAACAGTGCCAAGCAGGGGGATTCTAGAAACTGAAGGATGTTTATGCCTTGAAAAGTGTTGAGAGGGAAATCCAAGCATATTGCAACCAGGCTTCCGTATCCACAAGCTCCATCAAATCCCACAAACACCTGTGTAAACAGGACTGCACGTATTCATTCACACTGTGGCCTTGCTAACCTACCAATCCAGTGATGTTGGACTGACTGAACCTCTTAGTTACTTGATCTCTTTACCTAAGGTCTTAGCCTCTGCCAGAAGAATTTTCACTGAATTTAAAGACTGTCTAATAGCATGATATTAAAAAGACTGTAAGAAAAGCCTTCCAGAAAAAATTCAGTTTCTTGGCAAAATCAAACCTAAATCATTAAAATGTCAGTATATGGAAATACTTTTTCCTCAATAGTCTAATGTTAACAAGAGTTGCAAATCCTATTAAATAAATATAGATAATGGATTTTGTTGAAACTATTCAAAAACACTTCAGGCCTATCTGTTGGGATGGAGAAGACAAATGCATGTGGGATCTTAAGAATACTTAGGAAGAAAGTATTTTCAGGTAGAAGAACTACCTGAGTGGTTATCTAATTTCACCACTTAGGTAGCTGAGTAATTTGGGGGATGACATCTCTACTCTTCAAAATTGTTTGGTTTTGTACTTAATTGGAAAAAAGGACATAATGCAGTGGTACCAACTGACTCTCCAAGGGACAGAGTTATCAGTTTTGTAGCATTTTCAGATTCTATGATATGAATACTCCCAACATAGTCAATTTCAAGTTACCAGCATGGTGTCACCAAAGGAATATAAGTTGTCTTCTGCACTCCACAGATAATATGATGGTTAAATGGAAAATGTACATATAAATACTTATAGAGTTGTATTATACAAATGTTACTTGTCACCTTCTTATATAACAACTTTTTTATGGTACTAGCCAATGAAAAACTAATTATTTTTCTGCATGCGCTAAGTCACTTCAGTCGTGTCTGATTCTTTCCAACCCTATGGACTGTAGCCTGCCAGGTTCCTCTGGCCACGGGATTCTCTGGGCAAGAATACTGGAGTGGGTTGCCATTCCCTCCTCCAGGGGATCTTCCTAACCCATGGATTGAACCTGAATCTCTTACATCTCCTGCATTGGCAGGCGGGTTCTTTACCACTAGTACCACCTGAGAAGCCCAATCTTTCTGTGGAACCCACAAAAGCTAAATTTTTAGAGAAAATAAATTTTGTTATATATATTACACATAGGAGAGTAGACATTTTAAAACAATGTATCAGAGCATCCAATTATTCTTGACAAATAAATCCAGATTATGTGGCATTGTTTATATCACTAATGGAAAAGAAAAACATATTTAAGGCAAATGCATTTAATTTAAAAGTATTCATATACCTAATAATAATGCCCCCAAATATATGAAGCAAAAAGTGACATAATTGAAGAGAGATATGGACAGTTTGAAAATAAGAGCTGGAGACATTAATCCTACTTTCAACAATGGATTGAACAAATACACAGACGATCAGCAAGAAAGGACTTCCCTGGCGATCCAGGGGTTGGGACTCTGCTTCTACTGCCAGAGGCCTGGGTTCTATCGCTGGTCAAGGAACTATTATCTCACAAGCCATGAGGTGCAGCCAAAAATTAAAAACAAAAATCTCAAATCAATAACCTAACTTCCCAACTGAAGAATCCAGAGAAAAGAACTGACTCTAAAGCAAACAAAATAAAGGAAATAATAAAAATTAAAGCAGACATAAATGAGAGAACAGATAACAATAGAGTCAATAAAACCGAAAGCTGGCTCTTTGAAAAGATCAACAAAACTGACAAACCTTTTTCGAACCACGAAAAAAAGAGAAAGAGAAACCATTGAAATCAAGAATAAAACTGAGTTCATTACTGAGTTCACTACTACTAATCTTACAGAAATAAAAGGGACTATGAAAATATGATGAATAACTATATGTCAAGATTAGATAAGCTAGATTAAATGTACAAATTCCCAGGAACACACAAAGCACCAAAACTAACACAAGAAGGAATAGAAAACATGAGTAGCGTGTTAATAAAAGATCTTTAACAAAAGATTTAACAAAAGTAATCAAAAAACTCCCAGCAAAGACCAGCACTAGAGGGCTTCATGATGAACTCTACTGGAGTTTAAAGAATTAACACCAGTCCTTCTCAAAGTCTTTCCAAAGACAAGAGGAGAGAACTCTTCTCAACTCATCCTATGAGGCCAGAATAACCCTGTTACTAAAGCCAGAGAAAGATATCACTAGAAAACTACTACCAATATCTCTTCTGAATACAGATGCAAATATACTCAACAAAATACCATCAAATCAAATATAGCAATAAGTTAATGTAATATGCCATATTAATAGAATGAAGGATAAGCCCACATGATCATCTCAATATGCATGGAAAAAGCATTTAACAAAATCTAACAGTCTTTCATGAAAAAAAATCACTCACCAACCCAGGAACTTAAGGGAACTTCCTTAACCTTATTTTTCTAAGCATTTGTACAAGGCAGTCTGATCTGTATAACCAGAGTGAAACAGAGAAGATAATAGGAGTTATTAAACATGAAAAGATGACTGTGAGCCTTTCTGATAATCAAAAATATACAATCACATAGAAGCGCTGTCTTTTCCTATCATAGTGGCCAAGACTAACAGCGCTGGATCACTGAAAAAGCAAGAGGGTTCCGAAAAACATCTACTTCTGCTTTATTGACTATGCCAAAGCCTTTGACTGTGTGGATCACAATAAACTGTGGAAAATTCTGAAAGAGATGGGAATACCAGACCACCTGACCTGCCTCTTGAGAAACCTGTATGCAGGTCAGGAAGCAACAATTAGAACTGGACATGGAACAACAGACTGGTTCCAAATAGGAAAAGGAGTATGTCAAGGCTGTATATTGTCACCCTGCTTATTTAACTTCTATGCAGAGTACATCATGAGAAATGCTGGGTTGGAGGAAGCACAAGCTGGAATCAAGATTGCTGGGAGAAATATCAATAACCTCAGATATGCAGATGACACCACCCTTATGGCAGAAAGTGAAGAAGAACTAAAGATCCTCTTGATGAAAGTGAAAGAGGAGAGTGAAAAAGTTGGATTAAAGCTCAACATTCAGAAAACTAAGATCATGGCAGCTGGTCCCATTACTTCATGGCAAATGGATGGGGAAACAATGGAAACAGTGGCTGACTTAATTTTGGGGGGCTCCAAAATCACTGCAGATGGTGACTGCAGCCATGAAATTAAAAGATGCTTGCTCCTTGGGAGAAAAGTTATGACCAACCTAGTTCAGTTCAGTTTAGTCACTCAGTCGTGTCTGACTCTGTGACCCTAGGAACTGCAGCACGCCAGGCCTCTCTGTCCATCACCAACCCCCGGAGTCCACCCAAACCCATGTCCATTGAGTTGGTGATGCCATCCAACCATCTCATCTTCTGTCGTCCCCTTCTCCTCCTGCCCTCAATCTTTCCCAGCATCAGGGTCTTTTCTAGACAGCATATTAAAAATCAGAGACTTTACTCTGCCAGCAAAGGTCCATCTAGTCAGGGGTATGGTTTTTCCAGTAGTCATGTATGGATGTGAGAGTTGGACTACAAAGAAAGCTGAGCGCAGAAGAATTGATGCTTTTGAACTGTTGTTTTGGAGAAGACTCTTGAGAGTCCCTTGGACTGCAAGGAGGTCCAACCAGTCCATCCTAAAGGAGATCAGTCCTGGGTGTTCATTGGAAGGACGGATGTTGAAGCTGAAACTCCAATACTTTGGCCACCTGATGCAAAGAGCTGACTCATTTGAAAAGACCCTGATGCTGGGAAAGATTGAGGGTGGGAGGAGAAGGGGACGACAGAGGATGAGGTGGTTGGATGGCATCACCGACGCAATGGACATGAGTTTGGGTAAACTCTGGGAGTTGATGATGGACAGGGAGGCCTGGCGTGATGCGGTTTGTGGGGTTGCAAAGAGTCGGACACGACTGAGTGACTGAACTGAACTGAACTGAATATTCAAAGTTGGCAAAGGTGAGAGGAATGGACACTTTATACCCTGCCAGTGGGAGGATAAATTAAAACAATCCTTCAGGACGGTAATCTAATATATCAATCAAAAGTAAGTTCCTACTTTTTGACCCAATAATTTGTTTCAAAAAAATAATTATAATAAGATGGTTGAATGTTCGCTGCAGCATTATTTACAACAGCTAGGACAGGGAGGCATCCTAGATGTCCATCAGTAGATGAAAGGATAAAGAAGCTGTAGTACCGATGCACACGGAATATTACTCAGCCATAAAAAGGAATGCATTTGAATGAGTGCTAACGTGGTGGATGAACCTAGGGCCTATTATACTGAACGAAGTAAGTCAGAAAGAGAAGAACAAATATCATATATTAACACATACATATGGAATCTGGAAAGATGGTACTGATGAGCCTATTTGCAGGGCAGCAACGGAGATGCAAACATAGAGAACAGACATGGACACTGGGGAGGGGGTAAGAAGGAGACGCTGTGACGAATGGAGAAAGTAGCATGAAAACATATACACTAACATATGTAAGACAGACAGTAGGAATTTGTTATGTGACTCACGGAACTCAAACCAGGCCTCCGTGACAACCTAGAGTCGGGGGATGGGATGGGAGGTGGGAGGGAGGCTCAAGAGGGAGCGGCCATATGTATACTATGGCTGATCCATGTTGATGTACAGCAGAAACCAACAAATTTGTAATTATCGTTCAATTAAAAATAAAGAAACAAATAAAAACAAGGGAAAAGAAAAAAATAAGATGGTTGGAAAGGCAAGCAAAGATACACACACACTTACATATATACATGTGAATATATAAACGCATATGTATACATGCACACAAAAATATGCATTTATTGCAATAACGAAAGATTTGAGATCTAAATGTCCCTCAACAGAGAAAATTACATCCAAGGATCATTAGGCTAACATTAAAAAGAATAATGTGAGACTTCCCTGGCAGGCCAGCCATTAAGACTCTGAGTTTCCACTGTAGGGGGTATGGGTAGGATTCCTGGTCTGGGGACAAAGAACCCACATGCCACACAGTGTGGCCAAAAATAAAAATAAAGAAACAGTAAGGTAAGAAAAAGGAGGAGAAAGGTAGCTCTTTGGGCTTCCCTGGTGGCTCAGACGGTAAAGACTCTGCCTGCAATGCAGGACACCAGGCTTCGATCCCTGGAGTAGGGCATGGCTACCCACTCTCATATTCTTGCCTAGAGAATCCGGTGAACAAAGGAGTCCAGCGGGCTATAGATCTTGGGGTTGCAAAGAGTCGGACATGACTGAGCACATGCACACAAGTTAGCTCTTTATATATCAACACAGAAAGCTAACAGCAGCATATTGTTATCAGCAAGGTAGCTTATATAAATAGTATGTATGTTTCCATGTACCAGAAAAAGGAAATCAATTAGGAAGTGTAGACGCTTTAAAAGCAATGAAGCTATTTCCAATGAAACAATATACATTTTAAAATTAATGATTCTTGGGGAAAAACTTCAATGAAAAATTATGTTGAAAAAAGAAAGCTAGGAATAGAGCGGCATTTGGAGTCAGGGACCCCGGAAAGAATTCCAGTCTGCCATTCTGGGACTGCGGAACCTTGGGGAATTCTCTTAACTTCTCCAAGTTTCAGTTTCTTTGTCCATAACATGGGCAGATTGTTAAAAGGATTAGAGTTGGGGGAGGAAACCTATGGTGTGGATCCAAGTCAAGTTCTCCCGTCTCAAAGATCAGAGGTAATTTATGTCAGGTATGTAGACCTAGTAGGGTACCTGGTATTTCGTAGGCTTTCAATGAAAGGTGGAAAAGTGAAAGCTGCTCAGTTGTATCTGACTCTTTGTGACCCTGTGGACTGTAGCCCGCCAGTCTCCTCTGTCCATGGAATTCTCCAGGCAAGAATACTGGAGTGGGTAGCCATTCCCTTCTCCAGGGGATCTTCCCAACCCAGGGATCAGACACAGGTCTCCCGCACTGCAGGTGGATTCTTTACCGTCTGAGCCACCAGGGTACCTTGTATTTAGTAGGCTTTCAATAAAGGCTTTTAATAAGATGATTTCTTGATATCCAAGTGTATTTATTTTTTAATTAACTGATTTATTTATTTTTGGCTGTGCTGGGTCTTCATTGTTGTGAGGGTTTTTTTCTCTAATTGCAGAGAGCAAGGACTCCTCTCTAGTTGTGGTGGTCGGACTTCTCATTGCAGTGGCTTCTCTTGTTGCGGAGCACGGGCTCTGGGGTTTGTGGGCTCAGTAGTTGTGGCTCTGGGGCTCTAGAGCACAGGCTCAACAGCTGTGGTGCATGGGTTTAGCTGCTCTGAGGCATGTGGGTCTCCCGAGATCAGAAATGGAACCTGTGTCTCCTACATTGGCAGGTGGATTCCTTACCACTGAGCCACCGAGGAAGCCTAATAACCAAGTTTATTTAGCAAAAATAACTGTTAGCTGTCAAAACACTTACTTGGAGCACCTGGTTACACTTAATTTCAATAAACCTCAGATTATGCTACATTATAACCCTCACAGTAAAACAGTTTCTTTGCAGTGTGTTAGATATGTAAATATAATAACCAATAAGCTACATCTTTGATGTGCCTTAAAAGAGAATTTAAGTTCCAACATTAATATAAAACAAATTATTCTGAACTGGTCCCTTAGAGGAGGATTGCTTCCTTTTTTCTCAAAGGCTTGTCCCTCTGCAAAAAAAGGAAATTTCAATCTGAAACTCAGTTCTGCCAATTACAGTCAAGTTACTTGATCTCTCTAAGCAAAGTACTGTTGATGAGGTTTAAGAAAACTAGAGATTTTATTTAGTGTTCAAAATACAAACTGAAGTAAGAATTTTTCTGTCCTCTAATTAGAGCTCTGCTGGAGCAAGCAGCGGTTGTGTGATGCTGGAGCGAGTTTGGGCAGCATAGTTTGGCCCAAGGTAAATAGCAGGAACACAGCTCCACCCATCAACAGAAAACGGGATTAAAGATTTACTGAGCATGGCCTTGCCCATAAGAGTAAGACAGTTTTCCTCACAGCCAATCCCTCTCATCAGGAATCTTCCATAAGTCTCTTATCCTTCTCCAGCAGAGGGCAGACAGACTGAAAATCACAATCACAGAAAACTAACCAATCTGATCACATGGACGACAGCCTAATCGAACTCAATGAAACTATGAACCATGCCATGTAGGGCCACCCAAGACAGACGGGTCATGGTGGAGAGTTCTGACAAAATATGGTCTACTGGAGAAGGGAATGGCAAACCACTTCAGTATTCTTGCCTTGAGAACCCCATGAACAGTATGAAAAGGTAAAATGATAGGACACTGAAAGAGGAACTCCCCAGGTCAGTAGGTGCCCAATATGCTACTGAAGATCAGTGGAGAAATAACTCCAGAAAGAATGAAGAGACAGGGCCAAAGCAAATACAACTCCCAGTTGTGGATGTGACTGGTGATGGAAGCAAGGTCCGATGCTGTAAAGAGCAATATTGCATAGGAACTTGGAATGTTAGGTCCATGAATCAACAGGAGATGGCAAGAGTGAACATCAACATGTTAGGAATCAGTGAACTAAAATGGACTGGAATGGGTGAATTTAACTCAGATGACCATTATATCTACTACTGTGGGCAAGAGTCCCTTGGAAGAAATGGAGTAGCCATCATGGTCAACAAAAGACTCTGAAATGCAGTACTTGGATGCAATCTCAAAAACAACAGAATGATCTCTGTTCGTTTCCAAGGCAAAGCATTCAATATCACAGTAATCCAAGTCTATGCCCTGACCAGTGATGCAGAAGAAGCTGAAGTTGAACGATTCTATGAAGACCTACAAGACCTTTTAGAACTAACACCCAAAAAAGATGTCCTTTTCATTATAGGGGACTGGAATGCAAAAGTAGGAAGTCAAGAAACATCTGGAGTAACAGGCAAATTTGGCCTTGGAATACGGAATGAAGTAGGGCAAAGGCTAGCAGAGTTCTGCCAAGAGAACGCACTGGTCATAGCAAACACCCTCTTCTAAAAACACAGAAGACTCTACACATGGACATCACTAGATGGTCAACACTGAAATCATATTGATTATATTCTTTGCAGCCAAGGTCAGCAAAAACAAGAGTGGGAGCTGACTGTGGCTCAGATCATAAACTCCTTATTGCCAAATTCAGACTTAAGTTGAAGAAAGTAGGAAAACCACTAGACTATTCAGGTATGACCTAAGTCAAATTCCTTATGATTATACAGCAGAAGTAAGAAATAGATTTAAGGGACTAGATCTGATAGAGTGCCTGATGAATTATGGACAGAGGTTCATGACATTATACAGGAGACAGGGATCAAAACCATCCCCAAGAAAAAGAAATGCAAAAAAGCAAAACGGCTGTCTGGGGAGGCCTTACAAATGGCTGTGAAAAGAAGAGAAGCAAAAAGCAAAGGAGAAAAGGAAAAATATACCCATTTGAATGCACAGTTCCAAAGAAAAGCAAGGAGAGATAAGAAAGCCTTCCTCAGTGATCAGTGCAAAGAAATAGAGGAAAACAATAGAATGGGAAAGACTAGACATCTCTTCAAGAAAATTAGAGATACCAAGGGAACATTTCATGCAAAGATGGGCTCAATAGAGGACAGAAATGGTATGCACCTAACAGAAGCAGAAGATATTAAGAATAGGTGGCAAGAATACACAGAAGAACTGTACAAAAAAGATCTTCACGACCCAGATAATCACGATGGTGTGATCACTCACCTAGAGCCAGACATCCTAGAATGTGAAGTCAAGTGGGCCTTAGGAAGCATCACTATGAACAAAGCTAGTGGAGGTGATGGAATTCCAGTTGAGCTATGTCAAATCCTAAAAGATGATGCTGTGAAAGTGCTGCACTCAATATGTCACCAAATTTGGAAAAGGCAGCAGTGGCCACAGGACTGGAAAAAGTCAGTTTTCATTCCAATGCCAAAGAATGCTCAAACTACTGCACAATTGCACTTATCTCACACACTAGAAAAGTAATGCTCAAAATTCTCAAAGCAAGTCTTCAACAGTACATGAACCATGAACTTCCAGATGTTCAAGCTGGTTTTAGAAAAGGCAGGGGAACCAGAGGTCAAATTGCCAACATCTGTTGGAACATCGAAAAAGCAAGAGAGTTCCAGAAAAACATCTATTTCTGCTTTATTGACTATGCCAAAGCCTTTGACTGTGTGGATCACAACAAACTGTGGAAAATTCTGAAAGAGATGGGAATACCAGATCACCTGATCTGCCTCATGAGAAATCTGTATGCAGGTCAGGAAGCAACAGTTAGAATTGGACATGGAACAACAGACTGGTTCCAAATCGGGAAAGGAGTACAGCAAGGCTGTATATTGTCACCCTGCTTATTTAACTTGTATGCACAGTACATCATGAGAAACACTGGCCTGGATGAAGTACAAGCTGGAATCAAGATTGCTGGGAGGAATATCAATAACCTCAGATATGCAGATGACACCACCCTTATGGCAGAAAGTGAAGAAAAACAAAAGAGCCTCTTGATGAAAGTGGAAGAGGAGAGTGAAAAAGCTGGCTTAAAGCTCAATATTCAGAAAACGAAGATCATGGCATCTGGTCCCATCACTTCATGGGAAATAGATGGGGAAACAGTGGAAACAGTGGCAGACTTTATATTTTGGGGCTCCCAAATCACTGCAGATGGTGACTGCAGCCATGAAATTAAAAGACGCTTACTCCTTGGAAGGAAAGCTATGACCAACCTAGACAGCATATTAAAAAGCAGAGACATTACTTTGTCAACCAAGGTCCGTCTAGTCAAGGCTATGGTTTTTCCAGTAGTCATGTATGGATGTGAGAGTTGGACTATAAAGAAAGCTGAATGCCGAAGAATTGATGCTTTTGAACCGTGGTGTTGGAGGACTCTTGAGAGTCTCTTGGACTGCCAGGAGATCCAATCAGTGAATCCTAAAAGAAATCAGCCCTGAACATTCTTTGGAAAGACTGATGTTGAAGTTGAAACTTCAGTACTTTGGCCACCTAATGTGAAGAGCTGACTCATTGGAAAAGACCCTGATGCTGGGCAAGATTGAAGGTGGAAGGAGAAGGGAACGACAGAGGATGAGATGGTTGGATGGCAGCACCAACTCAATGGACATGAGTCTGAGTAAACTCCGGGAGTTGGTGATGGACAGGGAGGCCTGGAGTGCTGCGTTCCATGGGGTTGCAAAGAGTCGAATAAGACTGAGCGACTGAACTGAACCGAACTGAATTGAAACTCAGTTTCTACATTAAACCCAACTTCACCTTTGGCATCCTAACATCAGCTTATCTTCAAGGGAATTTGTGTGGCAGGACAAGCCCCAGACCCTTCCTTAGTTAGGTTATATCCTCGATCAGGCTAGAATCAGGTTGACTTCTATTTAAACTTCCCCTTACCACCCGCTAAGGCAAATGTCCCAGTTATTTTTAGTTGTACTAGCAGAGTTTTGCCAGCAGAGGTCACCCTTGCCATCATGAATGCCAGCTTTCCTCAGGCTTATTCTGGAGGCAAGGGTAAAAAATTCAATTACAATGCAAATATATATACAATGTCTGTGTTTAACTGCTAAAAGACAGTCTAAGTGATAAGCTTGACTCAAATATATTATTTTAGTGTCTAAATACTGGCAAACTTTATCTTGAAGATAAAACACTCTCCTCTACCTTTGAGAATACCTTTCAGTTTTAGTGAACTTTAAAAAATTATTTCCTATTGAGATATAATTTACCTATTATATAAGTTTGTGTACAACTAGCTGATTTGATATATTTATATATTGCCATATGACTGCCACCTTAGCATTAGGTAATACTTCTATCTCATTACATATTTATTTCTGTTTTGTGATGGGAACATTTAAAATCTAACTTTTAAGCAACTTTGAATTTTGTAAATACAGTATTGCTGCCCTTGGGCTTCGTGGGAGGCTCAGTGGTAAAGAATTCACCTGCCAAGCAGGAAATGAGGATTTGATCCCTGGGTCTGGGAGATCCCCTGGAGAAGGAAAAGGCAACCCACTCCAGTATTCTTGCCTGGAGAATCCCATAGACAAAGGAGCCTGGCAGGCTGCAGTCCCTGGGGTCACAAAGAGTTGGACATGAATTAGTGGCTAAACAACACTAATAACTTGTTGTCTATAATCATAATGCTGAGGGAACAAGCAGTTTACTTACTGCTTCTAGAATCTCATGTGTAATATATGCCAGTTATATGAAATTTAGACATTTAATCTGTACAAAAGGAGATGTCTGTGCTTCCCTGGTGGCTCAGATGGTAAAGAATCTGCCTGCAATGCAGAAGACCTGGGTTCAATCCCTGCATCAGAAAGATCCCCTGGAGAAGGAAATGGCAACCCACTCCAGTATTCTTGCCTGGAGAATCCCATGGACAAAGAAGCCTGGCGGGCTACAGTCCATGGGATCACAGAGTCAGACATGACTGAGTTACTATCACTTTCATTTTCAAAGAGATGTCCAAAAGAATGTTCTTCAAAATGTTAAAAATAGTCTTCACTGGATAGAGGGTTTAAATGAAATGGAAAAAAAATTTATTTGTATTTTTCTGTATGTTGGAATTTTTTTTAAAGTAACCATTTTTGTAAACCATGTTTACAAAAATATTAAAGCTATTCTCAAAGACAGGAAACATTAAAAATTAACCTCAGTGCCAATCCTTTGTAATTTTATTTTCTAACCAAGAAAAGATTTTGATCTGGTACTTATTTTGAAAAGATTCTGATCTGTTACTAATTTTGGGCGGCACTGGAGCGGCCAAAAGGAGATACCCCACGTCCAAGGTCAGTAGTGGTGGCCGTGAGGAGATACCCCAAGTCCAAGATAAGGAGCAGCGGCTGCACTTTCCTGGAGCAGCTATGAAGAGATACCCCAAGTCCAAGGTAAGAGAAACCCTAGTAAGACAGTAGGCACTGAGAGAGGGCATCAGAGGGCAGACTGAAACCATAATCACAGAAAACTAATCAATCTAATCACATTGACCATAGGGCCACCCAAGATGGAGGGGTCACGGTGGAGAGGTCTGACAGAAGGTGGTCCACTGGAGAAGGGAATGGCAAACCACTTTAGTGTTCTTGGCTTGAACACTGAACCCCATGAACAGTATGAAAAGGCAAAATGATAGGATACTGAAAGAGGAACTCCCCAGGTCGGTAGGTGCCCAATATGCTACTGGAGATCAGTGGAGAAATAACTCCAGAAAGAATGAAGAGACGGAGCCAAAGCAAAAACAACACCCAGCTGTGGATGTGACTGGTGATAGAAGCAAGGTCTGATGCTGTAAAGAGCAATATTGCATAGGAACCTGGAATGTTAGGTTCACGAATCAAGGCAAATTGGAAGTGGTCAAACAAGAGATGGCAAGAGTGAATGTCGACATTCTAGGAATCAACGAACTGAAATGGACTGGAATGGGTGAAATTTAACTCAGATGACCATTATATCTACTACTGTAGGCAGGAATCCCTTAGAAGAAATGGAGTAGCCATCATGGTGAACAAAAGACTGAAATGCAGTACTTGGATGCAATCTCAAAAACGACAGAATGATCTCTGTTCGTTTCCAAGGCAAACCATTCAATATCATGGTAATCCAAGTCTATGCCCCAACCATTAACGCTGAAGAAGCTGAACGGTTCTATGAAGACCTACAAGACCTTTTAGAAAGTGAAGTTGCTCAGTTGTGTCTGACTCTTTGCGACCCCATGGACTGGAGCCCACCAGGCTTGTCTGTCCATGGAATTGTCCAGTCAAGAACACTGGAGTGGGTTGCCATTTCTTTCTCCAGGGGATCTTCCTGACTCAGGATTGAACCTGGGTCTCCTGCATTGCAGGCAGACGCTTTATGGTCTGAGCCACCAGGAAAGCCTTCAAGACCTTTTAGAACTAACACCCAAAAAAGATGTCCTTTTCATTATAGGAGACTGGAATGAAAAAGTAGGAAGTCAAGAAACATATGGAGTAATAGGCAAATTTGGCCTTGAAGTACAAAATGAAGCAGGGCAAAGGCTAGTAGAGTTTTGCCAAGAGAACACACTGGTCATAGCAAACACCCTCTTCCAACCACACAAGAGAAGACTCTACACACAGACGTCACCAGATGGCCAACACCGAAATCAGACTGATTATATTCTTTGCAGCCAAAGATGGAGAAGCTCTATACAGTCAGCAAAAACAAGACCAGGAGCTGACTGTGGCTTAGATCATGAGCTCCTTATTACCAAATTCAGACTTAAATAGAAGAAAGTAGGGAAAACCACTAGACCATTCAGGTATGACCTACATCAAATCCCTTACGATTATACAGTGGAAGTGAGAAATAGATTTAAGGGACTAGATCTGAAAGAGTGCGTGGTGAACTATGGACGGAGGTTCATGACATTGTACAGGAGACAGGGATCAAAACCATCCCCAAGAAAAAGAAATGCAAAAAAGCAAAATGGCTGTCTGAGGAGGCCTTACAAATAGCTGTGAAAAGAAGAGAAGCAAAAAGCAAAGGAGAAAAGGAAAGATATAAGCATCTGAATGCAGAGTTCCAAAGAATAGCAAGGAGAGATAAGAAAGCCTTCCTCAGTGATCAGTGCAAAGAAATAGAGGAAAACAATAGAATGGGAAAGACTAGACATCTCTTCAAGAAAATTAGAGATACCAAGGGAACATTTCATGCAAAGATGGGCTCAATAAAGGACAGAAATGGTATGCACCTAACAGAAGCAGAAGATATTAAGAAAAGGTGGCAAGAATACACAGAAGAACTGTACAAAAAAGATCTTCACGACCCAGATAATCACGATGGTGTGATCACTCACCTAGAGCCAGACATCCTGGAATGTGAAGTCAAGTGGGCCTTAAGAAGCATCACTATGAACAAAGCTAGTGGAGGTGATGGAATTCCAGTTGAGCTATGTCAAATCCTAAAAGATGATGCTGTGAAAGTGCTGCACTCAATATGTCACCAAATGTGGAAGAGGCAGCAGTGGCCACAGGACTGGAAAAGGTCAGTTTTCATTCCAATCCCAAAGAAAGGCAATGCCAAAGAATGCTCAAACTACTGCACAATTGCACTCACCTCACAAAGCTAGTGAGATGAGTAAATTTGGAGCTAGTAAAGTAATGCTCCAAATTCTCCAAGCCAGGCTTCAGCAAAACGTGAACCGTGAACTTCCAGATGTTCAAGCTGGTTTTAGAAAAGGCAGAGGAACCAGAGGTCAAATTGCCAACATGCGCTGGATCGTCGAAAAAGCAAGAGAGTTCCAGAAAAACATCTATTTCTGCTTTATTGACTATGCCAAAGCCTTTGACTGTGTGGATTACAGTAAACTGTGGAAAATTCTGAAAGAGATGGGAATACCAGACCACCTGACCTGCCTCTCGAGAAATCCGTATGTAGGTCAGGAAGCAACAGTTAGAACGGGACATGGAACAACAGACTGGTTCCAAATAGGAAAAGGAGTTCGTCAAGGCTGTATATTGTTACCCTGCTTATTTAACTTATATGCAGAGTACATCATGAGAAATGCTGAGCTGGATGAAGCACAAGTTGGAATCAAAATTGCCGGGAGAAATATCAATAACCTCAGATATGCAGATGACACCACCCTTACGGCAGAAAGTGAAGAACTAAAGAGCCTCTTGATGAAAATGAAAGAAGAGAGTGAAAAAGTTGGCTTAAAGCTCAACATTCAGAAAACTAACATCATGGCATCCGGTCCCATCACTTCACGGAAAATAGATGGGGAACAGTGGAAACAGTGGCAGACTTTATTTTGGGGGGCTCGAAAACACGGCAGATGGTGACTACAGCCATGAAATTAAAAGACGTTTACTCCTTGGAAGAAAAGTTATGACCAACCTAGACAGCATATTAAAAAGCAGAGACATTATTTTGTCAATAAAGGTCCATCTAGTCAAGGCTATGGTTTTTTCAGTAGTCATGTATGGATGTGAGAGTTGGACTATAAAGAAAACTGAGCGGAGAAGAATTGATGCTTTTGAACCGTGGTGTTGGAGAAGACACTTGAGCCTCCCTTGGACTGCAAGGAGATCCAACCAGTCCATCCTAAAGATCAGTCCTGAGTGTTCATTGGAAGGACTGATGTTGAAGCTGAAACTCCAATACTTTGGCCACCTGATGTGAAAAGCTGACTCATTGGAAAAGACCCTGATGCTGGGAAAGATTGAAGGCAGGAGGAGAAGGGATGACATAGTTGGATGTCATCACTGACTCAATGTCGTGAGTCTGGGTAAACTCCGGGAGTTGGTGATGGACAGGGAGGCCTGGCATGCTGCGGTCCATGGGGTTGCAAAGAGTCAGACACGACTGAGAGACCGAACTGAACTGAACTTATTTGAAGGATGATCTCTAGGTTACCAAAGGAAAGGTTTTTTTTCTTTTAACACTGGTACTGGTCACCTCTATCAGAATTACTTATGATGTGGGACTTTCCTGGAGGTCCAGTGGCTAAGACTCTGAATTCCCAATGCAGGGGCCTGGGTTCAATCCTGGACCAGGGAACTAGATCCTACAGCTAAGAGTTTGCATGATGCAACAAAGGAGGAAGATCCCACGTGACACAAGTAAGATCTAGCACAGCCAAGTAAATGCATAAATATTTTTTTAAAAATAAAAAAAGAACTAATTATGATGCTTGTTAAATATACAGGCTCCCTGCCCCACCATTACTCTATCCCGACCAAAATGAAGAAATGCACAACTCTGGGGGTGGGACCCCTGCATGGTTCCCAGTACTCCTAGAGAAAGGTATAAGTACTGAAGTCTGAGAACCACCACCCAAGCGAAGAAAAAAGGAAGGCTAAGCAACTTCACTGTGTCATTCACATCTGTTTATATACATTCTCTCTCTTTCTCTATATGTTCCCATAGTCTACAGAAGCTGAAACTGAGATGAGCTAAGGGCCTCGAATATGAGATGTTTTAAGGATTAAAATATTTAGGAAAACCTATAGAATGGTTGATAGTCATAGCAACCACCAATCCTTCTGTCTCCATTTTTGCCTCAACTTACCTGGTACTTGGGTTTTTGATGAAGCCGGTGTTTATGAAATTAGGGCAGAGACATGTTGTTTTGACTCCGGTTCTTTTTAAGGCACTCAATTCTTCAGTCAGAGCTTTATGAAATCCAACAGCAGCAAACTTGCTTGAACTGAAAATAAACAGAGTTCATAAAATAATTCAAGAAAGCGGCTTCATCTATTTAACTCAGATGTCTGTTTTCCTTAGTTAAGTGTGGTGCTCTGCCAAACAGCATGGGCAACATCTGAATCTCAGGCCTGGCCAGGACCCGCTGAATTAGAATCTGCATTCTGGATGACCCTCGGGCAAACTGGTAGGCACAGTAAAGTCTCAGAGGGCTTCCCAGGTGGCTCAGCACTGAAGAACTCGCCTGCCAATGTAAGAGACGTGGGTTCGATCCCTGGGTTGGGAAGATCTCCTGGAGAAGGAAATGGCAACCCACTCCAGCATTCTTGCCTGGAAAGTTCCATGGACAGAGGAGCCTGGCAGGCTACAGTCCAGGCGGTTACAAAAGAGTCGGACACACTAGCAACTAAAACAGCAAATAACAGCTAAGTCTAAGAAAGAAGCATTTACTGCATCTCAGCATTTATCAGAGAACTGACTAGGCTTAAATGTCTTGTTAAGAAAATTGGTAGGGTGCTTGTTTTTGTTGTTGCTGTTTCCCTAAAATGTAATGTCACTATAGGCTGTTCATTATTTACTACAACATGTCATGGAATTTATTGGGAAATTCTCCTGGATAAGTCCTGTTCTTCCTTTAAGTCTTAGCTTGACTTCCTCAAATATGCATTTCCGAAACCCTAGTCTAAATTATTTCCCCATCATACAGTAATCTTCAGTTTTCCATGAAGCACATCTTGAATTTGTAATTAAATATTCATTTGGATGAATTTTTTAAATGTCTAACCCCATACCTTCTCTATAATAATCTCTATGACTGTTTTGCTCTCCAGTGAATCCCCAGGGCTTGGCACAGTGCTTGGCCTATAATTGGTGTTCAGTAAATATTTTTCAAGTGAATAAATCAAAATGTAAAGCAATTCTTATCATCATAGTGCCTTCATTTGGAAAGAGAAGGAAATTTTCCGTATTTTAAATGGACATTAGTTTTCCAACTAGGCTTTTAGAGAAAGTAGCATTACTGAAAAATATAAAATCACATACCATATAATTCACTCACTTAGGAATACAATTCAATGGGTTTTAGAATATTATTTTATTAATTAAAAAAATTACACAAAATATTTTTAATATAAAATTTACAATTTTAATTATGTTTAAGTGTATAATTCAGTACCATTAATTACTAGATAGATTGCTTTTCTCTAAGCCTGTACAGATCAGCAATTATACAAAGCAAATTCTTGCCAATTAACCTGTGCTTTGGAAAACAGAAAGCTGTGGAAAGTTCTCTTTTATCCTTTTTTTCCTGAAGCTTAGACATTTATTGAAGGCTTAAAAGAAAGATTGCTAGATTCAATTACATAAAATGTAAATCTTCTGTACACAACAGAAACAAAAATAATCGTATCTAAAATTGATTACTATATGCCAGACACTGACCTCAGTTATTCAGATGCATTATTTGATTTAATCCCTTAACAATAATTCTGTGAAACCGATACTATTATGATATCTATTTCCCAAAAAAGAAACTTAGGTAGAGGTGGAATTATAGAACTTGACCAAAGACAAAAAACAAAGTGGTGGAATTAGGCTTTAAATTTGGGCAGCAAATCAGACCTCTAATATGATATAGTCGAAACTTACATCAGCTCCGAACCAAGCTAACGGCTTCCCAGGTGGCACCAGTGGTAACGAATCTGCCTGCCAGTGCAGGAGATGTAAGAGACGCGGGTTTGATCCTTGGGTGGGGAAGACCCCCTGGAGAAGGAAATGACAACCCACTCCAGTATTCTTGCCTGGGAAATTGACTTAGTGACTAAACAAAAACAACAACAACCAAGTTAAGAGGTAAATGACAAACTGGTAAAGCATTTGCAACTTATAGGACAAGGATTAGGGTGACATAAGAATTAGGTGAATAAAGGACAATTTTTATAAATGAATGAACATGCTCAGTCATGTCTGACCCATTTTACGATCCCATGGATTGTAGCCTGCCAGGCTCCTCTGTCCAGGCAAGAATACTGGATTGGGTTGACATTCCCTTCTCCAGGGCAAGATCCCTAACTCAGGGATCGAACCCACATCTCCTGCATTGGCAGGTGGGTTCTTTACCACTGAGCCACTGAGGAAGTCAAATGAATAAGACAATATTCGAATGGATAAATACCTAAGGGCATTAGCAGAAAATTTACAAAATAAAAATACCAATGTGTACGAGTGCTAAGTCACTTCAGTCGACTGTCCAACTCTGTGTGACTCTATGGACTGTAGCCTGCCAGGCAAGAATACTGGAGTGGATTGCCATGCCCTGCTCCAAGGGATCTTCCCAGGGATCGAATGCATCTCTTACATCTCCTGCACTGGTAGGCAGGTTCTCTACCACTAGTGACACCTGGGAAGCCCCCCAAAACCAATAGATATATGTATATGAAATGTTTTATCCTTTCAGGGGTAATTAATATAAATACAAAATAAATACAAGATAAATACAAAATACAAGATAAATACAAAATAAATACAAGATAAAAGTTGTGCCTAGGAGTAACAGTAAGGATAGTAGGTAATTTTTTGTTTGAGTTGTTTTCAATGTACAAAATACTTTCATTTTATAGAATTGGACTGGAAATAATTTTAAGTCATATGTCTCAGCTTTAAGAAAAAAAAGTGAGAGAACTTTCAACAGAATTTCTGAAGTATAGGCTAAATGGCAGTTTTCCAAAGTACAGGTTAGTTGGCAGCATTTTCTGGAAGACAATTTGGCAAAAGGTATAAAATTCATTAAAAAAATATGCCATGCTTGAGACTTCTCTGGCAGTCCAGTGGTTAAGACTCTGTGCTTCCACTGCATGGGGTGCGGGTTTAATCCCTTGCTGGGGAACAAAGATCCACATGCCATGAGATAACAGCCAAAAAAAAAAAAATTCTATCTAACTATCTATCTATCTATGCTATGCTCTTAGAGTCAGTAATTTCTCTTTTAATTACTTATCCCAAGGAAATAAACAATCATGTTTCTAAAGATGTATAGTCAAGGATAGTCCCTGGGGTATCCGGTTCATGAAGGCAAATAGTTGGAAAGAGCTGAAAATGTCTGTAGTGGACAGAGGCTGTTTTTGCCTCTGTCAGCATTCATATTCCCTCATTCTGCTAAGATGGCTTTGATTTTGCTGGCTTACACCCTAGTTCAGCAGTTGGATCCACATTGGTCTAGTTAAGAGTGAACTCCAGGACTAGAACACTGGGAGGTATGGCTTTTCCCCACTGATGCTAGACTTGGGAGTTGAGAAGATATTATTCCAGCAAGGCTGGTAGCCATTCTTGGCAACAGAGAGCCTGCGTAAGATTTCTCCTCTTTTGGTCTGAGGCAGTATACATTTTGTGTTCCTTGCAACTGAAAGAATCTAGAAAAATAAATTATCCAACAAAAACTGAAAATGATGTTGCATATATATATTTTAAATGCAAAATGTTCACTTTAAAAAAAAGATTATGTATGTATATCTTTTTCAAGGTATGACTGTATTTCTACATTAAATACATGGTTATTTCTGTGTGGTGAGATTATTCTGTGTGGTGAGATTATCAATAAATATTCTTCTTTTCTCTTCTACTAAACTGTTTTTTCTGATTTTTCTGGAGTGAACCAAAAGTGCAGAAATATATTAAAACTCATAATGATCTTGAGTGTGTTGAAGGAATTTTATATTTTTGAACTTCAGAATGAACTTGTTTATAGATATATATATATATAAAAGCTAACAGTGAGTGGATTTTTTACTGCACTATGTGTGTGTGAAAGCATTAGTTGCTCAATCGTGTCTGACTCTGTGATCCCATGGACTGTAGCCCTCCAGGCTCCTCTGTCCATGGAATTCTCTATGCAAGAATACTGGAGTGGGCAGCCATTTCCTTCTCCAGGGTATCTTCCTGACCCAGGGATTGAACCCAGGTCTCCTGCATTGCAGGCAGATTCTTTATCATCTGAGCCAGCAGGAAAGCCCACTAAATTTCTTCTTACTATCAATAACCTTAATTAATATTTTCTTATTCCAAATTATTCTTTTGGATAACATTCCATTACAAGCTAATGATTAGTACTCAATTTTGGCATGTCTTTCCATACTGGTAACTTTCATGCTTATAAATTGACTATATGAATTGACAAAATATATCAGCTAGAGTTTATAGATGAACAAAAAGAACAAACAAATTTGCAAAATTAGTCTAACCATATCCACAGACTGCTTGGTTGTTCTTAGGCAATGGCAAGAGAAGTGATTTTTATTTTGTTCTGTTGTTCATCTACATTTTCTTTCTTTCTCTGTTGGTATATATTTATTTTCTAATAGTTTTAGAAATAAATATAACCTTGACTTGAGTTTTTTTAAAAAAAAGATGAAATACTGCTAAAGCAGTCACAGGACAGGTCTATTGTGCCTAGACTACATACTGTCTCTTTTGAAGTAATTAGCCCCTAGCTGGAGAAGGCGATGGCACCCCACTCCAGTACTCTTGCCTGGAAAATCCTATGGACAGAGGAGCCTGGTAGGCTGCAGTCCATGGGGCCGCTAGAGTCGGACACGACTGAGCGACTTCACTTTCACATTTCACTTTCATGCACTGGAAAGGAAATGGCAACCCACTCCAGTGTTCTTGCCTGGAGAATCCGAGGGACGGGGAGCCTGGTGGGCTGCCGTCTATGGGGTCGCACAGAGTCGGACACGACTGAAGCGACTTAGCAGCAGCAGCAGCTCTCCCTTGATGAAAGATAGTTTCAGGTTCTGCTGCTAGGCTCATATGTTTATATGTCATAAGAAAATAAGTTATCCACCAGAGCCTGAAGTGAAGTGAAATGAAAGTCGTTCAGTTGTGTCTGACTCTTTGTGACCCCATGGACTACACAGTCCATGGAATTCTCCAGGCCAAAATACTGAAGTGGATAGCCTTTCCTTTCTCCAGGGGATCTTCCCAACTCAGGGATCGAACCCAGGTCTCCTGCATTTCGGGTAGATTCTTTACCAGGTGAGCCACAAGGGAAGCCCAAGAATACTGAAGTGGGTAACCTATCCCTTCTCCATCAGATCTTCCAAACCCAGGAATTGAACCAGGGTTTCCTGCATTGCAGGCAGATTCTTTGCCAACTGAGCTATCAGGGAAATCCCATATTTATACACATATATATGGCTACATTTACAACTACATCTGTGTTACTTCTAAAATTTAGATACTTAATTCTATCTAAGATACAATTGATAGATAATTGATTAGATACAATTGTATCTAATTGTATTTAGATACAAACAAAAGAGCACATTTGTTTGGTAGAAAACAAATTTGAGCAATATCTATTTACCTACATGGTCATAATTCAACATTAAAGGGTGATAATTTGCTAACATACAGAAACAGCTAACAGCCAACAGGGTGCCTGCAACCAGTAGGATGACCATGGCTATCATGACCTCACAGATCAATTCTCCACATGGGGGAGCACACCATTACTGTGCTCTACTTGTTATAGTAACTTCTGTTATAGTAACTTCTTAGTTACTACAATTGGCATGGGTTTTTAGAAGAACTATTAAAATTCACTTTTACAACAATTTCATTGTCTGGATGTTTTTAATTTGGAATCCCAGATTATATTCTCTCTTTCTAATGGTTAGTTTCCCCAAAATTACTTTATTAAAATGATTAATATTAACTTTTCTCATCTTGTAAAAATCCTGCCCTCATTTTAATTCCTTGCTGCTAAAAGGGATGAGAAATGCTTGAAGCACTTGGCTTCCTATTGGATAATTTCCCTGCAGCCACCTCTCAAACGGTCAGCCTAGGAGAGGATTAATGATTGATAAGGCTGTTGTGCAAGAGACTTTGTACAACTCCTTCTGCTTATTTCAGCAACACTGGAAGTCTGTGTGTTACTTGCTCAGTTGTGTCTGACTCTTTCGTGCCCCCCATGGACTGAAGACTGCCAGGCTCCTCTGTCCATGGAAGTCTCCAGGCAAGAATACTAGAGTGGGTTGCCATTCCCTTCTCCAGGGGATCTTCCCAACCCAGAGATTGAAATCAGGGCTCTTGCACTGCAGGCAGATTCTTTACCATGTGAGACACCAGGAAAGCCTATCATTGTTAACAATAGTCCTCATTACACTCAAGAAATCACACTCAAGTTAAGCACAGGAACCAATGAAAAAAACACATGTTCACATACCAGTAAGCCAGTAAGAAGGGGACCCCAGTATGCCCAGCTGCTGAAGCCACAGTGACAATATGGCCATGATTATTCTTCATCATCTCAGGAAGAAATGCCTTTGTAGTCTAGAAATGTTTTTATTAAGAGAAAAAAAATTATTTCTGATTTGCAAACCCAGTGGGAATATTTCAAAATGAAGTGTATTTTAACATTGTTCATAACATTTCATCAATAAAAAAACCTAGATTAATTTTCATAGGAGAAAAAAAACAAATGTGGCAACATACTGCAGATAGGATGCCCAGATTAGAAAAGCTAAATGAAACAATGAACACTAAAAGCTTTGAGAATCCATCTCAATTAAATTGTTAATTTCTTATGTCTCCAGTTCCTCCACCTTCCATCATTGATGTCTTCTCTCATCTCATACATTGAACAAGTATAATATCTAGAGTTATTGAAAATTTTACATTTAAGGTGAAATTGTTAGAAAAGAGTTTGGTTATGTCATCAAAATACTGAAGTGACAAAAAATCTTGCAACAGTCACTGAATGCTTTTATACAAAATAAATATTTATTGAGCACCTACTGTATGCTGGGGATTCAGGAAAAAAAAACATTTTCAGAAAGACACAAACTTTTAAGGCATAAAAATATAAAAAATGGATGTCAATAACTTGGGGCTAATAAAATGAAACAATACTGCACTTTCACCAACCTCAATATCCCTTCTTCTAAACTGAAGTAAAGTTGATTTACAATATTGTATTAGCTTCAGGTGCACAGCAAAGTGATTCAGTTTTATATATATATATACATATATATACATACTTTCATGTTATTTTCCATTATGGGTTATTACGAGGTATTAAATATAATTCCCTGTGCTATACAGTAGATCCCTGTTGCTTATCTGTTTTATGCCTGCAGTTTGTTAATCCCAGACTCCTAATTTGTCCCTTTCCCTTCCCTCCCCCTTTGATAACCATAAGTTTTTCTGTGTCTGTGAGTCTGTTTCTGTTTTGTATATAGATTAATTTGTATTATTTTTCACTTTCCATATGTAAAGGGTATCCTATATTTGTCTCTCTCTATCTGATCTTCTTCACTAAATATATTCTCTAGGTCCATCCATGTTGTTGCAAATGGAAGTATTTTATTCTTTTTATGGCTGAGTAAATTTCCATTCTATACATATTTGCTACACCTTCTAAGTCTCAATTGTGTGTTGCTGGGCACTTGGGTTGTTTCCATGTCTTGGGTATTGTAAATGATGCTTCTGTGAACACTGGGGTAATATGTACCTGTTTGAATTAGAGTTTTCATTTTTTCTGCACATATACCTGGGAGTGGGATGGCTGGGTCATATGGTAGCTCTCTTTTTTCTTTCTTAAGGCAGTTACATACTATTTTCTACAGTGACTATACCAATTTACATTCTGAGATTACTCATCCCAAACTCACATCCAAGAAATCTTTAAGGGGCTCTTTTATGTAATGGCTATTTGACCAACATTTAGACTCTCTCTCTCATCCTCTCTCTCTCTCTCACCATTTAAGATCTTGAATGGTGAAGTTCCTGATAAAGTTTGCAATTTTGGAACCAGGAAATAATATAAGGCCTGAGTCTTGTGAAAATAAACAGGTAAACTGGGTTCACCTTTTATAGAATCACAGAAAATGACTCAGATAATCTCTAATCCCCCCCTCATCTCTAAACAGATCACAGAGAAATGTAAAAATCTAGCTTAGAATTAAAACATATATAACACCTAAAGTTTATTCTTATTATTAATTCATATTATTCATATTTTTTGAGGGAAGGGAAGTATGATTGATAGTATTTGGTCACAGCATGTAAAATGATTTCTTTGGATGTGAGAGTTGGACTGTGAAGAAGGCTGAGCGCCAAAGAATTGATGCTTTTGAACTGTGGTGTTGGAGAAGACTCTTGAAAGTCCCTTGGACTGCAAGGAGATCCAACCAGTCCATTCTGAAGGAGATCAGCCCTGGGATTTCTTTGAAAGGAATGATGCTAAAGCTGAAACTCCAGTACTTTGGCCACCTCGTGCGAAGAGCTGACTCACTGGAAAAGACACTGATGCTGGGAGGGATTGGGGGCAGAAGGAGAAGGGGACGACAGAGGATGAGGTGGCTGGATGACATCACTGACTCGATGGATGTGAGTCTGAGTGAACTCTGGGAGTTGGTGATGGACAGGGAGGCCTGGCGTGCTGCGATTCATGGGGTCGCAAAGAGTCGGACACAACGAAGCAACTGAACTGAACTGAACTGAACATAATATTATTCTCGGTATCTGGAGAAAGTGTCAGTATTGGTTTGATTCAACCTTATGTCTGCTGAAAGCTTCACTTTAAACTTAAACCTTGGGTTACACAAAAGGGATTGTTTTTGGTAAAAGAAATCATACTTACCCAGAAATGTGCAAGGATATTAACTTCAAAAGTCTTTTCAATCTGAGGGTCTTGTGTAGCGAACAAGTCTGATGTGTAGACTACACCAGCGTTATTTACTAAAATACTAACATCTCCAACTTCTGCCTTCACCTTCAAACATAAAATTAAAATATTTACAACATTTAGAGGTCTGGGAATAGGTCTGCATGCAATGACTCTTAACGAAGTATAACTCTTTCTATTACGTGTGAAAAAAAAGTTGTTTTGTAACCTATGCGTCAAGTGGGGAAAAAGATTTTTTTTTAAGTACTTAATTTCAAAATGGCCCTGCCTGTAAGTCTAATAGGCAGAAATTTTCTTTTGCAATTCAGTCTCTTGACTTTGGTCTCTATTGATTAGAACCCAAGAGGCATTTGGCTAACAAAAACCTAACCAGTGACAGATAAACAACAATTCACAGAAGGGTGAGCACTTCAATGAGAATCTAATGCCGTCGATCTGATAGGAGGCGGAGTTCAGGTGGTCAAGCGAGCGATGGGGAGCAGCTGTAAATATAGATGAAGCTTCACTTGCTCAACCACTGCTCACCTCCTGTGCAGCCTGGTTCCTAACAGGTCATGGACCAGTACCCACCCCCTTCCCAGCAGCTGGGGGACTGAAGGAGAGGTGGAATGTAGCCCATTAAAGCCTTTCACTATGCAATGCATTTTACACGATTGCATTATTTATCCCACTGAAGTCTCACCATTCTATGAAGTAGTAACTCTTATATGCTCATTTTAAAGGTCAGAAACGTGAAACAAAGAAGGGTTATTTCTTGCCCAAGGTCATGTGGATATCTAAGGTCACATGGAGATGAGACTCTCCCAGATTATCTAACTTCAGAGCCCAAGATAAGCCACTTCAGACAGAAAGGAAGTCGGAAGGAAGGCTGGTCAGCACATCAGGAGGACATGAGTGTGTCACTGCTGAACACTCAGCAGTCAGAAATGAATTTCATCAGGTTGTATGTAAATTACTGAGTGGTCTGGCCCTTGACAAACACTTGTGTGTACCTGTATCCACATCTCTAGCACAATATAAAAACTGTTGTTCAGAATAATGCCCCTAAGTTATTGAGAAAAACGGACATTTTGTGTGGTTGAACTGATGAAGCTGCCATTATGCCTCCAAAGTAACAGGACTCAAGATATAAATTCATGACTTCCCTTGTGGCTCGGACAGTAAAGAATCTGCCTAAAATGTAGGAGACACAGGTTTGATCCTTGGGTCAGAAAGATACCTTGGAAAAGGAAATGGCAACCCACCCCAGTATTCTCTCCTGGGAAATCCCACAGACAGAGGAGCCTGGCAGGCTATAGTCCATAGCATTGCCGAGTCAGACATGACCAAGCACACACACACACATCAGGGACAAGATATAAATTACTGTTTTATATTGCCAATGACACTCTTGACCTTATCTTCATCCTTGAGCTCCTCATCATCACATAATATCCCACCCTAATTTCTTAATAATATTTCTTAATAATATTTCTTAATAATAAAAGCAGGCTGAGAGTTTAATTGTTTAAGTTGCATAAAAACCAAAAGAGCTACATTAAAAAGCCTATGTCAAAATATCTGATAATCACATCTCCATTGTGTAAACTCTGCTTAAGTATATAGTTTATCTTGGAATAATTTTAGTAAAAACACAATAATTAAAACACATGGAATAGGTTCAAATAATAAAACTATCTTTTCCAGAAAGCCTTTGCCCAGGTAAGTCTGGAAATCAGTGTATTCCATTTTAGGTAACTAGTAAATCCCCTTAACAATGGCCAATAACAAAATTACATAGATAGTACTGGCGATTCTACTAACTGGTGATTCTATTAGATTGATGATTCTATTAATACTAACAACTATTCTTACAAAGTGGCTACTAAGTGCCAGGTACTTTTCTAAGAAGTCTGCATCATTAATCCAGTTAATCCTCATAACAACCCTATGAAGTAGATACTGCTGCAATCCCCATGTTGTAATTGAGAAAAGTTAGGCAGAGGAAAAAGAAAGAAAGACCTTATATATTTAAACTGTAAGTTTGTTGATTTTTAAAAAACCTTTTATATAATAAACTTCAGTATAATAAACACATCCATTTAAAGTGTATGATGAAGAAAAAAGGCACAGAGAGGTTAAGCAACTTGCTCAAAGTTGCACAGTTACTATTAATTGAAAGAGCATTCATCTGTATGAAGGAGAATCACTGTTACCTTAAGTAAAACAGTCATTGTTAAATGCAGATAAAATATCTGCATTTTAAACAAATGTTTAACAGATATTTAACAAAATGCAGATATTTCTTACCTACAGGCCTTGCTCTCACTGCACCTTTTTCTGGGAAAGCCATTTCCCATCACTTGCCTGGGTAAATTCTACTTATTCTTTTGACTTAGCTCAGGCATCACTAATAATAAAGAGGCATCCATTTGAAAGTAAAAATTAAAATCTAAAAATAGAAGTTGGGACTTCCCTGGCAGTCCAGTGGCTAAGACTCCTAGCTTTCAAAGCAGGGAGTACGGGTGTGCTCCCTGGTCGGGGAACTAAGATCCCACATGCCGCACAGTGTGCCCAATAAAAAAATGAAGAGAGAGTAAAAAGGTTCCCAAATCTAACATTTCCTAAACAAAGAGATTCTGAAGTCTAGTAGAATTGGATTCTTCATACTGTACTGAATCAGAGTATCTAGAGGTGAGGTCCAGGAATGTATATTTTAAAGAATTTTCCCAGGTCCAAATGACCTTTCTACCATTACAGTAATTAGTTAACAAGAATGTGCATAAATGCATTCGGCGTAAAACCCTAACATGTGTAGCACATCTTGGTTGTATATAGAAGAGGAAAATAACTTTCTAGCTTTCTAGAAAAAGGTTTGTTGTTGTTGTTCAGTCACTAAGTCATGTCCGACTCTGCAACCCCCATGGACTGCAGCACGCCAGACTTCCCTGTCCTCTACTATCTCCTGGAGTTTGCTCAAACTCATGACCATGGAGTTGGTGATGTCATCCAAGCATCTTGTGCTCTGTTGGCCCCTTCATCTTCTGCCCTCAATCTTTTCCAGCATCAGGGTCTTTTCAAATGAGTCGGCTCTTTGCATCTAGTGGCCAAAGTATTGGAGCTTCAGCTTCAGAGTCAGTCCTTTCAGTGAATATTCAGGGTGATTTCCTTTAGGATTGACTGGTTTGATCTCCTTGCAGTCCAAGGGACCCTCAAGAGTCTTCTCCATCACCACAGCTAGAAAGCATCAATTCTTCGGCACTCAGCCTTCTTTATGGTCCAACTCTCACATCTGTACGTGACTACTGGAAAAATCATAGTTCTGACTATGTTGGCAAAGTGATGTTTCTGCTTTTTAATAAGCTGTCTAGGTTTGTCATAGCTTTTTGTAGATTTACATATGATCAAAGCCTGATAAACAGTTTGGTTTATCCTAATTTACTAACCCAGTTCTCTGAGCTTCAGAAGATCCCGTCAGTGATTTTGCAGGTCATCAAAGATTCACCTGCAGCACAATTAGATGGGCAAAGTTTAAGTGTGGAGGGTGCTAAACATGCAGATTCCCGGGTTCAGCCCTTGGCCAACTACAAGAAAACCTCTGGTGTACATATTTTAAAAAATACTTATCTATTTGGCTGCATTTGGGCCTTGGTTGTGAAACCAGACTGTTCTCTTGTTGCCTGCTGGCTCCAGACTGCACGGCTCAGTAGTTGCAGCGCCCTGGATTAGGTGCCTCATGACATGTGGGATCTTTGTTCCCCAACCAAGGATCTAACCCATGTCCCCTGCACTGCAAGGCAGATTCTCAACCACTGGGCCACCAGGGAAGTCCCCGGGGTGCATATTTATTTTTACCAAGTTCCCCGGAAAACTCCAGAACACACTACAGTCTGGGAGTCTCAGTTCCAGGTTTGGGGCCTGCCACTGGCTCGCTGGACAACCTTGGAGGAACCACAAAACTTCTGTTTACTTTGTCTACATCATAACTGCATCATCTCCCAAATCCTCCCCAGTTCTGGCATGATACGATTGGAACCAAATTTAAAGGAAGTTTACCTTCTTTGCAGAGCTGTAAATATCTTCTCGGTTACTACAGTCTACCACAAAGGTATGAGCCTTCGCACCCAGTCTCTTGCATTCGGTGGCTGTTTCCTCAAGTCCATGCTGCAAAAAGCAACGAAGGGCAAGAAGAACAAGATAAATGACATGAGCAGATTATACACACAGCTGAAAACAGCTGAGGGTATTCAGATTCTCTGGTCTAGGACTGGACAAGAATTTAACTGATGTATTTTTGACAGGGATATAGGCACACTTCACTCTTTGTACTACAACTAGTTTCTCTTTATTTGGAACTGAATTGAAAGCAAGCTTTTAAAAGAAGACAAAAGTCTTAAAATACTGAGCGTGCATTCATGAATTTCACATACTCTTTTAAAGGTAATTTTTACTGGAGTATAGCTGCTTTACAGTGTTGTATCATACTCTGTGACTCTATGTATGTGTGTACGCCATGTTCATGCTAAGTCACTTCAGTCGTGTCCGACTCTTTGGGACCCCATGGACTGCAGCCTGCCAGGCTCTTCTGTCCATGGGATTCTCCAGGCAAGAATACTGGAGTGGGTTGCCATGCCCTCCTCCAGGGGATCCTCCTGACCCAGGGATTGAACCCTCATCTCCTATGTCTCCTGATTGGGAGGTGAGTTCTTCACCACTAGCACCAACTGGTAAGCCCTGTGTATTCTGTATCAGGCTTTAAAAAATGATATTGAGATTTCTTTCTATGTCACTAAAAACTATTCATGAATATCAACTTCTGGCTGCAAAATACATAAATAATAAGTTAACTACAGTTCATCCATTCATTCAGTCATCCATTCCTCCAACATTTCAATTGTCACTGTGCTTAGCAGAACCTGCAGACACACATATGAATGAGATAAAATCCAGATTTCAGCAAGCTCAGTTCAGTTCATTTCAGTCGCTCAGTCGTGTCCAACTCTTTGCGACCCCATGAATCGCAGCACGCCAGGCCTCCCTGTCCATCACAAACTCCCGGAGTTCACCCAAACCCATGTCATCGAGTCGATGATGCCATCCAACCATCTCATCCTCTGTCATCCCCTTCTCCTCCTGCCTTCAATCCTTCCCAGCATCAGGGTTTTTTCCAATGAGTCAACTCTTCACATGAGGTGGCCAAAGTACTGGAGTTTCAGCTTCAACATCAGTCCTTCCAAAGAAATCCCAGGGCTGATCTCCTTCAGAATGGACTGGTTGGATCTCCTTGCAGTCCAAGGGACTCTCAAGAGTCTTCTCCAACACCACAGCTCAAAAGCATCAATTCTTTGGCACTCAGCTTTCTTCACAGTCCAACTCTCACATCCATACGTGACCACTGGAAAAACCATAGCCTTGACTAGATGGACCTTTGTTGGCAAAGTAATGTTTCTGCTTTTGAATATGCTATCTAGGTTGGTCATAACTTTCCTTCTAAAGAGTAAACGTCTTTTAATTTCACGGCTGCAGTCACCATCTGCAGTGATTTTGGAGCCCCCCAAAATAAAGTCTGCCACTGTTTCCACTGTTTCCCCATCTATTTCCCATGAAGTGATGGGACCAGATGCCACGATCTTCGTTTTCTGAATGTTGAGATTTAAGCCAACTTTTTCACTCCCCTCTTTCACTTTCATCAAGAGGTTTTTTAATTCCTCTTCAAATAAGCAGGGTAACAATATACAGCCTTGACATACTCCTTTTCCTATTTGGAACCAGTCTGTTGTTCCATGTCCAGTTCTAACTGTTGCTTCCTGACCTGCATACAGGTTTCTCAAGAGGCAGGTCAGGTGGTCTGATATTCCCATCTCTTGAAGAATTTTCAGTGTAGTAAACAACATAAAATAAGTATAACATTTAGGTAGTGTTAAGCTCCTTAGTCATATCTGACTGTTTGTGACCCCATGGTCTGTAGCCCACCAGGCTTCTTTGTCCATGGGATTCTCCAGGCAAGAATACTGGAGTGGGTTGTCATTCCCTTCTCTAGGGGATCTTCCCGACCCAGGGATTGAACTTGGGTCTCCTGCATTGCAAGTGGATTCTTTACTGTCTGAGCCACCAGGAAAGCCCTAACATTTAGGTAGGACCATATGAAATTGCTACTTCTTTGGAATAAAGGACTGAATATTGGCAGTTTCATATGGTTCAAAGTAATTTATTGTGTTAAGTATAATAATATAAAGAGAGTTATGGGAATAAGGAGGAGGAGTGTGCAATGTCATTCTAGAAGAGGCCCCTGAGCTGGTGAGGAGAGCAGGCAGGCAGAAAGAGGGGAAACGGCATGTCAGCAGTGTAAGCACAGGGCTGGCAGGAGAAAGGTCCTACAAGATAAGCACCAGCAGACTGTTGTTGTTGGGTCATAATGTTCAAGGCCAGCAAGAGTCCAGATTAAAGGGCAATAGATATCGTATTACATTTTATCCAAAAAGTTAGTGTAGAACCACTGATTAAATTACAGAATTGAATTTGTGTATTCTGTTGATTACTCTTTCTAATGTATGGAGGATAGGGACCTCCCTGGTGGTCCAGTGGTTAAGAATCAGCCTTGCAATGCAGGGGACAAGGGTTCAAATCCTGGTCGGGGAATGAAGATCCCACATGTGGAGAAGAAACTAAGCACGCCTGTCGCAACTACTGAACCTGTGTCCGTAAGCCACAATGAAAGACCCCCCATGATGCAACAAAGACCCCACGTGCTGTAATGAAGACACGACACAGCCAAACAAACTTGTTAAAAAAAATGTACAGAGGACAGACTTTAGGGGTCAATACTGAAGGAAGTGAGAAAAGTTAGCAGGCAGTTTCAGAACAGATGATACATGTTTGAATTGTGGTTCCAGTTGAAAGGGTGTAGAGAAGAAAATAATCTTTAAAATGTATCTCCAGGAGGCAAAAGCATCAGGATTTGGTGACTGGATGAAAAAGGTGGGAGGGAATCAAGGCTGATGCCTTAATTTTCAGTTTTGGTTCTTGGCTACATGTCAGCTGGCAATCACAAGAGAGCAGATTTGAGACAAGCAATGATGATCTCAAGTGGGGGCATTGCTTTTGAGCCACCTTAAATTCAGGATCAGATGGTAGGGTTCTGTTTTTTGCCTCACCAAAAGAAGCAACGAAGTGAGCTAGGATCCAGGTTCCCTGACCAGAGATGGAACCTGTGACCCCACACTAGAAAGGCAGGGTCTTAACCACTGGACCACCGGGGAAGTCCCTGTCTTTGTTTCTGTCTTTGCTTGTTTGTTGGCTTGCTCTTGATCCACTGTTTAACTTTTCTATGAAGAATGTCTCAAAAGACACCCTGGGGAGAGGTTCGGTCTGTGACCTGTATGCCCAGACTATTTTCAGCTAGTACACGAGTGGACAGGCTTACTACACTGACCTCAGCAAATGCAGTAACAGAATTTACTACATTTTTCCAGGGGGAAATGGGTAAACAGAACACCTGTGTGCAAATTTGCTGGGAAACAGCAATTGCTCTTGCAGAAAAACCAAATTTGGACAGCTAAGGAAAGAAGTAGCAGTTTGTGCAGTGAACTTATTGGGGCAGTTAAAGGAAACAGGGTGTTTTCCCTTTGCCGAAATCTCCTACACAAATTGTACTCAATAGTTTATTGTGCTGAGGAGCACTTACTCCCAAAGAGACATCAAGAAGGTCAGGAGGAATTCCCTGGCAGCCCAGCAGTCAAAACTTGGCGCTTTTACTGCCACGGTCCGGGTTTGATTCCTGGTCCGGGAACTAAGATCCTACAAACCAAGCAGCATAGCCAAAGGAAAAAATAACAAGCAAAAACAAAGAAATATCTCAGATAACCCTTATCTTGGGCTTCCCAAATGGCTCAGTAGTAAAGAATCCTTCTGCCAACGCAGGAGATGTGAGTTTAATCCCTGGGTAGGGAAGATCTCCTGGGGAAGGAAATGGTAACCCACTCCAATATTCTTGATGGACAGGACTTAGCAACTAAACAACAACCCTTAGGTTACTTTCCTGTATCTAACAGTCAGCTTTTAACACTTTCCTGAAAAGTATATTTTATTAATGTGGAATATACATATGATGGAATACTATTTACCCTGCAAAAGGAATAAAATTTTGACACATGCTACAAAATGGCTGAATCTTGAGGATATTAAGCTAAGGGAAATAAGCCAGATACAAATGGTCAAATATTATATAATTCCAGTTATCAGGCTGCAGTCCATGGGGTTGCGAAGAGTTGGACACGACTGAGCGACTTCCCTTTCACTTTTCACTTTCATGCATTGGAAATGGAAATGGCAACCCACTCCAGTGTTCTTGCCTGGAGAATCCCAGGGACGGGGGAGCCTGGTGGGCTGCCGTCTATGAGGTCACACAGAGTTAGACACAACTGAAGTGACTTAGCAGCAGCAAGCTACCTAGAGGAGTCAAATTCACAGAGATAGAAAGTAGAATGGTGGCTACCAGGGGCTAGGGGAGAGAGAAGTGGGAAGAATGTGTTTAATGGTAGAGTTACCATTTGGGATGATGCAAAAGTTCTAGAGATGGGCAATAGAGATCATTGCTTGACATTTATGAATGTATTAATACTTAATGCCACTGTACTTAAAAATTGCTAAAATGAAAAAATTTATGTTATATATATATTACCACGATTTAAAAAAAAGGATAAAAAGCATATTGACTGATTTGGGGGGTGGGGCAGGGGTGGTGGGTCTTACCTTTATAAGATTCAGGCCTTATTTGGAGCAAATTTTATAATAAAATCCATTTACTATTTATTTTATTTTCAGAGATTTGCTCATTACTGGTTGGCTTTCTCTGTCAGTGGACAGTGTGTAGAGGCAAAGAGGTCCTTCCTTTATTTACATCTGCAGCCTCACTTTTCCTAAATTTCCTTGGTCTTCCTCTCTTAGGGCCTAGGTCTCCTTTCTACCCCTTCTGAAGTATGCAACAAATTTAAGTTCTGAATTCCTCCAGAAAAAAATTTTAGACAGTGTCCAGGTTTATTGCACGCTCAGTTGCTAAGTCATGTCTAACTCTTTGTGACCCCCTGGATGGTAGCCTCCCAGGCTCCTCTGTCCATGGGATTTCCCAGCAAGAATACTGGAGTGGGTTGCCATTTGCTACTCCAGGGAATCTTCCTGACCCAGGGATCAAACTCAAATCTCCTATGTCTCCTGCACTGGCAGGTAGATTCTCTACCACTGAGCCACGTGGGAAGCCCTAATAGTAAATCATTAATGTCCGCTGAATATTTAACTGAATAACTGACATAAACTTCTTTTGATAGTTGGGACTGATATTTGCATCACATTCTTGTGGTGTTATATGCAGGAAGACATGAACAATAGTTTGCAGTGTAGCATTATTTGCAGAGAATTAAGAAAAAAATGAAAACAACTCCAAATATTTATCACTGTGTGACTAGAGAACTAAATTTTAGAAGATTCATACAAAGTCATATTGTACAGCATGTAGAATAATCTAGAGCTAGAAATAAAAACTTAAAGACCAAAAAAAGAAAAAAATAGAAAGAAAAAATATTGGGACTCTGCTGGCAGCCCAGTGGTTAAGAGTCAGTGCTTCTACTGCAGGAGGGTCAGGTTCAATCCCTGATCAGGAAACTAAGATTCCACATTGAAAAAATAAAAATAAAAAATAAGCAGACTTGCAGAAAGAATGCATTCCTTCCCTAACATTTTTCTCAGCACAGTGGAACTCCTCATCATTTTTCAGGATTTCCCTTGGTAACCTTTTTTGCCCTGATGTATTGAATTCAGTTCTCAAATTTAAATCCTGGGCTCTTCTTTAGTCTTCGTGAATCACTCTTTGCCCTCTATCCCCAGTACTAAAACCTTCTGCCTATTACCTAGATGACTAACCATAATGTTTTTCTGATTCTTTCTAATACTATTTTCCAATTCTTCATTAATACACTTTATCATTCAAAAAAATTTTTGTTGTTGTTGTTCAGTTGCTCAGTCATTTATGAGGCTCTTGGCAACCCCATTAACTGCAGCACGCCAGGCTTCCCTGTCCTTCACTATCTCCTGGAGTGTGCTCAAACTCATGACCATTGAGTTGGTGATGCCATCCAACCATTTCATCTTCTGTTGCCCTCTTCTCCTGGTCTCAGTTTTCCCAGCATCAGGGTCTTTTCCAATGTGTTGGCTCTAAGCACCAGGTGGCCAAAGTACTGGAGCTTCAGCTTCAGCATCAGTCCTTCCAATGAATAGTCAGGGGTGATTTCCTTTAGAATTGACTGGTTTGATCTTGTTGCTGTCCAAAGGACTCTCAAGAGTCTTCTCCAGGACCACAATTCAAAAGCATCAATTTTTCGGTGCTCAACCTTCTTTACAGTCCAACTTTCATATCTGTATATGACTACTGGAAAAACTATAGCTTTGACTATACGGATTTTTGTCGGCAAAGTGATGTCTCTGCTTTTTAATTTGCTGTCTGATATATACTATGTGCTCACTCCTTATTGTAAATCTATCTTTCCAAGCTTCCCTAACCAAGTATGGGGGTGAGAATGGTCAGGAAATAGTAGACTGGGACTTCCCGGTCTAGCTAAAACTCTTCACCTTCCAATGAAGGTGGCGCGGGTTGGATCCCTGGTTGGGGAATTAAGATCCCACTTGCTGTGCAGTGCAGTCAAAAGAAAAAAGAAGTATGGGATTATCTGCATAAAACAGAATGAATCATTCATGGTGTTAGCCTCAGAATAAAAAAGGAGAAGACATCCTCAATCCCTCCCTAAATTCAAATTCTTTTGTAGACTTCATGATGAATATGAAGACCTCTGTCCCTCACATTCTGAGATGGATATTGTTGGAGACTGTTGGAGAGCTGGAGATTGTTGGAGACTTGGAGATAGTTGGAGAGTTGGAGATTGTTATCCTTGCCACTTGAGTTAACCCTTGAAATTGCCCCGGGAACAATCTTTGTTCCCTAGGTGAAAAGCAATGGCACCCCACTCCAGTACTCTTGCCTGGAAAATCCCATGGATGGAGGAGCCTGGTAGGCTGCAATGGGGTTGCTAAGAGTCGGACACAACTGAGCGACTTCATTTTCACTTTTCACTTTCATGCATTAGAGAAGGAAATGGCAACCCACTTCAGTATTCTTGCCTGGAGAATCCCAGGGATGGGGGAGCCTGGTGGGCTGCCATCTATGGGGTTGCACAGAGTCGGATACGACTGAAATGACTTAGCAGCAGCAGCAACAGGTGAAAAGCATTTGATATGGCCCCTCCCTACCCTTTCAATTGAGTCCTAAAACAATCTTAAACTCTCTTTGACATTCTTTCTCATTCTCCACAGATCTACCAGTCCAGAGTTTTACCTCTCCAAGTTCTGCTGCCTGGCCTGCTTGAAATTTCCACCTACTCTCCTTCCCAGTCAGATTTAGTGTTCTCAGACTTTCATAATTTTAAAATCTGTAAGCTCCATGAAAAGTAGATGGGTGAATATACGGAACTAGGACTGTCAAAATTTTATTTAGCCAATTAAGGATGTTAAAAACTAACACAGCAGCTATTTATATTTACGATCACTATAATTTCATTAAATAAATAGATATATATAGATAGAAGGGGGTGACAGAGGATGAGATGGTTGGATGGCATCATCAACTCAATGGATATGAGTTTGAGCAAGCCCCTGGAGATAGTGAAGGAATAGGGAAGCCTGGCGTGCTGCAGTCCATGGGATTGCAAAGAGTTGGATATGACTGAGCGACTGAACAATAGATTCATATCTATATGTTGCAGGAAGGGGGACCCCTTCCAGGGCCTTGTCTAACAGTTGGAAATGAATTGTCCGAGGAGACACATGTGCTGACAAAGCAAGAGATTTTATTGGGAAAGGGCATCCGGGTGGACAGCAGTAGGGTAAGGGAACCCAGGAGAGCTGCTCTGCCGTGTGGCTCGCAGTCTCGGGTTTTATGGTGATGAGATTAGTTTCCGGGTGGTCTTTGGCCAATCATTCTAATTCAGAGTCTTTTCTGGTGGCGCACGCATTGCTCAGCGAAGATGGATGCTAGCGAGAGGGATTCTGGGAAGTGGACAGACACTCGGTGTCTCCTTTTAACCTTCCCTGAACTCTTCTGGTTAGTGGTGGCTTATTAGTTCCCTATTCCTTATCAGATCTCCTGTCACAAAACAACTCATGCAAATGGTTACTATGGTGCCTGGCCAGGGTGGGCGGTTTCAATCAGTGTGCTTCCCCTAACAACTATACATAATCCACCAAAGAGTAGAAAGAACATAATCTCAAAGTAAAAGATAAATTATTTAAATTAAATGAATTTAACATAATACATGCTCCCTATATTATCCTTAATTTTCTGACCACTTCTGCTACTACCAGCCGGGTCTGACAAGCCGACATTATCTCTTACCTGAAGTGAAGTGAAAGTTGCTCAGTCGTGTCGGACTCTTTTCAATCCCATGGACTATGGGGTCCATGGAATTCTCCAGGCCAGAATATTGGAATGGGTAGTGGTTCCCTTCTCCAGGGGATCTTTCCAACCCAGGGGATTGAACCCAGGTCTCCTACATTGCAGGTGGATTCTTTACCAGCTGAGCCACTAGGGAAGCCCATCTCTTACCTGGATAGTCTCCTATCTGCTTTCCCTGCAACCCAGCAGCCAGAGAAACCTCTTCATAGAAACTGGGTTCCAAACGCTCCACTGGCGTCCCTAGTAAAAGCTGAAGCACAAATGGCCTACAGGAACCTTCATAATCAGCAGCTTCAATCGAAGCTGCTGTTCCTTCAGTTTCTAGACCAGAGCCATCCCACAGAAATATAATGTGAGCCACATATATTTAATTTTAACTGTTCTAGTAGCACATTAAAATTTTTTTAATTTAGTTCATTTTATATAACTTTGCAACCCCATGAACTGTAGGCTACCAGGCTCCTCCATCCATGGGATTTTCTAGGCAAGAGTACCGGAGTGGGTTGCCATTTCCTTCTCCAGGGGATCTTCCCGACCCAGGGATTAAACCCTAGTCTCCTGTATTACAGGCAGATTCTTTACCGTCTGAGCCACCAGGGAAGCCATGCGTACCTAAAGCACATCCTAATTCTGCCAGGTCACATTTCAAACACTCAACAGCCACAAGTGGCTGGTGGCTAATATTTACTATTGCACCCAAACAGGAGCACAGAGCTTTCTTTCACTTCTCTCCCTTCTGTGCCAGGCTTTGCCTTTGTGGATCCCTCTCTGCAGAGATAACCCAGGGACTCACTATATCCTCAGCCTCTTCTGACTTTGACTCAACTGCCTCCATCTTGGTGAGGCCTTCTGAATAAGATCAACACTCCCACCTCTGCCATCCCCACAGTACAGGCAGAGTCCCTATCCCCTTTCACGTTTTATTTTTCAATTGTACTGAACAACATCCAACAATTACATATTTTAGTATATAGTGTTTATTGTCCCTAGCTCATAACGTTTTCCTCACTGCTGTATCCTCAGTTCTGCATTAGAACAGTGTCTGGCAGATAGTAGGTGCTCAATAAATATTTGTTGAGTAATGGAGAAGGAAATGGCCACCCACTCCAGTATTGTTGCCTGTAGAATCCCACGGACAGAGGAGCCTGGCAGGCTACAGTCTGTGGGGTCGAAAGAGTCGGACACGACTTAGCGACTAAACCACCACCACCAAATATACTTCACTCCAGATTAGAAAAAAGTTCGTACAAACTAGCACCAGGCTCTGGGAGTCACGAATCCAGACGCATAAGCAAACTCATACATCTTTGAACTTTAGCTTAAACTTCATTATGTGGCGGAATAACTAACACTTAGTGTGTTAACCACGTGGCAGACACTGCACTACATGCTTTGTGTGTGTTATTTATTTCCCATCCCTCTAAGGAAAGCATGCTTATTTTATTGCTTTTGCAGTAAAGGAACCTAAGGCTCTAGGAAGCTACCCACGATGCTGAGTAAGTTAGCCATGAAGCGTGGAGTTCATCTGACCACACCACTCTGCCTGCCGCTTACTGCTGTGACCACGTCCAGAGGAGGTTGGGCCTAGTTTCTACCTTTCACTCACATGTAATTATTTATGTTTATTTCCCTATGAGATTGAGAGCAGAGGACTCTATCTCTTGCTTGCCACTGTGTTCTTAACATCTGGGCAACAGACAGTGAACGGTATTTGTTGATGGCATCTCAATCACTCACTGGGTAGCTCTTGTGCACGTGTGTTAAGTTGCTTCAGTTTTGTCAGACCCTTTTTGACCCTATAAACTGTAGCCTGCCAGGCTCCTCTGTCCATGGAATTCTCTAGGCAAGAATATTGGGGTGGATTGCCATGCCCTCCTCCAAGGGATATTCCCCACTCAGGTATTGAGCCCACGTCTCCTGCGGCTACTGCATTTCAGGTGGATTCTTTTCCTCTGAGTCACCAGGGAAGCCAGGTTAGCTCTCGGCCCCCTGAATTCATTTATAGCATTGGATATTGTGTAAGGGATGGTGTTTCTTGGCATCGTGTGGCTCTCCCAAACCCCTTTGTCCATCCAACACTGGTCAAATAATAAAAGGTAAGAGTCTAAGTCCATCTCCCTTCCTTCGGGTACACCTTTTCTGGGAACTACATTGAAAGTTGTTGTTTTTTTTTTCATTGTTTTTAACTAAAAGGTGATTTAAAAATTTCTCTTGGAAATTACTATGACAGAGTAACGTTGCTTTCTGTTGGGTATCTTTTAAACGTACTTAGTAACCGTAAGATTTTTCTCTTAATAGGTGCAAACCTCTTTTTTAAAACACTAGCTAAAACTATGACTTTTCCTACAGGATAAGATAGAGGGATCAGGGACTTCCCTGGTGGTCCAATAATTAAGACCCCACCCTCCCGATGTAGAGGGCACAGGTTTGATCCCTATTTGGGGCACAAGTTTGATCCCTGGTTGGGGAAGATCCCACATGCTGCCCAGCAGTCAAAAAATAAAAGCCAGAGGGATTAGTGAAATCAGGTTTAAAGAGTTGGACATGTCTGAGCAGCTGAACTGAACTGAAGATAAATTTACAATGTCAAATTAGTGATAAGCAGTACCTGGAAATCTTACATCCTCTAGGTTCGTTTATCATGTGAACATCAACACATTGAGTATGTTTTCCCCCTTCTATTTCCTACCTACTTAACAGAAATGCTGTAAGGGGCTGTTGCCAGCAAAATGCACCACAGATCAAAGGAACTAGAAAGTAAAACACAGGAAGCACTATTACCTTATTTATATCCCACAGGACCAGCTTGCACTTAAGTTTGGCAAATTCGTAGGCAGTCTGCCTGCCAATACCGTGTCCAGCTCCGGTAATAAGGACAATCTCTCCGGTGACTGATTTTCTCTTCTTAGGAATAAAAAGCTTCAGGAGAGACTCTACGATGCAGACGAGCAGAAAGGGCAGAAGCAGGAAGCTGGCCAGAAAGAACTGTATCCTTTTTTGTTGCTGCGAGCTTTGGGTATATTTCGTTTTACCAGTCATTCTAAATTGCTTCTGGGAGACCGTTCCGTTAAACACTGGCGAGCACAAAAGCGAGAACAAGGAAGGGCTCTTTTATCGCAGAGAAACAAACAACTCCGAAACCGCTCCTTCCGCTGGGCTGGGCTTGGCTAGGTCTTTGGCAATTGGCTCAGGCTGCAGTGCGGAGAGACTGCTCGCCAGCTCAGAAATCTGGGAGGGACAAAACCCAGCCAAGAGCGAAGCTTCTAGTTGTGGGTGCGCCTCCAGGCTTATCTTTTCCTCACCTTCTCTTGGTCTCGCGGGCTGACCTTGGAGGGTTAGTTGCCACTTGTTTTGGTAAATGTGATCAATTCCTTTTAAAGTTACAAGGATAACTGCCAGTGTCCTCAGTCCAGAGGCTTTCTTGAAACTTGACGGTTCCCCCACCCTGGTTAGGACTTTCCCGGTGGCTCAGACAGTAAAGCGTCTGTCTACGATGCGGGAGACCTGGGTTCGATCCCTGGTTGGGAAGATCCCCTGGAGAAAGAAATGGCGATCCACTCCAGTTCTATTGCTTGGAAAATCTCATGGACAGAGGAGCTTGGTAGGCTACAGTCCATGGGGTCGCAAAGAGTCGGACACGACTGTACTACTTCACGTTCACGTTCCACCCTGGTTAAGGGATGCGGATGTGGTTTCTTGTTTAAAAGGAATCTCAGGAGAAGGCCAATTGTTCTTGCTGGCTGAGAAAAGGACGCTATACCAGATTTCAGTTTGAACTCTGCACAGGTTTCTGGAGGACGAGGAAGTTTTGTCCTTTCCTTTCAAGGGCAGCAATAATCAAGCCCCAGGAACATTCTGATCATATCTGGGAAGACTGTTTCCACAAGAAAGAACAGGATTTGGATAAGGTTTTTGTTCTTTTTGTTTTTTTTTTCTTCACTCCATCTATTAGAACTTGCAAAAAACATATATTATGCTTTAGTTATTGTATCTTTATCCAGGTTAAAAGCATCATTGCCCCCAGATAAATAATAAAGTGGGAAGAAGATCACCTTGCCTAAAGATTACCTGTGTAATCTTGTTTAGTAGCTGGTGTGTGTGAGTATTCAATATATAAGTGGTGATTTAAACAAAAATCTTACATATTGTTTATTGAAATAAAAGACCCAAACTCTGGTCTCGTGTGAAGGAAGAGCTTAATAAATGTCCCTTATATGTATTTTAAAAATTCAGTTCTTTTTTTAAAAATTAATTTTTATTGAAGTATGTTTGCTTTACAATGTTGTGTTGGTTTCTACTGTGCAGCAAAGTGAATCAGGTATCGGTATACATATACCCCACTGTTTTGGATTTCCTTCCCATTTAGGTCACCACAGAGCACTGAGTAGGATTCCCTGAGCTATACAGTAGGTTCTTATTAGTTATCTATCAATTCAGTTCTTTTTTTCCAAAACAAATTAATTTTTATTTATTTATTTGTTCTTGGCTGCACTGGGCCTTCGTTGCTGGGTGGGCTTTTCTCCAGTTGCCGTGCTTGAGCTTCCCACTGTGGTGGCTTCTTTTGTTGTGGACAGGCTCTCGGGTGAGTGGGCTTCAGTAGCTGTGGCTCCCTGGCTCTAAAGCACAGGTGCAATAGTTGTGGCACACTGGCTTAGTTGCTCTGAGACATGTGGGATCTTCCCCGATCAGGGATCAAACCCATGTCTCTTGCATTGACAGATGGATTCTTTACCACTGAGCCACCAGAGAAGCCCCTCAATTCAGTTCTTGACTGTAATTGAAATGGGGCTTTTTGTGAGACACTATGCATTGGAGAAGGAAATGGCAACCCACTCCAGTGTTCTTGCCTGGAGAGTCCCAGGGACGGGAAGCCTGGGGGGCTGCCTTCTATAGGGTCGCACAGAGTCGGACGCGACTGAAGCGACTTAGCAGCAGCAGCAGCAGCAACAACGTTGCTTGGAAAGAGACTTCCGTCATGTGGATCACTAATTGTCACCCTTTATATTTAAGAGGCAGGGAGAGCACAGAAAATGGAAGTTCACAAATAATTCACACTCATTTCTCCCTCTTATTTAAACAGCCCTACACTGTTATAGGGGATAAAGTGACAGTTCCACAATGTAGAATTCCATTATAGATTTCCTGAAAATTCTGAATAGTCTCTGCAATTTTTTCTTGTAGCTGCCAAATCCAAGTTTATGATAGTAGAGTACCTTTCACAGGGGAGATTTATGTCTTGCTTTCAGGAAGACAGAGAGTATTCTCATACCAGCTATTTCTCAAGTAGTTCTAATGGATTCAAAACAAAAGCCCATGAAACTTCGTAATTACACAGATCAGTAAAGACAGTTGCGCTGTTACTTTAAAGAATACTGAGGAGGACTGTGCAGAAATGATGACTAGGTTGTGATGAAGGAGGTACTTCCAATAGTTATCTTGTCCTTCTGGGATAGAAGCCTTCACTCTTGGCTCTAAAGTCTGAATTTTAGAACTGGAAGAATTTAGATATTAGCTTATCCAACTGGGTATTTTTTCTTTAGTAAGTATTGAATTTATGAATTCAAAGTAATGAATATATCTGGTTTGAAATGATTCAACAGGAAAGATAACAAAAAGACAGTCCCTAGTCCTACACTGTTTTGGGTTTTTTTTTTTTTTTGCCTTTTTTTTGGCCACACTATGAGACTTGCAGGACTTGACCTCGAACAGTGAGAAGTGCCGAGTCCTAACCACTGCTACTGCTGCTGCTGCTGCTAAGTTGCTTCAGTCATGTCCGACTCTGTGCGACCCCATAGACGGCAGCCCAACAGGCTCCCCCGTTCCTGGCTAACCACTGCACCACCAGGGAATTCCCAGACCTACCCTGTTTTATTTCTCAGATCAAATGCTTCGAATCAATTTAGCTGTCTTTTACAGACTCTTTTAGTGTCTTTTTTTTCTTTCTACTAAAATACTATTAAGGAATTACTATCAATTGTATGTCTGGAGGAGGGCATGGCAACCCACTCCCATATTCTGCCTGGAGAATTTCCATGGACAGAAAAGCCTGGCAGTCTGCAGTCCATGGGGTCTCTAAGAGTCAGACATGACTGAGCACACCACATCAATTCTATTTAATCCAATTCAGTAAATGTTATTATGCATCCTATATGCAAGGCCTGGTGAGGGATATGAAATAGTGAAAAAGACATCTCCTTAGCAATCTATAGTCTAAGTAAGAGGTCAGACCAATAAGTTACCCTGGGGAAAACAAGCAAATATTTGCACGTGCGTGTGTGCTCAGTCATGTCTGACTCTTTGCGACCCCATGGACTGTACACCAGGCTTCTTTGTCTATGAACTTTTCCAGGCAAGAATACTTGAGGGGGGTGCCATTTACTACCCCAGGGGATCTTCCTGACCCAGGGATCTCTTGAGTTTCCTGCATTGGCAGGTGGATTCTTTTACCACTGAGCCTCCTGGGGAGCCCTGAGGGAGAGGGAGATTGATTTCAGTGGTTAGGAAAGACTTATGAGAAAGTTGGATTTGAGTTGTGTCCTGAGAGTGGGTATGACTCAGGCAGCTACTGGGGCAGGCTATTTTCAATCCTGCTCCTAAATCTACTCAGGAAAAAAGAATTATGTTGATGCATGTAAGAAGAGCCCTCATTTTCGAATAGTGAGCTCTATTTTGGTTAAGCTCATTAAACTTTCTAAAATCCATTCAATGTTATCAAGGTTACTTGCTTCATCAGCAACTAAGCAGAATAAAGGAAATTCTGACCAACTGGGGAAGAGTTTTGCTGTTCCAATCTCATGTTTTGTAAGCTGTGCATCACTATCTATTAGTGAGTCAAGGAGTTATTTTGTTGTCTAATCAATTTAAAGGGTCATATTAGCATTAAAATATTATATAGAGAATATTTATAGTAAATTATTGTTTAAAGTCTGACTCTTTTCCAACGCCATGGACTGTAGCCCACCAGGCTCCTCTGTCCATGGGATTTCCCAGGAAAGAATACTGGAGTGGGTTGCCATTTCCTTGTGCAAGGGATCTTTCTGACCCAGGGATGGAAGCTGTGTCTCCTGCATTGCAGGTAGATTTGTTTACTACTCTGCCACCAGGGAAGGGGCTATTTACAGCAAATACTATAGGACATTCTTCTGGGTAAGTATTCCAGTGAAGCTTTTATTTCAGTTTTCTGTAGGCAGGTAGATGGGGTGGAGGAGTGTGTGTGGTGGATGTATGGCCTACTTGTACTTGGTTACTTGAGAGGCAACAGAGCAAAGTGTTAAAAGAATAGACTCTGGAGCCAGATGGCCTGAAGTTCAATCCTGGCTCAACTAATTACTTACTGCTATTTGTGACTTGGGGCAAGTTATATAACTATTTGGTTTCAGCGTTCTCATCCATAAAAGAAAAAGAATAGTATCTATTGTATTGTGATTATTACGAAGAGTCAATGAGATAATATTTATAGGATGCTCAGAATAGGATTTGGTACAGGGCACCCCACTCCAGTACTCTTGCCTGGAAAATCCCATGGACGGAGGAGCCTGGTAGGCTGCAGTCCAGGGGGTCTGCTGAGAGTCGGGCACGACTCAGCGACTTCACTTTCACTTTTCACTTTCATGCATTGGAGAAGGAAATGGCAACCCATTCCAGTATTCTTGCCTGGAGAATTCCAGGGACAGAGGAGCCTAGTGGGCTGCCGTTTCTGGGGTCGCACAGAGTCACACACGACTGAAGTGACTTAGCAGCAGCAGCAGCAGCAAGATGTGCAGATGTGACCAAGAGTCTCCGACAAAACTGAAAGCCTTTATTGTAGTCAAGTCTGAATTAACCCAAATACTTCAGAGTTTGACAGTGAAACCATGCACTTCTGATTTGGAGTTGAACCTACATGCCCAGAGTCAAACCCAGCCTAAACTCAGATTGGGACTTGAACCCACAGTCTTTTAATCAGAATCGCTCACCTGGTGTCTGGACTTACTGAGGCTCAGGTTCTTTGTGTCCCAGTGCAGGAGGAATTTAATGAGCGGCAAAGTGGTAAGCAAGATGTAGATATATTAATAGAGGATGCTTGTGAAAGATGCAAGCATGCAGGCAAGGGGGCTCTACTCCAGGATTAAGTGGGCTACAATTTTATAATCCACATGAGTGGGGGAGGAGGAAAAGATTGTTAGGCTTACAACTAGCTCCTTCTTCTTACAGGGCAGGAGAATGTCTGACCCTATGAGGTCAAACTAGGACTGTCATAGCACTTATTCAAATTAGCAAAAGGGTGGTAACATTTACTAAAGTATGTTGAATCATCTCAGACTTCCATATAATGAGGGCCTCCTACTTTGAAATGTCACCTTTCCCTCAAATTTCTGTCCTTGGTCCTCAGGATTGTTACCTTGCTGAACTTGGCCAGCAGAACTCAGGCTTCATTTTTTTAAAATTAATTTATTCTTTATTGAAGGATAATTGCTTCACAATCAGGCTTCATTTTTTTCTTTCACTTAATGACATGTGGCATATCTCATTTTTTTATTTATGGTATTATAGTTAAGCATAAATAAAATATGCAGATGACACCACCCTTGTGGCAGAAAGTGAAGAGGAACTAAAAAGCCTCTTGATGAAAGTGAAAGTGGAGAGTGAAAAAGTTGGCTTAAAGCTCAACATTCAGAAAACGAAGATCATGGCATCCGGTCCCATCACTTCATGGGAAATACATGGGCAAACAGTGGAAACAGTGTCAGACTTTATTTTTCTGGGCTCCAAAATCACTGCAGATGGTGACTGCAGCCATGAAATTAAAAGACGGTTACTCTTTGGAAGGAAAGTTATGACCAACCTAGATAGCGTATTGAAAAGCAGAGACATTACTTTGCCAACAAAGGTTCGTCTAGTCAAGGCTCTGGTTTTTCCTGTGGTCATGTATGGATGTGAGAGTTGGACTGTGAAGAAGGCTGAACACTGAAGAATTGATGCTTTTGAACTGTGGTGTTGGAGAAGACTCTTGAGAGTCCCTTGGACTGCAAGGAGATCCAACCAGTCCATTCTGAAGGAGATCAGCCCTGGGTGTTCTTTGGAAAGAACTGAAACTCCAGTACTTTGGCCACCTCATTCAACGGGTTGACTCATTGGAAAAGACTCTGATGCTGGGAGGAATTGGGGGCAAGAGGAGAAGGGGACGACAGAGGATGAGATGGCTGGATGGCATCACTGACTTGATGGACGTGCGTCTGAGTGAACTCCGGGAGTTGGTGTTGGACAGGGAGGCCTGGCGTGCTGCGATTCATGGGGTCGCAAAGAGTCGGACACGACTGAGCGACTGATCTGATCTGATCTGATAGTTAAGCAAGCCTCCTTTGTTCCATGATAATCTGATAGCTTCCTCGAGCAAACATTAATTTACAGGGGTCTTCCAAAGTTCCCTCGGTTTTCCTCTCTATCTATAATTCCATACTGAGATTTCCACAGCTACCTGTATAACTATCCTATTCTATCCCTATCAACAGGAATCACTTGATCATTTACCAATAGTTTTAGGTTGCAAGTGTAGCCTGTGACATATCTTTGACTTTTTAGTTCCCCTTTGAGAAGGGTATGGTGTATAAACATTGAATAAATGAGAAGGAAAAAAACCCTTACAATTTACAAAGGAAGATAGGTTCAGAGAGGTCAAGTAACTTGCCAAGGTAATGCTGACAAGTTTAGGGGGGCTGGAATTTGTGTCCACAAGTTTTGTTTATTAACAGCTTTATAAATATATAATTCACATACCACAGCTCATTGTGGTTTTGATTTGCAGTTCCCTAACAGGTCCAACCAGTCCATTCTAAAGGAGATCAGTCCTGGGTTTTCTTTGGAAGGGCTGTTGCTGAAGCTGAAACTCCAGTACTTTGGCCACCTCATGCGAAGAGTTGACTCATTGGAAAAGACTCTGATGCTGGGAGGGACTGGGGGCAGGAGGAGAAGGGGATGACAGAGGATGAGATGGCTGGATGACATCACTAACTTGATGGATGTGAGTTTGAGTGAACTCCGGGAGTTGGTGATGGACAGGGAGTTCTGGCGTGCTGCGATTCATGGGGTCGCAAAGAGTCAGACACGACTGAGCGACTGAACTGAACTGGACTGAATAATGATGCCTGAGCAGCTTACCACGTGCTTGTTGACCATCTGTGTATTTTCTTTGCCCATTCCTATTTACATATATATTATGCATCTTAAAATACTTATTTATTTGGCTGCACTGGATCTTAGTTGTGGCACACGGGATCTTGTTCCCTGACCAGGGATTGAACCCAGGTTCCCTGCTTTGGGAATGCAGAGTCTCAGTCACAGGACCATCAGAGAAGTCCCCGTTGGCCCGTTTTTAAATTGAGTTACTTGTCTTTTGGTCGTTAAGTTTTTATATAGCCTGAACACTGGACTTTCATCCAATATATGATTTGCAAATACTCTCTACCATTCTTCAGGTTGTCTTTTCATTTGCTTGATAGTGTCCTTTGATGCACAAAAGTGTTTTTTTAATTTCAATAAAGTATATTTCTGTTTGCTTGTTCTTTGGATGTCATGTCTAAGAGATCACACCCATTCAGTCTATAGCATTTCACTCCTGCCCCCTCCCAATTCATGGTCCTCTCACATGAAAAACACCTTCATTACATACCAACAGCCGAAAGTCTTAACTCATTTTAGTACGAAATCTAAAATCTAAAGTCTCATTTATATATTATTGAAATAAGATAGTGAGACTCAAGTATGATTCCTCCTCCAGCAAATTGCTCTCCAGCTGTGAGCCTGTGAAACCAATACGCTATGTGTTGCCAAAATACAATGGATACATACATGGGATAGACATCCCATTCCAAAAGGGAAAAACAGGAACGAAGAAAGAACAGATCCCAGGTAAGTCTAAAACCTAATGAATCAAACAAAACCAAGCCTTAGAGACTAAAGAATAATCCTCTTCAGCTGTACGCTCTGTCTTCCATGCCCACTGGGGCTGCAGTCCTAACTCTGCATCTTTTCCTGGTTGAGGTCAAGTGCAGGTGACTCTGCCGCGCTGAAGTCAGTGGAGTGCCCCACCCTCACTCCACTGGACCCTAAAGCAGGCTCTCTGCGGTGGCCCTGCCCTTTGAAATCTAGGTGGAGGCAGCCCTACCCCTGGGTCCTTGCACTCTGCTGATGAAGGAAGTGCTGCACTGACGTTGCCAGAGCTTGCTACCCTTGGAGTGGCAGCTACCGGCCAGCTGGAACCCACACTCACTGTGCCCAAAGGGCATGCACCAAAGTACAAGCAATGAACCTAAGATGTGAGGCCACGCTGGGCAGGGCATGCCAAGGTTCTGTAGGTGCAGGAGGCCCCCCCTTTTGAAATTGCTCTACCTCCAGAGCCTTTGTACTCTGGGCTCCTGAGAGTTCGGGCAGCCCTAAAGATCTCCAGACTGCCTTCAGGCTCATTCTTCTGGCTCTCTTCGAGAATAACTTCTGTTGAGATGGTTGATCAATATCAGTCGCCCTAAGAAACAATCACTTGGGCACACCCTTAGCCTTCTGTCTCAATCTTGCTTTCTCATTTTCCCCAACATAAATAGGCTGAGGGTTTCCCAAGTCTTCGTGTTCTACTTTTTTTTTTAATAAAAAAATTTTGTTTATTTATTTATTTGGCAGCTCTGGGTCTTCGCTGCTGTACACGAGCTTTCTCTAGTTGCCCGGGCGTCTCACTGCGGTGGCTTCTCTTACTGTTGAGCACTTACCTGGGACCTGTTCTGTCTTCGCTCCTATTTTTCCCTTTTGGAAAGGGACTGCCTGTCCTACGTCTGTCCCGTCATTGTATTTCGGCAGCACATAGCATGCTGGTTTCACAGGCTCACAGCTTTAGAGCAATTTGCCTTGGGAGGAATCATACCTGAGTGAGCAGACTCAGAAGTTGTGGCACGTGGGTTCAGTTGCTCTGTGGCACGTGGGACCTATCTTCCCAGACCAAGTATCGAAATCTTGTCCCCCACACTGGCAAGGCTGATTCCTAACCACTGGACCACCATGGAAATCCTCTACTTCATTTTTGATGAACGATAACATCAATAAGTCATTTCTCTCCCTTTGCATTTTTCTTGTCAATAAAAATAATCAATAAGCAAACTATCATTGGAATAGTAAAGAATTTTATTTGCACCAAACTGAGGTCCACAGCCCCTATGACAGATTCTCAGATAACTCTGAGGAACTACTCTGGAGAAGCATGGTTTACAGGACAGGTTTATGTCTTATCAGAACAAAGAACAGCAAACATGTCAGGAATATAGTCCTTCAAGTTTTCAAAAAACAGATCAGCATGTCCATAGTGAATCAGTATGGCCTTAGTACCTGGGAAGGGAGTCTTACACAGAAGGAGTACCAGTATTGGCATTCCAAGGAGACATTCCATTTTTATTTTTAAGACAGACATTCTTTACTTCTGGTCAGTGTACCCTTTTCTTTAATAATTAAAGCAGAAGTACAATGTATGCTTGAGCAGGCTATTTTAATTAGCATAAAATTGGAGTTGAATTAATTTTTATAGGGTAGAGTTGCTTTACAATGGTGTGTTAGTTTCTACTGTAACAGCAAAGTGAGTCAGTTACATGTATATATACATATAGGACATGGACAGGGCAGAGAAGCCTGGCAGGCTGCAATCCATGAGGTTGCAAAGAGTTGGATACTACTAAGAATGCATGCCTACACCATCCCCTCTTTTTTAGCTTTCCTTCCCATCTATGCTATGCTAAGTCACTTCAGTCGTGTCCAACTCTGTGCGACCCTAGAGACGGCAGCCCACCAGGCTCCCCTGTCCCTGGGATTCTCCAGGCAAGAACACTAGAGTGGGTTGCCATTTCCTTCTCCAATGCATGAAAGTGAAAAGGGAAAGTGAAGTCGCTCAGTCGTGTCCGACTCCTAGCGACCCCATGGACTGCAGCCTACCAGCCTCCTCCATCCATGGGATTTTCCAGGCAAGAGTACTGGAGTGGGGTGCCATTGCCTTCTCAGGCAGTCTTATTTTTTTCTGATTTTGCCGGGGTGAGTCAGCTGGGAAAACTGCCCTTTGGCCTGTCTTGTGTCCCCAAACCTTCTAAACCAGTGCAGTGAAGTGGCAGGGACGAAGCTGGAGTGAGGCAGACAGGCTGTCCGTGCCTGTCCCCAGCCTGGCTCTGGCCACATCCTCTTAGGTATCTAGCTCACCCTGTCATGTTAGAATACTGCAGGATTCAACCACCCGGCATGGAATATTAGAGAACTTTTCATTATCAAACTTCAAGGACGACCATAAACCACTCTTAAAAATGGGGTCAGGGTGGCATTGAGGGCTGGACTCAGCATGCTGTGCGGCTGCTGCAGCTCTGGAGATGGCTTCCTGAGAGGCCTTCCTGCTCTGAGGCCTTCAAGCCAGTCCCATGGGCTTTGTCTGGACTGTGTTCAAATTCACCGGCTGCCAGGGAAGGGGACAGGGAGGCAGCGTCCCCCAGGGGTCAGAGCAGCAGTGAACTCCAGCAGAGCCTCTGCCAAGCCCTCACAGAAACCGGGAGAGGCAGTTGAGACCCACCTTCCTTCTCTCTAAAATAAAACCAAGGTCTCCACAGCTCGCCCTAAGCACACAGAGCTCCTGCTTTCCTTTTCCAGGAGCGAGTAATGTTGGTTGGTTCTTCTAACAGTCCACGTGTCTGTCCTATTGCACTGTCAAACCGGAGGAGAAAAAAAACCCGATGAGATGTTTGGGGAAGTGTCAAGGGCAGACCCACGGAAGAGGCCACAGCACAGAGGATTTCAGGGGGCTGAGGTGCCAGGAGGCTGGGTAGGACTGCATCACACATCAGCCCTCCAACTCTGATGGGCCTCCACCTCTTCTGGTACCACCAGCAGGAGTTCACAGTTCTTTCCTCGCAAATGATGTTTTAGAAACTTCCTGAGCTCGCTCTTGCCTCCAGTCCATTCGGGCATCTTCAGTTTGGAGTCGAGGTTGTAGTAGGCACCTCCCACCTCTCGAACACAGATCCAGTGCTGCCTTTTGACTGGCAGCTTCAGGGCACCCCAGCACAGGCTGGAGGGCAGGTTCATGATGAAGCCCGTAATGTTTGTGAGAGCAATGGCGTCAACATCCCTGCGCTTGTCCCACCAAACAGCTTCATAGCCTTTGGTCTGAAGTGCTGCCATAAGGACGTTCACATCGTAGTTCCCTTCCATCTAGGTCACCACAAAGCTTTGAGGAGAGCGCCCTGTGCTAAGCAGTTTATCATTCGTTTCTTAATTCAGACATAAATACAAGTGTATTTCATACTTGTCATACATTTTTTTTAAAACTTAAAGACAAGTCATAGAGCCATTTTTAGAATTAGAGTTTAAGAGGTTAGACAGTTTATCTTCTGGCCAAAAGTCAAAACTTCAGTAAAATTTTAGATTTGTTCACTAATGTGAAATAAGTTGTGTTCGGGGTCTCATTCTCCTGAATTTGTACGAAAGCAGTGTAATAGTCAAAGAGTATGATGAGTTATTCCCTGTCACTACTTTTCTCTGGGCTTCCCAGGTAGCACTAGTGGTAAAGAACCTGCCAGCCAATGCAGGAGACATAAGGGTTTGGTCGCTGGGTTAGGAAGATCTCCTGGAGAAGGGCATTATAACACACTCCAGAATTCTTCCCTGGAGAATTCCGTGGACAGAGGAGCCTGGCAGGCCACAGCCCATAGGGTGGCAAACGGTTGGACGTGACTGAAGCAACTTATCACGCATGCACTTTACTTTAGAAAAACAGGGGCTGCTTTTCAAACTGCTTTCAATGTGGGCACTTTACCAAAATACCAGATGTTTGACCTAGTCAGATATGGTGTGTTTTCACATTTCCTATTGAATTGTGTTGACAGTACCGAAAATTATTTTGTAAGTCTTAAAACATCATCATATTATATAATTTTGGATGACTCGTTTGGTATAAGCATAAAAATTCCTTGTCTAATTTGGTAAGAAAAAAAAAATTCAAGTTAACTTATGTATAAGTCAGAATGACTTCCCCAGAATGACTTCACTTCAATATGTGAAAATGTGTTTCATCATACTAAAGCTGATAGGAAGGTCCAGATCACTCCTTAACACTTTGCTTAGTAATAGCTTCAGCTAAATATCCAGTTTCATTGCTTGTAAGTTCTACTTTCCACAAAACACTAGAACTTTAACACAATTTGGCTAAGTTTTTTGCCACTGTATAACAGTTTCCAATAATATATTCTTCATTTCCGCCTGAGACTGAAACCAAATGAGTTCTTGTGGGGCTCCTGGGCATTGAAGGACTTTTTAGTCTCCCATTTCTTGTAGGCAAGACTCCAGCATCCATGACTTTCCCTGAGTTCCAAAGAGCAGATTTCAACAGTTGCTAATCAAGGGAGGAGACAAGAAACCACCTTAGGCAAGATAAAAGAGACAAGTTCAGTTTGGTTCAGTTGCTCAGTCATATCTGACCCTTTGCGATCCTATAGACTGTAACACACCAGGCCTCCCTGTCCATTCTCCCGGAATTTACTCAAACTCATGTCCATTGAGTTGGTGATGCCACCCAACCATCTCATCCTCTGTTGTCCCCTTCTCCTCCTGCCTTCAATCTTTCCCAGCATCAGGGTCTTTTCTAATGAGTCAGCTCCTCACATTAGGTGGCCAAAGTACTGGAGTTTCAGCTTCAACATCAGTCCTTCCAATGAATATTCAGGACTGATTGCCTTTAGGATGGACTGGTTGGATCTCCTTGCAGTCCAAGGGACTCTCAGGGGTCTTCTCCAACACCACAGTTCAAAAGCGTCAATTCTTCGGTGCTCAGCTTTCTTTATAGTCCAACTCTCATATCCATACATGACTACTGGAAAAACCATAGCTTTGACTAGACGGACCTTTGTTGGCAAAGTAATGTCACTGCTTTTTAATATGTTGTCTAGGTTGGTCATAACTTTTCTTCCAAGGAGTAAGCATCTTTTAATTTCCTGGCTGCAATCACCATCTGCAGTGATTTTGGAGCCCAAGAAAATAAAGTCTGTCCCTGTTTCCCGTGTTTCCCCATCTATTCGCCGTGACCTGATGGGACCAGATGCCATAAGCTTAGTTTTCTGAAGGTTGAATTTTAAGCCAATTTTTTCACTCTCCTCTTTTACTTTCATCAAGAGGCTCTTTATTCTTCTTTGCTTTCTGCCATAAGGGTAGTGTCATCTGCATATCTGAGGTTATTGATATTTCTCCCAGGAATCTTGATTCAAGCTTGTGCTTCATCCAGCCCAGCATTTCTCATGATGTACTCTGCATATAAGTTAATTAAGCATATTTAATATATACAGCCTTGACATCAAAAGAGACAAGAGAAGCTCATTAAGATTAGGAGACCAACTACGTGAGATGCTGCACACTCTAATTATGTGAGCGACCCCACCCTTGAACTATTGCTATACAACTTCTCATCAAATCCTCCAGGTTGGGACACACAGCTTTTGAGAGCTGGATCCCTCTGTGGCTCCCTTTGCCTGGCAAAGCAAAAAAAAAAAAAAGCTATATTTTTCTGTTTCACCCACATCTTTGTCTCTGAGATTTGATTTAGCACTGCTGTACAGAGAAGCTGAACTTTTGGCATCAAGACCTCAACAGAATGGCCTTCAACATCCATCTGGATGCCAGAACACAGCCTCTGTGCACCAGTACTGAACTGAATCTCAGATTTTGGGTCATGGGATTGTCGACTAAAAAGATGCACAACTTGAGAGTTGCAAGTTAAGTTGTATTCAGGGCAAAATGAGGCCTGCAGCCTGGGAGACTGCCTCAGATAGCTCTTAGGAACTGTTCCAAAGAGGCAGTGGGGGAAGGTGATTTTGGTAAAGGGGGAGTTCAGTGCAATCAGGCACTCATTTTCCAAAGGTTTTTCTGCTAGTCAGGAGAAGCTGATGTCACTAAGAAAGGATTTAGTGCTTTTCTAGGTATGAGGAGATCCAAGAATTGGGATCATGAAATCAGTTCCTGAAAATATCTAACTATCTAAAAACCTGTTCTACCAGCATCCCTGGAGCACAGAGTGCCTCACTTTCTACCCTGAAATCCCTTCAGGAAATTTCAAGGTTCAGCAGCTGCAGCAGCACAGGCAGATGGCAAATGCCCTTGTTGCTGTTCAATCGCTGGCAAATGCTATTGGCAAGTGCCAGTTTGTAGCTGACAAGATGAATTTATGCTTTTAAATTGTGGTGTTGGAGAAGACTCTTGAGAGCCCCTTGGACTGAAAGGAGATCCAACCAGTTCATTCTAAAGGAAATCAGTCCTGAGTGTTCATTGGAAGGACTGATGTTGAAGCTGAAATTCCATTACTTTGGCCACCTGATGCGAAGAACTGACTCATTTGAAAAGATCCTGATGCTGGGAAAGATTAAAGGTGGGAGGAGAAGGGGATGGCAGAGGATGAGATGGTTGGATGGCATCACCAACTCAATGGATATGAGTTTGAGTAAACTCCAGAAGTTGGTGATGGAGAGGGAGGCCTGGTGTGCTGCAGTTCATGGGGTTCCAAAGAGTCAGACACGACTGAGAGACTGAACTGAATTGAACTGATGTGTAAATTAGATAGCTAGTGTGGACCTGCTATTTAGCACAGGGAGCTCATCTTTGTGCTCTGAGATCACTTAGATGGGTGGGATGGGAATGGTGGGAAGGAGGTCCAAGTGGGGGCTATATGTATACATACAGCTGATTCACATTGTTATACAGCAGAAACTAACACAACATTGTAAAGCAATTATACTCTTAAAAAAAAAAAGAGTAGTTTTATTGCTTTGCCAGGCAGAGGACACAGTAGGCTGATGCCCTCAAAACTCTGTGTCCCCCTACCTGGGAGGATATGGTAAGAAGTTTTATAGCAATGGTTCAAGGATGGGTTTGTTGATAAGGATGTGAGTGTGTGCAAGGCTTACATTCCTTTAATCTGGCCTCAGGTGGTTTCCTGATGAGCTTCTGTGGATTCTTGAGGTTATCAAACTGGGACTTGCTCTCTGGAATGAAGAATGCTTCATCAGGTGATTAGAATCTTCCATTTGTTGGGGTTTTAAGTTTTGTAGAGGAGCTCAAAGATATTAAGTGTATCCCTTGAGGCAGAAAGCATATTAAGTATATCCCTTGAGGTACCCTTATGGCAGAAGAACTGACGAGCCTCTTGATGAAAGTGAGAGAGTGAAAAAAATTGGCTTAAAACTCAACATTCAGAAAACTAAGATCATGGCATCTGGTCCCATCACTTCATGACAAATAGATAGGGAAACAAAGGAAAAAGTGAGAGACTTTATTTTGGTGGCAGGGGGGAGGGAGGGGCTCCAAAATCACTGCAGATGGTGACTGTTGCTAAGTCGCTTCAGTTGTGTCTGACTCTGTGCAACCCCATAGACGGCAGCCCACTAGGCTCCTCTGTCCCTGGGATTCTCCAGGCAAGAATACTGGAGTGGGTTCCCATTTCCTTCTCCAATGGTGACTACAGCCATGAAATTAAAAGATGCTTGCTCCTTGGAAGAAAAGCTATGACAGACCTAGACAGCATATTAAAAAGCAGAAACATTACTTTGCCAACAAATGTCCATCATGGTTTTTCCAGTGGTCATGTATGGATGTGAGAGTTGGACTTTAAAGAAAGCTGAGCACTGAAGAACTGATGCTTTTGAACTGTGGTATTGGAGAAGACTCTTGAGCCTCCCTTGGACTGCAAGGAGATCAAACCAGTCAATCCTAAAGAAAATCAGTCTTGAATATTCATTGGAAGGACTTATGCTGAAGTTGAAACTCCAATACTTTGGCCACCTGATGCGAAGAACTAACTCACTGGAAAAGACCCTGATGCTGGGAAAGACTGAAGGCAGGAGGAGAAGGGGACAAACAGAGGATGAGATGGTTGGATGGCATCACCGACTTGATGGACATGAGTTTGAGCAAGCTCTAGGAGTTGGTGATGGACAGGAAAGCCTGGTGTGCTGCAGTCTATAGGGTTGCAAAGAGTTGGACACTTCAGTTCACTTAGCCACTGAACAGGCAGAACTCGGCCCTTGCTCCAAGGCTGCATTATTGTTTCTTGACCTCTCCTCCCTTATCTCAGCATCTCCTCCTTCCCTGATTAGCAATTGTTTGAGCCTGCTCTTTGGAACTCAGGCAAAGTGATGGAGGCTGAAGCCTGTTTCCTACAAGGAAGACGTGGAGTATGTAGAAAGGCTACCATTCCCAGGAGCCCCACAGGGTGATGCTGCATTTCAACATTCTGCCATCATTCTGGTCAGGATTACTGAGGTATTCTTAGCAAGAGAGGTTTTTTCTGTAGCTCCCCTCTTTTCTTTCTGGGTCCTCATCAGAATTATCTTCAATGATTCATTCAGAGCAATGTGAATTATTTCCTTTTTGTTTTCTCTGTTTTTTGGCTGGGTTGGGTCTTCACTGTTCACATGGGGCTCTTTGTTGTGGCATGTAGGCTTCTCTAGTAGCAGAGGATGGGGTCAGTTGCCTGTGGCATGTAGGATCTTAGTTCCCCAACCAGGAATGGAACCCACAGCCCCTGCATTGGAAGGCAGATTCTTAACCATTGGGCCACCAAGGAAGCCCCCATTTAGCTTTTTCTAGCATGTACCTCAAAACTCTTTCCATGTCTGCTCAGTTCCAAAGCTCCTTTCCACATTTTAGGGTATTTGTCAACAGCCCAAATACAGACCCTCTTATAAGGGCACAAATCCCACTCAGGAGGACTCTGCCCTCATGAAGTAATTACATCTCAAAGGCCCCATCTCCAAATCCCATGACATATGAATATGCATGAGTGTGAGCTCACTCAGTCAAGTCCAATTCTTTGCAACCCCATGGACTACAGCCCACCAGGCTCCTCTGTCCATGGGATTCTCCAGGCAAGAAAACTGGAGTGGGTTGCCATTTCCTCCTCCAGATATGAATATGGGGATATTCAGTCTATAGCAGAGTGACTCACAAATATACTGCTCTTTCTCCTGAACTTTATACCTTTTATCCACCTTCCTGTTACACATTGATACCTTGAGTTCTCTCACAATCATAAGCTGAGTACATCTAACCAAACTCTTTACCTTCTTTTTAATTAAAGACTGTGAGGAAAATACCACTCTGACAACTTATTTTTCTTTCACATTAAAAAAAAAATTATCTATTTTATTTGGCTGTGCCAGGTCTTAGTCATAGCATGCAGGATCTTCAGTTCTGGCATATAAGATCTAGATCCCTGACCAGGGATTGAACGCAGAACCCCTTTCACTGGAAACATGGAGTCTCAGCCAATGGACCACCAGAAAATTCTCTTTCACATTTTTGCATGAATTCTAAAATGTGTGATATACCCAAATAAAGCCACAGTAATATATAAACTGTGAAAGACAATGGAAAGACAAAATCATCTAGTTTAAAAAATACAGCTACTTTATCAATTTTATTATATAGAAATATAATATAATGTACTTCTATTCCTGGGTTTAGGAAACCTCAGGCAAGAAAATATACAGAAGTGGAAGCAGCTTGATGTAATATAGTGTCTTTAAAATATTTTATGTCACGATCTACGGAAAGAAATATGTTTATACTGCAAGTCAATGCATATCTGTAAGTGCAAAGACCCCGAGGTGGGATGTGCCTGGCATGTTTGAGTGAAACACAAACAGCATTTGAAGTCAGGCTGGCCTGGGGATTCTTACCCTGTACTTACTGGCCATTGGGCCCAGGACGACTATAACAAGCAACTGAATATTTGCTTCTAGGCTTTTTTTTTTTTAGGCTTGAAGTCATTTTGACTTTTAAAAATAATTTTTAAACTTCATGCTTTCCTTTAATGTTATTTGAAATAACTGAACAAAAATCTAATCAATTACTGTTTAAATGTGTCCTTGGGAATTAATATATATTAATATTATTATTTGTTAATATACTTTCCCCCCCAAATTACACATTGTTGTGAAGATCCTGGTTATTCCTCCTTAGGAAGGCCTCTGATTTACCCTTTGGTTCATTTTAATCCTCAATTGAGAATTACTTATCCAAGCCCTAGTTAGTCTCAGAAGTTTCCTTATTTATTTTAGTTTTTTTAGAAGTTTCTTTGTTTGTAGTATGAGCAAATTAACTCTTGCTGGCAGATTTTACTTATCTCCTTATTTGGAAATCACACCTAATGCTAAGGGATCATGTCTTTCCTTTAGTTTTCAGCTTTTTCACTGTAATTTTTTAAAAGATATTTATTTATTTTTGGCTTTGTTGGGTCTTAAGTTGCAGCATGCATGATATTTTAGTTATGTCATGCGAACTCTTAGCTGAGGATCTAGTAGGATCTAGTTCCCTGACCAGGGATCGAACTCTTATCCCCTGTGTTGGAAGGCAGACTCTAACCATTGGGCCATCAGGAAGTTCCTCACTGTAATTTTTTTCACTAGTATAAATGATTAAAGAATGGTGTTTAAATGTATTTCTTCATAATGGTGTTCTGGGTGGATTTAAGGTTCTTTGTTGTGAAAGCAGAGAGCTTAAGAAAGTAAAGTGAAAGTTATTTAAGCAAGACTACCCTCTCAGAGCAAGAGTGGGCAGACAGATGAAGAGCTGCAGCCTTGAGTTTCTTTGGCAAGCAGGTTATGTCACTGTTATTTAGTCGCTCACTCGTGTCCAACTCTTTGTGACCCTATGGACTGTAGCCCGCCAAGCTCCTCTGTCCATGGGATTTCCCAGGCAAGAATACAGGAGTGGGTTGCCATTTCCTTCTCCAGGGCATCTTCCCACCCCAGGGATGGAATCTGAGTCGCCTACATTGGCAGGGGTGTTCTTTACCACTGAGCTACCGGAGAAGCCCCAAGCTGGGTATGAGGGGCATACAAATGAAGGGGTAGAATAGTCACGAGGGAAGGAGGAGTCTGGAAGTCATCTTTCATGATTTTCACCCCAGCTCCATTTTCCTCAGGAGAGGAGGGATTTTTGTCCTTATTTAACTTAGATCAGAAGTGTCACAGCATCAGTGCATGATGGGCACTTCTTACCTGTAAGGCTAACCTTACTGCTAAGTTACTTCAGTCGTATCCGACTCTTGAACTCTATGGACTGTAGCCCGCCTGGCTCCTCTGTCCGTGGGACTCTCCAAGAAAGAATACTGGAGTGGGTTGCCACGCCTTCCTCTAGGGGACCTTCCCTACCTAGGGATGGAAGCCGCATCTCTTATGTCTTCTGCATTGGCAGGCAGGTTCTTTACCACTAGTGCCACCTGGGAGTGGGAGCGTAATGAGCACAAGGTTACATTTGAACGCAGGAGATGCCTGCCTTCCCCCCCTTCTTTGTCTGCCACTAGGGCGTTATCACCCAGAATGTGTGGTTTCCTGTCAGTCTGAAGGTTCCTCCTTTCTTTTGTCTGTCTATGGACCCTTGCTTTACAAGATATATAATTTCTCGCCATCTGGTCCTGCCCATTTTCTCTGCTCATACCTAGCTACTTGCCTGCTGTAACAATGGGGCAGTGAATAAGACTTTAGTAGCATTTTGAAAGATAACTGAAATTTTACTGGCTAGATTCTTTAAAAATATAATGTATTTACCCCGAGCTGGAATAGTAAACCTAACTCAGTGCTCTGTATTTTTAAAGATGATAAAAGGTATTGATTGAATCAAAGAAAAGAGGGTCAGATGGGTGTAAAAGTTAATAATTACTAAGAATAATTCAACCACGGTAGTGGAAATTTCAGAAAATTGTCATCTATAAATCCAACGACCAGTAAGAAAACAGACTATAAGGAAATTATCTAAGTTTGGTCCGAGGAAAACTTTATCAGTAAATTGCTGAATAAGATAGTAAAGCTGTTAAACCAGATACACATTAAATCATCTGGTCTACATAGACCTGCCTCATCAATGAGACTTGAATTGGAGCCGGATAGCTTAAATAAGAAATTCTGTGTATGTAATGTTCAGACTATACAATTTTTAAACCAGGCTTTGAAAGAGAGTGGCATTTACTCTGCCGTTTCCATCTAATTTGTTTATTGTTTTCTGTTATTCGATGACTTGGGTAAACCTTGTACTTAGGAAAAGAGAGTCAGAATCAATTTTCTATAATCTCCACCTTCGTTTTATTATTACTTATTTTCCTGTTCAGGCTGCTGTGGATATTCATTAAATCTTGGTTCATTTCATGTGAAAATCATCCTCGTGGAGGAAGTGGCAACCCACTCCAGTATTCTTGCCTGGAGAATTCCATGGACAGAGGATCCTGGCGGGCTACTGTCCATGTGGTTGCAAAAGACTGAGCACAGACACGATGGAGAGATGAAGGAATAAACAGAAGACTGTGCAGGGTTATTTGTTCTTAATTTGTGACCCTAGAAATTAGAGGGAATTTGTTTAATTCAGTTCCTTCCCTTCTACTGAGCAGTTAACTTCATCATAAGCAAAAGCACTCAAACTATTCTGTTCTTGTCACTTTTATTGTCTGTAGCCTTCCAGGCCACAAATTGGTTTATAAACATATGTTTGTTTTTTTTTGTATATCACATTTGTATTTCCAAGGACATTTAACACATTTCTATTTCATTTTATCATCTCAATAAGTCTACAGTGCAGGAAGAGTAATTGAACTCCCTATTTGACTGATGTGAAGATTGAAGTTCACTAATATCACACGGATAATATATTGCAAAAGTAAGACTAGATCTCAGTCACTTTGAATGGATAACATTTTAAATGAATAAACTGGTTTTAAATAGGGTATTCTGATCATATGACCTAGAACTTTTTTAAATTGATACTAACAGTAGAATTTATAAAGTTTACCACACTTGTCTTAAGTAATGGGCTCTACTTATAAATCCTGCCATCGACTGGTTCTTATATAATTATTAACAATGTTTTATGTCCTTTAAACTAGTAGGACATGTATGGATGTGAAAGTTGGACTGTGAAGAAGGCTGAGCGCTGAAGAATTGATGCTTTTGAACTGTGGTGTTGGAGAAGACCCTTGAGAGTCCCTTGGACTGCAAGGAGATCCAACCAGTCCATTCTGAAGGAGATCAGTCCTGGGTGTTCTTTGGAAGGAATGATGCTAAAGCTGAAACTCCAATACTTTGGCCACCTCATGCGAAGAGTTGACTCATTGGAAAAGACTCTGATGCTGGGAGGGATTGGGGGCAGGAGGAGAAGGGGATGACAGAGGATGAGACGGCTGGATGGCATCACTGACTCAATGGATGTGAGTTTTTTTTTTTTTTTTTATAGTTTTGCCAAATATGGTTTATAAACATATGTTTTAATATTTATGTATTGTCATGGTCTGTAGGTGGGTTGGAAAAGAATTTCCAGACATGAGGCAGAATGAAAGGAGAATAAAGTGTTTTAGAGTGGGAGCCGCTGTTAGAACAGCGGGTCGGCTCACGGGAGAGCTGAAGCCCTTCACAGGCTTGTTGTTCAGTCAATCAGTCCTGTTCAACTCTTTGTGAACCCATGAACTGTAGCTTACCAGGTTTCTCTGTCCTTCACCATCTCCTGGAGCTTGCTCAAACTGATGCCCGTTGAGTCGATGATACCATCCAACCATCTCATCCTCTGTCATCCCCTTCTCCTCCTGTCTTCAATCTTTCCCAGCATCAGGGTCTTTTCAAATGAGTCAGCTCCTCACATCAAGTGGCCAAAGTACTGGAGCTTCAGCTTCAGCATGAGTCATTCCAATGAATATTCAGGACTGATTTCCTTCAGAATGGACTGGTTGGATCTCCTTGCAGTCCAAGGGACTCTCAAGAGCCTTCTCCAACACCACAGTTCAAAAGCATCAATTCTTTGATGCTCAGCCTTCTTTATGGTCAAACTCTCATATCCATACGTGACTACTAGAAAAACCATAGCTTTAACTAGACAGACCTTTGTTGGCAAAGTAATGTCTCTGCTTTTTAATATGTTGTCTAGGTTGGTCATAGCTTTTCTTCCAAGGAGCAAGTGTCTTTTAATTTCATGGCTGCAGTCACCATCTGCAGTGATTTTGGAGCCCAAGAAAATAAAGTCTGTCACTATTTCCATTGTTTCCCCATCTACTTGCCATGAAGTGATGGGAACTCAAGACAGGGAAAATTCCTACTGGAATGATGGCATTAGGTGATTGGTTAGGATATGGTAGGGTGGGTAACAGGGTAGGTATTTTACCTAATATGGGATCAGGGAACTGGCTGGTTTAGATCCGGGTGCTCATGGCAATAGTTTTTACCGGAGTTTGGTGAGTTCCAGATATTTTTATCCTGTGACCTTGGTACAGGGCTCCACATTTATTTGACTGGGCTGGGTTTTAGTTACAGCACACAGGATCTTTGATCTTTGTTGAGGCATTTGGGATCCTTAGCTGTGGCATGTGAACTCTTACTTGTGGCATGGGGGATCTAGTTCCCTGACCATTGGGAGCTCAGAGTCTTAGCCACTGAATCACCAGAGAAGTCCCTGATTTTTACTCTTGATTTTCTCTTGAACTTTATAAGGCTGCCAGAATTCTGTCATGATTTCCCCAGTGTGAATTACAAGTCTATTTACTCTGCCTTAAGCCTACCTGCCATTGATAACCTTTGAGAGATCATTGCTCTTTCATAAACGTTGATGCTGTCCCCTGAGAGCTGCCAAATCCACTATTGTGCAATGGTGAAAACAGTTACACATGGGAGATCCGTGTGCAGAGATGAGACTAGAATGAGGCCCCCAAATGACAGGTGGGTCTTCTACTCAGTTCTCTGTAACCCTCTTTCCCAGGGTTGTGTTTGTGATCTTGACATCCCCAGAAACTGCAACGTATCCCAACCTCTACTTGGAGCCTCCCACTCTTACTGATACCTCTCTCCTCCTGCTAATTTCCCCACTTAAATTCACCTATTACAGCAATTGCTTGAGGGGTGTCCTTCAGTCAGTTGACTCTCCCATTTCTGATCACTTACCCAACTTTTTCATCCCTCTTCTCCTTACCCAGCTCAGATTCCATGACTCTTTGTTGTCATCATCCTTCTGAGTCTCCCTCCCTCCACTAGACTTACCTGGTGAAGGTCCAGGTCTGTGTTTTTTTTAATATTTATTTACTTACTATTTATTTGGCTGTGCTGGGTCTTAGTTGTGGCATGTGGGGTCTAGTTCCCTCAGGGATTGAGCCTGAACCCCCTCCATTGGGAACCCAAAGTCTTAGCCACTGGACCCCCAGGGAAGTCTCCAATCCAGCTCTTGTTAAGCTCTGCTGCTTCTCTGTGCTTGCACCAAGAAGCTGAGCATTCCTGAAAGCAAATAAACAACCTCAAGTGTGCAGACTGAATCCGAGAACACAAATCTCAAATAGGTGTTAAGCACTCCCTGAGAAGAAATGTACGGTGCTGATTCTTGTCCCGCCCTTTCCAAAAGAGGCTGTATTACATGTCTCTGTCTTCAAAGTGCCTATACTTCCTTTCAGACCCTCACTCCCACTGATGAAGCAGTCTCCATTGACAAAAACAGCAGCAGTCACAAGAAAGGTCCTCATTTTCCAGCTACCAAACCGATCAAACTCTCTGCATCTGACAGCAGGCTCGCTGCCTCTTCTTCTGTTTCTATGTATGAAGCTCTTGTTCCCACTTCCCCACTAGACACAGGATCCCATCTCTTCCTGTTCTTTTCCTGCCCTTCTAGCTTTTTGAAGAACTTCACTTTGGCAATTATTCCCTCTTCATGGCAAGTAGTTCTCTGTCCTGGAGGGCGAGTCCGCTAGAGCCCTAGGGGTAAGCTCTGTGACACTCTGTTTCTGTATTAAATAAATATGTTTATTTTGTGTATTTATTTATTTAGCTGCTCCAGGTCTTAGTTGCCTCACACAGGATCTGTCTTCCTTGTGGCATGTGAGATCTTTGCAGTTATGACTTGCAAAATCTTAACTGCAGCATGTTTGGGATCAAGTTCCCTGACCAGGGATTGAACCTGGGCCCCCTGAATTGGGAGCGTGGAGTCTTGGCCACTGGAGCACCAGGGAAGTCCCTGTGACACTCTTTTGAAGCATTTTCTAACCATCAGAGAGGAAAACCTTTTTTTTTTCCCTACTCTTTTTATGTTTAGTGAAGGGATTCTGCAAGTTAAACACATAAAAATCAGATCAGCAAGAGAAAAGACACATATTTACTCAGACTGAGAAATATCAATAACCTTAGATATGCAGATTACACCACCCTTATGGCAAAAAGCAAAGAGGAACTAAAGAGCCTCTTGATGAAGGTGAAAGAGGAGAGTGAAAAAGCTGGCTTAAAACTCAGCACTCAAAAGACCAAGATCGTGGCATCCGATCCTATCACTCAATGGCAAATATATGGGGAAAAATGGAAACAGTGACAGACTTTATTTTCCTGGGCTCCCAAATCACTGCAGACAGTGACTGCAGCCATGAAATTAAAAGACTCTTGCTTCTTGGAAGAAAAGCTATGACAAACCTAGACAGCGTATTAAAAAGCAGAGACATCTCTTTGCCAACAAAAGTTCTTATAGTCAAAGCTATGGTTTTCCAGTAATCACCTATGGATGTGACAGTTGGATCATAAGGAAGGCTGACTGCCAAAGAATTTATGCTTTAGAACTGTGGCGCTGGAGAAGACTCTTGAAAGTCCCTTAGACAGCAAGGAGATCAAACTAGTCAATCCTAAAGGAAATCAATTCTGAATATTCATTGGAAGGACTGATGCTGAAGCTCTAATACTTTGGCCCCCTAATGTGAAGCGCTGACTCATTAGAAAAGTCCCTGATGCTGGGAAATACTGAAGGCAGGAGGAGAAGGGGGCGACAGAAGTAGAGATGGTTGGATGGCATCACCGATTCAATGGACATAAGTTTGAGCAAACTTCGGAAGATGGTGAAAGGCAGGGAAGCCTGGTGTGCTGCGGTCCATGGGGTCTCAAAGAGTCGAACATGACTGAGCAATTGAACAACAACAAGACTTCACAGAAAAATGTGCCCCAAGGAGATGGTTAGAACTGGAGACTTCTATACTATTTTAGTAGGCAAAGGGAGGGAGAGAAGGGCACTGTAGGGAAAACAGATGACTTAGGAAAGATTAACAGGCCCATAAGAGAATAGATGGACGATGTGATAGTTTTGAGACATCTGTGACAATCTTCTCCAGGTGCAAAACTCCAAAAACTTCTTGGGAGAGGATTTATGGTAATTGAATTTGCGGGGTAGGGGGCTCTGCCTCCAAGCAAATAAGGGTGTTCAGAAAAAAGCCTATTCTCGAAAGTGCTTTCAACTTAAATAATTTTTATGCTATAGTGGTATTTTCAGGAACCCTTTATAGCACTTGTGCTGAATCATTCTCATTGGCACACAGACACACTCTATCTCTTATCTTAAGCAATAACAAATTCTGCCTTCATCACACCGCCCCCCCACCACCTACCACTGTGACTGCAGCATAGTGAGTTAATCAAGAAATGTGTCAAAGGAGTATTTTCAAGAAGTATATTCAAGTTACACTTGTATATATGCCACCTGCAAAGCTCAAAGAGGCTATGATGCATTGTCCCTCTTTCTTAGTGGTGGAGGGTACAAAGTGTAACTTTTATCTAGAATTTTACCACCACTTAGGTCTGACAATTAATGTTTACTGTGCATAGGTGCTGCGTCTCTTCAGTTGTGTCTGACTCTTTGTGACTCCATGGACTATATATAGCCTGCCAAGCTCCTCTGTCTATGGGATTCTCTCATACTAGAGAAGGTTGCCATCTTCCTGATCCAGGGATCAAACCTGCATCTCTTGTGTCTTATGTCTCCTGGATTGGCAGGTGGGTTCTTTACCACTAGCACCACCAGGGAAGCCTTTAAACTATTTGTCCGTTTATCTTTACATTTCAAAAATCTGCAGATACGGGACTTCCTCGATGGTCCAGTGGCTAAGACGCCATGCTCCCAATGCAGGGGGGCCTGGGGTTCGAACTGTGGTCAGGGAACTAGATCCCACATACCTCAATGAAGAGTTTGCATGCTGCAACTAAAGATCCTGCATGCTGCAACATGAAAACCTGATGTAGCTAAATAGACAAATATTTTTTAAAAATCTGCAGACATAAGAGCAGTACAAGGCAGTTCCCTGGCAGTCCAGTGGTCAGGACTCCATGCTTTCCCTGCCAAGGGCTTGGTTCAATCCCTGCTTTGGGACCCAAGATCTCACAAGCCAGTTTAGTTCAGTCACTCAGTCGTGTCTGACTCTTTGCGACCCCATGAATTGCAGCATGCCAGGCCTCCCTGTCCATCACCAACTCCTGGAGTTCACCCAGACTCACGTCCATAGAGTCAGTGATGCCATCCAGCCATCTCATCCTCTGTCGTCCCCTTCTCCTCCTGCCCCCAATCCCTCCCAGCATCAGAGTCTTTTCCAATGAGTCAACTCTTCGCATGAGGTGGCCAAAGTACTGGAGTTTCAGCTTTAGCATCATTCCTTCCAAAGAAATCCCAGGGCTGATCTCCTTCAGAATGGACTGGTTGGATCTCCTTGCAGTCCAAGGGACTCTCAAGAGTCTTCTCCAACACCACAGTTCTAAAGCATCAGTTCTTAGGCACTCAGCCTTCTTCACAGTCCAACTCTCACATCCATACATGACCACAGGAAAAACCATAGCCTTGACTAGACGAATCTTTGTTGGCAAAGTAATGTCCCTGCTTTTCAATATGCTATCTAGGTTGGTCATAACTTTCCTTCCAAGGAGTAAGTGTCTTTTAATTTCATGGCTGCAGTCACCATCTGTAGTGATTTTGGAGCCCCCCAAAATAAAGTCTGCCACTGTTTCCACTGTTTCCCCATCTATTTGCCATGAAGTGATGGCACCGAATGCCATGATCTTCATTTTCTGAATGTTGAGCTTTAAGCCAACTTTTTCACTCTCCACTTTCACTTTCATCAAGAGGCTTTTGAGTTCCTCTTCACTTTCTGCCATAAGGGTGGTGTCATCTGCATATCTGAGGTTATTGATATTTCTCCCGGCAATCTTGATTCCACCTTGTGCTTCTTCCAGTCCAGTGTTTCTCATGATGTACTCTGCATAGAAGTTAAATAAGCAGGGTGACAATATACAGCCTTGACATACTCCTTTTCCTATTTGGAACCAGTCTGGTGTTCCATGTCCAGTTCTAACTGTTGCTTCCTGACCTGCATACAGATTTCTCAAGAGCCAGGTAAGGTGGTCTGGTATTCCCATCTCTTTCAGAATTTTCCACAGTTTATTGTGATCCACACAATCAAAGGCTTTGGCATAGTCAATAAAGCAGAAATAGATGTTTTTCTGGAACTCTCTTGCTTTTTCCATGATGCAGCGGATGTTGGAAATTTGATCTCTGGTTCCTCTGCCTTTTCTAAAACCAGCTTGAACATCAGGAAGTTCACGGTTCACATATTGCTGTGCCCCCCAAAAAAAGTAACATAAAATAAAAAAATACAAAAAAAAAAAGCTTTATAAGTTTGGGCTTCCCTGGTGGTTTAGTGGTTAAGACTTCATGCTTCCACTGCAGGGCCACAGGTTCCCTGGTTGGGGGAACTAAAGGTCCCACCTGTCACATAGTCTAACCACAAAACAAAAATGCACATATTTATGCCCTGTATTTAATGATAAAATTTTAATGTTAAAATTTTATATATTTAAAGCATTAAAATTAAATACCCAGGTACTACTTGGATGTGAATTTCTCAAAGTGATTACCAGTAATTGGTCTATTTTCCCAAATAGGCCAATGTGTGAACAGGAGGGTGTTTTGATTTTATATGTTTCCCATATAAAATCTCCTTGGCTGAGAAAGGAGAGGCACAAATGTCCAGGGTCCTGGGCCTCATGAGTGAGCCCTAGTTTGTGCTTCAGTCTACCTTTAACCAGGACAGGAAACACTTGCTGACGTGAATGAGGAATCATGTCTTGTGTTTACTTCAGAGGGAAAAATAGGGGCCTAGAAGTAAGAATAAACAAACCTTGGTTACGTCTTTAATTCATTACCCCAAGCCCAAACTCTGTTTAAATTCTTCAGTAATTGAGAACCCCAAACTTAGGTTTCTTTGTCCTGTCAATTACTCACCAAACATTGTTTCTTTGTCTAAAAAATATAAAAGCTGTCTGCCTTGGTCACTTCTTAGGTCTCATTTGGGTCCTGGTGGCTCAGACTGTAAAGAATCTCCAATGCAGGAGATGTGGGTTCAGTCCTTGGGTTAGAAAGATCCCCTGGAAAAGGGAATGGCTACCCATTCCAGTATTCTTGCCTGGAGAATTCTGTGGACAGAGGAGTCTGGCAGGCTACAGCCCGTGGGGTTGCAAAGAGTAGGACATGACTGAGTGACTAACTTGCTAGGTCCCATTTGGGGTTCCCAGGTGGCGCAGTGGTAAAGAATCTGCCTGCCAGTGTAGGAGACACAGGAGACACGGCTATGATCCCTAGGTCAGGAAGCTCCTCTGGACTAGGAAATGGCACCCCACTTCAGTATTCTTGCCAGGGATATCCCATGGACAGAGGAGCCTGGCAGGCTATAGTCCATGGGATCTGAAAGAGTTGGACATGACTGAGCACGCACGTAGGTCCCATTTACATGTACATGAATTAAAATTTGTTTCTTTTTCTCCTGTTAACAGTCTTGTGTCAATTTTATTATTAGTCTAACAACAAGAATTTAAGATAGGGAGAGGGGACAACTTCCCCTTCCCCAACCATAAATTCACATTAATTCTTAAATAAACAAGGTATTGTATTCAATACAGAAGATGCCCTCCTTTAACTAATAAGAATTGTAAAGCACAGATACTCTGGAGAAATAAAAGAGTGGAAAGACTGAGATGGGCACTCATATTTATGGAGATTTGTCTAGAGAGTTCCTCTTCTCTTCCTTTCAGCACTGCTACCGAGTATAGTCAGCTTGTGCTTCATCCAGCATATTAAAAAGCAGAGACATTACTTTGCCAACAAAGGTCCGTCTAGTCAAAGCTATGGTTTTTCCAGTAGCTATCTATGGATGTGTGAGTTGGACTATAAATAAAGCTTAGTGCAAAAGAATTGATGCTTTTGAACTGTGGTGTTGGAGAAGACTCTTGAGAGTCCCTTAGACTGCAAGGAGATCCAACCAGTCCATCCTAAAGGAAATTGGTCCTGAATATTCATTGGAAGGACTGATGCTGAAGCTGAAACTCCAATACTTTGGCCGCCTAATGTGAAAAGCTGACTCTTTTGAAAAGACCCTGATGCTGGGAAGGATTGAAGGCAGGAGGAGAAGGGGAGGATGACAGAGGATGAGATGGTTGGATGGCATCACCAACTCAGTGGACATCAATTTGAGTAAACTCTGGGAGCTGGTAAACTCTGGGATTTTGGGGAGTTGGTGATGGACAGGGAGGCCTGGCGTGCTGCAGTCCATGGGGTCACAAAGAGTCGGACACGACTGAACGATTGAACTGAACTGAGTATAGTAGTTTTTGGCTTTTGGGGGCATTTACTTATTGATTTGGCTGTGCTGGGTCTTAGTTGCGGCCCACAGGATCTTAGTTACCACACGTGGGATCTTTAGCTGTAGCATGGAGGATCTAGTTCCTTGACCAGGGATCAAATGCGGGCCCCCTGCATTGGGAGCTCAGATTCTCAATCACTGGGCCATCAGGGAATTCCCGTGTGTAGTAGTTTTGATTTGTGCTAGACCCATATTTGTAAGTTCTTTCTTTAGCTATAAATATTGACGAAAGTTTATTTATGGGCCCTCTGTAACTCACAAAAAAGAACAAATTTACTGATTTTAAATGTGGAAACAAAATTCTTGCTTTTCAGCTAGTTGTTAAATAAACTAATTTTGTTTCTTCCTCGTAACAACTCTAACAGAATATCCTTGAAAACTTTTGAAAAATGTTTATTTTCACATACAAAGAAACATTCTGTGAAATCTCTTTCATATACCACACAGTAACATTTGCAAAGATTATCTTTGAACAACTTGTCTAATAAAAAGCCCAAGAGTTAACAAAACCCTCTTCTTCTTCTTTTCAAAATAGATATTCTGTTAAAGGATGATTTTTCAAGGTTTTTGGATCCTCCTTGATCATGTACTGTCTCATCCTGGAACACTGATTGCACTGAGAACATGTACGTAATAGACTAAGTTTGATCCTTGGGCCCTGTCTTGCTCATGCAAGCAAGCTGTATCACTGATCTATTGTCCAGCTATGGATGAACCTGTGAAGACAGCTATTGCATGGACTGTTGCAGAGAGTGTTGCTCGGAAAGACTCTAGAGAAACATGTGCAGGGCTCCCACCATAGTAATTCTATACTCTTGGAATCACACTGTGGCTGCACTATAGGTTCTCGAAGGAAATGAGGGGAGATGGAACAGAGAATTGCTTTACTGAGCACTTATATGTGCCAGACATCCTGCCAACAGGAATGTATAGAATTTTTTTCTTTTACTCCATTTTATGTCTAACTGGCTCCTATTCTTCCTTCAGATCTCATCCCAAGTACTGCTTCTTAAAAGTGGAGCTTTCCCAGACTTGACTGTCTCCACCTATCATAAATTCCCAGAGCATCATGAACCTCCCTTCGTGATGTCAATCATAGTTGCAACTTGGCATTTATTTGTGTGATCACATTTTTAATGTTTCATCAGTATCTATCTCTGTCTAGATTCATGAGGACAGTGCTCCCGATTGCTTTTCTTTTTTAAAATTTTTATTTGGCTGCACCAAGTCTTAGATGTGGCAGACAGGATCTTTGATATTTGTTGTCACATTCACGCTCTTAGTTTCAGCATATGGGATCTAGTTCCCTGACCAGGGATCAAACCCAGGCCTCCTGCATCTGGAGCTCGCATTCTTAACCAGTGAGCCACCAGGGAAGTTCCTGCATCATCGGTTTATCTCATTATTGTATCTACAGTACCAACTACTGTCTCGTACACATCAGGTGTGTAATAAATATTACTGATCAAATACATGATTTAGAATTTAAGCTTATGGTCAAACAAACCTAAATTTGAATCCTGGTGTTGTAGACTGAATAATGATCCCCAAAGGATATCAGGTCCTAAACCCTGGAACCTGTGAATGTTACCTAATATGGAAAGAGGGTCTTTACAGATGAAATTAAGGATACTGAGGTGATAAGGTTAGCCTAGATTATATAGAAAGAAAGCGAAAGCCACTCAGTAGTGTCCGAGTCTTTGTGACCCCATGGACTACACAGTCCATGGAATTCTTTAGTCCAGAATGCTGGAGTGGGTAGCCTTTCCCTTCTCTAGGGCATCTTCCCAACCCAGGGATCGAACCTAGGTCTTCTGCATTGCAGGCAGATTCTTTACCAGCTGAGCCATGAGGGAAGCCCAAGAACACTGGAGTGGGTAGCCTATCCCTTCTCCAATGGATCTTCCCAACCCAGGAATCAAACCAGGGTCTCTGAATCATAGGCAGATTCTTTACCAACTGAGCTATTAGGGAATCCCAAAATTATATAGGTCAGCACTAAATGAAATCCCAAGTGTCCTTATAATAGAGAGGCAGAAGGGGGATTGATACAAACAGAAAAGAGGAAAGCAATGTGATCATTTGGAGTGCTGCGAAGTGCTGTGACCACAAACCATAGGATGCCAGCAGCCACCTGAGGCAAAGAATGGGGATTGTCCCCACTAACCCCCAGGAAGAGTGTGGTTCTGACATCTTGATTTTTTTTGTTTTGGCTGTCCTGAGTCTTCTCTAGTTGTGGTGCATAGGCTTAGTTGCCCCACAGCATGTGGGATCTTGGTTCCCCAACCAGGGATCCAACTCACATCCCTGGCATTAGAAGGCGGATTCTTATCCTCTTGATTACCAAGGAAGTCCCAACTGACAACTTGATTTTGGGTACAGTGCAACTAAATTAGGACTTCTGTTCTCCAGATTGTGAGAAAATAAATTTCTGATTTTTTATATTACTAAGTTTGTGGTAACTTGTTACAGCATCCTGGGGAAACAAATACGTCTGCGCTTACAAATTATTAGATATACTGTGTGATCTTGGGCATATTGCTTAATATTCTTGTGTCTGTATCATCCTCTCTAAAGCAGGGAAAATCATATGAGCCCTCTTGGGATTAAGGTCATGATTAAGTATGGTGATGGGACTTCCCTCATGGCTCAGACTGTAAAGGATCCGCCTGCAGTGCAGGAGACCTGGGTTTGATCCCTGGGTCTGGAAGACTGGATGGAGAAGGGAATGGTTACCCACTACAGTATTCTTGTCTGGAGAATTCCACGGACAGAGGAGCCTGGTGGGATACAGTCCATGGAGTTGCAAAGAATTGAACATGACTGAATGACTAATGCTGAATGTGGTACTATGTCTAAAGACCATAAGAAAGAGTAGGCACCATTGTTACAATTTTTGTTAGACATTCAGCAAAAGTTATTTTTAATTCTCATAGCTCTATGATTTTGAGTATCATGTTTCCTCTTTTTACAGCTAAGGAAACAATCATAGGGAAGTTAAGTAATTTGCCCAAATTATAAGTCCAAAGGGGGAAAAGAAATATGATGAGGACAGGACTTTGGAGATATTTTTAGAGGTGTTTTTTATATTCTGTGTAACTTACTGCTCTGAGTCACCCCATCCATTGCCATAATAGTTTCAGTGTTTCAGAGGGAAGAACAGACATGAAATAGAACAAAGTAGTGACTGTCAAATGGGATTTCTGAGGCTCTAGCACAGGACTAATCTTGAAAGCCAGGCTTTGTCACGTGAAAAAGGGCTTTAGAGTTTCCTTCAGCATGCAATAACTTCTTAAGAAACAGGACTGGTAGGTGTGAAGTTTCTCCTGAAAAGAACATGGAAGATATGAAGAAATTCCTTGCCATAAGGGAAGAGAAGAGGGAAGTAGGCTACTTCTGACCCAACGGATTATGGGAAAAAAGAGAGAGCTAACAGTAGTGAATTCAAATATTAGGAATCCAGGGACTTCCCTGGTGGTTCAGTGGTTAAGACTCCATTCTCCCAATGCCAGCGGCCTGTGTTCCATCCCTGGTTAGGAAACTAGATCCTGCATGCCACAACTAATTAAAAACAAAACAAAAAGAAAAGAAAAGAGTCTGCTGTTGCTGCTGCTAAGTCACTTCAGTCATGCTGACTTTGTGTGACCCCATAGATGGCAGCCCACCAGGCTCCCCTGTCCCTGGGATTCTCTAGGCAAGAACACTGGAGTGGGTTGCCATTTCCTTCTCCAATGCATGAAAGTGAAAAAGTGAAAGTGAAGTCGCTCAGTTGTGTCAGACTCTTAGCAACCCCATGGACTGCAGCCCACCAGGCTCCTCCGCCCATGGGATTTTCCAGGCAAGAGTACTGGAGTGGGGTGCCATCGCCTTCTCCTAAAGAGTCTGCAGGCTGCAACAAAGATCCTGTGCGCTACAACTAAGATCAGGTGCAGCCAAATAAATTAAAAAGAAAAAAAGAATCCAGTAACTTGGCTTACCACTCCAACCCCCATCCTAATGTTCTATTTATCCAGTTCCAACTTTTATACACTTACTTCTTTATGTTATGAGGAATAAAGTTTGGCAGACTATTAATGATCTATAAAACCTTATGTGATTTGAGTCTTGTGTCAGGATCTTCACATAAAATAAACCCAACCATAGCAGCTAGCCAAATAGTTCCAACTTTTATACAGTTACTTCTTTATGTTATGAGGAATGAAGTTTGGCAGAGTATTAATGACCGATAAGACCTTATGTGATTTGAGTCTTGTGTCAAGATCTTCACATAAAATAAACCCAACCAAAGCAGCTAGTCAAATAGGAGCTTATTTTCCTCATTGGTCCAGAAGCAGTATATTCAGGATTGGTGCAACTACTTGAGGAAGTCATAAAAGACTCCGGCTCCTTCTTAACATCCTAGTCTGCCAACTTTATATGTGGCTTTTATCTTTACGGTCTCAAGGTGATTGCTCCTTCTTCAGAAATTGTGTCCTCCTTTCGAGGAGAAATAAAGGAGGGAGGGGGAAATGGCAAAGGGTTAATAGTTCCTGCCATATGAGCTAGTCTCTTTTTCACCAGGAAAAAAAATAGCCTTCCCAGAAGACCCATACAGCAGGCTCCACTTTCATTTCATTGGCCAGGAAAGGTCAAATGGCCACTTTAGCAGCAGGGATTGCAAGGAGATAAGTTTTTAACTGGACATATTTCTCCATATGACGAGGAAGAAGAGAGAGTAGGTAAACAGGTACTGGGAAGCAGCAAGCTGCGTCCACCATACTGGTTCACCTCTCCGGTTTCTTTGAAGGTCAGGATTCCTCTGCTTTACTGCTTTGCTATAGTACACTGACCTTTTCCTTTCTTTTCTTTTTAAAATGATTTAATTAATTAATGATTTACTTTTGGTTGTGCTGGGTCTTTGCTGCCGTGTGTTGGCTTTCTCTAGCTGCAGCCAGCGGGGGCTACTCTTCCGTGCGGTGCACAGGCTTCTCATTGCAGTAGTCTGTCTTGCTGCAGAGCCCGGGCTCCAGTAGTTCCAACATGCGGGCTCAGTAGTTGTGGCAGACAGGCTTAGTTGCTCCGAGGCACGTGCAATCTTTCCAGACCAGGGATCAAACCCGTGTCCCCTGCAATGGCAGGCAGAATCCTGTCCACTGTATCACCACCAGAGAAGTTTCTCCCTTCTTTAATTGGGGCCAAACTCTTTCCTATCTCAAAGACTTCTTCATTTATAGCCCTCTCTGTCTGGAGTGCTGTTTTTCCAGGGGCTGCAACTTCATGTCGTCGGTAACTTGCAGAACTCCTCAGCGGAGCCTTGTCTGACACTTCTCCCTTGTCATCTAAGGTAGCCACTTCTGCTCCAATTAGTCTTTTCCACAGCAAGTTATCTATTTCATTGCACTTCTTCTAATCTGTAATTCCCAGTTTGTTTACTTATTTATAGTTGATTTCCCTACCCTTGAAAGTAAGCTTCCTGCAAGCAGGACCTGGTTCAGCTTGTTCACGAAGGGGTTCAGGACAAGTCTCCCTTAAATGCGTCAGTTTGGCATGTGAATTATTTTGAGGTGAAGAAAATCAGGGCCCAAAAGACTCAGGAAGACCTTTCTACCACCCTTAAACTGCCTAAAAGAAGTTAGAGTGTCTGGTCCAGAGACAGATCCCCACAAAGAATGTGGGCTAGGTGTGGTGGGCTGGGGAGAGCTCAGTGCATCCATTTATTTGAATTCCTCACTGTGTCCCATTGTCTCTGCATAGCATGATAAACATTTGCTCTTCCCATCTTTCTATGAATTGTCTTCCTTCTCTTTGAAGACCCTCGAGCCTAATCAGTCTCCTTAGCTCAGGATGGCCTATAAGCTTTAATTGCCTGCCTGCCTTTGACCCTCTCATGTCTGTGTGAAGCTCTCATATATATGAAATTAAATTTATTCCTCCTAAGTTAATCTGTCTTAATTAATCAATAAGCCAAAAATAAAATGTACAAGGGTGGACTTCCAAGGTGACAAAGTGCTAAAGAATCTGCTTGCTAATGTAGGAGACTCCAGAGATGTGAGTTTGCTTCCTGTGTTGGGAAGATCCTTTGGAGAAAGAAATGGCAACCCACTCCAGGATTCTTATGTGGAGAATCCCATGGACAGAGGAGCCTGGTGGGCTACCGTCCATGGGGTCACAAAAGAGTCAGACGTAACTGAGCACACAGGCACACAGGGGAGAGGAAAATTTTTTCCTCCCTTACATTCACAGTTGTGTTCCTGGCATTTTAGGGATGTGTGCATACTAAGCAACTTCATTCGTGTCCAACATTTTGGGACCCTATGGACTGTAGTGAGAGAGTTAATTCTTAGGTAGATTGATAAGGAGTCTGGGGCCCTCAAGGAGGAAGGGGTCCAGAGCCCTTGAGAAGCAGAAACAGGTCCGGGGCTCTTGAGGAGAAAACGAGAAAATTTTTTTTCTACATTTCTTCCTCTTAGTCACATAAAACGTTTTTTTCTTTAAATCCAGAGCTAGTGGCTCAAGGCTATGGTTTTGCTTAAGCTCTGTTCAGTTCAGTTCAGTTTACTCGCTCTGTTGTGTCTGACTCTGTGACCCCATGGACTGCAGCACGCCAGGCCTCCCTGTCCATCATCAACACCTGGCATTTACTCAAACTCATGTCCATTGAGTTGGTGATGCCATCCAACCATCTCATCCTCTGTTGTCCCCTTCTCTTCCTGCCTTCAATCTTTCGCAGCATCAGGGTCTTTTCAAATGAGTCAGTTCTTCGCATCAGGTGGCCAAAGTATTGGAGTTTCAGCTTCAGCATCAGTCTTTCTAATGAATATTCAGGACTGATTTCCTTTAGGATGGACTGGTTAGATCTCCTTGCAGTCCAAGGGACTCTCAAGAGTCTTCTCCAACACCATAGTTCAAAAGCATCAATTCTTCGGCACTCAGCTTTCTTTATAGCCCAACTCTCACATCCATACATGACCACTGGAAAAACCATAGCCTTTACTAGATGGACCTTTGTTGGCAAAGTAATGTCTCTGTTTTTTAAGATGCTGTCTAGGTTGGTCATAACTTTTCTTCCAAGGAGTAACCTCCTTTTAATTTCATGGCTGCAGTCACCATCTGCAGTGATTTGGGAGCCCAGAAAAATAAAGTCTGCCTCTGTTTCCACTGTTTCCCCATCTAGTTGCCATGAAATGATGGGACCAGATGCCATGATCTTCGTTTTCTGAATGTTGAGCTTTAAGCCAACTTTTTCACTCTCCTCTTTCACTTTCATCAAGAGGCTCTTTAGTTCTTCTTCGCTTTCTGCCATAAAGGTGGCGTCATCTGCATATCTGAGGTTATTGATATTTCTCCCAGAAATCCTGATTCCAGCTTGTGCTTCATCCAGTCCAGTGTTTCTCATATAAGTTAAACAAGCAGGGTGACAATATACAGCCTTGACATACTCCTTTTCCTATTTGGAATCAGTCTGTTGTTCCATGTCCAGTTCTAACTGTTGCTTCCTGACCTGCATATAGGTTTCTCAAGAGGCAGGTTAGGTGGTCTGGTATTCCCATCTCTTGAAGAATTTTCCACAGCTTATTGTGATCCACACAATCAAATACTTTGGCATAGTCAATAAAGAAGAAATAGATGTTTTTCTGGAACTCTCTTGCTTTTTCCATGATCCAGTGGATGTTGGCAATTTGATCTCTGGTTCTTCTGCCTTTCCTAAAACCCCCTTGAACATCTGGAAGTTCATGGTTCATGTATTGCTGAAGCCTGGCTTGGAGAATTTTGAGCATTACTTTACTAGCATGTGAGGTGAGTGCAATTGTGTGGTAGCTTGAGCATTCTTTGGCATTGCCTTTCTTTGGGATTGGAATGAAAACTGACCTTTTCCAGTCCTGTGGCCACTGCTGAATTTTTCAAATTTGCTGGCATATTGAGTGCAGCACATTCACAGCATCATCTTTCAGGATTTGAAATAGCTCAACTGGAATTCTATCACCTCCACTAGTTTTGTTCGTAGTGATGCTTCCTAAGGCCCACTTGACTTCACATTCCAGGATGTCTGGCTGTAGGTGAGTGATCACACCATCGTGATTATCTGGGTCGTGAAGATCTTTTTTGTATAGTTCTTCTGTGTATTCTTGCCGCCTCTTCTTACTGCTTCTGTTAGTGAGTGAGTGAAGTCACTGTTGTGTCTGACTCTTTGCGACCCCCGTGGACTGTAGCCCACCAGGCTCCTCCGTCCATGGGATTCTCCAGGCAAGAATACTGGAGTGGGTTGCCATTTCCTTCTCCAGGGGATCTTCCCAACCCAAGGATCGAACCCAAGTCTCCCGCATTGCAGGCAGACGCTTTAACCTCCGAGCCACCAGGGAAGCCCCTGCTTCTGCTAGGTCCATACTATTTCTGCCTTTTTGATATGCCAAAGCCTTTGACTGTGTGGATCACAGTCAAAGATCACAGTCAAAGAACCACAGACTTGTGGATCACAAGGCTGTATATTGTTACCTGCTTTAGTTTGACCCCAGGTAAATAGCAGGGAACACAGCTCCACCCATCAACAGAAAATTGGATTAAAGATTTACTGAGCAATCAGCAATCCATCAGAACAAGACCCAGTTTCCTCCTCAGTCAATCTCTCCCAGCAGGAAGCTTCCATAAGCCTCTTATCCTAAACTCTGTACTAAGCATTATATAATAACAATGTATCTTGCTCAAGGACATGTTTTACCTTTTTAACAGGAACCTCTAATTAATCTTGTTATTTTATATTGTGGGAGTGGGTCCAGTAAGACCTTTCTATTGTTAGTTCTAATCTTGGTTTTTCCAGTAGTCATGTATGGATGTGAGAGTTGGACTATAAAGAAAGCTGAGCGTCCAAGAATTGATGCTTTTGAACTGTGGTGTGGAGAAGACTCTTGAGAGTCCCTTGGACTGCAAGGAGATCCAGCCAGTCCATCCTAAAGGAGATCAGTCCTGGGTGTTCATTGGAAGGACTGATGTTGAAGCTGAAACTCCAATACTTTGGCCACCTGATGTGAAAAGCTGACTCATTGGAAAAGACCCTGATGCTGGGAAAGATTGAGGGCAGGAGGAGAAGGGGACGACAGAGGATGAGATGGTTGGATGGCATCACCAACTCAATGGACATGAGTTTGGGTAAACTCCGGGAGTTGGTGATAGACAGGGAGGCCTGGTGCGCTGTGGTTCATGGGGTCGCAAAGTATTTATTTCTCAGTGTCTTTTGTCTGTTTCACCAACTATTATAAGATGCCCTTAAGTGTGTGCAGACCTGGGAGTAGACATCTCTGAAGGGAGATGGAGACCTGAAGGAGACCTGGCTTTTGGAGCCAACGTGGTGCAGGTCCAGTGCCAGGGAGTTGGTTTTGTCTGCGTGGGAGTTGGTTTTGTCTGAGTGGTTGTGTAGTTTCTTAAACTGAGTCCACTCCAACCTCCCCTCAAGGAATGTAGTGTTTGGAGACTAGGACTTGAGAAACTTCTGTGAGAACACCTTCCTGTTTTTCTTGTTCTTTGGTCGGAGGTTTTGTGACTCAAACTACCTTATTCCTCTTCTCTCTGATGACTAATAAGTCAGCTGAACTATTGATAATTTGGTTGATAAGCGGAGTCTTTTTTAACAGAGCCTGCCTAGTACCTTTCCAGTGTTGAAAAAGGGACAACAGGTCCACAGTGAAGTCACTTATGCTGCTGCTGCTGCTGCTAAGTCGCTTCAGTTGTGTCCGACTCTGTGCGACCCCATAGACAGCAGCCCACCAGGCCCCGCTGTCCTTGGGATTCTCCAGGCAAGAACACTGGAGTGGGTTGCCATTTCCTCCAATGCATGAAAGTGAAAAGTGAAGTCGCTCAGTAGTGTCCGATTCTTCGCGACCCCATGGACTGAAGCCTGCCAGGCTCCTCTGTCCATGGGATTTTCCAGGCAAGAGTACTGGAGTGGGGTGCCATTAGTCCCCAGTATTCTTGCCTGGAGAATCCCATGGACAGATGACCTTGGCAGGCGATAATCCAAGGGGTCACAAAGAGTTGGACACTGCTGAGCAACTAACTCTTTGTTCACTTCATGCTAAGCCCCACAGAAGCAAACTAAAACTTCATACCCAATTGTGGTTTCAGCCTCTTTGAAATGTAATTTTTTAAAACCCATCAGCCTGGAATTTCCTGACCAACAGGAAATTGAGGTGAGGTGATACCCATCATAAACCCCAACCCTTCCCCCAAAGAAAGGTGATCTTGCCTGAAGTAATAATGCTTTTTTTTTTTTTTTTTTCATTTTGACTTCCTTGTCCCTCTCCTTCCTGATTTTTAAAGATTTTTGGCTGCACTGTGAGGCATGGGGGATCTTAGTTCCCTGACTAAGGTACTGAATCCAGACCCTCTGCAGCAGAAGCAGAGTGTTCTAACCACTGGCCCACCAGGGAATTCCTCTTTCCTGCTTTTAAAAACCTTCCATTTGTACAGCTCCTTAGAGCTCCTTTCTGTTTGTTAGATGGGATAATGCCTGATTCATGAATCATTCAACAAAGCCAATTAGATCTTCAAGTTCACTCAGTTGAATTTTGTTTTTTAAGTTTAAGCAGAGGTTAATGGCTGTCAACAACTTTGACAACAAAGTATCTGACTTCAGGAAGCCAAGTCCAGATAATTATTTTTTAAAAGGTTTAAGTATATTTTAATAACAGTACTTTGCTACCTGGATAGATTGTTAAAGATCATCAAATCTGGACACTAAAGTGGTAAGGACATATTTTGTTTAGTAACACTGTAACCAAAAGTGGGGTCTGGGGTGTGCCACGCAAAAGCCAGTAAGGAGGCCAGGTTGGTGGAAAGGCAATTGTGCTTTTCTTTGGATGCCGGCAAGGGGATGGGGGTGGGTGCGCGGTGGGTGTGGCCAATGCCTGTCCAAAGGCTGCCTCGTGCAGCACCCCTGGGCAATCGGGGGGCTAGAGCTTTTCTAGGCTGAGGGAGGGGCTCCTAGGGCAGCAGCACAGTCAATTCTGACAGTCATCTGGAAACTGGTCATTGGTGATTTGACTAACATCATCTTGACTGTTTTAAGTACAGTTAATTTTCAGTTCTAGGGTTGGTTCTTTTCCACTTCTTGATGCCAGTTCTCAGAATTGTGGCAGCTTTTGTCACGCTTACTGTATGGTCATCATGTGTTAACCTCTCCAACTTGTGAAGCTTTCAGTATCTAAAAGACAGCTCACAGGATATGGCTCAGAATACCATCTATAGCCCTTGACAAGGAACTAAAGATCCTTGACTGTACTTAATTGTTAAACTATTATTCTTTGGTCCCTTTGACTATTTTCCTTTGTTTCTGCATGTTCTCACTTCTCTGATCAAGCGTATTCTTTGGCTAAAGTTCTTCCACAGACAAAAGGCAGGCAGAGGATGTGGGGGACAAGGACCATAGGGTCTTGCTTTGTTTCAGTACTGCAGTATGAACTGAACTCTACTTCCCTGAAACAGAAGGCTGGAGACTATTCAAAGGCTGGAGTGTGCTAAGCGGTGGTACAGAGGTGGATGGGTGATCCATGTGACTAGCCCATCTGGGTTTAACAGGTATTTGTCAGAGGACAAGCAGTAGTGCTAAAGGAAAGTTCTGGGTGGTAGATTTATACCACCAGGGCAGAGAAAAGATTTCTAATTGCAAGCTTTCTAAACTGCCCCAAGAGAGGGGTCTGGAGTCTGACTGCCTATCCAGGTTTTGCCTGGAACAAAAGGGTTTGAAGCGGAGGGTGGGGGTGGGGGTTGATGCTGGGATCACTCTATGGACAAGACCTTAGGTGCCAGAAGCCATAATAGAGTAATGAAATACACTTTATATTTTAAGGCAGGACAAGAAAAAATTAAACAAAATTCTCTGAGAATTGGGGCTCCTCCCTTCCTCACATGCAGTGTGTATTACACATTAACCAGAACTTCTCAGAGATCAGTTTGAGAATTTACAGAGTTCTCAATCATAAAGATCAATTTTTCCCCTTTATTCTGACCCTAGTAATATAACTTCCTAAAAGAAGAATGTTCTTTCCTAGCGTGATAGGGGGTCAAAGTAACTTTAGGCTGTCTTGGCATGTGCTTACCTGGAGTATCAGTTCAGTTGCTCAATCGTGTCCGACTCTTTGTGACCCCACGAACCGCAGCACGCCAGGCCTCCCTGTACATCACCAGCTCCCGGAGTCCACCCAAACCCATGTCCATCGAGTCGGTGATGCCATCCGACTATCTCATCCTCTGTTATCTCCTCCTCCTGCCCTCAATCTTTCCCAGCATCAAGGTCTTTTCAAAAGAGTCAGCTCTTCACATCAGGTGGCCAAAGTATTGGAGTTTCAGCTTCACATCAGTCCTTCCAATGAACACCCAGGGCTGATCTCCTTTAGCATGGACTGGTTGGATCTCCTTGCAGTCCAAGGGACTCTCAAGAGTCTTCTCCAACATCACAGTTCAAAAGCATCAATTCTTGGGCGCTCAGCTTTCTTTATAATCCAACTCTCACATCCATACGTGACCACTGGAAAAACCATAGCCTTGACTAGATGGACCTTTGTTGGCAAAGTAATATCTTTGCTTTTTAATATGCTACCTAGGTTGGTCATAACTTTCCTTCCAAGGAGTAAGCATCTTTTAATTTCATGGCTGCAATTACCATCTGCAGTGATTTTGGAGCCCAGAAAAATAAAGTCTGACACTGTTTCCATTGTTTCCCTATCTATTTGCCATGAAGTGATGGGACTGGATGTCATTGTCTTAGTTTTCTGAATGTTGAGCTTTAAGCCAACTTTTTCACTATCCACTTTCACTTTCATCAAGAGGCTCCTTAGTTCTTCACTTTCTGCCATAAGGGTAGTGTCATCTGCATATCTGAGGTTATTGATATTTCTCCCAGCAATCTTGATTCCAGCTTGTGCTTCTTCCAGCCCAGTGTTTCTCATGATGTACTCTGCATAGAAGTTAAATAAGCAGGGCGACAATATACAGTCTTGACATACTCCTTTTTCTATTTGGAACCAGTCTGTTGTTCCATGTCCAGTTCTAACTGTTGCTTCCTGACCTGCATACAGATTTCTCAAGAGGCAGGTCAAGTGGTCTGGTATTCCCATCTCTTTCAGAATTTTCCACAGTTTATTGTGATCCACACAGTCAAAGGTTTTAGCATAGTCAATAAAGCAGAAATAGATGCTTTTCTGGAACTCTCTTGCTTTTTCGATGATCCAATGCATGTTGGCAATTTGATCTCTGGTTCCTCTGCCTTTTCTAAAACCAGCTTGAACATCTGGAATTTCACGGTTCACATGTTGTTGAAGCCTGGCTTGGAGAATTTTGAGCATTACTTTACTAGCATGTGAGATGAGTGCAACTGTGTGGTAGTTTGAGCATTCTTTGGCATTGCCTTTCTTTGGGATTGGAATGAAAACCAACCTTTTACAGAGGTTTGATAAATATGGCTTTTTGAGATGGTGAGAAGTTTTATGTCAGTGTCCATACCCCACCACTGAAACAGTGGATTACATACTTAAAAGGTAAATATCCACACACTTTAATAAGATAATGAGATACATGCACCCCAATGTTCACAGAAGCACTGTTTACAACAGCCAGGACATGGAAGCAACCTAAATGTCTATCAGCTGAAGAACAGATAAAGATGTGGTACATATATACAATGGAATATTTCTTTGCGATGAAAAGGAATGAAACTGTGTTATTTGCAGAGATGTGGATGGCTGTCATACAGAGTAAGTCAGAAAAACAAATATAGTATATTAACACATATATGTGGAATCTAGGAAAGCGGTAAAGATGATCTTATTTGCAAAGCAAAAATAGAGGCACAAATATAGAGGATAAAAAAGTATGGATACCAAGGGGGAAAGGGTGGGGAGTGGAATGAACTGGGAGAATGGGGTTGACATAGATACACTATCGTGTATAAAATAGATGACTAATGAGAACCTAGGGCTGTGTAACTAGAGATTATCATACTAAGTGAAGTAAGTCAGAAAGAGAAAGATACTGATCATAGGATATCACCCCTATGTGGAATCTAAAAAAAATGACAATAGGAATCTATGAAACAGAAGCAGAGCCATAGACAACAGATCTGTGGTGACCAAGGGGTAGAAGAGGAAGAAGAGACTTGCTCCTGGAAGTTTGAGGTTAGCAGATAGAAATTATCACATTTAGAATAAAGAAAAAACAAGGCCTTAATGTATAGCATAGGGAACTATAGTCAATACCCTGTGATAAACTATACTGAAAAAGAATATTAAAAATATATTTTTAAATGGGTATAATACTACGTCTTATAATTTCAGACCTAAAAAAAGATAATGACAAACCAAGTGTCAAACAAAAATCGCATTACAAACTGTTCTGAACAATGTTGGTTTACAATTTCCGGTTCGGCTAATCGCTGCCTCTGGAGTTATGTATCAGATGTTGCCCTTGTCCCTCCTCCACGCTGTGTACTTATTTCACAGCTGGTTTTACTCCTCCGCAGGTTTGCTAAGGCCACACACGTCAAAGCCTCGTGAAATTTACCCATGACATGAACATCTTGGTAAAAAAAGAATACGGGAATTCCAAGTCTTTCGCCTATTTCTTTTCCCTGTAACCACTTGAAATCAGATATGACTAGGATCGTAACCTCTTCCTCCCTGGGGTGGAAAAAAAAAAAAAGGAGGGCACACTTCTCTGAATCCCCTTCCTTTTTCTTCTCCTTTCCAACTTCTCGGTTTCTTTCATCCTCCCTTTTCCCTACCGCTTTCTCGATGGTACCCCAAGACCCCTATCCAACCCCCCTCACAATCACCGGACCCGCAAGAATGAAAAGCCGAAGAAGGCCGGCGCTATGAAGCCTGCACCTCCTCGCTTTGCGGCGCTGTCGTAAAGTGCCGTCACGCAGTGGGGCGTTACGGCCGGGCCGGCTGTTTTCCCGGCAACTGGAGCTGTACCTTGCGCGTCACTTGGGGGTTCGAAGTGGGCTGTTATTTTGGGAGGCCAACTAGTCACTGTGTGTTAATGAGACTGACGTAGCTACTTCCTCTACGGAACCGGAGGGCTGCCCGGTCCCAGTACCCGCTGGATACTCGGGGCTCGGGGCTGTGGGGAGGGCGGAGGCTGCGGACCAAGCTAAGAGCTACCTCTCCGCGAATTTTCCGCGGGCCGCTGATGGCCGGAGGCTTCCTGGGGAAGACTTTAGCCGCCGTGTCCCTCTCTGTCGCCCTGGCCTCTGTGACTGTTAAGTCCTTGGGCAGTTGCAGCGTCGCGGCGTGCAGGTATTCCCGCTTCTAGCGCTGACTCCTTCTCCCGAGTCTTTCCGTTGCGGCTGGGAACCAGCTTCTGGTCGGGTGGTTTCAGGAGGCTCCGCTTGGGTCCCAGCTTTTTACAGCCATACGCACGTTTTTAAAAAAAGACTTAAATATTTCACCTGCCTTTTGAGAAAAGCAAGTGGTGGCACGCTTTCTCACGGTACTTGAAATTTGTCCTCTTCCGTGAGTCACTAACATTGTTTGTCCCCAGGGAGTTTAAATAGCGAACCGTTTAAACGGTGTAAAAGTGTAAGTCGTTATTCCTCTACTTCTCCATTTCAATGTAGATAATATATTTATTATTTACCTCTTTTTAAAAAAATTGCCTTGGATAAATTTAGGGATTTGTGGTATCTCATACTGTCTCCTCCTCTTATTCTTTTCTCGTGGTTTCTGAACACATGTCCTAGGTACCATGCCCATGCTAGGCATTGAGTAATAAACAAGTGTTGTGAGGCTGCCTCTAGGAGTGTGTGTGTTTTTAATTATTTTTGTCACCTCATTAGACACAAGGAAATTTCCTTCTATTTCTTCCATTTTTTTTCTTCTATCCACCCCCCACCCCCAACCCCCGCAACTCCAGTGATAGCCCTCTGGACTGGAAGGTTTCGGTTGAGGGTGTGTGAGCAAGTAGCAACAGGTGGACAGGCTGGAATCGTCCCCTTCCTCTTCTGATCCAGACTTTACACTTGAGGAGCAAATTTCCCTGCTGACTGTAGCCGCCTCAACTTTATTTCCTCAGTGTGAACTGTACAGATATTAAGCCGAAGTTTCTGCTGTGTTCTTTAATACCTAATTGACCATAGAGGTTCCAGCCCTTTTCTTTACATTTTGGTTTTGTCCTGGGGATCAACAAGTACTACAGACTTTTTGTTTGTAGGATGAGGAGGGAGAGAGGGCTGATTTCTGTGGTTACTGTCCCACTGCTCATGTAGGATGTTTCGGCCCCCTTATTTGAAAGGTATTAACTTCCCTGGTGGCTCAGACAGTAAAGTGTTTGCTTGCAAACCTGGGTTTGATCCCTGGGTTGGGAACATCCCTGGAGAAGGAAATGGCAACCCACTCCAGTACTCTTCCTGAAAAATCCTATGGATGGAGGAGCCTGGTAGACTACGGTCCATGGGGTCGCAAAGTCGGACACAACTGAGCAACTTCACTTTATTTCAAATGTAACTCTCTGGTGGGACATGGTGGTGGTGGTGTTGGGGTTTTTTGTGTTTGTGGTGAGGAAGCTGGATTTACATGGGAGCTCTTTTATTTTCTGCACAATTTTGCCGTGAAGCTGAAACTGTTTAAAAAAACAGAAGTGTTAAAAAAGCAGGTAGAATCCTTTGTTACTTTCCTCAAAGCACAGAGGGACTGGTATGTGGAAAATAAAAGACATAATGCTCTTGTTTAAAAAAAAAAAAGAGTTGACAAAACCAATGAAAGCATAGTGTTTCAAGCAAGAATGGTTTGCGTATCAAAGGAGTGTAGGAGATCCTGGGGACATTTTGATGAAGCCTTCTAATACTTTTACTAGAATTGATTTCACTCTGCTTTGACTTCAGTTCAATTCAGTTGCTCCGTCGTGTCTGACTCTTTGCAACCCCATGAACCGCAGCATGCCAGGCCTCCCTGTCCATCACCAACTCCTGGAGTCCACCCGAACCCATGTCCATTGAGTCGGTTATGCCATCCAACCATCTCATCCTCTGTTGTCCCCTTCTCCTCCTGCCCTCAATCTTTCCCAGCATCAGGGTCTTTTCAAATGAATCAGCTCTTTGCGTCAGGTGGCCAAAGTATTGGAGTTTCAGCTTCAACATCAGTCCTACCAATGAACACCCAGGACTGATCTCCTTTAGGATGGACTGGTTGGATCTCCTTGCAGTCTAAGGGACTCTCAAGAGTCTTCTCCTTGTCTATGAAGGTCTAAAAGTAAAGTTTGCTGTATAATGCAGTTATGTATAAAATGTAACAAACGGAATAAAAACAAAAATTGATGAATTCTTTGTTTGAAGACTTAGTATATAGATTTGGTTTTAACCTATTTATGTGTAATATGAAATTTATTTTCCCTCCAGTTTTATTGAGATAAAATTGATGTATAGCGCTGTATAAGAGTAATGTGTATATCATAATGATTTGAAACACAAACATGAAATGATTGTCACAGTAAGTTTAGTGAACATCCATCATCTCCTATAGACACAACATTAAAGAAATAGAATAAAAATTTTTCGTTGTGATGAGAACTCTTAGGATTACTTTATGTATAATATAGAGCAGTATTAGTTGTATATATCATGTTGTACATTATATCCCTAGTACTTACTTATAACTGGAAAGTCGTAGGGACCTTTTGACCACCTTTACCCAGTTCCCCACTGCCCTCCACAATCTTTATGAGTTAGTTTTTTGAAGTATAATTGACCTATATAACACTGTGTTAGTTCCTGTTATACAACGTAGTGATTTGATATTTCCATACATCTTAACATGATCTCCAGGGTGAGTTTAGTTACCATATGTCACCATACAGGGATAACAGTTACTCTCCACACCTTACATTTCATACACATAATTCATTTATTTTGTACCTAGAAGTTTGTACCTCTTCATCTTATCCCTTTCTACTTCTTTCCACCCCCTGCTGTCCTCTCTTTTGGTGACTACCTGTTTGTTCTCTGTATCTATGACTGTGTTTCTGTTTTGTTAGGTTAGGTTCCGCATATTAGAATCATACAGTAGTTGTCTTTCTCTTTTTTCTGACATTTCACTTAGCATAATACCCTCTAGGTCTAACCATGTCATCACAAATGAAAATATTTCCTTTTTTTTTTAAATAGCTGAGTAATATTCCATTATGTGTTGTGTGTGCATGATATCTTTATCCATTCACCTATTGATGGGCAGTTAGGCTACTTCCGTATCTTGGCTGTCGTAAATAATGCTGCTGTGAATATGGGGGTGCATGCATCTTTTCTAATTAGTCTTTTTATGTTCTTTAGATAAATATTCAGGAGTAGAATTGGTGGATCATATAGTAGTTATATTTTTAATTTTTTTAAGGAATCTCTACTGTTTTCTACAGTAGCTGCATCAATTTACATTCCCATTAGTAGTGTACAAGGGTTCCCTTTTCCCCACAACCCCATCAACACTTGTTATTTGTTGTTTTTTGATAATAGCCATTCTGACAGGTATGAGGTGGGTTTTGATTTGCATTTCTGTGATGATTAGTGATGTTGCTGCTGCTGCTGCGTCTCTTCAGTCGTGTCCGACTCTGTACCACCCCATAGACGGCAGCCCCCCAGACTCCCCTGTCCCTGGGATTCTCCAGGCAAGGACACTGGAGTGGGTTGCCATTTCCTTCTCCAATGCATGAAAGTGAAAAGTGATGTTGAGCGTATTTTAATGTTCCTATTGGTCATCTCTATGTCCTCTTTGAAAAAAATACGTATTTGGAGCTTCCACCCATTTCTTAAGTTGGGTTGTTTGTTTTTTCTAGTGTTGTATTATGTAAGTTCTTTGTATGTTTTAGATATTAACCAAGTATCAGATATATTGTTTGCAAGTATATTCTCCCATTCAGTCAGCAGCCTTTTTGTTTTGTTGGTAGTTTCCTTTGCTGCACAAAAGCTTTTTAGTTTAATGTCCCATTTGTTTATTTTTGCTTTTGTTTCCCTTGCCAGGGGAGACATACCCCCCAAAATTCTTGCTAAGACCAATGTCAAAGAATGTACTGATTATGTTTTCTTCTAGAGGTTTTATGGTTTCAGATCTTGCATTTAAGTCTTTAATTCATTTTGAAATTATTTTTGTGCATGGTGTGAGAGAGTAATCTGGTTTGTTTCTTTTGCATCTGTTGAAAAGGCTGCTGCTAAGTCGCTTCAGTCGTGTCCGACTCTGTGCGACCCATAGACGGCAGTCCACCAGGCTCCCCTGTCCCTGGGATTCTCCAGGCAAGGAGACTGGAGTGGGTTGCCATTTCCTTCTCCAGTGCATGAAAGTGAAAAGTGAAAGTGAAGTCGCTCAGTCGTGTCTGACTCTTCGCGACCCCATGGACTGCAGCCTACCAGGCTCCTCCATCCATGGGATTTTCTAGGCAAAAGTACTGGAGTAGGGTGCCATCGCCTTCTCTGGTTGAAAAGGCTACCTTTCCCTATTGTGTATTCTTGCCTCCTCTGTTGTAGATTAATTGCCCATATAAGTGTGGGTTCATTTCTGGGCTTTCTTTTCTGTTCCATTTATCTGTTGTTTTTTAGTCTCTGTTTCTTTTATTTCTGTTCTGGTCTTTATGATTTCTTTGCTTCTACTAGCTTTGGGTTTTGTTTTTCATTTTCTAGTTCCTTTAGGTGTAAGGGTTGGTTGGTTGGTTGAGATTTTTCTTGTTTTATGAGAAACAAGAAACCTTGTTTCTCATGACTAACTTTTACTTTACTTCTTAGAACTGTAGGTCCCTTAATTGTTCTCAAGTTGATTGAAAATAAAATTGTTTAGAAAATAAACTGTGCTAGGAAATAATAAAACAGAAGTAAAAAGTAAATTTACATCGGGATTGGTGGTGCTAAACTCTGTTAGATCAGCTTCTGATCTCTCTATGAAATCTGAATGAAAGCCTTGCTGGCTACATCAAAGTCTTGCAGCCCTGTCTACATGTTGGTTTTAGCCCAGTAAGACTTTTGTCTGACTTCTGACCTGGAGATAAAGATAATAAGATAATAAATTTGTATAGTTTTAAGCTGCTGAATTTGGGGGAATTTGTTATGGCAGCAGTGAAAAAATGAATACATTGTGTACATACTCTTAAATATATCTTCTTTATTTTTTCTACCATTTCTGTGTAAGATGGGATCATACTATACACACTTTCTTGCATCTTCCTTTTCATTTTCAACAATATCGTATGAAAATACTGTCACTTGATGTCATTATTTCTAATAGCTACTTAATAGTCATCCCATGGTGTAGCTGTTCTAATATTTACTGAGCCATCCTTACATTATTGGGCATTTCCTTTAATTCCCATTAAACATTGCTGAAATAAACACTTTTTCTATGTATAATTGGTTATTTCATTTTTATGGGATAGATTAGTGGAATGAAATTACTTGAGTTGCAGGGTGTAAGTATATTCATCTTTATTGCCAAATTACTTTACAGAAATGCTGTAGCAGTTCACATCTCTACCAGCAATGTATGGGAGATGGTGTTACCTTTTTAAAGGTTTGTTAGTCTAGATGGAAAAAAGAATTTAAGGTTACTTAAATTTTCATTTCTTTAATTGCTAGTGATTATAACTGTCTTTTAATGTTTATTAGCCAGTTGGATCTGCTCTTTTTGATTGGTCATAATCTGCCCAGTTTCCTATTCCAGTTCAGCCTTTGTCAGTTTATACAAACTCAATATATTATAGTTACTAGCCCTTTGAATGTCATCTACATTATAGTTTGTGATTTGCTTTTTTCACTCCGTTCATTGTGTCCTTTGATACACAGATGTTTTCGTGTTGATACAGTCTGATTTACTGATTTTCTTCTGTCGTTCGTGCTTTCAGTCATATCTGACAAATCATTGCCAAATTCAATGTCATGAAATCTCTCTCTATGTTTTCTTTTAAGAGTTTTTTAGTTTTAGGTCTTAATGTTTGGGTCTTTGATCCATTTCAAGTTAATGTTTGTGTATATGTAAGCTATGGGTCCATCTTCATCTGTTTGCATGTGGGTATCTAAACCTTCCCAGCACCATTTGTTGGAAGGGCTGTCCTTTCCCGTTTGAGAGTTGACACCCTTTTTTGAAAATCATCTGACTATGTATGTAAGGGTTTATGTCTGGGCTCTCTATTGTATCCTATCGGCCTGTATACACACACACACACGTATGTATCTTTTTTCATATTCCTTTTCCATTAAGGTTTATCACAGGATATTGAGTATAATTCCCAGTGCTATGCAGTAGGACCTGGTTGTCTATCCATGTTATATATACCAGTTTGCATCTGCTAATCCCAAACTCCTACTCCTTCCCTCTCCCCCTCCGTCTCCCTGTTGGCAACCACAAGTCTGTTCAAGTCTGAGTCTGTTTCTGTGTAGTAGATATGTTTATTTGTGCCATATTTTAGATTCCACATATAAGTGATATCATACAGCATTTGTCTGACAGAGACATTTTTGGGCATCAGTTGAGAGTATCACATGCTTTTTTCCTTCATTCTTTTAATGTGATATGTTACTTTGGTTTATGTTTGTATGTTGAACTGTTCTTGAATTTCAGGAATAAATCCCACTTGATGATGATGTATAATCCTTTTAATGTGTTGCTGAAGTCCGTTCACTACTATCTTTTTAAAAAAAATTATTTATTCACTAATTTTTGGTTGTGCCAGGTCTTTGTTGCTGTGCATGGACTTTCTCTAGTTGTAGTGAGTGGGGGGCACCCTTTGTTGGGTGCATGGGCTTCAGTAATTGTAGCGTGTGGGTTCAGCAGTTGTGGCTCGTGGGCTTTAGTTGCCTTGGCATGCAAAATCTTCCTGGACCAGGGATCAGACCTCTGTCCCCTGCATTGGCAAGTGGATTCTTATCCACTGTACCACCAGGGAAGTCACGTTCACTGCTGTCTCGTAGAGGATTTTTTCATTGATATTTTTTGGGGATATTGGTCTGTAGTTTCTGGTAGTATCTTTGTTTAGCTTTGGTATCAGGGTAATAATGCTGATCTCATAGAATTTGGAAGTATTCACTCCTCTTCAGTTTTTTGGGAAGCATTTGAGGAGTGTTAGTGTTAATTCTTCCTCAGATGTTTAATAAAATTTATCGGTGAAGCCATTGATTCCTTGTCGGGAGTAAATAAATAAGTTTTTTAAAAAATTATTTGTCCTACCCCATTCACATTTCAATACTTGTCCTTTTTTTTTTTTTTACATGATTCAGGAGATAACCCAGGATTGTTGATTGCACTTTGTTTTCATGCTCTCTATCTGGATGAGTTCCTTCAACTTTTATCTTTCATGACCATAGCGATTTAAAACGTATGGACCTTTATTATGTAAGATATCCCTTAATGTGAGTGTGTCCTGTATTTCCTTATATCTAGACTCTGATCATATATTCTTATAAGGAATCCTCAGAAATGATTGCTGTGTACTTCTCACTGTATGTATGATATCAAAAGGCACATGGATTTGACTTATTTCAACACCCCGTCACGTTAGTGTTTTTCCAATTGGCCATTTATCTCAAGTAGGGCTAATCATTATTGTGAGAGCAGGAGAAGGGAACTGTTCTCAGAATCCCCTCTGTCATATTAGAGACCCTAATTTAGGGCCATTAGGAATTTTGATCTTTAAGAATAATGAGAAGGCATTTACATTTTTAGTCAGGAGGAGAAATGAAAGATTTTTGTGTATGGTATGGTGTAAAGGTTAAGTTTCAGTTTTTTGTTTTCCTTTTTGTGTATATACTATCTAATTATTTTAGCTCTACACTTATTTTACTCTAAAGTGCTTTGAAAAAAAAATATTTACTTTTATTTTTGGCTGTACTGGGTCTTTGTTGCTGCATGCAGGTTTTCTCTAGTTGCAGCAAGCAGGGGTCCTGTCTAGTTCTGGTACCTGGGCTTCTCATTATGGTGGCTTTTCTTGTTGCAGAGCACGGCTCTGGAGTGCGTGGGCTTCACTAGTTGTAGCACGTGGGCTCAGTAGCTGTGGCTTGTGAGTGTGTGTGCTTCAGTAGTTGTAGAGCATGGGCTTAGTTGCTCCATGGCATATGGAATCTTCCTGGACCAGGGATTGAACCCATGTCCCCTGCACTGACAGGTGGTTTCTTAACTACTGGAATCATCAGGAACTCCTACTCTAAAGTTTATAATATGTACCTCTATCAGAGTCTGGCTTCAAGTAATACTACATTAATTTGAGTACAGTGTAGGAACCTAACAACAGTATATCTCCATTTCCTTTTCTTCTTTTGTGCTATTTCTGTCATCCATTTTTTACATATGTATGTTAGACCAGAGATCCCCAACCCCCAGGCCCTATTGGAAACTGGGTCACACAGCAGGTGAGCAGTGCGCAAGCAAGTGAAGCTTCACCTGCCGTTCCCCATTGCTTGTATTACCACCTGAACTGTTCCCCACCTCAGTCACTCCCATTACCACCAGGCCTGAATTATCCATCCCTGCCCCCTCACCCTGATCGGTGTAAAAATTGTCTTCCACGAAACCAGTTCCTTGTGCCAAAAAGCTTGGGGACTGCTGTGTTAGACCATTAGCTTATTTTTTTTTTTTTTTAAATGGATTCCTTCATGTAGGCTTTAATAGTCTTTCTTTACATTTGTTTTTATGGTTGAATTTTTATTATAAAATTATCTTCTCCAACATTTGTGCTAACAAAAGTAAACTTCTGTCCCTTTTTCTCAGCTAAAATAAACTCTGTGAGTAAGTTTCAATTAGTAAGATTTAGCAATATTTTTATGTTTGTAAATAGTTTCACAGATATTGGACCTTTATTCCAGTATGCATCAAATTAGGATTTTCTGATTTTTAAGTCTTTGAAAAGTTGTATTTTGAAGACTGTGAATTAGGTTTTTAAGTTAATTTAAGTATTTTGTACTTACATAAAACGTTTTTTTTTTTTTTCCCTTTCAGAAACTCACTTTCATCCTGTAGATTTCATGTTAATTCCAACATGATGTCTGGTTTTAATGGTACCAAAGAGAATTCCCACAACAAGGCTCGGACATCTCCTTATCCAGGTTCAAAAGTTCAGCGCAGCCAGGTTCCTAATGATAAAGTGGACTGGCTTGTTGAGTGGCATGACTATAATCCTGTGGAATACACTGCAGTTTCTGTCTTGGCTGGACCTCAGTGGGCAGATCCTCAGATCACGTGAGTAAATTAGCTGGTGTTAGCTGGGTAGGAGACTTTTGGAGAAGGTAATGGTTGTGTTTGTAAATTGTCATTTGATAGCAGAAAAATAATTTTTATCTAGTGCTTGACTTAAACTGTTTCCACATTTACTTGAATTTTTGCCAGAGCTATTCAATTCATGTTTATTTATTCTTTTGGGGGTTTTATGATGATCTTTCCAAATAGGTAAATCTATTTAATCGTAGAGTTTTTTATTTTATGAAATGACAAGTGGTAGTTTCTGTTTTCATTTCTTCTGCTTGGGTTATCAATAACATCTTTTGTGGTTATTTTCCAACATAGCTACTTGTGTTTGAATAGTGAAAATGTTTTTCAGAAACTTTTTCTGGATTACTAACAACAAGGTGATGATAAAATTTGACCATTGTGAGAAGATAGAAAAGGGATAGATAAAGGAGAGAGGAAAGAGGAAAACAAAAAACTCAGGCAGAAATGTTTTGATTAGAAGTAGAATGGCTGAATGAATACAAACATAAGACCTGTATATAGGCTATCAACAGGAGACCCACTTCAGACCCAGAGACACAGACTGAAAATGAAAGGTTGCAAAAAGATATTCCATGCAAATGGAAGTTAAAAAAAAAAAGCTGGAGTAGCAGTATTCATATCAGATAAACAAGACTTTAAAATAAAGACTGTTATAAGAAACAAGAATGCTACATAATAACCAAGGGATCAATCCAAGAAGGCGATACAACAATTATAAATATTTTTGCCCCCAGTACAGGAGCACCTACATACATAAGGCAAATGCTAGCAACCCTAAAAGGGGAAAATGGCAGCAACTCAATAATAGTGGGAGACTTTAATACCCCACTTCCCCAGTGAACAGATTATCCAGACAGAAAATAAATAAGAAAACACAAGCTTTAATGACACAATAGATCAGATAGAATTAATTGATACTTATAGGACATTCCATCTGAAAGCAGCAGAATATACTTTCATCTCAAGTGCACATGGAATATTCTCCAGGATAGATCATATCTTGGGTCACAAATCAAGCCTTGGTAAATTTAAGAAAATTGAAACTGTATCAAGCATGTTTTCTGACTACAACACTTTGAGATTAGAAATCAATTACAGGAAAAAAAGAAACTGTAAAAACATGAACACATGGAGGCTAAATAATAGACTACTGAATAACAAAGAGATCAGTGAAGAAATCAAAGAGGAAATAAAAAAATACATAGAAACAAATGACAGTGAAATCAGGATGACTCAAAACCATGGGATGCAGTAAAAGCAATCCTAAGAGGGAAGTTAATAGCAATTCAGTTCTTCCTCAAGAAATGAGAAAAATCTCCAGTAAACAACTTAACATTATACTAAAGCAGCTAGACCAAGAAGAACAAACAAAACCCAGAGTTAGTAGAAGGAAATAAATCATAGGCAGAGCAGAAATAAATGAAATAGAAATGAAGAAAACAGTAGCAAAAATCAATGAAACTAAAAGCTGGTTCTTTGAGAAGATAAACAAAATCAATAGACTTTAAGCCAGACTCATTAAAAAAAAAAAAAGGGGGATTCAGATCAATAAAATTACAAATGAAAAAAGAGAAATTACAACTGACACCCCAGAAATACAAAGAATCATTAGAAGACTACTATAAGCAACTCTATGCCAATAAAATGGACAACCTGGAAGAAATGGACAAATTCTTAGAAAGGTACAGTCTCCCAAGACTGAAGCAGGAAGAAATAGAAAATATAGACAGACCAATCACAAGTAATGAAATTGAAACTGCAGTTAAAATTGTCCAACAAACAAAAAGTCCAGGATAAGATGGCTTCATAGGTGAAATGTATCAAGCATTTAAAGAAGAGCTAACATCTATCCTTCTCAGTTCAGTTCAGTCGCTCAGTTGTGTCCGACTCTTTGCAACCCCATGAATCGCAGCACCCCAAGCCTCCCTGTCCATCACCAACTCCTGGAGTTCACTCAAACTCATGTCCATCGAGTCAGTGATGCCATCCAGCCATCTCATCCTCTGTCGTCCCCTTCTCCTCCTGCCCCCAATCCCTCCCAGCATCAGAGTCTTTTCCATTGAGTCAGCTTTTCACGTGAGGTAGCCAAAGTATTGGAGTTTCAGCTTTAGCATCAGTCCTTCCAGTGAACACCCAGGACTGATCTCCTTTAGGAGGGACTGGTTGGATCTCCTTGCAGTCAAAGGGACTCTCAAGAGTCTTCTCCAACACCACAGTTCAAAAGCATCAGTTCTTTGGCGCTCAGCTTTCTTTATAGTCCAACTCTCACATCTGTACATGACCACAGGAAAAACCATAGCCTTGACTAGATGAACCTTTTTTGGCAAAGTAATGTCTCTGCTTTTGAATATGCTATCTAGGTTGGTCATAACTTTCCTTCCAAGGAGTAAGCATCTTTTAATTTCATGGCTGCAGTCACCATCTGCAGTGATTTTGGAGCCTCCCAAAATAAAGTCTGACAGTTTCTACTGTTTCCCCATCTATTTCACATGAGGTGATGGGACCAGATGCCATGATCTTAGTTTTCTGAATGTTGAGCTTTAAGCCAACATTTTCACTCTCCTCTTCGACTTTCATCAAGAGGCTTTTTAGTTCCTCTTCACTTTCTGCCATAAGGGTGGTGTCGTCTGCATATCTGAGGTTATTGATATTTCTCCAGGCAATCTTGATTCCAGCTTGTGCTTCTTCCAGTCCAGCGTTTCTCATGATGTACTCTGCATATAAGTTAAATAAGCAGGGTGACAATATACAGCCTTGATGTACTCCTTTTCCTCTTTGGAACCAGTCTGTTGTTCCATGTCCGGTTCTAGCTGTTGCTTCCTGACCTGCATATAGGTTTCTCAAGAGGCAGGTCAGGTGGTCTGGTATTCCCATCTCTCAGACTCTTCCAAAAAATTATAGAATACTCCAAGCTCATTCTGTGAGGCTATCATCTGCCTAATACCAAAACCAAAGATATCACGAAAAAAGAAAATTACAGACCAATATCACTGATAAACATAGTTACCAGAATCTTCCAACAAAATACTAGCAACACGTTAAAAGAATCATACACCCTGATCAAGTGAAATTTTTCCGAGGGATGCAAGGGTTCTTCAATATATATAAGTCAATCATTGTGATACACCATGTTAACAAGTTAAATTAAAAAAACACACACACACATAGAATCATCTCAAGAAATGCAGAAAAACTTTTGACAAAATTCAACACCCATTTATGATAAAAACTCTCCGGAAAGTGGGCATAGAGGAAACCCACCTCACCATGATAAAGGCCATATATGACAAACCCACAGGAAACATCAGTGATGAAGAACTGAAAGCATTTCCTTTAAGATCAGGAACAAGACAAGGATGTCCACTCTTGCCATTATTTTTCAGTATAGTTTTGGAAGTCCTAACTGTGGCAGTCAGAAAGGAAAAAGAAATAAAAGGAATACAAATTGAAAAGAAGAAGTAAAACTGTCACTGTTTGTGGATGATATGACTATATATAGAAAATCCTGAATATGCCACCTCTGATTTGAGCTAATCAATGAATTTGGTAAAATTACAGGATACAAAATTAATGCACAGAAATCTCTTGCATTCCTATATACTAACAATGAAAGATCAGAAAGATAAATAATCCCAATTACTATTGCAACAGAAAGAATAAAATACCTAGGAATGAACGTACATGAGAAGGTAAAAGGCTTCCCTGGTGGCTCAGACGGTAAAAGAATCTGCCTGTAATGCTGGAGACCTGGGTTTGATTCCTGAGTGGGGAAGATCCCCCTGGAGAAGGGAATGGCAACCCACTCCAGTATTCTTGCCTGGAGAATTCTGTGGACAGAGGAGCCTGGCAGACTATAGTCCATGGGGTCACAAAGAGTTGGACATGACTGAGTGACTAACACTTTTACTTTCAAGGAGGTACTTGAAAAAGTCCTGTATTCAGAAAACTATAAGACATTTTTGAAAGAAATCAAAGATGACACAAACAGATGGAGAGATATACCATGTTCCTGGGTTAGAAGAATCAATATCATGAAAATGACTATACTACTTAAAGCAGTAGTTTTGATGAAAGTTTTACTTTCATTTTAGTTTTGAAGGATTTATTAACCAAAGAAACCACACATCACACAAACAATTTCAGTATTTAATAGAAGGTTATTTGACTTAATTTCAGTGTACAATCATTAAAAGAGAAATAAAAACAAAGAGAAAAGTAACAGCATGTATATCACCAAATTTGGACCAACCAACCTCCAGATCTAGACAGTGCTGTTAAGTCCCTCATTAACAGCAATCTGGAGTCCTAATTGGGAAAAAGTCCCAGGTGGTGTGTCTACCCTGTGGGTGAGACTTCAGATTGTAGTTTTGGGGGCTTCCACTTAACAGTTCCAAGCAGCAAACTGATATCATCATCAATTTGTCCACAAAAATGCAGCTCTGGTTTTACTTTAACTTTTTGCTGTTTGTTTCACCTTGTGAGTCATGAGGGGTAGGAAAAGTGTCTCAGGCAGTAAATAATCCACCTGCAATGCAGGAGACCTGGGTTCAATCCCTGGGTGGGGAGATCCTCTGGAGAAGGGAATGTCTACCCACTCAGTATTCTTGCTTGGAGATTCCATGGACAGAGGAGTCAACTTCTTAGATCCTGGAGGTGGGAAGTGGGGTTGGGGGAATTGGCCAGACCCTCAGGGGCTTAAGAGAATCTAAGACCTACTCCCTGTCTTATCTAAAGTGCCACCTGACTTGCTTTCCTTGCAGGCAGGCACAGAATCTTTGCAGTATCCAGGGAGATCAGAGGCCTGCTCTCCTCCTTTTGATGTCTGCACAAGACTTCTTCCATTTTAATTTCCCTAAGATAAGTCTATGGATTCAGTACACTGCCTATCAAATTACCAGTGGACTTTTTCACAGAATTAGAACAAAAAATTTTTAGTTTTTGTGGATCCATATAAGACCCCGAGATACCAAAAGCAATCTTGAGAAAGATACCAAAGCAATCTTGAGAAAGAAAAAATGGAACTGGAGTAATCAGGCTCCCTGACTTCAGACTGTACTACAAAACTACAGTCATCAGGACAGTATGGTACTGGCACAAAAACAGAAGTATAGATCAGTGGGACAGGATTGAAAGCCCAAAGGTAAATGCACATACTTACGGTCACCTAAGTGACAAAGAAGGCAAGAATGTTCAATGGAGAAAAGACAGTCTTTTCAACAAGTGGTACTGGGAAAACTGGACAGCTACATGTAAAAGAATGAAATGAGAACACTCTGTTAACACCATATATAAAAATAAAACTCAACATGGAATAAAGATCTAAGTGTAAGACCAGACACCTATACAACTCTTAGAGGAAAACATAAGAACATTCTTTGACATAAACCATAGCAATATCTTTTTTGACCCACTTCCTAGAATAAGGAAAATAAAAACAAAATAAACAAATGGGACCTAATTAAACTTAAGAGCTTTTGTACAGAAAAGAAAACTATAAATGAGATGAAAAAACAACCTTAGAATGGGAGAAAATATTTGCAAATGAAAGCAACCAAGAAAGGACTACCATATGACCATAATTCAAAAAGACACATGCACCCCAGTGTTCATTGCAGCACTGTTTACATTAGCCAGGACATGAAAGCAACTTAGATGTGCAACTGCAGATGAATGGATAAGGAAGAGGTGGCACATATATGCAGGGGAATATTACTCAGCCGTAAAAATGACAAAATTGGGTAACATTTGTGGAGATGTGGATGGACCTAGAGTCTGTCATAGAGTGAAGTAAGTCAGAAAGAAAAAAGTATTGTATATTAATGCATGTATGTGAAATATAGAAAAATGGTATAGGTGGTTTTATTTTACAAAGCAGAAATAGAGACACAGATGTAGAGAAGGGACATGTGCACATGGACTGGTGGAGAAGGGGGAGTGGAGTGAATTGAGAGTTTGGGATTGACCTGTGTACATTGCCGTGTGTGAAATAGAGAGCTAGCGGGAAGCTGCTTGTAGCACAGGGAGCTCAGCTCAGAGCTCTGTGGTGACGTAGAGGGGTGGGAGGGGAGCGGGTGGGAGAGAGGCCCAAGAGGGAGTGTATATGTGTATACATATACATTTACATATGTATACATATGGCTGATTTATTTTGTTGTACAACATTGTAAAGCAAGTGTACCCCAATTAAAATAAATACTTTGACTAAATTCATAGAAGTGCTGTGTTGATTTACATTTTATATTTGTTTCTTTAGATAAATACAATGATAGAGTTGTAAAATGTACTGACTACAAGCTAGGCACTGTACTAAATGTTTTATAAGCAGTGTTTTATTCTTATAACTATTCTGGAAGGCAGACAGGGTTGTTATTTCTCCTTTATAGGGAAAAAAAAACACACAAAAAATGGAAGCACAGAAAGTTTGTCCTTTACATATGGTCATGGAGCTAGTAAATGGGATAGGTTGGCCTTTAACTCAGTATGACTTTAGAATTTATGCCCTTAACTACTCTGCTAAATGGCCACTCTAGTTTTGGAATATTTTATAAGTTTGATTTAATTGGTAAATTTATTGTAAATGATAGTCCTCTCAAGGCATTATTTAGTCAGTTAAATAAACATTTTTGCTAGTTGGGTTGATCTAGTATTAGTTCATTAGGTTGTTAAACTTTACCAGTCACACATTGCTGTGACTTGATTTTGACCCCCCGTTTCCTTATTTAATCCAAAGATGTGTTTGTGGTAGTATTTGAGTTGTTAATTAATCATGAAGCCAACTTGTGAAGAAATTATTACCTGTAAATGAGTTCCATTTCCCTCATTTTAGAGGCTGTATTGATATATATTTACATGTACATTATACATACACATGCACAATTAGAATTAGTGACATTACAAGGGGCGCTATACAGTGTAAATGGAGGAAGACTGAATGAGTCTTCCTGTTTCATTCAATTTATTTTTTATAAGTTAAATTTGTATCAATGTCTAAAGCCTTACTAATGTTAATATTTAAATTATAACTAGATTCATGCTTTCCCCCGCCAGAAAATGGCTCTCTTTATCTAAAATTTTATTCTGAAACATTTCCAACATAGAAGAAATTTGAAAGAACTTTACAGGGGACACTCATAACTCACCACTTTGATTTTCTTATTACCATTTTATTATACTTATTTCATCACATATATATCCATCTATCCCTCCTTCATCCATCTTGATTTTTGATGTATTGGTACATCACTGCCTGTATACTTCAACAAGTATTTCATTAACTGGCATTCAATATTTATTTAGTTTCTTTTATTTAAAAAAATTTTAATGGAGTATTGTTGATTTACAGTATTGTGTTCGTTATCAGTTCAGTTCAGTTGCTCAGTTGTGTCCAACTCTTTGTGACCCCATGGACTGCAGCATACTAGGCCTCCATGTCCATCACCAACTCCCAGAACTTGCTCAAACTCATGTTCATCGAGTTGGTGATGCCATCCAACTATCTCATCCTCTGTCGTCCCCTTCTCCTCCTGCCCTCAATCTTTCCCAGCACTGGGGTCTTTTCCAATGAGTCGGTTCTTCTCATCAGGTGGCCGGAGTATTGGAACTGGAGCTTCAGCTTCAGCGTCAGTCCTTCCAATGAATATTCAGGACTGATTTCCTTTAGGATTGACTGGTTTGAATCATATATATATATATACACACATATGCTGCTGCTACTGCTGCTAAGTCGCTTCAGTCGTGTCCAACTCTGTGCGACCCCATAGACGGCAGCCCACCAGGCTCCCCCATCCCTGGGATTCTCCAGGCGAGAACACTGGAGTGGGTTGCCATTTCCTTCTCCAGTGCATGCAAGTGAAAAGTGAAAGTGAAGCCGCTCAGTCGTGTCCGACTTATTCTCTCTTTTTTAGATTCTGTTCCCATGTAGGCCATTACAGAGCACTGAATAAAGTTCCCTGTGCTGTATTAGCGAGTTCTTACTAGTTACCTGTTTTATACATAGTAGTGTGTATATGTCAATCCCAATCTCCCAGTTTACCCCCCTCCCCCACCCTGATACCCATAAGTTTATTTTCTACATCTGTGACTCTCTTTCTGTTTTGTAAGTAAGTTCATTTGTACCATTTTTTTTTTTTAAGATTCCACATTTAATGGTGAAATTGTAGAGTCCCAAGAACATTATAACTCTGGTTTTATAATTTCATGATTTTTACCATTTAATTTTATAGGTATGTTAGAAGTTTTGGGAAAATGACTGCATCATTCAAGTTGGAAACTATTTCCAAAACAGAGCGCAAATATCTCTATGCTCTTGCTTACTGGAATTAAAGCAAGAAAGGAAGTGAAATTTGTGTCAGAACTGCCTGTGAACTGTCCAGTGCTATATAACTCTTTATTCACTCAGTGCAGTTATGTCAGCAGCTTCATAATGGTGAAGAAAGTAGTTTATTTATAGCTTTAAAAATATTTTTATTGAGTGTGACATAAATGCAATGAACTATACATTTCTTAGGTGTGCAGGTGTAGCTCAGTTAGGTTTTATATTTATCTAACTCTCTAATCCAGATCCGTGTCCAGATCAAGATCTGGAGTAGTTCCAGCTTATATCTGTTTTAATCTACATCATGGTTATTATTTCCAGCTTATTATTTTAATCTGTATCATGGTTATTATGAAGTTTGTGGGGTGTTTTCATGTTTTTTGGGTTTTACTTTGATACAGATATTAATCAGTGTACATTAGAAGACATTAAAATTACTTTGAGACAGTAGAAACAGCAAAATGTCAGAAGGAATCTCACTTTTAGAAGTGTTTATTAATAGGAACCAGTAACTGCCGTATTGTGTCCACAGACAAATCCGCTTTACTGATAGTAATGTATTCTTCTCTGTAGGATGTAGGAGCAGTTCCAGTTTGCCTGCCATTAGTCCTTCCCCACAGGGGTTACAACGTACCTTCTTGTCTTATAAAGTCTTTTGATTAAACAAAAAATTTTTGCCGGAAAGTGTTTTGAAGGAATTGATGAGTTTGTAAATGAAAACTAAATTTGTACTAAAAATTTAGTTTCAAGGATACTGGGTGTTATAAATAACTGGCTGGCATTATTAAGCTGTTGGTAATATTGGATCATTATTTCTTATTTTGCATTGGTATTCTCATTACAGTGAAAGCAACTTCTCTCCCAAGTTTAATGAAAAGGATGGGCAGGTTGAGAGAAAGAGCCAGAATGGCCTGTATGAGGTTAAAAATGGAAGACCTAGGTAAGTACTGTGGTGGGGCATCTTACAATAATGGGTCTTTAAAAGGTAGAAAATAATTGTCAATGAAAATTCACTTAACAATCAAGGTAAGAAAAAAGCAAATTTTATGTAAACCAAACTAAGAGTTACAACTTGGAAGACAGACTCTCAGGAAGCTCTGCGAAGTGTCCCACCTGTTAGAAGATACTGTTGTTTAGTCACTAAGTCTTGGTGAACTCTTTTGTGATCCCATTAGGGATTTCCCAGGCAAGAAAGGGGATCCTCCTGACCCAGGTATTGAACCCACATCTCCTGCATTATTAGCAGGTGGCTTCTTTACCACTGAGCCACCAGGGAAGCCCTGTTAGAAGGTGTAGTCATGTTCTTTTAAGAAGTTACATTGCTAGTGTCAGAAGAAAGGGAAAATAATAATCTTTATGGTCATGAAAGCACTCTCATCTTTGAGGAGGTCTGGTTAATGTACAGATACACTGCACGTTAGGGATGCTAGGAGAGGCCCAGATGGACACACAAAATTTTTGGTCTAAATTTTTTTGTCCTGCCTTAAAATACACATTTTATTTTATCAATGTAATTAACATTTATTAAGGGCTTGCTTATGTCAGACCTTGTCTGAAATAATTTATATATGTGATTTAATTAAATCATAATAATAACCCTGTGGATGGATATTTTTAGTTCCATTTACAGATAAGTAGAGAAAATGCAAGTAGTTTGCATATGGTGAGTAAGTGCTGGAAGGAATTGAATGCATCTTCTTATAACTTTACCTTGAAATAGAAATAATAGCAGTTGACTCTTGAACAAAATGGGGCTTAAACTACACAGGCCCACTTATACATGGATTCTTTTTCAGTAGTAAATATTACAGCACTGCTCCATCTGAGTTTGGTTGAATACCTGAATGTGGAACCACAGATAGAGGGGAACTGTGTGTATAGACGGTAGACTATAAGTTTATATGGAAGCATTGTTCAAGGGTCAACTGTAATTGAATAAATTAACAGAAGGAAAGGATTAAGAATTGTATTTCAGTGATTATTTATAAAATGAGATAATACTTTTAAGAATTTATCCAAATATGTAAGAGTAAAAATAAGAACAACCTAACAGTTTAAGATCGTTTTTTTCTTTTGGCCATGTCGTGCGGCAAGTGGGTGGGATGTGGGAATCTTAGTTCACCAACTAGGGATCAAACCTGTGCCCAGTGAAAGCGTGGAGTCTTCACCACTGGACCACCAGGAAATCCCTCTTTTTGTACTTTTAAAAGTGATTTTCCTACACAACTCGAAAATTTTCAGTTTTTCTTAAGTCATCATAAAAGGAAGAAATGTAAAAATAAGCATGCCTCCAATAAAAAAAAAAAGAAAAATCACAGATTTGGTAATCATACGTATCACCTTGTAGAAATTTTGCAAAAGCTAAAAATATTTTTAGTTCTTCTAAAGCAAGGAAATAGTAGTGCTCCTCTCATGCCAACCTGGTCTTTCAGTTTTGCTAAATTCTTTCTTTGTTCATAGCTTACTCACTTTTCTGTGTTACTGAGTCTTTTCAAGTCAAACTTGCCTTGCATTTGACTTACTCCTTAAGTTCTCTTCTGGGCAAAATATGTTAGAAGATATTTACACATATAAAAGGACAGAAAAGGCAAAGGAAAGATAGCCTGTTTTAGTCAAGACTCTCTTGATTAATGGAAACCAACTCTAGCTTGCCTGAGTAAAAAAGTGAACTTTACTCTAGGACTACAGAATCATCTCAGGAATCCAAAGCAGAAATGCAGCTAACTTTAGGAAAGGGTAGAGTTTGGAAATCCATTAGAACTGTCTCTGCCTTATGTCTGCTTTCCTTTATATGTTATATTTGTTTTGCTTTTTCTGCAAATAGCTTTCTCTGTTGCTCAGGCAGTAGGGTAATCTATATATCTTTGCTACAGCTTCTAGTTTATCAGTTACAGGCTTGGCCTTTCTCTTAATATTGGCTTTGATCATTTGTATTCAAGGGTGTATGGTTACATGGAATAAAACATAGTTACTGACCACCCTGCTCCTCTTCCTGAATTTGCAAAGTAGAGTAATTGTAACCTGGCCAAGTGTCTTGCCTTTCTGTTTTTATTTGCAAGTCTTGCTGAAATATTTCTGAGTCCAGTATAAAACAATATAAAAATTGACTCAATTTTAATAACAGTCACAAAGAAGAGCAAAATAAAAAAGAGTGGCTGGGACTTCCCTGGGGGCGTAGTGGTTGAGAATCCATCTGCCAGTACAGGGAGCATGAGTTTGATCCCTGGTCCAGGAAGATCCCAAATGCTGTGGAGCAACTAGGCCTGTGACCCACAACTTCTGAGCCCACGTGCTGCAGCCACTGGAGCTCCTGTACCTACAGCCCATGCTCCGCCACAAGAGAAGCCACTGAAATGAGAAGCCTGAGCACTGCAGAGGAGAAAGCCCCTGCAGCAACAAAGACCCAGTGCAACCATAAATAAAAAAATAGTTAAAAAGATAGCTGAAAGGGAAAATTTGACGAGTTGTTTATTTACTTTCACATACTGGGAGGACCAAAGATATTAAATAGATAAGATTGCAGATTAGGGCATTTCATTTTACATAATGAAAGTTAAACATTTAAGGAATATTGACTGGAAGAAAATTACTCAGGCGTGAGTGTGCCCTGTTTATCTGATAGACTTTTAAACATTGGGTTGTGGCATTAGGTTAAATAGTTGTTGGCATTTTTATAAAATTGTTTTTAAAAATAGAATTTGGTATATTTGAAATCTTGAAATATTAAGTATTTCTACTTCATTATATGCTGTGTGCTGTGGGCTAAGTCGCTTTAGTCATGTCCAACTCTGTGCAGCCTTTATGGACTGTGGCCCTCCAGGCTCCTCTGTCCGTGGGATTCTCCAGGCAAGAATACTAGAATGGGTTGCCATGCCCTTCTCCAGGGGATCTTCCGACCCAGGGATGGAACCTGTGTCTCTTATGCCTGCCTTCACTGGCAGGCAGGTTCTTTACCACTAGCACCTCCTGGGAAGCCCTCATTATATGCTACACAATATCTATTACTGATAATAAAAATCTAGAACCCACTATGAAATAAATGGACTTTAAAATGTAATCAAAACTATATGAGTGAGACAGGTTGTAAGAGAGTGAAGTATGAAAAGAGGATGATGAGAAAGGGAAGAGAAGTGTGGATATACTGGATAAAGCATTGCTGTTGCAGAGTTAGACTGGGATTAGTGCAGAGCATTTCAGCCTTCCAGATTTAAAACAACTCTGGAAATGAGATCCTCCTCCTGGAACAGGCCCAGGCATGAAAGAAAAGTTAAATAACACTGTAAAGAAATACGTGCTTTGAATGTCAAATATGTAATAGTGCTAATAGATTTGTGTGGGGATCTGATTTCCCTCTTAGCACCTTGTTTTGGGCCATATCAAGTTTGGTTCAAAAAGATGAGTACGTTCAGTTGGTTTTATGGTTTTTTGTTTTTCCAGAAATCCTGCAGGACGGACTGGACTGGTTGGCCGGGGGCTTTTGGGGCGATGGGGCCCCAATCATGCTGCAGATCCCATCATAACCAGGTAAGAGCTGAAAACACATTTCAGTAACAAAGAGACAAGTAATTGGAAAAATACAGACACTAACCATGTTTTTACATGTCCATCGTATACATATGCAAATGTATGTATGTATATGTATGTGTTTATATATATAGTTATCCCTTGATATTTTAGGGGATTGGCTCTCGAAGAGGCCCCTGTGCCTCAAGCAGGTAGCAAAATCTGTGGATATACAGGTCGCTTACATAAAATGGAATAGTATGGTTGACCTGTCTTATCCGTGGGTTCCACATTTGTGGATACAGAGAGCCGACTGCATGTGTATGTGTGTGTGTCGGTATATACACAGGCATATATATATATATGTATGTATGCAACCTTGAAATTAAAAGGCGCTTGCTCCTTGGAAGAAAAGCTATGAAAAACCTGGACAGCATATTAAAAAGCAGAGATATTACTTTGTCAGCAAAGGCCCGTCTAGTCAAAGCTATGGTTTTTCCAGTAGCCATCTATGGATGTGAGAGTTGGACTGTGAAGAAAGCTGAGCGCAGAAGAATTGATGCTTTTGAACTGTGGTGTTGGAGAAGACTCTTGAGAGAGTCCCTTGGACTGCAAGGAGATCCAACCAGTCCATCCTAAAGGACATCAGTCCTGGGTGTTCATTGGAAGGACCGATGCTGAAGCTGAAACTCCAATACTTTGGCCACCTCATGTGAAGAGCTGACTCATTTGAAAAGAACCTGATGCTGGGAGGGATTGGGGACAGGAGGAGAAGGGGACGACAGAGGATGAGGTGGTTGGATGGCATCACCGACTTAATGGACATGGGTTTGGGTGGACTCCAGGAGTTGGTGATGAACAGGGAGGCCTGGCGTGCTGGGGTTCATGGGGTCGCAAAGAGTCGGACACGACTGAGCGACTGAACTGAATTGAGCTGTCTTTTCTTGCTTTTGGTCTTGATCACCTCCAAACCAACTTCCAAACTTTTGTCAACAATAAGTGGGTTTTCTGAAATACAAATTGCTAACAGCTTTTAACCTGCTTAAAAACGTTCTCTGGCTCTCTAAGCAGATGAATTTGATGAATTCTTGGCCTACTTCAACCTCATCATCCATCTTTCCCTCACTGATGTTCATACTGCCATGTACACTTTCAGTTTCTTGAATACATTATTTTGTTTTTATAACTTTGTTTCCTCCCTCTGCATCCTTAAAATCAGATTTGTCTTGTACTAATTGTTCTTTCATTTCTAGCTATCTGTACTCATCAAGCTGTCAGTCTTACAGTTTATTCACCTACATGTCTAGCTCCACTGCTAGGCTGTGAACTCCTTTAGGAGGAATTACAGATGGGGCTTCCCTGATAGCTCAGTTGGTGAAGAATCCACCTGCAATGCAGGAGAACCCAGTTCCATTCCTGGGTCTGGAAGATCCACTGGAGAAGGGCTAGGCTACCCACTCCAGTATTCTTGGGCTTCCCTTGTGGCTTAGCTGGTAAAGAATCTGCCTGCAATGCGAGAGACCTGGGTTCGATTCCTGGGTCTGGAAGATCTGCTGGAAAAGGGATACACTACCCACTCCAGTATTCTGGCCTGGGGAATTCCATGGAGTGTATAGTCCATGGGGCCCCAAAGAGTAGGACATGACTGAGCAACTTTCACTTTCATGGGTTAGATGTAGTGTTCAGCCACATTATAAAGACTTGGACACTCATATCTAAGCTGGTGTATTTTAATCTCATGCAGAATGAGAATTAGATTGTAGGCTTTCTGTTTTGGTTTTGTACTGCAAGTTCAAAATCTTTGTCTTTGCCTAAGGGGCTATTAGAACTATTCTTAACATTTGGCAGGGGGAGGTAGATGTGGTGTAGGGAAGGGGACAGGGAGATTTATCAACATCTTTGGGAAGGAGGCTCTGATTACAAAAAGCACATTTTGAAATTAACATTGCCTTGATGCTTTAAGAATATTCAATTAAATTTGAAATATAAAATTAAAGGATAGAGTGAGATTTCTTTTATCAAAAAAGGGGATAAAGATTGAGAAGCATTTTTTTTTTTTTTTTTTTTTGAGACCAACTGGACATGGAACAACAGACTGGTTCCAAATAGGAAAAGGAGTACGTCAAGGCTGTATAGTGTCACCCTGCTTATTTAACTTATATGCAGAGTACATCATGAGAAACGCTGGGCTGGAAGAAGCACAAGCTGGAATCAAGTTTGCTGGGAGAAATATCAATAACCTCAGATATGCAGATGACACCACCCTTATGGCAGAAAGCAAAGAAGAACTAAGGAGCCTCTTGATGAAAGTGAAAGTGGAGAGTGAAAAAGTTGGCTTAAAGCTCAACATTCAGAAAACGAAGATCATGGCATCTGGTCCCGTCACTTCATGGGAAATAGATGGGGAAACAGTGGAAACAGTGTCAGACTTTATTTTTCTGGGCTCCAAAATCACTGCAGATGGTGATTGCAGCCATGAAATTAAAAGACGCTTACTCCTTGGAAGGAAAGTTATGACCAACCTAGATAGCATATTGAAAAGCAGAGACATTACTTTGCCAGCAAAGGTTTGTCTAGTCAAGGCTCTGGTTTTTCCTGTGGTCATGTATGGATGTGAGAGTTGGACTGTGAAGAAAGCTGAGTGCTGAAGAATTGATGCTTTTGAAGTGTGGTGTTGGAGAAGACTCTTGAGAGTCCCTTGGACTGCAAGGAGATCCAACCAGTCCATTATAAAGATTATTCCTGGGTGTTCTTTGGAAGGAATGATGCTAAAGCTGAAACTCCAGAACCTCATGTGGCCACCTCATGTGAAGAGTTGACTCATTGGGAAAGACTGATGCTGGGAGGGATTGGGGGCAGGAGGAGAAGGGGACGACAGAGGATGAGATGGCTGGATGGCATCACTGACTCAATGGACGTGAGTTTGAGTGAACTCCGGGAGTTGGTGATGGACAGGGAGGCCTGGCGTGCTGCGGTTCATGGGGTCGCAAAGAGTCAGACATGACTGAGCAACTGAACTGAACTGAACCGAACCTGTATTACATAATCTTCTTTTCTGAAAACAGGGTGAACTGTTAAAAGCAATTATTACAGATCTTTTTTACTACTTATATTAATAATTCTTAAAAAGGTTCCTTGGATAAAAAAGAAAAGAAACTCTTAATGATCTTCCTTTAAATTCTGTTCTGCTTTAAAATCTTTTTGATAAATTTTACTTTAGTAAAAAGTATATCTTGAATTTTTATTATGGAGACTATAATATCCTTTATTGAAAGTAGACATTTGGTTTGTAACAGTGCTAAATAAAGAGTATTTTTTTAATGCAAAACAATATTTCTTTATAAAACTAGCTGATTTGAGGTAAATGTATATACACTATTATAAAGAAAAATACATCTTTATATTTTTGTCTTAAGCTTGGTTTAGGACCTTGATCTTTGTTCTGAATCACTTATGATCTTACATTACTGTTTATAGGTGGAAAAGGGATAGAAGTGGAAATAAAATCACCCATCCCACTTCTGGGAAAAACATCTTGCAGTTTGTTGCAATAAAAAGGAAAGACTGTGGAGAATGGGCAATCCCAGGGGTAAGCATTAAAATAAAGTCAAATCAATGTTTTCAGTTCTTTTTAGTTGCTTTACTTATATAATGCAAGGTTATCGCATACGGATCTTTTCTACTCCCTTAAGTCTCTTTCCTCCCTACTTCAGTTAGTAATTCCTTTGCAGTGAAGTATCATTGTTAATGACAAATGTAGAATAATACAACAAAGCTGTTAAAATCTGAGTCTTAATTCTACAACCCTTGAGGAAGAACATGGACTTTGATGTTAGACCTGGGCTTGTGCTTTAGCCTTTCCACTTGGAGCTGAGTGCTGTGGAGTTCAGACCTTTGTTCTAAAAATAATCATATTTATTTCACAGGATTATTAGAGAGAGCATTTAAAGCACCTGGTATTGTAGATACTCACTAATGCTGAGTCTTGTCTTAGAACCCATCCCCTACTCTAAGACCAAAGTAACATTTTCAGTACTTTAAAAAAAGATAACGCATTACTTACCATTACTTACAGTTTTTAAAGTTTCTATAATATCATCAGGAAGAGTATACTTTTATTGAGTTCACGTCAGTGGTATTTCAAGTGGCTTTAAAAAAATGTGTATGTGTTCAAGAGCGGGTTTTATATTTTATGCCGTATTGTTAAACGGAGATAGTTTGATAAGAGGATGACTCGTCCTATACACATTCTGCTATCTGCAAGAATGGTTTCTTTCTTTGTAGGGTGAAATGGAATGAAAATGAAGATTGTAGCTGTACGAGCCAAATAAACTTCACACATGCTGAATGCAAAATACAATGATATCATCATCATAGGATTTTCTGTTTTTATTGTCATTTGAAATTCTGATCAGTCAGGGAACTATTGTTGTTAAATATAATTTTGAGAGTCGTTCACCTCAGTGTATTTTGAGCATCCGAGGATATGGCAGAGCTACATGAGCAAGCATCCCTGTCTTCTTGGTGCCTGCACTCCAGTGAGGGAGACCATACAAGATGAATAAGTTCTTGTATGTTAGGTGATAAGTATTAAGAAAACTAAAGCAAAGAAGGGGAATAGGAAGTGTTGGGAGAGCTTGCAATTATAGATAGAGGGTGGTTATAGAAGGTCTCCTGAGAGAAGGCGACATCTAAGTGAAGATCTGGAGGAGGTGGACAAGTGGCCCATGTAGATATCTGGGGAAAGCGCCTTTAGGTAGAAGCAGTAGCAGTTGCAAGGGCCTTAAGGTTGGGATATGCCTGGCACATCCTAGGAACATTGAGGAGGTCACTGGAATGACTGGTGGGGAAAGTATCAGTTTGTTGTATTCTTGCCTCCAGCCCTTCCTTCTGTAGCTTGACTTTGGAAAATACCAGGAAAGGGTCTGACAGGCTCAGTTATCATAGGCTAACCTTGGACCATTTACTGTGGTTGAGTATATATATGGTTGATACCCTGCTAAGCTACTTCTACTAGAAACAAATGATTTAGAGAAGAGCATATTACAGAAGATTATGGACAGATAGAGCAACATATCCCTGGAGAAGGAAATGGCAACCTACTCTGGTATTCTTGCCTGGGAAATCCCATGGACAGAGGAGCCTGGCGGGCTACAAAACATGGGGTTGCAAGAGTCAGACACGACTGAGCGCCTAAACCAACACCCACCACAAAGCAATATATGTCCGCTGTATCAGTCAGTAAATATTTATGGACTGAATTAAAGCTTTTCCTTTTTCTTTTTAAACAAAAATGTGACTCTCAGGGGATGGTGGATCCAGGAGAGAAGATTAGTGCCACACTGAAAAGAGAATTTGGTGAGGAAGCTCTGAACTCCTTACAGAAGTCCAGCGCTGAAAAGAGAGAATTACAGGAAAAGTTGCAGAAGCTCTTCAACCAGGAACACCTAGTGGTAAGAAATGATTTCTAAGAAGGATTTAGTCCTGGGAATGAATGAAAATTACTTAAAATTCACCTGAAAATCTGGTAGATTATTCTCTGAATAAAGTGAAATACCTGTATATTTGAAATACATGTTCATAAAACAAATTGTAGCTCTTCTCTGTGAATAAATTCCTACTTAAATTTTTATAGCCCAACTTTACATCATTTATTATAATACGTTTTTTCCTCATAGTTTTTCTTTAGACTCAGTGTGAGCTAATGTGATACTGAGTTCACTCATCTAACAGTAAATCTTTCCTGTTTTTAAAATATTTGCAAGAATTCAGCTTTTTTGAAAGGACATAGATTTTACCTTAGGTCGTTCAGAGCGCTTCTCATTCATAACAGTTTAAGTCCGATGTCTGTTTTGCTTATGTGTCCTTTGTGGTTTAAGAAATCACTATGAGGCATATGTGCACTAGCAATAAGGAGAAGAATGGATTTTCTTTTTTGTTGCTGTTGGCTTTTGTTTGACGTGCTTTATTTTCTTCCTAGAATTAGGATTTCTTAGTTGTTTATACTGTCTGGGTTTTGGGTCACATTTGTGTTAGATGGCTGGATCCAAGTCTTTTCATGTATTAAGAGCTTAAATATTAGTCTTTACTAACCTTGTTTATAGATCTTTGTTTAACTAGAAGAGTCTGTCTTTGTATGTCCAAAACTGTAACCATGGAAATTGTTTAAATTGGCATATGATTGCTTTACAGCAATCATACTGTAAGTGGCACGAGTCAGCTGTGTGTACACATATATCCTGAGTCTCCCACTCACACCCCCTGCAGAAATTATTAAAATTTTCCTGCTGTAAGTGGCACGAGTCAGCTGTGTGTACACATATATCCTGAGTCTCCCTCTCACACCCCCTGCAGAAATTATTAAAACAGAAAAATATTTACATGAAGAGTCTTAAAAAAAAGCATATGGCCCAAATATGATTATTCTTACATTCTGAAATTAGAATCTGAGGTGTTGAGGGTTTTGTGAATGTTAGATAGCACTACCTCAGAATGTTCTTGAGACTATTGTTTCCTGGGAAATTTATGTATTTAAAAAAATATTTTGTTCATTTGATGCTATTATAAATGGAATCACTTTACTTTGTTAATTTCATTTTCACATTGACTTTTTTTGGCCACTTTTTCTTTTTGAGGAATCTTAGTTTCCCCTGGTAAAGGCACCAAGTCCTAACCACTGGACCACCAGGGGATTCCCTCCCTGGGACATTTAGAACAAGCATATGGAATGTTACATTAAAGGTTCTGTAATATTTATATTTCTTTTGTGTGTGTGTGTGTGATAAAAAGCACATAGCATATAATATGCCCACTTAACCATTTTTTAAGTGTACAATTAATTAATGTTAATTAAATGTGCATTGTTTTGCAACGGATATTTCTGATTCTGAAGAAGGCAGCATGTTCTGCTCTACCCATTCCTTTTCACTCTACGCTTTTTTTCTCATCTGTCTCCTTTTAAAAAAACAGATATATAAAGGTTATGTTGATGATCCTCGAAACACTGATAATGCATGGATGGAGACAGAAGCTGTGAATTACCATGATGAAACAGGTAATTTTACTAATGTTCATTAAACTAACTGAATTAGTGGATCAATTTAAGTCAAGCAGCCTACTAGGACACAATTAAATCTGGACTATTTCAGTATTTTAAGTCAATCATCTAGTGATTATAGAAGTATATTTGTATGAAATCAGATTGTTGATATTAAGATAATATATTTTAAAAAATGAAAGAATATGTAGAAGAAAGCTTTAAAAGTGTTACCAGTAACGAATCTCCTTTAATCCATTGGTGAGTCAGACACGACTGAAGCGACTTAGCAGCAGCAGCATATAAAATTAAGGTTAAAATTATAAACTGATTATGTGCCTTAAAGTTGTCAAATTGTTTGAGTCCATTTGTATGAAACAAAAGCAAAAGCAGAAGATTTGGGTAGGAAGTACGAGTATAATAAAGGAAATGGGATTTATGTCTGTCTTAATGTTTGAAATAATTTTATAGTAAGCATGTATTCTTAAAATGCAAAATAATACCGAAAAAATTGCAACTGTTGAACAAACTTCAAATGGATGATTTTTTTCTGGTCAGTGGATTTAAAAATTTAGCAGGTGGGTGGAAATCTGTTATTGTAAAAAGCAAGGGGGAATCTGCTATTTAGAAAATTAATTGCAATTTTAATATTTGTTGAGTGGCTTCTCTTGAAACATTTTATTGCTAAATTGGATGACCTTTTAGATACTTTGTTTTCATCTGTAGCAAAATGAAGTGGTACCATATCAGGGAACTAATTGTTGTATTCATGGTTGCTGAATGTTGCCTTCATGTTGCATTCCAACTGTTGCTGGAAACATGGGGGGAGAGAGACTGATCATGTCTGAGGTCTCAGGCAAGTCCCTGGGATGGACTGCCAAGTGAGAGTCCTTGGCTTCATGCAGGAAGGAATTCAAGAGCGAGCTGAAGTAGAGTGAGCACAGATTTATTCAGGGAGGTACACACTACATATGGAGAAGGCAATGGCACCCCACTCCAGTACTCTTGCCTGGAAAATCCCATGGACGGAGGAGCCTGGTGGGCTGCAGTCCATGGGGTCACCAGGAGTCGGACATGACTGAGCGACTTCACTTTCACTTTTCACTTTCATGCATTGGAGAAGGAAATGGCAACCCACTCCAGTGTTCTTGCCTGGAGAATCCCAGGGACGGCAGAGCCTGGTGGGCTGCCGTCGTCTATGGGGTCGCACAGAGTCGGACACGACTGAAGCGACTTAGCAGCAGCAGCAGCACACACTCCATAGACAGAGTATAGGCTGTCTCAGAAAGCAAGAGACTCTGAAATATGGGGTGTTTGGTTTTTATGGGCTGGGTAATTTCATAGGCTAATGAGTGGGAGAATTATTCTGGCTGTTTTGGAAAAGGGTTGGGGGGGGATTTCCAGGGATTGGATCACACTCACTTTTTGACCTTTTATGGTTAGCCTCAGAACTGTCCCGACTCCTGTGGGTGTGTTATTTAGCATATGCTGATGTATTATAATGAACATATCAAGATCTAGTCTGCCATCTTGGACCTAGTTGGGTTTAACCAGTTTATATTGTGTCCTCAGTGGCTGTGTCATTAAAGGTTATGCCTTGCTCCTTCCTGTCTCAGTATAACCTTGTGCAAATCACATGTTCTCTTGGACTCAGTTTTTTCCTTGTAAAATTGGCTGCAACTAGATTTGTCACTTTTACATTCTTGCTGAACTTGGGGAAACTCCCAGCACAAGTTTCATTACTTCTATACAACAACTGTAAGCTAAGTATTAGAACAATTCATTTTGGTATTAAGAACTTAAATATTTCAGAAGGAAAAATAATGCATATGTGATTTAGAAGCAGGTCTCTGCAACTTAAGTACTGATAAATTTGTTAGCTATTTATTTTTGAAGTTAAAAAACAATGACTGATCCTCTAGTGGTTGATTATATAGTGTCTGAGTTGTTCAAATCATTGGTTTCACTGTTTCATTCTTTCTCTAAACGTAAAAAAAATTTTGCAGTCTGATAATTTCACATCTCTGCCATATCTGAGTTTGATTCTGATCCTTTGTCTCCTCAGACTGTGGTCTTTGCCCTTTAGCATGCCTTCTAGTGTTTTTGGAAGGTGAACATGATGTATCTAGTAAAAGGGACTGAGGCAAATAGACCTCTAGTGTGAGGTTTTATGTTTGTCTAAACATAGCTAGGAGTTAGGCTATACTTATTATTTGCTATAATTGTAGGTGTCAGAGACCAAAATTTCCTCCCAGTGGTTTTTTTTTTTTCACCTCCTTTCATCTTTTGATTTCCCTAGAGACTACTTAAATAAGATCTGAGCCATGCAGTTCTTTAAGTTAATGCTCCCTTGTTACTTTATGGAATCTCTATTGCTGTGGGTGTTAAGTTGGAAGCGACACTAAAAGTTCAGCTTCTCTGAGCTAGTGCCAGATCGAATCTCGGAGACAGAGTTTTGGGTGAAGTTGCATAGCTTCTTACATGAAAAGCATAGCTTTATTGCTTTGCCAGGCAAAGGGGGACATAGCAGGCTCCTGTGCATATTCAAGAAGAGTTGTTGATTTTCAGTTTGTATTTTTTTGGTGTGAAGATGGGAGTGATGACCTGCAGGCTCTTTAAATGTCAGACATATAAACTTTACTAACTTTTTAAAATTTCGCTTTGTGTAGTTTATTAGTTGACCAGAGGGCAGTATACTTTTCAGATGTTATTGGATCTGATAAAGAGCCTGTTGGAGAACATTGTTATTTAGATAATCATATTTTAACTTTTAGACTCAGGTTTACTTCTTAATTCTGGTTCTCCATTGGTTATCGTTTATTGTATTTGCCATGAAGGTACACCAAGAGCTGTCACTTTAGCACTGGGATTTAGAAACCTTTGTGCTGAAATGGGCTTCCTTGGTGGCTTAGACGGTAAAGAATTCTCCTGCAATGCAGGAAACCTGGATTTGATCCCTGGGTTGAGAAAATCCCTTGGAGACGGGAATGGCCATCCACTCCAGTGTCCTTGCCTGGGAAAACCTGGCTTTGATCCCTGGGTTGAGAAAATCCCTTGGAGACGGGAATGGCCATCCACTCCAGTGTCCTTGCCTGGGACACCCCATGGACGGAGGAGCCTGGCGGGCCTATAGTCCTTGCGGCCACAGAGTTGGACACGACTGAGTGACTAACACTTTCTCTTTCATGTGCTAAACTATTCGATTGATTCTTTTAAGAAGCAGCATTATTATTTTATTATTTCAAATGTAATCATTATAAAGGATACATGTGTTTAGAATGAGTTATTTAGGAAATAGGTGACATAAAGTGGAAAGAATTTTAAAGCAGCAGTTATTTCATTTCCCAAAGATAATGACTGTTAACATTTTATTTTCTTCCACATTTGTATAGCTGTTTTTAAAATAAAAATGGGCTAACACTCTACATTTTATTTTGTTACTTACAATTTCACTTAATATATTAATACATAACGGACATATTTCCATGTCAGTATGTGGAGAGCTTCTTCACTGTTAATGATTATATGGGAATCCAGTGGACTCTTATCATTTATTTAATCTGTGCCCTCTCAATGGAAAGTTTGGTTATGTCCTCGTTTTCCTCTTCGTTTATAAATAGTGTTGTCTTGAATACTTCAATAAGCTTTTCTTTTTATTTCCTTAGGGTAAATCCTTTGAAGTGAAATTATTTGGTTGCTTATGGTCTCCCTAGTGCCTCTTACAGAGTCTGGTGCATAAGAGGCAATCTGATATTTGTTGCATGAATGCTTATCAAAGAGCACTTGCTTTTTAAAAGCTCTTGATAAATACTGCCAAACTATCCTACAGAAATATCCCATTTAGATTGCGAACTGTGATTGAAAACATTTATTTTTAATTTTTGATAATTATAGATATTTTAATAAAAATTCATAAGTATATGGTTTCTGATTTGGTGTAATACTTGGAAAAGTGTACTTACCTTATGACTCTAAAGTGAATCATTTATAATTGTTTTCTTTCATTTTTTTAATGTTTAAATCTAATCCCTCTGGAATTTTGATGTGAGGTTTCATGTTTATTTAATGTTAAACTTCTTTTTTTAAGAGTAATATTTTTACTTTTTAAAGAGAAAAGCTGGACTTCCCCAGTGGTCCATGGTTAAGAATCTGCCTGTCAATACAGGGGACATGGGTTCAGTCCCTGGTCTGGGAAGATCCCACACGCAGTGGAGCAGCTAAGCCCACATGCTGCAACAACAACAGCCACCGCAATGAGAAGCCCACGCTCAGCGACGAAGAGTAGCCCCTGCTTGTCGCAACTAGAGAAAGCCAGCGCAGAGCAACGAAGACCCACATGCAGCCATAAATTGTTCAGCTGCTCAGTTGTGTCTGACTCCTTGCGACACCATGGACTGCAGCCGTAAATACATAAATAAATAGAGTGGTATTGGAGACGACTCTTGAGAAGCCCTTGGACAGCAAGGAGATTCAACAAGTCAATCCTAAAGGAAATCAATCCTGAATATTCACTGAAAGGACTGATGCTGAAGCTGAAGCTCCAGTGCTTTGGCCACTTGATGCAAAGAGCTGACTCATTGGAAAAGACCCTGATGCTGGGAAAGATTGAAGGCAGGAGGAGAAGGCGACGACAGAGGATGAGATGGTTGGATGGGGTCGCTGATTCAATGGACATGAGTTTGAGCAAGCTCTGGGAGATGGTGAAGGACAGGGAAGCCTGGCATGCTGCAGTCCATGGGGTTGTAAAGAGTTGAACACGACTGAGTGATTGAGTTGAACTGAGAAGGAGCAAGAGAGAGAAAAGCTTCTTTTTTTTTTTTTTCTGCACCCTGTGGCATGTGGGATCCTAGCTGCCTGACCAGGGGACTGAGTGCACACCCTCTGCATTGGAAGTGCAGATTCTTCACCACTGAACCTCTAGGCAAGTCTGAGAAAAGCTAGCTTATTGGTACCTTTACTTGAAATTTAGAAACTTGGTTAAAATTTGGGCATTTGGGAAATTTGGAATATTCTCATTTTTAATTCAGTCTGCCAGTTAATATGATGATTTAAAATTATTTTGAATAAGAATACTTGAAGGTACAGGATTATGCAGAAACAGAAGTGACTAAATACATTACATTTTCTTGATGATGTTTTTTTCTTTGGTACCAGGTGAAATAATGGATAACCTTACTTTAGAAGCTGGAGATGATGCTGGAAAGGTGAAATGGATGGATATCAGCGATAAACTCAAGCTTTATGCTAGTCACGCTCAGTTCATCAAAAGTGTGGCAGAGAAACGAGATGCACACTGGAGTAAGGACTCTGAGACTGGCTGCCCTGGGTAACAGCTCACAGTCTCCATGTAAGCCAAAAGCCAGGAAAAGAGCATGTACGGAGGAGAAGACAGTATCACAGAACTCATATGTAAAAAGGGCAGGGCAGGTCACTTGGAAATTATTCATTAAATGACAGGCAGTTAGGTTTTGCATCAGAATAAAATTAGCAGGTATGGTGAAACAACACATAATTTTCTGCTGTTCTGTCAAAAGCGCTGTAAACAATCATTTTGTATATATTTAAGCATGTATTAAACCAAATTGAAACAACTGATGCTCTTTGAAGAATCAGAATTCGAACAAAGATAAATTTAGATGAATTTCTGTTCAGCCATAATTTCTGCTTTCTATGTAATTCTTGTGTGTCAGTTTTGTTTTTCTCCATTGACTTTTGAGGTATGAAGGCTATTCCTATCGAATCAAGCGTCTCTCAGAGGAGTGCCAATCACTATCGCCTAATCTGATTTATCTTTAAATTATTTGGTTCACACTTTGCTTTATATGATCTTGTTGAAGCTGGTTTCAAAAACGGAAAACTTTTGTATTCTTGACTTTAGAGTTGTAAGTTATATGAGGAAATTTCAGTCACCCTTTTAGTCAAAAAAGATCAAGATCGATGAACAAAAGATCATGTTCTCATTTCCAAAAATTCTGAATTACAAAAATGTGTCCAGACAACTAGTAATTTAAATTTATATATGCATTCCACTCTACTGTAACTGTGGGGAAAGGCTACCCACTGTAGTATTCTGGCCTAGAGAATTCCATGGACTGTATAGTCTGTAGGGTTGCAGAAGAGTTGGACATGACTAAGCCACTTTCACTTTCACTACTGTAACTGTATGTACCATAAATGAATTAAAAATGATGTTCAGAAAATAAGTGAAATGAGACAGAGGAGGTCTTTGGGAGTTAAAAGTGTCCTTTGTTAGGAAGGGGTTGTTAAGGACTGACTTAAGTTTTTGAGACTCACTGTTAACATTGTCCTTTGAGGAAAGGAAAGAGTTGGTGTTCCAGGTGTTCTTGGAAGCAGGGAAGAGGAAGGAAGATAACACTGCCTTGTCTCAGTGGACCTATCACTTTCTGGCCTATATATCCGTTGGGAAAGTCCCATAGTACTAACACCTATCCACCTGAGGGAGGGACTGTCATAATTCCATCCTCATTCCGGTTGGACTATAGGTGGGTCATTTGAAGAAAAGGTGGTTTAGGGAATAGAGGCATGGTTGTTTTCTTCAGATATTTGATAAAGGTATTAGGCTAGAGAACAAAATGAGGGCTAAGATAAATTAACAAAAAAAGGTTTTGTTTTTTTTCCCCCTTATTTAGTGTCAAAGCTCTTGGTGGTAAACTTTAATTGAACTGACAGGAGGCTTTACTCCCCCTCTGTTTTGCTGAGAAACATTAGAATGTTTGATTTCAGGTTGTTGCCTCAAACCCCTCGGAAAGAGTTATAAGGTTTATGTTCAGTATTTGTTTTCTAAAATCCATAAAATCCTGGTCCTTGGGTGTGTATATGGGACTTGTGCTTGACAAGGATGTGCTTCCCTGAGTGAAGGGTAGGACGACCTTGACCCAGCGTGGAAGAATTTGATTCTTCTTTCACTGTTTGACAGGAAGAAATTGCTTCTTACTGACACTGAATAGGATTTTCTAAAACAAGCTGCTAACAAAATCTCTCAAGAAAGCTTGAGTACTTGCCTGAAGAATGACATTTATTTATGTTTTAATAGTTTTGATGCATCTAAACTGACATTAGTGAAGATTTTAGGTTGTATTAAAAATTGTCTTTAAAGAATAACTAAAGCACATGATCCACATGTTGCATTTTAGAGTTTTCATTGGAACGTTTACAAAGTATGTAAAATGATAAAACTACTATACACTATGGACAGGGTAGAAGTAGGTAATCTCACTGTAAGTATCCAGCACCATCTATAATAGAGAAAAAACTGATTAAAATTTTAGTTTAAGACATTTCTGGAGGAATATCTACTCCTATAATAGGTAATATTGCTTTCACATTTGCCTTTCTTATATTTTAGATATAAGGAACATTTTTGTTTTTTAGAGACATTTAGTCAAATAAATAGTGTGGATACCATTTCTTGACTATCTATGTTATAGCTCTCAATCCTCACAAGAATCCTGTGAAGTTAGGTGGTATTATTCCCACTTCACAGATGAAAATGAAATTTAGAAAGGTTGCCCCAAGGTTTATTCAGTAAGCAACAGAACTGGATTTGTGAGGTCCCAGAAACAATTCTCTGTCTTTTGTGTTCCTTACTAAGGTTGTGAAGCTTTTATTATTTCTTACTTTAAGTTTGTAGTTTGGTAGATTCTTTATTACTTAAGCAATACTCATGTTATCCATAGCACATTTATGGCTTGTTACTTGAAATTTAAGAGCCACATCTGATTTGGCTCATGTTACTGAGCTTGTTGGCGTAATCATGGCCCAGAGACGACTTATTGATCATATCTTAACCTACGGATGAGTGGTTACGCCCAGTGTTTGTCTTGGTAGCAGGTTGTTCTTAAGACTTTAAAGCATTTCAAATGCAAATAGAAGCAAGATACTAAACCTGCCAAAGAGGGCGCCTAAAATTTCTAACCACTTTCAGAAGCTAAATGCTACTCTGTCTTACAGTATAAGGACTTACGGTGGTTGCTGTTATTTTCTAAAATATTTGTGAAGTTTTAATAAATATATTGATTTTAAAGTACATCATCTGAAGAAGCACGTGTAATTTTTTTGGTCTTGTTTACATCTATTTTAATCATATTATTAACATCAGTATGGGCACAATCTGAGGCTATTCAACTCTTAGGATAAAAGTATTTAAAATGTATGCTGCTGCTGCTGCTACATCACTTCAGTGTGTCCGACTCTGTGTGACCCCATGGACGGCAGCCCAACAGGCTCCCCCGTCCCTGGGATTCTCCAGGCAAGAACACTGGAGTGGGTTGCCATTTCCTTCTCCAATGCATGGAAGTGAAAAGTGAAAGTGAAGTCACTCAGTCATGTCTGACTCTTAGTGACCCCATGGACTGCAGCCTACCAGGCTCCTCCGTCCATGGGATTTTCCAGGCAAGAGTACTGGAGTGGGGTGCCATTGCCTTCTCTGATTTAAAATGTCTAGTAATGCTTAAAAGATACTTGGAGGGACTTCCTTGGTGGTCCAGTGGCTAAAACTCCATGCACACAGCACAGCGGGCCTGGGTTTGATCCCTGGTCAGGAAACTAGGTTCCTCATGCTGCGAGTAAGAGTTCACATGCTGCAACTAAAAAAGCACCCTGCAAGCCACAGCGAAGATTAAAGTTTCCAAGTGCCACAACTAAGCCCTGATGCAGCCAAATAAATAAATTAAAAAAAAAAAGATATTTGGAGATTTTACTCACCGTGTAACTTCTGACATAGTAGTAAGAGAATTATTTCTGCCAAAATATACAATACAGATTATAGTTAACTAGGTATTTTTGCCATCATTTTTTTCTTGCCTCCTCCCATGTCTCCCATATTATATTTATTTAACATTGATGGATTAGTATTGGTACAGTCATGTGTGTTGGGAGAAGGAAAGTAACGTGGTTCTTTTATCTAAATGCTGATAAATTGAACCATTAAGTGTCTTTTCTGCAACACAGAGCTTAATTCCTCTCACTTCACCCTTGGTGGCCTGATAAGATCATTTGAAGTGGTAAGAAACACAGAATAAGTACTCTGGGGCAATGAAACTTTGTCAGAAGGAAAACTTGGGTGAAATCCAGTTTCTTTCTCAAAATTCAAATTGAGAATATTTTGATTCATCAGTTTCTCTTGAGATAAGTTAAAATAAATACATACTGTATATAATCTTCAGTTAGTTCAGTTGCTCAGTTGTGTCCGACTCTTTGCGACCCCATGGACTGCAGCACGCCAGGCCTCCCTGTCCATCACCAGCTCCCGAAGTTTACTCAAACTCGTGTCCATTGAGTTGGTGATGCCACGCAACCATCTCATCCTCTGTCGCCCCCTGTCCTCCCGCCTTCAGTCTTTCCCAGCACCAGGGTCTTTTCCATTGAGTCAGTTCTTCGCATCAGGTGGCCAAACTATTGGAGTTTCAGCTTCAGCATTGGTCCTTTCAATGAATATTCAGGACTGATCTCCTTTAGCATAGATTGGTTGGATCTCCTTGCTGTCCAAGAGACTCTGAAGAGTCTTCTCCAACACCACCGTTCAAAAGCATCAATTTTAATTTTATTTGACATGAATTCAGATATTTAAAAGGAATATACCTTTTTGGTCTCTTTCTCTGTTTTATATATATTTTAAATGAAAGCAAACTTGGGTGAGAATCAGAGTAGAAGTCTCAAAGTTTGTAGAGTTTCCATCGAGAGTGCTGATGCTTTTGTGTTAAGGAGATTTGTTGCCTTGCCTGGAGATGAGAGCGTTTCTAGATTTGGTAGTTTCAGAGTGGGTTTTTCTCACTGTTAACTATGAATTGTCCATAAGACAAAAATAAGCTTGAGGTAAAATTTACTGTTTGAAATTTCTTAATCTAATTTATGTAAGCTGAAATTTTGTCAAATGCTATGGGCATTATCAAAAGAATACCTTTTTAGATCTGCTGAAATTCTGATCTAATGATCTTGGAGGAAAATGAGTTTATAACTCATGAGTTTTACCTTAGGTCGATTACTTGGGTTCCATTCGGCCATAAATTTTTATGGTTCAGAAGAATTATTCTTACCTTTTCTGAGATTAAATATCACTTGATTTTATCAGTATAACCATAGCAAAAAAGTCTTACCCAAAGAAGCCCTAAAAAAAAATTATTGGGATAGCTTCAGCCCATTAAGTAGATTTGTAGTTTATAGTAGCTTAAAAATGAATACTTACCCCAAGTTGGTTCAAGATAGAAATGATTAACTGTGAAAGAAAAAAATATCAAGGATCAGTGAAAACAATGGGTTTAGCTTTAGCTTATTTTTAACTTAGTATGTATATAAGCTAAACTATTTTCTATATGAAAATCTTTGTTTTTGCTGAGAAATTAATTCCATTTTGCTGCTTATGTTTTATTTAGGTGATGTAAGATTTTAAAATGAATATGCAAGATTTAGATTTGAACTCCCTTAATTCATAGAACTGTTTTTTTGTAACTGCCTTGTAATGGTATTTACTATATCTGAAATACAGAAAATTGATGTGAATGGTTGAGAAACTGGCTGTATACACTTATATACAAGTGCCATCTTTCTTAAATTGTGTGTGAATTCCCTGTGAGAACGATACTTGGACCAGAATTTTAGGACAGCTACAATTTTGCTTCTAGGGTTTGCTTACACAGGCAGTTCCACTTGTTAGTATTGCTTCGTAGCTTTCATGGGGCCCTGTTCTAAGAGACCGGCAGCTTGCTTGAGGAATTGACCCCTGTGTCAAAAAGGCAAATCCCTCTGTTTATAGTGCTGTCCATCCCAACATATGTGCAAGAATGTGTAAGCTAAACACTGGTCTGCTTATTCTTAGGCAAGAACAATACCCTTAAATAAAATTCAGAAAAATAAAGTATAGTATTATGAAATCAGATTTGGTAACTTTCGAATAAGTCGTATGTGTGAGGAGTCAGTATTTTCACTGGAAGAGACTTTGGCGGTAAATCAATACATCTACCCAAGGTCACACAGCTAATTTAAAGATGAGCTTAGAATCTGGACTTACCCACCACAGGCCAGTGCTGTTTTAGCCATGTTTTGATGTGAAGATGAACTTGCCGATTTTGGAATCATCAATAATTAATTGTTGACAGTAGTTTCCCCAGACATTTTCAGAATATGTATTCATATATATATATGTATATATATAAATTCTAACATGATTAGGAGTATGCTAGAACTTCTACGATTTACATTTGGAAATGGACTATCATAATGCTTAGAGTGGATTGTAGAAAGAGCACTAATTAAAACTTGGCTTGTGCTCTTATTTAGTTTGACCTTAAAGTTTTTGGAACACTTAAATATTCCTCAGGATGATTGCCTTTAAATAATCTGTATAGACGAATCCTGAAAAGTTTTACCGCAGGCAAACAATAATTTAGGCCTGACTTTCTGCCATTTTTATGAAATACTGCAGGTCTCTAATTCTAAGATGCCATCAGCTATAAAGTATACCATTTAGTTAATGATGCATCTTAAAGAAAAAGATATCCCAGGTTAAATACATCCGCTGTGAGAGGTATCTAGATTTCAGAAAATGTTTGTGTGCAAAGTATGTGGGAAATGAAATTTTTTAGTTTTCTCTTTTTTAACTCCCAAGTGTTTTACCTGTGTTTTCATAAACTGAAACTCAAAAAAACTATATCAATATAGGGCCTCATTAAAAAGTTGAACTTTGTGCAGTTCAGTAAAAAATTATCTATTGGGATTTAAGTTTGATTATAATATGCATTTATGCAAATGCTTCATTAGTGAAGAAATAGTCAAGTCTATTTCATCTCTCCTAAAGTAGTTTCTTCTATAACTCTTAAATCTTTTGACTCTTCACCTTCATCCTCATCGATGATAGAACAGGTTGTTTTGTCAGTTTATAGTTTGGAGAAGATGAATAAGTGAATGTAGAGCTGCTTGCATGCATTGATATAGTTTTCTGGCTTTGAACTTAACAACTGTGCTTTATTTCATTTCCAAATGAACTGGATTAATAAAGACAGTAATTTGTATGATGAACTGGCTCATCTTAAGTGTAATGTGTTGTTGTAGGTGTTGAATGTAGTATTCTTATAAACTTTATAGATTAACAGGGCAGTATTTACCGCTATGAGATCATTAAGTGTCAGGACCTAGAATAAAGAAGATACAATCAAATAATCAAGAAGTTATAATTCAGCATTTTATCTTTTGTATGTTATATATTTTATAATAACTTGATTAATGAAAACATGCTTTTTGGAATTCTTAGCTTATATAAAAGGACATCAGTAAGATTGACATTCACTGATATTTTAAGGCTTCCACTCCCCCCCCCCCCACACACACCATGGTACCCACCCAGCCTTCACACCTGCTATCTCTGGAAACATATAGTACAAATTTTTTATTCTGTTGTTGTTGTTGACTGCAAATTTAGCTGGGATTTCTTGGAAAGATGATGAAACTTACGCTTACGATGTTGGAAAAAAGACTATATTTGGGAATCTTTTTTTTGTTGTTTTTTTGGGGCAAGACTCACAGCTTGCAGAATCTTAGCTCCTTGACCAGGAATGGAACCTTGGCCCATCAGTGAAAGTGCCAAGTCCTAACCACCGGAGACCAGGAAATTCCCAATAACTTCACAACTTTAATAATATAATTTCCTATAATTATAATAGAAGTATTGTTAAAAATTTGGAATTAATATGCTGTGTTATACACTATTTTTTGGTTTGTGACTTTGTCATTATGTGTAATTTTTCCTCATCCAGTTAAGTCTTGTCAAAAGTAAAATTTACATAATCCTTTTATACCATAACCATAACCTTAAATCTAGTTCAAAGGCTTCACTAATGGTTCCCACTAATGGTCCCCAAAGGATAATGAGAACCATTATTTTTGGTATCAGCTTCCTGGAAAGGAATGAATGAATCTCAAGAGTTTTCAAGGTTTTTGTACCCATTTAAATACTTTCTTGAAGGAAAACTTTAAGTATAATTACCTGATTTGGATTATTAGGAAATGGAAAAGGAAGAGGAATTGGAATCTACAAAAAAAAAGGGCGGGGGAGGGGAAGTGAGTTGTGAATAAAACAAAGTGGAACATTTTGTTTTAGCTTTTTTTCCTCATGTGTTCATTGATTACTCGTCAGTCCATCCACCCACCCAAGTATTTATTGAGCAATTATATGCTCTCATGGAGCCCACCTTCTAGTTGGTGGAAATTAGACTCTAGATTGAACTTCAAGTCATATTTTTCTTTTAAAAAGTATGTTTATTTTGCTTAAGTAGTCAAACCTAAAGCCCAGAAACCTGCCTTATGCGTTGATAGTTTTGGTAGGCCATCTTTGCCTGATTTTTAATACTGTTCTGCCATCTGGTGGAAGGAAGAGCATCTGTTTCAAATACTGGTAATTCTTTTTATCGCCACATGTGTGTGCTAAGTCTCTTTTGTGGTGTCCAGCTCTTTACGATCCTATATACTGTAGCCCACCAGGCTCCCTCTATGCATGGAATTCTCTGGGCAAGAATTACACATAGATTTACATAATTTTAGGCATATGATTTTAGTAGCAATTAATAAATTCAAATTATAAACCAAGACTCCAAGGTTTTGCATCAATTTAAAACAAATCTTACTGGACTTCAGCCAAAAAAAGAGAAAAGAACCAGTGTACCTGACTGGAAACAAATAGCAGTTAGTTATAAGCGCAAAAACTTAGAAATTTAGTGTCTTAAGAGTCCATTGCATGCAGGCTAAGTCCTTATGCTTCAGTTGTGTCTGACTCTTCACGACCCTGTGGACTGTAGCCTGCCAGGCTCCTTTGTCCATGGGATTCTCCAGCCAAGAATATGGCAGTGGGTTGCCATCCTCCAGGGGATCTTCCTGACCCAGGGATTGAACCTGTGTCTCTTAGGTCTCCTGCATTGGCAGGCAGGTTCTTTACCATGAGTGCCACTTGGGAAGCCTCAGAGTCCGTTACGTCATGTGAAAACATTAAAGGGAAAGAATGTTCCACTGAGGACAGTCACTTTAGTAACAGCTTACAAAAGCCTACTTAAAGCGGAGAAACAGTTTGAAATTAAATGTAAGCAAAGGGAAGTTATTTTGTTACATTTAAATATGAAAAAAATTATGCAAAGTTGTGTTTCTACTTTAAAAGTATTTAGACAATAGACAAGCGGTTAAACAAGATGCTATTTTAAAATGTGTATAAACTTTTCCAAACAACATTGCCTAGCTATTGTTTATGTTATGTGTCCCAGCCTGTGTTGTAGCCTCATTGCGCTGGTTGTTCCCTGAGCTGCCACGTCCTCAGCACTGACTGTTCCTGTACCTGGAGTGCCTCACTCACTCCTCATAACCTGGCTTGGCTGCCTCTCCTCTGTGAATGAACTCTGACGCACAGCCTAAGTCAGTTGGATTTGGATTTCCGTCTAGAAGCACTTAGCAAATTATTGGGTTGGCCAAAAACTTCATTGGAGTTTTTCCATTAAGATGTTACAGAAAAACCTGAGCAAAATTTTTTGGCCAGCCCAGTGCATTTTTTTTTTCACTTATGAATCTCTTTTCTTTATCAGATTGCAAGCTTACTCATATTTTTTGTTTTTCTAGCGATCACTATAGACCACTTTATCTGGCAGACAGTAAATATTAGCCAAATGAATCCTGTCTGTCCCAATAAAGGTGTTTCTGTTATGTAGTTAGTGTTGTTCTGGCCTTTATTAAACAAGATGTTGTAAGAATTCAGATATTAGAGACTGAAGAGGGTACAAGAAGAGCAAAATAATTGTATTGTTTGACCTGTGAGAAAACGTTAGGGGTGGGGGGAAAAACTTCTTAGAGAAGGCAACAAGGTGATTTAAAAGGAGAAAAAGAACAGGTAATACAGACAAAGGTTAGCATTCCCTTCCTGAAAGTATGGAGAAGGCAATGGCACCCCACTCCAGTACTCTTGCCTGGAAAATCCCATGGACAGAGAAGCCTGGTAGGCTGCAGTCCATGGGGTCCCTAAGGGTTGGACATGACTGAGTGACTTCACTTTCACTTTTCACTTTCATGCATTGGAGAAGGAAATGGCAACCCACTCCAGTGTTCTTGCCTGGAGAATTCCAGGAGCCTGGTGGGCTGCTGTCTATGGGGTCGCACAGAGTTGGACATGACTGAAGCGTAACTAAGCTCATCATAGTCGAGGTAATTCAGTATAACCACCTCTTTGATCACAAGTGTAGGGAGAAATTGGAAGAAGTCACTGAAGCCCTGGAGGGGTACTTGCTCCCCTGGTTGCACTCTGCAAGCTGTGCAAGGAGGGAAGTCTGAATAGCTGCTGCCTGATGGTTTCTTAATGCCTTTTATGTCTGTGTCCAAATCTGCAAAGTGTTATAACTGTCATCCAACTAATAACGACTTTTCGTAACTTGAGATTTCCCCAAACCCATGCTTACCAGGGGCAGTTGTACAGGTGGGGCAAGTGGGATCTGAGGGGAAAATGTTGCTGCTTGGGGTGGGTAAGTGTTAAATCTCTGTAACAAGAGACATGATGTCAGTCATTTCAAACATTTAAACACTTAAAATGATGAACACATCATTTGAAAATACAACCAGAAGGTTACCTGAGCACTGGAACTTCCTCCAGATTGTTCAAGCTTGTAAAAAAAACAGCAACAAGGTAAAACAACATGAGGCAATGCATTATTCATTACAAAGAGATTTGATTCTAAATGAGAACGGGCCTCAAGCCACTATCAAGCATTATACTCATCAGCGATGTACCTTTCCCTCTGGAATAAAAAGCAGTTGAGTCTAATGTATAAACTGTTATATTTAAAATGGATAACCACCACGGGTCAGGGGACTGTGCTCAGTGTCATGTGGCTGCCTGGATGGGAGGGGAGTTTGGGTAGAATGGATATATGTATATATATATATAACTAAATCGCTTTGCTGTCTACCTGAAACTATCATAACATTGTTAATTATCTATACTCCAATATAAAATAAAAAGTCTAAAGAAAAAAAAGCAGTTGAGTCTAATAGAGAAAGATTGAATGAATTTTGTCCAGTAATTTAGACATTGTACTTTTTACCTTTGAACTTATTTCCAAAGAATATTCTTCTGTACATTTCATACATATTTCATACATAGGTACATATTGCATATCTCTTTATCTGCAAATCAACAGTGTTCTAATTTCATTCTCAGCACTTAGAAGTTCAAAGTAGAGAGAGTATGGAAATGTAAACTTAAATTTGGTATCCCCAAATAAAAATTTGAAAGCTGCCTCACTTCTCTGAGAGCTCCTTTGTTAGAAAATGTGCAGGGAGCAGGTGTTCCTGCCTACTATTAATAGCTATGCTCAGTCAGCTCAGTCCTGTCTGACTCTTGTGGGCCCCATAGACTGTGACCCACTGGGCTTCTCTGTGCCTGAGCTTCTCCAGGCAAAAATACTGGAGTGGGTTGCCATTTCCTATTCCAGGTGATCTTCCCAACCCAGAGCTCGAGCCCACGTCTCTTGTGTCTCCTGCATTGGCAGTCAGGTTCTTTACCACTAGTGCCACCTGGGAAATCCTCCTGTTTCCTAGGTGCCCTACATATTCAGATCATAATAAACACAGCTTAAACTCATAGATCTCATTTGTGTAGATGAGGAAGCACGCCTATAGTCAACATGAGACAAGTTGGGGTGAGGATACTGTAAATGAAACAATTCAAACTGCCTAATTAAGACTTAGGTCAGTGTGGAATACTTGCTCTATATTGCAAAGTTTGTTTGAGAGCTTCCTATATTCCAATTAGGACTCTTAAGTGCATTGATGGATTTTTATCATCCTTGCACAGCTCTGAGGTAGTTCTTATAACTCATGATACAGGCTAGGAAGCCATGGGTTATTTCCTTGCTCAAGGTCATACAGCTTGCAGGACTTCCCTGGTGATCTGGTGGCTAAGACTTTGTGCCCCTAATGTGGGGGACCCAGGTTCGATCCCTGGTCTGGGAACTAGATCACATGTTGGAACTAAGAGTTTGCATGCTACAAATAAAATATTCCACATGCCACAATGAAATCAAAGATCCTGTGTGCCACAACTAAGACCAACTCAACCAAATATATATATGTATATATATACATACATATATATTTTAAAAAGGTCATGCAGCTTGCAAATGGCACGCAGAGCTGGGATTTGTACTGGGAAGACCTTTGGACTGAAGAAGAGTGGTAATTCCTGGTTCTACAATTTTCCTGGGGTCCACTTTCCTCTTCCATGAAATGAAAAGATACAGGAAGTGCTTTCTAGGTACTGTCTCTAGGACAGAAATGGAATGGAAAATTGAGGGCAGTACTCACAGGGATGGGCAAAGCAGTGGCCATAATCAAAAGGCCAGCCAGAAGAAGACATTTCATTCTGAAGAAGGAGTCTGGAATTGAAGGGTTAGGAGATCATTTTTTTAGTTTTTTTCCAAGTCCTATTCCTATTATTAATAGACTGTTTAGTCAGAGGTGTTGAAATAGTGATGAGACTAAATTCTGCCCCTAGATCCAGGTTTTGTAAGCCTACGTCAGTGCTTTTAAAATGGTGTTTAGACAAGATATGCATTTCCTGGTTCATAATGTTACTCTTACCACTCTTTGTTGAAATCTCACGGTTCAACCTGTACTGCTTGGTCCCTGAAGTTATTCAAATTTGTGGTCTCTACCCACAAATCAAACATCAGTGTCATAGCATGCTTATTATTGGAGATACAGTACCACTGGCTCAAGTGAAATTTCTTACATATACAAATAAAGTATACAAATAAATCCATCTTGAGCTTCTACCCCCATGAGATTTACCAGGTCTTCACATGGTATGGATGCTATTACTGACAATTATAATTTCTCAAGAAGAAAATGATACAGGAAAAGTCTTGAAAGGCATTTTGGATTGGTAGAGAAAATGCACATTATGAATAAAGTCAATAAAGCAAGTCAATGTGGTCTTTACTGGCCAGCAGTTTCTGAAAGTAAACTTTTTATGATCTTAATTCACATTTAATTCAGATTAACTTACCTTAGGAGTTTCAAACCAAATCACTGTACTCTGAAATTGAATTTTGGAAGAAAAATCAATTTCATCATATTCCTATTAAGACTTGTCCCCAGCATCTGAAGCAAGTTGTATCTCTTGATACGCAAGTCACTCTTCAACTATTTTACCACATATGTACTTGAAACAACTCAGATTTATCTTTGTGCCATTTCACTTTGCCTGAGTTTAGACAGCCCATCTCCCTTTCCCCTCTTCACGTTTCTTCTTTGTATTTTTCTTCCTTCTGCATTCAAACCCTCGGCTTTTTTTCTTCCTTTGAAAAGTGGACCTATTCATTAAATTATCCAACACAATAACTTTTACCAAGTGCAATAGAATCAGTCCAAAGTATACTGTGTCTTTTCAATTACCTTCACTTCAAATGGTCCTTGGGCAACAAATTCAAAGAGCTGTGTGATCTAGAATCTCTATGCCCATCTCATATTTAAGCCATATTGCTAATGCCTTTGTGGTCATGGGTAATATGAGTCACAGAATTTGAAGCTAAATTGAATAATTGGTTCTACACTAGGAACACCAATGTCTAAAGAATTTAAATTACACAGAGATAGGCTTAAAGACTGATTACTGAGAAATAACTTAATCTCCTTGGCTGGGATTAATGTCTTTATCGCAAACAATTCACAATAAAAAAATTGTGATTATTAAGGATATTAAAATGCTTTTACAATATATCATCCAAGGCAGTTTTACCTGTGGGAGCCTTAACTAATAACATGTTTTAAAATTCTAAAACTTTCTATTATTAAATAATATTTTTATTTCAAAATGAAAGTTATTTTCAAATAAAACATTTTTAGTGAATATTTAGGTAGTATCCTTAGCATTAAAATCACTTTCATTATTTAAAAACATTTAAAATACTTAAAACATTAAAAATAGTAAATCAGGTCTTTTAATTTTACTGTTCTGAGCAAACGTGCAATTAGAAACTTGGTTTCTAATTAGTTAGGACCTTCCGTGATATTTCTATGTAGGCACGCATAAATAACATTTTGAATTTGGGGATAATTTCTAAATTTATTTCTGTAGTTGAAAGAAATTATAAACAATGCTTAATTAGATTTTTTAATGTATTCTTAATTGAAGAATAATTACTTTATAATATTATGTTGGCTTCTGCCATACATCAACATGAATCTGCCATAGGTATACATATATATCCCCTCCTTCTTGAACCTCCCTCCCACCTCCCACCCCATCCCACCTGTCTAGGTTGTCTCAGAGCCCCAGTTTGAGTTCCCTGAGTCATACAGCAAATTCCCACTGGCTAGCTTAATTAGATTTTGATTAATCACAGTGAACTTAATTATTTAGACATGACCTGGTGTGATGTGGTCTGATTAAGAACAAGTTAGTCATTGAACTAAGAAAAGAGATAATAAATACAATTTTGATTTAAAAAAAACAAAACTCTTCTACAAGTATCCTTCAGATAAAACACCCACGGGAATATTCTTTCAGTGACTATTACAAAAAGCCTCTAAATAACAACACAGTTTTGATTATTTGAAAAAGACAATTGTGTTGACATATTCCATTTCAGATGGGAAATGTGGAAAATTCCCCGTGGTCTAGTGGTTAGGACTCTGTACTTCTGCTCCAGAGCACAGGAGTTCAATTCCTGTTCAGGGAACTGAGATCCCAAAGGTCAAGTTGCATGGCCAGGAAAAAAAAAGGATAATATGTAAAAGATATTTTATATTTAAAAAAATATATGGTAAGTAGATATTTAACTGGGTGACAGTTTTTTTATTGCCTTGTTCCAGCCCTTGTTAAACTTTATTTTGGTATCTTCTTTGTACAATCCGGCTTTTACTGTATTAATAGTTCCCAAAGAAGAGCTCAAATAAAGATACCAGCTTTCTCTTAGGACACATTGTCTTGCTATCAAATGACTAGTGGTGTTCATCTCTGACTACACGACATCAAGACTCCTCAGGGCCCTTCACTGTCTGTTATCTTTACAGTCTCTTTATTTTGAGGACATGAAATGTGGAGAGATTTTGCCGGGCCTCCCTTTTATCAGACACACATGCACACCCGCACAGAAGCTAAAATTAGTTGTATCAAGCAGTGTATAATCATCCTTATTTTAAACTGACTTTGGTGAAGAGTGCTTGGCTTTAGTTTTTTTCTGTTTAAACTTAAATTATGACAAAAAACATTGATGAGCAGCTACCATTTAACAACTGAATATTTGTTTGCCATAGGAAACATCCCCCTCAACCACACTCACACTCTTTGTTTTTAATTTATTTATTTTTAATTGGAGGGGAATTGCTTTACGATATTGTGTTGGTTTCTACCATACATCACCGTGAATCAGCCAGAGTTATACATGTGTCCCCTCTCTCTTGAACCTCCCTCCCACTTCCCACCCCTTCCCACCCCTAGAGGTTGTCTCAGAGCACCAGCTCTGAGTTCCCTGTGTTACACAGCAAATTCCCACTGGCTGTCTGATTTTACGCATGGCGATGTATATGTCTCAATGCTGCTCTCTCAATTTGTCCCACCCTCTCCTCCCCGCAGTGTGTTTACAAGTCTGTTCTCTTATGTTTGCGTCTCCATTGCCATTAGAGTCACTTCTAATGAGGTGGATGAACCTAGAGCCTATTACACGGAGTGAAGTAAATCAGAAAGAGAAAACAAACTAGAAATCTAGAAAAGTGGTGCTGGGTGAACTTATTCTCACTTTTTTTTTAAGTAGTAGGTTTTAGAAAGTGTGATTTGATATGAACTATGAGCCCTGGCTTGGTCATTCACGTATAATTATTTAACTAAATGACTGTAAATAAACTTGAATAAGCGTTGGATGTATATGGATTTTTATTAGGATATTAAGATATTGACAATAACACACACCAGTAACAAAGAAACTTATTTCACTTTTTTGAAGTGCAGATGATACTATGGAAAAAATGAATGTATTTTTTTAGCTTTATAATCTCTAAGTATATTAAAAATGGATGCAGAGAGTAATGAGTTAAACTCCTGTTCACAGTGTACAATATTTTACATATATTGACTCTTTAAGTTTAAAGTTTTATTTCTAAAGCTAATGGTAAATGCCCGGTGCCTATACTGTTATCAAGCAGTTACTCTCATTATCTTCTCAGACATGCAAGAATTTTGCTAAATATAAATCTACAAGTATCACATTGGATATACTTCAGAAGTGGTCAGAACAAAGGAGGAGGCTGGGTATTTTGAGTTCATTCAAAACAGGAGATTTTCATCTATGTCTTCTGTAAAAAAACAAACATAAAACATGCTTTTAGAAAGTAGTCAGAGCAGTAACATAAACAATGTTAGAACTAGGGCATCAGAGAAGCCATGAATAAGGCAGTACGACAGTGGTTCTCAGTCCTGGAAGGGTGTTAACATCACCCATGAAACAAAAAAATACATATCCTCGGGCCTAGCTCCTGGCCTCCTGAATCAGCATCCCTAGGGTGGACCAATGACATGCATACATTTAGGAAAGCTCTGCAGCTGGTTGTGAGTTCCTCGGTGGTTCAGCAGTAAAGAATCTACCTGTAATGTAGGAGACACAGGCACATGTGTTCCATCCCTGAGGCAGGAGGATCCTCTGGAGAAGGAAACGGCAACCCACTCTAGCATTCTTGCCTGGGAAATCCCACGGACAGAGGAGCCTGGTGGGCCCAGTGCATGGGGTTGCAAAGAACTGGACATGACTGTGCAACTGAGCACACAGGTAGTTCTGATGTAGGGTCAGAACCACTGATAGAGGAGGCTGAGGGGAAACCCAGCCAAGAACTGCCAAATAGTAAGTCTCCTACATATGAAGCTTCAAGTTGCGAACTTTCAAAGATGTGAACATGCATTCTTAAGTCCAGTCACGTAAGTTCGTTCGTATCTGGTATACATTGTCACATGCGTGCATCCTCTACAATTAGCTATGGTTTTGTGTACTTTACTGTGCAGCACTGTACAGTACCTTTATTTCAAACCCAGGATGTCCAGAAGCAAGCGTAAGAGCAGTTGTATGTAGCTGATTGTATTAGACGGATACCTAGGCACATGTTGTTGGACTTAACGAACCAATTGAACGTGCTCTGGGAACGGAACTCATTCGTATGTAGGGGACTTACTGGACTAATCTATAAGGGTTGCTGAGATATAACCCAAATAAATAGAAGAATACATGAGTTTGGACAAGCTCTGGGAGTTGGTGATGGACAGGGAGGCCTGGCGTGCTGCAATTCATGGGGTTGCAAAGAGTTGGACATGACTGAGCGACTGAACTGAACTGAAACCTGTCTGGAACACCAGGCAGTTTCCCTGCCTGATGTCAGTCTTCATCTTGCCCCAGAGAGGGGAAGAGTACAGACTTCTGGTGTATTTCTCTTGAGCACTGGCTTCATTTGTAAAGTTGGGATAATAGTCTGCTTACTCATAAATTTACTTATATTTGCACTTATACTTTTTGTCTTCTTTCTGTTGTTTGGATGAGAGATGTTCCTTCTATTGTTTAGTCGCTCAGTCGTGTCTGACTCTTTGCAACCCCATAGACTGCAGCGCACCAGGCTTCCCTGTCCATTACCATTACTCCCAGAACTTGATGAAATTCATGTCCATTGAATTGGTGATGCTCTCTAACCATCTCATCCTCTGCTGCCCCCTTCTCCTTTTGCCTTCAATCCTTCCCAGCGTCAGGGTCTTTTCCAATGAGTCATCAGGTGGCCAAAGTATTGGAGCTTCAGCACCTGTCCTTCCAATGAATATTCAGAGTTGATTTCCTTTAGGATTGACTGGTTTGATCTCCTTGCTGTCCAAGGGACTCTCAAGAGTCTTCTCTAGCACCATGCTTCTCTAGTTTGAAAGCATCACTTCTTCCGCACTCAGCCCTCCTGTTGACTTGGAAGCGAATCCTCTGCCTGTGTTCAGGGTCTCTTCACCCCCATTTTCCTCTTTTTTTCTTATATCCACAGTCTTTCCTTTTCCTTCTTTTTTTAACCAGGTCCTTCCCATTAATGTTTAACTATGCTGCATATCCAGCCTTGAGAGCAGTGCCTGGCACTGTGCAGACTACCAGTAAAGATTTGTTGAAGGAAGGAATGAATGAGTGAGAGCTCAAGCCTCTTTTATTCTCGGAAATGCTTCTCTCAACTCTGTATCCCTCTCTAGCTCATTCCTGCCTTCAAACCTCCTCCCTTTAGCCTTTCTCGTCACCTCTTCTTTCTTACTGTGTCTGGCTTTCATCTTGACCGTTTCACAAAAACAGCTCTTCCAAGGCTACTGAGGGTATCCTTATTTCTACATCCATTGGAAATTCTTTTTAACTTTACTTGACTTCTCAGCAGCATGTAGCACTGTGGTCTCCTCCTCCTCTTTGAAACACCTCCAGAGATGTGGCCCTCTCCTCTTTTCTTTTTCCTTGCAGGAGCCTCTTCATTCTCCTTCACGAACTCCATCCTCCTCTGTCCATTGTCTGGGTGTTGCTCCTTGGTACTCAATGCAAGACCCTTTCCCATGTAACTCGGCACCTTGTCCTTAGGGAATTGATTTCTTTTCCTGGTATCAGTTATTTTCTGTATGCTGGCAATCCCCAAATACATATTTCAACTCCCCAACTCTGTCTTGAAAAGCAGACCCATATATTCAACTATCAACTGTATGCTGTCAGGACTTGAAAACTCAATGTGTCCCAAATGGGATTTAACATTTTCCCCAAGCCAGCTTCTGTTCTTGTGCTTACTGTTTCAGTGGAAAGTACCTCTCCTTGGTCTGCCCGGCCTGAGCCAGGAACCTGGGCACTGTACCCCTCTTCCTCTCAGGCTCTCAACTGCCGGCTTCCCACCTCCACGTATTTCTTATCAAACATTGTCTTATTATTTCTACACACTATACATATTGAATATGTTTGTATTCTCAACTATATCTTGAATATGTTGATATTTAAAAATATATTTGAGGGGACTTCTCTGGCAGTCCAGCGGTTAAGACTCTGTGCTTCCAACACAGGGGCCATGGGTTCAATCCCTGGTAGGGGAACTAAGATCCCACATGCTGCGTGGCCAGGCCAAGAAAATATACAAATAAATAAAAAATAAAATAAATATAGTTGAAATATGTTTACTTGTCTTCCCCCCTCCACTGCTGCTGCTGCTGCTAAGTTGCTTCAGTCATGTCCGACTCTGTGCGACCCCCACTACAACTGCCCTAATTCAAGTTCTCATCAGTTTTTTGCCTGGATTTACCACAAGGGTTCTCTGGCTTTTCCACAATGTAACCAGAAGAATCTTTCTTAAATACAAATCCAGTGAAATCACTGCCCTGTTTAAAGCACTTTGGTGATCCTCCAGTACTCTGAGGATAACGTCTTTAACTGGCTTAGTAGGACCTGCATGATGTGACTTGTTTCTCCCGTTAGTCTTACTTGGAAGGTTTTCCTAAAGATTCACATGGATATGTGTCAGTCCATGGTATGTCATAGGTATTCAATAAATAAGACTCCTCACCTCTGCATTGAATCCCATTTTACACACAAGGAAGATGAGACTTGCTGAGGTTAAGTGGCATGCCCTAATCCGCAGAGCTCGTTAATGACAGAGCTGGAATATTTGAGCATATCTAGTTCAGAGCAAAGGGAGTTAAAATTCAGGACAACACTGGCTAACATGTATTTTGCCCTGTGGATTTCTCAGTCCTAAGGGAGTAAAGGGTATGCCTTCAAATCGCCTTTTTTTCCCCCCTAGCTGCATCCCAAATCAGTACTTGTTCCGACTGAATATTTAATATCTGCTTTATTGGCTTACTCTGCGATAAATCTTTCCTTTCTTCTAACTAACATAATCATGGCCAAACCACAGTGAACAAACAAGATCATTAGGGGCTTTGCGAGTGGCTGAACTTGAAGCTCTTTCTACTTCTCCCAGACAACCAGCCAGCACAAGGCCTGAGTGGGCCCACATGCTGAAGAGCTGCCAGAAGTTTCAAAACGAACAGTGAAGGGCAACTAGGTTCCTGAAATGGCCTCTGTTTAAATTTGCCTTTGGATCTCGCCCTTAAAATCACATGCCGTGTTAAGAGGGTGTGCATAAATATGTCCTGTCTCAGCTAAATTTTTCTCTTGATTTTGGTAGAGAGGAGCGGGTGGGGAAGCTTGGGTATATTTTGTCTTTTTAACATGGTATTTGGAAAAAACTGTGTTAACCCTTTTTAGGGATGTATGTGAGTGTGTAAGATAGATGTTAGATATCTATGAAAGTGAAAGTGAAGTCACTCAGTTGTGTCCCATCGTTAGAGACCCCATGGACTGTAGCCTACCAGACTCCTCTGTCCATGAAATTTTCCAGGCAAGAATACTGGAGTGGGTTGCCATTTCCTTCTCCAGGGATCTTCTCTACCCAGGGATCGAACCCAGGTCTCCCTCATTGCAGGCAGACGCTTTACCTTCTGAGCCACATAGATAACACATATTCTGTGTTAATAGAAGAGATATTAGAAAGGAAATTGGCATTATTTGCTTGAGTCTGGTTTTTAACTTCCCATTAACTTCCTATTGATGCTGCTGCTGGGATTCCCCATCCCTGGGATTCCCAGGCAAGAACACTGGAATGGGTAGCCATTTCCTTCTCCAATGCATGAAAGTGAAAAGTGAAAGTGAAGTCGCTCAGTTGTGCCCGACTCTTAGAGACCCCATGGACTGCAGCCTACCAGGCTCCTCCATCCATGGGATTTTCCAGGCAAGAGTACTGGAGTGGGTTGCCATTGCCTTCTCCGCCTATTGATGCTAATAAGGTGCAAACAGTATGTGGTCGCCAGTCTCCATGAAGGCCCCCAGTGAGTCCCATCTCCTGTGATCTCCTCCCACACTGTGGCAGGGTTCGACTGTGTGACAAACAGAATATGGCAGAAAAATGTCACTTCTGAGATTAGTCCTAAAAGACATTGCAGCTTCTGTCTTGGACTCTCTCTCTCCTTCCGTCTCTCTTTGATAACTTGCTCTGGAGGAAACCAGATACCATGTTATGAGCAGCACCATGGAAAGGACCACATGGTGAGGAACTGAAGGCTCCTGCCGACAGCCATGTAAATGAGCTTAGAGCGGATCCTAAAGCATGGATCCTCAGCGTGGACTCCAAAGCAGATCCATCCAGGTAAACTACCAGGGATTCCCGATCCTCAGAAACTGAGAGAGGTTTTAAACTTCTAACCTTTAGGGCAATTTGTTGTGCAGAAACACACAACTAATACACAGGGTGAGGTGCTTCTTCATTGTTTGCTCATTACAATTGTGCTTATGTTATCAGGCTTCTCCGGTGGCTCAGACAGTAAAGAATCTGCCTGCAAGGCAAGAGACCCGGGTTCAATCCCTGCATCGGGAAGATCCCCTGGAGAAGGGCATGGCAACCCACTCCAGCATTCCTGCCTGGAAAAGCCCATGGACACAGGAGCCTGGCGGGCTACAGTCCATCTGTTCTCAAAGAGTCAGACATGACTGAGCGACTAAGCTTTCACTTTCAAGTGCTTATTCATTCTTGGCTCACTACAGTTCTGTTTATTTCATAGAATAACATTGTAGAGAGATGCTTAGTTTATCCATAAATGTTTATGTTTATGGATAAATGGATGTTTATCCATAAATGACTAAATCCTCATATTCCAACTCTTTCTTTCCGATGTCAAGGCATCACACATGTGCATGAAGAATACTTTTAAAGTGAAGGCCCCACAGATTCCCTCTTTTGGGGAAACTCTGACCTTTGATGAACTTACTTTTCTTTTACTTTTTGGTTGTATATTCATCCTACATGTATGTGTGTTGTGAACATATGGGTCAAACCTCCGCTCTAGAGATTTGATGTTCACTGTTGATTTATATTCTGCAACTAGATTTGATTGGTCATTTTTGACTGTTTTTCATACCTTGATTATTAAAAGCATGGTTGCTCAAAAAAAATTGACTGTAACTTAGGAAAAGAAAAGGAAGTAGATTAAGACATAGCCTAGCAAAATAAATGTCTAAATTTAAATACCTCCACTGCAGGGGGAACACCTTTTGAATTAAAGGAGTTATATCTGGGCACAACTGGTGAACATCTTTTGTGTTGGTAATAAATTCTAAGATTCTTCTGGCATCTCTGATTTTTCAGAATCAAGCTTGCTGTTTGATTGACAACACACTGTTGTTGTTCAGTGTTGTTGTTCAACAATCACACTGTTTTTGTTCGGTCACCAAGTTGTGTCCACCTCTGTGACCCCATGAACTGCCGCACACCAGGCTTTCCTGTCCTTCACTATCTCCTGGAGTTTGCTCAAACTCATGTCCATTGAGTTGGTGATGCCATCCAACTATCTCATCCTCTGTCACCCCCTTCACCCTCAATCTTTCCCAGCATCAAGGTACTTTCCAATGAGTTAGCTCTTCACATCAGGTGGCCAAAGTATTGGAGTTTCAGTTTCACATACAATTTTTAAAGTTAGGCCCAATATTCAAATTAAGGAAGGATATAAAATCCTTCCTTCCTTGCTCAGAAGGGTAGCCTTCTGAGATTTGACTCAGCTGTTGGAGTTCACATCACTTTCTTAGGTTTAACCAATTTCTGAGACCTCAGTGCCTTTATCTCTTAAATATTCACCCATGCTACCCTTTAGAACAGGTGGCTCAGTGGTTAATAAAATCCACCTGCCAGTGCAGGAGATGCAGGAGACCTGGGTTCAATCCTTGGGTCCGAAAGATCTCCTGGGGAAGGGAATGGCAACCCACTCCAGTACTCTTGCCTAGAAAATCCCATGGATGGAGGAGCCTGGCGGGCTACAGTCCAGGGGTTCACAAAGAGTCAGACGTGACTGAGTGACTGAGCACACTGGCACAGCCTTTGGAACAGATTAAGAAATGACCTTGCAGTGGCAGCGGTTCTACCGGGGACACTGCCAGCCTGTGGCTTCTGGGTTGCAGTCTAACACACAGCAAGCAGGACCTCTCTGGGAACTGCAGGGCTTAGGGCTTGTCTGGGGGAAGAGAGCACCCCTCTCCCTGGGCTGATGATCAATTTACCTTCTTTAATTTCAAAGCAGTGGCCCCACTCCTGCAGGGTGATGTGCTTATCCTTGTTGGGGTCACACTCTTCAAAGAAGCGCGTTATGCAGTGTTCCATGGGCACGAGAGATGCTCGCAAAGGTGCGAGCTCAGAGTGGGTCAGGACCCTGCGACGAGACAAATGGCAGCCAGTTAACTGAGTAATTGATGTATGAAAAGCGGACTCTTCAGATCACCAAGGGCTTTTTTCTTTCACAAGGTTACCAAGGATGGCAAATACATAGTACGTTCATGAAAAGCTACAAAAGAAATACACTGTTTATTGGTAAGATGCAGCTTTTTGAGTGTCAATGCATAAGGTTTCCTTCTTCACTAGGAACTGTCCTCCCTCCACCCTAAATTTATCGGGATGCACCCCAAGAATCATGTTTATGCAACCTAGCTCTTACCACTGGCCTACCTGATTGTAGGCATCTGACTCAAGTGGGGTCCATCAGAGTATCTTGGAAATTTAGGATCAAGAATGAGAAAGAGGGCTTCCCTGTTGTGTCAGTGGTAAGGAGTCGGACTGTTAGTGCAGAAGACACGTGTTCGATCCCTGATCTGGGAGGATCCCGCATGCCGGGAAGTAGCTAAGACCGTGCACCACAACTATTGAGCCTGTGCTCTAGAGCCTGGGACCTGCCACTACTGAGCCCACAAGTCCTAGAACCCGTAGTTTGCAACTAGAGAAGCCACTGCAACGAGGAGCCTGTGTACCACAACTGGAGAGTAACCCCCACTTGCCGCAACTAGAGAAAAGCCCGTACAGCAACAAGACCCAGCACAGCCAAAAATATGAATACATAAATAATTTTTTTAAAAAAAGAATGAGAACAAGTTGGGACTTCCCTGGTGGTCCAGTGGCTAAGACTTCGAGTTTGCAGTGCAGGGGGCCCAGGTTCTATCCCTGGTCAGGGAACTAGATCCCACATGCTGCAACTAAGACTCAGCGCAGCCAAATAAAGAAATATTTTTTTTTAAAAATGAGAAAGAGTTGAAAGAGTCTGGGCGGGGGGTGGGGCTGGACCCTAACAAGTGAACTAGGGAGCAGAGGCATGGCCATATTCTGTTACTTTCAAAGCATCTTTGTATGTAGACTCCTAGCCATATTTGTTTGGCATTTCTGTGTTCTCCAGTGGATAGCGGGAAGTTTCCTAAATCTGTTTAGAATTCTCTTGGTATAAGCAACTCGCCATTATATCAGGGGCATGACCTAGTGATGGGAAGGTGGACAGCTTTTACCTGTCCCGAGGATGCTGGTCCAGCTCGCTGAACTGCCAGTGCACAGGATACACGTACATATGGTAGTTTTTCTTAAAGTCTCTTAAGAGAAGGTCGATGGAATGGTCTCCAGCCAAGAGTCTCTTTTCATCCAGGTAAATTTTCTTGACCTTCGAAAGGGAGAGGATCATCAGAGAATCAGACAAGTGTAATGGAATTATCATTTAATAAACTTATAAACTTTACTTGAAGAGTCATTGTAACATAACAGAGGAAAACAAAACCAGAATGTTATTTGAGAATAAATTACACGCCTTCTAACTAATCAACACTATAGCCTTTCTCCATAGAATAATAGCTAACAGTAAAAAATCCTGGGGTTTTTGAAGAAATTTAAATCTTTTTTTGATCTTTTAACCAAATAATGTCCATCATGTTTCTTAAAACAATGAGAAGGTTTGAATGAAAAGGGCTGAACTGATCTAGGCACTTAGTTGGCAAAAAGTCCTGCTCTTCCCCATTGGCATGCTCCATTCTCAATCCTCTAAGTCAGTGGTCCCCAGATTTTATGGCACCAGGGACTGGTTTCATGGAAGACAGTTTTTCCATAGACCCAGAAGAGGGAAAGGTTTTGGAATGATTGGTGGCTCAGAGGGTAAAGAGTCTGTCTGCAATGCAGGAGACCTGGGTTTGATCCCTGGGTCAGGAAGATTCCCTGGAGAAAGAAATGGCAACCCACTCTAGTATTATTGCCTGGGAAATCCCATAGATGGAGGAGCCTGGTGGGCTACAGTCCATGGGGTCACAAAGAGTTGTACACAATTGAGAAACTTCACTTCACTTTTGAGCACATTACATTTATTGCACACTTTATTTCTAGTGCCTTTACATCAGCTCCACCTCAGATCATCAGGCATTAGATCCCGGAGGTTGGGGACCCTGGTCTAAGTATTTCCATCCAGTGCCTGTTGCATCTCAGGTTAGTCTTGGTTTGATGCCACGTGATATTTTCACTGAAATGTCCCTGTTTTGTATCTAATGTTCTTTACCACAAGCACCACCTGGGAAGCCCCATAATTATGTACACATACATGGGCTTCCCAAGGCTTCCCTGGTGGCTCAGAGGTTAAAGTGTCTGCCTGCAATGCGGGAGACCTGGGTTCGATCCCTGGGTCGGGAAGATCGCCTGGAGAAGGAAATGGCAACCCACTCCAGTATTCTTGCCTGGAGAATCCCATGGATGGAGGAGTCTGGTGGGCTACAGTCCATGGGGTTGCAAAGAGTCAGACACGACTGAGCGAGCAACTTGACTTGACTTGACTTGACATGGGCTTCCCAGCTGGCACTAGTGGTAAAGAACCCACTTGCCTATGTAGGAAATGCTAGAGACAAGGGTTCGATCCCTGGGTCAGGAGGATCCCCTGGAGGAAGGCATGGAAACCCACTCCAGTATTCTTGCCTGGAGAATCCCATGGACAGAGGAGCCTGGCAGGCTATTGTGTGGTCCGTGGCGTCACAAAGAGCTGGACACGACTGAAGTGATTTAGCATGCATGTTTATAACTATATATTGTCTCTTTGCTCAGAATATAAGTTCATGACGCCAGAGATTTTTTTTTTGTTTGCTTCACTGCTGTATTGCACATGCTAAGTCGCTTCAGTAGTTTCCGACTCTTTGTGAGCCCATGGACTGTAGCTCGCCAGGCTCCTCTATCCATGGCAAGAATACTGGAGTGGGTTGCCATGCCCTCCTCCAGGGGGGTCTTCCCTATCCAGGGGTCAAACTCGGGTCTCCTGCGCCTCCTGCACTGCAGGCTTTTTCTTTCCCTCTGAGCCTCCGGGGGGTTCCTCATTGCTGTATTTCCAGCATGTAAATCAATTCCAGGTACCTGGTATACACTCAATAACTATCAGATGCTAGTTTTCCCCTGGGAACTTCTAGAACCAATATTCTGCCCTTTTTCTTCTTAATATATTACTGACATTGTTAATAATGGATTTATCAGAGGATGAGATGGTTGGATGGCATCACCAACTCAATGGACATGAGTCTGAGTAAACTCTGGGAGTTAGTGATGGACAGGGAGGCCTGGTGTGCTGCAGTCCTTGGGGTCACAAAGAGTCGGACACGACTGAGTGACTGAACTGAACTGATCTTATATCATAAATCTGTGTCTGGCCTATGAGGGCAAGAAAGAGGTTTAGATTTAAAGAATATGTCTGGGCCTGAAGATATGAACACTGAATTGAGGTCAGTAGAGCTTGCTCTGGGTATGAGTTCCAGAGCCCTTGCTAAGGCCCCTGGCCCTGTGTGTAGAAATGGGGGGGGGGGGGCGGGGTTGGTCGTGTCATGTCCCAAACTTTGGGGCATGAACAATGACCTCTACTATTGTGTTCTTCCATATGTATCAACCAGGTGTGGTTTTACAGAGGAAGGCAAGCCTTCACCATACCTCCCTCCCGCCCCATACCTTTTTTCCTGGTAGACAGACTGGGTAGCTGACCGTGGATGACTTACTTTATTTCTCTGCTTCTCGTTCAGATATCCAGAGTGCTCAGGGTTAGGTTCATAAAGCTGCACAAGGATATTCTTGAGCCAGTCTCTCATCCTTAGAGGAAACTGGGTCACTTCGAAGTCCGTACAAACAGGAATAGCTGTTCCAAACAGAAAGTACACCGATTTTAATTTTGAAGTTTTACTCCTGTCCCAGGAAAAGTCTTCATAACAGGATGCTTCACACCTTCTGGTGACTGATAGAAGCCTCACTGGTCCTCCGTCACAACAGTGGTCCTTTATCCTGCTGCCGAAACACAATCGCCAGAAGCATTGTAAAGCCATACCAGATGCCAGCGGCCTTTCAAAGATTTGATTGATCTGGCATGGAGCCTAGGAATCAGGATGCTTTAAAAGCTCTGTAAGTAACTGTGATGTGCAGCCAGGACTGAGAACCACTGCACTAGAATCAGAGAGTCGGAATTCAGAGGTGGAGGTCACAAGAGTTATTTATTAGGAGAAAAGAGAAAAAGGCAGAAGTCAGCTAATACTGTGATAATAATATTAAATCTCGACTTAAAGGAACATTTTTTTTTTTCAGATATAATTGACATACCACCCGGTAAGTTTAAGGCGTATAGCATAATGACTTTACATACATATATATTGTGTAATGGATAGCTCAGCAAGTTTGGTTAACATTAATAACCTTGTATAGTGACCTCCATTTTTTATTTCCTTCTGGTGAGAACTTTCAGAATCTACTCTCTTGGCAACTTTCAAATATATCAGACAGCAGTGCTGACCGTTATGTTGTGTATCACATCAAACATTTATTTCTCAATCCTGCTACATGTCCCATACAAGTTGGCAACTGAGCTCTGCTCATCTCAGTCTCTCTGGGGTTCAGGGTAGGGGAGACACCACCATCTCAACACGAGGTGAAGGGAGCATGGAGAGCCATACACCAGCTCACTTATTTATTTTTTTAAAGTCAGATCAGATCTTTTTTTTTTTTTTTTTAGAATGTTTTGGGATGTGGTCCATTTTTAGTCTTTACTGAATTTGTTACAATATTGCTTCTGTTTTATGCTTTGGTTTTTTGATCAAGAAGCATGTAGGGTCTTAACTTCCCAATAAGGGACTGAACCCTCACCCCCTGCTTTGGAAGGTGAAGTCTGAACCACTGGACCACCAGGGAAGTCCCCATACACCAGCTCTTGAATGCTCTGCCCAGAGCTCACAGGGATGATTTTTGCCCAGATTTCACTGGACAAAGCAACTCGTGTGGCTGCATCTAACATCAAGGGGACTGAGAAACAGGCTCCTTTCATGTGTCCGGAAGGACAGGAGAGGTTAGTGAACACTGCGCATGTGGAGAATCATTTAGCGACCAGCAGATGCAAACACAATTGAGAGTATCCTGGGGAAGGAAGACAATTTTTCAAAAAGTCTGGAAGAATAAGTTGTCATTAAACTTCTTGGCAGACTTTAACTTGGGAAGAGGACAACTAATTTAACAAAATTCCAATGATTCATCTCAGTTATTAAGTGGATAACATTACCATAGTGGTTCGGAACCCTGGCTGCACATTAGAATTGTCTAGGTTACTTTGAAAACAAATGAAAGAACAATGCCAAGGTTCCAACTCAGTCCAATTAAATCAGAATCACTTATGGTTAAAGCCTAGGAGTTATTCTTCTAATTTTTACTTTAAAAATTAATTTTATTTCATTTATTTTGGCTGCGGTGCAAGGCACATGGAATCTTAGTTCCCCAACCGTGGATGGAGCCTGCGTCCCTGGCATTGGAAGCGTGGCGTCCCAACCACTGGGCCACCAGGGAAGTCCCCATTCTTCTAATTAAAAAAAAAAAAAAAGCCTTCCCAGTTATCCTAATATACAGCCTGAATTCAGAACTACATTAGATTTTGTTGTTCATGTTGTCTGCATATATATGAGTGCTGTGCTGTGCTTAGTTGCTCAGTCATACCCAACTTTTTGAGACCCCATGGACTGTAGCCCACCAGGCTCCTGTGTCCATGAGATTCTCCAGGCAAGAAGTGGGTAGCTATGCCTCCTCAAGGGGATCTTCGCAACCCAGGGATTGAACTGGGGTCTCCTGCATTGCAGGTGGAGTCTTTATCAGCTGAGCTACTAGGGAACCTATATATATATATATGAATACATATGTATTATATATTTTATTCAGGTTCACCCCAACTTTTTTGCAACGGCAGATGCCAGTAGTAATGTTCTCTTACATTTGCAGGCTCCAAAGTAATCCAGGTGCAGCTGGTGCCCCTTTTTCATCCTCTCCATTCTGCACTTAGTAGCAAAGAGATGACAGGAGCTGGCATAGGTCTGATTGTCAGTGCCACAAACCTAGGAAAGATAAGCATAAGAAAAACCTCAAGTTGACGAATGTTCATTGGGAAAATACTGTGCTCTTTAAAGGCTGTTTAACCAACTGCTGAGCCAAAAATGTGGTCAGTTAGGGGATGCTATTAAAACCCTAACTATCCCATCTGACGCCCAAAATCAACTAACTTATACTCATGGTGATGATAATTTAGCTGATAAACACAGAATAAAAATTGCAGATGATTCCAAGGATAGAATGAGTTTTAAAATGAATTCTACATAAATGCCATTATTATTTGAAGGCACAGTTGAAATTCTTTGATTTTGTTGGTATTTGTTTCTCTTGGCTATTATTTAAATATCAGATGATAACCGGGACATTTACTTCTTTTTAAGCTTAATTTTTACATTTTTGACTGTGCTGAGTCTTCATTGCTGCATATGGGCTTCCTCTCGTTGCGCAGCGGAGGCTACTCTCTAGCTGCAGTGGAAGGGCTTCTCACCATGGTGGCTTCTGTTGTTGATGAGTTTAGTTGCTCTATGGCATGGGCATGAGGGATCTTCCCCGTTCAGGGATTGAACCTGTGTCCCCTGCATTGCCAGGTGAATTCTTAACCACTGGACTACCAGGGAAGTCCCTACATTTTTTTTTGAAACAAAAATTTCAATTGCAAATTACTTCCATTCAAATCAAATCACCCAACTGTTTGATGTCCCTTAAAGACCATTTTGTAAAATACTTACTTGGTCAAGGAGTTTTGTAGGAGGACAAGATGCTGGATCTTGGCAGACACAGTGGGGTTTTCCATGTTGATCAGCCTTGCAGATGTGTCCTCTTTTGCACTGGAAGCTCAGGCAAGAATCTAACAGAAAAATTTGGACAGGAAACATGGACAAAGCTAAATTGAGTACATAAACTCAGATTCACCCAGATAGTTCCATTTTCATGAGTAAGAGAAAATTTGGGGAAACATTAGAAATTAAAAAAATTTTTTTATTAGAGGAGTATAATGATTTTACAATGTTGTGTTAGTTTCTGCTGTACAACAAAGTGAATCAGCTGTATGCTACATATATCCCCTCCCTCGTAATGAATGTGTTGGTTTTCAAGTGGGACTCTCTGGTATGAGGCTATTTTACACAATATGCTAGATTTCTGAACAGTTTGGATTGGGGATTTAAAAAGAACAAACAGTTATTCTTGGCCACCCTGTAATGGTCATAGTCTGATACCTATAGTGCCAGGCTGTGCAAATTGGTCAAAAGGTAAATAAGCCACGAGAATTTTATTGGTTGAAATTTAAAATTTTGTGATTGGGGTGTGAGACTGAGATTGAAAGTGTTAGTCACTCAGTTGTGTATGATTCTTTGTGACCCTGTGAACTGTATGTACTTCACTGGACTCCTCTGTCTATGGAATTCTCCAGCAGGAATACTGGAGTGGGTAGCTATTCTCTTCTCCAGGGGATCTTCCTGACCCAGAGATCAAACCCAGGTCTTCTACATTGCAGGCTGATTCTTTACCATCTGAGCCACCAGGGAAACTCAAAGATTGATATTGCTGCTAAGTCGCTTCAGTCGTGTCTGACTCTGTGTGACCCCATAGATGGCAGCCCACCAGGCTCCCCTATCCCTGGGATTCTCCAGGCAAGAACACTGGAGTGGGTTGCCATTTCCTTCTCCAAGGCATGAAAGTGAAAAGTGAAAGTGAAGTCGTTCAGTTGTGTCCGACTCTTAGCAACCCCATGGACTGCAGCCCACCAGGCTCCTCTGTCCATGGGATTTTCCAGGCAAGAGTACTGGAGTGGGGTGCAATTGCCTTCTCCGAAGATTGATATTAGGTCTTAATTAAATATGGAATCTAAATTCTTAAGTTATGGGTTTGAGTGTAAATAAGGCAGAATTAATGCTTTTTCAAAGCAAAATGATTTTGAGAAAAAGAATTCTACCAGTAATATTGCAACTGGACTTCCAGTCTGTAAACACAGTTAACCATAGTTGTCTATCAGATGTGCACAGGAGAATGTTAGCAATTTATGGGAGTATTTCCCAGGGGAGGAATTGGGAGAGGAAAAATTCTGATGAAGAGGTGGGGATAGCCCAGCATGGCCCATTCCATCTCTCCCCTGATACAGTCACAGACAGTGGGCTTAGCCCATTCTCACCGACACTGTGCACCCTCGTGTTGCCTTCAGTTGAATGCTCATCTTCTTTCAGTGAGCTCTCTGCTTTCTTGGCCTGTATAATAACAAAAGCAGAAGTGGAATTATGTTTAGAGGAAAGCTGTGCCATTATTTATAGTTTCACTGTGCGTCCCTTCACAGATCTTTTCATACCTCAATCATTTTATTTTACTTCAATTATTATTAAAAAATTTTTTTCTTGGCCACACTGCATGGCATATGAGATCTTACTTCTCTGACCAGGAATTGAACCCATGCCCCTTGCATTGGCAGCACAGTGTTAACCACTGGACACCAGGGAAGTCCCTATCCCAATCATTTTAGATCTCAGAGGGAGACATGAGCCACAGTGGTGGAAAGAGACAGTAGCCCTTTGAAAACAGGATTTGTTATCTTTATTAACTGGGCTCAGTGGTGTATGTCTGGGTTTGCCCAGTAAAAGTTGGAACCAACACCAGAAGCAAAGTTGGAATCTCCCCGTTTGGTTTGGGAAGACAGTAGAAATGTGGTATTACCATGCGATCCTCTTAAGACACGATTACGTCAGTAATCTCTATGAAGCTGTTGGGAAAAGTTTTTTAGCAGGTTTCTCAAATGTAAGAAAACTCCTACCTTAGAATGGCAGCAGAGTTCTCAGGAATCAAAATGACTGTCCACCTTGCTACCAAAAAGCTATATCAGGTTCTTCTGGTAGGTTCCTGCCAGGGTTTTGCTTGAAAGCTCCAAATGATTAAACAACCAAATAACAATGTGTTTCTTCCTTTCCCCCATCCTGTTGCTGTTCCCTGATTATCATTTTGGTGCATGTCTGCTGAATAAAGTTGTGGCTGAAGTCTTTGTTCGTTGCCTATAAGCTAAGTCAACAAACATTGCTGGATCTATTATGTTAGAGGCATTTTGCAAGATATTGGTGATTCAGCCTGACTAAGCTGGTGTCTGCTCTCAAGGCATGAGAGCAGCTGTTGTCACATCTCCCATCCTCATATCTGTTAGAATTTACCTTTCTAGTTAGCACCAGGAACTTTCTGCTGCCAGTATCTGCGCCTCGGTGCCTGGAAAACCATGATACTCTAGAAGGCCTTCTCAAGGATAGATGGGAAATACTTGGAAATTGACACCTCTCCTAGTAGCTCTCAGCTTATGTAAAAGCCATAGCTCCTTCACTCTCCAAATTCGATAATTCAGAGAAACCTGCTTTACATGGTTTTACTGATGTATCACTGATTACCTTCCTTTTCTTTCCTGAATCCCTTCTCCACTCCTCTTTGTCCCTGTACCTCTCAAACACACTGCACTAAAATCCAGGGTCTGCTTCTAGGGGAACCCAAATAAAACAGGTATTTTCAGGCTAACGATGGAGATGCAGAGAAAAATACATAATTATCAAATATTTTACTAAGGTACTGAGAGATAAACACAAGAGATTGCAAGAACACAGAGAAAGGTCATGGCTATTTTTTTGTTGTTGTTGATAAAGCTAACCGCTTTATCAGACAAGCATCATTGAAAATAATCTCACCTGTTGGTTTTCTACAGTTTCACTGGAATCTACGTTCTCATTCTTCAGTGCATTTTCTATTTGCTCCTCATATTCCAAGTGATAGTACATGGACTGAGCTCTTTCATTACTCAGGAACTCCTCACTTGGGGTGAAGTCGTCCTCACTTTCATTGTATCCGGGGCCATCATCACTGTCATCCTTAGCCCCATGATTTATGGCCACCTCGTTAACATCATCAGTAGGCTCCACCAATAGAGGTTCAGAAAGGGTCTTTTTATCCATCTCCTCGTGGTTGCTGATAACTTCAGGGCCAGGCTTTCCTTCTTGGCTCTGCCATTCAGTATCTTGACTGGGCTTGTCGATTTTTGATGCAGTTTCTTCCTCCATTTCTGCATTGGTGTTTTCCTCTTCTTGTTCTCGGCTACCGTGTTCAAGTTCCTCTTTCTGCATCTTGCTTTCTTGAGTTGGTTGATAGGACTCTTCCAAAACAGCATCTGATTGGGTACTGTCTTCTTCCTGCTTGTTGTTAGAAGGCTCCTTGGGAAGCTCTGTCTCCCGTTCTTCTTCATCATTGTGGGTACCCACTTCACCTGGCTCTTTCTCTCCTTCCTCTTCTCCATTTGTGTCCTGATCTTGGTTTCCTTGATCACGTAGGTCTTGACTGTTCAACTGAGGATGGGAGTCATCTACAGGTTGTTTTTGGTTTTCCTCTGTCTTTGTGATGCTTTCTTGTTGGTTAGAATCTACAATGGAACTAACATCATGAGAAAGGAAGCTCTCTGGAAGTTTCTCCTTTTGAGGTTCACTCATGTCTTCTTTTAGGTCCAATGTGCCTTCAGTTGGTGAATACTCCAAATTCTCAGTTAAGTCACTTTCAGTTTTCTCTTGGTCCTGTAATCCCAGATTTTGGTTATAACTCTCTTCCTGATCTGCTGACTGATCATGGTTTTCCTCCTCTGACTTTAGCAATGAAGATTTTTCAGGCTGAAAAGAAAAAAGTTTATTCTTGAAACAAATGATAATGTTAATCTACATCATATTTGCAATTCATAAGCAACACTGAATAGTCATTATTCTTTTTCTTCAAACAATGTCTTATAAACTTATTTATGATGTTTTTCACATTCAACAACTATGAGTTTAACCTGAATTTGAATTTTGTGAAATATAAGAATTATGTACCACTTCAGCCCAAGAAGTAAAACTCATTAATCCTCACAATTCTTTTAGAGATTGGAAGCAGTTGATACGATCATTATCTTTTTTAAAAAAACTTTTCATTTTATATTGGTGTACAGCCAATGAACAATGTTGGGATAGTTTCAGGTGGACAGCAAAGGGAGTCAGTCATACATACACATGTATTTCTATGATCATCACCTTAAAAAAATTAAACTTAGAGTGAATAAGGTAGTCTGTTTAACCATGCTTTAAAATTGAGGCCTTTGGAGACTTAAAAAATTGTCCTAGTACATCTGTATTCCTTTTACCTTATGATGGGAATGGTCTTCTATGGATGTTGCAGTTTCCTTTTCATTTTCTGCATCTTCAACCTCTACAAGAGGGATTGCAGTGTGCTCAGATGTTTCAGCCTCTTGGAAGAAACTCAAGGAGTCAGCAGTTGGATTGGAATGATCAGATAGGAACCTTGCTTGTGTCTGAAAAAAAAATTAAAAACTGACTTGTGTTATTCATGCCTAGATGTTAATGCTTACAATTTCTAGTTATTTTTTCTTGTCATCATTGTTAGTGGTAATATATTTCATTTGTAACATCAGCAAAAAGATACTCTCTAGAATTTTTAAAGATATAAGCAAAAGTCAGAATATAATCTTAAGTGATAACAAAATCCCAGTCATGATTAAAGAAGTTATATTGCAGAGACTAGGGGAAAACAGGGCACAATGATCTTAAGAATAGCAACTTTTGGAATTATTTTCAAATTATTTCCAAAATCATTTTTGGAATTATTTCAAACTTTTACAAAGCATTTAAACTTCATGATTTTGAAAACTCTTTAGCATAAAGTCAGATTGAAGTCAGATTAATCATAGGTTATCATTGCATTGAACATTTTCTTAAGTTAATTTACAAGTGCTCACTGATAATTAGCAGAAAAAGTTATGTCTTTTATTTTGTATTTATATATATTTCCTAACACTATCAGTCTTGTATCCATTGAGAAATCATGTATAATAGTAAAAAATAATTGAATCTTGAACTAATTAATAAACTATATGAAACAGGACACCAGGTCTAGTAGGGTTGAATAGCTATTGAATATTGGTTCCTCTAGAGGAATGGTTCTATTTCTAGCAAGACTGGAGGCATAGATGAAGAGGTGGGCAGTGAGGCTTGATGGGAAAGTCAAACAACTGGACGTAGAGCCAAGCGACCTTGCTTCAAGTTTCGACTGTGCTATTTACTATCTGTCGGTGGTTTGACAAATTGTTCGTCTCTACTTTCTCATCTCTAAAGGTGCAAGGAGAAGAAATATCAAGATAAGGCTAAGTATATAACACATTTTCTGTATTTTAAAGGGATAATCCAAGTGAAAAATTACTATAGCCAGTAGTAATATCCTACAGTGGTAATAATATGAACTGTCTGGTATCTTAGGCAGGTATTTATCACAGATCTTTATTAGAGAGATATTGTGGACACTCAGATGTCAGGCAGGTCCCAAACTCAGATTTTATTTGGATTGACTCGTCTACTCCATTAGCAAGTCCTGTATTGTTGATTGTATAATATAAAGAAATATATAGTGTATGAGGTTTTCTAAGATGTGGCTTCCTCTCTTGCTTATTATCTTTTCAACTAAAAGGAATGATCTAAATAAAGTATCCAGAGAAACTTTCTTAAGAAGATCTTTTATGTGGACCAGTTTTTAAAGTCTCTATTAAATTTGTTACAATGTTGCTTCTGTTTTGTGTTTTGGTTTTTTGGCCGCAAGGCATGTGAGTTCTTAGCACCCTGACCAGGAATTGAGCCTGTACCCCCTGCAGTGGAAGGCAAAGTCTTAAACGCCTGGTGCTGGTGATTTAGTTGCAAAGTCATGTCCAACTCTTGCGACCCCATGGACTGTAGCCCACCAGGCCCCTCTGTCCATGGGATTTTCTCAGCAAGAATACTGGAGTGGTTGCCATTCCCTTTTCCAGGGGATCTTCCAGACCATGGGATCAAACCCAGGTCTCCTGCATTGCAGGCAGATTCTTTACTGATTGAGCCACCAGGGAAGACCCCTCCAGAAAAGCCCTCAGAGGAATGTGGAGAAAGAACGGTGGCCAGTTTGGCCTGATGGATGGCAGCAGTGGCTGAGGATCTTGGCTTTGTGGAGAGTTGCTCCCCTGGTCTGTGTCCTGCCTCCCCCACGCCCCCTCAGCAAGTTGGAAGAAATGCATGAAGAACACGACAGTTTATCTTTCAGGAATTTTCAAAGGCAAAATTCTGTTTCATCATTCTGTCCATGTATACATTTGTAACAACGTACCCTCTGGAAATCCCTGTGGAATCTCCTAACCATACAGAACCCACTGATTTCTGGAGAATTCAGGCAGGTGGGAAAAATGATACAATAGTTTTCATAGGTACATCATTTGAAAAGATACTTAGCTTTTTGCCCATGGACCGAATCTGCATTAAAACACGTTTTCCTAATAGGGAAACATCTGGAATATGTCTGTAGACAGGCGTGCCATTCAAACATTTGGTTCAAAGACACTTCTGATGCCTGTTTACATTTGTGATGACAGCTGCAAGGGCAATAAAACAATGGTTCTGTGGGAACTTCCCTCTATGCTGAAAACAGTGATTCCACTTCTGTAATTTCAGAGGACAATGTATAATTCCAGCTGGAGTAGCTCCTTGATACTTAAGCACGGTTCTCAGGGGTGGTCACAAACTCAGTTTTCTAAGAACTATTGGTCCGGGTGGCATGATGTTTATCCCTGCCGACACAGATGGCAACCAGAAGCTATCCAAAAAGCAAGGACAGAATCTTGGATGCAATAGAGAGGGAGGGAAGGGACAAGAGATAAAGTGCTTTGTCTGTTTTAAGAAGGTTGATTCCTTCATTTGGTGAAAAGGGAAAAAGGCACAAATCCCTTAGTTTGACTAAGGATGATATAGATCTCTTGGGAGATAGCCAAATGATCAGCCAAGCTGTAATCAAACGAAGAAACAAAGACAGCTTTCAGATATTTTGAGGCTGCTGACACAGTCTCAAACAATCTGCTTTCTGTGTGGCTGATTTATTACAGGGTGAATGCTGGGGCCAGTATATCTGGGTGTGAAGAAAAGAATGTTTTGGTCCTGTCTGCTTTCAGCATGCTTGCTTGGACATATCTCCAAGGATAAATGAGGATCTGATTAATTTATATCATTTTCCTGTGCCTAACCTCTTGGTTCCTCTTTTTATTATAGACTCAGAATTTTTCAGTCAGGATGTATTGATCTTGCAGAAACTACTACTGAAGAGTGTGGGTATTTGTGCCAAGATTTCTCAAACTGATTTATTAGATTGCTCGTATGAGTGTGGTGAGCTTCCACAGGAGAATTTATTTCTTCCTTTTCTCTTTGGTTTTGGGCTAATAGACTGTTAGCAAACAGTTTCACTTATATTTATATTTGTAGAGACTGATAGTTCTTGAAGAAATTTATTTTGAAAAAGTGCCTTATTTCATTTTTTTTTTAATGTTATTTATTTATTTGGCTGCTCTGGGTCTTAGTTGTAGCATGTGGGATCTAGCTCCCTGACCAGGGATCGAACCTGGGCCCCCTGCACTGGGAGCTCAGAGTCTTAGCCACTGGACCACCAGGGAAGTCCCCTTATTTCATTTTTACTAGTCATTCATTCCCTGCATGGGAAAAATAAAATGATTAAAATTAAAAAAGAATTTTAAACTATTATATAAGAACACTTTTATTTACTTATTTATTTTTTGGTTGGGGCTGTCCTTGATCTGGAGAAGGCAATGGCACCCCACTCCAGTACTTTTGCCTGGAAAATCCCATGGACGGAGGAACCTGGTGGGCAGCAGTCCATGGGGTTGCTGAGTCAGACACGACTGAGCGACTTGACTTTCACTTCACACTTTTATGCACTGGAGAAAGAAATGGCAACCCACTCCAGTGTTCTTGCCTGGAGAATCCCAGGGATGGGGGAGCCTGGTGGGCTGCCGTCTATGGGGTCGCACAGAGTCGGACACGACTGAAGCGACTTAGCAGCAGCAGCAGCAGTCCTTGATCTGTTTATTTCTTACCAGTTTAGGGCTTTATAAAATCAAGTGATATGATTAACACATTACTAAGTAAATAGCACAAGCTCAAGAACATTTTTTTTTTTTTAATGGAGGATTCCTAAACTGAATGTCAGGAGGGAGAGAATTAAGTAACAACAGAGGAAAGGACAGTTACCGGAATAGCACCTGCAGTTCCCAAAATGCATAGGAAAAAAACCACAGTCTTCATTGTTCTAGACCTGTAAATCAAGAAGATAATTAACAGTCATGGGTAAAAGTTTCTTTGTAAGAAGTTAAAAGATATTCTTCTTAACAAATACTGAGCTTGATACTGTCCTTTGTGTTTAAAGGCACTTGTCTTTGTGGATTAACGTGTCTGAAAAGACAGATTCATGGCAGTTTTTACCCAGTCGTGTCCCAGTGAGACTGCTCCTGGATTTTTTGGCCCAGCTGTGTTTGGCAGAACTTGTCTCTGTTGTTGACTGTGCTTCCTTAATTGGAGGCGTATGCAGATCTTGGTCTGAAGGTTTGTAAGTGTTCACAATGAATGTAAAAGTCACAAAGTGAAGTAATACAGTGTGTTAGGTTTGGATTCAACAAACTGCTTCTTGGTATTGGAGAAACTCACGCATTCAGTGCAGAGTTTTAGAAATGGGAGATGACTGTCTTAGATGATTTTTCTTACAATCATAGTTTTATATATAAATGCATCCCTAGAGCTTAAATAATACTTTGATGTTTTAAGGAAAGGGAGCAGTTTCTTCTGTTAGTTACTCATATTTTAAAATAAATGCTTAAGTGAGTATTTAAAAATGTATTAATATTAAACATTATCCAACTGATTTAATACTATATCAGCTATCACTTCACACACACACGCATGCACACAACATACATGGACACATATACACAATATTCTTCTCCTTTTCCCCCCTCTTCCTAAAGTAACTGTATCACAATTCCTGTTTAAATCATTATTTAACATTATGACAATGTAAATATTCTTCACAACTGAGCCAAATAGTAATTTCTTGTGTTGAATCATTTTAAAATTTATTTTCTTGGACAATATTTTGCTTTTGTCTGGATCTAGAAACTGACTCCTTTTTAAAAATAATTTCTCAGGTACCCATCACTTACTCTTCCCAAATTTTCAAAGGCAGGTGAAGCTATTAAAATCTTAATCTAGAGTTTAATATTCACACACTCATTCCATCAGTATTTATCAAATTTATGGAACTCTAGTCATCTCACACGCTAGTAGAATAATGCTCGAAATTCTCCAAGCCAGGCTTCAGCAGTACATGAACCATGAACTTCCAGATATTCAAGCTGGTTTTAGAAAAGGCAGAGGAACCAGAGATCAAATTGCCAACATCTGCTGGATCATCGAAAAAGCAAGAGAGTTCCAGAAAAACATCTATTTCTGCCTTATTGACTATGCCAAAGCCTTTGACTGTGTGCATCACAATAAACTGTGGAAAATTCTGAAAGAGATGGGAATACCAGACCATCTGACCTGCCTCTTGAGAAACCTATATGCAGGTCAGGAAGCAACAGTTAGAACTGGACATGGAACAACAGACTGGTTCCAAATAGGAAAAGGAGTATGTCAAGGCTGTATGTTGTCACCCTGCTTATTTAACTTATATGCAGAGTACATCATGAGAAACGCTGGGCTGGAGGAAGCACAAGGTGGAATCAAGATTGCCGGGAGAAATATCAATAAGCTCAGATATGCAGATGACACCACCCTTATGGCAGAAAGTGAAGAAGAACTAAAAAGCCTCTTGATGAAAGTGAAAGAGGAGAGTGAAAAAGTTGGCTTAAAGCTCAATATTCAGAAAATGAAGATCATGGCTTCCGGTCCCATCACTTCATGGGAAATAGATGGGGAAACAGTGGAAACAGTGTCAGACTTTATATTTTTGGGCTCCAAAATCACTGCAGACGGTGATTGCAGCCATGAAATTAAAAGACGCTTACTCCATGGGAGGAAAGTTATGACCAACCTAGATAGCATATTCAAAAGCAGAGACATCACTTTGCCAACAAAGTTCTGTCTAGTCAAGGCTATGGTTTTTCCAGTGGTCATGTATGTGAAGAAAGCTGAGCGTTGAAGAATTGATGCTTTTGAACTGTGGTGTTGGAGAAGACTCTTGAGAGTCCCTTGGACTGCAAGGAGATCCAGCCAGTCCATTCTGAAGGAGATTAGTCCTGGGTGTTCATTGGAAGGACTGATGCTGAAGCTGAAACTCCAGTACTTTGGCCACCTCATGTGAAGAGTTGACTCATTAGAAAAGACCCTGATGCTGGGAGAGATTGGGGGCAGGAGGAGAAGGGGATGACAGAGGATGAGAAGGCTGGATGGCATCACTGACTCGATGGACATGGGTTTGGGTGGACTCTGGGAGTTGGTGATGGACAGGGAGGCCTGGCATGCTGTGATTCATGGGGTCGCAGAGAGTCAGACACAACTGAGCGACTGAACTGAACTGAATCATTTATGTTTTAGATCAGCATATTATTTTTCTACTGTTTTACAAAACTGTTAAAATATACAATAGTATAGTTTAGCACAGGGTGTCTCTATCTTGGCACAATTACCATTTGGGGCGGGATGATTCTTAGTGGTGGAGGCTGTCCTGTGTGTTGTAGGATGTTTGCAGCCTTGCTGACTTCTTCTACCCACTACATGTCAGTAGCAGGTCCCCTAATCCCCACACGTTATGGCAATCAACAATATTTCTAGACATTGCCAAGTCACCCTGGAGGGCAAACTCACCTGATTTGGAACTACTGGCTTAGTAGAAGGAACATGGTTCTTTGGGATTAGAAACACACATGGTTGAACGTGAACCCACACTTGCCATCCACGGAATCTTTGGCAAATTACTTAACCCTCTGAGCCTCAGATTCCTCATCTGAAAATGGGGATAACACCTGTGATGGTTAATTTTATTTTATTTAAAAATTTTTTTATTTTGTATTGTTATATATCCAATTAACAATGTTGTGACAAATTCAGGTGGACAGCAAAGGGACTCAGCCATATACATGCATGTATCCATTCTTCCCCAAACTCTCTTCCATCCACACTGCCACATAACACTGAGCAGAGTTCCCGGTGCTATACAGTAGGTCTTTGTTGGCTATGTGATGGTTAATTTTATGTGACAACTTGACTGGCCTGTGGGATGCCCAGGTGTCTGGTTAAACATTATTTCTAGGTGCATCTGTGAATGTGTTTCTGAAGAGATTAGCATTTGACTCAGTCATCTGCATAAAGCTGATTGCCTTTTAGTGTGGGTGGACTTCATCCAATCTGGTGAGGACCTGCATAGAACAAAACGATGGAATAAGTGAGAATTTGCTCCCTCAGCCTCACCGTTTGAGCGGGAACACTGGTCTGGATGGATGCTCTCTGGATGGAACATATACTCATCAGGGCCCCTGGTGCTCAGGCCTTCAGACCAGAGCTGCAGAGTTAACCGGAATCACCATGCTTACTGGGTCTCCAGCTTGCGAAGGCAAATCACAGAACTTTACCAGTGTCTATAATTGAATGAGCCAATTTCTTACACTCAATCATTCTCTCTGTACACATAAACATATATATCCGCCCCACCAACCCTGGAGAACCCTAGTACAACATCTAATTCAGTTCTGTGAAGATTGTTGGTAGGAGGTGGGAGGGAGGCTCAATGGGGAGGGGACTGTGTATACCTATGGCTGATTCATGTTGACGTATGTCAGAAACCAACACAGTATTGTGATTATCCTTCAATTAAAAAGAAAGAAAAGCAGAAGAAATAGTATTTGTAAAAATGCCTGATGCCTAAGAAGTAATTGATTCATCTTTTTGCTTTTTTCATCTTCCGTAAAAGTCAAATAGCAATTCTTGGACAACAGTGTAGAGCCTCAGAAAATAATATAATCTAAGTTTTGCCATGAGGTCAGAAGAATTTTCCAGTGGAACATATAAAGTCCTTTTGCCCACACATTGACCAAAGCTCCCTTTAACTCCAGGAGTCTTTCCTACGTTCATCACAAGTAACGATGGAATTGGGCTAAGAGACTGTTAACCACTCTTCTTTAAAATGGTAGCAACACAAAAGCAGAATCAATCAGCAAGAATATTGTGGGTTTTAAGGCTAATTTCCATCTGATTTTAGTTTTAATAGCACTGCTGCTAAGTCGCTTTAGTCGTGTCTGACTCTGTGCGACCCCATAGACAGCAGCCCACCAGGCTCCTCTGTCCCTGGGATTCTCCAGGCAAGAACACTGGAGTGAGTTGCCATTTAATAGCACTATGTATAGGTAATTACATTTGAGAACACATTTCCCTTTGATTTGATCACAGGATCTTACAAATTCCCTTCACTTTCTCAAATCGAATGAAACCAAATGAGTAAAAAAGAAATATGTGTGCAGTTGGCCAGAGCCTGCATTACTCAATCACTCTTTTATCCATTTATTGAGCACTTACTAGACTCTGCCTAAGCACAGGGCCACCTTGTTCCTGTCTGAAGAGTTACAAAGGAGGGTATCAAGTAAATCAATGATTTAGTATAATGTGATGAGTGTATACATAATGCAGTGGAAATACAGATAAGAAGCATTTACAATTAGGTAGTTATAATGCTAACATTGATTTCCCAGGTGTCGCTAAGTGGTAAAGACCCCACCTGCCAATGCAAGAGACATAAGAGACATGGGTTTGATCCCTGGGTTGGGAAGATCCCCCAGAGAAGGAAATGGCACCCGACTCCAGTATTCTTGCCTGGAGAATCCCATGGACAGAGGAGCCTGGCAGGCTATACAGAGTCAGACAAGACTAAAGTGACTTAGCACACACACACACACACACATACACTGCTAACATTTACTGAGTCTTAAGGGCTTAAATTTTAGGTACCGTTCTAAGGGTTTTGCACATACTAACTCTTTGAATCTTTTAAATGATTCTACCAGCTAACACTTGATTTTCATCATTTTATTAGTAAGGAAATTAAGGGTAAGTAACATGTTCAAGGTTACTCAGCTAAGTGGCAGAACCAATGTTTGACACCTAGGAATTTGCTTTTGTGTCTGTGTTCTTAACCATTACACTCTACTGCTCCTGTATAGAAAAGGCTTTTAGAAGAGGAAGTTTTTGACCTGAGATTTGAAAAATCAGTCAGTACTCGTTAGCTGTATGAAAGACAGAAGGGCAATCTGAGGATGCAAACAGCGTGGGTGACGGTCCAGAGTCATAAGACAGTGTAGGTTTGTGTTTCTAGGGTGTTAGTGGGTGAAGCAGAGGGAGATAAGGCTCCAAACAAGGCAAGTCTTTGTGTGTTAAACTAGGAATTTTAAATTCCAGCTGAAAAACTATGGGGCCTCAATGACTGATTGTAAGTGGGGGAGTGATATAATCACATCTGAATGTTAGAAAGGATCCTTGGTACAATGATGTGTGGGACAGATGAGTAGAAAGACTTACCAGGAGGAAATTGCAATATCAAGATGAGAGATGGTCAGAGCCTTAAATTTTGCCTTTGGTCTTAAGAATGGAAAACAATCCAGCTTGTCGTGATTCATGAAAGCCAGTTGCTAACTTTCCAGGAATTTTGTGAGCTGGCTATTAAACAAAGCCATCATTGAAAATTAAATTATATACACTTATAATTTAATTATGTTAAAACAAAAGAAATACTCAAAAGTCACCCCTTTATACTTATTTTTACTACCTTACCACGTATTCTCTTAAGGTATTTATGCCTGTTGTATCTGTAGGTGGAAATACTATATAATGTGTGGTAATGCACTTCTCTTCCCAAGTCTGTTCAGTGATGGGAGGGACTTCCCTGGTGGTCTAGTGGCTAAGATTCTGCTCCCAATGCAGGGGCCGGGGTTTGATCCCTGGTCAGGTAACTAGATCCCACATGCCTCCCCTAAGAGTTCACATGCCACAACTAAAGATCCTGTGTGCCACAAAAAAGACTGAAGATCCCACACATCACAACTAAGACTCAGCGCAGCCAAATCAATCAATCAATCATCATAATAATAAAAAGATAGCTGGCTATGAAAGGAAGGAGAGTAAGATGATAGCTAGAGGGGAAAGTGCAGTCACAGGAAATGTTTATTTGTATTCTAATATGCTGATCCATATCTCAGGAGGCACTAGTGGTAAAGAACCTGCCTGCCAATGCAGGAGATTTAAGAGTCACAGGTTTGATCCCTGGGTCAGGAAGATCCCCTGGAGGAGGGCATGGCTACCCACTCCAGTATTCTTGCCTGGAGAATCCCATGGATGGAGGAGATTGGGGGGCTACAGTCCATAAGGTCACAAAGAGTCAGACACCTACGTGGTCATCCAAGCATTTTCTCTGCGGAGGGGAAGGCATAAGTAACGAATGAGAAGGTAGATGGGAAGACGGGAGCTGTGGTAAACACGACGACCTCCAGTGAACCGCACCTCCTGGGTTACATACACTGCGATTTTGCCCCTGGCCTTGTGACTACCTTGGTCAATGAGACATCAGCCAGTATGATGACAGCAGAGGCCTGGGAAGCACTTACACGGTGGGATTTGTCGTCCTGTGGAAGCCATCTGCCATGATGTAAAAAAGCCTGGACTGGAGGCCAGTCCAGACTGCTGACCGGTAAGTGGCCTCATGAAAAAGAACCTGGAGGATGAGAGCCTGTGGGAGGTTCAGCCCCAGCAGAGCTCCCAGCTGGCTGAAGCCTCCTGAGTGACTCCAGACAAAGTCAACAGAGGAACGACCCAGGTGAGCTCAGGACGGATTGCGGAGTCATGTGCAAATAAGGGGACTGGGTTGAAGCCATTTGATTTTGCGGTGGATTGTTATGCAGTAATAGATAATGAAAATGGGGGAAAAACAGAGAAGCTGCCTCAGTCAATGGGAAGGCAGTATTGCTCAGTGATTAAAAGCATAGGCTCTGAAAGGGGACTTTCTGGGCTTTAGTACTTAATTTGTTTAATCTTGGGTAAATTATTGAGCTTTTTTGAAGCCTCAGTTCTTTATCTGTTAAGTGATGATGGAGATTAAGTAAGATGATAAAATGTCAGTAAGCCCTTGATACATATTTGCTCGGTAACGACAGAGGATGAGATGGTTGGATGGCATCACCGACTCAATGGACATGAATTTGGGTGAACTCCGGGAGTTGGTGATGGACAAGGAGGCCTGGCGTGCTTCAGTCCATGGGGTCACAAAAAGTTGGACACGACTGAGCAACTGAACTGAACTGAAGCCTTTGATACTACTTAGAAGAGGAGAGAGTCTTTGTTCTTCCAGACAAAAGGGAGGAAAGCTTAATTGTAGGGATCCGTTGAGGTGAGGCCCCTAGAAATATCAGTTCATTAAGTTGGATGTATTTACACCTTCCTCACATTTATATAGCATTTCATAGCATGTAAAATATTTTCTTGCATACTGTCTCATTTTATCCAATAAGGAAAGGAGAAGAGATAATATTTAACTATAAAGAAACAGAAGCTTGGGGATTCCCTGGTGGTCCAATGGTTAGGACTCTGCACTTCCACTGCAGGGGGCATGGTTTCCATCATTGGTTGGGAAACGAACATCCCACATGCAGCATGGTGTGACCAAAAAAAAAAAAAAAAAGAAACAGAAGCTTGAATTATCTAACTTATTTGGCTATATATATATCCCTGGTGTCTCAAATGGTAAAGAATTTGCCTGCAATTCTGGAGATCCGGGTTCAATCCCTGGATCAGCAAGATTCCCTGGAGAAGGGAATGGCAACCCACTCCAGTATTCTTGTCGGGAGAGTCCCAAGGACAGAGGAACCTGGTGGGCTGCAGTCCGTGGGTCACAAAGAATCAGACACGACTGTGTGACTGAGCACACATGTAAAGGCTTAAGTGGTGAGTAAGGACTAGAACATGGCACTCTGGACTCCAAGTCCAGGGTTCTCTCATGGTTTCACAGAACAGGCTGCAGAATAGAAATCCAAAGTCTGGCTTTGGGCCCTGGCTCTGCCAAGTACTAAATACTACTTTGAGCAAATTATTGAAACTCACCAAATTTCATCTACAGAATGGGAATTACAAATCCAGTGTCAAAGGGCACCATTGAGGCGGGGAAGCTCTTTGTGAACTCGAAACATACATGTGTAAATGAGTATTATTTCTATTGCTCTGTCTGGTGCTTGTCATCAAGATTATAATTATAGGGACCACTTCCCTGACGTCCATGGGCTGAGTCCATGCTCCCAATACAGAGGGCCTGGTTTAATCCATGGTCGGGGAACTAAGATCTCATATGTCTCAACTAAGTCCCAGAGCCACAGCTATGGAGTTCGTGCACTGCAATAAAGGTCCAGCAAGAGAGAGAAAAAAAATCCCATAATAATAGTATCATTATAGCCATTATGTCTTATATTTAGAGTGAAAGTGAAAGTCGCTCAAGTAGTATCTGACTCTTTGAGATCCCATGGACTAAAGAGTCCATGGAATTCTCCAGGCCAGAATACTGAAGTGGGTAGCTATTCCCTTCTCCAGGGGATCTTCCCAACCCAGGGATCAAACCCAGGTCTCCCACATTGTGGGTGGATTCTTTACCAGTTGAGCCACAAAGGAAGCCCAAGAATACTGAAGTGGGTAGCCTGTCCCTTCTCCAGGGAATTTTTCCAACCCAGGAATCAAACTGAGGTCTCCAACATTGCAGGTGGATTCTTTACCAGCTGAGCTATCAGGGAAGCCCTATATTTAGTGTGGTATAAGAGAAATCAGCCTTCAGTGTTCCTTACTTTTTCTCCTCCCTCTTTTCAAGTCTTCTTCCCCTTGTGGATTTCAAGCTGCCCAGGAGTCCTAATTCCAGAATATGTTCACATTTAGTTCTCTTAGTAAAACCAGATCACTTGCCTTATATTCCACACATTTAAATTCTAGTTTTGCACATACATCTAATCCATAGGTAGGAGATAAAATTTGCAAGTCAGTGTCTTTCTAGTCTTAGTTAAGAGCTATTTTCACATTTGCCTTATCTCAAATGAACTATAGAATGCTGAGAATCTTGGCATAGCTGTGGAGAAGACATTTGAAGACAGGATGAGTTTGTTGTATCAGCTTCAGTGGTCAGCTGTGCAGGCTTTTGGGGAGTCAACCCCAACCTTTCTTGCATGGTTCCTGATTCTTTACTGTGTCCCAGGATGGAACTATTTTTTAGGGGTCTCTGTTTATTTCCACATGAAATTAAAAATAAAATTTAAAGGAAGACTATGGTTATGTCATTTAGAATGATCCAAGCAGGAAAGCACCTTAAGTTTTAATTGTAAAGCAGATGCCTGTGTTGTATTTTTAAAGACAGAGCTTTGTGGAATAGCCCCGTATCTAGAAAGGACTTCCCTAGTGGCTCAGATGGTAAAGTGTCTGCCTACAATGTGGGAGACCTGGGTTTGATCCCTGGGTTGGGGAGATCCTCCGGAGAAGGAAATGGCAACCCACTCCAGTACTCTTGCTTGGAAAGTCCCATGGATGAAGCCTGGTAGGCTATGGTCCATGGGGTTGCAAAGAGTCGGACACGACTAAGCGATTTGACTTCACTTCACCAGTATCTAGAAGGCAAAAGGCCTCGAGTTCCCCTGCTGTGTTCCTCTTTGTCCTTCAGACTAGTCACGGGGCATTTTTGTCTCACTGAGCTAATTGTATTTGCGACATACTGATCAAAAACAATCTCACAGCCTTTTGCTTCTTATTTTAAGAACTGAACAAATGTACTGATTTGTGTAAATAAGACAGAGTGGAGAACTTTTCTGGGAAATGAGAAATTTTTTAAAACAACTGTAAGGCTGGAGACTACAGAAGGTTTAATTAGCTGATGCTTGCAAAATACTTTGAAAATGAAACCCATGATGATCTTGCTAAGTATGATGAATACCATTTATTCCTGGGTAAGGAAAAAGTCATATATTTTGAGACATTCAAATTTGGTGTGCACTCTACAGAATACAAATTGTTATTTTTGCAGAAAGAGCAAATAAAACTCTGTATAAAAAATGCAGAAGTGAGAAAAAATTTTGAATATAGAGTTATTATTCTTGAAGACTTAAATAATCAGTGTTTATATGAAGTTAGATAAATGTTATTTTGCCCAAATGTATGAAATTATTCAAAGGCAGCAGCATAGCTGAAAGTAAGGAGCCCTGGAATTTAAGCATAGTATGGAATTGGAAGATCTAAGTCTAGACCTGAACTATATAAATTTTTAAAAACATTTATTTAAAACAAACAAACAAACAAATTTTATTTATTTTTTTGGCTGTGCTGGGTCTTAGTTGCGACATGTGGGATCTAGTTCCCTGACCAGGGATTGAACCTGGGACCCCAGCATTGGGAGAGCAGTGTCTTAGCCACTGGACCACTAGGTAAGTCCCCTGACCTGAACTATATACTTTTTACTAGGCAAGAGACTTTGGTCAAGTCACTGTCTTCTTCATCTACAAACCAGGAAAAACGATAGTAGTTTTCCTATTTATCTCTTAGGGTTGTTTTGAGACTCAAATGTGATCAAATAGGCATTTGACAATTTTACTAACTATAAAAATGAAAAAAGATATCATTTCATTGAAATATTCATAAGGATAAAGATGGCTTAATAACTGTAATAAGTAATAATTCACAGAAACTTTAATTCATCCTTTTACTTGGAGTTCTTAAATTATTATCATTATTTTTTCTTGGCTGTGCCACCTGACTTGCAGGACCTTAGCTTTCCAACCAAGGATTGAACTTAGGCTCTTTGCAGTGAAAGCATGGAGTCCTAATCACTGCACCACCAGGGAATTCCCTTAAGTTATTATTTTCTTCCCTTTGTCCCATTTTTTCCCGCTGTGGGAATACAGAGGTTAAAGATGAGAGATGGTAGGGAAATTCAAGGAGAGCCTTTTTCATCTCTTAGAAACAAAGTGTCTTATTACCAAATTTGTAAGAGAACTCATCTGGGGTTTTACAAGATGACTACTAGACTACTAGACTGTTTTATAGGCTTTTTGCAGAAGCCCAGGATTTGAAATTTTAAATGCCTGGAGGTCTTCTACTGGCTGGCTCATAGACCACCAAAACAAATATACATATGAAACATTGATATGGCAGAAACAGGTCTTCCATTAAAAACTAAATACCCACTAAGGTCAACTCTATTCTAATTCATGTGAGTAGTTGTCTTGAGACAATTTCTAACATTTTTCATTTAATATGTATAAACATATAGTATAGTAATGATGACTGTAAATTTTTTTGCTGCATCTTCCATTGAGAAGTGAAGTCAAATTCTCCTCTCCTTGAATCTGGACTGGCTTTAGTGACTTACTTGACCAAATGATTGAAGTGGAAGTGATGTCCTGGGACTTTGGAGGTTAGCTCATAAGAAGCCTTGGAATTTTGACCTGAATCTCTCAGAACGTTTTGCTTTGGGAGTTCCAAACCATTTTGTGAGAGACTGTCACCCTACTGTAGACACTGTTCAATGATTCCTGCTGACCCCAGCTTTCAAAGTTTGCAAAGGCACAGTGTGTCTGAGTGGAGCCACTGTGGACCCTGCAGAGCGGCTCACCTGCCAACTCAGTATCCCTGAGTGACATGCCCAGACTCCTGACCCACAAAATCTTGAGAAATTGTGCAATAAGTGTTATTTGAAAGTCACATTTGTAAGAAGCAATGAAGAATTGGCATGGGCATTAAATATCTTGAGTGAAATATTCTTTAGAAGTAGAATCACATATTCAACAATGTATTATTTTATTGAAAAAAATAGGTTCTCATTCTTGGCTGGTTAATATAGTAACTGATGCAATGGCTTATCTTTTTTGAGATTTTACTATGTGCCAGGTGCTATTGTAAATATTTCACCCATGCATCATTCATGTATTCTCACTTGTCACCTCACTTCTGCTTCAGTTTCCATTCATTCACCCATCCATTCAAGGAGAGCTTCCTGCACATCTTTCTGACCACTGTGCCCAGTTGTGACTGAGGAGCATGAAAGCCAAAGGATGCAAGAATTTCCAAAGAGGCGGCTTTGACATTCTCAAGAATCTCTCTCTTTCTAGCTCAGAAGAAATTAGTACATTCTTTCCATCCTGTAATGCGTAATTGAGGGATTATTTCAACTATATTTAGAGGATCCCCACAGGCTTATCTTAGGCAAGACTGTGCAATAACCCTGTTTTGACATCTCTTCATCATTCCTTTCAGAGTTCCTTATCTTACTGTGCCATCCACCACTCACTAATCTCGTGTGTGCCTGCTCAGCCACTAAGTTATGTCTGACTCTGCGACCCCATGGACTGTAGCCTGCTAGGCTCCTCTTTCCATGGGATTTTCCAGGCAAGAATACTGGAGTGGATTGTCACTTCTTCCTCCAGGGGATGTCCCAACCCAAGGATTGAACCTGCATCTCCTGCATTGGCAGGTGGATTCTTTAAACATGGAGCAACCTCGGTCTCACTTCATAGCTTCATATGGGATGGACCCTTGGAGGCAGTGCTCTGTTTTCCTCCTGAGGCATTTGACAGTCCTCTGGAAAATCGCCACCCCTCCCTGCCCTGGGATGTAGGGAAGAAATGACTTGGGCCATATTTATTTTTCTTTCCTCAAATCATATTCTGATATTTGTCAATTTCCTCTTTCTCTGTGAATGTGGGGGTTTCTCATACGTTACATTTATTCATTCCTCTCCCTTTTCTTGCATATCATTTGAAGCACAGACTTCTGAGTATGGTCAGAGGTGGATGTGCCACAAAGCCAAGAAGCTCAAATTCTAGGGCTCCCTACTTGTGCAGGCTTCTTACAAAACCCTATGCCTACTTTCAATTTTTCTATTTTTAAAAAAGAAGGGCCCACACGTTGTGTCAACTTCTGGTTCACAAGTTCTGAATCCACTCCTGAGTATGGCTCACCTGAAGGCCTGTGGCACTTGTCAATAACAGAATTAATATCTAAGTGATTTGCTTCCTAGGGCTAGTAGCATGATGAGTCACCTTTCAAAGCCGACCTAGCCCCTGAAGTGATCAGTTACATTAGTCCTATTCTTTGCCTGCCTTTAGTTCCTCTCTCAACCCCCTAATTTATTTTGTTCTCAACCTCCTTGGAATGTCTTTTCTCTCAACGCCAGGTTCTTAGCTTTCTCCTTTGACTGCTCTTATTTGAATTTTCCTTATTAGTTAAACTCTACCAGCACATAAAACCTCTTTGGATTCAATGGAAATTGTCTCTGCTCTTTTGTTAACAGAGTAAGTCGGTTGTTGAGTTCAGCTAGTTGGGAAAAAAATTTCAAGTGCTTTCGGCTCCGTGAATGTACCAAGACTCATTCACTGGGGTTGTTCTTTTCCAGGATTAAGAAAAACAGCAAGTCATACCTAAGAACAGTTCCAAGTAACCTCATTCTCATGGTGTTGGGGAACAATGATGGGCTTTGAGGAGTAGTTTTGAGAACTGCTAATGAAAGCACTCACTCCAAGCAGAAGTCCCTTCAGAATTCAGTTCATGGTCGCAGTGGCTTGTCACGTGGCCAACATGCTGAATCAGAGAACAACTGCCCACCCCGTGGTGCTACGTTACTCCTTATCTGCCTTCTGTGAAAGCTGCAGATACAATAAACCCTAATGGATTTCGTGGCTGGGGTTTGGGGAGTTCTTTGAAAATAGGGTGAAAACCCTAGGCTTATTTATGCTGTCAGAGGGGATGTTCCAGAAAATTCTTTCAAGCAAGGAGAAGACACAGCTGGTCTACAGCTGTGCATTCTGCTTTTCCCACATTGGGAAGAGATTTTGTTCTTCTGAACATCCACACATCTTAGATTCATTCCACACCCACTCTCCAGCATTCTTTGTCCTGAGCTGCCCCAGGGCCTGTGTGAACTGCATCAGCAGGTTTTCTTGCATGATGGTTTCTGTTGGGTTCAGCCAATGGGGTGCATTGTCAGGAGAGATTGGAGGGAAGGAGGAGAGTAAATCAGGGAATATATATTCTCAGCATCCTCTTGGTGACTATGTCCCTCACCTGAAGATCAGTGTCCCTCTCCACACAGCATTTTCTGAGTTCAAAAAGTCTTCCTCTCCCTGCTTCATACAAGTTTAGCTCTTACTAGTCTATTCCTACAACCCCTGTGACTTCGCTATGCTCTGCTCACTCCTTTGTAAATCACCCCTTGATTTCACTCTTCTCAAATTCCCTGGACCTGCTGAAAAATCTCATGGGCAGAGGAACCTGAAGGGCTACAGTCCACGGGGTCGCAGAGAGTCAGACACGACTGAAACACACTCAAGTCCACAAATTCAGTTTTCCTTCCTGGATCCATCATTTCCTTGCTGGGACTTTAAACCACACAGTCTTTGATTCAAATTTAGGATTCGTGGGTTTAAATATAATTCAGATCCACTGCCAACAAAACTTCCTCCTGCTCCCCTGTCCTGCCCTGTTTCAAGTCTTTCTATAGTAGCTATAAGGACACACTCAGAATCCTAGAGTTGGTATACAGATTATTAGGATGAAGACATTTGAAATTCAATAGAAGCAAAAAGAAACCTTCTCAGAGCTTCCCTTGCTTAACTACAAACAGAAAATTTGAGAAGTGAGAACTGTCATATAAATTCCCTCTTCAGTGTGGCTTCTACTCCCAGAAGAGAGACCGAGTGAATCTACCATAAGATCTACTCCCCTTCAAGGGAGTTCTATGACTTTGAGGGAGACCAAAAAACCACTTGTATCTTTATAGACAAGTATCACAAACTCTTATCTCATTTGTTCTAAAAACTATTTGTCTTTCCTAAAGAAACCTTTTTGCTTTTCCAATGGAAGCTGTTTCTCTCCCTTTTCTTTCTCCCACTGTGTTAGGTAGGTAAGCCTTTAACAGCTTAAGGAAAAAGCAGAGACATTACTTTACCAACAAAGGTCTGTCAAAGCTATGGTTTTTCTAGTAGTCATGTATGGATGTGAGAGTTGGACTATAAAGAAGGCTGAATGCCCAAGAATTGATGCTTTTGAACTGTGGTGCTGGAGAAGACTCTTGGGAGTCCCTTGGACTGCAAGGAGATCCAGCCAGTCCATCCTAAAGGTGATCAGTCCTGAGTGTTCATTGGAAGGACTGATGCTGAAACTGAAACTCCAATACTTTGGCCACCTGATGCAAAGAACTGACTCATTGGAAAAGACCCTGATGCTGGGAAAGATTGAAGGCAGGAGGAGAAGGGGACGACAGAGGATGAGATGGTTGGATGTCATCACTAACTCAATGGACATGAGTCTGAGTAAATTCTAGGAGTTGGTGATGGACAGGGAAGGCTGGTGTGCTGCAGTCCATGGGGTTGCAAACAGTTGTACTCGACTGAGTGACTGAACTGAACTGAACTGAACCTTTGTTGGCTTTTCTATATGTGGGAATAACCCTTTTCTCCTATTAATCTGTATTTGGTCAGTTTAATTTGCAGACCGCAATTACTTAACATAAGAGGGTGAGGAAAAATTTTTTCTCCCTTACATATCTTAGCAAGTGCACATATTTCTTTTTAAATGGAACATATCAGTCCTTATCTTTGGAGACAATAAAAAAATTACAAGATATTACATGTGATTAGCACTCAGTTAAAATGATTTCACACAGGATTTGAAGGTGTTATAGAATAGAAGAATTTTAGAAAGAAATATGGGCAATTAGCTCTGGGAGTGTTTTGAGTTGGAATGTGGCATTTTTCACTTTACTCTTCCATTTCCCTTTTCATGCAGTCTCTAGAATGTCCTGACACCAGGATTAATCTGGAGACTTGGGAAGTAAATGAGTCTCTTTGTTCTTTTCCTTTCCCACACCAAAGGAAACACAACTCATTAGCTTAGGCTGACTGAACATTTCTAAAAAACACTGGTTTTAGATGATTAGTCCCAGAATGGGTAGAAATTTGCCCAATCAAGAGTAATCTACTTAGCCAAATTAAAACAAAATTGTATCTTGGATGAAAAATACTGCACAAGGGAATCTGTTGTTAATTGTTTTTGGACAATGGCTATTTTGGGTTTCATGGCACTGATATGTACACACCGCATTCAATAACTGGCTATGGATCTCTAGAGATATTAACCCCTCTAACAAGATGCTGGGAAGCGTGAGGTGAGTTGGCCACCTCCAGCCATGACCACAACGTCAGACCTTACTGTGGCCACCATCTAAACACAGGATTTGGGAAAGATAAAACAACAAAAATTAAATTTAGAGGCAGCATGGGCTGGAATTTTGTGTGTCACCTTTTGAGAAAGAAAAGAATTTAATCATATCCAGATCTCAGGCCGTGGTAATCTCCAACTTTTTACCCAGGTTATTTTTCAAATTATAAGAAAACATTTATTTTTGAAATCAATCACTTTGCATTGTTTTCCTATCACAGGAAGACATCAATCATCTGTTTTTATAGGTGAGATGATGCTGGTACTTTCTACCTCTCTGTCCCCCTATACTTATCTAAAAAGATACTGATGCAAGACCACTGGGAATGCCAAGGTCTATGCCAAAAGCTCTAAGCTCTTGGTTTAAAACAAAAGCTTCCCGTAGTTTTCTCTGCCTATATTTTAGAAATCATTGAAATGTCGTCCTAGAAAGAGCTTAATCTATATCCCCTTAAAAGCCTGCTGTTATGTGTGCTGGAACTGGGAAGCAGGGAAGAAAAAGAGAAGGAAAGAAGACACTCGGGGTTCGGCATCTGTATTTTGTCCCTTGTGAATTCCAACAGAATGCTTTGTCGATTTAGAGTTAGCTCAAAGTTGTTTGGTCCCCAATAAAAGGCTGCAAAGTCTACTGAACAAATGGTTTGAGAGTTAAAAATGATTCCACTGTGCTAAGGCAGCATGAGGGACTTTCCTGGTCAAGTATCCACCTGCCAATGCGGGAGACATAGGTTTGATCCCAGGGTCAGGAAAATCCCCTGGAGAAGGAAATGGCAACCCACTCCAGTATTCTTATCTGGGAAACCCCACGGACAGAGCATCCTGGAGGGTTACAGTCCATGGCGTCACAAAGAGTCGGACACAACTTAGTGAATAAACAGCAACAGCAATAGAGGCAGTATGAAGACTTGACCAATCATGACGCCTTGAAACCAGCTACAGGTTTTCTTTGATCCATGATCAAGATCAGTTCTGACTTCTGTAGATTTTAGGTCATCTTCCCTCAGTGTCTCTATCATTTTATATAGATAATTAGGTAACTCAACTTGAATCAAGTAAAAATACATTACTTTGGGGGCTATTGAGGGTCACTCTGGATATTGGATTCTTATCTTTGTTTATTTACTTTTATTAGCTCTTTGGTCATAGCAGTGTTATGAAACTATGGTAAACTTTGTGCTGTGCTTGGTCTTTCAATTGTGTCTGATTCTTTGTGATCCCATGGATGGTAGCCCGCCAGGTTCCTCTGTCCTTGGAGATTCTCCAGGCAAGAATAATGGAATGTGTTGCATGCCCTGCTCCAGGGGATCTTCCCAACCCAGGGATTAAACCCAGGCTTCTCACAGATGGTTTATTTACTGTCTGAGTCACCAGGGAAGTCCAAGAATACTGGAGTGGGTAGCCTATCCCTTCTCTAGGGAAGCTTCCCTACCCAGGAATCGAACCAGAGTCTCCTGCATTGCAGGTGGATTCTTTACCAGCTGAGCTACCCAGGAAGCCCATGGTAAACTTTACCCTATTATATAACAGAACAGAACAAAACAAAAGCATTTATGTGTTCTTGTTCTGCTCATATGCAATTAAAAACTTATGAGTTGAGCTTCCCTGGTGGCTCAGTGGTAAAGAATCCACCTGCCAGAGCAGGATACATGAATTCAATCCTTGGTCTGGGAAGACCCCTCATCCCTTGAAGCAACTAAGCCCATGAGCTACAACTATTGAGCCTGTGCTCTAGAGCCCGGGAGCTGCAACTACTGAAGCCCACACACCCTAGAGCCTGTGCCCTGCAACAAGAGAACCCACCGCAATGGGAAGCCCACACACTGCAACAAAGACCTGTCAGAGCCAAAAGTAAATAAATAAATAAGTGACCCCTTGAAAAAAACTTCCTGATGTTCAAGCTGGTTTTAGAAAAGGCAGAGGAACCAGAGATCAAATTGCCAACATCCGCTGGATCATGGAAAAAGCAAGAGAGTTCCAGAAAAACATCTATTTCTGCTTTCTTGACTATGCAAAAGCCTTTGACTGTGTGCATCACAATAAACTGTGGAAAATTTGAAAGAGATGGGAATATCAGATCACCTGACCTGCCTCTTGAGAAATCTGTATGCAGGTCAGGAAGCAACAGTTAGAACTGGACATGGAACAACAGACTGGTTCCAAATAGGAAAAGGAGTATGTCAAGGCTGTATGTTGTCACCCTGCTTATGTAACTTATATGCAGAGTACATCATGAGAAATGCTGGACTGGAAGAAACACAAGCTGGAATCAAGATTGCCGGGAGAAATATCAATAAGCTCAGATATGCAGATGACACCACCCTTATGGCAGAAAGTGAAGACGAACTAAAAAGTCTCTTGATGAAAATGAAAGAGGAGAGTGAAAAAGTTGGCTTAAAGCTCAACATTCAGAAAACGAAGATCATGGCATCCGGTCCCATCAATTCATGGGAAATAGGGATGGGGAAACAGTGTCAGACTTTATATTTTTGGGCTCCAAAATCACTGCAGATGCTGACTGCAGCCATGAAATTAAAAGATGCTTACTCCTTGGAAGGAAAGTTATGACCAACCTAGATAGCATATTCAAAAGCAGAGACATTACTTTGCCAACAAGGTCCATCTAGTCAAGGTTATGGTTTTTCCTGTGGTCATGTATGGATGTGAGAGTTGGACTGTGAAGAAGGCTGAGCACCGAAGAATTGATGCTTTTGAACTGTGGTATTGGAGAAGACTCTTGAGAGTCCCTTGGACTGCAAGGAGATCCAACCAGTCCATTCTGAAGGAGATCAGCCCTGGGATTTCTTTGGAAGGAATGATGCTAAAGCTGAAACTCCAGTACTTTGGCCACCTCATGCGAAGAGTTGACTCATTGGAAAAGACTCTGATGCTGGGAGGGATTGGGGGCAGGAGGAGAAGGGGACGACAGAGGATGAGATGGCTGGATGGCATCACTGACTCGATGGACATGAGTCTGAGTGAACTCTGGGAGTTGGTGATAGACAGGGAGGCCTGGTGTGCTGCGATTCATGGGGTTGCAAAGAGTTGGACACGACTTAGTGACTGAACTGAACTGAACTGAACTGAAAAAAAAACTTGCAAGTTGATTGGATGCTCCTTCTAAAAATATTGCCCATTTTGGGGGCTAGGCTGCAAATCTGGGTCTTACACTTATTCGGTGGACTAGAGTGATTATGTGGTAGCAATAATGATGTGATTGGAATGTGGTTGGTAGTTTCATTGTTTCAACAATTACAGACTTTTGCCAGGTATTTGTGAAATATGTGTTTCCATAAATGACTATCTTGAGAAATGTCTTATTTATCTCAATTACGTTTTAGGATTTTGGGGTGACCCTTCTTCAAGCAGCATGGCGGTTTCTCATTATCCTCAAGGGAATGATTTGGCTGAAAGGGTGGCACTGGGCATTAAAGATGTTAGGAAAAGGACTTCTCCAGTGGTCCATCCATTGGTTAAGACTCTGAACTCCCAATGCAGGGAGTCCGGGTTCTATCTCTCGTCAGGGAACTAGATCCCAAATGCGGCAACTAAGACCTGGAGCAGCCAAATAAAGAAATGAAAATAAATAAATGTTAAAAAAGATGTCAGGAAAAAATTATAGAAAGATATTGACTATAAACTCACCGTTTTTTTTTCTTGTTGGACATGACATTCCACATTCAAAAAGAGAAGTCGTTTTGCAGAATCAAGAATGTGCACATGGAGGATTTGCTTTGCTCAAGTAATGGATCCTTGAGACAGGAGTTTAGAAACTCCTGGGATCAAATAAGAACATAGTTTTCCTTCTTATGGGAATGGGAGTAGTAATAGAATGACCATTGTTCCTAAACAAGGCAGGTCAAGGTCACTGCAACCTTTCTGCATAGTTGCTTAAGAGAAAAGACTGGACATAGACACATCCTCAAGTCTGAAACAGCTTTGTTGAGTTTCCTTTTGTATCTAAAGGATTAGCTTTCACGGTGGGAGAGGTTGTAATTGGATTTCACCATGAAAGGAGATTGTAATTAGATTTCTCAGCAGGTCTATGAGTTCTGTCACTGGAAAAAAACAGCAAAGGGTCTGAATAATCTTCCCTCTAGCTAGAAGGGTAGTCCAGCCAAGCCTGCAGAGACTGGTCTGAAAGGAACGGGTAGAATGGGCCATGTGAGTGTCAGCCACCCTTGACCTCTGACAGAGTAATCTCAGCTCTGGTCTCCAAGACTAAGTGTGCGGTCCTTCAGGTTGAGGGTAGAAAGCAGTGCAAGTGATAGCTAAATATTGCTTGGCATTTGGTAGGAAACATAGGACGTTCCTCCGAGTGAAGCCCTCTGACTCTTGGTCTCTCTGTCTCTGGGTTTCCTAAAATTTCTACTTCTTAGAGAAGGCAAGGGCACCTAAAGTTTGGCATATTCTAGAATTTGGCATTCTCCATCTAGATTTAGACAGAATTTACACAAACAGCCAGAAAACATTTTGGGCTCTGTGGTTCATTTTGAGTTCTTATTTGTATTGGTTCCATTTCAGTTTCCATAATATTTTCTAGAAATTTAAATTGGAATAGGATTGGGTCAGAGTAGGTATTGTATTTGATTTATTTTCAGTTCCTATAGATTTTTTAAAAAAAGAACATGAGTTTAAATTTACATTTTAAATGTCACATTTTATTTTTAAAGTCCTGCTTGTTGCCTTGCCATATAAATCTACTAACTCCAACCATCTATCTCCATGGGGTACTCCAAATCTTTCTGTATCTCTTCTCTCTTCTTATCTCCCTGCTCTTTCTTTTTCTCCTAAGCGTTGACAAGCTGTCTGACCACTGAACTGGAATGGAAACATGGCCTTCCATGCCTTTAAAGTTAGGAACGGGCTTGGAGTCTACTCTTTTCCATCTCTTGTGTTGGCTATGTCGACTCCTTGGAAATCTTAGTTCTGTTATCCTTTCGAGATTTTGTAATTGAATTCTCATGTTGACTCGAGATCCTCAGGCAGCCAGTATATACTCTACCATTGTTGGTTCCTTCATTGGCCGCCTCCGCCAAACTTATAAGTCCTACTCCTTCTCTTTGAGACCTAGGAAACTTCCTTTACCATTTTCGGTTTTCAAGGCAGATGATGACTACTTGATCTGATCATCTTGCCTCATCGGAAGTAAGAAGAACTGAACGCGACATAACATATGCCCTAGAAAAAGGAGAGGTTTGCACTGAGCGTTTGCCCTGTTACTTTACTTTTCTTCTTACTGTTAGAATCTTGTTTCCCGGCATATGTATGTCCATACTTCCAAATAAGGCCAGGTATCTTTGGTGAAGTTTGTTTATATCAGGGGAAGACTGTAGGCTGCTATTTTTAGTAATTATTACAGCTATGGAAAAATTTCCCTTCAAGGAAATGGAGTGAACAAAATGATTATTATAGATATTTCATAATCAGACTAAAACAGAACATTCTCCTCCATCCTGCCTTTACACATAGCCAAGTTATCAGAGAGCAAATCCCTTAGTCACCTTTTGGCTAAGGTATACATGTTGTTACCTGATCCAGAGTTAATTCTGTTGCTTCAGGGCTTTTAAAGTATTAGTGAATCTCTTGGGAGAGCTCTGTATCTGGGTGTTACAGTAATCTGAAGGATTAAGAAAGATGGCTTTCTATTTCGAGATCTCTGCTGAATCATCATTTGATATCAAAGTGTTTCAGACCTTCCAGTGTATGATACACTCAGACTCACAGATGCAGACATTTCTAAGGCTCTGACCTTCACCTGCCTGTCATCTTGACTAATTGAACCTACATCACTTTGCCGACAAAGGTCCATATATTTAAATCTATGGTTTTTCCAGTAGTCATATACAGATGTAAGAATTGGACCTTAAAGAAAGCTGAGCACTGAAGAATTGATGCTTTCAAAATGTGGTGCTGGAGAAGACTCTTGAGAATCCCTTGGACTGCAAGGAGATCAAACCAGTCAATCCTAAAGGTAATCAACCCTGAATATTCATTGGAAGGACTGGTGCTGAAGCTGAAGCTCCAATATTTTGGCCACCTAATGCGAAGAGTAGACTCTTTGGAAAAGACCCTGATGCTGGGAAAGATTGAGGACAGGAGGAGAAAAGGGCGACAGAGGATGAGATGATTGGATATCATCGACTTATCAACTCAAAGAACGTGAGTTTGAGCAAGCTCTGGGAGACGGTGAAGGACAGGGAAGCATGGCATTGTGCAGTCCATGGGTCACAAAGAGTTGGACATGACCGAGCAACTGAACAAAAACAACAACTATGGGATTCTAGGCAGGGATAGATACAGTTCATACCCATTGGATCTTCAGTTCTAACCAGAATTGAATATTAATCATGACTCAAGCAGAGGATAAATACTTTAAGTGCTTAGGGAAAGGGTGTTATGGGGACCTGCTTAGGCTTCATGTCTCCCACTACCTTGTCCCTTCCCCCCAGAGGAGCTGGCCTTCTCTCTGTTCCTCAAATATCCCATGATCCCTCCTGCTACAGGGTCTTTGCACGAAGTATTGACACACTCAGAATTCTCTTGCCAGCACCACTTGCCCCAACCACCACTGCCCAGCACACACAGTTCTCATAGAGTTAATCTTTCTTTAGCCTTTGGATCAAGGGAAGCCATCACTGACCTTGAGTGGAGGTCAGGTTCCTTATATACTTTCTTAGAACAAAGGTGCTTTGCCTTCTTAACACTTAGTAATCAGCATATAATTATACACAATTCATGCTCCATATAATACAAACTCCCCCTGCCCCAAATCAAGCCGCAGAAAAGAGGGATTTGCAGAAAAGAGGGATTCTAGTACTTCTGATGTCTCCTACATGAAAGGTCATGATCTCAGTTATTTCATTTTCAACAACAAAGCACCATTTCAGGCAAACAGCCTGAAACGATCTCAAGCAAGGCTTATTTTTGATCTTAAGAAGGTCACCTGGGCAAGAAAAAAGGAGATGAAGATATTTAAGGCAGATTTGGTAATTATTCCTGAGGCATGACCATTTTTGCAAGTGTTGGAATCACACAGTTTTAGAAAACCACACTTTATAGACTCAGGTGGTTTTAAATAAGCCCTTTAAAGAGCACTGGAAAAAAGTCATATAGAAGGTCATTAAATGTAGAGATCATAACCAGAGGATGAGAATTTATGCCTGGGGCTCAAATCTGCAGACTCAGCAGATTTCTGAGAAATGACGTGCAGAAGATGGCTGATGCACGTTTCTCTTTAGATAATTACAGAGTCGATCCAGTGAACACAACGATGCTAAAGATGCACAGAGAGAGTTTTAACAATGTCGTTTCATGAAATAGGAGAATGGAAAAAATTATTTTTAGAAGCATAAAATATTTAAAATGATATGAGATTTAAAATAACGTATTTGTAACAATAGAGTAAGTGTCCTAGGTATACATTACAATATATTATCCATCTGTGCACTTAGGCTGGCCAAAGACTTTGGCTGAGGATCTTCTCATTAGAAAAATGAAGGTGACTTTTTGTTTGAGGTCACTTTAGTTCGGAGAAGGCAATGGCACCCCACTCCAGCACTCTTGCCTGGAGAGTCCCATGGACGGAGGAGCCTGGTGGGCTGCAGTCCATGGGGTCGCACAGAGTCGGACACGACTGAGCGACTTCACTTTCACTTTTCACTTTCATGCATTGGAGAAGGAAATGGCAACCCACTCCAGTGTTCTTGCCTGGAGAATCCCAGGGACGGGGGAGCCTGGTAGGCTGGCGTCTGTGGGGTTGCGCAGAGTTGGACACGACTGAAGTGACTTAGCAGCACTTTATGTTTGGGCAAAGATACTTTTTTAAAAAAAATTATCAAAATCTAGTTGATTTACAATTTTGTGTTAAGTTCTGCTGTACAGCAAAGTGATTCAATTATACACACACACACATATATATGTTCCTAACAAAAATATATATTTTTCCACTTTTTATTACTGCAATGATTTGATTAATACCTGTCTCCCTAACTACAGAGTAAGTGCTACAAGAACATAATCTTTCTCTGTTTGCACCTGTAGTATTCCAGGCATTTCACACAGAATTGTTGTTCATTCGCTCAGCTGTGTCCAACTCTTTGTGACCCCGTGGACTTCAGTATACCAGGCTTCCCTGTCCTTCACTATCTCCTGGAGTTTGCTCAAACTCACGCTCATTGATTTGGTGATGCCATTATATTAGTCATTTGAGACATAAGATAAAAATATTATTTGTTTCATGACCTGAAGAAATAAGTAATATTTCAACACTGAGGAAACTAAAATGGATTTTTTTTTTTTTTTTGGCTGCACCATGTGGCAACAGAATCTTAGTTCCCTGACCAGGGATCAAACCAGTGCCCTCTATGGTGGAAGCACAGAGTTTAACCACTGATCTGCCAGAAACTAAAAAAAAAAAAAGCATGTTAATGAAAGATAAGGTGCTTTGATATCTTTTGCCCTAGCATTAATTAAGATGAGAAGACTTTTTTTTACTCTTTATAAAGGTAAAAATCCTCAATTATTCCCTTTTATTCTCTTAAGACACTCAAGGGTTCGTGTTTATACAGTGACAATTCTGAGGCCTGTTTTCATTACAGTTTACTTACTGGGAAATTCAAGGTTCAAAAAGGTCATTCTTATCAGGGTTGGACCTAATGAGAAGAGTATTAAAAGAGCTACGACTTCTTGAGCACTTCCATCCATTGTTTCAGTGAACCCTAGAACAATCTATGAGTTAGCTGTTATTCCCACTTAAGACACAGGGGAAACTGAGGCTTGGGGGGCTTCACAGCCAACCTTTACCACTGGTCAGAATCTTTAATAAGAGTCTTACACACAGTAGCTCATGCAATTCCCATGACAAATTTATGACCACTATTATCTTTCTTTTATATATGGGAGGATGAGGTGAAGAGTGGAGACGATAAAAATCTAGAGAGTCTGAGTGCCAGGATTCCAGGAAACCTGCCCATGTATCCCCTTGATTGGTAACCACTTGCGTGAGCTCATGGTGAAGCTGGGAGGTGGTAGTGGGAACTCGGAAAATGGCTCTGTTGTGGGATGTGCAGCCTGTGCTAGAAAGTGAGGTCCTTGCTTTTTTTTCCTCCTTGGCCTTCCTGGTGGTTGCTCCCTGCACTCCACAGTACAATGGTCACCATTTAGTGACTTTCTTGTTCATTGTCTTTACATCCATTCACTGACTTTTTAAAGGAAATGTTTGGCTACTGCCGTTGCTGTACATAAGTTGGTTGCATAATAGGAAGGAAAGAAGCCAGGACGGGAGGCTCCATTTCCAAAGAAGGCTTTTCAAAGCCGACTCAGAGTGATTTCACAGAGAGGGTTGTGAAACTCGAGTCTCTCTATACGCTTTCATTGCTATGACGACAGGAGGCTCCTGCTGCATGTAGCCAGAAAAAGCAGCTGACATTTTGGTCCTAGGAACATAGGGGAGAGGTTTACAAAAACAAAAAACAAAACCCAAACCCTGGCGTGTGAATTTCAGTTAGAGAAAGAAAGAAAGAAAAAAAAAAAACCAAACCCCTAAGAGCAAGTCAAAACCCCTATTCTTGCCTTTAGAAAAGATAAGAAAGGAGAAATGTTGGGGCCTTCTCTCCTGTCCAAGTAGCCAATAAAACAGATTTGAGCACAAAGCCCTATTTCGTCTCACCCCTCTTAACAGCAATCTGAAACAGAAAGCTCACTTTGGTTTCACTTGACTTGGCCATTATGAAGCAACTAATTGATAAAGCAGTAATACTTTATGTTGAGCTTCTCCCCCCACTGCTCCCCCACAACACACACACACACAAGGGAACTCACTAGGGTCAGATTTATTTATTTTTCCATTTCTTTGGATCAAAAGAAAATTCAAAGAATATTTCTTTCTTGACCCCCAATTTTACTGCAAGAAAAATTATTCCAAGTGTGTAATCAAACACTTCCTCACTAGATTGGGGTTGACCTGTATACAATATTGATACTTTGTATAAAACAGACAATTGATGGGGACATACTACATAGCACAAGGAACTCTACTTAGCGCACTGCGGTGACCTAAATAGAAGGAAAATCTAAAAGGAGGGGATATATGTATACATACGGTTGATTGCATTTGCTATGCAGGAGAAGCTAACACAACATTGCAAAGCAACTATGTTTCAATACAAATGAATTAAAACAAAAACAAAAACTTCTTCACTGTGTGTCTAGTATTCTGCCAAGTGCTGCACCTGACATTAAAAAAACACCTTATTTAAATCCTACAACGACCCTAGTGGAGGCATTATTATCACTATTTGCTTAACAGATGGGTAAATTCAGTCCAGAAGGTGTGATGTGACCCCGCAAGCTCACATAGCCTGTAAGAGGCAGAAGTCAGGATTTAAACTCAGGCATGTAAGACACATGCTCTACCTACTTTTCTAGGCATAGACCTGGCATTGTCATTTTATTTTACAGTGTGTGTAACTACAAGGAAGAAATCCTGAGGGAAAACCTAGAATAAATTCCCTTTCTACAGAGTTCCATTCATATTAGTTATGATCGATAGATTGATTCAAATGTATCAGGCATAGCTAATTTCCTCTCAATTCTCACAACAGATTGCTAAGGCAGTAACTAATTTTAAGACCCCAATTTCCGCAAATGAGGGCACTGAGGATCAAAGAGTCATTTTCACAAAGTCACAGACCCTGGTAAAGCCCAGATGTAAACCAGATCTGTATGTTTAAAGAGCCCACGATCTTACTCATTTTGTTACACCATCTCCCTACAATCAGTCAAGACCATACCACACACTCTATTCCCCAGACTTCTGACCATCTTTTAATGCCCAAGATAAAAATCAGGCTAGCCTCAGGTGGTACCACCATTGGAAGCACAGCCCTTGGGAGAAGATGCTCTGTGGGCCTTGTGTGAACCAGTTCCTAGCCTAATTGGACATCCCTTGGGCATCCAGGCCTACAGGGGAAGTTCCTCTGAATTTTTGGGGCTTCCTTCTCCTTCACTGGAGGTTGTTCCCAAATCATATGTGGAGTTTGAAAAATAATCATTTACATTCTTGGGGGAAAAAGATTCCCAACACATTCTGGACCTTCTTAAATAAAATAGCAATGTTTTACATTACAGATCAACTGAATAAAAATAACAAGCAGTTGAGAGGAAATGAAATGAAAAATGTTTGAAACTGTCCAGACACATCATTATTCATTTCATTTCTGTCATCACTATTTATTATTTTTACTTAGTTGATAAGTGAAACTGTGCCTGAGTGCCTATTGGGGATTAAACACCAAAGGATCTGGAAAGGAAAGCCCAGGAATTGAATTGTTAAATGGCTGTACAAAAATTCCCTGAAAGAAAATAAACAGGATTCACTAATAACATGTATATATTCTTTTCCAAAATGTGGAAAGCAGCACTGGATGGTCAGCAGATGAAACACACTGCTGTGCTTTGCTGGATCTTACTGAATGGACAGAAATACAAACTTAAATATTTCCTGAAAGGGGTGTCCTTTTTTTTTTTTAAATAGTCATAGTGAATGATAGTCATAACCATCAGGGTTGAGCTGAATAAGCTGTGAACTGAAAAAGACTGATATCCACGAGAAAGGGGAGAATAAAAAAAAAAGGATTTCTGCTGAGTTGGACCAAGTGGACATTTCTATTCAGTGTACTTAGGCCCTGGGCCAGAGGGGAGCTCGGATATAATGCCAAGGTGACATATTTAACCTCTTTGCAGATTAATGGCAGTTCAAAAGGGATACACTCTCCGCAAGACCTCTTGGTTATAGATCAACAGCGTTGATCTGCAGTTGAAAGCACAGCTTTCTCCTGCAGGGTGACCTCTAATTCCCAGGAGGAATGAGGGAGCATGGCTTGCATTATTGTTTTATTTTAGAAGACAGAGTCAGAAATGAAGATACCTTACAATATAGGAGTTATGATAATTTTTTAGCTCTTTGATTCCCCTCCCCCTTTATCTCTTCCTAAATAAGACATTATTAGGAATTAGGAATTTTGTGTATGTGAGTATGCATCCTAAAAAAATAATGGAAGGAGACAAGAGACAATGAGTCAGAAAACTCTAAAAAGAAATCGGGAAAAAAATAGTCACAATAACTAAAGAAATGATCAAAGATGAATATAATACTATAGAAATTTTCTTATCTTTTGGAAAAGCAAAATGTTCCATTTCTACATTGCTATTAGGTAAAAGACTGGGACAGTGGTGATGATTGAATAACTTAAGATAATTTAAACAGGGAAAACACCCAAATTACTTTGATTTGAAAGTTTATTTTTAACAACCACTTTTCTTTTGATTTATTTAATACAGTTAGTCAAGTATTTCTGCAAAACACATTTCAGGATTTCAGACTTCACCAAGATCTGAATGCTAGTCTGGCCAACAATATTTTTCCATTTCTAAGCATCATTTATTAGTATTTGCTCTTTAACCATGGGGAAGAAAGGCAAACATGAATTCTAGTGTTAAAATTCCCTAGTAAGTAGTTTTTCTGTAAATCACGCAAAAGGATTTTTTTTTCATTGTTGTTGTTAACAAGTGGCTTTGTATTAGGCAAAAATATTAGACCTCTCTGTCTGATCATGCAAACTAGGTTAACAAATACAATTAAGTCAATACAGTAAACTTCTTAAAATTTACCTTCAGGTAGGTGGCTGGACCCAGAGCCTTGGCAGAAAATTGCAGCTGAATCCTGTCTTCGCACACAGCCTGGAAATAAGTTTGACAAATGCCCAATATTCTTTAAATCTCTCTCCTTGTTTAGCTCTGCTTCTTTGCCCAGAAACACATTCAGGTCTATTGGAGTTGAAATTCTGCTGCTCTGTCAACTCGTCAGGGTCTGAGGTGACGGACGAATTCAGAGGTTGGCACTGGGACGTATTTCAGACTGTCATCGTTTTTTTTTATTGCAGATTCCCGCAGTTCTCCGGCGGTCCAGCCTCTCCCGAGGAGGGCGAGGGTGGGCTGAGCCTCACAGGCAGTGCAGACCCGTGGGAAGGAGCTCACTCTGCCCGAGAGAATGGGGTTAACTGTCCTCCCCTCAAGCTGTTGTTCTCAAAGGCTCATAACTTGGCCAGAATATAAGCACTTGGCTCCTTATGCCTTTTTTTTTCCCCCTTCTCTTTTTCAAACAACTCTGAAAGGTTTTACAAGCAGGATCTCTTTTTGGGGGTTTTTAAATTTTAAAAGAGACTGAAAAGAGACTCCATGCTGTGGTTTCTTCCTAAAGGAAATTGGAGGGGGGATGGGGGTTAAAGAAGGGGAAAGAATAATCGTAGCAGATGCATTTTCTATGTCCCCTGTGCAAAAACTGTTCTCACGAATGCGTCTGAATTTATTAACAGCAGGATATTGCAGGTACTTTAACCTTTTCAAAAGATGACCTTCAGAAATTTACATATATATGAAGCACTATTCCTTCATCGTATGTTGATCCAGAAATGTTGCAATTCATAAACCATTCTTTCCGCAACAGAACTCCCTACCATAACCCCCTGTATAATGATTGATCTGTAAGAGGGAGCTTTCCCATGAAATAGACTTAGCATTTTCGTTACTTCTATATGTGTCTCATCTCTTCCACTGCAACTTCTACATTTATTGAACATTTGTGTCAGACATTGGTTAACAGTTTTTTACGCACCCGTCTCAGTTGATCCTGCCCAGTCTACATGCAGTGACCATCACGTCCATTTGATGATAGTGTGGTTTGGTGGGAAAGTTTGCACGTTTGAGGTCACGCCACGTGGGTTTGCACATTGGTTCCTAAATGTGTATGACCTGGGATGAGTCACATAACGTCTCTATGATTCAGAATCCTTATCTATAAGATATGAATACAGATAAGGAGATGATAATAGTGTCCATCTCAGGCGGCTGTTCTGCATCCTAAGTAGGTAAATACCTCCTGCCACCCAGTAGACCCTCAAATGTTAGTGATTATGCTTTACATAAGGAGACGGGAGCTTGGTGAAGCTGAGTGACTTTTCCAGGGTCTCTAGCTCGTAGAATGTGGAGCAGGATTCCAACCCAGCTACCTTGCTGACTGACACTACACAATATCTAGGCTCTAACACTTCCTTCTCCGTAAGCTGCGAGGTCCCTGAGGGTGGAAACGTTCCTCTGTTTTCTCCATGTGCCTAGCGCAGTGCTTGGCATAATGTGAACGTTCCACTGACATTAGGTAGGTCAGAGTTTAAAGTAGCTTTAAATTTTACTACGTTTATGCCAAAATCAGTACAAAAGCCAAACAACATTATCAAAAAGAAAGAAAAACCCCACCTGTAATTGTAGGCAAATACGCCTCAGACAATTGTCTTCAGTCACGTTGGCCCTATTTATTTTCAGATCACTGCAAGAGAAAGGTAATAAGAATTATCTCAGTTTTGCAGTTGGGAAAATTTGGGAGCAGAGGAAACTGGGCAAGTTGCCTAGGAACTGCAAACAAGTCACGGTGCAGCTGGGAACTGTCTCAATGTCTCTGCAATCAGGATCGCTTGTTCCAAACTGCCTTGCGAGGCACAGGATGAAATGACGTGATGTCCTTTTGCCTCAGACAATGGGATGTTTTTCCTTAGCCAAGGTCCGGGGTGTGAGCAGTCTCCTCAGAGAAGGATCAAAGGGGTGGGCTGTGTTAAACTCTGGTCTGCTTTGCCTCTGCACACATCTCTGGGTCTGAGAAGTGTGGGAGATACGGGCACCATTTCTTCAAAGGCTCAGAGGACCTCAGGTGTGGTGGGACTCTTCCAGGGGACGTGTGTGCAAGCTAAGTTACTTCAGTCGTGTCCAACTCTTGCGACCCCATGGACTGTAGCCCTCCAGGCTCCTTCCTCTGTCCATGGGATATCTCTCCAGGCAAGGATACCAGAGTGGGTGGCCATTCCCTCCTCCAGGGGATCTTTCCAACCCAGGGAAGGAGCCATGTCTCTTAAGTCTCCTTCACTGGCAGGCAGGTTCTTTACCACTAGTGCCACCCGGGAAGCCCTACAGGGTACACAGGACAAGCGTTACTGAAGGACAAGCGTTACTGAAGATTTTACCTGGAAAGGCTAAAGGAGATTTTCTCTGGGACCTAAATGTTAACTTCTTGTAACAACATTCCCTGTTTGTTTGACAAGGCTTCATGAGATTGGTTTCAGGTAATTACATCAATTCAATGAGAAGGTAGGGAAAGTTTCAGCTGGAGGGCTGTGGGGAAAAGATTTGACCGAGGAAAGTATTTTTTCTAATACTAAAATTGATATTTTATGTTTTTACAAAATGATCCTAATAAAATTTCTTACAGAAATCTGTTAACATAACAAATAACTTGGTTAGAGTAAACTGGATTTATCTCTCAAATGTAAATATGTACCTAAGGAATTTGTAGGTGGCAAAGCTTGAGAATTTTGACTCTCAGTTATACAGGATTTTGCTCTAGGTCTTATTAATCTAAATGATTAAAAAGACCCATTGTATTTCTTACAATTAGATAACAGAGAAAAGAGAGAGTGTGTGTATTTTTTTAAAAAGGACCTTGAATCCACAATATCTAAGTATGACTTTATTTTGGGAATGCTTATGGGCAGATATCCAAACTAATTGTTTCTAAAATTGTTGTTTCTAAAATAGTCTACAGCTCATGAAGTTGAGGACAATAAGCCTACTCCAATACCGCACTAACAGATGGAGCTGTGGAATGGATTTAGACACTTATCCAGTATCTCAATGTGATGGGAGAACTTTGATAAAAAGGAGCTTATTACATTCCTGCATATGAACTGACCCACATAAAATCAGCTTCTGTCAGAAGGATCCAACAAAAGTCAGGCCCTAGAAGTGTTTTTTCAAAGTTGGTGGTTTTTCAAGCTTTTAATGCTGGGACTCCCTTTTACCCTAGTGAAAGCTGTGGCCAAGCTCCTAAAGTCCATCCATGAACCTCCCCTCCCCCAAGGGATTCCATGAAGTTAAGAACCTTTGATTCAGGTTAAGGGCCAGGGAACACATTCATCAGTCCTCAAGCATCAGATAAGTCCTTTGTTATACACAGCACAAATCTCTGGGTGATAGGAGAGAAATGTCATAGTTTCTGCATCGTAGGAACCTAAGAGACAAGAGTACACTCATTGTCAGAAGAGGGCATGGTTCCCTTGGACAAGTTGTTGATGAATAATTAATCAGCTGACCTAAGAAAAAAAAAGAAAATTTTAATAGAGCCAGATTTGAGGATTATAGCCCAGGAAGAACATCTCAGCAAGCTCTGAGACTTGTTCCACCCATTAGAAGTCAAGGCACAGTTATATAAGTTTTTTTGAGACAGAGGGCTGTACATCAAATGACATAATATTTTTTGAAATTTATTTTATATTGGAATATAGCTGATTTACAATGCTGTGTTATATTCAGGTGTACAGCAAAGTGATTTAGTTATGTTTACACATGTATCTACTCTTTTTCAAATTCTTTTCCCATTTAGGTTATTACAGAATACTGAGCAGAGTCCCCTGTGTGGTACAATAGGTCCTTGTTGGTTATCCATTTTAAATATAAGCACTCACAGACTTATAGAATGATCAGACAACATTATTCCTGACAGTTTACCTACTCCAGATCTGAGTGTCTTCATGGTCGTTCATGCGACCCTGTACAAGATCAAGAAGGAATGCAATTGTTTAAAGAAGTTTTTGTGTTGATGCTAAAAGAACATCGCTCTTTATGGTTGGGCAGGTAATCCTGCTGATGGGGGAGGGCTGGTCTGTGTATAATACAGATACACAATGCACAGGGAGGGAGAGAGGAGAACCAAGGGTGGAGAAGAATTGTTTATGTTTAAATTTTTCTTGTCGTCCCATAAAATAGGAATTTCATTTCCCAGAGTGGAAAGTCCCAGGTAGGAAGTGAGTCTGGATGAAGGGGAGGTGTAGTAACAACAGAGCGTCGATGATTATATCAGCCAAGACCTAGTCTGCAGGACCTTCTCCTTGCTGATGCCCTGTGTTAGTTCTCTGGGGTCAAAGTACACACACTGGGAAGCTTTGTCGTTGTTCAGTTGCTAAGCTGTGTCTGACTCTGTGATCCCATGGACCGTAGCTTGTCAGGCTCCTCTGCCTCCACTATCTCTTGGGGTTTGCTCAAATTCTTGTCCATTGACTTGGTGATGCTATCTAACCATCTCATCTTCTGTCACCCCCTTTTCCTTTTACCTTCAATCTTTCCCAGCATGAGGGTCTTTTCCAGTGAGTTGGCGCTTCACATCAGGTGGCCAAAGTATTGGAGCTTCAACAACAGTCCTTCCAATGAATGTTCACGGTTGGTTTCCTTTAGGATTGACTGATTTGATCTCCTTGCTGTCCAAGGGACTCTCATGAGTCTTTCCCAGCACCACAATTCGAAAGCATCAATTCCTTGGTGCTCAGCCTTCTTTATGTTCTGGAGGCTGGAAGTCCAAGACCAAGGTGCTGCCTGGCTGGTTTCTCCTGAGGCTTTTCTCCTGACCTTGTAGATGGCTGTCTTCTCATTGTGTCCTCACTTTATCTTCTTTTTTCTGCTCTCAAACCCCCCTGGTGTCCCTTCCGTGTCTTATGAGGGTGCTGGACCTGTTGGATTAGGGGCCCACCCTTTGACTTCATTTCACCTTAGTTGAAATAACCTGTTAAGGTTCTTTCTCCAAATCCAGTCACATTGGGGTTTAGGACTTCCACATATGAATTTGTGGGGACATAATTCAGTCCATAGCATCCCATGTATTTTTCAGGCTTTTTAATTTATTTCTTTATGGGCCTTACTTCTGAGAACCACACTCATTTCTCAATTCTGGCTTAGTCTCTGGCCTCTTTCTATGGAATTTCCTTCATTCCTCTGCACTACCATCATATCCTGACACCAAACCACTTCAGATCTCTCAGTTCTGTCTTGGTTATCAACTCATTCAGTTAAATTTTCTTTTTCACCTTTATACTTTTTTATTGAGTTAGAGAATATAGTTTTTCTTTACTTATTCCATCACTATTTTCTATTTTCCTATGGGATCCCTGGTGGCTCAGACGATAAAGAACCCACCTGCAGTGCAGAAGATCCAGGTACGAACCCTGGGTTGGGAAGATTCCCCTGGAGAAGAGACTGGCTACTCACTCCAGTATTCTTGCCTCGAGAATTCCATAGACAGAGGAGCCTGATGGGCTACAGCCTATGGGGTCACAAAGAATCAGATATGATTAGTGACTAACACTAAACATTCTGTTTTACATTTTATCTTCATAATAGCCCAGTAGATATTAAATGCCTGTTTTAGAAATGAGATGACTGTGCTGAAAGAGGTTGAATTGGTTTTTCTAATGTCTCAGATGTGGGGTCAATTTCTGACTATGGATACTTGCAGAAGTTGCTGTAGCCATCCTCCCCTGGCCCAGCACACCTATGGGCTTAGTCATACCCTCTACTAGGTCTTAAGCAGAGGCTTGACTGACAGAAGTAATTAAAAAGTAAGACAGCTGCAGATATGCAAAGTATTTTGCTAAATATCATGTGCTGAATGTGATTAACTGCCATTTTTCTCCTTATAACTCAAATAAAAAAAAATCTAAAGAGGAATATTGGTTAGGGTTGGGTGAATTTTGTATGTGAGGCTAAGCAATTTGGCTTTTTTTATCATTGGGTAAAAAGGAGCTCTGGAAGATTAGAAAGAGTAGGAAGGCAAAAACATAAAATACATCTGTCAAGACAGGTTATGCTGAAATAACAAAAGAATTCCAGAAAATCAGGGGCCCACAACAAAAGTTTTGTTTTCATCCCTGCTCGATGTTTACTGTTCAATTCAGTTCAGTTGTTCATTTGTGTCGACTCTTTGAGACCTCATGTACTGCAGCACACCAGGCCGCCCTGTCCATCACCAACTCCCGGAGTTTACTCAAACTCATGTCCACTGAGTTGGTAATGCCATCCAACCATCTCATCCTCTGTCATTCCCTTCTCCTCCTGCCCTCAATCTTTCGCAGCATCAGGGTCTTTTCCAATGAGTCAGTTCTTTGCATCAGGTGGCCAAAGTACTGGAGTTTCAGCTTCAGCATCAGTCCTTCCAATGGAATATTCAGGACTGATTTCCTTTAGGATGGATTGGTTGGGTCTCCTCGCAGTCCAAGGGACTCTCAAGAGTCTCCAACACCATAGTTCAAAAGCATTAATTCTTCAGCCCTCAGCTTTCTTAATAGTCCAACTCTCATATCCATACATGAATACTGGAAAAATCATAGCTTTGACTAGACAGGCTTTTGTTGGCAAAGTAATGCCTCTGCTTTTTAGTATGCTGTATCGGTTGGTCATAACTTTTCTTCCAAGTGGCAAGCATTGTTTACTTTCATGGCTGAAGTCACCATCTGCAGTGATTTTGGAGCCCCCAAAATAAAGTCTGCCGCTGGTTCCAGTGTTTCCCCATCTATTTGCCGTGAAGTTTATCGTGCTCTATGGAAATTCTTCTCTGCATTGTTTTTACTCCAGGATTCGGGTTGACCAACACAGAAAGAGGAGCAGCAGCAGTTGTGCTGTACAACAAAGTGGATCAGCTATATGTATACATATATTCCCCTCTTTTTTCTTCCCACTTGGTCACCACTGAGTAGCAGCAGGTTCTCAGTAGTTACCTATTTTATACATAGGATCAATGATGAAACTCTGCTTAGTTCTTAAAGTTTCTGCCAGGGTGTGACACACATCACTGTTGTCCACATTTCATTGACCAAAGGCTTGAATATATTGAGGCTTGAATATATCTTAAAAAAAAAAAAATGTTGGCTGCACTGGCCCAGGCTTTGTTGCAGGGCACAGGCTTAGTTTCCCATGGCATGTGGAGTCTTAATTCCTTGACCAGGGATGGAACCTGCATTCCCTGCATTGCAAAGCAGACTCCCAACCACTGAACCACCAGGGAGATCCTGAATATATCTTTTTGAGGGTCACAACTTGACCCACTACAAGGTGGGTTGCAATTTAACCATAAGCTTCCGGTTTAACTGAAGGAATGTGGAAACTATGATGAATGGTAAAACTCATAGGGTAAACAAATTTCAAAAAAACATATAAAGCACTATATAGAGCAGCAAATGGCACCCTTAGAGCATGCTTACAATATCACACTTCTTTACAATATCACACTGTTTCCTAAAACATCCTTAAGGTGGATAGGTAATGGAAAAATGTTAAAGTCTAGTTAAATAAAAGATTTTGTGAGACAGTAACAATCTGTGATAGTTTGGTTTTTATCCTTCAGTTTTGATATTAGCAAAACTCCAAAAAAAATGTAATTCTTATTTGCAATTAAATTTTGATATCTATTCTCTGGTTCAGTTGGCCCCTAGTTGTATGCACAACTGAAAAATTTGGGCATGCCTGCAGGATGAGTGGGATGGATCCTCTGGGAAGAACTAAGAACTTCGTGGGAAAGACTCATTCTAAGGGAACAGGAAGCCAGGGAGATAAGATTAGCTCCATAATCTAGCCTGTGGAGTGGTGCAACAGTTTATTTCTCTTATATTTGACCCTAAGCCAGTCTTCAGTGGACTCAAGTGCACTCTGGGAAGAGCGGGACACTAGGTTTAAATGGAACAAGCTATTTAATTAAGTCTCTTGATTTGATAAGCAGTCCTCCTTGCATACCACGTGACTCAGTGTCATGCAAGGCATGGCAGGCTCTGGTGTATGGATGACTCCAGAGCACATGGAGCTACTTGGAGCACCTCAATGGCTCCAGCAGCAGTGTACAGTGTAGGCCCTTGGGGTGATGGCAATAGTGATGTCGACCAGCAGCGACAGTACTGGGCAGAGGCAGAGGGCCTGGTGAGGTTGGTGGCTTAGGCACTAACGGTGGTGCCCAAGAAGGGCACTAAATAGGAACTAAATAGGAGGGGGCAATGGCTGGTGACCCAGTCATGGATCTCAGAGCAGGACCCACCTCAAGTAGCTTCCCAGACAGTGGATGACCCCGGATGAGCCATGCAAGAGACTACAAAGTTGGAGATGTGATTACTGACAATCTGGGAACATGTGAGAAGTCTTTGCAGACATAAGGAAAATAATGATTGTGTGTAACTTTCAGGTGGAGGGCTCAGTTTTTCTTTTCTTGTTTTACTATTGGAGTATAACTGCTTTACAATGTTGTATTGTTTCTGCTCTGCAGCAAAGTGAATCAGCTGTGTTGTTGTTGTTCAACTGCTAAGTTGTGTCTGACTCTTTGGGACCCCAGGCAGGACACCAGGACTCCCTGTCCTCCACCATGTCCTGGGGTTTGCTCACGTTCATGTCCTTTAAGTCAATGATGCCATCCAACCATCTCGTCTTCTGCTGCCCTCTTCTCCTCCTGCCTTCAATCTTTCCCAGCATCAGGGTCTTTTCCAATGAGTCAGCTCTTTGCATCGGATGTCCAAAGTATCTTCAGCTTTCCTGTCAGTCCTTGCAATGAATATTCAGGGTTGATCTCCTTCAGGAGATCAAGCTGTATGTATACATATATCCCCTCCCTCTTGGACTGCCCCTCCTCTGCTCCATCCCATGCCTCTAGCTCATCACATAGCATCAAGCTGAGCTCCCTGGGCTTAATAGCAGGTTCCCACTAGCTGTCTATTTTACATATGGTAGTGTGCATATGTCAATCTTCATCTCCCAGTTCCTCCCACCCTCCCCTTCCTCACCTTGTGACCACATGTCCATTCTCTGTGTCTGTGTCTCTGTTCTAGAGAGCTGAGTTTAAAGAATAAAGTTGAAATTTAAAAAACTGAAGCTGAAATGGCCTGATCAAGGAAACAGGAGAATTTCATACATATTTTTGTCTTCTGTAATTGCCTAAGTTTATTCTCAGCTTAATCAAAATCCACAGCTGTTTTTTATGCTGCCCAGTTCATGATGATATTTTTGCACCTGCATATGAGCAGATGGTTTTCATTTAGTAGTTAAGCGTCTGTCTCCATTTTTGTGTTCTTGAAGTCCTTCATCACAATAGCAAGAAATCTTTTCTCTCCTTTTTTGTCCCCTGAGAAGTTTTAATCACCACTGAAAGATTCCTAAAGGACCCAGTCTGATAGTATTTGACTATGAACATAATTGTTAAATTTGTTACTAAGATGCAAGACCCATGTCTGAGTCCCAGTCTAAAAAGTTATCCGTAGATACATAAATCCAGTGATTTGACTCAGAATCGGTAAATTCTAAATTGAAGGACATTAAAAGTTGAAATTCAATGCCTGTCATTTTCTTCTACCTTCAATCTTTTGTGCTGACTTCCCTATCAGATGCCAGATTATCAAAGGACATTAAAAAGGTACAGGATATTTCTAATCACTGATGTGATTGAATATCACCAAAAACAAGTTCTACTACCTCTCAATATGATTTATACCAATCCGGCTCTCAGGTGATGGAGCATGTATTGGAAACCCTTCTCCCAGGATGAAGTACAGTAGAGAATTGATGAGTCTGACAGACTTGACTTCAAGTCCTAGCTCCTTGCTAGCTGTGTGACCTTGAGGGAGTTACTTAACCTCTCTGTGTCTTCAGGTCCCCATCTGTCAAATGAAGATGTTAATAATAATGGGTTTCCCTGAAAGGTAGCTCAAGTTTTTCCATAAGATGGTGCAGAAAAACCCCAAAGAACTTTTTGGCCAACCCAATACCTACCTCATAGGGTAATTTTGAGGAAGAGATGATGTCTGCATAATGCTTTGTCTAATGCATGACTGGAATAGGAGCAATAAATTAATAATAATAATAATAATAAACCGTGGTGGATTTATTTAGGGAATAAATGAATGGTGAAGCCACCAATAAGGAAGCTGGATGCTGCTGGAAGTGTCATGGAGCCTTCTGCAATAGAGATTAGAACGCCCTCTCTTTTCACAAAAACTGCTAATAAACCCTCTGAAGGATAATGGCTTTCAGGCAGAGGGATAAAACACATCCTTTCAGTTAAGCTCTACAAACACAGCAGCTGCTCACATCCATCTGTGGAGGCCTGGATTGTTGTCTTTTCTCAGACAGAGCCCTCATTGAGTTTGGGGGAATCTGGGTGGCCCTGTACTAGCAGTGTGAGCCATGGAGCTGCTCTCATCCTGATCCCACTTTGGGCTAGACACACAATGCAATCTATCAAACATTTGGTGTTTGGATCTCTTGTCCAAGTGAGGTGCAGCTGGACTTCATATTTCTGTGCATTTGACTCACAGGATGTGTCTTGTTCACCAGGACTGAAGTTTATACTCAGGCCATCTCAGGGGTGAGGTCATTTTGCTGTTCTTAGCCAAAGGCCGCCCTCCTCTAAATCTGTCTGATGTGTTTTTGGCTGTACTGTCAAGTTCCCAGAGCAAGATGTTTTAGACTAAGAAGTCATGTTTGTGTAATAATTCAATCCTATTCTGGAAATGTGCTCCACTGCTTGTGTTTTCTTCTTGGTTTTGAGCAAATGCATTTGTGTTTTTGTCAACAATTCAGTCGTGGAAGAGCACTGGGGTTGTTAGAGAGGTGTCACGTGCCTTGGTTGTACACGTGAGTGTTGGCAGTGCTACAACTGAGGCTCCATCTCTAGCAAATGATGAGAAAGCCTGATCAGGACTGATCAGAAGGCCTTCCTGGTGGCTCAGATGGTAAAGAATCCACCTGCAATGCAGGGGACCTGGGTTCGATCCCTGGGTTGGGAAGACCCCCTGGAGGAGGGCATGACAACCTACTCCAGTGTTCTTGCCTGGAGAATCTCATGGACAGAGGAGCCTAGCTGGCTACAGTCCGTGGGGTCTCAAAGAATCGGACACAACTGGGCAACTAAGCACAAACAGCGCAGAGTCTGCACTGGCATTAACTGGCTGGCAACTCAAGTGGAGACACAATGGGTGATTTGAACAATGCCTGTTCTTTCTAGTCTAGTAGTTCTCGAAGTTGCTTCTTTACTGTCACTCTCCCAAAGGCCCTTTGAAACTGTTTTCCTGAGTGCCTCTGCTCTTCTCACTTCACGAAACCGTAATACCATAGCTACACTGGACATGCATTTATGTACTCTAGCCATACTTGTGTTTTATATACAAAAAAGAATAGGATTTTTTACCTCTCCCAAGAATCAGTTTTGCGCCCTTGACTAAAGAGCCTCAACAATTGACTAAAGCACATCTCATGCTTAAAAACATACAATTTATTGTAGTGTAATCAATTGACTGAAGCGGCCCAGGTGGCTCAGTTGGTAAAGAATCTGCCCGCAATGCAGGAGACCTGGGTTTGATTCCTGGGTTGGGAAGATCCGCTGGAGAAGGGATAGGGTACCCACTCCACTATTCTTGGGCTTCTCTGATGGCTCAGCTGGTAGAGAATCTGCCTGCAATGTGAGAGACCTGGGTTCTATCCCTGGGTTGGGAAGATCTCCTGGAGAAGGGAACAGCTGCCCACTCCAGTATTCTGGCCTGGAGAATTCCATGGATTCTATAGTCCATGGGGCCGCAAAGAGTTGGACATGACTGAGCAACTTTCACTTTCATCACTTTCCCAAGTGGCACAGTGGTAAAGAATCCACCTGCCAAACAGGAGATGTGGGTTCCATCCCTGAGTCAGGAAGATCCCCTAGAGTATGAAATGGCAACCCACTCCAGTATTCTTGCCTGGAAAATTCCATGAACAGAGGAAACTGGCAGGTTACAATACAGTACACGAGGCTGCAAAGAGTCAGACACAACTTAGCACGTGCACACACACACACACACACACTCAGTTGACTATAATAATTCATGGTTGGAGAGACTGAATCATTTATGTTTTCCTGTTGAACTCTTTTTAATATATATGAGTGATAGTCAGTCATGTCCATCTCTTTGTGACCCCATGGACTGTAGCCTGCCAGGCTCCTCTATCCATGGAATTCTCCAGGCAAGAATACTGGAGTGGGTTGCCATTTCCTTCAGGGATCTTCCCAACCCAGGGATTGAACACAGGTTCCCTGCATTGCAGGCAGATTCTTTACCATCTGAGCCACCAGGGAAGCCTACTATTAAGAGACATTTCTAAGTATAAAGACAGGTCAACTTAAAAAGTATCAGCAGGTACATGCTTGATTTTATCTTATAATCTATAGACAATACATTAGAATATGTAATGAATCATACACCTTTTCCAATATCTAACAGCATTCATTACTCTAAAACGTATATAAAGGAACAAGATCAGAAAACTTTTTGAAAAGATTATAGTTGCTTTTCTGAAGAAATGTAGTCAAATTTTTCATAAATGTTTTGTTCCATTTTGTCAGCTTTTCTTGGGTTATATGTTAATAGTTTGAGATTCAGCAAAAAACAGCAGGAAAAGTATTTTTAGCACATGACCTTCTTCTTCATTCCTGTGGTCACCTTCCTGATGGGAAGGACTGGTCACCTCACAGCCAACTCTTCTCTCCCTCTGGACTCACATTCACAGGTGTAATTGCCCACAAGGGCCAGGAAGGACACAGAATGAATAGAGAAGGTCAGAGGCAAGAAAGCAACACTCTCGGGACGATGACATCTGGCAGCTGACATTGGGCCCTGTGTCAGGAAGACAAGAGGAAGTGCTTGGGACTTGGGAACTGTAAAGTATGATCCATCTAAAGCAGCAGTCCCTAACGTTTTTTGGCACCAGGGACCAGCTTCATGCAAGACGATTCTTCCATGGACCAGGGTGGGGGGATGGTCTGGGGATGATTCAAGCACATTATATTATTGTGCACCTTATTTACATTCTGACTACATCAGCTCCACCTCAGATCATCAGACATTAGATTTTGGAGGTTGGGGACCCCTGATCTAAAAGGGGTCAGCTATTGTTCTACTATTGCATTCTTATTCCTATGGGAGAATAAATGTTCAGTGTTGCCAGATCATTTTACTATTTTAAAGAGAAGTCATAAATCTGAAACTTTATATGCTCATCAAATACTGACCAAAGGGAATGGCTACCCACTCCAGTATTCTGGCCTGGAGAATTCCATGGACTGTATAGTCCATGGGGTTGCAAAGAGTTGGATAGGATTGAGTGACTTTCACTTTCAGACAGTAAGGAATTCACCTGCAGTGCAGGAGAACTGGGTTCGATCCCTGGGTTGGGAAGATCCCTTGGAGAAGGGAATGGCAACCCACTCCACTATTTTTGCCTGGGAAATCCCATGGACAGAGGAGCCTGGCGGGCTACAGTCCATGGGGTCGCAAGGAGTCAGACACAACTTAGCGACTAACACTTTCAATACTTTTTAGGCCATCCATCTCCATAACTCTCCATCATGTAAAACTGAAACTCTCTACCCATTAAACAATAGCCCCCTATCCCTTCTCATCCCTCAGAGTCCTGGAACTACTATTCTACTTTCTGTCTGTACAATTCTGACTACTCTAAGTAACTCATATGAATGGAATTGCACAGTGGTAACTGTTTTTTTGTGACTGACTTATTTCACTAAGCACAATGTCCTCAAGGTTCATCCACATCAGCACGGATGTCAGAATACCCTTCCTTTTTATGGCTGGATAATATTCTGTTGTGCATCTGTATCACATTTTTGTTTATCTGTGCATCTGTCAATGGACACTTGGGTTATTTCCACGTTTTTATTATTGTTTATTTTTACAGCTATAAACATGGATATACAAATATCTCTTTGATCCCTGCTTTGAATTTTTTGGTAATGTAGTCAGAAGTAGAACTGCTGGATGATATGGTAATTCAATTTTATTTATTTATTTTTGAGGACTGGAATGGCCATACTGTTTTCCACAGTAGGTACACCATTTTACATTCCCAACAATAGTGCACAAGGATTCCAATTTACCTACATCCTTGCAAACACTTCCTTTCTTTTTTAAAAAGAGAATTGCAAAATTTAAATAAATTTTAAAATTTATTTACTAGTTTATTTTTGGCTGTGCAACAATGCATGTGAGATATTCCTTGACCAAGGGTCGAACCTGGGCCCCCTGCACTGGGACTGCAGGGTCTTAACCACTGAACCACCAGGGAAGTCTCTGTTATTTTCTTTTTGGATAGCAGCCATCCTAATGGGTGTGGAGTGAATAGCATACTAGTTTTGATAAGATGCTTAGATTATCTGATGCAGAGGAAGTGCTTTGTCCATATTTGTCCTGCACTAGAATGTGTCAGTTCAGGAGACGTAGCATATTACTGTGCCCCTAACGCTTCCCATCTCTGGTATTGTCCTGTGTCAGAGGGGAAGAGAGTATTATTTTTTTTCTTTGGAATCTATCACTTTTCATCAGGCGATACAGTTATATGTATATAAGTCCCTATCTCCCCTGAAAGTGAAAGCAAATTCGCTCAGTTGTGTCCGACTGTAACCCTCCAGATTCCTCCATCCAGGAAGCCCAAATTGAGATAAGTCAAATGTAATTAAGGAAGGGTAATACACAAGGAATGATCAGACCTCTCATGTATTTTCATCAAATCTTCTTCCAGTTTTAACTCAAATGTTGTTTTAAGAAACTGTTAAACATCCTGCCACTTAAAAAAAAATTGGTCTGATGTTCTAGAATGACTGATGGGGTGATTCTAAGATTACCTGACTTGAGAAAAGGAATATGATTTCTCATTTGCCTTACTATGCTCCTGTAGTGTACCTGAAAGCCAGTAAACTTGAAAGTGGCCACAAGAGGGGAGTATGAACCACTGTCATCTTTCACAAACAAATGAGAGGAACTGAAGAATTCTCCAGCTGAACGCATGCTTCCTTCAGAGCAACAGTCAACTGAACAATCATGCTCCTTCCAGCTGATGGTCAGAGGATGAATGTGGCTTTGCCCTTTCTATGTTCGCAGAGAATATAACCTTCAGCTCTCCGCTGTCTATTTACACTTTAATCCTGACTGCAATAAATATTTGTGGGAAGAGGACCTGAAGGACAAGCAACCCTCTCTGTCAGTTTTGCTGACGTTATGTTACCTTTGCATTAAGCCAGAACCCTGAGAAACCTGCACTCATAGATCACCTTGTTCTGCTCCCCTTAAGAACTGTTTATATTGACAAATATATGGACATGAAAGAGGGGATGGGGTGGGGTGGGATGAACTGGGAGATTGGGATTAACATATATACACTGCAAGCAAAATGTATAAAATAGGTAATTAATAAGAGCTTACTGTATAGCACAGGGAACTCTACTCAATGCTCTGTGGTGACCTAAATGGGAAGAAAATTAAAAAAAAGAGGGGGTATATATTCTATATGTATGGGGCTTCCCAGGTGGCTCAGTGGGTAGAGAATCTAACTGCAATGCAGGAGATGCAGGCAGATGTGAGTTTGATCCCCAGGTTGGGAGGAGGCATGGAAACACACTCCAGTATTCCTGCCTGGAGAATCCCATGGACAGAGGAGCCTGGCAGACTGTAGTCCACAGGGTCACAAAGAGTTGGACATGACTGAAGCAACTTTGCATGCATGCATAGGCTTATATTTAGGGATACTTTAAGAGACAGCTGTTTAAAATGTATTATTATATCAACATAAAGATATTGCCTGAAAATTCACACAATGCTCTGTTTTTGAGGGCCTATGGGAGAAAATTTATTCAAAACTCAGAACATAGGAAAAGCTGTGTTTTGCCTGAAAAACTTGTTTGCTTTTCCTCAATGACTTTGTAAATGCTTTAATGTATCATCTTTCTCTCTTTCCTTTGCCAGGAGCCTTCTTTTATCCAACAGGTATCTATGAAGCACCCCTTCTGTGCCAGCTGTGATGGGGAGTGCAAGTAGGGGATTTCTGTCCTCGTGAAGCCTGCAGCTTAGTGGAGGGGACAGATATTCATTAATCACATAGGTCAGTGTGTAAACTGAAAAGGGCGATGAAGGAAAGGAAGCTTTATAGCACGACGTTTGTAAGGGGGACTGGACTTAATTTGCAGACGTGCCCTTTGGACCTGCGGATGAGTAGGAATGGCCTGAGGTGAGGGGTGGGGTTGGAGGGGTGGGGCACTGGCATTCCTGACCGAAGGGAGCAGCATCGTGCATCCTGGCAACTGGAAGGTAAGTTCCAGGAGGGCTGAAGTGTAGATACAGGTGGGGAAGGGATGAGGCCAGACTTGAGAGGACACCGAGGTTTGGGTGGTCTTTCATGTGTGACCAGTCGCTTTAGTCGTGTCCGACTCTGTGACCCTCTGGACTGCAGCCCTCCGGGCTCTTCTGTCCATGGGATTCTCCAGGCAAGAATACCGGAGAGGGTTGCCATGCCCTCCTCCAGGGAAATCTTCCTGACCACACTGGGACGGAACCAGTGTCTCCTGCATCTCCTGTACTGCAGGTGGACTCCACCCTGGGCTCACCCAGGCTTCTGTTTCACCCTCTATCTCGTGTGTGTGTCATCTTTTCACAACAAAAACATTTTGGTTTTTGTGGAACAAGATGGGGGATAAATTAAACGTCATTATTCCCGTACTTGCATTGCATTACCAACTGCCTCCATCAGACGTTACATGAAAAACAATCTCACACACGTATCACGACTCCATCAAGGCTCACTCGTGTACATGGGGTTTCACTCACAGACACAGGTGTTCAGGTCCCTCTGAGTGAATCCGTGGGCTTGAGAACAGATTGGCTTTGCTCTGATGGCATCCCGAGTGATTCCTCCTTTGCAGCACATCAGGATCAAGAATTAGAGAGTTCTTCCTAGAAGACAGGTTTATATACAATTTAGAAATAATACCCCTGCCTTCTGGTTTTGTTAAGTGTTACCGTCCTCAGCCTCTTAAAAACACACAGGAACAAACAGGCCGAGTGAATAAGAAGGCGGTATTCTATAGTTGCTTTTTGATTATAAGCCTTCACTCTGCCAGCTGGGCTGAGGATTAGAAAAGCGTTGGTGAAAGAGTCTTAGAGGAAACCCCTGTGGCTGGTGTTCTTGAATTGGTCACTCCAGTTCTCGGCATTGAGTTGAAACAAGACTTTCATGGGAACAAAACAAAACATGTGTCAGTGTTGCTACCTTTCTGAACACTTGTGTGTGTGTGTGTGTGTGTGTGTGTGCGCGCGCGTGCATGTGTGTGTTAAGTTGCTTCAGTCCTGTCCAACTCTGTGCAACCCTATGGACTGTAGTCCACCAGGCTCCTCTGTCCACGGGATTCTCCAGGCAAGAATACTGGAGCAGGTTGCCTTGCTCTCCTCGAGGGTCTCTTCCTGACCCAGAAATTGAATCACTGTCTCTTATGTCTCCTGCATTGGCAGGTGGGTTCTTTACCATAAGAGCTACCTGGGAAGCCCTTTCTGAGCCCTCACTTACTGTTATAAAACACCCTTCATTTAAGCGAGGGGGAAACAAAGGAGAAAAGAGGAAAAGGAATTGGAGAGACCAGTTGAGAGTGGTTAGAAATGGAGTAACTCCCTCATTCTGTTTTAATGAGACCAGTCTCCTTCCTGAGCTTCTAAACACACCTGACACAGTGATGCCACAGGACTTTGGCACTTGCTGCTGCCTCTGCCTGGAATGCTCTTCCTGTCTATGACCAAGTGTCTGACTTGTTCACCTCCTTCTATTTGCTTTTATTTTTAATTGGAGGATAATTGCTTTGCACTGTGGTATTGATTTCTGCTGTACAACTTGTATCAGCAGCCAGAAGTATCTATGCATCCCCTCCCTCTTGAGGCTCCTCCCCACCCACCCCACCCCTCTAGGTCATCACGGAGCACCGAGCTGAGCTCCCTGTGCCATATAGCAGCTTCCCACCAGTTACCTATTTTATGCATGGTACTGTATATATGCCAATGCTATTCTCTCAATTGTCACACCTTCTCCTTCCCCCACTGTGTCCGCAAGTCTGTTCTCTACATCCTCATCTCTATTCCTGCCCTGCAAATAGATTCATCACTACCATTTTTTAGATTCCATACTGCACTGTGCTTAGTCGCTCAGTACTGTCTGACTCTGCAACCCCATGGACTGTAGCCCACCAGGTTTCTCTGTCCATGGGGATGCTCCAGGCAAGAACACTGGAGTGGGTTGCCATGCCCTCCTCCAGGGGATCTTCCCAACCCAGGGATCCCACATTACAGGTGGATTCTTTACCATCTGAATCACCAGGGAAGCCCAAGAATACTGTAGTGGGTAGCCTATCCCTTCAGGGGATCTTCCAAATCAGGAAACAAACTGGGACCTCCTGCCTTGCAGGCGGATTCTTTACCAGCTGAGCTATCAGGGAAGCCCTTAGATTCCATTTATATGTGTTAATATATTAATACGATATTTGTTTTTCTCTTTCTGACTTACTTCACTCTGTATAACAGGCTCTAGATTCATCCATCTCACTAGAACTGACTCAAATTCATTCCTTTTTATGGCTGAGTAATCCTTCTAGTGTTTGATAGAATGTTACCTTCTCATTGAGCCTCACCTTGATCATCTCATTTTAAATTGATGGCCCTCTTGAACTCCTTGTTCCTTTCACCCTATTTCAGAAGTCAACAAACTATGACCCCCTGTTTTTGTAAATAAAGTTTTATTAGAACACAATCGGATTCATTTTTTAATGTCTTGACTATGGCTGATTTTGCCCTACAATGGCAGAGGGAGAAACACTGTGGCCTGAAAAGTGCACAGTAAGTCTTCAATAGCTGTTGAATGAATGAATGAGTATAAAGTGTTCCACAAAGATTAGACAGTTAGTTACAATTATCATTATTATTTTCATGCATCTACAACTTTTCATAAGGGGAGGATATCCATTACACCGGCATATATTTTCAACCTAACATGTAGAAAGTTGTGACTATCACAACTTTCTCACCTGCTGCAGGAAGCATGCTCTTATAGGTTTGCCTCTGACCCTTATATACCTGCTTACCACTGCTAGAACACCTACACGATCTCAAAATAAACACCAGAGGAAAAGTCTTTTATATAAAAGTAAACATCTTTTGCAGCTCCAAGATGTTTGGGTTTTGTTGGGGAAGTACTATTTTCATGTTCAGACAGAGGAATGTCTATTTTTACACTACAGCCAGACAAGACTTAACCATTGAGCCAAATGGGTAGGTGTGTTTTCAAACTATGTCTTTATTTCACTAAAAAGAAGAAGGAAAGGGACAAATTCACCTTTTGACCAAGGAAAGAAAATATTCAGCCTTCCGGTTCCTTCAGCAATTGATATATATTTTTTTTTTTACATGAATTACATTTCTTGATCACATCAGCAAACACCAATTTATATAAAATAGTGTCTTTTCTATGCAAAATATCCACGTGGTCACTGCAAAGGCATTAATTGGATCCCATCTAAGCAGAATTATGAAATTTCTTTTTTATTTCTGTTGACCTTTTAATCAGTTATAGTTTTCAAAATTACATACATATCATCAGACTCCTTTTTGTTTTTGACTGTTCTTTGAGGGTGAGCATGAGCTAAGAATTATGTATAGTACCATAGGGTCACTCTCTGACAACTAGTCAATCCCAAAGGAAATCAACCCTGAATATTCATTGGAAGGACTGATGCTGAAACTGAAGCTCCAATACTTTGGCCACTTGATGTAAAGGGCTGACTCATTGGAAAAGACCCTGATGCTGGGAAAGATTGAAGGCAAAAGGAGAAGATGGCAACAGAGGATGAGATGGTTGGATGGCATCACTGACTCAATGGACATGAATCTGAGCAAACTCTGGGAGATAGTGAAGGACAGAGGAGCCTGGCATGCTGCAGTCCATAGAATCCCAAAGAGTTGGACATGACTTAGTGACTGAACAGCAATAACAATAGCAACTAGTCTCCACTGGAGGGATTTTTCATTTAGCAAAGTCTGGAGACATTTTTCATTTTCATGACTGGGAAGGCACTAATAGAAATCTTAGTGCAACTTTGCATCAGCCAGGGATGTTATTAAACATTCTACAATGCCAAAGATAGGATCCCTCTACCCCCAACATCCCAACAAAGGATTTTCCTGTCCAAAATGTTTGTTGTACTGAGGTTGCAAAACCCTGCCCTATAACATGGTTAGTGTTTTCCTTTTTCCTTCCCAAGCCATTTGCTTTCTTGTTGCCTTGGTGATGTCATCATATGCAACTTAGGTTAATAACAGCTGCATATCTCGTCCTTCCCTGGGAGGAAGTAATGACCATAAAATGCTGTAAACCATTCAAACACTAAAAATCCCTAACAATGAGAATTATTACTCTTTGTTAAGAGAGAGAATTACTTGTCTCCAGATTTTGTGGCTCTATTGCTTCAGGACTTCTTAAAAAAGTTTAAATAATTTAGAGACACTTAAAATCTCTATGTCTGTTGTCCCTTTGTGGGGTCACAGAGAGAAGGTCACAGGACACAGAGTGCAGAAATCCATGGAAGAAACCCACAGCTAGAGTGCTTGTGTTTTTCGGACTCTCAGTGGCTGCTCTGTCCCAGCGTTTTCCTTCCTCTCTGTCCTCATTCCAGGCCCCTTTCTTTCCCTGAAGGATAGCTTTCTTCCAACCTCTCATCCCTTCTCCCTTAATTCAGTGGTTATTTCATCAACTATCTTCTGTTACTCAAGCATTCCCTTGAGGTCTCAGCCTTCACTCAAGAAGCTTGCCGGCACTTTTTCCTGAACAAATATAGTGTCCTTACAAGACAAATTTAGATAAAGAAACTCTTCTTTGTCTTAATGTAAATGTTTTCCCTTGAATGTATATTAGTTTGATCCCATCTCATCCTTTCTATTCAAGTGATGGGTAAATAGCGAATTGCACAAAAAATGAAAACCAGAGAAAAGAATCTCTTCACTTAAATATTAACTTGGGGCTGAAAAGAGAAGTTTGTGGCTTTAAACCTTATGGCTCAGACAGTAAAGAATCTGCCTGCAATGCAAGAGACCTGGGTTCAATCCCTGGGTCAGGAAGATCCCCTGGAGAAGGGAGTAGCTGTCCACTCCAGTATTTTTGCCTGGAGAATCCCATGGACAGAGGAGCCTGGCAGGCTACAGTCCATGGGGTTGCAAAGAGTCAGATACCACTGAGTGACTAACACTTTCACTTTCTAATGTCTACAAAATCTAAATTGTCAAGTTTCTATTTGAAGAAATCATGTTTGCTTGTTAATCTTTTTTATTTTCTTTCTTTTAATTAAAAAAAAATTTTTTTTTTAAGCTTTGGCTGGGCCTTCACAGCAGTGCACAGGATTCTCTAGTTGTAGCATGCAGGCAATCCATAGCATGCAGTATCTTAGTTCACCAACCATGGTTTGAACCTGTGTCCCCTGTATTGAAAGGTGGATTCTTAATCATTGGACCAAGAAGGAAGTCCTTGTTTGTTTGTTAATTTTCTAGAGGTCTTAGGTTCATTGGGACATAGAACACGCATGGTAACAGTGGCTTCTACATGAATGGAGATCAAACTTGAAGGGTTGGAACCTTCTAGCTTCAACATACAGAACATCTTCTCAAAGAGTTATGCAGACTAAAAGAATATATTTTAAGATGGACTTATGTGCCTTATGTACCAGGCTTCCCTGGTAGCTCAGACGATAAAGAATCTGCCTGCAAGGCAGGAGACCCAGGTTTGATCCCTGGGTTGGGAAGATCCCCTGGAGAAGGGAATGGCAACCCACTTCAGTTTTCTTGCCTAGAGAAATCCATGGACTGAGGGGCCGGGCGGGCTTTAGTCCATGGGGTCACAAAGAGTCAGACACGACTGAATGACTAACACTTACACTTATGTGCCTTTCTAGTTAAGTTGCCTAAAAGTTTTTAAGGGAGATTAGTGACTAGCATCCAGTACAAGGCTCTTTCCTAGCAAACTGGAAACACTTTGGATGTGGAAATTGCATTGGTAATGTCATTGGCCCTCCCACTCTGTTATTTTTTAGGTTTTTATATGTTTCCTTGAAAAAGGATGTATGGATATGAGAGTTGAACCGTAAAGAAAGCTAAGTGTCAAAGAATTGATGCTTTTGAACGGTGATGTTGGAGAAGACTCTTGAGAGTCCCTTGGACAGCAAGGAGATCAAATCAGTCCATCCTAAAGGAAATCAGTCTGAATATTCATTGAAAGGACTGATGCTGAAGCTGAAGCTCCAATACTTTGGCCACCTGATGCGAAGAACTGACTCATTGGAAAAGACCCCAATGCTGGCAAAGATTGAAGACAGAAGGATAAAGGGATGACAGAGGATGAGATGGTTGGATAGCATCATCAACTCAGTGGACATGGGTTTGAACTCACAGGGAGTTGGTGATAGACAGGGAAGCCTGGTGCACCGCAGTCCATGGGGTTGCAAAGAGCTGGACATGACTGAGTGACTGATCTGAAGTAAACTTGAAAAAGGAGAAATCTTCTGTCTAGATCAATTAAATTCAAGAGGAAATGGGATTTACTTTCTATTTGCATTCATTTCACATCTAGATTTCTGGTGTTGGCCTGCAAGGTCCAGAGGCTATGATGACCATGGTCTCGTTGACCTCATCTAGGGCTCCTCTCCCCTCACAGGATCACTCTGCTTTGGAATGCAGGCCTCCTCACTGCTTTTTAAACCCTTCAGACACACTCTGACCCAGGGCCTTTGTACTTGCTCTTTCTCAAGCCTGGAATGTTCCTTTCTTGCTTATCCACTTGGCTCATTCTCTGACAACCTCAAGTCCTTGCTGCAGTTTCTCCTCCAGGAGAGCTCTTCTGAATTCTTTATTTAATATCAAAAACCACACCTTTAATTTCACCCCTCAGCTGTCTCGATCCTTCTCTCCTCTCCTGCTCAACATCTGTCCATTTTTACACAACAGTTACAAACTTTTAACGAGCTAAATAATCACTCTTTTTTTTTTGGCTGTACCACGTGGCATGTGGGATCTTAGTTCCCCAACCACGATTGAACCCATGCCCCCTGCAGTGGAAGTACGGTGGCATCTTAACCAGTGGACAGCCAGGGAAGTCCAGTAATTTATTTATTTATGATGCAATGTGTTTATTTTTGGTCTGCCTCTGCTGGAATGTAAATTTCTCAAGGGCTGAGATTTTTGTTCTGCTCACTAGTGGGTCTCAAGAGCCTAGATCTGTGCCCAGCTCACAGTAGCCATGTCTTTCATATTTGATGAATAAAAGAGTGGGTTGGTTAAAATATAGCTAGGTACAGAGTTGTAGTTAGGGCAGGGGCTTAATGAGGAACTTCTGAGTGTCAAGAGGGCAGCTCAAAGACACTCTGAAAACAAGGACAGAAGGAAGACAGAGACGGAGCAGAGCGGTGATATATATTGCACTGCATGAATTTTCCGAGGGTTGATTTTGATGGGTATCTGAGATGCAGGAAAATGCTTGGATATTTTTGCAAGAAATTGCAATGGTGTGGCTGAAAAATTTCCTGTCACTCACTGAATCTCTCATACCTTCCACATCTCTACACCCAACCTCCTTGCTCATACCTGCAGCAGGCCATCTGGTTTTATTTTTATCATCAGACAAAGATGACAAACTCAAGATATCCCTGGATATGACCTCAAATATCTCTCAGGCCCACAATGAGACAAAACAACTTCATCTTTACCAGACACAAGACAAAGATGACTCATCAGACAAAACAAATCTAGTGTTGCAGACCCACCTGTTCACTCTTGGGAGGCTGTTTGAACTTCATATCCCAGTGTGCACTGGCTGAATTAGAAGGCAGGAGGGAAAGATTAGTAGAAGACAATAAGGTTACATTAGTTTATGCGTTCTTCCCCAGGACAGGGGTGCTCCTAGGGAGCACAGCTCTGAGCCTGAGCTCTGGATTAGTCTGGGGGACAGGAATTAGACTGCCAGGGTTTAAATCTTGGATCCATTATTATTAGTGCCATGAGGCATGTGGGATCTTAGTTCTCCAACCAGGGTTCAAACCGGTGCCCCTGCTTTGGAAGCACGGAGTCACAACCACTGGACCACCGAAGAAGTCCTGTGGCTCCATTATTTGAGAGCTGTGTGACTTAGGAAAGTTATTAACCTTTTTAATCTCAGTTTTGCCACTGTGAATAATACCAAGAGATTATACGAGGCTAGAATGAGCTAATAAATATGCAAAGTATCTATCATGGTGCCTTAATAAAGGGTAGCTCTTAGGTACGTATACTATAGGCAGCCATTAAAATTAAAATTCTGGCTTTGTTACTTACTTGCTATGCAACTTGGGACAAGATGCTTCACCTTACTTTGCTTCTGCTTCATTTTCAAGAGGCAAATTACTGCAAAGGACTTTTATAAGGATCCAACAAAATGGCCTAGACAAATAAGTTAGGGAAAACCTGACATATAGCAAGTGTGCCATAAAAGACATCTTCTCTAATTTGACACTACAATTACTACTATTACTATTATTGTAACCACTGCATCTACCTTTGTTTTATTACTAGGCAATGTGACAAGTTTGGAGAAAAGAAAAAACCCATAAACTTTACTCTTTAACAGTCTTCTGCTTATAGTTTTAAAAAACTTTCTTGCTCTTTCCTATCCATTTATATATTTTTTTGTTTATCAATGAAGAGCAATCACTTACCAACAGAAATTAGTGAATGTTAGCAAGACGTTAGAGGAAGAGGATGCACTTCATATTCTTGACTCTAGAAGCAGTCTTGAAATGCCTTGGGTTGTCATTTGAATAGCATCTTTGAGGGCAGAAGTTCCTGTTTTCCAGGTCATTTCCTTTGGACTGGGACTTGGTGACATACTGGAAATAATGAAAGGGATGGGGAGCTGGTTATAATTGAGGAATCACTAGTCATTGCAAGAGAGATGATGAGTTGTCTACAAATATCTATTCTGCCCCTTTTCCTTTAATATTAAAACTCCTGAGTCATAGCTGGAGACTCTGCTTTTCGGCTGGAGACTCTATTTTCAAAATTCACCTGCAGGCAGCTGTGCCCTTATGACTAAGTTCTTGACAATGGAATGGCAGCAGAAGTGATAGTGTGCCAGTTCCAGGCCATACCCCTTCAAGAAATGGCTATTGCACACTTTGGGCTTCCTTGGTGGCTGAGACGGTAAAGAATGTGCCTGGACGTGACGCAGCGGCTGAACAACAAGAAAGCGAGGAGAGGAGGAAATGCTTTAATTAGAGTAGTTCCACTTTTATCTGTTTATACCTCTGGGAAGATTTCTTATAGAGAGTTTCTGGGATAAAGTTTGAAAACCACTTCTGAAAGTTTACAGAAATTTCTTGAGACACTAAAAATCAAATCGTGTACAATAATTTAGTTTTTAATAAAATAAGTAGGTATGCTTTATTTAAATTTTTTTTCTTTTTTGGACACCTGGACCAGGGATCGAACCTATGACCCCGGCAGTGGAAGTTCAGAGTCCTAACCACTAGACCACTAAGGAATTCCCAGTAGCTGTGCTTTAGAAGGCAGTTTGAATTATTATTTATGGTAACAAATGGTTACAACTTCCAAGGGAGGTGGTTACAAATAGCCTCATATTTTAGACATGGCATCAGAATTTGTATGTTATGAAATTACAGATGCTGATGGCAACCATAACTAGTATCCTGCTTGTTGCATTGCAGGGAAATAAAACTGTTGGTGGAGTCTTCCTCGAAGTTGTTTAAAACCAGCCGCTAGCTGGTAGAGCAGTGATTTTTTAATCTGAGATCCAGTTATGCAAGACAAAGCAGCTGCAAAACTACTTAGCTTAACCTAGTACAGGATTTGTTGCCAATACAAACGGCAGTCTCTAAACATTCCAGACGTCTTCGTACACTTCCATGAAATGTTGCCCCCACTCACGTGTGCTGGATAGCAGGGCAGTCTGAGGTGGTAGTTAACCGCCGTGTGTAGAAATATTTCTTACAGCATCTGTGGGGGGATCACTTTACTGATAGGATCTGACCAGGTGCGGTTTGGACCCTTCACCCTCCCCGACCAACATGTCTACCCAGAGCCCAATACGTCTTTGCTTCTGGTGACCGATGCCTGATTACTGCTGTGGTGCTTAGACGGGGCCTCTGAGTAATTACAGAGTTGGCCTGTGGTTGTCTTCCAGGAAATGGCAAGTACCACTTGCCTGGCTGTGTCCCGGCAGACTCCTCTTGGGGACAACAGGAAACGCATGCCATGTAAGGACATCCTGCAGCAGCAGCTGCTTCTCCGTGGACAGCTGGAAGTCAGCCGAGCGTGTGTCCATCAGAGGCTTATCAGGAAGAAAACTGTGCATATCTAGTGATCTTCCAAAAGGACCTACGTGAACTTTCACGCCAGAATTTGGATACTTGCTTTTGACCTTCCTGTATGTACAATGACCCCGAGAATGTTTGTGCAGCTAACTTTTTGAGCACTGTTGCCTTAGGGCCAAGTCTCCTGGGAAGGTTCTCAGTTTCTCTGTTTTCATCATTTATTTGGGAGAACAGGAGCTTTATTAATTTGCGGCCCCAAATGGCTTTAAAATACATAAGTCAGTTCCCAAAATTCAACTTAACCAGCTGAAGAAATTCAGTGCTCCGAGCTCTTAAATGTAGACTCTTTGTGACCCCATGGTCTATATAGTCCATGGAATTCTCCAGGCTACTGGAGTAGGTAGCCTTTTTCTTCTCCAGGGGATCTTCCCAACCCAGGGATCGAACCCAGGTCTCCCATATTGCAGGTGGATTCTTTAACAGCTGAGCCACAAGGGAAGCCCATTAAATGTAGATAGGTAACGTGAAATTGGAGCAGAAGAGGAAGAATGTTGTTTGATGTGGGGGGAGCTCTTCTCAGGTGTCCTCACTGGCTATTGCTCTTGGCTGCTTGGTCCACTCTCCTGCCACAAGAGGAATTTAATACAGTGCTGTCATGTGAAGGGAGGCCATAGTAGGAACAGCCTTGGAACCCTGGAGTACTGTGTGGCTCTTAAAAATAATAAATTAGATAGAATCCAAATGATTTCTAGCAATTTCCACAATTTATTTATTTTTGTGTGAACCATTTATAAAGTCTTTATTGAATTTGTTACAATGCTGTTTCTGTCTTATGTTTTGTTTTTTCTTGACCAGGAGACATGTGGGATCTTAGTTCCCTATGTACGTGTAGGCTAAATTGCTTCAGGTCTAGTCCAACTCTTTGTGACCCTGTGGACCGTAACTCGCCAGGCTCCTCTGTCCATGGGATTCTCCAGGCAAGAATACTAGAATGGGTAGCCATTCCCTTCTCCAGGGGATCTTCCAGACCCAGGGATGGAACCTGTGTCTCTTATATCTCCTGCAATGGCAGATGGGTTCTTTACCACTAGTGCCACCTGGGAAGCTCTTAACTCCCCAAACGGGGATCCAACCTGCACTCCCTGCATTGGAACGTGAAGTCTTAACCACTGGACCACCAGGGAAGTCCCAACACAATTTATTGAGCGAGATAAGTGAAAGTGTTAGTTGCTCAACTCTTTGAGACCCTATGGACTGTAACCTGCCAAGCTCCTCTGTCCATGGAATTCTCCAGGCAAGAAAACTGGAGTGGGTAGCCATACCCTTCTGCAGGGGATCTTCCCAACCCGGGGCCTGAACCCAGGTCTCCTGCATTGTAAGCAAGATGCTAAATGGAGCCTTAGTGTTGGTTTCTCCTGCTTGCGGTTTGTACATTTGGTAAGGGCAGTGGCTACGTCAGTCTTAGTGAATAGGACTCTACACTGGGCACATGCATAGCCTTTCTCCCTGACATAAAGCCACTCCACTCACTTGCCCACAGTGCTGGCAGTAGGTGTGGTGGCAGAGAATGACAATCGTTGTGATTGGCCAGGAAATGGCTCAGCATTTTGTCTGCTTGGTTGTTTGAAGCCTCTTCTACATTGGTGCTGTTGGGTGGGTGTTATGAAGCTCTTCATACTTCATGGTTGTTCTCTCATGTCCAGCGATATATCTGTTTCCTGGACTTTCTTTTTCCCTGATAGTCTAATCTTTCTGAGGCCTTGTAGTGGATTTAACAGATTCCTTCAAAAATTCATGTTTACCTAGAACCTTAGAATGTGATCTGATTTGAAAATAGTATCTTTGTAGATGTAACTAGTTAAAAATCTTGAGATGACATCAGGGTGGGCCCTAAGGCAATGACTGGTGCTCTTATTAAGGAGAGGACACTCAGAGGTACATAGAGAAGGTGATGTCATAATAAAGGCAGAAACTGGAGTGATGAGTCTGAAGCCAAAGAATGCCAGAGATTCCTGGCAGTTACCAGAAGCCAGGAGAGAGGCGTGGGATGGTTTCTTCTTCAGAGCCTCCAAAGGAACCGACCCTGATGATACCTTGATTTCAGACTTCTGGCCACCTTAACTATGAAGAAATATGTCTAAAAAAAGCCACCCAATTTGTGGCAATTTGTATGGCAGCTCCAGGAAACTAACATGGTCCCTGACCAGCGGGCCAAGCATCTGCCACTGACTGTGGGTCCTGTATATTCTAACCTTCACTGCTTCTTTCTTCACCGAAAGTGGATGTTCAGGTCTACAGTCTGAAGGAGATTTTCCTTATTATTATCTTTTAAGGCTACCCCTTGAATATTTATAAGAGCAGATTTCTCTCATAAAATAAATTTCACATATTAAACTGAAAATTTTTGTGTATTGAAAGATATCTTTAAGAAAGTGAAAAAGAAAAATAGAAACAAAATAATTGCAACACCTTGGCAAAGAATTGATAGTAAATATATATAAGGGAGGGCTTCCCTGGTGGCTCAGCAGTAAGGAATCTGCCTGCAGTGAAGGTGACTCAGGTTCGATCCCTGGGTTGAGAAGATTTCCTGGAGGAGGAAATGGTAATCTACTCCAGCATTCTTGCCTGGAAAATCCCATAGACAAAGGAGCCTGGTGAGCTACAGTCCGTGGGGTAGCAAAGAGTTGGACACAATTTAGGACTGAGCATGCATGCATATGAAAGGGACATCTACAGCCTAAAAAGAAGACTGCAATGAGATACAATTTTAAACCCAATTCATTTGTAAATTGAAGACATCTAATATCATTTAATATTGGAGAGAATGTGCCTGAATAGCCTAGCTTATACTTTGCTGGTCGGTAGTGTAAATTGGTTCGACTACTTCAGAAAATAATTCGGCATTATCTTTTATTTATTTATTTATTTTTGGCATTATCTTTTAAAGTTGGAGATTCATATAACCAATGATGAATAACTTTACTCCAGGATATATACCCCAAAGAAATTCTTGCACATATATTAGGAGACACACTCACAAGAGTGTTCACAGAAGCATTCTATTTGAAATAGCAAAAACTAAGGAAAATCCCTACACCCAGCGATAGAACTGATAATTAGTGGTATGTTCAGACAGTGAAATATTTTACTCCAAAAGAAAGTGAATGTAAATGTATCCGAGGAATATAATTTGAGTAAAAAGTAAACCACTGAAGATTAGATATAACCACAATATCTGGTATTTTTTTTTAAAGTTATGACTAGAACTACCCAAAGTTATTTTAAGAAATATCTGTGTTGTGGTGAAACTGTCCTTCTAAAAGGCTAGGGGAATAATAGAAGTTGCCAGATTGTGACCTGCAGTGCAGAGAGGCAGGGTACAGGAAAGGAAAGAGAACTTAAGTGTCTGTTAGAAATGATGAATGCTCTCATTTTCATGTTAGTAGTATTAATACATATGTGTGCTTAGTGCTTAGCTGCTCAGTTGTGTCTGACTCTTTGTGACCCCATGGACTATAGCCTGCCAGGCTCCTTTGTCCATGGGGATTCTCCAGGCAAGAATACTGGAGTGGGTTGCCATGCCCTCCTCCAGGGGATCTTCCCAACCCTGGAATCAAACACAGATCTCCCACATTACAGGTGGATTCTTTACCATCTGAGCCACCAGGGAAGCCCAGGAATACTGGAATGAGTAGCCTATCCCTTCTCCAGGGGATTTTCCCGACCCAGGAATTGAATCTGGGTCTCCTGCATTGCAGGCAGATTCTTCACCAGCTGAGCTACTAGGGAAGCCCATTAATACGTATACAGGCATTTATTGTTTGACAAGCAAACATGTAAGTAAGTTAAAAAAAAAAGGCCATGCCTGGTCCAAGGTCATGTCCTGTGCCATGGATCAAGGATCACGATTTAACAAGTGTCATGCACCTACTGTTGGAGACACAACAACTGGGCTTTTGAGTGTGCAGAAATAGTCCTGGTTGATCAGTATCGGGAGCAACAAGAGCCTGGCACCTGGAACAAGATGAAGTCTGAAAGAGAAGGGGAAAGAAGTTCCAAGAAAGTCACAAACATGGTCTGAAGAGAAAGTCTTGTGAGAAATTCCCTGTGGGGGATTTCCCAGGAGCTTGGAAAATAGAGATGTTAAGAGGTCCCTTTTAAGTGGTTTCCTGTTCTGAGCTCTGGTGTAGATAACCTCCATTAGCTCAAGTCCACAATAAAATCTGCTATATAGACATGATACATAACAACAGTAAAAGTCCTCATTCACTCACTTATTCATTACACACACATTTATTGAGTTCCTACTGCCTGGCATACAGCATAGGGATATAGCAGCAAACAAACCAAGTCTCTGTCTTCATGAAGCCACTGTATATAATTTTTAAGCTGATGATAAATTCTAGGATAAAAATGAAGTAAAGAAGAGGGAGAGCTGGCTATGGGGTGATTTTTTAAAAAATTGGCTGCATTAGGTCTTATTTACTACACATGGGATCTTTGTTGAGGCATGCAGAATTAAATTTTGAAGGTCTTCTAAGCTCATGATAATCAGTTCACGAATGCTGGAAGAAAAGATGATTCACTGCTGTCCGAACTAAAGGGCAGCAGGTTCTTAGTGAAAACAGTCCGGGTGAGTTGATGACTAAGTCTAAATGCCGCGTAGAATATGTCCTTTTATTTTTAGAGCCTCCAGGAAACAAAGACATCCAGGTATAAGCACATTATAAGCATCAGTGGGCTTTGCCAGACAGCATCACTTAAGCATTTTATTTTGAGTAGAAAGAACTCGGTCTTTGTGCCTTACAAATGTCACACCGTTCCCTTTCCTACCACGTTCTTTCGTCTGCGGTTATTACTTCCTTCTCAAGCACACAGATGGAAACTGTTGCTTACATGGAAGGAAACCTTTCCAAACTCCTATTTCCTTTCCTTACCACTTTGCATAGTAAAACAATAATTTTTTTTTAGTCTCAAGTTTCCTTTCCTCTTTCTACAGCTATTTTAGTATTTCCAGGATTTGAAAACACACACACACACACACACACACCCCACAATTACCATCCCTTGAAAAAAAAAATTGGGGGAGCTCATAATTTCTATATCTTGAATTTTCCCCCACAGGTCCAATAATAAAGTTATCCCTAAGATATAAGTAAGGTAGGCTGTTTATAAATAGTTAAACACATAAGAAATGGGTCCTGTGGGGGGCAGTGTAGATCCTGTAACTACGAAACGAAATAGAAGTAACTGAAACCATTAACCTGGTGGTGCAGGCTCACACATTCCATCCTATTAAAACAATGCTGATTGGGACCTGTGGTTGCCAAGGGGGTGGGAAAGGAATAGAACGGGAGTTTGGGGTGAGCAGATGCATACTATTATAAATAAAGTGGATAAACAATAAGGTCTACTGTATAGCACAGGGAGCTATATTTAATATTCTGTGATAAGCCATATGGAAAAGAATATAAAAAAGGATATATGCATAACTGAATCACTTAGGCATACAGAAGAAATTAACACAACATTGTAAATCAACTATACTTCAATAAAGCAAGCAAAACAGTATAATGTTGATAATCAGCCAGTTTCCATCTGTTGAGAATATTCTGAATAAGCACTCTAAATTGACCTAATCAATCATGCCGAAATAAAGCTGTTAAAAAATGTTGAGGAAAAAAAAGCCAGTGCTGATTGGGATTCACTAAACTGATACCATAGCCCATAATCAGCGATGACCCACCCTTTGTAAAGTGCCCAAAGCATGACACCCCTGGCCTCACAGGACGGCAACTCTCAACCTGGGCTGAGTTACCTCTTGTTGTTTAGTCACTCAGTCTGTCCGACTCTTGTGACCCCAGGGACTGTAGCTCTCCAGGCTCCTCTGTCCATGGGATTCTCAAGGCAAGAACACTGGCGCTAGTTACCATTTCTTTCTCCAGGGGATCTTCCCAACCCAGGGGTTGAACCCATGCCTCCTGCATGTCCTGCATTGCAGGCAGATTCTCTACCACTGAGCCTCCAGTGAAGGCCAGGTGGTGTGGAGCCTGAAGCTTGTAAAATTTTAGACTTCTTTTTAAGAAAAATAATACAAAATTAGGTAAGTTTTTCTCCACAGAATCAGAAAAGCATAACAAATTTTTAAAAGTTGACAAATCTCACAAACATGAAAAAAGCCATTAAAATATGTTTATTAATTCCCTTGTGTGGCTCTCTGAAACTGAAATGAAACATTTAAATTGCTGTCTGTGTTAGTTTTCCAGGGCTGTCATAACAAAACATCACAGATGGGGTAGCTTAAACAACAGAAATTTATTTTCTCATATTTCTGCAGGCTGTAAGTCCAAGATTAAGGTGTTGGCAGGCTTGGCTTCTCCTGAGGCATTTCCTCTTGGCCTGTAGACGGCTGCCTTCCTGCTGCGTCTTCCCAAGGTGGCCCCTTGGTCTTTGTCGTCTGTGTCCTAATCGCCTCTTCTTATTAGGACACCAGGCAGGTTGAGTTGGGGCTCTTCCCAGTGACCCTATTTTAACTTAATCACCTCTTTAAAGGCTCTACCTCCAAATGTAGTCATATTCTGCAGTAGTGGGTGTTAGGATTTCAACATATTGAGAGGGTAACAGGCAGGAAGGCCAGGGGTCTCCAAATGGAGGAAACAGGCTGCAAGGGTCAGACATTTTTTCTCTCTCCTGAAGTGGCAGGAGGAAACAAATTCCAAGTGTCAGGTTTTTTTTTTTTCCTTCTCTATACAAAATTAAAAGGAGATTTCTCTTGAAAGTCTGTGTTGCCATGATGACACCTGTTTCCACTTGAACTTAACTCCTTTCAAACCTTGAGCTAACCACTGCGGTTTTTCTTCCGGAATTGTTTTTCTTAAGCTATGTTAATGAAACTGTGTATTTGCCTTGGACTTGGCCTTTCTTCAAAATCGTTCCACCTGAGACTAACATTTTTTATTTTCTCAAACCTTGGGCGGATAATAGCTTAATAAATCAGTATTCATATCAAATGTTTTATGGCTGCGGGATGATACACCTCATGCCATCCTATCTCAAAAATGCATATTGTGGCAGAGGGGCCTGGTGAAACTCTGTCAGCCTTGAGGTATCTCTCTTATCTGATTAATAACTTTCTAACAGACAAAACATCTGGCTAAAGACTAGCAGGAGGGCACTCTTTCTGCCCCCTTCTAATGTCCATGTCAGAAACTTACTCTCTTTTATACTTTAATAAAACTTTATTACACAAAAGCTCTGAGAGATGAAGCCTTGTCACTGGCCCCAGATTGAATTTCTCTCCACCAGAGGCCAAGAATCCCGGTGTCTTTCATGGCTCAGCAACAACCTTCCAATGTAAATTTTGGTGGTGATTAAGTCTTTCATTCATGTCGACTCTTTTGCGACCCCATGGACTATAGCCTATCAGGCTTCTCTGTCCAAGGGATTTTCCAGGTAAGAATACTGGAGTGGGTTTCCGTTTCCTTCTCCAGGGGATCTTCCTGACTCAGGGATTGAACCCACATCTCCATGTCTCCTGTGTTGCAAGTGGATTCTTTATCACTGAGTCACCAGGAAAGTCTTATATGAATTTTAAAAGGACACATTTCAACCTAAAATACTGTCGAATCTAGGAAAACATCTCTCATGTTTCTTTCATTTATGACCATAAAGATTTCAGTTCATCAAAAATGTGCCTATGCAGTGATTGATTGTAAATACTCTGAATAGGTGACACATGAATAAGTTTGATGTCCACCTCCTCATTATATTTACTGTATATCTTTGTAGATGTCAAATCAGCAAAAACAAAATCTAAAACATTCTTCAATAATTCACCTTTCTTTATTATTTAGATTTTTCAAGTAATCTAAACACCTACTAGCTACTTCTATTTTAAATTTATCACTTTTTCTTAATTGTTGTTTTTGGTATGATCTGAAAAAGATTTTACAGTTAATCTAATCAAAGAGATGGCAAGAATACACAGAAGAACTGTACAAAAAAGATCTTCATGACCCAGATAATCACGATGGTGTGATCACTGACCTAGAGCCAGACATCCTGGAATGTGAAGTCAAGTGGGCCTTAGAAAGCATCACTACGAACAAAGCTAGTGAAGGTGATGGAATTCCAGTTGAGCTATTCCAAATCCTGAAAGATGATGCTGTGAAAGTGCTGCACTCAATATGCCAGCAAATTTGGAAAACTCAGCAGTGGCCACAGGACTGGAAAAGGTCAGTCTTCATTCCAATCCCAAAGAAAGGCAATGCCAAAGAATGCTCAAACTACCGCACAATTGCACTCATCTCACACGCTAGTAAAGTCATGCTCAAAATTCTCCAAACCAGGCTTCAGCAATATGTGAACCATAAACTTCCTGATGTTCAAGCTGGTTTTAGAAAAGGCAGAGGAACCAGAGATCAAATTGCCAACATCCGCTGGATCATAGAAAAAGCAAGAGAGTTCCAGAAAAGCATCTATTTCTGCTTTATTGACTATGCCAAAGCCTTTGACTGTGTGGATCACAATAAACTGTGGAAAATTCTGAAAGAGATGGGAATACCAGACCACCTGGTCTGCCTCTTGAGAAATTTGTATGCAGGTCAGGAAGCAACAGTTAGAATTGGACATGGAACAATAGACTGGTTCCAAATAGGAAAAGGAGTTTGTCAAGGCTGTATATTGTCACCCTGTTTATTTAACTTCTATGCAGAGTACATCATGAGAAATGCTGGACTGGAAGAAACACAAGCTGGAATCAAGATTGCTGGGAGAAATATCAATAACCTCAGATATGCAGATGACACCACCCTTATGGCAGAAAGTGAAGAGGAACTCAAAAGCCTCTTGATGAAAGTGAAAGAGGAGAGTAAAAAAGTTGGCTTAAAGCTCAACATTCAGAAAACGAAGATCATGGCATCTGGTCCCATCACTTCATGGCAAATAGATGGGGAAACAGTGGAAACAGTGTCAGACTTTATTTTTCTGGCCTCCAAAATCACTACAGATGGTGACTGCAGCCATGAAATTAAAAGACGCTTACTCCTTGGAAGGAAAGTTATGACCAACCTAAATAGCATATTCAAAAGCAGAGACATTACTTTGACAACAAAGATTCATCTAGTCAAGGCTATGGTTTTTCCTGTGGTCATGTATGGATGTGAGAGTTGGATTGTGAAGAAGGCTGAGGCCGAAGAATTGAAGCTTTTAAACTTTGGAGAAGACTCTTAGAGTCCCTTGGACTGCAAGGAGATTCAACCAGTCGATTCTGAAGGAGATCAGCCCTGGGATTTCTTTGGAAGAAATGATGCTAAAGCTGAAACTCCAGTACTTTGGCCACCTCATGTGAAGAGCTGACTCATTGGAAAAGACTCTGATGATTGGGGGCAAGAGGAGAAGGGGATGACAGAGGATGAGATGGCTGGATTGCATCACTGACTCGATGGACGTGAGTCTGAGTGAACTCCGGGAGTTGGTGACGGACAGGGAGGCCTGGCGTGCTGTGATTCATGGGGTCCCAAAGAGTCGGACATGACTGAGGGACTGATCTGATCTGATCTGAATCTTGAGATTAGATTAAGCTCAATTTATTTTATTCTCATCCTAACTGCTTTTGCAAAGAAGTAAACTGTTAACATTTTTATTTATTTTAAATGTAGATACTTATCTTAACTTTTCCTATCTATTAAACACATTCACATTATAAAAGAAGCTATGCTTTATATAAAAATCAACTCAGGGGTTTGTAATTTCTCACTTAAAACAAAAAGCTAAACTTCCGGCCAAGTTGCAGTTGAAATTTAGTATGCCATTCTCATAAAAAAGAAAAAATAATGTCTGAGTCTTTATAACTGTGTATATACTGCATCACTGAGTATACTATTGACAGAGGTGAACTTCTGCTTTGACAAGGTGTAGATGAGAACTGATTCCTTCACTGCTTTTTTGCATGTCTGATGTTGGAATCAATTTTGCAGGCTAAGTCTTGTCTCCATAGATTTCAAACCTGTTTCTCATTAACAACCCACGTGCTTCTGGTGCCAATTGCAATGTGAGAGGTTCATTTCTTGAACTGGCTGTATCCTTCCAACCTCACCATGCCAGGTGAGTTGGCACAGTGCATGTACGGTAAGGGTGGCTCAGTGGTAAAGAATCCACCTGCCAGTGCCTGCCAGTGCAGGAGATGTTGGTTTGATCTCTGGGTAGGGAAGAGCCCCTGGAGAAGGAAATGGCAACCCACCACAGTATGCTTGCCTGGGAAATCCCATGGACAGAGGAGCTGGCAGGCTGCAAGACCATGGAGTCCTAACAGCTGGACACAACTTGGCGACTAAGCAATAACAACAACAACAATGGTGAGGGTGTCCCAGGAAGCGGTTTCTACACTGGGAGAGCTGGCAGCAACTTCACTGAATATGGAACTGACCGTGAACAGAAGGTATCTTCATTTCACCCCAGAAGTGCCTGTGGCAACAGCATTGAACATAAGGGAAAGTCAGGGAGGAGGAAGACAGAACTCTTCACTAATTGTGGGTAAAATATCTTACTTTTATAGATTTCATAAAATCATATAACATGTGAATATATTTCAGAGTTCTGGAAGAGGCGGTACACGAGAGGGCCCTGAATCTTCAGCTTCATTGTCCTCATGAAATTCTGATGCTGGTGGAGCATCCAGGGGCTCTACAGTCCCCTCCTAGAGGGAACATGTCATTTACGATCCCACCCAGTAGACTGATTCCCCAGTGCTTGTCTTCAAGTCAGTGCTGGTCCATGACAAAGGTTTCAGTAATAGAAGGTGAAATGAAAAAGATAAAAGACAATATGATATATGCATACCATATAAAGGTGTCAGCTAATCTCTTTTGAGAAAGAAAGATGATCATTTAAAAAAATTTATTTCTTTGGCTGCACCATTTATTGGTTGTAGCATGTGGGATCGAGTACCTTGACTAAGGATTGATTTGGGCCCCCTGCATTGGGACTCTTAGCCACTGGACCACCAGGAAACTCCCAAGATGATAATCTTTAAATGTAATCTTTCCTATTAATTTGATATTAAAATATCCTTCCTTATTTGAAATAATGGTAACAGTAGAGAGTAAAATATAAAGTTTGAAACCTTATGTCAGGCCCTCTACTTTCTGGCTATGCTATGATGGCTTCCTTCATTTTTAGCATGTATGGAGAGGGGACAGAGAAAATGAAAGATTGCAGGGGACAATTATGGCCAATATGGTTCAAAATACCTTAACATCTGGGAAATCTCAGGAAGAGAATGAATCCAGGGACTGTAGGATTTTCTCGACTCTATCATCTAATCCTGAATTCTGATAAAGTTTTCAACAGTAGGAATAGCGTATAATCATACTTTTAGGCCATTACTTTTACCAAGATTGAGGGCAGGAGAAGGGTGCAACAGAAGACGAGATGGTTGGATGGCATCAGTGACTCAATGGACATGAGTTTGAGTAAACTCCGGGAGACAGTGAAGGACAGGGAAGCCTGGCGTGCTGCAGTCCACGGGGCTGCAAGGAGTCAGACACAACTGAGCGTATGAACAACAACTCGTGTGTAGTACCAGGGGCAAAAGTCCCAAGGGCCAAAATTTGGCATGCCATACTAGCAGCATCCCACAGCAATAGCCTTCCTTCTCGTTTTAGTTATTTTCCAAATACATGAGGTCCCAAGAGACCTCCCATGCATTGCTAGCCTAGCAGCCTGAGGTACTGAATGTCATCAGATTTTCTCTTGTGCCCAATTACAGATGCACCCTGGCTGAGTGGGTAGAGGGGGAACTGGAGGAGAAGGCAGGCGCTGTAAATGGTGATTGGACCCTGCTGTGCTTGACTCTTCCCTAATTTAAAAAGCAAGCACATTTTGCTCTGGAACTGACTCATTTTCAGTTCTACTCTCACCCTTAGCCTAACTTATGGGACTCTGAAATTAAATAAAACATCTAAAAATTTGTTGCTAATACTAGAAAAGATTATTTCAGAAATTATTTTTTTAACTTTTTATTTATGTTGGAGGATAGGCAATTGCCCAGTTAAAAGACAAAGGTCTGAATAGATAATTTTCCAAGGAAGATATGCAAATGGCCAATAAGCACATGAAAAGATGCAAAATGTTATCAGGGAAGTACACACTAAAACCACAGTGAGCTACCACTAGGATAGCTGAAATCAAGCCAGATGAACTGTGTTGAGGATGTGGGGAGATTGGAACTCTCCTGCACTGCTGTGAAAGGGTGAAATGGTGTAGTCACTTTTGGAAAACAGTTTGTCCTCTAACAGTTAAACAAGAGTTTCCAGATGACCCAGGATTTCCATTTCTAGGTATATATCTAAGAAAAACATGTCTGCACAAAAACTTGTGCACAAATGCTTAGAGCAGAGTTATTTATAATAGCTAAAAAGTAGAAAGTACGCAAGTGTCCATCAATGGATTAATGAATGGATATACAAAATGTAGGATGTCCATACAATAGACTAGTAATTGACTGTAAAAGGAATGAAGGACTGATACATGCTAAAGCTAGGATGAGCCTTGGAAACATTAGTGAAGAAGCCAGTCTCAAGAGCCTACATAATAAGTGATTCAGTTCATGTGAAAGTCTGGAATAGGGAAAGCTAAGAAACAAAAGTATTAATATAGATCAGCATAGAACTGGAGGAAAAGGAAATGGCAACCCCCTCCAGTATTCTTGCCTAGAAAATCCCAGGGACAGAGGAGCCTGGTGGGCTGCTGTCTATGGGGTCACACAAAGTCGGACACGACTGAAGCGACTTAGCGTGCATGCATGCATGCTTTGGAGAAGGAAATGGCAACCCCCTCCAGTATTCTTGCCTGGAGAAGCCCAGGGACGGGGGAGCCTGGTGGGCTTACATCTACGGGGTCGCACAGAGTCGGACACGACTGATGGGACTTAGCAGCAGCAGCATAGGCAATTAACAATGCTGTGACAGTTTCAGGTGGACAGCAAAGAGACTTAGTCATACATGTACCTGTATCCATTCTCCTGGAAGCTCCCCTCCCATCCAGACTGCCAAATAACATTGAGCAGAGTTCCCTGTGCTACACATAACAACAGTAGGTCCTTGTTGTTATCCATTTTAAATATAGCACATATCAATCCCAAACTCCCTAACTTTCTCTTCACCTCACTCTCCCCTCCCTGGCAACCATAAGTTCATTCTCTAAGTCTGTGAGTCTGTTTCTGTTTTGTAAATAAGTTCATCTGCATAATTTCTTTTGAGAATATGTAAATAAGGGATGTCATATCATATTTCTCCTCTGTCTGACTTAACGTTACTCAGTATGACCATCTTTAGGTTCATCCACGTTGCTGCAAATGGCATTATTTCATTCTTTTGAATGATTAAGTCATAGGATTTTTTTTAAACACTCATGTCCTATAGGCATTCAGACTCCAGGAGAGCTCCAGTAACTTGCAAACCTCACAGTCCAAGTTTTTAAATATCACTGGTCTTTCTGCTCAGCCCAAGTCCACAAGATACACATTTCTGGCACATTTTGAGGCAGTCTGATGAATGAGCTTACAGAGCTCACAGGCAAGAATAACGTGTTATGTGCCTTCTTTGCAAGTCTCAAGGAGTTATCCAAGTTACTATGGTTATATTAGCAATTCACTGACTTCTTGTTGCATGAAGGGATAAATAAATAAATGAATGACAAAGACTTGATAAAGTGTGGCTCAGCCATTACAATATTTTAAGCCAATAAAATAGGAAAATACATCATGTAATGAGACCAGCACATCTAAGAAAAGTTATCATGTCAGCAGAAACAGCAGGTTCATATTGTGTACTTTAGCAGTGGTTTCACTTGTTCTGTCTAAACTCCACAGTGACTTCTTATAAAAGGGTCTTTGTGCTGTTCTATGTCACCAGTGTGTATGTTTTAAGATGGCATCATACAGACTGCTTCCCATAAAACAGCATTTTCACAGAAAGCAGTGTTGCCATAGACAGATAGTTATAATTTTTACATTGTCTTTCAAAACTAGACACACTAATTGACTCAAAGGTAGAGACTGATGTCAAGAGGTAAACACACAAAACTAAATCTAACCTGCCTGTTCCTTTCTGTGGCAAGGAGTAGGTGTCTTTGCACCAGGGATCCCTTCAGTAGAAAGACGGGACCAATGATCCTACACGCAAGGAAGCAAAGGAGACACAGGTGTAAAAACCAGGCTTTTGGACTCAATGGGAGAAGGTGAGGGATGGGTGATTTGAGAGAATAGCACTGAAACATGTGCGTTACCACATGTAAAACAGATGACTAGTGCAAGTGTGATGCATGAAACAGGACACCCAAAGCCTGTGCTCTGGGACAACCCAGAGGGATAGGGTGGAGGGAGGTGGGAGAGGGATTCAGGATGGGGGGGACACATATATACCTGTGGCCAATTCATGCTGATGTATGGCAAAAACCATTACAATATTGTAATTATCCTTCAATTAAAATAAATAAATTAATTTTTTTAAAAAGAAAAACAGTTAAAATAGTGTGTGCGGCAGTATAATCCTTTGAGTTGTTTGCTTTTCATGAAATAGTCTTAAGATTCTATCAATACAATGAAGATATCTTTAAAAATTTAGTTATATTCTTGCTAAACAATCTCAAACTTACAGGAGAGCTGCCAGAACAGGTAAAAGAATTGCTATACCTCTTTCGTCCAGATTCCTCAAATGTTAGCATTTTCCTGGGCTTGCTGACCACCCGTAGTGGATTGTCATTAATCTGTTTTTGAAATGTTTGGAGAGCCAGTTGCAGAAATGATGTCCCAACAACCCCAGATCCTCCAGTGTTATTTCATAAAAACAACGACACATCTAAAAGCAACCCACAGGTCTCCAAATAAACCGTCAACACTGGTACAATACAACTGTCTAATTCAAAGGCTCCATCCAACTTTTGCCAAATCTCTCCCTCTTTCTCTCTCTTTTTTGATTCAGGATCCTATCCCAGAAAACATGTTGTATTTTGCTGTCTTGCCTGTTAAGACACTTTCTTTTTTATTTTTTAAATTTTATTTTAGTTTTAAACTTTACAATATTGTGTTAGTTTTGCCAAATATCGAAATGAATCCGCCACAGGTATACATGTGTTCCCCATCCTGAACCCTCCTCCCTCCTCCCTCCCCATACCAGCCCTCTGGGTCGTCCCAGTGCACTAGCCCCAAGCATCCAGTATCGTGCATCGAACCTGGACTGGCGACTCGTTTCATACATGATATTATACATGCTTCAATGCCATTCTCCCAATTCTTCCCACCCTCTCCCTTTCGATTTGGAACAGTTTCTCCTCTTTGTCTGCCTTTCAACTATTTGATGGTTTTTAAAGAGTAGGAGCCTTAGCTTCCTGTAGGAGAGGTTTCAGTGGAGTCCATATGACACATTCTCATGACTGGGCTCAGGCCACGAGCTGTTGACTGTGATACCACTGAAGACGCAGTGCCCTCCTTAGTACCTCACATTAGGGAGACATGATGTTCACCCATCCTTCCACAGGTGGTGTAAACCTTGACCACTTGGCATGTTGCTCCCTACCAAATTGCTCCACCTGAAAGCCACCATTTCCCACTTTGCAATTGGTTTGTATTTTGGTTTTCTATGATGGGGAGTTATTTTAATATTGTGCTAATATCCGTTACCTCGTTCAGTCTCTGCCCACCAGCCTCAGCATCCATTGATAGTGCCTGTCTCAATCAACCTTTTGTTGTGTGTGATGGTTGAAAAATGGCTATTCTCTGTTTTCTACATTGAGGGGTTGACATTTTGCAAGAAAAAAATTCTCTTCTATTCCGCTTATTCCTTTTTTCTTATATCTGTAGGTTCTCATGGATTCCTATTTTACTGTGGGTTGTAATCTGTTACTATCATTATTTGTTTTGATGTTCAAACTGTTCCCACTGTGGCCACGGGGAGCCCCTTCACACTGGCTCCTGTGCCTCTTTGATAGTCCTCATCCTTTTTTGAATATTTACATACTTTCTGATTTTACAAGATACACGAGGCTCACCTTGTTCTTTATTTGACTCAGTATTTATTTTCCAAGAAGCTTTGATTCCTTGAGAGGAGAATGGTATTTAGAAACCAAGATCTGAGGGTTTTTTTTTCCCCATCCTCATAAAAATGGGAGAAATAATCCCATGCCAACCAATAATAATAGCTAGACTTGATAGAGAATTTATGTGCTAAACACCAAGAGCCACAGGAATTAAATGGATTAACTATTTAATTCTCACAACAGTCCCATGAGGTTGACCTTTATTTTTATCTCAATTGCACAAGAGAAAAATGAGACACAAGGAGGTTAAAAGCCTTTTCCAGGACCTGATGTAGTGAATAGTGGAGTCAAGATCCAACCCAGGCAGAATGAGTAAGGAAACCTAGAGTCTAAAGGCTAAAGAAGTCATCGAAGTCATCACTCAGTCAAGAAGTCTACAAGATGTTCTTTTGTATCCCTAATTTTTTGTTTCATTTTATGTTCCTAACCTTGTTTTTTCTTTCTTTTATCAAATACTTTCAATATCTTGATTATATGCTCCCTCCATTCTTTCTCCTTAATCAAGATACTAATTAGGACTTTATTGTTGTCTTTGATTAATCATAAGCATCACTATCCACAATATGAAACCTACATTTGTTCAGGATATTCTGAACCCTATCTGAAAAATATCAAAATTTAATCAGTGGGAATTGAAATTTGGCCAGATTGGTACCATGCAAAATGTCATTAAATGAATTGAAAAGACAATGTCTTGCCCCTTTCCCTTCTCTTTCTCAAAGTGGAGAAGCCAGAAAGGTGGCTGAAGATATTAAGGCAGCAAAGTATTTGAGGATTCCATGCAGAGGCAGAGGCTAGCAGGTTTATTGGCCAAATAACTGGGCTTCCCTGGTGGCTCAGCTGGTAAAGAATCTGCCTACAGTGCAGGAGACCTGGGTCCAATCCCTGGGTTGGGAAGATCCCCTGGAGAGGGGAACAGCTACCCACTCCAGTATTCTGGCCTGGAGAATTCCATGGACTATACAGTCCATGGGGTTGCAAAGAGTCAGACATGACTGCATGGGATTATTTCTCCCATTTTTATGAGGATGAAAAAAAAAAACCCTCAGAGGCCTGGAAATCTAACATGCTCCTCAGACTTTCTCAATGTCACTCCCTCAACCAGACATTTAGCAGGCACCTGGTCACACTTACTTCTAAATCAAGGCTTCTGTTTAGGGTTTGAAAAACAGCTATTGGGTCTCACTGAAGGAAAATCTATATGCTTGAGCTGTCAAGTAAGAGGGGGCAAAGGTAAGAAAATTAAGGATACGGACAGTTTTCTTTACTCTACCAGCAGACATAGCACGAAGACTCTTATCACAGGAAAGCCTATGGCTGTGCATAAGTGTCTAGACAAGAATCTGATGGAGATCCCAGGGTTCTGTGTTCTAATATGACAAATTGACAAGAGATAATCTGAAGGATAATTACATCTGTTGTCTGCCTCATCTATAAAGAAATAACGGCTCAGAGTCTGAGGAGAAGAACATCTGAATAAAGGCCAGTTTGAATTTTTTGCAAATATGGGTCAAGTAGCTGAGTGAAGTGACCTATTGAGTAGACTCTCTTAGTATCATTCACTTGTACATTGGATGATGTGTTTTAAAATCTGTTTTAATCTTCTCATCTTGACAGTGACTTGTCAAGAAATCTGTTCCCTTTTCAATACAGTACAGAAAAGTTTGTTTCCTTTCTTTTTATGGTTTTTTGCAGAGTTGGTTGAAAAAATTTAACAAATACATGTTCCTATTCAAGGTTGCTTTTGTCCTTTAACAATAAAGCAGTAATTCAGGCATTCAATATGAAAGTATTTCAATTGGGCAAAAATGCCAGGAGAAAAACTTTATGGTTGATTTTTCTGAAAGCTTGTTCTCGCTGCTAAGGGTAGGTTATCTACCTAAAAATACGTTGGAACTACTCCTACAAGTACGGGGTGAAGAGATAATTTTTATTCTCATTTATATAGTATACATTTAATGTAAATATAAAATATAATATTGGAGGGCTTCCCTGGTAGCTCAGATGGTAAAGGATCTGCCTGCAATGAGAGAGACCTGGGTTCGGTCCGTGGGTTGGGAAGATCCCCTGGAGAAGGGAATGGCAACCCACTCCAGTATTCTTGCCTGGAGAATTGCATGGACAGACCACAGGGTCGAAAAGAGTTGGACACTACTGAGTGACTAGCACACACACATTTATTATGTATTTAATTTATAACTTATATATGTATCATATGTTATATATTTAATATGTGTTCCCTAGTTGGCTCAGTGTCACTGGAGCTACTAGATTAGACCAGTAGCTAGTAGCTCACACAGCACTTTTCTGTTAATAAAGGAAACGTGCCCTCGTTCAGACCTGCTTCAGTGAAGTCATCATTCCTTAGGGCAGGGGAGGGAGGTGCTGAGACTTATGAGTAAATGTGGGCAAAGGGCACACTTTCTGGGGGTTTAGGTATGTAAGTTGACCATAGTTAACTGTGCAGTGTTATATATTTGAAAGTTGTGTAAGGACCTCCTTGATGGTCCATTGATTAGGTTAGGACTCCACTGCCGCTGGTCTGGTTGGGTAACTAAGACCCCACAAAGCTTCAGTGGTATGGCCAAAAACAATGATAATAAACTTTTTAAAAAGTTGTAAAGAAAAAAATGTCTTGTTCACTCACTGCAAACATGAGCACACTTGCAGCCCTCATGTGACCCCTCTCCTAGTCCTGGGTGGGCATTGCTGATTGTGAGAAACATTTGCTTCCTTGAAATTAGGACTCAAAGCAGCCTCCGTGCTGGCACTGCAGCCATCCACGACTGATCAACCACACTTGGCACCACAAAGTATCCTAAACCTGCCTAAGATCTACTATTGTATCGAAGTTCACATCTTGGTTGAGATATTGTACTACAGGCACCACAGGAGACTCGGTTTCGATCCCTGGGTTGGGAAGATCACCTGGAGAACGAAACGGCAACCCACCCCGGTATTCTGGCCTGGAGAATCCTCATGGACAGAGGAGCCTGGCGGGCTGCAGTTCTTGGGGTTGCAAAGAGTTGGAGACGACTGAAGCGACTTAGCATGCACTTCAGTTTTGTAAGATATTACCACTGGGGAAAACTGGGTGAAGGGTACCCCAGAGCTATTTTTACTCACAAAACATCTGACATCAAACATGTCAGAATTTCCCCTACAGCAACCTATTCTACACCAGCTGGGTGCTGCAATTCAATTCAGTTTTGACACCATCTCCCTGAGGTTAGAGTCACACTCCACAAGCTCAGGGCTCAGTCTCATGAGACTGCCCCTACTTCAGAAGCCAGTCGCAACTCTCAGGCCTCCCATCACTTTTGGCTGACTGAGTATACATCAGGGGTGACCATGACCCCCTCCTCAGATTTGATACTTTGCTAGATAGAACTGCTCACAGAACTTAGAAAGGCACCACACTGGTTCCCAGGTGGCACAGCTGGTAAAGAACTGATAAAGAATCTGCTTGCAGTGCAGGAGACCAGGGTTCAATCCCTGGGTTGGGAAGATCCCTGGAGAAGAAAACGGCAACCCATACTTGCCTGGAGTACCCCATAGACAGAGGAGCCTGGTGGGCTACAATCCACAGGGTCACAAATAGTCGGACAAGACTGAACACGTGCACACACATGGGCTTATTGTAAAGGATAGAACTCGGAAATAGCCAAATGGAAAAAATGCTTAGAGCAAGGTGTGGGAAGAAGGGGTGAAGGGAGCTTCCATGTCCTTTCTGGGGGTACCACCCTCCCAGCACTTTGATATTTCACTGACTGGAAACCTCTCTGAATTCTGTCATTTAGGTATTTCTGGAGATTCCATTATGTAGGAATGATTGATGAAGCCATTAGCCATTGGTGATTGACTCCGACTTCACCCCTCTCCTCTCCCTTGAGGGCAGGGAGGTAAGGTTGAAAGCTCCCGCCTTCTAATCATGGCTTCTGGTGGCTGATCTCCATTCTAAAGCTATACAGGAGCCCCCAGCCCCCTGTCATCTCCTTGGCGTGCAAAAGACACCCAATCACTGAGAGAGAGAGAGAGGGAGAGTGTGTGTGTGTGTGTGTGCGTGTGTGTTAGTGCGCGCTGTATGCTCAATGACTTAGTCGTGTCAGAGGCTTTGCAACCCCATGCACTATAGCCCATCAGGTTCTTCTGCCCATGGGATTTCTCAGGCAAGAATACTGCAGTGGACTGCCATTTCCTAGAATACTGGAGTGGTTACTATGTCCTTCTCCAGGGGATTTTCCTGGCTCAGGGATTGAACCCATGTCTCTTGTGTCTCCTGCATGGCAGGCAGATTCTTTATCACTAGTGCCACCTGGGAAACCTCCAACTCACAGGGCTGATCCCAAAGGCTTTAGGAGCTGTGTGCCGGGAATCAGGGACAAAGACCGTGTACTATTTCTTATCACAGGTACACAGAATTTTCTGTTTTATTTCTTACAACTGCCTATGGATCTAGTTACCTCAAAACAAAAAGATACATTTTTTAAAAATCTATTGGGATTTGCAATAATTTCCAAGAGAATCTCTCTAATGTGATACTAGTGTGACCATTGTAATTAACCCAGAAGCAAGCAAGGTGCTAGTTCATCTAGTTTAGTTCTTTTTCTTCAGAAGGAAGACACAGAGGCCAAAGGTTATTAGAACTGTTGCTGGGATGCCAGAATCTGTATATACATAATCCCTGAAGTGCATAAAAGAAGGAAACTGACATTTATTGGGTGACTGTTTATGACGGGCAATGTCCTAGAGAAGTTTATATGAATGATCCCATTTAACTTCCCAGAATTCTCATAGGTATTATTCCCATTTTACAACCGAGGAAATTGAAGAGTCGTAAAATGAGCAAGTGATGGGCCTGTATTCAAAGTCCCTACGAATCTGGAGCACTTAGTTTTCTACCATCCTTTTTAAAACTTTTCCGAATTTTCCTGGCTGTCCAGGGGTTAAGAATCCATCTGCCAGTGCGGGGGACACAGGTTCAATCCCTGGTCCAGGACGATCCCACATGCATAGAGCAGCTAAGCCCGTGCTCCATAGCAAGAGGAGCCACTGACTGTAGTGAGAAGTCTGCAGACTACAATGGAGAGTAGACCTCACTTGCCACAACTAGAGAAAGTCTGAGTGCAGCAATGAAGACCCAGTGCAGCCAAAAATTAAAAAAACAGACTAAGCCCTTAATTAAAACAGTCTTTTCCCACTATAGTCATTATAAAAAATAAACATTTCATAACATTTTAATTATGTAAAAGATCAAACCAGTCAATCCTAAAGGAAACCAACCCTAAATACACATTGGAAGGACTGATGCTGAAGCTGAAGTTCCAATTCTTTGGCCACCTGATGCGTAGAGCTGACTCATTGGACAAGATCAGGCTGCTGGGAAAGACTGAGGGCAGGAGGAGAAAAGGGTGACAGAGGATGAGATGGCTGGATGGCACCACCAACTCAATGACATGAGTTTGAGCAAACTCCTGGAGACAGTGAAGGACAGGGAAGCCTGGTGTGCCATCATGGGGTCACAAAGAGTTGGTCACAACTTAGCCACTGAACAGCAACAATTACACGAAAGTCCATTATAAAAACAAATAAATTGATTATAATGAATAAATATCAGTTGTAACCCAAATGCACATACACACTGAGAATCATTTTTTCCAATATTCATACCAGGTAAGATGCCTAGAAAACATCACTAGTGGAGGTGATGGAATTCCAGTTGAGCTATTTCAAATCCTGAAAGATGATGCTGTGAAAGTGCTGCACTCAATATGTCACCAAATTTGGAAAAGGCAGCAGTGGCCACAGGACTGGAAAATGTCACTTTTCATTCCAATCTCAAAGACAAGCAATGCCAAAGACTGCTCAATCTACCGCACAACTGCACTCATCTCACACACTAATAAAGTAATGTTCAAAATTCTCCAAGCCAGGCTTCAGCAATATGTGAACCGTGAACTTCCAGATGTTCAAGCTGGGTTTAGAAAAGGCAGAGGAACCAGAGATCAAATTGCCAACATCTGCTGGATCATGGAAAAAGCAAGAGAGTTCCAGAAAAACATCTACTTCTGCTTTATTGACTATGCCAAAGCCTTCGACTGTGGGGATCACAATAAATTGTGGAAAATTCTGAAAGAGATGGGAATACCAGACCACCTGACCTGCCTCTTGAGAAACCTGTATGCAGGTCAGGAAGCAACAGTTAGAACTGGACATGGAACAACAGACTGGTTCCAAATTGGGAAAGGAGTAGGTCAAGGCTGTATATTGTTACCCTGCTTATTTAACTTATAGGCAGAGTACATCATGAGAAATGCTGGACTGGATGAAGCACAAGCTGAAATCAAGATTGCTGGGAGAAATATCAATAACCTCAGATATGCAGATGACACCACACTTATGGCAGAAAGCAAAGAAGAACTAAAGAGCCTCTTTATGAAAGTGAAAGAGGAGAGTGAAAAAGTTGGCTTAAAGCTCAACATTCAGAAAACGAAGATCATGGCATCTGGTCCCATCACTTCATGGCAAATAGATGGGGAAACAGTGGAAACAGTGTCAGAATTTTTTTTGGGGGGGGGGCTCCAAAATCACTGCAGATGGTGACTGCAGCCATGAAATTAAAAGACGCTTACTCCTTGGAAGGAAAGTTATGACCAACCTAGATAGCTTATTGAAAAGCAGAGACATTACTTTGCCAACAAAGGTCCGTCTAGTCAAGGCTATGGTTTTTCCAGTGGTCATGTATGGATGTGAGAGTTGGACTGTGAAGAAAGCTGAGTGCTGAAGAATTGATGCTTTTGAACTGTGGTGTTGGAGAAGACTCTTGAGAGTCCCTTGGACTGCAAGGATATCCAATGAGTCCATCCTAAAGGAGATCATCCTGGGTGTTCATTGGAAGGACTGATGCTGAAGCTGAAACTCCAATACTTTGGCCACCTCATGTGAAGAATTGACTCATTGGAAATGACCTTGATGCTGGGAGGGATTTGGGGCAGGAGGAGAAGGGGAAAACAGAGGATGAGGTGACTGGATGGCATCACCGACTTGACAGACATGAGTTTGGGTGAACTCCAGGAATTGGTGATGGACAGGGAGGCCTGGCGTGCTGCAATTCATGGGGTTGCAAAGACTCAGACACGACTGAGTTACTGAACTGAACTGATGATGCCTTATTCTATACTTTCATTAAAAATACACTAAAATTGATTTTAAGACCCATTAGTGGGGCTTGTGACCTACAGTTTGAAATACACAGTATGCTATTTTCCCTTTCCTGTGACCATTCTGATAATATTGCGGAAAAAAATCTTTCTTTTCCATGCTAAGCAACAGTCTTCTTTTTAGCTTTTCTCAGATCTTACATACCCAAATTAAAGGGGGACATTGTCTTAGTTAGCCTTTGCTCACTTAAACTCATAGTAGTTCACGCAAAGTGTATTGTAGCATAATTCTTCCTGTGGCTTTAGGCATTTTTAACACCGTCCCCCCACCCCCACCCCCACTAACATTTCTCTCTCTCTCTCTTCCTGACCACATCCCTGTGAGGGGGCAGATAGACCCATTCAAATTGAACCCTATCATTTTCTCAACTGATGGGTGGTTTGTTGTTTGAGGAGACTCCAAGGCCATGTCTATAAGAGGCAAATGTAGGCAAGTTATCCACTGATTTACATTTGGCTTAAAAGCTTCTCTGAGTGGGTGTATTGGGTGGTAGTGTTGGGCAGAGTTGGGTTGTGTATCATTTACCCTGGCACTACTCCACAGGACAGGGTGTGCTTGGGTGGCCTAGCATTCCCAGCTCGTTTCCTGGTGGAAGCCATGGTGCACCCACTGGGGACACATATCACCCATTCATGGCCCTTCTTTGAGAAATGATATATCAGGGCCTTCAATTTCCTGGCCTGCTGTGGGATTCCTTTTAGAGCCCAACAATGCTATAGGTCTGTTGGTGGTTGTGTTAGATGCTGATAATTGCTGGTATTGATTTAGCTTCCTGGATGTCAGGGACTGAGTTAAGCAAGTCATACACATTATCTTCTCGAATCCTCAGAGCAACCTGTGATGATGATGTTATTTACATCATTTCATGTAAGCAAAACGGCTAGGTAGACTGGTGGCTTTTGTTCAGTCAGCAAGGAAGAGTTGAATTAGAAAATGTAACGGGAAAGGAAGTTGTAGAGATGAGATTTATATGCACACACACACAAACACACATCCAAAATAGATTTTTGAGGAGTTTTGGAGTCCAAGTTAAGCCTGTCCTTCTTTCTTCCTTTTCTGGCCTTGATCGTCTGGGCTCTGTCATCATCTCTTTCAGCCAACATGATGACAATTTAAATCCTAGAATTTTCTATCCTTGGCTTTTCTCATTTAGAAAAGAAGATTGAAATTGGCTGTTAGATCTGAGCTTATTTTGTAATCACAGGCAGACTTTGCTTTCAAGTGGAAGATACTTTGGCCTTCCTATTGGCAGTGGTTCTCAAATACTAGTGCACATAAGAATAACCTAAGAAGCACCTCAACATGCAGGTTTCTGATCTTTGCCTAGTTAGATTCTAATTCAATAGGTCCGAGCTGGTTCTTTGAAAACTGCGTATTAAACAAATTTATATTTAACAATTTGAATCAAGTTGATTCAGATTCAATTTGCCTAGGAGCCACATTATGAAAAATGTTAGTTCAAGGTCTTATGAGATGAATGTAGGAGTAATTGACACCGTGAGCTTGCCTCCTTATTATTCATTGGGAACTCCAATATTTTGGCCACCTGATGTGAAGACCCGACTCACTGGAAAAGACCCTAATGCTGGGAAAGATTGAAGGCAAAAGGAAGAGAGGGAAGCAGAGGATGAGATGGTTGGATGGTGTTATCCACTCAATGGACATAAATTTGAGCAAACTCCAGGAGACAGTGGAGGACAGAGTAGCCTGACATGCTGTAGTCCGTGGAGTCACAAAGAGTTGGACATGACTTAGCAACTGAACAACAATAACAACTATATTTGGAAGTCATTTTAAACAGCAAAATCACCAACAAAAAGCACAAAATACAAAAATGTGGCACTAAATAGACCACAAAAGGACACATTTACAGTATGAGAGTTGAAACAAGAAAGCTAAGTGTTACCTTATTTGACCTCAGCTAGGAATGTGCATAGAAAACAACTCAATTATTTTTTTTTTGCTCTGTTCATGCACATGTCCTTGGTTGACCATAAAATGACAGTAACAATTGACTTCAGAGTTACAAATAAATGTTAGCAAGCTGCTAACTTAGCAAATATGGAACCTTTGAAAAATCAGGATTGATATCAAAGCTGTTGCATATTGAGAGATTGCCACAATTAAAAGCAGAATGATCTATGAATAAATTTATATAAATAAATATATGTAAAATGATGAAAGTGAATGAGGAGAGTGAAAAAGTTGGCTTAAAGCTCAACATTCAGAAAGCTAAGATCATGGCATCCAGTCCCATCACTTCATGGCAAATAGATGGGGAGGGAAACAGTGAAAACAGTGAGAGACTTTATTTTTGGGGCTCCCAAATCACTGCAGATGGTGATTGCAGCCATGAAATTAAAAGACGCTTACTCCTTGGAAGGAAAGTTATGACCAACCTAGACAGTGTGATAGAAAGCAGAGACATTACTTTGCCAACAAAGGTCCGTCTAGTCAAGGCTATGGTTTTTCCAGTGGTCATGTATGGATGTGAGAGTTGGACTATAAAGAAAGCTGAGTGCCAAAGAATTGATGCTTTTGAATTGTGGTGTTAGAGGAGACTCTTGAGAGTCCCTTGGACTGCAAGGAGATCCAACCAGTCCATCCTAAAGGGAATCAGTCCTGAGTGTTCATTGGAAGGACAGATGTTGAAGCTGAAACTCCAATACTTTGGCCACCTGATGCGAAGAGTTGACTCATTTGAAAAGACCCGGATGCTGGGAAAGATTGAAGGCGGGAGGAGAAGGGGGTGAGAGAGGATGAGATGGTTGGATGGCATCACCAACTCAATGGACATGAATTTGGGGTAAACTCCAGGAGTTGGTGATGGACAGGGAGGCCTGGTATGCTGCAGTCCATGGGGTTGCAAAGAGTTGAACACGACTGAGCGACTGAACTGAACTGATATATATATATATATATATATATATACTACGTAAATAGTATTAAAAGATACTATAGGGGAGACCTGCAAATTCTGCCACACAATAGGTAATTAGCAGAAATGCCAATGATGGTTCAAAGAATGGAGCTTCCATAATGGCAGATTATAAGAGTCCTTCATGGAGTCTAGTCCAATGCCTTTCTCTACAAGTCTGCTGACTAAATGATTGGTAGCCAAAGGTGTACAACTGGTCTTAGATGAGTTCTATTACAGCCAGGAGTAGCTGCTCAGATTGAGAGAAGATTCAGTTATGGCAGCTCTGTCTAAACACTTCTACAGTCTGCATGAGTGTGTGAGTGCTGTTGTTTCAGCTGTGCCCCTCTCTTTTCAATCCTATGAACTGTAGCCTGTGAGACTCCTCTGTCCATGGGATTCTCCAGGCAAGAATATTGAATTGGGTTGCCATGCCCTCTTCCAGGGGATCTTCCTGATCCAGGGATCAGCCTCACATCTCTTATGCCTGTTGCACTGGCAGATGGGTAGGTTCTTTACTACCTGTATCACCTCGAAACACATTCCAGTTCTTGCCTGGAAAATTCTATGGACAGAGGAGCCTGGTGGGATACAGTACCAGAGTTTGCAAAGAATTGGACACAACTGAGTGGCTAACACTTTCTACAGTCTAGTCCTAGTCTTTTCCTACAGAATTGGCCTGGGAAGTAGTGAGATATGAGATTGGGGATCCCTTGTAGCCCAGTCAGTCTAATGAATGCTTGTACCAGAGTGTGAGATCATTGACACCCTGCAGATATCTGATTGCCTCTCCTGCAAAGGAAAAAAACTAAATCACAAGATGACCACAGGAAGCAACCTTACACCTGTTGATAGAATCCAATTGAGGGTCACCAGATTGAGCAAATGAAATTACAAAATGTCCAGTTAAATTTGAGTGATTTCTAATTATCTATGCTTATGTATATTGAGATAAAAGAGAAGTATTGCCCATGCGTGCTCAGGCATGTCTGATTCTGTGACTCCAAGGACTGTAGCCCACCAGGCTCCTCTGTCCATGGGATTTTCCATGCAAGAATGCTGGAGTGGGTTGCCATTTCCTTCTCCAAGGGATCTTCCTGACCCAGGGATGGAATCCATGTCTCCTGCACCTCCTGCATTGCAGGCAGATTCTTTACCACTGACTGAGTCACCTGGGAAGCCCCCAAATATTGCATCAGTCAGTCAGTCAGTTCAGCCACTCAGTCATGTCTGACTATTTGTGACCCCATGAATCGCAGCATGCCAGGCCTCCCTGTCCATCACCAACTCCTGGAGTTCACCCAAACTCATGTGCCTCGAATCAGTGATGCCATCCAGCCATCTCATCCTCTGTCATCCCCTTCTCCTCCTGCCCCCAATCCCTCCCAGCATCAGAGTCTTTTCTAGTGAGTCAACTCTTCACGTGAGGTGGCCAAACTATTGGAGCTTCAGCTTCAAAATCAGTCCTTCCAATGAACACCCAGGATGATCTCCTTGAGGATGGACTGGTTGGATCTCCTTGCAGTCCAGGGGACTCTCAAGAGTCTTCTCCAACACCACAGTACAAAAGCATCAATTCTTCAACGCTCAGCTTTCTTCACAGTCCAACTCTCACATCCATACATGACCACTGGAAAAACCATAGCCTTGACTAGACAGACTTTGTTGGCAAAGTAAGGTCTCTGCTTTTTAATATTCTATCTATTGCATAGGACACGCTTATACTAAAGTATTTGCTGTTTATCTGAAATAAGTATAAAAATATCTAAATTTCATTCTTCTTTTAAAAATTATATTTCCTTTCTGTTGTTTGCAGTTATTTATTTCACAAGATTTACTTAGAAAATCTTGTCTCACAGTTACAGTCTATGTTTAATTTGTATTATGACATAGCTTCTACAGTGGTGCACATCCATTTTTTTGGTCTCTTACCTCATCCACTGAACATTTATTTGTGAAAAAACACATTCAATACTAACATTATGGGCCAATATGTACTTGTATGGCTTCCCTGATGGCTCAGACAGTAAAGAATCTGCCTGCAATGTGGGAGACCTGGGTTCTATTCCTGGCTTGGGAAGATTCCCTGGAGCAGGGAATGGCAACTCACTTGCCAATGGCAAGTACTCTTGTCTGGAGAGTCCCATGGACAGAGAAGCCTATCAGGCTACAGTCCATGGGGGTGCAAAGAGTCAGACACGACTGAGTGACTAACACACACACACACACACACTTGCATAAGCTCTAAGAATCAGTCTTGTAATTTGGTTTATTGAAGCACAAAATACCATCTTTCAATGCATAACATACTTTTCCATTCTTCAAAATTATATTTCATTCCTTTATTAGTGATTTTTTAAAATGCTGCCCACTTACAAAAGCATTGTCTTTGATGTTTATTCCTTTCTTCCACTTGTTCTACTTGTTCACATACTAAAAGAGTATTTAGAAATATCTGTAGATTAAAAAAATAAAACTCTTCAAGGGATAAAGTCATTTTACAAGCCGTCATGACAAGTATCATAATAATTTACTGCAAGTTGGAATTTTTTTCCTTTGCATAAGTGTTATTCACTCAGTCATATCCAACTCTTTGTGACCCCATAGACTGTAGCCCACCAGGTCCCTCAATCCACAAAATTCTCTAGGCAAGAATACTGAATTGGGTTGCCACTCCCTTCTCCAGGGGATCTTCCCAACCCAAGGAGCGAATGTGGGTCTCCCACCTTGCAGACAGATTCTTTTCCATCTGAGTGACCAGGGAAGCCTTTCCTTTACATAGGTAATATAATATTCCTTTTATAAACAGTCTTGATACTTAAAGGGGTAAAATTTTACTATAACTCTTTATTTAACTTATTCCACAATTTCCTTCAAGGATTGGAGTATTTCAATAACATTGCTCTTCCTTCAATTTGCATAATCCTAGTAATAAAGAGATATCAAAAAGTATGATCAACAAATAAATACGATTCACTCAATGGATAATTTTAAAAGAACCAAAATTTGGGGAGCCTTTGATTCAGACTTAAAGTAGGATTTAAGTGCTTCAAATTAACTTAGGATGTTTGCAAATAACTGTTCAAGAAAGCCAATGAGTTTTGGATGTAAGACAACTGAAGATTGCTGAATGCCAGCAGTACCACAAAAATCCTTAAAAAAACTTCTCAAAACTTTATTTTTTAGAGCAAAGTTACATACATAACAGCCCAGTAAGGAATTAGGCAAAATAACCATGGAAGATGGTATGGTGATTCCTTAAAAAATTCAGAATAAAACTACCATATGACCCAGCAATCCCAGTCCTAGTCATACACTCTGAGGAATCCAAAAATGAAATAGACACATGTACCCAAATGTTCATTGCAGCACTATTTACAATAGCTAGAACATGGAAGCAACCTAGATGTCCATAGAGAGATGAATGGATAAAGAAGCTGTGGTACATACATACAATGGAATATTACTCAGCCATAAAAAGGAACACTTTTGAGTCAGTTCTAATAATGTGGATGAACCTACAACCTATTATACAGAGTTAAGTAAGTCAGAAAGAGAAATATAAATATCATATACTGACACATGTATGTAGAATCTAGAAAGATGGTACTGATGAATTTATTTGCAGGACAGCAATAGAGAAACAGACATACAGAAGAGACCTATGCACATGGAGGGAGGGAAGGAGGGAGAGGGTGAGTTGTATGGAGAGAGTAGCATGGAAGCTTATACTACCATATGTAAAATAGATAGCCAATGGGAATTTGCTGTATGACTTAGGGAACTCAAACAGGTGCTCTGTGACAATCAAGGGTGGGATGGGGAGGGAGATGGGAGGGAGGTTTGGGAGGGTGGGGACATGGGTATAGCTATGGCTAATTCTTGTTGATGTTTGACAGAAAACAAAAAAATTCTGTAAAACAATTATCCTTCAATTAAAAAATAAAATGGCAAAAAATTAAAGAAAAAAAAAGAAATCAGGCAAATATTTGAACAATAAGAAGGAGCTACTGATACCTGCCGGGCTGAATGAAGCACAAGTTGGAATCAAGATTGCTGAGAGAAATATCAAGAATCTCAGATATGCAGATGACACCACCCTAATGGCAGAAAGAGAAGAACTAAAGAGCCTACTGATGAAAGTAAAAGAAGAGAGTGAAAAAGCTGGCTTAAAACTCAACAGTCAGAAAACTAAGATCATGGCATCCAGTCCCATCACTTCATGGCAAATAGATGGGGAGGGAAACAGTGGAAACAGTGAGAGACTTTATTATTTTGGGCTCCAAAATCACTGCAAATGGTGACTGTGGCCATGAAATTAAAAGACACTTGCTCCTTGGAAAGAAAAGCTATGACCAACCTAGACAGCATATTAAAAAGCAGAGACATTACTTTGCCAACAAAGTTCTGTCTAGTCAGAGCTATGGTTTTTCCAGTAATTATGTATGGATGTGAGAGTTGGACTATAAAGAACGCTGAATGCTGAAGAATTGATGCTTTAGAACTGTGGTGTTGGAGAAGACTCTTGAGAGTTCCTTGGACTTCAAAGAGATCCAACCAGTCCATCGTAAAGGAAATCAGTCCTGAATATTCACTGGAAGGACTGATGCTGAAGCTGAAACTCCAATACTTTAGCCACCTGATGCGAAGAACTAACTCATTGGAAAAGACCCTGATGCTAGGAAAGATTGAAGATGGGAGGAGAAGGGGATGAGAGAGGATGAGATGGTTGGATGGCATCACCGACTCAATGGACATAAGTTTGAGTAAGCTCAGGGAGTTGGTGATGTACAGGGAAGCCTGGCATGCTGCAGTCCATGGGGTTGCAAAGAGTTGTACACAACTGAGTGACTGAACGGATACCTGCAACGGTATGGATGAATCTTGAATGCAGTAAACTAGGTGAAAGAAGTCAGAATCAAAAGACTGCATACTATATAATTTAATTCATACAACATTTTAGAAAGGCAAATTGATAAGGACGGAAAACACATGTTGGTTGCTAGCTGTTTGTTTTCCAACTATTTATTTTAGATCCATCCATTTTGATATGCAGAGTTCTAGTTTCTTCCTTTTTAACTGCAATCATACAAGTATATCATTCTTCATTTATCTAGTCCCCTACTGATGGACATTTATATTGTTCTCATCTTTTTGCTGATACAACAAAGAATGACTGTCATTGTGCATATCTTTCAAAATAAAAAAATTAAATTTTATTGAACTATAGTTGATTTCAAAATGAAAAATGTTTAAATCTACTCTAACAATTTTCAAATATGCAATACAATATTATTGTCTTTGCTGAATCTTACATCCCCAGGACTTATTTATTTTATAACTGGAAGTCTGTATCTTTTGACCCATTCGCTATTTTCTCCTATCTTCCACTCTTTACCTCTAGCAACCACCGATCTATTCTCCATATCTATAAGCTTAGTTTTGCTTGTTTTTGTTGTTGTCTTTTTAAAAAATTCCACATATATGTGAGATCATACGGTATTTGTCTTTTTCTCTCTGACATTTCTTAGCATGATGCATTCAAGGTTCATTCATGTTGTCATAGATGGCAAAATTTCCTTTTTTTTTTCAAGACTGCTTTGGCTTTTAGGGATCTTTTGTTGTTCCATATGGGCTCTTCTGATGGCTCAGCAGGTAAAGAATCTGCTTACAATGCAAGAGACACAGGAGTTCCATACAAATTTTAGGATTGTTTTTTCTATTTCTGTGGAAAATGCTATTAGAATTTTGTTGGGGATTGCATCAGACCTACAGATTGCTTTGGACAGTATGGACGTTTTGACAATATTAATTCTTTCAATCCACAAGCACAGAATATTTTTCCATATATTTATGTCTTCTTCAATTTCTTTCATTAATGTCTTATAATCTTCAAAGTAGATGTCTTTCACCTCCTTGGTTAAATTTATTCCTAGACATTTTATTCTTTCTGATGCAATTGTAAGTGGGTTTGTTTTCTTAACTTCTCTTTTTGACAATTCTCACAGAAATCTTTTAATTGCTCAGTTCGAACACTATAAATGCTGAAGTAGAAAAAAACTTTCATGGCAATGACCTCCTTGTTAATAGAAAGGATGTTAGATGCTGTTTGAGCAGCATTTTGCACAAGTGGCAGGATAGCCAACAACTTCCATTCATGTTTGCTTCAGCTTTGAGTGAACATTGTCTGCACTTTCAGGCAAATATCTAGCAAAATTTCTATTCATATTTTTGCCACCAAAAACAGTACAATTTTTCTCATTAATTCCTATGGCAATAATAGAACCTTTCTGAAGTCTCATTTAAAAAAGATTTTAATGAGTTTGGGTGGACTCCGGGAGTTGGTGATGGACAGGGAGGCCTCGCGTGCTGTGGTTCACGGGGTACTTAGAGTTGCCTTGTAAGTAACACGTTTTTCATGAAAAAAGTATGGTACAAAGGAACTATTTTCTGCTTTATGGCTACTTGTGTCTGTATGTTGTAAAAATATAAGACATTAGATCTTCCACAAGCTCTGCAACAATAAGTGGAACTACTACATTTTTTACTGTTGTAGTAGATTTCATCTTGATAATTTATCTGCAATTTTGGAATCAGAAAATACTTCTGGTAGCAACATGTTTTAACAGTTATTTGAGCTGTTGTTGTTTAGTCGCTAAGAGGTGTCTGACTCTTTGTGACCTGAAGGACTGTAGCCTGCCAGTCTCCTCTGTCCATGGGATTCTCCAGGCAAGAATACTGGAGTGGGTTGCCATGCTCTCCTTCAGCGGCTCTTACCAACCCAGGGATCAAACCCAGGTCTCCCGCAATGCATGCAGATTCTCTACCATCTGAGGCACCAGGGAAGCCTTTTTTGAGCAGCAGCTGATGATATCCAGTGTGGAAAGCCATTGCATAAAACCATCTTCTGTGATTATTTTATCTTTCTTATCTGGGAATGTCTCATAAAAATGCATTATTTTGTCACATCTTTGGCAGTAATTGAGGAAATTATGTTTCTTATGTTTAGTTATTATTTTATACTGATTTATACCTACATTGGAGAAGGAAATGGCAACCCACTCCAGTGTTCTTGCCTGGAGAATCCCAGGGATGGAGAAGCCTGGTAGGCTGCAGTCCATGGGGTCGCACAGAGTCGGACATGACTGAAGCGACTTGGCAGCAGCATATCTACATTTCTACAACTTTTAAGACATTAAATCAACAATTGGGAACTGTACAGAGAATGTCCAGAGGATTTTTCCTCATTTAATAATGTTCACTGATCAGAAAATTTATCACAAAATTTAGATTATGTTTTGGCATTTGGGGATTCACATACACACAACTTAAAGAGCGGCCATAGCAAGGAATGAAAATTGAATTTGATGACATTACAGTCATGATGAGTGTATGTTTGTCATTCACAAGTCAGAACTCATAACTAGCTATAAGCAGAGGTTGAACAATTGAAAGAGTTGCAAACTTGTGAACTAACAATTCAATCAGTCCAGTCACTCAGTTGTGTCTGACTCTTTGCGACCCCATGAACTGCAGCACGCCAGTCCATCACCAACTCCTAGAGTTTACTCAAACCCATGTCCATTGAGTTGGTGATGCCATCCAACCATCTCATCCTCTGTCGGCCCCTTTTCCTCCTGCCCTCAATCTTTCCCAGCATCAGGGTCTTTTCAAATGAGTCAGCTCTTCGCATCAGGTGGCCCAAGTATTGGAGTTTCAGCTTCAACATCAGTCCTTCGAATGAACACCCAGGACTGATCTCCTGTAGGATGGACTGGTTGGACCTCCTTGCAGTCCAAGGGACTCTCAAGAGTCTTCTCCAACACCACAGTTCAAAAGCATCAATTCTTCGGCACTCAGCTTTCTTTATAGTCCAACTGTCACATCCATACATGACCACTGGAAAAACCATGGCTTTGACTAGACGGACCTTTGTGGACAAAGTAATGTCTCTGCTATTTATATTCTGTCTAGGTTCGTCATGGCTTCCCTGGTGGCTCAGACAGAAAAGCGTCTGCCTGCAGTGCAGGAGACCTGGGTTTGATCCCTGGGTTGGGAAGATCCCCTGGAGAAGGAAATGGCAACCCACTCCAGTACTCTTGCCTGGAAAATTCCATGGACTGAGGAGCCTGGTAGGCTACAGTCCATGGGGTCGCAAAGAGTCGGACACGACTAAGTGACTTCACTACTACTCACTAGGATGGTCATAACTTTCCTTTCAAGAAGTAAACGTCTTTTAATTTCATGGCTGCAATCACCGTCCACAGTGATTTTGGAGCCCACAGAAATAAAGTCAGCCACTGTTTCCACTGTTTTCCCATCTATTTCCCATGAAGTGATGGGACAGGATGACATGATCTTAGTTTTCTGAATGTTGAGCTTAAAGCATTTCCTCTAAAGTCAGGAACAAGACAAGGGTGCCCACTTTCACCATTACTATTCAACATAGTTTTGGAAGTTTGGGCCACAGCAATCAGAGCAGAAAAAGAAATAAAAGGAATCCAAATTGGAAAAGAAGAAGTAAAACTCTCACTATTTGCAGATGACATGATCCTCTACATAGAAAACCCTAAAGAGTCCACCAGAAAATTACTAGAAATAATCAATGACTATAGTAAAGTTGCAGGATATAAAATCAACACACAGAAATCCCTTGCATTCCTATACACTAATAATGAGAAAACAGAAAGAGAAATTAAGGAAACAATTCCATTCACCATTGCAACGGAAAGAATAAAATACTTAGGAATATATCTACCTAAAGAAACTAAAGACCTATATATAGAAAACTATAAAACACTGGTGAAAGAAATCAAAGAGGACACTAATAGATGGAGAAATATACCATGTTCATGGATTGGAAGAATCAATATAGTGAGAATGAGTATACTACCCAAAGCAATTTATAGATTCAACGCAATCCCTATCAAGCTACCAACAGTATTCTTCACAGAGCTAGAACAAATAATTTCACAATTTGTATGGAAATACAAAAAACCTCGAATAGCCAAAGCGATCTTGAGAAAGAAGAATGGAACTGGAGGAATCAACCTACCTGACTTCAGGCTCTACTACAAAGCCACAGTTATCAAGACAGTATGGTACTGGCACTAAGTCAACTTTTTCAATCTCCTCTTTCACTTTGATCAAGAGGCTCTAGTTCTTCTTCACTTTCTGCTGTCAGGGTGGTGTCATCTGCATATCTGAGGTTATTGATATTTCTCCTGGCAATCTTGATTCCAGCTTGTGCTTCTTCCAGCCCAGCATTTCTCATGATGTGCTCTGCATAGAAGTTAAATAAGCAGGGTGACAATATACAGCCTTGACGTACTCCTTTTCCTATTTGGAATCAGTCTGTTGTTCCATGTCCAGTTCTAACTGTTGCTTCCTGACCTGCATACAGGTTTCTCAAGAGGCAGGTCAGGTGGTCTGGTATTCCCATCTCTTTCAGAATTTTCCACAGTTTATTGTGATCCACACAGTCAAAGGCTTTTGCATAGTCAATAAAGTAGAAATAGATGTTTTTCTGGAACTCTCTTGCTTTTTCCATGATCCAGTGGAACTAACAATAAATAGAACCCAATATCTGGCATAAAAAGATGAACTTTCCTTTTGCTTTCAAGGAAGAGTTGAATGTATAAGGCACAGCATTACTGACTTAATGTTTTGGGAAGCCTGGCTTTGAGGGATCGGTGGACTTTCAGAAATGAGGTGGTTCCACTAGCAGATGTGCTAGTGAGGTCACTGGAATGAGGCAGTTACTGACTGGCTGTAGACACATGGGGTTGTCACTGATTGAATGAATTGTGGAAGCTTAGATGTCATTGATTTGCTGACTTTCAGAAGAAGTTATGGAGTGAGGTTCTTGCTGATTGGGTGATTTTCAGAACATGTTGTTGTTGTTCAGTCACTAAGTCCTGTCCGGACTCTTTGTGACCCCAAGAATGGTATGTAGCACACCAGGCTTCCCAGCACTGATCTATCACTAATTAATGATGGTTGCTGGTTTATGACTTGGGACTTTGGCCAAAGAACAATCTTTTCTTATACATTAAAAAATACTCAGTTTTTAAAATGGATTTTTCTGATATGGACCATTTTTAAAATCTTTATTGAATTTGTTACAACATTGCTTCTGTTTTACTTTTTTTTTTTGGCTCCTGGGCATGTGGGATCTTAGCTCCCCAACCCTGGATTAAACCCATACCCCACCCTGCATTGGAAGGTGAGGTCTTGGATTGCCAGACAAGTCCTAAAAAATATGTTTTTTAGTTCTAAGTCCCTTCTTTTGGGACTCAGAGGAATGATTTTGGCTACTGCAGCCATTTAAGAGATTTGAGCACCAATTACTGGTGGAAAAATAGCTTTTGGTAATTATTGAGACGAGCTGAATATAGGATATTTAGGTAGACCTGACAGAGTCCATATCGGAAACAGGAAAAGTCATTTAAATACAGGACATGTCCTGTGTATTCAGGACTTTAGGCAACTCAGCTCCAGCTGCATCTCTGGCCCTGCTTCTCTGTCATCTTCCAGAGTCTCAAAGGTTTTCAAAGAGGACCAGCTCAAGGCAAAGCTGGATAGTTTGAGAAATCTCAAAAAGAGACACTGAGAAGTTCGGATGGAGTAGTGACGTGATTAGAATTGCGTTTTAGAAAGATCACTCAGGCATCAGAGTGAGAGATTCAGGACTAGGGCTCAGAGATTGGAACCAGGCATGCCTGTTAGATTTAGCAATCAGGATAAGAAAAATTAGTAATTTACTTTTGTATTACATAAAATAACCATCAAAATTTTAAATTTAATTTTATTTATATTTGATTTAAAAGACATCACTTTGCCAATGATCCTAAGAAAGTTTGGGCAATGACAAAGTGAAAACTCAGACTTGGCAAAGAACCATGAAATTCATAATAGCTTCCCCTATGCGGAGTCATGTGTTGTGTGGGACCCTGAGTGGTTTTCCATACATTACCTTCATGGTGTCATTATGAAGAATCATAATTTAATGATCCTTAATTTAGTTCAGTGGCTAAGAGCTAGGTTCTAAGGTCAGAATTCAGGGGTTCAAGTCTGGGTTCTGTCACTCACTGATTCTGACACCTTAGGATCCACTTTCTTCATCCCTATGATGGAGATAAAATAGTGTTATCTAGTTTAAGGACTACATGAGATAATGGGCTTTGGTTCCTCTGTGCAGGATATATCCTATTATACGTGCTCAATGTGCTAGCTGTTATTATAACAATATTACAGATGAAGAAACTGAATCTTAGAAAATTTAGGTTACTTTTCCAAGGTCACATAGGAAAAGGCAGGGGTTTGAACAAGATATATCTGACTTCACATCTTCAAATCTATATCATTACTCTCCACTAGTTCTCAATATCTGAGTCACAGGTCTGGAGAAAATAAAATACATACCCATGTATTTTAAAATTGAAGTTATTTTTTCTTTTCATACGAAGAAAAAATTACGTGGTCTAGCAGTTTCTGTCTCAGTCATAATAAGACAGTGGAAGCCAAGACGGACAACAGTCTATTACTTGTGGTTCAGCTATAATGTCTTCTTTAATTAACCTATTTCAGAGTACATTATGTCAACTAGAGCCTTCGTGGCAATAGAATATGGAATCTGGAAGAAATGGTTACCACTTTTTAAAAGGCTATGGTTGCTTAAAAAAATTAAAACTCTATTTGTTTTTTAACTTGCACTGACAGCAGTTCAGTATTGAGCAGTTGAATTGAAGGTTTTTGCCATTTAAACTTCCACCAATCAAAGATGCCCCACAGGGATGTTGTACATCTGCTCACACAGGGAAGACCTACTCAAGCAGCTTCTGCTGGTTTGTGAACTAGTTTGAGCCAACTTAAAATAATTCTAGTTGGGACACTTCTCTCTGTGTCTGTACTGCTATTGCTATTCTTGCCTTAGTTTTGACATTTGGCTCAGCTCCTGTTTATCCAAATTTAAGAAAACAGGAAGACAGATAGTTCAAAGTCGTGGTAATAGAGTCGCCTCTAGATTAAAAGTTCTAGCCCAAACTCTTTCTTTAAGCAAGATCTAAACATAAGACCAGAAACTATAAAACTCCTAGAGAAGAACATAGGCAAAACACTCTCCGACATACATCACAGCAGGATCCTCTATGATCCACCTCCCAGAATATTGGAAATAAAAGCAAAAATAAACAAATGGGACCTAGTTAAACTTAAAAGCTTCTGCACATCAAAGGAAACTATAAGCAAGGTGAAAAGACAGCCTTCAGAATGGGAGAAAATAATAGCAAATGAAGCAACTGACAAACAACTAATCTCAAAAATATACAAGCAACTCCTACAGCTCAATTCCAGAAAAATAAATGACCCAATCAAAAAATGGGCCAAAGAACTAAATAGACATTTCTCCAAAGAAGACATACAGGTGGCTAACAAACACATGAAAAGATGCTCAACATCACTCATTATCAGAGAAATGCAAATCAAAACCACTACGAGGTACCATTTCACACCAGTCAGAATGGCTGTGATCCAAAAGTCTACAAGCAATAAATGCTGGAGAGGGTGTGGAGAAAAGGGAAGCCTCTTACACTGTTGGTGGGAATGCAAACTAGTACAGCCACTATGGAGAACAGTGTGGAGATTCCTTAAAAAACTGGAAATAGAACTGCCTTATGATCCAGCAATCCCACTGCTGGGCATACACACTGAGGAAACCAGAATTGAAAGAGACACGTGTACCCCAATGTTCATCGCAGCACTGTTCATAATAGCCAGGACATGGAAGCAACCTAGATGTCCATCAGCAGATGAATGGATAAAGAAAGCTGTGGTACATATACACAATGGAGTATTACTCGGCCATTAAAAAGAATACATTTGAATCAGTTCTAATGAGGTGGATGAAACTGGAGCCTATTATACAGAGTGAAGTAAGCCAGAAAGAAAAACACCAATACAGTATACTAACGCATATATATGGAATTTAGAAAGATGGTAACCATAACCCTATATAGGAGACAGCAAAAGAGACACTGATGTATAGAACAGTCTTTTGGACTCTGTGGGAGAGGGAGAGGGTGGGATGATATGGGAGAATGGCATTGAAATATGTATAATATCATATATGAGACGAGTCCCCAGTCCAGGTTTGATGCACGATACTGGATGCTTGGGGCTGGTGCACTGGGACGACCCAGAGGGATGGTATGGGGAGGGAGGAGGGGGAGGGTTCAGGATGGGGAACACATGTATACCTGTGGCTGATTCATTTCGATATATGGCAAAACCAATACAATATTGTAAAGTTAAAAAATAAAATAAAATTTAGAAATAGAAAAAAAATTTTTTAATAAAAAATAAATTAATTTTAAAAATTCTAAAAAAAAAAAAAAAAGAACAGAATGACAATCTTAACTGAGGGTTTATAGATAGCTTTTTTAGTTACTAACTTGATGTAGATTTCCAAGCCCAGATCTTAAATTTTAGTTATTTGGTTTCCATAATAAATTAAAGCTTATGTTCCCCTTTGGGGAGGCTTATTAAAACCACGACTTTAACTTCTCAACTCACAGAATTTGAAATGGGTTAATTTTTTTTTCCCCTAATAGCTTCACCGAGGTATAATTGACAGAATAAAATATATGTATTTCAAGTGTATAATTTGATGTTTTGACATATGTACAAACACATGAAACAATCACCACAATTAAGACAATCAAAAGTATCTATCAAATTTCCTCATGACCCCTTTAAAATCCTTTCTCTGATACTCTGGTTTCTCTTCAGATCATATAAATCTTTTGCCTTTTAAAATCCCTTCTCTCTGCATACCCCACCCCACCCCACATGAAGCTATTGATGTATTTCCTTTCACTGTAGCTTAAAATGTGTGGTAGGAAAAAATTTAAGGTGACCTGCAATGATCCTCACCTTTGTATAATCCTCTCTTCTTTGTGGGAAGAACTTATAAATATGATGAATTACCATTTCCATGATTATGTCTTGTTATATGGCAAAAACGATTTGGCAGATGTAATCAAGTTTACTAATCAGTCGATTTTGAGATAAAGAGGTTATTTTGATGAGATTCTGATGCTGGGAGGGATTGAGGGCAGGAGGAGAAGGGAATGACAGAGGATGAGATGGCTGGATGGCATCACTGACTCGATGGACGTGAGTCTGGGTGAACTCCGGGAGTTGGTGATGGACATAGAGGCCTGGCGTGCTGCGATTCATGGGGTCGCAAAGAGTCGGACACGACTGAGCGACTGAACTGAACTGAACTGAACTGAGTGAGCCAAATGAGCCTTCTAAAAGCAGAGGTATACTTGGCAGCTTGTTAGGCAGCAAGAGAAGATGAATACAGATTCTGGCACATGAAAGTGGGATGCCGCCACAAGAAATTCTTAAAATGTGGGAGTGGAATTGGAATCAGGAAGTGGGTAGAGGCTGGTGAAATGGAAATGATAGTAGAAATATTGATGTTAAAGATGCTCCTGGTAAGATCTCAGGATAAAGTGAGAAAGACATTACTGGAATTTGGAGGAAGAGGATTCTAATCATCCTTCTGGCAGAAAACTTAGCAGAATTGTGTCCTTCTGTGGTGTGGAAAGCAGAACTTGTAGAAAACGAACTTGGACATACAAGATTTTTGAGCCAAGTTTGGAAGATGCTACCTGGCTTTTTCTTGCTGCTTATAATATGTGAGAGAAATACATTGAGAGAAGATGTGGTAAAGGGAAAAGAACCAGGACCTGATGGTATTGAAAGGTGTCTGCCTATCCAAATAGCAAAAAATGTTAAAATTAAGAGATTCACTATCAGGAGAGAATGATCTAGAAAAAAGGCTGAAGGTGTGACGCTACAATCCTCTGCTGCAATCTAGGAAGGTTATTAATAACAAAAGATCAGACCACTCACGTTAATTCAAATTAAAAAGTAAAAGAAGGCAGGTTCAGTTCCCTAACCTCGACTGATATCTGTGTGTGAGTGAGGGTGTCATGTTGCTCCCAGGAGTGATTTAAGACTCCTTAAAATTTGGTTAGGCCCTTTAAGCCACTCATACAAACATGCTGTTTAAATAAGGACAAAGTACTTGCTATGAAAACACAGCTTCAAGGCAAATCCCCTTTCCATTCCCTCCACTCCATTTCAACTTTACCGCTTTCCCTATTATAGTTCTATATCTAAATTGTGGCGTTTTCACTGTTGGGTAGTATTAACTTACTTGGTTCACAAAGAACTGGAATATTTTGAAAAAGTACACAGAGAGACATAAACTGTCAAGGTTTACAATGCACAGATTGGAGAACTGGTTTAGGGATTCACCTTCTTTACAGCATACGTTTGGAGTTCAAGAGAATGGCGAGTTCAAGTGCCAAAACTTCTGCTAGAACTTAGGTCCGGCTTTCTATGTTGTCCTGCACAACTAGTACAAAGAATTGAGAGATGATGGAGAGCTAGATCCATTGTAGGTATGTACTTCTGCAATCTAGCTACCTTACCATAAGTTTTAGTATTTTGAATATTTATTTTTAAAATTTAGTTTGAATACTAAGTTGATACATTTTAAAACACCTCACATTACAGTTTATTTAGGTCAGAAAGATTTCTTGGGAGTTACTATTTATAGATTGTTAAAGACCCCTTAGGCAACATCAAGGCTGTTGCATGTGGACAGTTTCTTGAATTATAGCACAGAAATGTTAATACCTACCTCAGGAATGATAGGGGTCTTAAATAGGCAGTATATTTACTAAAGAAACCTAGAGTTTTCTTAGATTGCCAACCTTTGGAAGACAAGAAATGTCAGGGTGACAGAGTTTAAGTGGCTCTTTTCAGATACGTTACACTGATGGTCTATATTTAAGATGCAGAACAGCCTTCCAGGAGCTATTTAATTAAGTAAAAGTAAGTCTAGTTCCTTTGGAATCGAATGGTGCTGTGAGCAAATACATATCAGCAGGTGAAGGAAGTGGGGGAAGTTATTATGTGCCTCATAGGCATGGTGACACTTTATAACCCTGTATCAAGGATCCAAACAGTGATTGGTTGAGATAATTATCAAACTGACTTTAAATTTCGGCAGGAACAAAATTGTCATGCAAAAGTCCAGGACAGTGTGCCACTCTCAGTCCTCAAAGATAAGAAATTCTGGATTTTCAAAGTCCCTTTGAAGGCTTTTAAGGTAAGCTGGAGCATCTTCTTTATTCGGAACCAACTGATGCCTTTAGAAAGAAATTCCAGTTTCAGAGAAGCCAATTTGATTTTAAAAAATGAATAACCCTTATGATTAGATTTTTTGCTTCCCTTTGACTTGTTGAATCCAGACTATGTTTTAATAGATAATAGAACATTATGTGGTAAGGGTTGCTAATTCCACCTCGCAAAATATTGTATCACTGAAGAATAAGGCTTTTTTTCATAGCCAGTATGTTAAAATATCAGTTGCTAACAGTCATAAAAAGTATATTAAGATGAAGCACACATTTTATATTTAACATCTTAATATCAGAATGAATGATTTGAATATTTCATACATGATTCACCAAATATCCATTACTGTTATTTTTATCCACAAAAAAACCATCTTTAAGGACCTTGAATCTAGTTAAAGCCCTTTTTTAAGCCTCATCATTGCAATATAAAGTGTGATGGGATTTAAGGGAAAAAGAAAGAAAACAATCTCCTTCAAATAGTAGCATTTAAATGTTAACTCTATTAAGAAATAAACATGGATTTGGGAATTTGATTTAACACATTGCATGTGTGTGCGTGGGCTCAGTCGTGTCCGACTCTTTGCAACTCTGTGGACTGTAGCCCACCAGCGTCCTCTGTCCATGGGATTCTCCAGGCAAGAATACTGGAGTGGGTTGCCATTTCCTTCTCCAGGGGATCTTCCCGATCCAGGGATCGAACCACGTTTCCTGGGTCTCCTGCATTGGCAAGTGATTTAATGCACTAAATTACATTTATTCCAAAGTTTGGCTAATCCAGTCAGTGATAATTTCCATGAGGCCAGGGTTCATATCTGGTCCCAGGGCTCAGTATCTGGCCCACATTAGGCCTTCAAACAGTTTTTGAATGAATGAATAAATCTCAATCTACATTTAATTTTTTGGTCCCTGAAAAATCAACCTTTGGCCTAAAAATTATTATTATTATTTTGCTAATTGACAGTAGGGTTTTAAAACTAGCTTAAAATACTTCTACTTAGGATATCTGGAGAGTCCACTTCTGCACACACTTTTTCTGTTTCACGATATAATGATAGTTTTGGGAAATAAAAGACATGTTACTTAAAAAATGGCAAACTGAGGTAGAAACTTGGTAATTATCTACTTTGATTAGTTTTGATAAACATTAGACAACCCAGATATAAATATCTACCAGGTGACTCAGCGGTAAGGAATCTGCCTGAGATGCAGGAGATGTAGGTTCGAACCCTGGGTCAAGAAATCCCTTGGAGAAGGAAATGGCTATCCACTCCAAAATTCTTGCCTAGAGAATTCCATGAACAGGGGAGCCTGGTGGGCTACAATTGCAAAGAGTCGGACATGACCAAGCGACTAACACTTGGACTTTGAAACAGGGCTTCAGTTAAACTTGCTTTTCAAGGTTTTATTAACTTGTTCAAGTTAACTAAGTAAAATCTCACTTTATTGGTGAGAATACATGAAATCATCTGAAGGGGGTTCACACAATCCCAGAGCCTCCGCTTTCAGGCTGATAAAACTGAGGCCATTTCTATAGTGTCTTTTATGCCTTTTACTTACCTGTGGATACAGTGCAAGGCACGCTGTGCATAGAGCAATTGTTCTAGAGTAGATATGAAAGAGAACTAAAGTGGTCAGGTTGATGGACTGCAGTTTAGAAATGGGATACACGTAACTCTGGCCTTCACTATAAGTTCCTTTCCAGGAGATCATGTGTCCTCCAAACCATAGTGTAGACTGGTCTTCTGTAAGGTCTATGTAATAACTGTGTTTGGGACTGCAGAGGACCTTATAGCCTCTGTTTACTAAACTGCTGCCCTTTCACATCCATGCCCCAGAGCTCTGCATTATGGTGTCCTTAGGTCTCATCAGCCTCATTTTTAATCTCTAGCATTTTTAAGGAAGTTTAGCTACTTTTGGCTTTCTGCTGAACAGCTCTAAGAGTAGGCACATTTTCCCCACCTCCTCAGTAACTCTGGAACTGGATTTTCTCCTCTGTGCAAAGTGCCAATTCTTCTAAGACAGTTGATATTCATGGAGGCTTTATTATGCTTCCCCTATCAACATTAAATTCAATCTAGGCAAGCTTATGATCTACAGTATTATAATCTCAAAATCCAGTGGAAGTGCATGAAGTAGAAGTAAAATTCGTCCTTCCTTTCTATAGGACTAGCATCATTATGTAAAGAACTATAGTTTGTAGTAAATAGCTATTTACAATTTTGATTCTCATGAACTCAGTATCTATCTCAATGTACACAAAATGTATACTAGACTGATTCTGAAGGTGAATTCTAACAGGAGTGAAGGACTGAGTCTTCAGAAGTCCCACATAATAATTGCTATCATTTATTAAGAGATGGTTAAATAGCTGGAATGATGCCACACACTGCTTATAGCAGTAAGTGTTTATTTATCCACAGTGTTCACAAAATGGCTTTTGCTATGTTTTTGCTATGTTTTAGAATATTGTGATCACCAAGACAGTCTCCTGGACCTCAGGAGCTCTCAGTAGGGCAGAGGAGCATATAAGTAGCTGTCAGCCTACTCGAAAACAGTGAAAACGGCGAAGTGCCGTCAGTGCAGTATTAAAAGCTTCTTCCAGGTATAAGGAGGAGAGAGACACCAAATAACCTTTTTTTCTTTAAAAAAAAAAATTTGGCTGTACCCCGTGGCATTCAGGGCCCTAGTTCCCCAATCAGGTATCGAACCTGTGCCTCCTCATTGGAAGGGAGAGTCTTAAACTCTGGACCATCAGGGAAATCCCACCAAATGTGCTTTGACATGGAGCCAGAGAAAGCTTCTCAGAGACAAATCTTCTGCTAAGATAACTGGGATAATCCTGCAGTGCAGCTATTATTATCCTAGACCAAGGAATCAAATGCTTAAGAAACCTACTTACAGTCTTCAAGCTCGCACATCAAGTAACAAAGATAGAATTGGAACCTAGGTCTCTGCATCCAAACTCCATATCCTTTCGTCTGCGTGCTGGCAATTTCTTTTCTGTGCAGTCTAGCATAGCCCAGATGCGTGTGGATTTGGTGTGGGAATCATAAATCCTTCATCTATTAAGCATACTCTTGGCAGAATTAGTTGATCCTTGGTGAAAACTATTCAGAAGAGATGTTACTGCCAGCAGGAGCAGCAGAAGGAGAAAGTTATAGTTATGGCTTTTGTAACTGGCTGTACGCCTTCACCGGAAAAGCACGGGGTTAGGCAGCGCGTCATCGCGCTGAGCGGGATAGTGCCCTCGCGTGTCTGTGACCCCACTCCTGGCGTGCACTGACCACAGACAACTGTATGTACTCAGATGTGTGCTGGAACCCTGAGTCTTGGCAGCTTCTTCTCACGTTGTGTTCATACTCCTTACCTAGGAAAGAGGCACACGCTTAGAGACCAAGATAATACAGTATATGGTTATCATCTTTGCTTTAGAAGTAATTTTTCACTGTTCTTTTTTCTTCAATAACAGCCACGGATCAATATTCCTATAGAAAATGAAGATCATTGTATATTTTTGCATTTGGGCAGTAGCATGGGCCATTCCAGTAAGTATGCCTTCCTCAAAAAAACCTTCTTACTTTACTCTCTCTCTTAATACACACACATATATGTGTACACACACACACACACACACACACATATATGTGTGTGTGCATTTTTTTCTTGAGATCTTGCAGATCAGCTGAGCCTAAACTTTTAGATTTGCATGAAAGACTTTATAGGATCTGTTTGGGGTCTCAACAAAACTAAATACGCACTCTGACTCATGCTCCCAGTCTTCTAATTGAAACTCCTGTCTTGTTGGAAGGATTGTTACTTTTAAAATTCATTCAGATTAATTTACATTTAATGCTTAGAAGTTGTGGAGCCTGTCCATCTTTGCTCATGCCCTATGAATTTCATTCTAATTATCAATGAAGCCTTGTTTAAGAAGGTTTCAAGAAAGAAAAATAGGAAAAAAAATCACATTTTTTTCAGCAAAGGGAAAACTAATGTTTCACTTAGAAAGTTAAATTTGAAAGATAAACACCAGCAAAGATAAATTAGGGAAATTAAGTCATTTGTAATTTTATTAGCCAGCTGCTACAGTTACCATTTTGATATGCTTTCCTCATGGTATTTCTGTAGTTGAGAATTTTCTTAACTGTTTCTCTTGTGCTCCTGAGGGCACAGAAGTAGCATAGACTTGCCTTTGTTTCTGCCCTGGTTTTGGTCAGACCTACTATTCCGGAGGAGCCTGGTAGGCTGCAGTCCATGGGGTCGCTAAGAGTCGGACATGACTGAGCGACTTCCTTTCACTTTCCACTTTCATGCATTGGAGAAGGAAATGGCAACCCACTCCAGTGTTCTTGCCTAGAGAATCCCAGGGACAGGGGAGCCTGGTGGGCTGCTGTCTATGGGATGGCACAGAGTTGGACACGAATGAAGCGACTTAGCAGCAGCAGCAACTATTCTCTTAGGGGTTTTGGCCAGGATTATTCTTAGGGTGGATCTGGTGCTGCTGCAAGAAACTTGTCATACAGAAACACCAAAGGTCTATCTCCTCACTTTTTCTTCAATGTCATTTTTATTTAAATTTATTTATGTATTGTTTATTTACAGTGTTATATTAGTTTCAGGTATGCAGCATAGTGATTCAGTATTTTTACAGATTATACCTTATTAAAAGTTATTACAAGATAATGACTGTAGATCTCCGTGCTACACAATATATTCTTGTTGCTTGTTTATTTTTTTTTTTAGGGAATCTTCTTTCTTTTTTATTTTTTAAATTATGTAAGTGTGATAACATATTTACAGGCTGTCTCCTCATCTTTAATAAAAGACTATTCACTTTCTAGTGTTGATATAAGTGATCTGGTTAAAACCTTGGTAAACTTGATAATATTATTATGAAAAATATCTATATGCCAAGTTTAAATTCTATGGAATTCATGTAACAAGTCACTTTTCTTTTCTACCCAAGTAGATCATACTTTGGCCTTTATGTTATATCTTTTTTTCTTCATTTAGTGATAATATGTGTGTGAGTGTGTCTGTGCACACGTGTGTGAGTGCATGTGTGCACACATGTACACAAAATAAGAATATTTTCAATTTCCAGTATTTTCACTTTGGTAGGTTCCTCAAATCAAGCCGTTGGAGAGACATGCTGTTGACAAATCGGTGAACGTAAATCTTCTAGCAAAATCAAAAGTGCCAATACAGGTATAAGATGTAAAATGTATTTCTAAACTCTTTTAGATCCCATTAACTTCCAGAAAATCGATGCTCATCTTTTCAGTTTGCTTTACTTTAAGATGATATCCACAACTTAATTTGAATTGTCTCTCTTTTTCAGGATGCATTAAATGACAATAATACCACTAAAGAAAGTGGTGGCCTCATGCATGAACATGAACGAGGAAGGCAACAGGATATCCAAGATGGTTACAAAGGAGACAGAAATGGTTCTGAGTGGGCAGAGCTGGGAGGGAAAAGTTCTTCTACAGGTTCCATGTTAGCAAACGAAAAGGGGAATACAGAGGATCTAAAGGGGGGCACAGGAAAACCAGAAACATATGACCATGATGGGATGCAAGGACAAGAAGAGAGCATCACTGCAAACGGCCTCAGGGGACAAGTAAGCATCGTCCACGATGCTGGAGTGGCAAATGGGAGCCATATTGATGGGATTGCTGAGAACAATTCCCAAAACGCAGGTGTTGGAAATACAAGTCAAAATGAGGACGCCACTGTTGTCCAAGAAGATGGACATCAAGTAGCTGGAAGCAGTAACAGTACAGGTCAGGAGGCTGAAATCAATGGGGATTCCTGTAGAAATGGGGCTGACACAAGTGAAACAACACCTCAGAGAGAAGATGAGAGAAATGGGAATGAGGAGGTAGGGGTATTGCCAGTAGGGAGTGGAGCTGGAAATGGAGAAGATGTTGGTTTGGATAATTTTGAAGGAAGTCCTAGTGGGAATGGAGCAGATGAAGATGAAGACAAGGGCTCTGGTGATGGTGAAGGTGATGAAATAGGGAATGGAGAAAAGGGTAGTGATACCAGCAAGGGCCAGGAGGGTCAATCTCACGGAGAAGAGGATGATGAGGACAATAGCTTAGGTCAAAATTCAGTTAGTAGTGAAGATGATGGCCCTGGGGACAAAGAAGACTCCCATGTCATTGATGGAGACAACATTTCCAAGAGTGAGGAAGATTCTGCAGGTATTCCAGAAGACAATGGTAGCCAGAAAACAGAGGACACTCAAAAACCCAGTCACAGAGAGAACAAAGCTGTGGAAAATAGACTCACTGAAAAGTCACAGCCAACTGCTATTGGGAAGAACCAAGATAAGGTTAGCTTGTGAAGCTGATTTCTTTCAATGGCAGTTTAACTCCCCCACTTCCTTTCAAGATGGTGTGTGTGTGCATGCTCAGTCACTCAGTCGTGTTCAACTCTTTGCAACCCCATAGACTGTAGCCTGTCAGACTGCTCTGCCCGTGAAGCCCGTGATGGTAGCACAAAAATAAATCATGATGAACAGTCATGTATTTTTGCACCTTGATTTAGGACTGGGACTATTTAATGGGGGGAAGCTAGAGTCCTTACTAGACATTGCTATGGAACAATTTTAAAAAGTTGAAATTTCTGAAGATTTGGTTACAGTTCTTCAAAAACCTTATGCTAAATAATTTATGCATCATGTAACTGTTTACAAAAGTTCCTACTGGATAAAAACATGAATGGGATGGTCTATAATCTAAACACTAGAGTACTTTCAAGTACAATAAAGCACATTTTCACAGACAGGTGTTTCTGAGGTACTGGAATCCAAACTCCTGTTCTCTGGCCAATTTCCCCAGTCTTCCTCAGACCAATGCAACTTTGTAGCATAACATTCACTAATTAATCATTCTTTTCTCCATCTTTCCATAGGGAATGGAAATGGAAAGTCCCAGCAGTGGCCACAGAAACAATGTTACCAAAGAAGCTGGGAAAGTGAATGAAGATAAAGAGAGTAAAGGCCAACATGGAATGATTGTGGGCAAAGGAAATGTCAAGACACAAGGAGAGATTGACATTATACAAGGAGCTGGCCAGAAACTGGAGTCTGGAAACAAGCTTGGACCCAGCCAAGTACATAGTGACAGTAACAGTGATGGGCATGACAGCTACGAGTTTGACGATGAATCCATGCAAGGAGATGATCCCAACAGCAGTGATGAGTCTAATGGCAGTGATGATGCCAATTCTGAAGGTGATAATAATCACAGTAGCCGAGGAGATGCTTCTTATAACTCTGATGAATCAAATGACAATGGCAATGACAGTGGCTCAAAAGGAGATGATGATGGTAGTGATAACACATCAGATGCTAATGATAATGGTAGTGATGGCAATGATGACAATGGAGGTGATGACAGTGGCAAATCAGGCAACAGCAAAGATAAATCAGACAGCAGTGACAGCAGTGACAGTGACAGCAGTGACAGCAGTGAAAGTGACAGTAAATCAGACAGTGACAGTAGTGACAGTGACAGTAAATCAGACAATGACAGTAGTGACAGCAGTGACAGTGACAGTAAATCAGATAGTGACAGTAGTGACAGCAGTGACAGCAAATCAGACAGTAGTGACAGCAGTGACAGTGACAGCAGTGACAGCAGTGATAGCAAATCAGACAGTAGTGACAGCAGTGACAGCAGCGATAGTGACAGCAGTGACAGCAGTGATAGTAGTGACAGTGACAGCAGTGACAGCAGTGACAGTGACAGTAAATCAGATAGTGACAGTAGTGATAGCAGTGATAGCAAATCAGACAGTAGTGACAGCAGTGACAGTGACAGCAGTGACAGCAGTGATAGCAAATCAGACAATAGTGATAGCAGTGACAGTGACAGTAAATCAGACAGTGACAGCAGTGACAGCAGTGATAGCAAATCAGACAGTAGTGACAGCAGTGACAGCAGCGATAGTGACAGCAGTGACAGCAGTGATAGTAGTGACAGCAGTGACAGCAAATCAGACAGTAGTGACAGTAGTGACAGCAAGTCAGACAGTAGTGACAGCAGTGATAGTGACAGCAGTGATAGTAGTGACAGCAGTGACAGTGACAGTAAATCAGACAGTGACAGCAGTGACAGTAGTGATAGCAAATCAGACAGTAGTGACAGCAGCGATAGTGACAGCAGTGATAGTGACAGCAGTGACAGCAGTGACAGTAGTAACAGCAGTGATAGTAGCGACAGCAGTGACAGCAGTGATAGCAGTGACAGCAATTCAGACAGTAGTGACAGTAGTGACAGCAGTGACAGTAGCAATAGCAGCGACAGTGACAGTAAATCAGACAGTGACAGTAGTAACAGCAGTGACAGCAGTGATAGTGACAGCAGTGACAGCAGCGACAGCAGTGACAGCAAGTCAGACAGTAGTGACAGCAGTGATAGTGACAGCAGTGACAGCAGTGATAGTAGTGACAGCAGTGACAGCAGCAATAGCAGCGACAGTAACAGTAAATCAGACAGTGACAGTAGTAACAGCAGTGATAGTAGCAACAGTAGTGACAGCAAGTCAGACAGCAGTGACAGCAGTGACAGCAGTGATAGCAAATCAGACAGTAGTGACAGCAGTGATAGTGACAGTAAATCAGACAGTGACAGCAGTGACAGCAGTGACAGTGACAGTAGTGACAGCAGTGACAGTAGTGACAGCAGTGACAGCAGTGACAGCAGCGATAGTGACAGCAGCGATAGCAGTGATAGTGACAGTAAGTCAGACAGTGACAGCAGCGACAGCAGCAACAGCAGTGATAGCAGTGACAGCAGTGATAGCGACACTAAATCTGACAGTGACAGCAGCGACAGCAGTGACAGTGACAGTAGTGACAGCAGTGACAGCAGTGACAGCAGCGATAGTGACAGCAGCAATAGCAGTGATAGTGACAGTAAGTCAGACAGTGACAGTAGCGACAGCAGCGACAGTGACAGTAGTGACAGCAGCGATAGTGACAGCAGTGACAGCAGTGACAGTGACAGTAGCGACAGCAGCGACAGTGACAGTAGTGACAGCAGCGATAGTGACAGCAGTGACAGCAGTGACAGTGACAGCAGTGACAACAGTGACAGTGACAGCAGTGACAGCAGTGACAGCAATGATAGCAACACTAAATCCGACAGTGACAGCAGCGACAGCAGCGACAGCAGTGACAGCCAGAGCAAGTCTGGTAATGGCAACCACAATGGAGGTAGCAGCGACAGTGACAGTGACAGTGAAGGCAGTGACAGTAATCACTCAACAAGTGACGATTAGAACTAAAGAAAACCCCACAAGATGCCTTTTGTGAAAAGTGTGGTGAGTAATTGATAGGAAACACAGATTTCCAGGAAAGTAAAGAAGGGGGAGGAATAAAGAGAAGACCTATGTAAAGATCCATACATCTACAGACACAAGGAAAGAGTCAAGTTGTCGGATTCAGGACCGGGTCCCAACACCCTGAGAGAGAGAATCTGTGTACATGCATGTTAAATATATTTTGAAAAGATTTTGTTAAAACTGTAAATGCAAACATAGAAGAACAATTAAAATGTTCTTTACACAGAAACCTCAAGTAATCACATACTAATAACTTCAATTTAAATGCCAAGTGCTTTAGAAAATGTATTAGCACGCAAACACATCTTATAAATAACCAGTGGCATTAGCCTAATCTTGCAGTAATTATATCTATATTCTACGTAGATGGTCTGCTTGCTGCTGAGTAAAAGATGCTCTCATCATGATCTCCAGCTTGGCTACGATTCATTTGCTTGTTCTAAGGAAGAAATATATTGCAACATAAAAAAAAAATCACAGCAACCATTTAATTTACCCAAACCATGGGAATAATCTTTGTAATTAGTGAGTAGAGTAACTACAAATTATGGAAATTCTAAAGAGTTCTAGAGAGAAAAGAATTTAGAGACTCATTTAAACAGCAAAATCTTACATATAATATCACATTCCTGCAAAGCACTGCTGGAAATGTAGCATAAAGTTCGTAAAATTATTGACGAAACTGAGGCAGTACTTAGAACATGCCTTGCCTCAAGTTGCCACTCTCCAACTATTAATAAATAAACGAATTCATGAATGAAGGGCTCTTGGAGGGTGTGCACTTTTTGAACTCTGTTCAGAACTCTGCTAAGAGGATTTAGTTGTCTTCCTCAATCTCGGGCTTGCCTAGTGGATCAGCTGGTAAAGAATCCGCCTGCAATGCAGGAGATCTGGGATTTGATCCCTGGGTTGGGAAGATCCACTGGAGAAGGGAATGGCTACCCACTCCAGTAATCTGGCCTGGAGAATTCCATGGACTGTTACAGTACCTGGGGTTGCAAAGAGTCAGACAAGATTGAGCAACTTTCACTTTTACTTTCCTCCATCTCACCAAGTCAAACCTGCTTCATATTTGCTTTTAAATCCCCGTAGATGAAAAATCCCAAATCAGACCCTGAAGACTCCCTATTAATCTCTTTAATAAAGCCAACAGTTGGTCTGGAAACTGCTCACTTTGTTAAAATCTGAGACTCATTTGTTGTTGTTCAGCTGCTCAGTCATGTCCAACTCTTTGCAACCCCATGGACTGCAGCTCACCAGGCTTCCCTGCCCTTCACCATCTTCCAGAGTTCGCTCAAACTCATGTCCATTGAGTGGGTGATGCCACCCAACCATCTCATCCTCTGCCGTCCCCTTCTCCTCCTGACTTTAATATATCCCAGCATCAGGGTCTTTTCCAATGAGTCAGTTCTTTGTATGTGTGGCCAAAGTATTGGAGTTTCAGCTTCAGCATCCATCCTTCCAATGGAATATTAAGGATTGATTTCCTTTAGGATTGACTGGTTAGATCTCCTAGCTATCCAAGGGACTCTCAAGAGTCTTCTCCAGCACCACAGTTCGAAGGCATCAATTCTTCAGTGCTCAGCCTTTTTTATTGTCCAGCTCTCACATCCATACGTGACTACTGGAAAAACCATAGAATTGACTATATGGACTTTTATAGGCAAAGTAATATCTCTGTTTTTTAATATGCTGTCTAGGATTGTCATTGCTTTTCTTCCAAGGAACAAGCATCTTTTGACTTCATTGCCGCAGCCACCATCTGCAATAATTTTTGGAGCCCAAGAAAATAAAGTCTGTCACTGTTTCCATTGTTTCCCCATCCATTTGCCATGAAGTGATGGGACCGGATGCTATGATCTTCGTTTTTTGAATGTTGAGTTTTAAGCCAGCTTTTTCACTTTCCTCATTCACTTTCATCAAAAGGCTCTTTAACTCCTCCCCACTTTCTGCCATAAGGGTAGTGTCATCTGCATATCTGAGGTTACTGATATTTCTTGCAGCAATCTTGATTCCAGCTTGTGCTTCATCTAGCCTGGCCTTTTGCATGAGGTACTCTGCATGTAAGTTAAATAAGCAGGGTGACAATATACAGCCTTTACATACTCCTTTCCTGATTTGGAACCAGTCTGTTGTTTCATGTCTGGTTCTAACTGTTGCTTCTTGACCTGCATACAGATTTCTCAGGAGGCAGGAAAAGTGATCTGGTATTCCCATCTCTTTAAGAATTTCCCACAGTTTGCTGTGATCCACACAGTCAAAGGCTTTAGTGTAGTCAATGAAGCAGAAGTAGATGTTTTTCTGGAATTCCCTAGCTTTTTCTATGATCCAACGGCTGTTGGCAATTTGATCTCTGGTTCCTCTGCTTTTTTAATCCAGCTTGTACATGGGAAGTTCTCTCTTCATACACTGTTGAAGCCTAGCTTGAAGGATTTTGAGCAACACTTTGCTAGTATATAAAATGAGTCAATTGTGCGGTAGTCTGAATATTCTTTGGTACATTCAACTAAAATCTGAGCGTGATTTGCATGAGTGAGGGCACTTCTTAGTTTTGAGATGAAGTCCCAACCCTAGAACATGAGGATCTTAAAGATGTGTGAGACTAGAGTGTGATGTTTAACAGGCTGATATAATTTATCACCCAAACTAGGACACCCTTGAAAGTGAAAGGGCGGCTATGAATAACTACTTGGGGAAAGGAGGTATAGAATTGGCTTGTCTGGGACTCTGGAAGATATAACGACCATAACCATAAACCTTAGTGTATTATTCAAGATTTAGTAGTGATGATTTGTAAGTTCCCTCTTTTTCCACTTTGGTAATCATTTTGTATTTGTTCTAATTCAAAGGTAAAGTTCTATATGGCAAAGTTTTGAATGCAGCTTCTTTAATTTTAATTTTCAACCAGTCATTAGTTGACAATTTATTTTCTACTACTAGGCATATTTTACACAAAGAGTTTCAGTAGGGTTTTTTTTCCTCCTTCCTTTATGCAAGATTTTCTTAGTTAAGAGATCAATATTGCAAGTAATAATGCTGATGGCTTTAAAAATTTGGCTATTAATATACTACTTGGTAACTCGTAATACTGTAAAATTTCAGATTTCTACTATATTATAGTCATGGAAATGACTCCAAACTTCTTCCCTTAAAATATGCTCTAGATTTTTAACTCTTTTAGGCTTCAGGATTTTTTGTTTTCCCAATTTGTAAATTGTGGCTTCTAGTAACTGTCCTACCTATTTCAAAATGTTGTCATGGGCATTAGGTCAGGCAATGAATATGAAACTCTTTGTAAATTATATGATATACAAATGAGCGAAAATGAATTTTGGTGCTATAATAAACATCTATCTGTATGACTTCATCTTAATGAGTTTGTGAGTACTTACTTCCTCTATCGTATATATATATATTTTCTTCATTGTGTTTATTTTTTTATTGTATTTAACTTTACAATATTGTATTGGTTTTGCCATATATCAAAATGAATCTGCCACAGGTATACATGTGTTCCCCATCCTGAACCCTCCTCCCTCCTCCCTCCCCATACCATCCCTCTGGGTCGTCCCAGTGCACCAGCTCCAAGCATCCAGTATCGTGCATCGAACCTGGACTGGGGACTCATTTCATATATGATATTATACATATTTCTTTTTTTTTTTTCTTTTTTTTTTAAATTTTATTTTATTTTTAAACTTTACATAATTGTATTAGTTTTGCCAAATATCAAAATGAATCCGCCACAGGTATACATGTGTTCCCCATCCTGAACCCTCCTCCCTCCTCCCTCCCCATACCATCCCTCTGGGTCGTCCCAGTGCACTAGCCCCAAGCATCCAGTATCGTGCATCCAACCTGGACTGGCAACTCATTTCTTACATGATATTTTACATGTTTCAATGTCATTCTCCCAAATTTTCCCACCCTCTCCCTCTTCCACAGAGTCCATAAGACTGTTCTATACATCAGTGTCTCTTTTGCTGTCTCGTACACCGGGTTATTGTTACCATCTTTCTAAATTCCATATATATGCGTTAGTATAATGTATTTATGTTTTTCCTTCTGGCTTATTTCACTCTGTATAATAGGCTCCAGTTTCATCCACCTCATTAGAACTGATTCAAATGTATTCTTTTTAATGGCTGAGTAATACTCCATTGTGTACATGTACCATAGCTTTCTTATCCATTCATCTGCTGATGGACATCTAGGTTGCTTCCATGTCCTGGCTATTATAAACAGTGCTGTAATGAACATTGGGGTACACGTAGTGTGTATGCCCAGCAGTGGGATTGCTGGATCATAAGGCAGTTCTATTTCCAGTTTTTTAAGGAATCTCCACACTGTTCTCCATAGTGGCTGAACGAGTTTGCATTCCCACCAACAGTGTAAGAGGCTTCCCTTTTCTCCACACCCTCTCCAGCATTTATTATTTGTAGACTTTTGGATCGCAGCCATTCTGACTGGCGTGAAATGGTACCTCATAGTGGTTTTGATTTGCATTTCTTTGATAATGAGTGATGTTGAGCATCTTTTCATGTGTTTGTTAGCCATCTGTATGTCTTCTTTGGAGAAATGTCTATTTAGTTCTTTGGCCCATTTTTTGATTGGGTCGTTTATTTTTCTGGAGTTGAGCTGTAGGAGTTGCTTGTATATTTTTGAGATTAGTTGTTTGTCAGTTGCTTCATTTGCTATTATTTTCTCCCATTCTGAAGGCTGTCTTTTCACCTTGCTAATAGTTTCCTTTGATGTGCAGAAGCTTTTAAGGTTAATTAGGTCCCATTTGTTTATTTTTGATTTTATTTCCAATATTCTGGGAGGTGGGTCATAGAGGATCCTGCTGTGATGTATGTCAGAGAGTGTTTTGCCTATGTTCTCCTCTAGGAGTTTTATAGTTTTTGGTCTTACGTTTAGATCTTTAATCCATTTTGAGTTTATTTTTGTGTATGGTGTTAGAAAGTGGTCTAGTTTCATTCTTTTACAAGTGGTTGACCAGATTTCCCAGCACCACTTGTTAAAGAGATTGTCTTTAATCCATTGTATATTCTTGCCTCCTTTGTCAAAGATAAGGTGTCCATATGTGCGTGGATTTATCTCTGGGCTTTCTATTTTATTCCATTGATCTATATTTCTGTCTTTGTGCCAGTACCATACTGTCTTGATAACTGTGGCTTTGTAGTAGAGCCTGAAGTCAGGTAGGTTGATTCCTCCAGTTGCATTCTTCTTTCTCAAGATCGCTTTGGCTATTCGAGGTTTTTTGTATTTCCATACAAATTGTGAAATTATTTGTTCTAGCTCTGTGAAGAATACTGTTGGTAGCTTGATAGGGATTGCATTGAATCTATAAATTGCTTTGGGTAGTATACTCATTCTCACTATATTGATTCTTCCAATCCATGAACATGGTATATTTCTCCATCTATTAGTGTCCTCTTTGATTTCTTTCACCAGTGTTTTATAGTTTTCTATATATAGGTCTTTAGTTTCTTTAGGTAGATATATTCCTAAGTATTTTATTCTTTCCATTGCAATGGTGAATGGAATTGTTTCCTTAATTTCTCTTTCTGTTTTCTCATTATTAGTGTATAGGAATGCAAGGGATTTCTGTGTGTTGATTTTATATCCTGCAACTTTACTATAGTCATTGATTATTTCTAGTAATTTTCTGGTGGAATCTTTAGGGTTTTCTATGTAGAGGATCATGTCATCTGCAAATAGTGAGAGTTTTACTTCTTCTTTTCCAATTTGGATTCCTTTTATTTCTTTTTCTGCTCTGATTGCTGTGGCCAAAACTTCCAAAACTATTTTGAATAGTAATGGTGAGTGGGCACCCTTGTCTTGTTCCTGACTTTAGAGGAAATGCTTTCAATTTTTCACCATTGAGGATAATGTTTGCTGTGGGTTTGTCATATATAGCTTTTATTATGTTGAGGTATGTTCCTTCTATCCCTGCTTTCTGGAGAGTTTTTATCATAAATGGATGTTGAATTTTGTCAAAGGCTTTCTCTGCATCTATTGAGATAATCATATGGTTTTTATTTTTCAATTTGTTAATGTGGTGTATTACATTGATAGATTTGCGGATATTGAAGAATCCTTGCATCCCTGGGATAAAGCCCACTTGATCATGGTGTATGATCTTTTTAATGTGTTGTTGGATTCTGATTGCTAGAATTTTGTTAAGGATTTTTGCATCTATGTTCATCAGTGATATTGGCCTGTAGTTTTCTTTTTTTGTGGGATCTTTGTCAGGTTTTGGTATTATGGTGATGGTGGCCTCATAGAATGAGTTTGGAAGTTTACCTTCTTCTGCAATTTTTTGGAAGAGTTTGAGCAGGATAGGTGTTAGGTCTTCTCTAAATTTTTGGTAGAATTCAGCTGTGAAGCCGTCTGGACCAGGGCTTTTGTTTGCTGGAAGATTTTTGATTACAGTTTCAATGTCCATGCTTGTGATGGGTCTGTTAAGATTTTCTATTTCTTCCTGGTCGAGTTTTGGAAAGTTGTACTTTTCTAAGAATTTGTCCATTTCTTTCACGTTGTCCATTTTATTGGCATATAATTGTTGATAGTAGTCTCTTATGATCCTTTGTATTTCTGTGTTGTCTGTTGTGATCTCTCCATTTTCGTTTCTAATTTTGTTGATTTGATTTTTCTCCCTTTGTTTCTTGATGAGTCTGGCTAATGGTTTGTCAATTTTATTTATCCTTTCAAAGAACCAGCTTTTGGTTTTGTTGATTTTTGCTATGGTCTCTTTTGTTTCTTTTGCATTTATTTCTGCTCTAATTTTTAAGATTTCTTTCCTTCTACTAACCCTGGGGTTCTTCATTTCTTCCTTTTCTAGTTGCTTTAGGTGTAGAGTTAGGTTATTTATTTGACTTTTTTCTTGTTTCTTGAGGTGTGCCTGTATTACTATGAACTTTCCCCTTAGGACTGCTTTTACCGTGTCCCACAGGTTTTGGGTTGTTGTGTTTTCATTTTCATTCGTTTCTATGCAAATTTTGATTTCTTTTTTGATTTCTTCTGTGATTTGTTGGTTATTCAGCAGCGTGTTGTTCAGCCTCCATATGTTGGAATTTTTAATAGTTTTTCTCCTGTAATTGAGATCTAATCTTACTGCATTGTGGTTAGAAAAAATGCTTGGAATGATTTCTATTTTTTTGAATTTACCAAGGCTAGCTTTATGGCCCAGGATGTGATCTATCCTGGAGAAGGTTCCATGTGCGCTTGAGAAAAAGGTGAAATTCATTGTTTTGGGATGAAATGTCCTATAGATATCAATTAGGTCTAACTGGTCTATTGTATCATTTAATGTTTGTGTTTCCTTGTTAATTTTCTGTTTAGTTGATCTATCCATAGGTGTGAGTGGGGTATTAAAGTCTCCCACTATTATTGTGTTATTGTTAATGTCTCCTTTCATACTTGTTAGCATTTGTCTTACATACTGTGGTGCTCCCATGTTGGGTGCATATATATTTATAATTGTTATATGTTCTTCTTGGATTGATCCTTTGATCATTATGTAGTGACCTTCTTTGTCTCTTTTCACGGCCTTTGTTTTAAAGTCTATTTTATCTGATATGAGTATTGCTACTCCTGCTTTCTTTTGGTCCCTATTTGCATGGAAAATCTTTTTCCAGCCCTTCACTTTCAGTCTGTATGTGTCCCCTGTTTTGAGGTGGGTCTCTTGTAGACAACATATGTAGGGGTCTTGTTTTTGTATCCATTCAGCCAGTCTTTGTCTTTTGGTTGGGGCATTCAACCCATTTACGTTTAGGGTAATTACTGATAAGTATGATCCCGTTGCCATTTACTTTATTGTTTTGGGTTTGAGTTTATACACTGTTTTTGTGTTTCCTGTCTAGAGAATATTCTTTAGTATTTGTTGGAGAGCTGGTTTGGTGGTGCAGAATTCTCTCAGCTTTTGCTTGTCTGAAAAGCTTTTGATTTCTCCTTCATACTTGAATGAGATCCTTGCTGGGTACAATAATCTGGGCTGGAGGTTATTTTCTTTCATCATTTTAAGTATGTCTTGCCATTCCCTCCTGGCTTGAAGAGTTTCTATTGAAAGATCAGCTGTTATCCTTATGGGAATTCCCTTGTGTGTTATTTGTTGTTTTTCCCTTGCTGCTTTTAGTATTTGTTCTTTGTGTTTGATCTTTGTTAATTTGATTAATATGTGTCTTGGGGTGTTTTGCCTTGGGTTTATCCTGTTTGGGACTCTCTGGGTTTCTTGGACTTGGGTGATTATTTCCTTCCCCATTTTAGGGAAGTTTTCAACTATTATCTCCTCAAGTATTTTCTCATGGTCTTTCTTTTTGTCTTCTTCTGGAACCCCTATGATTTGAATGTTGTAGCGTTTAATATTGTCCTGGAGGTCTCTGAGATTGTCCTCATTTCTTTTAATTTGTTTTTCTTTTATCCTCTCTGATTCATTTATTTCTACCATTCTATCTTCTAATTCACTAATCCTATCTTCTGCCTCTTTTATTCTACTATTTGTTGCCTCCAGAGTGTTTTTAATTTCATTTATTGCATTATTCATTATATATTGACTCTTTTTTATTTCTTCTAGGTCCTTGTTAAACCTTTCTTGCATCTTCTCAATCCTTGTCTCCAGGCTCTTTATCTGTGATTCCGTTTTAGTTTCAAGATTTTGGATCAATTTCACTATCATTATTCGGAATTCTTTATCAGGTAGATTCCCTATCTCTTCCTCTTTTGTTTGGTTTGGTGGGCATTTATCCTGTTCCTTTATCTGCTGAGTATTCCTCTGTCTCTTCATCTTGTTTAAATTGCTGAGTTTGGGGTGTCCTTTCTGTATTCTGGCAGTTTGTGGAGTTCTCTTTATTGTGGGGTTTCCTCACTGTGTGTGGGTTTGTACAGGTGGCTTGTCAAGGTTTCCTGGTTAGGGAAGCTTGTGTCGGTGTTCTGGTGGGTGGAGCTGTATTTCTTCTCTCTCCTTTCGAAGAGTTGGGTTGCTTTTCTGGGTGCCTGATGTCCTCTGCCGGCATTCAGAAGTTGTTTTGTGGAATTTACTCGACGTTTAAATGCTCTTTTGATGAATTTGTGGGGGAGAAAGTGTTTTCCCCGTCCTACTCCTCCGCCATCATGGCTCCTCCCCCGATATTATACATATTTCAATGCCATTCTCCCATATCATCCCACCCTCTCCCTCTCCCACAGAGTCCAAAAGACTGTTCTATACATCAGTGTCTCTTTTGCTGTCTCCTATATAGGGTTATGGTTACCATCTTTCTAAATTCCATATATATGCGTTAGTATACTGTATTGGTGTTTTTCTTTCTGGCTTACTTCACTCTGTATAATAGGCTCCGGTTTCATCCACCTCATTAGAACTGATTCAAATGTATTCTTTTTAATGGCCGAGTAATACTCCATTGTGTATATGTACCACAGCTTTCTTATCCATTCATCTGCTGATGGACATCTAGGTTGCTTCCATGTCCTGGCTATTATGAACAGTGCTGTGATGAACATTGAGGTACATGTGTCTCTTTCAATTCTGGTTTCCTCAGTGTGTATACCCAGCAGTGGGATTGCTGGGTCATAAGGCAGTTCTATTTCCAGTTTTTTAAGGAATCTCCACACTGTTCTCCATAGTGGCTGTACTAGTTTGCATTCCCACCAACAGTGTAAGAGGCTTCCCTTTTCTCCACACCCTCTCCAGCATTTATTATTTGTAGACTTTTGGATCGCAGCCATTCTGACTGGCGTGAAATGGTACCTCATAGTGGTTTTGATTTGCATTTCTCTGATAATGAGTGATGTTGAGCATCTTTTCATGTGTTTGTTAGCCATCTGTATGTCTTCTTTGGAGAAATGTCTATTTAGTTCTTTGGCCCATTTTTTGATTGGGTCATTTATTTTTCTGGAGTTGAGCTGTAGGAGTTGCTTGTATATTTTTGAGATTAGTTGTTTGTCAGTTGCTTCATTTGCTATTATTTTCTCCCATTCTGAAGGCTGTCTTTTCACCTTGCTTATAGTTTCCTTTGTTGTGCAGAAGCTTTTAAGGTTAATTAGGTCCCATTTGTTTATTTTTGCTTTTATTTCCAATATTCTGGGAGGTGGATCATAGAGGATCCTGCTGTGATGTATGTAGGAGAGTGTTTTGCCTATGTTCTTCTCTAGGAGTTTTATAGTTTCTGGTCTTACGTTTATATCTTTAACCCATTTTGAGTTTATTTTTGTGTATGGTGTTAGAAAATGCTCTAGTTTCATTCTTTTACAAGTGGTTGACCAGTTTTTCCAGCACCACTTGTTAAAGAGATTGTCTTTAATCCATTGTATATTCTTGCCTCCTTTGTCAAAGATAAGGTGTCCATATGTGCGTGGATTTATCTATGGGCTTTCTATTTTGTTCCATTGATCTATATTTCTGTTCTCTATCATATTTTTAAAAATTAGTTAGTTTTTTTTTTTTTTTTTTCAGTCCACCTCGAGGCTTGTAGGATTTCAATTTCCATCCAGGGACTAAATGTGGGCCCAAGCAGTGAAAGCACCAAGTCCTAACAATTGAACAGCCAGGGAATTCCTAAAATTAATTGAAAAATTAATGTATATATATACACACACACAAAATAAAAATTTAAAACACAATGAAAAGGTATACAAAAATATGATGCTCTGAAGATTTGATGTTTTTGAAATGTGGTGTTGGAGAAGACTCTTGAGAGTCTCTTGTACTGCAAGGAGATCCAACCAGTCTATCCTAAAGGAAATCAGTACTGAATATTCATTGGAAGGACTGATGCTAAAGCTGAAACTCCAATACTTTGGCCACCTGATGCACAGAACTGATTCACTAGAAAAGACCCTGATGCTGGGAAAAATTGAAGATGGGAGGAGAAGGGGACGAAAGAGGATGAGATGGTTGGATGGCATCACCAACTCGATGGATATGAGTTTGAGTAAGCTCCAGGAATTGGTGATGGACAGGGAAGCCTGGTGTGCTGCAGTCCACGGGGGTCACAGAGTTGGACATGACTGAGCGACTGAACTGACTATCATTCCAGACTCCCTGTCTTCTATTTTTCTTCCCTAAAGACAATTCCCATTACTACAATTAATATCTCGTGGAGCTTTTCATAAATATTCTATGCACATATAAACAGGTATATCCCCCTTTTAAAAACACGTGGAAGTCTACCACACATGATATGTTTAACTTACTCTTTTTGAATATGGGTTCATTACACACAGACTGACATTCTTTTCACAGCCGTTTTGTATTTCATTTTATGAAATGTCTTAGGTATTTCACCTGTCCCTATTTTTCTGTCACCCTTTATTTCTAGTTGAGAAACTTTGCAGGTGTCACCTGAGTCAAGCTGGGTAAGTTTCCAGCCAGTTCTTATAAAGAGTTTACTTTAAAAGGTGTTTCTGGTCTGGGTGTTGGGGTGGATGTTGTTCTGAATCTACGGCCAATGTCAGAAATCAGGAAGTAAGACTATGGTCCTGATTTTCCTCTGTAATCATGTCTACTTTGACCTCCATTTGTGTTCCAGGTAAAAATGAAGAAGACACTCCCAGAGAATGTCTCAAGAGTAGATCCTTTTAACACAAGAAATCTGGTATTAGAAAATAAAATTGCTTTTAGGTTACTCTCTGGGTTAAAGATTAATGAACTATCTGCTAATTATTGCCCATCAGAGCCTTATTTTTTTTTTAAACTGCAGGTTGCCACTCATTTAGTCGATCATGATATCATGAGTAACACTTTGCAAAATGAAAGAATAAGAAAGAAAAACCTTTAGTGCACAATGTGTAGTGTTCTGTGAAACAATGTTGTTTGTTTCTGTGTACTCACATACACAAATATGTTTAAATATGCGTATGCTGTTGGTTGCAGTAAAAAAAGGTGCAAAAGTCATTGGTTTGGAAAAGTGTTATAAAACATTATTACTGCTAGTAATCATTATGGGCTTACTTTTCATCTTCACTTTTCTTCTTACAAACCTCTAAGTCTCTTTCCTACTTTCGAAGTGGTGGTTTAAAAAAAAAAACAATAGAACAAGAAAGAGTGATATGTGTGTGGAGGGGTGGGGGAAGGGTGGCGGCGGGGGGCCGGTTTCTGTGCTACAGTAAAAGAGCCGAGGTGACAGTGCCATCTTTTGAACAGGAGGCTGTCATGATGCTGATGGTGGGTTTATTGGGATTTTAAGGTTTCATGTTTGTTGCATGAATTACCCCACGTATGACTGAGATGCATGCATGCTCAGTCACTCAGTCATGTCCGACTCTTTGTAACCCCATGGATCATAGCCCACCGGGCTCCTCTGTCCATGTCTTCAGGCAAGAGTACTGGAGTGGGTTCCATGCCCTCCTCCAGGGGATCTTCCCCACCCAGGAATCAAACCCACAACTCCTGCATAGCAGGCAGGATTCTTTACCCCTGAGCAACTCGGGAAGCCTATGACTAAGATGCATGATTTTAAAACTGGCTCTCAGAGGTCATCTTATCCTGCACCTGACCCAGAAATTTCTTCTGCACCTACTCATACCACAAATCAAAAAAATGTAGTAAGGGTTTTTGGGGTTTTTTTGCTATAAAATCTATTTTCTAAAGCAGATTATTAAAAGATAACCTTTAGAGAGTCCTCACCTCACCATAGAAATACATTTTAAATTATCAATTGGAGTGGAATTTCCCAGAAGTCAAATTTGCTTTATGATTTGTAATGGAAGTTCTGAAAATCTGTAGCCCAAAATAACCAAGAACAATTTTCTTCTCCCTAAAAGGAGCAGAAACAGAACAGAAAAGCCCAGGCACAGATGAAAATATCATTGTGTTCTCACAGTGATCCTTTCCCTGCTGCTTGTAAGCAAATCCTCTGGAGAATGAAACAAGCCAACAACTCAATGTTCCCAACCCCTCCCCTCTGAACAGGGATCTTAGGTTCAAACTTAAAAAAAAAAAAAGAAAGAAAGAAAAAGGAATACAAACCTGAATTCCTACAGGGCACTCATGTAGCTCAGAAAATGGTATAAAGCCTAAAGGTCACCCATACAGGAGGCTCAATGTGTTTTCCATCAGTCTGCACCGCCCCAAACCCTAGCATGAAACGCTGTATTTACAGAGCTGTATCAGAAAGTGCTTCCTTTACTCCCAAGTCCATTATTTGGGGCTTTGCCTCTAGCTAAAGTTCTCCCTCCTTTGCTCTTTTTGTTTGTTTTGTTTTTTATTTTTGGTTGCCCTGGGTCTTTCTTGCTGCCCAGGAACACTCTCTAGCTGGAGTGCGGGGACTTCTCATTGCGGTGGCTTCTCTTGTTGCAGAGCACAGGCTCTAGGGAGCTCGGGTTGCAGTCGCTGCGGCACAAGGGTGCAGTTTGTGGCTCTCGGGCTCTAGAGCCCAGGCTCAGAAGTTGTGGTGCACAGACTTAGTTGCTCCACGGCATGTGGGATTTTCTTGCATCAGGGATCAAACCTGTGTCTCCTGCGTTGACAGGTGGATTCTTATCCACTGTACCACCAGGCAAGTCCCCCTCCTTTACTCTTTCCTTCTTTTCCTCCCTAGCATTTCCCTGCTGCATCTTCCCTGCAAACAGATGAAGAAGTGTCTATGGGGAGAAAAACACTTTGTCCCTTGCAGAATTTAATTCCCACACATCACCCTGTGTGAGGCTCCAGTCAAACCGGCTCACCAGTGGCTACTCTGCCTGAATTTGTATTGCTGGCTCTTTTGCTTGCTTCTAAGAGTTCAGTCACAACCAGTGGGGCCTGACTCCTACTTCTTTAGTGTGAATACTTTCCACAGTTGAAACCCTGGAATCTTCCTTGCTATCCTCACTCAATCTGCACTGAAGGCAGGAGATACTGAGGCTCTAAACAACCAACACTTGTGCTTGGCACCAAAGTGCATTCAATACTTTTTGTCTCATCCTAATATCCTGACTCCCTTCAATGGATTCTTACCTTGTCCTCAAGCAACAATCTCCTTTCCCCTTTCTAAGTGGGCTTTCTCATAGCTTCCTTATCTCATTCTAGCATGTACACTAATTAGAATTGTACCCAGCCCCGTCAACTTAAGGAAAGATCCCCTGGAGAAGGAAATGGCAACCCATTTCAGTATTCTTGCCTGGGAAGTTCCATGAACCGAGAAGCCTGGAGGGCCCTCAGTCCATAGGGTCCCAAAGAATCTGATGCTACTAAATGACTGAGAGCCTGAGCACACAGGCCCATCAGCTTTGGACAACCAGAAGCAAACTGTCTGATACAATCAGGCTTCCAGGCCCAATGCAAGGAAGGAGACTGCCCACCAGAACAGCTTTGGAGTCTTAGCAAAGGAAAATATAGAACTCTTGTAGGATTTGGGGGAAAGGGTGGAATTGAAGTGATATTTAAATGGTATGGATGGTAAAGAATCTGCCTGCAGAGCCGGAGACCTGGATTCAGTCTCTGCGTTGGGAAGATCCCCTGAAGAAAGGAATGGTAACCCATTCCAGTATTCTTGCCTGGAGAAGCCCATGGACAGAGGAGCCTGATGAGCTACAGTCCATAGGGTCACAAAGGGTCAGACATGACCCTTTAAAGGAAGATTTAAAGGTCACTTTAAAGGAAGCTGTGTTTGAGAGGAGCAAAACAAAGCAGGCTATGGCTAAAGGGGTCAGCATCAGGTTTGGACTGTAAAATAGACTCAGGTTCCTGTGTCCTTGGGAAGTGCCAAGTAAAGTTAAGATGAATGCATACCATTGGGTCTGAATATCTGTACCTGGGTTATAAACTGAGACTCAGTCTTTGTGTCAAAGTGCCTTAGACCTTCTGGGCAAGATTTGGATGTTTTATTTTTACTGATATATTTTTATTTTATTTTTTGAAAACACAGAAGCTTGGTATTTATTTAGTTATTTTGGCTGTGCTGGGTCTTAGTTGCAGCACGTGGGCTCTTCCTTTTGTATTGTAGGATCTTTTGTCTAGGGAGTCGTGGCACGTGGGAGCTTAGTTCCTCAACCCAGGATTGAACCCACATCCCCTGCAATGCAAGATGAATTCCTAGCTACTGGACCACCAGGGAAGTCCCACTAATATAAGTTTAAAAGGAAAAGTGTCTGCTAAACTATGGTTTTAGAAAATAAAATTTCACAGTGATTAATAAAGCAGGACTCTGGAGAAGACTCTTGAGAGTCCCTTGGACTGCAAGGAGACAAATCCAGTCAATCCTAAAGGAAATCAACCCTGAATGTTCCCTGGAAGGACTGATGATAAAGCTGCAATACTCTGCCCACCTGATGTGAAGAGTCCGCTCATTGGGAAAAACCCTGATGCTGGCAAAGACTGAGGGCAAGGGAAGAAGGGAACAACAGAGGATGAGATGGTTGGATAGAATTACCAACTCAGTGGACATGAGCTTGAGCAAACTGCTGGAGATGAAGAAGGACAGGGAAGCCTGGCTTGCTGCAGTCCATGGGGTTGCAGAGTCAGACACAACTTAGTGACTGAACAACAACAAAAACAGCATTCAGAGTAGGAGGTTGTTAGGACCCTTTATAAATTCAGTGTCCTTGAGAGAGATGTTATTTTCTGTTACATTTGCAGCTGGCTTCATTTCTGTCTGATTTTTCAGTCTGACAAATGGTGGGAAATTTTTACTTTCTCAGTCCAAGCTAATTTTTGCTTTCTCAGGAGGTATATTTCTGCTGAAACCAAAAATCTGCTTATCTTGCCAGTCCTTTTCCTAAGTTAGGGCAGAATTCCTGGATGCCTGCCTGTTCTTTAAATATCACCCATTCCAGATCACCACCTGTTGGACTTTGCATAACTTCTGTGATTTGTTTCTTTTTTTCTGCTTACTCTCTGCACCCTGAAAAAAGTTGTGCTGTGTGTGCTGGTCTGCCAAGTGGGCCATAAGGCTCAGAAGATCCAGTGGTCCTTGAAATGTCGTTGGCACATAGGATGCTGTTGGAGCCTTTGGCAGGTCCCTACAGGTGACTTGCAGCATAATCCTTTAGGATAATCAAGCAAGGCTCTGCTGTCATTTGCAGATAACTGCCTTCCTTTCAAGAAAGCTCCTGGCCTGCTATGGGGCCTTTGTAGAGACTGAACGATTTACCGTGTGACCTGAGCATCCCATTATGAACTAAGCGTTACCTGATTTGTGAAGTTACAGAGTTAGGCATTCGCAGCAACACTCCATCAGCAAATAGAAGTAATGTGTACATGACTGGGTCTGAGCCCTGAAGGCACAAGTAAGTTACATGAAGAAGTGACCCAAATGTTCAAGATCCCCACTCCTGCTCCGCTGCCTTCTCTCTCCTAGCCTGTACCTATGACCTCATGGGGCATTATGTATGACCTGTTGACTGAGGAGTGGAAGACCCAGACCTGGTTTATAGATGGCTCTGCAGAATATGCAAGCACCACCTCCAAGTGAACAGTTGCAGCCCTACAGCTTCTTTCTGGAATAGCCCTTGAGGATAGTGGTGAAACAAACCCTCTCAGTGGGCAGAACTTTGGGCAGTGCACCTGTTTATTCACTTCGTTCTGAAGAAGAAAAGGGCAGGCTTGAACCTTTATCCTGATTCATGGGGTGGTAGTCATGGTTTTGTTGGATGATCAGGCACTTCGAAGAAGCATGATTGGAAAGTGGATGATGAAGACATTTCAGGAGGAAGTATGTTGATGGATCTCTGTGCAAAACCATGAGGATATTCGTGTCCTAGGTAAATGCTCACGGAAGGGTGATGCCAGCAGAGGGGGATTATAATAATCAATAGGATCAGATGACATATTCTGTGAACACCAGTCTGCCTCTTTCCCCAGACCCCTGTCATTGCCCCATAGGGTCATCAGCAAAGAGGGATGGAAGCTATGCATGGGCTGAGCAACATGGACTCCTCACCAAGACCAACCTGGCCCTGGCCACCACTGAGTGTCCAGTCTGCCAACGACAGATACGAATGCTGAGCCCCATATGGCATTATACCCCAAGGTGATCAGCCAACTACCTGATCCATGCTGATTGATTGGATGGTATATGTCATGAGAGGGGTCGTATTTTGTTCTTAATGGAATAGACACTCTAGGTATCGATCTGCCTTCTCTACAAGCAATGCTTATGCCCAAACCACCAAATATGGATTTGGTGTTTAGAATACCTTGTCCACTTCCATGATATTCCACACAGACTTGCTTCTGATCAAGGAACTCAAATCATAGCAAAAGAAGAGCTACAAGGGACCCATGCTTATGGGACTCACTTGTCTTACTATGTCCCTCACCATACTGAACTACCTGGCTTGACAGGATGGTGGAATCCTCAGTTACAAAGGATTTGAAGACTCAGTTACAAAGCCAGTTAGGTGGCAATACTTTCCTGGGCTGGGGTAAGGCTCTACAGAAAGCTGCATATGCTCTAAATCCGTGTACAATATATGATGCAATATCATATTTATATGGTGCAATATCATACTTATATGATAGCCTAGATTCATGAGTCTAGTGATCAAGGGGTAGAAACTGTAGTGGCACCACTCACTGTTAATCTTAGAGACCCAATAGCAAAATTTTTGCTTCTTATATTTGTGGCTTTATGCTTTGCTGACTTCGATGTTTTCATTCCAGAGAAGGAAATGCTTCCACCAGATGACTCAACAATGATTCTATTGAACTGGAGGTTAATACTGCCACCTGGCTACTTGGAGCCCCTCATGACAGGTAAAGAAGAGAATTACTGTGTTGGCTGGGGTGACTGATCATAATTACCAGGGGAAGACTGAACTATGATTCCACCATGGAGGTAAGGAAATGTATGTCCAGAATACAGCAGATCTGTTAGGATGTCTGTTAGTATTATCATGCCTTCTGATTAAGGTAAATGGAAAACTACAACCACCCAATTCAAACAGGACTACAGATGGTCCAGACCCTTCAAGAATGAAGGTTTGGGTGACTTCACTTGGTAAGAAACATGACCAGTTTGGGTGCTTGCTGAAGGCAAAGGAGTCATCAAATCGGTAGTGCATGCGTGCCAGGTCACTTCAGTTGTTTCCGACTCTTTGAGTCTCCATGGACTATAGCCTGCCAGGCTCCTCTGTCCATGGGATTCTTCAGGAAAGAATACTGGAGTGGGTTCCCATTTCCTCCTCCAAGGGATCTTCCCAACCCAGGGATAGAACCTGCGTCCCTTATGTCTCCTGCATTACAGGTGGATTCTTTACCACTAGTACCACCTGGGAAGCCCTAGAATAAGTAATAGGAGAAGACATTACAATTATCAACTATGACCACATGACAAGCTATAGAAATAAGGACTGTAACTGTCATGAGTATTTCACTCTTATCTTATTATGAATACAGTTGTGTGTGGATTTATATGCATGGGCTTGCCTGAGAGCTCAGATGGTAAAAAATTTGCTTACAACACAGGAGCCCCAGGTTTGATCCCTGGCTCAAGAAGATCCTCTGGAGGAGGGAATGGGTACCCTCTCCATTATTCTTGCCTGGAGAATTCCATGGACAGAGAAGCCTAGCCAGCTATAGCCCATGGGGTCACAAAGAGTCAGACAAAACTGAACAATTAACACTTTCACTTTTTTCAAGCTATCCTTGTCTTTTTTCCTTTCTGTTACCTTACCATGTACCATAAAAAAATGTATTGATGTTATATCACTATTTAAGCATTGTTAACTTTTATGGGAAAGAAATGCAAAAAGGCAAAATGGTTGTCTGAGGAGGGCTTACAAATAGCTGTGAATAGAAGAGAAGCAAAAGGCAAAGGAGAAAAGGAAAGATATACCCATTTGAATGCAGATTTCCAAAGAATAGCAAGGAGAGATAAGAAAGCCTTCTTCAGTGATCAGTGCAAAAAAATAGAGGAAACCAATAGAATGGGAAAGACTAGAGACTGCTTCAAGAAAATCAGAGATACCAAGGGAACATTTCATGCAAAGATGGGCACAATAAAGGTATGGACCTAACAGAAGCAGAAGATATTAAGAAGAGGTGGTAAGAATACACAGAAGACTATACAAAAAAGATCTTCAAGGCCCAGATAATCACAATGGTGTGATCACCAACCTAGAGCCAGACATCCTGGAATGCAAAGTTAAGTGGGCCTTAGGAAGCATCGACTGCAAACAAAGCTAGTGGAGTTGACAGAATTCCAGTTAAGCTATTTCAAATCCTAAAAGATGATGCTGTGAAAGTGCTGCACTCAATATGCCAGCAAATTTGGAAAACTCAGCAGTGGCTACAGGACTCGAAAAGGTCAGTTTTCATTCCAATCCCAAAGAAAGGCAATGCCAAAGAATGTTCAAACTACTGCACAATTGCACTCATCTCACATGCTGCTGCTGCTGCTGCTGCTGCTGCTGCTGCTGCTAAGTCGCTTCAGTCGTGTTCGGCTCTGTGCGACCCCATAGATGGTAGCCCACCAGGCTTCCCCGTCCCTAGAATTCTCCAGGCAATAACACTGGAGTGGGTTGCCATTTCCTTCTCCAATGCATGAAAGTGAAAAGTGAAAGTGGAGTCGCTCAGTTGTGTCCAACCCTCAGCGACCCCATGGACTGCAGCCTTCCAGGCTCCTCCATCCATGGGATTTTCCAGGCAAGAGTACTGGAGTGGGGGTGCCATTGCCTTCTCCGATCTCACATGCTAGTAATGCTCAAAATTCTCCAAGCCAGGCTTCAACAGTATGTGAACTGTGATCTTCCAGATGTTCAAGCTGGATTTAGAAAAGGCAAAGGAACCAGAGATCAAATTGTCAAAATCCATTGGATCATTGAAAAAGCAAGAGAGTTCCAGAAAAATACCTGCTTTTGCTTTATTGACTATGCCAAAGCCATTGATTGTGTGGACCACAACAAACTGTGGAAAATTCTTAGAGATGGGAATACCAGACTACCTGTTCTGCCTCTTGAGAAATCTGTTTGCAGGTCAAGAAGCAACAGTTAGAACTGGACATGGAACAACAGACTGGTTCCAAATTGGGAAAGGAGTAGGTCAAGGCTGTATATTGTTACCCTGCTTATTTAACTTATAGGCAGAGTACATCATGAGAAATGCTGGACTGGATGAAGCACAAGCTGAAATCAAGATTGCTGGGAGAAATATCAATAACCTCAGATATGCAGATGACACCACACTTATGGCAGAAAGCAAAGAAGAACTAAAGAGCCTCTTTATGAAAGTGAAAGAGGAGAGTGAAAAAGTTGGCTTAAAACTCAACATTCAGAAAACTAAGCTCATGGCATCTTGTCCTATCACTCCATGGCAAATAGATGGGGAAACAGTGGAAACTGTAAAAGAGTTTATTTTGGGGCTCTTCAAACTCACTGCAGATGGTGACTGCAGTCATGAAATTAAAAGACGTTTGCTCCTTGGAAGAAAAGTTATGACCAACTTAGACAGTGTATTAAACAGCAGAGATATTATTTTGCCAACAAAGGTCTGTCTAGTCAAAACTCTGGTTTTTCCAGTAGTCATGTAGGGATGTGAGGGTTGGACTATGAAGAAAGCTGAGCACCGAAAAATTGATGCTTTTGAACTGTGGTGCTGGAGAAGACTCTTGAGAATCCCTTGGACTGCCAGGAGATCCAACCAATCCATCCTGAAGGAAATCAGTCCTGAATCTTCTTTGGAAGGATTCATGCTGAAGCTGAAACTCCAATACTTTGGCCACCTGACGTGAAGAACTGGCTCATTGGGAAAGACCCTGATGTGGGGAAAGATTGAAGGCAGGAAGAGAAGGGGATGAAAGAGGATGAGATGGTTGGATGGCATCACTGACTCAATGGAGTTTGGGTAAACTCCGGGAGTTGGTGATGGACAGGGAGGCCATGCTGCAGTCTATGGGGTCGGAAAGAGTTGGACATGACTGAGTGACAGAACTGAACTGAACTGAATTTTTATGGGACTTAACCTCTATAGTCATGTATCTAGTCCTATATCTATATCTCTTATATATCTCCCATATCCTATAGGTTCTGTTTCTCTGGTGAACACTGATTGTTACAATAAGTGGTGAAGAGGGAATTCTGAGTAAGTTGAGCCATTGATTAGAAGCAGAATGTGTTGAGGGGTTGAAGGAATAGGTGAAGATGCCTGAAGTATAGGATTTGCAGAGAAATTACAAGTAAGAGGATTAAATAGAGAGATAGGAAAAAGTATAGTTTACCCTTGAATAACATGGGTTTAAATGGCTTGGGTCCACGTATATGCAGATTTCTTCAATGAATATGTGCTACAGTACTACATTATCTCCAGCTGGTTAAGTCTGCAGTTGCAAAACCCAAGATACAGGTGAATAAAAGATACAGTTGGCTGACTCTAAGTTATAGGTGGATTTTTGAATGATCCGGGGTTGGCACCTCTAACCTCATGTTGCCCATGGTTCAACTGTAATGTAGGGTGGTGCTGGTTACTCCATTTTGGCTGTTTTTTTTTTTTTTTTTAAACTTGAAACAGCAGCAATTGGAAATGGTTCAATCTAAGTAGTAGTAAATAGGATGTTGGACAAAGCTATCTATTCCTTTAAAAAACATGAAGCATTTGGGAGAAAACATGCTCCACCATGTATGTTGGAGGAGTCCAGAACGAACAAGATCTGCCTGGCATTTCTTGGCATCTGCACTGTTTTGGCTGCAACATTCTTCGTCTTATTAGACATGTCAATGAGGATTTTCACACATCTCTGTCAGGATTGCCACCGACAGTAAGATACATCCTAAAAAGACTTTAACTTTCAGACTGGACTACTTGTTTCCAAACCGATCTTTTTCCTTCCACAAATTAGGAGTTGACTCTTTTGGAATCCTGTTGTTGGCACATGGAAGGATGTAGAAAGGAAGTCCCAAGCAGAAAAACTTGGAGAACTGATGTCTGTAATCTATCCTAAGCATTATTTAAGGTTGGCAAAGAAAAATGAGGGACATGATTTACTGAGTGTTGTTCATTCTATTCTACTAGCAATTTTCTCCAAGATCAGAACACCCTGAGCTCTCCAGATTTGAGAAAAGTCAATTTCTGTGGCAGACTGGCCTGGAAAACCCCCTGGACAGAGGAGACTGGTGGGATACAGTCCATGTGGTTGCAAAGAGTCAGACACGACTGAACGACTGAGCGTAGTACACAATGTTATATATTAAAAAAAAAATTCTCATAGATGTACACTTTCTGTTATATAAAATACATGACAATTTGCTTAGCCATTCTGCTGTTGATAGACATTCTGGCTGTTTCTGTATTTTACTATTGTGAAAAATGCTGCTATGAACATTTTTGTCCATGTTTTGTGGTTCACAGAAGCATACATTTCTCATGGGTGTATACGTAGGAATAGAATTATTGGGTTACACATTTGCGTGCATTTAGCATCCTGTCTGACCATTGGCTTCTTTGGTCCTGTTTTATTTCTGTGCCAGGTTGAGTTAGATGCCTGTCTTCTATGCTCCCGTGGCATCCTGTGTATACCTGGATTGATAATGCTTTTATCACAGAGAAAAAAAGAATTGCCAACTTTCACTCTGAATCTGTACTGCCCCATATGGTAGCCAGTAGCCATGTGTGGCTTAAGCCACTTAAGTTGATTTTATTTTATTAAATTTCTTATATTCGAGTGTAGTTGCTTTACAATGTTGTGTTAGTTTCTACTGTTCAGCAAAGTGAGTCAGCTACACATATTTTGGATTTCCTTTCCATCTAGGTCACCACAGAGCACTGTGTAGAGCTCCCTGTGCTATACAGCAGGTTCTCATCAGTTATCTATTTTATACAATCAATAGTGTGTATATGTCAATCTCGATCTCCCAATTCCTCCTACCCCTCCTTCTCTGCTTCGTGTCCATGTGTTCGTTCTCTATGTCTGTGTCTCTATTTCTGCTTTGTAGCCACTTGAGTTTTAATTAAAATGCAACAAAATTAAACACTCAGTTCCACAATCCCCTGGCCACATTTTAAGACTCAAGGACAAATGTCTCCTGGCCACCCCACTGTACCATCCAAATACAGAACACTTCCATGATCCCAGAAAGTTCTGCTGGACACGTCATTCTGGAATGCTAGCTCCTCCAGGTCCAAGCCATGACTTGTTCATCCTCTCTTTCCATGCCCATCATGGTGCCCGTCACTGGAGGCTCTTGACAAATGTCTATTGAACTAGACTGCCACTAAGGAGACTTAGGGGCTTCCCTGGTGGCTCAGACTGTAAAGCGCCTGCTTACAATTTGGGAGACCTGGGTCCATAGCAGCATTTTTCACAATAGCCAAAACACAGAAACAGCCAGAATGTGCTTTCTGTGCTGGAGACCTGGGTTCGATCCCTGGGTCAGGAAGATCCCCTGGAGAAGGAAATGGCATCCCACTCCAGTACTCTTGCCTGGAAAATCCCATGGATGGAGGAGCCTGGTAGGCTATGTTCCATGGGGTCACAAAGGGTTGGACATGACTGAACGACTTCACTTTCATTTTTTCTTTCAGGTGGTGCAGTGATTAAGAATCCACTTGCCAAGGCAGGAGACATGGATTTATATCTCTGGGTCAGAAAGATCCCCTGGAGAAGTAAATGGCAACCACTCCAGAATTCTTGCCTGGAAAATTCCATGGACAGGGGAGCCTGGTGGGCTACAGTCCTTGAGGGTGCCAAGAATCAGACAAGACTGGGTAGACACACACAAGGAGGTTTATAGTTTAGTGGTGAAAAGAGAAAATACAACAGAGCTAAATGAGGTTGCAAAGGCTGAGAACTAACATAACAGAGGTCAGAGATAATAGCTCCCTAACATCCTGAAGGAGAAGGCAATGACACACCACTCCAGTACTCTTGCCTGGAAAATCCCATGGACGGAGGAGCCTGGTGGGCTGCAGTCCATGGGGTCGCCAAGAGTCGGACACAACTGAGTAACTTCACTTTCATTTTTCACTTTCATGCATTGGATAAGGAAATGGCAACCCACACCAGTGCTCCTTCTTGGAGAATCCCAGGGACAGAGGAGCCTGGTGGGCTGCCGTTTATGGGGTCACAAAGAGTCGGACACGACTGAAGCGACTTAGCAGCAGCAGCAACATCCTAAAGATGTAAGGGGGTAGATCATCTATGCAAGGTGGACCTGGAGACTGTGAAACAATTATCATAGGGGTTGGCCAAGAAATTCATTCAAACTTTTCCATAAGATGACAAGGAAAAACCCAAATGAACTTTTTGACCAACCCCAAACAACACAACGTGTGTTCCCTGCATTGGAAGGCAGACTCTTAACCACTGGACTGCCAGGGAAGTCCATAGTTTAGTCTTCATTTTCAAAATTTTTCTTTTATGTCAACTTTTTTCATGACTCCTAATACGTCATGTCTAAATTTTTCTATTTATGCTGTGTTTACATCTATTGTGCCAGTTTCTTGATGTCTTTTTGCTATTTTTAAAATAGAATATTATGGTTTTGATATATTCTCAGATGCCATCATTGTCTATTAGATTTCTGCTCTTATCTAAACTTCATAGCTTTTTCGTGTTTTTATATAAAGTTGGTTTTCCTGATTTTTTTGGAAGGAGGCATAGATCAGGGTAGCTTTCACTCTTCTCTTATTTTCATGTTGTGTTAAAAAATACAGCAACTTGGATTGCCCTGGTGGTCCAGTGGTTAAGAATCTGCCTGTCAATGCAGGGGACACGGGTTCTATCCCTGAGCTGGGAAGATCCCACATGTTGTGGAGCAGCAAAGCCTGCAAGCTGCAACGTCTGAAGCCTGCGCACCAGCCTGTGCTCTGCAACAAGAGAACTCACTGCAATGAGAAGCCCTCAAACCACAAGCAGAGAGGAGCCCCTGCTCACTGCAACTGCAGAAAGCCCGTGTGCTGCAATGAAGACCCAGCACAGCCAAACATAAATAAAAATTAAAGAAATATGCAGCAATTTGCTTTCTAAGGCTTGCTGTATCCATTCCCCTCTTGCACACTTATTTGTGTCTTCCCTGTTTTACCTGTTCTGGGCAATTTTTATTCTACTGCCATTCGTTTCCAGAGAAGGCAATGGCACCCCACTCCAGTACTCTTGCCTGGAAAATCCCATGGACGGAGGAGCCTGGTGTGCTGCAGTCCATGGGGTCGCTAAGAGTCGACACAACTGAGCGACTTCCCTTTCACTTTTCACTTTCATGCATTGGAGAAGGAAATGGCAACCACTCCAGTGTTCTTGCCTGGAGAATCCCAGGGACAGAGGAGCCTGGTGGGCTTCTGTCTATGGGGTCGCACAGAGTTGGACATGACTGAAGCGACTTAGCAGCAGCAGCCATTCGTTTCTCCTCTACATGGGTCTGCCCTGAAAGACAACTATGGTGCCTGTTTTGAGAATTCTAGACTAGAGGATAAACTGCTCCAGATCCTTCAGATTTTATTATGTTCCAGCAGCCCCTTCGTGGGCTGTGTGTGTGTGCTACGTCGATTCAGTCGTGGCCGACTCTGAGTGGCCCCATCGACTCCAGCCTCCTCTGTTCAGGGATTCTCCAGGCAAGAATACTGGAGTTGCCATGCCCTCCTCCAGGGGATCTTCCCGACCCAGGGACTGAACCCGCATCTCTTAGTCTCCTGCATTGGCAGGCAGGTTCTTTACCACTAGCACCACCTGGGAAGCCCTCCCCCAAGCCCTACCAGCAATAATTATTGACTCTGTTGGAGTTTCCTGTTCTGAAGTCCATCAGGTGCCCTCATGCTCCCTCTGCTTACGCCTGTGCAGATGATGTAGGAGCTGTGGCAGCTGGTGGTTTATCCTCAGCCACTTTGTTGGTTGCGGCTACAACCTGTCATGTCATGCGGTAACCAGCCTCCAAAATGGCCTCAACATTTCCTCTGCTGCTTGTACGTTCATTTTGCTCCTCACATCAGGAGGCAGAGACTACGATTCCTCCTTTGGAGTATGGGATGGGCCAGTGATTGATTTGGCCAATAGAACGTGGAGAAGGTGACACGTGGGGCAGCTCTTGGACCCCAGCCACTGGGTGGAAGGGCCAAGCCACAAGGAGAGGCCGTGGGCAAAGGGGAACTGAAGTGCCCAGAATAGCAGTTCCAGCTCCCAGGCAGCAACAATATGAGAGCGACCTTGAATATTCTGTTTCAGTTGAGTCCCCAGATGACTGCAGCCCCCAGCTACCAGAGTTGTTTTAAGATACAAAGCATTTTCAGTTTTTAAAAAATTTATTTCAAGTTTTTAAACATTTATTTATAATTGAAGGATAATTGCTTTACAATATTGGGCTGGTTTCTGCCATACATCAACATGAGTCAGCCATACGTCCCTATGAATCATGCATATATCCCCTCCCTCTTGAACCTTCTTCCCACCTCCTACCCCAACCCACCCCTCTAGGTTGTCACAGAGCCCCGGTTTGAGTCCCCTGAGTCTTACAGCAAACTGCCTCTGGCTATGTATTTCACATATGGCGGTGTTTATGTTTCTATGCTACTCTCTCCATTCATCCCATCCTCTCCCCACCCCATCCCAGACCCCGTGTCCATAAGGCTGTTCTCTTTGTCTGCATCTCCACTGCTGCCTGCAAATAGGTTCGTCTGCACCATCTTTAGAGATTCCACATACATGCATTAAAATACAATAATTTAATTAATTTTTAATTTTTAATTTTTTTTATTTTTATTTTTGGCGGTGCTGGGTGGTCATTGGTGCGTGTGGGTTTTCTTCCTAGTAATAGCCAGTAGGGGCTACTTTCTAGTTTCCAGGCACAGGCTTCTCATTTCGGTGGCCCCTCTTGCAGAAACAGAACGAAAAAAATTACTTTTATTGTATATGTAGTCTATGGTTTTCAGTTTGGTTATCTAGTTGCTCTGTCTGCTTTTATGCAGGAGTTTGGAGATCCCAAAACAACGTCCAGTAACATCCTTTGCCAAAATTTTCCCAGAATCCACTCTGACATAAGATTATAAGGTTCTACTAGGACAGACCTCAGTCAAGACCTATGAAACCACCAGGGAGTATAATTCAGAACCGGAACAGAACATAGGGAATTTATAGCTTCCGCCTATGAACTTTGGTCTTTTAATCAGCCCTGTGTGAAAATAGACTCTCTTATCCTCATTTATGCCCCCCACCTCTTGGCAGTTCACAGTGAAACATCCATGAATTTGATATGATTTGAGGGCTCTAGTTCCCTGACCAGGGATTGAACCTGGGTTCCCTGCATTGGGAGCACTGAGTCTTAGCCACTGGACCACCAGGGAGTCCTGAAAACTTACATTCTTTAGATAGTTGTTCACTGGTCTTTCTACTGTTCCTTGAGCATGCTCCTTGGGAGGTGCCCACCTCGCTTTCAGCTGCCTATACAACCTTCAGCACATTCTCTGAAGAGTCCTGCTAAGTACCATTATATTCACTTCATTACATATTTAGGGATGGCAGAAAGTTCCTTGGAAATTGGCTTCTCTGGATGCTATACAACTAGTCTTTCTTTTAATCCAATTCTGACTTCAGGGTCACCAGCATTAAAATAAAAATGTGGCAGGCAGTTGGGAGGAGTAATGAAGTACTGGATTTAAGTTATTTTCAATTAAAAATGCAAGATCCTTAGGGTGGTACTTTAACATTTCCAGTCACCACAGAATTCTGAAAGGGGATATTGTGCTATATTAGTAGGAATTTTGGATCTTTGTGTATATAAGAGAGGGCTTCCCAGGTGGCTCAGTGGTAAACAATCTCTTTGCCAATGCAGGAGACACAGGAGACGTGAGTTTGATCCCTGGGTTGGGAAGATACCCTGGTGGAGGAAATGGCAACCCACCCTAGTATTCTTGCCTGGGAAATCCATGGACAGAGGAGCCTGGTGGGCTGCAGTTCTTAGGGTCGCAAAGAGTCGGAGATGAGTGAGCAATCAAGCATGTGTTCCCGTGTATTTGGGGGTAGGGAGATGAGTGGAAAAGGGGATGAGTGGTGGAGATTGTTAAAAGATGAAAACAGTGAGAAAAAAAGCCCATCTTCTCAACACCAACAATTTAGGCAAGTCTAGTATTTTAGTAGATTCTTCATGTACAAGCCAAGATGCGTAGAGTCACCAGCATTAACAGGAAACGTTCTAACCACTTCTTGACTCTCCTTTTCCCATCCTTGGGTCTGCTGGGATCTGCCAGTGGGTGGAAGACATTGTCATTGTTTATAATGCTCATATAAGCCTGCATGGATGTGAATGACATATATTTAGAAAGCAAAATAAAGCTTTAGGAAGATCTTCAATTTAATGGAAACTAGTCTAGTCATTTGGGAACCACAAGAGCTTTTTAGGGCAAATCTGCTTCTGCAAGCTGGAGGAAGTGTGGGTGTACTGAAGTCCCGGTCACACCTTGTGATGTCAGTCACCCCCAGCCCGAAGTTGATTGGCTGTGAAGAGCTGAAGCAGTGTTTAAATTCCTGCACCATCAGAGAAGTGTTCAGAACCTCAACCCAAGAGAGGCTTCATTGTTACAGATTTCCTCTTCAAGAACTTCAGCCTGATTGTTGAGCCTTTGGGGGAAAAGTCTTTGTTAATTGAAGAGGGTAAGATATTTTCATTCCTAAATTCTAAAAAATAACTTCTGCTGTGTTGTTTGGAAAATATTAATATATGTACACGTTTGAGAAGCGTTATGCCATACAGAGAAAGATGGGGAGAACTGTGCCTTGGGTAAAAACGATTTCATTTGTACCTTTGCTGTTTATGCCAGTAAACAGCGGTATTAAAATGACACGTTGTCAATAGAGACAGGTGATTTTCTCAGTAACACTTTAATTAGATTTCTGCATGGTACTTCTGAAAGGGAGTTTATTTATCAAGAGGCAGATGGAAGGTCATTTTGAAGTTTGGCTTTAATTAGCAAAACAAATAAAGCTTTTACATTTAGGTTTTATGGGTATAGGTATGTTCATGGCCCACAAGACATAAAAGAATCTAAACTAGACTGGCAGAACTTTCAAAATATGGTCTTTTAAATTCAAAATCATATGATGGTATTCATCCAATAATATTCTTATGAATTGAGTAGCTGAAAGGAGATGCTAAGACCACTGAAATAAACCAAAGGTGTGTTACTTACACTATTTTTCTGGTGTTTAGCTGGATATTCATGTAAGCGTGATGTCTTACACACTATCTGAGTTCAATAAATGTTCTTCTGTTGTTTAGCTGTGTATTCATGTTAAGATGATATCTTACACACCATCAGAGTTCAATAAATGTAGAATATAACTATCTTTTAAAAACCTTTCTTAGTGTAGAGCACAGCAGTATACTCCTGTCCATCTGTACTTAAAACATTTGTTTGCATTTATCCCTTTTTTTCATCTTTATCAGAAGTGTCTGTCTTCCATAACAGACAGTGGGAGCTGTGGTCAGGCAATGCTTTTCTGCATGATGTCTTGAAGATCCCATGTGTAATAGCAACACATCAAGGACTTGTCTTCTTCGGGAGTGATAGTGTCTGCTGACCCAGACTTTATGTTTAACTGAGGGCCAAGTAGACTATGCTATTGGGTTGGCCAAAAATGTCATTTGGGTTTTCCCATGGGTTGTTATGAAAAACTGGAATGAACTTTTTGGCCAACCCAATACTTTGTTCTGGTTGGTTAAAATAAGTAAACAACCAAACAATTTTCTAATGGACATTTATCTGTTAGAACCTCCCCCCTCTTCCTGAATGGTAATGTGAACCAATGTGTCTCAGATGCTAAGAGGCCTTTCACATTTATATTTAATTTGGCAACACCTAGGAGTTATTGTACTGTGGTTGAAAGCATCTAACAAAGGGATGCTTATAGCTGACCTCAAGACAATTACAGTTGGAATGACTGGAATTTTTATTGATTTACTTGGTTGGTTTTCTGAATTTCTAATAGAATCCATGTCCTGGTCAAAATGCACTTTATTTTAAAAAAGTAGTAACAAATCAAATTCTAGCTAATAGGGGTTCTGATTAGTTGGGTTCTGGGTAATTTTGCTTTTGTAAAACCAGCTTGACACACTGCTGTATACTCGAGTATCTAGAACAGTGCCTAGCTCATAGAACGTTCTCAATAGATATTTATTGACTGCTAATAAGTGGGTATATTGTTCATTAGTCTTATTAAGGAAGACAACATTAATCCAAACATAAGGAAAGTAAGCATGATATAGTCAGCCTATAATTTTTCAAGTTTTGATTTCCTTCCTTCGGCCTATCTCTTTCATTTTAGTTTACATAAAAGAAAATATATACACATGAATATTAACTTTGAGGAAATTCTAGAAATTCTGCACTACTTGAGGGTGGCCAGAGAGGAAAGAGATTGAAATACCCTTCTCCAGATCCAGAATATCTTCAGGAGTTGGATCTTCTCAACTCTGGGGAAAAAACTGGTAAAGGTTAAAAGCCTCTAAAACACACACTTCCAAATAGGTGAAACTCAAATTGAGGTTGTCAGTTCAGTTGCTCAGTCATGTCCGACTCTTTGCAACCCCATGGACTGCAGCACACCAGGCTTCCCTGTCCATCACCAATTCCCAGAGTTACTCAAACTCATGTCCATAGAGTCAGTGATGCCATTAAACCATCTCATCCTCTGTTGTCCCCTTCTCCTCCTGCCTTCAATCTTTTCCAGCATCAGGGTCTTTCCCAGTGAGTCAGTTCTTCACATCAGGTGGCCAAGGAATTGGAGTTTCAGCTTCAGCATCAGTCCTTCCAATAAATATTCAGGACTGATTTCCTTCAGGATAACTGGTTGGATCTCCTTGCAGTCCAAGGGACTCTCAAGAGTCTTCTTCAACACCACAGTTCAAAAACATCAATTCCTCAGCGCTCAGATTTATAGTCCAACTCCTTATAATCCAACTCTCACATCCATACATGACTACCGGAAAAACCATACTTTTGACTAGATGGACATTTGTTGGCAAAGTAATATCTTTGCTTTTTACTATGTTGTCTAGTTGGTCATAGTTTTTCTTCCCAGGAGCAAGAGTCTTTTAATTTCATAGCTGCAGTCACCAACCATCTGCAGTGATTTTGGAGCCCCCCAAAATAAAGTCTGTCACTGTTTCCATTGATTCCCCATCTATTTGCCATGGAGTGATGGGACCAGATGCCATGATCTTAGTTTTCTGAATGTTGAGTTTTAAGCCAACTTTTTCACTCTCCTCTTTCACTTTCATCAAGAGGCTCTTTAGTTCTTTGCTTTCTGCCATAAGTGTGGTGTCATCTGCATTTCTGAGGTTATTGATATTTCTCCTGGCAATCTTGAGGTTATGGATTTCCTTTTGTTATGTATTCTCATTGTAGAATGACAGCAGGTGCAATGTAAAAGTGACACTTACCAATCACTGAAGAAGAACTTGGGGTTCTGGATTCATCTCTCACGCTAGTAGATTTTTTGTTCATTTATTACCCAGAGTAGGGCTACTGCATATCTGCTTCTACACTTTTGATGTGGTTGGTTAAAAAGTTTATAAGAGTTTGGAGCTCTCATCTGGAATATACTTCACACAAGTATAATTATTTTTATCAAAAACACTCATTGAAAACCTAGCATAGGGCTTAAAGCTCTGACTTTAAGGCTTGATAGCAGACTATATTCTACAGGAGGCAGCATCAGCTCTCTCAGGACCCCAGGGTGTATTTTATTTTAGTTTACCAGACTTCCACTTGGAAAATTGTGACTTTGAGTCAGGGTGCTAAATGGTATTTCTAGAAGCATGAGCAAATTGCTGCATCTTCCTTGCATTTCATAATATTCCATCCCTGCAAAACTGAACACTAGAAGCACGCCCGTCCTTCGTGAGACACACAACATTCATTAGTGTTAGAGTACTGCTTCATTGTTTTGTTATTCAGATTAGAGAGAAGCCAAAGAAAATACAAGAGAAGAACTCAATATTTGTTGGCTTTTTATCAAGACTGGAATATTTACTGGTTTTCAGAGTACCATGAAGTTATTACTATATTCAGATTTCACTTTGAAAATTAAAATGGTGAGCCATTAGACCTATGAAGCCAGCACCATTGGCATACAGTTATTTTGATAGTATTGTATTCAGCAGAAACTTTCCTTATGAAATGAACCTAAGGGACTTCCCTGGTGGTCCAGTGGTTAAGACTTTGCCTTCCAGTGCATCAGGTGAGGGTTCGATCCCTGGTTGGGGAGTTAAGATCCCACATGCCTTTGGGTCAAAAACACCAAACATAAAGAAAAAAAACAAAAAACAGAAGCAGTATTGTAACAAATTCAATAAAGACTTTTTTTTTTTTTTAAAGAAATGAATCTAAGAACTTAAAAGATGTTTTGATTGTGGTAACTAAAGTGTAAGGGAGGAAAATTTTTCCTCTACTTTCTTAGGGTCTCTGACTGGGCCTAAAAATTAAACTGGCAGAAGACAGAATAGCAGGAGAAGAGCCTACATGTTTTATTAAAATTTCCACATGTACACGGGTGCCTTCCCAAGAGAATGAGGACCTGAAGTGACTGCAACAGAAGCTTTTACAACTTTTAGGCAAAGAAACAATACATTTGTGAAGAACTGACAAGACCTAGGGGATCTGAGCTAGGGCCAGTAGCTTGTGGAGAAGTCCCCAGGAAGGTTGGGTTAGGTTAACAAGGTCTGTTTGTACAGAATTCCCTCAGCCTTGCCTCCATCCCTGCTAAAGAGACTGTCTTCCCTCCCCCCGGGACAGGGGGCAGCTTTCACATGGGATTTATCTCCTGCTTCCAGGTAGGAAAAGGAGGATCAGAACACCCTTCTGGCATCTGCTCTTTCTTAAGTGCCTCCAGCTCAACAGAATTTTTGTGTCAGAGGCATATTTTGGGATGAGATATTCTGGTTTCCTTTGAAAGTTGAATTAGGCTTGTTTTAGGGGCAGCTGAGCATTTTCAGATTGTTGATATTAGGTGAAAGATTTGAAAAAGGAATCAAAATATTATTAAAGCACATGGACTGATATGAAGTGTGCTGAATTAGGATGAAGAAAATAACACAAAGCGTAGTGATGTTGACGCGGAATGTGCTCAGGATGAGGGATGAGTGACCCTGCTGGACCATTTGGGTGTAGAATTGTAGAAATGAGGCAGGCACCTTCTCAGTCTCCTTACCTTAGGATTTCTATTGTTTTCCTGAATAAATTTAAACAATACGACTAGATGACTTCTTGAGCCCAGTGTTTCAGACGTTATTCAGTGTATTCAGTCATTATTGAGCAAGGTACAATTATTTCTGGGATCAGAGGTTGAAGTCACTTTGGAGCACTTTTAAAAACAAACCCATGCTGGCTTCCACCCTCAGCGGACAGATTTATTATCCTGTGGTGCAATTTGTGCACTGGTATTGCTGGTGGTAAAGAATCCGCTTGCCAATGCAGGAGATGCAAGAGATATGGGTTCCATCCCTGGGCTGGGAAGATCTCCTGGAGGAGGAAATGGTAACCCACTCTCTACCTGGAAAATTCCATGGACATGACTGAATGACTGTCTGATTGCTTTAAATCTCCCCAGGTGATACTTACATACAGCCAAGCCTGGGGATCTTTGTCTCATATAATTTTTGGTTTTGGTCTTGGCTGTGTGGCATGTGGGATCTTAGTTCCCTGATTAGGGTTCGAACCTGCACCTCTTGCATTGGAAGTACAAAGTCTTAACCATTGGACTTTTAGGGAAGTCCCTAGCTTAGATCTTTTGTCACCAGCATAGTATATTTTAACATTTAAAGACACAAATCAGTAGAAGTAAAGTCTCAAATCAGCCTGCAGGACTTTCCAAACAATGTTTGGACATCCATCTGTTAGGACAGCCCCAGGGCTCATGAGTGCCAGGCAAATTATTTTCCTTTTAAATCACTTCAATAACTTTTTACATTAGCATTGAGGACATTTATTTTTAGATATAGAACAAATTGCTTTTCAAACCACCAGTTCTTGAGGTGTGAAATGAAGCCACCCTCCAGGAAAATACAGTTTAATTTGGCAGGTTTCTCTCAGTGTGATTCACAAGTGTATCCCAAACCTCTAATCTTCCCTGGATCTTTCAGTACTGTGAATGACGCTGAAAAAATTTAGCATAATCATGTATAATGTATGACTAAAAGGAGCACAGTGGATATGGCACGCTCTCTGGAGCCATAATATGAAGGCTACATCATGGGTTTCTTGCAGATGAAGAAAATGCAAAACCAATCGAGTTTGTTTAGATGTTATTGTGAGGTTATAAACATGACTGAGGATCCCTGCATGTGTGTGTGTGTGTGTGTGTGTGTGTGTGTGTGAAGACAAATGCCCACATCTGTCAGTGGTATCAATAATGTAGTTTTGTGGAATGATATTTGCCAGTCTGTTCTGACACATTGGTCTGCATAATCAGTGTCAAACTGAAAGATCAGAAATTTCTCTATTGCTCTTTCCTTACTTTTCCTTCATTTATCATAGCTTATGTATTAGTTAAGAAGTATTTATAGAGCTTCTTATTGAAAAGTTTTCAATTTATCTCTTGGGAGTGAAGTTTTTAAAAAATCCTAATAAACCTAATAATTCACACATATACTTCATCCACTGAAGTATACCATTGATTTTTTTTGTACACTCAGAGTTTAACAACCTTCACCAAAATCAATTTTAGAACATTTCATTATGTCCAAAATTCACCCATTAGCTGTCACTCCAACACCTCATCTTCTCTTTAGTGCTCAGTTGCTCAGTCATGTCTGACTCTTTGCAACTCTTTGGACTGTTGCTGGCCAGGCTCCTCTGTCCATGGGATTTTCAGGCAAGGATACTGAAGTGGGCTGTCATTTTCCTTCTCCAGGGGATCTTCCACACCCAGAGACTGAACCCACATCGCCTTTGTCTCCTGCATTGCAGGAAGGTCCTTTACCTGCTGATCCATCAGGGAAGCCCTGATCTCCTCTGTGCTCTGTTGTGCTTAGTTGCTCCAGCCCTGGGCAAACACTTACTTTCTGTCTCTATAGATTTGCCTTCAATGGACCTTTCCTATGAATGGAATCATACAGTATATGATCTTTGGTGCCTGGCTTCTTTCACTCAATATAATGTTTGCAAGATTCCTCTACTTTGAAGCATGCATCAATACTTCATTCCTTGTTATGGCTGAATAATATTCCATTGATGGACAGGGAGGCCTGGCGTGCTGCGATTCATGGGGTCGCAAAGAGCTGGACACGACTGAGCGACTGAACTGAACTGAACTGAATATTCCATTGTATGGATATAGTGCATTTTATTTAGCTATTCATCAGTTAAAAAATAAACTCATCTAAATATCCATCGAAATTGTTAAAAGTTGAAGCTCTTACATTTCTTTGGTGTGAAGAAAATCATCTTCTGTCTTTCATCACAGGTAGGGGTGACACAGATGGCTATGAAGACCACCATCCTGCTTATGTTCCTGTGGGGACTTTCCTGTGCTCTTCCAGTAAGTATCAGGATAGAGATGTATGAAAAAGAAACCTTTATATCTAACACTGCACATGTCATTTATTATAAGCTAAACTTTGGCCACCTCATGTGAAGAGTTGACTCATTGGAAAAGACTCTGATGATGGGAGGGATTGGGGGCAGGAGAAGAAGGGGACGACAGAGGATGAGATGGCTGGATGGCATCACTGACTCGATGGACGTGAGCCTGGGTGAACTCCGGGAGTTGGTGATGGACAGGGAGGCCTAGTGTGCTGTGATTCATGGGGTCGCAAAGAGTCAGACATGACTGAGCGACTGATCTGATCTGAACTGAACTGAAAGTGGTTGTGCATGTTCCAGTCAGATGACAATAGTAAATTCCTAGGAAGATTCTTTCTTTAAAATATCATCCAATTTATCCCTTATTCTGCTCGGACAGCATTCATATAGGAAGATGCTCATTTTCTTCCTTATAAGCCATGGTTCTCAAAATGTTATCCCCAGACCAGCTGCGTCAGGATCAACTAGGACCTTGTTAAAAATGTAAATTCTCAGGTCCTAACTCAGACCTACAGAACCAGACTCTCTGGGGATGGGACACGGCAACTTGTGGTTTAGCAAGGCGATTCTTATTCTTATTCATGCTAAAATTTGACGACTACTCCTTCTAACTCTGTGATATGTGAACACCTGCTACCTTGGAAATTTCTGGAGACTGACCATGTGTACCAAATTTTCTAGGTAGCCAGGTATCAAAATACTGAATCCAAGAGCTCTGAAGAATGGAAGGTGAGTAGAAATAAGATTTTTGGAAATATTTTTATTTTAGTATGTTATTAGTATAACCAAATTGGCTTCACTGCAAATGTTGAAACTACTAATGATTTTAATGAACACATTAGTAACCTGAGATATAGAGGGTAAGGGCTATGATTTCTAGTTTTTATAAGAAAATGTAGTTTATATAATGCTTTGACTTCAACTTAATAGTGTAATTTGGCGAGGAAGCATTTTTTTCCTTTAGCTTTATTTTCATGATCGGTCTGTGTGGTAGAGCAAGGGGATGGTTGACAATGAACCAAGTTTGTCCTTGAAAAATTAGGACTAGAGATCTGTTTTATCAGATGTCTGGTAGGCAAGAGGTTAGGAGGTCAAGTCCTGGAAGTGGGGGGGGGGGAGAAAGAATGAGAGAACACCAGAGTCTTTGGAATGAGAGCTAATCCAATAGTTCTTAATGCTCAGTAACTCAGGAGCCATTGCCAGACACAGTTCTTTGTTTTGCTTGTGTTAACTTTTTGAATCTTCACAGTATCCCCAATGAATTAGGTATTGTATTTTATTCTTATTTTACAAATGAGAACTCTGAGACACAGAAAATAACCCAATCTGTATAGGTAATATGGTTAATTAGGGTTCATGCCAGACTTTGAACCCAGGTCACTCTGGCCCCAGAATCTGTATTTTTACTGAGTGTTATATCCTTCTTGGAAAGGAACCAGGTCTAGGAAGTCAGCAGCTTTTCAAGATTGGAGCTACAGTTGTCACTCCGTATCCATAAGGGATTTAGTTCTGGGACCTCTGTGGATACCAAGATCCATGGATGCTCAATGCTTATATAAAATTGCATAGTATTTTCATATAACCTGTGCCCATATTCATGTATACTTTAAATCATCTTTAGATTACCTATAATACCTAATAAAATGCCATGCAAATACTTGCTGGAGTGCATCAAGTACGTTTTGCCTTTGGGAACTTTCTGGAAGTTTCTCTTTTTTTCTTTCTTTCTTCCCTTCTTTCCTTCCCACCTTTCTTTTTTTCCCTACTATTTTTGATCTGAGGCTGGTTGAGTGTGTGGATGTGAAACTCATGCATATGAAGGACTGACTGTACACGTGAGGGTTAAAATCTTAACTTAAATCAGAATGTGTTTCATTACCTATTTCCTGCCGGCTTTTACATATGCTACAGCTGGTTGTTTAGTTACTAAGTTGTGTCTGACTCTTTGAGACCCCATGGACTATAGCCTGCCAGGTTTGACACAGCTAGGGCATAATGCTAGGGCTTTCCTGCTGACTCAGACAGTAAAGAATCTGCCAGCAATGCAGGAGACCTGGGTTCGATCCCTGGACTGGGAAGATCCCCTGGAGGTGGGCTTGGCAACCCGCTCCAGTATTCTTGAGAATACTGGAGAATCCCCATGGACAGAGGGGCCTGGCAGGCTACTGTAGTCCGTACAGTCCAGGCTACAGTCTGGCTACGGTCCGACTCGCAAAGAGGTGGACATGACTGAGTGATAGAGCACAGGGCACAGTACTGTTAGTGCTGGCTAGATAGTGTCCAAGGCCTGAGACAGGGTCCTGCCCCTGCTTGAGGCTGGAATAGGCATTGCAAAGTTTCTTACATGAACTTTCGCCAGGGATGTCCTTGGGCTGGTTAGTTTAAAAGCAGCTGCTGTGGATCCTTTCGTTTAGCCAGAGTGCCACAAACATGCAGTAGTCTCAGGCCTAGCCTTAGCATGAGAAAAATAAGAATGTCTGGCTCCCTTCTACCCTTTAAGTGACTGGAGTAGAGTCTGCCACGGTGCCTGCGGCAGTGTCGCAGGCCAGAGACTTAGAGTGACCATGGCTTTCCCGTCTAGGAGAGATCCCCAGCCCAGGACTGCCGAGAGGTTTGCTGAAGATGTGCTCCCAGCAGCTCCTCTCTGCTCTCGTTGGCACCTTGGGTCTGCACATCCATCACTTAGCCGCTTTGAGCCACATGGGATTCGGGACTTTTGTCCTGCTCAAGGGGGAGGAGGAGAGTAGGTGGGGAGAGGGGACCAGAGATGGTACAGGCATTCTTAGAGCTCTTATAAGATTAAAGAAAGTAAAATAAATCAGAACTGTGACTAATTTTCAGACTTAGCATTTTGCGATTTTGGTGATCTTACATGACTCAAGACAGGTGGCTTTTTTCTATTCAGTTTTGTCCACTACTCAATTTCATAAAGGATATTTTATAATCCTTTTGAGTGTTCTCAAAAGGGATCATTTCTTCAGGTTATATCATACTGAATGGTCTCAAGAGGCTTTCATAAGCATTAGCCAAATTCCTCCTCACAGCAACCATGAGCAATAAGCAAAGTGGTTGCTAATATTCTAAATTTAGGAATAAGAACCTGACATCACAGAGGTGACGTGAATTGTCCAGCCATTAGAGTTTACCTAAGACCTAAGTGTTTCCTGAAACACATGAATTTCAGTACTACCCTTAAGACAGTTTTCAGGGCTAAAACACAAGCCAAGGAGTGAATTGACACTTTAAATCTGGGTTTATGAGTTCTACTGCTATTTTTTCTATCTTATATTTTTTCTGGGTTGTGTATTTTTCTTCAAAGAAATTTTATTTTTCTCTAACTATGGGAAATATGAAAATCTTCTAAGTTTTTTTATGTACAAGACCTTTTTATGCCATTGGTCTCACATTCATTCATTTTTTTAGCCATTTCATTATAAAATATCATTAATACTCATGTAAATATAAAATATCTATCAATAAGCTAAAAAAAACCCTAAAATTATTATGAATGTTTGCAATGATATGATCCACCTGTGAAGGAGTAACTTGTTTTCCTCCCTTTGCTACAGGGTCATTTGGCTCATACACCAACACCACCTTTGGTAACTATCTCATTTATTTTTCCAAACTTTAAGCTTTTTATTTTGTATTGGGTATAGCTGATTAACAATGCTGTGGTAGTTTCAGGTGAACAGCAAAGGGTCTAAGCCATACATATATATGTATCCATTCTCCCCCAACCCACCCGCTCCCCCTTCTATCCAGACTGTTGTACAACATTGAGTAGAGTTCCGTGTGCTATGCGGTAGGTCCTTGTTGGTTATCCATTTTTAATATAGCAGTGTGTCCATGACCCTCCCAAACTCCCCAACACTCTAATTTATTTTTTGGCCTCAGTGATAAATATGGAATGAAGAGCATGTCTACCTCTGAATTCTCCCACTCTTTTTTCCTTCCTATTTTATAGGACTTTTTATATTTTATAATATTCTTTTGTATTTTAAAATATTTTATAATATTTATTTATTATAAACATCTCATAAAATCACTTTGACTCTCTTCTCATCATCTCAGGCCATTTGGAAAGCTGTAAATCCAAACCACAATTTTTGATGCACTCCATGTTTTCTTTCCTTTCCTCAGGAATTACTAACATGAAAAATAAACAACAACATTTTTTTTTTCTTTTTAGGAGAGCAGTGAGTCATCAGAAGAAAGTAAACTTAGCTCAGAGGAACAGGTAATTAAACAGACCTTTCTTAACTTTCCAGGCTACTTAGGAGTTGAAGGAAATGATGTTAGATTAAATTACCTGGTGACTGTTCTAAATATAAGATGTTCTAAACTTTGGTTATGCTGTCTAAAAAGTCCTATAAAATAGGAAGGAAAAAAGAGTGGGAGAACTCAGAGGTAGACACGCTCTTCATTCCATATTTATCACTGGGGCCAGATGATAGACACTGTGGCCCTAAATGTTCCTCTAGTTAAAGAGAACACACTCACACACACATACACAGAGAGAGTCATATACTCTGTTAGACAACAGCTTGCTCATAAATCTCAGATATTGCTTTTACAACTGGAGCAGTTCAGACCAGGCAGAGAAAAACATTCTGGTTCATGTGAGATACCTTCAGCGCCTGAAGACTGCCTCTGTGCCCAGAATCCTGCTAGACCGCTACAGGAGAGACTAGCTCTTGCCCTGAGGAAACTTTAAGAGGACAGTTGCTTCAGTAATGACTTCTTTTTTTAAAAAATAGTTTCTCATCTGTGGCCCTGGGAGATAGAAAAGCTGACTTAGCTTGAAAGTGAAAGTTGCTCAGTCGTGTCCAACTCTTAGCAACTCCATGGACTATACAGCCCATGGAATTCTCCAGGCCAGAATACTAGAGCGGGTAGTCTTTCCCTTTTCCAGGGGATCTTCCCAAGCCAGCAATTGAACCCAGGTCTCCTGCATTGCAGGCAGATTCTTTACCAGCTGAACCACAAGGGAAGCCCAAGAATACTGGAGTGGATAGCCTATCCCTTCTCCAGTGGATCTTCCTGACCCAGGAATCGAACTGGGGTCTCCTGCATTACAGGTGGATTCTTTACCAACGACCTATGAGGGAAGCCCTTAGCTTATATCTCTGTAATAAAAAACTTGCTAGCATTTTTTTTCTTCCCTTCTGCTTTCCTATGCCTCCTCCCTGTCCCCCCTTTTCTCTCCCCCTCCTTCTTCTTTTCATTTTCCTAAGACATTTAGTCATTGCTTTCTTAACTGTCCTGTCGTTTTAACCAAACTCAATCCCCTGGGCTCCACTTATCCTAGGAGCTGGGTTTCTTCTAGGATGTTGACTGAAGATTCATCAGACGAACATTGTATACATTTATAAGCATAGAATTGGGGAAACGCTCTTTTTGGGGAGACCTTGTGATTTATAACCTCCATGTTCTCTGAGCTCTTAGATGACAGCAACAGTTTTGGGCGGGGGGTGCAATATGAGACTACTGAGGTAAGAAAAGCTCCATGGATGCTCAGTTCCAGCAGATTCATGTAAATTCTAGTGATGGGAAGAGTGTCATCACCCTGTATTCCCTCCCGTCAGAACTCAGACACTGATGAGTAGGGTCAGGTGGGAAAAGAAAAAAAAAAAAATGGGCAAGTTGCTTGGGCTTCCCAGGTGGCTCAGTGGTAAAGAATCTGCCTGCCAATGCCGGAGACATGGATTCCACCCCTGGGTCAGGAGGATCCACTGGAGAAGGAAATGGCACCTGACTCCACTATTCTTGCCTGGGAAATCCCATGTAGCCTGGCAGGCTATAGTTCATGGAGTCACAAAGAGTCGGACACAACTTAGTGATTAAACAGCAGCAGTAGAGAGAGAGTAGATTTTTCCAGTGCGTGATGAATGAAGGCTCATTGACCTTCCTTATCTGAGTAGAGCATCCAATTGTTTTATTTCTGGGGATCATCCCTCTGAGCTACACTTAGAACTCAGATATCACCCCAGGTACACTCCTTCAGCTGAGCCTTCTATAGGCAACTCTCTGCCTGTGCAAACCAGTATAAATATGGTTTTGGTGAGATCTATACCTTACTGCAATATTATACTTTCATTTCAGCCAAAGGTTTCATTCACCTGCTCTAATACATTTCCATCCCCAGCCCCAGAGTTGGTTTGAAAAAATATCTGAGTCATTTCAAAATCACCCAGTATTTTAAAAAAACCTCTATTTTAAACCAAATAATTTGATGAGTATATCTTCCCTAGTGGCTCAGACGGTAAACAATCTGCCTGCAATGCAGGAGACCTGGATTCGATTCCTGGGTCTGGAAGATACTCTGGAGAAGGGAATAGCAATCCACTCCAGAATTCTTGCCTAGAGAATCCCATGGACAGAGGAACCTGGTGGGTTACAGTCCATGGGATCGCAAAGAGTCAGACATGACTGAGTGACCAACACGCTTACTTTCACTGTTTTAAACCAAATAGTTTGAGGAGTATTATAAATCAATTCTTTAATTTACAAAAAAATTTCTGAAAGTATCCCTTAAGGACTCAGACTTACAATATGATTTGAGTTTCATAAACGTAATTTCTAGAGAACATTTTGAAAAGATTTGTGCAGCACTGAGTGAATGGTGCCTATGGAAAATGGGATGACTTGACTTTCAACTTCCCTTCCTTCTTTTTAACCCCTGTTTGAGACATTATTGAGCCATAGAACTGAACATGGCTTAGATGAGGGACACAGGAAGAAGAAAACAAAAAGAGCCTAGATGGGCATTAGGTACAACCCTCTAGAGCAGCTCCTGGGGGTACTGACCATGTCTCTTAACCCCAAACTCCAGGCAAATGAAGACCCCAGTGACAGCACAGAATCCGAGGAGGTCCTGGGCCTTGATGATCAGCAACATGTTCATAGACCAGCTGGCGGCCTCTCTCGGAGGGGAGGAAGCGAAGGTGATAATAAAGATGATGATGAAGACGAGAGCGGAGATGACACCTTTGGGGATGATGATGGTGGCCCAGGACCCGAAGAGAGACGATCAGGAGGGGACTCCAGGCTTGGAAGCGACGAAGACTCGGCTGACACCACACGATCCAGGGAAGACAGCACCCCACAAGGGGATGAGGGGGCCCGTGATACCACCAGCGAGAGCAGGGACCTTGACCGTGAGGATGAGGGGAACAGCAGGCCCGAGGGCGGTGACTCCACTCCAGACAGCGACAGTGAGGAGCACTGGGTGGGAGGCGGCAGTGAGGGGGACAGCAGCCACGGGGATGGCTCTGAGTTCGACGATGAAGGGATGCAGAGCGATGACCCGGGCGCCTACAGGAGCGAGAGGGGCAACTCCCCAATAAGCGATGCCGGCCTCAAGTCAAGAGAATCGAAAGGGGACGATGAGGAGCAGGCAAGCACCCAGGATTCCCATGAGAGCCCAGCAGCCGCGTATCCCCGCAGGAAATTCTTCCGGAAGTCTCGTCTTCCTGAGGAAGATGGCAGAGGGGAGCTTGACGATAGCCGCACGATAGAAGTCATGAGTGACTCCACCGAAAACCCCGACTCCAAAGAAGCCGGCCTCGGCCAATCCAGGGAACACAGCAAGAGTGAATCTCGACAAGAGAGTGAGGAGAACCGGTCCCCGGAAGACAGTCAGGATGTCCAAGACCCCAGCAGCGAGTCTAGTCAAGAGGTCGACCTGCCTTCTCAAGAAAACAGTAGCGAATCTCAGGAAGAGGCGCTCCATGAGTCCAGGGGTGACAACCCCGACAACGCCACCAGTCACTCCAGAGAACATCAGGCGGATAGTGAGTCCAGTGAGGAGGGCGTGTTGGATAAGCCCTCCGATTCAGAGAGCACATCCACAGAGGAACAGGCTGACAGCGAATCCCATGAGAGCCTCAGGTCCTCGGAGGAGAGCCCAGAGTCCACTGAAGAGCAGAACAGTTCTAGCCAGGAGGGCGCCCAGACCCAGAGCCGGAGCCAGGAGAGCCCGTCTGAGGAGGACGATGGTAGCGATTCCCAGGACAGCAGCAGATCGAAAGAGGACAGCAACTCGACCGAGAGCGTGTCAAGCAGTGAGGAAGAGGCCCAAGCTAAAAACACTGAGGTAGAAAGCAGAAAATTAACAGTCGATGCGTACCACAACAAACCCATCGGAGATCAGGATGACAATGATTGCCAAGATGGCTATTAGCATGGGCGTGCCTGAGCGCCTCTCACAGACAGGCGTCCTGGAGGCTGGAGACTAGGGAAAATCATAACCGTAATTTATTGACGTTTGTATCAGAAGAATAGCCTGAGGCCATTTCTTTCTGAAAGGAAATGCTCGATGTTATACTTGTTTGTGTCTAGGATGTCATCAAACCATAGAGGTTTCAATAATGGAAAATGTCACTAGAACACCCTCCATGGGAGACCTGAAGCAAGGAAAGATGTGTGTTGTTGCTTCACAGCTGAAATAGTTCCTAACTCATTAACCTAACGCACAGTTACACAGGTTGTGCTATGTACCAGGCACTGCACTGGGTGGCGAGGAGGTCAAGAAGCTTAAAGACTTGTCTCTTGCTCCTGAGGAGAAGGTTTTGTTGTTGTTCAGGCTCTAAGTTGTGTCCATCTCTTTGTGACCCATGGACTGCAGCACACCAGGCTCCTCTGTCCTCTCCTAACTCCGGAGTTTGCTCAAATTCATGTCCATTGAGTCAGTGATGCTATCTAACCATCTCATCCTCTGTTGCCCCCTTCTCCTTGTGCCTTCAATCTTTCCCAACATCAGGGTCTTTTCCAATGAGTGGGCTCTCCGCATCAGGTGGCCAAAGTATTGGAGTTTCAGCTTCAGCATCAGTCCTTTCAATGAATATTCAGGGTTAATTTCCTTCAGAATTGACTAGTTTGATCTCTGAGAAGCTTATAGAGGGTAAATAAAGCTGAAAAGGGATAAATATGACAAAAGCAAGAATTATTACAATCCAGTGCGGTGATTGCTATTAACACAGATAATGAACAAAACATATGGATTCACAGAAGAGGGCGCACTTTGCCTTGAGAATTAGAGAGGGCTTCACAGCAGGAAAGACACTGGAGTCAGAACGTTGCATGGGATTTCTCCATTTAAGGCTAGACAATTCTATTTATCCTTGGTATCAACAATAGAAAATCCTATATGAATAAACATTTAGTTTGTGAAAGTGTTTTCAAAACAGGGCGCAGTAATGTGCTTCAGATAAGCAAAAATTCTTTTTTCAATTAATTAACCCTTTTTGATTTTTTCCTTTTTTGTGTGTGTATGTGTGTGTGTGTGACACTCCCATGAGCGTCACCTCCCTTACCACTGGTGATGATATGGAGGACTGGGTGGGGGAGGGTGGAAAAATGAAATTCCTCTTTAAATAGACAACTATCAGCTTAATTTTTTTCTAAGATCAATCCATGTGCAAAGCTAGAAAAACTGTTCTTGGAGTACTCTATTTGTGTTGCACATAGCAAAATTGTGTGTATAGAATTCAGTTGATTTTTGCCTAATACCCTTTGAAATGTTACCTCAACCTAAAATATTTGTTTTGTAATAAAGATTATAATATCCAGAAGTATGTGCTTATTTCTTATAGTGATGCCAATTTTTAGGATATGAAACAACTTTTCCTTTAAGACCTGGCAAAATAGTTTATTAGCTTTCTCCCATTAAAACAGAAGATTTCCTTATTTCCTGAACATTTAATTTTATTGATAATTCAGGTCACATTTGATAAAATTACTTTTCATGTTGCTTATGATATTTCACTAAATGGATCTGTTATGGATAAGGGGGAAAAGGGAAGCCAGCTCTCAGCTTTTTGTATTAGGCCACACCAAAAGTTCATGGTGTTTGGGTTTAACATTAGCTCTTTCTGGTCTCTCAGATTGTCTGAAGTGTAAACTTTTGGAACTACAGGGACACACGTTCTTTACACTGTTTCCCTGAAGGAAATGACCAAATCTCAGCACTTCCATTTTGGTTTTTTTTAAGAGTTTTTTTTTTTTTTTTCTTCTAATATGGATCACTTTTGAAGTCTTTACTGCATTTTTTTTTTTTTTTTTACAATATTGCTTCTGTTTTACATTTTTGTTTTTTGGCCATGACGCCTGTGCAATCTTAGCAATCTTACGCCCCCTGCCTTGGAAGGCGAAGTCTTAACCACTGGACCGCCAGGGAAGTCCCAAGTATTTCCACATTTTCCAATGTGTTTTCACCCACACGGCCACTAGAGCACATCATATACATGCTAAGTTGCTTCAGTTATGTCTGACTCTTTGTGACCCCATGGACTGTAGCCCGCCAGGCTCCTCTGTCCATGGGATTCTCTAGGCAAGAATACTGGAGTGGGTTGCCATGCCCTCCTCCAGGGGATCTTCCTGATCCAGGGATTGAACCCGGGTCTCTTACGTCTCCTGCATTGGCAGGAGGGTTCTTTACCACTAACGCTCCCTACAAATTCATTCAGAGAATCAAGACTTCCCAGTCTTCAGTCTGACCCTTCCCATCCTTCACACCTCTCTGTTCCCTCACAACGTCAAGCCTATGGTAGACAAAATACACACAGTTTTCTAATCTTCTTCCTCGAGATTTTAACCCAATAGATCTGGAGTAAAACCCCAAGTTATGTATTTCAAGCAGGGTCCCAGGAGATTCTGAAGTAGCCCATTGGCACATCTACATTTCTGTTCTCTGACTTTACAGATTAGTTATCTGGCTTTATTAACCTACAGGTTCCCACCAACCCACAGTTTCTTCAGAGGATAACTGTCTATGCACAGACCTCTTGGTTGCCTGAGATGTAGCTGACCAGGTTCCAGTCACCCATATGCCCCTCCTCACAGCAGGTGATCAGGTGGGTTGAGCACCCCACCCAAGATGGATGGGCCAATAGCCTCAGAGCAGGCCTGTTACAAAGGCTCTGCCTGATGGTGGCTTGAGGTCTAATCTGAGTTCCCCTCTCTGGAGATCTGGCTGTTGGGGAAAGAGAGGTCAGAAAGTGGTCCAAACAAAAATAGATGGGAAAATACAGACAGGCAGAAATAGGGAGAAAGTTTAAGTCCATTAATCATGGAGCACAAAATGGAAAATGATCGAGCTCCTGACACTGAGGGACAAAATCATAATCTTCTTGCTCTCACGCTTGGTTCCTGACTCTCCTGTTGTCTATCAGGCCTTCTTGGATCTCCGTGACCTTCTTGACTCTTAAGAGCCACCTGTATCCTGGCAGTACACCCACCTTTCTGAGGCTACCTAAGACGGGCTTTGTTCTTGCAACCAAAAAGCCTCATGAGCTCAGACGTGTGAACGCAGGTGTTAGGCTACCCATGTTCCAAAGTGATGGGACCACAGAACACTGGCTGGGTTAACAGCCAAGTGGAGGAAGTCCTGGACAACCTAAGTGGACCTTGGAGACTGAAAAAGAAAACAGGGAGAGACACATCCCATGGAAAGGAGACAGAGAAGAAAGTGGATGGAATTGTTTCTGGCACATTAAGGTTTGAGTTTAAAGATTTGTTGTCATCAAAGCATTTGGACGAGAGGAAGAGGGAAGGGGAAGTGATCAAAGGAGAGACTAGAAAGGTGGACCAGGATCGGAGGTGAAGGTCTCTGAATGCCAGGTTAAGGAGAAAAGACAGGTTTTCACATCTTTTCTATACCTGTTTAAAAACATACAAACTATAGAAGATCAAATGAAGCACAGAAAAGCTAAGTTAATTATTCTAGTTTAAAATCCCCAAACTAAACTAATATAGCATTGTAAAGCAATCATACTCCAATTAAAAATATATTAAAAATAAATAAAATCCAAGAAATGACAGAGCCTGATTCCACTTCAGTTTGAGGATGAGCCACTGAAAGTTTCAAGCAGTGGAATAACATTCATGAATGTATGAATACGGCCCCATCTGCTTGAAATATAAGCAAAGCAAATGCTTATATTTCATCTTGTTCTTGGCATATAAAGAAACCAAGAGCCTCTCAATCATTTTCTAATGGTTTGTTTTCCTAGACCTGTAACTTTGAAAGAACCCCTTTAAATGGAAAAGTTTACTGTTAGCTGGAGAAGCTAACAATGTTCCGAAAAAAGGAAGCTTATATGAAATGTTTAGAAAACATGGCTTAATGTGCAGAAAAACTCATTCAGCCCAGAAGCCACTGATTGTACCACAAAGCGCTGGACACTGGCTTGTTCTGCTGATCCTGCTCATAATGACTCTGAATGTGGCCAGTAACACTGGTACTACAATAACACCGGTGCTGCTGATCCCAGCTGTCATTGTCGCCAGAGATCATTCTCCACCAGCTCTGCTTCATTGCATCACTAGCTCTCAATTCAACATTTGTGGTAGATTTATTTCCCAGGTTTCTATGGAAGACAGGGGGAAAATCAAGACACTCTGAAACTGAGCTTCACAGGGGAAGGTGTCTCTATTCTCTCTAAAATTATCTGCTAAATTGTTGGTATGTTTAAGTAGAGGGGTTTCCCTGATGACTCAGATGATAAAGAATCTGTGTGCAATTCAGGAGACCTGGGTTTGATCCCTGGGTTGGGACAATCCCCTGGAGGAGGGCATGGCAACCCACTCCAGTATTCTTGCCTGGAGAATCCCATGGCCAGAGGAGCCTGGTAGGCTACAGTCCATGGGGTGGCAAAGAGACGGACAGAAGGATCCACAATTTTCATCATATTCTCACTGGTGTCTACAACTAATAAGCTGGAATCTATTAAATTAAATAAAGAAAATAACAACAAAAATCACCAGATCTGCCTGAATATTGTTGTACAGAACTATTGCATCCTGGAAATACCCGTCAATGCTGAGGAGGAGAGCTGAGAATACAGCATGATTCATATTATATGCATTGCTTGCCATACATCACTTGCATATCATAGCTAAAGCCTGGATAAGGAAAGATAGTATAACATAAAATATCTTTCTGATAAAATGAATACAAAGTTTAAACTTCTTCAATGTTAATACAGAATATATTAATATTCTATGGTAATATAAAAATGAATGAATATTCGCAAAGTAAAAATTTAAACCGGTAGAGTTCTTTTGCATTCCAAGTATATTTAGATTCTGGGTTGCATGTTGATGTACAGATTGAGAATTATATTCATTCTCCTCTTCTTTGTATTAGGCAGTAAAATCTTTGGATTTTAGAGGAGCACATCGCTGCCCAGAGGGGGACTCCATTTCCCAGGCTTCCTTGCAGCAAGGCATGCCCACGTGGCTAAGTTCTGGCCAATGGAATATGAGCAGAGGTGATGCACCTGGCCACTTTCCTTCTCACTTCTCTTTCCTATTGGCTAGAAACTGGCAACTTTTGAAATAGTTTAAAGTGAAAGTAGCTCAGTCGTGGAGTCTTTGTTACCTCATGGACTATACAGTCCATGGAGTTCTCCACGCCAGAATACTGGAGTGGATGACTGTTCCCTTCTCCAAGGCCTCTTCCCAACCCAGGGATCAAACCCAGGTCTCCCGCACTGCCTGCAGATTCTTTACCAGCTGAGCCACAAGGGAAGCCCAAGAATACTGGAGTGGGTAACCTATCCCTTCTCCAGGGAATCTTCCCGACCCAGGAATCGAACCAGGGTCTTCTGCGTTGCAGGTTGTTTCTTTACCAGCTGAGCTATCAGGGAAGCATGATAATTTCCTTGTACCCAAAGGTACCCTTGATTGTTTCAGGAAAGAAAGAAAGAAAGAAAGTGAAGTCGCTCAGTCGTGTCCAACTCTTTGCGACCCCATGGACTGTAGCCTACCAGGCTCCTCCCTCCATGGGATTCTCCAGGCAAGAGTACTGGAGTTCTTCTTTAATCTAGTTTATTTTTTGAGTTTCCTTATAAGAAGCCTGGGCTTCCCTGGTGGCTCAGATGGTAAAGAATCGGGAGGCCTGCAAAGTGGGAGACCTGGTTTTGATCCCTGGGTTGGGATGATCCTCTGCAGGAAGATATGGCAACCCACCCTAGTATTCTTGCCTGGAGAATCCGCATGGACAGAGGAACCTGGTGGGCTACAGTTCATGCATTCACAAAGAGTCAGACATGACTGAGCGACTAAGCACTTTAAGAAGCTTAATCTACATCCTCATGAATATATGTATTATACGTGTATATTCAGAAACTATATAGAGTTCTCACCAGAAACACTGAATTATCCTTCCTTTATTTAATAATTCAAGAAAAACTTCTCTCCAACTGTGCTCTCAGAATATTATTGTGCATACTCAGTAGGCTTTAATATTATTTAGATTTAGTTAACTTTTAGACTGAATTTATTGTTAAAGTGAATGGAGTATTTAGCCTTTGCAAATATGGGTAATGAAGACAATGCCCCAGTCTATAAACTATTTTTTGAGGATAAATAGAAATTATATCACTGGTTCATGAAATAACTAGTTACCATTCGGCAAATTTGTATATCAAAGACTAAAATTATTGGTCATAATTTTAAGTTGAAATATTGATTATTCAAGTGCAATTTGCAAATCTGGCTCTTATAAATGAATATAATGAAAATGAGGTGAGGCTGCAAACTTGCTTTTATTCCATTGTAAACTGACCAATAGAACTGGTTCTCAGCCTTGGCACATCGCCTGAGGAATTTTTTTAAAGTCTTTGCCCACAGGGTCCATCCCAGAGAATCTGGTTTAACTGGTCTGGGATTAGACCTCAGCAGTGGTATTTTCAAAAAGTCCTAGATGATCCCAAAGGGCTTCCCTGGTGGCTCAGATGGTAAAAAGTCTGCCTGCAATGCAGGAGATGCAGGATAGATCCTGGGGTTAAGAAGATCCCCTGGAGAAGGAAACGGCAACCCACTCCAGTATTCTTGCTGGGAGAATCCCATGGATGGAGGAGCCTGACAGGCTACAGTCCATGGGGTCACAGTCAGACATGACTGAATGACTAAATATAGCACACACATGTATTTTCAAACTGTAGCCAGCATTGAGAATACTGCTTTAATATAATAGTTAATTCTGAAAACTTTGGGGCACTCGGGTTCTAGGCACAGGTCTTATTTTAGAAGTAAAACACTAACCAAATTCCAACCCTATTTAATATGATGAGTTGAATTCTTATGTCAGTCACACAGACATGTCTGCTTCCTCTCCTAACAAATAAATGGGCCCAACATTTGAGTTACTGGAGCATTTAGCTCTCGTCAACTCCTGGGTGGTGACTAGTTAAGACATAATCAGTCATCAGAAAAATTGTAAAAGTATTTTGGCTTTTTGGTAAACTGCTTACCACAAGGTCAGTCAGAATATAGTATCTCTGAGTTTTGCTCTAGTTGGCTTTCTATCAGCATCCGAATTGTCATCAAAATAAACCTGACTTAAGCCCATGAATGGTTTCCTCTGTCCCTGCACCACAATACAGCAGATGGGAGAGATTACAGCAGGAGAAACCTCTACAGACTGCAGGTCTTGTGATCAGACACACAAAACAGCATGGCTTTCCCTTTTTGGCACAGATCATAACTATTATTTTAAGCAACTGAATACAAATATAGTGTTTGGTTTGAAACCTTATTGTGTAACTGACATGAAAGAGACCTTTACCATTCTTTTATGTCACACAAGTCATTCTTTCCGAGTTGCACGTCTAGCAGAGTGTCTGGAAGTCCCCCATGGGGAAAAAGGGGAACTAGCAGAAGGGAGGGTGCAGGAGGTCTGTCTGGGACGTTGTTGTTGGAACCACATCCACCCCCAACCCAAATAGAACTTCAAAGCTGAATCATCTCCTTCCTGGGGTGGGTGTTTCCGCACTTCCATCCGGCCTTTCCCCTCACAGTCAATACCAAGCTATGGCAATAAATTGGGAGTTTACATAGGTAGAGAAAGGACAGACTTCACTGTGCTTTGAAATGGTGACAGAGAAAATTTTGTTTGTCCTTTAGAAGTTTCACTCTGAGGATGCACCTAAGAGTACATTGTCCTTTATCCTGCCTTATTCAGGACTTTAAGGATGTGAATTACTCTGTCCACTTTACTCTGTTTTAGCTTCACTAAGGGGGCATCTTACTCTTGCCTGGAAAATCCCATGGATGGAGGAGCCTGGTAGGCTGCAGTCCATGGGGTTGCTAGGAGTCGGACACGACTGAGCGACTTCACTTTGACTTTTCACTTTCATGCATTGGAGGAGGAAATGGCAACTCACTCCAGTGTTCTTGCCTGGAGAATCCCATGGACAGAGGAGCCTGGTGGGCTGCCGTCTATGGGGTCGCACAGAGTCAGACACGACTGAAGCGACGTAGCAGCAGCAGTAGCAGCAGCAAGGGGGCATCTTGAAGAAGTCAAATGACCCCAAGGAATGAAAAAGGACTAAATAATGGAGGAGATAGAAGGAGAGAGGAAAGTGGAAGACAGAGAAGGGAGACCAGAAAGAAGAGACCCCCTTATGCCCATGGGAATTAGATTCCATATGGGTTGATAAATGTCTTGAAAGGCAAAGTAAATAACTGTTTTTACTGTTCTTTAGAAATTGTACGTGTACTTGAAGGGATAACGTTATTTATTTTTTTCCCTAGAAGTGGATCGTAGCTTCCTGACTTCTCACATATTAAGGAGAGGGGTAAGGGGGCACCCAGCAAGTCTGAGGGATTATGACAATTTGAAATCTGGTCCACATAAGGTCAGAAGCGAAAGGAAGGTCCTACACAAGAGAGTGAGACAGGATGTTCTGGACCTTGGCCAAAGCTAGGTGCATGCAGTTCAGAATCTGATACAGAGCAGGGCAACCATAGAGAAGATGTAAATATTTACCATGACCTAGAAGTTCACCCTAACATGATTTAAATATGAAGAGTTCCATCAGTGAAGATATAGCTTAACCTCCTGGCCATCACTTGCATGCATAGTTGCAATTACAGTGATTTTTAATTTTTTCACTTACCATATTTTTTTATGTTTTACAGTTTCAACTTATTATATCTTTCTTATTCTTTCCTTTCACTATTTGAAATGAAGCAATGAATGAACAACTTTATGCAAGTATCATTTGCTATTTATCGTTAGATTGATTATCCACTCTAAATTCATCCATTACCCAGAACAGCAAAAAAAATTTTCCCCTGTGGGAAGATGCCTTCTAATTTAACTACATGTATTCTTCCAACCAGTCTGAATGGAGAATCATATGTATCTTTTTAACCTCCATTTCAACTAGGCTATAATTGCTTGATTTAATGTTGGTAATTTAATGGCACCAAGGGCTTCCCAGGTGGCGCTAGTGGTAAAGAACCTGCCTACCAGTTCTGGAGACCCAGGTTTGATCCCTGGGTTGGGAAGGTCCCCTGGAGAAGGAAATGGCTACCCACTCAGCACTCTTGCCTAGAAAATTCCATGGATGGAGGAGCCTGGTAGGCTGCAGTCCATGGGGTTGCTAAGAGTCAGACACGACTGAACGACTTCCCTTTCACTTTTCACTTTCATGCATTGGAGAAGGAAATGGCAACCCACTCCAGTGTTCTTTGGAGAATCCCAGGGATGGAGGAGCCTGGTAGGCTGCCATCTATGGGGTCGCACAGAGTCGGACACGACTAAAGCAACTTAGCAGCAGCAGCAGCAGCCAGTATTCTTGTCTGGAGAATCCCAGGGACAGAGTAGCCTGGTGGATTACAGTCCATTAGGTCGCAAAGAGACAGACATGACTGATCGATTTAGCAGGCACCACAGAGTAAAGATGTAAATTACCCAAAGAGGAATTCTTAAACTGCAGGCTTTCCAGAGTTCAAGTCTAAGAGTTGTAATTTAATAGCTTTATGACCTGAAAGATAAGAATTATCATTAAATGCAGCTGGGATTTATTGACATTTCTTTAAGAACAAGAATTTTCAAGAACGTTTCAAATTCTGAAGTTCAAGAATGGCTGGGTAGTCCAGCTCTGTAATTTCTATAATCCCCAGCAGGTGGCAGTATTGCTTTCTGTTATCATCCCAGAGAAGCCAGAAGAACCTGGAATTCAGAGCACAGGAGGATGGGTTAACCTTGGACAGAAATTTTCAAATTAAGGAATTAAGATTTTTCTTTTCACTAACCAAAAAGAACCCACATTTCTGTCCACCTGGGAAGCCCCAAATACAGAGAGTGTACAGGACCAAATTGAATTCTTGATTTGAATCTGATTTGGCTCTATTGAACTCGTCACTTCTCTGAACCTCTGTATTTATTTTAATTTATTTAAGAAACCTTACCGACATTACTGATAAGACAACTAATAAGAAATAGAAGTAAATGGAAACCCACTCCAGTACTCTTGTCTAGAAAATTCCAGAGATGGAGGAGCCTGGTAAGCTACAGTCCAAGGGGTCACAAAGAGTCAGACACGACTGACCAACTTCACTTCACTTCTTCAAGAAATAGAAAAGAATCACAACTAGACAGACTGTAGACATACTACATGCTCTGTATGGTCTCCCAAAGTTCAAGAAATAAATGATATTGTCTGCTGCACTGAAAGATCTTGTGGATTGGCAGAACCGAGGCACTAAATTCTAAGGAACTTGCTCCAGTGCTCTGCTCCACTAAAGAAGCACTGAGATCCCTTGAGCCATCAACTTGCCTCTGCATCATAATTTCCTAGTCCCCAGTCTGTAAAATCCAAGTTTATGCCTTGTGAAATTGTGGCTGATATCTGGCAAGGATTGCTCATTCAGCCTTTCCTTCAATAAACATTAAGCCCCTAACAAGTTGGGGAGAGTTTGTTCCTAATATGCCTACATTCCTTTGGTTCAAAACTCTCTGTTTTTCTTCTTCCCTCTTTGGCTTCTTTGGGTTATTTTATATCTTATGTTGACTCCCTTGGAGGTGAGATTACTGACTTCCACTTCCACTTCCACATGTGTGCGGGTGTGTGTGTGTGGGTGTGGGTGTGTGTGTGTGCGGGTGTGCGTGTGTGCATGTGCACACACCCACTAAGTCAGTTAGGTTGTGTCTGACTCTTTGTGACCCCATGGACTGTAGCCTACCAGGTTCCTCTGTTCATGGCGTTTTTCAAGCAAGAGTACTGGAGTGGGTTGCCATGCCCTCCTCCAGGGGATCTTCCCAACCCAGGGGTCAAACCCACATCTCTTTATGTCTCTGCATTGCAGGCAAATTCTTTACCACTAGGGTAACCTGGGAAGGCCTCCACCTCAATGTAGTCCCCCATTTTTCCTTAAACTTCTCTTCTACTTTCTTCCCTGACCTCTCCCATCATATACAGTATATTTATTTTGTTGTTGCCACAGTAAATAATCAAGGACAGATGTAATTTTTAATTATTGGAAGGGATGGGTTTAGGAAGCAGAAATTTTAAACCTCTGAGTGTATTAGTTATCTATTGCTGAGTGACACATCACCCCAAAATGTAGTGATTTACAACAAAGTAGCTATTATCTAACAATTTCTATGGGTCATGAACCTCACCTTGACTTAGCTGGGCCCTCTCTTTGGGGGTTCTCATGGCTGCAGTAAACATGTTCGGTCATCTCCAGTCTGCACCAGGGGAGGGTCTGTTTCAGGCTCACTCATGTTGGGGTTGGTAGTTTTCAGTCCATCACAGGTCATTGTGTGAAGGCCTCAGCTCCTCGCTGGCTGTTGGCTGGAGATCACCCTCAGTTCCTTGCCATGCGGGCCTCTCTAGAGGGCAGTTCATACATTGGCAGTTGGTTTCCATTCAGAGCACAAGCAAGAAAGAGTGAGTGAGATGGAAGACACAGTCTCTTATAAGCTCATCTCAGAAGTGATATACCCATCACATTTTTGTTTTAGTTCTTTTCTTTAAAAAAAATGTTTATTTTTGTATATTTATTTATTTGACTGTCCTGGGTCTTACTTGTGGCATGTGGGATCGTCAGTCTTCTCTTTGGTATTTTAAAGCAGAAGCATTATATTAACTTTATTTCACATATATCCACAGATGTTTGCGGACCAATGCCTGGTGGCTCAGATGGTAAAGAATCTGCCTGCAGTTCTGGAGACCTGGGTTCGATCCCTGAGTTGGGAAGATGCCCTGGAGGAGGGCGTGGCAACACACTCCAGTGTTCTGGCCTGAAGAATTCCATGGACAGAGCCTGGCAGGCTACAGTCCATGGGGTTGCAAAGAGTCAGACACAACTGAGTGGCTTTCACTTTTTCAAAGATGTTTGTACAACATGCAGTGACCACTCTTGAAGCTTATAGCACTTTTTCCCCCAGTGGCACAAAGAGAAAGGTAGTGACACACATGTATCCCCACTGCAACACGTGTAACTCTGTGTTACATGTACACGTGTAACACACGTCACACATGTTATACATGTAACACTGTAGCTCTGGGTGGAGCCCTACAGAGGGAGGGTTGGGTTACCTGCACGGCAACCGCCCTGCTAAGTCACTAGGAAGATGATGGAGAGGCCAGGCTGGGAACTGTCGTGGGCAGAGGCCCCCAGTCACCACAATCAGATGACTTATTTGGAAAAAACCTGATTACGGAGGACCCAGAGCTGTTCGGTTTTTTCCCCACTGTAAGCTATTACGGTGGAATAAAACTTTGCTCTTTACCAAATCTTAGGCCAGTGTTCTACTTGCATGGTTCTTAAATACAAATTTTTGTTGTGGCTTGTGAGATCTAGTTCCACAATCAGGGACTGAACCCAGGCCCCCTGCATGGGGAGCTCAGAGCCTTAGCCGCTGGACCACCAGGCATGTCCCTACCCCTCCCTTTTGCTGTAGGCTGTATGTTGAAAGTGGGCCACTGGACCTGGCTCAGTCAAGCGGAGAGGACTGCACAAGGCTGTGAGGACCCAAGGGTGAGGTTCGCCAGGGCCATCTCAGAATTCGTGCTACATAGTGACTAAGAACAAAGGAGATTAGGATTCTGATGGGACGCTTGAGAAATTGTTTTAAGACAGAAATTTGCTTATTTCTGGGCTTCCCTGGTAGCTCAGCTGGTAAAGAATCTGCCTGCAATGCAGGAGACCCTGGTTCGATTCCTGGGTCCAGAAGATCCCCTGGAGAAGGGATAGGCTACCCACTTCAGTACTCTTGGGCTTCTCTGGTGGCCCAGATAGTCAAGAATCTGTCTGCAATGCAGGATACCTGGGTTCAATCCTTGGGTTGGGAAGACCCCCTGGAGGAGGGCACGGCAACCCACTTTAGTATTCTTGCCTGGAGAATCCCCATGGACAGAGAAGCCTGGCAGACCACAGTCCATGGGGTATCTGAAGGTAAAGTTCGCTGGGGCCATCTTAGAATTCTGCCTGGTGCCTAGCACATGCTATATGATGACTAAGAATAAAGGAAATTAGGGGAAACCCTGGCATGGCGGCCCAGGTGAGGTGGCGGGCAGGAGCCAAGGGGTTGCAGGCAAGGCTGACCCAGTGGAGCAAGCAGAGCAGCTGGCCAGAGCGCGATTACTACTCCAGATCTCTGGTGCATAAGCGGCCAAAGAAGAAATGGTATAAACCATCCATTGTCCAGACTTTAAAGTCACGGTGAGAAGGAAGGTCAGGAGGCACACGGCCTGGCCAAGTATTTTTCAGAGAGGAACTGTGCTCTCCCAGTTCAGCCATCACCACGTGGTCACATCCCTGCTCACCTTCTTCAGTTACTCCATTGCTCCACGCATGGAGAAAAACATTAGCAAGGTCAAAGTCAGTATCTCTAAGCAGTGGACCCCAGGTGCTTTTAACAAGTCCGTTGAACTGCCTGTGGAGATCTGGAGCAGCAGCCACATGTTTCCCAGTGCAGAGAAAGTACTCGGAACGCTGGACACCATTTTCCTCTTCTCCTGTGCTGTGGGCCTTCTCATCAGCGGTATCTCGCCGATCGGCTAAATTTGCGATGGGTTCTATCTTGTGGCATGTGCTTTTCCGCATTAGTGGTGTTCATCTTTGGCACTCTCATGGAACAGCTGCATTTCTACAAGGGGCTGTGCTGCAGCCCGGGGATTGTTGAATGGCCTGCTGCCATCCACCGGCTGGCCCCGCGTGGTTTTTGTTACCGGCAACTAGTTTGGGAAAGCTGGAGTTGTTTTTGGTCTCTGGAGTGCCGGTGCCTCAGTGGGCAATATTTTGGGAGCATGTCTAGCTTCTTCCGTTCTGCAGTATGGTTATGAGTATGTCTTCCTGGTGATGCTAGCTGTGCAGTTTGCTGGTGGGACCATCATCTTCTTTGGACTCTTGGTGTCACCAGAAGAAATCGGTCTCTCAGATATCGAGACAGAAGAAAATTTTGAAGAAGACTCACACAGGCCATGAATTAATGGTGCTGAAAATGAAGAAGAAGCTGAGCCTAATTATTCAATCCAAGAAGGCAATACTGTGACCCAAGTCAAGGCAATAAGCTTCTACCAGGCTTGTGGCCTTCCCGGAATTATAGCATATTCACTGGCCTATCGGTGCTTGAAAGTAAAAGTCGCTCAGTTGTGTCCGACTTTCTGGGACCCCATGGACTAATTCTGCAGGCCAGAATACTGGAGTGGGTAGCCGTTCTCCAGGGGATCTTCCCAAACCGAGGGCTTAAACTCAGGTCTCCCACATTGCAGGCAGATTCTTTACCAGCTGAGCCACCAGAGAAGCCCAAGAATACTAGAGTGGGTAGCCTATCCCTTCTCCAGGGGATCTTCCTGACCCAGGAATCGAACCGTGGTTTCCTGCATTGCAGGCAGATTCTTTACCAGCTTAGCTACCAGAGAAGCCCTTGGAGTTAGTGAAGTACTCCTTCTTCTTCTGATTGCCCTTTTATCTGAGTATCAACTTCAAATGGAAGGAGGCCGAAGCTGACCAGCTGTCCATTTGGTATGATATCAGAGGAATTATAGGTGGAATGCTGCAAGGCTTCATCTCCGACATGTTACAGGAAAAGGCATCAGTGTTAGCTCTCAGTCTGCTTCTGTCCATCAAGTCCCTTGTTGGATACAGTCATTCTCCAAATGATAAGTCCATCAATGCACTTCTGATGGCTGTCATAGGATTTTTTTATTGGTGGAACTTCTAATATGATTAGCTCAGCTATTTCTGTGAACCTTGGTCGTCAGGAGCTGATCCAAGGGAGCAATGAGGCTTTGGCAACCGTCACTGGGATGGTTGATGGAACCAGGGGCATTGGAGCTGCCATGGGCCAGTATCTTTGATCCAGGACAACCTAGGGTGGATGTGGGTTTTCTACTTTTTCATTATTATGACAAGTTGCACAAGCCTGTTTATTTCACCATTAATAGTGATGGAAACATGCTCTGTTATGCAAAGACAACAAGCTCACATTTTAAGTGAGTGACCAGTACCCACAAAAGAACAAGAATAATCAAGAGACACATCAGGACTATTATTTCTTTTAATTCACCCTATTTTGGGTTTGTCTTTAGAACTCCAACATAACCTCAGATTGTTGAGCCTCTTTCAGCAGGGTCAGCCCCTGGAGATGCTGACCAGAGTGAAGGCTGGGTTGTTGTTAATGATTTTTATTGATCACCATTGTTTCATGACTGTACCAAATGAAGGCCCTGTGAATCTGCCTGCAACTCTGTTGGCCTGTGGAGGTTCACCCCTTTAACTGTAAATGCTTTATTGGCCTTGGGCCCTTGTTCTCCAGCCTGGAAAGCTGAGTGGCCATGAGGCACCTGTGCCTGGTTTGTAGCAACGACACGCTCCATGAATAGAAAGGATCATTGCATTTTGCTTCAGTCATGAGTTTACAGACAGTAGCTCATCTATGAAGCATCAAATCCTGGTCCAGTGCTCCAGCTGGGTCCAGTGTAAGCCTGTCTTGGACAGAGAATCCCTTAGTTAAGCTCTGGTGGGAAAAATCACATTACGTGCTGAGTGGTTCGGTTACTCTGTGTCTGCTCTGAAGTCGTTCAGCTCTGGAAGCAGAAATATCTTCCAGTGATCCTTAACTCTTCTCCATCTTCATTCACAATTACCTTCAACTCCTGGAAGTCTTTTGTCTTCCTGTCAAGGACCATGAGGTACCTCAGTTGTAAACATTCCAGTATGTAATTTATAACGGAAGTACTCAACGCCAGGCTTGTTCTCTGGGAACTTTTTAGGATCCACTAGGAAGTCAGAGGCTCGATCTCTGTCATAACTGGGTTCCTTGCGTTACCTCAGCAGAAGACTAAAATCAGAGAAAAAGGAACCTTTTGGCCTTCTATGCATTAAGTATGTGACGTTGAATTACAGTGGATTACTAGGGCCTGAGAGGCATCTAGGTATCTATTTTTTAGAAGTCTGTAGAATACATGTCTTGAAAGCTGTGAATTCTATACTAATTATCAATATTTTAAGGTCATCCTCTCTATATATTTTAAATATGGAAGTGAGCAGGTGAAAAATGTGCAATTTTTATGGCTGCCTAATTTACATGGAGTTAGGAAAAAGTTTTCAACCTTTTGCTTTAATACTGTCAAATGTATGTTTATAAACTTGTTAATGTTATTGAATCAAGCAGATTTCCAATCAGTTAACTGCTCAATACTGACCAAAAGGAAAACTGTGAAACACAGAAAGGGAAAATAAACTGACTTTTATAACAAAAAAAAAAAGAAAGAAAAGATTAGGATTCTAATGGGACGTTTGAGAAATCGTATTAAGAGAGAAACCTGTATATTTCTATTTTTGTGTCCATATGTTGTGTATAAGTTGGTGCCTTTTAATAAGCTCTGTTCTGTTCTGTACTTGAAGCACCGTGTCTCACTTTTGCCTTTTCATGGGCTGTTCTCTGTATTTGAAGCACAATTCCTCCTCCTCCTTACTCAGCAAACTCTCATCTGTGAGTTTCAAAATTCATCTTAGTCATCTCTTCTTCTGTGAAGTATTCCCTGAATTTCATTTTCAAGGAAAGCTAAGTGTTCTTTTGGTTTACTCCTATAGCATGGTAAACTCTATTGGAACTGCCGTTTACATTTGTCTGTCCTTCTGGGCTTTCATTGCAGTAATAATGGCTTCTTCATCACTGTTCCCACTGTAAGTGCTTGACCTGTAACAGGAGCACGATCAATGTCAGAATAAAGAAAGAAGAAAGGAAACACCTCATACTTTGGAAACGTATGGTTTCAGTTCCGCCTCTAATCAAAAAGCTTTGAAAGAGTACAAACTGGAAATAAATGGAGAAGAGCAACAGAATATTTATTGTTTAGTTGCTAAGTGATGTTCTATTCTTTTTCAACACCATGGACTAGGCTCCTCTGTCCATGCGATTTCCCAGGCAAGAATACTGGAGGGGGTTGCCATTTCCTTCTCCAGGGGATCTTCCTGACCCAGGGATTGAAACCACTTCTCCAGCATTAGCAGGCAGATTCTTTACCACTGAGCCATCAGGAAAGCCAATTAGTCAATTACAAGATTTCTTATGTTAGATCATTGTTTTTCCTTGTAAATCCTCAGTCTACCTCTTGTAAAGGTAGGATGGTCAGGTGATCACCTGTGGACTTAGTTGGGCTCTTAACTTTCTTCACTGGGGGTAAACCTATCTTCTACCATTTAATTGATGATCAAGGCATACGGATCTGTCTTTAGTAACACCGAATCTCTTCAAGTTGTTAGATTTGATCTTAAGAATATCAACTTGAATTCTCTACTAAGTCTAAACAGTGGGTAAATAGTTCATTTTTTTTCCCCTAAGTGTTCTACCTTTACTATCCTTCCAAATAAGACCATATATATCTTACGAACTTTAACTGGACCATTTGACCGTCATAGAATAACTTTTACTGAATACATTTAAGTTACACGGAATAGTTATCTGAGATGACGCTCACTATTATATTAATTGTATTAATAGATAATGTTGTGAAGGACATAATCTCCTGTGGTCTCCCTTAGTGTTGATCCATAAAGAAATTTCTCTAAGTTGTTTTTACTAGAAAATACAGTATCTCTTGGGCAGCTGATTTATTTTAAACTCATCCCCTCTGTGGATCCTGTAACCAATAATGTTTTTCCTCCTTTCCAGCCACCAGAAAGTTTTTAGAGACATACCTGTGGTTCGACTTTCAAAACTGCATAATTTATGAGTTGGATTTTTTTTATGTACTAACCTTTCAGTTAACTTTATTTTCCTATCCTTATTTCCCCTTCACTCAGATTTGCATATCTATTTAGCTTTTTCCCACTTGTGTATTTTTGTAAGTTTTTGCAAATTCTTTTTATAGTATCAAGACAGGGCTAAACTAAATAAAAATACAGTTATCTTATTGGATATCATGGTTAATCCTAGAGCATGTGCACTTCAAAAGAAAGTGTATTCTGGGGATTTTTAAATGTAACGTCTGGAAAATATTTAGGTCTAACTGTTCTGTTGTATCATTTAGGATCTCTGTTGCCTTACTGATTTTCTGTCTAGAAGATCTGTCCATTGATGTGTGTGGGGTATAAAAGTCTCCTACTATTATTGTATTGCCATCAATTTCTCCCTTTATGTCTGTTAGTATTTGTTTTATGTATTTGGGTGCTCCTGTATTGGGTGCAATGGCAACCCACTCCAGTACTCTTGCCTGGAAAATCCCATGGATGGAGGAGCCTGGTAGGCTGCAGTCCATGGGGTCGCAAAGAGTCAGACACGACTGAGCGACTTCCCTTTCACTTTTCACTTTCCTGCATTGGAGAACACTCCAGTGTTCTTGCCTGGAGAATCCCAGGGATGGGGGAGCCTGTTGGGCTGCCGTCTTTGGGGTTGCACAGAGTTGGACACAACTGAAGTGACTTAGCAGCAGCAGCAGCAGTATTGGGTGCACATGTGTTGACAGGTATATGATTTCCTGGCCTTTTGATTAGGATCAAATGTAGTATGGAGGCTTCACAGGTGGCACAGTGGTAAAGAACCTGCCTGCAGTGCAGGACACACATGTTCAATCCCTGGGTTGGGAAGATCCCCTGGAGTAGGAAATGGCAACCCATTCCAGTATTCTTGCCTAGAAAATTCCATGGACAGAGGAGCCTGGTGGGCCACAGTCCATGGGGTCACAGAGAGTCGGACACCACTGAGAAACTGGGTACACACACATGATTCCTGTGCCTGGATATCTGTTTTCTTCTTTAGGTTTGGGAAGCTTTCAGCCATAATTTCTTCAAATATATTTTTGACCCACTTTTCCTTCTCCCTCTCTGGAATCCCTATTATGTGTAGATTGGCATGCTTTGTAGTATCCCATAGATCTCTTATATTGCTTTCTTTCTTTCTTTTTTTTACTTTCTGTATACTGTTCTGATTGGGTGATTTCCATTGTTATCTTCTAGATCACTTATTTGCTCTTCGGCATTATTCAATCTGCTAATCATTGCCTTTAGCACAGTTTTCATCTTGGCAAATGAGTTTTCTAAGTTTTCTTGGCTCCTCTTTAAAGTTTTTAATTCATTTTTATAGTAATCTTCATTTCTACTGATAGCCTGTCTGAATTCCTTCAGTATTTTCATTATCTCCTTTTTGAACTTGGTGTCTATCAAACAGAAGCAGTCTGTTTTATTATTTATTCTTTTGGTGAGGGGGTTCTCTTGATCTTTTAACTGGAAAGAGTCCCTCTGCTTCTTCATTTTACTTGTGTTTCTCTTACTCTGTGAATTTAAGAGAAACGATTGTCTCCTGCGGTCTTGAAAGGCTATTTTTATGCAGCAGTGCCCCTGTGTAGCCCGTGTGGGTTTAATGTTTTTGGTGCAAGGGCTGTTTCTAGTGTGGATGCCTGTGCCTCTTTCCTCAGTGTGTCCTAGCCGCTATCCCCTAGATAGAAGGTGTGACTGGTGCTGTGATGACCAGAGTCTGCACTGGATGTTGAGTGGGGGCTCCTCTTTGCTCTGTAGTTGTCACAGTCCTGTCAAGGGCAGGATCTGCTTCCTAGCTGATGGAGTAGAGGTTCCCAGATCCATTTCTGGGTTGTGGCATGAGGTAGGCAGAATTGGAATGCTCCTGGATGTGAGAGTTGGACCATAAAGAAGGCTGAGCACCAAAGAATTGATGCTTTCTAACTGTGGTGCTGGAAAAGATTCTCGAGAGTCCCTTGGACTGCAAGGAGATCAAACTAGTCAACCCTAAAGGAAATCAACCTTGAGTATTCATTGGAAGGACTGATGCTGAAGCTCCAAACCATGGGCCATCTGATGCAAAGAGCTGACTCATTGGAAAAGACCCTGATGCTGGGAAAGATTGAGGGCAGGAGGAGAAGGGGACGACAGAGGATGGGATGGTTGGATGGCATCATCAACACAAGGGACATGAGTTTGAGCAAGCTCTGGGAGATGGTGATGGACAGGGAAGCCTGGTGTGCTGCAGTCCATGGGGTTGCAGAGTTGGACACGACTCAGGAGAGGAGCCACTGCATATTCAGAGCTGTCCACTGGGGAACACACTTTGTGGTGTCACCTGTCACCCAGTGTGCAGTATTGCAAAATGTACTGTTCTTGGCACTGCACTTGGCCCTGCCTCAGCCATGGGAATGTCGGCAGTCAGCCCCGGTGTCCCTCAAGCACTCTTTTCACAAAACCACCAGTGCAGATGCACAGAAGTCGGGTCCCAGGTCCACAGTTGTGCACCTGGACCGGCCATGGGGGCTACGGAGGCAGCCCAGCCTTGCCTCCATGTACACGCACCCAAAAGCCCACGGATCCCAAGACTGGATCCATCCCAGCCACAGCAGCGCCCATGTCTGCTCAGATATCTCGCAGACCCTGAGTTTACAAAGCCAGCAGCGGTGGTGTACATCCCTAGCCACAGGGAGAGATTTCAACCGTTTCTTAAGAACTGGGGCCCCTGGGGCTCAGCTATGGTTTCAACCCTGCTTCTGCATGTGGACAACCCACTGATGCCTGTGCCCAGAGCCTGCCTAGGCAGCGGCTGGTGTTTACACTCTGAGAGTCCACTGAGGTGGTGCCCTGTTCGCTGAGAGTATCTGTGAGAGTGGGCAGAAAGAGGCTGCTATGGTGGGCCCCCTCCTCCCTTTATGTAGCACTTAACAATGGCGCTTATCTACTAGGGCAGGCTTAGGCTTTTTCCATGAACAACCCTAATTGTGACAATAACACGCTCCAGCCCCTTGAGGCTGTTTCCATGCAGCCAACCCCAGCCCTCTTCTTCTCTTCTAAACCCCCATGCTTCAGCACCCATTCCCCGCCTGTACAGCAGACATGTGTCTCAGGCTGGGGTGCACGGAGTGGTGATGGGACAGTGAGCAGTCACACCCATTCTCTCCTCCCACAGCCCCGGCAAGTGCAAATCTATCTTCAACCTGTGTGGATTTGTCTATTCTAGACGTTTTATGTAAATAGGGAAGTACAGTATGTGGCATCTGTATCTACCTTTGTTTGTAGTTGTTTAGTTGCGATGTCGTGTCCGACTCTTTGCCACACTATCCATGGGATTCTCCAGGCAAAAATACTGGAGTGGGTTGCCATTCCCTTCTGCAGGGGATCTTCCTGGCTCAGGGATCCAACCTGCATCTCCTGCACTGGCAGGTAGATTCTCTACCACTGACCACCAGGGAAGCACTGCCTTCCTTGGCTAAGTATAATCTTTGGGACGGTCTACATCCTTTTCTATGGCAGAGTAATAGCCCATTCTGAGGATACGCATGCTTTGTACATCCAGGTACCCAAGTGCGGATGCACACTTGGGTTGTGTCCACTTTTGATCACTGTGAATCAGTCCTTCAATCCTTTCAATCCTTCGGGCACACCTCGGAGTAGAAGTTACCCTTTTCTTGTTGTTAATAATCCTTATACTGGATGTCCCCTGTTTCACCTGCTGTGGGTTTTTCCTTTCATCACTCAGTGCCTTGAGCTGGGAGGCCCTCCTGCTTGGCAGGTGTGCCTGGGGCACAGGGGGAGTCTGGAGTTAGACTCACAGTTTGGCTTCAAATACCAGGTTCAGGGCTGCAGCTCCCTGCCCTGAATGGTGTGTACAGTCTCCCTTCTGCAGGGCTGTCACCAGTCTGAGACGAGCCTGTGAAGGCGCCCAGCACACAGAAGGGCCACTGTTAAGTCTGGAGCCTGGTGAGATCTGGCAGGACCTGCAGGCAGATGCATTTTGGTATCAATGTGGGTATCCCCTCTGTCTTTAAGAGAATCTTCTATCTTTGACTTTTGCAAATGAAGGAGGAAGTATGAGCTTGTGAGAAGCACCATCCATGGGAGGAGAGGAGAGAGAGGACTGGTTCTAGCAGGCAGGGCAAGAAACAGGTCGTTATGCAATTTTTATTTAAGAAATCAGAACACCCCAATTCCATTCATTTCCTGCCCTTAGCCCACCAGATGGGCAGCTGTTCCCCTCATCTCTCCAGGCTGCTTTTCCGTGTCTTGGGCCCACAGAATCTGCCAGGGCTCACTGCTCTTGAAAGTGAATGAAGAACGTCCGGATCTCCTTTGGGTGGATGGCAATGTCGGGGCCTCTGTGGGGTGGCAAGGGACGGTGGGCGCCACCTGGGGGAGCAGAGGTGGTCTGTCACTCCCCTTTGGAGCTGCCTGCTTCCCCAGGTCACCACATCCCTGCAACCCCCTCAGAACACTCCTCCTGTCTGCATTCTTGTGGCTCCCTCTATGGTAGTGGTCTTCAGGTGCCCCCTTCCTGACTGGATGCCACTGCCCATGGGCCTCTTTCATTTATGGCATCCCCTGATGGCTCAGCCACAGTGAAGGCATGTACAGGTGGTCCTGGCCCTACTTGGCCTTGTATCCCCTGGGATGTGGCCTCAATGCCTAAGAGCTTTTTCACTGAGGCCATGAAGGGGCCCTGCCTTTTATCTCACTGGGCTCCCCTGAAGTCACACACTGGGGTCTGGCTTCACTCTTGGGATGGAACCTATTCATCTGTCCATTTTTCTACCCATTCATTTTTCTATCCATCCAATCATCCATCCATCCATTCTTGTCCATCCATCAAACCTCCTTCTATTCATCCATCCATCATGCAGCCATCTTCCTTCCTTCTATTCTTCCATTCATCCATCCACCTTCTAGCCATCTTTCCATCCATCCACCCTTCTGCCCATCCATCTAACCTCCATCTATTTATCAATTTATCTTCTATCCTCTTTTCATCCTGCCTTCTGCCTATCCATCAATCATCCATCTTCCTTTCTTCCTTGCATCTTTCCATCCACCCATCATCCAAACATCTACCTGTCCAGCATCCATCTACTTCCCTTCCTTCCTTACATCTCCTTTTTTCTAACCAACTGTGCTTCCATCTATCAGTGTATCACACGTCAACCAGATATCTACTCATATAACCCAGACTATTCTTTGTGTAGTAGACAAAGAGGAAATAAATGGGTCAGAGAAGAATGAGGAGGAAGGGAGAGCAGGGGAGATACCTACCAGCCTTGGACCTGGGGGAGCTTGATTAGGAGCAGTCTGGGATGAAAGGGACAAGGACATGTCAGATGGTGTGATCGTCACAGGCAAAGACCGGGAGGCCAGAAACAGTCAATGATTTCCAAGAGCTAAGTGTGGAGTGTGCAGTGCAATGCACAGCGTGTTAGACATCAGAGCCTCCTGGTGTATGCTTGCAAGTCTGGAGCTCATCCAATCTATGGAGTGGGTGTGTGGCCTTGGAAACACACACACACACACACACACACACACACACACGTGCAGCCTCTGTTGAACCCTGGCAAGTAGACTGACCTGAAGCCTTCCTTAACTTGCTGCAATAGATTCAGGGAGGCTGAGACCTGGAGAAGGAGGGCAGCCTGTCCAAGGTCACATGCGCCTTAGCGGGCAGAGCTGGGATCTGAGCTAGGTCTGTTGAGCTCCTGACCCTGGCTAAGGATCAGGCTGGAAATCCCGGGCAAAGCCTGAACCAGGGGCACACAAACCTCTGTGTTGGTGAACATCCTGTATCTTCCAGCTCCAGCGCTGCAGTGTGCCCACGTCCCAGGTCCCTGTGAGTGAGCACTCCTCCATGGACACCACAGAGCCCAGACTCCGCAGCACAGACTGCAGGACAGGAGCACAGGGAGGGGTGAGCACCCAGCCCCAGATCAGAGGACAAAACAGAGGCAGCAACAAAACCACGGCCCAGGGGACAGCATCCTCCTACATTTCATTGTCAGAGCAAATCCCCATGGACAGGATGAAAGTGAAAGTTGCTCAGTCCTGTCCGACTCTTTGCGACCCCATGGACTATACAGTCCATGGAATTCTCCAGGCCAGAATACTGGAGTGGGCAGCCTTTCCCTTCTCCAGGGGATCTTCCCAACCCAGGGATCGAACCCAGGTCCTGCATTGCAGGCAGATTATTTACCAGCTGAGCACCCAGGTATGGACAGGACAGACAGGATGGTCAGCAGGAGGAGCTGGTCTCCCCAGGTGCTGAGCTGGAGGAGCACACCAGGAGGGGGCAGGCACATGGAGCTGCTCCCAGCTGTGAGTCCCCTCCTCCCCGTGATGCTCAGGTGGAGCCCTGCCTTGCTCCAAGATGGCGTCAATCATGTTATCCACCCCCTTTCCCCATAATGCTCAGATTGTGCAGAGAGGGGAGGCAGGGGGTAGCTCCATCCCTGAGGAGGAAGGACAGTGCTGATTGGTAAGCTGGGGGCTCTTCTGCAGGAGCTTCCCAGAGAGGGTGGAAGGAGGAGGCGTGGAGGGCGAGGCGCTCTGTGCTGCCACCATGCCCCCTTCCGCGTTTACGTCTGCTCCCGAGACTGGTGTCAGCTTGTGAGCAAGAGGTGACAAGGAGGAAGTAATGAAGCCAGTGCACTGCTGAAGCTGGGCGGGAAGATGAAGCTGACAGTGTCTCTGATGACAGCGGGCTGGGAATCAGTGAGGAAAGAGACCACTCCCCACCCTTATATTCATGGCTGTGAAAGGAGGGCATCGGGAAGACACCACAGGGAGGGCTCTAGGTTGGGTTGTTGGGATTCTCTCAGATTGCAAGTATCCCTGAAGCCAAAGCAATAAGAGAGAGATTTAGAGAAATTCTCCATGAGCAGGAGATGGGTAAAGAGCTCAGATCCCCCATGAAGAGGGCAGACTGGGGATAAAGGAGGGGTCTCCATACATCACAGGGGTGTGGGGGGGAGGATGTGGTTGGGCTGGAGGTCAGCAGCCTCACTTGTAGTGTGGGTCAGAGGGTGATCCAGGGGTCAGGAGGGGAGGGAGGACACAGGCAGGAATCTGGGGGCACTGACATCCATCAGGGAGTCAGGCGCCGTATGCACCTTATCAGCTGAGAGCATCAGCATCCTTGTGAGGAAAGACCCTTACCTCTCCATTTACAGGTGAGGACATGGAGGCCCAGAGCCTGGGGTTGGGGGGTGGGGAGCAGGATACCAGGCAGAAATGCCCAGACTCAAACCCTGGACTGAGTGACTCTGATCACCTACTCGATAATCCATGTGAGAATCTGTTTTGTTTTCTGATCCCACAAATAACATCTGTGTTGTGTAAAAAGATTTACCACAAGAATAAAACAAGAAACGAACAAAATACAGGCACGTGATAAGAATCGAAAAGTCTAGAAGAACACGAGTCGGAGGGGGTGGGGTGCCCTCATGCACCCCAGAGATCAAATCTCGTGTTTTTTATTTTTTATTTTTCAAGACAACCATAAGGCATATTTTAGCCAAGGTGGCATCTGAGTCAGGATGGTCACACTTGGGGTTTGACTTGGGGTCACACATGTGAGCATCTGCTTGTGTGTCCTGACTCAGCAATCCAGGAGTGGGACGTGGGGTGGGGCAGGATACCTGCAGATTCACCATCACAGGCTGAGACAGGACAGGGTGCTGTCCCTTCTCATACAGGTGGTGGAGCCAAGCAGGACTCGGCAGAAGTCCACTTTGGCCTGTCCTTGATGGCCTTAGGGACAGAAGGAAGGTGGTGGTGAGGAACCCTGGTCTGTGCCTGATACTTTACACACACCTCCCTTTCGCATCTTCAACCTCCCTTGGAAGCAGCTAACACAACCCCTACTTCACAGACAAGAAAACCAAGGCTCAGAGAGGGGTAGGTACTTGGTCTGCAACAAAAGAAGGAGTGAGGATTCCAATCAGGTCCAGCCGATGTTAACGCTCCCCACCATGCACACAGGGGCCAATGCTGATGCCTAGCAAGTCTTGGCCTCATTCACTGTTGTGGTCCTCACTGGCCTGCTCTCCAACCTGCCAGTTCTCTGGTATAGTCTTTCTGCCTCTGCCCCAGTGAACAGTGGTGTGGCTTCTTGGCTCTGAGGCCAACACAAAGTGATGTGTCATGTCCCACAGATGCTTTATCCTGTTCCTCTAATTGAGGAAGCCTGTATTAGAAAACAGTCTCCATCTGCTCAGATCAGATCAGATCAGCCGCTCAGTTGTGTCCGACTCTTTGCGACCCCATGAGTCGCAGCACACCAGGCCTCCCTGTCCATCACCAAGTCCCGGAGTTCACTGAGACTCACGTCCATCGAGTCAGTGATGCCATCCAGCCATCTCATCCTCTGTCGTCCCCTTCTCCTCCTGCCCCCAATCCCTCCCAGCATCAAAGTCTTTTCCAATGAGTCAACTCTTCGCTGGTCCCTGGTAAACAAAGGAGTAGGGCCCTCCTGCTGGCCCCCACTGGACACATGGCATAGGGGTGAAACTACCTTACGCTGTTAGGGCCCTGAGAGTTTGGGCTCTTTGTTATTGCAGCAGAAGAGTTCATGGACTCTCTTTCCCTCTTCCTAATGCTGTGGTTAAGGACAGGAGCAACAGAAACAGGCAAAGACCTCTGGGTCCAGAACATGACAACGGTGATGGTGATGCTGATGGTGGAGACGGTGATGATGGTGATGCTGGCGATAATGAGGACCATGGCGATGATGGCGGTGATGACAACATGGGGTTGTAAGAGTCTGGGAGAGCAGGAGGCCCTCTAGCCATCTGCTGCTGCTCCCCTTGCTCGGTCACTTACTTTTCTCTAGGAAGAAGGACTTGCTTGCTTAGCCCAGGCTCATCTCTCCTCATCTTTGGTACAGGTTGCCTCCAGGAGGTGGGTTCTCAGTGGACTTTGCCTCCAACACAGGTAAGCATGACTGCTGCTGCAAGAGATGATCCCCACCTCCTCTTCTGTGACACGTGGAGCAAGGTATGAGAGGTCAGTGTGAAGAAGCCATGTGGCTTACAGGATCGAGCCACAGACGCCAACACCCACTTTATTACCCACAAAGGTGGTATTTGGCCTCTGCCTCTTCCTTTCCCTCTTGATCCTCATCCTGCAGACCTCACACTGGAGTGTGCCAGCCCTTGGAGGATCTCTGGGAACATGGGGGCGGCTGAGGCACAGTCAGCCCCATGTTTAAGATGCTCTGAGTGTAAAGGGACACATAAGGTGTACCAGGGGCTTTGGCAATATGATGAGCTGCTTCCTGGCAGTTGTTTCCTCCATGGGGAGGTCCTCCCGGATGCCCTGCTGGGGGCTCCCCTCTGTACACACTCATTGCAGTCTAGATGGCACCTGGGCCCCACCTGTCCCTGGCTTGCTGAGTGACCTGCCTCTCAGTGGGCCTCCGTCTCCTCATTTGGCAGATAAGGAAACCAGATGACCTCACAGAGCCTGGATGACTCTGGGGAGAGCGCCTTTGCCTGGTGATGGGTTTGGGGACCTGGTTGACAACAAAGAGGCAAGAGTGAGTCTGGATGCCTGAACACCTGCCTCACCTTTCTGAAGATTCTGCAGGTGCTTTGTGTGGTTCAAGTTGTACGTCCAGCCTGGGATGCTGAGGATCTGGAGGTGGAGACTTGGAGGCAGCATCACAGCCTCTTGCTGCTGGAAGTCTGGGTGAACCCGGGTAGTCTCTGCAAGGCAGATGGACAACAAGGAGAGAGTTTGGGCCAAGCTTCTCCTCCTGGCATTCAGAGCCCTCCACATTAAGTGGAGCTTTCCACACACATTTCATCCAATCTCACACCCCTCCAACCTGTGGCCCACACCACAGGCAGCCTGAAGCATCTGCTGGTGCAAATTCCATCTCCTCACAATACCTTGGGCTACAGTGATTGACGCTTTTGAATTGTGGTGTTGGAGAAGACTCTTGAGAGTCCCTTAGACAGCAAGAAGATCCAACCAGTCCATCCTAAAGGAAATCAATCCTGAATATTCATTGGAAGGACAGATGCTGAAGCTGAAACTCAAATACTTTGGCCACCTCATGCGAAGAACTGACTCATTTGAAAAGATCCTGATGCTGGGAAAGATTGAAGGTGGAAGGAGAAGGGGGCAACAGAGGATGAGATGGTTGGATGGCATCACCGACTCAATGAACATGAGTTTGGGTAAACTCCAGGAGTTGGTGATGGACAGGGAGGCCTGGAGTGCTGCAGTCCATGGGGTCGCAAAAAGTCGGACACAACTGAGTGCTGAACTGAACTGAACTGACAGTGATTGGTCAGGCTCGGGTCATGTGATTTGATCAGACCAATCAGATTCTTTTCCTGGGATCTCGGCTCTTGAGACCTGAGTCTGAGTCTAGTTCCTTTTGGGTTGGGAGACACACAGTCCTAGAGCTGTTTACAGCTACGTCTCAGATAAGAGGAGAAAGAAGGTCTGCAGACAGAGCAAAGCTCAGGTGACAGAAAGAAGGAGAGAAGGCCTCATGACAGAAAGATGACAGAAAGAAGGCCTCATGAAGCGTCCAGCGCCCAAGGCACAATTACACCCCAGCCCTTCTCTGGGGTGCATGGCCTCTGAATAAAGTCTCCTTGTGGCTCAGGCGGATCTCCAGTTTCTCTCATGTGCCACCAGAGGAGCCCAGGGTGGGACCCATGGATGGAGCTGACCACAGCCATGGAACTTGCTCACCATGGCTACATCTGTTCTGCAGGAAGGGCTCCCAGGTGCTAGGAAGGAACCACTGACTGACCCAGGAGCAGAACTGACCCTGCTGGTCCATCACATCCCCTCTCCTAGGAATCTGCCCCTGGACCTGGAGGTGGCCGGGAAGGCAGCTCTTGGCAGTCCTGGGAGAGATGGACATGAACACCTACTCCCGAGAGGCCTTGAGCTGCTGTGTCTCCCTCCTGGCCTGGCCTCTTCTCCATCTCCTCCTTCTGTTCCACAAGCATCTCTGGGCCTGGTTTCCCCTTGGGATTCTTTTCTTCCAAACAAGAGAACATCAACTGATAGCCCTTGAAGTTGATCTCTGAACTCCCCCTGGTTCAGGATCCCATCTCCACCAGACCTACAGGGCACCAGGCCCTCTCCTCAGCATCAATCCCTCTCCCGCTGAATTGGTTTCTGCCTGAGCTCATCTCCCCCTGTACAGGTCAGCTCACCCCGGGGCAGGGATGACAGCTGCACTGAAAGGTGGCCCTCTTACCGCTCAGCTCTCGAATCAGCACTACGGGTCTGTGCTGCAGCGCCACCCCGCTCCTCTGGCCGAGGTCCCTGGTGAGGGTTGAGGGTCCCAGCAGGAGCCAGAGCACCGAGTGGACAACCGAGGTGTCGTTCAGCGTGACGTTGACAGACAGGGCCCATTGCTGTTTGATCAACAGCTGCCGATGGAAGAAGTCCTGCAGACCTGCAGGGAAGAGTCATCTGACAGGCCCCGCCTGGCCCCTGGCGGGCCCGTGGTGACCAGAGGGGCCTCCTCCTACCTCCATCTGCCCGCTCCCATGGCTGGAGACGCCATGCGCCTGCTCCGACAGCAGCACCAGCCTGCTCTGTCTGTCCTGGATGAAGGCCGACTGAGTCATGGGGTAGTAATTCTGTGGACAGAAATATTGCCGGAGTGGTGGTCATGGTCATGGGCCAAGGGGGCCACCTGATCAGGCATCTCCCTCGGGCCCCCACCAGCCTCCCCCACAGGCACAGCGGCAGCTCAGGGCGGCACTGGTAGTGGGGGGGAGGGGCTCTGACTTGTGAGGTGGACGCCCTGGGATTCAAATCCAGCTCCACTGCTTCCTGACCTCACGAGCTGGGGGACTCAGGCTGCCCAAGCCTGTTTCCCCACCTGTAAAAGGGGCTCCAAAACCATCCCTGAAAAACTGTGGCAGGAAGGGAATGAAGGCTTGTGTGTCCGTCCAGTCTGAGATAGGCTAATGGTTGCCCGATAGTAAAGGGCTCAAGCCTGGGCTGGAAAGCGGTCACACAGTCCACACCCTTTGCTCTGTTGGAGCAAGATGTCCTGGGCTGAGGGCCTTGGACTCTCTGGAGCCCAGGCCACAGCGGGTGAGAACCAGCCAACAGGGATGAGAGGGACCAGAAACTCAAGGAAGACAGAGCAGGGAGGGGCACATTCCCCACAGGAAGGAGAAAGAACTCACATGGATTGAGGCTCAGGAGGTGCCCAGCCTGGCACTGCTCCTGGATCATCCCTGCTGATCGCACAGCGCTGGGTGGAGGTTACCCCGTTTCCCAGGAGAGCACTGAGGCCCAGGGAAGCCAGGGGACTTGCCCCAGGTCATGCTGCTGGGGGCAAAGCATCTCAGAGCTGAACTGATTTCAGAAATCAGCCTGCGCGGTTTCCCTGGCAACCAGGCAGTGGCTCAACTAACAGCAGCAAAGGAGGGTCACGCTCGCTCAGGCCTGGACAGGCACCATCTGCTTCATCCTCAGAGCAATCCCAGCAGGTCAGTCCTCTGACAGAGGAGGGCACACGGTGCCCACAGTGGACCTCAGGGACTTTCCTTATATGTGAGGGCACCAGAGCTCTGACCTCAGGTCTGAACAAGCCTGGGTCTCAGCCCCTAATGGCACACGTGGGTAACAGAGGTTCTGGGAGATGCTCTGGAGGCCTCTGCCGCTGGACCTAAGGGGTGTCTCCAGCCTCTTTTGAGAGGCAGCCTCTCAGGTCTGCTCTGTGGCCACTCTTCCCAGGGGCACCACAGGATGTACCCGAGTGATAGTGTTCACCATGTACCGCTTGTAGGCTCTGCGCTGCATCTGGTACCCATTGTTGTCAGAGTAGAGGACCTGGGCGGTGTTGAGATGGGTGCTGGTCCTCCAGATGGCCTTGTGATTCAGCTCCAAGGGGCCCACCCTGTACTCCTGCTCTATGTGATGACACAGCAGCTCCCCGTCAGCTCCCGGGGGCCCGAGGGCCAGCTGGGAATAGATGGTGTACGTGGGGTCCCTGTCATTCACCGTCCTGGAGGAGGAGCAGAAGAGATACGTCAAGCTGGGGGAGACTTCCGGAAGCCAGTCCCTTCTTTCATTCCTCTCTTTCCCTCCCTGCCTCTTTCCTGCCAGGCAGGGCAGGCAGAGGGGCTTCTTGGGCAAAAGAACAGGAGGAGTCCGCTTCACCAGAGGCACTGAGCACCTGGCAAGTTCTGGGCTTACTTCTCTACATTAAAGAAAACACAGGAACGGCTCTCATGTGCATATCATTGTCGGTTTCACAGGTGGCTCAGTGGTAAAGTCCCCCACCTGCCCGTGACCACCTACTGTGTGCTGTGCACAAGCAGAGGGCTGACCTCACCTGTAGAAGCATCGTCGAATCTCGGTCAAGAGCTGCCCCTCCAGGATCTCCATTTCCACAGCCGCCCACACTGGCTTCGATGTACCATTAGGAGCAAACACGTAGTTATTGGAAATGGATATCTGACCCTCGTCACTGTTATCGTGATATTCCATGAACTCCTGGGTCACCTGGATGGTTCAGTTACTCTGTCTGCAGAGGTGGAAAAGAGAAAAGAGTATGATTGTTGTGGACAGTTTCTTCCAGGAATTCTCCTTGTGATGGGATCCAGGCTCAGAAGGCCTCTATTTAATATTAAGACACCAACATGGAACCAGGAGTGAACAAAAATAACTTCCTCAGAGCCTATGTGACTGTCATGAGGACCCTCAATGAAGCTCATGCGCTCAGCTTGGACAAAAGCTCCGTGGACTCACCAAGAGCCCAGGAGGTACAGATTTTCTCCCTATCCAGGAAAGAATCCCACAGGAGGAGGGGAGAGAGGCTGCAAAATACGCTCCCGAGAGCGTAAGCAGAGGGTGTAACACGGTTTCAGAGGCTCTACTCTCACTGCTTTATTGAGTTAAATATTTATTTATCTATTTCTGCTTTATTGACTATGCCAAAGCCTTTGACTGTGTGGATCACAATAAACTGTGGAAAATTCTGAAAGAGATGGGAATACCAGACCACCTGACCTGCCTCTTGAGAAACCTGTATGCAGATCAGGAAGCAACAGTCAGAACATGGACATGGAACAACAGACTGGTTCCAAATAGGAAAAGGAGTATGTCAAGGCTGTATATTGTCACCCTGCTTATTTAACTTCTATGCAGAGTACATCATGAGAAACGCTGGGCTGGAGGAAGCACAAGCTGGAGTCAAGATTGCCGGGAGAAATATCAGTATCCTCAGACATGCAGATGACACCACCCTTATGGCGCAACTCTGTGGGCACACAAAATAGCACAGACATGTATGGTGTAACATAGTGACTTGTATGGTATGTGAAATATATCAACACGCTTGTCATATATGGAAGAACAAAGGCCCTCCTCCAGCAAACTGGCCCTGGGGTGGTCTACGCACATGGTGGCTGCCCCCCTCAGGCCTCTGCACAGGCAGGTCCTTCTAAGGAACCACTGTCCGCTCGTCTGACCCACGGATTCCCTGCAGACTGCAAGGCCTCAGGCCTGGCTCTGGGTGTCTCATCCCTGCCAAGCCTCCTCTGAGCCGCCCTCTGTCTATTCCAACAGGCTTCCCTCTGTGTGGCAGGTGCTGGCTGTACCCCTACTGGGAGGTGAGGGAGCCGGGTGAGAAGCACACTTCCCTCACCTGAGCCTAAAGCACCTGAAGACACACAGACGCCAGGCAGATGGACAGCAGGACACTCCTGGGAAGGGCTGGGCAGGGGTGGGGCTTGGCTGTGGGGCACCCTCGGGTGGGCAGAAAGGGATGGTGAGCTGGAGCCGGCCCTTCAGGAAGGGATGTGGGGCCTGAGTGATGACGGAGCCCAAAGCCAGCCTGCAGGCTTCAGCTTTCCCTGCCTGACCAGGGAAGCTCACATGTGCTGGGGTTGTACCCCATTTCTGCTGCCCCCCACACCCTCTGCTGACCTCCCATGCTGGCTGCAGTCGGCCCTCCCTACCTGCCTCATGCTCTCCCAGACGTCCCTGTGGACTGACTGAAGGACAGAACTTCCCATGAGCCCCATTGAGGGGCAGTCCTGGTCTGAGCTTACAGAGCTGCTGACAACTGACAGGGCTGAGCTCCAGGTGATGCTCGCCTTTCTCATGTCAACACCCCGTCTCCCTCCCCTGCAGTCTGCCCCCTCTCCTCTCTTTCCTTCACATCGGTTTCTAGCCGGTGCTCCTCCTAAGCTTCCTGATCCCCTGAGTCTTCTTCCTGTGAGGAGGTCACAGGAGGAAACGGAAGTGGGTGTGTTGGAAGAGGCAGCTGAGGAGCAATGAAACTGCCTGGGACGGGAGCTGAGGATGGACAAGGGTGGCTCCAGACTCTGGGAGTCAACTTTCCCATGATAAGTGACTACATGAGTGAATGGATAGATAGATGGAAGGATGGATGGAGATGTGGAGGGGTGGGTGCAAGGATGAATGTGTGGTGAGTGGATGGATGGATGGGAGGGTTGGTGGATGGATGGATTTTTTGTGTCTCTCAATTTAAAAAAATTTTTACAACGGCTACACTTTTTCCATGGTGAACTTTTCAACGCCCCCCCTTTTTTTTCCTGTGGAACAACATCTTTGGAATAAACAAGTTCACAAAAGATTTTCTTGACCTGGCCCAGTCACACACTTCTCCAGCGCCACAGTTTGAAAGCATCAATTCTTCAGCACTCAGCCTTCTTTATAGTCCAACTCTTACATCCATACATGGTTACTGGGAAAAAAACATAGCTTTGACTCTACAGACCTTTGTTGGCCAAGTGATGTCTCTGCTTTTTAATATGCTGTCTAGGTTTGTCAGAGATCAAACCAGTCAATCCTAAAGGAAATCATCCCTGAATATTCATTGGAAGGACTGATGCTGAAGTTGAAGCTCCAATTCTTCAGCCACCTGATGCGAAGAGCTGACTCATTATAAAAGACTCTGATGTTGGGAAAGATTGAAGGCAGGAGGAGAAGGCGATGGCAGAGGAAGAGATGGTTGGATGGTATCATTGACTCAATGGACGTGAATTTGAGCAAACTCCGGGAGAGAGTGAAGGGAAGCCTGGTGTGTTGTAGTCTGTGGGGTCATAAAGAGCTGGACATGACTAAGCAATTGAACAACAAAAACAAGACTCACACACCTAGAAATAGAGCTGGTTACACAGCAAGAGGCTTCACCACCATCACATCCTTGACATACAACTGAGGAAATGGAGACCCAGGTGAGACATTACCTGTCCAGGTCCCAGGACCCTCCTGGGCTCAGAGGCAGCAACGGCTGCACCTCACCTCTCCCAGATGCTATGCATCAGGTTGGTGTCCTTGTCCAGGAACACGGAGTAGCAGTCATTCTCCACATGCACCAGGCGCCTGCCCACTTGCCTATGATTTGTCCTGGGTCTGCGGCCAAACTGGTTGGTGCTGTCCACAGAGGCCCCAGTCTCCTGAGTGTCCTTCTGGGCCCTCCTCATGGGCCTGATGACGTAATACCAGTAACTGAGTCCTGGGGTCGTGGTCAGCACAAGCAGGTCATAGGCAGATGGCATCTCCTTTGAGTTCTAGACCTGCGAGGCCAGAGGGACAGGGTCACATGATGTTACGGGGGGAAGACATCTCAGTCTCCTTGGCAACCCTGGGCTTACACACCTCCCGGATGGAGTGCTCGCTCCCCACGGGGGCAGCAGGGTCATCCATCATTGGGCTGAGGTGGGCTCCCCTCCTGCATCCTCTATGCTCAATAGGGTCCCAGCCCAGCCCATACTCCCTCCTCCTTCCCTTCTCCTTTGGGGCTGAAAACCCAACATCCCTCCTTCCCAACTCTCCCTGCTGCTTCCTGCCTCTGAACTTTTGCTCACACTGTTCCCTCGACCTGGAGGGCCTCCTCTTTGGAGGGAGCTCTCTTGTCTTTTCATCCTCCAATTTCCCGGAGGAGGGAGGTTTTCAGGATTTTCTCCATCTCTAAGTTATCTGATTTAGGGGTGGGATGAGGACTCTGGATCCATGTAGGGAGCCCCCTCACTCTCTAGAGAATGGGTCCCATCTCTGGGCTATTGAGGGTTTTGTGGAGGGGGCAATTAACAAGCTCATGTTGCTTCTCACCACCTCCAGTCTGGTTGTTCTCTGAACTAAAGCAGACACGATATCCCCACGCATACCCCTCAAACTGTCCTGAAGGCTCACCTCCACTACAGTTATCATCTGTCACATTCTCTACTTTCTAATTTTGTTTCCTACTTGGATCCCCCTGCTAGAATACTAGCCCCCTGAGGGCAGGGATTTTTGTCTGCTTGCTTATTAAAGTTTCTCCAGCACCTAGCATAACCCTGACATGCAGTAAGTGTTCAATAATATTAGATGCATTTATTCTTAGTGGGTATTGCCTTTAGGTGGGGAGAGGGGATGTTGTGTGTTGGGTCTTCTCAAACAATATCCTTCCCTCCTCCATCAATGTGAGACAGTCTTCCTCCTGTGTCTCAACTAAGCGCTGGTTCCTGGTCATCACTCCATATCTTAACTGTCCATTTCTGTGTCTGCTCCCTGAACCCCAAGTGACTCCAGTGTCCAGTACTCAGCTTGAGGCCACATCCCAGATAGGCATTTGGAAGTGTTTACTGAATGGCCAAGTGATGGCAGTACCTGTACCATCTCTGCAAGGAAGGATCAGCTGGGGATATGTAGGGCACCCTCTGAAACCACTTTTAGGTCCTGGTTGTGGACGGAGATGAGGAGGAACCACACACTCACACTGGATATGGGTGTTGCAGAAAGAGGCAGCTTGGGCTCAGCCCCTAACATGGCACATCCATAATGATCCACGTTTAAGATCCTTTATGCCCTTCCACACAAGGTGGAAATTTATGAGCTTGTGTGCTAGTTCATTTCAGTCATGTCCATCTCTTTGCAACCCTATGGACTGTAGCCAGCCAGGCTCCACTGTCCATAGGATTCTCCAGGCAAGAATGCTGGAATATGTTGCCATGCCCTCCTCCAGGAGATCTTCCCAACCCAGGGATCGAACACGCATCTTCTGAGGCTCCTGCATTGCAGGCAGATTCTTTACCGCTGAGCTACTGGGGAAGCCCAGAAATTTATATGAGAATATATATTCCCAAAGGAGAGGCAGGAGGCGAAGCTTCCCATGCAGCTTAGATCACCCTGAGACATTCCAAGGAGGTGACAGAAGGCACTTCTGGTCATGTCAGATGCCCAAAGCCCAGGGTCAGTCCCCTGGGTGGATCTCACTGACCCTGATGGGCAAGTGCCCCATTATGGTGATAGCAGAGTTACTTCATGATCACGTAAAAGTTTCCCACTTCTAGGGGTCCCTGCCTGGATTAGAGGCAGTAACCACAAGTGCAGCTGAGGCAGGACTCCCACTCATACCTGGGCAGGAACGGGGTTGCCTGTCTCATCTGTGAGGTTGACCTCGGGGAAGTCCGCAGTTGGGGTGACGATGGTGGTGACTGTCCAGGCCAGGGGATGGTAGACCATGGCAAAATGCCCCCCAGGCTCTGGTCCTGCACACAGACACCTGACACTCCATACATCTGGATGCCCCTCGGAACAAGGGAAACAGGCTGGTGAGCCCGGCCCTGCAGATCCTAGGTGAGTGGGACAGGCTGAAACTTGGGATTAGACATGCGGCTCCCTCTACACTGTTCATACTATGGTTCTGATTCCCAAGCGCGGGGGTGGGGGGGCGGCCCTCCAGAAGCTGAGGGTCCATGAAATCCTCACCCATCTCTCCCTGTCAGCCCACTTTCCTGGTGAGGACGGTGAGGCCATGGGAGGTAGGATCACCTGCACAAGATGACGCATCTCCTAAGGCCTGGCTCCAAAGCACTTGGCAAAGGAGGGGTGGAGAATTCTCTGGAGTTTGGAGGGTCAAGTTCAATTACCTAGTTCAGCGCTGGAGGCCGCTGTGGTACTGACCTGGATACCCCTTCCATTCCATACGCCACCCCACCCCCCATACCATGTCTTGTAGGTTCTGTCCTTTCCGATGACTCCCTGATCCCTGAACACCCACACTTTCCAGCCCCTGGCCTCTGCCCGGGCAGCTCCTATGGCAAGATGCCTTTCTGGGGTTCCCACCTACCGCTTGCCCAGGGAACTGCCCTTCTGAGCTCATGGCAATGGAAGGTCCCACCAGCACTGAATCAGACCCCAGTTCTAGCTCTCTTTCTGAGACTGTCTTCCCCTCCCAGTCCCAGTCTCTGTGGGCAGGGGCCCATCTGCTACACCCTTGGTCCCCAGGACCTGTCCCAGGTATGAAGGTAGGATGGGATTGTACACAGATACAGAGGGGAGGACGGAGCAGGTGAGGTGAGCAGCAAGGCCAGGGGGGGGAGGGGCATGGTGACAGAGCAGCGAGTGTGTACCCCTGCAGAAGGCACGGCAGGCCTGGCACCTGCCCAGGGAGACCAACTTGTCTTTGCTCAGGATTTGCAGGGATGAAGCCCATCAGGCCATTTCAGGCAAATGGCCTGATCAGTCACTTTACCTGTGTGAAACTGTCACAGTCACACAAGCTGGTCAAATGGTGGGCCTGACATAATGTGGCCCCAAGCTGAGCTTGGGAGGGACCATGTTAGCATTTATTTCTCCCTCTAGTTGTCACATCACCCCTTCTTTGTTCACAGAGAAGAAACAGAGGCTCAGAGAAGTGACTGCCCCTTGCCAACTTCCTGATGAAAGTAAGAACCACATCTGGGATTGGGACTCGGCGTTTGAAGCCCAGTGGAACAGGAGTCTCCACAGACCTCAAGGTTCTCTTCTTAGAAAGGTATGGGATCCCTGCCAGGCCTCAGGATCCACCACTGGGGGCATGCTTACCAGAGAGGACCGGGGACCTGTCCTGGATGATGGAGGCCATCAGCTTGCATACCCCCTGCATCCCGGCGCTCAGGTGCTCCACAAACATGTCTCTCACTTTGGGGGTGTGAGTCCCTGTGATGGCGTAATGGGGCCTGGGGCCCCCCTAGAGCTGAGGAGTGGGGTCAGGACCTGCCCCTGCTCAACACCTGCTCTCCTGGCACCCACTGGGCACTGGCTCTCCTTCCTTTTCAGCGGGTGCTAATGGAGAAGGTGGGGGTTCCTCCCGCTTTACAGAAGAGGAAACTGAGGTCAGATAGACTGATGGACTTGCCCAACTTTGTTTACCTTGATCTGAATCCCTGACCCGGGACAAAAAGCAGACTTCTGGAAGTGACCCCCGCCCACTACCACCCCCAGCTTCACCTCCCAGGCCTAGTCATCCCATAAGTGCTGCTAACCTGCTCAGACACGCTCCATACATGACCTTGAACTTGTCTGCACTGAGTAGGGGTGGGATTACCTCTTTTTCACTGAAGTGAAACTGAGTCACCATGGGGTGAAGTGACATTTCTGGCCACTCCAGTGGAGGCATAAGTCAATCTGCTTCACCCCCCTACACACAGTGACTGGTCCTGCCAGCCGTTAATTCCCTTTGGGTAACAATGAAAGTCATGGTCAGTGAGGCCCATTTCTGACTGGGTGAGGACACAAGTTATAGAACTTCTTAGATCTCAGTTTCCCCATCTGTACAGTGGGGGACAAATGAGATAGAAATTAGTGAACAACTTCCTTTGTAGCAGCCACAAAGCCCACAGGGCTGTGTGTTCATTATATTATCCCATTCAGTTGGCTGCCTTCCTAGGTAGACATGTGGTTCTCATTGTCCAGGGAGAGAATCAGGCTCAGAGAGGGAAAGTCACTTGCCTGAGGCCACACAGCTCAACTGAGATTTGAACCTGCACAGGACGGTTGGGCACCAATACTGCTCCACTTTGCCCTTCACCCTCTGGGTGAACCTGGTTCTAAAGCTCACTGAAGCCACAGGTGGGAGTCTGGGGACCTAGCCTTGATGCAGCTTCATCATGCACAGGTCCTGGGACCCAAGGTGACCTCAGTGTTCTCATCTGTCAAGTGGACCTGTAGTGACCGGGGACCGGGAGGATCTGGCGGCCTAGGGAGGGGGAAGCACACACCCAGGAGGGTCCCATCCTGTTCCTGCCACTGAGAGGTGTGGCGTTACCTCGGAGACCGCCCAGCGGAGCTTCTGGAGCTGCTGCAGGCCCCAGGCCCGGTCCAGGAACCGGTGTGGAGCCAACATGAAGTGTGTGAACATGGACTCCCCGGCATAGGGCAGAGCACTGGCTCGCCGCGCCAGCCCCTTGAGCCCACTTCGGGAGGCATAGAACCCAGTCCTGGAATGAAACATATCTAGGAGAAAAAGGCCAGGAGTGGGTGTGAGGTCCTGCCCATGGAGGCCCCTGAGCCCTAGTCTGGGAAGGGCTGAGGAAGATTCGGCCAGTGAAAGGTCTGCCTGGATAACCCGGGAGATGACCCAGGATAGGCATTGATCTCAAGGCTCCTACCCCAACTAGGCCAGCAAAAGCACAAGACCCCTGAAAGGGCTGGGTAGATGGGAAGGTCTGGCTGGTCTGGGCCAGGCCTGGAGAGGCCTGGACCCTGAGGTGACAGGAATGTTGGAGACATGAATCCCAGTGTGAGCCTGCGGGTGCTAAGCCATTACAGTTGTGTCCAATCCTATGCGACCCTATGGACTGCAGCCCGCCAGGCTCCTCTGTCCATGGGATTCTCCAGGCAAGGATACTGAAGTGGATTGTCCTGCCTTCCTCAGTGTGAGGCTGGGACCCTGGGAAAGCCTGTGAGCAAAGGTCTTGGAGGACTTCAGGGGAGGAGGGAGTGGGATGAGGGCCAAGAGGACAAGACCCAGAGGGGAGGGGCCTAGAGTGCTGGCAGCCCCTGTGTGTGTCACTTTTAGGGTGAATAGGAGCCTGGACAGGCCTGCATTTCAGTGGGGTCCCTCTGGCAGCCTGCAGGGAGGGGCAGGAGAGGTGGTGGCAGCTGAGAGAGGCCAGTAGACACTGTCCTGACCCTGACTGAGAGGACAAGTTGCAGGTGGGAGGACGGAGGCTAAGCTCCTTGGCGACAGGCTGTCTCAGAAGGTGGTTCAGTGTCCCCCACTATTTCTGCTTCCTGCCTCCTCCCCAGGCTGGGGGTGGTTTGGTGATTTAGTTGCTAAGCTGTGTCCGACTCTTGCAACCCCATGGACTGTGGCCTACCAGGCTCCTCTGTCCATGGAATTCTCCAGGTAAGAATACTGGAGTGGATTGCCATTTCCTTCTCCAGGAGATCTTCCTGACCCAGGAATCGAACCCAGGTCTCCTGCATTGCAGGCAGGTTCTTTATCATCTGAGCTACAAGGGAAGCCTCCCAGGCTGGGCTGTGCCCCTGTTCCCTGTTCGTCCCTCAAAGGACCTGGCTCAGACCAGGAAGGGTAGCCACCTGGCCGGGGGAAGGGTCACAGATGCAAGGGTCATCCACAGCTCCTCCCCCGTGATGAGTGTGTACAGGTCAGGCACAGCCTCTCCACAGCCTCAGCTCTAAGCTCGACACCAACTGACCAAAGCTGACAAGATCCCACAGCCCTCAGATCAGGACCCAAACCTCCTCTGTGATGTCCAGTCTGATTAAATGGTGTTTCCTCCAGTAGGCGTAGAAGGAAATGGCAACCCACTGCAAGATTCTTGCCAGGAGAATTCCATGGACAGAGGAGCCTGGCGGGCTACAGTCGATAGAGTCACAAACAGGACTGAGCAACTAACACACCTCCAGGAGGTTACATAGCCACCCCCACCCACATCCACACCCACTGGACTTCTCTGCATCCCCTCCACCTAGATGAAGCCACTTCCCCACAGACGTCCCCCTCCAACCTCAACATAACCCCTCCTACATCCTTGTATCCCCTCCCACCTCAAGTGTAACCAGACCCACATAGAGCATCCACTTCCACCTGGGGTGGAGCCCCGCCCACTTCCATGTAGCTCCTCCCATCTACACCAGCCGTCCAGGCTCCTATGTCCATGGAATTCTCCAGGCCAGAATGTAGCCTTTCCTTCTCCAGGGGATCTTCCCAACCCAGGGATCCAACCCAGGTCTCCTGCACTACAGGCTCATTCTTTACTGTCTGAGCCACCAGGGAAGCCCAGGAATACTGGAGTGGGTAGCCTATCCTTTCTCCAGGGGATCTGCCCAACCCAGGAATCGAACCAGGGTCTCCTGCATCGCAGGTGTGTGTGTGTGTGTGTTCAAGTCACACATTGCTGTGTGTGAATTCTTTACCAGCTGAGCTACCAGGGAAGCCATGCCAGAAGCCAGTCCTCCCCTAATCTGAGGTTCCCAGGAAGTGTCCTGAGAGCTAAGCAGTTTCCCCTTCTCACCACTCAGATAAGAGGCCAAGGCTCGAGAGGCATGACCAACCCAGGTCTGTGGCAGTCAGGGCAGCACCCAGACCAGAACCAACCCTGTTAGTGGGGGCCCATCCTGGTGTCTCTTTGCAAGGGAAGGAAATGAGAAGAGAAGTATTTACAGTTGAACTGCCAAGTGGGTGTCCCTCCAGGCCTCCTGGAACCCACTTCACTGATAACAAAGTGGAGGCTTAGAGAGGTGACGTCACTTACCGAAAGCAACTCAGCCCGTGAGGCGAGGAGCTGTGATCTAAACCCAGGTGAGCATCCAAGTCACCATGTGGGGCCAGCCCTCCTGAGGCACTGTGTTGCCGAATGGTGAGGGCGGGCAGGGGACAGGCCCGGGACAGACCTAGCTCCAGGGACCCTGGCCCCATGGTGAATGTTCAGCTAGAGGATGCCCTTGTGAGCTTACCTAGCCTGTCCCGTGTGGATTGCCTCACATCTCCTCTCTGCCTTTCACAAGGACCTCTCCAGCTGAGTGATCCCCGCATGGACCTGGGGCTGGGCAAAGCTGGCTGGATCCAGGACCTGATTTGTCCCTGGGATGTCCTGGCTAAAACTGACCTGAGTCCTTTCCTCTCTCACTCCCCAGACCTCGGCTTCTCCTTCTGGGCAAATGGGGAGCAAGACAACAAGGATCCTTCAAGGGCTCTCATATTTTATGTAGTGAAGGTATTAGATGGTTCAACAATTTGGACAGCCCCATTCCCCACTGATGCCCTGAGCAGGTCCTGAACCGGGGTGTGGAGGGTATTTCTGCCTCCCCAGCTCAGTGTGATGATAATTCCTGCCTGGCTTACAGACAGAGGAGCTGGGTCAGCAGGGGGGTGGTGGGTCAGCAAGTGGTGTGAGTGTGGCTCGTCCTGGGAGGGGTGTTAATGTTGGGCTTCCTTTGGGGCACCTAAGGCCCTGAACTGGCTTCCTCAGCAGGCACTGCCTGGATCACGTCTAGGTTTTGACCCAACAAAAAAAGACAGAGTAGATGCCGGAAGCTACATCTGTTGAGCGCTTCTTCTGGACAACTTATCAGGCTAAAACCTCTTATTGTTCCACTTTGTTTTGACATGTGATGGACTAAGCAAGATTAATGTTCCCCCTGTTTTACTGGCATGGGACAGTGCCATGTCATGCATGTACCCAGGCAGAAGGCTCACCCCACAACCTTGAAATGACTTAGACTGTGCTGCCTGCAGCCAGAACAGTCCTGGCCTCTGGGACACAGGCTGGAGGGAGACAAGTTCCCCCCATAATGACTGGGTGGTAATAGAAGAAGATTGGGGCCCTGGGGCAAGGAAGGGCCAAGTGATCTAGCCTTAAAGTCAGGAAAGGCTTCCTGGAGGAGGTGACGCTGCAAGACAATTAGGATTTGCAGGAAGAGAAGGTGCCAATAGGGCACTCCTTCAGGCAGCACTGTAGTTAAAGGCATAGAGGCAGGAACCCGCTGTGTGTGGACAATGGTGAGAGGCTCGATGTGGTGGGAAGCAGGCTGTGTGTCTCTATGAGTCAGGTAGGTGGGCCAGGGACCATCTCTGCCCTAGTGTCTCTAGTAGGTTCCCAGCACAGGGCTGAACAGACACGGAGTTGGGGGAGTCTCGTACCTACCTGGCACCAAATCACCTCCTCAGTCTCCAGAGCCACATACCTGAGGAATAGGGCAGAAAGTTGTGGTGGTTTCGGATATGCCATGATATATGTTTAGAGTGTATGGCTTGGAAATTGTCAGTGTGGCGTACTCCAAGAAGACACCGGTCTTGGGTGTGAGGCTGTTGATGTAGTTCATCAGACGGTCCATGCTGGCAAATTGCACTGAGGCATTGAAGAACTGCCTGTCGCATCCCTGTGGGCCAGAAGCAACACCCTGCACTTCTGGAAGCAGAGCCCAAACTAAACAGGGTGAGTTCCTCTTCAACTCTCTCCCATTCTCCTTGGTGGGCCACAAGCTCCCAAACCAGCTCCCAAGCCCTGTGCTCTGGATGTTTCTCTGTGCCCCTCTCTCTTTCTCTCTCCTTTTTTATATTACATCCCCCATGCTTGTTTATCCTCTAGCTCCAGGATTATACCTTTTCACCACATTTCCCCGTTTCTCCAACCTTCTCAATCCTCTCTCTGCAACCACAAACTTTCATATCTTCTTCTCTCCAGTATTCTTGCCTGGAGAATTCTATGGGCAGAGGAGCCTGGCGGGCTACAGTCCATAGGGTCACATAGAGTTGGACACTACGGAGTGACTAATACACACACACAGGAAGTGTGAACAGATAGAATACTAGTGACGAAATTAAACTGGTTTTCAAATGCCTTCCAAGAAATAAAAGATCAGATTTCAAGGAGATTTCTACCAAATACTGAAGAGGAATTAATACCAATCTTTTTTAGTCTCTTCCAAAAATTAGAAGAGGATAGAACACTTTAAATAAGTATGATTTTTTAAGATCAACATTACCCTTACATCAAACCAGACAAGGAAGCCTCAAGAAAAGAAGATTATAGCCCAATGTCCCTGGTGAATATAGATATAAAAATGCTCAACAATATATTCACAAAACAAGTTTTACAATACATGAAAACAGTATTACACCATGATCAAGCAGGATTTATTCCAGGAATGCAAGGGTGTTTCAACAGCCACAAATAAATTAGTGTGCAACACCCCATTAAGAAAATGCAGATAAAAATCCTATGATCATCTTAATGCAGAAAAAGCATGTGACAGAATTCAGCATTCATTTATGACCAAAAGTCTCATCACAGTGGGTATGGAGGGAATATACCTCAACCTGATGAAGATCAAGTATGACAAACCGACCCCTGGCAACACATTCAATGATGAAAAACTGAAAGCTTTTCGTTTAAGATCAGAAAAGACACAGATGATTACATGTACCACCTTTATCTATTATGGTGTTACAAATCATAGCTGCAGCAATTAGGAAAGAAAAGAGAAGGCACAGGAATTAGAATAAAAGCAACTAAAAACTGTCACTACTGGCAGCTATAATGATGTTATATATAAAAATCCCTAGAGATATAAACTGTTAGAATTAATAAATTCACTATAGTTGTAAGATAAAAAGTCAATATACACAATCATATGTTGATGAGCATTTCTCTATACTAACAACAAACTGTCATAAAGAGAAATGAAGGAAACAATCCAGTGATAGTTGTATCAAAAAGGTGAAATACCTAAGAATACTTTTAACCGAGTAGGGGACAGACCCGCACACTGAAACCTGTAAGGCAGTGATTATAGAAATTGAAGAAGACACAAATAAATGGGAAAATATTCTGTGCTCATGAGTGAAAGAATTGATGAAATGTCCACATTTCCCAAATCTATCTACAGATTCAATGCAAAGCCTATTACAATTCCAATGACATTTTCCCTAGAAATAGAACAACCAATCCTAAAATTTTTGGAACCACAGAAGACCCTGAGTAGTCAAATCACCCTTGAGGAAGAAGAACTGTACAGGAAGCATCATGACTCTGATTTCATCATATGCTACAGTTCAGTTCAGTTCAGTCGCTTAGTCGTGTCCGACTCTTTGCGACCCCATGAATCGCAGCACGCCAGGCCTCCCTGTCCATCACCAACACCTGGAGTTCACTCAGACTCACGTCCATCGAGTCAGTGATGCCATCCAGCCATCTCATCCTCTGTCGTCCCCTTCTCCTCCTGCCCCCAATCCCTCCCAGCATCAGAGTCTTTTCCAATGAGTCAACTCTTCGCACGAGGTGGCCAAATACTGGAGTTTCAGCTTTAGCATCATTCCTTCCAAAGAAACACTCAGAAATGAATTGTCCGAGGAGACACATGTGCTGACAAAGCAAGAGACTTTATTGGGAAAAGGCACCCAGGTGGAGAGCTTCATATGCTACAAGGCTATACTAGTCAAAATAGACCAATATTGACATAAAAAGAGATACATAGATCAATGGGGGAGGATAGAAAGCTCAGAAATAAGCCACACATATAAGGTAATTATTTTACACCAAAGGAGCCAATAACATAAAATGGGAAAAGGACATTTTCTACAATAAATAGTGTTAGAAAACTGGATATCCTCATTCAAGGAATGAATTTGGACTACCATCTGACACTGTACTCACATATTAATTCAAATTAGTTGAAGACTTGATGATAAGACCTGAAACTATAAAATAAAACATAAGTAATAAACTCCTTATCATCTATCTTAATTATATTTTTGGATTTGATACCAATGCTAAAGCAACCCAAGGAATAATAAACAATTTGGACTACATCAAACAAAAGCTTCTGCACAGCAAAGTATCTTCAACAAAATAAGACAACCTACTAAATGGGAAAAAATACTTGCAAATCATAAATATGAAAAAGGTTGATATTGAAAATATGTAAATAATACATACAACTGAATAGTAAAATACAAGCAATTTAGGTAAAAAATGGGCAAAGGACCTGAACAGACATTTGTCCAAGGAACATATAGAGATGCCAACAGACACAGGAAAAGATACTGAATATATCAAAATCACAGAGAGGTACCACCTCAAATCTATTAGAATGGCTGTTGTCCAAGAGACAAGAAACCACAAGTGTTGCTCAAGATGAGGAGAAAAGAAAACTTTCATGCACAGTTAGTTTGAATGAAAACTGTTATAGCAACTATAGAAAACAGTATGGAGATTCCTCAAGAAATTAAAGATAGAGCCACATATGATCCAGCAATCCCACTTCTGTGTGTTTATCCAAAGAAAACAAAAACATTAACTTGAAAAGACCTCTGCACCCCCAGGTTCATTGTTGCATTATTTAAAACAATAGGGGTCAGCCTATGCATCCATCAGTGGATGAACAGATAAATAAAATGTTATATAAATATTTATAAATGTGTGTATATATATATAAATATATATAGTTATTCACCAATAACATCATCAATAAAAAACAGGAAATCTTGCCATTTGCAGCAACATGGATGGAACTTGAAGTCATTATGCTAAGTGAAGTCAGATAGGGAAACATGAATGCCATATGATCTCACAGGTGAATTTTTTTAATGGAGGTAATATAAAAATAAGCTTATGCCTGGAGAGAACAGATTGGTGGTTGCTTAAATGACTGATGGAAGTCAAAAGGTATAAATTTCCTTCGACAAAATACAGAAGTCTTGGAGATGCAGAGTACATCATGGTAACTGTGGCTAATGATACTCTATCATGTATTTGAAAGTTGCTAAAAGAGTAGATCTTAAAAGCTCACATCACAAAAAAAATTTTTGTAACTCTCTGTGGTGACAGATATTAACTAGATCTATTGTGGTTATCATTTTGCAATATATTCATATATGGGGTCATTATGTTGTATTCATGCGACTAATATAATGTCATACACAATAAAGAAGGAGAGAGCTACAGTTCTAAAAAAAAGTACCCCCCCCAAATAGTCACAGTATTCTGTGTTTTCCTTGTTGAAATTTGGCTTTGGGAAAAGTACATATAATAGAATTATAGTGAGAATATATGTAAGAGGCAGGGCTCACAGGAGTGAAAGTCTTCCTTTGACTGAGATGAAATCATGTAATGGATAAAGTTGTTCAGAGGCATTTCATGTGTATCTCAAATGTTGGACTCAATTGAATGTCCAGCCACCTCTGAATGCATCTTTATTAAAATCTGCAATTCCTGGCTCACAGAAATCTTGCAGAGGAGATTATCTTACTCTCATGGGTGTGTGCGTGCTCAGTCACTTGGTCGTGTCTGACTCTTTTGCTACCCCTTGGACTGCAGCCCACTAGGATCCTCTGTTCATGGGATTTTCCAGGCAAGAAGACAGGAGTGGACTGCCATTTCCTCCCCCAGGGGATCTTCCTGACCCAGGGATCAAACTCACATCTCCTAAGTCTCATGGTGTTGGGAGGCACATTCTTTACCACTGAGCCACCTGGGAAGACTCTAGTGGGCACAACAAGGTAAGATCAAAGAAAGTTCTCTTTAGGTTTTGACAGGTGAGTCCAGGCAAAATTAGTCCTGTGAGTGGCCAGAGGGATGAAACCTTCAGAATTTATTGCTCTCAGGCTGGCTAAAGAGATATTTCATAAAATCTATTCTTATCTTTTCTCTCTCATGAATTCTGTGATGAGCGCACCACAAAAACTCATGAGAGTGTATAGCACAATAAACAGCTTAACTTCCCCAACACAGGTGGGCAGATCCCTGGACAGGGCTGAAGCGGCGCCAGGGTGAAGGTCTTTGATCAGAGGGGAAAGGTCATGACTGGATCTTACGGGGCCTCCGAGTGTGTTCAGAACCATCTCCAGAAAGAAATGCCAGAGTAATAATATGTTGATGAAGCAAGCCTAGATTTATAAATCCTCCAGCACCCTACTTTGACAGTCATCATAACAAGTAAGAAGTAGGAGGTTGCTGCTGCTGCTGCTGAGTCGCTTCAGTCGTGTCCGACTCTGTGCGACCCCAGAGATGGCAGCCCACCAGGCTCCCCGGTCCCTGGGATTTTCCAGGCAAGAACAGTGGAGTGGGTTGCCATTTCCTTCTCCAATGCGTGAAAGGGAAAAGTGAAAGTGAAGTTGCTCAGTCGTGCCCGACTCTTAGCAACCCATGGATTGCAGCCCACCAGGCTCCTCCATCCATGGGATTTTCCAGGCAAGAGTACTGGAGTGGGGTGCCATTGCCTTCTCCAGTAGGAGGTTAGAGGTAGATTTTTATAAACTTTTGTGACCCAGATCCAAGTTACTTTAGGCAGGTGTTTCTATTTTCCTTTGGCAAATACCACATTCTGAACTCCCAAGGCAGTAAAACTGACTGGATGAAGACCAGCCTGGTTAGAGCTGCAAACAGGTAAAGGGTAGTAGCAGGTACAGAGGCCAGACCCATCATGGCAATCTCTGGGTGTAGTTGAGGAATCAGGGCCTGGGATGTGCCCCCTTACCCACGGCCAGAGAACATGTCCTATCTGGAACCAGATGAACTGTTCCCATGTGTTGTTCAACAGTTTCTTGGTATACATCTGAATGTTGTCCTTAATGACAGGCATGTCACTGGGGGTGAACATCTCATCCATGCGTTGATCTTGGAAGAAAAACCCTTCGCTGAGAGACAGGGAAGAGTGTTAGGGGGCTGCACCCTGGAAAGGAAAGCAGCCTGGGGTCCAGGTGGACCGGAAGTGCTCTGTGAGGCCAGAGTGCATCTGGGCCAGCAGACCCCTCTGATGGCCTCCATCATCCATCAGTCTGACAGGCAGGTCAGTGGTGGGCAGATGAGAGCTTTGTGGACAGAGGGGCCACATTTCAGCCCTGTGGGGGACCTCAAGCACATCTCCTTACAGCTCCTGTATTCCTTCTGCTGCCAAGTGAAGCCCACAACCTCTGGGCCCCACCTCCACCATACGGATTAAGTGAGGACCGTCTTGATTTCTCCTTCTTTATGTCAGCTCCATGCTCATCAGATCCACTCCCAAGGACGAAAAGAGGGCTGGGGCCAAGGGTAAGCAAGGAACACAGGCACCGTGGGCACCAGACTTCGGGGGTATAAAAATCTTGATACCTAAATTATGGTATTTTAACAATATTTTTAAAGTAAAAATGACTCTGAAAAACTTCCTGATGAGCAGAATCTCAATATTCTGTATAAAGACAGGCCAGCATGCTGGAATCCACAGGCACTAATGTGGTTTGGGACCCACCAAAAGTGAACTTCTGGGGTCTGGATAGCCCACAGCAAGGGTCTTTGCCATTCATGCCAGGAAGCATAGAGGTGACATCTCAACCAGGCTCCAGGAATGACCAACCTGGGAATCTCTGTGAATCTCAGTTTGCTAATCACTAAGGTATACTAAAATTGAATTGAATTGAAGAAAAATTGACTTAAATTGAAGAAAGTGGAGAAAACTACTAGACCATTCAGGTATGACCTAAATCAAATCCCTTATGATTATACAGTGGAAGTGACAAATAGATTTAAGGGACTAGATCTGATAGACAGAGTGCCTGATGAACTATGGACTGAGGTTCATGACATCGTACAGGAGACAGGGATCAAGACCATCCCCATGGAAAAGAAATGCAAAAAAGCAAAATGGCTGTCTGAGGAGGCCTTATAAATAGCTGTGAAAAGAAGAGAAGCAAAAAGCAAAGGAGAAAAGGAAAGATGTAAGCATCTGAATGCAGAGTTCCAAAGAATAGCAAGAAGAGATAAGAAAGCCTTCCTCAGCGACCAATGAAAAGAAATAGAGGAAAACAACAGAATGGGAAAGACTAGAGATCTCTTCAAGAAAATTAGAGATACCAAGGGAACATTTCACGCAAAGATGGGCTCAATAAAGGACAGAAATGGTATGGACCTAACAGAAGCAGAAGATATTAAGAAGAGGTGGCAAGAATACACAGAAGAACTGTGTACAAAAAAGATCTTCACGATCCAAATAATCACCATGGTGTGATCACTGACCTAGAGCCAGACATCCTGGAATGTGAAGTCAAGTGGGCCTTAGAAAGCATCACTACGAACAAAGCTAGTGGAGGTGATGGAATTCCAGTTCAGCTATTCCAAATCCTGAAAGATGATGCTGTGAAAGTGCTGCACTCAATATGCCAGCAAATTTGGAAAACTCAGCAGTGGCCACAGGACTGGCAAAGGTCAGTTTTCATTCCAATCCCAGAGAAAGGCAATGCCAAAGAATGCTCAAACTACCACACGATTGCACTCATCTCACAGGCCCGTTAACAACACATTTCTGTTGTTGGAAGTTCCCGGTTTTCGGTACTTTCTTCAGACAGCCCCAGGAAATAAAGAAACTACATCATAGGCTGCTGCAAGGATTAAAAGAAACCCAGAGGGCAGTGGCTTCCACCAGGCCTGGCACTTTGTAGATGGCAAAGGCAGTGTCTGTGTGGTTGTTGAGTGTTACATTCATTCATGCTAGCTGCCCACCCATCAGAAGAGTTATTATGTCCCAGGTACCCTGAACCCCCCACCACCTCCTCTCTGCATCGAGCACAGTTTACTGAGTGCAGGTCTGTGCCAGACCCTTTGGAGACTCAAGAAGACAGCACCAGCCCAGCTGAAGGGGGAAGGGGACTCAGAGCCACAGACATCCGAGCTGGGCCTGTAGCTCAGCCAGGAGCTAGACCTACAGGAGGAGAGAACCATTCATGCTGGAGGGCACAGCAGGACAAAGATGGGCCTGGGACCTCCCATGGCCTGTGTAGCCGCCAGCATCCCAAATGCTCGGGAGAATATCAGGGGCTCTGAGATGCAGGAATAGAGGGGGAAGAAGCAGAGGCAAGTTGGGAGCCGTGGATGTGGCTCGCTGCTCACCTGTTTCTGCTGCATGGTCTCCTTCAGGTCATAGTCTATGCGGGAGATGATGTGGCCACTGAAGCCTGCCAGGGCAAACAGGGTGGGAGTTGTGGCAGATGCGCCAAATGAGTCCACCTGCCAGGAGAACTGCGGCCGGATCCCAAACGTTTCATAGAGAAACCCATGTCCTTCTGCAAAGAGATCAGCCTCCTCAGTGACTGAAGGGTGGCCCCTCACCCCCTAACTCCCTCAAGTCCCCCTGCCCTTCTCTAGGACTGGAGTGCCATCTACCAGGCCAAGCAGGGTCTTGCTGCTGTAGACACTAATACAGAGGACTCCATCTCAGAATCATCCAACCACTAACTTACTGAATTCTGATTTACAAGCTACTATATCGAGCCACATCAGCATCACCGATTTGATGGACATGGGTTTAGCAAGCTCCAGGAGTTGGTGATGGACAGGGAGGCCTGGTGTGCTGCAGTCCATGGGTTTGCAAAGAGTCGGACACGACTAAGCGACTAAACTGAACTGAAGTGATATTGAGCCAGGCTGTTCTGAGGCCATCAGAGAAAAGAGATGGAAAAGCACTTGGTCCAGCCTCCAGGGAGAGGGGCTGAGCTAACAAGCCCCTCACTGACTGGGCCAGGCTCGGGTCAGATCCATGATTCTTACCTGGTGGCAGCGTGACTTGGGTAAGTTTTAGTAGGATTTGAGCCTCAACCTTTACCCCTACGGGTGGAGTCTTGTAAGACTCCCCATCTCCAGGACTGCCTCAAGGACTGAAGGGACTAAGTGTATGTCTTGTACTTAGAACATGAAGTTTATTGTGAGAGGAAATCAATGTCCATCCTCCGGGGAGCTTGGCTGGTCTTGGAAATGATGCCTCATGAAATCCCCTGGGGAGGAACCATTGCCCGGAGGTTCATGTCCTTTCCTACCTCAGGGTGATGGGAACACAATTGTGCTGGGATTCTGGTTGCCATGGTCTAGGCCAGGCCTGTAGGGTCATCTCTGGGGCATTCAGGACAGTGGGCATGGTGGGCTGAGACCAGAGGTGAGGGCTGTCCCCACCGTGGTCACCCCCGAGGAGGGGAGGGGGTCAGCACCTATCCCCTCCTTCCAAGCTCAATAGCACTTGTCTGACCAGATTCTGGGCTGAGCTCTGGGGATCCAGAGAAGAATCAGACACCAGTCACTAGCAGAGACAACCTGTAGTTTCCAGGTGGAGAGGGGAGATGACAAGGTCCTGTGAGTTTAACGGAGGTTCCTGGACCATGAGACCCCTCAGCTGAGTCTGAGATGAGCTGTTCGGGTGGAAACAACAGGAAAGCTTGTGATTGAAAGCACAGGAGGCCCTGTTGTGGGAGCAGCTTAAGAGCAGCGGGAGGCAGAAGGATGAGGTAGAGGCCAGGAGGTGAGGGCTGCGACTGCACTTTGCAGACTAGGAGTTTACTTAACAAAACTTAAACATTCCCATCACGTTCCTATTTACACCTAGAAATAAGTCCATAGAAACTCAGAAGGAAGGAACCACAGATTAAAGGGGTGAAAGGAGAGACAGTGTAAGGAAAATTCTCAGAAAAAATCCAATGCCATCTTGGTGTTCGACACTTGGTGTAACTGGGATCACACTTAGGGGGGTGACAGTGGGCTAGAGCTGTAATCAATGCTGGCTCATCCACTGCCTCTTTGACCTTCCTTTGGCCTCAGCCTTTGTGCCTGTTCCACAAAATGAAACTTAGAACAGTGATGCTCCCTTAGTACCCTGCCTTTCAGTTCAGTCTCTCAGTCATGTCCGACTCTTTGCGACCCCATGAACCACAGCACACCAGGCCTCCCTGTCCATCACCAACTCCAGGAGTTTACCCAAACTCATGTCCATTGAGTCAGTGATGCCATCTAGCCATCTCATCCTCTGTCATCCCCTTCTCTGCCTGCCCTCAATCTTTCCCAACATCAGGGTCTTTTCAAATGAGTCAGCTCTTTGCATCAGGTGGCCAAAATATTGGAGTTTCTGCTTCAACATTAGTCCTTCCAATGAACACCCAAGACTGATTTCCTTTAGGATGGACTGATGGATCTCCTTGCAGTCCAAGGGACTCTCAAGAGTCTTCTCTAACACCACAGTTCAAAAGCATCAATTTTTCTGCACTCAGCTTTCTTTATAGTCCAACTCTCACATCCATACATGACTACTGGAAAAACCATAGCCTTGACTAGACAGACCTTTGTTGACAAAGTAATGTCACCCTGCCTTTAGGGATGGGTGAAACTATTTCTTGTGAAAAAACATTAGTTACATAGCTTGGAATGGGTGTTTGGTGCAAACTATGCAAGGGGATGGAGAACACAGTGGGGATAGAGGAGATGGTGGTGATATGGTGGTGGAGGTGATGGTGGGTGAAGCAGTGGTTGCGGTAGTAATGGCCATGGTAGAGATAATGATGATGGTGGTGGTGAGGATGGTAGAGGTGGTGATGAAGTTTTTGAACTGCTCATGATGGTGTTAGCATTAATGGTGGTGGTTTTGGTGGTGGTGGTAGAGTTGACATTGGAGATGTGTTTGTTTTTTGTGGTACTGGTGGTCATGGTGTCAGAGGCTGTTGGAATGGGCAGGTGATGTGCTGGTGGAGGTGGCCCTTCTTTTTGTAGTGGCAGTTGTAATAGTGGTAGTGGAGTTGGTGATGATGGTGGTAGAGGTTTTGTTGGTGGCGAAGATGATGCAGAAGCTGGTGGTAGTAGAGGTGTTCATGAGGTGATGTGGTTTAGGTAGTTGTACAGGTGGTGTGCAGATGGTGGTGTACAGTTGTACAGATGGTGGTGGTGGCAGTGAAGTAGTGGAGGTGTGTGAGGTGGTTGAGGTGTTTGAGCTGATGGTGGATGTGATGCCAGTGGTGCTGCTGGTGGTCCTCAAGGTGGTGTAGGCAGTGATGACAGTAGCAGAGCTGCTGCTGCTGCTGATGGAGATGTGGTGGTTGTTGATGGTGGTGGTAGTGGTGATGGTATAGACAGAATGATTGAGGTGGTGTTGTTGGTAATTATGGTGGTGGTCGTCCTGGTGTAGATGTAATGATCCAGGTGGTGGTGGTGGTAGTGATTATGGTGGTGGTGGTGGTGGTGATGGTGTATATGTAATGACTGAGGTGGCGGTGTTAGTAATTATGGTGGTGGTGACGGTGTTGATGTAATGATCGAGGTGGTGCTGTTAGTAATTATGGTGATGGTGTAGATGTAATGATCAAGATAGTGGTGGTGTTAGTAATTGTGGTGGTGGTGGTGGTGTAGATGTAATGATCGAGGTAGTGGTGTTAGTAATTATGGTGATGGTGGTGGTGTAGATGTAATGGTCAAGATGGTGGTGTTAGTAATTGTGGTTGTTGGTGGTGGTGTATATGTAATGATCGAGGTGGTGGTAGTGATTATGGTGGTGGTGGTGTTAGTAATTGTGGTGATGGTGTAGATGTAATGATCAAGATCATGGTGTTGGTAGTGATTATGGTGGTGGTGGTGATGGTGGAGTATGTGCTGTTGTTGGAGGTGGTGGGGTGTTGGAGCTGATGCAGATGGTGGTGGTGGTGGTAATGGTGTGAATAGTGCCAGAGTATGTGGTGGGTGGGGTGATAACAGAGATGGGATCTAACCTTCACTGACCGTTTACTGGAGATCCGCACACTACACTCAATGTGCTCTTTTGAATTATCCCAATTTAATCTCAATAACAATGCTTTGAGGTACCTCATTATCAAACTTTTTTATAGAGGAGGAAGTTGAGACTTAATGGGGTTACATCACTTGCCCCCTGTTCTGAGGGTTGAGAGCCAGGATCTAGCCAGCCCATCTGGTCTAAAATCCACACTCAAGCCCTGCACTCAAGGGCATGGGCAAGGGTGTGGCATCAGCCAATCACAGTTTTTGTGGATCACAGTCTCCTGCTGAGAGGTGAACCTGGAGGCCAGACCAGGGCTCAGATACCCAGTCGCAGCCTAACAGGAGACCCAAGGGACCCTGGGTCTGGGAAGGGGTAATCAAACCTGTGAGCTGGAGGATCTGGTCATCGACGTGGGTCACGGCCTCATCATGCATGACCTGGCCTCCAAGGACAAACTCCAGGCGTCTTTGGGCCACAAGCTCATGGACCTTGGCGTTGGAGGCAGAGAGAAATAGCCAGGTGACAGCCCCCAAGCTGAGCCTGGTTGTGTTTGTTGGGGACATGCCTACAGAGTCTCATGGTCCTTCCTTCAAACTCCTCACCTTCATTTATTCTGCAAAAGCAGGACCCTGTCTGTCCTGGTCAGCACTGTGTCCAGTACCTAGACCAGCACCTGGCCCATGACAGCAGCTTCATAAAACACATATATAATATATAAGTATATATCTTGAAATTTTGCTTTTGGAATAATTTCAAACTTAAAGAATACTTGCTAGAATTGTATCAGGCACTCCCATAAGTACTTCCCCCAGATGATCTCGTCATTATTTTTACCTGTTTCCTTGAATACGCTCCCGTATCCTTACACATACTTTGTTTCTTCAAAGCCATTTGAAAGCACAAGTTAGCCTTTAGAATACTTCAGTATAGGTTTGGCAAGAACAAGATTATTGTAACTTTTGCATACTTATCAAAATCAAGAAATTTAATGTTAAAAACGCTACTATGGAATTAAGGAACTTTAGTCAAACTTTGCCACTTGTTCCACTAATGTCCTTCCTCTGGTGCAAGATTCAATCTAGGATCATGAATTGGTTTTAATGTCATTTCTCTTCATTATCCTTTAATTCATAACACTTCACTAGCCTTTCTTTTTCTTCCATGTGATTGATAATTTCAAAGATTACAGGCTAGTTATTTTGTAGACTGTCCTTCAAATTGGGTTTGTCACATGATTGGATGACAAATTTTAGTATATATGAAAGAAAGGGAGGATGGAAGATGGGAGATGAAGCTGAGCGGAGCTGACCCCTGGGGATGTCCCTGGATATGTAAGGGCAAAGGCTATGGCAGTAAGCTGCCATCCACTTGACAGACTGTAGTTTTGATTTGATTTCTGAAGGTACAGTATTTGAAGCTCATTCACTGAAAATATACTGAATGACACCTACATGTACTGTTTCAAAAAACACCTACTACATTCTGGGCATCGCCCAGGTAATGAGAACATCGCCAGAACAAAGCAGAGAAAAACTCTCTCTTTGTGGGCTGTCCCACTGAATTACCTTAGCCAGGCCACACCTCTCTCTAGGGGAGGAGACAGATGTTTGGGGGCATCCATGTAAAGAAATGGGAATTTTCTACTGAAGACCTTGGAGAGTTATGCTTCGAGTCAGGATATCTGACCCAGAATCCCACCTGTCTGGTATAAGCTGTGTGACCACGAGCCAGTTACCTGCCCTCTCTGAACCTGAACCTTCTCTGTAGTGAGGCTGTTGGGAGGAGTCAATGAAATAATGTATAGAAAGTCATAGGCCAGCACCCGGAATGCCGCAGAGCCCATCAAACGGGAGGCTGGTCCTCTCAGCTCTAGGGTTGCAGGTTCACATCCTCTCTGGGGGGACCTTGTGGACACCCTGCTTCACCATCTGAGCTTTGCTACCTTGAGCAGGTCTCTGGGCCTCTGAGACTCACCACCGGGGACTGTTCTGAGGGAAAGGGAAGCCTGGAGGGGCCAAGCTCCAGAGAGGCATCCCAGGTGCTTCCATCATGTGGTTACTCAAAGTAGAGCCTCTCTGAGGAGGGAGATCACTCCCACTGTAGATGCGGCTGACAGAGGCCACCAGCCACCTGAGATCACCCAGGGAGGTGGGGGAGCAGGCCCTGGTCCCAGGCTGCCCTCTGTGGAGCGGGGCTTCTCACTCCCTGTGATGAGTGAAGCCAATCTGCCTCCAGCCTTGAAACCACAGGGACTGTGGCACCCCCTGGCTGGGTCACCAGCTCCCGTCCCCAGGGGGGCCACACAGATGTGTAAATGAAGGAAGAGAGTGTGGACACAGGCCCCCCTGGAGCGCCCAGTGTCAGAGGTGACCCCGTTCATGCCAGCTGAGTGCCAGCGGGGTTGCCACAGCTGCAATGAGTAGCCAGAAAGGCGGGATTAAACACAAACCTATCTCCGGGGCATGGGGCTGACCACAACTCTCATCTAAACTCTGAGAGCAGCCCCAGAGAGTTTAGGGCCTCCTGGTTTACACAGCACAGCCCTGGCCACAGAGAGCACTGTCCCAGGAGCTTCCTGGAGGGTCATCACTGGGACCCCCAGGCCACTCCTCTCTCAGCTCCCTGGTGAGGACCACCCTGGAGGGCAGCGTTACCTGGACTTTCTGCTTGGCTGACGCGACGCCATCCCACCACAGCCGGAAGAACTCCTGGTCCACGATGATGAACCTGTGCTGCTTATTACGGGTCAGGTCCTCCACCACCGAGGTGTAGACTGTGGTGACATAAGCCTGCGTGCTCTGCTAGACCGGGGGAGGGGAAGGGGAAGGGCGACACCATCACACCAGCTCCATCGGGAATCCCGGAGGCCAAGGAGTAAAATCCAGGGACCCACAGTGTCAGGGGGTCCCTGGCACTCACACCATCTGCCCAGGGCCCTGCCCTCTGCTCTCACTGCTGTTCCAGCAAGGGAGCCTCTGTGCCCACTCTGTGCCAGAGGCACGATACACAGTGCGCTGGGGGAAGGACATGGGCAGACACTCCTTGATGGGAGGGAAGGTGCTCTCCTGGGGAGACATGTGGAAACAGACCATGGCACTGTGACAGAGGGACATGCCGGCCAGGCCCAGGGTCGGGGACAGCCTCCCAGAAGGACATGCTGGGTGGCCCCGGGGCTGCCATGGGGGGGACAGACCAGTCAAACCCAGGGGCCCCAGGGGAGAGGTCCAGGGACTCAGAGGGCTTCCTTGGGCTGGAATGAGGGGGTGTGGGTGCTGAGAGATGGAGCTGAGAGGAGCGGACCCCCGGGTCGTCCCTGTGGATCTACCTGCCTCGCCCCAGGCAGGGAGCCCCCAGGATGGAGCCGCGCCTGCTTCCCATCTAGGTCAGCCTGGCTCACTGTGGAGCCTGGAGATGCTGGTAAAGGAATGCAGAGAGCACTGGGCAGGGAGTCAGCAGGAATGGGGGCTATTTCTGGTGACCTTGAGCAGCACCAACCTTCCCTGGGCCTCAGTTTCCCCTTCTGTAAACTGGGGGTGACAGGTCAGCAGCTCCACACACAGGTCGGTGGCCCCCACAGAGGCTACCCAGTGGGCCCAGGACCGGACTCAGCCTCAAGGCTCTTGCTGCCCCTCTCTTTAAAATGAGCTCCTCACTTGTTAACATCTCATGCAAGGAATTATATCCATCATCACAGAGTGGGGTGGTGTGTTTATTTATTTCCTTCCTTCTTCCATAAGAAAGCTCAAGGAGGTATGTCTAACAATTTAAAGTCACCTAAAGAAATCAGAGTCTTTCCCCCCTCTCCCTCCTGGCATCATTCATTCATTCACTCAACAAACACTCATGGAGCCTCTACTCCATCCATCAGACGGGTTGAGAATATGTTCATAGACACAGTGGATGAAGCCCCTACCGAGGCAGCTGATGTTCTAGTTTGGAAACCAGAGATTCACAAGCTGGTAAGTAAAATATAAGGAAGGGAGTAGGGGGAATATATACAGGGGAGGCAATGGCACCCTACTCCAGTACTCTTGCCTGGAAATTCCCATGGACAGAGGAGCCTGGTAGGCTCCAGTCCATGGGGTCGCTAAGAGTCGAGCCGACTGAGGGACTTCACTTTCACTTTTCACTTTCATGCATTGGAGAAGGAAATGGCAACCCACTCCAGTATTCTTGCCTGGAGAATCCCATGGATAGAGGAGCCTGGCAGGCTATAGTCCACAGGATCACAAAGAGTCAGACCCGACTGAAATGACTGAGCACAGCACATACAGGAGAGTACACAAGGGTGCCAGGAAGGCCTCACCATGAAAGCCCTTTTCAGGAACAACCAGGAGATAGAGAGGGACTGAACCCCTCAGGCATCTGGGAGGAAAGACTTTGTGGCAAAGGGAACAGCCAGTGCAAAGGCCCTGAGGCCCCTGCTCCCTATAGAAGTGAACCTCAGGGCGCAGAGCGGGTCCCCAGACTGAGCCTGTGACCATGTCCTTCCTCAGGCCTGTGCACACTTCATCTGATCTCTGCTGCCTGTAATTTTCCCCAGTACAGGTGGGGAAACTAAACCACAGAGACTGGAAGCGACCAGCACAAGCTCTGCCACACAGACCGTCCATAACGGAGGCAGAACCAGAGCCCAGGCTGCCCCTCCCTGTGGTGCAGACCAGGACACAAACCCACACTGGATTCCAGTGCGGGGAAAAAAAGGAACTGCAACTCCAAGAGGTGAGCAAGGATCACCGAGGACACCCACCTGGAGGTGTGGGGGACCCATGTCCACGAGGTGGTGGGGCACCACGAAGACAGTGATTTGTGATGGGACCAGGGCCTCCTGGGGCCTCAGCACTGGGCATGAGCACGGGCAGCCAGCTGAGTGACTCCATCACACTGGCCTGCAGGCAGGGGCTGGAGGACTTCACTCTGCCTACAGGGCCTGGCTTATCTGGAGCTGATTGGGCTACCACCCCTCAGGAGAGGAGGGAGGAAGAAAAACAGGAGAGACGCCCACATAGATGCCGTCACCTGAGCAGTGCAGGCTGGAGACACTGCCCTTCTGACGTTCACTCCCATCGGCAGTTTCCTGGCAATCTCTGTCCACTTTCAGGCCAAATACTGAATGCCACCTCCCCAGGGAAGCCTGCCAGACTTCACTCCTGCCAGGAATGCTACTCCTCACTCCAATGCCCGTGCCCCTCCTTTGTGCCTCTCCAAGCTTTTCCTGCTGGGCTTCCCTGCCCATCTCTACTTGCAGCCCTCTGACTGGCTGATTGACTCAGAAGCTGCCCTACAAAACTCAACACTCCATCCGGGGAGTGCCACCACCTGGAAGCCTGCCTTGATAAACTTGATTGCAGTGTACAGTATGGTGTTAGTCATTCAGTCGTGTCCGACTCTTTGCTACCCGTGGACTGTAGCCCGCCAGGCTCCTCTGTCCATGGGATTCCCCAGGCAAGAGTACTGGAGTGGGTTGCCATTCCCTTCTCCATAAGGGGTGTAATCTCCATTTTAAGGAGGAAAATGGGCTTTTACAAATAGTACCTGACTTATCCGAGATCACATAGCTAGTAGAGGAGCAAGAATCCCTGAAACTTTCTAAATAGGATCTGGGTAATCAATAGTGACTTTGACGAGATGCCTAATCTCTCTGGGCCTCAGCCCCTCATCTGTAAAATGGGATGGCCATAGAGGAGCCGGGGATCAGTGACAGGATGCACAAGAGATAACAACCTCAGGGTCTCTTCCCTGGGGGAAGGCTGGTCACGTGGTGCAGCTGAGTGTTGCCTGGCATTCTCTCTGTGCCCCTTGACCGAGGAGCAGGGGATCCACAGGGTGGGCTCCTCTGCCTGAGATCCAAATATCTTATTGGCATTTTCTATCATGACCAGAGCTGAGACTCATTCTCCCTTCTGGCCACCTTGTCCACCCATTCATCAAATACAACTGGAGAATATGGTCTCCAAGCAAGTCTTCATCCTCTCTGTCCCATCTCCCTTTCTTGGCTCACATCTGACATGATTTGACCTTGACTTTCCTCCTGTTGAGAACAGGGTCTAGTTTCTTCTCCCTTTGTAGCTGGTGGGCATGTGATTCACTAGTAACCAACAGAATGTGGACAAGATGCCCTGTGTGACTTGGAGGCTGTCAGAAGTGGCAAGGCAGACGTTGCCTTGGTCCCTGGGGCACTCACATGTGGAGGCAGGGCCGCCATGCTGTGAGGAAGCCCAAACCAGGCCACGAGGGAAGGAGACATGGAGAAGCCCTGAGAGCCCTTCGGGAGGGAGAGGCAGGCCGGCCCCGCTGCTCCAGCCCCACCTGACTGCACGTGTCACACACGTGTCCGTTCTTGGCCTTTCCTCCAGGCCTGTGCATTAGCTGTTCTTGCTGCAACTTGCTCAGGGTTGTATCTGATACTCATACCCCCACCTACCCATCTACCACCCATCCATGCCTCTCACCTCCAGCGAGCACCTGGGCTGGAAATGATGGCTGACCTCGTGGGGGATACCCAGAGCCTCGTTCCCGAGGGGCCTGACCCTTGGTCAGCCTGCCTTCCTGAGTCACAGCACTCACCTGTCCGTTCACCTTCCCCATCAGGAAAAGACGGCCAGAGATGCACACATCTGTTACCATCTGAGCCTTCCCTGCCTCCCTGTGTTCAGCCCGCCTGACCTACCTCCTCCTGTGGTCTCCATCAGTGATCCCCGCTAGACTGCTGGCCCTTCCCCTCCCTCATCTGCTGGTCTCTTGGCACAAGCAGTGCAAAGGGACCAGGGCCACCAGTAGGTGGTCACCTGGTGGATACATCCCTCCTTTGGATGCCAAACCTCTGAACCTGCAGAGTCCAGAGTCGTGCGTGTGAGACTCCAATTCCCAAGTAGGTCACTGGGACTGATGATACATGAGGCCCTCTTGTTTCCATCTCACATATTCTACCCACTGGGGACCCCGTGCACTGGCCACGGATTTGGGGTGTACATGCCTCCTAGAGGACGGTGCCCCAGAGTCACAGGTGCCGTCTCCAGGCTCCGGCTCACCTGAACCTTCACCTGGCCACTCCTTTCCTCACTCAGGCCTGCAGCTTCTGGAAACTGGGCTCACAGTGGGAGCAGAGACCCCACGGCCATGTGTCCCCCATCACATCTCCTCACTAAAATGCACGCCTTGCCTGGTGTCACTATGTCCTCTCTTTGAGACTCACTCTGGAGGAATCAGCAACCACATCATGGGACATTCAAGTAGCCTGTGAAGAAGCCACATAGGGATCCGCTGAGGTGTCCTCCCCACAGCCAGCATTAACTTGCCTGCCACATGCAGGTACCTGGCCTCTCCTTTCCTCATCATATCACTTCCAGTGCCACCAGAGAGTCCCTTCTGTAATGGCATGGCTCTCATCCTCCCCAGCCTACAGGGGCAGCCCCAACTCTGAGCTTGGTGATGCCCGTGCTTTGTAAACTGAGTATCCTCCGGGCCTCCTGGGGAACACTGAGCTCACCCACCACCTTCACTGCAGCCCCTTCCTACATCTCTGCGTCTTTAACCCCTTCCCCCTCCATCCACCATGTAGAGCTGGCATCTCTTCTTCACGCATGTGGACCAACACTGACCAGCTTCAGAGCATCTCTGCAGCCTATCAGTCTGCCTCCTGCTGTTAAGTCCTCTCTGGACGGCATTTATTCTACTTTGGCTGTCACAACAGGTAACACAGAGGGGACTTAAACAGCAGACATGTATTTTCTCACAGTTCTGGAGGCTGCAAGACCCCCAGGAGGGTGGCGGCGGGCGACGTTTCTGTGACAGCCTCAAGGGCTCACTGTCCTTCCCTAGGAGGTTAGCATGTCCCTACAGGGCCAGGCTACAGCACAGGAGCAGATTTTCTAGGACATGTTCTGCATGTCCAGCCTGAAGAGGCTATTTGAGGTCTTGGGTTCTGTGACCAACAGCAAATTGTTGTCAAGCAAAAGGGCCAGTGCCACATGCTTTGGCCACTCCCATGAGATGCACCACATTGGATCCAGGCACCGTGAGAAGAACACAGGGTGCTGCCAGCTTTCCCCGCAGCAATGCCAACTTGTTCCCATCATCACATGTGGGCGTGTGGCCTGTGACCTCTTCTTGATCCAGGTCATAGCTGCACACGAGAGTGTGAAGCGTGACTCGTTCTGGGTGATCTAGAGAAAGGACAGCCCGACCCTACGTTATGGTGCGTGGGAGCTTGTAGGATGGACACGCCGGCACCATTTCCGTTTGTTTTTTGTAAGAACAAATCAGTGCTCTCTGTCTTCTAGGGCGAGTGGACTGGCCTCTGGGCTTAGGCTTGCCTTGATGGGCAGATTGCCTGGGGCTGCGTGTGTACCAGGAAGGTCCCCACAGCAGTGTGGACCCGGCATCCTCTTGCTTCCAACCCTCCATCGCTCCCAGTGTCTGCCCTCCAGGAGGTTGGCCCTCAGCCTGCATCTCAGACCCTTAGGACTTGTCCTACCTGCCTCTCTGGCCTCATCTCCCACACCCTGTTCTGCTCCATTCCAGAAGTTGCTGGAAGGCCCACTGCCCACCATCCCCACAACGCCTTTCCTCTGCTCTTTCCTGGCCTCTTGTGTCCCCTCCACCTGCAAGGATTCACTTCCTCCCAGCACCACCTCGGCATGACCAAATCCTCCCTACGAGCCCTTTGAGACCTTAGGCTCTTTGCAGGTGGTGTTGCCTCCACTGGGAAGCATCTTCCTCCACTTTCTGATGGGCAGGTTGTTAGTTCTCCTGTATGTCTTTTCCCTCTCTGAGAGATCTTCCATAGACCTCCTACCTGATGCTCCATAGCATTACTGATGAATATAACTCTACATTAATCTGTGTGTTTCGGTAACACTCTCCTCACTCACTAGACAGGCTTCATGAGGCTTCATTTTGTTCTCTACTGTATTAGCACCTGGGACAAAGCAGGAGCTCTTTATCTTTTGTGTGGACACATGGATGTAATCATTATGAACATTCCTGTTCGCTTCTACCCTGGTCAACACGGGTGATTCCCAGGTTGCAGTGTATAAAGTTCAACTCAGCCACTCATTATAATTCCATTTCATCCTGATTCATTGGCAAATTGCTTAAGCCTGGAGCAGGGTGACACACAACTCCTGCAGCCTAACTCAGAGCCTCAGGTTTCTGACCTGTGTACTGGGGATATGTACTGCTGCTGCTACTAAGTCGCTTCAGTTGTGTCCGACTCTGTGTGACCCCATAGACGGCAGCCCATCAGGCTCCGCCTTCCCTGGGATTCTCCAGGCAAGAACACTGGAGTGGGTTGCCATTCCCTTCTCCAAGGCATGAAAGTGAAAAGTGAAAGCGAAGTCACTCAGTCATGTCTGACTCTTCGCAACCCCATGGACTGCAGCCCACCAGGCTCCTCCATCCATGGGATTTTCCAGGCAAGAGTACTGGAGTGGGGTGCCATTGCCTTCTCCATTGGGGATATGTAGGTCTGCCCTTAGGGTGATTTGGATGTTAAGCTGTTGGGGATGTAAAGTGATCACCCAATGCCTGGCCACAGAGAACAACTGCTTATACACAGCAGGCCTGCCCCACTGCAGGCTGCAAGGCTGCCCTGGGTCCTTTTCTCACGTTTTCACCAATACACAACCCCTCAACCCCACTCTATCTCAGGCTGTATGCTGGGAGGTGAGGCAACAGGAAATGTGCTGCTTTCAGGATGTCCTTGCTGGGGAGAAAGGCCTTGGCCATGGTGGGCTCTGCCCACAGGAGAAGATACTGTGGTGGTTTGGGGGCTCCTGGAGGACCCAGGAGGCCTTCCTGGAGGAGGGGTGGGGGTGGCGACAGGGTACTAGGGAGTTGGCTGTAGGCCACTAGTCTGGGACTATGATGTGGATGGAGAACCATGGGGAGGCTGGGAGCCTCCAGGCTCTTTCTGTCTCTGTGCTCTTCCTTCTCTTCCTTTCAAAGCTCAGGTCGGCCCCTCTCCCTGTCCATCTTTCCTCTGCTCCATCCTGGGGCTAAGGGGTGTGGCAGGCAGGGAATTCAAGTCCATCCACCCCTCACTGTAGGAATATGTGTCCCAAGTGAGAGATTTCTATTGTTGGATTGGGTAAGGTAACTGGGACTAGGAAGGGTTCAGTTGACCCCCTGCCCTTTAGGATCATGTCTTGGGGTACCTCTATTTTCCCTCTTTTTAGTTGCCCTCCCAAGTCCTGGCCCAGTTTATAAGAAGCGCCAACTTTTGGGCATGAGAGAGCTGCAATCCCTGCCTCCAGCTGGGTTCAGGTTAGGAAGGGTCTTGGACTGGAGTCAGAACAGTTGGACTTTGAGTCCTACCTTGGCCAGCTATTCTGTCTTTCTCTCTCCCAGCCTCAGTTTCTCCTCCAGGAAATGGACATCATAAATAGGCAGGTGATACAGCAACTGAGTGTTGACAAGGTGACCATGGTGACTACTTGGCACAGAATTGGCTTCTGGGACCCAAGGCTCTCTCCTTAGCACTCCATCCTCTGTCCATCACCTTGTGACCAAGCCCTGGAAGGTACTCCTAGGCATGCCCCTTGGTCCCTGTCCCCTCTCTGGAGTAGAGTTACAGAGAGGAGTTGGAGGAGGAGGCAGTGGCAGGGGGCTTGGCATGAGGTTGGGGGAGGAGATGGAGGAGTGTGTTGGCAAGAAAGCTTTATCAGTCCTTCAAAGTTTCTTTGGGCAGGTCTAACATCAAAGACTGGGTATTGTTCTTGCTTTGGCTCCATCCCTTCATTCATTCTGGAGTTATTTCTCCACCTATCTCCAGTAGCATACTGGGCACCTACCGACCCATGGAGCTCCTCTTTCAGTATTCTATCATTTTGCCTTTTCATACTGTTCATGGGGTTCTCAAGGCAAGAATACTGAAGTGGTTTGCCATTCCCTTCTCCAGTGGACCACATTCTGTCAGACGTCTCCACCATGACCCGCCCGTCCTGGGTGGCCCCACATGGCATGGCTTAGTTTCATTGAGTTAGACAAGGCTGTGGTCCGTGTGATCAGATTGGCTAGTTTTCTGTGATTATGGTTTCAGTGTGTCTGCCCTCTGACCCCCTCTCGCAACACCTACGGTCTTACTTGGGTTTCTCTTACCTTGGACGTGGGGTATCTCTTCACAACTGCTCCAGCAAAGTGCAGCCACTGCCCCTTACCTTGGACGAGGGGTATCTACTCACGGCTGCCCCTCCTGACCTTGAACATGGAGTAGCTCCTCTGGGCCCTCCTGTGCCCACGATGCCACTGCTCCTTAGACGTGGGGTTGCTCCTCTCAGCTGCTTCCCCTGACCTCGGGCATGGGGTAGCACCTCTTGGCCACTCCTGTGCCATCACAGCCTGGCACTCTCGGTCACTGCCCCTGACCTTGGGCGAGGGGTAGCTCCTCTCAGCCACACTTCTGCGCAGTCACCTAGAGCCAGACATCCTGGAATGTGAAGTCAAGTGGCTTAGAAAGCATCACTACAAACAAAGCTAGTGGAGGTGATGGAATTCCAGTTGAGCTATTTCAAATCCTGAAAGGTGATGCTGTGAAAGTGCTGCACTCAATATGCCAGCAAATTTGGAAAACTCAGCAGTGGCCACAGGACTGGAAAAGGTCAGTTTTCATTCTAATCCCAAAGAAAGGCAGTGCCAAAGAATGCTCAAACTACCGCACAATTGCACTCATCTCACACGCTAGTAAAGTAATGCTCAAAATTCTCCAAGCCAAGCTTCAGTAGTACGTGAACAGTGAGCTTCCAGATGTTCAAGCTGGTTTTAGAAAAGGCAGAGGAACCAGAGATCAAATTGCCAACATCTGCTGGATCATCAAAAAAGCAAGAGAGTTCCAGAAAAACATCTATTTCTGCTTTATTGACTATGCCAAAGACTTTGACTGTGTGCATCACAATAAACTGTGGAAAATTCTGAAAGAGATGGGAATACCAGACCACCTGATCTGCCTCTTGAGAAACCTGTATGCAGGTCAGGAAGCAACAGTTAGAACTGGACATGGAACAACAGACTGGTTCCAAATAGAAAAAGGAGTTTGTCAAGGCTGTATATTGTCACCCTGCTTATTTAATTTATATGCAGAGTACATCATGAGAAACGTTGGGCTGGAGGAAGCACAAGCTGGAATCAAGATTGTCAGGAGAAATATCAATAACCTCAGATATGCAGATGACACCACCCTTATGGCAGAAAGTGAAGAGGAACTCCAAAGCCTCTTGATGAAAGTGAAAGAGGAGAGTGAAAAAGTTGGCTTAAAGCCCAACATTCAGAAAACGAAGATCATGGCATCTGGTCCCATCACTTCATGGCAAATAGACGGGGAAACAGTGGAAAAAGTGTCAGACTATTTTTTGGGGCTCCAAAATCACTGCAGATGGTGACTGCAGCCATGAAATTAAAAGACGCTTACTCCTTGGAAGGAAAGATATGACCAACCTAGATAGCATATTCAAAAGCAGAGACATTACTTTGCCAACAAAAGTCTGTCTAGTCAAGGCTATGGTTTTTCCAGTGGTCATGTATGGATGTGAGAGTTGGACTGTGAAGAAAGCTGAGCACCGAAGAATTGATGCTTTTGAACTGTGGTGTTGGACAAGACTCTTGAGAGTCCCTTGCACTGCAAGGAGATCCATTCCCAAGGAGATCAGTCCTGGGTGTTCATTGGAAGGACTGATGCTGGAGCTGAAACTCCAGTACTTTGGCCACCTCATGCGAAGAGTTGACCCATTGGAAAAGACCCTGATGCTGGGAGTGATTGGGGGCAGGAGGAGAAGGGAACAACAGAGGATGAGATGGCTGGATGGCATCACCGACTCGATGGATATGAGTTTGAGTGAACTCTGGGAGTTGGTGATGTACAGGGAGGCCTGGCGTGCTGCGATTCATGGGGTCGCAAAGAGTCGGACACGACTGAGCGACAGAACTGAACTGAACAGCAAAGACATAAAACAGATTAACAGGAGAAAAATAATTTTAAGCACACAGGAACCCACATACATAAGAAGTTCAATGGCAATAGATAAAGTAAGGCATATATGCCATCCTGAGCTAGGAGATTGGAAAGAGGCCTGGGACTTCAAAGGGGAGGAGGGAACTTTTCAGGACAATTGGAAGAAGAGCAAGTGTTTGGTAGTTTGATGAGTTGCATGCCCTACAGATGGGTCGCTTAGATAAAAGTTCACTCTGGTAGTGATTCTCACTCTGAGAAAGACTCCCAAATTTCGGTTCTTCTAGGTAGTTAAGGGAGGGGCAGAAATATCTCTTGAGTCTGCTGGGTAGTTTTCTTTTCTGTTTTTAAATTTATTTATTTTTAATTGAAGGATAATTGCTTTAAATATTGTGTTGGTTTTTGCCATACATCAACATGAATCAGCCATAGGTATATATACGTCCCCTCCCTCTTGAATCTCCCTCCCACCCCATCCCACTCCTCTAGATTGTGACAGAGCCCTGGTTTGAGTTCCCTGAGTCACACAGTACATTCCCACTGGATATCTATTTTACATATGGCAGTGTGTATGTTTCCACGCTGCTCTCTCCATTCGCCCCACCCTCTCCGTTTTGCACACCATGCACATCAGTCTAGTGTGCAGAGTCTCTGTGTCTAGTCTGCAGAGTCTTGATTGCCTTTGGCTCAAAATAATCCACAGGCCAAAGTGGCACACCTTGAGGAGGCTTGTTCAGAACACCTTCAGTTCTGTCTTTGAAAATTCTCCAAGTCCACAGCCCAGAAGCTGAGGGAGATCTCTCCATCTCATTGAGTGAGTCTCTTAGTCTTGAGAATAGGTCAGTTTAGTCAAACAGGTGTGTCTCATTTCAAGAGGTGGTGATGCAGGTGGGTTCCCCAAATTAGGACCATAGTGCAAGCAATCAGGTATTTAATAAGAGGTATTTCCGTGGAAAACACTAATGATTGGAGCAACTTGTAGTCTCACTCTCTGAGTTCTGAAGGCAGTCAGTAGAGAAGATTTCTAGATGTCCAGTTCAAAGCATCTTGAATGAAGCAGGCAGTGACATATTGATGGTGAGAGGGTAACAGGTAGGAAGGCTAGGGGTCCTCAAGTGGCAGGAGGAAATAAACTGCAACTGGCAGACTTTTTTTTTTTTTTCTTCCCTATACAAAACTAAAGGAGGCTTCTTTTACATTCTGTGTTGTCATGACAACACCTGGTTCTGCCTGGCCTGAACTTAACATTTCTCAAACCTTGAGCTAACCAATGAGTTTTTCTTATGGAAGTGTTTCTCTTAAGCTATGTTAATGAAACTACGTATTTGCTTGGAAATCTGCCTTTCTTCAAGATTCACGCCAATTGTTTTATGGCTGGGGATAACTCACCTTGTGCCAGTGCCGTCTCAAAATGCATGCTATGTTAGAGGGGCCTGGTGCAACTCTCTCAGTTTTGAGGTGATTCTTTATCTGATTAGCAAACAGATATATAACACCTTGCTAAAAACTAGCAAGGAGATATCATTCTGCTCCCTTCTGAACTCTAAGTCAGAAGCTTTCACTATCTCTTTTATTCTTTAATAAAACTTTGCTACACAAAACTCGGAGTGATCAAGCCTCTTCTCTGGCCCCAGATCAAAATCCTCTCCTCCGGAGGTCACAAATCCCGGCATAGCTCACCACTCACGGCAGCAACCTTTCAATAGGTTTTCCTTATTTGTAGTTCGAATGTCTCTGATGATTTTTCTGATTGGCCATGTGGCAACAGGTACAAGACTGTTCACACACAAACTGCTGTGGTGATTTCTATGAAGTTTGCATCAGTTTGTCCAACTTCAGCTTGCATAGCTTTTGCAAACAAGAAGATTTCCTTCCCAATAATTCCAAGGCAGAAAGTGGGAGAAAAATTCAAAATGTTAGTTTGGAGAGTTGTAACCAAATATGGAGGTTAACTAGAATTCAGGATCCAGTTGAATTTAGGGGTGGAAAACAAAACCTTAAAAGACCCATGGACAACACTAGAACATAATATCCACAAAGACTGATTACTGAAATACAATTTTTCTCTCTAAAATCATTCCCTTTTAACCAAAGATAGCCAAATTAAGACCAATTTGTTGGCAAAATAAGTCTAGATTCAACAAACTTGTCCTTATTATTTATGTAAGTGCACTAAGAATAGTGAAAGATCACAGAGGCTCTTTTAAATCCGCTTTGCTGAAACTCTTTCATAAGGAGTCTCAGATTGAACTTTTAAAAGCCTCTTGAGGCCCAGTGGCCAAGTTAAAGTTTATCATCAGACTCACCTGCAATAACTATAGATTTGTGTTAATTCCTCTCTGCTTCAGCTCACCTAAATGTCCTGAGGTTCCTGAATACACCAGGAAATGAACTTTCCCAAAGTACCAGTCTGTTTTTTTCAAGGGGATTTATAGCACCATAATGTCAGTCTTCCTTCCTTAAAGCTATCTGGTCATATCTGAGTCTATAAACTCTCAAATTTGGTATTCCAGCCCAAGTCTTGGAACAACAACCAGTGTTTCAAATTGTGTTCTGTTATAAAGAGAACAGGATTTTATTGAACTTATGCAAATACCTATATTGCAATGAAAATAAGAATATTTACTAAGAGTTTCCAAATTCTGGAGGAATGAAGTAGGGAAAATAAGATGAATCTTTCAATTCTGCCTACAAAGCTGCCCCCTTATCAAATTGCTTTAAGTCACAGTTAGCTTAATAGGAAAAGTTTATTCCATCAGAAAAGAAAGCATTAGAGAACCAGCAAAAAAGTCATAAAAGTGGTAGGTATTGCTAGTTCATTTAGTGTCCTGTAATTGATTCTTGTGGATCTTTTAAAAAGATTTTATTGGCGTGTAGTTGATTTACAATGTTGTTAGTTTCTACTGTGCAGCAAAGTGAGTCAGTTGGACAAATACACACGTCAACAATGCAGTCCATCAGCAGTGGAGGAGGATACCCATTTCTCTACACTCTCTCCAGCATTTACTGTGTGTAGATATTTTGATGATGATTTTGACCACTGTAAAGTGACTGCTCATTGTAGTTTTGATTTGCATTTCTCTAATATTAGCGACACTGAACTTCTTTTGATGAGCCCTCTTTGCCATTTGTATGTCTTCTTTGGAGACACGTCTATTTAGATCTTCTGCCCACTTTTTGATTTGGTTGTTGTTTTTTGATATTGAGTTGCAAGAGCTATTTGTACATTTTGGAGGTAATTCCTTGTTGGCCACATAATTTGTAAATATTTTTCTCTTATTCTGTGGGCTGTCTTTTCATTTTGCTTATGGTTTATTTTGTCGGGCAAAAGTTTTTGAGATTAATTAGGTCTTATTAATCTGGCGTCCCCGCCTCATCTGAGTTTCTTCTATCCTGATTTAATTTCCTGTTACTACTGTCCTGATTCCTAGACCTGATTCAGTTCTGACTGCTTCCATTCAGAAGGTGGTGCTGCTGACAGAACCCTTTTTTATTAGACCCTCACATCTCTTTCTTTTTTAAAAAAATTATTTATATCTAATTGAAGGATAATTGCTTTGCAATATTGTGTTGGTTTCTGCCATACATCAACATGAATCAGCCATAGGCATACATACATCTCCTCCCTCTTGAGCCTCCTTTTCTTATAGCAAATTCCCACTAGCTATCTATTTTACATACGATAGTGTATATTTGCATTCTACTCTCTTTATATTTGATCACGATGCCTGCCACAGAGTCCTCCTGCGTGCCAGGACCTGCTCCTGTGCCCTCATGCATGCTCACGCCTAGGAGGAGGGCTGTCGCCCCCTGTGCCCGTGAAGGTGCTGAAGCTGAGAGAGTGAGCCTCTCCCACCAGGCAGGTCTGCAGCGCCATTATTGAACCTGGTTCCCTGACTCCAAAAATCTGAAAATTTTTCATTTCTCCTGTTAAAATTTGAGTGAGGCCTTTCAGTATGAAGCCATAGCAAGGAAGTGGGAATGTGGTGGCCATCTTGTAGTTACCTTCATACAAACTTCTGAGTCTCCTTAATGCAGCCACAGGCCTCACCTCCTGGCCTCATCCTCTTCTACTTCCTGCTGTCCTTGACCTGTTCCCACCATAGGGCCTCCCGTGCCTTCAGTCACAAGGTTTCCTATTGTTTCCATTGGAATAGCTCATCTCAGACTCAGCTGAAGGGTCTCATGGTCCAGGGGATCTTCCCAACCCAGGGATCGAACCAGCATCTCTTGGGTTTCCTGCATTGGCTGGCAGATTCTTTACCACTGAACCAACTGGGAAGCCCAGAGCTCTAGTTATATAAACCGGAGCTGATCCTAATGGATCAATACAGAAGTTGAAATTGAAGTAAATAGTGTAATTTAAAAAGGCTGCTTGGTTAAAGAATGTACCTAAAGAGGACTCATTCAAAAACTTACTCTTCTGACTACATCTGGTATAAAAGGACTCTTTTAAGGAGGACTACAGGGGTGCATTTTATCAGTATCCTTCTTATAATATGTCTACTAATTTTTAATGCTTTTCCAGGTCCCAGGAAAAGCTATCTAAGTGAGATAAAGTTTTCTTAACACAGACTATTCACACTGGGGCTCCAGAATTCTTTAATGTGATAGTCAATGGCTTTCTCACTTTTAATCTTGAACAGTTGACTTCACCCACCTTTTGCAGGGCATATTCAGAGGGGCCGTCACTACTGTTCCTCTCAGGGCTAAGGCGTGTCCAAGAAATAGGGCGCTTGAAAGTGAGCGTGAAACTACCGAGTTTTCCCATGGGCTAACACCCCACCCCCCGAGTCCCCGGCCTCCTGCCTCTTGAAGAGTGTTAGCCTCCTAGGCCTTCTCTGAGTTCCAAAGGATAAATTTAATCAGAGAAGTGGCAAAATGCAGAAACAAGGAGAAGCAGTAAAGGAAGAGGAAATAATAACAGTTCAGCCATAGAACAATGTCAGACCTTTAGTTCCCCCTTAAGGGCTGGAGGTAATTACTTGATTTGTACTTTGAGTTGTTTATATGGAAACTAGACACCCTCCACTGGGTGAAAACTGCTGACCTCTAGCCTGTAGACCCCAGAAGGCTGATGATTGAGATTCCAATAACATCAGCCGAATCAGAGGATTATATATAAGCTGATCACGCAGCCTTCAATCCTCCCCCGAATGTTACCTTCGAATCTCTTCCCTGAAAGCCATCAGGGGCTGAGGGTCTTCTGGGCATGCGTTGCCTCTTTTCCTTGCCTGGCATCCTGCACTGAGCACTGTTTTTCCTACCTGCTGTCAGTTGATTGGCTTCTCTCAGCTTCAGAGTGGTAACAGGACTGCTCAGTGCTGATATCTCTGCCCCTGAAGGGCCAGGATGAGGGCAGAGGATTGGGAGTGTTACAGAAATAGGTTAGTTTGCCCAACACAGAGAAGCCAATTTTGAGACATTGAGGTTTGGAGCAGAAAGAGGGTGTATTCATGAGGAAGCCGGGGGAAAAAGAAAGTTCATCTCTAATCCACCTTCCTGAAGTCAGGGGCTTAAGGTGTTTATGAGATAAATAAATCTCATATATTTATCTGGTGATTAATCTGGCCTAATGAGTGGGGAGCACAGAGAATGGTGATCAGAAATAAGAAAATGATGGTGGGAGTTCCTTGGTGGTCCGGTGGTTAGGACTCTGTGTTTTAACTGCAGAGGGAGTAGGCTCAGTCCCTGGTTGGGGAGCTAAGATCACCCCCCACCAAAAGAAAAAGAAAATGAGGGAAATCACCATTCTACACAGGTGCAGCTAGGTTACGAGTTCTTCATATTCAGAAACTGGCAAGGTTGGCAAACTGAAGGTACAGTTTGAGACCTTCTGTTGTCAAAATATCACTGAACAGGCACTTTGACAAGCACAGGTAGGGGGTTGATGGTCCTAACAAGTCTTAATTGGCTGGAGTATGCATTAGACACAACGGACTCCAAGTTCCTGAAAAGCATCTTGGGCAAGCATCTTACTGTTTAGTCTAAGAAACACTTGGAGGATGTGCAAGTCTTTTCTAGCAACAATTAAAGCAAGTTTGACAATCAGGGTAGGTGACTGGCGTATGCCTCTGACTGATGGTCACCCTCCGTTCGGTAGCAGGAATATCCAGGATGGATCCCTAAATTTGATGTCCCTGCCGTGGAACTCAGGACAACCTAATTCATCTGTGTCTGCTTTAGCGTTCTCTGTGTAAAGTGTGGTCATGGCTGCCCACTCCTGGGCCCCTGGAAGGATTCAACTGAATAATGCATGCGGAGATGTCTTTTTTCAACTGGGGTAAAATATATGTGACATGAAACATCATTTTAACCTTTTTAAGTTCAATGGAATTTAGTGTGTTCAAAACGTTGTATAACCATCCCCTATACCCATTTCTGGAAATTTTATCTTCCCAAACAGAAGCTTCCCGGTAGCTCAGATGGTAAAGAATCCACCTGCAATTCAGGAGACCCCAGTTCAATTCCTGGGTCAGGAAGATCCACTGGAGAAGGGATAGGCTACCTACTCCAGAATTCTTGGGCTTCCCTGGTGGCTCAGTTGGTAAAGAATCTGCTTCCAATGCAGAAGATCTGGGTTTGATCCCTGGGTTGGGAAGATCCCCTGGAGGAGGGTATGGCAACCCACTCCAGAACTGGCCTGGGGAATTCCGTGGACTGTATAGTCCATGCAGTCGTAAAGAGTCAGACACGACTTGAGCGATTTTCACTTTCAAACAGAAGGTGTGTACTCTTTAAACACCCAGCCCCACCATTCTCAGGGATCAGGCTGGTGGTCTCCATGTCCAGACATAGCAGGCCCACTTCAGTCTGACAGCATTAGTCCCGGAGTGGGTCTCACACTGCTCAACAGCTAGTCCTGGGCCTAAAATTTGGGGTCCTTCCTGCCTGTCTCCCCTCTCCTGCTATCTCCATCTTTCTTTTACTCCTTCCTCTCCCCTTCTAATATCAGCTAAAAAAGTTAATGCAGGTGGTTACAAATAAGAAAAGCATTTATTTTTGGTCTTTAGAAACCAATTCAGGAGACACAGATACAGGTAATCCCCAAAGAGTGTCCAGGAAAGAGAGAGTCAGGGGCTTTAAAGACAAGCACTGCAAGACTTTTGAAGTTACCTGGTGAGAACTGTGATTGACTCTGATGCTAGTGAGAAAATATCTGCTGTGCATCCTGGCCTGTGCCCCAGCCTGCAGCTCAGACTGTGCAGATGCATCGCCTCAGTTTCCTGATCTGTGAAATGAAGATAATTCCCGCCTGCCTGCATTGCTGCCTGGATTGCTGCAAGGATTCCATGGAGCCAGGGAATGACCAGCACCATCCAGAGTCAGCAATTGAGAAAGTTCCTTTTGCTGCCCCACCCCAGGGCACTATCTATGTCTCTTCAAGTTATCTATTCTCCTCTGCCTCCTATAAGTTAACTGTCTTTCTTTGGGAAATTCTCCACCTTATGTATCCAAGCTGTCTTACTGCCATACTAGTGAAGCAGAAGGATGCTGGACATCCTTTTTCCCAGTGCTGCTATGGTGCAGGCACATGACCTAGGCTCTGCCTCTCCCGTGTGCCTGCCTCAGACACTGACTCAGAATCCAGTGAGGTAAGGGACCAGGGATGGTGGGGTGGGAGGTGGGGTCACAGTAGGTGACCAGCTGTGGAGGCAGCCATGGTAATCACTGTGGATTTACACTGTCCTTCCTTTCCCAGCCTCAAAGACGCAAAGGTCAAAGACCAAAGGATAGGAAGCTAAATTCCTATGATTAGGGGTTTTTTTTAATGTCATTTAGCCACTAAGTCATGTCTGACTCTTTGCAACCCCACCAACTGTAGCCCACAAGGCTCCTCTGTCCATGAGATTTCCCAGGCAAGAATATTGGAGTGGGTTGCCATTTTGTTCTCCCAGGGATCTTCCAGACCCAAGGATTCAACCCACATCTCCTGCATTGCAGGCATATTCTTAGCCATTGAGCCACCAGAGAAGCCAAAACTGCTTTGTTGACTGGACCTAAATACATGTCTTTCAAAGGAACAGCTGACATGGCTTCTGCCCCCAAGACTCATGGACACTTAAGCAGTTCCACCTGTTATAAATTTCAGGCTAACTCCAGCAGCTGGCTTAGGCCACTGAGCCCTCTGGTGGCCATTATAAAAACCAGCAGGCCATGAGACAGGCTCTCAAGTTGGTCAGCCCCTCCTAGAAAAGAGTGGGTTGGCATAGAAAGGAGGAAAGGAAGAGATGGCAGGAGGGAATGACAACAGCCATCACCATAGGAAAGCGGTCACTCCAAATGTTCCCGAGGACTCGCTCCATCTGAGAATCTGGACGGGGGACCCAGAACGTGCATTATGAAAACACTGGCTCATACTCAAAACCACGGCATCACTCACATTTAAAAATTATCAAGATTTTGCTTCACTAGTTTCATCTCTCCCTTCTTTCTATTGCTCATATTCCTTGCCTGGAGGGTTTTCAGTGGAATCACCCCTTCGCTACATCATGTGTGTTTCTTACACATACAGTTCTGTTATCACACTTGACAAAGCAGCAATTCCTTGGAATCAGCTGTAGAGTTCAAGGTCTAATTTCCTCTGCTGGGATCCTGTACATTTATGTGTATCCACCCGTTCCTGGTTGGAGTTTCCGATGAGATTATCATCAGAGTCAGAGACATCAGTGCAGTAGATGCCCTCCCAGTATGGGTGGGCTTCATGCAATCTGTTGAGGGACTAATAGAACAAGTATGAAATGAAATGAAGTCAAGTCATTCAGTCGTGTCCGACTCTTTGCAACCCCATGGACTATACAGTTCATGGAATTCTCCAGGCCAGAATACTGGAGTCGGTAGCCTTTCCCTTCTCCAGGGGATCTTCCTAACCCAGAGATCGAACCCAGATCTCCCACACTGCTGGCAGATTCTTTACCAGCTGAGCCACAAGGGAAGCCCAAGAATACTGGAGTGGGTAGCCTATCCCTTCTCCAACAGATTTCCCGACCCAGGAATCGAACTGAGGTTTTCTGCATTGCAGGTGGATTCTTTACCAACTGAGCTATCAGGGAAGCTCAGAACAAATGTGGGGGAGGGTGAAGTCTCTGTCTCCTGGAGCTCTCCAAACTCTCCTGCCCTCAGACACCCTTGTTCCTGCTTTTTGGGCTTTTGGACTCAGATAAGAACTTACACCATCACCCACCAATTCCTAGACCTTTGGTCTTGGACTGAGTTACATCACCAGCTCTCCTACTTCTTCAGATTACAACCCAGAGTTCTGGCGCCAAATCAGGCAGGTGCACTGCACTCAGAAGATGGGAAGCAAAAGCCTTCTGGGAGTAATTATGAGGATGAGCATTATGGGTTGAACTATGTTCCCCCGATTCCCTAAGTTGACGTGACAACCCCTCATCCTCAGAATGTAACCTTGTTTGGAAAGAGGGTCCTTAGCAAGATAATAAAGTCTGAATGAGGTTATTCAGGTGGACTCTGCTCTTATAAGAATCATGTCCCTGTAAGACAGGTAATTTGGAGAAGGGAATGGCAACCCACTCTTGGAGAATTCTATGAACAGAGGAGCCTGGCAGGCTACTGTCCCTAGGGTTACAAAGAGTCAGACATGACTGAGTGACAAACAATTTTTGGATGCACAGACCTAGGTAGAAAGCTATGTGAAGATGAAGGGCAAAGCTGGGAAGATGTATCTACCAGCTATAGAAGGAAAAAGTTTGCCAGCAACCCCCAGAGGCTGGGGAAGACCCTCACATGCTGGCCCATCAATGAGTCTGCCCATGGGGACAGAAATGACCACCAGTGGGAAGATGGCCCTAGCTCAGCAAAGCAGAGTCCTTTCCCATGATTTGAAAGGAGTCCTTTTCTCTCCCAAAGAATTCAAGACCTCTGAGGTCTCACCTGCTGACTTAGACTCCACATGGGAGAACGTCCCTGAAAAGGAGAAAACCCCTGTACTGGGTCACCCCCAAACCAGAGTACTGCGTGCACTTCCAAATAGTTGCTGGAGCTGGGCTGGACGAAATTAGGAGAGGACACGTCCCTGTCCTAGACTTGTACATGTACTAGAACGATTGCCATCCTGGGGTTTAGTGTTTTTCCAATATGTCCACATTGGATTCACACTCATACTCACACCCACACTCTGGGGTTCAGATCCCGTGTCTGACTCCCAGGCTGAGGAATTTCCATGACCTCCTGCCTGCCCACAGAGGCTCTGCAGGGGCTTCAGAGAGTGATGGGGCAAGCTGGGCAGCTAGCCTGCCCACCCCTTTTATGGAAAGCAGAGAAAGACAACGTGTAGTTCACTGATTCACTCACTCCACACCCACTCGTCAATATTCAGTCAGCAATTCTGTACTGAGAAGGCACGGTCACTCCTGGAAGCTTTGTCCTGGTCCTGCAGACATGATGGGCGCAGTCCTGCCCCTGGAGGGGAGGGTCAGGAGGGTTTCTAGGAGTTAGGGGGACTCCTGGGATGGAGAAGCAAAGGAAGGGATTCCAGGTGGGAGCAAACCTTGAGGCCAGGGCAGGGAGATGAGAGGCAGACAGATGCGTCCAGGGACCAGGAGGGAGCGCAGTGTGAGCAGGAGAGGACAGGGCAGGAACCTGCGGGGGCCGTGAGGCTGGAGGGAGCCACAGGGAGACAGAGGCGGCCGGGCCAATCGGGGCTCTGAGAACCCACCTGAAGCCCCCAGGGAGCCCGTCCCCTGACCACCTCTGCCTCTGCAGAACTGTCTGCCTGGACGGAGCAAATCCAGGGGAACTGGAAGCTGTCTGAGAAGGACAAAGACCTCTGGGGCTCTGCCGCTGACAGCTGTGTGGCCTCAGACAGTTACTGAACTTCTCTGAGCCTCAGTTTCCTTCTGTGCACGTAGGGAAGTGCTGGTGTTTACTGGCCGGCAATGGTGAAGACTCAAGGAGAGGGAACTCACAGGGCCAGGTGAGTTTGTTACAGTGACAGAGGCCACCCCCACCTGGCTGGGCTGTGTCCAAGTGGCCCCTGTACTTTGGGTCACTCACCTCACTAGACTGCTGGGAGACAGAAAGGAAAGGGAAGAGAAACAAAGGCCTGGGTACCTAACATGAGCCTGGTGGGCACCTCCATCCGTCTCTGCCCCACCTGCCAGCCAGGTAACATTACATCATTGTACAGAGATAACCTGCCAGTGACTTGCCTATGGCTAAGGGGCCAGTCAGAGTGAAGCCAGGACTCCGGGCAGGGGGCAGGTATGGCCACTTGTTGCTCTTATTCTAGCTGGAAAGACATCCTTCAGTGGCTCCAGCCACACAGAGGCCTGTGGCTCTGGGGATCCTTAGTAGAAAGGCCAGCATCTATGATTATGGCCCTGTTGGCCTCTGAGGGCACATCCCTTGGATACGCACTCAGGCCCCTCTGGCCCTGGCATTGCCAAGAGGCTGTCATTGCCAGTGAAATCTTCCCTCACCAGGATCAGCAGTGGGGTGGACTCTGCCCCCACGGTGCTGGCTTCTGCGTGAGCCCCGGAGACAAGCTGGATGGGGACCCCACCTGTGTTCACTAAGCTCATTAGGCAGCATGTGAGGTCATTCTGAGAACTGGGCTCCCCTGCCTGCTCTCAGGAAGTGACACTGGGGCTTAGAGAGGTGGAGGGTGTGCCCAGGTTCCACAGCTGGCGGGGTCCCATCCTGATCTGGAGGGCAGGGGCTCTGAAGTGGCCTGGAAGTATTTCTAAACTGAGTTGAGGTTAAGTTCAGCTCAGTTGCTCAGTCGTGTCCGACTCTTTGCGACCCCATGGACTGCAGCACGCTAGGCCTCCCTGTCCATCACCAACTCCCAGAGTCTACCCAAACCCATGTCCATTGAGTCAGTGATGCCATCCAACCATCTCATCCTCTGTCGTCCCCTTCTCCTCCCGCCCTCAGTCTTTCCCAGCATCAGGGTCTTTTCAAATGAGTCAGCTCTTCGCATCAGGTGGCCAAAGTATTGGAGTTTCAGCTTCAACATCCGTCCTACCAATGAACGCCCAGGACTGATGTCCTTTAGGATGAACTGTTTGGATCTCCTTGGAGTCCAAGGGACTCTCAAGAGTCTTCTCCAACACCACAGTTCAAAAGCATCAATTCTTTGGTGCTCAGCTTTCTTTATAGTCCAAATCTCACATCCATACATGACCACTGGAAAAACCATAGCCTTGACTAGACGGACCTTTGTTGGCAAAGTAATGTCTCTGCTTTTTATTTTTTAATTTTTTTAATTTTATTTTATTTTTAAACTTTACAATATTGTATTGGTTTTGCCAAATATCAAAATGAATATTTTTAATATGCTTTTTAATATGCTGTCTAGGTTGGTCATAACTTTCCTTCCAAGGAATAAGCATCTTTTAATTTCCTGTCTGCAATCACCATCTGCAGTGATTTTGGAGCCCAGAAAAATAAAGTCAGACACTGTTTCCACTGTTTCCCCATCTATTTGCCATGAAGTGATGGGACTGGATGCCATTTATCCTTTATATCAATAACCTCAGATATGCAGATGATACCACCCTTATGGCAGAAAGCGAAGAGGAACTACAGAGCCTCTTGGTGAAAGTGAAAGAGGAGAATGAAAAAGTTGGCTTAAAACTCAACATTCAGAAAACGAAGATCATGGCATCTGGTCCCATCATTTCATGGCAAATAGATGGGTAAACAATGGAAGCAGTGAGAGATTTTATTTTCTTGGGCTCCAAAATCCCTGCAGATGATGACTGTAGCCATGAAATTAAAAGACGCTTGCTCCTTGGAAGAAAAGCTATGACCAACCTAGACAGCATATTAAAAAGCAGAGACATTACTTTGCTAACAAAGGTCTGTCTAGTCAAAGCTATGGTTTTCCAGTAGTCATGTATAGATGTGAGAGTTGGACCATAAAGAAAGCTGAATGCCAAAGAATTGATGCTTTTGAACTGTGGTGTTGAAGAAGACTCTTAAGAGACCCTTGGACTGCAAGGAGATCCAGCTAGTCAATCCTAAAGGAAATAGGTCCTGAAAATTCATTGGAAGGACTGATGCTGAAGCTCCAATACTTTGGCTACCTGATGCAAAGAACTGATTCGTTAGAAAAGACTCTGATGCTGAGAAAGACTGAAGGCAGAAGGAGAAGTGGACAACAGAGGATGAGATGGTTGGATGGCAACATCGACTCGATGGACATGAGTTTGAGCAAGCTCTGGGAGTTGGTGATGAACAGGGAAGCCTGGTGTGCTGCAGTCCATGGGGCTGCAAAGAGTGAAACACGACTAAGCAACTGAACTGAACTGAACTCCCTTTTATCCACACCTGGTCCAGTGCTGAGCTCCACACGGCCTCTGATAGGGGAGTGGACCAGACAACCAGGGAGTCTGGATGGGTTCAGGGCCTGGGGACAGTGGGGGGCCACTAGGGAGCCGCCAGGAGCAGCAGACTCTGCGTACCCTCGAATCAAGATGATTTTGGGAAACTGAGGTCAGAGGTCCTGACGGAGTGCACACAGGTTTCAAGAGGCTTCTTTGCCTCCTGGACAACAGGGGGCAGGCATGGCTGGGACCCAGGAGCCGGGAAAAACTTCAAGGATCCAGGCCTGAAGGTAGGGTCCTTGGCCAGGATGAAGTCTAAGCAGGTGCTGGACATGCGGCTCCTGGAGGCTGTGACCCTTTCTGGTGTTCCCGGAGGTGGGGTGGGGGTCAGGCCCGGCACCAGCTCCTCCCTCCTGCTTCTCCATCCTCCCCTCTCTCCTCCTCCCCTCTCTCTCCCAGCCTGTGTCTCCCAGGTTTGGGTGAGGCGTGCAGGTTCAGAGTGGGGACTACACTCTCAGGATGCAAGGTGCGGACCCTGGGCAGCAGCCTCGTCTGTTCTGTGAAGCCCACCTTACAGAGGAGAAATTGAGGCTGGGGGTGGGGGTGGGAATCTCAAACTCTGGACTGTTCCACTGTGTCCCAAAACCCTTTTCTGTCTCCCCATTCTCCAACCCGCACTCTGCTGGGAGCGGGGAGGACTGCTATCTCCTGCTCCCCAAGAATGCCCTATCGGGTGGGGGGGTGGCTCTGAAGCCAGTTCCAAGGAGGAGAACAGAGGTGCCCCACACCAGATCCTGAAGGACTGGTGGTGATCTGGTCCCAGCTACCTCCCCCAACAAGGGCCAAAAAATACCTCTCGGGGTGCTAATGTTCCCAAGGTGCAAGGGTCGATGGACTTGAATACTGTGCCTTCCCTGAACCACCCTCAGCCCCAGCAAAGGAGGGAGGTGAGAGGGCCAGGGAGAAGGGCCAGCTTGAGCTTTGAAAGGAGAAGGAGCACGGAGACAGAGAGAGCCTGCAAGCTCCGAACCTCCCCATGCCTCTTCATCCACAACATGACCCGGGACTAGTGGCTGACAGCCAACTCCTCAGCACGCTATCCCCTCTTCCAGAAAGGCTTCCAGGATTCTCCAGGAGCCCCCAAATCATCAGAGCAGCTTCTCCTCTGGGCAGAGTCCATCAGGGCCAAGGCCTCACTCCCTGGCAAGGACATCCTGGAAGCAACACATCTGTTCTCTCACCTCCAGCACAGAGTCAGGGTTCAGTGGTCATTTACTGATGAAAAGTTGAGAAGATGACCCAGGACAGCCTTGCAGCCCAGGGTTGGGGGAGGGATTTGCTATGTGTGAGCGGAGTGCTCTCTGTGGTCAGGCATTGGGCAGCCACTTTATAGCCCCAACAGCTTAATATCTAAACCATCCTATGGGCAGACCTACATATCCCCATTGTACAGACCAGTAGCCCAGGGCTCTGAGTCAGATTGCCAGGAGCTGTGTGCCACCCTGCTCCAGGGTTCAGTGTCCTGTTCACACAGCAGGGAGAAGTGGAGTTGGGATGAGCTGCTGAGCTAAACTGAGCTTTATGCGCTGCACCATGAGTATCACACATGTCATCCAGGGGAGAAGGGGTCAGCCATGTCCATGACCGTGACATTCATGTGTTCTTTCCACACGAAAGATAAAGGGCTCCTGCTTTGTCCCAGGGGCTGATACAGAAGAGAACAGAATGGAGCCTGTTGAAGCCTGTAGTCTAGTGGGTGAGGAGAGTGTTAACTAAATAAAAAATTAATACACAATTGTGCTCATCAGTAAATGCTATGGAGGAGGCGGTGGAAGGTCCATGGAAGGTGTCTCAGAGTGGGGAGAAGGAAAGAATAGCAACCTACCCAACAGAAAGTGGAGGAAGATGCTTCCCAGTATAGAGAACAGCGTGTGCAAAGGGCCTGAGGCTGCAAAGGGCTTGACCTTGTAAAGAGGATGTGGCCATGCAACCGCACTGTCGGGTAGAATCACCTTCCAGGTGGAGTAGGCACAACAGACAGAAAACAGTGGGAAAGGTTTGTCATGATGGTGGGCAGTGCTTCCAGCAGCTTCTGGTTGAAATGGAGCAGAAGAGGATGTGGGAAATGCCCAAAAGGCAGGTAGGGCAAGTCCTGGAGGGTCTGAGATGCACGCTGAGGGCCAGCCACCTGGAGGGCAGACGCTGGGAGTGATGGAGGGTTGGAAGCAAGAGGATGCTGGGTCCACCCTGCTGTGGGGACATTCTTGGCACTGGGGGTAGCCAGGGGGAGTCTGCCCATCAAGGGAACTGTGAGTCCCCAGGCTGGTCACTCGCCCTAGAGAACAGAGAACACTGATGTCTCAAGGATGAAATGGAAATGGTGCCAGTGTGCTCATCTCACGAACTCCCACGCAGCACAAAGAAGAGTCGGGCTGTTCTTTCTCTAGATCATCCAGAGCAGGTCACGCTTCACACGCTCATGTGCAGCTACGGCCCAGGGCAAGACGGGGCCACAGGCCAGCACTCACATGTAACGCAGGGAACAAGCTGGCCTTGCTGTGGGGAGGGTGCTAGCACCCTGTGTTTTTCTCATGGTCCTTGGGTTCAATGTGGATTTTGTGGTGCATTTCATTGGATTCACCAAAACATGTGACATCAACTCTTTTGCTTGACAACAGTTCGCTACCTGCAAGTAGATGGGAGGGAGGTGAGAGGTATATGTGTACTTATGGTTGATTAGTGTTGAAGTTTGACAAAAAACAATAAAATTTTGTAAAGCAATTATCCTTCAATTAAAAAATAAATTATTTTTTAAAACAAACAAACCAACAAAAAAAGAATGTGCAACCTCAAGTAGTCTCTTCTGGGCTGGGCATGGCAGAGCCTGTTCTAGAAAGAGCTACTCCTATGCCATAGTTTGCCCTATGCCCAAAGGGAAATGTCACCCCCTTAGTGAAGTACAGTGAGCCTCTGAGGCCATTGTAAAAGCTGCCCCTACCCCAACCCTCCCCAAGGATCTTGTAGCCTCAGAGCTGTGAGAAAATACATGTCTGCTGTTTAAGCCCCCTCTGTGTTACCTGTTGTGACAGCCAAGTAGAGTAAATGCCAGCCAGAAAGGACTTAACAGCAGGAGGCAGGCTAATAGGCTGCAGAGATGCTCTGAAGCTGGTCAGTGTTGGTCCACATGCGTGAAGAAGAGATGCCAGCTCTACAGGGCGGACGGAGGGGGAAGGGGTTAAAGACGCAGAGATGTAGGAAGGGGCTGCAGTGAAGGTGGTGGGTGAGCTCAGTGTTCCCCAGGAGGCCCGGGACCCTTGGTCTACCAGGCACTGACATCCTCAACAAGCTCAGAGTGGGGGCTGCCCCTGTAGGCTGGGGCTAATGGGAGACAAGCCTCTGTAGGATGGTCTTCCTGGTGGCACTGCCAGTAACATGATGTGGAAAGGAGAGGCCAGGTGCCTGCATGTAGCTGTCAGAAGCAAGGTCAGTGCAATTATTGTGACAAACTTCAAGGTCAAAATGGCAGCAAGACCCATTTCTGACCATGGGGATGGTTACAAGGAAACGGGATACCTAAGGGCAAAACAGATGGACAGATGACATGGGTGACCGTCAGCATGTCCTCTGAGAAGCAATTGAGGGTCAATGGTTTAGAAGGCCAAAGGCAGACTCCTACTGAAAGTCCCAACCGCTTTCTAGGTTCCAGAGTAGACGTATGTGCGTCCTTGGTCATTTAGTCATGTCCAACTCTGAGACCCCATAGGCTGTAGTGCACAAGGCTCCTCTGCTCTTGGGAGTCTCCAGGCAAGAATACTGGAGTGGGTTGCCATTCCCTTCTCCAGGGTATCTTCCTGACCCAGGGATTGAACCTGGGTCTCCTGCATTACAGGCGGATTCTTTACCTGTTGGTGGTCTGAGCCACCAGGGAAGCCCACCAGACCAAAGCCAGTTTTCAAATCCAAAATCCATTGACTGGAGGAGAGACTGTGTGTGTCCCTGGGAGGAAGGACTCTGTAAGACCCCGAGAAGGGCATATGGTGATGACTTCCCAGCCTTTCTCTAGGTGCTTATTCACACACAGGACTGGACACCTGGGCGAGGGCAATACTGATTTATATTTAGAGGACTGTGGCTTAACTACAGTAAAGCACTATCATCATGTGAGTCTCCGGGGTGAAGAATTCAGGAGCAGCTTAGCTGGGAATTTCTGGCTCCTGGTCTTTCATGTGGTTGAGGTCAAGACGGTTGGGAGTCCTGGAGCTGGAGCTGTCCTGGAAGATTGGCAGCTGACCCTCCTGGCTGGGGACACAGTTCTGTCTGTGGGCAGGATGCCTCAGCAGATCCCTATGTGGCCACTCCACAGGCTGCTTGAATGTGCCGTGACTTTGCTGCTGGATTTGTCCAGAGTGAGTCTCAAAGAGAGGACATAGTGACACTAGGCAAGGCATGCATTTTAGTGAGGAGATGTGACGGGGGACACATGACCATGGGGTCTCTGCTCCCACTGTGAGCCCAGTTTCCAGAAGCTGCAGGCCTGAGTGAGGAATGGAGTGGCCAGGTGAATGTTCCGGTGAGCCGGAGCCTGGAGACGCACCTGTGACTCTGGGGCGCCGTCCTCTAGGAGGCATGTACACCCCAAATCCATGGCCAGTGCACGGGGCCCCCAGTGGGTAGAATATGTGAGATGGAAACAGGAGGGCCTCATGTATCATCAGTCCCAGTGACCTACTTGGGAACTGGACTCTCACACGCACGACTCTGGACTCGGCATCCAAAGGTTTGGCATCCAAAGGAGGGATGTATCCACCAGGTGACCACCTACTGGTGGCCCTGGCCCCTTTGCACTGCTTGTGCCAGGAGACCAGCAGATGAGGGAGGGGAAGGGCCAGCAGTCTAGCGGGGATCACTGATGGAGACCACAGGAGGAGGTAGGTCAGGCGGGCTGAACACAGGGAGGCAGGGAAGGCTCAGATGGTAACAGATGTGTGCGTCTCTGGCCGTCTTTTCCTGATGGGGAAGGTGAACGGACAGGTGAGTGCTGTGACTCAGGAAGGCAGGCTGACCAAGGGTCAGGCCCCTCGGGAACGAGGCTCTGGGTATCCCCCACCAGGTCAGCCATCATTTCCAGCCCAGGTGCTCGCTGGAGGTGAGAGGCATGGATGGGTGGTAGATGGGTAGGTGGGGGTATGAGTATCAGATACAACCCTGAGCGAGCTGCAACAAGAACAGCTAATGCACAGGCCTGGAGGAAAGGACAAGAACGGACATGTGTGTGACACGTGCAGTCAGGTGGGGCTGGAGCAGCGGGGCCGGCCTGCCTCTCCCTCTCGAAGGGCTCTCAGGGCTTCTCTACATCTCCTTCCCTCGTGGCCTGGTTTGGGCTTCCTCACAGTATGGCAGCCCCGCCTCCACACCTGAGTGCCCCAGGGACCAAGGCAACGTCTGCCTTGCCACTTCTGAAAGCCTCCAAGTCACACAGGGCATCTTATCCACATTCTGTTGGTTACTAGTGAGTCACACGCCCACCAGCTACAAAGGGAGAAGAAACTAGACCCTGTTCTCAACAGGAGGAAAGTCAAGGTCAAATCATGTCAGATGTGAGCCAAGGAAGGGAGATGGGACAGAGAGGATGAAGACTTGCTTGGAGACCATATTCTCCAGTTGTATTTGATGAATGGGTGGACAAGGCGGCCAGAAGGGAGAATGAGTCTTAGCTTTGATCATGATAGAAAATGCCAATAAGACGTTTGGATCTCAGGCAGAAGAGCCCACTGCATGGATCCCTGGCCCCCAGGTCAGGGGGAACAGAGACAGTCCTAAGCAGCACTCTGGCCCCTGCAGTTTGCACCTTTGTGACCAGCCGTCCTCCAGGAAGGAGTCCCTGAGGTTGTCACCTCCTGTGCATTCTGTCACCGACCCCCGGCTCCTCTATGGCCATCCCATCTTATGGATGGGATGCTGAGACCCTGAGAGATTAGGCATATTGCCAAGGGCACTATTGGTGATCCAGATCTAATTCTGAAAGTTTTAAGCAGTCTTGTTCCTCTGTTTCTACTATCTTAGGTAAATCAGATACAATTTGGAAAACCCAGCTTTCCTCCTTAAAATGGAGGTAACAATCCCTTTTGCAAGGCCCCCAGTGGGAACAACTATCAGGGCGGGATTCTGGTGGTGGCCCTTACTCAGTGTTGAGTTTTGCAGGACAGAGGGCTTGGGGTAGGGAGGGGCTGGGATGCCTCGTGGGAAAGGCTGCCAGTGGTCCAAGGCAGAAGGTTACACATTGGAGTGACAGGAACTATGGCCAGAAAGAGGGAATCTGAAAGGGAGGTGGCATCTGGAATCTGGCTTAAAGTTGGAAAGGGAGGGACAGGAAATTGGAGGTGGGGTGGAGTGCTGAAAGGCAGTCAGCCAGTGCCAGCCACATCACCTGGGCCCCTGCCTCCCATTCCTCCCCGATCCCTCCCCCAAGGGGCGGAGAGCTGAGGCTAAACCAGAGGTCTTTGAAACTGCCAGACCCAGCCCCAGTCCGCAGGCCTCTAGAATGGGGTCAGTGCTCACGCAGCTGCTGTTACTGTGGCTTCTGGGAACCCAGCCTGAGGCCACGATCAGGGTCTTCGTGGTACCCCACAGTCACCTGGATGTGGGCTGGCTGCATACCGTCCAGGTAGGTGCCTGGTGGCACTCCCCTTGCCACCTCTGAAGCTGTAGCTTCCTTCTCCATTCAGGATCCTGTGCTGGGTTTGCAGCCTGGGGTCGACTTAGAGTATCTGGAATCAGCTTGGATTCAAGTCCTGACCTGCTACAGACTGGCTGAGTAGCAGACTTTGCACTGGTCACTTCCTGTCTCTGAACCTCACTTTCCTGATGTGTGCTGCTGCTGCTGCTGCTAAGTTGCTTCAGTTGTGTCCGACTCTGTGCGAGCCCATAGACGGCAGCCCACCAGGCTCCCCCGTCCCTGGGATTCTCCAGGCAAGAGCACTGGAGTGGGTTGCCATTTCCTTCTCCAATGCATGAAAGTGAAAAGTGAAAGTGAAGTCGCTCAGTTGTGTTCGACTCTTAGCGACCCCATGGACTGCAGCCTACCAGGCTCCTCCATCCATGGGGTTTTCCAGGCAAGAGTACTGAAGCGGGGGTTGCAAAGGTTAGATGGAGTGTGCACAGCCATGTGTCAGGCCACGGTCACGTTCCTCGTCCAGGGGACCCTCTCTGTGCCCTGATGTCCACTTCTGATGGGAGGTAGGGGGTCTTCACACTGGCTGTTCCCCCTGCCCCAAAGGCTTTCCTCCCAGAGGCCTGCAAGACCCAGTCTCTCTCCTCCTCCTAGTTGTTCCTTAAAAGTACTTTCTTGGTGAGGTCTTCCTGACGTCCCTCTCTATTCCCCTATTCCATTTCCCCAGTCCTTCCGTTGAGAACATTGAGAGCATTTTCTAGCCCCAATATATAAGCACTCTCTTGCCTGGGAGGTCACATCAGTAAACCGAATCTTGGGTAGCTTTCTTGTCCCTATAAATGTTCCAGAAAGTCTGTGGAGCAGTGAAATCCCAGTGGCCAAGTTAATCTCAAGAGTGAATCTTATTTCCCTGTACGTTTTGTCCAACAAGACGGAGTATGTGGCCCCAGCTAGGTTTTTCAGCTTTCCTCTTCCTTTTCCTTCCTTCCCCTTAGAGAATGTTCTTTATCTTTTAAAACCTTTCTGCCACACACTCCATTCTGAATTCTGCTCAAGGAGACTGCTCAGGGAAGTATTAAATAAAGTAGGTGTGTTTCGCCTGTATTGTCTCCATTAATCAGTTTTTAAACACTTCCCTTTAGTACATTTTACTTACTGGCTTATTGAATGTCTGTTTTCCCCACAAGAGGCTCAGTTCCGTGGGGAAGAGGCTTCATCCACTGAATATGGCTATGGATGTATCCTCAAGCTGCCTCATGGATGGGATAGACACTCCATGAAAATTTGTTGAAGGAATGAATGAACGAGGGCAGAAAAAAAAAAAGATAAAAAGACTCTGATTTCTTTAGGTTTCTGGGGCAAGTGGTTGGGTATTATTACCTACCTCCTTGGGCTTTCCAGGCGGTGCTAGTGGTAAAGAACCCGCCTGCCAATTCAGGAGACATAAGAGACATAGGTTCCATCCCTGGGTCAGGAAGATGACCTGGAGGAGGGCCTGGCAACCCACTCCAGTATTCTTGCCTAGAGAATCCCATGCACAGAGGAGTCTGGTGGGCTACAGTCCATGGAGTCACAAAGAGTCAAACACGACTGGAGTGACTTCCCATGCATGCATACACCAACCTCCTAGAGCTGTTTTTTGGAAGGAGAAAGTAAATACATGAATAAATGAACAAAATCGCTCTGTGACAGTGGATATAAGAGAGTAGCTCATTTTAAAGAGACAGGGGCAGCAAGAGCCTTGAGGCTGTGTTGAATCTGGTCCTGAGCCCATTGGGCAGCCTCTGTTGGGGGGGCACCCATAGGTGTGTGGAGTGCTGACTTGTGGGGAAGCATGATTGCCACTCCCAGTTTACAGAAGGGGAAACAGGCCTAGGGAGGATCGGGGCTGCTCAAGGTCACCAGAAATAGCCGCATGCCTGCTGACTCCCTGCCCGGTACTCTCTGCATTCCTTTACCAGCATCTCCAGGCTGCACAGTGAGCCAGGCTGACCTAGATGGGAAGCAGGCGTGGCTCCATCCTGGGGCCTCCCTGCCTGGGGGGAGGCAGGTAGATCCACAGGGACAACCCGGGGGTCAGCTCCTCTCAGCTCCATCTCTCAGCACCCACACTCCTCATTCCAGCCCAAGGAAGCCCTTCCGAGTCCCTGGACCTCTCCCCTGGGGCCCCTGGGTTTGACTGGTCTATCCCACCATGGCAGCCCCAGGGCCACCTAGCATGTCCTTCTGGGAGGCTGTCCCTGACCCTGGGCCTGGCCAGCACGTCCCTCTGTCACAGTGCCATGATCTGTTTCCACACGTGTCTCCCCAGGAGAGCACCTTCCTTCCCATCAAGGAGTGCCTGCCCATGTCCTTCCCCCAGCGTACTGTGTATTGTGCCTCTGGCACAGAGTGGGCACAGAGGCTCCCTTGCTGGAACAGCAGTGAGAGCAGAGGGCAGGGCCCTGGGCAGATGGTGTGAGTGCCAGGGGCCCTCCGACACTGTGGGTCCCTGGATTTTACTCCTTGGCCTCCGGGATTTCCGATGGAGCTGGTGTGATGGTGTCCCCATTCCCCTTCCCCCTGGTCTAGGACAGCACGCAGGCTTATGTCACCACAGTCTACACCTCGGTGGTGGAGGACCTGACCCGTAATAAGCAGCACAGGTTCATCATCGTGGACCAGGAGTTCTTCCGGCTGTGGTGGGATGGCGTCGCGTCAGCCAAGCAGAAAGTCCAGGTAATGCTGCCCTCCAGGGTGGTCCTCACCAGGGAGCTGAGAGAGGAGTGGCCTGGGGGTCCCAGTGATGACCCTCCAGGAAGCTCCTGGGACAGTGCTCTCTGTGGCCGGGGCTGTGCTGTGTAAACCAGGAGGCCCTAAACTCTCTGGGGCTGCTCTCAGAGTTTAGATGAGAGTTGTGGTCAGCCCCATGCCCCGGAGATAGGTTTGTGTTTAATCCCGCCTTTCTGGCTACTCATTGCAGCTGTGGCAACCCCGCTGGCACTCAGCTGGCATGAACGGGGTCACCTCTGACACTGGGCACTCCAGGGGGGCCTGTGTCCACACTCTCTTCCTTTATTTACATATCTGTGTGGCCCCCATGGGGATGGGAGCTGATCACCCAGCCAGGGGGTGCCACAGTCCCTGTGGTTTCAAGGCTGGAGGCAGATTGGCTTCACTCATCACAGGGAGTGAGAAGCCCCGCTCCATGGAGGGCAGCCTGGGACCAGGGCCTGCTCCCCCACCTCCCTGGGTGATCACAGGTGGCCAGTGGCCTCTGTCAGCCGCATCTACAGTGGGAGTGACCTCCCTCCTCAGAGAGGCTGTACTCAAAGTACCTGCATGATGGAAGCACCTGGGATGCCTCTTTGGTGCTTGCTTGGTGCCCCCAGGCTTCACCTTTCTGCAGAACAGTCAATGATGGTGAGACCCAGAGGCCCAGAGTCTTGCTCAAGGTAGCAAAGCTCAGATGGTGAAAGAGGGTGTCCACCAGTTTGCCCCGCCACCCTGAGAGGGATGGGAACCTGCAGCCTGTGGAGCTGAGAGGCCAGTACACAGGCTCTCCCATGTGCCAGGTACTTGCCAGGATTTTGTACACATTATTGCATTGACTCCTTCCAACAGCCAGTATGGTTGGAATACTAACCATGCTGTACAGAGCTGGTCCAGGTTCAGAGAAGGCAGGCAACGGGCTCATGGTCACACAGCTTACACCAGCCAGGTGGGATTCTGGGTCAGGTATCCTGACTCGAAGCATAACTCTTTAGGGTCTCCAGTGGGCAGTCCTCACTCCTTTTCATGGATACCCCCAAATCAATTGTCTGTCTCTTACCCCCGGTTGAACACGTGGTCTGGCTATGACCTGGGCAGGCAACTCCACGGTGTAGCCCTGGAAGCCAGTGTTTTTCCCTTCTTTGTTTTGGCTGAATCCCCACTGGGTGGGCAGTGACTGGTGGGCAATAGGTGCTGTCGACTAAAAAAGACAGTCACGACCTGAAAGTAGAGAGTTACTTTATTTAGTGGGAATGTTTAGAACTCTGAGCCCAGGAAACAGCATCTCAGTAGCTCTGAGAAAACTGCTGTAAGGAGGAAGGGGAGAAGTCAGGTTACATACAACTTTGCAGTAAAGAAAGCAGGCAGTCTGAACATCAAAGGTCAGGTATCAAGTTAAGGAATTTAGCGTTCTTTGTAGGGGAAGATGCAAGCCTCTGGGTCGTTGAATTCATTCCTTTCACATGCTCCTCAGCTATCTGGGGCCAAGCCAGTTTCCCTGCTCACCTTGCTTTTTGCGTTCCCCCAGCTCCTCAGCAGTCACCTTGGAGGGGGGACAGCGGCTTTGGATCGCAGTTTTGGGAGCTCTCATTCATATTTGAAGGCCAGAAATCGCTGATGGCTGTGGCATTTCTTATTGATTAATGTGGAAGGAGACATTTGCATTTCACAGTGCTCATTTAAAACAGTAACAGCAGGTGTTATTCAAAATTCCTCGAGTGAATGCACTACTAATACTGCACCTTCAGCAATCACAGTACAGTCTATAAACAGCGTGGTGGCCTCACTGCCACAGTCTTTGGCCTTATTTATATTTCCATTCCTCCCTTAATTTAGGTATTTTAAATTAATTGGAGACATCACGATGTCTCCAATCGTGACAAATGCAATTTGAAGGACATTATACAAAATATTCCAGATGGTACAGTGGTAAAGAATCCACTTGCAGGAGAAGCAAGACCCATGGGTTCGATCCTTGGGTCAAGAAGATCCCCTGGATTGGAAATGGCAACGCACTCCAATATTCTTGCCTGGAAAATTGCATGAAAAGAGGAGCCTGGCTGGCTACAGACCTTGGGATCGCAAAGAGCAAGATATGACTGAGCACACACACACACACACACACATACAAAATAGCTAGCTGATAATCTTCAAAATTATTAATCCCATGAAAGAAAAAGCAAGGTTCAGGAAGCATTGTGAACTGAAGGATAATAAAGAGAAATGACATTAAAAGCAATTCATGATCCTAGATTGACTCTTACACCAAAGAAAGGACATCAGTGGAACAAATGGCAAAATTTGAGTAAAGTCTATGAATTTGATAGCAGCATTATTAATGGTAAATTTCCTGATATGGATAATTATATGAAAAGTGAAAGTGTTAGTCATTCAGTCGAGTCCAACTCTTTGTGACCCCATGGACTGTAGCCCGCCAGGTTCCTCTGTCCATGGAATTCTCCAGGCAAGAATACTGGAGAGGGTTGCCATTCCCTTCTCCAGGGGGTCTTCCCAACCCAGGGATCATACCTGCATCTCTTGAGTCTCCTGCATTGGCAGGGGGATTCTTTTACCACTGGGAAGCCCAAGTTTCCAGAAGACTGACATGATTTCAAAAGCAAAATATTAAACACATGTGCTTATATATATACATTTGATGAAGCAGCAGCCATGGGCCAGGTGCTGGTCTAGGCACTGGACACAGTGCTGACCAGGACCGACAGGGTCCTGCTTTTGCAGAATACATGAAGGTAAGGAGTTTGAAGGAAGGACCATGATATGCTACAGGCATGTCCCCAACAAACACAACCAGGCACAGCTCGGGGGCTGTAACGTGGCTTTTTCTCTCTGCCCACAATGCCAAGGTCCGCCAGCTTGTGGACCAAGGACGCCTGGAGTTTGTCCTCGGAGGCCAGGTCATGCACGATGAGGCCGTGACCCACGTCGATGACCAGATCCTCCAGCTCACGGGTTTGATTACCCCTCCCCAGGCCTGGGGTCCCTTGGGTCTCCTGCTAGGCTGGGGCTGGGTGTTGGGCTTCATCTTCCCCTCTAAACAGGAGACTGTGACCAGTAAGCACTGTGACTGCTGGTGCTGTGTCCGTGCTCATGCCCTTGAGTGCAGGTGCTAAGAGTGTGAGTTTATACCAGACGGGCTGACTGGCTGTATTCCGACTCTGCGAGTTACCACCTGTGATCCAGAGCAAGTGATGTAACCTCTTGAAGCCTCAGTTTCCTTCTCCATGAATGAGTCTGATAAGGAAGTAAAACCTCCCTTAAAGGGTTGGTATCAAAATTAAATTGGGATAATTCAAATAGGGCACATTGAGTACAATGTGTGGGTCCCTAGTAAATGCTAGGTAAAGATTAGATCCCATCTCTGTCATCACTCCACCCACACCTACTCCACCAATACCACCTCCAAAATCAATGCCTCCAACTCCAACAGCAACACCATTACCACCACCATCACCTCCAACACCACCACTTCAGCCATCACCAGCACAACTCTAAATACCACGACCTTGTCCATCCCAAAGCTCCTCCATCCCACATCTCCAGCACTACCTCCTCAGCCATCACCTCCACCACCATCACTAAAAATAACACCACCTCCTCCATAATCTCAACCATTATACCCTCACCATCACACCACCACCACTGTTACTATAGCCTAAACAGTATCAACCACTCCACTATCACCATCAGCACCACCAACACCATTTCACCACCCCTTCCACCCCCATCGTCATCACCACCTTCAACACCACAACCACCATCTCCACAACCACCGCGGTCGCAACCCCCACCATGAACACCAAGACCTCCAGCACCACCACCGCTATCAACACCCCTACTACCATGAATAACAGCAACAATAACAGCAGTCACCTCCACTGACACTGTCCACCACGAACAGTTGCACTGGGACACAGTCCTCTCCCACTTCCCAATGCCGTTCACGAGCAACACTTCACCCAGCCCTACAGGCAGGCATCAGGATTTTCAGTCTCGTTTTGCAAAAGAGACACTGATGACAAAAAGGGCAAAATTCAGTGGACCAGCTAAGGTTTCCTCCAGGGCATGGCTGAAGCTCTAGCTCCACCATCACTCCACGAAAGAGGAACCCCAGTTACCCCCTGTGACAAACATCGAAATAGCACTGGATATTGTCTAAAGACCCGCTTAGCACTATCTTCCCTTTTCCCGCTTTAATCTGGGGTCCCTCCCTCATCTGAGCTTCTACTCTCCTGCTTCTAGACCTCATTCAACCTCAAGATTTGCCACTTCCATCCCGAAGGTGGTCCTGCCAACAGAACCCTTCCTTCTCAGACCCTCACATCCCTTTCTTTTTTTTTTTTAATTTATTTTTAGTTGAAGGATAATTGCTTTACCATATTGTGTTGGTTTCTGCCGCACATCAGCATGAATCAGCCACAGGCATGCATACGTCCCCTCCCTCTGAACCTCCCTCTCATACAGCAGATTCCCACTGGCTGTCTATTCTGCATATGGTACTGTGTGTTTGCATGCTACTGTCTTTACGTTTGACCATGATGCCAGCCACAGAGTCCTCCTGCGTGCCAAGAGCTGCCTCTGTGCCCCCGTGCATGCTCACACCCTAGGAGGAGGGCTGTCAACACCCCCCCCCCGCCCCCGTGCCTGTGAAGGTGCCGAAGCCGAGAGACTAAGCCTCCCCCACCAGGCAGGTCTGCAGGGCCAGTGCTGAACCTGGTTCTCTGACTCCAAAGTCCGTGACTGTCTCATTTCTCCTGTTAAAGGTCTTTCGGTTTGAAGCCGTAGCAAGGTAAGTGGGAATGGGGTGGCGACCCTTTAGCTGTCCTCATACAGACTCGCCAGTCTCCTTAGTGCAGCCTCGGGTCTCATCCCCTGGCCTCCTTCCCATCTGTCTCCTTCCTGCTGCCCTGCCCTGCTCCAATGACATGTCTCCTGTGCTTTCAATCACGAGGTTTCCTATTCTTTCCGCTTGAACAGCTCACCTTGGACTCAGCTGAGGGGTCTCATGGTCCAGGTGCCTCCACTGGGCCCCAGTACCTTATCACCTCCCCCTCTTGCTCCTGGAACTATAGGTGGTCTCTGGCAGTGCCCACCATCTGATTCTCCTCCGGGTCCCCAGGACTCAGCACAGGGTCTGGTCTGACAATGGTGGGAGCACAGAGGGAGGGAGTGGGTGCTGACCCACTCTCCTTGGGGGTGACCACACGGGGACAGCCCTCACCTGTGGTCTCAGCCCACCACACCCACCATGCTGAACTCCCCAGAGCTGATCCTGCAGGCCTGCACTCCAGCATGGCATCCAGCATCTTAGCAAGTGTGGGTTCTCATCACTGGTGTGGGAAGGAACGTGGAACCCTGTGTGGCTCCTCCCCAGGGGACTCTGTGAGGCTCTATAATATTCTGAAGACCAGCCAAGCTCCTAGGACTCCTAGAGGATGGACACCGATTTCCTCCCACAATAACCTCCTGGTTCTAAGAACAAGATGTACACCCACTGACTTCAGTCTCCAGGGCAGTTCAGGAGACGGAGAGTCTTTTTTTTTTTTTTATTTTAATTGGAGGCTAATTACTTTACAATATTGTAGTGGTTTTTGCCATACATTCACATGAATCAGCCATGGGTGTACATGTGTTTCCCATCCTGAACCCCCCTCCCACCTCCCTCCTCATCCCATCCCTCAGGGTCATCCCAGTGCACTGGCCCTGAGCGCCCTGTCTCATGCATCAAACCTGGACTGGCGATCTATTTCACACATGATAATATGCATGTTTCAATGCTATTCTCTCAAATTATCCCACCCTCGCCATCTCCCACAAAGTTCAAAAATCTGTTCCTTACATCTGTCTCTTCTGCTATCTCGCATATAGAGTCATTGTTATCATCTTTCTGAATTCTATATATATGCATTAATATACTGTACTGGTGTTTTTCTTTCTGACTTACTTCACTCTGTATAATAGGCTCCAGTTTCATCCACCTCATTAGAACTGATTCAAATGCATTCTTTTTAACAGCTGAGTAATATTCCATTGTGTATATGTACCACAGCTTTCTTATCCATTCATCTGCTGATGGACATCTAGGTTGCTTCCATGTCCTGGCTATTGTAAACAGTGCTGTGATGAACATTGGGGTACACATGTCTCTTTCAATTCTGGTTTCCTTGGTGTGCATGCCCAGCAGTGGGATTTCTGGGTCGTATGCAGTTCTATTTCCAGTTTTTTAAGGAATCTCCACACTGTTCTCCACAGTGGTTGTACTAGTTTGCATTCCCACCAACAGTGTAAGAGGGTTCCCTTTTCTGCACCCCCTCTCCAGCATTTATTGTTAGTAGACTTTTTGATAGCAGCCATTCTGACCAGTGTGAGATGGCACCTCATCATGGTTTTGAGGGAGTCTTAATCTAATATGCTTAGCACTCTCCTGAGAAGGAGGGAAGCAGGTTTCTCCAGCTGAGGTGGCGGACACCTTTCCTATGTCCCCTTATCCTTTCTGTCACCTCAGTCCCTGAACTCTGGCTCTGCCTGCCACATACTGTCCAGGTAGGTCTTGACCTGGTCATTGTGCTGATTAGGACGCATGTTCAGCTGCATAAGGGTGACTGAGTGGCTGTGGCTCAAACAAGATGGAAGGTTACTTCTCTGCGGGGGAGAAGTTTATGATTGCAGGCTCTTTCGGGCCACTAGGGGGCGCTGCGTCACAGAGAAATCCAGGCATCCAAGTTATTTGCGTCTTTTGCTCTGAATCCCCTAGCGTGTCTCTGCTCTCCTTGCCTGGCTGCAGGTGGCTCACCTCACTGAAGTGCCATCCTCTCAGGGAAGGGGGAAAGGGGATGGCGGCGGGCTGCAACCTTGTGAAGGTGACCCAGAATTTACCCTCATCACTTCTGCTCATATCCATTGTTCAGAACCTAGTCACATGGTCTATCTTCCATGGGAAGCTGAGAAATGCAGTCTCCAGCTAGAATTCTATTGTCCTTCCCTCAGCAGGATTATGTGATTCTGTTACTAAACGGCAGAGAGAAAAATAAATCTTGGGTGATTATTAGCTGTTTCATTCAATATTCACTTGTTCATCAGAATCTCAGGAATGTTTTTTTCCTGGAGTCTAGAAAACCTGTATTAACAATGACTTGAGTGTTTAAGATATTTACTATTTACTATCAAAGAAGCGGTCAGGAGGAGGTTTAGAACTGATTCTGCAGCCCATTGATGTTTCTTATATTTTCACATCCTCTCCCACATAATCTGGAGAAGGAAACGGCAACTCACTCCAGTGTTCTGGCCTGGAGAATTCCATGGACTGTCTATGGGGTCGCAAAGAGTCGGACACGACTGAGTGACTCTCACTTCACTTCCCACATAATCAGAGAATGCTGCTGCTTCTCCAGTCATCATAAAGCCATATTTGCACATTCAAGGAATAAAAGGAGTACAAGGGAGGCTTACCTCCTCTTTTTTTTTTATTAAAAAGGTAGAAATTCTTGTCCTGAAACCCAAGCAGGTGAAACCCATACATCTTTTTTGATATGACCAGTCTGTGCCCACTTCTCCATTCCACAGTCTGTGAAAACAAAAATCTGACACAACAAAATGATCTTGCCATGACTGATCAGACCAGTGAAACGCCATCCCTTGGCTTTGGGTCGGTGTCCAGTAAGCAAAGAGAGAATCCTGTGAGTGATGAATTCTGGGCCATGGAGTCTGCAGCCCTCAGGCCTGCCCTCCTCAGGCTGCCCCTCTGGGGAGAGGGTATGCCCTCCACAGCTTACCTTCCCCCAGTGTGATGATGCTGACCCACCCTCCCTCAACCTGGACCCTCCACCCTGCAGTCTTCCCCTTCCCCTCCAGCAGCTCCTTCTTGGTCTCCTCTGCTTCCTGCTCCCCCTCTGCTACTCCCAGTGGTCCTGAGGGCTCAGAGCCCCACCCCAAGTCCAACAGCCTAACTGACCCTCATCACCACCTCTGTGCACTAGACCACGAATCTTCCTCAGGTCCTCCCTAGCCTACCAGCAGTCACCTTCTTCCTGGATGAGCCTTGTATATGGATCAGATTACAGCTCTGTCCCATGACCCTGGAATCATCTTCAGGGCCACAGGCAATGTCCCAGCCTGGGCAACTCATCAATGAAGGGCAGTTTGACTTAACACCAGTGACTTGAGGGCTTCCCTCGTGGCTCAGATGGTAAAGAATCTTCCTGCAATGCGGGAGACCTGGATTCAATCCAGGATTCAATTCCTGGGTTGAGAAGATCCCCTGGAGAAGGGAATGGTTACCCACTCCAGTACTTTTGTCTGGAATATGCCATGGACAGAGGAGCCTGGCGGGCTACAGTCCATGGGATTGCAAAGAATTGGACTCGGCTGAGCGACTAACACACACACACACAGACACACAGACACAGACACACACACAGTGATTTGAGCTCTCTGAGTCTTCTTTTCCTCGCCGTAAAATGCAGGCTGTAACTCCCAGATGATAAATAATGTTTGGGGGAATCCTTGGTGAATGCTAATTAATGGTTTATCAAGTCTGGGAGACTTCTGCAGTCACCCTGATCTTTGGTTCACTTGTGGTGGCTCATAAATCATGAATAAAGAAGAGAATGTTTAGATGATTCTGGGATCTGACCTCTGTGTTAGTATCTATAGCAGCAAGACCCTCCTTGCCAAATAGAAGGCACTCTAGCCCTGAGAAGTCAAGGGCTCTGAGGGAGTTAGGGGGCAAGGGGCCACCACACTTTTATCCCCAAGGCTGATCTCTTTGCAGAAGGACACAGGTTTCTCTATGAAACGTTTGGGATCCGGCCGCAGTTCTCCTGGCAGGTGGACTCATTTGGCGCATCTGCCACGACTCCCACCCTGTTTGCCCTGGCGGGCTTCAATGGCCACATCATCTCCCGGATAGACTATGACCTGAAGGAGACCATGCAGCAGGACCAGGTGAGCCATGAGCTGCATGCACTGCTACCAACTCGCCTCTGCTTCTTCCCCCTCTATTCCTTCCTGAATCTCATTGCTGCTGCTAAGTCGCTTCAGTCGTGTCCGACTCTGTGCGACCCCATAGACGGCAGCACACCAGGCTCCCCCATCCCTGGGATTCTCCAGGCAAGAACACTGGAGTGGGTTGCCATTTCCTTCTCCAATGCATGAAAGTGAAAAGTGAAAGTGAAGTCGCTCAGTCGTGTCTGACTCTTAGCGACCCCATGGACTGCGGCCCACCAGGCTCCTCCGTCCATGGGATTTTCCAGGCAAGAGTACTGCCCCTGCTATTCTCCTGAGCATTTGGGATGCTGGCGGCTACACAGGCCATGGGATGTCCCAGGCCCATCTTTGCCCTGCTGTGCCCTCCGGCATGAATGGTTCTCTCCTCCTGCAGATCTAGCCCCTGGCTGAGCTGCAGGACCAGCTCGGATGCCTGCGGCCCTGAGTCCCCTTCCCCCTGCAGCTGGGCTGGTGCTGCCTTCTTTGAGTCTCCAAAGGGACTGGCACAGACCTGCACTCAGTAAACCGTGCTCGATGCAGAGAGGAGGCGGTGGGGGGTTCAGTGTATCTGGGACATAATAACTCTTCTGATGGGTGGGCAGCGAGCATGAGTGAATGTAACACTCAACAACCACCCAGACACTGCCTTTGCCATCTACAAAGTGCCAGGCCTGGTGGGAGCCACCGCCCTCTGGGTTTCCTTTAATCCTCACAGCAGCCTATGATGCAGTTTCTCATTTACTGAGGCTGAATTAAGAAGGTACTAGAAACTGGGGGCTCCCAACAACAGAAAATGTTCACAGGTCTGGAGGCCAGAACTCCAAGACCAACCCTGGACAGGGCCATGCGTCTTCTGACGACGTCAAGGAAGGGTCAGCTCCAGGCTTCTCTCTGCTTCTGGGGGCCTCAGGTGTCCTTGGCCTGGAGGCAGATGACTTCTCCCTGTGTTATCTTCCACTGTGTCTGTCTGGATCCAATTTCTCCTTTTATCCCTACTTGTAATGGATAACTGTCCGCCCTCATGATAATTTTTTCTCAATAACTTCCGTAAAGGCCTTATCTCCAATTAGGTCATATGAGCTAACGGGATTAGGAATTCAGCATGTGTTTTTTGGGGGGACACTATTCAACCCAAAACAGGTAGTGTAAAATTATCCTAGATGGAGAAATTAAGGCCAAAAATGTAAGGATTCCATGCAGATCACTCCGATAATAAAGTTTTGCAGAGCAGTGGTAACGTGGAGTTATCAAAGAGGCTCTGGGCTCCCAGCGGGCTAGAGAAGTAAGATTTTTAGTGACCCCACCAAGCGCCACGCCTTACACTGCACACACTTCCTATAGCAGCTCGATTCAGGTAAGTGTGTGAGCTGGGTGTGATTCCCAGAGATTCGTGTGCAGAAACCAAATCACAGAGGCGTCAGGAACTGTATGGCTCCGAGGTAATTCTCCTGGAAGCAGGATTTTATCCCTGCTTCATAGCCCTGAGCACTTTCTAAGCATCAGAACGTGAAAATGGACCATGCCCTCAATGAGAGGTGATGAGCTCCCCGTGTGGGAGGGATTCAAGCAGATTTAGAAAGAGTATGGCTGGCAGGTTCTGACAGCATGTCCTGCCCTGAGGAGGGGTGGGATGAACGTGCAGGCAGGCACCTTCTGAAGGGCAAATTCCTCCACCCTCTGTGGCTTTAGGAGGTCAGGAGGAATCTTGAGGAGGAGGCAGCAGAGGGAGACGTTGGCCGTGAGCCACTGAGAGGAGGGGGTGCAGGCAGCCATGAGACTCAGGCGGGCTCTGGGGAGGGGAGCCGGGCATCCTGTTGCCCCTGGGCCCTCACTGTTCCCTCTGGGTTTGCAGGAGATGCAGTTCGTGTGGAGAGGATCCAGGTCCCTGCTGGCGCAGCAGGAAATGTTCACACATGTCCTGGATGAGAATGGCTACTGCTCGTGAGCTCTTGCCTTGGGCCAGACCCTGTTCCCAACCCTCTCCCTGAAGCACGTCAGCCCCCACCCTCACGGCCAGCCCTGAGGGGACTCACCGAGCACCCATCTTACAGAAAGAACAACTGAGGTCTAGACACCCACCCGAGGTCCCGCGGTAGCAGCCGTGAGGGCAGCAACATTGGGCTCAGGAGGCAGCTCCAAGGATCCAAGTCATGGGAACAGCCCTCCTGTGGGCTGTCTGGTTGGAAGACCTGGATTCAGTCCCCTTCTGCCCCTTTGAGCCTGTGAGGCTGCAGGCAGTGGGTGAACCCCTCTTTGAAGAGGGGAGATTGTCAGCGGGATGAAGGGCAGCTGGGAGAAGAGACCTGGTGGGAGGAGAGGGACTCACTACCATGCTCTGGGCGCCCTGCAGGGTGACATGCCCGAGATCCCACAGGGCTGAGATGTGGCGACTCTTGTCCACAAGGCTCTCATCTGCCCACCACTTGCCTGTCTGTCCAACTGATGGGAGACAGAGGCCTTGAGCAGGCCTGCCCTCCCAGCAGGGTGTCTCCTCTAACATTCCTCTGCTTCTCAGTAAAGGGTTTTACTGGAATGAAAAAGCTGTCTTCCCAGATCCACCCTGGGATGGAATGTACCCCAACCAGACTGTACCTGTCACCCTGAGCAATATCCAACGCTATGCTAACACCCTGTCCTACAATGTGAGGAAACGAGCCCCCTGGTTTTTGACACCACACATCCTCTGGCCCTGGGTAAGTCGGGGCCCCAGGCCCTGGTTCCCCAACTCTTCCCAAGGACTGCTGTGATAGGTCCACCCTGGACTCTGGTCCACCTCTAACCAGATCAGTCTCCATCCAGGCAGTGGGCCAGGCAGCTGTCCCAGCCCTGGCTCAGGCCTCCTTCCCTGCAGCCCCCGACCCTCGAGTCCTCACCCACTCTGCCAGCTCTTTCCCCTATGATGGATCACCCCAGACTCTCCCATCTGAAATGTAGCCCCTCACCCAGGTGGGCCTCCTACTTCTACCCAGCCGTCTCCTCCTTTTCCCTTTGCAGGGCTGGGGGCCTGAATCCTGGCTGCTTACTCAGCTGCTGTGAGACTTAGGACCCTTAAGCCTCAGTTTTCTCATCTGTAAAATAGGGATGATGACAAGACCTGCTTCGTAGGTTCAATTTGAGGTCAAGGGCCAAAAGTATGCCCAGGAGACAGTGCCCAACCCTACTTCCTCATTGTTGTCACAGCTAAACTTTATGGAGCACCTACTGAGAGAGGTGCTCAGTTGGTAAAGAATCTGCCTGCAATGCAGGAGACCGTGGTTCGATTCCTGGGTTGGGAAGATCCACTGGAGAAGGGATAGGCTACCCACTCCAGTATTCTTGGGCTTCGCTTGTGACTCAGATGGTAAAGAATCCACTTGCAATGTGGGAGACCTGGGTTGGATCCCTGGGTTGGGAAGATCCCCTGGAGAGGGGAGCAGACACCCACTCCAGTATTCTGGCCTGGAGAATTCCATGGACAGTATACTCCATGGGGTCGCAAAGAGTTGGACACGACTGAGTGACTTTCAGTTTCACTTTCACTTACTGTGCCCCAAGCACTGTTCTATGGGATACACTTGTCTTACACATTTAATCTGCCGCACTGGGCCTAGGGGGCAGGCAGCATGGTATCCCATTTGCCGATGAGGGAACTGAGAGTCAGAGAGGTTAAGAAATCTCTCTAAGGCCACAGAGCTACTTAGCAGGGCAGTTGGGAAGGTGAAATTTGTGTTCAGACTCAATCAGATAAGTCCCACAGCCTGCTTTTTAGCATTTGACTACCATTTTAAGTGCTATTTACTTTCTTTGCTATTTTTATTTAGTACATTTTTATATACGTGCATATATTAGTAAAAAACTTTTAACAAACAAAATTCTATACATTATATCAATAGGCCAATTGGTATGACAAAGTCAAAATATATAAATACATATGACTTTAGCTGCAGCTTGAAGCATAACTGAAAATATCTGCAGGAAGTAAAGAAACAGAATAATGAAATATTTACTTTCTCAACAATTCAAAATAGAATTTGAGGTTTACAAAAGGAAAATAAAAACATCTGCCTAAAATAAAGGGCTTCCCTGGGGGTGCTAATGGTTAAGAACCTGCCTGCCAATGCAGGAAATGTAAGAGACATGGGTTTGATCCCTAGGTTGGGAAGATCCCCTGGAGGAAGGCTCAGCAAACCCACTCCAGTATTCTTCCCTGGAGAATCCCATGGACAGAGGAGCCTGGTGGGCTACAGTCCATAGGGTTGCAGAGTTGGACATGAATTGACTTTGCACGCATGCACACCTAAAATAACTTGGGTCCAGATTGCAAGATTTTATATCATTGTGTGTTCTCCTATACCCAATCGATTATGAAGACTGTCAAATTGGGGTCCTATCAGATCAGATCAGTCGCTCAGTCGTGTCCAACTCTTTGCGATCCCATGAATCGCAGCACGCCAGGCCTCCCTGTCCATCACCAACTCCCGGAGTTCACCCAGACTCACGTCCATCGAGTCAGTGATGCCATCCAGCCATCTCATCCTCTGTCGTCCCCTTCTCCTCCTGCCCCCAATCCCTCCCAGCATCAGAGTCTTTTCCAATGAGTCAACTCTTCGCATGAGGTGGCCAAAGTACTGGAGTTTCAGCTTTAGCATCATTCCTTCCAAAGAAATCCCAGGGCTGATCTCCTTTAGAATGGACTGGTTGGATCTCCTTGCAGTCCAAGGGACTCTCAAGAGTCTTCTCCAACACCACAGTTCAAAAGCATCAATTCTTCGGCTCTCAGCCTTCTTCACAGTCCAACTCTCACATCCATACATGACCACAGGAAAAACCATAGCCTTGACTAGACGAACCTTTGTTGGCAAAGTAATGTCTCTGCTTTTGAATATGCTATCTAGGTTGGTAGGTTTTATAAATCTAGGCTTGCCTCAGCAACATGTTACTCCAATACTTCCTTGTGGAGATGGCTCTGAGCACCCCTGGAACAACCTTGCATGTCCAGTCATGAGCGTCTCTGCCCTCTGACCAAAGCCTTTGACTGGATCCAGGCAGGATCTCTGGGGCTGCTTGGCCCTGTCTCAGGGGTCTGTCTACCTGTGACAGGGAAGTTAAGTTGTTTATCATGTTGTCCACCCTCATCAGTTTTTGTGGTGAGCTCATAACAAAATTCAGAAGAAAGATGACACATATAGATCTCGTGAATTTATCTCTTTAGCCAGCTTGAGGGAGGGCACAGCAACCCACTCCAGTATTCTTGCTTGGAGAATCCCATGGACAGAGGAGCCTTGGGGGCTACAGTCCACAGGGTCTCAGAGAGTCAGACGCGACTGCCAGGCTCCTTTGTCCATGGAATTCTCCAGGCAGAGATATCAGAGTGGGTTGCCATTCCCTTCTCCAGGGGATCTTCCTGGCCCAGGGATAGAACCCAGGTCTCCTGTATTGCAGGCAGATTGTTTACTGTCTGAGCCCCAGGGTAGCCATCCTGAGAACCAATAAACTCTGATGGTCTCTTCACACTGGCCACTTCTAGGACTAATTTTGCCTGGGCTCACCTGTCAACGCCTAAAGAGAACTTTCTTTGCTCCTATTTCCTTGTGCCCATTAGAGTTGGACAGAGGTCTCCTCTGCAAAACTTCTTTGAGCCAGGAGCTACAAACTTTAATGTATGGAATCAGAGATGATAGATATTAGATTGAGTCTAAGATTTGAGATACACATGCAATGCATTTGAACAACTGTATGCATTGCATAATTTCATCTCAAAGTAAGACTTTGCCTCCTGTGAGCCCTGCCTCTTACATACATTCTCACTATAATTACATTTTATGTCAAACTTCAACAATGATAATTTAGAATACTGTGACTCTTAGGGGGAACTTTTTTATACTGCTGCTTTCTCTTAAGCATCTGCCTATGATGCAGGAGACCCAGGTTCGATCCCTGGGTCTGGAAGATCCCCTGGAGAAGGAAATGGCAACCCACTCCAGTACTCTTGCTTGGAAAATCCCATGGATGGAGGAGCATGGTAGACTACAGTCCATGGGGTCTCAAAGAGTCAGATACGACTGAGTGACTTCACTTTCTTTCTTTCTTTCTTTTTTCTTTTCTTACTGAGATATAATTAACATATAACATAATTTTAGTTCCAAATGATTCCACACATGTAAATATTGCAAAATGACTGCAATAGATCTAGTTAACATCTGTCACCACACGTAAGTATAAAATATTTCTTTGTAATGAGAAGGTTAATATCTACTCTTTTCGCAACTTTCAGAAAGAGAACACAGCATTATTAGCGACAGTCACCATGCTATACGCTTATCCCCATGACTCATTTATTTTGCTTCTGGAAGTCTGTACCTTTTGACCCGCATCATGCATTTCCCTCACCCTCCAGCCCTCACTCCTGGCGTTCACCAGTTTATCTCTGTACATGAGCTTATTTTTCATGTTATTTTTTAAAAATTCACATATAAATGACGTCATGTGGCATTCATCTTCCTCTCTTTGAGCTCTTTCACTTAGCACAACGCCCTCAAGTTCCAATCCATGTTGTTGGGAATGGAAGGATTTCCTTGTGTGTGTGTTTTTTTTTAATGGCTGAATAACCATTCATTCTGGATTCATCACTTGTAACAGATTTTGTCTTTAGGGTTTTTATACATATAATATCATTACATCTGCCAAAAGTTTTACTTCCTCTGTTCCAATTTGGATGCCTTTTTTCCCCTTGCCTAATTGCCATGGCAAGGATTTCCAATAATATGTTAGATAAAAGTGATAACAGTGAACATCTGTGACTTTTTCCTGATCTTAGAAGAAAGCCGTTTTATATATCATTCTGTATATATATCACATTTTCTTTATCTGTTCCTCTCTTTATGGACACTTAGAAGAGAAGTGAAGTGAAGTGAAGTGAAGTATAAGTGACTCAGTCATGTCCAACTCTTTGCAACCCCAAGAACTATTCAGTCCTTGGAATTCTCTAGGCCAGAATACTAGAGTGGGTAGCCTTTCCCTTCTCCAGGGAATCTTCCCAACCCAGGGATCAAACCTAGGTCTCCGGCATTGCAGGTGGATTCTTTACCAGCTGAGTCACAAGGGAAGCCCAAGAATACTGGAATGGGTAGCCTATCCCTTCTCCAGTGGATCTTCCCGACCCAGGAATCGAACTGGGGTCTCCTGCATTGCAGGGGATTGTTTACCAACTGAGCTATCAGGGAAGCCCTGATGGACACTTAGGTGATTTCATATCTTGGCTATTTTAAATAATGTTGCAATGAACATGGTGGTGCAGATATCTTTAGTAATTTTGTTTTCTTCGGATAAATATCCAGATGCTCTCATATGTAGCTCTACTTTAAATTTTTTGAGGAACTGCCAGTCTGTTTTCCACAGTGGCTTCACCCCACCAGCTGATCCTCCCACCAACAGTGTAAGAGGGTTCCCCTTTCTCCTCACCCTCACCAGCACTTGTTGCTTCTTCTATGTGACAGGAAACCCATTCTGACAGGTGTGAGGTGTGTCTCCTTGTGGTTTTGATTTGCATGTCCCTGACGATCAGTGATGTTGAGCATTTTTCCGTGTGTCTATTGGCCATCTGTATGTCTTTTTTGGGAAAATATCTATTCAGGTCTTTGGTTCAATTTTTAATCAGTTGTTGTTACTGAGTTGTATGAGTTCCTTATATAATTGGGGTATTAATCTTTTATCTGATATATAATTTGCAAATATTTTCCCCTGTTTGGTAGGTTGTCCTTTCATTTTCTTGAAGTTTCCTATGCTGCACAAAAACTCTTTAGTTTGATGTCATTCAACTTATTCATTATTTCTTCTGTTTCCCTTGCTTTTGGTGTCAAATACAAAAGAGAAATATCATCAAAATGAAACCCAGCAGGACCCTTCTCAGGGACAGACTCCCACACCCTCCCTGTCCCTCACTTCTTGTTTGTAGAAAAGCTTTATCTTCCTAGATCTTCCCTGAGTTCCCAGGAGCAAATTCAGTCAAAGAAAAGAGAAAATGAAGAGACAAAGGAATGCAGTAACAAAAGGAAGTAAGACTAGCTTAGGACCTGCAGATCCTCCAAGGACTACGGGCACTATCGAGAGCCATGTACTTGCGTCGTTCTGCAGACACAAAAACCCGCACTAGGTGAAGGAAGTTGACTGTGTGCTGACCACCAGTATGTAGACCTCAGGTTAACTGGAGCCAGAAATACCATAACACCACCAACCAAGAAAAAGAAATTCCATGAGCTAATAACGCATGCTACAACCCTCACATCTAATGTTGCCTTTGAAAACTCTCCTTTGAAAGCCATTTGGGAGTTTGGATTGTTTGAGCATGAGCTGCCATTCTCCTTTCTTGGTGCACTGCAAATATACTCTCTATCCATAGATACATAGGTAGATAGATATAGATATGTATGTATACATATATATATATATATGTATATATACATTGACCAAACCCAGTTATCAGTAGTTTGGCTTTGCTTAGCACGGCATGAGTGAACTGGAGTTTGGTCCAGCAACAAAGACCTCAGCAAGGAGATTACCACCTATGTTTTCTTCTAGGAGTTTCATAGTTTCAAGTTTTGTGTTCAATTCTTTAATCCGTTTTGAGTTAGTTCTTGTGCATGGTGTTAGACAGTGGTCCAGTTTCATTCTTTCACATGGCATCCAGTTTTCCCAACATCATTTATTGTAGAGACTCTCCTTTCCTCATTTTATATTCTTGGCTCTTTTGCCATAAAATAGTTGATCATATATGCCTGGGCTTATTTCTGAGCACTCTGCTCTCTTCCATTGATCTACATGTCTCTTTTCATTCCAGTACCAGACTTTTTTGATTACTGTAGCTTTGGAGTACAGTTTGAAAATAGGGCAGGTGATTTCTCCAGTTTCATCCTTCTTTCTCAAAATTTCCTTTGATGTTCAGGGTCTTATGTGGTTCCACACAAATATTAGGATAGTTTGTTCTGTGTCTGTGATGAACATCATTGGGATTTTCATAGGGAGTGCATTGAAACTGTGTATTACTTTGTGTAATACAGGTATTTTAACAATATAAATTCTTTCAGTTGTGAACAGAAAATATCATTCCATTTATCTGTGTCTTCTTAAATTTCAATCATCAATGTCTTATAGTTTTCAGTGTACAGATATTTCACCTACTTGGTCAAATTTATTCCTAGGTATTTTAATCAGTCTGATGCAAAGTGGAATTGTTTCCTTGTTTCTTTCTGAGAGTCTGTTATTAGCGCACAGAAACACTAATAGGCAAGTGATTTTTGTATATTGATTTTGTACCTTGTATCTTTACTGGATTTATTACTGGTAACAGATTTTGTCTTTAGGGTTTTTATACATATATCATTACATCTGCCAAAAGTTTTACTTCTTCTGTTCCAATTTGGATGCCTTTTTTTCCCTTGCCTAATTGCCATGGCAAGGATTTCCAATAATATGTTAGATAAAAGTGATAAGAGTGAACATCTGTGACTTTTTCCTGGTCTTAGAAGAAAGGCTTTAAAAAATGTATTTATATTAACTGGAGGATAATTCCTTTACAATATTGTGATGGTATCTGCCATATACCAACATGAATTGGCCATAGGCATACATGTGTCCCCTCCTTCCTGAATTCCCCTCCTTATTCCCTCCCACCCCATCCCTCAGGTTGTTACAGAGCACAGGCTTTGAGTTCCCTGTGTCATACATCAAACTCCCACTGGCTATCACAGAAGAAAAGCTTTTAGCTTTTCATCAATGTGCATGATGTTAGCTGTGAGCTTGTCACATATGGCCTTTTTTAAGTTGAGGCATGTTCCTTCCCTATCCACTTTGTTGAGCTTTATCATAATAGGATGTTGAATTTCGTCAAATGCTTTTTATGCGTCTCTTGAGTTGAATGTGTGATTCTTTCATTTTCTCAGTGTGGTGTGCAACATTGATTTGTGGATGTTGAACTATACTTGGATCCCTGCAATAAACCCCATGGTGTAGTGTTTTTTGCATGCATTACTGACTTTGGCTTGCTAACGCTTTTTTTTTTTTTTTTTTTTGAGGATATTTTCACCTATGTTCATCGAGAATATCAACCTGTACATTCTTTTCTGCAGGATTCTTTTTTTGTTTGTTTGTTTGCTGTTAGGGTAATGTTGGCCTCACAGAATAAGGTTGGAAACAATCCCTCCTCTTTCATTTTTTGGAAGAGTTTGAGCAGCACTGGTATTATTTTCTCTTAAATTTTTGGTAGAAATCACCAATGAAACTGACTGTTTCTGAACTTGTTTGTTGGGATGTTTTTTGACTTTGACTCAATTTTGTAACTGGTAATCAGTCTGTTCAGATTTCCTACTTATTCATGAGTCAGTCTTGGTAGATATATAGGAATTTACCAACTTAATTAAATTTTGACAACCTTTTTAAAGATGAAATTAATGGCAATAAACATGAGCAACCTATTATCATTGTTATTTATACTTAGTATGTTGTTACTATTAATGACATTAATAAGTAGTAATACTGATGGAGTCTAACAAATGTTCAGGGAGTGAAATCAGTTAGAAAGAGGAAGACTGCATGATCTCACTTATATGTGAATTCTTGAAAAAAACAAACTTATAGAAAAAAGAGGTGATTCGTGGTTTCCAGAGGTGAGGTTAAGGTGAAGAAGAGTTGGGGAAAGGTGCTGGAAAAGTACAAATATCCAGCTATATGATAAACCAGTACTAGGGGTGTACGTTATAACATGATAAAGAGAGTGGGAGAGAGAAGGAAACAGTCAGGGCATTGAGCTTGCCAGCTGACTTGGAAGGTTATTGGCCCCCATGGGGAGTAGGAGGGTGTTTTTGGGGGGTTGAAGGGGAATTCACCCTGTTAAGTTTGGGCTCTGCTCCCAGAAATGCAAGGCGCTGCTTCTGTTCCCTGGCCTGCAGGGGTGCGACAGGCAGTTCTTCAATGCCTCGGTGCAGTTTGCCAACATGGACTATCTAATGGGCTACATCAACAAGCATGTATCCCAGTTTGGTGTCCTGATGGTGTACGCCACGCTGAGCGAATACTTCCAAACTCTGCACTCTGAACATGAGCCAGTGCAGGTCCGAGACCACCGTGACTTCCTGCCGTATTCTTCAGGTATGAGCCTCTGGGGGTAGAGGTGGTGATCCAGGGAGTTAAAATGTCTCCAAACGCAGTGTCTGCTCAGCCCTGAGCTTGGAGCCTACTAGGGGGACTGGGGGAGATATGGGCGCTGCTCGCACCTACCTGACCCACCAAGGTACACAGCCTGGTCCCAGCACGTTGAACCTCTCACCAGGGTCCACACTCAGCAGGTTCCTGTCTCTATGCCCTTCACTACAGTGCTCCCTGTGGGAGTGCTCTCCTCCCACCCTCTCTTCCTGGAAAGTCCTCATTGCCTTGTAGAGTCACCTCCTCCAGGAAGCCTTCCTGACTTTAAGGCTAGATCCCTTGGCCCCTCTTTGCCCCCAGGGCCCCGGTTTTCACTGATTACCACATAGTCCTTATTGGGGAACCTCGTCTTCCTCAAGCCTGTGTCCTGGAGTCTGGGATGGTTTTGGTCTAAGGGGTGAAAGGTCTTGGCGTGAGCCTTCTGCCTGGATACATGCATACCCTGGGATCTGTCCTCTGTCAGGAAGATAAGGATGTTAGTGGTGCTTAGTGCATCAAAGGTAAAAATGAAGTGAGAAGGAGGAGAGCCCTTAGCCTAGTGCCTGACCCAAAGAGAGGGCACAGCAGATGTTGCCGTTAATAGTTTATGATAGCATCTCAGTCACGTGGGGTAAGGTCCCGCTTGTGACATGATCCGGGCAGTCCCTCCTAAGGAATCTTAGTTCAGGGCCAGCCCAGAATCAGCACCACTCTCAGGCCCAACCCCACTGTCCCCTATGCTGAGCTCCTTGCAGACTCGGCTCCCCTATCTGCAAGCCAGGAAGGACTTTTCCACACACAGCCTCCCACTGACAGCGGGTGAGGCAGAACCACCCTCCATGCCCCAGCCCAGGGCCTGATCAGGATATCAGTAGGGAATGTTTTTGGCCAAATGGTCGAATCCTCTGCAACCTTGATTGCATAAAACCCCGGAGTCTTTCAAGGAGCCTTGTCCTCCTGCTCCGTCTTTGCACAGAATGAGAAACCAAGAGGCTGAAGAAGGTATCAAGGTTGGAAAGGACCCAGGTCCCCATGAGCCAGGACATCCCAGGGACAAGAAATCAGGCCCTGCCTCCAGCCAGCTTTGCCCAGCCCCAGGTCCATGCTGGGATCACTCAGCTGGAGAGGTCCTCATTATCAATGAAGTGGGTTCCCGGAGGACCGAACCCACATGGCAGTTCAACTGTAAATACTTCTCTTCTCATTTCCTTCCCTTGCAAAGAGACACCAGGACGGGTCCCCACTGAGAGGGGTTGGTTTCAGTCTGGGCACTGCCCTGATTCCCCCAGACCTGAGTTGGTCGTACCTCTTGGGCTTTGGCCTCTCATCTAAGTGGTGAGAAGGGGAAGCTGTTTAGCTCTCAAGACACCTCCTGGGAACCTATGATTAGGGGAGGACTGGCTTCTCCTCCCCTAATGGGAAGTGGGAGGGGCTACATGGATGTGGGCGGGGCTCCAGCCGTGGATACCTCTATGTAGGCCTGGTACACTTGAGGTGGGAGGGGATACAAGGATGTATGTGGGGTTATGTTGAGGCTGGGGTAGGGGGCGAGAGGGGAGGAATTCTGTATGGAAGTGGCTGCATCGTGGTGAAAAGGACACAGATAAGTCCCGTGGGTGTGTGGAGTGGGCGTGGCTACATTGGTGATTCCTGGAGGAGGTGCCATTTAATCAGAGACTGGACATCAGAGAGGAGGCTTGGGTCCTGATTGGAGGACAGTGGGATCTTGACAGCCTTGGCGGGTTGGTGCTGAGCTTAGAGCTGAGGCTGTGGAGGGGCTGTGCCTGACCTGTCCACACTCAGCGTCCGGGAGGCCCTGTGTGGAGGACCCTTGCATCTGGCCCCACAGCTGCGATCCTTCCCCAGGCCACATGGCTACCCCTCCTGGTCTGAGCCAGGTCCTTTGAGGGAAGAACAGGGAATGGGAGCACAGCCCAGCCTGGGGAGGAGGCAGGAAGCAGAAATAATAGGGAACAGTGAGCCACCTGCTGAGACACAGCCTGTCCCCAAGGCACTCAGCCTTTGTCCTTCCCCCACCACCCTTGTCCTCTCAGTCCAGGGTCAGGACAGTAGTTCCTGGACTCTCTCATCCCTCTCATCCCTCCCTGCAGGCAGCCAGAGGGACCCCACTGAAATGCAGGCTTCTCCAGGATCCTGACACACAGGGGCTGCCAGCACTCCAGGCCCCTCCCCTCTGGGTCCTATCCTCCTGGCCCTCATCCCACTCCCTCCTCCCCTGAAGTCCTCCAAGACCTTTGCTCACAGGCTTTCCCAGGGTCCCACGCTCACTGGGCTGTCTTGTCCCCATCACAGTCCTTCAGTACCCAGGCCTCTCCAGGCTTGGCCCAGCCCAGCCTGACCTTGCCACCTGCTTAGCTCCTCAAGGGCTCCTGGGCAGTTGCTTGCCTGGTTGGAGCAGGAGCCCTGATATCACCCCCAACCCAGGTTGCCTCCCCAGGTAACCTGGTAGGAGTCTACCCTTCACTAACACCATCTTCCTCTGTCTTCCAGGATTGAGGCTTAGGGGGCTCCAGGACATCCTAGCCACTACTGGCCTTTTTCTCCTAGATATGTTTCATTCCTGGACCGGGTTCTACGCCTCCCGAAGTGGGCTCAAGGGGCTGGCGCGGCGAGCCAGTGCTCTGCTCTACGCCGGGGAGTCCATGTTCACACGCTTCATGTTGGCTCCACACCGGTTCCTGGACCGGGCCTGGGGCCTGCAGCAGCTCCAGAAGCTCCGCTGGGCGGTCTCTGAGGTAACACCACACCTCTCAGTGGCAGGAACAGGATGGGACCCTCCTGGGTGTGTGCTTCCCCCTCCCTAGGCCGCCAGATCCTCCCAGTCCCCGGTCACTACAGGTCCACTTGACAGATGAGAACACTGAGGTCACCTTGGGTCCCAGGACCTGTGCATGATGAAGCTGCATCAAGGCTAGGTCCCCAGACTTCCACCTGTGGCTTCAGTGAGCTTTAGAACCAGGTTCACTCAGAGGGTAAAGGGCAAAGTGGAGCAGTATTGGTGCCCAACCGTCCTGTGCAGGTTCAAATCTCAGTTGAGCTGTGTGGCCTCAGGCAAGTGACTTTCCCTCTCTGAGCCTGATTCTCTCCCTGGATAATCAGAAGCCCCTGTCCACCTAGACAGGTGGCAGGCAGTTGAATATGATGATACATATAAACTGCTGATCTCAGTGGCTGCCACAAAAGAAGATGTCCACAAATTTCCATCTCCACTTGTCCCCCACCATACTGATGAGAACCAAGAAGTGCTAAAACTTGTCTCCAGTCAGAAATGTGCCACACTGGCCATGACATTCATAAAGAGAACTATTGGCAAGACTAGTCATTGTGTATGTGGGAGTGGGGTGGGTGGGGAAACGGATTGACTTTCCAACCATCAGAGCGGGGACAAACGTGGCTTCACCCCATGGAGATGGAGACTCAACTCTCTTCTGTGAGGAAGAGGTAATATTGCCCCTGTAGGATGCAGATGAGTGTCAAGGTCACGTACAGAGCATGTCTGGAGCAGGTTAGAAACTTATGGGATGACTGGGCCATGGAGGTGAAGCTGGGGAGTTCAGCTCAGTTCAGTCGCTTAGTCATGTCCAACTCTTTGCGACCCCATGGACTGCAGCATGCCGGCCTCCCTGTCCATCACCAACTCCTGGAGCCTACTCAAACTTATGTCCATCAAGTAGGTGATGCCATCTAACCATCTCATCCTCTGTCACCCCCTTCTCCTCCTCCTTCAATCTTTCCCAGCATCACGGTCTCGTCTAATGAATCAGTTCTTCGCATCGGATAGCCAAAGTATTGGAGTTTCAGCTTCAGCATCAGTTATTCCAATGAATATTCAGGACTGATTTCCTTTAGGATGGGCTGGTTGGAACTCCTTGCCGTCCAAGGGACTCTCAAGAGTCTTCTCCAACACCACAGTTCAAAAGCATCAATTCTTCTGCGCTCAGCTTTCTTTATAGTCCAACTATCACATCCATACATGACTACTGGAAAAACCATAGCTTTGACTAGATGAACCTTTGTTGGCAAAGTAATGTCTCTGGTTTTTAATATGCTGTCTAGGTTGGTCATAGCTTTTCTTCTAAGGAGAAAGTGTCTTTTAATTTCATGGCTGCAATCACCATCTGCAGTGATTTTGGAGCCCCGCAAAATAAAGTCTGTCACTATTTCCCCATCTATTTGCCATGAAGTAATGGGACCGGATGCCATGATCTTAGTTTTCTAAATGTTAAGTTTTAAGCCAACGTTTTCACTCTCCTCTTTCACTTTCATCAAGAGGCTTTTTAGTTCCTCTTCTCTTTCTGCCATTGGGGTGGTGTCATCTGCATATCTGAGGTTATTGATATTTCTCCTGGCAATCTTGATTCCAGCTTGTGCTTCATCCAGTCCAGCATTTCTCATGATGTACTCTGCATATAAGTTAAATAAGCAGGGTGACTATATACAGCTTTGACATACTCCTTTCCCGATTTGGAAGCAGTCTGTTGTTCCATGTCCAGTTCTAACTGTTGCTTCTTGACCTGCATACAGATGTCTTGGGAGGCAGATAAGGTGGTCTGGTATTCCCATCTCTTTAAAAATTTTACACAGTTTGTTGTAATCCACAAAATCAAAGGCTTTGGCAGTGTCAATAAAGAAGAAATAGATGTTTTTCTGAAACTCTCTCACTTTTTTCTATGATCCAACAGATGTTGGCAATTTGATCTCTGGTTCCTCTTCCAAATCCAGCTTGAACATCTGGAAGTTCACTTGTTCACATACTGTTGAAGCCTGTTTTGGAGAATTTTGAGCATTACTTTACTAGTGTGTGAGATGAGTATAATTGTGCAGTAGTTTGAGCATTCTTTGGCATTGCCTTTCTTTGGGAGTGGAATGAAAACTGACCTTTTCCAGTCCTGTGGCCACTGCTGAGTTTTCCAAATTTGCTGGCATCTTGAATGCAGCACTTTCACAGCATCATCTTTTAGTTTTTGAATGAGCTCAACTGGAAGGAATTCCATCACCTCCACTAGCTTTTTTCATAGTGATGCTTCCTAAGGCCCACTTAACTTCACATTCCAGGATGTCTGGCTCTAGGTGAGTGATCACACCATCGTGATTATCTGGGTCATGAAGATCTTTTTTGTACAGTTCTTCTGTGTATTCTTGCCACTTCTTCTTAATATCTTCTGCTTCTGTTAGGTCCATACCATTTCTGTCCTTTATTGTGCCCAAATTTGCATGAAATGCTCCCTTGGTATCTCTAATTTTCTTGAGGACCCCATGAACAGTATGAAAAGACAAAAAGATAGGACACTGAAAGATGAACTCCCAAGGTCGGTAGGTGCCCAATATGCTACTGAAGATCAGTGGAGAAATAACCCAGAAAGAATGAAGAGATGGAGCCAAAGCAAAAACAACACCCAGCTGTGGATGTGACTGGTGATGGAAGTAAAGTCTGATGCTAAGGAACAATATTTCATAGGAACCTGTAATATTAGTTTCATGAATCAAGGTAAATTCTCCTGTTTGACAGGAGATGGCAAGAGTGAACATTGACATTTTAGGAATCAGCGAACTAAGATGGACTGGAATGGGTGAATTTAACTCAGATGACCATTATGTCTACTACTGTGGGCAAGAATCCTTTAGAAGAAATGGAGTAGCCATCATAGTCAACAAAAGAGTCCGAAATGCAGTACTTGGATGCAATCTCAAAAACAACAGAATGATCTCTGTTCGTTTCCAAGGCAAACCATTTAATATCACAGTAATCCAAGTCTATGCCCTAACCAGTAATGCTGAAGAAGCTGAAGTTGAACAGTTCTATGAAGACCTACAAGACCTTCTAGAACTAACACCCCAAAAAGATGTCCTTTTCATTATAGGGAGAGGACTGGAATGCAAAAGTAGGAAGTCAAGAAACACCTGGAGTAACAGGCAAATTTGGCCTTGGAATATGGAATGAAGCAGGGCAAAGGCTAATAGAGTTTTGCCAAAAGAACACACTGGTCATAGCAAACACCCTCTTCCAACAACACAAGAGAAGACTCTACACATGGACATCACAAGATGGTCAATACTGAAATCAGATTGATTGTATTCTTTGCAGCCAAAGATGGAGAAGCTCTATACAATCAGCAAAAACAAGACCAGGAGCTGACTGTGGCTCAGATCATGAACTCCTTATTGCCAAATTGAGACTTAAATTTAAGAAAGTAGGGAAAACCACTAGACCATTCAGGTATGACCTAAATCAAATTCCTTATGATTATACAGTGGAAGTGACAAATAGATTCAAGGGATTAGATCTGATAGACAGAGCGCCTGAAGAACTATGGACAGAGGTTCATGACATTGTACAGGAGGCAGTGATCAAGACCATCCCCAAGAGAAGAAATGCAAAAAGGCAAAATGGTTGTCTGAGGAGGCCTTACAAATACCTATGAAAAGAAGATAAACGAAAGGCAAAGGAGAAAAGAAAAGATATACCCATTTGAATGCAGAGTTCCAAAGAATAGCAGGGAGAGATAAGAAAGCCTTCCTCAGGGATCAAGCTGGGGAGGGTGCCTCTGAAAGTCTGTTTTCTGTCCCAGGTCAGGGAGTCAGGTATAGGTTTTCACAAGGTCTTCAAAGTTGGGCAAGTCCATCAGCCTCTCTGACCTCAGTTTCCCCTTCTGTAAAGTGGGGGGAACCCCCACCTTCTCCACTAGCACCTGCTAAGAGGGAAAGAGAGCCCATGCCCAGTGGACCCCAGGAGGGCAGGTGCTGAGCAGGAGCAGGTCCTGACCGCACTCTTGTCCTGCTCGGGGTGGGGACACAGGTCCAGCACCACGAAGCCATCACCGGGGCTCACACCCCCAAGGTGAGTGACATGTTTGTGGGGCGCCTGAACAACGGGATGCATGGGGTGCAGAAACTGATGTCCGCCATCGTCCAGGACAGGTTCCCAGCCCACACAGGTAAGCAAGGCCCTTGCTGGGAGCCCCTGCAGTCTGGCAGAGTCTAGGCCCCTTTCTGAGAAGAGAGCTTCTGGGACCAGGGAGGGGGCCTGATCCCCTGAGCTTCAGACTCTGAGTCTCCATCCAGATGAGTCACCAGGCCTTGTGCAGGTGATTCTACCTCTCTGGACCTCAGTGTACTCACCAGGAAATTGGGCTGACAGGGAGAGATGGGTGAGGAGTACATGGACCCTCAGCTTCTGGAGGGACACCCCCACCCCACATTTGGGAACCGGGACAGCGCCATGAACAGAGTGTGGCTGCATGTCTGAGGTCCCGTGTCTGTCTGTCCCTCTCCCTGGAGTCTGCAGGGTTGGTCTCACCTGCCTCAGTTTCCCTTGTTCCAAGGGGCACCCAGGTGTGTGGAGTGTCTCACACGGCAGCAAGTAAACCTCTTGTGTGTGTGCAGGCCTTGAGCCTGGGGGATACGTTGCTGTGATCTACAACCCCCTGGCCTGGACAGTCACCACCATCGTCACCCTGACTGTGGACTTCCCCAAGGTCAGCGTCACAGATGAGTCAGGCCACCCCGTGCCTGCACAGGTATGGGCAGTAATCCTGCCTCGGTTGCACTCGCAATTGCTGTCTCTGTTCTAGGCAGGGACCCCTGAGAAGTGAGGGCCATTTTAGTGAGCAATGACAACCCCACTATGAGGACATTGTCCTCAGGGTCAGTGGGATCCACCCAGGGCACTGATCCTAGGCTTTGGCATCTGATTTGGCCTGAAATCCCTTCTACCATCCCCAACCTGGGAGGTCTCCTGGTGTGGGCTGCATGGGTGACATCTGCCCATATAAGGCTATATACAATATTATAAGGGCTTCCCTCGTGGCTCATATGGTAAAGAATGTGCTTTCTGTGCTGGAGACATGGGTTTGATTCCCCCTGGGTCAGGAAGATCCCCTGGAGAAGGAAATGGCAACCCACTCCAGCATTCTTGCCTGGAAAATCCCATGGACAGAGGAAGCTGGTGGGCTACAGTCAGACACAACTGAGCAACTAACACTTTCACTTTTGTAATATTATCAAAATTCCCACTTTGTATAGGAAAATCCATGCAGAGTCTTACAAGCTGGTCTTTATGGAAGTGCTTTGTTAGGGGCTGGGGGCAAATTCCTGTCTTGGCAACACCCGCATCCAGTATGAGTGGGTGGTCCCGCCCCACCTCCTCCCAAGACCTGGAACTGGATGTGGTCCCAGACAACACCCTACTTGTCACCCAGCTGACTCTTCCTTGGGGAGGTGGAGAAGGTTCTGCCATCAGCAACCTTTCAGCAAACACTCCTGAACGCCCACTCTGGGCCCCTGGACACTGGAGGCCCCATGGATTCAGGAATCAGACACAGAACTGGACAGTTAAGGCATGGAGTGAGGACCTAGCAGTCCAGGCAGTAGTCCTTAACTGAGACCGAGAGGAAGGGTTCCTCTGACATTGATGGGTGTTGGTTTGAGCAGACTGAACACATAACATCCCCCTCCCCAACAAAAAGCGATACCCACTAAGAGTAAACGCTCTTAAAGATGATTGAACACCTACTGTGTGTCAGGCCTTAATCTAGGTGCTGGAGAAAATTACCAAGCCAACAAAAGTCCGTGCCCCCTGGGGGCTCATATTCTAGCAGGGGGATCCAGACAGGAACAAAATAAGAAGGCAGAGAATGTGGCCCAGGATAACTGTAGTGGAGAAAAAGCTTCAGGACACGTTTGGGGGTATGGGTGGGGCAAGATGCCTGCTTTTGTTCACAGAAAGGCCGAATTGGAGGGTCTATTACTGACCAGGGTGAATGTGTTAGTTGCTCAGTTGTGTCTGACTCTTTGCGAGTCCATGGACTTCAGCCTGCCAGGATCCTCTAGCCATGGGGTTCTCCAGGCAAGAATACTGGAGTGGGTTGTCATTTCCTTCTCCAGGGGAATCTTCCTGACCCAGGGATTGAACCCAGGTCTCCAACATTGCAGGCAGATTCTTTACCATCTGAGCCACCAAGGAAGCCCCACTGACCAGGGTACTTGACATTTTTAATTAAAAGAAGTTGATCAGAGGCCAGACCAAGAAATTCAGGCAAGATTTATTGGGGCCCCTGCGGCAGCATGGAGGCAGGGCGAAAACAAACAACAGCTTCCCTTGCTTGCTTGTTCTCCAAAAGGGGAGCTGGCTCTTTCTATGGGGTGAGGGTAGGGGTGTGCTCAGGAGTTGGGTCGGAGGGGTGGCTGAGGTGTTTGTCCACCCCTTAGGTGGTGGTGTGTGCAGGGCCCATGTTTTTGCTCTGACCCCTGCTTTCCCTCCAGACTTTTTTTTCTTTAAAAGTGACAGTTAAGTTTTTTGGGGTTTTTTTGTATCTTTTGTCCAGAATTTGCCCCCAGCTGGGCATGTACGTGGTTATTTTTGGTCCCGTACAATTTCTTTGTGTTTTGTTGCTAGAGGAGAAGTGTGTCCAAGCATTGCAGAATTGCAGCAAGGAGGCCCAGGTCCCAGTCCATCTATAAGGAGCCACATAAATTTGCTAATAGCCCCCACCACAAAACCCCCATCAGAAGCCCAGAGATGGCACCTGTTCCCTAAAGAGTCAGGGGGCTCCCTGCATGGACCCAGAGTCCTCATCCTGTCCCTAAATCCGATAACTTGGAGATAAGGAAAATCCTGGAGGGATGACCTGAAAACCTCCCTCCTCTGGGAAATTGGAGGATGAAGAGACAAGAGAGCTCCCTCCAAAGAGGAGGCCCTCTGGGTCGAGGGAACAGCGTAAGAGAGGCAGGAAACAGCAGGGAGAGTTGGGAAGGAGGGACGTTGGTTTTTCAGCCCCGAAGGAGAAGGGAAGGAGGAGGGAGAAGGGGCTGGGCTAGGACCCTGTTGAGCAGAGAGGATGCAGGAGGGGAGCCCAGCTCAGCCCAATGATGGATGACCCTGCTGCCCCTCTGGGGAGCAAGCACTCCATCCAAGAGATGTGTAAGCCCAGGGTTGCTAAGGAGACTGAGATGTCTTCCCCCCGTGACATCCGTCCTGTGATCCTGTCCCTCTGGCCTTGCAGGTTCAGAACTCAAAGGAGATGCCATCTGTCTATGACCTGCTTGTGCTGACCACGATCCCAGGACTCAGTTACCGGTATTATGTCATCAAGCCCAGCAGGAGGGCCAAGGGGGACACTCAGGTGACTGAGGCCACGATGGCCAACACCAAGCAGTTTGGCCGCAGACCCAGGAGACATGACTCAAGTGTGGGCAGGCGCCTGGTGCACGTGGAGAATGACTGCTACACCGTGTCCCTGGACAAGGACACCAACCTGATGCACAGCATCTGGGAGAGGTGAGGTGCAGCCATTGCTGCCTCAAGCCCAGGAGGGTCCCGGGACCTGGGAAGGTAACGCCCCACCTGCCTCTTCACTTCCTCACTGGCATGGCAGGGACGTGATGCTCGTGAAGACCCTTGCTGTGTAGCCAGCCTCATTTCTAGGTTGTGTGAGTCTAGGCTAGGCCACAAAAGCAACCAGGACCCACAGGATCCAGCAGGGAGGTCAGCAGAGGGTATGGGGGCAGCAGAAATGGGGTACAACCCCAGTACATGTAAGCCTCCCTGGTCAGGCAGGGAAAGCTGAAGCCTGCAGGCTGGCTTTGGGCTCCATCGTCACTCAAGCCCCACGCCCCTTCTGGGATGCCCCTGAAGGGCCAGCTCCAGCTCGCCATCCCTTTCTGCCCACCCACGGGTGCCCCACAGCCAAGCCCCACCCCCGCCCAGCCCTTCCCAGGAGTGTCCTGCTGTCCATCTGCCTGGTGTCTGTGTGTCTTCAGGTGCTTTGGGCTCAGGTGAGGGAAGCTGTGCTTCTCACCCGGCTCCCTCACCTCCCAGTAGGGGCACAGCCAGCACCTGCCACACAGAGAGGGAAGCCTGTTGGAATAGAGAGAGAAAGGGCGGCTCAGAGGAGGCTTGGCAGGGACAAGACACCCAGAGCCAGGCCTGAGGCCTTGCAGTCTGCAGGGAATCCGTGGGTCAGACGAGCGGACAGTGGTTCCTTAGAAGGACCTGCCTGTGCAGAGACCTGAGGGGCGCAGCCACCATGTGCGCAGACCACCCCAGGGCCAGTTTGCTGGAGGAGGGCCTTTGTTCTTCCATATATGACAAGCGTGTTGATATATTTCACATACCATACAAGTCACCACATTACATCGTACATGTCTGTGCTGTTTCCTGTGTTCACAGAGGTGTGCAGGAAACTCCACAGTTTTCAGATATTTCCATCACCTCCAAAAAGAATCCTCATGTTCCCCATTTTCACCTGCCCCAGGGCCCTGGCTACTGGAATCTCCTTTCTGTCTCTCTGGATTTGCCTCTGTGGGCATTTCCTGCAATGGAATCACACCACCTGGGATCCTTTGGAGACTGGTTTCTTTCACATAGGATCCAAGATTCATCCACATGGCAGCAAGGATGAGAACCTCATTCCTCTTGAGGGCTCAGTAATATTCCATTGACAGATATGCCACCCAGGTGGCCACTACAGAGGCCACTTCTGTTCACTCCTGGTTCCAGGCTGGTGTCTGTATAGAGGCTTGTGAGCCTGGTTCCCATCAGAGGGATGGGACATCAACAAGAGGATAACGCTCTTTTCTCTTTCCCACCACTGCAGGCAGAGTAACCAAACCATACAAGTGACCCAGCAGTTCATGGAGTACGAGGCGAACGGTGATGAGGATCAGGGACCCATTTCCGATAACTATGTGTTCACGTCCAGTGAAACCGCGAAGCCAGCGTGGGAGACTGTGGGAATGGAGATTGTCGAGGGGGAGCTCGTGACCGAGATCCGACAATACTTCTACAGGTGAGGTCGGCCCCTCTGGTTGTGCCCAGCACAGGTGGGTGCTCATGGGCAGGTGGATGGTGAAATGTGTCTGCTCCTGACCCCCAGCTCCTGCACCTGTGTGCACACACAGTCCTATCTCAAAGAAAGCCCGGTGCAGACATGAGTTGGTCCAGCCTCTGCAGTCCCAGCTGTCTCTGCCTGTGCTGTCACCTTGGTGGCAATAAGTCCAGAGGTGGGCCAGTAGCCCGTGGTGGAAATGACATTACACACCAAAGCAGTTCTTGTGTTTTCATTAACAGAAGAGAAATAAACCACCCAGGCCTGGCCAGATGCTCCAGGCCTTCAGGGAAGGGGGGCTCCTCCTGTTTATTGCCCAAGAAGCCCCTCTGCCCACATGGCCCTGCAGGAAGGAGGGAGGGGGGAAACAGGAGGAGATGAAGGTAGGAAAGAAGCAGGGACAGGCGTCCGGAAGTCTCCCCCAGCTTGACGTATCTCTTCTGCTCCTCCTCCAGGACGGTGAATGATAGGGACCCTACGTACACCGTCTACTCCCGGCTGGCCCGAGGGCCCCCGGGCGCTGACGGGGAGCTGCTGTGTCATCGCATAGAGCAGGAGTACAGGGTGGGCCCCTTGGAGCTGAACCGCGAGGCCATCTGGAGGACCAGCACCAATCTCAACACCGCCCGGGTCCTCTACTCCGACAACAATGGGTACCAGATGCAGCGCAGAGCCTACAAGCACCATGAAAACAACATCGCCCGGGTATGCTCTGTGGTGCCCCGTGGTCACAGGGTCCACAGAAGCAGTTCTGATGGCACTTTGCCAGAAGACTGGAGGGACCCCCTTTAGCTCCAGCGGCAGAAGCCTCCAGAGCATCTCCCAGAATCTTTGTCGCCCATGTGTGCTGTTAGGGGCTGAGACCCAGCTTGTTCAGACCTGAGGTCAGAGCTCTGGTGCCCCCACATATAAGGCAAGTCCCTGAGGTCCACTGTGGGCACCGCGTGCCCTCCTCTGTCAGATGACTGACCTGCTGGGATTGCTCTGAGGATGAAGCAGATGGTGCCTGTCCAGGCCTGAGCAGGTGTGACCCTCCTTTGCTGCTCTTAGTCGAGCCACTGCTTGGTTGCCTGGGAAACCGCACAGGCTGATTTCTGAAATCAGTTCAGCTCTAAGATGCTTTGCCCCCAGCAGCGTGACCTGGGGCAAGTCTCCTGGCTTCCCTGGGCCTCGGTGCTCTCCTGGGAAAGGGGGTAACCTCCACCCAGTGCTGTGTGATCAGCAGGGATGATCCAGGAGCAGTGCCAGGCTGGGCACCTCCTGAGCCTCAATCCATGTGAGTTCTTTCTCCTTCCAGTGGGGAATGTGCCCCTCCCTGCTCTGTTGAGTTTCTGGTCCCTCTCATCCCTGTTGGCTGGTTCTCACCCGCTGTGGCCTGGGCTCCAGAGAGTCCAAGGCCCTCAGCCCAGGATATCTTGCTCCAACAGAGCAAAGGTGTGGACTGTGTGACCGCTTTCCAGCCCAGGCTTGAGCCCTTTACTATCGGGCAACCATTAGCCTATCTCAGACTGGACGGACACACAAGCCTTCATTCCCTTCCTGCCACAGTTTTTCAGGGATGGTTTTGGAGCCCCTTTTACAGGTGGGGAAACTGAGGCTTGGGCAGCCTGAGTCCCCCAGCTCGTAAGGTCAGGAAGCAGTGGAGCTGGATTTGAATCCCAGGGCGTCCACCTCACAAGTCAGAGCCCCTCCCCCCAACTACCAGTGCCGCCCTGAGCTGCCGCTGTGCCTGTGGGGGAGGCTGGTGGGGGCCCGAGGGAGATGCCTGATCAGGTGGCCCCCTTGGCCCATGACCATGACCACCACTCCGGCAATATTTCTGTCCACAGAATTACTACCCCATGACTCAGTCGGCCTTCATCCAGGACAGACAGAGCAGGCTGGTGCTGCTGTCGGAGCAGGCGCACGGCGTCTCCAGCCAAGGGAGCGGGCAGATGGAGGTAGGAGGAGGCCCCTCTGGTCACCACGGGCCCGCCAGGGGCCAGGCAGGGCCTGTCGGATGACTCTTCCCTGCAGGTCATGCTCCATCGGCGGCTGTGGGCCCTGTCCGTCAACGTCACGCTGAACGACACCTCGGTTGTCCACTCGGTGCTCTGGCTCCTGCTGGGACCCTCGACCCTCACCAGGGACCTCGGCCAGAGGAGCGGGGTGGCGCTGCAGCACAGACCCGTAGTGCTGATTCGAGAGCTGAGCGGTAAGAGGGCCGCCTCTCAGTGCAGCTGTCATCCCTGCGTGGGGGTGAGTGATGGAAATGAGCTGGTGCCCCCAGGAGTCTGAGCTCATTTGGGGCAGGAAGGGACCTCAGGGACCTCAGATTCAACTCTTTCATTTTAAATACGGACAAACTGAGGTTCAAAGAGGGTCAATGATTTAAGATCATACAGCTAGTAAGGGTAGATTTGGGACTCATCCATATCCCCCTGTACATCTTTTCCCTGATTCTCCTCCTTTTTCTCCCCTAATGTATCTTTCTCTTTCTTAATATGACGTTTCTCACCAAGTTATTTCAAGTCTTCTTTATTGAAAAGAAGAGTTTTATCTAAATCCAGATATTCTGTCAACAGGTGAGGGTGATTCTAATTCCATGTTCTGATCTGCAACATATATGAGTTGTCTCCACTGAGACTTCTGTAGATAAACATCCTTACAGTGTGATATCTTTATTGAAATAGGTGAACATAAAATGCATTAAACAATGATTCCATTTAAAGATGCTGCTATGGAGAAGTCTTAAAAAATTAAAGACCTAAATCCAATATGTGGGGTTGATCATTCTCACTACAGGCATACCTCAATTTATATGCTTCCCTTTACTGAGCTTTGAAGATATTGCTTTTTTATTTTTAACAATTGAAGCTTTGTGACAACTGTGCATGGAGCAAGTCTATCTGCATTATTCTTCCAATAGTATTTGCTAAGTTCACATCCATGTGTCACATTTTTATAATTCTTACAATATCTTAAACTTTTTCATCATTATTAAATTTATTATGGGGACCTGGAATTAATAACCTTCAATACTGTTATTGTGAAAAGATTACAGCCCAAAGAAGGCTCAAAGGAGATATTATCTTTTTCAGTCAGTTCAGTTCAGTCACTCAGTCGTGTCTGACTCCTTGCGACCCCATGTACTGCAGCACGCCAGGCCTCCCTGTACATCACCAACTCCCGGAGCTTACTCAAACTCATGTCCATACAGTTGTTGATGCCATCCAACCATCACATCCTCTGTTGTCCTCTTCTCCTCCTGCCTTCAATCTTTCTCAGCATCAGGATCTTTTCCAATGAGTTGGTTCTTCGAATCAAGTGGCCACAGAATTGGAGCTTCAGCTTCAGCATCAGTCCTTCCAATGAATATTCAGGACTGATTTCCTTTAGAATGGACTGGGTGGATCTCCTTGCAGTCCAAGGCACCCTCAAGAGTCTTCTCCAACAACACAGTTCAAAAGCATCAATTCTTCGGCGCTCAGCCTTCTTCACAGTCCAACTCTCACATCCATACATGATCACTTTAAAAACCATAGCCTTGACTAGATGGACCTTTGTGGACAAAGTAATGTCTCTGCTTTTCAATATGCTGTCTAGGTTGGTCATAACTTTCCTTCCAAGGAGTAAGCGTCTTTTAATTTCATGGCTGCGGTCACCATCTGCAGTGATTTTGGAGCCCCCCAAAATAAAGTCTCTCATTATTTCCATTGTTTCCCCATCTATTTGCCTTGAAGTGATGGGACTGGATGCCATGATCTTAGTTTTCTGAATGTTGAGCTTTAAGCCAACTTTTTCACTTTCCTCTTTCACTTTCATCAAGAGGCTCTTTAGTTCTTTTACACTTTCTGCCATAAGGGTGGTGTCATCTGCATATCTGAGGTTATTGATATTTCTCCCAGCAATCTTGATTCCAGCTTGTGCTTACTCCAGCCCAGCGTTTCTCATGATGTACTCTGCATATAAATTAAATAAGCAGGGTGACAATATACAGCCTTGACGTACTCCTTTTCCTCTTTGGAACCAGTCTGTTGTTCCATGTCCATTTCTGTTGCTTCCTGACCTGCATATAGGTTTCTCAAGAGGCAGGTCAGGTGGTCTGGTATTCCCATCTCTTTCAGAATTTTCCACAGTTTATTGTGATCCACACAGTCAAAGGCTTTGGCATAGTCAAGAAAGCAGAAATAGATGTTTTTCTGGAACTCTCTTGCTTTTTTGATGATCCAGCAGATGTTGGCAATTTGATCTCTGGTTCCCCTGCCTTTTCTATAACCAGCTTGAACATCTGGAATCTAATTGGTCCTGATCAAATCACATGATCCAAGCCTGACCAATCACTGTGGCCTGAGGTGTTGTGAGGCACCAGCATCTTCAGCCAGAGCCCAGAGTTGAACAGAATGTTTCCTAGAAGGAGAAGAGCTGAGGTCCCTCTGAGCGGAGATAGCAATAGATGACAAAAAGGGGAGCTGACATCCCAGACCTTGAACAGCAAAGAGAAATCTATGCTAACTTCCTATGTGATCTCGAAGAAATGAAGTTCCCTCTCTGGGCCTTGTCTCTTCGTTTATAATTTAAAAATGGCTGCACTAGAGATTCAAGGTGGTTTGAGGCATTTTCAACAATAGATGCTTCAGGCTGCCTGTGGTGTGGGCCACAGGTGGGAGGGGTGTGAGACTGAATGAAATGGGTGACTTGGTGGGAGAACTCTGAATGCCCAGAGGAAACGTTTGGCCCAAACCCTCTCCTTGCATCCATTTGCCTTGCAGAGACTGCCAGGATTCACCCACACCCCCAGCATCAAGAGGCTGTGACACTGCCCCCAAGCATCCACCTGCAGATCCTCAGCATCCCAGGCTGGACTTACAACTCGAACCACACAAAGCACGTGAAGAATCTTCGGAAAGGTGAGGCAGGTGTTCAGATGTCCAGACTCACTCCTGTCTTCACATGTCAACCAGGTCCCCAAGCCCGTCACCAGACAAAGGCGCTCTCCCCAGAGTCATCCAGGCTCTGTGAGGTCACCCGGTTCCCTTATCTGCCAAATGAGGAGACAGAGGCCCACTGAGAGGCAGGTCACTCAGCAAGCTGGGGACAGGTGGGCCTGGATACCATCTAGAACGCAATGACCGTATACAGCGGGGAGCCCCCAGCAGGGCATCCGGGAGGATCTCCTGGTGGAGGAAACAACCACCAGAAAGCAATGCATCATATTGCCAAAGCCCCTGGTGCACCTTATCTGCCCCTTTACACGCTTGCCAACAAAGGTCCGTCTAGTGAAAGCTATGGTTTTTCCAGCAGTCATGTATGGATGTGAGAATTGGACTATAAAGAAAGCTGAGTGCCGAAGAATTGATGCTTTTGAACTGTGGTGTTGGAGAAGACTCTTGAGAGTCCAAGGGAAATCCAAGGAGATCCAACCAGTCCATCCTAAAGGAAATCAGTCCTGAATATTCACTGGAAGGACTGATGCTGAAGCTGAAACTCCAATACTTTGGCCACCTGATGCGAAGAACTGACTCATTGGAAAAGACCCTGATGCTGGGAAAGATTGAGGGTGGGAGGAGAAGGGGATGACAGAGGATGAGATGGTTGGATGGCATCACTGACTCAATGAGTTTGAGTAAACTCTGGGAGTTGGTGATGGACAGGGAGGCCTGGTGTGCTGCAGTCCGTGGAGTTGCAAAGAGTTGGACACAACTGAGCAACTGAACTACTATTTACACTCTGAGCATCTCAAACGGGGGGCTGACTGTGCCTCAGCCAACCCCCTATTTCCAGAGACCCTCCAAGGGCTGGCACACTCCACTGTAAGGTCTGCAGGATGAGAAGCAGGAGGGAAAGGAAGAGGCAGAGGCCAAATAGCACCTTTGTGGCTAATAAAGTGGGCATTGGAGGCTGTAGCTCTATCCTGCAGCCAGGTGACTTCCTAACACTGACCTCTGGGGCATTGCTCCATGTGTCACAGAAGAGAAAGGGGGAACCCCCTGGCATGGTAGAGCCTTCCCTATAGACCTGTGTGTGTTGCCAAGCCCACTGAGAGCATGCCTCATGGAGGCAGTTGTACCTAAGAGGAGGAAAAGGGGCTGGACCAAGCAAATTCTTTCTTCTAAAGAGAAGTGAGTTGGGGCCAACTCTGGGGAGCATCAGTGGATGGTGTGAGGGTCCCCTGCCTCCCTAGACCATTAGAATCCCAAATCTCAATCACCATCTTCATCACAACCATATCTTCATCATCATCACCATCAACACCATAATCACCACCACCACCACCGTCATCGCATCATCCTTTTCGGGAGCCAGAAGACCTTGTCTGTGTCTAGAGCTGCAGTCTGTAAGCACCTCAACTAGGAAGGCAGAGAAGAGGTTTTGCAAGCCTCCTATGCTGCAGTAACAAAGAACCCAAATTCTCATGGTGCAAACACAACACAAGGTTATTTTGCCCTTACCCCACATATCTAGGGGTGAGGGGGAGGCGGTCGGCAGGGAAGTTCTTCTCGTGTGGTCACCAGGGACCCAGCAGATGGATGCAGCATTACAACACATGTTTCCTCATCTCAGAGGCAGGAAAAAGCCTTGCTCATGGTTGGGTCATCCTTGGGGTTAGGAGACCCTTCACAGGGGCCAAGGCAGAGAGTATGTTCCAGAGATCTGGAAGATTTCAGGACAGGAACAACGATGATCATAAAGTGAATGAGGATGAAGACTTTCCAGACATTGGCATCTGTCCCTGTGTGGGTGGTGGGAAGCCTTAACATTGCCTGAGTCTGGGTTGGAATTCTCCCTTCTCCTTCTTCCTTCCATGCCAGCTGTGTGGCCTTGGACAAGTGCCCACCCCTCTCTGAGCTCTGGTTTCTTTGGTGTCAAGTGGGCACCATGTTTGCTGCTGCTTAGGGAGGTTGAAAATGTGAAAAGGAGGTGAGTGTGTAAAGTACCAGGCATGGTCAGGGGTCCTCACTGCCACCTGCCTTCTGCCCCCAAGACAATAAAGGAGAAGCCAAGGCAGAGTTCCGCCGAGTCCTGCTGCGGCTCCACCATCTGTATGAGGTGGACGAGGACCCTGTCCGGTCTCAGCCTGTGACGGTGAATCTGCAGGTAACCTGTCCCGCCCCACATCCCGCTCCTGGATCAGAGTCAGGACCCATGAGCAGTTGAACGCAAGGCAGGCAAAGCCCAAGTGTGACGATCCTGACTCAGATGCCACCTTGGCAAAGACATGCATCAAGACCATCATGAAAGGGAGTGAGGGTCCGTGTCGGGGGGCATCAGGGCACCCCTACCCCGCTTCCTCTCTCTTCCTGGTCTTGATTTTTCAGTGATTCCAACATGCATGTGTTTTGTTTGTTTTCTCCTTTTTTCTCACGGTAAATCTTTATGAGAAGTGAAAGTGTTCATTGCTCAGTCGTGTCTGACTCTGTGACCCCTTGGACTATAGCCTGCCAGGCTACTCTGTCCATGGGATTCTCCAGGCAAGAATACAGGAGTGGGTTGCCATGCCCTCCTCCAGGGGATCTTCCCAACCCAGGGATTGAACCTGGGACTCCTGAATTACAGGCAGATTCTTTACCATCTGAGCCACCAGGGGACACTAAATCTTTTTATACAACACAAATAGCATTTGAGTTATCCAAAAAAAAAAAAAAAAGAGGGAAATTTTGAACAGACTTCCTGGTAAGTGATCAGAGTCACACAGCCCAAGGTGAAAGTCCAGGCATCTCTGCTGGGTGTCTAGGCCTCTGGGCTCTGAGCCTCAGTCTCCTCATCTGTAAATGGGGAGGTCAGAGTCTTTGTCCAAAGGGATGCTGAGAGGTTTTGGGTGATGGTGTACACGCAGGTGCCTGGCACCCTGGGGGCTGATGGATATCTGTGCCCAGACTCCAACCTCAGTCCTCCTTCCCCTCCCGACCCCAACATCACCCTCTGACCCCCACCACCAGGTAAGGCTGTTTCTGCACAGCCCAGCCACATCCTTTCCCCAGAAGATATGTGAAGACACCTCATTTCTTTCCAGTCTGCACTCTTTATGGAGCTCTGAGCTCTTTAGTCATCTCCTGCTCACAGGGAATTTCTGTAAATCTCTCTGTTGTTGCCTTGGTTTCACTGATACCTGTGGTCTCAACGCAATCTGGGAGAATCCCAACAACCCCACCCGGAGCCAACGTTATGGTACCTTCCCAATGTCCCCCTTTCACAGCTCTTACCATGGAGACAGGGGTGGGGGAATGATCTCTTTCCTTGCCTCACTTTCATCAGAGACAAGGCCAACTTCATCTTCCCACCTGACCTTCTCAGCGTGCTGGCCTTGTTTCTTCCTACTTGTCATCTCTTGCTCACGAGCTGGTACCAGCCTCAGAAGCAGATGTAGAGGTGGTGGGGGTAGGACAGGGGGGAACGGAGTGGGGATGGTAGCAGCAGCGGAGCCTCACCCTCCATGCTTTCTCTTGCCATCAGCACAGAGGAGCTCCTGCAGAACAACCCCCAGCCGTCTGGTCAGCAGACTGTCCTCTCCAGGGCAGGGCCAGAATGACTGCCCTGCCTTCCCTCTTTGCAGTCAGTGCATTTTGGGGAAAACGGGATGGATACCCAAGACTGACTGCATCCCAGGAGCATACAGGGCACCATCTGAGCATCTCCGGGAGGAGGGACTCAGTGATGAGAGCAGTTCTAAGTGCCTGCCACCTCCTGGCATGCCCATCCAGCTCAGCCCCACTGGGGAGAATGTGCCTCCCTGGTCTCAGTTTCTTCATCTATATAATGGGACTGCTGTTCTTTACATGGAGATTTACTCTGAGAATGACATGCAGGAAGGTGTCATGCCCTGGGCCTGGGTGTTTCCATGCCTGCCACTGTTTTGTCCTCTGCTCTGGGGCTGGGTGCTCACCCCTCTCTGTGCTTCTGTCCTGCAGTCTGTGCTGCAGGGTCTGGGCTCTGTGGTGTCCGTGGAGGAGCGCTCGCTCACAGGGACCTGGGATGTGAGCACACTGCACCGCTGGCGCTGGCCAACTCAGGAACCTGGCTACCTCAGAGGTTTGTGCACCCCCGGTCCAGGCTGCCCCCCAGCCCGGGATTCCCTGCCTGCCCCTCACCTGGGCTCGGGAGCTGGACAGACCTGGCTCGGATCCCAACTCTGCCCCCTAAGACCTGTGTGACCCTGAACAAGCCGCTCTCCTTCTCTGAGTCTAAGCCTTCTTGAATCTACCACAGTAGGTTAAGGAAGGGTTCAATTCAATCTCCACTTGCCAGGACTCCACGCAGAATGTGTGTGTGTGTCTGTGCGTGTGTGTTCGCGCGTGTGTGCACACATACACGCATGCGTGCACACATACGCGCATGCACACACGCCTACAGATATGTCCAAGATTACTATCCTGCCCAGAATGCAAGTGTACCCTCAGCAAGTTCTGACATCTCCCGTGCAGTGCATCACATCGCACACCCCACAGTTAGCTCTTGGAAACCGCTTCAGCCTGATTCGTGCCTCTCAGTCTGTACTTGTGCTGTTTCTTCTTGGAATGCCCTTGGACATCTGGACAGCTCCTAATCAAGCTCCCCCAGGTTCAGGTTTGGGTCAGCTGCCTCCTTTGCTCTGTCTTTCCCCTCATTTTGATCTGATTCTTTATCTCTTCTTTGTCTACTGCACATAACATTGTCTGGGTACATAGTCACTATTTGGTAAATGGATGAATGGAAGGATGGTTGATAGGAAAAAAGGCTGTAAGAAAGGAAGGTAGGTAGATGGATGCTGGATGGGTGGATTATGGGTGATGGATGGATGATGGATGGATTGACAGATGACAGGAAGTAAGGAAGATGAATGAGCAATTTATGAATGGATAGAAGGAAGTGGAAGGAAGGAGAAAGGATGAAAGATGGATTGTTGAGTGGGTAGAAGTTGGATGGATGGATAGAAGTAAGAAAGATGGAGAGCAGCATGGATTTATGGATGGAAATGTGATGGATGAATGGATGGATGTAAGGAGGATGTATTGGTGGAGGATAGATGGATGGTTGGGTGGATGGACAATGGATGAATGGATGGAGGTTGGGTAGGTGAATGAGAATGAATGTATGTATGATTAGACCAAGAGATGGAAGAATGGTTGGACCGAAGGATGGGTGGATGAATGGATAAACAGGTTTCATCTCAAGGGTGAAGCATGAAAGCGAGGGTGTAATAGGGAACAGTGTTGTGGGCGGATGCTGGAAAGAGGTGACCTGGGAAAGCTGGTGGCTCCAAGGGGCAACACTGGACAGATCATCTCTGTCTTCGCAGGCAATTCCAGCCATCCTTCACTGCACCCAGGGAGTTTCACCATCACCATCCATCCAAAGGAAATCCGGACGTTCTTCATTTACTTTGAAGAGAGATGAGCCCTTGGCAGATTCTGTGGCCCCAGGAAGAATAGCCAAGTGGAATGCTGAGCAGGAACAGCTGCCAATCTGGTGGGTGAAGGCAGGAAATGGATGGATGTGGGGTGTTTTTGTTTCTCAAATAAAAACTTGTGTTAAGGATCTGTTTCTTCCCCTGCACACTAGAGCCAGCCTTCTCTCTCCCCTCCCTTCCTCTCATGAATGATACATACACGCTCACACTTCCTCCTCCATTCCAAGAGGCAAGACAGGAAGTTCCTCTAAAAACAGCAGGAATGCCCACAGTGGTGCCAAAATTCATCGGCCTGCAGGCCCTGTCGGTTCCCATCAGGACCAATGCTAAACGTGGCCCTACTGTGTGCGGCTGCCCTCCCAGGGTGGACCCAGGCTGGTGACACTGGCACCATGTCTCTATCTGTGGTCCACGTGCGGGAGCTTCAGCACTGAGCTCTGTGCATGAGGCCAAGCTGAGCGTCCAACCCCAGGCTCCTCACCTGTACCAGGGAGGCACCTGCCGAGCAAGAAGGCCTCCCAGCTCAGGCACCAGGAGAGGAAAGAAAACCACACACCACATAAAACAGGGGACATTTAGTAGAAAAAGTATTAATGACAAGAAAACTGTAATATCCACTCTCAGGGCTGTGGCCAAAGGATTAAAAACACATGCTGACCAGAAACTATCCCAGGCAAATTAAAGGAAGCATTGTTCACAGTCGCCAAAAGCTGGACACAGTTCAAGTGTCCATCCGTAATACTTGGATACACCAAACCTGCCACATGTACACAGTAGAATACTCCTCAATTATAAAAAGGAGCAGAGAATCTTATAATCATTATATGTAGTGAAGTACGCAGATACAAAAGAACACATACTGTCCAATTATGTTTATATGAATGTCCATATGTCCAAACTATTTAATGTTTATATAAATAGTCTAGTATGTTAGGGAGAAGGCAATGGAACCCCACTGCAGTGCTCTTGCCTGGAAAATCCCATGGATGGAGGAGCCTGGAAGGCTGCAGTCCCTGGGGTCACTGAAGGTCGGACACGACTGAGTGACTTCACTTTTCACTTTCCTGCATTGGAGAAGGAAGTGGCAACCCACTCCAGTGTTCTTGCCTAGAGAATCCCATGGACGGAGGAGCCTGGTGGGCTACAGTCCACGAGGTCGCAAAGAGTCGGACACCACTGAGTGACTTCACTCACTCAGTTTGCTGTGTGAAGCTTTGAGTGACTGAAGCTGTGTTTTCGGTCCCGAAGTGAAATTTTCTCCTTCAGAGATCACGAATCTGACACCGTTCACCATAAGCTATCATTATGATTCTTGAGATTCCCAAAACATCAACCAATCAGAGAGTGGTGCCTAAGCAGATCACACACCCTTCATCCCTCACTCCTACAGTTGTCTTATAAAAGCTCTTCCTTGAGAGCCATGAGCAAGTGAGGTCGTCTTTTCAGCAGGAGCTGCCTCTTCTCACTTAGTGTAGCACTTAAAAATGTGCTTTCCTTCATCACAACCCAGTGTCAGTAGACTGGCTTTTTTGTTCATCCTGCTAGCAGACCCAAGCTTTGGTTCAGTAACAGGACCTCTCTATGCAAGCATCTCTGCCCCGGAGGGCAGACGTGGTTGGGAGAAGAGGTGGGAGTGTTATAGAATCTAGCCAGTTTGCCCAACGCAGAGCAAGACAAATGCTGAGACACTGAGGTTTGAAGCAGAGGAAGGGCTTATTCATTAGGCAGCTACGGGAGGAAATGGAAACAAATGTCTAATCCACTTCCCTGCAGGCAGGGGCTCAGGGGATTTATGGGATAAAGAAGCAGGCTGGTCTGACCAGTGGGGAGCATGGAAGTGGTGATCATAAATATGAAAAAGATGAGATACTTGTCATTCTGGGCAGGCACAGCAAAGCTACAATTTCTCCATGTTCAGAAACTGGCAGGGTCAGCATGCTCTAAAAGTGGAGTTTTTGGCCCCTTGATGTCAAAAGGTCATTGAGTGGACATTCTCACATCCGCAGGTAAGGGTTTGATTGTCCTAACCAGTCTTAACTGGCTGGAGCATGCGCTGGACACCGCGGACTCCGAGCTCCTGAAAAACAACTTACTGCTGTTTAATCAGCAAACATCTTACTGTTTAATCTAAGTAATATTTGGAGGATGCGCAAGTCTTTTGTGGTAACAGTTAAAGCAAGCTGACAGTGAGAGGTGACCAGTGTAATACACCTAACTGATCACTCTTTTTTTAGTAGCAGGGAAATCTGGGATGGATTGCCAAATCTGATGTCCCCATGTTGGGACTTGGGTTAAGCTCTTTCACTTCTGTTGGCTTACGGTCCTCTCTGTAAAGTGTGGTCATGGCCGTCAACTCCATGGACCCTCAGGGATTCAGCTGGTTGATGGATGTGAAACTGTCTTCTTTTAATTGTGGTAAAATATATAGGGGAAATATATAAAACATACAGGTGGAATTAGTGACAGATTTCCTCTTCTTGGGCTCTAAAATCACTGTGGATGGTGACTGCAGCCATGAAATCAGAAGACAGTTGCTTCTTGGCAGGAGAGCTATGACAAACCTCGACAGTGTGTTGAAAAGCAGAGACATTTCTCTGTCGACAAAGGTCCGTATAGTTAAGGCTAGGGTCTTTCCAGTGGTCACCTGTGGTTGTGAGAACTGAACTGGGGGAAAAAAAAAAGCAGAACATCAAAGAATTGATGCCTTTCAACTGTGGTACTGGAGAAAACTCCTGAAAGTCCTTTGCATAGCAAGGAGATCAAACCAGTCAATCTTAACGGAAATGAACCTTGAGTACTCGTTGGAAGGACTGATGCTGAAGCTGAATCTCCAGTATTTTGGCCATCTGATGTGAACAGCTGACTCATTGGAAAAGTTCCTGATGCTGAGAAAGATTGAGGGCAGAAGGAGAAGAGGGCATCAGAGGATGAGATGGCTGGATGGCATCACTGATGCAACGGACATGAACTTGGGCAAACCTCGGGAGATGTTGAAGGACAGGGAAGCCTGGCATGCTGAAGTCCATGGGGTGCAAAGAGTTGGACACGACTGGGTGACTGAATAACAACAACAACATATAGGACATGAAACTTATTTAACTTTTTAAGTGAGCAACTCAGTGGCATTGAATACATTCGCAAAGATATGAGCCCTCACCTGTACCTATTTCTGGACATTTTATCATGCAGAACAGAAGCTCTATACCCATTAAATAGCGGCCTTCATGTTCAGGGACCAGAGCTGCTGGTCTCAGTTTCTGGAAGGAGCAGACCCATTCCAGTCTGCCTGGCGGATACTGAGCCCCCTGTGTGGGCATCGATCTGCTTCACCTTCCTCCTCAGGTCCACTTCCTCCTGTCTTCCTGTGGAACCCACCTAGAGTTCTCCCCCTCCTGCTCAGCCTCAGAAAGCCCAGCAGTCTGGGTTGCCTGGCGTGACCCCACCCAGCGCCCCCCTCTCTCCTGCATGATCTTACCATGCACCCTCCCTCTCTGCTGCGTTTGGGCCATGTCTCACTTGGTGAGGCAGCGGAGCTGCAAACTGAGTTGTAAGCTCATTTACTCATTTGGCACACAGTTTAGGGAGCTCCCTGTGGACAGCACTGTGCCCACCATGGAGGTCTCCACAGTGAATAAGGAAACCTGGACCCCTGCCTCATAGAGCTTCCATCTGATGGGGCGAGTTAGACAATAAACAGAATAAATCGGTGAACGATTATCAGCCTGGATGGTGATGGGGTGGTGGAGAGCACAGATCTGGAAGGGGGATGTGTGGTCTGGGGGGTGGCACCCTGTGCTATGAATTAGCGGATCAAAACTATAAAGAAAGCTGAGGGCCGAAGAATTGATGCTTTTGAACTGTGATGTTGGAGAAGACTCTTGAGAGTCCCTTGGACTGCCAGGATATCCAACCAGTCCATCCTAAAAGAGATCAGTCCTGGGTGTTCATTGGAAGGACTGATGTTGAAGCTGAAACTCCAATATTTTGGCCATCTGATGGGAAGAACTGACTCATGGAAAAGATCCTGATGCTGAGAAAGATTGAAGGCGGAAGGAGAAGAGGATGACAGAGGATGAGATGGTTGGATGGCATCACCGACTCAATGGACATGGGTTTGAGTAAACTCTGGGAGTTGATGATGGACAGGGAGGCCTGGTGTGCTGCAGTTCATGGGGTCAAAAGAGTCAGACACGACTGAGTGACTGAACTGAACTGAACTGAACTGAAAAGCTCTAAGGGACATGAGGGGTGAGCCATATAGAGACATAAGGGGAGAGTAGGAGTCTAGGGGGAGAAGGAAATGGCAACCTACTCCAGTGTTCTTGCCTGGAGAATCCCAGGGATGGGGGAGCCTGGTGGGCTGCCGTCTATGGGGTCGCACAGAGTCGGACACGAGTGAAGCGACTTAGCGGCAGCAGCAGGAGTCTAGGGAGAGGCCTGGCCAGTGCCACAGTCCTGAGGCAGAGAAGCCTGTTACGCTCTATGGGCCACAATAAGCCCGGTAGGTCACTGGAAGGATTTTGACTCCAAATCACAATGAGCTGGGAAGACTCCATAAGCTGCCCTCAGAGGGGCACAAGGTCCAAGGTCCATTTCAGCAGCACCCACAGAGGGGGCCTCACGCTGTTCAACACCTAGTCCAGGCTTATCCTCTGGGGTCCTTCCTGCCTCTCACCCCTCTCCCACGTACCCATTTTCCTTCTTCCCTTTTCTCTCCCACCCTCATATTAACTAAGAAAATTAATGCAGGTGGCTGCAAATAAGAATGTTATTTGCGGTCTTCGGAACCTCACAGTTCTGGAGATGCAGACTGCAGTAATCCTGAAAGTGTTTGGGGAAGAAAAAGAGTCAGAAGCTTTGAAGATAATAAGCCATGAAGTTGTTGAAGCTGTTTGGCAAGAACTCTGACTGATGCTGCCATGAGTCAGAAAATATTTGCCATGCATTCTAACCTGTTCCTTAGCCTGCATCTCAGATCCTGCAGATTCATTGCCTCAGGTCCTAATGTGTGAAATGAAGATAATTCCCACCTCCCTTGATGGCTTTGAGGATTCCATGAGGCCAGGGAACGACCATCACCATCAAAAGTCAGTAATTAACAAGGTTCCCTTTGCTGCCACACCCCCAGCAGTATCTATGGCTCTTCTGTGGCATCGATACTCCTGTGCCTCCTCTGGGCAGAGGAGGTAGTTGTCACTCCTGTGAGTGACCCACATCTAACCCTCTCATTGGGAAAAACCCTTGACTTTATGAAGCAGAGCTCTCCTCCCACTATGCAAACGGAGGAGAAAATGATGGACATCCTTCCTCCTGGTGTTGCTGTGGCAACCTAGGCTCTGCCTGTCCCTTGCACTGCCTCAGACATTGACTCAGAATCCAGTGAGGTAAGGATCCAGGAATGGTGGGGAAAGAGGTAGGGTCAGTGTGGGTCCCCAAAGGTGGAAGCAGCCATGGTAATCACTGCGGATTTCCATGGTCCCTTCCTTTTGCAACCTGGAAGATGCAAATGTCCAAGTATCAAAGTGTGTGTGTGTTAGTCACTCAGTCGTGTCTGACTCTTTGTGACCCCATGGACTGTAGCCCTCCAGGCTCTTGCGTTCATGAAAATTTCCAGGCAAGAATACTGGAGTGGGTTGCCACTGTCTTCTCCAGGAGATCTTCCCAACCCAGGGATCGAACCTGGATCTCCCACGTTGCAGGCAGACTCTTTACCATCTGAGCCAATGATCAAAGTGTGGAAAGCTTAAGTCATATGTTTACTAAACCTAAATATGGATGTCTTTCACATGCCTGCAGTCACCAAGATTTATGGAGACTTAAAGAGCTCCTTTACTGTCTGAGCCACCAGGGAAGCCCCATTAAATAATTTTCTTGTGTGCATGCTAAGTTGCTTCAGTCGTGTCTGACTGTTTGCGACTCTATGGACTGTAGCCCGCCAGGCTCCTCTGTCCATGGGGATTCAATACTAAAGGAGCTCCACCTGGTGTCATAATTGCAGGACCAAGAACAGCAGCTGCCTTAGGCGACTGCGCCCTCTAATGGCCATTATGAAAAAGAGCAGGGCACGAGAGGGGTTCTCAAACTGGTCAGTATCTTCCTGGAAAAGGGTGGGTTGGCATAGGAAGGGGGAGAAGGAAAGATGGCAGAACGGGATGACAATGACCCCCATCAGAGAAAAGTGTGTGTGCTGTATGCTAAGTCGCTTCAGTCGTGTCTGACTCTGCAAGTGGATGGACCATAGCCCGCCAGTCTCCTCTGTCCATGGAATTCTCCAGGCAAGAATATTGGAATGGGTTGCCATGACCTCCTCTGTCCATGGAATTATCCAGGCAAGAATATTGGAGTGGGTTGCCATGACCTCCTCCAAGGGATCTTCCTGACCCAGGGATCAAACCCAGGTTTCCTGAATTGCAAGCAGATTCTCTACCATCTGAGCCACCAAGGAAATCTGGGAAAGCAGTCATTCTAAATGTTTCTAATGTCCCAATTTCATCTGAGAATCTGGGTGGGGGACCTAGCCCTCAGATTATTAAGATACCTGCTCATATTCAGCCACGGCATCACTCAGATTAAAAAACTATCAAGATTTTGCTGCACTGGCTACATCCTTACCTTTTTCCTTTTGTTCTTCTCCCGTGACTGGAGGGTTTTGTTGTTGTTGTTTTTTTATTGGAGGCTAATTACTTTACAATATTGTATTGGTTTTGCCATACATCAACATGAATCCGCCAAGTGAAATCACCTCTTCACGTCAGTGTAATGACATTATCTCACCTGAAAAAAGTAACAATTCCTTGGAATCAGCAGGTAGGGTTTGAGGTCTCATTTTCTCTGCTGGGATTCTGTACATTTATTTATGTGTATCCACCCATTCCTGCCTGGAGTTTTCTATGAGATTAGCATCTGAGTCAGAGACGTCAGTGCAGTAGATGCCCTCCCCGTGGGGGTGGGCCTCATGCAATCTGTTGAGGGCCCAATAGGACCAAAAGGTGTGTGTGTGTGTTGGTGGGGTGGGTAATTCTCTGTCCCCTGGAGCTCTCCAACCTCTCCTATCCTCAGACATCCCTGTTCCTGCTTCTCAAAATTTTGGACTCAGATCAGGACTTAACACCATTATCCGCCAATTCCCAGGCCTTTGGCCTTGAACTGAGTTACACCAGCAGCTCTCCTACTTCTTCAGATTCCAACCCAGAACTGGCACTAAAGCAGGCGAAAGCGACTAGGGTGGGGTTGGGGAGAAGGAGGCAGGGCTGAACTCCAGGGTCTTGGTGAGGTGAGCAGCTGAGTCGCCCTCTAGGGAGGGAGGGAGAGAGGAGGAAAGGCAGGCTCGGGGGGCTCAGATTTGTCCTGGGGCAGGTGAAGTCCAGCGGCCTGCTCAGTGCCTCTTGGGTGTAGGTTTAGGAGGGAGTGGAATACAAGAGGCCCACACATCACCTCTTTGCCAGACTTGGAGCTAATGAAAAGGCAGATACAAACAGGGGCAGAAGGGACATCAAAAATAGCAGCCTTGTGACCAAGGAAGCTGATAGTGGAAAATACGGTTTAAGTTTGGGAACAAAGGGCTCCCCAGGTTGAGCCCCAGAATCAGCCAGATTCACCCTGAACCCAGGCAGCCCTGGAGCGCAGACCACCCCATTCCATGACACCCAGGCAGGGAGAAGCATATGCTCAGCCCTCCGGGAGCACAGGCGCTGGGATCTGAAGGCTGTCTGCCCAGCTTCCAAACCCACGTATTTTTCCACCTTCCCAAACCAGGGTTGTTGGCTGAAATGCTGAATGTAGAAAGGAGGACCATGGAGAGGGGATGTGTCTCTAGGAGGGCTTCCCAGACAGCCCGTGAGATAGCACCATCTCTCTCCTGCTTTCTAGCAACACAGAACCTCTTAGAACCTGTTTCCTCGTTTACAAAATGGGGGTGATGAATAAATACTCAGAGTGAGTGAGTGAAAGTCACTCAATGGTGTCGGACTCTTGGTGACCCCTGGGCTGTTGCCCACCAGACTCCTCTGTCCATGGAATTCTCCAGGCAAGAGTACTGGAATGGGTAACCCTTCCCTTCTCCAGAGGATGTTCCCAAGCCAGGGATCAAATCCAGGTTTCCTGCATGGCAGGAGATTTCTTTACCATCTGAGCCACCAGGGAGCCCACTGATCATAATAACAGTGCCTACCACATAAGGAATCTACCTGCCAGCACTTTCCCTGGTCACACATACTCTTCATATGATCCCTGAGAAATAGTCATTCTTATGACTGTTGCATGGAGGAGACAACGAGGTTCAGAAAGGTTAAGTAAGTTGCCTGAGCTCGCCCAGCTACCAAGTTGTTTAGCCTGGCTTTGGACAATGTGGCTGCTCCGAGGGCACCCTTCTGTGCTGAGATCCAGCATGGTGTCTGTCACACAGGGCGGCTGTCCCGCCGTGGTCCCTGGGGTTGGAATACTGGAGTGGGTAGCCTATCGCTTCTCCAGCGGATCTTCCCGACCCAGGAATCGAACCGGGGTCTCCCGCGTTGCCGGCAGATTCTTTACCAGCTGAGCCACCAAGGGAAGCCCTGAACATCATCAGGGAAGGCCAATCCTACCCCTGACCCAGGGCCTGCTTACCTTTGCCGGGTCAGCCACCCGGTGGCCTCGCTGGGGAGGAGCGTGGGGGTCCACACTGGGCTCTCTTTCTGGCCACCGGGGCCTGGGGAAGGGGAAGGCTGTACCAGGTCTCTTTCTGGGAGTGTGAAGAGCTGTGGGGGAGCCAACTGCAGCAGAGCTTTTTAAAGAAAACTGTGCTTGTCTATAAATAGCGCCTGACGCTTCTGAGCTCCTGACATTTCTGGGATGGCAGTGGGTAGCACCCTGCTGCACCCTGCTCACCGTGACTGTCGGGTGATTGCAGAGTGGAAAGGAGTCGGGGCCAGCTGGGTCAGGACTTCAGGAGGCAGCGACATCTCCCACGGAAACTTAACGGTGATGATGTTGTCAGCTGTTCCTTTTGCCAAGTAAGAACTTCTCCAAACAGCATCACTTATCACCATGATCATGTCATAAAACAAATACTGTGTTAATGCCAGAAAAGTAGAAATTGCATAATCTTGGAATGAAAGGCAGGTCAGTAAGTGGAATATATTTTTTTTAATGGAAAATTCAGCACAGGGCCTTAGCTATTCTAATTCTTCCAGAATCTGATGAAAACAGTGATGGACAACACAAGCCTCTGGGGGCCTGTTGGTGGGGAGTCCCAGAGCCCGAAGTTTTGAGGTGCTAAGCACACCTGGAGAGGTGGAAGGGTGGATAGATGGACAGATGGACAAAGCTGGGAGGCTGGACATCATGCTGGGCCCTGTGGGTGTGGGGCTGAAAGGAGAACCAGCCGCTCTCTGAGATGCAACTTGCTTCTCTGCAAACAGGGATGGTGATCCCCACCTCGCAGGATGGTGCGGAGGCCAAACAAGGCAGTGATGAGAATTTGCTGGAGCTCTGCTGTGCAGACAAGGAGTGCTCTCCGTGGTCCACTTTGCAGGCTGCGCAGTGAGCGTGGTCCCAGGGCCCCTGGAGCTGCCGTGTCAGGGTTCTGGAGTTGCAGTGGAAATGGTGGGCAGCTGGGAGCACGCAGACGCGTCTCCTGAGGATGCCTGCCATAAACAGCAATCATCAACATTGATATGACTTGAATGGTGCTCCCTCGAAATATAAGTTGAAGGAAGTGCTCACGCCTGGTGCTTCGGAACATGACCTCACTTTGATATTGGGTCATGGCATATATAGTTAGTTAAGATGCAGTCATACCGGATTAGGTGAGCCCCAATCCAATATGACTGGTGTCCTGGTAACAAAAGCCACCCACGAAGAAGGCCACGTGACAAGGCAGGACGCGATCTCAGTGCTGCAGCTACAAGTCAAGAAAGCCAAGGGTGCCGAGGGGCAGGCCAGGAAGGATACTCCAACACCTCAACTTCAGACTTCTGGCCTCCAGAGTTTTGTGACAACACATGGTTACAACAGCCTTGGAAACTGATGCTAATGCCTAATGCAGGTTGGGTACCCAGTAAGAACTTGATAAATGTCTGCTGAAGGGATGATGTTTATCAAGTGCCTGTTATGTAAGAGGACTTCCCAGGTGGCTCAGTGGTAAAGAATCCACCTGCAGGAGACGCAGGAGAGCTGGGTTCAATCCCTGGGTCGGGAAGATCCATTGGAGAAGGAAATGGCAACCCACTCCAGTATTCTTGCCTGGAGAATCCCATGGACAGAGGAGTCTCGCAGGCGATAGTCCATGGGGTCACAATGAGTCACACTCAACTGGGTGACTGAGCACACACGTGCTGATCTGTGGGCGTGACACTGTATAACAGGCACTGGGCTGAGGATCTGATGAGAGCGGAACTTTCCCGTGTGTTCTCATTTCATGCAGGAGAAAACCAAGACACAGAGGGACAAGCCTCTAACCAGGGTCACATAAGCAGCTCTAAGTCCAGAGCCCTGGCCGCCCAGCAGTGTAATAGTGCCTCCCAGCTGGTTGCACAGTACACAGCAGGTGTTCAATAAATGCTGACTGCCCCATGCATGTTATCTACTTTTCCCCAGTTATGCTGAGAAGGTTCTGGGATGCTACATCACTGTTTGGTTTTCAAGCAAAAGAAGAATTTTCTTTCCCACCTTAGGCTTCCAGGATGTCTGGTTTGCTCATTGAGATTCACCAAGTAAGAGCTGATTTGATTATACCTTTAAAACTGCCACTTCTTCCAAGAGGTCTTTTGTGATCAGCCCTCATCTGTATTAGCATCCTGCTGTAGATTGAATTATGTCCTGGCAAAAGATATGTTAAGGTCATAAACTCTGCTGCTGCTGCTGCTAAGTTACTTCAGTCGTGTCTGACTCTGTGTGACGCCATAGATGGCAGCCTACCAGGCTCCCCCATCCCTGGGATTCTCCAGGCAAGAACACTGGAGTGGGTTGCCATTTCCTTCTCCAATGCATGAAAGTGAAAAGTGAAAGTGAAGTCGCTCAGTCGTGTCCAACTCTTAGCGACCCCATGGACTGCAGCCCACCAGACTCCTCCATCCATGGGATTTTCCAGGCAAGAGTACTGGAGTGGGGTGCCATTGCCTTCTCTGTCATAAACTCTAGTATCTGTGAATATGACCTAATTTGGAAATAGGGTCTTTGCAGATGGAAACAAATTAAGATAAAGTGAATGTGTTAGTCGCACAGTCATGTCCAACTTTTGCAGTCTCATGGACTGTAGCCCACCAGGTTCCTCTGTCCATGGGATGTCTCCAGGCAAGAGTACTGGAATGGGTTGCCAATCCCTTCTCTAGGGGATCTTCCGGACCCAGAGATTGAACCCAGGTCTCCTGCATTGCAGACATTCTTTAACAACTGAGCCACCAGAAAAGCCACTGGTCATGGTAGATGAAGGTGGGCCCTCAGTCAACATGATGGGCGTCTTTATAAGAAGAGGCACGGAAACACACAAGGAAAATACCATGTGATGAAGGAGGCAGAGATTATAGTGATGCATTTAAGAGCCAAGGAATGCCAAGGCTTGCCGGTAACCACCACAGCTGAGATGGAGTCCTAGAAGAGAATTTCCCTGAGCCTCCAGGCAGAGAGTAGTCCAGTGCTCATCTTGATTTCAGACTTCTGGCTTCAGAACTAAGAAAGGATATATTTCTGTTGTTTGAAGTCACCTGGTTTGTGGTGCTTTGTTATAGCAGCCCCAGGAAATGAATATATACTCCAGGCTTTGTTGCAAGCTGACTGTGTTCATCCTGTTCTAAACTCCATCCCCCATCCTTTCAGAATATTCTAGAACTCGGGTATCTGACTGTCCTCGATTCAATAGTTCAGATGATGTGAACATTCTCCCCTCTGTGCATTGCAGTACGTTACATCCCTGTGTGTGCAGGGCAGGGAGGTGCACTTCTAGAATAATCTAGAGCTCTGAAATCTGCCAATAGTGGGTTAAGTAAATGCTCAGCTCTGTCACTTATCCGCACTAAGAACTTGGGCCCACCAGGCAACCTCTCAAGCCACCTCTTCCATAAAAGTGACCACAATGGCACTGCCTTAAGAGGGATGAGGATTAAGTAGGACAGAGGTGCAAACACCTGGACAGTACCTGATTGTACCTGGTCTTCCATAAATGCTTCTTGAATTTAACTGAATACAATGACAAATCTCCCAGTGGGTGGTTCATTCAATTGCTGTTGTTGTTCAGTCACTCAGTCGTGTCAACTCTTTGTGACCTCATGGACTGCAGCACGCCAGACTTCCCTCTCCTTCACTAACTCCCGGAGTTTGCTCTTGCTCATGCCCATTGAGTCATCCAACCATTTCATCCTCTGTCACCTGCTTCTCCTCCTGGCTTCAATCCAGAGGATGGTTCATTCAATAGATGAAATTAAGTTTCGGTTAATATCATAGGCTCACAAAATTGAAAAGATTAATTGCACAATATTTTCACCTGCTATTTAGATCCATGGGAAAAAGACTTACTCAATTATACATGGTTTTGTACTTTCTAAAATGAAAAAAAAAAAAAGTCAAAGGGAGGTAAGTTATTTTTTCCTTACATAAAATTAATTCGCTGCTCATTAACATGGTTCTCCTTTTGTAGTCTTCAGCTTCCTAAATATAAGCACACCCCATCTGTATTTGAACATTTTTAGAGTGCTTCAGAATTAGTGTTGATTTAATTTATTTTCACCAGAGATTTGCAAAATATTTGCCTAAGTTATTTTGAACTGTCGGTGATTCATTCAGGGAGAGAAAGGTGGTGTCTGCAAAGCGGGCACTCCCTAATGCACAAAACTGAGCAAACGAGAAGGAGACGGGGCTTGCGGGGACCCCTGCCCATCCTCCCCCCTTCCAGGGGCACCCTTCCAGCACTGCCAGGGGCTCCTCCTGTGTGCAAGTGTTTCCTGCGTCTGCACTGCCCAGAGAGGAAAGCTGAAGCTCCTTGGCTCAGCTGGGATGCCCTCTGTGAACTGGTCCAGTCTCGTCACCCTCACAGAGCACCTGTCTCCTCTGGGGCTTCCCAGGTGAAAGTCACTCAGTCGAGTCCTACTCTTTGTGACCCCATTGATATACAGTCCATGGAATTCTCCAGGCCAGAATAGTGGAATGGATAGCCATTCCCTTCTCCAAGGGATCTTCCCAAACCAGGGATTGAACCCAGGTCTCCCACATTGTAGGTGGATTCTTTACCAGCTGAGCCACCAAGGAAGCCTAAGAATCCTGGGGTGGGTAGCCTATCTCTTCGCCAGCGGATCTTCCCGACCCAGGAATTGAACCGACGTCTTCTGCATTGCAGGTAGATTCTTTACCCGCTGAACTACAAGGGAAGCCCCCTTCCCAGGTGGTGCAGTGGTAAAGAATCTGCCTGCCAGTGCAGGAGATGCAGGAGACACGGTTCGACCCCTGGGTGGGAACGGTCCCCTGGCGTGGGAAATGGCAACCCACTCCAGTATTCTTGCCTATAAAATCCCATGGACAGCGGAGCCAAGCGTGGTCCATGTGGTTGCAAAGAGTCACGCCACTGAGCGACCAACACTTCCACTCTTCATTCTCAGCTGCTTCACTCCAGCCCGCCACCCAGTGGCTCAGAGCCGCCGAACAGGCATCAGTCTGCACAGCCTCTTTATCAAAGCCCCTGCCTCCAAGTTCCTGTGGAGCCTCCCATTTCCTAGGAAGTCGTTCATTTGCTCTCTCCTCACCCTCATTCTCGGGGTGGGAAGATCCCCTGGAGGAAGGCATGGCAACCCACTCCAGTATTTCTCGCCTGGAGAATCCCATGGACAGAGGAGCCTGGGGGTCTACAGTCCATGGGATTGCGAAGAGTCGGATCGGACTGAAGCGACTCAGCACGCAGGCACACCCCTCCTTCCCAACCGGTGAAGGCTGCTCTGAGCTCACCCATCCTCCCCTCCTCCTGTCTGCTCCACAGTTCCCGAAAGACAAAAACTGTTCCAACAGACCCCATCCCATCCCAGGGTCTGTTTGTCCTACTGAATTGAAAAACAAGGCCTCCAGGAATGAGTTTATTCATTAATATCTGAGGTCCTCAAAACTGAATATATTTTTGAGTGGGAGTTGGTTAAGTGTGTGTGAATGAATGAATGAATTAGTAGTGAGTGGGTGACTGAATCAAGTGTTCTCCTTGGTAAGATTTTCTAGCTCTAAGATGTAATCATATTAACGGTAAGTCTTTTTTAAAACCTCACCATGAGAGCAAATTTAATTATATCATTTATAAAATTCCCCAAGATGCCATAAAGTGCAGTGAAGTCTTTTCTATAATCCTGATATGACCAGCTAAGGCTGTTAAATCAGAATTTTATAAGCGTGGTTTTCCTGGATCTGACTTCACCAATACTTATCATAAGATGATACATTTGTTTTGAAGTGAGAGAAACAGAACTGAAATCAACAGTTCATAGGCACTTTGTCAAGCGCCATGCTGGGCTTTTTTATATACGTCCCATCATTGTACAAAATGCTGGACCCAGGTGATGCTTCATCCTCCACATTTTCCTCGCCAGTCATCGCCATCACCATCAACATCATACCATTACCATCATCTCCATCCTCAGAAGCTGCACCCCCATTGCAGCACCCCCACCACCATCTCCACCACCACCATCATCATCACCATCATCACTACCATCACCACCATCATCATTATAACCATAACAACTAACATCTATCGAGCACTTCCTCTATGTCAGCCACTGGTCTGTATATTTAACAAGTGTTTTTCAGGTAATCCTCACATACAACCCATAAAATAGACCCAAATATAGCCTCAATTTTTCTAGATGAGGAAATTAGGATAAGCTCTGGGATTTTCTCAAATATGCATCTAGTGGAAGGAATGGCAAAACCACAGAACAACAGGGCATGCAGGATGGGAGTGCTCTTCCAAAACATTCTGCAGCTAAAACAAGCAGGCGGCCTTGGAGGTCAATCCCAGAGAAGGCAAGCTCAGAGCAATGAACACAGCAGCCGTTAGTAGAACGAAATTCAGCCTTCCTGTGAAATCTCTACAGCATCAACATTTGCCCCCGACCTTAGTTTCCTACACAGTCCATGGGGTTGCAAAGAGTCGGACACGACTGAGCGACTTCACTTTCACTTTGGTGTCCTAAAGTTGCTGATGGTCAGAGATAGGAAGGGCCCCAGCATCAGCCAGGCCAAGTGCTTTACATTACAGCTGAGAAAACCAAGGCCCAGAACTAAAGTGAAGGTTGTTCCCGTGTCAGCTTGTATTACCCTTAACAGCCAGCTCCCTCAGACCCCTGAGGGTTCCAGATAATCCTTGAATGACAGCGGTGTGTCCCCCACCGGGGCTATTGAACCACTCACCCAGAGGTGCCCAGAGCTATGCACCAGCAGGACCTGGGACTAGTAGTCATTCAGGGCAGGTCCCAACATACCCCCAGACTCAGTTCAAAGGAAACTTCCCTGTTGGTCACACAGAACCTTAAGACCAGGCTCTGGCAACAGGCTCTGTCCCCTCTGGGGACAACAGAGGCCAGGGTGAGGGGCCTAGTGTCAGAGGCTCCCCTGGATACACAGGACTCCTTCCCAGTGATGGTCAGTCCAAGGCCTCTGCCCGAGATGGGCCGGGTCAGATGGAGTCAGAGCAACTCCCCTCTTCCTGTCTCCTTTCTTCTACTGAAGGGAAGTCCTAGAATCCCTTCATGTGCAGCTGTAACTCACTTATTGAATGTTTTCAGGGACCCAGCATGTCTAGGCACAGTTCTTCCTGGGGAAAGCCAGCCGTTTTCTCCTTCATGAAGCTCACTCCTGATGGGAGGGGACACGCAAGGCATGGATGGACAGGTAAGCCTATATATACTGACTACGGGTGGAAGGACTCGGAGGAAAGAAAGCCTGGCCAGGGCAGGGGGAGACTAGCTGGTGGGGAGGGGGTCATTCCTTGCTTAGAGTGGTCAGAGATAGAAGGGACCTTTGGGCAGAGACCTGAGTGAAGCCAGGGCGGGAGCCGGGCAGCACTGGGTAGGAGCTTCCGGGGAGGGGGCGGGGGGATGGCACGTGCAAAGGCCCTGAGGTGGGACTTGGGCGTGTTGTGGCTGAAGCAGAGGAGGAAGGGGGAACACGAGGCTGGTGGGGTGGGCAGGAAGCCGAGGAAGGACTCAGGATCATTCTAAGTGTACTTCACATCTCTTTCATCCTTTCTGGTGTTTCATGAGCCAGACGATTTGGATGATTGGGAAATTAGAGAGTTAGTCCTTTCCCTGAGCCGCTCATGGTTTTCCATTTTTTCTTTTATCCGTCCAGTGGACACACATCATGGAGCCCCGAGCAAGGGTTCAAAGGATTTTCCAGGGTCTAGGGCAGGAGCTTGAAAAGCACGGTGAGCACCGCCCTTCTCTTTCCCCTTCCCCACCCCCAAGTCCGGCTGCCTCTACCTGCCAGGTACTCCCCATGGTTCGCTTTGCCCTGAATTGTCAAGGGAAGGGAGATGGAGGGGAAGAGAGAGAGAACGTCTGGTTACCTGTCACCCAAAGGACCAACCTCATCACAGGACACAGACTTAGGGGCACCAGTTTTGGTACCAGCCTCCTGAAGTCAGATGGTGAAGTCCCTCCCAGGATGGGGAAAGATGACGAAAGTAACCAAGGGAAGACTTGCAGAAGAGACCTTTCCCCTGTTGGGGACTGTTGGGGTTACCCTGTGTCTCCTTCCCCCCCCCCCAACGGCCCTCACACAACTGAGGAGCATCGTGGGCTCCACAGGTGTCTCCTGCATGAGAGGACGAGCCATCTGCTTGAGTGGCTCCTGCTGGCCCGGTTTCCCAGGGCTCTGCACCATCATCTGCTCCTCCACTTGGGAACACACCCCGAGGGTGTCACCTCTCACAGCCCCCTTGGCAAACTGCTGTCCCTCGTTAATATTCCAGTGCACTCCCAGTGAATCATTTCCACCTCACTTCTTCTTTAAACCTTTGGCACGTTGACTTTCTATTTTAAAGTTATTAATTATTTGATACATACAGAAAGGTAATTCATAATATGTGTGCGTGTGGATCACAGAGCAGACTGATAAATGAAAATAGCTGTGAAGTCTACCCTGAGCCTAGAACATACTATTCAATGTGTTCTTTCCTGCCCAAACCCTCCCCCTACCCCTTCAAGAAAGTAACCACTCTCCTGAATAATATCCAGGTTCGATCCCTGGGTCAGGAAGATCCCTTGGAGAAGGAAATGGCAACCCACTCCAGCACTCCTGCCTGGAAAATTTCATGGACGGAGGAGCCTGGTAGGCTAGAGTTCATGGGGTCACAAAGAGTCGGACATGACTGAGCAGCTTCACTTTTACATGCTATAACCCTAAACCATGTAGCACTTAGCTGAGCCTGGCTCTTTAAAAAAAAAAATTATTTATTTATTTTAATTAGAGGCTAATCACTTTACAATATTGTGGTGGGTTTTGCCATACATTGACTTGAATCAGCCATGGGTGTACATGCGTCCCCCATCCCGAATCCCCCTCCTAGCTTTTGAACTTTATATAAATAGAACATTCTGTGAGTATCCATCAGGTAGTTGCCTTTTTCACTCAAGGCTATGTGTTGATATAGGTAGCATTCTGTGTTCCCTTCTCCTGCTGTGCACCGTTTCTCTATATGAATGTGCAGACATTATCCATCCTGTTGTGAGTAGACATTTGGGTTGTTGTCCATACTTAGTTTTCAGGTTGATGCCCTGTGGCCATCACTGTAGTCTCCCAGGATATGGGCTGTAAGAGTTTCTCTAGGGAGTTGACTAGAGAGAGATTGTTGGATTTGGGGTGTCATGTCACCAGCTTTACTGATGGAACTCCGACAGTCCTATAAATCCAGTGCCAATTTGACCATCGCCAGCAGCGAAAGACCTCACCCACTCTCCATATTCACAAACTTTCTAGATTTTGCCAATCTGGTGTGTGTTAATGCCCACCAGATTGGCAAAATCTAGAAAGTTTGTGAATATGGATTTAATTAAATTAAATCTTCTCTGGAGATCTTTTCATATGTTTCCAGGCACTGCTCATGGTCCCTTCTACGAGATATCTGTTCCTGGTTTGGGCAAGCATTTTTATCTTGTTCTTTGACTTCCTGTTTACTTGTTGAAGTTCTTTGCATATTTTCTTCATTAATTACTCATTCATTTCATATGTGGCAGATGCATTCTCCCTGCTTGTGACTTGTCTTTGTTTATTGTGTCTTAAGCTCTCGATTTAGTGTGGTAAAATCTCTTCCTCTTTTGACTTAAGAAATTCCGTCCTATCCCAGGGTCATATGGATACTCTTCTATAACGTCTTATAAAAGTCTCAAATTCGAAATGCTTTTCACATTTAAATATTCAGTTTGCTGAGGTAGGGCTTGAAGTAGAGGTCTAAAGTAGTTTTTTTCCAAAGGGACAACAAATCTTCCATCACCTTCCGTGAGTTCCCACTGACCAATAACATCCTGCTCTGTTACATTTAGTTTCCTTATTCGCATTGTCTGGATTCTTTTCTGTGTCTGATCATCTCCCCTTGCGCCAATAGCACACTGCCTTAAGAATCAAAGCTTTGGGACGTCCCTGGCTGTGAAGTGGTTAAGCCTTCACCTTCCAGGGGAGAGGGCATGAGTTCAGTCCCTGGTCTGGGAATGAAGATCCCACATGCCTCATAGCTGAAAAGCCAAAACATAAAACAGAAACAATATTGTAATACATTGAACAAAATCTTTAAAAATGGTTCACATCTAAAAAAGCCTTTTAAAAAAGGACCCCAGCTTTATCATAAATCTGCTCTCAGATAGAGCAAGTTCTCCTCCTCCTAAATGCCTTCCTCTTATAAAGATGAGTAACTACTAGCTACCCTAATCTTAATGCTGCGTTCATGAACACACTCAGCTCTTTGTCATCTTGCTTTCGCACCAATGTTGTTTCATTTCTTTTTTCCCTCTTTCCTCTGAATAACTCCCGCTGGATCATAGATTCAGATCAAGCCTCATCACCTTCCGGGGTTCTAGAACTGCCCTGCAAGCAGATCTAAGTGCTTGTTCTTTGGGTATCACCCTCCTCCTGCACTGAGTCACCCTTGCTTGCTACTTAACATTCGCTCCCTCCCTCTTGCCTCCCACTGCCCCTGACTTGCTTCATCTTCGCACACCCAGCAGGAGAGAGCTGGGGAAAACTGGTCTAGAACCTTCCCTCCATCCTGGACAGCACTGCTCTTCCAAAGTCTTTGACCTGCTCTCTTGAAGCTGATGTTCACTGCAGTCCAAAAAGAAGGGTTCAGGGATCTCTGCCTCTATTTTCTAGGCAGAGGCAGTCTCCTCGCCCCCTCCTCTGCCTCTCAGCATTACTTTCCTTCTGAGTCACCACCAGAGCCTGTGATGAGCCCAGATGGGATCTCGAGTCTGTCCTCTTCCTGGGAGGATATCAGGGGCAGGCAGAAATGTCACTCAGCCCATATGAGATCAGTCATCTCTCCGCACCAGACCTCTAGCCTCCGCTGCATGCTAGCAGCACACCCAGCACCCTCCATTCTCTAGGGCCCCAGCTAGTGGATCTCATATCCAGCCCATCGACTGCCTTGTTGCCCCTGCTGCCCACGTCCCCGGGCCCAGCCTCTTCGATGGTTGGTCTGGCATTTGCTTCGCTGACACTGATCTGCAGTCCCTCGGGGTGGGGGGGTGCCCTCCGGGGATGCAACCATGCCAATGGCAGAGGGATGGGCTAAGTAGTGGCCTGTCCAGAGCCTCCAGGCTCTCAGAGGGGAGGCTAACTGCTCACCAGCACTGTGGCCTGGGCTTGAGGACTCTCTCCTGGCCATGGAGTCCACTCAGCAGGCTGGCTGAACAGCTGGAGTCAGGGTCCTCGCCCAGCTTCCCTGGTCATACAGGCATAGGGTCTTCCCTTCCTTCCTCCCCAGCCCCTCCCTAGGCCCCTGCACCTATCCAGTCTCCCTCCAGGGACTTTCAGTCTCTCCCCTTCTCCTCCCTGCAGTGTGTCGCCAAGCCAGGCTGCCACCACCCCGGCCCCCCAATGTCCTCATCCCTGACAGCAACCTGGACTTCCCTGGGGGCTCAGATGGTAAAGAATCCGCCTGCAACTTGGGTTCCATCCCTGGGTTGGGAAGGAAGATCTCCTGGAGGAAGGCATGACAACCCACTCCAGTGTTCTTGCCTGGAGAATCCCATAAACAGAGAAGCCTGGGGGGCTACAGTCCACAGGGTCGCAAAGTGTCAGATATGACTGACCAAGTAACACTGTCACTTTCCACGTCAGCAACCTGCCCCTGTCTTCACCACCTGCCCCGCCCCCCGGCATTGTGGGAGCCCCTTCTCTGGATGAAATCTGTCTGCTCTGTCTCTCCCTTACTTCAAACCCTCGCAGCAGCAGCTCAGCACAGCTCTTTGGCTGGAGTCCACACTGCAAGCTCAGCTCCTGGTTCTCCCGCCATGCTGGGAGGCGGGCAGCTAGGAAGGGGCCCATTGCGCCATCCTCCTCTGTCTCCTGCACCCGGAGCCCCAGTGGAGGCCTTCCTGCTCCTTCGGCCTCAGGGTGGGCAGCCCCTCCTCCTGGAAGGCCTCTGGCCTGCCTGGTCACGTGACCCTTCTCCAGCCTGCTGGGCTCACCCGTTTACTTCTGTGCACAGTGCCACTTGCTGCACTGGCATGCTCTGTGGGCGCAGGCATCTCAAGTTTTCAGGACTGGGTTTGTCTTGTTGCCTCCCGTAGCCTGGGCGCCTACACCGAGTCTGGCCTCAGCCTGGCGAATGGTGTTGCTTCTGCATTGCTGTGTTCTGGTCGGCTCCTCCCCAGTGGAATGAGGAAGGCAGGCTTTATTCCTCTCTGCCTGTAGGAGCCTGGCATGCAGGGGGTGCTCTGTAACTGTTTGTGGAATGATTGAGTGATTGAACAGATGAGTGAGCGAATGCAGAATAGACTCTATTGTGACGGCACCCAGGTATGGACTTTCCATCCATATTGCCCACCCAGCGTACCACGTTGATGGGCTATTTGGGGAGCTGTGGTAAGAACCAAGGTCCCCATGTGTCCAGACACCCTGCAGGGCTGAAGTGGGGGCATGCAGACTGGACAGACAGGCCTGCTCCTGTTCCTGGGCACTGGCCAGAGTTTGGAGAAAGCACAAAAGATTCTTGCTCCAAAATCAGACAGGCCATAAGACAGTTTTAAAATGCACACACCCAGGTGCTCTGTGAAGCCAGGGGTGGAAAGGTGGGTGCAGAAGAGGCATGAGGGTCAATGAACATGTTTGGATTAAAAAAAAAAAAAAAACATCTAACAGTCAGGGAGGTTTGCTTTAACATTCTGGCACGTTCTGTTGATTTATGACTGTTGCTAGGTAACAGAGTACACTGAAGTGGGTGTGATTTTAAAGCTGTGGCTTCTGACCAAAGGAAAGAAACCATTAATTGGGCTGGGGGGCTGGAGGAGGGTGTAAATGCGACCCAGAGGACGGAACAGTTAGCAGCAATTAGAGTAAAGCCAAGGGGATCCAGCCCCTCCGTGTCTGTAATCTTTCATGTGTGTGTTCAGCTGCGAGGATGGAAAGCCAGCTGCTGACATGGCTTCTCCTTCAGAAAGACACCAATGAGAATTTATCTTTTATTTTGCAGTAAATCGATTTAGTAGCCATCCGCTTTCTAACATAGCGCTGCTGGTGCGCAAAGCGTATGAAGTGTGTCATCTTGATGGTCAGGGTTTATTGTCTTCACTTAGGTTACCAAGGGCTCCAGCCTCTCAACAGGACCGTTCACTGGCTGGGCACACACTGATACCTCTGGGTGCCCTGCTGGGGTTCCAAGGCAAACAAGACAGAAGTCCCCCACCTGGTGAAACTGACATTCAGAGTGTGTGTGTGTGGAGGGGGTGCGCAAACAGTCACTAAATAATAGTCATGTTGAACAAGCCAAGTATATTTTATGCTACAAAGAAAAAAAGCAAAGCCAAGCAAAAAGGTCCAGGAACAGGGGTGAGTGTCCTGCAGGGGGCGGGGGGCGGTGCTGGTTGCAATTATAAACTGGGGGATAGTCTCATCTGAGCAAAGTCTTACAGGAAGTGAGGGACTAAGCCTTAGAGATGAAGGAAGAACAATCCAAGCAAAGGGATAGTGGAGCAGGTGCAAAGGTCCTGAGGCAGGTTGGAGAAACAGCGGGGAGGCCAGTGTGTCTAGAATGGAGCGAGGGGGGAGGTGAGGGGCAGAGGGAAGCAGATCATGTGGGGGTCCCCAAGTCCACTCAGGTCCTCCACAGGGGGGATGTCATGGCAGGAAGAGGGGACCCTGGGGGGGGACTGCAGTTCACCTGGCTGTCCCGTGCCAGGTCTTCTCCTGTGGGCTTGGGCACCAGACAGGGGTGAGACTCCCCTGTCTAGCTCATGGGACAAGCAGGCTGAGGCCGCTGGGAAAGGGCCGGCAGGAGATCCAACAGTTGCTGAGTGACCGAGCCTGGATTCGGGCCTTTACCTGCTGACGCCTTACCTGCCTTTTCCTCCCACAAACTCCTACTTATCCTGCAAGGCCCAGCTCAAATATCCCCTCCCTCTGACTTCATCGGTACTCCTTACGCTTGGTGGCCCACAGCTCCAGGCCCTCCCCCTCCTTGCAGTAGGGCTTTGGGTTTATCCTCTGGACCATGGACCCTTCAGGTCCTGTCCCCGGCCTGATTCACACCTGGTCCCCAGAGCTCACTCTGGAAGTGGCTACTGAACAAGTGAATGGGAGGGAAGGGGATGGGGAGGGAGGGAATAAGTAGGGAAGGTGGGTATGTGCAGAGCAGCCTGTAAGAGAGACATGAGTGATGTGGGGAACAGAGGGTGAGGATCTGGGAGGAAGGCCCATGTAGGCTGCGTCTCTCCCACACACATGCTCTTTGCAGGCCTGTGCGTGTCCTGTGGGCTTCCGAGGTGGCGCAAGTGGTAAAGGGCCCACCTGCCAATGCAGGAGACGTAAAAGACATGGGTTTGATCCCCGGATCCATGCCCTGCACACAGGCCTTTATGCCGCTGAGGGCCGTCTTGCTCCTTGCGTCTGTGTTCCCGACTCTCCCAACTCCGCAGGGCCCTCTCTGTGGTGAGTGTGGGGTGCTGGCAGTCAGAGCCTGAGAAGCATGTGCGTGCAGGCAGTCTATTTGGGAGGGGATCTCTGGAGTCACCACTCCGTCTCTGCTGTGGGAATATGGGATTCCCATCCACTGAGACGTAGCCCGAAGGTTCTGGAACTGATCCCTGAAAGAGAGGAGCATCAGCAATCCTCCCAGGATGCTTCTTCCAAATAAGTCAGGAGTGCCCAGGTGACACTGACTCCCCCCACTCCAGGCTGCATGGACTATACAGTCCATGGAATTCTCCAGGCCAGAATACTGGAGTGGATAACCCTTCCCTTCTCCAGGGGATCTTCCCAACCAGGGATCGAACCCAGGTCTCCCTCATTGCCGGTGGATTCTTTACCAGCTGAGCCACAAGGGAAGCCCACAAATACTGGAGTAGGTAGCCCATCCCTTCTCCAGTGGATCTTCCCGACCCAGAAATCGAACCGGGGTCTCCTGCATTTCGGGCAGATTCTTCACCAACTGAGCTATGAGGGAAGCCACAGATGGGCAAGACTAGGCCAGCCCCTGGAGAAACAGAGAGGAGGGGCAGATAGGGTCCAGTGAAGTTCAAGCTCCAGGGCCGTGTGTCCCCGAGGCTGGGTCTGCTTTCTGAGACTTGGGCTTGTGCCCCATTTCTGAGTTGCCTTTCTGTCACTTGCAACTCGAGGGTGCTGATCAACATTCCCCATCGTCCCCTGGTAACATCGGGCCCTCAAGGACACTAGCTCTCAAGCCCTGCAGCAAGACTGGTAGGTAGAGCCCAGCCACAGGGACAGCCCACCCCCTCCAACCTTTTTCCATGACAGACCCAGCTGCCCTCCTGTATGAACCAGTTGCCTCTTTCCCTGGCTCTCCAAGGTCCTCATGGTTCTGACAGCCCCACTGGACTTCCCTCTCTGGTTCCCCGAGGGAAGCTTGGCTGGTCCTGCTACCCAGCATGGCCCTTGGGCTGACCCACCAAGACACCCACTTGAGCCAGCCCTGTACCATCTGCCCAGTGCAGAAACTCTATTGGGCAGCCTGCACCACTCCTGATGGGAGGCACTGTGCTGGGAGGGAAGGAGAAGGGCTGGTCACCCGAGTTTCTGATAGGCTTCATTCATTCATTCATTCATTCATCCAACAAGTACTAAATGAGCTCCTACTGCCTGCCAGGCACCGGGGGCCATGGGGGAGGGGGAGACAGAGGTCATCTGATGCAAACAGCTGACTCATTGGAAAAGTCCCTGATGCTAAGAAAGATTGAGGGCAGAAGGAGAAGAGGGCATCAGACGGTGAGATGGCTGGATGGCATCACTGATGCAACAGTCATGAACTTGGGCAAACTCTGGGAGATGGTGGGGGATAGGGAGGCCTGGCGTGCTGCAGTCCATGGGGTGGCAGAGACTGGGCAACTGAACAACAGTGTGGCATGTGAGTGGTTCCTCAACCTTAGCTTCTCTCTGTGGCTAATATTCCTTCTTGGGCCTGAGATGTGTAGGTTTCCTCAGACTCTGTTTGGAGATGCATGACCTCATTTTTGAGAGTTAGTGCTAATATGGCTTGTGGTCCTCTCGATGGCTTTCGTCCATTCATCCCATCTGGTTCTGCATGAATCTGTCCCTCAGGTTTCCTTGAGATCTTGAAGTCAGTGGTTGTTGTTAGTCGCTCAGTGGTGTCCAACTCTTTGTGACCCCATGCACGGTAGCCCACTGGGCTCATCTGTCCATGGGATTCTCCAGGCAAGAATACTGGAGTGGGTTGCCATTTCTTTCTACAGGGGATCTTCCCTGACCCAGGGATCAAACCCAGGTTTCCCACATTGCAGGCAGATTCTTTACCATCTGAGCCACCAGGGAAGTTTCTCTTGAAGTCAGGAATGTATGTTATTCATTGGCTTCTACTCCAATGTCCCTTGTAGGTGTGATACCTAATAGTGATCAGTAATTTCTAATTTAATTAATGGATGGTGAATAAACGCTCTAAGGACTCAGTGATGACTTCAAGCACTGAAGTAATCAAGGAGGGCTTCATGGAGGAAGTGTCATGAGAAGGGTGGCTTGGAGTTGCTGGTAAGAAACACAAACGAGTCTCCCCTTGAAAGATGAATGTGTGTCCCCAGATGAGAGTCTGGTTCTGGGAAGCTGCACCAAGCTCCCAGGAGCCTACCTGCAGGACACTTGGAGTCTTCTTTCCCTGACACCACCAGGTCCAGGTGGGACATGGGGATGAGCATGGGGCCTTCAGGGCCCTCTTGCTAGGGCTGGTTGGAGGCATAGATGCATGGAGGCCGTGCACCCAGCCGACAACATTGTGAATTATTGATCACCGGAGAGTAATGTACAGGAAAGGTCATTTCCCTCCTTAAGTCAAACTGTTACATCATGCTGAATTGCCTGCTTTCCAAATTTCCCTAGGGCTGGCCTGGGGATGGGGATTAGTTCTGAGCCTATTTATTTTGCTTGAATCTAGTCTACAGTGTACAACAGGATGTGATCCATTCCTCTTTGCTATTAAGTCTGAACACTGTGGATGCGATTAATTCAGGGGTTAAATGGAGGAGAGAGGCTCTTCCCCTACCTGGTACTGCAGAGAGGTGTTGCTCTAAGTACCCCATCTCCTCAAGTCTTGACCTGTTTGAGTGGTGGACTGGCAAAATTGGAGAAATGAGGGGCAATCTATACTCCCTGAGCACATGTGATGTACCAGGCTCTGTGTATATCATCTCCTTCAATTCTCACTGAGACATCCAAATAAAACAAATGTTGCTGTTGTTCAGTCGCTATGTTGTGTCCAACTCTTTGTGACCCCACGGACTGCAGCACACCAGGCTTCCCTGTCCTTCTTTATTTCCCAGAGTGTGCTCAGATTCATGTCCATTGAGTCAATGATGCTATCTAACCATCACATCCTCTGCTGTCTTTTTCTTCTTTAGCCTCCAATCTTTCCCAGCAGTAGGGTCTTTTCCTGTGAGTCAGCTCTGCACATCAGGCAGCCAAGTAATGTGATGTGGGGGACAAGATAAAATCCATTCTAAAGAAAATTGTTAAGAGCAGTTTGCAAGGATTCTTCCACCCCTTCCTGACAGGGTAGGGTGGTGGGTAATGATGGGAAGTCATGGGGAGTGTTGCTCTGGAGGGGGCCGTGCTGGGGCTCTAAAGTACCGTTAAGCAGGAGGAAGAGAAAGTACCCACCCCTCCTCTGTAGTCAAGCGTGGATGGATGACTCAAAGCTTAAAATGTACCTGATAGCTTTCCAGCCAGGAAATAACAACAGGAATCAGATTTACCTTCCCACTCAAAACAAGTGAAGATCAAGACAAAACATGTGAAACAGTGGTTTTCAAGATGCTGGACAATAGGCCGTAAAGGGGACAGTGATCAGCGAGAAACAAAAACACAAGGACAGCCCAGGATTGCTCCAGCTGATGCCTTGAGAGTTTCCTGTCCAAGTTTCAGGGAGACGTTGTCCAAGCTGAGTCTGATAAATCCTCAACCTGAGGAAACGGAGCTGAGATTCTGGGGAAATCAAGGAAGCTAGGGGCTCATGGGGCAGGATAATGAAGAGGAGAGAGCTCCAAAGAGAAAGAGAAAGTTCCAGAGGTAGGGAGAGGTTGAGCGTGAGCGCTCAACTCAGAAATGATCAGCACTCAACTCAGAAATGATCATAGGAGGAAATTGCCCTAAGTTAGAGCAGTTCAGTCCAGTTCAGTGCAGTCGCTCAGTTGCGTCCGACTCTTTGCAACCCCATGAATCACAGCACACCAGGCCTCCCTGTCCATCACCGTCTCCCGGAGTTCACTCAAACTCACGTCCATCGAGTCAGTGATGCCATCCAGCTGTCTCATCCTCTGTCATCCCCTTTTCCTCCTGCCCCCAATCCCTCCCAGCATCAGAGTCTTTTCCAATGAGTCAACTCTTCGCATGAGGTGGCCAAAGTACTGGAGTTTCAGCTTTAGCATCATTCCCTCCAAAGAACAACCAGGGCTGATCTCCTTTAGGATGGATTGGTTGGATCTCCTTGCAGTCCAAGGGGCTCTCAAGAGTCTTCTCCAACACCACAGTTCAAAAGCATCAATTCTTCGGCACTCAGCTTTCTTTATAGTCCAACTCTCGCATCCATACATGACCACTGGAAAAACCATAGCCTTGACTAGATGGACATTGTTGGCAAAGTAATGTCTCTGCTTTTCAATATGGTAGCCAAGTTCGTCATAACTTTTCTTCCAAGGAGTAAGCGTCTTTTAATTTTATGGCTGCAGTCACCATCTGCAGTGATTTTGGAGCCCCCCAAAATAAAGTCTGACACTGTTTCCACTGTTTCCCCATCTATCCCATGAAGTGATGGGACCAGATGCCAAGATCTTCGTTTTCTGAATGTTGAGCTTTAAGCCAACTTTTTCACTCTCCTCTTTCACTTTCATCAAGAGGCTCTTTAGTTCCTCTTCACTTTCTGCCATAAGGGTGGTGTCATCTGCATATCTGAGGTTATTGATATTTCTCCTGGCAATCTTGATTCCAGCTTGTGCTTCTTCCAGCCCAGTGTTTCTCATGATGTACTCTGCATATAAGTTAAATAAGCAGGGTGACAATATACAGCCTTGACGTACTCCTTTTCTTATTTGGAACCAGTCTGTTGTTCCATGTCCAGTTCTAACTGTTGCTTCCTGACCTGCATACAGGTTTCTCAAGAGGCAGGTCAGGTGGTCTGGTATTCCCATCTCTTTCAGAATTTTCCACAGTTTATTGTGATCCACACAGTCAAAGGCTTTGGCATAGTCAATAAAGCAGAAATAGATGTTTTTCTGGAACTCTCTTGCTTTTTCAATGATCCAGCAGATGTTGGCAATTTGATCTCTGGTTCCTCTGCCTTTTCTAAAACCTGATGGAATTCCAGTTGAGCTATTTCAAATCCTGAAAGATGATGCTGTGAATGTGCTGCACTCAATATGCCAGCAAATTTGGAAAACTTAGCAGTGGCTACAGGACTAGAAAAGGTCAGTTTTCATTCCAATCCCAAAGAAAGGCAATGCCAAAGAATGCTCAAAGTACTGCACAATTGGACTCATCTCACACGCTAGTAAAGTAATGCTCAAAATTCTTCAAGCCAGGCTTCAGCAGTACATGAACCGTGGACTTCCAGATGTTCCAGAGGGCACGGTGTTTTGAGAACACAGAGAGTTGGTAATAGTGCCTGCTGGAAAAATTCACATTCCTCGGGGGCATTGGGCAGCCTGCTCAGGTAAGCCTTGCCTCAGTAGCGGAAGATAATATGTCCGAGATTGAGAATTGGTTCAAATGTCCCTAGCAAATCACCAAAGTAAGACTTGAAAGACTCAAACTGCTTGTGAGTTAAGCTCAAGAATACCTCTAGAGCTATAAACATATCCAGCATCTTTGGCCCACGAGGTAAAAGAAGTCTGCCATCCAGTAAAACAATTACTTCTAATAGGCGGAAGAAGTGTGAACTGTTGGAAACTAAGACATGGAAACTGGCGTGTACCTCAGTGCTCGATGAAACCCTCCATTGTATTTAAGGTACATTGTGAAGATTAAATAATCAAAGGTCTATACAACATGGCTTGATCAATAAATCCTTGTTTCCATCCTTTTATTTTGCTGTTAATTATTAATTAAACTAAGATCATGGCATCTGGTCCCATCACTCAATGAAAAATAGATGGAGAAACAATGGAAACTTTATTTTCTTGGGCTCCAAAATCACTGCAGATGGTGACTGCAGCCATGAAATTAAAAGACACTTGCTCCTTGGAAAAAAAGCTATGACCAACCTAGACAGCATATTAAAAAGCAGAGAGATTACTTTGCCAACAAACGTCCATCTAGTCAAAGCTATGGTTTTTCTTTTTCTTTTTTTTAAATTTTATTTTATTTTTAAACTTTACATAATTGTATTAGTTTTGTAGTCATGTATGGATGTGAGATTTGGACCATAAAGAAAGTTGAGTGCCAAAGAACTGATGCTTTTGAACTGTGATGTTAGAGAAGGTGCTTGAGAATCCCTTGAACTGCAAAGAGATGAAACAATTCCAGCCTAAAGGAAATCAGTCCTAAATATTCATTGGATGGACTGATGGCTGAAGCTGAAGCTCCAATACTTTGGCCACCTGAGGTGAAGAACTGACTCACTGGAAAAGACCCTGATGCTGGGAAAGATTGAGCGCAGGAGGAGAAGGAGACAATAGAGGATGAGATGGTTGGATGGTGTCACCAACTGGATGGACATGAGTTTGAGCAAGCTCTGGGCGTTGGTGATGGACACGGAAGCCTGGCCTGCTGCAGCCCCTGGGGTCACACAGCTGGGGTCAGTTGGACACGACTGAGTGCCTGAACTGAATATCCCAAATGGTTTTTTTGGAAAGGAGTAAGTTTTAAATGAGTATTAAAATACCCTAGTGTTGCGGGCCCCTGGATTGCACAGTGTTGTACCAAATGGGTGTTGTATCTTTGTGGATGAGAACCGTTACAAAAACTGCACTACGCACCTTCAAAGTACTTCCAGGTTTGCAGTGGAGATGGGGAGGTGACTTTATTTTTGTTTTTGTTGTTTTTAATTAGTTTTTATTGGTATATAGTTGATTTACAATGTTGTGTTAGTTTCAGGTGTTCAGCAAAATGACTCAGCTACACATGTATCAATTCTTTTTTGGATTCTTTTCCTGTATAGGCATTAGAGTATTGTGTAGAGTTCCCTGTGCTACCCAGTAGGTCCTTATTATTTATTTTATATAAATAATGTGTCTATGTCTCCTTATTATTTATTTTATATATAGTAATGTGTCTATGTCAATCCCAATCTCCCAATCTGTGAGTCTATTTCTGTTTTGTAAATAGGTTCCTTTGTACCATACTTTTTATAGATTTCCACATAAAAGTAATTCATGTAGTATTTGTCTTTGTCTGACTTACTTCCCTTAGTGTGATAGTCTCTAGATCCATCCATGTTGCTGCAAATGGCATTATTTTGTTCTTTTTTTAAAGCTGACTAATATTCCCTGCCATCTATAGATGAACATTTAGGTTGCTTCCTCATTCTGACTGTTGAAGTGCATTTGTTTTTACTGAAATGAGATGCCCTCTTTTAGAGGCAGTGCTGGGAGTTGTTGTGATGTTTTTACTTTGGTCCAGAGAATGTGAAATAAACAACAGTTTCCTGGCCCCCCCCAAATTACTTATAATAGAAAAGAATCTTTAAAAAAATATATATATATATATATTTTCTGTTTCTGTATGAATTTTAGAAACAGTTATCAGTTTAAAAAAGGCATATTGAGATTTTAATTTGGACTGTGTCAAGTTCATAGATCAATTTGAGGAGAACTGACATGTTAACTTACATGTTACATGCTTACTCCTTGGAAGGAAAGTTATGACCAACCTAGATAGCATATTGAAAAGCAGAGACATTACTTTGCCAACAAAGGTCCATCTAGTCAAGGCTATGGTTTTTCCTGTGGTCATGTATGGATGTGAGAGTTGGACTGTGAAGAAGGCTGAGAGCCGAAGAATTGATGCTTTTGAACTGTGGTGTTGGAGAAGACTCTTGAGAGTCCCTTGGGCTGCAAGGAGATCCAACCAGTCCATTCTGAAGGAGATCAGCCCTGGAATTTCTTTGGAAGGAATGATGCTAAAGCTGAAACTCCTGTACTTTGGCCACCTCATGCGAAGAGTTGGCTCATTGGAAAAGACTCTGATGCTGGGAGGGATTGGGGGCAGGAGGAGAAGGGGATGACAGAGGATGAGATGGCTGGATGGCATCACTGACTTCAATGAACATGAGTCCGAGTGAACTCCGGGAGCTGGTGATGGACAGGGAGGCCTGGCATGCTGCGATTCACAGGGTTGCAAAGAGTCAGACACGACTGAGCGACTGAACTGAACTGAACTGACATGTTAACAATATTGAGTCTTCCAACATATAGGACACTTTCCACTTATTTAGGTCTTCTTTAATTTATCTCATGTTTTCTAATTTCCAGTGCATAGGTTTTTCACATCTGTTTTTAGATTTATTTCTCCATATCTCATATTGTAAATGATATCTTTAAAATTTAGATTTTGATTGATCTTATATCTTGAAAACATTAAATTTATTATTAATTCTGGCAGTTTTTTATAGCTCCCATTGGATTTTTATATAGACAATCATGTCTTCTGTGAATAAAGACAAGTTTTACTTCCTTCCTTCTAATTTGAATGTCTTTTATTTCTCTTTCTTGCTTTATTGCACTGGCTGTAACCTCTAGTACAATGCTGAATAGTCATGGTATAAATGGCTATCCTTGCCTTGTCCCCGGTTATGGGGGAAACTATTTCATATTTAAGACCATTAAATCTATAGGTTTTTCAGAAATGTCCTTTGTCAAATTAAGGAATCTCATCTTTATCTGTAGTTTGTTGAGAGGGCTAATATGATCTAATCTCAAGAACTTAATATAAGGCTTCAGTAATTGACATCAGTATTGATAGTATTGTGTCAAAGTAAATAAGTATATCAATGGAACAGAATAGAGAACCCAGACAAAGACCCACACATTTATGGCAGCTGATACGGCTGATTTTGAGCAAAAATAAAAAGGTAGTTCAGTGGAGAATAAACAGACAATTGGTGCTAAAACAACTTTAAAAAAAAAAGAACCATGTCTCACATACATACAAGAATTAATTCAAAATGGATCATAGACCAAAATGGAAAATCCAAAATTATAAAACTTCTAGAAAAAGTTAACAGACTTTCCTTAAAAAACCAGATTGTAAATATTTTAGGCTTGTGGACATATGGTCTCTGCTGCAACTACACAACTCTGCAATTATAGTGTGAAAGTGGCCCTAGAAAATGCATAAATGAATGAGTATGGCTCTGTGTCAATAAAACTTTATGACTATGTCTAATCTATCCTGGGAATGCAAGAATGGTTTAAAGACAAACTATTAATTTAATTCACTGCTTTAACAGATCAAAGGCAAAAAGCCAAATGATCATATGGATAGATACAGCAAAACAAAGCAACTAGCCAAAAAAAAAAACACCCACATTAGACAAATTTTGATATTCATTTTTGATAAATTCTCCCAGAAAATTAGGAAGGATGAGAAAACCCAACAGCAAACACTTTTTTTTTTCACATGGAACTTTAAAAGCATTACTAGACCAAAGACAAAAACGCCTTCTGTCACCAGTGCTATTCAACTCTACTTCATAGTGGAACCAACTGAGCCAGATAGCAAATGGGGAAAGAATGGCAAGAAAAAGCGCAAACTGTCTTTAACTGCAGACATCGTGGTCTACATGGAAAATCCAAGATAATCGGCTCTCAAACTATTTAAACCATAAGATAGCTCAACACAACTGCTGGGTACAAGACAGCACACAAAAGTCAGTAACACTTCTCCTGAAGAGCAATACCATTTAGAACATATAAGAGAGGCAAACTCCATTCACAAAGGCAGTAAAACCTATAGGGTACTTAAGATGAAATCTAAGAACAGATGTACAAGCTCCATATGGAAGCAGTACTGCAGTGGGGGTCAAAGCAGGGTCTCCAACCCTCAATGCCTGGTGCTGCATCGCAGCTCTACTTCTGGCTGGTGTGGGCAAATTACCTGACCACTCTGACGGTTCCCCCATTTGTAAAAGGGAGACAGTAATAGTATTTACATCTTTGCGAAGTTGGGAAGATTCATCTGAGTTAAATATAAAGTGTTTAGAACTGTAGTTGGCACATACAAATATATAAATGTTTGCTGTTATTGTTGGGAAGAAAATTAGAGCACTTCATGGAAGAACATGAATGATCAACTGAATCAATATAGAGACAGATTATGCCCATGAATGGGACAACTTAGCATTAGAAAAATATCATTTCCCAAGAGGAACATATCATTTTCCATTTGATCTATAAGTTTAAATTTATAAATTCTTTGCTGTTTCAAGAAAAGTGACAACAGGGATCTGATAAGCTGAAATTTTATATAGAAATGCAAACATCCATGAATAGTCAAGACAATTTTGAAGAAAAGTAAAGACTATAGCATTTGATCTACTTGATATTGCCTTATTAAAAAACTATACTATCTAAGGAGCCTGGTAAGCTACAGTCCATGGGGTCGCAAAGAGTCGGACACGACTGAGCGACTTCACTCACTCACTCACTCATACTATCTAAGACACATGGGCCAGATAAAAAAGACCAATGGAATAGAATAGAGAGTCCAGAAACATGCCCACATATATAAAAGAACTTGGTATAGAGAGAATTGGCTTTATAATTAGAGAGAGAAAGATAGGCTAGTCAATCATTGATTTGGATACTGGGTTCTTCATATGGAAAAAGTATATAGTTAGATCTCTACTTTCCTCCAAACAGAACATTATGCTCTAGAGGGGCAAAATGTAAATATAAAGCCATTCTATAGCTTACCTTCATACTTAAAAGATAGAGATTTAGTGAAAATCAAAAAGAGACAAAAAGGCAAAATACTTCAAAGGAAATAGTGATAAATTTCACTACATCAAAATTAGCAACTTCTGAAGGAAAACAGTACTACAAAGTTAAGAGATGAACAACAAATTAGCAGAGAATGTTTCATAACACACATGAACAGACAGAGAACAGGTAGTAAAACTATATAAGAAGCTCCAGAAAATCAGTAAGAAAAAAGCCAAAAGGGAACAACAGGCAATTCTTAGAGAAAATGGAGATTCTCAACCTCACTAGCAATCAGGAAACGCAAATTAAACTACTACCGGCTACCAGCTGACCCACCAACTTGAGGTGCATTTACATCAGCTTCCAGTGCCACTCAATTCAGTGTGTGCTGTGCTTAGTCACTCAGTCGTGTCCGGCTCTCTGTGACCCTATGGACTGTAGCCCGCCAGGCTCCTCTGTCCATGGGATTCTCCAGGCAAGAATACTGGAGTGGGTTGCCACGCCCTTCTTCAGGGGATCCTCTCAACCCAGGGATCGAATCCAGGTCTCACGCATTTCGAACAGATTCTTTACCGTCTGAGCCACCAGGGAAGTCCGTACAGGAGTACAAATTGCTTCTTGATGTGGCAACATATAGGAAGTGAAATATGCACATATAGTGTAACCCTGCCTCCAGGTGTCCCTCCTGGAGAACCATTACACTTGGGTGTGAGGAATCAGGTAAAACGATGTCACTGAGTTGTTGTTTGAAACGCCAACAGGTTGGAAACAACCTAGACATCCATCCAAGTGGGTGGAGAGGATGAGAGAAATAATAAATTAATTGTAGTCACTGATATGCTTGTCAATGTTTAGCTACCCCTATCAAGAGAGAAGGGCTTCCCAGAGGACTCAGTGGGTAAAGTATCTGCCCGCAATGCAGGAGATGTAGGAGATGTGGGTTCAGTCCCTGGGTTGGGAAGATCCCCTGGAGAAGGGCATGGCAACACACTCCAGTATCCTTGCCTGGAGAATCCCATGGACAGAGGATCCTGGTGGGCTACAGTCTGGGCTACAGTCCATAGGGTCACAAAGAGTCCAATAAGACTGAAGCGGCTGAGCGCACATGCATGCAACAAGGTGGAAAAGCCAGAATCTGTAGCATTTGCTGGTTTCTGTGCTATAAATATTCCCAATAGGGCTGATTTCTAGTTATTACCATGATATCACTGAACACAGAGTCTGGAGGAGAAACACAATCAGCAAGAAGGTTCTCGGGGCAGGCTCCAGCACATCATTGATTGTTTTCTTCCGCATTCGAGATCAATGAAGACACTAGGCAGAGCTGAAAAACAAGGTGTAGAAAAAAAGCAATTTGCAATATGGTACAATCAATATGATAATGTTTGTATACATTTTTAAATTACATGAAATGATATAATGCATGTACATGTGTTAAAGAATAGAACGTGGATGAGAAGAAAACAAATTTAGGGACAGTGTTCACGTTTGGAAAGACAGTGGGAGGATTAGGGCTAGAAAGGGATGCAAAAAAGCTTCAATGTCTCTGATTCTATTTCTTACATTAAAAGATTGGAAGCTAACATGTTAGAATCTTAATATTGATTCCTTTTGAATCAATATTCAAAAGAGGGGATTGTAATAATATACTCCAGTCTCTTGTTTATTTGAACTATCTCACTAAAATAAATGGGGCTTCCCAAGTGACACTAGTGGTAAAGAACCCGCCTGGCAATGCAGGAGACATAAGAGATGCAGGTTGGATTCCTAGGTTGGGAAGATTCCCCTGGATCAGGGCATGGCAACCTACTCCAGTATTCTTGCCTGGAGAATCCCATGGACAGAGAAGCCTGGCGGGCTATGGTCCATAGGGTCACAAAGAGTTGAACACGACTAAGTGACTTAGCATGCTCACACACACATTAAAATATATACAGAATATAAAGCATGGATCATGGTTGTGTAAAAACAAAAATTTACCTTGAAAGGCCCAGGAATGGGACACTCCAAAAGGTTTCTGGTACAATGAATTCAAGAGCATCCCTTGTCTATTTTCCTTTATATACACATTTTCTATTATGTGCCACTTTTGCAATGGCAGAAAATGACTAAAATTGTGAGTGTGGGACCAGATGACAGCCCTGGGTCCTTCCCTGATGACGTTGCTATCCGACGGGTCTTAGCGCATCTCAGTGTTGGTAGACAAGTCTCCACCCAGAGCCACTGTGACGTAGACTGCGAGTGGGTGGGTGGGTTTCTGTCTAGCCTTTCACTGGAGAAAAGATCCATCCGAGTACTGCTTCAGGCAGCTTACTCCAGGGCAAGGCAGATGGTTCCCAGAAATGAAGAGAGACCACCTTGAACTCCCTGTGGGAACTCCCTCTGGGTAGTCACAGAGGGGAAGGTGGCAGAGAGAGAGTTGCATCAGCATCAGCTTGTATGGGCAGACTGTGCAAGCTCTGGAGTCTCACTGCTGCTGCTGCTAAGTCGCTTCAGTAGTGTCCGACTCTGTGCGACCCCATAGACGGTGGCCCACCAGGCTCCCCCGTCCCTGGGATTCTCCAGGCAAGAACACTGGAGTGGGTTGCCATTTCCTTCTCCAATGCATGAAAGGGAAAAGTGAAAGTGAAGTCGCTCAGTCGTGTCCGACTTTTATCGACCCCATGGTCTGCAGCCTACCAGGCTCCTCCGTCCATGGGATTTTCCAGGCAAGAGTACTGGAGTCTCATAGACCTGGGTAAATCTCAGCTCTGCCACTTACTAGCTGGGTGACTTAGGAAGTGACTTGGTGTTTGTTTATTTATTTATAAAATGAGTACTGTAGTGGGTTGTGTTATAGAGCAAAACATTTGTACTATATCCTCCCTTCTTGGTGGAGGATTGTACTTGTTTGTGCCATTAAGTTTGTAGGTCATAAGGTCATTAATGGCCATATGACCTATAGCGTTCCTCCCTGACCTTTGAACTCATGACTGGTGGTTATGTGAACTTACTTGGGCCAATAAGTTCTAAGAGTGAGCTTATGCCCTGGATTTCTCTTTCACCTCTACCATGACCCCAGCAATGCCCAATGTAGGGCTGCACCATCAGCCTGGATCCCAGAATAAATATGACAAGGGTCAGAGTTGCAGCCAACTTGTGAAGGGCATGTGACAAGTGAGAAATAGATTCTATAAGGCACAGAATTTTGAAAGGTCATCCATTGTTTCAATACAGCCTAGTTTTCATTCTGGCTGAGACAAGAGTCCTCACGTGTTTGAGGACAGTACAAGATAAGCCATGTGAAGTGTTTAGCCACCACCAGCCGGAACACAGGGATGTAGTGGTCTCCACAGGAGAGGTTATGCTGCAGTGAAAAAACAATCCACCAATCTCAGTGCCCAAACACAGCACATATTTATTTCTCACTCATTTTATACATATAATGGGGTCCATGTTCTTTGTAATCATGCATGGACTCTGGCTTATAGAGGCTTTATCTTGACATTTACTTTTCCAAGGCCCTAAGTCAGGAGGAGAATAAAAGAACTTAACCTCCAACAGAAAGCAAACTAAGTGTCCATCACCAGGAGGGTACCTTATACAGTGTATCTGTATAACGGAATACTATACAACAGTGAAAAATGAACAAACCACATATATAAACCATATATGAAAAATTGAGTGAAGCTCAGAAACAATGTTGAGCAGAAGAAACCAGGTAGAAAAACCTTCATATTCTATGATTCTATTTACAGAAAGACCCCCACCCCCACCAGCAAAATTACAGTGTTAGAAGTCGAGGTGAAGGTTATCTTTTGGGCAGAGAGTGGGTGATGAGAAAGATCTTGTGAGGACAGCTGTGGTCTCTTTTCCTGATGTAGGTGACGGCAGTTACCCAATTACATCTTCTCAGAAAGGTCCTCTCCCCTCTCTCTTTATAACATAGACCCCCATCCATCTCCATCTCTGCACCCCACTTTCACTTCTCACTCATCATGACCTCCATGTTATATATGCATATTGTCTTGCTGATCTTGCTCTACTAATAGGTCAATCCCATAAGAGCAGAGAGTTTGGTCTGTTCTGTTCTCATTACCACTGTGCTGGAAATGTGCCCTCACAGAGTAGATGCTCAACAAGCATTCATCACAAATGAAAGAATAAGGAGGAGGCCACAGAGAGAGAGAGAGGATGGAGTCAGGAGGACAGACAGGCAGTAGGATGCGGAACTCAGCTTTGTGCCAAGAACCAGAGATGCCTCCAGATTTAAGAGAGGAAACAATGGATGGTGTCAGGTTGAGCAGTGTTGGGGTGGGAGTGAGCAGGATGTTGAGGGAGGAGCCTTGGTGCTGGTGTGGGAGGGCTTCAGAATGGAGGAGACAGTTCTCAGGAACCCCGAGGGAGTCAGAGGAGAATTCACGGGGGTGCAAGTGGCTGAAACTGAGCCTTGAGGCCCAGCAAGGTTCAAGACCATAAACTCCCAGGTCCCCACCCTGGCTCAGAGGCTGATGAAAGGGGTGGATCACTGTGTTGGGCCAGGTCAAGCCCGTTTTCATGGTGATCCAGGGTATCCTAGAAGATGGGGTGGATGTTTCAGGACTCACAGATGGGTGAGGGGTCTTTCCAAGTTCAGAGAAGTGAGGCTCAGCCTGATGATAGCGACTAACATTCCAGAGCACCCGTGAGGCCAGGCCCCTACTAAGCATGGACTGGCCACACTAGCCCTGTGATCACATCCATTAAACAGGTGAGGTTGTGCTTGCTCAGGGCTCCCTCGCTGTTAGGGCTTGAACCCAGTCTGTCTGTCTTCCAGTGTCTGAGGTCACAGCCACTTTCTGTACTGAGTTAGAGAGTGGAGAGGGGAATGGACAGAGAGTGGGACTCCGGGGTTAGGCTCAAGGGATCAGAGCGGCCCAGGCTGGTGGGAAGAGAGGGTGTGCCTATCAGCCCATTTCACTTCCCTGGTGGCTCAAATGGTAAAGTGACTGCCTGCAATGTGGGAGACCCGGGTTCGATCCCTGGGTCGGGAACATCCCCTAGAGGAGAAAATGGCAACCCACTCCAGTATCCTTGCCTGGGAAATCCCATGGACGGAGGAGTCTGGTAGGTTACAGTCCATGGGGTCGCAAAGAGTGGGACAGGACTGAGCGACTTCACTTTCACTTTTCACATCCGGAGGGTCCCTGCATTTTCCTGGTCCTTGCACTGAATCTGCATACCTGTGCTAAGAGGTGGGCGTGGTTGAGGAAGCTGAGGTAGGGGACAGGTAGGGGACCTGCCCTGGGTCACTCAGCATCCAGGGGATGTTGGCAGAGCCCCAAGCCCCTCCTGGGTCCTGCCCTTTCAATTATGCCCTGTAGGGTGCTTGTGGGGGTGGGGAGGAACTTTATTCTGGGTGTTTCTAAGGAATAAAACCCCAGCTGTAGCTTCAGAAACTCCCTCTCACTCCCCAGCCAGAAACCTCAGGGGGCTTCCACCTTCTCCAGCCTTTCCCATAACCCCAGCCTCCTGCCTTAGCCCCTTCTGGACTCTTCTGCCTCCACTGCAGTTTGGGGAATGCCTGGAGTCCCCCCCACCCAACGGTTGAGCGGAGGAGAGCATCACAAAACTGCAGGAGTTCGAGAGACCAGCTGCACCCCCACCTGGGTTTTGGACCCCTATTTCAGGCCAAGGGCCCCTTCAGCTCTGGTACCCGTCGGGGGGCAGTTTGCACCTTTCCATCTCTCCCTTTCCAAAGAGGTGTTGCTGAACACCTAAGAAGGACTGCTGGTGTCTGTGCGGTTGGGCAGAAGTGGATCCACTGATCCGCCCCCAACACCTCTGAAGGTCCTCCTCTCTTCTAAGCTCTCCACCCACCAGGAGTACCTGGGCACGCAAAAAAAGTGAAGTCGCTCGGTCGTGTCCGACTCTTTGCGACCCCATGGACTATAGAGCGCCAGGCTCCCCGGTCCATGGGATTTTCCAGGCAAGAGTACTGGAATGGGTTGCCATTTGCTTCTCCAGGGGATCTTCCCGACCCAGGGATTGAACCCGGGGCTCCCGCATTGCAGGCAGACGCTTTACCGTCTGAGCCACCGGGCACGCAAAGTGGCCCCCACATGCTCAGCTGCCCAGTGCCTCCCGCCCGCTGGTCATCTCCTTCCTCCCTCGCCCGCTGGCATACCCAGGAACCAAAGGTGTCCATCCGTGAGACTGAGAGCGCAGAGGGGCAGCTTCTGCCGGGGGAGCGCGGCTCCACCTGCAGGGTGCTGGGCGGCGGGCGCCAGGCGGGAGGCGCGGGCCGCGGGGGCGGAGGAGCGGGCGGCGCGAGGGAGGGGCCTGCGACAGCGGCGGCGGCGGCGGCCCCAGTCCGCGCAGCCCGGCTCGGCCCCGGCTCGGTCGGCGCAGCGCCGCGCGCGTCCCCTCCCGTCGCCGCCGCCGCCGCAGCCAGGCGCACCGGCACCCAGCCGCCGCCGCCGCCGCCGGGGCGCACGGACGCAGCGCGCACCGCCGGCCGGAATGCGCGCCCGGGACCCGGCCCGTCCCCACCCGCGGCCGCCGCCCGCCCGCCGCGCTCAAGCCTGACCGCGGCGCCCGCCTCGGCCGCCCTCGCCCGTTCCCCGGCCGCCCCCTGGTCGCGCGATGCCCGTCCTCCGGGGCCCCGGCGGCCCGCGCCCTTGCTAGGCTGCGGCGGCATGGCCCGCGCGCCCGGCGCGACCTCTGCGGATTGCATCGGTGTGCGGCGGCGGGGCATGCCCAGGGCACCGGGCACGGCCTTCAATGGGCGAGGACACGGACACGCGGAAAATTAACCACAGCTTCCTGCGGGACCACAGCTATGTGACTGAAGGTAACGTACGTGTTGTCTGAGGCCCCTTCCGGCCGGCCGCGGCGTGGGGATGCCGTCGCACCGAATGCCCTCCGAAGGTTTGGACCGCGCGCTGTGTGTCGTGTCCCCCCACCCCACCCTACCCCACCCCCCACGCCCCGGTCCGGGAGGGAGGGAGCCGGAGGGCGCCGGTCTCCTGCTGCTCCGTAGCCTGACAGGGCAGCGCCCTCCTCCGCGCCGCCCTCCGGCGGGCAGCTTTCTGCCTCCAGGCCTGGTGGCACCCTGAATCGGCCCCGGCCCTCATTTTTTGTAAAGGCCACCTCTTCGTCTACTCTGGTGAAGACATCCCGGGCGAATTTAGTGGCTTCAAATCCTGGGTTTGCCCTTTCATCCCAGTCCAGAGCCCGGCAGAATTTTCTAGGTTGCCCACTCCCCGGAGACTAAGAGCGACCCAGGAGGAGAAAAAAAAAATTCCGTGGCCAGATTGCCCCAGAGGCTCGAGGTTTTCGGCCCCTCCCTGTGGCCAGAAGCAAGGTCCCTTAGCGGGGTGAGAGAAGGTGGCTAGTTTGGGGTGGATCTTTTCTTCCTGGTAAATAAAATGAGACAGGAAGAGCTGACCCTACACTGTCTGAACCCCAAAGTGGGACCTGCTACCCCAAACGGGCCCTGCATTGGAAATCCCCTAAATTGGCCTTACTCCCCACTGCGAGGCTGGTGGGATCTAGAGGGTCAGCGACCCCTTCTTATAAGCCAGTAGTAACTTCAAGTGTACCCTGGCTCCACCCTGCCCAGGGAACGGTGGGGAAGCTCCCAGGCCTTAGCCAGGCGCCCGCGGATTGGAGCCTCCATTGCGGATGTGGAAGGGCCGGCCGCGCGGGGTGTTGGCATGCATTGGTGGGGACCCCTTGTGCCCGGAGACCTTCCCGGGTTAAGAGGCTTGACTGCGTCTTCCCTAGGGGCTGCCGGACTGGTTGCAGAGGTGTTGGTGGGTTTTAGCAAGAGGTTCCCTGGTGGGTGCTTCTGTGGGAGGGACCCAGGGCTTTGCGTGCCGCGGGGTTGGGCCGCGTGGGAGCCCGGGTCAGGAACCCGTGTGGGCTCCGAGCGGTGGTGACTCGACTCCGGGCGCTGTCCAACCAGCGCCGATTCCAGGCTCCGCCGGAAATGAGGCCGAGGAGCCGGTCGGAGCCCTGCGGAGGCCTGGAGAGCGCCGGACCAGCGCGGGGTGGGCTCCCAGGCGTCCCGACCCAGGGATGCTGAGGCTGGATGTGTGACCTGGGCGGAGTATAGGCTGGAGAGTGGCGCTCCCCACTCCCCAGAGGAGAAGCGCTGAGTCACGCTTTGCTGATAGGTGTGTGTAGGGAGAGGGGGCAGGGCTGCTCGGGCTAGCTGAGGGCTCTGCCTCAAGTTAGGGGTTTCCTGGGGAAGCGGGGGTCCAGGGCATCTGAAAAGGGTCCTTTGTCGCCGGCCTTGGAGAGGCCGAGGAAGGATCAATGTGTTTCCTGGGTGTTCTTTTTGCTGGCAGCCTGCTGAGAGGCAGAGGTGAAAGGCTGCTGAGTTGCTGGCAGGTGCCCCAGTGGTCTGGCTGGAGCCAGGAGAGGGGATCTTGGCAGGTCATCCTGATCTGGCTTTCTGGAGGAGCCTCTAGTTTCTCATCTGTGCATGGAGGATGCTGGAACAAGGCGCTGGACTCTGTGACTTAAAGTAAAAAGCACTGCCTGACTCATAGTGGACATTGGCAAACCCTAATTCCTTCTTTATCCTGTCTCTCCCCGTTTTTCTCATGAATTCACCAGCTCTTAGAAGGGAGGAACAAGGGAGATGTGCATAGTTATCAGAGTAGGAGGTGATGACTGTTAATTCTTCATTCATGCAACAAATATTTACTGACCATCTACTAGTGTTTTAGCCCTGGGGACTGGACACAGGTCCTGCCCCCCCGGGCAGCCTGAATTCTAGAAGGGAGCCCCATTATGGGGACAAATCTCTTTCCCCATCTGTGAAATGGGACTGAATAATACCACCCTGTCTACAAGTTTTAGGGTTTATGTGGGGGTTAGGTGAGATGGTGGGCTTCCCTGGTGGCTCAGATGGTAAGGAAACCACCTGCAATGTGAGAGACCTGAGTTCGATCCCTGGGTTGGAAGATCCCCTGGAGGAGGGCATGGCAACCCACTCCAGTGTTCTTTGCCTCGAGAATCCCCATGGACAGAGGGGCCTGGCAGGTTACAGTCTGTGGGGTTGCAAAGAGTTGGACACAACTGAATGACTAAATACTGCACAGCATAGGTGAGATGGTAGATGAACTGACCCCAGAACTACAAATTGTGAACTAGCAGCCTACATTTATGGAGAACCCATTATGTGTTGAGGCCTCACAGGAGCTCCACATACCCTACATGCCCATTTTATATATGAAGAAACTGAAGCTTAGCCTTTGTCCACATCCCAGACTGAGTACCACTGTGTGCAGGGCATAGGACTCTGTTCCTAGGAATGCAGCAAGAAACAGGATTCAGAGTTCCTGCCTTCAGAGAACAGGGTCTAGTCAAGAAAGCAATAACAATAATTATTAGAATTATATGAGATTTCTGGCCACCCTGTGTGGAAACAGACCTTCCTGCTATTGCATCTTGCCCATATTTTGTGCTCAGAGCACAGAGTAGGTCACGGATTTGGGTGTCAGACAGCACATGTGCATGCTAGGTTGAGTCCGTGTTGACTCTTTGTGACCCCATGGACTGTTGCCTGCCAGGCTCTTCTGTCCATGAGGATTCTCCAGGCAAGAACACTGGAGTGGGTTGCCATGCCCTCCTTCAGGAAATCTTCCCGACCCAGGGATCGAACCCATGTCTCCTGTGGCTCTTGCATTGCAAGTGGATTCTTTTACCACTTGAGCCACTGGGGAAGCCTCAGATGTCAGACAGACTTGGGTTCAAGTCCTACTTCTGAATCTTCATGTGCTGTGCAACAGGCACAAGTTACTAAACCTTTCTGATCTTCACTTTCCCCCTCTAAACAGAGAAGTAATAATGACTTGTCTTAAAGGATTGTTGGGGATATCAGTGGTTATGCTAATATAGACAGCATCTGGCACAGTGCTTTTGGCCTATTGGAAGCATTTTATACGTGGTACTGTTAGAATTTAAAAGTCTTGTTCCTGGAGGAGCTTCACAAGCAAATAATGGATGCTGGGAGTTTGTAAAAGTGCCAAGTGTACAAATCCCTGTTCCAGCTGGTCATTTGGCCGCAAACACAACACCCCAGTGGCTGTGATCTCCTTCCTGTTCCTTAAGCAGGGCATTTTTTCCTTTCTCTCAAGGTATTTGCACTGGCTGTGTCTACTACCTGGAACACCCACCTCCTGCTCTTCCTTCTCATCCTTTAGGTCTCGAGTTAAATGTCATCTTCACCAGTGGGAGCCCGCTTCCTCAGTTTCCTCTTGTAAAATCCCAAATACCTTGGGAAGAGTTTAGGTTTTGTTAGTCATTCACACCTTCTGGTCACTAGGCATGGACATGTGTCACCGTGGAGCACAGAGAAGTTTGCAAAATGGATGTGTGTTGGGGGAGAGCAGTACAGTTAAGGTTCTCAGGACAGTGGAAGGACCTGAGCCCTAGAGAAAGGGGTCCCAGGGATCAGAGAATGCCAAGGAGTCTCTGTTTAGACTTTTCTCAAGAGCCAAATATGACTTCAAGAAGGACTCTTCCTGGCTATGTTCTCTTGCTGCAGTCCTAGAACTCAGGTTTTCATTTGTTTGATTAGTCTTGAAGTCATGTCCAACTCTTTTTGCAACCCCGTAGACTATAGCCTGCCAGGCTCCTGTGTCCATGGGATTTCCCAGGAAAGAATACTGGAGTGGGTTGCCATTTCCTTCTCCAGGGATCTTCCTGACTCAGGGACTGAACCCAAGTCTCCTGCATTAGCAGTTGGATTCTTTACCACTGAGCCCCCAGGGAAACCTGGACTCAGCTTTAGGGTGAGTTAAATAGACATTTCTAGGCTAGACTGGATCTGAGAAATACGTTCATCCTCTTCCATGCAGTAGCATTTACCAAGCACATGCTTTTCTGCATCTGGGTCTGGGCAGGCAGGGATGAACCAGGATACTTCCAGTGACTGGTTCAAAAATGAACATGGGAGTCCTCTGTGGAGGTTGAGTGGAGAGTAGAGAGAGCTGCAGGAAGCTGCTCCCTTTCTTGTGATGGAACACAGAAGCCCCCCCAGCAGCCGCCTTGAGACCATGGTGAAGCCGGTCTTAAGCCATCAACAGTGAGTGAGATGTTGGTGACTCCTGGATTAACGAGGCCTAATGTCCACCCTACCTCTGGGCTTCCAGTTCCATAAGCTTCTATATTTACTCATTGCTTCAAACTTGAAACCAAGTCTCTGTTACTTGCAGCCAGCAGCACCCCTACTCATATAGCCTTTAGTGATTGTCGCGAAAACAGAAAAGCTGCCCTGTCACTCACGACCAAAACACAAGATACTTAAAGCCAGTAGGTGGCTGGGTTTTTGTTTTTTTTATTTTGCGTTCTGTTTTGGAAATCCTCTTTGGTCTCTTTAACGCACTCAAGTCAAAGCTGCAGAGTTTTGATTTCCCCTCCTGGTACTTCCAGCCACATGAGGGATCCCAAGATCTGCTGTCAGGAGACCTAGGTTCCTGGTGGGGACTGGAGACCTGGTGGGGTCTGGAGACCTGCATTCCTGGTGAAGTCTGCTCTGGGTCTGTAATCTTGGGCAGGAGCCTTAGTTTCTGTTCCAGGTTTTTCTGCAGATCACTTGAAATGAGGGATGTGCAAATGTTTGATGTTGTTGCATCTTCTCTGTGGACTCCCCCACCATGCTTTGTGAATGGAATACATTCAGTGGACTTACGGCATTAAATGGCTCGGTGCATGTGATCATACCCAGCCCAGGGCCTGGGGCACAGTCAGGACTTAATAAATATTGTCCATAAATAACAATGTCTGTTCTTTAGGAGTTGGAGTCAGACTAGCTCTTAGCTGCATATTCCCTGATGGCTCAGATGGTAAAGACTCTGCCTGCCATGTGGGAGATGGAGTTTGATCCCTGGGTTGGAAAGATCTCTGGAGAAGGGGATGGCAATCCACTCCAGTATTCTTGCCTGGAGAGTTCCATGGACAGAGAAGCCTGACAGGCTTTGTAGTACATGGGGTTGCAAAGAATCGGACACAACTGAATGACTAATACACCCACAGCCCATAGAAATGTCAGACTGGCTGACCCAACTTCATCTCCAGCCTTAGGGAAATTGAGCTGAGAGGGGAGGTTATGTCTGACAGTGACCTGAGCCAGCCCAGAGGGAAAGCGGGAGAGCCGGCCTTTGATTTTTGAAATCTTGGTTCCTTTTGCTTCCACTTAGAACTGTCCCTTTCATAAGCTTTCATGGGGTTTCATGAGCTGATGTTGTTTCCACTTCTGGCGTGGGGGCAGGGTGGGAGGCTGAAATGGGACACCGGTGGCTGTCCCCTGTAAAGTCACATCACCTCTCTGAGCTGCAGTTTCCCTGCACTGCTTCCTGCCCTGGGATTCCACAAGGCCACATGGACTCCCAACAGTTCACTCTGGGCAGGGGCTATTATTGTTATCGGTTTCCTCAAACTGTCGTGGAGGCCAGCCCTCACTTAAAGGTTGGTGCGGTCAACGAAGTAGGGGTTTTCTCATTTTCTTTCTGCAAGATGGAAATCAAATGCTAATACAATGCTTCCACATCATCTCCTGGTTGTTTTTACCTGCTGCAGCTTTTGGTCTTTATCCTTAAAGTCAGCATAGCTAAGGGATGTTTCCCTGAGAGGTGTTTTAGGTCTTAAGACCCGAAGCATGGCTGTGTGAAAGGCTGGTGCTTAATGGGAAGGATTATAGAGTAACAATGCAGATAAAGAGAAAAGAATGGCCTCTAGATGAACATTGTTAGCCACTTGCCATAACTCCTTCCCATCTTTTGCAAATGCCCATGTCTGTTTTTAATAAAAGCTTAACCTTTCCATATAAACCATTTTGAAGGGTACTTTTCTCATTAAGCATGAGGTTATAAGAATTTTCCAGTCCCTTTGCTGAAGGGCTGGTTTTCTGGGCATGCAATCCAGGTAGGCCCCATGCTCACATGCTCAGAAGGACCAAGAACCCTGTTCTTGGTTTAATTCTCCACTGTCCCCACCTTGAAATCTTTAATAATTGTGTCCTTAAACCCGTGTTTTGTGAGTTACCTTTGATAGGATAGTGGAGCACGACGGGGAACGACACGTACAACAAGCAGCTCCACTGTTCACACTTACCTGGGGTCATTTGGAATATCACTGAGGTTCTGAGCATCCTGAGCCACCAGAATTCTGTGAGTTGGCACCAGTCAGCATGTCCGTGATGGTGTAAACAGAGGCACTGACAGCCTGGAGAGGCCATGCTTTCTTTTTGAACCAGAAAACTTGTTTTGAATGCTGGAAGGAGGCAGTGACATTCTAAGAAGCACACAGCCCAAGGAACCCTAACATAACCCCTTTGTTACTCGTGAGACATCCCTGGTCTAGCTAGTCATTACTTCTGAAAACGATGACGTCAAAAGAAAGGGAAAGGCGGACCATAGCTCCTGTTCCCGTCAACCCTCATTCATCACTGCAAGTGGAGATTTGTGTCTAAAACACTCAAGCGTCAAAGAGTGAAATAAAAACGTGCAGTGTTCTTACTGTTCTTATACGAACAAGCTACGTGTACCTGCAGGAGCTCCCAGATACAAATTGTGTAATTCAGTGATTCTGCATTCTAGTTCAGTGCTCTTCTATTTGCATTTAAAGCTGTAATTACACAATAGACTGGGCGATAAAATCCATGTTAATAAACTTTTTTTTTTCAACTGTCATTAAATAGCAAATGACTAAGACCAGTCATGGGTACGAATAGAAAGCTTTATATTTTTGTACCTTTAATGATACTTCTCCCTGCTTTTTATCCTCTGCATTTTCACTTTGCACTAGACCCCACAAATGCAATATGTTCAGACGCTCAGTCATGTCTGACTCTGCAGGCCCATGGACTGTAGTCCACTCGCCAGGCTCCTCTGTCCATGGAATTTTCCAGGCAAGAATACTGGAGTGGGTTGCCATTTCCTACTCCAGAGGATCTTCTTGACACGGGGATCGAACCTGTGTCCCCTGCATTGGCAGGTGGGTTCTTTACCACTGCGCCACCTGGGTGGGGAAAATCTCAAACCATCAACTATTCGATACCCTATGAGTTGTCGTTCAGTCGTTAAGTCACGTGTGACTCTTTGCAATCCCGTGGACTGCAGCCCACCAGGCTCCTCTGCAAATGCTATGGAGTCCTGTTGTGCTGTAGTGAGGAGTGTGGAATCCTTGATCCCGCCTCCCTTGGCTTTTGTGATTGGTGGAACTAGTGAGAACCTGTCACTCACTGGACCATTTTTCTCTGCTGAGTGGAGCTATAGTATTAAGGTCTCTGCTCCACCAAGAAGAAGCCTGTGTTTCCCTCATTTCAGAGACGAGCCTTTAGATCTGTCTCTCCCCGCAGGCCCAGGAGGTGGGGCAGTGGAGCAGGGGTCCCTAGCTCATTTCCCCCCAAATTTACCATTAAGAAAGATATGTTTTAACCTTTGGTCCATCTTCCTTGTGTGTTTTGAAGTCCTAGCAGGGATGAAGGGTGTGTAACTGGTTCCCTCAGCCCTGCCTCCAAATACCATCCTTTTATCGGCTGCACACTCTCCCCTGAGAGATGTCATAGTTCAACTCATCACCTCCAACTGCTGGATAATTAGGCTGCCTATTTTCTTTTATAACTAACACTGAGAGAAGGAATGCTATGTATGTAAGAAGACACCCTATTCCCATTCTTCCCCCTAAATCTGAAATAATTTTGCTCAGAGAGAGTCCTGCATGTGCAACTTTATGTAGAAATTATGAATGTGCTTAATGTTCTCGACACTCACTGCTCAATTATTCTCCAGAAAGTTTCTCTACTTTATCTCATGCTGATCAGAATTGGGTATTCTAATTTGTTGGACCTTTGCAAATATCATAGATGAAAAAAAAATTTGTTTTAATGCATGTCTGAATGCCAATGAGGTTGAACACTTTTCCCCTTGTGTTCAACAACTGGCATTTACTGATCCTCTTACATGCCAGAGGGAGGTGAGATGCCAGATATATAACATTGAAGAACAAGGTCATTCACCCATTCATTCATTCAACAAAATATTTCTGGAATGCCCACTATGTGCTAGGCGCAGAAGATACCCATATCTCTGGGCAGGGAGAGTGAGGCGGGGGTGAGAGGAACAAAGAAAGAGAGCTGAGCACCAACGTCTAAGGGACAGAGAATAAGAATTCTTGTTGGCCACCCAGCTAGAAGATAAAACGAGAAGGCTCTGGAGTCACAGACCCAGGAGAATCCTGGAAGGGAAGGGAGAGAGAGGGCTGGCAGGAAGAAGGGTGGATCAGCCAGGCTTGAACACTGCCAAGCGGTCAGAACAGTATCGGTAAGCATCACTCAGGTGCTCACACACACCTGGCACCTGGTCCTCTTTATTTGGTGATGTCATATTTCCATGAGACTCTATACTCCACACCCCTAGTTCTCCCCATTGGCTTGCAGAATAGTTTGCTTTCCACTAGCCCCATGGTGCCCTAGGGAGTCCTCTTACTTAGCACATTTAGCTCTCATGCAGAATTACTCACCTGGTCTTCATCATTAAACAATAATGAAACAAACATAATAGCCATTATTGTTGTTCAGTCGCTAAGTCGGACTCTTTGTGACCCCGCGGACTGCAGCACACCAGACTACTCTCCTCCACTATCTCCCAGAGCTTGCTCAAGTTCATGTATATTGAGTCGGTGATGTTGCCTCACCATCTCATCCTCTGCTCCCTCTTCTCCTGTCTTCAATCTTTCCCAGCATCAGGGTCTTTTCCAATGAGTCGGCTCTTCGCATCAGGTGGCTGAAGTACTGGCACTTCAGCCTCAGCAACAGTTCTTCAATGAATATTCAGGGTTGATTTCCTTTAGGATTGACTGGTTTGATCTCCTTGCAGTTGAAGGGACTCTCAAGAGTCTTCTCCAGTACCACAGTTTGAAAGCAACAATTCTTCAGTGTTCAGCCTTCTTTATGGTCTGACTCTCACATCCATACATGATTACTGGAAAAACCATAGCTTTGAGTACATGGACTTTTGTCAGCAAAGTGATGTCTCTGCTTTTTATTACACTGTCTAGATTAGTCATGGCTTTCCTTCCAAGGAGCAAGCATCTTTTAATTTCCTGGCTTCAGTGACCATCCACCATGATTTTGGAGCCCAAGAAAATAAAATCTATCACTGCTTCCACTTTTTCCCTTCTATTTGCCATGTAGTGATGGGACCAGATGCCATGATCTTAGTTTTTTGAATGCTGAGTTTTAAGCCAGCTTTTTCACTCTCCTCTTTCACCGTCATGAAGAGGCTCTTTGGTTCCTCCTCACTTTCTGCCTTTAGAGTGCCTTCTGCATATCTGAAGTTGTTGATATTTCTCCCGGCAGTCTTGATTTCAGCTTGTGATTCATCCAGCCAGGCATTTTGCATGATGTACTCTGCATAAAAGTTAAATAAGCAGGGTGACAATATATACTTTATCATATTCCTTTCCAAATTTTGAACCAGTCTGTTGTTCCATGTCTGGTTCTAACTGTTGCTTCTTGACCTGCATACAGGTTTCTCAAGAGACAGGTAAGATGGTCTGGTACCCCCATCTCTTTAAGAATTGTCCACAGTTTGTTGTGATCCACACAGTCAAAGCCTTTAGCATAGTCAATGAAGCAGATGTTTTTCTAGAATTCCCTTGCTTTTTCCATGATCCAGTGAATGTTGGCAATTTGATCTCTGGTTCCTCTGCCTCTTCAAAATCCAGCTTGCACAGCTGGAAGTTCTTGGTTCACATACTGCTGAAGCCTAGCTTGAAGGATTTTGAGCCATTATTATGATCGACCATTTATTGGGTACATACTGTATGTCAAATGCAATGCTAAATGCTTCATCTTATTGGATCCCCACAAACCCTAATGTATGTGTGTATGTGTGTGTGTTGTCTGCATTTTACAAAGGAGAAAGGTGAGGCTTGGGCACTTGCCCAGCATCACTTGGTTTGTAAAGAGCCAAGCTGGGGTTTGAATGCTGGCCATCTGCCTGTAGAACTCACTCTCCTGATCTCCACACTGCTTAGTCAGACTGACTGAGCAGTGACAGGTGGCCCATTCCGTTCTGGTTCTGCACCCAGCTTCAAAGGGTCTCTTGACTTGAACCCAGGACTGCCTGGCACAGTGCTCATGCTGGACACGCAGCTAGAACTGCACTTGTCCCAGCCACATGGGGGTGAAATTAATCCAGATGGGTCAGTGAGAGAAGGGGTCCCCTCCACCGCAGGGTGAGTGGTGAGGGGTAATCACAGCTCTGTGAAGAACAGGTGCTTTGGTACCAAAGGGAGCAGCCTTTCCTGGGTCAGGAGTGGTGGTGTATGGAGATACATTCTAGTGCATTCCAAGCAGAAGGAACAGCATGTGCCGAGTGACATGTGCTTGTCCCCTGACAGAATCTGGACTTCTCTGCCTGAACCTCAATTGTAGTTGCCAGCCTGCCTGGGGACCAGGACCCACCTGGGACTCCTGTGCTGCCCAGGATGGGCATTGCCCCTTTGAACAGTGGGACCCATTGTCCTTAAGAACCCTGGGCTGAATGGCACATTGAGGCAGAACAAAGGCTGTTCAGAGGCTCCGGCTGCCCCAAGCAGAGATGGGATCTCCAACTGCAGCCGTTGGGCCTCCTCTGGACCAGCCTGGCCTCCTGCATCCTCCTGCCCCCATGCCCTGCTGAGGTTGCAGCCATGGCCCCAGGGGCTGCCAGGCCTGGGCTCAGCTCCTGGCACAGCTGGGCACCTTTGGCAGGTTCTTCAGCCTCTGATCCAGTTTCCCCATCCCTGAAGCAGGGGGAGAAGTGCCTGCCACCCAGGCTTTTTGTATTATGTGCAATCATGTGCATATTGTGCTTACGTCTCAGTAAAAGGGAGCTACTTGTACTGTCCTTATCAGCTTCTGAGTTTCTTTTCACAATTTCAATAAAGTCTTAACAAAACCTTTCAAATATGTACCAAAGTAGAGAAAATTTTATATCGACTGTTCTTCACCCATCCCCTCGCCTTTCAGCTGCTCTCAAGATTTTGCTGTACTTTCTTCATTTACCTTCCCATTCTTTTGGCTTAAGAATTTTTAAAAATATGTATTTATTGATTCATTTGGCTGCATTGTGTCTTAGTTGCAGCACACGGAATGCTTTTAGTTGTGGCATGCAAACTTGGCTGCATCATGGGAGATCTAACTCCCTGACCAGGGGTCGAACCCCTGCCTTGGGAGCATGGATCTTTAGCCACCGGACCATCAGGGAAGTCCCTTGGCTTAAGAATTTTTAAGTACTGGATTTCTATGGTGGTCCAGTGGTGAAGACTCTGTGCATCCAGGGAGTATGGGTTCAATCCCTGGTCTGGGAAGTTCTGCATGCTGCATGGTAAAGCTAAAAAAAAATTATTTTTTTAAGTGAATTCAAGACTACTGTTATTTTACCCCTACATCAGCAGGCACCTCTGAAAGGTGAGGGCATTTTTTTTTTTTTTGCGTAACCAAGTATCACTATCTCACTGAACAAAATGGGTACTAATTCCTTTCAATTTAAATTCTGGTCCATGTTAGTGAATCAGCTCTACTTCAGTGCAACATAAACAAACATTGATTAATTCTGGCTCATTTTAGCAATGTCTCCAGGTATCTCAAAAATGTTTTTTTTTTTTATAGCTGGTTGGTTTGACCCAGGTTCTAAAGTCCTGCATCTACTTTTGGTTATTCTGTGTCCTGAGTCTTTTCTGATGGAGATCAGTCCTCCACCCTGACTTGCTGAAGACAGTCGTTACTATTTTGTAAAGAATTACAGTTTAAACCCTGTTGTCCATAATCCCTGTCTGGACCCCAGTATTGTGACAGGACTGGATGCTGACAGGTGGTCGCCTGGGTGGTGGGAATCCCCAGGCGTGCCCGCTTCTGATTCCAGGATCCCTCCTCACCACTCATCAGCTGAGAGATCCTGGGCAGGTTGTTCAGCGGTGACGTCATCGGCACCAAGAGCTACTCACATTACAGACCCATGAGCAAAATAAATGGTTTATGTTTGAAGACATGGACCAGAATTTAGATTGAAAGGAATTCATGCTCATTTCATTCGGTGAAGACATTGAGTTTTGAGACAGTTTGCACAGCGATAAGTGGCTGGAATGGTCATAGATCCCCGAAATTTAGTTCCCAGTCCTGCCCAGCTCCTTCTGAGGCCCCTTGTCCAGCTTCTGTGTCTCCTAGATTCTGTGACTCCCTCAGGACCTTCCAATAACTTCCTTCCTGCTTATGTTGACCTCTGTCAATTTCTGTTCCTTATAACCAAAGAACTTTAGTTCCCAGTCCCAGCCAGAAGGGATGACTGAGCTCAGATCGTAAGACAGGACAGGAATCTGGCCTTCCTGAAACAGAGGACCTGGAGTCCCGTCTCGTGCAGCATCAGCAGACACGTATCTCAGACACGCGTGCTTCGTCTGTACACAGCTCAACACCTGGCACCCACCCGTACTTCCTAGGTGCCGGGTATTTGTGCATTTGAATGACTGAGTGAACAAATGGCATATCTGCAAATCCGATCCCAGAGCAGTCCAATTTTTTTTTTTTTCCCAAATGTCTCACTTCCCCCTGGCCACACTCTCTGGGTATAGGCAGTCTTAACTTTGCACTCTCCCAACGTGTACAGATTTCAGCACCGCAGTTTAGTTCAGTAATGCCAGCCCCCCAACCACACAACCCAGATTTCAGCTGCCCCTGAATGGTAACCCTGAGTACAAACCTTGCCCGTTGCCCTCCAGCCCAAGGATCACTAAGTGAATAACATACGAGCATCGTGATCTGTGACCGAGTCGTTTCTTTCAGTGTCTGTCGCTGGTTGGTCCCTGTGGGTCTGTGAATTCACACACAGACAGCAAAGCATATAGAGATGGTGCCTCCTTGTTTCCAGGTGATAAACCCACATGACATTTTCCAAAAATGGGTAGTCAAAAGAGGGAACTTGGCTCACAAAGATGCTGTTCAGAAAAGAGAGAGAGGAAAAAAAAGAAAAGCGATAATGCTGGAAGAAGAATTTGGATTGAATGTAAAATGCAGTTATAGAGGAAATCTCCCACTCTGGGAATGCTGAAGTTGCAACCATTTGAAATTCTGTGTAGCCAGGGAAACTAAGTCAAGCTGAACTAATTGACATAAATGAGGGAAGTGCCTGTGACCAAAAAAAAAAAAAATTAAGATGTCTCAGGGGAGGTGACACTGGTAACATATTTCATGTTGAACTCTTAAAGATATTTCACAACATTGAAGGTGCAGAGAATAGAATCTTGGAAGCTGATCTAAACTTAGAAAGGCAATTCTCCAAGGCATAGAAAGATGCTTGCCCAGCATCCTAAGTTATTCAACAAGCAGAGGGAGCCAGCACTGTTGAAACTAGCCTAGATGCAATTTTTACAAAAAAAAAAAACAAAAAACAAAAAACAGCAGGAATTCTCAGTGTATATAGTGTTTTACATGACTGGGTACTAAATAAAATACTAGTTTTACTCTTCTACTTCCCTATACGTTTATAACCATCAATAAGAGAGTTTTTAAGGTTTTTTAAAAGTTTTTCAAAGATTATGAAACTTTTCTAAGTTTTCACCTTGATTATTAAGATCACTCTGAGTGATTTTGGCTTGCATCGTCATTTTAAGGTTCCACACAGTTGTGCAAAGTGGGGTCTCCCTAAACTCATGCCAGATGGGCAGTGTCTATCCTGCATGGCCCTTCCACATGTCCAGGGCATGGTGATGGTGAACCATGGGTCGAGAACTGGAGCCAGCATCCTCTTTGTTGCAAGTGGAAACTGGAGAATATTAAATAACTCAAATTGCTCACTGCCGATATGGTTAGACAGCTGATGGGTCACTAGGAGAGGGGCATACGCCTCCTGTCCACACCGTTCACTTAGACAGCTGATGGGTCACTAGGAGAGGGGCATACGCCTCCTGTCCACACCGTTCACTGTGCAGACCTCCTAGCCAGCCTGTCTGCTTCAGGAATAATCCATCATGGAATGAACTGGCTGAAGGAGTCAAGGGCTGAATAATAGGGGTTCCTATGCCAGCTCTCAGTGCGAAGGTGATAAAAAAAAAAAAAAAAAAACCCAACCCTGCATATTTTCCCCAAGGAGAGGTAATGCTCTTTATTGAAGCTGTGAAAATACAATCCATCATCATAATGTGCCCCATGTTGTCATACTCCAGGAGCTAAGGTACATGTATGCTAAGATGCTCCTTGCAAGGTTTTAATTTTCTTCCTCTGTTTATTTTATCTCATTGCAGAAATGTTTGAAAATGCAGAAAGTAGAATAAAGAGGGGAAAAAAATAGTGCCTTTGATTCCATTGGCCTACAAACGTCCCAATATTGTTGTATTTCTCTCTTAACTGCCCCCTGTAGATTGTAGTATAAATACAGTTTTGTTTCTTTAAAATATTTAACATGCTGGATCATTCCTGTATATTATCATATACTCCAAGTGAACAATTTTTGGGTATATGCATGCTCAGTGGCTGTAGTTGTGTTTGACTTTTTGCAACTCTGTGGACTATATATATTCTCCAGGTAAGAATACTGGAATGGGTTGCCATGCCCTCCTCCAGGGGATCTTCCCAACCAAGTGATGGAACCTGCATCTCCTGCGCTGTAGGTGGATTCTTTACCGCTGAGCCACCAGGGAGTCCTGAACAAATTTTTAATGGCTGCCTAACAGTCCATCAAACCAGTCAATCCTAAAGGAAATCAGTCCTGAATATTCACTGGAAGGACTGATGTTGAAGCTGAAGCTCTGATACTTTGGCCACCTGATGCGAAGAACTGACTCATTGGAAAATACCCTGATGCTGGGAAAGATTGAAGGTGGGAGAATGGGATGACAGGGGATGAGATGGTTGGATGGCATCACCACTGCAATGGACATGAGTTTGAGTAAACTCCGGGAGTTGGTGATGGACAGGGAAGCCTGGTGTGCTGCAGTCCATGGGGTCACAAACAGCCGAACATGACTGAGCAACTGAACTGAACTGAATCGTCCATCATACAGATATAGTTATTTATTCAATAACTACCTATGGATTTATCCATCAGACTGAGGTCGATCCTCTGCAGTGAGGGTATGGGTGTGAGGAAGAAGGATGCAGGAAAGAGGAGGAATAGGGTACAGCCCCTCCCTTGAGAACCTCTGGAACCAAGGAGACATAAACAGATGATCATAACACGGAGCTAGGGTGTAGCCTGGGAGCAGAGAGGCTGAGGTCAGAGCAGACGAGTAGCTGGTCCAGCAGGAGAGTAGGGTGTTGGGGAGAAGACGTCCCAGGCAGTAAGGATGTTATGGGGAGAAGCTCAGCAGTGAGATGCAGTGAGACTCTTAGGGTTGCTGGACTGGTAACGTTTGGTCTTGGCGCTCCTGGACAGCTGTGGCAGATGAACACACCAAACAGGCCTCTGGTGAGACAGGGGGCATGGCCACCTCTCCAGGCAGAGAAGGAAGAGAGAACCGAGAGTGACCAGAGGTCTCTGGGAGTTTGGAGAGTGACGTGGGGGAGCGAAGTCCAGATGGGGTTGTGAACACTTCAAAGAGAGGCGAGAAGACCCCAGGGAGATGCCCAGAGTCACCAGTGGAAGAGGGTGGAGGCAAAAGTCGTGGGAAAGAGAGTTTGTCCAGGCCAGGTTGGAGCGGTAAGTGTAGTGGAGAAAGAAGAGTTGAGCCTCCTCTCGTAGTCTTGGGTCAACAGAAGCATGTTCCTAAAAATGATATAGGTGCGGATGACAGTGGTGGAGGGTTGAGAGACCTCCCACTCTTGCACACTTATATCCCAACTTTGGGTGTTTAAAGATGTGACACATCCTTGAAATTTACATCTTTTTCTGTATGTCAGGTTATTCCTGTCTCTGGATATCTGGGAATGCAGTTTCTGGGTGAAAATGTAAGAGTGTCTTTAAAGGGCTTGAATAAAGATTTGAATATCATGCCTGCTGAACTAAAAATCAGATTTAGCAAAATTTTGCATGTGGGTGATCTTTAAAAGAGTAAGTCCACATATATAATGCAGCTGTGGAGTAATCTGCAGATTACAGCAAACCCATCAGTCTCTGTCTCTTGCTTAAAAAAAAAAAGATCAATTCACCTCCAGCACATCGTGACTTATGGCTGTGTTCATTATCTCTTGATGTGTGTCTGTTGGGTGGTGGACTCTGCCTGTGCAGGAGAGGAATCATGCCGTGAACCTTTCTCCATGTGTGCGACTATATTGTCTTCGTGGTAAAATAATAATGGTGTGGTGATGACGAGGGAAGCTTCCATTTCCTGACTCCTACGATATCATGAGATGTATGTTCATCATCTCAATGGAACTTTACACCTGCTCTAGGAGGTGGTGGTGGGAATGAAAAAAAAAAGTGAGAAAAGTGTTAGTAGCTCAATCGTGTTCTGTCCTTGGGATTCTCCAGGCAAGAATATTGGAGTGGGTTGCCATTCATTTCTCCAGGGGATCTGCCTGACCTAGGAATCAAACCCAAGTCTCCTGGATTGCAGATGAATTCTTTCCCGTTTGAACCACCATGACCCCCTTTTGTATAACAGGAAACGAAGTCCCAGAGAGGTCAGGTCATACACCTGAAGTCACACAGTGGTATTATGGTCAGTACTGTGTGCATACACGTGTGCTAAGTTGCTTCAGTCGTGTCCAACCCATTTCGACCATATGGACCATAGTCCACCAGACTCCTCTGTCCATAGGATTCTCCAGGCAAGAATACTGGAGTGGATTGCCATTTCCTCCTCCAGGGGATCTTCCCAACCCAGGGATTGAACCCATGTCTCTTATGTCTCCTGCATTGGCAGGTGGGTTCTTTACCACTGGTGCCACCTGGGAAGCCCATGATCACTATTATTACATAACAAACCACTCTAAACTGTAGTGCCTGAAGATAACAGCCATTTTATTATGTCCCCAGAATTCTGTGGGTCAGGAATTTGGGCTAATCTGTTGTACATGGCAATGCTGTGTCTCCCTTCTAAATTGGTGTGTAGGCTGGTCTGGAGGGCCCCAGATGGTTTTGCTCACATGTTCTGTGTGTGGTGGGGCTGGTTCCCTGGGGACTGTAGAACTGTTCTCTCCAGCATGATGGTCTCAGGGCACCCAGACTCCTGGGGGAGTGGGGCGGGGAGGGACTGGCTTTCCCAAGTCAAGTGCCCCAGGAACGAGGTGGGAGACCTGGCTTGCTGACCTGCTCAGGGTCTCACATCACCGTTGTGTGACTTCAGTCAAGTCACAAGCTGGCCCAGGTTGAAGGGGAGTGAAGTTCTACCTTTGGGTTCAGGAAAAGCCAGGTCACACTGTGGAGAACAGATGGGATGGGAGACAGTTTTGGGGCCCCCTTTGAGAACTGTGGTCTGCTGCAGGTGGCCGGCTGAGCCAGGAGCCGGCCAGAGTGTCTGACCTTGGAGGTGCTGCTCTGCCTTCTGTCTTCTTGACCATTCAGAGGAAGCAGAGGCCTTGAATACGAAAAGCATTCCGTACTGTTGCCTGTTTAAATACAGAGTTTGTGACAATGTGGATGAACCTTGAGGTCATTATGCTAAGTGAAGTCATACCATACCATCTCACTTCAATGTGGAATCTAAAAATACCAAGCTTAGAGAAACAGAGTCTAGAATGGTGGTTGCCGGGGCTGGGACTGGAGGAAATGAGATGTTGGTCAAAAGGTCCAAGTATATTCTGATAAATTCTAGAGATCTAATATATAATCTATACATTATATAATATAATGTATAATCTTCCCAGGTGGCACTAGTGATAAAGAATCCACCTGCCAACACAGGAGACATAAGAGGTGCAGGTTCAATCCCTGGGTTGGGAACATCCCCGGGAGGAGGGTGTGGCAACCCACTCCAGTATTCTTGCTGGAGAATCTGGTGGACAGAAGAGCCTGGTGGGATACAGTCCAGAGGGTCGCAGAGAACTGAACAAGACTGAAGCGACTTAGCACACAGCACGGCACATTCAGTTCAGTTCAGTTCAGTCCAGTCACTCAGTCGTGTCCAACTCTTTGTGACCCCATGAATAGCAGCACGCCAGGCCTCCCTGTCCATCACCAACTCCCGGAGTTCACCCAGACTCACTTCCATCGAGTCAGTGATGCCATCCAGCCATCTCATCCTCTGTCGTCCCCTTCTCCTCCTGCCCCCAATCCCTCCCAGCATCAGAGTCTTTTCCAATGAGTCAACTCTTCGCATGAGGTGGCCGAAGTACTGGAGTTTCAGCTTTGCATCATTCCCTCCAAAGAAATCCCAGGGCTGATCTCCTTCAGAATGGACTGGTTAGATCTCCTTGCAGTCCAAGGGACTCTCAAGAGTCTTCTCCAACACCACAGTTCAAAAGCATCAATTCTTCGGCACTCAGCCTTCTTCACAGTCCAACTCTCACATCAATACACGACCACAGGAAAAACCATAGCCTTGACTAGACGAAACTTTGTTGGCAAAGTAATGTCTCTGCTTTTGAATATGCTATATAGGTCGGTCATAATTTTCCTACCAAGGAGTAAGCGTCTTTTAATTTCATGACTGCAGTCACCATCTGCAGTGATTTTGGAGCCCAGAAAAATAAAGTCTGACACTGTTTCCACTGTTTCCCCATCTATTTCCCATGAAGTGATGGGACCAGATGCCATGATCTTCGTTTTCTGAATGCTGAGCTTTAAGCCAACTTTTTCACTCTCCACTTTCACTTTCATCAAGAGGCTTTTGAGTTCCTCTTCACTTTCTGCCATAAGGGTGGTGTCATCTGCATACCTGAGGTTATTGATATTTCTCCCGGCAGTCTTGATTCCAGCTTGTGCTTTCTTCCAGTCCAGCATTTCTCATGATGCACTCTGCATATAAGTTAAATAAGCAGGGTGACAATATACAGCCTTGATGTACTCCTTTTCCTATTTGGAACCAGTCTGTTGTTCCATGTCCAGTTCTAACTGTTGCTTCCTGACCTGCATATAGGTTTCTCAAGAGGCAGGTCAGGTGCTCTGGTATTCCCATCTCTTTCAGAATTTTCACAGCTTATTGTGATCCACACAATCAAAGGCTTTGGCATAGTCAATAAAGCAGAAATAGATGTTTTTCTGGAACTCTCTTGCTTTTTCCATGATCCAGCAGATGTTGGCAATTTGGTCTCTGGTTCCTCTGCCTTTTCTAAAACCAGCTTGAACATCAGGAAGTTCACAGTTCACATATTGCTGAAGCCTGGCTTGGAGAATTTTGAGCATTACTTTACTAGCGTGTGAGATGAGTGCAATTGTGCAGTAGTTTGAGCATTCTTTGGCATTGCCTTTCTTTGGGATTGGAATGAAAACTGACCTTTTCCAGTCCTGTGGCCACTGCTGAGTTTTCCAAATTTGCTGGCATATTGAGTGCAGCACTTTCACAGCATCATCTTTCAGGATTTGAAATAGCTCAATGGGAATTCCATCACCTCCACTAGCTTTGTTCGTAGTGATGCTTTCTAAGGCCCACTTGACTTCACATTCCAGGATATCTGGCTCTAGGTCAATGATCACACCATCGTGATTATCTGGGTCATGAAGATCTTTTTTGTACAGTTCTTCTGTGTATTCTTGCCAACTCTTCTTAATATCTTCTGCTTCTGTTAGGTCCATACCATTTCCGTCCTTTTTCGAGCCCATCTTTGCATGAAATATCTATAGTGTAATGATTATAGTTAGTAATACTGTATTATATATTAGAAAGTTGCTGAGAAAGTAGATCTGAACTAGTTCTCACCACAAAAAAATGATAATAACTTGATGAGATGGAGATGCTAGCTAAGGCCATGGTGGTCATCATTTTATAACCTATAAGTGTATCAAGCCAACATGTTGTATACCTTAAACTTAGTGTTATATGTCAGTCATATCTCAATGTGTGTGTGTGAAAGTCACTCAGTTATGCCTGACTCTTTGTGACCCCATGCACTATACTGTCCATGGAATTCTCCAGGCCAGAATACTGGAGTGGGTAGCTTTTCCTTTCTCCAGGGGATCTTCCCAACCCAGGGATCAAAGCCAGGTCTCCCACATTGCAGGCATATTCTTTACCAGCTAAGCCACAAGGGAAGCCCTATATCTCAATAAAGCTAGAGAAAATATGGAAAATAAGAGGTGAATAAAAGTTCTTTTTTTGGAGGTAGACTCAGTTCTCGCAGACCTGCCTCCCTCTGTGCATCAGGCTGAAGTTATTAATACACATGGGGGTCAGGTTGGGATGCAGCCTGTCAGTCGCTCCCTCCAGCCCTCTCCCACTGCAGGTGGGCTGTGCTGTGTGATGCCCACATCTGGAATGGTGGCCTTAGGTGAAGCTGTGCTTTCTTTCTTGGCAGCCCCCTGTGGTGGTGGGGGCGGTGATGACTGCAGAAGGGAACAGGTGAGCTGGCTGGTTTTCCTTCTCAGCTTGACTCTAAGGACACCCCGACCTCCCAGATCATCTATGCCTGGCTTTGAGGAAGCAGTTTTATTGGAAACCGTTATAGCCTGGTGGCCTGTCCCAGACACAGCCTACATGGCATCCACCCATTGGGTGATAGGGGACCATTGTCTGAGTTCATGTGATGGAAGGGAAGGAAGCTGCCCACCATTTCGTGCCAGTGAGCCAGGCTGGGCGAGCCATGTCCAGGCGTTGTCCAGGGCAGCCCCTGCCATTGTCTGCATTCAACAGATGGGGAGCCAGGAGCCTAGGGAGAAAAAGGGACATGCTGAGACTCGGCCTGTCTTCCAGTCTTGTTCTGAACGAGAGGTGGGCTAGCATCATCTTAAAATCATCCATGTGTGTCCCAGGCAGTGACCTTGCCCCTCCAAGCTCTTCTCCTCTGGGAGTGGGGAGAGGACATTGGGCCATGTTAGAGGCTCCCCCAGCCCTCCAGCCTCAGATTAAGTGTGTGTGTGTGTGTGTGTGTGTGTGTGTGTGTGTGTGTTGGGGAGGAGGGGGGTCACCTTTTCCTCTCAGCATCAACAAAATTGATGGAAAGAGTCTCTGTCCACCAGGGTCCAGGTCATAGGCCAGGTGGGCACCTTGGTTTGGCCTCTGTCGATGGGCTCAGGCTCCCACCTCGGACCCTGGCCAGTCAGAGACCCAGGAGCCAAGATTCACATCTTTAATTTAAAAAAACAAAAGGTTTATTAAGATATAATTCACATACCATGCCATTCACCCATTTAAAGTGTACAACTCAATAGGTTTTTTTGTATATTACTCAATTTTTTTAAAAATCGTGGTAAGATATAAGGAAATCAGTGCTGAATATTTATTGGAAGGACTGATGTTGAAGCTGAAGCTCCAATACTTTGACCACATGATGCGAAGAACTGACTCATCTGAAAAGACCCTGACGCTGGGTAAGATTGAAGGTGGGAAGAGAAGGGGACGACGGAGGATGAGATGGTTGGATAGCATCATTGACTCAGTGGACATGAGTTTAAGTAAACTCCGGGAGTTGGTGATGGACAGGGAGGCCTGGCGTGCTGCAGTCCATGGGGTTGCAGAGTCGGACACGACTGAGCAACTGAACTGAACTGATACACAGTATAAAATTTGCCATTTTAACCATTTTAAGTGTACAATCCAGTGGCACTAATTACATCCACAATATCATGCAACCATCACCACTATCTGTCTCCAAAATGCTTTGGTTACTCAAACAGAAACTCTGCCCCATTAAACAGTGGCCCCTTTCCCTCCACCCCAGTAACCTCTAAGCTGTTCTCTGTCCATTAATTTTTGTCCTCTAGGATTCATACGGAGAAGGCAATGGCAACCCACTCCAGTACTCTTGCCTGGAGAGTCCCAGGGACGGGGGAGCCTGGTGGGCTGCCGTCTATGGGGTCGCACAGAGTCGGACACGACTGAAGCAACTTAGCAGTAGCAGTAGGATTCATATGGGCTTTCCAGGTGGCTCAGTGGTAAAGAATCCACCTGCCAAAGCAGGAAATGTGGGTTCAATCCCTGGGTTGGGAAGATCCCATGGAGAAGGAAATGGCAACCCTCTCCAGTTTTCTTCTTGCCTAGGAAATCCCATGGACAGAGGAGCCTTGTGGCCTATAGTTCATGGAGTTGCAAAGAGTCGGACATGACTTAGTAACAGAACAGCAACAAGGATTCATATAACAACAAGGCAGTCATACACTGTCCTGTGTGTCTGGCTTGATCCACTGAGCAGAATGTCTTCTAAATTCATCCATGTTGTGCAGTCAGGAAGGAGGGTAGATCTTTGAAAGCCTGAGGTTTGCTGGGGAGAAAACTCATTCAACGAGATGGCTTGTTCTGCGGGAGGGACCCTGCCTGTGTCAACTGCAGGCTCGTCACTCGCAGCATCCTCCTGAGAGGACAGCTTCCCAAAGCCCTCCTCTACCCCAGCCAGGGGGCACAGGGTGGGCAGATCCACCATCCACTCCTGCCAACCCTGCATCATTTTTCTGTCCCCCATCTCACTGAGTTGTGAAGACCTGGGAGGTGGGGGTGGTTCTGTGCATTTTACAGCTGAGAAAACTGAGGATCCCAGAAGTTAAGACCTCCCTCAGCCAGGAGTAGGCAGTGCAGGGGTGCCCTGGGGCTGGTTCCTGTTGCCACGGGCGCTTCCGATGACTTCTGACTCCACGCGTTCCCTTTGGGGGCCCCTCCCTGCATGCTTTGTCCCCAGAGTGTTTTTATCTGCAGAGTAATTGGCACTGGGGGACTCAGGTCACCCTGGGGTCAGCCTTTTTCTGCCCCCACGGCCTGTGTGCAGTTGACCTGCCTTGGTCCCCCTCATACTTCTATAATTTCAGCTCTAAAATCAGGGCCAGAGGACTCTTGGGGGTCTCTTGAAGGGCGGACTGAGATAACACACTACGTGCTTCTGATACACAGAAAGGTCTCATCAGATATTCATCTTTCTGCTGAGCAGTGGAACCCCAGATGGAAAGAGCCACACCCAACCCATCCACGCTTATCTGCATCCCTGGAAAGGATCCCCCAGGGGGTCTCCAAAGGCCTTGACTCTCGGCTCTGACCCACCATGATCCCAGTCCTACCTTTTGACCAACTGAGGGTGTCCTGTGGTGCAGCTGTCAGGATCTGGAGCCAGGCATTGGGGGCAGCCCATCAGGCAGTGAGTGCAAGCCCGCCAGGGGGCAGCATGGCCAACTCAGCCCCAAGGTCTCCTGCAATCCCGTGATGTTCTGAGCAAACCCTGATCTGTGCTGGCCCAGAGGGTGAATTGTATTTCAGGAGAGTGTTGTGCTTGAACATTCCGCAGCTCAGCAAGGCACCAAGGACCCACATGGCCTCGAGCTAAGGACTTGATTGATCACTTTGCTTCCAGGCAACTCCCCAGCCCCAGGCTTGGGAGAGTTTGTTGGAGCTCGGAGCCTGTGAATCTCAGGCATGCCTTGTTCTGGCCCCTCCCCTGTGAGTGACCCAGTTTTCCTTAGTCCAAACTGGGACGCTTGTCTGGCTACATGTGCATGTCCATATGGGGACGGGGCGCCAGGCAGGTGAGAAATTGGGGCAGTGGCTGAAAAGTACAAGATTGGACCTGTATCCTGGTAAGGGGCTGTGTGGCGTGGTGACAAGTGATGATGCTGGGCCTGGTGACCACTGTGCGGCCCAGGCTCTGCTGGTGGCTGGCTCTGTGACCCTGGGAAAGATACCTGGCCTCGCTGGGCCTCAGTTTCCTCATTTGTGGGATGAAGACCCTGCCTTGAGGGCACATAGGCCAGTGTGTTCCCTGAAGCAAGGGCATGAGCCCAAGAAGGTGGCACATAGGAATGAGGCCCACATGCTCGGGAGCAGTGTCCCCAGATGACCCAGGAAAATAATCCAGGAGACGTAGATGGGATGAGGGTGAAACGGGGTGCGCCCCAGGAACTGGGAAGTGAGGAAAAGCCAGCTGCACCCTGAGGGTTAAATGCCCATGTTCACACATCAGGAATCCAGTCTGGGGATGTGCAAGTCATTCTGAAGGGACAGGCAGCCCGCGGGCCAGCAGGAGGTGGCTGGATCCATTTTTGTCGCTAAGAAAGGCACAAGTCTGTGTTTTCAGCAATGTTGCTCCCTCCTGTCTCCCATCCAGGCTTTTGGTGGCCGTTGCTCCCCAGCCCTCATTCTAGAGGAAGGGTCTTCCTGACCCTCTTTTCCTCTTCATTGGCCACTGTTGAGTAGTGGGGAGGGAAGTGTACTCTGACTTGTGGGTTTGTGACAAGTTGTGACGTAAAGTGGGCTTCCCTTGTGGCTCAGCTGGTAAAGAATCCACCTGCATAAAGTCCAGGCCTGGGTTGGGATGGTGCTGCCTGCACCTGGTGCGGGTGGTGGGAGTTGGGGGGCGTTTCTGGGAGAGCAAGTGGAGAGAGTGGGAGAGCGAGTCCCACTGGTGTTACCGCGTGTACCCCATGCTCCCCTGGGCCCTTCTCTGGAGCTAGGATTCCCCTGAGCCTGACTGTAACATACCTGACTCTCTTCTCCCCCTTATGCATGGCGTTCATATGTGCCCAGTTGCCTCTGACTCTTTGTGACCCCATGGACTGTAGCCCACCAGGCTCCTCTGTCCATGGGAGTTTCCAGGCAAGAATACTGGAGTAGGTTGCCATTTCAGTCTCCAGGGGATCTTCCCGATTCAGGGATCTAATCCACATATCCTGCATCTCCTGCACTTCAGGTGGATTCTTTACCACTGAGTCACTGGGGAAGCCCCTTCTCCCACGTGCGGGGATATCAGGCTTGGACAGGAACAGGGGTGCCCATTTCACTGGGTCTCCAAAGTAATCCAACCAAGTCCATTGGAGGACTGGGGCCGGAGGGGGCGGTGGAGGGTGAAGGGTACTTAATACAGTCGGGGAGGGCACAGCAGAGAGAGCTTCCTTTCTCTTCTGTCTGCCTGGCCACCCCAAACCTGGCTGCATGGGACAGCTGGCACTATGGAGAGGAGGGTGAGATTTAATTATGCTTCGGCTTTGTAAACAGGCAGCTATAAAAACCTATCAGCAGTGGAGCACCTTCTCCATAAAACAGGCTCGGCTGGATTTATAACCCGAGGCTGCTTCTCCAGGGCTGTGCACGGGGAAGGAACAAAAGACCCCCCACCCCACCCCCTAGCTGGCCTGCCGCCCCCCTCCCTGGCCCTCCCCTCAATTGCTCAGAGATCGCATACTGTCCATTGCAAAGAGCACAAGAAATCTAGGAAATGGAAGAGAAGGCATATTCGCCATTAATGTTTTTTAGGTGGAATTCTTCACAATAAGAAGCTGGATTTAGTGGGAAAGCATTGGATGTTTAGGAGAGAATAAATCCAGAACAGGAAAATTTAAGCATGCTGAGAAGCCTAGCCCTATAGGAAGAGAAAGAGGCTGACAGATTTGAGAGAATTTACAGATGTGCAGGAATCTTGGTGGATGGATTCACCCAGACAGCCCGCAGTTTACTGAGAACAGACTGTGTATCAGGCACTTTGCTGGGAGTGGGGAATATGGCCGTGGACATGATTGATAAGATTCATGCCCTGAGAAGTCCCGAGAACAGACCGGATGGACAAGGGGACAGTGATGGGATGGTGGCAGGGAGGAGCCTAGAGGCTGGGGTGCCCCAAGTGGGGCTGAGGTGGTGGGAAGTCAGGGAAGGCTTCCTGGAAGAAGTGATTTCACTCACCATGTATTTATCAGCACCTGTTTTGCACTAGCATTGAGATTGATGTTGAGGGTATGGGAGAGACAAGACTCTGAACAAGTTCTAGGATCTAAGGAGGGAAGCAGGAGCAGGCTGAGAGGAGAAGAGGGTTCCAGGGGTGAGTAGGGGTCAGTCAAATGAAGGGGAGGCAGCTACACGCCTGGTTCAAGACCCCCTGGATATAGAATTATTACCTCTAATTGACAGACAAGGAAATGGAGGCAGGGATGTCACAGCTCCTAAGTGAGTGGGCTGGGATTTGAACCCCAGATCTGCAGATGCCAAAATGCCTTCACTCAGGTGTGCACAAAGCTCCTTATACCCAGGAACCAGTAGCATGTCCAGGATGGTGCATATGTTCATTGGCTGTCTCTGTCACCACCTTCCGTCGTCGTTGGCTGGGCTGCTGAAGGGCGGGAGTCCCCCCGAGCTGACCCACTGTGCGAATCATCTGGTGTTTCTTCCAGCCCTTGGCGAGCGTTGAGAGTGCAGCTGACCCATTGCTCAATCTTTCTCTGACCCAGATGAAGAACTAGGTAGCCATTCACCTATCCTTTGTTCAGGTTTAAAATGGGGGTGTCAACACGGGAAAGGGGAAGCCAGTGATTGTGGAACAGGTGCTGGATACCGGCCAGTGCAACATACGTTGGATCATAGGAAAAAGCAAGAGAGTTCCAGAAAAACATCTACTTCTGCTTTATTGACTGTGCCAAAGCCTTTGACTGTGCAGATTACAACAAACTGTGGAAAATTCTTCAAGAGATGGGGATACCAGACCACCTTACCTGCCTCTTGAGAAATCTGTATGCAGGTCAGGAAGCAACAGTTAGAACCGGACATGGAACAACAGACTGGTTCCAAATTGGGAAAGGAGTACATCAAGGCTATATATTGTCACCCTGCTTATTTAACTTACATGCAGAGTACATCATGCAAAATGCCGGGCTGGATAAACACAAGCTGGAATCAACATTGCCAGGAGAAATATCAATAACCTCAGATATGCAGATGACACCACCCTTATGGCAGAAAGCGAAGAGGAACTAAAGAGCCTCTTGATGAGGGTGAAAGAGAAGAGTGAAAAAGCTGGCTTTGAAATACAAAAAACCTCAAATAGCCAAAGCGATCTTGAGAAAGAAGAATGGAACTGGAGGAATCAACCTACCTGACTTCAGGCTCTACTACAAAGCCACAGTTATCAAGACAGTATGGTACTGGCACAAAGACAGAAATATAGATCAATGGAACAAAATAGAAAGCCCAGAGATAAATCCACGCACATATGGACACCTTATCTTTGACCAAGGAAGCAAGAATATACAATGGATTAAAGACAATCTCTTTAACAAGTGGTGCTGGGAAATCTGGTCAACCACTTGTAAAAGAATGAAACTAGAACACTTTCTAACACCATACACAAAAATAAACTCAAAATGGATTAAAGATCTAAACATAAGACCAGAAACTATAAAACTCCTAGAGGAGAACATAGGCAAAACACTCTCTGACATACATCACAGCAGGATCCTCTATGACCCACCTCCCAGAATATTGGAAATAAAAGCAAAAATAAACAAATGGGACCTAATTAACCTTAAAAGCTTCTGCACATCAAAGGAAACTATTAGCAAAGTGAAAAGGCAGCCTTCAGAATGGGAGAAAATAATAGCAAATGAAGCACCTGACAAACAACTAATCTCAAAAATATACAAGCAACTCCTACAGCTCAACTCCAGAAAAATAAATGACCCAATCAAAAAATGGGCCAAAGAACTAAATAGACATTTCTCCAAAGAAGACATACAGGTGGCTAACAAACACATGAAAAGATGCTCAACATCACTCATTATCAGAGAGATGCAAATCAAAACCACTATGAGGTACCATTTCACACCAGTCAGAATGGCTGCGATCCAAAAGTCTACAAATAATAAATGCTGGAGAGGGTGTGGAGAAAAGGGAACCCTCTTACACTGTTGGTGGGAATGCAAACTAGTACAGCCACTATGGAGAACAGTGTGGAGATTCCTTAAAAAACTGGAAATAGAACTGCCTTATGATCCAGCAATCCCACTGCTGGGCATACACACTGAGGAAACCAGAAGGGAAAGAGACACGTGTACCCCAATATTCATCGCAGCACTGTTTATAATAGCCAGGACATGGAAGCAACCTAGATGTCCATCAGCAGATGAATGGATAAGAAAGTGGTGGTACATATACACAATGGAGTATTACTCAGCCATTAAAAAGAAAACATTTGAATCAGTTCTAATGAGGTGGATGAAACTGGAGCCTATTATACAGAGTGAAGTAAGCCAGAAGGAAAAACACCAATACAGTATACTAACGCATATATATGGAATTTAGAAAGATGGTAACAATAACCCTGTGTACGAGACAGCAAAAGAGACACTGATGTATAGAACAGTCTTATGGACTCTATGGGAGAGGGAGAGGGTGGAAGATTTGGGAGAAGGGCATTGAAACATGTAAAATATCATGTATGAAATGAGATGCCAGTCCAAGTTCGATGCACGATACTGGATGCTTGGGGCTAGTGCACTGGGATGACCCAGAGGGATGGTATGGGGAGGGAGGAAGGAGGAGGGTTCAGGATGGGGAGCACATGTATACCTGTGATGGATTCATTTTGATATTTGGCAAAACTAATACAATTATGTAAAGTTTAAAAATTAAATAAAATTAAAAAAAAAAACTCAACATTCAAAAAATGAAGATCATGGCATCTCCCATCACTTCATGGCAAACAGATGGGGAAACAATGGAAACAGTGACAGATCTTATTTTCTTGGGCCCCAAAATCACTGCAGATGGTGACTGCAGCCAGAAAATTAAAAGATGCTTGCTCCTTGGAAAAAAAGTTATGACCAACCTATACAGCATATTAAACAGCAGAGACATTACTTTGCCAACAAAGGTCTGTCTAGTTAAAGCTATGGTTTTTCCAGTAGTCATGTATGGATGTGAGAGTTGGACCATAAAGAGAGCTGAGAACCAGAGAATTGACATTTTTGAACTGTGGTGTTGGAGAGGACTCTTGAGAGTCCCTTGGACTGCAAGGAGATCCAACCAGTCAATCCTAAAGGAAATCAGTCCTGAATATTCATTAGAAGGACTGATGCTGAAGCTGAAACTCCAATACTTTGGCCACCTGATGCAAAGAACTGACTCACTGGAAAAGACCCTGATGCTAGGAAAGATTAAAGGCAGGAGGAGAAGAGGACAACAGAGGATGAGATGGTTGGATGGCATCACTGACTCAATGGACACGAGTTTGAGCAAGCTTCGGGAGATGGTGATGGACAGGGAAGTCTGGATTGCTGAAGTCCATGGGGTTGTAAAGAATCAGACACAACTGAGCGACTGAACTGACTCACTGGCCAGCAGAACCCTGATGCTTATCTCAACAGCCCTCTGCAGTTGGTGCTGGTACTACCCACCTCCATCCAGTAGATAAGAAAACTGAGGCTCAGAAAAGTCAGGCTTCTTAGCCAGGGTTGCACAGCTGAGTGGATGGTGGAATTAGGATTTAGCCTCAGCTTTGACTGACTGTAAAGCAAATGCCATTTCCACCACACCCTGCACCTCCCAGAGCTCATTTTGCTCTACAGGAAGCTCCCCCTACCCGCCCCCCACCCACCCCACCCCCACCCCAGAGCTATCTAGGACAGGCGGTGTGATGAGAGAAAATTAGGAGGGAATGCCACAGAACCTGGACTTGGAAGCTTCCCGGCAGCCTCTGTGGACGGATTGGGGTCAGCCTCTTTTCAGTCCTCACTGGCCCCAGGAGCCTCAGAGCCACATCCAGGACTGGCCATTTCTCTGGAAATCATAGCTCACCAGCATTTGTCATTGTTGTTCAGTCGTTTAGTCGGTTCCAATTCTTTGTGACCCCATGGACTGCAGCACGCCACGCTTCCCTGTCCTTCACCATCTCCCGGAGCTTGCTCAAACTCATGTCCGTTGAGTCGGTGATGCCATCCAACCATCTCATCCTCTGTCATCCCCTTCTCCTCCTGCTCTCAATCTTCCCCAGCATCTGGGTCTTTTCCGATGAGTCGCATCAGGCATCTAGTAAAAGGGGCTTCCCAGGTGGCGCTAGTGGTGAAGAAAGTGAAAGTAAGTTGCTCAGTCATGTCCAACTCTTTGCGACCCCATGGACTATGCAGTCGATGGAATTCTCCAGGCCAGAATACTGGGAGTGGGCAGCCCTGCCTGCCAGTGCAGGAGACATAAGAGACATGGGTTCGATCCCTTGATCAGGATGATCCCCTGAAGGAGGGCATGGCAACTCACTCCAGTATTCTTGCCTGGAGAATCCCATGGACAGAGGAGCCTGGCGGGCTACAGTCCATAGGGTCACACAGAGTTGCACACAACTGAAGGATTAACTCTCACAAGTGGATACTTGGAGGGTCAAGGGGTGTGTGCATTTTTATTCTGATTAATGTAGCCAAGTTTAGCGGTGCCTATTTCCCCACTCGTCACCTGCACAAAGCCTTTCTTTCTGCAGCAGTCTCAGGCCCTCCTCTGTGCCCCCGGCAGCCCACGTGGGAAGATGCGAGCGGAACGTTGTGCCCTTGTCCCCGCCCTCAGGTGCCCGTGGTCAAGAGAGCTGGCCAGGGGTTCTTCAGGGACATCTTCTAGGGACAGAGGCTGGCTGGTTGGTCACGAAGGCTGAGTGTGGGGGAACCCGTGGGGGCTGTCTGCTGGACGGGTCATCGTTGAGGATGTTTCACTGTCTGCCAGGATCAGCACTGCCCCCAGCCCATCCCAGGTTTACTGGACCTTCATGCAGGTGCCTCTCTGGGGGAAAGCACAGCCCTTTTGGGTCACGGCCATTGCTTTGTGGTCCTTTGCTCATCTGGGGCGAGGGGCCAGCCAGGCACCAATGAAGGAAGCTTGGAAGTGGTAGGTTCTCCAAGAGACCTGCTCCAGGAGTAGGTGGTCTGGAGAGGACTTGGCAACCAGGGCTCCAGCTTGGAGGGAGGAGTGGGCCCTGGGACCAGTGGGAGGGAAGGGCTCCCTCCCGAGACACGAGGGGACAGGGACATGGGGCAGCAGGCTCTGAGGACCTCACCCTGAGGGTCCACCAGGACTTGAGCCTGAGCCTTTGGCTACAGCTTGGAGCTAGGTGTGCTGGGCCCCGCGGACCAAACCAGTGTGGCTGTTAAGAGTGCTGTCTGCAAGCCCAGCCAGGTGCTCTGTGACAACCTAGAGGGGTGGGATGGGAGTGGGGTGGAAGAGAGGCTCAAGAGGGAGGAGATATATCTAGATATATCTAGATATTGATATAGATATATAGTTATGGCCGATTTGAGTTGTTGTAGGGCAGAAACCAACACAACATTGTCAATCAATTGCCCTCCAATTAAAAAATTAATTAATTTTAAAAAAAGGGGAGACATGGGCCTGGCTCCTGGCCAGCCACCCCTTTCGCTGTGACCTCTGGGCCTCAATGTTCCTATCACCAAAGCAGGGGTAGCAGGCCTCACAGCAGAGGGTGACTGTGAGAACTACAAGGGAAACAGGAAGGGCCTTCCGAGGTGCCTGGAACAAAGCACCCAGGTAAGCCTTTGCAGGAATGACTTCTCAGGAGCCAGGAGTCTTCAGAGAGCCCAGGGAGCCGAGCGTGCTCTTCTCATGTGACTGTGGGCGACCTGGCCACTGCATCCCAGGAGGGTGAGCAGGGGGCCAGCCACTCTCCTGCTTCCAGGAGGGCTTAACGGATATTTGCTGTGTGAACCAGAGAGCTTTTTCCATATTTTAGGATTATAAACACACACAGGCAGACACACACTGATTCCATGGTGGGGAGGCAGAACCAGTGACATCAGAGCTCTGGGGCGTGTGGTGCTTTCTGTGTTCCTCCATTCTGACCCAAGACACTTGAAAAAAGGGGGCTCTCAATTCACGGGCTTATTCCCATCCTGCTGCTGGGTTTGACCCCAGGCTGTGTCCCTGCAAACCTGGGCTTCCCCGGGGCTGAAATGAGCCTTCTCAAAGGGAGACAGATGGGTGTTGTTTTAGATGCCCTTGCCAGGTTCCCTCTTGTCATTCAGTTGCCAAGGGAGGGGTCTTGTTGCCCCCGTAGATGCGGGAGTGAAGGCTAAGTCTGCCCTGCGGACCTGATCATCTCCATTGCTGAGAGTGTGTGGGTGGTGCGGGGCTGGACCCTGACATTTCCATGGCATCCTGGGTGCCTGCCTCCCTCCATTACATTTATCCTGAGCGCGTCCTCTGCAAAGGAAACAGCAGCCGTGATGGGGTTATTTCAAGGGGATTCCCATGGAAACGGAGAGTGGGAGGCTCCTCTGAGTGCTAATGTAGTGGGAGTTGCCTCGGTGGGGTGTCCCCCCCACTGGAGGGTGTGGAGGCCTCTTCTGGGACCTTTTCTGCACCTCGTGGGTCTCAGGCTGGGGGTTTCCGGCTCCCCCCTCTCCTCTGCCACTGAGTGTAAGCCTATCTGGCACTGCCCACCCAGGCCCCCAAGACTCCTTCATGTGAGACCCTGGCTGGCTCCCAGGGACTTCAGGACCGCCCTCGCCTGCAGCCCCCTTTTCTCCAGCAGGTCTTGAGCTGCAGCTAGCAGCTACCCAGCGTTCTCTTGGCAGGGCCTGTGTGCTTCAAACCCGTTAACCAGCCGTTGCCTGGAGAAGTCCATCCACTCCTTAGTTTTCTCCTGCAGCCCTCATGCATTCATCCACTCACTCCTTTATCCAGCAGATTTGTTTTGTCACCAGAGAATGCCTTGCTCAGTGAAGGAGTGTCAGTGTGGGCTGCATGACCTCTTTGAGCCTCACTTTTCTCATCTGATCAATGGAAACACAGGTGCCTGCCCTGCTTGCCTCATAGATGGTTGGTGAGGGGCAGTGAGAAGGTTGGCTGTAGGTAGGGAATGCTGTAATGGGTGTCATCGCTATTTCCATGGCCATGGGGCTCATGATGGACAAGCTCCTAGAGGCAGGTAGACCCCTGGGAACTGCCTCGGGGTCTCAGATACTTGCAGAAGAGCCCTCAGAATGGTGAGACTCACCACCTCTCAGAAGTCCTTGAGTGGACAGAGTGTGTATCAGGCTTCCTGCCTGTAGCTTGAGTGGACTCTTACACCAGTCTTGTGAGATGGGGAGTGTTAATTTCCATTTTACAGATGAGGAAACTGAGCCTCAGGGAGGCAGCATGATCTTTGCTCACACCTGGGGACAGGCAGAGCTGGGATGCAAGCTCAGGCCTGACTCCAACTCCAGTGCTCTTTTCAGGGGTCCAGCTGCTGCCCAAAGGCCTGGTCGCCAGGCCTGTAGTGCAGATGGGTGAAGGCCGCAGTGCAGGGAACACGGGGCTTCCCAGGTGGTCCTAGTAGTAAAGAACTTGCCTGCCAGTGCAGGAGACCTCGGAGGTGTGGGTTCGATCCCTGGGTCGAGAAGATCCCCTGGAGGAGGGCATGGCAACCCCTCCAGTGTTCTTGCCTGGACAGTCCCATGGACAGAGGAGTCTGGTGGGCTCCATAGCGTCGCAAGGAGTTGGACATGAATGAAGTGACTTAGCATGCACACATGTGGCAGGAATATGAGTCTCAACATGTGCTTAGAAAGACCTCTTTTGCCATTTGGATTAGCGATGTTTAGAACTCTGTTTTTCTAAAACTTTACAATCTCCCACCCCCAGCCTATTTACAAAGCTCTGCTTTTGTGAGAGATGAGAGCAGTCTCTTCGCTTGTTCTTTGAATATCTGGTTAACAAGTGAACAGGCTGAACTTCCTCTGACAGTCTGTCCTTTTGAGAACTTAGTTAATTAAATTCCCCTAAATTGGTTCCAGTCGGATTAATTAAGTGCACGGTTGCTGATGCAGACATGCACATGATCCTGGTGTGTCCTGCCTTACCTGGGGAACAGACACAAGAATATTTCTGGAATATTCTTAGGTGTTGCAGAGAGATTACTAGAAGTCACCCTGAAAAGGCTTGGGGAGAGGTTTTTGATACTTCTGGGCAATGGATGTGAGGTTGCTGCCCAGAAATGACCCTTGCAGCCTACTTATCCACTTGGTGGATGTTTTCTGACCTATGTAGGACTGTTGTCTATGTCACAGTAGAAACTGCTGAGTGCAAAACCATCTTGTCATTGCTCAGAAACATGGAAATGTTTTGTCTGTTTGCACTGTGATTCTCCTTTTATATGCCGATTCCTCGTGTGTGCATGCATGCTCAGTCTCTAAGTCGTGTCCGACTCTTTGTGACCCCAGAGTAGCGTGTCAAGATCCTCTGTCCATGGGATTTCCCAGGCAAGAATACTGGAGTGGGTTGCCATTGTCTTCTCCAGGGCATCTTCCCGGCCCAGGGATCAAACCCACAACTCCTGCACCGGCAGGTGGGCTCTTTACAGCTGAGCCACCAAGGAAGCCTGCAGCTTTGTTGTTGATGTTCAGTCTCTCAGTCGAGTTCCACTCTTTGCGACCCATGGACTGCAGCATGCCAGGCTTCCCTGTCCTTCACTGTCTCCCGGAGTTTGCTCAAATTCATCTCCATTGAGTTGGTAACACTATCTAACCATCTCATCCTCTGCCAGCTCCTTCTCCTTTTGCCTTCAGTCTTTCCCAGCATCAGGGTGTTTTCCAGTGAGTCAGCTCTCTGAATCAGGTGGCCAAGTATTAGAGCTTCAGCTTCAGCCCTTCCAAGGGGTTGAAGCTTCCTTGTAGTCAAAGAAATTAGGCAACTGAGCCTCCACCCCTGTTAGTAGACTCTGAAATGCAGAATCACTGTCTTTTCTGATCAGGTGTTTGGATCCCAAACCCCATCATTGGCACAGGGCACAGGCAGTTGAAATATGTGACCAGGAACAGTGGCTTGAGCTGCTGTTGGATTGGGCCAACTCAATACCAGCCTCGTCATGCTGCTGTCAAGCCTGCGTGGGCTGAGCTAGGCTGCCGGGTAGGATGCACCCAGGAGCCATCTGTTTGCAGCCCTTGGACCAGATGGTCTGCAAGGACTCCTGGGGAGGGGGGTGGAGTAGGGAGGGAATACATTTACTGAGCACCCAGCATCTTCCAAAGCCTCTTTATACTCCTCCAAAACAAGCATTGCCATGCTGTTAATACAGATCAGGAACATGAGGCCCAGAGTGGTTGAGTCACTGGTGAAGGTCACACAGCTAGGAGGTGGCCGGGTGGGATATGAACTCAGGGCTTCCTGACCTTTTCGCTCATGTTCTTTCCACCAGGCTGCTAAGGCTTGTGATTACTGTTCCAGCTAAGTGCTGTGGTGGTGACTCGTGGGAAATATTGATAAGTAGGGATGACTCACACAGGAGTAAGGTGGCTCCACTCAAGGTGCCTGGTGACCCCCAGGTCCCCAGGGTGTCCTGGGGTTTTTGCACGCCAGGGTAGACTGCTTCCTGCAGCAGTATTGGACAGCCAGAGGGCAGGTTTGATCTGAAGGGCACCCCATGTATGCCACAGGACATCTTTGCCTATCAAAAACTTTGTAATAAAGTTAGTAGAAGACGGAGAAGCCAAACTCAGTTTTGAGAGATGGCATGGGTTTCCCAGGTGGCACTCGTGGTAAAGAACCCACCTGCCAATACAGGAAATGTAAGAGATGTGGGTTCGATCCCTGGGTCAAGAAGATCCCCTGGAGGAGGGCATGGCAACCCACTCCAGTATTCTTGCCTGGAGAATCCCATGGACAGAGGAGCCTGGTGGGCTATGGTCCATGGGGTTGCAAAGAGTCGGACATGACTGAAGTGACTTAGCACATGGTTCTGTTAAGGCTGATCAGGCTGGAGTACAGATTTAGGCCTGGCGGCTGCCAGGTATATACTGGGATCCTCATGAGAGCGGGGCTGAGGAGGAGAGAGGGAGGGCCCTCATCTCTCCTAGAAGTTTAAAAAGTTGGAGCCACTGCAGGGCTTTGTTCTCCAGGATCTCTGGGCCGGAGGATGACGGTGGAGGGGAGAACAGGGCCTCCCACAATGTGTGGAGATGGTGGCCGATGGCCACCAAGCAGGGAGCACAGTGCAGTTCAGGATGTAGCCTTTCAGGGCTCAGAAGACTCAAGGTCAAATCTTCAGCGTAGCTCTGGGCAAGTCAGGCAAATTCTCTGAGCCTCAGTCTCCTCGCTGTGGTAGAAATAATACAGGTGCCTCCCGTGGGTGAGTTCTGGGGACCCAGAACACATCACTGAAAGAGAACTGGACCCAGCTGTGCAGCCAGCAGCTGCTCTGTGCCAGGACAGCAGTCAGAGCCTAGACACGGGTCGGACAGACTGCATGCAGTTGAAGCCCCACCCTCTTGCAGCTGTGTGGCCTGGGGTGAGCCCTGAAGCTCTCTGTGCCTTCATTTCTTCATCTGTAAAATGGAGATACTAAAACTGTACCAGGTTCTTGGGCACTGGAAGCTCAAAGGAGCTAATTCACATGAGATACTTAGTGAGTGCCTGGGACATGGCAGTGCTTAGTTTATCTGGGCAGCTCTGATCATCGTCGTTGTCCTTGCGTCCTCTCCCTGGCCCATCAGGGTCATGCTGTTTGTGGTGCCCAGGGGGGCCTAATGCCGCCTCAATCAAATTGAACTGAATGGTCAGCAGAGCATCACGATCATGGATTGGGGGTCCCAGAGGCTGAAGCAGGTGGCCGAGGGCAGTTTTGGCTTCCTGGTGGGGGTCCCAGAGAGTCCAAGTGGGCTGGTCCTGAGCCTCAGTCACTGCCCACTTGCCCCCACCCTGCCCTGCTTCCTGGCAAGAGCAGGCAGGAGCTAACGCTTCCCCCTCCCACTGCCACCCCCTCCCCAGGCAGGAGAATCATCTGCAGTGTGAGACTCGGAGGGGAGTGCAAGCCTTCTGCTGGGGGCAGGAGGGGGGCAGATGGCTGGGAGGGGCAGGCCAGGTGCTGGAAACCAGCAAGGGAGACGGCACGCTACACAGTCTGGTGGCCTCCTTGCCCTGGGTCCACCCAAGCCTCTGGCAAGTTTCATCACTTGCCAAGATGCCACATGTCACAGGCTTCTGAGTTAAATCAGAATGTGACAGCCTGAGCTCAGCAGCTCGAGGAACAGGATGGATCTGGGAGGGAGGTGGTCACCTTGGCCAACTGGCTTCTCCCACCCACAGTCAAGGTTTGGCTTAGATGGACTGTGTGCTGGGTCTGACCAGGTGGTCAGGCGGCTTCTGCCATGGCCTGTGAGATGTGCAGAGTGAAAGCAGGGTGGAGTGGGAAAGAACCACATTTGGCTGAGAGCTGTGAGCACCAGGCATTTATTTTGGGCAGTGCCTGGTGGGTCTGTGTTCCCAAGTTAAAGGTCCTGAGACTCAGGGGCGGGATCCTTGCACAGACACATGATGCCAGGAGGTGTCATGATCTCTTGTGGATGTGGGGGTCCCATCCCCTCTCTTTTCACAACACCACCCTTTATTACATATCTTGTATACATATCCAGCTCACCTCTGAGGTCCCTTTCCTTCTCTCTGGGATGGTAACAAGGGGAGCAGAGGCTCAGGCTGAGGCATGGAGGTCTAGGCAAGGGCGAGGGGCAGGGACCCGGGGATGCTGAGTGGGTAACGCAGCTGCAGAGTGGAAGGTGATGCCTGGACCATGAGCTAGGAAGGTACACCTGGGAGGGCTCTCCAGCAGAAGGTCACAACCTGAACAAAGTCCAGGCAGTGAGAAAGAGTGTGTGCGGGGACTGAAGACCATTCGGTAAGCAGGGCTATAAAGTGCGGGGTGGGAGTTGGGGTACAGGATATAGAAACCTTGAGGGGCAGGCTGAGGAAACTGGATTTCCTCTACAGCCAGGAAGGGTGGGGGTAGTTCAGGCAGGACTTTGAGCTGAGCAAGAGACTACTAGAGTTGGGTTGAGAAGGACCCCTGCAGTGATGAGTGTGGAGAGGGGCTTGAAGTCTAGGAGACTGGAGGTGGGATTGTGGCCGAGAGTGTCCAGACTCTGCCCACGTTCCCTCAGACCCCTGTGCTGTTTTTGTGCAAAGGGCCTCCAAAGTGCTTTCTCTTCCAAGAGCCTACACCCAGTCTCCCTCAGGCTGATGGAGCCCCCTTTGCCTATGCACTGGGGAGCCAGAAGGTTCTGGGGACCTCTGGCATCTAAGGGGCAGCCCTCACCCATTGCCTTATAGGGGTGGTGGCACAAATACCCCAGCTTCCTCACTCCTGATGGGGACACTCTGATGAGTGACCTACACAGTCCCCAGAACCTACCCACCCCAATAGATTGAGAGAAAATCACACTCCTTGGGACTTTTCATTATATCACTCCACTCTTGGTCTCCTTTCCATTCATGTCACACTTCCACACCCTTCCTGGCTTTTCCTAGAAACACTTCCTAATCACTTGCTCTCAAATTCTTGCCTCAAGGTCTGCTTCTAGACCCAAGCTAATACAGGAAGAGACCAAAGCACTCATTCAGAAAGAAATTCAGTGAAGTACCAAGGATAGAACCCAGGAAATGGCTGTGCCAGGAGGCTCTGAGGCAATGACAGAGGGGGAGGAAGTGTTGAGGCCATGGGCTGAACCTGAGGCTGGGAGTCAGCACCGTGGTCAGTGCCAGGAAAGCATCTGGATGTTTCTCAGCACCATGGACAGCGCCGGGGTGGTGGGGGTGGGGGCGGTGGGGGGGGTGGGGGGAAGCCCCCTGGGTGCTACCTTGGGTCTTCCCCAGCATATTACACCCTGCTTGCTTTCCCACCCCTGAAAGCCAGGTCATCATCTGGTCAGTACCAGGGTCCCCAGGACCTTGGGCCTCCCTTAGGGAGTTGCTGATCCACCCTCTGACAGTTAAGTTCAGTTCAGTCACTCAGTTGTGTCTAACTCTTCACAACCCCATGGACCACAGCACGCCAGGCCTCCCTGTCCATCACCAACTCCTGGAGTCTACTCAAATTCATCTCCATTGAGTTGGTGATGCCATCTCATCCTCTGTCATCCCCTTCTCCTCCTGCCTTCAATCTTTCCCAGCATCAGGGTCTTTTCAAATGAGTCAGCTCTTCGCATCAGGTGGCCAAAGTACTGGAGCTTCAGCTTCAACCCTCTGACACCTATGCTGCAAATCCTTGACCCAGAGGACAGGATCTAACAGGACTCTGTGTTTCCCTGTTTCTGCTTTCCTGCTTTATAGGATTAGGATTCTGGCTTGACCTTGCCAGGACATAGGACTAATTGTTTAGGCATGAAGCTCTGAAGGTAGATACCCTTTTCTGAGATCTTCCCAGAAAATGAATCCATGGGGCATTTGCTCACCAGTCCATCTGTCCACCATCTGACCTGTGTTGCTTTCCAGTTGTTCACTGACCCCCTGCTAGGCACTGGGGACTTAGAGATGGCTAGGTCCCCATGGCCATGCCCTGGTGAAGTGTCTTTGGAGGGAAGGACATTGGACAAAGAGATAACTACATTGTCACTTTGGAAATTTCTAGGAAAGAGGGGCCAATGGGCTCTGAGACCTCTGGATAGTGATGGAGGGATGGATAATAATGGGCAGTGGTCTTTCAACTAGTCTCAAGATAATTTTCCAGTCAGTGAATTGAAAACAGAGGGCAGGCTGGATGGAGGTGTTGGCCACTAAAAAGTGTGAGATGGCACAGGAATGGCAGATAGCAAGGTGTGGTTTAGCTCAGGTTAGAGGATGGGGCTAGAAGTGTAGATATGGACAGTAAGGATTCTGAGAAGTAAGCCTGGACACCTGACCATGAAGGTATAGCCATCCTAAAGAGATATTGGAGCTGGAGTGTAAGAGTCAGATTTTCATTTTAGGCAGATCTCTCTGGACCTGGAGGGAAGAAGGGACAAGATAGGGGAGCCTGGAGGCAAGGGGGCAGTGGGAAGACTTACAGATTTTCCAGGGGAAGGGAGTGGACCCAAGGACTAGTTGTGACCAGAAGAGCCCATCAGCCCAAATCATGTCTCCCTAACTTAGACAAAAATAAGAGGAAAGATACTTTTCATCTCTGCTCTTCTGGGATGAAAATGAGCTATTTTGAACCATGCTAAAGTTAGATTTCTAATTTTCCTTTTAATCCATGTCTCATTTAGAGCATTAGAAACTAGAAAAGCAGCCCTGTATGAATGTAATACCATAAATCAGTGCTCGTCACAAACTGCAGAACAAGTCATTTCGACAAGAGTGAGCATCCTTGCATTTATAATAAATCTAATTCTTTATCTTTTTAAAGCCTTGGACTAGAGTAATTAGTCATTTCTGTTGATCCTGGCAAACCAACGCTTATGCAGGGTTAATGGAAAGCAAATTTGTTTGAACTGCTTTTGCTGTTGCCGTGAATGGCACCATGGGCTCTTCTGCCTGTTTCTAGAGAGAAAGCATCCTGTTCATTTCATTCTTGCTTTTCCTAGAAATTGGTTTGGTGATCATAGTAGCAAATACCATGTATCGAGTTCTTACCACATCTCTGAGACTGTTCAAGGGTTCAATGTGAATGCCTCCCTTGCTCGCGTGTGATCTGTCTTATGTGTTCTGAGGTCCTCTGACTGAGCTCATCACATACTATGTTTTCTCTGTGCCCACCACACTATGGCGGACTTCTACACCCTAAACAGTAGTTAGTCAGGGACCACCTGCATATCATTCATGTGTGCTTGTCGCTCAGTCATGTCCAACTCTTTGCAACCCTATGGACTATAGCCTGCCAGGTTGCTTTGGCCATGGAATTCTCCAGGCAAGAATACTGGAGTGGGTAGCCACTCCCTTCTCCAGGGGATCTTCCCCACCCAGGGATTGAACCTGGGTGTCTTGCATTACAGGCAGATTCTTCACCGCCTGAGCGACCAGGGAAGCCCACATACCACTCATATATTCACTTAATATTCTTCTTTAAAAACTGACCCTCTCTCATACATGGAAACCAGAAAATCAGGCCAAAAGCAAGAAGTAACTATGAAGATACGTGTGGGTGTTCCTGCTCAAGAAGGATATATATACATCCCTGAGAATCCTTTTAATCTGCAAAATTGCATGCTTACCAATATCCAAGCTGATGGACAGAATAAGGCTGGGGCAGACCACTGGAAACTTATGTAGCTTCTAACCAGAACACTAACAAAATAGTAGCAGTCCTATAAACATCTGTGCGTGTGTGCATGCTAAGTTACCTCAGCCATGTCCCACTCTTTGTGACTTTATGGACTGTAGCACACCAGGCTCTTCTGTCCATGGGATTCTCCAGGCAAGAATACTGGAGTGGGTTGGCATGCCCTCCTTCAGGGGCTCTTCCAGACCCAGGGATCGAACCAGCATCTCTGATGTCTCCTGCATTGGCAGGTAGGTTCTTTACCAGTAGCAACACCTGGGAAGCCCATAAACATCTAGCACAGTTCTAAAAAATAAAAACACATTAAATTCCTAATAAATAAATATTCCAGCAATTATACAAGTTTATCTTGGGAAAAAAAAAAGGCAAAGGTCATTTGATGAAAAGGGAGCTGAAGTATAGATGGAAACAAGCCCCAAGTTCACAATTGTCCACCAAACACCTTCAGACTGAACCATGAGAAAGAAGTACAGTAAAGGGCATGATTTCCTGTCCTGGGCTCCTCTGCAGCTGCTGGGCTCAGCCCCTGTGTATTTCATGTTCAGCTGCTTTACTGGCTGGCATAAAACGTTAACACACCAAGACAAATTGTGTTTGAACCAATCCGACTTTCACATTAAACCAACATCGTTCTCCTGCTTGCAAATCGTGTAAGACCTAATTTGCTTTGCAAAAGCAGTGGTTGTAGCAGTACTGGCCATACAGCGGCAAGCAGCATGATTAAATGCAGGAGAGGGAGGGCTGTGACAGGGCTGTGACTCAGGACTGTTAATCCAGTTGCCTAGGATGAAAAAGGGTAGGAAAGAGGTTTTATGAGAATTCCAGGGCAGACTTAAGAAATGCAGTCTGTTTGCCTTTCAGGAAACCTAGTGAAACTGCAGCTAAGCCAACAGCAGAACTATTTGGTTCAGAAGTTTGAAAAATGAGCCAAAATACTTCTATCTCCTCCCTGCCAAGGGTCCATGGTTCTGTTATGATGGGAAAACTTACTTATAGAGTAGGAGACCCTGGTTCACTTACACAAAAGTGAAGGCAGTTTATCTGCATGGGGTTGTTGTGAGGATTCAGTGAACACGGTGTGAAGGAGCAGACAGTGGAGGTGGGGATGGCATTGAGGTGATAAAGGAGATGCTCTCAGATGACTTGGCTGACACCACCTGTCATTTCCATAGGAGTTGGGAAAAGGCACACATCATTGGCCACCATGCCTTTCTCTGTGCGTTAAGTAATAGGGCTTATTTATGAGTCTTTACAAGTATATTTCAGTAAACACAGAAGACAGATGGCAGGGACACAACTCCTTCTGCTTCTCCTCTTTGGTGCAATTGAGTTCAGTTTTGAAAAAAAGGAGCCTGGAGAATTTATAAATGACAAGAGACCTGGTTGAGGAGGCATTTGATGAGAGCTCTGTTCCCAGCTTCCTCTGGCTCTGATCAAGCCCTACTCCTCTCTGAGCCCCAGATCTGCATCAGTAAAAGGAAGGGGTTGTGCCAGATAGGCACAAGAGGTTTTCTCAGGCCTTATGTCTCAGCTCTCCTGTTGCCAGCAGAGTAGATGGATGGCTTAAGCTAGAGATGTAATTTATTTCTAAGCAATTCCAGTTGTATTTCTTGACAGCTAAGCCTAACACTTGACTGGCTTTCTTGAGGAAATGGGGCAAGATGCTTGTCCTTACCTTGGTGACTGTTAAACTGGGATGCCCAAAGAAATCACACAGGGCGTGTCAATGAGCAAAGTACAAAATCTCTGTGGATGGTGACTGCAGCCATGAAATTAAAAGACACTTGCTCCTTGGAAGAAAAGCTATGACAAAGCTAGACAGCATATTAAAAAGCAGAGATATCACTTGGCCAACAAAGTCTGTATAGTCAAAACTATGATTTTTCCACTAGTCCTGTATGCCTGTGGGAGTTGGGCCATAAAGAAGGTTAAGCACCAAAAAATTGATGTTTCTGATTTATGGTGCTGGAGAAAACTCTTGAGAGTCCCTTGGACAGCAAGGAGATCAAACTAGTCACTGTAAATGAAATCAGCCCTAAATATTCATTGCAAGGATTGATGCTGAGGCTGAAGCTCCAGTACTTTGGCCACTGGATGCGAAGAGCTGACTCACTGGAAAAGACCCTGATACTGGGAATGGTTGAAGGCAAAAGGAGAAGGAGCTGTCAGAGGATGAGATGGTTAGAAATAACATCATTGACTCAATGGGCATGACTTTGAGCAAACTCCAGGAGATAGTGGAGGACAAAAGAGCCTGGTATGCCACTGTTCATGGGGTTGCAAAGAGTCAGATACAACTAAGAAACTGAATGGCAACAGAAAAATGTTTAAGGAAAACAGCGCAGTGTGATGCTGGGAGTAGCAAGATATCCAGGCCCTAGGGAGTGAGGGGGACTGTGGCATAAGGGGTGAGCACAGCCTTGTGGGAGTCTAGAGTGACAAGCTCTTACAATTCTAAAAAGAAATAAGATATTTGGGTTTGTATATCAAATCTTTTCATTTTTAAATGTTCCTCAAGAAGTTTTTTAAACATCTGGGCTAGAGCTCAGCTGTGGGCTGAGTTGCCTGTGTAGGGGTTGATGAACTGTGGTCCACTGGACTGGCTCCTATTTCTGTAAGTGAAGCTTGAATGGAACACAGCCACACTGATTGGTTTGGGGATTGTCCTTGGCGCTTTCATGCTGTAGCAGCCAAACTGAGTCACTGTGGCAGGTAGTAAGGTCTGCAAAGCCTAAAATCTTTACTGTCTGGTCCTTCATAGAAAACATGTACTGACCCTTGTCTATATTATGAAGTCATTGTGGGGCAAGGGAAACATTCTGGATTTGATGCCTACATGACCCAAGTTCAAAGCCTGGCTCAGAGAATTCCAGTTACAAAATGACAGAGGAAAGACAGCTTTCCTCCTTTTTCCATTTGGAAATTATCCTGAAGCAATTTTCAAGATAATTTCCTGGAAGTTATTTGCCTTTGGAGTCATTGTGGGGCAAGGGAAGGCAAATGCTATCTTTGATGAAAGCAGAGCATTTGGAGCCTCGCACATGGGAAAGTCCAGTAAAGGTCAAAAATATGCACAGGAGGGAACCGGGGAAAGAGAAAATTTGAGGCTACAAAAGAAGAGCTCAGAGGGAGCAGGAGAGCCAAACTCGGCACCCCATGTGGTGCGTGCAGAGGGCAAGACTTGCAGCCTGTTTTGTGGAGCGGGACCAAGTGCATCCACTGGTGTGGGAGCCCCCCAGCTCTAGGGTTTTGTTTCTAATTGAGATATAATTGATATACAGTGTTATGTTAGTTTCATGTGTATAACACAATAATTCAGTATTTGTATACATTAGGAAATGATCACCATAGTAAGTTTAGTCACCACTCATCACCACACACAATTACAATGATTGTTTCTTGTGATGAGAACTTTTAAGAACTACTCTCATAGCAACTTTCAAGTATACAATATGGTATTACGTATGAAATGTCGTCATCGTGCTGTACGTTGCATCCCTGTGACTTATTTATTTTATAGCCAGAGCTTTGTGCCTTTGAGCCACTTCATTCATTTTGCCCACCCCCAACCCTCTGTCTCGGAGAAGGCAACGGCACCCCACTCCAGTACTCTTGCCTGGAGACTCCCATGGACGGAGGAGCCTGGTGGGCTGCAGTCCATGGGGTCGCTAAGAGTCGGACACGACGAAGCGACTTCCCTTTCACTTTTCACTCTCATGCATTGGAGAAGGAAATGGCAACCCACTCCAGTGTTCTTGACTGGGGAATCCCAGGGGGGGAGCCTGGTGGGCTGCCATCTATGGGGTCGCACAGAGTCGGACACGACTGAAGCGACTTAGCAGCAGCAGCAGCCCTCTGTCTCTAGCAACCACCAATCTGTTCTCGCGGCTGTTTTTTGTTTGCTTTTAGATCCCACATGTAAGTGAGATGATAAGGTATTTGTCTTTGTCTGATTTATTTCACTTAGCTTAGCACCCTTAAAGTCTGTCCATGTTGTCAAAAATGACCAGATTTCCTTCTTTTTATGGCTGAGTATTCCATCACGTCTCTCTGCCCTATGTATGTACATAGGTGTATATACCCCAGGTGGTGCTATTGGTAAAGAAAGGACCTGCCAGTGCAGGAGACACACGAGAAACGTGGGTTCGACCCCTGGGTCGCAAAGATCCCCTGGAGTAGGACATGGCAGCTCACTCTAGTATTCTTGCCTGGAAAATTCCATGGACAGAGGAGCCAGGGCTACCGTGGGCTACAGTCCTGGGCTACCGTGGTGCTGCAAAGAGTTAGACACGACTGAGTGAGTGAGCACGCACGCGTGCACACACACACGCACACACATATAGACATATATCACATTTTCTTTATCCCTACATATATTCTTTCACAGATTCTTTTCCATTATAGGTTATTATAAGATATTGAATATAGTTGGTTCCGTGGGCTATACAGTAAATCCTCATTGTCTCTCTATTTTATATATAGTGGTGTGTATCTGTTAATCTCGTATTCCTAATTTATCCCTCTCTTCTTTCTTTCTCCTTTGGTCACCTTAAGTCTGTTTTCTGTTTATGAGACTGTTTCAGTTTCATAAATAAGTTCTTTTGTATTATATTTTAGATTCCATGTATAAGTGATATCATACAATATTTGTCTTTCTCTGTCTGACTTACTTCACTCAGAATGATCATCTCTAATTTCATCCATGTTGCAGCAAATAGCAATATTCCATTCTTTTCTATGGCCACATAACATTACCCAAATGTAAAATTTGAATTTATGGATTGAAAAAAATATATAGTGAGTGACCAAGGAAATGTTGGTATGGTAAGGTTAACACAAAGACACGTCACAGAAAAAGGGCTAACTTTCTTATAATTCAAAAAGAACGCCTCTCAAGAATTGAATAGAAAAGTAACATGAGATGACAATTCAAACAAAAGGAAATATAGATATCTTTTACATATATGAAAAGGTGTAGTCAGTCTCACACATCATAAGCAAGTGGCAAGTTAAAATGAGATGCCAGTTTCATCTAGCATATAGACAAGATTCAAGATGTCTGCTAATACACCACGGTGGTGAGGATATAAGTGAAGCAGGAACTCTTGACTCAAAAATTTCACTTCTAGGGATTTCCCTGGTGGTCCAGTGGCTAATAATCCACCTTCCAGTGCAGGAGACACAGGTTTAGTCCCTAATAGGGGGACTAAGATCCCACGTGCTGCGGGGCGACTAAGTCCGTACGCCACAGCTAAAGATCTCACATGCAGCAGCAAAAGATCCTGCATGCCACAACTAAGACCCAACACAGCCAAAAACGAGTAAATATTTTAAAAGAGTTCATAGCTAATCTATTATCAAATATATGGGGAAACAATGGAAACAGTCAGAGACTTTATTTTGGGGGGAGCTCCAAAATCACTGCAGATGGTGACTGTGGCCAGGAAATTAAAAGATGCTTGCTCCTTGGAAGAAAAGCTATGACCAACATAGACAGCATATTAAAAAGCAGAGACATTACTTTGCCAACAAAGTCCGTCTAGTCAAAGCTCTGGTTTTTCCAGTAGTCACGTATGGATGTGAGAGTTGGACTATAAAGAAAGCTGAATGCCAAAGAATTGATGCTTTTGAACTGTGGTGTTGGAGAAGACTCTTGAGAGTCCCTTGGACTGCAAGGAGATCCAACCAATCCATCCTAAAGGAGATCAGTCCTCAATATTCATTGGAAGGACTGATGGTGAAGCTGAAACTCCAATACTTTGGCCACCTGATGTGAAGAGCTGACTCATTAGAAAAGACCCTGATGCTGGGAAAGATTGAAGGGCACGACAGAGTATGAGATGGCTGGATGGCATCACCGACTCGATGGACATGGGTTTGGGTGGACTCCAGGAGTTGGTGATGGACAGGGAGGCCTGGCGTGCTGTGGTTCATGGGGTCGCAAAGAGTCGGACACGACAGAGCGACTGAACTGAACTGATGATAATGTACAGGAATGAAAAGAATGAGGGAGCTTGATGTATGCTCATCTAGAACAACGTTTAAGACTTTTTAGGTGAGTTGGGCAAGGTGCAGAAATGTGGGTGATTTGTGACACTGTTTATGATTAAATAAGCTGTCTTCTGATTGCTTATTCATGGAGTATTCCTAATAGTACAACACATTTGAAACTGCGGTTTGCCACAGTTGAGAGAGGTTGCCAACGGAGGTTGCCACTAGGTGGGAGAGCTGGGTGCAGAGGGAGAAGGGTGCTAGGGGGACTCGTTTCCACTATTGGTTTTGTTGTGTTGTTGTTGTTGTCCCGTCAGTCAGTCGTGTCCAACTCTTTGTGACCCCATGGACTGCAGCACGCCAGGCTTCCCTGTCCTCCACTGTCTCCTGCAGTTTGCTCCAGAGTTTGTTGTGCCCTTTGCATAACCAAAGGCTACACAGCTTAGAGATATTCTGAACCTAAGCTGTTTGAGTCCAGTTGCTGGCTGGTCCAAATTCTAGGGCTTTCCTGGGAGCTCAGTAGGTAAAGAATCTGCCTACAATGCAGGAGACCCTCGTCTGATTCCTAGGTCAGGAAGATATGCTGGAAAAGGGATAGGCTACCGATTCCAGTATTTTTGGGCTTCCCTGGTGGCTCAACTAGTAAAGAATCTGCCTGCAATGCAGGAGACCTGGGCTCAATCCCTGGGTTGGGAAAATCCCCTGAAGAGGGGAAAGGCTACCCACACCAGCATTCTGGCCTGGAGAGTTACATGGACTATATAGTCCATGGGGTCACAAAGAGTCAGACACTACTGAGTGACTTTCATTTTCAGTTTCCACGTACTAGATGTGACCCTGAGCAAGTTACCTCCCATCTGAGAATCTCAGGCATGTATTGGAGTTACTGATGGTACCTACCGCTATGGGCTGAATGTTTGTGTCCTCCCAAAATACATATGTTGGATCCTAACCCCTATAGTGATGATATTAGGCGGTAGGCCCTTTGGGGGGTGGTGAGGTCATGTGGGCATAGAACCCTGATGGTTGGAAACAGTGTCTTATCCTAGAGACCCCACAGAGCCAGCTTGTCCTTCCTGCTGGGTCAGGTTCTAGTGAAAAGACAACTGTCTCTCAGGATATGGGTCCTCATCACACGTTGAATGTGCTGGCACCATGGTCTTGGACCTCCTAGCCTTTAGAAATGAAAGAAATAAATGTTTGTTGTTTAGAAGCCACTAGGTCTAAGTTATTTTTGTTATAGCATCCCAAGAGGGCCAAGGTACTACCTCATCAGGTTTTTGAGGATTGTTGTTGTTCAGTCACTTAGATGTGTCTGACTCTTTGCGACCCCGTGGACTGTGGCACACCAGGCTCTTCCGTCCTCCTCTATTTCCTGAAGTTTGCTCAAATTCATGTCCATTAAGTTGGTGATGCTATCCTACCATCTTATCCTCTGTCGTCCCCTTCTCCTGCCTTCAATCTTTCCCAGCATCAGGGTCTTTTCCAATGAGTCGGCTTTTTGCATCAGGTGGCCAAAGTATTGGAGCTTCAGCTTCAGCATCAGTCCTTCCAATGAGTACTCAGCATTGATTTCCTTTAGGATTGATTGGTTTGATCTTCTTGCAGTCCAAGGGACTCTCAAGAGTCTTCTCCAGCACCACAATTTGAAAGCAACTGAGTTTATTCAAATGATATAATCAGGACAGAGCCTGGCACTACTAGTCAAATCAGCTACTATAATTACTGTGTCTGTGGTTGAACCCAGGGTCTGGATTTGGAGCTTGTATGCTTCTTGGCCTAGTGGGGGTGGCTAACCTGGCGACAGCCCAGCCACAGTCAGGCAACAAGAGGTCTGGAATGGGTTGCTAGGGACGGGACAACCAGCTCATCCTGGGGCTCAGGGAGGCCCTCTTGCTGAGTTCTTAATGAATGACTGGGGAAAGGGGGCAGCACCATATTACACCCCGCAGATCCACAAAGAGATCTTGAAGTCTCGTGATCCCAGGTGTTGGATGGGGTGGAGAAACACACAAGCACACCTCTCTCAGGTCCACCACCGTAAGAAGCACTTTTTCTTCTTTTTTGCATTGCATGCATGCTCAGTTGTGTCTAACTCTTTGCAGCCCTGTGGACTGTAGCCTGCCAGACTCCTCTGTCCTTGGGATTTTCCCAGGCAAGAATACTGGAGTGGGTTGCCATTTCCAAATGAGAGCAAACCACCTGGAAAGGAGTTTGCCAACTTGGAGAAATGTGAATGACGTCCCAGGCTGACAGCCCAGCTATTGCTTTTCTGAGTAAATAGGATAGAAAAACTCTTGCATCTACACACATAGAAATCCATTCAACACTCTTCTAAAATCCAAAAAGCGCCAAAAGATATTTTATAACTTGCTTGGCAGTAAAACTTGACTTCAACGGATGCCTTAAATTGATTTAGAGTTTTTATTTATCTGTTTAGTGTAAATTTTCATATGTTTTGCTACAGAAATAGCAGTATGTTTGAGTAGGGGGTGTTGGCACGCCCCAGATCCTCCTGGGGATGATATGGGGTATACAGAAGGCAGGGCTGGGACCTGGTCTGACTTGTGCTGGGCAGGTTCCCCGGGGATGGCTCAAAGCAGACAAGTATGGAAAGAGAGCCAGGAGACCAGAAGAGTTGGTTAAGCACTGGCCCAGCCTCCACCCCAGAACGGCACAGCTGGACAGTGTCAGGGACGAGCTTCAGATTGTGGGGCTCCAGGCCCTCTCAGCAGCTCCCCCAAAGCTGAGATGAGGAAAGGAGTGCAAGTTATTTGCTAAGGAAGTGTCCCCAGTGGCCATCACGCTGGGAGCAGGGAAGGCAGGATGGGGGAAGGTGTGGCTGCAGGAGAAGAAAGTTTCAGCCTGATCCCCGAAGATGTGCCCTGAGCTTGTCCACACTGGGGTTCAGGCGGCCACACTGCTGTGGGCCTGGGGTGTGGAGGCCTCTGCAAACCCCTGAGGCCCTGCCTTATTTTACCCAGGAGGCGGGCCTCGTTCTGGGCGGCTCACACTGGTTGGTGAGAGTCAACTGCAAACTTCATTTTGGATCTGTGAGCTGGTCATTATCTTGTGGGTAGTTTAGAATTGGTTGTGATAGGAGTATTCACACCGTGGATGTGGGCAGATGCTACAATTCAGGGTCCAGCCAGTTGTTAAACATTTGCCAACCACTGCCAGCTGCCTTTCAGACCTTCCCCTCCCTCGGAATTCCTCTCCCCCTTTCCTGGGTTATGCTGATTCCTGGGCCTTGAAAACCCAATGGTATCTGTCATCTAGGATCTCAGGCACTCTCCTCCCAAGAGTGAGTTCCCTTAAGGCCACGCTTCTCAAAGAGGGGCAAATGGCTGGGTGCCCAGCTATAGCATCCTCCTCTTCTAATATTTACATTTTAAAAAAAGTGATAAATATCTGTGAAATTATAATTTGACAAAAGAAGGAATGAATAGATCACAAAATTGACCTGAACTTTCTAAATGAACATATCAAAGACATTTTATAATGACCAGTGGTCACTTTTTTCTATCCCTACCTGCAGGAGGTTTACTGTGAAGTTGAGAGTGTTCGGTACAACGGGGAACCTCTGGCTTTGGGCCTTTTCTCACACTGAAACTCTGAAAACCAATTCGCCCCAGCACCCTGGCGGGAGGAGTTTTCACACAGAGGAGTCACCTGTCTCTTCCTGGACCTGTGGCCCCTTTGGAATTTCTCCGTTACGAGGCAGTAGGGGTGGAGCAGAGAAAGCATTAGGAGCCAGAGCACTGGTGCAGGCTGTGTGACCTCAGGGAAATTGCTTCACCTCTCTGGGCTTTGGTTTCCTTCTGGGAAGTCTGGATGATCTTCATGGACCCCTTTAGGACCCCTAAAGGGTCAGGGGAGGCGGTGTAATTGGCTGCCATGAAGCACCATACCCATCATGGATGAAGTTGTGGCAACTTCCACTGATTTTGGTACTGGGGAGAATGTAGCTCATCATGGAAAAGGACATAGATTCACATGAAGTGAAAGTGAAAGTCGCTCAGTCCTGTCTGACTCTTTGCGACCCCATGGACTGTACAGTCCATGGAATTGTCCAGGCCAGAATACTGGAGTGGGTAGCCTTTACCTTCTCCAGGGGATCTTCCCAACACAGGGATTGAACCCAGGTCTCCCCCATTGCAGGTGGATTCTTTACCAGCTGAGCCATAGGGGAAGCCCAAGAATACTGGAGTCTGTAGCCTATCCCTTCTCTAGAGGATCTTCCCAACCCAGGAATCGAACCCGGGTCTCCTTCATTGCAGGCGGATTCTTTACTAGCTGAGCTATGAGGGAAGCCCATGACCACTTCTTAAATGGAAATCCACATGGCCAGGTTTGCTCTTGGCCCAGATACGTGGCTCTACAACCACTTAAACCCTGGGTAGCATCCTAAGATTATGAAATTGGAGCCTATAGGCAGGGATCAGGTCCCTGTGGATGTGCCCTGGGCAAGGCATGTGACCTCTCTGAGCCTCCAGGTGGAGCAGGCCACCTCCATGTAGGGTCCTCAGACATTGTTGGATGCAGTAGGGGGCACAGCTGGCCCTCATTCCACCCTGGCCTGCACACAGACGCTTTCTTCTCGGATGTGACTGGGCATCTGTTTATCCCCCGACAGCGAACTCCGTTCGATCAAGAATTAATGTCTGTGGTGTTAGCACACAATAAAGCTTCAAGGAGCTGGTTAAACAGTATGAGGCAGGTCATAAATTTGGCTTTTCATCCCTTCAGAGCTTTCTTATTACAGAGAGTGAGAAGCCAGAGGGAGCAGGGAGGTGTATTCTGCAGTCTGTTTGATTTAGAGCAGTGGTCAGGCCTGCTGGGCACCTCTGGCTGTTTGCACCGCGGACTCTCAGCTGTAACTCTGATCGATGGTTCGCGAACTTATCATCGTGCTCAGCCGATTACTTTTAAGCTTCTTTTGAAAATGTGTCGTTGATTTCTTTAATGGTTTTTCTTCTTTGCTGTCTTCAGTGAAAACACATCTTAGTGAGGCTTTCGATCTTTTGTTCTTGTCTTCTCAGGTACTAGGGCCTGCAATTTACTGTTAATTGATTATTGACTATCTGGTCTGAGCCATACATTAATTATTTTAAGGGATGTGAAAAATTAGCTTAGAAAAGAAAATTAAAATGGGTGTTTAAGTTAGAAAAAGGCAGTGATGTGGTCAGAAATTTAAGGCTGCTTCTGCACTGTCCTGTGGTTTAAAACAAGGGTGTGGCAGCAGCAGCCCATGAACCACATCAGGCCCACTGCCTGTTTTTGTAAATAAAGTTTTATTGAAATGCAGACGTGCCTGTTTTTAAATACTGTCTGCGGCTGTTTTTTCATTACAAGAGCAGGGCTGAGAAGTTGCAACAGAGGCTGTGTGGCCTGCAAACCTTACACATCCACCCCTGGCCTTTGTAGAAAGACTTTGCCAACTGTGATGGTTAATTTTATCTGTCAACTTGGCCAGGCTGTAGTGTCCAGATATGTGCCGAAACATTATTCTGGATATTTCTGTGAGAGTGTTTTTGGATGAGTGTATCATTTAAATCAGTAGACTTTTATTTATTTATTATTTTTATTTTATTTTATTTTTAAACTTTACAATATTGTGTTAGTTTTGCCAAATATCAAAATGAATCCACCACAGGTATACATGTGTTCCCCATCCTGAACCCTCCTCCCTCCTCCCTCCCCATACCATCCCTCTGGGTCGTCCCAGTGCACCAGCCCCCAGCTTCCAGTATTGTGCATCAAACCTGGACTGGCGACTCATTTCATACATGATATTATACATGCTTCAATGCCATTCTCCCAAATCTTCCCACCCTCTCCCTCTCCCAGAGTCCATTAGACTGTTCTATACATCAGTGTCTCTTTTGCTGTCTCATACCCAGGGTTATTGTTACCATCTTTCTAAATTCCATATATATGCATTAGTATACTGTATTGGTGTTTTTCTTTCTGGCTTACTTCACTCTGTATAATAGGCTCCAGTTTCATCCACCTCATTAGAACTGATTCAAATGTATTCTTTTTAATGGCTGAGTAATACTCCATTGTGTCTATGTACCACCGCTTTCTTATCCATTCATCTGCTGATGGGCATCTAGGTTGTTTCCATGTCCTGGCTATTATAAACAGTGCTGCGATGAACAGTGGGGTACACGTGTCTCTTTCCCTTCTGGTTTCCTCAGTGTGTATGCCCAGCAGTGGGATTGCTGGATCATAAGGCAGTTCTATTTCCAGTTTTTTAAGGAATCTCCACACTGTTCTCCATAGTGGCTGTACTAGTTTGCATTCCCACCAACAGTGTAAGAGGGTTCCCTTACTTTTAGTAAAGCAAATTATCCTTCATATTGTGGCCTCATCGAATCAGTTGACCTCATCCAATCAGTTGCTCTCCTCCAGGCAGAAAGGAGCTCTGTAACAAATGCATTTGGGCTCAGACCAGAGCCTTAACTCTTTCTGGGTGTTCAGTCTGCTGGGTGACCCTGCTTGGACTCTTCAGCCTCTTAGTCATGTGAGCTAATTCCTTAAAATAAATTGCTCTCTCCATATAAACATCCCATTGATTCTGTTTCTTTGGAGAAACAAAAATAGAAACATCGGTTTTGTTTTTTCTGACTAATATACCAACGTTGCTGTTGTTTGGTCGATAAGACACATCCAACTCTTTGCAACCCATGGACTGTAGCCCGCCAGGCTCCTCTGTCCATGGCATTTCCCAGGCCAGAATCCTGGAGTGGATTGCCATTTCCTTCTCCAGGGGAGCTTCCCCACTCAGGGATCCAACTCGTGTCTCCTGCATGGGCAGGCAGATTCATTGCCACTGAGGCACCTGGGAGACCCAATACACCCAATACTCGAGGTCAGATGGTCTGCAGTGAAGGGCTACACAGGGCCTGGGGAGTCAGACAGACCTGGGTTTGAATCCCACCTCTGCCACTTCCTGGTTGGGACTTCGAGCTGATCTCTGCACCTCTCAGGGCTCTATTCCTAAATCTGTAAATTGCAACTAAAAACTGGGGCTGTTGTTCATGACTGACACACTTCACAAGGCGCCCGGCACCTGCTGGGCCCCTCTTTCCGGTCACTGGCAAGGACTGTGAATGAATTGTTGGGCTTATTCATCAGTTTCTTGTGTGTTTGGTCCAGAGGAGTCAGCCCTTCAGGCCCGCTAAGCCCCAGCTGCCCTGACAAGATGTGGTTTCTGAACCAGAAAAATGGTGGCCCTGACTCTTGATAGTGGAGTCACAGGTGGCTTTGTGACACTGGTGTCTGCCCTGTCCTCCACCCCCATCAACAGAACCAAAGAAGTCTGGGCTGTGCAGTCACCCAGGCCCACTGGGAACCTCTGGCTTGGTTGCGAATGGCAGCACCAAGGATGCAGTGGTTGAGTGAATTGGAAGGAATTTTCCTGCTAGGATTTTCCAGGCTTCATTTGACCACCAAGGTGCTGAACTGTGACACTTTATCCTCCAGTTTAGTTCTTTTATTCATTCAGCAAACATTTATTGAGTACTTACTGTGTGCCAGACACTGTTCTAGGTACCAAGCACACAGAAAAGGCCCACCAGCCTGGCCCTCCAGGCTGCAAAGCTTAAGTGCATGGGTGCAAAGCCTAAGTACCAGGGCTTAGAGTGTTACCCTCACCCTCTTTGGCACACATTGACACAGGCTGTTTCCAAGTCAGATTTTCTCTTCTTGGGCTGCAGCTCTGCTGTGTCCCTGCTGGAGGTGAAGGCACAGGTCAGGTGAGGCAGACCTACCAGTGTGAACTCCACCCCAGGAGTCATCTCCCTGGGACAGCAGCTTAGCCTGGAACCATCACTGCCCACCCTCATATACCTGTATACCCTCTGTGCTGTGTGCCAAGTTCCAGCTCACTTTCAGGCCTGTGGGAAAGACTCTTAAAATTACATTTTAAAACTGGTTCTTCCCCATTCGGTTTCTCAGGAACAGTGCAGCCTGCAAAGCTGGGCGAGCAGGCATCATTCAAGTGTTCTGCCTAGTGGGTGCTGGTGAGCCAAAACCAGGCTCAACCCAGCGGTGTGGGTCTCATGAGCAAAGAGCAGGGCTCTGGGCCAAAGAGGGGAGTGAGGGTGGCTTGCCGTGAGGTGGGGAAAATGCAGGTTTGAGGTCAGAGTTGAGCAAGAATCCTGCTCTGCCTGGTGACTGCTAGGTGGCCATGGACAGCTGACCCAACTTTTGGGGGCTTGTCCCTCTCTATATAAAATGAGGAGCCTGCAGTGGTAAAGAATCTGCCTGCTAATGAGAGGACATGGGTTCCATCCCTGGTCCAGGAAGTTCCCACATGCCATGGAGCAACTAAGCCTGGGCACCATAACTATTGAGCCTGTGCTCTAGAGCCCAGGAGCCACAGCTACTGAAGCCACATGCCACAGCTACTGAAGCCCACCCACTCTAGAGTGAGTGCTTCAGAACAAGAGAAGCCACTACAGTGAGAAGCCTGGGCATCGCAACTAGAGAGTAGTCCCCCACTTGCTGCAACTAGAGAAAAGCCTGCACAGCAACAAAGACCCAGCACAGCCAAAAAATAAAATAAATAAGTAAAATAAAATAAATAAATAAATAAAATAAAATGAGGCGTCTGAATGTGATTTCTCAATGGCACCTTCCAGCATCCACTTTCCAGGATGCTGTTCCTAAGCTGTTCTATATAGTCCTATAGTCTGTTCTGCTATAGTCTGTTCTGCCCTCTTCTAACCCTGGCACTGAGTGTTTCGGAATGCTGGCAGGGTGCATGAATAAAGTGGGTGTGCTGTGGGCTTTGCTGAAATGATGCTGTCCTCACGTCTGAAACATAAGGCCCACCCTCGTCACGGAGGTATAAATGGCTGCAGGAGACATTTGCACGCTTCCCCGAGCATACTGAGCAGGCCACGCCAATCTGGATCACAAACCCTTTGAGGACATCCTGGCCTGGCCTGAGGTCACAAGTACGAGAGCAGGGCCCCCTCTCATGCCTCTTTATCCCAGTCCTCAGCCTGGAGCCCAGCGTGCGGTTGGTGAGTGGGAGGTGCCTGCAGAGCAAACACGTATGGGACTGGAAGGATTTTCACGGTGGGGATTTATTGCAGCTGACCATGAAATAAGCTGGACCGCAAGGCCGCCCCCGCCCCCACCCATCCCTCCCGCTAGAGTGCTGCCAGGCGCTTAGTGTGTTGCAAGGGCCGCAGGCTTCCGGCCACTGTCTGAGCCCAGTTGCCCTCTCCTGACACTCCCAAGGCTGGGCAAAGAGACCCAACTGGTCCCTAAGACTGAGTCAGCCAGGCAGGGAGGCAATTGGTGTGGTTCGATGGGCATCATAGCAAGGACTGGGTGCTGACTGGGCCCTTGGATCTGAGCTGCAAGGGAAACAGGGGTGACCTCTCAGAAACAGCCCACGGCACCCCAACCCTGACCCGATTCTGATGGATTCCTGAGCTTCTCAGGCAGGCTTGAGTATGGATTCCGGGGCCCTGTTCTCTGGGCCACCAATCTGCCTGAGATGACGCCCTTCCCCACCACCTCAGTCCACTAGGGTTGCTCTAACAAAGTACCATGGCCTGGGCAGCTGAACAACAGACATTAATTTCTTACAGTGCCAGAGGCCGGAAGGCCGAGATCGAGGTGCCAGCAGATCCAATTCCTGGTGAGAATCCACTTCCTGGCTTGCAGACAGCTGCCTTCTCCCTGTGTCCTCATATGGACAAGGGGGAGAGGGGAAGCCAGCTCTGCCATCTCTTTTTAGAAGGGCACTAATCCCTCATGAGGGCTCCACCTCCATGACCTAGTCACCTCCCAAAGCCCTGCCTCTGAATACCATCCTGTTAGAGGCTAGAGCTTCAATATATGAATTGACGGGGACACGGACATTCAGTCCACAATCCCTGGGCTCCAAAGGTGGGATGGATTCACAAACACTCGGGTTGTGTTGCTGTGCTGGGGATGGGCCAGGGCACACTTTCTCAAGGGTTCTGTGTGTGCTGAGTGGGAAATCACAACTACTCAGGCTGCCCGGTTCTCTGCTCCTGCAGAAAGGCAGATGGGTTCACTTTTGCTCAGTAACCAAGAGCCACATGTTGCCATTGGGCAGGTGCAGAGGTGAACAGCACTCCTGAGTCTTTGCTTCTGCACACGTGCTCTGAGCCCCAGGGAGCCGAGAGCTGGATGCTTCATGGAGAGATGGTGGGGACCCTTGGGCTTCAGGCTGCACCACACATCTGAACTGGCTGACCCCAGACCCTCACTGGACTCTCCGGGGCGGGTGGGCGCTGGCATGACCCGATCTCCAGGTGATGCCACTGCCCCCAGGTAGTTTAGATCAGAGAGGTTATGCTTGTGTCCAGGACACACAGTAACACAAAGAGCTAAGTGTGGCCAGTACCAAGCTCCTGAAAGTGAAAAAGTGTTAGTCACTCAGTTGTGTCCAACTCTTTGTGATCCCATGAACTGCAGCCCACCAGGCTCCTCTGTCCATGGTATTCTCCAGGCAAGAATACTGGAATGGGTTGCCATTTCCTTCTCCAGGGGATCTTCCCCACCCAGGGATCAAACCTAGGTCTTCCACATTGCAGGCAGACTCCTTACCAACTGAGCCACCAGGGAAGCTTATGGCCAGCACACACCAGGGGAAGCGTGGCCAACACCAAGCTCCTGAGCCTGTTCTTAATGTGTGGGATGGATGTCGCTGAGCACCAGCCCGGGGGACTCACTGTCTCCTGGGAGAGGCAGATGGTCAAGCTGTCATTTAGGGAGCAACTCAGGCTGCTGCAGGGACCCAGCAGAGAAGGCCATTGACCCTCAGGCAGCCTCTGCCACAGGGCGCTTAGCTGCTACTTTCTTGCTCCCATCCCTACAATAAGCCTGCACAAATGAGAATACGAATCACAATGCTTTCTTGGTAGTTTTGGGTACCAGACTCAGGCTGAATCCTTTGTCCATATAAACCATTTATTCCTCAAGACAATCCTAAAGGTGGAGACTCTGTTATCCACAGTTTATAGAGGAGGGAACTGGGACATAGAGAGGCCACCTGACTTTCCCATAGCCACACAGCTAGGCAGTGGTGGAGTCTGGATCTGAATCTGAAAGTCTGGCTCCAAGGTGTGAGGTTAGCTGTTTAGAGGTAAAGAAATAGAATCTCCAAGGGGAGGTTCTTGTGCCCGGTCTCTGGGAAGTGTGGGAGATGCTCCCAATAGTTCCAAACACAGGGACGTGGTCCCAACCCCACACCTTTGCACATCCATCCCCTCTGTTGAGTATGCCCTTTATCCGCACTGTCAAACCCCATCAAGAGTGAGGAACCCACACCAGGGCCTGAGAAGGTCTTCCCTGGTCTCGTGCTGGTGCACCTCACTGCCGGGAGCCGGTGAGGCATTCCACTCGTGACAAAGGTCACGAGGAAGGAGGCTCGGCATACGCAAAGGCGGGATCGAGCCTCAGGAGTCCGCCCGGATATTCTCGAGCATCTACCCCCCAAAAAAACCAGAGTCTGCCTACTTTATTGCTTTGTGCTCTCACCTCTGACTTTATTGGGGGCTGTCCCCTACCACCATCTCGCTCTCTCTGTCAAAGAGTTAACTTACAGCTCCAATTAATAAAGTTCCTGGGCAATTAGGAGTGTTTAAATCCAAACCCCTCAGATGGCTCTCTAACTCGCCTGACAAGTTTACCCGGACTCCTGCAGCTATGCATACGATTGTTTACAGTCTCCCAGCCTCAAGAGGCACGGGAAGCTTAAGATATTCAAATAGCTTAGAGCCTCTCAGAGAGTTAAAAACTGTCAGAATAAACTAGTAAAGGATTTCATTGATGAGTCAATGCTTGTTGCCAAGTTTTCACATCCCCTGAATTGTATCCTTGAATATGTATTAACTAATAGTGGGTATGTAGAAAAAATAAGTAGTGGCCTTGGTGTTAGTAACTTTAGACCCTTAAGGTAATAAATTCTTTCCTTTGTTGTAAACCCATTACACATCCACCCTATAGGAATGCAATTTTATCTTTGGAAGATGGCGCCAAACCTTAAAATAATTACTCTTAGAGAAAATAAGTCTTTGTTGATAAGTCCTTGTCAAGAGTCATAAAATGTTAGTAGGCCTTCTGGCCAGAAGATGATGTAAATCACCTAAACCATTTGTATACGATAAATTTGCAGGAAAGAAACCCTGGTTTTTGATAAGAATCAAAGACTGCTGACTTTGCATCCCCTATTATCCTCTATGTGTAACTTAGGGTATAAAAGCCCCTGTTAAAAATAAAGCTATGGGCCTTGTTCACCAACGCTTGGTCTCCCCATGTCATTCTTCCCTTTAACTTCCAGCTGAGTCTCCATCTGGAGCGCGGAACCCACCACGCTTACTAATTATGCCTGGGCTTCTAAGACCCACTCGAGAAGGTGTCTAGGGTGAGGGCGCCTGCGGCCTACGTAAGTGGTGCAAACTTCTTGTCTTGAAGTTTTATTGGTCTCCCGCGTAAACCAAGCTACTCAGCCTCTTTTCTCCACTGAATTTTCCTACTGAGCTATCCTCATTCTATTATTCTTTATATCTCTAATTAGCATATAAATAGTCGCCTAGGCCGTCTCTCCTTCGAATACCCTGGATCAGCTGGGGCTGGTCCCCAGCACCTCACCAATGCCATCTACCTGTTCAGGGTCTGTCTCCCTCACTAGAGTGAAACCTCCTGAGGGCAGGGACTGCGTGTTACATGCTTACTAAACTACCCCCAGGGGATAGCACAGGGCCTGGCACTCAGTGGGGCTCCATGGATATCTGTGGAAGGACTGAGTCAGTGCGGGGTGAGGGGGTGGCTATCCCTTCCATGTGGGGATGTGGCAGGGCAGGAGGGCAGCCTAGGATGGATGATGAACCCATCTCGCTCGGGTTGTTCCCTGGGTTAGAGATGTTGCATGTAAAATGCACGTTGTGTGGCTGGCACTTAGTAGGTCCTCTGTCAGTCATAGTTATTATTTGAAAAACTGCAGTCAAGCAGCTGTGACATTTCTTGAGGTCCTACTGTGTGGTGGAGTTTTTGCATCTGTTACTGTGTTAAAACAGCATTGTGTTCTCCCAAATTCACATGACAAAGCCCTAACCCCCAGCACCTCCGAAAGTGACTGCATTTGGAGATGGCCCTTTAAAGAGGTGATTAAGGTCGAATGAGGTCACTAGGGTGGGCCCTCATCCAGTCTGACTTGGGTCCTTATACGAAGAGATTATCTCACACACACACACACACACACACACACACGGAGTGACCACCCTGTAAGGACAGAGGGAGAAGGTAATTTCCTACCAGCCGAGGAGAGAGGCCTCAGGAGAAATCAGCCTTGCTGACACTTTCATGTTGGATTTCTAACATCTAGACCTGTGAGAGGAGAAGGCCCTCATTTAATTCTCTAGCTTCTATGAGGGGAGGAGGAGGAGTGTTAGTCGCTTAATCATGACTCTTTGTGACCCCATGGACTATAGCCTGCCAGGCTCCTCTGTCCATGGAATTCTCCAGGGAAGAATCCTGAGGTGGGTTGACATTCCCTTCTCCAGGGAATCTTCCCAACCCAGGGATCGAACCCTGGTCTCCTGCATTGTGGGCTGATTCTTTACTAAGCCATCAGGGACACCCCTGTGAGGGGAGTAATTTTTTTTTTTTTTTTAACGAAAAGTATGCTTAAGCTCAAAGAGGTCATGCTATATGCTGGTAGGTGCTGATATTTGAACCCTGGTCCTCTTGTCTTTCTCCAAGTCTGATTCAGGCCAAGTGGGTGCTAAGCTCAGAGGCGGCTGTTGAAATTTCAGCGCTTTTATTGGCTGGTTGCAAATTCACAACAATGTGTGTAGGAGCCCCATCAACCTCCCAGACTTGGGTTTCAGCCTCCGCTTTGGGCCTGTGCCCTTTAGGGTTGTAGAATACTTGTGAGACACAAGATTTAACCACTCAAGACTCTACTTAGTTAAAAAAAAAAAAAAATCCACCAATGTCCCACTGGGGCTGCAGGCTCAAAGGCAAGACTCAATTATGCAACCTGAAGCTGTTGTGACACATTATGAGGAATTCTGGGGTTTTTTTCCTTCAAGTTGACTCAGCACCTTGTATTCTGCTCAGCACATAAAAGTCATTTGATGATGAGAAGTAAAGTGATGGTCCTTTTGTAGACTGTCTGTGCCTGGCCTGTTCACCACACCCTTTTACACCCCCATCTTTCATTTGATGCCATGATCCCTGTAAGTGGGCGGGGCAGGACTGTAATTTCTCATATCCAAGTCTCAGCAGATGTGTCCTGACTTGAGCCGGGAGGCTCCCTCCCTGGGCAGCCCTGTGCCCTCTCCTCTGTATACTCAGTGCCCTCACCTTGGAAATCCTCTCACTGGTTTGCAGTTTGCGGACCATCTCCTGTAAGCCATGACAGGCAGGTCTGGGGCAGCCTGTGGGGACCTGGCACAGAGACGGTGACACTACCCGGAGCTGTTTGTCAAGGTGATGCACCAACACTTACTAAGCACTTACGTGCCAATCAGGGTGCTCTGAACTGCCAGGAATGAGTCCCGCCTGGGCTCCATCAGGGCCTTGCAGATTCTCGAGAACTGGAAAGCCAGGATTTTAAATGGCAGCCTGGGAAGCGAAGAAGCAGGAAGCACATGGCTTGCCTTTCTGTGGAGCCGATCAGCTGTCTAACCCCAGGGTTGCCTCCAGGGCCACTGAGACCAAGATGCTCCTTGGACAGCCCCTCTGCCTGACTCCAGGGGAGCATCTGATTGGCCCGTGTTAGTCAGGACACGTGTGATTGGCTGATCCCAGGTCACATGCCCCAAAAGGAAGCGGGGCAGAGAGAATGGTCTGGCCACTCCACTTCTGTGGACTGTCTGCAGTGAAGGTTCACCCCAAATAAAAGGGGATTCCCATGGACCAGTCAAAGGACAATAGAAGCCCACTGCTCCCTCTGTGTGCCCCCAACCAGTGCCCTCAAGGTGAAGGAGACAGGAGGAGGTCAGAGCTGTGCTGTTACGTGCTTCCCATATGGGGTTGTGCCTCCTGCCTTTGATCGCAGTGATCCCTCTGCCTGGAAGACTCTTCACCCATCTGGGAGCCCAGCCCCTGCACCCATCCTCCCAGAAGCCCTCCCCACGCCCACCAAAGAGAACCGACTGTCCCCCTCACTGAGGGCCGCAGTATCCTCTTCAAATATCCATCCTGTGAGTAACATTCAGCACTTATTGGTGAGCATTTAGAATGCAAGCACAGTCCTGGCACCAGGAGTGTCTTGACCATCTTTTTATGTCAGATGCTCATCTGGGCCTTCATTGTCAGGGTTTGCACTGTATGGCCATGCCATCTCACATTTACCAACTCTTTTTTTTTTGGCTTGGGCATTAGGTTTCTGTGTTTACTCTGTTTAATACCACCTGCAAGCCCCCAGAATCCATTGCTTCTGCCAGCATGCTCTGCAGTAGACTGAAGAGCACAGTGAAGCAGGCAAGGGTGACAGTGTCCCCAGCAGGTCACCAGCCAGCAGCAGGTCCCTTTCCAGACCTGAGCAGGTGGGAGCAAGAGGTGGGCCTTGGGAAGCAGTGAGGGGCCTGCCCCTGGGGCTCACAAGCAGGAGATGTGGCTGATGCTTTGTAGAAAAAGTGCACGGGGTCCCTGGGACCAGAAGCCACATGGGCAGCTCCAAATCCTGGCCGGCCCTTGTGAGAGGCTTGCTGTGTGCTAGGTGGATGGGAGAGAGAGGCTGCTTTTGATTCATGCACAACGAATGAGCTTATCCTCACCTTTATTGCCGGTGGTTAGTTTTCATGGAAGGAGACATTGGCAGTGGGACTTGGCAAGAAACAAGCCATTTGTCATGGCCGTGTGCCAGCCTGCATGTTGTCCCACAGCCTGTCCTTGGGAAGTCTTGCTCTCTTGTCATGTGGAGTAGAGCATCTGTGTGCATGCGTGTGTGTGTGTGTGTGTGTGTGTTTGTGTGTGTGTGTAAGAGAAAAGTGTCCTCACCTCTGATGATACATTCCCCAGAGGAGGCAGCATTAATGGGTGGAAAAAATTAGAGGCTCCAGACTATGGGAGGTTGCATATTATCCCCCCAAGTTCATGGTCACCTAGAATCTCAGAATATGACCTTACTTGGAAATAATCTTTGCAGACATAACTACTTAAGATGAGATCATACTGGAATAGCATGTGTGCATGTGTTCATGCTCAGTTGGGTCAGACTCTTTGTGACCGTATGGACAATAGCCCGCCAAGCTCCTCTGTCCATGGAATTTTCCTGGCAAGAATACTGGAGTGGGTTGCCATTCCCTTCTCCAGGGGATTTTTCCAACCCAGGGATCAAACCTGCATCTCCTGCATTGGCAGGCGGATTCTTCTACCACTGATCCACCAGCAGTAAATCCAGTGTCTGGTGTCTTTGTGTGAAGAGAGACACACAAGGAGAATGTCACGTGAAGACAGAGGAAGAGTCTGGAGAGTGCATCTATAAACCAAGGAATACCAAGTGTTGCTGGCAAGCACCAAAAGCTGGGAGAGGCAAAGCGTGGCTTTCCCTCAGAGCCTCCAGAGCGAGGCAGCCCCACTGACATCTTGACCTTGAGCTTCTGGCCTCCAGACTGGGAGACAATGCATTTCTGGTTTCCCTGTTTGTAGTGGGAAAGGAAACGAAGGCACGAAGCCAGCCCCTAAGTTTCTGACCCCAATTTTCTTCTTGCTGAGTGGGGTGTTGGACTGAAAGCAGAAGCAATGCACATTTTCTGTAAACGGTCAGAGTAAATATTTTAAGACTTTGCATCCCTAAAATACAGTGTCTGTTGTGTATTTTTTCTTTGCTTTGTTGTCATTGTTTGTTTTACAGTCTTTTAAAAATGCAAAACTCATCCTTGATCCTGGGCTGGGTTTGCTCCACCGGCGGCAGTTTGCCAGCCTGGACTCAAGGCTTTAATTCCATTTGTAGGGAGACCCAGTTTGTCATCAGGCCACATGGTCATATTCTGCTCTTGTGCCACGTGCTGATGGAGGAGCCAGTCTGGAGTCCCCAGGGGTTAGTTTTCAGAACTGTCAATGGGAATGATGACTGGTTTTCCCAAAGGAAGGCCGCAGGGGACCGGCACATCCTGTGTCCATCCCAGGGCTTGTCTCTCTTGTTCAACTCCGCTCCCTGGTGCTGAGCACAGAGCCTGGCTCACTAAGAGCTCAGGGGAGATTCGTTTGAAGGAAACTTCTGGAAGCCCTCTCTGATCTGGGCCCTCATCTGAGTTCCCACTTCCATGACAGCAACTTCCTGGTGTCATTGTCCCTTTGGGAGGGCAGGTGCTCTGGCTGAGTCACTTCTGTATAGTGTTTGATGACAGAGGGTAAAAGTCAGCCAACGTGAGGGACATCTGATGGGTATCCAGGCCAGTGGCGTGATTTGAGCCCCGCCCAGACCCAGGCCCAATCCCTGGCTTGGGAAGATCCCCTGGAGAAGGGAAAGGCTATCCACTCCAGTATTCTGGCCTGGAGAATTCCATGGATAAAGGAGCTTGGTGGGCTACAGTCCATGGGGTCGTCAAGAGTCAGACACAGCTGAGCATCTAACATAACAACCCTAGTGCAGCAAGAAGTTCGGTCCTGGAAATGCAGAATCTAGAGAAGAGGGCAATGATCTCTAAAAGCCGCACAATGCTAGTGTTGGGAGTTCAGAGTTTGGAGTCAGGCAGACCTGAATTTGGATGCTAGCTCTGCTGTCTGGCAGCTGTGACCCTCAGTGAATGCCTTAACATTGCTGGGCTTCAGCTTCCTCTGCAGGAGAGCCCAGTAGGCCCTCCCTGTCACGTCCAGCCCGAGGACACAGTGAGGTGTGGCCAGCAAAAGGAGCCTGGAACACAGGGTGTGTGCTCTTACTAACAGCTCCGTGTTAGGTGGCTCTGAATGGCAAAACCTCACAGTTTTGTCCAGCCCGCTGTCCCTCCAGAGTGGGTCTGTGTCCCCTACCCCTTTGGTTCTTTCCCATCCTGGCTCTGTCCAGGGGTTACCATGGTCACCTCATTTATAAATGAAGCAACAGAGGCTCAGCGAGGGAGGTGCCTGACCCAAGGCTACAAGGCAAGACAAGTGGCAGGATGGGGACCCAGCCCAGCCTTCCTGCCGCCCTCTCCCCCCTCTCCTGTGCTACCTGCTCAGGGCTTTATCAGGCACATGGGCTGGAGCCAAGGGAAACCTCCATCATCTGAGATCATTGGATTGAATGGCAGAAATCTGCCAGGAAGGCTGCCATTTGAGGCATGGTGACCCCACTGAGCACCGCATGGTGGCTACCCCAACACTAGTCCTTCCCTCCCTGTGTATGCACACACAGCCCAGATCCCATCCATAATTAGATTCTCCTGCCTTAATCAGACTCAGTCCTGAGAAACCTTGTTGCTTGCCCTTGACTAGGAGGCATCTTCGAGTTATTGCTGCAAGGCTGAGGCCGTGGACTGGGGTCTCTGGGCACCCCCCCACACATCTGAGAGCCACTGCAGGAGAATGTGTTTATCCCGAAGCTAGAGCAGCATCCAGAGGGAACCAGTCAGGCTGGGCCCTGAAGATGAGCCCAGTTGAGTTACCCTTGAGATTCTATAAGCCTGGAGCTCTTCCCAGTGTTCTGCAGGAAGGACATTTTATGGAGAAGGCAGTGGGAGGGGCGTTAAGCTGATGCCAGCTTTAAAGTGGGCTGATGGGTGGAGAAGTGGAGGAGTGGATTTGTTTTGGAAGATGATGGACTCAGTTCTGGGGCTTCCCAGGTGGCACTAGTGGTAAAGAACCTGCCTGCCAATGCCGGAGACATAGGAGATGCAGGTTCTATCCCTGGGTGGGGAAGATCCCTGGAGGCAGGTACAGCAACCTCCTCCAGTATTCTTGCCTGGAGAGTCCCATGGACAGAGAAGCCTGGTGGGAGGTCACAGAAGAGTCAGACACGACTGAAGTGAGTTAGCATGCAGGTTCAGTTCTAGACATCTTGTGTTTAAATTGCTGGTGAGAATCCAAATAGAAAGACCCAGTTTGACAAGCAAGGATGGGAACTAAAAGTTGGACCTGGTCCTTATCCTGTAGATGCTGGGGTTGAATGCTCTGTGTGGGCACAGCTGGCAGACCTGGAACAAAGAGGGAAACTTGTAAGGGCAGACTTGGAGGGTTGTGTTCTCACCACCACAGCTGCCTTAAACTGGAATGGGCTGTGTAGGGAGGTAGTGAGTTTCCCATCAAGGGAGGTATGAAAGTCTTGGCTGGAGATCTCCTTGGGGGCCCATGGAGAGAGGACACCAGAGAGCAAAGACTGGATGACCTTCAGGGCCCTGCCTGAGCATCTGCAGCTCTTCAAGGCCATTGGCCCCTGCCCGGCCTCTGCACAGCATTTGAGACATAGAGAAGCGTTTGGGAAGTGTCACTGTCACCAGGGCCCAGACACACACCAGACACACTGGGCTGGGCAGAAACAGTAAAACAGGTGCAGATTTGCCTTTAAAATAAGATGCTGAGCATCTGCCGAAGTCTAATGGATTTAAACAGCTGGAAACCTCGCCTTGAGACGTGTCATTGGTGGTTTCAGAGGGTCTCTGAGCCCCCGTGTGGGCTGTCATGGTGGCCCCTCTGGCACTGGTGGGTTTGGGCTTCTTGTTTGGCAACTGACTGGCAGCGTGGTATTGATCTCAGAGCCACTGATTCTGAGAAAGTGAGTGTAATGAAGGGACTGACACTGGGGCCGGGGCTGGAGGTGGAGGATGAAGCCCCAGGGGGAAGAGGAGGAAGTGAGCAGGGGTTTCAGGGGATGGCGAGGTGGTGGGAGCTGGCTGGTCCTGGGTGGGGTCTCCAGCTCTGCCACTTACCAGCTATGATCCCGGGCTAGTCACTCCACTTCTCAGGGTCTCAGTTTCTGCTTGCCAACAAGAGGGTTGTTGGGGGTGTTGAAATATAAAAACGGGGCTCGTGCACCAGCTTGCAGTGAGGATCTGAGCCTGCTTTCACTGCTACCATCACAGAAAACGAGGCACATGCTCTTGTGTAGGCAGAGAAGGCAGCCAGGGTCTTCTCACCCAGCAGGGATCAGACCCTGACTCCGATGACCTCCCCAAGACAGAGTCATGGCCTCCCAGATGGGTACCCAGCCCCACCCTCCTGGCAAATTTAATTCCGGGTTGAGTTGGGTTGGGCTGGCGTCACCAATGGTGCTTCATCAACGATAGAATCGGGCCAAGTGTGAAGACTCTGATTTTGACCCTAAGTAGTTGAATAAACAGGGTTCAGCTTCAGCGGGGGGGGAGTGTGTCTGAGTGTCAGTGAGTGTGTGTGTGTGTGTGTGTGTGTGTGTGTGTGTGTGTGTGTGTTCGCTGTTTGTTCTCAGAGGAAAGAGCAGGAAATCTTTCAGAAATGACTGTGTATCAGTCCCATGAGTGGAGCTGGTAGGTCTGTGACTCCGTTAGACTCATCTTTGGTATTTGGCTCACCTTTCTGGTGCAGGACTTTAGATGAAAATGCTGTCAGACTTGGAGAGAAGATAAAACTGTTAAGTTCCAGGGGCACAAAAGCACTCGGTGCAGTCTTTTGAGGCACTCAGGTTGGGGTTCGATCCTGACTCTGCTCAGAAGTTGTGCTGCTTGGATGTTTCTTCATTTTTTGTTCAAGCACACAGCCATCATGCAAGGAGCACCTGCTGTGTGTCTGGGGACGTAAAAATAAAGGTGTAAATCATCATTATATTTGTCAGGGACTTAGCCTCCCTAAGCCTCATCTTCCTCACCTGTAAAATGGGTAATAAATACCACCACCCACCATGAGGGTTATTTTGAGGGAACAGTAAGATGAACAATGGCAACATCTAGCTCGATACCCAGCACATTGTTTACAAATAAATATTGTGTCCTCCGCCTCTCTGCTTTTGACTGGCAAATAATTGTCAATTTCTGAAGTCATTAACAGAATGGCTTTTCTAAAACAACTCTCAGACAGTAAAGAATCTGCCTGCAATGCAGGAGACACAGGTTTGATCCCTGGGTCAGGAAGATCCCCTGGAGGAAGGAATGGCAACCCACTCCAGTATTCTTGCCTGGAGAATTCCATGGACAGAGGAGCCTGGCGGGCTCCATGGGGTCTCAAAGAGTCGGACACGACTGAGCGACTGACATTTTCACTTTCATAATCAAAACCGACCTTTTATCCCAGGTAGCTTTTTAAAGTCATCCAGTGAGGGCTTACTCTGTGTGCTCCTCCCTGGACGCAGGCCCAGGGTGAGCCATCACTGGGAAGTGTTGGCAACTGCTCTGAGGAGCTCCCTTCCAGGGTGGACTCTGGCCACCCTGTTTATTCAGCTCCTTGGGGTCAGAGTCAGGGCCAGAGGAAACCCAGTGCCCAAAGGATGCTTCAGTTTCCCTCCACAGCATTTTCTACAAGGGAACCTGCGCCTTCTGTTTGCACACCGCCAGTGACGGGGAGCTTACCACCTCTCTATCATTTTACTTTCAGCTTCAATTGATAAGTTCATCCATAAACAGTTGAGTTTATCTCCCTGAGTTTCCACTCATGGGACTTAGGTGGTCCCTCGGGCCCCACAAACCAAGCCATCTCACTCTTTACCATGAGAACCCCCTGGAGACTTCACAGCAAGCCTTGTCTTCCTGAGTTTTGTCTTCTCCTGGCTAAACATCCCACATTTCTTCAAGGGCACCTTTCAGAATGGGGTTTGGACTCCTTGTGCCCCCTGAGGGCTCGGCTCAGAATGCACTTCGGTTTGTCTCTGTTCCCCCAAAGCAGCTTGGCTGTGATCGAACCCAGCTCCCCAGCACACAGCAGCTCAGACCACCTCTGCCCCGGTCCTCATGGCACTGTCCAAAGTAACACTGCAAATGTCACTCGAACGCCCTGCACCTCAGTTTCTTCATCTCTACAATGCGAATCCAGCAAACACTTCCTGGCGTTGCCATGGTGATTGCAAGAGGAACAGCAGGTGTGCAGTGCGTTGGAGATGCTCCATCCCTGTGACTGCCGTGATCATCATTTATTTATTATTGGCCTGGACCCCTGGAGAGCTCCTTTACTGAGCTGGGCTGGCGGATGTGGCCCAACCCCAAGTCTCTTCTCATCAATCTGATGGAGGAAGGGCCTATCACACCCACTCCCACCAGCAAGAAGGGCTAAGGGAAAAGTGGGAACCAGCAACTGACTTCATATTTAACACTTAAAGAGCCCTTACTGGAGAACAGTCTGTGGCTGCCAAGGGGGAGGGAGTGGAGAAGGGTAGGATCAGGAGTTTAGGATTAGGAGATGCAAACTATTATACATAGGATGGGGGCTTCCCTGGTGGCTCAGTGGTAAAGAATCTGCCAGCCAATGCAGGAGACACAGGTTCGATCCTTGGTCCAGGAGTATATCACATGCTGCAAAGCAATGAGGTCTGTGCACCACAACTACTGAGCCTGTGCCCTAGGGCCCGTGCTCCACAAGAGAAGCCACTGCAATGAGAAGCCCACGCGCTGCAGCTGGAGAGTAGCCCATGCTCCCCGCAACTAGAGAAAAGCCTGTGCAGCAATGAAAACCTGCTGCTGCTGCTAAGTCGCTTCAGTCGTGTCCAACTCTGTGCGACCCCATAGACGGCAGCCCACCAGGCTCCCCCGTCCCTGGGATTCTCCAGGCAAGAACACTGGAGTGGGTTGCCATTTCCTCCTCCAATGCATGAAAGTGAAAAGTGAAAGTGAAGTCGCCCAGTCGTGTTCGACTCTTAGCGACCCCATGGACTGCAGCCTACCAGGCTCCTCCATCCATGGGATTTTCCAGGCAAGAGTACTGGAGTGGGGTGCTAGCACAGTCAAAAAAAAAAAAAAAAAATATATATATATATATATATGATGGATAAACAACAAGGCCCTACTGTTATAGCACAGGGAACTATATTCAATATCCTGTTATAAACCATAAAGGAAAAGAATATATCAGTTCAGTTCAGTCGCTCAGTTGTGTCCGACTCTTTGTGATCCCATGGACTGCAGTACACCAGGCCTCCTTGTCCATCACCAACTCCCGGAGTTTACTCAAACTCATGTCCATTGAGTTAGTGATGCCATCCAGCCATCTCATCTCATCCTCTGTCGTCCCCTTCTCCTCCTGACTTCAATCTTTCCCAGCATCAGGGTCTTTTCAAATGAGTCAGCCCTTCGCATCAGGTGGCCAAAGTATTGGAGTTTCAGCTTCAGCATCAGTCTTTCCAATGAATATTCAGGACTGATGTCCTTTAGGATGGACTGGTTGGATCTCCTTGGAGTCCAAGGGACTCTCAAGAGTCTTCTCCAACACCACAGTTCAAAAGCATCAATTCTTCTGCCCTCATCTTTCTTTATAGTCCAACTCTCACATCCGTACATGACTACTGGAAAAACCATAGCCTTTTTCTCTCTCCTCTTTCACTTTTATATATGTATATAATAACTCAATCACTTTGCTGTATAGCAGAAATGAATACAACTTTGTAAATCAACTATACTTAAGTAAAATTTTTAAAAATAAATAAATAGCCTTTACTGTTTGCCAGGCAGTAAGTCATTTTCAACTGCTGACTCATTTAATCCTCAAAATAATCCTTGAGGGATTATTATGCCCATTTCCCAGATGAAGAAGCTGAGGCACATGAATAGTAAGTAATCACAGTGGGTAGCAGAGCCAGCAGGTTGAAAGGCTGATGGAAGAGTCCAGATGGAGAAGAGATCTAAATTTAAAAAGTTACAAGAGTGTGGTTGGTTTGGGGAGAAACATTGTTTGTGTGGAGCAGGGGGAGCCTAAGGAGGAATGATGGGAGGAAAGTTGAAAGGGGCAGGAGAAGGAAACCTCCTTCCTGCTCCTCCTTGCTGCATGCCAGGCCCAGAGCATCACATCCCCAGCACTAATCTTCATACCAGCACTGGAGGTCGGCACAGGCAGCCAGGCTGGAATCCTGGCCTCACCACTTTCTGGCTGTGTGCTGTGGTCACCTTACTTGCCCTCTCTGACCCTCAGTCTCCTCATCATTCAGTTAGGTTCAGTCGCTCAGTCATATCCGACTCCTTGCGACCCCATGGACTGCAGCACACCAGGCCTCCCTGTCCATCACTAACTCCCGGAGCTTACTCAAACTCATGTCCATTGTGTCGGTGATGCTATCCAACCACCTCATCCTCTGTTGTCCCCTTCTCCTCTGGCCTTCAATCTTTCCCAGCATCAGGGTCTTTTCCAATGAGTCAGTTCTTCACATCAGGCTGGATGTATTGGAGTTTCAGCCTCAGCATCAGTCCTTCCAATGAATATTCAGGACTGATTTCCTTTAGGATGGATTGGTTGGATCTCCTTGCAGTCCATGAGACTCTCAAGAGTCTTCGCCAACACCACAGTTCAAAAGCATCAATTCTTTGGCACTCAGCTTTCTTTATAGTCCAACTCTCACATCCATACATGACTACTGGAAAAACCAGAGCTTTGACTAGACAGACTTTGTTGGCAAAGTAATGTCTCTGCTTTTTAATATACTGTCTAGGTTGGTCCCTAGCTTTTCTTCCAAGGAGCAAGCGTCTTTTAATTTCATGGCTGCAGTCACCATCTGCAGTGATTTTGGAGCCCCCAAAAATGAAGTCTCTCACTGTTTCCACTGTTTCCCCATCTATTTGCCTTGAAGTGATGGGACAAGATGCCATGATCTTAGTTTTCTGAATGTTGAGTTTTAAGTCAACTTTTTCACTCCCCTCTTTCACTTTCATCAAGTGGCTCTTTAGTTCTTCTTCACTTTCTGCCTCATCATTAAAATGGGAATAATAATAGTCCCATGGGCTTTGCTAGTGGCTCAGTGGTAAAGAATCCCCCTGCCAATGCAAGAGACGAAGGTTTGATCGCTGGGTCAGAAAGATCCCCTGGAGAAGGAAATGGCAACCCACTCCAGTATTCTTGCCTGGAGAATCCCATGGACAGAGGAGCCTGGCGGACTACAGTGCATTGGGTGGCAAAAGAGTCAGACACAGTGGAGCAACTAAACAACAGCAACAACAAGTAATAGTACCAACTCCAGAGGACCATGATGAGGATGAAATAATCAGCATATGTAAATGACTCTGATCCTGCATAAATGTTTCTGAAAAAGAACAACTTGTCCAGCCTAACTAAGTGGCAGGGCCAGGTTTCATCTTCACCCGTGCACACGCCAGCCAGAATGGCCCATTCCATGGTCCCTCCTTCCCATACCAGACATTTCTTGCCACTGCACCACAGGGTGCGTGTCACCAGCATGCCCCCCCACCCTGCATTATCTTTTTGGTATTTTATCTTCCACCTAAATCTGAACTCAAATCCCAAACCCCCCATTCGCCAAGTGAGCTGTCTCCCCCACCAAATGTCCCTCTAGTGAACACCCCCAATTACTCAGTCACTGCTTCTCGAGTTGGGGTGGGGGTCTCCTCCTTCACAGTGGGTGGTGAGGGCACAGAGGGTTAATTAAATCATGCAGCGAGGTTTGTAGAACACAGGATGCTTCATTAGGCTCTGCGTGATCAAGCACGCCCAGCCCACTCCCGGCTCATGAGCAGCTGTAATTACAGCTTATACACGGCTTCACTAGCAACTCGAGGCTGCCGGTGGGGGGTTCCCTGCTTTTGGGTCCCAAGGAAAGTGGCCCTGAGGCTCAGCAGCTGAATTCTAAGCAGGTGTGTCCATCTCTTGCCAGCTTGCTAGTGGTGCGAAGCTGGGGCCCTCTGTTTATTTAGGGCACTCAAGGGACACGTGTTTTGATGGTGATGCAAGGCTGGCTCATACGATAAACTCTGCTTCCTGAGAGATGTCCCCAAACTCTGAAACCAGGGAAGGCTTCAGGTAGTGATGAAAACAGTTTTCATCAGACACCTGTCAAATGGAAGACAGGGAGGGCATTCTAGGTCCATCTGCTCCAAGCTAGTGGACCGAGTGCCTGGTACCCACTGGCCAGTTTTCCAGGGAGGTCACTGAGGCCATGTTGGATGGGGGCCCTAGTGAGGATGCCCTGGGGATCCTCTTGGGGTCTCTGAGTCAGTGATGCCCCTGGCTGGTTCTGGCCCCCAGAACTGGACTCAAGGCAGCGGCCTCTGGTCTGCTTCTCATGCTCCATCCTCCGCCTCTACTCACTGGCGTCCAAAAGCTCTGTCCTTGGGGGGCGAGGGGGTCGGATCTCACAGTGTGAACCCACAGACCTCTTTAGCAGGTGCACTCAGAGGCTTGTGTAAAACACAGATCCCCAGGCCCCCCTCAGACTTTCTGGGGCAAGACCAGGAAATCTGAATTCTTCAGCACTGCTGTAATTGCCATGCCCTTCTCTGGATTATAGCCATCCCTTGGTATCTGCGGGGCAGGGGTGGGAGCGGGGGAGGGCGGAGGGTTGTTGTTCCAGGACCTCCAAGGTCCAAACTCCGCTGATGGTCGCTTATATAAAATGGCATAATATTTGCTTATAATCTGTGCACATTCTCCTGTATACTTTAAACATGTCTAGATTACTTGAATACCTAATAGAATGTAAATGCTATGTAAATAGTTGTAAATACAGTGTAAATGCTATGTAAATAGTTCCCAGGCTTGGGGAAAATTCAAGTCTTGCTTTGGGAACTTTCTGGAATTTTTTTTCAAATACCTTTGATTCGAGTATGCAGAACCCAATGATGTGGAAGATCAGTTTTATTTGTGTTTCTCTGTAGCCTCAGCCTGCAGGCCCGCAACCCCTAGAAATCCTTCACAGTTTCGGAGCTCACTACTCAGACCTGGTCGCCATCCCGCTCTGGATCTGATTGGCTCAGCTCTCTGGGCAGCCTAGTGATTGGCTGCCTCTAAAGGAGGGTGTCTACCTCTTGATCCAATCAGCTGAGGGAAGCATGGGGGCGTGGTCATATGATAAAGAACTCTGTTGCTGCTGATGCCGGTTGGGCAACAGTGGTTTAAGGGCAATAATAAGACCCCGCCGCAGTTTATCTAACATTTAACCCTTTGGGGATGCCTAGTCTTTTCTGCCATTCAAGTATTTTCTTGTAACCAACCTAATGGCACACCCATCTCTTAAATTGCCAGTAACTATTAAATTTTCAGCACTGTCTAAATCAACACTGAGCAATAGAAATGTAATGTGAGCCACATGTGTAATTTTAAATTTTCTAGTAGCCACATTATACAAGTAAAAAGGAATAGGTGCAATTAGTTTTAATAATTTACCTACATATCCAAAATACGGCCAATATGTAATCAACATAGACATTGTTAATGAGATATTTCACATTGTTTTTCACACTAAATCTTTGAAATCTGGTGTGTATTTTACACTGACATCACATCTCAGTTTAGGCTGGACACATTTCAAGGACTCAGTGACCACATGTGGCTGGTGGCTACGGTGCAGGGCAGTGCAACTCTGAATGGCGACCTTGCTCTGTATCCTTTTGACTGTATTTTCACCCACTTTTGAACAGTTAAAAATAGTTTAGGGACTTTACAGCCCATTGGTTAAGAGTATTTGACTTTAAAATATTGGCTTGCCAACAATACATGCTCATAAAATCTGCTAGATTTTAGAGGATTGAGTCCATTCATCCTGACTCACTGTGTCCTGTTTTTGCTGAGTCCTTCTGGACCCAGTCAGGTAGCCCATCATCAATGTCCATTTCTGACCAGCGAGTGTATTTGTTTTCTGGGGCTGCCACAAACTCAGGGGCTTAAAACACCAAGAATTCATTTCTCACAGTTCAGCAGATCGGAAGTCTGAGATCAGGGTGTTGGGAGGGCTGTATTCTTTCCTACCCTCTAGGGAAGAAACCTTTCTTGCTTCTCCAGCTTCTGGAGTCCGCCCACATAACTCAGCTTATGGCCACGTTGCTCCAATTTCTGCTTCCCTTATCACGTGCGCCCCTCCCCTTCTCTCGGTGTGTCTCTCCTCTGTGGGTCTCTCGTAAGGACACTTGTCACCAGTGTTAGGGTCCATTCGGGTGGTCCTGGATGATCTCATTTTGAAATTCTTTATTACATCTGCTAAGACTGTGACAAATAAGGTCACACTGACAGGTTCTAGGGATTAAAACATGGACACGTCTTTTGTGGTGCCACCTTCCAGCCCACGAAAGTGAAACCTCACGTGTGACAGTGAGAATGAAGAAGCAAGGAGAACGAGACAGCATTTTATTTTCTAAGCCATGAAATACATGCTGTCATAGTGGGTTATGAAAGGCCAGCCCTACTTGGCATTATTTCCCATGTAACAGGATGTGCTGGTCCACACCGTCTGGGGTTTAGATCACTTTAGCCAGGATTGGACAGGGGTTAATTTGATGAACACGTATGTCGTATGCATTCAGGAAGGCGAATGGAAAGACAGCAGAAAAGCAAGAATGTCTTAAATCATTCGAAAGTAGATACAGTGATGCTTGTAACATGCTCTGAATAGGGCCACGCTCAGCATCAGCACTTTATAAATGCTCAAGGTCATCATCGTAACTGTAATTATCATTGCTGTATATTTATCTCCATATCATATACATCTATATTATTAATGAGGCTGACAATAGGTGAAATAAGTGGGGGAAGAGACCCCTGCCGGCATGCAAAACAACGAATTAAATTGAATCCTTGTCACTAAATGGGTGTTGATGACAAAAACCTTTGTTGACGAGTTCTCCCACCTCCTCACTGATGCCGCCGCTACCCGTGACCGTGCTTGTTCATGGCTTGCTTTATACGCCCATCCTTCTTTTATACGATCATCAGGATGGCAGTAATTGGGGTTTGCAAATGAGGTTTTCTTGATGTTGTCATGTCAGCATCTGGATTCAAGATGGGCTGCTTCCCAGACCCGGACCCTCTGGTGTGGCCCCCGGAGCAAGCCCAGCCCCTCCTCTTTTCTAATCACCGCCCCCCCAAAGGAGCCTGGAGGATTTGCTAATGGGCCCAGGAAACCATAAACGGTAATGAAAGTGTTGGTTTGGCTGCTGGCATGGGGTTGCTCTAGGGGTTCCTTCCTCATCGTTAAGCTGGGAATCCTCCTTTTATATCTGAGCTCGAAGACGTTTATCTTCCCTGTGGCATTCATTCATCTCTTCATTCCCCTTCGCTGCCCCTTCATTTGTTCATTCATGTGTTCATCCACTCATTTGTTCAGAAAATCACTGTCGAGTGCCTGTTTAGAGCCAGTTTGGAGCGCTGTGCTCCCATTCCCCAGAGGCAGGGTGGGAGGTGGCCAGGCTGCGGCAAGAGGAGGCAAGGTGGGTTGTGGGGGTGCCCTGACCCAGTTCTTCTACTCAGGAGCCCCGTGACCATGCTAAGTCGCTTCAGTCGTGTCTGACTCTGTGCAACCCCATAGACGGTAGCCCACCAGGCTCCCCCGTCCCTGGGATTCTCCAGGCAAGAACACTGGAGTGGGTTGCCATTTCCTTCTCCAATGCATGAAAGTGAGAAGTGAAAGTGAAGTCGCTCAGTGTGTCCGACTCTTAGCGACCCCATGGACTGCAGCCTACCAGGCTCCTCCATCCATGGGATTTTCCAGGCAAGAGTACTGGAGTGGGGTGCCGTTGCCTTCTCCGTGACCATGGGGAATCCCTTTAACCCTTCTTTCTTGACTTCCTCATCCTTAAACTAGAAAGGCTAGTGTAATACTAGCTAACTCACCTAGCTAGCTATTGTTGAGAGGGTTATAGAGGTAGTGGCTGTGATGTGCTGACTGGCACAGGGCAGTGACAGCCAGAAGAATCCCTAACAATCACATAAGGCTGATTCTGTGCCACTCTTCTGAGCACTTTTCATCCATTGCTGTTGGTTAGTCACTAAGTCACATCCGATTCTTTTGCAACCCCAAGGACTGTAGACTGCCAGGCTCCTCTGTCCATAGGTTTTCCCAAGCAAGCGTACTGGAGTGGATTGCCATTTCGTTCTCCAGAGGATCTTCCAGACCCAGGAATTGGCAGGGGGATTCTTTACCACTGATCCGCCAGGGAAGCCCTTTTCATCTATGAACTCATCTCATTTTCCAAGCAGCACTTTTCTGTTCGTCTCTCAGCTTGCATAGGACCCCTTTCATCTAGGCTACTCACTGCACATCAGAACCTCCATTGCAATTGGCCAGTGCTCTGAATCCACCTTGCTTTTCCATATTCCCTGCCTTTGTGCCTGCAGCACACCCCTGCCCCCAGAGGGCTCCTGCCTTCTCCAGGAAGCCTGTTAAATCCTGATTCCTGGGCTCTATCCCAGTCCCTGCTCCATCTCAGAAAGTTCTCCATCCCTCCAAGTCTCAACTCCTTCGTCTCTACGGATAACAAGCCAGCAGCTTGGTTGTCTCAGTTGATGTCCCATGTATTCAACCGTGTGTTGGATATGAATGCACCTTGAATCTGCAAAGTGCGGAAGGTCAAGGTCAGAGGCATCCGCTTTCCATGGGCTGGCGGCTCTAGTAGCATGTGGTGGAAGGATCCATACGTAGCTGCTTTCCTGGTTGTGGAAGAACAAGTTCCACATGCACTTACAGGGCGCCTTCTGTGTGCCAGCTCCTCGCTGGGCCTGGGAGGCCTTGATGCCCTGGAAGAACTTGAACTTCTGGGAGATCAAGGCACCTTCAACCATCTCTTGGATGGGAACCCCTCCCCCCACCCATCAAAGTCCCTCAGGAGCCTTACAGAGGCTCATTATGGTGCTCAGCCCTTCCCCACTAGCAAGTCGACCTCTTGGTTAGAGAAGGAAATCCCACAGGTCCCCTCAAGGACACTAATTCCGCAGAGTGGGCAAACTCTGACGGCCTTTGGAAGTCAGCAGGACCCAGGACACCTCAGGTGGTTTCTAGTCCCTGCTCCACCACGTATGAGTTACTTCACTTCTCTAAGCCCCAGCTTCCCCATCTGAGAAATGGGTATAATAATAATCTGCCTTATAGGAGGTGTGGGAGGATCAGTGAGGCAATGCCTGCATGCATTGAGAGCTGATTAACCTTAGTAGCCATGTTAACTGAGAGAATGAACAGCTGTGAGAAATGAGACTAACTTCCGGGAAGGCAGCAGCAGGCCCGCCCCACTTCCGGTGTGTAGCGGGTAGTCAGTGACCATCGCTGACCAGAACTCTGCTGAAAGGGATGAGGATGGGCAGGTTGGAAGGGAAGCCCTGTGAGCACTGGGTGGGATCAGCTGCAGAAGCTGAAGCTCAGACCAGGGTCTGCACTGGACACTTGATCTGAGGGGTGGGCATCTCTGACCTTGGACCAGCTGTGTGAACCTGGGCAAGTCCCTCCACACTCTGGGTCTCCCTTTCCTCATCTTTACAATAGAAGCCTCGGTGCCGCCCCCCGCCCCGACCATCCCTTCTCAGGCTGTCATGAGAAACACATGGCTGGGGGGGCGGGGGCACATACTTGAGTCTCTCTGGGTGCAGGGTGCCCCCCCAGTAAGTGCAGTTTCCACCTGTGAATTCTGAGTTCTGCTCTTCCAGGCGCAGTGATGCTCAACAAAGAGGACTAATTGATCAGGACAGATTCCAATGGAGCCCATCCTCACCCCCTTCTCCTATCTCCCCTCCTACCCATTTGGAATCTAAATCTTATTTAGAATAGGTTGTATCCCTGATAGGGACGCCAGATTCAGCAAATAAAAAGACAGGTTGCCTGGGACTTCCCTGGTAGTCCAGTGCTTAAGACTCAGTGTGTCCAATGCAGGGGCCTTGGGTTCGATCCTTGGTTGGGGAACTAAGAGTCCATATGCCAGGTGACAACATGGCCGAAAAGAAAAGACAGGCACCCCACTTAAATTTGATTTCAGGCAATGATTCTTTAGGATAAGTATGTCCCATACAATATGTGAGATAAGATTATACTGAAAAATGATTACCTAAAATTCAATTTTAACTGGGTGTCCTGACCTTTTCTGGCAACTCGAGTCCCTAAATACACGAGGGAGCTGTAGAACTGCAGAATTTCTGCTTTCCTGATCCAGCCACCACTGTCCCCTTTACAGATGACCAAGCACCGGAGCCAGGGTCAAAGAGCGAGTTGGCAGCCAGCTAGGAGGGAGCTGTGTCCCTGACTCCCACCCCAGTGCTCCTCTCCCTGTGAGAGTGATCAAGGTTGAGTGGCAGAGTATAGCCCCTCAAATAATATATTTTTAAAGTTTTTTTTTAATGTATTTTATTTTTGTATTGAAGCGTAGTTGATTACCAGTATCATGTTAGTTTCAGGTCTACAGCAAAGTGATTCAGGTATACATATTCGTGTATCTATCCTTTTTCAAATTCTTTTCCCATTTATGTTACCATAAAATACTGAGCAGCGCTCCCTGTGCTATACAGTAGATCACTGCTATATTTAAAATAGATAACCAACAAGGTGCTTATATATTTTTAAGCCCCTGGAACCAGAGGAAAAGATTCTGAGAGAGCATCAGCTGCTGGTTAAGTGATGACTGTGGCTTTTCCAAGTGGGCCTCCAACAGCCTCACCCTGGTCCAGCGTTTCCCATAAACTTCACACACTTGGCAACAGAGTTATGACTTAAGTGCAATCTCGTTTCCTTCTTCCTTTTAAATCAAATAAAACATTGGGGAGGGGTAAGGAAGCAGAGAAGGAGGAAGGATGGAAGTTCTTATTTTTTCTTGTCTCCAAGCCGTTTCCTGACATGCGCTCTGACCCCTGAGATGAACAATCTTGCATCAGGAAGACAGGCGTGTGCTCCAGGACCCCACCTCGTTTTAATACCTCGCACCATGAGCGATATCCCGGTGGATTTAATCATCCCCACAGATGTGGGGATGCGCCTTCCTGCCGAGAGCGGTAATTGAAGTCCTCAAACTGCTCTGTGGTTCTAATTAGCCCAAAGTGGCTCCTTCTGGCCTCGGTAGGATTTACAGCGCCTCCACCTCCTGATTTACCAGCTGGTCCTTGAAAACGTGCGTTAGTCAATAGACAGCAAGAGGACACACAGATTTCCATGATGGACCAGTCTTTCTCAGTGAGTCCTTCAAGGCCTTGCAGACGGGTGTTTGAGGCCCCGTCTGCCTTCCTCTGCTCTACTACCATCCTCCATGGGATGGGCACTCCAGCCATGCTCATGCAGGCCCGTTCCCACCCACATGCCTCCCCATCAGCAGTGACCTTATAGGATTCAGCTTTGGTGCTTCCTCCCCTAGGAAGCCACCCCCTGATCCCCTGGCTGGATCCCCATAGTCCCTGCGTCTCCCTCCATGGACGCACCAGCCATGCCACATGGTGCTTCTTTATAGCTCTAACTTTCCTACAAGACTAGGAGCTCTTGAGGGCAGGGGCTTTCTTGTGTGATTCACCCTTGGCCTGTTGTGGTGGCACGGCACGTGTCTGCTGAGATGGAAGGAGGGAAGAAGGAAACAAGGATAAGAAAAGGAGAGAAAGAAGGAAGGGAAGGAGGGCAGGCCGCACTGTGCCCATTCTGCAGAAGAGAAGACTAAGGATGTGTGACCAGGAAGTGGCAGAATCAGGCACCCCACCTGCTAGCTTATCATGCCTTCCATCTTGGGTCTAAAGTAGCAAAGATGAGCTTCTTTTTCATTCGGTGAAACAGGAACAGCTTTTATGAGGAGCCACAGGTAAAGCAGAAAGTGCAGAGGCTTGAAGTGAGGCAGGTGTAGATACAAAGCTCCCAGCATGGGTCTCCTCAGCCATAAAGTAAAGACCATAAGCCTCACCTCCCTGGCTGCTGGGTGGACCAGAGGACAGGATAAAAGCAGCAGCATCTGCTTCTCACGTGTTACTGTTTACCCTCCAGCAGCCTTGTGAGTTACCTGATACCCTCATATCATGAATCCCAATGTGTGGAGGAGGACGCCAAGCACAGAAAGATTAAGTAACCAGCCCCAAATCACACAGCTAGTGAGTGTCAGAGCCAGGCTTGGAAGCTGGGTCCCTCGGCTCTGATATTGGTGCCAGTGACTGTTCTGCTCCACTGCCTGATGGGCTGGTCCACCCAAGCGTCTAGTACCACGTTGGGTGTCCAGTAGGTATGTAAGTGGCAGCCAGCTGTCATCACCCTTCAGCACTAGCATGGTGTCCAGATGGGAGATCCCCCCCCCCCCCATAGATTCTGCTATTTGAGCTTTTGACTTTCTGCTGTGAGTTTGCAGCCAGGGCACTTGGAGCTGATCTGTGGTCATGGCTCCATGGTTGTTGCCCCCAGAGCCACTTGGGTAAAGTGCAGATGGTGGAGAGTTCCCAGGTTCATGATCCTGAAGAGGAAGATGGAAGTCCTTGAGTCCAGCTCCAAGGGGACCTCGGGCCAGAATGCACCAGATCTTAGGGCCTGGCACGTGTTGAGCCCCACGCTTGCTGGTCCACACTTTGACCTTGCTCTTGGTCTCTGAGAGGTCAGGTAGCTGCATCTTTTCATCCTTGAGCTGTCTGGGATCGAGATCCTAGGTTTATGAAGATCACTCTCGTAGCCAATGCGTGAGACAACTTACAGGATGTGTGTGCGCATGCTAAGTTGCTTCAGTCATCTCCTACTCTTTGTGACCCTATGGACTGTAGCCCGCCAGGCTCCTCTGTCCATAGGATTTTCTAGGCAAGAATACAGGAGTGGGTTGCCATGCACGCCTCCAGGGAATCTTTCCAACCCAGGGAGTGAACCCACACCTCTTATGTCTCCTGCTTTGGCAGGCAGGTTCTTTACCTCTAGAGCCGCCTGGGGAAGCCCAATTTACAGGATAAGTAAAAATACTTAAAACAAACGTAAACTTGAGGGAGGCAGACTAATTCCACTCCTGGAGGGGCTCAGAAGCACCTTTGTTAAGCATTGCCACAGTATCCATTCGTAGGGCTGCTTCACAAAACTGCATCCTCACCATCACCCAAGTCCAGGAGATGGAGAAAAAAAGACTTCATCATGGGTCAGAGTTTTCTAGAAGGGCAGGCAAGCTGAATAACCCCTAACAGGGTTAGTAATTCAAATGCTGAGTACAATTTCACACTTATTCCCATAATGCAGAAGTTGTGGTGGTGATATTTATCTTTGGCCAAGTATTGATCTCCAAACCGGTCATGCACCATTTGGCCGAAACGTGCATTTGACATGCTTCTACTTTTGACAGAGTGTCTGTGTGCATTGAGATCCTTTTTCCCCTTGAAATGTTCTCTCGGCCCCTCCCAGCTCAGCCTCCTTCCCACATCCCCTTGACTGTAAAAACCCCATCCCTTATCCAAGACTTGGGAGCCACAGGCCACCAATGGAACGTTTGCTCATCATCACGTCTCACTGACTCAGCTTAACTTCTCCTTTAAGCTCTGGGCGTCTTGTAACAAATGGCACCAGCCTAGGAACTCGGAAGAGTCCTCCATGGGTCAGGAGCTCTAAGAAGTAAGGAACACTGCTTGGATCAGTAGATACATTAATACATCGAACACCCAAATTACCCAGCTATTAATACTTCAGGGCAGTGTTTATCAAATGTTTTGATGTTAAGACCCTCTTCCACTCTTAAAAATGATTTCTTATCCCAAAGAGCTTCTGCATGTGTGGGCTGTGTCTGTCAGTGTTTATTTGCAGCAACATGGATGGCCCTTGAAATTCTCATACTGAGTAAAGTAAAACAGAAAAAGATGACTATCATATGATTCCATTCATATCTTAAAAAAACGATACATTTGAACTTATTTACAAAACAGAAATAGGATTTCAGATGTAAAAAACAAACATGATTACCAGGGGGTGAGGGGAAGAGGGATAAATTGGGAGACTGGGATTGACATATACACACTGCTGTATATAAAACAAATAACTAATAAGGACAGTCAATAGTACAGCACAGGGAACTCTACTCAGTTCTCTGTAGTGGCCTAAATAGGAAAATAATCTTAAAAAGAGTGGATATATGTATAACTGATTCACTTATTGTACACCTGAAACTATTAATAACACAATATTGTATATCTATTATACTCGAATATATTTTTTAATAAACAAAATGAAAAAAAAAGAAATTAAAACTGAAACATTTAGATATAGGTATATGCATGCTAAGTCACTTCAGTCGTGTCCAACTCTTTGTGACCCTATGGACTGTAGCCCACCAGGCTCCTCTGTCCATGGGATTCTCCAGGCAAGAATAGTAAGAGTGGGCTGTCATGCCCTCCTCCAGGGGATCTTCCTGGCCCAGGGATTGAATCCACGTCTCTTCTGTCTCCTGCACCAGCAGAAGGGTTCTTTACCACTAGTACCACCTAGGAAGCCTGTATGTATATATTCATCCATTAAAAATAGAAATAGCAAATCCATCACATATTAACATAAATAATATTTTTCTGAAAAATAACTATAAAAATTACTGAGAAGAGTGGCACTTTTGTAAATCTCTTTAAATCTCTTTTAAATCTCTTGACTTTACAAACCCCCAGCCAAGAGCATTTGGCTTAACTGTCTGTAGCAGTTTTATCCCGCTTCAAACTTCTATCATCCCGGTGGGCTAGACGTTTCTGGAAGAAGCCTTCATCTGACCTGATATCAGCTGCCATTGGTTTTCAAGCTTCTCTGCTGTGTTTCCCATCCTTAATGCCATACCAAGATGGTCCTGATTTTGCCTTTTCTCACTTTTCTGAGCCTTGGCATCTGAGAGTGTCCTGGAAAGAGCTTTGTTGGTACAGGAGAGTAGCCTTGGGCTTCTCCCAGGGTCAGCTCAGGCTACCCACACTGACTTCTGGCTTCCCATTGGCCACTGATAAAAGCTGAGTGTACCTGGGAAGACGGGGTCGTTATTAATTCATTCAGCATACAATTAATGAGGTTCTTCCATGTGCCTGGCATAACCCATTTCTCATGCCCAGGCCAGGGTGGATCAGATCTCCTGGGACAAATCGAGATGAATTAGCAGTTTGATAAATATGAATGATCTCAGTTGATGAAAAATGCACCAACTGATTGTTTCCCTTAATGTAATTACTCGGGTGGTCGGCTCGCCTGTGGAGTCTTCAGGGTGTTAAATCAGCAGTTTGCTGGAGGCTTCAGAAGAGGGTAGGTGCCTGCTGCTGGGGCTTTTCCCTTTTACTGCAAACAAAGACTTTAAAAAAAATGTTATTATGTACAATAAACTGCATCTACTTCAAGTGTAGAGTCCTGTAGTTTTGACAGCTGTGTATGCTTATGAGGCCACCACCAGAATTAAGAATTAGAGCATTTCCATCACCCCCAAATTTCCTTGTTCTATTGTGTGGTGTACTCCTGACTGTTCTGTGTCATGGTGACCACTGATTTGCTGTCTGACAGTATATATTAGTTTGCATTCTCTAGAATTTCATGTAAATGGAATAGTACAGGACACACTCTTCCTGGCTTCTTTTACTCCGTGGAATCATTTTGACATTCATCCAGTTGTTGTATCTATCAATAGTTTGTTCATTTTTATTCCTGAGTAGTCTTCCACTGTATGGACCTGTAACAATTTGTCCATTCCCCTGTTGATGGATATTTGGATGGTTTTCAGTTTTGAGCTACTGTGGGTAAAGCTGCTGGGAACAGGTGTGTACAAGTCTTTTTGTGTTCATGGGCTCTTGTTACTCTCGGTGAGGAGAAATGGCTGGGATATATGATAGGCATATGCTTAACTCTGGGGCTTCCCTGGTAGCTCAGCTGGTAAAGAATCTGCCTGCAATGCAGGAGACCCCAGTTTGATTCCTGGCTCGGGAAGATCCCCTGGAGAAGGCATAGGCTACCTGTTCCAGTATTCTTGGGTTTCCCTGGTGGCTCAGATGATAAAGAATCCGCCTGTAGTGTGGGAGACTGGGTTCAATCCCTGGGTTGGGAAGATCCCCTGGAAGAGGGCACTGCAACCCATTCCAGTATTCTTGCCTGGAGAATCCCATGGACAGAGGAGCCTGGCGGGCTACAATCCATGGGGTCACAAAGAGTCGGACACAAATGAGCAACTAAGTGCAGCACAGCATGCTTAACTCTGTAAGAAGCTGCCAGGCTGCTTCCCAAAGGGATGATACGGTTGCATGCTCCCAGCAGCAGTGGAGACTTCTGATTGTGCCACATCACCACTTGGTATCAGTCTTTTAATCTTTAGCCATTTCGATGGGTGTACATTGGTATCTCAGTGCGATTTTAATTTGGGTTTCCCTGGTAACTGATGATGTTGAGCATCTTTTCATGTGCCTCTTGGTCATTCATATATTTTGCTTTGAGAGTCGTCTGTTCAAATCTCTTGCCCATTTTTTATTATTATTATTATTTTTTTACTTTACAATACTGTATTGGTTTTGCCATACATCAACATGCATCTGCCACGGGTGTACACATGTTCCCCATCCTGAACCCCCCTCTCTTGCCCATTTTTAACTGGATGGTTATGTTCTTATGATTGAGTTGTATGAGGTCTGGATACAAATGCTCTGTCAGTTGTATGGATTACAAATATTGTCTCATTCTGTGCTGTGTCTTTTTACTTTCACAACAGTTTCGGTGAGCGAGAGCTTTACATTTTTATACAGTTCAGTTTATCCATTTTTCTTTTGTTGTTCATGCTCTTTATGTCTTATCTAAGAAATTGAAGTTACAAAGATTTTCTTAGATGTATTTTTCTAGAAGTTTTTTTGCTTTAGCTTTTCTACATTTAGGTCTTATTTCAACATTTATATTGTGACCCTTTTCAGCATAATTTTGTATATGATGTAAGGGAAGGGTTGATATTAAATTTTTTCTCATAAGTTTATTTATTGGAAATACCATCCTTTCCTCATTGACTTGCCTGGTGCTTTTAACAGAAACTGGCTGACCATGGCTGGGGGGATCTATTTCTAGATTCTGTGTTATACTGATCTGTGTGTCTATCCTTTCAACCATAAACACTGACTTGATTCATATAGCTTCATAGGAAATCTTTGAATCAGGTTGGCTAAGGCCTCCAACTTTGGTGTTTTTTTCCTGTAAAATTGTTTTGGCTAATCTATATCCTGTTCAAGTATGCACACATATTCGCTCACTTAATCCTTACAACTCTCTGAAGTAGTAGTATTTGATGGGTCTTAAACCCCTTTAGGGCTTCCCAGGTGGTTCAGTGGTAAAGAATCCACCTGCCAAGCAGGAGATATGGGTGGGGGTCCTAGCAGGGTCCTAGGCAGTGCCAGTGAGCGTGAGTCCCCAGGACCCGGCTCCCACCTGGGTGGTCAGTGTGCAACCAGGCTGGGGACCACCTCCAAAGCCACTCCTTGTCCACTGCCCTGGGATCCAAGTGGAGCGGCTGTGCCAGCAGCCTCAAGGCTGGAAAAGGGAGCCGCAGGGCAGTCGGGTCTCATTCTGCCAGCGATCCCAGTGGCCCAAGGAGCTTCTGCCAGCAAAGTGGGTGCCCTGAGATGGTGACTCAGTGGTAAAGAATCTACCTGCAATGCGGGTAGATGTGGTTTGATCCCTGGGCCAGGAAGATCCCCTGGAAGAGGGCATGGCAACCCACTCTAGTATTCTTGCTTGGAGAATCCCATGGACAGAGGAACCTGGTGGGCTACGGTCCATAGGATCGCAGAGTCAGACACGACTGAGGCGACTGAGCACACACACATGAGACAGCAACAAGAAAACAAATGGGCCTGTTGTGTGCCGGCTCCATTCTGAGCCTCCACTCACACAGCATCTCATCTCACAGGTACCATAGTGCCCATTTCACAGGTGAGCAAACTGAGCCTCCAGAGGTTGAGCTGATAATGGTCTGCAGCCAGTGCAGAGCTGGAGTGACCCCACCCCTCTGCCTCCCAAATCCATCCCAGTGTTTCAGCCCCTCTCAGGGGGTGCCCCAGGACACCTTAACAGGATGGACTGTCATCTGTACCAGAATGTCACCCAGGGCTGGGACACTGGGCCTTTCAAGATGAAGAGGGAGGGTTTACCGTGGTATGGATAAACCTAGAGATTATCATACTAAGTAAGTCAGACAGAGAAAGAAAAGTATCATATGACATCACTTACATGTGGAATCTAAAAAAAAAAGATAAAAATGACCCTGTTTATAAAACAAAAAAAGACTCACAGACATAGAAAACAAACTTATGGCCACCTAAGGGGAATGAGGGTAGGAGGATAAATTAGGAGTTTAGAATTAGCAGGTACAAACTACTCCATATTAAAGAGATAAATGACAAGGTCCTTCTGTGTGGCACTACAATTAGGCTGCATGTATGCACACTCAGTCGTGTCTGACTCTGTGCAACCCAATGGACTGTAGCCCACCAGCCTGCTCTGTCCTTGGAATTCTCCAGGAGAGAATACTGGAGTGGGTTGCCATTTCCTCCTCCAGGGGACCTTCCTGACCCAGGGGTTGAACCCGAGTCTCCTGGGTCTCCTGCATTAGCAGGCAGATTCTTTCCCACTGCGCCACCTGGGAAGCCCACTGTGTGGCACAGGGAACTATATTCAATATCTTGTAATAACCTATAATGGAAGAGAATGTAAAAAGAAAGGATAGATAAATATGGATTCTTTAGATGTATTTATAAATGTACATATATGTATATATATATATATCTTTATATATATGTATAGCTGAATCATTTTGTACTCCAAGGCCAAACCTGCCTGTTACTCCAGGTATCTCTTGACTTCCTCCTTTTGCATTCCAGTCCCCTATGATGAGGGCTTCCCTGGTGTCTCAGATGGTAGAGAATCCACCTGCAATGCAGGAGACCTAGGTTCGATCCCTGGGTTGGGAAGATCCCCTGGAGGAAGGCATGGCAACCCACACCAGTATTCTTACCTGAAGAATACCCATGGACGGAGGAGCCTGGTGGGGTACAATCCATGGTGTCGCAAAGAGTTGAACTGAGTGACTAAGCACAGCACCCCTATGAAGAAAAGGACATCTTTTTTTGGTGTTAGTTCTAGAATGTCTTGTAGGTCTTCATAGAATTGTTCAACTTCAGCATCTTCAGCATTAGTGGTGGGTCATAGACTTGGACTGTGGTATCAAAGAGACAACTCTACACATGGACATCACCAGATGGTCAATACTGAAATCAGACTGATTATATTCTTTGCAGCTGAAGATGGAGAAGCTCTATTTAGTCAGCAAAAATAAGACCAGGAGCTTATTGTGGCTCAGATCATGAAATCCTCATTGCAAAATTCAGACTTGAATTGAAGAAAGTAGGGAAAACCACTAGACCAATCAGGTATGACCTAAATCAAATCCCTTACGCTTATATAGTGGAAGTAACAAATAGATTCAAGGAATTAGATCTGATAGACAGAGTGCCTGAAAAACTATGGACGGAGGTTCATAACATTGTACAGGAGGTGGCGATCAAAACCATCTGCCAAGAAAAAGAAATGCAAAAAGGCAAAATGGTTGTCTGAGGAGGCCTTAAAAATAGCTAAGAAAAGAGAAGCAGAAGGGAAAGGAGAAAAGGAAAGATATATCCATCTCAAATCCTAAAAGATGATGCTGTGAAAGTGTTGCACTCAATATGTTGGCAAATTTGGAAAACTCAGCAGTGACCATAAGATTGGAAAAGGTCAGTTTTCATTCCAATCTCAAAGAAAGGAAATGCCAAAGAATGTTCAAACTACCACACAATTGCACTCATCTCACATGCTAGTAAAGTAATGCTCAAAATTTTCCAAGCCAGGCTTCAGCAATACATGAACTGTGAACTTCCAGATGTTGAAGCTGGTTTTAGAAAAGGCAGAGGAACCAGAGATCAAATTGCCAACATCCGCTGGATCATCAAAAAAGCAAGAGAGTTCCAGAAAAACATCTATTTCTGCTTTATTGACTATGCCAAAGCCTTTGACTGTGTGGATCACAATAAACTGTGGAAAATTCTGAAAGAGATGGGAATACCAAAGAACCTGACCTGCCTCTTGAGAAACCCATATGCAGGTCAGGAAGCAACAGTTAGAACTGGACATGGAACAACAGACTGGTTCCAAATAGGAAAAGGAGTATGTCAAAGCTGTATATTGTCACCCTGTTTATTTAACTTATATGCAGAGTACATCATGAGAAATGCTGGGCTGGAAGAAGCACAAGCTGGAATCAAGATTGCCGGGAGAAATATCAATAATCTCAGATATGCAGATGACACCACCCTTATGGCAGAAAGTGAAGAACTAAAAAGCCTCTTGATGAAAGTGAAAGAGTGGAGTGAAAAAGTTGGCTTAAAGCACAACATTCAGAAAACGAAGATCATGGCATCTGGTCCCATCACTTCATGGGAAATAGATGGGGAAACAGTGGAAACAGTGAGAGACTTTATTTTGGGGGGCTCCAAAATCACTGCAGAGGGTGATTGCAGCCATGAAATTAAAGGATGCTTACTCCTTGGAAGGAAAGTTATGACCAACCTAAACGGCATTATTAAAAAGCAGAGACATTACTTTGCCAACAAAGGTTTGTCTAGTAAAGGCTATGGTTTTTCCAGTGGTCATGTATGGATGTGAGAGTTGGACTATAAAGAAAGCTGAGCGCCAAAGAATTGATGCTTTTGAACTGTGGTGTTAGAGAAGACTCTTGAGAGTCCCTTGGACTGCAAGGAGATCCAACCAGTCCATCCTAAAGGAGATCAGTCCTGGGTGTTCATTGGAAGATCTGATGTTGAAGCTGAAAGTCCAATACTTTGGCCACTTGAGGCAAAGAGCTGACTCATTGGAAAAGACCCTGATGCTGGGAAAGATTGAGGGCAGGAGGAGAAGGGGATGACAGAGGATGAGATGGCTGGATGGAATCACTGACTCAATGGACATGAGTTTGAACAAACTCTGGCAGTGTGATGGACAGGGAAGCATGGCATGCTGCAGTCCATGGGGTCGCAAAGAATCAGACACGACTGAACAACTGAACTGAACTGATAACTGAATCATATTGCTGTACACCTGAAACTAACACAACATTGTAAATCAACTCTATTTCAACGATTTTTTATAAAAAGGGAGGGGAAGGGAGAGTAGACTGGCTCTGCATTTGCTCTCCCCCACGGGACAGCCTGGTGGGAGTGGGAGGGGCTTCAAGGTGCCCATTTGGCCCACCTCTCAATTCCTGATGTAGGAGCCTAGAAGGCTGCAGTCCATGGGATCGCTGAGGGTCGGACACGACTGAGCGACTTCACTTTCACTTTTCACTTTCATGCATTGGAGAAGGAAATGGCAACCCACTCCAGTGTTCTTGCCTGGAGAATCCCAGGGGCGGTGGAGCCTGGTGAGCTGCCGTCTATGGGGTCTCACAGAGTCGGACACGACTGAAGCGACTTAGCAGCAGCAGCAGCAGCAGCATTGAAAGTAAAGTGAAAGTGAAGTCGTGTCCGACTCTTTGTGACCCCATGGACTGTAGCCTACTAGACTCTTCTGTCCGTGGGATTTTCCAGGCAAGAATACTGGAGTGGGTTGCCATTTCCTTCTCCAGGAGATCTTCCCAACCCAGAGATTGAACCTGGGTCTCCCGCATTGTAGGCAGACGCTTTACCATCTGAGCCACCAGGCAAGTAGCATTAGGGCTCAGTAAATACTTCTCAAATAAATAAACGGCCCCATCGGGGTGCCTGAAAGGTGAGGGCTGTTTTGTGAGTGGACAGAGGGCTGGCGATGGCCATGGAGTGCCACAGAGGCTCTAGGGAGGGTTGTGTATGATGGCAACGTCCCTCCAGCCACCGGGTGGCTCAGGCCAGGATGAAGGCAGGAAACCCCAAGGGGAGGTAGCATAGTTATCCAGGAGAAAAGGCACGATAGGCTAGGCCATGGCAGAGGCTGGAGACACAGTCAGAGGGCCCAGCAGCTCTGCAAGCGTGACCTCAACACCCAGTTCAGTGCCCGAGTCCCTTCCTCCTACCCAGTACAGACACAGGTCTGGCAAGAGGTCAAATAGACACACTGATGTGATGGGGCCTGAAGGGTGTTCTTGTCACAGGGCCATTTGGCCACACTTGCCTGCCTGCTGGCTGGGGCCTGAGGAACTGAGATAGCCCCAGAGAGGATGGGGTTTTCAGGAGCCAGGCCCTGGGAGGACGGGAGCCAGCCTCAGCCAGTTGGCCTGGCCCAGACTCAAGCAGTCAGTCTGGATCAGCACCAGGCCTCCGTTCTTGTCCTCATGATGGGCTCCTTGCCTGGCACCAGATAACACACTGCAGTCTGCAGAGCCCTCCAGCAAGGGTCGCTCTTACCATCACCGTTACACAAACGGGGAAATTGAGGCATGAAACGATAGCCAGAACAGGGTGGGAGCCAGAGCCAAGTCCCCCAGAAGCAAATTCTCCATATCACAAACCCTCTGTCTTTCTCTCTCTTGTGTATTAATTCTCCCTGCCCCATTTTCTTTTAATATCCAGACAGACCTCTGACTTGGTTTTCATGTGTAATAATAGTATACTACTAATTGCCGCTAGGGGCTTCCTCTGTGGCTCAGTGGGTAAAGAATCTGCCTGCAATGCAGGAGACACAGGTTTGATCCATGGGTTGGGAAGATCCCCTGGAAGAGAGCATGGCAACCCACTCCAGTATTCTTTCCTGGAGAATCCCATGTACTGAGGAACCTGGTAGGCTAGAGTCGATAGGGTTGCAAAGAGTCAGACACGACCTGAGCATGCACGCAATTGCAGTTAACAGTTTCTGAGCAGTTTCTTGTTGACTCACTAAATCCTCTCAGTCAATCCTGAGATGATTGTACAATACCCATTGTAGAGGTCAGAGATCAGAAAACTGAGGCTCAGAGAATGTCTGTAACTTGCTGAGAACCAGGCAGCCCAACTAAAGTGGAGCAGTCTCACTCCCAAAACACTTACAACATTACCAGTGGCTCTCAAACAGTGCATCACTGAAGAACCTGTCAAAATGCACATTCTAGGTACCAGCGGTTCTGATCCAGTGAGTCTGAGCAGGGCCCTGGAAATATTCATCTTTAGGAGGGAAACCCAGGTCGTTGCACTGTGGGACTTTCAGGAGCTTGTGCTGCAAGCACAAGTCTTCTCTTGTGCCTGAGGCCACCTGACCAAGGTAAGGGCCCACGGGGCTCTGATTAAGGGATGATGCCTGGAGGGCCATGCTGCAGAGACATCTGGGAGTCGTCCGTGCTGTGAGCCCGGCCGACTTGGCCTCATGTCAAACCCAACAGGCTGACCGGGTCTGCTGACCACAGGCCACTCCACAGCTGCCCCGTCCCCCCTGCACCAAGCCCATCTGCCTCTGCATCAGCCAAGCCAACAGCTACTCGGCAGGGGCCCATCTGGGCTGGCAGGGAGGAGCTGGCAGCCACAGCTCACGGCCTCCCTCATACTCTGACTCTCCTGGAACACTCACCGTAGGGACAGAGCTGTCCCATCCTGACTCTGGCTCCCACAACAGCCCCTCAGCCTGTAGAGCTGGGAGCAAACTGGGGTCTGGGATCCAAGGATACAAGGCCATCCATAATTTCTCAGTTCCCTCCAAGCCCTCTTCTGTGGCCTTGTTTTCTGATTGAAGAGAATAGGACCTGCCTTTAAAACTATCATGACCGTGATGGAATATTACTCAGCCATGAAAAGGCCTGACGTCCTGATTGGTGCTGCAATACAGATGGACCTTTAAAACACGATGCTGAGTGAAAGAAGCCAGACACAAAAGGCTGTACACTGTATGACTCCATTTATGTAAATATCCTGGGTGGCAAATCCGTAGAGACAGAAAGCCAATGAGTGGTCGCCAGGGGAGGGGGGAGGAGGGAATGGGGAAAGACTGCTGCTAAGAGGTATGGGGTTTCTGTTTGGGGTGCTGGGAATGTTCTGGAATGGATAGTGGTGATGGCTGCATAACACAGTGAATATACTAAGAACCCCCTAGGTATACTTTTTGAAATGGTGAATTTTGTGTTACCTGAATTGCATCTCAGCTTTTTTTAATCCTAAAATTAAAAAGCTAAATTGCTTTTTAATTAAAAGCATTTTAATTTTAATTGCTAAAATTAAAGCAACAATAATAAAAAGCATAGTGTTGCCAGTGCCTTTCCTAAGAGATGAGGAACCAGAGTGAGGACCCACGAGGGGAACTGTGTCAGGCAAGTGAGAAGTGAGTGACAGGGACGAGACAGAGGCCCCTCCCACACCCCACCTCCCTGATGAGCTTCTGCTTCTGTGGCATTTACTTAAAAAACCCTTCCCGACAGATGCCGACGTGCCAGACCCCGGACAGGGCACAGAAGAGAAGACCCCACCTATGTTAGCAAGAGACACACATGAGGACAGGAGTGTTGTTAAACCCAAGTCAGATCATGACTTCCTGGCTCAAAGTGCTCTGTGGTTTTTCTTTCACTTAAGTAAAGTCCCGAGTCCTTCTTTGCAAGGCCCAAGGGCCTGGAGAGCCGTGCTGCAGTCGGATCTGGGAGTCATCCCAGATCTCTGAGCTCATGTTCTGCCCCTGTCACCTTCACACATGACCCTCCTTGCTGACCTGCAGCACACCAAGCTCTCTGCTACCTCAGGGCCTTTGCATGTGCCATGCCCCGAGATATCCATGGGGCTCCCTCTCTTGCTTCCTTCAGGTAGGGGGTCTGTTTAAATGCCCCCTCCTCCAGGAAGTCTCCCCTGACTTTCCTAACTAAAACAGTACCTCCAACCCTCCCATTCCTTATCAGACTTTAGTTTTTATCTTAGCTCTTAGTTCAGTTCAGTTCAGTTCAGTCGCTCAGTCGTGTCCGACTCTTTGAGACCCCATGAATTGCAGCACGCCAGGCCTCCCTGTCCATCACCAACTCCTAGAGTTCACTCAAACTCACGTCCATCGAGTCAGTGATGCCATCCAGCCATCTCATCCTCTGTCGTCCCCTTCTCCTCCTGCCCCCAATCCCTCCCAGCATCAGAGTCTTTTCCAATGAGTCAACTCTTCACATGAGGTGGCCAAAGTACTGGAGTTTTAGCTTTAGCATCATTCCTTCCAAAGAACAACCAGGACTGATCTCCTTTAGAATGGACTGGCTGGATCTCCTTGCAGTCCAAGGGAGTCTCAAGAGTCTTCTCTAACACCACAGTTCAAAAGCATAAATTCTTCAGTGCTCAGCTTTCTTCACAGCCCAACTCTCACATCCATACACGATCACTGGAAAAACCATAGCCTTGACTAGACGGACCCTTGTTAGTAAAGTAATGTCTCTGCTTTCCAATATGCTATCTAGGTTGGTCATAACTTTCCTTCCAAGGAGTAAGCGTCTTTTAATTTCATGGCTGCAATCACCATCTGCAGTGATTTTGGAGCCCAGAAAAATAAAGTCTGACACTGTTTCCACTGTTTCCCCATCTATTGCCCATGAAGTGATGAGACCAGACGCCATGATCTTCGTTTTCTGAATGTTGAGCTTTAAGCCAACTTTTTCACTCTCCTCTTTCACTTTCATCAAGAGGCTTTTTAGTTCCTCTTCACTTTCTGCCATAGGGGTGGTGTCATCTGCATATCTGAGGTTATTGATATTTCTCCCAGCAATCTTGATTCCAGCTTGTGCTTCTTCCAGCCCAGCGTTTCTCATGATGTACTCTGCATAGAAGTTAAATAAGCAGGGTGACAATATACAGCCTCAATGTACTCCTTTTCCTCTTTGGAACCAGTCTGTTGTCGCATGTCCAGCTCTTATCTCCTCCACAAGAAAATCCTATGTTCATGAAAATGTGCCTAGTGTCTGTTTTCTCCACTAGAGAGTGAGCTTCCCGTGGGGCATGAACACTCTGGGTTCCCAGTGTTTACAACATTGCTTGGGATACAGTAAGTACTCAATTTTTTTAACTTCTTGTGATAACGTATACAGAAGATAAAGTTTACCACGTTATTTCCAAGGATACAGTTTAGCGGCATTAATTCCATCCACAGTGCTATGCAACCATCACCACTATCCATTCCCAGAACTTTTTCATTATCCCAAACAGAAACTCTGTTCTTTTTTTTTCTTTTAGTCTTTTATCCAACAATCCACCTTAAAAACATCAAACTTTAGCCAACAATTCCCTTTAAAGGATGATTGAAACCACGACTCCCCATTAATCTTCTTTTGAGTCAGTTAGCAATGGGCAGAATTTCTGGGTGCCTGCCACATGAAAGGTAAACCTTTCAGCAGCCTTGGAGGGTGTGGAAGGCCATCTGTGTTTCACAGACAACCAAATCAATACAGAGAGGTGACGTGCCTTATCCAAGGTCACACGGCCATTAAGAGTGGGATTTGAACACAGATCTTCCGCTGTACCAGGCGGTTACCAGCACCATGGCATAACTACACTTTAAGGACATAATAACATCAGCCAGCCACAGGACATCCAGCTTCTCCTCACCCAGGCTTCCCTCTGCAGCCCCTGTCTCCAAAGGCCATTATCTGAGCCAAATATCCCCACCATCCTCAGCTCTGATTGGCTGATGACCAGTAGGCACATTTGGGGATCATCGTTCGAGGTTTCAACCTTCCATTTCACCTGGAGCTCTCTGAGCAGGTCTTGAGATAATTGAATTATTTTTATTATTTTAGCCTTTAAAATTAATTAACACTGCTGCTGCTGCTAAGTCAATTCAGTCGTGTCAGACTCTGTGCGACCCCAGAGACGGCAGCCCACCAGGCTCCCCCGTCCCTGGGATTCTCCAGGCAAGAACACTGGAGTGGGTTGCCATTTCCTTCTCCAATGCATGAAAGTGAAAAGTGAAAGTGAAGTCGCTCAGTCGTGTCCAACTCTTTGTGACCCCATGAACTGCAGCCTACCAGGCTCCTCCATCCGTGGGATTCTCCAGGCAAGAGTACTGGAATGGGGTGCCACTGCCTTAATTAACACTAGGCCCAGTTTAAATGTTCACTCTGGGTCTTCTATTTGGGTGTGCTTTCCTTTTACAAAGCTAGCTTGATGGAGGTGTGTTTGGTCCAGGACTCACCCACATGGCCTCGTTCGGGACACGGAGAGATGAGATGAGGCATCATGGGCAGTTCCCCGCACAGCCATCAGGGCTCTTGGTCTTTGTAGTTCCCAATGCCTCTCGTTCTCAGAAAAGGAGGGGCTGCAATTTTAGAGAGGTGCTGACCTGCCCAGGGTCACCAGACAAAAAGAAGTGAAAGAGGAACTAGATCCCGGGTGCAGGGTGGATGTCCCAGCTGTGGGCTGGGACCATGGCTCCCGAGTGCACCCGACTCTCCCACTTGTGCACCCCTGGGGAGAAATGCCTTCTTCCTGCCCTAACATGAGAGGGCCAGCCCCTCACGGACAGAGCCGAGGTCCTGGGCCTCCAGCTGCACAGGTAGGAAATGGGAGCAGGTACCCACTCCACACAAACCACCCCCCAAACCTCCCACAAGCCCCTTCCCATCTATCTCCATGCAGGTGACCTGTCCAGGAAGGCCTGTCTTGGCCCCCGCATGGCATCCCAGCTCTTTCCACCCCACCTCTGACCCCAGCCCTCACCCTCCACCAAGCTCGGGGTGCAGGGGGGATCTTCTCACCAGACCTGCTTGTGAAGTGGGGGCCCGGGCAGATCCACACCTTCCTGATCACCCTCGGAGGGCTGAGTGACCTCTCATCCCACACCCAGGAATGAATGTCCAGTCCCAGTTGATGGTCCAGACATGGCATTTCTCCTGCGTCCCCACAGCAGGGCCTGTTGGTGCAGTGGGAAAAGGGCTGGGGTCCTCCAGCTTCTGCCCACAACCCCCCACTGGCTGTGAGACTGCTGGTGCTTTTGCCTACTCTGGGTGGGCCTGGCAGGTAGACACAGCTGCCCGCTTCTCTCATGGGTCCTGTGCTGGTGGTCTGGAAGTTTTCTGCCAAGAAACCTTTTGCAGAGCCCTGGACCTGGACAGTCACAGCTATACGTCTAGTGGTTTTCCTCACCTCCTGGACACACTGGTCTCCCTCTGCTGCATTCTCCTTGATCCCTAGGGAGCGAGCGGGCAGGGCTAAGAGGACCTATGCCAGCTGTCTTCTGTCCCCAGGAAGCACACGGGTGAAAGCCATTGGTCTTCCACACCCCCAGCAGAGTCAGAGTCCAGACCCCAGATTCCTTTTGCTCTCAGAGTCTTAGGCCAGAGTCTCCTACCTTCAGGAAGCATACTTTAGAGCTCTATGGGGATCTCCCTAGGCTTAGGGAGGGGAGGTGTGGGTGAGGACTCACCCCTTGGGACCTGCTATCTCCCAAGAAATGTCTTCACTGATCTCCCTGCCCGCCATCTCTGATCCCTTTAAATGTCTTGGAAAGCACCAGGTCAGAGAGTCAAGTTCTAGAGCCAGCCTTGGCATCAATCACACCAGCTGGGCAGCTTTTAGCCACTTATTAATCTTCTCTGTGCCTCAGTTTCTTCATCTGTACAATGGGAACAAGAGTATCCCTCCAGCAACTTCATGGAGGAAAGATCATTCATGACACGTGTAACATGCTGGAACAGTTCCAGGATGTAGTACGGGGGTTAGTGTTTGTATAATCCCTTCTGGTCCATCGGGGCCCAGCACCATGGAGTGGGTTCTCAGGACTCATCTTGCTCTGCAATCCTGATGCCCATCTGGCTCGTGCCTCTGCTGGAGCTGAGGTAGGAGCAGCCCCGTGTCAGCATCCTGTTCCCACCTGCAGGAGTCAGTGAGAGCACCCCATCTTACAGGTGGAGAGAGGTGAGACTTGCTCCAGGCTACACACCCAGTGAGCAGGAAGTGAGACCTTGAGCTGGAGCTGGTTTCAGGCTTCTGTCCTCCTGTGGCCTCACACCACCCCCACCCCCGGGGTGGTCACAGGGCTTCCGTGAGAGGCTGTGATACGAACAAAGGGACCCAGAGGGCAGCACACAGGACTCAGGTGGCTTTAGCAACATAAGCTGAGACCAGGGTAGTGAGTAGGGCTGTTGGCTGAGCTGTGAAGGGGCAGCTTGGCCATCAGAGCACAGAGGAAACAGGCACCCTGGGCGGGTGGGGATGGTGTGGGCTGGTGGGTGCAAGTCCTACTGGAAAAGTAGGCTACAGCTAAGAGCTTTTGCTGATCAGGAAAGTCTTTCCTTTTGAATGATTTCCCCATCTCTAAAAATAAAGGTGATCTTCAAAGCAGACCGGGGGCAGGAGGGGATGGCCATACTCTGCCGGCAGCCCTTTTGTCTCAGTCAGCTGCTGCTGCGTAAACAGACACAGCTCTCTGGCTTCAAACTGCAAGCCTGCACTTTCGCCCCTGAGTCTATGGGTCAGCTGGGTGTCTCCTCGCATATTGGTGGTGCTCATTCTCTTTTGTGGGCTTCCCTGGTAGCTCACTGGTAAAGAATCTGCCTGCCAATGCAGGAGACATGGGTTAGATCCCTGGGTTGGGAGGATCCCCTGGAGGAGGGCATGGCACCCCACTCCAGTATTCTTGCCTGGAGACTTCCACAGAAAGAGGAGCCGGTGGGCCACAGTCCATGGATTTGCAGAGTCGGACACAACTAAGCACACACAAGCATGCATTCTCGTGTGGACTGTAGCTGCGGGTCAGGAGGTGTCTCTGCTGTCCCTGCTGGGCTTGCTGCCGTGTTCGGTGATGGACCAGCTGTGGGCTGGCCTAGGATGGATGGCTTCAGCTGCACCAGCTCGTCCACGTGATCTCTCGCCGTCATCCAGCACGATAGCCTGGGTTGTTCCCGAGGTGTAGCAGAGGCTCCAGAGAGAGCGGAAACTAAAACTGCTTGAGGGCCAGGCTTGGATCAGCACCCCCTACCTTCCTCTGCATTCTGTTGGCCAAAGCAAGTCACAGGTCAGAGTCCAGGATGGAGGAACAGTCCCCACCTCTGATAGGAGGAGACCAGAAATCACATTGTAGAGGATGTGAATAGAGGAAGCCGCTGAGGGGGCATTGACATCATTAGTCTGCCACCCTTCTGTTCTTCAAGACACCACTCCTGTGTGACTACTGTTCCACGAGGCGTTCCTGCATCCTACCCCTCGCCATCCTGAAGTCGTCACTTCCCCTGGCCACCTCTTCACCTCCCACACATCTCCCTGGATCTGGAGCAGCCCTTGAGAACCCGCTGGACTTCTCTCTGGGTCCTAATCCCCAGGGTTCAGCCTGGCCCCTCCTTCCATGCAAACCCATACGAAGATGCTGGGTAAGCTGTGCTCATGGAGTCCCATCCTTGACTGACGCCGGACACACGGAGCCTCCTTCCTCTCACCAAACACTCTCATCAATAGCGGACAGAACCTGTTTCCTCTCCCACCCATCTCCCCCTGCAGCAGCCCTGATAACTCCGACAATACTAATTAAATGCAGCAATCCCATCAGAAAGATCAAGCTGGGCTTTCCAAGGGCCCCCTCTCTGCCATGAGCTCTGACTCTGATGGATCATTAATAGTGTCGACAGCACTTACCCTGATGGATGGTGAGGGACGAACGGGGGAGGAGTTCCCCTGAGGAGCAGCTTAATCTCCTCCTCCCGTTTGCAGCCCTCGGCCAGGGTTTCCAGGGAGCTTTCCGGTCCACAGAGCGGTGTGAATTTCACAGAAACCCTAGAAGAACTGTGACCAGGCGAGGATGACAGCTCTTGTTTTATGGAGGAGACAGTCAGGTCTCAGAGAGGGCGTGATTTGGGTGAGGCTTCCCAGGTGGCACTAGCGGTAAGGAACCCGCCTGCCAATGCAGGAGATGTAAGAGATGCAGGTTCCATCCCTGGGTCCGGGAGATCCCCTGGAGGAGGAAATGACAGCCCACTCCAGTACTCTTGCCTGGGAAATCCCATGGACAGAGGAGCCTGGTGGGTAGTCCATAGGGTTGCAAAGAGTCGGACAGGACTGAAGTGACTTAGCACACACCCATGGTGTGTACTGAGGCTGGGACTAGAATACCTTCCTCTTGATGAAAAGGTCACAGCGGGCATCTTTGAGCTCCAAGGGCTGATCTTCCCCCACGTGGTGCCAGGAGAAACCGAAGCCCAGGGCAGGGCCTGGGTGCTCCAGGCCGTTGCCGACACAACCTCCTGCTTCCTCTCTGTTCTCTCTGCATGTTGGTTGGAGCTTCTGTGACACACTCAGGGGCTTGAAACAACAGAGGCTTCTTTCCTCACAATTCAGGAAGCTGCGAGACTGAAGTCAGGGTACCCGTAGGGTCGTGCTCGCTCTGAAGGCTCCAGGGAAGAATCTGGCGCAGGCCTCTTCCAGCTCCTAGTGGGGCCAGAATTCCTCAGCTAGTAGAGGCCATACTGCAGCCCCTGCCTGTGTTGTCACATAGCCTTCCCCCGGTCTGTGTGTGTCTCTACATGGCCTTCTTCTCAGGACACCAGTCAGTGGTGTAGGACCCACATCATCCAGTAGGACCTTATCTTAACTGAGTCATCTGCAAAGACTCTATTTTCAAATAAGTTCACAGTTCCCTGGTGGCTCAGACGATAAAATATCTGCCTGCAATATGGGAGACCTGGGTTCCATCCCTGAGTTGGGAAGATCCCCTAGAGAAAGGAATGGCAACCCACTCCAGTATTCTTGCCTGGGAAATCCCAAGGACAGAGGAGCCCGGTGGGCTACAGTCCATGGGGTCGCAAAGAGTCGGACATGACTGAGTGAATAACACTTTCACAGGTACCAGGGGTTAGGACATCTACATATGTTTGGGGGACCCAATTCAACCCACAGCACGGTCTTTGACTGCCCATCTCTGGCTCTGGCTCTCCGTATGGACCTGGTTACTTGGGACACCACCCATGACATCTCTCTGAGCCCATTCTGGACCACAGGGTGGCTTTCTGGCTCCCAGACCAGGTGTCTGGGCTTGCACCGATAGGGCTGCGTTCCACCTAGTCCCAGAGGATTGACTGATGGCTCTTTGTCCAGCGGTCCAAGCTGCCCCTTTCCCTTCTCCCTCGCCATCTGGGGGACTCCCAGAGCTGCAGCAGAAGGAAGAGGGGACCGCACAAGTAGAAGGGCACCATGGGTTTTCATGTGGCTGTCATCACTCACAGCAGGGAGGCTTGGAGCACCTGCCAGTCATGGGTGGGCTTGGCAGACCTCTCCCAGCGGCTGAGTTGGCACCTTGAGCCTCAGGCATCAGCTGTTGGCACCTGGGCCCTACAGTGTGGGGACAGGTTCCTGCCAGGGGAATACAGTGCAAAAGCTCTGCACCATATGGGACTTCAGGCAAGTGTGTCGCCTCTCGATCAAGTTTTCTTATCTCTAAAGAGAGAGTGGTAATAGGTCAGTGGGCTTGTCCTGAGATTAAATCATTGGTCCATGGAGAGCTCTCACCAAAGTGTCTTTATTTTCACTTTATCCTTGAAAAGTATTTCCATGAATACAGAAGCCTGGATTTATAGGTTTTCATATTTTCCTAAAAGCCTCTGGACTCCATTATTTCTGATGAGAAGTCAGCTGATGGGAAATTATCTGATTCTTGGTGCCTCTGAATATAATATGTGATTTTTGTTCTTGTTTCTACAAAATTTCATCTTTGTTTTGGTTTACAGCAGTTTGAAGGTTAGTTGTGATTTATTGGTATTTATCCTATGTGGAGTTAGCTGAGCTTCCTATATTTGTAAATGAAAGACATTCAACATATTGAGGCATTTTTCAGTCACTATTTCAAGTCGTCTACTCTATTCTCTCCTCTCCTTCTGGAACTCCAAATATATATACAAAGACTTATTGATGTTGTCCCATAGATTCCTGAGACTCTATGTTTTTTTCCTTTTTAATTTATTTTCTCTCTGTTCTTCAGATTGGGTGATTTCTATTAATATATCTCCGAGTTCACTACCTTCTGTCATCTCAAATTTCCTGTTAGGCAATTCAGGGATTTTCCTATATGGCATTTTCAGTTATCAATTATTTGTTTAGTTCCTTTTAAAATAGTTTGTATTTCTCTGTTGAAATTATCTTTCTTTTCATGCAGTGAGAGCAAATTTTCCTTTATATCCTTGGACATAGTTATAATAACTATTTCATTTGCTAATTCTGATACCCAGGGAACTTCAGGGTCTGTTTCCTTGGTTGTCTTTACATTCAGTTTGGGTGATATTTTCCTATTGCTTTGTATTTCTTCATATAACTTAGGAGAATATCCTCGGTGTTGAGAGTGATGATACTATAGAGATACTCGATGTTTGGTATGTCCCTCCAAAGAGCATTTTTGTTTTGTTTTGCATTTGCAAACAGTTAATTTGGTTGAGGACTTCCTGGGTGGCTCAGATGGTAAAGAATCTGCCCATAATGCAGGAGACCCAGATTGGATCCCTGGGTTAGGAAGATCCCTGGAGAAGGGAATGGCTACCCACTCCAGTATTCTTGCTTGGAGAATTCCATGGACAGAGGAGCCTGGTGTGAGCTACAGTCCTTAGAACTGCAAAGAGTTGGACACGACTGATTGACGAACGTGCGCGCGCGTGCACACACACACACACACACACACACACACACAACTTGGTTGAACTCAACTCGAAACTCGGTCCCAGCACAAATCGCAGTTCACTTCTTTTAGACTTAACATCTCTGCATGCAGTCTGTTGTATGTGTGCAGTTTGCAACCAGCTAAACACTGGAGCAGAGTTTATGTGTTGCATTTGGGGACTCCTCTGTAGACCCGTTTTCCAGGATTAAGTACCTCATTTTCCAGCTACTAGGTTTTCCCCAGATTCTGTCTTATTGAGTCAATGAGTATGACTTTCTATCTGAGTTTCAGTAGCCAAAGACCACAAAAATAAGAAACTCACCCAGTGCTGCCTCTTATTCCAATTGCTATGTCCTCTGCAGGGTCTACCATCCAGGGAGGGGCACATAGTGGTCCTGAGACCATGGATGTAGGAGGGACCACTATACAGGGGAACAGGAGGGCTCTGCAGGAAGCCTTCCTGGGGGAGGTGGTATTGAGGCTGGAGATGTGTCAAACATTCCAAGATGAAAGGATGGACTTTCTGATTACAAGGTTTTACTGATGTAAAAGAGGGGGAGAACCTCCTCCTCTCAGGGGAGGCAACTTTTCCAAAGGCAAACTCTAGAAGACACTTAACTGTAACAATGAGTAGATGTTAAACACCCACCAGCCCCTTCCTGGGCCTGAGGAGGCACTGCCCTGGCCTGAGGTCTGTAGCTGTTTTGTAAATATTTGCAGAAGTGGACTGGAGGGCATGTCCCGCTGTCAGGACTCCCAGGTCTGCACAATGAGGTTGACTCTCACCTTTATCAGCACATTTCTGAACTAGCCACTGTGATTTCTGTGGAGGCCAGAAGCAAAGATAAGAGAGAGCTTTGACTTTCTGTCCAGTAAATTTTGGTCATTCATCATTCCTTGGGGTTACAGTCCTTTGTTGTTCAGTGGCTAAGTCATGTGAGACTCTTTGCGACCCCGTGGACCATAGCACATCAGGCTTCTCTGTCCTCCACTGTCTCCCAAAGTTTGCTCAAATTCATGTCCATTGAATCAGTGATGCTGTCTAACCATCTAATCCTCTGTCACCCCCTTCTCCTTTTGCTTTCAATCTTTCCCAGCATCAGGATCTTTTCCAATGAGGCAGCTCTTCAAATCAGGTGGCCAAAGTATTGGCACTTCAGCTTCAGCATCAGGCCTTCCAATGAATACTCAAGGTTGATTTCCTTTAGGATTGACTGGCTTGATTTCCTTGCAGTCCAAGGGACTCTCAAGAGTCTTCTCCAGCGACACAGTTTGAAAGCATCAATTCTTTGGTGCTCAGCATTCCTCATGGACCAACTCTCACATCCACACATGACTACTGGAAAAACCATAGCTTTGACTATATGAACCTTTGGTGGCATAAGTGATGTCTCTGCTTTTTCCTACGCTGTCTAGGTTTGTCTTTGTCATAGCTTTCCTTCCAAGGAGCAAACATCTTTGAACTTCCTGGCTGCAGTGACTGTCTGCAGTGATTTTGGAGCCCAAGAAAATAAAATCTGTCACTACTTCCACTTTTCCCCCTTTTATTTGCCATGGAATGATGGGACCAGATGCCAGGATCTTGGTTTTCTAATGTTGAGTTTCAAGCCAGCTCTTTTACTCTTTTCTTTCACCTTCATCAAGAGGTTCTTCATAGTTCTTCCTCCTTTCCAAAGGCTCTCATCTCCACCGTCCCTCCTGAGTTTCTAATCCTGGGCAGACTCTGCTATAGCCATGTTACAGATGACAAAACTGAGTCTCCGAGAAGTGATGTAGCCCACCCAAGCCACATAGCCCATGTATTGAAGCCAGGACTCCAACCCAGGACTTCTGACTGGTCCATGAACAGCTCAGGGGGTTGTCACTGTCAATGGGCTCCCATCCATCTCCTTGGCTGCCAACAGAAATAACAGTCATATCTCCCTCAGGGGCTGGCGTGAGGTTCAAAGGAGGCAGCGGATATAAAACTGACATATAAATTGTAAATTTCCTGCAGACGTTAGTGTCTGTTACTGTGGTAACTGCCCAGCATTTATATGACCACATTTGCTCTGGATACCAGTGGTTACACTGGCATTTTAGTTTAATAGCATTGTTATTTTTCCATCATAAAAATAATATATATTATGCATGTGTCCTAGCTCATTAAATTGCATACATTAAACAATATGCATTTTGTGTATATCAGTTACAATCTCAGTAAATCTCTTAAAAATATACTTTCATTACAGAAAATCTAGAAAACATAGAAATGTAGAAAGAAGAAGAAAAAAATTTTTCTTTCAGCACCCTAAAGCAGCCTCTGTTTAACGTGGCAGCTCAGCTGGTAAAGAATCCACCTGCAATGTGGGAGACCTGGGCTTGATCCCTAGGTTGGGAAGATCCCCTGGAGAAGGGAATGGCTACCCACTCCAGTATTCTGGCCTGGAGAATTCCATGGACTGTATAGTCCATGGGATCGTAGAGTCAGACACAACTGAGTGACTTTCAAAAGCTATTAAAAATATATTCATTCATTACAGAAAATTTAGAAAACATGGAAACACAGAAAGAAGAGGGAAAAAAAATTCTTGCAGCTACCCTAAAGCAGCCTCTGTTTAGGGTGGTAGAAAATTCTCTTCCAGCTTGTTTGCCCTCTGTTTGCTATCTAACATGGCTGTGATCACTGGGCTATATAATTAAAAACATTTTATACACAGTTCTATATCCTGCTCTTTCCCCCTAAGGGGGTGTTGACATGAAATAGTGAGAACCAGCACCACGTGTGGGAACCGGGCCTGCTGGGCTGTGGCTCCAGCTGTTGCCTTCCTGTGTCCCTGGGCCAGGCAGGCTGTCCATGCGGGGACAGTCCTGGGCAGCTCAGGCCTGATGCCCTTCCCGGTTCCACATTCAACAAGCATCTCCGTGATCCCCCAAAGCTGGTCTCCTCGCTTTTTATCTCCCTTTAAGTTGCATCACAACCCATTCCAGTATTCATGCCTGGGAAATCCCATGGACAGAGGAGCCTGGCAGGCTGCAGTCCATAGGGTCGCAAAAGTCAGACACAACTGAAGCGACTTAGCACATGCATGCACGTCTTTAAGTTGAATGACATGTGCTCTTATCCCGATCAGAGAGTACACCCAGCCCAGCATTCTGCCTCTGAACCACCTTCCCTGTGTCCCCACTGTGATGTCCTTTCGCCATCAGAGCTGGCCTTTCCCTGTGGCTCAGAGGCCAGTGTGGGTCAGGCACTTGATTGGAAAAGGAAAAGGTGTGTACGGAATTGGAAATAGGAGTGGGAAAACCACTAGAGGTTAGAGAGCAGGTCTTGAGACAAAAGGTAACTGGTATTTTGAGAATCGGCAAGGAACCCAGAGTTGGGATGGAAGAGCTTGGCTGAGAGTAGTGGAGGATGAGGGGGTTCCTTACCTTGTGCTGAGTTAAAACATGGAGCATTCAACAACAAACACTGGTTATCACACATCTGCCAAGGGTTTGGGACTGTAACATGAAGGAATGATGAATGATCAAAATTTACGCAGAAAGTTAAAGTTCTTTCTTGTCTTTGCTTCTGGCCTCCACAGAAATCACAGTGGCTAGTTCAGAAATGTGCCAGATAAAGGTGAGATTCAACCTCACTGTGCAGACCTGGGAGTCCTGACCACCAGGCCCTCCTGACCACCAGGCCCTCCAGTCCCCCAGGCTTAGTTGGGCTGGGTGAGCAGGACGGCTGTGCTGCAGGCCTGGGCAGGTCCTGCTCCAGGAAGCAGCAGAGACTCAGAACAATTGCTTGTCTGCTGGCATCCCACAGGCCAAAGCCAGTCACAGGGGGTGGTACCCTGCCAAGTGCCAGGATTAGGTACAGGACAGGGTGAAGGTTTGGGCTCCTGATATGGCCTGCCTCTGGGGGCTGCAGGCCACTCAAGGCTTTAGACATTCTGATACTTTTGTCTTCTGTCAGTGGGGAGCCTCTAGAAAGTTCTGAGAAGGCTCCCTCTGGCTGCTCTGTCAGGGCCAACTTGTGTCCGGCTGGGAGAAATAGAGGAGCCCCAATAGGAGACTGTCATGGTCCTCGAGGCAAGAGGCAGGAGAAATGATGGAATATGGGTGTATCTTGAAGGCTGAGCCAATAGGATTGGACATGGAGGGTGAGAGAGAGGAGTCAGGGCGATCCCAAGGCTCAGGCCCAAGCCAGAGGGAGAATGGAACTGCTATCGCTGGAGTAGGAAATGATGCAAGGAGGGGGTTTGAGCAGAAGCACCTCATGATTTGCGAGCCTTAAGGCTGGCCCTCTCCCCAGCTGCTCTAAGGAGAACACAACATGGGCGAGAGGAGGGGAGGAGGGATACCAGCCAAGGAACCGGCCGAGTGCCCACCTGGGGCCACCGCCAGGAGGAATGGTCAGTTCTGCAGTTTGTTTGAAAGCAGATCCACTGTGCCGAAGCCTGACCAAGGCTTTGGGTGTGTGCAGAGTCCAGGCCAAGAATGTGATGGTGATGGGAGTCCCATTCCTGGGGACCTCAGTGGGGAGCAGGGAGGGCTACAGTTAGTCTCTGTGGCCCCCAGAGTCGGGTTAGTGAGTTTCAGATTTGCATCCGGGTCACCTGGCTGCACATACAGCACCCCCTTTCAACTGTTTCTGAAAGGAAGGGGAGGAGGAAGGAAATAAAGTCTCCCATGAACAGGTCTCGGCCCTACAGCCATTGGGGAGGGGGAGGGGGCCCCAGGCAGGGCTCCTACTGCCCAATGGGGACCCCGGGGGGCGGCAGGGAGCAGTTCCATCCACCTGCACATCACTGGGTCCTAATGAGCCACGCCCTCCTGTCTCTGCCCCCACCCCCCACCCCCACAGCCGATATCATCTCTACCGTCGAGTTCAACCACACTGGGGAGCTGCTGGCCACAGGCGACAAGGGTGGCCGAGTTGTCATCTTCCAGCGGGAACCAGAGGTGCGGCGGGGCCTGGTGGGAGGGAGGGCTACTCAGCCTGGGCTTTAACCCACAGGGTGCCACACGCAGCACTCCACCGGGGTGCCTGGGCTGAAAGGAAAGGGTGTCCTGGCATGCAGGGATGGGACCCGGCAGGTCTCAGGGAGGGAATCCACCTGGTCTGCTCAGAGCACCATATTCTGAGCCCCCTGTGCTGCGTGGTCACTGTGTCCTAGACCCTGGAGAAACAGACTCCTGACTAAACTTCCCTCTGCCTGTGTGGGCTTCTCTGGTGCCTCAGACAGTAAAGAATCCACCTGCAATGTGGGAGACCTGGGTTCGATCCCTGGGTTGGGAAGATCCCCTGGAGGAGGGCATGGCAACCCACTCTAGTATTCTTGCCTGGAGAAATCGCCATGGACAGAGGAGCCTGGCGGGCTGCAGTCCACGGGATTGCAAAGAGTGAGACATGCCTGAGCGAATAATTACAGCACTGCCTGTGTGAGCTGGAGCTGTCTCACCCAGAGCTGGGTGGAGTGGAGGAGGGACCTTCCACAGCTGTGGGCCGGCCCCCCCGTCTAGGGCTGATGATTTGACTCAGCGCGGGGCCTTGCCCCAGTGAGTTCTGTTGTCTGGAACAGCCTGCCTGGAGGCATGTTTTTGAACCACTGGAAGAACCTGGTGGTTCAGAGGCTGTATTTGTTGAGCACCTACTACGTGCAGACACTACAGATGCTTCTCCCATTTACTCTTCACTGCTCACCTCCAAGGGTGAGGACCGAAACCCCATTTCATAAATGAGAACCTTTGCAGAGTCACCCAGCCAGTAAGCAAAGTCCAGGAGTAGAAAGCAAGACTGGGTGTGGTCTGTCGGTCACACACAGCACCCTGCTTCCCAGAGAGGGTTGGGATTAGATGCTGAAGACAGGATAGTCCAACACCAAGGCAGTGAGGAGAGGGGGAGGGGGAGGGGGAGAGGAGACGCCAGACAAGAAGGAGAAGGAGACCCGGGGGCTGGAGGGAAGGATGAAGAGGTGATGGCAGAGGGGCTGAAGGATCACTCTCCTCCCTCCAGTTCCTCAGCGTCGTCCCCACGCTGTCCCCACGCCGAGGTGCCCTGAGGTCTGCCTTCACCCACGTTCATTCCCATAACCCTCCCTCACCACCACCCTAGAGGTGCCATTCGGTGCTATTACCATCCTCAGTTTACAGATGGGGAGACCGGAGCTCAGAGGGTTTGCAGTAGCTTATCAAGGACGCATAGCCAGAAGGCAGGTAGCAGGGACTTGGTTATGGCTCGAGCACTTTTGATTCATGAGAAGGATCAGAGGCCCCCACTGGGGATTGCGAAGTCATCTTGTTTATGCCAAACTGCAGAAAGAAATTAAACTGGCAGAGGCAGGTTTCTCAGTTTTGAATATTTCTCCTTTAATTTTTTTCTTAATTCTGGTCCCACTGGCCTTTGCCATAGCCAGTGCTGATAGGAGATGAAGTGAATGAGAGGCAAAAATATTGAAGAACGCTGCTGCTGCTGCTAAGTCACATCAGTCGTGTCTGACTCTGTGCGACCCCATACACGGCAGCCCACCAGGCTCCCCCGTCCCTGGGATCCTCCAGGCAAGAACACTAAAGCGTTCCAAAAGTAAAAGAGGAAAAGAAATATAAATAGATACTCCCAAAAGGCCAGCAGGAAACTTGAAGTTGTGCTTGGTTGAATTTCTTTACTTTGCTCCCAAGTAGTCGTAGTTTCATGTTGTCATATAAGCCTGAATCGTCTACCAAGCAGTGGTCCCTAGTGCCTGCGATGGACTCACCAGCTCACTATTTGGTCCTTATTCTAATGAGTTTGGCTGCCTAAACCAGGAGGGGACCCACTCAGGAAAGTTGATGTGTGTGCCTGGGGGAGAGAATACCTTATCCCAGTCTATCCCTATGCCTGACATTGCAGGATGTTCTGCCCTAATGTTGATTCTGCTCCAAAATTCATTCATTCCTCAAGCCAGGCCTGAGTTAGACCCAAGGATGTAAGGACCAGGTCAGACCTCAGCCAGACAGACCTCAGTGGAGTGAGTGACACCACTTTGTGGACACCTGGCCTTGGGGGAGAGGGTCGATTCACCTCTGAGCCTCCACTTGCTCATCTATAAAGTGGGAGGAGTTGTGCCCATCATGGAGGGGCATCAAGGATAGAACAAGAGGAGGCATGAGAAGCACTTAGTGTCCCGTGCATAGTAGGTGCTCAGTAAACGTGGGCTCCCTTGGTTGCCCTTCTTCTTACTTGTTGCCCTTAGGGGGCAACGGGGCTGGGCCAGGGCTGCACAGCAAGGTATTGGACATTTTAAAAACGGAGTTGCCTTGGCCTTGGCCATGGCTGTGCCGGGCCCTGTGCGGGTTTGGCCAGCTCCCACCCACCCTGCCATCCTGGAGCTCAGGGTCTGGTTTCCTTGCAGAGCAAAAATGCGCCACACAGCCAGGGCGAGTATGACGTCTACAGCACTTTCCAGAGCCACGAGCCAGAGTTCGACTATCTCAAGAGTCTGGAGATAGAGGAGAAAATCAACAAGATCAAGTGGCTCCCGCAGCAGAATGCCGCCCATTCCCTGCTGTCCACCAACGGTGAGGCGGCCGGGCTGGTCTGAGTGTGTGCGTGTGCATTTGTGTGCATGTGTGTGTATGTGTGTGTGCGTGCATTTGTGTACATGTATGTGTGTGTGTGTGCGCGTGTGTATGTATGCCTGCTCTTGTCATCAAATGCCATTTTTCACCTCACTTATATTGTGGTCTGGGCTTGTATGTGTGCATGTGTGTGTGTGCTTGTGTACGCGTGTGTGTATGCATGCCTGCCCTTGACCATCAAGGGTCACTTTTCACCTCACTTTATATTGTGAGCATTTTCTTATGTCTTTAGAACTCCTAAAAAAAATAATATTTTGAGCAGCGGGTAAGTTTCATGCAGTGAATATGGTTGCTCAGCCTCTTCCCGTGGAAGAGGTTGGACATGGGCTTATTTCTGCAGCTGTAAATAGTAGCGCTTTGAACATCTCTGTGAATAATCTGGGGGTGGACGAAGGAGGCCAGGTCAGGATAAAGAATAAACACTTGATACAAAATTACCTCTTTGTTTCCCCCCCACCCAGAATCCCAGATCACCCCAGAGCAGGGGGTCTCACTAGATGGTGGGGGTCCTCACTTGGTGCAGGAGGAGCACTGGTGTCCTGGCCACTCGCCATCCACCTCTGGGAGACGGCCCGTGCCCCCGCCAGGCCCCTGAGGAGGCTCCAGGCCAGACCGCTGCTTCACTGCCGTCCACTCGGAGGTGTGGCTCCTGGTGCCATCTTGCCTTGCCCAGTGGTGGACCCGGGGCCAGAGGCGCCCCTTCCCACATTCACATCCCCCTGTTCATCTTCCTTTACCTCACCATGCTCAAAGTTGCCTGGGGTGGGGGTTAAGACAGGCCTGACTCTGTCCCAGCCTGGGGACGTTGCAGAGTGGCCTCACTTCTCTGATCCTGTTTGCTCAGCTGGACTCCCCCTGGGGTTACAATGAGGGTGGAAGGAGGTGTCGCCCACCCAGCACCCCAAGACCAGCCAGTACTGCTCCAGAGTGGGTGAGTCTTGCAGGATGATGTCATCTGCTTCCCCGAAGGAGTCAGACTCCTTGGGGCAGCATTTACAGCCTCCCTGAAACCCATCAATCTCAAGCCACTGGCCCACCTCTGCGCTCAAACGCTGGTCCTCTCCGCACCCCCCAGCCCATCCCCTTCTCATCCCTCAGGCCTCTGCTGGGTGTCGCCTCCCACTGAGCCTTCCATGACCTCTCAGCCGAGCCAGGTGTCCCTCTCATGGGCTTTCCCACTCCTGCAGACCCCCCAGGGCTTGCTCTCTGGGGCTCCTGCCATTCTGATTGTCTGTGTCCCCTGAGGGGTGCCTGGCATGGGGTCAAGTTCAGCAAACCCCTGTCTCTGAGCCAGAGGGGCCCTTCCCAGGTGCTGGAACAGAGGTAGTGGGAGGTCCCCCACCCCCGGGACAGGTCACCCGGGGCAGGGGCCCCTAATGTGGTTCACACCCTGGCCCTGCCGCTTCCCCTTCTAAAGTCAATGGCTGTTCTTGATTCGTGGGGTTATTGGGAGAATAAAAGGAAATCAGATCATAACAAGCTTCGACCTGGGCAGGCAACAGAGCTTCCTTCAGGTGCTGCTTTTTTCTTTTACATCATGTAACAGTGAGTGGCATTCTCTTCCCGCCTCTTTGGAGGAAAGGTTGGCTCCAGGAATTCCCTCACACCTCCGCCCTGCAAGCGCCTCGCCCCGGGTTCTGAATCCCAGCTTCATCCTTTCCTCCCTAGCCCATCCCTGGGTACCTGTCAAGTGTTTAATTGATACCAGTTTTCTCCCCTTGCTTCTCATCAACATGGCAGTGATGGTTTGGGCTGCCATACTTGTCAGGGTTCTTGGAGAAACAGAACCAACAGGATGAATATGTGTGTGTGTGTGTGTGTGTGTGTTTGTGTATGAATGTAGACAGAGATATGGATATAGATGTAGATACAGATATAGATACATAGTGTTATTTGCTCAGTTGTGCCCAACTCTGCGAGTCCATGAACTGTAGCTGCCAGGCTCCTCGTCCATGGAATTCTCCAGGCAAGAATACTGGAGTGGGTTGCCATTTCCTTCTCCAGGGGATCTTCCCAACACAGGGATCAAACCTGGGTGTCCTGCACTGCAGGCAGATTCTTTACCGTCTGAGCCACCAGGGAAGCCCATATATATACAAGGAGACGTTTATCTTCAGGAATTGGTGCACACGACTGTGGGGGCGGGCAGGTGCCCAGTCTGCCAGGTGGGCTGGAGACCAGGGTAGAGCTGATACTGCAGCTCAAATCTGAAGGCCGTCTGCTGGCAGAGCTTCCTCTTCCTCCCAGGACCTTGGTTTGTTTTGTTTTGTTTTCTGCTAAAGCCTTCAGCTGATTGGAGGAGACCCACCCACACTGTGGAGGATAATTTACTCTATGGATTTAAATGTTAACGTCATCTTAAAAATACCTTCAGGGCAACAGCCACACGTTTGACCACATATCTGGGTAGCATGGCTTAGCCACGTTGATGCCTACTGTGAACCATCACAGCTGGTGAAGTTGATGTTCTTGGCAGGATTCCAGAAAAGTGAGGCTTCGGGAGAGCTGAGTTTCTGGATGGGTGAGATGCTTCTCAGAAATAGGAAACCACATAGGGCTTCCCTGGTGGCTCAGAGGGTAAAGCGTCTGCCTGCAATGTGGGAGACCCGGGTTTGATCCCTGGGTGGGGAAGATCCCCTGGAGAAGGAAATGGCAGCCCACTCCAGTATTCTTGCCTGGAAAATCCCATGGACTGAGGAGCCTGGTAGGCTACAGACCATTGGGTCGCAAAGAGTCGGACACGACTGAAGTGACTTCACTTCACTTCACTTACCCTCTTTGGTCTGCCCATGAAGGGTGAAGAGCAGGAAGCTTCGTTAGGATGGTCTTTGTGGAAATCAGTTGAGAGACTGATAACTGCCCTTGAAAGGGCCATGCCCTTTGACGCAGCAGTATCACCTTTGTGATCAGTTGTGAGGAACTACCCACTCCAGTGTTCTTGCCTGGAGAATCCCAGAGACAGGCGAGCCTGATGGGCTGCCGTCTCTGGGGTCGCACAGAGTCGGACACGACTGAAGTGACTTAGCAGCAGCAGCAGCAGAGCATGGTTACAGATGTTCCCTTAGCAAAGATGGGCACATCAGTTTAGAGAAGGAATTAAATTAGAAAGAACCTACACATACAAGAGGGCTTCCCAGGTGGCTCAGCAGTAAAGAATCCATCTGCTAATGCAGGAGACTCAAGTTCGACCCCTGAGTCAGGAAGATCCCCTGGAGAAGAAAATGACAACCCATTCCAGTATTCTTGCCAGGACAGTCCCATGGACAGAGAAGCCTGGTGAGCTGCAATCCATGGGGTTGCCAAAGAGTCAAACTGAACTTAGCCACTAAACAAAAACAACAGTACATCCAAGAACAGGATAAGGTTAAGCCACTTGTGGGTAGATGCATCCTTATCTAGTGGGCTCAGCAGGTCCTTCATTTTCCATGCCGGTGCTCATCATGTGTCCTGTTTCACTTTGTTCTGGTTTTAAAGATAAAACTATCAAACTATGGAAGATTACCGAACGTGATAAGAGGCCCGAGGGTTATAACCTGAAAGACGAGGAGGGGAAGCTTAAGGACCTGTCCACGGTGACGTCACTGCAGGTAAGACGTCGCACAGGGTGGGTTCCCACAGCAGGGAGCAGTCTGTGCTTTGTTTATTGCACAGCGAGGATCTCAGAACGGGAAGGGCCTTTGAGATCTGAATCACTGTCGGGTTCCTATCCCAAACCTCAGCTGGGCTGCTCACTAGCTGGGTGTCCTTGGTTTCCTCCCCAGCAAAGATCGTCTTCCTTCTAGGAGTCATGTGACGATAGGGGAGGTGATGCGTCTCCAGGAAGTACTCTCAGTTTCACCCGAGGTGGAGAGCACGTCCTCTAACTCCTTATTAACCAGAGAGGGAAACAGAGGCCCAGAGACAGGCAGTGACTCACCCAAAGCCACTCAGCAGAGCAAGGGGCAGAGCCGGGAGAACCCATGAGCAGAGCTTTGCGGGTTCCAAGCCCTTTGCCAAGGGGCAGAGTGGCACCTGGAACCTGCGATATTTGCCGCCTTTACAAAGGATCAGCTGCAAAGATTGCTGTTGATGTGAGAGCAGCCAGGAAGGTCAGGTGGTAGAGCCATGCGAAGGCAAACTCTTGCTCCCAACTCGACTAAAAGCAAAAGGACTCATCTTTCTCCAGCGGAGAGGCTGTGAGATATGAAGGAGTTCTGGAGTCTCAGGACCTGGGTTCAAGTCCTGCCTCCACCGCCTCCTGCTGGGGTGACCCTGGGCAGGGCTCTCAGCCTCCACGGGCCTCTGATTCCCCATCTGGAACAATAACAAACACTTCGTGGAGAGCGTGTGTCTCCCAGGCACTCTGGCTATAAAAACCCATACAGTTCTCAGCAAACTCCTGTAGAGTGGGTACATGATTGTCATCCCCATTTTACAGACGAGCAAACTGAGAGCTGGATCCAAACCCAGGGAAGTCTGGCTCCAGAGTCAGCATCGCAGTCTCCTTCGTGAAAGGGAAGTTAGGTCCCTGCCTCATGGCGGAGTCACAGGCACGGTTATCGGCTTCCTGCGGGAAGTACACGGAGGCCACCTTGTCCCTCCCTGACTTCCAGAACCATGCCAGGAAGAGAGTGGGTGCTTTCAGTCACCCATGTGTTTGCTGGAAGTGATCCCAGATGCATTCATTCGATCATACTTATTGAGCACCTGCTGTGTGCCTGGCCATGCAGTGAAGGACCTGAGTTCGGATCTGGTCTAAGTTTGGGGCAGGTCCTGCTCAGGGAGGGGACCTCAGAGCCCCAAGATGGGGTGAGGTTCAGCATCAAGAGGTGACTGCTCTCCTCGGCCTATTTGAGATGTGCTAAGTTTGCATCTCACAGAATGCTTTCTCCCTGGGTTCTTACCTTCCCTCTGCGTGTGTGACACTCCGAGAGGCAGTGGTGCAGCCTGGCACCAGGGCGGTGCTACCCACTGCTGCTCCAGCGGCCATGGGCACTCCCCTGCTCTGTGACTCAGTCTCCTCACCAGCAAACTGGAGATGCTGGCCCGTTTTTTTCTGCCATGACTTAGCAGCCGCCTGCCCAGTGGATTCATAAATATGAAATGGTAATCAATGTTGTCCCCAGAAGGAGGAATAAATGCTTAAACACGCTGGTCTCTAAATGATTGGAAAATTGCACACATAAATTCTGAGAAAGAGGGGAAGCCAATTAGCTTTGATGCTGAATAACAGAAGTGAGGGTGCCCCCTGCCCCCCTCACCTCCCAACCCCAAGAAAGTTTATGAGGGCTTCATCTGGAGGGAGGATGCAATTATCACCTCTTGATTGGCCTGGCATTTGGGCGAAGCCAGTGGCCCATGGGAATCTTGTTTATTTCTCTCCCACCGTCTGAGATTTTTCTCTGCATGTCACACATATCCCAAGCTGGCAGTCGACTCTAAACTAAGGCTGGAGGAGAAGAAAGAGGGAAAGAACCTGATTGCCTGGGTCTCTCCTTATCCAGCCTCTCACCTTCTCTCCACCCCATTTCACCCAAGTCTCCCCAACCCTGTACAGCCCTCTACCTAACCTGGCCCATTCACGCTGGAGGCAGCTATTATTTACTGAGAGCCTGCTCTGTGCTAAGCCCTGTGCTCCGGGGTCCCAGAGCTGAGCAAGGTGAGACTGAGTTCCTATCCTCTAAATGTACCCAGCCTTCCAAGGAAATAGACATGTAGTCACCCCCAAGCTGGAGGTCAGCTCTGTGACACAGGGACACACAGATAGGCCTTTCTCTACCCTATTTGGTGAACTCCTATTCATCCTTTAAAACCCTATTAGCCTCCACCTCTGTAAAGCCTTTTCTACACAAGCCAGATAAATCCTTATCCTTCTCTGTCCACTCTGGCCTTTTGTGTCCCACACTACTTTGTCCTTACTGATCATGTGTCTGTCTTCCTGCCCCTCATCTTGACTAGACTGTCCCTCTGACAGGGTAGGGGTATGGGAGAAAGTTTTATTCATGAAACCTTCAGGCCTTCACAGCAGTTATCTCTTCCCTCTTCTTCTCCTTTCTTTACTTAACAACTTTGAAATTTGGTCTGAGGGCGGTAGTGTCTGGCTGGAGCACTGGGTGACCTGTTCTGAGGTTGTCAGGGGGAAACACTGTTGCTGGGATGAGGGATTACTGGCTGTGGGAGTCCCAGGGAGCCCCAGGCCCGGTTCAAGGGTAGGCGGGGTCAGCGAAGGTCCCCTGGGCCAAGGAGATTCTCTTGGGTCCCACATGAGCTCAGGTTCAATCCCCACAGCATGTCTCAACCCGATCCCATACATCACATCCTGGTCACCCTTCCAACCTAGCTCAGCCCCTTCTACTCTGTCATCCTGCCCCCTCAGCTGTTTTATTTTTCTTTGGAGCACATACCACTACCTGAAACCACCCCCTCCCCACACACACACACACATACTCAGTCTATTGTCTTTTCTCCCACATGAGTGTAAGAAGCGGACCCCTGATCACCTGACCCCTCCCACTTCTGATGGGAGTCATCATGCCTTTCTATTAACACCTAGTGCTTGCTCCTGGAGCTCAGGAGCCCTGCAGTTAGCTGCCAAAGGTCTGCATTGCCCTTCACTGAAATCTGCTGTCTTCCTCACTCCAAGCCTGGCCTCGCTGCCTCTCTCTTGGACACAATTTCCATTACCCCTACAGCAGGCCCCCCACCCCCCTGACTGCCCAGGACCCACTCTGGAAACTCTGGCTGTGTGAGCCCTGGCCTGGCCACCCCTGGCCACACCCCGAGGAAGGGGGAGGAGGGTACTGTGTACCGAGCAATGTTCCAGGCACACTTGACCTGCATTAACTCCTGGATGCCCTGAGCAGGCACTGGCATCACCCTGGTTACAGATAAGGAAAGTGAGGCCCAGAGAAGTGAAATCTGCAGTGGAGGTGACACCAGTAAGCGCCTGGGCAGGGTTGAAGCGGCAGTCAGGTTTCAGGTCTACACCTTTGCACGGTGATACCCTCGGGGGCAGTCACACCTGACTTCTGGCCCTGGCTCTGTCATTTTCTTCCTCTGTGTCTTAGGAAGTCTGGTTCATCTTGGCATCTAGTTTTCTTATTGGTGATGTGGGGATGGCAATGTCCAATTCCTGGACATCGGGTCCAGGCCAGGACTGGGAGACATCAATGAGGCCGTGCCTGTCTGTCTGCACCTTTGAAGACCTCACGGTTTACTGGAACTGGAGGTCCTGCCCAACACACCCCGCAGTGCATGCTGAGAGCCCTAAGAATGGTGCGGTGTGTGCAGCGTGCTAGGTGTGAGCAAGGATGTGACACCCCAGCAGGCAGGCTGCACATCCAAGGGGCTATAAACTCCAGATCTTGCAGGAGGATTTGGGGTTCACTATGAGAATCCCATGGACAGGGGAGCCTGGTGGGCTAAAGTCCATAGGGTCGCAAAGAGTCAGACACCACTGAAGTGACTTAGCACGCACAGGTGTCCCAAAGGGGTGAACATTCCAGGCAAAGGGCATGGAGGGAAGCAAAGGCATGCTATCTGACAGTGTCTCCGGGAGTTCGTACCTGTTCAGCTAACACTGGCGGCTATCACAGCCTCAGCATTCCAGGGCAGAGCACACAGAAATGTGTTTCTCACTCATGGAAAGCTCTGGCTGGGCATGCTGGATGGCACACCGCTTTCCTACAGGGACACAGGCTCCTTCCATCCTCTGTGCCTCCATCCCTAAAGCTTGGATCCTCACCCTCCGGCTGTGGATGGGGAAAGGGGCAGAGAAGGTACTGCTGCTGCTAAGTCACTTCAGCCGTGTCTGACTCTGTTCGACCCCACAGACGGCAGCCCACCAGGCCTCCCCGTCCCTGGGATTCTCCAGGCAAGAACACTGGAGTGGGTTGCCATTTCCTTCTCCAATGCATGAAAGTGAAAAGTGAAAGTGAAGTCGCTCAGTCGTGTCCGACTCTAGTGACCCCATGGACTGCAGCCTACCAGGCTCCTCCTTCCATGGGATTTTCTAGGCAAAAGTACTGGAGTAGGGTGCCATTGCCTTCTTTGAGAGAAGGTACGGCTGCCTCTTAACTGCCTTGGCCCTCAAGTGCGGGGCATCACTGTATTCACACCCCATTGGTCAGAACAGTCAGGTAGCCACACCCAGCTGCAAGGGCAGCTGGGAAATGTAGTCCCTGTCTGGGCAGCCAGTTCCCTATGATCAGTTCAATATCAGTTCAGTTGCTCAGTCATGTCCAACTCTTTGCAACCCCATGGACTACAGCATACCAAGCTTCCCTGTCCATCACCAACTCCTAGAGTTTACTCAAACTCATGTCCATTGAGTCGGTGATGCCATCCAACCATCTCATCCTCTGTCATCCCCTTCTCCTGCCTTCAGTCTTTCCCAGCATCAGGGTCTTTTCCAATGAGTCAGTTCTTTGCATCAGGTGACCCAAGTATTGGAGTTTCAGCTTCAGCATCAGTCCTTCCAATGAGTATTCAGGACTGATTTCCTTTAGGATTGACTGGTTGGATCTCCTTGCAGTCCAAGGGACTCTCAAGAGTCTTCTCCAACACCACAGTTCAAAAGCATCAATTCTTTGGCACTCAGCTTTCTTTATAATCCAACTCTCACATCCATACATGACTACTGGAAAAATCATAGCTTTGACTAGATGAACCTTTGTTGGAAAAGTAATGTCTCTGCCTTTTAATAAACTTTCTAGGTTGGTCATAACTTTTCTTCCAAGGAGCAAGCGTCTTTTAATTTCATGGCTGCAGTCACCATCTGCAGTGATTTTGGAGCACCAACCCCCTCCCCCCGCCAAAAATAAGGGAACACAAATGTTTGGTGGACAATCTGGCTCTGCCACAGGGTCTTCTCCTTCCCTTTTAGAAATGAGGAAATTGGGGGTGCAGGAGGGTTTAACCATTCATTCAAAGTCACACAGCAGGCTCAGAACCAGTCCCAGGAGGCAGTGCAAAGGAGGTAGGCATTCTTGCAGGGCTGGCACGTTGGACGTAGCCACGTGGCACTGCTTACTTCTGACGCACGCAGGATGGACAGTCACTGGCCACACTCCCGGCGTTTTGATCACGCAGCCCTGGATGTTTCCTGCCAGCACCCCTCCCCCATCGCCTTCCCCTCCCCCCAACCCCGCCTCCCCGCCCCCAGCTCTGACCGCCCCTCCTCTCCCACAGGTGCCCGTGCTGAAGCCCATGGACCTGATGGTGGAGGTGAGCCCGCGGAGGGTCTTCGCCAATGGCCACACCTACCACATCAACTCCATCTCAGTCAACAGCGACTGCGAGACGTACATGTCCGCGGACGACCTGCGCATCAACCTCTGGCACCTGGCCATCACCGACCGGAGCTTCAGTATCCTTTCCTGCCGCAGCCCCGCCGCCGACTCCATGGGCTGGGCGCACCCGGGTCAGGCATCAGTTGGCCTGTTGTAAGGGGCTGGCTCGGGGGGCTGCCGCGTTGTTCTGCCTCTTCAGGGGGGTGCCTCCTGGCTCACAATGTGAGCGAGGCCCAGGTTTGGAATCATGATGAGTTTATTTATGAAAACTTTAAAACTGAGGCTGCTGAGGGTTACCTTTGACCCTTCACCTCCTCCAGGGGTGACCCCCATCATCTGGGGGACTCACAGGGGACTGAGAAGGAGATGGAGACCTGGGTAGACCTCCACAGTGGTGGTGAGCTGAACCACCAGCCCATCAGGCCTTGCATGCTCAGAATAAAGTCCAGGAGAAAAGAGACTGGTTGTCCCTGAACTGTCCCACCAAGCTCCCAGCTGGCACCCCACAGGCTCTGATTGGGCCTCAGGGACACCCCTGAACCCATTACTGTTGGGGATGCAATGCTCTGCTTGGCCAGGCCCCTCCCTGGTGCTGGAGGGGTCAGCTCCTCCCCAGGACGGTGTCTGAATGTGGGAAGGGGTGGTCTCCTGAGAAAAAACAGGCACTGTTCCAGGAACTGGGGGCCCCTGAGATAGGTGGCTTGGACAGAAGGCCACTGCCATGCCTGACCTGCTTCCCAGCAGAAAAAGGTGAGGTGCCACACAGGAGCTCCAGGTCTGCAAATGGGGCAGGTGTGGGACTCACAGGACTGCAGCTGGCCATCCTCAGCTCTCTGCGCAGCACTCTACAGTTTACAAAGTGGCTTGTCATTCACAGCCTCACTTGGTGTTCATGGTGGACATAAAAGCTGCAAAGCACTGGCAGTGATATCATAGCCTATTTTATACATGAAGAAATGCATGCTCAGAAAGACACCCCCCCCCCATCCCCCAGCAGGGACAGAGTCCCTTGGCCTGGCCCAGTGCTGTTTGCCGTGCCCTCGGGCTGTGGTGTTGGGACAGTGACTCCCACCTCCTAGAGCCCGGATTTCCTTATCCTAGGACTAGGGTGGGGACGGTAACCTCTGCCCGATCCATCTTCCTGCGCTGTTGTAAGGACCGTGAATGCCAAGGCTCTTTAAAAATTACAAAGCCCTGCAGCTGTGTAAGGGGTTATGTTTCATTTCATTCATTTAACCATCAATTCCTCTTCTGTCCCAGGCCCCATGCTGAGGTCCAGGGACACAAGGGCGAATGGAAGAAACTCAGTTTCTTCCTCAAGGGCACCTCTGGAGGGACACAACGCTGACCTGGGTGGTATCAGAGATGCAAGCCTTGCTTGTAACTCAGGTCTGCACTCTCTTCCTGGGCTACCAGGGAGGACTGAGGAGTGGGCAGGGTTAGGATGCTTCCAGTGGCTTGAGGAGGCTGCTGAGGGTTCCAGGGTGGGTGAGGGATTGTGGGTGCGCATGATGAAACAGAAAAGTGGGAGGTCAGGACAGCTGCAGCAGGCCTGGTTGACGGTGTGAGTAGGGGACATCCTCCTGGGGACCACCGTCTCCAAACATTGGTCATTCGCAAACCCCTTTTGCAACTATGACTCTGTCTGTACACGGTGCATTATTTCATTTTCTTTTCTAATTTTTCTCATTTTTATTAATTTTCTTTAAATTAAGTGGCTTTAATTTTACCTAAATCAGTGCATTTGGAAAGGAACATTAATTTTTACTACCACAAATGGAAATAAAATGTATCAACACACATAAGTAGGAGGGAGTCATAGAGATAAATGCCATGAAAACAAAACAAGGGGAATAAAGTCCATCCTCCACCCTGTCTGGTAGATCTTTCCATGATGACGGAAAAGTTCTCTATTTGCATTTGTAGGATGGTAGCTGCAAGTCACGTGTGCCTGTGGAGTACCTAAAACGTGGCTAGGGTGACTGAGGAGCAGAATTTCTCATTTAATTTAGTTTGAAAGAATTCATGCTGCTGCTGCTGCTAAGTCACTTCAGTTGTGTCCAATCCTTCACAACCCCATGGACTGCAGCCTACCAGGCTCCTCTGTCCATGGGATTTTCCAGGCAAGAGTACTGGAGTGGGTTGCCATTGCCTTCTCACTTTGAGTTAAATAGTCACATGTGCAGACTTTATAAATGTGTGTTAGACGAGGCTGGTTCTTTCTGTCGGACCTGGGGATGAAGGAGGGATTCAGGTGTTAGAGATATGATTGCACAAATAGATACCTTCTCCCTCATTCAGTAAAAAGACTGGAAAGTAATTGAAAGCCTTGCTTGGTATCTGGATCTGTGTTCTGAAAACTGTCTACCTCCTAACTGCTGTCAGGTGATAAGAAGCTACTGATGTACCCTAAGGAGAGGAATGGGCTTCCCTGGTGGCTCAGATGGTAAAGAATCCACCTGCAATGCAGGAGACCTGGGTTTGATCCCTGGGTCAGAAAGATCCCCTGCAGAAGGGAATGGCAACCCACTGCAGTATTCTTGCCTGGGAAATCCCATGGATAGAGGACCTGGTGGGCTACAGTCCATGGGGTTGCAAAGAGTCAGACACAACTGAGTGACTGACTTTCACATCACTTTTCACTTCAAGCAGGGCATTAGTACTGGTCAGCTTGCAGAGGGGTCCCTCAGGCTGTGGATGTATGTTGTGGATGGACTGGATTCTAGCAGATAATTCTGGAATCCAGGTAACTGAGTAGACCAGGGAGACACGGACCTGGGTAGGGTAGAGTGCGGCCATGGGCAGGAAGCCGTGAGATAGATGGATAGTTAAAATGATATTTGTAGATATGGACCTGTATCAGAACTGTCTTTTAGACCACGGTGGCCACAGGACATTGGAACAGGTTAGTTGTTATTAAGAAAAGAGGACTGATCCATCCCAGGACTGCAGGCAAATCTGCCAGTCATTACTGTCAGCTTCGTGTGCCATATCCACTCAGTGGAGAGCATGCCATTCACTAGTATACTTATTGAGCCCCTACTGTGTGCTAGGCCCTGTGTTGTTGTTGTTCAGCCGCTCAGTCGTGTCTGGCTGTTTGCGACCCCATGAATCTGCAGCACACCAGGCTTCCCTGTCCTTCACCAGCTCCTGGAGTTTGCTCAAATTTATGTCCACTGAGTCAGTGATGCCATCCAACCATGTCATCCTCTTTTGTCCCCATCTCCTCCTGCCCTCAGTCTTTCCCAGCATCAGGGTCTTTTCCAATGACTTGGCTCTTCCCATCAGGTGGTCAAAGTATTGGAACTTTAGCTTCAGCATCAGTCCTTCCAGTGAATATTCAGGGTTGATTTCCTTTTGGATTGATGGTTTGATCTCCTTACAGTCCAAAGGACTCTCAAGAGTCTTCTCCAGCACCACAGTTTGAAAGCATCAATTCTTCAGCACTCAACCTTCTTTATGGTCCAACATCCATACATGACTACTGGAAAAACCGTAGCTTTGACTAGACGGACCGTTGTTGGCAAAGTGATGTCTCTGCTTTTTAATATGCTGTCTAGGTTTGTCATAGCTTTTCTTCCAAGAAGCAAGGGTCTTTTAATTTCCTGGCTGCAGTTGCCATCTGCTGTGATTATGGAGCCCCCAAAAATAAAGGTACAGGCTAGGCTCTGTTCCCATTGCTTAAATTAGAGAGATAAAGATCCATGTCCTCTTGGAATGGACATATAATTTAATGTTGATAAACCATTAATACAATAAACAAGCAAATATCCAGTACATGAGCAGGTGATAAGTGCTATGAGGAATGAGAGGGACCAGAGAGCATGGCCGTGTGAGTTTTTCTCCAGCCCCATTTTCTTTCATGTCTGCAGATGCCCAGGGGATGGAGAGGGAGCCAGGGTGGTGGGTTTGCAAAATGAGGATGCAGACATGGGGCTGATGGTATATGCAAGGGAGTAAAAATAGTGACTGGTCCCAGAATCTCAGCCAGCAGAGGAAGTGAGGGCTGGAGCATCAGTAGATTGGGGAGTCCCCATGGGCACCCAGAGAGGCTTCCTTGACTGCAGATCCTGCTATGTGACTCTGTTAGACCTGTGTATAGACCCTAATTTTGTGAAAATGAATTGTTAGTTGATCCAAATACACAAGTGTTTTGGCCCGTAGGGGAGTATGAGCATTATAGCATGCTGGTGATGCCAGGGCCGGGCTCACAGCAACCCTTGTCTGTAGGACCTAAATACCAATTAGGCAGACAGAAGGGGCTGAGTGGAATCTCCAGGGCATGTGGTGGCTGTGGAGACGTCCCTTGATTAGATCAGCTCATCAGGGACCCGGGTTGCATGAGGCACTCCCCATGGCCTGCTGCTGCTTTGCTACCAGAGTGACAAGACACAGGGACCCAGAGCAGAGAGGCCTGGCACCGTCCCATGGCGTCCAGCCTCCCCCTGGCAAGAAAGGTGTCAGAACTGTGGCTTGTAGGTGTGATGACGAGTCTGATAGTAGCTGGGTAATTAGAAAAGGCGTTTCATTTCCAACCTAGGAGGAGGCCAGAAAAGCTGATGTGACTCCACACTGAGCTGGGGAATTGCTCTGAATTTTGAAATACCTTTTGAGCGAGTACTTCCTGGCGGACTCGGGACCTGGGGGCTCACATTCCTTTAACTCTTACTCTTCAGTGTCTTGATTTGCTCTGGTGCTGCTGTTCAGTCCCCCAGGCCCCTGGGAGCTTTCTGCTGTGTTTCCATCTCCTTGTGTCCAAACAATAACACTTTCTGTGCACACGTGCTAAGGCACTTCAGTCACATCTGACTGTTTCTGACCCCATGGACTATACCCTGCCAGGCTCCTCTGTCCATGGGATTCTCCAAGCCAGAATACTGGAGGGGGTTGCTATATCCTCCTCCAGGGGATCTTCCTGACCTTGAGATCGAACCCACATCTCATGTCTCCTGCACTGGGAGTCTGGGTCATAACACTTTCTACTTGGGTAGAATTGATTTTCAGCAAAGGTTTTAAGAGAAAAGGAAATCTTTTTAATAAAGAAGAAAAAGTGGGCATTATTTTGACCAGTAAGAATAGTGATAGAGTGGATTCAGAGGACCTTTCCTCTTATAATTCTAGAATTGGCTGCTCTGAACAGAGGAGGGGAGACTGGTACTTCCTGAGCCTCCACCATGTGCCAGGCACAAACAGGTGCTGTGCCTTCGTCTGTCAGCAAGGCTCCAGCCTCCTTGCCCTCTTTCACCCACAACATGGAAAGAAACACCAAGCCCTTTCCATCCTCCCCCGATGGCTCTGGAATCCTGCCCTCCTGGCCAAGGCTCAGCTGAGGCTGCACCCTTCCTTCCTGGACCGTTGCTTGAATTCCACCTTGCCTGCTTTGCTCAGCAGTCAGCCCTCCACAGAAGCTGGGAGAATGGTTCATCACCACCTCTGGTCTGACCACATCAGTCCTCTTGGTAAAGCTCTCAGTGGCAAAGCCATCTCGTGGTAAAGCCATCAGCTTCTGGAGAATGTCCAAATCCCTCCACAGAGCGCTGCAGCTCTTGGTTACCCTCACCCGCCCTCCACCCCTCACTCACCTCCCCTGGTCTCGTGTATCAGGCTTCCCCACACCTGGGTCATTGGGTTTCCCCTCATGCTGGTGGATGAGGGCAGTGCTCAGCCTTCCCTGGATCATCCTTTCTCCTTCCAGTCACCTGGTTGGCTCCTGTTTGCCCACAAGCATCACTCACAGCCCCCTTTGCCCGGTCACTTCTCCTCTGTCCACTCTGGGCCCCTCTCGGGCTGCTCCGAGCCCCTCTGGGCCCACACTCCCGGGTCACACTGGGATTTTGTCATCTGTTAGTAGGAACATCTCGTCAGTTTTCTGATGAAACCGCTGTGATGAGGAACCCGGGCTGAGGCCTCTCTGTGTCCCCACACATAATGGAGGGCCTGGCACATGGTAGGGGCTTATGAATGGTTGCAGGTGGTGATTTTGGAGGAAGTTCCCAGTTTCCACAGTTCACAGGTCTTCGGATGTAGATGCCTCCTTGTAAGTCTGGGCTCCAGCATGAGGGCTCTGGGACCCCAGACACTAAAGAGAAGCAGCTGGGCTCTGGGGTCTGGCAGAATTGGGCTCAGATTCAATTTCAGTTATTGCAAAATGGGCCAATTTTCTTATCATGTGGATATTTGTAAGGAATAAAGGGATCATTCGCATAAAGGGGTCTGGCAGTTGGCTGGCATTAAAGCCCCCTTAGACCACTCCTTAGGCTCCTCAAATACTTAAGGCTGCTTTTCATAAAATCCCTGCATCTTCTGGAATAGTTGAAGCCCCTTTTCCCCAGTGCCATCACCACATCTGTTTAATCAACCTCTCATGTCCTTTAATACCAACATTTTGAGGCTCTGAGGCAGTGCTGGGTGATTTTTCTTGAGTCTGAAAATCTTAGAGGTAACAGATTGCGCAGGCCTGTGGACCCCAGCTTTATTTTTAGCACCCAGAGACTTGTATAGATGGTTCAATTGATTTTTCTCTCCCCTGAGCGATCTCTCATGGTGGAAGCTGGCACCACACCAAGCCACAGCCTGGAACAAATTTCTAATTCTCATGTATGGAGCAGGTGCTGAAGCTCGGCTGGATGGTGAAGCAAATCCAAATTCTTAGTCAGCACCCAGCCACCTGTGGGCTGGGCTTGTTCTCTGCACAGAGAGCCAGAGAGGAGACTGACCAAGGCTCCTCCCCATGCCGAAACCCTAAAACCTGGGGTTCAACCCTGCCTTCGACACTCCCTTGCCCAGTGACACCGCCTGTCACTCAGGCTTTCTGAGCCTCGCTTTTCTTTTCCATTTGATAGGGTGTGCCTCCTGTGCTGGGGGCTGTGATAGCAGAATGGCTGGTGAATATAGAGCCTGATGTGCTGTAGGCAGGATCCACATAGGCCCATGACCACTGTTAAGAACCTTACAGGCTGCCTCTCCTCACCCTGCCACAGAAAAGGAAAGTGGGGTGTGTCCACACAGAAATGCCCCGAGTCTGAATCCCCCAGGTTGGCTTTCCACCCAGAAAACACACTGTTAAACTGTTATCAGCACCACTGCTTTGGGGGCTCAGGTTTGTCAGTTTCCACGCCAGGGGATGGCGCGTGCACGCTGTCCATGGTGCTGACTCCATAGAAGCCAGTGCTGCCTCCCATCATCACCCTCACCACCCCACACACCACCTTCACCTCTTACTGAGGACTTTCTCTGTGCCAGGCAGTGCTCAATCACTGTGCACATATTCACCTACTTAATTCTCCCACGTCACTGTGGAGTAGGCATGATTAACATCCCCCTTTACAGGGGAGGTAATTGCCATGGACAGAGGAGCCTGGTGAGCTACAGTCCATGGGGTTGCAGAGTCAGACATGACTTAGCCACTGTACAAGAACAACTAAGCCACAGAAAAGTTAGGCAATCTACCCAGAGTCACCCAGCTGGCAAGTGGGTGGGATTCAGACTTGGGGCATCTGAACACAGAACTGTGCATGTCACCATCATGCCACAATGCTTCTCGGTCATGATATTAACAGTCCCCATGACAGCCATGTTATTGCACATTTTTCTTGCAGGCACTGAGCTGAATGCACTGCACTTGCTACCCTTAATCCTCATGGCAGCTCACGCAGGTAGTGCTGTCATTCCACTACGCAGCTGTGGAGATGAGTTCTGAGAAGTGAGCGCACTTGCCTGTGGCTCCTCCTGGCCCTGGTTACTCAGATTGCCTTTCCATTTCCATCCATGAAGTAGTTTCAGGCTCTCATTTTAGATCCTAAGGTGCTCTTCACACTGTTGCAAGACAGAGTGGGGATTAATTCATTACATGGGTGACCAGATGCATGGGCTTTGGCAGCTGTATGGTATTTCTAACATGTCCTCTGGGTGGTGGGACATACAACTCTATCGTGCTTCCTGTCCCTTCCTGAAAGGCCTCCATGGCATTTGTGTAACACACTCCTGATTAACCTCCACTTTGACTCCAGGCTAGAACCCTGCCACCCACCCCCTCTGTCTCCCTCTTAGGGCTCAAGCAACCTGCTCTCTCTCAACTCCTCACCCTTATACTTCCCCCTCACCTGGAACACTTCTGCCAGCCCGACCCTCTGCCTGGATAACTCCTACTTACACTCTGGCCTCAGCTGAATGCCTTTGCCTCAGAGGACCCTTCCCTGACTCTCCAGACCAGCTCAGGGCGTTGTTACAAATCTCATCACAGGTGCCCTTTATGTGTCTCCTGAAGCATCCATCATGGGGCTAGCATCTCATTTCACTGCTGAGCTAGGAGCCCTGAAAGGTCAAGACAGGATCTAGTTTGCCCCTTCTCGATGCCATGGAAGGGAGCCACCTAGGTGTGCATCCCAGCTGTGCCCACCGTGGGTTTCCCCTCCCAACCCTGAGTTGGATGCAAACCCAGGCATGTAATCCAGTGCAAACCCTCACTGTCCATCTAGGGTGCAACAAACATTATACCATTTGCAACCCGCTTAATTTCATGTCTGTTTCAGAAGAAGAGAACTCCACTGATTTTAACTATCTTTAATTGTTGCTCAAAGTACCAGCCATGTGCTAGGTCCTTATCTCCTTGATGAAGGAGATGTCATCTCCTTAAACTCTTCACTACAGCCATGCAAAGCAGATGGTATCCACTCATTCTACAGAGTTTTGCAAACAAGCAGGTCACAGAGAGGCTGAGAAGTTTTCCAGAGGTCACACAGCTGTTATTTAATGGGGTCTGGTCTGTCCAGCCCTGGTTTTTGTGACTCAGAAGTCAGAGCTTTCTTGCCTAAGCATTTGGGTATCACATAAGCTGGCCCATGGTAGAGCTGCGCAAACTACTCATCACAAAGAGAATATACTCCAGGGTTTCAGTGAGCTTGCGCAGTGAGCAGTTACTCAGAATGGCTCCTCTTTAATGGACGTGTGTGGCCCCAGCATTTTCTCAGAGTGAGATTGCTCCATCATAGTTCATAAGATTCTGAGCAGAGAAGAGAAGGAGGCTGTTATGGGCTGAATTTTGTCTCCCCCGCCAAAACAAAAAAAAAGCTGTATATTGAAGCTCTACCCCCCAGTGCCTCAGGATATGACTATATCTGGAAATGGGTCTTTAAAGAGGTGATTAAGGTAAAATGAGGTCACTAGGGTGGGTCCCAATCCAGTGTGACTGGTGTATTTGTAAGAGGAGGAGCCTGGCACACAGACATACCCAGAGGGGATGATCACATGAGGACACAGGGAGAAGATCTGCAAGCCCAGGACAGAGGCCTCAGAAGGAACCAACCCTGCCAACACCTTAATCTTGGACTTCCAGCCTCCACACCATGAGAATAATTTTCTATTGTTTAAGTCACCCAATTGTGCCATTTCACTATGGCGACCCAAGCAAACTGATAAAGAGACACAGGTCACCAGAAACCTCCTATAGAATCTTGCTCGGTTAGTGGAGTGCCCATACCTCATTCTTGTAGCCAGGTCATCTTTTGGAGAAAATTTGCTGAAAAAAAGCAGCTTTGCTGGCCATGCCCCAGTGAAACTGCCTCCACATGCAGGAGGCCTTCCAGGCCCCTCCATACCAGCGTCCTTGGGGAGCGTGTGTGGGAGGTCTTTTGTTGTGTGACCTTTGGCAGAGCTGCCTCCATCCTTACTCTTGCTTGGTCACCATGGTAACAGCTTCCCCTTCCTAAGAGCGTGCTCCTACGAGGACATCTGGCTAAACCATGCTTTGCTGTGTTCAGTCAGTGGAGCCCAAAGCTGCATCCTTCTCGTCATGGAGCCCTTGCCCACTCTCAACATCCAGCTTGCCCAGGACAGAGCCAGTCCAGCAAGCCCCAACAGCAGGGTCTTTGGGAGTATTGGCCCCATGGCAGAACTCCATGGTAAGTGGAGGTACAATCACTCTGGAACAGAACGGACAGTGGGAGCAACAGTTAAGAAGGCTGGACGTTAGGAAGCCAAGGTTCATCCTTGCTCTGCTTCTGCCTCTGGCCCTGGGCCAGTCACCTCCCTGCCCTTGCTTCCCTCTCCTCCTTCATGGGATTGGAGGGTGGGTGGTCCCTTTCTGCAGGAATGCCCAGGTGCCAGGCCTGCAGGGGGCTGCCCTCACCAACTCTCCAAGTGTCTGATAGTGTCTCCAGGCTTAGTTACTTGCTGTATCTTCAGAGTCACTTGTCACAGCATAGCCACTCAAGCCCGTCACGACATTAGTTGATACTTGTGTGATTCCTGGGTGTCCGTGGAGTGCTTTCCATACCTGTTTCTCATTGGAGCTCCTCCCTGAAACGAACCCATGACATTTATTCATTTCACGTGCCGGACTCATTTTATGGTGAGCGGAGATCTGCCCGGGGAATGAGTGACAGAGCTTGTGCCTGTGATCCTGGGACGGGGAAGGGAGACCGAGGTTGAGAGAGCTGCAGCTCAGAGAAGCGAGGGCCACAGAAGTGCAGCCACCTTCTCTCCGATGTTTCAGGACCCTCCAAGTGAGATCCCACACAGTGGTGTGGCTTCAGACCAATGATCGGCCAAGGTGCCAGGTGCCTGTGTCCAGCCGCGGGTTTCAGGACATCAGAAGATGCCCTTGGCAGCAGGAGATGAAGGCGTTTCTATAAAAATCCCCTCAAACTTGATGACTCTGCAGAAGACCCACCTGAATTACATTCCTGTGTCCTTGGCAAGAAGAACCACAGACTTCACTCTGGGATGGAATAAACCCTTGTTTCTGAGCTTTACTGACCTCCAGGCATTTTACAGACTGGCAGTAAAGAGAGGCTTCTGTTACCACAGCAAGATTGCAACTCCTCTTCTAAACCCCAGGGTCAGCAAAGAGTAGCCCAGCAAGGAGAGGTGGGGGCAAGAATTTTATAAAGCTTGATGGGAACACTGCCACGCCCATTCATTTACATATTATCTGTGGCTGTTTTTGCATCACAGAAGCAGAGTTGGGTAGCAAAAGATCTTGTGGCCTGCTGAGCCTGAAATATTTCCTTTCTGGCCCTTTACAGAAATTGTCTGCTGACTGTGGTGTGGAGGGTTGACTTGTGCTTGTTCACACAAGCACCAAAGGAAAAGGGGCTGGAGCCAGGCAGCTGCTAGCAGCAGTACCAACTTCCCAGGCCCCCTCCTGCCCACCCGCCCACACTCCCACGGCTGGGCCTTTCCTCTTCTGCTCCTGGAGCCTCCGCCCACACTGGTCCAGAGAAGCTGTGTGACTGGCCCAAGGGAGTCTCCACATGGATTAAAGGCAGATTTGAGCGTGGAATCCAGGCTCCCTAGCAGCCAGTTCCACACTTGCCTGCAGTGTTAGGGCATGTTCCTTCTTAGTAGTTCACTTACAAACCACCTTCTCCACAACAGGCCCTGTCCTCAGCACGTCATCACATGCATCATCTTAATTATAGGAGGCGGACTGAGGATTTACAAGGAGAGACAATGATTTATCATAAGAAACCTTGTAACTGAATAATTGGCTTCCGTGGTGGCTCAGTGGTAAAGAATCCACCTGCCAATGCAGGAGATGCGGGTTCAATCCCTGAGTCAGGAAGATCCCCTGGAGTAGGAAATGGCAACCCACTCCAGTATTCTCGCCTGGAAAATTCCATGCACAGAGGAGCCTGGCAGACTACAGTCCATGGGACCACAGAGAGTCAGACATGACTGAATGACTAAGCACACACACTACCCTAGGAGGTAAGGTGTGGTGCTGATGGTTTTCCTGGTGGTTTAGTCAATAAAGAATCTGCCTGCAATGCAGGAGAAGGGTCAATCCCTAGGTCGGGAAGATCCCCTGAAGAAGGAAATGGCAACCCACTCCAGTCTCCTTGCCTGGGGAATCTCATGGACAGAAGACAGGGGTAAGGTATGCCATTGTCATTTTGAACTTGGGGAAACTGAAGCACAGAGAGGTCTAGAAACTTGCACACACAGCTAGCAAGCAGAGAGAGCCTGGATTCAGCCCCAGGTTGTCAGGTTGTTCTCACCCCATTCCTCTGTCTCCCAAGTCACAGCATATTGCATATTGTAGATTCTGGAGCTCAATTCTGTTGCTGTCCCTAGCTGGCCGCCCTCTGCCTAGCCCCGAGCAAGCGGCTTCTCCTTGCTGAGCCCCTGTTAACTCATCTACAGGAGGGAGCATCTCACCCACAGGTGGAGAGGATACAACAGACACAGATGTGATGCCATCTGCTCGGAGCCAGGCCATAGGGCATCTCAGGTGGGCATGGGTACCAAGTTGGTATAAGCTGAAGTCAGGGGTATAAATGATTTTGCGTGCACTTGGATGAGTAAAAATGGTCAGCCGATGTTTGCAGCCTAATAAGAAGGCCTTCTCTGGCAGGTGGGGGCAGGAGGAGAAGGACACCTATGGAGCAGGGCAGTGACGGGGGGAACCCAACCCCATTTTAGGAGGTTCACTCTGGCTGAGGTTGGGGGGCTGATCAGGGGCAGGGAGCCCCCCTGAGGCAGAGGCAGCCTGGGCTGAGGGCCAGAACAGAGGGACCTCCAAATGGAGGAGCCAGGACATGGAGGCAGGCTGGAGGTGATTAAGGAAGGAGTGCAGCAGGGGATTCCAAAGCTGCCCTGATTCCTGGATCAGCATTTCAGGGCTGGAGCTGCTACAATAGGGACCTGCAGGGAAAGAAGCAGTCTGGAATGGATGTCGAGGAAGATGTCTATGATCCCAGCATGAAGCCCAGCTTTATTTCCCAGCTTCCAGGAAGCAACCTGGGTGTCTGAGTTTCCTATAGATGGCATAACTTTTCACATACCATTTGGTTCAAAACATAAAAATCTATTGGCTCACAGTTCCAGAGGTCTGAAGTTTGCAAAATTAAGGTGTTGTCAGGGCTGTGTTCCTCTGAGGGCTCCTGGGGAGTGTCCTTCCAGGCTTCTCCCAGCTCCTGTAGCCCCAGGCATCGCTCCTGCGTCTGCCTCTGAGATGGCCTTCTCCTCTGGGTGTGTCTGCTTCTCCTTCTGTGCCTCTTATAAGGAACTTGTGATCAGATTTAGGGCCCACCCAGGTAATCTAGGAAGATCCCCCACCCCGCATTTTGAGATCCTGAACTTGATCATGTGTACAAAACCCCTTTTTCCAAATAAGTTCACATTCACAATCTCTGGGGGTTAGGACATGGATATGTATTGGTGGGGAGGGGAACCATTCAACTTCCTGCACTGGAGAAAATTACCTTGCACTCAGCCAAAGGGTGGGGACCAGAACTAGTCTACCTTCTGCCCTTATCCTCTCTGCATGACCTGCTCCTCTCTCCACCTACCTGTGTCTGACAAACTTCCCTTGTAGGGAAAAATCATTCTTAGCTGCCAAAGTGTGATTGAAAGTGAAACAAAAGCCATCAGACACTTGGAGTACAATTAAATGGAAAAACAGAACATGAATAATTCATCCAGCTTTGCCAGGGGGAGGGGGCTCGTAAATGAGTCTAATTATACATCTTCCCAAGAGAGGTCAGTCCTGCCATGGAAGAAGCTCTGCCTACACCTGGGATTCTTGCAGCTGATTCCAAAATGGGCCTGGGGGCAGCACCTTGGGGGTTAATCCTCAAAAAGAAATGGTGTTCCAGGGTCATACTCAACCCCTCATTTTGCAAATAGGGGAAAACAAGGTTTACGGATGGAAATGATTATTGCATATGGAACTGAACATTCTAGAGAGAGCCAAGACCCCAGACACCTGGTCCAAGACCCCCAACTTCCAACCCAACACTGGTCTTGCCAATGTCAAGGCCACCGTGTATGGTCAAGTGTCTCAAAGTCCACAGGCATGGGGCCACTCGGGTGGGAGTCCCAAAGGAGTGTTTGGGGTGTCTGTTTGGGACGTTAATTACTGAGCTATAGAGGCCTCCCCAGGGCTTCCCAGGTGGCACAGTGGTAAAGGATCCACGTTCAGTGCAGGAGACAAAAGAGATGCAGGTTCAATCCCTGGGTTGGGAAGATCCCCTGGAGGAGGAAAATGGCAAACCTCTCCAGTATTCCTGCCTGGAGAATCCCATGGACAGAGGAGCCTGGTGGGCTACAGTCCACGGGGTCACAGAGTCAGACACGACTGAGTGACTAAGTATACACACAGAGGCTTCTCCTCACCTACTTCCCTAGTCAGGAGTCCATCTCCAGGTGCCTGCTCAGTGATGTGACCACACAGATTTAGCAGGGACAGACCTACTCAATCATTCGCCCCTCACACACCCAATGGCCAGCAAGGAGCTGGACACCCACAGGGAGAGCCTTGTCCTCGAGCAGAGCCAGAGGTGGTGGAGAAGCCGTCCTGAGACCAGGTGATGGTGGACCCAACTGGATGGCCATGTCCTGAAGGACACTGTGCTGTCCGAGGTGGCGGGGGTGGGTGTGGCCCCTAGGATTCAGAAGCACAGGTTGGCCGTGACCGTGTTCTTGTCTTCCTCCACCAGCATCATGTGGAAATGGGTCCTGTGCTTCACATCATCTTTCCCTGGCACCCACTGCATCCAGGCCTTTGTTTGAAACAACAAGCGATTCCCAGAATGACGCATGAGTCATAAGAGCCGTGCTTCAGGACTGTTGGTGGGACCCAGGCATCAGGGACTCCACCTCTTCAGCCCACAGGGCCCGGGTCCATGTGGGTTCCCCCTCAGTCAGCTCTAGGTAGCACTGGTTCAGGCATATTCACTGTAGAGCCTGCAGACCCGATCAAGCCCTGTGGACTCAAGCCATCATGGCCTTGATCAAAGTTCTAGTGAGTGTCCTCAGGAGGCTGGCCAAAGCTGAACATGGTTGTCATGAGGCTGTCAGAGGGCTGTTAGAGAGGTGGGTCATGGGAAACAGAAAGCAGGGAGCAGGGACTCTGTGATCAGGCGAAAGGCCACACTCCTTTGCTTGGTCTTGGCCCCTGTGTGAGTCTGGGGCCAGGATCTGGCAACCTGGGAGAGGAGACTTCAACATACTACACTGCCTTCCCTCTGGCCACCAGCGTCCACAGCCTCCCAGGCTAGAAAGTGGTTCATAAACTTTCTCCATGAGCCAGAGACTTCAGACATCATATTTCTGCTCCTTCTCTGTCAAGCTCAGTTCTAGAACATCTAGGACATCTGGAAAGGAGAGCAAATTTGGATGCTGATTCAATCAAGGGGGTCAGGTGACCCTGAAGTAACAATCAGAAAGTCTCAGAAATGACAGCAGCCCCCTCATGCTACAAGCCCACCGCAGGTGACCTGAGGCTCACAGCACAGCACGTGCTGGCTCTCGGAGCTTCGGCCTGGAAGTGATATGTGTCACTTGTCACTTCTGTCCTCCATTCGTTGACGAAAGCAACAAGTCATGATGACCTGAGTCCCCTCGGGTGGGGGGACAGCTCTCCCTGGGATGCTCAGAGGACCACCTGCAAGGCAAGCATCCTCAATTCCCGAGGAGGGTGTAACCCTGGGAAACACGGTGAAACCCGTGTCCCTTGACAACTGACACAACCAGGACTCCAACGCAGCCTGCGTGCCCTGAGGACTGCATTTGTTTCTCCCAGCCCCTCTCTGGCTTTCTGTCCCCAGTCCTGCGGGAGAATCTGCTCCCTGTTCACAGAACATCTGACGGGTGCTGTACTGATGTGCATGACATTTCGTCAACAACAGCACTTTTTCTCCAGACACCACTTGAAGTTCAGTAGGGAATTAAAGCGGTCGGGAGGAGGCACAGTCCGGTGGAAAGTCGTCAGTGGGTGCTCAGACCCGTTAGGACAGGGCTGCAGGTTGATGGAATTCGCATCCTATATGTCTTGGCTCTTTTTCTCTGTGAAACTTTAGTCTCACTTTTTCATGATTTAACCTCTGCTTCTTATTGAACCAGAAACCACAGTTTCCTGGGAAACCAATCCAGGCACTGACAGCATGCCTCCTTTTTTCCCTCTGTTTTGATGTGATTCTAAGTTTCTGGTTAATGGTGTGCTTCTAGCAGGCAAGATTTGAGCGTTTGCACAGAGACCCTCCTTGGTGCCTCTGATTGCAACAGATTCAACCATATTTTCTGATGTTTTATAAACTCTGTTTACAGAAGTCAGAAAATACCTTTCTTACTCAGAGAGGAAGCAGTCTGGGGCAGGTGGAAGAGGCAGGGCTGACAGCAGATGAATCTCAGAGTTTCAGTTGGTATTTTCCAGATAATAAAAATAATAAGAGCAACTGACAATGTGTCAGGCAGTTGTCAAGGGCTTTGCCTCTTCTCATCTTCACAGCAAATCTATGATGTTAGAACTGTTAGCCCATTTTACAGATGAGGAAACTGAGGCATCGGGAGCTGAGAAACTCACCCAGGATCACGCAGCCAGGAGGCGGCAGAGTTGGAATTCTCTGAATCCAGAGCCCACATGTAAAGAAGAGGGAGGAGGCAGCTTTTCAGAGGGCTTTTCAGAAGGGGCTGCAGAGCTCCCACAGGGCTGGGGAGAACAGAGATCAAGAGTTTCACTGTCCGAGAGGAAAGTGCCTTTGGGGCACAGTGACTAATAGATCTGAAGCAGGAAAGATAGAAAGAGGCCTGGGTATGCTAGGCCTTGGATGATACACCCAGGGGTTCCAATTTGCTGTCGTAGGCAATGGGGGATGGACAGGAATCCAGCCTCACCACTTACTGCTGAGTCACCATGGACTGGTTGTTTACCCTCTCTGGGCTCCAGAAGTATCAGCCAAGGATTCTTCCTTTCCAAGCAACAAAATTCTTGGCCCTAAATAGAAAATGCTAGTTTCACTTCCTTACAGCCCTTCACAGGGAAGCAGGGCCAGGCTATCTCCCTGTGAGCCAAACAAAGGCACCCTAGCCCAAGAGTCAGGCGGAGGGGGCCACACAGGGCTCCCTGAGGCAGGCCATTGTGTATGCCTATAATAACAAAGCTATGACCAACCTAGACAGCATATTAAAAAGCAGAGACATTACTTCTGACAAAGGTCCGTATAGTCAAAGCTATGGTTTTCCAGTAGTCATGTATGAATGTGAGAGTTGGACCATAAAAAGGCTGACTGCAGAAGAACTGATGCTTTTGAACTGTGGTGTTGGAGACGACTCTTGAGAGTCCCTTGGCCTGCAAGGAAATCCAACCAGTCAATCCTAAAGGAAATCAGTCCTAAATATTCATTGGAAAGACTCATGCTGAAACTTAAGCTCCAATATTTTGACTACCTGGTGCGAAGAGCTGACTGGAAAAGACCCTGGATGCTGGGAAAGACTGAAGGCAGGAGGAGAAGGGGACGACAGAGGAAGAGATGGTTGGATGGCATCACTGACTCAATGGACATGAGTTTGAGCAAGCTCCAGGAGATGCTGAACGACAGGGAAGCCTGGCATGCTGCAGTCCAGGGGTCGCAAAGAGTTGGACACGACTGAGCAACTGAACAACAAAACAGAGAATGTATTTATTGGCTCACATATTTAACCATCCAGGGGTCAAGGCTTCAGGTGGATCCTGATCTAGGATTCTAAAGACACTGCAGATCTCTCTTTCCATCCACTCTGTCTTTGGGGCTGTCTGCTCCACCCCCAGGCTCGGTTTCCCCTTGTCGCGGCAGCAGACACAATTACTTCCTCGCCACACCACCCAGCCCTGCAGAGATGACAGAGCTGCATCCAGCATTCCCAGTATTCGAGTCTGGAGTCCTCTACTGGCACATCTGGTGCCTTATGCTCATCCTTCATGGTGATGTGAGTGGGAATGGAAGACGCAGGTCAGAGCTAAAAATCCAGAAGGGCAGAGAACCTCCTCCCCAGAGCAGAGTCTTGATGCTGTGGGCTCAAGGGCCTGGGTCTGGGAGCTGTGGAGGGGAGCCAACTCATAACCCATCCACTCAGATCAGACACAATGCACAGAGTGATGGGAGAGAACTGCAGTTCTCCACCTATTGTGTCCATGGTCCTGAACTCAGTAAAGGCTCCTGGCCTTCTGGATTGGCAACTGAAAGAGGAGGGGCAGAGGGGAAACGCCTCAGGGGTTGCCCTGTGTGGGGGCTGGACAGCTGATGGGCATCAGCTGGCGAGAGAGTACCAGTCAGGAAGGAGGCAGAGGTCCCGCCTTATGGGGACAGTGGGTGGGCACCCACAAGGGGTGTTGGACAGGCAGGTCTGCAGCCTGGGGACTCTGGGGTCAGCTATTTGTCCAGGAGTCTTGGTAATGGGGAGACAGCTCAGACTCGGGGTAAGCGGATGTGCCCAGGGGAGGTGTCTCGGTTACCCGAGGGTCTCCGAGCAGGGGAAGGCAGAGCTGCGAGGACACCCTCCCTTTGCCACCCCTTCCTTGACCCGGCTGCCCAGACATCGTGGACATCAAACCAGCTAACATGGAGGACCTCACGGAGGTGATCACCGCGTCCGAGTTCCACCCGCATCACTGCAACCTCTTCGTCTACAGCAGCAGCAAGGGCTCCCTGCGCCTCTGTGACATGCGTGCGGCCGCCCTGTGTGACAAGCACTCCAAATGTAAGTGCGCATGCACGCCAGCGCCCCATCAGCCATTGATGTGGGCGGGGCCTCCTGGGTGTGGGTGGGCGGGGCATGGAGGTGTTCTGAATGGGCTGGCGGTGGGGGTGGCGGGGGAGTGGGGTGGACTCAGTGCTTCTTTAGCGCTGTTGGCAGGGGACACCAGGTCCTGCCACCCACTGCCCCACACCCCGAGTCCCAGCAGAGATGAGGACCAGGGAGTGAGCTGGGCACTGGAAGCCAAAGAGGGACCACACCCAACTGTCACCTCCTCCAGGAAGCCTTCCTTGATCCCCATATTGGGCCAGGTCCCTCTTCTGTACCTCCCAGAACCCCCAAAGCTTTCTGCTCACGACTACACACCACGCAGAACTTTCTGTGCTGTTCCACCTCCCCCAGCAGGCTGGGTCACCTCATACTGGAACCCCCCAGAGAGCAGCCTTGGGGTTGCCACAGAGGTGTCAGAGGATTCAGGGATGGACGAGGTCCAAGGGAACTTCATATGATAACCAACCACCACAGAATAGCTCACACTGGACGCTGAGCCAGGTGCCCAGCCACGCTGTCTACTGGCATTAGCTCATGTCCTTGTCACATGAGCTGTCCCGGAGCCCTGCACAGAAGGTGAAACGGGCTCCAGAGATGGGGCCAAGGTCACTCACACTGAAAAACTGGCAGGGTGGGACTTGAACCTGGGGCCCTGAGATACCCTGACTGGTGCGCCTCACCCCAGGTCTGGGCTGCTTGGTGCTGGATTGATCTGGCGGCTGTCCACCATCGCGGTGCTCCCCAGAGGCACCGAAGGCAGAGGGTCAGCCCACGACGTCCTCCCTGGATGACCTTGCAGGAGCAGCAGGCGGGGCGGAAGCAGACGTGGCCTCAGTCGAGAGGGCAGGGAATCTAGTTCATCTCTGTATCCATCCCAGTGCCTCCAGCAGGATCTGGAAATGTTGAATGAATGAACAAACAAACAATGAATGAGTGGTGACCAGTTGGCCACTGGAGGGCTTTATCAGTGTCTCGGTTAAGGAGGCAGAGGGCTGTTGGGAGGGACAGGGTTGCTGTCTTCCCCTGGGGGCCTGGTTTCCCCGGGCAGCCAGAGAGGACGGTGCTGCCCCAGCTCCCAGGGACTCAGACTCAGGACTCTCTGTAGCCGCCAGCTCCTCCTCCCTCCTTGGCCAAGTTCTGTCCCCTCATCTCACCCCGTCACCCTTCTCCGGGTTCATCCACACTGCACACACTCTCCCAGCCTTCCTTACATTCACAGCTGGGCGGGATGTCCACTATCTGGGTCTGTACTTAGTACTGGAGCCACTGACCCCCATCCACAAGCCCCAGGGCTCCTCCAGCAGAGCTCATGCGTGGTCCTGGGAAAGCCCCCTCCCTGGGCACCAAGGCTTCTGAGGGCTGAGCTGTTGGCACTCAGGGTGGGGAGGGCAGATCTCCCTCTCTGGATGGAGCCGGGGCCACCAGGACACTCATGTGTCACACGGTGAGCTGCCATGCTCTAGACACTGTCCCTGGGGTGCAGCAGGAACCAATGGACCGACAGTAAACTCCTAACTAGGCGATATGATGCTGAGAGGTGGTGAGTGGTATAAACAGCCGCCAGAAAAGCAGAGTGCAGGGAGGGTCATGTCAGCTGCACTGCTAGAGGCAGTTGCAGTGGAACAGTATGAGGCGCTGAGGGGGTACACCATGCAGAATCTTCTAGAAGGACACAGCAGGGGCAAAGGCTTTGAGATGGGAAGGCACCTGTGTGGCCAGATGATGCCGTCTGTATAATAGAATACTATTCAGACATTTAAAAAACTGACTTAGGAGGGGTATAATAACATGGGGAAGTGATTGTGTTGGAAGATTCTATGGGGGCGAAAAGCAGGATAATGACTACTTCAGCAAAAGAATGGAAACAGAAAATCATGGAAAGAAATACGCCCAGAAATTGTTTCTAAATGTGGGTTCAGGAATTTAGGGAGAATGGGGATGGTTTTGTGCTCCCCACGCTGCTTGAATGATGGTCTCTGTGGGCTGGACGTGGGAGTCAGAGACCGTCTTGGCTTCTGGAACTGTATCAGCTGGTTCCCTGGGATCTGAACAAGCAGCCGCCCACCAGGACAGCCATCACTCATCCGTTTCCTGAGCCTAGGCACACACACAGAGATTCTGGGCGCGTCATTGTCACACGCCTGGCGGTGTAGATTTGCATGTGACTCAGCCCGCAAAGTCAAGTGCAAGAGCTATAACTTTATTTCAGTGACTCAGCTCCATTGAATTTCTTACACCCTCTCCAGGGGCTGCAGTGAGCATTCATTAGGGCCGCGGAGGATTCTGCATCTTCAGCAGGTTCTGGAAGGCTTTGACAGGGCCAAGGTATGACGGGAGGGACATGGCACCTCCTGATCCCCAGGGGCTTTTTCAGTGCCTGGTGACACTGAGGGCAGGAAATTTCCCTGCTGAGGACATTTTTGCATGGATGCAAAAATTCTGCTTTAGGCATAAATGATCAGAGATGAAGTTGGCCTTTAATTTTCTTTGCCTGCAATCTTTGTCCAGTTTTATTAAGAGGATTGTTCTCTTGTAAAATGAGCTGGCCTCTTTCTCTCTTTTTTTCCCCTAGAACAGTTAGTATAATATATCTGCTCCTTGAAGTCTTAGTAAAACTCACATGTAGATCCTTTTTGATTATTGGTTTATATGGGTTTTCTAAAGGAATTAATTTTGTATTAAAATGCATTTTTCTAGAATTTTCTTTTCACTCTCAAACTCAATATTCTGCACAGAAAGTTTCTCATTAATGCCAGTGACAGGATTGTTCACCAGGCTCTGCAAAATACTTTGCATCTTCTGTTTTCCTCTCTTCATCTCATTTGCCACAAGTCGTGAGTAGAGGAAATACCTGCCCTACTGTCTGCATTCTCCAGATGGCGTTTGTTCTTAGTTCTCCTGAGAAATTAAGCAAGCAGACGATTGCCAATTAGGCTGTTATTTTTAATCAGAACAAATGGCTGTTATTAGAGCCAGATCTTGTTTTAAAGAGACTTGGAGGCTAGGATCTGGTCTTTTCATCTCACTTCTACCCATTTAGTTACTACTCAGAACTCAGGGGATGGCTGATAGTGACATCCCAGAGATGAATGGTCCAGGCACCATTTTCCCAATGGGTAAGACTGTGATTTTCTGTTCACTGAAGGAAGGGCATCCCAGATCACAAGTGGATCACGTGTTGACTTCTATCATTGGGCAGATGAGGAAACCGAGGCTCAGAGAAACAGTGGCTTCCCCAGGCCCCTCCCCATCATCAGGGGCAGAGCCAAGGGGCACAGGCTGCTGCCCAACCCACAGATTCCTGTCCTTCTCCAAAGCAGTAGAAAGCTGAGTCTTTTGTCTGCTAGTCGTAATGACAGCGTAACCATGGAAACGACTGTGCTTGAATCCTCAAAATAGACAGACACTTCTGCTTTTCACAGCACAGAGTCTGCCAAAAGCAAGGGCCGTGCCAAGAGACATGAAGATTCCCTAGAATAGGTGGTAATGACAGTCGCTCCCCCTGGTGGGCCCCCTACTCCATGCCAGCCCCGTGCTGGGCGAAGCAGAAACCACAGGTGACGTTGGTCCAGGGCTTGCTACACACCAGGTGCTGCTCAAAGTTTACATCTCATTAAGTCCTGAGAGCTGTGCCATGATGCAAGTCCTCGATTATTCATTTTGTAGATGAGGAAACCGAGTGTATTGTTTTCCCGTGGCTGCTGTAACGAATTGCCATGAACTCAGTGGCTTAAAACAACATGAATATATTCTTTGACAGTTCTAGAGGGCAGAGGTCCAAAATTCAGTGTTGTCAGGCCTGCATTCCTTCCGGAGGCTTCAGGGGAGAATCGGTCTCTATCTTTTCCAGCTTCTAGAGGTCACCTGTGGTCCTTGGCTTGTGGCCTCTTCTGTCTTCAAAGTGCATCACTCCAACCCCCACTTCCATGCTGTTGTCTCTTCTTCTGCCTTTGACTGTCCTCCTTTCCTCATGATTACCAGTGGGCCAGCCCACCCGAGAGAGTCCAGGATAATCTCTGCAGCTTGAGATCCTAAACTTGCATATGCAAAGCCTTCTGTCATGTTAGGTAACACACGCACAGGTCCCAGGGATGAGGATGTGGCCATCTTTGGGGGCTGTTATTGTTTATCACACAGAGGCCCAGAGAGGTTAAGACATCCCTCTAAGGTCACACAGCTAAGCAGAGCCTATTAAAGGCTCCAGAAGTCTCATGCCTATCAGCCTGTGCTCTTTCTCACTTACTCTTTACAGAAACCTTGAGAACAAAGAATGCTCATGGGAGTTAGGGGTGAACCAGGTTCATTTATAGGGGCTGGATGGGGTAGATTCTCAGAGCTCACCCCTGCTAATGGATCTGGGGTGGGAAGACCAGACCCAGCTCTCTCTCTGCTGGGGAGGCTCCTGATGTCTGGGGGTGAGTCAGGGCAGAGCCCCCAACCGAGGGCACAGCCAGTGCAAAGGCCCTGCAGCTGGCTCCTGAGGCCCATGCGGCAGGAGCAGAGTCAGGGAAGGTGAGGGGTGAGGTCAGAAGTGCATGGAGATAGGAGGACCCACGTGAAGAGGGCTTTACAGACCTTGGTGGGGTGCTCTGGGTTTACTCTGAAAGCACAGAAACCACGGGGTGCTTTGGCCTGGCTGTGTTTTAACAGGATCCATGGCCACCCCCTTGCTAATCCTGGAGCCCAAGGTGGGACTCGCCTGGACACACATGTTCATCTTTCAAGTGGATGTTCTCATAATGTCAGAGCAGAGGAGGGACCCGTTGCTAGGGCAGCCAGGAGCATGGACCAGGCAGGACCCATCTGTTCCTTCAGGCTGGTCTCCTCCTCGGCTCTCCACCTCCTCAGCCCCGTAGCCCCACCTCTGTCCGTCCATGTTTCTTTCTAGGGTCTCACTGCCCTGCACCATTGTCCCTGAGCATGGGGCTCAAGCCAGGGCCATTCTTCCATCAGCCCTGAACCTCCCTTCCTCCAGTCCCACTTGGTCAGTTCTGCCTGCTCAGTTAACCCCCCACCTCCCCATCCATGCCCAGAGAAGACCATCTACAGGCTGACAAGAGCTCACAGCCCCACGGGGTAACCAGGTTATCCTCATTGATGCCATACAAGAGGGCACCCCTGGGCTGTGCAGACAACAAGGGGGAGCATTTGATTTCTTTGGCAAACAGCTGGACAAGCTGCACAGAGAACAGGATATTTGAGTTGGGGTTCTGAAGGATGTATAGGAGTTGGTAGGAAAGACAGGAAAGAAAAAAGGAGCAAAAACAATGGGAAAAACAACTCTTTTATTGAGCAGCTACTCAAGCGCCTCACTGGGCCAGGTGCTTCCAGGTGTTACCTCTGGAGGTCTCTCCATGCTTGCCCCTCAGGTGAGGAAACTTGGGCTCAGAGAGGTTAAGGGGCTTGCCTGAAGTCACACAGAGCTTGGCTCCGCTCTGCTGCCTGGTATATGGCAGGGCAAGGGCTAGGATAAGGCGAGTGAGATGCCTTAGTCGTGCCATGGAAGGAGACATTCATTTAAGGCGACCCCAAGAGTGAGCTGTTCAACGTGGCGCCTGCCCTCGGGGTCTGCTTGCCTCACCCTATTCGAGGCCCTGGGACCCTGGTGGGAAAGGGGGTCGGCATGTGGCTGCAGGAGGGGAATTTGGGTTTATGAGGCTGGAGCAGCAGGGCCCAGTTAGGAAGGAGCTTTGTCGGCTACATGTGGGAGCTTGAACCCTGGACCTGTGGGCACTGGGAGCCACGGAGGGCTTTAAGCAGAAGAAGGACACATCGGAGTTGTGCATGAGGCGGGCCCCACCTCAGGTTTCACTTCCCTTTTCTTGCCTCCCAGGTGCTTCAGAACCTCCCCAGGGTCCCTTTCTTCACTCAGGCAAGCGTGACAGGGAGGGGGCTCCTCAGCCCTCTCCAGTGTGTGACAGCGGCAACACCCAGAGGGGAGGGCGTGGTTGTCAGGGAGCCAGCTAGGGCCACAGGAGCCTTCATTATGCAACATTAGTTTTTAAAAAAAGATGAGACATGGGTGTCTGCTGTTCCAGAGCCTCTCAACTTTTCTGGGATGCCCTTCTTTAAATTCTTGTTGGCAATAATTACTGTAAAATGTCCTTAGTGATTCTGTCAATCAGAAGGGAGATCCCCTTTTCTCTTATTAATGCCCTGGAGATGTTCAGGCTGTGGGGGCAGGGGTGGGGATTGATACAGAAGATTCTGCAGTCTTTCGACAAAAATTTTTTTAAAAAGTTGTATTGAAAATTTCAACCCTACTCGGTGCCCTGTGGTGACGTAAATGGGAAGGAAATCCAAAACAGAGGGGCTATGTGTATACGTATAGCTGATTCACATTGCTGCACAGTAGAAACTCACACAGCATTGTAAAGCAACTGTACTCCAAGAAGAATGAATTTTAAAAACACATTAAAATAACAGCAACAAAACAATGTCATAGAAACGTTTGAAAAGAAAGCTGAGAACTTCTCCGTATAACTTTTTTCAGGCTTGTTAATGTCCCTTCCCACTAATCTTTTTCAGTTCTGGTGCTTTTGTGCTTAAAACAAACCATCAGAAATGCCCACGGACAGCCAGAACTGAAGTTGCCGTGGGCTGTTGGGTGCTTCTGTTTTCAACTATGGATTCCATCATCCTCTCAGCCTTTGACCTTTGTGGCTTCCTGCTCCTTAAAGCTGGCAGAAGACACAGCTATGGCTCTGTGACATCCCATACAGATGCTCCTCTGTGATTCTGGCCCCCATAGGTCTACTGAACTCCCACAAGGCATGCCGGGAGCTCTGTAAGGTACAGAGTGCAGTGAGTTGGACCAGACCTAGTGGTTTGGGTGGAGGCCAGAGGGAACCACTAAGGCAGGCAAGGGGTACAAAGTCGGGGTGCAAGAGACAGACCCCACTTTATGCTTTTTATATTTTAAAAATTTATTTTATTTTATTTTTAATTGGAGGATAATGATAATTACTTTACAATATTGTAATGGCTCCTGTCATACATCAACGTGAACGAACCACAGGCATACATATGCGTCCTCCTCTTAAACCTCCCTCTCACCTCCCTCCCCATCCCACCCCTCTAGGTTGTCACAGAGCACTGGGTTTGGGCTCCTGGCATCACACAGCAAACTTCCGCCGGCTATCTATTTTACATATGGTAGCGTACATGCCAAGTCGCCTCAGTCACGTTGACTCTTTGAAACCCTATGCACATAGCCTGCCAGGCTCCTCTGTCCAAGGGATTCTCCAGGCAGGAATACTGGAGTGGGTTGCCATTTCCTCCTCCAGGGGATCTTCTTGACCCAGGGATCAAACCCGGGTCTCTTTATGTCTCCTGCACTGGCCAGTGGGTTCTTTACCACCAGCACCACCTGGGAAGCCCAGTGACTATGTTTCAGTTCTACTCACTGTGCTTTTACATCTTACCTTCTGTCTGACCCCTAGCAGCAGAGATGCTGATTCCATCGGGAGAGAATTCCTGCCACATACCTGGGGACGTACAGGGCCCCGCCCAGGTCCCTGCCGAGAGTGTGGGGTGCACTTCTTTCAATCCATCCGCCCCCTTTCCCCCAAATATTAGGTCCATATCCCTGTTCACTTAAAGACTATACAGAATCTCAGTGCTTTAGTTTAAGTAGGGAATCAGTATTGAATTTTTTTTTTTTTTTCTTTACTCCAGGCATCTGAGAGAAGAGGGAAATGTTGTTGATTTAATTTGGGGCTTAACAAAGAAACATGAATGTTGATGTCTGCAGAAATAAAGGTGTCAGTTTAATTACTATTACCAGGTACAAAACACAATTATGTGAGATGACCAGTCAAAATTCAGAGGTTTTAGAGGCTAAAGGTGACCCACCAGGAGGTCTCCTCACCACCACAGGGAGCAAAATCCTGGAGAAGCCCACAGCTCGCCTTGCCCGCCCTCTCTCCAAGCCCTGCTATGTCTTCCCATTGCCCGTGGGGTGATGCCCTTCCCCTGGTTTACAGTTCCAGGCTCACGCCTTTCTCAGTCCCATGGCCTTCAGTTCATCGCTGCCCCAGGGCCTTTGCACGTGATAAGACTTCTGCCTGGAGTTCTCCTCCCTGGTATCTCACCTCATTCACATCTCTGCTCAGATGTTCTCTCCCATAGAGGCCCCATCCGTCCAAATCACCAGCCCCTCGTTCTCCCTGTCTCCTCACTTGCTTTGTCTTTCTTCCCAGCACCCACCACTGCCCCCACAGTACTGCATGTCACTGAGCTTCACTGTCTGTTTTTGGGAGGAGAATGGGGGCCCCAGTAGAGTGGGGGCCTTGTTCAATGCAGCATCCTGGGCCCTTAAACAGTGCCTGGCTATGGTGGGTGCTCAGCATGGACTGGCTAACTGAGAGAACGAATGCATGCCTGCAGACGTGAGCACGTGAGACCATCAGATTGGCCTTGAAATGTTCCCTGCCACTCTGCAGAGGGGAATCTGGGCAGGGGCTGTATTTCTGGGAAAGGCAGGACCTTGGACAAGTGGGAAACTGGGTTCCCAGATGGGGTATAAGGGGCTGGGACGAACCTGGCAAGTGGTGTATGAGAAGTCCCCATAGAAGAGGCACCAGTAGATGGGGCACTCTGGTGAGCCTCTGGGGACATGTGGTCAGCTTTGTGCTCCCTGTTTGAAGCCTGGAGGCTCATAGCAGGCCAGCAGGCAGGACAGTCACCCAGTTGGTGCCCCGTGGGGGCAGCTGGACAGGTCATCAAACGTTTGAGTCCTTCTAGACTGGCTGGATATGGCTGCCCACCCACCACCCCATCCTCTTCCCTGAGCCCAGGGCCATCCATGGCCCAGGTCCTAATTGGTCATCAGGGACCATAACGTCTATCCTGCTGCAGGACCAGGGCCACTATAGGGTCTGATTGGCCAGTGAGGGTGTTGGTCGGCAAACTGGTGGGACAGCCAGCAACAGACCTGAGCCTGGAAGAGCTCGTCCCGCTGCACAGGGACCTCTGTGTGTCAGGAAGGCCTGGTTACAGAGGCGGCAGAGAGGGGACACTGCTTGGGGACCCTGCTCTGGGATGTCTGGTAGGGGCAGGAAGAGCTCATCTTCAGGGGCCAGGAAAGCAGTGTCCTGTGTGGAGCAGCGGGCCTGCAGTAATGGGAGGTGGGAGGCCAAGGGGCCTCACAGGTTGTACTTGTGGAGGCGAGATCTGGTTTTGCTGCAACCCCTGTGGCAGCCAAACAACACACCTCAGAGTGGGATTTTGCCATGTGTGCCCAGCACACCAGGAACAGAGGCCCCTGAGCCAGTTAGAACCGCACAGGGTGCCCCGCCTGGTCCAGAGCGTGGTCCAGCACCTTCCAGGATGCTCGGATGCCTCACGGTCCTGGAGTTCAGAATCGCCAGCAGGAGGCAGCAGAGAGCAGCACAGTGAGCACCGCTACTCCACCACTTCCAGCTCTGAGACCTCGGGCATGGCTTTTAACCATCCATGCCTCAGTTTCTTTGGCTATAAGAAGGGAATATTACTGGTACCGACCTGACATTTCTACTGGGGGATTCAGTTCAGTTCAGTCGTTCAGTCGTGTGTGACTCTTTGCGACCCCACGGACTGCAGCACGCCAGGCTTTCCTGTCCATCACCAACTCCTGTAGTTTACTCAAACTCATGTCCCTCGAGTCAGTGATGCCATCCAACCATCTCATCCTCTGTCGTCCCCTTCTCCTCCTGCCTTCAATCTTTCCCAGCATCAGGACCTTTTCCAATGAGTCAGTTCTTCGCATCAGGTGGCCAAAGTGTTGGGGGATTGATAAGGTCATGTTCGGGAAAGTTCAGCGCAGAATCTGGCTCAGAGTAAATGCTCCATAAATATTGTTCCAAGAGCTAGTTCTTCCCCACTTGGAGGATTCATTCGGGCGTGTGCTTGCCAGTATTAGTTATAGGTTTGATGAATGAATAAGCGACTGCATGAGCGCAGGGCAGAAACGGAGCCGTCTGTTCTAGCCTCACAGGCGGGAGCAGCCCAGTGACCTGGTTGTTTCTGTCTCCGCAGTATTTGAAGAGCCCGAGGACCCCAGTAACCGCTCCTTCTTCTCGGAAATCATTTCCTCCGTGTCAGACGTGAAGTTCAGTCACAGCGGCCGGTACATGCTCACCCGCGATTACCTCACGGTCAAGGTCTGGGACCTGAACATGGAGGCGCGGCCCATAGAGACCTACCAGGTGGGCGCTGCAACCTGGAAAACCTGGGAGCCCTTCTGTGGGTGGGAGACCCCCAGCCCTTCCCTGTGCTTTTGCATGGAGGGGCTTTCCCAGCTCAGTGGCTTTCATCAGCCCATTTTGCAGGTGAAGACACTGAGGCTCAAGAAATCAGGCAGCTCATCTCATGTAGCTCAGCCTCTCCTCACGGGGTACTGCGGGTCCTCTGCTTGCTGGCTTCTGCTCGGAGCCAGGGCTGTGATTAGGCCTTCAGTTCAGGCCCCAGGGGACAAAGATGAGCCTCACACTGGGCTCAATTTGAGGGTGCAGATGACGGCTTCCCTCCCCTGGAGCCAATGTCTGCAGTTCCACCATTAAGGCAGGTTAAGCACTGCCCTTTCCCAGGGAGCATCCTTAGCTGGTGATGCAGTGGTGAAATGGGAGCTTGGTACATTTCTAAATCTTCAGGACAGGCTTTTCAGCCAGGCCTATAGGATGAAGCCTGGGACACCTGCCTGGGAAGGTGTTTATTATTTTTCTGCTATGATTCATCCATATATATGAGGGAATGAAAGACAAAATTCATGTGATGTTACAATTTGGTAAAAATATAGGACTGTTTTAAAGCTGCTTTATAGCTGCTCCAGTTATGTTTCTAGCTGGGACAATCTGGAAGGCTTCTTGGAGGAGGTGACATTTGTTCTGAACCTTGTAGGAATCAGTCATGCAGATAAGAGTGGGAAAAGACCTCATCAGAAGACCCAGCCAAATTCTTATAGTGTCACCGAGCATCAGGTGTACACAGGGTGCCACATACACTTGTGACCTCTATTCCTTACTGCTCCTGTGAAGAGGGCACCATGGGCCCCGTTTGGCAGGAAGGAACCTGGGGTTACTAAGAGGTGATGATATGGGGAGCTGCCTCACAGCTGGGCAGTGACAGACTCGGAGCCCAGATGGGAGCCCTGCAGCCCCCTTCCCTGTCCTCCGTCCTGCCAAGGCCTGGAGTACAGCATGTCCCAGGAGAGGGGCACAGAGCTGAGAGCAGAGGATTGGGGTTCAGAGTCTGACCTTGGACATGTATGCTCCTGGCAGCCCCATGCCCACAACGATGTCTCAGAAGGTTCTGGCACACACCCCCACCCCAACCCCCACCCCAGCTTCTGCAGGACAATGGATTCATGAAAGGACTCCTTTGTTAGCCACGTGTGTTTACCAGAAGTCCTGCCACTCCCTCCAGTTCTGACCCAGGCAGGCCTCCTGCTCCCATGGCACAACCCAGGAATGGATCAGCTCCTCCTCGACCCTCAGGAGTGGCAGGGGTCAGAGACTGGGGCAGGAATGACATGGCCCCTGCTCAGGCCTGTGGAGTGACTGGATCAGCTCCTTCTCGACCCTCAGGAGTGGCAGGGGTCAGAGACTGGGACAGGAATGACATAACCCCTGCTCAGGGCTGTGGAGTGACTGGATCAGCTCCTCCTCTGACCCTCAGGAGTGGCAGGGGTCAGAGACTGGGGCAGGAATGACATAACCCTGCTCAGGCCTGTGGGGAGGACTGTTCTGATGCCTTCCTAGAGGCTGTCCAGGGACATGAGTGTTCCAACCCCCTTAGTAGGCCCCCCACCAGCCTTTCATGTCCCTAGAGTTAGCAACGGCCCACAGACCCTGAAACTAGATGTTGAATATGAGCATTTTGTGGGGGGGAGGGTCCAGAGCCTTCAGATTCTCAAAGCACATGCTGCTGCTGCTAAGTCGCTTCAGTCGTGTCCGACTCTGTGCGACCCCAGAGACGGCAGCCCACCAGGCTCCCCCGTCCCTGGGATTCTCCAGACAAGAACACTGGAGTGGGTTGCCATTTCCTTCTCCAATGCATGAAAGTGAAAAGTGAAAGTGAAGTTGCTCAGTCATGTCCGACTCTTCATGACTCCGTGGACTGCAGCCTACCAGGCTCCTCCATCCATAGGATTTTCCAGGCAAGAGTACTGGAGTGGGGTGCCATTGCTTTCTCCACAAAGCACATGAGAACCCAATAAAGCAGGAGAATCACTGCTCTAGAGGACAAGGCCCAAAGCTGGTTGCTTGGCTTCTGGCCCTGCTGGGGTCCAGCCCCAGCTGATCCAGGGTATTTGAAGGAGAGAGGGCATAGGCGACCTATTTATTTAAATATTTATCAAAGATATAAAGAGTAATAGAATGAGAATAGCTCAGTGAGGAAATTCAGTGGAGAAAAGAGGCTGAATACCTTGGTTTACGCAGAAGACCAATAAAACTTCAAGGCAAGAAGTTTGCACCACTTACGTAGGCCACAGGCGTCCTTCCATTCTCCCGAAGGAGAGGAGACACTTAGGCCTCTCCGGTCGGATCTTAGAAGCTCAGGCATAATTAGTAAGCATGGTGGGTTCCACGCTCCAGATGGAGACTCAGCCAGAGTGAGAGAGAGAGCGACATGGGGAGACCAAGTTTCGGTGAACAAGGCCCGCACTTTATTTTCCAAAGTAGTTTTTATACCTTAAGTTATGCATAGAGGATAATGGGGAAAGGGGTAGAGTCATACAAGGACAGCAGTTCCTGGTTCAAATCAAAGCCAGGCTTTCAAACTTATATGCAAAAGTTCAGGTGAATTACATCATCTTCTGGCCAGGAGGCCTGTTAACATTGTAAGAAACTTATTTTTCTCTAAAGGTGATTATTCCAAAGTCAGGAGCCACCCTCCAAAAGCATTAGATAAAGTTGCATTCCTAAAGGGCACAGGTGTGGTGGGCTCAATCAAGAAAAGAATTAACTCAAGGGTCCAAGGTTACAAACATTGAGGCTACTACTTACCTTTCTATACACCCATTATATCAATCAATACACTGCCAAGGACACAGTAGGTAAGGGGTATGGAGACTTAGCAGCAAACATTGGCCCAATAAGTGAAAAACCCTTCACCAATACAATTTCTAATCAATCTTTTACCTACTCAAAAGAATCTGTGTTTAGACAGTTTAGAACATCTGCCTCTCACAGTTGGGAGGCTCTGAACAATCACATGTGGCCGGAAAAACCTATTCAGGTAGGCTAGAGGATTTCCAAAGGAGTTTGTAGGTTGAAACACTGTCACACCCAGGAATTATTAACTGGAGCTGTAAGCTAACTCTTTTTTCAGAGAGAGGTAGTGGGGGACAGCCCCCCGTAAAGTCAGAGGTGTAGGTGAAAGCACAAAGCAGAAAGTAGGCAGACTCTGGTTTTGGGGGTAGATGCTCGAGAATTTCCAGGTGGACTCCTGAGGCTCGATCCCGCCTTTGCATATGCTGAGCCTCCTTCCTCATGACCTTTGTCATGGGCGGAGTTCCTCACGCTGGCTCCCGGCAGTGATAGAATTCCAGTTGAACTATTCCAGATCCTGAAAGATGATGCTGTGGAAAGTGCTGCACTCAATATGAAATATGCAATATGCACTCAAAATGCAATATGCCGGCTCCTGGCATGGCCCCACTGACCTCTTGATTCTAAAATAGTAATAGCTACATAAAACCAACGTAGCACCTGATGTCTTTAGTTGTTATGCACTAGAAATTGTGTATTGCAGATTTGTGTTTGGCTGACTTGCAGTGCTGAATAGATAAGAGCTTTTCTCTCTTTACGAGAGGCTGGAGTGTCCCAGAAGAGTGAGTGGCTTCCCGACGCATTCAGTGTTGCAACAATGACTTTGGTGATTTAGTTCCCCATCATTTGCATGTTGGTTTTCTACCTCCCTCAGTGATACCTCATGGTGGGAAAATGGCTGCCACAACTCCAGGAACGATGCCAACCTTCCAGGCAGGAAATAAGAGGACATGTGAAAGGCTGTGCTGGTTGGATCTGTGGTATATTTTATTAGGAACACAAAAGCTTTCCCAGAACACTCCTCAGAAGACCTCTTTCAACTCGTTGGCTAGGATGAGCCCATGAACACACTGGGAAAATTAGTTTTTTGGCCTCTGTGGTTGAAGAAGGCAGGGAGAAAGGGGTGTTGAGTCAGCTGGCCCTTGGCACGTGCTGCATTGATCTAAGACCTTGGCAAATTTTCCTCTTCTAAGCCTCCCTGCTGCCCTGGGAGGTGGGGACAGTGTCCTCTTGATCCCATTTTATTTGGAGAAAACTGAGTTAAATGGCATATCTGTGGTGGTGGAGTAGCAAGCAACGGACCTTAGATCAGTGCTCACATCTTCCTTACACGAGAGCCCACGCCCTTCCTTACCCTGCCACCAGAGGGCAGGAGGCACTCAGTGCGCAGGAGACAAGAGCACGTGTGTTTGGACGAGTGCATCAGTGAGGCTGCCTTGACTGCACGGAGCACACTCACATGCCAGCCTGGAGGGTGAACGTGAGCACCTCACAGTCTGCGGCCGGGGATGAGGCCAGGCACCGTTTATCCCGTTCACCTTAGTCTCTCCACACCCTGGGCCGGCGTGCCGTGCCCCGATAGACCCTGGGCTCAGAGGGAGGGTAGGAGCCCCCGCCTCACCCTCCAGGGTCCCAGACGACAGGAACACAATGAGCCTGAGCTTAGTGTGGCCGTGGGTCAGGAGACCCCAGGCCACAGACACACACCACAGGAGAGTCACCGAGGACTGTTACGGAAGCAGAGTAGAGAAAGGGGAATGGCTGGGGGAGGGACCCCGCTCTTTCTTTCAGACAAGTGGCCCACCTGGGAAGCCCAGCCACACCATCTCCAGTTGCCTCTAATACCACTCGTTTATTTTTTAAAACTGTATTGAGGTCCTGTGATGTGCCAGGCCCTCTGCACTGCACTGGGAAGTTGTTGGGGAACGAGACAAATAGATCTAGCTGGAGGGGCATCCATTCCAGCAGGGAAGATGGCCAGAAACCAAGCAAACAGGTGAAATAATCACAGGCTTCCCAAAGGATGACAACTAAACCAGAGGCTGAGGCAGAGGAAACAGAGGTGCTGAAGCCTAGGAGAAGTAAGGGCATGAGCCCTCTGCAGGGAGGTGTTCCCAGAGGTGGGAATGGCAGGTGCCAAGGCCCTGAGGCAGGAACATGGTTAGTGCTCGAAAGGAATGGTGAGGAGCCGGCTGGAGCAGAGTTAGCCTGTGGGAGGGAAGAAAAGCCTGAGGTCAGAGAGGTGACCAGGGGGACTTGTTTGCCCTGGAGGGTTCTGAGTAGAGGCATGGCATGGTCCAGCTTAGTTTCCAAGGAATCTCTCTCGCTGCCTATAAGATAGACCAGTGTTGGAGGGTATGGGGAGCAGACACAGAGCTACCAGGAGGGCTTTTGCAATAAGCTGGGTGGGGGTGCTTGGAGCAGGCTGGCAGTAGGACGGATGTGGTGAGAAGGGACTGGCTCCAGATCACTTTGAATTCTGGGCAAGCTGAATGTAGGTGTGAGAGATAAGGAAAAACAGGTCATTTGTACCCTTTGTACCAGTGGAAGAATGCGGGATAGAAGGGCGACCAGGGCTCAGCCGTGCTCATCCTTGTAGACAGCTAGACAGTTCAGTGTGGGCTTCTGGGAGAGAGGTCCTGGCTGGAGAGAAACATCTGGGTGATGTCAGCCTATGCACAGAATTTAAAACAAGAGCACAGGTCAGGTGGGAAGAGAAGGGCGGGAGAGCAAGCTTTGTGGGCAGGGTGGGCAGGGAACCTTCTCTGGGGAGCGGTGTGTTGGCCAAGGCCAGAGGAAATCCTGGGTTAAGAACCTTCCAGTCTGGCAGAAATCAAGCCAATATTGTAAAGCAATTATCCTTCAGTTAAAAATAAAGAAAAGCTGCCTGAAAACAATAACAACAACAGCAAAATCACAATCGTGAAAAAATAAAAATAATTAAAATTGATTCTGAGACAAAAAGAAAGAAACTTCCAGGCTGTGGGGTCAACATAAACACAAAGTCAGGGCAAGAGCCTCAGGTGCTCCAAGGAAAGAGTCAGAGAGAGATGTGTAGTCTGGGGAAATCCAGGGAGGCTGTCAGAGGAGGCGTTCGGTGTGCTCAGCCGCTCAGTCGTGTCCAACTCTCTGCAGCCCCATGGTTTGTAGCCCACCCGGCTTCTCTGTCCATGGGATTCTCCAGGCAAGAATAACTGGAGTGGGTAGCCATTCTCTTCTCCAGGGGATCTTCTAAGACCCAGGGATTGAACCCATGCCTCTAGCGTCTCCTGCATTGGCGGGGGGGTTCTTTACCACTAGCGCCACCTGGGAAGCCCTGCTAGAGGAGGGGACCTCCTCTAAAGCTGAGTTTTTAAAGATGAATAAGAGATTCCCAGACAGAAGAGGATGAAAACCTGCTTTTTCCTTCTCCCTCCACCATCACTGCCTAGCAGGAGTTGGACATTTCTTTCTCTCCATCCCTCTGTAGGTAACTGGGGTCACAGATAGCTCCCCGGTGCTTTGCCCTGCATCCGTCTCCTGGAATCCTCACACTCTTCTCCAGGGCAGGTGTCTCATGACCCCCTTTTCAGACAGGAAACCTGAGGCTCCAGGCAGCTAAGTGGCTCTCCTGGGTCATGAAGACACACAGAGCCAGGAGTTTAGGCTTCATGTTATTCATTTACCTGCCCCTCCCCCACCCAGGTGACTCAGTGGTAAAAGAACCCGCCTGCCAATGTAGGGGACTCAAGAGATGTGGGTTCGATCCCTGGATCAGGAAGATCCCCTGCAGTAGGAAATCTAACCCACTCCAGTATTCCTGCCTGGAAAATTCCATGGACAGAGGAGCCTGGCAGGCCATAGTCTATGGGGTCTTCAAGAATTGGACACAACTGGCAGGCCATAGTCTATGGGGTCTTCAAGAATTGGACACAACTGAGCACGCATGCACTCCCACCACCCAGAGGCCAGGGCCATGTCCCTGAAGAGAGCTGGCATGCAGGAGGCCCTGTGGGCACAGAGCTTTCAGGATCGGGTCACCAGTTCTCCTGTGATGCCAGGCTACCCTGGGAGAGGATCCTGGTCTTCCACTTGTAAGCTGTGTGACTTCAGGCCAGTTACTTAACCTCTCTGAGCTTCAGTGCCTCATCTATAAACAGGACAGATAGCACCTACTGAGGTTACACTTGAGAGACCTGTGTGAACGTCCTCTTTTCTCCATGATGGTCACCAGTGTGCTCAGGGTGACTATTGTCCCCAAAGGACAAGACCCTATACCCATCACTTACGTTTGATCCCAGAACAGCCCATGAGGTGTGTGCTCTTATCACTTTAAGGAGGCACAGACCACAGCTCAGAGAGGTGAAGTCACTGTCTAGGGTCACACAGCCAGGGAGGGGCAGAGCCAGGAAGTGGTTCCCTTCGGTGTTGTTCCCCTCGTCACTGTGACTGTCCCCTGTCTGGCCACAGCTCAGGGGTTGGCCATGTGCCAAGCTGTGGACCCTTCCCAGTGGTCAGGGCTGAGTCAGGAGTGCCATCCAGAGCCCGGATGGCACAGCCCTGCTCAGTGAGGCCCTCGCCATGGAGAGGGGACCAGGACTCTCCAGGCACCCCCTTGACTCACCCCATCGTCCCCTTCTCCCGCCAGGTCCATGATTATCTTCGGAGCAAACTCTGTTCCCTGTACGAGAACGACTGCATTTTTGACAAGTTCGAATGCGCCTGGAATGGGAGTGACAGGTAACCTCAGACCTTGGACCTTTGCCCTGCGGGCCCAGTTGCTGACATGGCGTGGGGGGGTTAGGCGGGGCCAGAGTTCCCTGTTATCCAGCCAAAGGAATCAAGGTGTTCCAAGGAGCCCCGGCCTTTCTGGTAAGCAGGCTCAAGCTCTCAGCTCTCAAGTTCAAGGATGGAAATGAAACTTCACATTCTGAAACTACATCCATTTGGAGCCCCATTCTCCTGAGCAGTAGTGGGAGCATCTTTAGCCAATTCTGGGTACCTCACCACGCAGCCCCTTCCCCAGGTTGTCAAGGGTGACGGGTATATCAGTGCCAGGTCCCCCGTGGGGCAGAAGGCTTTAGCCACTGTTCCACACCCGCCTCCAGCTATTATGGCTTCTGCTTCCGGCCCACAGGGGCTCCAGAGAGCGCTTCCAGCTCCTGCATCTTCCGGGACAAGGGGGCTTCCACAGGTGCACCCGCCCCTCACAGCCCTGCCCACCTGGGAAATGGACCTGAGCCCGACTTGAGTTCCTGTTCCCCCATCACCCGGCTCAGCCCAGGGCGAGTGTGGACAGGGAAGGTCCAGGGCAAGGACTTGGGTAACAGACCACACGGAGATGAAAACCACATTGGGCCGGGACATCAGCACGTCACCCGTCACACTTCACAACTGGAGCAGGGCTGTGATGGGTGAGAAGGGACAGGGTGAAAGCCGGCAGCCTCCATTCGGGTGCATCCAGGGGTGTGGACTCCATCAGTCCCAAGCTTCTGGCCATAAGAAGGCTGGGCTCTAAGTGTGGCTGGCATCGCCGTTGTCCTGTGAACCTTCGTGCTGCGATGCTGCATGGCTATGAGCACAGGCCCCCTGGGACCGTCAGGGAAGGTGGGTGGGGGGACTGGCAGAACCACAGGGACAAGACCTGAAGGGCACCCCTGGGAGCAGGCTGGCCCCAAGTGGGACCAACCTGCTATATCCAGAGGTGGAGGAGCCCCTAGAGCTGCTGCCAACATCCTGGGGCTCACCTGGCTGAGGGATCTCCACGTGGACAGTGCTCTCATAGGGACTGGAATGGTGGGCACAGGGGGTCCACTGAAGGATGCTTAGAAAAGCAGGTGGAGGCCCTGGCCTGGGACGGGACTGATGCTGCTGGGTCTCAGGGACACAGTGCTCCCTCCCGGAGCCTGCACCCAGGCTGACAAATTGGGGGTCCCCCAGCGAACACCGGCAGCGGGTCTGGGAGTCTGTTAGAGTCTCAGAAGACAGACTCAGTGCTGGAAAAAGGGGATCCCAACACTGCTCAGTGCGTGTGTGTCTGTCTGTCAGTGTTGGGCTCCCTACTGGTTGTGACCATTGCCCGCCCTTCCTCCCCGTCACCACCAGAGGGCAGCCATGAACAGTGAATTCTGGGCTTCCAGCTACGACGGGAGCCGCCTTCTCTTCCTGTCTTTCCCCGGCCCAGCCTGCAGCTCAGCTGTCCTGCCTCTCACCCACCTCTTCCTGCCATGCCAGCCACCCCAGCCCTGGAAGTCCCTGCCACCCACCTCCACAGCCCACTCTGCTCCCACCCCCCTGGAACCCTGACTGCATTGTACCTGGCTCACTCCTGCTGTCACTTCAAATGACTTACTCAACCCAAGTCCACCTCCTCCAGGAAGCCCTCAGGATGTTCCTCTCCATCTCGACACCCCCAGCCTCCTGGGTTTTCCTTCTGTGTCTTTGCATTTATTACACATTTTCATCTTGCCTCTTTCCCACTGGTTGGAGTGCCCCTGGAAGTGGGACTGTAGCTCAGCCCATTCTAAGCCCCTGAGTTGAAGCCTCAAAAGTGTCCAGTCAACGACTGTTGATGTCCTGGAAGGCAAAGGGATGTGCCACTTCCTTCCACTTCATCGCCGCCATCCTATGAGCCCAGCAAGCCCCGTAGAGGAGGTGTGTGTGTGTTAGTCACTCCGTTGTATCTGACTCTTTTCGACCCATGGACAGTAGCCCATCAGGCGCCTTTGTCCATGGAATTCTCCAGGCAAGAATACTGGAGTGGGTTGCCATTCCCTTCTCCAGGGGATCTCCCTGACCCAGGGATTGAACCTGGGTCTCTTGCATTGCAGGCAGATTCTTTACTCTCTGAGCCTCCAGGAAAGCCCATAGAGGAGGATCCCAAGATAAATAAAGCCCGATCCCTGCCTTCCAAGAGCTCAGAGGCTAAGGGGAGAAGCAAGTACTGCCCCTCAGGGCCCCCATCCTAGCAGACCAAAGCCAACCTTCTGAATCCCATAGCTCAGCATTTCCTGTCCTTCTTATGTTAATGGGAAACTTCCAGCATCCCAATTGTATACGTGGCAGCAAAGAGCTAGTGGACATCTGATAATGCTCATAGTGCCTCTTACCCAACTCCAGCAAGACTCGAATGGGCAGCCTGGGGGAGAGGAAAGAGCGGAGGTTTTTGGATCCGACACCCTGGATTTCCAGACCACAGTCGACCAGTCTCCAGCTACTTGCTTAATTGTTGCTGTTGTTCAGTCGCTTAGTCGTGTCCGACTTTTGCAACCCTATATAGACTGCAGTACTCCAGGCTTCCCTGTCCTTCGCTATCTCCCGGAGTTTGCACAAACTCATGTCCACTGAGTCGATGATGCCATCCAACTGTCTTATCCTCTTTCACATCCTTCTCCTCCTGCCTTCAATCTTTCCCAAGCAGTATGATCTCTCTGAGTCTGCTCACATGGAAAGTAGTTCAAATAAACCATGTCTTTCAAGGGCTGCTTTGAGGATGAGACCTTGTGTGTGATGCTCCTGGCAAGGCCATGCTGTGTACTGGCAGTGGGTGGTCCAATGATTGGCACACATGGGTCTCTTGTCTGTCTTGTCTTGAAGAACCCTGCTGAGCCTTCAAGACCCACCACAAATGCCATCTCTTCTAGGAAGTTCTCCTTGATTCGTTCTGCCTGGGGAAAAGGGATTTGTGTCAACTAAGTATCTTCCAGCTTCCCTGGTGACTCAGACGGTAAAGAATCTCCTTGCAATCCAGGAGACCCAGGTTCAATTCCTGGGCTGGGAAAACCCCCTGGAGAAGAGAATGGCAACCCACTCCAGTATTCTTGCCTGGAGAATCCCATGGAGAGAGGAGCCTGGCAGGCTATAGTCCACAGAGTCTCAAAGAGTTGGACATGACTGAGCAACTAACACTTTAAGCATCTTCCAATTACAGGAATCAGACAAGCAAGCCTAAGTTTGTTCTGATAAGTTCCAGCAAGACTATCTCAGAGCCCATGCTGTACCTTTGGGGCCATTTCTTCTTTGTCCACGCCCATCTCAGAGCCTCCCTGCTTCTTACACACTAGGTTCTTCCTCCCTGACTATGGCTGGCTCCCCCTTGCAGTTAGGGATGGTGACCCCCAAATAGTCCCCCTTCCTTTGTCCTGAACCACAATTCCCCTTCTGCTGCTGCTGCTAAGTCGCTTCAGTCATGCCCGACTCTGTGCGACCCCATAGACGGCAGCCCACCAGGCTCCGCCATCCCTGGGATTCTCCAGGCAAGAAGACTGGAGTGGGTTGCCATTTCCTTCTCCAATGCATGAAAGAGAAAAGTGAAAGTGAAGTCCCTCAGTCATGTCCAACTCTTAGTGACCCCATGGACTACAGCCCACCAGGCTCCTCCGTCCATGGATTTTCCAGGCAAGAGTACTGGAGTGGGGTGCCATTGCCTTCTCCGAATTCCCCTTCTAGGTATGTGGAAAAATTCTCAGAGAAGGATCTGATTGGCTTTGTTGGGGTCACATGCTCACTTTTGCACCAGTTTAGCATGGACAGGATCTGTTGCATGCCACAATTGGCCAGAAGGGGGCAGTAGAGCATCATGATTGACAGACCCTCCAGCCCCACAGGGATGGGGCAGGAGTCTTTCCCAGTGGAAAGAAGAGAGGCTGAGGACCAGGTCAGCCAAGGCTGTGATCTTCAGGTGCAGACGAGGAAAACGAGACTGGCAAAGGTGAAGCAACTTGCTTAGATGCAAGCCAGGGCAGGGACTCCCCTTTTCCCTGTTAAAAGAACCTTCTGGGGTGTTAGAGCACACCTAAGAAGGGGCTTAATGGGTCAGTCTGACCTGGCGTGGTTTGCAGGATGCTGGGACCTGGTGTTCTGAGGTGGAAGAGACCCCTCCCTCTGCAGGTGTGTGTGGGGGGGGTCTCCCTCCTCCCCAGGGGTGTCCTCTGGATCCCGCATCTGAATGGAAGGAGGATTAGCAGCTGTGTGGGTTGCAAATGACTTTAATGATCTCACTCTCCCTTCCCTGGTGGCTCAGGGGAAGGGTGGGTGTGGTGTGACAGTGCCCACTGGGTTTCGTGAAGTGTTCCCTGGAACCAAGGGGCTGTCTTCTCCCTTCTCTTGCCCCTGCAGGCACAGAGGGAAGGGTGAGGCCCCCAGTCCAGCCCCTCGGCAGGTAGCACCCTTCTCTGGGAATCCGTCACCCACTCCCTCCTTCTACTTCCATAGTCTTGGGCACTAGTCAGACAGGTGGGCCACAGGGATGGTTAGAATCCATAAATGTTGTTCATCGTTCCGCCACTAATTCGTGTCCAACTCTTTGTGACCCCATGGATGGCAGCACACCGGGCTTCCCTGTCCTTCGCTATCTCCTGGAGTTGGCTCAAACTCATGTCCATTGAGTCAGCGATGCCATCTGACTATCTCATCCTCTGTGACTTCAACATCAGCCCTTCCAATGAATATTCAGGGTTGATTTCCTTAAGGATTGACTGGTTTGATCTCCTTGCTGCCCTAGGGACTCTCAAGAGTCTCCTCTAGCACCATGAATACCTGCTGGCATTTAATACATAAGAGGAGGTGGAATTTCCTGAGCCCAGCACTGTTCTAAGCGTTTTAGCACATTATCTAATCCATTCCTGGGGCTATTCTCACCAGGGGCTGGGGTCCCTCATTACCCCATTTTATAGATGGGAAAACTGCATGGGCCAGTCCTGTGACCCAGCCTGCAGAGGCCTACACCAGTGCACACCAGCTGGGGCAGTGACAGGGCGTCTGCCAGGGTCCCGGGCAGGCCCCCGCTCGTCTGCAGAGCCAGACAGGCCTGGTGGGAGAACTGCCCTGGGGTCTGGAGATCAGAGTTCATCCTGGTGGTGACCCCTAGGCCTGAGGATTCTCTCTGCAGGGGTGCACAATCATATCCACCCCCCATCCCCCCCCACACACACACATGCACACACGCGTGCACACACACACACGCACACACATGCACATGCACACGCACGCGCGCGCACACACACACTCACACATTGGCACCTCGCCTGCCTCGCCCTCTCTCCTCCCTGCCTCTGCCTCCTGCTTGCTCACCTTGCTCACCTGGCAGAAGGCACTGCCTGGGTGGGGGTCCAGGTCTCTCCCCAGCCCTACAAGCCCTCCTGGCCATGTTTACTACCCTGCTGTCTGTCCTGCACATGGAGACTCTGGCCTGGCTTCCTCATACCCACAGGGTCCCCGGATCACTGCCACCCGCTCCCCTGCCCACCTCTCCTCATTCACAGCCCTGCTGTGTCTGAGAGGCGGGAAGAAGGGGCAACGGAGGGTGCAACTTGGGCAGAGGTCCCCAGTGTCACCTCCCCAGCTCTGTGGGGTCGTCCCTGAGTGTCTGCTTGTGGTGGCCAGGGTCAACCTGTCCATGCACCCCCGCTGCTGCCCCATCCCATCCTCTGGCCTTGGGACGCTTGGGTGCTGGGTGGTAGGATGGCCCCTCTGCTGACTTCACCCCACTCTCCTCCCTGTCCTCCAGCCTGAACACGGGTGCGCCACGGCTGGCAGAGCCACTGGTTAAGGGGTAGGCACTGTGGTGATGAATGCATTTCAGCAGCACAGGATGAGCTGGTTAGATGGCATCGCCGACGCAATGGACAGGGATCTGAACAAACTGTGGGAGATAGTGGAGGACAGAGGAGCCTGTTGGGCTACAGTCCATGGTGTCACAAAGAGTCGGACACAATTTAGCGACTTGAACAGCAACAACACTTGGTGATGACCTGGCCAAGGGTCACATGCCTGGACCCCAAGGGGCAGCCGCTGGCACACCCAGGATCCCTAGGTCAGCCCCAGAGACCTGGACTTCGGCTTCAGTGACTTTCAGGTGCCAGATCCTCTCTGATTTGGGGGCGTCTTGGTGGCTCAGAGGTTAAAGCGTCTGCCTGCAATGCAGGAGACCTGGGTTTGATCCCTGAGTCAGGAAGATCCCCTGGAGAAGGAAATGGTAACCCACTCCACTATTATTGCCTGGAGAATCCCATGGACGGAGAAGCCTGGTAGGCTACAGTCCATGGGGTCACAAAGAGTAGGACATGACTGAGCGACTTCACTTTCACTTTCAGGCTCAACCCACTCCCTGTCCCACACTGGGGAGGGGGGGGTCACACTGTCGGGAAGCCTCATGGGTCATAACTTAGGTGACATAGGAGCCCACCCAGCCTTCCCTGGGGTGAGCTGACATCAGGGGAGAGAAGAGGGGCCATTTTGGGAAGGAGGGCGCCGAGGGCACCCTCTCTACCAACCGAGCAGCAGCCAGCGGGCCTGGAAGAGGTGGGTTCCTCATGCCCACCCAGCACCTCCAGGGGCTTGTCATTTCATTGTCTCAACAACACTCAGATCTATTCACACCAATTAAGATTTTAAAACAGAAAAGAATAGAGCCAGAAAGTACATTAGAATTCTCCACCCACCCTCCTGTCACCTCCAGGGATTAGATGAGTCTCTTTAAAAGGAGAACCATTTGACTGCCAGCCCCATCCCACCCCCATCGCTCCCCCACATAGTGTCAGAGAAACCGCCCCACCCACCTGTGGTCTGTCCCCTGACCATGGTGGGTAGGGGGGAGGAGGGGGACTGAGCAGGGCATTTCATGCCTTTCTAAGACTTCAGTTCAGTTGCTCAGTTGTGTTCGACTCTTTGCAACCCCGTGGACTGCAGCACACCAGACTTCCCTGTCCATCACCAACTCCTGGAGTTTACTCAAATTCATGTCCATTGAGTCGGTGACAGCATCCAACCATCTCATCCTCTTGTCATCCCCTTCTCCTCCTGCCTTCAATCTTTCCCAGCATCAGGGTCTTTTCAAATGAGTCAGCTCTTCGCATCAGGTGGCCAAAGTATTAGAGTTTCAGCTTCAGCATCAGTCCTTCCAATGAGTATTGAGGACTGATCTCCTTTAGAATGGACTGGTTGGATCTCCTTGCAGTCCAAGGGACTCTCAAGAGTCTTCTCCGACACCACAGTTTAAAAGTATCAGTTCTTCAGCACTCAGCTTTCTTTATGGTCCAACTCTCACATCCATACATGACTCCTGGAAAAACCAGAACTTTGACTAGCCTGACCTTTGTTGGCAAAGTAATGTCTCTGCTTTTTAATGCTGTCTAGGTTGGTTATAGCTTCTCTTCCAAGTGTGGCTGTAACTGTGGGTGACCCTTCCATGGTATTCGCTTATTCATTCGGTCAGTCATTTGTTCATTCATTCATGCATTCGGCAGATGCTCATCACACTAACACGTACGAGGGGCAGGCACCTTCTGAACCTGCAGGTCTGGCCGTGACTAAGAGAAGCTTCTGGCCCTTCAGTCCATTTGGTTTACAAACCATTTACTGCATCCTTAATCTTCATGGGTTGGGAGGAGGGAGTTGCCCTGTGCTTGGTCAGCTCCTGTTGGCTGTTGCTGGGGATTATCTTTCCTTCAAGGACCACCTACCCCTAGGAGGGCCAAGTCAGGCCCTGGGGACTCAAACAAGACACACGTGCCCCCGGAGCCCCCGCCTGGTGTGGAGACAGAGGCACAGGTGGATGCTTGCCTATGGATGATGAATTAGTGTTTCGAGGTGAGCCCAGAGGTGTCCCCCACCCCCAACCCCTCCAGCTCCCGTCTCCACCCTCCTCCTCCTAAGAGACTGTGCCTGGATATTGACCCTGTGGGGCATCCACAGGCCTGCATGCCCGCTGGCCTCTGGCTGGGTTTAACCATGGGGCACACTAGAAGGAGCCTGAGGGTGGCGAGAGCGGCTGGAACATTCATCCCCCCTGTTCCCTATCGTCTTGGCTAACTGTGTCCCTTAGGGCACAGCTTCCTTCAGAGGACAGCCCCCTTCATACAGATTTCTTTGCCTCTGGTTCTTTCCCTCTCTCTTTCCTATGACTCCTCCCTCCCTTCATGTCTCAGGCCTGGGGGGATGCGGGCGGGGCAGGTTTCAAAACCTACAAATGTACCAGTCCCCGGGCAAGTCACTTTCCCTAGATTCCCTTAGAACCTTCCAGAACATGTGTGAACAGTCCTTTTATGGAGCTCCTCTCCAACCACCCAGTTGGCATGTGCCCTCTGCTCCCTACTGGGGCCGTAGTGAGCCTCGCCCCCTTCTGCCTGGATGCCCCCCGAACAGCCTTGGAAGAGCCACTTTATGTAAGAGGTGTTGCATCCTCATGGCCCCCAAACACCCACCCACCCGTCTCTGAACACGAGATCAGAGAGAGTTTGGGTGTCAAGAGGAGGTGGCGCCGATCACTAACACTGTAGCTGTGGCTCTGGCAGAAGGTCATGGGGCACGGCGTCTCCAGGAAACACATAGCCTGGGCAGGGAGCCACTCGTGGGCTGGAACCAAAAGAGAGCTCCTGGCCCAGACACGCCAGGCCCCAAGCCAAGGAAAATGTCCTTTCTGTGAAGAATCAGAACTCAGAGGGACAGACTGATCGGTGAGAAAGGAGACACAGTGCTGTGTTCTCATACGGGGAGACAGTTGTCACCCTCCCCTTGGCCCTCTGCCAGGGGGACCCCTCTCCCTGAGCAGCGTTACTGACCATGCAGGGGCCTCCCTCCCCAACCCACATCCAGGCCACCCCCATCCAGCAGATGATGGGGGTGATGGTAAGAGATGGTCCACATGTGAGTTCAGTTCAGTTCAGTTCAGTCACTCAGTCGTGTCCGATTCTTTGCAAACCCATGAACTACAGCACGCCAGGCCTCCCTGTCCATGACCAACTCCTGGAGTTTACCCAAATTCATGTCCATTGAGTTGGTGATGCCATCCAACCATCTCATCCTCTGTTGTCCCCTTCGCCTCCCGCCTTCAATCTTTCCCAGCATCAGGGTCTTTTCTAATGAGTCAGCTCTTCGCATCAGGTGGCCAAAGTATTGGAGTTTCAGCTTCAACATCAGTCCTTCCAATGAACACCCAGGACTGATCTCCTTTAGGATGTACTGGTTGGAGCTCCTTGCAGTCCAAGGGACTCTCAAGAGTCTTCTCCAGCACCACAGTTCAAAAGCATCAATTCTTTGGCATTCAGCTTTCTTTATAGTCCAACTCTCACATCCATACATGACCACTGGAAAAACCATAGCCTTGGCGAGGTGACTTGTAATCACAACTTGTCCATTCTCAGGTTGGCCCCAGGGAGATGGGCTCCCCAGGCCTCCCATAAAGATGCTACAGGCCGGGGCCTCAGCTCCCGCACTCTCCTGGTCCACCCAGATGGACCCCTGCCCTCTTGCATCTCCTCCACATGGGATTATTCCTGTAGCTCGGGTGATACTGAAGCCATGGCTTGCGTGCATAACCCTTGTAAACCTAGGGGTCCTCGTGGCTCCTCTGGGAGCAATGACACCATCGGGAAGCACAGTTCATCTCCAAAAGGAGGAGGGGTTCCAATAGACCCGCATCTCTCCTGAACACTGAAGGGGATCACTTCTGTACCCTCAGTATTGCTTTCTGGAATCTATTCCCACCTCCCCAGTGACTTTGTATGCTCTGCCCCCAGATGCTCCAAATCCTTAACCCCCTTCTTTCTCCAGGCCCAGATCCATGTAGCTGCTATTCTTTCTCTCCCAGCTCTTACCGTGTAGATTAACATCCTTTCTCTGATTCAACAGGAATGCCTCTCCTTAGGGGAGGTGGGGGAGAAGAGGTGGGCAGTGGATAGACAAATGGAGAACGCGCTTTAGCTGGACGTGGGGGCGGGGTCTGTGAACGCCTGCACATGGATGGTGTGCGGAGTGATCGGTTAGTCACTCAACTGCTCAGACAGCAGGAGGGTCCTAGGTTTCTACCAGAAGGATATGTCTGGCTGATTCGGGGGGGCCTGCCCTTTTTTGGTGCTGAGTTTATGGCCCTGTGTCTACTGTGTTTGTTTTCCTTTGCCCTCCTTCTGCTGTTGGCTAGTCTCATTGAAAGTCTAGGGCTCTCTCGCCTGGGATACAGGGCAACGTACAAAGGAATGTTTTTATGATGCTTGGGGCGAGCCTTCAACGGCCTCAGCTCCGGGCTCTAAGTCTGTGTGCTGATGCAGCCCAGATATGGGGTGGGGACAAGAGGATCCCCCACTCCAGAGAAGGTGGGAGGAGGCAGGCCTGTCCCGGTCTGCTCCCACGGGGTCCCCATTCCGGGGGTGATAGCTCTGAAGCCCCGGGAAGGAGCAGCAGGCTTCCTTCCTCCTCCTCCGGGGCCCCACCTGACGCCTGCCTGTCCTTCTCCCGCCAGCGTCATCATGACCGGAGCCTACAACAACTTCTTCCGCATGTTTGACCGGAACACCAAGCGGGATGTGACGCTGGAGGCGTCGCGGGAGAGCAGCAAGCCCCGGGCAGTGCTCAAGCCGCGGCGGGTGTGCGTGGGCGGCAAGCGGCGACGGGACGACATCAGCGTGGACAGCTTGGACTTCACCAAGAAGATCCTGCACACGGCCTGGCACCCGGCCGAGAACATCATCGCCATCGCGGCCACCAACAACCTGTACATCTTCCAGGACAAGGTGAACTCCGACATGCACTAGGTGCCCCGGCGGCCGCGCTGGAGCGGCCACTGCGGGCGGCGGGGCGGGGGGTGTGCCGGGCCGCGTCCCTCCAAGCATCCCAGGACCGGACCCACCTTTGCGGATGATTTCTCCTGGAACACAGGACAAAGGAGTCACAGTAAACCGACGGGATCGCCGGCCTGGAAGTTCACTTCTTGCATCCCGTACTTTAATCGCGTGCGGTCTTTCCCACCTGCTTAGGATGTTTTTGTCTGCGCGTTCATTTTTCACGCCAGCGGTTTCCTTTCTTGGGGGCCTCGGGAGCCCCGGAGTGGTGTGTCTCGCGCGCCTCACTAGCCCCAGTTCAGGGCTCCGGGGACAGATAATGAAGTCAAACAAGCCAGCCAGGGATTCTTTTGATGCTAATGGAGCAGTTGCCACTGTCTCAGAGCCGAGAGTCTCACCTTTTTGCATTTTGGATCGTGAATTCATGCTGAGAATTTGGGAGGTCCTCTTTTAGGTTATTTTAATGTCTTTCAGAATATCGCAGGTTCCTTACAGTTTCTCGAGAGGAAGGGGAGCGGAACCCACCTGCAGTGGGGGCGTGTTTTCTTCACCACTTAACCACCCTTCTCAGAGCACTTGCCCAGTGCTAGGCGTGGTGCCGGCCCTCCAGGCCCGCGGGTGTACCCTCCATGGCCTCTGTGCCGGCTCGCCTGTCATTCTGCAGCTGTCCTCCGCATCTCCTGGACGCAGGAGATCCAGGAACTCGTCCTGGCTCCCTCCGTGATCTTCCTGAATATTCATTATGACACTGAGAAGCGGGGGCCCATTCATTTCTTCCATACATGCCAACTGCACACTGAGTGCCAGGCTCCATGCCAGGGATTAAAGGTGAATAACTTGTCATTCCCCACTGTGTGCATGGGAAAACTGAGGCCCAAGGCCTGTATCAACCAAGGAGGGGCCAGGAATTCCATCCAGGCCTTCCCACAAGACCCTTTCCCTCCCACCATGTTGGTGGCTCATGTTAAAGCAACATTCCAACCTGGAAGGTTCTGGAAACATCTCTTCATCTTGTGAAGCAGGACAGAGCAGGTAGGATGATGATGAGGGTCGGGGAGAACTGAGACGCAGAAAGGAGAAGACACCCTCGGGTCTCCTCGCCTGTTTGGTGATAAGGAACTCTGCCCTCTCTCCACCCCAGATGTGGACCCCAGCTCCTTTTCCAGATGCACTGAACTGTCTCCAAAAGAAAATTGCATGTTATGACCATTTTAAGATACCTTTTCTTTTCTGACCCCTCGCGGGCCAGTGAGAATGCGGTGTTTCCAGGATGCTTCCCTCCTACTTTGTCAGGGTCGGTTTGGCCCACCCGCCAACCACGCCAGCTTGTCTTTGCCTTTGGAACTCCCAGCGGAACCATGTGGCTTGCATTTTGGTTCAGAAAGCAGAGGCCCGACTGAATCTGACTTTTTTTTTTTTTTAACAAGATGTAACCTAACCCAGGAAATAGACCCAACTCAAGATTTTTCTCAGCGGATAAATGGTCTACTTTTGTGTGTGTCAAAGCACAGAACGCATGTGCACTCACTTCCAGCCATACAATAATTACACAAGGAAATGGGTCCATTGATTTTTTTTTAATCAACATGAATGAAGAATGTTTGTTTATATATCACTGTAAAATCCAGGTGACCTGGACAGTATTATATGTACATATCTATTCTAATTAAAACTAACAATCACAGGATTGGATTCCTTTTTTTCCCTTTGTAAAGAGGTTCAAGAATGTGATAAATTGTATAGAAATCTTGTTGAAGCCAAAATCCAGCTCTGAGGGCCTTATACAATTATTCGGATATTTGGCATGATCATTTCCCTTTGTGATTCAGATGCTGAGAGGCAATTTGCATTTGCAGATGGAGGTTACTGATCAGATCATAGATTTAACACGGACCATTTCTACAAAGCGCAAAGCTTACACTGCATTCAGGAGGAGGTCTCAATACAGTTCCTGGTTCCTTATTCTGTTTTAAACTGTGGACACCAAACCAAAAAGGGAGAAGAAAGGAAAAGATCTTCTCAGAAGAAAAAGCATGTCTTTGGATCCCTGGAAAATAATGATGTCCAAAGCGTAATGAACAAAAGCATTGTGAGTAAAATGTGTGTTGAGAAAAGATGTTGACGAGGGAAGAGGTAAAACTAGACGTGGCAGAAAGGCCAGTAACATAGTCACAAACTTTGCTTCCTTCCTGTTTAAATTTCCTGCTCTTTTTAAATGTACGAGCGTTCACATAGTCATTGTGGAGTTGTTGGGTTGTTTTCGTTTTCATTTCAGTACTCTCTGAGGACTGATTGCTCGGTGGCTTCGGACATGTGGTGGTAGATTAGACGGGCCTGACCATTTTGGACTCTGTAACTCACAGGTGCATTCTCGTTTTCTTGGGTGTCTCACAAACTATCCACCTGTTGAATAAAATTATAAATATGTTAATACCAGCTTTTTCCAATAAAATAACAAATGTTACATCGAAAATGAGGCTCGGAATGCTGTTTGTTTTTAATGGGCTCCCAGCAAGAGGCACATGGCAGGTGGGGACACACGTGAAAAGTGGAGTTCACCTCCAGGCTTTCCTGCCTCCAGCTCCCAATGCAACTTTTAACCTTCCTCAGCTCTGATTTCATCACCAAGGAAATGGAGCTAATAATAATACCAACCTTGTGGTTTGGGGGTTGTGGGCGGAAGGGCAAGATTAAATTGGACAACGGCCTGCAAACCACAGTGCCAGGCACATAAACGCTCAATAAATGACAATTGTTTTATTTTGTTTTTTTTTTTTGTTTTGTTTTGTTATGTTTTGAAGCAAGTGAGCATAGCCTACCGTGATTTCCAAATATTCCCAGATTCTCCCATGATCATTTTTAACCCTTATATCCAACTTGAGAATATGGTACAGATGAGGAAATTGGGGTTCAGAGAAGTTGGGGAACAGGCTCAGAATCATACAGCTAGAGATGCTGGAGCAAGTTTCTAGTTTGGCCCAGTTAACTCCTAATATAGTGCTCACCCAGTGGTACCACTACACACGTGCCTCCATGTCCCAAGGAACAAGAGCTGGGAGGAGCCAGGCTATAGGGCATCTGAATTAGTTCTGGAAGCCAGAGAGGCCCAGCCCCGCCTGCTGCGATGGCTGAGATAAGCCGGAGGATGTGTGGGGAAGCCCTTCACATCCCCCATGGTTCCTCTGCACCCCTTCTGGGAGCCCAGGCCTCACCTCTTCACTTTCAAGAGGAGGTTTTAACTTCAGGCCCAGCACGAGGAAGTCAGCAGCTGCCCTGGGGGTCTGCTGGCAGGACTTTGATTGACTTAGTTCTCCATCAACCTCTCCTCCACTCCAGGACAGAGGAAAAAAGAGGAAAAGCCACTTCTGGGCTGTGTGACCTTGGACACGGGGCTAACCTCTCTGAACCCCATGTGTAAATAGGTGTGTGTATATGTGTGTGTGTGTGTGTGTGTGTGTGTGTTAGTCTCTGAATCATGTCTGACTCTTTGCAACCCCACGGACTGTAGCCCGCCAGCCTCCTCTGTCCATGGGATTTCCCAGGCAAGAATATTGGAGTGGGTTGCCACTTCCTCCTCCAGGGGATCTTCTTGACCCACACTGAGGGCAATTCTTTACCATCTGAGCAGCTAGGGAAGATTTAAAATAGAGGGTGATGCCATTTCTTCTTGAGGGAAAACTACTGAGGTAATGAACAAATGCCTTGTTGAGCTCAGTGGCCCCACCGTATGGGGGTTTTACACATAGTATCTCGTTTAGGTTTCATGTTAGGCCTTTTGTGGCAGAAGGGGCAGTACTATTGTTAAACCCATTTTATACGTGAAAAAACTAAGGCTTAGAGAGATTGAGATTTAACTTGTGCCGAAATTCATAGAACTTGAACGTAAGTGGAGGATCTTGGATTCAAACTCAGATGAAGAAAGCACGGGTGGATGCCTAGACAATAGTGATGACAGCGTGATCTCAGCCCCACCCAGCACTGACTTGAGCACCAGCTCTGGGACTTCACAGGTGTGATTAAGGTTATGGACCTGAGCTGGGTGTCGTGGTCCGTGCGTGGGTTGGAAAAGAATTTTCAGACATGAGGCAGAATGAGAGGAGAATAAAGTTGATTAGAATGGGAGACACAGCAGGCCGGCTCAAGAGAGAGCTGAACCGTTTCGCAGGCTAGCAGCCAATTTTTATAGCCTCAAGACAGAGAAAATTCCCACTGGAATGGTGGCATTAGGTGATTGGTTAGGATGCTATAAGGTGGATAGTAGGGCAGGTATTTTACATAATATGGGGTCAGGGAACTGGCCGATCTAGATCTGGAAGCTCATGGCAACAGTTGCCATGCAGCTTGGTCAGTTTCAGAGATTCTTATCCTGTGACCTTGGTATAGGGCTCCACACCTGTGACCTTGGTACAGGGCTCCACAGTGGGGAGCGTATCCTTGGTTATCCAGTGGAGAACAGTCTCTCCTATGAGTTCCAGAAGGTAGAGAACCTCTGTTGACTGTACTCATAGGGAGATGCAGCAAGCAATGAGGACTCCCCCTTCCACTGCTGGCTCTGAAGATGGAAGAAGGGGCCACAGGCCAAGGAATGTGAGTGGCCTCCGGAAGCCAGAAAAGACAAGAAAATGGATTCTCCCCTAAAACGTCCAGAAGGAGCACAGTCCTGCCGACACCTGGATTTTAGCCCAGTGAGACTGTCGACTAAAAAACATAGTCACAACCTGAAAGTTGACAGTTATTTCATTTGGTGGGAATGTTTAGGACTCCAAACCCAGAAGACAGCATCTCAGTTATCTCTGAGAAAACTGCTCCGATGAGGTAGGAGGGGAAATCAGACTCAGGTTTCCAACAGAGGGAGCAGGCAGTCTAAACATCAAAGATCAGGTATCAAGGAATTAAGCATTCTATGTATGCAGAGATGCAAGCCTCTGCGCTCACTGAATTCATTCGTTTCCTGTGCACCTCAGCTGTCTGGGGCTCATCCTGTTTCCTTGCTCACCTTAAGGAGTGGCAGGTGGCTGCTTCTTGCATTCATTCCCCCAGCTCCTCAGCCATCACCGTTGGGGAGGGGCAGCATCCATTGGATTGCAGTTTTGGGAGACCTCATTCACGTTTGGAGGCCAGTGATTGCAGGTGGCTGTGACATTTCTTACTTATTAATATGGCAGGAGACATTTTCATTTCATAAGACCACGTGGGACTTCTGAGCCTCCAACTGTAGGAGAAGACGTGTGTTGTTTTAAACCACTCACTTTGTGGCCCTTTGTCACAGTGGCCCTGGGAAATGAACACACTCAGGTACCTTCATTCTGATCTCACAGTCAACCTTTTCAGCGGATTCCTGCCCACTTTCAAGATGAGGATCCCAGAAAGATCCAAACACCTGCCTAAACCCCAGCAGTAAAGGTGGGACCAGCCTCCACACTGTCTTTCTTGAGGGCAGCCAGGGTGGAGGGCCCTGTCAAGGTGTTCTAGGCACCTTGGGGGCTGGCAGCCAGATGGTGGCACAGAGGGGTGAGTGGGGCTCCTAGAAGGCCAGGTACCTGTGGAGAGCTACATGCGTGGATAGGCCCCCTCCTCCAAGCCAGGCCCTGGGCTGAGCTGTGGGCGGGCCACAGGGTGAGCAATCCAGTTCAGGTCAGTTCAGTTCAGTCGCTCAGTCATGTCAGACTCTTGGCAACCCCATGGACTGCAGCATGCCAGGCCTCCCTGTCCATCACCAACTCCTGGAGCTTACTCAAACTCATGTCCATTGAGTCGGTGATGCCATGGAACCATCTCATCCTCTGTCGCCCCCTTCTCCTCCAGCCTTCAATCTTTCCTAGCATCGGGGTCTTTTCAAATGAGTCATCTTTTTAATATACTCTCTAGGTTAGTCATAACTTTTCTTCAAAGGTGCATGGAATAAGGCCTTAACTCTAGGCCCTGTCTTCCCTGAACCCTGAAGGCTCTGAGGCTCCTGATGCCCACTGGCCACTCTTTGAGGCTTGATCTGTAATGCGGGCCTCTCAGTGATCTGCCCAGCTGCCCTGTCAGCTTCTTACACAGCACAGGTCAGGTCATTAGTCATTATTGTATTAACAGCAGATACTTCTGAGCTGTGGGCTGCTCCAGGCACTGTGCTGAGAGCACCGTATGAATCATTTCATTTCATCAGCAACTCACCGTGAAAGAGGATGTTCATCTTACAGAGATGGAAACTGAGGCAGCAAGAGGAGAAAGGGTACCTCTCACAAGACCACAAACCTGTGGGTGCTGGAGCCAGGATCCGACCCCAGGCAGTGTGTCTCCAAACTCTGTCCTGGACTGAACCACTTTGGGTCCTGAACCATCGTACCACGGGTGGTGTCTGACGGATGTTTTCAGGCCACTATTCCTGCTTGTCGTCTGCCAGGAACACAGCTTAGAATGGCAGACTGGGTCAGGACCTGCAGAAGTTCAACCGCTTGATGAAAAGTTTAGCAAAGGCTTACGAGCTTGGGGAGGTGGTTTCCTAGCAACCGAGAAGCTTTCAGAGCTCCAGATAATTGCCCCAGTTGTGAGTGATTCATTTCAAACAGCCATGTCCTTTTTAAAAAACAAAGCCCCATTGTCTCTACCTGGATGCTGTTAGATTTCCACATCAGGCCCACACAGTCAAGTGACATGATGGATTTCAAAGAAGAACTGACATCCACAAAAAGCAGCAATATTGGAAGGGTAGAAGTGAAAATAAAAATGGAAAGGAATCCATTAGCAAAATTAAGCAAAAAGACGTCCAAACATGCAAAATGGAGATGGACATTTGGAGAAGTGACTTATTCATTTCATACACGTGTAATGTCTGTGAGAGGTGCAAATGACTGCATTTTTTATAGATGTGCCAAATAAGAACTGACTTCACCATTTGTCTTTGCTTAATCACTCATTTGTTCGTTCAACAAACTGTTTTCTGGGCACCCAGTAGGTGAGCGGCACAGAGGCTAAGTGGTTCAGGGTGGGGCCACTGGTGTCCAGCTCAGGGATTCAAATCCTGGCCCTGATGGCAGTTCTAGATCTTGGGGATGTTACCAATCCTTGCCACACCTCAGTTTTCTCATCCGCAAAGCACAGAGAATGTTAGTACCTATCTCATGGGGTAGTGCAGATTAAACAAGAAGATCCTGGCACGAGTGGTCAGCACAGAACCTGGGCCCCCTGGAAGCCTGTTTAATGACATCATCGCTCTTCCCTCACACTGGGACCAAGCCTCAGGGAAGTCTTGCTAAACCCTGCAGCTCGGTCCCCTGGGGGAAATCAGGGTAGCATGTGTCTGTGCTGAGAATGAAGAGACCTTGTGAGAAGGATGGGAGGACAGCCTGTAGGAGGGAGGAGGGGGCTGGGGGAGGCGGAGGTGGGGGAGGAAGAGAGGCTGCTGCAGGAGGCTGAGCAGGACCACCAACATCCCCCAGGAGGATGGTCTGAGGTCTGCATGCATCCCTGGGACCCCTGGCACTGCTGGCCAGAGCCTGGGTTCCCTGCAACCTGGGAAGGCAAGGCAACGGTGCTGTTAATCACCAGCACCAGCCACTTTCCCTTCTACTGGTAACTGGGCTATGAACTGGCTTGGGAGAAACTTCTGTTCCCTCATGTGTGCAGGCTGGGTGCAGTGTTGGCCCAGGTGTCTTGCCCTGTTAAGTCATGGGGTCAGTGGATGACCCAAGCAAGGCCAACCCAACCTCTCCCCTGACTCTCAGGCTAGGAAGAGAATGTTGTATGCCTTCTAATTGCTCCCAGTAGCCAGAAATTAGGAACATGGAAGGGGAGGCTGGAAACAGGGCTGTTCCAAAAGTCCAGCTCAAGATCAGGGCTTTACTGCCAGAGAAGAAGGGGACCTCCGAGGGATAAAGGAAAACAGAGTGATACTTCTTCCTTCTAATGCTGGAAATGAGCAGAACCCTGTGGGCCCTCCCAAGTACTGAGGCCTCTCTGTGTCCCATGCCTCTTGTTCATAGAGATACTGAAGTCTCTCAGGCCTCCCTGAGTCACAGAAGAGCAGGCTCGTGCAGGCTCAATCAGTCAAAGATTAGGACCCTACAGTCACAGATTCAGTATCTGATGTACATTCCTGAGTCGTTTTACAGATGCTATAGCTGCCAGCAGAGAGAACAGCTAACTGCATGATGACCAGGCTGTAGCCATGACCTAAGATGCTCCATCCTGAGCAGCACTGAATCTCGGGCTAAAACAATTCCAAGAACTGGCCTCAGGAGAATGAGACGAACACTATTGCTCATCATCTGTATCTTTATGAGCATCAAAATAATTGTAGGTGCTTGTTCTGCCTGTATACATAAATGGGCAACTAAAACTGTCCGCAGAGAGATGCTTCAAACTCGTTAATATCTTTCAGCTGAGACCTTGGCCCCCAATCTCAGCATGACGCGGTTACAGAAGATGGACCTTCATCCGTAATCCCCTAGAAATGAAATGATTATCTGATGGAGGGGGATTTGTAAGCAGCTCTTTACAGGAAACAGCCCTCAGCAGGAAACCCCTTTTCTCTTGTCACTTTAGCAAAGCTACATTGAGACTAATTTTTAAACCAGGCTACCACCCCCCTCCCCATCATGGTCTACTCACCTCCGGCCCAAATTCACCTTTCAAATCTTTTAATCACAGAATACCTTGCCTAATGCGTTGGTTCCTTCCATAGTTCCAAAGAGTAGAAATAAAGAATAAATAATTAACAGATGACCAGATCTCTTCCCTGGCTTCTCCTTCAGTGATCTCACAAACTGTGTGAACAAGAAAGACAGTATCTAAAGAAAGATCACAAGGACTCAACAAGGCTGCAAAGAAGCCTGTAACAGGGGGAGATGGTGATGACCCTACCCCTCTCCCATCTCAATGATTAACTAAGATTACATCCCTTTTTATCTTTTGAAAACTTTGATCACCAAGAAAACCTTCAGAGTTGATTTTCTGTGGACACTGAGCCTTATCTCCCCAAATTGTTGGCTTTCTGATTAAAAGCAGGGTTTTCCATTTCTACCAATATTTGCTGCTCATGTTTTGATTTTGAGCAGCAAGCAGCCAGACCTAAGTTCGATAGCAATGCTTGTGATCGGACAACTCTCAGAGAAGCCCTTGTTTTCAGTTCCAGTAGGACTTTTCAGCCAGAGTCAGCCAGTTCATTTCTGTGAGCTGCCAGAAAACAGTCCTAATGATGGAAAAGATAGATGCCCACTCAGCGTGCCCGTTACAACGGGATCAGGGTCTGATTCTGTGGTGGTGGCAATGACTTGCCCTCAAACATCCACACACTCAGGACAGGAAATGACTCGACAAAGGTACTGACAATGAACGCGGTGAGGCAAGTCCAGAAAAGGATAGGAAACTCAGGAGAAGGGGCAGCTGGGGTGAGGATCCAGCCTGAGGGCAGGCAGACAGGTGAGTCTGCGAGGAGAGGTGAAGACTCCCCTGGGTGGAGGGGGTCGTACAGGGATCCAGCTTTAGCCAGAGCGCTGAGAACCTCTGAGAGTTTCTAGGTTCCATGGGTGTCAATTACTTGCCTGGGCGGGGCCTTCAGACCCCATGGTGGGGACAGAGACCCTCAAGGAGGCCAAGCAGGGAGATGGGGAGTTTTAATCAAAACAAAACAAACAAAAAAACCCTCACTTTAGGGGATAACAGGCAGACAGCAGGAATCCAAGAGTTTCCAGGGAGGCATCTCCGGGTGAGAGTGGAGTCCCAGGAGCCATGCCAAGGGCCTGTGGGTGCTGGTGCTGGGATCTAGGGACTTAGACCCTACCACTGGCCCACATGCAAGTCCCTGTCACTCCTGCCTGGGGGGACTGGTCATCATCAAAGGGCCTGTCCAGTCCTCCCCAGAGCAGCATTCAAGGGGGATCTGGGGCAACCAGGCACCAGCTTGGGAAGCGGAATCCCCAAGGGCGGAATGGGGAAGGAAGCCAGGAAGTGAAAAGGAGAGCAAGTACCCAGGTCCCGGACTTAGGGAGAAACACAGAGACTGAGACAGTGTCCCAGGCCTGAGAAGGGTCCCAAGCCCAGGAGCTAGACCCCATCCATGGCGTCACCTGTCCTCAAGACCTGGCTTCAGGGAGTGGTCTGCAGCCCTGCGGTGGGGCTGGCGGGAAGCTCAGTGCTGGGACCAGGGCCACAGAGAGGCCCGGAGAGGCAGGGCTGAGACTGAGCAGAATATAAATGCTGGGCTTACCCAGGGGTAGAGACTTTAGGGTGTTTAGCTCTTAGGGAGTAGACAAGGGCTTCTACCTGGAAGCTGGATGGGAAGGAGCCAAGAAGGAAGAGATGTGGAACAGGAAGGAGCCTGAGATCTCCTCTGGGTGTCGAGGAAGGTGCTCCTGCCCAGCAGGGATATACAGGACAGCGCGTGGTGGGAAACCGGCAAGCGGTGCTGGGGCGAGCCCTCTCCTCCCAGGACCCTGCAGAGCGAGCCATGCAGGGGCCCAGAGAGAGTGTCACCTCCTCGTAAGCCAGCCGGACTCACGATGCTGTGTGCCACCCTGGTCCAGGCTCACGTGAGTGACGGGGAACCCAGGGGGAGAGTTTTGATCCAGGCTTGGGCCAGAGCATGAGGAGATAGAAGTCCCCCAAGAAAACTCGGCAAAGGAGGCCAACCGAAGTGAAGAAGGGTATAGAATGGGGTCTTCAGACCCACCTAGAGATCTTTCCCACACTAATGGTGGAGAATTTTAGGTTCATATCACTTTTTTTTTTTTTACAGATTTTTTTTAATGTGGGCCATTTTTAAAGCTTTTGTTGAATTTGTTGCTTCTGCTTTATGTTTTGGGTTTTTTTTTTTTCTCTTTTGGCTGTGAGGCACGTGGGATCTTAACTCCCGACCAGGGATGGAACCCCCACACCCCCTGCATTGGAAGGTGAAGTCGCAACCACTGGACCATCTGGGAAGTTCCTCACACCACTTTTAAGAACGTGACATAAGCGAGTTCCCAAGAACACATCAAAATACGAGTGGTTGGGTGCACAAATAGTTAGATCATGGGGGAACTTTTTATCCCAACATTTTATTATAAAGAGGTTAACTACAGACCCTTTGAAGACTATCCTAATCTCTTCCTCTTGCTACTTTCTAAAAGTAGCTACCGTGTATATTTTATTTTTTCATCCATCCATTTCATACACGATTTATAACCCCTTCTTCCCCTATCTGCAGTAAGGGTTTGAGGCCCCTGGGAATTTCCGCCTGTCAAGGGCACTGTCGTCATAACACCGAGCCTCTCTGTCCTCTGTGTAACAGGAGGAAGCCACTGTCCTCCTCCATCAGCATGCCTCTAGTGTGTGCTTCAGCTTCAGTGACAGAAGAACCTCAAACTGCTCTTCACCAATTTGGGGAACAAATGAACACTCTTTCTTTTTCATGATGACCGAGTGGCATTGGTCCCCAGGTGGAGACCCAGCCAGCCGAAGTGCGCTCTCCCAGAGCTTCACAGTGAGGTTCATGTGCGCACAGCAGGCCGGTGTGGATTCAACCCTGATACCCAGACGTGCAGATCGGGACCTGGGAGGGTTAAAGGGTTCTGTGGTCTCACAGCATGTTCAGGAACGACAAGGTCCTGCTTTATGGACAACTTTGAAATAGGTACTTGGAGAAATTTGAGTTTTTGCAGTTACATGAGGTGTGATTGGGATACAGGAATGGAAATGGAAAAAAAAAAAAAAAAGGAAAAGAGCATTTGAATAAGTGAATGTTGAAAAATTGATCTTTTTTTTTTTTTGGCTGCACTGGGTCTTCGCTGTGGAGCACAGGCTTTCCATGCTGGGGTGCATGGGCTCTAGAGCACACAGGCTCAGTACTTCGGGGCACAGGCTTAATTTGCACCACAGCACAGTATTCTTGCCTGGAGAATCCCCATGGACAGAGGAGTCTGGTGGGCTACTGTCCATGGGGTTGCAGAGTCGGACACGATTAAGGACTTTCACTACTTCTTTAACTTTTTCAGGTGGGATTTTAGTCTCCTGACCAGGGATCAAACCCATGTTCCCCTGCATTGGAAGGCGAATTCTTAACCACTGGACCACCTGGGAAGTCCTGAAGAATCGGTCTTCAGAGGCATGTCCACAAGGGGAGGGCAGTCTTTCTTTCTTTTTTAAAAATTTTTATTTCTTTTTAATTTTTATTTTTTTGAGAGCAGTCTTTCTGATATACTGCTCTCCACCCCCAGAGAAGATGGACAGGGAAGGTTCCGTGAAAGATGCCCCTCTGAGTCCTGGCATTTGGTGGTCTCATTGCAGTGTATGGGAAACTGGTACCAAACCCTCTCTAGGTCTCAAACAGAGTCTTCCCTGCGCAGTGCAAAGGCTGTGATGGTTTCATGGTAGCATCGTGAGACCCCACTCCCACCCAACGACATTGCAGACCCAGAGAGGGTGAAGGTCCCCGTGACTGCTCAGACATGGGGTAAGCTGCTGGTGGCTCCTGCGGTCAGCACTGTTCTTTCCTGGCAGGTCCGAGGGCGACACCTCTGTTCTGAAGAGGGATTTTGTGGCCCAGGTAAATGGTGGTTTCTTCACGGCTCTGTAAAAGAGCAGGCTTTGCTTCTGTCCAGCTCTGCCACCTCCTGGCCGTGTGGCTTTGGCCAAGTCCACACAACACAAACATGAACCTTTAATCCTCACGTGTGTATGTTTGGGAGGGCAGTGGCAGGTCATGGGACCTAGTCATCAGGACCAAACGGCCTCACAAAGTGCCAGGCCCATAGTGATGCTCAGAGACCTGGGTCCCCTCCCCTCCTCGCAGGGAGTGGGGATCAGCTCCCGGAAGCAGGGGCCTTTGCTCCCAACAGCCTGACCTCTGTAAATCCCTCCATGCGTCTACCATCTGGTCCTGGGCCCTGCAGGCAGCGGCCTGTTTATCAACAGGAAAGGAGGACGGCGAACAGGCCAGGGATCCTCAGGACCACAGGGACCAAGGGCCTTCTGATGTTTACGGTCCCGTGGAAAGTGTTCAAAGAAGCAGCATCTGCCTCTGAAGGGCCAGCTGGCCAGGTCTGCTGGGAAAGCGGGGGTGGTCTTTCCACTGTCCCTTTCCTCCTCCACACTGTGCCTTAAAGTGCCCTCAGGTCCATTTTCCTGACCTTACCAGGGCCCTGGCTTCAGAGCCAAGAGAGGGGCTGCAGCAGCCTGCAGGACCAAGACTCAATCCCACCCTGGCCCTTGGACCCCAGGCTCTATCCTCTGGGACCCCCGTTGTTCTGGGTGATGCCTGAGGCTCCGATGGGTGCCCTGAAGGTTGAAAAGTCTTCCTCTGACCTCGCCAAATCCCACCCTTCCCCTTGTTATCAAAACAGGGCAGACCCCATAACCTCCCAGGAGCCTTCCGGCCCTGTCTCCCACCTCAGGCTGGGTTCCACCCTCTCTGGGCCCCCACAGCACTTCCTGTGTGTGAAGGCAGGGAGGCACTTCTGACTGAAAAAGGGCCCACTCACATCTGACTTGGGTGATTTTCCCGAGGGTGGGACTTGGGTTTGACTCAAACCGTGGAATTACAGCATCTGCTCAGCATCACAGTGCCATAAATATTTGTTCGAGGGCGGCAGCGATGCATCCAAAGCTCATTAGTTAGGTTAAATAAGGAATGTTTGAGATCATAAGCCACACATACCAGCCAACCTTTTCTGGATGTGTAGCCATGAGGAATTAAAGTCGTGATGCAGAGAGAAAGGCAAGACGGTGGGTCCCGGGGGGTGTGGTGTTGGGGGAGAGGGTATAGACAGAGCACCATCCAACACCAGGCTCCTGTTGGGATTCAGCCACTCCAGTAAGTTCTGTTCAGCTAAACATGAATTATTTTCACAAAGGTTAAGTTTTTAAAAAGCTAGAAGGGACATTCTTCTGGTGAGGGCTTATATGTGTGTTATGTGTGTGCTCAGTCATACCTGACTCTGCAACCCCATGGACTGTAGCCTGCCAGGATCCTCTGTCCATGGAACTTTCCAGGCAAGAATACTGGAGTCGGCTGCCATTTCCTTCTCCAGGGGATCAACCTGGGATTGAACCCACATCTCCAGGATTGACCCTCCATCTCCTGCATTGCAGATGGATTCTTTACCTCTGAGCCACCTGGGAAGCCCAAGGGCCTGTATAAGGTTCTTAACCAGTTCTGAAGTTCCATGAATGTTTAACTATGTTTAAAACATTCACAAATCAGTATTTTACTAGTGCCTGACACTATTGGGACCACCCTGCAATAAAATTAACTAGTCTAGTCCCTAAAAACAACCAATGAGGTCAGCCTTCTCACATTCCCAAGTCATAGAAGAGGCACCGGAGGCCTGGAAAGGGTGAAGCTGTCTGAGGTCACACAGCTGGGACAAGGGGTTCTAACCAGCCAGGTGGCCTCCATTCTCGTCTGCTGTTGAGGTTACATCGAAACTTACAAATAACAGTTTTCACTTGGAGTTCTGTACATCTTTTAAAAAACGGTTTCATTGCTAGGTATTAGGTTGGCCAAAAAGTCTGTTTGGGTTTTTCTGTCCCCTCCTATGGAAAAACCCAAGTGAATATTTTGGCCAACCCAGTAGTTTTTGCAAACCACTGATCTAACCCAGACTCACCATTTTATAGATCAGGATGCTGAAACCTGGGGACAGGGGCTGAACGGCCGATCCAGGGCAATCCCCCCATGAGACGACCCCACCTTCTGTTCCTTCAGGGGGTAGCTCTGTGGGGAACAGAGTAACAGTGTGGCCCAGGGAACCACGGTCTAATTCTGGCCCCATTGTTCAGTGTGACCTCCTCTCCCGAACCTGTTTTCTGCAGATCAGTGTTGTCACGGCACCTCCCCCAGGCCTGGAAGGATGAGATGAGGTCATCTGCATTCACTCAGAAAACCAGGCAACTCTGCCTGCCCCGCTCTCCCCGACTGGACCATCCGTGGGGAGTCTGGGAGGCAGAGCTGAACTATGAACGCATTTCAGGGCCTCATAAACCTCCAGATCAGAAGAGGGGTGGGGCTGACCTTTAACCTCATCTCACTGCCTGGGAAGAAACCTAGGAGCAAACACACAGCTCTGAGGCCACTGCCCTCCTGAGCACCTCCCAACACGTGGGATGTCAGGCAGACCTGACCAGGCTGGAGAACAAAACAGGAAGGGTCAGCTGTACAGGGACACAGGCAGCTGCCGGCCACCACGCTGAGGTGAGTCTTCAAAAAGGAGGCAGCCGCTCCCTGAACCAAGTCCCGACCACAGACAAATGTGTGAACAACTCCAGGTTTCCTAACCACACAATGAACTGGACTTCCTGCTCACTGGGTGGGGGCACGGCCCACTAGGGGGCAGGAGAGGTTGCCAGGGACGAGAGGGACCCAGGCGGACATGTCCTCCTGCCCAAGGGACCCGGACAGACAGGTACCCCCACCCAGGGTGCTAAGGTTTCTGAGGGACCTCAAGCTGCTCGAGCCCCCCAACATGGCTCAAGTTGTGATGATAATGCTATGGGATTATCATCGTTCATTTCTGAACACAGGATATGGTTTCAAAAAACACACTCCTGAACAAGGCGGCAGCTACTGAGTCACGAACAACCACGTATTGAATCCTCTCAGTAGCGCTGAGTTTCTCAAATCATTGTAACCCTGTGCATTTCACACCTAGTAAGGCCTGAGTGGACAGCTGGGTGGTGGGGTCCCTAGCCCAGTGGGGCTGGGGTTGCTTATTGAGTATTCTGCTCTTTGTCACTCAAACTGTACTTGTGCGTAATTCAGTGCAAGTGTAGACACCTGTTGATTCTCTAGCATGTGCTTTTAAAAAAAATGACTTAAAGGACAGCAAATTTCATCGAAGGTTTTTATTTCAGCTGCTTCAGGACCTTGACTTTCTGCTTTCTGGTTCTGAACACGGTCTAGCTTTTCTGAGCACTGGGAAGGGTTTGCAATCCAGATTCCATGATGTCCAACTCTTTGCGACCCCATGGACTGTAGCCTGCCAGGGTCCTCTGTCCATGGGATTCTCCAGGCAAGAATACTGGAGTGGGTAGCCATTTCCTTCTCCAGAGGCTCTTCCTGGCCCAGGGATCAAACCTGCATCTACCCAGGGATGGTCCCTGTGGATTCAGACAAGACCCTGGCAAACTCACCCACAACCCACCAGGCAGGAGAGCCTCCAGGCGGGTAGGCTGCTGCATGCAGAGCTCAGGGCTTCTGCCCACGTGGCCTCCATCTCAGAATCAGGCGGGGCCCCAGGCAGGTGACAGAGCAGCTCTGCAGGCCCACTCCCCCACCCCTGGGCTTGGCAAACAGCTGTCAAGGCTGAGCAGCGATCAAATAAATAAGAAAGGCTATCAAATTTACACGGCAGGACTACTAGTTATTCAAAGAACAAACTCAAACGGAAGTAAATGAGGGGGTGGGGGGCGGGGGTCGTGCGTGGAGGAGGTGCAGGAGGAGAACAAGTGTCTGTAAAGTGCTTTCCGGGCGCCGGAATCCTAGTCTGGCTGGCACACCAGCTGCACGCGGAGAGGTCGGGGCTACGGGTGGAGGCCGTGCATGCAATTTCCAACCACGCCGGGCGCTCAGGGTGGACAGAGCTACAGCGGTCAGCCTGTTCACGGAGGTGGGAGCCGGCTGCGAGCGACTGAGGATCTCCGAAGCCCTGCATTTGCACACCCACCCACCCACCCACACACACACACACACACACAGATGAGTGTGGCGCCGTCCAGCTGGGTCGGGGGGAGGGGGGGGTGCACACGGGGGAGGTCCTGGCAGCCACGCGCAACCGCCGCTCCTGCACGGGGCGCGTCTTCAGGCCGCCGACAGGAAGGGGAAGAAGAAGAAGTCGAAGGCGAACTTGACGGCACCGTGCACGGCACTCCGCCAGTCCCGCTCTACCTTCACGTGCCGCCGGGCGGGCACGAGGTGCGCCATGCAGTTGAGGCAGCTGATGGCCTTGAGCTCGAAGACGGGCCACTTGCTGCCCAGGCGGCCCTCCAGGACGGTGCTGAACTCAATGACGCTGCCCTGGCGCAAGTGAAGGAGCACGTCCTTGAACTCGCTGCTGGCCCGCAGCACGATGTCCTTGGTCACGTCGTCCTCCTCAGGCCCGCGGCTGCCGTTGGCACCGCTGTAGGGCATGCCCACTGTGATCTCAAACTTGTAGCGGTCGAACCTCTTCATGTGGCACGGGTGCTTGGCCAGGAGCTTGAGGCGGCAGAGCTCCTCCTCGGCCGTGGAGACGTTGCCGGGGCTGCAGGACGGGTAGGCCTCGCCATAGAGGCAGCGCAGCCAGTCGCCCAGGAAGAGCGGCAGCATGTGGACGGCCGACTCAGCGCTGTTGTCGATCTCGGTCACGCGCACGTACTTGAAACGGCCGGTCCACGTGACCCGGTGGCCCTCCAGGTGGCTGCACAGGATCTGGGTGCGGGCCATGTTGGTCTCCTTCCAGGCCCGCGGCCCGCACAGGAAGCCGTACTGCGGCCAGGTCAGTGTGGAGTTGTAGACCTTCATGCCCTCCGAGCGGTACAGGTAGAACCAGCAGAAGAGCACGATGGCTGTGAGCCACACCAGGATGAGCTTGACGATGGAGCTCCGCGTCAGGGACTTGACCATCCCCACCACCGAGAAGTTGGCCTTGGTCCACCAGCGGACCAGCAGGGGGACGCTGCAGAGCACCAGGGTGACGGCGATCTTGGTGAGCTCCAGGGACACGAACCAGCGGGCCAGCTGCACCACGCCCATCAGCGCCAGGGCGAACACCAGGATGGGGAGAGCGAAGAGGAAGAGGAAGTAGCCCACCGACGCCCGCACCAGCCCCAGGCCGGTGGACTCGAGCAGGATGACCACCGACAGCTCGCACCACATGAAGCAGACCAGGTAGGGGACCAGATAGCAGTAGGTGCCTTTGAAGTTCCTCAGCTGGGCCATGCGGAAGAACAGATAGAGCAGGTAGACGTACAGCAGGCAGGGCACGCTCACGTTCAGCACGACCAAGTGGCCCACGGGCACCGTGAAGAAGGTCTGGCCCAGGAGCTTCAGGTAGCGCCAGTTGACGGGCATGGTGGGCAGCAGGGAGAGCAGGCCAGCCGCCACCTCGGTCACCAGGGCCCTCCGGGTGTAGGGCTCGGCCGAGGTGCTCAGGCTCATGTAGCTGGTGGCCGTGAAGAAGACCGACACGACGGCCAGCTCCGAGCAGGGCATGCAGTCCTTGCTGGCGATGGGGAAGGAGATGATGACGAAGAAGACGGACAGCAGGAAGTGGACGTAGGGCTCCAGGTGGTTCCAGCCGAAGTTCCCCTCGGCCTGCTCCACGTCCAGGTTGGGCTCGAAGCGCAGGAGCAGGCTGGTGAGCGCGCGGAAGCTCTCCCAGGCCTTGCTGTCCTGGAAAACCTTGAGGGTGCAGATGACCATGGAGATGAAGGACAGGTAGAAGACGACCAGGGGCACAAAGAAGGCGAAGAAGTCGATGGTGAGGTTGCTGATGATGAAAAAGAAGACCAGGGCGTTGATGTGGTGGGTGGGCACGAGGGTGGACAGCCAGTGCACGCCCGCTCGGGACGCCAGGTCAATCAGGTATTCCTTGAGCTCCATGATGACGTGCAAGGGGTACTTGACCACCTGGGAGGAGGGGTGGAGACAAAGGAGGGGCGTTAGAACCTGGACCGCTCTGTGCCACGTCACTGCTCCCTGGTTAACCCTTCCAGTCTCCCTGAAGCCGGGGCCTGGCCCTGGGCAAAGTGAACTCACCCGCTGTTTCAACCAACGGCGGGTCCCTCGGTCTGCAAAGTCCTTCCACCTGTAGCTCTCTCTCTAGGTGCTCATGCTCCACATGGCCCCCACAAACCTGCCCTTGATTCTACCCAGTCCCGCAGGGTCTGCCCTCTACCTCCTGCCCATCCCTAGTCCCTGACTGTACCCGACTGTCCACAAGGGTCTCCAGGCTCATGAGTGCCCATCTCCCCTGTGAGATCTTGGGTGCCTCGGGGAGCCCACCTGGCCCCCTCTTCCCTCCCCATGGGGCCTCACACTTGCAAAGACAACAGAGGACCAGGCTACTTGCATCTCAGCCACCCCTGTGATGAGGACTTCACCTCCTGAGCCTCTGTCTCTGGTGGATGGGGGATGGGTGGGGGGGGAGGTGACCCACCAACGGGGAGAGGAAGTGCTGCTTTACCAGCCTACCCTGGGCCCTGCCCGTCCCAGGAGTGGGGACTCCAGAAAGGAGAGTTCACGCCACGTGAATGGAAATGATTCAGCTGTAACAGGGCTGATGTGACATTTTCACTGCAGCAGGAGCCCCGACACCCGCCGCCTGCACCACCCACCCCTGCACACCCGTGTGCTCAGAACAGACACACAGCCCCAGGCGGGTGCTCCCCGCCTCACGTCCCACCGCCCCCCACAGACTGTACATAGAGGCAAGGGCAGCGGAAACACTTGTCCATTCCCACAAGAGAAGAGGAATGAGGGGCTGGCAGGGACGCGAGTGGGGGACCAGCCTCGGGCAGGAGGCAGGGACGCTCCTGCCATCCAGGGCGGCCCCCACTCCTGCCTGGTCCTGAAGCTCTCAGCTCCACCAGGGCTCCGGGGAGACAGGAGAGAAGCTGAAGGAGCTGAGAAGAGAACGTGTCCATGACCGTGCTAGGGCTCACGCAAGGAGGTCAGGGGCGTGGACTGGACCATGCTGAAGAGGGGCGGTCCTTGTGAGGAACACCCACGTCGGGGCAGGGAAGCCCAGCTGAGCCCACAGCCCATTTGAGGGGCAATGTGATGGAAGCCCGGTCAGTAGCCGGGTGAGGTGGGCAGCCCCGCCTCCATCTACGTCCCGGGGACACGATCTTTCTGCCCCATGAACATAAGGGCAAAGGAGGAGCTGGGATCCTGGGGGACCACACTGAGTGGCAACATTGGGGTGTGGCTGTCATCTGCCCAAGAGGCTGGGGTGTCAACTCTGGATGACCAGGACTCCCGGGAGTAGCTGGCAGAGTGAGTTTTCCAGGTAAGAGGGACCTGGGCTTACAGGGGAAACAGGAGTGTTTAACAGTGTGTGTGTGTGTGTGTATGTGTGTATGCACTTCTATAGACACCCACGTGTGTGTGTGTGTGCACTTTTATAGACACCCACGTGAGTGTGTGTGTGTGCGCACTTCTATAGACACCCACATGTGTGTGTGTGTGTGTGTGTACTTCTATAGACACCCACATGGGGTAGTGCATGCATGCTCAGCTGTGTGTGACTCTGTGCGACCCCATGGACTGTAGCCTGCAGGGCTCCTCTGTCCATGGGATTCTCTAGGTAAGAACACTGGAGGGGGTTGCTCCAGGGGATCTTTCTGACCCAGGGATCGAATCAGTATCTCTGAGTCTCTTGCATTGGCAGGCGGGTTCTTTTACCACTGAGCCACCTGGGAAACCCCACTTGTATATGTTCAAAGAGCTGCATTCCTCATTCAACTAACAGTCCACTTACCCTCTGTTTCAGAACAAGCAAGAAAATGATGAAACCAACAAACCAGCTCAGGGCTCCTCCAGCTCCTGGGCCAGCTTCCCCAGGAGGAGACCCAGTGCTCACCGTGTCTGGAGTAGGGTACCAAGGAACTTCGAATACCATAAAGTCAGCCTTGGTGGGGATTTCTGACACTTGTTGGTCAGCTACTAAGTCAGGTCTGACTCTTTGCGACCCCATGGACTGCAGCACACCAGGCTCCCACCCTCCACTATCTCCTGGAGTTTGCTCAAATTCATGTCCACTGAGTCAGTGATGCCATCCAACCGTCTCATCCTCTGTGGTTCTCTTCTCCTTTTGCCCTCAGTCTTTCCCAGCATCAAGGTCTTTTCCAATGAGTCAGCTCTTTGCATCAGGTAGTCAAAGTATTAGAGCTTCAGCAACAGTCCTTCCAATGAATATTCAGGGTTGATTTCCTTTAGGATGGACTGGTTTGATCTTGCAGTCCAAGGGACTCTCAAGACTCTTCTCTAACACAATTCAAAAGCATCAATTCTTCACCTCTCAGCCTTCTTTGTGATCCAACTCTCACGCCTACACATGACTACTGGAAAAACTATAGATTTGACTATCCAGACCTTTGTCAGCAAAGTGATGCATCTGGTTTTTAATACACTGTCAAGGTTTGTCATAGTTTTCTTTCCAAGGAGCAAGCATCTTTTAATTTCATGGCTGCAGTCATCATCCACAATGATTTTGGAGCCCAAGAAGTAAAATCTGTCACTCCTTCCACTTTTTCTTCTATTTGCCATGAAATGATGGGACCAAATGCCATGATCCCCTGTTTTTTAAATAATGAGTTTCAACCCAGCTTTTTCACTCTCCTCTTCCACCTTCATTAAGAGGCTCTCTAGTTTATTTTCACTTTCTGCCATTAGAGTGGTATCACCCACATATCTGACATTTGCCAGACAGCAAACCAGTGTCTCCAGAACCTGCTCCAGCTCTGCAGGAGCCCCTTCGACCAAAAGCCAGACACACCAGCAACAGAAAGAGCCCATGCGTGCGTCAGCCGCTGTCTGCTCTGCTAATTCCTGTCGATGGGGCCTCTCTAACCAGACAGACCAAAGGCACCCGGTGCTCCTGTTCTCGCCTCCATTCTCTCTCTGCAGTCAGTGCTGAGCAGCCTTGGGGGAGCTGGCCTGGAGGCATCCAAGTAGCTGGCACCTTAAAATTAACCTGAAACTCCTAATGCTCAAAACCATTCACATTATTTATTGGGTGTTTTTTTTGTTTTTTTGGTTTTTGCCTATTGAGACCACACAATCACACGGTTGAGAGGACATTTAAAAGACAACGAAGCTTCTAGAACCTGAAGTCCAACAGTGCTGACCTCTGCTGGCACAGTGAGCCCCTGTGGCCGCCGTGACCACAGCTGTCCTTTAAGGTCCCTGTTCTGTCCCCTGTCACTTCTACCCAAGCCCTACTACTTGGGACCCCACCAAATTGTGAGACTAGAAACCTTTTCTGTAGAGGCAGTCCTAAAATGAACTTCACTTTGAGCAGGAAAGAAGTTTTTAAAAAACGAGTAGGGAGTCAGTTCATGACAGGATGGGAAAGGGCACCCTGACCCAGGCTGCGGTCACCAGCAGCCTTCACCACGGACACGCCTGGCTGATGGGAAAAACTGAAGAGAACTGCCCGGTACTGACCTGGGCAGCCAACCAAGGAGGCCACCGCTCGCCCAGAGGGTCCGGGCTGGTTCACTGAGACCCTGCTCAGACCTGAGCGAACGTCCACGTGCTGGACTTTCAATAATGTGATGCGAACACTGTTAGGATTTTAAGACATTTCTGAATCCATCTTTAAGAAGGTTTCATCTGTCACAAAGGCTGGAGAAGCCTGGAGCCTGGAACATCCCTGGGGGTCACGTCAGCTTGCAGAGGGGTGTCTGGCACTTTCCACTGGGGGTGCCGGGCCCTCCCCAGGCACATGCCCCTTCTCTGTCCCCAGGGGGTGGTTAATAAAGGCCGGGACAGCTTTGAGCTCCAGGAAATTCATTCTGCTCCAATTCATTCTCTCTTTTCCAAAACACTTTTTTTTTTGGCTGAGATGGGTCTTTTGTTTCCGCATGGGCTCTTTCCTCTAGTCGCAGACAGCAGGGGCTACTCTTCGATGCAGTTCGTGGGCTTCTCACTGCAGTGGCCTCTCTTGTCGTGAAACACAGGCTTTTAAGTGCACGAGCTTCAGTACTTGTACTTGCGGGTTAAGTTGCTCCACAGCATGTGGGATCTTCCCTGATCAGAGATCAAACCTGTGTCCTCTGCATTGCCAGGCAGATTCTTTACCACTGAGCCACCAGGGAAGCCTTCCAAAACACTTTTAATGAGATAAATTGTAAAGCAATGAAAGTGCTCGGACAACAATTGCAAAAAATTAAAAAATAGCCTTATTTCTTGTCAGGATACTTTAAATCTCTTTTTCACAAAAAGGAATTTCAGACATCTTACAGCACCGAGTTTGTCGCCCGTAAGGAATGTGACATAACTTGCTGTGCACACTGAGATGCTTTTGAAAGCAGGCATTATTAGTAAGTATGCCAGGACAACGCAAACTAGGCTGTCCAGGCCGGGACCGCCTGGCCCACGGGTCTTCTTCCCTCACCTTTGACCCTCACTGGCATTTGGGGAGCACTTCCTCTTTAGCCAAGAAGCATGGCAAACGCTCCACCTTTCCTCTCTCATGTTAGTGAGAACATGCCTCTCTCATGGCATTTGGAACACACTTAGCCCAGGCCTGCCCCCAGGTGGGCCCTCAATAAAAGCGGTGACCTCCCTGGCCCAGCTCCTGGGCCGTCCTGACCCTGTGCCTCAGAACCTTCACCCCGACGCCCTACCTGCCCTCAGGGGCTCTCAGCAAGCTTGCTGGTCCGGAGCGTGGCCTTCACACCCACCATCTGGGCTGCAGCTTCTCTGAGGAACTTGCTTCCCAGAGGTGGCCTCTCAACCCACGAGGGCGGCTTTCTGAGCCCCCATATTCAGCCCCTAGCATGGGGCTTACACTGAGGCCGTGTCTGGGATGAGGACACACCAGCACACGTCCCATCACCGGCCCCAACCCTGCTCACACTCCAACCATACTGTGGGCAGGTTACACGAGCCCAGGAGCTGGGGAAGCACAGAACCCTACAGACTCTTGGGGGACCAATGCCAGGGGCTCTGCGATGCTTTGCCTGCCCAGAGGCCCCCTGTGCTGGCTGGGTCCCCTTGGCCACGAGTGGGGATGGACCTGTCTGGGGCCAGGTGGCCAGACTTCTGAAAATCCTGGTGCTCTCAGCAAAGGGGGATACAGAAGACGAATTCAACCCCCTGAGCTGAACTTGGGGAAACTGGTGAAGGGGGCCGTGGTCAAACTTCACCAAGGCTTATATCTGCCCCCTTTAGTCACAAACCACATGGCCAGGAAAACAAAAGCTGTGACTCCAGGAGCATGAGCAGCCACTCCTGGCTGTCGGCACAGATCCAGACGCTCCGTGCTCATCCCTTGTAATCACGGCTGCTCCCTGGTGGGAGGCGGTGGTGAACACGAGCTTCCTCCCCACCCCCGTCCACCTTCAGGTTGCCCTCGGTCACCTCCCCTGCCATCCTCTCCACACCCGCTCGCTCCTCGAACCCCTGCAGATCCAGATAAACAGGCACCACCGCAGAGCCCTCCTGAACACAAGACCGCACTTTGCTTCTGGGGGGAGGCACCTTCGAGGAACTGACCTCTCCTCTGGGCCATAAACAGACAATTTTTCCAAAGGATGGAGTCTAAGTGAAAGGTGGTCTCCAGCGCACAGCACCCTGCTCCCCACATGGCGTTTTGCAGGGAAAGATGCAAAGGTGCCCGTGCACATCCAACAACCACTGGGCCCGCCCGACGCCAACAGCGCCCCTGCCTCCAGAGCCTGAGCGTGTGCAGGAGGCCTCCTTTCATGAGGACGCATCCTTATGCAGCTATGTGGACAACCTGGCGGCACAGGCCTATCCAGGACAAGCGACACAGCCCTGGAGGTTCCCTGCTGGGCGAGGTCTCCCACCTACAGCTTCCTGGGGGGCACCCGGGCAGGCAGGTGGCCCGGGCCAAGGGCTCACCTTCAGGCGCAGGGGTAGGTCCTCGGGACTCTTGCCCGCCACCTCGTCATCATCGTCGTCCTGCAGGAACAGGTCGGTGGGGATGATGCCCTTGGCGTACTTCTTGGTGATCTCCACAAAGTCGTCCAGGGCTATGTAGCTCTTGGCTGAAGCACAGGAGAGGACACACGCGAGGTCGGTGAGACCGTGAGCACTGCCGCCCCGTGGAGATGGGCACATGGTGGGCAGCAGCTGTGTTGGGGTCAGGCTGGAGACGGGCGACCCCTCTCGGGCCCGGACAATGAGAGGAGAGAAAGGCAGGCCAGCCTGCCAAGGCCTCCTGGCCTTGCGGACCCACCGTCCCTCCCCAGAAGTGTCCCCCCACCCTTCAAGTCCTGGGGGGCTGCCTGAGCCAGGCTCCATGCGGACCCTTCTTCAGAACATTTTCCGCCCGTGCTGCTCGGACCCCTGTACTCCCTCGGCCCTGACCCCTGCAGCCCAGCCACCTACTAGCCCCTCCAGCCAATACGCATCCTCCAAGGTCCTACTATGTGCCAGGCATGTGCCCAAATCTTCATTACCCCCCACCCCCAAGTTCAGCCCGATATCCCCACCTCCCCACAGCCCATGCTGGCGGCAGCCCCCACTCCCAGCTGGGTGCTCCCAGGCCTTTGCCAATGAGGTTCGCTCACTCAGTCTGGAGCATCCACCTCCTTGCCCCTCGCGGGCTACCCACCTCCCCACCATTGCTGGCTCACAGCCATCACAGGCCCCAGCATCCTTCTCCATCAGGGACAGTTACACTGCCCTCTCGTCCCTCCAGTGTGTATGTGCTCCCAGTGGGTGGGGTCCAAATCCCAGAGCCTAGAACACCAACACCCAACCAATAGCCCTGAAGGGACTGGAAGGAAGATCTGTCAGCCTCTGAGACCCTGGGGGCCGGGCCTGGACTGACGGGGAGTCGGGGGGCGCAGACATGAAGCCCAGGGTGGTGGGGGCGACAGCATGGCCAAAGGTGTCGCTAGCACAGGACTGGCGGCCGTACTCACATTCACTGCTGACCAAGCGTTCCAGCACCCGCCTCTGCTTCTGCAGGGACTTGGGGACGGGCCCGGGCTGCACCCCGCCATCTGCAGGGACAGAGCGGGAGAGAGTCAAGGCCAGCTGACTGCCCCATCCCCTGCAATGAGTGAATGAAAGTCGCTCAGTCGTGTCTGACTCTTTGCGATCCCATAGACTACACAGTTCATGGAATTCTCCAGGCCAGAATACTGGAGTGGGTAGCCTTTTCCTTTCTCCAGGAGATCTTCCCAACTCAGGGATCGAACCCAGGTCTCCTGCATTGCAGGCAGATTCTTTACCAGCTGAGCTACCAGGGAAGACCATGAATACTGGAGTGGGTAGCCTATCCTTTCTCCAACGGATATTCCCGACCCAGGAATTGAACTGGGGTCTCCTGCATTGCAGGCGGATTCTTTACCAACTGAGCTATGAGGGAAGCCCCATCCCCTGCAAGCCCCCAGAAACTTGCCAGTGTCCCCCATGCGGCCCTGGAGGGCTGTGCAAGGTCAACCCTTGGGACCACCACTGCTCAATCTCCATTACAAGGTGACGTGGGCCCCGCTGGGCACAGTCCAAGCCCTGGACACACCACACTCTCTGATCAGCACAGCCGGCCCCCGGACACCTTTGCTGACATTGTCCCTTGGTGTGATCTTCCCCTGGAAGAAACCAAGCTCCCCAGGGCCACCGGGCAGGCCTTCCTGTGTCCCCAGCCCTGGTGCAAAAGTCGGTTCAGTGGGTGAACACAGAGCCAGGACTGAGATATCCTGCCCTCTGTCGACACCTTCCCCCCACAACGCCCACACCCAGGCAGGCGTTCACTGGGCTCTCCCATGTCAGGCTCCAAGTGGTCTTTGCAGGGTCGGGTCAGGTAGGGGCTGGACCACAGGGTGAGACAACACATGGGGAGGGGCACCGTGACTGGGAGGGGCCACAGGAGCCCAGAGTGGGTGAGGGGGCAGCAGGAACGGGGCGGGGCCATGGTCCCGCAGGGTCACTGGGGCTCCACGAGGGGCGGCCGGACCTGTCAGGTCAAGCACGCCTCTCGGGGGTCCTGCGACTGGAGCCCCAAGCCTCACGGCCGCCTCTGTCAGACCCTAGAGGATCAGAGATCAGAAAAGAGTCCGGCCCGGAGAAGGGGCAGAGGTGCCCACCCACTCATCTTCTCTGATGCATCGGCAGGTGGCCCCAGCCCCACCCCCACCATCTCCCCCTCGGGGCAGGAGGGAGCTGGATGGAGCCCTGGCCAGGTGCTTATCAAGGTTACCAAGAGACAGAAGTCAGCCCCAACCCTGGAAATGGAGAGACCACACCCAGTCAGTAACGCCCACTCTCCTGGTCCATCTGTCCTTCCAGCTGCCCGTGCCCTTCTCGGAAAGCCAGGTTAGAAGGAGGTGGGGGCACTGAAGAGGCTGGCAAAGGGGCCAGCCCTGGAGAGGCTCTTGGGGATTCGGGGACCCAGGTCACTGCTGGCACCTCTCACCCTCCCCACTCCCTGTCCCCTTCAGGAGGAGGAGGACACCCTGGACATGCCAAGGCCTGCAGCTCCGCCCGTGGGCAGCAGGTGAGACAACCCTAGGGGTGGAGCGGGTCAGGTAGAACCAGAGCTGGGGGGGCCCTGAGGGGTGCCAGGAACAGGACGCCCAGGAAGGACACTCCGCAGCCTTACAGGACACCTGCAAGAAGCTCCCTGGAGCCCCCCATGCCAGCTCCCATAAAGGAGCCCCCAGGATCCCGGCACAGAAGCCCAGGAGGCCCCACAGACAGAGCGCGTACCGTGCTCGTTGACCTGCCCCACGTTCTCCAGCAGCTCCGCCACGGCTACCTGCTTTTTCTTCTTGGGGTTGAGCTTCCAGTACATGACGAGGGCCGCCTTGCGCACAGCCCGCTCCAGGTCGGTCTCAGAGGACAGCTGCCTTACCTCCTGCTCGTTCTCGGAGGTGATGCCTGAGAGAGGGAGGCGTCAGAGGCCTGAGGCCGCCCGCTTGCCCACCTGGAAGCTGGCAGGGACGCCCCAGCCCCGGCCAGCACCGCCTGAAGGGGCTTGGGAAGAGATTCCCACGAGCGGCTTTGCAGGCATCTTCATCACCAGGGCAGAAACAAAGGTCCAGCCAGACAAGTGTCTGGCCTGAGTCCCCAAGGGTGGGAGGCTCGGCCTGGCCTTTCAGCAGACGCTCGCCGAGTGGCCACGGAGGGCTGGCGCTGGGCAAGGCTTCCCCACCTTCCTGGCTCCTTCCCCTCCCAGGTTCCGCCTCACAAGGACCCCTCTGGTGGGGTACTACTCTTCTCATCTTACAGATGGAGAAACTGAGGCACCCAGGGGTGGTGGCCTGGACTTGGTGCCAAGGCCACAGAGTCAGAGAGGCTGAGCTGGTCTCAAACCCCGGTCAGTCTCACTGCAGTGAGCAGCCAGGCTGCAAGACGGGGGGCACCCCTACACTCACAGCATCAGCCCTTCCCGAGGGCAGCCGGGAGCAGTGTCCCCACGTAGGCGGCCCTTTCCCAGGGGGAAAGACTCGCCCACAGAAAGATGGGGAGCAGGTTTCATGGGCCGTTTAGCGGCCGCCTCTCCCCCTGCACACGGACTACCAGGAATATCAGCCCGGCCTCCCCCACCCCAGGGGACAGTGAGAATGCGGGTGGCGGACTGATATTATTTTCTCCTTTGAAGCATCTCCCTAACCTTCCACCAGAGCCCACGTTCCTTTTATGATCAGGACGCGTTCAGTGAGAAGGTGGAGGGTGTGGGCTACGTAAGACCTGGCCCCCTCCCTCACACGCCAGCCAGTCCTCAGGCCTGCCCTGGCCACCCCCCTCAGGGCCTCTGGGAAGGCCACTGGCTCCAACTGTGAACGCTGGGGGCCACACTGACTCGATTGGCCAGGGCAAGACCATCCCACCTGCCCTGGAGCAAGGGAGGCTGGCTTGGTAAGAAATTCTGGCCAGCAGAACATGACAGTTCTAAATCATTAAAGATATCAGCCTAATGTCCAGAGAAAGGAGACTCTATACAATAATAAATAATGTTAATAAATATCATTTCTATATATCTTATATATATATACATACATAATATATATACATAAAAATACCGTATACAAATTTTGTTTTATATATATCTATATGATAACCCTAACATTTAAAAAAAAAATTCCAATATAAAACCAGAAGGAAAAACAGTAAACTACGGAGCACTTCTCTCTGGGTTTATAGATAATTTTTAGAGATAATTTCTATCTTTATGTTTTCTATATAGTTCAAGTTTTCTATAACAACCATAAACACTTCTGCAATCTGAGCGGGAAAAAGGAGGTCCCCTTTAAGACACACACACTTTCATCTTTCTTCTGAGGTTTGAAGCTTCAGGAAGCACTTTACCCTGACACCAGGAATGAACCATTTCCCTTGGGCAGGATAACATAGTAAGTGTCCCCAAGTGGCTAGGCTACACATCACTGCCCCCCAACACCCACGCCCGTCCTGGCTCCGAGTGCTAGCCTGGGTGGGCCCTTCTCTGGCCCCCAGTCCATAGCTGCTCCGCTCAGACCGGATGGAAAGTCAGTTCAGAAAGTGCTACTCATACCTCAGGCCTGTCATGCCCTCCAACTTGGCTCCATGGTCTACTCCTCAATTTGGATGAGAACCCAGATGGTATATCTCATTGGAGACCCCACCACAAGTTAAAGAGGATGAAAATGGCTTTGTTCCCTAAACATCCCATGTTATACTCCCAAACCATCTATGAGGCAAAGCCACGAGTACAGCAGAAACCACACTCATTTTTCCCAACAGTGTCGCCAGCACCAGGTTTCCCTGTTGCTATTTCGGTTGGTTAATTTAGCAGAGTAGTACAGCATCCCTCATGGGTCCCTCCGAGCCGCCTCACCTACCTCTCCTGTCCGCCAGGCATCGGCGGAGAAGCTTGACGGCCTCGCGCCGGCCCTGCTTGGCGGCGAGGGTCAGCCAGTCCACGGCGGTGCAGTTGTTGAGCTCTTCATCCCCGTCGCCAGCCAGCTGCAGGTAGTGCTTCCCCACCTGCAAGCGGGATCTGGTCACACCACACACCGCGGCAGCCTCCCCATGCAGCGCCCGGGCCCCCAGTCCACATCCTGCCTTGCCCCGCCCCCAAACCAGGCAACCTTGGGCTCCCTCACCCTGTCCACCCGGTGCTCCCAAGCCAGAGCGGGGTGTGGGGACCCCACCCTTCCACTGATGAAATGAGAGAGGGGGTGGGGTCATGTGGACAGGCAGGAGGCAGGGCTGGCATCAGAGGAGGTGATGCCCAAGTTCAGGTGTGAGCTGGACAGAGGTGAGCACGTACATGCTCCCCGAAGAGTGGTGGGAAGAAAAGCAACACGCCACAAACATGGAAACCCCACACATGGGGGCCCACGCATGGCAGGTACAGGCAGGCTGTACCCAAGCCCAGATAGCAGGCTCAGCACTAGCTTGTCCTGGGCGCAGCCCGAGCTCCCCGCGGACACTGGTCCTTACCTCCGTCTGTGCCTTGGGGTCCCCAGCCTTGGCCTTCTCCAGGACTTCCTCAAAGGGCGTGTCCACATCTCCCTTTGCAGGTCCTTTAACACAGGAAAGCAAGCAGACGGACTGTCACCATGCTGGTCCTTATCGCTTGTTGGAGGACGAGAGGGGCTGGCAGAAACGGGCTTCAGCCCCGAGTCAGGAGCATGAGAGCAGGTGTGGAGAGGGCCTGCCAGGATGCTCCTTCCGTTGCTGCACAGCCAGGGAACAGGGACCGCAAAGCTGCTGAGGGGTTCCAGGAAGGAACCCCTGTTCCAGGCACAAGGACAGAGCGGGGCACAGACCAATAACCACTTTCGCCCCTGGGGTTCACTGCAGCCAGAGCAGCTGATCTCAGGCTTGAACAGGGCTCTAGAAAGATGCAAGAGATGGAATGAAAGCCCCTGAGGTTCTTTATTTAATGATTTAAAGAACCTGCACCCCAATGCCAAGCATCCCAATAAACAAACCAAATCTATGTTTTCCAAGACAGTCATCTACACACGATTGACTTTGGGAGGTCATAATCACAGTACATACATTTTGAAATATACACATATATATTTGCACAACCAACTTTGCATGTGGCTCTGCAGTGAAATGTACCACTTCAGTGGCTCAGAAATCCCACCGCGGGGACACTCAGGGCCTCTGGGCCTCTCCTCTCCATCGGACCTTTAGATTATGCCCAGACTCCCTAATTTTATAAAACAATGCCACAAACCAGTCTGTGCGTGTATTTTTATTTGGGGGGCACTTTCCTGGCGTGGGTTCTTCAGGTGAATTACTTGATCCAAGGGTCCAAATATCACATACCTCGTGCACTATTTACTTCATAAAACGTTATCTTAAGTTATAAAAGCATCATGTAACTTCACTGATTTCACTATAACCTCTCCTGCAGTGTGTAGCATAACAAAAAGTTGTGTTTTTTTTTAATCACTTTTCACCAGTCCCTTTTTCCGGTTTAAGCAACCAATACAGGAGGCCTCTGCCCGACACCACACCTGGCCTCCACCCATGGTCACCTCCCATCTTAGCAGGTGCTTATCTGGGGTTAACAGACTCTTGATCTCTAATTCAGGGAAATAAGAGCAGTCCCTAGGAACAGTGCTGGATATCTAGCTATCCCAACCCATCTCTCCAGACCTTTCCCAGGACCAGCTCCATCCACCAGGCTCAGAGTTAGCCCCTGTGTGCAGGGTGCCCGGTCGGGAGGCAGCAGGGCAGGGGCCTACAGTGACACAGCTCTGAAGTTCAAAGGCAGAGTGGCCGCGTCCAGTTTGGGGCACACAGGAGTGGGAGCAGGTGGCTGGGGATGGCTCAAAGGGGAAGCAGGTGGCTGGGGATGGCTCAAAGGGGAAGATTCTTCCTGAGACTCACAGGCCCCTGTGCTGCACCCCTCTTGGTGGATGGCTTGCAAACATGATGATACCCGTCCCGCTGTGGAGTTCCCCCTGCTGAGCTTCTTCACCGAGGTCCTGGGACCTCACTTGGCCTGGGCCCAGGACATCCACCCCAGCCCTGGCCCCGGACCTCAGTGCTTCTTAAGTCATCAAGATCAGCTCTCCCTTCTGGCTGCTGTCACGCTCTCTGCCGGCCCTGGAATGCACTCTCCGGCCAAGGGCTCAGGCTAAGAGAACAAAGAGAAGGGCAGGGAAGGAGGGTGTGCAGGGTTAGAGAAATCCGACCCGAGTGTGAATCTTTAGCACTCTGAGCCTCAGGAGTGAAAGAACATTGCTACCCTATCGGTAAACTGGAGAAGGGAATGGCAAACCACTTTAGCATTCTTGCCTGGAAAATTCCATGGACAGAGGAGCCCGGCGGACTACAGTCCATGGGGTCACAGTCAGATACAACTGAGTGATGGAGCGTCTATCAGTAAACAAAGGATGTGGCAGACCCTCCTATCATGCACTCTGGGGAGACACAGGATGAGAAAGCACAGGATACTGACCTCAGAGAGCTGAGGGGCAGATCAAAGGAATGATTTCCGTGAGCCCAGACTCTTGCATCTACCCCGTACACAGAAAAGCACTAAATTCCCTGACTCAAGATATCTGGTTTTCTTTAACAGTAATCTACTGATGTTCCGACTACCTGGTCTTTGTTGCAAAAACCCCTGTGTATCCTGGCTCCTCCCCTGTCTCTTGGGAGCAGTATTTCAGAGCAATCTGAGATCTGAGAGGCTGTGTTCCAGGGTTAAGTCTTCAATTTTGTCCACCAAATAAAATGTAATTCTCAACTTTTAGGTTGTGCCCTTTTTTTTTTTTCTTCAGTTGACAGCATCAAAGTGCTGTGTGACTGTGCGAGACTCATGTCCAATCCCATCGTCAATATCCAGCCAGTAGGACTGTTAATGAAGAATGGGACACTTGAGATTAGATGCCTGGTCCAGAGTTGGGTGTTCTCAAGGTGTGTCTGCTTCCCCTCTCCATGCCCTACCTCTCTCTGCTGACCCCAGGGCCTCCCTGGCTCACTGAGGCCACGTGTCCTAGTTCAACACCAGGTACCTCCTGCGAGTTCACAGCTCTTTTCCTGACCAACTGAATTTGCAAGTCCAAGGTCATGGAAGATTCAAGTGTAGACCTATTGGCTAAAAAGATTATTCTGTCCATGATTAATTTTCCACAGAAGTTATTCATGGCCTAACATTTTGTCATGAAATGAAAGGAGGGCCCTGGAAATTGTCCCCTCCCCCGGCACAGCCCATCTCCGCGTTCCTGCATCTCTCACGGTCCCACAGGCCTTTAATGGAGACGATCTGTGTCCAGCAGGTCTGGCCCATCTCCATGCCCTGGGCAGGACACAAATCAGCAAATGCTGAACAGACAGGGGGATGAATGGATGGGGGACCGACAAGGAAGGGTCTCCAGCTCTGTCTCCCCAAATACTCGCATGGCGCCTGGAACACGTGTGGCCCAGAGATTGAACTGCCAAGCTCACCTTCCTGATCTGAACAGGTTCTAAGTAGAAATGGACAAGGATGAGTACTGAGCAAGTCAAATGCTCCCATTCTTCAGGACCACCCCGGGTCCCTGGGCTGGGGAGCCTCAGGCATCTCCTCCCAGCAGCCCTGAGGGCTCTGCCAGCCCCTTGATCCCTATCAAGTTCTCCTGGAGCCAGCTGGGAGCAAGAGAGAGAAACTGGCTTCCAGTTTCACCCGGCCGCTGCAATCTAGATTGGCTGGAGCGCATTGTTTAAATTGCTGAATGCACGCCAAAGGCTCTGAGAAGAGCACAATCTGAAACACGCAGTGAGCAACTTTGTTGCTCCCGTCTCTCGGGGCTGCTGCCCTTCTACATCACTGGCCCTGGGGCAAAGCCTTGGCCTCCTAGAGTCCCTGGTCCTCTCCTGATGCCCGCCGCGTGGGCTGAGCTGAGGGAAAGGTGACAAGAACCCAAGGGCATCCCGTGTGTCCTTCTCATCACTGTGGGTAGCTGGGTCACCCTGCGCCAGGGGTGCCCCATCAGCCTTCGAGATGCTAACCCTGGTTCTCATGAATACACAGGAAGGACAAGCCTTGTGACCCCGCCTCTTCCAGGGGCCTGGCTGAGCTCTAAGGCGGGGGTCCCAGCCGGGAGGTCCCAGCTTCCTACAGGCCCGAGCGGGGGTCATGGACCTTGCCCCTCATCACTCACCCAGCAGACATTTACCGAGCACCCGCCCTGGACCGGTCTGGATGCCGGGAGCCAAGGGCACTGAGCAGAAAGAGGTAGGAACCCCAGCTCTCTCTACCCAGCCAGGGTGCCAGCGATGACAGCCACAGTCCACAAGTGGAATCTATGGAGGTACCAGGAGTCATCAATCCTGATGGGAGAGGCTTTTTGGAGGAGGTGACGCCCAAGACTTGAAATGCAAAGAGGAGGGGAAAGGTGAGGGATGAAGGGCATATTGTCGAGTTTCCTGAGATCTGAGGAAGCCACCAGACCTGAGAGAGCCTCACTGCCCCAGCCATCTGTCCTCACAACAGGTCATCCTAGAGTGAGGGGGTCACAGGGATGCTACAGCAACCAGACAGATCAGGGCTTCCATCAGAGTCAGGATAAATAATCCGGGTACAGAGCTCCTGAGATCATCGAGCCAGCACCTCCACTGGACAAGGAGAAACTGAGTGTTTATGGCTGTGACTTGTCCCCAGGGCAGCAGGGACTCAGCGCTTTGCATCCACCTCCTCACCCCATCATATCCCGGCCTTCCTCTCACCTCCCGGCCTTCCTCGGGGCCCATTCCCTCTGTCCAGCTCTGAATCCCACTGTGAAACTGCCTGCCCACCCCCCAGGCCCACCTGATGACTCCAGCCAGAGGCCTGGAATCAGTCTAGCTCTCCTGAAGCCCAGTCCACCCACCGCCCTGCATCACGCTGGCCTCAGCTCCCACGGTTGTCCAAGGTCATCTCCATGTAACAGAAATCACGCTGCTCATCTCATTTAAAGGCTTTAATGCTCCCCAGAACACCCATTCTCCATACCCTGACCCTCGAGGCCCTACTTGAGACTGTCTGACCTCTTGACCCCACGTCCAACCGCTGCCCAGAGCCATCACCCGTGGAGCCCTCATGCCCTGTGTGTCTTGCACTGTTTGGGCCTCCCCTCACTGACCCGGGGTCTCCCTCCTAGAGGTGGGCCCTGCCTGCCCTGCCCACCATCTCCTGCACCCACTGGGCAGGCCCTCAGATAACACCAGGGTGAATGCCTCCTGGCAAACGGAACCCACCAGGGGTTCCAGACACCATTCCTGTCTGCAGCCCTGTGGCCACCTAAGCGAGTGCCAGCCCCACGCTCAGAACTGGAGGCCTTGTGGACCTGGCACTCCTGAGGGCCTGTGAACCCTGCGAGGTTAGCAGAGAGGGCGCCTCGTCCTCCATGGCCCCTGCCTGGTGCCCCCCACAGAGGACAGAGTTACTTGGTTCTTCTGTCTCTCCCTTCCCTTGAGCCTTCACCCCCCACGAGTCTGAAGACCAGCCTGGGCCATCCCTGCTGTGCTGGTACACAGGGCGTTGCTCTGAGCCGCAATGCAGGAGGCAGGCCCAGGGCCCTGGGGCACTCCAGAGCTCCATCTGTGGTCACCGCTGCCACCAGAGGCCATCACGGTGGCTGAGCACAGACTCGCAGACTGTGTTCCATCTCAACTTGACCTCTCACCAGCTGGTGGCCTGGGGTCCTCTACTTAACCCCTGATGCATGCTCCTTGGAAGAAAAGCTATGACCAACCTAGACAGCATATTAAAAAGCAGAGACATTACTTTGTCAACAAAAGTCCATCTAGTCAAGGCTATATTTTTTCAAGTAGTCATGTATGAATGTGAGAGTTGGACTATAAAGAAAACTAAGTGCTGAAGAATTGATGCTTTTGAACTGTGGTGTTGGGAGAAGACTCCTGAGAGTCTCTTGGACTGCAAGGAGATCCAACCAGTCCATCCTAAAGGGAATCAGTCCCAAATATTCATCGGAAGGACTGATGATGAATCTGAAACTCCAATACTTCGGCCATCTGATGCGAAGAACTGACTCATTTGAAAAGACCCTGATGCTGGGAAAGATTGAAGGCCAGAGGAGAAGGGGACGACAGAGGATGAGATGGTTGGATGGCATCACTGACTCAATGGACATGAGTAGACTCCAGGAGTTGGTGATGGACAGGGAGGCCTGGCGTGCTGCAGCCTGTGGGGTCACAAAGAGTCGGACACAACTGAGCGACTGAACTGAACTGAACTGGACGTGGCTGGAGAAGTGAGTTAACATAGACAAGGACCACAAGTGAGGCCTAGCCTGGAAGGTGCTATGCCATCTTCCTCTTGGAAGTACTTACTGGTACTTGACTGATGCTCAGCAGAACTTTGCTAGATGGACAGGGGAGTTAATGAAAACTAACCCCAATCCCTCCCTGGGTGGATGATCTCTGAGCTGTGCAGGGCTGGCAGGGCGGGGTCTGCTGTGTTCCATTCAGCAATGGTGACAGCACAAAGGAAAGGGACGCAGCACAGCCCAGACATGTGGGGTTGGGAGCCCGAGGCCACCAACCTGCCCAGAACTTGCTCAGTACTCTCCACCCCTCCCCTCGGGGACAGAAGCCAATGGAGACCACATCTGCTTCCCGACTCTCCTTATCTGAAACTGGCAGTCTTGACTCGGTCTGTCCCCGGAGGCTGTTTTGCTTCACCCAGATTGAAACCAAGCATTTTTCCAGCCCTGGTCTCCACGCCCTGCGGCTGCGGGGTGGTGTTTGTGGCTGGACCAAGATTCCGGATCAGGCCTGGGTCTGCCCAAAGGCCTTGGAGACAAAGCAGAGATCTCTGAAGGAGATGTGGAGCTCAGAAGGGCCCAGTGGGTATGTTTCTGGGGTAAGGTAGGCATTAGTCCAGCACAATTACACAGGGGAGCACAGGCTTGGTTCACCCTCCAGAGTGCGGAGATCCCTGCAGCTCTGCTGGGGGCAGGGGGCCTTATGGGACAGGAGACTGGGGGAGATCCCTGCAGCTCTGCTGGGGGCAGGGGGCCTTATGGGACAGGAGACTGGGGGAGATCCCTGCACCCATCATCACTCAGTGCTGGTCACTCTGGCAAGTCAGGGGCTTGGTTTCCTGGTCTCTAAATGGAGACAGGGACAGAGCCTTTCTCTCGGGCTGCCGTAAGGGGTCACGTAAAGCCTCTGGGTCCACAGGGCACCTGGCAGGGGCCTCTGCACAGAGTAGGGGTGGTGCTGAGCTGGGGGTGGTCACCTCAGGCAGCCAGCTTCTCAAGGGGAAAACAAAACAACAAGGCTGGGTGAGCAGGAGAAGGGTGGGGTGGGGGCTGAGACCCCGTTAACTCATACAGAGCACCTGGGGGAGAGGACCCTGTGACCACAAAAGTCACGGCATCTTGCCTTGTGGTGGTGCAAGACGCGAGAAAGCACATGCACACGTGCGCACACACACACGTGCACACACACACACACGCACAGTCTGCAGCACAAGCCTCCCAGGAGGAGAAAAGAGCCTGACACTCACACGAAGTCGCTGCATGCGGACACACGGGGCCCGAAGCCTAGGTTAAGGCCGGTCACCCAAGAGGGACTGGGTGGGGCCCTAAAACTGGACGGATGCCTCAACGCACATGGCGACGCCCCAGGAGGGTCCTGAAGAGGAAGGGGAGGAGGGGAGGAGGCTTGATGACACCCACGCAGCACATCGGGTTCTGTAGCTCAGGGCACGGACCCCTTCCCCCACAGCACCACACAGGTACCTAAGGGACCAGGGGCCTTGACTCAGCACCACATCCCACGTGCCGGGCTGATGAGCACGAGGTCCCAGCACGCAGGCTCCACGTGGCTGCTCTGACTTCACAGAAACAGTCTCAGAGAGGCGTCTCGACTCCCTGGGAAGGGCACACAGCTCAAGGTCAATAGCCCAGCCAAGCATCCCACCCCGGCTGTCTCGGCCCTTCCTGTACCACCTCGTGCTCCGGATGCTCCATACGTAAACAGCTCGTATGGAGAGACGCATGCTCTGGCGTCCCGGCCGGGGTGGGCAGGAAATCAGCACTGGCGCCAAACCAGACAGCGGTTTTCAAACTGCAGACGTCGACCCAGAAGGTCACAGAACCAACTGACCTGCCCAAAGCAGCATTTGTTTGCACATAAAAGCAAGAGCGTGGAGACTTACCAGACAGCCAGGCACACTGTAAAGGCAAGTATTGTTTTGGAACTTTCCATCCCCACTGCGTGTGCGTGTGCGTGTGTGTGTGCATGCAGGCACGTGGGCGTGGGCCAGGTTATGACTACGGTACATGTATTTCTTACTGTGGGCAGAGGTCAGAAAGCCCAACAGGCGGTGAGCCACGAAGAGAAGCCGCGGGGCTTTCACCACCCCTGGAGCTCGTGTCCCCAGTGGGCTCTGTTTTGATCGCTGTACCTACAGTGAAAGCCAAGGCCCCTATTTCACAGGGTTGGTCACTGTGAGTATAAGACAGACATACTGAGAAGCACCGCGTGAGTTATTAGAAAAAGCAACATTGATGCCAGCTATGTTCTCCCCAAACATCACAGCCGGAGACCCAGGCATCCTTGCTTTTATGAAACTCACAGCAAGGCTTGAGGCTTTTTTCACCTACAACAGCCCCCGAAGCGCAAAGGAGCCTTTCACGGCAGCTCCTGTTAGGCCCGCTGCCTGGTCCTGCTCACTCCTGCTGTAGCTCAATCACAAGCCTGACACACAAGCATAACCACTCCGACCCTTCCATCCTTCCTTCCACCCCACCACCTGGGAGGTCCCGGGCTCTCTCCAGGCCAAGCCCACCCAAGGCGAGGTCAGTTCTTCCCTCTGGCCCTTGCCCGGGCTGTGCTCTCTCCCCCACAGGCTCCAACTTGCTCAGGCATCCTCTCTTCCCAAGGCAGGCCTCCAGCTCCCTCCCCAGCCCAGTACCAGGGCCACCTCTGTGCTCCCCAGGTCCCGTGTTTCCAGGAGATTGTGGACTCTTCAGAGGCAGGGCTCACCTATGCCACCGATGGCCACTCAGGGCTGGCACCAGGCCGTGCTCAGTGAGCAGCAGGTGGACTGACCAAACCCTGGTGACCCTCCCCCAATGTCAATGGCACAACAACCAGTGGTCCCAGCCCACCCGGGGCCTCACACTGTCTCATCTCGGCCCCTGAGAAGTGCTTCCTGGGACAGACTGGAAACCTGAGGGGGGCGCCCAAGAGTGGACTGGGGTTTGGGGCCATCCTTGGCCGCCGGGCCTGGGCATGGTGGATGGTGGTCCAGAGGGCAGTGGGGACCTGGGCCAGGGGCCCAGGTGAATTCTAGGGTGTCAGCTGGCCTCCAAGGGGAGTGGCCACGGGGGGCCCCCAGACCAGGCACAGCAACCTGACCAAATGGCCACTTGAGGAGTGGCCATGGTGGACAAGGGATGATGACGTGGGCCGCCCCGAGTGCTGGGGGGGACCAGAGGGGAGCCTGCCTCCCGCCACCTCCCACCACACAGCGCCTGGTGCAGACCACCTGCCAAGTCCCTGAGCAGGTGGGAGCTAGTGCATTCGATGATAAATAATGGAAGGAAACATGACATCTGCTGCAGCCCAAGTCTATGAACTTGGGAGCAGATCCTGCTGGGAGGTGGGAGTCGACAGGCCTGGGTGGAGTGGTTGGGCCCGACTTCAGGGGACAGCCGCCCGTGGAAGGAACCTTGCAGGGGCATGTGGCCCACATGCCAAGACCTGGGTGTCCATGCTGCCCACAGAACACCCCCCGGGGAGGACAGTCCGGCATCCCGGGCCCGCCCCTTACCTGTTCCATCCATCCTCTCTCGGCTCCTGGCCCGTGAGGCCTGGGGCATGGCCGGGGCAGCTGGGTCTCTCACATCTGATCCAGGTCCAACTTGGGGTCCAGGAGCGGGGGGCGCCCCACTGAACTCCTGCTCCACCGAGGTGGTGGCGTTGAGCCGTGAGCGGGCCTGGGGCTGCGGTGGCGGCGGAAGCTGGGGGCCAGAGGAGCTCGGAGGAGAGGCGCTGGAAGCCATCCTGATGCGAGAAAAACCAGGGGGTCAAATACACGAGGCCAGCCAGGCCCAGGCTGCCCTGGCCCCTAGCTTTTGGTTGAGAGACGGGACGGCAAAGGGAAATGGAAGGGCGCTGCCCAGCATTCCACGTGATCTCACTCAATCTCACGATAGCCCCCGCAAAGACACTCCCATTTTACAGATGAGGAAGTTGAGGGAGGAAACTTGCTCAAGGCCCGCTGGCCTGGCAGGTCCCACAGCAGCCATGAGCTGGACCCTCAGTCTCCAGGACTTGAGTCCCGGGCCTCGGGTGTGCTCATCTGAGAAATGGAGATGCGGCAGGTCGGGAGGATTCAGTGAGATGGTCCACATGGAGCCCTGGGGACAGAATCTGGCTGCACTGGAATGAAGCTGGTCTCCCAGTCTGTCCACCCAAAATCTGTGCAGGGGACCTTATTTGGAAGACAGGGTACTTTGCAGATGTAATCAAGAATCTTGACAAGAGAGCATCCTGGCTTAGGGTGGGCCCTAATCAAGGACTGGGGTCCTTATAAGAGGGTAACACACAGACAGAGAAGAGGATGCCATGTAGAGGAGGGGGCAGAGATGGGAGACGTGGCTGCAGGCCCAGAGACACCAACAACACCCGAAGTCAGGAAAGACGAGGAAGGACTCTCCCGCAGAGCCCCCCGGGACAACCAACCCCGCCAACATCCTGATCGTGGACCTGTGCCTCCAGAGCTGTGAGACAAAGTTTCTGCTGTTTAAAGCCACCAAGTTTCTGTCAATTTCTCCTTAGAGCCCTAGGAAACGAATACACTGGCACAAAGTGGAAGTTTAAAATAAACTTGAGAGGGGCTTCCCTGGTGGTCCAGTGGCTAAAACTCTTGAGCTCCCAATGCAGGGGTCCAGGTTCGATCCCTGGTCAGGGAATTCGATCCTACATTCCGCAACGAAATTATCCTGCATGCCTCAGTGAAGACCTGGTACAGCTAAATAAATGAATAATAAAATATTAAAAAAAAAAATAAACATGAGAAGCAGAGGGAGGGAGGGAAAGGGGGAGAGGAAGAGGGGTGGAAGACAGGTGTGGGGGGAACACAGCCCCTGGAGCAGGATGTGGTCAGGCCTGGCCAACTCCAAAGCCCCCACACCAGGCTTGAACCCCAGGACACAACTCGGCGAGCCTGACGGCACCGGATATGAGCCCACGCTAGACGTGGGTGATGGAAACCGGGGGGCTGGTGTGTCGGAACCGATGACTGGAACAGACTGGCAAGCAAAGAGATCCGATGACCAACAGGGGCAAAGGGCTCAATTAGTCAATACTGTTGTTTAGCAACAAGGCGAAAATCACCACTGACACAACTGAGGGAGACCACGAGCCCCAGACTGCGGGACTGAGAGCTCCAGGCCTTCCCCAGCCCCGGGACCCCAGGCCGGGGCCCTGGGGAGCGGGGACGGGCTTCCGTGGACACAGACACTGAAGCAGATAGGACCGCGTGCACCGAGCGGGCTGTCCGCAAGGATCCCACGGCCCCCACCCCAGGCTCAAGGCCACGTCCACCCTCTTCATTGAGATGAGGAAATGAGAGCAGAGCAGGGAAAGGCCAGGGGTGAGGAATCCAGCTCCCAAACTAACCCACCACAGCCACTGTGCTGCCAGTTCTGGGGTCCTGAGCGGGTCACATTCCTCTCTGCCCCTCAGTTTCCTCGACTGTAAATGGGGGTACTGTGAGGACTACATGAGATCAGAGACCAAAAGGGCCAGGCTCCCAGGTATCCAAAGTGTCCAGCTCCGGCTCCCCCGAGCCTGCAGGAGTGGGTACTTGAAGCGTGCCTGGAGACCGCCGTCACCAGAAGAGTCAGAGGAGGCTCCAGAGATCAGACCTGCATTCGCCAAAGGACCCTGGAGATTTCAATCTGGGCACGACTCCCTTGGAGGGACCGAGCCCTTATTTTAAAACATCCCCTTGGCTGTGAACCAAAAGCTTGTCAAGCCACACAGATCTCTGCTTGGAAACCAACGCAGTGCTCAATGCTGTTCCCAAACGCCAGGCTTCCGGGAACCAAACTAAGAGGCAACTTTTGTGAAATCCATCATCTGAACAGACGGGCAGGCAGGCCCCGTGGGCGGGCGGCCAGCTGGGGTTGGGGGGGCGCGGGGAAAGTCAGCTGCGGATTCGGCAGACAGAACCCAGCTGTGCAGGTCCCCGGCTGATCCGAGACAAACCACAGGAGTCACGTCTGACCTCACCATCTCCTGTGGCTCCCACTGCCCAGGAATCAAGTGCTACCTTCCTGGAGTGGCAGAGGGCAGCTGGCCTTCGGAGAGCTGACTTATACCAGGGATCCTCTGTCACTACTAACAACGCAACAAGCATGTCTGGAACGTGCCCTTCTCAGCAATTTCCACCGATTTCTCCTAGGGGTGCGGGTGGGGGTGGCTGGCCCGGGAGGAGCGTCCTGGTGTTACCCGGCTGTGGTGGATGGTGAGATAACCTGTCCTTCCATGCTCACCCGCTTTCACAGACAGCAACCTCAGCTCCAGAAAGGTGAGATCCCTACCTAAGGCCTCGTAACTCAGAGTCTTGGAGCTAGAATTCAAAACCACAGAGCCTCTCATTCAGAAAGACCTTGTTTCTGAAAAAGAGGCCTCTCAAAATCTGTCCACCTGCCTCTGCTATCCAATCCCCACCATGCTTTCTCTTCCTCTGTCACTCACTCCCAAATCTGCAGTTCTGTGACCCCCACGCCTTAGCTCTCAAAGTGCCCCCAAGACTTGGAAGTGCCCTCTCCGCCGGGACCAATCCAACACGTCGTTCAAGTCAAGGGCCCAACTCGCCCCCTTCTGGGAGTTTCCCAGCTGCCTCTGCCCCGAGTCCTGTCTCCATCACCTGCTCTCAGGGAACCACACAGCACCCAAGGCATGTCTCCTGGAGAGCCCTCTTCTGCCAGGTGGACAAGAAGGACTCACACCTGTCTGTCTCCCCATCTATGAGGAAGGATGGGTCAGGAGGGACAGCACCATCCCTCACCAGTAGGACACAATTTTTCCACCAAAAGCCAACACAGGGAGTGAATGTCCGTTCTACCTTTCTTTAATAGCTACTTAGGGCTTCCCTCAGAGAAGGCAATGGCACCCCACTCCAGTACTCTTGCCTGGAGAATCCCAGGGACGGGGGAGCCTGGTGGGCTGCCATCTATGGGGTCACACAGAGTCGGGCATGACTGAAGTGACTTAGCAGCAGCAGCAGGGCTTCCCTGGTGGCTTAGTGGTAAAGAACCCACCTGCCAATGCGAGAGACCCAAGAGATGCGGGTTCAATCCCTGGTTTGGGAAGATCCCCTAGAAGAGAAAATGAAAACCCACTCCAGTATTCTTGCCTGAAAAATCTGATAGAAAAGAGGAGCTTAGCGGGCTACAGTGTATGGGGTTGAAGAGAGGCGGACAACTGAGCGACTGAGCACGTAACCTCACAAGGCCTCAGTTTCCCCATCTGTAAAGAGGGAATAATGCCTCCAGTGAAGGGGTGCTCTGGGGTGTAAGGGTGTGAAGAAAGAGAAAGCAGTCTGCAAACTATCAATCATTAAAAAAAAAAAAAAGGCCATTTCTCTCAAGTGCAAAACAAAGGCACATTCAGTTGAGAGACACCTTATAATAGAAATTTCAGAACAGGTAGCTTCTGGCTGGCCTCTTGGGCTAAGTATCATGCATGTCACATTACAATCACAACGAAACTTTTAAAGTGAAATCTCTAGTTAGTGAGAATGGACGAACAGAGGAGGATTAATTTTCAGATTTCCTGAGAGTCGGCCAAACCCTTTACGGATCAAAGGCCTTGTTACTTAAAAACAAACAAAATGACCCATTGCCATGGATGGGTCACAGAGAAGACTACAGATGCTCTCCTGGTGGAGGGACCCACAGTGGTGTCTGGTCCTTCCTTCTCTGACAGTCTTCTTTCCGGCATCTCATTCACTCAGAATCCCTGCTTCCGTGCTTTGCAAGGTACATCTGAGGCAGTCTGGCCTGGGGGAAGGAGCCCTGGCTGGAGAAGAGCTGGCCCCATCTCGCTCTGTGACCAAAGAAAGCAGGTCCCTCCCTCCGGCCCAGCCCGGCATCCTGAATCTCAACCACAGAACAGAGCATCAGCATTGCACTCCGCCCCGCCTCCAAGGCTCCTCCAATGACTACAAGGAGGGGCAGTCAATCCCGACCGCCACCCCACGGTCAGAGCGGAGGCTTGGAACCTGTCATTGTGTCAGATCCAGAGTGGCTGGCATTCTTTCCACATGAGCACCCAGGCATAATTTTACCCCAGCAAAACACAAAAACGCCAGCAACCACAGAGCTCGGTTGAGGGTCTGCCACCCCTGCAAGGGGGCTGCTGGGACCACATAACTACTGACAGGTGGAGAATGGCAGCATGTGGACTTCAGCCCAAGCTCTCTGCTGCTGCTGCTAAGTCGCTTCAGTCGTGTCTGGCTCTGTGCGATCCCATAGACGGCAGCCCACCAGGCTCCTCCGTCCATGGGATTCTCCAGGCAAGAGTACGGGGAGTGGGTTGCCATTGCCCTCTCCCAAGCTCTCTAACCCTTGCTTATAAGGGCCAAGCCCACTTGGCTCTCGACCCCCAGGGGACCACCCACCTCTGAAACAAGCCCTCAGGGGAAGACTCAAAGACATTCACGTGCTCTGATGCCAGCTACAGGGGAATAACCTGGGATGCCCACTGTTTCACACCCACCCCACATCCACACCCATCTGCGGACCTCCATGTCTCTGCTCCTACAGGACGCCTCTCAGGTGTGTCCATCATACATTCCAGCGCCATCCAGAGAGGGCAGGTGTGAAACTCACAGCCCCTCTAGATGCTGCTACACTACACAGCCATTAGCCACAACTTGTGTAAGAATATTTAAAGGTAAGGACGTGTTTGTATAACTCTGTTGAGCAGGATTTATAGCAACATTGAGATACTGCCCTGAGTCTATTTAGATGAAAACAAAATGCATCTGCAGAAAAAGATGGAAGAAAATGCCCCCCCTCCAACAGACAGCAATAGTGTCTACGTCTGGGTGAAGAGGGTAGGTGTGTGCTCAGGCGTTCAGTCACGTCTGGCTCTTTGTGACCTCACGGACTGCAGCTTGCCATGCTCCTTTGTCCATGGGATATCCCAGGCAAGAATACTGGAGTGGGTTGTCATTTCCTCCTCCAGGAGATCTTCCCAATCCAGGGATCGAACCTGTCTCCTGTGTCTCCTGCATTGGCAGGCAGATTCTTTATACCACTGAGCCACTGAAGTAGTTTTATTTTATTCTTTTTTCTAAATATGCTCCCCTAATTTTCTATAATGAATGTGAAGGTTTCTGGAATTACAACAAAATGTTAATTCTGAAACCCATCTGTGACTGAGCCCAAAGCTAGAGGGTCCAGGGGTTCTCAGGGTCTGGGATGTCTGCTCTGGCCTGGACAGCCCAGCCGCCTGGCACGAGGCTGCTCAAGACAAGGGCACAAAGCCCTTGGAGACTCCCAGGTACCTATTTTTGTCCCAGAGTCTTAAGGGCCAAACCAAGGAACATTCCAGCTCTACCAATGTGCCAAGTTCACAGGACTAAGGGGGAATCAGGCTGGGGATGCTCCCACCTGGCCAGGGTGGGTCAGTGGGCATGGACTGTGGGCTGATTCTGTGCCCGGCCTGTGCTGGGCCTCCCCACCCCACTGAGGATCCCACAGGGCCAGCCTTTGCAAACTCGCAAACTCGTCCGGATGGGAAGGATGACACCCAAACAAACAGCCACCAGGATGGCACACTTGCGGGGGGCAGCAGGCACAGAAGGGGGCCACCCTCAGCCGTGGGAAAGGAGCAGGGCAGGGATTCTCCACGAGAGGCCCAGACCAAGCCTTCAGGACAAGCCAGTACAAGCCAGGCAAGGGTGAAGGAGGGGGAGGAACAGCAGTGTGTGGGCATTTCAGTGGGGGACTGCCCAGGAGAAAAGGCAGTGGACAGAGAAGGAGCTGGCAACACAGTGGGGAAGGTGTACGTGGCGCAGAACTGAGTCTGGGCAGAGGACACGGGAAGGAGAAAAGAGGCTGAGTGGACAGCCGGGAAGCTGGGGCAGGCCCTAAAACAAGTGCTAGGCTTGGTGCTGGGGTTGAGCCCCGGGCAGAAGGAGAATTGAGGGCCGGGCTGCAGGGCAGCGGCAGTTTGAGACCCATCCAGGCTGTGCGGAGACAGGCCAGGGAGACCAAGGAGGGAGCCGGGCAGCCTTCCAGGGAAAGTGAGGAGGCCTGGCCCGGGGCAGGCATCTGAGGACAACTCCTGGACCAGGAGAGACAAAAGCATCCCCAACTGAACGAGAAGGTGTGGAAGCAGGATGTGGTCTGACTGGTGGTGCAGGCCATGGTGGTGGTGCCACTTTCTGGGGAGGGGACCTGAGGGAGGGGACGGAGTCGTCTGAAGAATGGAGCAACCTCTCTACCAGACCCCTCTCATCACCAGCATCATGGACCAGGGTTTGGTCTCTGTCCAGGCACTTTGGGGACTGAACTAGGTCCCCCTTGGCGACCAGCCCCCAAAGGCCTATCCAGCCTTGGCCTGGGAGGGGCAGGGGTGGCCTGAGTGGGGAGCCCTCCAGATTCCTTCTATCCTGGGAAAGAAGATGAGATGTGGTCTCCGGGCAACCCTTCCTGTGTCTAGTCAAGGCCCAGCTGCTGGGGGGAGCAAGAATATAAAGGAACCTTCCTCCAAATCCCCGTCAGATGCCAAGGGGGCACCGGTGAGAATCACAGCCCCTTGGAGACAGGCAGTGGGGAAGAATGACCTCTGGGCTTCTCGGCGTGGCTTCCTCACTGGGGCTGCAGTGAGGGAGGCAGCCCGCACACCAGGTACCCGGGGCACTGCTCCCTGAGTGATGGATCCCAGAAGAAGGGAAAGCCCTTTACAAATGGGCCCTGTGCCAGGGGTCACTGTCCAAGGTGACAAGAGGCAGGCATTTGTTCTCAGCGACTGCCCAGGAGGGGCACAGGTTTCCACCAGGCTCTGCCCGATCCACCGTAGGGTCCTGGGCGGGTCATCAAGCCCTAATGAGCCTTGGTTTCCTCATTTGTCAAATGGGCCAATAATCCCATACCCCTAAGACTACTGGACAGTCAAATACTGTGGAAGTGTTAGCTCCTCAGAATTTCTTAACATCAACTACAACCACTGGTGTGAGAGGTCCCAGATCCATCACACCCCGATGAGGTGGGTCAGATTTCCCAGAAAGTTTCCATCTGTGTGGGGGGTGACATGCGCCTTCCAGCGGCCCCAGGGGCACTGAGGGCAGCTCAGGGTCTCACCGAGCAGGCCGAGGGGGAAGGGCCATCATGACGGGGCAACTCGAGACCCATGCTGTGGGGCGCAGGGGACAGGGGCGCCCCCTTCCACCCACCGGGTCCCCAGCGCCAAGAGCCGCCTTCCTCTGAGGCCGGTTTTCCCGCTGGCGGTGGGGCTGGGGAGGGGGGCGGGTTCGAAGCCAGACTCGCGGACGTGACGGTGCTCAGAGCGCGCGGTGCCCCCACGATGCCCGGGGAGCCCAGGCTTAGGGTTGAGGGGGCGCGCATCCCCGGGAGGAAGCCGCGATACAGGCCCGGGCAGGGGGAGCCCTGAGTGTCGCGGAGAGGACGGGACCCTGGCCCTCCAACTTCTGGGGAACTTGCAGGGGACATTGGTACCAGCCGCCCACCGCTCAGATAGGGAAACTGAGGCCGAGGCGGGCGGCCAGTCCAGGCGCTCTCGGTTCGCTTTCCAGGTGCCGCTGCGACCGCCCCTCGCCCCGAAGTACTCACCGGCCCGCGAGAGGGCCTCACGCGGCGCTGCGACGCCCTTGGGCCTCCGAGCTCGCCACAAAGTTGATCGGCAGCAGCTGGAGGGACCAGGGCCGAAGGAAAGCAGCCGGGACCAAGCGGGCTGTACTGGTTTCTGTGGAAGCCGATGAGCGCAACTAGCAGCGCGGGGAGGGGCGGGGCCTGGGCGGGGCCGGGGCGGGGCCCCAGGCCGTCCTCCACTCCCGACGCGGCCCGGAGGACGCGGCGCCGACTCGGCCCGCTGAGCGGCCGGTCTGCCTGCCAATCATGCCGCACCTCCGCCAATCACAGAGCGCCTCGGCGGCTACAGCCTACGGGCCCATGGCGCTGCCAAGCTTGAGGACGCCGGGAGGGCGGGTCTGGCCCGCCCACTGCGAAAGTTTCCGAGCTAACTCGGGCGGTGCTGCCCAGACTGAACCCTTGCACGCCACGCCACACCCACAAGGCGTCCGGGTTGCTGTGCCCGGCTGCAAGCCCACGGGCGAGGCTCAAGACGACCTTTCACCCACTACTCTGGCCCCAGGCTCCCCAACTTCAGATTTATTATCACTGCTCTTGCAATATTAACTGACACGGTGAGTGCCTACTATGCACCAGACGCCTTAATTTTCGGCCCCATCAAAGATGGAGAGGGCTGCCCTAATGGAGCACGAATTGGAAATCCCATTTAATGTGACTCATTTAACCAAGGACTGCTTTAAAAGCACAAGATCAAATGCAGTATAGCATGCGTTCACAGAGTAATTGTGAAATTCGTTTAAAAATATCTATTACCAACCCAGGGAGTGGGGCAAGGATGAGGCAGTCTGGAAACCCTCTTCTTTGGGTCCTTCTCTGGGGTCTGAGCCTGAAGAAGGAAATGATAACCCACTTCAGTATTCTTGCCAGGAGAATTCCGTGGACAAAGGAGCCTGGTGAGCTACAGTCTCTGGGATAGCAAAGAGATGGACAGGACTGAGCAACTAACACTACCTCTGGGGTCTGAGAGGGGTGGTTTGGAGATGAGGGCAAAGGTCTATTCTTAAGCCAGGCCTTGGGGCTGAGAGGCCCGGGTTGGCAGCAGGGGCACCTCTTGGGCTGTGTCTGCTCTATGTCTGATCCTCACAGCCAACCTGAGATGCCTGTCCTGGGTTATCATTGCAGACTGCGGCTCAGAATGGCCGCTGGAAACATGTTACCAACAGGTTGGGAGCAAAGATTCCAGATGGTTCCGGAGATAAAGTCTATCTGCTGAACACACTAGCTCAGGGAATTTTTAAAGCCTTGTGATTCATATCAGTTCCCTCACTTTATTCCCAGGTGCCCCACCTCTGTCCCATTGCTATCTTCTTGTGTGACCCTGTGAGGCCCACAGAAGAACGAAGGAGCCAGGCATCCAGCAGCACTAGCTTTGCTCCAGGCTCAGTTTGGGGGGCTTTCACATGTTTTTCATTTCACCCCCAATAACCCTGTGAGGCAGGTAGCTTTGGGTTCATCTTTCTTGATGAGAAGATTGAGGCTCAGGCATAGAAGGTTTATTTGTCCAGAGTCATGCAGAATTCTTTCCCCCATACAGTATACTAATTACAGAAAACTTGGAGGATCACACAAAATAGAAAAAAGAAAAGAACCACAGGCTGTTACTGTTCACATTTTGTAATGGTTTATGCATATTTAAGGAAGGGTTTCCAGAAATCACTGTGATTACACTGCGCGTGTTGGTGCATGTGTGTGTGCCTTAGGGCAGGGGTCCCCAACCCCGGGCAGGGGTCCCCAACCCTCAGGGGACCAATACCGGTCAATGGCCCGTTAGGAATCAGGTTGCACAACAGGAGGTGAGTGGTGGGCGACCAAGCAAAGCTTCATCTACCACCTATCATTGCTCCCCATCATTCGTGTCACTGCCTAAACCATCCCCCCAACCACCCATCCATGGAAAAATTGTCTTCTAAGAAACTGGTCCCTGGTTCCAAAAAGGCTGGGGGCCAAGGCACTAGGGCAAAGCCCTAGAAGCAGAATCCCTAGATTCTGAGAGGATTCTTCACATCTATAGATACATTTTTTCTGAAACAGGCTTCTCAAAGTTACTTCCAGTGTATCTCCAAGGGGCACACACTAGCTTGGGGAATTATTTATTTTTTACTCTTGCCTAATATGGTAAGTGGAAAATAGTTTCTTTGCAATTGCAATCTGCATTTCCATGGTAACTCAGAGGCTGGACATTATATATTTCTTAATTTTGAGAAGAATTCACTCTCTCATTTATCTATTGGGAGCTTAGAGGCTCTTTGAAAATGAATCAGATGAGTTTCTTTTATTTCTAACCCAAAGATGGGTATCTTTGAAGGAGGAAAAGGCAAGCTGCTTTGGAATTCTTGCTGGGAAAATGCCATGGACAGAGGAGCCTGGCGGGCTGCTTCCTGTGGGGTTGTAAAGAGTTGGAAATGACTGAGCGCGCGCACACACGTGCCCTCGTCCTTACTGCCCACCCTCTCCTTCAGCTCAGAGGGCTGGAGGCTGACCCGAATGGCTCCTGCAGCCCACCCTTGAGAACCAGCAGCCCTCCTTGCACCTGCAAGCCTGGGAGCAGAGACGCCTCCTCCAGCATCTCGACAGGACTTTTCCAATTCATTCGTCACCGTCCACAAGAACATAAGAGGCTTGTCATCCACTCCCACTGGCTGGCCACTGCCTAGGAGACCACCATCAAGTAGAGGACAAAACCTTTGAAAGGACCCAATAAATAGAGGGAAGAAGACAGGGTAAACAGTTCCTCCTGGGAAAGAAAGAGAGAAAATGAATCACAGTCAGAGTACAGAAACATTTAACATATGCCGTGGGCTTCCCTAGTGGCTCAGACAGTAAAGGATCCCCCTGTAATGCGGGAGACCTGGGTTCAATCCCTGGGTTGGGAAGATTTCCTGGAGAAAGGCATGGCAACCCACTCTAGCATTCTGGCGTGGGGGTCCCCATGGACAGAAGAGTCTGGCAGGCTACAGTCTATGGGGTCGCAAAGAGTTGGACATGACTGAGCAACTAAGCACAGCACAGCGCATGGAATGAAAAAACTTTAAAAGTCATAGGTAAATTCAGAAAGAAAACAGTCAAGGTGGAAATAAAAGGAAAAAAAAAAAACTGGGAGATAATGTGGAGGGAAAACATGAAAATCATCAGGGAGAAAATGGGAGGCTTGCAGGCAGTTCTAAGAGGTACAGCATTTAAAGAACAGGCACTCCAAAAGGAGCTTGAGGGGAAGCAGAAATGAAAGAAATGCTAATAGAAAATGTCCCGGGGGCTGAAGCTATGCCATAAAGTCCCCAACTCCAAGGATAAGGAGAAAGTCTTGCAGAATTCCAGAAAAAGCCAGTCACATCCAAGAGAAGGAGACTCAGAGCAGAGTCATATTCCTTGGTGACTTTGGGATAATATATAGGGATTCTGAATGTCAGACACTGAGACTTTCCCCTCCTGTGATGAAATTCACATGTCAGGGCAAAAGAAGGGAAATATCTGACATGGCCAGACACAGAGAAGTTTCCTCTTACCCACAGAAGTTTCTTTCTCACCAACACAGTTCAGTCAGAGTCAATAACCCAAGATAGAACTCAGAAAATGGTGGTGAGCAGTGACCTTTGCAAAATTGATGGTTTAATCTAAATATACCTGGGATTCTGTACCATAATTGCTAAGTAGGGATTCTTGAAACATAAGCCACATACTGTAAGGGAAACCTGTGTAGCCTGGAAGTGGAAAAATAGAATTGATCTTAGCAAAACCCAGGAGAAGAGGGAGCAAGGGGTGGAGTGGAAAAGTTCAAGGAGCTGAGTAGTGTGGAAGTTGGGAGGATTGGGAGATTATGCATAAGAGACAAAAAGAAAGGGGAAAAAAGAAACAGCAGGAACAACAAAACATAATAAAGGATGAAAAATTTAAAACCATGGACATCAACTTTCATAAGAAATATGAATGGGCTGCATTTCCTATCTAAAGTCCATTAGACCAGGGAGATAAATACAAATCCAGTTTAAGTGCTGTTTCCAAGAACTGCACCCAAAATGCTAACAAACAGAGGTCCAAAGGGGACTACATTTGAAAACTGAAATTTAAAATGTAACAAGAGTGACAAATTAATGTTGCATAAAGAACTCAAGGCATAAAGCATTCACAGGAACAAAGAGGGCTATTATGTAATGGAGCAAGATACAATCTGCTGAGATTCAATAGTTATAAATCTTAATTCACCAGAAAATATAGCAGCTGTGATGGTTACTTTTATGCATCAATTTGACAGGGCCAAGATTTGGTCAAACATCAGTCTAGGTGTTGCTGTGAAGATATTTTTTAGATGAGAGTAACATTTTATACCAGTAGACTCTGAGGAAAGAAGATGACCCTCTGTAATGTGGGTGGGCCTCACCCAATCAGTTGAAGATCTTAAGAGGTAATGACTGAGGTCCCCGAGGAAAAGCGAACTCTGTCATCAGATTGCCTTCAGATTTGAGTTGCAACATCAACCTTTCATTGGGTCTCCAGTTTCCCCTACTTATTTTGGACCTGGCAGCCCCCACAATCACATAAGCCAATTCCTTGAAATCTCTACATCTGTCTCTCTCTGTCTTTCTGTCTGTCTCTCTCTCTCATATATATATATATGTGCTTTCGAATTGTGGTGCTGGAGAAGACTCTTGAGAGTCTCTTGGACAGTAAGGAGATCAAACCAGTCAATCCTAAAGGAAATCAACCCTGAATACTCATTGGAAGGATCGACGCTGAAGTGAAGCTCCAATGCTTTGACCACCTGATGCAAATGGCCAATTCACTGGAAATGAACTTGGTGCTGGAAAAGATTAAAGGCAAAAACAGAAGAGGGTGGCAGAGGATGAGATGGTTGGATAGCATCACCATTCAATGGACATACATTTGAGCAAATTCCAGGAGATGGTAAGGGACAGGGAGGCCTGGTGTACTGTAGTCCATGGGTCACAAAGAGTCAGACAAGACTTAGTGACTAAACAACATACATATATTAGACACAGATGCAGATGTTGATACAGATATAGGTATAGATATCTCCCATTGGTTCTGTTTTTCTAGTGAACCCTGACTGATGCAGCACCCAAACTCATAGGGCACTAACTTAGACCTACTAAGAGAACCTACTGAAACACAGCTCTTGTCCTAATTCAATGCCATCTCTCTAGGAGGCCTGTCTTCACTTCTGCACAAAGTCGAAATAACCCTGTGCTTTATTGTTGAGTATTAAATGAATGAATGGCTTCATAAGGAGCTCTTTCTTGCATTCAGGTCAGTGTCCAGACTCTTTAATGGAACATCTAAAAAAGTCTCCCACAGGCTTCCCTGGTGATCCAGTGGTTAAGACTCCATGCTTCTGCCTCATGGGGCGTGGGTTTGATCCCTGGTTAGGGAACTAAGATCCCACATGCCACACGGTGTGGCCAAAAAAAAAAAAAAAAAATGCCTCCCACACTTCATTCTTACTTTCCCACTGCAGTTCTCTGATGCCTCACTGTTTTCAGATTCTGAATTCATGTGCTTGCCCACTTCCTTCCTATTTAAGATATTGAGATATTGTTAGTTGTTCAGTCATGTCTGACTCTTTGAGACCCCGTGGACTGTAGCCTGCCAGGCTCCTCTGTCCGTGAAATTTTCCAGACAAGAATACTAGAGTGGGTTTCCATTCCCTTCTCCAGGGGATCTTATTGACCCAGGGAGCGAACTCGGTTTTCCTGCATTGCAGGCAGATTCTTTACTGATGAGTCACCAGGGAAGACCACTTCAGTTTACTCCACAAGCATTCAGTGATGTCCCACCAGCTCCAGGCCTTGAGTTATCATCTGAAGGATAACAGAGTTGGGGCCTGTTTTAGATTATTATTAGGCCATAAATAGTCCCCTAGATATCAGGCCCTACCTCCTGGAATCTGTGAATGTTACCTTATCTGGAAAAAAATGTCTTTGTAGATGTGACCAAATGACATGTAATGTCATTACATGAGATGGGGTGATTATCGTGGATTGTCCAGGTAGGCACCAAAGACTGTCACAGATACCCTTGAAGGAGAGAGGCAAAGGGAGATCACACACACACACCCACACAGAGAAAGTGATGCGGAGATGGAGCAGACAGAGATTGGAGTGATGCAGCCACAAGCCGACAAATGCCAGCAGCCACTGATGCTGGAAGAAGCAAGAAATGGATCCTCCTTGATTTCAGTGCAGTGACACTAATTTCAGGCCTTTGGCTCCAGAACTGTTGTTTAAAGGCACTGAGTTTGTGGCAGTTTTTCACAGCAGCCTCAGGAAACTAAGGTAATCCTGACGTTATGTTGTTTCTACGGTCTTGCTGTCACCTGCTGTCCACCAGGGTCCTGCAGATGAACTGGAGTGAGGCATGGAGATTCCAACCTTTGCAAGCACAGCCTTGGGATAAACATAACTAGAGCACTGAACCAACCCCTTGGCATTCAAATCCGTACTCATCAAAATCAAGAAATCAAGGGACCAGGAAAATAAAGAAGCTGTATTGAGAGCTGGGTAGTGCCTTTGAATGACCAGGCTGAGAATTCCACAGACCCAGTGACCTAGGTCCTGAGTGTGTAGCCCCCTGGGCTAGTGAGACCAGAACAACATTTGGGCATGTCAGACACACACTGGGTGTCCAGGACTGTGAGACCCTAGGACCACTCATGTATCCACATTTCTTTTAATTAATTTATTTATTTTAATTGGAGGATAATTCCTTTATTAATAATTGTGGTGGTTTTTGCCATACATTGACATGAATCAGCCACGGGTACACATGTGTCCCCACATCCTGAACCCACCTCCCACCTTCCTCCCCACTCCATCCCTCTGGGTTGCCCCAGAGCACCGGCTTTGAGTGCCCTGCTTCACAGACTCCCATGAGGGATTCTGATGTGCAGGGAAATTTGAGACCCATGACTGTAAAGGTGCGTCATTGAAAGTGTGATCTTTGTCCTTCACCTGGGCGCCTGTTAGAGATGAAGAAACCCACTCCACCTGAGACCTCCTGAGTCAGAGTCTTCATTTCAGAGAGAGACGCCTGTGATTCGTGTGGATGGTAAAGTAGGAGGTGCCCTGCTTTGGGCTGCAGCTTCCCAGACCAGGTTGCATGCGTCTAAGAACCACTTGGAAAGCCTAACTTGCCCAGGCCAAAGGAGTCAGAAATTTGGATTTATGGGGAGTCCTGGATAGCTGGAAGCAGAGGGGCCGTGCTCGGCATTCAGCAAGTTCAGGAGCGCACTCCAGCCGTGCTCCCTCCAACCCCTTCCCAGCCTCCCTGCTGGAGGCCATTCTCCCTGCCCTTGACCACGTCTTAGACAGGAAACTCTCTTAGTGTTACATCTCCATGGATCTTCCTGACACCATGACCGGGTGGCCTCCCTCTGTCCCCAAGGAAGTGGAGACTCCCCAGGATCACACATCACAGGGCGGGTCAGTGGCAGAATCTCTGGGCTCCCAAGCTCCGCTTCCTCTATCCCCACTTCTCTAACCATCCCCCAATACCCTCCTTCCCTATGTGCCTTTATCAACCCAAGCTCACAGTCCACTCTGCAGAATCCTTAAAACTGCAACAGAAGTGTCCAGAGTTGTGACAGAGGGCCTGGCACCAGTCACATGGCTCTGTGTCACCAGCGCCGGGTGCTACATGAGGGCCGCCCCCCACACACCTCACCTACCCACGCTGACCTGCACTTCCACCCCCCTACACTGCATTGTTGCTGGGGAACTCTGAGCCCCCACGAGTCTGAGTCGTGATTTACTCATCTCTGAAGGCAGTGTGACTGCCACTCTTAAGGGCCTTCCGATGGATGAGTCACCGAACACATCAAGAAGTTTCATACTGGAAAAAAGACCTCCCAACATGCCAAGGCAGCTTTGGGGCAGAAGACAGACAAATGCCTGCTCAGGGGAGAAGCAAGGCCCAGGCATCCCCCCGGGTCCCCGTCACCCCACTAGGTCATTAGGTGGGTTCTCTAGAGGGACGGAACCAACAGGACCTATATGGATATATAGAGAGAAATGCCTTAGAGAGATTCTCATGCAATTACGGAAGCTTACCATTTGCCTTTTGTAAAGCTGGAGGCCCAGGAAGGCTGGTGGTAGTTCCAACCCAAGTCAGAGCACCTGAGCCAAGGTCCAAGGACAGAAGGTGGACGGCCCAGCTCAGGCAGTGTGGATCCGCCCTTCCTCTGCCTTTTCTGTTCTGTCCAGGCCCTGAACAGATGGAGGGTGTCCACCCACACTGGGGAGGGTGATCTGCCTTCTCAGTCCCAACTCAAGCACTCTCATGTACACGCTCAGAAAGAAGGCCTAACCAGCTCTCTGCACACCCCTTGGTCCAGGCAGGTAGGCACATAAACTTAACCAGTCACAGCCACTGCAGCGCCGGGGTTGGGGGGGCACCCACTCCCCCAGCATTGGCTCCTTCACCTGAGAAATGGGCCCAGCCTGCTGCCCTGGGATGGGTGGGGAGAGGTGACCGCAAAAGCCACCAACGTGGCGCCTGCCCGTGGCATCACTGAGGGCAGCTCAGGGGCCACTGGTGGTTCAGTCAACAAGAACAAGCCACAGGGCTCTGTGTCACCAGCAACAGCGGCCACATCTGCCAAGAACCTCCTGCTTATTCCCTTCCTGAGCACTGCGGCATGAGATGGAAGAGTCTAAGGTGTATCCACTTCCTCGTTCTGGAGGGGCTTATGGACTGGTTTGGTCCAGAAGCTGGAAAATACCAGCCACCTGTTAGAGAACAGAAATGAGGAGATAACTAGGAAGAAGTGGTGCTGGCTTACAGATTCCCAGCACGCAAAGAAATTGCCACCAGCTGCAGCAGTCAGAGAAGGCCTCCCTGGAGGAGGTGATGACTTGACTTTTTTTGTTGTTCTTTTTTCTAAAAAGTAGACTTTATTTTTTAAAGCAGTTTCAGGTTCACAGTAAAACTGAGCGGAAAGTACAGATACTTTTAACATATACCCCCTACTCCTTAACACCCAGAGCCCCCTTCACTGTCAACAGCCCCCTCACCCCCACCCCGCAGAGTGGTACACTTGTTATAATCAATGAACTTGCATTGTGCTAAGTCACTTCAGTCATGTCCAACCCTTTGCGACCTAGGCTCCTCTGTCCGTGGAATTCTCCAGGCAAGAATACTGGAGTGGGTAGCCACGTCCTTCTCCAGGGGATTTTCCCAACCCAGGGCTCCAACCCATGTCTCTAGTATCTCCTGCTTTGGTAGGTGGGTTCTTTACCACTAGTGCCACATGGGAACCTGTAGTATGACGTCATTATATTGTTTAAAGCATATAGTTTAATGAGGGTTCACTCTTGGTCTTATACCTTCTGTGGGTTTAGACAAATTTAAAATACATGTATCCATGATTATAGCATCACACAGAGCAGTTTCACAGCCCTCAGAATCCTCTGTACCCCATCCATTCATCCCTGGCCCCTGTCATCAGCCTGGAAATCCCTGATTTTTCACTTTCCATAGTTTTGCCTTTTCCAGAATGTCATATAATTGGAAACGCATAGTAGGGGGTTTTTATAAGATTGGTTTCTTTCACTTAGTAATATGCACATCAGGTCCCTCCATGTCCTTCCTCCCCTGATAGCTCATCTCTTTTCAGCACCGTATGGTATTCCAGGTGGGGATGTGTCCGTTGATCCATCCATCACCTACTGAAGGACATCATGGCTGCTCCTGAGAGGTGCAGACCTGACATCAGAGAACAGAGCAGAGAGGGTCCTTAGGTAAGCCTGGCCCAGGAGATTCAGGGATCTCCCTGAGCATCAGCTCAGCACACACTTTACCCCACAGGTTGCTGGGAAGGTCCATGAACTAACTTGCGGGAAGTGGCCAGTACAGGGCCAGTGCACAGCAGGACCAGTGGATTCTGGTTCCTGCACATCATCACAGAAATGATCAGTACCCCTTGCAAAGGGTCACTACACCTGGGGGCTCATTAAGTCCACACTTGACCCTGAGAGTTTGTATTATCCCCAGGCTATAGACAGAGAGTCAGAAGCTCTGAGAGGTGGAGGGACCTGCCCAAGGTCACGCCATGACACCTCTTTGGTCTGATTGTCCCCAGTCCCTGCTGTGATGCCACGCCACCCCCAGACCCCCTGTCTGAACCCTAACAAGCTCACCTGGGCAGAGGGTCAGGTGGCTTTAGGGAAGATAAAATGTGTCACCAAAAGCGCTCTTTTAAACAAACACCCCCAGTCTGTAAGTTCCCAACTTCCTCGTGTACCTTCCTGGGGGAGGGGGTGCGGCTTTTCCTCCCTCCCTTCGGAAGTGACAAGTTCTCAGTCTGAGTCCCTGCTGTCATCTTTACAAAACCCAGAGTTAGTGGGAGAGGGAACTTATCGCTCACTTTAGCATGAAACAATAGAAGAAAACTTGGGCACACAGCACTCAAACAATGTCAAGAAGTGCTGAACATTACCCAATTCAAAATCCTCCCCGAAACTTTCCAGACACCCACTTAGCAGCAGCGATAGGAACACCATAGATAGGTGTCAATGCAGAGACTGGCAGAGAACGCTGGGCGGAAGAAAAAAATCACTTTTGATATTTGTGGGAGCAATTTGGACAGTTTAGAAAAAGAGATATTGTTTTTGACAATTGTTAGAAATATAAGTTACCCAGAGAGCTTACTGTGATCGCATATAATTGTTTTCCCGAAGTTTTTGACACAATGGAAGCTGTCAGACTGTGGCTGCAACTTGCTCTGTAACTTGCAAAAGAACTTTGAGAACAAGAAAGGAGAAGGAGCCTGGGTACAGGAGATCCTCTTGGCTCTTTGAGACTGTGTGGTACATGAAATGCTGCACGAATGTGTTGAATTGAAATTTCTTTCCTGGGGAAAATAAGAGTGGTTAGCCACGGTTCAGGCGGTCTTTGTGTTGTCCCGATGCAGGGACCACGAGCTGCCATCCCAGAGCACATCCATCTTGGTCCCTGAGCCAGGGGGGACGGTCTGGCCTGATGTCAGCATGTACAGTCTGCCTGGAGACACACCAGGATCCAGGATGTGCCCCACCAAGGGCGGCAGTACTATTTTCAGAATAAGGTTCAGACGTCTTCATGAGGGCCTGTGGGGTCCAGAGGTAGCCTAGGGGCAGATGGAGAAAGGATGACATTTGAGCTAGATCCCAAAGGAGGGACAGAGTTGTGCTGTAGGAGAGGAGGAGGAAAAGACTCCTCAGGAAGAAGTCAGGATGGATGCAAAGGCATGGAGAAGAAACAGAGCAGAGCCAGGCAGAGATCTGGGCTGATGAGAGCCAAGGGGGTGGGAGCAGCGGCCCAGGAGGCCGTAGAGGGCTGGATGGTGAAGAGTTCAGAGTTTGCAGATTACCCACTGGTGAAGGAATAGCAACCCCATCCCCAACACCCAATGTTCCAAAGTGGTCCCCTGGAGAGGAAGAAGGCATGTTTCACGATAATCAGTTATCTACTGCTAGGTAAGAATCTATGCCCAAACTCAGTGGCTGAAAACAACCAGTTCACCTGCCCTTCATTTTGGGTCAGGAATTTGGGCAGGAATCAGCTGGGTGGTTCTTTCATTGCAGGGGGCAGTGAGCGGTCAGCTGGGGTCCTCCATTTGGCAGCATTCTGCTGGCGGCTGAGCAGGGCTGGAAGGTCCAAGAAGTCTTTGATCTCGGCGAGGCAGTAGTGAGCCATGACGTGAAGCAAGATCTTCATTCCCTGCCCAGGAAGTGAACCTGGGGAGCCTGGATGAAAACCAGGAATCCTAGTCACCCGACCAGCAAGGGCTAGAGGCTAGAAGCTCTTTTCTCCTGGATCTTTGCCCCTGGTGAAAAATGGATTTATCATGGAGGCAGAAACTGTGAATGCAGATACAAAGTTTATCAGAGATATAGCACAACAAGAAGTAGGAGAACACGCAGTGAAATGGTTTGCTTAGCTAAGATGGAAGGCAGAGATGCACACCCAAAGAGAAAGGGTATGGGTGTCCCCCCTAGTGAGGAGGAGAGCGGTAAACAGACAGTTAAGTCATTTATATAGGTCAGTTCTTCCGGGTCTTTGTTTACCTTTAGCCAGTTATCTGGTTTCTTTTTCCACACCTGACCCATCCTGGGACCCTTCCCTGGTTGCGCCTGCACACCCCAGCCAAGACAGATCTCGAAGGGAAGGCTTCTGGGAGGAGCAAGACTCATTATGGCCTGGCATTATCCACTAAATTTTGACCCCCAAGGAGCCTTTCTGCACACGTGTAGTGTCTTCCTTATTTCAAAAAGAGGGGAAGCAGAGGTCTCTTAATCCTTTACTCAAACAGCATCTTGCCCCTCTTTGTCCTTGCCAAGATTACTACCTTAAGGTACTTATAAGAGACAAAGACTGGCTATTCATCCTGTTTCTGTTACTTCTGTTTCAGAGGGCAAGCAGGAGGCTAATTGTAAATGCTTTAACTGGAGAACACTGTCTCAGGAAGTGCTAACAATTTTAAGGATCCAGCCTGAAGCCTACTTCTTCGTGCCCCATGAAATGCAAACAGGAGGCCCAGTTGTAAACGTCTAACCTGGAACCCATTGATCTCCTACCTCAGCTTCACTCGCATAAAGTGGACATTGGGCTCCTGCACGTGGCCTCTGTCTCTTCATGTGGCTGCTTGGGCTTCCTCCTGGCATGGTGGCCGAGGGCAGTCAGGCTTCTTATGTGGCAGCTGGTTCACACGAGGGAGGGTCTAAGAGGGGCACGAAAGCTGAACCTCCCTTAAGACCCAGCCTCAGAGAAGAACATCTCTTTGCATCATATGTTCACAAGCTATTGTTCAAAATGAGTCACAGGGGAGCCAGCCCACATTCTACATGATGGGTGATGAAGAGTTTGCAGCCATTTTACATCTGCTGCAGCATGGGACCCCCAGGGAGTTAAGTAACCAGTTCAGTGTCAGGCTGACATAGTGGAGAATCAGAACTCAGGTTCAAGTCCTTGGCTCCTGGCCAGAGGTCTTTCCTCAACACACAGGCTTTAAAGCCACTTATCAAAAAAGGAAAATATTTCATCTAAAAAGACAAGCTGTTGGGATCAGGGCTTTGATTTTCTCCTTCCACCAATTGTCCAGAGACCTTTTAAAGAGTCTGCAGAAATGAATGAAAAGAGCAAAGTGGGAAGCCTTTGTCTTTAGAGAAAAAAAAAGAAAAGAAAAGAAGTGGGAGTCAGTGTTACCAAGCAACAAATATAAGGCAGAATGATATGAACAGCATCAAATTAAACAGGGCTTCCCAGCCTTTCTGAAGTCACAGCTCACAGAGAAAAATGGTACTTGTGCAGATTAGAGCAAAGGGGTGAGGCTACTCCTATAGGGAGCTCACTGGACCCAAAGGCTCCAGGCATCACAGGGAGTAATGGATCCTAGTGCAGAGGATATCACTATTCCAGCACACAGGAACCCATTTGTTATCACTGTTATTACCACCATCACCAGTACCACAACCATCGTCATCACCACTACCACCACCAACATCACCACCATCACCACTATCACCACCATCACCACCATCTCTATCACCACCACTATCATCATTACCACCATGACCACTATCACCACCACCATCACCAGCATCACCACTATCACCACTATCACCACCATCTCTATCACCACCACTGTCATCATTACCACCACCACGACTACCACCACCACCATCACCACTGTCACCACTACCCCACCATCATCATCCCCACTACCACCACCATCATCACCACCACCACCACCATCACCACCACCACCACCATCTCTATCACCATCACCACCACCATCCCACAATCATCACCATCTCCACAACCATTCCATCATCACCACCACCATCCCATCATCACCACCATCCCATCACTATCATCACCACCACCACCATCATCAACATTACCACCACTATCACTGTCACCACCATTCCACCATCACCACCACCATCCCATCACCACTACCATCCCATCATCCCCACAACCATGCCACCATCACCACCACCATCCCACCATCATCACCACCTCCACAACCATCCCATCATCACCACCACCATCACCATCATCACCACCACCACCACTTTAATCACCATTATCATCAACAAGGAAATAGAGCAGAAAAATACCCAAGTAACTTAGGGACTTCACCTCTCTTCCTCATCTCGAAACCAGGATAGTGCTAGTTAGCATTCACTGAGCACTTACTATGTATTGTCTCATTTGATCCTCTCAACAGCTGCATGGAACAAGGGCTGTTCTCTGCCCCACCCCCACCCCCATTTTATGATCGGAGGAGGAGAGTCTTTAAGTAATATGTCCAGGGTCATGTAGATCCTGGTGGCAGAGGCAAGCCTGACTCACTCTCAACCACTGAGTGCTTTCCTCTTGGTCCTCCTGTGAAATCCAAGTGGCATCCTGCTTTTACAGCAGAGGCTCAGAATGGTTAAGAGACTTGCTCCCAGCCACTGAGCCAGGGACCAGATCTTGTCTTTTCCTCCTGGCTGGGGGCTCTGTGCCTGAGTCCACACCCTGAGAGCCAGATCTTTATCCAGCCTGCCAGATTTTATGGTCTTCAAAGACTGCTGCCTTCTAGTTACTATGGCTGTTAGCACTCAAAGACAATTGAACCCTCCTGTTAGAGCCCCTGGATGTGTGTCTTTATCTATGCCTCTCTCGGAGCTTGCAGGCAGTTATCTTGCATGACTGAATGGAATGAGACTTCTCTGGAGGTGAAATAAGATCTGTTTGCATGTCTTCCTTCTCCCCACATCTTAGGCCACAGGAGGATGTGTTGATCAGAATTGCAAAAGAGCTATGCAAATTATAAAGTGTTTATAAAAACTTGTTATGATAAACTTTCTGATTAATAAGGCCTGTGGAACAATTGAGTTCTTGGATAGCAAGCTGACAGCGTCATTTCAGGAATTTATTACAACATGAAAAAGGTATTATGAGAAATAATTGCAAGAATTGCCACATCCAGCCTGGAAAAGAGATGGCTTGTGGAAGCAAGAGCAGGTTGTGCAGACTTTGCACCCACTGTGCCTGCTGCCAGGGCCACCATCCCCTGACCCTCTCCTGGCAGAGCAGGTCTCTGCTTGAAGCTCATCTCGCCATCAAGAAATGGAATCTTTCCTGCCATATCAGTAACAAAGAATGTCACAGTCATCAACAATTGCAGCCTTCCATATGAGCCGGTGAGCTCGGAGGAAACTCGGGAAGGAAAATAACACCTGCAGTCTAGCAGCCATCAGACTGCAGCCACTCCACACGGTGAGCCCTAAGGAAACTCAGGATGTGAAAACACCAGATACTGGCCCTAGGTAGCTGAGGTGCATAGCAAAGGAATGATTTCTTTGAACCCATTTGCATCTTCCCATAATAGAAAAGCACTAAATTCCTTAACTTAAGATAGCTTGTTTTCCTTTAATTCACTGTAATCTTTTGATGTTCATGTTACCTGTCCTCTGTTACAAAACTTCTGTATAACCTGGCTCCTCCCCTCCCTTCCTTGGAGCAGTTCTCTCAGAGTTACTTGAGATGCTGCCTGTCCCGCTTGAAGTCCCCCAAATTCCCAATGAATAAGACACCACTCTCAACTTTTAGGTTGTGAATATTTTTTTAAGTCTACACCATTGTGGGAATCTCTGGCCACCTTGACCACCCAGGGTACTGTCTTGGCCGTTTCATTTCATCTGCAAGCCTGAAGATGAAATGGTTCCAGATTATTTATTTTTATTATTAATCATTGAATGAATAAATGAATGGAGTGAGAAATGTTTTCAAATCCTCCACAGAGCAGTCAAAATGACATGTTTGGTCATATCATCCTCTTCCTTAAAAACTGTCCACAGACCTCCTTGCCCCTGCACTTAGAAGAAAAAACTCACTCCTTTTCCTGCCCACCCCCCAGGTGATACTGCCCCACTGAATTCACACCCATCTCCTTTGTTCCCACCTGTTCAGCCACTCGGCTTCTCTTCTGTTCTGAGAGGGTACCAAGCTCTTCCCACCCCAGGGCCTTTGCCCATGCTGTTCCCTCCACCCACACTCCCCTCCCTGACCTACTCTTCATGCAGTTGCCCCATGCCCTCCTTCCTCCCAGACCATTTTATTCACAGCATGCTTCTTCCACCAACACCGCCCATTACTGACTCCGCTGCAGGGTCTTCTAAGTGTCCCTTATTTGTTTGTGAACTGTATTTTTATACTGTATTTTGTATTTCTTTCTTCTTTACTAGCCTGTAGGTAGATTGATGGTCAGAGCTGAGCTTTAGTTACTCCACTGTATCTGCCTAATAAAGTCCCTCAAAAGGCTGGGGCAAGGGGCCTTAAAACACAGAATTTTCTTCTTTCACAGTTCTGGAGACCAGAAGTTTAAAATCGAGGTATTGGCAGGGAGGTGTCTTCCTGGGGGCTCAGTGGCAGGATCCTTCCAGGCATCGTCCACCCACCCGCCCCTCCTCCCAGCTTCTGGTGGCGGCCTGCAGTCCTCAGTGACCATGGCTTGTGGTGGCATCAACCAGTCCTCACCTCTGTTACCACATGTCCTTCTCCCTGGGTATCTCTATCTTCACATGGTGTTCTTTTCTGTGTGTCTGTGTCCAGATTTCTCCCTCCTTATAAGAGAACATAAATCCTTGGATTAGGGCCCATCCTATTCCAGGATGACCTCAACTTAACTGGATTACATCTGCAAAGACTCTGTTTCCAAATAAGGTCACATTCTGAGGTCCCAAGTGGACATAAATTTTGAAGGGGGCAATGCTATTCAATCCTCTACACCCCCTATCCCTGGCAAGCAGTCTACTGTATTTGTTAAATGAATGACTCAATCAATTAATTATCCAGATGACCATTTTCTCCAGACGGAGAGTGAGCATATATGTTCTGGAATGTTCTAGAGGACAGGACATGGGGCAAGAGTCAAGGAGGAAGATTTCAACTCAAAAGGTGGAAGGACTAGTGGTGACTGAGAGGGGCCAGCGTGCTCCCACATTTCCTCATTTCACTGACCCAGTGGGCTTGGCAGTCAGGCCTCGGTTCAGCTGGTGGAGAGAGGACAGGAGTGTCCCAGGAACATTGGTCATGGGTGGCTGCCTCATCAGCAGGGAGCTCCAGGTCACTGGGCATCTGTGCCTTGTGCCCAGCAACAGCTGTGTCACCATCTTGCCAAGGACTCTATCGAGGAGCTTCAGTTGGATGAGCAGAATCTAAGAGCCTTTCTAATCCTGAGGCTGTGTGATTTATTATCACAACCAACACTGCAGGGCCAGTCACACCCAGAGGGCAGTGCTCACGCTTCTTCCAGCCCAGTGCATGGTGGCCTGGGGAGGCAGGGGTGGGGCATGGCCTTTGGTGTCACACTCTGGCAGCAATGATAAACTATCCTCCAAAAACATGTACCCCTCTTTCCATAGTGCCGCTGCTCAGGCAAGGACTGTATTTCCCAGCACCCCTGGTTCTGTGTGTGGTCATATGACTACTTCTCACCAATGAAATGCATGAGAAGTGATGTCACTTCCAGGCTGTGGGTATAAAGAAGCATGTGCCTTCTATACACACTTATTCTCCAACTGCCAGCCAGGCAGGAGGTTCCTGAAGCCAGGGAAACAGTGAAGTCACTGACTGGTAGAGCCTGGGTCCCTGAATCACCATGTGGAGGAAGGCTGTCCACCAATCAGGGTCACCAGATTGCACTGTCAGAGAACAAAAACTACCTTCTACTGGTTGAACTACTGAGGTCTGAGGATTATTTGCTACAGCAGTTAGCATTGTTTAATTGACATACAGACAAACCTGATTCTACTGCTCCGCTGGCCACCTAGCCTTGCGCAAGTAACTCTTGTTCTTCTAGCCTCGGTTATGACACAGGAGTAATACGTGTCTTCAGAGGTTGTTGTGAAGAGTGTAAAAGGTTACTAAACCATGTAAAGTGATTTTCACAAAACCTGGCAGCCATTAAGTAGCCGTAATCAAAGTCAACTCCCTCCCCTGCCAAACCCAATACCTTTCTCAGGTCACCTAACAAATCTTTGTCACTTTCCTGCTCTGGGCCAGACAAGACTACACATGCCCTCATAGGAGTTTTCCTGGGCAGACTAGCACATCACTTGAGTAACTAAACCTCTAAAAACAAACTAAAAGGAGTGCTTATAGTTATTGAGAGAAGACCAGGAAGACAGAAGTGAGCCATGAAAATAAGCACTCTCCAGCCCTCTCAACCAGCAGTTCCTGTGTTCCAGTCCCAGCTCCACCACTGACTCTGAGCTCCTGGGACCTGGGATGGAGTCACTTGCTTCCCTGGACCTCAGAGTCGCCATCTGTGAAATGGTTGGAGCCTCCAGCTCTGTCCCTCCATCATCTTACACGTCTCTCTCCACACTCAGAATCCACTCCACTCATCACAGAGAAGAATGTGTCTTTACCTCTAGAATGCTGGGTGCCTTAAACCTCTGGGCCAGCCAGATAACCTGGATGGCACAGCTGTGACAGCCAGAAAGGCAGCTTAGGGGTAGACACAGGAGTTTGGAGCCTTGGAAAATTCTGGGGCACAATATAGAAAGCTGGATCAGGAAAAGACCCACACCATCCAAGCTCAGGGGACCCTGGGAATCTCACAGTCTGACTGCCTACACTTTATAGATGGAGTCCTGTGGACTGAGAGCAGCAGCAACTTGCCTGAGGTCACGCCATGGCAGTGGGGGCAGCATAAGCACTCAGCACCTCGGCCCCACCATCCCACCAGGCCAGCCCCTACTGAAGGGTTTTCCCCTGAAGACCAGTGCTCTGACCTCTGATGGCAGGCTCTCTACAAATGCAGATTTCTGATTAAACTTGCCTTTGAGGAGGTGGGCAGAAAGTTTCTGTATGAGGGAGGTGGGAGTGCAGGAGGATTTGACTCTTCTTGGTTACTCCCAGCCTTGTTACTGACATTTTTTTTCTTTTTCCAAGGAAATGGTTGTTGTTGTTCTGTTGCGAAGTCGTGTCCAGCTCTTTGTGACCCCATGGACTGCAGCACACCAGGCCCTTTTGTCCTCTACTATTTCCTGGAGTTTGCTCAAATTCATGTCTATTGAGTTGGTGATGCTGTCTAACCATCTCATCCTCTGTTGCCCCCTTCTCCTTTTGCCGTCAATCTTTCCCAGCAAATGGTAGGCAAATCAATTAACCACTTGATTCTGGTGACCTCTACTGGGCACACTTTTAATAGCAATGTTTAGGACTATATTCCTAAAAGCTGTTGTTGGGAAAGATTGAAGGCGGGTGGAGAAAGGGACCACAGAAGACGAGATGGTTGGATGGAAACACCGACTCAATGGACATGAGTAAACTCCGAGATATGGTGAGGGACAAGGAAGCCTGGCATGCCGCAGTCCACGGGGTCACAAAGAGCTGGACACGACTGAGTGACTGAACAACAAAAACAACAACAACTGCATTTTCCGCCTGCTTTTGGAATATTTTTATTTTTCACTGGGTCCAAAATTTTTAGTCGAGTGATGGGAATGCAGGTGAAAAGCACTGTATAAACTGTAGTGTGCTTAGTTAGTATTTTCTAACATGTTGCTATGGATGTGGGGGCTGCTGGCTTTCCAAGATCCTCAGTATAAGTCAACAACAACAAAAGGACTAAACTCAAGAGACAAAGAACTCAGACAACTTCCCCAAGCAGTTTATCTAAGGTTGTGACACTAAGACTCTCACATGCCTGTAGGTTCTATGTTTTTGACAAGCTCTCGGGTGATGTTTATGCAGCTGGTACCTAAGGCAAAGTTTTGAGGAGGAAAGAGATGGGGAACTTTGATTTACCCACCTCTGAGTACAGAGGCACTTCCATGTGCTACCTCACCACCCTGATATCAGAGAAGAGGCAGAGATGTGATTCCCCTGAGGACACACAGCTGGTGAGCGTGGGACTTATACTGAGGACCTTGAAAAGCCAGTGGCCCCATATCCATCGGTTTGTTGTAAGCCTGAATCTAGTTTTGAATGTAATTGTATACAGTGGTATTTTAATGTTTACTGTCTGATATTTCCTGTAACTTGTGGAGTTCATTTCATTTCAGTTCAGTTCAGTTCAGTCACTCAGTCATGTCTGATTCTTTGTGGCCCCATGGACTGCAGCATGCCAGGCCTCCCCGTCCATCACCAACTCCTGGAGCTTACTCAAACTCATGTCCATCGAGTCGGTGATGCCATCCAGCCATCTCATCCTCTGTCATCCCCTTATCTTCCCACCTTCAATCTTTTCCAGCATCAGGGTCTTTCCTAAATGAGTCAGTTCTTTGCATCAAGTGGCCAAAGTATTGGAGTTTCAACCTCAGCATCAGTCCTTCCAATGAATATTCAAGACTGATTTCCTTTAGGATTGACTGGTTGGGTCTCCTTGCAGTCCAAGGGACTCTGAAGAGTCCTCTCCGACACCACAGTTCAAAAGCATCAATTCTTCGGCGCTCAGCTTTCTTTATAGTCCAACTCTCACATCCATACATGACTACTGGAAAAACCATGGCTTTGACTAGACAGACCTTTGTTGACAAACTAATGTCTCTGCTTTTTAATATGCTGTCTAGGTTGGTCATAGCTTTTCTTCCAAGGAGTAAGCATCTTTTAATTTCATGACTGCAGTCACCATCTGCAGTGGTTTTGAAGCCCAAGAAAATAAAGTCTCTTACTGTTTCCATTGTTTTCCCATCTATTTGCCATGAAGTGATGGGACCAGATGCCATGATCTTAGTTTTCTGAATGTTGAGTTTTAAGCCAACTTTTTCACTCTCCTCTTTCACTTTCATCAAGAGGCTCTTTAGTTCTTCTTTGCTTTCTGCCATAAGGGTGGTGTCATCTGTGTATCTGAGATTATTGATATTTCTCCCAGCAATCTTGATTCCAGCTTGTGCCTCATCCAGCCTGGCATTTCACATGATGTACTCCGCATATAAGTTAAATAAGCAGTGTGACAATATACAGCCTTGACATACTCATTTCCCAATTTGTGGAGGTTATAACAGAAACCAAAAATGACTTCATGACTTGTATATAGTTCGATCACCTATTTATGCATTCTTTCACTATATCTTAATTATAAGGAAAATTTATTTTAAAATTGTCTTCCTCTTTAATCACTGGTTCATCAAAGCTTGATATGGAGATAATGCTTTTTTTTCCATCAAAAGTGACAATCTTTACGCTTAATTTCTATTTATAAGTCCTTGAACATTTGCAGCATTGCAATAGCTGTCAAAGCCAGAGATTCTAAGCTCACTGAAGAGTTCTAATAATTCTTGGCATGCTGTATTGCAATGTCCATGTGTACAATTTTGTAATAATTTACTGACAAAGTTTACTGCCGGCGTTCCAGCAGTTCCTACCCCAGCCCTCAGGCCTGAGAGTTGATATTTATATAGGTCCCCCCAGGACAGACTCCTGGCAGGAAGGTCCTCCTCTCTTCCAGGGTTTCCCACTGGCCACCATGATCACCACCAGCAGCTTAGGTCCCAGCCCCGGTCACAAGCTCCCCAGGACCCCACAGTGCCCCAGGCCACGCCAGGCATGTGTGTATGTTTGTAGCCCAGCAACCAAGCTAACTGCTTGGAGCACAGCACTGCCACCTGGCACATCCCCTGAGCAGGCTCTGTCGCCCTATCAGACATCAATTATAAAGCACAGGTTCAAAGAAAAACTGATTAAGACTTTCAAGATGGCGACTGCAAAGCATTAAACTCAGTCTTTTTGGGAGCAGGGCTCTGTGAGACTTGAGAGGATGCATATCTGTGAAGCCAGCCCTGCTGACCATCCTGGCTGATGTTTACTGAACTCCCCACATGCCAGACCTGGTCTAGGAACCCATGTAGTTCTCACAACAATCTGATGAGGTCTTGCTATCATCATCCCCATTTTACAGATGGGGAAACTGAGCATCCTAGAGGTAAAGTGATTTATGCAGGGTCACAGAGCTAGCAAGTGGCAGTGTCCGGGCACCTAGTCTGGCCCCAGAGCCAGTGCTCTTAACACACCAGCTGTATGGTTTACTCTACTTCATTCTAGGGCAGGAGGACTATCCACCGTTTGTACTCTCAGAGTCCTCAGCATCTCATCCACTTCGGCCCATCTCTGCGGGCAGGCAGAGCTAGATGCCCAGATTTCTTATCTCCCAGCATGAAGAGAGGAAGCAGTTCAGGCCAGAACTCCGACCTGCTCAGTCATAGACTCTGATAATCAAATGTAAGGGGTCTGTAATGAGGATGCCTGAGATTTATTCAATTATTAATAGTCATCTATTGAACTATGATAGGCATCACCTATTAGAAAGCCCTGAAATCAATTTAGGGGGCTGTGCCCAGTAGTTTTAAAATATGAAATAGAAGACAAAGTGTCAGAGTGCACCTCTGAAGTAGGGTAACTATTGCTTGGCATGAGTTTGGTTTTAATTCTGTTTGTATGCGCTGGGTCACACAGCAATTCTATTTCTTTCTGTGCCTCCTTGAACAAGTCCATCTCAGATCATTATGTTTCAGCTCCTCTGGCCAGGGGCACACCCAGGCATGCTACAGAAGTACAATGGCCACTCCTGCCATCTGAGGGCACCGTGGCCCCCTTGCGAGCCCCAGCACCCCCAGCGATTTGGTTTCCCTGGGGTGCGTCCTGCAAAGGCTGGGCCAGGAGCTGTGGAGGCACTGTCCAGAAGCATAGGTAACTGGATCTGGAGGGAGTCAGATTTCACAGATGAGGCTTCAGCTGTGGAGGGCAGAGCTTCTTGAAGGAGGCATCACTGAGCTCCGAGACCTGGTCTCTCTGCATCAGGACCACCCCAACAGCATCATCTCCCACCCCAGTCCCACATCCCATCTAGGACAGTGGCATGGGGTTCAGCTCCCATGAGGGGCATGAGGAACCTAAACCCAAGCTGGTCCCCACAGTGCCTGGGGAATGGAGTCACTCCAGCAAAGAGGCTCGGCCGTGGGGATGAGCATGAGACAGGCATCCGCTCAGCACCTGTCGGGTGATCCGGGTGTTACTGTCTCCATGGGATGGATCCTGGCAGGATGGTTGTCAGGGACAATAGGCACACCCACATCCAGTGTCCCCGCAGCATGCAGTCCTGTGCAGGGTGACTTAGAAGGCACAACTCCTCAGTCCCGACAGTGACCCCACTAGGTGTCAACATCCCCATTTTACAGAGCAGAAAACTGAGGCTCATGGAGGCAGTGCCTTGCTCAGAGTCCCACAGCTGCTAAGTGGAGATAACATGTCTCGGTATGTTTGGGCATTCAGACTCAACTTATTAGATACAGAAAATGGCAACCCACTCCAGTACTCTTGCCTGGAAAATCCCATGGACACAGTCCACAGGGTCGCAAAGTGTTGGACACGACTGAGCGACTTCACTTTATTAGACGCAGGCTTGTCCAGCTCCCTTGTGGCAAGTGAGGAAACGGAGATGAAGGGATGGATTCCAGGCCCTGCACGTTTTGGGAAGTAAAGCTGAGGCGAGGATCAACCCTGCTCATCATCCATGGTTAAGCCTTCCACCTGCACCCGAGAAGAGTCGCCCTCACCTCCGAGACACCTGGGCCCACTCTGTCTCACTCAGAACCTGCCACTACCTGCTTCTCTTGTTTGTTTGGTCCAAAGGCCAGGGCCTGAGACCCTGGGACCTGGATACAGCTCAGGGGTCACTATCAGTGTGCTGGACACCCTTCCAGGAGAAATCCAGGTTTTCCTGTGATGAAATAAAGGGCTGAGTTTGATGAGTTACACAACCATTGAGGCATTCGTGTTTAGGGCTGCCAGATAAAATATGGGGTGTCCGGTTAAAATTTTTTAAACCATTTTTCAGTGTTTCTTAAATACTGCATGGGACATACTTATACTAAAGTTCTTGTTTATCTGGATTCAAATTTAACTAGTGTTCTGTATTTTCATTTGCTAAATCTGGAAGTCCTCTTCATGGTCTAATTTGGATAATCCAGGTATTCTTATTCAGCAAACTTTGTTGAGTGTAACCTTGGCTGTAGGTTAGTGCAGGACAGGGTCACTATAGGGAGGGAGAGGCTGAGTTAGTTTGAAAGAGAAAGACCACTGTCTTCCTGCAAAGCAGCTACCCATCCTGTAGGCCCATGTGGTCAAAGCAAATAGCTGAATCTCCATAGGATACAGTTGTCATGGAAACCAAATCTGATCTCCTTGCTGATGGCATCTCTGGCCAATTACTGAGTTTCTTTCGTTCCATCTGTAAGTGGCTCAAGCGGACCTGCCTCACAACGAGATCAGATGTGTGTGGTGGTGATAGCTTAGTTCTCAAGTTGTGTCTGACTCTTGCAAACCCATGGACTGTAGCCCACCAGGCTTCTCTGTCCATAGGATTTCCCAGGCAAGAATACTGGAGTGAGTTGCCAAGCATCAAGTGTGTACAAAGACCAAGTACAGACCAGGCCTTCAGCAGCACTAGTGTAGTAGCTATCATGCTGGCTGAACACCTGCCATAAAAATGCTCAGAGACACCCCACCAATGTTTGCTGAGCAGAGAGAAAGATGCTGGGATCCTCTGCCAGGACTCCAGCCAGACTGCACAGAGACCTCTGCAGGGTCACAAGCTGGCTTTCTCCTCTAGAAACAGTGTCCACTGGGGCAGATACTGCCCTCTGTCCCACCCCGCCCCCCAATTTTTCTCTACCCGCTTCTTCCTCACTAACCCAACCCAGCTTTGCTCTGGACACCCCTGTTTTCAGCTAAAACTACATTTTTCTGACTCCCTTGCAGCTATCTTGACCAAATGCTGCCACCTTGGTCCCTGAGATGCAAATAGAAGTTGCTTTCTGGAAATTCTTTCTAGAAATTTGGACTTTCTGGAAGCTCTTTGTGAAAAGAGGCAGACCAGCTGTCACCCTCCCCCCTTTGCCCTCATCCTGCCTGGAGCACAGAACCAGTGCTGGAGGTTGGGGAGCTACCTTGTGGGCAATGCATGTACACACAAGAACTGCTGTCTTAGTCCCCACTGCTCACCACTCAACCATTTCTTATGTGGTGAGGCCATTGTGGTCACATCTTTGTTGCAGGTAGGCAGACCTAATCCCTGATGTCTACACCCCTGTGTGCAGGAACCACCGTGATCTCCCCTATTTTGTAGCTGTATCTTGATTAATAGCCTATAAAGCCCCACAGCAGCCCCATAACAAACACTGTTGGGTCCCACTCTCATTCCTTGTCCTTTCCACCCCAAGGGGCACACTGGCCAGCCTTCCAACCTTAGCCTTCCCTGCCCAAGGCTCTTCCGGTCTCTTGGGTTCCCCATGTTATCTGCATAGCAAGCAGGAAGAAAAAGGAATTAACCCCTCCCAGAAGTCATCCCCTAGCAGAGTCTGAAGGGAGTTGGTGGATAACTACCCCATTTCCCAGGCCACTGAGTGGGATGCTCTCAGGTGTGTGTCCCACCCTGGCTCCCGGAATTTCCCCAAGGCCCAGCCACAGTATCTTGCCTGGACAATGTGCCCTCTCATGTCTGTCCTCCCCTCCCTGTTTCACTTCCCCACTCCTCTACCTGGGGTTACCTCCCAAACAACCTGCTTGCTTGTAGGTCAGCTTCTGGGGTCTGACTGTATTACTTCATCTTCACCCTACCTCTTGTGGTTGGTGGGCAGCGCTGGTGTCCTTATAATTCAGTAGAGGAAACCGAAGTGCTTCTGTACTACTCACGGAGACTGACCGTGAGAGGGAGAGGTGGGCATAGGCTCAGGGACGCTGGGCACAAGGGCTCCAAGAGCAGGTGTGTGCGGCACTTACTCTCTCTGCTTGCAGAGGCAGACACGCTCCACCAACATCTTTCCAGATCAAAGCTGCTCAACTTACAGTTCCTGGGAGCAGACACTGCCAAGCCCGAGACAAAAGATAGACTGAGTCTGTTGTGCAAAGACACACACACGCATGATTTATTTTCTCCTGGATCAGTAGAGTAGACAGCTCTCCGACTCATCCTTGCTACCCCATCCTCAGGGGCCCAGGATCCCCACTCTTCTTCCACCGAGGGAGATGGCCTTTTGGAAGCTGACCTCTAATGCGCCCGGGATGCATCCTGGGGTCCCCACTGGTGAAAGGTGTGCACTGCTTTATGCTGCAGAGTTGGGAAGGGAGAGAAGACAGTTTAGTATCAGGAAAAAGTTGTGGAGCCCAAGGGCTGCTTCAGATGGAGCCCAGTCCACGTCTGCTCTGCTTATCCCAGATGCTCCCGGAGAGACAACTGTGTCCTAGACAGAGAAGTGGGACAGGGTCCTGGAAGAGGGGGCCCTGAGAGGAGGGCCTGCTTGGTACCCCATGCACACAGCTCAGGTTCAGATAGGATGGCTGAGTCACATCATGGCACGTGTGTGTTCAGTCACGTCCAACTCTTTGTGAACTCATGGACTTAGCCCGCCAGGCTCCTCTGTCCATGGAATTTTCCAAACAAGAATCCACTGGAGTGGGTTGCCATTTCCTTCTCCAGGGGATCATCCCAACCCAGGGATCGAACCCCTATCCCCCATGTCTCCTGTACTGGTAGGCAGATTCTTTCGCACTGTGCCACCTGGGAAGCAGGTCACACCATGAGCCTTGATTTACTTCCCAGTGTCACCCTCTGAGATCCAGAGTTCCGTGAGGTCATAAAACATCTTGAATTTCTGGCTTCCTAGCACTGAGCCCTGGGCTCAAAGGACGTCTGGGGATGGAGTGAACTGAGTGGGCTGAGGGGAACTTCAGGAAGCAGAGAGTGAGGGGCAGGAGCAGAGAAGCAGCTGAACCTGCAAAACTGCTTCCTGGACATTACCTGACACCAGGTGCATTGACAAATTTGGAGCCAATAATCAAGAAATGCTTTCTGAAAGCTGACCTTTCACATTATACTGTATCCTGTATACACATTACACAGGCACCACATGCCATGCCTTCCATCATGCCTTCCCTGGGAAGGACACCCACGTGAACACATCTGGACATTAACCAAACCCCACAGCATCTTTTGTCTGCTCCCCAGAGTTGCCAGTGTCATGACTGCAGTAAAAGGATCCAATTCACCAGGTAAGGAAGAGGCCACAGGGAGGCAGAAAGAGTAGGGGCCCATGGGCTTATCAAGACTGGAGAACATGCCTCCCACCTGCTTCCCTCATCCAACAGGAACCCAAGCCTGGGTAACCCTTCTCCCTTAGGAGCACTCACCACCTGGCACCTCTCCCTAAATCTCACTTGTCTAATTGATTCTTGGGACATGGCTGCCAGGTTGCTGGCTTGGGACAAGGAGAGTGGGGCAGTTCCTAGGCAGTGAGGGGCTCTTGGACAGTGGCTGTGCACCTTCTTTTCTTCCTTCTCTCCTCCTCTCCTCCCTATCCTTGCTTGAGAGCATTTGCCCCGGCCTGATTCCATGTGAATTTTGATACTTACGTGTTGTTGTTGTTCAGTCGCTCAGTCATGTCCGACTCCGCAGGCCAGGGCAAATGCTCTCAAGCAAGGATGGGGAGGAGAGGAGAACGGAAGGAAGAAGGGGAGGGGCCTGCAAGCTCCATTCCTCTCATTGCCAGGACCCTTGGCCTTGAGGCTTAGCTATTTATAGAGCAGGGATGCTACACCTTGTACCCGATGTGCTGTGTTCTGGAGTCACTGCTCCACCGTGATGGTGAAACCCCAGGGGTCCCCCACCTCAGTGTGAATTAGCCGGGCACTGGGGTGCCGTCCCATCTGTAGGAAACAGATAAGCTGTCGATGAACAAGTCCAGCTGTTTCTCGCCAGCACCGTGCTGATGGTTAGCCAGTAATGCACCAGTGAGGCGGTACCAGGTTTGAAAGTATTGAAATCTGCCAGACTGATTGGTACACACCCACTGTCCTAGGGCCCCTAACTGCCTAGGAACTGCCCCCTTCCCCTTGCCTCAATAAAGCAACACGGCAGCCATGTCCGGAGAAGTTCCCTCTTGTTAACGACTTTGGCCACCACCTTGGGCTTCCCAGGTGGCGCTAGTGGTAAAGAACCCACCTGCCAATGCAGGAGACATAAGAGATGCAGGTTCAATCCCTGGGTCCAGAAGATCTCCTGGAGGAGGGCATGGCAACCCACTCCACTATTCTTGCCTGGAGAACCACATGAACAGAGGAGCCTGGCGGGCTACAGTCCATGGGGCTGCAGAGCTGGACACGACTAAAGTGACTTAGGACACATGCACTCACCGCCACCTCATTCATAAACAGGAAATGGCAAGATGTGAACAGTAAAAACTTCTAGGGAAGGGACTGGGCAGGGGTGTGGGGAGTGAAGAGGAATGTTCACGTTTTACATTCCCCCAAGCAGTCATGTTTAAATATTTACAATGAAGTGGTACTCATGACATTTTCTTCAGAGAAGGGTGTTGGCACCAGGCCTGCGTGAGACGCAGCATGAACATGCTCTGTGCCCTCGCTCACCTCTCCCCACTGGCAGACCTCTGGGCCCTTCTTTGTCTCAGGAGTTTGGGACTGTCCTCTTGGGTCCTTCCTCTGTCAAGTCCTTCTAGAAGCCCACCTCGCAGAGATAGGGAACTGCCTCGCACCTGAGTGCCCACAGCATCTTGTCCATGGGGGGCAGCTCTCCTCTGGAACACATTGCACCCCAACAGTCTAGTGACCGAGGGTCCAGGCAGTTAAGAACTTGAGGCCAGGGGCTTCTCCGTATCTTCATCCCCTGGCAGCACCCAGATCAGGGACTGATGCCAGTGGGTGCTGGATTTAGGGTGACCATTCATCTCCACATCCCTCGCACCGGGCACCAAGCTTGGATGCACTGGCCGTGCAAGAAGTAGGCTAAGTGAAGAAGTGAGGGATGAAGGCACGACTAAGTGAATGGACAGGAATTTCTGGGCCTCAGTTTCACAGACCAGTGAGGACCTGGAGGAAGCATGTGTGAGGCCAGAGGAGGGGGAGAGGGACTCACCCGTGTCCATTACTCGCAGGCCAAAGTGGGGCAGCATGATGACTGTGTTCAGGTTCTCAAACTCCTTCTCCAGGATGACCCCATAGGTCTTCAGGCTGGCCAGCTCCACCTCCAGCCACTGCTGTCGGTTCTGAAAGGAACACCAAGGTGTTCATGTGGCTAGCCCCAAAACTTTACAAATGAATGAATAGCTGAATGAATGAGTAAATAAGCAAGTGAATAAATAAATACATAACTATGCACATAAGTGAGGAAGTAAATAAATGAACCAGTAAATAAGTACATAATTATAAGGAAGTAAGGATACATGTAAATAAATAGGCACCAAATGAATAAGTAATCAAATAAGCAAACAATTAGACAAAAAGGGTCTTGCAGCTGCTCTTGTAGGGCACACACAGAAGCCATGAACATAGTCAATCTCCCCTCTCTGAGTCCAAGGAATAAAACAGCTGTCCCACTGACAGAGCACCACCACCCTGCCTTGTTAAAAATACTACTTGGTATTAGACTCTTTATATCTTGGTGCTAGATTCTTTATATCTCTCAGTATCTCACCTGCCCTCCTGCCCAGGTGGTATCCCTGCCTCCTATATATAAATAGGCCTGGGGAGTGAGCTCCCTGAGGGTCAGGGAGCTTCCCTAGCCCCACAGCCAGGGAGAGGAGCCCAGACCCACAGCTGGGCCCCGGGGCTCCCATCTGCGGGGCCCCCAGCCAGGATGCCCCACGATGGGGCAGCCCCAGGGCGAGGGCAGGATTTGCAGATAAAGTGTGACTGTGTGCCAGGCCCTTGGCCCCTCCCAACATCCCTGGCGAGGCAGATGTGGTTGTCATCCTCCAAGTTGTGGGCTGGGAGCTCAGTGAGCCGCTCTGCTAAGAAGGTCCCGGACCGTAAAGGACACCCCCTCCCAGCTCCACAGTTCACACCCTCTCCACCAGCCAGGCTGCTGAGCCAGGGGCCCTGGCTGGGCTGACATCCAGGGACCTGTGTCAGGTGGGCCATTGCACAATAACTGGGGTGTTTCCTTTGGTTTTTTTTTTTTTTGTTTAACATTCACTGTTCTTTAATAAACTACACTCAAAGGAGTGTGGCAAACTAGAGGCCACAACACGGGTAGCGGGCCAGGGACATGCAGAAATAGCAGGCCAAATGCCACGGGGCAGTGTAGATGACCACGGAGCCTTGAGTGAAGCCAGCAGGCAGCACAAGAAGGCCCATGGCACGATTTCTGTACCTTGGAAACACTCTGTATTTTACAGACAGACACTCCATATTTTACAAGAATATGCAACAAGTGTGCTCTAGCAGGAACCGTGCAGAGGGAAGTGGCACTGCAGATTGCAATGTGTTCTTTTAATCGGACCACGTGGTCTTCCTCTCCAGCTTCCTGACCCACCAGGCCGGGCCCTGAGCTGAGCAACGGGCTACAGAGATGGGGACTGGCTGCTTCCCTCTGGAGCACCTTACCTGGAACTCCAGCAGCTGCCTCTGCAGGGCCTCCTGCTCTGCTTGCGCTCTTTCTAGAGTCTTCCTCAGCTCTCTGAGCTCAGATTCTTTGACTGGAAGGAAGGCGGAAAGAAGGCTGTCTTTATCTGTTCCTTTCCATCCAAAACCTCCCCTTCTCTTTGAACCACACCTCACATAGGCATAGGCTTCCCTGACAGCTCAGTTGGTAAAGAATCCGCCTGCAATGTGGGAGACCCTGCTTTGATTCCTGGGTCGGGGGGATTCCCTGGAGAAGGGATGGGCTACCGACTCCGGTGTTCTTGGGCTTCACTTGTGGCTCAACTGATAAAGAATCTGCCTGCAATGCAGGAGACCTGAGTTCAATCCCTGGGTTGGGAAGATCCCCTGGAGAAGGGAAAGGCTACCCACTCCAGTATTCTGGTCTGGAGAATTCCATGGACTGTATAGACCATGGCGTGGCAGAGAGTCAGCCACGACTAAGCGACTTTCACTTACTTCACATAGGCAACATTTGGGACCCTGATATGTGCAGGTGACCTCAAAACCCTTTAAAATAGAGTTAATTTTGTGCTTTGATAATAGAAAGGACATCAAGTCATCGAGGGAAATGTGGCAGATATAAAAAGGAATAAAGAAAAACACCCTCCTCTTGCCTGCCAGAGATAATCATGGTTAACATTTGCATGGATTCACATATGCGTAGTTTTATATAGTTGAGATCATAAGGAAGTTATGAAGAGCATGGGTCTTGGAGCCCAAGCACTTGGGTTTACATCTCAGCTCACTATCTGTGCAACCATGGGAAGTTACTTAACCTCTCTGTGCTGCACTTGTCTCATCTTTAAAAGGAGCTGATACTGTAACCGACCTCACAGTACCTTTATGATAATTAAAAGGTAGTTATTATAAACGTCTTAGACCTGTGCCTGGTGTGTCAGAAGCCCTCAGCTATTTCCCACCTGATTATCTTTATTTATTGTTATTCTCCTAATATTAATAACAACCTTTCATTTTTCCCACTTAATATTATAATACAACCTATTAGGTAGGTTACTCTTACTAGGATTATAAAATCTTTGGTCACCAAAGTTACTAGCAAGCGGTAGAACTTGATTACTCACTTTGCAGAAGTTTAAAGATGAACTCTTGCAAGAAACACAAGTCAAATGAAGCAAAACCCTTCTCTGGAATCAGGCCTCCGAGAAGAAGCGGGTCAGGATACTCGGCTTCCTCCTCTGAGTCCCCTTTGTTCAAATTCTGACCTTCCTCTCCCTCCAGAAGCTCCAGATGCTTCAAGCACTCAGCAGAGTCTTTTTCAAATTCCCCTAAAAAAGCAAAGAAACTCCATGTCAAAGGTCAGCCCCTGAGCACAAGATGAGCGGCTCTTCTGGACCTGGCCCTCTCTCCAGATGTGGGCAAGCCCGTCCGTCCTGAGCCCCCATCCCTGAGTACCAGGTCCCCAGATGTAAAAGAAGAATGCAGTGGGACTGGTGCCGAGTGGAGGCCAGCAGGGGAGGCTTCCTGGAGGAGGGGGTCCTTGACTGAGATCGGTATCTTTTTTCCAAACAATTTTGAGATCTAATTCACGTACCATACAATTTACCCATTAAAAGGGTATAATTCAATGGGTTTTAGTATATTCTGGTACATGAAATCATCACAACAATCATTTTTAGAATATATTCATCACCACCCCAAGAAAATCCTGGTTCCTTTTAGCCATTACCTCCCATCCCCCACCACTCCCTCAACCCTGCGTGCTAAGTCATTTCAGTTGTGTCTGACTCTTTGTGACCCATGGACTGTAGCCCGCCAGACTCCTCTGTCCATGGAATTTTCCAGGCAAGAATACTGGAGTGGGTTGCCATGCCTTCCTCTGGGGGGTCTTCCCAATCCAGGAATCGAATCCGCATCTCTTTTGTCTCTTTCATTAGGCAGGCGGGTTCTTTACCACTAGCATCATCTGGGAAGCCCCAACCCTAGGCCTCTACAAATTTCCCTATTCTGGACAATTCATATTCAGGAAATCCTACAACATGTGGTCCTTTGTGACTGGATTTTTAACTTACCATGTTTTCAAGGTCCATCTACGTTATGGCGCCTATCAGTACCTAACTCCTTTTCATGGCTGAATGGTATTTTCCACTGCGTGGAGGGGCCACATTTTCTTTATTCATTCATCAGTTGATGGACGTTTGGGTTGCTTCCCCCTTGGGGCTACTATGAATAATGTTGTTACGCACATTCATAGTGTTGTGTGAACATACATTTTCGGTTCTCTTAGGTACATACCTAGGCGTGGAATTGCTGGATCCTATATTGGGTGCGCCAAAAGTCCATTCGGGTTTTTCAGTAACATCTCATGGAAAAAACTGAACAAACTTTTTTTCCAACACAATAGTAACTTTATGCTTAACCTTTTGAGGAACTGTCAGACTACATTCCAACGTGGCTGCCCCACTTGACGTTCCCACTGGCAGTGAATCAGGGCTACGATTCCTCTCCATCTTCTCCAAAACTTACTATTATTCACCTTTTTGTTAGGACTTTGGGGGATGAACAGGAGGGAGACCAGGTGCACAGAGGTGGGAAAGCCATTCCTAGAGAAAAACAGCTTGAGGGGAGAGACAAAGAAACTGCAGAGTACAGAGCTATGGGGACCATTAGCAGTGTGAGATTCCTGGAAGGTAAGCGGGGTAGGGAACTGGTCTGCTTATCTGCTACAGCCCCCAAGCTCATAATAATAATAGTAGGCCCCAGAGTGTGCCGAGCATCACAGAATTATCTTGTTTCCTTACAGCAGCCCCGTGAGGTCAGTATTATTATCATTATCCCCAATTTTGCACTCGAAAAAGAAAAGGCAGTGGGTAGAAAATTCAACCAAGGTGATAAAGGCCATAAGTGGCGGAGGAGGGAGGCAAACTCAGGTCATTCGTGGCGACAGGGCTCTGCCCACCTAAGATATCACAAAGGCGGGGATGTCTACTGTCATCACAGAAAGGAGACACCAAGTATTAAACCCCCAGAGCCCCCTGTGGAGGCAGAAGGCACTCTAGCGGTTGCCCAGAAATGGGGTGTGACTGCTCACGGGTACGGTGCTGTCTGGGCTGATGGAAATGTTCTAAACTGAACTGCAGTAGTGGTTGCACATATCTGGGGATATACGGAAAACCACTCTCAGTGGGTGCGTTTTATGGTGTGTGAATTAGATCCCAGGAACACGGTTAAAACAATGAGCTCTGGGCCCTGGCTTCCCATCTGTGCCACGCCCTGATTTTGGTGAGCGGAAACAGAGAGCTGGGCAGGAGTCAGCTTCTTCTAGAGCTGGAACAGGCGATCCCTGGGCTCACACTCGCCTCGAAGGGCACTGTGAACCACGTGAGATCCAGCTCCAAAGGGACGCATGGCTAACACCCCCTCCCATCAGCACTGAGACTCAGAGACCCAGAGACTCACAGTGCGGCTACCCGAGGCCCTGCTTTCCAGCAATATCACAGCAGTAAAGGCAGATGTGGAAACGCTCTCAAGAGCTTGACCGCTAACATAAAACTTGTAGGCTGTTTAGGGGGAACGCTAAGCGAGGTGTGCCCACGTCCGTTTCCCTTTAAATAACTTTAGAGGTCCTCAGAGAGTTACACGGAATCAGAGCCACATGTATGTACAGCCTCACGTCTCCCAGCACATGATTTTATAGATTTTGAAATGAGCCGTAAACCTCTCCAGTGAGTAATTTACACAGTATAACTCTAGGTATCTGAGCTCACGTGTTATACTCAGTTGCAAGTAATGCGATGCATTCTCACCTTCACTGCCATTACTCACCTTCAACAAGACATTACTGAAGACGGTTTATTGCCTTACAAACCCCAGACGAAGGTCAGCCTCCTGTAGATCTGTGCATTCCTTCATCAAATGTCTATCGAGAATCTAGCAAGAGATATGTCCTAAACCACATGGCTCCCTCCTTCCAGGACAGTAGACGTTGTGTGTGTCTATGTGGGTGTGTCTGTTGGCATGTCTGTGTGTAAGCGTGTCTTGTGTCTGCATGCATGCGCACACATGTGTCACAGGCTGATGGTAACAGTAGAAGAGGAAGATAATTTCTAACTAAAGGGTACATGCTGGAGGCTCAGGAGTGCCCCCACCCCCAAGTTTGGGACCAGGAACAACCTTCCTAGGGGAGGTGGCATCTCAGCTGCACCAAGCAGGCACAAGGCTCTGATGTCCATCCTCGGAAGAGCCCTGTGAGGCGAGCAGCTCATCCTTATGTTACAGAGGCAGTAGTGGAAGCAGAGAGAGGTTAAGTAATTGGCCCCAGGCCACTCAGCAAGCAGGGTGCAGAAGAGAGGCTTAAGTCAGATCTATTTCTGTTTTAATAACATTAAGGAATAGGTGGGAAAAAATGTCACCCCCTAGTTCTGCCCCTGACACGATGGCTTTCATTCTTTGAGGATCTTCCCTAGTCCCAGAGCACGCCTCTGACTTACGCAGTTCCAGTCATTGCAGGGTCTCTGTCTTCTGTGAGTCTCCTTTCACTTCAGTGCAAGATGTTTTAATGGAAAGATGTTGTACTAATCCATATACTTCAGTTTCTTTGGGACAGAGCTCTGCCTTATTCTTGCTGTGTCCCTAGCACCTGGCTCAGTGCCAGGAAGGAATAAGTACCCAGGAGTTATTTGTTGAACATATTCATTCATTCATTCTACAGACACACAGTGAGTACTGACTATGAGCATCAGGCATGGCTCTAGATCCAGGGGATAATGCAGTGACTGAAACGGGCAATTAATCCCCAAACATGAGGGGCTTGTATGCTGGTGGGAGACAGCAAGCAATAACAAAGATGGACAAATGAAAGAGGCCAACAGGAGATGATGGAAGCAGGGAGAGAGATAAAGTTGGAGAGGGGCCCTGGGAGGGGCAGGATGTGTGCAGCACAGCCTGGGCTGGCCTCCTGGGGAAGAGGTCAGTTAAACAAGACGAAGGTGAAGCGGGGAGGCGAGCCTTGCAGGGACAGGCTGAGTGCTACGGGAAGAGAGGATGCTGTGCTTAGGCCTGGAGGCCGCACAGGACGGTGGCCAGGTCTGGAAGCCATTAAGGAGGCAGCGGGGCTCCAGGAGGTTCTAAGGCCCCTGAGGGGCGGGGCCAGAGCAGGGGGGCCCTTGTCAACTAAGAGGCAAGTCTATTTGTGCTTCCTTGGAAGACCCACTCCCCTCCCACATACCCACCTAGCATTAAGAGTGTTTGAATAGACCCTGCCTTAAAATTAAATTTAAATGACAAGGAGTCTCTGGGCTGTGGGTTGGTGAACCCCAGCATAGATGGAGTCAAGGTGTGCGTTTGCCTTGCCGCATCAAGCTGGTTGAGCTTCCTCAGTGACTCAGCGGTAAAGAATCTGCCTGCCAGTTCGGGAGGTGTGGGTTTGATCCCTGGGTGGGGAAGATCCCCTGGAGAAGAAAATAGCTTCAGTTCAGTTCAGTTGCTCAGTCGTATCCGACTCTTTGAGACACCATTGACTGCAGCACACCAGGCTTCCCTGTCCATCACCAACTCCCAGAGCATACTCAAACTCATGATGCCATCCAACTATCTCATCCTCTGTCGTCCCCTTCTCCTCCTGCCTCAATCTTTCCCAGCATCAGGGTCTTTTTAAATGAGTCAGCTCTTCGCATCAGGAGGCCAAAGTATTGGCATCAGATGGCCAAAGAAATGGCTACCCACTCCAGTATTCTTGCCTGGGAAATCCCATGGACAGAGGAGCCTGCCAGGCTACAGTCCATGGGGTGGCAAAGAGTGGGACACAGCTGAGCAATTAAACAACAACAGCTGAGCTGGTTACCTGTGAGGTTCTGCAGGTGCTGCTTCCCCAGCAGGTGCTCCCTCTTGTTATGCAGGGAACTGAAGAACTGCCTGCAGGTCCGACAGTACAGGTCATCGTTCTCATCGGCCTGTGGACAGAGATAGCTCCTGGTGAGCAGGGAGGAGGCACAGGGATCCCGCCTTCTCCGAACATAAGTGTTAAAGTGTTAGTTGCTCAGTTGTGTTTGACTCTTTGGGACCCTGTGTAGCCCGCCAGGTTCCTCTGTCCATGGGATTCTCCAGCCCAGAATACTGGAGTGGGTTGCTAATCCCTTCCCAGGGGATCTTCCCAACCCAGGCATCGAATCCAGGTCTCAAGCATTGCAGGCAGACTCTTTATCATCTGAGCCACAAGGGAAGCCCCCTCTTGGAATATAAAATTAGCTTAAAATGGCAGATGGGCTTTAGGTGGGTCCAACCGGGTCCAGCTAGTCCCTTTTCCACCTGGAAATCACTGGCCGGTTTGAGGCTTTTCCAAGCACAGTTGAGAATTTCAATTCATCCCAAGGTCTGTGTCACAGGGTGGGACAGAATATTAGGAATGTGGCAAAGAGGGTACAACAGGGAGTGTTTGAGAATTGGTGGTTATAGAGGGAGAGCAATTAGTCAGGACAGTGGTGGCCAGGCTCTCTCGCCCCATGTCCTTTCCCTTTCACCCTACATCCTGTAAACAATGACTCTGTAGGGTTACGTAACGGCTGAGCCCATCCACAGCACTGGGCACACGCATCATGATATAACTGCTTGGCCACGCACTGCCTTTGTTCATGCATACTTATATGAGCACCACCCAAAACGTCCCTTGCTGCTGCATCAGCCATGAGTGAACAGAGCCTGTCTGCAGTTCCCACAGTTCCTTGAATTTTCATCCAGCTTCCCTGCACATGTCTTGCCTACCCTGGGTTCATCGATTAGTGAGACAGTGGTATTATCTGAGTCCATGACCAATTCTGAGTTTTTCTTATGTTCAAAGGGTTTGCTTTGCAATGCTGAACAAACTCTATGACTAAATCACAAAGATGTGTCTTCTTATCAGACACATGCACACCAACCTGTAGGTGCTTGCCTATCCATGGGCCAGTTCTGGAAGATGCACCAGAAACTGGTCATAGTGGACACCAGGGGATGCAGGGACAGGGTGGGTGAGGGAGGGACTGGGTCTCTGGCTGAGCAGAACCCACCTCGCACTGTAACCTTTGTGCACTGTTTCCATTTTTAAAACCAGGCACATGTATTATTTTTAACAGAAAAATAACTTTAAAAGAGGTATACATATTTGATTTCATGTATTAATTCAGAGATATAAAAACTTGCCAATATCTGACAAGAGATGGGTCCTAGCACAGGCCTGAAGTGTCAGCTCTTAATATCCTCTCATAATCAAGCTTTGAGCTACATAAGGTTATGAGGAAGGCCAGCCTCAGACTACCAGGTGCTGGACTAAGGTCATAGAGGGGGGAAGGAAAAAAAATGAGGTTCTGGAACAGCATGGTCCCTGCTGGTGGAGACATAAGCCCGGCAGGGAGATGGAGACCAAGTCACGGCAGGCACTGGGAGCCAGTGTAGGCTCCAGGGAGAGGATGGTTGGGCTGGTGGGAGAGCAGGTGGATGCACAGAGCAGGCCCCTCCAGGAGGAGGGGCTGCTGGGGGGCAAACTCCACTCACATGGCCCCTGCCATAGTGGCTCCAGCCTGGGTCACAGAGGGGCTGACCATCCCAGGTGGACAATTAACTCAGGAAGTCCTTTGCCTTCTAAGTCTCGAATCATTGTCTAATGATAAAGAATGTTATACTTAAAACAATGTTTAAAGTTATTATGAATGCATGTTGAAAGTAATAGAAAAGGGATGCGTAAAAAGTTACAGGTATCCAACATCCCGTTTCTACTCACTGTGGGCAAGAGCTTCTTGTGTAGCCTTCCAGAAAGTTTTGGTATAAACACGTGTGTGTATGTGTGCTTAGTCGCTCAGTCATGTCTGACTCTTTGTGACGCTGTGGACTGTAGCCCACCAGGCTCCCCTGTCCAAGGAATTTTCCAGGCAAGAATACTGGAGTGGGTTGCCAATTCCTACTCCAGGGGATCTTCCTGACCCAGGGATGGAACCCACATCTCTTGCGTCTTCTGCATTGGCAGGTGGATTATTTACCATGGCCCTACCTGGGAAGCCCCATAAATGCATCTGTCTGGCCCCTAAGATTTACTTGCAGGTGTTCTTCATTTGTTAAATATCTATTTCATCATTACTCAAAACTCAAAGAGGAAGCGCCTATGAATTACAACTTAGCTTGGACATCTGACAACCCAGGTCCCCACCACCCTGTCCTTGACCCTATACGCACACTGTCTGCTCCAGGCGTCCAGAACTGTTCACGGCCCCCACACACCCTGTGCTGCTTCCCACCCCCAGGCCTTTGCACGTCCTGTTCCCTAGCCTAGAGCTCCCTCTTTGCTTCATTTCCATCTGGCCAGCATTTTCTCCGGGAATTTCCCATTTCTTCTTCATGAGCATCATCACAGAACCACCTGCCCTGAGACTGGCCCGGACAGCCTCGGGTGGGGTCCCTCTCACTGTGCATGCGTCTCTATCACAGCAGAGCCTAGTGTCATGGGTTGCACACTTGCCAGTTCGCCCTGGACAGGAGCCGTGGGGCTGCGCTTCACTTCACCCACTTCTGCAACCGGAATCTGGTGCCCTGCCTCCCACTGAGCTGGACTTCATACATACTTGCCCAAGGAACCCACAAAGAAAGGCCTCCATGAGGGACTGATGTGTGAGGCAAGCTCCAGTGATGCATGAACCCCTGCGCCCAGATGTTTCATTTCCTGGGCTGCCATAACCAAATACCACCAAATGAGTGGCTTAGAATAACAGAAGTTCACTCTCTCACAGTCTCAGAGGCCAGCAGTCTGAAATCAACCTGACTGGTCCAACATTATGATGTGGGCAGGGCCTAGTTCCCTCTGGAGGTTCTGGGAGAAGCTGTTCTTACCTCTTCCAGCCTCTTGGGGTGGCTGATGCCTTCCTTACCTTGGGGCCACATCACTCCAATCTCTGCCAGTGGTCATGTGGCCTCCTCCTCTTTGGTGTCAAATCTCCCTTCATCTCCTTCTTGTAAGGACACTTATGATTACGTAATTGTTTTTCAGTTGCTAAGTCATGTCCTACCCTTTGTGACCCCATGCACTGCGGCATGCCAGGCTTCCCTGTCCTTCATTATCTTCCAGAGTTTGCTCAAATTCATGTCCATTGAGTCAGTGATGCTATCTATCCATCTTATCTTCTGCCTAATGCCCCTCTCTTAAGATCCTTAACTTAATCACAACTTCAAGGACTTCCCTGGTTTTTGTTATATAAGGTAACATTCACAGGCCCCAGGGATTAGAATGCAGCTATCCTTTGGGAGGCACCATTTCTCAGGTGCCCACACCAAATGAGGCTGATTAGTTTAAAACCACAGTCCCCCAGTACTTACATCCACTGCTGAGAAGTCAAGGCCCTTGCCCTCAAATTCATATCCTGGTGCACCTGTTCCTGATAGACAAACAAACGGCATCACTTTACAAAGCACCTGTGTCAGAAAAGGCCTCAGCCGTGTCGGGAGAGAATCAATTCAAGGGTCAGAGATGCCTTCTGAGGATGAAAACACTTATCCTAAGAGGTCTCCATGTTTCCTGCTGGAGGATCAGGTCTTGACTTCAGTTGCTCAATTTCTGGCTGATTCATGTTGATATATGGCAGAAACCAATACAATATTGTAAAGCAATTATTCTTCAATTAAAAATCAATTAATTAAAAACCTCAGGGAAAATGCATAAATTTTTTTAAAAGAGGTCTTAAAATCCCTTATTATAAACCAAGAAGAAACACCAGATACCTCTGACTTCAATTTATAATAAACATCTAGCCAGGTATGAAATGAAGATTAGAGAGAAACAAGGAAAAATATAAACAATTCAGTTTTTATTAGCATGGCAGAATCTAGGTGGTCTTTTAAAAAATATTCATTATGATTATATTTATATAGTAAACTTTTAAATTTACTGCTTTCAATTAGGCAGAAATACATCTTGTTTAAAAGCCAAGTTCTCTTGGACTAGCCTTTCCTTGTAATACGGCAACTTGTCGTGTGATGACAATCTACAAATAATCACAAAAATAAGAAGGCAATAGGAGACCAACATGGCTGAAGAATTAAACAAGATGAGGTGTTCTCTGCTAAGTCTGACAAATGGCATTTTTAGGGAGAAATACATGAACAGAAAATGACAACTGCTCTCTGGGGACCCTTAGCCAGAGGTCTCAGGGCATGATCTGCTTAACTTTGCACATGAGGACCAGAGGCCTCACAACTCCCTCGGAACCATCTGACACTCCACTTTGTTAATGCCAATTATAAGCTAGACCAGTAGTTTTCAGAGGATTATTTTTATCTGGAGGTACTTCACTGAAAACAAATATTAAGTGGAAACCCAAGAAGTACAATGGACCAGAGTGGAACTGTCTGTGGACCAACCTGTCCCTCTGGTTGTTTTTATAAACAAAGTTTTATTGGCACACAGTCTCACCCATTTGTTAACATATTGTCTATGGTTGCTTTCCTGCTACAACCTTAGAGTTCAGTGGTTGCAACAGAGACCACGGTACCCATAAAGAGTAAAGCATTTACTATCTAGTCCTTTACGAAGTTTACAGATCCCTGATCTGGATGAAGCTACGGTGAGGGGCTCGTGCCCCAGAACTAAGGGTACAAAGTATGAATATTTGCTGAACTCGCTATATGCCAGGCACTGAGTTCCAAGCTCCTATGGTTTAACTTGCTTGATCAGCACCAGACCCAATGCTGCTGCTGCTGCTAAGTCTCTTCAGTCGTGTCCGACCCAATGCAGGGAGGTCCTATTAAAGCCCCACTTTCCATATGAGGAAACTGAGGCCCTGAATGTTTTAATGATTTGTGCAAGGTGACAGAGCCAGGATTTGACCCCAGGCATTTGGCTCACTGAGCCGACACCTGATCACTATGGAGACGGTTTTCCTGACCACTATGGAGATGGTTCTCTGCCAGGCTCAGGTGGGAAAGAGAAGCACCAAAGTGGAGAACTGATGGGCTCTGTTGGGATGCTGGTCAGCCCCAGCATGGGGAATGCAGGAAGAACCCTTAGGATGGACAGTGATGAGCCCTGGTCAGAATGCCCAATGCTGTTCTAGGTCATGTGCCCCTTGGTGGGGAACATGCCACAAGTAGGGTGGAGTTCCTGTCTCTGCCTTAAGCCTGCAGCCCCCAGAGGCACACCACAAGGATTTTGTTGCAAGCATTCTTTTTTTTTTGCACAGTGATCCCAGGAAATGCTGGTAGAGGAGAGGGGAAGTGGGTCAAGGGAGAGGGGAAAGCCAGTAGTGCAGGGGTGGGGTGGAGCTGGCGCTCGCTGAGCAGAAGCCCGCCGTCAACAGGGTGCAGTCCCATCAGGAGCCTCTAGAGGGCGCATGGGACACACTTCAGCAAGGCGGGTAGGGGCGACTTGAGGTCTTTATCCGCCATTGTTGCCCTTCTTGTGTGCACTGGTTTAGGGATGTTTCGTGTCTTAACTTCCTGGCACATCAGGCATGACTCAGGCTGGGCAAGGCGGAGTCCCTACACCAGCAGCATGGACTGAATCAGGGGTGTGTTGGAAATGCAGACCCCAGACCTGCTGGGTCAGAACCTGCATTTTAAAAGGCTTCGGGGTGATCCAGGGCACTTTGCATAACTGAGTTCCATAACTGCCAGTTCCTTTTCTCCTTCTAAGGATTAAAATGGAATCGGTGGCCCAGCACCACTCTGACATTCCCCAGAAGGGGGAGGGAGGGGGTGCCTCCTCCGTAATCAGGTACAAGGTGTCTCAACCCCAAAAAAAAGAGCCACAAAGGGATTACACCAGCTGCTTTGTGTAGGGGCGTGACTCCTTCCCCTCCTCCAGTTTTGCTCAGGTTTAATTGACAAATTAAAAAATGTGTATACTTCAAGTGTTCAAAGCAGATGACTGGCTATAGTATACCTTACCACAATCAAGTTAATTAACACACCCTTCATTTCACATAGTCTTCTTTTCTGTATCTGTGGTGAGAGCACTTGTAATCTTGTTGTTTAATCACTAAGTCAAGTCTCTTTTGTGACCCCGTGGACTGTAGCCCACCAGGCTCCTCTGTCCATGGAATTCTCCAGGCAAGAATACTGGAGTGGGTTGCCATTTCCTCCTCCAGGGGATCTTCCTGATCCAGGCAGGGGTCAAACGTGTGTCTCCTGAGTGGGTACTTACGATCTACTCTCAGCAAATCCAATACACAATGGGGAAAGGACAGTCTCTTCAATAAATGATGTTGGGAAAACTGGATAACCACATGCAAAAGAATGAAATTGGACACATCTTACACCACACACAAAAATGAACTTGAAATGGATTAAAGACTGAAACTGAAAAACACTCCTAGCAGAAAACATCAGGAAAAAGCTCCCAGACACCAGTCTTGGCAGTGGTGTTTTGGATAGCACACCAAAAGCTCAGTGACAAAACCAGAAAATAAACAAGTAGGACTATATCAAACTAAAAAGCTTCTGCGCTGCAGACTACAATGAAAAGGCAGCCTACGAAATGGGAGAAGACACCTGCAAACCGTACATCTCACAAGGGGTTAATACCCCAAATACATAAAGATGTGAATATTGATAGAGGCTAGGACTAAAAGAGAGCTCTCCAAACCCTCCATCTGCTGTAGAGCATCGCATAGCCCCAAGCCTGGAAGACAGCAGCTGCAGTCCACCCCGGCCAGGCTCACTCACCGCACCGCGCCTGCACCTTGAGCGCTGCCCGCCTCCGCAGGAAGGCTCGGTAAGCCTCAGAGTTCTGGTAGGCCTGCAGCTCGCGGATGTAGCGCTGCTTGTCTTCATCCGCCTCACAAACGTACCTCTGGAAGAAGGAGCACAGAGATCCTGTGAGACTCCCCTCATCTGGAGGGGGCTGGTGGGGTCCCCTTGTCTAACTTGCCTCTGTCTCTCTAGGATGCTACCAAGAAGCTATTGCTCATCTTCTACTTACATACCTACAGGGATGGAAACCTCACTACCTAACAGCAAGTTCACTCATTGTTCAAATGATGCAGACCATAGGAAAGGTCTTCCTTCCAATCAACTAGAACCTGCCTCCCTCTGGCTTTCACCACAACTGCCAGGTGTGGTCTGATGACTGCAGAGGAGGGTAGCGCTATCAGTGCCCCCACCCCAACTCTGGGACCTTACACTTCTATTCAATTATGGCAGTGCTTAAGACATTAGCGCTTAACTTTGTGCAGGGTGCTGGATGCAGAACAGGTGATAAAGAGATGAATCAGATCCATCCCCAGGCTACCTCATCTGCTATTGTTTTCCCTCCATTTGGAACACTTGTCTCAGCTTCCCTCCCCTGGCCAAATCTTACTTATCCTTCAAGATCTATCATAGAACATTCACCTCCTGGAGAATTTCTCTGATGCCCCCAGGTTGGCTCGGGCACCCCCACATTGGATTAGATGCCTCCTGGATACCACCCCCTGGGCCTGGTAGAAACCTCTGTCCCAGGCACTCCTCATACTGGATTGTATGTGTCCACTTTGGGGGTCCCGACCCCCTACACTATGAACTCCTTGAAAGCAGGGACTTGGACTCACCTTCAGTCACAGAGGCTGGCACCAACTGGTGTAACCCAGGGTCTGGTGTGTGTGTGTGTGTGTGTGTGTGTGTAGCCAAAATTTGCTCTAAGAATGCTTGTCAAGTAGTTATTATTCACAGTGACTATTTTATGCACCTGGTAATTTGAAATAAATTATCATGTTAAGCAAAAAACTTTTAAAGCACTGATGTGTTGAACTGGGGGCTTCCCAGGTGGCACTAGTGGTAAAGAACCCACCTGCCAGTGCAGGAGATGTAAGAGATGTGGGTTCAATCCCTGGGTCTGGAAGATCCCTTCGGGGAGGGCATGGCAATATTCTTGTCTGGGGAACCCCATGCACAGAAGAGCCTGGGAGGCTATGGTCCATAGGGTCGCAAAGAGCTGGGCATGACTGAAGCGACTTAGCATGCACGTGTTGAACTGGTCCTAACAAAGTATAGAGCTGAGCGTGGCCTCTTTCCCTGGGCTTCTGGAGCCTCTTTCCACCAGGCACGTGGTGCATGGCCTCTGTCCCATTCCTGCAGGGACTTGACTCTACCAAGGAGACAGCTGACAATGCTGTAGCAGGGCTTTTGAAACCACAACTTGGAGGCGCTCCAGACACAGCAGCTGGGGCAGGGAGAGAGGGAAGGATTTCTGAAATCGTGAAAGTAGCTCAGAGACTCCCTAAAATCTTGGATCAGAGGTTCTGCCTCTCCCTGACTCATAAGCGCTGTCCTGTGCTTTGTAATCACCATGCTTATTCCAAAGACAATTGTCATTTTTGTCTCAGCTGCTCAGACTGGAATGTTGGCAGCCTAAGCTACTGTGACAGGTGGGGACTAACCCTAACCATCTTCACCCAACTTAGTCACCGTAATTTTGCTTTGATCTCTTTTACACGTTAGCAAGGGTGTGTGGTGGGAACATTTCTTCCCCACTCCTGATGTTTCCTTCTGTAAGGGGGGAGCTTAATCCTGCTGGCCTCTCCAGGATCACCCTCCCCTCCAAGTGGGAGGAGGGGCTTATCGAGGGTAAATTGGGAGCCAGAACCAGACATGCTCCATGAGGCCCCTCCTGTTTCCTCCCCTGAGACCTGATGGAGACAGACAGCAAGGGTCCCAGGCTGCTCTTGGCCAGAGTCAGGGGCCTGCCCTGACTGTGATGACCAGGGTTTGTCCGCTTGTCTGACTGGCTACTGGATCTACTTCCTGAGTGGTTGCAGATCTGAGTAGCAAAGGGAGGGACTCTATTAATTGACACCATGCTCTCAAATTAGGATTTCTCTGTGATAGTTCATTTGAACCAAAGGTTTTCTATGGCAAAAAAAAGTTGGAAGTGCAGGGGTTAAAGAAGCTCATCTCAGAGTTTTTGCATTTGACCCAAAGAAATGACACTTTGGAGGCAGTAGGCTTTTCTGGGAAGAGTATGGGGGCTTTGAGGTCAGACATACTCAGAAGGAGTTTGGGAGGGCTTCTTGTAGGAGGTGACGCCACAGCAGGCATGGCTTGATCAGGCTGGAAAGTAGTGGGGGACGAGGTGGCAGAAGTTGACATTGGACATAAATGCCGTGATAAAAGCATGACTGTCCTCTAACTTAGGGCTGCTTCTTCTGTGACCCCAGAACATACTTCCACAGGAGGTTAACAGGAGCTCTGTGCATAAGGGGTTCCATGGTGGATTACTCTGAGAAGCCTTTCACGAGAGGTGGCAGAGATTCTCGTGCCCTAGAGTGCTGTGCTCCATCTCGCCCTTCACACCTCATTCCAGGAGAGCATGGGCTTCATCTGAACTATTTTAAGTGAATCAAATTATAGCAAAAGGCTCCAAAAAAAGCCCCGCAGAAGGAAAAAAATCTATTTCCCTTGGTCTGCTCCAGGATTTCCTAAACTTATTGGACAATTTTGCCATTTTTCACCGATTCAGCATTCTGCCTGACAGTTTGGGAGATAGTGGATGCCAAAGCCACAGAGACCAGTAATTGCTTTTAAGGGGTGAGGTGGGAGGCACCTCGTGCCTGTCTTGTGGAACATTCCCTCTCGCTCCAGTATGAAAAGATGGCCTGGGGGGAGCAGCCCCTAATCAAGGCTGCAGACAGCTAGACCCTGTTCTCTGTTCACTCCTCGCAGAAGAAGACTTACTTGCTTTTTCTCTTGTGGCAAGTGAGCCCATTGAGCAGCCAGCATCTTCGTGATTTCCGGGAAAGGCAGACTGGGGTGCTGGGCCCTCAGCTGGCTCCTCTGTTCGTTCAGGAATATCGTGTAACTGCGCCGGGAATGGAATACACACAACAGTGCTGAGCTGCTGTTGGAGGGGAGGCCTGCCGCAGCCACTCCCGCTTTCAGGGTTTCATGAAAACCAACAGTCAAGAGTTTGTCCATATTTTTCACTCAAACTGGTGAAATGGGGGCTATTTGAAGGTGGCGAAATACATGAATGGCTGGCTTATCCAGAGACTGATGGAAGACTTAAGAGGAATTTCGCCCCCTCCCACAGGAGGGGCATGAAGACTGGGTGGGCAACTTGCTCAAGCCTACTTGAGCCTCAGTTTCCCCCTCTGTGTTATGGACATAATATACCTGTTCATGGGGTGGTTCTATGGCTCAAATGCTCCAGGTACAAGCCCTCCCACCCTCCTGATGAGGGATCTGTGTCAAGGCACAGGGAGAAAGTCTGCAGGTGTTGGAGTGAGACAAACCAGTCTTTGGACCAAAGGCCATGTGCACTGGAGTTATGGGAAAACTGAGAAAAGACCTTCACCCTTCGAAACATGTGAACCTTGAGGATAAAGAGAAAAACACTCAAGCTTCCAGAAGAATCAGGTGACCCTCAGAGCAGCGGGAAGTGACTGGCCTGGGGCCTCTTTTCTGCAGCCCAAGATGCCAGGGGATGAGGCACAGGTCTCAGGGCCCTCGGGGGTTGCATTTTGAGCCTTGATGAAGGTTCACTAGATCATCCAAGGCCATGGAGCCCCAGGTATCACAAGCCTGGAAGGGAAACCAGACACACTGGCCCCACGGCCACCCACTTTCCTGTCTGTGACTCAAGCCCAGCTCTCCTTTGAGTATCACAAACTTATTCCAGCTTAAAGAACTAAACAACCCTCTCTCACTCCCTGTGGTGTGAGACTCCGTAACAATCAAGGGTCCTGAAGAACAGATAAAGGCTGAGATGGGACAGAGGCCATCCAGGCTCGGCACATAGTACATCTTACCCTGTCGTAGGAGCACGGGGAACAGCAAGATCCCTCGGGGGTTTCCTTTTCTTGCCTTTAGGCCAGCCTCCTTTCCTTTTCTGAAAGAGTAATACACAGGAAGACCTCAGGATTGTCAACAACGATTGACCATATTTGAGTCACAGTCCATAATAGGCAACACACTAAAGAGTCCTCGCCACACTCTACTCACATGACCTCTGACATCCTGGCAGCTCTGCAGAGTAGAGATGGTCGTGTCCTGAAGATGAGGGAACCAAGGCTTGGAGGAATGCAATCATTGCCTGGGTGTCCCCAGCAGGTGGGAGAGCCAGGGATGTTCCCTCCCATCGTGTTATGACTGTATGTGCTTAGTCACTCAGTCGTGCCCAACTCCTTGCGACCCCATAGACCCACCACGCTCCTGTGCCCATGGGGATTCTCCAGGCAAGAATACTGGAGTGGGTTGCCATGCCCTCTTTCGGGGGATCTTTCCAACCCAGGGATCGAATCCAGGTCTCCCACATTGCAGGCAGATTCTTTACCATCTGAGCCACCAGGGAAGCCCAATCACCAGGAAGCATATGGTCATATGATTGGGCACAAACAAGAAAGCAACATGAGATTTGGGTGACTAGGTTCAAGGTGAGGGGGTGGGGATGGGGCCAGGCCTTGGTCCTGGAGGCAGGGCGTTAACCTCTAAGCTTGACTAGCTCAGCCTAGGTTCCCATCTCAGCTCCACTTGTGTCATGTGACCACAGGCAAATTAGTAACATCCCTGTGCCTCTGTTTCCCCACTTGTAAAATGGGAATCATAATAGCCTGAACCTTGTGGGTTGTAATGATGATTAAATGTGGAAACAATCATGTGGTTCTTACAACAGAGCCAGGCAAGCAGTAGGTGCTCTCTAAATGCAGGCTGCCATGGCCACATGCAGACCCCCTCCTGTGGCAGCCAGTTCTCAGGAAGGAGACCCAAGCTGCAGCTCTCTCTTCTGTTGAGTGTGTTTCTTGGTTCATCAATGGTGCCTGCACCCTTGCTGCCACTGGGATCCTGGGCCATGCTCAGAGCCTAGAGGGCTGAATAAGATGTAGGCTTGGCCCTCAAGTGGCTCAGTCTAATGGAGGAGGTCTGGGGCATATAAATAATGGCAACAACTTATTTCAGGGACTAAGGGCTACAAAATGATAGCCTGGACACCCTTGCATTCAGGGCTCAGTTTCATATTTTTCCTAAACCAAACACACACAGGTGCCAAAAATGGTGGCAAATAATCCAAATGTGGCCTAAAAACCTCTGTTTCAGCTTTCCAGTTTTCCAGTTTTCAAAACTCCCTCCAAGACATGCCCATTTCAGCTTTCCCAAGGCCAGGAGATACACAGCTGGTCAGCAGCCCAGCAGGCTGGCTGGGAGAGGATCTGATACCATCACAGCCAGGCCACATGTGCTGAGGGCCTCAGGACAGAGGCGGTCAGGGCAGCGCCTGGCACTGGGGACTTAAGGAACAAGAACATAGAGCTCAGGCCATGCAGAGGCAAAAAGCCAGGCTAGTAATCACACGTGTTAGAGAGAGAATTCTGCAGAGCATCTAGCAAGGCACCAGGCATGCAGCAGGTGCACAGTAAACAACTCTCTTTCTTTCTCACTCCTATGTGATTGATTCCCGGAGTCAGAAAGGGAATGACAAGCCTTTCAGGACCCTGGAGAGCTCCTGGGTCCTGTGGTCAGCTCTGATTTCTGGTAATAAAAGCTGAAACCATTGCTACAGTCCGGTTCACCAAGAACTTTCCAACACACATGTTCCTGAATTTGAGTCTCACATTCCCTGCTCAAAGGAACTCTTTTAATCACCCCACAACACAGCAAGACACTCAGATAGATGATGTGACTTGGCCACCGAATGGCCAGGCTGAGAGTCAGAGCACACCGTGGCTTCTGTTAGAGCTGTGCCTTCTGAGGGAGACCCCACAGCTGCCTGGAGTCACATGGAGGTAGACCAGGTCACCTGCGCCCTGCATCACAGCGGCCTCCTCCCGTCTGCCTGTTCAGCTCCTCTGCTGAAGCACACAGGGAAAGTTGCTTGTTTTTAACTGGAGGAAACACTTTCATATATTTATTGTTATTTCTCTATATTCTAGTTTTATAAATCAGAAATCAAAATAAAAGTGCTTATCATTTTACTGCCATCCCTGGCCCTTTGTTTCAGCTTCTTTATCCAAAGAAAATCCTTCCTGAGCGTTTTCTGCGTTTGTCCAGAAACCATAGTTACAGAGACAAAGACACTTGGAAAGGCTGCGGGGATGTTTTTCTCTGAAGCTTTTTTGTTCTCGCTGAATTTCTCACACAGGATTTAAACCAAATTGACTCTGCCCTAAATAGAGCCACGTCCACAGTGAGCTGATCATTAATTAGCACTGGGTGTTACTACATGGAGAATATTTCCCACACACTTGAGTACGTTAGTTTAAAAGGAAAAGCAGAAGTAGAACATGGCTGAGCAAGGAAAGACATTGCAAAAAAGTGCAATCAGCAGGCGCGCAGAAGATCAATGGATGGGCAAAATTCAAGGGGGAAATAAAATCCATCTCAATAGGATTCTTGACCAGTACGGACCTTTCATGTTCAGATTGCAACAGACAGGGAATTTTTGATATTTGGTTTTATACACCAAATTTTCTTTTACAAAGAAAATGTCCACTGGGAGTCAGCAGGGTGTAGCAGAAGGTACAGTGTGGGGGCTTGAGTGACAGGTATGGGCTGAGTCCCTGGATCGGACGCACCATGAACCTGAGCCCCCTGTACCTCTGCAGCTCCTAACGGACACAACAAGAGGTAGCACTGCAGTAGGTGAGCTGACGTTTGTAAAGGGCCAGGACGTCTCGGCATACAGCAGCGTTCAGTGCATGTGTTCTTTTTATCGATAAGGGAGAAAAAACTCCAGAACATATCAATGAACAGGATTCTACAAGGCAATCGAGCAGGTCTCAAGGAGAAGAACATTTTCCTGTATGTAACAATCATATCAACCATTTGGGAACCAGACCAAAGCTCGATTGATGATTATAATCACAGTTAGGAAAAGGATCTTGGCTCCAGTGGTTTTACAACTCGCCCAGAAAAGTCCTGGTGATTTTCATGTGGGCAGAGCTTTGTTGAGGGGCATGCACCATCCCCCACCCCCACCTGAATACTGAAGATGTTTATTGCAAGATGTTATCTGCATCACACGTTTAGACACTGTCAAAGGCTGGCTTCCCACCTTTAGATATTATGGTCCTAGCTTAAAACAAAATTCTAGTTCATTTGTTTCTGAAATACACACACTGCAAAAGAAATATTGAGCTGACCAAAAGATTCATTTGGGTTTTTTGTTTTGTTTTTGTTTTTTTTTTATGTTCTTATGGAAAAACCCAAGTAAACATTTTGGCCAACCCAATACTTCTCTGTTTTTCTAAAAGGAGGGTTATTAGACATTACAGCATCCTGTTGCCTAGTTTCTTATCTCAGTTTTAACCAGGTTTGCAGACTAAAACCAGAGAGGTAATGATTCTAAGCACAGTGGAGGGTAGTGGTGAAAGCATGAATTCAGGAGTAAGACTGTCCAGATTCAAGTCCCAGTGACTCCGTGTGCTGGCCCTGAAATCTTGAGCACATTACCTAACCTCTCTGCGCACCAGTATCTTCCTCTGTGCAGCGGAGATACCAGCTCCTACCCCAGTATCTTCAAAGATTAAATGTGTGGGGCCAGGCACCCAGCTGTTAGGGTAGCTGTTATTGTTATTACAGTCAGCCCTCTTGCATTCTAAATCTGCTCTACCACCTTCTGCATCTCGTACCTCAGGAAAGTCATTAGTCCTTTCTGAGTCCCCCTCCACCTGGTAAGTGGAACTGGCTTGTTGAGAAGGTCATTAGGGAAGATCTCTGCAAAGGAAAGTACTTTCCCAAATCAATGCCATGATTTGGGATTAAGCCTTGTCTCTAAGAGATGAAAAGGTCCTGAGTTAAGCTCATTGCACATTTCTCTGGGGGCATGACAGACACTGCCAGTCATCTTCCTAGTATCTATTCTGGCCTCCTCCGTTAGGAATTGAAATTTGATTTTCAGCTGGGCAAGACCACCTGGAATAAAGCCTCCCATGCAACTGGCAGCCATGTGACTAAGTTCTGTCCATTCAAAGTAAACTGAAGTATAGTATGGAACTTCTGAAACATATCATTCAAGGAAGGAACCTATTTTTTTTTTAACCTCTTCCTCCTGCCTGCTGGCTGGAATGCAGACATGAGGGCTAGTGCTCAAGCAGCCACCATGGACCATAAGGCATCATGATAAGGACGGTGAAGCATTATGCTAAGGATGGTGGAGCAGTGAGGTGGCTCTGGGTCTGGGTCTCTTCTGACTGTGGTATCAGTGTGCTTGTGTGTGTGTGCTCAGTCACTCAGTCATGTCCACCTCTGCAATCCCATGGACTGTAGCCCACCAGACTCTTCTGTTCACGGAATTTTCCAGGCAAGAATACTGGAGTGGGGTTGCCATTTACTTCTCCAGGGGATCTTCCTGACCCAGAGATCGGACCCATGTCTTTTGTATCTCCTGAACTGGCAGGCGGATTCTTTACTACTGAGCTACCTGGAAAGCCCAAATTACTATTATCTGGGGAGTTTTTAGTTATGTGAAGCTGAGCCTAATCCCAACTGGTGCAGAGTACTGCTTCTTTTTGGTATTTCTCAGCAGACCTGGTTATGTCTCACTGTACTTTCACAATAATAAAGTAAAAAGAAAAAAAGTTTTTTTGTGCACCTATTATGGACCAGACCTTTCAGTATGCAATACTTGTTTAGTCTTGAGAAATTCCTTTAAAGTAGTGAAAGGTTGTTGTTGAATCACGCGAATACACCAGGATTCTTGGCCCCCGGAGGAGAAGAATTCAATCCGGAGCCAGAGACGAGGCTTGATCGCTCAGAGCTTTTGTGTAATAAAGTTTTATAAAAGTATAAAGGAGATAGAGAAAGCTTCTGACATAGGCATCAGAAGGGGGCAGAAAGAGTACCCCTCTGCTAGTCTTTAGCTGGATGTTATATAGTCACTAGCAGTCTGTTAATGAAAGAAAGGAGTGTCTTAAAATTCAGAATGGCACCAGGCCCCTCACCCATAAGATGCATTTTGGGATAATCTTGGCACCAAATGGTTTATCCTGGGCCATAAAATGATTAACTTGAATCTTGAAGAAGGGCAGACCACCATACAAATAGTTTCATTTACATAGATTAGGGGAACAATATCCATACTGGTTTGTCAAGTAGGTTCTGGGCCAAGAGGCAGAACCGACTTGGAGACAGAGTTTGGGGTAAAGGCTTAGTACATTAGCATAGCTTAAGACAAACATTTCCATAAGAAAAAGGCATTGGTTATCTCTAGACTCGAGAATAGCTAACTTCAGGCGAAGCTGGGTGTCATTATGGCAACACAATATTTTAAGAGAAACCTCCCTTTAAATTTGTACAGAGAAGGAAAAAATATTGCTAGTTTGTTTCCTCCTGCCACTTAAGAGAGATAAAAATGTCTGACACTTGCAGGCTATTTCCTCTATTTGGAGACCCCTGGCCTTCCTGCCTGTTACCCTCTCAGTAGATAATGTTATAAGGCTTTCCCAGTGGCTCAGGGGTAAAGAATCCACCTGCAATGCAGGAGATACGGGTTCAATCCCTGGATCAAGAAGATCCCTTGGAAGAGGGCATGGCAACCCACTCTAGTGTTCTTGCCTGGAGAATCCCATGGACAGAGGGGCAGGTTACAGTCCATGGGTTGCAAAGAGTCAGACATGACTGAGAGTATACACAAATAATGTTATCCCTGTTTCACCAAGAAGTAACTGAGTCTTGAAGATTAACACACCTTGTGCAAAGTGTCACAGCTAGAAGATGGCAGAGCCGCACTTCCAATACCCATCTGTCTGCCTTCCAAGACCACCTTCTTCCCACTTAGCCACCACTCAACTACCACGGTGCCCTCCATGCCAGCCCTCACCAACTCCCTTTCCCACACAGAAAATGGACTAGGTCATCCCCCAGCTAAGAACTGCTCACCTCACCCCAGAACTTTCACCCAAACCCCAAGTTTCCTGGAGTGGTCAGGCTCAGGAGCCAAACTCTTTAAGATCAAATCCTGCTCTGCCAATTATTGTGTGACCTTGAGCAAGTTCCTTGACTTCTCTGTGCTTCGCAGTGTCATGAAGGTTTGAAAAAATAATGCCCAGGAGTGCCAGCCCAGAACCTGGAGCACAGAACATGTTTAAGATGCAGGTGTTATCACTCGTGTTATGACGCCATGACATTGCAGCATGGGAGGCCCTCCAAGCCTGGCCTGGACCGCACTTGCCTTTGGTTCCTCTAAGTCCTGCTCCTTTGGGTCCCCCGGGTCAGTCAGCCTAATGTGCTGCATGGGCAGAGATGCCAGGTCCCGGCAGTAGGTCTGGATCACAGAGCTCCCGGGTAGTAGGCTGCCCGTCCCATTTGGAGGTGGGAAAAGGAATTCTGTGGGCATTAAAACAGCAAAAAACAGCCACATAAGGTCTGAGATACTGAAATCACCATCCCGCCTAGAGTCTGTCCAGCACAGGGACTCTGTGATGTGAACATTTGTGTTTGAAATGCCCACTGCTGCTGCTGCTGCTGCTGCTAAGTCGCTTCAGTCGTGTCCGACTCTGTGGGACCCCATAGACTGCAGCCCACCAGGCTGCCCCGTCCCTGGGATTCTCCAGGCAAGAACACTGGAGTGGGTTGCCATTTCCTCCTCCAATGCATGAAAGTGAAAAGTGAAAGTGAAGTCGCTCAGTCGTATCCGACTCTTAGCGACCCCATGGACTTCAGCCTACCAGGCTCCTCCATCCATGGCAAATGCCTACAACCTGAGTTGACGGTCATTTCTCTTGGCTCAGCCCCCAAGTCCCTTGAGTTAGCTTCACACCATCAGCAACACAATCCCCTGTGGAACCATGGGTTCCTCTTCACAAAGTCAGGGCAAACTTCAGACCAACTTGACAAGAGTTGTTGAAAGGTCTATTCACACCACAGGTACTTACAGGATGCCAAGTGCATGCTGGGTGTGGCAGACAACCATGTAGAACTGACAAACAGTCCCCCTGGAGTTTACATTGTGAGGGTAGGGGGTTAAACCCAAACACACAGAGTCCTCAGAGCACCACATGGTCCTTGGTAGGCTCTCAGTAATGTCACTTATTTTCCTGACATTTTAAATTGGTGCATTTACAGAAATCTATCCTCTGAGAATGTTGAGGATATTGTCTGCAGTCAAATAAACTCCTGACCTCCTGTGAATGAGGCAGAATGGTAATTATGATCCCATTTTACAGATGGGAGGGAGGTGGGAATGGGACACTTGATAGCTCAGATCTGAGGCTGCAACTCCAATATTTTGGCCACCTGATGAGAAGAGCCGACTCACTAGAAAAGACCCTGATGCTGGGAGAGATTGAAGGCAGGAGGAGAAGGGGATGCCAGAGGACGAGATGGTTGGATGGCATCACCAACTCAATGAACATGAGTTTAAGCAAGCTCCGGGAGATGGTGAAGGAGAGGGAAGCCTGGTGTGCTGCAGTCCATGGGATCGCAAAGAGTCAGACAAGACTGAACAACTGAACAACAAATAGCTCAAATCTGTTAGATGTATGCACAATCCCCCCTCCCCCCACACACACTTAACTATCGCTGTGACTGTAGATGAAGTACCCGGAAGCAGATTGATTCCAGAAAGATGCCTAGAATCACACAGGTGGGAAAGGCAGGTGTGACTGAACCCAAGCCTCCTGGCTACCAGTCCGAGGTCTGTCCTTTGCCTTCAACCTGCACCCCATGTGCTTCCTCATGGGGAGGGGAAGGTAACGACTTTCAAGTTACCATTCTGAAGTGGTATCCTGGTTCACTTCAGTTCAGTTCAGTCGCTCAGTTGTGTCTGACTCTTTGCGACCCAATGGACTGCAGCATGCCAGGCCTTCCTATCTATCACCAACTCTTGGAGTTTACTCAAACTCATGTCCACTGATTCGGTGATGCCATCCAACCATCTCATCCTCTGTCCTGGTAAGTATTACTTAACAACCACAATGCAGGAAACAGATCCTGCCAGACAGTTCTGGATGCTGACTTGTCTGGGGTTGAGGAAAGACAAGAAGGTATCCACTGACTTCCCTCTCAGCTTCCTGGGAAGGGGAAATACAGCCAAGAGTGATGACAAAACCCAGCATTCTGGAACTTTCCTTGGCTTGTATCCACATGGCCAAGCCTGATCCAGTCTTGCAATCCATCACTAGGACTATTTTTGTTTTTTTAATGGTATTTTTGTTTTGAATCATAACTTGTGGGTATGACTCAGAACTAGGGGGGCACTCCCATGGGTTATGGTAAAAGGCAGACAGCACCCCTCCCTGGTCCTTCAGCACCCGGTCCTTCAGCGCCCAGTCCCCTCCCTGGAGGCCACATTAGGGGGCTCTTCATGGGCCCTTCCAGAGTTAGTCTGTGCATTTACAAACACTTCTGTACCCTGCATAATGGCGAGAGGGCACACTGAACTTTACTTCTTTTGTTGACTATGTCTTTGAGTACTTTCCGCACCAGCCCATTTAGAGCTGCTGCATTTTCTGGTGAAGGGGGCCTGGAATTCTGCTGTGAGGAGGGGTCTTAGAGCAGTTAGCAGACCCAGTAAGAAATGCATGTTCCTCCTGGCCTTGCACACATAGCATTTCATGCATGCAGTGGGCTCTCTAGAAAACTGGGTTGCTGGGTCAAAGGGCATATGTGTTTCTAATTCAGATAGACTCTGGATGTCACATACCCCTCCACAGGGCTGGATCCATTTTACACCCATCAGCAGTGAAGGACTCAACTTCCTCTCGAGGATCCCTGCCGTTGGACCCACAGGTGAGAATCCCACCACCTCCCTCTCTGCTCACATCTCTTTATGGCTCCCCCTGACTTTGGCATGAAGTCCAGACCCCTTAGCCTGGTATTCAAAGCTCCAGGAAGCTGGGCCCTAATGTCTCAACTAGTCTCACACCCATCCAAATGATATAACTGACTCCAAAAGGTGGTGATAAAAATGGGTGATAATCAGACCCTTTGTTCATGTTATCCTATTTAATCTTCAGCATGACTCTAGTTGCCATGGCAACACCCACAGGTAGGGAAAGAAGTTCAGGTCAGTGACTCTCCCAAGTGCCCAGAGCAGGGCAGGGCAGATAGGACCTCCCCCCTGCAACCTTGGGTTGCCAGGCCACAGGCAGCAGCTGCAGAAACAGCAGTGGCTGACAATGCAGACTTCAGGGAGCTCTAGGTCCATATTAAGTCCCAGCTCCTAAGTGGGCAAAGGGGTTGCAATGGTGATTGCTTTGCCTAATACTGAGGCTCTAGAATGTTCTGTGACCTGCTCAAGATCTCCAATCCAGAGACAAGTGGTGCTTGTCCTGGGGCCTTGGCCTCCTCACTGGCTGGACAGTACAGTGGTCACACCTATACCTCAGCTAGAACTTTTGATCCCAGACTCAGCTCAGCCACCTATTAACCACATGGTCTCTTGTTCCTCAAGTTTTCTCAGTTGCAGGACTGGGCTACTAAGAGGCACTGGTTATTATAGTGCCTGGCACCCAGGAAGCAGGCTATCGTTAAGAACTGCTGGTAGCCTAAGCCTCCTCAAAGTCCTTATTGGAACATGATAATCCAGTCTGCAAGTTCAACTTTAAGTTCAAATGCCACCTGCCCGCAGGTGACAGAAACACATTAGCCAGGAGCAAAATCATAGGGCTTATCATGAAGGGCAGGAAAGGGCTTTTTCTGCATAAAGGAAGGTTCTGGACTGAGACCTGGATCTTTCCAGCATCAGTGTCAACATTTGCGCTGTAGACGCCAAAGCTTTGACACCCACCACCTGGGCTCGAATCCTGGTTACGTAAGGACCCGCGGGGCCGCGTTCGAGTCACCGAATGTCCTCTATTTTTCACTGTGGAGCACAGTCCCCGCCCCCAGGTCGCCAGGTCTTTACGCGGGACAGGTGAGAACAGATTCGCTGAGCCGAGAGCTGCCCGAACGCCGCACAACGCAACAGCTCTTATGAGCAGAGTCGCCGGCTGACGTGCGCGCGCGTCCGGCCCCAGCGCAGGGGCCCGGGATCTCAGGCTGTCACCGGAGCAGGGGTCACCCCTCCATCAGCACCGGCGGGCGCAGACAGCGCCGGACCGGCTCTGGGGCCGCGCTGGTGAGGGGAGGAGGTCATCGGCGCAGGGCCGACGGGGGCGGCGGCAGGGGGCTGACAGATGGGCACCTGAGCTTAGGGACGCGCGGGGAGCGGACCGGCCGGACGCAGGCCCGAGTCACGTGCCAGGCCCTGGGCACCACCCCGGGCATCCTCACCCGCGCCGCGGGGCCGGGTTGCACCGGGACGCGCCCACCCCGTCCCGGGGAAGACCCCCCAAACTCCCAAGGAGCGGGGCTCGCGCGACCGAGGGGAGGGGCCGCAAGTCCAGCCACTGACCCGCAGCCTGGCCGCTGTCCCGCTGCATGTCGCCCGCCCTGCCGGGCCGCCGCCTGGCCTCGGCCCACCAGGTACGCCCGCCCAGCGCCTGCCGCTCCGCCCCGCGCCCTGGGCTCCGTTTCCGCCCCTCCCCGTGCGCCGTAGGCGGGCCCTCTGGAGGCGTCACTCGCTGAGCCGCTGCGAGTGCCCGGGGTGCGGGCTTTGTCCACCCTGGACCGCGTCGCGCCGCCTGGACGTGGGCGGGCGCGTGGGGCAAGAGTTACAGCTGCGCAGGGTGCTCCGGGCTCCGGCGTTTCAGAGTAGCCGGGGACTGGGCGGGGCCAGGGTGGAAGGGGCGGGGAGTGGGCGGGGCGGAGAAGTGGGCAGCCCCGCCCCGCTACCGAACCCCCACCTTGGTTGCTGCGGGTCCCTCCACCCGCCCCCTCAGTTACATAAGTGCCCCTATTTATACGTCTCTGAGTATTTTCAAGTCACACAGGAATACATACTGTATTAGCACTGTGGCGTAATTAGAAAACTCAAAGCAGCCAGCCCCCTCTCCCTGAATCCTGCCCCTCAAAGCCAACAACCTGTTAATCCACTGGAGTGCCTCCTTTACGTTAAAAAAAAAAATCAAAATACATTTTCACAGATAATTCTAAACATTTAGAGATGGCCACGAGCTGCTCCACCCCTTCAGCGGCAACACTTCCACATTCACATGTCTCCATCCAGCTTGTGGCAGGTGACCTAAAGGCAGTCATGAGTTCAACACACTCTCTGTGTGTAATTTTGAGGTTGCCTATATGAATGCACGATCCCTGGAGTCGGAGGATGTGTGTCCACCAGCCTACCTCTGGCTGGGTGATCTTGGGCTGGTTACTTCACCTCTCTGGGCCTCATTCTCTTCATCTGAGACATGGGGATAATAAATAGTGCCCATTATATAGGATGGTTGTAGGGATCAATGAGTTAATATTCCTAAAGTACATCAGAGGCACTCACTGAATGTGTTAGTTGTTTCTGAGGTCCTTCCTCTGCATGTATCAAGGGTAATGAGAAATAACTGTGTAAAAACATAATTTGGTCTTTTCATACTCTGTACAGCTCCCCACTCCATTCCCTTATTTTTATTTTTAATCAACCAGTGGCTTCAACAAATAAGCCACTAAAGCTCTCTGTTCCTCAGTTTCTTCCTATGGAGAATAAAGATAGTATCAATAGCATCACAGGGATGTTTGAGGATTAAATGAGATGCTGTGAGGAGTATATAGACTCGCTGGGTACTAAGTCTGGTGTATATTTCCTAGCTAATGACATAAATAGCTACTCTTAGCTGGTGTTGTCCATGTCCACAGGGAAGCCCCAGGGCTGAGTCAACCTGGGCTGGGACTCCAGAGCAGGAAAGGAGTCCAGGAATCTAGAGTGCCAGTCCTTCTTTCACCAGTGGAGGAAGCTTAGTCCTGGACAGGGAACGTGGCTTCCCCAAGTGATGGTCCTTCCACCTCCCCATGCATCTTCTCAATTCAATCTAATTAAATGCAGTAAATGCAGGATGAGATTCCCCTCCTTGCAAAACTGAGTTAAGAATATTCTCTTAAATCCTTGCGATTAGCTAAGAAAACTATGAAACAGAAGAACATTCAAATGAGATTTATATTTTCATACATTAGACTACATAAAGCTTCTGGAATCTAATCAGTAAAGTGTTGATAAAGGAATGGTTAAATATGTGAGTGGAACAAAAGACAGAACCAAAATGAAATCCCAGAATACATGTTAGGTTAATTTATGACAAACATAATTAATTCAGAAAAATACAATTATTAATCAATACTATTAATTGGCTAGCTATCTGAGAAGAAAAAAGGATGGACTTCAATCTAATTTCAAATACAAAAGTAAATTCTAGATGGATTATGCTGCTGCTGCTGCTGCTAAGTAGCTTCAGTCGTGTCTGACTCTGTGCGACCCCATAGACGGCAGCCCACCAGGCTCCGCCGTCCCTGGGATTCTCCAGGCAAGAACACTGGAGTGGGTTGCCATTTCCTTCTCCAATGCATGAAAGTGAAAAGTGAAAGTGAAGTCAGTCGTGTCCGACTCTTAGCGACCGCATGGACTGCAGCCTACCAGGCTCCTCCGTCCATGGGATTTTCCAGGCAAGAGTACTGGAGTGGGGTACCATTGCCTTCTCCGAGATGGATTATAGACCTAAATTAATAAAGTGAACAATAAAAATAATACAAGACATTAGGATCCCAATAGCATGCTCAGCTAGACAGCTCACCTGGAACACCCTCCCAGATGAAAGTACTGAGATGGAGGATTATTTATAACAAAAGGCTCTGCTGAACCCACAGAGAAATACCCAAGAACCACATCTCCCACACAAAAAAAGAATAATCAGCCCAGGATAGAGTGGTTATTAACACAGACGTCTGAGCTCCACTGGGTCCAACCACCTACAACATGAACTTCAAGTTTTAGGGACTCATGCTGGTACGGTGGACCAATGAAAAAAATCTGCTCATATCTGCTGCGTCTGGGAGGAAAAACCACAAATGATACAAATGATAGTCTCTCCTGATATTTGAAGCTGGAGGACAGCTCCCATGTGTGTCTGAGTTTCAAACTTGCCCTGCCCCCAGGGTAAACACCCATCAAACTAAATTAAAATAGTTGTGAGTTAGTATTGCCCCTTGGTGGCGCTAGTGGTAAGAACTCGCCTGACAATGCAAGAGATGTAAGACATGCAGGTTTGATCCCTGGGTGGGGATGACCCCTGAAGGACGGCATGGCAACCCACTCCAGTATTCTTGCTTGGAGAACCCCATGGACAGATGAGCCTGGAAGGCTACAGTCCGTGGGGTCGCAGAGTCGGACACCACTGAGTGACTTAGCACAGCACACATCACCCCCTGGAGCACAAAACAAGCAGATACAAATGCTTTCTGGAGAAAAGGCATCTCCAGTCTGGGCCCTTCACCATATACCATATATGAGCTCATAATAAAAATTACCAGACAAAAAAATAATGCAGTATAAGTGAGAGTCTGCAGTTCAGTTCCGCTCAGTCATGTCTGTGTCTTTGCGACCCCATGGATTGCTGCATGCCAGGCTTCCCTATCTATCAGTCTCCCAGAGCTTGCTCAAATTCATGTCCACTGAGTCACTGATGCCATCCAACCATCTTGTCCTCTGTTATCCTCTTCTCCTCCTGCCTTCAATCTTTCCCAGCAGCAGGGTCTTTCCCAATGAGTCAGTTCTCATCAGGTGGCCAAAGTACTGGAGCTTCAGCTTCACCATTGGTCCTTCCAATGAATATTCAGGACTGATTTCCTTTGGGATTAACTGGTTTGATCTCCTTGCAGTCCAAAGGGCTCTCAAGTGTCTTCTCCAACACTGCAGTTGGAAAGCATCGATTCTTTGGCACTCAGCTTGCTTTATGGTCCAACTCTCACATCCGTACATGACTACTGGAAAAACCATAGCTTTGACTAGATGGACCTTTGTCGGCAAAGTAACGTCTCTGCTTTTTAATATGGTCTCTAGGTTGGTCATAGCTTTTCTTCCAAGGAGCAAGCATCTTTTAATTTCATAGCTGCAGTCATCATCTGCAGTGATTTTGGAACCGAGGAAAATAAAGTCTCTCGCTGTTTCCATTGTTTCCCCATCTATTTGCCATGAAGTGATGGGACCAGATGCCATGATCTTAGAGAGTCTGCAGTTAACATTAAGTTAGGATCCTCAAGTATTTCTGAGAGTGGACAATTAAATCACAGACTAAAATTAATCAAGTATAAACATAAAAATTTTAAAGAGATAAAAACAAAATAAAAAGAGTTCAAAGAACAAACATCAAACAAAGTGGTCAGGAACATTTGAAAAAGAACCAACTAAAGCAACTTGAAACAAGAAGTATAATCACAAGAATAAAAACCTCAATTGGTGGATCAAGCAGGTTGCTTGATACAATTAGTTAACTCAAGGCCAGATTTCAGGATGTTACCCAAATGCCACTCAAAGTGACAAGGAAGTGACAAATAGGAGAGGGAGTTCTCTGGACACACATGATAGAATGTAGAAGTCTAAGCTGAAAAAAATCAAAATGCCTCAGTGACTTGTGAGCTATCAAATGGCTATATAATTAGAGTATTGGAAGAAGTACAGCAGGAAATAATATGTAAAGAAATAACAATAAGAAATTTTTAAAATTTAAATTTGATGAAAATTACAAACACAAAGATCCAAAAGTATCAACAAACGTCAAGAAGCGTGCACACCACACACACACACACACCCCACACACATACCAATTCATGTCTGACATTGCTGAAAATCACTAATAAAAAAAGATAATCTTAAAAGCAGTCAGAGAAAATATCACATCAAAAGGAAAGCAAAGGTCGAAGATCTACACTACCTGAATTTTCAAGATTCAGTGTGAAGTCTGTGGTATTGGCATCAAAGACAGACAAATAGGTCAATGGAACAGAATAGACTCCAGAAATAGACTCACACATTATGTGGTCAATTGATTTTTGACAAAGGTGCAAAGAAAATTCTGTAGAGAAGACAGGCTTTTCAACAAATGGTGCCAGAACAATTGGATATCTATATAAAAATGAATTGTGATCCATACTTTGAACCACATGTGCAAATTACCTCAAAATAGACCATAGACTTATGTAAAAATAAACATTATAAAAATTCCAGGAGAAAACATCAGAGAAAATTGCTGTGATTTGGGCTTGGGCCTGGATCTTAGGTACAACACCAAATGCATGAGAGGTGGTGTGCTCAGTCGTGTCTGGCTCTTTGAGATCCCATGGACTGTAGTCCAGCAAGCTCCTCTGTCCATGGAGTCTTTCAGGCAAGAATTCTGGAGTTGGTTGCCATTTTGTACCCCAAGGGATCTTCCCAACCCAGGGATCAAACCGGCATCTTGAGTCTTCTGCATTGGCAGGCGGATTCTTTACCACTGAGCCACCAGGGAAGCCCAATACCAAATGCATATGACATTGATAAAATAGGGAAAAGATAAATGATATACTAGGAGAAACTGTATGATTATATAAATAAATGTGTATCAACTCTTGCAGCAAAACAAACCCATTTTAAAATATCAAAAGATTTGAATAGACACTTTATAAGAAGACATACAGACAGCAAGTAAGCACATGAAAAGCATTAATCATGTCACAGTATTAATCATGCAAATAAAAATGAAAATTAAAGGTACAAAGCCCTACCACTACACACTTATGAGAATTCTAAAATTAAAAAGGCAGACCATGCCAGGTTTTGGCTGGAGCTCTCATATACTGCTGGTGGGAATGTAAAATGGTACAACCACTTGAGAAAACAGTTTGTCAGCTCTTAGAACTGTTAAATATACATTCATTTCTGTTGTTGTTGTTCAGCCGCTCAGTCATGTCTGACTCTTGTGACCCTGTGGACTACAGCCGGCCAAGCTCCTCTGCCCTTGGGATTTCCTAGGCAAGAATATTGGAGTGGGTTGTCATTTCCTTCTCCAGGGGATCTTCCTGACCCCAAGGATCAAACCTATGTCTCCTGCTTTGGCAGGCGAGTTCTTTACCACTGAGCCACCAGGGAAGCCCCATTTGTTACCTGACCTGGATTTTACACTCTTAGATGCATATCCAAAAGAAATGAGGGCATAATTTACACAAAAACTTAACGCAGAAGTATTCTCAGCGGCTTTATGTGTAACAGCTGAAAACTGGAAACAATCCAAATATTAACATGTGAATGGACAAGCAAATGGTGGTGTATCCATCCAACAGAATACTTCTGAGCAAGACAAGGAGTGAACAGTAACTGGTGCAACAATCTGGATGGGTCTCAGAATAACTGCCTAGTGAAAGAAGACCAGGAAAACACCAGGAATGAGAGGTGGGTGTGGGGAAGGGGTAGAGGCAGGAAGGAGGGCTCATAGAACGGCTCCAGGAAGCCCTCAAAGGATGAACATGTTCATTATCTTGATTTGTGGCGATGGCTACATAGGTGTCTACACGTGTCAATGTTCATCAGCACTTTATATATGTGCAGCTTATCCTTACTAATTTTCCTTTGATAAAGCTGTTACAAAAATTATAATTGACAGTTTTGAGCAAATATAATTACACCACACCTGCAATGCGGGAGACCTGGGTTTGATCCCTGGATTGGGAAGATTCCCTGGAGAAGGAAACAGCTACCCACTCCACTATTCTCTATGGCCTGGAGAATGCCATGGACGGAGGAGCCTGGCAGGCTACAGTCCATGGGATCACAAAGAGTCAGACACAACTAAGTGACTTTCATTTTTTTCAGTTTGTAAGAAATATCGAAGTAAAATAATGGACATTAGCACAAAGGAAGGGATGGGAGAAGACTGAAATATAAGGTTCACATTACATGGGAAGTTATACGTGCTATTTGAACTAGATTGTGATAAATAAAAGATGCATATTATGAATTCTAAGTCAGCCAGTAAAAAGAAATAAAATAAAGATATAACTGAAAAGTTACTAGAGGATAGAAAATGGGATACTAAAAGTACTTAATTTAAAATTAAAAAAGGGTAAAAGGGGGAAAAATGAATAAATAAGTGGGAAAAACAGAAAGCATATACCAAGAAGGCAGACTTTAGCCCACATGTATTAACAATAACATTAAAAATGGATGGATTTACCACTCCACGGAAGAGGAATAAACAGGAAGACCCAATGATATGCTGTTTACAAGAAATCCTCTTTAAATATGAAGAAAGATGGGCTGAAAGTAAGTCTTTCGAAAAATAGACCATTCAATATTAAGGATAAGAAATTTCATAATGCTATACAAATATCAGGAAAAAAAAACAGGCTTTACAGCCAAGACTGTTACCAGAGAGGTTTCACAATGATAAAAGGATCAGTTCGCGAAGCAGACAGGACAGCCTTAGTTATATACATTTGTAATAATAAGGCTTCAAAACACATGAATGAACGTGACAGGACTGAAAGGAGAAATGGACACATTCACAATTATTGTTGTAGACTTTTTGACACTACTCACTCTCTTGGTTATTGACAAAAATCAGTAGGTTCATAAGATCTGAACAGCCTTATCAACCAACGTGACCTCATCGACATTCACAGACTTCTCTACCCACTGAAAGCAGCTATTGCATCTTTTCAAGTACAAATGGAAAATTCACCAAGATAGATCCTGTGCCAGACCATAAAATACATCTCAATAAATTTAAAAGGGGCAAAGCTATACAGAGTATGATCTTCACCAATGGTAGGATTAAATTAGAATTCAATAACAAGAAGATGTATGTAAAATCCCCCAAGTATTAGGAAATTAAGCAACACATTTGTAATTGATATGTGGGTCAAAGAAGAAATTAAGGGATTGACTGGAAACAGGGGGAAACAAAATATTTAAATTTGAATCATACATATTATGTATATAAAATTAGTGAGCTACTTAATTGAGCTTAAAAGAATAGAAGCCATAATTAAAATACTGGATAAAAACCATGTAACCTGAAAGGGAAGTGATTGAGGTTAAAGTCCTTGTTGTTTGAGATGGCAACTGAGAGTTTGATTAATTTAGGCTTTGCAAAATAAATATGGTAGAACTTTCAGGTTAATAACTGAAAAGATGAAAATAAATTAAACCTTTCAAAGAGAGGAAAATAGAATAAGAAAAAAGTTCATGTAATCTAAAAGAAGAAAAAAGAAAAAGGAGAAGGAGAAAAAAGCAAGACAAAATCAGATGGGTAGAAATAGCTCCAAAGAGACCTACACTTATGATCTGCTTAGGTGAACAAGCTGATTGGCTTAGGCTGAAGTGTTATTGTTGTAAAAATTCAAAACCCAAGTATTCAAGCCGCACCTGAAGTGTGAGAAGGACATAGGAAGGTTGGAAGTCAAAGGATGAAACAAAATTTATGAAGTAAAAGAAAGCTGTGGTAGCTTTTACTATTGAACAAAATAAACCTTAAATTAAGCAATCATTAGGATAAAGAAGATTACTACCACATACTGAATTTAGCAGCAGGAGGCCACAAGCTAGAATTACATGCATGGTATATGAAACGAAGGTGGAGAGAACTAAAGGGGAAATTGACAAATCCACTTAGTGGGGCAGTTCACCATACCTCTTTTTAAAATTTTATTTATTGTGGTGAAATATAAAGTTTACCACTTGAACCATTTTAAGAGTACAGTTCAGTGGTACTGAGAATATTCACATTGACACTGTGCTGCCATCACCACCATCCATGTCCAGAACTTTTCCATCATCCCAAACTGAAGCTCTATACCCATTAAACAATAACTTCCCATTTTTCATTCTCCCTAAGCCATTCTATTTTCTGAGTCTATGGATTTGATTACTCTTGTTGTTGTTGTTCAGTCACTAAGTCGCATATGACTCTTTGCACCCCCATGGACTGCAGCACACCGGGCTTCCCTGTCCCTCACTATCTCCTGACGTTTGCTCAAACTCATGTTCATTGAATCAGTAATGCCACCCAACCAACTCATCCTCTGTCGCCTCCTTCAATCTTTCCCAGCCGTCTTTTCCAATGAGTCTACTGTAGGGACCACATATAAATGTAATCACACAGTATTCTTCCTTTCATGATTGTCTTATCTCATTGAGCATAATGTCATCCATGTTGTCACATGTGTCAAATTTTCCTCCTTTTTAAGAGTGAATAATATCCTGGTATGTGTGTCTATGTGTATCAATCACATATGATTTATCCATTTGTCCGTGGATGGATACTTGGGTTGCTGCCACCACTTGCCCATTCAGGTGTGACCTCAACACGTGGTTGCTACCACCACTAGGCTATTCAGCTATAACCTAAGTCAAATCCCTTATGATTATGCCGTGGAAGTGACAAATAGATTCAAGGGATTAGATCTGACAGAGTGCTGGAAGAACTATGGATGGAGGTTCATAACATTGTACAGGAGGTGACAATCAAAACCATCCTCAAGAAAATGAAATGCAAAAAGGCAAAATTGTTTTCTGAGGAGGCCTTACAAATAACTGAGAAAAGGAAAGAAGTGAAAGGCAAAGGAGAAAAGGAAAGATACATCTATCTGAATGCAGAGTTCCAAAGAATAGCGAGAGATAAGAAAGCTTTCCTACGTGAACAATGCAAAGAAATAGAGGAAAACAATAGAATGGGAAAGACTAGAGATCTCTTCAAGAAAATTAGAGATCCCAAGGGAACAGTTCATGCAAAGATGGGCACAATAAAGGACAGAAATGGTATGGACCTAACAGAAGCAGAAGATATTAATAAGAGGGGGCAAGAATACACAGAAGAACTGTAAAAAAAGATCTTAATGTCCCAGATAACCACAATGGTGTGATCACTCACCTAGAGCCAGACATCCTGGAGTGCAAGTCACGTGGGCCTTAGGAAGTATCACTACGAACAAAGCTAGTGGAGGTGATGGAATTTCAGCTGAACTATTTCAAATTCTAAAAGATGATGCTGTGAAAGTGCTGCACTCAATATGCCAGCAAATTTGAAAAACTCAGCAGTGGCCACAGGACTGGAAAAGATTCATTTTCATCCCAATCCCAAAGAAGGGCAATGACAAAGAATGTTCAGACTACCACACAGTTGAACTCATTTCACACAGTAGCAAAGTAATGCTCAAAATTCTCCAAGCTAGGCTTCAACAGTACATGAACTATGAACTTCCAGATGTTCAAGCTGGATTTAGAAAAGGCAGAGGAACCAGAGATCAAATTGCCAACATCCATTGGGTTATAGAAAAAGCAAGAGAATGCCAGAAAAACATCTACTTCTGCTTAATTGACTAGGCTAAAGCCTTTGACTGAGTGGATTATTACAAACTGTGGAAAATTGAGATGGGAATACCAGACCACCTTACCACCTCCTGAAAAACCTGTATGCTGGTCAAGAAGCAACAGTTAGAACCAAACATGGAATGACTGACTGGTTCAAAATTGGGAAAGGAGCATGAAAAGGCTGTATATTGTCACTCTGCTTATTTAACTTCTATTCAGAGTACATCATGAGAAACGCTGGGCTGGAAGAAGCACAAGCTGGAATCAAGATTGCCAGGAGAAATATCAGATATGCAGATGACACCACCCTCATGGCAGAAATTGAAGAGGAACTGAGGAGCCTCTTGATGAAAGTGAAAGAGGAGAGTGAAAAAAACTGGCTTAAACTCAACATTCAAAAAATAAGGTTATGGCATCTGGTCCCATTACTTCATGGCAAATATATGGGGAAAGAATGAGAACAGTGACAAACTTTATTTTGAGGGGGCTCCAAAATCACTGCAGATGGTGAATGAAGCCATGAAATTAAAAGACACTTGCTCCTTGGAAGAAAAGCTATGACCAACCTAGACAGCATATTGAAAAGCAGAGACATTACTTTGCCAACAAAGGTTCCATCTATCAAAGCTATGGTTTTTCCAGTAGTCACGTATGGATGTGAGAGTTGGACCATAAAGAAAGCTGAGTGCCAAAGAATTGATGCTTTTGAACTGTGGTTTTGGAGAAGACTCTTGAGAGTAGCTTGGACTGCAAGGAGATCCAACCAGTTAATCCTAAAGGAAATCAATCCTGAATATTCATTGGAAGGACTGATGGTGAAGCTGAAGCTCCAATACTTTGACCACCGGATGCAAAGAGCCGACTCATTGGAAAAGACCCTGATGCTGAGAAAGATTGAGGGCAGGAGGAGAAGGGGACAACAGAGGATGGGATGGTTGGATGGCATCACCAACTCGATCGACATGAGTTTGAGTAAGTTCCAGGAGATGGTGATGAACAGGAAGCCTGGCATGCTGTAGTCCATGGGGTTGCAAAGAGTCAGCACAACTGAGTGACTGAACAACAACCCCCTTTTGGCTATTGTAATTAATGCTGGTGTGAATATGAGTGTACCGATATCTGTTCAAGGCCCTACTTTCACTTCTTTTGTGTATAAATGTGAAGTTTCTGGTTCTTGTGGTAATTCTGTGGCTCAGCAGTAAAGAATCAGCCTACAATGCAGGAGACGCAGATTCAGTCCCTGGGTCCAAATGTCCACTGGAGAAGGAAATGGCAACCGATTCCAGTATTCTTGCCTGAAGAAATTCCATGGACAGAGGAGCCTGGCAGGCTCCAGTACGTGGGGTTGCAAGGGTCCGACATGACTTAGTGACTAAACCACCATCGTGGTAATTCCGTATTTAACATTTTGAGGAATCACCATTTCCCATGTGGCTGTGCCATTTTTACATTCGCAGCAACAGTGCATAAGAATTCCAGTTTCTCTACATCCTCTCAACACCTGTTGTTTTCTGGGCTTTCTTGATAGTAGCTATCCAAAATGAGTGTGAATTGTCAATGTACCTCTTGATAATTTGTAAGCCAAAGAGGAAAAAAGAGCAGGTAAAAAATAAGATCTGAACAGCACATTTATAATCAGCTTTATTTAATGAACACATAAACTTATCATATAAAGAACATTTTTCATTTTAAGAAAAATACCATTTACAGTAGCAAAACAAAATGAGAAATACATTTACTGACAGATATGTAAGACTTTAACGTGGAAAATTATAATTTCATACAGAAAGATTTTTAGGAAGACCCAAGTAAATAGAGGTATTTATCAATATAAGGACTTGATATAGTGTCGCAGCTCTCCAAATTGTGTGGTTTCAAGCAGTTCTGATCAAAATCCAAATAAGGATCTTTGCAAAATTTGCCAAGCTAATTCCAAGATGTATATGGAAGTGCAAAGGGCTAAAAATAGCTCAAATGCTCCTTTAAAAGATGTTCAAATGAGGCGGGATAAACTTTGACAGATATTAATACTTACTATAATGTTAAAGTAATTATGACAGTGTGATATTGACACAGAGGTAGACAAATGGGATAAAAAGAGCAGACCATGAATACATGGAAATTTGATATATATCACAGGTTGCACTGCAGTTCACTGTGAGGAAGGATGGAGTTTTAAATAAGTGATGATGTGACAACTGGCTATTCCTATCAGGGAAGAAATTGAAATAGGATCTCTAGCTCACAGTGCACACAAAACCCAATTCCAAGGGCATTAATTCTTAAAACGACAAAGTAAAACTTTAAAACATTTAGAAGGGAATATGGGAGAATATTTTTAGTGCTTCAAGATATGGAAGAACTTCTTAAAATGCAAAAAGCACAAATCATAAATGAAAAGATTGAAAAATGGACTGTATTAAAAGTAATGTTTTTATTCACCCCAAGTAAAGTATATTAATATGAAATGACAAACTCATAACTGAAAGAAGATATATGTAAAACATATGCTCAACAAGACATTAGTATATAGAAAGAATAAATAATCCCTGAAATAATATGAAAAAGACTACCTCGTAGAAAAATAGGCACGATACATGGAAAGGCACGTTCACTGAGACAAAGTATGCGTAGCCAGAAACACAGCAAGAGTTGCTGTCAGAGAAATTCACGATTAAATGGCTCTGAGACACCACTGTACTCTCACCAGATCAGCAACAACCTAACATTTAGCCAAGAGTATGTGTTGGCAAAGATGAGGAGGAACTGGATTTTTTGGAGAACGTTGGTTGGAAAATTAATTGGCATGAACATTTAGGAAAACTATTTGGCGGTTATCTTGTAAAGTTGAAGATGTTCATGGCCATGATCTAGCAATTCCATTCCTATGGCACATACTCTGTAATAGCGCTTCTCAACCTGGGGTGACTTTGCTGTCTAGGGGGACATTTGTCACTCTCTGGAGGCATTTTTGGTTGTCACAGGTAGGTGGGAGGATGCTGCTGGCATCTAGTGGTTAGAGGCCAGGGACAGCTCCTCCCAAAGATTATCGTACCCCAAATGGCAATAGTTCTGCTGCTGAGAAACCCTGCTCTAGAAATCTATCTTTGTGCCTCAGGAGATATGAATCCTTGTGTCCATTGCTGTACTGTTTAAATAGGAAAAAAAAATCACCAGACTCTCTATTTACAGTTCATTCACATGTGTCAAAATGGATGAATTTTAAAACCTCAGTGTCCTGTAAAAAGTAAAACTTTGTAGAATATATATTAATAAATGTGTGCTAAGTTGTTTCAGCACAACTTAGGTCGACTCTTTGCAACCCTATGGACTGTAGCCCACCAGGCTCCTCTGTCCATGAGATCCTCCAGGCAAGAATGCTGCAGTGGGTTGCCATGCCCTCCTCCAGGGATCAAACCCGAGTCTCTTATGTCTCCCATCACTGGGAGGTGGGTTCTTTAGCACTATAGCTACCTGGGAAACACTATATTAATATATATACTGATATAAAAGAATGGTTACCAACTGCGTAAGGGCTTATGTGATATAGTAACATTCTATTTCTTAAGTTGAATGGTGGGTAAAATGACAATTATTTTTTAATATTTTTATTCCTTGACTGTAGTAAAATCTTAGAGTAATGAATCCTATGATCACACCAGTTTCTGCTTAATAGTTGTGGATTGAATCTTCTGTTCATCTTTTATTCTCAGAAGGGGCAATCAAAATTTCTTACTGTTTGAAAGACTACGATCACCGGAAGCTCTCTCAAGTCCTTGTGGGGCTACACTGCTTATGTGCAGTATAATTTCACTGCTTTTTTTTAATCGCAAGTTTTCTTTTAAATAAAAAATTTAATATAATTTTTAAAGGTTGCACATCACTTACAGTTGTTACAAAATATTGGCTGTATTGCCTGTGTTATTCAATACATCCCTGCAGCCTGTCTTACACCCGAAAGTTAGTATCTCTCACTCTCTTACCCCTATATTGCAGTCCCCACCAGTAGCCACAAGTTTGTTCTCTAGATCTGAGTCTGCTCCTTTTTTGTTATTTTCACTAGTTTATTTTTTAGATTCCACATATAAGTGAAATTATATGGTATTTGTCTTTCTCTGCCTGACTTATTTCACCTAGCATAGTACCCTCTAATTCCATGCATGTTGCTGCAAATGGCAAAATTTGTTCTTCTTTATGACTAAGTAATATTACATTGCGTGTGTGTGTGTATGTATATATATATACACACACACATATATGTATATATATGATACATATATGATAAGAAAGTCTCCAAGATTTCTAGACTGTACATGCAGCCTCTTAGATTTTCCTGCAAGAAAAAAATTGGTTTCATTAACAGTTATTAGGTAGTGTTTACTCCCAGTATAGCAAATTGAAAAGTGGCTTGACTGGCAAATGTGACCCTATAAAATACTAAAATAGAAGTTTTATATTATTACAAAAATATTTTCAACCTGAAATATTGCAAGAATGCCAAATAAAATATATAAGGTATCTATTCTCCAAATATATATACATATATATATGTATATATATATGTTGTTGTTCACTCGCTAAGTTGTGTCTGACTCTTTGGGATCCCATGGACACCAGGCTCCTCTGTCCTCCACTACCTCCCAGAGTTTACACAAATTCATGTCCATTGAGTAGGTGATGCTATCTAACCATCTTGTCCTCTGCTGCCTCCTTCTCCTTTTATATGCGTATATATTCTTTTATACATGCATATACATATATCATCACGGATTTTGTGTGTACCTTTTCCCCTTTTCTTTCTTTCCTCATTTTTCTTCTCAATCTTTCTTTCTAAGGCGGTATATAATGCAACTGACTTTTCCTGAAATTTTCTATTGAGCTTTGGAGAATACATACCTTATATATATTATTTGGCATTCTTGCAATATTTCAGATTGAAAATATTTTTGTAATAATATAAAACTTCTATTTCAGTATTTTATAGGGTCACATTTGCCAGTCAAGCCACTTTTCAATTTGCTATACTGGGAGTAAACACTACCTAATAACTGTTAGTGAAACCAATTTTTTTCTTGCAGGAAAATCTAAGAGGCTGCATGTACAGTCTAGAAATCTTGGAGACTTTCTTACCATGAATAAAACTCAGAAACTATATTTAATAAGAAATATAAAGTGAGAAACATTTATATACTTGATTATATAAAAGTTTGTTATTATGTGACAAAGATGCCACAGGTGGAGGAAAATTCACAGTTCATCCAGCAATGAAGACTGGATTTGGAAAAAGTGCCTGAATAGTCATGACAGGCAAAGATGTCATGTTAAAAACTGAAAAAAGAAAAAAGCGCCCCCCCTCAAAAAAAAAAAAAAAGAAAGAAAAAAGCCCCAACTAAAAAGAGTTGAACAGACAATTCACAAAAGAGCAAATCCTAAGTTATGTATATATTCAAATTCTGCCAAATTTCCCAATAGGCAGAGAAATGAAAACTAAAATAAGAAAGACATATCACTTTACACTCATCATAATGGCAACAATTATAGTATGCTGTAGCATCAGCATTGGTTGATGATGGGAAATAAATACTTTGACATAGAAGGGTAAGGTGTCACAGAATCTTGGTAAGGTGACCTCTCAACGTCTACTAAAAGTTTAAACCTCAAACCAGCAATTCCGTGCCTGGGAATCCATCTGTAGAAAGCTATGTGAGGACGCACATGCAAGGGTGTTTATTGTCCACAGTTCTCAGCTGGCGAGGACAAAAGGACGCCGCAATCATGGGAGCCATCCTTTCAACCTTTCAAAAGGGTGAGTCTCGTTCCTTCTGGATGCTGGCAGGGATTTTCACCAGGTGTTGATGAGCATGACAAGTTAGAAGCAGACAAATGTAATTACGATGGGTTCAATGACTCCCCAAATCCCTGCGTGTGTGTGTGCTTGTGTGTACATCTGCAGGTATATAGCATATAATTACAAGCCTCCATAATAAAATATGCTGCATAAAAGTAGTCCGTTCATGTAAATTAGTCACATGTATCTGCACTGGAGGAGCTGCATGAAGACCAGTCACCCGGGGGCCCATGAGGGTCACCCTGTGCATTGAGATTCAAGGTGAACTTTGTTTTCCTCTTTATATCTGCCTGTACTGTTTGAACTTTTTACATAAGCATGTATTATTCATAGAACCAGAAATAGTCCACAGAAAGCTGTTTTCATTGAAAGGGGAAAAGAGATAAAGGAAGCCTGTTCTGGCCCAGGGACCTTGTGGCTGAGAAGGCTGGAGCCCCCACACTGACGGTGGTAGAGAACTAGGGTGCTTTCCTGCCTTGCCTGCCTCAAGGCTGCTCCACCCTGTTTCTGGAGGAGAATCCCCCCACCCCGCGCCATATGCCTGCCAAAGGGAAGAGCCCTGTCCTATGCAAGAGCCTTGATCAGCTACTTTAATGGTCACCATTGTCCTTTTTTGCAAACTTTTAATTTTGAGACAATTGTAGATTCACATGCAGTTGTAAGAAAAAATACAGAGCAACTCACTGTACTTTTCATTTAGTTTCCCCCATGGTAATATCGCGCCAACATATAACACAGTATCACAATTAACCTTGGTACCAACCATGCACCTTATTCAGATTTCCCTGGGTTTATATGAACTCATGTATGTATGTTTAGTTCTATGTAATTTTATGTATGCAGCTCCATGTGCGGCTACCACGGTCAAGATACAGAGCAGTTCAAGACAAAGATCCCTACTGCTAAACCTTTATAGTCACAGCCACTTCCCCAACTCCTGGCAACCACTAACCAGTTCTCTATTTCTAGAATTTTGTTATTTTGATACAATTATATATATGGAATCATACAGCTGCTTTCACTCAGCATAGTTCTCATCACCATCCTTTGGATTTTAAAATGAATTGATGGAGAGCATGACCTTGGGATTGCAGAGACCTGGCTGTAGTTTCCAGATCCTTTTTGTTAGAGTGACTTGGCCTCTCTGAGTCTCCATTGTCTCATCTAGAATATGGGAATCACAGCACCTGCCCTGCAGGGATGGAAGTGAAGTTTACTCACTCGTGTCTGACTCTTTGTGACCCCATGGACTATACAGAGCATGGAATTCTCCAGGCCAGAATACTGGAGTGGGTAGCTGTTCTTTTCTCCAGGAGATCTTCCCAACCCAGGGATCAAACGCAGGTTTTCCACATTGCAGGAGGATTCTTTATCAGCTGAGTCATCAGGGAAGCCCAAGAATACTGGAGTGGGTAACCTATCCCTTCTCCAGCAGATCTTTCTGACCCTTGAATCAAACCGGGGTCTTCTGTAACCCTGTGGACTGTAGCCTACCAAACTCCTCTGTCCATGGGATTCTCCACGCAAGAATACTGGAGTGGGTTGTCGTGCCCTCCTCCAGGGGATCTTTCTGACCCAGGGATCGAAACCGCATCTCTTATATCTCCTGCATTGGCAAGCGGGTTCTTTACCACTAGTGGCACTTGGGAAGCCCGCATTTCTGTTGTTTTGTATTTGTTTTAATTTTTTATTGAGGTATAGTTGCTTTGGGATGCTGCTAGTTTCTGTTGTACAATGACGAAATGACTCAACTCTATGTATACACATATCTCCTCCCTCTCTCCCACCCCATCCCACTCCTGATGACCTTTAGATCATCACAGAGCACTGAGCCGAGCCCCCTGTGCTATTTAGCAGGTTCCCACTAGTTATTTGTTTTATGTATGGTAGTATATATATGTCAATCCCAACCTCGTGATTCATCCCATTCCCCCTACCCCCTACATCTACACATCTATTGGTTTCCTAGGGCTGCCATAATCAATTACCATAAACTGAGAGGCTTAAAACAACAGAAATGTATATCATTTCTGTTGTTTTAAGCCTCCCAGTTTGTGGCAATTCTACAGTTTTAAGGCCCCCCCCCCCACTTTATGGCAGCCCTAGGAAACCAACAGAGATTTATATACGTGAACCATGAACTTCCAGATGTTCAAGCTGGTTTCAGAAAAGGCAGAAGAACCAGAGATCAAATTGCCAACATCTGCTGGATCATGGAAAAAGCAAGAGAGTTCCAGAAAAACATCTATTTCTGCTTTATTGACTATGCCAAAGCCTTTGACTGTGTGGATCACAATAAACTGTGGAAAATTCTGAAAGAGATGGGAATACCAGACCACCTGACCTGCCTCTTGAGAAACCTGTATGCAGTTCAGGGAGCAACAATTAGAACTGGACATGGAACAACAGACTGGTTCCAAATAGGAAAAGGAGTACGTCAAGGCTCTATATTGTCACCCTGCTTATTTAATTTATAGGCAGAGTACATCATGAGAAACGCTGGGCTGGAAGAAGCACAAGCTGGAATCAAGGTTGCCAGGAGAGATATCAATAACCTCAGATATGCAGATGACACCACCATTATGGCAGAAAGTGAAGAGGAACTAAAAAGCCTCTTGATGAAAGTGAAAGAGGAGAGTGAAAAGGTTGGCTTAAAGCTCAACATTCAGAAAACAAAGATCATGGCATCTGGTCCCATCACTTCATGGGAAATAGATGGGGAAACAGTGGAAACAGTGTCAGACTTATTTTTTGGGGCTCCAAAATCACTGCAGATGGTGACTGCAGCCATGAAATTAAAAGATGCTTACTCCTTGGAAGAAAAGTTATGACCAACCTAGATAGCATATTCAAAAGCAGAGACATTACTTTACCAACAAAGGTCCGTCTACTCAAGGCTATGGTTTTTCCTGTGGTCATGTATGGACGTGAGAGTTGGACTATGAAGAAAGCTGAGCGCTGAAGAATTGATGCTTTTGAACTGTGGTGTTGGAAAAGACTCTTGAGAGTCCCTTGGACTGCAAGGAGATCCAACCAGTCCATTCTAAAGGAGATCAGCCCTGGGTGTTCTTTGGAAGGAAGGTATTCTTTGATGCTAAAGCTGAAACTCCAGTACTTTGGCCACCTCATGCGAAGAGTTGACTCATTGGAAAAGACTCTGATGCTGGGAGGGATTAGGGGCAGGAGGAGAAGGGGACGACAGAAGATGAGATGGCTGGATGGCATCACTAACTCGATGGATGTGAGTTTGAGTGAACTCCGCGAGATGGTGATGGACAGGGAGGCCTGGCGTGCTGCGATTCATGGGGTCACAAGGAGTTGGACATGACTGAGCAAGTGAACTGAACTGAACTGAACTGATTTAATCTCCACTCAAAGCTAGGAGGTTATTACCACTATAAGCTCCACTTTACAGATGGGGAAACCAAGGAAAGTCAAAGGGCAATGGCTTGCTTAAGGTCATCAGCTAGGAAGGGGCAGAGGCAGGATCCAGGGCAGGCAGCCTGGCTCCTGCAGAGATAAGCAAGAGCTTCAAGTTCGCCCTGGCAGAATCCCCTCTCCAACACTCTCCGAAGTTCATGGCCATCATAGGCATGATGTCCTCATGATGCTGAGCTGAGACCTACACCCCCGTGACATCCTGGCCTGGGTCGCACACCACAAGCCCATGTGCCAGGGAGGCCGCTTTTTGGAGGAGAGGATGGGTTCCTGGCCCCCCCGTGGCTGCTTGCTATGTCCCGGGGACCCTCGGCACTAGTGAGAATGAAGTGACCATACCTGCCTCATCGGCTTGTCCTGAGGATGTGGAGTGAGCACAGGGTGGCAGAGGGGCGTGGATGTACTGCAAAGCTAAGGATGGTGAAGTTGCAGGTGCCTCCAAGCTCTGAGGGGCCTGAGCTATGGGTTCAGGCAGTCACACAGTCTTAGAAATTTTGCAAAAGTGAGATATTTTAGCTGCAATTGGTCAAGACCACTGTAGGGCTGCCATAACAAGGTACCATAGACCGGACAGCACAGAAACATTTTCTCACAATTCTGGAGGTTACAAGTCCAAGGTCAAGGTGTCCGCAGGGTTGGTCCCTTCCGAGGCCTCTCCCCTTGGTTTGCACATGGCCATCTTCTCCCTGTGTCCTCATGTGGCCTTCCTGTTGTGCGTGTCTGTGTCTCTAATCTCCTCTTCTTATAAGGACACCAGTCATACAGATTAGGAGCCACCCTAAAGACCTCATTTACCTTAATTAGCTCATTAAAGACCTTATCTTTAAATATAGTCAGAGTCTGAGGTGCTGGGGGCTAGGACTACAACGTTCGAATCTGCGGGGAGACCAGTTCAGCCCGCAGCTCCCCCCGCTTTCCCACCAATTTTGCATCATCATACTTCTCCTATTGGGAAGTGCTGGGGTGGCTGAAGGCATTTTGGGGATGTAGCTGAAGGGAAGTTGACTGGAGGATGACTTGACATGTGTTTCGTGGGCAATGTTTATATCCTTAGCTGATCTGTGTAGGTTGAGTTCTTGCTCCCTGAGCGACTCTGATGACTGCCAAGTGTGACCTCCCCTACGCTGTGCCAACCCAGGGGCACCTTGCCTGAGAATATGGGTAAAGGAGGAATGAAGTTTAAAAGGGAGTCCTTCCCGTGGGGTGACCTGGATTTGCAGAACTTGAGTCACAAGACAACTTTGGAATCACCTGATCCAGGGCCTCTCAGGCTTCAGCAGACACTGGAATCACCAGAGGCACTTAATAAAATTCCGATTCCTGGGCCCTGCTATTCCGAGGCCCCACTTCAGAGTGGAACACAGGAACTGGGCATCTGCAGTTTTATACGCTTCCCCGTGTGCCTGTGAGGGGCACTGAGGTTTTGGAAGAACTGGCAGAGTCATCTTCTGGAAGATTTATACAATTTCTGGAAGATTTATTTGAATTTGGACAACTGCCTTTTATCCCCCAAATTAATAAAATCGCAAGGAGAAACTGAAAAAAAGAGAAGAAGCAATTCTTCCAAATCCTAGTGTTCACTTATGAAAGAATGATAAAGGTTGTCCCAAATTTGACAACAATCCTAAAAATGTCCATGACTACTAGTGATGAATTATGAAGCCAAAAGAAAATTTCCTAATTAACACTTAAAAAAAAAATCCATCATCAGAGGAGTACTCTGAATTATCTTTTTTCTCTGTAGAAAAAAATATTGCAAAATTGTCTTATGGAGACACAATCCAAAAGGATGAAAAAAAAAATGTAGAGAAAGATTATAAAGGTCAGTATTAGTTAATTAAAAATTATTATAACTTACAGAGGGGAGGAAGGAGAGGGTGGGACATATGGAGAATGTAACATGGAAACATATACACTAACATATGTAAAACAGTTAATGGGAATTTGCTATATGACTCAGGGAACTCAAACCAGGGCTCTGTAACAACCTAGAGGGTTTGGAAGGGGTGGAAGATGGGAAGGAGGTTCAAGAAAAAGGGAACATATGTATACCTATGGCTGATTCATGTTGATGTGTGGCAGAGAGCAACACGATATGTAAAGCAACTATCCTCAAGTAAAAATAAATAAATTTATAAAAAAATATTGTCTTATTTCCTGGATTTTATACTGCTTGTGATAGCTGACAACTTAAAACATTTAAACATTTGTTCTGATTTTTTAAATTATTCTAAACAAACGTTCACTTTTGTACCTGGTTTTGTCATATAATTTTAAAATTTCTTTTTCTTAAAGAGAACCTCCAAAATTGTGAAAGCTCCAGGTGCTATGAAACCTGGTCCACGCCCACTCAAAATCCTCTCCCCAGTTCCTTACCAACAGAACCCTGATTTTGTTTCAGGCAACAATTAACCCTCTTTAATTTTTAAAAATAATTTTCAAGAAGCCAGAGGTGGCCATGTGATACTGACCTGGTGGTACATATAAACAATGGAACATTACTCAGCCATAAAAAGGAATGAAATTTGGGGCACTGTAGTGATGTGGATGACCCTAGAGTCTGTCCTATAGAGTGAAGCAAGTCAGAAAGAGAAAAACAAATATATTATTGCATATATTTGGAATCCAGAAAAATGGTGCCGATGAACCTGTTTGCAGGATAGGAATAGGGATGCAGACATAGAGAGTGGACTGTGGACACAGTGAGGAAGGAGAGAGGGGGATGAATTGACGGGGTAGCACTGACATTAGAAGGCAGTGGCACCCCACTCCAGTACTCTTGCCTGGAAAATCCCATGGATGGAGGAGCCTGGTGGGCTGCAGTCCATGGGGTCGCTAAGAGTCAGACACGACTGAGCGACTTCACTTTCACTTTTCACTTTCATGCACTGGAGAAGGAAATGGCAACCCACTCCAGTGTTCTTGCCTGGAGAATCCCAGGGACGGGGGAGCCTGGTGGGCTGCCGTCTATGGGGTCGAACAGAGTCGGACACGACTGAAGTGACTTAGCAGCAGTACCCCACTCCAGTACTCTTGCCTGGAAAATCCCATGGATGGAGGAGCCTGGTAGGCTGTAGTCCATGGGGTCTCGAAGAGTCAGACATGACTCAGCGATTTCACTTTCACTTTCATGCATTGGAGAAGGAAATGGCAACCCACCCCAGTGTTCTTGCCTGGAGAATCCTGGGGATGGGGGAGCCTGGTGGGCTGCTGTCTATGGGGTCGCACAGAGTGGGACACGACTGAAGCGACTTAGCAGCAGCAGCAGCAGCAGTAGCTCAGACGGTAAAGCATTTGTCTGTAATGCAGGATACCCGGGTTCAATCCCTGGGTCGGGAAGATTCCCTGGAGAAGGAAATGGCAACCCACTCCAGTATTCTTTCCTGGAGAATTCCACGGTCAGAGGAGATTTGGCAGGCTACAGTCCATGGGGTTGCTGAGAGTTGGACATGACTGAGCAACTAACACACAAGTGTAAAATAGATAGCTGGTGGAAAGTTACTATACAGTGCAAGGAGCTCAGCTCGGTGCTCTGTGATAATCTAGAGGGGTGGAATTGGAGGGGTGGAAGGGAGGTCCAAGAGGGAGGGGATATATATATACATACATATAACTGACTCACTTTATTGTACAGCAGAAACTAATACAACATTGTAAAGCAATTATACTTCAATTAAAAAATTAATTGAAAAAAGAATAGAAGTCTCTGAGAAGAGTTTCCAGGAAAGTGGTTAAAGGGAGCCAACTCAGCTGAGGTATGCCTTTTGCCCTTCCCTTTCATCTTGACTGGAGTAGTGTTGGGATCCTAGGGGAAGGGTGTCCATCTTGACACCATGAAGATACTCTGAGGAAGAAAAGTCTGTGTTGAGGATGAAGGAGTGAAAGGGGATAAAATCGGGGAGGTTTACCTTTGGGTTTCTTCCTGAATGAGAAAAAAATGCTTAGTTTGCTTATGCCAAGTCACTTCAGTCGTGTCTGACTCTGTGCGACCCCATAGATGGCAGCCCACCAGGCTCCCCCGTCCCTGGGATTCTCCAGGCAAGAACACTGGAGTGGGTTGCCATTTTCTTCTCCAATGCATGAAAGTGAAAAGTGAAAGTGAAGTCACTCAATTGTGTCTGACTCTTAGCGACCCCATGGACTGCAGCCTATCAGGCTCCTCCGTCCATGGGATTTTCCAGGCAAGAGTACTGGAGTGGGGTTCCATTGCCTTCTCCAACAGTCAAACATAACCCCTAACTAATATACATGTATCAGTGTACCCCAACTCAATGGCTTAAACAAGAGAAATTGATTGTTTTTCAGTTCTGGAAGCTAGAAGTCTGAGATCAAGGTGGCAGCACGGCTACACACCCTCTGGAGGTGCCAGGGAAAGGTCTAGTCCAGGGATCTTTCCTGGCTCTGGGGACTTGCTGTTAATCTTTGGCATTCCTTGGCACTGATGCATCACCCCATTTTCAGCCTTCGCATTCACATGGTGTTCTCCCTGTGTGTGTCTCTGCATCTAGTTCAGTTCAGTTCAGTTGCTCAGTCGTGTCCGACTCTGCGACCCCATGAATCGCAGCACGCCAGGCCTCCCTGGAGAAGGCAATGGCACCCCACTCCAGTACTCTTGCCTGGAAAATCCCATGGGCAGAGGAGCCTGGTGGGCTGCAATCCGTGGGGTTGTGAAGAGTTGGACATGACTGAGTGACTTCACTTTCACTTTTCACTTTCATGCACTGGAGAAGGAAATGGCAACCCACTCCAGTGTTCTTGCCTGGAGAATCCCAGGGACAGGGGAGCCTCGTAGGCTGCCGTTTATGGGGTCGCACAGAGTTGGACACAACTGAAGTGACTTAGCAGCAGCAGCAGCAGCAGGCCTCCCTGTCCATCACCAACTCCCAGAGTTCACCCAAAGTCACGTCCATCGAGTCAGTGATGCTATCCAGCCATCTCATCCTTTGTCGTCCCCTTTTCCTCCTGCCCCCAATCCCTCCCAGCATCAGATTCTTTTCCAATGAGTCAACTCTTCGCATGAGGTGGCCAAAGTACTGGAGTTTCAGCTTTAGCATCATTCCTTCCAAAGAAATCCCAGGGCTGCATCTAAATCTCCTTTTAATAAGGATTCCAGTCATATTGGATTAAGGACCACCCCACCTCAATACAACCTCATTAAAAAAATATTATTTATTTATTTATGGCTGTGCTAGGTCTTCTTTGCTGTGTACGGGCTTTCTCTAGCTGCAGTGAGCAGGTAAGAAAGTGAAAGTCACTCAGTTGTGTCCGACTCTTTGCGACCCCATGGACTATAAGGACCATGGAATTCTCCAGGCCAAAATACTGGAGTGGGTAGCCATTCCCTTCTCCAGGGGATCTTCCCAACTCAGGAATCGAACCCAGGTCTCCTGCATTGCAGGCAGATTCTTTACCACCTGAGCCACCAGGGAAGCCCAAGAATACTGGAGTGGGTAGCCTATCCCTTCTCCAGCAGATCTTCCTGACCCAGGAATTGAACTAGGGTCTCCTGCATTGCAGCCAGATTCTTTACCTGGTCCGGATGCACAGGCTTCTCATTGCAGTGGCTTCTCTTGCTGTGGAGCACGGGTTCTAGAGTGTGCAGGCTTCAGCAGTTGTGGCACACGGGCTCAATTGCCCCTTGGCATGCGGAATCTTCTTGGATCAGGCGACTGAACCCGTGTAGCCTGAACTGGTAGATGGATTCCCAAACCACTGGACAACCAGGAAAGTTCAGTACAACCTCATTTTAACTAATTAATCTGTATGACCTTATTTCCAAAAAAGGTCACATTTTGAGACACTGGGAGTTAGAACCTCAACGTTTGGTTTTTTTGGAACTCAATTCAACTTGTAACACCAAGGCCTGTCCCCAGTGCCTCCATTCTTTGGGTGCCTCTTGACCAAGCATTGAGTGCTGCTGCTGCTGCTGCTGCTAAATCGCTTTAGTCGTGTCCGACTCTGTAGGACCCCATAGACGACAGTCCACCAGGCTCCCCCATCCCCGGGATTCTCCAAGCAAGAACACTGGAGTGGGTTGCCATTTCCTTCTCCAATGCATGAAAGTGAAAAGTGAAAGTGAAGTTGCTCAGTCATGTCCGACTCTTCTCGACCCCATGGATGGCAGCCTACCAGGTTCCTCTGTCCATGGGATTTTCCAGGCAAGAGTAGTGGAGTGGGGTGCCATTGCCTTCTACAAAGCATTGAGTAAGTCCTGCCAAATCAACTACCTGACCCTCTCTGATGCTCCTCTTCCCTTGTCACCGAAGCTATGCACACGCACCTCTTTGATCTCCACTTGCCTTTTCAGTCTGAGATTCAAAGACAGCCAGTGTATCTGTTAATGAGAGTCTTAGATCTGTTCACAGATATTCCAGGTCTACTGGGAACATGGGAGGTCTGCCCTTCCCGCCCTGATTCAGGTCAGGCATGGCCGATGACTTGTTTTAGCCAATGAGCCATAAAGCCAAGTGATATGTCTCTTCCAAGTGGAAACTTTAAAAGCTGGTAAAATTTGCCACCTTTCATTCAAAGTGCCAAAAATATTATGCGTACATGGTTTCAGCTTGGGCTCCTGACTGACTAGAGCCAGCAGAGCGCCCTGCTGGTTCAGGTAGGATGTGAGCAAAAAACAAGATGGTGATATTTGGGTTCATTTGTTACTTGGGCTCCACATAGCTTATCCTGATGTATACACTTAGACAAATCTGACAGGGGTCCTACAGACCCCCTTACCTGGTGAGACAGTCTCAGGATAAACAAATTCTTTCTTGTAGCCTGCATGTGCTGGCTTCTGCCCATCTTCCCATCTTACACTTTGGATTCTCAAATATGTAACATTATGTGAGAATTGAACCATAAAGAAGGCTGAGCACTGAAGAACTGACGCTTTCAAATCCTGGTACTGGAAAAGACCCTTGAGAGTCCCTTGGACTGCAAGGAGATCAAACGAAAGGAGATAAAATGAAAGCAAATGAATGAATCTTTGCCTAACTAAATCCTACCCTTCCTTCAAGCCTCAGGTGGACATCACGTGGTCCATTTTACTACTGTTGGGTGACGCTCTTTTGCCTAGTCACCAGGTCTGTGCCACCTGCTGGCTGTGACACATTCAGTATTTTCCTTTAACCCCTGACCTTCAGATCGCTATCTCTGGTTGTGTCTTCTAGACCATGGGTGGCCCCGGACAGCCACAGTTCCAGGTGATATACACCCCCTCCAAAATGGAGGTGAAGTTTCCTGGGGCCCTTAGCTCTAGGTGGGGCCGTCTGCCTGCAACAGCAGCTTCGACTAAGCCGGCGGCAGAGCTGCTAGCTTGGAGGAGCTCAGCAGCGGGACCCCCGCTCCTCCTGGGCACAAGTCGCCGGGTCCACTGCGCAAACTCAGGCCTCCTCGAAACTCTCCTCCTGGCGGCAGAACAGCTCCCGGCAACGTCCCCGGGCTGGGGCGGGGCAAGCGTCCGGCCCTACCCTCTGACTGGCAGGAGGACGGGCCAACCGGAGGGGCGCCCCGGGTGAGGGGCGGGGCCGCGCTGCGAGCAGGGCGGCGGGCGGCTGAGCGAGCTGCAGCCGGGAGTGTGCGGCACGCGCCGGCCGGCTGCCCGGAGCACGGTCACCCGGCGTCGCTGCACCTCGCCCCTCGCCCAGCCGAGCCACGCGCGCATCAGCCCGTCTTTCTCATTTGCTTCTTTCGATTTTTTTTTTTTTTTAAATTTTGCATGAATCCTTCTTCCGTTCCGTTTTGTCCTTTTTAAGGCGGGGGCGGTGGCAGCGTAACTCGGGGCGGGGAGGGGGCGGCCGGAGGATGCGGTGCGGGGCTGCACTCGCTACGCCCGCTGCTGCTGCTGCTGCTGCTGCCCGGCTCGGGCCTGAGCACCGAGCAGGTGGGTACAGGTGCGCGGGGGGGCGGGAGGCGCGCGCTGGTCAAAGGGAACCCGCGGACCCTGCGATCGATGGGGCTGGCACAGTGGCAAGGGAGGCAGTGACCGGTGCCGCCCCGCCCCATCGCCCACCTGCCTCTACCCTCCTCCAGCCTTTCGCGCCCCCTTTAATACCGCTGCCACCTTCGCATCTCACCTCCGAGGTTCCCCACCCTTCCGTTCCCATCCCCCACTCCCTTCCAAATCCCCCTGCGGCGTATCCCGTCCGCAGGACTCTGCGTCGCCTCCCTACAGACGCTTCCCCCGCCTCTCTTCCTCACGCCACCCCCATTTCCACTCCTCTCCCCATTCCGCCCCCAATCTGTGGAGGGGGATGGGGACCCACCGGGTGCCTCCCGGGAGTGGCGCGGGGGATGGGGGGGCGTGGTCGGCCGGTTCCCTGGATGTCCCACCCACTGAGTAGGTCTGGGTCCCCCGGATCTCGGCCGGGCGAGATGGCCCAGAGGATGGAGCCCCAGGGCCGCGCCTTGGAGGCTGGGGGCCGGGAGGGCGAGGCCGCCCCACCCCACGCATTGCACACCCCCACGCTGCTCCGCCCACGTGGGCGCCGGGGAGGAGGCTAGAGAAACGCGAAGAAAGGCTGGTACCCACCCTCCTGCCTGGCCGGCGCGTCCTGGGCGCACTCGGCCTCCGGAGATGGCGGACAAGGATTGGTTCCCGCGGGGCCCGGCACCTTGCCGGATGCCCTGCGTTCAGGCCAGCCACCTCTCGGGCCTCCCGCGCCTTCGCCCCCCGGCCCCTTCGCTCCATCACTCCACCCTCCTGGCTTCAGGCTCCTGAGGATCCGGTCTTGTCATCCCTGATAGAGGCTGCTTCCCACGCTGGAGCCTTTTACCTAAAAGCAGCCACCACCCACCCTCCACCCCCACCTCCCGCGTACACACCACCAGCACCATCCCTCCCCACACACTCTGGTCTGCCCTTCTCCGGACGTCTGGGGCGGCCTGGGCTCTGCGCCAGCCTCTGCCCAGCTCTGTAAGCTCCAGAGATACTGTATCTAACCCTGGTCCTCCTCCGCCACCCCCACCCCTTCCTTGCACACTCACAGGCACACTGTCCTTGGCCTTTGCTTGTGCTGTTCCCCCTCTTGGAACATCCCTACTTCAATTGGATAGCTCCTTCTAGAAGAAGGCAGGGAGAGCACGGCGGGCCACCCTCCCCTGCCCCCCACCTGAGTGTCCCTGTATGACAGAGCTGGACACACTGCCATCCTATCCAATAGCCTCCGCCTCCCTGATCAGACTAAGAGGTCCTGGAGTAGGGTGCAGGTAGCCTCAGCTCCTCACAGGGGGAGTCACCCAGAGTAAATATCTGGTCTAAGGGTATACCGCCTCCCATCTCAGGGTGACCCACTGGTGGGGGCCAAGGCTATAGGAGGGGCCCGCTTCTTTTCCAGGGCCTTGAGCAGGTGGGTGGCTCTCCCATGAGCCAGAATGGATGAGGAGGAGGGGCAGATTTGGAGATGGGATGGGGTGGTTAGGAGCCCCCCTTCTTTCCTGCCCCTAGGATGCTTGTCCAGCAGGACATTTGTTAACTCGCTGCTCTGAGCAATCTTTGTTTTGTACAACTCGGTGGAGGCTAATGGATGATTGCAAAGCTTTTGTTGTTGAGACGCCTGCCTGTGGTTTGTAATGCTAAACATCCCTGTTCAGTCTGGGGTGGAGGTGTTCACTCTTGCCTTGAGTCTTGTCCTAGCGAGAAGCCCCTCAAAAGGGTCAGAATATGGTTCCAGCAAATGAATTCATTGCCATTTTTTCTCCTTCACAAATCACCTACAGCTCCCCCTGCCTCCATGACCTCCTCACAAGTTCTTCCCATCCCGGCTTCCCTGGACCACCTCTCCCTCTCCCTGCCACAAAGTCTGAGGCAGACACGCCACCCCTGTGTCCCCAGATTGTCTTCACATTTAGGGGTTCCCCACAGGCTGTGTTTCCTCCCAAAAAGTTTCCCCTCCTTTGTGTGTCTGGAGAACTCCTATTCATATGACATCCCAGCTCTCGTGGTGGGAGATTCTGTGGTGGAGAGTCTTGTGGTGTTCCTTGATTCTGCTCAAACAGATTGTGTGGTTCTCTTATCTCTCACGTCTCTGCTGGCTCAGACGGTGAAAGAATCCGCCTGCAGTGCAGGAGACCTGGGTTCGATCCCTGGGTTGGGAAGATCCCCTGGAGAAGGGAATGGCAACCCACTCCAGTAATCTTGCCTGGAGAACTTCATGGACAGAGAAGCCTGGCTGGCTACAGTCCGTGGGGTTGTAAAGAGCCGGACACCACTGAGCGACTAACACACACTTAGTTCTCGCAGAACCTTATATCTGTACATTGTATAATATTTATGTCATTTTTCCTTAAGAAGACCTTGCCCATCAGAGATGAGAGGCACAGTGAGATCTGAGAGGCAGCACGTGTTTGGTGGGGCTCTGTCTTCCTGGGGATGCACCTGTACTGTCAGCGCTATAAGAGAGACACGTGCAGAGGGAGAGAGCATGACAGCTCCCTTCCTCCAACTTGAAGGCTTCACGAGGAGGAGGCAGGATGGAGCTCCCCTCCCTTTTTTTTCTTTTTAAATTTATTTTTGGCCATGCTGGGTCTTCATTGCTGTGAGGGCTTTTCTCGAGTTGAAGAGAGTGGGGACTACTCTCGAGTTGTGGTGCATAGGCTTCTCATTGTAGTGGCTTCATTTGTGGAGCACAGACTCTAGGTGCTTGGGTTTCAGTATTTGCAGCACGAGGGCTCAGTAGTTGTGGTTCCTTCCTGGGCTCAAGAGCACAGGCTCAATAGTTGTAGCGCCCGGGCCTAGCTGGTCCGCTGCACGTGGAATCTTCCAGGGCCAGGGATCGAACTCATGTCTCTGGCATTGGCAGGTGGATTCTTTACCACTGAGCCACCAGGGAGGCCCCCGGAGCCCGATTTCTTAGTGCACAGAGCACGTTGAGGCTGGGAGATGAGTGGCAGAAAGAACAGTTTCTGAGGAAGGCATTAACCAACAGCAGTTGCCCCTGTGTGCTGTGGTTTGTTTATCTCCCTAAGTGTTAAGGGACCCTCTTGCCAATGCAGGAGACAAGAGGCTGGGGTGAATCCTGGTTCTTCTCTCTCTGCCTCCTTCCCCTCTGTGGTTGGACCAAACTGCAGGGCTCCTGAAGCTGCGCTCACTGGTGTCCTGTTCTTGACAGCTGTGTGATCTTGGGCAAGAGGATTAACCTCTCTGAGCCTCTATTTCCTGTACAAATAAGGGCAGTGGTCCGACTTTGGCTTAATTGGTGTGGGGATCAGAAGTGTGGCCTCTGGGCATCCGAGGCACTTAAATAAGTGGTGATGATGATGATTCAATGGACACGAACTTGGGCAAACTCTGGGAGATGGTGAGAGACAGGGAGGCCTGGCATGCTGCAGTCCATGCAGTCCCAAAGAGGTGGACACGACTTAGCGACTGAACAGCAACAACATGATGATGAAGGAGTGTGTGATACGTGATTTGGAAAAATAAACCCTTTAGCTTTGTCACAGAGTAAACGCCCAGGTTAGAGGCCCTCACCTTCTTTGTCCTTCCCAAGCTAACATCATCAGGCCAATAAGCTAAATATTCAATAAGCAAGAATGAAAGATGAAAGAGATGGGTGCCATGTTGACTAATTCCAACTGTGCAGACTTGTGTGAGAAGGTGCTGAGAACGGTGCCAGAATCCTGAACTCAGAGTCCACTGGCCCCAGAGCAGATCCTCTGATGCCTCTTTTGTCTGGACTTTTTCCTGCTCACTGCTGGAGTCATCTCCATCCATTTCTTAGGAAAACTCTTTAAAAAATTATTGAAATACAGTTGATTTACATTGTTATGTTAGTTTCAAGTGTGCAGCAACATGATTCAGTTATATATATATTTCAGATTCTTTTCCATTATAGGTTATTACGAGGTATTGAGCCTAGTTCTCTGTGCTGTATAGTAAGTCCTTGTTGGTTGGTTCCCTGTTTTAGGGAAAACCCTTAATGAAAATAATGATCATAGGCTGAAGCTACCAGCTAGGTGAGGTGGGCTGTGAAGGAACAGGGCTGGGTTACAGGACGTGTGCCGAGGAACCAGCTCAGACCCTACTGGCTGTGTGACCTTGGGCAAGTCACTTAACCTCTCTGTGCCCAGTTCCTTTCTTGTGATGTTCACTGAATGAAAACAGCTCTCTATGGTTGCTTAAACTCCCACTCTTGCCATGAATTATCTTAATTTAAACTGCCTAGCAGCAGGCAGGGTAAGGATTGCATGAACCCCCTTGTTAGGGGCTGTGTCTGGAGATGGAGCTGGAAGAACTAAGCAGTGGTGGAGGCGGGGGATGGTCTCCCTCCAGAGCTTAGGTGTTGCTCCACGAAGCACGCCGATTCCTGTAACGGAAAGACAACTTTCCTGCAGGACTGGTGTGAGAAATCAATCAGAAGAGCCTTCTTAGTGCTTTTAATAGAAACATGTTACCTTAAAGCCAGTAGTAGCTGTTGGTGTTGCTGTAGCCTGAGGCTCAGAAAAAGGCCTGCAGGCTGGCCACCAGAGGGACCTTGGCTTGTCACTCTAGCCCTGAATGCCTTCGGAAAATGTTTTCTTTGCTTATGCCTTTCCAAAGCCAGAGGGACAGCCCGGGCACCGTGGGTCAGCAGTGAGGAGCAAGGGCCAGGAAGGGGGTCCTGGGGTCCTCACGGTGTGAAGGGCAGGGGTCAGGAGCCTCACCTGTAGGGAGTGGGAAGGGGCACTAGTGTTTGAGGGAGTGACCCAGGAGGTCTTAATTACCAGGGTGTAATTAACATGCTGGTACCCAGCAGTGGGGCTTCCCAGGTGGCGCCAGTGGTAAAGAACCTGCCTGCCAATGCAGGAGACATAGAGGTGGGTTGGATCCCTGAATTGGGAAGATCCCCTGATCCCCTGGAGGAGGGCGTGGCAACCCTCTCCAGTATTCTTGTCTGGAGGATCGCATGGACAGAGGAGCCTGACTGGCTACGGTCCATAGAGTTTCAAAGAGTCAGACACGACTGACACCATTTAGCTTGCACGGGGCAGCAGAGAGAGGGCACTGGGGTTCTCAGAGTGAGGGAGGAGCCAGCTCCCCAGTGGGGAGGGGGCCTCTGCTCTTGTCTTTGGTGATAGTATTTATTTTCAGAACCACAAGGAATACTGTTCCTCTCACTGAGATCTATGGAAATGAATTGAGACAAATGCTGTTTTCCTTAATGGAAACATCGCCTGAGTACATACCAAAAGCCAGACTATCTACAAGCTATGGCTCATCCACCCGGTGCTTGATGTTGTAAATAAAGTTTTATTGGCACCCAGTCATGCCCATTTGTGTACCTGCTGTCTATGGCTGCTTCTGCCCTGTACTGGCAGAGTTGGGCAGTTGGCGCAGACATCTGTCAAGTCAGAAACATTTACTACCTGGCCCTTTGCAGAAGTTTGCTGCCCCCTGGTCTGTGCTCTCTCCCTGGTTTGAGTTCACCCAGTCCTGAACACAACCCCAGGGGCTTCCCTGATAGCTCAGTTGGTAAAGAATCTTCCTGCAATGCAGGAGACCCTGGTTCAATTCCTGGGTCGGGGAAGATCCCCTGGAGAAGGGATAGGCTACCTGCTCCAGTATTCTTGGGCTTCCCTTGTGGCTAAGCTGGTAAAGAATCTGCCTGCAATACGGGAGACCTGGGTTCCATCCCTGGGTTGGAAAGAGCCCCCGGAGAAGGGAAAGGCTACCCACTCCAGTATTCTGGCCTGGAGAATTCCATGGACTGTATAGTCCATGGGGCCACATAGTCAGACGCGACTGAGTGATTTTCACTTGGATACAACCCCGGAGGAAGATGCTTGCATTTCTCATTTTATTGGTGGGCACATAGAGGCTCTGAAGTCTACCCGGGGTCACAAAACTGGCAGCCCATGTTATTTTTTTTTTTTTTTTGAGAAGGGGAAGAATTTATATTTTTTGTTAGCTTCTAATTGAATCTTATACTTGTTCAGAGAATGTGGTTCCGTATGATACCTATTGTTAAAAATTTCGATCCCACAGTTTCTTAATGTCCCGGTACCTGATGACTTCTTAAAATATCTTTTAAATATATACATATAGTTCAGTGGCATTGAGTATTTCATGGTGTTGTGTAACCACCATCAGCATCCATCTTCAGCACTTTTCCGTCTTCCCAAACTGGCAGGTCACATTCTTAACCATGACCCCATCCTGCCTTGTGGGTGTTTTGTAGAAAAAAGCAAGCATCAGCAGCATTATAATTTAGCACAGGAGGCTTTGGTGGAAGCCTTGGGACTGGATGCTGGTTCTGCAACATACTGACCGTGGATGATGGTCTGTTCCCTTTGAACCCTCTGGAGCTCAGTGGCTTCATTTGTGAAATGGGCATAGCCCCAGGCCCTGTCCCTGCAGACCATGTGGGTGCGAGGATGAGATGCAGAACAGAGGGGAAGGCCCAGCCTCGTGCGCTAGGTAGTATCTGTGATGCTGTCCCTGGAACAGCCACACCTGAAACAGCTGTGAGGTCTGTCTGTCTTCTCTGTGTGGCTCGTGTGTCCCTTTATCCTTTCCAGGTCCTGGAATCATCCACAGGCCCCGTCGTGTATCCTAAAGCCCCAGCTAGACCCCAGGGGACCCGTGTGCTGTGTGGATGCCGCTTTCCTGCCGTCCTTTCTCCCCTGCGGCCCAGACTTGGCTGAAGGGCCACTCTAGGGAATGAAAGGAGGTTCTGTTGCGGCCATCCTGGGGCTGCCAAGGGCCGCCCATCGTGGCAGTAATGCCCTTGTGTGTGCCAGGTCAGGGGATGCGCTGGCTCGGCCTGCTGGCCCCCGAGCCTCCATCTCGGCTGTATTTTGATACAGGAGCCCTGGACTGGCCCCTGGCCCCTTCCCCAGGCCTGGGGGGAGTGGGACACACCACCGAGGAGTGTCCTGCTGCCCTTGTGGGACAGACCCTGAGGATTCCAGGCATCTGCAGTGGAGGCGTGCTGCCGTCCATGGGGTCGCGAAGAGTCGGACACAACTTAGCGACTGAACGGCATCAAATGGTGGAGGTGAGAGTGATCTGGTAAAGTCGCTTTCTACTTCTTCTAGCTTTGGAAAGTCCATCTTCTCTCTTTTCCATTTCTATTCTGGTACTTCTGGAGGCTGATCCCTCCTACCTGCTTTCTGAGACATGGGGTTTTATTTTATTTAGCAGAATCACCACCTGACTCTTCTGTCGAAACAATTCTTTTTTTTCCTCCTTTCCCCTGTACTTTTTAAAGCTGAGCTGGAATTCAAGATTAGCCATTTTAAAATATACAAATTAGTGGCATTTAGTATTAATATATTCACAATGTTGTACAGCCAATACCTCTGGGTTTAAAAACAGTTTCATCACCCCCAAGGAAAACCCCTTCCCCCTCCCCCAGCCTTTGGCAGCCACCCACCTGCCTTCTGTCTTTGTGATTCCCCTGTTGTGGAATTTCATATACACGGACTCATATATAATGTGTGGCCTTTTGTGTCTTCTTTCACTGAGCATAATGCCCTCAAGATTCATCCATATCATAGCATGCGTCCATACTTCAGTCCTTTTTAAGGCTGAGTAATGTTCCATTGTAAGGATGGGCTACATTTTGTGACCTATTCATTATTTCCATTTCAAGGATGGACGCTTAGGAGGTTTTCACCTTTTGGCTATTGTGCAGACTGTTTGAAGCATGGCTTAAAGTGTTAAAACTTTCTTCCTGGGGCCCTAGTTGCCAAGGTTCTGTTCTGGTGTTTCCACTCTCTCTTCCCAGTACTCACTAATTCATCTGTTCAGACACTCATCAGATAGCTGTGGATGTGTCCTCCGTGCCCAGTTCTATGCTGGGGACCTCCAGCCTTGACTTGCTCTTGATATCTGGAGAACGGTTTATTGATTTCTCACTTTCCAAGCCAGAGTGTGGGAGTACCCAGAGGCAGGAGGGCCGGCACAGGGCACCCGAGTGGCCCAGAGAGGCAGCTGGCACCGGCAGGGAGCCCAGCCACCTTTCTGTGTGTTCCTGGAATGTGCCAGATGCTTTGCAGTTAGGTCTGCCCCTTGCTTCCTGGCCTCTTCATCTCCTGCCCGCTCCAGAACTGGCTTCTTCTCACCCTTGATATCAGCTTAAATTTCCCCTCTTTGGAGAGGTCTTCCCTGCCCTTCCCTGGGAGATGCCCACCTGCCCCGTCCACTGTTACTGTCCCCTTTGTCCCCTTGTTGCTTCTGACATGAAGATCTGAAGTGGGTTTGTTTCCCCATTTGTGATCATGGCCCTGGTCCTCATAAGCTAGACTGAAAGCACCGTGAGGGCAGGAACCTAATCTGTCATATTTTCTGTCTCCTAGCACAGGACGTAGGCATGCAGTAGGTGCCCAAGAAATGTGTTGCTACCGCTTGGAGTCAGATGTGAGTTAATTTCCTACCTTCACCTTGCTAGCTTGATGATCTTGAGCCTGTTACTTAATCTTTCCCAGCTTCACTTTTTTCTTCTGTTCAGTATGGAGAAAGTCCAGTGTCCCGAGCCTTTGGGGTCAGTGTGGAGGTCAGAAATAACTGTGTAGATGGCCCAGAGCCTGTCGGTATACAGTAGATGTTAGTTAGCGCTGCTGCTGCTGGTGGTTCCAAAAGTAGTGCTCAGAATACTTGTGAATGAGTCTCCTAAGTCATGTGCTCGTGTGCCCTGGAGAGTGGAAAATGTACTCTGAATTTCAAAGACTTTGTGGGAAAAAGAGAATGAGGAAGATCTCAGTAGTAACTTGAACATTGATTACTTGTTACAACGGGACCATTTTGGATATATTGGCTACGTGAAATGTATTATTACAATTAGTGTCACTGGTTTATGTTTACATTTTTTAACGTGGGTACTAGAAATTTAAAATTGCATTTGGGGTTCACATTGTATTTGGGGAGACAGTGCTGCTCCAGAGGTTGGTGGCTTTGCCTTTGTGAAGTGTGTGGCCCTGGGTAAGTGAGTCACATTTCTTCCGTGCTTCAGTTTCCTCCTCTGTAAACAAGAAGCTCGATCTGATGACGAACAATGACACTGCACATTTGAGGGCCTCCTGTGTGCCCCTGAAAGGACCCATAGCCCCATGAACACGAGTGGCTGGGTCCCTGCCCATGGCAGCTTTCAGTCTGAGAGAGGGGAGACCCAAATAAAACACAAACTCCGCCACTAAGACTGTGATTACTCTCTGAAGGGTATAAGTAAGGATACCTGACAAATAATGATAGAGTGAAGAGGGCTGGGTCTCTAGCTTGGAGAGGTCAGGGCTGAAACTTCAAAACCTTGGCCACCTGATTCGAAGAACTGACTCATTTGAAAAGACCCTGATGCTGGGAAAGATTGAAGGTGGGAGGAGAAGGGGACGACAGAGGATGAGATGGTTGGATGGCATCACTGACTCAATGGACATGAGTTTGAGTAAATTCTGGGAGTTGGTGATGGACAGGGAAGCCTGGGGTGTTGCAGTCCATGGGGTCGCAAAGAGTCGGACACGACTGAGTGGCTGAACTGAACTGAACTGTGAGGAGAGCTGGGGTGAATCCACCTACAGCCTGGGGCATGATAAGCTCTGTAACTGGCAGCCAAGATGAACACTTTGGGATGACCCGAGAGCGCTGAAACATTGGGCCACTCTACTCAAAGTCGCCTCCACTCAGCGGTTCTGGCGTTTTTCGTCCCTCTGCATATAATAACTGTACCAGAATTTTTATGTTCTGTGAAGAATTTTCAGTTCATTTCTCAGAGGCTCCCCCGGGGAATGTGGGCTTCCCCTGTGGCTCTGCTGGTAAAGAATCCGCCTGCAGCGCGGGAGACCTGGGTTTGATCCCTGGGTTGGGACCATCCCCTGGAGAAGGGAAAGGCTACCCACTCCAGTATTCTGGCCTGGAGAATTCCATGGACTGTATAGTCCATGGGGTCGCAAAGAGTCCGACACGACTGAGCGACTTTCACTCGCCCAGGAATACGGAGATCTCGCTTCTGAGCATCTCGTGGGCGGGGCTGCACCATGGTCAGCGCTGATTGGATGAGGGCCACTGATGCTCTGGTCGTGGCAAGCCTGTCTTCTGGTGTTGCGCGCCTTCACTGCTGGAGACCGCATCTTCTCTGCTTTCTGCATTTGGGAGGGAGGCTGTATTGAGCTCCTCTTGATCTTGCCAGAAGCCACGAGGGAGACAAATCACTTCACCGTTGGGAGCTCTGGTGGTGAGGGCCGCACCCGGACCCCGGCCAGGTGCGTGTGCTTCACGTGGAGAAATGCCGAGGGAGGCTTTGTCCCAGTTTTTCACGGGTCAGGGGCATTCTCATCTTCCACACACACACACACCTGCCAGCAGGTGCCTGATCTTGTGCGCCTGCTGGGTGGGGGCTTAGGGGTGGGCCTTGCACACGTGTAAGTGAAAATGGGTTATTGCGGGCGACAGTGAGTCTTCCTCTCCAGCCCTCATTGGGCCGCACTTATTGCTGGAGAACGAGTGACTTACCTGAGGTTGCCCACGTGGAAGTCGCAGTGGTGGGGATGGGGGGTCAGATCTCTGGCTACTCTGACAGTCGTTGATTACTTCTGAAAAGAGTGCAGCCACCTTCACCTGTGTTCAAGGCCCCCGTGGCCTGCTTCCAGCTCAATTCCTGTATCTCCTCCAGTGAATGTACCCCTCTCCTAAGCACTGTCCCTTCTCCTAGACCCTTGCTTGCCAGCTGCCTCTGCCCACAACAGCTCCCTCACCCACCCCCGCTTGTGAAACCCTGCAGGCTCCAAAGCCCAGCTTGGATGGTGGGGCCCCAGGAGGGACCTATCAGCTTGATCTTCAAGTGAAGATACAGTGAATGAAGTCAGTGGGGTTGGATTAAGACAGGAAGAGCCTGGAGGCAGAGGAACAGACTAAAGAGGCTTCCTCCTGCTCTGCGCAGGGTGTCATGGCCTGCCCCTGCGTCTCTCCTCCCAGGCCTTCACCAGAGCATGCTTCCAGCCATACTGTCTGCCTGCCGTTCCTGAGGGGGTCCGGCCTTTGCACATGCCGGTCCCTCTGGCAGATCTGCCCATCCCTACCCCATTCACTTGATGAACATCCTCCACATGTGCTGAGTGTCCATCATCAGCCTTATTTGCTCCAGAAAACCTTCCTTGACAGTACTTCCACATTTGCAGGCCACGTTGCATGTGTCCCTGGGGCTCCTGCTGCCCTGGATTCTGTATTCCAGCTGCCAGTGATTTGCTGGACTTTCCTGCTAGACAGAAGGTTCCAGGAAGTGGAGATGCTGCCTGGTCCACAGGGGGCCTCCCACAGCCCGGCACAGGGTCGGGCCACCGTGGATGGTCAATAGCTTTTGGCCTTTAGCCTCAGTGTTTGGTGTTGATAGTATGGTGACTGATTTGTCTTCACGTCTGAGCCAGGAAATGAAAAATGAGTATGTTTCATCTGCCTATAATGTCAGTGTTAGGAGGGACCTTAACCGAGTGCCGTTGGTTCTTCTCTCTGTTGTTTGCATCGAGTCCATTCTGCCCTTAATAAGCCCCACTCCTTCATGGCAGTGGCCACCTCTAGTGACATCAACTCTCCAAACCTTGGATGCCTCAGTACTTGCGACTGAAACATCCCTGGTTGTTCCATCAGTCCCGAGATGACAGTTGTGAGGCATCTTCTGTTGTTGTTTAGTCTGTAAGTTATGTCTGACTCATTGTGACCCCATGGACTGTAGCCTGCCGGGCTCCTCTGTCCATGGGAATTCCCAGACAGGAATACTGGAGTGGGTTGCCATTACCTTCTCGAGTGAAGCTTCTATGGAACTTAATAAAGTTTTCCTTCTGCACAGGGGGGTTTCACTGCCTTACCGTGCAGCCTGCTTTTACTTTAGGGCAGAAAAAAAAATGTTGGAAAGCTGTTCTTCAGAATCCAAACCATGTTCTTGTGTTCACAGGTCATACTTCTTGTTAAAGTGGTCTGATTTTTCCATTTCTCCAAAGCTGCACCTCAGAACATGCTCTGGAAGGCACATCTCTCTTTGGAAATTGGCAGGGCTGCTTCGTGTGCCAGGGCAGCTGGGCAAGTGAGCTCATTAAGCCTGGCAGCAATTGAGTTTCTGTGGCAAGTCTTGGAGCCTTTCAGAATCAGGGCCAGAAGAGGTTCTTTTGCCCACCAGACACCTTATTTTGAACAAAGGCCTGGATGCCCCCCGGATTCTGCCTAATCTGTTTAAACTATTGGGCAAATGGGTGTTTTACTTGCATGATCTGTCTCTCCCTGGAAATTTTCCAGATACCCAGGACGAGTCCAGTTTATGAGGGCTTGGGCATTACAGATCCCCTGAGTTTTCTATAGACATGGCTAAAGGTGCATGCAAGACATTCATGCATGCATGCTAAGTCCATTCAGTTGATTCCCCACTCTTAGTGACCCTATGGACTATAGCTGTCCATGGGATTCTCTAGGCAAGAATACTAGAGTGGGGTGCTGTGCCCTCCTCAAGGGGGTCTTCCTGACCAGGGATGGGACCCACATCTCATTATGTTTTCTGCATTGGCAAGTGGGTTCTTTACCACTAGCAAGATGGATGCAAGATACTTCATACCAAAATACGTAAATAATCCTGTAGCTGGAGAGGATATCAGAAATTGGGAGTGCCCCAGCTAGAAGATGGGGGAGGAGTTCTGGGTGCCCCAAACCTCAGGTGTTTACAACATACATTGTAAATTTTGGATTTCATAATTCATAAGCTCCTGGATTGTAGTTTCACTTTCTGGAGCAGAGGGCTTTGTAGGTAGACTAAGAGGTGGTGGGGAGGGGTGTTAACACTCCCAGGCAGGCATGTGCGCTGATCATTTTGTGGTGTCTTACCTGTTCATTGTTGCAGCTGTAGAAAAGTCTCTTGCTCATTAGATCTTTGTTAGCATCTGTGCTAGGTCTGTGAAAGCAATGCCATGGCACTTGAAAATACCTGTGGAACCATCCTTTTCCACCTTGGTCTGAAGCACTGAATTGTTATAACACTTCTCATCATCACATGTCATGAACAGGATCCTCAAAATGTTGTGAATGGCTCTATCTCTCCTCTGTGTGGGAAGGTCAAACTGTAGCCTCAAATTCTCCACCCCAGGAAGCTGGTAATGGACATTATTATAGTTGGTGTTCCATGACTACTGGGTGAGTAATTGATTTGCTTCTGTTTACCGGAACCAGAGAGAAAAAATCAGGATGGATTAGAAAGTGAACCATTTAAGAACCTAAAAATTGTGGGAGAGGTAATTTTGTATCTGAATGAAAAAGAGTTAGCTCTTTGAAGTTCTTGCTGTGACATTGGTTTGATTCATCTAATGCAAAATAACCTAGTAAAGGAGGAATAGAGGAACTAAAATGACATGGGACATATAGAAAACAAAAAGTAATGTGGAGGATGTAAACTCAACTATATCAGTAATATTAATAACATTAAATGTGAATGGATTCAACAAACCAATCAAAAGGCAGAGATTGTTAGACTGTATTAAAATGACTTAACTTTATGGTGTCTACAGGTGTATACCTCTTTAGACTCAGATATACAAATAGATTGGAAATAAAAGTACGGGAAAATATACACCATTCGAAGAGCAACTATACGAAAGCGACAGTGACTATACTGGTACCATGTGTGGGCTTAGTCGCTCAGTCATGTCCAACTCTTTGCAACCCCAGGGACTGTTGCCCACCAGGCTCCTCTGTTCATGGGGATTCTCCAGGTAAGAATACTGGATTAAGTTGCCATGCCCTACTCACTGCTATCATACCAGATAGATTTAAAATAAAAAAGCAGAGATAAAGAGGGATATTTTATACTTACATTTAATTACACAACCTAGACAGCATATTAAAAAACAGAGACATAAGTTTGCCAACAAAGGTCTGTCTCATCAAGGCTATGGTTTTTCCAGTGGTTATGTATGGATGTGAGAGTTGGACTACAAAGAAAGCTGAGTGCCGAAGAATTGATGCTTTTGAACTGTGGTGTTGGAGAAGACTCTTGAGAGTCCCTTGGACTGCAAGGAGATCCAACCAGTCCATCCTAAAGGAGATCGGTCCTGGGTGTTCATTGGAAGGACTTATGTTGAAGCTGAAACTCTAATACTTTGGCCACCTGATGCGAAGAGCTGACTCATTTGAAAAGACCCTGATGCTGGGAAAGATTGAGGGCAGGAGGAGAAGGGGACGACAGAGGATGAGATGGTTGGATGGCATCACCGACTCGATGGACAATGGGTTTGGGTAGACTCCGGGAGTTGGTGATAGACAGGGAGGCCTGGCATGCTGCAGTTCATGGGGTCGCAAAGAGTTGGACACGACTGAGCGACTGAACTGATACTGATACTGAATGATAAAAGGGTAAATTCAACAAGAAGATATAACAATTATAAACACATACGCACCTAACAGCACAACACTCAAATATATGGAGCAAACACTAATTGAAAAGAATGGAGAAGTAGATAATTCAGCAGTAATAGTTGGATACTTCAATATCCTACTTTCAATAATGGATAGAACAACTAGACAGATCAGTAAGGAAGTAGAAAACTTGAACTACACTATAAACTACACTATAAACCAATCAGACTTAACAGATAGCAATAGAATACTCCACCAACAACATCAGAATATGTATGTGTATATGTGTGTTGTGCTCAGTCATTCAGTCACGTCCAACTTTTTGCGACCCTATGGACTGTAGCCCACCAGGCTCCTCTCTGTGGGATTTTCCCAGCAAGAATACCAGAGTGGGTTGCCATGCCCTCTAGGGGATCTTCCCAACCAAGGGATCGAACTCATCAATCCCACATTGCAGGCGGATTCTTTACCATCTGAGCCACCAGGGAGATCTGTGTGTGTGTGTGTAAATAACATATTTTTAATTGAGGTATAATTGAGGCATAATACATTAGTTTCAGGTGTATAACATAATGATTTGATATTTGTATACATTATGGAATGATAACTGCAATGTCTAGTGAACATCTGTCACTATATATAGTTACTTAAATTTTTTTTTCTTGTGACAAGAACTTTTAAGATATTCTCTCTTAGCAAGTTTCCAATATGCAACACAGTATTATGAACTATAGTTAGCAAGTTTCAGATATACAAAACAGTATTATTAACTGTAGTCACCATGCTGTATGTTATATCCCCATGACTTTTGTATTTTGTAACTGGAACTTTGTGCTTGCTGACCTCCTTAGCCCATTTTGTCCACTCTCCTACCCACCCCCCACCCCCAGCCTCTGGCAACCACCAGTCTGTTCTCTGTGTCTGTAAGTTTGGTTTTGTTGTTGTTATTTTAAGATTCCACATATAAGTGAGGTTCATGTGGTATTTTTCTTTCTCTGTGTAACTCATTTCACTTAGCATAATGCCCTCAAGGTCCATCCATGTCTCACAAATGGCAAGATTCCATTCTTTTCTGTTGCTGAATAATATTCCATTTTATATCTATTTTACATTTTATTTATCCATTCATCCACTAATGGACACTTGAAAGTCAAAGTGTTAGTCGCTCAGTCGTGTCCAACTCTTTGCGACCACATGGACTGTAGCTCGCCAGGCTCCTCTGTCCATGAGATTCTCTTGGTAAGAACACTGGAGGGGGTAGCCTTTCCCTTTCTCCAGGGGATCTTCCTGACCCAGGGGTCAAACCCGGGTCTTCCACACTGCAGGCAGATTCTTTACCGTCTGAGCCACCAGGGAACAACCAGGGAACTAGCCGCCAGTGGACAACCTAGTGGGTACTTAGGATTTTTCAATCTCTTGGGCATTATAAATAATGCCTCGGTGAACATAGAGATGCATATATCTTTTCAAGTTAGTATTTTCATTTTCTCTGGATAAATACCCAGAAGCAGAAAATGCCAGATCATGTGATAGTTCTACCTTTAAGTTTTTGAGGAGCCTCCATACTGTCGTCCATAGTGGCTACACCAATTTACATTCCCACCAAGAGTGCACACGGTTGCCCTTTTCTCCAGTTCTTCACCAAGAATATACTTCTCAAGTGCCCATGGATCAATCTCCAGGATAGACCATGTGCTTTGCTGTCAAATAACTCAATAGACTTCAAAGGATAGGTATAATACAAAGTGTGTTCCCTGACCACAGTGCAATGAAATTGGAAATCAATAGCAGCAAACACAGGGCCTGGTCCACAGCTGATGCTCAGTTTCACCCTTGTCAGGCTGTCATCTCCAGCCCCTGCTTTTTTCTCCCTTCTCATCCTCCATTGCTCCTCGTTACCCCTTGGACCACAGTGAACTACTGACTTCCTTACCCGCCGTTTCCAGTGTGTTTGCTCACACTGCTCACTTCCTAGAACGCCTAGTCCTCTGCCTTCTCCACCCTCCCCGTCTTAGGAGGACCTACCTGTCCAGGCTTCCATGACCTGCCTTAATGAGTCACACTAAGGAGATTTTGTAATGAATAGATTACAGCAGTGGTTCTTCAAGGAGGGTCCTGGACCAGCAGTAGCATCCTTGCTTGGGAACATTTCAGAAATGCGCTGTCTCAGGCCCCACCCTGAGCTGCTGGATCAGAACACTGGGTTAAAAGTCAGAAGTCTGGGTTTTAACTAAATCTGTCTGGGGAGTTCTGATACCTGCCCTCCCTCCAGTTTCAGAATCAGAGTAGGCAGAACTGGTCCCCCACTTCTCTTGTAGTTACACAGTCGGGTTGTTTCTAAAATAGCTGGCAACTGGTTGATTCCCTCCAATAAGGGTGAATCACATTTACCATCTTGCTGGATCTGTAGGTAAGACTGCTGCTGCTGCTGCTGCTAAGTCGCTTCAGTTGTGTCCGACTCTGTGCGACCCCATAGACGGCAGCCCGCCAGGCTCAGCCATCCTTGGGATTCTCCAGGCAAGAACACTGGAGTGGGTTGCCATTTCCTTCTCCAATGCATGAAAGTGAAAGGTGAAAGTGAAGTCGCTCAGTCGTGTCTGACTCTTAGCGACCCCATGGACTGCAGCCCACCAGGCTCCTCCATCCATGGGATTTTCCAGGCAAGAGTACTGGAGTGGGGTGCCATTGCCTTCTCCAGTAGGTAAGACTAGGGGACCTTAATTCATAGCATGTAAAGGGTAGTTCTCCACCCAAACATGTACAGATGTGAGAGTTGGACCATAAAGAAGGTTGAGTGCTGAAGAATTGATGCTTTTGAACTGTGGTGCTGGAGAAGACTCTTGAGAGTCCCTTGGACTGCAAGGAGGTCAAGCCAGTCAATCCTAAAGGAAATGAAATGAAAGTTGCTCAGTTGTGTCCATCTCTTGCGACCCCATGGACTATACAGTCCATGGAATTCTCTAGGCCAGAATACTGGAGTGGGTAGCCTTTCCCTTCTCCAGGGAATCTTCCCAACCCAGTGATCGCACCCAGGTCTCCCACACTGCAGGCGGATTCTTTACCAGCTTAGCCACAAGGGAAGCCCAAGAATACTGGAGTGGGTAGCTTATCCCTTCTCCGGGGATCTTGCCAACCCAGGAATCAAACTGAGGTCTCCTGCATTGCAGGCCAATTCTTTACTAACTGAGCTACTAGGGAAGCTATCCTAAAGGAAATCAACCCTGAATACTCATTGGAAGGATTGATGCTGAAGCTAAAGTTCCAATACTTTACCTGATGGGAAGAGCCGACTCATTGGTAAAGACTCTGATGCTGAGAAAGATTGATGGCAGGAGGAGAAGGGGGTGACAGGATGAGATGGTTGGATGGCATCACAGTCTCAGTGCACGTGAGTTTGAGAAAACTCTGAGAGATAGTGGAGGACAGGGAAGCCTGGTGTGCTGCAGTCTGTTCAGAGGTGACTTGGCGACTGAATAATAACAAACCACCTAAGCAAGCACACATTTCAAATTGGTGCTCAGAGTGAAGGGTGTGTCAGCTGTCAGTGGCTTCCTGCAGAAGGAGGCCTGGCCCTGTTACTCTATACTCTGTCCCTCAGGGTGCTGGGCGTGGACTGCTTCATCATTTCTAGGAAAGGAGTGAAGGCAGCGGAGTGTGAAACCAACCCTGAGCCAGGAGTCACAGGCTTGGGTTTGAGTTCTGCCCACCCCCTGCCTGTAATGCTCTGCAGGGGTCCTTCCTCTACACAGTTTGTGGAGTGCCTGCTGTGTGCTGGACACTTGCTTTCTGCTCTCCTGAAGCCCATTGAGCAAGGGTGATAATCAAAGATAATAGTAGAATGACACAATACCCTTCCCTCTGTCTGGGTCTGTTTCCCCATCTGTAATAATGAAGCGGGTTTTTTTTTTTTTTTTAAATTGTTTTAACAGCTGATCTCCTCCCCCAATATACAAAACAGGGAGGAACTAATTTACCATCACATTTATTTTATGATTTTAAACTTACAGCGTTTCAAGTTATGAGTCAGCCCGTGAGAACAGTGAGGTTGGTCTGATGAATACAACTTTCAAAATTAAGTTTGGAGTGTTACTTGGGCTTTATTGTGGGTGTGAAACTATTCTGGTTTGAGAATCTTTTACCCACCACATTTGCAAATGGTAGGTTTTTGTCAACAACTTGTCTTGCCTTTTGGGGATCCATTTTCCTGGACATGATAGGAAAGTCTCAACCCCAAGAAATGCACAAAGCTGAGCGTTCACCTAGTAGCCAGGTCCATGCGCTGGAGTCTTTTGGTGTGCATCTCATTTGAGTTTGTATGCTCTGTCTGTAGTTTAAAATTAATTGCACCAGAAAAGAAAAATAGAATCAAACATTGTTGCTCCAACACCCTGATCTTTAAGATCCCTAAGCACCTTCAGGGAGGACCAGGGCTCCATGGAATGTGGTTTGGAACCCAGGCCTGGTCGCCCTCTCCCAGTGCCCCTCAGTCCTGATGGTCTGCTGTCTTAGGTGCTTGTTGTTGTTGTTCAGTCACTCAGTCCTGTCCAATTCTTTGTCCCTGTGGACTGCAGCACGCCAGGCCTCCCTGTCCATCACCAGGTCCTGGAGTTTACTCAAACTCATGTCTATTGAGTTGGTGATGCCATCCAACCATCTCATCCTCTGTCACCCCCTTCTCCTCTTGCCCTCACTCTTTCTCAGCATCAGGGTCTTTTCTAGTGAGTCAGCTCTTCACATCAGATGGCCAAAGTATTGAGCTTCAGCCTCAGCATCAGTCCTTCCCATGAATATTCTGGACTGATTTCCTTTAGGATGGGCTGGTTGGATCTCCTTGAAGTCCAAGGGACTCTCAAGAGTCTTTTTCAGCACCACAGTTCAAAAGCATTAGTACTGGCCGCCATCTCTTCGCAGACACCTGTGTCTCTGTGTTGCCATCTGCTCCTCAGTATATCACATTGGGTTGTTTGTTCCGTCTTAGCCTCCAAATGTCCTCACATCCCTAGGACCATGTTCTGGGAAGGAAGCACCTCCAGGACTGTCATTGATGGAGCTGACCCAGGCTGGAAGAAGAGCCACATTAGAACCACACTCACTTCCCAGGTCTCTGTGAGCAGACCTTGAGTGTCCAGTGCTCTCCAAGGATAATCTAAGGATGCTGCCCACTCACTTCTTCCTCAAAACGGACCTTGGGTTACTGGGTTACTGGGAGTGTTTGGAAGGATGATCAGTCATACCGAGAACGGCTGATGTCTTTCAGAAACCATACACCTGGCTGTGTCACCCCTCTGTTCAGTGGGCTCCCTGTGTCCTAGGATGAAGCCCACACCCCCTGTCAAGACATCTGTGGCCTCATCTCTTGATGCTCTTGCTTTCATCCTTTATCTTCATCTGCTCTGGCTACTATAAGAAAAAATACCATTGACTGGGCAGCTTAAACAACAGAAGTTTATTTCTCACAATTCTGGGGCTGATCAAGGTGCTGGCTGATTCTGGTGAGAGTTCTCTTCTGACTTGTAGGTGGCCGCCTTCTCACTGTGCATTCGTGAAGTGGACAGAGAGAGAGGAAGTAAGCTTTCTTGTGTGTCTGCTTATTAGGACACTGATCCTGTCATGTGAGCCTAATCACTTCCCAAAGGCTTCATCTCCAAATACCATCACATTGGGGATTAGGGTTTCAACATATGAATTTCTGGGGGACACAAACATTCAGTCCATAACACTTCCCCTTGCCTTACATAACAATCTGTTTTCCTTGAGTTTGCCCTTTTTCCTCCTGTCTCTGTACATCTGTTTTCTTGCCATAGCACACCCTTTCTGCCCCCTCTAAAGGTGGCTCAGGCTCATATCCTCGGGTACTTCCTGACTCCCTAGGCCCTGCATATTTTTCTGTCCCAAACTTGGCCAAACTGTGAGGCTATTGTCTTTCATAGTTTTTCTTCCGCACTGGTGGGAGTCCAGGACCTGGGTGGGATTTGTGTCTGAGGCTTCTGTGCCCAGGACAGGGCCTGGAAATGGGCAGCCACTGGAATGTTGAGTGAATGAGTGAATAAACAAATGGATTAATGAATGAATGGAGTGCATGCTCCTGCTCTTCCTGCCTCAATGCCATTCAACCTTCTTTAGACCCCTGCTGCCTTGTCTGCATGTCTGCATTTCACTCCTGCCAGGGTCCATGTCAGATGTCTCTTTCTTCACACTCTCCTGGGAGCCACAGCCCCAGGTCTGCAGTTATCACCTGGGCTTGTTACATTCATTTCCTCGCCTGCCTCCCTGACTCAGCTGAACTCCTCATGCGGGTGGGGTCACCACTGGGACACACAGCCCTGAGCCATCACATTCAAGGGACTGGGCAAATGTCTGCACCAGAAGACGTCATCCTTAAGCCTCTTCCTTCCCTGTGATGGTAGTAACCTGGCAGTGAGTAATCTGGCCATACGTTCTTCTTGGTCCAGGCACCCCAGCCCTGTAGCAAACCCCTGGTCTCACCCCGCTTGTTTCAGCTCAGCCCTGTGCAGCTCTGGAGTCATTCTCTTGAGAGAAGCCAGGATGTAGATGAGCTCTGTGTGCCCCTCCTCCAACTGTGCACACAGCAGGTGCTCTGTAGTTGTCTGGCGAGGAGTGCCCTAAGCATATCGAGCCCCATTGAGTGGCTGGTGTACAAAGGATGTGGAAACCACAAAAGAAGTTGCTCTTAGCTTGAAAGTCACCAGTCACCCTGCTTCTTCTCAGCGGTGTGATTATGTGACTCATTTCAAGAGAGGTGAGAGAGAAATGGCCTGATGGCTGGGGCCTTTTCTGGGACTTGTTAAGGGGCCGTTGTACATTAACAAAGGGGAGATTCCAAAATGGTGCAGGGAGTTTGTGAAGAGTCAGCAAGAAATAGCAGCAGAAAGAGCAAACACTGTATTCAGGTGAGGATTTGAGCAAGTCCTTTACTTGCATGCAGTTGAAATTGTGTCCCTATTAAATGAGGAAAACAACCTGTGCTTCTCCAGGACCTCGTGAGAACCAGGATTATGGATGTAAAGACCTGACGCCTTCTTGCTGCCTAAGGAGTGGCACCCATCTATCCCCAGGTATGCAGAATGGCTGTGGCTTCTTATTATAAACATAGTTTCTTTGACTTTTTGTGGATGAGGCAGTGCCTGGGCTTGCCTGTGGCTCTATCTTTACAACTTAGCACAATATCTGACACCTGGAAGCTACATAGCAGAGCCGGTAAAAATGTGGACATTGGAACCAGACCACTTGGGCACAGCCTCCCACACCTACTTGCTAGCTATGTCACCCAGTCAAAGTACTTCTGTCTTTTCTGCCTGAACACTAAATCGGGGCACTAATAATACCCATGTCATGGGGTTGTGGAATTATAGAGAATTTGGAGCATTTGGAAGAATTTCTAGTATAGACTGTTACATAATCAGCGACTGTTACGATTAGTACTACTGGGTGCATATTTGTTGAATTGTATCAAATTCTATTAGATGGGAGAGGAGCGTTGGTGCTGCCATGATGCTTTATTTCCCTTGCAGCACAGTTATTGGTTCCCATTGCTCTTTCCCACCTCGAAGTTTCTCTCTCATTCAGGATCTGGGAAGATTTTACAGTGAAAAGCTAAAGAAAAAGGAAAACCTCACATGCACAGAATGTTCTAAAGGAAGTTTCACCATGTTCTCATCAGATCAGATCAGATTAGTCACTCAGTCGTGTCCGACTCTTTGCGACCCCATGAATTGCAGCACACCAGGCCTCCCTGTCCATCACCAACTCCCGGAGTTCACTCAGACTCACGTCCATCGAGTCAGTGATGCCATCCAGCCATCTCATCCTCTGTCGTCCCCTTCTCCTCCTGCCCCCAATCCCTCCCAGCATCAGAGTCTTTTCCAATGAGTCAACTCTTCGCATCAGGTGGCCAAAGTACTGGAGTTTCAGCTTCAGTATCATTCCTTCCAAAGAAATCCCAGGGCTGATCTCCTTCAGAATGGACTGGTTGGATCTCCTTGCAGTCCAAGGGACTCTCAAGAGTCTTCTCCAACACCACAGTTCAAAAGCATCAATTCTTCGGTGCTCAGCCTTCTTCACAGTCCAACTCTCACATCCATACATGACCACAGGAAAAACCATAGGCTTGACTAGACGAACCTTTGTTGGCAAAGTAATGTCTCTGCTTTTCAATATGCTATCTAGGTTGGTCATAACTTTCCTTCCAAGGAGTAAGCGTCTTTTAATTTCATGGCTGCAGTCACCGTCTGCAGTGATTTTGGAGCCCAGAAAAATAAAGTCTGACACTGTTTCCACTGTTTCCCCATCTATTTCCCATGAAGTGGTGGGACCGGATGCCATGATCTTTGTTTTCTGAATGTTGAGCTTTAAGCCAACTTTTTCACTCTCCACTTTCACTTTCATCAAGAGGCTTTTTAGTTCCTCTTCACTTTCTGCCATAAGGGTGGTGTCATCTGCATATCTGAGGTTATTGATATTTCTCTCGGCAATCATGATTCCAGCTTGTGCTTCTTCCAGTCCAGCGTTGCTCATGATGTACTCTGCATAGAAGTTAAATAAACAGGGTGACAATATACAGCCTTGATGAACTTCTTTTCCTATTTCTCATTCCTCTAGTTGATGAGAATTTTGTTACGTGGGTCCTGAATATGAGTAGCAATTTTATCAATAATTGTGTTTATGTTTAGTAGGGAACTGAAGTAGGTGGTTTTCTGATGATATTGAAAGTTTCTCATGATTGAAAAAGTTGTACTGTTTTATATAAGCGTTGCTATTACTTTGGTGACGTTTGATATATCCTGTCAGTATTCTTTGTTCTTGGAGGTGATGGCACAATTTGCAGGAAGGAGCCTTGCTCTCCCTTCCTAAAAATGTTCCTGGATGCCTTCTAAGAACATGCCTGGCATAGTGCTGGGTCCTGGGGAAAGAAGACAAAACTGACAATTCTTTAGGCACCTAAAAAGTGGCCTTAGAGTCAGATACACCTGGGTTCAGTCCTGGCTTTGCCACTTAAACAAGCTGTGGACCTTGGGCAGGCGACTTCACCTCTTTGAGCCTCAGTTTCCTTATATGTCAAATGGGGATAATATTGTTACTTGTTTCACAAGGAGGTTTTGAGGATGGATTGAGATGGGTATCCCCAACACATTGCCTGGCGTAGAGTAGGCTCTCATATATGGCGGCTCTTGGTTTAACAGCTGCTTTTAGGGTTCAGGGAAAGGAGTCAGGCCTCAAGAGACCCATGCAGACTGACTCTGGGCCACCCTCAGCCACTTGCCTCTTGTTCTCTGGCTGGCAGGATGGGTAGGGTCACCTTTTCCAGAGGAGGTAGCTGTGTGTGGGGCAAGAGGCCTGGTTTCCTGTGGGTTTGTGGCTTTGCAGCATTGTCCTGTTGATGGCACCTGCGGGTTTCTGGAAGGTGGAGGAGGCAGGTGGTGGTAGATGGGATGAGGTCTCCAAGCCAGCCACCCCGGACTTGGTCTGGACTATCTTGTCCCGATCCATCCAGTCTGCCTTTTCACTGTGATATTTATTGAGTAACCCCTGGATGGATGCTTTATGCTCCTCTCTGGGTCTCTGAACCACCATTCAGAGAAGGTAGGAAGAAACAGGTGCTGCAGGAGGTTACATAAGTCTTTAACAGTCAGAGTTAGTGAACGGTGGACCCTAAGCAGGAGAGCTTTGTCTTCTCTCCACCCATGCTGCACCTTTCTGGGTGGGCTCAGCAAGGGGATTATAACAGGCTGAGGTTTGGCAGTGGGTCCTTCCAAGAGCAGATTCATGTGGACTGCACAACAAGATTTCATTTCCTGGGGGAAAAAGAATTTGAAAAGCACCTCTAATCTTTATTTATATATATATATATATATATATATATATATATTTTTTTTTTTTTTTGTCCTCTCAACACATGTGCTAGCTTTATATTTTACTGGAGTTCATACTGCACCAACTTTGTAGCCTGCCCTTCTTTTTAAGTGCAGAAATCCCTGCTGAAGATTTCCCCATCATATTGTTCCTTTGGAACAGGGACAGGAAGCAGGTGGTGGGCGTGGCCAAGGAGGCGGGGTGGTGATGGAAGCGGAAGGGGAGGAGTCAGGCTCAACTTTAAAAGTCAGTGGCAGGAAGTGATTCCTGACTGGCTGGAAGTTGGGGAGACGTGAGTCGGAGTTGAGGTGTTTGGGGTAACTTCAGTGCTTTAGTGCACATATTTGCTTTTGGAGTTGAGGAGGCTTGAAAGGGGCGGAACAGAGGAGTCTAGACAGAGGGATGACCTGCAGCATGCGAGTCACTCAGTTAGGACAGAGCCGAGTGCTTCCCAAGCCAATGAGAAAATAAGATGGTGGCTCTGATGTAGGTAGTGGCATTGGAGGAGAGCAGTGGGCTTCGCATTGACATTCAGGGAAAGGCAGCCGTTATTGTTTGACTGCTCTCTGGGTCCATCCATGGAAGGGGCTGCTTTTCTTAGCAGACCCTACAGGGGTGGCCTAAATTCTCGTAATCCATGGAGCATTCTCCGGAGACAGAATTTTCTCTGGCTCAGGTAACAGGACTTGATGTTGGTCCTACAGGCTGTAAGAAATGGAGCCAGGATTCAACCTGGGGTCTGACAGGGAAGTCCAGGGTTTTTTAGGGAGGCCCAGGTTTTCAGGGGCAGGAGCATTGGCAGTCATGGAGGACTTGCTGAAGCAGGCAGTAATGTTGCTTATACACCTTTACTTGGTTAAGCATGAGGCCAGGGTAAGGAGACCAGAGGATTGGGTTCAAATCCCGCCTCCTTGTGTATGTTTGCATTAGACACACCCTCTCTGGGCTCCATGCCCCATCAGTACAATGGGGAAGAAGGACCAGGTGGCCTTTCTCAACATCCCGTCCGAGTGTGGGGCTCACTCCTTCTCTACATAAGTGTTTGCTAAATATTTTTCTCTTGAGGAAGACTGATGTCTGACTGCCAACACAGCCTCCCTTCCTGAACTCCGTTCCTGATTGCTGGATGACAGTGGGTGTCCAGGTAGGTGTCCCTGTTCATGACAACAAGACTGTGTCCGCCATTTTGGAAGACTCTAACTCTTGTTGGCCACCCAGGCTGTCAGTGATGCTAGGAGAGTCACCCACTGGATGATATTATGGAGTAAGCCCTGGGGCCTGACAGATCTGTGTTCAGATCCCAGTCTTCCTGCATGTTCAGTGCCAGTCCTTTGACTCAGAGAACCTCCATTTCCGTATTTTTTAACAGGGAAGTGTTATCTCACCTAATCCCCTAACCTCCCCACCCCCGACCCCCACCTGCCACCCCCTACCCCTGCCCCAATCCTCTTGGTTTTCTTGAAACTGTGCTGCTTCCCATTTCTGTAGAAAAGTAGCCCTGGGGTAGGAGTGATAAGCCTGGGGTAGGAGTGATAAGGAGCTTGGTAAATGTTTGAAGAGATTTAAAATTAGATTAAAATGTAAAATACAGGGCTTCCTTGGTGGCTCAGATGGTATAGAATCTGCCTGCAGTGCTGGTGACCCAGGTTTGATTCCTGGGTCAGGAAGATACCCTGGAGAAGGGAATGGCAACGTACTCCAGTGTTCTTGCCTAGAGAATCTCATGGACAGAGGAGCCTGGTGGGCTACAGTCCATGGGGTCGGTTGGTTGCAAAGAGTTAGACACAACTGAGCAACTTTCACTTTTCTTTTCACTTTTCAAAATGTGAAATACAGCTCAATTCAAGCTTTAGAAATTCTTTGTCGTCATTCACTTGGACTATACTCCTATGGTTTTGCCTCTTGAACTATTCACATCCATAATGTCACCTCAGGCTCCTTCATCCCCTATCAGGGAGAGACACACAGCCTCAGGACGCTGTCTCTGCCCCTGGGGGCCCCCTCCAGGCAGCCCTCCGTGTTGACCCTGAGCAAGCAGTCAGAAATGCATGGGTGTTTGACCTTGTCCTGGCCATAAACCTCTCCAGTGGCTTCCTGCTGTGCTCAGGGTCAAGTACTAGCCCTTTAGGAATTTATTGTCCTCCCCCCGCCTCCTACCCCCCAACATTAGGCCTCTAATCACTCCAGGGTAGCACTGTGCCTTCTTCATCTATGTAGCTTTAGTACCTGGTATCTGACACTGAGTAGATTGTCAGGAAGTGGTAATGATGCTGTCTGTCACTGTATCTACTGAGCAGAACACATCCTCTGCTATTAGGAGTTTCACTTATAGCCCTTTGGATGCCAGTGTTCCTATTTCTTATACAGATGAAGAACCTGGGGTTCAGAGAGGATAATGGGTCTTGACAGAATTAAAAATAATCATTAAATAAATATAGAGTTAGTCTCTTAAGCTCTTTAAAGGGAGCCATGAGTCATCTATTGGGGCTTCCCAGGAGACACAGTGATAAAGAATCCACCTGCCAATACAGGAGACACAAGAGATGTGGGTTTGATTCCTGGGTTGGGAAGATCCCCTGGAGTAGGAAATGACAACCCACTGAAATATTCTTTCCTGGAAAATTCCATGGACACAGGAGCCTGGGGGGCTAGAGTTCATGGGGTCACAAGGAGTCAGACGCAACTGAGCACACACACACACATAAGGCATCTGTTACTTCAATTGGAAGGAAAAAAATCGGAAATCTTTTCCAGGTGCAGAGAGAGTCCAGGATTGGTAGGCATGCTCCAGTTGTGGGCAGGGTCCTGGTCTAAGGCAGCATCCACCTGCCTGGGCAGAGCTGAGTGGGAAATCCTGCCGATGCCCGCCATGCTGGGATGAGCTCCCAGTTGAAATCAGGCCACCAGTTCTGTTTCCTGTGCATAGTGTATCAGTGATGTAGTGATAGTGAGATGTTTGTGGGACTCTTCATCACTTAGTGCTTGTGGAATTTTAGTTACTATTATTGTTCCACTGTGAAATTTAAAGCTATACAGAAGTAAGAAAGCATTTCATAAAGAAAAAGCCACCAGCTTTCATCTTTATTCCCAGCACCTTCTGAACCACTGTTGTAGTATCTTTTCCAGCATTGTCCAGAGGCAGCATGCAGATCGAGACCTGTGTCAATGAAACACTTTGCTTCTCATGTGGGCTGAAGGGCTCTGGTTTGGAGCGTATTTCTTGGTGCCTCAGTTCTGTTACTCCTGAGCTGCTGGACTTGGGCCGGTTCCTCAACCTCTCTGGGCCTCCATGGCTTTAGCAATCAATGCTCTGGAGAAAACACCACTGCTGGTTAGGGCTGCTGCTTTCTGACATTGGTTGGGATACTGGTGAGGAGAGTCTCAGGGGATTCATGGGAAGGAGGAGGAGGGGACAGATGAGGAAGGGCTTTATCCAAGCCAAGGAGTTTGGTTTGCACCCTGAGGGCAGTGAGGCACCAGCGACAGTCTGTGAATATATTTTACTGTTTCAGATTCTCAGAAATGTAGTGGTAGACACCCAGATCAGGGACCCTGGATTAGAACTCAGCAGGGCTCAGGGTGGCCATGAATGAGGGGGCAGAGGGTGAGGAAGTGGCCAGACTCCACCCCTACAGATGGGGAAACCGAGGCCCACAGTGTCTATGTGACTTCTCCAGGTAGACTCAGCAGTTGCGAGGTGGGAGCCCAGATCCCCTGCTCTTATGCGCTGTGGCCCACCTGACCCAGGCTGCCAGCTCCCAAGGACAGAAGGACCCCACTGTCATGCCCGCGGGCATGTGGTTTGTGTTTTTCTTAGACACAGAGCCGAAGACCAAGGCTGGTATCACCTGAGGGTTCATCATCCTCGATCATGGTGCCTAGAACCCTTTCCAGCTGCCCTGTCCTACTACTTGTCAAAGATTATTCTAATGAGGCATATTATTCTGATTGTCTTTATGTTTTACTTTTCCACTTGATTATTTGGGTAAGTTTGTGGTTTGGAGTACCTCTGACAGAGACATGACCTCACCCTGCATACAACTGCTCTTTAATTAAAGTGCTGGGTCAAGAAAAAGAGTCATTTTGCTAAGTAGGACATCACTGCAACAATTGGTGACATACATTGGAGTGGGAAACGTATCAGTGGTAAAATCTCCTGGTTTTGATAATTGTGTTGTGATCTCATCATGTCTTTGATGTTAAGAGATGAAAGCCACAGCACTGAGGGTGAGCTGTTGTGGTGTCTGCAATTTATTTTCAAGTGGTTCATAAAAATAGACTTTTATAGATGTATCAATTCTATCGCTATAGATCTATAGATTGTATAGATTCTATCGATGTATAGAAACATCGATAAAGTAGCAGAGGGAAACTGTGAACTATTGGTGAGTCTAAGGAAGATGTGGAGAGTTCACTATACTATTCTTGGGACTTTTCTGCAGTTTTGAAACTTTGCAAATTGAAAAGTTTGTACTTTTCAATTTGTACTCCTAGCAGGAGAGGCTTGGTGAGGCTCGGCTCTGTTCACCATCCACCCTTGGGTCTCTGGCCTCTTCGGCATCTCCATCACCTCTAGGTGGAGAGAACTACTCACTCCACAGTTCCATTCTGATCAGCCTCCTGGGGACCAGTCTTGAATCAGAGACACAGACTTTTGACAGAATTCATTCTACCTTCTTTAGAGAAATCATTTCATTTTCAGAATCTTTCCTTTTGGGTCAACTTTCCTTAAATTTTTCATTTCTCTTCTTGCTTTACATGTTTATTGTGTTGCCTTCTAAAATTACTAAAATCCTATTTTTATTGTAACTATTCAAACCAAGAGGAGAATAAAGAAAGAACTACATTCTCTCCATGCTTGTGGGAACATATAGAAATTCACACACGCATAGTAGGGCTTGGTGTCTTTGTTTTTTTTATCCTTTGCTAATCTGGGATCCCTACCTCTCCATGAAGACATGACTTAAGGGCTCCCTTCTCCAGGAAGCCCTCCAGGCTCTGAGCACTGACCTTATTTCATTGCAGTCATCTGATTATAAGCCACCACCCCTGCCAGATCGTGGGTAATGCAGGGGCAGCAGCTGTTCCCATTTCATCGTCTGTACTCAAGCCGGGAGCCCAGGAGATGTACAGTCAGTGTTTGTGGAGTGAACAGATGGGCAGGGCCAACATCCTGGGCAAGGATGTTGCCTGAGCAGAACCTTGCAGGTAAGAGATGCCTCCTCTTTCAAACATTCCTTCTAGCCCTGAAGAAGAGAGTTCTAAGGCCCTGGGCATCTGGGATAGAAAGTCAGTTTGGGGAACATGGCCACTGCCACCCTGAGGCTCCCGTGCCCTGGCTGGCTGTCCTAACAATAATGCCCTGTGTGGGCCAAGCTGGTGGAATGGGTCATGAATGACCAAGGGTGGGGCCGGGGCTGGGTTCTCTCTTTTCCCCCAGGCCCAGTACAGGCTGGCCCGCTGGTGGTCTTGGGTGCAAGGAAGAAGTCCAGGCTAAGGCTGGAGAAGCACAGGATTTAGACATGGGACTGGCCTGGGTCTCGTTATCTTGTCCTGTCCTGGCTCCGTCCTCATTAGAGGCACTGCTTTCTGCAGCTGGGATTTATTAATCTTGTCTGCAGATTGCTCGGTTGGTGCCAAGGGACCAGGGCATAGCCAGCTGGAGGAAGTTGAAAGATCAGCAGGATGTAAAGCTGAGGGGCTGGCATCTCAGCTAGTGTGCTGGGGAGTGTAGACAGGAGCATCACTTGCTCTGGGCAGCTGTCCTGAGCTCGCCTGCCGGTTCAGGCTGAGGGGGTCACAACTCGCCTGAAGGCAGGACTGTAGATACTAGAACATTGGACTGAGATTTCAGAGGATTTTCGTTACTGGAAGAGAGTGGGCTGAGAATTCTCTAGCGGTGTGGTGTGTATCCTGGGAAGAGTGGTCAGCGTCAATTGAGGAGCCTGTGGAGAAGTGAGAAGTTCAGCTTTTCTGTTAGTTTCAGTTATTAATGATGAATATCAGTAATGCTTAACTATTAGATATCTTCATAGCTCTGTAAGAATATATACTTCAGCAACTTTGAAATTAGCATTTTCCCTATTTAATGGAAGCATAAACTGAGTAGGAAAGTGACTTTGAAAAGTCAAGTCTGTGGACTCATTCCTGATTCCATGGCCAGGCCCTGTACCCGGAGTTGACATCTGGAGATGAAAGAAGCACAGCCCTAGTCTCACCTGGTCTAGGTGGTTTCTGAGATTGGACCACCAACATGCAGGACATGTAAAGATCCCTCTTCCACCTTCCCACACCCATCACTATTTTGCATTCATTTCCTTGGCATTTGTCTCTGAACAAACGCTGAACTGAATTGGTCTAACCAAGCAGGGGTCCCCCGCCCCCAGGATCTAACACCTGGTGATCTGAGGTGGAGCTGAGGTAATAATGATAGAGATAGAGTGCACAGTACATGCAGTGTGCTCGGATCATCCCAGGCCATCCCCCTGCAGGTCCATGGGAAAATTGTCTTCCATGAAACCACTCCCTGGTGCCAAAATGGTTGGGGGCCGCTGGTCTACACGACAGGAGGTTCTGTATTCTCTCTCTCTCCCAGTCTCTTGTCTGCCTGTCCACCTAGGCTAACAGTCTTTGATGACTGGGGCTGTATTGTGAATACCCAGTGGTGGGGGTCATGGTGGTGGTGCTGGGAGGGTGGTGGGGAGGGTGGTGATGGTGATGGTGTTGTGGTAAGAAGGGTGGTGGTGGTGTGGGTGATGGAGCTGGTGGTAATTATGGTGATGCTGATGATGGAGGTGGCGGTGAAAGTGACTTTGGTGCTGGCAGTGGTGATGGTATTGGTGGTGGTTTGAGGGTAGTTTTGGTGATGGGTGTTGGTGATCATGATAATTTGGTGGCGGTGGTGATGGTAGTGATGGTGGAAATGATGCTGATGGAGTGGTGGGGTGGTGGGGTACTGGGGAGAGTGGTGATGGTGATGATATTGGTGATGGTGCTGGTATTGGTGGTAGTGGTGTGAGGGTGGGTGTGGTGATGGGTATTGGTTACTGATAAGGGAAGAGACGCCTCCTCCTTCACACATTCCTTCTAGCCCTGAGGAAGAGAGTCCCAGGGCCCCGGGCATCCGGGGACAGAAAGTCACTTTGGAGAACATGGCCAAGGCCACCCTGAGGCTCCCATGCACCCTGGCTGTCCTCACATTAATGCCCTGTGTGGGACAGGCTTGTGGAATGGGTCATGAGTGACCAAGGGTGGGGCCGGGGCTGGGTCCCCTCTTTTTCCCCAGGCCCAGTACAGGCTGGCCCCCTGGGGGTCTTTGGGGTGAGGAAGAAGCCCAGGCCAGGGCTGGAGCAGCACAGGATTTACACGTGATGGTGGTGATGGTGGTGGTGAGAGAGGCGGTGGTGTTGCACGTGATGGTAATATTGTCTTGGTGGTGGAGACGATGGTGATGGTGATGGTATTGATGATGGTTGTGAGGATGGTGGTGGTGTGGGTGATATAGTAGGGCTGGTGGTGGGAAGTGCCGATGGTAGGGATGGTGGTGGCTGTGGTTTTGATGGTAGTGTGAAAGTGAAAGTCGCTCAGTCGTGTCTGACTCTTTGCGACCCATGGACTATATTAGATGGTCCATGAAATTCTCCTGGCCAGAATATTGAAGTGGGTAGCTGTTCCCTTCTCCAGGGGATCTTCCTGACCCAGGAATCGAACCCAGGTCTCCCATATTGCAGGCAGATTCTTCACCAGCTGAGCTACTAGAGAATCCCTGTGTGTGTAGTAAAACTTAAAACTATGGGTCCACTTGTACTCACGTAAGCACTTTAGTTGTCAGTCTACTGCCTCTTCATAACAAGTTATGAAGTTGGAATCACCGCTAGGCTCCTTAGCCAGGTGGGACACAGGGCTGCAGTCAGTGCATGCTAAAGTTGGATTCGAACCCTGATAGATTGGCTGCAGAAAAGAAAGAAAGAAAGAAAGTGAAGTCGCTCAGTTGTGTCTGACTCTTTGTGACCCCCTGGACTGTAGCCTACCAGCCTCCTCCATCCACACTAAATCAGGGTTAGCTAAGTGTGATCCTGGGACCTCCGGCATGACATCACCTGTGGAAATGCTGACTCATGGGCCCAACCCATTTGATCAGCATTACTGGGGATGGGCCAGCTAAGGGACATTCAAGGAGCTTGTCGTTCTCAAGCGCATTAAAGTTTGAGAAGCACTGCATTAAGCTGCCACCCGGGCCTGCTCTCAGTTGCTGAGTCAGTCAGCGTGTAACCCAGGCTTGCGTGTCTCTAGCCTTGTTCCTTCCAGTGGCCTGTGTGCACCAGAGCATCAGGACCGTGGCCTCCTTCCTGGTGAGATGAGAGCTAATCCAGAGCAGAAGGGAGCAGGGAAAGGGGAAGAAGGGCATATCCTGTCTTCACTGTGTGCTTGACTCACCTGGGCATCTAGTTAAAATGCAGGTTCTGAGTCAGTGGGTCGGGGGATGGGGCCTGAGACCCTGTATCTCTCATGCAATCCTGGGGATGCTGACGCTACTGGTCTGTGGACCCACTTTTGAGTTGCAAGAGATTCTCATCCTTGAACTTGCATCAGCGGCACCTGAAGGACTGGCTGAACTCACCCCCACATTTCCGATTCAGCAGATCTGGGTTGGGCCTGAAATCTTGCATTTCTAACAAGCTCCCTGGCTGTGCCAGTGCTCCAGACCTGGAGGCCACACCTGGAACAAGCAAGGCCCGAAACCAGCGGCTACAGCTTTGGCTGCACGTTAGAATCACCTGAGGACCTTAAACAACCACTGAGACCTGTACCCACTCCAGGATGCTGAGTCACTGAGATGGAGCAGGGCCTGGGCATCAGGAATTTTCAGCCAAGGTTGAGAACCGCTGCTGGAGCCAATTTTTTTTTTAACCCTAGTTGCCCGGGTAGTTGAGAATATGATACCATCTCGGCCCCTGGAGAGTTCTGATTCAGTGGCCAGGTGGAGCTGGGCACGGGTATGAATAATCAATTCTCTGGGCTTTTCCAGTGGTCAGCAGGGCTAGGAACAGTTGCCCTGGACTGAGAGCTTGTGCCTGGCCCCTTGAGGCTCCTGTGCTGCTGGCCGTAGGTCCTGAGGACCGGCCTCGTGCTCCAAGCCTCTAATTCCTGCCCTTGGCGAGGTGAAGCGCCTTGTGCTCAAAGAGACTCTGAAGAGATTCCGCTTCTGCTGCTCCCCACTGGGCTGTGTGACCTCCTGGAACTTAGTTAACCTTCCTGAGCTCTGCCTTCATCTATAAAGTGAGGGAAATAAACTATTTGCTCCAAGGAGTTGCCTGAGAAATAATGTTTATAAATGGCTTGCACTGCATCCCGACACTTAGGAGTGCCCCTCAAGATCAGTAGCTGCGTTTTATTTATTTATTATTTATACTGATAAATCAAATGGAGCGGCTCTGAAACATGAGGAGCAGGAGAATCATGGGGGAACTTGGCTTCTGTGAGATTCATTAGGCTCCAGGGCTTCTGGTGCACAGCAGTTTGAAAATCACTGATGTTAGAATAATCTGGTGGTTGTTATTAGCTAGTAGCTTAGAAGGACTCACTCAGTGGTCTTGGACTCTGCGACCCCATGGACTGTAGCCTGCCGGTCTCCTCTGTGCATGGGATTTTTCCAGGCAAGAATACTAGAGTGGGTTGCCATGTCCTTCTCCAAGGGATCTTCCTGACCCAGGGGTCAAATCCAGGTCTCCTGCATTTCAGGCAGATTCTTTACCATCTGAGCCACCAGGGAAGCCCAAGGCACCCAGATTTCTGGCCTAGGGGGCTGATGGGGTATTTCCTGGGGTGAGGAACTTGAGAGAAACACAGATGTAAGGATGGGAAGTGGGGAGCCCAGTTCTGGGCTGCGTATTATGAGATGTCTGTGGGTTAGCAGGAAGGTATGGATGGCACTTGGAGACATGCATCTGAAACACATGAGACAGTCCTGGGCTGTATTCCCACCATCTCTGAGGAAAGGCTCAGGTTCTTCAGCACTTAGAGCTTCTTGTGTTGCGCTGTGACATTGACATCTGGTCGTGTGAGTGAGATCCATTTGCAGCATCTGAAGGATACTGTGTGCCATGAACTGGCTCTGGGTCTTGCTTATGGTCTGCTTTGGCCCTCAGGCAACACTTTGACCGTTGCTCCCCCTGTGTGTTGTCAACCCCTTGCCTCACTTTCTCTGCCCTTCCCTCCTGACACCTGCTCTGAGGCTGCCTCTTGGAGGCCATAGTTAATGGTTTAATGTCTTGGGTCAGGCCTGGTTACAGCTGTCCTTGGTAGTTTGTGGGCATGGACATGGCTCCTCTCAGCCTTGAGGGTTTTGTTTAGTTCCCTTGCCTAATGGTTAAAAGTCAATTTAAAAATAAATCATATATATTCAACATTGATAATTATTAGAGAAGTACAGACCAAAACTACCATGAGGTCCCATCTCACACTGGTCAGAATGGCCATTATCAAAATGTCTACAAATAAATTATGGAGAGGGTGTGGAGAAAAGAAACCCTCCTACACTGTTGATGGGAGTATAAATTGATGCTGCCACTATGAAGAACAGTATGGAGGTTCCATAGAAAACTAAAAATAAAGTTACCATATTATCCATCAATCCCACCTTTGGGTGTATATCTGGAGAAAACCAGAATCAAAAAGATACATGCACCCCAAAGTTCTTTGCAGCCCTGTTTACAATAGGCAAGACATGGAGACAAACTGTTTGTCCCTTTACTGAATGCATAAAGATGTGGTCCATATGAACAATGGAATACTACTCACTCCCCCAAAAGAATGAAATATTGCTATAAAAAAGAATGAAGTATTGCCATTTGCAGAAACATGGAAGACTGTTAATTCTGAGTGAAGTTAGATGAAGTGAGTGAAGATTGCTCAGTCATGTCCGACTCCTTGCGACCCATGGACTATATAGTCCATGGAATTCTCCAGGTCAGAATACTGGAGTGGGAAGACTTTCCCTTCTCCATGGGATCTTCCCAATCCAGGGATTGAACCCAGGTCTCTTGCATTGCAGGTGGATTCTTTACCAGGTGAGCCACACGGGAAAGGCAGATATTATATGGTATCACTTATATGTGGAATCTAAAAAATAATATTCAATACAAATGATTTATTTACAAGACAGAAATAGACTCACAGACATAGAAAAAAAAAACAGTTACTAAAGGGGAAAGGGGGAGGGATAAATTAGTATGGGATTAATAGATACACACTATATATTCTATATATAAAATAAATAAACAGCAAGGATTTATTGTATAGCACAGAGAACTATATTCAATATGTTGTAATAACCTGTATAAGATAAGAATCTGAAGTGTATATATATATGTATGTATACGTGAATCACTTTGCTATATACCTGAAACTAACACAATATTGAAAATAAATTTTACTTCAATATAAAAAAAAAAGAAAAAATCATGTATATGTGTGTGCACACATACACACAGTTTCCCAGGGCTGCTATAACAAAATACCACAAGCTGGGAGGCTTAAAACAGGTGTTTTTTCCTCTAGTGGATGTGAAGTGCTGTCTCATTGTGGTTTTGATTTTCATTAATGACTAGTGATGTTGAGCACATTTTCATCTGTCTATTGGCTGTTGGTATATATCTTCTTTGGAAAAATACCTATTTAAATCCTTTGCCTATTTAAAAATGAGGTTGTTTGTCTCGATTGTTGAGTTGTAAGAGTTCTTTCTATATTCTGGATATAGGCCCTGTCGACTAAAAAAAGATGTACAACTTGAGAATTGCGAGTTAAGTTTTATATGGGGCAAAGTGAGGATTGCAGCCCGGGAGGCAGCATCTCAGACAGCTCTGAGAGGCTGCTCCAAAGCGGCAGTGGGGGAAAGTCAATATATAAGGTTTGGGTGAAGGGGGAGTACCATGAAGCACTCACTTTACAAAAGGTTTTTTGTTAGTCATGAGGATCTGATGTCACCATGAAGGGATATAGCGCTTCTCCAGATATGAGATGCAAGGGTTGAGATCATGAAATTTGTTCCTAAAAACATCCAATATCTAAAGACCTGTCCACCAGGTTCCCTGGAGCACAGAGTGCCTCACCCTGCTTTGAACTCCCTCAGGGGTTATTGAAGGTCAGCAGCATGGGGTTCAATCTTCTTAGAGGCAGATGGCAAATGCCTTTGTTGTTCACTCATTGGCAGCGCCCTTGATAAGTGCCAATTTGTAGTTGACAGCCTCTTATTGGATATATGGGAGGCTTCCCTGGTGGCTCAGATGGTAAAGTGTCTGTCTGCAATGCAGGAGACCCAGGTTCGATCCCTGGGTCGGGAAGATCCCCTGGAGAAGGAAATGGTAACCCACTCCAGTACTCTTGCCTGGAAAATTCCATGGATAGAGGAGCCTTGTAAGCTACAGTCCATGGGGTCACAAAGAGTCGGACACGACTGAGCGAGTTCACTATTGGGTATATGACTTGCAAATATTTTCTCCTGTGGATTTTCTTTTCATTTTCTTTGGGCCATCTGGGTTAGTTTCCTGGGGCTGCTATAACAAATGGCCACAAACTGGGTGGTGTGGTCCTAAAACAACAGAAATCTATCCTTGCCCAGTGCTGGAGGCCAGAAGTCTGAAATCAGGGTGTCAGCAGGGTCACACTCCCTGTGAGTCTCATGCCTCTTCCAAGTTTCTGGTGGCCCCAAGCATTCCTCGGCTTGTGGCCACATCACTCCAAACCTTCACCACTGTTTTCACGTGGTCTTCTTCCCTGTGTGCCTTTCTGCTGTCTGTTATAGACTCCAGTTCCAGAATGATCTCCTCTCAAGATCCTTAACTTATTATGTCTGCACATACCCCATTCCCAAATAAGGTCACATTCTGAGGTTCCCGGTGGACATGAATTTTTGAAGGACACTATTCAAACCACTGCAGTGTCCTTCAAATTTTAAAATTCTGGTCAAGTTCAGTTTATCTTTTTTTTTTTCCATTTGTGCTTTGCATATCTTATCTAAGAATTCATTGCCCAGTTCAAGGTCATGAAGATTTATTCCTGTGTTTCCTTCTAAGGGTTGTTTTCTTTTGTATATGACATGAAGTGGGTATTAGCTTCACTCCTTTGCTTGTGAATATCTAGTTGTCCCAGCACCATTAGTTAAAACGGCTGTTATTTCTATCAATTTATCTTGATATTCTTGTCAAAAATAGAAATGACCATACATGTAAAGGTGTGTATTTGAATTTTCAGCTCTGTTCTGTTTATCTCTATGTCTGTCCTCATACAAGCATCACATTGTCTTGATCACTGTGGCTTTGTGGTGAGTTTTGAAATCAGGAAATTTGTGTCCTCAATCTTTGGTTGTTGTTTGTTTTAAAGGTTATTCATGTTGAAATTTCAGGACTATCTTCTTGAAGAAGTCAGCTGGGATTTTGATAGGAATTATGTAGAATCAGTAGGTAAGTCTGGTCTTAACTATAATAAGTCTTATGATCCATGAACATAGGATGCCTCTCCATTTATTAAGGTCATCTTTAATTTCTCTCCACAGTATTTTATATTTTTCAGTCTTTTACTAAATCCATTTTATTCTTTTTAAGTTACATTTTTAATTGGAGGATAGTTTCTTTACAATACTGTGTTGGTTTCTGCCACACATCAACATGAATCAGCCGTAGGTATACATACGGTCCCCTCCCTCTTGAACCTCCCTCCCGCCTCCCACTGATACAGCCACTATGGAGAGCAGTATGGAGATTCCTTTAAAAACTAGGATTAAAACTGCCATATGATCCATTTTATTCTTTTAAATATTATTTATTTTTAGAGGTTGTCCCCAAAACAAAATTCCCCACTGGAAGAGACTCCTCCTGTTTGAGAAATGATTGTTTCCCTTCTTTGAGTGCTGTTTCTTCTGAAGATTTTCTTTTTAAGCTGAGCCTAGGAATTGAGGTCCAGACCCCAGGCGTCAGGGGGACTGCACCATAAAGTCTTAGAAACTCAGGTTGGAAGGAGTCTTAGGGACCCTGGCACCAAACTCTGCTTGGGCTGTTGAAGTTCTGAGTTGAATGGAGTCATTTTTTTCTTTATTTCTGTGTTCATCTGTCCTTCCATCCATTCCCCCTCCCGCCTCTTTAACCCCACCACCAGGGTATCCCACATGGCACTCTGCGCTGAGGGATAGAGACTGGGGTGACTTAGACCCAGTCCCTGCCCCCAGGAAGCTCATAGCCCGCAGGAAATGAGGAGGCAGCCTAGATGCCAGCCTCAAAGATGGAGAGGCAGAGGTTAGGGGTGTTGGGGACAGAGAGAAGTCTGTTTATTTTAATGGAATTGACTGGAGTAGATAAAGTTGACGGTGAGGAGCCCTGGAGGGAGGTGACACTGCAGTAGCTGGGACAAAGGAGGGAGGTTTGAGAGAAGATGGGAATGAGAAGGGGTCCAAGGCCAGAGAAGAAGCAGGTGTTGATTTGGGGAGTGCAAGCCTGAGAGTGAGTAACTGCTTCTCGGTTCAGCTTGCTCTGTCCCTTATAGAAAAATACCATTTTCTCCTCTCTCCTGAACAGTCTGTGCTGTTCATTCCTAGCTCATTTTGATTCAGTTACAAACGGAATCATCTTCCAGTTTTATCTGCGAATTGGTTATTGCTAGTATATAGGAAAGAAAGCTATTATTTTTGTCAGTTAGACTTATTCATCTACTCTGGGAGAGTCTAAAAGTCCCATTAGTATATTTAGTCCCAATTGGATGTTTAGTATATTTCATCTTCTTGGTGCCATTGTCACTTCTCTGCAGGCTAATTTCTTCTCCCTCTCTTTTTCTTGGCCCAAACCTACCTACCCCCACTCCATTTCCTGGTTCTTCTCTCCCTCCCCACTGTTGACAGCAGCCTTCCACCTTTTCTTTCTAAGAATCCTCTTTGTTCACACAGCCGCCTTCCCCTGCCCCTAAATGGAAATACTTTCTTGGCTTATCCTGGTCATTAGAGCTGTGATGCCAGTGAGTGTCTCGACTTGCGGCTTTTCCCCTGAGAAAAGGGATCACTCGATTTGTGACCAGCTTTTCACACACAGAAATCTTGCCATGGCCTCTGCTTGGCTTTATTTAACGAGTGCCTTTTTATTCCCATCTTTATGGATTATCTCCCTGTCTGATTGTTCCCTTAGGAAAGATTCTAGAAGTGAAGCTACTAAGCGAAAGCAATCCGCATTTAAAATTTTTCACAGGAGTTGCCAAATGGCACTCTAGAAGAGCTGTGCCAATTTGTACCCACCAGGAGTGAGCGGGAATAGCCATGTCCCAGGACCCTGCCAACAGTGCAGACCTGTGCCAGCGTGACAAGTGAGAATTCTCATCCCTAGTCTCGTTTTTGGATTTCAGTGAGGCTGAGCATCTTGTCGCCTGTGTACTGGCCACGTGCTTTTCTTTTTGGAGAATTGCTTCTTCATTATTTATGCTTAGTTCTCTGTTGGCACGTCGCTTAAAGCAGATTTGATTTGTAAAGCTTCGTAACCTAAAGGGGATATTAACTCCTGGTCTTTAATATGTTGCAATAATTTTTTTCCCATCTGGGCTCTGGTGTTTTCGCTCTGGGATGCTTTTCCCCACCAGAAGTTTAGCCTTAGTGCCCTCTGTGGACGCTTAAACTGTTGGCCTCCTCTAATACTTGTTTTTAGGAGATTTCTTTGTTCTGTGGTTTCTTTAAAAAAAAAAAAAAGTTGATTTACAATGTTTCCAGTGTGAAACAAAGTGATTCATACACACACACACACACACACACACACAGATCTATTCTTTCAGATTCTTTTCCATTATAGATTGTTATAAGATACTGAATATAGTTTCCTGTGCTATACAATAGGACCTTGCTGTTTATCTATTTTATACATAGTAGTGTAAATATCTGTTAATTCCTAATTTATCCTTCTCCCTTCCACCTTTCCCCACTGGTAACCATAAGTTTGTTTTCTAAGTCTGTAAGTCTGTTCCTGTTTTGTAAATAAGTTCATTTGTATTAATTTTTTAGATTCCACATGTAAGTGATGTCATATGATATTTGTCTTTCTCTGTCCACCTTACTTCACTTAGTATGGTAATCTCTAGGCCCATCCATGTTGCTGTAAATGACATTACTTCACGCTTTTTTATGGCTGAGTAGTATTCACTGTGTATACACGCATATATGCACGCGCATATATAGACATGTATATGGTGTGGTATGCATACATGGGGATGTGCATATACACATATGTATATGTATACATCTGTTTATACCACATCTTCTTCATCCATTCATCTGTTAGTGAAGCCTTGTTTTTATCTCAGTGTGTAATCCACATGAAAGTTGTTTAAGGATCTAGATAGATATCTGGTTTTATTTGTTCCCAAATAGCTTGTCCTCTGTCCCAGTCCAGTGGTAGGGCATGAGCTATTCTCTCTCTCCCCATTTATGTGGGTTAAATTCCTGTGTCTGTCCTTGGATCCGTTTTTTGAACTTTCTCTCCCATCTCACTGATCTGTCGATCAGCCTACATGGTATCCCTCAGGAAAGAGGCACAGACACCCAGCTTGAAGTTTTCAAACCAGTTTTCCTTTCCTTCAAAAAAGATAGATTTCCTGTCTGAAGACGGCAACTCTGTGGATGTGTGGGTGAAAGTCCCTCAGTCGTGTCCGACTCTTTGCGACCCCATGGACTATAGCCCTCCAGGCTCCTCTGTCCATGAAATGCTCCAGGCAAGATTACTGAAGTGAGTTGCCATTCCCTTCTCCAGGGGATCTTCCTGACCCGGGGATCAAACCCAGGTCTCCTGCACTGCAGGCAGATTCTTTACTGACTGAGCCAATCTGGAGGAGCACAGAAAACCCTGTAGGGTGATCACCCCTACACCTCCAATCCTCTGAAATGTTCTCATCCCTTCTCTCTGCCTAATCATATCTCAGCAGTGGCTCCAAAAGTAAATTTTTATTTAACTTACAAACACTGACTTGCCACCTCTTCCGCCAGACCCTTACTGGGTTAGCCACATGAATTAAGCAGGGGCTTCCGAAGCCATGGCCCCTGCTTGCTTTCTTCACCCAGCACAAAGCCTCTGTGGACCTGTGTTCACTCGCAGCACCTGTGACATTTCCTGCCTGGCAGCCGGTGGGCAGGTAGACACCACCGCTCCACTGCTGTCCCCATGCTGGAAGGTTTTTGGCCTTCAAGTGCTTCGTGTTTGAGGTTGGGGGAAGCCGGATGTCTGGAGCACTCCCTCTGTGCTACCCTTGTCTGTCCACAGTCCTGACAGCATCCCTGGGAAGTGTTCCACCCTCATCATCCTCACTTCCCAGGTTGCGGGCTGGAGACCATGAGGTGAGGGCAGAGGAACCCGGCCAGGGTCCCCCACAGAGAAAGGGGTGGAGCCAGCCTCCAACTGGGGCCCTGCCTCGTAGCGCTGTTCTCTGTTGCCTTAACCCTGGAAATGTGGCCCAAATAACTTTCCAAGCTGTAGAAGCTTAGTTAGCTCTTGTTCTTTGGGTTGAAACAAAGTGTTGTCGCTCAGTTGTGTTTGACTCTTTGCAACCCATGGACTGCAGCCCACCAGGCTCCTCTGTCCATGGGATTTTCCATGCAAGGATACTGGAGTGGTTTGCCATTTCCTTCTCCAGGGGATCTTCCTGACCCAGGGATCGAACCTGGGTCTCCTGCATTGCAGGCAGATTCTTTACCGACTGAGCTTTGTTCTTTGGGGGAATAAAATGCTCCATAGAAGAAAAACTGTGCCAACCTAGTGCTGTTGCTTTAAGTGAGGACATCCCGGGAGTGGATTCCCTCATGCAGACGCACTGTGGGAGGCTCCATGCCCGGTGCTTTCCAGAGAGACAGCTCTAACTGCACAGGGAAAGGGATAACGCAGACAGTGAGCCCCAGTCTATGCACGAGGAGGTGACGCCTCAGGGAGCTTAAGTGACATGTCCAGGGCAGCCCAGGGGGACAGTATGGCATTCTGGTTCAAGTTCCTGGCCCTTCGCTGCTCTGACAGTTTGTGCCACTGGCTCATTAAAAAGGTCTAGATAATGGTAGATTTTAGTCAAAAGAAGGCAGGTGTTACAATGGAAAGTAGGTGCTAAAGTTTCATCTCTAAGTTTGAGATGTTCTACACATTTGTATCTTTCTAAATGTCACAAATCACCTGGTATAGAAATTGCTACTCTCCAGATAACTTTCAAATGAACCTCATTTGGTTCTCAGAATGGCCCTGTGCAATGGGCCAGATTCGCATCCCCATCCCTCTTTTTGCGCATGAGGGTCACCAGCCTACGGCATCTGGCTCTCTTCTAACCGTGGGACCAGTTACAGCACGTGCAGGGCTGTAGAGCATTGGCCAAGGGGCGTCAGTCTTTCGAGTGCTGAGAAGTCACAAGAGGACCAGTAACTGTTGCACCAGACCATGTGCCAGGATGAATCTCCGGGGAGTGGTGGGGCTGGGATGAACACAAGTATGGGCCAGAACCATCCTCTGGCACATCCTGCGGCCTCCAGGTATGTAGAGAAGCCTTCCAAATGATGCTGTCAGAAGTTTCCCAGGTGAAGACAGGTGAGAGCCTGTCATTCACATCAGATCATGGGTTGGAACCTCAGCAGCAAAGGGTTGGATGACCGGGACTAATGGGGCCTCCTGCAGCTGAAAGCTCAGGACAGATGGCATTGGGTTGATTTTTGCAAATCTTAAGAGAGGGAATGCACAGCAATCTGTTAGCTGTATTGGCATATGACTTGAATTTTTTTTGAAATCAGAATGATGTACTCAGTTCCTGTATTTGAATAAATCTAAGATGACACCAGTTGAGAGGTGTTTTATTGTTTTTTTGTACCACTAAGGAAAGGGAAGAACAATGCTGCCAGCTAAACCGCTACGGGGCTAGGTTGTAAGACACATTCCGTGTCTAGAGTGAGAGAGCATGCAGCTCGGAAGCAAGGCACACAGCAGTGTTCATGTGTTCACATGCTTGTGGATCGTGTCGGAGGGCTGACTTTGTGCTGGGTACAGCAAGGTGAAATTACGTGCACAGGCCCTGCTTCTCTGAGGCACACAGACTGGTCAGATACTTAGATCTGCCAACAGCTCATGGCAGAATTGTTTATTGATTGATGGGTTCATTCAGTCACCAAAGATTTCGTGAGCATCTGCTGTGTGCCAGACACTGTTCTAGCCATCGGAGACCCTGAGGTGAACAAAACTGCTCACGGAGCTGACCCTTTCCATGGCAGTGGATATTCATCTCCAGCAGTGGTTCTCAAATGTTACCATGCAGAAAAGCCTGCACACAAAGATTCTGATTGCCAGGCCCCACTTCCAGACATGGTCTGTCACGAGGTCCAGGGTGTGTGTGCACTCAGTTGTGTCTGGCTCTGTGTGACCCCATGGACTGTAGCCTGCCAGGCTTCTTGTATCCAGGGGATTTTCCAGGCAAGAATCTGCTGGAGGAGGTTGCCATTTCCTTCTCCAGGGGATCTTCCCCGACCCAGAGATCGAACTCAACATCTCTTGTGTCTCCTGAATTGGCAGGCGGGTTCTTTACCACTAAGCCACCCGGGGGGCCCTCAGGTCCAGGAGAGACCCAGGAATTGCATTTTCAGAGGCACCCTGGGAGATCCAGGAACAGGAGGACTTCAAATCGAAATGTGAGAAATAGAGTTTACAGCTCTATTAGCACATTAAGGACATCATAGCAGCCCACCGCGTAAATGCTCCACAGTAGTTCAGGGTATTTGCTAATATTTGGATGTTTGGCAGATACTTTGTTTTTGGTTTTCCTCTGGTGAACAAAACATCCGTGAATGTCCTTGCAGCTAAATCCCCCGTAGTTTCTTTCGGGTACATTGGGTACTTTGGCTGACTTTCTAAGGGTGAGGTATGGATCCGCTGTAGTTCTCCCAGCCACCATATCTGGCTCTGGCCTGACTGTCTGGCTTCCTGTCCCACTTGTTAGCTGGACACTTCTGAGCAGCTTCCTGAATCTTCCCCTGATTTTCTCATCCCTAAAACAGGGCAATAATAGTAGCTACATTTTAGGGCTATTGTAAGGAGTCAGTGTAGGTACTTAAAGCAGGGCTGATAAGTGGAAAGGCTGTGTTATGTGCACGTGAGCTATGGTGGTGGTGGTGGTACCACGTTGGAGTGAGGGAGGGGTCCTGCTTTCTCTGCCCCTGTCTGTGCACAGCAGTGACTCTGAAAGGGAGCTCTGGATACCAGCAGCCAAGCAGCTACGATTTGATGCTAGAGACTCACTTTGTCATCATGGATCCAACTTCATTCTGTCTCCCACATTGTCACCAGAAATTTCCTACCACTTTGGTCTGGATGTGTTTTTCTGCTCACGGCTCCTCCCTGACTTCCCACCCTGTGTGAGAATGAACTGTAAATTCCTTGCACACTGGACAAGGATGGAAGGCCCTTTAGAACTTGCCCCCAGCCCCAAAGAGCACCCCCACCCTACCCCGTCCCATATACTCTGTGCTGTTCTGTGGAGGGAGAGACTCTCTGAGGAGAGACTTCCTGTGGGAGGTGATGGTTGAACTTGGCCATTATTCCTGGGCCTTTGAGGAATGAATAGGAGTTTTCCAGGTGGAGAAAGGAAGAAGGGCTATCCTGACTGCTGAACCAGCACATGCAAAGGTGTAGCTGAATGTTTGGGGTGATGTCAGTAGATCATTGCGTCCTGGTGTGGGGTGTTGGGATGGGGCTGGGTAGTCAGTATATTGAGAAGGTTGCAGCTGTGAGCTGGATCGGAAGGCGCTCCAGTTGCTGGGTTGCAGAGTTGGGGCATGGTTCCTACACGCAGTGGACCCGCCATGCCAGGGCTCTTGAAATCATGCTGTTTCCCTGCCTACCTTTTCATTAGTGCCTTTTTCTGAGCTGTGATTCACCTCTGCATTCATCTTCTGTTTCTAGTATTTAAAGGGCTGTAAACATCTGACAAACTCCTTGCTCAGTTGCTAAGGACACAGAAGGCTTCCCTTCAATTATTTAGCTCGTCGCGAAACTGGGGCTTTGGAAGGCGACCAGTCTCTCTTTGCGCTCTTTGTGGTAAATCCCTTCTGGGAATGCAGATGCGACATCTTGGAGGGCTTTTCTAGCAAAAGGTTTTGCCGTGAAAGCGACTGAGTTATTAAAATAACTTCGTGGGCTAAAAACATGCAAGCAGAGGGTGGAGACTTAGGAGCAGCTTCCCCGAACTCAGCCTTGGCGCTTTCACTGATCTGCTTCTCTTCCTCACCCACCTGGTTTCCTGCCTGGCTCTGCATCTGCCCCGCTCGCTCTCTGGGGTGGCCATCTCTCTGAATGCAGCGTTTATCAGCTCTGAGGAATGCCAGCTGCTGCCTCCCACCGGGGGTGGTGGATGTCGGTCACGTCGGTCAGAGATGGAAAAGAGATAGGCCGTGGATTGTCCCTCGTGTTGAGCAGCCAGTGTTTAGCAAGCACTTGCTGTGACTTGTCTCTCTGGTGGCTCAGAGGTTAAAGCGTCTGCCTGCAATGCAGGAGACCTGGGTTCAATCCCTGGGTTGGGAAGATCCCCTGGAGAAGGAAATGGCAACCCACTCCAGTACTCTTGCCTGGAGAATCCCATGGACGGAGGAGCCTGGTGGGCTACAGTCCATGGGGTTGCAAAGAGTTGGACATGACTGAGCGACTTCACTGTCCCTGTCCACTGTCCTGCTGTGACTTAGCATGCATGCACGCATGCTGTGGAGCTAGTGGTAAAGAATCTACCTGCCAATGCAGGAGACGCAAGAGACTCGGGTTTGATCCTGGGTTGGAAAGATCCCCCGGAGAAGGAAATGGCAACCCACTCGACTATTTTTGCCTGGGAAATTCCATGGACAGAGGAGACTGGTGGCCCCCAGTCCATGGAGTGGCAAAGAGTCGAACATGACTGAACAACTGAGCATGCATGCACGCATGCATTCTGTATACAGGACACGAGGCCAGACTCGGTGACAAGAGATGGAATCCAGACTTTCAGAGCTAAAGAGGCCTCGGGAGGGAGTGGTCATCTCATTTGAGTATTTCTCCGTGGGACACACATGGCTCCGTAGGTATGAGAGAAGATTTTAGGTAGCACTATTTTTTTTTTTTAAGATTTTTTTTTGGTTGGACCATTTTTAAAGTCTTTATTGACTTTGTTACAGTATTGCTTCTGCTGCATGTTTTGGCCAAGAGACAGGTAGGATCTTAGCTCCCCAACCAGGGATCGAACCTGCAGCCCCTGTATTGGAAGGTGAAGTCTTAACCACCTGGCTGCCAGGGGAGTCCTGGCATTTTATTTTAGTAGGAATTATTTTTGTGTGTATAAGAGAAAATATGCCTAGCCCATCAAGCTTGTGATTTTGTGGATATTATTGCTTAGAATCAAGCTGAAACAGTGTTATGTTTTTAAAACGTCAGTCATTTTAAAGAAAAATATTAAGCAGTTAAAGGGAAGTTGCAAAGGGGCATGAGGGAATTTTGGCAGAGGTTCCTCCAAATATTCTGTATCTCAATTGCAAATGCCCTCTGAGTTATCCACTTAAAGCTGAGTTTTAAAAAGTAGTACATGTTGTATGTGTTTTATGCAGCAGCTGCAACTGGACGACTTGAAACAATGTCCAGCCCAAATGTGCATTTTTCAAAGGATGAAATTGAGGCCCAGAGAGAGGCGATTCATGGCCCAAGGTCACACAGCACTTTGAAGGAAGTGTAAGTTGCTCAGTTGTGTCTGACTCTTTGTGGCTGCATGGACTGTAGCTCACCAGGCTCCTCTGTCTGTGGAATTCTCCAGGCAAGAATACCAGACTGGGTTGCCATGCCCTTCTCCAGGGGATCTTCCCAATCTAGGGACTGAACCCAGGTCTCCCTGCATTGCAGGCAGATTCTTTACTGTCTGAGCCACCAGAGGCCTATGAGGGAAGAATGGTTATCAAAACCCAGGGCTGATGGTGGTCAGCTCAGAGGCGCCCTTTCTCACCCCAGATCCACCCTGCCTCCAAGGCCTGTGTAACAGGAAGCTGGAGTGCAGCAAGGTCCGGAGTGGAGGCTGCCCTGGTGGGGGAACCTCAGTGCTGGGGACGTGGAGCAGGTGTCTGGGCCAGGTGCACAACTTTCTGGGTGGGGCTCGTGTTTGAGACCTGGTGGCTGCATTTGCCTGCTTATTTGTCAAGGAGGGCGGGAGTGGTGGATGTGCCTGGGTGTGGCTGGTTACAGCAAAACAGATGGTCCTCAGATGAGCAGGTCGGTGGCGTGGGTTATTAGAGTTGCTTAGGAATAACCACTTCTTGAAGAAGATTCTGAAGACATCCCCATGGCAAGAGTGAAGGTCAAAGAACCAGAGTTTAGATTAACTTGGGAGTTAAAACGTCACGTAAACACTGTCAGGTCTCAGATGTTATGACTCTCTTGTTGACCTCCTGCGTTTTGAGGTCTGACCCAGCTCCTCTGGGGCCTGGTCTTATCTTTTCATTCATGGCACACAGAGCAGCTGTGAGATTCCTCAGCAGGTTAGAGGGAGGGTGGGTCCGGGGGAGGGAGGGCACTGAGAACAGAGGCTCCAGGCTCAGGTAATGCAGCTTTCACCAAGGAGGATGAAAGTCAGGCTCGGATAAGTTGTGTGTGTGTGCTTAGTCACTCAGTTGTGTCTGACTCTGTGTGACCCCATGGACTGTAACCCGCCAGGCTCCTCTGTCCCTGGGATTCTCCAGGCAAGAATACTGGAGTGGGTTGCCATTTCTTCCTCTAGGAGATCTTCCTGACCTGGGGATCGAACCCACGGCTCTCGTGTCTCTTGCATTGCAAGCAGATTCTTTACCCTCAGCCATCAGGCTTGGGATAGTTCATCAGAGCAGCTGTGGGGTGTCATGGCCAGAATTCGAAGAAATTTGGCTTTTTTTTGCTGCCCTTTAGGGCACTGTCTGTTGGTTATGTGGTTCTATTCCAGGTAGAATGATTGGTCTCGTTCTTCCTTCCTCCTTCTCTCCCTTCCTCTCTAAAGTGGTTCACGGTCTATCAGCCAGAGTGGTGAGGACTATAATGGGTACCGTGTCATCACAGTCATGTCAGCTCATGTTTGTGAGGGTGTGTCAGGCGCCCAGCGCCGTGTGAAACTTTTACTTATATTATTCCATTTACTTCTCACAACAACAGTGAGAGCTGGGTATGGTTATTTAAGACCCCATCTTCCAGGTGTGCGTCCCCTTGAGCTCGCCAAAGGACCACCTGCTTGAGGTGGCTATGTGTGTCTTTTGTCTGGAGACACGACTGCCCCGCTGAAACAGAGGAACACGAGACTGGGGTGTAGACAAACAGGAACCTGTCACTGTTCCCTAACCGTTGCAGTCTAGGGAGCTGGTTTTAGAGACCGGCATTTTCAAAGGTGCTTTGCAACGATTTGCTTCTTATCAGCAGCATCAGGGCCGTTTTCTGGGGCCCAGATGGAGCCTGTCGGGTTTCAGGGAGGAAGCCAGGCAGACGCTGATCCAGGCGCTGCCGGCTCCCTGGGTTATTCATCACCAGAGAGAGGCTGTTTCGGGGAACGCTGCTCAGAAGCCAGGAGTAGAAGCATGTGTCTATTCCTTGACGCGGAAACCACTCAATTCGGCAAGCGGGGCCATGTCCCTGCTGCATCAGGTGCTGGGCAGGGCCCTAGAGATGCGGAGGTGGGTGAGCGCACACGCTGCCCTTGAGGTTCAGGGCGCGACAGTCAAGGTTTAGGTGGACAGAACCCTGATGGGTGGATGCGGCTTCCCAGCCTGTGATCTTGGGCGGGTTGCTTCATTTCTCTGGGTCACAGTTTCCCCTTCTCTGAAATGGGGGGTGGGGTGGGGAGAATGAGAGCATCTCTTTCAAAGAATTATGGTGATCACTGAGCACGTAGCAGGGGCCTGCTCTTGGGAGCTGCTCCTCTCTCTCTCTCTCCAGAATGTTCTGCACTGTAGAAGCAGGGTGGGGGACCCTCGCCATCTCACTCACCTTTTAAACTCCAGAGCTTGGCTTACAGCAAACTTTGTGGTGTGTTTATTGAAAGAATGAATGTGATTATGGCCTTGGAGAGTTTGGCATTTAGGCGAGTGGAGACCTGGGAAGACGGGGTGTGTTCGGGACAAGCAGGGTTCTGAATGGAGGGGGCAGAGGTGCAGGGGTTGGGAGACCCGAGGCCTGGGCAGGGGGTAAGGAGAGTGGCCTGGCTGGAGAACAGGCTTCTGTAGGGAGAGCTGGGAGTGGAGTGGGAGAGATCAGCTGGACTGCACTGCAGCTCTTGACCACCAGCTGGATACTCTCTGAGGTTCTGAGTTGGTCTTTTGAGCCTGAGGAAGAGATGTTTGGGCTTCCCAGCTGACTCAGTGGTAAAGAATCCACCTGTCAATGTAGGAGATGCAGGTCAGAGTCTCGGGCCTGGAAGATCTCCTGGGGAAGAGACAGGCTTCCCACTCCAGTATTCTTGCCTAGAGAATTCCATGGACAGAGAAGCCTGGCAGGTTACAGCTCATGGGGTCACAAAGAGTTGGACACGACTGAGCGACTAACACACACGCAGACAAGAGATGTTTGGACTCCCCAGGTGGCTCAGCGGTAAAGAATCCACCTGTCAATGTGGGAGATGTGGGTTCCATTCCTAGGTCGGAAAGATCCCCTGGAGGGCAAATGGCAACCCACTCCAGTATTCTTGCCTAGGAAATCCCATGGATAGAGGAGCCTGGCGGGCAGCAGTCCATGGGGTCAGACATGATTTAGTGACTGAACAGCAACAACAAGAGATGTGTATCGTCATCTTCTCCAGGCCTGGTGGCAAATGGAGGCCTGCTCTGTGCTGGTTGGGAGCTGAGAGGCACAGCCCCGCCCGTTCCCCGAGTTTACAGTCTGGTCAGGAGAAAAAGACCCCACAGGTAGAACGAGAACTTGATATCATTTGGACTTCGTGAGCAGATACATAAATATTGAATTTTAAGTTAGGTGATTTTTTTTTTTTTTTACCATATTGTTTTAATTTGGAGGAGAGATGAAATGAACTTTCCTTCCATCCTGAGCACAAACAGTGCTTCGCAGTCAATTCTGGTTTCAGATCCTGGACTCAGCATTTCTTACCTGGGTGGCCTTGGGCCATGTCACAATTTCACGGAAACGCTCTTCTCCCGTCTGTAAAGTGTGAGAGTCATTCTGTGAACAGAAGACTTGAGGGTCAAGTGGTATGGCCCCACAGAGCTGGGCCTGAACGTGCCCGTTCACTGCTGGTCCCTCCCTTCTGGGAAGAAAAGCTGCAAATACACCATGTGTTGTGGAGAGGATGGGATTATAAATTAATTTTGTTTTCTTTTCTGAACCCTTCAATTTTTTTTCTTCAATTAGCATGATTTTGCTTTTATAATTAAGAATATGACTTACAAAGAAAAGCCCCAACAAGCAATCTGCTCAGTTGGGTCTTTGCCTCTGCAGACTGGCCCTGTGCCCAGTGGTGGCAGGTGTGGGACTCAGGAGGCCCCGTGCCCATGGTGCCGCTCCAAAGCTTTGAAATTTCCCAGGCAGCCAGAGAAAGGAAGACACTTGGTTGGACCCTCATACCTTTGCAAACCTTCCCTAGTGGCTCACTGGTAAAGAATTTGCCTGCAGTGCAGGAGACTGGGTTTCAAACCCTGAGGAGGAAATGGCAATCCATTCCAGTATTCTTGCCTGGAAAATCCCGCGGATGGAGGAGCTTGGGGGCTGCAGTCCATGGGGTTGCAAAGAGTTGGGCACGACTGAGTGAATGATCATGCAGGCATCTTTGCAGAACCATGTGTTCACATGCCTTTCCTGCAGTCCAGGAGCTGAAGCTTGAAAACCCTCATTTACTTAGGAAGAAACAAATGCAAAGGGGCACCAGTCTTCTGCTCCAGAAACATCTGCTGGGCGTGAGCCAGCGCTGGGGACAGTAAGTCAGTCGGCTGCATGGAGTATCTCATCAGGAAACACACCGGCCACACCATGGCCATCACATCATCGCACTCCACTCCAGCCTGCATTCAGCTTGGAATATGCCATAGAGTTCAGTTAGCATGTACGTGTTACCCAACCTACAGCAGTTCCAGAAAGCTGTTCTGCAATGGAAACCCTGCCTGACCTTTCTTGCTGTCACTCACTGTTCTCTGAGCTCCTCCTCTGCCCACATGGACTGTGGTCAGTCCTGGAGCACAGAGCTGACCTGACCAGGCCCTAGCACCTAAGGAGTGGATGTTCAGAGGAGGTCAGCTCTGCGAGGGCAGGGATTTCTGTCTGTTTCATGGTCTCAGTGCTGAGAACCTTGTCCTTCAGAGTAGAGACTCAATAATCCTTTGTTGACCAGATGAATAATTACGTGGGAACAAGCAGTAGATGATGCTAGCCCAGCATGGCCATAGTGGCCCTGTCAGAAGGAAGCACAGGACCTGTGGGTGCCCTGAAGCAGATTATAGAAGCTTCTAGGGGAGGAGACTTGTGAGTTCAGGAGAAGATAGTGTCCAGACTGAGACAGGACCCCTGGTCAGAGGGAGGCACGGAGGCAGAAGCCCCGCCTGATGGGACCTAGGAGCTATGGAGTGAACTGCATGGAAAGGTGGGCATTTGGAGAGCTGACCATGTGGCATCAGAGGAAGTGGAGCAGGGGGTAGAGTCTTGACCGTTGGGGTTAGGCTGAACCCCAAACGTGGAGGACCTTGTGAAGCCATCTAGGCAGAGGGATGACGTGATGGGAACCTGGAGGACAGTTGGGGCCCCCGGAGCCTGGGGAACAGACTGGACCCTCATCCAGAGACCTCATTCCACAGCTGTCAGTTCACCATGGTGTTGCCCAAACATCCTTTCACGTTTCTGTGACTGGCTCAAATATGTTCTCTGTGGACAGCCAGTCCGTGTTTCTTTGTGACTTACTGATGTGTACTTTAACTCTAAATTAGGCCCCTTCAGTGAATGAGTTTTAAGAGTTGATCCTTGCAGAACCCCTACACCATTATTTAAGTAAAGTGTCATTTTCTCACATCACTTCTAGCTTATGTTGGGAAGATCTCAGACCAGGGTTCAAATCCTGCTCCTGTGATGTGCTGGCTGTGTGACCTGGGTTGGGGGGTGGGGGCATTGCTGACCTTTCTGCGGTTCAGTGTCCTGAGCTGTGAGATACAGGAGGTGGCAGGTGAGGTGACAGTTATAAGGGATAATGCGTGGAGCATGTCCACCATAAGCCCCGCTCATCAGAGATGATACATCTGATCCTATGGAGCCAGTGTTGTCTGTATTGATCAGACTTTTCTAATTAAGGTTGGCTTCAGGGAAGAGGTTACCCAGTAATTGAAGGTCATTTCCTTCACATGTGCTGGATGGCCATGTGCACAGAGGGCAACGGGGTCTAGTGGGCAGGGCCAGGCTTTGGCATGAGTCAGTCCCATGTTTGAATCCCTGTGCTGCCACGTATGAGCCGTGTGATGTCTCTGGGCCTGAGTTTCTAGTTTCTTAGCCTAGGAACTGGGCATACTGATAATTTCCATTACATGAGTGTCGGGGCAGAGATGAGAAGTCCAAAGCTGAGAACCGGATGGAAGTCTTCTGATTCCAGGTCTTGCAGCCTCCACCTTCTTTACCTGGACTGGGTTTTTGAGATTACAGTTGTGTGTCTTTTGCTGCTGCTACTGCTGCTAAGTCGCTTCAGTCGTGTCCGACTCTGTACGACCCCAAAGACGGCAGCCCACCAGGCACCCCCATCCCTGGGATTCTCCAGGCAAGAACACTGGAGTGGGTTGCCATTTCCTTCTCCAATGCATGAAAGTGAAAAGTGAAAGTGAAGTCGCTCAGTCGTGTCCGACTCTTAGTGACCCCATGGACTGCAGCCTAGCAGGCTCCTCCGTCCGTGGGGTTTTCCAGGCAAGAGGACTGGAGTGGGGTGCCATTGCCTTCTCTGTGTGTGTCTTTTAGATGCTCCATTTACACTAATGCTTAAAAGCCAAGAATGACTGCTTATAACAGTCAGTGCACAGATTTGTTAGTTAAGTTTTTACAGGTTACAAGGTGCCAAATGTGTGCCTAAGTTGAGCTTGTCCAGCCTCCCTCCCTACATGAATTCTAGGTGTTGCATCTGGGAGGAAGCATACTTGCTGCCCTGGGTCAGCCTGTGTCTTTCAGGTGGGGTCAAGTGGGGCTTCCCTTGTGGCTCAGCTGGTAAAGAATCCACCTGCAATGTAGGAGATCTGGGTTCGATCCCTGGGTTGGGAAGATCCCCTGGAGAAGGGAAAGGCTACCCACTCCAGTATCCTGGACTGGAGAATTGTGTGGACTGTATAGTCTATGGGATCGCAAAGAGTTGGACACGAATAAGTGACTTTCACTTTCACTTTTTCACTTTCAAGTGCGAGAAGACCCTGAAGAAGCCTCCACTTCTGTGGATGTTCAGAGCAGAGCCTCAACCCTGGCACCCAAGCTGCATGTTGGAATCTCCTTAAAGCTTAGAAAAATGCCCATGTCTGTGCCCTACCCATTCAGTCAGTCAGTCAGTCAGTTCAGTCGCTCAGTTTTGTCCAACTCTTTGCGACCCCATGGACTGCAGCAAGCCAGGCTTCCCTGTCCATCACCAACTCCCCGAGCTTGTTCAAACTCATGTCCATTGCGTCAGTGATGCCATCCAACCATCTCATCCTCTGATGTCCCCTTCTCCTCCTGCCTTCAGTCTTTCCCAGCATCAAGGTCTTTTCCAAGATCAGTTCAATCAGATTCTTTCCGGTGGGGCCCAGGGATGGGTATTTTTGAGTCCTGGGAGGTTCTGATGTGCCAGGGGCTCTGTGTGGGAAACACTGGGGCATGAGGGCTGTGGGAGTCCAGCACAGGGACAAGACATGAGCTTCAGAGTCAAACTGCCTGGTGCCTCCTCTCCCCAGCTATGTGACTTTGGGCAGGTCCCTTCACCTCTCTGACCCTCAAGTTCCTCATCAGTCAAATGAGGAAAACACCATTTGCAGGGGTGTGAGAGTGGAAGGAGATTCTGCATGGGAAGAGCCTGGCTTAGTGCCTGGGATGGAGCAGGCACTCGTGCTATCGTGGCTGCTTTTACGATTAATTGTTAACAATCGTGCCAGTCCAGTGGGATGCACAGATACACCTGTGTCTTCTGGACAGTAACTGTTTTCTTAATTGTGTTTTCTCATGGTTCATGGCTAATGTGTAGAAATGCAATTAATTGTTGGATACTAATCCTGTATCCTTCCACCTTGCTGAGCTTGTGTGTTAGTTCTAAGAGTTTTGTGGGGAGGTTTTTGTAGATTCCTTAGGACTTTCTGTACAGAAGTTCATGTTATTTGCAAGTAGGGGTAGTTTTATTTTTTCTTTTCCAATATGGATGCCTTTTATTTCTTTCTTCTGGCCTTACTGCCCTGGATAAATCTCTAGTGCAGTGTTAATAGAAGAGATGAGAATAGACATCCTTGACTTGTCCTTGAACTTAGAGGCAAAGCTTTTAGTCTTTCACTATTGAGTGTAATTTAGACTGTGGGTTTGGGGTATGGTGGATGCTTTTTATTTGGTTGAGGAAGTTCCCTTCTGTTCCCGGCTTGTTGAGTGTTTTAATCATGACAGGGTGATAGATTGTGCCACATGCCTTTTATGCATTGAGATGGTCATGAGGATTTTGTCCTTTATTCTATTAATATAGTTATTAAATGGATTCATTTGGATGTTACACCAACTTTGCTTTCTTAGGATTAATCTCACTTAGTCATGGTATATGGTTCTTATATGTTGCTGGGTTTATTTTTCTAATATTTTGTTGAAAAATTTTGCATCTATATTTATAGGGGATATTAGTTTGTTGTAATGTTTTCTTGTGGGGCTTCCCTGGTGGCTCAGACGGTAATTTGCTCACAATGTAGGAGACCCACGTCTGATCCCTGGGTCAGGAAGATCCCCTGGAGGAGGGAATGGCTTGTTTTCTTGTAATGTTTTTGCCTGGTTTTGGTATCAGGGTAATGCTGTCCTCATATAATGAATTGGGAACTGTTCATTCCGCTTCTACTTTTTGGAAGAGTTTAGTATTGGAGCCGGAAATGGCAACCTACTCCACTGTTCTTGCCTGGAAACTCCCATGGACAGAGGAGGCAGGCGGCTACAGTCCATCAGGTCACAAAGAGTCGTGCATGACTGAGCATGCACGCAAAGTATTGATTCTTCTTTAGTGTTGGGTAGAATTCACCCATGAAGCCATCTAGGCCTGGGCTTGCTTTGTATCTAGGTGTAAAGTATGTTTAATATATAATAGTTTTCATCTTTATCATGGCATTACGGTTTTCCCTGAATTGGGAAGGAATGGCTAACATGGCTAGGGCGTCTTTGTTGTTGTTTTTAGTCGCTCAGTCGCATCGGCCTCTTTGCGACCCCGTGGACTGTAGCCTGCCAGACTTCTCTGTCCAGAGCTTTAAAGGATACGTTTACATCAGACTTTGACCCTTTAGCACTTTCCTGATAGCTCAGATGATAAAGAATCTGCCTGTAATGCAAGAGACCTGTGTTTGATTTCTGGGTCGGAAAGATCGCCTGGAGAAGGGAATGGCAATCCACTGCAGTATTCTTGCCTGGAGAATCTCATGGCAGGCTACAGTCCATGGGGTCACAAAGAGTTGGACGCAGCTGAGTGGACTGAGCATGCATGCATGCTTTATAAAAATGCATAGGCAGAAATGGTGGATTTTTTGCCCCATTCAGACCTTTGCTGGCATCATGATAAAGCTCCTTCCTCTCGAGCCTGTCTACCCACGCCAGCCTCTGAGCCTGGGTCAGCATCTCGCCTGTAATCTAATGGGTGTGTGAAGTAATGCTGTAGTCCCGTGTTCCAGATGAGGAGACTGCATGGAAGGGAAGGTACTGGCCCAGATCCATGAGTCAGTAAGTAGACAGGGAGCAGGCTAGCCTGGCCCCACATCCGCAGGCTTTCTGTTATCCTCTTATGACTGTAAAGAGTCACTGTGAGAGTATTCTTTTTCTTTTCCATTTTAATAAAAAATAATAAACAATGCTTGCTGTTCCAGAGCAGCAAGCGTTAGAATATTCTGGAGGGCATGTTAAAACTCACATTGCTGGGTCCACCCCCACTTTCTGATTCAGTAGGTCTGAGTTGGGGTCGAAGGCTTTTTATTCCTAACAAGTTTGCAGTTGATGCTGCTACTGGTCCAAGGACCATGCTTTGAGAACTACTTTTCTAGGGGAGGCATCCTAAGTTAATATTAAAAAAAAATTATCCTTCAGCCATAGGTGAAACTGTAAGAGGCTAAGTGGGACCTGGGGTGGATACAGCAGGCCTGCCTCTTGTCTTTGTTTTAGAGTGAGGGGGCTGCCCCCTTAGGGCCTCTGTTCACTCTCATCAGCCTGAGTTCATAGAGGGCCCCAGAAGGAGTCTGTGGCAGTTGAGCCTCGAGCCTTGGTGATGGCAAAAGGAGGTCTCCCGCTTCCAGATCCAAATTCAGATGGGAGGCCACAAAGCCCCTAAGTCTGTTCAGAAAGCTTTCAGAACATATCCAAAGGCAAATAGAAACAGAATAATAAAGACTTAACATTGTCTGCAAACTCCACCAGGTGTCAGGGTGCGGTACAAAGTGCCTTACATGTGTTGATTCATCTAATCCTTTCAGGTGAGAGCTGTCACCATCTGTACAAGTGAGCCACTAAGGCTCAGAGAGGTTAAATAACTTGCCCACAGTCACCCAGCCAGACACGGCCAGAGTGTGTGCTGAACCTGAGTCTCCCTGAGCCCCTAGAAGTCATCAGGGTAGTTTTTCTCTTCATGTTGATAGTGTGGTCTCAGACAGGAGGCCACACGTGTACGTGTGTGTGTGCACACACACACACACGCAGTGCTGGACCGAGGGAACCAGGATCCCAGGTTGACCTCTGTCACTTCCCACTGTGTCGTTTAACTTCTCCATCCTCAGTGTCCTCAGTGGACAGCGAGGTTGAGTTATTATCTCCAGGGTCACTCCCACGGTATCATTTGTCACTTCATAGAAACTTTGCACTGGGAGTATTTAGAAAAATGTGTCTCTTGGTGGTTTAGTCATAGGTTAATCTCAGCCCCTGTAGATTAATGCTGACTGTGGCCCATGCCCTGTGCTAGGAGCTTTCCATTGTCATCTCCTGGAACCCTCGCGTCAGAGTCCAGAAGCTGTGAACTTGACCTCTACTCCAGCTGCCTTCTAAGTCTGAGGGCAATGACTCTGGATATATTTTAAGAATTTAAGATTGGAATGCAGATAGCAACATTTTGCTATGTTAGTTTAAGAAATACCAATAATATGAAATAAAATCAAAGTATACAACTTTTTAGTATCACCAAGTCTACCTGGAACTTTTATTGTGTGACAGATCAGTGCAGTGCTCTGTCTGAATTTGCAAAAAAAATGTCACACCGAAAGCTCTAGACTCAGAAAAAGCAGAATCTGAGAAACCTCCTGAGAAATCTGTATGCAGGTCAAAAAGCAACAGTTAGAACTGGACATGGAACAACATACTGGTTCCAAATCGGGAAAGGAGTACATCAAGGCTGTATATTGTCACCCTGCTTATTTAGCTTATATGCAGAGTATATCATATGGCATGCCGGGCTGGGTGAAGCACAAGCTGGAATCAAGATTGCCGGGAGAAATATCAATAACTTCAGATACGCAAATGACGTCACTCTTATGGCAGAAAGGGAAGAAAATCTAAAGAGCTTCTTGATGAAAGTGAAAGAGGATAGTGAAAAAGTTGGCTTAAAACTCAGTATTCAGAAAAGTAAGATCATGGCATCCAGTCCCATCACTTCATGGCAAGTAGATGGGGAAACAATGGAAACAGTGAGAGCTTTTATTTTGGGAGGCTCCAAAATCACTGCAGATGGTGACTGCAGCCAGGAAATTAAAAGACACTTGCTTCGGCTCAGAGGTTAAAGCGTCTACTTGCAATGCTGGAGACCCGGGTTCAGTCCCTGGGTTGGGAAGATCCCCTGGAGAAGGAAATGGCAACCCACTCCAGTTTTCTTGCCTGGAGAATCCCATGGACAGAGGAGCCTGGTGGACTACAGTCCATGGGGTCGCAAAGAGTCGGACATGACTGAGTGACTTCACTTTTCTTGGAAGAAAAGCTATGACCAACCTAGACAGTATATTAAAAAGTAGAGACTTTACTTTGCCAACAAAGGTCTATCTAATCAAAGCTATGATTTTTCCAGTAGTCATGTATGGATGTGAGAGTTGGACTCTAAAGAAAGCTGAGCGCTGAAGAATTGATGCTTTTGAACTGTGGTGTTGAAGAAGACTCTTGAGAGTCCCTTGGATGACAAGGAGATCCAACCAGTCCATCCTAAAGGAAATCAGTCCTGAATATTCATCAGAAGGACTGATGCTGAAGCTGAAACTCCAATACTTTGGCCACATGATGTGAAGAACTGACTCCTTGGAAAAGACCCTGATTCTGGGAATAATTGAAGGCAGGAGGAGAAGGGGACAGCAGAGGATGAGGTGGTTGGATGACATCACCTGTTCAATGGACATGAGTTTGAGCAAACTCTAGGAGTTGGTGATGGACAGGGAAGGCTGGTGTGCTGCAGTCCATGGGGTTGCAAAGAGTCAGACACGACTGAGCAATTAAACTGAACCATTATGAAAACATAGGACTCCCATGTTGGGCTGGCTAACGTTGCTTGTGCAGGTCTAAATGGGTTCAAGCCCCCTGGAAAGTTTGCAAGATTTGGCTACAGAACCCACTCCTGGGATGGGAATAATTCTAAATATTCACGAAGTGCCTGCAAAGGGAGGTTCAGTGCAGCTCCTCTCAACAAAGAAGCATCAGCAATAACTCGGTGTCCAAAAATCAGAATGGATACACTCTATGGTGTTGCCACTTTTCAGACTCTCACACAAATGCTTACTTTATGATGTAAAGTGGTGAAAACAAGATAGAAAATGATCAGAGGACACAAGTTTGAAAAATAAGTGAATAGTGAAGTCTACATCTAGAAAAACAAGACAGACTGGGAGGAAGAAATCAAAATGCTACCAGTGCTTAGGGTGGATTTTGGGGATAAAGAGAAATTTCTTTTCTTCTTTCTCTGTGTTTTCCTACATCCCTTAAGTGGAGTAGTGTGCTCAGTCACTCAGTCATGTCTGACTCTCTGCGACTCCGTGGACCATATTCTGCCAAGCTCCTGTCCATGGGATTTTCAAGGCAAGAATACTCGAGTGGGTTGCCCTTTCCTCCTCTAGGGAATCTTCCCAACCCAGGGATCAAACCCATGTCTCCTGTGTCTCCTGCATTAGCAGGTGAATTCTTTACCACTGCACCACCTGGGCATGCTTTTTTAAGTGGAGTAGACGGACTTTTAAAGTGAAGGGAAAAGGTGACCAGCACCTTTTCAAAGCCTAAACTACTCTAGACACCTCGAGGGGTGGGTGTTCCCTCTCAGAGCCTGGAGCGGTTTCCGATCAGGCAGGCCTCTCAGTGGTTGCCAAGGTCACCTAGAGCTATGATGGTCAGTAGCAGTCCTCAACATCCATGTCCTGGGGGACTTTCCATTCGGCGCACAAATAGCTCCCAGCAAGTTAAGAGGAAGGAGATGCCTGAACAGCGGGACGGGCGGAGCAGGGGGTTGAGGGGGGTGGGGGGGGGGTGGGACGGGACTTGCAGGCCAGGCTCTGACCTTGTGGAGGGGTCATGAGGAACGACCAGTCTATGTACAGTTGGGAAGGATTTAGTGTATATACCACGTTTGACCTGGGAGCTGTTTCTCATTCTAAGTGGTGTGATTAGGATGGTCGAGACTGAGGCTGAGAGAGTCGATTCCTTCGCAGGTTGATAAGAAGTCCAGGGGTCCCCAAGGAGAGAGGGGTCTGGCGTTCTCGAGGAGGAGATAGGGGTCTGGAATTCTCAAGGAGGAGGAAAGGAAAACCTTTTTTTTCCCCTCTACATTCCTTAGTCTCAGTCACATAAAACTGTTTTTATCTTTAAGCCTGGAACTGATGATTACACAACAAACAACTCAGTTTAAACTCTACTAAGGATTATATTAGTAATCCTTATAATATATGAAATTATAGTAGTTAAATTGCCAACATCTGTTGGATCATCGAAAAAGCAAGAGAGTTCCAGAAAAACATCTATTTCTGCTTTATTGACTATGCCAAAGCCTTTGACTGTGTGGATCACAATAAACTGTGGAAAATTCGGGAAGAGATGGGAATACCAGACCACCTGACCTGCCTCTTGAGAAACCTATATACAGGTCAGGAAGCAACACTTAGAACTGGACATGGAACAACAGACTGGTTCCAAATAGGAAAAGGAGTACATCAAGGCTGTATATTGTCACCCTGCTTATGTAACTTATATGCAGAATACATCATGAGAAACACTGGGCTTGAAAGAAGCACAAGCCGGAATCAAGGTTGCTGCGAGAAATATCAATCACCTCAGATATGCAGATGACACCACCCTTATGGCAGAAAGTGAAGAGGAACTCAAAAGCCTCTTGATGAAGGTGAAAGAGGAGAGTGAAAAAGTTGGCTTAAAGCTCAACATTCAGAAAACGAAGATCATGGCATCTGGTCCCATCACTTCATGGGAAATAGATGGGGAAACAGTGGAAACAGTATCAGACTTTATTTTTGGGGCTCCAAAATCACTGCAGATGGTGATTGCAGCCATGAAATTAAAAGACGCTTATTCCTTGGAAGGAAAGTTATGACCAACCTAGATAGCATATTGAAAAACAGAGACATTACTTTGCCAACAAAGGTCCGTCTAGTCAAGGCTATGGTTTTTCTTGTGGTCATGTATGGATGTGAAAGTTGGACTGTGAAGAAAGCTGAGCACTGAAGAATTGATGCTTTTGAACTGTGGTGTTGGAGAAGACTCTTGAGAGTCCCTTGGACTGCAAGGAGATGCAACCAGTCCATTCTGAAGGAGATCAGTCCTGAATATTCTTTGGAAGGACTGATGCTGAAGCTGAAACTCCAATACTTTGGCCACCTCATGCGAAGAGTTGACTCATTGGAAAAGACTCTGATGCTGGGAGGGATTGGGGGCAGGAGGAGAAGGGGACGACAGAGGATGAGATGGCTGGATGGCATCACTGACTCGATGGACATGGGTTTGGGTGGACTCTGGGAGTTGGTGATGGACAGGGAGGCCAGGCGTTCTGCAGTTCATGGAGTCACTAAGAGTCGGACACGACTGAGCAACTGAACTGAACTGAACTGAATCCTGTTATCTTAAAATGTAGATTATGGGAGTGGGTCTAGTAAGATCTTTACAACCTCCAGACATTCTTTTGATTCATTGTAATAACTAATTAAAAAGTATGTAACTCCCTTGCTAACACTAGTGAGGCAGGCAGGGCACTCTTCCTAGCCCCTTCTGATGTCTATGTCAGAAGCTTTCTCTTTTATACTTTAATAAAACTTTACTACACAAAAGCTCTGAGCAGTCAAGCCTTGTCTCTGGCCCTGGATTGAATTCTTCTCCTCCGGAGGCCAAGAATCCCAGCATCTTTCGTTCAACATCAACCTTTCGAGGCGGAGAGGCACCCTCCATTCAGGAATGTTTACCTTGCTGTGAGTCCTGGGCTCCGTGCACACGATGTGCTGGGATTATGGCTCCACACCTCCGGCTCCATCATGGCTCAGCTCTGGGCTCTTGGGAAAGCACTTCACCCTTTCGAACCCTCAGTTTCTGATTCTGTGAAGGGTGAGGAAGAAGGACACTGTTTTGGAGTGTCTGCTACAGCACAGGCGCTGAAGTGCTTCTCACTGGTGCCCCTCCTAAAGTGTTTTCAGTTGACATTAATTATCTTGATTGCAGCTCTTATTTAATTACGTCTTTCTCGGTGCCCAAAGGATACCTTCCATCAGATCTGAGAAATGCCATTCTATCAAGTTGTCTGAGCATTTTTTTTTTTTTTAAAGGAGGAGGTATGGCTGGTCATTGCAAACTCCTTTTAAGTTAACTACTTAATTTTATTTTTGGCTGCACTGGGTCTTCCTTGCTGTACGTGGGCTTTCTCTAGTTGCGGTGCACGGGCTTCTCATTGCAGAGCCGGGGCTTTAGGTGCAAGGGCTTAAGTAGTTGTGGCACAGAGGCTTACTTCCCCTGCCGCAAGTGGGATCTTACCAGACCAAGGGTTGAACCCACGTCCCCTACGTTGGCAAGCAGATTTCCAACCCCTGGACTACCAGGGAAGTACACGTCTGAGCATTTTTTTTTTTCTTTTAAAGAATTGTTTTATTGAAGGATAACTGTTTTACAGAATTTTGTTGTTTTCTGTCAGACCTCAACATGAATCAGCCATAGGTATACATATTTTTTAACCCCCTTTTTATATATAAGCATTGCATGTTCATGTGGAAAATTTGGAGGAGATAGACAAAGAGATTAAAAGTCACTGATTTCCCCACAAAGTGACTGTCAAGTCCGTTCTTACTGAAGCAGAAGGGCTCATCTCTGACCCAGGAGAGGAGTCTGAGAAAGACCAATCTGTACCCATGGAACATCCTTAAATTGACCCGGGGAGGCTGGATGTCTGTCAGGCCCCATGCTGATGCAGCAGGCCCTCGGTACACGCTCCAGCGACAGCCCTCGGTACAGCCTTTCGGGCAGGGTGGGCGCTGCAGCCCCACAGCTGAGCCGTCCACTCCGTGGGGGAGGCGTGTGTGGAAGGCTGTCTGTCTCTCAACAAGCCCCTCCCCCACAAAGAAAGGAGAGGAACAGCAGGGGACAACCTCAAAGTCCAGCTGAAGAAGCATTGTTCACCGTTATCCTAACGCCGGTCTTTTCTCCCTGTGTGTACAAAGTGGTTCCCTTAAACACCGGGACAGTAGTTATGTGCAGATGCCATTACTTGGTAAATAGTCTGCGTTAGTTTCCTGCTGGCTGAGGGCCCGCACCCTGGGCGGCTGAGATGACACAAGCTTGCTGTCTCCCAGGTCTGGAGGCTGCAGTCTGCTCCCTCTGAGGCTGTGAGCAAGGATCTGTTGCAGGCCTCTCCCCAGCCCCTGGGGCTTTGCTGGCCCTTCTCGGGGTTCCTAGGCTTATAGCTCCACCCTGCCGATCCCTGCCTTCATCTTCACACGGGTCCTTCCTGCGTGCCTGTCTTTGCAAATGTCGCACCAGTCATATTGGATTAGGGCCCACCCCGATGACGTCACTTTAACCTGATTACTTTGTTAAAGACCTTTTTTCCCCAATAAGGTCACATTCTGAGATGCTGGGGGGTTAAGACTTCAACATCCAGATTTTTACAGGAGGGTGAGGAGTTTAACCTGTAACATACATCAAGAACATTTCTCAGTATCATGAAATGTTCTGACATTGTGGTTTTCAAATGTTTTTGTACTTAGAGTGGAACCCTTTTAACAATGAAGTGTTGAAGTCCCTGTGACACCCTTAAACTCATGTTAAAGTTGGGGAGGGAGAGAGGTACCCAGGTTTCGGAGGAGTCCAGAGGTGAGTGGGGCTGGCCTCTACTGTAGTGTGTGTGTGTGTGTGTGTGTATCTGCATGTGTGTGTATGTGCGGGTGTGTGTCAGAGTATTAATTATTAATATTAACTGATGAAACGGTTAATAGTTAATAATTAATTGTCCCCACTGTTCCCAGAGGGGTGGGGAAATAAGTGATTTAAAATTTTATCTTTGTCCTCACATTTTTCACAGTGAACATGTAATGCTTATTAACTATTTATACTCATTAATATTAATCACAATAAAAAATTAAATTTTGACTCAATTAACAAGTTAATGCAGCTCATGCCGTACTCACAACAACCCAGCCCCCTGAGGTGGGTGTTGTTACTTTCCTCATTTTCCTGGGTGGAGAAACTGAAGCTCAGAGAGGGCAGGTAACCTGCTCAGAGACACACAGCTAATGAGGACTATAGCTCGCTCAGTCTGATGCCAGAGCCAGCCCTTGGGAACCCTCCACTCCCCTGCCATCCTGAGGTTCTAGAAAGAGATGTTGCATTGGTGGAGTGTGGGTGAGGTAGAGTGAGGCAGAGTCTATTCGTAGGGAGCATGAACGAAGTATTGGATTTCTACTGTGTCATTTAACACTGCTCTGTGTCTCCCTCTTTCATTTTAACTCAGCTTTCTGGGGCACCCCCATTTCCATCTGTGTTCAGTTGCAACTCTGTCGGGCTGCTCTAAATAGGGGTGTGGAACAGGGCAGCGGGCGCTGATGGCATGGTGGAAGGTGAAGGAGCTTTCTGGGTGTGATCAGGACCTGCTGCCCTGTGGGCTCCAATCAGATGACCACAGTGGAGGGGAAGCAGACCTGATTTGTTTGGTTTTTTTCCTGGGCTGGTCATTTCTTGGAAATCTAGATTCTTTACCTTAGTTTGGCTATTAACTAGTTTTAAACACCATCAAAAGGAAGAAAAACAAGCAAGAAAGGGGTAAAAGGTGGAGTGGTGATGGCAGGGGCCATTTCTGGCTGTGTGAGCATGAGCAGAGGCTGAGCCCCTCTGGACCTGAGCTGTCTCGTGTACAAAGTATTCCACACGAGCCTCCCTCTCAGGCTCGTGAGGCTTGATGAGGTGACTCTGTGCCCACACTTAGCACATTCTCCTCGGTCCCTAATTGGCACTTCCCTCATTCCCAGAAGAGAGATTATCACTGAGGTGCTGAAATAGGATATTTCAAAAGTGCTTAAATATTCTCATGATTATTTGGGTGTCATGTCTAAAACACTGCTGAGTTTTCCAGATTTGCTGGCATATTGAATGCAGCACTTTCACAGCATCATCTTTTAGGATTTGAAATAGCTCAACTGGAATTCCATCACCTCCACTAGCTTTGTTTATAGTGATGCTTCCTAAGGCCTGCTTGACTTCACATTCCAGGATGAGTGATCACACCATCATTGTTATCTGGGTCATAAAGATCTTTTTTGTATAGTTCTTCTGTATATTCTTGCCACCTCTTCTTAATATCTTCTGCTTCTGTTAGGTCCATACCATTGATGTCCTTTATCATGCTCATCTTTGCATGAAATGTTCCTTTGGTATCTCTAATATTGTTGAAGAGATCTCTAGTCTTTCCCATTTTATTGTTTTCCTCTATTTCTTTGCACTGATCACTAAGGATGCTTTTTTATCTCTCATTGCTATTCTTGGGAACTCAGCATTCAAATGGGTATATCTTTCCTTTTCTTCTTTGCCTTTCACTTCTCTTCTTTTCTCAGCTATTTGTAAGGCCTCCTCAGGCAACCATTTTGCCTTTTTTCATTTCTTTTTCTTGGGGATGGTCTTGATCCCTGCCTTCTGTACAGTGTCACAAACCTCCATCCATAGTTCTTCAGGCATTCTTGTCTATCAGATCTAATCCCTTGAATCTATTTCTCACTTCCACATATAATTGTAAGGGATTTGACTTAGGTCATACCTGAATGGTCTGGTGGTTTTCCCTACTTTCTTCAATTTAAGTCTGAATTTGGCAATAAGGGGTTCATGATCTAAGCCACAGTCAGCTCCTGGTCTTGTTTTTGCTGACCTCTCCATCTTTGGGTGCAAAGAATATAATCAGTCTCATTTTGGTGGTGACAATCTGGTGATGTCCATGTGTAGAGTCTTCTCTTGTGTTGTTGGAAGGGGGTGTTTGCTGTGAGCAGTGCGTTCTCTTGGCAAAACTCTGTTAGCCTTAGACCTGCTTTGTTTTGTACTCAAAGGCCAAATTTGCCTGTTACTCCAGGTAGTTCTTGACCTCCTACTTTTGCATTCCAGTCCCCTATAATGAAGAGGATATGTTTTTTGGTTGTAGGTTCTAGAAGGTCTTGTAGGTCTTCATCGAACCATTCAACTTCAGCTTCTTCAGCATTAGTGGTCGGGGCATAGACTTGGATTACTGTGATATTGAATGGTTTTCCTTAGAAACAAACAAATCATTCTGTCGTTTTTGAGACTGCACCCAAGTACTGCATTTTGAACTCTTTTGTTGACTATGATGGCTACTCCATTTCTTCTAAGGGATTCTTGCCCACAGTAGTAGATATAATGGTCATCTGAGTTAAATTCACCCATTCTGTTTATTTGGGTGTAAACAGACTTAAGTATGGATTCACAGGTGCCTGCTGGAAGCCAGAACACTTCCATAAGTGCTGAAGGAGTGGTCCATTCACTATGCGATTCTCCCCCTCCCATTATTTCTTGATCCTCAAGACACCAGTCTCTATCAAGGTGTTAGGTGATGATTTGAAAACATTTGTAAGCATTTTTGTGGGAGCCAGCAGTTCTACTGGGTAGTGCTTTGGGGAGGAACTTGGCTGTCAAATGTTTGGATTTAAATCCAGGCAGGCTATGGGTCTCAGATCTCTCCTTCCGTGTAAAATGGGGCCATAAATGACTTCCCAGAGGGTTTGTGAAGGTTTTAATGCAGTGAATATTAGGGGCACTAGAGTGTTTCACTCTGCATAGTGCTTTGTTCATGATGGCGTTTTTATTAAGGATGGGCCAGGCTGCGTCTGGGAAGTGCCCATCCCTGAAGTGGGGTGGGTCAGCTCTGGCGACCTCCCACAGCTGGGGGATGGGGAGGAGTGGTTCCCAAGGAGGCTGAGCCACCCTGCCCGAGCCCCCAGACTCCAAACAGGTGGACCTGCATCTTTCACCTCCCTCTGCCTAGGTCCTGCTGTCCAACCAGGGCCAGCTCAAGACGTTGCCTCCATCATCCAGCCCCCAGCTGGAAGCCACGTCTCTTGCCCCTGGGTCTCCCCAGAGGGTTATCCCTCATTATCATTTTCTGTTTGGGGCTGCGATCATTTATGGACACATCACCTCTTCCCTGCTGGACTTGAAGTTCTGGTAGGAGTGGGGATAAGATTTATCTTTCTATCCCTGGGCCGTATGCGGTGTGACTGAAGGAGGGCCCTGCAGTGTCATCTGTGTGCACATACAGTCTCCTCTTTCACAGGCACTCGCCAGCTGCTCCAAGGCAAACGCCAAGGTCTCGCTGCCACAGAGTGCCTAGTCTGATGGCGAAGACGGTGCCAACTCAGTGCAGTCAGGGCTGTGAGGAAGAGAAGCCCAGGGGACTGTGGATGTGAAGAGGAAGCCCCCTACCCTTTGGAGGGCGGGTAGGAAGTGGCATCCATGGAAGGTCCCTGGGGGAGTTGATGCCCCCGCTGAATTTTGAAGATGGACAGGTGGGAAGGAGGGGTTGGGCATTTCAGGAGGAGAGTATCAGCGAGGTTTATGAGGCCGTGCTGCAGTAACAAAAGAACCCTGAAAGGTCAGTTCTAGGTCACCCGTGCGCTGGGGCAGGTCCACTGGAGCTCTCTTCCAACAGTGATTCAGGGATCCAGCCCTCCCCATCTGCTCAGGCCACAAGCTCTACACTTGACTTGTGAGGTCTGTGCAGCAGGAAGAGAGAGAAGAGGAAACACATGGGCTTTTACGTGCCTTTGCACAGATGGGAGAGAGGTCATTGCTGCTCACACATCATTGACTAGGCAGTCACGTGATCCTCACATGTTGCAGGGGAATCTGTGAAATGGAGGGAAGTGAATGGGGATTTGCTGAGCATGCAGGAATCCCACTTCCAGACGTGCTGGGGCCTCAGAGAATGTGGTTCCAGCCCCAGAGCTTTAAGCTCCGCAAGAAACTTGATAAAACTAACCCCCTCCCCCACCCATATTGAGTATTTATATCATGGTTGCAAAAGAGATTCATGGACAGAACAAGAGTTCAGAAGGTAAAGGGAATCTGATTACCAAATACAAGGATTAATTTGTTGGTAGACTTTCAATACATTTTTTAAGGAGTTGGGTGTAACATTGGCCCCCTCTCTCTCTTGCTCTCCCTCTCTCCCTCTCAAAACATAAATAAGCTTTTTCATATGGAAACAAAATCTTTGTATTTATGAGTTTCCTAAGCCTTACATAAGACGACAGATGGTTGCATGGCATCACCGACTCAATGGACATGAGTTTGAGCAAGCTCCGGGAGTTGGTGATGGACAGGGAAGCCTGGTGTGCTGCTGTCCGTGGGGTCACAAAGAGTCAGACATGACTGAGTGACTGAACTGAACTGAAGCCTTACAAAGAAACTGTGAGCAGGGTTACAATCCCATTTATGGTGGGAGATGCTGGGGGTGAAATTTTCTCATAAAATATTCAGGAGCACACGCTGAGATTCCTAAATAGGTAACTTCACGATTCTAATTGGCATGGGCTTTGTCTTTGTGATTTAATTTAGACCATCATTATGATTGCTGGTATTCTTTTGGGTCACGTTATTTTATAATGTGCTTCTTGAGTATCATTTTTATAATACGATTTTAATCCTATTGAATGCATTACAAAGATCTTTAATTCAAAAGGGGTGAGTTGTACCTTTTTGGTTGTAGCTTGGAGATTGTGGCAACATTGAGAGATTAACACTAGGTGTCAATTTGAGCTTTCATTTCCTTTAGTTGACAATGAATGCGTAGAAGTTGGCTTTTCGCATGCGAGCCCTACAAGGTCAGTGTTTCCTTGTAGATAGCCCATAGTTGGGTCTTGTATTTTGAGCCCTTCTAACAGTTTCTGTCTTTTAATTGATGTACTTAGACCATTGATTATTTTTTATTGAGGTATAATTGGCATGTGACATTATAATAGCTTTAGGTGGGCAACAAATGATACAGTATTTATATATATTGTAAACTGATCACCACAGTAAATCTAGTCTTCATCTGTCACCAGGCAAATTTACAAAAATTACTGTTTTTGTGATGAGAACTTTAAGATCCATTCTATTAGCAACTTTAAAGTATGCAACGCAATATTATTAACTATGCTGTCCATGGTCACCTTGCTGTATGTTATGCCCCTTAGACCGCTGATGTTTGGAGTGATTATTGATATGGTTGGATTAATGTCTATCATATTTGTTATTGTTCTCTATTTTTGTCCCTGTTTGTTTCTGTTTTTGTCTTCCTCTCTCTGCTTTCTGCAGTTTTAATTGAGCATTGTATATGTTTCCATTTTTTTCCCTTTCCTTTGTTAGTATGTCAATTGTACCTCTTTAAAAAAAATTATTTTTTAGTGGTCACACTCGAGTTTGCAGTACACCAACCCAAGTCTACTTTCAAATGGCACCATACTGCTTCATGTGTAGTATGAGTACCTTATAATAAAGTTTTTTTATTTAGTTCTTATCCTTGCTCTGCTATGTACTTTTTTCCCTCTGGATTCTTTCAAGGTTTTTCTTTATCTTTGATTTTCTACAGCTTCACTATGATATACCTAGGTGTAGGTTTTGGGTCATTTATTCTGTTTGGTGTTCTCTGAACTTCCTACATTTGTGATTGGAATCAGTAAGTTTCAGAAATTCTCAGACATTATTGCTTCAAATACTTCTTCTGCTCCTTCTTCTCTCTTCCCCCATTATACATATGCTGTACCTTTTGCAATTATACCACAGTTATAGGGTATTCTATTCTGTTTATTTTAGTGTTTTTAAAAATTTGCATTCAGTTTGGGAAGTTTGTATTGATGTAGCTTCAAACTCACTGGCTCCTGGGCCATGACCTGTCTACTGAGGAGCCCATCACAGGCATTCTTCATCTCTGTTACAGCGTTTTTGATCTCCAGGGTTTTGCGTGCTTCTTTAGAATTTCCATCTCTGCTGACATTAGCCATCTAGTCTTGCATGTTGTCTATTTTTTCCATTAGTGCCTTTAGCATATTGATTAGAATCATTTTAAAGCCTCAGTCTGACAATTCTAACATCACTGCCATATATCAGTCTGGTTCTGATGTTCATTCTGTCTTTTCAAACTGTTTATTTATTTATTTTTTTATTTTGCCTTTTAGTATGCCTTGTCGTTTTGTTGTTGTTGTTGAAAGCTGGACAGGAAGTATTTGGTAAAAGGAATCTGAACTGGTTCCCACAAAGTTCTCTGTTCCTGGGTTACAGTTTTGGTAAGTTGTTTTTCTTTGTGTTTACCTATCTGCAGCCATTTGCCCTATGATCTCAGTTCTCTGATGGATAAAAGAAAAGTGACTGATTTTCCATTTGTTCAGCATTTTTATTATATGAATGAGAGTGATGACTCCCAAGTTTCTTACACACCAGACCAGAAACTGGAAGTTTGATTCCGTTGTTTCTGTGTTCTTCCTTCCTTCCTTCCCTTCCCCCCTCATACTTTTATTTTCCACCTTTCCTCCCTTCCTTTCTCCTACGGAGGTCCCCTCCACACACATACTTTTCCTTCGGCAAGACTTTGCCAAAGTGGCCACGGGGCAAACAACTGCAGTGTTACCTTACTATTCAGTTTCTCTGGTACTTGGGGGAGGTGGCACCCACGAGTCTAGATGTGCCCTCTGTGGGTCCCTGAGCATGAGTCTTGCTGTTCCAGAGTCTCCCAAATTCAGAAAGGCTGAACTTGCCTGAACTTGGCTGCACTTTACTTCTTTGGGACATATTAAGATGGACATGTTAGAACCAGATGACGGAGGCTGTCCGAAGATTCCCAGGCCCTCCTATCCTTGTCGAAGCTGGTGTCCTTTGCTGTGAAGGCTGCAACCATTCCCATGACCCTGACTTTTAAGGTGATCATGCTGACTCTGTGACCGGGGTGACAGTGACAAGTGACAGTGGCAGGTGATGCTGCCACCAAAAGGGAGGGGCGTTCCGACCTCCTGTCATTTTTCTAGGGATTGAAGAGTGGTGGTCCTTGGAGAAGTTTCCCTCTAACCGTCTTTCGACTGTTTTAAGGTACAAAGGACAGGTCTCCTCCTATTCTGCATATGGAGATATGGAAGGCGTCAGGGGGTCTGACAGGAGGGAGCTTTGGGCTGGAGAGGCCTTCAGCATCCCAAGGGCAGGGAGGGGAGGACAGATACTCAGTATCATGGTCCCATGCCCAGCACAGTGCCTGAATGTAGGAGGCAAGCTGAGAGCTTGTGCTGAGCAAATGAGGGACTGATGTGTTCAACCTGCCAAGCCACTCTCAGCACCCAACATGGTTACCCAAGGGCAAGACCAAGGTCCTTGATGCTGTGAGCTTGTGATTTTGCTTGGAACCATATCTGAGTATGGGAGGGGGGTGTGGATTCAGCTGGCAAGTGAGCCAAACCCGCTATCCCGGGCACTCGCATCTCTGTCCACACAGAAGTCAGTTCTTACGTAGTGCTGCTTGGCTTCACGGTTGGGGATTATTTTTACCAAGCACTCAGGAATCCTGCATCCCTTGAAGGGTATGTCCTGCCTTAAATTTGTACCTGTGAAGCCACGCCTGGGCTGGATGTGAAAGGAACGTATGTAATGCTTTCACAGTTCAGCACACGTCCAGAAGGGGTCCTGATGTCACCAAACACCTCTCTGGGCAGGCACGTTGCTTGGTACTGGAGAGTCAAGCAAATAAGATGGTTTCACAGGAGTTGAGAATCCAGCCGGGCAAGCAGACGCAGAGGAGACCTAAGGAGACGCAGCTATTGGGCCCGATGGCAGGAACCTCGCAAGGCATCCCTCACTATGTGCAGACTTTCCTCTGAGGCAGTGGGACCACAGCAGGTTGACATGATGTTGTTATAATTAATGTTGTTGTTTTGATTATTTTCTGGGTAGAGGGGCAAAGTTCTGTTTAGTTCAGTCACTCAGTCGTGTCCAAGTCTTTGCGACCCCATGGACTGCAGCATGCTAGGGTTCCCTGTCCATCACCAACTCCCAGAGCCTGCTCAAACTCATGTTCATCAAGTCAGTGATACCATCCAACCATCTCACCCTCTGTCGTTCCCTTCTCCTCCTGCCTTCAATCTTTCCCAACATCAGAATCTTTTCCAAGGATTCAGTTCTTTGGCATCAGGTGGCCAAAGTATTGGAGTTTCAGCTTCAACATCAGTCCTTCCAATGAACATTCAGGACTGACTTTAGGATGGACTGGTTGGATCTCCTTGCAGTCCAAGGGCCTCTCAAGAGAGATCCACAAGATGGGGTAATTATAGCACCTGCAGGATAATCATTGGGAGACTTCGATGGGTTTGTCCTGTGAAAGGCTGACCATAGCGCCAGATGAGGGGTGTGGGTTGAGGATTGTCTTTCCCATCAGTAAGCACTCGCTCTTCTTATGCCTCATCACCTGGAGGACAGGACGATGTGGGATGTGTGATGGGCATCTTCAGCGTCTAAAGAGCCTTCTGTGTGTCCAGGGGAGTGGGCTCTTTTGGGGTGGCTTGCGGGTGCTGGAGGCGCTCACAGCAGAAGATGGCCCTTTTGGTTTGTGTGTTTGTAGCTTGAAAAATTAAGTGATTTCTAAAGTAAGATTGTCCTGGGGAGCAGACGACCCCATGGGGGCCTTCCTGTCCCTGGAAGGACTTTGGAGAGAAGCTGGAAGGCCATGTGTGGGGGCTCCTACAGAGGAATGACAGGCCCCAGGCTCCCCGCCCACGGGCCTGGCCTTTGTTTACCTTATTTGTTCATAAAGATGCTAATCCTCTTCGTGAGGGCTCCACTCTCCTGACCTAATTATTTCCCAAAGGTCCCCTTCCTAATATACCATCACATCAGACATTAGGATTTCGACCTATGAACACTGGAGACACACAAGCATTCACTCATTAGCTTGTGTGTGTGTGCTCACTCCTCTGTGGTGTACGTGTGTGACGTATACATTGCACGTGTGTTTCAGGACAGTGTGTGCATTGTGGTATATATGTGGTATGTGTGTGTGTATGCAGTGTGCGTGTTTCCTTGCATGAATGTGTGGCTTGTGTGTTGGGTGTGTGTTTCAGGACAATGTGTGCATTGTGAGCTGGGTGTGTGTGTGTGCGTGATATATGTAGAACATCAACAGAATCCACCCCTGCCTGTCGCTAGAGGGATCCTCAGAGGTTCCTTGGATGCAAAAGGTATAACCTGGACTAGCAAAGGAGGTCAGCCTGATGCAGGCCCCGTGGTGGGAGGGTTCACAGCTGGGAGACTTGGTAGCAAGGGCCGAGAGTCCCAGCTCGGGGGGAGTGGGTGGCCCTGGGTGTAGGGAGAGTCTTGGTGGGGTGGAATCTTGGCTCTGGTGGCCCCTGGAATGAGGGGGTCCTAGGTGAAGGGTCAGCAAGCCTGGGAGTGGGGCGCCCAGCTGCTGTGATGAATGACAGCACTGGTGCCCCCAGCGGTGGGGGCTGTGGAAGCTGAGGGCACCTCAGTGCGCCCGTGGTGACCACGTGGGTGGTACCCACTCCACAGCCTCTGAAGCACCCGGCAAACTCTGCTGACCTCCTGGTGGGGTCGGAGGAGTAATAAGTTCTCCTCTCCCCACCAGGCCCCTACTCCCAGTGACTCTGACCTGTCTGGGCCTCAGCTTCTTCATCTGTAGAATGGGTCTGTTCTCTTGTGGTGATCCCCAACCCCGCTGGCCTCCTAGTCCAGGTGGTGACTGAGAGTCATCCTGATGAGGCTTGGGCTGCAAGGACACTCTCACCTTCCCTGCGGGGCCAAAGAGGGAGGAGGCCTGGCCCAGGCCGAGTCCTGGGACAATTAGGAGGTGGCCAGGGGTGGCTCTGCCAGGCAGGGGGAGACGTGTGCTGAGGACTGGAGGGGACGGCAGGCGTGGCCCACGGTGGCTTCCGCTGGCTCAGGCTGCGTGGAGGGCTGCCCTCTGTGCCCGTGGGCCCTGTCCCCTGCAGGTGGTCAGCAGGGAGTGGCGGGGGAGGGTCACCCCACTGCCCCTGGGTGAGGGGGGCCGCGTGCAGGCCAGGAGACAGGGGAAGCCACGGTCAGGCAGGAAGAGGTGAGGGCTGGCCAGAGCCATCGCAAGAGGGTACACCTCTGAGAACGGGGGAGAACAAGGCTTGGTGGTCGGACACTTGAGGGTCAGGAGCCCTGGGGGCCAAGGTGAAGGCTGAGCGCCACCCAGAGGGTGTAGAACAGGCCCAGGCGGCCAGGCGCTCCCGGATTGCTGGGGCCGGTGGCTGTTCTGCCATCACTTCTGAGGCCCGCCAGCTCCAGGGTCCTGGTTTGTGTGACGGGAAGCAGGGGCCCTGGAATCCTGGCTGCAGACGGTCTGCTCTGGAGGGAGCTGTGATGCCAGTCCCCACACACTGGATGCGTGGCCAGCTCCACTGTGTGGCTGGAAAGTCCTAGGAAATGACAGAGGTTGGTGGCAGGGCTGGGCTGAGTGACTGAGCCCTGCTTCTTGTTCTAGGTGCCCCTTCCAGCCCTTCACACCTGAGCCCTGAAAACGTGTCAGGACAGCCCTGACTCGGTTGACTTTACTTATAACTTGCTATAATTTTTTGAAACTTCCACCGACTATTTCACACCCATGTTGAGTAAGAAAAGAGTGTGGACAGTGCGCATGAGCACCTTATTAATTTGCTATAACTGGAGAACGAGATGTCCTCAGAGTGTTAATATTTTAGACCTTGAAGGCTTTTTAAGTGTTAAAGGAATTATTTACTCTATTTTTTGCAGGGGGGGGAGGGTGTGGCCGAAAAACTTTGCTCTCTAGAAAAACCTTTGCTCTTTTTTCGTTTTCCTATCTGTTTGCCTCTTGCAGAATACCATCTGCCAGTTGTGTGGTGTGTTCTGCTGTTGTTTTGCCCTTCTAATGTCCTTGCTCTTTAATTTTTTTTTTATTGGAATGTGATTGCTTTACAATGTTGTATTAGTTTCTGCTGCACAGTGAAGCGAATTTGTTTCCCTTCCGCTCTGGGCTGGGCGGACAGACCCCTCAGCTAGCCTTGTGTGTAAATCATTAGATGGTAGGCTATGAGGGAGGGAAGGACAGGGGAGTTGCCTGCGGGGTGGTGTGTGCTGGCTTACGACTGATGTGAAAGGCAGCCGGGAAAGTGGCAGGGCTCGGCACTAAGAAGCTGAGTTATCTTAAGTCATTAAACAAAGTGCTGAATATGTGCCCTGAGCTTTTTTCCCCCTCCTTCCCAATGTATTGCTTTCCAGTGGCTGCCAGAAAGAATTCCCACAAATGGAGTGGCTTAAAACAACAGAAGTTTGTTTTCTTACACATTTGGGAGGTCAGAAGTCCAAGGTCAAGGTCACCCTAATCTTGGATGCTCTCATCTTGGGATCTTCAACTTGATTACATCTGCAGAGACCCTTTGTCTAAACCAGGGTGTGTTCCCGGCTGCCAGGAATAGGATGTGAACATATCTTTTGGGGGCCACTGTTCAGCCCACTCTAGTCCTCATCAGCCAGAAGCTGACATTGCTTGGGACCTGCTGCCCAAGCAAGCACCCTCAGAGTCATGCTTAAACTCCTTCCAGGGCCAGCACACAGCGAGGTGACCGGCGCACAGCGAGGTCATAGAGGCTGTCAGGGGGCCCACCTCTTGGTTTAATGCTCTGTGTCACGGTCATGAAAGTCTGAATAGCTTTTGAACCCAGACCCTTGCATTTCCATTTCGCACTCGGCTGCACATTCTAAAGCTGGTCTTGGCCCGGTCTGTGATCTGCAGGTCCCAGGAGGTCTGACACATTTGCACCCCTTGTCTCCTCCACTGATGACTTGAGTGATATTTGTTACAGGTTCCAATTCCCTGTTTCCTCTTTCATTTTAGCACAGTCACAATCCAGGGTTATTTATGCATTCATTCCCTGGTTGTCTCCCTGGCTAGAAACTTCTGTGATGGCCGGGACCCTGTCTGGTCCTCCTTTGCCCCCCACGGCTAGCGTGATTTCTGGAATGTACCTTCTCAGGTCTGCTGTCCTTCCCAGCATGGTGCCGAGGAATCACATCTCCTGGCTGAGACTCTTGGGCTCCTCTGTGAGGACTGGGCTGTGCCGGGCTCTTGGGCCGCAGTGAGCTCTAAATGAAAAGCCGTGGCACAGAGTGGGCACCAGGCTCATCTCAGGTGGAAGCATGACCCAGAGTTGCTCCTGGAGGTGGGGGGGGTGGGCAAGGCCTTTGCAGAAGTCATTGGCTGTGGGCTGATCATTGTGACACTGTGTGGCACTCTAAGCCTTGGGCCAGACTGGCCTTGGGTGTGTTCTTGACACAAGGCCAAGTTTGGGCCCAGAACCCTGGGTACCTTCCCCTCTTTCGTCCCATTCATCTCAACATTTATTGAGGCTCTGGCCTGGCAGATGTTGAAGGTGGCTGTCGAGAGCAGTAGGCTTGGCCTTAGCTTATTGGAGTCTATTTTTCCTGGAAATACTGAGCTCAGGCTTTGGGCTGAGCACAGGGTGAAGCAAACAAAGCTGGAAGTCAAGTCCTGTCCTTGAGCGGTTGATTGTCAGGGGGAGCTGACAAATGAGCAAACACACAGGACAGCTCTCAGCCTGTAGTTGGGGGGCTCAGAGGAGGCACCTGACCAACGTGGAGGGCATCTGGGAGGCTTCCTGGAGGAGGCATAATGGGAGCTGGCCGTGAAAAGGGGTGGGGAATTGGCTTTCTCTGTCAGAGAACTGCATCACCATGGCCTTCTGGGGAGTGTATCGGGCCTGGAGTTTGAGGTGGCTACGGGAGAGGTGGTGGGGTGGGGCTGTGGCGTGACTCAGACCCTGAAAGGCTTGTGCCCCTTCAGGGGTCAGGGTTCTCTTCAGAGGCGGCCTGAACCTTAGATGGCTTCTAAGCAGGAGAGTCTCTGTGACTTTCCCTTTTGAGGCCTCAGTTTTCTCATCTGTAAAGTGGGGGATGTGTGCTGAGCTTCTAATGAGATGATGCGCTTTTCCAAGGGGTGCTATGGTTGGGGTAAGAAACTGGGTCATCCCCAGGCATGGCCTCCTGTCTCTGCCCTTTGGCTCTTCTGCTCTTGGGGTCATGAGAGCCTGACCAAGGGGGCCTTGGGTCCAGCCAGTCCAGGGTCTGATAAAAAGGTGGTGTCTGGGACTGGCCCCAGAGACTTAATAGCCACCGTTCTCATGACCCCCAGATACTCTTGGGTTTCCATTCTCGTTCCCACTGCTGTCCATGGCTGGGTTGCTGTCCCAGGGTCTCACAGAGTGGTGGTCCAGTCTGGCTGCCTGCTGTGCTGCCTCGGGCACATGCTTTGCTTCCCTGGGCTCAGAGCCTCATCTGAAACCTCCTTTTTCCCAAGCATCGTCAGTGATCATGGGAGGGGCTGCTGGGAAGGAAAGGGGCCTTCCCATTTGTCAGGCCACTGGCAAGCTGTGACAGTGTGGTACCAGGTGGACTGTGCCTTGATACCATGGCTTCTAGCAGTGCCCAGATCCAGCACAGATCACCTTGGCCTTCATGGAGACAACTGGAGGCTGGCATTGCTCCTCCTAATAGATTTAGCTTTGTTTTGTTTAGTGAGTATCTTCACTGGGCCAGGCACCTTGCCAGCACTTCAAATTCTGGTCCCTATGAAGTGAGTGCTGTGGATCCCATTAAACAGACGTGAAAACTGAGGTACTTTCACTTCATTTCACCTTCCTTTAAGAAAAATGGCATCATTTTTTCTGTAAAACAGTAATAGAAAATTCAGTCTACTCTGAAGAGTATTAAAGAGAAAAAGTAGCTGCTGGCGCATCGTCACTAGGCTGTCCCAGCCGACGCCTGGGAGGTGAGCCTACCTCCTCCTCACCCCTGTGTCCCCACAACGCAGGGCCTGGCGCCGCGCAGCTGCTCAACACACAGTTGTGATCAAATGCAAAAGATGAACAAATACAGTTCAGAAAACTGCAATCACAAATCATATTTGTCCTTTGACACTGCCTTTTCCACTCTTTACGATGCTGGCCTTTCTCCCTGTGGGGTTTGCTCTCACCGCCTGGATGTAATTTACCTGACCCGCCTGTTGTGGCTGAGCGTTTCGTCGCTGGGAAGAACATCCGAGTGTTCGTCCAGAGACTGAATCTCTGCTTAGCTAAAGTGCATTCCTAGAAGGGGCGTTGTGGGGCCACAGGATGGAACAGAGGGAGCAACCTCCCCTTTCCCAGATGTCTGGAAGATGCTTCCTGCTCCTCGGGCTGTAGGGGAGACACACGGCAGAGGCCCAGGCCGATTTCTGAGAAGCACTGCGGTTGCAGGAGCAGGCAGGTCAGAGGAGAGAGGAATGAATTATGGTTTGTGCTCTGATAAGTCCAGTTGGAGCAAATGGAGTTCATCCTTCTCTGAAGACAGAATGTACCTTTCTGGAATCAATCTGGGGTGGGGGGGGGTGGTGGAGGTTGATTACCCCAAATAAACCTCCATGGCACGCTGAGAGACAGCTCTGTCTCCTGTTCAAGAGAGTGTAACTGGCCTCCATTACTGCCTTCCCAGATTCCTAGTTGGATGGACATCCCGGGCCCCCAGGGCTAGCAGGTCATGCTGGACTGGAGTTCATGGCCATTTCACGTCCCTAGCCCACCAGACCCACTGGCATTGACAAGAGCCCCCCACAACTCCCCATCCCACACTTCCCCTGGCCCCCTCCCAACTCCCACCCCACCAAGCAGCCCCTGCCCAGGCCACGGACCCCATGTTACTGAATCCGATGGCCACTTTCCAGTCTTCCTCTTCACTTCTCAGGAGCTGCCCCTGTCGGGTCCTTCCTTCTAGAAACACTTTCTTCCCTTAGCTTTCCTGGTTCTCCATTTTTCTCCTTCAATCTGCAGACTTCTCGTTTACTGTTCTCCTTGCTGATTTCATGTCTCCTCCCTGACCTCCCAAGGTTGGTCTTCCACCACTCTGGAATGCTCTCTTGTTTTCCTCTCTCCATTTTCTCCCAAGACTTCCCTGGTGGCTCAGACAATAAAGCGTCTGCCTACAATGTGGGAGACCCGGGTTTGATCCCTCGATCAGGAAGATCCCCTGGAGAAGGAAATGGCAACCCACTCCAGTACTCTTGCCTGGAAAATCCCATGGACAGAGGGGCCTGGTAGGCTATAGTCCATGGCGTTGCAAAGAGTCAGACACGACTGAGTGACTAAACTTTCTTTTCCACTTACTAGCTGTGTGGCCTTAGGTAGCTTACTTAGCTTGTCTGCAACTCACTTGTCTCATCTCTATCATGGCTCTCCTGCAAGGATGATATGCTTCCCTTCTCTCATTACAGGATTCGGCACATAATAGGTGCCTTGTAACTGTCTTCTGTGGTCACTCATTCATTCTCTCATTCACTCAGGAGGTGTTGATGGGGTGCTTCCTGCATGCTGGGCTCTGTACTAAGCACGGAGAACACTGAGAGAACTAAACAGATGTAGGCCCTGCTTACTTGAAACTCATATCCTGGTGTAGGGGAAATAGACAGGAAGTAAGTGAATGTCTGTTTGTCACACGGAAAGCAGTAACAAGGCAGAGCGAGGGGCAGAGGGCCCAGAGTCAGGCTCACAGCACAGAGCAGCCTGGGGTTGGCTGGGCACAGCACTGGGAGCTGGGAGCCTGTACTGTCTTGCCCCAGGCTGGCTTGGGCACTGCCGCTGGGCCCAGAGCTGGCTGTTCTAGCCAACTAGTGCTGGGCTAGTCCTGGGAGTGTGGAGGGAACTGCTAACCATAAAGGTTAGACTCCATAAAGGAGTCTGAAAGCCCAGTTTTCAGAGTGTGGTCCTTATTCCTGCTCCGGCTTTGTGCTCTCGGAGCACAGTGTGGTACCAGGTGGGCTGTACCTTGAAACCACGGGACCCCCTAAGGTCCTGCCTTAGGAACCGGCATCCGGTGACTGAGGCTCAGTGACATTTGCAGACCAAGGCTTACAGTCACTTAGGTGGCATAGTCTCATCTTGACGAGGCCAGGACTGGACCAGACAGAGTTACTCAGTGAGGAGTGGTCACAGGGAACCTCAGCTGGGAGCGTGGGAGACATGCAAATCGGCTTTCTGGGGGGTGATCCCAGGACCATAATAAGCTTCCAGGTGATTCTGATGCAGCCCTAGCTGGAGAAGTGCTTGGTCAGTTTTGAATGGCAGGGCATCCTTGGGTTAGCAGTGCAAGCTCTGGGAGGGAGGCCTCGGTGAATGCTGGCTGCACTCCTGTTAGAGTGCCCCAGGCAAGAGGCACACTACCCCACCCCCACCCCCACCGCCTCTGCTGACCTGGCCTCCTTCTTCTCCCAGGATCCCAAGTGATGGTGGTTTACACGGAGGAGGAGCTGAGCCCTGCGAGACTGGTTAGCACGGCGGAGCTGGGAGTGGTGCCTGCTGGCTGGCGGGAGTGAACGCAAGATCTCAGCGTCTCAACTTGAGAGGAAGCATGTCTAAGAAAGGCCGGAGCAAGGGCGAGAAGCCCGAGATGGAGATGGACCCGGTGCAGATGGCCAACGAGGAGCTGCGGGCCAAGCTGACCAGCATTCAGATCGAGTTCCAGCAGGAAAAGAGCAAGGTGGGAAGGGCGCGGGTCTCCCGGCTCAGGTGAGGGGTGGGCTGTGAATTCCTGGTGGACACACTGCCCCACGAGGGTGTGTCCCGGGGCTGGGGTGAGAGTGGGCACTTCCACTCTCCAAGCCTCAACTTGCCCTTCAATAAAATGGGTATAACATGGGTACAGAGGCCACATGGGTGCAAATCCTGTCCCATCCCCCACCTTTGGCTCTGATCTCAGGCCAGTCACTTCACTCTCCATACCATAACCCCCCTCACCTGCAGGATGGGATCATAATAAGGCCACCTGATGGGCCAACGGTCAGGAGTAAGGGTGTAAATACAGATACATGAAGGGCTCGGTATGGAGCCTGGCTCTGTGATGGGAGCCTTTGCTCTGGTAAGGCAGGTATGAGCTTTGGAGCCAGTCAGTACAATACCCAGTTGGGTGCCAGTCAAAGGGCAGGCATGATGGGAAGCCAGTGACAGGGGAAGGAGCCCAGGCTTTCTAATCTTGCAGACCTGGCTTTAGACCTCACCTAGGCTCCTGACTGACTTCACAATCTTAGACAAGTGACCTGAAGTCTCTGAACCTCCATTTTCTCATCTGTAACATGGTATCATAATGACTGCCCGACTTAAGGTTATCATGGGCTTTCATGGTAGCTGTCAGTAAAGAATTTGCCTGCAGTGCAAGAGACCCAGGTTCGATTCCTGGGTCGGGAAGATCCCCTGGAGGACGGCATGGCAGTCTACTCCAGTATTCTTGCCTGGAGAATCCCATGAACAGAAGAGCTTGGAGGACCACAGTCCATGGGGTTGCAAGAGTCAGACACAACTTAGCAATTAAACCACTACCAAAGATCTATAAAGAAAGCTTGAGTCCCGAAGAATTGATGCTTTTGAACTGTGGTGTTGGAGAGGACTCTTGAGAGTCCCTTGGACTGCAAGGAGATCCAACCAGTCCATCCTAAAGGAAATCAGTCCTGACTATTCATTGGAAGGACTGATGCTGAAGCTGAAACGCCAAAACTTTGGCCACCTGATGGGAAGAACTGACTCATTGAAAAAGACCCTGATGCTGGAAAAGATTGAAGGCGGGAGGAAAAGGGGATGCCAGAGGATGAGATGGTTTGATGGCATCACCGACTCGATGGACATGAGTTTGAGTAAGCTCATGGACATGAGTTGGTGATGGACAGGGAAGCCTGGCATTCTGCAGTCCATGATGTCGCAAAGAGTCGGACACAACTGAGAGACTGAACTGACCTGAACTGAAAGATATCAGGTGATGGAAACAAAGAAAGCCCACCTTGCACAGCCATGGTCCCCTTTATGCTGGTGTAGTTCTGACCCGGGTGGTTTGAGGGCAAAAGCAGGCAAGGTGGGAGGTGCTGTGCCAGCCCAGAGAGGAGCCGCCACTTGTGTGAAGAGAAAGAGGATGGGATTCGGGCTTGTTCCTGGGGGACCCATCTGAGGACCTTGTCGGCTGGGGACACGGAGGTTGTACCCTCAGCCCCGCAGGTCCCCTCCCGCCCCACCCATAGACCTGAGGGCGGGGAGGGCCTGCCCCGGGAATAGCTGCAGGTGTCTGGTTGAGAGCTGGGACTCTGACAGCAGCTGCAGTGCTGAGCAGGGTCCAGCTTCTGGGTGGGGAGGGGGCTGAGGCTTGGTCCTTGGCTCTGAGCCCAGCTCAAGACGGCTGCGTGGAGAACAGAGGCAGAGTCCCTGAGCTGGGGCGATGAAGACTGGGCTTCTAGAGCTTGGGGACACGTATGCCCCTTCCCGTGCCCAGACTCTCACGATTTCCAGCGGCAGTGCAGCCACAGTCTTTCAGCACAGCTGCTGGCCGTGCAGCCTGTCCACACCCTGCCCAGCCCAGGAAGGATTTGCCTGCCAGGATCTCCCGGGGTTATCTGCTGCCCAGCTGGGCCTGAGCAGCTGGCTGGGAAGGAGCAACAGCAGCTGTATCTGTGGGACCAGTGTCCTTTGACCAGGTCTCCATTGCACCTCCACCACCTAACCCGCCTTGAGGTCTTGGGGCAAGCCGGGTAGCTGCCTTATGCCTCAGTTTCCCCATCTGTTAAATGGGGACATCTGATGTGTTTGCCTCTCTGGGTTGTTTAAGGAATGAATAAGAGTCACATCCAGGGCCCTGGGCACTGCCTGTCACGTTGTAGTTACTCAGGGGTTGGCAGATGTTTCTTATGTGTCTGGTACGCAGGCCACACCAGGTACCGTGGAGAGCCTCCTGACCCTCGAAGTGACCTGTGAGGTTAGATGAGGCTCTCCCCACTTTGTTGTCCTTTAGTTGCTAAGTCGTGTCTAATTTTTTGCGACTCATGGACTGTAGACTGTCAGGCTTCTCTGGCCACGGGATTTCCCAGGCAAGTATACTGGAGTGGGTTGCCATTCCCTTCTCCAGGGGATCTTTCTGATTCAGGGATCAAACCCACACCTCCTGAATTGGCAGGCAGGTTCTTTACTGCTGAGCCACGTGGGAAGCCCCCTTCTCCCCACCTTACAGGTGAGCAGACTGAGCATTGGGGAGAAGAAGTGGCTGGGTTTCCGTAAATAAAATACCACAGACTCAGAGGCTTCGACCACAGAGATTTATTTCCTCATAGTCCTGGAGGTTGGGAGTCTGAGATCAGGGTTCGGACAGAGTCGGTTTCTTCCTGGGGCCTCTCTCCTTGGCTTATAGACGGCCGTCTTATTCCTGCATCCTCAGATGGTCTTCTCTGTGTGGGTCTGTGTTCTAATCTCTTCTTATAAGGGCACCAGTTGTATCGGATCAGGACCCCGCCCTCATGACCTCATTTAACTTGGTGACCTCTTTTAAGACTGTCTTCAAATACAGTCACATTCTGAGGTTCTGGTAGGGGGTGGTGGGGGTTGGTTAGAACAACCACACAGGAATTTGGTGGACACGATTCAGCCCATCACAGCAGGACAGTCCAGTCGTAGGTGTTGGCAGGGGGTTGGAAGCCTGGCCCACGAGAACCCCAGCCTGGGCCTCCCTGTCCCCAGCACCTCCTGCCACCACATGCCCTGGCTGCTGTGTGCTCAATCCAGCCACCTCGTGGCCCTTCCAAGGGTGTGCGGAGAGGGTTTCTGTTCTTGGAGAATTCAGCAATGTGTTTACTGGCTGGTATGATACCTGTGAAAGTCACTCAGTTGTGTCCGACTCTTTGTGACCACATGGATTATACAGTCCATGGAATTCTCCAGGCCAGAATACTGGAGTGGGTAGCCTTTCCCTTCTCCAGGGGATCTTCCGGACCCAGGAATCGAACCGGGGTTTCCTGCATTGCAGGTGGATTCTTTACCAACTGAGCTATCATGACAAACATACATATAAACCTTACGGTTGCATGTAACTGTTACTTCTATATGATCTTGTGATATCCAGTTTTGATGTTGCATTTACAGTGTTGTTACTTCAGCAGAGGAGCCCATAGAATCAAGGGTTGTTGGGAACACACCTGTTGGTTCTTCAAGCCCCCCTGGGCCTGTGCCCCAGGCCTGGGCTGGGCATTTGGAGGTAACTCAGAAATGACCCCATTCACAGACAGGCTGTGTGCTCAGATGCTCAGGGAGCTAGGCAGATGACAGTACTTGGCTTGTGGCACCAGGGATTTTAGGAAACCATGCAGTGGTCATAGGGGCCTGAGAAAGCTTTGCTTTATCTCTCCAGAGGTGGTCTGGAGCCAGCTCTGAAGGATTTTGCTAGCTGGTGAGAAAGGGAGCCGGATTCACACTATCCCAAGTATCCAGCATCAACTGGGGGCTTCCTCAGTGTCACCTGGGGTGCCAGGCCACTGGGGGCAGAGTCCCTGACTTGTTGAAGCCCACAGTCTGGGGTGGGTAGGGGCAGAGAGGGCAATGGTCAGCACATGGGCTCAAGACAGGTGCTGCCCACCACTCGACAGCTGGTGATTCTTGCAGTGAGCAGCCCACTGTGGTCTTGATCTACCCCGGGTCAGGGACTAATCCAGCTACAGAAGCGAGTCAGGCCCCATCCTGCCCTTCAGGGGCTGGCTCAGGTATGCTGAGAGGGTTGGAACTGGGGTGTGGTCTGTGCGGTGATGGAGGGAATCACATTCCAGGGACCCAGAGGAGGCCCTGACCCAGTCGATGAAGGCTTCCAGACCCTCTTGGAGAATGGAGGGAAGGCACCAGGCAGAAGGACCAGCGAGCCTAGGAGCTGGGACCCCCTGGGGAGTGGATGCTGTCATTGATTATTTACAAACTGCCAGACCCATCATCCTTTCATTCTTTCTTTCGCTCAGTCCACGGCTGGTTATTGAGCATCTACTGCGTGCCATGCTCTGTCCCAGAAACTGTGCTGCCCTGGAGACCCTCACCCTGAGCTGGTGTCTAGTGGGGGAGGTAGGGAGCAAAGGCCAGGAGGTGAACATGTGATATTTGTTCCATAGTGAAAAATGCCAAGAAAGTAAGGCTGGAGAAGCAGGTGGAGTGGGATTGGAGTAGGGGTGGCTCTTCTGGGAGGTGGTCAGCAACACAGGGGCGCTGCAGGTTGGGGAGGGCAGGCCCTGCAGAGACCTGGCCGGGAGCCCTCCAGGCAGAGGGAACAGCTCGGGAAAAGGCCTGCAGGTGGGAAGGTGCCTGCGTGTTCGAGGTGCAGCAGGCAGGGAGGTGGCCTGAGCTGGGCAGTCAGGGAGGAGGACCAGAGAGCCATAAGCCAGGGTCAGTCCTGCAGGCTGGGGAGGACTCAGGCTTGTGTGTTGCATGCTACAGAGCTCTCGAGGGTTTCTGTTTGTGTACTTTTGTGTTTTTTGTATGTTATCTATTCAATCCTTTATATCACTATGAACTCTCATTTTATACTTTGGGTTGTCATCCAGTACTATTAGGTTGGCCAAAATGTTCGTTTGGTTAATGAATACATCGTTCAATGAAGTTCTTGGTGAAAATGAAAAATGTCTTTTATTTTCACTTAAAACCAAGTGGACTTTTTAGCTAACCCGATACCTTATTTTGCTCAAACCGTTCCAGCTCTGGCCACTGGATCTCTTCCAGCCGTCTCCTATGTCCCTTTGACACCCTCGCCACTGTGGCCTTTCTTTGTTAATTTCTTCTTGGCACACCCCTACTTTCTGGTCCTGTAAGGTGCTCCTGGTTCATCTTGGATGTTCCCTGCCCCATTCCTAGAGCCACTCACCAAGGCCCTTTGGTCACTTTTATTGGAAAATGGTGTGAAAAACCAAGATCTGGGCACTGGGGGTGCTCACCACTGCTGGCATGCCATTACTTCTGGGCTTAGCTAGAAGAGCAAGGAAGTGTATGCATATATACTAACTGTGTATCTATACATATCTAAGCTAGTTCTTAATGTAACCTCTAAATGTGTATTAAGTTAAAGGTGAGTTCTTACTGATGCCCCCAGCCTAATCCAGTACCACTTGGATCCTCTGGCCTCCTTCCCTTGATTATGGTGTCCTCTCTCCAGCAGAGACAACCTGACCCCACCACCCACTTAGTTACTCAACACTCTGCACACACAGCGGTTTCAGAACAGTTAACCCGCACCCCAAGAATTCAGAGGGCAGTGGAGGGAAATCATCTAACGTGAGTGCTGAGGCCTGTGCCGGCCACCAGGGGGCGACATAGGGACGCGTGCACAGGGGCAGAGGCAGGGCGATTGGTGAGGCGACTGCCCCGGTCTCTTAGAGGATTGCAGCTGCCAGCTTGAGCCAGGGTGGTCGCAGGGATGGTTTGAGGAGCGAGGGAGACAGCCAAGCAGAGGCAGACTTCACTGTGCCCACTGGGGGGTGGGGTGGGCAGCGTTCTTCCCGCCAGCCCCTCCTGCCTCGATGCGTGCCCTGTCTCGCTCATTTTGCTCTTGTTGCATTTAGAGCCCAGGTGCTGAGACAAGGCTGGTAAGGTCCCCTCTCTCCTGTTGCCCCTCTGGACTTGGTGGGGTGGCTTAGAGGCGTCTGGCGAGTGAGATGACACGTGACTTCTGTCAACCTGCTCAGCGGGATGGAGTAAGGAGGGGGTGCCCTGTGCACACCGGGGCAGCCCCCGCCTCACTGTGCTACACTTGGGTCCTTGCCTGGGCTCGACCCTGGGCTTTTCTAGGTAGAGCTGGTAGGACCAGCAGGGTCTTCTCCCCCGGCCCATCCACTGTGAGCATCCCTGGCACCTCTGTTACTGTTAGCTTCAGCTGGCCCCCTCTGCCCCTCCCAGGGACAGGCCTGGCCTCCCCAACCCTCAGACTGCCCTGCACACACCTCTGTTCACACTGTCCACATCCCTCCTTCCTTTACTTATGGGGGACCAAACTTCCCTTCATCTGCTCATTCACTTTCAGCTTTCTCTCTCCCAAGAGTCTTCAAGGGGCAGCTGTTGATGGACTTGTTTCATAGAGAAGGATCAGGGAGGTTTTATAGTCAGGGTTCTTCAGACAGAAAAAGAACCAATAGGAGAGAGAGATGGAGGGGGATTTTTTGTTTTCAAGAAGGTGACTCACCTGGTCATGCAGGCTGACAAATCTGAAATCTGCAGAGCAGGCAGGCTGGAAATTTCAGGGAGCATAGATCTCACAGTAATGAGGCAGAATTCCTTTCTCATTAGGGCATTTCAGTCTTTTCTGTTAAGGCCATCAACTGATTTAAGGCCTTAAGTGAGGCCCACTCACAGTATAGAGGCTCATTTGCTTTACTCCAGGGCTGCTGATTTAAATATTAATCATTAAAAATACCTTCTCAGCAGCATCTAGACTCGTGTTTGGCTGAATGACCCGGTACCACAGCCCTGCCCAGTGGACACGTAACCATTAACCATCTCGAGGTTAGGTAATTTGCCAAGGGAAATGCATTCATCGGCACAGATTCAGAATCCGACAAGATCCCATCCTTTTGACTTCAGGTCACTGTCAGTGTTAACCCAGGAAGTTAGGACAGAGTTGCTCCCGTGGAAGGAGCATGCTGGAAGCACTTAGTCCCTCCCTGGGAAATCACGTTCAGTATTTAAAGTTCTGGCATCCTGGCCCTTAGTCCCTTAGGAAGAGGCCCATTCTAACTCTCAGGCAAGATGGGCCTTCTGACTGGGTCCATGTTTTATTTCCGTGCTTGTGTTTGATGTAAGGAGACTTGTGTCTTTGCCTGGTGGGTTTGATTTGCTTTTTCCCTGCTGTTTTAAGTAAAGATTTGTCCACCCTAAGTAACATCGTAAAACTCCTCACCTAAAATTAACTTCAGCATGTTGGTGTGCTATAAACAGTGTGGTGGGGGGAAATGATGCCATTTTCCATGGAAACAGACTATCCGTGAGAGACACATTTGTTTCAGTTCTTCGGAGATGGATGTCATTTAGAAAACAAATGGATTCTTGTGTAATGTATGTAATTGTGTGATATTTGAAATGGAAAGATCGAATAAAGCCTTTTGGAGTATTTGAAGAAAACACTCCCTTGGCACATTTTACAAATAACGTTTTGTTTGCTGAACAGATGAATACATTCTGGTGGGGCTGGCAGCCTGGCATCTGCAGAACACTTTCTCTGGGGCCAGGGACCTGGGAGTAAAGCCTGGCTCTGCCCCTTGGCAGCCCCTCACCCCAGGCAGGTCACTGGGACATCTCTGAGCCTTGGTTGCATACATGCTCAGTCATATCCAACTCTTTGTCACCCTATGGACTATAGCCCGCCTGGCTCCTCTGTCCATGGGATTTCCCCAGGTAAGAATACTGGAGTGGGTTGCCATTTCCTCCTACAGGAGATTTTCTTATCCAGGGATCAAACCCACGTCTCCCACATCTCCTGGATCGGCAGGCAGATTCTTTACCACTGAGCCACCTGGGAAGTCCGAACCTTGGCTGCCTCATGGCAAAACAGTTGCCCCCTTCCTAAGGTGGTGAGGGATTCATGCTGCTGTGGCTCTGGAGCCCCCCAGTCCTGGCAGGGGAGTGAGGGCACCTCTGCGTCCCCCACCCCCACCCCTTTCTACCTTCACCTGCTCCGTCTGCTCTAACTCCAGAGCTCAGGGCACGAGCACTGGAAATGTATTTCTGGTCTACACTTCGATGACACAGATGATTACTGCAGGGCATATTTTGTGACTGATAAATTGGCCTTCCTTGGAAAAACTCCAAATCGGAGGTGATGTCAGAGCCTGACCCTCCTCCAACACCTTCAGATGGTTTTCCAGGGCTGGGGAAATCTCAGAAAAACAGTAGGGAAGAGTCTGGGTGGGGCTGATGGAGATGGCGGCAGGGGGAACTGGAGGGTGGGGGCCCAAGAGGGTCTCAGGGGCCTGTCATACAAAAAGGGACTTGGGAAGGTGGCAGTGAGCCTGGCTGGCGCCCCCAGTCCTGGCCCTGACCCTGACCGAGTCTCCCCGCTCTGGCCGCAGGTGGGTAAGCTGCGTGAGCGGCTGCAGGAGGCCAAGCTGGAGCGTGAGCAGGAGCAGCGACGGCACACGGCCTACATCTCGGAGCTCAGGGCCAAGCTGCACGAGGAGAAGACCAAGGAGCTGCAGGCACTGCGCGAGGTGCTCATCCGCCAGCATGAGCAGGAGGCAGCGCGCACGGCCAAGATCAAGGAGGGCGAGCTGCAGCGGCTGCAGGCCACGCTGAACGTGCTGCGCGACGGCGCGGCTGACAAGGTCAAGACGGCGCTGCTGGCCGACGCGCGCGACGAGGCGCGCAGGGCCTTTGACGGCGAGCGCCTGCGGCTGCAGCAGGAGATCCTGGAGCTCAAGGCGGCGCGCAAGCAGGCGGAGGAGGCGCTCAGCAACTGCATGCAGGCCGACAAGACCAAGGCGGCCGACCTGCGCGCCGCCTACCAGGCGCACCAGGACGAGGTGCACCGCATCAAGCGGGAGTGCGAGCGCGACATCCGCCGGCTGGTACGTGTGCCACCCCGCCCCGCCTTGCGTGCGCGCCGGTCCTGCAGTACACGCACCCCCGCACTCCCCATGCATGCGCACCCTGTCTCTCTTGTACACAGGCACCTTTTCTGTTTTATACACGGGCACCCTGTCCTCCCTGCCCACAGACAAACCGTCCTTCTGTGCACACGCGCCTTATCCTTCCCTGACTCATGCGTGTGGCCTCTCTGCAAGCACGTGCCCCATCCTCCCCTCTTGGAGCAGTAAAGGGGACCACTGTGCTCCCGGCCTGGCTCTAGGCCCTAGGGTTCCAGCAAAGCCCCTCCCATCCTGGGTGCGGAATGGAGGCTTCCGGCAGGGCTCTCCTGTCGGTGGGAGACACCGTAAGAAATTGAAGGACTGGAGGTGGAAGGACCATCTCTAGACTGGCCACCAGCCAATGACAGAGCATCAGTTCACATCTTAACAACCCAGTACCTGGAATGGCAGAAGAGTCGCACTGATTTTAAATTTCTAATGTATAGAAAATCTAAGCACATACCAGGACTGAGGTTTTAGAGGTGTTCCGCAGCCCCTTTCCCCTCCGTGTATGGAGGCGGTGTTGTCACCTAATAGGAAGAGAAGGCTTTGGAGAAGGTCTCTTCTGCCTGTGAATCCAGACTCCTTCACTTGTCAGCTGTGACCCCAATCAGGTTGCATACGGTCACTAAATCTCTGGTGCCTCATCTACAGAAGGAGGAATGATCACATATCTGTTCCAGCATGCAGCGTGCTGAGAATTAAGTTAACCGTCTTTATCAACAGCCTATAGTTTCTGTAATAGGAGACATATAAAATATGTTCCTCTGCCATAGGAAATGTATAAAAAAAGTGAAAGTGTTAGTCGCTTAGTTCAGTTCAGTTCAGTCGCTCAGTCGTGTCCAACTCTTTGCAACCCCATGAATCACAGCATGTCAGGCCTCCCTGTCCATCACCAACTCCTGGAGTTCACTCAGACTCATGTTCATCGAGTCAGTGATGCCATCCAGCCATCTCATCCTCTGTCGTCCCCTTCTCCTCCTGCCCCCAATCCCTCCCAGCATCAGAGTCTTCCAATGAGTCAACTCTTCGCATGAGGTGGCCAAAGTACTGGAGTTTCAGCTTTAGCATTATTCCTTCCAAAGAAATCCCAGGGCTGATCTCCTTCAGAATGGACTGGTTGGATCTCCTTGCAGTCCAAGGGACTCTGAAGAGTCTTCTCCAACACCACACTTCAAAAGCATCAATTCTTCGGCGCTCAGCCTTCTTCACAGTCCAACTCTCACATCCATACATGACCACAGGAAAAACCATAGCCTTGACTAGACGAACCTTTGTTGGCAAAGTAATGTCTCTGCTTTTGAATATGCTATCTAGGTTGGTCATAACTTTCCTTCCAAGGAGTAAACGTCTTTTAATTTCATGGCTGCAGTCACCATCTGCAGTGATTTTGGAGCCCCCAAAAATAAAGTCTGACACTTTCCCCATCTAACGCCATGGACTATAGCCCGCCAGGCTCCCCCCAGGCAAGAATACTGGAGTAGATTGCCATACCCTTCTCCAGGGGATCTTCCCAACCCAGGGATCAAACCCAGGTCTCCCACATTGCAGGCAGATTCTTTACTGACTGAGTCTCCAGAGAAGCCCCAGGAAATGTATATTTAAGGGAAATAGAATGGGGAGAAAACATGTATTTGCCCAAGAGATGGATTGAGCTTAATTTAAAACGTACCAGGGACTTGGTGTCTGTGTGTGTGTGTGTGTGTGTGTGTGTGTGTGTGTGTGTATTAGTCACTCAGTTGTGTCCAATTCTTTGCGACTCCACAGACCGTAGTGTTCCAGGCTCCTCTGCCCATGGGATTCTCTAGACAAGACTACTGGAGTGGGTTGCTATTCCCTTCTCCAGGGGACCTTCCCAACCCAGGGATTGAACCTGGGTCTTCCACACTGCAGGCAAATTCTTTACCATCTGAGCCATCAGGGAAGCCCCAGGACTTGGTATCTGTTTCCATTCCAGTGCCAAGTAGAAATATCCCCAGTTCAGGTTGTCTCCGTGTGTGGGGGCCACTTAGGAGAATAGAGTGAAAGGAATTAATGTCCATTTCTCCCACTATTCCCCCACTTGATAAATGTCCCTCCTCCAACAGGCCTCTTGGCAAACTGTTCAGAAGGTGACCTGCATTTTGTTTCTTTGTCAGCTGAATTGGATTAGAAATGCAGGAAGGCTTCCAGGCTTCCGCTTACACATTTAACATGCCTCTTAAGAAACAATTGAGGAGAAAAAGGCAGTTGTGGTCAGTGTGGGGCCATTGGACTCATTCCTTAGATCAGTTAGGATTAGGTCTGACAACCCTGTTACACAGGGGCTTAAAATCTGGAATTTATTTCTCTGTTAATGTGCAAAGTCTGGAAAGGGCTTCACAGAGTAGTGCAGGCCACAGGGCCTCTCAGCTCTCCCCTCAGAAGGGGCTCTGTGAGGTGGCCCTGTTCCTCACGGCCCCTCCTGCCACGGAGTGCCAGCCATCACATCTTTATCCCTGGTTGGCAATAGGAGGACAGATGAAGGAGGGTGTGGTCATCTTCCACCCTCAGGTGGTTTCTGGGAATCCTTGGCCTTCCTCCGCTCACGCTGTATCACTCCAGCCTTGGCCACCATGTGGCCTTTCCTTTTCCACATGCCTATGTCTTGTCCTCTTTCTATAAGGACACCAGTTAGTGGATCTAGTTGTGTTGTGTTAGTTGCTCAGTCATGTCTGACCCTTTGCGACCCCCAAGAACTGTAGCTTGCTAGGCTCCCCTGTCCATGGGATTTCCCAGGCAAGAATACTGGAGTGGGATGTCATTCCCTTCTCCAGGGGATCGTCCCAAACCCAGGTCTACCCGCATTGCAGGCAGATTCTTTACCTTCTGAGCCACCAGGGAAGGCCTGCCCCAATGTGTTACGACTTCATCTCAGCTTAACAACTTAGTTACATCTGTAAAGATCCTATTTCTAACAAGTTCATATTCTGATTTCCCAGGTAGACGTGAAATTAGATGGGGACACCATTCATCCACAGGTACCGAGGAGGAGAAGAGAATGGGTCTGGGGGTAGCAGCTTGATTCCTCAGACTTTGCAATGAAGAAGCACTAATGAAATTATCCCCAAATCGATGGATTTGTTGGGAGCTGGCTAAACTGGGGTGTTTACTGAGACGTGTGCGCTGTTGGATGTGCTTGCTGAGAAGTGGCTAGATTCTGTGCCTCTGGGGCAGAGAGACAGCATAGGGAGGACTCTAGAGAGGCTGGCTTGAGTCTGATTCATGGATCTGCTGCTGCCTAGAGTGTGGGCACATTCACTGTTCTGGGCCTCAAGCGTATCTGTAAAGTGGGATAATGTCTACATTGAGGGTCTTTTAAAGACTGAGAAAGAGCATGTCTCTTAAGTACAAATGTCGTCCTGAGCTCACAGTAGCATGTAAGTAAGACAGCCATCATCCAGAACTGTTATTTTTTCCCATCAGTTAGAATCTTATGGTTGCAAATGACAGAAACTCTACCTCAAACCAGTTTTCTTGGCTAAAGTAGCTGGAATAGCCTCTGGCACAGCCCCAGTGGGACTAATGATGTCACCCAGGACCTGGATTTCTTAGGCCCTGCCCCGTCTTTTATCGTTCTCAGACTTTAGACTCTCACTGTGCTGGTGAGATGCCATCATTGTGTCAGACTCAACATCCTCAGAAGAAACAGCCCAGAGAAAGTGAGAGAAGCTCTTTCTTAACTCCTACGAAGAAATAGGAGGGTCCTAGCAACACCCTCTTCAGGCTGTTGGCTCTGAGTGGGTCATGTATCCATCCCTGAACCAATTACTATTAAGGGGCGGGGCCATGCGGGTGGTGTGAGCCAATCAGGGCCTGCCCTGGGAATTTGGAGTGGTGCCGCCCCACCCCCTTTCATGGTGATAGTGAGAACGTCAGAGAAGGGGAAATGGATGCAGGGACCAATCCAGGAATGTCCCGCACACTCAGGTGATGGGGTTCAGGGAAGCTCAAGAAGGTCACTGTCAGAAGGTCACACTTCATCACCGTCCTCAGGGCAAGGGGAAGGATCACTAAGATCAGGCTGGGAGCCAGACCAGAGTCAACAAATAAAGAGTGACTTCACAGCCGTCTGAGCTGGCAGGTCTCCTAACCTCTGGAACCCCAGGACTCTGTCTGGGGAAATGTGACAACCTAGAAAATATTGGCTCCAGAATCTATTTCACATTGTCCATCCATTCCTGGATGCCTTCTCCACTAGTGGAGGCTGTTTTCTAGGAACCTGTTCCATGTGATTGGGTTTAAGCCCTTTTCTCACTTACTGGAATCAAGTAGGAAACGGATGCTCTTCTAAGCTGAGGATTTCCAGAGACATCTTGCTTGTGATGCTGTGCCCTCTTGTGGAAGGGACTAGTGTAATGTGGTGGCGGAAGAGAGTGCTTCCTGGCCCCAGAGCAAAGCCAGAAGTGTGCAGCCAGGATGATGAGGGGAACAGACTGGAACCCTACCTGTTAACTTGTAACAGCTCGCACCACTAATTCCCCTGGCTTTATTTTTTCTCCTAGCACTCAGCATGCTCTAGTCTCCTCCAGTATTGACTTCTGCTTTCAGCTACCCTCCCCTCTGGAATGAAAGCTCTGGGGGCAGGGACTCTGATCTGTTTTGCTCATCAGTGTTTCCAGCATCTGTTGATGGCACTCAGTTAGGTATTTGGAATTCAGGAAAACAAGTCTAAGTGGTTTAAATTAATGAACTCCTTTCATATTGTTCTTACAGTTTCTGGGTTGAAATGGGCAGTGGCAACAATGTTTCCCGCGTCACTAAGAGTTCTTCCTTGCAGTGGGGAGCTGCTCCCCACACCTTCAGATCAGGTTTAGTCAAAGTGGGGAGCTGCAGGAGATTGTCTTGGGGGACAGGGAGGGATGCAGAGGGAAGGGGAAAAGCCTTTTTTTTTTCCAAAGGCCACTCAAAGAGCTTGTCAGAACTCTGGGACTTTGCTTGGAAACCTCAGTCTGGAGCTTTAGGGGTACCATTTTCCTCCTTTGTAAATCTCAGTTATATTTTATCAGTTTTTCATGGTCTGCTGTTTAAATAAGATAGCCAGGAGCTAAAGTAGATTAATGATGGCCGCCAACATTGATTGTGTGCTTATAAGATGCCAGGTTCTGTGATAAATTCTTCCCGTAGTTGATCTGAATCTCCCCCTAGTTAAACAGGGTGTTATCATTGTCTCCACCTCACAGAGGCTGAGCCAAATAGAGGTGACCCAGCCTGCCCAGAGTCACACAGCTGGTGGGGGCGGGGATTTGAACTTACTTCTGTCTGCCCTCAGGACAGGGCTCTTAATCAGTATTCTCTGCTTGAGTGATCTGTGTCTTGATTCAAGGTGTCTGATTCAGAGGTAGGAGTTTCAACTTCTGATTCGGGTTACAGTCAACTTCAATGTGTACCCTCTGCTAACTGCTAAGTCGCTTCAGTCGTGTTGGACTCTGTGTGACCCCATAGACGGCAGCCCACCAGGCTCCCCCGTCCATGGGATTCTCCAGGCAAGAACACCGGAGTGGGTTGCCATTTCCTTCTCCAATGCATGAAAGTGAAAAGTGACAGTGAAGTCACTCAGTTGTGTCCGACTCTTGGCGACCCCACGGACTGCAGCCCATCAGGCTCCTCCATCCATGGGATTTTCCAGGCAAGAGTACTGGAGTGGGGTGCCATTGAGCGTGCTTAATGAGAAGGGCATTTGTATTTGTTTTCTGGGGCTGCCTTAACAAATGGCCACAGACACACTGAAGTTTATTCCCTTGCTGCTCTGGACGCCAGATGTCCAAAATCAAAGTGTCAGTAGGGCCATGCCCCACTGAAGGCTCTCAGGGAGGGCCCTTCCTTGCTCTTCCGGCTTCTGGGGCCTCCAAGCATTCCTGGGTTTGTGCCTGCATCACTCCAGTCTCTGCCTCTTACAGGGCTCCCCTCTATGTTTTTCCTCTTCCTATGCATCTTCTCTTTGTCCTATGGGGATGGTTGTCATTGGATTTAGGATCCACCCAGTTAATCCAGGATGATCTCCTCATCTTAAGGTCCTTAATTACACCTGTAAAGACCCTTTTCCCAAACAAGTTTCTATTCACAGGTATCTGAATTCAGGATGTGAACATACCTTTTTAGGAACCACAATTCAAACCACTGCTGTGTTCTTCATATTTGCACACCAAAGGAGATAAAAGTCTAGGAAGGACAGGAGGTCCTACTTATTGAGACCTAATATGTGCCTGCAACAGTTATAATTAGAGTTGTTTATTTTATGCCTACCGTGTGTTAGGCACTTTCCATGTATTCATTTCACCCTCACAACATCCCCATGATTATCCCCATTTCACAGATGAGAAAACTGAGGCATAGGAAGAAATCAGGTAACCAAACCAAGGTAATGGAGCCAGTGAGTGGTGGCCTTAGGGCCAGGACCCAGCAATCGGTGGCCTTGCTCCTAAGCAGCCTGCCTGTCTGCTGTCCCCTTCTGTCCTCACAGTTCCCCTTTTTACATCCCCATTTTACAAGTGAGCCTGAAGCCTGGAGAGGTCAAATGCCTTGCCAGAGGTCACACAGTTCACCAGTGGAGGCTTAGTCTCCAGTTCATACCTTCTTACTCCATGCCTAGTACTTTTCCCTCTGTGGCAAGCTGTTTTATAGCACATGGCTTTAACCTTTGAGTTGGGTAATCCAGGCAATATCCACGTTATGTCACCTTAGATACAGGCTTGCTCATGGCGGGCATGCACAGGTATGTGTTAAATAATACCGTGTCATAAAGACTCTATCCAGAGTTTGTTGAAACAATTCTTACTAAAGTGTTAGTATTCTTTTCAGAAGTTTTTTGTGTGTCTTATCTCAGAATTTATTCCTAAATTCCATAATGATAATCACTGTAGTTGAAACTATTATGATTTTTGTCAATTAATGAAACTCTAGTACTGGGAAATTTTCTCTTTTAACACCTGTATTAGTTTCCTAGGACTGCTGTTACAAAATACCACGAACTGGGTGGCTTAAGCAACAGGAATGTATTCACTCACAGTTTTGGAGGCTAGAAGTCTGAAGTCAAGGTGTTGCAGGACTTTGTTCTCTGAAGGCTCTAGGGGAGGCTGCTTCCTGATTCTTCCAGCTTCTGGTGGCTCCAGGTGTTCCTTGGCTTGTGGCTGCATCACCCCAGTCTCTGCGGTCATCTCCTCCCTGTGCTTGAGTCTCTTTCCTCTTATAAGGACACCAGTCATTAGAGCCACCCAACTCCACTGTGACCTCACCTTAACTAGTTATATCTGCAAAGACTCTATTTCCAAATGAAGTCACATTCCCAGGTGGTGAGAAGGGCATGGATTTGGGGAGGGGGCACGCCAGCACAGCGCCCTTCCTGGGGCAGTTTCTCAGCTGTTGGCTTTTGTGGCCAGAAACAACTGAAGTGTATGGTATATGGCAGAAGCTTCCTCCTATGAGCTTTGTTCTTCTTGGTTTCCTGTAGGGAATGAGGGACGAGGCTGAGTGAGCTGGGGCTCGTGGTGAGGCGTGCACATGGGGAGACCGAGGCACTCTGGGGCCCCCAGAAGCAGCCAGTCAGTTCTCTGACTGTGGGACTCCTAGAGGTGTCAGAGCAGGGGTAGGAGGATGGAGCGCCAGCCGCATACAGGGAGTTAGTGTCGTGCGTGAGGACTTGGCTGGTCGGGAAGAGGCTGCAGATAGGAAGAGGAAACTACATGGAAACTACAGACTTCCATGGTGACCAGAAGTCTGTAAAGTAGATGGAGACAGTCCCATGGAGGGCAGGAAGGCTGGGGGAGTTGAGGAAGCAAGAGGGTGGGTGAGAGTGTCAGATGGGGTGAGGAGAGAGGACAGAAAATTGTCCGGTGAGTTTGGGGGCCAGGAGAGGGTTGGAGACCTTAGCGAGAGCTGTTTGCTGAAAGGCTGCAGCCCACTCCAGGATTCTTGCCTCGAGAATCCCATGGACAGAGGAGCCTGGTGGGCTGCTGTCCATAGGGTCGCACAGAGTCGGACACGACTGCAGCGACTTAGCAGCAGCAGCAGCAGCAGGAGACACAGCCAGATGGGAGTGGGAGGCAGGAGGACAACCAACTCCGACCAAGCTGAGGTGCAGGGGGCAGGGTGGGGAGTGGCTGGGTGACCCTGGAAGGTCAGGATTTGACTTTATGTCATGAAGGTAAGAGAGAAAGAAACATAGGTCAGTTTCGGGGTAAGTGTCTGGTTGATGATATAGGTTGAACCCTCAGCTCTGTGCTTCTCTGTGCTGGGGCCGGTGATTGACAGGGGAGCAGGGCCTGGGCTGTGCCCCACGGTGTCTCTCTGCCCGGTGTTGCTGAGTCCAGCCACCCTGGATCCATGGAGCTGCTGAACCTTCCCCTGGGCCCGAGGCCAGCAAGGGAGAGCACTCCTTGGTCACAAGCCCCTACAGTCAGCTGCTTGTTCTTTTTCTTTTCAGATGGATGAGATCAAGGGGAAAGATCGTGTGATTCTGGCCTTGGAGAAGGAGCTCGGCGTGCAGACTGGGCAGACCCAGAAGCTGCTGCTTCAGAAAGAGGCTTTGGATGAGCAGCTGGTTCAGGTCAGAGAGGCTGAGCGGTACCACGGTAGTCCAAAGAGAGAGCTCCCGCCCGGCATAGGGGACATGGCCGAGCTCATGGGCGTCCAGGTGAGGGGCTCACGAAGCACTGGGGCCATCGAGCCGACCGCCTACCCGTCACTGCTCCCACTGGTCATTCTTCTGGCGAACTTGCCTGCCTGCCTTCCCCCATCTCTCCTTCCCATCCATCTGTATACCCTTCCTTCTCTCCCTTACCCATCCCGCTACACGTGTAGACATTCACTGCGGCCAGGCCCAGCGCTCAGCACAGGGAGTGCAGGCTGCTTTTGCCTCTCGTGGTCTTAGAGTTCAACTGAAAAGAAAGAAATGAAAGCTTGAATGCCGAGTATCCAGTAAGAGCTCAGAAAGGGACCCAGTGAGGACAATACAGGATTTAAAGGCAGAGCCCCCTGCCCAGGAGAGGGAGCTCAGCCAACAGACAGGGCACCTGGGGCCACAGCTGGTAGTTAAGAGGAGGCCGAAGCTGCAGGCATTCATTCATTCACTCATTCATTCATTCACTAAATACTGAAGTGTCTGTCAGATAGGCTGTGTGCAGACACCACGTGAGGTCCCTGCATCTCAGTGGTGAGCGAGGTGGGCACAGTGCCTGCCCTTGAGGAGCGTCCTGGCACGTCAGCAACATGCCTTCATCAGAGATGCTCGGAGAGCAGGGGCTGAGATGGGAGGTCCCCACATCTTACGGAGCTGCTAGAGGGTTTGCGGTCTTATCGCCTTGGAGCTGGTCTTTCCACATGTTGCTTGACTTGGGGGAGCCCCAGCACGGCTGACAGTCCCCCTAATGAGGAGTTCACCTTTGTCCTGAGAGTTTTCCGAGAGGGTCCATGAAGCACTCTGACTCAGTTAAGCTTTTTCAAAGTACATTCGTGTCTTGATTCTATTTTAGGATCAACATATGGATGAGCGAGACGTGCGGCGATTTCAGCTAAAAATTGCTGAACTGAATTCGGTGATACGGAAGCTGGAAGACAGAAATACCCTCTTGGCAGACGAGAGGAATGAACTGGTAATCAGCCCCCCACCCCCTCAGAGGCAGATGGAGCCTGCGGGGTTTGGGAAAGCAGTCCTGGGGCCACAATCCAGGCTCTAAACAGGAAGTTAATACCCAGGCTGTCTGGTTTTCTCTACTTTCCCCTGATTTCTTCCTGATTAAAAATCAAACACACACTTGTTGAAGAGACCTGTTAGTACCCTTAGTTTCTGCGGGAATTTATCCTGAGCTGACAATCAGAGAAGTTCAGTGAGGGGTCCGAGGAGAGGGTGTTCATTGCAGTGATGTCTCTATATAGTAGCAACCAAAACTGAACCCAAACGAAACCAAACCCCACTTGTTCGATCCTCAAGTACTGATCAAAATAATTATGGAACATTTATGCAGTGAATTGTATGCAGTCATTAAGAATGGTGTTTTAGATCATATTTAACTGCCATGGAAATTTGTCCACAATAAATTAAATAATAAAAGCGGTTTACAGAACAGAAACACATTATCATCATCCTGGATAGTGGAAGTTATTTTAGGTGGTGTGATTATGGACAATTTTTATTTTTTGCTTATCTGTTTACTTTCTTTTGCGTAAAAGTTCACATAGTTCTATTTTTAAAGGTAGTGAATGTGAACTTCTGGTTAAAAAAAAAATCTCAAGTAAAAATAGTAACTTCTTGAAAATGCAGGATTAAACAGTTAAACTAATTTTCATGGAGTGGTAGTCAATATATAAACTTCTTGACAGTGCCTCATAGTATTTCTCTTTATTCGAAATTTTGTTATAAAAGTAAGTGTATCTGTATTTTTGAAACACATGGAGATAAAAAGTGTTATTAAGTGTTACTTCTTCATGGTTTTAACAGGATCAGAATGATTTCATTTCCTTCCAGTATTTTTAAAGGCATATTTTTATATAGCTTTCATCAGATGCTCCACCTCATATTATGTCCCCACTTATTGGGTAAATATTCATGAGCTAAAAAAAAATCCCTCATGAGAGGCAAAATAGTTTACTAAATGGATTAGAAAAAATATATTGCTTGAAACAATTCAGACCTGAAGCATTTAAAGAAAGAATTGATAAGCTTGCCACAACTGGGATTTTTTTTAAATTTATTTTTAATTGGAGGATAATTGCTTTTCAGTGTTGTGCTGGTTTCTGCCCTACAACAGCGTGAATCATTCATAAGTATGCACAGCGTGAATCAGCCATAAGTATGCATATGTCCCCTCCTTTAACCTCCTTCCCACTCTCAGCATTCAACCCTTCTAGGTTGTCACAAAGTAACAGGTTGAGCTCCCTGTTACATAGCAACTTCCTGCTAGCTATCTTTTTAATCTTTTTTTAATCTATTTACAGGTAGTAGTGTATATGTGCCAGTGCTACCTTCTCGGCTCGTTCCGCCCTCTCTTTCTCCCGCTATTTCCACGAGTCTGTTCTCTATGCGAGCGTCTCTATTTTTGCACTACAAATGGGTTCCTCAGTACCATCTTTCTAGAATCAACATATATTCATTAATATGCAATATTTATTTTTCTCTTTCTGACTTAACTTCGCTCTGTATAACAAGCTCTAGGTTCAGCCACCTCACTAGAACGGACTCAAACTCGTTCCTTTTTATGACTGAGTAATATTCCATTTTACATATGTGTACTAACAGCTTCTTTATTCATTCATCTGTCAGAGGACATCTAGGTTGCTTCCATACTTTAAATAACAGTGCTGGGATCTTAAAATCATGAGATAACTACTGTTAACAGGTTGAAGTGGTTCTGACATGCTTTTCGTGTTTATGTGAATGTCTTTACACTCAGGAAGAGCCTTTTTTGTTATTTTATGGTTACACACAGGATAGTTTCCCGGTGTATTGTTTTGCAACTTGCTTTTTTCCCTTGATGTATCAGTTGCCCCATTTCCCAACCATGCCTGAAGATCTGCCTTTGTCTTTGTAACAACTGTGTCGAACTCTGTCTGTGTGGCCAAACCATGGTTTACTCAACCACTCCTCTACTGGTAAAGATTTAGGCCATTTCAGGTTTCTCTGCTATTGTACACAAAGCCACACAGCAGATACATTTTTGTTTTTACTTCCTGGAACCTTTATCCCTTCAGGAAGATTTCTAGCGGTACAATGTATGAGTCAAGGTACATTTTACATCTCATGACTACCATCAGTGTTTCATCTTAACTCTCACATCCTGGTGACCCAAGGCAGAGGTCTGCAGTCAGTCCCTTGTGTTTGGTTCTTGGTTCTGGCACTTTCTGTGTGACCTTGAGCACATCGCCCCACCTCTCTGTGGCCAGGTTCTTTGTGAAATGGGGATGGGAAGGAGCCCCTCCTGGGATCGAGGTGAGGGTTAAAGGAGAGGGGATGCCTGGACACATGGTGAGTACCTGATGGATGCAGTGGGTCTTGCAGCTGGCATCATATGGATGAATATTTGAGTTGTTTCTAATTTTCATCCATTAAAATAACCCTGCAGAAGCTATACCCATGCACATTCTCGCAACAAGTGTCTGAGGCAGATACTACCATTGTTGTTCAGTCACTTAGCTGTGCTGGGCTCTTTGCAACCCCATGGACTGTAGCACACCAGGCTTCCCTGTCCTTCACCGTCTCCTGGAGTTTGCTACTGTTATTCCCATCTTATAGATGAGAAAACTGAGGCTGAAAGTTTGGCTGTGGTCTTGGAGCTAGTGTGTTGCCGAGGACACTGTATGCAGGAGGAAGAGAGGATGCTTCCAGTTGTGCAGTCTCCCAGTCCCTGCTCCGTATCCCCCTCCAGCATCATTTCTCGTGTCTCTGTCTCTCTGGACTGGCCTGCACACAGCAGTCAGAGTGATGGATTGTTCTAGAAGGCAGACCCGACCACAGAATGCTTGTGCCTCAAAGCCTTTGGCCAGAGGAGGGTGGGCGGGGAGGGCTGGCGAGCTGGGGGTGGAAACCGATGATATAGTTCTCAGCTCCCTAAATCAGGCCTCACCAGGCCCAGCCCTTCCCATCCCCCACATTGCGTGTTCCCACTGCCGTCCATGAAGCTCCTTGGACGCGCCATGTTCTTGCCCCTTCTGACCCCTGACAGTGTGCCTGCCCTGTCTGGAACATCCATGAGGACCTGTCTCACTGTGTTCCTACCTCTCCTACCATCTTTGCTCTCTTCCCCCATCTCTTGGACGGTCACCCCCAGGTGACTGTGTCTTCCCTTTGACGCAGCCCCCAGGACAGGACCCGGGCCCAAGAGGGGCCCTCCAGATGCTGACCAGATGCGAGGTTGGAGGGACACCCCACCAGTCACAGGGACCATGCTCAGAGGACTCGGGGAGCAGCTCAGGGCCGGGTGCTACCCCATCTTTCTCATACCCGCAGCACTGAGCCGGGCCCAGGGATCCTCTGTTGTCTGAAGAGTGCTGAGCTTTCACAAGTCTGTGCCTGGGGAGAAATGGTGGCCAGGAGGAGCTAGATGGCTGGACTGACTTTTATGCATGTGAACCTTGACCTCTGGGGGTTTTGCCTGGAGGTAAGGGAAGTGTCGGAGAAGGCAATGGCACCCCACTCCAGTACTCTTGCCTGGAAAATCCCATGGATGGAGGAGCCTGGTAGGCTACAGTCCATCGGGTCACTAAGAGTCGGACACGACTGAGCGAATTCACTTTCAATTTTCACTTTGATGCATTGCAGAAGGAAATGGCAATCCACTCCAGTATTCTTGCCTGGAGAATCCCAGGGACGGGGGAGCCTGGTGGGCTGCCGTCTGTGGGGTCGCACAGAGTCAGACACGACTGGAGTGACTTAGTAGTATAGTATGAGGGAAGTGTGGATGCAGCTCAGGCCTCTTGCCAGCAGGGTGACCTGAGGCAGATCTCTGAGTCTCTGTGTTGGGCTGTACCCCTTCCTCTTGCCTTGCCCGAGGCCTCCTGAGGCTCAGGTGGGAGCCTGTGTCTGGAAGCCAGGTATCTGGCGGCTCTTCCTGGTGTTTGCATCACGTAGGCCATGTGGTCCCCGCAGGGGCGGTTTCAGCCAGGTGGCATCTCCGCTGGCCTCCACAGCTGGGTCATTCAGCTGCTGCCCTCTGTGTCTGTCTGATTGCAGCTGAAACGCTCCCGCGAGACGGAGGTCCAGCTGAAGCCCCTGGTGGAGAAGAACAAGCGGATGAACAAGAAGAATGAGGACTTGCTACAGAGCATCCAGAGGATGGAAGAGAAGATTAAGAACCTCACTCGGGAAAACGTGGAGATGGTGAGTCATGGACCCGAAGTCCTTGTCTCCACCTGGGCTCCTCCAGCCCCTGACCCGAGCAGTCCAAGTTCTCCTAGGCCATCTCCCACCCGCCCCCCACCCCACCCCACCCCATCCCTCTAGCCTCTGTTCCCCAGAATTCACAGTGCTGTGGGCATCTGTGTCCGAAGGAGCGTGTACCAGGTGGCCTGACAGCGGGTTTGCACCTCCGCTCTGCCATCTCCACCTGGGGTCCTTGGGCCCAGCCCTCTTCCTCATCCATGAAATGGGATTGAAAACATCAGTGCTCTAGGGTCAGGGACAGGATGGAGTGATGACACAGAAGGTTCTCACAGAAGACCTGGCACATTGGGGCAGCTCAGTAGGCCGACAATTACAGTTTTGCTCCAAGTGCTTTGAATCAGGGCCTTTCATTTGCTCCAGCAAGAATGACTGGTCTTTGTGGTCAGAGTGGTGTCTTGCAGCTGATGGTTTAAGGAATACTCTGAGTTTCATTGTCCAAAGTAGCCTCAAGCATGCCTGTTGTACAGCTGAGAAGACTGAGGCTCCGGGAGATGGAACACCCTTCTCCCTGTTCCCTGGAACGTCCAGGTGTGAATGTGCATTGTTACCACGTGGTGTGCTCTCTTCCCCCAGGACCCACGCTTTCTAGGCTCAGGGCAGACGTCCACCTCTCCCACCCCGTTGCCTGCTAGTCCTTCCTGTTAGCAGTGGGCACAGTCGGCCCCGCCTCGAGCCTGGCCCTGGTCTGCAGCTGTCTGCTTCTCCAGCGTGGGGACCAGGGAGCAGTCATCCCTCCCTCCATCTTTCCATCCTGTATCCCCAAGCCCACACTCCATGCCCTGACGTATGGTGGGTCCCTGACAAGGGTTGTGGATGAGCGGCCCTGTAGTGTCCTCTCTTTCCTTGGCTGCAGAAAGAGAAACTGTCCGCCCAGGCGTCCCTGAAGAGGCACACTTCCTTGAACGACCTTAGTCTGACACGGGACGAGCAGGAGATCGAGTTCCTGAGGCTGCAGGTGCTGGAGCAGCAGCACGTCATTGACGATCTCTCACTGGTATGTCTGCGCCTGTGCCAGTGCCAAGCCCTCCGTGGGGTGCCAGGAGACATGGGCCTCCAGAATAGCATCAGGGGTGCAGGCAATGTGGGGGCGCAGGGGGGCAGGGGAGCATCTCACGGAGCTCCTCCTGGTGATGGGGCCTTCCTGCTCCATTCTTCCAGAAAGCAGCCTCCACTTGCTTTACACGACATCACCCGGTATCTGGGAGCGGTTTCCATGGTTACTCTTTTTGCTCAGCTCTTATCCCGAGTTTGCTGCCATTAAGAAGCAGCAACAGCCTCTGTTGAAAAGAGTCTCTGGCCTTTACAGAGTGGGTGTGATCGATCTGTCCTGGAGAAGTCTGATTTTTTTTTTTTAGCCTATTATTGCAGACTGTGAATTTGAAAACCGGAACCTTATAATCAGACTGGAATTTGAAGGACTTGCTAAGACATGTGTGTGTGTTTGTAAGATCAAGGAGGGGGGAGTGTGAGTATATCTTAAGGCGGCTGAGTGTGACATCCAGAGAGTTCTGCTGCTCTCTGTGGAAGGAGCTTAGGGACCATGAAGGGAGCATTTGTAGTGAGCTTTAGTTGTATCTTAGAAGCAAAGAGTACTACTTCAAAAAATAGAAAAGCCAGTGACCAAAGCTCTAGAAAAGGCTTTGACTGTAAGTTGTCCAATTCACTTTGCTTGCCCATCTCTCCATCTCTGCTCCCTCCTTCCACTCACCCATCTATACTCCCTCCCCTCCTTCCATCTGCCTTCCCATCCTCCCCCTCTCCCATCCATTCCTTCCTCTCTCCATCCTGCCTTTATTCCACCCCCCTCCATTTATTCTTTCAACCTTCTTTGCTTCATTGCACATAAAAGTCTTTATGCCACATAAGGCGAAAAAAACACACCCAGCAAAACGATGACAGGGTTGAAAGAGGAATAATAAACAGATAAGACGAGAGAAAATGAAGATGGCAGCGTCAGTCAAGATCAGGAGGGACACATGGGTGGACCATAGGGTTGTTGCCAGGCACCGTATTTGTCTCTGGGTGTCCTGACAGCCAAAGAGGATAGGAGCAGCCTATCAGAAAGGAGATAATCAGGAAGGAGAGAATTTGCTGCTTTCTTCTGGGGCAGAATGCTGCTACTCCTGCTAATACCCCTGTAGGTGCCATTTCTACTGACAGAAGCCACAGGTAATCGCAGTCTCTTGCAGGGCAGGTTCTACCACTTATAGCAAAGGAAGAAGCTGAGAATCAGAGAATCTCTTGCAGGGCAGGTTCTAGCATTTATAGCAAAGGAAGAAGCTGAGAATCAGGGAAACGAGGTGTGTGTCATCTGGCCAGGAAGAGGCCCCATGGGGCTTTGGCCGCAGCTCTGTGTGAGATCGAAGCCACGAGTTTATTTTCTGTTGGGGTCACTGACAGTAGGTAACTAGGTAACACCGCTTGACTCGTTTTCACTTTCACCACTTTCAAGTTTTATAGCTTCCAGCCCCAAAGGCAGCCAGGGTGGAGTTTTACAGTACTGGCCAACCTTGGCATTTTTTTCCTGGGAGGGTCCAGTCCAATTCACGGTGTGGCTCTGTAGCTGTCAGTTCTGAGAAGCAGCCGTGCCCTGGGTGCTCAGAACCTGGGCCTACCCAGGCCCGGTGCAGACCGGTAGGCGCAGCAACTTTGTGAGTTACGCCCTCTTGGAGCCAGTGGGTCCCTGGGCGTGATGTGAAGACTGGCTGAAGATGCAAATAGTTGTGTTTCCTTCTAGGAGAGAGAACGGCTCTTGCGGTCCAGAAGACATCGCGGGAAGGGCCTGAAGCCACCCAAGGTGAGCCAGCGGTGGCACAGCTGCCCTGCTCTGGCTCCATGCCAGGATCTGCAGGACGGTGGTCCAGGGATGGAGGAGGGGAGCGAGCAACCCATAGAGGGGCCCTGAAGGCAGGCACCCTCATATCTCTGCATATTTGATGCAGAAAAACCTGTTATAACTACTTCTCAAAGCAACATAAATAACTAGGCCATGGACCTGGTTACTGTCATTTATTCATGGAAAATTTACAGACGTATCCTGTATTTAGGCCTCTGGGGATGTGCGCCCAAAATTAAAAACATAAATACTTAGACCTTTTGAAGGATTTAAAGGATACCTGGTCTTGGTTTATAACATCTATATATCCTGTTTTGAAGAATCAGGGGCTTCAGGCTTTTTTGGAATGATGCAGAATGCATTCTTCCTGGAAAATGTGGTTTTGCCCTTTTTATAGAGACGTTGTCCAGATGTCCAGTGAGGTGAGCAGAGGCAGTCTTGGAAAACTCAGATGCCCACAGGGATCGAGCTGGAAAGTAAAAGAACAAATTGGTTTTTTTTTTTTAAGATTTTTTTGATGTGGACCATTTCTTAAGTCTTTATTGAACTTGTTACACTATTGCTTCTGTTTTATGTTTTGGTTTTTTGACAAGGGGGCATGTGGTATCTTAGTTCCCAGACCAGGTAGGTATAGAACCCACACTCCTGCATTGCAAGGTGAAGTCTTAACCTTTGAACTGCTACAGAAGTCCTGCAAATTGCTATTTTTAAAAAGGCCTTAGTTTGCATTAACACCTGGAAACATTTTTCACTTCCATGAAGATGTGGGCCTGGTCACCTTCTTATTAAACCAGATGCCCCTCCTGGTTTATCGTTTGGTAGAGATATGGCTATATAGAAATATTTCTCATCTATAAAGAAAACAGCCATGCAGATGTCTTACTGAATGACCATGGATATATGGCTTTGGTGTCAGTGGGACAATAGGGAGTGATGGGGACTGTGAAAAACTGGGTCCAGAATATCAGCTGCTGTAAGAAAGTGAGCCAGGTGGTGTCAGATAATTCAGTCACTCAAGAGCGTGGAAATCTCTGCATTAGTGTCCTAGGACTTCTGTAACAAGGTACCACAAACTGGGTGTCTTAGAACAGAAATGTATTAGCTCAAGGTTTTGGAGTCTAGATCTAAAATCAAGGTGTTGGCAGCACGATCCCAGCCTTTAGGGAGATCCTTCTTTGCTTCTGGTGATTTACTGGAAAATTGGTATTATTTGACAAGACTTTCCTTGTCTTCAGTTCAGTTCGGTCACTCAGTTGTGTCTGACTCTTTGCGACCCCATGGACTGCAGCACGCCAGGCCTCCCTGTCCACCCCTCTCTGTTCCTTGTCTTAAAGCTGCACAGCTGCAGTCTCTACTTTTGTTGTCATGTGCTGTTTTCCCTGTGTGTCTCTGTTTTTGCATAGCCATCTTCTCATAAGGACATTAATCACACCCCAATCCAGTGTGCCCCCCTTTTAACTGATTATTGCAATGATTCTATTTCCAAGTGAGGTCACACTCTGAAGTACTGGGGGGTTAGGGCCTTAATATAACCTTTTTGGGTTGGGGGGCTCATTTCAACCCATAACACTTCTATGTAAAATCTCAGGATTGTGAATGTTGGTGCAAATTGTTTATAGTACACTCTGGGCACATAAAATATATCTTGAACCAAATTTGTACATTTGGATAAAGGTTTATTTATAGCATCTCATTTAATCGTCATAGCAACCCTGTGAGGTTGGTGTTATTTTTTCTATTTTAAAATTACAGGAAGTATATAGGTATAAAATATATAAATAAGTCAAAGAGGAAAAGTAACAGACCGACATTTAAACTCAAATCTGGGGCTCCAAGGCCCAAGCTTATGCCACCAAGTCAAGTTGAATGAGGTACAAGTCTCTATGCACTGACATCAGAATCTCAGAGATGGGAAGCGGTTCAGCAGAACTTGGTTATATTTAAATACCTATTTTTATTATGGAAGTAGTATAGCCACATTGTAGACTATCTGGAACATAGTGGCCCATCATGGCAGTGCCTCCCCGGTGCGATCAGTGTTGGCATTGTAATGCAATCTCCTTCCCCCATCCTTGTTCCGCTTCACATTTTTTAGATACTGTAGCTGTAATTGTAGAATACATTTTTGCACCCTGGGTTTTTACTTACCATTATACCATAAAGCATTTTTCCGTGTTATGATGCTGTCATCATAAATACGAATTTTCAAGACTACATAATCTGTTGAGTGGATGGGCCATAAATTTGTCTAACGTTCTGTGTCCACCAAGCGTGTCTGCTTCCAGCTCCTCATGGTTGTGAATAATACTGCAGTAAATGTGTCTGTGCTTAGCAGACTGCTCTTCACCAGCCAGTTCTGCTAGATTCCTTGAGTGTTGAACGTTTCATTGGGTGACCACCCTTTCGGTCTTCTTGGACTCCCCGCTTCTGTAACTGTAACCACAGTGAACTCCTTTTGTCCAGAAAACTGTGTCCATAGTCTGGATCGTTCCCATGGATAGATTCCCGGAAGTCTACATGTGGGTCAGAGGGTGTGAAGGCTTCGATCAAGAACATTCAGCCTTCTGTCTGCTGTATAGAAGGGCTGTGTCCTTTTGCCCCGTTGTCAGTAATGTACATGATGGCCATTTTCACCACAAGACATGTTTAAAAAGTAACCATCGAAAGGAATTCAGTTTGTTGCATGAACTGGCTGTGTTGTGGCCTCATACACCCCAGAAAGGGTTTCAGGAAACCCAGTTTTGTGCCATGACTATATTTTTCAAATGTTGTCAGAATATCCAGAATAAGAGATTGTTTCCCTTTTCCTGTTTCTGAATGTGTCTATGGGAAGAGAACTTCACAAAGGCCTAGACTGGACTTAGGATTGGCTAGGCTTGCATGTACTGCAGGCAAGGTGGGCAGGAGCTGTGTCCTGCTCACTATGTCCTGGTCATTGCCTGGCACAGAGTGGGTGTCCCTAAATAGTTGTTGACTGAATAAACAAATTGCTCTTACTGGAAAAAACGCATTTACCTAACACTGGATCATTCCAGGATGCGGAAGTTTGGTCACTGTAATTACAAGAGTTTGACGCCACTAAAGGCAGAGTCTTGGAACCTCTAGGGGAATTTCCTGACCCGGCTTGGGGTCTTTCCCACTTACTGTGACCCACCAGTATTTTCCTTTTTCTCAGGATTCAATGTACAGCTGTTTCCCTTATGCTCCTGCTTAATCCTAGCTAGTCCAGGGCCGGATGGATGAGTGGATTCATCGGGACCTGGGCAGGTTTTTAGTCCCCAGGGCTTGGCCCTCAGGCCTGGGCGGCTTCCCTTCCTTCTTTCCCACATGTCGTGGGGATCAGTACTTTCTTTTCTCTCCTTAAATAATCTTCCTTGCACTCTGTCCCTCATGCATACATGCACTTTATCACTTTGTCCGGGTCTTTATGTGACAGAGTGTCTCGGTGAATGCACCGAAGATTCCAGAACTTTCCGTCCCTGCTCTCCAGCTGTTGCAAGCCTCTTTGGACTCTGTAGTTCCCTGCCAAGGGTCTGCTCCATTTCCACACCATAGCCCAGCTGCTGCAGATGCTCTGAGGACACAGCAGTCATCTTCCAGGGCAGCCAGCATATCCTCAACAGCTCCCGACCTGTCTCACTGGGCTCCTGGGGACAAGACTGGTGTTGGCTGTCCCTGCCTGGGGACCTGCCGTTGATTTTTCAGCCCTGGGTGGGGGTTACAGGAGAAGGACCTTAAGTGGTTCCTTGGGCCCTGTCCAGGGTTCAGGGCTTGCTCTGTGGAAGGTGTGATCAGGACCTAACTGGAAACAGAGCCCCTGCCCTGAAGTGGCAGGAGGTAGTGGGTCAGCCATTGGAACGTGCAGCCTAGCAAGGGAGAGATGTGTCTTAGGAGAGAGCTGGGCCCATAAAGAATGGCTAAAATGAGTACAGTTTGCTCACTTGTCTTGAAAGTAGAGCTGAGATCTTGGACGAGGCTCAGGAACTATGGCCTGGAGCAGCAGGAAGTCAGGCCAGCTCCTAGCTGTGAAGCCTTGAACTCTGAGAACCTGTTTCCTGGTTCTTAAAACACGTATCATATCTATGGGATCAATTGAAGCATCTGGCTCCAGGCCTGAAGAGTAGACAGGAATCAGTAAATTATATTATCCTTTTTCTTTCTCCCTTCATCTTAAATGAATAGCTTTCCTTTGGAGGGCCTGTTAGATGCAGGCCCTGCATGGGGGGGTTAGATGTGAGGCCCTGCCTCACCCTGCCCCCCATCCCCCTCTAACTCATGGCCCCCATTTTTAAAAGAGGCGGCTTCCCTATAGCTTAGATGGTAAAGAATTTGCCTGCAATGTAGGAGACCTGGGTTCAATCCCTGGGTCAGGAAGATCCCCTGGAGAAGGAAATGGCAACCCACTCCAGCACTCTTGCCTGGAGAATCCCATGGACAGAGGAGCCTGGCAGGCTACAGTCCTCGGGATAACAAAGAGTTGGACATGACTGAGTGACTAACACTGCTACTACTGCATTTTTAAAGAGAGAGAAATAGTCTCAGGTAGCAGCAAGGTGACATCCCCACCCTTTGAGGGAGGCTGGGAAACATCAAAGCACCACTGGAGAGTCGGCCCTTCCTGGGATCCAAGCGTCAGCTCTGTGGTCCCCTCTCCCGAATGGACCAGGCCTCTGCTGTCACCAGGACGCAGGTCACCCTGGGGATCTTCTTGAAGGTCACTCCTGGTTCGCAGCCCCTGCATTCACTCTGACAGTACACCTGAAACCTATCCAAACTTGACCTTGTGCCCCGAGGCCAAGCCCACAGCCTTGTGGGAGGAAGAACTCGGTGTCTGAAGCTGCCCTGGGACAGAAGCCGGGGTGCCATGCCTTAGCCTGGCCACACGCCTGAGTGCTTTCCATCACGTGCACACTTTCTCCATTTTTAAGTAGCCAAAGAAACCCTTTTTCCCCTCTCTGGTCATTTCCACTTGACTTTGTTCCCAGACCACCTTTCCCCCACGGCTCCGTCCTCAGCCTTTCAGCGTGGGGAGGGCTGGCTCCTGCCTTGTTTGCCGGGTTATAAGCAGCCCCTAGCACAGCGCCTGGCCCTCACCGTGGGGCTCGATCGCATGGACTAAGGGGGCTTTTCATCCTTGCAGTCTTGCCGAGGTTCCCCCCCGAGCAGCAGGCAGCCAAGGGCTTTCGCTCCATGTTTCAGTCCCTGGAAGGGATGAGGGCTTGGCCCTTCCAGCCTGGGCAGCAGCCCATCATCTTGTTCCCTCTTCAACGGCCAGGCAGGTGGCTAAGCTTCACATCAGAAGCACGTGAAGCCCCACAGGGAGCTGCTCCAAGGGCCGCCTGCTGGCTTCGTGGGCCCTTCGGTAAAGGACTCTGGAAACGATTGGGGCACTGGAGATGGAACACGGGCGCGGTTTTGAAAGTGCAGGGCCACACTCAGGCAGCTGAGTGGCTCAGCCGCACACGCAGTCTGTACTGTCCTACCTGGGGGAAAATCGCAGGTTGCTGGGCAATGGAGAGAGGGAGAGCAGAGCTAGGAGCCTGCCTTGGCCATTTCACCTGCCCAGCGTACCTCATCTAGCACAGCAATGCCCATGGGGACATCCAGATCACTTCCAAAGACTTTGGGATAGACAGGAAGTAATGGTGGTCATAGGCAACATACTCTAGCAGGACAAGACACCCCAACACCAGGAGTGAGCCTGGGGATGAGACTCAGTCTTCAGAGAGGACCACGCTAGAAGGCAGGTCTGCAGCTCCTGGCCCCCTGCCTAGAGTCAGGAGGGGACCCTAGATCCAGTGTGGAGGGGCTTGAGGCAAAGGCTCCCTGATTCCAGACCCTCCCTTCCAGGCCCTTGCTTCTTCATCTGTGTCCACCTCCTTCCTTTGGGTCCTCATCTTCTGTTCTGGGACCATTGCCACAGCTCTCTGGCTGCTCCCCTGCTTCCAGTATCTTCCTCCCACCAGAACTGTCTTTTTAAGGCAGAGGTCTTACCCTGCCACCTTCTTCCTTAAAAAACCCTCCACTGGTTCTCCTTTTCTCAGGAGATGAATCTAGGGCTCTTTGGCTGGGCCCTCAGGGCCTTTCGGGACCTGGTCCTGCTCACCTCCTGCCCCGACCTTGTGGCAGCTCGTGTCCAGCCAAGGCAGAACAGCTCTCAGCCCCTCCATCCCCCTATCCCTCTCACCATTGTCTTGGTGCATCTTGTTGCCCTGGGCATAACAGAGCGTCAGGTGATGGGTACAGAGGAATTTTCACTTTTGAGGAATTTCTGGCAAAGTGGGTCTAAGTAGATCCAGGAGGCAGCCCACTGTACATGTGTCATGGCTTCCACAGAGCCAGGAATCCTTCTGCCAGGGATCCTTCTTCCAGGCAGAGGCTGTCTTTGGTTTTTCTTGAGGGTCCAAGTGCAGAGCAGCTTAGAGAGAAATCAGGTCTTTAGGCTTGTTGCAGAACTCAACAGTTTGTAGATGGCTTGACTTCTAGGATTATCTCCCTCCTCCCTGTTAGCTGAGATTTTTTTTCTATTGCTAGTGCCAAAAATTCAAAGTCGTTTAAGCAAATAAATGAATTTATATAGCTAAGAAGTCTAGACGTCCGGTTTCAGGTACAGCTGGATCCAGATGCTCACGCGCAATTATCAGGGACTTGTCCATCTTCATCTTTCAAGTGTGCTTTCCTCTGGACTGGCCTCTTTCTCAAGCAGACTCTCCCATGTGGTGGCCCAAACAGCTTTAGCAGCTTCCAGCTGGCATTATACCTGACAACCAACCTTTGTGGTCAGAGGATCTCTCTCCTCAGTGGTTCCAGCAGAAGTCCCGGGACCGGTGCTCCTGGGTTCAGCCTGGTCACAGGTCCATTCCTGACCCAGTCCCAACTCTGGAGGCACCTCATTTGGAAAGACAATTTAAAGACTTAGCACTAAATTGCATAGTGTGACCTGGTTACATAGCTCATATCATGGCTACTTTGAAAGGATCAAACATTATTGAAGTTGAAATATATATGAACTTGGCTATACGTATTTTTTTCTCTTGTGAATTGGGGCTTCTAAAGTGGTACTAGTGGTAAACAACCTGCCTATCAGTGCAGGAAACTAAGAGACTTGGGTTCGATCAGTACCTGGGTTGGGAATATTCCCTGGAGGAGGGCATGGCAGCCCACTCCAGTATACTTGCCTGGAGAACCCCATGGACAGAGGAACCTGGCAGGCTATAGTCCATGGGGTTGCAAAGAGTCGAACATGACTAAAGCATCTTAGCACACACTTTTGTGAATTATTATTTGCCTCTTAATGTTGCTTTGTGCTTAGTTGCTCAGTCGTGTCTGACTCTGCGACCCTGTGGACTGTAGCCCACCAGGCTCCTCTGTCCATGGGGATTCTCCAGGCAAGAATACTGGAGTGGGTTGCCATGCCCTCCTCCAGGGTTGCTTTAATACCTTTCAAATAAAAAGGTTTACTTTTTAATGGTGAAATCTACCCTTTTTTCCCGCTAGGAGGGTTTTTGCATTTGATCTTGTGGCTAGAGAAGCTTCTGCAAGAAGGTGCCCTCATAGGTGCTACATGGGTGTGGGAACTGAGGGCCACTCTAGCTGCCATTTTTCTATCGGATGGTGGTTTGCTTCAGTTCATATAAATGGTAAAACAAATGCTTATGGAAGAATTGCTAAGAACCCATGAGTTCAGCTAGTCTGGGGGCACGCACAGGGTGAGGGGATGAACTGAGAAATTTCCTAAGTACACGAGGCAGGAGGCACCTCCCTGTTTTGTGCTCTGGTCCTGAAGAAGGTTCTCTCGGCATCACGGTTGCTAAGGCTGTTCCCAGGGGCCCTGACGACAGGGCGACTCGGGGAGCCTGGGGCTGGGAGGAAAGCCCCCAGAGAATCAGCCAGCCTGAAGGCTGTCTGCTGTGACTGATTCACCCAGGCCCAGCCCCTGGAAACTGGCTCCTCTCAGCCCACGATCTGCCCCAGAGCCGGCATCCCTTTTAACAAAGGCACACCTTCTAGAGCATCCTGGTTGTTCTCAGAACGGTGCAGCGGAGAAGGAAGGCAGTGGACCTAGTGTGGTAGAGGAAACGAGAGCGCTCTGCAGAAGAATCAGTGCTTCCTCCCAGGACTCGAGAGAGGCCTGGAATCTGGTGGCAGTGATGTGGCTTCCAGCTCCCCTGACATACACAGGCTAGCGGGTCTCAGACTCTCTGCCCCGCCCCCTCCCCGCTCCCGCATCCCCACCATGGAGTACGTCCTCTTCGTGCTGTATTTCTCCTTTTTCCTCTGTCTCTGCACCCTGGTGTGTCTGTACTTTTCTGGCTGCCAGGAGATGACCTACAAGCATGAAGGTAAGCGGCCAGCTTTGGGTCAGTTGCAGTCGTGTGAATATCAGCGGCTGTGATTGGAAAGCTCTCCTGTGCCTGGGATTATTGGGAATGACATGGAGGAGAGAGGAGGCCGTGAGAAGCTGGGCTCAGCCAAGAGGTTGTTTATTTGGGGGACGGGGTGCCTCCCTTTTTCCCCTCTGTTCACGTGATCTGCTAAGAATGAGCACCTTTGTATATTCAGCATGTCAGTGGAGAAGAAATGTTTATTTTCCAGTCATGGTTGCCCAAACTGCATTTCAAGCGTTTGGGTTGGTTTATAGAAAGATGTCAGCAAGACAGGGCTTTGGTGGCAAAGAAAATAGAAGTCTGGAGAGGTGGGCCCTTTTCCATAGACGATGCATTTGGAGTGAGCAAAGATGGAAATCTTATGTTCCTGAAGTTATTTTTCCCTTAGGAATTTCCCAGGGAATTTTTGAATGATGGAGGCTCCAAAAAATCAACAGTTTCTATTGTGCTTGACTTTCTTTAAAAACCCCATTATGAGCTGAGCGTTTGAGAAACAGTATTTCCAGGTGATTTTCCTTTCATTCCTTGGAGAATTGTATGTAATTTCGTGTATATGAACATGCAGTGGAAGGCAGGGTTGCTTGGTCTCCAAAGAAGACAGCCACCAGATTTTCACTTGAAACGTTGTCTTTTTTTTTTTTAAAGCTAGTTTTTTTATTAATAAAGCCATAAATTTATGTGGTGCATTTTGGCTTCCCATATAATACAGTCAATTTAAAAAAAACTAACTCTCAGGAAACAAACCAACCCAACCCATATGTCACACAAGGTGGGGGTGACTCGTGGTCACCTCCCTACTGCCTTGGAATTTGTGTGTGCTGTGGATTCATGGATCGTCTCCTTTGTGGTCATAGGATTATATATTTTAATTTTTTAATTAGAGGAAAGTTGCTTTACCATGTTCTGTTGGTTTCTGCCATACCACAACGTGAATTAGTCCTAATTGTATATGTATATCCCTTCCCTCTTGAGCCTCCCTCCCCCGTCCCAGCCCTCCCCTCTAGGTCATCACAGAGTGTCAGGCTGGTCTCCCTGCCTTTTACAGCAACTTCCCACTAAATATCTACTTTACACAGGACAGTGCATGTTGGTCAGTGCTACTTTCTCAATTTGTGCCACCCTCTCCTTCCCCTCCGGTGTCCATAAGTCAGTTCTCTATATTATACTTTGAATGTCCTTGTGTGTTTGAGCCCGCCTTCGGAGCTGTTTCTTCCTTCCCTCCTCGCAGCGTACTTCCTCGGGTTCTGTCTCTGGAGCCACATGATACTTCGAGGTGCTCCACTGGGGTCCAGGCAGGTCAATTTTAAATGCACAGCTGCAGCATCTGTAGTTAATACCCTGGTTGTTATTTGTCATTGTTTAGTCACTAAATCATATCCGACTCTTTTGCAACCCCATGGACTATAGCCTGCTAGGCTCCTCTGTCCATGGAATTTTCCAGGTGAGAATACTGGGGTGGATTGCCATTTTCTTCTCCAGAGGAATCTTCCTGGCCCAGTGATCAAACTCACATCTCCTGCTTCTCTTGCACTGTAGGCGGATTCTTTACCACTGAGCCACCTGGGAAGCCCAGTACTCTGTTTTAGGGCTCAGTAATTCCCAGGTGGCGCCAGTGGTAAAGAACCCACCTGCCAATGCACAAGACATAAGAGACGTGGGTTCGATCACTGGGTCAGGAAGATCCGCTGGAAGAGGGCATGGCAACCCACTCCGGTATTCTTGCCTGGAGAATCCCTATGGACAAAGGAGTCTGGTGGGCTTCCATCCATAGGATCACAAAGAATCTGACACAGCTGAAGTGACTTAGCATGCACGCAATTGAGTATTTAACTCTCAGTCCCACAAAGTTTCAAAAAGCAGGTCACCCTAGGTAATGGAGCACTGAGTCATCACCCCCCCCCCCCCCGCAAGAATAGCCCGCAATGCCTGCAGTGGGTGACCACCGCCTGGCCTCGTGTCTTGGCTGTGTGGAGACTGTGAGGCTTAATGTTTCCTGGGGCTGCATCCTTGTGCCGGGCAGGGGCCTCGCTGCGTCACTGCTCACTGCTGATCAGCACAACGGGCCTGTCCTTGGAGGCCTTGCAGTTAGCAGTGTTTACAAGAAATGAGGTCAGCTGAGTGGCTGCCCAGAAAAACAAGGAGCCTGGGGCTCGAGTGAACCGCATGTGTGCAGACGAACTGAGTGCTATGAATGTGTCCGCCGTCAAAGGTCATGGCCACAGCTCTCTGGAGGTGTGGCGTCTGGAGCATCATTGACACAAACTCAGGGGGATTTCTCAACCCGGGGGCTGGAAGTGTGCCTTTGAGCATAGGAATGTCTCCTCCAACCTCCACTCAGAGAGGATTGCATTTGACGTTGATGGAGTCTAGTAGGGACTCATGTCTACCTGGTGGACTCGCCTGGGGTGCACCGCCAGGTGGCTGCCCACCGATGCGGGCTGCAGGAGCGAAGGAAGGGACACCACGTGCAAACCCAAAACTACTCGTGGGTGAACGTTTGTTTACCGTTGAGTTCTTTGCAAATACTTATTGAGCAACCAGTATTTCTTGAGCGTGTCAGGCCTTGACATCAGCACAGTGTATCTTATGTTAGGCAGTGATGAGCATTATGGAGAAAAATAAAAGAAGAAGAACAGAGAGGTGGGGGTGGGGAAAGGCTAGTTAAGACTTTGATGTGGTGATCAGGGAAGTCTTTTGATAAGTTATGTTTGTGCAAAAACTGGAGGGAAGGGAAGGAGAGGGTCACGTGGGTTCTGGGGGACAGCATCTGGGAGTACAAAGGCCCTGGGGCAGGCACGTGGAAGGGGCGGAGGTGTGCTCGGCGGTGTGGCTGGAGCACAGTGGTGAGCAGGGGATGAGGCCGGAGCAGAGCAGGGGCAGGCGCAGGGCCTGTGGACCGCGCTGTCGATGTTGGCTTCAACTTAAGTGTAGTGCAGGGCTTTGAACAAAGGACAAACACAACGGGATTCTTATTACAAAATAGTCACTCTGGCCACCAGGTTATGGGACAAAGGCAGAAGCCGGAAGGCCAGTAGTGAGAGGTGATGGTGGCTTGGACCAGGAGGCAGGTGCTGGTTCGTGGAGGCTTGGATCGTGGGTTGAAGATCGAGCCAGCAGGGTTTCTCTCAGAGGCGTGGAGCATGGAGTGGAGAAAGGAGTTGGTTTTTGGCCTGAGGAACTGTAGAGGTGGAGCTGCCAGTGGTGAACACAGGTTAGTCCGAACATGGAAACAGCAGGTTCGGGAGTGTTAGGTCAGTGTTCTCCAGCCTCCCTGGAACTGTCGAGGAGGTGGCTGACGTGTGACCCGGGAGTTCAGGGGGCAGTACGTGTCCCACCTGTGTTAAATAAACAAAAAGCATAAGGCGAAAGCAGTTTGCAGAAACACAGTTGTCAATGCAAGGCTGTCGTGGGCGCCAGCCGTGGCCGGGGGCCTCCCTCAAAGCCCCATAAGAGATGCTAAACTGTGCAGGGTGACAAAGGAGCTCCCTTTGCCTCACTTCCTGGTTCTGAATTGGTTCCTAATCCTGTTAGTGCACCAGCCACGTTTTTCTGACATCTGGACCCAAGAGTTTGTACACCAGCACTGGCTCTGACGGCGGGAGGTGCCTGAGCATGTGGGGAGCGTCTCTGTGTGTTGATGGGTGGGGAGGGACCCCTGCGAGAGCCTGGTTCAGATTGACGAGTGGGAGCCTGGAGCTTGGCTCCGGATTTAGGTATGGTTCTTTCTTCATGGTCAGGAGCATCCCTGATTTGTAAAATCAAAAACCTTCTCACGGACTATTTGAGGCGGGCGGTGAGGGGGGGAGACCAGTGTTTCTTGGACAAGGGATGTTGATCTGGTGATTGTGGGCTGGTGTCTGTGGTCCCAAGGGACTGAAGCTCTTTGGGGCAGGGACCACACCTGGTTTTGATTGGTTGTGGCCCCCCAGGCCCCACCCAGGGTCTGACCCATAGAAGGCGCTCAGTCAGATGTTCACTTAAGGAATGAATGAATAAGTGAGTGAATGAAGGCCCATCTCTTGTGATATTCGGGGTGAGAGAAGTGCTGGACAGGGTAGCTGGAAGCCCAGCACACAGAGCCTCAAAACTGCCTCTGAATCTGAGTACTGGGTGTATATGGGTCCATTACGCCATTCCTTCTAATTTTGTAACTGTGCTTGTTAAAATAAACTAAAATTGCCTCTTGGGGCACGTCTGGTGGGGACCTGGGCCCCCCGCTCCCCAACTTGCCCAGCCAGTCAGAACCCCAGGTCCACCTGTGGACACTCTGCCCTCTCACCATTCCGTGTCTGACCTACAGCCCGGCATCTCACATGGCCTGCCCCTGCCCTCCCCTCCCCCACTCAGTATAGCAAGGATGCTACTCACCGTGTGTTACCACGCTGGGCACCTTGCTCGGTGACCTCACTTTGTGCTCAGGGGTGAGCTGGGGGTCCTGTGTCCCTCTGATGGAGAAGGGAGCTGGCTCTCAGACAGGCTGTGTGGCTCCCTTGCAAAAGGTCATCAGCACGTGAGCCTGAGCCAGGGTTGGGCCAGCACCCTCTGTGGTCACCCTCCACCCTCTGACCACCTCTGGCTGCTTCTTTCCCCCTCAGCAGTCACGCCCCCCCCCACCCCACTCCTGGGATGCCCCAGTGGCCCTGATGCACAGTGTCTCCCTGCAGATGACGGGGTGGGGGTATCCAGGCGACTCTTGAGTCCCTCTCTCATGCTTTGCAAATTGCCTTTCACAGAAGCATGTTGTGGAGACATTTTTTGGATTTGACGAGGAGTCCGTGGACTCGGAAACACTGTCGGAGACGTCCTGCAACACGGACAGGACGGACAGGGCTCCGGCCACACCCGAAGAGGACTTGGACGACGTAAGCGGGCCTCACCCCCGGGTGCTTGTAAGGGGGTGCCTCCCACCTCACCTGGGCTCTGTAGCCTCGGTCCCTCCCTGTGAGACGAACCTCGCAGGACCTGTGTGGTCACAGCCTGTGGCCAGGGAGGGTGGTCCCCACTTTGACGGGTTCTGAGAATGGCGATGGCGGGGTGCCTGCAGTCTGGAGGGGCCCTTTCCCTTCCCAGCACAGATTTCACACCGGAGACCTGTAGCCACGGCGGTGCCGCTTGCCCTTTGTCATTAAAACTGCTGTGTGGTGGTCTGCCCCTCGCCTCCCCCCAGGCTTGTACACACACACACACACACACACACACACACACACACACCTGTGTATATAAAGATGGTGTGTCACTGTAGGAGAGGATGCGAGCAGCACAGAAAAGAGCAGAGGGAAGCTGACTCCTCTCTCTCACGCTTTCCTGACCCTCCGTCTCTGCACATCCACCTTCCTGTTCCCTGCTCCAGAGAGCCTGAGTTACACAGGAGCAAAGAGCAGCCCCTTCCTCCCACCCTGCCCGCTGGGATTCATTCAGGAAACCCCAGTCAAATACGATCTCGTCGGACACACGCTTTTTGATTTGCCTTTTTCACCAAGAATGTGTAACAGGCTTCTTTCAGCACCAGATGCTGTTAGTCATCATCCTCCGTCCTGAGCAGACCCTCGTAGATCCACACGTGCATCCAGCCTAAGGGCTCCTGATGAGAGGCGTACGGGGCTTCCAGTTTTTCACAACTGCAGCGATGTTCTTTGGGTGGTTGTCTCCTTGGGAGAAATCCCCAGAATGAGACCTGAGGGGTGGGAGGGGTGCCTTTTACAGCCTAGACGCTCGCCATGCAGTCGGGACTGGCTCACCCTTGTTCCCCTGCACACGATTCAGTGATTCCTGGGGTTCAGGGAGCTCCAGGGTAGATGGCAGAGAAGGGATCTTCCCCCCAGCACTCTCTCCAGAGCCCTCCAGTTAGGTCCTGGCCCGGGCCAGTCTGTTAAGTAAGAGCTGGCAGCGGTCGTGACATCTGCACGTTGTCTTTGCCTGACTTGACCCTGGCACTGCCGTTCACGTCAAGTCACGGGCTTCCTGATGCTTTTCTCTTCCATGACGTGAAGACGACAACCCGAGAAGAGGCTGACCTGAGATTCTGCCAGCTGACCAGGGAGTACCAGGCCCTGCAGCGAGCCTATGCCTTGCTTCAGGAGCAGGTGGGCGGGACACTGGACGCCGAGCGAGAGGCCCGGGTAGGTGCCAGCGGAAGGTGTTGAGGGGTCGGACAGAGGCTGGATGTCCTGTGCATGCCCTTCCCAGCAGCCGGATTCTGTTGAGAGGGGATGGGGGTTGCCTGGCAGCCTCCGCTGTGGTGATGTTCCAGCATTTGGCAAATCCAACGGGAGCTACCTGCCCGTCCTCAGTGCAGGAGCAACATTTGCAGAAGAAATGCTGCTGTCTCAGTGTCCTGTGCCCCTTCCGTTGGCAAGAAGGGTTTCAGAAGTTTGACTCAGTGATGAAATCAGACTCACTGTGAAACAGACATCTCTCTTTCCCGGCTGAGAAACCCCCAAGAATGTTCCTAAGGCACACAGGCAGGGCTGCCCAGTTAAAGCCCACCCAGCGCTCTCTCGGGTCCCTGCTGGCCACCCAGGTCTGGACCATACCAGCCCTCATGGCTGGGCTGACCTCCACCATCTAGTAACGTCCACTCACTGGCCATTAGCCCATCTTCAGGAGTTGCACAGACCAGACTCGGCCAGCCCTTCCCTCTGAAGGCAAGAGGGACCCCTGGGAGGGCTCCTGCTGGGGTGACTCTTCACCCCAGCACACACCTGTTTCATTCCCACAACAGCCCCATGAGGTAAGGGGTGGCAAATGAGGCTGTGGAGGGAAGCTCCTCGGCTACAATAGTGTCAGCCTGTAACCTGTAGGTCAGAGGAAGTACACTGGAGGTGTATGCTGGAGGTGGTTTGGACTGAAGCATGGGTTTCTTATTAAAAAAACTTCAGCTCCTTGCACCATTCAAAAGTTGACAGATTTCACGTAGAAATCCGGGTTCCTGGCTTCTTTTGAGAGCTCAGAGCATCTGGTAGCACCAGTCTTCCCATTCCGGGTAGTCACCTTTGGCTGCAGCTGCTGAGTGGCAGCGTCCCCTCTGAGTTGAGACATGTGCCCCTGGTTTGCCACAGTCGCCACCACTCCCTAGTACCCTTCACCCAGTCAGTCTCTCTTATTTATACTACCCGCCTGGTCCTTGGGGTATCCGGTTTTCAGCCCTCGCTGTCGGTGATACCTTTGTCAGGAGATGGGCTGAGCAAGGGAGAAAGTGTGGCTGGCGTTGGTGGTACAGCCACGGCACGGGATCAGGAAGCTGGGCTGGGAGCTGACATGCTGGCCCCTCACTCACCCTCGTGAAGAAGCTGGCCGCTTCTCCAGGCTGCGCTCGTCTCTCAACAGGGGTGGCGCTGACGGCCTGTCAAGGCCTTGCGGTTCTTCCAGGTGTCACACCCGTGGGTGACACAGGAACCAGGCAGGCCAGTCGGCACATGTGCTCCTAAAAAAAGGGCCCGTTTCTCAGGACCGGATGCCACCTTGTCCTTTCCCCTTCTCTGTCATCATCCGCGGGGACCTGCTCACTTCCTGGTCTTTTGCATTTCAGACTCGGGAACAGCTCCAAGCTGATCTGCTGAGGTGTCAGGCCAAAATTGAGGATCTGGAGAAGTTACTGGTTGAGAAGGGCCAGGTGAGCAGAAACGGTCACGTGACCTGTAACTCTTTGCATTTCTATCCCCTTGGTGGTGTCGCTGGGGTCTTGGTGCCCAGGGGGATGGTCTGTTGATCTATATCATTTGCTCTGGAGATGTGAGAGAAAAAAAAAAGAATGTTAGCAGAGTTCAGGCGAGACTATCCCAGCTCATTTGCCTCTTTACCAATTTTTTAAAAATCCATCATGTTCTGAGAGTCTACTTGGCTTTTTCTTTGTTTGTTTGCCAAATGTACAAGAATAGGAGACAACTCCAAACATAAAGTGATCAGCAGAATCTTTTCTGACTTGAATCTGGAAGAAAAGCTGACACTGCCTATGAGGATTCAGTTGTGCAAATGAACTTGCAGCTAGCTCTCAGTGATGGCAGAGGTGGCCATGGGAGCCGGTCCAAAACTCTCCATGAGGCAGGGGAGCAGTGCAGAACATACACCACAGCCAACAAGCCACAGGCCAGCCCTGCCCCTGACCTGTTGCACAGCCCTGGGAAAATTACGTGATCTCTTATGTCTCAGTTTCCTCATCTTTAAAATGGGGCTAATAATAGTACTTAACACATAGGGAATGGGGGAGGAGGGAGACTCAACAGCAGCCTGGGTGGAGTCCAGGGGGAAGATGAGGCTGTTTTCACACTTCTGTCCTCACCTGCCATTGACCTCAGCTTCCCTCTTTCAGGCTGAGCTCACAGGTTGCAACCCGTCCAACCACAGCCTATGATTAAGTTAACCTCCCATCTGAGGTGCTAGGCCCTGTTTTTGGGTGTGCTCTGCCCCCAGTGCCTGCTAAATAAAGGGGCCAGTCTGGGACAAAGCACATGGCCGTTCATTCAGCTAGCACTTTACCAGAGCCCTTGCCCTGTGCTGGGCTCTGTGCTCAGCGTGTGGGATCATGTATCAGTTGGCTATTGCCGCCTAATAAAGCACCCCAAAACTGAGTTGTTTACAAATAACAGAAATTTTGTGTGCTTACAGTTCTATGGATCAGCAGTTTGGGTGGTTCTTCTGCTGGTCTCCCCTGGGGTCACTCTAGAGGCTTCATTTTGCAGCTGATTGGGGATAGATGGCCCCAAATCACCTCAGTGTCCTGTCTGCGCATTAGTTCCAGCTGTTGGCCAGGCTCTCATGGTCTCTCGTCCTCAAGGAAGCTGGCTCCTTTAAGTAAAGGTCTTGGAGCAGGAAGAAAGGGAAGCCCCCAAAGCACAAGTATAGGCCATGCCTCTGCCTGCATCACATTGGTTAATATCCCGTTCACCAAAGAATGCTTCAGCCACACCCAGTGGTGAGTTTGCTCCTTGGGAGGAGCTGCAGAGTCACCTTGCAAAGGGGCAGAGCCATGGGAGGGCCACTGCCAACAACCTCCCACAGGAAAAAAGATGAATGGACCCAGCTCTGGACTCAGCCTCATGGGCCTATACGTGTGTCAATACTGGGAAGACACAGGGTGATACGCGCTGGGTAGAAGGAAGGGAGGGAGGAAGTTCCCTCGTTTATACCTTCATCCATCCCCTGGCATTTACTGAGCATCGGCTGTGTGCTGGGCACCGTGTTAGGTGCTGGAGATGCTGGTATAAAGACAGACTTAGCCCCGCGGCTCATGGAACGTTCCTGGACAGAACTTGTCCAGACAAAGATGTGGTTAGGCAGAGGGTCTCGGATGAGCAGAAGTGTGTTACTGTGATGACACCAGTTCAACGGGCACATCCATGGGGGTGTGGCCCAGACACTTGCCCTCGAGCCTAAGAGAGCAAGCCCTGGAAGGGCTGCCAGGACCAGCTCAGGTGTGCTCCAGGTGCTTTTCTGTCGGTGATAACAGATGTTCAGTTAAGTCACTCAGTTGTGTCCAGCTTTTTGCAACCCCATGGACTGCAGCACGCCAGGCCTCCCTGTCCATCACCAACTCCCAGAACTTGCCCAAACTCATGTCCATTGAGTCAGTGATGCCATCCAACCATCTCATCCTCTGTCTTCCCCTTCTCCTCCTGCCTTTAGTCTTTCACAGCATCAGGGTCTTTCCTAAGGAGTCGGTTCTTCCCATCAGGTGGCCAAAGTATTGGAGCTTCAGCTTCAGCATCAGTCCTTCCAATGAATATTCAGGACTGATCTCCTTTAGGATGGACTGGTTGGATCTCCTTGCTGTCCAAGGGACTCTCAAGAGTCTTCTCCAACATCAGAGTTCAAAAGCATCTGTTCTTTGGTGCTCGACTTTCTTTATGGCCCAACTCTCACATCCATACATGACTACTGGAAAAACCAGTAGCTTTGATACAGATGAGCTCCCTGAAATTTAGGGAACATGAGTGGAGGAGGAATGCACTGCAGACCTGCCAATTCTCTTTTTCAGAATTAAACGTTTAGAGCAGTGGTCCCCAGTCTTTTTGGCACCAGGGACCAAGTTTATGGAAGACAATTTTTACCCTGACCGGGGCGGGGGGTGGTTGGTTTCAGGATGATTCAGCACCTTATATTTATTGTGCTCTCTATTTCTAGTCTGACTCACTAGAAAAGACCCTGATGCTAGGAAAGATTGAAGGTGGGAGGAGAAGGGGACGACAGAGAACGAGATGGTTGGATGGCATCACTGACTCGATGGACATACGTTTGAGTAAGCTCTGGGAGTTGGTGATGGACAGGGAAGCCTGGAGTGCTGCCATGGGGTTGCAAAGAGTCAGACACGACTGAGCGACTGGACTGACTGATTTCTAATCTAAAGCTTCCACTGATCTGACAAGAGGTCTGGTTCCCCGGCCCAGAGGTTGGGGACCCCTGGTTTAGAGGGACAATGAGATCATTCTAACTGCTCTCCTTCTCTCTGGCCTTTTCATAGAAAGGTTCATATGAAGTCACCTTTCCCACTGATGCTTTGTTACTTAGCTGTCTGCTTCAATGAGTATGAACATATTTAGTACTTTTCCTTAGGATTCCAAATGGGTTGAAGAGAAGCAGCTACTCATCAGAACAAACCAAGACTTGCTGGAAAAGGTACGTGGCACCAACACCCTGAGCCCTGCCCCAGCCGATCATGGAGCCCGAGGCCTGCTCCGGCCGCCGGAGTCTCACCCACGCCCGTCCTGAGGGCTCCTACCCACCGGTCCTGTCTCTGTCTTCTGGGTCGGGGCCCGCAGAGCTGGTTTGCAGATGTGGTGAGGCCTGCCAGTCCTCCTTATGCTGGGCTTCCAGAACACCTCTACCGTTGCCTTGGATTCCAGACCACTCCCCAACCCCCCCACCCCCACCACCTGGAGTGGTGCTGGCAGAGCCGAGCCTGTCCTTCCCTTTGTGGTCATGGAACTTGTAGGGAGTCGGCTTGAGTGGTAAATCTAATGCTTTGGGACGAGACCTCAGCTTTATCTTTTTCTTATTTGTGAACAATTCAGTGATTTTTTTTTTTTTTTTAGTAAATTTACTGAGTTGTGCACCCAGCCCCACCATGCAATTTTTAGAACATTTTCAGCCTCCCTTAAGGATCCCTCTTGCCCCTTTCTAGTCACCCCTGTCTCTCACCCCTCAGCCCCTGGAAACCTGCTTTCTGTCCCAGCAGATTTGCTTGTTCTGCACCTTCTGTCCTGGTGGAAGTGGACTGTGTTAGGCCTTAGCTTCTAAACATCCTCAAATGTCCCAACCGGACAAGCCCAGCCTTGCCTCCTTGGGGGGCGGCGGGGTCCTGTCCCAGCTCTGTGCTGACCTGTCGTGTGGCCGTTCATTGTCCCATGTCCCTCCACAGCATCTGGAGCATTGGGACAGAGCTGGTCACTTCCTGTGGGGTGGCTCCAGGCTTTGGGAGAGATTTCGGATCCCTGGTCCTTCTGGCTAAATTCTGAGAGGCCCGGAAAACTCTTATGCTATTTCCAGATGTCCCCCTGGGGGCAGTACCACCCCATTAGAGGTGGGGAGGCAGGAGTAAAGGTGACCATGACCCACCAGTGAAAGTGAAAATCGCTCAGTCGTGTCCGACTCTTTGCAACCCCATGACCATACAGCCCATGGAATTCTCCAGGCCAGAATATTGGAGTGGGTAGCCTTTCCCTTCTCCAGGGGATCGTCCCAACCCAGGGATCAAACCCAGGTCTCCCGCACTGTGGGCGGATTGTTCACCATCTGAGCCATCCGGGTAGCCCAAGAATACTGGAGTGGGTAGCCTATCCCTTCTCCAGCAGATCTTCCCGACCTAGGAATCAAACTGGGGTCTCCTGCTTTGCAGGCGGATTCTTTACCAACTGAACCATCAGGACCTTCATTTCCATGTATTGTCTTGGTCCTCACTGCAGGCCGCCAAGTGGGGGCTGCTGTGTGCCTCCATGTCATCCAAGGAGCTACATAGCTGGCCCAGAGTCTCCCAGTGGGTTTGGGACCCAGGCAGCCCGACTTCCCAGACTTTCAGATCTCCTACTCATAGGAGCCCTCTGGGGAGTCCAGGACACCTTCCTACTGCAACTAGCCAGGCCCTGGGTGGGCTAACTCTGGGAGATCGGGATAGAAAGAATTCAGACAGGCTTGGGGATCATTGTTGCTTCCCCAGGACTGACCTCTAGGAAGGGACTCAACTGCTCTGTGCCTTAGTTTCTCCACCATTTGTGTATTCAGCAAATACCTGGCCCCCATACAGGGCCAAGCTTGGGCTGCAGGGACGAAGCAGGCACAGCCTCTGATCTGGGCCATCCCAGCCCCTGGAGCAGAAAGGGCCCACCGTGCACACCCACTGAGACCCTCCCCTTCCCACCCTACCCCTGATAATGGCCCCTGTGTCCCCAGGCCAACATCCCGGGGGTCTGTGATACGGGACACGTTCTCACGGCCCCCGATGAGAAACAGTGCTTCTCCCACCATTAACCCCCAGGTGTCTCTGGTCTAGATTTACAGGCTGGAAATGGAAGAGAACCAGCTGAAGAATGAAATGCAAGATGCAAAGGATCAGAACGAGCTGTTAGAATTCAGAGTGCTAGAACTCGAAGTAAGAGACTCTATCTGTTGTAAACTCTCAAACGGAGCAGACATTCTCTTTGAGCCCAAACTGAAATTCATGTAAAGTCCCAGATGTTTTTCAAGCATGTGTAAGGGGACCTGTGACACTTGTTTTCTTTTCTTTCTTTCTTTTTCTTTTCTTTTTTTTTTTTTAAATCTGTACATTGAGAATAATTTCACTGCCTTAATATGTTCTGAAGAGAATGCTCACCGAAGTCCTTGGACATGTACCAGAGCTAATCTATTTATTGCCTACGGCTTGTTTTTGCACTTAATAAAATAATTTGTTTTTGCAATATTTTGCCTTTTTTATTTGTGTTTCATTTCCATAACTACTTCTTTCCTGCATGCATAGTCACCTGGTATGCCTTCTGCAAACGCGGACAGAAGCACTGTTGCAATTGATAACACACCTTTTTAAAGTGACGTTGCATGCATGAATCTCACCTTTTGAAAGAGCGGGGTCTGACCTGGCCTGCGGCTGACCTCATAATGTGTTTACTGCTAGTTTGGCCTGTTTTCTCTTTGCCAAGGTAAACACAAGGTAAGTAAACAGGGTAAGAGGAGGTGTTTGCAATAGGTAGTTGAGAAAGCTTGTAACAATGACGCAGTGAACGCAAACGCGAGCAGTACTGGACTAAATATGTCTGTAACTCAAACTGCAACTCAGAATGATTCCCTTAGCGTGAAGGGAGATTGACTGTTGTCCACAGGTAGAAATCCTGTTGCAAACCTTCAGTGACGTCCCAGATACACAGAGCTGGATCCAGGCTGAGGACATGGATGGTTTTATTGCTTCCAACTGGAGCCCTGCCTCGGATATGTTACTGTATTGCCTTGCTACCACCTGACTTCATAATCCTTTTTCGTTTGTTCGTTTCCATTTCAAACGCATCTACATGTGACACATCACCCGAGTTTGTGACTGGTTTTCTCTAAGCATCTGTGGTGATACGGCTGTCCTTTCCCTCAGCTGAAGCCTTTGCATGTCCTGAATCCTCGGTAAAAGTGAGCTCCTTGGCTATGTTGGTGTCTCTCAGATTTCGTTTTCTCCTCTCAGCTTCAGTTAAAATTCTGCTTTCTCTAGAACAGGGCTTCCCTATGGCTCAGCTGGTAAAGAATCCACCTGCAATGCGGGAGACCTGGGTTCGATCCCTGGGTTGGGAAGATCCCCTGGAGAAGGGAAAGGCTACCCACTCCAGTATTCTGGCCTGGAGAATTCCATGGAATAGTCCATGAAATAGTCCATGGAGTTACAAAGAGTCGGACCCGACTGAGCCACTTTCACTTCACCTCACTTCCCCGGGGCATCTCATCCTATACTTTGTTGTGCTAGCATGGACCGTGGCCTGTCTCAGAGCCAGGGGTGGCCGTGTGATTCAGCTCTTGTCTAAACATAAACTGAGTCCTTCGTTCAGGCAGCAGAAGTAGAAGTTAAGAAAGATCATGGTGACTATTTCTACCCCTGTCAGAAAACCTTTCACGGCTCTTTGCTACCCGCCATTTCTCATGAGAATTCCATAAGCATTGATCACTTTACTAGAACTTTCAAGTGTTTCCACCATCCTTTGGAGGAGCCATTAGAAATCAGTTTTCTGACTTTCATTCATATAAAACATGAGCTTTCTTGTGTCAGCTTTTCTATGGAGACCCCCTGTAAGTAAGTATTACAGGTAGAAGAGACATCTATAGACATTGTGAATGTGGTTGTTCGAGTCTAATGAGGGAAATAAGGTTTTCTATCTAAACTGTTTCAAACCAGGTTAGCCAGATTGGGGCTTCGTGGAAATTAATTGAATTAATGGCCCCGCCCTTCCCTTCTCCTTTAGAGGATCTGATTAGGGACCTGCCATCTAGTGCTGCCTTGGCTACATTTCTTAGTTAATGGCTAAAAAGTAACTCTTTGGTTCTGTGGCTGGATTCTGCAGCCGTGGTCCAAAGCAGGCTTACTGACTGTAATTTTGAGGAAATAAAAGCAGTTTGATTTCAAGGTATCATTTGGTGAGGTCTTGGCTGCTGGCTGACCTATCCATTGCTCGGGGTTTAAAGGCGGCTCTGTGTAGGAAACGCAATTGAGACCAGAGTACTGTTTTGCTGCTGTCCTTTATTTCTGTAAGTAATTGGGCAACTCAGTTCCTTTTTAAAAATCTGTCACTTTACCTATGATTAATGTACTACTTCTGGGGAAATGCTTGCTCTCCTTTTTTAGTAGTTGAGATTTGACTTATCAATATAAGGCAAGGGTCATTGGAAGGTTAGTGCAGATCAGAAAAAAAATTTGTGAACAAAGTCAGAAGATCGTATTGAAAAAGATACGAAGCCAGGGTCTGGGGTCTGGCCTTGTCACTCAATTGTATGGGACCTCGGAGGGGTCCTGTCTCACAGCCTCCTTCTCTCTGTCCACAAAACGGAAGCATTCACGGCTGCCTCCTGGGGTTATGTGAGGATGAAGTGAGCTAACAATGACTTCTATTGAAATTTCCCACGATTGTTCTTCATCGAGTGTTTAATGATGATTGTGTGACTTCTTGGGCTTTGATCAACAGGTCCACTCAGGACACTCTGCTAACCATTTCTTCCCAGCTGACTAGGTTAAGAAGTAACCCAGTGTCAGCAGGGGATCCGCTGCGGGGCAGACAGGACAGCATCTCTACCATCGACCAGACCGTAGCCTGAGTGCGCACTTACTAGGAACACCTTTGCCAACTGGAATTCCTTGGTTTTTTGCTGAATAACGTGGGAAAATGACAAGTGGTGAAATAATACAATAAAGTTCTGTTTTTAAACCAAATCTTTTCCCCAGGAGAGAGAGCGGAGGTCGCCAGCATTTAACCTCCAAATCACCACCTTTCCCGAGAACAACAGCAGCGCCCTCCAGCTGTTCTGTCGCCAGGAAGGAGTTAAGGTAGCGTGCCCGGGGGGGTGCCCCCACTCTATTATGGCCATGGCCCGCTCGCCCGAATGCCAGGCTCAGCTGGAAAGGGGATTGTGTGCCTGTGCCAGGGCTAGAATTGATTTTAATAAGATACCCCCTGTCGCTCCACTCTGTTTTGAAAGTCAGAGTTTATTACTCCAGCTGGGTCACTAAATTTGTATTCACGTTAAAAAGAGCAGAGGCATGGGATACAGCCTTGAAAGCAAACCCCACCTTGGCCACTTCCTGGCTCTGGCCCAGAGCCTGTCTGACCATCAGTCTCTTTATCTAGGAGATCTGAGTGGCAACACCCACACCGTGAAAGGGGTGTGACGGTTTTTAAACTAGATAATGAACCTGAAGACTCAGTGAAGTGCTCAGAGCATGCTGAGTGTTCTAGAGACGGGAGCTGGTGGTGGTTCTCACAACCGTTGCCCATGACCCTGGAATCCTGCTAGGCCCGCGGGCACAGAGAGGTCCTTTCGACTTACAGGATCCCATGAGAATTTCTAGAAAGCAGTGTTTGCGCTGGTGTAAAACTCAGCCAATACACGGCAGTTAGCAGCCCTCTCTGCTTGAAGGGACCACCGAGAATAACTCTCCGCCCGGCCTAAGAGACAAGGAAGGGAATGGTGTCTTACAAGGAGTGAGGGCTGTGGCCCAGAGATTGGTGTGGATGGCCTTTGTAGCTCACACAAAATGAACGTTGGACATCTTTTCCAGGATGTGAATATTTCTGACCTTATGAAGAAATTAGATATCCTTGGCGATAACGGGGTAACTATGAGCGATCGGTTTCCGGTTTCGTGTCCTTGTTTTGATTCGGGTGTACTCTGTCGTGGCTTTTGTTTCCGTTTTTGTTTTAATTTCTTCCTGATTTAAGAGATCGACTAAGTACAATGTAAGGCTTTTGTATGGCCGTGTTCCTGCGTGGGTGGCTGGGTCCGCATCCGTGAGAAGTGGGGTTCTGAAGTTAGGTCATCCTGACAGCGTGTGAGTAATGAGGGTTAAAAAGGCCTAAAAATAAATGCCCGGAAAGAAAGTGGAAGCACTCAAGAGCTCTGAAATCCCAAAGTGAGACTTTTGCCTTCTTAAAAGACTGGGCTTGAGCGAGGCCCTGTTTCTAAAAGGCTCGGGGACGCTGTGTGAGGTGTCCCCACCCCCGAAGGGCCGGTCCTCAGACCTGTCACTTCTGTGAGTTGGGGCTGACCCTGGGGAGGCCACTTTCAGAGTCGCGTAGGGCTGACTGTCTGCACGGGATGTGGGAGCAGTGTAAAACGCCCTTGCCCATTTTTGTGTTTTAGAATTTGAGAAATGAAGAACAGGTTGCAATAATCCAGGCTGGAACTGTGCTTGCCCTGTGTGAAAAGGTAGAGCCCAGCGGCATTTCTGTCCATACACCTTGTCCGAGCTTCCTGGCACCATACAAGAAACTGTACATTGGCGTCTCGCTTTGTTCTGGAAGCATGGTTCTGGTTTCCTGTCTGCGTTTGCATGCGCACGTGCACGCCTGTTCGTTTTCCAGGGGAAAGTCACTCATGCTTATGGTAGAAAGCTTAGAGACGGAGAAAGAAAATCAAAACTTCCCTCGAGGAAACCCGTCTGCGACAGTTGGTTTTATTTCCAGTTTTTTCCCCCCATGCCCCCTTTTTTTTTAAACAAACAAACAAACAAACTTTGGGTTCATACTTGACTTTAGCTTTTAATCCTGCTTCATAAGCTTTCCCCCATGAGATCGAACGGCCCTGCATCATTCTACCTACAGCCACGCCCTCAGCTAAATATTCTTCCGCTGTTAACATATTAGAGTATTTCTGTATATCATCATGCAGCGATGAGCAAGCATCTTTAATCATAAGTTTCTATCTATGTTTTAAAACACTTCCACAGGATAGATTCTAGAAGTGTGATCACTGGGCCGATGGGTAAGAGGGTTTTTAAGAGCTTTGACACTGTTTAGTCGTTTCCAGAAAAATGGTACCAAGTCGCCTTCTACATGAACGCTACCACTGCCGGTTTCTTGTTCAGCAAGGCATATGTGGCCACTAAGAATTCTGCTGATAGGATAGGCAAAAATCATACGACGTCATTATTTTAATTTTCATTTGTTCAAGTGCTAGTGATAATGAATTTTTTGTGTATTATCCATTTTCTCGTTCCTTGAGAATTGTAATTACGTTCCGTTCCGTTTGTTTATCATCCATTCATAGCTTCATTCAATCATGCCTTCATCTATTCACTTATTTAATATGAATTTGGTCATAATAATGGTTTTTCTTACTGATTTCTCTGTGAGGTTTACATGCTAAAGATAATAACTTTTGCCATATTTATTAAAAAAAATACATTCCTGATTTGCCTTTTACATTAATTTAGGGTGTTTTAAGACATCCCAACTTTTCAATGTGGTCTTGTCTGTGGATCTTTTTCTTGTAAACGTGAGTTAAATTTTAAAATGCTATTTTTATAATGATGAAGTCTTAATGATTTTAATCAGGATTCCTTCCAGAATCTTGGAGGACATTTAAAATGTAAATAGTTTTTTTTTTTTTTTTTTTGCCCCTGAGAACCTGTCCAGCCTTCCCTGTGCACAGGGCCCTAAATGTTGGCAACAGACTTACGGCAAAGCCTTGCTGAGGTCACACAGCTGGTAAGTGGCGATGCCCACGTCACTGTCTCAGTCACCCGGCTGAGTCTGCATTCTCAGGTGAGCGGGGGTGAGGAGGACTCACACCTGGCTGGCTGTTGGCCCCTCAGATGCAGGTGATGGTAGGTGACAGGGACATGGAGTGCATTCCGAAAATATCCTCTCAGCAGGAGGGCCAAATGTGACAGTGTAGCCTCCTGGGGGTCATGGAGAGAAGCCGGCAAGCGCTTTCAGTTTATACCATGTTCATTTCAACATGCACTACCCAGCTTGCCTGGAGGATGTGCCCAGGGCTCCCTTCTGGTTCCCCAGGGGCCCCTCCCAGGCTGGCTCTCAGCTCCACACCCGCTAACGACAGGGGCTGCTGCAGGCCGGCCCCTCCATCTCCCTGAGCCCTGAGCCTTGCTGGTGAACATCAGGACTCCAGGACATGGCACTTTTAACTGGGACCAGGCACCGCTGCCAAGCACCTGGGACCAGGCTGGGTACTGAGAGGTGACTGATCCATGTATAAGGATGGTGAGCAAAGAGCAGGCAACACCAGGGACCAGGGTGGGGCTGGAGCAGTGGGCCTGGGGAGGGAGTCTCCCTCTCTTCTACCCCCTTGAGCCTCTTGGAGGGTGGCAGGCTGTCTGGAGTCCCCAGCCCTGCCAAGAACAGCCTCTGCCAGGTACCAAATTCTCCCACCCGGACCCTTCTCAATAAACTCCTCCCCACATGCAGCAAACAGAGGTCTTTATAGACTCACAGCCTTGGCCCTGCCTCTGACCCTTGGGGCTCCTCGACAGTTGTGCAAGGTGAGCGGCATAGATCCCTTGTACACCGAGAACACAGGGCCTGCCTGGCATGCGGCTGCTATCTACTTTGACCCTGTCGCCCACTCCTTGCCCACCTATAGCAGCCCCTGCTGGTCGCTGATCATAGAGTCCCAAGTTGGACGGCCAGCACCATGCTCTGCTTCCTAAATGCAGAGACCTGTGCCAGCCGCCCTTGCCTAGCAGCTCCCCCTGAAATCCCACAGGGGTGGCGGCAGGAGTGATGGTGCCCAGGGTTGGCACAATACTCAGGACTGGTGCTTAGAAGCACCAGCACTGGACTCTGTGCCAGTGAGGGGCCCAGCTCCCCATTTGGGACAGTCCGTGGAGACTAGACTTAGAGACAGATGTCCTCTCATTTTCTCAGGGACATTTCTCATTTCCTCTGCTACGTGTCTGTGATTGAAGCCCCAGTGCTTGGGAGGTGCTGTGTCTCCCTCTCAGAGAGAAATGGCGCTGAGAGCGCACAGCCAGAGGAAAAATGGGTCATTGGGACCCCTGGAAGCACCTACAAGTCAGCCAGGGTGCCCAAGTGTCCTGTTTGCCCAGGATGTGGGATTTCAGTGCTGAAACGGGGACAAGCTGGACACCCTGGAGCTGACAGGTGCTGTAGGAAAGCTGGCAGTGGGACCCAGAGCCCCAGTGACATCCTCAGCCAGCTCCCTCAACCAAGTCATACATCATTTTGAAAATTGCCATTCAATTCTGGTATCTGACCAAACTGAGGTTCACTTCAGTTTTCTCTCTAACAGCACGAAACCCCTTTCATAGCCTGTGAGCGAAGTGCCACTCAAACTAGTTTGCACAGCCCCAGGCATTCCTAGGGGTGCTGGTGCTAGGTGCTAAGTCACTTCAGTTGTGTCCGACTCTGCGACCCCAGGGACTGTAGCACACCAGGCTCCTCTGTCCATGGGATTCTCCTCCCAGTGGCCATTCCTCCTCCAGGGGATCTTCCCAACACAGGGATCAAACCCATATCGCTTATGTCCCCTGCATTGGCAGATGGACACCAGAGCCACCTGGGTGTGCAAATGGGGTCCTGCCCGGGCAGCTTGCCCTTCTCCCATCACCACCTGGGGGAGCCCTGCTCCTGCTGGAAGGTCTGGCCCATCTCAGCACCCGCCAGACCCACCTCTGGTCAGCGGAGTCCAAGATCAGGGGTGTTGCCTTGCTGCCTGCCGCCCACCACCACACAGAGGCTGAGCAGAGAACACGGGATGTCCGGGGCATACAAGCAATCACAAATCACTCCTCTTCTCACACAGGTCAAATCCGTCAGAAAGATGGACGCTTTTTAAAAACCCAGGCTCTCACTGGGAATAACCGACTGGAGAAGGTGGCTTAGGCCACAGGAAAGTTTTCTAGTAGTTGGCCCAGAGTCAAGGCCTTGGGACCCTTCTCTGAAAGGAGGGTTGGGTCCTAGAGGAGGAAGTTCCCCACCCCTGGGCTCTGGGACCAGAGTCCTGCACTGGTGGGCAAAGTACCCACTGGGTGAGGGGTGTACTGGCCATGCCTCCCATGAGAGGCCCTCTCCTCGTGCCCTGTTCACTTGTCCTTCAGGGTTTTGGGGGCAGCAGGTGCCCTGTCCCCATGTCTCTTCCTCCTGGAGGATGGCACAACCCTGAACATCCAAGTTCCCTCCCAGAGCGAGGCCCCATAGACATCTGGTGGGATTCTGATATGAAGTCCGTGTCCTCACATGCCCGGGTGCCCAGGGCCAGCACTTTCTGTCCTGACTTTACTCCCCCAGTGGCTGGAAAGGACCTGTCAAGTTTTTCTGTGTGTGTGCCTGTTGTGAGTGGGCTTCCCTAGTAGCTCAGCTGGTAAAGAATCGCCTGCAATGCAGGAGACCCTGGTTTGATTCCTGGGTCAGGGATATCCCCTGGAGAAGGGATAGGCTACCCACTCCAATATTCTTGGGCTTCCCTAGTAGCTCAGCTGGGAAAGAATCTGCCTGCAATGCAGGAGACCCTGGTTTTATTCTTGGGTCAGGGAGATCCCCTGGAGAAGAGATAGGCTACCCACTCCAGTATTCTTGGGCTTCCCTGTTGGTTCAGACGGTAAAGAATCTGCCTACAATGGAGAGATTTGGGTTCCATCCCTGGGTCAGGAAGATCCCCTGGAGGAGAGCATGGCTACTCCGATATTCTTGCCTGGAAAACCCCATGGACAGAGGAACCTGGCAGGCTATGTCCATGGGGTCAGAAAGAGTTGGACACGACTAAGTACAGCACAGCTAATATACAAAGCAAAATTTTTTAGTTTTTTTTTAATGCATAATGTGCATAGCAAATCTTTTTTCTTAGCAATAAGAAAAAAACTAGACATCATGTTCTATAAAAGCAAAGAGCAGCTTGTTGTAAGGATTCTAAACTGGACTCTTTTTCCATTTTAGTTTATTCATTTTATGACTGCTTGCCTTAGGATAGTACAAAGAAAGTCTTTTTCATTCCTTGTAAAAAATATGTTTCCCAGTTTCTAAGACACTGCACACCTGCTCAGCCTAGTCTAAGGAAATGCTGCGTTGGGCACCTGCTCCCGAGGCTGCCTCTGTAGCCACCCTTGGGGGCCCAGCAAACGTGAACTCTAGGGGGAGGCTCTGTGGGTGCAGCTTTATCCAGGCTTGTTCCTGCTATGGAGCCAGCATGCGCCCTACACCTCCTCAGCCCATATCCCCCTTCCTTCAGGAAGTGACTGTAAGGGTCTTGCTTCAGGCCAGACCCCGGGCTGGGTGAGGAAACTTAACAGAGAACACCCCATGTGGTGGGACAAGGGAAGCAGCAATCTGTCAGCTGAGTGCTGTGCCGGAATCTGTGGAAGCCCTCGGACCCCACAAACTCAGGAAGCAGGGCAGGCTTCCTGGAGGAAAGAAAGAAAGAAAGTGAAGTCGCTCAGTCGTGTCTGACTCTTTGCGATCCCATGGACCGTAGCCCACCAGGCTCCTCCGTCCATGGAATTTTCCAGGCAAGAACACTGGAGTGGGTTGCTGTTTCCTTCTCCAGGGGATCTTCCTGACCCAGGGATCGAACCCAGGTCTCCCGCATTGTGGGCAAATTACCGTAGGAGCCACCAGGGAAGCCTTCCTGGAGGAAGCGACACCTAACACAGGTCCACAGGTTAAGTAGGTGTTATCTCTATAAAGACCCCAGGCGGAGGCTGGGGATGGGAGAAGTGGTGACGTTCCGGGTAGAGACAGGAGGTGGGCAGAGGCCCTGAGGTGAGGGAAAGCGGGGCTGTTCCCCCAGCGTTGTCAGGAGCTTGGGGGGCTTTAAGTGGGAGCAGGGAAGGTCCACAAGTAGATGCTAAGTGTTTCTGAGGGAAGGCACTGGCCGAAGGGGATTTGGGGTAAGACGCGAGCTTAGGGGCTGAGAGGGGGTCCTGCCTTGGGCGGTGGCAATGGAGAGTGGTGGGCGGGGTTTTGAACCAAGAGGAGGTAGAACCAACAACGGGAAGTGAAGGGGGAGGAGCTATGGCTGCTCTCAGCTTTTCCTTCCGGGGTCAAGGTGAGATGGGGCCCTTCCCTATAGAAGTGGGCCAGTGAGCCCTGTTTCTGAGGCTTGAGGCATTGGGCTCTGGGAGACATGTCTGGACTAAAGGGGGCATTTCAGAGACATTTCAAAGAGGGAGAACCCATAAGGGAGGTGAGAACCCCAGAAGGAGGACCCCTCGAGGAGGTCATCCTCGAGGAGAGAGGATGACCAAGGACAGGGGCTCTGAGGGCCCCAAGAGTCCAGGAGGGGCGGCCATGTCCAGACGAGGAGGAGGACAAGGGGTCTGGGGTGTCGGGACGGGCCCGTCCCCAGGTGCTTGGCCGGCAGGCCCCACGGCAGGGAGGTTGTCTGTTGGCTTTAGTAACGAGGAGACAAGGGGTCTGAGGCGTTGGGACAGGGCCGGTCCACAGGCGAGTAACAGGCAGGCCCCATGGCAAGGAGTTCGTCTGTAGGCTTTAGCAACGAGGAGGTGAATATTCATACATGGTGTCAAACCCGACCCTCCTGGACACTCTAAAACATCCTCCACAGGGTGTCACCCAGTTACCTGGACCTCTCCCCCGGCTCTCAGGTGCGCTCCTTGTAAAGAGACACCTGCATGCCCACACTTAAGGGGCAGCTGCCTGTGCCCGCTCACCCCCAGCCCAGACCTGAGGAGGGGCAGACACACCCCCATTACCAGCCCATGCAGGTGCCCCCACGGGTTCTCTCAGGCCATCACAGCCTGCTTGTCAGAACCCCCTTCATTCCTGCACCCCATGGTGCCCCTGGCTGTTCAGACATGCCCCACATGGCTGCAGGGGGCAGCTGTGGGGGTGCAGACCTGCGGGCAGGGTACAAAATCCCCACTTCTCACCTGTGTGACCTTAGACAAGTGACTTAATTCAGCTGCTGTGTCCTTACCTGCAACATGGAATGATGCTGCCTTCTCCACAGGGTGGTCATGAGGGGGCTGGGTGAGGTCCCAGGCGGGAAGCCGCCAGTACACGGCAAGGTAGAACCCAGGGAGGCTCGCTTGCCCACCTGGAGGGCTCTCAGGGCACACACTTGCAGGCTTCCACGCGGATCCATCGTGCATACCCACCACCTCCTCTACATACAGGCTGACCTGGACACACACCTCACACCCACCTTCACGTACATATGCACACGTGTGTACCCATGATTCCTGAGCAAACATCTGTTGAAGCTGAAACATCTGTGCAGACTATGAAATTCCATTTCAAGGACCACCATGGGACATATGGGGGGACCCCTCTGGGCCAGGAGCCTCCCCGAGGAGGGCGGCCCAACGATGGGCACTGGTTCTCACTAGCTGCGCCCTCTGTCCCTGCTGTTTTCCAGTGGCTGAAGCAAATAGAGGGAACGGAGGCGGCCCTGACCCAGAAGATGCTAGACTTGGAGAAGGAGAAGGTAAAGGACATGCCCCCACCCTGGGAGAGAGGGGGTTGACAGAGCGCAGATAAGTCATTTCCCGGGAAGGATTTACGTGTGTTTTGTATTGATATGCATGCATTTCTAAATTTTGCTTTTGCTCTCATCCCTATCCTGTGTGGTCATCATCCATTCACTCAGTTATTCACTTGATACATATTTTTGGAGCCTCTGTGATCCTGGAAACTATGACAGTTTTAGGGGTTCAGTAATGAATAGCAGGGTCCCTGCCTTGAGGGTCTAGCCCGAAAGCCCATGGGGACATGTGCATGGGAGTGGACAGCCACAGTGCAGCATGAGAACCTAAGGAGAGGCAGATCAGTGGTATGGAAGCAAATGGACCAGGGGTTCCGGAGACACAAAGAAGGGGCTCCAGTCTTCGCTTGCCCCTTCCTGGACATGAGTTTGGGAGAGACACATTGGACCTCCTTTTTCTTATGGCTAATGGGGTTTTCTATTTCCATCTCGATGAGCTGGAGGGATGAGCAATGCTGGACACATAGCCCATTATCACACAGTGCTTGGCACCTGTGGGCACCTGATTAACAGTGATGGTGGCTATTCACCAGGGCCCCTGGGCATAGAGCAGGATCTGTCATACCCAGTCTGGGGATGTTGGAGAAGGCTGCCCAGATGAGATAGTTCTTGAGCTTTCAAAGACCAATTTCCCCAAGTAGAAGTGAGGGGAATAAGGAAGAGCCTGAGGCCTGGAAGCTGCGTGTGGCATGGGAAGAGCCCTGGGCTGAATCCCCAGGCTTGGGTGTCTAGTCCGCCTCCATCACCGGTGAACCGTGGGATCTAGAACAAGGCACTGGTCCTCTCTGGCCCTCTGTTTCGTCCTCTGCAAAACCAAGTGGCTGCAACAGCTGAGCTCTAACCCTGAAACCCTCCAGTCAGTTCTGGAGAACTCATGCTTGGGGGGACTGAGTGATGGAGGGTGGGGAGGACATGTCCAGCAGGGAGAGTACCCAGGAGGTGGGTGATGTTGCTGGTTGGGGGAGAAAGAGCCACATCAGAGAACTACTGAGATGGTCTTCAGAGGGATTCCTACAACCTGGGCTTGGGGAACCAGGCCAGGCACCCAAGAGGAAGGAAGCTGGGGGTGTGGGGAGAGGTTTGATGGAGGTTCCTGGGCCTGGGAGGCTCCTGCTGGGGGTTCACACAGGAGCGACCAGGGCAGACCTGATACCCCTTCTCACCTGAGCACCTGATGGGTCCCCACCTCAGTGGAACTGACTCACTCTCCAGCAAGTGTGAGTAGGCTGGCTCTGAAGAGCTGCCTGGTGATGGGTCCTTGTGCTGATCTTGACCTTGGGCACCTTCTCTTTTTCAGGATCTGTTCAGCAGGCAGAAGGGCTACCTGGAGGAAGAGCTGGACTACAGGAAGCAGGCCCTCGACCAGGCTTACCTGGTAGGACCGGAAGTGGGTTGGATGTTCTGGTTCTTTAGAGTTAGCACTACAGGCTGCTCTCCCTTGGGGGCTGATGGCGAATGTGGGGTCCGTGCGGTGCTGAGTGGGCAAGATCCCAGTGCTGCCTCCACGTTTCGGTTTCAACCTGAACAACTGTACAGATAAATGGTCACTTTTTCCAAGTCAGTCATGATTTTTCCAAAATATTTACTTAACTTGATCATTTTCTCTGGGCATACTTATTCATACTTATTCAGTTCTGGGCTTCCCTGGTGGCTCAGACAGTAAAGAATCTGCCTGCAATGTGGGAGACCTGAGTTCGATCCCTGGGTTGGGAAGATCCCCTGGAGGAGGGCATGGCAACCCACTCCAGTATTCTTGCCTGGAGAATCCCCATGGCCAGAGAAGCCTGGCAGGCTACAGTCCACAGGTTGCAAAGAGTTGGACACCACTGAACGACTCAGCACACACACTCAGTTCTAGTAACCATTTGAAATGAAGGAAAAGAAACTTTCTGCTTATTAATATTTTTATTAATATTTATTTACATGCTTAAAGCCCAGAGCAAGTTTTCCCATAAGTAGCAAAAAGAGACGGTCACAAAGGAACACAGAAGTGGGACTTGCCAGGCAATTCAGTGGTTAAGACTCACGCTTGCACTGCAGGGGCATGGATTTCGATCCCTGATTGGGGAACTAAGATCCCACATGCTGCATGGCGTGGCAAAACTATCTTTTTAAAAACAGAACACAGAGGTAAAGCAGTGAGTGGAGGGCAGGTGATCATCAGAACAAGAATTATTTGTCATGAGGTTCTGTGCAACATCAAGCCTGGGTCACAGAACCAGTTGTGGGCTTCCAGGTGATGAGTGTGAGGAGGGACCACGCTCAGGTTCATAGGTCATATGGCTTTGAGGGGGCGTTTCCCGGATGTTCCCCACATCAGAGAGAACTCTGAGCTCAAGGCTGCTTTTTCAGGAAGAAGCAGTGAATAGCAATATCTGGAGCAAGACTTTGCCTAGATCATTTGTAGCTAAATCTTTTGACAAAGAGGGTTTCCACCTAACAAATGCAGAATCAATAACTAAACATTAACTTGCAATCCCCACTTCCATAAAGACAGAGAGCAGGAGGCTGGGCTTAGCACAGGCAGGACATTCTGGACGTGAAGGCTGGTCAGCCTCCTCTTGACCCTTGACCCTTCATGTCCAGGCTCCGGAGGCTTGAAACCCCAGGGCAGGGAGCCGCAGATGGTGAAGGTCGGGAAGGTTTCAGCCTCATCAAGACAAGGTGTTTTCCTCTCGATTGTCATTTCTGGGCATACAATGTTGTAATGGTGGTCAGAGCAACTGAAAAATGAGACCATGTTCATTCTTTTCTCCCTCTCTTTCGCTTTTTTGGGTTTTCCTTGATTCTATCTATCTATTCTATCTTGATTCCATCCTTTTGCAAATACCCTTTCTTGCTGCATTGTACACCATCTCTGTGCTCCCCTGGGCTTCCCCAGTAAGTTCCTAGGAATACTATTTCAGGGGATAACAAGAAAACCTGTGGCCAGAAAAAAAGAGGGAGAGTAATTTTGTTGACCTCTGGCTCCTTAATATGCTTAAGGATGGGCTGAGACTCCAAGAGGAACAGAGGAAGTCATATGTCAAGTTCACAGGTTCTTGGGCCCTCTTCTCAAGGGACATCTTGCAAGGCTGGTGTTCCCCAGCACACTCTGGGAAACTCGGTGTCCACCCTTGGCTGTCAAAGTGCTGTGTGCAGAAAGGCCCTGGGGGACCCTGAGAACCCGAGTCCTGGTTCTGCAGAGGAGACCCCTGGGCAGGCTGATCCTGTTGCTGGGTAGAAGCAACATTCTTACCTGAAGAACATTCCAGGAGCTTCTCTGGTGGTCCAGTGGTTAAGACTTCGCCTTTTAATGGAGGGGGTGTGGGTTCTATCCCTGGTCAGGGGGCTAAGATCCCATATGCCTCAAGGCCAGAAAACTAGAAAAACCACGGGGGCAAAATTATGACAAACTTAATAAAGACTTTAAAAATGATCCACATCAAAAAAAAAAAAAAGGAAAAAGACTATTCCAAAGCCTCGAGTGGGATTTCAGGCACATGTTGAGGTTGGAGCTGTGATCAGTGTGAGGCTGACCTGAAGAGTCAGGGAAGTAAAATGCTCCCGAGGGTGGCAGTGCCATGTGCCCAGGCAGAAGCGAGGAGAGCAGGTGCCAGACGCACACCTGTGTTCCTTTGTCATCGTGCAGAGTGAGATGGCACAGGGCCACAGTGAAGCTTCCGGAATTGGATGGTGAGATCCTGGCTGGAAACTGGCCACTTGGGGGTCTCCTAGGAGTTCGGCTGCTGAAGGGGGGCAGCCAGCAGGCACAGGCAAGCTCCCACTCCATGGGGACCCCTTGGCTGTGTCAGTGGACACATTCCCACCTTCTAGTTTCCTGGGGTGATCGCTGGAATTGGGAGAGAGGAAGCCAATGCCTATTGGCTAAAATTGGTCTGGTGGGCCTGGAATTCCCTTGCAGAGTTAGCACAGCTGTGCTGAAACGGGGGAGGCTACAGGAGTAGATGGCCACAGGCACAGAGGGCTACCTGTGTTGACCCCCTGCTTCATACCACTTCCTGCCTCTTCCTGGCAGTTTCCATTAAAACTGGTTGTTGGCCGGTAGCATCTTGGGAAAAGAAGGAGCTGCTCCTAGCAAGAGATTCAGGTGGGGATTTAGGGGAAAAGAGAAGGAAATACTGCTTTCTCTCTTTCATCCTTAGGTATTCCTATAAGGTAACTGTATTTAAGTGTCTCACCGTGAAGTTGAAAAGAAGTAACTTCCTCTCAGGATGAAAACTCTGAGCTTTCACAAAGATCCCCTCCATTGGCTACTAATCTCTTATGTGCTTCGCTAACCAAGGGAGTCTTGCTTTTTGCGGGGAGGAGGGAGCAATGAGGACATTGCCCCCAGTTGCTTGGGGTTGAAATCGCTTTTCTAATGAGCCAGCTGAATGCCAAGTGCCTGCAATTTGGAACACATTTTCCCACGCTACTCCAGATAAAAGAGATTTGTTTCCCAAGCTGGAGACAGTAAATTGGAAGCCAAGGATAAAAATAAAGACGAGTCCAATCAAACCTCTCTTTGAATCAGATATTTCAAGAAGGGATTATGACTATTTTTTCTTTATCTGTGGAGAGCAGAGCATCTTGATTGAATAGAGTAAGACATGTTCTCAAAACTGTGTGCAGGGAACTGGAAGGGGCTCCCTCACCCCACCCCGCTCTGCTCTGCCCGCTGCATGCCTCCCCACCCCGCCCAAGATCCCCCAGCTCAGCCTCGCTCAGCTGCAGTGTCCTGGGGTTTCCTGCCGCCCCCACCTTGTGACCTCCCACTGTCTGTGTCATGTGGGTCGCTCAGAAAATCCAGGAGCTGGAGGCCACGCTGTACGATGCGCTGCAACAGGAGCCGGGGCGGAGGGCCAGCGAGGCGCTGAGCGAGGGCCAGCGGGAGGACCTGCAGGCCGCCGTGGAGAAGCTGCGCCGGCAGATCCTGCGGCAGAGCCGGGAGTTCGACAGTCAGATCCTGCGGGAGCGCATGGAGCTGCTGCAGCAGGCCCAGCAGGTAGGGGAGGGGCCGGCAGGGGGAGGGGCCTAGCTGGTAGGGGTGGGGCAGGCAAGTGGGGGAAGGACTGGTAGGGGGAGGGGCCCAGCAGATGGGGGAGGGGCCGACAGGTAAGGCAAAAGACAGGCAGGGAGGGGCAGGGGCCGGCAGGGAGGGGAAGGCCCAGTTGGTAGGGAGACGGGCCGGCAGGTAGGGGGAGGGGCCAGCAGGTAGGGGGAGGGGTCAGTAGGTAGGGGTGGGGATGGGCATGTAAGGGGAGGGACCCAGCAGGGAGGGGAAGGGGCAGGCAGGTAGGGGGAGGGCCCAGCAGGTAGTGACAAGGACCTGGCAGGTAGGAGCAGGCGCCCCGCCGGGCACCTCTGTCCATCGTCTCCACTTCTCCACCCCTCCTGCCCGCTGTCGGAACACTGACACCTCTGAGGGCCCATTCGCTGGAGAGCTGGCCGTAAAGCAGGTTTCCGTGAAGTGGGGGTGTCTTCCCGTGGACGCCCTCATAGCCCGGCGAACCCTCAGTGATGGAGGGGGGGTTGCTCACGGGCACACTATACCGCCCACTGTTTCTAATCATACATTTGAACAAGGTTCCCACCCTGCTAAATGATAACACAAACCAAAGCGAGGCGTCCCCGCTTCCTCCAGCATCCGTCTTCTGTTTAAACTCAGGTTCTTGTAACAAGGGGCGCCGGCTGGCCGGTTTGCTTTGGTATTCCTAAGTGTGTGCGACGTCCTGTGTGAGCCTCTTGTGCTGCTGAGCACACGGGGGCCTGGTTCCCAGGACCCGTCGTGCTGCTGGAGCTGAGGCGGCCCCAGGGTCTGGCAGACCTTGGAGGCTCACTGCTTTAGATCTCTTACCCCATGGCACTCCTGCGGGTGAGACGATTACTTCCGTTTCCCTGATGCGAAAGCTGAGACTCAGGAAGGTTAACTCATGTGCCTGAAGGCTCTACAGCTCATAAGGAATCCTGCCAGTGAGGAAGGATCTAGATAACCATTGGGAATCGATGGCACCGAAGGAGAGGGAGACAGAGAATTGGAAGAAGGAGCCGGTGGAGAAGTGCCTTCTGTCCGAGGCAGCAGAGGCCCCGGTTAGGACTAAGAAGCGAGGATTCCCATTGAGTGCAGAAAAAGGGGTGCGGGGTCGGGGCAGGCACAGCTGACTGCATTTGGTTGAGGAGTGAAAGGGTCGTGACCAAAGGGGAAAGGGTAACTGGAGGTATGAACGCGAGCTCTTCATTCCATTCTTGATTTGGGCGAAGGGACTCCGGGCAGCCCCTGCAGGAGCCCCTGGGCTCCTGTGCTGCTGTGATATGCTCGCCAGCTACTGAGCTAGCCGGCTCTGATGGGCGTGGCTCCTGAGGGACCCGCCTCTGATGGGCGTGGCCCCTGAGCCGGTCTGATGTCTGGCACGTGCTAGGTGTTGGCTGAGCACCTGGAGCTGCAGCACACACAACACATACAACACACAACTTTCAGAGCACGACACAATATAGCACATATAACACACGACAAAACACAGCACAGCACCGTCAGGGCCTCTGGCAGCACTCGGCCGTATCTGACCCAGCCTGGGGCACCGGATGCCTGATTTGACCAGGACACATCCGAGTTTGCCATGGGCTGCAGCGGTCTGTCTTGCCTGCATCTAGCCCATGGGATGCAGTGACGTCACCAGTGTGACTCCTATGGACGTTTTATTTTTCAAGCACTGTTAACTAAGGGGAAAAGTGGATGTAGAGGGCAAAAAATCAATCAGCACATGGCCCCTTTCCCAACAGACTCATTTGGCACATTTACACCATGTTCTGCTGTAGTGCAGATTGGAGTTAATCCACTCATGCCAGCTTGCTTTGTCCTATCCCTCCCCAACCGCACAACCTCTGTCCCAGCCAATCTATCCACTGCACCCCAGAAGGCTTCCTAACACAGCGTAGCACCACCCTTCCCCAAAGACCCACCCTGGCTCCCCAGTTCCCAGAGGATGAAGCCTAGGTTGCATAACCTGACATTCTGACACCCCTGGGCCCCGTGCTCACCTCTACAAATGCATCAGCTGCTTTTCTCACCAGCTTTTCCTGCTCCATGTCACACTGTTTCCATTTGTAACTTTTCTGACATTTGCATGCCAGGCACTGTTCTCTGGGCTGGGGACACAGGGCTTGCCCTCTTGAGGCTTATATTCCAGAGCAGGGAGACAGACCAGTGCTGGCACTTAGAGGAGGCTCCATAAATGTTGGTTCATTGAGGGTCACACCAACCCTCTGAATGGGGGCCATTGATGCAGTTTCACAGGTGAAATGAGTGAGGCTCAAAGAGGGTAAGCAACTTGCCCAAAGACATAGCCAGGAAGTGGCAGAGCTGGGATGTGATGGCAAGACTCTTTTGAACACTGCCCCTTCCAGCCTCCCATAACCAGGTGAGAGGCTGACCCTGGTTATTTTTTTTAAAAAGTCATGAAAGACTAGAATGAGAGTCAGCTTCTCAGGCTGATTTCTTTTTAGATAAAGATAATTTTTTCACTTAATCTTTTTTTTTTCTTTTACTTTATATTGGGGGTATAGTTGGTTTACACTGTTGTATTAGTTTCAGGAGTACAGCAAAGTGATTCAGTTTTACATATACATATTTCCACTTTTTTCAGATTCTTTTCTTATATGATTTATTACATAATGCCGAATAGAGTTCCCTGTGCTATACAGTAGGTCTTTGTTGATAATATATTTCATATGCATATGTTAATCTCAAACTCCTCATTTATCCCTCCCACCCCAACTTTTCCCTTTGGTAACCATAAGTTTGTTTTCAAAGTCCATGAGTCTGTCTCTGTTTTGTAAGTAAGTTCAAAAAATGGACAAATGATCTAAATAGACATTTCTCCAAAGAAGACATACAGATGGCCAAAGAGCACATGAAAAGATGCTCAACATCACTAATTATTCAGTTCAGTTCAGTTCAGTTCAGTCGCTCAGTCGTGTCCGACTCTTTGCGACCCCATGAATCGCAGCATGCCAGGCCTCCCTGTCCATCACCAACTCCCGGAGTTCACCCAGACTCACATGCAAATCAGAATTACAATGAGGTATCACCTCACACTTGTCAGAATGGCCATTGTCAAAAAATCTATAAACAATAAATCTGGGGAGGAGATGGAGAAAAGGGAACCCTCCTCCATTGTTGGTGGGAATGTAAATTGTACAGCCACTATGAACAACAGTATGGAAGTTCCTTCAAAAACTATACATAGAATTACCGTATGACCCAGCAATTCCGATTCTGGACATGTATCCATAGAAAACCATACTTTGAAAAGATACATGCACCCCAATGTTCATGGCAGCACTATTTACAATAGCCAGGACATGGCAGCAACCTAAGTGTCCATCAACAGAGGAATGGATAAAGAAGATGTGGTACATACATATAATGGAATATTCAGTTCAGTTCAGTTCATTCGATCAGTCGTGTCCGACTCTTTGCGACCCCAGGTCCATCCATGCTGCTGCAAATGGCATTATTTTACAGATCAGCTCACCAAATTCAGTTCAGTTCAGTTGTTCAGTTGTGTCCGACTTTTGCAACCCCATGCACTGCAGCACGCCAGGCCTCCCTGTCCATCACCAACTCCCGGAGTTCACTCCATCGAGTCCGTGATGCCATCCAGCCATCTCATCCTCTGTCGTCCCCTTCTCCTCCTGCCTCCAATCCCTCCCAGCATCAGAGTCTTTTCCAATGAGTCAACTCTTCGCATGAGGTGGCCAAAGTACTGGAGTTTCATACTCAGCCATTAAAAAGAATGAAATAATGCCATTTGCAGCAGCATGAATGGAGCTGGAGATTATTATACAGAAGTAATATCTCTCTGTCTGAAGTAACTCAGAGAAAGACAAATGCCACATGACATCACTTGTATGTGGGATCTAAAAAAATGATACAAAGGAACTCAGACTGATTTTCAAAGCCCAGAAGTTGTTCCTGGGAGATTTTTGCAAACCCTTCGAAAACTATAAGAGGTTGTCCCCCCTCCATGTGGCACTGTGATTTCCAAGGCACTGTTCCCTGGGTGCCCATTTCACCCCCAGAGTCACAGGGTCACAGTGTGGTTATTACAGAAGAGGGATTCCACAGAGAGATTAACTGATTACATGACACCCCAAAGTCCACCAGCTGGTAAATTTGGGGCCTGGGATCCAAACCGGAGTCTAGCTGAGTTTGTGCTCATTCTTAGACGATCCCCGCCTTGCAAGGGGATTCTGAGGAGCGGTCACTGTCTCCCTCAGGCGGAAGAAGGTTAGAAACATTTCCGGTCTCCTTTATGGAGCACATACTCTGCCAACTTTACTCTAAGCATTTTGAACGGGCCTCCCTTGTGGCTCAGCTGGTAAAGAATCCGCCTGCAATGCAGGACACCTGGCTTTGATCCCTGGGTTGGGAAGATCCCCTGGAGAAGGGAAAGGCTGCCCACTCCAGTATTCTGGCCTGGAGGATTCCATGGACTGTACAGTCCATGGGGTAACAAAGAGTCAGAGATGACTGAGTGACTTTCACTTTCTTTTTTTTATCAATTCACTCTATTTTGCTGCCAGTGTGATCTTTCCAAAATCAAAATCTCATCATTTCCCTACTTAAAACCCTTCACAAACTCCCCATGACACCCCTAAATCTTCAAGCTCCTCACCAGAAAGCTTCTCACTGGAACATTCAGACCCTCTGCCCCCTGGCACCCCCAGCTCCCTGCACACACATCTCATTCCTTCTGCCTGGATTCCTTCTCCTTTCCTCATCTGGAAAACCACCATGGGCTGGATTCTATGCCTCCTCCAGGCCCCCCAGCCCACACCTCAATTCCTTACCCTCCTCACCTCTCTGCCAAGCTTGCCCTTCCCTGAGCCCCCATATAAAATAACACCCCTTCCCTTTCCCTACTCCACTTGACTTTCTCTGTGATGTCTGTATTTATCCAGGGCATCATCCATGTATTTGCGTAGTTCCATTGTCTGAATCTGATGGACCACAAACCCCTTGAGGCCCTAGGCCTATTGAGCCATACCTGCTGAGTAGGCACAGGGCCTATTGAGCCATACCTGCTGAGTGGGCACATGTGCCCACAGTGGTGATTCTCAGAGTAGGGTCTCCAGACCAGCAGCATCCCCATCACCTGGGAATCTGTGGGGAACACAGCTTCTCAGGCCCCACCCTGGAACTGATGGGTCAGCAACTCTGGGGCAGGGCCTCTGGGATCCACAGGGCCTCCAGGTGATGCTGATCTGAATTTAGGAATCTGGACAGAAAGTTTCTCCAGGCCTGAGGATGGGTCTACAAGCTTAATTCGGGCTGATGTAAATTGCCTGGCCATCAGTCCGACAGCCTTTTCCCAAGGAATGAGGTGTCCGTCTGCATTCAGGACTGGTAAGGCTAGTAGCTGTCCCGGCGTATCAACCCTGTCGGGTGATGAAGCGCTATTGGACACATGACAAACTGGAAGAGGTCGTACCTGCCAGGCCTCCTGGTGAAACGCTGCGTGGAACTGGAAGGAACAGATTGATAAAGCACCGGTGGGTGTGCACCCCAGGGAGCATTCGGTGGGTGCAGAGCCAGGCAGGTGGCCATCTCTCCCTGTTGGCCCAGGACTGATGAGTTTCTCAAGACTCTGGACGTTCAGTGCTAAAACCAGGAATGGCCCAGGCTCACAGGGACAGTTTGTCATCCTTAAACCTTCTAAGAACCTGGGTGCCCCCATCAACACTCATCTCCTCTGCCCCTGCTCCCAGGCTCCAGCTAAATAAATCTTAGACATGTCATTTGGTGCTGCTTCAAATCCATGAGCTTTATTGACCTGCCCAAAAGGCACCTCCGTGTCTTGGTCTGATCTTGATGTTTATGTTTTCAAAAGATCCTGCCTTAAGAGTGCAATCTGTTTCCATGCGTTTCAAGAACAGGCAAAAATCTACTTTTAGTGAGAGGTCAGAATAGAGTCACGTGGGGGCCTGAGGGAGCCTCCTGAGTGCTGAAGAGGCCCTCAGTCTTGATTCAGGGGGTGGAGAGACAAGGCTGTTCAACATATAAAAGTGAGTCGAGTTGCCCACTTACTGTTTGTGTGTTAAGCAGCTTATTGTTGTTCAGTTGCTAAGTTGTGTCCGACTCTCTTTGACCCCATGGACTGCAGCATGCCTGGCTTTCCTCTCGTCCACTATCTCCCAGAGTTTGCTCAAACTCATGTCCGTGGAGTCAGTGATACTATCTAACCATCTCATCCTCTGCCGCCCTCTTCTCCTCTTGCCTTCAGTCATTCCCGACTCATTTCCAATGAGTCGCTGCTTAAACACACTACACTAGACAAACAATGAAGAGTGAGATTTGAACCTGGAAAATTTACTTTTTCTGATACAGAACTTAATGTGTTGCAGAGAGTGCGAGAACTGGAGGATAAGCTGGAGATCCAGAAGCGACACCTAAAAGAACTGGAGGAAAAGGTAGGTGGTGTGAGCTCGTGCCAGCCCCTGGCGTCTTCCATGAACCGCTCACGTGGAGTATTCTCTTCTGTCAGTTTCATGAAGCCTAAGGAACAGGCTCTGTCTTCAGCCCTCTCTTCTCTGCCCGTGTCCCCCGTACTGGCGGTCCAAGAAATAAGTACTTTTCTAGGGAAGAAAGTCTGAACCCCTCTAACACTACCTCACTGGGAAGGGTGAGGTGACTTTCTCCATGGACTCATTCTCCTTAAATGACACTTAGGCCTAGAACCAATGAGTGTTCTTCCCTTCAGGGAAGTCTCTTCCTTCCAGCAGGAAGTGAGGCTGATGCCCAGTCCCACTGGCCCCTATGGTTGTCCCCACTTTACGGGTGAGGACACTGAGCCTGAGAAAGATTCAAACACCTGTCCACAATCCCACAGCTGGGGAGGGATAACCCGGGTCTCCAGGGATTCCACAGTCACCCTACCAGCGCCCCCGCCACATACTGCTGGTCCAGACAGATAAATGAATCCATATACGCGGCATCTTTGTTAGGGCACTTACCACTTCTTGTTCGTCTGCCCAGTGGCCAGGACTTCCTTGAGTTCAGGGACCAGCTTTTATTTATCTCTTTATCGAAGACAGTTCTTGCCATGAAATAGGGCATCATCAAATGTTTGCAGGATGAGTAATAGATGAGTAGAAAACCCAGACTTCCCTGATGGCTTAGACAGTAAAGAATCTGCCTGCCATATGGGAGACCTGGGTTGATCCCTGGGTTGTCGGGAAGATCCCCTGGAGAAGGGACTGGCTACCCACTCCAGTATTCTTGCTTGGGAAATTCCATGGACAGAGAGCCTGGCAGGCTACAGTCCATGGGGTCACGAAGAGTTGGATGTGACTGAAGGACTAACACACACACACAAACACACTCACACAGAAAATCCACAATTGCACATTTTATGTTGTAGAGGTAAGCTCATGTTTGGGAATAGGTGATGGACTCTGCCCCCAACTTTGGGGGTGGTGTCTGTTGGGGACAACATGCGTCAAAAAAGCTTTAAGGATGATGTGCTGCCACCCTGGAAAAGAAGATGGAGAAAGGATATTTCTGAGCTTCAGGTGTCTGACTCATTCCATGGACAGAGCAGGGCCAAAGTCACGAAAGCCACCAGAGGGCAGATTCACGGTTGTCTGCAAATGGGATGACAGCCCACTCTTTCTAGAGGGAATCAAACACAATGGCCCAAAGAGATAGTGCAGCTCTTCAGATGCTACACCAGTTTTCTTTCCTAAAAGTCAGCTTTTACACAGATTAACTCACCTTCCTAGCGTCTTCCCTACTGTACCTGGAGCCCCAGGGCCTCCCAGCCTGCACAACCATCAGTGTCCTCACGGGGGCAGCAGAGGGTAATGGCTGGAGGATCTGGGCCCATTTTCCTGAGTGCCCTGGAAACCCCTTAGGAATTTCGTTTAAGTAGACCCCTAGAGTCCCCATCCGGCTTCCCTAGTGGCTCAGCTGTAAAGAATCTGCCTGCAATGCAGGAGACTCGAGTTTGATCCCTGGGCCAGGAAGATTCCCTGAAGGAGGGCATGGCAACCCACTCTGGTATTCTTGCCAGGAGAATCCCCATGGACAGAGGAGCCTGGCAGCTACGGTCCATGGGGTTGCACAGGGTCGGACACGACTGAAGCAACTAAGCAGCAGCAGAATCCCCATCAGACAGCTGCTCACCACTCCCCCCACCCCCACACAATTCTGCGGTTATTTTGAGCAGCCAGTGAAAGCAAAAGTGTTAGTCGCTCAGTCGTGTCGGACTCTTTGCGACCCCATGGACTGCAGCCCACCAGGCTCCTCTGTCCATGGCATTCTCCAGGCAAGAATACTGGAGTGGGCTGACATTCCCGTCTCCAGGGTATCTTCCCAACCCAGGGATTGAACCAGAATCTGCATTGCAGGCAGATTCTTTTCCACTAGTGCCACCTGGGAAGCCATAAGGATAAGTTGAAGTGAAAGTATTAGCTGCTCAGTCTGTCGGACTCTTTGTGACCCCATGGACTGGAGCAGCCCAGGGGGTCTCAAGGATACTTAAAGGATACTATTGGCCTGGGCTGGTGGAAAAATAACTCCAGCCACCGTGGTCAGCTGTCAGGAACTCTTTCCCCACCACATGCCACAGGGTGGTCTCGGCAAGGACCTCGCCATTCTCAGGTCTCAGTTTCCCTATGTAGAAAATCAAGAGCTAGGTGATTCTAAATGTTCCTTCTAGCTTTAACTTCCAGTGATCCTAAAATGTGTTTAAAATTTGTTGGCTGTCTGGATGTTCATTTTTTCAGTAACAATTTAGGGGAGCTATTACCTTGAGGTTTTGGGAAAAAAAACAATGAATTATTTTCAGACACCTCAGATAATATTCAGACATGTTTCTCATAACCTAATCTCCAAAAAGAATCACCAGCAATTCTTTTTGAATAAATCAAGTTGTAAATAAGCTAAGGAAGATCTCTATTTTCAAACTGATCTGTACAATTTTTCACTCCTTTAGGGCCACTTTTTTTTCCTGATATTTTTTTCTTTTTAAAGCAGAAAAACCAGAGGCATAAAAGATTTTAAACAATGACTCTCTTGGAAGAGTGGGCCCTGGCAGGGATGTGGGAGGGGGAGGGGTTCTGTTTGTCTTCTGGTGGGACTGGGTGACCTGGGACCTGGGTGGAGTCTTCCTTGATCTTTGTATGCATGTCATGCCCCGCCTTTGGTGGGACCATCAACCATGACCATCAGCGGGTTCTTCCTGGATATATACTATCCTGCCACATTCTTCAAGGAAGTCACACCCCAGCACCAAAAATTCCTGGTCTGGGAATGTCAGTCCACGCCCTTCTTCTTGCCTGGAGAACCCCATGGACAGAGGAGCTTGGCAAGCTACACGGTCCACGGGGTCACAAAGAGTCAGACATGACTGAGCGACCAACACTTCCACTACGGTGTACCTCTCCCCCGTCTGTATTAGCCAGATGTTTGCAGACTCTGTGGGGTAACCCACCCTGGGCAAGGAATCCCACAGAATGGGTTTCTCAGGTGGAATCAGCTTCTGAAGCCCACTGACCTCCTGTGTCTCTTTCCAAACCCACCCCAGGGCCCTAGCTCTTGTGAAATGCTGTCATTGAATTCCATTCTACATATCTTACATCTTTCTTTCTTTTCTTCCCCCCTCCTCATTTTCTTTTGGTCTTATTTTATAGTTTTTGTTCCTTTTTTTGTTTTTCTCACTAGCATTCATTCTGTGGCCTTGATGACTTCAGTGAGCCAAGAACTCGGGTTGGTATCCTTTCATTTTCATTCATATTTTCTAAAAAGGAGATTTCCTCCCCACTCTGACCATAACATTCCTTTAGGCAATGTGGAAGGTGGCCTTGTGATAGATTGCTCAATATCAGGCCCACTGGGCTAGAGGCATCCAGGGGCCGCTGGCATGTTCCACCCCTGGGAGGGAGATGGGGGAGTTCTCAGTGAATAAGGTTGGACAGTGGAGACCTGGTTGTCACCCTATTGTTATTTCATCTTGAAAAGGTGGTTACAGTTTTGTCCAAAGGTCCTCTCTATTTTGGCTTTGGTTTTTGGTTCTCTCTGTCGCCTGTGAACCGGTAAATTCACCATACGGTCCACTATAGGCTATTTCCCGTGGAGCAGTAAAATTAACCAGAGTCGGCTTCTGGGGTCAGGGGTCTGCAGGAGTCCATGGCCTGCATACAAAACGCCCAGGAAACCTGTGTAAAGATTCCAAGCCCCTGGCCTCTCCCCCTGCCCTGCCCTTGACCGCAGATCTGGCTTTGATGCCATCCCAGCAGCTGGTCCTTCTCTAATCATTGGACCCTGCCTGTCTCACACTGAGTTCCTGCTTTGGCACCCAGGCCTACCCCCTTCTCCCTGTTCTGAGTGCCCACCATGGACTGGGGACTGCCAAGGCCCCTAGAACCTAGAGTTCTGCCCCCTGAGTCCAGCTCACGTGAGGGCCTTGTGAGCTCCAGGGATGCCCATAGCCCAGCAGCTGCCTGGACCCCCAGACTGAGCTCAGACACTGTGTCTGTGCCCAATGCCCAACCCTTGCACCTGAGGACTTTTCCTCGGGTCCTCTGCCCAGTCCTAGGACAGCACTTGGCATGTGGTTGATGTTCATTCAGTGCTTGTGTGGCAAGTAAAAGAAAGACCCCAGGTCTCATCAGACAAGAGTGAGGGTCACTATAGCAGGTTGGGGTGGGTGCAGGAGAACAGGTCATCTGAACCCCATTTCCTCTTTTCCTGGATTGTCGGGGAACGTCCCTCAGTGGGCTCGGCTGGAGGGTTCGGGACAGTGGTGGGGACAGGCGAAGGCAGATAAGCAGGGACTTCTCTAGCCATCCTAACCCTAGGTTCTTGTGTCATTTCCAATTATTTTTTAATTTTCCAGGATAGAAAAAAAGCTTATGGAATAAACTGAGTCCTATGGCAACCCTGACCCCACTCAAACCAAAATTCAACAGCAAAACAAGCTATTCCAAGCCCAGAGACTGAAACCAGAATTTGTGGATACTTGATGACAGTCCAAAGGGGAGGCATTTAGGATCTACGGCTGGGTCCTGGCTGGGTCGGGCTGTAGGAGCTCTGCAGGGACCAAGGGGAATTTGTCAAGCTCAGGGCCACATCTGAGTCCCCGCTATGGCACCTTCAAGAGCCCGAAGGGCAGAGACCCGAATACCAGGAAACTAAGTGCAATTACTAGAAACTGGTTGATTGGAGAGCTGCTGCACTGTCTGGGGACAGACCCGTGTCCTTGTCCCCACACGGCATGCCTCCCCAGCCGTGGTGTGTGTGCCCGGCTAGACACTGACTGTATACATATGTCTCCATGAGCTGTGCCCTGTGTATCCCAGAGTCTGTCAGCCAGAATGACTCAAAAATGTCCCTGTGATCTGAACGCAAAGTCAAGACCCAGTCACCAAAGCCCTCCAGGTCCATGTGCAGCTGAATTCAGCAGCTGGAGGCCAGAGAGAGACATCTGGAGCCTCACCCACTGTGGACAGTGGATGCCAGGACCTCAGATTTACAAGGGGGAAGCCACAGGCTCCATCACTCTTGTGGGTATGACATAGTGAAAGTCCCAGAGCCTGACTGCACCTGGGGTCATGGTGGAACAAGGACTGAGAGGTGGATAGAGCCCCCACTCAGACCACCCTTGGGCTTTCTCGCATCTGGGTTGTCATTTGCAAGGGGTTGGCAAGGAAGAAATGCTGTGTTATGAAGTGATTCCCTGGAGAGCCTGTGAGGACTGAGGCTCCTTCTGCCGTGGTTTGAGACCAAGTCTGCTCTCTTACAACCGGAGAGAAGGAGGCAGCCCTTCCTGATCTCGGGAGACCCACCTCTGCATCAAGCCCCTCAGGAGAACGGATGGAGTGGGGCAGCTCAGGAGGGCAGGACACCAGCTAGTGGGAGTCAAGTTTAGGAGGGAATCCCGGAGAAGAGAAGTCCCTTTTGGATGTTGTTGCAGTGAGTGGGTGGGTGGGGGAGCATCTCCAGGAGAAGACACCCGCTTATATGACTGCCCCCTCCCAAACTTTTGGAAGGAAGACTTTTGGAATCAAAATAAATCAAGTGAAATAGAAGGTAATGGCTGTGAAGGAGAGGATAGCCGTGTCTTATTGGAAGAAGCACCTGAAGGCAAGGATGGTTTTATCCCAAGGATGGAAAGACTCACTGCTCTGTGTTTGTTGGACTGCAAGAGCAATCTGTAATTTCTAGTGAGAATAACCTTTGGAGAAAACCTAAATGACCAAAATTCAGGCCACTGGAGGAATCAAGGAGGGGAGGAGAATCTAAGAAAAGAGCTGAAAGTTCTCAGAAGGACAGACCCAAGGATGGAGAACATGGATCTCAGTACAGAAGGGGCATCCAGCCAGACAGAGAGGGATGTTCAAACAAAACCAAAGGATTAGGGGGCTCTAAGCAAACAGACACCCAAGACAGCTGAGAAGCGACCATTCCTCTTTTGAAATCTAAACCCAAAGCACCGCCACACCAGCCCCATGACTTTCCAGCATCTGATGACCAAAAGCAAATGAACTGATGTCTCTGCTTGGAAAAAGCAGGCATCTGAGCACTCCAGGTAGCAATGGGAATGTAGAATCACACAAGGAACAAAAATGAAAAAGCACACCTGATTTCTCTGGAGCCAAAGAAGCACAGAGAAGCCTTGCTTTGCTAACTTAGCAGCGCAAGTCCGGGAGGTGTGCAGGGTCCCTGGGAAGCTGGACCCGCAGCACAGAGCACCCATCACCTCCCCGCTGCAGGAGTGTGGGGTCTTCTGTCCTCCTGCCCCACACTTCTGTCTACTCAGCTCTCCCACTCAGACAAGAGGATACGAACGATGGTGGCTTTGATGTCAGACCCATCCGGGTCCACTCCCAGACCTGCCACTCCCCTGCAGTGAACACTTGGCAAAATACTTGCCCCTCAGTCTTAATTTTTTCTATCTGTGGAATGGGGGTGATATTCCCACACAGCACTTCACAAAAGATTTTCTTTGGGTACAACTAGACAGTTAGGCCCAAAGACTCTTAGACACTGTCAGGAGCTGTAGCAGACAGCATTGAACACAGCTTTGTGGGAGTCATCCTCAAAGGAGACCTCATGGCCCACAGGGGACCAGGGGCCATTCTCTTTGGCCCCCAGGAGAAAGTTCAGGCCCAAGGGAGTGAGACTTACACAGGCAGGTATGGGAGCTGCCCAGGCTTAGAAGCCCAAAGTCCTCAACAAGAGCCAGCATTTCTTGTGACAGTCCTAGGCATCGCCTCCAAGGTTCCTGCCAGGGACAGGCCCAGTCACAAGAGCCACTGTACTCAGCAGGCCTCAGAGCTCCGGCAGCCCACCAGGTGCATACTCGTTCTCAGAGGCCATCCACAGCTCCCTGCGAGCCCAGGTGAGGCACAGGGCTCAGGGCTACTGGTGTGGTTGTCGCCTAGCAAGACAGCTGATCTTCTGCGCAGGTGTGGTTTCCAGGGCAGAAGAGCTACAGAGTCAACTCAGTCTCACTCAGAAAGGAGCAGGCTTGGGTCTACCCTTTACCACCTGCCTTCTAACAGATCTACTCGGAGTAAAGAGAGAACCCAGGTCAAGTTCCTGATACAGGAATGTCACGCTATGCCATGCTGATTAAGTGCCCAGCATCCCACTCCTCATTCTCCCCTCTCTCCTCACGCCTCACCCCTCCTCTTACACCCTCACGCCTCACCCCTTCCCTTACACCTCATCCCACCTCTTACACCTTTCCACCTCACCCCTCCTTTCACACCTTACCCCTCCTTTCATACCTCACCCCTCCCCTCACACCCTTACACCTCACCCCTCTCCTCACACCTCACCCCTCCTCTTACACCCTTACACTTCACTCCTCCCCTCACAACTCACACTTTATTCCTCCTCTCCTCCCCTCTCCTTTTCCTCCTCCCCCTCCTCTCCCCTCAGTTCTCGGCAGTGGAAACTTGTGAGGGGCAGAGCAGTGAAGAAGTTTAGATGACAGAATGTGCCCTGCCACCACCTTCTGGCAGCCATGTGGGCCCAGGGATCAGCCCTGCGGATGACCAGCCATTGGGTGTACCCAGGTCAGGACTTCCAGTTCTAAAATAGGAAAAGTCCTGGGTGCACTGGGCGGTTTTCCCTCCACTGCGTGTTCTGAGTTGCACTGACTGAGTCCTATATTCCAGATGCACTGACTCGGTGCCCACGGCCCTGCGGGCCGGGAGGTAGGGTGGAGGGAGGTGCCGCTGGAGCGGGGATAGCCCCAGGGGCGCTCTGCGCATGCGCGGGCCCTGCTGAGGGGCCCTGCTGAGGGGCCCTGGTCACCCGGGGAGCTGGACTCCATGATTTAGCGTTCACTCGGTGCCTTCCTGGCAGTTGCATTCTCTCTCCTCCCATCAGCCGCCTCCCTCTTTCTTGATCCTTGAGGTTGATCAGTTGAGCCTCAGGATCTGGGAGGTCTGCTCTCCCCTCTCCTTCCAGATTCAGTGTGTGATGAGTAGAAATCCCGCCTGACGTTTCCAGTACAAAAATGCATGTTTGTTTCTCTTCCATTTAACCAGACCCTGCTAGATGCCTGCCAAACTGGGCATACCAGCCAGCCAGTTGGGTGCTTCTCCCCCGAAGTTGTCTAAGAATCCTTGGGGACTCCTGCTGCTGCTAAGTTGCTTCAGTCGTGTCTGACTCTGTGCGACCCCACAGATGGCAGCCCACGAGGCTCCCCTGTCCCTGGGATTCTCCAGGCAAGAACACTGGAGTGGGTTGCCATTTCCTTCTCCAGTGCATGAAAGTGAAAAGTGAAAGTGAAGTTGCTCAGTCGTGTCCGACCCTCAGGGACCCCATGGACTGCAGCCTTCCAGGCTCCTCTGTCCATAAGATTTTCCAGGCAACAGTACTGGAGTGGGGTGCCATTGCCTTCTCCTGGGGACTCCTACAGACCCCAAACTGTGCCCCCAATTCCAGCTCAAGGGGCAGAGCTGTGGGTTTCCAGACCCCTATCAAGGCAATGGCAACCCACTCCAGTACTCTTGCCTGGAAAATCTCATGGGCAGAGGAGCCTGATAGGCTGCAGTCCATGGGATTGGGAAGAGTCGAACACGACTGAGCAACTTCCCTTTCACTTTTCACTTTCATGCATTGGAGAAGGTCATGGCAACCCACTCCAGTGTTCTTGCCTGGAGAATCCCAGGGATGGGGAGCCTGGTGGGCTGCCATCTGTGGGGTCGCACAGAGTCGGACACGACTAAAGTGACTTAGCAACAGCAGCAGCAGCAGCCTCCTCTCACCTCCCTCTCAACCCTCCCCTACCCCTCAACCTGTCCGGGGCTGCCGTCTGGTCTGAAGGGGGAACCCCTGTGCCCTGCTGTAGGTCAAGCTGTGTGTCCTTCCCATGACCACACTCAGCCTTGGGGAGCCTCACCCAGGCTGCTGAGGATGCAGGACCCTGTCCTTACAGCTGCCCTGTGGCCATCAGTGTCCTCCTCCCAGGTCTCCAGCTCTGAAAAGCCCACAGAGGTGATAATCTACCTTCCTGCCCTTCTCCCTCAGACACAGAGGGTTCATTCCAAATGGACCCCACAGTCTTAGTTACTTACCCAGAAAGACTCTGAAGACACATTCTTAAGCAGAGGTTCGGGGCCTCAAATGCCCTTTACCTGTCCTGGAGGGAGGAGACAAGATGCATCTTTACTCCAGCTGCTTCCCTAAGAAAGGGCTACCTGCTCCCTCCTCCTTGCTGGCCTGGCACTGTGATTTTTTTTTAGGTGGTCATCCTACCTCAGTCAGCTGTCAATCAATCCCCCTGCTTGAGGAGGCTCCTGGCAGCTAGGGTCCCTGGGGACTCACTGTGCCAGGCACAGGACCAGGCACTTGAGAGCTAAGTGACTCATGCAGCAGCAGGAAGGAGACTACTGTTCATCTCGTTTTGCAAGAGGCAAAGTTAATTGCCTAAGAACTTGGCACATAAGAGACAGAGTTGGACACAGCCCAGGCAGGCAGGCAGTAACTGCAAGGTGCTGCCTCTGTCCACCACCTGACAGCATGCCCGCTGTGTTCACTGGGGGCCGGGCTCTGTACAGGGGTGCTTTGCCTACAGCAACCCATTTATGCATCAACAGCGCTTGATGTAGGTGCTATTTTTACCTCCCACCCCTGCCTTTTATGAGAAGTTAAATGATTTGTCCAAAGTTCCGTCAGAGAAACACCAGAAATCTAAGGGCCCCCCCACAGCGCCCCCTGGCGGCTGATACCCGCCCCCTGCTGCCTCTGAGTTCCCCGTATCTAATGCAAGCCCCTGAGCCACCCTACACAGTGGCCATTGTTGGAAAAATATTTTAAATTTTTTCTTTTCTATTATGATTTATTATATGATGTTGAATATAGTACCCTGTGCTATACAATAGGACCTTGTTGGGGTAATTTTAAATTTTTTCCCATCATGTTTGGGAAACATTTTAAAACACAATCTTCTTCCACCAGACTACCTCTCTGCTGAGGTAGATAAGAAAGAAAACGATCATTATCAAATGAGCACCAAACCAGAATGTGATGTGCATCACAGACCATCTGTTAAGAGATTTTCAAAGGCAGAAAAGAATTCATAATCTTATGAGCCAAGGAGATGCAGCCCTGAAGATACAGATCTTCAGGATAAGCAATAATTTGTTCTCAAATAAAAGAACTTGGCAACATTAATTATTACATGTACGTTACCCTAAATCCATCTGGATATTGGGGTGACCCTCTATGTTAATTTGTTTTATACAAAGGAAAATGGAATTTCTCATACCTTTAGAATGAGGTGGTTGTGCAACTTGGAGCCAGGTGACCACTAACGTAAGCTCCGACCCTCCCACGGGAACTAGGAGATGAGGTCCTATTTTCCTTGAATGTTTGCATGCCAAAGAGATGGCTCCTAGGATCTTCAGAAAGATATCCTGGGTCATAAAACTGGCAAAAGGCTTATTTAGCTTTTAAAAGGATTTACATGTATTTCAAATAGATGAAGAACTATAAGTTTTCTAAAGTAGATCCTCTCAGAAAAGGGCAGGGGAAGTCTCGTCCATCATTTTTAGAGACGTCCATCTCTACCCTGCAGGAGGAAATGGGAGCTCATTCCAGTATCCTTGCCTGGAAAATCCTGTGAACAGAGGAGCCTGGCCGGCTGTCATCCAAAGGATCACAAAGAGTCAGACACGACTGAGGGGCTAAGCACGCATTGTCTCTTTAATGGGGCTTCCCAGGAGGCACTAGTGGTAAAGAACTCACCTGCCAATGCAGGAGACATGAGACTTGGGTTTGATCCCTGGCTTGGGAAGATCCCCTGGAGGAGGACATGGCAACCCACTCCAGTCTTCTTGCCTGGAGGATCCCTTGGACAGAAGAGCCTGGCGGGCTATAGTCCACAGGGTCCCACAGAGTCAGACACGACTGAAGCGGCTTAGCATGCACACACATCTCTTTAATGACGTCCATTATTTTAGAGAGAATTAAGCCACTTAGTTTAAATTTCTATTTATTTCTGTACCACTGGGCCTGTTTATGGCACTGGCTCCTCTTCCATGGCCAGCTGCCTCTGTTCTCACCTCCTACACCTTCACAGTGCTCTAATTCTCAAAGTAAGATCTGACCAGGCCCTCCTGCCTCTAAACACTCCAGGGACCCCCACTTGCCACACAGAGATGCCACAGTGCACATCCTGGAACCCACGGCCCACAAGTATATGGCCCCAAGTCACCTGTCCTGCTTGGGTCTTCATTTCCCCCTTGATTGTGTCTACTGGGCCAGCCAAACCCAATCGCTCCCATCACCTTCATCTTCCTGACTCTGTCCTGGGGCTCTGGTCCTGTTGCTCCCTCTCCATGGAGGAGCCTTTTGCCCACCTCCACCAGCTGCAATGGGTCATTCTCAGGCTACCTCTCCAGCTTCAGGCTCCCCCACACTCGACATGATGTGTTTCCTCCTGTTCAGGGTCTTGGTTCATCCCTCACCCTTTTAAAATATTTAAAAATACATATATTTTTTATAAAAAAATATTTATTTGGCTGTTCTGGGTCTTCATCGCTGCACGGGCTTTTCTCTAGTTGTGGAGAGCAGGGGCCACTCTAGTTAGTGGTGCGTGGGCTTCTCATTGCAGTGGATTCTCTTGTTGCCAGGCACAGGCTCTACAGCACATGGGCTCAGTAGTTGCGGCTCCTGGGCTCTAATGCACAGGTTCAGTAGTTGTGACACATGGGCTCAGTTGCTCTGCGGCATGTGGGATCCTCCCAGATCAAGGATCAAACCCATGTCTCCTGCGTTGGAAGCTGGATTCTTTACCACTGAGCCACCAGCAAAGCCCAGTCCCTCGAGCTTTCGTCCAGGCTCAGATTTGAATCCTAACTCTACCACTGCCCATCTGTGGGGCCTGAATAAGCTCCTCTACCTTCCAGAGCCTCTGTTTCATCATGCCATCTATATAATGGTTCTGAAAATGCCCATCTCACAAGGTTATCAGAACTGGACTAAGTAAGGCGAGATGGCCCAGTGCAGTGCTAGTTACCCTTCCCCTCCACCTACTCAACTCCAAGCCAGTGATAAATGTTTGCTGGACTCAGAAAGGAAGTTTAGAGCATCATTTATTGCTGGGTGAAAACTTGAGCCTCACTCTTGAGAATCTATAACACTCTCATGGTCCTGCCTGGAAATTTTATTTTACCTCTTTGTACACATTATTCAGTTTGTAACTCCAAGTGGCCTTTCTGCTTTGGGTGAGTGTGGGCATGCTGGCTTGTAAAACGAGAGGCTTTCATTCATATTGTATGATGTTTGTGCAGGTGAAACCCAAGTCTCCCACTCATAAATAATCCACCTGTTCTTGCCCTTCTCAAAGGATATTTTCTTGCACAATCTGAAGCCACCGCAGCCACCTGGAAATCTCCAGAAAGTCAGTGTTGCAGATTCACTTAATTTTATTCAGTCTTGGCCCATGAACTATGTACGGGATGGAGCCAAACGCTAAAGGACGGACTGAAAAAAGTTTCAGTTACGTTGTCAGAGCCCCCAGCAGTGATGGGTTTGATATAATGAACGTTGATGTGAAGATCGACACGTCCTGGATCTTCCAGGATGTGGAGGAGAGTGGTGAGGAGCAGGGATGTTTTCTGGGAGGAGCAGCCAGAAGTCCAGACGTGGACACGGGAACACTCAGGAAGCAGCTGGAATCCTCGGAGCAGAAGCTGTTGGCAGCTGTGGACAAGTACATGATGCCGGAGTCTGGGCTGAGGAGCAGGTAAAGATACCCTTTGGACCTCTTCTTTGTGTATGTTACAAATCCTGGGGCCTCCTCATCGTGGTAGAAGGGTGTATTGAATCGTTTCTATGGCTGAAGGAAAGGGAAGTGTTAGTCGCTCAGTCATGTCTGACTCTTTGTGACTCCATGGGCTGTAGCCCACCAGGATCCTCTGCCCACGGCATTCTCCAGGCAGGATAGAATACGGGAGTGGGTTGCCATGCCCTTCTCTGGGGATCTTCCCAACCGAGGGGTTTTTCCTGGGTCTCCTGCATTGGCAGGCAGATTCTTTACCCTCTGAGCCACCAGGGAAGCCATTCTATGGCTAAGGATGCAGGCAAAGCAGTCAGTGTTCCATCGTCTGCCCACAGCAGCCTCTGGCTCCTCTGTCTTTCCCATCCTCTGCTCTGTACCACAGGCACTGAGCCTGTTTCCCAGGCTCCCTTGCTCATTGGTTTTCATGTGGATCCAGCCAATGGGAGGTGCTGAAGGGAGGAGGAGGGAGAAGCCAGGATTCTCCCACCTCTCTTCTGCTCTGGGTGACATCTCCCACAGTGGTTGCCATTCAGTCGTGCCTTTGGCATCCTCTGTGGTCCTGTTCCTGGGCCCTGGAGTCTCCATCTTCTCTCTGTCTGTCCTTCCAGCCCCAGGGGCAGAAGTGGCCCCAGTGGTGGCTAACCTCTGGGTTGCCTGTCCACTCTGTCTGGCCTTTCATCTCTTCTGTCATCTTGGTAGCAGATTCCCTGTGTTTGATTCTCACTGCTGAGCCTCCTGGCTTCCCACATGGTTCAGTGGTAAAGAATCTGCCTGCCAGGGCAGGAGACGCAAGAGACGTAGGTTTGATCTCTGGATCAGGAAGGTCTCTTGGAGGAGGAAATGGCAACCCACTCCAGTATTGTTGCCTGCTGAAATCCCATGGCCAGAGGAACCTGTTGGGCTACAGTCTATGGGGTTCCAAAGAGTTGGACACAGCTGAGCACAGCACAGCATGAAAATAGCTGAACCTCCTGGCATAGGCTCTATTTTCTAATGGAAGCAACATGGTCCAGAGGTGGGGCATTTGAATCCAGGTCTTTATCCAAAGCCTATGTTCTTGTTTGACACCTAGTCTTGGAGGTTGGAAGTCAAAGATTAAGGTGTGGGCAGGGCTGGTTTCTCTGAGACTGCGCTCCACGGCTTAGCGTTGTCTGCCTTCTGTCTGTGTCTTCTGTGCATGTCGGTCTCCTCTTCTTATAAGGATACCAGTCATATGGGATCAAAGCTCATCCTAATGACCTCATTTTAACTAAATCACCTCTTTAAAAAAAAACTCTGTCTCCAAATACAGTCACATTCTAAGGTACTGGGGTTAGCTAACTTCAACATATGCATTTCAGGGGATATATTTGGTCCAAAGGGGCTTCCCTGGTGGTTCAGACAGTCAAGAATCTGCCTGCAATGCAGGAGACTTGGGTTTGATCTCTGGGTTGTCAGGAAGATCTCCTGGAGGAGGGAATGGCTACCTGTTCCAGTATTTTTGCCTGGAAAATTCCATGGACAGAGGCGCCTGGAAGGCTATAGTCCATGGGGTCATAAACAATTGGACATGACTGAGTGACTAACACACACAGTCCCAAACACAAGTTCTAGGGATTGACAGCTAGAAGAGGCAGGGCCCCAGCGCTGGAGAGATAAAAGTATAACCCACAACTGGTTATACCTGGCAGTGAAAATGAGGTCATGAGGCCTGGAAAAGATGGGTGGGAAACCCCTGCCAGAGGAGACCCTTCCATGTGAGGAAGAGACAGACAGCCTGGAGGCACCATGAGTGATGGAGGGGAAGGGCCTCTGTGGCTGGGGCTGGGATGAGGCCATCCTGGGAAGGCTGTATCCTGTACCCACCTGTGGGGAAATGTGGGCTGGGTCCTCAGTTCTCTTGTCCTCTGTAGCCATTCCCTTCCCCAAATGTGGGCTGTGTCCCACAGAAGCAGGGTGGAAGGGAAAGCAAGATTCGTGGCAAGGGTTCAGAGAAAAAGGCTTACCAAGAGCCTGTGGCATGGGCCACAGTGCAGGTCCTCCCACACACGGGTGAAGATAGCTGTTACTTGAACCCTGTGATACACAAAGTGATATGGGCCCCTTTTCCAGATGGGGAAACAGGCTCAGAGGATGGAATACATTATCCAGGGTCACTAAGAGCTGAAGCCAGGGTCTGAACGCACAATTGTGAACATAGACTTCAGGCTAATGTCACCATAGATTTCCTCCAGGTAAGGTACAGTAAAAGATCAATAGTGTATATTGGATATCACTTCCATTAAAGAGTTAAAATTTAAAAGTATTTATGGTAAAACTAATGCAACCACAGTGTTAGAAATTTGAGAAAGAGAACTCCACTGCCCATAACACCATCATTGTTACAAATTCACTTCCCACCTACATGCAACAAAATTAATAATAACTGAATACTTGTTGAGTGCTTGCTCTGGGCAAGGCACTATGTACATGCTCGACAAGTATTAACAGGGTTAATCGTTCAGTTCAGTTCAGTTCAGTTACTCAGTCGTGTCCAACTCTTTGTGATCCCATGGGCTGCAGCATGCCAGGCCTCCCTGTCCATCACCAACTCCCAGAGTTTACTCAAACTCATGTCCGTCGAATCTGTGATGCCATTCAGCCATCTCATCCTCTGTCATCCCCTTCTCCTCCTACCTTCAGTCTTTCCCAGCATCAGGGTCTTTTCCAGTGAGTTAGTTCTTCACATCAGGTGGCCAAACTATTGGAGTTTCAGCTTTAACATCAGTCCTTTCAATGAATATTTGGGACTGATTTCCTTTAGGATGGACTGGTTGGATCTCCTTGTAGTCCAAGGGACTCTCAAGAGTCTTCTCCAACACCACAGTTCAAAAGCATCAATTCTTCAGCACTCAGCTTTCTTTATGGTCCAATTCTCACATCCATACATGACTACTGGAAAAACCATAGCTTTGACTAGATGGACCTTTGTCTGTAAGGTAATGTCAGTGCTTTTTAATATGCTGTCTAGGTTGGTCATAGCTTTTCTTCCAAGGAGCAAGCATTTTAATTTCATGGCTGCAATCACCATCTGCAGTGGTTTTGGAGCCCCCCAAAAAAAGTCTGTCACCATTTCCATTGTTTCCCCATCTATTTGCCATGAAGTGATGGGACCAGATGCCATGATCTTCGCTTTTTGAATGTTGAATTTGAAGCCAACTTTTTCACTTTCCTCTTTCACTTTCATCAAGAGGCTCTTTAGTTCTTCTTCACTTTCTGCCATAAGGGTGGTGTCATCTGCATAACTGAGGTTATTGATATTTCTCCTAACAATCTTGATTCCAGCTTGTGCTTCATCCAGCTTGGCATTTTGTATGATGTACTCTGCATATAAGTTAAATAAGCAGAGTGGCTTAATCCTTAAAAATATTTAAAACTAAGTAATATTGGTATCCTCAATTTCTAGGTAGGGAAATCAAGGTGCTGGCTTAAGTATTTAATAACTTCTCCCCAGTCGCACAGACCATCACGTGGGGTCGCTGGGACCTGGACCCAAGCAGCCTGCCCAGTGGTACCTGCAGCAACAAGGCACCAATTTATCCTGGTAGAAGTTCCATGATAGAGTCTCCCAGTTTCATAGCACTCTTTGCAGCTCTACATAGTATAATATATTTTTAATTTGTCACTAATCAGTTAAAAGACGCTTACTCCTTGGAAGGAAAGTTATGACCAACCTAGATAGCATATTCAAAAGCAGAGACATTACTTTGCCAACAAAGGTCCGTCTAGTCAAGGCTACGGTTTTTCCAGTGGTCATGTATGGATGTGAGAGTTGGTCTGTGAAGAAGGCTGAGCGCCGAAGAATTGATGCTTTTGAAGTGTGGTGTTGGAGAAGACTCTTGAGAGTCCCTTGAACTGCAAGGACATCCAACCAGTCCATCCTAAAAGAGATCAGTCCTGGGTGTTCATTGGAAGGACTGATATTGAAGCTGAAACTCCAATATTTTGGCCACCTCATTCGAAGAGTTGACTCATTGAAAAAGACTCTGATGCTGGGAGGGATTGGGGGCAGGAGGAGAAGGGGACGACAGAGGATGAGATGGCTGGATGGCATCACTGACTCAATGGACATGAGTTTGAGTCAACTCCGGGAGTTGGTGATGGACAGGGAGGCCTGGTGTGGTGCAATTCATGGGGTCGCAGAGTTGGACACGACTGAGCGACTGAATTGAATCAATGAAAAAGGTATTTTCATTGTCTAGTTCTTATCTGTTAAGTGTCTATGTTTCCTAGGGGGTTCCCTGGTGGTGCAGTGGTAGAGAATCTGCCTGCCAATGCAGGAGATGCAGGTTCAATCCCTGGGTTGGGAAGATCCCCTGGAGAAGGAAATGGCTACCCACTCCAGTGTTCTTGCCTGGAAAATCCCATAGACAGAGGAGCCTGTTGGGCTACATACAGTCCATGGGATTGCAAAGAGTAGGACGTGAATGAGTGACTAAACAACAAAAATGTTTCCTACAGCTGCTAAAGCAAATAACTACAAATTTTCTGCCTTTGAACAACACACATTCATTGTCTCTCAGTTCTGGAGGCAGAAGTTCTAAAGTCGCCTCACTGGCCGACAGTCACGGGGTAGCGGGAAGTCTGTGTCCGCCTTTTCCAGCATTTATAGGTGCATTCCTTGGCTTCTGGCCTCTGCCCATCTTCAAGCCAGCAGTGTAGCATCTTGCTTCAGTGGTCACATGGTCTCACCTTCTGCCCCTCTCTCATGAGGACAATTATAATTGCAGTTAGTCCCACCCAGATAATCCAGCATAATCTCTCCATCTCAAGATACCTAACATAATCACATCTACAGTCTCTTTGGCATCTTAAGGTTATATTCATAGATGCTGGTTATATTTGGAGGCCATATTTCAGCCTGATGCAATAAGATTAGTCATTTTCTGCTTAATTTAAGTAATGGGATAATACCAGGATTAAATATTGTCTCAGATTTAATAGTTCATGTTGGTCTCAAAAACTAAAAAAGTTAGGCTTCTCTTTTCTCATTCAGGTATCACCACATTTTATAATCAATCAGAAGGTACTCCTCCCAACTCTCTGACTGATTAACCTTTCCTGGTGGCTCAGTGGTAAAGAATCTGCCTGCCAATGCAGGAGATGCTAGTTCCATCCCTGGGTCAGGAAGATCCCCTAGAGAAGGGCCTGGCAACCCACTCCAGTATTCTTGCATGGAGAATCCCATGGACAGAGGAGCCTGGTGGGCTACAGTCCATGGGGTCGCACAGAGTCAGACACGACTGAGTGACTAAGCATGAGCGCTATTCCTCTGGTTCATTTTAGAAGGAACATGATTTTAATCTATACAAGACGGCACCCTCCCTTCTGTCACTTTAGAGACCTTCCCCCAGGGCCTCAAAACTAGAGTAGGAGAGGGGCTCTTGGCCTGATCATTAATAACAGTGCATCATTTTATTTAATCATCGCCACAACTCCCAGAGCAAGGTGCAGTTACTTCTTACAGATGAAGATCCTGGGGGTCATAGTAGTGAATGAGCCCTATTAAGGCCTCATGACTGGTGAGTGGGAAAGCCAGCAGGCAAATCTGGGTCCTCTCCCGGGGAAGCAGAGTCTGTCCTGGAGGAGCAGGTCACGTGGTGTGGAGCTGGGTGAAGGATGAGGATGGGTAGAGCTTGTCCACATAGGCCGCAGATGTACTTTCCACAGGTTTCATGGTGATCTAGTCCAGAAGTAAGACTGGCACATGAAAGGGACTTGGATACCAGGCAGGAGACAGACAAGTGAGTCATTGTAGCTCCTCCTCTCTCAATGGGACCAGCAGGCAGATCTTCCCTTTTGGCTTCCCTCCATTCACACGTGCTTCTCCTGTCTATGGAGCTGAGGTCAGAGCTCACTTCCAGCCTGGGTATTACTTTGCATATGATGCAACTTCAGCACTTCCTCGGGATAATAAAAAAGACTTCCAGAGGCTTAGCCATCCCTAACTATTACACAGGTCATTTCCAACTTCTCATTTCTGTAAGTAATTCAGAGTTTTTGTAATCACAAAAAACTTTTTCTGTATTTTAATCATTTCCTTAGAAGAGATTTTCAAGACTGTAGCTCAAGTGGAAAGCATCAGAGCACAGGATTAGAGCCTGAGTTTGGGAGTCATGGGCTTCCCTGATGGCTCAGATGGTAAAGAATCTGCCTGTATAATGCAGGAGACTGAAGTTTGATCCCTGGGTCAGAAAGATGCCCTGGAGAAGGGAATGGCAACCACTCCAGTATTCTTGCCTGGAGAATTCCGAAAGAGGAGCCTGGTGGACTACACTCCATGAGGTCCCAAACAGTTGGACATGACTGAGTGATTTTTTAACTTTGGGAGTCATGCAGCCTGGACTCTATAACGCTGTGTGCTGCTGCTGCTGCTGCTGCTAAGTCGTTTCAGTCATGTCCGACTCTGCGACCCCATAGATAGCAGCCCACCAGGCTCCCCCGTCCTTGGGATTCTCCAGGCAAGAACACTGGAGTGGGTTGCCATTTCCTTCTCCAATGCAGGAAAGTGAAAAGTGAAAGTGAAGTCGCTCAGTTGTGTCCGACTCTTAGCGACCCCATGGACTGCAGCCTACCAGGCTCCTCCGTCCATGGGATTTTCCAGGCAAGAGTACTGGAGTGGGGTGCCATTGCCTTAGGCAAATTGTCCGGCCTCTCTGATCCTGTTTCCTCATGTGCAAAATAGGAGAAAAGGAGCCTACTTTCAGGCTGATCACATGAGGATTAATTGAGACAATGCAGATGTTTGGTTCGGGCTCAGTCCTTCATTGGTATGACCTGTACTGGGAATTACTGGTTTAGGGTTGAAGGGTTGAGAACACTGTTAAGGTTCCTGGTGCCTTGTTATTCAAAAGATGTGTCCAAACTATTTTAGATTATCTTGAAAAAGATACGTATGAATGTTTTATAAAATGTCATTTTTTTGTCTGAATATCAAATTGACCAAAAAACAGAAGAAAAAAAAAAGATGATCCCAGTGTCTGTGAAAACCTTAGGCCACGCTTACTGCATCCTGAATGTTGGGGCAGTCTGAGCACAAGTTGGAAAAGAATTTCCAGACACGGAGTACCGCAGAAAAGAGTGAGTTTATTAGGAACAAAGAACAGGTATAAAGTGATCACTGTGAGTGCAGAGGGCCTACAACTCCTGATGGGCCAGGGAGAGTCGACAGTTTTCATGGGTCAGTAGCCAATGTTTATAGCCTCAAGACAAAGACCATTGCTGCTGGAAGGCTGGTGTTAGGTGACTGGTTGGGGCGTGATAGTGTGTTTACTGGAGTGGGCATCTTTGCCTAACTGGGAGTCAGGAAGCTTGTTAGTGATGATCAAGGGGCTTTTTGGCAACAGTTAGTTACAAAGGGGCTCAATTAGCCTCGGAGGCGTCCTTGGTTCTGGGCACTGCTGCTGTGGCCTTGGTGCAAGGCCTGGCACCTGTGGCCAAGGCAGGACTCAACACTGAGTAAGCGCCTTGCTGCTTCGATGCGCAGGATTCAGGAACTGGAGCTGTCGGAGAGGAACCTCCTCCAGAAGGTGGACCAGCTGAGCACGCGCGTGTTCCAGGAGCGAAGCGCCTCTCTCCGGGCCCAGGAGCAGCTGGACGCACTGCAGGGGGAGCTGGCCAGCCAGGTACACAGCCCCTCCTCCTTCTTTCTGGCACTTTTTTCTTGTCGCAGCAGAGTCACCCTATGGGTTTTTTCGTGGCAGCAGCTGTGCCTGAATATAGACCATGGGGAGGGTGTGGAGAGCCAGACAGGAGGAGTGAGAGGGGTCCTCATTCTAGCAGTGCAGGCAGGGGCCACTGGACCTGGGCGAGGTCATGTGACTTCCCTGGGCCTCAACTGTCCCATCTGTAAAATGGGGCTCGCATCCTGCCCTGCCCCCTCACAGGGTGGCCTGTGGGAGCTGTGCACCCACTAGGAACTCTGGCCAGAGGTTCATTTCTGTGGGCTTGGTGCCTGACATCAGGGGAGCCAGCTCTGGTCTAAGGACAAGGAGAAGGACTGATGCCAGGTCTCTGCCTTCAGGAGCTGGCTTGTGGGCGGGGACACAGATGGGAAACAAGTAACTCCAAAACCGGGTGATGGAGCCATGAGGAAACGTGCAGGCAACAGTGTGCTTTCTGGGCCCTGTGAGTTGAGCCTTAGGGGAACAGCATGCGAGGGTGGGTAAGAGCCTGGGCAAGGCACGGAGGTACGGAAGAGCATAGCAGGACCAGGAGTTGAGACAGGAGGGTCCCAAGGAGGACAAGTTGTCAGAACCATGGCGTGAACCAAAGTCTGGAAGCCAAGGGGGAGCAGGACTTTGAGCAGGAGAGGCTCAAGTCAGGGTTTCGGGGATATCACTCTAATCAAATGGGAAAGAGAGATGGTGTAGGGAGGTGGCAAGTTAGAGCATAACTGGAGAAGTGGGTGGTTAAGGGAGTTGGCTCTGGAGGCAGATGTCTGGCGCCAAACCCTGGTCTGCCACTCACAAGCTCTGTGATGTAGGCCAGGTGACTTAACCTCTCTAGGCCTCAGTTTCCTCATCTGTGAAATGGGAACGATACAGCACCAACCTTCCTAACTTGTTGTCTGGTTTAAGGGAGTTAGGCTTTCCCAGTAGTGCAGTGGTAAAGAATCCACCTGACAGTGGAGGAGATACAAGAGACACGGATTCAATCCTTGGGTTGGGAAGATTCCCCTGGAGTAGGAAATGGCAACCCACTCCAGTATTCTTGCCTGGAGGATCCCATGGTCAGAGGAGCCTGGTGGACTATAGTCCGTGGGGTTACAAAGAGTCGTTCACAACTAAGCAGCTAAGCACACACACACTTTAAAAGAGCTCAGTTCAGTCCAGTTGCTCAGTTGTATCCGACTCTTTGCGACCCTATGGACTGCAGCACGTCAGGCTTTCCTGTCCGTCACCAATTCCTGGAGCTTGCTCAAACTCATGTCCATCGAGTCAGTGATGCCATCCAACCATCTCATCCTCTGCCATCCCCTTCTCCTCCTGCCTTCAGTCTTTCCCAGCATCAGGGTCTTTTCTAGTGAGTCAGTTCTTCACATCAGGTGGTCAAAGTAATGGAGCTTCAGCTTCAGCATCAGTTAATATGTGTAAAACACTCAAAACAGTAGGCATTTAAATAGCACTAGTTGCTTTTGTAATTACTAGTCTTTATTGAAGTGTTCCAGGGGAGAGAAAACGAAGGCTGGAGAGCAGAGACTTGGTGGGCAGAGACCCAAAGATCCTGAGAGGCATCCTCTTTTAGCAAATTGCTACTCACAGGCGAGCACAGCAGTTGTCAAATTGCAGGTTGACTCCCGCCAGTGGGTTGTGAAATCAGTTCTGTAACTTGCAACCAGCATTTAAAGATGGAATTGACTAGGAAATATGAAAGGGCATCATGTGTGTGAAGGGGAGTGCTGTTTTGTGAAGCTTGTTTCAGTTGTCAACACCTGCCACGTGTGTAACGGGCCACGTTCTTAAAAGATGTTTCTTACTGTGGGAGGCAGTCCGAAAAGTTTGAAAAACACCAGATCGATTAGCTTTTAAAAGAAATAGAGGTGAAGCAGGGAAGATAAGAAGTTCAATTAAATCGATGATAGCCTTTGAGATACCAGGGAGACACGCAAGTGCTGCTTTCTCCCTTTACATTGAAATTTAGGTGCAGAAAGTTGAGTCTATCCTCTTGGGTACAAGCCATCATCATCAAGATCCAGGACTTTTTAACCCGCGATAAAGTGGTGTTGTGTGGGCTCCTGCCATCAACCATGTAATCTCTTTGTAGAAAATCCTGTAATAAAGCCTTATATACATGTAGGATTTCCCAGGTAAGCATACACAGTCCTGGGACTTCCCTGGCGGTCCAGTGGTTAAGAATCTGTGCTTTCATTGCAGGGGGCATGAGTTCAATCCCTAGTCGGGGAAATAAGATTCCTTCATGCCTCGTGGTGTGGCCAAAAAAGTAAAATAAATTTGAAAAACATATGCAAAGCTCTGCAATCACCAGAGGTTCATACTCTGATGGGGAGACAGAAGTGAGGGTGACAAGCCAGAGAAATGCTGGGAGTGAGCTCCAGACACTGCAGGACCTGCAGCTCTGTGGCCGCACGCCTTGCATTCTGTTCTCCTGTCACCAAGATGCTCCTGGGAACGTCCTGTCACAAAACACTGTTTCCAGGTGAAGGGCAGACGTTCACAGTGGTGAGGGGGCTGGCTCAGGGCCCCCTCGGAGACCACTCGGCCCAGCTTCAGCCCAGCCCAGATGTAACCCTCCCCCTCTGCCTGGAGCTGTCTGCATTTCAGAGCAAGTTTGCAGGAGTGTGTGAACTCTGCCCTTTGTACCTAATATCTGCCAAATGACAATTTGCCCCACTGTTGACTATATTTGCTGTAACTATTTGCATACAAAGACGCCTCATTTCTGTGGCGACCTGTGGTCACTCCCAAAGGTGATCGAGGTAGACCCCTCTAGGTAACGGAGCTCTGGGCTCTAAGCATCACTGACTATAGGATTCGCACCATCAGGCAGCCCTCGCAGGGAATCTAACTCCAGTTTCTTCTGCCCCAATTTCCCCTGAAAGTAAAGCCTGCCAAGCTGTTCTCAGGTTTCCTGTTTCTCGTTTGCTCTTCTTTGTTTTGTCTTCTGCAAGCTCTTAAGAAATATATGTGCAGGTACTAACAGTTGAAACAGATCTTAACAGGAAGGCAAGTCTACCCATGTGCATAAATTAATTGTGACTATTAGGCCAGGACCCTGTTGTTTTTTGCAGTGAGTGGGTCACCCTGGTCCAGAGTACAGCCCATGGGTCTGGGAGGTCAAGATTTAAGAACAGGGAGGTGTGTTCTCGGATAGGCAGGGAGCCATGCAGAAACAAAAATCCTTGAGACAAACACGTGGTGGATCAGTGACTTTTAGCCGATTGACATTCAGCAGGTCATTTCTCAGTAGCTCAGGGTTGTATTCACAGTAAGGAATGGCTGCTGTGACACTGTTGATCTTGTCTCAGCCAGAAGTCACGGTTTTCAGCTGACCCTTACTGGACCAGGCAGGGTCCTTTTAGGCACTGAGCAACGGAGAAGTCTGGGAGGTTCTGGCGTGGAAGAAGCGACACTCAGGGGGTTCCAGGTGGCAGCTCTTTTCAAACTGGTGTGGGGGTACTCCGTGTTGGAACCACTGTGTGTGCACCAGCCCGTCCCCATCCTGACCAAGTTTCCCTGAGTCCCTGTCCTTGGAGCTCAAGAGGACCTGAAGGAAGGCACTTGAGTCCTGGGCAACATTTAAGAGGGCGCCAGTAACCGTCATTGAGATAAATACTATTCGAAGCAATATTTTAATGCAAAAACTAATGCGAAAAGAAAAGGCACGCTGAACAACAAAATATCGAAGTTTCAAATAAGGACAGGCTCGGTGAGACCCCGGGCCGCCTTCCTGACGCCCTCCTCCACCGCCAACCCGTAGGTTCGAGAGAACGAGCGCGCGGCCCAGCGGCAGCGGTGGCGGCTGCGGCGGCTGCGGGAGCGGCTGCGGCGCAAGGACGCGGCGCTGGGGCGGCAGGCTTCGGCGCTGGAGCGCGGCAGGCGGATCCAGCGGCGCCAGCTGCGCCTGGTGCGCGAGCAGGAGCGCATCCTGCGGGCGCAGGTGCAGCGGCTGGAGCTGGACGTGCGGCGCCTCTGTCGCGCCGCCGGCCTCCTGCTGGCCGAGCTGGACACCCCGAACTCCGGCGGCCCCCGATTCTCCGGCCCGGGCGACCTCCGGGGCGCCCCCGAAGGGGCTGCGGAGCTGCGCGCGCTGCGGGCCAGGGCCGAGCGCGGCGAGCGCGAGCGGGACCAGGCGGCCCGCCGGCTGCGGGAGCAGCGCGCCACCGAGCGGCGGCTCCGCGAGCAGCTGGAAGAGCTGCGCTGCTGTATCTATGGGCTGAAGCTGTCGGAGATCGGTCTGCAGGCCCAGGTGGAGGAGCTCACCCAGCACAACGAGAGCCTGCGGGGGGAACTGGGAGCCCAGGCGCCCGGGGAGAGAGCACTCAGCAAGGCCCCCACTGGTCCCCGTAGCCTGGTAAGTGACCACAACCCAGGGTGCGAGTGATTTTCTACTTTCCTCTTAACTTTCTCGCCCAGCCACTTAGTCAAGTCATGGACTCCTTCATTCCCCAGTCTTCCTCTTCATTCACCCCTCCAAACCACCATCCCCATCTATCCCTCCTTCATTCCATCCACCCATCTACCCACCTGGTGTCACCGGTCCACCCATACAACTTCACTCACCCGTTCACCAGTCCAGCAACCTCCCCATCATCTGTCCGCCTGCTCAGCCACCCATCCGCCTTTCCATCCACTCACCCTATCTCTTGTTCACCCATCCATGCTCTCTTCTACTCACCCTCCATCATCTTATTCACCGGACCACCTCGTTGTTCTATCTCTGCATCCAACACTCTCCAGGGAGCCAACCAGCTACCTTTCATCCTTCATCATCTGTCTCCTGTACGTCCATTCATCCGACAGTTCATGGGTCCCCGCCTGTGCCAGGCCCCAGGTGCTCTCTTCCACGTGTAGTGTGAAGTAACTGTCCTGTGCTCCTGCCTCCCCAGTCCACCCTCTCCCTGGGAAAGCAGTCAGCCTTTCCCACCTCCCTCACAGCTCCGAAGGTGACCATGGTTCCCAGCCTGGTGGTCCTGTATATGCATCTTCATCTCTGCTTGTTTAGACTGTGAGCCCGTCGAGGGCAGGTCCAGGTCAGATGGGTTCCGTAGCCGCAGCCCCAGCAGCAGCACACAGGAGACCCCCAAGGTTGGTGCAGGAGAGAATATGCAGGGTTGGGCCCCTTTCTAGTTCTCCTGTTTACTAGCTGTGTGACCCTGATTAAGTTTCTTAAGCTCTGGAGCCAAGGGCAGGCTGGACATTTATGTTATCATCTAACTGATTAGAAGAGCAAAATGTGTGTTTAATAATACTCCTGCCATGTGCTTGGCACCTTGCGGTGTTTTCAAAGGCATCATTTAATGTTCATAAATCTGTGAAGCAGGTACTATTAATGTCCGCACTCCACAGAGGAGGCTGAGGCTCAGAGAGGCAGTGCACCGGCCTGTTGTCACACAGCTCAGAAGAGGCAGAACTGGAATTTGATCCACGCTACATGTGAGTCCAGGGTGCTCTGTTTCTCCCGCAAGAGGCTGCTTCCCTGTAAAGGGAGAGTTAATTCAGCTCCCTCCAAGAGATCAAGATCCCAGTGGTTCGATTTGCATTTAAGGAAAAATCAGGAAGCCACCTTAGCCCAAAGAAGGTGGCTCATTGGAAAAAAAAAAAAATCACATTTATCTTCCGGCCTGGACAGTCTATTTCAAATTAACTGGAACTTGAGTTTCCTCAAGATCATGACATGTATCCTGCCTAGATGGTTTTAGTAATGAGTTTGTCTGTGCTCACAGTTTCTCTTTTTCGTACTTCATCCTGCCAGTGTCACCTCTGCGTGTCCTGTTCGTTCTTCCTCCGTTAAGTTAATCAGATAAAAGGAAAACAGTGTACCTTTGATATTGGCACCTTGTTGTAATTTCAGAAAATAAATGGTGTAGAGATTAAAATTCTCCTTTAGAATCCTTTCTGTAATGTTGCTAAATGTAAGACTTTAATTTAAGCTGTTAGTTTACATCCTTTATTCTCCCAATCTCTGCCCTGCTACTTTCTCTTTTATCTAAGGGAAAGGCTGAATACCTAAATGTTTTAGTGATGAGTAAATATTTTGTACGTTTTACGTTCTCTCATTTAATCTTTAGAGCAGCCTTGCAAGCCAGGTGCAATTCCACTGACTAGATGGAGAAACTGAGACCCAGGAGGGTCTCCAAAGAATCAGGGCCAGCAAGGGGACACCGGCCAGATCAGGGCGGTGACTCCAAGATGCTGTCCTTACCTTGGGACCCTGGGGCCAGAGTTGGATCCTGAGCAGTTTGGTGCAGCGTCAGTGGCTGCATTCAGTAGTTTGGGTGCCATGAGTTATAAGCCCCTTGTTGACACACATCTGTGACTTTTTAGATGTTTCAGGCCTTATCATTGAAAAATCTCAAGAAACTGGAGAACTACATCTCTCGAGGGGCTCATGCTCTCAAGACTTTGCTGGAGGTTGTGGTGCCCAGTCAAAAGTCTCTCAAAAATTCCCTGAATTGCCCATCAAGCGTGGTCCCCAGCCATTTTTGCCTCTAGCATTGGGAGAAGCTGGCCCATTATCAGATGAGTAGCAGAGGGAGCAGGGGCCTGTGAAATAGAAAATGCTGATCCTTAAACGTGGGAACCACATGCACTGGGGTGCGAGGCTCGTGCTTTAAGTGTCAGGTGGGACCCCAAGTGGACAGAGCAGTTCAGCTCTCTCTCTTACCAGTGGTGATAAAGTCCAGCAGGTTACTAAGCCTTTCTGTGACTCAGTGTTCTCAACTGTGAAATGGGAACGATACTGAGACCTGCTTCTAGTGTGATTGTGAGGATGCAATGAGAAAGTGCTGGGAAGGCCCTGGCACAGAGCCTGGTACCCGGTAGGATTTAGATTGTCGCATCATTGTCACCGTCACCATCGTCATCTTCACCATCACATCTTCATGGCCTTGTCTCATCCAGCAAAGATTGGATGGAATCACTCACACTGCTTACATCATGGTTTCCTCTTTCTTGTCTTTTTGTTTGTCCCAAGAGCTTAGGCTTCACTGCATGCAAAGTCGCTTCAGTCGTGTCTGACTCTTTGCAATCCCATGGACTGTAGGCTGCCAGGCCTCTCTGCTCATGGGATTCTCCAGGCAAGAATAATGGAGTCAGTTGCCAGTTCCTTCTTCAGGGGATCTTCCCGACCTATGGATCAAACCTGCATCTCTTACGTTTCCTGCACTGGCAGGCGGGTTCTTTACCACGGGCGCCATCTGGGAAGCCCTGCTGCTGCTGCTGCTAAGTCACTTCAGTCATGTCTGACTCTGTGCGACCCCACAGACGGCAGCCCACCAGGCTCCCCCGTCCCTGGGATTCTCCAGGCAAGAACACTGGAGTGGGTTGCCATTTCCTCTCCAATGCAGGAAAGTGAAAAGTGGAAAGTGAAAGTGAAGCCGCTCAGTCGTGTCCGACTCTTCAAGACCCCATGGACTGCAGCCTAGCAGGCTCCTCCGTCCATGGGATTTCCTAGGCAAGAGTACTGGAGTGGGGTGCCATCGCCTTCTCCCTGGGAAGCCCTGGAGTCGGTTAAATGTGACTGCGATTTATCTCCTCCGATCTGCGGGAGATGCTGATGCAAACTCAGGCTGACAAGGCCCTGGAGTGGGCAGGGCCTGTGATCACCAGCTCCCCCATCACAGCAGCCCATGGGCCGAGGGAGACGGAGAGCACTGTGGTGGCTTTCCGGGCAGGGCTGTCCCCAGGTGTGGTTCTCTCGGCCAAAGGGCTGAGAACCTCTGCCTGGTTTCAGAGGCCGGAGGTCAGTCTGCAGGGGCAGGTGGGGTGGGCGAGGCCCGGCCTGCTCCAGGATGACCTCACCCTTAGTAGGGAGGTCATTAGGGCATCTGCAGAGACCCTGTTACCAAATGAGGTCACAGGTGCTGGCGGGGGTGGGGGGGCAGTTCGGACTTGAACTTGACTTTTAGGCGACACAATTCAGCTCACAACCGTGCTGTCACGCGGCCAGCGATGACTCCGGCCTCGCCTCCTCCTCCTCCTTGGCCTCCTTCAGGTAGTGTTTCCTCCTCTGTCCTCCTGGGACCTGGGCTGAAGGCCCAGATGATGCACTATCCTTGGCGCCAGGCCCAGCTTCTCTGGAGCAAGTGCCCGTGAACCGCAGGGTGAGCTGCTGAAGGCAGGGTCCTCAGGCTGCTTCCATAGTCATCCTGAAAGACCGCCCTGGGCAGGGAGGTTGGCATGGTAACAGCCCATGGAAACATACCTGGACTCATGTCACCCTCTGTGGTTGTGCAAATGCAAGAACCCAACCCCCACTCCATGTGAGGTGCCCCGTGCGCCCCCATCGCCACCCCACCTTCTTTCTCACCAGCCTTCCTTTCCTCCCTGCTTCCTTCTACCCACACACAGAATCCTTCGGGTCCTCTCTGTTTTCTGCCACAACCCCAGCTCCAGCACAGCACTTGACATGGGAAGGAGCTTGGTAGATATTTATCAAGTGCAAGGAGAGAGGGAGAAAGGACCACAGACTGTCTGAGTCTCTTATCATTGGGGCCCCACGGGTGGGTCCAGGCCCCTTTCAGCCTGCGGCTCAGATGCTCTAGGTTCCCGGCCATCTCTGACCCTGTGAACTTGGGGCCTTTAACCCCTGTGGATTCTGCTGGGCGAAGGGCTAGCAGCGCTCTCTGCCTTCTAAGTGTGTCAGAGTGAAGAGCCCATTGGAGCACGAATGCAAGAGCCCTTTAAACATGGAACAAAAGTCGGGGACCATTTCAGTATAAAATGTCATGGGACAGCCACTGATTCTGGCTTTTAGCAATCTAGCAGCTTGTCTAGGAGAGTGTTATAGGCAAGGGCTTACTTTGGCTGTCGGTGTCTGTTTCATCATGGTTTGTGTGTTTCTCGTGTGGCTTGTTCTCGCTTCCAAGAGGAGAGCTTCCATCCCCTTCTGATGGTCCCTCCGAGGGGGCCTGGCACCTGGATGATCAGCTTCTTGTTCCAGACATTAGCAGTTCTCCCAGATGGAGACAGGCAGGGCCTAGTCCCCCAACCTGGAGGATCCAGAGCCTGGCCCTGCCCTCTGGGAGCCCCGGGAACCTTGCACGTCATTTAATTTTATGCCTCGATTTCCCTATTGGTCAAATAGAGAGGTAAGTGCTATAAGGGTTTCCTGCAGTGCCCTGGCAAAGGACCACAGACCTCAACAACAGTCCTGGAGCCTGGAAGTCCGAGATCACGGCATCTGCAGGGTCATTTCTTCTGAGACTTGTGAGGGAGGGTCAGTTCCAGGCCTCTCTCCTTGACCGTCTTCCCCCTGTGTCTCGTCGTCTTCCTTCTATATGTGTCTGTGTTCAAATGTCCTCTTTTTATAAGGACACTGGTCACAGCAGATTAAGGCCCGCCCTAATGACCCCACCCTAATTAACTGTGTCTGCAAGGACTGCATTTCTAAATTAGGTCATGTTCTGAGGTCCTGGGGGTTAGGACATCAACTTAGGAAGTTTGGGGAGGACACTGGAGGACACGTCCAGTGCAACTTACTGGATGCATTGTTACAGAGGCCCCATGACTGGCAGAACTGTCAGTTCTGGTTCCTTCGTGCGCTTCTTCACCAGCTTTGTGTGGGTACCAAATGATCCCTGTATTTATTAGGGAATCTTTGCACCAGATGCCATCTCTGGTGCTCTGTATCTGTTGTCCACTCCTTTTGTCCCTCAGCGACCTTCAAGGGAGGTGCTCTCTTATCCCCATTTTACAGATGAGGAAGTGGAGGTATGGAGAGTCCCAGGGTTCCCACAGATACTAAGTGATGGGGAAGGATTTGCACCCTGGCAGATGGATGCGCTGGTGGGTGCCACACTCTGCTCCTCCAGTAACTACTGGTCCATGGGTCAGTCAGCGTTTAACAGATGTCCACTCCACATGACGTGGTGAACTCGGTACTGGGGCTGGGAAGTAAGACAAGACCGCTGCCCAAATAGGATGACAAGACCGCCTAAGGCAAGAGGGTGCCAACAGAGGAAGGGGGAGGGGCCTGACAGTCTGTGGGTCGCTGTTGGGGACCTTGGTGTTTGGGAGGGGAATGCACCTAGGGCCGCGGGGTATGTCACAGTCTTCCAGGCTGTCCTCCTTTCAGAAGGCACTGACAGCCCCAACTCTGCGAATCTTGGAGTCAGAAAGGGCCACCTGGAGAGGAAGAAATGCTCCAGAGGGGGCGCTGGGCGTTTTGAAGTGCCAGCCAGTCACCAGCTCATGGAGGAGCAGTGCCTGCAATTTTAAAGTTGAAATGCTACAACGTATTGATAACCACACTGTAAAGCCAGAGAGTGTGTCCTTCAGGGTCTTGGTCTGCCCCTTGCCCGGAGCTGTGCATGTATGGAATTGCACTTGGAGTTCTGAGATCATTGCATGCTTGTATGCATTCCCAAAGGCTGACTGCATTTCCAAAAGGGTTAGACCCAAAGGGGTTAAGAGCCACAGCAGGTCTTCAATGCCTTTCTCTGGGTAATGGTGTAACCCCCAAATGATCTCCTTTCACGAGCCCCCAGCAGCTCCATCGGCTGGGGCTCCAGCTCCACTTCCTAACCACGGCATTCAGGGCCCTGCTTCTCCAACCCAGTCCTCAGCCTCACTGCACAACACTTCCTCCAGCCTGGCCCAGCCACCTTGGGCTCTGCTCCTCCAGCCTGCTCACCTTCCCTGGGTCTAAAGGCTTCCACCACCTGCTGCCCTTGGCCTCTCAGTAAACTCCTGCTTCTTTCTCTACATTTGGTGAGAATGCCACTTCCTCCAGGAAGACTTTCCTGATTTTACGTCATCTCACTCTGGCCTTGGTGTTCCCATCATGACATGACCCGCCCCTGGGGGCCCTAATTCTCACTGTGCCAGACTCGGAAGCCCACCTTCCCACAACTGTGCCTTCCTCATCATCACCAGCTGGGTACCATTCAGCCCTAAATCCCAGCCCCCAGACAGAGGCTGTGAGAGCAAGTGAGAGCAAGTGACTCAGTGAATAGATGACCCAAAGGAGATATTTGCTCCATGCCCAAGGCAAATAGAAGCTTCTGGCCAAAGGGACCACCCCAAGATGGCAATGCTGAAGTGAGGTATAGAAAGTGGAAAACCAGAGGGCGGTCTAGCCCCTGGAAAGTGGGTGTCATAGAGAAAATTATTACAAATTATTAGGGTACCTCCACCCAGGACCCTCCTCCCAATTGGTTACTTACATCTGAAGACTTTGGGCGTCATGGTGTGAATTATGGTGAGGATGATCTTTATGAGAGGATATTTTATTTGCTTCATATTTACAAAACACTTTCCCAAACAGGATCTCCTCAAAGCTGGGAGGTTGCCAGGTAGGGGTCAGTGTCCTTGTCCCCAACCCCACAGAGGAGACACTTGCCTTACCTAGGATCACAGAGTATACAGTTTCTAGAGCAAATTGCTTGGAACCCAGCTCCCTGAAGAAACAGTCATTTCAAGGACAAAGTCCAGACCTGGGGAGGAATTTGGGGAGGGAGAGTTTACTCAGGATCCCAGGGGAAAGAAAATTTAAAAGGACTCTGGCTTGCCAGATGTTGGTGGTTTAGTTGCTAAGTCGTGTCACTCTACGATCCCATGGACTGCAGTGTGCCACGCTCCTCTGTCCATGGGATTTCCAGGCAAGAATACTGGAGTGGGTTGCCATTTCCTTCTCCAGGGAATCTTCCTGACCCAGGGATTGAACCCGTGTCTCTTGCATTGCAGGTGATCTCCTGCATATCAGGCAGATTCTTTATCACTGAGCCACCAGGGAAGCCCGGTTTGCAAGATGAGCAAGGCTCATCTGCAGATGTGTCTGAATGCTTTTAGCAAGTATGCACCAGACACCATTCATGTGCCAAGCACCATGCAGGACATGAGGGGCTGGAGAGGTGAGCCTGCTCTTCAAAGGCTTGTAGGGAAGCAGACATGATGATTGCTGCCACAGGGGACAGCTCAAGGGCTGTTGCCTGGCCTGGAGGGTAACACGTTGGCTTGTACAGAGATTAAAAGTCACTCTCTTATTCTGTCAGTGTCAGGCTGTCATCCCAGAGCTGAGATCCCAACACCCCCCTCACTCCAGGTGGCAGCGGCTTCAGGGAAAGTGGACACTCCAGTCAGCTTCTCAGCCCCAGCAGTGTGAATAGAGCACCCTTGGTTGCAGGTATGAGAATTTATCATTGTTCCTTCAAGTCTAGGCAGCCTCTCCTTGCTCAGAGCTTGCATCTGTGCAGAAGTGCGTGTCACACACTTGTCACTCACTCCCATAGAGAGCAAAGGCTTTAAAATAGTGTCCGTAATGTCAAAAATAAAAACCTAAGCAAAAGTCACATAAAAGGTAATACAGATGGCCAGTGGTCTTACAATAAAGGTCAGTTCCATTACTTGTAAAACAAATACAAATGAGCAAAACCTCAAGATTCTGAATATTTGTTAAATATTAAAAGGACCTCAACACTGTTTATAGTTGGTAAAAATTGGAAACAACCCCAATGTCTGATCAGAAGGACCTGATTTGGTAAGTGAAGGCATTCCTTACATCAGAGATTATAATAAGGTGACCCTTATTATATCTGCTTTGCAGAAGAGGTTGTAGAAATTACAAAAGTTGTGGAAATGGTTTTCTGATACCATCCCATGATAAATGCACAAAGCAAAAGTCAACATTTTGTAGAAACAGACTTATGGAGGAATTTAAATATCTATGCATAGAAAAGGGGGGGAAAAGCCCAGAGGGATATAGTCTAACACATTTATAATATTTGTGCCTAGATGTCACTGTATTCCTTGTTTTCTTTTTTCAAAATATTGGCAGGTTAAAACTAAAACCACATAAAGTTACAGGCAAATGCTCCTGAGAGTGTTGAAAAGTAGGGAGGGCTGACAAGACTGAGCAGGGAGGGGCAGGAAGGCGGAGAGAAGACCCAAATCAAGTTCGGAGACCTGAATTCTGGTCCTCTTTTCCCATTGTGTGTGCTGTGTAACCTTGGGCAAGTCACTGTCCCTCTCTGAGAATTGATTTCATCACTTGTGACATGAAATGGGTATGGCATCATCTTCTCAGGAGTCCTCCCCTGGGTCTCCTCCTCAAGGCAGAGGTCTGTGTGTGTTCCCCATGGCTGTGTCCCTGCCCCAGAACCAGGCCAGCCACATAGGAGGGACTCAGAAAGTATTTGTAGAACTGAGTCAAAGTCAACGTGGGTATTAGAACAAAATTCAAATAGAAATGAAGAGCAGAATGGTGGTGGCCTTCGACACCTCCCTCCACCTCCCTTTCATCTGTTCCCTCCTCCTTCCTTCTGCTCCTCTCTTGCTGGTTCTCGCATCTTTGAATTGGTCTCCCTTTCTGCATCCCATTCCCTCTCTTTTCCTCTTTTACCTTCTCCCTCTCTCTCCTTCATTGCCTCATCTCCATCTAGTTCCAGTGGTGATTGTAAGCTCTTGACAAAAATGTTTAGTTCTGATCATGTGGGAAGCCAGTGGAGAAGACCAAGAAACAACCCAAGGTCTGTGGGCAGAAGACACCCACAGACCTGTTGGCCTGTCAACTGGGCCTGTCTGAGTGCCTAGCAGGGCCGCACCCAGACCTCTCTGCTTTTCATTGGTCTTGGCTGAGGCCTTGTTCAGATACTTGTTAAAAGCTTCTGGATGATTCTAAGGTGTGGCCAGACTCCCCCGGGCCTCTGAGGAGAACAAGACAAGACTGTCACACAGTAACTGGAAGGTCACAAATTGGGGTATGAGGATGGGGTGCTATGGAAGGGAGGAGCTTCATTTGGGGGATAGTCAGGAAGGCCCCGACAAGGAGCAGGTGGGGTGAGCTGAGGTGTGGGGAGGAGAGGAGCAGGCAGCAGGCACTAGGTGTCAGGCCCCAAGGCAGGCGGGAGAAGGTCCATCCAGGGAGCTGAGATGAGGGGGCGGGGCCGGGCCCGTGGGCGCTTTATCTTTCACAGTGGGAAGCATGGAAAGGTTGGAAACAGGAGGGCAACCCAACCCAGTTTTCATTTCAGTGAGATTGAATGCTCAGCTGCTGTGGGGTATGGAAGGGAAGGAAGGGCTTTGCGAGGAGGCGGCAGGTGACTAGTTACCCTTCCAAGGCAGGTGGGAGGAACAGTGTGTGCGGAGGTGCAGAGGCAGGCAGGAACCAGGGTGGGGAGGGGACAAGGAGGTGCTGGAGCAGAAGCCTGGGCAGGGGCGGTGGTGATGGCCCTGGATGGCCTCCTGTGCCAGATTGCAGCACAGTGGATTGAGGGGGAGCCAAGGCGGGGTGTTTCTGGTCAGTTCAGTTCAGTTCAGTCACTCAGTCATGTCTGACTCTTTGCGACCCCATGGACTGCAGCACACCAGGCCTCCCTGTCCATTGCCAACTCCCAGAGTTTACCCAAACTCATGTCCATCGAGTCAGTGATGCTATCTAACCATTTCATCCTCTGTCGTCCCCTTCTCCTACCCTCAGTCTTTCCCAGCATCAGGGTCTTTTCCAATGAGTCAGCTCTTCACAGTGGAAGAAGGCAGATTCTTCAGCAAAAGTATTGGAGTTTCAGCTTCAGCATCAGTCCTTCCAATGAACACTCAGGACTGATCTCCTTTAGGATGGACTGGTTGGACCTCCTTGCAGTCCAAGGGACTCTCAAAAGTTTTCTCCAGCACCACAGTTCAAAAGCATCAATTCTTCAAGTGCATTTTAGGGGTTGTCTCTGGCAACTGTGGGCAGGATGGGAGGGGAAGCAGGAGATCCAGTTAAGGGTCAATGGAGGAGTCTGCTGAGAGCAGGTGAGGACCTGGGGACAGGTGAGGAGGGCACGGGGCATCATCTGTCCACTTCCATTTCTTCCTCCCCTAGAAAAGCACCTGACCCATTACTTGTTCCTTACCTGTTTAGTCGCTAAGTCATCTCTTCTCAACTCCATGGACTGTAGCCCACCAGGCTCCTCTTTGTCCAGGGGATTTCGCAGGCAAGAATACTGAAGTGGGTTGCCGTTTCCTTTTCTAGGTGATCTTCCCCAATTCGGGGGTCAAACCCATATCTCCTGTGTCACAGGCGGATTCTTCAGCTCTGAGCCACCAGGGAAGCCTGGGAGTGGGGTTAGCCCTGCTCAGTTGAGTCAGTTTCCTGTAAGAAGCTTTCCCAGAAGACACACACAGCATATCTACTCAACTGTGTTTGTACTGAAGGGAAATTGGGGAAATGTAGGCTCTTGGATCAGAGAAGGCAGTGGCACCCCACTCCAGTGTTCTTGCCTGGAAAATCCCATGGACGGAGGAGCCTGGTAGGCTGCAGTCCATGGGGTCTCTAAGAGTCAGACACAACTGAGTGACTTCACTTTCACTTTTCACTTTCCTGCATTGGAGAAGGAAATGGCAACCCACTCCAGTGTTCTTGCCTGGAGAATCCCAGGGAAAGGGGAGCCTGGTGGGCTGCCGTCTATGGGGTCACACAGAGTCGGACACAACTGAAGTGACTTAGCAGCAGCAGCAGTCTCTTGGATGATATATCGCACCCCTGAATAAAATCCTGGGTCTTTTTCTGTAGAAAGAAGATGAGTTGATAAGGGGAAGCCATATAGAAGCTTAATAAATATTTGCTGAATAAATGTACCCTGAGTTCGAAACACCTGCCTTCCTGCAGGCTCTGTCTGTCCATCCACTGTCAAACATTTATTCAGCACCTAGTGTGTGCCTGGCAGGGGTGATGGTGAAGACAGAATGAAGGCAAGTTTCCTTCCTGAAGGACCTCGGGTCTAGTGTGGAAGCAGGTGGGAAGCAAGCATCACCCATTAGAACCGGGTTAGAAGTACCCGGGGCTGTGGGAACCTGCAGGAGAACTACCCCCTGCCCCATGGACGTTGACCGGAGCTGAGTTTTTCTGCTGGGCCCAAGCCTTCTGTGCTGTAGCTGTAGTCAGGTGCTTGCTGCCTGTCACATGCTCCGCAGGCTGGGAAGGGGGTGTGTGCTGGGTCAGGGAAGCCCCACAAATGTATCCCTGCTTGTCTTTTGGGGCAGGGCCCAGGGACAGCTGGCTTTGGCCATTTGGGCCTGTGGAAAGTTGAGGGACAGGATTCCCAGAGGCCCTGGGCAGGTGCCGCCTCTGAGGGTGTACACAGAGGAAACTTCCACCCAGGAAGGGGAGGGGCCTGGAGCCTTTGATGCTGCCTTGGGGAACCTGGGGGTGGCTTGGCTGAACAAACAAGCTCCTCGTCTGCTAAGTGGAGTCTGGGAGCTCACAGGAGGCAGTTGCATTGGCAGGACCAAGCACACAGGGCCAGGGCCCTACCACCAGGCCACGTGCCCTCTGCTGTCCTCACCAGGGGAGGGGGTCCAACTCCCTCCTAGGGTCTTTGGGAGGGCTTGATGGGGACAGGCTTGGAGAGAGCAGTTCAACCAGGGACACCCACCACACTTTTGACCTCTTGTGTCTTCATCAAGGATGCCCTGGGCCATGTTCAGGATGAATCGCTGCCCCTGCCCCGGGAGGAGGCGCTGGATGCTTGCAGAAGCCAAGACCCCAACGAGGCACCTGAACAGAGGGCTCAGCAGGTGCGTGAAGGAGGGGTCTTCAGGGACAGCCACTGATGGGCTAGCTCGCTTACGAAGTCCTGATGACCCAACAGGGTGGTGGTCTCTGCTCTGCAGACAGGAAGCTGAGGCTCAGAGAAGTAGAGTCCCTTGCTCACTGCCACCCAGCTGGGAAAAGTGGGCTCAGCCTCCACAATGCCCACGACGAGGTCCATGACACAGGCTCAACCCAACATTTAGGCTCACTCTCTCAGCCCTCAGAAGGGTGCCAGGCAGGCAACACACGTGTCAGCCTTGGGCAGCAGGGTCCTCTCAGGGGGATTTGTCCTCAGGGATTTGTCTTTGGAGAAGACTGTGTGATGACCAGGAGCTTCTCTGTTTCCAGCCCCACCCCAGTGACAGCTCAGGTGTGAGACAGGTGCGAGGTCTGGGAGCAACCAGGCTTGAAAGCCACTTGTCTAAGCTGATGGGAACCAGTGTATTTACTCACAGTCTCGGGTGTAGCTTCCGGGGTGTCTGCTGCAAAAGCCGGTGCACTCAGGGAGCCCCAGAGCCACGGTGTCCACCTGGCTGTCTGTGGTTTGCGTACAGTCCTCCAAGGTCATGTTCAGTTTCCATATAAGGCCAGTTATACCCAGTGGTACTGCTGACTGGCCAGGCTGACCGTTCCCCTCCACATTTCTGGGGAGCAGAGCAGATAAGTCAGACAAGGTCAAGTTTGCCCTTGGGGAAACAAGCGGGATCCATTGGCGAAGCCTGGGTATCAGCTCCTCCATCTACTCCGTGTGGGGCTGGGGCCTGGGAGTTATGACCCTGCGTGACCACGAGGGTACGGGGCTGAGGGAGGTGTCCTGCGCTTTGTGGTCAGAGGAGGTGGCTCCCAGACCCGATTCTGCTGCTCATCAACGGATGGTCACTCGCCATCACTGAGCTGGGTTCCTCACCAGACAGGCAGTGGTGACCATGAGGCCACCTTTGGGGGCTCAAAGGCCTTGAGTCACGAGACATACTGCCTCACCCTAACAGCAGATGTTGCTGTTGGTGACACTCTCCGAAAAGTTCCCGGGAGGGTCTCCTCCCTGGTGGCTTAGACAATAAAGTGTCTGCCTGCAATGCGGGAGATCCAGGTTAGATCACTGGGTCAGGAAGATCCCCTGGAGAAGGAAATGGCAACCCACTCCAGTACTCTTGCCTGGAAAATTCCATGGATGGAGGAGCCTGGTGGGCTACAGTCCATGGGGTCGCCAAGAGTCGGACACGACTGAGCGACTTCACTTTCCTTCTTTTCTTTCTTTCCTGTCACTTCCCAGGCCAGTCCTCCGAGGGGCCCCATGCATGGGGCTGCGTCCGGGCTGGACGAGGCCCTCCTGTTTTGGTCCCCAGCCCACAGACCACGAACAGGCTCCCCAGAGACCTTGCAGGATCTGACCGTGGACAGGTGAGGCCAGTGGCTTTCTCCATGCTTGGGGTGCTAGCTGGGTCTGATGAGCCCTGCTGTGCATGCTGCACAGTGTGACCACTATTTAGGAAGTGGGAGAGGGAGGGGAAGAAGCTCGGGGTTGGAAGAAGATTCTGGAAATAATTAAGAGGGCGATTTGAGCCCCAGGTGAGGAGTGGGCAGGAAGGGAGCCCTAGCTGTGTGCATGGGCCCAGCTGCCACATAGCAAACTTCATCTTGTTGAAACCTCCCTACCACCTGTGGGGCAAAAGCCATGACCCCCTCGTTCTGCAGAGGAGGAGGCTATGATTTCCCAAGGCCTCCCAGCCCTGGAAGGGACTGAGGTCCTGTCTCCATAGCCCACGATCTGCACCATGCCATCCCCTAAGGGTTGGAAGCCTGGTTCCAACCAGCCCTGATGTGGTCCTAGAGAGAGGGGTCTTTCTGCATTACTTTCATTCGCTCACCTCCTGCCTTGAGCCCTGCCTGGTGTGCTGTGTCATGTCCAGAGTGGAAAAGAGCTGAGAGCAGTCCCTGGGGTGGGAAGAGCTTCATAGAAAAGTTGGACCCCAATGGAAGGATGGAGTTAGACAGACTGGAAACCAGGGGTGGGCAGCGGAAGGGCAGGCCAGGTGGGAGGGCCCGCCAGGTAAAGGCGGTGAGGCTGGGAGTGGCCATGGGCTGGGGGCGGGGTCGTGGGCACAGGTGAGCCGAGGGCTCCCGGTGAGACTGAACAAAGCCGGGTTTCACCTCCCAGACTGGGTCTATTCTCTGAGTTGGCCCAGTCCTCCTCTCTGGTTAAATGCATTGAATGAAAAGTGAAGGTAAAATACAATATTGTAAAGTAATTAGCCTCCAATTAAAATAAATTTATATTTAAAAAAAGTGAAAGTGTTAGTGACCGACTCTTTGTGACCTCATGGACTATAGCTCACCAGGCTCCTCTGTCCGTGGAATTCTCCACGCAGGAATACTGGAGCGGGTTGCCATTTCCTTCTCCAGGGGATTTTCCCAACCCAGGGACTGAACCCAGGTCTCCTGCACTGCAGGAGGATTCTTCACTATCTGAGCCACCAAGTAACTATAAGAATACATTTAAAAGTATCTCTGAAACACCTCCTGTGTGCGCTGGACTGTTCTAGGCCGAGGGTCCCTGCCTTCGGGGGCAGATAGTCTACACTGCGTGTCCACTGAAGCCTCCCATGGCGCTGGCCTGCTCTATGTCCGTGCCGTCCAGCAGAGGAGCCGTGAACCACATGTGGGTTCTGGGCACTTGAAACGTGGCTGGCGTGACTGCAGAACTGAGTGTTAACTTTTATTTAATTGGTTTACATTTGAAGAGCCCCACGTGGGCTGTGCAGGGCTAGGGCAGGAGGTAGGGAGTGGTTCAACAACACACACACAAATATCCTACATGATCTGAGTGAGTGGAGGGTGCGATGGAGGGAGGTCAAGTGGGGTCAATGGACAGACAGTGGTGGAAGTGGCCGGGGGTCCTTTTTGAGTATTTTCTGAGCTGAGACGTTAGTGAAGCAAGAGAGAGAGAGAGAGATATGGAGGGGGATGGACATTCTAGGCAGAGGGGAGAGTGGGTGTGAGCCCACTGGGGCCGCTCACAGGCCTGCTTGTGTTAGGAAGACCCGTATGGCTGGTTGGGGAGATGAAGCTGGAGAAGTGGAGAGGGCCCCTGTTGGGAGAGGGGCGCTTCACACCTTCTCTTCTCTTCCCATCCCTAGTTTACTCCAGCGGAGCCTTGCTCGGATGACCAGACTCGCCTTCTCATCCGTGGCTGCCCCCCGGGGTCCATGGCTGGCTCACCGGTCCCCACGGAGCTGACCTGGGTTCCAGGGCAGAAGCTCACAGCCAGGCCTGCCCAGGGGTCCTCTCTCGGTGTGCAGGCGTCCGCACGCCCTCCCCAGGGCCGGGCTGCGGGCCCAGCTCCCTTGCCGCTGCTACTCCTGGAAGCTCCTCCAGAAACACTGCACACCGAACAGGTGCTGGAGGCCCGGCCCCTGCCCGCTCCCTCCGCCGCAGGACACCCTGGCCGGGGCCACCACTAGCCAAGAGGCTGCACTGCTTTCCTCGGCCAGGAGGTCTCACACATTTCACATCACCAGATTCCCGGGAGAGGATCCGAGGATGGAAAAGACTCTGGGAAAGCGGGAGGAGGAGCCCCAGGGTCAGGGTGGAGACTGGAGAGGCAGGAGGTGAGGACTTCGGGCAGAAAGCAGGCAGAAAGCAGGGTCAGGTGTCAGCTGGGTCAGGAAAGCGGGAAGAATCTGAGGGTGGAGGCTGGGGTCAGGGCCCCAGAGGGCACATGGATGAAGGCCGGGGCTTCTGAACCCCTAGCCGCAGCATCCTGCCTTGGGCACAGGCAGGAGCTTCCACTACTTGTTCTGCAGGGGGAGACCTCAGTGTCCTTGGAGGGTCCTGAATTCCTGAGCAGGTGGAGACATGAGGAAGGGCATGTCTGGGGCCTCCAAGGAGAAGAAGGAGGAAGAAGAAGGCTTTTATCATCATCAGAGGAGGAAGAGGGCCCCGCAGCCACATTCTCGGGGTCTCCGGGCACCAATGGGCCATCTTCAGTGGATGCCCAGCCCCTTACAGAGCAGAGCAGAGCCATCAGGAGAGTTCAGGGCAAGGAGGAAGACCCTGTGTGGTCTGGAAATGCTCTGCTTCCCCCAGAGGTAAGCCCTGGGGACGAAGGGCAGGAAGAAGAGGGGGAGAAGGAGCTGTCTAGCCTGGGTCTCAGGGATGTCCTGGAGGAGCCTGGCTCAGAGGACAGTGAGGCCAGGGAAATGTTTTCCCTGTTGGAGGAAGAAGGTTCATCACCATCGCCTGGATTGGCCTTCTGGTCCAAGGAGGCCGGAGCCACCCGTCACCCCTCGGCTCCAAGTAGAGGCCTTGACCAGTCTGCACTCAGAATAGAAGAGTTTGAAAGGGAGATGGAGGCTTGTTTCCAACACCTCTCCATTCTGAAGCTTGGGAGTGGGGGGTGTGGACAGAGAACTTCCTCATTGGCGGGAGAAACCTGGGGCTTTGCTCAGAGATGGTGCAGCTGCCAGGGGATCCTGCACCCTCAGCAGGCTTTGACACACCTGGGTTTGGATATTTGTTTTGTTGAGAGAACAAACCCCAGGGAGCCTGGTGAAGATGTTATGCGGGGAGAGACTGAGGCCCTGGGAACCTGCAGCCTTCTTCCGGGACTGACGTTGGATTTGGTTGACCTGAGCCCGGGCCCTCCAGCGGGGCCCTCAGAGCATGGTGGGAACCACCTCTCGCAGCCGCCGAGAGCCCTCGAGAGAGCATGGAGCAGGTTTCATCAGCTCATTTCTGGATTGAAGAATGAAAGGAACAACGTTTTAAGTGATAACGCCAGGCTTCAGGGAGATCAGAAGAGATGCCACCAAAAACTGCGTGCCCTGGAAAAAGAGAGGGAGAGAAATGTGGAAAAAATATCCACGCTTGAACAGGATAAGAGCGTGCTGTTAGAAGACATCTCTCACTTAAAGAGGGAACTGGACCAGTACGTGAAGGTCATTTCTGAGCTTGAAGACTGCAATGGGAAGAGTTACTGCAAGATTTCTGAGCTCGAAGAGGAAAACGATAGATTGAAAGGGCTCCTGGGGCAAATCCAGAAAGCCATGTCCACGAGCATCCAAAAATCCAAAGGTGTGATGGAGCGCGTCACCCTGGAAAACTGGGAGCTCGGTGTACTGACTTCAGAGCTCGGGGTCAGTTACAAACGGCTGATAAATGATATCATCCTGGGAATAGAAGACACGATCCGCACCTTCAGCGGGGAGAACGAACACCTTCTAAGAAGGATCCAAGCCCTGGAAGGGGAGGTTGTGTTGGGGAGCAGCACAGATGTGGGGCCTTTGGTGAGAGCAGAGGAGCATCTCCAGGGGAAAAGCACTGTGGAGCAGGTGAACACAGGAGAAAGAGGGGTGCAGGTGACTCAGATTTCAGGGCAACCGACTGCCAGAGGCCCCAGGCCGCCCTTGGAGCAGGATATGGGTCTGGCTGAGGGTTGGACAGGGCCGTGCTTAGGCCTGGACAATTCCAGATGTGGTGCTTATTCTGCTCCGTCTCCGTCACTGGTCCGGGGAGATGCCACAGGATCCAGGGCCCTGCAAGGAAACACCGATGGGTCAGGAGTGAAAGAAGCACATTTGGAGAAAGAGGAAAAAGCACCAAGCTGTTCTGCGGACCAAGGGCGAGCACTGAGGTCCCTGCGCGGTGGCATCCGGGTAGGTTGACTCTGTGTGGCTGTTGAATCATCTTGCTGACTTTCTGTAGCTCTGACCACACCCTTTACTCCAGCGTCCTCCAGCAGCCCTGAGAGGGAGTAGCAGTTGCCATCCCCATTTACCAAATGAGGAAATGTAGGCACAGAGAGGTTAAGTGACTTGCCTCAAGTCACACAGCTGGGAGGGATGGAGCCCACATTCTACCTGGGGGTTCAGGCTCCAGAGTCTGTATTCTTGTCTATGACAAGAAGAAGCGAGCCTGCCTCTCTGCTCAGGCTGTTCAGATGGGTTTCTGGTGGGACATGGAGAGGGTGTTTATCCTTTAAGATGAGAGCTTGTATTTTCAGACCAAGCAGTTTTTCAAACAGCTCAAGTCATTATTCTACTTATCGAGTCTCTATTGGTATATATGTATTTATTTATATTGAGGTATAATTGACAGCCAACATTGTGGAAGTTTAAGGTGTGCAGTGTGTTGACTTGATACATTTCTATATTGTAATCTGATTACCACCACAACTTTAGCCAACACCTCTTATCACGCTGCACATTGGGACTTAAAAGGAGACAGCAGGGGGCTTTAGAATTTAAACAAGGTTCAAACTCACCTCTGCACCGCCTACATCCATCCATGACTTGTCTGAGTCGTTTTCCTCATCTGTGGACAATACTCCACTTTCAGGACTCCTAGGATGAAATGCTCGTGACCTTGTTCCAGTGTCTGTAAGATATACAGTGTATCCTTTGTATAATTCATATCTCATCTCTCTGCCTCTGTCTTTCTTCTCTTTCTCTCCAGTTTTATCAATCACTTCACAGGATCATCTTTTGGTTTTATTGATGTTCTTTATTGTATGTGCTTAGTCACTTAATCATGTCTGACTCTTTGCGACTCCGTGGACTGTAGCCTGCCAGGCTCCTCTGTCCATGGAATTCTCCAGGCAAGGATACTGGAGTGGGTTGCCATTTCCTCCTCCAGGGGATCTTCCCAACCCAGGGATCAAACCCAGGTCTCCTGTACTGCAGGGAGATTCTTTACCATCTGAGCCACCAAGGAATGTCTATATTTTATTTCATTGATTTCTTCTAATAACTTCATTGTTTCCTTCCATCTACATTCTTTTGGTTTAGTTGACTGTTCTTTTTCTGGCTTCTTGTGCTGAAAATTTGGATCACTGATTTTCAACTGCTCTTCTTTTGCGATTTATGCATTTAAATCTATGCATTTCGTTCTAAGCACTGTTTTAACTACAACCCACACATTTTGATAAGTTGTACTTTTTATGTCTGTTCAGTTCAAAGCAGCTTCTCATCTCTATTGTGATATCTCCCTTGACCCATGGGTTATTTAGGAGCGTGTTGTTGAATTTCCAAGCATCTGTGTAATTTTTTAGTTATATTTTTGTTATTGATGTCTAGTTTTATTTCATTGCTGTCAGAAACATACTATATATATTATTGTAATCTTTTGAAATTCATTGAGACTGGTTTTATTGACCACGTGATGGTCTGTTTTGGGAAATATTCTATGTGCCCTTGTAAAGAATGAATGTTCTGCTGTTGCTGAGTATTAATTAGGCCAAACTGGTTAATTATGCTAATCAAATCTTCAATAACTTTACTGATGTGTGGTCTATTCGTTTTGTCATCTACTGAGATGTCTTTTAAGATCTCTTCTTTTTGTTATGTTAGTTTTGATTCTTGTTTTTGAAGGTATTTATGAGCTACATACAGATTTAGGTTTATGATGTTTTCCTGGTAAATCAAGTCTTTAAAGATGATGAAACGTCTCTCATGTCTCACATTTCTTGCCCTAAAATGGACTTTGTCTGATATTAAAATAACCACAAGAGTTTCTTTTTGCTAGTGTTTCCATGGTGTATAACTTTTTTTATACCATCCATATTTTTCCATTCAATCTATCAGTATCTTTATATATAAAGCATATTTTTTAGAAGCAGCATATGGCTTTTTTTTAAACTTAGCTCTGAGTAAGTTTGACATCCTCTGCTTCTTAGTTGGAGTGTTTGTTCCATTTTTGTTTCGTATCCATAATGGTGTAATTGGCTTATTTTTGCCTTGTTGGTGTTTCTGTTTGTCTGATCTGTTGTTTTCGTTTATTCCTGCTTTCTTTCCTTTGTTTTTGGTAAACTATTTTCTGTTATTCCATTTTCTTCTCCACTGGCTTACTCTTGCATGCATTTTGGTGTCATTCTTTTAGTGGTTACCCTAGATATTTCAAAATGTAGCCATTAATCATTAAAGTTTACTTTAGTACTTTTACCATGTCTCAAAGAATCCAAAAATCTTTTAATAGTTTAACTCCATTAATTTCTTTTTATCCTTTTTCATTGTTTATTTTTGTCAACTATGTTGCTTCTGTGTACAACATCCCTTATAAAGCACTATTTAGATCATTTTAAGCACTCAATAATTCTTTTTATTTACTCGTGTCTTCTTTCTACGTTCTTGCACTGTTCATTCTTTCTTCTGCTTCTGTGGATGTGCTTTACATTCAGCTGAAGAGCTTTTTTATTTCTTGTAGTTTAGGGTCTGCTGGTGATGAATTCTCTCAAATTTCTTTTTATGAGAACAGTTTTTCAACTCTACTTTTAAAAGATGTCTTCTCCTTGATTCAGAATTTTTGGTAGGCAGATATGGTTCCTTCTTTTGACACTTTAAAGACCTCATTTCATTGTCTTCTGGTTCTCACAGTTTCTATTCAGAAACTGAATAATTTGTCTTTTTTCCCTTGACAGAAATGTGTCATTTTACCACAGACTATTTTAAAGACTTGCCTTTTATCTTTGGGTTTTTTTCAGTCAGACTATGATATGTCTACATGAGGTTTTATTTATGTTTATCCTCCTTGTCTTTTCTGAACCTCTTGAAACTGTGGAGTCATGTCATTAATCAGATTTGCAAAATTCTTGGCCATTAGTTCTTTAAATATTTTGTTCTTTTCAATTTTTCTCTTCTCTCCTAGAAACCCAGACTTTTTTTTTTAACTTTATCCCCACATCTTTTGAAACTCTTCTATATTTTTTTCTCTCTTTGTGCATCAGTTTTAGTTTTCTATTGACCTGTCTTCTAGCTCACTAAAAGTTCTGCCATGTCCTGTTTTCTAGTAAATCCGTCTAATTAGTTTTTAATTTCCTTTATTGTATTTTGCAATCAAATATTCATTTTACCCTTTCAAAAGAGATTTTGATTCTCTGTTGAAATACTCCATACTATCATTCATTTTGCTCCATCTTTTCCTGTGTTTTAAAGAAATATAATCATAGTTATTTTGCCCTCTTGTCTGCTAACTCCAATATGTAGATCACTCAGTCTGTTTCTATTGACTATTTTGTTTCTTAGTGAAATCCCACTTTTCTCCTTCTTCATGTGACTAGTAATTTTTTTTTTAATGTTGGACACCATGCAGAACATATTGTAGGGATTCCTGTTTATTAGCTTCCTCTAGAGCAGGTTGAGTGAGTTTTGTTCTAGTAGGTAGCTGAATGACCAGCAGATCATATTATTCCCTTGCATGTCTATTTCAGTTTCCCCCTGAGTACCAGGCTTGATTTCACTCCTAAAGCATGGCCCTGGCTTCTAGGGCATGGCGTTCCAGTGGTATCAGGTGAGTTCTCAGAGCACTGACGGAAGACTCTCCACTCTGGCTCGGCCATCTTTGTAGCAGTGCATGACCTCCAAAATCTCTTCAGCAGCTGACCTCCCAGCTTCTGTTCTATACTAGGCTTCCGTTGTTGTTCAGTCACTCAGCTGTGCCTGACGCTTTGCAACCCCATGGACTGTAGCACACCAGGCCTCCCTGTCCTTCACGATCTCAGAGTCTTGCACTATGCCGTGCCACTTATGATTCAACCAAGGACCCAGGGGTATTTCTAAGACAGTGTCTGGATTTTTCCTCTGCAGTTCACTTCTCTCTGCTACTTTGTTCCACACATCCCAGCTGTCATAGCATCCCTGACCCCAGTCTCTGGTTTCATTTAACAGGACCACAGCGTTCAGCTTGGGATCTATTTCCCTAAGCCATGGTTTGCAAAATGTTCCAGGGAGAATGTGGAGCTCATCTTGTTGGGTGTGCTTTTTCTCAAGGATGGTAGCCCTGCATTGGTCGCCATTCGTGCCTGCAGAGAATTGTTTCTGTGTAGTTTCCTCATATCTTACAGTTGTCAAATCCCACCTAGTCAGACCAGGTGGGGACTGGAACGCTGAGGAGGTGAATTTCAAGCTGAGAGTTTCAAGGTTTGAAAGGAGAAGCAGATGAAGAACATTCCAGGCAGAGGGAGAAGCAAGTGGCCAGGCCCTGAGGCAGGAATAAGCCTGGGTTATTGGAAAAGCAAAAAGTTGCTGGCATGGCTGTATCACAGTGGGCACGTGTGAGGTGTAGAGTGAGGTGTAGATGGGAAAGCTGTCATGAGAAAGACCACAGAAGGCCTGGTAGGCTCTAATTATGATCACTTCTAAATGCACTGGGAAACTGTTGGAGGGTTTTCGTCAGAACAACATGATTACATTTCTGTGGTAAAAAGAACACTGTTTGCTATAAAGACACAGGGAAGACACAAGGAGAACAGTCAAGAGGAATTTGCCAAGAGATGATGCTAGCATAGAGGAATTTGAAATTAAAAACAAAAACAAAAACAAAACACGGAGGATTCCAGACAAAAACCATAGTTGGAATCAGTGGAACTGGTGGTGGACAGGAGGCGGAGGGGGAGGAAAGCTTTCCGTTTCCTTCATCCCAAGTCACAAACCTGATCGTGTTTTTATTTGTTTAAAATAAAAACCCTTAAAGCTTTCTGTGTCTTCCTGTTGCACTTGGTACGAAGTCCAGATTCCTTCTGGTGAGTTACAATCTGGCCCCTTGGAAATGTCAGCTATTGCTAGATAGGTCCCCAATCTCTACACTTCTGGATCCTAGATTTGCTCCTCCCACATCCCAGCTTTCTCCTGGGAACTGCTGCTCACCCTCCAGGTCTCCCTTTAGGGCTTGCATGTATGCTAAGTCACTTCAGTCATGCCTGACTCTTTGTGACCCCATGGACTGTAGCCCACCAGGCTCCTCTGTCCAGGGGGTTCTCCAGGCAAGAATGCTGGAGTGGGTTGCCATTTCATTCTCCAGGGGATCTTCCCAGCTCAGGGATCAAACCCACATCTCATACTTCCTGCATTGACAGGTATGTCCTTTACCACTAGTGCCAACTGGGAAGCCCTCACTTTAGGGCATCTCCTCCCAACCCTCCAGGATGGACTCAGTGCAGAGGTGGCTCACGCGTATCTCTCCCATGATGCTGTTTTTGTAGCTTGCAGTTGGCCGTGATGGCGTTTACACTACAAAAGTCAGCAAACGCTGCACATCTGTGTGCACTACCTCCCTGGAGAGTGGAGAGAGCCTCTGAAAGTGTGCCTGCCCCAGGCTCTGGCCGTCGCTTCCAGTAACAGGGGTCACTGTCTGGGGCAGTCCCACATGGCAGGCCGGGCTGACCTCCACCCCGCACTCTCATCCTCTTTAGAATGTCCTGTGGACGCTCTCTCAGGACGCTGGGGATGAAACCCAAGTCACTGCAGAGCAGGGAGGCAGCGAAGACACCAAACTTCCCAGAAAGGCCAAGTTGTTTTGCAAGTCTTAGATTTTACAGAGCCATTCGGAGCACCCATCTGTTCTTGAGGGGGCCCAGTCTGTGAATCTCAGGCCCACGCTTTGTGGATTTCTATTAATTAAAAAAAAACACATTCTGCTATCGTATTCCTGGCTTACAAGCCACCAAGTCACACTTTGTCCTCTCTACCTCCCTGCCATCTTGTCTCTCCTCCCCTCTTGCCAGCTCACACTCAGGTCAGGAACACGTGGAAGAGATGTATTGTGGACTTTCAGTTCCCAGGGAGGCTGCTTCCAATGAAAGCTAGACAGCTGGGACCATGAGCAGGGCTGTGTGAAACGTCTCAGGTTTCTGGGGCCCCTGACTTATTGCAGTTGCAGCTTTTATTATTAGCAAGACTGCTCCCTCCCAAGGCCACCTTAGTAGCATGAATCAAGAGCTTAATGATGCTCAGGCTCTTGATACAGAAAGTCACCCTTTGATGACTTCAGGGGAAGAATGAGAGCTGTGTCAGATAAGGCTTTCTGTCACATCCCCAATTACAGCAGCAGAATATTCGAATAATCTGAGTATTCGGTATACCACAGGATGCCATATAGAAACTAACAACAGGTTAGTTTAATACCATGACATGGTATTAAGGGAGAAAAGCAGGATACAAAAGATATATATGGCATATAAATGTTATATAGAAAAAATGCTACTAAGTCGCTTCAGTCGTGTTCGACTCTATGTGACCCCATAGACGGCAGCCCACCAGGCTCCCCCATCCCTGGGATTCTCCAGGCAAGAACACTGGAGTGGGTTGCCATTTCCTTCTCCAATGCGTGAAAGTGAAAAGTGAAAGTGAAGTTGCTCAGTCGTGTCCGATTCTTAGTGACTCCATGGACTGCAGCCTACCAGGCTCCTCTGTCCATGGGATTTTCCAGGCAAGAGTACTGGAGTGGGGTGCCATCGCCTTCTCCGAAAAAATATGCGGCTATTCATGCGTGTGTGTGTGTGTGTGTGTGTGCACATGCTCAATTGCTTCGGTCACATCTGACTCTGAGTCCCTGTGGACTGTAGCCCTCCAGGCTCCTCTGTCCATGGGATTCTCCAGGCAAGAATGCTGGTAGTGGGTTTCCATGCCCTTCTCCAGGAGATCTTCCTGACCCGGGGATCGAACCTCTGCCTCCTGTGTTTCCTGCATTGCAGGCAGAACAGATGCTCTACCCACTGACCCATCAGGGAAGCCGTGTGTGTGTGTATAGACATATACACACACATATAACCTGCCTATGTGTATGTATTTATATAAGTTATTACAAAATAAAAATTAGAGTCCAGAACCACTGGGGGCAGTGGCATCACCACCATTTGACCACGTTTCTCAAGGTGATGAATCAGCCTTCTCACTTTCTGCCCTCCCAGAAATTCCTTACTTGATGTTCATATGAAACCTGCTCAGATTTGACCCAAGAAGAGGCCCAGGGACAGGGGAGCCTGGTGGACTGCCGTCTATGGGGTCGCACAGAGTTGGACATGACTGAAGCGACTTAGCAGCAGCAGCAGCAGCAAGAAAAGTGCTTAAGGAAAATGCAGTATCTTCTCTTTCTTGTGAATATATGAAACTTTAGTGTAATAAGCATCTCATAATTGGATGTGAACACTAGATTTCAGTCATCATACTGTGTTTCAGTACGATGGTGACGGGCATCTATTAAAACAAACTCTGGGATGCCGTGCCATTTGCGTAGTTTTCATATGCCAAAATAAGCTTAAAAAATAACACTCTAGAATGTTATTTTGTGATTCCCTGGACCTTCCCCAACTCCCCTACTCAAGAAACTCAGCAGGGGCTGCTCACTCGTATGTGTACTTGGGTTCAGTTCAGTTCAGTTCAGTCAGTCGTGTCTGGCTCTTTGCGACCCCATGGACTGCAGCACGCCAGGCTTCCCTGTCCATCACCAACTCCCGGAGCTTGCTCAAACTCATGTCCATTGAATCAGTGACGAGAGACTGAAAATATAAGATAATAAATGGGTGAGAATGATGTTTATGCTGACTGATAGTTTTTGGAATGATTTCTGTTACTTTGTTTTATAAAATCTGTGGACTATGAGACACATAGAAGCAGAAACACAAGAAGGAAAGCAGGTACTGTCTGTTGATGAAGGCAGATTACTTGGAAGATAACCTAAGAATTGCATTCGACTCTGGTTCCTCAGCTCCAGGACCGGGAAGCCTCGGCCTCCAAGGAGGACCTCAGGCTGCACATCAGACGACTCCATCACCAAGTACTGACCCTGCAGCGCCAGCTCCGAGACCAGTGGTCTGCACACCGCGAGCTGCAGGCCTCTCTCGAGGAAGCGGAGCATCTCAAGGGCAAGGTAGGCTGGGCCCACACTTCCTTTCCAGCCTGTAAACTAACGTTCCTTCACTCCAGCAAGACTAGAAAGTGGAAAGAAGAATTAAGAGCTCACTGGACATTTCCAGCAGTTTGCAAGCATTTATTAGATTTTGAAAGTACAGAGCAGTATAGGAAAGAAAAACAAGCCTTGTAATCCCTCCATCTGGGTAACTTCTATTAGATCTAAAAATAATAATACATGTGTGCATGCATGCTAAGTCACTTCAGTCATGTCCGACTCTTTGCAACCCCATGGTCTGTAGCCCACCAGGCCCCTCTGTCCATGGGATTCTCCAGGCAAGAATCCTGGAGTGGGATGCTATGCCCTCCTCCAGGAATACATGTATATAGCTTTTTAAAAAGTCAAATGGTACCTAAATAAAAGTCTTTTTCCTGTAGGAGGTAAGTGGGTGTGAATATAAAAAAAGCAACAAGAGCAGTTGTTAGAATGGTTTAGTATTGTGTCTGTGGTGGTGGAGACACAAGCTTTTGTAGGTGGTAAAATTGTTCATAAATTGGGACACACACACACAGTAGAGAGATCCAAGTAAGAATGGTGGCTTGGGATTAGCAGATGCAAACCGTTATATATAGAATGGATAAACAGCAAGTCCTACGGTACAGTGTGTCTGTCGCTCAGTCGCTCAGTCATGTCTGACTTTTGCGACCCCATGGACCGTAGTACACCAGGCTCTTCTGTCCTTGGAATTTTCCAGGCAAGAATGCTGGAGTGGGTTGCCATTTCCTCGTCCTCCAGGGGATCTTCCTGGCCCAGGGATCAAACCCGTGTCTCCTGCGTTGCAGGCAGATTCTTTACCACTGAGCCACTTGGGAAGCCCCGTACTGTACAAGGAACTACTTTCAATACCCTGTGATAAATCATGATGGAAAAGAATATGAAAAAGAACATATATATAGGTATAACAGTCACTTTGCTGTACAACAAAAACCCAAAATTGTAAATCAGCTATACTTCAATAAAATAAATTAAAAAAAAAGAATGGTACATTGTCTCCACATCAATACCTGGTTGTAATATACTATATTTTTACAGAATGTTCCCATTAGAGTAAAGCAGGCAAAATATGCAAGAGATCTCTCTGTATTATTATTTTTAAAAAAATGTACATAACAGAGGCCAACACAATATTGTAAAGCAATTATCCTCCAGTAAGAAAAAGAAAAAAGAAAAAAACTGTATATAAACCTAAAATTATCTCAATATTTAAAAAATGCAGAGCAATATGGTCCTTTCTCCCCCTAAACCCCAACCCCTTCTGACTTCTATTTTTTCAACCCTATGTACCCACATTTCAGTACTTATTTGTGTGCCTCAGTTCAGTTCAGTTCAATCTCTCAGTCGTGTCTGACTCTTTGCAACCCCGTGGACTGCAGCATGCTAGGCCTCCCTGTCCTTCACCATCTCCCGGAGCCTACTCAAACTCATGTCCATCGAGTCAGTGATGCCATCCAACCATCCCATCCTCTGTCATCCCCTTCTCCTCCCACCTTCAATCTTTCCTAGCATCAGGGGCTTTTCCAATGAGTCAGCTCTTTGCATCAGGTGGCCAAAGTGTTGGAGTTTCAGCTTCAGCATCAGCCCATCAGGTTGGCATCAGCCTGTTCAATGAACACCCAGGACTGATTTCCTTTAGGATGGACTGGTTGGATCTCCTTGCAGTCCAAGACTGCAAGACTCTCAAGAATCTTCTCCAACACCACACTTCAAAAGCATCAATTCTTCTGTGCTCAGCTTTCTTTATAGTCCAACTCTCATATCCATGCATGACTACTGGAAAAACCATACCTTTGACTAGACGGACCTTTGTTGGCAAAGTAGGTCTCTGCTTTTTAATATGCTGTCTAGGTTGGTCATAACTTTTCTTCCAAGGAGCAAGCATCTTTTAATTTCATGGCTGCAGTCACCATCTGCAGTGATTTTGGAGCCCAAAATAATAAAGTCTGTCACTGTTTCCACTGTTTCCCCATCTATTTGCCATGAAGTGATGGGACCAGATGCCATGATCTTAGTTTTTTGAATGTTGAGTTTTAAGCCAACTTTTTCACTCTCCTCTTTCACGTTCATCAAGAGGCTCTTTAGTTCTGTGCTTTCTGCCATAAGGGTGGTGTCATCTGCATATCTGAAGTTATTGATATTTCTCCCAGCAATCTTGATTGGTCCAGCTTGTGCTTCCTCCAGCCCAGCTTCCTCATGATGTACTCTGCATAGAAGTTAAATAAGGGTGACAATATACAGCCTTGACGTACTCCTTTTCCCAATTTGGAACCAGTCTGTTGTTCCATGTCCAGTTCTAACTGTTGCTTCCTCACCTGCATACAGATTTCTCAGGAGGCAGGTCAGGTAGTCTGGTATTCCCGTGTCTTGAAGAATTTTCCAGAGTTTGTTGTGATCCACACAGTTAAAGGCTTTGGCATAGTCAATAAAACAGAAGTAGATGTTTTTCTGGAACTTTCTTGCTTTTTCGATGATCCAGCGCATGTTGGCAATTTGATCTCTGGTTCTTCAGCCTTTTCTAAATCCAGCTTGAACATCTGGAAGTTCACAGTTCACAAACTGTTGAAGCCTGGCTTGGAGAACTTTGAGCATTACTTTACTAGTGTGTGAGATGAGTGCAATTGTGCAGTAGTTTGATCATTCTTTGGCATTGTCTTTCTTTGGGATTGGAATGAAAACTGACTTTTTCCAGTCCTGTGGCCACTGCTGAGTTTTCATGTACTGAAATCATACCGTACAGAAATATTCTGTATCTTGATATTATCATTTAATGCAAAATTTTGGTGATATTTTCAAATCAATACATGCAAATTGAACTACAGTATTTTAAACTCTTGCATATTATTTTTCCAGAGGCCAAACCATAACTTCCTTAATGGAATCTTTGTTTAAGTAAATCTGAATTGTTTCTGTTACTTTGCTCTACAAGCATTTTTATCCATCTATCTTGGAGTATGTTTCTGCAACATATGCAAAGGCTAAAATCTTAGTGAAAGAATTACTGTGTCAAAGGCTATATTGACTTTGATTGATAATGGCAACTAGCCCTCCAAAATGGTTATGTCATTTATACTCTCACCAGGAATGAGTGCAATTGCTTGCCCACAACTGGTTACCCTGAATCATATCACATTTTATATATTTTTTGACAAACTGATGAGTGAAAATATACTATCAACATTTTGATGTGATTTCTGACTCCTTTTAATGCATTTTTTGTATAATCGAATACACTATACATGGAGTTTTATGTCCTCTATCCATATTGCTTCATAGCCTTTATGTCCGTTATTTTTGGGACTGTGCAGTAATCTATGGGGTGTTTGTGATTTCTGTTCCCCTACTGTTGGATCTATAGTTATTTCCATTAATTTATATATCATTTTTATGGGGCCGAGGTTCCTTCCCTGATCAGGGAACTAAGATCCTTCAAGCGGGTGTAATGTTCAAAGAAAATGAAGCAGGGGATAGGGGGAGTTTCTTACATATTCAAGTATGTTTATAAGGAAAAGGGGGCTTCCCAGGTGGCACTAGTGGTAAAGAACCTGCCTGCCAATGTGGAAGACCCAAGAGACATGGGTTCAATCCCTGGGTTGGGAAGATTCCCTGGAAAGGAGCATGGCAACCCACTCCAGTATTCTTGACTGGAGAATCTGATGGACAGAGGAGTCTGGTGGGCTAAGGTCCATTGGGTTGCAGAGAGCTGGACACAACTGAAGCGACTTAGCACATATATCATTTTTTTTTTACAGTAGTTCAGAGAATTGGGATTACTGGTTCGAAGAGAAGAAATAGTGCTCATCGTAAATACATATTGCAAATTTGCTTTCCATAAAATGCTGGCACCCACTTCCAAAGTCAAAGCCATTCATGGGGGGATATTTCTCATTGTGCCCTCAATGTGGGAGGTAAGATGACATTTTTGTCCTGTCTGTCACTGATGTGTGAAAAATATAGCTCCAATTATACACATGTTAGAATTTTTTTTTTTTTACCATATCCAATATGTGTTTAAGTCTTTTTGAAAAATTACTTTCATTCTTTTTGTCTTTTTCTGCTTCAGTTTGGATATTTCTTTCTAATCCATCTTTCAGTTATATAATACTCTTTAGGTGATCAAATTTGCTCTTAAACTCATTATTTTAGTTCTTCATTTCAGGTATTGTCTTTTGGAGTCTTAGAATTTCCATTTGGTTACTTTTGGATAGCTTCCAGTTCTCTGATGAAAGTCTTGTAATATAATTATTAAGCGTTTTAATCACAGTTACTGTCAGATCTGTCTCTGATAGCTTCATTTTACATTACCACTAGTGAATGGAGAAGGAAATGGCAACCCACTCCAGTGTTCTTGCCTGGAGAATCCCAGGGACGGGGGAGCCTGGTGGACTGCTGTCTATGGGGTCGCACAGAGTCGGACACGACTGAAGTGACTTAGCAGCAGCAGTGATGGATGAAGGTCCCAACTTCACGTTCTCACCAACATTTGCTACTGTCTGTCTTTTTGTTGCTATCGTCCTAGTGGGTGTGAGGTGCCATGTCATTGTGGTTTTGACTTGCATTTCCTTAATGGCTAATAACCTTGAGCATCTTTTCATGTATTTATGTGCAATTCATGTGTCTTCTTTGGAGAAATGTCCATTCAGATCCTCCCTCCCTCAATTTTGTAATTGGATAGTTTCTTTTTTGTTGTTGAGTTGTGAGAGTTTATATATATTATAGATACAGGTTCCTTATTAGCTATAGGATGTCATTTTCTCCCATTCTGTTGTCTTTTCACTTCTCATTTGTTTTTTAATTGCAAATGACCCAGTATACACGTTAGTCGCTCAGTAGTGTCTGACTCTTTGCGACCCCATGGACTGTAACCCACTAGGCTGCTCTGTCCATGAATTCTTCAGGCAAGAATATTGGAATGGGCTGCCATTCCCTTCTCCATGGGAAGAGCAGGGAATAGCTCACAGCAATATATTCATGCTATTTCTTACACTGAAGTAGAGAGAAGATTTCATCCAAGCCTGCAAATATTACGATGTGCATTTTGAATAGAAGACAGTATGCTTGGAGCTGGCATTTTAATCTTCAGATATATTCAGAGAAGTGTGCCAAAATAGATATATGGAAATGTTCATTAAAGTCTTATTTTTAAAACAAAGAAATAGAAACAATATAAATTTTCATAAACAAAGAATTGGTTAAATAATTTTGTTCCAATCTCATGATTAAATAATGTGCAAGATTTTAAAAGAATATGATTGGTTTGTATGTATTAAGGTGGAATCAACACCCAGGATTTTATATTAAATGACAACAGCAAGCTGTAAGAACAAGATGTAAAGCATTTTGTATAGTATAGTTTCATCTGTGTGTATACACACATATGGCTTCTGATTGTGGTAATGCAGGGTTGAAAACAGTATTAGAGGTCAAAAGAGCTTGGGGGAGAGGAAGAAGGACTTTTATCTATCTAGCTTTCTTGTAGTGATTACAGAGAAAATCAGAGAGTGAGTGAGAAGAATTCCCAGATCACCCATCTTATTGTAGCTTATGATTTTATGGGTCAGGAATTTAAGGCAGGACTTGGCTGCACAATTCTACTCTGCAGAGCATCAGTGAGGATCACTCAGTGGTATTCACCTGGGCACTGGGCTAGGCTGGAAGGTCCAAGGTGGCTTCATACATGTGCCTGCCGCAGAGAATAATAATGGTTTATATTCACTGAATGTTGGCCAGATGCCAGGCCTTGCCCTAAGCACTTTACAGGAATCAATTCATAGAGTCCTCATCCAATCTTCCCCGTGAGGTGGACAGTAATACTACCCCTGGGCTTCCCAGGTGGCACAGTAGTAGAGAATCCACCTGTCACACAGAAGACACTGGTTTGATCCCTCGGTCAGGAAGACTCCCTGAGGAAGGAAATGGCAACCCACTCCAGTATTCTTGCCTGGGAAATCCCATGGACGAGAGGAGCCTAGCAAGCTGCAGTCCACGGGGTCGCAGAGAGTGGAACACGACGTAGTGACTAAACAGCAACAACACGGCACCTACTTTACAGGTGAGGAAACTGAGGCACAGGAAGACTTGACTTTCTCAAAGTCACAGGACTCAGGCATCTGTCTAGGACGCCTATAGGTTTAAGACCGCACCAAAAAACTCTGGCAAACTCTGCATGGGGAATGGGGAAATCTTTCTTTCTGACTGCATGCTTGCATGCTCAGTCATGTCAGACTCTTCAACCCCATGATCGGTAGCATGCCAGGCTCCTCTGTCCGTGGGATTTTCCAGGCAAGAATAACGGAATAGGTTGCCATTTCCTCCCCCAGGGGGAGGGACCTAGTGATAGAACCCGTGTCTCCTGCAGCTCCTGCATTGGCACGCCATTTCTTTACCACTGAGCTACCTAGGAAGCCCTGCTTCCTCAAGGAAAAGGCAACAGAATGGCTTCATCACCTGCGGTCTGGCAGAGCTCATTCTCTGGTGCTCAGAGAATCCTTCCTCCTCTGATCTGGTCGAGCAGCTGATGGGAAAGGCCTGTGTTCTCACCACCAACTCCTGGGGGAAAAGAGATGCGAGCCAAGCTCTCTGAGCACGGCTTGCCTGTACACGCAGCAAGCTGTGGTACCCGCCACTCAGCGTTATCAAAAATCTTGGTTCTCTTTCAGCTTGATGAACTTCAGAAAAAGCACCATGAAGTGAATTTGGCTGTGACGCCTTTGAAGGTAATACATGTGTGAAATCAGCATGAAATACCTCTTTCAAAAGAGAAAAAGGGAGCGTAGTACTAGATTGGCCAAAAAGTTTGTTCGGATTTTCCTGTAAGATGTTATGGAACAATCCAAGAGAACTTTTTGGCCAACCCGATATTTTTCCCATTAGGAACTAGTCCATGCCTGTTGTATAAAAACAGTGGAAAGAAGAAGGAGAAACACAGCATCCCAGGTTCCCTTCTGAATCTAGCGTCTTCATGTATTTTCTTTTAGTATATTTTACATGTGTCTGAGACCCTACTCTACCTGCGTAGGTATGTCTGTGCCACGTGGGTCTTCACCAGCCTTTGAAGCTGCCGTTCTTGCCAGATCTAAAGCAGGAGACTGCAGTTCATAAAGCCTCCAGACCCTGCGGGTGTTCAAACCCCTCTGTCCAATCTCCTTGCCTCTCTAGCTCCCTCCCTGTCTCTTTTGCATTATCACACAAAAGCACCATGCTGCACTTTTTTTTCTTGGAAAAGTTTTCTCCATGCATCTAGACATTTCCTGAGGACACATTCCCAGATAAGGCATTATGGGCTCATAGGGTTTAATACGCTCATCGAAGATGTAGTTTGGGTGAGATGACACGTGTAAGCTCACACATGGCACTTGGACTTGAGCAGTGCCAAGTGCCTGGAGGGACTGTCCATTTTTCCCACTCTCTGGGCATGGTGGGCCAGGAGGACATAGTTGAGCCCCCAGACCCTACTGACTTTGCTGAATCCCACCCCCTCTGAAATAATAGTGATACCCTTTGGCCTGCTCTCACAGCTTCTTCTGACCCTCAGTGGCTATGGCATTGATGGAAAAGTAGAGCACAAACTGTAATGCTCTTGAAAATGGGAGGTGTTCTTGCTCCTCTGTTATTTTCGTCATCTGCTATGTACCGGCAGTACTGGGCACTTGGGCATCATTGCCTAGAAACTGATGTGCAAAGGTCCCTGACCCTCTCTGGGCTGGGCTTGGAAGGGAATTCTGGCAGGAAGGGGTCATCATATCCTCCGTGGAGCAGCTCCTCCAAACATGCACAGACACGGGAGGTCATTTCATGGCCAGAGGGTCACACACTCAAGTCACCCACATAACAGATCTCTCCTGTGCACAGCCATGGAGCGAGGACAGTGCAGGGAATCCAGGAGAGTGTCAGCCTTGCCCTTAAGGAGCTCCCAGGCTATGGAGGAGACAGAACCACAGATGTAAAGATTTACTCCTGGGACAGCAGGAGCCAGGAGCCTGGGCACAGAGGGACCCAAGTTCTGAGCATGAGGGGGACCTGCCCAGGGTGGCACTACCCAGGCTGGCTTCTGAACAGATCTGCACAAGGTTTTCCTGGGCTCAGGACATGTAGGAGCCACAGAAGAGTAGTGAGGAAGTTCTGGGGTGTCGGGGGTGGGGAGTGGATCATTGTGTCTGGAACACGAGGCATGAGAAACAGGGTTATCGTTGTGGTGGGGCTGGAGAGGCACGGTTCTACCTTTCATGCGTGAGCACCTGCCTGGGCTGGCCAATGCGCGTGCTTTGTCTGCATCGTCTCCTTCTGTCTTGATGTGGCAACAATGCCCATTGTACAGATGAGCAAGTCACGGGGTAGAGAGGAGCTTGGTCTCATAGCTGGTTGGTGGAGGGGCTGAAGACCCGTCCAGAAGGCATCCAGAAGGGATGGGCAGCAGTGTGGCCCCTTGATTTCAAAGCTGCCTCTGGCTTCTGGGTGAAGGGAGGGATGGCAGGAAGGAGGCTGAGCTAAGACGGGTGTGTGTGTGTGTGTGTGTGTGTTAGTCGCTCAGTCATGTCCAACTCTTTGCGATCCCATGGACTGCAGCCCACCAGGCTCCTCCGTCTATAGGATTCTCCCGGCAAGAATACTGGAGTGGGTTTCCATTCCCTTCTCCAGGGGATCTTCCCAACCTGGGGATTGAACCTGGGTCTTCCCCATTGCAGGGAGATTCTTTACCAGCTGAGCCACCCGAAGTCCTAAGGCAGGGCTGTGGAGAAGGCAATGGCAACCCACTCCAGTACTCTTGCCTTGAATCCCATGGACGGAGGAGCCTGGTAGGCTGCAGTCCATGGGGTCACTAAGAGTCAGACACGACTGAGCGACTTCACTTTCACTTTTCACTTTCATGCATTGGAGAAGGAAATGGCAACCCACTCCAGTGTTCTTGCCTGGAGAATCCCAGGGATGGCGGAGCCTGGTGGGCTGCCATCTATGGGGTCACACAGAGTCAGACACGACTGAAGTGACTTAGCAGCAGCAGCAGCAGCAGAGGGAAGCAAAACCTGGAGCCAGTGCCCCGCCCCTCCCACTCAGCCGTCCCGCCCCCATAGGAGCCCAGCGTCCATGGACCCCACCAGTCATGTCTTCACCCTCATCCTTTCAGGCCAAGCTGGCTTCCCTGGTCCAGAAGTGCCAGGAGAGGAACCACCTGATCACACACCTGCTTCAGGAGCTGCGCAGACACGGGGCGGAGAACCACCTGCTCTCCGGGATGGCGCAGAACATGGTGAATGACGTGGCGCTGGCCGAGTACGCGGCCACCTTCCTGGCTCCGAGGGTCCCAGAGGTAGGGCCCCACAGACCGCCCTGCCCCTCTTCCTGTAGGGACTGTGGGCTCATCCACCTGCCTGTCCACCTCCTGACCTGCCCTGACCTCCCCCCTTCTGTCCCTTGACCTTGCCTGGAACATGGCTCCTCCATGCCAGCGCCTCTGCTCAGGGCTGGCACAGGGAGGTGATCCAGTCATCCTTAACCTTAGAAAGTCTCACAACATGGTGCAGGAGACAGACACAGAAACCGTGACTTTAATTCAATGCCATACAAGTTCTGTCTCATCAGACATTTCTTTCATGGGTGCCTCAGGACCTTAGCACTTGCCACTTTCTCTGGCAGGATTCCTGTCTGCCCTGCAGCCTCCCACATCTGTCCTTCAGGGCCCAGTGTGGCCTTGCTCAGGAGCTGGCCCTGGATCCCACATGGCACGTGGGCACAACCGATGCGGCAAGTTAGAGGAATTTCCCCCTACTGTTAGAGGAGTTTTGTCAGCCTCTCTGTTGGGGCCAAAGCTGCTCCCTAACCATTTCTGTCTCTCTAGTGCCTGGCATGGAAAAGCTGTGCAGGGAATAGTTGTTGAATGAATGAAGTCATGAACTAAATGACTGAGAATGTCCTCTTTTAATGGTCAATGAAAGAGGAGACTGGGGCTCAGAGAGGTTGGGAGACTCATTCACATGCAAGCACACACACACACACACTCATTGGGCACACAACCCCATTCCTGGGGACCAGCTAGCAGCACCCCTAACCAAACTAGCTCAGTTCCTGATTGTGCGAGGGGGAAATGCAGCTTCTGCTATGGATATAGCCGGCCCTGTTCTCCACCATTCCCCTGGGGCTCTGCAATCAGAGGGGCCTGCTTTTGATAGTGTAGCCCTATGTCTGCATCTCCCTGCTTGGCCTTCCCAGCCCAGCCTCTGCAGGCCAAACCTCTCTGTCCCTTCCTTCCCCTACAGCCTTTAGGATATCAGGTGTCCTCTAATCCAAATTGCCACACAGCCCATGTGAACTCCAGGAGACCAAGGGGCCTGCTCAGGGCCACAGTGACTTGGTTCAGAGTCAGAATTTGAACCTAGAGCCCCTGACTCCCAGGCCAGCGCTCATCCCTCTGCCTGAGGCTTTCAAGCTTCTTCAGAGGCAGAATAGGGGTGGAGAGAGAGGTCGGCATCTTGCTGAGGGGCCTGGCACAGTCCCCATGTCTCAGTTAAGGCAGGACTGAAAGCAGAGTTCCAGGAAAGGTGTTGGCTGTGCCAGGGGTCTCCTGGGAGAGAGGCTGGCGGTGGGCTGAGAAGGCCTCGTCGCAGTGAACCCTCCCACCCACCCAGGGGCCGTTCTGTCTGGCAGGCTCTGAAACTAGACCCGATTTGTTCATTGGGATTGGACAGGCTGACTTACATTGACCAAATTCAGAGTCTGAGGTATAAACCTGAACACTAACAATCATTTCTCATGTGAGATCAAGCTATGCACAGGCTGAAATATTGGATGGATAAAAAAATAATCAGCCTGTTCTCTCCCTATAGTGGAGTTATCTACAAAGTCCAGTTCATGGTTCATTGGTTTGTTTGTAAGTCAATCAACATTTATAGTCAGAGAGTCATTTGGGAGCCTGGGATGGAAACAGAGAGAGTTAGTGGTGTCATCAGCCTGACACGTTCATTTCCTGGAAGGATATGCTTCTGGGCCCGGACAGGCCTCCCCAGGGGCCAGGGTGTCTCCCCTGTGGATATTCTGAAAGGCCATGGCCAATCATAAGCTTATACTCCCTCCTTTACAGGTGACTTTGAATCTGCCATGACCCATTTTGCAGTATTTTACAAATCAGCTCACCAAATTCAGTTCAGTTCAATTGTTCAGTCATGTCTGACTCTTTGAAACCCCATGGACTGCAGCACGCCAGGCCTCCCTGTCCATCACCAACTCCCGGAGCTTACCCAAACTCATGTCCATCCTGTTGGTGATGCCATCCAACCATCTCATCCTCTGGCATCCCCTTCTCCTCCCACCTTCAATCTTTCCCAGCATCAGGGGCTTTTCCAGTGAGTCAGCTCTTCACATCAGGTGGCCAAAGTAGTGGAGCTTCAGCTTCAGCATCAGTCCTTCCAATGAATATTCAGGACTGATTTCCTTTAGGATGGACTGGTTGGATCTCCTTGCAGTCCAAGGGACTCTCAAGAGTCTTCTCAAACGCCACAGTTCAAAACCATCAGTTCTTCAATACTCAGCTTTCTTTGTAGTCCAATTCTCACATCCATACATGACCACTGGAAAAACCATAGCCTTGACTAGATGAACCTTTGTTGGCAAAGTAATGTCTCTGCTTTCCAGTCTGCTGTCTAGGCTGGTTATAGTTTTTCTTCAAGAAGCAGGCGTCTTTTAATTTCATGGCTGCAGCTCACCAAGAACACCCCCATTTTCTTGATCTGAGGAATAGCTTACTGTCCCCTCCACAAACCACAAAAGCCTGGCTCTGCCATTTCATTTCACAGATATTTATTGAGCACCTATTGTCACGAGCCAAGCATGGTGCTGGGGTCTGGGGAGAAATGATGAATCAGGCCAAAATGTGCACACAGACAAGGAGAGAAATAATTGTAAATTACAGTGAGGGTCAAAAAGGAGAAGATTGAGACTATGTGTATGCCTTAATTGCTCTGAGCCTTGCTTTACTCATCTGTAAAATGGGAATATTACATCCTACTTGGTAGAATGAACATGAAGACAGTTGGAGATAACTCATGAAACACCCTGTACAGGGCTGTCCCACAGGTAGGAACTTGGTCCTCGTGTGAGCAGTTGTCAAGGGGGTAGGCATCCAGGAGCCCTGGGTTCAAATTTTAGCTCTGCCACTGTCTTACTCTGTGGCCTTAGGAGGGAACACTGACATGTGTCACCACGGGGGCTTTATGTAACTGACTTAGGGAGTCCTCCTGTGTGGGAGGTGCTATTATTATCACCCCCCACCTTTCCAGATGGGAAAACTGAGGCTCAAGGAGGTTACAAGTCATGCCCAAAGACACCTGTCTACAAGCAGCTGTCTAGCTCAGCCTTTTGTGTGTTCAGTTGTTTGCATAAGCAGAGCTGGGTTTGAACCTGGGTTTCTGTGCAGGGCCACTGCAGGGTGGAGAGGCAGTGTGTGTTGGGTGCGGTGTGGACCTTTGGGGCATGTGGGCAGCAGCAGGGGTCTGGCACGTACAGACCAGGCCCTCAGTGAGTCCGTCCCTGTTGTCCCTGCAAGGCCGATCCTTGTGTGCAGATATTAATATGTGACCCCAGGGACTGTGGCCCACCGGGCCCCTCTGTCCGTGATATTTCCCAGGCAAGGTGCTGGAGTGGGTAGCAATTCCTTTCTCCATGGGATCTTCCTGACCCAGGGTTTGAACTTGGGTCTCCTGCATTACTGGCAGATTCTTTACCATCTGAGCTGCCAGGGAAGCCCTATATTAATATAAGGCAGTGAAAAATAAACGTGATGTATTTAAGAAGCAAAAAGGGCTCCAGGATGGCTCGAGTGAGGGGACTTCCGAGTGGAGAAGTTCTGAGAGGTTAGACACGAGGTCACGGGCACCTGACTGGCCATAGGAGTGTTTGCACCCAGTTCTTCAGTGAATGGGGAGCTGCCAAAGAGGTGCAGCAGTAACTGCTGTGCTTTGGGAAGATGATCCCAGCAGGCCTGTGGGCTGGACTGGGCTGCAGAGTCCCAGGCAGGCCATGCACATGGCAGCCAGATGGCTCAGGCCGCAAATACCCAAGGCCCAGGCAGCCAAGCAGAGCCCTGGGGGTACGGAGACCCTTCGTGGTGGTGGCGGCAGCTCCTCCCGCTGGCAGCTGGGCAGGAAGTGGGTTTTACTGGTGCTGATTTTCGTTTCAGAGAACACAGATGGAATTCCCGGTGGGGACATTGGGCTTGGGCTCAGAGCCCAGGAGGGCTGCCCGACTGGCTGGGGAGATACTTAACGGACTTGAGGAAGGGGGCACATGCCAGAGCCGAGAGGGTGGGTCCTGGGAGCCCTGCACTCGGGAGGGCGCTCCCGTTAATCACAGCCTCCTGAGGGAGGGTGGGGTGTGGGCTATGAGGGGGGCATCCCATATGGACAGGCTGCTGTTCATTTATTCCCGGGAGGCAATGATGATGGGAGACTCACAGAGCCTGCCCTGAGCCAGCACTTTCTGTGGTTTATTCACTTCATCCTCCCAACATCCCCCCTCGTCAAGGAGGAGACTGAGCCCCAGCGTCAAAGCTGGTCAAGGTCACACCCGGGAGTGGCAGGCTGGGGTTCAGAGCTGGGGTCCATCTGAGCTCCACCCGTCAGGAAGAGGGTGCTCCCCCTCCCGCCATAGCAGTGGCTCAGGGTCAGTGATCGCCTCCCATCAACTTCCTCTTCTCGCCTTGGTTGAGTGGGTGATAGAAATTGAGCCTCAGTGGGCTCAGGCCCTGGACCCCTTTCTCGGGGCTGCATCTAAAGTGTCTTGGTCTGTTGGGCTCACTTAACAAAAATACTACAGACTGGGGGGCTGAAACAGCAAGCATCTTATTTCTCACAGTCCTGGAGACTGGAAGCTGGGGATCAGCCACGTGGTGGGATTCTGGTGGGGGCTCTCTTCCTGGGGTGCAGATGGCCGCCTTCTCCCTGTGTCCTCACATGGTGGACAGAGAAGCCAGCTCTCTAACATCCCTTCTATCAAGGACATTGGTTCCTCTGGACAGCCAGAGGACCCTGTCATCATGATCTGATCACTCCCCCAAGACCCCATCTCCAAATTCCCTCACTTGGGGGTTAAGATTTCAGCATGCGCATTTTTGGGGGGACACAGACATTCAGGGCAGAGGACAGCGTGTGGGGGGGATGGGGGCGGCCAGCCCTCAGAGCTGCCATCTTCCTGACCTGCCTCATTGTCCAGGCCGCCACTGTCCGCAGGTCAGCCCTGCATCCGGCCTAGTGCCCTTCCCCAGCTCTGTAGGTTCTCTCGAGCGTTGGTCCCGAAGCAGGGAATCCCACGAGGCCAGCTTGGCCAGTTCCCCCACTGTCTTTCAGCTGGGAACATGAGGTCTTGGTACCTCCCTGGCTTCAGCTGAGATGGGAGTGCGAGGAGGGCAGGTTCCTTCCATTCTTGGACTCCCAAATGGACATGGGGGTTCTCAGTCCCACCCCAGCCCCAAACTGACTTGACTGAACAGGGCTCTGGGCACCTTCTTGGGGCCCCCTTAACTTTTTTCCTGACCCCGAGCCCCAGGACATCTCTTTTTTTCTGGATTTCACCAGGACCTAGGCTGTTGACATTCCCAAGCCAAGAAGGAGACACCATTGTTGTTACTTGCACCTGGGTGTCATCCGCTTTTGAAGGCAGATGCTTGGGTGCCAAGGGGCAGTGGAGAAAGGGTGCCCTCCGGCCCATGCCCAGCCTCCTGCAGGCTCCAGTGGTGGTGGTGGTGGGGTGGGGGTGGGGTCAGCTCAGCAAATGGAAGATCCATCAGAGCACTGGATGTCTTATCCCTGTCTGGCTCCCTGCTGTTCCTGGGATGTGAGAGTCCCTGCCCTCTCTATGGGCATGGAGTTTCCTTTGGCAGATAAAGACACCCAGACCCTGAAGAATAGCCACCCTGTGGCCCAATGCTCACCCTTCACCTCCTGAAGTCACCTGCTCTTTTAGGCCTGGATAGCACAGGGTGGGGGTTGCTAAGCTCTTGTAGGGCTCTGTGAGACCCCCCTCAAATGCCCATCACGTTGCATCACATAAAGATATTCACTGAGGATATAAGGTCAAGCAGTAATTGCTCCACTGAGGGTGGTCAGGGGCTTGGTGTACTAAAACCAGAGGGTCATCGAGACCCCAACCTTAAAAAGACACATGCAACCAGGCGAGGAAGCTGCTAATTCCACTTCCTCTTGCCCTGCTTTTTCCTCCATTCTCCATGTCCTGGAAACATCTTGCTCTCCTCTGGGCACTGGTCAACAAGATCTATATATGAGCCTTTGGAAATGGAATCTCATCTTGAAAGAAACAGCGAAACTGAAAGCCCTAAACTCCCTTAATTCATTAAATCAACGACCCCAAGCCTGGGCCTCCGAGGATCCAGGCAATTAGTTTCTCTTCATCTGCTGCCTTTTATGGAGAATATCCCCCAAAAAAATTTACCTGGGGAGAGAGGCAGGGGAGTGGAGTGTGTAGGGTGAGGCTTTATCCATCTATTACTCTGCGTGGAGCATTTGGTAGATGTTTACTCTTATTTGGTTCTGACAAGACCCTGCAAGGAGCATATTCGTGGCTCCACTCTGCAGATGGAGAGGGCAAGATTCAGAGAATTCAACTGAGTTGGCCAGGACCATGGAACCAGTAGGCGGAAGAGCCAGGTTCAACCTGAGGTTGCCTGGCTCCACGCCTCTCCAGGCTAATGGGATAAACAAGAAGCAGGAGAAATATCTGTAGATCTCTGATCACGTACTGAATGCAGTGCCTCTGAAAGTAGTTTAGTGCCTATGAGGCTACTCTGTGCATACAAAGGCCAAGGAAACCTGAAGTCTGTGTCTAATAAAACTAACTCCAAACCCAGGTGCAAGCAAAAGCATTCCCTTGAAGCATAGCAGTGAGTGGAGAGAAGGAGACTGATCTGGGAATATAATTCCTGGAGGAGGAAGCACACAAAACTAGGCTTTTAAGGATGTAGATGGATGGTGTGAAGACCCTCTAGGCTGGGAGAACAGCATGTGCAAAGGCACTGGGGTGTGAAGGGTCATGGTCCTTGAAGACACAGAGTTTTAGGAGGTGTGAGTGGAGTGTTCTGGGGGCAGGAAACGCAGTGAGAGAACAGGCACTGTGCCTGGTGCAGAGGGTTTCCGATAAGTGGTGCTGTGATTGGATTGGTATCAGAAGATGGTAGGGCCATCATCCACGCCCCTGTATATTTGTCTCTGGATTAGTCAGTCCATTTAGAGGGATAGTCAAAGAGCCCAGGTGTCCCAGTGCAGTGTAGAGGGGCTATGTGATAGGCAGGTGGCTGAACTCAGCCAAGGGGAGTCAGGGAAGATTTCATAGATGTGGAGACACTTGGATTAGGTATTGATGTATACATAGAAGTTCACTAGAGAATGAGAGCGCAGAATCCTCCGGGCAGGAAGGTGGCCGGTGCAGTGGCTGGTGCAGATACTTGGTGGACACAGTGGAGTTGGGAGAAGGGAGCTATCACAGCTACACTGCACTCGGGGCCCCTTCCCCACTGGAAAACCCAAGAGGAAGCAAGATCTGGGCTGCTGGTCTGGAATCAACTCTAACCTGCCTTGAAGATCCAGCTGTTGCTCTTGTTGAACCCACTGGGAGCCGCCAGGCCGACTAGCTGAGTTCCTACTGCCACTTCAGCTCTTCCAGAGCCTGTGCACTTGTGGGGAAGAGGAGGACAATTGGTCCATGGAGTGGTGCAGGGACTTGGGTCCAGCCTGACCTGGATTCCTGAGTGCTCAGTCAGGGGCCGCAGGAGCAGCTCAGTGATCGGCTGTCACAAGGGGCTGGAAGGACCTTCATGCAGAGAGAGTATTTCTCCTGAAGACTCTCTTGTGTGGCTGCCCTCCTCGCCCTGCCCCCCTCCCAGCCTTTTTTGTTGTTGTCCAGTTGCGAAGTCATGTCCAACTCTTTGTGACCCCATGGACTGCAGCATGCCAGACCTCCCTGTCCCTCATCATCTCCCGGACTTTGCCCAAGTTCATGTCCATTGCACTGGGGATGCCATCCAATCAAGTCATCCTCTGTCACCCTCTTCTCCTTCTGCCTTCCATCTTTCCCAGCATTAGGGTCTTTTTCAGTGAGTCAGCTCTTCTCATCAAATGGCCAAAGTATTGCAGCTTAAGCTTCAGCATCAGTCCTTCCAATGAGTATTCAGGGTTGATTTCCTTTAGGATTGACTGGTTTCATCTCCTTGCAGTCCAGGGGACTCTCAAGAGTCTTCTCCAACACCACAGTTCAAAAGCATCAATTCTTTGGTGCTCAGCCTTCTTTATGGTCCAACTCTCACATCTGGAAAGACCATAGACCTTTGACTATACAGACGTGTGTCAACAAAGTTATATATTTGCTTTTTAACACATTGTCTATGTTTGTAACAGCTTTTAAAACCTGTTCATCAGTCTCCACTTGGAGATTCAATTTGAATAAAGGAAATGGAAGCTTTTCCTTACACCTGTATCGTTGGGAGCAAATCCTGGACTCCCCTGAAGGTCCTGGGTGGAGGAGGGGGTGCCCTGCCTATACGTGTGCACACACAGGAAAGTGGATCCAGCCATAGGATGCACTTTCTGCAGGGGCCAGGGGCTGCTCTTTCCAGTTGTAGTCAAGTGTGGAAGGCTTTTCCTCCTGTGTCACGCAGAGTAACTGCTGGGATGTCTTTTCTTCCAGACAAGCCACCATCTGGACGTCGAGTCTGAGATGACGGCATTTGTCAGAGGTCAGTGCGATTTTCAGTTAGGAAGAGTCTGCATACTCAGACAAGTCCAGGCCAGCAAGACAATCTGACAGGTGGGCCAGGGTGGGGAAACGCCCACGGTCAAGTGCAGACGACTAAAGGAAACCAGAGCCTGCTGTCTTGCACTCTCTTTCCTGCTTGGCTTTGCCTTTTTGTTTCACTCTTAAGGAGAATATGTTAGAAAAATACTGCCATACCCAAATGGCCAAATTCTGCAGCCCTGTAGTTTCACTCCTGGAAATTCATCCTGAGTAAATAATTCTGTGTGTGGACAAGCTCAGTGGACAGGCATATACATGCCAGGTTATTTACAACAGTGAAAAACTATTCAGGGAAACTCCAGTATTGTTAATTAACTCTTATTTATCAACTATGAGGGAATTCCCTGGTGGCTCTGTGGTAAAAGAATCCACCTGCAATGCAGGAGACCCAGGTTTGATTCCTGGGTCAGGAAGATCTCCTGGAGAAGAAACTGGCAACCCACTCCAGTATTCTCACCTGGGAAATTCCATGGACAGAGGATCCATGGAATCTACATCTACTGACTGTAGATGGGCTACAGTCAGTGGGGTCACCAAGAGTCAGACACGACTGAGTGAACATATGCTATGCTAAGTCACTTCAGTCGTGTCCGACTCTGTGCGACCCCATAGGCGGCAGCCCACCAGGCTCCCCCGTCCCTGGGATTCTCCAGGCAAGAACACTGGGGTGGGCTGCCATTTCCTTCTCCAATACATGAAAGTGAAAAGTGAAAGTGAAGTTGCTCAGTCGTGTCCGACTCTTAGCGACCCCATGGATTGCAGCCTAACAGGCTCCTCCGTCCATGGGATTTTCCAAGCAAGAGTACTGGAGTGGGGTGCCATTGCCTTCTCTGGAGTGAACATATATACCACTGATATAACTGTACATGAATATCTGTGAATGACTGGCAGCTTAGGCTAGAAGATAAACTAAAATACCAACAAGGGTTACTTAGATGGTAACATGGGTGGGATTTTGTCATTCTATTATTCTAATTATTAAAAAGAAAAGAATTTCCCTGAGCCTTATTTTACCAGTGCAGTGGACTGTCAGCCCTGGGGAAGGAGGCTTCCTAGGGGTGTATTTAGGGTTATTTTGTTTTAAGATGCTCAATCTAAAAGTGAAGAAAGTATGGATAATGTTACCTTTAGGCAACTGAGCTGCTCTTGATAACTGCTTGCTTAGAGATTCTTATTACTAGATTCTGTTCTTACCAGCTGTGTGATCTTGGATGAGTTAATTAACCTCTCTGAGCCCGGGACCCTTATCTTTAAAAGGAGGATAACGTGATCTTTTTCAGATATGTTAGTGCCTGGTATGTTGCACGGCGCCAACAAATAGGAAGAGAGACCTGGCTCCAGTTTTCCGCTGCTCAGGATGGACCGCCCCTTCTGTACCTTCAGCTTCCATCCCTGCAGTCTGGGTTGGCATCTGTTTCCACAGTTGGAGGCACATCAATTCTAGCTGGTCCTGCTTCTGCCACTAGTTTGTGCAAGCCTCCTCCTTCATCTGGGCTCAGCTTCTTCATCCTTGAAAGAAAGACGTGTACCAGATTGATGAAGTTACTTATTCACTCAGCATTTCTAAAAGACTGCTGCGTGCCAGACCCCTATCAGTGTTGTAGGGTTTACAAAGATGAGCTGGCTTGCAGAGGTGGTGGTCCTTGTGCTGAAGGAGCTTATAGCCAGGCAGTAGACGGTGAAGCAGGCAGGCAGTTTTCTAGGATACCGGAAGACCACAGCAGTACCATCAGAGGGGTGTGGGTGTGGCACTCATAGAGTTCAAAGGCACCCTTCAAAAGAGGGACTTTGTCATGGGGTGAAGGATCTGGGGATGAAAGAGAATGAAAAGGCTCAGAGACTTGCTGGTTTTTAGAATAGATTTCTGGATTGAAGTTTGACTGGGCATACCCTCTTCTAGTTCAGAAATGCCTCCTGAATCCCCAAATGGACAGTGTCCTGCAGAGACCTTTGCATTCAGAGACCTGGCCTATTCCTGAGGCTGAGTGGCCAGCATGGACAGCTGAACTGGATTCTTTGAAGGTGAGAAGACATCAGTCATTTAATTTTTTTTTTTTAAATATTGATTTATTTTTCAGTTACTTCGGGTCTTAGTTGCGTCATGCAGGATCTTTCATTGCAGCACGCAGGCTTCTCTGTAGTTGTGGTAAGCGGGCTCCAGAGAGCTCAGGCTCAGTGTATGTGGCACACCATCTTAGTTGCCCAGCATCACGTGGATTCGTAATTTCCCAACCAGGGATCGAACCCATGTCCCCTGAATTGGAAGGCAGATTCTTAACCACTGGACCACCAGGGAAGTCCCAGTCACTTAATTTCTTAAATAAACAGTTTTATTGAAGATATGGCTTCCCTGATGGCTCAGAGGTAATGCACATACAGAAGAGGGTACAACTCAGAGGTGTACAGCTCCATGAACTGCCATGAAGCGATTTATGCTCATAAAGCCATCATCAGATCAAGAACTAGAAAGTGACCACAAAACACCCCCCCGCCCCGGTTTCCCTTATGTGTATATTTAGCTGCTCAGTCGTGTCCGACTCTTTGCAACCCTGTGGACTATAGCCCTCCAGAGTCCTCTGTCCATGGGATTCTTCAGATAAGAATACTGGAGTGGGTTGCCATGCCCTCCTCCAGGGGATCTTCCCAACCCAGGGATCAAACCCAGGTCTCCCAGATTGCAGGCAGATTCTTTACCATCTGAGCCACCAGGGAAGCCCAAGAATACTGGAGTGGGTAACCTATCCCTTCTCCAGGGGAATGTCCCAACCCGGGAATCGAACTGAGGTCTCCTGCATTGCAGGCGGATTCTTTACCATATGAGCTACCAGGTTTCCCTTATAGTCTCTTTTTATCCTCTGTTTTTTAATTTTCTCTTTTGTTCTGTGTTATTTTTGTGTTCTGTGTCGTTATTTTTGTGTTCTGTTTCTGGTTATTTTTGTGTGTTCTGTGTCTGGTTATTTTTCATTGAGTGCTAGACATCATGTGTGAGAAAATATGAAGGCATATTTTGAGATTCTGTTTGATAGTATCTTCATCCAGACAGGGCTTTTTCCATTCTTCACACCAGAACTGTTTCAGAGATGAGTTTCATACTTATCAGATTTGTTTGTTTCTTGGTCACTCTTATTCATAGGGCCCAGCCTTTCAGGATTCTAAGCAAAAGACTGTAATGTTTATTAGTGTCCTTCCCCTAGCCCCTGCCCACCCCATGAGGCTGTCAAAAGCTCTGCTTAGCTTTCTGTTAGTGCTTCTCAGCTGCCACCCTCACACACAGGCTCCCCTTTCACTTGGAGGGGAGATTCAACCTTCAAATGTGGGCCAGCTACACTTGGTTTCTCTCCTGTCTTGAATTTTAGTCCCATGAATCCTCACAGTCTTTGGGGGCTCTCAGATGCTTTCAAGTAGATCTTTTGTTACATTCTGTCCAGCTTTCCTAGTTACAGTTACTCAAGGTTTGGTCCAGAATGCTCAAACCAGTTGGAGTCAGGGCTTCCCAGGTGGCACTAGTGGTAAGGAACCTGCCTGCCAATGCAGGAGACGTAAGAAACCCAGGTTCGATCCCTGGGTCGAGAAGATCCCTGGAGGAGGGTATGGCAGCCCATTGCAGTATTGCTGCCTGGAGGATACCATGGACAGAGGAGCCTGAGGGCTACAGTCCCTGGGGTCCCAAAGAGTCGGACGTGAATGAAGCTGACTTAGTAGCATGCAGTTGGAGCCAGAGCAGCACTCTGTTTTCCCAGAGAAAACCTATTTTACTTATGAGATTTGAAGTCTGACTGGCCTGAGTTGAAATCTCAGTTGTAATTCAGTGTGACGTTGGGCAGATTACTTACTGTGTCCGTAAAATGGGGATAATGATGTCTACTGTTGATATGAGGATAAAATCAGATAAGCAGAGTTGAATATGTGTCTGGAATATAAGAGATGCTCAAGAAAAAAGAATAGCAACCATTACTTAGGAGGAAACTGATCTTATTCTTAGCATTTTATTTCAACCTATGATTATTGTTTTTTTTCCTGTGGCTTCTCTCCTGCCTTCATGCTTATATTAATTTTTTTAATCTAACAAATGGAGCCAATATTTACCTCTCAGGGTCTCTGGGGAAATTCAATGAAATCATGCACATAATGCAATTACCATACTGCCTGACGCAGGAGGTGTTCAATAAGTGACAGCTGTGTTATTGACTGACCTTAAGGTTTGTTTGTTTGTTTTTACTGATGGCTTTCATTTTGAATTACTTGTCTACAGGCTCATTATCTAATAATGAGAACGTCTTTCCAGCTCTGATCTTTTTCTAGGAAAATTACACCTGACTTTGGATCATAGACCTACCTTATCACAGGCAGGTAGAAGACATTTTAGGCAGAGGGAATGGTAACTGCAAAGACAGAGGGGAGAGCAATCCTAAAGCATGGGGGGCTGGCAAGAAATTAAACGAGGCTGAAGCATGAAGGAGAGGGGAGTCTAGGAGATCATAATGAAGATGCTGATGAGAACAACCATGAGAAAGAGCCCCGGCCCCTATATCTCTTTTTAACATTTATGTCTTTATTGTTCCTTTATTTTTGGCTGTGCTGGGTCTTCGTGGCTGCACTCGAGCTTTCTCTAGCTGTGGCGAGCGGGAGCTACTCTCTAATTGCAGTGCGTCGGCTTCTTGTTGCAGAGCATGGGCTCTACAGCTTGTGGGTTTCAGTGTTTGCAGCTGTGGCCCGTAGAGCTCTAGAGCATGGGCTCAGTGGTCGTGGTTCACAGGCTTAGTTGCCCCATGGCATGTGGAATCTTCCCGAACCAGGGATCAAATTCGTGTCCCCTGCACTGGCAGGCGAATGCTTGACCACAGGAAAACCAGGGAAGTCCTGCCTTCATTTCTTGACTACATACGCTGTGCAGTACATCAGCTTATCCAGTACTCACTATAAACCCACAAAACAGATCTCAACATTCGTTCCACTTCACTGTGAGTAAAGGTGTGGCACAGAGAGGATAAGTAGCCAGGTCACACGGCTGGAGAGCTGGGGTCCCCACCCGGACAGCCTGCCTCACGAGCTGGCACTCTGGGCATCATGCGTCCAGATTGTGCTGGGCCTTCATTGAGGGGGTTAAAAGTTGTCCCTCCTGCTCTCGTTGAGGTTACAGTCTAGAGTTCGATGTGAGAAAACACCATCCAATGTCTGCAGTCAGCGATATTGGGCAGAAACCGATAGCCAAGCTTTTGAGGAAAAAGTTGGAGCATAAATTGAATGAACAGACCAACCCAAGCGCATCGTAATACTCTCACGGTTCCAGGTTTCTCAGGTGCTCCTCAGCCTTCCTCAGAGTTCTCACCATCCCATAGAAGGCCACTGGATGACAACTCCTGTACCGGAATGATCTCAAGGCCACACGATAGTTTACCGCGAGATGACAGAACGGTTGATGTAAATATCTTTGTTCAGTACTGTACACAGTACCGAGCCCATAGGAGGCCTTGTTGAGTGGATTTGGAAAAAGAACGAGGCAGTGGAAGGGAGCTGTTGGGTGATTTCTCTAGAAGGTCACGCTCACACCTCGTCCATCCTCGGCATTGTATTTCGCCTGCAGCCTTGGTTCTGTTCAGTTGTAACAGGCATTGAGCAGAGCTCTCTGCCCTGCAGAAAAACAGATTGCCAGCCGTCTCTCTGGGCCGGCTTTGGGTAAGAGCTTCCCATAGTGAAAATGAACTCTAAATGACACCAGGGGATTAATGACCTAGAAGCAAAACGGGGTCATTTTTTGAAGGGCAGTAACTAAATTTGTCACATGTCACAATTATTTTATGGTTGAGCTTAGAGGAAAAAATGAAAAAGGGGAGGAAGGAGGTTGGCATCCAGTGGACACTGGCTTCCTTTTAATGAGAAGGTCACCATCTCTTGTCACTGTGAACCACACACAAAATTTACAGAGGACATCACTCTACAGAGATACCAGTCACGGTCTTCCCAGGCCTTCAGACCCGGGGTTTGAGCCTTCCCCACCCCCATCTCCGCTTCCATCCATAACTCAGTGCTGATGGCGTGTGCCTCGCTGAAATGTATTAGAAGCTTCCAGGCACAGAAAGTGCTCAATAAATGTTCATTACCATTGCCATCTCTTCCTTGGATAAAATGTGGGGTCAGAGGGGCTTTTATGAACATTAGAAGCAGAGACCATTTCATTGTGCTCTTGCCTCCAGCTTCCCCTGCCCTCAGGACTGATGGCTGATCCTGAAATATGCCAGGCTTCCGTCACCATGGAACCAGGGCTCCCTGTGCAATGTCTGCAAGAAAAAGGCAGAACGTCCTGTCCTGGCCTCCAGTCTGATGATCTGCCGTCCCCCGAGCTCCTGAGCCCCGCACGGATCCTGGCTTTGCACCAAGAACTTCGACGAAGCTTCAGCAGCACTTCCCAGGTCAATAAATCACCACTGGAGTTATAAATAGAACTGGGCTGTGCACTCTCTGGGGGCCATTTCCTCCACACCATAAATAATTTGAAGCAGAACTTTCAGAGAGCGTTTTAAGAAATTGGTAGCAATCAAACCCCTCATTCTGTGGCAAGTGGCTTTGCCTGTGGCTTAGGGAGCTGTGGTGATTGTCAGAGCTCAGGAGATGCACTGGACTTGCACATTTTTAGGAGCGCAGCTTTGCAAACGTCCAGGCAGCAAAGGGAATATCGACTGTTCCCAAGCCTACCAAGTGGCTGGCCCAGTGGCTCTCCACTGGGTGTGATCCCCATCCCCCACCCCCACGCCCAGGGCAGAATTTGACAATGTCAATATTTTTGTTGTCACAACTGGGAAGCTGCTGCTGGCATCTAGCAGGTAGAAGTCAGAGATGCTGCTCACCGCCCTCCAGTGCCTGGGATAGCCTCCTAAAACAAAAAGAGTCGTCCCGCCCAGGTGTCAGCAGCGCCAGGCTGGGAGTCCTGACCTGATCTAATAGCTCCTAACCTTGTCAGCTGCAGAGAACTGTTTGGTTACGTTCCTACCTGAGGCCCCTCCCCACGTTTTAAAAGATTTTTGTCTACCAAAGGAGATGCTTGATTGAAGTCATTATCTCTTTTACATTTTCGAACATTAAAACCACTTAGAACTTTCCGATAAGTCCATTCATTCAACAGACATTTGTGGAATCCAGTGTATGCCAGGCAATAAGATATGAGGGAGAAGGAGGTGAGATCACGTTGGTCCCTGCCCTGGGGGCTCACAGGGCAACAGAGAGACGCAGGTGTAAACATTTCACCATGCACTCGTGGTTAAGTGTGTCCTGGGACGTGAGACGAAGGCAAGGGCTGGTTCTGCCTGGCTTGGGGGAATGGGAAGTCATTCAGGAAGGAAGCCCAACGAGGTGCTGAATACATGGGTGAGGTGGGGAAGGGTCTTACAGTCAGAGGGAACAGCAGGGGCCAAAGTCTGAGGCATGAAACTTCCCGGTGTGCAACCAGAGCGGAAGCAGGTAGGGCAGCCCGTTGCCAAGCCAGGTGCTAAGAGTCGCTGCCTCATCCCTACCCAGCACCACTTACCTTCTCTGGGAAGGAGACCCTGTCCTGACCTGGGTGTAGGACCCAGGGGTAGAAGAAGAGGCGAGGGAGCTCGGGTCACGTTAGCCCAGACCCTGTGCCCCCGGCTCACCGATCAGAGACTTCATCTCTCTCCTTGGGAGGGGCTGGAGGGAAGGTCAGAGTTACCCTCCTAACTCTGTTCCCACCTGGAAGCAGCTGTCATGGGAGGCCAAGGAAGGACCAGGACAGGCAAACCAAGGGCTCCTGGAGTAGTAGGCAAAACCTATTGATTTTATTTTAATGTATTTTCACTTTTTATGCTGAAATGAACAATGCAAAGAGTTCCCACACAGCCTCACCCAGCTTCCTCGAAGTTAACACCCCAGGTGCCTAACCAGAGCACAAGGAATGAAATGAATAGATTGATTTTGAGGAACCCTGGGAGGCCATCAAGACATAAGGAAAGCACCTCCGAGAGCGAGCATCGGCTCACCAGGCTGCTACCGTCTTCATTAGCCCATGGGATGTGTCATGGGTCATCACGATCATCCACGGTTCCTTGGATGGGTTTACCCATGGATCCACCCATTCATTTGTTCAGTAAGCATTTGATTTAACTGCCACGTGAGCGCCGGGACCTCGGGGAGGTTCTGGGAAACAGGAAGAAAGCAGATGCCTGTCTCCAGCCTCCAGGACCTCCTAGAAGATGGCCCCATCACACACAGAGTCCCCAGACTGGCATGTCGTCCTCACCTTCATGATCTGAACCAGCCCCGCCACCCCGTGACTGCCGATTGTGTGGCATCCTGCAGAGACCTTCACTACGCTGGTTTGCACTCGCCTCTTTTGCCCTCTCCCTCCTTTTTTTCTGGAACAATGCCATTCACTCTGAGCACTGGGACTACGCTCAAGACAAGCTGGGAAACGGGTAACGTTGGGGTGAGCAGCCAGCTGAGCTGCAGGACCGAGCCCGCCGGAGGCAGTCAAGGCCATTTCTGGTTCCCAGACACTCCCGCCAGGTTCAGACATTGGTGTCCTTGAGTGCTTCCTTCCGCCACTGCTCACGTTCGGGGCCTCAGCAGAGAGGCCATGGGGGAAAATCCATTAAAGAAGTCACAGCAGTCTTGGCAGCGTAACCCGATGATTCCATAATAAATCACAGTCTGAAGACAGGAGCCACTTAGTACCCTGAGCCAGGAGTCCCACCTGGAGTGGCACTTTGGATCTCCTCGCACTGGGTCACTGCTTTGTATGGTGATTCCTCCCGGTGGCACTTTTGCGAGGGCAGACTCTGGAAACTTTCTGGCCTGAACCATAGATTCCAGCCCTTGGAAGGGACCCTATGTTCCCCTGCCGCCCCAGGTGGACCTGATGGGACCAGGGCCCAGCTTGGTCAAAACTTCCCAGGCTGGGGACAGGACCTTCCCAGGGTGACCAAGCAAGGTCAGGCAGGAACTTGACCCACCGGAGCTGGCTCAGGCCGCCCCACGCTTCAGGAGTGACCCAAGGCCTCTGGAGATGAGCCAGATGGGTCAGCCTGGCCGCCTCTGCGGAAAGCAATTCATCACATGGCTGTCAGCAAGCTGCAGCCATGGCCTTCTTGGTGAAGCCCGGCCGAGCTATGCAGAACGGGAGCCCTGCACACAGCAAGGTAAATGCACATCCCACCCCGACTCCTGTGAACAGGCCCCACCTGGGCTTTTAGGCAAATCCGATGAGAGAGTTGGCTTGGCTGGTGGCCAGGCAGTACTAGCGTTCAGTGCAGTCTCTCCCTGCACCTGATTCACTGCTGTTCACTGCCGTGCCCTTCTGGGAGGCATTTTGTTCCTGTGTCAAAGCGATCTATTGAGCAAATATTTCCCTGAGCATCTGCCTGTCAGGGCAGATGAGAAGCTGGGGGCCGGGTCTCAGGAGTCTCACTCTAGGTCCCCATCCTCCAGGCTGCTGGGGGGATGGTTGCACAGATGGAGCAGATGGAGCGGCATAAGCAGGGTGTGGCAGGGAGCATGCAGGGGCCAAGGGCGCAAAGCTGTGGCTGACCAGCGAGGGAGGGGTCAGGGAGGGCTTCCTGGAGGAAGTGATGACTGAGGTGGGCCCTGGAGGTGAGTAGAGCTTGGCCAGGGAGGGAGGCCTTGCGGGTAGGGGCAATCACAAGGGCAAAGGCTAGGGGTAGTGTCGGGGGTAGGAGATGGGAGGTGGATGGGTAAAACATCTTTCTACAGTCCCCCAGTGAAAAGTGATGCTTTTTTTTGCAATACTATTATGAGTTTCCTGTGTGATTTTACAAGGGTTGTTAGTGTGCATGCATGCTAAGTCACTTCAGTCATGTCCGACTCTTTGCGACTGTATGGACTATAGCCCACCATGTTCCTCTGTCCATGGGATTTCCCTAGCAAGAATGCTGAAGTGGGTTGCCGTTTCCTCCTCCAAGGGACCTTCCTGACCCAGGGATCAAACCCATGTCTCTTGCATCTCCTGATTGTTGGTCTAGGGAAGACATTTTCATGTTTCAAAATTCAGAAGGCGCCGAAGTCTGCATGATGCAAGTTTCCTTCCCACCCCTGTTCCGGGCTCCCCTCCCAAGAGGCAAACGCGACCCAGCTTCTTAAGACTCCTTCCAGAGACGCTCTGTATATCCTGCACGGTCACTTCCCACGTGTGCTCACCCCTCTTCCACCCCGAGGAGCATTATTACACACTCTGGCCTGTGCTTTGCTTATTTCAGTTCCTACAGCTTGGTGATAATTCCACATGAGAACATAAATTTCTCATTCATTTTCTAAACAGTTGCACTGTTGGGAATTCTCTGGTGGTCCACTGGTTAGGGTGCTTCCCAGGTGACGCTCATGGTAAAGAACCCGCCTGCCAATGCAGGAGACATAAGTGTAGGTTCGATCCCTGGGCCGGGAAGATCCCCTGGAGGAGGGCATGGCTACCCACTCCAGTGTTCTTGCCTGGAGAATCCCATGGACAGAGGAGCCTGGTGGGCTACAGTCCATGGGGTCACAAAGAGTCAGATATGACTGAAGCAACCTAGCACGCATGCACCGTGCCCGTGTGATTGGACTTGGTGCCTTCACTGCCGCCAGGGCCCGGGTTCAATCCCTGGTCAGGAAACTAAGATCCTGCAAGCTGAGTAGTATACCAAAAAAAAACACAAAAACCATATTTTAAAGAACAGTTGCACTGTTTTCCATTGTGTGGACAGCCCCGCTTCAATGGACATGTGCATTGTTTCTGATCTTTTGCTGTTAAATCCAGGACTGTCACGACGATGCTTGCCCATCCATCTCTTTACTCATGTGTGAATTCATCTGAGGGCAGATTCCTGGAATCTGGAATTTCTGGGTCAGAGCAGAAAAGCTTTTGTCACTCTGAGAGCCCTGCCCACCCCCACTCCCCAGCCCACTCTGAAGCTGCGTGGCTTTCACCCACCCTTGCGACGCTTGGCGGTCCCTGCTGTCATGCACGCAAGGATGTGCTCTTTCAATTTAGCCTTTCCTTTCTGAGCCCCTGCCATGGATGGGCCAGCGTGGCTTCAGGTGGTGAACTAGACAGACAGGGCCCTGTCCTCAGGAGGAGGGGGGACGTTGGACTGGGGAGACAGCTCAGTGGACAGCACCTGCTTCCTGACCTCAGGGAGGGACCATCGGGTTTCCAATCTGCAGGCGCATCCCTCCTTTTTTCGCTCTGATGCTGGGAGGCAGGTGGCCCAGGACCTGAGCACACCCGCCCTGTTTGGCTCCTCCCCTCACCTTACCTCTCTGTGCCTCAGTTTTTTCATCTGTACAATGGGGACACAACCTAGGGTGGGTGTGAGTGAGTGAGGAAAAGCACTAAAAAGAGGGGACATGGTGAGAACGCCAGGAATGCTGCTGTTGTTTCCTCTCCGTGAGGGTGATGTGAAGAACCAGAATTAGGAGGAATCAGGGAAGTCGAGGGTGACGAGGAGAGGATGCCGATGCTGGTGGCACAGGTGGAGACAGGGCTTAGGACTGCAAAAGCTCTCAGAGGAACATCTGTAAGGAGATTGGGAGACAGTGACGGTGCTGCTGAGGGTCTGTGTGTGGTGATACAGCCAAGCTTGTCCAGGGCTGTAAGGAGCCTGCCAGGAGCTTTTCAACAATGACGGTCACAGGAGCTCAATTCCTGTGCGGGAACTGCTGCTGTTTCCTCTAGGATCTTTGGTCCTTCTCCTTGGTCTGCCTGTTCCTGGAAAGCTTCCCCACGGCTTTGAGGGCATCTTTGTCCAGGTCTTCAGGAGGCAGTCTGGGCTGGTATCGCTCACTTCCTAAAAGCCCCTGTTCATCAACCATAAGGAAGCTCATTTATGCTGCTTGGGCCAGTCCTTCTTGCTTCATTTGACTCTCGTTAAAAATGAACAGATCTAACGTGGGCCATTCAGTATGAGCTGTGCAGCTCTGCCATCATCAGCTGTGTGACCTTGAGCAAGATGCTTGCCCACTCTGTGCCTCAATTTCCTTCTTCTGATGACAGTAACAAATTCACCTCCCAAAGTGTATTCCAGAAGGATTAAGCAGAGGCTAGATGCCTGCATCGTAACTGCTTGTGGTGTTGATGTTATTTTTAAGTTTAACTTGCTGGTATGCCTTCAAGTAGAAAGCCAACATTCCCCGCCATCCAGAGAAAATGTTTTCAAAAATACAGAAATTACTGGTAAGCATGGAAAATAATTTCCTGAGCTGCTTCTCCCCCTCCAACTCCTGGTGAGTCCGAATCTGCAGGACCAGCCCAGCCTCAGATGCTGACGTTCAGCCCTTCAGGGATCTAACCAACAATTCCTCTAGCTTTATCTACCCTCTGCTCCATCCACAGGGTGACCAACACGCCCATAGCACTTGCCCTCCTGTCCGCTCTGCCTAACCTATCCTCCTTGAGGGCAGTTCCAGAGTGCAACAGAGCAGGCTCTGGCCTCAAAAGTCCACCTGCCATTTCCTTTCTGTGTGACCTTGGGCCCCTCGGGACCTCAGTATTCTCATCTATAAAATGGGGACATTTAAAGGACCTCGTATCTTAGGGAGACAGTTTAGTGCACAGAACTCAGCTCATTGCGCAAGATATTATTACTGTCGTTGCTGCTTTTAAGTTCTCTACCTGCTAAAGTCAAGGCTCAGTGTGTCTTCCCATTCCTGGAATTGCATAAAACACAGTGCCCCCCCACTGACCAGATAATAGCCATCGCCACCCCAGACACTGGGCACTCATGGCTTTTATGCAGTGTATCTCTGAAATTCCTCACTGATCAGCTTGTGAAGGATGGTGGTTTATCCCCATTTTGCAGCTGAGAAAACTGAGGTTCACAGATAACCCAGACAGGTAGAGCCCTGGATCTGAGCCCCAGTCTGCCTGGCTCTGACTCTGAAATTAGTTTTTCCTCCATTGGACCTTGAATCCCAGAGCGTGACACACAGGTCCTCACACATGTACCTGTGTGATCCACCTCGCCCCATGTATGTCTCTGTCTCTGTCCAAGGAGTTAAAGAGACTTAAGTAACAGACATGGATACCAGGAAGCCTGCACACAGCAGTGAAGACCCAGTAGAGCCAAAAATAAAGGTAAATAAATAAATTTTTAAAAAATAATCTGTATTACAGAGTGAAAACTTAAGGCCAAATAATAATTGATGGTAGGAGAGAATAACTATATGCCCCACACTGAGGTTGTGGGCAGCTATGACAATTGAATGGGAAAAATATGATTTCTGAGCTTCCTGGTGGTCAAGGCAAACGGGGGGAATAACATGGGTTTGATTGCACTGAATCTCCAGTGAAAGGAAGCAGACTAGAGAATTTTCCTTCAAGCTCTGACCTCCTACGGGACTCGTCCTGAGGGTCTCTGTACAGTGGAAGGGGGGTAAACAGTGGCTCGTGTCCCTAGGAGGACACCCGCTCAACCATGTGGGCTATGGAGGGAGGGCCATCTCATAAAAGCTGCTTCCTGGATTTCCCTAGTGGCGCGGTGGACAAGAATCCACTTGCCAATGCAGGGGACACAGGTTCCATCCCTGGTCTGGGATGATCCTACATGCCGCGGGCAACCACGGGGGTGGCGCGCCCATGCGCCACAACTACTGAGCCCACACTCTAGGTCTCGAGAACCATGACGAATGAGCCCGAGTGCCACAACGAGAAAAACCACCCCAGTAAGAAGACTGGGCATTGCAACAAAGAGTAGCCTCCCCGCGTGCTGCAACAAAGACCCAGAGCAACCTGAATTTAAAAAAATAAAATCTAATAGAAAATAAAGTTTAAAAAAAGAAGCTGCTTCGTGCCCCCATCTGTGCCATGGGCCACACCCACCTTCACGGGGTTCTCACAGCTCCTTGGGCTCACGGCATCATCACTCGCCCTTTAAGGTGAGACCACATAGACACCTCTGGTGTTAAGTTTTCTTGGCCTGTAGGGGACAAAGCTCTCAGAAGGGGTGCCAGCCTGCCATGCTCCTAAGCCCTGCCTCTCTGCCACGCTGCCTGGCTCAGGGATGCCCGGCGCTTGGATTACTGCCCAGAGCTAATCCCCTCCGTTACTCCTCCCAACCCCCTCCCTCTCTCTACTCCCCACTCTCCCTTCCCCCACCCACCTGCAGTCCTCCCCCACAGGCAGGCACATCAATTCTCCCCTTGGCTATAAATCTCCGCCAAAAGCTCCCGAGGGCCCCCAAGCCCTCCAAGGCTCCGCTCCAAAGCGTGCAGCTCTGACTGCTGGCAGCTGAGAGTAATTGAGCGACGGGAAGCAGGTGTGAGGCTGGAGGTGGGGAGAGTTGGGGGCAGGGCTGACTGCTTCCAGCTGCTGCTGTGGTTTCTGCTACCCTCATCCTGGGGACTAGGACCCCTGGTGTTTGCCTCACACTGGACAAGACCCCAGAGTCAATATCCTCCACCACACACACACACACACACACACACACACACACAGGGAAGACTACAGACAGAAGGTGATGGGTTAAATCTCAATGGCCTCAATATACAACTCCCTATCATTCAGTTCAGTCGCTCAGTCGTGTCCGACTCTTTGTGACCCCATGAACCACAGCATGCCAGGCCTCCCTGTCCATCACCAACTCCTGGAGTCCACCCAAACCCATGTCCATTGAGTCAGTGATGCCATCCAACCATCTCATCCTCTGTCGTCCCCTTCTCCTCCTGCCTTCAATCTTCCCCAGCATCAGGGTCTTTTCAAATGAGTCAGCCCTTCGCACAGGTGACCAAAGTGTTGGAGTTTCGGCTTCAGCATCAGTCCTTCCAATGAACATCCAGAACTGATCTCCTTTAGGATGGACTGGTTGAATCTCCTTGCAGTCCAAGGGACTCTCAGGAGTCTTCTCTAACACAGTTCAAAAGCATCCCTATCGTTACTGATGGTTTATTCATCAGACACATGTCAACACTGAGGTCGAACTGTGTCCAGGTGCTGCCCCGGGTGTGATCAGCAGAGCAGGATCCAGGCCCACCAGCTGGGAGTGTGGGGTCCATGGTCAGGCAGCAGAGCCAAACAGCCAACTGTCCGTCTCTTCCAGGGCTGCTGGTCTGGTTGTTCACGTTGTGTACTGAACCAAGTATATAGTCCAGGGGCCAAAGGGGGTCAAATCCCCTTGCTGTCTCTTCTTGCCAGGAGACCATGCCTGTCTAGAAGAAGTAGTGCCATTTATGAGTTCACAGAGAGGGCTGTGGGCTGGAGCCACGTGGAATGGGCATTTTTTTGTGATTCTGCACAAATGCTCCAGACCAGTCTCAGCACCTGATTTTTGCCGACTCAGACCCAGAGGTGCCACGTCAGCAGGCTGAGGTCAGCAGGTCTTGGAGGAGTCAGGGAGGCCCCAAGGCCTTCCCTGTGCAGCTCTCCAGCTTGCCAAGTGCTGCAGGGCTGTTCCTGGCCCCGTGCATCTTTGAGCCTGACTCAAGAGCCCAAGCTGTCCTGAGCCTGGCCTGGGAGCAGCCCTCAACAGGATGGTGGTTTCTGTTCACTGCATCATTAGGAATGACCATGAATTTCTTCCTTTTTTACCCCGAAAGAGTCTGAGCCCTGAATTCTGGGTCCTACCTAGGACCATCTAACTTCTATACCCCAGTCCCGACCCTGAGGGGAGGGAAGGAGCACTAGGTAAGGAAGTTACAGGGCTGCTGCTTAATAGCTGTGTGTCCCTAGGGGAGTCACTTAACCTGTCTGTGTTGATCAGCTGTTGCTTCAACATCGCCAGATAACAAACCAGCCCAAACTCAGCCACCACCATGTCCATGCCCACACTCTAAGGTCTATGGTGGGCTGTGGTTCGGCTGACCAGGCTGGGCTCAGCAGGGCAGCTCTGCTGTAGGCTGAGGCTGGATTCAGGCCTGTGGCACCCATCACCACATTCCCCTTTGAATTCCGGGAATTCATGGTCTTCTGGTGGCACACAGGGGGGTGGATGGGGCATCAGTGCCTCTTAACACTGGAATATGCCCAGAACCATATTCCAATGGCCACAGCGAGTCATGTGAACAGGTAGAACATCAGTGAGAGGGGAAATGGACTCCTCTGCCCACTCCCCAGTGTTTCAAGGTCATGGGCAAGAGGAGGAAGAACCGATCAGAAACACCCCAACTACTACACCCTCACAGCCGGACTTGGGCGTGTCTCACGTGTGACGGCGATCAAGACGGAAAGCGACCAGACGTGCAAAGAGGAGGAGGCACGTGGCAGCTTTCTGCTCCCGCTGCCACCCTCCTTTGCCTCTCCTCGAGTATCTTTCATGTGGATATAAAATATGTCCAAGTGAAACCAAACCTCGTGTACCCTCAGTGGAGTAAGGGCTAAGGACCTCGTAGTACATGGAACAGTCATCCTCAAGTGTCAGAGCACCCATCTCTGCTCGCTTTCTGTCTTTCTCTCTTTATCCCCCCTGGTTTTTGGCTCTGCCATGTGGCATGCAGGATCTTAGTTCCCCAGTCAGGGATCGAACCCATGCCCCCTGCAGTGGAAGCACAGAGTCTTAACCACTGGACCACCAGGGAAGTCCCTGTTTTGTTTTGTTTGTTTGGGTTGGGCTACACCACATGTGAGATCTCAGTTACCCACCTGGGATCGAACCCGTCCCCCCTACAGTGCAAGTGCAGTGGTTAAGCCACTGGACCTCCTGGGAAGTCCCTTTCTGTCTCTTCTCACTGTCTCCTTCCTCCCTGGTCTGCCTCCTAGAAACACCTGGCTTTCCTCTTCCAAACACATCTAAACTGAGACATGCAGAGAATGATCAAAGCAAGTCCATCCCCCAAAGGAGCCAGGTGGTATTTTATTTTTCGGCCCCTGATCTTTTAGGAAGTTGAAGTATTTCCTCCAAAGTTCCCTTAAGGAAGAGGAGGTGGAGTGAGAAGGGATGTTTCCTGAAGTCCCAGGCCTGGAGCCTCCCTCCCACCGGCAGCCAGGTTTGGGGTGGTTGTCGCCTGGCTGAGCAATCCCAGGGCAGGGGCCCCAGGGCCCAGCTGCTTCCTGTACAGACTTCAATCCTCCTATATTTAGTCCTGCTCTGCCTTCCTCCCTCAGAGGTGCCCTGGGCCCGTCACCAGCCTTCTCAGGATTCGGAGGTGTGATTGTGCTGGCTTCTTACAGGAATTCAGTAGAGCAAAAATGCTGCAAAGTGAGCTTCACTTCTGTGCTCTCTCTTCTCTTCCTCCTCCTCCTTCTCCTGCTGTGTGTGTGTGTACGTATCCTCAGATCAGCAAACCCTGTCAGCTCTACCTTCAGAATTTATCCAGGATCTGACCACCTCCTATTGCCCCCAACACTGTTTTGTTTTGGTTTTTCTGCAGCCGCATCCCCAGTGCCTAGAACTGTGCCGGGTGTCTACTAGGGGTTCAATTAATGTTTACTGAATGAATGAATTAGTTGCTCGATTTTTTTCAGTGGTGCTCCCAGCACCTGTTTTACCATATCTGGTTGTTTCTAGGGCACAGGCTGCCCAGGTGGTGCAATGGTAAAGAATCCACCTGCCAATGCAGGAGACCCAAGAGATGAGGGTTCAGTGCCTGAGTTGGGAAGGTCCCTTGAAGTAGAAAATGGCAGCTTGCTTCAGTATTTTTGCCTGGAGAATTACATGGACAGAGGAGCCTGGCGGGCTACAGTCCATGGGGTTGCAAAGAGTCGGACATGACTATGCACACACAAGATCCAAACCTTGCTGGATGAGAAATATTACCGTCCTTTTCATGTTTGCCTTGGGGTGGGGGGGTTGGGAAGGAAGTGATTCAGCAGAAGAGGGGGCTGGATTCGAACCCAGGTCCCCTCCCAACCCCTACTTCTCCTGCACTGGGACTTTTGCCTTTAGCTGCTGAAGAAGTAAAGAGCCCAGGCATTTCTAGGGGTCTGGGATGGAAGAAAGGTGGGTCAGAGGGTAAAGATGTCACAGGCAGGGATGGAGAAAGAGGCAGAGGTGTGAGGGTTGGGGGCAGGGAAACGTCATACTCATTCTTCATCTCTGGAAGTTTTCCTTTGGAAGGATTGCTATTTACTACACACCATCTGTCTTACTCATTTAATACAGATGCCTTATCTGTGCCATTATTATTAGGGCCATAAATTTCACCTTATACATAGGGTGACATCTTTTCTCAGCTTAATATTTGTATTTCTTGTATCATGGAGATTTTCTTCAAGTATTGGTTTGCAGGATGGTGGACAAAGACTTGGAATGAGACAGACTGTAAAACTAGTACTGAATCTAACTGGCTATGGAACCTAAGGGGATATATTCTCTCTGAGCCTCAGTTCCTCATTCCACAGTTTCCTTTATTTTGTAACCATAACCTTCCTCCCTCCTTCAGAATGATCATTCCAATACATTCAGTACAGATGGCTTTACTGTACTGTCAGGAGGAAAGTCATCTTGTTTAACTATTAGTACTTCATACTATGTAGTGAATGACTGACAGTTTCTAGGAACATTTGTATTTTGTGAAGAAGGTGCTCACTAGCACAGGGGAAATTTTATCTGGCAGATTTGGGAGCAGAGGGGTAAAATGCACTGATGCCTTTGAGGGCCCTTGCTTTATAAATAAAGGCATCAAGACTCAGAGAAGGGGAGCGTGGCTCCCTTTGCCACACAGGAAGTCAGGGATAGAGCTGGGCCTGGGACCTGGGATTCCTGATTCCCACATTGCATGGTACTCTTTCTGTGCATTGAAATGCAGAGGAGAGTTTGTCACGGGGTACAGGTTTGGGTCATATAAACAGTACATGTGCGGTGAATACAACATGAGAAGAACATATAATTCTTCCTCCAACAGTGACCCCTTAGCAAGTTCAGTCTTATTTCTTTTTGTGAGCCATGACAATTTGAGTCTTATTCAACCCAAACCATGAGTCACTCCTCTTGGGAATAATGAGAAAATGAGTGAGCTGGGGTTTCCAAGAAGAGGAAGCCTGAAGGACTAGCAGCAGGAATAAGGGGATGGGATAAATTATATCCTTCATTACATGGAAGCTTCTGGAGGCAGGGAACAGACCTCTTTCCTGGCCCTGAGGAGAAGGAGAGGCTGGAAAAGTGTAAGAAAGTCAGATGGCTTGATCTGACAGGAAGTTATCAGGGGCAGAATCTGGGCTGTAAGCCCTGAGTACTGGGAAGGTGGGAAGGAAAACTAATCAGCATAGCTGATATAAAAGCAACTCAGACTTTTTCCAGTTCAAGCTTCCAAGTCCGCCTATGACCTTGAGACCAGGATGGGTCCTAACATGCAAAGGAGAGTGTTTCAATTAAAACTGATTTTGGATGCATATAATGAATTCCAAAATAATGATGGCTTAAATGAAGTAGAAGCTTCTTTATCTCAGAGGGGCCCACGGGCATCACTCAGTTCAGTTCAGTTCATTTCAGTTCAGTTCAGTTGCTCAGCTGTGTCCTACTCTTTGCGGCCCCATGGCCTGCAGCATGCTAGGCCTCCCTATCCATCACCAACTCCTGGAGTTTACTAAAACTCATGTCCATCGAGTCAGTGATGCCATCCAACCATCCCATCCTCTGTCATCCCCTTCTCCTCCCGCCTTCAATCTTTCCCAGCATCAGGGTTTTTTCAAATGAGTCAGTTCTTCCTATCAGGTGGCCACAGTATTGGAGTTTCAGCTTCAGCATCAGTCCTTCCAATGACTTTTCAGGACTGATTTCCTTTCAGATGGACTGGTTGTAGCTCCTTGCAGTCCAAGAGACTCTCAAGAGTCTTCTCCAACACCACAGTTCAAAAGCATCAATCCTTCAGCACTCAGCTTTCTTTACAGTCCAACTCTCACATTCATACATGACTACAGGAAAAACCATAGCTTTGACTAGACGGACCTTTGTTGACAAAGTAATGTCTCTGCTTATCAATATGCTATCTAGGTTGATCATACTTTTCTTCCAAGGAGCAAGTGTCTTTTAATTTTGTGGCTGCAATCACCATCTGCAGTGATTTTGGAGCTCAAAAAAATAAAGTCTTAAAATGTTTCCATTGTCTCCCCATCTATTTGCCATGAAATGATGAGACCAGATGCCATGATCTTAGTTTTCTGAATGTTGAGTTTTAAGCCAACTTTTTCACTCTCCTCTTTCATGTTCATCAAGAGGCTCTTTAGCGCTTTTTCACTTTCTGCCATAAGGGTGGTGTCATCTGCATATCTGAGGTTATTGATATTTCTCCCGGCAATCTTGATTCCAGCTTGTGCTTCTTCCAGCCCAGCATTCATGATGTACTCTGCATGTAAGTTAAATAAGCAAGGTGACAATATACAGCCTTGATGTACTCCTTTTCCTATTTGGAACCAGCCTGTTGTTCCATGTCCAGTTCTAACTGTTGCTTCTTGACCTGCATACAGGTTTCTCAAGAGGCAGGTCAGGTGGTCTGATACTCCCATCTCTTTCAGAATTTTCCAGTTTGTTGTGATCCACACAGTCAAAGGCTTTGGCATAGTCAATAAAGCAGAAATAGATGTTTTTCTGGAAATCTCTTGCTTTTTTGATGATCCAACAGATGTTGGCAATTTGATCTCTGGTTCCTCTGCCTTTTCTAAATCCAGCTTGAACATCTGGAAGTTCATGGTTCATGTACTGTTGAAGCCTGGCTTGGAGAATTTTGAGCATTACTTTACTAGCGTATGAGATGAGTGCAATTGTGCAGTAGTTTGAACATTCTTTGGCATTGCCTTTCTTTGGTATTGGAATGAAAACTGGCCTTTTCCAGCCCTGTGGCCACTACTGAGTTTTCCAAATTTGCTGGCATATTGAGTGCAGCACTTTCACAGCATCATCTTTTAGGATTTGAAATAGCTCAACTGGAATTCCAACAGCTCCACTAGCTTTGCTTGTAGTGATGCTTCTGAAGTCCCACTTGACTTCACATTCCAGGATGTCTGGCTCTAGGTGAGTGATCACACCATCGTGATTATCTGGGTCGTGAAGATCTTTTTTGTATAGTTCTTCTGTGTATTCTTGCCACCTCTTCTTAATATCTTCTGCTTCTGTTAGGTCAACACCATTTCTGTCCTTTATTGTGCCCATCTTTGCATGATATGTTCCCTTGGTATCTCTTAATTTTCTTGAACAGATCTCTAGTCTTTCCCATTCTATTGCTTTCCTCTATTTCTTTGCATTGATCACTGAGGAAGGCTTTCTTATCTCTCCTTGCTATTCTTTGGAACTCTGCATTCAGATGGGTATATCTTTCCTTTTCTCCTTTGCCCTTAGCTTGTCTTCTTTTCTCAGTTATCTGTAAAGCCTCCTCAGACAACCATTTTACCTTTTTGTATTTCTTTTTCTTGGGGATGGTCTTGGTCACTGCCTCCTGTACAATGTCACGAACCTCTGTCCATAGTTCTTCAGGCATTCTGTCAATCAGATCTAATCCCTTGAATCTATTTATCAGTTCCACTGTATAATCATAAGGGATTTGATTTAGGTCATACCTGAATGGTCTACATGCTCCTTCTTTATTTTCTAACATTTCAGATCAAAACTTCCATTCTCAAAGTCCCCTCATGATCTGAGATGGTTGCTGTAGTGTCAGCCATTAAGTCCAAGTTCCAGGAAGCAGAAGATAGGTTATCATTGGGCTTTCCTGGTGACTCAGTGCTAAAGAATCCGCCTGCCAATGCAGCAGACATGGGTTCCATCCCTGACCTGGGAAGATCCCACATACTTCAGAGCAACTAAGCCTGTGCACGACAACTACTGAGCCATGACTACTGAGTCCATGCGCCTAGAGCCTGTGCTCAGCAATAAGAGAAGCCACCACAATGAGAAGCCCATGTGCTGCAACTACAAAGACCCAGCATAGCCAAAAACAAAAAAGAAAGTATGTTATTTTTGGTCGTGGAGTAGTAGGAGAAGTAACTCCCTAAGGAGCCCTTTAGGCGTCTTCTGCTGATACTGTCTGAAGGTCAGAACATAGTCACATGACCATAATTGGCTGGAAAGGAAACTGGGAGTACAGTCTGTTACTTGGATACCTGGAAACCCCAAACAAAACTAGTGTCCCATTATAAAAAACAAGTGGCAAATGATCAGGGGATTGGCCTCTATGGTCTCAGCCTCAGGTAGCATGAGCTCTTCCTAGGTGTCGAGCATTTGGATACAAAGTCATATACACATGGTGTGGCCTCACCATTCACGCTGTCAGCAACAAAACAGAGCAAATTCACTGGCGTCTTAATGGAAATGTAAGGAAGAAAGAACCTAAAGAATTTCTGTGGAACAAGGGGACAAAATGCTCTATCCACCCCCTTGATGTCTGACCCATGTTTTCTGTATATCATATATTTCCTCACCATCCTCTTTATTCTCAGAGAACTCTGTACTGGCTCTTCATTGGTTCACCCACAGCCTTTTAGCTCTATGAGGCCTCGAAATCTTCCACCACCGGTCGTCTCTGCTGGACCACTTTTAGGAGCCTGACCTTTTGAGGAGAAGAGGGACCCCTGGGTCTGCTCTGATCCAAGACAAAGACTGCTCTCTTTTAAAACCTAAGGCTTTGGCCAGGTTGTTCCGTAGGATTAGCCCATCTCTTACTAAGTCAAGCCCTACCTTTTTTCTGAGCCGCTTGAATCGTCAGCCTCCTCTAGCATCACATTTCTCACTGGGACATTTGAGTTGCCCTCGCACACTGTTGTATTGTAAGGTCAAGAGTTTTGTCTATATTGAAATCCCAAAGACCCAGAACGCTTGAGGCACTCTGGTTCTAGTCAAAAGACAGCCTGTTTCCTCAAAAAGTTAAAAATAGAACCATCACAGGATCCTGCAATCCTGCTCCTAGGTATACAGCCAAAAGAACTGAATCACGGTCTCAAAGAGAAACCTGCACTCCCGTGTCCATGTACCATCATTCGCAGTAGCTGAGACGGGGAAGCAGCCCAGGTGTCCATCAGCGGGTGAGTGGGTAAGAAAATGCAGTCTGTTCATGCAACAGAATATGATTTAGCCTCAAGAGGAGGGACATTCTGGCACATTCTACAATGTGCATGAATCTTGAGGACATTATGCTCAGTGAAATAAACCAGTCACAAAAGCACAAATGCCAAAAAAAAAAAAAATAAGCACAGATACTGTGTATTTTATACCACTTATACATTGCTGTTGTTGTTTATAGTCGCTAAGTCATGTTCGACTCTTTGTAACCCCATGGACTGTACCCTCCAGGCTCCTCTGGCCATGACATTCTCCAGGCAAGAATACTGAAGTGGGTTGCCATTGCTTTCTCAAGGGCATATTCCTGACCCATGGATCAAACCTGAATCTCCTGCATTGGCAGGCGGATTTTTTTTACCACTGAGCCACATGGGAAGCTCACCACTTATATGGGATTATCTAATGGAGACAAATTCATGGAGACAGGAAGTAGAATGGTCATTGCCAGGGTTGGGGCAGGGGCATGATTGTTCATTGGGTGTAGAGTTTCAGTTTTGCAAGTTGAAAAAGTTCTAGAGAGTTATTGCACAGCAGTATGCATATCTATAAATGGTTGAGATGGTCAGTTTTATTACTGTGTTTTTTTATCACACACACACACAAAGAGTTGTAGGTTCAGGAAGATAAAGTGAAAAAAAAGCATGATTGCTTTTAAAAAATTTTTTTTTGAAGTACAGTTGACTTACAATATTGTGTTAATTTCTGCTATACAACAACGTGGTTCAGTTATACATATATGTGGTCTTTTTCACATTCTTTTCTCTTATGGTTTATGGCAGGATATCGAGTACAGTTTCCTGTGCTAAACAGTAGGACCTTGTTGCTTAGCCATCCTATATATAATAGTTTACATCTGCTAATCCCAAACTCTAATCCTTCCCTCCCCCTTGGCAACCGTAAGTCTGTTCTCTGTATCTGTAAGTCTGCTTCTGTTTCATAGACATGTTCATTTATGTCATGTTTTATATTCCACATATAAGTGATATCACATGATATCTGTCTTTTTCTGACTTAACTCATTCACTATGATAATCTCTAGTTGCATCCATTTGCTGCAAATGGGTTGTTTCATTATTTATGGCTGAGTAATATTTCATTGAGGGGCTTCCCTAGTGGCTCAGAGGATAAAATATTTCATTGAGGAGGGCATGGCAATCCACTCCAGTATTCTTGCCTGGAGAATCCCATGGACAGAGGAGCCTAGCTGGCTACAGTCCATAAGATGCAAAGAGTTAGACACGACTGAAGTGACCTAGCGATATTCCATTGCACGTCTTCTTCATCCATTCATCTGCTGATGAACATTCAGCCTGCTTCCATGTCTTGGCTGTCTTTAATTGTGCTGCACTGAACTTTGAGGTGTGTATATGCTTTTGAATTATATTTTTCTCTAGATATGTGCCCAGGAGTAGGATTGCTGGATCACATATGGCAACTCTATTTCAGTTTTTTGAGGAACCTCCACACTGTTTTTCATAGTGGTTGTATCAATTTACATTCTCCATACCCTCTCCAGCATTTATCTGTAGACCTTTTAATGATGGCCATTCTGCATGGTGTGAAGTGATACCTCATTGTAGTTTTGATTTGCATTTCTCTGATAATTAAGCATGCATTGCTTTCAAGATGGAGAGAAAAGAAAAAAAGAGTTAGTGCTCAGTCAGCATCTATCCTTTCCTGGGCTTTGGGCTGAGCACTTCATTGCACTCCTGGTCCTGTCAACTTGAAGCAGCAGTCACTGCTTCCGTAATTTTAGAGATAGTTCATGTATTCTCTCATTCCAGCAATTCTTATCCCTCATCTCTTATGTGCCAGGCATGCTCCTTGGTGTGGGACATGCAGCTATGAATGAGTCAGAGGGGGAGAGAAAGGCTATACCCACACTCATACGTGGTGTGAGTTCAAGTCATGATTGATGAAGAGGATGAAGAGGGAGAAAAAGGGATAAAAATGAGGAAGGTGCTCCTATACCTACAGCGGTGTCATCCCAAGATGCTCAGAACAGTTGACGTTTGGAGCGGAAGATTCCTTGAAGAAGGAATGCAGGAGAGAGGTGAAGTAGCATGTCCTAGAGAACCCAGCTAATAAAAGACAGGTCTGAGATTTAACTTCATTTTGAAAAACATTTTACTATGAAAGAATTCAAACATTTACAAAACAAACAATAGAAGGAACCCCCATGTAGATGTCACTCAGTTTCAAAAATTAGCAATTCAAGACCAATCTTGTTTTCATCTGTATACCCCGCCCCCTGGCTTCCCCCTACACATATTATTTTGAAGTAAAACTAGACAACTTTTCACTTAATTCAAAGATATTTTTGTAACCATCACCACACTATCACCACACCTCAAACAATTCCTTTTTAATAAAATATCCAATCAGTGTACAAGTTTCTAATTATCTTATACATTTATATTAAATTTTTTTTTGCAGTTTTTTGAGTCAAGATCTAAATAAAGTCATCACACTGTGATTGACTGGTGCCTTTTTTGGTAATAAAATATACATAATACAAATTTTACTGTTTTAACCAACATGTACGTTCATATTGTTATGCAGTCATCACCACTATCCATCTCTCCAGATCATCTTCATCTTCCAAACAGAAGCTCCGTCCCTGTTCAACAACTCACCCCAGCCCCTGGAGACCACCACTCTACTTTCTGTCTGTGAGTCTGACTACGCTAAGTGCCTTGTTTAAGCGGAATTGTACAGTGTTTGTGCCCTTCTGATGACTGGCTTATCTCACTCAGGGTACTGTCCTCAAGGTTCACGGCTGGAGGTAACACAGTACAGCTACTGAATTCATCTCACAAGCCGGGTCCAGGCAGGAAAGAGGAGACACTCCCAAAAGGGGTGACTGAAGAGGGTGTACTCGGTGTCAGGACAGTGGGGGTGAGGGGACAGAGGACGGCAAGAAGGGAAGTAGGGCCTGAAGAGGCCTCTGCTGCTCCCGAGGCTGCAGGGAGCCAGGCTGTGGTGGAGACCCTCAGCCACTGTGGACATGCTCCCAAGGGGGTGCAGAATAAATTCTGAAACCTTCTCTCCTGCCTCCCTCCTGACCCCTTCTCCTGCCTCTCATTGGCTGAACCAAACTGGAATCCAGAAATCAAGCTAGAGGTCATGTTTAGGGGTCAGCCTTCTGGGTTCCAGAAAATGGATAACGCTGGTGGCTGGGAGGACAGCAGAGGCTCGGCTGGCCCCATCGGTCAGTGCCCAGCACAGAGCAGATGGCTGTCACTGTTTAGTGTCCAGGTCGTGTCTGACTCTTGGCGACCCCGTGGACTGTAGCCCGCCATGCTCCTCTGTCCATGGGATTTCCCAGGCATGAATACTGGAGTTGTTGCCTTTTTCTTCTCCGGGGATCTGCCCGATCTAGAGATCAAACCCACATATCCTGCACTGGCAGGCGGATTCTTAACCACTAGTGCCACCAGGGAAGTGGAGACAAATTAGAGTCTGTCCCTCGATCAATGAACAGGAGATGCTGAGATGGAGAGAAAGAGACTTCATGAGGGTCAGGCAAACCATGAGCTGTGTCTCCTTGAGTGGGAACTCTAAAGCACTCCCAGATCTTGTTTGCGGGGGGCCCCTCAGTGAATCACTGATGAAAGGATGCTCGGAACTCACGTCCATGGATACAATGTAGGGCTTTCCCTCCCCTGGAACTCCAGTGGGCTCTTCAGTGTGGGGGAAGATGACCTGGAGGAAAATGAAGTGAACCCCGAGGTCTGGCCTTAGCAAGACCTGCAACCAGCAGCTGCTCAGCCCCTGGGGAATCTGTGTGCCAAGCTGAATCAGGAACAGCTCCTGAAGGAAGATTGATTAAGATGTCACGCCTTCCCAGGCTGTCTAAATCAGAATGCTGCTGACTAAGGGAAACCTCCGCTCTCTGCCTCGGCTCCCCTAATGCAGTGGGGGATGGGGCTTCCAGGACCCGACTAGATTACCTGCTTTGCTGGAAGAGCTGTAGAATCCTCAGCCCGATGCACCGAGAGCATGTTGGTTAACATAGTGGATTCTGAAACTAGCCTCTTAGGCCACTTACTGTGTTGTTGTTTTTCAGTCACTTGGTCCTGTCTGACTCTTTGCAACCCCATGGACTGCAGCACACCAGGCTTCCCTGTCCTTCACTATCTCTCAGAGTTTGCTCAAACCCAAGTCCATCAGGTTGGTGATGCCATCCAACCATCTCATCCTCTGTCATCTCTTCTCTTCCCGCCTTCAATCTTTCCCAGCATCAGGGTCTTTTCCAATGAGTCAGCTCTTCACATCAGGTGGCCAAAGTATTGAAACTTTAGCTTCAGCGTCAGTCCTTCCAGTGAATATTCAGGAGTGATTTCCTTTAGGATTGACGGGTTTGATCTCCTTGCAGTCCAAGGGACTTTCAAGAGTCTTCTCCAGAACCACAGGCTGCTAACTAGCTGTGGGTAAACTGTACTTAACCCCTCTGTGCCTCTGTTGTCTCAAATGGAATGTGGAAGCACAGCATCTGTCTTATATTCATTACTTGTAGGAAGAAATGAATCGATTATGTAACATACTTGGGCAGAGCCTGGCATATAGCAAGTCTTTACTAAATATTTGATAGTATCAGCATTTTTGGTAAAATTATAAGTCCCACCGGCTACTAACTTTATGCTGGGCATTTTTCAAGGCCTTTCATACGTGTTGCTACATTTCATTTGTGTAACGATGTCAAGAAATTGGTTTTGTCTCCCATTTTGCAGATGTTGAAACTGAGACTTGTCATTGTCCAAGTTGTATGTATGGTGATGAGCACAGGCGAGATTCCTGAGAGTCCCTTTGTGGATTCCTGTGATTCCCATTTGGGCCCAATCAGACCCTCAAGCCCCTGGTCTCTTCTCGGACCACTCTGCCCCTGATCTTAAGTCTGCGGAAAGCAGAGAGGTGCAATAGTAGCTATTATTGATTAGTCTGGCCTTGATCGTTGCTGCTTCTCGGGGCAGTGTGTGCATAAAAGGAACCCTTTCAGTCTATTTGTAACCCACCCTACACTGTGCCAGGCTTCCCTTGTGGCTCAGCTGGTAAAGAATCCACCTGCAATTCGGGAAACATGGGTTTGATCCCTGGGTTGGGAAGATCCCCTGGAGAAGAGTAAGGCTACCCACTCCAGTATTCTGGCCTGGAGAATTCCATGGACAGTATAGTCCATGGGGTTGCAAAGAGTCGGACACTGGGCGACTTTCGCTTTCACTTTCACTACCTGCCCCACCATTATTTGAAACCAGGTGCTACCTCTCCTGCAGTTTCCTTAAGCAACTGACTGGGATTCCCCCTGCCAGCCCCTTCCCCAGTGCCTGGCAGATGCTCAGTGCTCCATAAATGCACACACAATTTAGCTGAAAGCAAGTCCTTTTTTTAAAAAATAGTTTTTAAAACAATCTGTTATTTATTTATATTTTTTGGCCATGCTGTGTGGCTTGCAGGATCTTTGTTCCCTGACCAGGGATCTAACCCAGGCCCCCTGCAGTGCAAGTGCAGAATCCTAACCACTGGACTGCCAGGGAATTCCCCAAGCAAGTCTTAAAAATAAACATCAGTGAACAGGAGATTCTTGGGATTGAAACTAAGACATTAGAAGGACAAAGATGGGAAATGGAGTCTTTAGTTTGGAGAAGACTTGGAGGACATCCTTCCCAAGGAGCTGTGGGTAGAAGAAGGTCTGAGGGTGAACTGGGGAAAGCCTAAGTCTGAGGTTGGTCCAACCTGGGTCCCACCCCCTGGGTGACCTTGTGTGAATGTCCTTATTCCCTTCAGCTCCTTCTGTAAGAGAGGGGAAGTGATGTCTACCCAGTGAGGCTGCTGTGAAAACCCCCATGAGAGAATGTGCTCAGAGTGGTTGTATGTGCTGTGCACGTGTTTAAACTCTTAGCGATCTGATCTACTGTGTTCTAGAAACTGGTATCTTTAATTTCTAGAAGCATATCGGACACACAACATGTGTGATGCATGTTATTGCCTAAATGAATCCTCAGTGAACAAATTTGAGTTCTTCCTTCAATGCCATTCTGAGTATATGGGTCCCAGAGGGAAGTTACATGAGATGGGGAGGAAATGGGGTGGGTGAGAGGATTACGGGGTAAGAGAGAAGTGGTCTGGGCAGAGACAGAGGATGTGGAAACTGGGGCCGGCACACCAGAGTCTCTGCTCCTCTATCTGCTGAATAGGCAGCCTTACCTGAGGTAAAGCTCAGGTCTTGGGGCCTCAGGTCTTGGGGCCTCAGTTTCCTCATTAGCAATGATCATCCTTAACTCATTGGGTTGTTAGAATTATAAGAACTTTAGTAAAATACTTAGAGCCTAGCACAGAGGAAGCACCTAGTTAATGTAAATCACCATCAGAACCCTTAATAATTGGCAGAAGGAAGGTTTATTAGATATTGTTGATCTTGCTGATTAAAACCTTTCCTATTTCATTTATTCACGTATATGGGTGAGGTTTGGACTGGCTCTACAGTTTTTTGGCTGACTTCTCGATTGGGGAGATCAGACAGTTTGGGGATAGGTAGTCTAAGATGACGGCCTCGCTTCTGGTGGTTGGGACCAGTCAGCAGTAGGCTGGTCTGTTCAGCTAGGATGCTCATCCCTGCTCCACGTGGCCTCTTATCCTCCAGGAGGCTAGCTCAGGCTTCTGTACTTGGTGGTCTCAAGGCAGCATTCCAAAAGAGAGGTAGCAAATCAACTATACTCCATATAAAATAAAGACTAAAGCAAATGAACAGCTAAAAGAGAGAACAAGAGAGCAGGTGCTTCAAGGTCTCCTGAGGCCAGAACACCCACAATGATCACGACTGCTCCTCTCTGTTCATCTAACGTGTGACAAGGTAGGGAAGTCATACTGCAAATGCGTGTGTACATAGAAGAAGGAGGAACTCTTTCGACCAGCTCTGCAAACAGTCTTCCACAGAAGAAGCTAATGTTTTTGAGGCTCTGGTAACTTGCCAAGCACATTGGCTTCCATAACTGTTGTCCACGCAGCAAAATTAGCTTCCTGATGAGGTGAGAATTTCACTATATTAGGAATATTCAAGCCACATCTGCAGATCCCTTAAAATGACTGAGATGGTGGGATTCAGCCTGCAGGCTAGGGGCTGGGAGGAGGGCACTAGGGTTCTTTCTATCAGTGAGAAATGCAGGATTCGAAAAAAATGCAAAATAGCCAACTGAATTACAGATGAGAGTTAGGATTTCTTTTGAGGGATCAGATGGTTAGATAGCATCACCGACTCAATGGACATGAATTTGAGCAAACTCTGGGAGCTAGTAGAGGACAGGGAAGGCTGGAGTGCTACAGTCCATGGGGTCTCGAAGAGTCGGACACGACTGAGCAATTCAACAACAACAAGGACAAAGTCAAAGTCATGTTGATTTTATTGAAGACAAGCATGTTAATACTAGCAGAGGTGTGTGGTTTTCCCCAGTCACTAAGCAAGAGAGGGGTGCGTGATTTTTGAGGGGCCTGAGTTGATGGGAGGGAATAGAATGACCTAGCCCTAATCTGTCTTGTGGGAGTTCTTGGTGAGGTCACTTTTTGAGGCCCTAAAGACATACTGGGTGGTATGGACACAGCACTTCTTTCATAGGCTCATTGCCCTTGTCTCTGGATATTTGAAGCCAGGAAGTTTGGAATTTAAAAATGAGAGGCAGTCCTGGGTAGGATGGAGTTGTTAGCAGCTCCTAGAGATATTAGACAATCACTCCTGCCAAGAACAATGAGAAAGCCTGTTTTGTATGAAATACGAAAATTATCCATTTAAATCCTCAGGGAGCAGCTGAATCAGTGAGGACTAGAGGGAGACAGGTTCTGGGGAGGGGAGAACTGTGGAGAGCCAGCTGCTGCTTTTCCTCTGGGTCTTTTGCAACCTGGGGGCAGGACCATGAGTCCAGGTCTGGTCCAGTGGATGCTGCTGCTGGGGACAGAGAGATGCCCACCCATGGGACCAAAGAGACAAGTTAGAGGTGGGGGTTCGGGAGTCAAGCGCCTGCTTCATTTTCTCCTCTGGACATTTGCCAGATTCTAAAGCTGGGGCGGATGGGGAGTAGATAAACCAGTAAGAAAGCCTTTGAACAGTACAGCAAGTTTTCCGCAGTCTGGAGGCTGAGAAGAAAAGGATTCCTATTCAGGCTCTGCCAGGGAAAGGACCCAATGAGCATGCTGCTGGGTTACTGTAGGAATTTGAGTTCGTGGCTCCCTTGCAACCATGGGGAGCTTCCAGCAGGGAAATGACTTCATGTGTTTAAAGACCATTTTGGACTCAGTGTGGAGAAAGGACTGAAGGGGAGAGAACAGTGGAGACAGGATGGTGTGAGGATGCTGCCTGATTCTGGACAATGACTGAGAGGCTGCATGGTGATTGATTTGTTCTATTTCTTTCATAAATCGAAGAAGCAGATAAACATGAGCAGACAGAGGAAGGCTCACTACTTGATGAATGGGCCATCTGTCTCAGCAGCAAACTTGGGAAGATTAGGGTGAAGCCAAGGCAGAAAGAGGCGTCATTTGTCTTAAATTATTAAAAAAAAAAAGAGAAGAAAACTGACATTATATTGTGAAAGGGATTTGACAGGTTTTTACAATGAGAAAGAAGAATTTGTCTTGATCCATGTGGTATTTAGCAGTATTGAAACTGGGGATGATCTGAATTAAGTTTAAAAATAAAACAGTTATCAGAGACTTGGGGATGAATCAGTGCAACTAACTCATTTGAGGAAACTGAGGCCTAAGGAGAAAAATGGCTTGTTTAGGGGACCCAGTAAATGGATCACAAAGCCTTCTAATGTATTTTTTACTTGTGGGGGCCTGCTCTAAGACTATGATTACTTCTTGCAAACATTCCTTGTATGTTTAAAAATAAAGCGTATTTAGTTATTATTAGTTTCAGACTTCTATTCAGTTCAGTTCAATTCAGTCGCTCAGTCGTGTCCAACTCTTTGCGACCCCATGACTCGCAGCACGCCAGGCCTCCCTGTCCATCACCAACTCCCGGAGTTCACTCAGACTCACGTCCATCGAGTCAGACTTCTATAGATACCATTATATCAAGTTTGTTACCTGCGTTCTTCAAATGTGATTTGTCCTAACTGGCATTTTTGTATGCTTGATCTGTCTGAGGAAGATATGTTTAAACATCCAACTTTGGAGTAGATTTAACATTTTCTCTTTCTAATTTTCTTAATTTTTGCTTTGTGTATTTTGAAGCTATATTCTTTGATGCATATAAGTCTAGTATTTTTTTATCATACTATCAATCTATCCTTAATACTGTTTGGTATTTTCAAGTTTATTTTGCATAATGCTGAATAGCTACACTGAGTTTATTTTGGTGGTTAATATTTGCTTGGTACACCTTTCCCGTTCTTTTAACAGTCAATCTTTCTCTGTCCTTATATTTTAGGTACGTCTCTGGTTGTAGCAGCATGTGGCTTTATTTCAGAAATCCAGTAGGATGATCCCTATCTTTTTTCAAGAAGAGTTTAGTCCATTTATAATTATTATAGTAACTAATGTATACATTTGATTTCCATCATCTTATTTTGTACCTATTATTTACCCTGCCTTTGCTATCATTCTTATTTTTCTCCTTTTGTGCCTTCTGTAAAACTGACTGTCTTCTTTATTCCACACTTTGCCCCGGGTACATATTATATTTCTATTCTTTGAGTACTCTTTAACATTTTATTGTGCATCCTTGGATTAATATCTCTATCATCCACCTGTACACAAAATCCCAGAAGACTTTAATTATGATATATCTTTTTACATTTTCATATTATCCAATAATATATTTCCACTCTGTTTATATACATCCCAAATTAGTCATTATTATTTTATATAGTCATTACTTGTTTAGATTTACCAATTTCTTGCTTACCATTCCTTCTTGAATTTTGTATTCTTCTTTTGGGTTCAGGTTAGTTCTGCCTGGAGCCCATTGATTACTAGCATCTTATCAGCAAGGAATTTTAGCAGTTAACCTCAGTTTGTGCCTAAAAATGTCTTTACTTTGTTTTCACTATTGAATGATCATTTACCTGGATATAGAATTCTAGATCTTCAATAATTTCTTCTTGGTAATGTGACAGTGTTATTCCACTGTCTTCTGGCTTCTATCAAGACATCTGCTATTGTGTAATTGCCATACATTCTTAGGTAACCTGTCCCTTTCTCTCTCTTTGGCTGATTTTGGGATTTTCTCTTTGTTTGGGGGATTATAAAGTTCTGCTAGAAGACATATTTATTTTCTCTCTCCTACTTGGCACTTGTAATTCTTAAACCTGAGAATTTATATTTTTCAATATTTCTGGAAAATTCTGTCATTATATATTTGAATATTATCCTCTTTCCTTTCTTTCCTTCTGGAACTCATACTAGCATTGTTGGACTACCTTATTTTTTCTCAATTCGTGACGTCTCTTCCATGTTTTATAACTCTGTCTAAATAATATCCTAGCTAGTTTCCTCAGGTGAATCTTCAATGGTACTGTATTTTTCTGCAGCATGAAGTCTCTGAATTCAGACTCTTTCTATATTTCAGTGTTACCATTTTTAAAGTGGAAGTTATAATAATACCTACCCACCTAAAATTATTTTGAGGTTAAATGAGTCAATATATTAAAAAAAAAAGCTCTTAGAGCAATACATGACCCATATTAAGTACTCTATAAAAGTTAGACATTATTTTTAGAATCTACTTTATGGTGCTATCCAATAGTTCTATTATTTGATGTTCTTAGGAAACTGAACTCTCCTGATTATGTCTTATGTCTCACAAGTAAACTATCCTTTTGTTGGGTGCTCTGTAATCTTGGCCTGTGGGACTTTATCAGTATGAAGAATCCTGTGTGTCTCCACTTCAGCCATAAGAATGTTATAGGCTCAACAATATCAGGCCCAGGAATTTCAGGAATATCACTGGCCTGTGGGTGTTAGGATATCAGGCGTATCATAACCAGAGTTTCACTGGCTCAGGAAACCTTTTATCTATTCATTTACTAACTGGAGGTTTGTGCACCATTTGGATGGTATGAGTTCAACCCCACATTCCCATGAGATACAGGCATGTGGTCACATATTCTCAAGGGAGATATTTTTCCCCACTTAGAGCTCTGACTGAGAAAGACAAGCAAATCTTATGATCTCCTGTGCTAAAGGGAGAATTTCCCCACCTAATCTACTGTTTTGCTGAGGGACTTGTCATTCAAGGTCCCAAGTTACATGATGATCTCAGTTCCAGAGCATGACTCTCTCTGCATAAGTGTTATGTCCCATTCCCCTAATTCACAGAGAACAGCACAGCCTTCCCAGGGCACCATCTTTCATGGAGATTTCCCTTCCTGGCTTGTGAGTTCAGCCCTTCATGTAGAAAATGCTTTCAGTGCTTTATCCAGCGATGTGGAAGTCATAGCATCCACCATATTAGGGGAGAAGTCTTCTTTGGTCTTCCTCACAACCTCACACTTAGCATAGAGCCCAGATCAAGGTTGGATTCAGGAAATATTTGTTGAATGGACAGACTGGAAGACTGGACACCTAAGAGCCTAGTCCTCCAGTTCAGAGCCTTGGCCACCACATGGGACTGTGTCTCTACTTGCTCAGGAGTCTGATCCTAAGCAGAGGAGACCATGCCTGAAGAGGACAACAGAAAATTAATTGGAGGGTATGATACTGCCAATGAATTTAGTTAACAGATGTTTCCTTTTCAGCCTGATGCTCTCCATGCCCCAAGCCCAGCAGTAACGAAGGTGACCACTGCCTTACAGGGTAGTGAACGCTTGTTCCATGAGGTAGTGCTTCTCAGGGGTCAAAGTGCACATGATCACCTGGGGGTCTTGTCAACAGGCAGTTGGTCTGGATCTACTTCTGCAACATGGGAGCGAGGAAAATCCAGTCAATTCTGGCAACACAGAGAAGACATGAGCTCTGGACTTGGGTTGAACAGCAGGTCAAATCCGAATCCCATATGGCTCCTCCCCAGTCCCCCTGATTGATTCATTTCAACTGGGTGAACCTTGGCTCTCTTTCCTGCAAAGTACTTTCCTTACAGAGCTGCTGGGAGGAAAAAAGTAACTACCTTTAGTAACAGCAATCATGAATCTAGAGCTTCTTGAGTGCCAAGCACAGTTTACAGCACTCACATGTATTAACTCAGTCCTAACAGCAACCATACGTGCACACAACTACTAACCCTGTGTTGCAGCTAAAGACATGAGGCATAGAACTGTTGCCCAGCCAGAAAGTGGGGAGTCACATTTGAACCCAAGCAGTCTAGGTCCAAATGCAGGCTGTAAGCCAACATTGTGCTGCTTCCCAGGATATAGGAGGACATTTTTTGTGGTCTCTGGCCCATAAATGTGCATATACAACATTGGCCATTATTATTATTATAAATATCATTATTGTTATTATTACTACTATTGTCATTGTTTACAAGTAAATCATGTTCCCAAGTCCTGGGATCTCATGGCTCAGGACCGCCCCCTCCCCATTCCCCCAACCAGATCCACATTGGAAGGAAGGCTTGCTTCTCCCAGCCTGGCTGTGGAAGTGATGTATGAGATGAGGATGAGGATAGATCTTGGGAGATTGGGGGCTGGGATGAGGCAGGTGATTCGAAGCTAAGGCAAAGGAACATGCCAGGGATCAGTGTGGCTGGAACAAGGAATCACAGAGGAGCAGCAGGTCATGAAGCAAAGGCTGATTGGATCAGATCACAGAGGACATGGGAGGCTGTACCAGGGAGTGAGGCATTCTCCTGCAGGAAATGAAGAAGAGAAAGTTCTTGGGTTAGAGGAGGGGTAATTGATTTTTTTTTAAAGCTCAATTCTGTGTTGAATTTTCCCCTGAAAACAAACTTGCCAAAAATTTTATATTGAGGTTATTTGGACAGAAAGACTAAAAAAAACAGTGGAGATGTGAAAAGGATTAATAACGTTTGAATGATTCCTGATTTTTAAGTATAGATCTGACACTTCCTGTGTGCTTACTAGGTACAGACACTCATTACTTTTTAGCCATTTAGTCTTCACAGCCACCCTGTGGATCCCTGAACTTTGTTTATTCAATTTAAAAAATTGTATATTGAAGTATAGCTTATTTACAATGTTGTGTTAGTTACTGATATAAGCAAAGTGTTTCAGTATATATATATATACACACATTCTTTTTGAAATATTCTTTTCCATTATGGTTTATCAAAGGATACTAAGTATAATTCTCTGTGCTATTAGAGTAGGACCTTGTTGTTTATCCATCCTATATGTAAAAGTTTACATCCGCTAGCCCCAACCTCCCACTCCAACCCTCTCTCAACCCTCTCCCCCTTGGTGACCACCAGTCTGTGCTCTATGTCTGTGATTCTGTCTCTGCTTCATAAATAGGTTCATCTGTGTCGTATCTTAGATTCCATGTATATGTGGTATCATGGTATTTGTCTTTCTCTTTCTGACTTACTTCACTCAGTATGATAATCTCTACGTCCATCCATGTTGCTGCAAATGGCATGATTTCCTTCTTTTTATGGCTGAGTGGTATTCCACTTAGGGCTGGGGTTAGTAGTACTCATTGTATGTATGCACCACATCTTCTTTATCCGTTCATCTGTCGATGGGCATTCAGGTTGTTTCCCTGTCTCGCCTGTTGTGAATGGTGCCGCTGTGAACATAGGGGTGCCTGAGTCATTTTGAATTAGAGTTTTGTTTGGACATATGCCACCTGATCTGCCTCTTGAGAAATTTGTATGCAGGTCAGGAAGCAACAGTTAGAACTGGACATGGAACAACAGACTGGTTCCAAATAGGAAAAGGAGTTCGTCAAGGTTGTCTATTGTCACCCTGTTTATTTAACTTATATGCAGAGTACATCATGAGAAACGCTGGACTGGAAGAAGCACAAGCTGGAATCAAGACTGCCGGGAGAAATATCAATAACCTCAGACATGCAGATGACACCACCCTTATGGCAGAAAGTGAAGAGGAACTCAAAAGCCTCTTGATGAAAGTGAAAGTGGACAGTGAAAAAGTTGGCTTAAAGCTCAACATTCAGAAAACGAAGATCATGGCATCTGGTCCCATCACTTCATGGCAAATAGATGGGGAAACAGTGGAAACAGTGTCAGACTTTATTTTTCTGGGCTCCAAAATCACTACAGATGTTGACTGCAGCCATGAAATTAAAAGACGCTTACTCCTTGGAAGGAAAGTTATGACCAACCTAGATAGCATATTCAAAAGCAGAGACATTACTTTGCCAACAAAGATTCGTCTAGTCAAGGCTATGGTTTTTCCAGTGGTCATGTATGGATGTGAGAGTTGGACTGAGAAGAAGGCTGAGCGCCAAAGAATTGATGCTTTTGAACTGTGGTGTTGGAGAAGACTCTGGAGAGTCCCTTGGACTGCAAGGAGATCCAACCAGTCCATTCTGAAGGAGATCAGCCCTGGGATTTCTTTGGAAGGAATGATGCTAAAGCTGAAACTCCAGTACTTTGGCCACCTCATGCAAAGAGTTGACTCATTGGAAAAGACTCTGATGCTGGGAGGGATTGGGGGCAGGAGGAGAAGGGGACGACAGAGGATGAGATGGCTGGATGGCATCACTGACTCAATGGATGAGAGTCTGAGTGAACTCCGGGATTTGGTGATGGATAGGGAGGCCTGGTGTGCTGCGATTCATGGGGTCGCAAAGAGTTGGACACGACTGAGCGACTGATCTGATCTGATCTGATCTTGGACATATGCCCAGGAGTGGAATTGCTAGATGACATGGTAATTCTGCTTTTAGTTTTTTTGAGGAACCTCCATACTATTTTCCATGGTGGCTGCACTAACTTAAATTCCCACCAACAGTGTAGGGGGATTCCCTTTTCTCTAACCCTCTCCAACATTTGTAATTTGTAGACTTTTCTTTGGTTATTCCTTTTTACAGTTGAGGAAACTGAGGCACAGTTCAGTTCAGTTTCTCAGTTGTGTCCAACTCTTTGTGACCCCATGGACTGCAACACGCCAGGACTCCCTGTCCATCACCAACTCCAGGAGTTTACTCAAACTCATGTCCATTGAGTCAGTGATGCCATCCAACCATCTCATCCTCTTTCGTCCCCTTCTCCTCCTGCCTTCAATCTTTCCCAGCATCAGGGTCTTTTCAAATGAGTCAGTTCTTCCCATCAGATGGCCAAAGTACTGGAGTTTCAGGTTCAATATCTCTCCTTCCAATGAATATTCAGGACTGATTTCCTTTAGGATGGACTGGTTAGATCTCATTGCAGTCCAAGGGACTCTCAAGAGTCTTCTCCAACACCGCAGTTCAAAAGCATCAATTCTTCTGCGCTCAGCTTTCTTTATAGTCCAACTCTTCAGTAGTCATCCATACATGACTACTGGAAAAACCATAGCTTTGACTAGATGGACCTTTGTTGACAAAGTAATGTCTCTGCTTTTTACTATGCTGTCTAAGTTAGTTGTAGCTTTTCTTCCAAGGAGCATGCATCTTTTAATTTCATGGCTGTAGTCACCATCTGCACTGATTTTGGAGCCCCCCAAAATTAAGTCAGCCACTGTTTCCAGTGTTTCCCCATATGTTTGCCATGAAGTGATGGGACCAGATGCCATCATCTTAGTTTTCTGAATGTTGCGTTTGAAGCCAACTTTTTCACTGTCCTCTTCCATGTTCATCAAGAGGCTCTTTATCTCTTCTTTGCTTTCTGACATAAGGGTGGTGTCATCTGTGTATCTGAGGTTATTGATATTTCTCCCAGCAATCTTGATTCCAGCTTGTGCTTCCTCCAGTCCAGTGTTTCTCATGATGTACTCTGCATAGAAGTTAAATAAGCAAGGTGACAATATACAGCCTTGACGTATTCCTTTTCCCATTTGGAACAAGTCTGTTGTTCCATGTCCAGTTCTAACTGTTGCTTCCTGACCTGCATACAGATTTCTCAAGAGGCAGATCACATGGTCTGGTATTCCCAACTCTTGAAGAATTTCCCACAGTTTGTTGTGATCCACACAGTCAAAGACTTTGGCACAGAGAGGTTACATAAGTTTCATAAGTTGTCCAGGGGCTCAGGTGGTGAGGGGTTGGTTCTGGAGTCCACTTTCAACCCCTACAGCATGTTACCTCTGCAGTTTAAGAACAAAAGCAGGGGGCGGACCTAGCTCGCTTCCCTCCTCTAACCCCTCTTACTCTCCTCTCTCCTCCTCTGACCCTCTCCTCCCACCCCTCCCCACTGCAGCCATGTCACCAGGATCCAGTGTTTTGGCTCTTTTCTATCTTAAAAGGGCATGACTCCCATGCCTCCCAGGGCTGCCTGTGTGCCAGCCTTGAGAATGGGTCCTCCATGTGGGTCCAGGCCACGGAGGACCTCACTGCTGCCCTAGCCCGTTTTCCATAAGCGCCTGAGCCCCAAGGGAGAAGCCACTGTAAAACAGGGCAGAAACGGCTCCTGCCAAGACAGCCCCCCACCCGCTTTCTTTCCTGCTGCAGACGTTTAACGAGTCCAGCCTGGTTGAATGCTGGTGTTGGGAACACAGGATTGAGCTAGACAGTGCCAGCCCTCAGGGACTCCGGTCACATGAGCAAGTAATTGGAGTGTAGCCTGATGTGATGGATGCTAGTCGGGAGAGTAGAGGTCAGGGAAGTTCCCCTGCGGCTGATGGAGGGTGTGGGGGTGGGGATGGGAGGAGGCAGGCAGGAAGTGCCATTCAAAGAGGCTGGAGGAGGAGAAAAAGCCCACAAAGTTCTGTGAATGGTGGCCTCAGGAATTTGGGTCTTCTCCCAGAATCCAGAGGGAGACATCCGAAGGTTTCTGTGAGGTCCTCAAGAGCGTATTTTTGTGTTCTGTGAAGTGAACTTTTAAAAGCCCTTTTAAAAAGTGTTTTCATGGGCCTCGTTGTATCCGATCCTTCCTCTGCCCTCTGTGAGAGAGGAGGGCAGGTCCCACAATCTGCATTTTACAGATGAGAAAACTGAGCTGCCAAAGGACTTAAGGACTCAGGACTTGCTGGGTCACTTAAAATTGACACTTCTCATCACAGTGCTCCTAATCCCTGGTTTGGGGGTAGCTCTTCTAAAAGCAAACTTATCTACAAAAGCTCTGGGGGTAGAGACCAGGATGATAACATTTGGGCTTCCCTGGTGGCTCGGTGGTAAAGAATCCGCCTGCCGATGCAGGAGACATGAGTTCGATCCCTGATCCAGGAAGATCCCACTTGCCAAGGAGCAGCTAAGCCTGTGTGCCACAACCATTGAGCCCGTGCACTGCAACAAAAGAAGCCTCTGCCCTGAGAAGCCTGCACACTGCAGCTGGAGAATAGCCCACGCTCATCCCTGCTTGCCCCGCCTCACCTCAGCTAGAGAAAAGCCTGTGCATCAATGAAGACCCAGCACAGCCAATAATAAATACATAAATACAATGATAAAAACAGATGATAACATTCAACATAAACAATAATATTGTGCCACTTATTGCGTGCCTGCTGTATGCCAGGAGGAGCTGGGCTGTGTGTCATCATTAATGCATCATCTATACTAATTCATGAACTGGTGATATTCTTATCTGGCACCAAAGGAAACTGAGGTTCCCAAGAGTTACTTTCTATCAGGTGGCAGATCTGGGAGTTAAACGCCCCTCTCTAATGGTTGAATTCTCTAAAGGAGCTCGGCTTCACGGCTCAATAAATGGACCAAAGATGGAAAATGCTAGAGTGGAAATGATATGCTCTCTGCTCTATAGGGCATTTAGCCAAGTCCTGCAGGCACGGTGCGTGTGCTTGTGTGAACAGGTGGCCGATGGGCTAACACCTGGCAGGTTAGTGAGTTACACCTGCCATCCTGACCAGGAGGATGGGCTAATGTCCAAATATTGTTCAGAAATGCGGCCCCATAAAGAGGCAGATGTTAGAAAGAGCTGAGCGTTTGGGAGTCACGTGGCAGCTCTCTAAATTCACTGAATGAACATCCAGTCCCATGGCTCCTCATCTACCTTCTCGGTGGCCTTAAACCACTAGACTCACTTCCCAGCCTCAGTCTCCCTTCCTCCAAGTGCTCTGTACATTTTCTTGAATAAGTGAACAGAGGGAGCAAATGACATCGAAGCCAAGGACAACATGGGTGGTGAGGTCTGTGTCAAAGCCCAGAAGAAGAAGTCTGGATCTGGACAGGGCGGGTGGATGTGGGGAGCTGGCATGTGTAATCAGAGAATTCCTGAAGGAGGTGGACCCAATGAATCCTCCAGTAGAAAAAGTGGACCAGGGTCAGCCCAGGAGCAGGGAAGGGCTTTTGTGTTAGCAGGATGGAGAGAATAAGGGCAAAGTCAAATCAGAGTGTTTGGAGAATGGATTCAGGGTCAAAAAGAGTAGGTTTTTAGTTCTGTTTGGCCTTTAAGGGCTGAATAACCTCAAGGAAAATAGCTCTTTGTTCCTAAGCCTTTTTCTCCTCCACAGAGTGAGAATCCTGGTCAATGATTCCATCTCCCCATTGGGAGATTGACAGTGAAAGTCTTCACTGACATGAGAGTGTGTTCCTTTACTCAAGAGACCAAATGTGCTTCCTCCTGGTGCTGTTCAGACCCCCTAAGAGCCGCCTCTGTTTTGCCCTGGATACAAACCACCAGGGTCATGGGAACACACCAGCCAAGTGTCTGGATGGTGAGGCCCCAGGGGGCTCTTTGTGGGGTGTTTCTAGCTCCGTCCCAGACTCTGGGAGTGTCTTTTCAGCCGGGCCTGACAGAGATGGATTCCAGTGACCTGTGAAATCCGGGCATGGTGCTTTCATCCAAGTCTCCTTGGAAAAGACCCAGGAGAGCAGATCTTGCTTCATTGCAAGGGCACCAGGCGGGCTGAACCATCACTCTCTAAGCACAAAGCATAGACGCAGTCCTGCCCAGGGAAGTCCCCCACCCTCTTTCCTTCTTTGTCCCCTCCCCACCTCTCTCCTTCCACTTATGCCTTTGAACATTTTTTGGAGCATCTTCCATGCCTGGCTTCCCTGATGACCCAGCGGATAAAGAATCCCCCTGCAATGCAGGAGACACAGGAAACTTGGGTTCCATCCCTGGGTGGGGAAGACGCCCTAAAGAAGGAAATGGCAACGCTCTCCAGTGATCTTGCCTGAAAAATCCCATGGACAGAGGAGCCTGGCTGGCTGCAGTCCAGAAATTATTAGAGTCAACATGACTGAGCAACTGAGCTCCCATGCCTGGTCCCAGCCAAGTGGATGGCAGAATTGAATCTAAACATGGTCCTTGCCCTCAGGGGACTCACGTGCTCCTCAGGGAGACAGATGTTGGAGCTGATTGTACCCCTACTGAAGGGGTGACCCAGGCTCTAGAGGAGCAATCTGACCTCTCCAGGTGCATGAGGCTTGGGGGGCTCTTTCTCCATGCACCCCATTACAAAGCTGCTGCATCTGTCCACCCGGTGTGATACTGGGGAGGAGCCACTCAGATATGCTCTAATTTAAATTGTCAAAATTGTCTAGTATTTCAAAGTTTAGTAGCGTGGTGTTAGTTATTCAGTCGTGTCCGACTCTTTGCGACTCCGTGGGATTCTCCAGGCAAGATTACTGGAGTGGGTTGCCATTTCCTTCTCCATTTCAAAGCTTATGAAACCTCAATGTTTTGACTGTCCCGGCAACCTTATGAAGTGGCCAACTGAAAAAAAAGCTCAGAGGAGTTTGAAGATGGTTTGAGTTAACACTTGAAACCAGAGTCAGTCTGAGATGATAGAAAGAGGAGCTTGAGGTGTCAAGGGTTGGCCCCATAGAGCTTTTGAGACTCTGGCATATAGTAAACACGTACATAGTGACTTTTATTACTAGTTGATATTTTCGAAGAAGTAAATGGCACACAGAGACCATCTGATCTAAGCTCCTTACTGGAAGGAGGATGAATCTGAAGCCAGGGAGAGGCAGCACCTTGAACAAGACCCCAAAGCATGTCAGTGTCAGAGCAGTCACAGCATTCAGAGCCCAGGGCCCCTGATTTTCAGTCCTGTACCCGCTCACAATCCTGGAGTAGGAAATGGCAACCTGCTCCAGTGTTCTTTCCTGGAAAAGTCCATGGACAGGAGGGGCCTGGGCAGCTGCAGTCCATGGGGTTGTGAAGAATTGGATGCATCTGAGCACATATACACTCCCCTCACAATATGGTCAACCTCTGCCAGGACCCAACAATTTCCACATGACACCTGGTTGTCATGTCTGGAGGTGTGATCTGAGTCCGGTAAACACAGGAGCAGAAGTTAAAGGCCATACACATTCACGGGGCTATAAACCTATCATGTAAAAACCACCTGAAATTTCACTCCTCTGGTTAGTACCCAATAAAGTTCACTTGCTAAGGGGTGGCAGGTATTTAAAGCTGCTTATTGTCACAAGAGCCCTTAATGACCTAGCGTCTTCAACTCTTAGTTACCCTTTATTAGATGATAGCAGAATTAGGTTGGAGAAGGCAATGGCACCCTACTCCAGTACTCTTGCCTGGAAAATCCCATGGACGGAGGAGCCTGGAAAACTGCAGTCCATGGGGTCACTGAGGGTCGGACACGACTGAGCGACTTCACTTTCATGCATTGGAGAAGGAAATGGCGACTCACTCCAGCGTTCTTGCCTAGAGAATCCCAGGGACGGGGTAGCCTGGTGGGCTGCCGTCTATGGGGTCGCACAGAGTCGGACATGGCTGAAGTGACTTAGCAGCAGCAGCAGCAGCAGAATTAGGTAATCAGATCAGGCTCTTCAACTTTTAATTCTCTCTCAACTTATGGTGGTCTCTACTGATGGACACTTTGGGTTTGACTCAAACAGAGCTCCAGGCAGCTTCGAGCTTGCCGCCAACTGTATTTACTCAAGAGAGTCTTAAGGCACAGACGATTCATTTCCCTGAATTTCTCACTTAGGGTTTTCTTTTCTGTTTATAAGGCGTAAATTGTAAATTTCCCCTCTCCTTCCCTTCTGTCCTTTGGCTTCTGATGCAAGTCACTGTTATTAAAATACAATTCATATCAGAGTCAGTTCTCTTGGGTTTCTCAAAAGTAAATATTTCATATCTGAATTCAAGTCAAGAAGGTGTAATGTTATTCCTAAAGGAGAACGCTCATGCTTTTGCAAAACAAAATGTAAATTCTAGCTGCCTTGGTGTTGGGTTTGGGATAAAGGAATATTTACCCAACTTCCAGCCTTTAACGTAAGGCAGATATTGGCTTGAAAAAAAATGTCTGTTGGCAGATGAGCCTGCAAGCTGAAAACTATTCACATCCTTCACCTGGGTAAAACCTTTTGAGGGGATTCTCTGGTTGATCGTTGAGACACAGATATAACTAATTGCACAATTTATCACAGTATTATAATAGCAAGTTATTAGGAACAACCGCAGTGTCCAGCTGCTGGAAGGGTTAAGTAAATGGCAATATATCTCATCAATGAAACATTGGTCATTTAGCATTCATACAACACATACTTACTGAGTGCCTACCGTGTACCAAAGGCAGGGTTAGGAGGTGGGTATACAACGATAAACTGGCAGATTTTGCAGCAGTTCACAATGGCTGCTGCAAATATGGTCCTTTGAGGAACTCTTACAATACAAGATCAGAACGCTTGTGAAATTTTATAATCTTGATTCCATTGAAAACACACGCTAATGTATTCCCTGGGACACTGACTTATTTTTTTACTTTTATTTATTTCTCCAAATGTCTTTGGTTTTTAAACTATTTCCCCAAATCGTATTAAGATGCACATAAAAATATCTTTGGTTTTTAAACTATTTCCCCAAATAGTTTTAAGGTGCACATAAAAATTCTATAGTGGGCGAAAAACAGATTTTAAAAAGCATTTCAATATTAATTTGGAGGTAGCCCTCTTAGGAATTGTCCGTATATCAAAAGTCACTCTCCCCTTGGAAGTGACATGGAGTGTCTTCCAGGGTAAGAATGTCTCCTGGCCCCAGAGAGATGTTTTATAGTAGGAGGTGTGGGGTGTTTGTGCCTCCAGCTCATGCAGTACCCACCCCTCTTCCTCCAGAAGCTCACGGAGAATCTTGCCTCCTCTGTTGCCATCCTGTCCCTGCGGACCTGCCGGCTGCTTCCGGTCAGAGCAAACAAAGGTACTTCATCATCGGCTGCACGCATTCCCTGGTGACAGAGGACTTGGCTGCCACTGTCTGAGGTAAGCTGTGAGTGAGTGTGCGGGCGCATGCGCGTACGTGTGTGTGTGTGTGTGTGTGTGTGTGCGAGTGTGTGTGTCTACGACACAGAGAGAGAGAGAGAAAGCCAGCCCACCCGCCAAAGACCTTTATTTACTGTTTCTTGTTTTCGCCCCTGACCTTGTAAGAGTCAATATTTTGCGGTTCGTATTCCAGGACTCTGCATCTGGTGGACACTCACTGAATAGGATATATGAATTAAAATACATTGTTCAGGGGAATTCTGTGAAAGATTTTTATTTCTACTTTTGACTTAATGAGCTCCATCTCAATTAAATTATCAGATGTATTATGAACATTTAACGTTTATAGAAGGCCATAAACTTTATGTGCCTTCAGATTGCAAGCTCCGTGTGTTAATGGCAGCTCCATGGTTGCAGAGCTCTCCACCAAGGCGGAACTGGGACACAGAGCTCCAGGCAGGACTCTGGTCCTGGCAGAGCTCAGGGTCCACCCAGGAACACACAACTGGAATCAGACAATGGTGAAGCTGTGTGGTCCATGCTGAGAGCCAGAGGAGGTGCCTGACCTCGAATGGGCAGTGCAGTTAAGGAAGGCTTCCTGGAGGAGGCCACGTCTGTGCAGAAACATTAAGACTGGAAGAGTTACCAGGCAGAGGGCAGGGGTGGAAAGAAGGAACGTTCTAAGCAGCGGGAACAAAAGGGACAAGGGCCCAAGGCCAGAAGGATGGGGAGGAGTTGAATGTGGCTGTAGAGGGAGTGGCCTGTGCTCAGTGATGGACGGGAGAAGGCAGCAGGGTCTATAGGGCTCCCACCCTTGAGGTCAGAGGGCCCGATGGTGGTCCTAGATACATGTGGCCAGCTCATCTGTTGCCATGGGAACTGCTTTGGCGCCTCTGATACCAGGTCACCTGTGGATGACCCGTCTGTTGGCTTTGATGTGCTGCTGGCTGCAGACGACACTGCATACCAGTCCTCTCCCCACCCCTGACCCTCCTGGGTGGTTCACAGTGCTCGTGGCCATTGACCATGTGCAGCTGCTCCTGGGCTGTCTTCTCCTCCACAGCGGTGACCCAAGAAGGCAGGACCACCATGCATTTCACCTGAAATGTGGGCACAAAGAAAGCGCCCATAAAATCCTTATCGAATGAATGGATAAATGAATGAATGAACATGAATGGGCAATGGAGGCACTGTGGTTCTCCCTAAGGCCAGCGAGCAGGTGGCCTGGCTGGGTGGGAAACAGCAAGCCTGAAGAATGAATGGTCATGGGGGTGGGTGGGTGGGTAGCATTTTCTACTTATGAACTGGCTTATTTCAATCATCTTAGTTCTTCCTCTGGCTCAGAAATTGTGGTCTCCAAGTCTGAGGATACAGGTGCTCTGCTGGGTCATCTATTTTTTTTTTTATGGAGGTAAATAACCTCCCAGGTGGTGCTAGTAGTAAAGAATCCACCGGCCAATGTAGTAGATGTAAGAGACGTGGGTTCGATCCCTGGGTCAGAAAGATCCCCTGCAGCGGCGCATGGCAACCCACTCCAGTATTCTTGCCTGCAGAGTCCCATGGACAGAGGAGCCTGGCAGGTACGGTCTATAGGATTGCAGAGTCAGACACGACTGAAGTGACTTAGCTTGCACACAAATAATGTAAAATTCATCATTCTAATCATTTTTAATGATTTACAATTTAGTCAAATCATTCAATTTAATCAATTAAATCATTTACAATCCAGGGGGTTTTAGTGCATTCCCAGCGTCGTGCTGCCAGCACCACTCTAATCTCAGAACATTTTCATGAACCAAGAAACAAACTCCATACCCAGTAAGCGGACGATCCCCAGTCCGTCCTCCCCACTAGCTCCTGGCAGCCACTCAGCTAGCTACATTCCGTCTCTACGGATCTGCCTCTTCTGGACATGTCGTATAAATGGACCCCTAGCGTATTTGGCCTTTTCTGTCTGGCTTCTTCACTCAGCAAGTGGTTTCAAGGTTCATCCACGTTGTAGCATCAGCACTTCATTCCTTTTTATGGCTGAATGATAATCCTCTGTGTGGATATGCCGTCCTTTGTTTATCCACTCATCAGGTGATGGACATTTTGCATTCTTCCCTTTTTTGACTACTATGCTTATTCAAGTTACCAAATTAATACATCTTCCTTACGAAAATGCAAACCTGACAAAAATACACACACACGGTAAAGTTCCCTTGGGATTCACCTCACCACAGCATCACCCTCTGCCCATGGGTACTTCTGCCTTGAAATCTTCCTTGTCTCTCTTCACTTCTTTCTCTACACTGCAGAGAACTTTCCCCGAGGGTGCCACTCTTCCCGGGGCCCCCAGGCCCCAGATTCCTCTGCCTCACTAGCTCCAGCTCACTTTCAACTTTCAGGAGGTGTTGCCACCTCCGGAAGCCATCCCTGGTTCCTAAGGAGGAGTCCTGAGCTGTCCTCACCCTAAACGCTGGTGGATGTCTGTCTCTCTTAGCCTCCCTGACAAGACCATAGCTACCTGAGGCCAGGACCGCACCTCCTAGTCTCTGAGATGGCTGGGTGCATGCTCAGCAAGGGCTCTGCTGAAACTGAATGATTGTGGGATATGCAGGTCAGAGGCGGGTTGCCATAGAAACCCAATTTGGGGATGCCTAAGAGAGGGGCCCGTCTGTTTGCAGCAGCCACCCTTCTGTCAATGTTTCCAGTGACAGACTGGCTGCCTCCAGGACCGCTCACTCCTTCCAGAACCTCCTTGGTGCAGCCACCGGATGGAGTGACCATCGGTCTGCCAGGCCCTGTGGCCTTGGGTCAAGCTTGAGCTTGTTTATATTCTAGTGCTCAGGCTACAGAAGGAACAGTCACCATTTCCAACACACGCCTCTGTGCTCACCAGGTGCCCCTTTGCCTGGAATTTGTTTTTAGTCACCAAATCATGTCCGATTCTTTGTGACTCCATGGACTGTAGCCTGCCAGGCTCCTCTGTCCATGGGATTGTCCAGGCAGGAATACTGGAGTGGGTTGCCATTTCCTTCTCCAGGGGATCTTCCAGACTCAGGGATCGAACTCACGTCTCCTGCATTGACAGGTGGATTCTTTAACACTGAGCCACCAGGGAAGCCCATCACGAGACCTTGGGTCTTTAAGGTCATCAACATGCCCTCCTTAATGTAGCTCATTTCTTGCAGTTCCAGAGGAAGGGGGCTCCCTTTCAGCCACTTCTGCCTCCCTCCCCCATGCCTTCTCTTAGAATCAGCCATTTCTTTTAAGCATTCCCAAACTCCTGGTTCCTTTGTCTCAGGCTAAACACAAACCAAATAGGCAAGCCCCTGTGCAGTCTCCACCCTGTCTCCTCTTTGCCAGGCTTCCCAGTCTCCACTCACTCCGCCCCCTCCCCACACTGCTCCCCACCCTACTCCTCAGACATGGCTTCCCCCCATCACCGCCCCCCCTCCCCCGCCAGGTCTTCACCTGGGCAATCCTGAGACCACCTCCTGGTCCTATGAACTTGATCTTTCATGCCACTTGTCCAGGAGCCGCTATTCAGAGTGCTCTCCTGGGGCCCCGGACCCCACCTTCCCCCATTTCCCCTCCTGCAATTGCAATCTCCAGGCCTCTTCACCAAGGCGCCCTTCCAGCCTCTCAATGCCCTTTTCCCCGGGGTCTGGTCCTTGGCCTGGTGTCTGGCGCCAGCCCAGACCTCCTTCCAGATCTTCCCGTTCCTTCAGAGCCTCCTTCCTAGTCCTGCCCTGATGCCCCACAGCAACTGAAGCTCAGGCAGATCCAAAGAGGGGCTTGTTGTCTTCCTGTAATGCATCGGTGAGCTCACTGTTGCCCCAAGATGCCTAGTCCATTTTGAAAGACCTTGAATTCTTCGAAAAAATTTCATTCTTCGGAGGTGAAGTCTTCCTTTTTAGAATCTATGAGAATAAGGATGTGCGTTCTCAGTCGTGTTTCACTCTTTGTGATCCCATGGACTGTAGCCCTCCAGGCTCCTCTGTCTATGGAATTTTCTAGGCAAGGATACTGGAACAGTTTGCCATTTCCTGCTCCAGGAGATCTTTCCCACGCAGGGACTGAACCCTTGTCTCTTGCATGTCCTGGATTGGCAGGTGGATTCTTCACCACTGTGTCACCTGGGAAGCCGCATAGTGAAAATAAAATTCAAACAGTGTTGTCTAAAGTACATTTCATTTATGCATCTTGGGAGGAAGTCTCCCTATGTCTGGTTCACTTCTATTTTGTACACATTGTCGCCATGCTACATACTGAGCCCTAAACTGGTTGTGCAAAGCGTTAAACCTGGAGTTACTTCATGCCCACGAAGCATCAGGTAACAGCTGTCACCCTCTCTGAAATACACACTCCCCAGTGCATCTGGCCCAGTGAAACAACACGGTGGATAATAATAGCAGCTACCCTAGGGGACTGTCAGGAGTAAATTAGCATTGAGTATTAAATTAATTAATTAGTACTCAGTGAGTATTCATTTAATAAAACATGTAAATGCCAGGCTCAGTGCTTGGCACAGAGTTAACACTCAGGAAGTGCCTGTCACCACCATCATCACCACATCATACTTATCATCTTTGTTGTCATAATGACTAGACTTGGAATCAGGCAGAACCAAGTTTGAATCTCAGCTCACTTGCGGTGCCCCCTTGGGCGCCATGCTTGACTTCTCTGCATATGAGTTTCACATCTGTAAAACGGGAATAATAATGGCCTGGCCTTGTTGCAGAGATAATTAAATAAGCTACATGTGTAAAAGTAAGGATAATGAGAGCAAGTGGAAGGCAAGCAGCGCCCGAGGGCACATGGAAGACATCGGTCCCCTTCTCTTGTGTGTCAGGGAGGGTCACAAATGCCCTGATCATCTTCCTGCCTTAACGCAGTTGTGTGAGATCCCGGGGAGATAATGTGCGGGAAGTGGTTTGGAAATGCTGAAGTGCTATAAACACGTTTATAATGATTATGACTAATTAAAATTTAGGGCAGCCAGGAGGGAGGCATGGTGTGAGATGAAGCTCCAGCCTCCTGCCTTCAGAGGGTTTTTGAGATACTCAGAAAACATAACCAGTTAAGAGACTATGAGTGATGAGTTACTTGGAGCTTGGAGGCTGAAAAGTGAAAGTTAGTTGCACAGTCGTGTCCAACTCTTTGTGACCCCATGGACTGTAGCCCACCAGGCTCCTCTGTCCATAGCATTCTCCAGGCAAGAGTACTGGAGTGGGTAGCTATTCCCTTCGCCTGGGGATCTTCCCAACCCAGGGATTGAACCCGGGCTTCCTGCATTGCAGGCAGATTCATGGAGTCTGCAGGCCAGCAAACTCCCTGGGTCCCTCCATACCTTCAGCTCCTTGTGCATCCATCTCTCCATTCATAAACACATAATGTGTCTACCCTGCACCCGGGGCAGCCAGGGGTGCAGGTAGTGAGGGGGAAGCCCCGTTCCTGCCCCCAAAGTGCTGACAGTCCACACATGAGACAGGAAAGCGGTAATTCAGAACCTCCCCTCTGATGTCCTCTATGGGGTCACCCGTCACGTGCAGGGCCAGCCTTTTTGGAGGTTCACCCCCCACCCGGTCCCCCTGAGTACAGCTCCTTAAGGCCGAGGACTCTGTCTTGTCCTCTGCATTTCCCCAACACCCAGCACAGGACCGGACATCTGGAAGGTGTGGGTGGATGAGTGTCAAGTTGAACCAACTTAATAAAACCTGCTCTCTGAGCAGTCAGGGACCAGGCGTGCATTACCCCAACCCACAAGGTTATTCATATCTCTTTTAACAATGCTGCAGTCTGATCTGGGCCACCACTCTGAGATCTTTCCATTTGTGTTTTCTCTGAGTTCCCATCACTCCCCGCCCCCTCTGCAGAAACTAGAGAGCTGGTGGCCAAGCCCTGGGCTGTGGCTGCTCTAGTTACTGGTTCCTGCAGGGACATCCAAGTGGGATCAGAGACTGCTCCATTGCCTTTTGTGTCCGATGGAGGAGCTGAGTTCTCCACCTTCCATCGCCAGCCCTCTGCCTGCACCCTCAGACCAGCTCCCCCACCCCCATTTTCTCACCGCCGCCCCGCACCAGACAACTGACTGCTCTTTTTTTTCCAAAGAGCAGCACTTTTTATATCACTGCCATGTACAAAAATACTTCCCGAATCTCTCTCACTGTCATCTGCAGGGAACAGTCCAAACCCCTAAACTCGGCATTGGTAGTCTTCGCCACCCTCTCTGGCTCTCGCTCCCTCTCCTCTCGCTCCAAACCCACCTGCCAACGCACCCAACCCTCTGGCTCCTCGCAAGACACATGCTGCCTTTCCCACCCCGTGTCTTTCTCACGGCTTCCTCCATACCTAAGCCCTGCTGCCCTGGGATGCTGCTTCAGAAGCAAGTTCTTCTTCAAAGACTTCAGTGGTTTCCATCAGCTGGAAGCCGCCTCTAGCCCACATTCCTCACTGTATCTGCACTATCTTATGTCATTCATCTCTCTCACTGTCTGTGCACACAGAGACGTGCCATCATATACTTTACATAGACATGCATGCATGTATGTTTCCCAGATGGCATTTGTCCCAGGGCTCAGGCCCATTTGTCTACAGGAGTCATATTGTATTTCCCCCAGCCCACCGCTCAACTGGGATGAGTCTCTGGCTTCTCTCTGATCCCCCAAAGAATCCCCTCACCCAGGCAGTGATGAGCAATGCAGAACTTACCAAAAGGGAACAGGAGACTGGAAGGGGCTTCATTACCTACTCTACAGCGAGCAACCTCACATCCTCACGGGGACACTTCTCTTCTTCTGGAACCCCCTCAAGATACAAGAGCCCAGAAATGGATGGACAGGGTCCTTTCTGACCCCTGCCCCCACAGCTCACCCAGGTCTGGAGGCATCAGTCAAATCAGTGAGTCCCATCCCACAGTTTCACCGACCTGTGGTCTTAAGTGTCACTTGTGGTCAGGGGCACAAACTCAGGCTTCCTAGGAGTTCAGCTTCTTTGCCCAAGGGGATCAATTTTTAGTCACCTGCAGAACTAGTGTCACAACTTTCTTGCTGATCTGAACAAAGTCATTTACTCTTGCTCTACTCATGTCGTTCAGTTGCTCAGTTATGCCTGACTCTGCAACCCCATGGACTGCAGCATGTGAGGCTCCCCTGTCCTTCACTATCTCCCGGAGTTTGCTCAAACTCATCTCCACTGAGTTGATGATGCCATCCAGTCATCTCATCCTAGTACTTGCAATTAAAACTCAAATTCACTATTTATTCTCCTGCCCTCATCACATAAGCTGAACTATATTCATAACTGTCATGGGGTGTTTGTATTCCCACAAATTTCTATGTTGAAGCCCTAACCCCCAGGGTGATGGTATGAGGAAGTGGGGCCTTTGGGAGTTACTTAGGTCAGGAGGATGGGGCCTGCATAAATGGGATTAGTGCCCTGATAAAAGAGACCCCAGAGAGCTCCCACACCCTGTCTGCAGTGTGAGAATACAGAGAGAAGTTGACAGGCTGCAGGCTGGAAGAGGGTTCTCACCCTGATCTGGCCCTCCAGCTCCCAGAACTGTGAAGAGTACCTTTCTGCGGTTGATAAGCCACCCAGCCGATGGTACTGTCTATCCCAGCAGGCATGGACTAAGACAGAAGCTAACATTAAGTGCTTATAATGCTCCAGGCTGTGTTAGAAGCACTTTGCACACATCCACTCACTTCATCATCACAACCAAGTCTGTAAAGTGTATATTATTATCACACCTCTTTATAGACGTGGAAACACAGAGGTTAACCAACTTGCCCATGATCACAGACCTGGTGAGAGCAGAGGTGGGATTTGAACCCTGTAGTCTGGCTTTGTGACTGAGCTCCTAGTGACTGTGCAGGACATCATGATGATGAAGCCCTGAGAAATCCCCGATTCAGAGTTGATCCAGATAAAGTGTCTAATATCGTGTGCCTTGTTTGAAGCTCAGACGTGAGCATTCCTTCTCTGTCCACTTTCATTTCAACAGCAATTTTGTCTGTCGTGGTCCTTCCAGAGCCCACTGGGTACCAAGCTGTGACCCCTCTTGCTCACAGCAGCAAATCCTGCAAAGGGGCTCCCACTCAACACCATGTCCATTTCCCCAGGTTTCAGGAAAGATACAGAGGAGGCTCTTGAAGGTGGAGCTGCCATCCTCACCATCTGCGCTTCTGGGGCATGTCCTGAACCAGCTTCCTTGCAGAGGCTCAGTAGGGCTGCGGGAGGCAATGAGGCAGATGAGTCCCCCCAGAAAGGGCTGTACCCCCTACCTCCACCCCCATCTGCATCTGCTTCAGTCCACAGCTTATGAGGAATGAGGGGGTAGACATGCTGTGATATCCTCAGCTAGTCCAGCCAGACTTCCACAACCTCCTGAGCTTCAAGTGTCCACCGAAACCGCACACCATATTTGCCAACCTGAAGAGCTGGGGCCTCCTCTGAACTTAAAACCAGCCCCAGAGTCAGTGGCAGTACCTCAAACTTTAGAAAAGGCACAGCTGAGGGACCCTGAATGAGAAAGGGGAGCCCTGAGGACTGACATCCGCCCACCCTGCAGCTCAACAGAGGAGACACAGACTAATATCTGTCCTAACAGAAGCCCATTGACTAGTTGTCTTTGAAAACCACCAGTCCCCGTGGGCCCTTGAATGAGCCTTCAGCATCTCCAGGCCATGATCTCTCCATCTGCCTCGACACGAGTGTGGGCTGGACCATTAATAAACACCCAGAGGAGCTTTAAAAGACCTTGATGCCTGGTCCTCAGGCCGGGAGGCTCCCTCTGCTTGGTTTGGGAGGGGTCCAGGGGTTGACACTTCTGCCAGCTCCCAGGCAGTTTTGACAAGAAGTCTGGATCCAGGTGACCTCCACAGTGGCCCACTCCACCAGGCAGAAACTTCTGGAGTTGCTTGCAAAAGAAACTAAATTCAAAAGGGCCACATAGGCGATCAGTTTCCCCAAAGTGCCTTTGAGAGGTGGCCCCAGGGAAAGTCAATTCACCAGAGAGCACCTAAGGCAGGAGTCGCTCTCGCCTTCCCCTGAAAGCTTTCTCTGAGATCGCGTGCTGCCTCCAGCCCAGGCCTGGCCCTGACTCCCCTTGTCTGTGCGGCTGCAGAGTGTGGGGACCTGATAACTTGACCACTGGCAAAGACTTAGCTGTGTTAAGAGATGGGGCTGGTTTTCTCCCTCCAAAGGTGGTGATGTGAATGATTATGAATGTGGTTCAGGACCTAAACTGCCCAGGTTTGACCTCCAGAAACACCGAGTTCTAGGTGGGTCACCTTGGGCGAGGCATTCAGCATCCATGACTCCCTTTCTTCATCTGTGATGTAGGAGATGAGGGCAGTGCTCCATCCTGGGGAGGCGTGTGATGACCAGAGTCCGGCTCTCCACACTGAACACCCTGAATACTGTGTGATGATGACCATTATGACTATTAGATAATTTCTTTTGATGTGGACCATTTTAAAAATCTTTATTGAATTTGTTACAATATTGCTTCTGTTTTATGTTTTGGATTTTTGGCTGTGAGGCATGTGGGATCCTAATGTCATGACCAGGGATTGAACCCGCGTCTCCTACATTGGAAGGTAGGAGTCCTACCTCCAGGGAAGTCCCTATTAGATCATTTCTTAAAGGGGAGAGAAATATTGGTGTTCCTTGTCAGTAAAGGGTCCAAAATTCTTTTTGTTTCACCTTATTTCTTTCTCTGAAAAAAAAAAAGATGACTAACCCAGGTGGTGCTAGGGGTCAAGGACCTGCCCGCCAATGCAGAAGATGTAAGAGACTCAGGTTCGATCCCTGGGTTGGGAGGATCCCCTGGAGAAGGGAATGGCAGCCCACTCCTGTATTCTTGCCTAGAAAAAACCCACGGACAGAGGAACCTGGTGGGCTACAGTCCATGGGGTCGCAAAGAGTCGGACACGACAGTAGCAACCTAGCACACACACAGCCATTAAAATCCAAATGTGAGTGAAGACCAGAAACTTCCTTTGGTCTTTTTAACCCAGGATGACATGTTATCTGTCCAAGATAAGTGACATTCATTTCTTTATCAAATATTTTATCTATCAAATATCTATTAAATACCTCTGATGTGCCAGATGCTGGGCTTGGCATGGGAGTTCTGGCCAGGAGTGAGACAAACCCACCATCCTAGCCTCACAGAACTAACAGCAGACTAAAATGGTACATAAATGCTTACACAAGAAATGAGTCAATTTCAACTCTTGTCATTGCTATGAAGAGGGACATGAGGGTCTATGACCGGGGACTCTGGGTGGGGAAACTTTCAGAGGAAGGAACAATTAAGCTAAGACCTGAAGGGTGAGTAGAGGCCTTCAGGGTGCTGTGGGGAAGAGCATCATCGCAGGGGGAATAGCATATATAAGTCCCGAGGCAGGAAAGGGCCTGGAGACTCCAGGGGTGGTCCCAGGTCAGTGTCCCTAGAGGGCAGCAAGCATGGGAGGGGGTTTTGGGAGATGCAGTCAGGGAGACTGGCCATCCAGGGGGCTGAATGCTGGGGCGGCAGTTTTTGTTTTCTTCTCAGTGCTGCTGGAGAGTTTTAAAGAGGAGATGTGAACTGCCCTGGCGTTGGTTCAGTGTGTCTGCTGTTTGGAAAGTTGATAGCAGGGTCACGAGTGGACATGAGAAAGCCCAGTGAGGGAGCCCCAAGGTGCCGACCATCATGATGAGCTGAAAGGTCCGGATGACAAAAGCTTGACATTCAGACAAAACTGGGGCTGCCGGTGATGGTTGGAGAAGGAGAGAAGAGAAAGAAACCACCAGTGATGGACACGTGCTGTGTGTCAGGGTCAGCGGCGTGGTATCACGTGAATTTTCACACAAGACTTGGAAGGGATTGTAACCCAGGGCCGAGCACGCTTTCTGCTCCGTGATCCTCAATGCTTGACACACCTGCCGTGGTGGAGGGGTTGTGCCGGGGAACCTCTCCTCCAGTTTTGTGTCTTGTGGTTGAATTTTGGGGTCTCCTGTCTCTGGGGGCTTCTTCTGGGAGCTTCCCGATGACAGAAGTGACAGTGTGGTTTCTTTGTCGAGTGTCCCCTTTCACTCTGTGCCTCGCCCTCGGGCCCTGGAATCATTTTTCTTAGCCATCATTTGTGTCTGTCTGGTCCCTGGCTCTCTGATGAATGACCATGGCATCTCATTGCACTCTGAGCTGATTGCATCGCCTCGCCCTGGGTCTCTGCTTGGCTCACGATGATTTACAGGTGTCAGAGACTGGACACCTCCAGGTGACCTGTACAAACTGAGACCTGGGGTGATCTCTGAAGCACTAGAGAGCCCAATAAGGAAACCTCCCCTGGGGCTGTGAGTGTGCCTCAAGACTCAAGGTAGAAGTAGAGGAACCGAAATCCACCAACCTCTCTGCATCCTGGCCCACAGTTGTCTTTTTTTTTTTTTTTTGATCGCTGAGATTTTTCAGTTATATGTTTCTGGACATTTTAATTTTATTTTCTTATCTTAGGTCTCTCAGTCATGTCCCACTCTTTGCAACTGCATGGACTGTAGACTGTCAGGCTCCTCCGTCCAAGGGATTCTGTCTAGCTTTTGCAACCCAGACTCGCTGAGCATAGCTGTGTGAATGAGGTCATCTTCTCAGAGATTCTCAGGCCTCAACTTTTCCTTTGGACTAAACCTCTCTTGTGACAGCAAAGTGCCATGTGGGAGTCTAGGCTTCACCAAGCAAGGTAGTTTTGGTTTCAAATGCCTGTTTTGCCACTTTCCAGTTGGGTGGCTTTGGACAAGACACTTAACATCTCTGAGCCTCAGTCCATCTTCTATAACATGGAGGTGAGAAGACAAGAGTGCTAGTATTAGAGAATTTCATTAAAACAAAAAATGTTGGGAGCATCTGGTAGGGTAGGTACCACACAGGTGGTCTGGAAATCCTGGATACACTTAAAAAATTTTTTTTACTGAAGTACATTAAGTGAAAGTGTTAGTTGCTCAGTTGTGTCCTACTCTTTGCAACCCCACGGACTGTAGCCCACGAGGCCCCTCTGTCCATGGAATTCTCCATGCAAGTATATCAGAGTGGCTTGCCATTCCCTTCTCCAGGGAATTTTCCCAATCCAGGGATCGAAGCTGGGTCTCCTGCATTTCAGGCAGATTCTTTACCATCTGAGACACCAGGGAAGTATAGTTGATTTACAATGTTGTCCTAATGTCTGCGATACAGCAGAATGATTCAGTTATACATACATATATTCTTTTTCACATTCTTTTCTATGATGGTTTATGACAGGATAGTGAATATGTTCCCTGTGTTATACAGTAGGGCCTTGTTGTCTGGGTCCACTTTTGTTTGGCCAAATCTTTATTTAGGTCAGACTAGTTCTGCATTGAACCAGCGACCCTTCCAACATCTAAGAAAAGGCAGCTCTGGGGTTCACCCTTCTTGTCTGTGTAGCAGACATTTCGGGGCCCCAATGCTACACTCTGGAGCCTGTCTCTGCTCTCAACAATAGTGACTTGTTCCGAGGTGCTCAGATCACCTTGTGCCCACCTCAAGCACGGGATCCTGTCCTCTAAGCAGAAAAGGGACTTCTGTGCATTGCTGAGAAATCTCAGATGCTGCTTTGGGAGGCACTCAAACCAAGACAGTTTTTATGAACAACAGAACACTGGTTTTTGCCCTTGAGTAACTCACGCTGTCCTGGGGTGACCAATTCTGTACTGGAGAAGGTGGGCAGGAGCTGTGGTGTGAGGGATACCAACCCAGAAGCTTGGGTCCAGCTGGGCACAGCCTGCTTCACACCTGCTCTGCATGGGGTGAAACCTAAGTGGCTCTGCTCCATCCCCTCATTGTTGATTGGCCTACAGCCAGACACCTGACCCAAGCAGGCCAATCAGAATTCCACAATTTTTCATTTTGAAACTGAGACCCATTCTCTCTGGGTACAACAAGTTCCACGGTAACTTCAGGAGCTGTCAGTGTATCAGATTCCCTGTGACCGTGAAGGAAGGCAGTGCAGAGTAAGAAAGAAAAAAGTCACAACCAAGGAGAAACAGAAAGGTTTCTTCCCGGTGGTGCTTGTATAATTGGTTACAGCTGTGTATAACCGCTGCGTCCCTGGGGATGGAAGAGATCCTCACCGTAAATTCCAAATCAACTTAAACTTGATTTTTGTCACAGGCAGTCAAATCATGTGTACAGATACACAACCCGGTATCTCGCAGTAAAAGTACCCAACAGCTTTGGGTACAGTGTTCCCAACAGGTGAGTGAATACAGCCCAGAGGAGATACTGAGGAAGAAAGGAGAGGAGAATAACAAGGACTGATCTTCTAGAACATTCCAGGAGCTAAAATTACCATTTTGTGTGCATTTCCTATGTAAGGGAAGACTGAGTCCCATAAAAGACCTGTTACTGCAAGCAATAGAACCCCTTAATCACTCTTCAAGGAGTCAGAGGAGTGTGGTCTCGAGGCTGGTCTGGCATCTCAGTGATACCAGCAACCACTCAGCTGCTTTCCCTCCTTCAAATCCACTGTCCGCAGCTTGTTGGTATTTCTTCCGGGTGATAAGTGCCTCATGGTCACAACAGGGCTGCTCCAGCTTCAGGCTTCACATCTGTGTCCCAAGAGGGAAGGGAAGGTAAATCTTTCCCAGATGGCTCCATCGGACTTTATTCTGTATCTCATTGGCCAAGTCTGCCCATAAATATGTTCCATGGCCATTCCTACCTGAGGGCCAATTACCACCTTTCCAACCTCTAGGTTGGGAGATGATAGAAGAAAAAAGGATTGGGAAAAGTTGTGGACTGGCCAGCAACTTTCCTTATTAGCATGTGCAGTCCATGGGTCTCAAAGTGTTGGACACGACTGAGCAACTAACACACACACACACACACACACACACAATACGTTGTGTCTGGGAATAGTAAGAACTGGCTGTGAGTGGTCCTTAGAGGGTGTGCTCACAGGTAAGATGGAGGAGGACCTGATGTGCCCATGAGAGCCACTGAAGGTCCTTAAGCCAGGTGGAGGACTGTCAGGACCAGAGCTACATTCTAGAAAGATCACCTTGGTTATTAAGTAGAGGATGGCTTGGAGAGGAGTTGTACTAAGAGCAAGTTAGAGGCATTCCGGTGCTCATTCTATGAATTGAAGATAGTATTTACAGGCATAGAATTTACACTAACCCCTTCCTGAGCTACTTATTGATCAAAAATGTGCCTGAACAGATAAATGAGACTAAACTAAAACTCTTGAGAAATACAGAAGAATTTATCCTGGTGGAGAAATAGACTCTGATATGGCACTTATATCTGATTTTTCAGATGATGCAGATGGCTTTTCTTTGCATTTCTGTGCATAAGCAATTCCAGGCCCCATTAAGTTACTGACTCAGCCACATAAAACGAACTCAAGGTTGCATCTATGGGAGAGTGAATACAAATCACATTAACTCTATAGAATAGGACATTAGACTAAGTATTTCCAGTAATTGAAGAATGAAAAATATCATTATACATTATATGTGTTCCTTCTTATAGAGCTGCTGGCCTTGTTAGAAAGGCTATCTTGTTGTTATCCAGTCACTAAGTTATGTCTGACTCTTTGTGACCCCATGGACTGCAGCACGCCAGGCTCCTCTGTCCTCCACTATCTCCTAGAGTTTGCTCAAATTCATGTTCATTGAACTGATAATGCTATCTAACTATCTCATCCTCTGCCGCTCCCCTCTTTTGCCTCCAATCTTTTCCAGCATTAGGGTCTTTTCCAATGAGTTAGTTCTTCACATAGGTTAGCCAAAGTATTGGAGCTTCAGCTTCAGCATCAGTTCTTCCAATGAATATTCAGGGTTGATTTCCTTTAGGATTGGCTGATTTGATCTCCTTGCTGTCCAGGGGACTCTCAAGAGTCTTCTCCAGCACCACATTTCAAAAGTATCAATTCTTTGGTGCTCAGCCTTCTTTATGGTCCAACTCTTACATCCATACATGACTAGTGGAAAAACCATAGCTTTGACTATATGGATCTTTGTCAGCAAAGTGATGTCTCTGCTTTTTAATATCCTGTCTAGGTTTGCATAGCTTTTCTTCCAAGAAGCAAGCATCTTTTAATTTCATGGGTGCAATCACTGTCTGCAGTGATTTTGAGGCCCAAGAAAATAAAATCTGTCACTGCTTCCTAATATATTTGTATATTTGGTTAGAAAGGCCACAGTATACTTATTAAAAAGTATACTATTTTTTATAGTATAAAAAAGTATACACACATATACTATTAAAAATTCAGATTATGAAAATTAATTTTGAGTAATGTATGTTTGTTACAAAAACATGTATAAAATAGAGAAAAAAATTTAAGAAGAAAACATCAAAACTCATAAAAACAAAATAGCTGCTGCTATTTTGGCCCATGTCCTTTTTTATCTTTATAGGTAAGTTTCCAGTATTCATAACTGTAGTATATTTTATATGCTGCTTTTTAAAAAATTATTCACATGCATTAAAAAAATTTTTAAGTCTGTATTGAATTTGTTTCAGTATTACTTCTATTGTTTTATTTGTTCTGATTTTCTGGCCTCAAGGCATGTGGGATCTTAGTTCCCCAACCAGGGTTTGAACCCACACCCCTTGCATTAGAAGGCAAAGTCTTAACCACTAGCCCACCAAGGAAATCCCTATATGCTGCTTTTTTAAAAATCTAATCTCATCTTGTAGGTTTCCCCCCCGCCATGATAACATAGTTTTCCTAAACTTCCGTTCTCATGGTTTCATAAACAAAACTTTGTTGACCCCTGTTATTGAACATTTGAGTGACTTCCTTTTTTTTCATAATAAATAATGTGATGCTTATCATTGTGTATAAATTTTTGTCTTCGTTGAAGACTATTTCTTGGAGATTGATTCTCAGAGATGGAATTACTATCTCAAAGGGAACAAACAGTTTTAAGCCACTGATACCTACTGCTGAATCATATTTTCAAACTCATGATAAAAGTTCAATTAAAGACAGACAATGCAGTGAGGAAACCTGCCTTCTGAATTCTCTCCCCTGGCAGGGGGCTTGGTCATTAGGTCTGTGGACGATTTATTGCCTTATTTCTAGATAGGATCAATATGCCCAGAAGCCCCAGTATAATGAGATTCAGAGGGGCCTCAACTCATGAAAGAATCCATCAATTAGACCAGAATGTTAAGAACAGCGAAAGTGAAAATGGTCCAATGAATCTTGATATTGAAACACTGATTAGGGCATTTGGGGGAAAAGAGCATTTTACTTTTATCTATATTTTTTGTATCCCATACAGTTAGGAAACTCATGGAAACAGAACAGAGGTTATCTGTGTCATAGTGTATGCTCTTTCCACTACACACTTGCAAGCTGACCCCACTACACTCACTCAAAATTTATTTTAAGAACCATCATTGCAAGTCTGCCAGAGTCCTTCATCACACTTCCCTGGTAGCTCAAATGGTAAAGAATCCTCCTGCAATGCAAGAGACCCGGGTTTGATCCCTGGGTCAGGAAGATCCCCTAGAGGAGGAAATGGCAACCCACTCCAGTGTTCTGGCCTGGGAAATCCCATGGACAGAGGAGCCTGGTGGGCTACAGTCCATGGGGTCTCAAAGAGACATAACTGAGCAACTAACATTTTCACTTCACTTCACTTCTGCCAGGGCCCTCCATCACACTAGCCCTGTGATGGGTGTTATCACTGTCATTTATAGATGGGGAAACTGAGAGAGAGATTAAGTATCGTGCCCAAGGTCACAGAGGTAGTAAGTTATAGGGCTGGTACACTTTGTCATCACGGCCTTTTATGAAAAAACAGGCCTGATTCTTTTAAAGTAATTTGGAGAAGCTGCTTAAAGTGCTTTTAACACTGATTCTGGCTTATTTTATTTGTAAAGTCTGTTTACCGCAGTTATAAGAAATATCCTGTTCATTCCAGTTCTGTCCTGTCACTTGTGCAAAATTGGTATCTCTGTCTCCCATTCATTCATTCTTTCATTCTTTTATGCATCTACTCTTCCCAAATACACACACACAGTGGTGGGTTGGAGCTGGTTTCTCCTGGCTGGTCAGAGCTGCTTGTGAACATCTCTACCAGCTCCTCAGTGACATCCCATTGGTGGCTGGAAATCAGCCACGGTGGGAACATTTATATCACAGAAATTGACAAATGCTAAAAATCAGGGCTGTTTTTTTCTGAGAGCCCTTCATATATACCAGCTAACCCCTGCAGTTCTCCTGCAGGAAAAGCTGTGCCTTTCTTTATCTTCTTCCACTATCAGTCAAGAACGACTCTTTATGGCTCCAGCCAGACTCCTCTGCCCATGGAATTTCCCAGGAAAGAAAACTGGAGTGGGTTGCCATTTCCTTCCCCAGGGCATCTTCCCGACGTAGGACTCGAACCCGAATCTCCTGCATTGGCAGGTGGATTCTTTGCTACTGTACTACCTGGGAAGCCCTTGGCTCCTCATCCAAATGAAGCCAGGAGCCAGGAGGGGCCACGGGAAACAGACTTAGCAGGAAGGGACCTTCAAACCAGACTCAGTGTGTCTGAAGAGACACCCTCAGTGAGTGGACCCTGTTCTGGGCTTTAAATACCATGTGAAATATCCCTTCAGTGGCTTAACACACATTCTAGCAAGTCTCATTTTTACTCCATTCATTGATGAACTTCTGTGATAGTATAACTTATAATAAGAAAAGTATATTTGATCCTCCATCCATTGCTCCAGGCACTTAGCTCCCCAAACTCTAGGAATGTCTCAACTGTTGAGATACAGATGGCTTTGTTATGTTAATAAGATGACTGGGGAGGGGTGCCCCAGGTAACCTAAAGGTGGGGGCCAGTTGCTAGGGAACCAGCCATGTGATTAGAGCATTAGAATTTTTCATCCCCCCCCCCACCAGAGAGCTTCCCAGGTGGCTCAAGTGGTAAACAACCCACCTGCCGAAGCAGGAGACGTGGGTTCAATCCCTGGGTCGAGAAGATCCCCTGGAGGAGGGCATGGCAACCCACTCCAGTATTCTTGCCTGGAGAATCCCATGGACAGAGGAGCCTGGTGGGCTACAGTTCTTCAGGGTCACAAAGAGTCAGATGTGACTGAGCACACCAAGGAGCTATACAAAACAGAAACCTTTAATTCAGTTCAGTTCAGTCACTCAGTCATGTCTGACTCTTTGCAACCTGATGGACTGCAGCATGCCAGGCTTCCCTGTCCATCACCAACTCCCAGAGCTTGCTCAAACTCATGTCTATAGAGTCGGTGATGCCGTCCAACCATCTCATCCTCTGTCGTCCCCTTCTCCTCCTGCCCTCTATCTTTCCCAGCATCAGGGTCTTTTCAAATGAATCAGTTCTTCACATCAGGTGGCCAAAATATTGGAGTTTCAGCTTCAGCATCAGTCCTTCCAATGAATAGTCAGGACTGATTTCCTTTAGGATTGACTGGTTTGATCTCCTTGCAGTCCAAGGGACTCTCAAGAATCTTCTCCAACACCACAGTTCAAAAGCATCAGTTCTTCAGTGCTCAGCTTTCTTTGTAGTCCAATTCTCACATCCATGCATGACTACTGGAAAAACCATAGCTTTGACTGAGAGACCTTTGTTGACAAAGTAATGTCTATGCTTTTTAACATGCTGTCTAGGTTGGTCATAGTTTTTCATCCAAGGAGCAAGCGTTTTTTAATTTCATGGCTGCAGTTGCCATCTGCAATGATTTTGGACCTTTTATTAACAGAGAGTTAAGAAAGTGGATTGCTTCATCTTTTGGGGAAGTGATGAAGGGTCTGTTGGGAGAATTACCTCACTACTGCTAACCAGGAAATCCCAGACTGACTTGGTAAGACAACATTGCTGGGAGAAGCTGAGACTGCCGCCAGGCTAGAAATTGGTCTTGGTTTGCTGACGCAGGGCTTAGCACAAGTGACTCCATTTGGAGTCACACTGTTGTTTCTTTATAACAAGGCTTTTTAAAAAAGATGGGGTTCACAGAGCTTCCAGGTGGATGGACCAGAGCTCATCCGTGTGCCTGGAGGGTGCAGCACACCAGACTCCATAGGGACAAAAGCTCCTACACTGGGGACCATCCTGAACCTCGCCCTATGAACCTCTTCATCTGTATCCTTTACAATATGCTTTATAATATACTGGTAAACATGAATAAATGTTCTTCTGAGTTCTGTGAGCCCCTTTAGAAAATTAAACAACATAAGCCAGGGTGGGGACTTCCCTGGTGGTCCAGTGGCTAAGACTCCACACTCCTAATGCAAGGGCCCAGTTTCGATTCATGGTCAGGAAACTAGGTCCCATATGCCACAATACACTGCAACGAAGACCGAAGATTCTTTGTCACAACTAGGACCCAGCGCAGCCAAATAAATAAATATGAACAAAATAAACAAAATTTTAAAACTATCTTTTAAAAACGTCCTAAGGAGAGGATCATAGGAACTTCCAACTTATCCCTAATTGGTAACAACACAGATTTGTGATTGGCATCTGAAGTGGGGGCAGTCTTGTGGGACTAAGCTTTTAACACGGGAGCTAAGGCTTCCTCCAGGTAGATTTTGTCAGAATTGAGTTAAATCACAGGACCTCCAGTCAGTGTTTCCTGAGAAGTGGAGAATTATTTGGTGGTGTTGGAAAAAATACACACTGAAATTTCCCAACAATCGGCTGTCCAGTGAAACAAATGTCTCTGGCATGGTGGTGAGCTCCCCATGAGAGGGTGTATCCAAGAAGAGTCTGAGCAAAATCTGTCTCAGATGCTTAAAGGATGTGGGGTTTGGGCTTTGAGAGGGGCCAGAAAAAGCCACAAATTCAGAAGGCATGAAGGAAGAAGAAACAGCAACACTGGTGAAAAATCTATGAGAAAAATAAGGACAGGGTACTACTTTCAAATTCAGTAGGAAGGTACCGAAAAAGAAAAAAACAATATGAGCAGCTTGAGGGAAGGGACTTTATTTCATTATTTCACTGACACCAAAGTAGGTTCTTGCCTGGTGCTTGGTACCCAGAAGGTTCTGGATCAATGCTGGTATCAGTTATTGTTGTTCAGTCGCTCAGTCGTGTCTGACTCTTTGCAGCCCCATGGACTACAGCCGCCAGGTTCCCTGTCCTTCACCATCTCCTGGAGTACCAGTTACAGGACTGGAAAGCTAGTCCAAGCTCAGCCTTATCGATCAAACCGTGTGATTCCTGTAAGGCCACTTTCTCTCTAGAGGTCTGCTTCCTCAACTAATTATACAAGGACTTATTTTAGATGATTTCTTGAGAATAACTAGTATTCTAATTACAACACCATGATTCACACCAAACCTGTTTATAGCATAATGTGGATCACAAACAGACATCATTAAAAATATAAAAATTAGTGGCCAGATGGAGCAGATTGTGAAGGTTCTTAAATTTTGAAGATGTTTATTTATTTATTTTTTTAATTGTGAATTTTGCATTTGATTCCCTTTACCTGCAATAAAATGCTAAATATTCCCTGAGGAAATATGTTAGAATTGGTTCGCATTCAATGAGAACTGCATTAAGTCGATCCACATTGAGTCTATTCTTTGTCAGCACTCACCCTATTCACCAGCGGTGTCTGGCCGCTTGGGCCGTCACTCATGCCTTTTTCTGTAGGCCCTGGGTCAGGTACTCATGCTCAGTCGCTCAGTTGTGTCCGACTTTTGCGACCCCATGGACTATAGCCAACCAGGCTCCTCTGTCCGTGGGATTACTCAGGCAAGAATACTGGAGTAGGTTGTCATTTCCTCCTCCAGGGGATCTTCCCAACCCAGGGACTGAACCCAGGTCTCCTGCATTGCAAGCAGATTCTTTACCACCGAACCACCCAGGAAGCCCCCTGAAGTCTGGTAGGTCTCGTTTAAAATTCCCACCCCACCAATTACTGCTGTAGGATCTTGGGAAAATTTATCTCTTAGCCTCTCAAAGTCCTCCTCTGTAAATGGGGGAAATGATAAATGCGGATCATGGAGAGTTTTGAGGATTCAGTCTGGTGGTATCTGTCAAGCGCTCAGGGAAGTAGGTGACACATAGTAGGTATAGTCCAGGGTTACTGTTCTTGTAACTTTGGATTATCAAGTTCTGCCTCTGCTGGTCCTTCCACCTGGAGCACCGGCTCCCCAGGGAAGATGCCCCCACAGAACCCTCCTCACTTCTATTTCCCAAGACTCCTGCATCCTGGTCCTGATCGCCTTGTGGAGGCTGCAGATCCTTCTGTCCTTTCCTGCAAGCTCCTGAGAGCACACACTTTGCATTTGTGCCAATCCAGAGCACTCAACCCACTGTCCTGCATGTCCAGGGAGCTGAGTATCTCCTTAATTGACCAATCTGGACTTCACATTCAGATGAGAGACACATAAAAAAAGGGAAATGATTTCTGGTCCAACAACTGCTCCTGATGAAGGGTTAATGGAATGGAAGCTCCTATTCAACAAACACCCAGAGGAGGATGGAGTTGAGGGGAAAACCCACTGAATGTGCCCATCAGTGCCAGGAACACTTGCCATCAAGTACCTATTCACTGATTCCACCCGCTAGGCACCTAACACTGCTTATGTGACCAAGGCAAGTGCACTCAGTTGCAAGGAATTTGTGTGGCGGCTTTGTGACGTGGAAGGGTTTGCATTTCAAAAGATGAGATAAGACAGGTGGTGGGGCTGGAGGTTACATAGTCCTGGAAGTCTTGCTAAGGAGCTTGGCTTTGTCCTGAGAGCAGAGAAAGACAGAGAGCAGAAGCAAGGAAGTGAAGTGATTGGTTTTCTCGTAATTCTGACTGCTGTGTAGAGAGTGGACTAAGGGGAGGCCAGCCCAACAGCTTGGTTGGGAAGTTGTTTCAGTGATCTAGGTAAAAGATGCTGGTGGTCTGGGCAGGAAGAAAAGAAGGAAACAGCAGAGAATACCAGTTCTTCACTTTCCAGGTGCCTTTAACCTGTGAAGTAGGTCAATTCAGCATTGTTTGGATTTACAGATCAGAGTGAGAGAAAGAGCAGTGACAGAGAGGTCCTTAAGTATGACCTTCTCATCTTCTCTGTACATCCCCCGGAAAAAAGGCTGTATGACCTTGGGTGTTAAGTGAATGGTGTCAAGGATAGTCACATCTGTGTTGGCCCCTCCTGTCAGAGTGCAGTCTCTTATTGAGGAGCTCCTGTCTTCACAAAGGTCTGGAACTAAGTAGGGCACTGACTGGTGTCCCCATTTTTGCCCTCATTTTCTTATACCCAAGGGCTTCCCCTCTCCCCATCATGTGGTCGTCTCTCTGCCTGGGATCTCCGTCAGTATCTGTTCAGACATTTGCTTCCCTCAATGGACTAGGAGGTGAAGAGGCAGTCTAGTCCCCTCCAACTCCCCTGGCATGTAAATACCTGCTGTTGTTTTATAGAATCATCAATTCTAGGATTGGAAAGGACTTTCAGGTCCAGTGGGTAACTGTTCCTTATGCAAATGCAGGAGTCCCCTCTTATGTCCACACACCTACAGCGCAGTGACCACATTCTTCCTCCAAGAGGTATCCTGATATTTCAGTCGGATCACCTTCATGCCTCTGACTCTCAACAACCACTGATATTTTGTGAAGTCAGCATTTCATTCTGTCTGAAATTTGAGTTTACCTGTCTATTTTACTCACTCAACTGTGTTCTTTAGGGACATAGATGCCCATGTTTTATTTACTTTAACATTCCTCATAGCCTTGAACACAGCACCTGTCATAGAGTGGGAACGTGATAATGAGAAAATGACTAAACGAACGAATGGATGAGTGGCTAGCTCTCAGTGTTAGAAAGTTCTTTACCCCTCGGCTGAAGCATGCCTCCTGCTAACCACCGCTTCTGGAGCTGAAGTCCACTCCACACAAACCATATTTTCCTCTTCCTCGTGGTGGCTTCTCACCTGATGAGACCACAGCAACTTGCTTTATTTGCCTCAAACACATCAGCCTGTTCCTGCCCAGCTTTTTCTTACCTTGAACATTTTACGTGTTTTCCACTTCTGCCTGGAAACCCTTGACTCTCATTTCTTTCATGGCCGGACCTTCCGTGCCATGTGGGCCTTACTTCCCAAAAAATGCCACATCCAACCACTCAGTCTAGAGTAACTCCCTTTGTCCTTCTACCTCTTTATCTCTCTGTGCTGAATTCTGGGTAAGTTCCTCAGATTCATCTTCCAGTTCATGAAACCTCTCTTCATCGGTGTCTGCCTAGCCTATTGACTGAGGTCTTGGATCTGTCACTCTGCATTTCATTCATAGAATGTGTATGTGAATATTGTAAGCATCGTCATTTTAAAATCCTTTTTACAATCTCTATTGCATGTCATCCTCCGTTAGTGATTTCTCCAATTTATTGTATGCTGATCATCCCTCAGGACTTGAGTATCTTTGTAATTGTTACAATTTTCAAGATGCAACTTTACCAGGAATTATCATCTATGAGTGATCCACATAGGTTATGGAGGGGACCCATCAAGTTCATGAATCTTGGAAGAGCTGTTACATTAACTCCTTGATGAATACGAGATCAGTGCAAGGAACTGGGTACCAACCTCGTGCACGATGTAGGCAAGAGGTGAGGATTTTTTCTATTTGGTCTCACGCACCTGATTCTAGAAGCGTTAACTTTACATGACAGCTTTGTCCTAAGACTGGAACATCATCAAGTGCAGTGGTACCCAGATGCCAGGCTCTTAATGTGTGCACTTCATGTCTAGAAAACACCCAGCTGAATATATGAGTGTGGGACTCAGTGAAAACACAAATTTCTGAGATCTATCTCCTTGGCACTGATTCTGTAAGTCTAAAAGTGAGCCTAGGAATCTGAATCTTATACAGCTCTCCATATGCTTCTGATGTATAGTGAAGTTTGGGTACCAGTGGTCCTAGAAGCTCTAGGGACTGTAATTGGATTTATTTTTACCTTGCTTATTTCCTTCAAATAAAAGGATTGAAAGCAGCTTACAGGATACATGCAAATACATTGTGAAAAGCAGACTTAAAAACCACCCACACAAATAAACTGAGGAAGTGAGAGCTGACCTTATGCCAAGACTGGAGACACACACAAGGTAATGCTGTGGTCAGTGTCCTCACCAACATCCTTATCATGTGGCTGGGAATGAAGTGGGAGCCGTTATTATCCATTTCTGGAGACCGTCAATATTAAAAGCCATCTCAGGGAAATAAGTTATGTGAGCAACAGTAGAACTGCAAAGGGATTGCTGCTCTTCGATAGGGTTTTAATGTTTCTAGGGTCCTGCTGTGTAAATTGTCCAAATACACACTTATTGGTCTGGCAACACTCAAGAAGACTCTCCTGGCAAACTGAATCTGCCTTGCTGAGTCCTCCGAGCCCATGTTCACTCACACTTCTTGGCCAGAGGACTCTTATTTATCTCCAAGACACCACTCAAATATCACCGACTCCAGGCAGCCCTCCTCCTTCATCTCCTTCCTTCCTTTTGTCCTTCACTCATTAAGCCCTTATCACGTCCCAGCATTGCACTGGAGCTCCCCAGTTTCCCCTCATGCCAGCATCTGCCATGTGGCAGATGTTCCCATCCTCATCTCCCACAATGCTTCCCCTCACTTCTCTGGTCTCTCCCTGTTGGCTGTCTGTGCGCCCTGCCTCTCTCCACAGGACTTTTGCACAGGCCGTGTCAGTCTTCTGTCTGGAATGCTCCTCCCCGCTCATGTTCCGGCTGTCCCCCATTTAGGTTATTCCTTTCTGGCCCCCTGCAGTTGTCTCACTCTGTCTTCCTTCGTGTCCGGGACATAATATTTCTTTCGCGATTCCTAGGTTACCATCTGTCTCCTTGAGCACACAAGGACAAGCGCTGTAACCTCAATGCCTAGCACCGAGCCTGACAGAGAGGAGGTGCCTGCTAACTTTGTTGAGTGGGTGAAAGAAGACATCCCTGAGAACCTCAGTCTCTTTCTTCCTTTGGATCAGTCATTTTTAAACTTCTCTTGGTCGCTGGCCCCTTTAAGCATCTCATGAAGGCGACACACCCTCTTTGTACATGAATGCTTCTTCACACGAAACTCCTGTGTTGTTTCAAGGTTCAAAAACCCCCAGATAAGAGAGTGCAGAGAAGAAGAAATCGTCCTATACTGCTGGTGGGAATCTAAGTTGATGTAGCCACTATGGAAGACAGTATGGAGGTTGCTCCGAAAACTAAAAATAGAATTACCACATGATCCAACAATCCCACTCCTGGGCATATACCCAGACAAAATTACAATGTAAAAAGATTCATGCACCCTGAGGTTCATAGAGCACTATTCACAATATCTAGGCACCGAAATAACCTAAACATCCATTGACAGACGAATGAATGAAGGCAATGTGGTACCTATACACAGCCATAAAAAAGAACAAAATAAGCCATTTGCAGCAACATGGATGCAACTAGACATTATCATACTAATTGAAGTCAGGCAGACAGAGAAAGACAAATACCATATGATATCACTTATATGTGGAATCTGAAATATGGCAGAAATGAACCTATCCATGAAACAGAAATAGACTCACAGACACAGAGATAAAACTTGTGATTGCCGGGGGGGAGGGAGAGCGAGGGACTGGGAGTTTGGGGTTGGTAGATGCAAACTCTTACAGATAGAATTGGTAAGCAACAAGGTCCTCCTATATTGCTCAGGGAATCGTATTCAATATACTGTCATAAATCATAATAGAATATGAAATAGAATATATATATGTATAATCAAATCATTCTGTACAGGAGAAATTAACACAACATTCTAAATCAACTATACTTCAATAAAATAGAAAAAAACACCCCAGATGAAGAGAGCATTATTAATTTCAAGCTAAGATTCATTTCTAGAGAGAACAGCTGATGATTTATATATAGATATCATGATTTACATGTGTGCGCCATCGGTAAGTCAGGTCCGACTCTTTTGTGACCCCGTGGACTGCAGTCCGCCAGGCTCCTCTGTCCATGGGGTTTTCCGGGGAAAAATACTGGAGTGGGTTGCCATTTCCTCTTCAAGGGGATCTTCCCAACCCAGAGATTAAACCCACGGCTCCTGTGACTACTGTATTGGCAAGTGGAATCTTTACCACTGTGGTACCTGGGAAGCCCATCATGATTTAAGCCCAGTTACAAGGAGAGATGACTGTGGGCTTCCCGGCATCTTAAAGTGTTGTGTGTTCAGATGGCTTCATGTAGATGCCATGCAGGTTGGTATGTTCCCTTTAAGAGCTCATCTCCCTGGTTTTTTGTTGTTGCAGGAAAGAAGGCAGCGCAGAGGCAAGTGCATCAAACTGGAAAATATTTACATCGCTCCCAACTGCCCAGTGTAGCAGAGGTGGGCCCATGATTTGAGATCCCTTCGAGGGATCTGAGCTACAAGCCAAACAACCCTCTTCCTATTTCAAGTCACTCTTGAGAACGCCTCTACTCTGTGTAAAACCAACTGGGGGACCAGCGGGATGGCTGATAGCTGTCAGAAGCCTGTATGTATTGGCACAGGGTGGCAGAAGGTGTCGGGGGCTGGAGTCCCAAGGTCCTGAATGGCTTGGCCATTCCTAAGCTGTGTCCCTGCACAGATGACTAACCTTTGAATTTCCACGTCTGCATCTGTTTGAGGGGCCTCATGCCTACTTGACAGTTTTGTTCCAATGACCTAATGAACTAATGGCTGCAAAAGTGCCCCAAACACCACAATGCTTCCCGTGTGATCAGGAATCATAGTTGTTGGTAAAATGCAATTCTGTCTTTTCTCACTCACATACTGACATCTGCTCCGGAGGGCTCTCTGCCATAAAGTACTCATTACCGTTCTATATAGCTGACACCCAAGACTGGTGATGTGGGGCCTGGGAGTGTCACAATGTGAAAGACATCTGAGTAGTCACCTTGGTATTCCAGAGCTTGTGCAGGGCTAGCCTGTGCAAAACACTGTACGTGTGTGAGCACTTTCCTAGGGAGAGGGACCATGGACTTTACTAGATTCTCAAATGAGACTGGGACCCCCCAAGGGTGAAGCACCCCTAATCTAGGGAGAAAGGACTCTACTAAGGAACGCAGAGACCCAACTCTGCCTCTAACTGGCCAGTGATGGGCCTCAGTTCTTCATCTGTGAAATGGGTGTGGACATGAGCCCTCTGGCGTCCCTCTCCGCTCAGACCTCTGATGAGTCTATAACCCTCCCTGTATCGTGTCCTTCATCAGATGAGGCTCATCCCGCTGCAGCAAACATCATCTGGGGTCTTACTGTGGGGCAGGCTCTGGCCAGCTGGGAGTTTCTGAACCCAGCCCCCACCTGCTTCCAGAATAAGTAGAGATTTCTTCTTTTCTACACATAAGTCTCTTTGGGCCACTGTGTGCATGAATTTTCCACCTCTCTCAAATAACCAAAGCACCCCCAAAGTGCCCAAAGTACTGGAGCTCTGTTTCTGCTCATCTTACCCAGCAGTTAAAGAGCGCTGTGGCCCAGCAGCTGGGCTCAGACCTAGAGGGTCTGTTTCTTCTGTAAAGACTTGCCTGTAAACTGCAGAGCTGGCCATGAGGCCATCTCACTCGGGCAGCCGAGGGGCTAACGGGGATGTCTGAAGTCTTAACACCCTGAGAAAGGCAGCCTGAAAAGCGGGCTGTGCGTGTACAAGCTGGTGAGCTGAGTTCTCTCTTGCCTCTGCTGTGAGGCAGAGGTGGATGGCAAGAAGGCGGCTGGTGGGTGGGGTCTGCCCTCACGTCTGGGACTTCAGCAGGACCAGGGCTGGGCTCACACAAGCCCCACGATACATGGGACAAACCTCAGAGAGTTCCCAGTCCACAGTCCTCAGGCCAGATTTGGTTCACAAGCATATCTTGGTTAGCTTTTGTTTTGTTTTGCTTTGTTTTTTTAATTGTGGTGAAAACATGCATACCATATAATTTACCACCTTCAGTTCAGTTTAGTTCAGTTCAATCGCTCAGTCATGTCCGACTCTTTGTGACGCCATGAATCGCAGCACGCCAGGTCTCCCTGTCCATCACCAATTCCCGGAGTTCACTCAAACTCACATCCATCGAGTTGGTGATGCCATCCAGCCATCTCATCCTCTGTCGTCCCCTTTTCCTTCTGCCCCCAATCCCTCCCAGCATCAGGGTCTTTTCCAATGAGTCAACTCTTCGCGTGAGGTGGCCAAAGTACTGGAGTTTCAGCTTCACCATCATTCCTTCCAAAGAACACCCAGGGCTGATCTCCTTCAGAATGGACTGGTTGGATCTCCTTGCAGTCCAAGGGACTCTTAAGAGTCTTCTCCAACACCACAGTTCAAAAGCATCAATTCTTCAGCGCTCAGCTTTCTTCACATTCCACCTCTCACATCCATACATGACCACAGGAAAAACCATAGCCTTGACTAGACGGACCTTTGTTGGCAAAGTAATGTCTCTGCTTTTGAATATGCTATCTAGGTTGGTCATAACTTTTCTTCCAAGGAGTAAGCGTCTTTTAATTTCATGGCTGCAGTAACTGTCTGCAGTGATTTTAGAGCCCCAAAAAATAAAGTCTGACACTGTTTCCACTGTTTCCCCATCTATTTCCCATGAAGTGATGGGACCGGATGCCACCATTTTTAAATACCCAGTTCATTGGCATTAAATGCAGTCACAGCTTGTGCAGCCATCACCCCCGTTCATCTCCAGAATCTTCCATCTTCCCGTATTGAAGCTCTGTCCACACTGACCCCCGTTTCCCCTTCTCCAGACCCTGGAAACCTCCATTCTACTCTCATGTCACTATGACATTGATGACTCTGGGGACCTCATACAAGTGGAATCACACAGAGATTTTTTTCTTTTTGAGACTGGCATATTTCAATTAGCACAAGGTCCTCAAGATTCATCCGTGTTGCAGCATGTGTCAGAATTTCCTTCCTTTTTAATACTGAATAATATTCCATTGTGTGGTTGGATCACATTTTGCTGATCCATCCACCTGTCAATGAACATTTGGGTTGCTTCCCTCTCTTGGCTATTGTGAATATTGCCATGAACATTGAGGTATGGAAACCTAGGTTATATCTGTTAATAGGGGAATTAGCAGATGACATTTAAAAGCCAAGAGATTTCTCATAAAAACCTGGATTTCTGGCTTCTCTTGGGAAAAGAGTAGATCTGGCAAGTCAGGGTCTCTAGCTTCCTGGCCATACTCAGAGCTGAATGAGGCCCGATCATTCATTCCTTGCCCCCCAGACAGGCACATAGCCCGGGGGACCTCAGGCCCCCACTCCCTCCTGGTCTTCTCCTTGCTCCCCGCCTCATACGCCTGGTCTGCCCAGCATCTTTCAGTTATGGATAGAAACACAGAGACCAGAGAGGCACAGTGACCTGGGCCCAGGGTCTCACAGACAGGCTGGTGATGTGACTGTGGTCATCCAGGAAGGCTTGGACTGCACTCTGGTTCCAACTCTGCCACTTGCCTCCCCCCTCACCCCCTCCACCGTGACCTTGACTGTTCTGAGACCAAGGTTCTTTTTTTAAGGGAAATGGGAGAGAAGGAACCTTCTCCAACAGCTTCACAGAATCATTGAGACAGACAGAGAAGGGGATGCATGGTGATTAGAACCTGGGGTCAGGATGTGAGGAGCTTATTACACAGCCCGGGTGAGTCAGGCAGCTCAGAGTTTAGAGGTCTGTCTCTTCATCTGCAAAATGGGGAAAGGGGACTAGATTGTTCTGAGAGTTAACCGAGAGGGGGACGGTGAAGCCCCCAGCAGAGGGCTTGGCACGCAGCAGGTGCTTCACACGAGTTCCTCTGGAACAAGTGAGGCTTGTGTTCAGGGCTGCAAATCCCCTTGGCAGCAGGGCACAACCCAGCAAAAGACATGATGTCCTGATGTTGCGGGGACAGCCTGGCTGCAGTCTGATTTCAGAGTCAGCCTGATTTCAGAGGCCACCCTCCACCTTTTACCTTCTGGGGCCTCAGGCAGGTCACCCGTCTCTCTGAGCTGCAGAACCCCGGCTGTCAGATGGGGTGATATCCTAGTTCTTACCAGCACAAGGTGGGTGAGAAAGCTAAGGTGCCTGGCACAGCATTGATGCTCAGTTGAGTTCAGTTGTCTTCCTTCCCTTCCCAAGCAAAAGTCTCCCTCTGAGGTTCAAAAGATGGCATATTTTCCAAATATTTTCAAAACTAAAAGAGGGAAAAATGTAGTTTTCAGCTTTCCACTGGAGGCTCCTGGGTCCACGTGTTGTTGGGGTTGAGGTGTGACACTCCCTGCGGTACCTTCCTCCATCCAGCCAGGTCTGGGCTTAGAGAAGACACTTGGACAGACCCAGTTCTCACAGGCAGGTTTTGCATCAGTCTGTTGGTTAGTCGGTTGATTACCCCTCATGACATGCCTCTTCTGAGCTGGTTTTAACATGAGGCTTCACCCTCCAGGCTCATCTCTGTTGCTGAAAGTGCATTGCCCCAGATGGCATTCTGGTCCTGACATAACCCATCACTGGTCCTTCTACTCTCAATACTACGTCTGTTACTTCAGTCCTTCCCAGAGACCCCGAGGGAGGCCTCTGAGCCACTTGCGGGCCTGTGAGGCCCTCCTGAGTGGAGCAGTCCATCCTGCTGCACCCAGGAAACCTAAGAGGCCAGGTGCGGCCTCGACAGAGCCCCGCCTCTCTACCTTCAGGCTTTGGATGAATGAAATGGGAAGGCAGATGGAAAATGCACTTGTCAACTCTTAAGTTCTGCATGAGTATACTGGATTTGACCTTCATGTCCTGGAGAGACAAGAGACCACCTGCTGCAGGAGAGAGATTAGGGTTTAAAACAGAGTCACTGGGCTGGAGTCTGGGCTCTGCAACCTTTTAGTTTTGGGATCATGGAAAAATCACTTCCTCTCCTCTATTTACTTACTTGTCAAAGGAGCAATAAAATACCTGCCTTAGCGCCTGCTAGGAGTGTTTATAGATACATGGGATGGGAAAGCGCTTTTCAGACTTCAGTGTGGTGCACACGCTTTCATGTCATTAATTCACATCACTGATCCAATGCACATCCATTACGTATCAATACCTGCTGTGTGCCGCTAGGCACAAGGTGATCTGTCTCATGACAGTTTGGAGAAGGTCTCCAGGCTAAGGAAGAAGAGAATTGCTTGTCAGATGGTTGTTCTGCGCATTCATAGATTGTGATTAGCAACAGCCAGCGAGTTGGCATGGCAACGTTTCCCCGTGAACTGCTAGGCAGTGTTCTTAAAATAGGTCCGCCAGAGGTGTAGCAGCAGTGGAGATACACAGAGACCGTGTGGTCTGATGGCTCTGCAGACCAAGATGTGCTGGGAGTGATCATGCCTCTGCCCTTCCCAGGCAGGCCAGTGGTGCAGGAACTAAGATAACAGATCCGGAAGCATCCATTGTTAGAGCTAGAGCCTTCAGTATTAACATCTCTGCCTCTCCCCATTTTACAGGTGAGGAAACTGAAGTCCACAGAGGTTAAGGGACACACTCATAATCACACAGCTGCGTGATGGCAGATGGAACCAAATCTGGTTCTGATATCTTACGCAGGGCTCTCCGGCTGTGCCACGATGCTCCTTCTTCTGATCTGTAATTCTAGATCTGAGTCTGATGCAATTCGTTTTCTAATGATTACAATCCACATGGCATCACTTGTGTGCGTGCTTAATCTCTCAGTCATGTCCGACTCTTTGCGACCCCATAGACTGTAGCTCACCAAGCTCCTCTGTCCATGGGGATTCTCCAGGCAAGAATACTGGAGTGGGTTGCCATGCCCTCCTCCAGGGGGTCTTGCCTACCCAGGGATCAGAGCCAGGTCTCCACATTGCAGGTGTATTCTTTACCATCTGAGCCACCAGGCAACGTTTATTTGATCCAAGAATTTCCCCCCATGTTTCTCCCTGGGAAGTCCTGAATCCCAAGATATGAAAACTCACCTACTTCTTAGCTAGGCTGAGATGATTGCAGCTTAAATCCGCCCCTTCCAAAGCCTCCCTACCCTAGTTTCCCATGTGAAAAGGAAGCAGCAAAGCTGATCAAAAGTTTATGAATCATTCTGTGATGAGATTACTGTATGAACTTACTTATCCATCATTGCAGAGGACAGGGAGCCCAAATCCTTTAAAAGATGGATTTCTTTCTGTTTCTGTTACTCAGCGATTTACTGAGTAAACTTTGTAAAAACTTGCGGCTTCTTAACGTTCAGGCAGGTGGGAGCTTCTTTTGAGGGATTCACAGCTTTTCTTTTAATTCCAGGGTGAAATTTCAGGTCTGGAATGAGACACTTCTTGAGAATTCAGTCAACGTCGGAGAATAGGGTGCTAGACTTTTCTGACACATTTGAAACGTTCAGCCCCTTTTTCTGTATTCAGACAGTGCCTTGAAGTGGGAGGGGCTGGGAGTCAGGGGGTGGGTGCAGTGGGAGTCCTGCCACGCCCCCTTCCTAGGCTACCATTGTGCTCTGTAGTGATGATTCTTCGTCTTGGTTGCGTGTTGGACTCACCTGGAGAGCAATTAGAAATACAACACCCAGTTCCTCTCCAGACCACTTAAATCAGGTCGTCTTGAGCGGGCCCCAGGCAGGGTCTTTAAAGAGCCCCCCAATGATTCTAACGAGCAGCCAGGGGGAGAACTCTCAAACTATAGCCTTGCTGTCTCTTTTCATTCTCCCATCCACTGTGTTTATTAAATACCCAGATGCCAATTGTGGGTTTCTTTTGTGTCAGACCCATTTTGCTCTTTGCTTAGGAAAAACATGTATTCTCAGAGGTGACAGGAGGAAAGTTCTCATCTTTGGAATATTTTATATTCCACGAGCTGGCTTGGTAACTTCACCTTTAGAGGCCCTTTTAGGCTGCTAATGCTCCTATGAAATGAAATGCATAGCACACTGTAGCCAACTGTAGCTACACTGCAGCAGACCTGGATGCTGAGTTCTTGGTAGCTGGTCATGGCACAGTTACACAGAAGTTCCGATTATATGACTGAGTGATCAAACAGGCACATAAAGCAGATTTCTTGGGTAGAGTTACTTGCATCCTAAAATCTTCCAGAAATAGATATTCTAAGTCCAGTGTGATATATAAATTGACCAGTCATGTAAGCAAATAGAAGCAGATTTCTCTTCAGCATTTGCACCAATGGTCACCTGTGTTCCTACCTGGCTCTGAAATGCATTTTTTGGAAATTCTCTGGTACATTTTCTTTTGAAAAGACCCTGATGCTGGGAAAGATTGAAGGCAGGAGGAGAAGGGGACCACAGAAAATGAGATGGTTGGATGGCATCACCGACTCAATGGACATGAGTCTGAATAAACTCTGGGGGTTAGTAATGGACAGGGAGGCCTGGCGTGCTGCAGTCCATGGGGTCACAAAGAGTTGGACAAGACAGAGTGACTGAACTAAACTGAACTGGTACCTTAAGGAGGCAGAGAAGAAGAAACCTCTGGAGTTTGTGGCTGTATTTAGTCCTCTTTCCTGTTTTATGAGAATTTCTAGAAAAAAGAGTGTATGCCTTGAACCTAAAACTGCTTTTAAAATGTCAGTAGGCTTAGGATGGGAGGACTGGCTTTGCTTTATCCCATTTGATTTTCCCTAAATCCTATTCTGGTTTCAGCAAGCACAGCTCCCATCCAAATCTGATGTCTGCAACTTTGGCATAAATGTATTACACAGAGTCGTAGGAAGACTAATGGGAGAACTGATACCATCAAAATAAGGTTTGCTCTGACAACAATTTTTTTGTCTTTGAAAAACATCATCAGGCGATGCCCAAAGGTAAACTGATGATACCTTTATATGATGGTAGAACAAGGGAAGAGAAAGACAAATGAATGGGCTGAAAACTCAGTATCAACTCTATCAATAGCTTCCTTTTAAAGCAAAAGTAATATGACACAATGTTTGCAAGTATGACATTGAAAGTGATGGGAGCAATATATATCTATGCAGCGATGTTATAACTATTAACTATTAGACTTGGCATCAGGACAAGGACACATTCTGCCTCTCACAAAGGTTGGATTATGGCCCAGAGACACAGAGGTCTACGACTCTGCCACCAACTGGTCGTGCAAGCTTTAACAGAATACTTCACCTCTTGCAGTCTCAATGTCCTCCACAGAAACATCAAGGAAGGTGTGGGCCTTAATGAGTTAGCACAGGTTTCCTAAAGCATTCAGCACAGATTAGTGCTCTGTGGATGTTGAGAACCTTCCCTCAACATATTGAACCTAACTCAGATGCATTTCAGTGCAGTGGTGGGACATGAACCACCAACCTCAGTTGGGTAACTGAGATGATCTCCCAACATTCAATGTCGCATAACCAATTTTTGCTGGGGAGGCAGGGAAATGACCTGGGTGTCACTGGCAACGGTGATGAGCCATGGCTTGTCAGTTCATTTTTGCAGAACCTCCTCAGTCTTCTCACTCTCCCAGGTTGAATCCTAGGCAGATATCACATAAAAGCTGTGAAGCACAGACAGCATTTTGGAAATTCTGTACTTTCCCAGTGGGTCCCCAACGCACAGGAACTCTACACCTCGTAATTGCATGTATCTAAAAGGACCCCATGTGTTACACATCTCTATTAATCCACACAGGGTCAGAATTTTGGCAGTCCGTGCTCTGCCCCTCCCCTCGGTTTGAAGCACTGGTTCACAGTGGGGTGGTCTGGCAACACAGGCAGACACCCCCCACTTCCTTTTGGATGTTCTGTGGTGGGACCCTCCTTTGGGTCCTGGAGCAGTGGCTGTCCCCAAACTCCCACCTGCAGCGCAATGGACACAGCGATCCATTCTTGGAGATGCCCATCCGATTTCTGACCAGTTGGGTTTTCAAGATTTGTATTGATTGCTCAATCTTGTGTATAGTAGGCTGGCATTTTCTCTTGTTACCAAGATGTATTTTTCTATGTTAGTCAAATGTATAATTTGTGTAATTTTGTACATTAAAATGTATCCTTTTTCACAATTAAAGTTTTCTTTTTTTCCTTTTTGAATGTTTAACTTACTGCCGGTTCATTACAAAGTGCTGTAGACCCTGACACAAAACAAAAAAAAAAGGCACCAAATCCAAGACTCTTGACTTTTGGTGGGGAATAAACTGTTTGGGGCTTCCCAGGTGGCTCAGTGGTAAAGAATCCACCTGTCAGGAGGCGCGGGTTCAATCCATGGGTCAGGAAGATCCCCTGGAGGTGGAAATGGCTACCCACTCCAGTATTCTTGCCTGGAGAATTCCATGGACAGAGGAGCCCGGTGGGCTACAGTTCATAGTTTACTTACTTCACTACTTTTGCTGTAACAAATTGCCATGAACCTAAGAACTTAAAACAATACATGGTTATTATCTTATAGTTATGCATATGAGAAAGCCTAAACGAAACTCACTGGGCTATAAACCAAGGTATTGGCAGAGCTGTGTTCCTTCTGGAGAGGCTAGGGGAAAATTGGCTTCCTTGTCTTTTCTGGATTCTAGAAGCTGCCTGCTTCTTAGGCTTATGTTCTCCTCCTCTGGCTCAAAGCCAGCAGCAGCCCTGCATCTTCACATCTCACTCTGGCTCTTGCACCTGCTTCTGTTGCCACATCTCCTTCTCTGACCCTCCAGCTTCCTTCCATCTTCCACTTATAAGGACCCTTGTGATTGCATGCGGCCAACTCGGATCATTCAGGATAATCTCTCTACCCCAAGATCCTGAACTTTAGTGCATCTGCAAGGTAACTTTTGCCATGTAAGGTTACATACATACAGGTTCTGTGGGTCAGGAGGTGGATGTCTTTGGGAAGGAGGCATTATTCTGCCTCCCACAATCCCCTATGAGCTGATTTGGAGGCTGGAGAAGAAAACAGACATCTTAGAATCAAACAGGTCTGGATTTGAACTGTATCTCCACTTGCTGGCCATATAACTTGAGGGAGCTTTCTTTACTTCTCTAAACCTTTTCTCTTATTTTCAAAATGAGCACAATAATCCATTACTTGCCTCACAGATTTGCTAAGAGGGTAATTAGGCAGCTAAAATGAACTTCAATTCTATTTTTCTCCATTCTATAACTTATGGGTTTTCTTCAATCCTTTTTTTGGTATATTTACCCCAAAAGTCCCTAATGGGGGATATGCCGCAGAGCTGAGTAGTGCCTCCTGTCCTGTGTCCTGTTTGTTCTCTGCCGTCACCTGGAAGGCTTCCTAGCCAGACGGGATGAGCTGGAGGCTTTCCTTCACCAGATGTCACAGTTTAATCCACTCATGAGCACTCCTTCTTAGTCTCTGGACGGCTGAGAGCAGTCAGAGTGCAGGATGGGGAAGGTCACAGTCACCCTCCGGACCAGGTGCAGAGTGCTCAGGTTTTCTGGACTTTCCTCTGTTGGCCTCTGGCAGACATCCCTCCCCTTGGTGTCCCTACAAGCTGGTGGGCACATTTCCTAACTTATCCCCTGGCTTTGTTTCTGCCTCCCTTCCTCTGTTACACTGGCGTTACTGGTCTTGAGATGAGGAGATGCTGTGGAAAGCACTCAGACAAACTGAGGTTTAATCCCAGCATGGTCACGTCCCGGAGGTTCACGTGAGCCGTGGGTTTAAGGTTCGTCATCCTCAGCACCCCAGCCTGGAAACAGAGGTGCTAACATCTGCCCAGGGGGCTGTGGAAAGCGGGATGCGATGTCTGGAAATAAACAGTGTGAGCATAGACCCTGACACATGGTGGGTTTTCAATAAAAGTCAGATTCCCCTCCTTTAGAAGACATAGGAGATGAAGAGGAAAATAAAGTCAGTAACTCAGTGGGCACCCAAGATGTGTGATGGATGAATGTGGAACGATCAGCTGCCCAAGGTTGCATGGAACACAGGATTCAAACTCAAAAATCTAGACTCTCCTACCTATGCCAAGTTCCTGCTTTTCTCTCCCCACTCCAATGGGAACTTTTCAGCCAGCTTTCTTGCGGGGAGCAGTAAAGGATACTGGTTGAGATACAGATTCTGGGACCAGACTACTGTGTTTCAGTCCAAAGTGGGATCATTCACTAGCTGTGACCCTAGACAAGTTACTTACCTCCCAGAGACTCAGTTTTCTCATTTGAAAAAGATGGCTAAAATGATATGTATCTCAAAGGTCTCTGTGAGCCTTACAAGAGCAATGACATGTAAAATGCCTGCAATGGTCCTTGGCATGTAGCAAACTCTATGAGTGGGAGTTATTCTTATGTTCTCTAGCTTCTGCACAGAGGACTCTTTCTCTCCTCCCTCCATGTCACTCCCTCCTAGTCTTGACAACCGCCTGGCCCTTTCTCCCAGTGAAAAGGGTTTACTTGGAAAGTAGTGAGGTCTCCATCAGCAGCAGTATTTAAGCAAAGCCAGAGAGACTGTCTCCTTAAGATGTGAGAGCAGATGCACGCACCCAGCATGAGGACTGACCTCAAAAGTTTCATCTAACTCAGATTCTTGAATTCTCTATTTCAATGGGTTTGCTTGTGTTTGTTAATCACACAAAAAGCTAGACTCCTTGAGACCCCCATGGACTATAGCCAGCTAGGCTCTTCTGTCTATGGAATTCTCCAGGCAAGAATTCTGTAGTGGGTTGCTGTTTCCTTCTCTAGGGGATCTACTTGACCCAGGGACAGAACCCAGGTCTCCTTCATTGCAGGCAGATTCTTTACTGTCTGAGCCACCAGGAAAGACCTTTCTAAGGGTTTAGTCACCATGAATAGTTTTGGAGCTTTAGAATAAGTCTCCATGTGGTCTCCAACATGAAATTTCCTTGCTTGGAATGTTCTGAAACAGTATTTCACAGAAACGGGAGCAGGTTTTGTTAAAAATACACTTGCACTGCATCCCGGAGTCTGGGACTCCTAGAACCATGAGGCTGGGTGCTGAAGAGACAGTTCCTAGCCCTGGAAGAGGTTGGGGTGGGGGGTGCAAGAGGAGGCACTCACGCCCCCAGCTGGGTCCCCACCCAGCCCGATATGGCATGTCTGAACTTGCTTGAGGAGTGGGGGTTGGCAGCTGGCAATTCTGCCCATCCAGAAAGAGCAGCTGGGACCACCATGTCCCTGGAGACTCTTAAGACCCTCTGCCTGATAATGATCAGGGAGAAATGAGACAGGGTATCCAGAGAAGGCACATGGCACCTGGCTTTGAAGGGGGTTAGAGGGAAACTGCAGCAGAACGACCCCCGGACCCCATGCCCTTCACCCTGGCCATAGTCAGAGGAAGCCTGGGACTACCAGGCTGCAAATTCCTAGCTCAGCAAGGGTGGGCTGCATCCGGGGTCATGGGAGGTGACCCTGGAATGGGGAATATTTGTGTGGGTGACGACAGGACTGTGTGCAGTGTGTGTGAAATGATCTGTCTCTTTGTGTGTCTTTTTCTGGAGCATGTTGCTATTTAAGCTCCCGACTACCCGTATTTCTGGGGTGATTTGTGTGTGGGCTCCCTGTCGGGGGTGTGTGTGTTGGAGTCACCTTGTGAGTTAGTCTTTGGTATAAGGGCATGAAAAATCTCTTTGTTGCGGGGTTATTGCAGGAGTCAGCCTCGTGTACATGTGTGAGTCATTGGTTCACATGCAAGAGTGTATTTCTCTTGTCTGTTGGCGTGAATGCGGTCCTAGCACATCCCTCCTGCCTTGCGGTTTCATCCTTCCTGGTGTGCAGCCCTGCCCGGTATATGGTGTGTGTGTGTGTTTGTCTCCTTCCCCTGGAGAATGTGAGCTCCCGGAGGGCAGGACTCCATCTATTCTGTTCACGGTGCTGTTGCCAGTGCCCAAAACGTGCTAGGCACCAGAGGGGCACTCAGTATAATAGCACTGAGTGAATGGATGCCGTATCCAATGTGTGAGCATCTCTCTGGTTGTGCAATCAATCTCGGTGTGATGCTGTCTATGCGCTGGGTTGGGTGACTGAGAATTTCTGGCTTGTGTGTATGTGTGTGTGTGATTGACTAGGAATATATACAAGCTTGTATGTGTATGCAAAATTACCAATGATGTGCATGAAAGAGACTAAGTGTGTCTGGGGAGCGTGTGTGTAACCGACTCTCGTGTGCGCCGGCATGCTTGTGCATCTCTCACGTGTTTGTATGGCGTAATTGTCTACTGTGCTAATACCAACCTGCGTGTGCTTGGCAGTGTGTGCGTGCCCGAGGTTCGCACCCCTCGCTCTCCTCGCGCCCTGCGCTCGGCCTGGGGGCGGGGAGTGGGGGTGCGGCGAGGGCACTGCGGTTGGGCTGCCCGCCCTCGGCGCTGCGGCGAGGGCACGTCACGGTCCCTCCACGCCCTCGCCGCGGTCCCCGCCTCTCGGTCCTTTGTAGCCGGCCGCGGTGCTCTTCGACAGTCGCCCGGAGGCCCCGCCCCAGCCCCGCCCCGGCCCCGCCCCGGCCCGCACCCCGGCCCGCCCCTGCCCGGGCCGCAGTCGCGCCTGGGCAGCCGCGGGCCCGCACCGAGCGCGGAGCGCGGCGCACGGCGGTGGCCAGGGCCGCGGGCGGGCGGGCGGGCGGGAGGGTGGGGGCGCGGTCGGGCAGCCGGCCTTGGACCGGTATGGCGGACCGGCGGCGCGCGTGGAACACGGAGGATGACCTGCCCGTGTACCTGGCGCGGCCGGGCAGCGCGGCGCAGACCCCGCGCCAGAAGTACGGCGGCATGTTCGCCGCGGTGGAGGGCGCCTACGAGAATAAGACCATCGACTTCGACGCGTACAGCGTGGGCCGCCGCGGCTCGGCGCGCACGCCGCGCAGTGCTGGCCGGCTTGATGCGGTCGGCCTGCCGGGGCCCGGCGGCAGCGAGGACACGGCCAGCGACGTGAGCGAGCCCTCGGGCTCGGCCGTCAGCTCGCCGGGCGAGCGCGACGACAGACCGCCCGCGCTGCGCATCCGCTGCCCCGCGCCCCGCGACCTGCCACTCGGCCGGGACAATGGCCAGGTACCCTCGGGGCGCGCGTGGGCCGGACGGAGGGGGCGGGGCCCTAGGGGCGCGGGGCGTGGGGCCGCCCGGAGGCCGTGCCCGGGGGCCGGAGTGCTAGGGGCCGCTGCCCTCCGGGCTTGGGAGAGCGCCCAAGGCCCCTCCCCCACTCTATCGTACAGCAGGTTTGGAGAGGTTTGGCCAGTCGGTCAGGGTTGGCCAGCATAGTCCAAGAGACTCCAGAGGGTCTTTCGAGATCCAGTCCCCTGCTCCTCCTCTGCAGAAAGGGAGAGACCGTGGTTCTGAGAAGGGAAGTAAGTTGGCTAAAGCCGCCACATGGTCCTTAGAGCGCAGAGGGCCCTCTGGGGTTAATTTCATCCAAAGGTCCCCATTCTCTGCTTTAACAAGACGAGTAGCTCTGTTCCGCATTCATCCCTTCATTTATTCACTCACTCATGAGGAATTATAGAGCACCTCCTATGTCACTAGCGCCGGGAGAGGTTTAATGAAATGCCTCTGGTTACACGGCTTAAAGCTTAAGCCTTTCTTGAGTGCTCCCTCTGTGTTTTCTGGGGGGAAGGATTTGGTTAAAGATTGAAATCGTCGGGCAGATAGACCTGGAAACCGCGAGCCGCAATCACCCGACACCTTCAGAGAATGTTTCTGAGTCCCGCACGACGCCAGTGTGCTCGCTTCACAGAGCAAGTTGGAGACAGAGCAGGGATTTGAACCGGGGTCAGTAGACTTGGAGATTTTTCTCCTCGTGAAAGCGGGGGAAACATCAGGGAGAGGGAACGCCAGGCATTGGACCCTAAGGCTCATCTCCCTTTAGTTGGTGGTCACCAGAGCCACTGAGGGAAGATGGATGGATAGACGACCCAGCTGTGGGATATATATGGTCAGGTGCTTGGAGAACGGAAACTGGAGCACCTGACGGCCGGAGAGCCATCGCCTCACCCCAGAACTCCATGTCTGAGCACTGCCCAGGTCCCAGGCCACTATGGGTACTGGGGTCCCTGTTTGGCACTCCCGCCCCACCCCTGGCCACGGTGGGCGCGACAGACTCACTGTGAAAATTAAATCAGTTATGACGCCAGGTAGCGAGCATTCAATAAACATTCGTCGTGTATTATGAGTTTTATCATTATCATCATTTTTATGAACCCTTCTCCCCTTAAATGTTATGAGAGGCATACAGTGAGGGAGCCAGTTTGATCTGGACGGAAATCTGGGTGAGGGGGTTCGTGGAAGAATGGGGGCTGGGCCGACCTGTGGCTGCTCCGACTCAATAGTGGGTCTCTTCCAGCCCCCATCCTCACACCCCCGGTTTTCTGTCCGGGGAGCTCAGGAACTCTCCGTGGTCCTGAATCTGGCGCCTCGCGGAAGGTCTACAGTGCGCGGGAGTGGGGGCGGGAGGGGGGCAAGGAAAGGACATATCGAGAGGGTCCCGTCTCCTTGTCCGTATCCCTTTTCTATCTCTCCCTCCCCACTTCCTTCCCTGCTGTCCGACCTCACTTGCGATCCAGGATTAAGAGCCCGAGAGGGAGGCTTCGGGGGCCGCGGACCTAGAAGCTGGGGCCAATACGGGAGAACCGTGGTTTCGTCAGGGCTGTGCGTCCTCTTGAGCCTCAGCTTCTTCATCTGTGAAATGGGGGTGGCATCCCCCAGCCTCCCTCATGGCGTGGTGGAGTATCAGGGAGGCGAGAGAGCTTTGTGCACAGCCGGGAGCTGTGGAAGAGCGTCCATCAGGAGCTGCGGTCAATGTCACCAACGCCAGCATCGGCCCTGGGCTCGGCCCCGGACGGCTCTGCAGCCGCGCCTCGGCCCTTGGGGACGCTGGTCGCTTCCTCTTCCACTGCTCCTTCCTCTCCCCCTCTAGCCCGCTCCCCTTTCTCCATGGTTTCTGGACAAAAGGCAGCGCCTCGGGCACGCCAAGGACCCCAGAAGCACTCGAGGTTCGGGACCGTGAAGCCAAGGGGCTCGCGGTCTCCCTTGGGGGAGCGTTTTACTCTCCGCGGGCCGAGCGGCTACGGGGTTCGGGTCCCGTAGCCGGCGGGCCTCGCTGCTCCTGCGCGTTGCAGAGGGTACCCGGGCCCTCCCCCAACCCATAAACCTCTTTCCTGGGGAGGGAGGAGGGGTTTCGGTGGCGCAGGCGCAGCGTCTGCCAAGGCCCAAGGCTGAGCGAATGCGGCGCTTTGTACCCGGGAAGTCCACTCGGAGCTGTGGTCTGTTTGGCCAATAGCGAACCTGCGCCCCTCCCCCGAGTTCTCGACCCCACCCCTGGAGCTACCCTGCCCAGACTGAGCCCCGGGGATTCCCTGGTTTGTGGAATCTAGCACTTAGCAACGCCGAGGAAGGGAATATAGAGTGGGGGGAAGGGAGACCCCAATTTCCGGTTAGCACCAAGAATTTAGGACCCAGCTCAGAGCCGAATATGAATGAATGAATGTAGGAGAACTGACCTCTAGACTAGGTATGCCAGAACCTGGCTTCCAGATACTGCTCTGCTGCAGCTAACATGCTTTATATCCAAGAGATATTTTACCTGTGTGTCAGCCTCAATTTCCCACCTGTGAAATGGGAAGCTTATGGCCTAGTGTTCCTGGAATACTAAACTGTTTCTCTTTTGTAAACATCCCATCTTCATTTTAAGGCTCAGGTAACTCTGGTCTCCGTCCTGGACTGGAGGACTGGCTCCCAAGTGGTGATGGAGGTAAGGGCTTCAGGCCCTAACCTGAGAGGTCGGGGGTTGGGGGGTGGGGGGCTTTAGCAGGCCTAGTGCACCCTTCCTCTGGGTGGCAGCTTGACGTATACAAGATGGGGTCTTTTAGCAGAGCCTGTGCCCGAGATTTGAGTTTTGTAGGCCGAAGTGACAAGGTTGGCATTTTAACCTGCCTGGAGATTTGGGGCACCTGTCTGGTGTTATGGGGGCTTGCTAGGGCTCTCCTTTTTCTTTCTTTTGTCAAGTTTATCAAGCCGTGTCCAAGCCTGCTCCTCACCTCTTCCCCAAAACACCATCTGGACCTATGGGTGCTGGGGTTGGTGTTCACTCTCCACTGGAAACCAGGACTTCCTTCTCCCCCGCCTGACCCCTAGCCTGCCCCGGAGGGCTGCGGGGATCTTAGTGACAATGGTCTGGCTCTGAAATCAGCAATCACTGTCTGGTAGACTGGCTCTGGGGATGACCCGGTGGCCCCAATGGCAGGGGGCTGTGTGATGTGAGGGGGGTGGGCTGCAAACGGTAGAGCAGGTCAGCCACTAATTAGGGCCTTGTCTTTGGGGGTTCCTGCTTCTGCAGGGAGGTTCCTACTGAGTCCCCGGACAGACGGGTTCAGTAATTGGGGTGGGAGGGGTGGCAGAGAAAAGATTCATGGAAAAGCCATTAGAGATGAGTCTGGTAGAGGAGGTAAGATATTCCGAGAGAGGGCACAGTTTGAATAAAGGCTTGGACTTGGGGCTGGATATATGCTTGAGCTGTGCAGCGAGTGGCGCAGCAGACAAACGGAGGCTGTGGAATGAGAGGTCAAAGGCGGGAGGTTGCTGGACCATATCCTCAAAACACTCCAGCAGCCGAGGGAGGGGTGGGGGGTTCTGGGCATCCGGCCCACATTCCGTCCCCCACACAGATGTTCCGGGAGCCCCCCGCCCAGGCCCCCATGAGGGACCGCACACCTGTGGCGCTGCCCATGGTCTCCGCCTGCGCATCCGAAGTCCATCTCTGGCTTTCAAAAGAGCCCTGAAAAAACCAGACCTACCCAATCGCGAGAGCGAGGCCGGGGCCCAGCCGAGGGCGTGTGCGCGGGGCGGGGGTCGGCGGGGCTGGTTGGTTGGGGGGCGGGGGGCGGAGTGCGGGGAAAGGGGTGATCGGAAGGGAAGCGCTTCCTGGTTCGAGGCGAGAGGGGCGAATCGGGCTCGGCTCCGCGCCGCCGGGAGGAGCTGTCTGTCTGCAGCCCCCTCCTCCCGCCCTCGTCCCGCCCTCCTCGCGGAGCCGGGCGGTGCTGGCAGCCGGAGCTGCGGCGGCGGGCGAGCGGGCCGAGCAGCCGCGGGCAGCCGAGCTCCGTGCCTCTCGTCTCTGGGCCGGGGCCTTTGTCGCCGCGCCCGCGGGAAGCGGGACCGAGAGACAGCCGCACCGAGCGAAAGCCAGCCCCACAAAGTCCCCCGGCCGGGCCGAGGGCGCCAGAGGTGGGGAGGGGGGCCATGTCTTACCAGGGCAAGAAGAGCATCCCGCACATCACGGTAAGCCGGGCCCCCGCCCCCCGAGCCCGCCCGGTCTCGGTGCAGTGGTGAGTGGGCGCCGCCGAGGATCGGCCGGGGTCCGCAGGGGCGGCCGGCCAGGCTTCCTGCGGCGCCGCGGGTGGGGCGGGGCCGGGCTCGGCTCTGGAGCCCCCTCCCCCCAAGCCTCTGGGGACAATGGGGGGAGGGGGAGCCCCTCATGGCGGGGCGGGGCTGGAGCCTCGGGTCCCTCTCCCCGCGGGCTTGCAGCCGCCTCCCCCGCGGCCACCGCCCCCCGCCCCCTTCGCCACGGGATGTGCCAGAGGATGGCGCGGACTGAGAGGATGCGGAGCTGAACAAAAGAGGGAGGGGCGCGGGGGTCCGAACCCCCTCCTTCCTTGTCCTGGAGCTGAAACTCCAGCGCGGGGATAGAGGGGGGGGGGTCTTTGCACCGTCCAGCTCTGGCCCCTCGCGGCAGCGTTGCTTGCCTGCTAAGGAGGGGAAAGGGTCGACTGTTGGCCCCCACTTCCCGCCCAGACCGGTGGAGTGGAAGTCTGGACCTGGAGACAAGCGCCATGATGGAGGAGCCCCTCCCAGTCCTCACGGCAGCTAAAAATAACCTAATGGAGAGACTCTGGGGGGTTAGGGGCTGTGGCCCTGAAAGGGTTAACACTGGGGTGCGGGGGTTAGGAATGGCGGTGGGGGCTGAGCCGTCCTCTGGGTCCCAGGGTGTGGCCGGAAACAAAGGATCCCAGGTCCTTCGGCTTTGTCTCAGGGTGGGGAGCTGAGGGCACAGCGGGGCCGGGAGACCTGGCCTCCATCCTCCTTGCCTGCCGGGCCTTAGAGCTGAACCACACCGTTCCTGAGGGATGTGGACCTCGGGTGCTGGAGAAAACCGTGGGCCTTGGGTGGCTGGTATCTAAGCAGCCAGATAGATGGCCTGCTGAAATTCCATCTCCATGAAATCCTCGAGAAGATGCTTGAGGTTTGAGACAGGAAACCTAGCATCCTCCTTTATCCAGAAGGGGTAAAAGCTCAGGGATGGCCCCAAAGCACCTTGGAGAGGGCCACATTGGGTAAGGGGAAAGGAACTGATGTTACCCACTTATCTGCCCAGTGTATTGTGGATCTTGTTTTATTGAATCTTCTCAATAAGCCTTCTGAAGGGGGCATTGTCCACCTAAAGCTCTCAGAGGCTGGAGCACTGGGGCACAAATGAGAGGAAGATTGGGAGGGGGCTGGCCCCCTTGCTTCTCCAGAAGAGCCCTGCCTCCTGCCCAACTCTGGACTGAGTCTTCCCTTAGAAAACTCCTCCTTGGCCCAGCTTCAGATCTTGTCAGTAGACCTTTGCTGAGTCACATCCAGAGATGAGACCCTTGAAGATGGGGGCCACCTCTTAGCCATCCCTAATCCCTGCCCTCTGAGACACAGAGGCATACGTGACCAATCCCTTAACGCTGTAGCTGGCTAAGAATCCACAGGGGAGATGTGGTTGCTTTGGGGCCAGGCAGTGTGGGAGGAACGTGTGGAATATTTGTAGGAGCCAGTCCCAGCTTCTGGACTCTGACACTGCCCTCGAGGGATCTGAGGCAGGAGATGGAGGTGATGCAGTGGTTGATGAGTTCGGAGGCCTGGGTACCGCTGTGGCTGTGGACCACAGCAGATCTGTAACCTGTACTGGACCCCAGTTTCCACGAAGGAAGTTTAGCAAGATGGTCTTTGAGGTGGGTCAATGGGAGCAGTGCCTCTGGAGTTGTGTGGCTCTGTCTACACAACCGCAGTAGTCTCCCTGCCTGCTGGCTGTGGCCCTCTGGAGTGGAGCTGAACTGGCCCGGCTTTTATACCAGATGGATCTGGGTGTTCAGCCCTGCTCTGCCTCCTTTCTGAGCCTTGGGGCTCTGCTATCCAAAGTGCGCCAAGCCCTGGCCATTTCACAGGACCCTGGAGCATTCATTCAAGAGGACCCTGGCAAAGGGCTTAGTGTTTGGTGGGCACATGGCAAGGGCTTCAGAACTTCTGGTTGATCCTGCTTCTTTAGTCCTTTGTGCGAAGCAGGCAGTCAACCTGTGTGTCAAAGAGAGTCAGATAGAGTGGCTCTGGCAGCTCCAGTAGCATGGGAAGGAGAGATGCTGAAAATGATCCTTAGTTCCTGGAAAAGTGGCCCTTGACAAGGCATTTGTGTTTGATGTAGTCCACATAGTCCACTCCTGGAGTAGGACATGGCAACCCCCTCCAGTATTCTTGCCTGGAAAGTTCCGTGGACAGAGGAGCCTGGCAGGCTGCAGTCCACTGGGTCATAAGGAGTCAGACATGACTGAGCCACTAAGCATGTAGTCCACTCCAGCTAGAAAGGTATGTGGTTTAAGAGGAGAAGCCACAAAGGATGGAGCTCCTTTGTAGGGCCCACAGCTTCTTGAGAACCTTTGGCTGATAATGCATAAGAAGTGACAAGAACTGGAATGCCATTCAGTGAGTGGACGGGCACTGTGGCTTTTCACTTACTGCTCCCTTAACCTGTTCAATAGTACTCAGTTCCTAGGTTAATAATAATAGGATCTGGTCTGTTCCATGCACCTTCTGTGTGCTAAGGAAAGTGGACATAAGATGGGCGTGTCCTTCATCTTCCCAGAATTTAGTAAAGACTGACATTTCAGCCTGAAATGGTAACAGTGTGTATGTGTGTGTGTGTGTGGGGGGTTGTTATAAGGGAAATACAGGAGGCTTGAGGGGACCACCACAGCAATACCCAGTTCTGGGAAGGGGAGGGAGTTAGGGAGGAGGGAGGGGATTCTCTGAGAGTTAGGGGAGGCCCTGAGGCCAAAGAGTGTGACCCCTTGGAGAAACTGAAGCGAAGTCAGCACTGCGGAGCCCGACCTCTGCATCCAAGTGTGGCTTCTCTGTGCAATTAGAGCAAACCTTGGAGACAGGTAAGATGTTTTTGGGAGCCATGGTGTGTGTGTGGCCTGTGGAGAGACCAAGGCGGGGGGGCTGTCAAAAGGACCAAGATACATCCTTAAGTCCCCTTGATGTTGGGTCTCTGTGCCCCCTTGAGCCTCAGCTCGTTCATCTGAGCGAAGGGGATAAGGTCGCAGATTTGGCAGTGAAATCAGAGACAGGAGAGAGGATGTGAGCAGAGGAAGAGAAGGGACACCCCAGACAGGGCACAGTGGGGACAAAGGCAGCTGCATCACAGAAGCCCTCTTCTACTCTCTTTTCCTCTATTCTTCACCTCCGCTTTTTTCTGAGATACTAGAGTAGCCTGATAGAGAAGAGGGGAAAAAAAAAAAAATCGAAACACTTGGCTTCAGCCCCCAAGGATTGTTTAAAATATTAATAAAGCTCCCTTTCACGTGTGGCTTTTTTAAAAATTAATGGTACAGCTGGGATTAATTTAAGCGGGTTTTTGGTGCCCACTTGGGTGGTTAAGTGAGTAGGGCATCCTGGGCGTGGCTCTGAACGAACAAAGGCTGGTGGCCCTGCAGATGCGCTGTGTCCCCATGGAGCCACCGAAGGGGAGGCAGGAATGTCCACTGAGATGGTTCAAGAATTATTATCATTACGAATAAGACTTCATGCATACTGACCATTTGTGATTTTTGCAGACCATTATGGCATTCAAAAGGATTAAAAAAAAAAAAAGGATTTGTGTGATCTCTAACTGGGTTTTTTGAGGAAGGCAACCTGTTTCTCAAAGAGTAAACTGAGATTACAGAGTCTTAAAAGCTTCTTCGGTGGCCTGTGAAGAAATGAAGAGGTCCATTCAAACAGGGAAGAGTAGATAGTCTGGTCTGCTTGCTAAAATAGTCACCGTCTGATTGAAATCTTTGTGTGTGTGTGTGTTAAGTCAAACATTCAAGATGAGATGAGCAGGGGAGAAAGTGATCATTAAATTAAAAGTACCTCAGACTCAATTACCTAATAGACAGATGTGCCAAAAGCTTGTTTCTTCCCAAAGATGGTGTTCAGCCTACCTTTAACTATGTGGCTTATCTTGGTGCCTTTTTATGCAAAGAATTTGAGATGCCTACAGGGATTTGTCATGCATCTAGTGAAATCGGAGGAAGTAGAATAGCAGGACTGAGACTCAAGGAAGAGCAGAGACCAAACCTGCCAGTGATCTGGCCCACAAGAGTACTAGCGGACATCTGGTTCTGAATCGGGGCTTCTGTCATCTGGGGCAGAGAAGCAGACAGTCTCAGCTTGGTCAAGTTCATGATCAGACAAGGAGTAGTTGGCCATATTCTTTGGGGTAAAATTATTTTAAATTAGATTCTTAAAAAGTGTATCAGAGAGCATGCAAGTGATACTGCATTGTGACATCTTCTGTAACATAACCGTACACACTTAGACCTGAGCGCCTGTGTTTTATGACGGACTTGGCCAAGACTGAGTACATGAAAACACATAATATAACGTTTGTGAATGCACATTGTGAGTGACTAACAGATGACAGTTCCCTCCCCCCAACACAGGAGATGAAGATACAGAATGACAGATATCAGCCACTGTTGACTGCAGATCTTTTCTGTTCCTTGAATATTTCATGATCTTGACCTTTCCAGCTAAATGAAAAATTGCACGTGCCTGGGATGACTGAAAAAGGACCAGAGGGTAATCTGTGGAATAGAGCACAGGTGTTAGAAGTGTTCAGAGAAGGGAGGGCTCAGCTTTTTCCAGAAGTGACTGGAGTTGGTCTCTGGGGGCTTGGGGGATGGCATGAGCTAGGTGTTGAGGGCTTTGATTGGTGGAGACATAAGAAAAGCATGCAAGGCAGGTGGAATAGCATGGACAAGACCTGGGCTGGAGAATGAATGTGGTCAGCAGGGTGAGGATTTTACATAGCTGAATCTGAGGATGAGGAACTTGAAATAAATTTGAATGGCTGGGGAGCGAGAGAATTCTACAGGGCTTTAGAAGTCAGGCAGAATGCGTTCAAAGTGAGGGAAATAGCCCATGGGTTCTAACTAAGTCTGGCTCAAATGCAAATGGGATGTTTGATCTTGGACAAGTCAGTTCTTCTCTGGGCCTTGGATCCCTTTTCTTTACAGAGTTGGAGTAGATAATTCAGCTCCAAGTATAGGAAATTCTGACTTTATTCTGAGGGTAATAGGAAGCCTCTAGAAGTTCTTGAGCTGGGAGGATGGTGATAAAGCCAGAATGGAAGAATGTGGACTCTGAAGTCAAACTCTCTGCGTTTGAATCCTAGCTGTTCTGCTTACTTGCTGTGTAATTTTGGTAAGTCACTTAATTTCTCTATGTAGCAAAGGGAGGCCTGGTGTGCTGCAGTCTATGCAGTCATAAAGACTTGGATATGACTGACGCAGCTTAGCATGCACGCATGTACTTTATATTAATATCAGACTGTATTCATAGAACCTTAGGGATTCAGTCCTAGGCAAATACTTGATTTGTACAGCGTCAAAGTTGAGAAGAAGCTTTTAAATTTTGTGAATTTCTCTGTGTTTATACATTTGAGGCAGCAGAAAAGAGTGTCCATTGCTTCTCCCCCACCCCCAGCCTCCCCTCTAGTGTAGGAGTTTTAAGTACCCTCTCCTTGCTTACCTCCAGTAGCAGGGAGGTCACCACTTTGCACAGCAGCCTGCTTACTCCTGGACAGCTCTGTTGTTGGAAAGTCTCATATGTAGAGAGTCTACCTTTTGCCCTCAGAAGTTTTCACAGATGCCTTCCTCTTTCACACTGATATTCCTGGAGGATCTGGAAAATATTTCTCAGTTACCTAGGACCTTCTGTTTTTCAAAATATCCCCAGTTCTTTAGTGCAATTTCTAAGTACAATATTTGGATTTTTCTTTCCCTTTTCCCCTCTTCCCCCACTCCTTTTTTCTTTTTGCTGTTCTTTATTTCTGAGCATGGAGAACAAAATGGAATCAAAATAAAACTTTGGTTACTGGGCACCTTTTAAACTGGTTTGGCCTTCCCAGGTAGTACTAGTGTAAAGAACGCGCCTGCCAATGCAGGAGACAAGGGATGCGGATTCAATCTCTGGGTTGGGAAGATCCCCTGGAGAAGGGAATGGCAACCCACTCCAGTATTCTTGCCTGGAGAATTCCATGGACAGAGGACCCTGGTGGGCTGCAGTCTGTAGGGTTGCAAAGAGTCAGACACAGCTGAAGTGGCTTAGCACACATGCAAACTGGTTTAAGTACTTTCTAGGGTCAGACTCCTTTGAGAAGCTGATAAAAGCAATGGAAGGTTTTCCTGCTTCCTCAAAAACACACAGAACATTCAGCATAAGGCATTGGGCTTTATAGGCCAGTATTTAGTGTGTCGAGAGCTTTTACTTAAGTAATCCTGTGAGTTGGGTACTTTGATTAGCTCTACTAACAGGGAAAAAAAAAAAACACTGGAACACAGAGATTAAGTTCTTACCACAGGTCACCCAGCTAACAACTTGTATAGGAGTAAGCTGTAGTCTCTGGGGTGAAGGATCTCACAGTCTCATGGGTGAAATAGACAAACAAAAATGAGCCAAAAGATGAAGTTGTGAAATGATGCTACTAAGGAGTGCAAGCCCTATGCCATAGGAACTCCAAGAGGTGGACACATGTTCCTGGAGGCAGAGTGCTGTGCCTGACAAGGTGAGCTGGAAATGAACGGGCAGAGCAGGTGTGGCAGGAAGTCCAGGTAGCAGATGCCGTAGATGAAGGCACAGGGCTGTGAAAGTGCAGCTTAGAGAGCCAGAGTGCAGTGCAGTGCTAAACTGCTTCAGTCGCGTCCGTCTCTATGCGACCCTATGCACTGTAGCCTGCCAGGCTCCTCTGTCCATGGAATTCTCCAGGCAAGAATACTGGAGTGGGTTGCCATGCCCTTCTCCAGGGGATCTTCCCGACCCAGAGGTCGAACCCATGTCTCTTACATCTGTCTACATTGGCAGGAGGGTTCTTTACCATTAGCGCCACCTTGGGAGGACTTAGATAACCAGACGATAGTGTGAATAGACGAATATGGTGCCATGCTGGGAGAGGGCAGGAGTCAGACCAGGATAGACGAATATGGTGCCATGCTGGGGGAGGGCAGGAGTCAGACCAGGATAGACGAATATGGTGCCATGCTGGGGGAGGGCAGGAGTCAGACCAGGATAGACGACTATGGTGCCATGCTGGTAGAGGGCAGGAGTCAGACCAGGAAGCGCCTGGAGGCTTACTTTATCCTGCGTGTGAGTCCGAGCTGGAGAAAGGTTTAAGGAGAGGCACACCATGGTCAGTCCCATGAACAGAGGAGCCTGGCAGGCTACAGTCTGTGGGGTCCCAAGAGTCGGAATGACTAAGCACACACATGACATGGTTGCATTTGTGTTTCAGAAAGGTCACTGGCTGTTTTGGGAGGGGACAAGGCAGGCAGCAGGGAGACAGGGAAGAGGGCTGACCTGCGGCAGGTGCAGTGGGAGGTGGAGATCAGCAGGTAGGTATAAGGGTACTTCTGGAATAGATGTTGGGTTTGGGGTGTGAGAGGTTAGAGAGAAGCTGAAAACGGAACTGGGCGTTTGAATGAGATTTATTTCCCTGGGTTGCAAGGACTTTATAAATCAGACACTAAGCTCTGTCTACACATCAATTCATTTACTTTTTCAAAACCACTCTCTGCCTTATAGATAGAATACTGAAGTACAGAGAGGTAAACGTGCCTAAGGAACAAGGGTAATAAGTGTGGGGCCCGCTTAGAACTCAGGCATTCTGGCCTCTACCCACCATGTCCTTAGCCAGCAGGCAACACTGCTTCCTTGTTAAATGAGCATTTAATGAAATAGTAAGTGTGGAAGCATCTGACTCACAGGAGGCGTTGTCAGTAATTGTTAGGTGAATGCATGCGTGCTCAGTTGCTTAGTCATGTCTGACTCTTTGTGATGCTGTAGGCCACCAGGCTCCTCTGTCCATGGCATTTTCCCAGTAAGACTACTGAAGTGGGTTGCCGTTTCCTCCTCCAGGGGATCTTCCTGAACCAGGAATCGAACCTGCATCTCTTTTGTCTCCCACATTTCAGGCAGATTCTTTACCACTGTGCCACCCAGGACATCTTTATTAGGTGAATAGGGCTCTGAATTTCCTGTCTTACCACTGGAGAGCCCTTTCCAAGTTTCAGAGGCTTTGATCTGCCTACCCCCTTTTGGCCACACTCACAACAATCCAATTAGAAGGGCTGGTGAGATGCATGATGTTGGGAATGGGCTTGATATGTATGATCTATTCTTGCTTATTCCCTTTCTTCAAAGGAGGAAACTGAGGCGCAGGCATCTTAACTAAGAACACTGGGGTAACTATCACAGAACACTGGGTTGTCACTTGGTAGGTACCCAGTGGCACTAGGTTCAGATCTGCCTCCACTATCTCCTGGCTGGGTGACCTTGAGCAGATTATATCACTTCTCTGAGTTTGCCTATTTGTAGCAATAATACCTGCTTCTTAATGTGACTTCAGAATTAAAAACAGGAAAAAAAGAATGAGAAATGAAAATCCGTGTAGTGCAAGTGGTCCTTTATATGTACTCGGAAGGCAAAGGATTTCTGTCCAGATTGCTTTATATAAGATAAAAAGCAGAGACAAGGAAGTGCAGAAATGGGTCTCCACATACATCCAGATTTGTCTGGCCTCTCCCTTCTGTAGGAAACCTGAAGACCTTTCCTGCTCCTGGGGTCATGACAGAGCTGTGTTATTTTAAAACCAGATATTCAGTTCATCAGGGAGTGTTTGCTGAATGTCTGTTAGGTACAGTGGAGCTTGAGATCTCGCTGTTAAAATTGCAGTTGCCATGGAAATGGGCCTGAGCTCACAGAAGATCCTGTAGCCCCTGGAGACCACCTCTATTTCTGATTCATGAAGGAGGGCAATGCCGCTGTGTCCTCTCCCCATGCAGGTGGAGAACAAATGTGTGTTCATTACATTCAGTTTCAGGCCTGTTGCCACTTCCAGGGTTGCTTTCCTGGAAAGTGTGGCAAAGGGCTGCTGGCTGACAGGCTGTCCCCTGAGGCAAAACCAAAGGCAGATGATTTTTGTGAATTAATAAGAGCATGCAGCTGCACTGTAGGTCGCTCTTGCTACTGCAGGGAGGCTGGTTGGGACAACTGTGAGGGGACCCTAGAGGAAAGAGGGATCTGGTCATTTGGGGTAGGAACAGAGTCATGGGTTTATAAAGTATTTGAGCTAGAAAATCAGACAGCAGCTACTGGGGCTGTGGCTCCTGGTGCAAGTTTTGGATGGTGTATCAGTTCACTTTGATACAATAATACTGCCTAACAAACAACCCCATAATTCTGTGGCTTACAACAAGAGTTGTCTGTTGTTCTCAGGTCTGTGGGTGGCAGAGGCTTAGCTGGACTCAGCTAGAATTGTCTTCAGGTTTCTGTTTGAATCAGGTGTGCTGCTCATAGCATCCCATTCTGGGACTCAGACTGAAGGAGGCATCATTCCTTGGGTCCTGCAGTTTTCACGGTGGAGGATGAACTCTGAAAGAAATTGAGCTGAAACCCACCTGCCTCTTGAAGCTTATGCTCAGATTGGTGCACTCACATCCACTCTCAGTCTATTGGTCAAAGCGAGTCATGCAGACACACCCACAGTCAGTGTGACTGGAAGAGCCCTGCACCCACGCTGGAGCATGGCAAGGGTAGGAGGGCAGGAAGGAATGTGAAAGAAATAACCCAGTCTACCACAGAAGGTCTCCGTCAAGAGTGTCTGAGGTATTTGTTAATAACATAAATTCCTGTCCCATAAACTAGATCTGGCAATTGAAAATCTTGACAAAAGCACTAGGATTGGAATCCCAGTGGATTTGCAGCATTATCTTGGCTCTGGTGCTGTGTTGTGAGTTGTACTTGCATGAGTGGAGTGCGTAGCTGCCTGTCCAATTGAATGTTTGAGTTGCAAGCGTGAGTCAGTGACTTAATGTCAGTCAGTGGCTTGTAGAGTTTGAAAGGCAAAGAACTTTCAGAACTCACCTTGACATTTCCTTGCCTCATGAGAAAGCAATTCTACCTGCGCTCAATGCATGGACAAGCATGTCCTTTACCTTTTTGAGACTTGTTCTTGTGCTTGCCCTTCAGACACAAAGAGGTTCTTCATCTTTCAAGGAGTAATTTGTCATTTATTTACTCTGAGCCCCTTCCCACTGATAAATCAGGCAGCCTGATCAAAATCTCTACACACTTACAGCCTGTAAGTGGATGGAGTTGCCCTCTTTGTATTAAGGCAGTACCCCTATTTTTGGCACTCACTCATCCACTGACAAAGTTAAAAGACTTGCTCCTTGGAAGGGAAGCTATGACAAACCTAGGCAGTGTATTAAAAAGCAGAGTCACCAGTTTGCCAACAAAAGTCCATATAGTCAAAGCTATAGTTTTTCCAGTATTCATGTAATGATGTGAGAGTTGGACCAAAAAAAGGCTGAGCATAGAATTGATGCCTTTGAATTGTGATACTAAAGAAGACTCTTGAGAGTCCCTTGGACTGCAAGGAGATCAAACCAGTCAATCCTAAAGGAAATCAATCCTGAATATTCATTGGGAGGACTGATGCTGAAGTGGAAGCTCCTATACTTTGGCCACTTGATGCTAAGAGCTGATTCATTGGAAAAGACCCCGATGCTGGGCAAGATGGAAGGCAAAAGGAGAAGAGGGCAGCAGAATGAGATGGTTATATAGCATTACCAACTCAATAGACATGAATTTGAGTAAACTCTGGGAGATTGTGAAAGACAGAGGAGCCTGACCTGCTGCTGTCCATGGGGTTGCAAAGAGTCAAACGTGACTTCAAGACTGAACAACAACAAAATCCACTGACCCCAGATTCCAGTGTGTGAACTAGTGAAGCATGGTAGGAGAGGGGATGTGGGGTGTCACAGGCTCTCCCCCCAATTTCTTGAGTGGAATAATAAGTATTGAAACAGTGGCACTCAGTGAGATGTACTTGAAACCAGCTATTACATACAATGTGAAGCATAATCCATGATTGTTTTTGATCTGTGGGAATATAAAGATTACAGATATGCCATGATCTAAGAAAGAAAAGTAGTGAAGAACTCCATGGATGGGTGAGGTAGGAGGGAGCCAGATCTTCAGCATCAAAAAGTGAAAGTGTTAGTTGCTTAGTCGTGTCTGACTCTTTGCGACCCCATAGACTGTAGCCCACCAGGCTCCTCTGTCCATGGAATTCTCCAGGCAAGAATACTGGAGTGGATTGCCATTTCCTTCTCCAGAGGATCTTCCAGACCCAGGAATAGAACCTGGGTTTCCAGCATTGGAGGCAAATTGTTTGTCATCTGAGCTTCCAGGGAAACCACAATTCATCACAGGGTTTCAGGAAATCTGTTTTCAGGTGCCTGTGGTGTTTCAGGACCATGGACAGCATACAGTACTGCTTTCCAGTCCTTATTTACTTCATGGAACCTGAAAACTTCAGAACTGTGTCCGTGTGTATACTATTTATTTTGCTGGAATCTTCCACTTCTCCTCCACTTTTCTGCTTCATGTCTGTGTGTATGTGTGTGTGTTAAGTCACTTCAGTTATATCCAATTCTTTGCGACCTTATGGACTGTAGCCTGCCAAGCTTCTAGGTCCAAGGGATTCTCCAGGCAAAAATACTGGAGTGGTTTGCCATGCTCTCCTCCAACTTCATGAGCATCTCATACTTCAGAACCCAGCTCAAACATCCTCTCCTTGATGAAATAGTCACTGCCTTTCTCTGTCTCTGTAATAGCAATGTTCACTCTCTAATGTTTTCCAGATAGCAGCCAAGGTTGCTAAACTAGTGACTTTGGGGTAAGTTGTTGGTTTGATGAGAGTGGAACCTTGTTTTTCTTCTAAAGCTCCCCAGACCTTAGTGAGTTTTCTGTTCCTCTAACTTTACTTTGGAAATGACAGACTTTATTCCCACCATGCAGAAAGGAGAACAGAATTCAGGGAGGCTTCATGCTTCCCTCAGGACAGTGATACACAAGATGCAGTGTGATCCAGACCTCCCCTCCTAACTGATGGTTGTTTATTTTGCTGTTGTGTGGGTAGAAATATCAGAAACTATAAAGGCTAATTTTTGTAAGTGGCATTCAACATGGTACTTGATGTTCTGAAGAGAGCAAAGGCATCCTGCCAACACCTACTCTCTCCTCACAGTTGGGGCTGGAAGGGAGATTAGTGTTGGGTTTGGAGAAGAAAGTCTTCCGTTCTCTGTGCTGCTGTTCTGCTCCCCACGATGTTTGGCCGTGGAGATGTGATGACTGCCCAGCACCAAGGTGTAGGTGGGCCCCACCTATATTGAACAACCTGTCCTGTATTGAACAGGATTTGCACTAAGCAAGCTCCTGTTCCCAGGCAGCAGGGTTAGACTTCAGGGAATGTTAAAATAAAAGAGATTTCTCATCTGTCAGTCTACTCTGTCCTTTCTTCATTATTTCTTCCCCAGCTTCCTCCCTTTCCTTCTTCCCTCTTCCATTCGTTTTCCTCCCCTCTTTATCACTCCTTTATCTCACTCTTCTTTTCTCTCCCCATGCCCTCTGTCTTTTCAAACACTCTTTCTTCTCCTTCCCTCCTGGCTGTCACCTCCTCCCCTCCCACTCAGCAAACATTTGCTAAAAACTTTGTAAGGGCCCTGCATGGTCTCTGGGGATTTGGAGATGAGTCACACAGAACTCTTCTGGGAATGGAGGGGTATCCAGCCCAGCAGGAGATGGGCATGTGACCAGTGACCATGAAGTGTGATGAGCATTGTGGGGGAGGGGTGCACAAGGGGCACTGGGGACACGGGGCAGCACCCCAAAGCCTGCACTGGGTGGAGTCATACTACCAGAAAGCTCTACCATGTAGAGAGTTTGGTATTTTGCTTTTCCACCTAACGTTTTATTGTCTAGCACTGTGGTTTAGCCTTTAAAATCCCTGGGGAGGGACTTCTCTAGTGGTCCAGTGGTTAAGAGTCTGCCTGCCGGTGCAGAGGACACGGGTTCAATCCCTGGCCTAGGAATCTAGGATCTCACTTACCGCAGGACAGCGAAGCCCATGCACCGCAACTACTGAAGCCTGCATGCCCCCAGAGCCCGTGCTCTGCAACAAGAGAAGTAGCCCCCATTCACCACAACCAGAGAAAGCTTGTGCATATCAGCGGAGACCCATACAGCCATGAATAAATAAATAAAAATTCCTGGGGGATATTTTAGCAGCTGAGTGCTAGCCACTAGTGGTGTGGTACCTTGTCACTCATTTTGATTTACCTCTTTGTGGATAATTCTTTGACCCTGTTTGGGATATTATCCTGAGGACAGATTCCCAGCACTGAATTTCTAGGTCAAAAGTCAAGATCTGTGATACAATTTGAAAAAATGGCTGAGGCATACCCTTACTAAGAAATCCCAGCTTGAAGGAAGCTGTGCAGATGATCAGTTTCTCTTCTCCCACTTCCGCACAGTTTGGGCAGTCTCAGTTCAGAAACTTTGGTGGGCTTGAATTCCTCCTTGGTGAAAGCCTTTTCATTATCGTCATTACCATCGTGGGCAGCCCAGCCTCGCGTCTGCTTGTGGCGTTAGAGCCCCTGTGAGCCAGCACCTGCTTGCCTCTCCAGCTTCCTCACCCTGTGGTCCTACTTCAGCCAGAGGAAACCACTGACAGACCCCCGAGTACTCTTGGCACCCCCTAATCCATGCCTGTCCCTGCCATTGCCTCCCTCTACCATCTCCTCTGTCTGTGTTAGGTGCTCAGTCGTGTCCGACTTTCTGCAACCCCACGGACTGCAGCCTGCCAGGATCCTCCATCTGTGGGCTTCTCCAAGCAAGAATACTGGAGTGGATTGCCATTCCCTTCTTCATCTCTCTCCTCTGCCACATGGCTAATTCCTACTCACTCTTCAAGCTCAGAATAAGCACGGTTCTCCTGGAAGGGCTGGAGTGGAGGCCTTCTCTGCTCCCACCACCCCTCTGTCTAAGCCCTTCCCACACTGGAGTGCAAAGGTCTGGTTATGATTCAGTCTCTCCCACTGGCCTGAGAATTCCTTAAGGGCAAGATTTTTTTTTTTAGCTGCATGTACTCTTTTTCTTAAGCAAATATTTATTGAGTATAATTTCTGCTACAGAAAATGGCAAAGAATAAACAATGTGTAACTCTGCTGAGTATTCACCAGTGGCAGGCCTGGGCAAAGCATTTTATATACGTACCCCATGGGGTTATCCCTCAGCCCTGTGAGGCAGGGACAATTATCCCCATTTTATAGATGAAGAAACTGAGGCTCAGACAGGTTAAGTCACATGGATAGCAAATGAGCAGGGATTGGAAGCTGCATCTGTCTGACTCTGAACGTTTTGTTCTTACACAACACTGATCCAAGGCCGTGAGCCATGATGAGTGTAAGTCTCTTTAGGTTACTGCTGTCACCCAGGAAGAAGTGAGCAGTCTCTGACATACCCTTGCTGTTAGATTTTTGTTGAATTTTTAAGGAGGTATTTAATTTTCTTTCAAGGTATTTAAAACAGTGAGTCTTGTACAGAGTTTGTCATTGTTTATATCTGCTGACTGTTTGCTCCTTGTGGTAATCCTGGGAGAGGCAGGGTATTGGTATTTTTCTTTTAAATGTGTGATTTTTATTAAGTTCTTCAAAATTATGTGTTATAAAACTTACTGTTTGGAGGGAAGTACGGCTCTAGGGTTTTTCACTCACACTTCCTGCATGAAGAAAGGGAGTCCTAGAGAGCTAGATCCTCAGGTTCTTTCTAGATTGCATCTGATTATGGGTGGTTATGGCTTCTACCATGTGGGTGTGTGCTAAGTCACATTAGTCGTGTCTCATTGCGACCCTCTTTGTAGCCCACTAGACACCTCTGTCCATGGGGTTCTTCGGGCAGGAATACTGGAGCAGGTTGCCATGCCTTCTTCCAGGAGCCAAACCTGCATCTCCTGCAACTCCTGCATTGCAGGCGGATTCTTTACTGCTGAGCCACTAGGGAAGCCCTCAGATGGGTGAACATATTTAAAAACGAGACAAAAGTGTGTTCGATGGAGTGAACGCTGGACAGGAAATTAGGAAACCTTGAGTCTAATCTCCACCCATGTTGATTTTATGAATTTGGGAGGTCAGCCCATCTCGAGCTCCATTTCCATCCAAGGTCAATGGGACCACACATTCCCTGAGAACCATTCAGCACAAACAGGCATGGAGAGCACTGCAGCCATGAAGCACATTTCCTGAGCTGTCTTTTGAGAAAAAATATCCTTGTCAAGTGTCCCACAGAATGAGAAGGGTCTAAATTTGGAAAAGATCAACTCAGTTCCCCTCTTGAATGTTCACATTACGCATCGGCAGTAAAGGATCTGGGAATTCCTGACATAAAAACGATCTCTACATCTCTTTAACCCAGAATTTTCTAAACTCTCTGCACCTGGGAATCCCCTTTTGGATCAACATCTATTAAAACCCCGCTGGGCTAGAGTTCCAAAGAACATACTTTTGAAAGTGTCAGTTGAAAGGCAAGCACGCTAGTCATTTGAAGGAAGAAAAAAGAAGTCACATCAGCTCTTGCCTTCTGCTGTGAGCTTATTGTTTTTAGAAATAGGCTGGCCCCTGAGAACAGCAAGAGCCAGTACCCTGATGGTAGCTACACATGGTATCTGCTGGTAGCTGGGGAGTGGAGTGGGGATTTGAACATCTGATTCTAGGAAGAGCAGAGCTGGGTGGGGCTGATCTTCTGGGCACAGTGCATTAAATACCACCTTTCAGGATTAGCCTGAAAAGCCCTTTATTAAATGTGACAAGGCAGACGGCTGCCCACGGGACACCGTGTTTCAGAAACTAGGCGCCAGCTGCCAATGAGTCACATTTCTCTGCTTTCTAGTGCCCAAGAAAACTGCACAGCAGTGTCTTTGCCTCTGGATACGCAGTGCTCAGGGCTCTTTCCTTTGGTCCTGGCTTCTGTCTTAAAGATAAGAGGCAGGTGGTTGGACCTGGGGGTGACTGAGCTTGAAGCCCTTTCCTCCAGAGACCCCCTTCCTGGAGAACAGGACATAACGTCTCTTCCTTGGCTTCCTTGGCCCTTGGTTCTTTGTCTCATGGCCACGATGCCGTTTCTCTCCATCTTTACGCAGTTATCCTTCGAGAATTAGTTCAGGTGTTCATCCATTCATCTGTCCTGCCAGGCTGTGCCCGAGGTATTGGAGACCCAGCAGTGAAGAAAACAGGTGAAATCTCTGCCCTCATGGAATCAAGTCTCTGAGGGAACTGCAGGGACAGATGTAAGTGCTGCCCTCCTTCCGCAGTAACTCGAGTGTAGCTGGTTCCCTGTGAGTGGTACCTGATGCAGCCAGCAGGGGAACACACCTCTGATGTCAGTGCGACAAGGCACATTTATAAACACATGTAAATGTAGACTATGTCAGATGTACTGTGTTAAGAACTGTGTAAACATAAAGTGGCTAAGAGGTGAGGGGTCTGCAGACGAGACTGTGATGTAAGGTGTCCCAAACAAGCCAGCCAAGGGGGGAGCCCTCAGGTGACACTGAGCAGAGAGCTGCCCGGCGCAAATGAGAGAGTGAATTTTGCCTACATAGTAGGAGTCCAGATTAAGTAAGGTCTCACTAACTTAGCCCTCACTCTGGAGGAAGCATACTGATGCAAGAACCCACTAGAGGGTTCTGAGTAGCAGGCTGCAGGCTCTGTTTCTGCTCAGCAAGCCTTTTTTGATTCCTTAGTTTGTTGCTTGTTTGTTTAGTCACTGAGTTGTGTCCTGTGCTTGTCTTTTAACACTGAGCCCCCTGGGAAGCCCCAGACGGCACTAGTGGTCAAGAACCCACTAGCAGGAGATGTGGATTTGATCCCTGAGTCGGGAAGATCCCCCGGGGTAGGAAATGGCAACCCCACCCCTCCAGTATTCTTGCCTGGAGAATTCCATGGACAGAGGAGCCTGGCCTGCTGCAGTCCATGGGATCGGGAAGGGCTGGACATGACTGAGTGCACATACATGCATGCATTCCATTTGCTGACTCCTTAATTTGGGTGACAACCTTCTTTTCTAGGCTTATGCAGCATCCTCTGCCTTCCTCTCATGGTCAGTGCTGTGGGACCACTGGGACCCACCTGAGGTGCATTCTGTATCTATAGAGGGTTTCTCAGGGGGCCCTGGTGGGATCTAGCCCAGTTACTCACTGGGTACCCTGTGTTAGCTGGATCAATGGGTACCCTGTATTGGATTTCCATGCCTGCCTCCCTTACTCCACTTATTGGAATCACCTCCCAGATCACTGCTTGGGTCTAAAATCGTCATCTCAGGCTCAGTTTTCAGAGGAACCCATGCCAGACCCTCCCTCTGAGGTGGCTACTCTGAATTGTTACTGTTTCAGTTCAGTTCAGTTCAGTTGCTCAGTCGTGTCCAACTCTTTGCTTTGCAACCCCATGAATCGCAGCACGCCAGGCCTCCCTGTCCATCACCAACTCCTGGAGTTCACTCAGACTCACGTCCATTGAGTCAGTGATGCCATCCAGCCATCTCATCTTCTGTCGTCCCCTTCTCCTCCTGCCCCCAATCCCTCCCAGCATCAGAGTCTTTTCCAATGAGTCAACTCTTTGCTTGAGGTGGCCAAAGTACTGGAGTTTCAGCTTTAGCATCATTCCTTCCCAAGAAATCCCAGGGCTGATCTCCTTCAGAATGGACTGGTTGGATCTCCTTGCAGTCCGAGGGACTGTCAAGAGTCTTCTCCAATACGACAGTTCAAAAGCATCAATTCTTCGACGCTCAGCTTTCTTCACATTCCAACTCTCACATCCATACATGACCACAGGAAAAACCATAGCCTTGACTAGACAGACTTTTGTTGGTAAAGTAATGTCTCTGCTTTTGAATATGCTATCTAGGTTGGTCATAACTTTCCTTCCAAGGAGTAAGCGTCTTTTAATTTCATGGCTGCAGTCACCATCTGCAGTGATTTTGGAGCCCCAAAAGATAAAGTCTGTCAGTAACAATTGGCTTCTTATCCAAGGGGTGGGGCTTAAGGGCAGAGGCTGTGCTTTGTCCATCACCACATCTCCAGCTAGGAGGTAACACAAACAGTAAATGGGCATGTGGCAGAAAAAGTTCTCAGCCTCCAAGAAGTGCAAGTTGACAAATATAAATGACAACCAAGGGTGTTTTGGTGGTCTCAGAATGGCAAATTGGAGAGGTACTTTTGAAAAGCAGTCTAGTTATATTTATCAAGGGATGCAAGCACGGTTTATACTTTTTGACTCAGTTGTTAAATTTCTGAGAATTTAGCTTAACAAACAGTCCAAATTAAAAGAAAAGCTTTATACACAAAGATGTTCATTGTAGAAATATGTATCATTGTGAAACATTGAAAAGAACCATGGGGGAATAATGAACAGTCTACTGTGTATGCATAAAATGAAATATTTTATAACCCCTTAAATGAAATAACTTGAGACAGGCTTATGGTAAAATGCAGAAAGGACACAACCGTGTGTTCTTTCCGGCTCCTAGAATTGGCTGTATTCTCTGCTGCCTCTGGGCCTTGGCATGTCAGTTCTTTCTGCCAGGCGCTTAGCACTCACCTTACTGGCCTTCTTCCTTACCTTTTGGTCCAGCTTATCTAGAATTATTTTCTAGATCTGAGCTTGTTCTTATCTGACCCCCCAATAAGGTCAGCAGCCCTTTCGCTTTGTGCCCATGATGGGCACCCTATAATTCTCCTTTTTTGAATCCAACATACTCCCAGATTTGTTAAACCTCTGTCTGTCCCTCACCAACTCCACGAGAGCTCATTCTTCTCCTGTTCTTCCAGGCTCCTGGGCTAGTATCTGATGGGTGAACGGGTGAGTGAATGACTAGGTGTGCTAGGATCACAAGTATGGAAGTAGAGGGAAATCGGGAAAAAACATCAGAACAGTGACTGGTGGTGTTTTTCCTGGGGAATGTCACTTTGTTTTTTTGGCCATTTCACTTGTTTGAAAATGTCTTTAAATTGAGTTTTGTTAATTTCAATAATAATGCCTGAAGAAATTCTTGTTCTATTTACAAATGACCCAGTTTATTCCACAAATGAATGACATTTAAAAAGAGGAGGAGATGGTACAAATTTCAGTGGACTGCAGAGAATTGTGGGCTGGATGTGTTCTGGGGACTTCGGGTGGATTCCTCTTCACAATACCCCAGTGTAAAAGGACATTTTTGAGATAATCAAGTAAAATTGAACATGGTCTGGTTATTAACTGAGCTGAAGGAATTGATGATGACTGGGTTTGTTGGGATAATGGATCTTAGTTTGTTTTTTTTTTTAATTGCCTAACAGATTATGTAGTAAAGCATTTATGGGTGAAATGATATCATGTTTGAGATTTGCTTTAAAATATCTCAGTGAATACAAAGCCAGTGTTTAAGGGGGGAAAGAGGTGAAAGGAGAAGGATGAAGTCTTGAAAGAATCTGGATGAAGGCTAGCAGGGGGCTTTTTAAGACCATTTCTTTACTTTAGAAGAGTTGAAAATTTTATGCTGAAAGTTAGAAAAAAGCATTTCTTGGCTTTTCTATAATGACATTTACTACTTTGCTTGGCTTTTCAGAGTGACCGACTTCTCATCAAGGGCGGACGCATCATCAACGATGACCAGTCCTTCTATGCCGACGTCTACCTGGAAGATGGACTCATAAAGTGGGTGGACCAAACACACCTTTTAAAGAAGCCCATCTCCCTAAGCTGCCCAGCCCTTAGAGGAAGTAGAAGGCTGGCATTCTGCCCCAGAATAACTGTGCTGGCTCTTGTGACTCCCAGGGAGGGAGACATGTGGGGAGGCGCAAACCATGGGTGGAGAAGGGGATGGTGTTTGCTGAGTGCCCCATGATGACACAGGCTCCCTGCCATGGTGCTCACACAGGCCGTGAGGCCCACAGAGGCTGTGAGGCACACACACCAGCCATTCTGTTCTTGGCGGGTGGTGGGCCCCTGGGGGCAAGTGGCTGCTCCATGTTGCAGAATGAGTTAGGGGCAAGGGCCTAATTCCAACCTAGCACACCTGACTAGATTCATAGCTTTTTTTTCCCCCCTACGTGCCTGCAGTTTCTGGAATTGGGTGGAGGGTGCCAGGAGAGAAGGATGCATGTTGGCCTCCAGGCAGGGTTCTTCTCTGGTTTAGGGAAGACATGCTTTGGGACTCTGGAGTTCTCCTGTGCCTTCTCCTGGCTGGCTGCCTCTTCAGCCGTGTAGGACATCCCAGAGGTGTGAGTCTGGGTGGGCTCCCAGAGCACAATACCCCTGATGGGGAGACCTACACAACAGAAATTTATTCTCATAGTTCTGGAGGCTGAAGTCCTGGGTTGAGGGTTGAAGTGCCAACAGGATGGTTTCTCCTGAGGCCTCTCTCCCTAGCTTGCTGACAGCCATCTTCTTTTTTTTAATTTATTTTTAATTGGAGGGTAATTGCTTTACAATGTTGTATTGCTTTCTGCTGTACAACAGTGTGAATTGGCTATAGGAGTAGGTATGTCCCCTCCCTCTGGAGCCTTCCTCCCCCACACCCACCCCCGACAGATGGCCAACTCCTTGCCGTGGCCTTCCCTCTGTGTGTGCCTCTGGTTTGTCCTCCTCTTTCTTAAAAGAACAACAGCCCTATTGCATTAGGATCCGCCCTAATAGCCTCATTTTAACCTAATTACCCCTTTAAAGACTTTGTCTCCAAACATGGTCACATTCGGAGTTACTGAGGGTTAGGGCTTCAATATGTGGGTTTCAAGGGACACTGTTCAGCCCCTAATACCAGACAGTGGCTTTTACGTGATTTCCACCTTTTACTCTGCTGCTCAGCTCTTCCTCTGGAGTTGGGAAGAGCAGAGTTGGAGATCGTCTCAGATCCAACTTGGGCAGCTGGCCCTGGAAAGAAGGCAGAGGGGATGTGAGCAAGGTCAAGTTCAAATAGGAATGAATGTTTATTGGTGGGTCCGTCCTGGGCATGTATCCTCTGACGATGAAGATGATGGTGGGGAGGAGAAGAGAGGGAGGAAGGGGCAGAGGAAGAGGAGGGATGAGGAGGAGGAGGCTGTGGATTGCCTTGCATGTTAAGGGACCATCTGTGAGGAGTAGGTACTCAGGGCAGCGTTGAGCCCCTCCCGGCCTCCCTCTGCCTGACCCCCCAGCAATTTATCCTGAATGGATCTGACCATTTCCGGTCCAGCTCAGGCCTCACCTCTTCCAGTTTATTCCCTCCCCGTCCCCCAGTTCCCTCTGCACTAAAAATGGCCTTTGCAGAACTTGCCAAGCAGTTCTCCCCTGCGAGACTTGCATCCATAAATCCTCCATCTGAAATGCCTTGCCCCTCCCCCATCCTCATGTCATGCCCCTGCCTCCCAGCTCCTGTTTGTCCTACCGGCCCAGCTCGTGTGGCTCCTCCTCCAGGAAGCCTTCCAGAACCCAGACTGTTCCTCTGTGCTGAATGTGCCCACCTCCCCCTCACCACCTCCACCAATGCCCTTGCCGCTGATGAGAGATCTTGTCTTACTACCTGCCATCCCATAGGGCCTAGCACTGTGCCAGGGATGGATAGGACCCCAGTATGTTGATAAATGTAACATACAAACCTAGACATCAGAAGGTGAGGACCTCAGTCTCAGCCACGGTATAGCCTGGAACCAGAAAGGGATGGCGGGGTGGGGTGGAGTGTGGTGAGATGCATGGTAAAGTGAGGTTTCTGAGTCACTGCGGCTTAGATGAGGCACAACCGCTCCGCATTGAGCTCCCCACTTATGTGAGGCCTCTGGGGTCCTGAGCGTGAAGGACATAGTGACACGGAACCACTATTCCCACCCGCCATGTGCAGTTGGGGGTTGGAAGATTGCAGTCCAGGATGTGAGCCCATGCTCAGAGGTTGGGCTGCAGTTATTAAGTGCTTGCTGTTTGTGTGAGGTCACCCAGGGTATTCAGGAAATAAGCAGTGTCTGTAAATTCAAGATTCATCAGCTCTTCCTAGGAGATGCCTTTTACTTTTAACCCTGTTGCTGTAAAATTTCTAAGCACTGGAGGTGCCTTTCCTGCCTTACTAAGCAGAGCAAATGACCATGTTTGAACACCTTACAGAGTCTCGGATGGTCTCGTGGGGCCCAGGTCCCTGCTGGCTGAGAAGGAGGTGTGGAAGTGAGGAGAGCCCAAGGAACTGCCTGGCACAAGGAGGCTGTTATTCCTCTTCACTCTGATTAAACCCCAAGAATCCTTTCATCTTGCGGCCATTCACCAAGTTTTACTAAAAGCCATTCAGCTATGTTTGTGCAGCATTTGTTATGATTCATCGAGGGCTCCATCCAATTTGCTGAGCATTGGAGAATCAGATGCTGATGGCTGAGGACTTTTTTTCTGAATGGTGGTGAGGGTGATGCTGGCTGGGGACCGGTGCCTGCTTCTCCCAGTTCCTTCCTTTCTTTTCTTTCCTTCCATCCACATTGTCACTGAGAACCATTCAGGGAGTCCTCCTCCTAATTCGTGGGGGCTCACTGGGTGTCCCGTTTAGTTTAATCCCAGTTTGGAGAGAACCTGCTGCTTCTGTGGAAGGGAAGAAGGAAGGCATCTGAGCTTGGCAGGCAGAGTATGATAGTAGACTGGGGGAGACCGAGCTTGAATCCAGACCCAACACTGGCTCGCTGGGTGGCCTTGGACAAGTTACCACCCCTCTCTGAGTTCCATTTTCCTCTTTTGTAAAATGTGAACACTTCCTCCCTCACAAGTTGTTGGCAAGAGATGAGAGAGGGTTTGTAAAAAGGCGATGATCTGCCTGGTTAGAATGGCCCTGAAGGGTAGGCCTTGTTGACGCTGCGGTGTGGCAGCCAAGTCACACAGACCAGGCTCAGGCTCGGGTGTGACTCCACTGGTTCCCACTGGAAGGCTGTGCCGAGGTGTCTGTGTGCATGTTTGTTCTAATTGGGCTGTGCCTGTTCCTTTGTGAGTGGTACACATTCTGAACATCACCCTGTCGTCTTTAACAGCTAGTGTGAACGTGAATGAGACCTTCCATAAAGGGCTTAGAAAAGTCTTCCGTGGTCAGTGCACAATAGCAGTTCACGGCTCTTGTTATAAGGCTTGGGGGTGACTTCCCTGAACCCCCTTCCCTTCAGCTCCTGGCATCGTCCATGATCTTGGAGATGGGCAGTGGGGAGATTGGACCCGGCAGGATTCTCTACATGATGGGAATTCTAGAGGGAAGAGGGCTGGCGATTAGAAGCAGCAGCAGCTGCAGTTGTTGTGCTGGTGAAATTGGCAGAAATGCTGACATTTCCTGGGGGCTCACCATGGCCTTGGCACTGTGCTTGGACTAGAACCGTTTCCATTTTCAGGGCAAACTGTGTGATGCTCCACTTCTTCTGGAAGACCCCCCACATACAGCCCGGTTACCTCTGTGCCCCAAGCCCAGGAGTCCAGAAGATCAAGGAGCTTCTGCTTCTATTCCTGCGTGTGGACTCTGGCGCCTGACGTTTGTGGTCACCGAAGCAACATTTTCCTGCATCTTCATTACTGATGTTTTTAGATAACTTAGGGAAACTAATGTTGGGGCCAAATCCCAACCGTTCAGCACAACTGGATTCCTTTTTAAAAAAATTTTATTTATTTATGCACTTTTGACTGTGCTGGGTCTTCATTGCTACCTAGGCTTTTCTCTAGTTGTGGCGAGCAAGGGCTACTCTTGGTTTCATTGTGTGGACTTCTCACTGCGGTGGCTTCTTTTGTGAAGCACGGGCCCTAGGGTGCTAGGTTTTGGTACTTGCGGCACGAGGGCTCAGTAGTTGGGCTCCTGGGCACGAGGGCACAGGCCCAATAGCTGTGCTGCATGGCTTAGCTGCTCCGTGGCATGTGGGATCTTCCTGGATCAGGGATCAAACTCCTGCATTGGCAGGTGGGTTCTTTACCACTGAGTCACCAGGGAAGCCCCTGGATTTCTGTTTTAAATAACCATTGCTTGTGGTCTCTGGCGGGCGCTGGCCATGGAGGCTGTTGAGTCTGTCCTGGTCTTTCTCCACCCACCCCCAACCCCATCCCTCCACTGGCCCCTAGATACATCTCCTGACTCTGGTTCCAACATACAAGACACAGCCGATAGATGCCGCAGGGGCAAGTCTTTGAGATTCTTAGGCTCTTCCTCCTCCTTCCCCAACTTTTGGAATTTGCCCCACTTCTCAAGGACATTTGCAGGCAGCAAGCACATGGGGAATGGAAGGGCTGGTCAGTCTATCTAGAAAAGCCCTGCCACCCTCGGTGTGACTCCCTCATGGTAGGTTTTATGGTGCTAATGCCTGATGGTTAAGCAGCTTTCCTGAGGCCAGTGCTCACAACTGTTTTCTATGAGGATTGCGTGTCTGTATCAGTTTGCCGGGGCTGACGTAAGAGTGCACAGATGGGGAGGTTTAAACGTCAGATACTTGTTTCTTCCAGTTCTGGAGGCTGACTGTCTGAGATCAGGGTGTGGGTAGGTTGGTTTCTTCCGAGGCTTGGGATGCCCGTCTTCTCCGTGTTCCCGTGTGGTCTTCCCTGTACATGTCTGTGTCCTAATCTTCTTTGCTCATAAGAATACCGGTTATATTGGGTCAGGGCCCACCCTAGTGACCTCGTTTTAACTTAATGACCTCTTTAGAGGCTGTCTCTGCAAGTATAGTCTTATTCTGAGGGGCTAGGGGTTAGGACTTAAACATACGGATTTGGGAATGTCAGAGTTCACTCTATAGCCTTGCCTTTGAGGACTTGCAGAGCTAAGGGGTCTTGTCACTCTGCCTCCCTGCCATTGCTCATCTCTGTCCCCAAGGCAGTTGCCAAGAAACTATGAAGTATTCTTGAGTGACAAGCTGTTCAGAGAACGCTTTCCCACTTAAGGCCAATGCTGGTCTCACTGCTCTTGGGTTCAGCTCTGCCCCTGCCTCCCCCTGGAAGCCCTCCCAGATCACCAGGGCTGGTGATGTGCTCCCCAACCCCCAGTGTGAACTGGGTTGTAATAAACATCTGCTTATATGTCTCTCCTCATTAGGCTGTGAGCCCCTGGAGGGCAGGGACCCTGCCTGAGTTTTCTCTGTCCACCTGGTGCCCTGGGTGGGACCTGCCCCAGAAACTGCACAGTTGGCAGCCATTTTTTCTAAGAACCAAAATCTGTCTTTGTTGTCTGTTTCCAGGCAAATAGGAGAGAACTTAATTGTTCCCGGTGGAGTGAAGACCATTGAGGCCAATGGGCGGATGGTTATTCCTGGAGGTATTGATGTCAACACCTACCTGCAGAAGCCCTCCCAGGGGATGACGGCTGCTGATGACTTCTTCCAAGGGACCAAAGCAGCGCTGGCGGGCGGGACCACAATGATCAGTGAGTCGTACCCCTGCGTTAGGCCATAGGCTGCTACTTCTGTTTCAAATCCCCAGCATTGTGAGCAACATCAGGCTCTTTGCTCTGGGTACCCGGTGTGCAGAAGGCTAAAGTTTTAGAACCAGTGAGGCAGGTGTTGTTATGACCATTGGGAAAGCAGAGGCTCAGAGAGAGAAGCTGCTGAAATTTTCACAGCTGGAAAGTGGTTGTGTCAGTATTGCTGCTGGGATAATGATGCATAGCATAATGTTTCCAAACTTTGAAAATCACGTTGCCATGGAAACCATGGAGGAGTAAGTTTAAAGGAGGAGAGAGTGATTTGCCATGTCCTGAGAGGTCAAGTAGAGTAAGGACTGGAAAGTCAAATTAGCAAAGGCTAATTTGATGCCCTATGTGGGTGGAGGAGTGAGAGGGGTTGGGTAGCAGATACTGCTCTTTATGGCTGTGAAGGGTGGATGTTAGAAACAGGGCGGGAACAGAGGGATGTGCAAAGCCCAGTGTGGTTTGAAAGACATGTCTTCCCACTGATATGCTTTACATCTAAGACTTTATTTGAAAAAGGGATGGTGAAGTTCATATTCTTTTAAGTCCTTTTCACCTTTGCATTCTATGCCCAAGAAGGTAACATGGAGTCACAGGAGACGGTCCAGTCTTTATCGCTGACCGGACTCTGGGAATCTTCTCTGTACTCCTTACTAGTTGTGTGACCTTGGACGTTTTTCACCTTCTTTAAGCCTCAGTTTCCTCATCTGCCAAGTGGGAGTATTTATACTCACTTCATAGGGTAGTTGTGAGGATTTTATTAGATAATTTAGGTAAAGCCTTTGTGGCAGTATGTGACACATCGTAAGCATTCAATAAGCAGTCATGATAACGATGGTGATGAGGAGGAGGAAGATGAGACTACAGTAACAGTGGTGGTGGCAATGAAGACTGAGATGGTGGTGACCGTTTCACTGCTGATGATTTTGATAATGATGGTGATGACAGTAACAATATTGATGTTGACGATGGTGAGAGTGATGAAGGGGATGGTGATGCTGAGCATGTTGGTCTGGATGGTGTAAGTGGTGGTGATGATCATGGTGATGGGGGGATAAGGGATGGTCACAGTAGTTATGCTGTTTGGAGGTGATGGTGATGATGGTGGCAGGGAAGAGGCTACCATTGGAACAACTTGGATCCTGAGCATCTTGGGATGTGACACATATTTTTCTGTCCCAGTTGACCATGTTGTTCCTGAACCTGGGTCCAGCCTGCTGACCTCCTTTGAGAAATGGCATGAAGCAGCAGACACCAAATCCTGCTGCGACTACTCCCTCCATGTGGACATCACCAGCTGGTACGATGGCGTTCGGGAGGAGCTCGAGGTCCTGGTGCAGGACAAAGGTCAGTTACAGCCCCAGAAGCGGGGCACAGTTCTGGAATCATTGTATCTTCGATGGATCTGGTTTGTGGAGTTAAGAATCTCTTTAACTGCATCTGTTCTGAGCCCAACTGTGAGCTCTGCCCTGCCACATGAACAGTGGAAATATTGGACCCTCGTTAAAGAGTCTGTCTTCTTCTCCTTCAGATCCTTTGGAGAATCCCTCTGTTCATAGAAAAAAGCCTGATTTCCTGAGCCTTGCACACAAGGCCCCCACTGACCTAGCCTCACTTTTCTCTCTCCCCACTACACTCATCTGGGTGTTTATTATCCTGAATGCCACCCCCTGAAACCTGCTACACTGCTGGGTCTTTGTTCTTGGTATCCCTATACCTGCATCCAGGGATGCCCGTTCTTCTCTCTGGTACCCAGCTCAACTATCACCTCCTCTGATTTCCCTGATCAGAATTGCTTTATCCCTTGAATATCCATAGCAGGTTACTGGGGCCTATTTGGCACACCTTTTCCATTGCTTTTGCTTTGTTTTTTGGATTGAAGACCCTTGTTGTCTGTCTGGCTCTTCTGTTAAACTCTGAGCTTATGATCAGAGGGGATCATGTCTGTGCATCTCTATGTCCATCCTGGCCCTCCTCTGTGTGGGCTCACACAGGCTGTCCCTTCACAGTGTGGGTACCTTACAGTGTGTGTTACACCAAATGAAGATAAACTGAACTGAAGACCCACAGAAGCAGAGAAGAGAACAGAGTGAAGAAGATATGAGTGGTCCCTCCAGAAAGGGGGCAATTTTGAGGCTCTCTGAAGAGACAGCCTCAAATAAATGAGATGCTTCAAGGAGAGAAAGGGGGGTACTTTCAATTTTTAAAATATATGTGCTGTGTTTTCTTATAAAAGTATCATCACCACAATATGAATAAAGAAAATCAAGAGAAGGAAAAAAAAAGTTCCCCCTCTGGTCCTACCCCCAAATCACCACTTACTATCAATGTTAAAGATTATTGCTTTCCATTCCCTATTTAGACAGTTTTCTCCTTATATAGTTATACAGTAGCAGTTACTTGGAATTCTTCTTTTTTCACTTAACATTTTATGAATAATCATTACTCTTCATTAATAACTTTTTATGGCTCGTAACATACAATGTAATAGCTAATTTGCTCAGCTATTTCCTTTTTATTGGGCACTTAGGCTTTCCGTTTGCTTTACTGTAAATTGTGTTTGGTGAACATCTTTGTGTATAAACATTTGTTTGCATCTCTAATTATTTCCTTAGATTTTCAGAAATGGCATTACAGGGTCAAAGTTTTAACTTTTTTCAAAAGTCTAACACTTATTTCCAAATTGCTTTCCACAAAAATGCACCCACTTGTGTGCCCACTGCGCTATGTCCATCACTCCCTGCATGTTTGCACCATTGGGTCTTGTTGCTTCTATGAAATCCTTGCTAATTTGATGAATAAAAGTCAGTCTGCTGTTGAACATTACAATGCTTCAACTGCTAATTACGTTAAACATTTTGTGCACGCTTTTCCTTTATGTGAATATCTGATGGTGTTCCTTGCCTGTTTACCAGTTTGGGTCTTATAAGTCTGAACTTCTATATCCAGATAGTTTTATCCCTTCATTGAAGTTGCTGTGAGTCACTCTTTTTTTATACAGAATCACAGTCCAGGATGTAAAAAGATCCCAGAAGTTGGGCTGCCTGGATCTGAATCCTGCCCTCATACTTCTTGGCTATCGGATACTGTGCATGTCACCAAGCTGACCTCTCTGAGGCTCACCTAGTGATCTCAGCACCAGAGCTCTGGTACCAGGGTGAGACCCCTGGTCTGAGCTTGGTGTTAATTCTCCATTCAAAAAAGGAAGCCACTTAAATGTCCATCAGATAAACAGAATGTTGTCTATCCGTAAAATGGAGTGTCATTCAGCTTTGAAAAGAAAGGGAATTCTGACACCTGTTATGACATGGGTGAGCCTTGAGGACATGATAAGCCAGTCACAAGAAGGCCAATGCTGTATGACTGTGCTCGTGTGAGGGGCCTGTTGTCATCCAGCTCATAGAGAGTATACACAGGTGGTTGCCAGGGCCTGGGGGGAAGGGGAACGTGGAGTCAGTGTCTAATTTGTTGTTGTTTAGTCACTCAGTCATGTCTGGCTCTTTGCTCCACTATGGACTGCAGCATGCCAGGCTTCCCTGTCCTTCACCATCTCCTGGCGTTTGCTCAAACTCATGTCCATTGAGTCGGTTATGCCATCCAACCATCTCACCCTCTATCATCCCCTTCTCCTGCTTTCTGTCTTTTCTAGCATCAGGGGCTTTTCCAATGAGTCGACTCTTCACATCAGGTGACCAAAGTATTGGAGCTTCAGCTTCAGCATCAGTCCTTCCAAAGAATATTCAGGGTTGATTTCTTTTAGGATTGACTCGTTGATCTCCTTGCTGTCCAGGGGACTCTCAAGAGTCTTCTCTAACACCACAATTCAAAACAAATCAATTCTTTGGTGCTCAGCCTTTTTTACGTTCCAACTCTCACATCCATACATGACTACTGGAAGAACCATAGCTTTGACTAGATGGACCTTTGTTGGCAAAGCAGTGTCTCTGCTTTTTAATATGTTGTCGAGGTTTGTCATGGCTTTTCTTCCAGGAAGTCTTTTAATCTCATGGCTGCAGTCACCATCCGTATTGATCTTGAAGCCCAAGAAAGTAAAGCCTGTCACTGTTTCCATTGTTTCCCTATCTATTTGCCATGAAGTGATGGGACTGCCTGCCATCATCTTAGTTTTTTGAATGTTGAGTTTTAAGCCAGCTTTTTCACTCTCTTCTTTCACTTTCATCAAGAGGCTCTTTAATTCTTCTTTGATTTCTGTCATAAGGGTGGTGTCATCTGCATATCTGAGGTTATTGATACTTCTCCCAGCAACCTTGATTCCAACTTGTGCTTCATCCAGCCTGGCATTTCACATAATGTACTCTGCATATAAGTTAGATAAGCAGGGTGACACTCTACAGCCTTGGCATACTCCTTTCCCAATTTGGAACAAGTCTGTTGTTCCATCTAACTGTTGCTTCTTGACCTGCATACAGATTTCTCCGAAGGCAAGTAAGGTGGTGTGATATTCCCATCTCTTTAGGAATTTTTCACAGTTTGTTGTGATCCACACAGTCAAAGGCTTTAGCATAGTCAGTGAAGCAGAAGTGTTTAATGGGGATAGAGTTTCAGTTTTGCCAAAATGAAAGGTTTTGAAATAGAAGCACAGAAGTGTGCATGTACGTAAACCACTTAAAATGGTGCAGGTGGTAAATTTTAGGTGAGGTGTATTTTACTACAACAAATAAAAAGCAACATTTATTATTTGTGCACAACTCTGTGGAAAGGCACTTTGGTCTGGGCTCAGCTGGGTGGTTCTGCTGCCCACATGTGGCTTACTTATGCTGGAGGCCCCAGCTGGGAGGTGGGGGCTGCCTGGGATGGCTCTCTGCACCCTCCCTTCCCCGGCAGCTCTCACAGGCTTCTTCCCGTGCTGTCTCCGTGAGGCTGATGGAGCTGCAAGCCCTCTGAGTCCAGGCTTGGAATGTGTCCACTCACACTTCTGCTTCATTCTGTGGTTCAGAGTCAGTCTCAAGACAGCCCACATTCAAGAAATGAGAAAATAGATTCTACCTCTTGAGAAAGGTTGTTGTAAAAGTTTTGTGAATCTTTAAACTATTTACCAGCCTGTTTAACTTCTTCCTGCCTCCTGCTTTTACATGAAATTATCTCATTTATTTGTTTGTTCACAGCTTATTTCCACTAGAATATAGATAGGAATCCTTCCTGCCTCCTTCATAGCTGTATCTCTAGCTTCTAGAATGGTACTGGCCCATAGTCCATACTCAGTGAATATTTGATGAGTCAGACAATGAATATTCCCTGAGAAAGGGCTTCTGGGCTCTCATAAGTTTCAGAAATGCTCCCCATTTATTCTCTTCTTGAATATTCTTAATGCACATTGTCATGTAAAAATCTGTCTTGCAGCCAATAAACCTATTTATTGTTTATGAATTCAGTTTTTCTTTACTGATATAAATGTCAGCTTCCCTATGTTTGATTACAAGCAAGAGACTCACTCCAGAGCTTGGCTTAAGCTAAACAAAGCAGCTTTCCTTTAGTGATAGAGACGTGTATTCAGGGATCCATGAATACATCCGTGCCATGCCAGGAAGTCTTCCTGTGCTCATCCCTGCCTTTCTCTCTGAGCCAGCCCTGCCCTCCTCCTACCCTTGACCTGCATTCTCTATTTCCGTAGTCCCTGCAGTAGAATACAACAGCCCACACTTTGTCTGGGTGGACATCTGTTCCAAAGACCAGTCAGATGTCCTTTGCTGTCACTTGGACTCAGTCCCTCCTCCTGGCTCAGCTCAGCATCTGTTAGATGCCCAGCCCTGGACCGGCCATCTGTGATCTGTGGCCATGTGGCGTGAACATGGCTGCTTCCAAGGTTACTGGTTGGATACGGGGAGGGTATTTGCTAAAAAATGTAAGACAGTTCTGAGAACTGGAGGGTGTTATGGATGGATTGATGGCTCAGTAGGTGTTCAGTGTCATCCTTTAGCCTTGGTGCTCCTTGCAGCCTCCTTGGAGGAGGACTGTGATGATGGAGATTATGAATTTGGGAGGTTGTTGAGTAACAGGGCTGACTGTATTTCCCAAAGTTTTACCGCTAGTAGTAGAATTACCGGGCCAAAGATACTGAAGCACAACTCTTGATACGGATTGGTTTTCCAAGCAGGTGCAAATTGGTTGTGCCAATCTTCCTGTCACTTGTTAGGAAAGAGCATCATTTTGATGCTTATTCACTAGCGTTGAGCAGCATATTCTAAAGTGTACAGTACTGAGGTTTCCATCTGAATTACTTTGATTACACATAAGACCAAATAGTGTTTATCTTTATTTGTTAGCCAACTAAAAAAAGTTGTCTAAAAATTCTGAGTGCCTTTTTTTGCTTTATTGCTTTTATTTTAATCTTTTTAAACTGTAAAATGAAGCATGCAGAAAACCACAGAAGAAAAAATGTGACTTTATGAATTACAAGATTCCCCTTTCCAGGTGAGAAATAGAACTTTGCCCCAAACAAAGACCTCCGTGATGAACTTCTCATGGGCCCCTACTGTAGTCACAACTCCCTCCTCTGCCCAGAAGCAACTCCTGGCGATATTCTTCAAATAAGAGGTTTTGAAAAAAGAAACTTTTGTTTAGTTTGTTGCAGATATGTTCACCATGTTGGTTGTTTCCTTTTTATTTTGAATTTTTAAGACTTAACTTATAGAAATTTTCCATTTAAAATGAGTCAACTCTATCATGATTTGGACAAAAGCGAATCTGAGACAGCTTTACCCCCATCCACCCACTCACCAGAACCAGTTCTAAGGCATATTTATCAATTCTGCCAATTCATTATTTCTGCTTTTATATTTGTATTGTTTACTTCTAATTTCTGGTGAATTTCCAGACTGAGTGACTGAACTGAACTGATCGTAGAAGTTTACTCAATCGATATGTTTCTCCTCTCTTTCCAAAAATAACAAAGCATCTAAGGCTATGAATTTACCTTTCACTGTGGTTTTACCTGTTCATTGTTGTTCGGTTGCTAAGTTGTGTCCAACCCTCTGCCATCCCATGAACTCCAGCACACCAGGCTTCCCTGTCCTTCACTATCTCCCAGGGCTTGCTCAAACTCATGTCCATTGAGTCAGTGAAGTCATCCAGCCATCTCATCTTCTGTCACCCACTTCTCCTGCCCTCAGTCTTTCCCAGCATCAGGGTCTTTTCCAGTGAGTTGGCTCTTTTCAGCACATGCTGTGGGTGTGGAAGGTGAAATAATGGTCCCTTGTTCTCGGGCCCCTTGATGGCACTAGGAGCAGTCCTCTCCCCGCATGCCCTGCTCCCCCACCTCTGACTGCACAGTAAATCCTGTCATTTCAGCTTTTCACATTCTCACTCCCTCTCCTTCCCCGCAGCTCCTACCCTGGTTCAGAGCCTCACCTCACCTGTCCCTTTGGCCTTCAGCATCTTCCAACTCGCTTCCATGTCTCTCTGCTGTTCTGCACACCCATCCTTCCAGAAGAGTCCTTCTGGGACAAAAAAGTCTGATCGTGTCATTCCCTTGCTTTAAAAGCACGTGTTTTACTAGACAATAGTGATGGCTGTACAACATCCTGAATGCGCTAAATGCCACTGAAATGTACACTTTAAGATGGTTACGATGCTGAATTTTGTTTTGTATATTTTACCAGAATGAAAAAGCCTGAGGGAATTTTCTTAAAAGCACATGATCTTTTTGCTTCTGACACAGGACATTTTGTAGCACATCTAATGTCCTTTTATCCTTCCTTCTGTCTGTGCCGTGCACGCCCCTCCCTCTCAGCCCAGGTAGCTCCCCTCCCCTTCCCTCTTCCCTCCCTTTCCCCCTCCCCTCCCCCTCATCCTCCCTGTCCCCTTCTTCCTCTTCCCCTTCCTCTTCCTGCTCTTTCAGACTCAACTGTCACGTGGCCTTCCCTGGAGGCCCCCTTTGACCCTTATCCCCACCCCCAGGCTAGCTTAGATGCCCCTGATGTGAATTCTGATGGCACCCTTCCATCTTGGTTGTTACCACTCTGTGCTGTGCTTATTGATTTACCGGCAAGACGTGTTCTTTTTTTTCTTAAATGCATTTTTTGCTCTCTTTTTATCTTGAAACAGGAGTCAATTCCTTCCAGGTCTACATGGCTTACAAGGATCTCTACCAAATGTCTGATAGCCAGGTAGGTCCTCGTACACCCTCCACCTCCCCGGGGCAGGAATAGACCTGCCTTGTCAGGAAGGCAGCGCAGGGCAGGGGAGATGTCAGAGCAGGCCGGGGAGGGCCCTGGGTTCAAGTCCTGGTTCTGACACTGAACTGTCAGTCATCACCCTGTATTCCTTTCCGGCTATAGTGGCATAGAGCGGGGACCCCCTGCATGGTGATTCCCAAACTCAGCTCGTCCTCAGCCTCATGTAAAGACCTCACTAAAAATACAGACTCTTAGATTCCATCAGAGATGCTCAGGGCTAGACTTCAGGAATCTGTATGTCCCGAAAGCTCTGCAGCTGATTCTGGGGCTCAAGCGAGTTTGGGGACCATTTCCTTAGGTCTCTGACTTGAAGCAGAGCCCTGGCTGTTCCTCCAGCCACGTGCGAGTCACGTCCTTTCTCAGTTTTCTCATCTATACAGCATGATCACTGCTGGCCCTGTCAACCTCAAACAATTGTTATGTGGATGAGTTGAGTCAAGGAAGATAGTGTTCTGAGGAGTACAGATGTAGCGGGTTACAATTTATTGGGCCCTGGGCCTTCTTTCACTACTAGGACCCCTGGTTTGATTTTGTTATTATCGCTCTGCCTTCTGCTTGTTAAAAAGGTGGGGCAGTTTGGTGGCAAAGGAAATGAATGCTGGAGCCAGACTGCTTGACAGGAAGCCCCAACTTTGCTGTGTAGCCTGGGGCTAGATTTCCTAACCTCTCTGTGCTTTAGGCTCTTAATGGCACTTACCACTAAGAGAGGTTGTCGAGGATTAAATGATTCCGTACAAGTAAAGCTCTAGGGCAGCGCCTGGCACACAGCAAGCGCCATTCGGGTATTAATAAGCAGATTGTCATGATCACCATGGGGTTTCATGTGCAATGGAGGAAGCGTCCATGTGTTCCCTTTCAAAATAGACACTTGGAGTTACAGGATATAACTTAGCCCCGGATGTCCTGGAAACCTTTGATGCAACCATCAAAGGCATCCTAAAGGCTAAAAGTTCATTCAGTTTCATGGAAAAAGTAGTGTGTGTTTCTCTAGCATAGTTGACATTTTCATCTGTTTCATTCGAATGTCTGTTTCACTGAAGCCCTGGTTAGAAATGGAGCTGAGCAGATTCAGGGTATGGGTCCTCAAAAGTGCTCGATAACTCCATATGCCTCCACCGCCTGTTGTCTACCCCTAAAAGCACACATCCTGGGTGAAGGAGGTCTTATATGCAAAGAGGACAAAGTTGAGATTGGCAAAGGGAGGGAACATGTGGCTTTGTCCTCACCAGATACAACTGTCTGACTACAGATCCTTTGTGGGTTGGAAGAGGGTGGTGGGCAGTGTGGGCAGGACCTGGATTGGCTAAATCAGGTGATGCTTGGCAGGATATATGTGATCTGGGCATTAGAGTTATTAAAGGACTTGGTCCCCCCTATTTCACTGTGACTTGTAAGATGACATGGGTTGGAATTTTTGTAGAGATGTACACGTTTCCTGTGGTTGTTGGTGGTTGCAATACAGGCTCAGTGTGTTTAATTATACAATTTCAGTAAACTTCTCAGCTGCACTTGTGCCCATCAACAACTGCATACTTTAAAGAAGCAAAGCCACAAAGAAAGTGAAAGGCCCGCATGGGTGTACTTGTGGGCATAATCATGCCTTGGTGGGACTTTTATCAGTTATGCCCACCACTGCCACCCCCCCACCCACCTTAACTTCCTGCTTTTGGATCTGGAGGGTGTAGGGCTAAGGGAAGATCTTTTCCCGTGCTCACTTGTTGGACAGCGTGTTCCATTGATGTCGATGGAGCATCCCGGCAGGTGGATGACTGTATGTGTGAGCAATAAGGCCAGTCTTTGCAAATGCTCATGCTGTGATATTTTTATCTGACCCCAACCCCCGTTTATCTCTCCTTAGCTCTATGAAGCCTTCACCTTCCTTAAGGGGCTGGGAGCTGTGATCCTGGTCCATGCAGAAAATGGCGATTTGATAGCTCAGGTGAGTGGTCTGAATTCCCAGCCTTTCTACCTCAGTCTCCTTCTCCTTGTTGTAAAGGCTATGAGAAGAGGGGATGGAAGCACTAATCAGCCAGGTCACTAGGCAGTGAAGGGTCAAGCCAAGAACTGGATGGCATGTCAGACCTGAGTGTGAGTCACTCATACACTGTCTGCATTGTGGCCTTTGGCAGGCCATAGTACCTCTTGGATTGCAGTTTTCTCACCTGTATAATAGGGGTAACATGACTGCCCTGTGAACCATGGAGAGTTTGCATGTGCAATAAATGAAGATCCGAAAGAAAATGCATTTGGCACACCTAGGGGACCCCAGAGGCAACAGACGTGGAAACTGGAGTTGCCCGTCCTCCAGTGATTTGGGAGCTTTGGGAGCGGGGATAGCGGACAGAGCGCAGGCTAGGAGCAGAGTTCTAGCCCAGCCTCCTCTGTCTCCTGGCCCTCTGACATGGGGCAGGGAGCTCTACCCCAGGAAAGCTCCTGTTCTTTATCTGAGGGTCAGTGATATTGTGTATGCAAAGCTCAGTGTTGGACATGTAGCAGATGGGGTCGTGCAAATTTTTGGATAGAGCGAGACTTGAACTCATTTGGATCATTCTGGCCATAGGGTGGAGAATTTGATGGGAATGGAATAAAGTCAGGTTGACCGGTTAGGATTTACTCATAGGAAATGAAGAGAGGATACAGAGGGGGTGGAAGGGGCAAGAGTACGGTGGAGGAGGAGCACTCTCTGCAAGACTCATGATAGATTGGATGGGGAGGAAGAGGACGAAATCAAGAAGGGTCACGTCGTCTCCTTCGGGGGAAGGGCTGGGTTAATCATGATGCCACAAATCAAGATAGAAGATTTGGATGCGCCCAGTGAAAGTAATTAATGCCACGCTAAGTAGTGTATGTGTGTGCTTAGTCACTCACGACTCTCAGCGAACCATTGGACTGTAGCCTGCCAGGCTCCTCTGTCCATGGGATTTTTCAGGCAAGAATACTGGAGTGGATTGCCATTTCCTCCTCCAGTGGATCTTTCTGACCCAGTGATCGAACCCACATCTCCTGTGGGTTCACTATGAGTCGGACACAACTGAGCGACTTTCACTTTCATGGTAAAACTCTACTTCTGTACACCAAAACTTGTTTCAGTTCTCGTGGCTGCATAACAATCCCCCGCCATCCCAGATTTAGCATTCTCAAACAATAAACTTCTTCTGTGTCACGGTCCTGTGGGTCGAGAGTCCAGGTGTGGCCTTCCTGGGTCTTTGACCTTGGGATCTTTCACAGGCTGCCATGAAGCTGTTGGGTCTGGCTGCAGTTGTCTCATGGCTGGTGTGGGACAGAATTCCTTTCCAGCATTGCTCAGAGCGTTGTTGCTAAGATTTAGTTCCTCACAAGCTATCAGACCGATGGCCTCTATTCTTTGCTGGGTGTTAGACAGAGGCCCCCTTGGCTCCCTGACACATGGGCAGCTACATCATGGTGGCGGCTTCCTTCCAAGTGAGGGAGAAAGAGACCTCATTTGACCTCACTCAATCCTAGGTCTGTGAGATTTATCCCTATGGCTTCCTGAAGCACAGTGTTTTCTTTTTCATCATGGTGTAGAATTACACAGCAGAAATAGATCACAATTTGTTCTCCAGTTGATAGTTTATTTATTTATTTATTTTTCTATTTATGTTTGTTCAGTGTGTCTGACTCTTTGGGACCCCATGGACTATATCCCGCTGGACTTCTATGTCCATGGAATGCTCCAGGCCAGAATACTGGAGTTGGGTTGCTTTTCCCTTCTCCAGGGGATCTTCCCAACCCATGGATGGAACCTGGGTCTCCCGCATTGCAGGCAGATTCTTTACTGTCTGAGCCACCAGGGAAGCCCCTGATAGATATTTGGATCGTTTTAAATTTGGGACTCTTGTATGTAAAGTTTTCTTGAACATTCTTGTTTAGTCTGTTGTTAAACATGTGTTCGCATTTCTGTTGGTAAATACCTGGGAGTAGCACTCCTGGGTGGTTGGGTACATATATTTAGCTTTTGTAGTTACTGTTACCCACTTTTCCAGGGTGCGCCAACCTGTCGTCTCATCAAACGTGTGCGAGACGTTGAGTTTGGAACCTCAATACTTTAAAAAATTATTTATTTATTTATGGCTGTGCTGGATCCATGTTGCTGTGCATGGACTTCCTCTAGTTGTGGCGAGTGGGGTCTACTTTCTAGCTGTGACTTGCAGGCTTCTCACTGCGGTGGTTTAGCTCGTTGCGGAGCACAGGCTTCAGTAGTTGCAGCACATGGGCTCAGTAATTGTGGCTCCTGGGCTCTGAGCGCAGGCTCAGGAGTTGTGGTACACAGTCTTAGTTGCTCCATGGCCTGTGGGATCTTCCCAAACCCGCATCAAACCCGTGTCTCTGCATTGCCAGGCAGATTTTTTTTTTTTAACCTCTGAGCCACCAGGGGAGCCTCTGGAGCCCCAGTTCCTAAATGGGGCTTTTTTGCTTTCTTTGCTGCCATTGTGTGTGTGTGTGTGTGTGTGTGTGTGTGTGTGTGTGTGTGTGTGTTGGCCTCACCATGCAACATCTAGAATTGAAGTTCTCCAGAAAGAAAAGAAAGATAGTGGTAAGTCTTGAGATCCCATGAACTGTAGCCTGCCAGGCTCCTCTGTCCATGGGATTCTCCAGGCAAGAATACTGGAGTGGGTTGCCATTTCCTTCTCCAGGGGAGCTTCCCGACCCAGGAATTGAACCCAGGTCTCCTGCATTGCAGGTAGATGCTTTACCAACAGCTATGCAGAAAGCCCAGCCAGGGATCAAACCTGGTCCTTGTGCATTGGAAGTACAGAGTCTTAACCACTAGACCACCAGGGAAATCTCTTGCTACTGATTTAAGATTGAGTTTTCTCAGCTCCAGTAAATATGTTACCTTTTGTACACCTGCTTCCCCAGTTCCAAAACATTTTTGACATCTCCGCATTCTTTCGGTTCTTGGGTACCATTTCTATCACTCTAGTGGAGTTTCATGATGGAGTGACAATAATGGGAGTATTCAGCCATGATAGTTAACTAGAAACCCTTCTCTAGCCTTTTGTGATCCGTTCCCACCACGCCCCCTTATTTCATCTTTTGTCTTCCCTCCCTTTTTCTCCTCTTTCCTTCCTTCCAACAGAAATAGTAACTGATGTTTAAACAGTCTTTCACAGGGATGTCTCCGTATCGTAAATCTTTTTGTAAACAGTTTAAAAAATGCCTTGTAAACATCATCTTCAATAGCTGACATTATCTCGTTCTGTACTTAAATCCACCCCAGCTGTTGGATCTTGAAAACATTTCCATTTATGTTCTTATAATAAACTCAAGCTTAATAACCATAAATGCAGAGTTGAAAATTACGATTTTTTTTTATTGTTGATAGGGTCTGGGGCTTCTCATAGGAACGTGTTCCAGAATGATGATACAGAAACTGGAGAAGTTAAAAATAGCAGCAGCACAGCTGACATCTGGGCGATGTGAAGAGATCACTGTTGAGATACTGAAGTATTCCTAAGGAGGGGGCATCTTGAAGCTTTGGAGCCAATGGATTTGCATCTAGGCCATTAGCTCAGGGAACCATTTCATTTCTAAGCTTGAGGTAGAGCTTTCCTGTTAGAAAGATAGGTGCCAGAAAGATGAAGCTATAGTAGAGGGAATGAGAACTGGGTGATGACTCAAGAGCTCTCACTAGACACTATATGCACGACACATATATATATACACTGCAGATTGTATATACATCACCCAGACATTTCTCATCTACCACCTTGGTGATGCATGATAGCAACTCCAGGTGCAGGCGCTGTTATTTCTAGTGTGAACTAGAGAAGGTGAATAAAATAATGCTATTTGCAGCAAGCATGGGTGGACCTAGAGATTATACTAAATGAAATAATGAAGTAAGCCAAAGACAAATATCATATGATAACGGCTTATATGTGGAATCTAAAATTTAAAAATGATGCAAATAAACTTATTTACAAAACAGAAACAGATGCAGAGACATTAGAAAAGACATGTATGGTTACCAAAGGGGAAGGTTGAGGGGGAGGGATAAATTAGGAGTTTGTGGTTAACATATACATTCTATTATATAGAGAACAGATAACCTACAAGGACCTACTTACTGTATAGTACAGGGAACTCTACTCAGTATTTTATAGTAACCTATAAGGAGGAAGAATCTGAAAAGGAATATATTGGGTTGGCCCAAAAGTTCATTCAGTTTTTTCCTTTTGTGTATAACTAAATCACTTTCGGCTATGGGTTTTCCAGTGGTCATGTATAGATGTGAGAGTTGGACTATAAAGAACACTGAGTGCAGAAGAATTGATGCTTTTGAACTGTGGTGTTGGAGAAGACTCTTGAGAGTCCCTTGGATTGTAAGGAGATCCAACCAGTCCAACCAGTCCATCCTAAAGGAGATCAGTCCTGGATGTTCATTGCAAGGACTGATGCTGAAGCTGAAACTCCAATACTTTGGCCACCTGATGCAAAGAGCTGACTCATTTGAAAAGACCCTGATGCTGGAAAAGATTGGGAGCAGGAGGAGAACGGGACGACAGAGGATGACATGGTTCATGGGGTCACTAAGAGTCGGACATGACTGAGCAACTGAACTGAACTGAAAATTACTTTCAGTTCAGTCAGTCACACTGTTGTGTCTGACTGTTTGCGACCGCATGGACTGCAGCATGCCAGGCCTCCCTGTCCATCGCCAACTCCCGGAGCTTGCTCAAACTTAGGTCCATCAAGTCGGTGATGCCATCCAGTCATCTCATCCTCTGTCATCCCCTTCTCCTCCTGCCTTCAATCTTTCCCAGCATCAGGGTCTTTTCTAAGGAGTCATTTATTCCCATCAGGTGGCTAAAGTATTGGAGTTTCAGCTTCAGCATTAATTCTTCCAGTAAATCCCTTTACTCCTCGCCTAAAGCTAACACAACCTTGTAGATCATCTCTACTTCAATTTTTAACAAAAGGAAAGAAGAGAAGACTGAGTCTCACGAGAGTGTGACCAGTGTGCCCAAAGTCACACGCACGCTCAGTTCTGGAAGTGGATGCCCAGTTGAGGATTCTGTGGTTTCCGCATCCATGTCACGCCCACACACCACCTGCTTCCTTCTCTTGTTGGGCAGCAGAGACTTAGAAGTTGGAAGAGTGGAGGGTGGTCTTTGAGGCTCATTTCTTACAACCTTGCTTCCTCTTACTGGTCCTGTGGGGTTGAATAGAGCCCCTGTGGATGGGGACATCGCAAAGGGGGAAGGTGGGCACTGGGAGTGAAGGGGGCAAAGAAGCTGTGGATGTCTCCAGCCATTAGACTCCACACGGTCCAGTCCTCCTGGGCTCAGCTGTCCCATCCGTCTAATGGGTTGGAGGACTGGCCTTTCCTGGCTCTGGCATTCTGCCATCACTGACTCGTTCGTTCTTGTCTTGTAGGAACAGAAGCGGATCTTAGAGATGGGCATCACGGGTCCTGAGGGCCATGCTCTGAGCAGACCTGAAGAGGTAATGGAGCCTCTGCTGGGTGTGACTCTGACATAGCTGAGAGCTTACCCCAATGCTATTCCAGCTGGAACAGCTGGCTAGAGCTCCCGCCCCCGTCCCATTCCCCATATGAGTATCTCGGCACGTGTGGTCTTCTCCAGGGTCTGCCCTGGGTCTCGGGAGCTCTGGGGGCTGCAGATCCATCAGAAGAGTTAGGAAAGGCTCTGCCTCTCCGAGGGCCCAGGAGCTTCCCACCAAGGCCCCAAGGTCACTTCAGAATCCCGACCGAGGACTCGGGGTATTTGACAACAGGAATGTGGAGCCCCATGTCCCAGACACAGCGAGTTCCAAATCACTGCCTCTGCATAGGCCTCCTGTCCGCTATACTGTAAGACTTGACAGATTCCCCCAGGAGTGAGTGATAGGGCGCACCTCGTGTGTGTGTGTGTGTGTGTGTGTGTGTGTGTGTTTAGCAGGGACAGAAGGAAGGCAAGCAGATTGAACATCGGACAGGATGGGCGCCCAGCATTTTCTGATGTCTCATCAGATCACTAGCAGTCTTCCCTGATCTCCGCTTTGGGCTGGCCTGTTTGGAACATGGGACACGACACATGAATACACAGACTCCTTATCCCAAGGATTCCTGAACTGGCCCAGTGCTCCAGACATGAGGTCCATGCCCATGAGCTGGATTCCCAGTCCCTGGTGAGACCAGGAACACACCAGAGATAGTGTTTATAAACCTTTATAGCATGTTACGTTGCCACCAACTCTAGGCATGTGAGCAGCGTGGGGACTCTTCTGGGTGTGGCTGCTTTCCCGGCACGTGGCTGTGGCTTGGGCTTTCTGTCAGCCAAGAGCAGCACAGCCATGTGTGGGCCTCCGACAGATTGGAAATTAAAAATAAGACAATAAAAACATCACTGGTTCTTTTATTCAAGAAGTACTGGTCTAGGGTGTACAGAGAACAAACCTCATAGCAGGTGGTTTCAAATGGTTGTTGAACAAATGAAGGAAGGAATGTATGGGAACCCCTGTGTTCCCTGATATCAGGAATTTTGTAAATAACCACCTCCAAGCATGTGAGTTGGACCAGAGAGAAGGCTGAACACTGAGGAATCGATGCTTTTGAACCGTGGTGCTGGAGAAGACTCTTGGCCAGCAAGGAGATCAAACCAGTCAGTCCTAAAGGAAATCAACCCTGAATATTCATTGGAAGGACTGATGCTGAAGCTCCAATATTTTGGCCACCTGATGCGAAGACCCAACCCATTGGAAAAGATCCTGATGCTGGGAAAGGTTGAAGGCAGGAGGAGAAGAGGGCGACAGAGGAAGAGATGATTGGATGGCATCATGACTCAATGGACATGAGTTTGAGCAAGCTCCAGGAGATGGTGAAGGACCGGGAAGCCTGGTGTGCTGCATGGGGGCGCAGAGAATCAAACATGACTGAGTGAACCACCACCACCAAGCATGTGAGCAGTGTGGGGACCTTTTGATGGCCTGTTCTGCTTAGGTGATCTTCTGACAGAGCATCCAGAGCACTGCCAATCATGCAAATAACAGAGTTCTGCCTTCCAACTCTCTAGCCGAATACATTGCCTTTTTTTTTCCTTTTTAAAAATCGACAGTGTCTTCCTCCCTTGATGCGACAGATTTCCCTCTGACCACACTTCATTAAGGAAAATCAAGGAAGGCTGATCAGGAAGAGCCCTGGGTGCTCAGAGTCGGTGGTGCCCCCACCCCTCCCCTCATGACCTGTGTGTTCGCTGTGTCCGCAGCTGGAGGCCGAGGCTGTGTTCCGGGCCATCACCATCGCGGGCCGGATCAACTGCCCTGTGTACATCACCAAGGTGATGAGTAAGAGCGCGGCGGACATCATCACCCTGGCCAGGAAGAAAGGTACGCAGCCCAGCACCCGGGATCTCCGCTGGGTGTGAGGAAGGGGCGTGTCCAGCAGGTTCAGGTTCACTGGTGGAGCTCTTGCCCAGGACAGAGACCCTCTGCCAGCCAGGTTGAAAAGGGAGCTGGACAGTGGGCAGATGCCAGATGGGTGGTTGGTTTTAGGTTTGATTCCTGGTGTGCCACGGGCCCCAGGTAAGTGGTGTTCTGAGCCTCATTTTCTCCATTTGTAGCTAAGGTGATTATCCCTCCTGTGGGTCACGTGAGACCATGTATTTTAAAGGTCTGTGAAGAGTTCCAAGTTCTCCCCAGGGTTTCACATCAAGGCAGTGATGGAGCTGGGGCTGCATCAGCTTCTGGGTCCTCCCCGCCTTCTTTCTGCTTCTCTCTGGGCCCTTCATCCTGGTTCCCCCATCCAGGGCCTCTCAGTGGGTGCATGCACCCAGGCTCCACTGTGGGACCCACAGAGAGCCTCAGCTGCAGGTTGGGAAGGAGGAAGATGTTGTTCCACCGGCCAGAGGGTCTGGGGGACAGCCCCATGCTGGACATCAGGGGAGTGAGGCAGGAAGTCCGCCTCCAGCTCTAAGACTTGGACATACTACTTACCCTCTGACCTGCTCAATGGCCCTTCCCCAGGAGGCTCAAAGGAGGCATTGAAGGGCATTGCCCAGGCCTTATGATTGAGGCCTACAGCCCCCAACAACTAGCAGGTCAAGAGTGAGGAAGGGCGCCCAGATGAGTCTTCCTTCCCAAAATCAGGGCGAGAGAGATGGACAGAGAGAGAATGACAGATGGACAGAGATGAGAGAGAATGACAGGAGCTCATGTCACACGGAGACAGTGGCTAGACTCTTTGATCCTTGTGGACATTCACCAAGGAGGTTCGCCACTCAGACAAGGTCCACCCCATCCACGCTCTGGGAGTCGTATGAGGTTGATCGGAAGCTCTGGGTCACACGGTGTGGCCAGGTGAAAATCAGCAGGAGCAGCACAGCCCTGACAGCATCCACCACCCTCTGTGCCCAGAGGGCTCCCCCTTCTTACAGGAACCCTTCATGGAAAGTGCAAGTGGCTCTGGTCTTAAAATTCTTTGATGATATATGTTACTGGGTTGACCAAAAAAGTTAGAGTTTTTTTCCATAAGATTTGACAGAAAAATCGAAACGAACTTGTTGGTCAACCCGATATTTCACCTAATGTGTCCAAAATATTCACTCCACATGTAGTCAAGATAAAAGCACTAACAGGATATTTGGCATTATTTTTTCTGTACAATCTTCAAAATCTAGTGTGTGTATCACCCTTTCAGCACGTCTCATTTCAGACCAACCCCAACTCCAAATGCCTGAAAGCCACGATGCGGCTGGTGGTTTTCATATGGAACAGCAGCTTTTTTTTTTTTTAAATTATTTGTGTGGCTGTGTGAGGTCCCAGCTGCATCGTACAAGATCTTCTGTTGTGCGTGAGCTCGCTAGTTGCAGCTCAGCTGTCCTTCTGCAGGTGGGATCTTAGTTCCCCAACCAGGGATTGAATCTGCATCCCTTGCATTGGAAGGCTGATTCTTAACCACTGGGCCACCAGGGAAGTCCGGGAACAGAGGAGTTTTGAACCCCAAATACCTGGTTTTAGTATTTTAAGGGCAAGCTAACGAGTGGAGGTGTTGATAGCGCTCTAGGCCAGCGTAGCTTGCGGAGGACCAACTTTGGGTTAAAGATGAGGAAACTGTGGCTCAGAGCGGTAACAGAAGCTTAGAAGCAGCAGTAAGCATGCTGGCATAACTATGCCTGCAGGCCCTGGAGCTGCCGAGAAATAAGGTGACCACCAGCCGTGGGTGGCTATTTCAGTTTAAATGAAGCAAATTTAAATACAATTTTTAAGTTGGCTCTTTAGTTGCTTCCCTGGTGGCTCAGTGGTAAAGAATTTGCCTGCAAACACTGGAGACTCAGAGACACGGGTTCGATCCCTCGGTCAGGAAGATCCCCTGGAGAAGGGAATGGCATCCTGCTTCCAGTCATGTTGCCAGGAAAATCCCATGGAGGTCTCAAAAGTGTTAGACACCTACCAGGGTCCAGCCCCGGTGGATCCAGGGAATTCGAAGCGGGGACAGCGTCGGCGAGGATCAGGAAACAATTGCTTAATTAAATGTTAATTAAGGATATAAAGAGTAATAGAATAAGGATAGCTCAGTGAGAAAATTTAGTGGAGAAAAGAGGCTGAATAATTCAGCCAGAAGGTGAGAGAAAGAACGACATGGGGAGACCAAGTTTCGGTGAACAAGGCCCTCACTTTATTTTCCAAAGTAGTTTTTATACCTTAAGTTATGCGTAGAGGATAATGGGGGAAGGGGTAAAGTCATACAGTAAGCCAGGCTTTCTTCCTGCAAACTTACCATATGCAAAAGTTTAGGTGATTTGCATCATCTTCTGGCCTGGAGGCCTGTTAACATTTTAAGACCCTTTGTTCAGAAAACTTATTTTTCTCTAAAGGTGATTAGTCAGGCGCCACCCTCCAAAAGCATTAGATAAAGTTGCATTCCTATAGGGCAAAGGTGTGGTGGGCTATAACAAGAAAAAGAATTAACTCAAGGGTCCAAGGTTACAAACATTAAAGCTACTACTTACACCAATTATATCAATCAATACAATGCCAGGGACACAGTAGGTAAGGGATATGGAGACGTAGCAAACATTGGCCCAACAAGTGAAAAACCCTTCACCAATACAATTTCTAATCAATCTTTTAACTGCTCAAAGGAATCTGTATTTAGACAGTTTAGAACATCTCATGCCTCTCACAGTTGGGAGGCTCTGAGCAATCACATGTGGCCAGAAAAACCTATTCAGGCAGGCTAGAGGACTTCCAAAGGAGTTTGTAGGTTGAAACACTATCACACCCAGGAACTTTATTAACTGGAGCTGTAAGTTGACTCTTTTTTCAGAGAGAGGTAGTGGGGGACAGCCCCCCATAAAGTCAGAGGTGTAGGTGAGAGCACAAAGCAGAAAGTAGGCAGAGTCTGGTTTTGGGGGTAGATACTCGAGAATTTCCAGGGGGACTCCTGAGGCTTGATCCCACCTTTGCGTATGCCGAACCTCCTTCCTCATGACCCTTGCCACGGGCGGAGCTCCTCACGCTGGCTCCCGGCAGACACCGCTGAGCGTCTAAACAACAGTGGCATTAGCCCTGTTTCTTGTGCTCTAGGGTCACGTGTGGCTGGTGGCTCCTGCCCCGGACAGCTCGGCACAGAACAGTCCCACCACCACCGTTGGGTGGCACCATCCCAGAGCCAGGCTGCTGGAGACAAAAGCCTCCCTCCCACTTGCCAGCAGTGTGGCCCCGGGCAGATGCCACAGAGCCGTGGGACCAAGTCCCCTTGGCACTTCCTCAGCTGCAGGAATTCTCACTAAGCCTGAGACTTTGCCCGTGGGTTTTTGTTCTGGCAGAAACACCTCTGGCCCCTCCCTGGAAAGTGAGTGCTCAGCAATGAGCCCCCAGCAGTGACTTGGCGGCTGCATACCCTGGTCCCCTTGCTCCGCATGGTGGGACGGCCTTGGGGCTCCTGGAGCCCCCAGGGCACTGAGCTGTGGGCGCCCACGGCCATGACTGGGTGCTCACTCCCCTGTCCTCGGTGTTTCTCTCGGCCTATGTCCCGTCCTCCATGCCCGCCAAGTTGTTTCCTGGAATCACTTCCAGATAAAACGCTTGAACTTGATTTTTCACTTGAATATCTGCTCCTGGCAGAACCTATGCAAGGACAGCACATCAGGTGTCTGTGCCTTGATTGACCATTGTAAACAGATAATGATCAGATCCAAGTGCTGAAAGTGTTGATGGTCCACAGGGTCACTGAGTGGGACAGCGGGTGCTGAGTGCCTGGTGGCCGGGGGTGGGGCCTTTGGGGTGTATGTGGTGAAGCCTGATGGAGAGGACGCCTGATGGAGAGGACGGGTGTGATTTATCCCCAGTCTCATTGTCTGGCCTTTGAGATTCTATTTTCCTGCATCAGAATCTCCCATGAGAGACCATCCACTGTCAACCATACGTGTCTGTTTGCCTCCCAAGGCCCGCTGGTTTTTGGTGAGCCCATTGCTGCCAGTCTGGGGACGGACGGCACCCATTACTGGAGCAAGAACTGGGCCAAGGCGGCGGCCTTCGTGACTTCCCCTCCCTTGAGCCCGGACCCCACCACGCCTGACTACTTGACCTCCCTACTGGCCTGGTGAGAACCCTGGGGTGGCTGGGGTGTTGGGGCTGGGATTGTGGGTGGGGTCACGGGGCTGGGGTTGTGGGTGGGGTCTAGGGGCTGAGCAGGTGGGTCGGGCCTTTGGGCAGGTTGAAGGGCTGGAGATTGCAACTGCCTCAGACGCACTTGGGAGAGGACCTTGGGCGGGGCACTCCGGGAGACCTCAGAACAAAGCTCCAAGTGGTTTACAGCACGCCTTTGGGCCTTTTGGGCTTCCCTGGTATCTCAGATGGTAAAGAATCTGCCTGCAGTGCAGGAGACCCAACTGAATCCCTGGGTCAGGAAGGTCCCCTGAAGAAGGAAAGGGCAACCCACTCCAGTACTCTTGCCTGGAGAATCCCATGGACAGAGGAACCTGGCGGGCTACAGTCCATGGGGTCACGAAGAGTCGGACACATCTGAGCATCTTAACACTTTCAGGCCTTTTAATCAGTAACTGTTCGAGTTTATAGGTCACCTGCCATCCATTCAGCAATATTTAAGCACCTTCTGTGTGCCTGGCACTGCAGTGAAATAGGAAACACACAGAATTAGGAGTGTGAGACCAGGATCCCAACCCTGATGGACTGTGTCACCCTGGCCATGTCAGCTAACCTGTAATGTCTCTGCATCAGTTGGCTCCTCGGCCGAGTGGGGAGAACGCAGTACCTACTGCAGAGCTTGCTGTGAGGTAGTGTAGGCAGAAAGCCTGGAATTCGGTGTTCACAGCAGCCAGTGCATTCTAGTCTGCTTCCTGCACCCAGTAGGCGCACAGGTGCTTCAGTCCCTTCTCTGCTGTCCGCCAGTGTGAGGCAAGAATACGTGAGGTCACAGGAGAAGGCTAAATGGTGAGGGGTGCAAGCCGTTCTGGAAGTGGAGATGCAAGCTTGGAAGGTTTTCTAGAGGAAGTGACATCAGGCCTGGAGCTAGAGGATGCATATGAGTTTGCCTGATGGGTGAGGATAAGAAGGAGCTTCTAATCAGCAGGAACCTTAAGAGGGTGAGGCTGTGTACCCAGCATTGACGCAGCAGCCTATGACTTACATATCCAATCGCTCACTCAGAGTCTCTGCAGCCTGAAGTCTGGTGGGCAGTTCCAAGTCCAAAACAAACCCTTGATCTTCCTCCAGGGAGCTGCTGCCCCCCAAATTTTGCCCATCTCAGGAGGAGGCTGGACATGGACCAAAGGTCCTAGAATCTGGCCATTTCTTCCTCCTTGGCTGCAGCCATCCTGGCTAAAGGACCATCATCTCTCACCTCCCAACTGGCCTTGTTTATTTCCATGTGGCCCCTTCCACACCCTCATCGCATCACAGTCTGTTCTCACCAGATGCTGAGAAATTTTAAAACTTTAATCAGACCAAGCCATCCCTTGGCCAGGAGACCTCCAGGGTTCTTTCCTCTCAAAGTGAAACGCAAGTTCCCACGATGTCCCACAGGGCTGAACCTGATCTGACTTTCATTCCTCACTAACACTGCCTGGCTCTCCCAGGCCCTCCTCTCCCCTCGGTTCCCCTGGTCCAGCCCGCTGGTCTCAAATACCCCAGGCAGGATGGTGCCATAGGGCCTTTGCATTCACTCTACCCCTGCCTAGCACTCTTTTCTTGCTCATCTTCTGATTTGCTCTTTGCTGGAAGATTTCTTCTTAAAGAAGAGTTTGAATCATCTTCTGAAAAATGGCAACCCCAGTGCTACCCCACACACCCTAATACTCATTCTCCTGATAGATACGTTCCTGACTTCTCCACCCCGCACGGGAATGTCAACAAATGCACAGAGACATTTGTCTCTTTCTGCTTGTAGGTGCATCCCCATTGCCTAAGACTATGCTAGACACAGGACCACACAGCTTTGTTGAATAAATGAGTGAATATCACATCTGAAAGTATTTTTGTATGTCTAGATGATTGCTCACATGCCTGGGGCTCTGAACTAGAGGCTGGCCTCTGTCCTCATTGAAAATCACAAAATAACGCTCCACTTATTCCATTGATTTAGATGCCACTTTGGGGCTCATCACATAGTCCAAAAGTATTTTCTCTCCAACGCCTGAGGGACGAAAGAGCAAACCCAGTGAGCTTGTGTCACTTTGTTGCAATCAACAAATCAACAAATAGCGTTTTGTCCCTTGGGCACAGCACAGAAACACCAGCCTTACAGAAGGATGACCTGTGTCAGGTCCCATGTGACATGGCAGGAATACAAGGCCAGGGGCATGACCTTCCTTCCAGCACAAACATCCCTGACTCCATGAGACTCACAGGCACGTCCTGGAGGCTAGGTGTTTGACTCACTTATTTATATATTCATTCATTCATTGGCTGCACTCATTTTTTTTCCTTTTTTTAAACCTTGAGATAAAATTCACATAACCTAAAATTCCTTGAGCACTCAGAAAGAAGAGGTTGGTGAAGGAAGGAGAGAGAAGCAAGGGAGTTAGCATCTTTGACACCGTTTGTCTGGAGCTGAGCGCCAGGCAAGTAGCTCATGGGCTCCTCAGAGTGACCCTGGATGGAAGGTTCTATTCTCTTCTCCGTTTTATGCATGTGGAAAAGAGGAGTGACTTACCTGACCAGGAGGTGGCAGGTCCGGGATTCAAAAGCAGACCTGTTGGATCTGTAAAGTCAAAGGGTTGTTCAGAGGTCTAGTGAGATGCAGAGTGGAAGTAGAGTCACCCTGCTCAGCTTTAGTAGCTTCTGCTCAGCAGGCTTCTGCACGGATGCTGCATCGTGGGGGCACCGTGGACTCTCTCTCCGAGGGGTGAAAACATGCCCACCAAGAGGGAAATGATGCCTTCTGCAGCAACACTGATGGTCCTAGAGATGATCATACTGAGTGAAGTAAGACAGAGAAAAGCGAACATCATATGACACCGAAAGCAGGAACAGATGTAGAATAGATGCTTTCACAACATAGGAAACAAACTTATGGCTACCAAGGGGAAAAGAGGGGGTGAATTGAGAGATTGGGGTTGACATACAGACACTAGTATATATAAAATAGGTAATGATAAGGACCTACTGCATCGCTCAGGGAACTCTACTCCGTACTCTGTAACGACCTATATGGGAAAAGAACCTAAAAAAGGCTGGATATATGTATACGTATAACTGACTCACTTTGCTATACTACAGAAACTCAACGTTGTAAATCAACTATACTCCAAAAATTTTTTTAAAAGGAAAAGAACAGACCAGCGCCCCAGGACCTGTTTTAGGGCAGGAGGAAAAGGCTGACCTGGGGAGCCTTACCCAGAGTCCACACTCATACAGAACCTACTCCTGATGCCCAGGTCTCTTTCCAGTCTTCAACCAGACACCAAAGGCCAATGGACCTTGTGGTGTCACTCAGCAAAGCCTATTGTTGTTGTTCAGTCGCTCAGTTCTGTCTGACTCTTTGGGACACCATGGACTTCCCTGTCCTTCACTATCTCCCAGAGTTTGTGCAAACTCATGTCCATTGAGTCAGTGCTGCCATCCTATGCCTCATCCTCTGTCCATCCTCATCCAACGCCTCATCCTCTGTCACCCCCTTCTCCTCCTGCCTTCAATCTTTCCCAGCATCAGGGTCTTCTCCAATGAGTCAGTTCTTCGCATCAGGTGCCAAAGTATTGGAGTTTCAGCTTCATCATCAGTCCTTCCAATGAATATTCAGGGTTGATTTCCTTTAGGGTCGACTCGTTTGATCTGCTTGCAATCCAGGGAACTCTCACGAGTCTTCTCCAGCACCAGTTTGAAAGCACCAATTCTTTGGCACTCAGCCTTCTTTTGCTCACATCTGTACATGACTACTGGAAAAACCATAGCTTTGACTATGTGGACCTTTGTCGACAAAGTAAAGCCCATAATGTGCCCCGAATCTCACTAGGGTTTGAGTTTCACAGCCTTCTTGGGTGTTTCAGTCAAAGCCTGATCCTCAGCGTGAACTCAGGTCTGAAGCCCACCCTGTTTTGCCTTTACCAGTGGAGACCTGCAAGTCACGGGCAGCAGCCACTGTCCCTACAGCACCGCGCAGAAGGCGGTGGGCAAGGACAACTTCACCCTGATCCCTGAGGGTGTCAACGGGATAGAGGAGCGCATGACCGTGGTCTGGGACAAGGCGGTGGTAAGGCGGTGGCATCTCCCCCTGGAATGTTCTAGAAACACCCTCCTGGCCCTCCTGGCCCATCGAAGCAGTGTGTTAGGCCCCTGGTTCCTAAATTTCCTTTCTTGCTTCGAGGGAGAAGCAGAATGTACCAGGATGGCACATGGAAAACAGGTGGACCCTTAGGAAAGCTTGAGGAAACTTCCCTGGTGGTCCAGTGCTTGGGACTCCAAGCTTCCAATGCAGAGGACACGGGTTCAACCCCTGGTCGGGAAACTAAGATCCCACATGCCTTGAGATGTGGCCAAAAACTTTTCTTTTTAACTTAAAAAATTTTTTTTCATTAAAAAAGAAATCAATGTGAGCCCTGTAGCATCCTCTGCACGTGTAGATGAGACAGCGGCTGTCGTTTAGTTTTTAAGGATGAAGATATTTTGTTTTGAGCCACATTTTAGTCCATGTAAAGATAACTGTAAACCATGTGTGTGTTCGAGGTTAGGGTTGAGAGCAGGGTACAGAGACTTCCTGTTCCATAAGGAATCCCTGGGTCACACCTCGATCACTCACTTGAAAGAGTAGATTTTTATTCTCAATTAAACTTGGGCCCAGTGAAACTGACCAGATATCAGGATGGCCCTCGGGAAAATATTAACACACCTTGGAGTGGTTAATTACATCTCCTCTGCTCTGATGAAGCCAGGCCCCTGGCACTCTTTCAAGGTGGCCTGGTTTCAGCGGGCAGAGGAGAAGAAAATTCTGAAGTCCTTGCAAGGACTCCCATTGGCTGCTTTAGGTGTGTCCTGTCTGCCCCTTCTGAGCCTACTGTGAGCTGCTCTTCTCATCAGCGGATCTCTGCTTCAGGCTACTGGCAAGATGGATGAGAACCAGTTTGTCGCTGTTACCAGCACCAATGCAGCCAAGATCTTTAACCTGTACCCCAGAAAAGGGCGGATTGCCGTGGGCTCGGATGCCGACGTGGTCATCTGGGACCCAGACAAGGTGAAGACCATAACAGCCAAGAGTCACAAGTCGGTAAGTCCTGGTTTATCAGTGACGCTCCTGCCTTGGGTGAACGGGTCTTGCTCTGCAGTCATTTTAGGAGCCTCTGGTTAAAAATGATTTATGAATTCTCTAACTAAAGTGTGATCTGATATCTGGTGTGACTCCGTCATTCTGATTTCTCCTCTGGTTGGAGAGATTGGGAGAGGGGTTTGAAGCAGGCTCAGCTGAACTGTTCTAGCATCTCTCTCTCTCTCTCCTCTCTCTCCCCCTCATTTCTTTCTCCCTCGGTCTCCGGAGTTCCTGGCAGCATTCTCAGCTGACTCTGCTCTTAACTCTATGTGGGTGATATAACCTGAGCCTCATAGAATTCCCCAAGTGAGGAATGCCACTGTGGCATTTAACTGTCCTTCCACTAAGAGACAACAGATCATACAGAGCTGAGTGAGTGCACAGTTGGCTAGTTTTGACTGGAGTTAGTGATTTGCTTCTTGCACCACTTTTTTGACATTTGCAATCCACATTTAGGCTTCAAAAAAATTATAAATTATTGCCTAGCAGGATCACTTCAGGGTGACTCAGGACACAGTAGATGAGCAAATGTTAAAACTGAAAACAAATCATCTGCCTGGGTCCTGGAAGGCAGTGGCCACGAGGAGTCCAAGGCGTAGTATTAACATCTGTTTGTAGAAAATCAATTTGATTATTTCCCTGAAGCCCTGAGTCCACACCTAAAAACCATCACAAACAATAAGGCTGATTCCAAATCAATATAAAGAATCGATACCTTCACTGTGAGATAATTATAGAGCACTTGGAAAAACAGAATGGGAATCAAATTCCTGTTTTAATAATACTCAAAAATGAAGAGTTCCAAAAATGCAATTTCTTCTATGCTAAAAAAAATTCAATAGAATAAAAATATCAGTTCTTTCTAATTTAATCTATAAAGCTGAAGTCATCTTCACATAAAATGTAATGGAGTTGTTTTTTTTAACTAGAAAATCAGAGTTCCTGGATGGAAGATGTGAGAATAGCCAAAACATTTCTGAAAAAAATGAAAGAACCAGTGCTAATCAGCCCCATTATTAACTCATATTATAAAGCTACAATCATCAAGATAGTTTGGTATTCAGTTCAGTTCAGTCGCTTAGTCGTGTCCGACTCTTTGCGACTCCATGAACTGCAGCATGCCAGGCCTCCCTGTCCATCTATTACCAACTCCCAGAGTTTACCCAAATTCATGTCCATTGAGTTGGTGATGCCATCCAGCCATCTCATCCTCTGTCGTCCCCTTCTCCTCCTGCCCTCAATCTTTCCCAACATGGGAGTCTTTTCAAATGAGTCAGCTCTGCGCATCAGGTGGCCAAAGTACTGGAGTTTCAGCTTTAACATCAGTCCTACCAATGAACACTCAGGACTGATCTCCTTTAGGATGGACTGGTTGGATCTCCTTGCAGTCCAAGGGACTCTCAAGAGTCTTTTCCAATACCACAGTTCAAAAGTATCAATTTTTCTGTGCTCAGTCCTCTTTATAATCCAACTCTCACATCCATACATGACCACTGGAAAAACCAGAGCCTTGACTAGATGGACATTTGTTGACAAAGTAATGTCTCTGCTTTTTAATATGCTGTCCAGGTTGGTCATAACTTTCCTTCCAAGGAGTAAGCGTCTTTTAATTTCATGGCTGCAGTCACCATCTGCAGTGATTTTGGAGCCCCCCAAAATAAAGTCTGACACTGTTTCCACTGTTTCCCCATCTATTTCCCATGAAGTGATGGGACCAGATGCCATGATCTTAGTTTTCAGAATGTTGAACTTTAAGCCAACTTTTTCACTCTCCTCTTTCACTTTCATCAGGAGGCTCTTTAGTTCTTCTTCACTTTGTGCCATAAGGGTGGTGTCATCTGCATATCTGAGGTTATTGATATTTTTCCCGGCAGTCATATTCCAGCTTGTGCTTCATCCAGCCCAGCGTTTCTCATGATGAACTCTGCATATAAGTTAAATAAGCAGGGTGACAATATACAGCCTTGATGTACTCCTTTTCCTATTTGGAACCAGTCTGTTGTTCCATGTCCAGTTCTAACTGTTGCTTCCTGACCTGCATACAGGTTTCTCAAGAGGCAGGTCAAGTAGTCTGGTATCCCCATCTCTTTCAGAATTTTCCACAGTTTATTGTGATCCACACAGTTTGGTATTAGAGAAAGAGAAAAGAGAGCCACGCAATAGACTGACCATATACAAGAATTTGATTTCCAACAAAGGAGACAGTTGAAATTAGACAAAGACTGTTATTCAATCAATTGTGTTTGAATACTTAGCTCATAGGGCTAGACCTCTACTGTACTCTCGACTGTAAAACAAATGGAAATGGGTCAAAGACTGAAATAAAATGAAGTTATGAAAGGACTAGAATGATACCCATTTTTAAAAATGATCATTTTGAAGGTGGGAAGACCTAAGCGAGATACAGAACTTAGAAGCTATGAAGGAGAAGACTGGTCTGTTTGGCCACTGACTACATACAAATAAAACCAAGAAAAAAAAAAACCTTTATATTGCAGCAGGTAATAATACTTATTACTTTATATGACATCTAAAGGCAGAAGATGAACAGGAGAAGTATTGGTAATACAAACAAAGGGAGAAAAATTTTTAATGTATTTTAATTTTTATAATTTTTATTTTAAATTATGAAAGTATGGTAACAAGAGACTTGGAAAATACAGAAGAAAGGTTACATATAATTACACTATATATTACAATTACTTTTTAAGTAGATAAATTAAGATTTGTAGTTGGATTTTTAATATCAAACTCTCAAAAATGAATAGAATGAATATACAGAGAAGTAGAAGGATATTGTAGACCTGAAAAGCACTATAAACTATTTCAACATAATTAAGATTTATACAATTTTCACACAACAGTAGGATACAAATTCTATTCAAGCTCTCACAGACAAGAAATTTTTTTAACATTGACTATGTCATTAGAAACCATTAAGGAAAATACTGAAAGCCTAATAGAACAAGGAGCATAAAGCTCAGTGACACGAGAAGAAATACACAAAGCGTTTCTGTTCATTCAAAACCAGACCTGACCTTATGTGTAATTAACCAAATACAAATCATCGTAGTAAAATGTTTTCACCCGCACCAGTGACTGAGATGCAGGGGTTTACGACGACAGAGATGAGGTCTGACAAGGAGGCCAACCGACTGATGGGGTTTCACTGGGAATATAAAACAGTGCTGCCTTTTCAGAGGGCAAATCTAAGTTAAAATCCATTTACGCTTTGGCCCAAACACCATGTCTAGGAAGATGTTCACATATGCCTGTGTGGACACCCATGTGTATTTGTCATGCTTTTTAGCAAAAGCAGGAAAATGACCCTCATGTTTGTCCCTGGAAACTGAATAAGTAAATGATATTATGTCCCTGGCCTGCTGCAGTCCCTGGGGTCGCGAAGAGTCAGACACAACTGAGTGACTGAACTGAACTGATTATGTCCCTGGGGTGGAATCTAGTTCAGCATTTTAAGGAATGTCAAGACACTTTTAGCCCACAAGATGTGCTGACAGGAACATTCTCGGAGGTAGGAAGAAGAACAAAAGTGGAAACTGTGTATGGAGCACCTGGAACATGAGATAGTTGTTCACATACAGAAAATATCTGGGGGCCCAGGACGGAAGCGACGACAGCTCGTGAATAATAGTCGTTTGTATTGAATTTTACTTTGTTCATATAGCACCTTTAAGTAATGCAGCAATTATATTAGCTTCTAAAACTCTGTGTGGTCCAGTGGTTAGGACTCTGCGCTTTCACTGCTGAGGCTGTAGGTTTGATCCGTGGTTGAGGAACCAAGATCCCCCAGGTCATGTTATATGGCCAAAAATAAAAAACTAACAGTAAAAAGCAAAGCCAAAAAAGCCAAAACTCTATGTGGTTGTGAAATACAGAATGTGACATTGTGGGCAATTTATCCTGAGCCTCAGAAGAATTCCCTGGTGGAGGAATGCCAGTGTGAGTCAGGCTTCTCAGTCTGAGAGTGAAGACAGACCTGCTTTTTAAAATGATGTATCTTTTGTACAATTGGAATTTTCACTGTCTACATGACCTGCTTTTTGAATAATCAGAGAGTGTGACTGGTGTTAGTTATATTCACTTTAGGAGTTATGAAAGGAACGCATTATGTTTTAAGGAAATGATTTGTCTTTCAAATTATTTTTTTAAAAGACAGAAAAAATTAAAAAGACCTTCCCCAGTGCTGGAGGGGACTTCATAGACATGAAATCACTACATAGTCCCCTGTTGCCAATGTCGTGTCAATTCATCTGATGCCTTCAGAAAATTATTTGGCAGTCTGCAATGAATGCCTTTCAAAAGCTCATATCCCTGTGACCCAGTAATTTAATTTTAGGAAACCATCTTAAAGAATGTTTTTAAAAATGAGATCCCAAAATGTCCATGTTAGCCAAAGTGGCTGCATTTCCTAACTCCAGGGACCCCATTCACATTCAAGATCCCCAGAGGGTAATAGTTAGATTATATAAAACCACCAGCAACATCAAAGTTTAACAGTGAGGGGCTAATTATACAAATGAAAGAGCGTACAAAGGAATATTTCATGGCACTAAGGTGTTTCCCAGAAAGAATAAACACAGGAAAATGCCCGTGATAGCCTGTGTAGCAGAATCACCATCAGGATGAACAGGGCTCATGCAGAGAAAAGCCTGGGGAGCTGATTAAACCCGGTGGTTCTCGCCCCACAGGCCGTGGAGTACAACATCTTCGAAGGCATGGAGTGCCACGGCTCCCCGCTGGTGGTCATCAGCCAGGGCAAGATCGTCTTCGAGGATGGCAACATCAACGTCAACAAGGGCATGGGCCGCTTCATCCCCAGGAAGCCCTTCCCCGAGTACCTCTACCAGCGTATAAGGATCCGGAACAAGGTGACAGCCCGGGGACTCTGCCCAAGCCTCCCCTTCCTCCTGTGTAGGAGGAGGGAGCTGAGGACTGGGGTCCCCCTGTGCAGGGGAGGAGGGAAGTGGGTGTGAGGCTGGGCCGTTGTCACTGACTCACACTGGGGACCTGCTTGTGTCCCTGGCCACACGCTGTCTCCCGGGACTTGGGAAGACGCCCACAGACCCCTGGCTGGCTCTGAGCCCTCTGGCGGGCTCCCAGCCTCCCACCTGAGCCCCTGCAGGTTTCAGTTTCTCTGCTCAGGGCTCTGTCCCCTGGGGCAATCCTCAACCCATGCAGAGGGCTGGGGGCCTTGCCCCATTCATTTCTGGGTCCCAGCAGAGGTTTGTGCTGGCAGTTGTTCTGAGCCAGCTGCCCTTAGAGGTGACCCTCTCATCCTCTCTCCTCCTGTCTGGGATCACCTTCCAAACAAACTACCCAACATCCCCTAATCCGTGGTGAAGATGCCCCTAGTCCTCGGTTTAGGGGTCCTTGTAGGAGCATCAGGGAAAGTGTTTTCCTCTTGGAAATGGCTTTGGAGTTCTCCTGCAGGAAGCTCTGTGTGTGTGTGTATGCATGTGAGTCTGTGCATGCCTGTCTTTATATGAATGTGTTAGGTTGTATGTAGGCATGTGTGATGTGTGCATTATATGTGTTTGTTAGTATATGTATGCAGGCATGCATGTACATGTGTAAAATTGTGTGTATGCATGTGGCGTGTGTATTATGCATGTTTGTTAGTGTGTATCCAGGCTTGTGTGTGCGTATATACACATATGTGTGAATTATGTGTGTGTGGAGTGGGGGTGTGTGGTGTGTGCATGCATATGCATACATGCACACGTGTGTGTGTGTGCGTGCATTTAGGTATGCTGGTGCATGTGAATGTGTGCCTGTGTGTGGCGTGTGTACAAGCATGTGTGTGCGTACTTGTGCATATCCCCAGGGAGACCACAGGTCACTCGCCTGCATGTGGGAATGCATATGTGCATCTTGTCAATCAATTGCTCTTCTCACCCCTCTCAGGTTTCTGGGTTGCAAGGGGTTCCCAGGGGCATGTATGACGGGCCTGTGTACGAGGTGCCAGCCACACCCAAATATGCAACTCCCGCTCCTTCTGTCAAATCCTCGCCTTCCAAACACCAGCCTCCACCCATCAGAAACCTCCACCAGTCCAACTTCAGCTTATCAGGTGAGAAACTACAGCAGCCAAGGCTCCCCACCCTGCAGTGGCTCCCAGCGCCATGAACTCCTGAGAAATGGACCCACAGCCTCAGACACCCGAGGAACCAAAGATGGGAGTGGGGGAATCCCCGCCTCCCTTCCTCCGGGGGTTGTGCAGAAAGCAGAGGGGGTCCATGGGGGCAGCATAGAGATACATGACCCTGGTTTATGAAGAATCTGTGTAAATTGTCCATGTGCTCGTCCTTAATGCACTTGGGTCCATTTTACATTCTTACCCATGAAGCTGAGTATGGAGGGGAAGTCACAGTGGCTGCCTTTGCTGGGTATATCTTCTGGGTCGGATCTTTAGCTAGTCCCATCCATGGTGGTTTGTCACATGCTCTAGTAACTCAAGACTGTTTCAGCCTCACAACAGCCCTGTGTGTAGAGTCATATTATTCCTACTTCTTTAAGGAGGAAATTAAGGCCCCAAGACATTCAGTGTCAAAATGCCAGGGCTTGATGCTCAAGTGAATGTGTGTGGACAGAATCAGAAGTTCCCTGGTCCCTCAGCCTTTCTGAAGGCTTTTGGGATGCGTGTCTGCAATTTCATCAGCTCACCACACGAGGGCAGGCGTGCATGTGTTGGGACCTTGGAATTTCAATTGAATGTGGGTTGCTTGCTGTGCCAGGTACTAGGAAGATGGTGATGAATAAGACATGGCTGGGCAGCCTCAGTCCAGTCCAGAGGTTGGCAGACTTTTTCTTAAAAGGCCAGATAGTAAATATTTTAAGTCTTGTGAGCAAAAAGGCAAAATCTAAGGCCATTAAAAAATGCAAAAACTACTCTTAGTTCATGGGCTGTACAAAAACAGAGCTGAGTTTTGTCATGGACTGATTGGTGGGCCAGCAGGAGTGAAGGGCATTTAAATAGAAAGGCTATGTGGTTGGCAAAAGGCAGAATGGAGGGACAGAGAGAAGATACCAGTTTAAATACCAGTTTAAATTGTGGGGGTGACCACCTACCACAATAATTCAGGGATCATGCAACGGGGGACATGAATTAAGGGGTCCCTCAATCCAGACCTTCTTGCTTTCCCTGAGCCCATTTGTTCTGGAAGGAAAATCTTCTGACTGACCCTCCCCACAATACTCCTCCTCCCCAGCATTATCCAGCTTTCAATATTTACTTAATACATATTCATTGAGTGCCAGCACTGAGCTTAGTTCTGGAATTTTAAATCTTTAACCACAAGAGAATGTATGAGATTGGAACGGATGGTTAGCTTTGCAGATTTATAACAAAAAAGGCTGTCCCTACCTCCATGCAGAACTGCCCGTTGCAAACGGGGTGGGTAAATCCAGCTCTGAGTGTTCACACACAGGCACACATGCATGCCCACACATGCACATACATGTGCCCCCACACATAACATAAAACACCTTTGTGACATTGGACTTTGGGGACAGACCACTTGGGGCTAGAATTCGGGCTTTTCTGCCCTCCAGTGGTGCTCCTACAATTGACCTGAGCCTCAAATTCCTCATCTGTAAATTGGGGGTAAAACAACACCCTTTTCACAGGACTACTCTGTGCCCTGAACTCAACAACATATGCTAAAGCACCAAGTCTGTGCCTGCACATGGTAGGCAATCAATCAATAATTATTTGTCCCCGTTTTAGGCTTCCCTGCTAGCTCAGTTGGTAAAGAATCTGCCTGCAAGGCAGGAGACGTCTGATTCGATTCCTGGGTCGGGAAGATCCACTGGAGCAGGGATAGGCTACCCACTCCAGTATTCTGGCCTGGAGAATTCCATGGACTGTATAGTCCATGGGGTCGGAAAGAGTCAGACACAGTTGAGCAACTTTCCCTTTCCCCTGTTGCAAGACCATGAGGCCAGACAAGAAAAGAGAATGGGGTGGTCAGTGCTGCAGGAGGTGGCCCCGGGGCCTCGGGGGGCACAGAAGAGAGAGCATTGGACCCCATGGAGGTCAGGGAGCCTTCCCAGTGGTAAGCCTGGACTGCAGGGTCGGGTGGACGGAGGGCTGGTCAAGACAAGGGCTCCATGTCCCAAGGGCTTGACGTGGGGACTTGACACGAGAGGGCAGGAGCAGCCGGCAGAGCTGGTGTCCACAGATCTCCGAGTGACTGGCCGTGTCTCTTCCCAGGCGCCCAGATAGACGACAACAACCCCCGGCGCACCGGCCACCGCATCGTGGCGCCCCCTGGCGGCCGCTCCAACATCACCAGCCTCGGGTGAAGGCGCTGCATGGATGAGCCAGAGTGAAGGATTCTGGGAAGGACGTCCATCCCTTACCTGTCAGTGTTTGGAAGCCCACAGTTGTGTTTGGTACTGATGGAGGGGGGAGGGAGATGGAATGATGTTCTTTCCCTTTATTTGGTTTAGGAAGAAGTGGTACTAGTGTGGTGTGTTTGCTTGGAAATCCCCTGCCCTCAGTCGTGTGTTCATCTGAGTCCACCTCAGAGCATGGCGTCTCCACAGGCCCCTCCTTAGTGAACACAGGTTCTAACCTTGTCTTGTACTGTTCCCTCCCACTCCTGACGCCACGGGCTCCATGGTTCTCCGAGTGGTTCCCTTGCACCCCTCTAGCTGTTCTAGGATAGTTGATGCATGTTACTAAGTTATGTATGCGAGTCCGTGCGTGCGTCTGATGGAAGACGGCCGGAAGACCCAGGTAGACAGACACGAAGCCCAGACCTCAAGCCCCCGCGGGGGGCAACTCCAGATCTCTCGCAAGGAAAATGTGTTCTAATCGGCCCACCCCCCACACCCCCAGTGAGATCCTGGGTGGAACTCCCAGGCAAGAGAGCCCCCCACCCCCAGCTGCTTACCGAGAAGCGTCACCCGCGTCCTGTGTCAGGAACCCTGGTCTCCGTGGTGCCGGTAGCTCGCCATGTCTTTCCGGTCCATGTGTGTCCTTCCAGCCAGCTCCGGACTGCAGGCCGAGCAGGTTCACCCTCAGAAAGGGGTCTCCCGCCCGCATTCAGGGCTGAGGACGGTGGGGCCACGGCTGCTCCCGGTGCCCGTGTCCTGGTCACTCCAAGGCAGATGATGAGCAGTCAGATTTTTAAAGTTTTGTACATAGTTTTCCTTTGTAATCACCCCCATTTTTACTTAACGACTGACTTATTGTGACTCTTATTTCTGAATTCAAAGCTTGTGAAAAAATAAAATCAATGGCCCATTCCCGGACTGGGGTGTTGGCATTTAAGTGGCGGCTGGTTGAGTGCACGTGCTTGGAGCTTCCCCTCATGGTAACCAGTGGTGCTTACTTTAACAAGGACTCGTTAGGTGGTGGGGGACACAGAGGAGGGAGCAGAGGGAGCCTGTGGGGAGTGTTAGATCCTGAGACTGAGGACGGGAAGAGGAGGAGGATGGCTGGCAAAGGGCCGGCTTCTCTGGTGCAGACACTCTCACTGTAGCCAGTTTCAAGCTAAACCAACATGAAGCCCATGAGTCTGCGATCCATACACTGTAGGTTGGCTCCGGTGCCCGGGGCTATGGTACCCATCCCAGCACAAATGGCCACTCCTGTGCCAACCCCCCTGCATTGTCACATGGAGCTCAGGCCAGGGGACCCAACACAAACACATAGCCCCTGGCACCAGGACACCAGAGCCGACCTACAGTGTATGGATTGCGGTATGTATAGTAAGGGCCATTGGCTTCAAGTTCTCCTCCAATGACTTCAGCTCATGAAACAAGAGAGCAAGAAGAGGATTCCTGAACAAAGGCTTCTACTAAATTGAAAGTTCCCTCCTCCCTCCCTCCCTCCCTTTTTACTTCCACCAAGTATCTAAGGACTGCCTGCTTTATGCTAGGCATCGGGCTAGTGGGGACAATGCAGTGGGTATATATTCGAGGGGGAAGGTCAGATATTATTACCCAAACTACACACCATGCCAATTGCTGTAAAGGAGGCATTTTGCAAGGAGCAGAGACATTATCTCCCACTCCTCGTGTCCCCATAGAATGAGAGGTGCCCACTCTCTGGGGGGAAAACATGGGGGCTCTCTTGGCCTCTTCCTCACTCATTCTCCCCCAGTGGAGGGCGAAACTACCTGATTTCTTCTCCGAACTGAGTGTGCTAACTGGCTCCCTTCCTCCATCCATGGAGATGACTGGCTTCAGGAAACACACCCCTCAGATGTGAATTTAACCACAGTTAGTGATGTTCACCAGGTGACCCTGGGAGGCTGTGGACTCATCTGGGATCTGGGTTAGGGCAGGTTGAGTTGTGTTGGGGATGGGCATATGTGCAGTGGAGGTGTTGCCAGCCATCCTGGCACAAATGGCCACTCCTGTGCCAACTCCCCTGCACTGTGACATGGAGCTCAGGCCAGGGGACCCAACACAAACGTGCCCCATAGCACCTGGCACCAGAAGTGCACCCAGACAGGAAGTGTGCCCAGCAAGGAGGAGAGGCGAGTGTTGCAGAGCCAGAGACTGGTCCATGGACATCTCTCAGCTGGCAGATGCAGCAGTAAGTGGAGCAACATTAGAACAAAGAATTATAGGAGTGGTTAGGCAATTCATTGACCTAAAAAATTACTTTTTTTTTTTTTGTATTTGTGATTTTGTGGAATTCATCAAGTTTTAAAAACATAATTTGTTCTGATCTCATTCTGAATATATATTCACTCTTACTATCTTTTGTAATTTTATTGGCTTTTTTATGAAACTCCCAAATACACAAGTTCCAGACACACCCCCCCCATCTCCCTACCCCATCCCTAGTCCCTGCTAGATCTGGGTCCCCTTGCCAGTCTTCTTACTGTTGTGGGGGTGACCCCGTGGTAGAGGCTTGTGACTGGGGCCATGTCTGTCTATGGAAGGAAGGAGCGGGCAGGTTTAGTTCAGGGCAATGTAGGAACAGGTCTTTGTGGACATCGAGTCCCCAGTTTGGCTTCACCAATTCCAAAGCTGATATGCAGATGTGTGTAGCTGCTTTGCCTCTATCTCAGCTGGTTCCAAACTTGGATGAGAAATAGAGTGTTATCTACCATTCCCTCTAGCATCCCAGCAACAAAAAGCAGAGACAGTTCTTAAGAGCAAAAGAGGAGGGTCTGATATTGTCAAGGAGGGCAGGGGAAGCTCTTGCAAGTTGTGAGTGAGCCCTGTTGAGATGTCAGCATGGCTAGGAGCTAATGAGGCAAAGGGGATGGGAGGTGGAAGTGTTCCCGGCAGAATGTCATGTGGCAAGGCCATGTGGTAGGCGGGGGGTGAGGCCTGCATGAGGCCAAGAGAGGAGACAGACTGGATGCTGGGTGAGGCAAGGGCATCAGCTGGGCTGGAGGGGTGGCTAACACCAGACCTCACCAGACCCGTGGTCTATGTCAAAGACTGTTTTTTTTTTTTCTCCTAAGAGCAAGGGATCGCCACTGAAGAGCAGCAGTCAGATCTGTGTTTTAGGAAGTGTGGACAGATTAGAAAAGGGTGGTCCAGGGCAGAGGGAAGAGCAGGAGCAGTTAGGAGGCTTCTGTAACAGCAGCAAGATCAGCCCTAAGGTGATGAGAACAAGACAGACCCCAGGCTGGCTGGAGGAATCCTAGGAGTCTTGACCTTGTATATCCCTTGGCTTCATCCCAGCAACTCAGCTCAGAGAGGCTAAATTTGCACAAAATCCGCCAAACTTGTCATTATATTATCACTCATGAACCCCTTCCATTTCACCTCTTTCCATCTCTGTAACCACTCACATTCTGTAAGGACTGGGGACACAACCCAAACGGAGGGAGGGTGGCTGAGATGTGTCCCCTGGGGGCTTCTGGCCGCTCCTCTCTCCCCTGGCCCGGGGTGTGCTGTGTTCATGCAGCTCAGTGTCAGGCCTGAAAGCCCTCCTCCACACCTGGGTGTCCCACCTGCACCCACCATCGCCAAGGGTCCTGTGGCTTCCAGAGGTCCATGTTCCATTTTGATCACAGAGGCAATTCCATTATGAAAGACTCCCAGAGTCAATTTGGGATGTGATGAAAACAGACACAGCCCACAAGCCTTCATGGAGAGTAATGTGCCCCACACTGTGCCAAGCCGTCCAGCAGTCTGTGACATGTGACATATTCCCTTGGGCTAAGGAAGCTACATTTAAGCAAAATCATCACCCATGCAAGATCGGTGGAGGTTGGTTTGCTGCTCATGACCTTCTGAGGGTTCTGGTGCTGCCAGGGCATCTGCAGTTACCAAACCCTAGTCACCAAATCATTCCCAACATAGGAGGCATTTGCCTCCAGACTACCTCTGGGCACAAGACCCATGTGCCAAAAGCAATTTCTATGTAAACCAGGTTCTCAGAAGACTGCAGGAAGGAAGCCATCGCTTGTTACAAGACTGCAGAATAAGGTGATGTTTTATTTAGCCACAAGAGGGAGCTGCTGGTTAATTTTGGAACTCTACTGGATGCCCAGTCAGGATTTGAGGATGCTCTAATGGCAGATATCCTTAACAAATGATGCAACTAGCATGGATTCCCTCTTCTGTTAAGAAGCCACTCTTTCCTGACTAAGAGAGACTAACCTGGGTTTTAAGAAATATAGATTCAGACCACAGATCGTTGGTCCAGAAAATCCCTGAGACAGGAGCTCCTAGAACCTGAAGCCCACTGTGTACTGGGAATTCATGGAAATACTAAACTCTCATCCCACACACACATGGGCTGGCACCCTCTGCCTTAGGTCAGAGGATGATGCCCGCCCCCCAGCTCCCCAGGAAACATCTGGTGGTGTTTGGAGACACATTTTGTTGACACAGTTGGGAGTGTTCCTAGCATATTGTGGGTAGAGGCCACACGTGTGCTAAGTCTCTTCAGTCATGTTCCACTCTTCTGTGACTCTGTGGACCATGGCCTGCCATCCTCCTCTGACCATGGGATTCTCCAGGCGTGGGTTGCCATGCCCTTCTCCAGGGGATCTTCCTGACCCAGGGATTGAACCCGCATCTCTTAGGACTTCTGCATTGGCAGGTGGGTTCTTTGATGATGCTAAACATGCCATAATACACAAGATAGCCCCCATCCCCAAAGAATTTTCTCACCTCAAATGTCCCCAGTGCCAAGATGGAGAATCCCTGATTTCAATTAAAAGAGCAATTTTCTTTCCAGATGGGAATGGCCTCTCCTGGCAGTGGTTGGTCTGGAAGCTTCTGGATATTCCCAGCATCCTCTGGGAGAACCATTTCTCCTTAGGGGAGAGCAGCTGTCTAGCAGAAGGCCTCACGGTTCCCAGAGGAAGTCTTCAGGGTGGGCAAGGCCTCCCTGCATGCATCTTCATTCACTTAGTCGTATCCAACTCTTTGCGACCCCATGGACTGTAGCCTGCCAGGCTCCTCTGTCCATGGGATTTTTTCCAGGCAAGAACATGGAGTGGGTTGCCATTTCCTACTCCAGGGCAGGGCCCCCTACCCAGTGCTTTAAATGTCTCCAACAGAAGACACTGCTGCAGCTGTCATTACGCCTCTATGGGTCCTTGAGTCCCTGGGGTGGGTGAGGACAGGCCCACAGGCTAGGGGTTCCATGGTCTATGTCATGAGACCTGAGACTCAGATCCTCTTATGGAGACCAGGCCAGAGCTGCTGGCTGAGCCAAAGAAGGGACTGGGTCCTGATGAGAATCCAGGTTGGCCAGTGGTCATGGTGCATGGGACAGAGAGAGTGGGGGTGATGAAGATGCAGGAGAAAAGCCCTCGGACCCAGAAAACACCAGCAACACCTGCTTCACCAGCGGCAGAACTCCACGAGGCCGCTAGAGAGCAGAGGGCCCCGAGGCGGGACTGAGGCCACCCAGCCTGGCGAGGGCAGGCCTGGAGGGCATCAGCACTTGGCGGAATGGGAGGTTAGAGAGAGTCATGAAGGAAGGGCTCCCTAAGGAACCAAGCCGTGTCTCAAAGCCGAGGAGACGCAAAAACTTGAAAAGATGTGTTCCCAACACCGGGAGCTTGTCATTTTCACAGGCCGTAGGGTCTGCCTTACTCTTTTAGGCGTTTGCTGGGACTCTGCCATCCATTCTCCAGCCCTGCACAAGCCGGTGGGCAGAGGGAAGACCCCATTGTCCCCCCTACCCCTGGGGTGGCAAATCCTCCTGGGGGAGGGGCAAGTGGGCTTCAGAGAATGCCCGGGTCTTCAGGGCCTGTCCCGAGCAGCCTTAAGCTACAGATGGCTTCTTCTCTTTAGCATCTTCTTGGAATTCTCGCCATCACCAACTTCACTTTCTTGCTGGCTCAGCCTCTTGCTGCTTAAAAATAGGGAAGAAATGCAGTTGGTCAGAACAATGATTCCAGGTCTGTCGTGATGCAGCCATGCATCCAACCTGATCATGTGAAAAGGCAGTGATGGGCAGTCGAAACAGCTGGCATGTTGACATGGGCTGTTAAGAAACAAAACTCCTAGCTCCCCTGTGCTTGGTGGGAGGCCATCCATGAGCCACAGGAACAGGAAACCCACGCTCAGAGGACTGCGGTGCCCCAGTCCTTGCCGGGCCCACCTTGCCGCCAATCCCGAAGTGTCTAAACCCAGTGGCCCTGGTGAGGCCTGGGACTGCCGGCTGCTGTGGCTGGATGCTGGTGGGCTGAAGAGATGGGTCATGGCCAATGGAGCCAAACTGGACACTAACAACAGCAGTAATAGTCACACCAACACTTCCCATCATCACCCATCAGTTCTCGGACCTGAGTCAACACCTGCAAGAGATGCCGGTTTTCCCGCCCAGGTTTAGGAGACCAACAAGGGCCCCATTTTACCTGAGCGATCCTGATGTGGGGCCCCCCGAGGCAGGGTCATCATCCTGGGGACCCCCAGTGTCCCCTCTCTCTCGGGGTGCTGGCTTCTTCCTTTTAGTCCTCAGGGGCTTCTCTGCTGAAGACACGGTAACCAGACGTTGGCTCTGGGGTAGTTTCTCTTGGCCTCGCTTTGCCCCAGCCTGGCACTCTTTGAGGAGCTCTGGGGGCCGAGTGCATTTGGTACCTACTGCTCTTAGACCTGCTTAACTCACAAGGAAACTGAGATCTTGCGGGAGGTGAGAGCCTGCCCAAACCCATGCAGCCGGGAGGTGGCTGAGCCGGGATTCACACTCAGTCGGTCAGGCTCCTGCTGTGTTTATCCCACACCCAGCCAGCCTGGCAGCTTCCCGAAGCAGTGAGAACCTGAGAACCTGCAGCTTTTAATAGCCCCCTGTGATCTCTTTTTCTAAAGTGTTTCCCCAAATTTTTGAATATTGTTTTGTTTTTTGGCCATGCCTCGCAGCATGGGGCTTCCCTGGTGCCTCATACGGTAAACAGTCTGCTTGCAATGCAGGAGACTCAGGTTCGATCCCTAGGTGGGAAAGATCCCTTGGAGAAGGGAATGGCACCCCACTCCAGTATGCTTGCCTAGAGAATCCCTATGGACAGAGAAGCCTGGTGGGCTATAGTCAACAGGGTTGCAAACAGTCGGACATGACTGAGCACATATATCCCTCCTTCCTCCACACAGCATGTGGGACCTTAGTTCCCCAATCAGGGAGTGAACCCACGCCCCCTGCCTGGGAAGTGCAGAGCCTTAACCACTGGACTTCCAGGGAAGTCCCTGGCCTTCTGTGATTTTACACACTTTCTTCTTGCCGCACCATCTGTGATGTCACTGGGGTTTCCACTGGCAGGGGGAGAAAGACTAATGAATCCCATTTCACAGATGGGGAAATGGAGTCAGATGTGAGAGTCGACTGCTGAGTGGACTTATAGCAGGTTGGAGGGCCAGGGGTCCAGCAGGCATCCTGGTTGAGCCTGCTCATCTACAGACAGGACACACAAGCCCAGAGAGGGTGCATGTGGTCCCTGAGGTCACGCACCGGTAGCGGCAGACCTGGGGTCCAGAACCTATATTCCTGCTCACCAGCCTGCAGGGCACCTCCTCCTATGACTCACCTGAGAGCCCACGTTTACTCGAAAATAGTTTGCTTTCGGCAAGAGGTACCCGGGCCAATGCTGCCAGCTCTGAGATGAAGTTCTGTTCAGCTTCCTGAATGCGAAGAGAGAGGGTCAGTGGGGCCTCCCTCTGCCGTGCTCCGCCTCTAAATCCCCTTCCATCAGATCGAGGTGGATGCGCTGAGAGTGGGGACAGGAGATAGGACAGCATTCCCATGTGGAGCATCCTCTGTCTCCCTGAGAAGCATCCAGAGAGGCCTGAAGTGGCCGAGGCACATGGAATGCAGGGGCGGCTGGCCGTCCATCCTCACTCACTTGGGCTGTGGGCCCCACTTTACAGATGAGAATACTGAGGTGTGAGGGACTCCTTGAAGGCAGCACAGAACCAGGATCTAACCCCTCCCTCTGCCTGATCCCTTGGGGCCTCAGTTTCCCCATCTGTAAAATGCCAAGAGTAACCCACTATTGGCTGTGGATGAACCTAAGGCCCTCAGTGACTGTCTACAGGAGGCCCTCAGGGAATAGGGGTCACCACCCTATCATATCACTGTTGTTACGCCACACTGCTGGTGAATACTCAGATGGGTCAACACTGCTCAGCACTCCCTTTCTGGAATATCTGATTTCTTTTTAAGGGCAGCCGCTTTGCTTTATAGCCATACCTTATCTCACACCAAGGAGATTTTTCTGGGATGAAATATTCACTTTACATCATGAAATATGAGCGTCCTGGATATTCTAAAGTGCAAGCCTTGGGCCCAGCAGCACTGCCTGAATGATGCTAAGGTCAGCCTTAACACCGAGAGGGCCACGGGGTGGCGATTGGCACACAAGGGAGATGCTCATTCTTTTCAGCTCAACAGACAAAGCTGATGAGTGGTCTGGGCTTGCCTCTAAGCTGGGCGCTGCAGACCCCAGGCAGAATCGAAGTTCATAATCGAGCTGCAAGGCTGATGCGTCATTAGCCCAGGAGACTCGCCGAGGCTGAGGGGCTCCGGCGCAGGGTGTGTGGTCCCCACGAAGGCGCCTGTGCCTTGGTCACGTGACCACGAGCTTGGCTTTTCACTGTTTCCACTCCCCTGTAAACCACTGCCCACATGGCACACGAGCGTTTGCACAAGTTGTACCTGTAGCTGGGTCTCAAGCTGGGCTTCCAGATGGTCCATGACCCTCGCCTTCCGCTTCCGCGCGTCACGGCGAGTCCGCTGGTGCGTGGTGAACTGAGCCAGGAACTTTTTCTGCTGCGCCAGCATCCTGCGGGAAGGAACGCGGCCGTCAGCGCTGCCCTGCCAGCGGGTTCATCAGACCCAGCGCGACCCTGCCCCGAGGACCTGCTGAATCAGCGGAACTGATGACCGATGGCCGAGCCCTTGGGGAGAACAGGGGATAACCGCCATCGCGGCTTGATTTACTGAAGCCATGCGAGACGCAGTTCTCGACTCCCTCTGCCCCGCGACTGACTCATCAGAAAAACAGATGTCCTCCGATGAACACTGGGGAGTTTACAGAGTCTCACACACAAATTTTTCACTTGATCTTCAGGGTGGTTTGGTAATATCCACAGGACAGAGAGGAGAAGAGCTCGGGAGAAGCTCAGAGGGCCGGGGTGGAGGGTAGGGGGGCAACCCTGAGTCCCACACCTGCAGAGTTCGGGCTGCAAGTGGCATCTTCGTAGGAGAAAAGCCATTTAATTCCGGGGTGTGGCGAGGGTGGGGAGTGGGCGAGATGGTGCCCTGAAAGGACCCGTCTTTGTTTAAAATTTCAGAATTGCTGGAGCTCCTCCCTCTAAAACAGAAGGCTGGGTTTCCTAGAAGGCAGAGTCTGAGAAGTCCTGAATAGGACAGCCTCATTACTGCCAGTGGCAGGGGCCAGAGCTGGGGCTGAAGCAGGATCCCTGACCTGGAGACAGCACCCCCACCTCCCTTTCAGGAGCAGAGACTCCCTCCCCTCCTCAGCAGACCTTCCTCTGGTCCTCAGCAAAGGGGAACATTCAATTCCACCCACCCTCTTTCGGTAATTGTTCTCTGCCGTTGTCTTTTCCTTCTTATGATTGGTTTTCTGAAAGGCGCTGAACTTCTAGACATGAAGGCAGAAGACACTTTTAGCATCAGCTGTCCATGGATTGTATCTGAAGGCACGAAATTCCACCAGCTCTTGCTTCATGCTCTTCTTTCTACCAGTAATATCTTTCCCTCTCTTTTTGCTTTTTCTGGTAAACTCTTATTCATCCTACAAGACCCTATCATCCATCCTTCCCTCCACTCATTCATTGATTCACAGAAGAATTTCTAGACTTCCAGGTGTGATGCTGGCTTTTGAAGACACAGCTGTGAATAGCAGACTCATAATCTCTGCCCTTACAGGGCCCTACTTTGAGCTGAGGGGAGGGAGAGATATCAAACAAGTAACTATGATGCAGCTGAGGTCAGTGCTCTGCAGTGTGGTCTCTCTCACACCTTCAAAGAGGCTGCATTACTTTGCTGGGGCTGCTCTAACAAATGACCCCAAACTAGGAGGCTTCTAACACATCTATCCTCTCTCATGGAAGAGTCCAGAAATCTTCAGTTAAGGAGTTGGCAAGGCTGTGCTCCATAGGAGGTTCTAGAGGTGAACCTGTTCCCTGCCTCTTCAGGTGCCTGCCGGCACCCCTTGGCTTGTGGCTGCATCACTCCAGTCTCTGCCTCTGTTGTCACATCATCTCCTCCATGAGTGGTCAGATGTCCCCCTGCTTCCCTGGCCATCAGCCAGGGTGATGGCCTCATCTCAAGATCTTTAACATAAATGACATCTGCAATGATCCTTTTCCCAAATAAAGTCACATGTATGGGTCCACCTGCCAATGCAGCAGGCGTTAAGAGATGCAGGTTCAATCCCTGGGTCAGGAAGATTCCCCTGGAGGAGGGCATGGCAGCCCACTCCAGTATTCTTGCCTGGAGAATCCCCTGGACAGAGGGACCTGGCGGGCTACAGTCCATGGGTTCACAAAGAGTTGGACATGACTGAAGTGACTTAGCATCTATGGATTCCAGAGCTTAGGACATGGACCTTTTGGCTTCCCTGGTAGCTCAGCTGGTAAAGAATCCGCTGATTGCTGAGTTGGGAAGATCTGCTGGAAAAGGGATAGGTGCCCACTCTAGTATTCTTGGGTTTCCCTGGTGGCTCAGCTGGTAAAGCAATGCAGGAGACCTGGGTTTGATCCCTGGGTTGGGAAGATCCCCCGGAGAAGGGAAGGGCTACCAACTCCAGTATTCTGGCCTGGAGAATTCCATGGACTGTATAGTTCATGGGGTCACAAAGAGTTGGACACGACTGAGCGACGTTCACCTCACTTTTGGGGACCCCTGTTCAGCCCGCTACAGAGGCCAGGTGGCTTCTTTCTGTGAGCAGCCTCAGTCCCACACGCATCTTGTCCCTAGTCCTGGTCACTCTCGACTGTCATCCAGCTGACTTTTCATCTCCCCCATGGACCTGGCTCTTGGGAACCCTGGGAAGTGACAGGACTGCCCAGGAAGGGCCTGTGTCCCCTGGTTAGGGCAGGGCTTCAGTCTCAAGAGCTGGGGAGCCACGCAAGACCCTGCAGTCTCAAGGGTCTGGGAGAATCTGAGACACGGCTGTCTGGTGTTTCATGCGATGCCGTGGCTGCAGCATAGAAAGCAGGAAGGCTGAGTGGGGGTCTGGGCAGAGGCTGCAGCTCCAAACCAGGAGGGGAGTGACGAGGACCTAAGACGAGAGAGCCGGCTGAGGACAGGGTCACCTGGTTGAGTGCATCAGCTCGTGGATGCCTTATGTGGACACAAATGCGACTACGGGAATGGATACTTCAAAAATATCCATTTGAAAGAGTTCTGATTCCAGAACTGTTTGAATTTCACATTGCACCACGTGCAGTGCCAACGTCTCTGCCAAGACGGTGCTGACAGCAGTGATGGACATCGGTGCCCTGCCACGTGCCGGCCTCGGCGTGAGAGTTTTGCAGGCTTTGCATGGCTTATCTGACACTTATACGTCCGTAGTAATAGGTGCTATGGCAACGCTGTTTTACAGATGGGGAACCTGGGGCCCGGGGCGTAAAGGGTGGGAGGGGCCTCTAAGTATCACCTGGTATCCCTAGGTGGGCTCGCTTACAATCCCACCCCTCACCAGAGAAGAAGTGTGAAATTTACCATCTGACTGAGAAGTGCTTCATGTGCGTGCTTATTCTCATATCCTTTTTAAAATCGGTATCTGTCATCACCACGCTGCTCTGTCCCTAGGAGCTCTGGCTGACTTTCACTAGAAACTGCACTTATGAATTCAAGGAGATGGGCATGGAGGGAAGAGCACTGACGGTCATATATGAGTCTCTAAGATCAGTGAGACCCGCACTCCCGCTGGGCTTTGCTTCTTTATTTTCCATAAACCCAGCAGGGTTGGACCAGGTGGTGGCTAAGGCCCCTGCTCTTGGGTCACTGGGGTCAAAGTGGAGCCCTGGGATCACAAAGGACTGGAGAGTGTTAGCAATTCAGATGTTTGGGCCCTGCTCCAAGTCCCTGAGTCTGGGTGTCCAGGGTTGCAACCAGCATGTTCAGCACAAAGCCACGAGAGACAGATGCCCCCAAATCTGAGAACTGCTGGACTGTAGTTTGAAGACTGTGCCAACAGTCAGAGTGAGTCCCAGCCTCAACCCAATGGCAGGGTATTTGCTGACCACTGCTCATGCTAAAGGTCGGACATGACTCAGCGACTTCACTTTCACTTTTTACTTTTATGCACTGGAGAAGGAAATGGCAACCCACTCCAGTGTTCTTGCCTGGAGAATCCCAGGGACGGGGGAGCCTGGTGGGCTGCTGTCTCTGGGGTCGCACAGAGTCGGACACGACTGAAGTGACTTAGCAGCAGCAGCAGCTCATGGCCAGAGGATTTACGGAGGGGAAGCTGGACTCAGTCTGATCTGGGGGACGTTGCGGATCCTGCTTCTTAAAGGAGCATCAGAGAAGGGCTGGGATTTACTCGGTGGCCCAGGATGTAGCTCACTTTCCTCCATCCTGGAGAGCGGTGGTCCTGCTGCTAGTTCCAGCTGGCGAGATGCCTCTCCTTAGACAAGGGAGCCCCATCCCCGCTGCGGTCCCACAATGCCCCCTCCCTCATCACAGCGCCTGTGCCGACTTGTTTTCTTTTTAATTTGTCCATCTCTCCCTCTAGGCTCTAAGCTCTCAGGTGGGAAGCACTGTCCCCTGTGCCTACCTCAGGACCTAAGTATGTGCTTATGGGGACATGCTGGTGCTAAGCCCACATCCCTTCAGCCTACGTGGTGGTTGGCTGCCCTTCAGGGGACAGTTTCCATGCATGCCAATGTCTCATTACGAGTACCTCTGCCCAGGTCTCAGGGCTTCCTCTGACCATGGGGTGTGGGGCTTGGCCAGCTCAGGGATGCCTGAGAACGCTGTAGAATTAATGCCTCCAGGGCAGACCCTCAACCACCGTGGAAGGGGCTCGGTAGACTTGGTAGACAAGTCCCCTATTTTCCTCACCCCTTGCTGGCATTATTGGAAGTTGAGTTCTATACATCTTGTGGGCCAAGGGCTCCACTTTGACCCCAGTGACCCAAGAGTTGGGGCCTCTGCCACTCCTTGGTCCAACTCTGTTGGGTTTATGGAAAATAAATAAGCAAAGCCCAGTGGGGGTGCAGGTGTGTGATTTAGTTTCAGTGATTTAGAGGCTCATACATGACCCTCGATGCCCTTCCCTCAATGCCCATCTCCTTGAGTCCATAAGAAGGTCCAGATTGGGGTGGGCCTCAGTTGGCATGGAAACCCCTCATTGTCACAGGCCTTATTGGCTTTTCCCTCCTAGTGGTAGGCCACACAGCGCCCCCCACTACACCCTAATCCCTGGAACGTGTGAAGATGTTATGTTACATGGCAATCAGGACTCTGCTGGGGTGATTAAGGTTACTGGTTTTAAGATTTGGACATTAACTTGGATTATCTGCTGCTGCTGCTGCTGCTGCTAAGTCGCTTCAGTCATGTCCGACTCTGTGCGACCCCAGAGATGGCAGCCCACTAGGCTCTCCCATCCCTGGGATTCTCCAGGCAAGAACACTGGAGTGGGTTGCCATTTCCTTCTCCAGTGCATGAAAGTGAAAAGTGAAAGTGAAGTTGCTCAGTCGTGTCTGACTCTTAGCAACCCAATGGACAGCAGCCTACCAGGCTTCTCCGTCTATTTTCCAGGCAAGAGTACTGGAGTGGGGTGCCGTTGCCTTCTCTGCTGGATTATCTAGGTGGGTCCAAATCACTGGGGGACTTCCCTGGTGGCTCAGTGGTAAAGAATCTGCCTGTGATTCAGGATACCTGGGTTCAATACCTAGGTCAGGAAGATCCCCTGGAGAAGGAGATGGCAACCCACTCCAGTATTCTTGCATGGAGAATCCCATGGACAGAGGAGCCTGGCAGGCTGCATAGTCCATGGGTCGCAGAGAGTCAGACACGACTGAGCGACTAAACAACAACAATCACTGGAGTCTGTGAACACAGAGGTTTCTCCAGGTGCGGTCAGAGAGATGCAGCAGAAGAGATGACAAGTGTGGGCAAGACTTAATGTTCTGGATGCAGGGACCACATCTCTGGATGCAGAGAGAGGCCACTGGGAGGTCAGGGTGGGCCCAGCCAACAGCCACAAGGAAACAGAACCTCAGTTCTACAAGGAACTGGATTCCGCTGACACCTGAAGAAGCCTGGAAGCTTCCAGAGCCTCTGATGATAGGCCAGCCAGCAACACCCTGATTTTGGCCTGGGAGGCCCAGAAAACCAGTAGCATCAGCCTAACTTCTGACATTCGGCTCCCTGAGACAACACGGAGTGTGATAGTGGCGGTGCAGGGGTGGGCGTTGCTATGGCAGCAGCAGGAAACAGTCCTCCTCCTCTTTCCCTGCCCCCTCACCATGCTTCCTGGGCTTACCTGCCCCTGGGGCCTCAGCTAAGCATGGATCAGAGAGGAGATGCCACATCAGGGCTGTGAAGACCACTCCAACCTTGGGACGAAGCCCTCAGCATATCTTGACTTGTGCCCTTCTGCCAAAGTCCCTTCCAGGGGCTGCGAGTTAGAGGGGGAACCAGACAGGGGCTTGTGGGCTGCCACATGGGACACGAAACCCAGGCCCACAGGCGAATGCATGGGAGGTCAGCTGCTGAGAGTGTATTAGAGACAAAGGCGATGCACAGGGGCTGGGACCTTTGCGTGGGGACCCTCAGCCAGCGGGAGGCCTTACCTCTGGTGAACAGCTCTGGAGGCTTCCTGAGCTCCACCTGCCATCTCGGCCCCAGACGAAGGATCGGCGAGTTCTTGCTTTTTCCACAGCTTGTAATCTTCTATTCTCTCACCTGAAAGTGAAAGTCGCACATTCCTGTCTGACTCTTTACCACCCATGGACTGTAGCCCACCAGGCTCCTCTGTCCTTGGAATTCTCCAGGCAAGAATACAGGAGTTGGGTAGCTGTTTCCTTTTCCAGGGGATCTTCCCAACCCAGGGATCAAACCCAGGTCTCCTGCATTGCAGGCAGATTCTTTACTGTCTGAGCCACCAGGGAAGCCCAAGAATACTAGAGTGGGTAGACTATCCCTTCTCCAGGGGATCTTCCTGATCAAGAAATTGAACCAGGGTCTCCTGCATTGCAGGCGGATTCTTTACCAGCTGAGCTACCAGGGAAGCCCACATAACACACAATGATCGAGGTGGGTGTTTGAAGGACTCACACTGTGCTGGGAAGGGGCCAGGCGCTGGGGTGCAGAGATGAGCAGGACACACCTGCTCTCAGGTGTGCTGTTTACCAGCTCCATGCTTCACCCTGGGAAGGGCTTCGTGTGCAGGAGGAAGCCACAGTTTCCATCACACCCCATGCACCAATGAGGACAGTACCCCAGCTCTGCCTGCATCTGCTCAGCCCCGCTTTCTTGTTAAGTATTGGGAGAAAGGAAAGCCTAATAAGAAAGGGTCAACACTAAAAGGCCACCAAAAATGGTTAAAAGTCCACACCAGGAAAGAAAACCATCCTACGCAAAGTGCTGTACGCATGCAGTGAGTCCTACAGACATGGGTGCTGAACCGGGTGCTTTCCAAGGAGCTGAGAGGTTTGGTTTCTGAGTCTAAGGTGCACTGGTCTATATATCAGAACACGTTTCCTCTTCTTTTTTTAATTATTTAAAACAATGGTATATTTTGAAACAGATGATGATCAAAATTATTTTCTCCTGCATTCTTGCTACTACCTGAATTAACTGCTTATTAGACCACAGCCATAACAATATATATTTATATATTTTTTTCATATATACATTTTTTCATATTTCATCATATATATATTTCATATTTCCTAGTCATCTTGTGCACGCTGTGTCTTAAGTCGTCTCAATTGTGTTTGACTCCTTGTGACCCCATCGACCATAGCCCACCAGGCTCCTCTGTCTATGTGATTCACTAGACAAGTGGGTTGCCATGACCTTCTTCAGGGGATCTTCCTGACCCAGGGATCGAACCCAAGTCTCTTTTTTGTCTCCTGCGCTGGCAGGCAGGTTCTTTACCACTAGCGCCACCTGCGCTAGTCATCTCAGAACATGCTTATTCTTAGCTAGCCGCTACATTTATCTAGTTACACTTACCTAGTTGCCATACCAGAGAAGGCAATGGCACCCCACTCCAGTACTCTTGCCTGGAAAATCCCATGGACGGGGGAGCCTGCTGGGCTGCACTCCATGGGGTTGTTGAGGGTCGGACACGACTGAGCTACTTCACTTTCACTTTTCACTTTCATGCACTGGAGAAGGAAATGGCAACCCACTCCAGTGTTCTTGCCTGGAGAATCCCAGGGACGGGGAGCCTGGTGGGCTGCTGTCTATGGGATCACACAGAGTCAGACACGACTGAAGCGACTTAGCAGCAGCAGCAACAGCAGTTGCCATACTGACCGAGCTATGAGATGTCAACAGGCCACTGACCTCCCTGGACCCAAGCTTTCTAGAATTAATAGAAAGGTCCATCCTGGATGATCCCCAGGGGCATAGCATTCTAGGACTCTTAAGAGTTGACTGAATGAAAAAAGGAGTTCGTGTGATCAAGTTACATCATTTCAAGGCATTTGTCGAGAAATCCTCTCACTAAGTTGAGGTATCAGGGAAGCAGGAAATTAGAGCTGAGAGGATGCAGGAAGGGTGAGCCTGAGCCTAGCCCCACAAGTCGGGAAACTGAGGCTTAGAGAGGGGATGTGAACACCCCAGTTCCTGAATGTTCTGCAGGGATGATCAATCACGTCTGCCTCCTGCTAAAGGAGACCTACCCTTACTTGAGAGAACCATCAGGAAGGATCTGTAGCCAGCTGGCAGATTTCTGGGCAGGTCCCAGATTTTATTTGAATGTAGAGCTCTAGTTCCCCAGGGAAACGGCAGGAAAAAAGCAGCAGCTGAGCTCATTGAGAAAAATAAGATTCATGGAAGACCTGCTCCCAGGACCAGCTTCCCGTCCTTCGTCTAGAGATTGTGGACAATCCAGGAAAAACCCATCAGAGAAAATAGGATTCTCCCCTGCTCCAAAGCCCCAGGTGTGGGGAGGACTATTACAACAAGAGACTTTAAGGAACTGGTTTTTGTCTGTTACTCCATGATGTTCTTGCTGGCCCTGGGGTCTGGTCTGCTCCATCCCCCAGGTGGCCTCTTACGAGAACCCACAGGGAAAAACTGACTCTCATGGGTAAATGTGCCCACATATGGGCCACTGGCCTGTTCTTACTCATTGTCACTGTGACAGCTTAAATTGAGGGAACGTCTCTTTGGCCACTAGGAAGCCCAGAGGCAAATGCATGTCACCTCTTAAGTAGGAAAGTGCTCACATATGTCCCAGACGATGACTGAACTTTAATTCCATCTCACTGTCCTCTCCTTGTCCCGCTTCATCTACTTAAAAAAAAAAAAAATCCTATTGTACTCTATAGGTATGTTTCTTTAAGTGCTTTTTCAAAAGCCTTTGGGGAACAAGTCATTGTCATTGAAAGTATTAGTTGCTCAGTCGTGTCTGACTCTTTGTGACCCCATGGAATGCAGCCCACCAGGCTCCTCTGTCCATGGGATTCTCCAGGCAAGAATACTGGAGTGGGTAGCCACTCCCTTCTCCAGGGGATCTTCCCAACCAGGGATTGAACCCAGGTCTCCTGCATTGCTGGCAGATTCTTTACCATCTAAGCCACCAGGGAAACCAAGGTGGCTTCAAGGTGGTTTGGGGGACAAGGCAAGGATAAATAAATACATAAAACATAAAAAAATTAAATCCTCTTAAATAACCATTTGAAAATGCTGACATCCCACCCCATCCCCAACTAAGAGCACATCTGGCTCGCTGCTGGCAGGGCTTCCTCGTGGAGGGCACCATACCCTGCAGGGTCTTCAGATGCTGCAGCCTTCTCTCCTCGTGGTCCTGCATGACCCTCCCAATCTGCTGGTAATATGCCTGCACAAGCCGGCCGATGCCAGGGCTGGTTACGTAGACACTCTCCACGGCTGCCTCCATCAGCGTTCTCTGTGGGCAGGAGGGGAAGGTCTTAGTAGAGGGCACACACAGAGCCAGCTACGGCCAACACAGTCCTGACTCCCATAGTCCACTTACTCCCAAACTTCGCTGGTCCAGAGCAGGTAGAGAGCACCTGGCTGGTTTAAACCAGCATTAATAATCTTATTATTAATGCCAAAGAATGGTCAAACTACTGCACAATTGCACTCATCTCACACACTAGTAAATGCTCAAAATTCTCCAAGCCAGGCTTCCGCAACATGTGAACTGTGAACTTCCAGATGTTCAAGCTGGATTTAGAAAAGGCAGAGGAACCAGAGATCAAATTGCCAACATCCGCTGGATCATGGAAAAAGTAAGAGAGTTCCAGAAAACTATCTATTTCTGCTTTATTGACTATGCCAAAGCCTTTGACTGTGTGGATCACAATAAACTGTGGAAAATTCTGAAAGAGATTGGGAGTACCAGACCACCTGACCTGCCTCTTGAGAAACCTATATGCAGGTCAGGAAGCAACAGTTAGAACTGGACATGGAACAACAGACTGGTTCCATATTGGGAAAGAAGTATGTCGAGGCTGTATATTGTCACCCTGCTTATTTAACTGATATGCAGAGTACATCATGCAAAATGCCAGGCTGAATTAAGTACAAGCCAGAATCAAGATTTCTGGGAGAAATATCAATAACCTGAGATATGCAGATGACACCACCCTTATGGCAGAAAGCAAAGAGGAACTAAACAGACTCTTGAAAAAGTGAAAGAGGAGAGTGAAAAGGCTGGCTTCAAACTCAACATTCAAAAAATGAAGATCATGGCATCTGGTCCCATCACTTCATGGCAGAGATGGGAAACAATGGAAACAGTGACAGACTTTATTTTCTTGGGCTCCAAAATCACTGCAGATGGTGACTGCAGCCATGAAATTAAAAGATGTTTGCTCCTTGGAAGAAAAGCCATGATGAACCTAGACGGCATACTAAAGAGCAGAGACACTGCTTTGCCAACAAAGGTCCTATAGTCAAAGCTATTGTTTTTCCAGTAGTCATGTATGGATGTGAGAGTTGGACCATAAAGAAGGCTAAGTGCCAAAGAATTGATGCTTTTGAATTGTGGTGTTGGAGAAGACTCAGTTAAGAGTCCCTTGGACTGCAAGATCAAACAGTCAACCCTAAAGGAAATCAACCCTGAATGTTCACTGGAAGGACTGATGCTGAAGCTAAAGCTCCAATACTCTGGCCACCTGATGTGAAGAACTGACTCACTGGAAAAGACCCTGATGCTGGGAAGGACTGAAGGCAGGAGAAAGGGATGACAGAGGTTGAGATAGCTGGATGGCATCACCGACTCAACGGACATGAGTTTGAGCAAGCTCCAGGAGATGGTAAAGGACAAGGAAGCCTGGCGTGGTTCCTTGGGGTTGCGGTCCATGGGGTTGCAAAGAATTGCACGTGACTGAGCAACTGAACAACAATATCCCTAAACACATGTTGCTTCTTTCTGCCTGTGGATTTGATCACATTATTTTTGATCACACGTATAATCTGACTCTTCTTCTATACTTCTATAGCATTTACCTCATCTGCACTACTTTTTTTTTTTTTCTTTTGCTGTGCCATGCAGCATGTGGGATCTTCCTGACCAGGGATTGAACCTGTGCCCCCTTAATCACTTAGAACTGGACATGGAACAACAGACTGGTTCCAAATAGGAAAAGGAGTACGTCAAGGCTGTATACTGTCACTCTGCTTATTTAACTTATATGCAGAGTATATCATGAGAAACGCTGGGCTGGAGGAAGCACAAGCTGGAATCAAGATTGCCGAGAGAAATATCAATCACCTCAGATATGCAGATGACACCACCCTTATGGCACAAAGTGAAGAAAAACTAAAAAGCCTCTTGATGAAAGTGAAAGAGGAGAGTGAAAAAGTTGGCTTAAAGCTCAACATTCAGAAAACAAAAATCATGGCATCTGGTCCCATCACTTCATGGGAAATAGATGGGGAAACAGTGGAAACAGTGGCTGACTTTATTTTTTTGAGCTCCAAAATCACTGCAGATGGTGACTGCAGCCATGAAATCAAAAGACACTTACTCCTTGGAAGAAAAGTTATGACCAACCTAGATAGCATATTCAAAAGCAGAGACATTACTTTGCCAACAAAGGTCCGTCTAGTCAAGGCTATGGTTTTTCCAGTGGTCATGTATAGATGCGAGAGTTGGACTATGAAGAAAGCTGAGCGCCGAAGAATTGATGCTTTTGAACTGTGGTGTTGGAGAAGACTCTTGAGAGTCCCTTGGACTGCAAGGAGATCCAACCAGTCCATTCTGAAGGAGATCAGCCCTGGGTGTTCTTTGGAAGGAATGATGCTAAAGCTGAAACTCCAGTACTTTGGCCACCTATGTGAAGAGTTGACTCATTGGAAAAGACTCTGATGCTGGAAGGGATTGGGGGCAGGAGGAGAAGGGGACGACAGAGGATGAGATGGCTGGATGGCATCACTGACTGGATGGATGTGAGTTTGAGTGAACTCCGGGAGATGGTGATGGAAAGGGAGGCCTGGCGTGCTGTGATTCATGGGGTCGCAAAGAGTTGGACATGACTGAGCAACTGAACTGAACTGAACTGAATAATCTTATTTTCCTTGGTCAGGGATGGTCTGACGCTGGGTGTATGACCCAGTCCTGACCAGTGAGATGCAATGTTAGAGAGAGTCTGTTGAGGGCCTCCCTTTTCCCAACATTAAGCAAAGCCTTGGTGAGGGTGATAGACTTTGTGTTTCCCTCTTCTGGCCAGGACACAGCCTGATGTATGGAGCAGCAGCAGCCATTTTGAGACCATGAGGCAACAAAACCAACACCAATAATGATGGATCAGAAAGAGGTTGGTCCTTGGTCACATCATTGATCCTCTGTGCCAGCCTGGAACCACCACATTTCTTGTTATGTGAGATCAGTAACTTCCATTTACTTAAGCACAGATTTCTGTCACTTGCAGTTATACACAGTCCTCAATGACACACCTTTGGACCCAAAGCAGAACAGAGAAGAAATGCTGGGATGCCCTATCACTGGGGACATGGTTGGGCACTTGTAAAGTCATCACCTTTTACCTTATGAGATGATGGGCAAAGGTCAGGTTCGATTCACCATTTCAGCAAACATTTACTGAATGGCTTCAAGCTCTGGGCAAGAAAAAAAATGCCCATTCATTATTGTTGAGTGATTCATTATGTTCGTAGGGCTGAGAAATATACCCTGACGTGCTGGCGTGGATGGAAGCCGTGGAGGTGAGGAGGGCTGCAGCTCGGGATGCAGAGGAGATGAGAGTCCGTCTCCTCACCCCTAAGTCCTGCTCCTCCCTTACTGTGGTCGCTTCTCTCTCCCTCTCCATCCAACATTCACATCTGACTCCACCCCCAAGGACTCTGAGCTCTGGCCTTGCACTTCCAGTCAGGAGCTCCCGCTAACAGCCTTCCTTGGATTTCATTTAGCACATGTAATGCAGAAGATGGGAGAAGGCAATGGCACCCCACTCCAGTACTCTTGCCTGGAAAATCCCATGGACAGAGGAGCCTGGTAGGCTGCAGTCCATGGGGTCGCTAAGAGTTGGACACAACTGAGTGACTTCACTTTCACTTTTCACTTTCCTGCATTGGAGAAGGAAATGGCAACCTGCTCCAGTGTTCTTGCCTGGAGAATCCCAGGGACGGTGGAGCCTGATGGGCTGCCGTCTATGGGGTCCCACAGAGTCGGACACGACTGAGGCAACTTAGCAGCAGCAGCAGCAACGCAGAAGACAGGAAGTCCCTCTTCTTCCCTGTCAAGTCAGCAAACCCACCTGCACTTCACACCTTCTGTCCCTCTAGGCTCCTGCCACAGGGGGGCGGTGTCCACCTCTCTGCATTGCAGCCTTCCTCCCTTCTCCAGGGCCTCCGTCCTGGCCACCTCCCTCTCCTCCTCCCCAGTTTTTCCGGCTGGTGTACCACTCAAGTCAGCAAATACACTTGCTCTAGAATGTCCAATGTTTCAGCCCTCTCTCGATCCCCCTCGGCGCTGCCTGCATCTCAGCTCCCATCCAGCACAACTTGTCAAGTTAGCGTGTCCTCTCCCAGTAGATGATAAGCTCCCTGAAGGCAGGAACACTGCCACCTGGCTCCTCTGTCCCAGCACCTGCCGCAGGGCCCGAGGCCGAGGGGCCCTGTGAACAGAGGTCCAGCAAAGAACATCCTTCCAGACACCGGGCCCACGTTCTTTCTGGTGGGTGTGTGTCTGGTGGGGGTCCGTTATCTAAGCCTGACTCAGAGTCCTTTGGAGAAGCCGAGGAGAAGATATGCCACACGTATGTTTCATTCTGTTTTCACGTAATGACCATTGATTAGGTCAGAGTTGTAAGGTTTTAGGAGAGGGAAGAGACTCTCCCAGCATCACTAGCCCTGAGGTCTGGATGATGAAGTGTGGCAGACACCAAAGATCTGGAACGAGATGGGGTGTTTCAGAATTGAGGGGCCAATCTCTCTGCTGTGCAGGTGAGTGACTTTATGTAAATGAAGGGACTCATGGAAGTGCCCTCGAGGGTCCTGGCACATCCCAGATGGGTCTGCTGCCAGCCCAAATCTAAAACACCTCCCATGGGTACCAGCCACAGACTCTCTCTGCTGAGATCTGCAACACGTGGGGGTCCCCTGCCTTTTCTTACAGCTTGAGGGAGGAGGCAGGAAAGGAGAAGCCAAGCACGTGCTGGTCATTCCAGACATGACCAGCCTCCAGTCCCAGCCACTCACTGAGGCTGGGGGGCTTTAAGCATGTCTTCTGCCCAGTGAAACTCCTCAGTCTTCCCACCTGAACAATGGGAAGAAAAATTATCCTTTCCAGGCAAGGGCTGTGGTAAGAGCCCAGTGAGATGAGGCAGTCAAAGCCCCACCCACCCCTCCACTGACTTAGAAGGGCGATGCCCACGTCACTTCTTACGAAGGTGGTTTTCACTCCTGTGGTTTGTCATAACTCAGTGCAAGGAGACAACCACGGCTTACTCAAGTCAGACTGATGTTAGCAGCAATGGTCAGCCATCAGGGACAACTCCACCAGTGCTCAGGTTCCCACAGAGGTGGCCAAGGGCAGGGAGGGCCTGCCCCTGGGGGAGGGACTTAGGCTCAGACTCTGTTACCTGCCACTGACTCACTGGGAGGCTCTGGCTGAAATGACATTCCTCTCTGGGCTGGTGCAAGGACCGAGCTGGTGCTCAGAAGGACGGGAGACAGGGCTGGGCAGCGGGCAGAAATCCTCACCGCTCCACGGGGCAGGCGTTCCCTCTTACAGCAAGGGGAAAAGGCAGCTCAGAGGCAAAGAGCTCTGCAGGTCTCAAGGCTCCTGGGCAGGCCCAGCTGCTGCTCTGCTCAAATCCCTTCTCTCGTTCACCCCTGACCCCCGCCTCTGGTCCCCTGGGCTCCCTGGGGGCTGGGGCGGCCCCGCACCTTGAAGTCGTCTGTGTCCTTGGCCCGGCTCCTGGAGGCTGTGTTCCGCGCGTGGCCCAGCAGCGCCTGCCCGATGGCGTGCTCCGTGTGCTGCTGCAGGAGCTGCCCGACTTCCTGGGCCTCGGCCAGGAGCTGCTGCTGAAGCTGCAGGCGCGTCTGCTGTGCCTCCTCCTCCAGCCTGCCGGTCTCCTCCAGCACGCGCGCCTCCTGGAAAAGTCGGGCGGGGAGAAGACTGGAGACCCCTGTCGCCTGCATGGATGCTCTGTGCATGTGTGTTAGCCACTCAATCGTGTCTGACTCTTGGCGACCCCATGAACTGTAGCCTGCCAGGCTTCTCTGTCCATGGAATTCTCTAAGCAAGAATACTGGAGTGGGTTGCCATTCCCTGCTCCAGAGGATCTTCCTGAGCCAGGGACTGAACCCTGGTCTCCTGCATCACCTTTACCGTTTGAGCTCCAGGGAAGTCAATGGATGCTCTGGTTAGGACCAAACCAGGAGGTGGGGTTGGCCCTGCCTGGGGTCCCAGAAAGGTTGGAGAAGGGTAGGAGTGGGCACCTCTGGCCTGGCAAAAACTTGTACACAGTGGATGAGCCTGGGGATCTTGACGATCCCTTTGGGCATTTATTGAGCACCAACAGTGTGCCCAGTGCCATCCATGGCTCTTTACATGTACAAGAACTTACTTGATCACCCCAAACACTTTGAGACCTGATCACTAGGAGTGATGAGGACACAGAGGAGCAGAGACGCTGAGCAACTTTCTAAAAGTCACACAGCAGAGAGGTTCTTCAGTCACATCTGAGTCTGAGAGTAGTCTGGGACATCATGGAAGCCAATATAGGGGCCGTGAGAAGTCCGTCTCTTGAAGGAATAGGGGTTGGAGAAGGAGGCTGGGGAGTCGGAGGTAGGGCAGGAAGTGCTGCCTGCTTCCCACCAAGTCCTCCAGGGCCAAGAAAAAGAGACGGTGAGCTTGTCCCTCACTCATAGGTCAGAAAACATCAGCTGCTCATACAGCTCAATAGCAGTCCTGGAGTCAGCCTGTCTGGGTTTAAATCCCAGCCCTGCAATTTACAGTCTTTCTTTAGATTTGTGAAGACCTTAAAAGAGACCACAGAGCCCTCTTCTCTCAACCCCTGATGATGACTGCACCTATCTGTGTTCTGACTTCTTATGCAACTTTAGTATAATTGTCATTATCATATACACTGCAAGCTTTGGGCATACTGGATGCCCTCAGCAGGGGTACCTATTGTGCCATTGTCCCCACCCACAACAATATGGGAGCAGGGTTGATTTTTTTTAATTTATTTATTTACTTGGGGGCTTCCCTGATGGCTCAGTGGGTAAAGAACCTGCCTGCAATGCGGGAGACATAGGAGAGTGGGTTCGATCCCTGGGTCAGGAAGATTCCCTGGAGGAGGAAAATGGCAACCCACTGCAGTATTCTTGCCTGAAAAATCCCATGGACAGAGAAGCCTGGTGGGCCACAGTCTAAGGGGTCACAAAGAGTCGGACATGACTAAGCAACTAAGCACTCATTTAATTATTTGGCTGTACCAGGTCCCAACTGTGGCACACAGGAGCCTCAATTTTCATTGCAGCTTGCAGGATATTTTTAGCTGAGGCACGCAAGATCTTTGGTTTTTTCTCTCAGTTGCAGCATGCAAACTCTTACTTGCAGCATGTGGGATCTGGTTCCCCGACCAGGGATTGAACCTAGGCCCCTGCTGCACTGGGAGCAAGGAATCTTAGCCAGAGAAGTCCCCAGGATTGGGGCTTTGACTAAACCAGACTGGAACCTGGAAGCCAAGGAAGCGGTACTCCTGCTCTGGGTGGGGCAGGGCCTGAGGCATGGTCTTACCAAGGCTCTGAGCAGTTGCCACTGGTGCTCGTCCAGACACTGGGAGGAGCCCTGCTCCAGGGCGTGTTGCTCCCGCAGCTCCTGGAGAAGGCTTTTCTTCCCGGACAGCCTCATCTGGGCCAGGGTGGTGATGGCACTGCCGCGGAGAGCCAGCCTCCGGAGAGCCGAACGCAGGAGCAGTCCGTGCCCCTGCAGGATGCACTGAGTGGACCTTTGGAGACAGTGGGGAGGAGGTTGGGGGGCGGTGAGTGTTCCTGGTGTCAGTGTGGTGCTTAATTTTATGTGTGAGCTTGGCTGGGCCATGGGCTGAATGGACAGCTGATCCAATATCATTCTGAGAGCTGCTGTGAGGGTGTTTCTGGATGAGATTAATATTTGAATAAATGAGTAAAGCAGATGGTTCTCCCTAAAGTGGGTGGGCCTTGTCCAATCAGTTGAAGGTGTGAAGAGACGAAAAGGCCCACTTAACCACAAGTAAGGGGTAACTCCTCCTGCCTGACTGCCTTGAGTGGGACATGGTTTTCCTTTGTACTTCCTTCTCTTTGTACTTAAACTGGAACATTGGCTTTTCCTGGGTCTTGGTACTGCTGACCTTCAAACTGGACATCACACCATTAGCCCCTGAGTTCTCAGGCCTTTGAACTTGGGACTGAAATTACATATTGGTTCTCCTGAGTCTCCAGCTTGCCTACCGTGGATCCTGTGACTTCTCAACTTCTCTATATCTGTACCTATGCATGCATGCTAAGTTGCTTCCGTTGTGTCTGACCCTTTGCAACTCTATGGACGGTGGCCCTCCAGGCTCCTGTGTCCATTGGATTCTGCAGGCAAGAATACTAGAGGGGGTTGCCACACCCTCCTCCAGGGGATCTTCCCGACCTAGGGACTGAACTCGTGCCTCCTATGTCTCCTGTATTGGCAGGGAAGCTCTTTACCACTAGCGCCACCTGGGAAGCCCACCTGGGAAGCCCACCTATATCTTTACCTATATCACCTATACTATGTCTTCTATTGGTTCTGTTTGGAGAATCCTGACTAATACACTGACCCACTAAGAAACACCCCAAACAGTCATGCCCCACAGGGAAGCTTTCCAGAAGCAACAGGTTAAAATTATCCCATCTTCTGCTGCCCATCCTTTTAGATGTGGGTGCACACTCGAGTTATAGTCAGTCATCTGTCCTTTGATTAACCTTTTTAACTTGATCACATTCTGCCTCAAGTTTCAGATGCATATATACAGTTACCTTCAGTACGTATCCACTCAAATTTCTTACATGACTCTCAAAATTAACACATTCAGAACTGAAGTCATGAACTATTTTTGAGTTCCTATCTCAATGAGTTAAGTAGGAAACTGGTTTAGAGAGGCTCAACATTTGGTTTTCTAACTTGAGGTATTTTCTTACAGCCTGAAAAGTTGAACAGAAAACTGTCAGTCAGTTTACCAAGGAGGAGAGAACCAGCAAACACTCCTAAGAATAAGGAATCACCCCTCGTAAAGACCTAATTTTGAATCAGCTAAATTCACCCATGGAGTGGTTGATCTGCCACTGTCTGAAATCCCTGCTGGAAGTAAGATAAATCCTGTCTGGAGGAAGATCCCATCATTCAAAGTCCTAAGTTATTACTATGATTTTTTAATAACACTGTCTAGCATTCAATAAAAATAACCAGACTTGCAAACACATAAGAACTGACCAAAAATAAAGGAAAAAAAAAAAACAACAGACAACAGAAACATACCCACAAGATACTGGATATTAAAATAGTCAGCTATAATGAATATGTTCAGGAAATTAAATGATAAGATGAATCTGAGCAGATAACTGGAAACTATGACAAAAATAAAGTGGAAATTCTAGAACTAAAAACACAGTAACCAGCATTAAGAATTCAGCAGATGGATTGAACAGCAGATAAGACACACCTGAGGAGAGTGTGAAGGGGAAGAGAGTCAAAACAAGTTATCTAGACTGAACTACAAGGAACAAAAATATAGAATAGCATGTAAGAGACAAATAACCTAAGGTAAAAAAATCTAATAGACATTAAATTGCATTCCCAGGAACAGTAGGAAGAGAATAAGCAGAAGGAATATTTAAAGAGATAAAGATTCAGAATTTTAAAAAACTGATTAATGATAGCAAATTACAGATTCAAGAATCACTACAGATTTAGTAAAAACAAACAGGAAATGCACAAAAACCCACATCCATGTTTAGGCATATTATAATAAACTGATGAAAACCAAAGAACAAAAGAAAATCTTAAAAGCAATCAGAAACAACTGAAATCAGAAACAAAAGATTTCTTTAAAAGAATTTAAAAGACAGCTAAACCAGGATTTTACACCCAATGAAAACATCCCTCAAAAGTGAAGACAGACATTTTCAGACAAACAAAATCTAAGAAAATTTGTCAGTAGCAAATCTAAAATAAACAGAATCTTCATGCAAAGAGAAATACTCCTAGGTGGACACTTAAAGATGCAGGAAAGAATCAAGAGCATCATAAAGTGTAAATCTAAATGAATATTGACTGCACAAACCAAAAACAGTATCTTGTGGAGCTGCAAATGTACAAAGAAAGTGAAAGTGAAAGTCTCTCACTCATGTTCAACTTTTTGCAGCCCCATGGACTGCAGTTCATGGAATTCTCTAGGCTGGAATACTGGAGTGGGTAACCTTTCCCTTCTCCAGGGGATCTTCCTAACGCACGGGTCAAACCCAGGTCTCCTGCATTGCAGGCAGATTCTTTATGTAAAATGCCCAATAAGTAAAGCATTTTTCCTCTGTGAGAGAGAAATGAATGGAAATAAAGCATTCTACTGTCTTGAAAGAAGGAACATATTAATGTATGCTATATTTTGGCACACAAAGGATGCAATTCAAAATCTCTGAATCATTAAAATCACAGTAAAAGAATATATAACTAATAAGCTAAATTATTAGTATATAACATATATACTATATATTACTATGTATAGTATATATATACTATATATTATATATATATATACTATATATTATATATATATATACTATATATTATCTATATACTATATATATAACACATAACTAATAACTAAATTAGAGAGAGAAAACAGAAAATAATAAAACACCTAAACCAAAAGAAGGTAAGAGAGGAGAGGAAAAGGAACATAGAGCAGATTGGAAAAACATAAAACAAACAGAAAGGAGATAGATTAAAAATTCAAATATATTACCATAAAGTTTTACATTAAATATAAATGGACTAAATATTGGTACTATTAAAAAATATAGTTTTTGAGACTAGATAAATCTTCCAATTGCTCACTACTGTCCTTAACTTGCTCACCAGATTCTCCCTACTTGTTTCCATCTCCTGATACCTCCTTTGTATTATCTAACAATACAGCTATCCACATGCTTCTTGATATATACACAAAATAATTTCCTGGAAAAGACTGGGCAACTAGAAAATTAGCTATATCTAAATAATTTTTCTTATGTAAAATAAAGAAAAAGAAATATTTTTCAGGAAGCTGAAAAAGTGATACCACATTAATAAGTATATAAAGAATATTTTAAAATATAAAATTTGTTAATAAATGGGGAATGACTGAAAATGGGCACAAGTGGTCTTTTTTGGAGTGGTGGAAGTGTTTTACAATTGGATCATGGTGATGGGTGCAGAACTCTTAAAATTAACTAAAAATCATTGAATTGTACTCTTAAAAATAATGTATGCAAACTATACCTCACAAAAGGTGTTTTAAAAGTTTCTATGAAAGACAACTCTATGAAGTAGGTATTGTTAGCCCCATTTTATGGATGAGAAAATGTGCCCACACCTGTGCCCACACCAGGTCTGACTTCAACCTTTCATACATGGCACTCTGCTATCACTGTGTTTCATATTTATGTTCACAATTTGGTTGTTCTCCAAACCACACTGTAAGGGAACCCAGGGGGTGGGAATTAACTTACAGATGAGGACACGGAGGCTAGCGTGAGTATCACACTGGACAGGAGGCCCCCAAGCCTACACGAAGTTGTACTCACTCTTCACTGAGGCTGCCGAGCTGGGCCAGGACTCGGTGGATGATGTTCTCATGGTCATCCCTCAGGTGTGCCTGCAGCAGAGTGGACAGTGCGTCCTCCTCCATCCACACCTAAAGCCCACAGCAGAGGGACAGGGGTCGAGCTCAAGTTCATTTCATCCATCATTGCTTTGTCGGAGCATACTTTTTGTTTCTTATTTTTAAAAATCCCTTTCTCTTTTGATTTAATTATTTTTCTCCTATGTGCTAAGTCACTTCAGGCATGTCTGACTCTGTGTAACCCCAAGGGCTGTAGCCCACCAGGTTCCTCTGTCCATGAAGTTTTCCAGGCAAGAATACTGGAGTGAGTTGTCATTTCCTACTCCAGGAATTGTCCCAGCACCGTTTCTTATATAATTTATCTTCTTATGACTGGCCTGTCATGACATTTTGTCTGACATAGTTTCCATATGCACATGAATCTCGTTCCAGGCTCTTTATTTAATTCTGCGGGTCTGTCTGTACCAAGACATCACACTTGAAGTTCTGCAATTTATAACAAGAGTTCATAGCTGCTAGAGCACGTCTCCCCATATTCTTTTGTACAAAACTGTCTTGCTATTCTTGGTTCCTTTTCTTCACATATGAATTTTAGGGTCTGTATATCAAGTTTGGGAAACAGCTTTTTGGGGATTCATTTTGTAATTAGATTGAATTCATAGACTTATTTGTAGAAATTGAATTTTCCTATCCAAGAACAAAGCCTTTTTCTCAATTCTTTAATTCCCTTCAAAAACATTTTATAAACTTCTCCACTGGACTGTGTCAGTCACTCAGTTATGTCTGACTCTTTGCGACCCCATGAACTGTAGTCCGCCAGGCTTCTCTGTCCATGGAATTATCCAGGCAAGAATACTGGAGTGGATTGCCATTCCCTTCTCCAGAGGAACTTCCCAACCCAGGTATTGAACCCTGGTCTCCTGCTTCGCAGGCACATTCTTTACCATTTGAGCTACAGGGAAGTCTTCTCCATTAAGCTCTTATAAACACTGGTCAGATTTATTTTTAGGCACCCTGTAGTTTTTATTCTAAAGGGGATCTTTATGATCTCACTACTGTTCTCTTCTACTGCTTTGGAAGTTACTTATTCTATTTCTATTCTATCTACATTTAGAAATTTTAACATATATTCCTGATTTCACAAATCCAAAGTTAATCAACATTTCTTTTACCATAGGATTCATGACTGTCAGCACTTCTGAAAATTTCTTATCCATTATCAGCTTCAATATTATCTCTCTTTCATTCTCTCCATTCTCTCCTAGAATTTCTGGAGCACTAAGGAAGTCCCCCTAGGACTTTCACATTCTATTCCCATGCCTCCTGCTGCTGCTAAGTCACTTCAGTCGTGTCCGACTCTGTGTGACCCCATAGACAGCAGCCCACCAGGCTCCCCCGTCCCTGGGATTCTCCAGGCAAGAACACTGGAGTGGGTTGCCATTTCCTTCTCCAATGAATGAAAGTGAAAAGTGAAAGTGAAGTCGCTCAGTTGTGTCTGACTCTTAGCGACCCCATGGACTACAGCCTACCAGGCTCCTCCATCCATGGGATTTTCCAGGCCAAGAGTACTGGAGTGGCGTGCCATTGCCTTCTCTGCCCATGCCTCCTAACCTCTCATATTTTCCATCTCTTTAGCCCTCCATGTCATATTCTGAACTACTTTCTCACCTTTATCTCCTAGTTCACACATTGTGTCTTCAACAATACTGAATTCGATATTTAACTCATCCATTAAATTTCTGTCTTCATGATTACAATTTTCATTCACAAAAGCATGTAGTTTTTAAATGTCATCTTTTTATATCATGTCTTGTTTTTATGCTAGTAATTCCTCTTGTTTTTTTTTCTTATTGTTTCAAACATACTTCCTTTATAAGTGCTCTCTAATAGTCTCTTCATCTGGATTTCCTGGCGCTTGTGGTCTAAACTTGGTGCTTGCTGTATGTGCTGGCTCTCACTTATGGCAGATTGTCCCCTGTGTGTTTCGTAATTCTGGATGTTAGCTCATCTTCAGTGTGGCTTTGTCTGTGAAAACCTTGTGAGGTCCAAGGCCACACAAGTGATGCTCTAAAGAATAGCAGAAACTCAGATCTAAGTCTGTCTGTCTCCAAGGCTCAAATATTTCCTAGGTCCACCATGCACCTCCCTAGCTCACTCACATCACCAGGAAACACAAGCACTTAGAAACATGCAGCTAGCCTGTGTTACACCAAGGGCTCTGTCTTTAAGGTGAGACTCTTTCACTTCCCCTACATCTGGAGTGTTTTTCTGGAGATGGCCATGCTGCATGCAGAACAGAGACAAAGCACAGAGGCTTCTCTGGTGACTCAGCCTGCAGTGCAGGAGACCTGGGTTCGATCCGTGGGTCAGGAAGATCCACTGGAGAAGGAAATGGCAACCCACTCCAGTGTTCTTGCCTGGAGAATCCCATGGGCAGAGAAGCCTGGCAGGATACAGTCCATGGGGTCGCAAAGAGTCAACCATGACTGAGCGACTAACACTTTCACATAGGCTTTGAATGTGAGTAAGCAGCTTAGGCTTCAGTTCTCTGGGCCTCGTAATTTAAAACACTTATACTTAATCACACAAAATCACACTGCGTTACCCAGAATTGTTTGTTAAAGCCAGTCTCTGATGTGTTTTGTGAGAACTCTACAATAACCTGTCAAAGTGCTTCGTAAACCAGAACACTCTAGAAAATTCAACACAGTCTAGATTCCCTAAAAAATATATTAACATTGTCACTAAAGTACATGGGGGTCTTTGATGTGCATTTAGAGAAGACAGATAAAGCTAGTAACAGGATCCAAAGATGGCCAAGAGTACACAGATCATCCAAGCAGACGGTGCCCAAAGTGGTCACACCATTTCTTTAATATTGTTGAAGGCAAGTTCATAAATGTTTGAATTTAGAAGCAAAGAGCTGCTTCCCTGGGCTAGAGTGTTAAACCTGTTAAGTGCTACTGGGTCATTTGTGGTTTCCAATATGGTTACTGTTGTTTCAAAGTTTCATCTACTAAGGAGAGAAAGGGAAAAGGAACCAACAGTCAGCACATGCCTGGTACGTGTTGGGGGTTTTGGAACATTTTCCTATAAAGGAAAAGAAAGAAAGTGAAGCTGCTCAGTCGTGTCTGACTCTTTGCAACTCCATGGACTGTAGCCCATCAGGCTCCTCTATCCACGGGATTTTCCAGGCAAGAATACTGGAGTGAGTTGCCATTTCCTTCTCCAAGGGATCTTCTCAACCCAGGGCTCGAACCCAAGTCTCCCATACTGCAGCCAGACTCTTTACCATCTGAGCCACCAGGGAAGCCCTCCTATAAAGGAGGTGGGTTTATAAGTGAGCCAGGAGGTGAAGTCACTGGTGTGCTACGGGGAGGGAGGCACTGCAGGTTTAAAAGCACAGTCAGAGAGGGTCTTGGGGTGAAGGCGGCATGGGAGAAAGTCCTTAAGCAGGACAAATGAGTCAGGAACGCTGGGGAGCTAGAGGCATGCAAGGATACCAGGGAGGCTAGGGTGGAGTGAGAGGGGAGACAGGGAGGAGAGAGAGGGAGGAGGTCAGCTCCTGACACATGGGGCTGTGCAGGGCAAAATAAGGACTCTGGTTTTTACGCTGCATGAAATGAGCGGAGAAATGAATTGATGTGACATAGTATCTTTTATCAAGTCTAATGTGCCAGTGGTTATGAAATGCAGTTATTTTAGGTCCCATGCAGAGAGAAAAATCACTGCCAAGTAAATTAAGAAGATCTCGGTTTTAGAGATGTTAAAATGTGAGTAAATCTGCATCTTAAAAATGAATGGGATATATGTTCCTTCTGGAGCAGGGAGGGGTCAAGATGGCAGAATAGGAAGACACTGAGCTCACCTCCTCCCACTGGCACATCGAAGTTACAACTATTCACAGAGCACCTATTGATGAGAATGACCTGAAGAGCAGCAGAAAAAAGTCTACAACCAATTGTATAAAGATGAATGGGAAGTTCCTGTACAGCACACGGAGCTCAGCTGTGATGACCTAGAGGGGTGGAATGGGGAGGGGGGTGGAAGGCTCAAAGGGAGGAGATATATGAATACCTGTATGGCTGATTCACATTATCGTACAGCAGAAACTAAGACAGCATTGTAATGCAGTTATATTCCAATTGAAAAATTGCCAGATTAAAAAAAAGAAGAAACCACAATGAGAAGGGTCAAAAGGATCGGGTCAGCGTATACTCACGTCCCATAATTACAGGTGGGGGACCCCCAAATGGGAGGATAATTACTATTGCATTGGTTCTCCCCACACAGTGAGGGGTCCAAAGCTCCCCAGCCCAGGGGTCCTGAACTACGAAGATGAACCCTAAGAACGTTTGGCTTTGAAGATCTGCAGGGCTTATATTCGGGAGAGCCAAATGATCATGGGAAACAGATCCATCCTCAAAGGCTGCACACAAAATCTCACAAGGTCCAGGATCCAGGGCAGAAGTAGTCATTTGAAAGAACCCTGGGTCAGATCCACCTGTTGATATTAAAGAGCCTGCCAGAGAGGCAGGAGGCAACTAGAGCTCCATCTGGGGACAGAAACACGGGTGCAGCCATTTGGGGGAGCTCTTTCTACCTCGAAAGCGGTGAAGAATTTGTCTGCAATGCAGGAGACCCAGGTTCGTGGAGAAGGAAATGGCAACTCACTCCAGGATTCTTGCCTGGAGAATCTCACGGATGGAGGAGCCCAGTAGGCTACAGTCCATGGGGTTGCAGAGAGTCAGACACGACTGAGCAACTAACACTTTCTACCATGAGGACACGTGCTTAGAAGCACTCTTTCTGAATCCCCACTCTGGCTTATTAGCACAGGGGTCCAGCCTCGCCCACCAGCCTGTCAGCACCAGTGCTGGGGCACCTCAGGTGAAGCAGCTGGCCAGGCAAGGACACAAGCCCTCCCACCAGCAAGCCAACTGCCTTAGGACCCGTAGAGCCTCCAGCTGGCCCAGGACCTGACCCTGCCCACCAACCGGTGGCCCCGTACTAGCTGCTAGACCAGCCTCACTCACCAGTAGTCTTAGTAATATTTTTTGGATATGTCTCCTCAGGGGGCTTCCCAGGTGGCTCAGTGTTAAAGAATCTATCTCTCAACCAGGAGACTTGGGTTCAATCCCTGGGTTGGGACGATCTCCTGGAGGAGGAAATGGCAACCCAGTCTAGTATACTTGCTTGGAAAATTCCACAGACAGAGAAGCCTGGGAGACTATGGTCCATGGGGTCGCAAAGGGTCAGACATGACTGAGCATGACCACCCACTCATGTCTCCTCAGGCAAAGGAAATGAAAGCAAAAATGAGCAAATGGGACTAAATGAAACTAAAAAGATTTTGCACACTGAAGGAAACTATCAACAAAATGGAAAGGCTGCCCACTGAATGGGAGGTATTTGCAAATGATGCGCCCCACAGCAACAATTACCTTAGGTCCACCTGCACAATCAGGATAATCTCCCCGTTTCAAGGTTCTTAACTTACTTCCCATCTGCAAAGTCCCTTTGCCATATAAAGTAACATTCATAGCTTTTGGGAATTAGGATGAGGAAATCTTTGAGGGGATGTCCCAGCAGACTGAAGAGAAGCCTACACACCTGCATTAGAATGGATCACACTTTGAGGACCACTAGGTTAGGGGCGGCGGCCGAGAGGAGCAACCCCACGTTCAAGGAGCAGTGGCTGTGCAGGCACAGGAGGGCTGAGAGGAGCTACTCCACATTCAAGGTCAAGAAGGGGGACCTCAGGAGCAGTGGCTGCGCTTGGCTAGAGCAGCCGTGAAGAGATACCCCACATCCAATGTAAGAGAAACCCAAGTAACATGGAGAGGGCATCAGAGGGCATCAGAGGGAAGACACACTGAAACCATAATCACAGAAAATTAGCCAATCTGGTCACATGGACCACAGCCTTGTCTAACTCAGTGAAGCTAAGCCATGCCGTGTGGGGCCACCCAACATGGATAGGTCATGGTGGAGAGGTCTGACAGAATGTGGTCCACTGGAGAAGGGAATGGCAAACCACTTCAGTATTCTTGCCTTGAGAACCCCATGAACAGTATGAAAAGGCAAAATGATAGGATACTGAAACAGGAACTCCCCAGGTCGGTAGGTGCCAAATATGCCACTGGAGATCAGTGGAGAAATAACTCCAGAAAGAATGAAGGGATGGAGCCAAAGCAAGAACAATACCCAGTTGTGGATGTGACTGGTGATAGAAGCAAGATCTGATACTGTAAAGAGCAATATTGCATAGGAACCTGGAATGTTAGGTCCATGAATCAAGGGAAATTGGAAGTGGTCAAACAGGAGATGGCAAGAGTGAACGTCGACATTCTAGGGATCAGCGAACTAAAATGGACTGGAATGGGTGAACTTAACTCAGATGACCATTATATCCACTACTGTGGGCAGGAATCCCTCAGAAGAAATGGAGTAGCCATCATGGTCAACAAAAGAGTCTGAAATGCAGTACTTGGATGCAATCTCAAAAACAACAGAATGATCTCTGTTCATTTCCAAGGCAAACCATTCAATATCATAGTAATCCAAGCCTATGCCCCAACCAGTAATGCTGAAGAAGCTGAAATTGAATGGTTCTGTGAAGACCTACAATACCTTTTAGAACTAACACCCAAAAAAGATGTCCTTTTCATTATAGGGGACTGGAATGCAAAAGTAGGAAGTCAAGAAACACCTGGAGTAACAGGCAAATTTGGCCTTGGAATACGGAATGAAGCAGGGCAAAGGCTAATAGAGTTTTGCTAAGAGAACGCACTGGTCATAGCAAACACCCTCTTCCAACAACACAAGAGAAGACTCTACACATGGACATCACCAGATGGTCAACACCGAAATCAGATTGATTATATTCTTTGCAGCCAAAGATGGAGAAGCTCTATACAGTCAACAAAAACAAGACTGGAAGCTGACTGTGGCTCAGATCATGAACTCCTTATTGCCAAATTCAAACTTAAATTGAAGAAAGTAGGGAAAACCACTAGACCATTCAGGTATGACCTAAATCAAATCCCTTATGATTATACAGTGGAAGTGAGAAATAGATTTAGGGGACTAGATCTGATAGACAGAGTACCTGATGAACTATGGAATGAGGTTTGTGACATTGTACAGGAGACAGGGATCAAGACCATCCCCATGAAAAAGAAATGCAAAAAAGCAAAATGGCTGTCTGGGGAGGCCTTACAAATAGCTGTGAGAAGAAGAGAAGTGAAAAGCAAAGGAGAAAAGGAAAGATATCCATTTGAATGCAGAGGTCCAAAGAATAGCAAGGAGAGATAATAAAGCCTTCCTCAGCAATTAATGCAAAGAAATAGAGGAAAACAACAGAATGGGAAAGACTAGAGATCTCTTCAAGAAAATTAGAGACACCAAGAGAACATTTCATGCAAAGATGGGCTCGATAAAGGACAGAAATGGTATGGACCTAACAGAAGCAGAAGATATTAAGAAGAGGTGGCAAGAATACACAGAAGAACTGTACAAAAAAGATCTTCAGGACCCAGATAATCATAATGGTGTGATGACTCACCTGGAGCCAGACATCCTGGAATGTGAAGTCAAGTGGGCCTTAGAAAGCATTACTACAAACAAAACTAGTGGAGGTGATGGAATTCCAGTTGAGCTATTTCAAATCCTGAAAGATGATGCTATGAAAGTGCTGCACTCAATATGCCAGCAAATTTGGAGAACTCAGCAGTGGCCACAGGACTGGAAAAAATCAGTTTTCATTCCAATCCCAAAGAAAGACAATGCCAAAGAATGCTCAAACTACTGCACAATTGCACTCATCTCACACGCTAGTAAAGTAATGCTCAAAATTCTCCAAGCCAGGCTTCAGCAATACATGAACTGTGAACTTCCAGATGTTCAAGCTGGTTTTAGAAAAGGCAGAGGAACCAGAGATCAAATTGCCAACATCTGCTGGGTCATGGAAAAAGCAAGAGACTTCCAGAAAAACATCTATTTCTGCTTTATTGACTATGCCAAAGCCTTTGACTGTGTGGATCACAATAAACTGTGGACAATTCTGAAAGAGACGGGCATACCAGATCATCTGACCTGCCTCTTGAGAAACCTATATGCAGGTCAGGAAGCAACAGTTAGAACTGGACATGGAAAAACAGACTGGTTCCAAACAGGAAAAGGAGTACATCAAGGCTGTATATTGTCACCCTGTTTATTTAACTTCTATGCAGAGTACATCATGAGAAACGCTGGGCTGGAAGAAGCACAAGCTGGAATCAAGATTGCAGGGAGAAATATCAATAACCTCAGATATACAGATGATACTACCCTTATGGCAGAAAGTGAAGAGGAACTAAAAAGCCTCTTGATGAATGTGAAAGAGGAGAGTGAAAAAGTTGGCTTAAAGCTCAACATTCAGAAAACGAAGATCATGGCATCCGGTCCCATCACTTCATGGGAAATAGATGGGGAAACAGTGGAAACAGTGGCCAACTTTATTTTTTTGGGCTCCAAATTCACTGCAGGTGGTGACTGCAGCCATGAAATAAAAAGACATTTACTCCTTGGAAGGAAAGTTATGACCAACCTAGACAGCATATTCAAAAGCAGAGACATTACTTTGCCAACAAAGGTCCATCTAGTCAAGGCTATGGTTTTTCCTGTGGTCATGTATGGATGTGAGAGTTGGACTGTGAAGAAATCTGAGTGCCGAAGAATTGATGCTTTTGAACTGTGGCGTTGGAGAAGACTCTTGAGAGTCCCTTGGACTGCAAGGAGATCCAACCAATTCATCTTAAAGGAGACCAGTCCTGGGTGTTCATTGTAAGGACTGATGCTGAGGCTGAAACTCCAAAACTTTGGCCACCTCATGTGAAAAGTTGACTCATTGGAAAAGACCCTGATGCTGGGGAAAGACCCTGACTGGGGGCAGGAGGAGAAGGGGACGACAGAGGATGAGATGGCTGGATGGCAATACCGACTCGATGGACGTGAGTTTGGGTGAACTCCGGGAGTTGGTGATGGACAGGGAGGCCTGGCGTGCTGCGATTCATGGGGTCGCAAAGAGTCGGACACGACTGAGCAACTGAACTGAACTGAACTGATTCTACATCCTATTCCAATTGTGTAACTAACAAAATCCACAATATTTAACAATTTCCCTGAGCAATGGGGTATGAAATCACCAAGATCTTTTACCTAGGTAAATAGGTGGAAAATCAATTTTATAGTCTGGGTGTGTGTTTGATTTTCCATGAAGAGTTTTGTCGGTCCTTTTCTTCTCATGACTAAATATTCATCTCGACCACAGAAAGTTCATCTCTTATTTTCATCATCAACAAGGAAATATGGAAAGCAGGAGAGAATATGGATCCCTAAATATCTTATGGTAATTTAAGGCAATTAGACAATCAATCAGTAAATTAATTTTGACATACACACTTTGAGAAAGCAGTCTTGGGTCATACTTATTTAATCAGTTGATGAGGTCATTAACCCTCCTGTTTGCTTCTTGCATGCAAAACTCCTCTCAAAATACTTCCGCACAAGCACAGGAAATTTCACATATGTGCATATGCTCACAAAGTACATGAATAAAAAATAAAACCCAGAATCTAGGTACTGTCTGATATCTACTTAAAATAAAAGACTCATAACTGGAGGTTTTTGGATGAATCATGAGCCTTTGCCTAATAATTTATCAGAACTGAAATTCTGGATTTTTTTCAATATCAATGTTATAAAGTGATTAAACAGATATAGTGCAAAGGGTTTTAGCCTGCATTTGCCTGTGTTATCTTGCAGCAACCACGTAGGGTATTTTGATCCGTATTTTTCACATGAAAGCTGAGATTCAGAGAAATTCAGTAAGTTGCACAAAATCACAGAGTTGTGGGAGGTCAGCTAACTGGCTAAAGTTACTCAGGCCATTAATGCCATTGCTGTTGTTTAGTCGCTAAGTCACGTCCAACTCTTTTGTGACCCCATGGACTGTAGCCCGCCAGGCTCCTCTGTCCGTGGGATTCTCCAGGCAAGAATACTGGAGTGGGTTGCCATTTCCTTCTCCAGGGGATCTTCCTGACCCAGGGACTGAACCTGCATCTCCTGTGTTGGCAGGCGGATTTCTTTACCACTGAGCCACCAGGGAAGCCCATTAATGGGGTTGTGTGCATTCGTGCCAAGTCGCTTCAGTCGTGTTTGACTCTTTCAGACCGTATGGACCATAGCCCGCCAAGTTCCTCTGTCTCTAGGCAAGATTGCTGGAGTGAGTTGCTATGCCCTTCTCCAGGGAACCTTCCCGACCCAGGGATCGAATCCATTTCTCCAGCACCTCCTTCATCGGCAGGTGGATTCTCTACCACTGAGCCACCAGGGGAGCCCATTAATGGGGCTACTCTGCTACAAATGCAGGCATTCAGCTTCCAAGGTTAGAAGACTGTCTGCAAACCACAATCGTCCTTAAAAGGCCTGACCCCCTACTTGGGGAGCCAACATCAGAGGCACTTTAGATTCATCTGGTGAGCTTTCCAAACCACTGAGGCCCAGGTTTCCCCGTTTCCCCAGAGATGGCAAATGATATGGCCTGGGATCCGGGATTGGTATGAATTGGAGGAATTCAGCTTCTTGTACATCCCCTGGTGATCCTGTGCCAATTTCCAAAGCTGCATATTATCCCTGGAAATGCAGCGAAGTTTTCTCCCAGCTAGTGGGTTTTGAATAAGGAAGTTAAGAAAATCAGGGCTACTGCCCTTTAGGACCTACCAGCCACATATGCAGGAGACGACTACTGGTCATAGGACAACAGATGAAGCTGATGGCAGACTGAAATTTATTAGAAGGAGATCTAATTAACTGGACAGGCAGGTAGCTAGACCTGTGCCCACCCACAGGGAAAGGCCCTGTGTTTGCATGGTGCTTCCATTTACTTTTTGGTAGTTTGGACAGCTCACCTTATTTTCTTTAGAAAATTTCTATCAGATACATACATTGAGGGCTTTTTGTGACTAACTGAACACTCAACGGAAAAAGACATGGTGTTTCTCATAACAAGCACCTAGGGGTGGGCAGTCCGGGGCTGGGACAGTCCACCTCTCTGCCCCACCCTCCTTCATCTCGTCTCTAAGTCAAAGGAAGGCCAGCGGTCCTCCAGTCCTCCTGTAACTGCTTTGGGCAAGAAGAACAGGAAATGCTAAAGAGGAAGATGTTTCTTAGCAACACATGACCTTTGTATTAGTGAACAGAAGCTCCCTGCAGGTATTGCACCTTGTCTCATAGGCTAGAACTCCATCAATGAGGCCACTTCTAGAAACTGGGATACTGAGCATGTTAGTTTTGCAGGCTCTAGCATGCAGGAAAGCAAGAGAGAAGGGAAATTGGGGCATTTTCAAGTGTCACATTTGAAAATCTGACAGTTTTAATTTTTTAAAAATAAAATTGACGTATATTAACTTCCTATGGCTGTTGTAACACAGCACCACAAATCTGTGGCTTCAAACAAATTTAGTACCTTACTGTTCTGGAGGTGAGTCTGGAATGAAAGGAACAGGACTGTTTTCCCTCTGGAGGCTCTGCGGTAGGGGTGAAATCTGTTCCTTGCCTTTTCCAGCTCCTTGAGGGCACTCCCATTCCTTGGCTGATGCCCATATCCTTCTAGCCTCTGCCCAGGACATCACATCTCCTCTGACACTGACCCTCTTCCTTCCCTCTTAAAAGGATCCTTGTGATTACACTGGCCACTCAGATAATTAGAATAAACGTCATGTCCCCAAATCCTTAATTTAATTGCATCTGCAAGGTCCCCTTTGCCCTGTTAGGTAACATATTCACAGGTTCTGGGGATTAGGATGTGGGGGCATTATTCTGCCTACAACACATATTGTTGTTCAGTCGCTCAGTCGTGTCTGACTCTTTGCGACCCCATGGACTGCAGCATACCAGGCTTCCCCATCCTTCACTATCTCTGGAGTTTGCTCAAACTCATGTCCATTGAGTCAGTGATGCCATCCACCGTCTCATGGTCTGTTGCCTCTTCTCCTGCCTTCAATCTGTCCCAACGTCAGGTCTTTTCCAATGAGTCAGTTCACATCAGGTGGCCAATATACGGTTTTAATGATGAAATAGACTTTCACTGAAAAATAGGAGTCCCCTATGTGCAGCCCCTCCCACCCCTACCTCAGTCCACTCCCCTTGAAGTACTACCTTCTGCCATTTACTTCTGTTGTTCTAAAGAACAGGCTCTGGGCGTCATCTCCTGACTTCCTACACTGGGAGAGGAGGGGTCTGCTCTCTTCTCTTCCTCCCATCCTAGCCCACCCGGCCGGCTGTTGTGAAAGGCTGGCAACCAGAATCTTGGTAAAGCATTCAGCACAGGCACTTGGGGATGCTCAGTGAAAGAAATGCCTCATTATCCTTCAAAAGTTAATGAAAAACGCAGACTCTAGACCCAGTTTTACGAAATGCTGCACCTGCTTTTCCTGCTCTAGGAGATCCTGGAAGAGTTTCCACTGCTGGCTCCGGAAGCGGTCCGACTTCTCCAGCTGCCGAGTCGAGTTCTCCTGGGCCTCCTGCCTCAGGTATTCACACTCTGCCTGGGAGAGGTCGGTTACACGGGGGAGCGTCTGCAGGAACAGGATGTCCGCGAACTTCTGGAACGTTTCCATGGTGCTGCAGTACAGCTCCTGAAGCCGAGAGCCACAAGACGGAGTTACAAGTCATGGTCTCACCCTGGGCAGGACCAAGGTCTCCTCACAAGACACAGAGGCAATCCAGCAAAGGGAACTTTGTGTGTCGAATCACACACGTGTGTGCACATGCGCATGCGCACAAATACACACACAGTCGGGAAATACCGGCTGCCTCCCAGCCCTCTCACCCGCACCCAGTCAAGCCCCAGACTTGCCCCGCTGACCCAGTGAGACTTTACTCACTGGCATCTCCTCTAAACCTCCATCCAGATTCTGTTCACAGCCCCTCCCTGGTCTCCCTGCCTCCCTCCATCCTCCACATTTAGGTGAGTTATTTGCAGAAGCACAGCCCTTTCATTTCCGGTTCAAATACCTTGGAGGGCTTCTCTTTCCATTGCAATCAGAATTACCTAGCAGGGCTTCAAGGCAGTCCTGACTCATTACTCACCATTCTGCTCTTTCATCCCACCTTCCCCACTCCATTCTCTCTCTAAAAATGTATCTTTTTAATTGTGAAAAATAAAAGCATATAGATAATAATATATTAAACATTCTGAATCCACCATTCAGTTTTCTTTTTTCCCCCAGATTAAATACACTAAAACTTGCAGGTTAAGTTGGAACCCTTTAAGTTCTCTCCGTAATTCTTTTCCCCTCCCACCTAGCCTCCCCAGAATCAGCCATCCCTATGAATTCAGCATCTCTGTCTCCAATTTAGATGTCTATACTTTCACTATATGTGATGTCCACAAACGTGGCTTTTGGTGTGCCTGTTCATTCACATAAATGACATCTCATTGCATGTTTCATTATACAGATACTTTGCAAGCCTCTACACTTTGCCCCACCTCCAGGCACTTGCACATCTGAAATGGACTCCTCTTCATCCTGCAAAACCCCTATGAAAAAACCCCTTCTCTGTGAAGCCTTGCCTGGGCCACTCAGACTAACAAGGGCATTTCTGACCCTGGGCTCCTGCAGCTTTTTGGTTAGCCCCACCAGGGCATCAAAACTACAATTCATCTGTCATTCCTCCTGGACCACAACTGCCTGAGAGTGGCTGCATCATACTCTGCACCTACGTCTCACATCCTCCCAGACCAACCACCTGACTGCAGTTTCTGAATGCATCACACACCAACAGGAGGCAGAATGCCCATTCCCCCTTCTCCATCTAGGAATTCCCTACATGTGTTCCAAATTCTATTTGAGGTCTCCTCTTCTGCGAGGCCTCCTGACCACAGGGCTTCTTGTGGCCACTAGTTGTTTGATTATCCTTTTCATGGACTAGACCATGAGGTTTCTCAAGAAACCTCTTATTACTTTAGCATCTATAGCACCTAGAAGAGTACCTGGCAAATATCAGGTAATAATATTAAAATTGTTAATAATTATGAGTCCTTACTGTGTGCCAGAGTGTCACAAACACATTTCTTGCATAATATCATCATCCAATAGTCCAATGTAGATGTTCTATTATAATTACCATTGTTTTATAGGCAAGAAAAATAAGACCCAGAGAAGAGTTGTAGAGGGTGGATTCTGACTACTGGACTATTGGACTCATGCTTTTAACTTGTATGGTATGAGGATAATTGTTCTTTCTTTTTTTTTTTTTTGGAAAAAAATTCTTAGCATCTCATCTGGTGTACTTAGCTCATACTTGGTGGGCTCAATGAATATAAGTTAAATTTAACTCCGTGTTAATTAATGACCGTGCGTGCATGCTCAGTCGTGTCTGACTCTTTGTGACCCCATGGACTATAGCCTCCAGGCTTCTCTGTCCATGGGATTATCCAGGCAAGAATACTGGCGTGGGTTGCCATTTCCCCCTCCAGAGGATCTCTCTGACCCAGGGATCGAACCCAAGTCTCCAGCATCCCCTGCATTGGCAGGTGGATTCTTTACCACTGAGACACTTGGGAAGCCCAAACTCAATGACTACCATGCTCTGAAAAGCTCATGGCCAAACTGAACTTTGTTTGGAATAAAGTGCCCATGACAGGGACATAAGGGATCCACATCCTTTTAGAAGACTTAGAGATCCTACTTCTGATAGTGGCCAGGCAGGTAATTTGAACCAGTTTTTCCCACTGAGGATGAATGTTTTTAAAAAGCTGGACAAAATGTTTATTAAACCATCATAAAAGTCCCAAAGAGCTAACAAAGAAGTATAGAGTGTAGGGTCCAAGGTCTGGGAGAAGATGGCATCAGAGAAGCATGCCCAGCCTTTGGGCTGCATTTATATACAGGATGTAGGTCAGTCCACGGAGAAGGCAATGGCACCCCACTCCAGTACTCTTGCCTGGCAAATCCCATGGGTGGAGGAGCCTGGTAGGCTGCAGTCCATGGGGTCACTAAGAGTCAGGCACGACTGAGCGACTTCACTTTCACTTTTCACTTTCATGCATTGGCAAAGGAAATGGCAACCCACTCCAGTATTCTTGCCTGGAGAATCCCAGGCACAGAGGAGCCTAGTGGGCTGCCGTCTATGGGGTTGCACAGAGTCAGACACGACTGAAGCGACTTAGCAGCAGCAGCAGCAGCAGCAGCAGGTCAATCCAAGGGACATGCCTGCACAGCTGATGGACCCTGGACAGCCTCTGGTAGTTGAAGGGACAGAAGGTGGAGCTCATGGCTCACCATGAATTGGGGTCTGGGTAAGCCATTCCACACCAAGGATTGGGAACCCAAAAGCTGCAATACAGAAACATGAGTGAAATGGAAGGAAATCAGATCTGACAGGTTTAAACACACAGCAACCTGGAATCCGTTCATGCGGGTGTCCCAGTTTATTTCAAGTTTAGGCCTTGAATTAAGGGGATTCTAGATCATTCGAGACCCAGTCATCTGGCAGAAGCAAAGGAAAAAATCTTTGGAGAAGGAGAACATCACTGTATGCCTGAAAATATTTTTGTAAATAATGTACAAATCTGAGATAAGGCATAAAGTGAAAAATACATGAGTATTTAGCCTTCATCTTCTTTTAGCCTTCATCTTCTCTTCACAAGGAGACGAGAATACAAGCAGAGTACATGAGGAGACAAGACCATGACCAAAGAGCTACACGAACAACACACATGCAAACCCACAGGCTGTCTGGGGAGCACAGTACACAGACTTTAGGGCTGATGCTTACTATGCTTCTGATTTTAAAAGCCACTCTTAAACCTTAAAGCAAAGACCTGGAGATTACAAAAAGTAATGCTATTTAGTTTTTTTTTTTTTTAATTAGAACTTCTAGAATTGAAGAACACTGTCCAATAATAGGAACCCAAAGCAAAGGTTTCACTGCAGTTTAGATGCAGTTGAAGAGAGAATACGTACAGGAAGACAGATGAGGAGAAAATCTAGGACAAAGTAAAGAGAGGCTAAAGGATGGAAAATATGGAGGGGAAGATGAAGGATAAAAGATACAGTAACAAAGTTCCACATGTTTAACTGGAGTCTCTGAAGGAAGGAAGGGAGAGTTCAGACAGAAGTCATATTTGAAGTGATGGTGGGTGAGAAATCTCTCAAAACTGATGAAACAAATTTACAGATGAGGAAACTGAGGCTTCATCTGTACATGTGAAAGGGAGGTTAAATAAATTGTGTTAGTTCACCCACAGGACCCTGGTAAGGCTTCACCACACATGATCTAACCATGATGCTCTTAGATGAATTTTTCTAACAATGAATGAATGGGACTATAACTAGCACCTAATAAACACAGGGTCACTGTTTGCTACATTAATAGTAGATAAAACAGTCTTTAGGGAAAAAAAGCTCTTCTAGAGAGAAAGGGGACCAGTTCATAATATCAAAAGGTTTAATTTGCCAGAAAGATGCAAAGTTTCTAAATTTATATGCACTTAACAAAAAAAATGAAGGTGTCAATCACTCAGCTTTGTCTGACTCTTTGTGACTCCAAGGACTATAGCCCACCGGGCTCCTCTGTCCATGGAATTCTCCGGCAAGAATACTGGAGTGGGTTGCCATTCCCTTCTCCAGGGGAATCTTCCCAACCCAGGGATTAAACCCGGGTCTCCCACACTGCAGGCAGATTCTTTACTGTCTGAACCACAAGGCATTATCCAAATCAATACAATTTGACACATTAATAAAATAAAGCAGAAAAGTATAATGTTAATTATGGGAATAAATGAAGAAAAAACTATTTCACAAATTGTAATTTCCATGCAGAAGAAACACTAACAAAATAGGAAATGGAAGGAAGCTTCCTTAATCTGAAAAAATCTATAGCAAACATTTCACCTGAGGGTAGAAACTATAAAACAATATTAAGAAAAATTAATAAGACAAATAAATACAGGGATACACCATGTTTGTAGACTGGAAGATTTGATACAGTAAAGACATTCATCCTCACCAACTTGATCTATAAATTCAAAATGCTAATCAAATTGGGGGCTATATCAGTAACTTTGTAGACTACAGATTGAAGCTGCACATAACTCTTGAATCCAACAATTCTGCTCCTAGGTATCTGCCCAGAAGAAATAGGCACATGCGTGTATCAAACAGCATCCACAAGAAAGTTCTTGTCAGCAGAATGTGTAACAGTCTAAAATAAGAAGCTACACAAATGTCCGTCAACAGTAGGATGGATAAATGGTGGTGTATTTATACAGTGAAATAAGAATGAATACTGCTGCACACGACAATACAGAGAAATCTCACAAGGCACAAAGCTTGTCTCACAATACAAAGTGGAGCGACGCAAATCTAACATGCTATACAATCCCATTCCCATAAAAGCAAAGACCTAATTTCCATGTAAGGCAGGGTCTGGCTCCTGTGAGCAGGGAGGAGACTGGGACAGGCAGGAGGTATGAGGGGGTTCAGGGATCCTGGCCAAGATCTCTTTCTCAATCTGGACAGAGGTTACATAGATGTGTTTTCACTCATCATTCGCTAACCTGTAAGTTTATGTGTTATCCATTTATTTGTATCTGTTACAGTTCACAATAAAAATGGTTTAATAATATGGGAGTGACTTACATTTTCTTCCAGCCCCTGGAAATCCCAATTTCCTGCCAGGCAGGAGACAGATTTTAAACATCTGATTCTCCTACCTTGGAATCTATCATCCCACAGCAGTGGCTGTGGACATTAAGACATACCTTTTTCTTTTTGGCGTGTGATTGTCAAACTACAAAAATATGCTGTTTGTAAATTCAAGAACTAAAATCATTGCAGATGGTGACTGCAGCCCTGAAATTAAAAGACACTTGCTCCTTGGAAGAAAAGCTATGACCAACCTAGACAGCATATTAAAAAGCAGAGATATTACTTTGCCAAGAAAGGTCCGTCTAGTCAAAGCTATGGTTTTTCCAGTAGTCGTGTATGGATGTGAGAGCTGGACTATAAAGAAAGCTGAGTGCCGAAGAATTGATGCTTTTAAACTGTGATGTTGGGGAAGACTCTTGAGAGTCCCTTAGACTGCAAGGAGATCTAACCAGTCCATCCTAAAGGAAATCAGTCCTGAATATTCATTGGAAAGACTGATGTTGAAGCTGAAACTCCAATAGTTTGGCCACCTGATGCGAAGAACTGACTCATTGGAAAAGACCCTGTTGCTGGGAAAGACTGAAGGTGGGAGAAGGGGATGACAGAGGATGAGATGGCTGGATGGCATCACCGACGTGATGGACATGAGTTTGAGTAAGCTCTGGGAGTTGGTGATGGACAGGGAAGCCTGACCTGCTGCAGTCCATGGGGTCGCAAAGAATAGGATGCGACTGAGTGACTGAACTGAACTGAAATTCAAGAAAGGTGAACTTTGTAAAAGCTACATGGTTCACTAGTCGAGGCTCTTTCTAATTAAAAAAAAAAAACCCAAAACATGCTAGATCCTGTCTGCTCCCTCGACAGAGACACATCGGCATCATTGTCACATGCTCTGCAGGTCACAAAACACAGCACTTCCACTTTACACTGAGATGTTACGTTTGGGAGATGCTGATTCATTCTGTGGCTGAAACAGAACTGGAATTAATCTGTTCTCTCTTAGCATGTGTGAGGGGTCGGATGCAGTGTGGACCGGGGGGGAACCTTGGTGCCTCAGCCTTTTGCACTTTTCTTCAAACACAAGCAGAGGGAACCCAAGCTAGGGTGGCAGTTCCCTTGGACTCCCCTGTCACTTGGCTTCCCCTTCTGCTCCCTGACCCAGAGGAGCAGTGCCCTTCCCTGACTTTTTTCAGAGAAAGTTCTGGAGGGGCAAGGATGCATATTCTGGAGATCATGGAAGGGAGTCTCAATTTTCTGATCTGCAAAAGGGATACGATGCAAAGTCCATCCGTGAAGACAGCACCTGCCTTGAGGACTGATGATCAGGATTACAGACTTCCTAGATGGTACGGTGGTAAAGAATTTGCTTGGCAATGCAGGAGATGCAGGAGACTTCAGTTCGATCCCTGGGTTGGGAAGCTCCCCTGGAGGAGGGCATGGCGACCCACTCTAGTATTCTTGCCTGAAAAAATTCCATGGACAGGGGAGCCTGGCAGGCTTGTCCACAGGGTCACAAAGAGTCAGACACGACAGAGCAACTGAACGCATACGCAAACAGCACAGGGCAAGCACTTCATAAATGCTGGCTGTTATCATTGCAGAGAGGCTAGGAAAGTTAGTGTGGCTCTCAAATAGGCTGCCTATGGCTATTTTCCTTCCAGGAACTGAACATTTTGGAGAAAAGGCAGTTTGGTTCCATTTGTCTGCAGGGTAGGGAGAAGGGAGGTAAGGAAGGGCACCCTTCCCAGCAGAGGCAGGAGAAAGCCTGGTGGAGCAGTGTGGGGTGAGCTATGGATTTGGGGAAGCAGAGGAGCAGTAGGGGGTCACCCCAACAGGGTGGGGCATGGAGGGTGGGTGGACTGGGGCAGAAAGGGGCTCAGTGCCTCACGAAGGAGGAGTCAAGGCCCGGCAGTCTGGACCAGCAAGTCATGAATGTGACCAGCTCTGAAGATGTCCTGATCATGGTGGGTGGTGACTGAGTGAATAAAACATCCTTCCAGGATCCCACAGGCATGGCCCGGCTCTCTGCTGAGTTTTGGTTCATCACAGGAACCGGAAATGTCCCCCGGCAGGGACGGTACCCTGCGTGTTCTAAGACACAGTTACCTGCTTCAGAGTAGGGTGTGCCCAGGATCCTGGGACAGAACAGTGCAAGGTCACAGGTCAAGACACAGGTCAAGTTGGGTCTCTTAAAAATGGGAAGTAGGTGGGACCAAGGGTCAGGAGCCTGGGCACCACTTGCATTGGGTCACTCACCAACAATGTGACTGGGGGTGACTCTCTTCCTCTCTGGGTCTTCACCCTATCTGTGCCTGGAAGACAGGAGATGCCGGAGACACATGTGTGGAGGGGCACACGGGGTCCAGATCTTTCTCTCTCCCAGAGCCATGCCCTTTGCCACATAGCCTTGACAGGTTTTCCCCAGAAGAGTGGGAAGTACCTCCCCAACCCTTTAACTTTGGGTCCGTCACATGACCTGCGTTGGCCAACAGAATGAGGTGGAAGCCAAGTAGGCTAGTTTGGAGGCTAGTCCTCCGCCATTGCTAGAACATCTTCAGGCTGGCCACTGGTCCCAGGAGGAGAGGAGAGACAGGAAAGCATGGTCAAGTTGTGTCAGTCATTCCTAGACCAGCCAACTATTGGCAGACACACAGACACACATCACTGTCATTTTTGGCCACTGGATTTTGGGGTGTCTCATGCACAGCATTACTGTAGACATAACTGTGTGATTCCACACCAGATGGAAGGGTCCCTAAAGGTGAAAGCTCTGGTGTAAAGGTGTCTTATCCTCACAGCACGCATGGGTTCATCCTGCAAACATCTCTTGAGTATCTATTGTGGGCCACGGCCACTCAGTGAATGAGGCTGATGTGGACCCTGACTTTAGGGAGCACAGCCCAGGATGGGGGCAGGCATCACAAAGGAACTCATGGTACAGTATGCAAAGTGTGATGGAGGAGAGGCTGGGAGCCCTAGGGACAGACCAGGGGATCTAATTGATCGGGAAGGGCTCCCCAAGGAAGTGATGTGTAAACTGAGACAAGAATGAGAAAAAGCCAAACTGAGGGGCTGGAGGAAACAGTATTTAAGCAGCAGAAGAGCATGTGCCAAGGCACTGTGGCAGGAAGGAGACGCTCACCTTCGGGGAGCTGAGGGATGTCTGAGGTTGGCTGAAGGGCAGAGAGCAAAGGACATGACTCCAGACAGGTGGTGAGTGGGACTTGTCACGTAGGCCTTGTGGGCTAGGTCAGGGGGTCTTATGGCCCAAGCAGGGTGGGCCTCATGGACCAGACAAGGTTGGCTTTTGGGTATTGTGTCACATGGGTCTTATGAGTCAGGCCATGTGAGCACTTCATGGACCAGGCTGGGTGGTCATCACGGCCAGGTTAAGGATGCTGGATTTCATCCTGAGAGCTATGGGTAGCTTTCCAGGGTATTAAGTGGGTTCTTTCATATGGTCAACCTACAAAGAAGGTAGCTAAGACTTCCTAGATCAGAGAGGTGAAGTGATATCACTTCACCAGTGACCAGGCCTCACAGCGGGTACACGGCTGGGTCAGGCCCACAGCCTGACCTGGGTGACTCTTATCTTACCTGCGCTTCTGTACTTCTTTGCAGGGAAATGAGCTAACTGTGAGAATTACTAAAAGGAGAGCACAGGTATAACTGAGTACTACGTGGTAACCTGAGGGCACGGGCACGTTTTACTATATTTACTGGAAATAAAGAAAACGTAATTACTTATCATTGTTGCTGTTGACAACTGTTGATCAGTTGTGTCCGACTCTCTGCGACCCCATGAAAGGTAGCCTGCCAGGCTTCTCTGTCCATGGAATTTTCCAGGCAAGAATACTGGACTGGGTTGCCGTTTCCTCCTCCAGGGCATCTTCCTGAACCAGGGATCAAATCTGCATCTCCTGTATTGGCAGGAGGATTCTTTACCACCAAGCCACCTAGGAAGCCCACTTACTCTATTAGCCTTATTGAAACAAAAAGTCACATTCCTGTAGTTTGCTACCGTAAGGCAGATGTGAAAGCGCCAGTCTATTTTTTCTCAGACTCATACTTAGCAACGAGGTATCACACTTTAACCTTGATAAACAAACATGGAATGGACTCGCCCTCTATAGCACCCAGTGAAATCTTCTCTCCAGGGACAGACAGCACCTATATGGGGCCTACACTTCTGTCAACTTTCTTCTCAAGATCTACTTCCAATAGAACACTGCCCCCAAGTCATTGTTTTGGTATTTCTCCCAAACCTAATTTCTTGTACTCTTTGAAAACTTGTTTCCCATCTCTGGTAGACAAAATAATGGCTCCCCAGGATGCCCATGTTCTAATCCCTGGAAACTTTTGAAGGGTCCACTTTACACAGTCCAAGATTTCACAGGTGTGATTAAAGGATTGAAAGGACCCTGAGATGAGATTATCTCGGATTATCTAGGTGAGTCCCACATAGATAATTCCAAGGGTCCTTGTAAATGAAAGAGAAAGAGGCAGGCAGTCAGAGTGACAGGAGATGTAGGGTGGACACAGATGCAGGAGAAGCCCACCTGTGGCTTGGAGATGGAGCGAGGGACCACGAGCCAAAGAATGCAGGTGCCTCCAGCAGCTGCAAAAGGCAAGGACACAGATTCTCCCCTGGAGTCTGCAGGAGGAACACAACCCTGCTGACACCTTCATTTCAGCCCAGTGAGACCCTTCCTGACCTCCAGAAACATAAGGTGATCACTTCTGTGGTTTTAAGCCACTACGTTTGTGGTAGTTTATTCTGGCAGCAAGAACACACCATCTTCAGGGTGCCACTGATTACATGACACAGCCACTGATTCATTGATTCACTCATTCCATTACTCATCAATGTTGACTGATTGCCTGCACTGTGTCATCCCCAGCTGGATTCTGCAGAACATGCCACAGCAAGCTAGAGGAACGTGGCTTTTGGTTCTATTTTAACAAGACTAGTAGAGTAACTGGACTTCCCAGGTGGCTCAGTGGTAAAGAATCCACCTGCCAAGGCAGGAGATGCAGGAGACTCCCAGCAAGGACTGCCTGCCCCTTCCCTTACCTTGTCAACTGAATTGCTTCTCCCCACCTGAACATTAGGGCCCTAGGCCTGTATCCCAGACTCCCCAGCTGTGTGATCTTGAACAAAATTTCAGTGCTGTGCAGGAAAGAGCTGACCTGGCTAATAGAGAGGCCTGGCCTTAGTCCTTGCTTCCTAGGAAGTGACCTCTAAGTTCTTCAAATGTCTTGCTTGATAAGAGGGTCTCTGTTTACCTGGGGACCTTGGGCAGCTTTAGACAATCTATGACCATGATGTGATTTAGGTTGGGGCTTTTGGGCCATGTGGCATCAGCTCCACCTGCAGAGGGTCTGGGGGTTAAGGTGAGCCATACCGGTGGTCAACCACATCTACGTGACTGAGCCCCAGTAAGAACTAGGGATGCTAAGGCTTGGGTGAGCTTCCTTGGTTGGCAATGCTCAGTATGTAGTGTCAGACACAGTTCTGGGAAGAAGTTAGTGCTGTCCACGACTTCACTGGGACAGGACAACTGGGAGCTTCCTGTTTGTAACTCTAGACTCTGCCCACATGCCTCTTCTCTTGGCTGACTTTGATCTGTAGCCTAAACTGTAACCATGAGAACAACTTTTAGTGAGTCCTTCCAGAGCAGGAGTCCCAGCCTTTGGGATCTAATACCTGATGATCTGAGGTGGGGCTGATGTAATACAAAAATAAAATATACAATAAATGTAATGTGCTTGGATCATCCCCAAACCACTCCCCTCCATCCCCCTCTGGAAAAATGTCTTCCACAAAACTGGTCCCTGGTGCCAGAAACGTTGGGCACTGATGTTCTATAGCTGTTTAGAGTCCCTTGGACATCAAGGAGATCAAACCCGTCAATCCTAAAGGAAATCAACCCTGAATATTCATTAGAAGGACTGATGCTGAAGCTGAAGCTCCAATACTTTGGCCACCTGATGCAAAGACTTGACTTATCGGAAAAGACCCTGATGCTGGGAAAGATTGAAGGTAGGAGGAGAAAGGGGCGACAGAGGATGAGATGGTTGAATGGCATCACTGACTCAATGGACATGAGTTTGAGAAAACTCTGGGACATACTGAAGGATGGGGAAGCCTGGAGTGCTGCAGTTCACGGGGTTGCAAAGAGTCAGACATGATTGAGCAGTTGAACAACAACAAAAAAAACAAGTACTGTTCTATAGAACTGAAGAACTTGAGGGTGGTCTTGGGGACCTCTGGGTTTGCATTTGATATCAGAAGTGAAGGTGATCTTGGGGACTGAAGGAAAGTTGCATGGCTCAAGGTAACCTGAATTAAAACTCCCCTCCAGGTCCTCCCCACCACTCTAGGCAAAACAAAGAACTCTCTCACTCGAATAAAAAATAGACATTAGGTTGATTTCGCCCAGCTCCAAGCCGGCCCAGCCTCTGGCCAATCTCCAGAACTCCTTGCCCCAGCCGTTTAAGAGATAACTACTCCCAGAAACCTTGGAGAAGAACAAGCCCCTTTAAGACAGTAGCTTTCTACATACATATATACTTATTCTTTTCTTAGATAAGTGCAGCAGCTCGATAATCTGACTACTGCCCCTTCTCACCTCATTAAAGGTGATCTGTTCCTGTAAAGTGCTGGTCTCATCCTTTTTCTGAACCTCGCCTACTCTAACTCCGTACCTTACAGGGACTACTCCCAAACACGTCACGAGTGCCTGCCATTATTATTTCTGCTTTCTTCAAAGACAGAGTTTCACTTTTTCTCCTCTCTTCTTTGCCCTAACTTCCTGTGAAAATCTGAAGCTGTGGGAGCTGACCTTGGCAGGGCTGTTATCCTACATACCCAGGAGCTCTTCAGGAGACAGCGTGGGGAGGACAGTCAGAAATAAATAAACAAATCAGCAGGTCTCTGGGGCACCCTGCGAAGTGACAGTGGCAAACTCAGTGCCTGTCATTATCAGGAAGACGTGTAATTTACAGGCATCCATCTCAGTCAAACTGAAAATTTACTGTTTGTTTAAGAGGCCAAGAGACAGTGGGAAGTTAGAAAAATGCACTTTTCTCTGCAGCCTGAGCACTGTTAGGTGGTGATCAAATTCATCTCGCAGTCACCGTGCCTACACTATCTTGATCAGTGTCCAAAGAAAGGGGGGATTATGTCTCCGTGTGACCAGGTCTGGGAAAGAGCCAGCAGACTGCAAGGCAAGTTACCTCGTGAGTGTGACCGGTGCTGACACACCCTTCCAGATGGTGAGTGATAATAACCAGGCTCATGATGACAGATTTCTAAGTGCTCACTGTATGCCACACACATTTCTTTCTATATGCTTTGCACATGTGAACTTTTTCAAACTTCTGAATAGCCATAGGAATAAAATTTATTATCCCCACTTGAAGAGGAGACCCAGATGTTGACCATCAAAATAGACCCCCATCCCATGCCTTCTCACCACCTCCATCAGCATCATCTAAGCCCAGACCCCCAGCATCTCTTATCCGGAGCCCTGCAGAGCCTCCCCAGGGATCCCTGCTTCCACTTTTGCCCCCTACAGTCCGTCCTCTAGACAGAAACCAAAGGATCCTTGGGAAACACAAGGCAAGTCACTTCTCTACTCAAAACAGGTTTGAAACTTCCCTTCTTACTCTGAAGTCAATGCAGGGACTTTCCTGGTGGTGCAGTAGCTAAGACACTGAGCTTCCAATGCAGGGGGCGTGGGTTTGATCCCTGGTCAGAGAACTAGATCCTGCATGCCGCAACTCATGATCCATGATGCCACAAGAAAGATCAAAGATCCCGCATGCTATAACTGGTACAGTCAAATAGATAAATAAATAAATAAATAATATATAAATAAATAAATATATATATACGTAAAAAAAAAATATATATATGTAAAAGAAGGCAATGCAAATGTTTTCGGATAGACTGCAAGGCCCTCTGAGACGAGGCTCTGACCTCAGCCCATCCCTGTTTCCCCCTCCCCCATGGCTGCCACACTGGCCTCCCTGCTGGAACCCCACACGTGCCCCTCAAACTTCACAAAAATGAAGTTGAAATTTTCTTTGGTTCACTGTTGAGGCCCCAGTGCTTAGACTGTGGGTTGCACAAAGCAGTGCCTAATCATATTCACTGAACAAATGAACTAACAAGCTCTCAAGCTTACAGCTGGTTGGTGAGGAAGCCACACTCTCACCAGGCCCTGGATCCAGAGTCGGGCTCACCACCCCTGGGCTCAGGGCCTCCTGCTCAACATGCTCAGGGACTGAGCAGAAGGGGAGGTGTTAACTGAGCACCAGCCACGTGCAGGCTGTCCCCTGCCCCCTGCCCCCTGTCCCCGTGCCCTCTGCCCCCTGTCCCCTGCCCCCGTGCACTCTGTGCTGCCACAAAGGCCAACAGGCCTTCTGTCTCCATCTCCCAGATAAGGAAAAGGGCTCTGAGAGGTTAAGCTCTCCTTGCTCAACGTCGCCCACCCAGGAACGTCCTCGCCAGCATTCCAGTCTTCCAATTGGCTTCTTTCCACTACACCAGAGGATTTCAACCTCGTTCTTTCGGAAATACCCAGTAAAGCAGTTCCCAATACCCAAGGCAATGAGCTCCACATTTAAGGGATGTAAACTTAACCAAAGTTGCCTGGAACCAGGGGACTTCCCAGATGGTGTAGCGATAAAGAACCTGCCTGCCAATGCAGGAGATATAAGAGATGCAGGCCCTACCCCTGAGTCAGGAAGATTCCCTGGAGGAGGGCATGGCAACCCACTCCAGTATTCTTGCCTGGAGAATTCCACGGACAGAGGAGCCTGGCGGGCTACAGTCCATGGGGCCATAAAGAGTCAGACATGACTGAAGTGACTCAGCACACACGCACATATGGAAACAGAGGGCTCTATGTGAAATGACTGAGTGCCGAAGAAGTGATGCTTTTGAACTGTGGTGTTGGAGAAGATTCTTGAGAGTCCCTTGGACTGCAAGGAGATCCAACCAGTCCATCCTAAAGGAGATCAGTCCTGGGTGCTTACTGGAAGGAGTGATGTTGAAGCTGAAGCTCCAACACATTGGCCACCTGATTCCAAGAGCTGACTCATTTGAAAAGACTCTGTTGCTGGGAAAGATTGAAGGTGGGAGGAGAAGGGGACAACAGAGGATGAGATGGTTGGATGACATCACCGACTCGATGCACATGAGTTCAAGTAAACTCCAGGAGTTGGTGATGGACAGGGAGGCCTGACGTGCTGCAGTCCAAAGGGATGCAAAGACTAGGACACGACTGAGTGACTGAACTGAACTGATGTGAAATGACAACATGAATAATAGGAAACATCTCTTCACTGACTCTGGGGGAGAAGCTGGCACAGGCTTCTGGCCATTTCAGGCCTTTCAAAAGCACCTGCACAGAACTGCCAACACCCCTTCACCTTGCCCCCAACCTCTCCTAACACAAGGCATTTCTAAGTGCCTCCTCCCGAGACACAACTCCAGCAGGGACTGCCCCTTGCTCACACCTGCTGGCCTCTCCTCATGTTAGAAACAAGGGTGTCTTTACCTCCTTGACCAGACTGTAACGGGCCAGCAGCTAGACCAGCCATGGTAAAGCCAAATGTGCAGCATTCTAAGGATATTGCTGGAGGGATGAGGCTGTGGTCACATCAGCATCATCAACGGATCTTTATTAATAGACAATGCTGTACTTGTGGCCACGCACTGAGACTGGCCAGGCACTGGTATGTGTATTTCCTCCTCACAGCAGTGACCGGGTGCTTTCTCCTGGCTTCGCGGAGGAGGAAAGTGACACTGAGTCGACCAAGACTTTGGATTCTAATCCCAGCTCAAGGGAGGGAGTGACAGCCTGCTGGACACTAACTCCTGCTGGACGAGAGCGCAGATGGGCACAGGGGTCCTGGACATCATCAGAGTCATAGCCCATCGGACTCTCACCCCTTCCCCACCAAAGCTGTGGTCCTCAAACTCTGCTGTGCATCTGGATGTTATTAACATGCAGGAAACTGAGACAAAAGTGAGATAACCTGCTTCCAATTGCATAGCTGGTCAGTGGCTGGAATGGGACTGGCCCGTAGGCCAGTCTGGGTTCAGAAACTTGCCTTCACTGCTGTAGTCACAGCCCATGCTCACCAGCATGGGTCATGGTAAGCACAAGAGCACTGAAGTTGGAAAGACTTACTTTAAGTCCCATCTCACTCTAGCAGGCTGGCTATGGGACCTGAGAGAGATGGTTGAGCCAGCTTAGAGAGGTTTTGTAACCAACTCACAGTCAAGCAGTATGTGAGGGGGACCCAGAGGGGGACTAGAATGCAGTATCCTCACTCCCAGCCCAGGGACTTAAGTCCTGACTCCCTTGGGGATGGTGGTGTTCCTTTCTCGCCTGGGAATCTTGGGCTTTGACAAATTGAATCCCACCTGGCTGTTTTCTCAAGAAGACCCTTCCTGGCGCCTCATCTGTAAAGGAAGGAAAATGCAGTTTCTGCCTCACAAGAGTCTCATGAGGATGAAATGATGAAAAACTCAGAAAGCACTTACGACAGGGGCTGGCCCTGAGCAAAACTGGCTCTGCCATCAGGGTCCTGGGGTTGCTGATACAAAGCACCCAGACAACAGAAGTCTATTGTCTCACAGATACAGAGGCCAGAAGTCAGAAATCAAGGTGTCAGCTTCTTCCGGAGGCTCTAGGGGGATCCCACCTGTCCCTTCCAACTTCTGGAGGCGCCAGGTGTTCCTTGGCTTGTGGTCGCATCACCCCAGTCTCGGCCTGTGTCTTCTCACGGCCGCCTTCCTATGTGTCTGTGTCCTCACGATGACCATCTCGTAAGGACACCAGTCATCAGATTTAAGGCCCATGCTAACCGAGAATGATCTCTTCTCCACTGATCACATCTGCAAAGCCCCCCTGCTTCCACATTAGCTCACATTCTGAGGTTCCCGATGGACATGAAATTTGAGGTTCACTATTATGGATGGAATTACATCCCTCCAAAATTCATATACTAAAGCCCTAACCCCCATTCTGACTATATTTGGAGATACGGCCTTGGAGGAGATAGTGAAAGTAAAGTGAGGTCATAGGGTGCAGTCTGAATCTGATGGGACTGGTGTCCTTGTAAGAGAAGGAGACACCTGAGGTTTCTCTGCCAGTGAGGGCACAGTGGGAAGGTGGCCGTCTCCAAGCCAGGAAGAGAGGGCTCACTGGAATTCAACCCTGATGACTCCTTGATCTTGGACTTCTAGCCTCTAGAACAACGAGAAAATAAATGTCGGGTATTTAAGGGCCAGGCTGGGGCACTTTGCTGTAGCAGCCTCTGCAAACTCATACAGATGCCACTGAACCCCACACAGCTGCCATCATGACGGAGGCTGTGCTGTCTCCCCTTCCTCGTGTTCTGACTGGGCTGCCTGCTGACTCCTGGTCCACTTGGAGCCTGTCTCCCACTTCAAAGCCTGTCTCAGGCATCACCTGTGGATGGCCATCTTTGAACTCACCTTCATCCCCCCATCCCCGGCGTCTCTCACCCCTCCTCTCTGCATCCATTAGCAGGGATGTTGTAAGGGCAGTGAACTTGGATTGGGCATGTCCCGGGTGCCAACTACTGTCTGGTCTCATGCACATTCAGTGCTCACAACAGCATGGTGAAGAAGGGCATCACTGGCCCCATTTCACAGATAGGGAAACTGAGACCTAGAGAGGCCAAGTAATGTTCTGGAGGTTGCACTGTGAGGAGGGAGGAGAGCCAGGATGCAGGCTCAGGCCCTCTGGATCCAGGTGGACCTTCCCTGGGGCGCTCCCCACCAATGCGGCACATGTCACCTTCCTTCCTGACTGGGGCCACATTTCTACCTTCCCAGCAGCTCTGGGTCCTGCCTGGGGCAGGGTCTCTGTCTCAGTCATCATCGTATCCCGGAGACCCTCTGACTTTGGAGGGCTTGGCTGCTCTCTCCTGTTTTCTTAGAGCCAGCCCTTGTTCCAGAGCTAAATGAGGTTGCCCAGGGAGAAAGAGATGGTGCCAGCACTCGAACCCAGGCCTCTGTTTCAAGCCTAACCCTCCTTCCTCATCACCGCTCCACACTCATGACACCCATAGACGCCAGCCTACTCTCAACGTGGATGAGCTGACTTTTAAAGACCCTTGCCTCTAGGAACGCTTAGAGGTGAGAGTCCCGAACATCTCAGAAATGGAAGGGGCCTCAGATGTGACCTGGACCAACAACTGCCCTCCCTGGTTTCTGCCCAGAGGGTCTCGGGGTCCCTGGCCCCCGAGGACGTGAGGTTCTCACGCATGCACGGATGCTGAGGTTTTTTGGCCAGTTCTGCCTGGAGGCCACGTACCTGGCAGAGCGCGGCCACGGCCTGGGCGGCCCTGACGTCCTCCTCTTCCTCCAGGTCACCCCGCGTCAGCCTCTGCATCTCCAGGACGTCATGAAATGCCTGCAAGTAAAACAGAGGCCGAATCTGCAGAGAGATGCTGATTTGTTTCCCCTGAACAACCTCCCCGAATGACCCTGCCTCGCACGTTGGAAGGATGTTCACCCTTGATTTATACCCAAGGAAACCGAGGCACAGGAATGTCACATGATTTTCATGGCTTGTGAACTGTGGCTGAGGCCGGGACCAGCGAATCCTATTTCCAGGAAAACGAGACTGCACTTTTGTTCATCTATCCAGCAGGAGAAGATGCCACCCTGCCCACCACCGCCTCCCTGCCCTGTCACCCCTGTCTCCTGACCACAACCCCTAGACATCATTTTCTGATTTCAGCTCCTGGGGACCACTATCCAGGTCTTGGGAGGCCCATGCAGCAAAGCCCGAACCCTATCAGGGTGGTCAGTGGCCAGCCGGGCCCCTCTGACCATGTGCTGGCCCATCCTTGAGGAGCCCAACAGAGTGACAGAGAGTCATGTACCAGATGCTCCAAATACAGTCAGAGAGGCACCTGGGGCCCAAGTACGGAGGGTGGACTCCTCGTAGGGGTCAGCAGAAGGGCAAGAGTCCCTGTGAGGGAGACACGTAAGTTGAGCCTTGATGGACAAGGAGGGGTCCTTGAAGGGAAGATGGGAAGCCAATCCAAGCCAAGTTCAGGGAGCAACAGCAGTGGTGACCTGGCAGTCAGAAGCCTTTGGTCTCAGTGGGAGCAGAACAGGAGGGGAGCTGAGAGGGAGGACCAGAAGCCAGAGAGGGAGGGGCTGGGCAAGGGGCCAAAGTCCACGCTCACTCATCAGTCCCTGTTTATTCGGTTGTTTGCCGCCCATTCATTCATTCAATTATCTGTGCTTTTGTGTGCATCATGCATCTGCCCACTGATTCATTTCTTCGTTCATTCACCCATTCCTTCATGTCTTCGTTCATTCACTCATTTGTCATTTCTCCATTTATTCATTCAGTTATGTGTTGCTCTGTGGGTCCTGGAGAAAGAAATGGCAACCCATTCCATTACTCTTGCCTGGAGAATTCCATGGGCAGTGAGGAGCCTGACATGACTGAGCAACTAACACTTTGTGGGTCCATCCATTCATTCATTCGTCCACTTATTCTTTCATTCACTCATGCGTCCATTCAATCCTTCCCTTCTCGGCTCCACGTCTCCTGAGCATCAGTGTGCACCAGCCTGGGCCGAGATCCTGGGTTACAGAGCTGAGGCATCACCGTCTCCACATTCAGAACTCCCCCTGAGCAATGTGACGTTAGGCAGGAGGATCCGGCAATCCCAGAGTAACAGAGATCTGTATGATCCTATCTTTTCACTCTCATTTCAAATGGATCTTCTCAAAGACAGAAGCAGCCCTCACCCCACTTTATGTCAAATCCAAGAAACCCCAGGCATGGGCCCTCAGAGGAGGCTCTACGGGTGAGCAAGAGCACTGGACCAGGGACCCAGGGATGAGAAGACTTGTCCTCCGTCTTTGAGGGTCCCTCTGCTGGCTTCTCACTGGGGGGCGGGGGAGGTAGCCACACTATCATGCTGGCCCCCAGGGAGGACCAGTGTTTATGCTCTGGGCCGAGCCTGAACCCTGATACGGTCCTGCCATCCCCTTGGCAGAGCAGAGACAAGCAAATGCTCATGCAGAGAAATAGGCAGGCCATGGCTGTCCCTAGCTTGGTCTGGTTGAGTCCCAACAGCCCCATTAGGTAGGCGTGATGATTTCTAATGCACAGATGAGGAAGTTGAAGGCCAAGTGGTCAGCGAGACACCGCAGCAGAGGCAATGCTCAAACCCAGGTCCTGCTGCCCCAGCACCCAAATGCTTAACGACCTTGGGCGACAAGCCAGAGACTAACAGCCCCTCCCTCCACACCCATCGACAGGGCACCATGAGGCAGAGTTCTGTCCTCCGAGGACCCCAAGCCCTGGTCCTTCCAGCCTGTGCTGCACCAGTTTGTCTGTTTTCCTTTAAGCAGGGTGACACCTTGCTTCCTGTGCTCCTGGGGGTCCCCTTGTCTTTTATTCCTAGTCAGGCCACGAGCTCTGTCTAGCTTGCCCACCTCTCTGGTCCTTCCTGCTCAGCTCCATGTGCAGGGCCCTCCTCTGACTTGTCACCTGACCCACCGAGGGGCCCCATCCTTGTCTGTAATTGCCTGCCCTGCACCTTCGGACATGCCTGTCCCCTCTGGGGACACTGCCTGGTGACTTCCGTTGTAGGCTGGGCCCTTGTCCGGCACCATTTGTGAGATGCCGTCTCCTCAGACCCTCCCACCGCCTTTCCTTCATCTCAGTGAGGGCGCTGATGCTCGCATCACTGGCTTATAGATGGGGAAGCTATGGATACAGAGCTCAAGCCACTTGGCTAAGGTCCTGAACTGACACATGGGATCCAAGAAGAGACTTTCTGTCTGCCGGATGCCAAAGCCTCTGGCTTCCCCAGCACAGTAACAAGGACTAAGCAGCCCCCATGGCTCCCTTGGATGGCTATGCCTGTGGACCTGGGCATGAGTCGGGAGCAGGTCACCTGGAGGAACTCCTCGGGGTGGGCGGTCAGCTGCCCCGCAGCCAGGAAGCTCCTCCGCTCCTCCTGCTGGGCCAGCGCAAGCCTTGCCATCTCCTCCGCCTGGCGCACCAGCGAGGCCTTGACCAGGTCTTTGCCTCGCTGGACAAACTCTGCAATTGAAACAAAACAAAGAACACTGCAGGTCGCTCGCCTGGCAAAACCTCCACTGGCTGCTTCTTCCAGCACGTGGAGTGTCAGAAACGCTCATTTCTTATTTTTATCATTTAGGTGCTTCCAAAAGGCTGGTGTTAGGAGCTCCTCAGAGTCCCTTGTCATTTTAAGGGACCCATCCCTCGCTCATTCACGGCCCAGGGTTCAGAGCAACATGCGAGGCTTTCACCCTGACCCTGACCTGGAGAGAAACAAAGGGGCGTTTTCCTGGAGAAAAGAGTATATGTGTATGGGGGAGGGGAGGAGGGGGCACAGGGAGGTGCAGGTGACACAGGACAGAGGGCCTGAGTCTGCAGGAAGACAGTGACATTTCAGATTGGAGTCGAGATCCGAAACCCACCAGGGCAAGTTATATCAGCAGAAGAGGAAGTGGGTGGACCAAGGCCAAGGGCCCCTGCGGTGGGGGAAGGTAAACTTGAGGCGAGAGGAAAGTCAAAGTCGCTCAGTCATGTCCGACTTTTGGCGACCCCACGGACTACAGTCCATGGAATTCTCCAGGCCACAATACTGGAGTGGGTAGCTGTTCCCTTCTCCAGGGGATCTTCCCCACCCAGGGATCGAACCCAGGTCTCCTGCATTGCAGGAGGGTTCTTTACCCGCTGAGCCACTAAAAACAACCTCTCGGCCTACCCAGGCCCCTCAGCCTCAGAGGCGCACCAAGCACAACGCTGGGAACTGGGGCCTACCAGTGAGCAGGACCTAGCCTAGCTTTCAAGGTGCTCATGGTCCAGGGAAGACAAGAAATGCGGAAGGAGAAGGAATTGTGCTGATGAGGGCTGGGATGGTGGTGGGGGAGGAGACACAGGCAGCGTGGGACCCCAGAGAAGGCTCCTGAGAGTGGAGACAATGAAGAGCCCAGCCAGATTCTGTTCACTTGGGTTTCGGAGGAGATGCTGGGCAAAGAGGTTGGAGAGGAGGTGAGGGCTGGGTCACAAGGGGCTGCAGCCCTTGGAGACATTGGTTTCAGCATCTCGCCTCCCCCAACTGCCCCACATGTCATACTTCCTTGGGCACTTTTCCCAGTGCCGGCAAGCTTCCCAGGGCTTGACCTGAGAATCTGTTTAGCCTCTAGCACCAAAGGAAAGAGTGCAGCCAGGAGAGACCAGGGTCCTCCGTCCACCCAAGACTGTCTCCTTGTCTCCTCTGTCTTGTTCTATTTCACAGGAGCCCCACCTAGGGGGCTGCTTCACCATCCCAGCCTGGCCACTCCCTCCCACTGGTAAAGCCCTGTCCACCACGTATGGTGACTCCAAGGCCAGATGCATTCAGACTCTATGCCATCCAAACTCCCAGCCACAACAGGTTTCCATGTGGTCACACATGACCACGTGAAACCACAGCACCCAGTGACACAGACATGTGTGGAACAGCCTGGTTGGAGTCCTGAGTCCCAGTCTGGAGAGCCAGCTCTCCAAAGGGCAGTGGGAAGGCACAGCAGAGGGGACAGAGCAATTGCAGAAGGATCAAGCCCATGGCTGCAGTGGAAACTGGTGCTGGAGATTGGACTGTGCCCCCAGAGTGATGAGCTGAAGTCCTAAGCCTCACGCGCCTGCCTTTGGAGGTGGGGCCTATGAAGTTAAATGAGATCCTAGGGATGGGGCCCTAATCACACAGGGTTGGTGCCTTCTAAAAAGAGGAACTCAGGTGAGAAAGCTTGCTCTCTGCCATGTGAAACATGCTGAGAGGGTAGCCATCTGCAAGTCAGAAAACAGGCCCACAGCAGAAATCAAACTGGCTGCACACTGATCTTAAACTTCCAGCCTCCGGAAACGTGAGAAACAAATGTGTGTTGTGTAAGCCACCCAGTCCATGGCATCCTGTTACGGCCGCCCCAGCAGGTAAGACACCCAGAGCCTCCCTGGTCCTACAAGGTCCCCAGAAGCTGCTGGAGACCTTGTTAGGCACACAGATCCCCTGCCATACAGACTTCCTGACCTGGAGAGGCCCCGGCTGTGCTTCCACTCAGGCCGCAGGTGCACACACAGCCTTGGCTCAGTGCTGAGGAGCTCTCCTGCTGAGGGTCCAAGGAGGTGCAGGGGGGGTACCCGCCCTGCAGGTGGAAGACCTGAGTTTCTTCCTGAGGGTCCCACCAGTGGTGTGAGCTGGACTGTCCTGGTGCCCTTGATGTCTTGAGCCCTAACCTGCTCAACTCCCAGGGTCCAGCCCGGGAGCAGCAGCACGTGTGGGAAATAATCATGCCCAGTTCCCATGTGCTTGACCACCGGCCACCTTCGTCCATCTGCAGCTGAGCCAGGCCCTGAGACTCCTGCGGGGCTTCTGGGCTTTGTTCTCTGAGTATTCCAGGGGGGGTCTCTGTCAGCCCGAATCACTGATGATGACAGAGCAGGCAACACTGGACCCTAGGAGGCAGCCCTATTACCTCTGCTTCACGGGAGGACAATCGAGGCTCAGAGACGTTAAGTGACTGGGGATGGCAGCCTGGGCTAGTCTCATGGGAGCTACTCCTGACGCCTGCAAGTGCCACCACCAGCCCTGGCCCCCATGGCACGCAGCACAGCACGGGGTCCCAGGCGCCCAGCCTGGCCTGCTCACTCACCCCTGCTGAAGCCCTCCGCCTCCTCCCAGAAGGCCTTGTGCTGCTGGGTCAGCAGGTCCTCCTTCTCCCGCCCGGACAGCTTCCCCTCGACGGTCAGCAGCTCCAGGCTGCGGGAGATGCCAGCCAGGCGGCACTTGGTCTCCTCCTGGACCTGCAGCTTCAGGAACTCCATCGTTTTGGCCACGTGTGCCCGCCCCAGCGTCCTCTCCAGGGTGTCCTGGGAAAAGCAATATGGAGAGCATCAGGCTGGGACATTCAGAGTCGGTGCTTGGCCACGAGGGTCTGTTAATAGCCACGGGCTCCATCCTGGGGCCCCCGGTTCCCTGTGAGCAGAGCACAGTCGAAGCTCCCACTCTCCTGAGCTTCCTGTGTGCACGTCTCAGATGGGGACAAAGTGGTCCCTCTTGGGGACGTGGTGCGGCCGATGCTGGATGCCGCGCGGAAAGCACCTGGAACACGGTGAGTGTGCCACAGCGGGCTCGCTCGTCTCTGGGGGAAGCTCAATAAATGCACACGACCAAACAGGAAAGTCCACCTCCCTCATCATCATCCCTCCCAGGTTGACAGGGCTTCTGGGAGAAACAGTAAAGGTCACGGGGCTTCCTGGCCTTCGAGCCTCCAGAAACCAGAGTGCTGGGGATTAAAGAGATTCTCCAGGTAAGACTGACGGGGAGGGTGACCCCAGCTGCTAGACTTTAGAACAGGTCCACCAGCCCTACTGGGTTGTCCTTCACTGAGGACACAACCCTTGGAAACGATGCCTCCCCCATGCGGGACATTTCCATCAAGGGCAGAGGCAGGCCCTGCAGGTCTGCATCTAGGGTCCTTCTGTCTCCAAGAGCAGCAGCTCAAGGAAATGTGTAGAATGGGAGCCCAGGCATGGGGTTAGAGTCGCAGGCCCTGTGTTGCAGTGAAAGGACGCCTTTCCCCTCCTGGGGTGGTCCACCTGGCCCCCGGGACTCCATGGCCACGGCCCGAGTTAGCCTCAGCGCCCCTCTCCCCATCATACCAGCACCCCTGCCTTCTCTACATCCCTGCATTTCCTTCCTGCTGGCCTAGAGCCAGGCCCAGCTCAGGCCCTGGTCAATTCCACCTGGGCAACTGCCCTGACTTTACTGGCATCAAACTGCCCCCTCAGCTCCTCCCTGCATGGCAGATGGAAGGGCCTTTCTGGGGTGCAAACATAACTCTAACATCCCCAGGCCCAAACCCTACAATCACTTCCTTCAAAGCAAATCTAAACTCCCAGGCACAGTGGACAAGCCTTCCCGAACCAGGCCTGGCTGGGCCTCCAGCCTGGTCCCACACCTGTCCTTGCTCCGGACTGCCCAGCATGCCTGGCTCTCAGCTCCGCAGGGCCTTTGCACATGCGGGGCCTCCTCCTGGAACACCCTGCCCACGACCTGTCACTCCTCTGCCTGCCCAGGTCCTACTGTGGACTGTGTGGTCGCTTCCTTGGCTTTTCCCCAACCCTTCGGTCCCTCCTCCCAGCTCCACAGCTCCTGTGCCTTGTTTGGACCAAGAACCCTGGATGCAGGGGCCATACCTATCATGCAGCCCTGGGCCTCACTGTTTACTGAGCTGCATTGGTCTGTGTTATAACAACATGTGAACAGGGCCAGGACAGTGATACCCTAGTTACAGATAAGAACGGTGAGGTTTATTCTTGAAGGCCATCAAACTAGCCCAAGGACAGCGGGCTTCCTCCAGTTCAGTTCAGTTCATTTCACTCAGTCATGTCTGACTCTTTGTGACCCCATGGACTGCAGCACGCCAGGCCTCCCTGTCCATCACCAACTCCCAGAGTTTGCTCAAACTCATGTCCATTGAGTCGGTGATGCCATCCAACCATTTCATCCTCTGTCATCCCCTTCTCCTCCCGCCTTTAGCTGGGCTTCCTCCAACTAAATAAATAAGCCTGACAGGCATCAGTGGCCCCATAACCACTAGAGGGTGCAAGAGGATAAGTGCTCCGTGCAGGAGTGGCCAGCAAGCGGTCCCGCCAGGCTCCCAGGGTAGTGGAAGGCGTCCCCCGTCCAGAGCAGCCACCTCTAAGATGGTTCTCTAAGTGAGGCCCCCTGGCTGGGCAGCGACAGTGCACTCTCTGGATTTATATTTGAGGAAAGACAGGCGTGGAGAGAGGTGAGCAGGAACACAGGAGCATAAGATGGGCGGCGGGAGGGGGACAAGGACTTGCACGGGAGGTGCAGGGGCCACTGCTGGCTCTGAGTGTAGCTGGTCCTCAAATGTACCCAGCCTCAAACCTGACTCCAGACCTGCACAGTCTTGGGCACAGTGGATCTGACTTACAGAGTGTATGTGATCATAAAATAAATCAAAATATGTATAGCACTTAAAATAGCGACCAGAAGATAGCAGGTGCTGGTGAATGCAAGCTGCTGTTCCAGTTATCTACAGCAGGTGCCCACCTCTCTCCTGGCATCCTCTTTCTCTTGAACATCCCTAGAGACTGATTCTGATGACCTCTGGGGCCCTTTCTAGGGCTCTTCCACTTCTGATATTCAGCGATGCTATGTGATACGTTCTGACTGCCCAGGCCAGAACACTCAGATGTCACTAGCTTGGGAATTTAAAGTTCTTCTGGAGCTTATCGTCAACAGACTCCATCATACAGAAGCTACTTTTTATTTTTGGTGCATAGGATACAGGCAGAGCCCAGCTGTCCCACTTCTGTACAAACAAAGATTACAGCCTTTTCACACATCATGACAATGATTTGTTTCTATCTCTTTCCCCTGCTGACATGTGACCTGCCAGAATCCAATCACTAGCACATACTGAGCACTCCCACTGGGTCAGGCTCTGTTGTAAAGGCGTTACCTGTTATCCGCTTTCTAACACTCTCAGAGCTGATGCTATTTGGATTCCCATTTTACAGATGATGAAACTGAGTCCCAGAGAGGTTAAGTTACCTGCCCAATGTCGCACGGCTAATAAGAGGCAACTGTGGAATGGGTCAGGATTCTAGCTCAAGTCTGCAGCACGGTTTCTGTAACAGGATGTGGCACACAGTAGGTGCTCATGAAATGCTGACTGAAGGAAGGACCTACTGATAACCTGGAGAAAATTCTTCCCCTTCTTCCTCTCTGGAGTGACTGGCTAATATTTGGGCCAGTGTCAGCTAAGGATACTATTTTTCCCCCCGGCATCAATATCCTGCTGATGGAATAATAATTAAATACAAAGAAAAAAGAGTAAAAGGAAAAAAATCTTTCTCCTTTGATGAGCATTCATATCGGCAGCCTTATCAAATTAAAGTCCAATTCAAAGGGGCTTGGACCGCAAACCAGGAAGTTTGGGGCACAGGCTGAGGGATGTTATTAGACAGTATAGGGGTCCCAGGTGCGTTGCTTGGCTGGTCCCTCTGCTCACTGGGAATGAAATATCTGTGTCTATCTTTCAGCAGTGCAGAGGAGAGAAAAGAAACAACGTGTACATGATAAGCAAAAGCAGAGAAAGTTCTCAAACAGCTCCGTGCAGCTGGGAATTTGTTATAATGCAGACCCTGATTCGGGAGGGGGACAAGATTCTGCATTTCTAACCAGCTCTCAGGCGATGCTGATGCTGCCGGTCTGTGGACCACACTTTGAGGAACAGAGCGGTTTGTGCAGAAGCAGCAGGAACCTCTCGATTCGACAGGACCATCTCCTCTCTGAGGAGCTGAGTCTTTGAGCTGAGGGCAGGGCGGCTGCTGCAGGTTTCTGAGTCAGGTGTGACCTGGGCGGGTGCATGGGTCTGAGCTTATGAGTTCTCAAGGTCAGAGAAAGGGTTAATAGGTGCATAGTGTCCTGGGCTTTACATACAGCCAGGCTAGTCCAAAACTTCCAGGGCAAAACCCCATGGTGACTATGAGTTTCTGAGCATTTCCCAGGGCCCTGCCTGCAGCAACTCCTGGGATGGAATTTTTTTTATCAGTAATCAAAGCTCAGAGGGGTTAAGTAACTGATTCAAGATCACACAGCTTCAACTGGGTAAGCTTAGATTTAAAGTTGGATTTGGATTTGTGGATTCCTCTGAACCAGTGGTTGGTATTCCCAGTTACACATGAGAATCGTTGGGGCAGGGGGTTTAAAACTGGCAATGCCAGAACCTTCACTTCAGACCAATCAGACTGGATTTCTGTGCAAAAGGCCTGGGGCACAGGCATTATTTTAAGCTCCCTTGGTGATGATACATGGGGCCATCAGGAGAGCTACGCAAAGCTCCATCCACCAGTGGGCGTCAATTTTGATTGCTCATTGTGGTCAGCTGGAACCTTAAAAATCCTAGACTGATTAAGTCAGAATCTCTGGGAGAGGGACCCATCTTGGATTTAAACAGCAGTACTTTTTCAACCTCCTCAGATAACCTCAATGTGCAGCCAGAATTGAGAACCAATGTTCCAGGCTGTAGTGACATGGAGCTGGCAGGCTTTTCTATTAATGGAATGGACGGATGGATGAATGGATGGATGGATGAATGGATGGAGAGATGTACAGATCTCTGTGACTGATGGACAGATGGACAGATGGATGGATAGACAGATGGATAGATAAATGCCTGATGGATGGATAGATGGACAAATGGATGCACTGCTTTTCTCTGGCTTCTGTATCCCCATCTACAGTACACGGGTGTGGAACTTAATTATCCCTGCAGCCCTCCAAGCTTCTGATTCCATATATCTAGTCTGAATATCACGTTCCCTCCCTGCCCCTTCCAGTATTACCAGAGCCTGCAAATCCTGAGAATCACGCAACAGCCCTTCAGCTGCAATCATTCTTTCTGTCAGAGTCATCATGAGCTGTCGGGCTTTGGAGCTGGAACACTTAAACTGGTCCACCAGAAAGTGCTGGATGTTTTCCATCTGTTTCCAGAAAGCTTCCATCTGTGAAATGAGAATGAGAAGCAAGAGGTGGGGGAGAGAAAACTTATTTAAGAAAGGTATAAAGCTGTCTGGTTCAGGCTTGAGCATTACTATTCACCCCTTATCACAAACTCAGATTCTAAACACTTCCACAAGTCGGAGCAAGTTATCTTGGCAACAATCACATTCTCCAGAAGTTCCTCCTCGTTCTTTTGTGAGTGCCAGTCAGTTTCAAGGCAGCTTTTCAGCAAACACCAGTGTATGGCTGATAAGGAAGGAAAACACAATGAGATTCCCCAGCTTAAGCAGCTGAAAGACAGCTGCTTAAGAAAAACAGCCTGTGATTGCTGCCTGGGATGGGGAGGGGAGGGGAGGGGCTCATGAAATTCAACAGTGTCCTCCTGGAAGCTTCCGGATCTTTAAAAGGGATTAAATCCATCCTGGAAATAAAAGCATGGATGGCCATTTAAATATTAATTATTGCCCTAAAAGTACAAAAGAACAGTATGGCAGAGACGATGATAACCATAAAAACATTTTGCTTTCCAATCTTTTCCCCTTTCCTCAACCTTGGGCTTCCCTGGTGGCTCAGACTGTAAAGAATCTGCCTGCAATGCAGGTGACCTGGGTTGGGAGGGGAGGTTGCCCTGGAGGTTGCCCTGGAGGAGGGCACGGCAACCCAGTCCAGTATTCTTGCTTGGAGAATTCCATGGACAGGGGAGCCTGGTGGGCTACAGTCCATTGGGTCACAAAGGGTCATACACGACTGAGCAACTAACACTTTTCTCCCCATCTTACTGAGAGCAGAGCAGGAAATCTCCAAGTGGTTTAGTGTTGAGGGCTAAATTTTTGTCACTGCAGCCTCCCAGAGCTCAAAGAATGACATCTGGAGTCATAACAACTTTTCTTTATGGCATGCAGGTTATATGCCAGGCTCCACGTGTCACACATCTCATTTCTAGATAAAATATGTATTGGAAGGACAAGAAACAGGCTCAGGTAGTTAGGTCACTGGCCAAGAGTCAAGAGGAAGAGGGGGATTGGATTCAGGTCCCTTCAGCTCCCACGGCGGTGGTTTTCTCTAGCTTGGCTCCACCCCTCAGATGCCAAGATGGACATTTCTCGCTCAGCAGCACATGGGAGAGTCAGAGCTTAGTGGTATCAGAAGTCCATGCTGATCTTGCTGCTATGGGTACAGACAGATGGAGACCTGAAACTCTGAGTCAATCAAACCAGCCATCTCTCCTGGGCATGGCCAGGAGAAAGCCTAGACCTGTAAGAACTGGCACCTCTTTGAAAATTTTGTCTCCCATCTCCCGGGCCTCATGGTAGCTCAGCAGACCCTTTATAGACCCCCGCCACCTCCTCACTCACATTCACACCCTGCTCTTGCCCTTCTCATCCCATCAGATGACCTCCTTTCCAACCGCTATCCCAGAAGGTGGACTCAATTCAGTTCAGTCACTCAGTCGTGTCCGACTCTTTGCAACCCCATGAACTGCAGCACACCTGGCCTCCCTGTCCGTCACCAACTCCCGCAGTTTACTCAGACTCACGTTGATTGAGTCGGTGATGCCATCCAAGCATCTACAACAGAGGATGAAGGTGGACTATCATCTGTGAATTCCCGCACATCTGGAAACAGAGTTCTACGTCCCAGAAGAGGCAGCTCTGCATCTTCTCTTCCTATCTCAGAGAACCAGGATGCCCACTCTATTGTTCTGAAAAACTCATAATTCCCTTAGCATTCATGACATGATTTTCTCCTGGTTCTTCAAGGTCTAGACTCTGCTTCTTGTTTTGATTCTTCTTGAATCTTGCTCCTTCAATGCTCGCAGGATCCAAGATTTGGCATAAGGCTTTTTACTACCCCTTCTACATGCACTTCTGGACCACAGGCATCTCTGTTATTGGATGATACCAATTTTGTTGTTCAGCCGCTCAGTTGTATCCAGCTCTTTGGACCCCCTGGACTGCAGCATGCCAGGCTTCCCGGTACTCCTGGGCCAGGGGCATCTCCATTATTGGATGCTGCCAATATGTTAGAGAATCTGCTGAGAACTATCAATCCTCTGCTTGAAATGGTCAGACAAGGACAAGATGTTCCACTGCTCTGGGGAGACCACGGACCGCTGGAATCTGGGTTAAGCACCCTCCCTGAGCTTTCTCATCTCGGACATCCTTGTTCTCCATGTGCTCCTACTTACCTGAGCTCAGTGGAGACGCTCCATCTCCAGGCATCTCCAACTCAAGGTATCAAGCCACATTCAGCATTTTCCCTCCTGACTTCCTGTCATACTGGGGTCTTTATTTCCATAGACCTGACGCTCTACACCCTCTTCTTCCCACCATCACCTCCTCAGACACAACCCTCTCAGCTCTCCCACTTTTTCTTACCTCTCCATCCCTACTGCAAATGCTTTCCTGAAATTCCTACTGGATTAGCCCCCAAACTCCTAACGACCCTCTGTTCAGCAGCCTAAGCAGTGCTTCTAAAACAGAATGAACCAAGCCACCCTCTGCCACTTCAGTGACTCCCATCTCCTTGGCATGAGATGAAAGCCCTCAGGGAAGACCTCTGGCTTTATCTTGCTCAGCCTGCTTCCTGCCCTGGCTCCCTTCTCTGCCCACCCACTGGACAGCATCCATCCACACTTCCCCCAAAACCTCATCATGGCTCTTTCTTCTATTCAGACTTTCCTAACTCTAGAGAGTAAAATGAATTGCTCCATGCACTGTACCTCAGGCTTCCCATATATCCATCTATCATGGTCCCTGTAAGCCACAAAGTCCTCACCTGCTCACCTATTGGTACCCCCACCAGACTGGCCTGAGCATCTTCCCACAAGGGCCAGGTCTAAGTTCATTGTAAATTTCTAGTGTCCAGCATAACACCTGGGTGCCAAGGAAATATTTGTTTAATTCAGAATATGTGAACAGTGGGTAGTAGAATGTCAAAGCAAAAAAGAGAATTTGAGGGAAGCCATCCTCTTGAGGATGATTGAGCCATCCTCATAGTTCAATCCATAAAGAATCTGCCTGCAATTCAGGAGACCTGGGTTCAATTCCTGGGTTGGGAAGATCCCCTGGAGAAGGAAATGGCAACCTACTCCAGTAGTCTTGCCTGGAGAATCCCATGGACAGAGGAGCCTGGCAGGCTACAGTCCATGGAATTGCAAGAGTTGGACACAACTTAGTGACTAAACCATTCATCCTCTTTGGAATTTAAAACATGCTTTTGTTAGTGATGCCTGGAGTTTGAGCAGTTAGCAGCTGGCATCTGCTCTAACCCACAGGGCAGTAATGTCACAGAGGGTTAGGGCGATATTTGCTTTGAATGATAAAAAGATCCATCTAAAATTTAAACAAGGAGAATTCATTAAAGGAAAAAAAACCAGACTCCCTCAGTAAATCTTGGCCCCTTAATTATACCTTCTCTATCGCTTAACTTCAGAAACAGGATCCTTGGCTCCAGGGTATATTTAATACTCAAATACAATAGAGAATTTGAGTATTAAACATGCTTCTAGGTACCAGCTCTTTAATCTTGCCAAATGAACTGTCCCAGAAACCATGCTTTTTATAGGGGAAAGAAAATCCACCACATACATTAGCTATTAGCTGCTCAGAATATTCTCTTTCCTTCTTTTCCACATCTGCCAGGGTGATGTATTCGGAGTCACCGCCACCCAACATCTCTGTGTTTGACAGCTTGACCTGAAGTCTCTTTTCTAATTCCTCCAAATCCTGGAAAAAAAAAAGAAAAAGACAAAGAAAATGTATCTTAAATTCTAGAGAAGAAATGCTTTTAATTTTTTACCACATTACCATAAAAAATTTCTTATGATAATTAATGCTCTGGGTATTGTCCTACTGAAGGATTGATGAAAAAAATCTATTTTTCTCATTAAATGTACAGCCTCAGGAATAATGGATTATGTATTTTCTTCTGTATTTTCCTCACCCTCCCCCAAAATAGGCCATACTTTAAAAACAATGAAAAGTATCTTCCAATCTTGATGAAGTTCCAGGAACATGTCATGGTACTCTGGAGTGTTGGGATGGAATATTTCCTCTCCACTCCTCTGGTTTCCATGGGGAAGGATTACTTAGTACACCCCAGGGAGGAAGTGATATGTATTTGATTGGTGGTTCAAAAGCAGGAAGTGAGCACAGTGCCTAGCTTGCCCAGCCTCATCCTCTTTGGGACAGACCATTCAGGGGAGGCCACCACCCTGGTGTGGCTTCAGTCTAGAGTGAGCTGGGAAGCAAGGGTCCCTCTTGTGTGTGGGGAGGTCTGAGGTGGCCCAGCTTTGCCAGTAAGTGATTTAGGTAAGCAATTTAGTTAATCCTGGATTCAGCGTTAGGAAGCCATGATTGCTATATATCTAAGTCACACCCTGCAAGCAGGTTCCTCTCAGTAATTAAGCTGACATTTGTATATATGTCTCCCCAACACTCTCTTAATTAAATCAGATCTTAGAAGGAAAAGGAGAAGTCTATGTATGGAGTCTTTCAAAACCCCACATAGAATGTGGGTGGCAGTTCTGTTTTCTCCAGACCTGTGTTCACTGACATGAAATCAACACTGGTGTGGGTTCAGGTTCATTAGGAAAACTGCTGTTGATTGTCCAAGTGGAAGTCATATGTGGCTTCTAATTCTCTACAGTAACTCTACCAGAAAGAAATGAGGGTTCCTTTCTAGCTGAGGAAACTCATCCATGGGAAGTTGAGATATCTTGTCCAAAGTTCCCCAGTAGGAAGTGGTATGCTAGGTTAGGTCCCTTAGGCCCATGGACTCCAGAGACCCACTCTTCCAACTGCATGCATTATCTGCTTCTCTCCAAAGCAGCTGCCATTTCTGGGTACTTCTCATCCTCATACAGAGGTTCTAAGGCTGCTGTCAATATTAAAGGAAAGAATGCATTTAAAGTCCTCAGACAGATGACATTCAGTGAATAGTAGCCACTATAATAATTAAAATGCTCTGTAAGTGGTAGAGGTGAGATTTGATCCCAGACCTGCAGACACCAAAGCTCTTATTCTTGCTATATGACATATGACATTGTTTCATTACTCATATAACTGCAAGTATCACCACATAATCAATATTTTTTGTTGTTGGAGAGTCATTTAGACTCATTGAACCTCAACTTCCTCAGCTGTAAACAAAAATAATGATGGCCACTCACAGGGCTGCTGTGAAGATTACATGTAAAGCCCTGTGTGCACTGCCTGATGATCACAATGGTGGTGGTACCCAGGATGATGACAAGAAAAATGAAGATGGTCTGCCTTTTCCTTGGGAGGTAGTGATGGATCCTCCCACATGGAATCCAGAGGAATGAAGACAAAACATTCTTTACCAGTCTCCCGAACCTCATGGTGGTGGTGCTAAGGATGACAATGGTGACCGTGATGAAGATAATGGTGATGGCAGCAGTGAGGGTGATGACAATGATGGAGTGATGATGATGAGGATGATGGTGGAGGGGGTGATGGTCACGGTGATGAAGATGATAATGACGCAGATGATGCTGGTGATGGGAGTAATAAGAGTGATGTCAACACGGTGGTGGTGATGATGAAATGTTGGTAGTGCTTTTGGAAATGAGGAGAAGCATGGTGATGGTGGTGGTGCTGACAGTGATAAGAATGACAATGAAGATAATGATAACGGTGGTGATGGTCATCATAAGAATGATTATGACAATAACAAAGATGGTGCTGGTGATGGTGACATTGATGATAGTGATGCTATTATTATGATAATAATGGCAATGATATTGATGATGATGGCAAAGATCATATAATCAGTGTCTAGCTGCTACTGAGTGTTCATTGGAAGGACTGATGTTGAAGCTGAAACTCCAATACTTTGGCCACCTGATGTGAAGAGGTGACTCATTTGAAAAGACCCTGATGCTGAATAAGATTGAAGGCAGGAGGAGAAGGGGACGACAGAGGATGAGATGGTTGGATGGCATCACCAACTCAATGGGCATGAATTTGGGTAAACCCTGGGAGTTGGTGATGGACAGGGAGGCCTGGCATGCTATAGTCCATGGGGTCACAAAGAGTCAGACATGACTGAGCGACTGAACTGAACTGAGCTGCTACTTTGCTACATGTCTCATACACAACTCTCTTCTCCTTTCTGTAATCCCGTAGGACAGGAATTACTATCCCATGGCACAAATGAAAAACCTAGCATTCTGAGAGTTTGTGAAAGACAGACCATGGTATCAACCTCTACTGCCCTGATTCATTTTGCTGTGCATAAAACAATATAAAGGTTGTATAGAAGGCGAGAAGAATGCAAAGTGGTGTTAAGAGTTGTAACTAATAAACCAAGTATATATTTTAAAATTCCCCCAAACTGTACAGAAAATAACATCAATAGTGGTTCTCTTTGAGTACTGGATATGACTGACATTCTTTTTTCCTACTTCCAATATCTTTCCACATTTTAATAATATATATTGTTATCTTTATATTTATACCTATAGCTTTATATACCATTATATTGTGTTGAAAACTGTATGTTGTAATAAAGTATTTTTATACATAAAAGATACTTTCCTATGATATTATGTTTTATATATCTTAATAAACTATTTTTAAGTTACTTTGCAATATAGCTTGAAGACTTACATTTTCTTGCTTTGAAAGAATCTTCTGGTATAATTCATCATCAGACTTCTTTTTAGGGAGAAGGTCAAGGAGGCACATTTTAAAAATTTGAATAAACATCTATTGCCAAAAAGGGAAACAAAACAAGAAAGATTTAAACAATGGTATCTTCACCCTTCCTTCCTTTTTCTCCTACCACCTTCTTTCTCCACTTCCCCCCATAATTTTTGCTCTAGGAAAAGACCATCAGATTTAAAACCATGACAGTGGTCTATAATGAACTGTGTTTTCATGAAGCTTCTAAAGAAAAATGCCTCATCTCTCCCGCACATATTTATAAGGAGCCTACTCCTTGGGAAACCCCCCACTTTCCCCATTTCCATGAGTGAAGAAAACAGACAAGGAAAAGGGGGAGTTGCTTCTCTGTGGAAACAATCAGAAGAACACTTGTAAGAAATTAAGATGTGTAAAGTCGTCCACTCCGGCTCCCTGTCTCAATGGATGGAGGTGTCCTTTAAATCAAGGACCCTCCATAGGCAGGGACACCTTGGCAAGTCCAAGGGTGCTGTCTTCACAGTTTGTTTAGTCATTCGCCGATTGTAGGGCATCTGAGTCTTTCCCGTCTGGGGTTATTCTGAATAAAGCTGCTATGAACATTCACATAGAGACTTTTGAGTGAACATAAGTTTTTCTGGGATGAATGTCCAAGAGTACAGTTGCTGGTTCTTCTGCTAACTGCATGTTCAATTTTATGAAAAACTGCCTGTTTTCTGGAGTGGGCTTTTATACTCCTACCAGCAATGTATTAGTGATCCAGGTTCATCACATCCTCACCAGCATTTGGTGTTGCTGCTGTTTTTATTTTAGCCATCTTGATAGGTATGCAGTCACATCTCATGTGGTTTTAATTTGCATTTCCCTATTGTGGGGAAAGGAGAAGGCAATGGCAACCCACTCCAGTGTTCTTGCCTGGAGAATCCCAGGGACGGGGGAGCCTAGTAGGCTGCAGTCCATGGGGTCGCACAGAGTCAGACACGACTGAAGCGACTTAGCAGCAGTAGCAGCAGCATTGTGGGGAAACAGTGGAAACAGTGTCAGACTTTATTTTTGGGCTCCAAAATCACTGCAGATGGTGACTGCAGCCATGAAATTAAAAGACGCTTACTCCTTGGAAGGAAAGTTATGACCAACCTAGACAGACACGACTGAGTGACTGATCTGATCTGATCTGATTGTCACCCTGCTTATTTAACTTCTACGCAGAGTACATCATGAGAAACACTGGGCTGGAGGAAGCACAAGCTGGAATCAAGATTGCCAGGAGAAATATCAATCACCTCAGATATGCAGATGACACCACCCTTATGGCAGAAAGTGAAGAAAAACTAAAAAGCCTCTTGATGAAAGTGAAAGAGGAGAGTGAAAAAGTTGGCTTAAAGCTCAACATTCAGAAAACGAAGATCATGGCATCTGGTCCCATCACTTCATGGGAAATAGATGGGGAAACAGTGGAAACAGTGTCAGACTTTATTTTTGGGGCTCCAAAATCACTACAGATGGTGATTGTGGCCATGAAATTAAAAGACACTTACTCCTTGGAAGGAAAGTTATGACCAACCTAGATAGAATATTCAAAAGCAGAGACATTACTTTGCCAACAAAGGTCCATCTAGTCAAGGCTATGGTTTTTCCAGTAGTCATGTATGGATGTGAGAGTTGGACTGTGAAGAAAGCTGAGTGCCGAAGAATTGATGATTTTTAACTGTGGTGTTGGAAAAGACTCTTGACAGTCCCTTGGACTGCAAGGAGATCCAACCAGTCAATCCTAAAGGAGATCAGTCCTGGGATTTTTTTGGAAGGAATGATGCTAAAGCTGAAACTCCAGTACTTTGGCCATCATGAAAAGAGTTGACTCGTTGGAAAAGACTCTGATGCTGGGAGGGACTAGGGGCAGGAGAAGAAGGAGACAACAGAGGATGAGATAGGTGGATGGCATCACCGACTCGATGGATGTGAGTTTGAGTGAAGTCTGAGAGTTGGTGATGGACAGGGAGGCCTGGCGTGCTGCAGTTCATGGGGTCGCAAAGAGTCGGACATGACTGAGTGAACTGAACTGAACTGAACTGAATGGCTTAAGGGAATGACAGAGGATGAGATGGTTGAATCGCATCACTGACTCAGTGGACATGAGTTTGAGCAAGCTTCAGTGATGGTGAAGGACAGGGAAGCTTGATGTGCCGCAGACCACAAGGCCACAAAGAGTAGGTCACGACTGAATGACTTAACAACAACAATGGCTTAATGATGTTGAACATCTTTTCATGTGCTTCTATGTGTGTTTACCTGTCAGCCGTATATTCTTTTTGGTGAAATATCTGTTCATGTATTTTGCCCATGTTCCAATTGGATTCTTTATTATTTCTATTGAGGCTTGAGAGTTCCTTATATATTGTAGGTACTGCTGCTGCTGCTGCTGCTGTTAAATCGCTTCAGTTGTGTCCAACTCTGTGCAACCCTATAGATGGCAGCCCATCAGGCTCCCCCGTCCCTGGGATTCTCCAGGCAAGACCACTGGAGTGGGTTGCCATTTCATTCTCCATTGCTAGTTCTTTTTTAGAATGTGGTTTGCAAAATATTGCCTCAGTGTTTTCATCCTCTCAACAGGGTATTTTGCAGAGCAGAAGTTTATTTTGATGAGTTTCAATTTATTAGTTTTCCCTTTTATGGATCATAATATCAGTGTTAATCTAAGAACCCTTTGTTTAGATCCCAAAGATCTTCCTCCTTTTTTTAAAAAAAGATTTACAGTTTTATACTTTAAAGTACATGAGCCATTTTTAGTTAATTTTTGCATGAGGTATGAGGTTTAGCTTGAGGTTCATTTTGGTTTACTTATGAATACTCAACTGCAGGTAATTCATTGAAAAGATTAACATTCCTCCACTGAACTGCCTTACACCTCTGTCAAAGGTCAGTTAGACATATTTATAAAGCAAGGCATCTTTTGTTTTTGAGAAGTAATTGACATAACCAGCTTTGTTCTTTCTGAAGATTGCTTTGGCTATTTGGGGGTCTCATGTGTCCATACAAATTTTAGGATTTTTGTTGTTGTTCTATTTGAAAAATACCATTCAGATTTTGATAGGGACTGCACTGAATCTGTAGATTGCTTTCAGTAATACAGATATTTTAACAATAGTAATTCTTTCAATACATGAGCACGGAATATCTTTCCATTTATTTGTGTCTGCCTTGATTTCTTTCATCAAAGTCTTAAGTTTTCAGTATACAGGACTTTCACCTCCTTGGTTAAATTTATTCCTTGGTATCTTATTCTTTTTGATGCAATTGTAAATGGGATTGTTTTCTTAACTTCTCTTCCTGTTGGTTTGTTTTTCGTGTATAGAAACAGGGCAGATTTTTGTATGTTGATTTTGTACCCTGCAACTTCATGGAATTCATTAGTTCTAATAGTTTTCTGTAAAGTCTTTTCTATGTATAAAATCAGGTATTTTGAAAAGAGTCTTTACTTCTTCCTTTCCATTTTGGATTCTGTTTATTTCTTTTTTTTGTCTAACTTCCCTAGAAATTCCAGTACAATGGTGGATAAAAGTGGCAAGAGTGGGCGTACGTGTATTGTTCCCGATCTTAGAGGCAAAGTTTTTAGCTTCTCACTGTTGAGTATGATGTTAGTTGTGGGTTTGTCATGTATGGCCTTTATTACATTAAGGTACATTCTCTCCATGCCTACTTTGTTGAGAGATTTTATCATAAATACATGTTGAATTTTGTTAAGTGCTTTTTCTGCTTTGAGATGATCATATGATCTTTATCCTTCATTTTGTTAATGTGGTGTATCATGTTGATTGATTTGTGGATGTTGAACCTTCCTTGCATTTCTGGACTAAATCCCACTTAATTATGGTGTTAAAAAGTGAAAGTGTTAGTTGCTCAGTCCTGTCTGATTCTTTGTGACTCCAGGGACTGGGGCCGGCCAGGCTTCTCTGTCCATAGAATTCTCAAAGCAAGACTACTGGAGTGGGTAGCCATTCCCTTTTCCAGGGGATATTCCTGATCCAAGGTTTGAACCTGGGTCTCCTGCACTGCACGCAGATTCTTTACCATCTGAGCCACCAGGGAAGCTATAACCCTTTCAATCTGCTGCTAAATTTGATTTGCTAATATTCTGTTGAGAATTTTTGCATCTGTTTTTACCTGAGATGGCAGTCTGTATTTTTTTTTTCCCAGGAATCTATCTGGTTTTGGTATCAGGGAAATGCTGGCCTAGTGAAATGAGTTTGGAAGCATCCCATCCTCTTCAGTATTTTGGAAGAGTTTGAGAAGGGTAGGTATTAAATCTTCTTTAAGTGTTTGGTAGAATTTACCAGTGAAGCCATTGATCCTTCTTTTTTGATCAGGAGATTTGTCAATTTTGTTTATCTTTTAAAAGAACCAGACATTGCTTCGTTGATCTTTTCAATGCTTACTTTTTTAGTCTCTATTTCATTTATTTCCACTGTGAACTTTGTTATTTTCCTTCCTTCTACTAACTCTGGGCTTCTCTTTTTCTTCTTCTAGTTCCTACAGGTGTAAAGTTAGATTGTTCATCTGAGATTTTTCTTATTTTCTGAGGTAAGCCTGGATGGCTATGAATTTCCCCCTAGGAACTGCTTACGCTGCATTCCACAGATTTTGGTAAGTTTTATTTCCACTTTTATTTGTCTCAAAATAGTTTTCAATTTCTCCTTTGATTTCTTCATTGATTCATTGGTTGTTCAGTAGCACATTATTTAATATTCACGTATTTGTGATTTTCCCAGTTTTCTTCCTGTACGGGTATCCCTAGTGTTATTGAACTCTGCTTTAACCGCACTTTGCAGACATTTCATTTTTATAAATCAAAGGTACCAACCATGTGTTGAGCAAGTATTTCATCATCACTTTTCTAGCAGCATTACCTCACTTTGTGGCTCTGTGTCACATTTGGGTAAGTCTTGCAATATTTCAAATCCTCCACCAGCAAAAAGATTACACTTTGCTGAAGGCACAGATGATGGTCAGCATTTTCAAATAGCAAACTATTTTAAAATTAAGATTGCATATTGTTCTCTTAGATATGCATTGCACACTTAATAGACAACAGTACAGTGTAACTATAACTTTCATATGCACTGGGAAACCAAAAGCTCACGTGACTCACTTTATTATGATATTCACTTTACTGCAGTCATTTGAAACCAAACCCGCAACGTCTCCAACGTACGCCTATAACTGATTTCTGGTTTCGTACCACTGTGGCTGGAAAAGATGCTTGATATGAGTTTGCCCCTAAATTTATTGGGACTTCTTTTGTGGCCTCATTATGCTTGCCAATACTAATAAGCTCTAAGAAGATAAAAGTTGGCCTGGCTTTTTACCCACTGAAGTCTAAGGCTATGTAAAGTAACATTCTTTTCTCAGGATGTCCATCTCAAATCTATTTTCTTTTTGACCCCAAACCGAAACAGTAATGTTTATTGGTTTTGTCCCACTTCCTTAAATTTTAAAAACTTTTTCAATTTAGAATAATTATGGACTTAGAGGAAGGTGCAAGAACAGTAGAGTTCTGTGTGCTTTACCCCCAGGTCTGCTATTTTACATCACTGTGGTATTAATATCATATCAAACCTGGAAATCGACATAGGTCCAGTACAGTTAACCGACCTTACTCATTTTCTATTCATTTTTGCAGGCTTTCATTTGTGTGTGTATGTGTGTTTGTGGTTTTATGCAATTTACCTCATGTATTCCTGTGTACTTCCCAGATGGCTCAGTGGTAAAGAATCTACTTGCCAATATCTAGTTTCAGTCCCTGGGTTGGGAAGATTCCCTGGAGAAGGAAATGGCAACCTACTCCAGTAGTCTTGCCTGGGAAATCCCATGAACAGAGGAGTTTGGTATGCTACAGTCCATGGGGTTGCAAAAGAGTCTGCCACGATTTAGTGACTGAACAATTGATTCCTATAACCACTGCCACAAACAAGATAGACAATCTTCCAGCACCAGGAGAAACCCCCGGTCCTACTGCTCATCTGACAGTAGCCACCCCCTTCCCACAGACCCTAATCTATTTTCGTCTCTGCCATTCTGCTCTTAAAGATGCTCTTAAAAACTCCTAGACAAGTCCAGCACCCTGTCTTCCTCAAGGGCTGCCAGGGAGCTCTAAGCTTCTGGTCTGAGTCACTTCTGAAATCTGACTTGTGATAACAAATCTCTACCAGAGGAACAAAATTTGAAGTCTTTGTATAACACGGCTCTCTCCTCCTCCCTGTGTTTCTCTAGGTCCTCACACCTGAAGACACGCCCTGCAGAGAATGAAAGGCCAGGCTTAGAAAGCACTTCTCCCAGCATGATGTTGATTTCAGCCAGACACATTTCTACTGAGCACCTACTCTATGCAGGGCATTGTTCTGGGCTCTGAGGATACACAGGCTTTGTACTCAAACAAACCTCATTTGGGTTCTGACTCTGCCATTTACCAGCTATGTGATTTTGGGCAACTAATTGACATCTCTGAGCCTCAGGTTCTTCATGAGTAAAACAGCAGTAAGGTTTCCATGAGATCAGACATTTAAAGTGTTTAGCCTAGCAGAGTATCAGTGCTTCTTAAACACTGCTGTAATGATGCTGGTTACACATCCCCAAAGAGCCCAGAGCTTTGCCCACAGAGACTTTTCTTTTCTATGTGTTTTTTTAATTTTCTTTTATTTTTAACTGGAGGATAATTACTTTATAATATTGTGCTGGCTTCTGCCAAACACCAACATGAATCAGCCATAGATATATGTATCCACAGAGACTTTTCAAAGTGGGACAACTTAACTCCATAATTCCATAGAGTAAGAGCTGGAAGTATATTATTTTCACACCTATCCTAAAGTGGCCCAGAGAGGGAAAGTAACTTAGCCACAGTAACACAGCTGATAAGTGTCAAAGGGTGGATTAGAACCCAAGTTTCTGACTCTTCAGTTCAGTCGCTCAGTCATGTCTGAATTTTTCTGACCCCATGGACTGCAGCATGCCAGACTTCCCTGTCAATCACCAACTCCCAGAGCTTGCTCAAACTCATGTGCATCGAGTCAGTGATGCCATCCAACCATCTCATCCTCTGTCATCCCCTTCTCCTCCAGCTTTCAATCTTTCCCAGCATCAGGGTCTTTTCCAATGAGCCTGTTCTTCGCATCAGGTGGCCAAAGTACTGGAGTTTCAGTTTCAGCATCAGTCCTTCCAATGAATATTCAGGACTGATTTCCTTTACGATTGACTAGTTTGATCTTGCAGTCCAAGGGACTCTCAAGAGTCTTCTCCAACATCACAATTCATAAGCATCAATTCTTCAGCACTCAGCTTTCTTTATGGTCCAACTCTCACATCCATACATGACCCCTGGAAAAACCATAGCCTTGACTAGATGGACCTTTGTTGGCAAAGTAATGTCTCTGCTTTTTAATATGCTATCTAGGTTGGTCATAGCTTTCCTTCCAAGGAGCAAGTGTCTTTTAATTTCATGGCTGCAGTCACCATCTGCAGTCATTTTGGAGCCCCCCAAATATAGTCTGTCACTGTTTCCATTGTTTCCCCATCTATTTGCCATGAAGTGATGGCATCAGATACCACGATCTTCATTTTTGAATGTTGAGTTTTAAGCCAGCTTTTTCACTCTCCTCTTTCATTTTCATCAACAAGCTCTTTAGTTCCTCTTCACTTTCTGCCATAAGGGTGGTGTCATCTACATATCTGAGGTTATTGATATGTCTCCTAGCAATCTTGATTCCAGGCTGTGCTTCATCTAACCTGGTATTTCTCATGATGTACTCTGCATAGAAGTTAAATAAGCAGGGTGACAATATACAGCCTTGACGTACTCCTTTTCCAATTTGGAACCATTCTGTTGTTCCATGTCCAGTTCTAACTGTTGCTTCTTGACCTGCATACAGATTTCTCAGGAGGCAGGTAAGGTGGTCCGGTATTCCCATGTCTTGAAGAATTTCCACAGTTTGTTGTGATCCACACAGTCAAAGGCTTTGGCATAGTCAATAAAGCAGAAGTAGATGTTTTTCTGGAACTCTCTTGCTTTTTCGATGACCCAAAGGATGTTGGCGATTTGATCTCTGGTTCCTCTGCCTTTTCTAAAACCACCTTGAACATCTGGAAGTTCTTGTTTCTGGTGCTCTTGGAACTTTCCCAGTTCCAGTTGAAGTGTCTCCCTCCATGGAAGTCTGATCACCTCCTCAAAGCCTACACACCCTCAGGTCGTCTCTTATACACTCTCATGGTACTCCATCATTTATTTGCTTTGTCGTATTTTTTGCCTCTGTGCATTTTGTGCAGTCTTTTGATTGCCATCTCTCCCCTGAACAGTAGGCTCCATAAAGGCAGGTATTGCTCAGAAGGGTAGGGAGGCTACCCACAGGAAAGATGGGCAGATGAGTGATGGTGAATGCTCTGTCCACGACAACAGGCTGCTTCCCTGTGGGCAGTCGCTGGCTGCTCCAGGGGTGAGGCTGGCCAGGACTATGTCCCTCACCAGCCCGATGGGGCTCTGAGCACAGAAACAATCACCCCCAGGGAGCAGAGCCTTGGAAAGAATTGCCAGGGCCACCTGCACCCAAGCAGGACCAGGTGAGACTGATGAAAGCAGACTGCACTTCAGAAGGGTGAGTGTCTCATACCTGGGCTTCTGCAGGGGCCACACAGGAATCTGGAATCCTAGGATGATTCGTGGTTTCACATACTGGGGCCTGATCATGATGATTGTTCTGCTTACATAGAGCAAAACTTCTTTCTGTTTTATCTTCAATTTAATGTCCTTTTATTTTCCCAGTTTCTAATGGAGCACCTGTGGGCCTATCTATGTCTGTCTGTCTTTCTCTCCATCTACCCCTCCCCTTCTCTTCCTAACAGGTCTTCTCTCTCATCCCTTTTCTCAAGAGGTCTCCTCCCTCACTCAGTAATTCAGAGGATATGTCTCAAGGAGAAATGATTCCTCCTCTTAAAAAAAATTTTTTTTTATTTGGCTGTGCCAGATTTTAGTTGCAGCACGTGGGAATCCAGTTCCCTGAGCAGGGAGTGATCGAACTGGTGCCCCCTGCAGTAGGCGGGTGGAGTCTTAACCACTGGGTCACCAGGGAAGTCCCGATAATTCCTCTTTTAGCCCGAGTGGCCTTGCTGCCTGGCTAGCCCAGGGGCTTCTGTACTGCAGTGGGACTCATTCCTCTGACTTCCTGTGGCTTGGATCCAGTATTGATTCATGTGTGCCTGGCAGAGACTATCTTGTTTCCTGACGTCCATGGCTCTGATTTCTCCTCTCTTCACTCAGACAAGGTATGCAACTATGCATCTCAGCCCCAACTTAGCACTTTATGACTTAGGGCCTATCTCCTCTCTGTGCCTCAGTTTCCCTATCTGTAAAGTGGACATATTAATGGCACCTACCTTGCCAGGTTTTATGGGGTTTAACATAACCACTTGTGTGACAGCCCCAGGCTTAGTGTGTAGTAAGCGCTCAATAGTTAGTGATCCTAAATCTTATGATCACCATTATCCTTCCTCCAAAAATACTGTTCTCTTTGTTCTCTGTCTCCATCAAGAGGTGTGTCCAGAGAGTAGGTACCCAGCCATCTGCTTAACCCCCACATGTGTACATGCCCAGTCATTAAGTCGTGTCCAACTCTTTTGCAACCCCATGGACTGTAGCCCGCCAGGCTCCTCCATCCGTGGGATTTCCCAGGCAAGAATACTGGAGTGGGTTGCCATTTCCTTCTCCAGGGGATCTTCCTGACCCAGGGATTGAACCCACATCTCCTGCATTGGCAGGCGGACTCTTTACCACTGAGCCCCCAGGGAAGCCCTTAACCCCCACAGTGCTGTACCCCATCTGCAGGCATTTTGTGGTCGGATGCCTAGTCTCTCTCTCCCCACTCAGCGGTGGCTCTGTTGTCACTGATGCCCATTTCTCAAGCGTCCCCAGGACTCCACACACACGGAGGGCAGGCCTCTGGGTCCTGAACTCCACCTACCATGTGCTTCTCCTGCCTCAGGGCCGCGTCCAACTGCAGCAGGTCTTTTAAGTGAAGGTTGTAGACACACAAGTCAAGGTCCACACTGAAAAATGCAAAGAGGAACAGAAGAGACTTTCAGCGGATTTCAAGTGGGGCCCGAGGTTGCCGAGTTATCAGGACAGCCCTGCTCAGGAGGAGCCACGGTGCACCCTGACTGCAGACGTTAAATTCAGCAGTGTGCTAAGATTCCTCACGGCCACCCAGGGCGCTGAGGAGAAATCAAAGAAGACATCTGAAACCCACCTGTGGCCAGAAGGGTACAGCTGCTTGAGAATCAAAGACCGGAGACAGGAACAGATGGAAGGTAAGAAAAATGAACACTTCCTCTGGCCCCGCCCCGGGCATTTTCAGGTCTAGCATCAAGTGTCATCCTTCCCCTCTGCCATCATGCACACATTCTCATGCCCATTTTACAGATGGGAAAACTGACTCAGGAAATCAACAGTCAGAGAAACCTAGTAGCAATCATGCGGTCATAGGGGCAGATAAGTGACAGCATGTAGATAAAGGCCTTTGACTTTTTCTCCTACACAAGCAAAGATGTTTTAAATACTACACTCCCACCTGAGCTATTACGAGTTCTCTACGTCTGAATGCTCAGAAATATCCCTTTCCAGCCTGGCGGGGGAGCCAAGAAAGCTCCAAGTCAATGGCGTCCGTCCTTTCTGGGGCCCCCTGCAGGGTCAACATCTTCTGAGCCCGCTCTCTCCCCAGCTCTGAGCCAGGCTGTGCCTTGTTCATCTCGCCCAAGGCCCGCGGGGACTTGCAGAAATTCAGAGTCGACAGGGGCCTGAGGACCAATACACAAATCTGCTGACTCCTTTACTGAATAATTACTGTGTGCTGAACTCTGCTCTGGACTGGGCACTTCGGCAATTTAGAGCGTGGACTGCTACTGGGCACTTTGGCAGTTTAGAGCATGGACTGCTAACGACAAGGCACCAGGGTCAAACTTGACTCCAACACTCACCTGCTGTGTGATCTTGGGCAAGTCACAGCCTCTCTGTGTCTCATTTTATTCTTTGTAAAATGAAGGCAATATTAGCATCTACTTCACAACCTTAATGACTGAAGGCTGTTAAGAGGAATTAATTATTTGACTCACGAATATTTATTCATCACTGCATCTGTCTCGGGCTCCCACTGGCTGGTAGGACACAGCTGTGAATAAGACAGATCTGGTCTTCGTGCTCACGAGATAATGTTTGCAGAGTGCTTAGTATTTTGTACACAGAAGGCACTTAACCAGCTCTAGGCACTGCTATGCAGGGCATGAGGCAGGTCAGTGATTAGAAGAGGCCCTCCTGTCTCTCCCCAGGACCCAGGCTGGGTTCCCTAACCCCTCTGCCGGCCAACGCCACACATTCAGCTCCAGCTCTGACACTGGGTCGCTGTGTGTCCACGGCTGAGTCCTTAACCACTCTGGGCCTCCGTTTCCTCCACTGACCAGGATATGGCCCATCGGTCTGAGTCCTCCACCCGCCCCCTCCTCACCTCTCGCAGGTCAGCACCTCGGGGAAGCTGCTCGCCCCGAGGAAGCTGCGACCCAGGAACCTGTCGTCGCTGGCGGCCGAGTGGACGCTGGAAGAGGAGCTGCAGTTGTCCTTCTCAGCCTGGCTCAGGCTCCCCAGGCTGCTGGAAGGGGACGCCTCCAGTGGCTGGTTCGGCAGGACGGCCTGCTTTAAGGTTTCGTGCAGAGATGGGTTGGAGGAACCGTCGGCCAGAGGCTGGGGGACAGGAGACAAAGCACCCTCTCAGTCCACGTGACCCATCACCAGCATGTTTCTGTAATTCTACCCACGACACACGCAGTGGGTCCCAGGAAGGCCAGGCCAGGGAGGATGGGGAGGGTATGAGTGGATTTTGCAGCTTCTACCCCAGGGGCATGGCCATGGCCCCAGGGACCCGCATCACAGCTCCTGTCTCATCCTTCGTCCCTGGAGGCCAGCCCCTCTGTACCAGGCTCCTCCCCGCCAGCTCTCAGACCCCAGGCCTGCTCTGTCTGTCGACCCACCTTCCTTATCAGGGAACGCCCCTGCCCCCTGCCATGACCACACGAGGACACAGCCTAGTGCCTGGCACAGCCGGAGGGCTCAGCAAACATCAGCCGTCCGTGTGTCCAGCCTCAAATCTGCTGCTCCCAGAGGTGTGTACAGAGGGCACTGAGCTGGTGACCAGCTCCAAACCCTCACTGTCATCCCATGCTTCTGGGCCTTTCCGGACTCTGGTTCCCATGCCTCAAATTCCCCTCACTCACCGTCTGTGGAGCAGAAACCTCCTTCCCTCCGGACACAGACCCTTGTATCTTCCTTCCCTGCTCCCCGGGCCCAGCCTGGGGTGGATTCCACAGGTCCCGGGTCACTTCTGTCCTGCCTGCTACCACACACTGTCCTACAAGATCCGCAGGGCTGGGAGGACCTCCAGGTGAGGACAGTGCCCTCCTGACCACCGGATAATCCACAGTGCCCACCACCGAGCCTGCCCAGCACAGGTACTCATGAGGAATAAACGCCCTGAATCTGGGAGTTTCGAGCCGTCACCCACCCACCAGATAGTGAAGGAAGTGGTTCCCAGTGTGTGTCCAGGAGGCAGTTCCATGAACTATAAGCAGTTACTGTTCACTGTGAATGTTCCACAGAAAAATTAGTTTAGGAAAGTCTGTGTGAACAAAGTAGAATCATTTATCCCCCCTTTTTGGCTGTGTCACAGCTTATGGGATCTTAATTCCCCAATTAGGGATCGAACCCGTGTCCCTTTTTGGGAGCATGGAGTTTTAACCACTGGACTGCCAGGAAAGCCCCTGGAATCATTTCTTTGGTGCAGGAATTCTCAGAGCTTTCGATACGCTCTGCTGTCCTCAAAAGCAAATAATAATTTAAAAAACTGAATGTGTACTGAGTGTGCAGACATCATAAACTGTTCTAAGTCCTACACCCAATGCCCCATGTAACCCTCAAGATGACTAGGTGAGGCAGAAGGGCCCTTTATCCCCATTTAGTTGATGAAGAAACTGAGGCCCTGAGAAGTCAGGAAATGGCTAGGAGTAAATGGCTGAGCTGAGAGCTAGGTTCAAGCCTGTCTTCTTTATCACCAGGAGAGCAGGCCGTCCTTTCCTTAACTTACTCAAGCAGGAAACTCCTTCTTTCATGGAGCATCTCCTAGGCCGAGGGCTCCCCAAAGCATTAGGGATTATGCTGCCCTCTGCAAAATGCCTGGCCCCAGATGTGAACTCCTGGCTCCAGGTGTAAGACTTGCGGGTATGACTCTGGCCCAGCCACTTCCTGCAGCATGACCTCCGACAGGTCATTAGCCTCTCTGGGCCTCAGTTTCCTTGTGCATTAAGTGGAGATAACGGTATTATTTTCCTTACAGGAACATGGCGAGGAGAACTGAAACGCCTAATGTATGACAGACGCTGAGTGTTACGCTGGCCCCACAGTAAGTGTTCAGTTAAGTGTCAGCTGCTGGCATGAGTCCTGGGGTCTCTGAATGAGGAGTAATGTTAGTAACTTGTATCAGCATCAGTATTTGTGTCAGTGTTGAAAGAGGAGAGTGGATGCTGCCCTGCTGTGCTGTCGCCTGGCGTCATGAGAATACTTGCTCCACCATGGGCATACCCTGCGCCTGACAACACCATCGTAAAATGGATCCACCCTAAGGGCATGGTCCATTACAAAGCCACAAAATTATCCCTATTAAAATAGCTTGCCATAAAATCCTCAAGTAGGACCCCAAATTGCACATTTGCGTCTCCCCGCTCCTACCCCAATCTCCAGCACGTTACTGGTAAATTTCATTTCTAAGACGGAGCTCAGGACGCTTACCCTGAACTTCTGATTGATGGGATAGACGACTTTTGCCTTCAGTGCAAATGCTGTGATATTGCTGTTGAAAGACGGCTCGTATTCCTGGGAAGAAGAAAGAATAAATGGCGTGGGGAGGCTTTTGGTGAAATGAAGGACAAACCACTGAGTTTCCAAAGTGCCACATCCCATTGGTAACAGTGGCCCTGGGAAGGGACGACAGTAGACACATTTAGAGCCAAGCAGTACTCACTTGCTAGGAGCATGGATGGATGGATAGATGGACGAATGGATGGATAGATGGATATATGAGTGGATGGACAGATGGATGGGGCAGGTGGATGGATGGATGGATGGATAGATGGGTGTCCGGATGGATGTGGGAGAGACAGAGGAACAGATGGGTGAGGGGATGAACGGACAGATGTTACAAAGCACATTCTTCATTTAATTCCAAGTCTTCAGCTTTGGAAGAAATAAGGAATTAAATAACATGACAACACCAAAACTTTTCCTAAAAGTTGTGAATCACTTTAATATTTTTAGCACTACCAAGTGTATAAAAACTTACGTGTGGCAATATTCATGCAAGGCTTTTGATTAGATCATAAAATGAAAAGACGTGCTTTAGCAGATCTTTTCACTTTTCTGAGCCTCCATCTTCCCAGACAGGAAGCAGGTAGCCTATCTCCCCCAGGGACGGGGATGTGGATATGGACAAAGCCCCCAGCGGAGATGCTAGAACAGAGCCCAAGTGAGGCGATGGACCACTTTGAATCTCAGTAGTAAAGAGCTGCCATCAACCTCTGCTCAGGATCCATCTCCCTGACACAGCTGGACAGACTGACTCGTAGCCTGCTCCACGGCCCCACATCCTCTCTGTATCGCTCTCCTGTTAGGGTCACCCCTGGCCTTTGCACAGTCAGTGCTGAATAAGGGCTTGGACACATCCAGTGGGTGAATGAAGTCAAGCAGACAGACCGGTCAGGAGCCTGGCCCTCCAGGTAGGGAGGAATCTCAACTCAGCAATTCTGAACCAGATGCCAACACCTTTCTACTAAATCTTAAAAAAAAAAAAAAGAACTCCATGACAAACGATTGATTGCCAATTGCCACATTCTCCTTGGAACCCCATACCCTATCACGGGGAATGCAGAAGAACTTATCACTTCCTCACAACGTGAAACATTGAAACAGCACCCGACAGAGCCTATGATGTGGGTTGTACCCATATTCAGAGAGGATTTCACCACAGTGCCCTTCTGAGTGGGACAGAAGGAAGCTCTGTGGCAGGGCCCCAGGTCTTGTCCTGTCTGTCTCTACCTGTGCGTGTGCTAAGTCACTTCAGTCATGTCCAACTCTTTGCGACCCCGTGGACTGCAGTCCACCAGGCTCCTCTGTCCATGGGATTCTCCAGGCAAGAATACTGGAGGGGTTGCCATGCCCTCCTCCAGGGGATCTTCCCGACCCAGGGATGGACCCCAGGTCTTTATGTCTAGCTGCACTGGCAAGCAGTTTCTTTACCGTTGCTTACAAATACAGACTCAGATGACAAGAATGGGGGCATCCACCAACACGTGCCCCTCCTTAAACGTCCAAGGATGCTGCCATTTCCCAGATGGAGAAGATGGCACAGAGAGGCTGAGCTGTGCACCCAAGGTCACACAGCTATTAAATGTCCGGATCGGGACTAGAGCTCAGATTCCCTAGCTCTCCTCTTCGGCTGCCACTGTCCGTCTCCTTCCATGAGATAGAACTGAGAACAGGAGGAAGAGCCATGTAATTGCAAGGTCAGTGGGAGTTTAGAGGAGAAGCCCCCAGGTCAGCCTCACCACCCCCCAGGGACACAAGTCAGATCCAGAGGTACTGGTCACTCCCACACCTGCCACATCCAATCAACCTCGAATCCCACCACCCTAACCTTCTAAGCATCTCTCTAGGGCCACAATTCAGGCCCAAGCCATCATCGTACCTACCCCAATGGGCTGAAACAGCCTCTTACCTGACTCCCTGTGCATGTACCAAGGACTTACTGCGTGCTACCACTGGATGGACGTCTGCTCATTTCACTATGACTCAGTCATGATCATGCCCATTTTATAGAGAGGTAAAGCAAGGCTCAGAGGTGGACACTTTCCAATCCAGTCTCCCCAAAGCAATCAAATGACTTTTTTTTTTTTTAAATGATTGCTTTTTTTTTTTTTTTTTAAATTTTTGGCTGCACAGGCTCTTTGTTGCAGCATGCATGAGAGCTTTCTCTAGTGAGAGCACTCAAGCTTAGGTGCCCTGCGGCATGTAGAATCTTAGTTCCCCGACCAGGGATCGAACCTGTGTCCCCTGCATTGGAAGGTGGATTCTCAACCACTGAACCACTAGGGAAGTCTCTCAAACAAGCTTTTAACCATACAACTCCCCTCGATTCCTGGCTTTCCTTGGATCTGAGCGAATACAGAATAGCTGCCCCCAGCCCCCAGCAGCCCATCAGTCACAGTCTCTTGAATCTTTGCTGGCAAGATGGTACAACAGCGTGGCAGTAAGACCAAAAAGGCTGACTTCAGAACTGGTGACATACTTTGCGAGGCCCAGTGCCAAATGAAAATAGGGGCTGGCGTGCGTGTGTGTGGGAGGGGCCCTTAGTCAAAAGTGATTAAGAATTTCAAGACAGCAAAGTCCAGGAACAGGGAGGGGGTAACTGGGCAGAGGGCCTCAGTGGCCACACGGGAGGTCATCTGCCTATGAAGCTGGCCTCCAGAGATGATCCAGGGAAGACACACTTCTTCAAGGAAAGATGAGGAAGCAGAAAGGGTGCTGTGCGTTTTGACACTTCTTCCAAACAGAGGTGGAGAGAAAGGACAGAGTGGACGGGGGTGGAAGATGAGAGGAAGGATTGTTCTCTGCCTTCCAGGGGCTCATCTTCTACAGGGGCAACACCAAACACACACTGCACTTCAGGGAAAAACATAATATAAGAAATAAAGGATGTAGACGCAGGGGTCCACCTGAGATGTGCAGAAGTGGAGCTGAGGACCAGGAGCCTGGGCCGTTTCCAGTTTCTCACAGTGCTTCTTATTAAGTTCCGCTGTCCTCTAAATTCTGATCATCTCCCCAACCGTAGCAACACAATTATTCAGAAAATAGGCTGTAGTGCAGATTTACAATGTAAAACTTCTTCAGCTGAAGCAACGCAATTATTCAGAAAATTAAAACATAATTGTCGGAAAAGAAAAACCATTTCACTCGCCCACAAAAGGTACTCTTTTCAGCAAATGCAAAGACACATCCAGAGGGGAGCTGTGCCCCACCACCCCTCCCTTCTCCGAAGCCAAAGGACAGGACGAGGCTGTGAAGCAGCAGTTCCCAGAGTCTTCTGGAACTTTCTGTGTATTTTTGGCGTGAGCTATTTATCGAAGCAGAGTTCATGCAAGGAGTGACATGGACCCCAAATGCCTTGGTTTTCTGGGCATTGGAGGGTGTCAGGGTTACAGCTCATCGCCCTGTTAAAGTCAGCCCTGCCCTCATTCCTTGACAAGCTCAGTCTGCTGTAGACAGGGGTATTTCGGCAAAGCCGGTCACGGGAACAGGCAGATCTGTAACTCTTGGCAATTATTAGCTAGATAATGGGCAGTGGCGAGGCACAGCTAAATAGTTCACAGGTAAAACATTACTAGGTGGAAGAAGTGGGTTAGCCTTCTGGGAGGCAGACAGACTGGGCTCCCCAGCAAGGACTGATTCATTCTGTGCTAGAAGGATTTACAGAGTTGATTCCTGGGTGACCCTAAGGGGCCACCACCACCACTGTCATCACAAAGCTCAGAGCCTTGAGGCTCAGAGAGGTTGTGTCGCTTGTCCAACAGCACACAGCACACAGGTGGCAGAGCTGGGCCTGGGTTCCAGGATTCTGGATCCCAAAGCCAGCGTTTTTGCATCATATCTGAGGTCGTCTTCTATGTGAGAAAAGTTTTTTTCAAATAGGTTTATTGAGATATCATTCATGCTACTAAACTGTGTAAATTGTACAATGTAATGCTTTTTGGTGTATTCACAGATACATGCAGCCCTTGCTACAGTCAATTTTAGAACATTTTTGTCATTTTGTAAGAAACCTGTACCCTTTAGCTGTCCCCTCTACCCCTCCCACCCCCTGTCCCTACCCTAAGCAACTACCAATCTGCTTTTGGTCTCTTTATGTTTACCTGTTCCAGACATTTCAGATGCTTGGAATCTTATGACATATGGTCTTTTGTGACCAGTTTCTTTCAGTTAGCATCCTATTTTCAAGGTTTATCCGTATTATTTTTACGACTGAATGGTATTTCATTGTATGGAGCGACCACATTCTGATTACTTGTTCATCAGCTGATGGACATTTGGGGTTTCCAAGTTTGGGCTACTGTGAACAGGGCTGTCAGGAATATTTGCCCACAGGTTTTCTCATGGATCTTTGTTTTCATTTCTGTCAGCAGAGTTTTAATCCTACGTGGTGAGGGGATCAGAGGGAATGAGAGAGACAGATGAGGGAGAGAGAGAAACTAAGACAGAGTGACATTCACAGCCGCACTGTCACACAGAGACACGTGGAGACACAAAGAGAGAGATGGACATACAGGTGGATGCAGTGATACACACACAGACAGACACTGGAGAGACAAGCACCTGGAAACAGAGGCTGAGCAAGTCAGCTGGAGACACACAGCACAGACGAGGACAGGCGGACTCATCTCTGGGAACAGCCAGGCGCTCTCTCTTCCTCTGCAGCTCTGGGGCTTCCGATCCCTGAAGTACGGATAGGGTGTGACTCTCGAAAACTGGATTTTCAGCTTATCCAGAAGCTTCCCCTATGGATTTCCAACTTTTTGGTGAAATTTGTTTTAAAACACCCGGCCCGCTTTCCTCCTTTGGTAAGCGGAGGCTGCAGTCAGGTCCCTGACTGTCAGGGGCCATGGGGGTGTGGGGACGCAGCCCTCCCAGACAGGAGTTGAACATCCCCGGGTCCAAATATCAGCTTCAAGGCTTGGGACAGTGACCTGGCTCCACAAGACTCAGTTTCCCCATCTGGAAAATGGGCATATAAACAAGGTCTATATCATGGAGTGCTGAAAGGATTGCATGAGAGAATTCACATGACGGTTTACATCACTCAAAAATGACATACGTAAAAATGCCTTGAATCCAGTAGGTGCTAAATAAGAAACTTTGTTCTATCTTTCTGCCTTTCCCAGCATCTTTCTCTCTTTCTTTCTCACTCTTTCCCTCCCTCTTTACCTAGATGTCTATATTTACCTTTTGGCAATTGATGCTGAATGACTGGAGTCTGTGGTACCTTCTAGGGACTAGGAAGTGACTAGAAGTCACTCATTCTTTCTTTGGAAGAAATGCCCCCTTCATCCATGGCACTCACGTATGAAGTGATACCCTATGGGCTGACTCAGGATGGGGGACGTCGGGGGAGGGGACAAAAAGAAAGGTATAGGGAACATCCATCTCTTAACATTTCCATCAGAGGCCCAGAACTCCCACTCCCAGATACTTACTCAAAAGAAATGAAACAAAATGAAAACAAACTTACAGAATATCAGAAATAAAAGCAAAAATAAACAAATGGGACCTAATTAACCTTAAAAGCTTTTGCACATCAAAGGAAACTATCAGCAAGGTGAAAAGACAGCCTTCAGAATGGGAGAAAATAATAGCAAATGAAGCAACTGACAAACAACTAATCTCAAAAATATACAAGCAACTCCTACAGCTCTACTCCAGAAAAATAAATGACCCAATCAAAGAATGGGCCAAAGAACTAAATAGACATTTCTCCAAAGAAGACATACAGATGGCTAACAAACACATGAAAAGATGCTCAACATCACTCATTATCAGAGAAATGCAAATCAAGACCACTATGAGGTACCATTTCACACCAGTCAGAATGGCTGCGATCCAAAAGTCTACAAATAATAAATGTTGGAGAGGGTGTGGAGGAAAGGGAACCCTCTTACACTGTTGGTGGGAATGCAAACTAGTACAGCCACTATGGAGAACAGTGTGGAGATTCCTTAAAAAACTGGAAATAGAACTGCCTTATGATCCAGCAATCCCACTGCTGGGCATACATACTGAGGAAACCAGAAGGGAAAGAGACACGTGTACCCCAATGTTCATCGCAGCACTGTTTATAATAGCCAGGACATGGAAGCAACCTAGATGTCCATCAGCAGATGAATGGATAAGAAAGCTGTGGTACATATACACAATAGAGTATTACTCAGCCATTAAAAAGAATACATTTGAATCAGTTCTAATGAGGTGGATGAAACTGGAGCCTATTATACAGAGTGAAGTAAGCCAGAAGGAAAAACACCAATACAGTATACTAACGCATATATATGGAATTTAGAAATATGATAACAATAACCCTGTGTACGAGACAGCAAAAGAGACACTGATGTATGGAACAGTCCTATGGACTCTGTGGGAGAGGGAGAGGGTGGGAAGATTTGGGAGAATGGCATTGAAACATGTAAAATATCATGTATGAAAGGAGATGCCAGTCCAGGTTCAATGCACAATACTGGATGCTTGGGGCCAGTGCACTGGGACGACCCAGAGGGATGGTATGGGGAGGGAGGAGGGAGGAGGGTTCAGGATGGGGAGCACATGTATACCTGTGATGGATTCATTTTTATATTTGGCAAAACTAATACAATTATGTAAAGTTTAAAAATAAAATAAAATTAAAAACAAACAAACAAACAAACTTACACACACTCACAGATGCCTTGTTCAGAATAACCAGGCACGGAAACCAACCCACACTTGGTGACACATCCCCACAGCAGACTGAGCAATTGAAAGGGACAAATGACTGATCAGTGCAGCAACCTAGACCAGCAGGCACAAGAAAGCGTGTGATTGCTCTTATGTAAAACTCGAGAGCAGCAAAACCAATCGTGGCAACGGAAACTGTAGCAGTGGCTGTCTGTGCAAGGAGCACTGAAGAAATTTCTGGAATAAAGGAACATTCCTGATTGGGGTCTCGGTGACAAGAGTGTATGCGCTTGTCACTCATTAAACTGTAAGTTGAAAATCTGTGTTTTTAGTGTGTAAGTTATACCTCCAAGAGATGCCTACTGGAATATGAAATCTGTTGGGGCTCATCTGGATAATCTGTGTCCTGGACACAGGACATCCTACGTGAGCCTTCTCCGATGCACCCCAACACCCCACTTACATCTAGAGGCTCCTCATCCTTTGAAGTCAGTGCTTCTCTCTTCCTCCTCCTGGATGGGGACCCAGCTGCCGACGGGGTCTGGATGTTAGACTCCAAATTCCTGAGCAGACTCTGAGTGTCGTCTTTCTAAAACCCAAAGGTGGAGGTGAGCGGGAGAGCATGTCAGAGTCGGTCAGCCGAGCGCCCTGCAGGAGCCATCAGCCCCCCTCCGCCCAGCCATCATGTCTACTGGTCTCCACCCCTCCTCCACCGCCTGGCCCTCTGTGTGCAGTGCTCCCCTCCAGGCCCATTGGAAATCAACTCCACATTCTTCAAGGCTGACCACGTGTCACCTTCCTGACAATCCCCCAAAGCCCCATCTCAGTGTCCTCAGGCCCTGGAAGTGATACTTGGCTCGAGGCTCATTCCATTGTTCTTCTGAGTTGGTCACCACCATGGCTGCCACCCCTAGTAGCCTGAGAGCTCCTTGCGGTGGGGCAACAGCTTAACACGGATTCTGGTCACAATATTTTCATTCAGTTCAGTTCAGTTCAGTCATTCAGTCGTATCCAACTCTTTGCAACCCCAGGGGCTGCAGCACACCTGGCTTCCCTGTTCATCATCAACTCCCGGAGTTTAATCAAACTCATGTCCATCGAGTCAGAGATGCCATCCAACCATCTCATCCTCTGTCGTCCCCTTCTCCTCCTGCCCTCAACCTTTCCTAGAATCAGGGTCTTTTCCAATGAGTCAGTTCTTTGCATCAGGTGGCCAAAGTATTGGAGTTTCAGCTTCAGCATCAGTCCTTCCAATAAATAGTCAGGGCTGATTTCCTTTAGGATGGACTGGTTGGATCTCCTTGAAGTCCAAAGGACTCTCAAGAGTCTTTTCCAACACCACAGTTCAAAAGCATCAATTCTTCAGCACTCAGCTTTCTTTATAGTCCAACTCTCACATCCATACATGACTACTGGAAAATATTTTCACTAGCCAATCAATACATAACTTTTTTTTTTACGTGTGTCTCTGTCTAAAGATGCCTGATTTAACATACTGTTGATTCATTAACCTTGAACTCACGGCCAACAGCACTCGTGCCTGGACAAAGCTTATCTAACACGTGCATTTTCTCCATAGCACAGCACAGCTTTTTTGTCCTTAGAAACACTAGACTGCTGCACTTCAGCGCCACACTTCATTTTCAACAACAGAAGCACCAACAGAAAGCACAAAGATGAGAAGAAAGAAAGGCACTAAAGAGAACATGGAAAGGACACTTGTTGACAGTATGAGCGGACACAAGAAAGCCGAGTGTGGCCTTGTTCAGTCTCATTTGGAAACTGCACGCCAGGCAACTCATATGTTTCTCAACTCTGCTCCTATTCAGGAAGCACCTCAAAAGCGCCCCAAGTGCCCATTTGGGGGATTACAAAATAAATTTTAGTAAGCAGGCAAATTTGAAAACACCGAATCCATGAATAATGAGGATCAACTAGTTCACAATAGAAACCATTCTAGAGTTTAAGATTACCTACGGTATTTTCTTAAAAATCACCCAATGACAATATTAAAGATAACAAGCATATTAATATTATGTGTACACACACAACAGCTCAATGTGGAGAATGACACATAAGTATAAATATTCTTGTTATTTCCAATACTGTAATTGGATGACTTTAAAAAACCAATGGATCACGGGAGGGCTTGTCAAATACATCTTGCTGGACCCACCTCTAGAGATTCTCATCAGTGTGTCTGGGGTGGGGTCCAAGAACTGGCATTTCTAACAAGCTCCCAATAATGCTGATGTTACTGGTCTGGTTCATTTTGAGAGTAGCAACAGTCTGAAGGCAACCAGCTCAGATGGCGGAGTTCAGAATCTTTCTGGGAGACAAGTTTTTCTAAAAGAGGAAGTTGATCAAATACCTAATGTACTCCAATATCTTGAAAGGAAATGGAGATAAATGGGAGAGAGTTTATTGTTAAATCAATAACATGTACTTAGAATTTAAGGAAATGAAAAATGGGTAATTATTAATTTCAAGGAAAACAAAATCTTGTGCAAGAAAGGAAATATTCATAATCACTGCAGATCCTTGGCTGACAGTGAATTATGTTTACAAAATTGCAGTAACGGAAACACCAAATGCTGATTTAACCAAACGTACCCCATAACCACACAGGGAGGTGGTGATGGTGTGTGGGGAGGGTGTAAATATGAAGAGTGGGGAGAAAAGAGAGCTATTAGTAAATCACTCTCCACCTCCACAGTGGGACGTCAAGCAGCCACATCATCAGGTTATTTAGATATGGGAAGTAAATGACCAAAACAGCCAGCTGAACAAGAGTCAAACAAGATGGCTTCAGAGAAGTGAGAAATGGTTGCCAAGGAACATTTTAAATTATGCGCATGATTCACTAGTGGTAAAGAACCTGCCTGCCAATGCAGGAGACGTAAGAGAGGCGGGTTCAATCCCTGGCTTGGGAAGATCCCCTGGAGAAGGAAATGTCAACACACTCCAGTATTCTTGCCTGGGAAATCCTATGGACAGAGGAGCCTGCTACAAAGACTTGTACACAATCAAAGTGACTGGGCATGCACACCTAAGGGTGGACACATTAGTCACTCCAATGTAAACAAAGTTTTAATGATGAAATAAATAAAACTAATAAAACAGAAACCACAAAGGGAAAGTGGTGTAAGATAGAATTATAAGCTGGGTGACCTGGACCAGAGAACAGAGTGCCCAGGACCTGTGAGGGAGGAAGTGCCTGCTCCAGCCTGAGAGTTGTAACAGTTCCCTACATGATTTTCTCTCTGGGTTCTAAAGGATGCTTCCTTGGACTGCAAGGAGATCAAACCAGTCAATCCTAAAGGAAACCAACACTGAATATTCATTGGAAGGACTGGTGCGGAAGCTTAAGCTCTAACACTTTGGCCACCCGATGTGAAGAGTCGACTCACTGGAAAAGACCCTGATTCTGGGAAAGATGGAAGGCAAAAGGAGAAGAGGGAGGCAGAGGATGATGGTTAGATAGCATCACCTACTCAAGGGACAGGAATTTGAGTAAACTCTGGGAGATAGTTAAAGACAGAGGGGCCTGGCATGCTGCAGTCCATGGGGTTGCGAAGAGTTGGACACGACTCATCAACTGAACAACAATGGTCTAAAGAATGAGTGGGACAAGAGGCAGAGAACAGATGTGCAGAAGTGCAGAGGTTTCTGGGGATCAAGGGGATTCTGGATGGCTGGATGTACAGACACCTGTGTGCTATGTTGGATACCCTGAGGAAGGTCAGTGACCTTATGCACCATGCAAGGAAACTGGACATGATCTTGTGTAGGCAGCCAGGAGCCACTGGAGGTTTTTAACTGGGAGTCATATTGTTAGATGTGAATTTTAGAAATAGAGACTAGAGGTGGGAAACGGAGGACATTTAGAAAAGAATATTGCAAAGATCACATCCAAACCATCAGAAAATCTCATCAGTCCTACCCTTGACCATGAACCCCCTCCATGGCTACAGACCTGAACGGACTTACCACCACCCTCAACTAGACTAGTACAGCTGTGACTAACCAGCTGTACAAACCCAGACAGCTTGGTTAGTCTCTGTCAGCCTCAACTTAGTTGCAAAATGGGTGACTCTATGGTCTGAATGCTGTGTCCCTTACCTCTCTTGTCAATTAATATGTTGAAACCCTAACCCACAAGGTGATGGTATTTGGAGGCGGGACCTTTGGGAGGACCTATTAGATCATAATGATGGTGCTCCCATGAACGGGATTAGTGCCCTGCTAAAAGAGGCCCCAGCCATTCCCCTGCCCCTTCTGCCATGAGAGGACTCAGGCAGAAATCAGTCGTCTACAACCAGGAAGAGGACCTTTGCCAGAATCCAACCATACTGGCACTCTGATCCTGGACCTCCAGCCTCCTGAACTCTGAGAAATGTTTGTGTTCATCAGTTACCAAGTTGATGGTATTTTTGCTATAGACACCCAAGCAGACTAAAACAGATACTAACACCTGCCTCAGCAGGTAGCGGATGATGAAAAATTCTGACTTAGGCATTCAGAAAGACTGCCGTTAAAGTCCAGCCCACTGTTCATTCTTCATGACCCTGGACAGAGAACAACTTGCAGAGCCTCAACGTCCATACCTGGTAAGTAAGGATGACAGCCTCCACTCAGGCTTGGAGTGAGGCTAGAGAAGGAAACAGCCACAAACCCTTGACAAGGGGCCTGGCACCCACGGAAGGCTCTGACATGTGACTTCTCTCTTCACACAAGAAGCCAATGTCTTTTAATTACCAGGAGGATTTGACAACCCAGACTTTCCTACAAGAGACTTGCATTATGTTAATTTTAACCTTTATCATCTCTTTGCAGCATGACACTCCTCTGAAGTCACCTGGCTTACATCTGCTGACTGCATACCCTGTTCACATGGGCCAGAAATGGGGGGACAAGACCACACTACCTTAGCTCAGATCCGACCAGACTCATCCCTCAAGGAGGTCCGAGCCGCAAGGACCTAAAACAGTGATCATTCCGCCACTGATGGAATGACTTCTGTATGCTGGATACCTCCACACAACATGTGATTCCATAATGACAACTGCCACACGAAACATCCATTAATCCCCTTCAGGCAGCCACCTGTGACCAATCCCATCCACCCCCAATACAGTAGCTTTGGGGTGAAACACACCTGTCATTTGGCAAGATATTTAACCTCTCTGTGCCTCAGTTTCCTCATCTGTAAAATGGGTACATTAATGGAACCAGCTCACAAAGCTGTTTTGGAAATTCAATGAGATGACAATTCAGGTACAGAGTGTGGCTCAGCACCCAGCATACAGCCAGCATTCAGTAAATGCTAGTGTTTCCATTTCCCCATTACAGAACTCATCTGGCTGTGTTACAATCAAACATTTACTAGTAATCTGTCCAACTCCATCTTGCTCCAGAGGCAGGAGCACACTGCCGTCCCCTGGCCGTGTCTAGCAGTAGAAGATGCTCAGCAAACTTTTGCTGTGTGGAATGATGAGTGCATGCTGATGTAGCAGAGCGGACTCCAGCGGGGCTAGCGGGGGAATCCACACAGCAAGGAAGCAGAATGGACAGGCGGTTGCAGAGACTAGGGCAGGTGAGGGAATTCCCTGCCCTCCAGGCCCCCACGGTGAGCCCAGCGCATCAGTCAAAATCCTTGATGCTGCAGAGGAGACCGCGGCCTGGAGACCTCATTGGCTAAGGTCACGGGCAGTTGTTGGATGGAGCGGACCCTTCCGGGGAATCGCAAGTTAAGCCCATCTGTCACTTGGCCGCCTCCCACTGCAGTTACTGTCTCCAGCCGCCTCCCAGAGCAGAAGGGGAACACCCGTCCCCAGGGCAGGACCCGTCGCGCGCGCGATGCCCGTGATCAGGCTCAAGTGGAAGCCTGCACCCCAGCGCCGAGGGGGGACCGCGCCCTTGCATCCCACACGCGGCCGCCCGCCCGGCCGACCCACCTGGTGCCGGAGACGCGGGCGCACGGAGCGGCAGCCGAGCCAGAGGCCGAGGCCGAGGCCGAGCGCGGTGCCCAGCAGCACGGCGGGGACTAGCAGAGCGGGCGCTGGCCGCACCGCGTCCCGGCCCAGCCGCAGCCGCGCTTCGCTCCCGCAGGTCGTCTCGCCGCGGGCCATCCGGGGGCGCTCAGGCGGCCGGCTCGCCGCCTCCCGCCTCCCGCCGCGCGCTGCCCCGGCCCGCCGCCCGGCGCTCCATCCCTGGCGGGTCCCCGCTGCCGGACTCCAGATCCCGGCGGGGCCAGCGGGGCCAGCGGGGCGGCGCGGTGCACTCCGTCGATTTCTCGGGCCTGTGTAGCCTCCTCCTCCTGCTTCTCTCTTGCTTTCCGGAGCTGCCTAGCCGGAGGGAGGAGCCTGGACCGTTTGCTCCAAACTTTGAGCCACCCCCGCCTCCGGCCCTGCCTTTTGCACTGAGCATGCCCGGCCAGAGGCGCGCTTCCCAGCGAGGAGAACCTTCTGGGAGGAGTCTTGTTTTGCAGAGGGCTCTGATTTCCAGCGGGGCCGGGGACCTCAGCCAGGTCTTCACGCGAGGAGGGTGTTGCTCGGTTCAGTTTATCGAGTGCTTAGAATTTGTTAAGCATTTAGCTTGATGATCCAAGTAACTTTCTTACCAGCCTTCTGAGATGGGCGTTACTATCCTCTTGGTGAGGATCAGGGTCTGCGGTGAGTGATTCATTGCTGGTCTGACTCAGCCCTGCCCCATGACCTCGAGCAGTTGGCCATCCTTGGGTCGCACAGTCCGGCCCTGCCTCTGAACTTGTTTGCCTGAAGCCTCCTGTTTTACTGCTGGTTTCTTCGGGGATGGTCAATGCTTTCCTCTAAGACAACCTATAGAGAGATGCTTACATCCAGCCCTGGCTAGCCACGGAGATGCCACGTGGTCACTCATTCACTCAGCCTACCCAGAGACCCTACTGTCTGAACCAGCACCAGGCCAGCCATCAACCAGACAAGGTCCAGCAGTGAGCATCTTGCAGGGAGATAGGCAGATGAGTTCAGCATCTGTTCTTTCTATAAGCAACATGTACTGATGCTAGCTCTCATTCTGGCTGCTGGGGTACACACACACACACACACACACACACACACACACTTCTACCCTTTGGAGCTTAATTCCCTATGAGGGCCAGAGAAGAGGTAACATAGGGACCTGTTTCAACAGAGAGGGGTTTCATGTCCTTTTAATTTGCAAGGATTGAATAGTCTTTTTACTTTGTTTCCTCACCTCCCTCAACATCCAGCTCAAGTTTCTGGGTTTTTCCATCATTTCCTCTTCACTCCTTCCAAGCTGGCAAGATGGGAACTACTGTGTAGATTTACTTTGTATAAATGAAGAAACTGACAGCTAGACTGGAGTCGTGGCTCGTTCGAGGTCTTGCAATAGGAAATGGGGCAGATAGAGTCACACCTGTGTCTGTCTGGCTTTAGGACTCACACTCTCTGCCATGCGGTGCTTCTTAAATGTTTCCCCAGGAGCATCTTCAAGACTCTTGGGAACATGTCTGAGGGCAAAAACCAGACGTTCTTGCTTTATGCTGGCTATTTCTTTGGATACTCAGGCTTTTATTTTTAATTTTCACTGCTATGTTTAAAATAGCCAACAAGGACCTACTGTATGACACATGGAACTGCTCATTGTCATGGGGTGGCCTGGATGGGAGGGGAGTTTGAGGGAGAACAGACAACTGTGTAAGTATGGCTGGGTCCCTTCACGGTTCACCTGAAACTGTTACATTGTTTGCTAATAGGCTGTACTGCAATACAAAATAAAAAGTTTAAAGTATGGTGTAATCAGGAAGGGCTAATTTTAAATCTACACTGGATCTGCTTCTGTGACTCTAGCCTTTTTTTTGTTATGATAAACATACATGATGGCCTGCTTCAGGGAGATAACCTGATCTGCCTATGTGTGAAGGACGGCAAGGAAGTGAAACTAACACATCCTCCTGCCTAAGGCTTGCTATTCTAGGGGAATTTGCAAGGACTGAGTAGTCTTTTTACTTGTTTCCTCACCTCCCTCCCATCTCTGATCCATCAAAGAACCTGGCAACCAGGTCCTGACAAGATGGTTATTTTTAGGCACTAACCTGTCATCTTCTCCATCAGCTGGCTTTCCAAACTGTCGTCTTCCTTGCCTCAACACCTTGTGTCTCAGATCCATCGTCCCGTTGTGTGGCGAGCAGAGGGAGCTTGGACTTGGTAACTGTAGTGTTTGCATTTTACTTTAAGGTAGAAATCATCCTCTAAATTTCTAAAAGAATTAATGCTCCAGCATTCAGCCTTTTGCCTTGTCTCACTCCAGGCACATGCTGGGTACCACTGAGGGCAGTGAACCCCATGGGGAAAGCTTGGCTAATAAATTCTCAGGTTCCCAAACCCCACTGTCTTGTCCCTGTGAAGTCAGGAAAGGCCTATTGGATGGGTAGGAGTATGGGGCTACAAGCACCGGACTTCCTGCCTGAGACTGAAGAGGCATGAGCTGTCCCTGAGGGCCCAGGGGAATAAGAGCCCTACCCCCTGCCCCCATGGAGAGTTCTGGGAGATTCTTCAGCTGCTGACTCCTGGCTCCAGACACGAGCTCCCCTCTTGGTGTCCCCAGAGAGGTAGGTCCCCAGTGTCTGGCCCCTGCCTGCATGGCTTGGAGCAGGGCTTGGGTTCCCAGCCAGAGGTTGGACTGGGTCATGGCAGTGAAAGCACTGGATCCTGGCCACCTGACCCATAGTCAGTGACAAGGGATCTGGCCCTCTGGCTTTACAGAAAAGAATTTCCATAAAGACAGAGTAGTGAAGCAAGTAAAGTATTTATAGGAGGAAAAGGAATACAGTACCTGCAGACTCTCAGATGGAGAGTCCCCGAGTTGCACCCACATGGCAGCTTCAGTCACCTATATGGGGGATTTCTTTGGGTTTTCCTCTGGCCAATCATTATGATTTGCCTGGTTCCCAAATTGGTATTTGGTGTATCTCAGGATCCTCCCGTGTGCGCGCAGGCATCTCTTAGCCAAGCTGGATTCTAATGAAAAGCCGTATAGGTAGAACATCCCTCCACAGCCTGACCAGGGGCTGTGGGAATGGGTCCTTGAGCTGGTCCAAGGGCTCATCCACAATGAGGGCTCAGGCAGTGGGAACGGACTGGGTTGAACTGAACCTAAAAGGACCCGAAAACTGGCCTTGCCCTCTGGCCATGAGCTGCCAATTCCCCGCCCAGCCCCTCTCCTTGCAGTCCTGCACCCCTATGGTTCTCCTTCTCCAAAAGCTTCTCAGTTCGCTAATGGGGGGAGGGGGAGAGAGGAAAGGGGGCCTGCTGCGCCTGCGTAGACTCGGGAGTCCGTCCACTGTGTATCAGAGAAGGCTTGCTGGAGGAGACAGGCCTGAGCTGAAACTTAGAGAACGGAGCAGGCATTAACAGAGGAGCACTTGGAGGCTCTCAACTTTCTGGGAGCAGGAGTCACCCGATCTGATTTTGGTAGAGCCCCCGGGTGAAGCACGAGGAAACGCAAGTGTGGTCACTTCTCCCAGGCCTCGCCAGCTTGGCTCCCTCCTTCCTTCCCTCCCTCTCGAGTTTGGTCCAAGGCTTCCTGCTGGCCCGCCAAGGTCCAGATGCCAGTGTCTTGCTCCCAGAAAACTTTCCGCGGAGGTTCGCACTGAGCATGCTCGGCGGCGGCGGGGCAGGGCCTGGGGTCCGGAAGCTGCCCCAACTCCGCCTGCACCCGCCACTTGTGGGGTCGCGGGACCCAGGCGGGCGATGGATACCCCGAGGGGCCCGGGGCGCGCCACGTGGGTGCTGGCGGGGAGCCTGCTGGCCGCTGCACTGGCGCTGCCCGCGGAGTCCCGAAACCTCGGCCAGCTCCCCGCGGGGCAGGTTCCCCTCCAGCACCCCCTGGGCCCACAGCCTCTCCGGGACCCCCACACGGTTCCCGGGGCGGGGCTTGAGCGGACCGCCCAGGTAAGGAGGGCCCGCTCCCAGTCTCGGGTCGGACTCCGGAGATTTGGCTTCACCTACGCTCCTGGCGGGGAGGCCCCTTTGGGTTGGGGAAGTTACCCGAAAGGGAGGGCGGGATCTGAGTAAGATGCAACCCTGGTGGATCCCGCTTGTGGCCGGAAAACGCCCTGGAAAGGTGGGGAAAGAGGTGTGGTTTGTGGCTGAGAGCTTGGACCTTATAGGCGGCCCGGTCGATCCCCTTCGGCAACCTAAGAGCTCTGAGACCTAGGGCAGGTCGCTTCTGATCTGTACCTATTGCAGGGTCTACCCCAGCGGGTCGATGTGAGCGTAACTATTGCAGGGTCTACCCCAGAGGGTCGATGGGAGCGTTTAGATGAGTTCAGGAGTGCAGATAGAACGACTTTCGCAGGTGAGTGCTCCGCAAGAGTGCAGCAGTTGATAAAAGGCACAATGGCTGGAGTTTTCTGCGACCGCAAATGTAGCCTGCCCTTGCCCCTGTGTCCCTAGCTTGGGAGGGCGCGGAGCTCTGGCTCACATCCTAGATACGTCCTTCTCCTCCTCTCCCAAATCTGATCACCAGGCCCACTGCTTTTCCTCCTGATCATCTCAGATGTCTGCCCTTCTCCCATCCAGGCTGCCTCTATTAGGTTCAGTCCCCGCTCCCTCAGCCTCTGGCCTCTGATGACTGTTTCCTCTGGGTTACCCCCGCTCCCCTAATTTGTGCGTTCTACCATTCATGTCCCCCCGACCTCTAGATGACCTGTCTGTGGTATACATCTGATCACTTTTCTCCCGTGCTCACACCCGCTTTCACTCTGACCGCAGTTGCACTTCCAGGCTTCTGCTCCCAGGAATGCCTGTCCAGTGGTCTGGCCCATCGCTGCCTTGTGGCCCTCCCAGCCCTTCCTCAAGGCCTGGCTCCTCTTATTCTGTTGCATTTTCTAAGTATAGGCCCCAGGGTGCCTGCTATACTCACTGCAGATATTTAGGTCTTTTAAATGAGATTTCTTTCACTGTCTATGATTGGTTCTTAGGCTTTCACTAGAGAAGACAAAATAATAATACTGTGTCGATTTTCTGAGCTTTTAGAAAGCTCATGATGAACATTTTCACAGGGTCCTTTCGCTTGTTCCTGGCCGTTGAGATGGGAAGTATCTGGCCCATTTTGCCAAAAACTGAGACCCAGAGTGGCATGCCCCCCAGGCCTGTCCTGTGCTCTCACATTCAGAGCCCACCCGCCTGTCCTCAACTGCTCTTTCCTTTGGAAAGTCAATGCCAGAACATTCATGTGGATATTTGTTGCCAGGCCATTCACAAGAGTGCTTTGAAAACCGGAGCATAAATGCTCGTATTAACTTATTATTAATATCTATCCCTTTCTGCAAAGGGTGAGGTAATAGTTACAACCATTTCCCAGATGTTCTGAAACTGCTGTGTCCAGTACAGTAGCCCTGGCCACGTTGTGGCTGTTTGAATTTAAACATTGCAGGTGCTTGGTGGCCCCGTAGGTTAGTGGTTACCATATTGGACAGCCCAGACCATAGAACATTCCCACCATCCCAGAAAGCTCTATTGGAAGTGTGCTGGAAGGAGAGAGACAGTGAAGACTTGAGTGGGCAAGAGTCTTCTGAGTGTTTATGGACGGCCCTTTAGGCTTCAGACCTAGGCATCAAGACCTGGGTGCTTGAGATATGAGAGAACAAGACAGTCTCTGCCCTTTAGAATCCAGGAGAAGGGCGCCAAGTGGTGTTAATCTATGGTGCAGGAGTCGGCAGTTCAGGCTGTAGAGAAGTGCAGTGGGCAGAGTGGACTGGAAGGGGTGGCTTTGAGTGCTGTTTGGACAGGGTGGTCAGAGAAGGTGCTTTGGGGCGGTGACAGTTAAGCAGAGCCCTGGATGGAATGAGGGAGGGACATGGGTGCTTCTGGAGAAAAACTTCCCAAAGGAGATTGTAGTGAGGACAAAGGCCAGAGGCAGGATGTGCTTGGTGTGGTCCAGGACCGCAAGGAGGCTGGTGTGATTAGAGCAGGGATGGGGGGAGGAAGGAGGAGCGGGTGGAGGTGGGTCCAGAGGATGGGGAGGGGCCACATCAGGAAAGGCCCTGTGGACCGTGGTTAAGACTCCGACTGTTATTTTGTTGGAAGCCGTGGGTGGGTTTTGAGCAGAAAAGTGACCTGCTTTGATTTGTCTTTTTAAAGCATCTCCGTGGCAGCTATGAGAATAGAGGATAGAGGGTAGCGGTGAAAGTAACGACCAAGAACAGAGGCAGGCAGGAGACCAGGCAAATGATGGAGATGAAATGGACCAGTGAGGTTAGTGGACGGCTGCTGAGAAGTTGCTGGATTGGGGATATATATTTGAAAATAGAGCCAGCGGAGTTTGCTGTGACTGGATGCAGATTGAGAGAGACGAAGGACGGAGTCAAGAATGAAAACAAGGACTTGGGCCTGAACACATAGAAGACTAGGGATACCGTCAGCTCATATGCAGAAGCCTCAGAAGGCCATGAGGAATTCTGATTTGGTCTTATTGAGTTTGACCCCCCACCCCTGCCCCCTGCCACGAGGCATCCAGGTAGAGATGTGTAGCAGAGTGGTGATGGACGAGTCCTGATCTGGGTGAAAAATCTGAGCTGGAGATCTTTACCAGGGAGTGGCCAGTGCACACATGCCTTTAACCCCGGTGTACCCAGGACCTGGCTGAGTTTTCCTTGTGGGTAAGTATAGTTTGGGAAGAGTGAGGCCTTAGGGCAGAGGCCTGGAGCAATACCAAGGCCAGACCAGAAAGAAGAAAGGATTCAGCAAAGGACATCAGAAAGTGGGGCTGATTTTATAGGAAGGAAACCAAGGCTGTGACCCACAGGTCAAGGAAGGAAGGCATTTTGGGAAGAGCGGACTTCCCAGTGATGTTCATATCCCGATCCGTGGAGCCTGTGAGTATGTTCCATCCCTTGGCAAAGGGAGATTGACATTGCAGATGAAATTCACGTCGCTATTCAGCTGACCTTGGATCATCCCAGTGGACCAGTGTAATCCTAAGGGTCTTTCAAAATGGAAGAGGGAGGCAGGAGAGAGTCCGAAGGAGATGTAACCTTGGAAGAAGGTCAGAGGGATGTCCCATGAGGCCTCAACCTGCTGCTGCTGGCTTTGAAGATGCCCCGTGAGGCCTGTCAACCTGCTGCTGCTGGCTTTGAAGATGCAGGAAGGGGCTATTAAGTGAGGAGGGTGGGCTGCTTCTAGAGGCTGAAAGAGGCTCCCCCACAGCCTCCAGATAAGAATGCAGCCCTGCAGACACCTTGATTTTAGTCCAGTGAGACCCATGTGAGACTCCTGACCTCCAGAACCATGTGATAATAAGCATATATTTGTTTTGAGTCACTCTGTTCGTAGTGACTTGTTACAGCAGCCATAAGATGCCAATGCACTCACATGCCAAATACTGCTGGTGAGTTGTGTGCGATGGGGATGGAGAACTGGCTGTGAAATGAGACCGTCGAGGTCATGATGACCTTGTCAGGTGACCTGTGTCATCTTGGAGAGGGGTTTCACACAGGGAAGGGAAGGCTGGACATTGAAGTGAGGTATTGACTGGTGGTTGGCATGGTCTCTGTGGGACCAGGCTGCTCACGGTGGCCAAGGAGCCCCCAGAGGAACCCCTGGGCTAGTGACACCCAGGAACTGATGAGACCTTAAGGGAGCCTCGGCTAAGAGGGCCTTTCTGAGTTGTTTGCTCCCTGGGCACTTGGTATCCTGCTCCTCTCCCTGGAGTGGGAGTGTCTGTTGGAACGGGGCCTTTGTCCTTCCATGAAGTCAGGGACCTGCCACAGAGCTTGCTGTGCGGCGAATGCTGGGGAAAGAATAGGTGGAGAATTCCAGGGGCAGGGATGGTACAGGCAGACGTGTGTGGGAGTTGGTGCCCTGTGGCACCACTGTCCACCCCAGAGACCTCACAAATTAATTCTTTTATTTTTTTAGTTAGCAGATTTTAGTATTTAGAACAGTTTTAGATTCTAGAAAAATCATACACATGGTGCAGAAAATTCATATATATTCCCCTCAATGCACAGCTTCCCCTACTCTTGACATCTGATGTTAGTAAGATACGTGCATACACATGTACTTAGTCATTCAGTCGTGTCTGACTCTTTCCAACCCCATGGACTATATAGCCTGCCAGGCTCCTTTGTCCATGGGATTCTCCAGGCAAGAATACTGGAGTGGGTTGCCATTTCCTACTCCAGGGCATCTTTCTTGACTCAGAGATTGAGCCCGGGTCTCTTGTGTCTCTTGCACTGGCAGGCGGATTCTTTTCTACTGAGCCACCTGGGAAGCCCTAGTAAGGTACATTTATTACAATTAATGGTCTAACCTTGACAAGCCATTGTCAAAGTCCATAGTTTATTCAGATTTCTTTAGTTCTTGTACCCAGTGTCCTTTTTGGTTCCAGGCCCCCACCCAGGACATCACTTTACATGTAGCTGTCACTTCCTTTGTTGTGAGGACCTTGGCAATTTGGAGGAGGACTGGGTGGGGATTTTGCAGGGTGCTTTCTGTTGGGATTCATCTGGGTGCATCTGGCAACATGCCTTATGGCTGTTTGTGGGGTTTTTTTTTTAATTTGTTTTGTTAGTTTTGTTGTTGTTGTTTTCAGATTTCATTCTAGTTTATTACAGTGAAAAAAATACCCCACGGTTCTAAGCACATATTCAATTTCTGAGCGTCAAAGGAGACAGATTTAGATACATTAAAATGTGGTTTCTATGTTCATAATGATATGCAGCCACATAAAAAGTAATGTACAGAACACCTTGTCCTACAAAACAGCTTTGGGAATTTTCTTTGACTAGAAATTTTCCCAGTTTGGGAACATTAGCTTAGACATGAACATAAATTCGAGATACTGTTAATTAACTTATTTGAAAGAGTGGAATATTTAAGAAAGCTATTTCTACCAGTGGAAACAAAGATGGAAAACTGTCAAATAACTGTGAGTTGCTTGGAATTCTGCCTGGCTTCCAAAAATTAAGCTGGGAACAGATGTCTGCCCACACAGTGAAAATGATCTAATTAGTCAGTGTTTCCTTAAATGAAACACAAAATGACAAAAATGATTCCTTAGCTGACTCCCAGTCAAAGGGGAAGAAATATTAGATAAGGTGGAAACTATGGTGTGGTCAGAGTCCCTTGGACTTCAAGGAGATCCAACCAGTCCATTCTGAAGGAGATCAGCCCTGGGATTTCTTTGGAAGGAATGATGCTAAAGCTGAAACTCCAGTACTTTGGCCACCTCATGCGAAGAGTTGACTCATTGGAAAAGACTCTGATGCTGGGAGGGATTGGGGGCAAGAGGAGAAGGGGACGACAGAGGATGAGATGGCTGGATGGCATCACTGACTTGATGGATGTGAGTCTTGGTGAACTCCGGGAGTTGGTGATGGACAGGGAGGGCTGGCGTGCTGCGATTCATGGGGTCGCGAAGAGTCAGACACGACTGAGCGACTGAACTGAACTGAACTGAATGGCGTGGTCTTAAATTTCAGGAATAGGGACAAGCAATTTAGAGGAATTTTTCTGGGATGCTCTGCTGTTGTTGTTGACCTTGAACTCTTGGCTGGACCAGCACTGGCCAGGTTGCTGTGCCATGAACTCACCACCCATCCCCCCAACCCTCCCTGCCCACCCAACCGTACTATACTTGTTAGAAGGAGGTCCCTATGCAGGGCCTAGAATGGAAGCTCTTAGATTTCTTTTTTCCTGCCAAATGGCAGCAAAGACAGTGTCTGGCACACGGCATTCTTCTGGGAAAATGGCACCTGTTTCCACCTTGTGGAAGGCATGTTATGAGCTAGTGGTTGTTCTGGCCACACATACCTGTCCCGGGAGATCTCAGGGACAATGTTTCTACCAGGCGTGAGAGTCCTGGCCCCCATCACTTGGTCTCTTACTATTGTCAGTTTTGCTATTGTTGCGGTGACACATGGGCACATGCTCCTTGTTACAAGGAACAAATCAGTACAGGCGGTGTGGAGACAGGGATCCTCTTCTACTGCACACACACAGTCCCCGAGCCCCCAAGGCTAACACTTCTGCATACTCCTGCCTAGGCTTTTAAAAATAATGCATGGTTATGATCTATGGTATTATATGGCATATTGTTAAACATGTAACTATATATTAAATCTATAAGTAATTAATACTAAACATATTATTAAATATCTACATATATTTTCAAATTACTAAATATATAAGTATATGTACTAATAAAGTAACTTACTAAGTATGTAACTATATGTACTAATATGGGGTTTCTCTGATGGCTCAGTGGTAAAGAATCTGCCTGCCAGTGCAGGAGACACAGGAGACTCAGGTTCAATCCCTGGGTCGGGAAGATCCCCTAGAGAAGGAAGTGGCAACCCACTCAGTATTCTTGCCTGAGAAATCCCATGGACAGAGGAGCCTGGTGGGTTACTAGTCCATGGGGTCACAAAAGAGTTGGTCATGACTTAGTGACTGAGCATGCACGCACATGTACTAACATAATTTATATAAAAGATAAAGTGAATATAACTATCAAATATATAACAATATATTAAAATTTATAAAATAAGGTGTCATTTTTATTAAATGAGACTGTATTATTCATCGTATTGTGATCCAGTGATCTCACTTGATACATCTCAGAGTTTTTTCCTAGATGATCATAGATCTGCTTTATTTATATATTTATATTTGCAGCTGTGGTAATATATACATAACAAAATGGTCTTCCCTGGTGGCTCATCAGTAAAAAATCTGACTGCAATTCAGGAGACGCGGGTTTGATTCCTGGGTCGGGAAGATACCCTAGAGTAGGTAAGGGCAACCCACTCCAGTATTCCTGCTTGGGTAATCCCATGGACAGAGGAGCCTGGCAGGCTACAGTCCATGGGGTTCCAAAGAGTCGGACACAACTTAGCAACTAAACCACCACCATCATACACAACAAAATTTACCCTCTTATCCCTTTTTAAGTGTACAGTTCAGCAATGTTAAATACATTCACATTTTTGTATTTCCATCTGCAGAATTATTTTAATCTTGTAATACTGAAACTCTGTCCCCATTAATCAACAACCCCCCATTCTGCTGTCCCCCAGCCCCTGACAACCACCCTTCTACTTTCTGTCTCTTATGAATTTTACATATCTCCTATAAGTGGAATCATACACTATTTGCATTTTTGTTACTGGCTTATTTCACTTGGCCTGATGTCCTCAAGTTTCATCCATGTTGTAGCCTGTGACAGATTTTCCTTCCTTTTAAGGCTGAATGATATTTCATTTTATGTCTGGACCACTTTTGGATGGGTTTCCCTGACAGCTCAGTTGGTAAAGAATCCACCTGCAATGTGTGAAACCTGGGTTTTGATCCCTGGGTTGGGAAGATCTCCTGGAGAAGGGAAGGGCTACCCACTCCAGTATTCTGGCCTGGAGAATTCCATGGACTGTATAGTCCATGGGGTCACCGAGAGTCAGTCACAGCTGGGCAACTTTCACTTCCATTTTTGCTTATCCATCCATCCATTAGCGGACATTAGGTTCCTTCTACCTTTAGGCTATTGTGAATAACCCTGCTGTGCACAGCACGGGGCTTGGCCTGTTTCAAGGGCTCTAGCCAAGACACTATAGTAATAATCATGATAATGATTATTATTACTGTTTTATAGTGGAGGGCTCTGGGCTTCTTTAGGGCTCACTATTTCACAAAGATGGGATGGAGGGGTTGACTGAGCCCTGTTTGGACAAGTTTTCATTACTGAACAAGGTGAAGCAAGCTGGGAGGAGTTCTACACTTTGCAGAAGAAATAACTGAGGCTCAGAGAGTCTAAGAGACTTGACTAAGGACACACAGCAGATAAATGGTTCAAGTTCAAATCTAGGTCTCCAACTCCCAGGCCAGTGTTTTATGTACCACTCTGAAAACGAGCAGGATTTTGGGGATTCAGAGGCTTGAGGCTCTCCCCGCATCAGAGGGTTCGTGAAAAGCAGAGTCGGGGTTCGAACTCAGGTCTAACTGTGTGAAATTTCCACTGCACTGTGTTGTCTCCCTAGACAGCTTCCAGGAATGCGATTATATAATCCTCTACTCAGAGGCTGGTGGAGATGGTTGACTTAGAAAGATTTACATCAGGTGTCAGGATAAACGTGCAGCTCCTCTCCATGCAGGCCATTTAGAGATGACTTTTCAACCACTCCTAGCGTTTTCTTCAATAACGTCTTTGTGCCTTTGGACTTTCAGGACTTACCCCTTGGGATTTGGCCCAGTGTGGAAAACTCTCACGTTACAACTCCAGGTAAGTTTTTCTCTTGGTTGATTTTTTTATTGATTTGACCATAAGAGAGAACCAGACCCTAAAGCCATAGACCTCCTGCTTCTGCCTCCCTGGCAGCCTGCTTACCTGTGTACCCTACAGAGCAAGGGCTGTGAGTCCCCTCCTGCAGCAGTGGTCTGGGGTGCCCAGATCTGAGTTCAGGTAAGGTGGTGATTGATTCTTGGTAAGATTCAATAATAATTGGTAAGAATCAAGAATCAATAATGATTCAGGTAAGGGGAATCTTGATTCTCCCCTGAAGGTGCCTGATGAAGAAAACGCAGAATGTGTTTTAGTGTATGTGTATTAGTCAACTGTGTGAGTTTCTTTTTGCTGCTGTAACAAGTTATCAGGGATTTAGTGGTAAAACAGTATCGATGTATTCTCACATAGTTCTGGAGGGCGAAAGTTCACATCAGTTTAACTGGTCTGATTCAGAGTGTCAGCACGCTCTCCAGGGCCCTGGGAAGAATATTCTTCCTTCTCCAGGATCTGGAGCTTCATTCCTTGAGTCCTGCAGATCATGACCCTTCCTGCAGCCTCCAAGCCAGCAGCATTGCTTCTTGCTGCAGTGGTCCCATGACCTTCTCTTCTGCCTGTCAAATCTCTCTCTGCCTCCCTCTGTAAGGCATCTGGGATTACACTTATGGCCCCCTGGATAATCCAGGTTACTTCCCCATGAATTAAACTAAGGGTCCTTAATTTAATCGTATCTGCAAAGAGTCTGTTGCCATATAAGAGAACATATTTACAGGTTGCTGAGATTAGGACCTGGGTGTCTTTGGGGACCCTTACTCAGTCTACCTGACTTCCCAGGTGGCTCAGCAGTAAAGAATCCGGCTGCCAATGCAGGAGATGCAGGAGACCTGGGTTCAGTCCCTGGGTCGAGAAGGTCCCTGGAGAAGGAAATGGCAACCCACTCCAATATTCTTGCCTGGGAAATCCCATGGATGGAGGAGCCTGGCAGGATTGCAAAAAGTCGGACATAACTGAGTATGCATGCACTGAAAGTCTACCACACCAGGTTTCAGAAATCCAACTGAAACTAACCAAGCAATGAGCAATGTGTTGACCCTTATCTCTGGACTGCACAGGCCCTGGATCCAGGAGCACAGTGTTCTCAGGGCTCTGCTTTTCACTTTCCATTGAGGCTCCTGCTTTCGTCTGATGAGTGTCATTCTCAGGGACCTTCTTTCCATGTGGAAGTAATTGCTGCCACTTGCAGAAAGGAAGAGACTTTCTGTAGCTCGACAGAAGTTCAGGGAAGACTAATGGACACAGTCTGAGTTCCATGCCAGTCCCCAGTCCCATCAATGGGACTTGGGGGGAGAGTCTTCTGGGTTCTGGGCTTAAGTCTGGCCTCCTGGGGACCAGGATATGCTGAGATCCAGGTTAGTCTGTAGAGACTGAGCTAGAATCTTACTGATTAGTTGGGGGGCTACCCTGAAGGGAGGTGTCCTGGGAAGGCAGAACAGACTTTTCATCCAGAATTGACACAGGTTATGAATACACCTTGTTTTATTCCAGGGATAAATGTATTTCATTTTCTGGGGGAGTTAAAATTATTTTTTAGGTCTTCTGTTACTCTGCCACACTCAATATGTAAGCAAATTTGGAAGACTCCGCAGTGGCCACAGGACTGCAAAAAGTCAGTTTTCGTTCCAATCCCAAAGAAGGGCAATGCCAAAGAATGTTCAAACTACTGTATAATTGCTCTCATTTCACAAGCTAGCAATGTTATGCTCAAAATCCTTCAAGCTAGGCTTCAGCAGTACATGAACTGAGAACTTCCAGATGTACAAGCTGGGTTTTGAAGAGGGAGAGGAACCAGAGATCAAATTGCCAACTTTTATTGGATCATGAAGAAAGCAAGAGAGTTCCAGAAAATCATCTACTTCTGCTTCATTGACTACAATAAAGCCTTTAACTGTGTGGATCAAAACAAACTTGTGGAAAATTCTTAAAGAGATGGGAATACCAGACCATATTACCGGTCTCCTGAGAAACCTTATGCAGGTCAAAAAGCAACAGTTAGAACCAGACGTTAAACAACGGACTGGTTCAAAATTGGGAAAAGAGTACGACAAGGCTGTGTATTGTCACCTTGTTTATTTAGCTTATATCCAGAGTACCTCATGCAACCTGTTGGGCTGGATGAAGCACAAGCTGGAATCAAGATAGACAGGAGAAATATCAGTAGCCTCAGATATGCAGATGACACTACCCTTATGGCAGAAAATGAAGAGGAACTAAAGAGCCTCTTGATGAAAGTGAAAGAGGAGAGCAAAAAAGCTGGCTTAAGACTCAACATGAAAAAAGCTAAGATCAGGGCATCCAGTTCCATCATGTCATGGCCAATAGAGGGGGAAAAAGTTGAAGAAGTGACAGATTTTATTTTCTTGGGCTCCAGAATCACTGTGGATGGTGATTGCAGCCACGAAGTTAAAGCTTGGTCCTTGGAAGTAAAGCTATGACAAACATAGACAGTGTATTAAAAAGCAAAGGCATCACTTTGCCAACAAAGGTCTGAATAGTCAAAGCTATGGTTTTTCCAGTAGCCATGTGTGGGTGTGAGAGTTGACCGTAAAGAAAGCTGAACGCTCAAGAATTGATGCTTTCGAAGCGTGTTGCTGGAGAAGACTCTTGAGAGTCCCTTAGGCTGCAAGGAGATCAAACCAATCAATCCTAAAGGAAATCAGTCCTGAATATTCATTGGAAGGACTGATCTGAACCTGAAGCTCCAATACTTTGGCCACCTGATGTGAAGAGCTGACTCGTTAGAAAAGACACTGATGCTGGGAAAGATTAAAGGCAGGAGGAGAAGGGGATGACAGAGGATGAGATGATTATATAGCATCACTGACTCAATGGACATGAGTTTGAGCAAACCCCAAGAGATAGTGGAGGACAGAGGAGCCTGGCATGCTGCAATCCCCAGGGTTACCAAGAGTCAGATACAACTTAGCAACTGAAGAACAACAAGCAGTCTTTGCAAAAGACTTTACAAAAGTTTACAAAATCCAGTGTTTTCATTTGAGTAAAATAGGTTGAGGTGATATCACCATAATCACAGAAAACTTTTAGTCACTCATTAAGCAGACATTTTGGATAAGGGAGGGCAGTGTACTTAGGACTGTGGTTGTAGTGAGAGCAGAGGGTGGAGGAATGAGGTCACCGGGAAGGCTTCAGGGAGGGCTTCCTGGAGGAGGTGTTGAGTCTCAGCTGAGTCCTGAGAAGTAGCAATTAGCAGGAGAAGGAAACAGAGGGAGCCAGGGTGCATTCAAACAGCTGCAGAGTCATGACCGATGACCCACATGACAGCACACTAGTGGGGAGACCGCTGGGTAGTGATGCAGTGGGAGGATGGTCAGGTCAGAGCTTGACTTCCTTCTGTACTGTCTGTGGACAGTAACAGTGTCTGTCCTCATTCAGGTCTCCATCAGAGCCCATGGCTGGGCCTTCTGAGCTCCTGGAGGAGCAGGGGCTTAGACACCTGCACCAGAGACAAAGCCTAGAGTGGCCTTAAGATTTGAAGTCCACTGAGTCTTTGTCCTTTAGCCAGAAGGACTGGACTGGGGTCTGGAGGTGGGTGTTCCGTCCCACTTGTGTGATTGACTCGAACAGTCCCAACTGAGCAGCCAGCCTGGGAAAGTGCGTGCTGTTTTCCATGGTGAGGGCTCTCAATTCCCAGATGCTCACCTTTGTCCCCATTCCAACATCGTGAACTGAACCACAGATACTATTCTGGGAAAAAGGATATTGATTTTATCCAGGATCCAGTTCCACATTCTTTTTTTTTTTTTTTAATTTTTCCTACATTTATTTAGAAATTCTATAAAAGGGGTTCTAAAGCAGTTCTAAAGACCTTGCTATCAATACTCTGTGTAAGGAAGAGTGAGAAACAGGATTCATTCTCGGCCTATATACACTTTGTACTTGGATAGAAGATAAATGCTGAAAAGGCATGACTCCACAATGCTGGTCACTTCAAAATAGAAATTTACAGAGTGGTTAGAGGTTTTCCCAAGGGCACAGCTGGCGAGTGGCAGCCAGGATTGGAACCCAGGGCCCTCTGATGCTAAGTGTGTAGGAATCACCCATGCCTCCTCCCTTGCCTAGCGGTTCTGACTCAGCCGGTCTAGAGGGGGGCCAGGCTTGTACATTTCAGCCTACAGATCAGGTAAGAAGCACACACTTGAAGAAACTATTCTTAAGCTCTATGGCTCCCAATGAGAACTTCTCACCTTGGCAAAGAGATAAGTCATTCCTTCATTCACACTCTCGTCCACTTACTCAGTGAAGATTTTCCAAACGCCTGCCATGTATCATGTGGTTTGCTTCTAGAGTTTAACCACTGCCTTTTTGTGTTATGTAATGCATGCACGTTGCTGTTTTGCAGAGGAGGCACCATTCGGAATGAAATTCAGTAAGGAAATTGAAGTCTTTAACCCACCCCTGGCTTCTTCAGCCTCTAGTGGGCCATGGGTTCATTCCGTCTTTGCTTTTACACACTCATGGCCTAGGAAGACCTTGTTTAAAAGAGACTCTGCTGTAACACACCGCCTGGTAAGTAACATGTTCAGTTCTTTTAAAGACATATCAGAAGTTGTAAAGAAACTGGTTTTGGATCACTTGTGTAGAAAATGTCACAGGCTTTTGTTGCTCCTCCAAAAAACACCTATTCTTTCTCTTTCACTAAATATAGTTATCATTAGGGAGCAAATCCATTTTTCTTTACAGAGAGCTGCTTCTTCTATACAATATACACTATTTAGATGAATAGGATGTGTGAATCTGAGCATTAGGCAGCTTTATCTGCTGGTTCTAAAGCAGTGCATGGGGTTTTGCTTTAACTGGATCGATTCTCTTGCACCTGTTATAAAAACGCTGCTACCGATAATAGTGCCAAATGTTTAAAAATTATTTTCCACTCGCCAGGCATGTTGTTGTTGTTCAGTCTCTCAGTCGTGTCCGACTCTTTGCGACCCCGTGGACTGCTGCACACCTGTCAGCAGTCAGGAAGGACAGGCTTCCCTGTCCTTCACTATCTCCCGGAGTTTGCTCAGACTCAACTCATGTGCATCAAGTCAGTGATGCCATCCAACCATCTCATCCTCTGTCATTCCCTTCTCCTCCTGCTCTCAATCTTTCCCAGCATCAGGGTCTTTTCTAACGAGTCGGCTCTTCGAATTAGGTGGACAAAGTATTGGAGCTTCAGCTTCAGCATCAGTCCTTCCAATGAATATTCAGGACTGGTTCCTTTAGGATGGAGGGGTTTGATCTCCTTGCAGTCCCAGGGACTCTCAAGAGTCTTCTCCAACACCACAGTTCGAAAGCATCAATTTCCGTGCGCTCATCCTTTTTTATTGTCCAACTCTCACATCCATACATGACTACTGGAAAAACCATAGGCTTAGTGCTTTCTATGCATAATCTCACTGGAGCCTCATTATGAGTTTCTTAAACAGGTACTATTTTTATTCCCTTTTTACAAATAGGAACTGAAGATTGGAGAGATTAAGGAGTTTGCTCAGGGTCCCACAGGTTGAAGCAGCAGAACTAGGATGTGGGGCCCCTGCTCTTAGCCGCTGTCCCTGCTCCCAGTGTTCCTCATACTCTGTGTAATGTGTTGGTGCCACGTGAGGCTGACTCTCCCCTAAGCTGTCATAATTTATAATGGCTTGAGAACCACTGGGTTCAGCCAACAGGCTACCACGGCGACAATCTCCTCCTTGGCCCTTGGCTACATTTTGTGTTAGTCTCTTACATTTTGTATTAGATAGTTGTGTGACAAATTATCACCAACATGGTGACTTAGAACAGTGAAATTTATTCTCTCTTTGTTCTAGAGGCAGGAAGGCCAAAGTCAGGGTGCCAGCAGAGCTGTGCTTTTACTGGAGCTTGTAGGGGAAAATCCATCCTTCTCTCTTTCAGCTTCGGGAGCTTTCCTTGGCTTGTGGCTGCATCACTCCAATCTTTATATTGTGATTCTACAGAGAAACAAAACCTGTAGGATGTGTGTATACATACACGCACACACACACACACACGTATGGGAAGGAGGGAGGGGGAGATTTATTTCAAGAAATTGCTTATGTGATTGTGGGGGCTGGCAAAGTCCACGATCTGCAAGTGTGGCCTGGAAACCCAAGAAAGAGCTGATACTCAAGTTGGAGAGGTCTCTGCACAGAATGCACATTTCCTTAGGGGAAACCTTCATCGTTTTTGTTAAGACCTCACCTGATTGGGTGAGGCCCACCCACACTATGATGGGTCATTAGCTTCCTTCAAAGTCCACTGACCTAAACGTTAGATCTCTTCTAAAAATACATTCACAGTGACGTCAGGGGGTGATTGATCAAGTATCTGGGAACCATGGCCAGCCAGCTGACATCTTTCATTTACTGTCATACTCTGCTTTCACCTTCTGTGTCCTTTTCTCTGTGGGTGTGTCTTCTCTTCTGTCACTAATGAGGACACTTGTCATTGGATTTAAGACCTGGCTAAAGCCAACCCACCTAAACCCAGAATGATCTCATCTTGAGAGCTTTGGCTTAATTACATCTTCAAAGACCACTTTTCCAAATAGGGTCATTTTCCCAGGTTCTGGGCTTCAGGACGAGCTGCATCCAGCCACCATGGTGGTCATCAGCTTTCCAGTATGTGCTCCATCCCCCTCCTGTGTGTCTTTGCCCAACAAACTGTGTTTATCTGATTGTCATATGCAGGATACTGTGTGGGGATCTGAAGGCTAGAAAGCCAGATGTCTGCCCTCAAGGACTTTCTGGGGTCCTGGAACGTCAAAGCATGAGGGTGAGGTCATGGACGGAGACTCAACCAGAATCAAAGCCCTCAACAGCTCATGCTGCTGCCTGTGGTCAAAGTATTCTCAGAACATCACTTCTGTTCTCTGCGTCTTTGTTCATTTCTATACAATAGCCAATGAGAGAGTCACACTCTGGAGGAGTGTGCCCTACGGAATAATCATAGCATATGGAGCTATATCTATCCCTATACCTACCTATACCGATCCTATAATAGCATATGGAGCTATAACCAGCACACTGCCTGGGTAGAGTCCAAGTTTCCTACCTGTGCAGCCTTGGGCAAGTGGTTAACCTCCATGAGCCTTAGTTTCCTCATCTGTAAAATGGGAGAAATAGAATTCATGTGTGTACAGTGATGGGCATACACCTGGCACTTGGGAAAGAATAGCCATTGTTAGGATTATCAGTATCACTGAGAGCTGCCTTGGTCTTTGATTCAGAGTATGGCTCCACCCACCGCAGATGAAGGTGGACAGGGCAGACAGTGGGGATGCATGGCCTGGAGTCAAGGGGCATGTTCAAGGATGAAAATGAACAGGTATCAGCTATGTTTACAAGGAGCAATGGAGCTGGCATCCAGTGGGTGAGCCCTGGCTTTCCATTGGTTTCCAGGGGAGGTGTCATGGGGCTGTGTGTATGTGAGTCACTCAGTCGTGTCCAACTCTTTGCAACCCCTTGGACTGTAGCCCACTAAACTCCTCTATCCATGGATTTTCCAGGCAAGAATACTTGACTGGGTAGCCATTCCCTTCTCCAAGGGATCTTCCTGACCCAGGGATTAAACCTGGGTCTCCTGCTTTGCAGGCAGATTCTTTACCACTGAGCCACCAGGGAAGCCCCTCATGGGGCTGGAAGAGGCCAATCCTGGGTGGATTCTCTACCTGTTAATGAGAGATCCAGCTTGCAAGAAGCACTTCAACACACCATGGTCCATGTTCACCAGGTTCCTGCTGTGTGGCTCGCGTGCCCCACTCAGGACATGTGCGTGCTGTTCTGCTCAGTTGCTCAGCCTTGTCCGACTCTGAGACCCCATGAACTGTAACCCACCAAACTCCTCTGTCCATGGGATTCTTCAGGCAAGAATACTGGAGTGGGTTGCCATTTCCTCCTCCAGAGGATCTTCCTGATCCAGGGATCAAACCTGCATCTCCTGCGTCTCCTGCATTGGCAGGCAAATTCTTTACTACTAAAGACCCTGTTGTTGGGAAAGATGGAAGGCAAAAGGAGAAGGAGGAGGCAGAGGATGAGATGGTTAGATAGCATAACTGACTCAGTCAACATGAATCTGAGCAAACTCAAGCCTGGCATGCTGCAATCCATGGGATGGCACAGAATTGGACATGACTTAGCAACTGAACAATGACAAGGCCTAGGAAGCCAGGACATGTGAGCAATCCTTAAAGGACTTTTCCATAGCTCTGCTCACATTCCTCCTGCTAAAGTGTCAGCCCTGGTTCGCTGAGTCCCTGTGACAATGATGTCATTGACATGCACCTCAGAACAGGACATAGCCCCATGTCATCACATGTCCACATTTTTCTTTATTCATAGATTTTAAGTTCCAGTTCTGTAAGACTTAAAGAAAAATCTTCAGGGTCAAAATGCATGACTGCAGAAGTAACCCTTCTACCCTGCCTTTTACTTGTTCATTTTTTGGCCACATCCCACAGCATGTGGGACCTTAGTTCCCGGATCAGGCATCTAGTCTGTACCCCCTGCATTGGAAGCATGGAGTCTTAACCATTGGGCCACCAGGGAAGTTCCTCTACCCTCCCCCCACTTTTAAAAGTTCATCTTGTACTTTTATTTAACATGTGTAGCATGAACTGTTTTTCATTTTCTAATAAGTTCTATATTTTATTGTAGTATGGAGACATTTCAAGAGACTTTCAAGGGACTTCTGAGAATGGAGTAATTTTTCAGAAATGTGCAGTGGTGAGTATTCATCTGTGGTTTATACTTAAAGAGAAAGTAATTGAATTTGCCAAAAATGTATATTAGTAGAGTTATGTATTTAAAGAACTGGCAGATCACGTGGCCGTCTCCCCGTATCTGAACACGGGTGATGAAGTGACCCACAGGGATCTCATATTTTATATGCAAGCACCAGACTAAGATTTTTTTGGTAACAACAAAATCATTACTGAAAATCCTCTGTGATTATTTAAAATGGGAAAGAAAGCATGTATTTTCTCCCAGATTTTAACATTGGTATGATGTCAACAGTTTACAAATTTATGTAATGTCTTTTAGGTCTTTGATTCTTACTAATCTCATGAGATGACCTTCACATGATCCTTGTGTTGAGGGTCCCCGAGACCATCGTCAGGTTCAATGGTTCCCTAGAAGGACTCAGGGAACTCAGAAAAACTGCTCTACTCACAGTCACAGTTTATTACAGCAGACCGATATAGATTATAGTCAGCAAAGCCAAGAGCTCATAGGACAGAGTTCTGGGGAGACCAGGCCCAAGACACCTGGTCTTCTCCTGGTGGAACTGAAGGAGCAGCATTTAATTATTCCCAGCAGTGGTGTGTGACATCACCAGGGAAGCTCATCCAAGCCGTGGAGTCCAGGATTCTTATTGAGGATCCATCATGTAGGCATGGAGCACTCATGTCACTGACCTCAGTTACTCAGGTCACCTGAACACAGCTTTGCCCAAGGCCCTCACCATGAATCACATGGTTAGCACAGACTACCTGGGGTGGCCCAAGGCCATAAGTATAGCAAGACACTCTTTCCAGACAAGATATTCCACGGGCTTTAAGGGCCAGTCTCTCAGGAGCTGGTCCTCTCTTTGGGATAGGCGGGGTTTGGACAGTCCACCTCTGCTTAGTTAACTGTGTACTGCACAGCTCTCTTGCGGCCCAGGCCTTGGCTCTCTTGCTGCACTTCCTGGAATGCAGTTGTAGCTACCATTTTCTCATGTGTCTTACTAGAAATGCTTCCTGCTACATGGGTGTAGTTATAAGTATGTGTGCATGCCCATGTGCACGTACATACACATACCTTCTTTCTTCCTCTTTTTACGTAGGTGACAGTACCCTATATACCAAGTTTTACAATTTGCTTTTTTCACTTATTACAATCCAGAGCTCATTCTTCTTGGGGGTGTACATGACTTCTCTCTCTTTTCTCAGCTTCTCTGTCTCTTTTAGCAGAGCTGGGGTGAAGGAAGGGCAGGAATGGTGGGAAATAGGCTTTGAGAGAGGGGGCAGGACACGATGTCAGAGACCAGGTGGGGAGCCAAGCTGGAGACGGGCCACTGGCTCTGAATAACTGAGCTGTGCAAACACATGGGTGGGCAGAACCCGGAAGGTGACTGGCCAGGAGACAGGAGACCAGCTCAGGGCAAACTTGGAGATCAAATGACAGTCAGAGGCCCGGACTGGCTGGGGCTGAATCTTCAAAATAATGGATTAAGAAAGCGCTACAGCTTGTTTTTCTTGGTGACCCCAGTTGTGACAATCTCCCCACTGTAGTCTCACACATGGATGTTTTTTCATCTAAGTTTCTCTGTGGTTTCACTGCATTTCAGGGTCCTGGTTTCTTTGAACCGGTCTGAGCAACAACTTGTCAAGTGGGAGTCAAAATTCTCCCAGGGCATTTGAAATCAGACCTGATGAATTCTAGAACCCTCATGAGATTGTAGTCCCTTCCCTCTGCCTGCAGACCTAGTGGGTGCAGCTCGAGCTGGGGCCTTACATTGGGAAGTTGGGCTCAACAGCAAGTCTGGCCTCACTTCCCCTCCTGTCCTAGGTATCTGTGCAGAGTGAGTGGCCATCGGCCCACGTGCGACTGTTTGTGAACAACACCAGGACACCCACAGCCGCCAACCTCTCCGACCTGTTCTTACTCGACAACATCACAGGCCTCACGATCAGGGAGTCGGCTGGAAACCAGACCTCGAGAGGCTTCCAGGCTTTCAGGAAGAAGTTTCTGCAAGGTAATAGCCACGTGTACAAAGTTAAGGGTGGGGCACAATGGAGATACACACAGATGGGCACAGAGCGCAGGATGGGCAGCAGGCATCTTCTCAGACACGGGACTTGTGTTCATGCCGTTGATCCTCATGGTAGAATCTGCTGGCGGGGCATCAGAGGAGGAGACCCCTGCTCAGCGTCTGCAACCAGGAAGCTGGTTTGTCACTTAGATTGAGAGAGGTGGGATTTGGGGAAGGATTTTTAAGAATATGCATATTCAAAGTTTATTACAAACAATTTCAAATGTACACAAAGAGGTTATAGCGAACCCCACTGTATCCATCAGCCAGATGATCAAAATGACCGTCACTCAGTGAAATGAAGAGCTTGTTTGGGGGAGTGCTGGACAGACACGGGAGGGGTTTGGCATCAGCCCAGGAAGCGTGCTCTTGACGTGTTCAGCTGTATTAACGGAAGTGACTCTGCTGCTAATTAGCTCCCGTTCAAAGCGTGACACCATCACTGGTTGGCTTTCAGAGGTGTGTTTCCTGAAGTGAGCTTGTCATTGGTTAATTAAGGAGATAATTTTTCCCTTTTTTTTTAACTTGACAATATTGTATTGATTTTGCCATACATTGATCTGAATCTGCCACAGGTGTACAATTAAGGAGATTTCAAACCAATTCTGGGGGCTTCCCTGGTGGCTCCGAAGTAATGCAGGAGACACAGGTTTGATCCCTGATCCATGAAGATCCCACGTGTGCAGAGCAACTAAGCTTGTGCATCACAACTCTTTTTTTTTTTTTTTTACTTTATCCTTTATATATATATATATATATATTTTTTTACTTTTAATAATTTTTCTTAAAATTTATCCTGAACCCTCCTCCCTCCTCCCTCCCCATACCATCCCTCTGGGTCATCCCAGTGCACCAGCCCCAAGCATCCAGCATCGTGCATTGAACCTGGACTGGCATCTTGTTTCATACATGACATTTCACATGTTTCAATGCCATTCTCCCAAATCTTCCCACCCTCTCCCTCTCCCACAGAGTCCATAAGACTGTTCTATACATCAGTGTCTCTTTTGCTGTCTCGTATACAGGGTTATCGTTACCATCTTTCTAAATTCCATATATATGCGTTAGTATACTGTATTGGTGTTTTTCCTTCTGGCTTACTTCACTCTGTATAATAGGCTCTAGTTTCATCCACCTCATTAGAACTGATTCAAATGTATTCTTTTTAATGGCTGAGTAATACTCCATTGTGTATATGTACCACTGCTTTCTTATCCATTTATCTGCTGATGGACATCTAGGTTGCTTCCATGTCCTGGCTATTATAAACAGTGCTGCGATGAACATTGGGGTACACGTGTCTCTTTCCCTTCTGGTTTCCTCAGTGTGTATGCCCAGCAGTGGGATTGCTGGATCATAAGGCAGTTCTATTTCCAGTTTTTTAAGGAATCTCCACACTGTTCTCCATAGTGGCTGTACTAGTTTGCATTCCCACCAACAGTGTAAGAGGGTTCCCTTTTCTCCACACCCTCTCCAACATTTATTATTTGTAGACTTTTGGATTGCAGCCATTCTGACTGGTGTGAAATGGTACCTCATAGTGGTCTTGATTTGCATTTCTCTGATAATGAGTGATGTTGAGCATCTTTTCATGTGTTTGTTAGCCATCTGTATGTCTTCTTTGGAGAAATGTCTATTTAGATCTTTGGCCCATTTTTTGATTGGGTCATTTATATTTCTGGAGTTGAGCTGTAGGAGTTGCTTGTATATTTTTGAGATTAGTTGTTTGTCGGTTGCTTCATTTGCTATTATTTTCTCCCATTCTGAAGGCTGTCTTTTCACCTTGCTAATAGTTTCCTTTGTTGTGCAGAAGCTTTTAAGTTTAATTAGGTCCCGTTTGTTTATTTTTGCTTTTATTTCCAATATTCTGGGAGGTGGGTCATAGAGGATCCTGCTGTGATGTATGTCAGAGAGTGTTTTGCCTATGTTCTCCTCTAGGAGTTTTATAGTTTCTGGTCTTACGTTTAGATCTTTAATCCATTTTGAGTTTATTTTTGTATATGGTGTTAGAAAGTGTTCTAGTTGCATTCTTTTACAAGTGGTTGACCAGATTTCCCAGCACCACTTGTTAAAGAGATTGTCTTTAACCCATTGTATATTCTTGCCTCCTTTGTCAAAGATAAAGTGTCCATATGTGCGTGGATTTATCTCTGGGCTTTCTATTTTGTTCCATTGATCTATATTTCTGTCTTTGTGCCAGTACCATACTGTCTTGATAACTGTGGCTTTGTAGTAGAGCCTGAAGTCAGGTAGGTTGATTCCTCCAGTTCCATTTTTCTTTCTCAAGATCGCTTTGGCTATTTGAGGTTTTTTGTATTTCCATACAAATTGTGAAATTATTTGTTCTAGCTCTGTGAAGCATACTGTTAGTAGCTTGATAGGGATTGCATTGAATCTATAAATTGCTTTGGGTAGTATACTCATTTTCACTATATTGATTCTTCCAATCCATGAACATGGTATATTTCTCCATCTATTAGTGTCCTCTTTGATTTCTTTCACCAGTGTTTTATAGTTTTCTATATATAGGTCTTTAGTTTCTTTAGGTAGATATATTCCTAAGTATTTTATTCTTTTCATTGCAATGGTGAATGGAATTTGTCCTTAATTTCTCTTTCTGTTTTCTCATTATTAGTGTATAGGAATGCAAGGGATTTCTGTGTGTTGATTTTATATCCTGCAACTTTACTATAATCATTGATTAGTTCTAGTAATTTTCTGGTGGAGTCTTTAGGGTTTTCTATGTAGAAGATCATGTCATCTGCAAACAGTGAGAGTTTTACTTCTTCTTTTCCAATCTGGATTCCTTTTATTTCTTTTTCTGCTCTGATTGCTGTGGCCAAAACTTCCAAAACTATGTTGAATAGTAATGGTGAAAGTGGGCACCCTTGTCTTGTTCCTGACTTTAGAGGAAATGCTTTCAATTTTTCACCATTGAGGATAATGTTTGCTGTGGGTTTGTCATATATAGCTTTTATTATGTTGAGGTATGTTCCTTCTATTCCTGCTTTCTGGAGAGTTTTTATCATAAATGGGTGTTGAATTTTGTCAAAGGCTTTCTCTGCATCTATTGAGATAATCATATGGTTTTTGTTTTTCAATTTGTTAATGTGGTGTATTACATTGATTGATTTGCGGATATTGAAAAATCCTTGCATCCCTGGGATAAAGCCCACTTGGTCATGGTGTATGATCTTTTTAATGTGTTGTTGGATTCTGATTGCTAGAATTTTGTTTAGGATTTTTGCATCTATGTTCATCAGTGATATTGGCCTGTAGTTTTCTTTTTTTGTGGCATCTTTGTCAGGTTTTGGTATTAGGGTGATGGTGGCCTCATAGAATGAGTTTGGAAGTTTACCTCCCTCTGCAATTTTCTGGAAGAGTTTGAGCAGGATAGGTGTTAGCTCTTCTCTAAATTTTTGGTAGAATTCACCTGTGAAGCCGTCTGGACCTGGGCTTTTGTTTGCTGGAAGATTTTTGATTACAGTTTCAATTTCCATGCTTGTGATGGGTCTGTTAAGGTTTTCTATTTCTTCCTGGTCGAGTTTTGGAAAGTTGTACTTTTCTAAGAATTTGTCCATTTCTTCCTCGTTGTCCATTTTATTGGCATATAATTGTTGATAATAGTCTCTTATGATCCTTTGTATTTCTGTGTTGTCTGTTGTGATCTCTCCATTTTCGTTTCTAATTTTATTGATTTGATTTTTCTCCCTTTGTTTCTTGATGAGTCTGGCTAATGGTTTGTCAATTTTATTTATCCTTTCAAAGAACCAGCTTTTGGCTTTGTTGATTTTTGCTATGGTCTCTTTTGTTTCTTTTGCATTTATTTCTGCTCTAATTGTTAAGATTTCTTTCCTTCTACTAACCCTGGGGTTCTTCATTTCTTCCTTTTCTAGTTGCTTTAGGTGTAGAGTTAGGTTATTTATTTGACTTTTTTCTTGTTTCTTGAGGTGTGCCTGTATTGCTATGAACTTTCCCCTTAGGACTGCTTTTACTGTGTCCCACAGGTTTTGGGTTGTTGTGTTTTTATTTTCATTCGTTTCACAACTCTTGAGCCCGTGCTCCAGAGCCTGGGAGCCCGGCTTCTAAAATGCATGTGCCCTAGAGCCCATCTGCCACAACAAGGGAAAGCACCGCAATGAAAAGCCCACGCACCACACCTAGAGAGTAGCCCCCACTAGCCACAACTAGAGAAAAGCTTGCACAGCAGTGAAGGCCCAGCACAGCCAAAAATAAACAAGGAATTAAAAAAAACAATAATTCTGGAATGCAGTTGTTACTCTGACTTCAGAGCTGTCAGTTTTCCTAGGAAGGTGGGACTTCTTTTATTCTGAGAAGGTGCCTTGTCTACAGATGAAGAAACTAAGGTGATGAGGAACCTGCCCAAGGCCCAGGGTTGGTAGTCAAGGCGGAGACAGACTCAGTCTGACTTCTCCGTCCACCCCATACCCACGATGCTATAGTGCCTCTCACAGGCCTGGGACTCTTACTGACTTCCTTATACATGGCCCACATTGCTCATCAATGCCACCACTCTTTCTGAGTCTAGATGAAACCTCAGAATCCATCTTAACACCATACTATTGACAGAAGCTGTCAGTGGAGTTGGCCCGCCAGTAGTGACCTCTTTGCTGGCTCTGGTTTAAGCATGGTGTAAGAACCATCATGGTACGTCTCAGCTAAGTGATCTTCAATGCCTTTCTTCAATGATGTAAAAATAAATCTCCCCAGTTCTTCAGCTCGAGCTTAGAGACAGGAACGTAGGGCTGAGAGCAGAGCCCAGACTCGATCTCAGACAGAGCTCCCTTGATTTCTCACTATTTCAGAGCTGTGTGGCCTCCAGAAATCATTGCATTTCTCTGAGCTGCAGACGTGGTATGTGTCCCCCGGACTCACAGAGTCACTGCAGAGTCTGAATGGGGCGACATGGCCTGGCACTCTGCCTGCCTCTCACTTTATCGCTCCAGTGGCCTTGTGTAGTCCATGCTCCTACCATCCCGAACTGGGCACGCTCCTCCCACGGCTCGGCATCAGCTTCTACTCTTGTGTCCCGCTGGAGGACCTTTCTCTGCTCCCTTGCCCCTCACTCACCTGCCACTCCTGCACTTCACCTGCTCGGAGCCAGGACCACACACTTCGCCCATGAACTTGCTGACTTCTGCTCTTGACACGTGCGCTCTGTACATCCCTGAATCTCAGTCCCTGCAGCTGTGAACTGTGGGTGCTCTGGCACCCACTTCTGGGAGTCCTTCTAAAGAAAAGGGAGTTCCCCACCCACAACTCCAGAGCCCATTGGTTCACCTTGGGGTGTGACCCATCCCTATGGCAGAGGTGCCGTCTCCTAATAGCTGGCGTTTCAATCCTGGCTTCTTATTAAGGGGAGATTTGAGTCAGAAACCCCGTCTTCTAGGGAAGCTTCTCTGTGTAATTAAGCACCAACCAGCGACCATGAGATCAGAAGGGACCCTCCATGATCCCGAGTGGCCTTGTTCTCCCTCTCCCGGGTCTGGTCTGGCACGGCCTCTCTGTGCCTCGTGCTGGGCTCCCAGGACCAGGCTGCCTGGAAGTGTCAAAGTGGCAGCTAGTGTCACCCAAAAGTTAGTTCAGTAAAGACTTTTTCTTCATTGTGTGAATAGGATCAGTGGGAATAAATAGGATCCCCACCTGGATTCCAAACAAAACAGAAAGGTTCTGTATTTCATAAGTGGATGAGCTAAATACATCCTGAGTTAGGAAGGCTGACCCGCCCAGCCCCGGCATTTCTGGATGGGTTGGGGGTCCAGGTAAAGCTCCCTGCACCTGCTGACAGCCCTTCCGAGTGAAAGCAGAGTGGGCTCAAGAGCACGCCTGCTTGATTTACTCTCCATGCTAAAAAATGTGTGAGCTCAAAGGGGCCTTGGCTGCCGCCGTGCGCTGTGGTGCCGCCGCCTTTCGACAGTGGCCGTGTCTGGGGTGTGCAGGGACCCCCCTGCTAACTGCACGTGCCTTCTCTCTGAACAGTTGGAGACTCCTTCTCCGTCAGCTACACAGCCTCGCTGGAGGCCAGAGACCTCGGGAGTGGAGACATCCTGCTGCTTCCTGCCCAGCTCTCCTTCCAGAGTTCATCACCGGTATTGTCTGTGTTACTTGTGGTTTCTGTCTTGTCATTGTTTTTTTAGAAACCTCGAGCACATTATCCATGCTCTTCTTCCTTCCATCCTCCATTCATTCAGTGATGCCGAATTCTGGATTAGTGAATGGGCCCTGGAATCTCACACACTTTGCCGTGAACCAGGCTCCCTTTTAGCTTCTTGTAACCTCTATGGACCTGATTATCAAGATATGTCATGCATAAATGTTAATTTCTTTTTTTTGCCATGGTCTCATATTTATTTACACATGTCTACATAGGTTTTTTTTTCCTTTTTTAAAAATTTATTTACATAGATGTTAATTTCTCATCACCATGTCTTGTGTGTAATAAGCACTCAACCATATACTTTCTATTGATATTGGTTTGCTAGAGTTTGCTAGCAAACTCTATTGATATTGGTTTGCTGTGAAAAGGTACCACAGACCAGCTGGCTCACAAACAATAGAAATGTGTTCGTTCACAGCCCTGGAGGCTGGAAGTTCAGGTCAGGGTATGGGCAGGGTTGTCTTTCTGAGGCCTCTCTCCTTGGCTGGTAGACAGCTGTCTTCTCCCTGTGCCTCACATGGTCGTCCCTCTGTGTGTGTCTGTATCCTCGTCTCCTTATAAGGACGCTTGTCAGGTGGGATTAGAGTCCACTGTGATGGCCTTGCTTTACCTTAATCACATCTGTTAAGATTCTGGATCGTGGAAAAAGCAAGAGAGTTCCAAAAAAACATCTATTTCTGCTTTATTGACTATGCCAAAGCCTTTGACTGTGTGGATCACAATAAACTGTGGAAAATTCTGAAAGAGATGGGAATACCAGACCACCTGACCTGCCTCTTGAGAAACCTATATGCAGGTCAGGAAGCAACACTTAGAACTGGACATGGAACAACAGACTGGTTCCAAATAGGAAAAGGAGTACTTCAAGGCTGTATATTGTCACCCTGCTTATTTAACTTTCTATGCAGAGTACATCATGAGAAATGCTGGGCTGGAGGAAGCACAAGCTGGAATCAAGATTGCCGGGAGAAATATCAATCACCTCAGATATGCAGATGACACCACCCTTATGGCAGAAAGTGAAGAGGAACTAAAAAGCCTCTTGATGAGGGTGAAAGTGGAGAGTGAAAAAGTTTGCCTAAAGCTCAACATTCAGAAAATGAAGATCATGGCATCCGGTCCCATCACTTCATGGGAAATAGATGGGGAAACAGTGGAAACAGCGTCAGACTTTATTTTTCTGGGCTCCAAAATCACTGCAGATGGTGACTGCAGCCATGAAATTAAAAGACGCTTACTCCTTGGAAGGAAAGTTATGACCAACCCAGATAGCATATTCAAAAGGAGAGACATTACTTTGCCAACAAAGATCCATCTAGACAAGGCTCTGGTTTTTCCTGTGGTCATGTATGGATGTGAGAGTTGGACTGTGAAGAAGGCTGAGTGCCGAAGAATTGATGCTTTTGAACTGTGGTGTTGGAGAAGACTGTTGAGAGTCCCTTGGACTGCAAGGAGATCCCACCAGTCCATTCTGAAGGAGATCAGCCCTGGGATTTCTTTGGAAGGAATGATGCTAAAGCTGAAACTCCAGTACTTTGGCCACCTCATGCGAAGTGTTGACTCATTGGAAAATACTCTGATGCTGGGAGGGATTGGGGGCAGGAGGAGAAGGGGACGACAGAGGATGAGATGGCTGGATGGCATCACTGACTTGATGGACGTGAGTCTGAGTGAACTCCGGGAGTTGGTGATGGACAGGGAGGCCTGGCGTGCTGCGATTCATGGGGTCGCAAAGATTCGGACACAACTGAGCGACTGAACTGAACTGAACTGAACTGAAGGTTCTATCTCCAAATTCAGACACAGTCTGAGACACTGGGGTCAGGGCTTCAGCTATAGATTTTGGGGGGACATGATTCAACCTGTAACCCCATTACCATGAGCATTTTCATTTTCCATTCACTCTTTTGTTAATCCACGTAGGTGGTGAATGCGGTTAGTGCATGGCCCATGCTATGCGCTGTGCACCCCTGGGGCTACAGAGAAAGAGATATGTCCTTGTCCTCGTGGAGCCTGTGCTCTCGTTGTGTGTGTGTGTGTGTGTGTAAGTCGCTCAGTTGTGTTCTACTCTTTGCAACCCATGGACTGTAGCCCACAAGGCTCCTCTGTCCATGGAATTCTCCAGGCAAGAATACTGGAGTGTGTAGCCATTTCCTTCTCCAGCGGGTCTTCCCAGCCCAGGGATTGAACCTGGATCTGCTGCATTGCAGTTACTCTGGTCATTTTGTTCAGACTGCAGCCCCTGGAGGAAGTACTTTTCATAACAGATGTGGAAAACGAGGCTCCAGCGTGACTACTCCAGGTCACGTGGCAAAACCAAAATCGACCTCACAGCTGCTAGCTCCTTCCATCCAAGGCTGAGAGGCCTGTGTGCGGTGTTTCTGCTGCAGTAAGAAAACTAATCCTGGATAAAATTAAATAAAATGAAAGATTCCATAAAGGTAAGGACCAGATATGAGAAAGCCATATGAAACTGTCAGAAAAGACGAATGTCTCAGAAAACAATTAAGTGCAAAGTCAAGAACGAGAACAGAGAAGGATGAAAAAAGGGAAATAAAAGGCCCAGAAAAAAATACCATCTGAATTTCAAAGGACAGGAAACCAAATATGCTAAAGTCAAAATTTAAGATAAAGGCAACAGTCAGAAACCCGTAGTGAGAAACTCAGAAACCAAATGAAATTAAAAGCTCCCTGTGTAGGGTCATTAGGACTTCAGGCAGCTTCACACCTCCCAGAAGAGCCTGGGGAGGCTGGGGGGACATTAGGAGGCGTGGAGTCGGGGCTCCCTGGCTGTCACCCCCTAATGGGTCCTGTCCATTGCTTTGCTTGGTGCTTGTGTGTGTTGTACCAACACTATCACCCTGGTAACCCTCCGTCCTCCCACTAGAATGTTGCTCCTTGAGACCCCATTGGTCTTATTCCCAATCTGTATTCTTGGTGCCAAAAATAGAGCCCTGCACACAGTAGGTGCTCAGTAATTGCTCGCTGAGTGAGTGCATGAATAGATCACTGAACTAATGATTCTTGGGCAGGTGTGTGGTTTTTTTTTTTTCTTTTTTAACTTCTCTGAGCCTTTGGTTTCTCATCAATAAAAAGGAAGACTGTTCTATGTCTCCAGTCTCTTGGGATAAAAGCGATGATTTTATATTTGCATATGGCTTTCAGGTTCCTTTCCCTTCCAAGCCTTCAAGAGCTCTCTCTCTGGGCAGTTTTGTGGACAGAGTGGAGATTCTAGAGCTCCAGACTTCATAGTGTGTGTTCTAGGCTCCTACCTGCTTGCATTAGACTGTCAGCATTGCCTTTCTTAGACCTGCCTTAGAAAAGTTTCCTAGAAAGCTTGGTGTTTGTTGAGCGCATAAGGGCTGGATAAGGCTCCTATGCCTTGTTCTCTAATCGATTCACCCAGTTGGACTTCAGAGTTTCTTTGGGTGACTCCTGGGCCTTCCTCTAGGATGGAGAGAAGGTCCAGTGTATTTGGAATTGAAAACGATCCAAGTCTGAGGGAAAATCTTGTCAACTCCACACAAGAACATTGGTCTGCTCTGCTTGTCGGCTGTAGAGAGGCTCACACTACAGATGGGAGAATAAAGGAATTATTTAAAAATGCAGGTACCCAATGGGGTGAAATCCTTAATGTTGGCGTGGACTTGGTGTCTGGTACTTCACAGGCTGAAATGCTGCCCTCGCTATGTTTTTAGAATGGTTCAGTGTTTCTGAGCTTAAGTTTTCCCAGTTGAGAAATGAGGGGTGGGGGTCAAAAGATTCCCTTCAAACTCATCTCTTCCAGTTCTGACATTTTAAAATGGTATGAGAGCAATAAAAATAGTTACCACTTTCTAATCCTCACCATAGGAGGGAGGTACTGTCAGAAATGCACTGTGTTTGAGTCTGGAAACTACCTTCTCCAGCTCACATACAGGTATACACACAGGTACACACACAGGAATACACACAGGTATACACACAGGTACACACACAGTTATACACACAGGTATACACACAGGAATACACACAGGTATACACACAGGTATACACACAGGTACACACACAGGAATACACACAGGTACACACACAGGTATACACACAGGAATACACACAGGTATACACACAGGAATACACACAGGTACACACACAGGAATACACACAGGTACACACACAGGTACACACACAGGAATACACACAGGTACACACACAGGAATACACACAGGTATACACACAGGTACACACACAGGTACACACACAGGAATACACACAGGTACACACACAGGAATACACACAGGTATACACACAGGAATACACACAGGAATACACACAGGTATACACACAGGAATACACACAGGTATACACACAGGAATACACACAGGTATACACACAGGAATACACACAGGAATACACACAGGTATACACACAGGAATACACACAGGTATACACACAGGAATACACACAGGTATACACACAGGTATACACATGTGCACATAGATACAGACACATGCACCTCAACTTCATACAAGGGTACATGAGACAGGACAGAGATGCAGCAGAAGTCAAGAGGAAAGAATTTAGAACATTCATCTCCAGTTCCTTACCGTATATTGTGTAAACATCCCACCCACCTTGTAAAACCATCACTGGATCTCATGTGGTCCGTGTTTCCCAGCTTCAGGCTGTGCTCTAAAACATGTTTCTTAAGCCTTGAAGTTTATATGGTGGATGTAGGCTGATGGTTTCTGTTTTGCAAAGAGATGGAGACAGGCTGCGCAGCACACTTTCAGCCCCTCTCTGTTTAGACCTTGGGTGTCAAGAAACAGCAAGGAGGGACCCAGAGGGAGAAGAGAGAGAGGAAGCCAGCCTTCGAACCCACTAGTTCAGAAGACCCTGAAACTCACAAGACACCACAAATACTCTGCAGCACATACAATTCAGGAACAGAAGGGCCAAATGATTGCTTCAGAGGTGTCTCTTCTTTAAAGACATGTGTGTGTGTTTTAATTTCCATTGTTCTTCAGTTGCTAAGTTTGTCTCTGACTCTTTACGACCCCATGGACTGCAGCATGCCAGGCTTCCCTGTCCACTGTCTTCCGGAGTTTGCTCAGATTCATGTCCGTTGAGTCGGTGATGCTGTCTAACCAATGAGTCAGCTGTTTGCATCAGATGACCCAAGTATTAGAGCTTCAGCATCAGTCCTTCCAAAGAATATCCAGTGTTCATTTCCTTTAGGATTGACTGGTTTGATCTCGTTGCAGTCCAAGGGACTCTCAAGAATCTTCTCTGGCACCACCATTTGAAGGCATCAATTCTGGATGCTCAGCCTTCTTTATGGTCCAATTCTCACATCCATTTCCCTCCTTAAAACATCAGCTTGTCCACCTGGCCTGTGATGGGTTTGGGATGCCCCAGTGCTCCCAGTGTAGCTGCCGTAACGACTGTAGGACATGGATCAGGGGGTTTCCTGCTTCGGGTGGACCATCGCTCAGGTCAGGGGAAAATGCCTCTAGAGTGGCCATGATAGAATTAAACAGGGGTTGCCTAGCTCACTCTGGCTCCAAGTGTCCAGGCCAGGTTATCTACGATGATACAGCCACCACCATCACCACCTGCTACAGCCAACAGCATTCATACTTTCATAGCACGCTTCCTTATGGGCCAGGCACTCTTCTGACTCATCCTCACAGCCAGCCTGTGAGAGGAATAAAATCCCCCCTGTACAGATGAGGAAACTGAGGCACAGAGAGGTCAGTACCTTGTCCAAAGCCAGAGTGCTGGAGAATGATGAAGCCCAGCATGAACCTGCATAATCTGCTTCCTTGCACTCCTCTGCACTGCCTTTCAGTTGCAAGATATTCTACCTCCAACCCCAGAAAGAAGCATGTTCTCATGTTGGGTCTCCTCAGATACCACGAGATTGGATAGATAGCAGAGTACATCATGAGAAATGCTGGACTGGATGAAGCATAAGCTGGAATCAAGATTGCTGGGAGAAATATCAATAACCTCAGATATGCAGATGACACCACCCTTATGGCAGAAACTAAAGAGGAACTCAAAAGCCTCTTGATGAAGGTGAAAGTGGAGAGTGAAAAAGTTGGCTTAAAGCTCAACATTCAGAAAATGAAGATCATGGCATCTGATCCCACCACTGCATGGGAAATAGATGGGGAAACAGTGTCAGACTTTATTTTTCTGGGCTCCAAAATCACTACAGATGGTGACTGCAGCCATGAAATTAAAAGACGCTTACTCCTTGGAAGGAAAGTTATGACCAACCTAGATAGCATATTCAAAAGCAGAGACATGACTTTGCCAACAAAGGTCCATCTAGTCAAGGCTATGGTTTTTCCTCTGATCATGTATGGATGTGAGAGTTGGACTATAAAGAAAGCTGAGTGCCAAAGAGTTGATGTTTTTGAACTGTGGTGTTGGAGAAGACTCTTGAGAGGCCCTTGGACTGCAAGGAGATCCAACCAGTCCATCCTAAAGGAGATCAGTTCTGGGTGATCATTGGAAGGACTGATGTTGAAGCTGAAACTCCAATACTTTGGCCACCTGATGCGAAGAGATGACTCATTTGAAAAGACCCTGATGCTGGGAAGGATTGAGGGCAGGAGGCAAAGGGGACAACAGAGGATGAGATGGTTGGATGGCATCACTGACTCAATGGACACGGGTTTGGGTGGACTCCGGGAGTTGGTGATGGACAAGGGAGGCCTGGTGTGCTGTGATTCATGGGGTCACAAAGAGTCAGACATGACTGAGCGACTGAACTGAACTGAACTGGACAGATAGCAGTCATAACGCTCACCTTTCATTCCCTATGTTTTCTAAGCAGAGGAGTATTAGAAAGTATGGGAGTGGATGTTTAGGGTGTTGGGGCTTGGGGGGTCGAGAGCACTGGAATGAAAGGGGATCTCACTGACGTCAGAGCCTGCAGTTCTCTCCTCCTTCCTGAAGGGGGCAGACCAGACCTTGGAGGGGGAGGGTAGTTGCTCAAGGTCATTCCTTTCCCCTGACCTCACCCCCCTCCAAGTGTTTCACCACCCTGGTAAGATGCCTGTGTTTCCCTGGCCGTTAGGGGAACTGGTGTCTGGATTTTACACACGCCTCCGGGAGAGGAGGCATGAGGGTTCTACAGACCTTTTCCCCTGGAGTGACTTTAAGACCACCACCAGCTCTGACCACCCCCCACCCCCGACAGTCAAGAACCCACTGTAGCTCCAGGTGGGTGGGTCGGAAACAGACCACTTGTTACCCGGTGTCTCAGATGCCAAAACCGGTTGACTGAACTGCTTTCTTTATGCTTTTTTCTAGAACAGAACCCAGCTAAAAGCCCCCTTCACCATAACAGCAGAAGAAAAGATCACGGTAAGAGAAAACTTTGACTGGGAAACCCACATTACACCCCCACTGTGTCTCTTTCTGTCTGTGGTTTGTGGTCTCTTGCTGTCCTCAGAGGCCGGGGAGGAGCCCACCACTGACCTTAGCCTCCTAGACCCGAGCCGAGGCTGGGGGCTCCCTGAGGTCTGGGATTCCCCAGTGTGGCCTGGGGGCTGTCTCGCTGGTTTTCTGAATACCCCCTTCATCTGGGCGAGATGGATTGGTCACTGCCTGGGACCAGCTTGAGGCCTCACCCACCCATCTGTACATCTGTTCAGCGGGCTGGTACCTGCCTTTTGGTGTTTGCCCGTGGCCAGTGGGTGGTCCGTGTTTTGTCTTCCCAGAGCTTAGAGACCTGCTTCTGTGGTCCATCAGGAACACTTCTCCCTTTTTCTTCATCATCCGCTCACCTGCAGCTCACGTATCCATTCATTCATGTGTTCATCAAGTGTTTATTTATCATATAAACACGGTCCACATTTCTTCAACCCCCGGTGTACGCATACTAAGTTGCTTCGGTCACGTCTGACTCTTTGTGACCTTATGGAGCGTTAGCCCACCAGGCTCCTCTGTCCATGGGATTCTCCAGGCAATAATACTGGAGCAGTTGCTATGCCCTCCGCCAGGGGCTCTTCAAGACCCAGGGAACCAACTCACGTCTCTTGTGCCTCCTGCATTGACAGGTGGATTCTTTACCACTGATGCCACCTGGGAAGCCTCCCAGTAATTGCCAGGCCAAGGAGTTTACATTTGCTGAATCATGACATCTTCACTACAATCTTGGGGGATAGATTGAACTTTTAAATTGCCTCCATTTCTTATATGGGGAAACTGTGGCATGCCCAGGTCAAGGCATTTGCCTAAGGTCACATGACCATGTGTCAGGGCTCCCAAGACCACCCCCAGGTTCAGGGTTTCCCTAGGAGGACCCAAAGCACTGCACACATTGTCCTTCTCAGGCTGATGTTGATAGAGAAGGGTGCAGAGCAGAATCAGCAAAGGAAACAGACGTGCGGGACAGGCTCTGGAGATACCAAGTACAGGCTTCCCAGGCTCTCTCCCAGTGGAGACACGCAGGGCATGCTGAATTCCTCCAGCACGGAGTTGTGACATCACATGTGAACTGCTGTCCATCAGGGAAGTCATTAGAGACCCAGTGCCTGGCACCTCCCAGCAGGACAGTGTGTGTTGAGTGTAAATCACACCATATGCACAGCAGTTTAGGCCGTGAGCCCCACTTATCAGGGGATGGTGGGAACCCTCTAAAATCCGGGTTCCCAGACACCAGCCATGGCCCAGCATCTGGAGCAGGCCTCCCAGAGGATGGAAGCCTCAGGCCCGCTGCATGAGCGCCTTCTGCACAGCTGGTGTTAGAACGGGATTTGAACCCAGGCCCTTTGGCTCCAGAGCCCTGCTGTTGGACAGTGGACCACACTGCCTCCTAGCAAGCTGAATTCCTACACAGAAGAGGCAGGAACAAAACCCGAGGCAGGCACACAAGTGTAGACAGTCCTCCTGGCTGGTCCGTGCATCCCCCACTGTGCCCTACGTTGTGGGTGGCCCTCAACAGGTAAAGATCCCTGATTGGGCTGATTGTCATCATTGCCTGTGATTGCCCCTCAGCGGAGGAGGTAGCTGATGGTTGCGTGATTGCAAGAAAGGTCAGAGAATATTCATTTAATCAATATTTATAAGCCCTTCCTCCATGGCCTGATAGCTCAGTTAGTAAAGAATCTGCCTGCAATGCAGGAGATCCCAGTTCAATTCCTGGGTCAGGAAGATCCACTGGAGAAGGGATAGGCTACCCACTCCAGTATTCTTGGCTTCCCTGGTGGCTTAGCTGGTAAAGAATCCACCTGCAATTCAGGAGACCCTGGTTCAATCCCTTGGTTGGGAAGATCCTCTGGAGAAGGGAAAGGCTACCCACTGCAGTATTCTGGCCTGGAAAATTCCATGGACTGTATAGTCCATGGGGTCGCAAAGAGTCAGACATGACTGAGCGGCTTTCACTTCACCTCCATGGCCCAGACCCTCTCATGAGAATGGAGACGCACTATATCCAGGTCTTCAGGGCTACCTCTGGCTCACGCATTGCCTTCAGGAGAAGAAGGAATAGGTGGCCCCCCAGGCTGCAGACAGCAGGGATCTAGAGCCAAAGCGCCCAGGTTCAAATCCTATTCTAATACCAGCTGTGCAGAAGGGCATTCACACACAGGCCTGAGACTTCTGTCCTCTGGGAATTCTGCTTCAGATGCCTGTTCAAGATCCATGGGTGCAAGGCTAGGCGATGGAGCAGTGGGTTGGATTTCAGCCCCACTGGTCCCTGGGCCAGGTAACCTCTGCCTGTGGACCATGTTCATGAAGGTCATTATCAAGTGGAGAGATGAGACGTGTCAGTGATGGCTCTATAGTGCTGTGGGGAAAATAAGCTTTTACACCAGAAGCCTGACTCTGAATCCCCGTTCCCCCACTGATTGTATGTGACACTGGGCATGCTACTTACCTCCCTGGACTTCAGTGTGCTAGTTGTAAAATAAGAATAATAACAATACCCGCTTTATAGGGTGATAACCTAGATAGCATATTGAAAAGCAGAGACATTACTTTGCCAACAAAGGTCCGTCTAGTCAAGGCTATAGTTTTTCCTGTGGTCATGTATGGATGTGAGAGTTGGACTGTGAAGAAAGCTGAGCGCCGAAGAATTGATGCTTTTGAACTGTGGTGTTGGAGAAGACTTCTGAGAGTCCCTTGGACTGCAAGGAGATCCGACCAGTCCATTCTGAAGGAGATCAGCCCTGGGATTTCTTTGGAAGGAATGATGCTAAAGCTGAAACTCCAATACTTTGGCCACCTCATGCGAAGAGTTGACTCATTGGAAAAGACTCTGATGCTGGGAGGGATTGGGGGCAGGAGGAGAAGGGGACGACAGAGGATGAGATGGCTGGATGGCATCACTGACTCGATGGACGTGAGTCTGAGTGAACTCCAGGAGTTGGTGATGGACAGGGAGGCCTGGTGTGCTGTGATTCATGGGGTCACAAAGAGTCGGAAACGACTGAGCGACTGAACTGAACTGAACTGAACTGAACCACAGTAAATGAATTGAGGCAGGCAAAGTACTGAGCACAGTGCCTGGCATTCTCTAAGTGCTCAATAAGCCTCATCAATGTTATGAAACATGTAAACAATACTGTTGTGCAACTGTTTTGGATTAATTGTGTGTATCAGAGTTGCAAGCTCAATTTCCATGAGATTCACACCAGTGCTGCAAGTGTGTGAGTCAGGCTTATGGAAGATTCTAAGGTGTAGTGGAGTCTGCAGCAGCCTGGAGATTCAGACTGCCCATCACCCACTATCTGTCCCCCGACTTTGCAACATTAAACAAGAGGAAAAAAGCCAAACAGTGTACATCAGCTGTAACTGAATTTGTGAGGTTGTAACCTGACATATAGATCATAGATCAAGCGGTACTGACAAGGTGCAGGGGAGCTGAGTGGACTCAGTGGATCGCAGGCCTCTTGAAAGAGTTAAGAGTTCAGTTGGAGCTTAAAGAAAAGGCTTAACTAAAGATGGAGGAGAGGTTTCTAAAATATGCAGCTGAAGATCTGACATCAAGGTTAAGCTTGTTTTGACTGTGGGTTGGATGTGAACCAAGATTTACTGGGTGCAAGCACAGTGCAGAGTCAGACACGACTGAGCAACTAGCACACACACACAAGCAGTGCCTGGCATCATGAGGGTACACGTAATGGCCCTTGCCAGGTAAAGTGTGTGAGCCGCCAGGTTGGCTTGGGCACCTGCGAAGGTAATGTCATTATACTAGGAACATGTGTTGATGAACAGGAGAGCTTGGCAGTGAGGTATAAGCTCCTCTGACATTTTCATCAAGCAGGTAAAACAATTTTGGATTGGCCAAAAAGTCTGAACTAACATTTTGGCCAACCCAATACAAAGTAAAGACATTATGTAACCCGTTATGTAAACTGGGATCTGCAACACTTGGAAGAGACCCCGTTACTTCCTTAATTTTTTATTAATTTCTTGAGGGTGAAACTGACATCTGTCAGACAAGGCCCCAAGAAGTCCTCTCTGCCTCCTGGATGAACAGAGAGGAAAAAATCACTCTACCCTGTGCTGGACATTGAGTGCAGGTGTTCTTTTTTTTAAAAAAAATTTGTTGAAGTATATTTGATTCACAGTGCTGTGTTAATTTCTGTTGTACAGCAAAGTGACTCAGTTATACATATATATTCTTTTTCATATTTTTTCCATTATGTTTATCACGGGATATTGAATATAGTTCCCCGTGCTCTATAGTAGGACCTTGTTTATCCATCCTGTATATAATAGTTGCGTGGAGGTGTTCTGATTCACTCCAGCTTCTCATAGTAAAGCTGGGCATCCTGCCAGGCACTGGGAGAATAAGTCACCGTATTTTACTCAAAGGATCTGGATCTAATCAAGAGTGAGACATTTAAACCAATTGGTATGTCATCCAAATTCATTTCTAGTGTAATTCCTGTAAGAATAATAGTGGAATTGGGAGGAGGAATGTGATCAAATCAATCAAAGTTTCATCTGAAAGTATAAATTTATGAGGCTAGATGAAAAATTGTTGAAATGAAGAATAACATGGGAAGATTTGCCATATCGGATATGAAAAATTAGAAAGCTGTGTTAACACTATATGCAGGTCTTGCAAGAGAAACAGACCAGTGGATCAAAATAGAGTACCTACACATACATGTATCTGATAAAATGATATTTCAACTCAATGGGGAGAGAATGTTTCATTTATTAATTTGGGGAGCAACTGACTGGATCTTCTGGAAGAAAAATGAAGATGAACTCCCTCAATAGATATAAATCTAAATAGATGAAACAGTTTGTAAAAAGTAAGTCCTGGTTAATATGCTATGGGGGAAAAAAACATCAAGGAAAATCATCGATATTGTCACTCTGCTTATTTAACTTATATTCAGAGTACATCATGTGAAATGCTGGGCTGGATGAAGCACAAGCTGGAATCAAGATGGCAGGGAGAGATGTCAACAACCTCAGATATGTAGATGATACCACCCTTATGGCAGAAAGTGAACAGGGACTAAAGAGCCTCTTGATGTAAGTGTGAAAGTGAAGGAGAGTAAAAAAGATGACTTAAAACTCAACATTCAAAAAACAAAGATTATGGTATCCAGTGCCATCATTTCGTGGCAAATAGATGGGGAAACAATGGAAACAATGAGAGACTTTATTTTCTTGGGCTCCAAAACCACTGCAGATGGTGACTGCAGCCATGAAATTAAAAGACACTTGCTCTGTGAAAGAAAAGCTATGACCAACCTAGACGGCATATTAAAAAGCAGAGACATTACTTTACCCACAAAGGTCCATCTAGTCAAAGCTATGGTTTTTCCAGTAGTCATGTATGGATGTGAGAGTTGGACTATAAAGAAAGCTGAGCTTTTGAACTGTGGTATTGGAGAAGACTCTTGAGAGTCCCTTGGACTGCAAGGAGATCCAACCAGTCCATCCTAAAGGAGATCAGTCCTTAATATTCATTGGAAGGACTGATCTGAACCTGAGGCTCTGATACTTTGGCCATCTCTGCGAAGAGCTGACTCACTGAAAAAGACCCTGATGCTGGGAAAGATCGAAGGCAAAAGGAAAAGAGGACGACGGGATGAGATGGTTAGATAGCAACTCAGTGGACATGAGTTTGAGCAAACTCTGGGAGATAGTGAAAGACAGGGGAGCCTGATGTACTGCAGTCCTTGGAAAAGTAGGATAGGAGTGAGTGACTGAACAACAACAGCAATGTCTTTATGATGTATTGTTCTTGTTCAGTCACTCAGTCATGTCCGACTGAACATATAAGTTAAATAAGCAGGCTGACAATATACAGCCTTGCCATTTCCTACTCCAGCTTTTTATGATATATAAAGAGCTCCTATTAGTTTATAAGATAAAGAATAGCCTCCATATGTAGCTATGTATGATATGAGAATTTCTCAAATACAAGGATTTACAATATGTACCCTTTAGCACAGTGGAGGGAACTTGTAACTCTGCTGGCAAAATCATGTGACTTTGGGTTTCACTCAGAGGGCTTCTTCCCAGGTGGTGCCAGTGATAAAGAACCTGTCTGCCAATGCAGGAGACACTAGAGACACAAGTTCGATCCTTGGGTCAGGAAGATCCCCTGGAGTAGGAAATGGCAACCCACTCCAATATTCTTGCCTGGAAAATCCCATAGGCAGATGAGCCTGGTGGGTTACAGACCATCGGGTTGCAAAGAGTCGGACACGACTAAGCGTATATGCACACACACACACACACACACACACACACACACAAACACACAAGCACAGAAGGCTGGGGGCATGCAGTGACGTTTCATCACATCTGCCTTCTCCATGTTACATCTTGTTTGAATGACTACCCCAGCCTCCTGCCTGTCCAGTCCTGCTCTCCTGAAACACCAGCCTGCTCACTTTCTATTCTGGAGGGGCTCCCCACTACCTGCTGATAAAGCCCAGTTCCCTTAGGTGGTATTCAGGCTCCATCAAAAATGGTGACCTCTGCTATATCCCAGTGCCATGGGGTTCCTGTGTTTCCCACTTCACTCTGGTTTTACATATGCTGATCTTTTCATTCCCGTCTTCTGGGTAGCTGGCATACATCCTATGGGAACCCTGACCAATTTTCTCCACCTCCGTCATTCCTTCACATCTCCCAAGCATACTGGTGGCACCCCTCGCTGGGATCCAGTGGCATTGGGCATCCGATAAACCTTGTCACGCTGTGACTTTGAGATTATTCTCCTTGTTAGCACTTAATACATTTTTATTGACATCACAGTAGAATTTTTGCCCAGGGAGAGACTTTAAAGATTACCTAGTTTTACTTCCTCATTTGAAAATAAAAAAACTCCTAGGTCCTGAGATGCTCTGGGAACTGGCCAAGGTCCTGAAGCTTGATGACGAACATTGAGGAATGGAATCATGCTCTGTGGTTCTGCAATCCAAGCCTCATTCACTAGATTTGTAACTTAACAGCTCTGTTAGTGTGTGTGATTATCTCTGTCTGTGGTTACCTGCAAGCTCTGGCTCCTGCCAGAATTGTGAGAGTTTCTGCCCTTAGAGCTGCCCCTCAAGGGCTGTGGGCCAACAGCCCTCTGCTTCCTCAAGCAGTAGAAGGATCTTAGTGAAATTACTCCTAAAATCTCTTCTAGGGAAATCAATATGGTCTCCCTTTCAGAACCTTTCTGGTTTGGGGGGGGGGATGGGATTTAATGTATGTCCATTGTGGACATTTTAAAGAAACCACCACTCTACACTCACACACACACACACACAGAGAAAGAGAGACAGACACGGAGAAAATTAGAAGAATCACCTGCTAGCCCTGCCGCTAGAGATAACCATTGTTAACATGGTGGTTTCTTGCTTTCCCCAAGCCTATGAATGCATTTCTTACATAATTGAAGTCAAACTGTATAAATTATTTTTCCTCATGGTCGTGTAACTTTTTATTGGATTTTAAGCATTTAAAGCATTTCTTTTGGAAGTCTTTTTTTGGTCTGGCATTGCTCTTCATAAATAACAATGGTGAAACTCATCAAAGGAATCTGTTACCAGCTAATATGTGATTAAAGAGGTGGTAATAACAGATGATTCTTTTCCAGAGATGAGAAGGAAAGTTAGTGGGGACGGTGGGGATGGGGAGGCTGGGGTCACTGAGCCACCTCCTTTTCTTTATTCTTAGATAATGAAGTTTAAGATAAATAGGCTCTTTGAAATCTGTGCTTCAAATGATTAGTGGAATTTGTCTGCAAGATTTTTGCCCTTATTTTACAGATGTGGAAACTGCAGTTTAGGGTGGGGGAGGCTCAGGGTCCCCCCCGTGTGGTGGGGGCAGAACTGAGAGCTGAACCCCCAATTAGGGCCTCAGTTCAGTCGCTCAGTCGTGTCCGACTCTTTGCGACTCCATGGACTGCAGCAGGCCAGGCCTCCCTGTCCATCACCAACTCCCGGAGTTTACTCAAACTCATGTCTATTGAGTTGGTGATGCCGTCCGACCATCTCGTCCTCTGTCGTCCCCTCTCCTCCCGCCTTCCACCTTTCTCAGCAGTTATGGTCTAGACCCATGGTATTATGAGTACGCTCTGCTGCTTCTCACAACCTTGTTTCTGGTCCTCATCATTTCTCCCTGGACTGTGGCATCCAGGTGTGCTTTCCTCCAGGCTGAAGCCACACAGTAGCCAGATTTCTATTTCTAAAACACTGATCTGACCATGTTACTTCCTGACTTAAAACCCTGCCGTGATCTCCCATAAGCCCATAGAGTGATGTCACATGTTGCTAACCCACTGTGTTGGAACTGGGCTGTGTCTCTTGCCACGTGCAGGTCCTGCTTATGCCCTTCTGTCTGCCTGGCTTACCCTCCTCCTGGCCTGGCTTATTGCCCTCTGCCCACAGTCACCTCTTGGAAGGTCTTCCTTGTCTTTTGAGCTGAGCCAGGGGCTGCCCCTCCTCCCACCCTAGTCCTCAGGTTTTCCCCCTCACCTCAGCCACCCGTCACCCCACCTACTACAGAATTCTTGCCTGGGAAAAGCCACGGACAGAAAAGCCTGGTGGGCTGCAGTCCATGGGGTTGCAAAAGAGTCGGACACAGCAGCTAAACAACAACAGCAAAGATTAGAAAGGAATTACTTGGCCTCTGGTGAAAGATCAATGAAAATGTTGATAGTTAAGCATAGTTTTGAGGGACTGTGAAGGCTTTTGGCCAGAGACTCAGGAATTCTAAAATTCTGCCCTCCTAGTCACACCCTAATAAGGTGAGCTGGGTGCTCAGAGAGTATCAGAATGTTCATAATGGCGCAAGCCCCTGACAGTTCAATGCAGGGCTCCTGGTAAAAGGCCAGGCTGGAGCCTGAGCCCTGCGGAGGCAGCTGTGGTGTGAAAGCTATTAGTCTAGACTTTGTGATGTGAATCCTGGGTCTACTGCTTTCTAGCTCTGTGACTTTAGGCCATCTATTTAACTTACCTGTATTTGGTATTATTATTTGAAAATATGGATTAAAGTAATGCCCACTTTATAATATTGCTGTGGGGAGTGAATGGGTAATGCATGTAATACACTTGGAACTATCCCTGGTGCTCAGTATCTGGTCAATACATATTAGCTGCAATGATGGTGGTGATAATGGCGATAATGATGCGGCTGGTGGCGATGTTAGTGGTGATGATAATGTGATACGAGTGATTCTAGGGAGCTTCTTCCTTCCCATAAAACAAAATCTCGAGATTCATTCTTCTTCGGTCATTTATATGGAGGAGGAAAGTTGAAGAGTGGAGGCACTGTGGGCAAGTCAAGGAAGCAGGAACTAGCTTAACTTAGCAACACAGATAAATGGAGAAGGTGGAAAAGAAGAAAGTGAGAGTTGTGAGTAGGCTTGCCCCAAGGAGGCAGTCTTTACCTAGGTGTACTTATCACCTGATATTGGAAAGTAGAAATTGCAGGAGAGAAGGGGAGAAAGATGGTATGGTCTGCAGAGCTGGTCTGGCTTTGTCCTCTTCCTAAATACAGGCATTCATTGCTGCAGCCATGTTGTTATTGATAAATTAAGCTCCTGGTCCCCACACTGCCTCTGTTCTTTAAGTTCTCTTGGCCGCACAACTGATTAAGGAGGGCAAGATCTCAAGGTGGAGATTCAGAGAAGGTGGAGGTTGGAAAAAGAGTGGGAGGGAGGTGGCCTGTCTCAGCTGTTCTACTTCATAAAGTAGGAAAGGGAGGGAGATTTTGATTGGGAGAATGAGTTAGTTCTGTTCTTGCCTTTTTTAGTACATTGATCCTGCCTACCTAAAGTTATGTCCCAGTATTTTTTTTCTGGTTCTCATCCATCATGTAAGCAACTTCTACTGTGGTATGGGAGTTTGGGACTAAAAATGTGTTTAGAAAATCAGACAGCCCCCTGGATGGTAAGTGGTCTGATGTACTAGGGGAAAACACAGACTTTGGAGTCAAACAGAGCTAACTGTGTTGCTCTTTGGCTGTGGACTTTGATTAACTATCTGAACTCTCTGCATCTCCGTTTATCTCTCAATGGAAAGGGGATAATACATCCCCCACCAGATTGCTGAAGATGGATTGAATGAGATAAAGCACTAGCACACTGTTCATTTCCTGAGGCTGCCGCAGCAAATGATCACAAAACTTAGAACAGAAACCTATTCCCACACCGTTCCCAAGGCCAGGAGACTGAAATCAAAGTGTCGGCAGGGTTTTGCTCCCTTTGAAGGCTCTAGGGAAGAATCCTTCCTTGCTTCTGTCTAGCTTCAGGTGGCTCTTGGAAATCCTTCCTCAGCTGTAGCTGCATCACTCCCATCTCTGCCTCCATGACCACATGGTCTTTTCCCCGTGTGTGTCTGTCTCCAAGTCTCCATCTCCTTATAATGATACCATCACTGGGTTCAGGATCCACTCTAATCCAGTATGGATTGGGCTTCCTAGGTGGTGCTAGTGGTCAAGAATCCATCTGCCAGTGCAGGAGACATAAGAGATGTGGGTTCAATCCCTGGGTCAGGAAGATCCCCTGGAGTAGAAAATGGCAACCAATTCCAATATTCTTGCCTGGAAAATTCCATGGGAAGAGGAATCTGGCAGGCTATAGTCTGTGGGGCTGCAAAGAGTCAGACACGACTGAGCGATCAGACACAATCCCATATAACCTCATCTTAACTTGATCATGTCTAGAAAGACCTTATTTCAAAATAAGGTCCCATGCAGAGGTACTGGGGGTAAGACTTTAGTGTATCTTTATGGATGGCACAATTCAACCCCCTATAGGAACCTAAGCCAGGGAATGGCATATTGTAGGTGATCAAATGTCATTAATGTCCTTCACCTCTCCATTCTTCTCCCTACAGCTGAAAAAAAAAAAAAAATTGCCTTCTGTGAAAGAAAAAACCTTGAAAACATATCACTGATCTACAGCCTTTTGTTCTCTTTAGACAGACATTTTGTCTCTTTTCCATCCGTATTTTAATATAGGCTCTGTGAACTGCTCTTCATATGTATTGATTTGTTTTTTCTTATCTGGTAGGTACACAAATCAGGGCTCAGAGGGCTGTTGCCAGCATGAATGGAGAGCTTGCATTTCAATTTGGTGCTAATCAAAATGTAAGATTTAGAATCAGGGTGTTTGCATCTGAAAACAGAATTGGTTTTCTGACCATCTCTGATAACAGCCTCTGTGGACAGAGGCTGATTCATCATAGGTGATTCGTATGTGGCGACACGCTTGTATTCAGGTTTCAGTAACCGTCAGGACCAAAGCTCCTGGTTCTGACATAACTTGGCTTTGATTGTCTAGAAGGTCAAGTTGGCCTTGTTCATCTGTCAGATAAATTTAACCTTAACTACATACAGCCTGCATTGGGATCCCAGGAATGAGAAATGGGTTAGTTGTCTCCCAGCTCCTAAATAATGTGTTAAATGTTCCCATAATCTGCAACCATTGTTTTAATTGAAGTGTATTGATTTACAGTGTTGTTTTAATTTCAGGTGTATAGCAAAGTGATTCAGTTTTGCATATATATTTTTTTTTCAGATTTCTTTCTCTTATAGTTTATTACAAAATATTGAGTATAGTTTTCTGTGCTGTATGTACAGTAGGTCCTTACTGGTTATCTGTTTTATATAGATTAGAATGTATATGTTAGTCCCAAGCTATTTATCTCTACCCCCCTTACCTCTTTGGTAACCATAAGTTTGTTTTCTATGTCTTTGGGTCTATTTCTATTTCATAAATAAATTTATTTGTATAATTTTTAAAAATGATTCCACTTGAAAGCTATATCATGTGATACTTGTCTTTCTCTGTCTGATTTGACTTCACTTAGTATAATAATCTCTAGATCCACCCATGTTGCTGCAAATGGCATTATTTCATTCTTTATTAATGGCTGAATAATATTCCATTGCATATATCTTCTTCATCCATTCATCTGTCAATGGACATTCAGGTTGCTTCCATGTCTTGGCTATTGTAACATTGAGCACTGAGGTCTGCAGCCCTTTTGAATTAAACCTGCTGTCACAGGTTGGCTTCTTGGGAGCAGGTGCTGAGGTAGGGTTTGAGTATAACATAGTGGCCAGTGTGCAGAAGGGTTAACATAGCTGACCTGAGATGGCTGTCCTTAGAAAGGCCAGCTTACAAGGTGAGTCCTTGGCTGGCATTTGGGAACTTGGATTTCAGGACGATCCTCACCATTTACCGAACTAAGAGTGGCTCACGTTGCCTAAAGCGTTCTAATAAACAATATATTTTATGTTGAAAATGTTTTGTTTTCTTCTGGGAGCCTGGAATTTTGGTGCATGCTTCCCAGGTGGCACTAGTGGTAAAGAACCCACCTGCCAGTGCTGGAGAGATAAGAGCCATGGGTTTGATCCCTGGGTCAGGAAGAGCCCCTGGAGAAGGGCATAGCAGGCTACAGTTTGTAGGGTCGCAAAGAATCAGACATGACTGAAGTGACTTAGCACACACACACGGTAGCAGGCAGAGGATGCCTAAGTGACTCAGTTCAGTTCAGTTCAGATCAGTCGCTCAGTCGTGTCCGACTCTTTGCGACCCCATGAGTCGCAGCACGCCAGGCCTCCCTGTCCATCACCAACTCCCGGAGTTCACCCAGACCCACGTCCATCGAGTCAGTGATGCCATCCAGCCATCTCATCCTCTGTCGTCCCCTTCTCCTCCTGCCCCCAATCCCTCCCAGCATCAGAGTCTTTTCCAATGAGTCAACTCTTCGCGTGAGGTGGCCAAAGTACTGGAGTTTCAGCTTTAGCATCATTCCTTCCAAAGAAATCCCAGGGCTGATCTCCTTCAGAATGGACTGGTTGGATCTCCTTGCAGTCCAAGGGACTCTCAAGAGTCTTCTCCAACACCACAGTTCAAAAGCATCAATTCTTCAGTGCTCAGCCTTCTTCACAGTCCAACTCTCACATTCATACATGACCACAGGAAAAACCATTGCCTTGACTAGACGAACCTTTGTTGGCAAAGTAATGTCTCTGCTTTTGAAGATGCTATCTAGGTTGGTCATAACTTTCCTTCCAAGGAGTAAGCGTCTTTTAATTTCATGGCTGCAGTCACCATCTGCAGTGATTTTGGAGCCCCCCAAAATAAAGTCTTACACTGTTTCCACTGTTTCCCCATCTATTCCCCATGAAGTGATGGGACCGGATGCCATGATCTTCATTTTCTGAATGTGGAGCTTTAAGCCAACTTTTTTACTCTCCACTTTCACTTTCATCAAGAGGCTTTTTAGTTCCTCTTCACTTTCTGCCATAAGGGTGGTGTCATCTGCATATCTGAGGTGATTGATATTTCTCCTGGCAGTCTTGATTCCAGCTTGTGTTTTTTCCAGTCCAGCGTTTCTCATGATGTACTCTGCATAGAAGTTAAATAAGCAGGGTGACAATATACAGCCTTGATGTACTCCTTTTCCTATTTGGAACCAGTCTGTTGTTCCATATCCAGTTCTAACTGTTGCTTCCTGACCTGCATACAAATTTCTCAAAAGGCAGCTCAGGTGGTCTGGTATTCCCATGTCTTTCAGAATTTTCCACAGTTTATTGTGACCACACAGTCAAAGGCTTTGGCATAGTCAATAAAGCAGAAATAAATGTTTTTCTGGAACTCTCTTGCTTTTTCCGTGATCCAGCAGATTTTGGCAATTTGATCTCTGGTTCCTCTGCCTTTTCTAAAACCAGCTTGAACATCAGGAAGTTCATGGTTCACATATTGCTGAAGCCTGGCTTGGAGAATTTTGAGCATTACTTTACTAGCGTGTGAGATGAGTGCAATTGTGCGGTAGTTTGAGCACTCTTTGGCATTGCCTTTCTTTGGGATTGGAATGAAAACTGACCTTTTCCAGTCCTGTGGCCACTGCTGAGTTTTCCAAATTTTCTGGCATATTGAGTGCAGCACTTTCACAGCATCATCTTTTAGGATTTGACATAGCTCAACTGGAATTCCATCACCTCCACTAGCTTTGTTCGTAGTGATGCTTTCTAAGGCCCACTTGACTTCACATTCCAGGATGTCTGGCTCTAGGCCTGAGTAAAAACCCTAGTTGCATGAGTGCCTGTGTGCTCAGTTACTCAGTCATGTCTGACTCTGCGACCCCATGGACTGTGGCCCACCAGGCTCCTCTGTCCATGGAATTTTCCAGGCAAGAATACTGGAGTGTGTTGCCATTTCCTACTCCAGGGCTTGTTGTTGTTGTTCAGTCACTAAGTCGTGTTCAACTCTTTTCGACCCCTTGGACTGCAGCACACCAGGCCTTCCTGTCTTCTAGTATCCCTAGGCCTCCACCCCCTCCACTTCTCCAGGGGTACCAAGTCTCAAATGAGTTTCCCTAGTGGACAGCATTTCACATGGGTCATCACACTGACTGCTGGAGGAATTAAGTCTGTTCTGTGTGACTGCTGGGAGAAGAGGCTGGAAACTTGGTCCTGGTTTCCACTGGACTTTGCCCCACGTGCCTTTTCCTATTGCTGATTTTTCTTTGTATCCTTTCACTGTAATCATAGTGTGAGGATGACTATATACTGAGTCCTGTGAGTCTTTGTGAATCACTGAACCTAGGAGGTGGTCATGGGGCTCCCCCATCATAATCAGATCACCTGTGGAGGGGAGGAGTGGGGAGCAGGACTGGGCAGAGGAGATGTTTCAGTTTTGCAAAATGCAAAAGTTCTGGAGATGGTGGTGATGTGTGGTTGTACTTAACATTACTGAAATGTACACTCTAAAATGACTAAAATGGTAAATATTATATAATGTGTGTATTGCTGCATTTAAAAAATAGTTCATAATCTTCTTGTAAGTGGTTGAGCATTCAGAACTTAAAACTCCTAGAAAGCAAGATCCTTTTAAGAGGTCATCAGGCACACTAAAAGACAGTGGAGTGGCAGCATCAGTATTCTGAGGGAAAAAGGTTTTGGACCTTGGACTCAGCCAAGATAACAATCACATGAGTGCAGAGTTACGTGAGAAATAAAAGCATGTTCTACACAAATTTACTTCAGCCCACACAAATATGGAAAATGCTCTATCAAACTAAAAAACAAAACAAAACATAAGAAAATGTAAGGAATGGATTCCAAAACATAGTTTTTCTTTAATCAGTAATATAACAATGTTATAGGAGGAACTTCCCTGGTGGCTCAGTGGTGAAGAACCCGCCCGCCAATGCAAGAGATACAGGTTCTATCCCTGGGTTGGGAAGATCCCCTGAAGAAGGAAATGACTACCCACTCCAGTGTTCTTGTTTGGGAAATCCCATGAACAGGGGAGTCTGGCAGGGCACAGTCTGTGGGGTCACAAAGAGTTGGATATTACTTCATGACTGAGCATGCGTGCAATACAGAAAGCAGTAAAGAGAGACCTCCAGTGACAGCAGTGCAGCAAGCCTAGAAAGTAGCCAGTCCCCGGTAGATCTGGATGTCAGAGAGCTCCTGGAGTGACGACTTTAAGGAACAACAACAACAAAATGACTCTCTGCAACAACTAATATCATTAAGGAAATGGATGTTACACCAGGAAGAAAAAAGAAAAGCAATGAGAAACCCCAGGAAAAACAAAAAGTTACACAGGGATGTGTTGGCCCAAATTGAAGTAATCTTAAAAATATGTCATGATTTTGAAAATTGATAGGGTAAGAAAGGACACTGCATTAAAAATATGTCACTTTTAGGGGCATGTATTGGGCTTCCCTGGTGGCTCAGACAGTAAAGATTCTGCCTGCACTGCAGAAGACCTGGTTTTGATCCCTGGGTCGGAAAGATCCCCTGGAGAAGGGCATGGCAACCCACTCCAGTATTCTTGCCTGGAGAATTCCATGGACAGAGGAGCCTGGCGGGCTACAGTCGGTAGCGTTGCAAAGAGTCAGACCTGAGTTGACTTAGCATACACACGCACACAGGGGTGTACATTTAGTTACACAGGATTACATTCAGTTAATTTGAGTGAATATGCATATCCATTCATATACAGTGAATATATATGTCTAATCATAATCATGATAGTCTTTAATTTCTTTTATTTTTAGAATTAACTTATAAACCACCACAAAGACTTAAATATGATTGCAGAATATACATACATATAGGCATGTATAAAATAAATAATAAATTCTGGAGGGCAGAAGTAGTGAAAAGAGATGGAGGAGGAAAATATCGGGCCTTAGTTTCACCATGTTTCTTAGTAAGAAGACAAGAAATATTCTCTAAATTTAATGCCATAAAAATTGAGTTTCAACTTTTCAAAGTTAGGCAAAGATAGCTAACTGAATATAACTATTAAAATTGGGAGGAAGTGTAAGGAGGGATATAAAGCCTTTGGGAGGTAACAAATCCTTCAGATTTTTAGGTTAAAAATTCATGACCTAAATCCACATCTGTCATAGCAGGAATCCATAAACAATGTGTAATGTTGATAAATAGGGAAATAAAGATGCATGTGTAATTTTTAGCATATTTAAGTTAACTAACCATTCTGGTTCACTAAACTATAGAAATTAAAACCAATATCTATTTAACTATCTAACCTCTGGAAGCCTTCGACTGTGTGGATCACAATAAACTGTGGAAAATTCTGAAAGAGATGGGAATACCAGACCACCTGATCTGCCTCTTGAGAAATTTGTATGCAGGTCAGGAAGCAACAGTTAGAACTGGACATGGAACAACAGACTGGTTCCAAATAGGAAAAGGAGTACATCAAGGCTGTATATTGTCACTCTGTTTATTTAACTTCTATGCAGAGTACATCATGAGAAACGCTGGACTGGAAGAAACACAAGCTGGAATCAAGACTGCCAGGAGAAATATCAATCACCTCAGATATGCAGATGACACCACCCTTATGACAGAAAGTGAAGAGGAACTCAAAAGCCTCTTGATGAAAGTGAAAGTGGAGAGTGAAAAAGTTGGCTTAAAGCTTCACATTCAGAAAACGAAGATCATGGCATCCAGTCCCATCACTTCGTGGGAAATAGATGGGGAAACAGTGGAAACAGTGTCAGACTTTATTTTTTTGGGCTCCAAAATCACTGCAGATGGTGACTGCAGCCATGAAATTAAAAGACGCTTACTCCTTGGAAGGAAAGTTATGACCAACCTAGATAGCATCTTCAAAAGCAGAGACATTACTTTGCCAACAGAGGTCCATCTAGTCAAGGCTATGGTTTTTCCTGTGGTCATGTATGAATGTGAGAGTTGGACTGTGAAGAAGGCTGAGCGCCGAAGAATTGATGCTTTTGAACTGTGGTGTTGGAGAAGACTCTTGAGAGTCCCTTGGACTGCAAGGAGGTTCAAGCAGTCCATTCTGAAGGAGATCAGCCCTGGGATTTCTTTGGAAGGAATGATGCTAAAGCTGAAACTCCAGTACTTTGGCCACCTCATGCAAAGAGTTGACTCATTGGAAAAGACTCTGATGCTGGGAGGGATTGGGGGCAGTAGGAGAAGGGGACGACAGAGGATGAGATGGCTGGATGGCATCACTGACTCGATGGATGTGAGTCTGGGTGATCTCCGGGAGTTGGTGATGGACAGGGAGGCCTGGCGTGCTGCGATTTGTGGGGTCGCAAAGAGTCAGACATGACTGAGTGACTGAACTGAACTGAACTGAATTGAACCTCTGGGAAGCAGAGTTAGAAGAGGGTGAAGAAGGTCACATAGGTTATTCACTTTTCTTTTTAAACCCTTGCCTTCTGTCAAAAACCCATTTTCTCCCACTGGCATGCATGTGTTACCTTGCTTCTCAAAATTTACAAAATGGCTGAATGATTGCCCATTATGTGGATAGAATAATTCATAGAATCTTAAAATATTTAACCATTCTCCACATTGTGGAGCATTTAGGATACATCCACATTTGTTATTTTATTTAATGTTCTTAAAAACAGTCTTATATGTAAATAAATCTTCTGTGCATATGAACCAACCTGTGTGTAAACTATTTTTTTACTTTATTTATTTTAATTGGAGGCTAAAGGATGGGATGTGGAGGGAGGTGGGAGGGTGGTTCAGGATGGGGAATACATGTAAACCCATGGCTGATTCATGTCAATGTATGGCAAAAACCAACCTGTGTGTAAACTTTTATGTATAGCTTCGAATTATTTCCTGAGGCATGAACCCTAGAGGTGAGGGATGGACTTTTTAAAGCCCCTGGTTAAGGACACAGACATTTTTTCCTTCATTTTTGAGTATAGACATTTTGGTAAAAACTCTCCAAAGGATCAAAGTATCATCAAAATGGGAGGCTCTCTCAAGCCAGGCCTGTTTTCTTTCTTTTTTTTTTTTTAAGTATTTATTTTTATTTATTTATTTCAGCTGCACCAGATCTCAGGTGCAGCATGCAAACTCTTAGATCTGGCATATGGAATCTAGTTCCCCTGACCAAAGATTGAACCCGAGCCTCCTGCATTGGGAGCAGAGGCTTAGCCACTGGACTACCAGGAAGTTCCCAGGCCTGTTTTTGAGATAACCTTCTGATGAAATGAGTGGTTAATGGCCCCTACATAGCACCTCCCCTTCTGGACCAGTGGAGTCGCCTTGGGTCACCCAGCCCACAGGGGAAGGCAGGGCAAAAATCACATTTCGTGAGCGAGTTTTATGGTCAGCAGGCCCTCTTCTGATGACTTTGCTGGACTTGGTTCATGTCTCTTGTTTAATCCTCAGCACAACCTTTGGAGGGCTCTCATCTCTATCTTACAAGGAAAGAGCAAAGGCAAAGAGAGGTGAAGTGAGAACTTCCCTGGCTGTCCAGTGGCTAAGATGTTACCTTCCAATGCAGGGGGTGCGGGTTTGATCCCTGGTTAGGGAGCTGAGGTCCCACGTGCCTTGCAACCAAAAGGCAAAATATAAAACAGAAACAATATTGTAACAAATTAATAAAAGACTAAAAATGCTCCGCACCAAAAAGAGAGAGCGAGAGATGAAGTGATTTGCCCAATGCCACATGGCCACGGGGTAGCAGAGCTGGGCCCCACGCCCAGTGGTCTGAGTCTAGAGCCCAGGCTTCAGCTGCTGTGCCACTCCAGGCCCTTGTCTGTGAGAAGCGTGTAGTCTGGGTCAGCCCTGGCCAGTGCCAACAGGAAGAGCATAATCACACAAGGGAGAAAACATCTCCTTCTTATTAGCTTCTAGCATGTAGCCTAGTACCCAGTAGACACCCAATACATATTTGTCAATTAAATAAAAGAGTCAAACTTTGCATGCATATCCTCTGGGTTTTTATTTGATTTACTCTCCCTGCTGTGAGAAGTAATGTTTTTATCCCCATGTTACAGATAAGAGAACTGAGGTTCTCAGAGGTCAAGTCCATGGCCCCCAAATATTGTTACCTTCCAGCTCTTTTGATAGAGGAGGCATTCCAATTCAGGTCTGTAGGATTTGAAAGCCAGAGCTGTCCTCATTTTACTCAAAGTGTCTTTGGGAGAATTCAAGGAGTTAGTTCTTGTGAAACCTTTAGCCCAGGGGTTCTCAGAGAGTGGCCCCTGGTCAAGAAGGATGGCAGCAACCCCTGGGAACTTGCTAGAAATGCCTCTTTTCGGTTGCTGCCCAAGGTCTGGTGATGCAGAATCCCTGAGGGTGAAACACAGGCCATGCAGGTGATTCCGATGTGAGCCCCGACGTGAGAGCACGACCTTGGCCCCAGGTCTGCCCCATGCTGAGTGCTTAGGGAGATGGCAGCTGCTGCTGTCTGGATCCCAAAGAGATCCCATTTCACCCCTCCCTCTAACCATCATGTTCTGGATCTCAAAGAGATGGTGGAGGGAAGGGTGGAATGTGGGGAAAGTCTAGAACTTACTGCTTCTCACAGTTGTTACTTGGTGCTGGCCACTCCTGGCCCATCAGTGGATCCACATTAGTCCCAGGATGTCACAGAGTGGAGCCCGGAGGAAACCATCCAGGAGAGAGTACGCTTGGCACATTGAATGAAGCTAGCATGAGCTCTGCATCTCACCCTGGATGGTCATTATTGGGCTTTGCTTCTGCTGTGTGATGCCGCCCCTGCCACGTGCATCCTCCAGAGTGACCCTGATGTCCAAAGTGGGCTCCACCCCTAATGGGTAGTGGTCCCAGGGCCGGGGGAGTGGACAACCTTGAGGGAAGTTGAGGGCACTATGGATTCTTGCTCTGGCCTCTGCAAAATTCTGCCTGACTGAAAGCATGTCATGGTTCCTTCCTGCTGCCTTAGGATTGTTACATATTTGCTTGGGGAATTTAACATTCCTGAGTGCCTGTGATGTACCAGCCTTGGGGTGGTTGGTCCTGTCGTGTGCAAGCCTCCATGCTCAGCTCCTTGAAGTGCTTGGGCCCAAAGAGGTTCAGCAGTGGTCCCAAGACAACCAGCTAATAGGAGGCAAAGCTCCATCCAAACCGGGCTGGTCTCACTGACTCTGTTCTTGCTCTTCTCTAACTCAGTTGTAACTTGCCTTGAAAGATGTGAAGTGTGACCACGAACAGATCTGTTTCTCTCTCTTGTCCCACAGGTTCTGCCAAACCACGGCCTCCACGCAGCAGGGTTCTGCGTGGCCTTCATCCTCTCCCTGGTGCTGACCTGGGCTGTGCTTTTTTTCATGGTTCGATACCAGTGTGTGAAGGGAAGCTCGCTTACCAGACATCAGGTGGGAATCCACACACATCTTCTTCCTGGAGGGCAGTTGGTTGGTGGTAGATGTGAGGTTCAAGTTTATCCTTCAACTCTGGAGGGATGTCAGGACCCCTGGGGAACCATGATGCATGCTCAAAGCTAGGCCCTCCTGCACAGACTGAGACTGCTTTCCCGGGAGGCATCCCCAGCATTAGCTGTTTTTAAAACTCCCTGGATGATTCTAACCAGATGGCCAGGATTGGGAACCCCTAATTCTGGCTGAATCACTGAGTGCCTGCCTGTGTGGCCCACTGTGCATTCATGCCACACCCTGATTCAGGTCCTGGTCTGCCCTTCGTCCTCAGGATGAAGCCCAGACGGCTTAGCGCAGCTTATAAAGAGAGCCCTCTGTGGTCCAGCTTCACACCCCGACATCCCACTCTAGACAATGACTGCTGAGCTCTCCACACTCACCAGGATACTTCTGTAATACTCCCTCTGTTCTTCAATGAGCAGGATTCTGACACATCCTGTAAAACTCATCTCTGGCCTTGCCTCTCCTTGGAAGTCATCACTTGGCCACTTCCTGGCCGAGTCAGGGGCCCTCTCTCTGGGTTCTTGCCCTGGCTTCTGGACCACCCTCCTCCCCACTGTTTATCCCCATCTGTGAACTCCTCAGTCTCTGTGTTCCTGTCTTGGTCTGCATTCCCGCAGAAGCACACCCTGAGACCAGGATCCAAATGCAAATAGTTTATATGGAAAGTGACCCCAGGAAGTAAAGGTAGGGGATGGGGGAGTGAGATGGGAAGGAAGGCAGCCAGTCAAGCTACCACCGTGGGTACCAGGCACTTCTTCATCCCACCTGGGAACTCGGGACATTGTAGAAGCAGCCTCAGAGTCATCCTGCCTGAAGGGAGAAAGAGAATGGGTATTGAGTTATGAAATGCTGCTGGTTGAGGACAGGGGTGGGGAGGGGGCCAGGACAAAGGTGCTATTTCCCTGAAATGGAGTCTGAAGGGCCAGAAGGAGCCTTCAGGGAAAGAAGTGTAGGTGTTGGCTGGTAGATCTTGGGCTCAAAGGCACGGAAGAGCAAGGGCAGGGGTCGTGGTTGGAGGACTGATGCTGGCTGCTGTAATCCCCATTGCCTGGTAAGGAGCCTGGCACTTGGCACTTAGTGAACATGTGAAGGAATGAGTCTCCACCATCACCCCGCAGCCAATCAGAGGATGGACAGACGGAGGCAGGGAAACAGGTTGCTGTCCTAGGATGAGAAGTCACTGCTGGGAGTGAGCACCCTGAGGGGTGGTTCATTTCTGCAGGACCGTGGGGTCGGGGTGACTGTTACCCAGAGGTCCAGCAACTTGAAAGGAACATTTGTCATCTTTTTCCTTCACCATGTAGTGAGGAAACTGAGTCCAGTAAAGCCAAACAGCCTTCAGGGGGCCGAGTATAGGCTGAGACCTGGCTTCCAGGGACATCCTCACCTCTGGAGGCTGGTAGTCCTGTCCCGTTGTTCACTTTGTCTCTACTTCCTGGAGGAGAGACTTGTCATTTCAAAGTGAGGTCAACCCACAATCTCCTTGACAGGCAGAAGTGAAGAGAAGAAAAATAGCCCATCTAATGAGACATTCTACTTACTCTCCCAAAGCTGTTATCAATCACAGATGAGCAAGACTCACCCTGCTCATTCGATGAAGGAGCAGAATTCATTTCTTGGAGATTAAAGGCTGATTGTTACAACCACGGGAGGAAAGCAAAGTGTGAATTTGATTTAAGATCTGAAGACTCTTGTAGTATTTTTTTTTCCAACGTCACAATATGAAATCTTTCCACATTATAAAATTTTTTTTTTCTTTGTGGTGGTAACCAAGGAGAAAATGTGTTATAAAGCAGAAGGCAGCCCTTAGAGTTAGGTAGACTTCGGGTCAAATACCATGCAGGCTCTTTATGAACTGTGTGAACTCTAATAATGTCATTTTCATCTCTCTGAGCTGCATTTTCTGTATATGTAAAGTGGGGACATCAATACATTTTGTGTGACATTTTCATGATGTAACTCATACAAGGCACAGGGACAGAAATTCTTAAATGTTAGTATAATTATGCATTTTTGCGGCATTATTAATGTCAGAGAGCAACACAGATACATCATCTATCCAATTGAAGGATTGAGCTTAATTATCTCTGATGTCACTTCCATCTGACAACTCTATATTCTGATTAGAAGCCAACTAGATCCATGATGTTGAAGTCCATCTGCCATCTGTTAATATTCTTCTGCATCACGATGACGATGACGATGATGGTGATAATATGATGGTGTTGGTGGCGATGATGGTGGTGATGGTGATATATGATGGTTTTGGTGGTGATAATGAGGATGGGGGGACAATGATGATGATGGTGAAATATTTGTATTATATCTTTATAGTTATAAAGCTCTTTCTATCCCCTGCTTTGTTTTATCCACACAACAAGTCTGTGCAGGGCTACAGGAATTATGATTCCATTTCTTTGATGAGAAAATGAGGCCCAGGAAAGTACAATGTTGTGCCTGAGTCTTGTCTGCTCACCAGTGGTGAGGCCAGCTAGATTCTCTGATTACAGATCCCCATGTTCCCTCATGACTTTTCCAGCATGTGACATTCACAGGAAGGCCCACTCAACTGTTGTTCCTGAAATTCTCTTGAAGGTTCAGCATCACGAAAACAAGCTGGAGCACTCCCAGTTCACCTCAGCTGATGGTGTGAATGAAGATCTCGCTCTCAATGACCAAATGATTGACATTCTATCTTCCGAGGACCCCGGGAGCATGCTTCAAGCCTTAGAAGAGTAAGTATTCTGAGTCACATTATATTTCTGCAGGTATCATGAATGTTCTATCTACAGCAGCATGAGAGCAAATGCTGAGAATATTTCATTCATTAATTCATCCCACTTATCATTCATTTGTCACTCAGTAGTCGTAATCTTTGGAAGAAAAGTTATGACCAATCTAGACAGCATATTAAAAAGAAGAAACATTACTTTGCCAACAAAGGTCCATATAGTCAAAGCTATAGTCATGTTTGAATGTGAGAGTTTGACTATAAAGAAAGCTGAGCACCAAAGATTTGATGCTTTTGAACTGTGGTGTTGGAGAAGACTCTCGAGAGTCCCTTGGACTGCAAGGAGGTTCAACCAGTCCATCCTAAAGGAAATCAGTCCTGAATATTCATTGGAAGGACTGATGCTGGAGCTGAAACTCCAATACTTTGGCCACCTGACGTGAAGAACTGACTCATTGGAAAAGACCCTGATGCTGGGAAAGATTGAAGGCAGGAGGAGAAGGGGAAGACAGAGGATGAGATGGTTGGATACCATCACTGACTCAATGTACGTGAGTTTAAGCTCTGGGAGTTGGTGATGGACAGGGAAGCCTGGCGTGCTGCAGTCAGTGGGGTCACAAAGAGTCTGACATGACTGAGCAACTGAACTGAACTGAACTCAACTGAGTCATAATCAAACAACTGCCATGACCTGAACACTATGCTTGGTATTTAAGAAAAAAGATAGAACATAGTTTGAGCTGTGAGGCAGTCTGACCTATTGGGAAGACAAACACAGAAATGGAAGTGACCATGAAAATTTGATGAGTACCATGCTAAGACTGGGGCTCGCCGAACACAAAAGAAAAGGTAATTACCTCTGAGCAGGTCATAGAAATGCTTCCCAGAGGAAGAGATATTTTAACTAATTCTTGAAGCTTTTCAAGTAGATTAAGAGAAGAAAGGCTTTTCAGGCAGAAAAAAGGGCAGATGTCAAGACAGGAAATGAGCAAGTTATATATGTTTGGTGAAGTGTCAGTAACTCAGTATGATTGATGTAAGGATTGGGGTCTTGAGTAGTGTAGTGAAGGAAAGGAAGTGACATATTGAGAGAGAATCCAGACCAGGTGATATGACTGTTGGCTAAACTGGGTTCATCACTTTTCTTTTTGTCTATTTATCTATTTATTAACCTTTAAGGACCAAGATCAAAGTATTTTTATTTTATTTTTTTACTTATTGAATTAACGTTAGTTTATAACATTTTGTAAGTTTCATGTGTACCACATATTTCTACCTCTGTATATATACAGAAGTAGAGTATATTTATGTATATATTTAATATTTAATATATGTATATATATTTATTATTTATTTATGTGTATATATCTATATATATGTATATATATGTGTGTATATATATATATATACACAGAGAAGTAGAGTATCTGTGTGGGTATCTACAGCATGCTCACCACCAAAAATTTAGTTTCCATCCATCACCGTACAGTTGATCTGCTTTATCCATTTCATCTTCCCCCAGCAGCTTCCTCTCCAGTAACCACGATTCTGTTCTCTGTATCTATGAGTTAGTTTTTCTTTGATTTTGTTCGTGTGTTTTCATTTGTTTTCTATATTCCACAGATGAGTGAAATCATATGGTATTTTCCTTCTCCATCTGACTTATTTCACTTATATAATACCCTCAAGATCCATCTGTGTTGTTGCAAATGGAAAGATCTCATCTCTTTATGGCTGAGTAGTATTCCATTATCCATTCATCTGTTCATGGCCATTCATCTGTCATCCATTATCCATTCATCTGTTTATGGGCATTTAGGTTGCTTCCATAACTTGGCAGTTGTGAGTAATGATGCAGTAAGCATGGGAGTGCATGTGTCTTTTCAAAATAATGGTTTCATATTATTTGGTAAATACCCCAGAGTGGGATAACTGGATCATATGGTGGTTCTGTTCTCAGTTTTTTGAGGAATGTCGAGACTATTTTCCATAGTGGCCATTGCTGTTGTTTAGTTTCTCAGCCATGTCTGACTACTTGTGACCCCATGGACTTCAGCATACCCGGTTTCCTCGTCCTTCACTGTCTCCAGGAGTTTGTTCAAACTCATGTCCATTGAGCTGATGATGCTATCCAACCAACATTCCCACCAACACTCACTAGATAATAGTCCTTCTCACAGGTGCAAGGTGATCTCTCACTGTGGTTTTAATTTGTGTTTCCCTAATAATTCATGCTGTTGTTTTCACTTGCCTGTTAGCCATCTGTATATCTTCTTTGAAAAATGTCTATTCAGTTCCACCCATGTTTTAGTGGGTTGTTTTGTTGTTGTTGAGTTGTATCAGTTCTTTATATGTTTTGGATGTTACTACTTATTAGATATAATTGCTTGCAAATATCTTCTCCCATTCAATAGCTTTTTAATTTTGTTGATAGTTTTCTTTGCAGTGCTGAATCTTTTTAGTTTGCTGTAGTCCCAGTTGTTTATTTTTGTTTTTGTTTCTTTTGCCTGAAGAGACATACCTGGGGAGATACTGCTAAGACTCATGACCAAGAATGAACTGCCTATGTTTTCCACTAGGACTTTTAGAGTTTCAGGTTTTACATTGTAGTCTTCAGTCCATTTTGAGTTGATTTTGGAGTATGATGTGAGGTAGTGGCCTAGTTTCTTTGTATTTGCATGTGCCTGTTCAGCCTTCCCAACGTCATTTATTGAAGAGACTATCCTTTATCCATCGTATGTTCTTTGCTGCTGTGTTGTAAATTAATTGTCCATATGTGCATGCATTTATTTCTGGGCTCTCAATTCTGTCCCATTGATCTATGCTTTTGTGCCAGTACTATGCTGTTTTGATTACAGCTTTGTAACATAGTCTGAGATCGGGAGTTGTGATACCTGCAACTTTATTTTTCTTTACCCTCAGGATTGCTTTGGCGGTTCAGTCTTCTGTGGTTTCATATAAATTTTAGAATTTTTGCTCTATTTCTGTGAAAAATGTCCTTGAGATTTTGATAGGGATTTCATTGAATCTATAGATTACTTTAGGTAATATGGACATTTTAACAAGGTCATCCTTTCAATCCACTAGCATGGAATATCTTTCCATTTATTTGTGCCTTCTTCAGTTTCTTTCAACAGCACTTTGTACTTTTCACTGTCCATGTCTTTCACCTCTTTGATTAAATTTATTCCTAGTTATTTTATATTTTGTGTTGTAAATGGGATTTACTTCTTCATGTCTCTTTCTGGTAGCTCATTGTTAACATATAGAAATGCAACAGATTTTTGTGTGTTGATTTTGTACCCTGCAACTTTATGTGTTTGTTTATTATTTCTTTCAGTTTTTTGATGGCGTCTTTAGGATTTTGTATATATAAAGTCATATCATCTGCAAATAGTGACAGTTTTACTTCTTTCCTTCCAATTTGGATACCTTTAGGTTTTTTTCTGGCCTCATTATTCTGGCTAGGACTTCTGATAACTGTGTGAAATAATTTCTCCCTTTGTGGGTGTGTGTGTGCTCAGTCACTCAGTCATGTTCCACTCTTTGCGACCCCATGGGTTGTAGCCTGCAAGTCCATGTAATTTTTCCTGGCAAGAACTGGGATGGGTTGCCATTTCCTCCTCCAGGACATCTTGTTGACTCAGAGATGTAACCCACGTTTCCTATATTGGTGGGTGGGTTCTTTACCACTGAGCCACGAGGGAAGCCCCTATTTCTCCCCTTAAGTCTGTTAATAATTGTTTTATATATGTTGGTGCTCCTATGTTAGGTGCAAATACATTAATAACTTTTATGTCTTCTTAATAACTTTCCCCCCTCATAATAATATACTATCCATTTTTGTCTTCAGGTCTGTTCTGCTTGGTATGAGTATGGCTACACACCCTTTCTGGCCATCATTTGCTAACAATTTCATCCTCTGTTCCTTCGCTTTGAACCTGTGTTTGTCTGTAGAGCTGATGTGGGTCGCTTGGAGGCAGCATGTAGTTGAGTCCTGTTTTTTAATCCATCCAACCACTCCATGCTTTTTGACTGGTGAATTCAACCCATTTACATTTAAGGTTATTATTGATAGATGAAGACTTAATACTACAATTTTGTTTTCTGGTTGCTCAATCTCTCCGCTGTTTTTTTTTTTTCTCCTTGTGTTTCTGTCTGCTATTTTGATTTGATGGTTTTCTCAGTGTCCTCTTTTTTATTTTTTGTCTTTCTCTTCTAGATTTATGTTTTGTTGTTACCGTAATGTTTGTGTAAAACTTCTCGTAGATAAAATAGTCCTTCTTTTCCTGATGGGGCTTCCCAGGTGGCTCAGCGGTAAAGAATCCACCTGCAATGCACGAGATACAGGTTCGATCCCTGGGTCAGGAAGATCCCCTGGAGAAGGAAATGGCAACCCACACCAGTATTCTTGCCTGGAGAATCCCATGGACAGAGGAGCCTGGCGGGCTACTGTCTGCTGCTGCTAAGCCACTTCAGTCGTGTCTGACTCTCTGCAACCCCATAGACGGCAGCCCACCAGGCCTCCCCATCCCTGGGATTCTCCAGGCAAGAATACTGGAGCGGGTTGCCATTTCCTTCTCCAACGCATGAAAGTGAAAAGTGAAAGTGAAGTCGTTCAGTTGTGTCTGACTCTTTGCAACCCCATGGACTGCAGCCTACCAGGCTCCTCTGTCCACGGGATTTTCCAGGCAAGAGTACTGGAGTGGGGTGCCATTGCCTTCTCTGTCTACAAGGTTGCAAAGAGTCAGGCATGACTGAGCACACACATGCTGATAATATCACTGTGTGGGTTCCATCTTTTTCTTCTTCCCCTTTTATGTTTTTGTTTTTCTCAAATTATCCATTTTTATGTTGTGAGTTACGAAACTGAAGTAGTTATCATTGTTTCTTCTGCTTTCCCCCCTCCTTTAACCTTTATGCTGTAATGTTTTAAAACCTATTTTGGGGAAGAGTTCCAATTTTCTCATTCTGTTTATCACCTTACTCAAAATTTTGGGTACTTTGCCTTTTTGTTTCTGGTCAAAAGGCTCCTTTCAACCCTTCTTGTAGGCCAGGTCTAGTGGTGATGAACTCCCTCAGCTGTTGTTTGCCTGAGAAAGCCTTTAATTTCTCCTTCATATCTGACTTATAACCTGGCTGGATAGAGTATTCTTGGATGACAGTTTTTATCTTTCAGTGTTTCGAGAATGCCATTCTGCTCCCTCCTTGCCTGTAAAGTGTCTGCTGAGAAACCTGCTGGTAGCCTAACAGTGATTCCTTTGTAGGTTGCTGTCCTTTTTACCCTGGCTGGCTTTAAATTTCTTTCCTTCTTATTGACTTTCAACAATTTTAATGTAATGTGTCTTGGAGAAGGTCATTTTGCATTGAGGTAATTAGCTCATAGGTTTGTCTAATTCCTTTCCTAGCTTTGTGAATTTTCTGTTATTATTTTTTAAATAAACTCTCTGTTCCTTTCTTCCTCTCTTCCCTGGGATGCTCATCAGCCTAACGTTACCCTTCCCAAACGAGCTGAATAACTCTCTTAGAATTTTCCTCTTTTTTAACATCTCATTTCTCTTTCATCTTCTTACCAGTATCATTTCTAGATGTCTATTTTTGGGTTTGCTAATTCTCTCTTCCATGTACGCTGCTCCATTTCCAATGTTTTCTAATGCATTATTTACCTTGCGTATGTGTTCTTCAGCTCCAGAACTTCTTTCTGATTCTTTTTTTGAATTTGGTAAAGTATTCCTCCTGTTCATTAATTTTGTTTCTTGGTCCACTGAACTGCCTTTCTGAGTTTTCTTCACGACAGCTACTTTGAATTCTTTATGCGTTAGATCTCAGTATTCCGTGACTCTGAGTTTGGTTTCTGAAGAATTGTCATTTTCTTTTTGTGGTACATTGTTTCTGTGGTTCTTCGTGGTGCTCGGTGAGTTGTTCCTCTGCCAGTGCACTTGAAGGAGCAAACATCTTTTTGATTGATTCTGAGCTGCCTCTAGATATACTTAAGAATTAACACTTTTCATCCTTCCCAGGTGGCACTAGTGGTAAAGAACCCGCCTGCCAGTTCAGCAGACGTAAGAGACGTGGGTTCAGTCCCTGCGTCAGGAAGATCCCCTGGAGGAGGGCATGGCAACCACTCCATTTTCTGACCTGGAGAATCCTCATGGGCAGAAGGGCCTGGTGGGCTACATTCCACTGGGTTGCACAGAGTCAGGCACAACTGAAGTGATTTAGCAATAGCGATAGACAGCAGTCCTCCACTGCCCTTGTCAGAGCTGTGGCTCCGTGTCCTCATCATCACGCCTTGTGCTTCTGGTTACTTGGTGCCTTGCTGTTGCCAGCATCACTGGTGCTGCTACCAGGAAGAGGGCCTCTTCTGCCACCTCTGGGAACCCCTGAGTTGCAGGCGCAGCCACCACAGGGGGAGGGTTCAGGTGGGAAGGAGCTGGAGTCACATGGACACCTCTAGCAAGTCCAGTGTTGTAAGGTTTATGGGCTCTCCTGCTAGAGGTAGAGAGCTGGGGGACCAGAGTCGTGGGTAACTCAGAGGCTGGAGGGACAAGGTCCCAGGTCTGCTGTCACTGCCCAGTTCCCTGCAGCCATGGCACTGCTGCAGCCAAGCTGTCCTCATCTGTGCCACCTCTTCCTGGTGCTACAGGGCACCAGGGGCTGTGGGCTCATCTGCCAGGGCTGGGGAGACCAGGACTACAGGCATCAACTCTGCTGTTCCCCTGGGTGTGCCTCCTCTGTCTGTTCCTGTGTGTCCACCTTTGGATGTACAGGTGTGTGGAATTCTCTGACATCCTGTTGGGCGAAGACACCTTTGTTGCCTTGTGGGTGTTTTACTGATGATAGATTGAAGGGGGAGGCAAAAGGGAATGTCTCACTCCACCATGATGCTGATGTCCTCCACCACAATCCATTTCTTTTTATTTATTGAACCTAGAGTGTTTTGCCTGCATGTGTGTTAAGTTGCTTCAGTCACGTCCGAGTCTTTGCAGCCCAATGGACTGCAGCAAGCCAAGCTCCTGTCCATGGGATTTTCCAGGCAAGAATACTGGAGTGGGTTGGCATGCCCTCTTCCAGGGGATCTTCCCAACCGAGGGATCGAACCCGTGTTTCTTACATCTCCTGCATTGGCAGGTGGTTCTTTACCACTAGCACCACTTTGGGAAGCCTTTCTAGTGTTCTATGTATGTGTAATTGAACATAGAGCCAGACACGGTTCTAAGAACTTTACAAATATGTGTAATCCTCATAAGAACCCTAGGAAGCAGGTAACGCTCTTTTCGCCATCTTACAGATGAGAACTTAAGGTTAAGAGGCTTGCCCCAGGGTACACGGTAGTCAGTGAGAGGACAGGTTTCAAACCCACTCAGTTTCTCCAGGCTGGGCACATGGGTCACAGTCTGCTGGCTGACTGTCACTCAGCCCCATAGTGTTCTGCTCAGTTACAAGCTCAGAGGCACAATCGAGCAGCTGTGTGATCCTATCTCCCTGGAAACAGGTGGCTCATAGCGATGGACCCAAGATCCAACCAGAAACGAGAGTGTGGCCTCCTTATCTTTAGAGGGACTGTTCATTGCCGGGAGAGGAGAGCTCTGTTGTGTCTGATTCCCAGCACCTTGTGAGCTAAGGGAGTGTTCTAAGTAGAGAGGGATTTTCCTCCTGCTTGAAAGGGGGCTCCTTACCAGCTGAGTGAGCGCCTTGGTGCAGGCCAGGTTGCCAGCTTCACAAGTCCTAGGCTGACTTCACACCCTGCTGGAATCGGGCCTGCTAATCCATTTCTGGGTGTCAGGGTTGTGCAGCCATTCAGATGTGATCCTTCATTTTAGCTTAATTCCCTAATCAGAATGCCAAGGGTGACAAGTTTAAATTTAACCACACTGTCCGAGAGGGTGGAAAGGGAGAAAGGGGCAGTCACTGGCAGAGATTTGTAAATATCTCCAATGATACGGCACTAGTGGTAAAGAACCTGCCTGCCAGTGCAGCAGACATAAGAGACGTGGGTTCAATCCCTGGGTTGGGACGATCCCCTGGAGGAGGGCATGGCAACCCACTCCAGTATTCTTGCCTGGAAAATCCCATGGACAGAGGAACCTGGCAGGCTACAGTTCATGGGATCACACAGAGTTGGGCACGACCCAAGCGACTTAGCACTAATGATATTAAGTGGTATGAGCAGATGATTATTAGTGTATTTCTTAACTAACAGTCTGTTTTCTTCCAAAACTTGAAAATGGGTAATGTTGCGGTCCTTTAATGGACCAGAACCTGGTGGTCCGGAGTCGACGATAAGAAAGTGAAAGAATTAAAAAGACTAATATTCCTTGGGTTATGTGGAAAACCAATAAAGCCCTAGAACAAGGCTTGTACCACTCACGAAGGCACAGGGCATCCTCTCGAGGAGGTCTTGAAAGCCCGGGCAGGAAAGTGAGCTCGGCAGGTTTCCACGGTCCAGAGAACTTAGTCAGAGAGAGAGAGACGCAGAAAGAAGGACGCAGGGACCCAAGTTGATAGTGGAACAACGGTGCTTTACTGAACTCTGTGTGAGTATATATACTGTTTTACAAGGTAGCTTTTTCAGCAAAGATAAAGATCAAAAGACCAGACTTACAAGTTACCAAGGAAACAAGGAGTAATAGGGGTCATAAGGCCAGAAGACAATCCATATCTTAAGAAAGAGGGTCGTGACTAATCACTTTCACCGTATGGAAAAGTTAATGAAGGAAATCCATGCATGCATTCCATCCCATGACCTCAGTCCTGGGAGCAGTGTGCCGTTCCACTCGTTCCTGTTACCAGGAACTGATAAGGAACAGAGGGCTCATGAGAGACAGAAAACAGCACACAGGAATCCTACTGTTAAACGTTCCCTGACAGAGATTTGGTTTATGTGATCGTCACTTAGATATTTAATTTTTCAAGTAGATAGGGCTCTAGCCCCTTCTAACCTGAGTAATTAGTGAAGCCAAATCCAGTCTCTTTACCCCAACACTGAAATTGTATCTCAGAGATAGAGTTTTGGGTAAAGTAGAAAAGAACAGCTTTATTACTTTGCCAGGCAAAGTGGGCTACTGCCCTCAAAACTGTGTGTTTTGAGCTGGAGTGGGTAGGGAGGAGTTTTCTTTTTTTTAACACTAATGTATTTATTTGGCTGCACCTGGTCTTAGCTGTGGCGTGTGGGATCTTTAGTTGCAGCGTGTGAACTCTTAATTGTGGCATGTAGAAATTAGTTCCCCGACCAGGAATGGAACCCAAGGACCCTGCACTGGGAGCACAGAGTCTAGCCACTGGGCCACCAGGGAAGTTCTAGAGGGAGGAGTGTTACAGTAATGGTTCAAAGAGGGCGTGATCAGCTCGTGGACCTTCTTCTGATTGGTTGGTGGTGAGGTAAGTGGGAGTCAGCATCATCAGCCTTCTGGTTTCAACTGGTTTGGGGTCTAGTTGCTTGTGGACAACACGTACCTTTAATTTCTCCAAACTGATGGGGGTTTCAGTATCTGCAGAACAGCCCAAAGATATTGTTCTGTGTATCCCTTGAGGGGCAACCAGGACTCTGCCCCAGGGTTGCTCTGCTGTTTCTTTTAAGGGTTCCTCAATTGTCTCCCCATTTCCTCCCTTCTCTAATTAGCATCTGTTTGAACCTGCTGTTGGAACTCAGGAAAGATCAGGGAAACTGAACAAAATCTACTTCCTGTAATAAAGAAATAGGGGCCACAGAAAGACTTTTGTGCCCAGGAGTCCCTCAGGGTCTTGCCTGGTATGGTTAATACTATAAAATAAGAAAGCATTGATCATCCCAGCTTTGTTTTAGATCCAAGAAGTGATGGCCTGTGACAAGGAGAGTCTTCCTTTATCCTTATATTTTATAAATTATTTTTAGCTGCTGCAATTTGCTGATACTTGTGTGTGAATGTAATAGGGAAATTGAGGTTCAACAAGATTTTATTCTTGTAAATCACTTAGTAGCTCTGGACTTATATTTCTCACTGGGAACTGATCTTATTTTGTCCAAAGAATATTTATCATTGATTATCAAGCATGACCTGGAAGTTCTAACTAGGGAACTAAGTTTTCTCCTCCCTTCCTTCCCCCATCTCTCTGCCCTCGCTCCCCATCCCAACATGCAGTTTTTATTGAATGCCAGTTCTGTTTCAGGCATTGTGGTTGGATGCTTGTTTTGGGACCTGGCAATTATTTACAAAATCCCAGCATTGCCAATTACTTTTCATCTTTCCATCTTGACTTATGTCAGGCTTAGAAACTCCCAGAAAGAAAATGTCACTCAGAATGTCAGGGGCTTAGTATGCCTGGGAATCTGTGATGACCTCCCCACTAAACATAGATTGTTTTTCCTCCAGCAAATCACTTATCCCATTTGTAATTGTTCCGTGAGGTTTAGCTGGGATTCTAAACATGCTGGTGATTTGATTGTCACCTCATTTCCGAGACCCATCAGAGCCATAACTTTGCCCTGTTTTGCTGATTTATTTTTCTCAAAGAGCATTTCCTTGGTTTGCTTGGTTGTTTATCTTTTACATTGTTTATTCATAGGCTGCCTCAAACAGAGAGGATTTGAGGAAGGAATATTTCCTCTGATTTTTATCAGGCTCCCTGACTATTATAATGGAGGTGGCTCAGCCCCAGGTGGGCTGGGGCGGGGGTGGGGAGGGGGGGAAGGAGGAACTGACCATGACTGGCTGGTCCTGGAAGTTTCCGGAACATGGCATGCCCACAGAGTTTTAGCTCCTTTCTTGTTCTTGCCCTGACCACTGCCAAGCACCTCATACCCCGATTTTTCTTAATTCTCACAACAACTCTAACAAAAGAAGCTGATGTTCCAGAAGGTTTATTGGTTTTGCCTGAGGTCACACAAGAGGTAATGGATTGGTCCCAGGCCTGAGTGCTTTCAAATTCACTCTTCTATTGACAGAACAGCTTTTTAAAGCTTGAGCTTAGGTTTTTCTAGAGAGGAAAAGAAAAATAAGAAAGTAAGTCTAGGTCTGCATTTATTTCCTCTTTTATTAAATGGAAGCTTATTGCTGTCTTTTAGGGATACCAACATGACCATGTAAACTGCCTCAAAATTTTGTTTTGTATTAAGTGTGTGTTCAAAGAGTATTTGTAAAACCAAGGCTTTTAAATACATGTAGAGGCATACCAGAGATACCAGAGAGTTAATGTGGCTTTGGTTCCAGGCCATCAAGATAAAGTGTGTTCCATGAATTTTTTGGTTTGTCAGTGCATAAAAAGTTATGTTTCCATTATACTCTTGTCTATTAAATGTGCAATGGCATTATGTCTAAGAAAACAGTGTCTATACCTTGATGTAAAAATACCTTATTGTTAAAAAAATGCCTTTGATTTGAAGTAAGAGACAGAACTTCCTCTCTGTTGAACCCTTCAAGGCCATTGTGGGGTTATTAATTGGCCTCGTTTCCATCTTGTTGTGTCTGAGAGAATATGGAGGCCTGAGGAAAGGGAGAGAGGTGATGGAACAGCCAGTCAGCGGTGCAGACAGAACACACAGGGTATTTATCGGTTGGGTTTGCCATCTCGTATGGGCGCTAGCGTGGTGCTACGAATCAATTCCAGTAGTATTGTCAGAGATCATTGATCACAGATCACCATAAGAAGTATATGATAATGAAAACATTTCACATATTGTAAGAATTGCCAAAAATGCAGCACAGAGACAGGAAGTGAGCAAATGATGTTGGAAAAATGGTACCAATAGACTTACTCGACACTGGCTTGTCACAAACCTTCAGTCTCTATAAGGCATAGTAGCTGCACAGCTCAGTAAAGCAAAGCCCAAAGATCTGCCTGTATCAAGTCGTTTTCTATGTGCCACTCATAGTATATGTTTTTTGTATACATACTGTGGTTAACTTGATGGCAAAGATTAGGAGAAGGTGCAAGCCTCCTCAAACCAGACCTCCTGGGATGTTTTGTAATTCTGTCAGATGTCCATCTTACAGGCTTCATATGTACACAAGGAATCAAGGAGCAAATGAGGGAGACTCAGCAGGATCTGCTGAGGGGTCGAGAGTGGGATTTGAGGAAGAAAGAGCCATCAGAGGTGATGCTAAGTTTCAGCCTGATCAACTGGGAGACTCTGATGTTATTTCCTAAGATGAAGAAAGAGGACAGGGTTGCATCTTGAGGAAAAGACTGGAAGTTAGTTTTGGACATGGCAGCTGAAAGGTGCCTTTGAGACACCCAGATGACAACGTAAAGTGGGCGGTCAGCTGCGTAGGTCTGTTACCAGGTGGAAGTCTGGATGGAGGTGCCAAGTAGAGGGGGTTGATGGAGGAAACTATGGGGAGGACAGGGAGGGGAGGGAACCAGCATGGTCCCCTAAAGAATGCCAGCATTTAGAAGTCAGAAAGATAAGAAGAACCCAGGAGAACAAGGAGGTTCTCAGGAAAGTCATGAGAAGGCGGCTTCCAGAAAAAAAAAAAAAATGGGATGACGGACCATGTCTAGTACTGCCTGGAGTTCAGTCAAGTGTCTTGATTTTGGCCACTGGGATATCATTGATGATCAGAGCAGCTTTGGGGGAGAGGCAGAGGTAGGAAGCCAGGATAGGATGAGTAGAATGGCAACAAGATGTATGGACGGCTTCTTCAAGGTGCTGTGCTATGACGGGGAGCAGAGAAATGCAGCCGGAGCTTAAGAAGAACATGGAGCCATGAGAGGGAATGCTTAAGGCTGATGCCAGAGCATCTTAGCATTCTGATGGGGATGGTCCAGCACAAAGGAGGGGAGGTGGAGGGTGCAGGAGAAACCAGGGATAGTTGCAGAGAAGAGGTCATTCAGGTGTGAGAGATGGAACCAGGGCTCCATTGGAAACGCTGGAGAGGCATATCACCCATCACACAGGGAAGGAAGACCCAGAGCAAATGCAAATGCGTGCAGATGTGTGGTGGGACCTGTAGAGGTGTAAACACAGCACGTGCCTTTCTGAAGTTTCTCAAGGAAGTACCGGTAAGGACACCAGGGAGGGGAAGCGTGGGGAGGACCGTAAGAAATATGGAACAGTCCTGCCAGAGGAAGAGGTGGTTTACTAGAGAAACCCCAAAGAATTACCAGGCAGGTGGAGGGCCCATTTGAGGCCAGGGGTTCCAGCCTGCCTGGAGGAGGCACCCTCCCCTGCAGAGACTGCGGAAGGGTGGTGGTAGAGCCCAGGGCTTAGGAACTCAAGCTCAGCAACCCGACTGCCTGGTTTGGGTCCCAGCTCTGCCACTAGCTCTTGGGTGACTCTGGTTCCCTTATCTATAAAATGGAGATAACTGTGCTTACCTCAAAGGGTGCTAGGGCCATGGCCAGCCCCCTGCTCTGCATGGTAAGGGCTTTTCCAGGTGAGCAGGAGAGGGACAAGGGGAGTGTGGTGCCTCCTGTGGCTGCTGTCATGAAGTACCATCAGCTAGATGGCGCCAAGCAGCAGAAACTTATTGTCCCACAGTCCTGGAGATTGGAAGTCCAAAGTCAGTTCCACTGGGCTGAAGTTGATGGAGCTGCATCTCTGTAAATCCTCCTGGAGAGGGTTGTTCCTGCCTCTTCCAGCATCCAAGGGGCGGGGCCCAGCAGTCCTTCACTTGTGGCCACATCACTGCACAGTCTCTGCCTCCATTTGGCTTCTCCTCTTCTGTATGCATCCAGTTTCCCTCTGCCTGTCTCCTAGAAAGACACTCTTGATTGGATTGAGGGCCTACTGGATAATCCAGGATGGTCTCCTCAAGTCATGGTCCTTCACTTACATCTGCAAAGACCCATTTTTCATAAAAGGTTGCATTGACAGATTTCTGGGAGGACCTGATGTCTTTGAATGGCCATTATTCCAGGAAATGATCAGGAAGTCTCAGGAGAATGAGGGAGGAAGTGGAGGCTTGAGGACTCATAGGAAGAAGTAAGAAGTGGGTTGGAGGGTTCAAGGAGGTGAGTCATAGCATTGTTTCTGGAATGTTCCTGAGGGTTCTCTTCAGACAAGGGCCATTGGAGATGGTCTTCTCTCCATTAAGAAGTGGTTGAGGGACTTCCCTGGTGGTCCATGGTTAAGAATCTGCCTGCCAGTGCAGGGGACATGGGTTCGATCCCTGGTCGGGGAATAATCCACATGCAGCAGGGCAACTAAGACCGTGTACCACAACTACTGAAGCCTGCACGCTAGAGCCTGTGCTGCACGAGAGAGCCCACAGCAATGAGAAACCCATGCACCGCAATGAAGAGTAGCCCCTGCTCACCCCAGCTAGAGCCCACAGCAATGAGAAACCCATGCACCGCAATGAAGAGTAGCCCCGGCTCGTCCCAGCTAGAGCCCACAGCAATGAGAAACCCATGCACCGCAATGAAGAGTAGCTCCAGCTCCCCCCAGCTAGAGCCCACAGCAATGAGAAACCCACACACCATGATGAAGAGTAGCCCCTGCTCGCCCCAGCTAGAGCCCACAGCAATGAGAAACCCACACACCGTGATGAAGAGTAGCCCCTGCTCGCCCCAGCTAGAGCCCACAGCCATGAGAAACCCATGCACTGCAATGAAGAGTAGCCCCTGCTCGCCCCAACTAGAGAAAGCCTGCGTATAGACATGAAGACCCAGCACAGCCAAAGATACAATTAAAAAAAAGAAGTGGTTGGTTCAGGGCTCAAATGCGGGTCTCTGACCCGAGGCTGGTGCCCTCTGGTCTTCCTTGTTGCTTACAGACCATTTGATGGAGATTCTTCTTGGACTGAACAAGAGGAGACTCCCTAGGAGGGAAAGGGGCCCTGATCCAAGTGAGGGTGGCCCTCCCCATGACAGTGCACCCTCCCCACCCGCATTGCCCTCAGTGGGACTGGGACATAAATGGTGACTTGTAGGCGGCAGGGGCTCAGAGAATACTTATGGCCTTGAAGAACTGCACCTCATCACCTGGGGCCAGATGCTCCACTGGAGACTTGTAGGGTGGTAGTGGGTTTTAGGGGGCCAATACATAACCCCCTCCTCTTTTCTTCCCAAATTCTTTTTTATTTGGCCACACTGCTTGCCTTGTGGGGATCTTAGTTCCCCGACCTGGGATTGAACCTGGACCCTCAGCAGTGAAAGCTTGGAGTCTTAACCACTGGACCACCAAGGAATGCCCCTCTTCTCAAATCCTAAATGACTTTGAGGATAGCTCATTCCTTTCCCTTTCCTCCCCTCCCCCTCCTTCTCTCTCCAACCCCACCTTCTTTCCATTTTCTTCCTGTATTGATTAAGCATCTGTTAATAGCTTGTGTCAGTTACTGTGCCACATTGTGGGGACACAAATGAACGGGAGCCTGACCCTGGGCTCCCGTTCGGCCCTTGCCCCGTGGTTCTGTGATACTCATGCTGTGTGTCTGTTTCCACATTAGATCCCGAGGAACCAGTCTGGTGGTACTAGGTAAGCATCAGCAATCGTCTTGTGAATGAATGAGTGGCTGAAATTTGTGCTGGGTGTTGAAGGGTCATTGGGACACTGTTAGAAGGTGAATGGCTTCTGACAAGATAACCCAAGTCTAGGCTGTTCCTAGGTTTCTGGAAGGATCGAGTTCACCCAGAGCATCAGATGACCAAGCATCTTGCTACCCAGGCCAACTGAATTGGAAGCGGCCCTATCCTCATGCCTGTGCTTTGCTACAGGGTCCCATAAGGACCCAACAAGCCACAGAGGGATTTTCATAGCCTGGCAGGCTACAGTGAGGCTGCTGCCAAGCAGAGCAGCAGCAACGCCAGTCTCGTTGCCATGGTGACCCTCACTCGTCTCCCCAGCTAGGTGACAGTTTGTTGGAGAATGTGTGTCCAGCAAGCTCCTCTCAGCAAGTGTTTACCAAGCTCCCACTGAGTGCTTGGCACCAAGCTGAATGAGGTGCTGGAGAGGAAGCCAAGCCAAGGGAGGACCCAAGATGCAACCATCCACAGGGTGAATCATCTCACACAGATAGATACAGCACAAGGAAAAGGCGCAGGCTGGGAAGATCATTGAATTGCACCCTCCACCCCATCCTCACCACAGTGTCTCTGCTGTGTGCAGGTAGTTATAAATGGTCTGTTTAACCTGGGCTTCTCTGGTGGCTCAGATGGTAAAGAATACACCTGCAGTGGGGGAGACCTGGGTTTGATCCCTGGGTTGGGAAGATCTCCTGGAGAAGGGAAAGGCTACCCACTCCAGTAGTCTGGCTTGGAGAATTCCATGGACAGAGGAGCCTGGCAGACTATACAGTCCGTGGGATCACAGAGTCAGGCACGACTGAGCGACTATCACACTTTGCTAACCTCCGCAAGATGTGATGGGTATGCTCTCTGACTCAGCATCTCACCTTCTCCACCCGACTCCTTCCAGACCACGAGGTTCATGCATCCTCTTAGGAATTTATTAGACATAAAAGGAATCATCTCAACAGTTGGGCGTGTCTGAAGGGTCAGTAATGAACTCCCATCTCCCGCCACCTTGAGTTCCAAACCAGTTGGAAAATAAGACATACCTCAGGCATGTTGTCCAGCCCAGCCACAAAAATCACCCTTTTATTACTTAGAAAACCTAGGTTGGAGGATGTGGCTTTTAGCTGGAGGCATAACCACCCCCGCAGTTGGACTCTCTCCACAACTGACTTCAGGGGATTCCTGCTCCAATTTTCCTTCACTTCCCTTGTGGAGGGATCACAGACAGAGGCGAGACACACACGGCCCCTCCCCAGCACTGGCCATTTCCATCAGTTAGCTTCAGTGATGGAACTTTGTGCTTTTGGCTGGTAGGGCCAGCTGTGCTGAGGGTGGTGGTGCTTCTCACAGACTCTTGGGGTCCTGTCCTGGGCCACCGTCTGCACGTCACCATCCACATTGGTCTGGCACCAGCCTCAGAGAGCAGCCATAAAAGAGCGGGTCAGAAGCAACCCAGAAACTCATTCTGTCCCACAGAGATACATCATCCCAGACTCTGATAATACCCATGTTTGCTTTTTCTTTTTCTGTTTCTTTACTTGATTTTTTGAAGTCACTAATGAACATGGCACAGAATTAGAATGACAGAAAAGGCCGTACTGTGAAAACCAAATTATCGTCTCATCGCCTGCACAGTGTTGTCATCCCCAAAGGCAAAGGCAGTGTCATGTACCCTTTAGAGATGGTCTATGACTGTATGGATATTTACACAGACACACCTTTTTTAAAATGCAAAATGATCACATACTTTACCCACTGTTTTGCTCCCTTTTCTCTTACTTTGCAGTGATCTTGGAGATTGTTGATTATCTATACCTACAGAACAACACTGCTCTTTTAAGTGGGTGCATAGTTTTCCAGCAATAGTAATGACAACTGAATTTTTAAAGAATTTAATGTGAATGAAACACAGACCTGGTTGTTTTATTGACGTGGACATATTTACTATTTACTCTTCAGAGTAGGCTCTGAGCTGAGTGCTGTTTACAGATGAGGAAACTAAAGCACAGAGGGTTTAAGTCGCTTGCCAGGGTCACAAGGCAAGTAGGAGCTGTAGTCAGGATGTGGGTTCAGAGCTCATGGTCTTAACCACTGTACCTCCCAGCCACCCACTGAAGAATATGTGGTTGGATTCAACCACGTTTCCTCTTGGTCAGCACTGCAGTGCTTGTCTGGGCACAGACGTGCAAGGCCACCCGTAGTGTGACTTTTTCAAAGGCGAATTGCTGCATTAGTGTGCATTTTAAAAAATATAGGTATTGTCCAGTTGCCCACCATAGAGGCTGGACCAGTTTGCCATCCCCAGTGTTTGACAGCATAACCTAGTCATAGTTAGTCAGTGTTAGTCACTCAGTTGTGTCCAACTCTTTTTGACCCCGTGGACTGTAGCCCACCAGGCCCCTCTGTCCGTGGAATTCTCCAGGCAAGAATACTGGAGTGGGTTGCCCTTCCTTTCTCTAGGGGATCTTTCCAACCCAGGGATTGAACCCAGGTCTCCCACATTGCAGGCAGATTCTTTACCATCCGAGCTACCAGGGAAGTTCTAACCTAGTCAGAGGGGCGGGTGATCTTTGTACCTGTGCTGATCTAATAGGAAACCATGGCACCTCCTGAGAGCTTTAATGCTGCACTTTGCTTATATTGTGTAAGGTCAGACGACTTTTCCTATGTTGAAGGTGTAGTCGTGTTTCCTTGTCTGGTTAGCAGAGGAAGTGGTTTGGGCTTAGCACTGAGCTGCTTGAGCTGCAGTGCTCTTCCCAACTCTTGGCTCCATCACTTAATCACTTGATGGCCTTGGTCAAAACCCTGTGTGTCAGTTTCTTCATCTGAGCATGAGGATGGATGGTGATGATGCCCACGCCATGGGAGGTAAGCATTTAATGAACTCACGCTCACCCAGACGTTAGAGTGCCTGGCTACGGTAAGTGATTCATATCTTTCCAGTCACTTTAGCTTTTGGCTGTATTCTGCCCACTGAATCTCATGGTTTCTTTCTATGGCACAGCTTCATAGGTTTTGCAGAAATGGACACACGTTTCTTGGTGACTCCCAACTCCTTATTCATTCCTCTGTCCACGTGTGCCATGCAGTTGTTCAGTCTACATTAGGTGGCAAGGGGCTGGAAATGCAAGGTATAGTCTAGTGAGGAAGACAGGCATTCATCAGAGAATCACATGGGAAAATACGTGATTCCACACCATGCTAGGCTTCTCTGGTGGCTCAGATAGTAAAGAGTCTGCTTGCAATATGGGAGAACTGGGTTCGATCCCTGGGTCGGGAAGATCCCCTGGAGAAGGAAATGGCAACCCACTCCAGTATTCTTGCCTGGAGAACTCCATGAACAGGGGAGCCTGGCAGTCTACAGTCCATGGGGTCACAAATAGTTGGACATGACCGAGTGACTAACACACACACACACATACACACGGGTGCTAGGCACCATGAAACTTCATCTTGTCTTTAGCACGTGTCTGCCCTATAACCAGCACCAGTCTTGTGACGTGGAAAAGTCATCCCAAGTGCTCAGTAAATGTTGCTACATGAGTGAATAAGAATGTGATTAATACTGTGATTGCATCCAGTGCTCGTAAAGTGAAAAGTCATAAACTCTGTGTAAGTGTGAGGATAAAGAGCCTAGAGGTTTGTTCACCTCCTAAAACTGTGGTGCTTGAGCTCATGAGGGGTTGAATGTTCCCTGGGGCTCCCAGAATCAGGCACCTTGGAGGTGGTCCTCATGAAATGTCATGATGTGGTGAAGATTAAATGAGCCACAAAGGTAAGTTTTATTTGTATGCATCGATGGGTGGGAAAATAAGCTTTTCTTGGTTATGTAAGAGCACATCCTTGTACACTAGTGAAAGGACAAATGTGGCATGAAAATTGTTTGCACAAATTGCTGATCATCTGTTAGCTAACTTCAAGTATAAAGCGATTTTTACTTTCCTGGGAAAATAGAATCTTAGAGTCTGGATGCTGCAGAGGATCTTAGAGGCCTAAATTCTTGGCCAGAGAAAAAGTACTGTTACAAGAAGTTGGGTTCAGCTATTCACCATTTGAAAGCTGATACTTGAGAGGCACAGTTGGTGGAAAGTTTCATTTATCTTGCAGGTGGGCAACAGAAGGAGAAGGCATTCTCATGTCCAAAGGCCAAATTCCCACTGCCAGTCAGAGGGCATGAGTTTTTAAAGGGAATCTTCAGAGGAGTATACGTGGATGGAGGGGGCAACATGCAGAAACAGCATGATCAGCTGACAGTCATCTGGAAATTGGTCATGATCAGTGGTCTCATCAGTGGTCGTCTTGATGGTTTTGAGCACAGTTAATCTTCAGTTCTGGGGTCAGTTTGCTCCCATTTATTTATCTTGATCCAGATTTCTGGCCTCCAGAGCTGTGACCCAAGACATTTCTGTTGTCCTGAGCCTGCCTGGTTCCTAAGATTCTGTTATAGCCGCTCCAGGAAACCAGAGTCATGCATGTCAGTTTGGGCAGCTTGTAGTTCTCAAAAGGCCTTTCTCATCTTTAACCAGGAATTCTCATCTGGGGTCCCATGGGAGGAAACAAACAGCCCAGGGAATTGTGGGTGTCATCCTGACATGGCCTCTCCTCAGGGGCCTTCACCTGTCCCTTCCAGAGCTCTCCCCCACGTCCATCTCAGCTTCACTGTCTGAGTCCTGGCCTGGTTTTCACCGGCTGCCTGCACTCAACCTCACATCCAGGGCCTTCAGTCCATTCTTTTCAGTGACCCTGACTTCACTGGCCTCCCATTGCTCTTGGTAAAACCCTGTCATATACCCATGACTGGAGATAGTTGGTATGCATGTGGTCACCATCCCCAGATACCTCTGAGGTCACCAGGAAGACGGCAGAACCTGGAACGATGGAAACTTTAGGAAGGTGGCTCTCAGAGGGTTACAAAGTGGACCTTTCTGACCGAGCTCTCCCGCAATGGACAGCTGCCTGAAAGAGCATTTAACGCCCCTCCCGTGTGTGGGCAGAGTGGAGGCTGGGGAACTCCAGCGGGAAAGCATTGAGGAAACCTGGGTATTGGTTGGAATGATGACTTAGCTGAAATCCAAGGTTGATCTCATTTCTAAAGCCATCTTTAAACGTTCCGTCTTGCAGTTCCTTTCCTGTCACCATCATCTAATCTCCAGGTACAGCAAAATCTAATTTTCCAAAAAAGAATTCATATGCAATCCACCTGTTTATCACTCGTCTCTCTACCTCTCTATCTATCTATCTGCTTATGTTCTCTTCACATTTTCCTTTCTTTGCCATAAAGAATGACACCAAGGAAGACTCTGACAGCCATAACCATAGCAACAACAACGTGAAGGAACATTTTCCAGCATCTGTTTTGTGCTGGGTGCTGGCTCAGGACTTTGTGCATGTCAGTGTGAGGCAGTGGGGCAGAGCATAGAGCCTGGACTCTAGTCGCATGGCATGGCTTCAGATGTCACTTCTGCCACCTGATAATGATGTGACTTTCAACAAGATTGTTTAAGTTTTCTGCATCTCAATTTCTTCACCTACCTTACAAGGTCATCATGGGCATTAAATGGTTTGATATCCGTCAAGCAATTAAAACAAAGCCTGTGCATAAAAGTCACTATTCATCATCTCAGTGATCTTCATTAAAAAAATATTTTATTGAAATATAGTTGTTAATTTACAATGTTGTGTTAATTTCTGCTGTATAACAAAGCAATTTAGTTATATATACCTATATATGTGTACACATTCTTCTTCATATTCTTTTCTATTATGATTTATTACAGGACACTGAATAGAATTCCCTGTGCTAGACAGTAGGACCTTGTTGTTTATCCCTCCTATATATAATAATTTGGGCTTCTCAGGTGATGCTAGTAGTAAAGAACCTGCCTGCCAATTCGGGAGATGCAGTTCAATCCCTGAATCAGGAAGATCCCTGGAGGAGGGCATGGTAACCCACTCTAGTACTCTCACCTGGGGAATCCCCTGGACATAGGAGCCTGGTAGACTACAGTCCATGGGGTCACAAAGAGCTGGACTTGACTGAAGCGACTTAACATGCATATATAATAATTTGGCTTCCCGGGTGGCTCAGTGGTAAAGAATCTGCCTGCCAAGCAGGAGACACGCAGGAGATGTGTCCACTCAGTCCATGGAGTCCCAGTGAGTCAGATGCAGCTTAGCATAAACAACAAACAGCAACATATAATAATTTGCATCTGCTGGCCCCAGTCCTTCCCCCAACACTCCTCTCCTTTGACCACAAGTCTGTTCGCTATGTCTGTGAGTCTGTTTCTATTTCATAGATAAGGTCATTTGTGTCTCAGTGACCTTCACTTGACAGGGGTGATAATTTTCTCATTTAACCAACTGGGAAACCAGGCTCAGAGACATAAAGTAACTCACCTGAATCACCCAGGGCTTAACAGGGGGAGGGAGAAGCTGAGACTAGAAGCTAAACTGGTGTGACTCCCAAGCTCATGATGTTTTCAGATATAATGAAATATCATCTGAGAAATGGGCAAGTGGAGAGAGGAACCCTCCCTTCTCTTTTTCACCTCTTCCTAAGCTGTCCTATTGGGGTCTGACCGACAAGGGGAGGTGGGAATGGGGAGTGGGCAGCAGGCAGTGATAGGGAAACGCCAGGATGAAAAGATGAACCTCTGTCTACATCTGTGCTTCCTTTGAGGAGCAGCTCAAGGCTGGAGAGAGAGGGCCCAGTGTGACTTCTAAACCAAGAGATCTTTAAGAGGAAAAGGTCAAGGACAAGGACGCAGACTGCTGACCTTGAATCTGATCACAATCTATTTGAGTTTATACCAAACTAAAAAACTTAGTGAGTGTGAGAGTGAGTGAGTGAGTGAAAGTTGCTCAGTCATGTCTGACTCTTTGCAACCTCATGGACTGTAGCCCACCAGGCTCCTCTGTCCATGGGATTTCTCAGGCAAGCATACCAGAATGGGTTGCCGTTCCTTCTTCAAAGGATCTTCCCAACCCAGGGATTGAACCTGCATCTCCTGCTTTACAGGTGGTTCTTTCCTGTCTGAGCCACCAGGCTTATGGTTTATCATAACTTTACCCAGCGTTTCACTCACACACAGTGATGACTTATTTAACCTGCCGTTACAATTTTGACAGTGAGGACTCCCAGGAGGTCTTTTCCCCTAAATATCCATTGTCCAGGCCCTCGAATCCACTGGATATAAATATGATTTATAGTCCCTGCATGGAATCTTGCTACAGTAAAATGCCATGGAAATTGGCTCCTATGAGGAAAATTTCAGTGTCACCAATACTCAGTTGGTTTTCATGGGTCTATTATGCTTATTATGCTTACATCAGCCAACTTGAAGACACTGGATTTATACTGTAAAAAATGGTCATGGCCATTTCATTTTCCTTCCTTATGAATTACCTTCCATGTTAATGAGTCCTCTTTCTCATTCAGGAGAACATTTTCTGCATCAAATTTTATCCTAATTTCGTCCTGACACCTTACTTGCCATTTGGTGAGAACTTGATTAATTTTTATATGAAATAAATAAGGAAAAAGACACTCATGTTATTTTCTGTCTTTTATCATCAGTAGCTGATCAAAGTATTTATCTGTTCTTGGATAATTTCAGCTGTGCCATTTCTTTTAGAAAGATGTTATCATAGACAAGCCCATTCATACATTTTAATGGCTTATATTTATGAAGTGCTTCCTCTGTGCTGGTCATTGTTCTAATTCCCATGTGAAGTCACTCATTTTTAAGAGGGCTATTGCTTGTACAGGGAGTATGTGTAGCAAAACTGGCCTGAGCAAATCCCTCCCCCTCTAAAGTACAGTGACAAGATGACATTTCTGTGACCTGAGCAAAGGAATGTTCCCTAGGAATTGTGTGTGTGTGTGGTCAGTAGCATCCACCTCTTTGCAACCCCATGAACTGTAGCCTGCCAGGCTCCTCTGTCCATAGCATTTTCCAGGCAAGAATACTGGAGTGGGCTGCTATTTTCTACTCCAGGAGATTGTCCTAACCCAGGTATCGAGCCCTAGTCTCTCGTGTCTCCTATACTGGCAGGCAGATTTTTTACCACTGTGCCACCTGGGAATCCCAAATGAATGTTCCCTAGGAAAGCAGGTTTAAATCTTGCCAACTCTGCCAACTTTGTGAAGTAGTAGAGAATTTTAAGAATTTTAAGAATCTCAGTCCAGGCTGTGTAACTTAAAATGTCTTTGTTTCCTGGAAGCATTTGAGAATTTGTGGGGGAGGGTTGGAAAAATATGTGTATTTCACTGTCTAAATAATTGTAAGTGCCATAGTGGGTGATGGGAATTTCACCAGTGGACCCAATCCTATATGCCAACTATACATTCTTAATATGCGTTTTGTTCTTCTGTGCCATTTGGGAAATTAACAGATGATCGCTTCATTAATTGCATGCTATTTTAATTGGTTTAAAGGGACATTTTTCTTTCTTTTGTGGCTTTGGAACACCCTGACAGCTCTTATTGTTGCTGCTTCTGAGCATTTATCCATGGTGATTAACATTAATACTATTAAAACAGAATGTGCCTGTGAACCTGTGTTCCCAGGCAGTCAGAAAGGGTGAGCTGTGAGGACCGACTCTCTTCTGAAGCCAGTTTCCCGGGGGAGAGAATAGTACAGAATAAGGAAATTCCTGCATATAGAAGCGACACACTGCCAGACTCCGTGCATTTTCTATTTCTTACGTCTTTTAACCGTGAACAACCACCTGTGAGGACAGTCCCCGTGAGGTGATGGGGAAACTAAGTCCTGTACCCAGCTTGCTTAAGCTCAGAAGTGGTGTAACAGTGAAGAATATAGGGACATGGCCTCCCTCCTGTTCATTTCGGTCTTCATGTCCCTAGGAAAGCACTTGCAGTTTATCCAACAGGCAGCCACACATACCAGTTTATAAATGAATGAGTGATGAACGGATGGCGACTCTGCTAAGGTGAATGAGTTTCATATCCAGCTGTATTACATGACCACAAGCTTGGTAGCTTAAAATAACACAAATGTATTGAGTTGGTCAAAATGTTTCCGTAGGCTAGTACAGAAAACTCAAACAAACTTTTTGGCCAACCCAATATTATAATTCTGGAGGTCAAAGTCCAAAATGGGCCTCCCTCGGAAATATCAGGGGCTTCTCTGGTGGCCCAGATAGTAAAAAATCTGCCTGCATTGCAGGAGACCCAGGTTTGACCCCTGGGCCAAGAAGATCCCCTGGAGAAGGGAATGGCTACCCACTCCAGTATTCTTGCCTGGACAATTCCATTGACAGGGGATCCTGGTGGGCTACACTCCATGGGATCACAAGGAGTCGGAAATGACTGAGCGACTTAATACATTCATTTTCCCTTTTCAGGAAATATCAAGGTGTCAGCTGTAGGAAGAATCCATTTCCTTGGCTTTTCCAGCTTCTTGGAGCTCCTCACATTCCTGCCTTGTGGCCCCTTCGTTCATCTTCAAAGCTGACTATCTCATCACTTCTGCCTCTGCTTCTTTCATCACATCTCCCTCTGATTCCCACTCCTCCTCTGCCTCCCTCTTCCACTTTTAAAGACCTTGTTATCAATTTCTGTTGTAAGGTGGGCTGATTAAACAGCCTGAATTCGAATCTGCAGCCTTTACCATATCACCTAACAGATTCATAGCTTCTGGGAATTAGGACGTGAACATCTCTGGGGGTGACGTTGTTTTGTCTATCACACAAAGCTTCGTTAAAGGTGTGAAATCGATCTTGCCTGTCTCATAGAGAAGTTATTTATTTCTGAACCTGTGAACCACGGTTTGTTTGGCTCCTTGGATGTTTAACCGTGCACGCATCACCTGGAGGCATCTCTTTGCTTCTTCCTTGCTTTGTAACCCGCAAAGCGCTCTCTGCCCGTGCCATGCTCAGTAAATACCTGTTGAGGAACTGAAGGAATGAAATGGACGAGCTTTTGTTTAAAATTAGGTTGATTTGGTCTAAAGGACGTAGGAACCATTTTGATCTAAAACGGTAAAATTTGAGCATTAGAAAGAGTGGCTGGACTCTTAAGACTTCCATAGGCCACACTCCACCCCTTCTGTGTCACTCAAGGACAGAGCGTAGCATTCATGTCCTCTGAGTGCAGCGTTAGACATTCTTCTGTGGGTGCCCTTGTCTCAGGTCACACTGCAGCCTGTACCTATCTTTGAGGTGTTTTCTCCCCAAGTCACACAGCACTGGTGCAAGGAGATTCAGTCCACATCAGGCAAGTGTGGGAGCTTTCTTAACTTAAATGCTTTGTACCCCACAGTTGCTAGCATCTTCTGTAGGAACTCACGGGCATATCTTCCAGCGTTCCACAAGGGAACCTATGCAAGCATAGGTCCAAGAATGACCTTATTCAGGGAAGTTCAGAGGATGCTTCCCTATTCAGAATGTATGGTTCATTTACAAGTCCTTCCATCCAGATGTAATTTATCAATCAGACATCATTTTTATAATAAGCCATGTCGCCTAGTATCACATTTGATGTTCTTGGCCTTCTGAGGTTTTCAGGTAAAAGTTAGCCAAAGCTCAGGTTCTCAGGGAGTTGGGAAAAATTTTATTAATCTTTTGCTCTCATACCAAAACAAACAAGCAAATAAACCAATATATAGACTCCCAACTCATTTGTCACCATTGGAGGTTGCTATGACACCAACTCTTTAATTAGCAAAGACTCAAACATCTATCCTAATTATGAGCTTTATGTCAGAGTAACTGCATTGTTGAGGAAAGAAAGTCCTTCTTTTTGAAGAATTACAGCTTAAAAAATATAGAAGAAATGATAGAATTAGAAACTGTGATTTTTTTTTTCAACCCCTAACGATGTCATGGATCTAGCTAACAATTACAATGCGTATTGAAACCATTAGGTGAAAGGTTAATAGGGAATTTCCTGGTATAGGGATCTTGCTGGCACCACTCAAACCTTTGATCCACCTTTGTATTTTGTAGAGTCATACACCCATAGTGTGACTCTACAGAAAACACATGTTACCACCACTAATGGTACGTTTTCGAAAACAGATTGAATCTGACTCCAATCAAGACCTTAGATCTAACTAATAGTTTGTGGAAAAACAGAGGACAGAAAAACCATGACACCCTTGGAAGCAATCAGCCAATTCCAGAATGTTGGTGATTCTGCAGGATAAATGACCTGGTTTTCCCAACAAATCAGTGGCATGCAAAGGAAAATGGAAGGGTAGAATGATATAGTCTAAAGAAGACTTAGTCAACATTGTCAGATTTTGTTTGGTTCTTGAATTAGACTTTCCACTATAATTTTTTGGGACACTTGAGGTAGTTAAAATAGTGACTAATGCTAATTATTGGAATTATTGTTAACATTTCAAATATGATAGGGTTAAATGATATTTAATATGATAATGACATCAAGATTTGGTAAAACTGATAAACATAAACATATATATACATATATAGAAATACATATGCACTTATGTGTGTATGTATACATACACATTCACTTTTGTGTATGTGTATTTATAGTGTGTGTGTGTGTGTGTGTGTGTGCTTAGTCATTTCTGACTCTTTGCAACTCCACGGACTGTAGCCCACCAGGCTCCTCTGTCCGTAGAACTTTCCAGGCAAGAATACTGAAGTGGGTTGCCATTTCCTCTTCCACAGCCTCTTCCAGACCCAAGGACTAAACCCGTGTCTCCTATGTCTTCTACATTGGCAGGCGAATTCTTTACCCCTGTGCCACCTGGGAAGCCTGTATGCTATGCAAAGTCACTTCAGTCGTGTCTGACTCTGTGTGACCCCATAGACGGCAGCCCACCAGGCTCCCCCATCCCTGGGATTCTCCAGGCAAGAACACTGGAGTGGGCTGCCATTTCCTTCTCCAATGCATGAAAGTGAAAAATGAAAGTGAAGTCGCTCAATCGTGTCCGACTCTTAGCGACCCCATGGACTTCAGCCTAACAGGCTCCTCCGTCCATGGGATTTTCCAAGCAAGAGTACTGGAGTGGGGTGCCATTGCCTTCTCCAGGGAAGCCTGTATACATGTATATAAACATTATATATATATATATATTCCTGATAGTTAACGATACATACTGAGAAAATTAGAAGTAAAATGAAATATCCTGGTTTGCTTTAAAATGCTCAGACTTTGAATAGAGTAGCTAAAACATGATTGGTAAATACTGACAGTTTTCCAAGTTGAATAATGATTACATTGGGAGTCCTACTATTCTACTTTTAAATGCTTAAAAATATCCATAGTAAAGTGTTCTTCAGTTCGGTTCAGTTCAGTCACTCAGTCGTGTCCAACTCTTTGTGACCCCATGAATCGCAGCACGCCAGGCTTTTCTGTCTATCACCAACTCCCAGAGTTCACTGAGACTCACGTCCATCGAGTCAGTGATGCCATCCAGCCATCTCATCCTCTGTCGTCCCCTTCTCCTCCTGCCCCCAATCCCTCCCAGCATCAGAGTCTTTTCCAATGAGTCAACTCTTCGCGTGAGGTGGCCAAAGTACTGGAGTTTCAGCTTTAGCATCATTCCTTCCAAAGAACACCCAGGGCTGATCTCCTTCAGAATGGACTGGTTGGATCTCCTTGCAGTCCAAGGGACTCTCAACAGTCTTCTCCAACACCACAGTTCAAAAGCATCAATTCTTCGGTGCTCAGCCTTCTTCACAGTCCAACTCTCACGTCCATACATGACCACTGGAAAAACCATAGCCTTGACTAGACGGACCTTTGTTGGCAAAGTAATATCTCTGCTTTTGAATATGCTATCTAGGTTGGTCATAACTTTCCTTCCAGGGAGTAAGCGTCTTTTAATTTCATGGCTGCAGTCACCATCTGCAGTGATTTTGGAGCCCCCCAAAATAAAGTCTGACGCTGTTTCCACTGTTTCCCCATCTATTTTCCATGAAGTGATGGGACTGGATGCCATGATCTTATTTTCTGAATGTTGACTCTTATATTTTACAGTCAGATGCTATTTTCTATCAAATTAGTAAAAATGTTTAAGTAGAGGGACAGGTGAAATAAGGACCCTACTGCGTTGATGGGGAGTTTTTCTGGAAAGTGGTTTTAGCATGATGTCCTAGGAGACTTAAAAATCTTGGTCACATCTGACCCACATTTGATACTCTTTGTGAAAATAATACTGAAGAGATCATCGTGAATACCAAAAACTCTTTACAAAGGATGTTTACTTCAGATTATTTTAGATTTTGAATTTTTCGAGTAACCCAAATGTGCAGCACTAGAAGAATGATTCATTGAATCATGGTACACCGCATCATGAGATATTTTTCAACCATTATGAAAGAAACTTTTGCAGCTTTTAAATACCATTTAAAGATGCCTGCTATAATAGTAATTGGAAAAAGGACAAACTTGTACTTGGATCTGTGTAACTAAAATATGTGCAGAGAAAAGAAACCGGAAGCAAATACAACAAAATGCTTTCCTTGGTTCTGATTGGGTGGTGGACCTACAGTCAATGAAGTCTTTTTGTGTGTTTTTATTATTTTCCAGATTTTTCTACTGTGAACATAAATTAATTTTGTCCTTTGTATCTTTTAATAGTTTTATAGAGGTATAGCTGAGATACCATAAAATTCAGTCACATTGAAGACAGGCTCATGTATATGTGTATCTTTAGTTGTCACAATCAAGTTTCAGAATCTGAGACCCTGTGAAGTATCTCACAATATTTCCTGAGTAGACTTCATTTTTAGAGCAGTTTTAGATTTACATAAAAACTGAGAAAATAGTACAGAGAGTTTGTACATATCCTGTACGCAGATTCCCCTGTTATTAAAATCTTCCATTCCTACGGCACATTTGTTAAAAATAATGAACCAATAACTTTATTATTAATTAAGCTCTATTTAGATTTCCCTAGTTTTTCATGTCCTTTTTATGTTTCAGGATTCCATACAGGATACCATGTTACATTTAGTTGGCACACCTATAAATTAATTTTTAATTGGAAAAAAGTAAACTTTAATTTTTAAATTCTCCAAATATTTAACCATTTTCTCGTAGTCTTGTTGATGTTGTTGATTTATGGCTTGTTGAGAAAGACCATGTCTTATATTAGTTATATTCCATGTCATTTCCAACATGGTTGGAATTTTATTAAATAAGATTCTGCTACTTTATTCACTGTCGTTTTGTAACTGGTTGGAGTAGAAGAGGAGAAAAGGAGAGAAAAGGAAAAAAGAAAGACCTTGCCCACACATAATTGGAAAACCTCAGCGCTCTGAGGGACCTTTGGTTTCTGTTGCAATTTGATGTAATGGAATTCTCTTGACCTTTGTGTTTCCCAGGTTGGAAATTGCAACCCTAAATCGGGCAGACTCAGATCTGGAAGCTTGTCGAACTCAAATCAGCAAAGATATCATTGCTCTTCTGCTGAAAAATCTGACCAGCAGTGGCCAGCTCTCCCCTCAGGTGGAGAGGAGGATGGGTGCTGTGTTCAAAAAGCAGTTTCTGTTGCTGGAGAAAGAAATTCAAGAGGAGTATGATCGGAAGATGGTGGCTCTGACAGCTGAGTGTGACCTGGAAACAAGAAAGAAGACAGAAAGCCAGTACCAGAGGGAGATGGCAGCCATGGAGGAAGCAGAAGAGGTGCTGAAACGTGTTAGTGAGAGGGTAAGGCAGCTTTGAAAGGGAGGCTTTCTTTTGCCTCCCTCCTTCCTCTTAGGGATTCATCATTTACCCATCCATCCCTTTTATCCATCCATCCATCCATCCATTCTCCCCACCTGCCACCCTTCCATCTATCCCATCTACTCATTCATCCATCCATTTATTCACTCACGGCTCATCCATGCTTCTGTCCATCCAACTCCCAACCTATCCATCCATCCACCTACCACCATTCTATCTACTTGTCCATCTACACATCCATCCATCCATCCATCCATCCAACCACCCAGAATTCATTTAGAAAGATTTACTGATCACTTCTGTCTAGGCAGTGAAGGTGCAGAGAACATTGAGACATGGTTCTTGCATTTGAGAAGTTCATAGTCTAATGAAGGATCCTCACGTATAACAAGTGTGACTTCATTCAGCTGTGTTATAATGTTCAAGTGCCGGGGGGGGGCCATGGGGCAAGTCGAAAGGCTTCATTCTGGGAAAGCATAGCTCAGGGGGCTGTGATGTCAGTGCACATGTGTCTGTCTGGATTGCACTGTACTGGATCATGGTTCTCTCTCCAGTACGGGCTCTGAACCAGACAAGCCTGGACTCCTCTCTGCTCCTGAAGGCCCTGATTACTTCTGTAAGTCTGTGAATCAAGGCCAAGGGCACCGGCCTCTTCGAGTGGCTGGGAAAAGTAATGCAGGAAAGGAGTCCCTGGGCCTGGGCTACAGAAGGCTCTCCTGCACAGTGCGGGGTCTGGAAGTTCTGATCCGTCAGCCTTCGCAGGGCCGGCCTCTGTTGATCAGAGACCAGCTCTCATTTTTTTAGAGAGTGTCAGTTGCTATCTTGAAAGGAATCATGCCACAGTGTTTTTTCCCCAAGTGTACCAAATCCAGCCTGATTTCTTCCTTCCTTCATGAAAGAGATGGCTGGTTGGCTCCGGTGACTTGAGCCCACATATTCTAATCCATCGGGCGGGAGGAGGGAGTCTAACCTCTACTTAGGAACAAGCTTCTCGACTCCTAACGTCCATTCCCCAGACTGGTGGCTGTGCACAGAATTCCCCAGAAGTGAGGAGAGCTCTTGGGGTGATGCCTCCTGGCTCTCACATGGTCACCTGTGGTCAGACCGTGGACAGGGCAGTAAAGAAGAGAGGAGTGATTTACGCTATCTCGCTCCCACCCACTCCCCTGCAACTGGGGTCCCTTAACCTCAACACCCATCTCATTTTAGGGATGAGAAAATAAGTGTGACTTATCTTCTGTTTGGCTCCCGTATGAATTTCCTGCAGCTGCTGTAACAAATGGCCACAGACATAGTGGCTTAGAACAGTTCACAGAAATTCATTCTCTCACAGTTCTGGAGGCCAGAAGTCCAAAATCACGGTGTCAGCTGGACGTGCCCGCTCTGAAATCTCTTGGGGAGAAATCCCCCCACCCCAGCCTCTTCCAGCTTCTGGTGGCTCCAGGCATTCCTTGGCTTGTGGCCACAGCCCTCCAATCTTAAGCTCTGTCTTCACATGCCCCTTGACGCTGTCACCTTCTCTTCTATCTCTTATAAGGACACTCATCTTTTGATATAGGACTCACCCAAATAATCTAGGATGACCTCATGAGATCTTTAAGTACATCTGCAAAGACCCTGCTTTCAAGGACGATCACATTCATCAAGTGCTGGAGTTAGAAGGTGGATGTATCTTTCTAAGGAGGGGGCACGGTTTAGCTCACCGTGGCTCCCCTAGCTGACCACACTCTCTGATCTCCATCCATGACTTTACAGGTCAGGACCATGTTTCCTTGAGCTCAGCACTTAAAAAGAATGCATTATATACAGTTAGTGATTCAGTCCCAAACAGCCTCATTCTCTCTCTCTCTCTTATTTCCTAAATTTGTTCTAATTTTTTTTCTGATAAAAATAATATGTGTTCAATAAAGAAGGCTTGAGAAGGACTGGAAAGCAGAGATCAGCAAGCTGGGACCCAAGAGTCCAATCCTGCCTGGCCTTTTTCTGTCTGACCCTTGAGAACGGTTTCTTCATTTTTAAAGAATTACAAAAAATAAAAACAAAACAAAAAAGAATATGTGGCAGAGACCAGATGTGTCCTGCAAAGCCTAAAATATTTATCTTGTTCTTTACTGAATGCTTGCCAACTCCAGCTCCACAGCATAAAAAGAAGTCCTCCCTTCCAAAAAAAATTGAAACCCATCTGACCACTCAACAGCAGACCAACATTCGTTCAGCCTGTTTGTTGAGTTCTACTGTGTCTCAGCCTGGAGATATAGCTATGTTAAAGGGCCTCCACTCCTGTCCTAGGATTTCAGCATAATCCCTTTGCTTTAAATATATTTTCTTACAGAGTGAAGTTTATGCAGTTCACTAACAGTATATCATGCTTGTTTCCACTCACCATCACAGTACAGTTTCTGATTTCATGAAATGCTCTCACGCTTAGTTAGCATTCACTGTGGGCCAAGAATTGGTCTAAGCTCATCACCTGGACCTTCTCTTCAAATATTCACACTCACTTAGGGAGGTGGAAATTGATAGGATCCCATGTTTACAGGTAAGGAATCAGATGCTGTAGGACATGTGGCTGGACCAAGATTCACGCAGGCAGCTCATCCCAGCAACTGCACCTCACAGACGCCCAGGGCGATGCAGTTTTAAGTATCGGGTCATTATTTCCACTGGCCGTTGGGAGCATGGAGAAGGGGTGACACGCAGTGTCTTCCTGCTTCATCCATGCAGGGGCCAATGGGAGGGGACTATCCCTCTGGATCCCCCAGGCCACCGTGTGCAGAGACCAGTCTCTTTATTTAAGCCAATCTGCTTCCAAAAATACCATATGAATGGCAAAAGGTAATAGAGCTATTTCCCTTCCAGTCTGTTCAAACCATTCCATCTTAGAAAACTATTGACGACCTTGTACTTATCTGTTCATTTATTATAGTCACCTTTAGATAAAAATGCATGAAAATATATCAGTCATATTATTCCTCCAAAAATTTGCTTTAAAAAAAAACGAAATGGGCAGTATCAGTTTTCTTGAGTAAAGTTTAGGAATTCCAATAATTAGTATAGCAGTGAATTCTGTTCACATTGAAAAACCTATGTAATCCCAAACAGTTTTCAAAGCATTTCTCCAGGGAGAGACTCTTGGGAGGTCAGTGCTGACCATGGACTCTGAGCGCGGGTGGCTTAGGTTTAGATCTCACTCTGTTCCTCCAGGGGCATTGTTCAGGCTCCCTGGGTCTTGGTTTCCCCATCCTTAAACTGGGGATAATGATGACGCCTGTTGTATAGAACAGTTAATATTAATACTTGTGTAGGACTTAGACCAGGACTTGGCACTGTCGGCCCTGTTCTATACAGTGTTTATCATGATTCATCATTTTGTGTAACTTTAAAGAAGCCCATGGCATAAAACAGTCAGCCTGTGAAATCTTTTCAGTTTGAGCTGGGGAAACAGAAGCCCAGAGGGAAAGTGACTTGCCCAGATTCCTGCAAGCAGCCACTGGCCATTCAGGGTATGTGCTGTGTACCAGGACTCTTTTCCAGATCTGCCAGCTTCCCAGCTGCTTGGAGAAGAGGCAGCGCCAGCACCACCTGCCCTGAGCTCCCTGAGGTCTCCTAACTCCTCTATATGTGTGCTTAAGGAAGAACTGCCTTACGTGCAAGAACTCTTACACTGTAACCACCCCTGGTGGATTTACTTCTATAAAACATTTTTACAATTTGCCAAGCCTTTTAAATTGAGTACAGGGAGTGTCATTTAGTACAGTCATAATTTCTGGATACAATTTCACATTTTTGATGGTGTAGTTCAATTCAGTTCAGTCACTCGGTCATGTCCGACTCTTTGTGACCCCATGGACCACATCACACCAGGCTTCCTCCCCTGTCCATCACCAACTCCCAGAGCTTGCTCAAACTCATATCCATCAAGTCGATGGTGCCATCCAACCATCTCATCCTCTGTTATCCCCTTCTCCTCCTGCCTTCAATCTTTCCCAGCATCAGGTTCTTTTCCAATGAGTCAGTTCTTCGAATCAGGTGGCCAAAGTATTGGAGCTTCACCTTTAGCATCAGTCCTTCCAATGAATATTCAGGACTGATTTCCTTTAGGATAGACTGGTTGGATCTCCTTGCAGTCTAAGAGACTCTCAGAAGTCTTCTCCAACACCACAGTTCAAAAGCATCAATTCTTTGGCCCTCAGCTTTCTTTATGGTCCAACTCTCACATCCATACATGACTACTGGAAAAACCATAGCTTTGACTAGACAGATCTTTGTCAGTAAAGTCAAGTCTCTGCTTTTTAATATACTGTCTAGGTTGGTCATAGCTTTTCTCCCAAGAAGCAAGCATCTTTTAATTTCATGGCTGCAGTCACCATCTGCAGTGATTTTGGAGCCCAAGAAAATAAAGTCTGTCACTGTTTTCATTGTCTCCCCATCTTGATGGTGTAGAGTCAGGGTAAATAGCAGTTGCCAGAATAGCCTGCCACAGGCCTGTGATTCTTGAGCCAGGATTGAAGTGCCCTGTCCTGGTCCATGTCCTCCAATCCCTCCATGCAGGTTGCTTTTTCAGGCATTTGAAGCCAAAGGATAAACATGCCTCATTTATCTGAAAAGTCTATTTTAGTGAAAAGTTCAGTAGGGAGTTGTGGTGAATGACCATTATATTAATGTGTCTTTAAAAATGCACATATGTTGCCAGTTTTTAAAATATAAAAATTTGGATAAAAACCCAGACTTTCAGCTTCTTTTAAAAAAAAATGGGAAGATGTGGCTACACCAAGTGCATAGTCCTGCAGAGCCTCCCTTGGTGGGTTGACTGGCTGGCCCTGTAGGCAGGGCTTTCTGTCTCCACATTGCCCCACTCCCCACCACTCTAGTGTGTCCCATGCCAGGCCACTTCACATGACCTCTGCTGGTTGGCAGGCCTGGGAAGGGGTGTCCTTTGCTTTAGACTTTAGTCTCTCATCTGTGCCTCAGGAGAACTGAACTGGAGCAGGAGATGAACGCATTTCTGTGGATTGTGGGAGTGACAGTCTTATCATCTTCAAAGTTTATGTCCCCTGAAAAGGAGGGGATTCATGTGATGTCTATACCAGGGGCCAGGGATCTTGGGGTCTTCTTAGAATTCTGCCCCTGCAGGTGGGATTACTAACATGCCCTCCTGCAGCATGGGTCTCTGAGATGATGGGAGTGCAGATGCATCAGGAGCTCAGTGAAAGTGTGTCCCCTGCCTTCTCTCTGGACCGTAGAAAGTGCAGGCATCCCAGAAGCCACTTCTTACCTCCTGTTTGCCTCCCTTTTACACAAATGATCTCAGCTTGGGCCTGATCACTGGTATTTTTCTCTTCAACTAAGTTAAGAATGAAAGATGATGGAAATAAGCTCGAGAGGCCTAACAGCAGAGTCCATTGATGTTTCCATTTTGCGGGCTATTTTCAGGCAGTTTGATTTGAAGATTTCAACCCTTATGAATTTTCTTCTTTGAGATGGTTCTGTGTACATGTGTATACATGTGTGTGTTCCATGCATGTGTGCACACATGTGCTTGCATGTGCATGTGTATGTGTGTAAGTGTATCGCTCTGTGTGCGTATGTGTGTAGCTGTATCTTTGTGCATGTATGTGCACTGTTTGTGGCTGTGAGCATTTATATGCACTGTGTGTGTGCATGTGTATGTTTGCTGGTACATGCATGTGTGCAGTGTGTATGTGTGTGTACGTGTGCATGCATGTGTGTGCTTCTTTGTGTATATGTATGTGCACTTATGTGCACTGTGCATGTGTGTGTTGATGGTGCACGCGTGTGTCCTGTGTGTACATGTGTATTGTGTGTGTGCATGTATGTGTGTGCATGTCTATGCATTATTTCTGGGTGTGTTTATGTGCACTATGCATGTGTATATGTGTGCATGTATATATGTACATCACTGGCGGGTGCATTTATGTGCATTGTGCGTGTGTGTTGGGACATGTATGTGTGCTGTGTGTACACATTTGCACACACATATACATGTGTGTGCTCACATGTTGCGTGCATGTGCCTGTACACACCCGGCTGGTGTGTCACCCCCCACACATTCCCTCTTTTCTCTGCAGTCCGCCGTCGAGTGCAGCAGCCTCCTGCGGACCCTGCACGGCCTGGAGCAGGAACACCTGAGGAGGTCGCTTGCTCTACAGCAGGAGGAGGACCTTGCCAAGGCCCACAGGCAGCTGGCCATTTTCCAGAGGAACGAACTGCACAATATCTTTTTTACCCAGATAAAAAGTGCTATTTTCAAAGGCGAGCTGAAGCCAGAGGCAGCAAAAATGCTGCTGCAAGATTACTCTAAAATACAGGTAATGCCTCCAATGAGGCTCCCTCTGATGGAGGAGTCATTTTCCTGAACTGTTTCACTAAATGTCTCCTCTTCCCGAGTTAAGTCCTGTCTCTTCTTTTGTGCTGGGTTCCAGTGAACTAACCTCATCTTCTTTCCACCTCTTGATGTAGAGGGTGACTTTCCAGTAAGCAGGGAAAATAAATGGTGGCTTGAAGCACAGGCCCTGGACTCAGGCTCACCTGGACCCGAATTCTAGCTCCACCACCTGTCAGCTCTGTCAACTAAAGCAAATTGCCAAGTGTCTCTGAGTCTGTTGCCTTATCTGTAAAATGGAAGTAATAGAGTCCCCATACTAAAAGTGGCATGATGCAGATTTAATCAAATTCACAGAAAGCCAGTGCTTGGCACAATATAGGTTTAATATATATAGCAGTTAAAAGTAGAAATGTGTAAGTGCATGTATGTACGTGTGTGTGTGCACATGTGTGGTGATGTGTGCCTAGGGCTTATGATCTCTGTCTTCATAGGCTTGGGTGAATTTGTGGGTGTTTGTGCATGGAAGCTTGAGTGTCATTAATCCAGAAAGAATGAATTCCTAGATGACTGTGCAAATACTGGGTTGGCCAAAAAGTACATTTAGGTTTTTTTGTAACATTTTAAGCCAAACAAATTTTTTGGCCAAACCTACCAGACCACCTGACCTGCCTCTTGAGAAACCTATATGCAGGTCAGGAAGCAACAGTTAGAACTGGGCATGGAACAACAGACTGGTTCCAAATAGGAAAAGGAGTATGTCAAGGCTGTATATTGTCACCCTACTTATTTAACACAGAGTACATCATGAGAAACGCTGGGCTAGAAGAAGCATAAGCTGGAATCAAGATTGCCGGGAGAAATATCAATAACCTCAGATATGCAGATGACACCACCCTATGGCAGAAAGTGAAGAGGAACTAAAAAGCCTCTTGATGAAAGTGAAAGAAGAGAGTGAAAAAGTTGGCTTAAAGCTCCACATTCAGAAAACGAAGATCATGGCATCTGGTCCCATCACTTCATGGGAAATAGATAGGGAAACAGTGGAAACAGTGCCAGACTTTATTTTTTTGGGTTCCAAAATCACTGTAGATGGTGATTGCAGCCATGAAATTAAAAGACGCTTACTCCTTGGAAGAAAAGTTATGACCAACCTAGATAGCATATTGAAAAGCAGAGACATTACATTGCCTACAAAAGGTCTGTCTAGTCAAGGCTATGGTTTTTCCAGTGGTCATGTATGGATGTGAGAGTTGGACTGTGAAGAAAGCTGAGTGCTGAAGAATTGATGCTTTTGAACTGTGGTGTTGGAGAAGACTCTTGAGAGTCCCTTGGACTGCAAGGAGATCCAACCAGTCCATTCTGAAGGAGATCAGCCCTGGGATTTCTTTGGAAGGAATGATGCTAAAGCTGAACCTCCAGTACCTTGGCCACCTCATGTGAAGAGTTGACTCATTGGAAAAGACTCTGATGCTGGGAGGGATTGGGGGCAGGAGGAGAAGGGGATGACAGAGGATGAGATGGCTGGATGACACCACTGACTCGATGGACGTGAGTTTGAGTGAACTCCGGGAGTTGGTGATGGACAGGGAGGCCTGGTGTGCTGCAATTCATGGGGTCTCAAAGAGCCGGACATGACTGAGGGACTGAACTGAACTAATAGTTTATATGAGACTGTCAGTAGTTTTACGAGGCCTGCCTAAGGTCTTTAACCTGCACCTGTATGTGTATGCTTAGTCGCTCAGTCATGTCCAACTCTTTGTGACCCCATGGACTGCAGCCTGCCAGGATCTCTGTCCATGGAGATTCTTCAGGCAAGAATACTGGAGTGGGTTGTCATGCCCTCCTCCAGGGGGATCTTCCCAACCCAGGGATGGAACCCAGGTCTCCCGCACTGCAGGCGGATTCTTTTCTGTCTGAGCCACCAGGGAATGAATGAAATCACTGGTGTGCAGTAACACACTGGAGTTCTGGTCCTGACTCAGGCCCTGTGAGTAAGGGCTGTGACAGAGCAGAGCCATCCCAGGAGGAGACCAGTGGCCCTCGTGAGCCTTCTGGGAAGAGAGGACCCCTCTCTGAAGGTACTGGACATCTGAGCATGAAGAGAACTAGCCAGGCTCTCCTTTTTCCTCTTGGTTTTTCCCACTAAAACTTTAGGAGAATAAGTAAACTCCCGGGTAGGTATTCAGACCCTAGCGCATCCCTTAGGGATGAATAGACTTTGCTGCCCGTTTACTTACTCCTCATGATGAGCTGTGTCTGACTCCCCATGTCAGGAAGTACATGTGTTATTGTTCATAAGACTGGGGATAGAAAAGTAACAGCTGTGGTGATTAGTGCCGTGGCACAGACACGTTGGTATCTGAGGACCCCGACTCTGAGCTTCCTGACATAAGGGCTCAGATCAGCCAACTCACGGGATCCAGCTCCGTGGAGGATGGAAATACCATCTCAGTGTTCCTATTGTGTTGACCTGCTGCCAGGAACTCTTAGGGAGAAGCTGGCCTTTGGACACATCCCATTGACCATTCCACTCTTCACTTTCTGGAGAGTGCAAATCCTCAGGTGTTGGGCCTGGAAAGATTATAGCTTTTGTATGGAAAGGGGACTGTCCAGGGCCTCATATGTTTCTTTTTGAAGAAGACATTGAACCTCCAAGTAACGCATTGCATGAACAGTATTTCACCTGGAAAAGAGACAACAGAGCCAGTCAGTGAGATAATACACTAAGGCTGATGTTTTAATTACTGCAGGTCTCATTTCTGCTGGTTTAATTATGGCTCATCTAATTACTGTGCTACTGGTTGAAGTTGGATTTGTGAGACAACCACTACTGAGCTAGAGCACAGGTCCTGGAATCAGATGGCTGAGGTTCAAAGCCTTGCTCAGTCGTTTACCAGCTGTGTGATGTGGACTCAGTTTCCTCATCTGTGAAATGGGAATAATAGAATCCTCTCCCTGGATTAAGTTAGAAAAGACGAGAAACACTCTGGGTCCAGTGCCAGGCCCAGAAGAAGCACCCAGTGTGTGCTAGGCTATTATTACTCTCGTGAGCTTGCTTGGGTTTTTATGCATTTTGCAAATTCTGAGAACTTCTTGCTACTCTGTGACCAGACTCATCTCATGTCCTTGCTGAATGTGAGGGTGCTGGGGTCAGAGCCAGTGGCGATATATCCCAGAACTTCAGCATCTGATGTGATGCTGTGTTTGGGGAACTTCAGAGGTGTGTTTGGGGAACTTCAGAGGTGTGACCACATGTGGCTGAAGGACACCTGAGTAAAATGTACATTCCATTCCTAAGGCAGCAGAATTGTTTTGATAAGACTTTACCATCTGGGTCTTGAATGCACTTTTCAAAGCCCTTTTAAAAAAAATAATTTCTGTTTTAAATTTATTTTTAATTGGAGGATAGTTACTTTACAATGTTGTATTAGTTTCTGCTATTACGGCAATATGAATCAGCTATAAGTGTGTGTGTGTGTGTATATATATATTCCCCTCCCTCTTGAGCCTCCTTCCCACCCCTCTAGGTCATCACAGAACACCAAGTTGAGCTCCCTGAGCTATACAGCAGTTTCCCTTTCCTATTAGTATGTACTTTTCTCTAAGCCTTTGTTCAGGGCTGGGACATTTAAGGTATTCATCTCGGGGCTTTTGTTCCTGTGTATTTTCTTCAGAAAGGAAATGTAATATTTTAAATGACTAGAAAGAATTTTCTCTAAATTTTAATTAGTCATGTTTTCTCGATTTTTTTTAAAAACAGGAGAGTGTCGAAGAGTTAATGGACTTTTTCCAGGCTAGTAAGAGATACCATCTCAGTAAAAGATTCGGCCACAGAGAGTACCTGGTCCAGAATATCCAGTCATCAGAGACCCGTATGCAAGGCCTGCTGAGCACTGCGTCTGCCCAGCTGACCCTCCTCATCCAGAAACACGAGAGGTAAGACTCCTGAACCACCCCAGATAAGGCAGACAGACAGCCTTCCTCCAACATTCCTTGTAGAGACCATCTGCTGCTGCTGCTGCTAAGTCACTTCAGTTGTATCTGACCCTTTGCGACCGCCAGGCTCCTCTGTCCATTGGATTCTCCAGGCAAAAGTACTGGAGTGGTATGCCATGCCCTCCTCCAGGGGATCTTCCCGACCCAGGGATGAAACCCATATCTCTTAATCTCCTGCATTGGCAGGTGGGTTCCTAACCACTAACACTTCCTGGGAAGCCCTAGAGACCATCTACTTCTGTTCATTCACTGAATGCACTGGCTACTTGACTTATTTCTTAAAAATTCTCTAGTTAGAAGAATCGTTTGCATGATAGAATTTTAAAAATATAGTCAGTAGTCGAGACGACTTTACAATGAGCCAATATGTTCCCATCATCAACTTCAGTAGGTGCCAGCTTGTGGCCAGTCTTGATGTAGCTGTTCATCCTGACCCTGAGTCGTTTTAAAGCAAACCCCTAGCATTTCACTGAGGCATCAGTGGTGGAGGCTTAGAGGAACTGTGTGGTAAGGGCAGCCTGCTTCGCCTTGAGCTCTAGCACACTGCTGGCTCTTGCATTCACCTTTGTTTTTTGTGTTTTGGGTTTTTTTTTAAGTAAATTATAGTTGATGTACAGTGTTGAGTTAGTTTTAGGTGTACAGCACATGGATTCAGTTATACATATAAATCAGTGTATCTGCGTGTGTATATATATTCTTTTTCAGAATCTTTTTTATAAGTTATTACAAAATATTGAATATAGTTCCCTGTGTTATACAGTAGGTCCTTGTTGGTTATTTATTTTATATATAGTGGTATGTATATGTTTATCCTAACTTCCTAATTTATCCCTCCTCTCCTCCCCACTTTGGTAATCATAACTTTATTTTCTATATCTGTGAGGCTTTTTCTTTTTGTAAATAAGTCCATTTGTATCTTTTTTTTTAAGATTCCACAGGTAAGCACTGTCATATGATGTTCGTCTTTCTCTGACTTACTTCACTTACTATGCTAATCTCTAGCTACATCCTTGTTTCTGCAAATGGCATTATCTGCATTATTTCCTTCTGTTTATGGGTGAGTGTATGTATATATGTATACATACATATATATGTATGTATATACTACATCTTCTTTATCCATTCATCTGTCAATGGACATTTAGGTTGCTTCCATGTCTTGACCTTTGGAATTAAGTATATACACACAGATGCTTATCTTGGATTCTGGGTACTTTTTCTCAGCAACATTGGGGTACCATGAAGCCAGGTAAATGGTGTTAATCACTGTAGGTTCTAGCCCCTTGACAACATTTTTTTCTAAGCTAGTCTTTGAGACTCATGATTGTCAACAATGAAATTTATTCTTTGTAGGTTACAAGCTCTAAAATGAATAGGGCCATGATGATAAGGTTGATTTTCTTAGGACAACCATGGTTTTATGATTGGTTCTACTATCTAGCTAATTGTATTAGGACTTTGCAGCTCCCTTGCCCTCTTTGGGCTTCCCTGGTGGCTCAGAGGGTAAAGCATCTGCCTGCAATACAGGAGACCTGGGTTCGATCCCTGGGTCAGGAAGATCCCCTGGAAAAGGAAATGGCAACCCACTCTAGTTCTCTTGCCTGGAAAATCCCATGGACGGAGAAGCCTGGTAGACAACAGTCCATGGGATCACAAAGAATTGGACACGACTGAGCGACTTCACTTTCTTTCTTTCACTTTGCCCTCTTTAATGAGGATTCTGTAAAGTGCAAATTATATGAACACTTCCCACCTAAAGATGCTAATAAATTTGTCACTGCAGTTGACTTGACATTCCTGATTCATTTGCACTCTAGTGAAAGAAGCAGCTCTTTGCCATGAGCAGAAGCACCAGACAGCTGGTTGTACTGTTGGGAGCAGTTTCCAGGGAAGTATATTACCTCTGATTTTTAAATACTATTTTAATAGGTTGGCACAGACATATTTCTGAAATGTGTATCTACTGTTCATTCAGGAAGCTTCCATGGAGAATTTACTGTGTGCCAAGCAGGGGCCTCAACCAGGGATGCAACAGACTGGGAACAGTAGTGGTAATATTGACAGCATCTGAAAAAACAGATCCAGTAAGATATGTTTGAGGAATTGGCTCACATGAGTTGGAGGCTGAGAAGTTCCAGGATCTCCATCTGTAAGCTGGAGGCACAGGAAAGCCAGTGGTGTAATTCAGCCAAAGGCCTGAGAACTGGCGGAATCCCAGTCTTAGAGAAGGAGATGAGATGAGATGTCCCAGTTCAACAGCAAGGCAGGAAAAAAGGGGGGATTTCTTATTCCTCCACTTTTTATTCTATTCAGGCCCTGAGTGAACTGGGTGATGCCCACCCACAATGGGGAGAATCAATCTGCTTTATTGAGCCTACCCATTCAAATGCTAATCTCACAAGAAAACACCCTCACAGAGACACTCAAGCGTGATCTTTGATGTGGGCACCCTGGCCAGTCTATCTGATACACAGAATTAACCCTCACACTGAGCTTTCCCTGATTGACCTCTTGGACTTTGCTTGTGCCGTTCGCGTCACCAGGAGGTCCTAGTCCATCATTTCCTCCTGGAAGAGTCTATTTGTTCCACCGTGGTCCTCTGGAATGTTACGTTCTCCAAAAACTCTTCCCCAATTTCTTCCCTGACAGGTGATATCCCTGTGATGTTGAGCGTCCTCTACATGCCTCTAAAAAAGATGATCTTTCCCTTCCTGCATTTTAGTAATGTCTTAGCTGCCCGTTATGATGGTGGCGATTTCTCAGATTCAAACCAAACTAATATGGAGATAAACACTCATCTCCAGCATATTCAAGCTGCAGGTGAGTTTGGACACTGCATCAACTAACTCTGCATCTTTTTCATCTAGAGCAGGCTACTTGGATGAAGATCAGATGCAAGTACTCTTGGAGCGGGCTCAAACAGAAGTTTTTTCTATAAAACAGAAGTTGGACAATGACTTGAAGCAGGAAAAGAAAAAACTCCACCAAAAACTAATAATTAAGAGAAGACGGGAGATGCTGCAAAAGGTATATAAGGAATTCTGACATTTATTTTTTGCATAATCATTGTGAACACCTACCAAGTGCCAGGTTCAGTGCCGGGCACTGGCATCAGAAGGCTAGGATCCAAAGGGTGACTGGACAGGCATCCTAAGGCACCATCTGCAGTTGATTGGTAGTGACTCTTTGGAATGCTGTGATAAGGCTTCAGTGGGTCCCGTCCAGCTCAGCAAAGCTGAGGGTTGTGATAGATTAGTAATGTCTGCCAGGACAAGAGACTAGCAGTGCTGGTTCCAGTGAATAATGACTGGTGGCTGCTATAACATTTATGGAGTGTTTACTTAGCACTGTGCTAAGTGTATTATGTATCTTATTTAATTGTTTTATTAACCTGTGAGGTAGATACTACTATTTTCTGTCTTTTTTCTGACAAAGACATTGAACCTGAGAGGGCTTAAGTGTTATGATCTATTTGAGCTACTACAGAAAATACTGTAGACTAGGTGGCTTATAAAGAACAAAAATTGATATGTCGCAGTTCTGGAGGCTGGAAGTCAAGATCAGGGCTCCAGCAAGGGCAGGTTCTGATGGAGACCCTCTTCAGGTTGCAGATGATAGACTCCTTGCTGGTGGAAGAAGTCAGAAGGGTGGAAGGTGGGGAGGGAGCTCTGTGGGTGGGTGTCTGGCCTCTTTTGCAAGGACACTAATTTCATCCAGGGGCTCCATCCTCATGCCCTAAGCTCCTTTCCAAAGCTTCCTCACCTACATCCTCAGAACATGTGTTAGATTTCAACATCTGCATGTTGGGGGAACACAAGCATTCAGATTACAGCACTAAGTAATGAGGTCAAGGTCACATGTTTAGTGATTGGCAGTTGTGGGATTGAGTCCAAGACTGTGTGATGTAGAGTCTCAGCCTTGCTCTTGACGCTAACCTGCTCAGTTTTTTGCCCACCTGGAGAGGGGGCAAACACAGCAAACACATAAATGCACCCTGTGCTGTCTTCATGCTCTGGTAGCACAGAAGTCACCGTCACCTGGGGAAGGCTGCACAGAGCAGGTGCAGCTGAACCTGAGTCCTGGGGACAGGGAGCATCTGGTGTGTGCAAGACAGGAGAGACATTACAGGTGGTGGGCAGGCATCTTGTTCAAACCTGAAGGATTCAGGCAAGGGTGCCCTGCTGTGTGTGGAGCTCCAAGAACATGAGGATTGAGAGGGCAGGGGCTGGAGGAGGCACGCCCAGGAAGCAACACCTCTTCAAGGAGGGCAGTGTGCTGGGGTGACAGCTGACTTTCATCCAAGGATGAGGGAACACTGAAGTGTCCCTGAACACTGAAGTTTTCAGGAGAAGTGATGCCAAAAACTCAATCTCTGTGTACCAGTGCCGAATCAGAGACAGAGTTTTGGGTGAAATAGAAAAGCAAAGCTTTATTGCTTTGTCAGGCAAAGGAGGACACAGCAGGCCCTTGCCCTGAAAAACTGTGTGTCCCCCCCAGGAGGATTTGGTGAGTTTTATAGCTATACCTTAAGGGCAGTACTGCTGATAAGGATCAGCATGTTTGCAGGGCCTGCACGTCTTTAATCTGGCCTCAGGTGGTCTCTTGATGAGCAGGTTATCAAGCTGTCACCTTCTCTGAAATGAAGAATGCTAACATCTTCCATGATGCTGTTAAAGTGCTGCACTCAATACATCAGTAAATTGGAAAACTCAGCAGTGGTGACAGGACTGGAAAAGGTCACTTTCCATTCCAACCCCAAAGAAGGGCAATGCCAAAAAATGTTCAAAATACTGCACAATTACACTAATCTCACATTCTAGCAAAGTAGGGCTCAAAATTCTCCAAGCCACGCTTCAACAGTATGTGAACTGTGAATTTCCAGATGTTCAAGCTGGATTTAGAAAAGGCAGAGGAACCAGAGATCAAATTGTCAACATCTGTTGGGTCATAGAAAAAGCAAGAGAGTTCTAGTAAAACATCTACTTCTGCTTTATTGATTATGCCAAAGGCTTTGACTGTGTAGATCATAACAAACTGTGGAAAATTCTTTAAGAGATGGGAATACCAGACCACCTTACCTGCCTCTCAGGTCAAGAAGCAACAGTTCAAACCGGACATGGAACAACAGACTGGTTCCAAATCGGGAAAGGAGTACGTCAAGTCTGTATATTGTCACCCTGCTTATTTAACTTATATGCAGAGTACATCATGCAAAATGGCAGGCTGGATGAAGCACAAGCTGGATTCAAGATTGCTGGGAGAAATATCAATAACCTCAGATATACAGATGAAATCACCGTTAGGGCAGAAAGTGAAGAACTAAAAAGCCTCTTGATGCAAGTGAAAGAGGAGAGTGAAAAAGTTGGCTTAAAACTCAACATTCTGAAAACTAAGATCATGGCATGTGGTCCCATCACTTCATGGCAAATAGATGGTGAAACAATGGAAACAGTGACAGACTTTATTTTCTTGGCCTCCAAAATCACTTGCAGATGGTGACTTCAGCCATGAAATTAAAAGATGCTTGCTCCTTGGAAGAAAAGCTATGACCAACCTAGACAGCATATTAAAAAGCAAAGACATTACTTTGCCAACAAAGGTCCATCTAGTCAAAGCTATGGTTTTTCCAGTAGTCATGTATGGATATGAGAGTTGGACTATAAAGAAAGCTGAGCACCAAAGAATTGATGCTTTAGAACTGTGGTATTGGAGAGGACTCTTGAGAGTCCCTTGGACTGCAAGGAGATCCAACTAATCAGTCCTAAAGGAAATCAGTCCTGAATATTCATTGGAAGGACTGATGTTGAAGCTGAAACTCCAATACTTTGGCCACCTGATACGAAGAACTGACTCCTTGGAAAAGACCTTGATGCCGGGAAAGATTGAAGGCAGGAGGAGAAGGGGACAACAGAGATGGTTGGATGGCATCATGGATTTGATGGACATGAGTTGAGTAAGCTCTGGGAGTTGGTGATGGACAGGGAAGCCTGGCATGCTGCAGTCCATGGGGTCACAAAGCGTCGGACACAATTGAGTGACTGAACTGAACATCTTCCATTAGTTGGGAGTTTCAGTTCTGCAGAAGAGCTCATAGATATTGTTATATGTATCCCTTGAGGCAGGACCAGGACCCTGCCCCGAGGCTGCACTCTTGTTTCTTGACTGCTCCTCCCTTGTCTCCAGTCCCCTCCCTTACCTGATTAGAAACTATTTGAAAGGTTTCAGTGCCCAGGAGCCCCACAGGGTCCTGCTTGGTTTCAGAAGGAAGCTTAGATTTGGAATTTAGGAAGCTCAGTTGAGCAGCCTGTCAGATAGAATTGAAGGAGCCCTAAGGTACAGACCTATGGGAGGCTCTAGTACTTGACCAGATCAGAAGTGATGAGACCATGTCCTGAGCGTGGGAACAGTGACAGATTCAGGAGATATGAGATGTCAGGATGACATAGCTGGCTGTCAGGATGACATAGGTGGTACCATTCAGGAGGGAAAGGGAAGCAGAATAACTTAAATTGATTGATAGAAACTCTACTTTTATTACCGAGTGTTGGGCCCAACAGGAAGCTGTGATTCTTATCTCAGCCATTGAACTCCACCCCAACTTCAACATTGCCTCATCCATCTCCATTGGCTCAAGGATCAAAGCAATGGGGCTTATAGCCATATTTCTCTGATGGTCTGGCCTGGTTCATGGTTAGGATCTGCAAGGATGGATGAACTGCAGAAATTCCAGTGATTTTCCATGAATACAATTTCTTACAGTTGCTTTTGCTAAATCTTGTGAGTGCCACAGGGTGGGAATGCCACTCTGCAAAGGCAAAGGTTTGTGTTGTATCCCCAGCACTGAGGACACAGGTTCTTAACCTGTGTTCTTAACCAGGTTCTTAACCAGTATTTATAGAAGGAAGGAATTGACACTCTCAGGTCACCTGAACCCATGAACAAAAGATATGTTTGTGCAAAATAGAACCCAGACTATCTGCTGGGTACACTATTATAGGCTTTGCTTTTTATTTCTTCCTTATAATGAGAAGCTGGGTGTACAACTCCATGGACTATACAGTCTATGGAATTCTCCAGGCCAGAATACTGAAGTGGGTAGCCTTTCCCTTCTCCAATGGATTTTCCCAACCCAGGGATTGAACCCAGGTCTCCCACATTACAGGGGGAATCTTTACCAGCTGAGCCACAGGGAAGGCCCATGGGTACACTATTATAAATAACACTGTGATTGACATCTCTGTGCATGTCAGCTTTTTTCCCATCACAGGGCCTTTTATACTTTCTGTTATTTCTTCCAGAAATATCCTTTCCCCCGTCTTCACTCGACTGAGGTATGACCTCACCCCTCAGGTCTCTCTTGCTGCTGCTGCTGCTAAGTCGCATCAGTTGTGTCCGACTCTGTGTGACCCCATAGACGGCAGCCCACCAGGCTCCCCGTCCCTGGGATTCTCCAGGCAAGAACACTGGAGTGGGTTGCCATTTCCTTCTCCAATGCGTGAAAGTGAAAAGTGAAAGTGAAGTTGCTCAGTTGTGTCCGACTCCTAGCGACCCCATGGACTGCAGCCTACCAGGCTCCTCCGTCCATGGGATTTTCCAGGCAAGAGTACTAGAGTGGGGTGCCATTGCCTTCTCCGCAGGTCTCTCTTAGGGCTCCTTTATTTTTTAACATTTTTAAAATTCATAGTAGCATAATTATAGCAAATATAATTACATTTGATGATGGTTAGTCTTTTTTTTTCTTTTCCATTATAGTTTATCACAGGATATTATATATAGTTCCCCATGCTCTACAGAAGGACCTTGTTGTTTATCCATATAGATTCTTTAAAAGGCCTCTGTGACCTCCTTATTTAAATTGTCTCTCATGGGTCTCAGGGTTTTTTCTCTTAGAATATCTTGATTTTCAGTTCCTATGTGCCTGGGATGTGGTACTAATAATAGCAGACATTCATTGAGGCCAACTCTGCACCAGGCCCTTCTCTAAGAGCTACCTACACATTTTATCTGGAGCAAAACGAGGACTGCAGCCCAAGAGGCAGCATCTCTGATATCTCTGAGAGACTGCTCCAAAGCAGCCGTTGGGGAGGGTCAATTTATAAGATTTTAGTGAAGGGGGAGTTCAGTACCATTAAGCACTCATTTTACAAAAGGTTTTTTGGTAGTCATGAGGATCTGATGTCACCATGAAGGGATTTAGTGCTTCTCTAGATACGAGGAGATGCAAGGGTTGAGATCATAAAATCTCTTTCTAAAAACGTCCACCTATCTAGAGTCCTGTCCCACCAGGGTCCCTGGAGCACAGAGCGTTTCACTCACCCTGAACTCCCTCAGGGGTGTTGAAGGTCACCAGCCATAGCAGAATGGGCTTCAGTCTCCGTGGAGGCAGGTGGCAAGTGCCTTTGTTGTTCAGTTGGCAGTGTTCTTGGTAAGTGCCAGTTTGTAGTTGACACACGTCTTAAGCAGCTCATTGACTCCTCACAGCTACTCTATGAGGTAGATCCTATTATTATCCTCTTTTTATAGTTTAGGCACTGGACACACAGAGAGGGCTAGACATGCATTTGGGGTAACTCAGCTTGTAAGTGGAAGAGCCAGGATTGGAACCCAGGTGGTCTGCCTCTTGAGTTTTAACCTACTCAATAAATACGTGTTCAACAAAAGTCAAACAAATGAAATTTTCACTACATTTTCAGTTATTTCCTTAAGAGTAATTTTCTTTTCGGCAGGGGGGACACTTATCAGCTTTATTAACTTACTTAAAAGCCATGAAACCTCAAACAAAAGAGGCAATGCTTAAAGTTCAGCTGGATGAAGCAAATTAAGCCTTTTCCTTTGCCTGGATCCTCACCATAAATCTTGCCTTTGAATTATCAAATTTGCCACCCCTTGCCTTGGGAATATTGTGATTAATAGAGACAGAGGCAGATTTTGTCTAGTCCAGGAGGTGAGAGCAAGAAAGAAAAAATACTGTGAGTGAAGAAGGTGGGAAAAAGATGCCCTGGATCCTTCTTTGAAACACATAAAAGATGATCACATTTTACTAAAGTTCAATCAAGTTACCTGCTCTTCTCCTTTGGGGGGGATGTGTTAAGAAGATAGAGTCTTGTGTTTGCTTTGGCAGCACATACACTAAAATTGGAATAATACAGAGAAGATTAGCATGGCCCCTGCATAAAGATGACATGCAAATTCGTTCCATATATTTTTATACTGATTCACATTGTTGTACAGCAGAAACTAACACAGCACTATGGAGAACAGTGTGGAGATTCCTTAAAAAACTGGAAATAGAACTGCCATATGACCCAGCAATCCCACTGCTGGGCATGCACACCGAGGAAACCAGAATTGAAAGAGACACGTGTACCCCAGTGTTCATCGCAGCACTGTTTGTAATAGCAACCTAGATGTCCATCAGCAGATGAATGGATAAGAAAGCGGTGGTACATATACACAATGGAGTATTACTCAGCCATTAAAAAGAATACATTTGAATCAGTTCTAATGAGGTGGATGAAACTGGAGCCTATTATACAGAGTGAAGTAAGCCAGAAAGAAAAACACCAATACAGTATACTCATGCATATATATGGAATTTAGAAAGATGGTAACCACAACCCTGTATGAGAGATAGCAAAAGAGACATAGATGTATAGAACAGTCTTTTGGACTCTATGGTGGGGGGGGGAGGATGATTTGGGAGAATGGCATTAAAACATGTATAATATCATATAAGAAATGAATCGCCAGTCCAGGTTCCATGCAGGATACAGGAAGCTTGGGCATGGTGCACTGGGATGACCCAGAGGGATGGTATGGGGAGGGAGCTGGGAAGGGGGTTCAGGATGGGGAACACATGTACACCTGTGGCGGATGCATGTTGATGTATAGCAAAACCAATACAATGTTGTAAAGTAAAAAAATATGTATAAATTAATTAATTAAAAAAAAGAAAAAAATTAGCCATTAATACTGAACACCACATACAATGAGAATCACTGGTGTATGTAATCTGCCACATTTCTAAAGCATGCAGTCACTCCTATTAATGTAAATTGAAGCCGGCTATACTGGTCTTGGGCTTCCCAGGTGGTGCAGTGGTGAAGAACCCACCTGCCAGTGCAGGAGACGCAAGAGACCTGGGCTCGATTCCTGGTTCGGGAAGATTCCCCTGGAGGAAGAAATGGCAACCCCCTCCAGTATACTTGCCTGCAGAATCCCATGGACAGAGCAGCCTGGCAGGCTACAGTCTATAGGCTCACAAAGAGTTGGACATGACTGAAGCGACTTCATGGGGTCGCAAAGAGTCGGACACTACTGAGCAACTGAACTGAACTGAACTGAAGCGACTTCACGCACACGTGCACACACACTGCCCTTACCAAAGTTAATGTACTCATAAGGAAATCTTGAGAACTTTAGTGAAGTCACCTCTCCACAGCTCCTGGTGCTAATCCCAGAGGTCAAAGAATTGTTTTGATTGAGAAAAACACAAACATAACCGAAGGCAAGGGAAAAAAAAAATAATCTTAATAGAAACGTCCTCTCTTGTCGTTTAAGGCTTGACTGCGGGGAGAAATCAATAGTCCTTCCAACTCTGAACACACTCTTGAAGTATTTCTCTCCTGTTGGCCTATTTGCAGAAAAATTTCGTTGGTTTTCCTTTTATTTCTTCTAGTATTTACAATAATTTTAAATTTTTAATTGAGGATAATTGCTTTACAAACTTGTGTTGGTTTTTGCTGTACAACAAAGTGATTTAGCCATAAATGTGTATATATATATATATATATATATACATACCTTATATATATATACATGCATACCTTTTATATACATATACATACATACCATATATATATATATATAAGCCATGTGTATATATATATATATATATATGCCTCCTTCCCCACACCCCAGCCTGACTCTCTAGGTCATCCTTGAGGGCCAGGCTGGGCTTGCTGTGCTACACAGCAGGTTCCCACTAGCTATCTGTTTTACACATGGTGGTGTATATATGTCAGTGTTACACTCTCAACTTAGTTGGTTTTCGAAGAGCAAAGCATTCATTCAAAGTAACCATTCAGTAGTTCCTTTCTCCTCTGCTGCTGTCATACTTTGGCTTTCTCCATCGGTCTTTAAGAACATCAGTTCCTTTTTTTAAAGAATAATTTGCCAAATGTGCGATAGTTGGGGAAAGGGCTGTTGATATTCTGCGCCTCCTGCAACTATTCCCCAAAGTGTTTTCTTGAGGGCTGTACCTGCCAAGCCCTGCCCCCTGCTAATTGTCTGCTCTGGAATTGCTGGCAGCACAAGGAACAGCGGAGGGAGCAGCTATCCATCGCTGAAGCCTCTGGGGCTGCTGAGGATGCTGGCCAGTACCTGGGCCAGTGGCGGGGCCTGATGGCTGAGCACAGCGCCGCCCTGGAGGAGCTGCAGGAGCGCCTGGACCAGGCTGCCCTGGACGAGCTCAGGGCCCTGACCCTCTCGCTGTCCGAGAAAGCCACGGAGGAGCTGCGGCGCCTGCAGAACTTAGGAATGACCCAGGAGCTACTCAAGCGTGGGGTGCCTTGGCTCTTCCTGCAGCAGATCCTGGAGGAGCACAGCAGGGACCTGGCAGCCAGGGCCGAGAGGCTGGAGGGCGAGGAGAGGGACCGGGGCCAGGAGGGCGTCCAGAGCGTGAGGCAGAGACTGAAGGATGATGCGCTGGAGGCCTCCACGGAGGAGCAGGCGGAGCTGAGACACTGGGAGCACTTGATCTTCACGTGAGTCTTAATCCCTGTGTGTTGCCCTCTCCTCCTCTGTTCCTATTGGTGGGGGATGGATTCCACCTGCTGGTTATGGGCATAGCCAGACACATGACACCTGATCCTGAGTCTGAGATTTGATGTGGCCCAAAGGTGGGGCTTTGGCCACCTGATGCAAAGAACTGACTCATTTGAAAAGTCCCTGATGCTGGGAAAGATTGAGGGCAGGAGGAGAATGGGACAACAGAGGATGAGATGGTTGGATGGCATCACTGACTCAATGGACATGAGTTTGAGTAAACTCCAGGACACAGAGGCCTGGCATGCTGCAGTCCATGGAGTCACAAAGAGTCAGACATGACAGCAACTGAATTAAACTAAAATAAAGGGGGCCTTCGGTTGTGTGATACATGCCAGCAAAGCTTTGGCAGCTGTTTGGGGGTGGTACATCAGATTGGAAACTGGAGGAGCCTCAAACACCACCTGCATGGGGCAACAGAAAGGAATGAAATGTGGGCTGTGTATAACAAAAATCTGGGTTTAAATCCCAGTACCACCACCAGTTGTCTGAGTGTAGACAAGTTACTTAACCTCTCTGAGCCTCATCTTTCTTGTCTGTGGAATGGGATGACAATGCTCAGTCATTTATGGTGTTTTGAGTAGCACATGATGCTACTGGGTTGTTAGAAAGTGAAGAAAGCATTTTATAAGAAGTCGGGAGGTAAAATTTCTAGTTCTGATTCCATGACTCAGTGATACCCTCAAGGATTCAGCCCTCAACACCTTTCTGCTCTGCTATACTTATTGTGCTGCCTTGGTCCTTGGGCTCATCCCTTGATGGTTTCATGATGGCTGCTGCAGCTCCAGGCGGCACACACATCATCTCTTTCAAACATCTGCAGCATTGATCTTCCCTATCCTATTGGGCAGGACTACATCATAAGTCCATGCCAAACTGTTCACCTGCTAGGAGGCTGAAAAGGCCATGATTGTCTTAGACTAGAGGGCAGCACTTCTTCTTTAGGCTTCGAGGGCTACATGGTTTCTGTAGCAGCTATTCAACTCTGGCCGCAGCGTGAAAGCAGCTACAGACAACCCGTAAATGAACATCACTGTGTTCCAATAGAACTTTATTGACAAAAACAAACAGTGGGCCAGATTTGGTCCATAAGCCACAGATTGCCAATTCCTGCCTTAGACCACTCAGGATTCCCTCCCTTGGGCTACTAGGGGTGTTTATATCTCCAACATTGTTGGAGGATAACCCCTGTAAACAAAAGCTGAGCTGACAAGGGACAAGGAAGTGACTCTAGATTAGACCATTAGATCACCATCTAGTAAAATGCCAACTCCCAGCATTGACGAGGGGTTGCGTGAACGAGTATGTCAGTCTTTTAACACAACCTTTGATCCGAAATAAGTGGATGGTAAGAGGTACCTGCCATCATCACCACCATCATTCCTATGCAGGAAGAACTCAGATTATCAGGAGGAGAACAGACACACAGGTAGATGATTGTGATGAGCAAAGCAGGAGCAATTAACCAGGTGATCATGTGGAGGATCAGGATCTTTACCACGATAGGAAGGAGGTACATTTTAGGTGCTAGCCTCTGAGCTGGTACTGGGAGCTAGAGATGAGGGGACCCTACCCACTGGTGCTGTGCTGAGAGGAGGCAGGACTGGGTGGTGAGCAGCTTGGTGGGTCCTTGTCTGGGTGTGAAATGGGAAGACCAGTCTCACTGCACAAAGAAACAAAATCAAAAGCCCCACCAACAGCAGCACAGTGGAGAGAAACAATAACCCCACCTCCCTAGTCTACTTATTTAGAGTAATAGAAACTGTTTACCTATAAGGGCATAGTTGTGGGCATTTGGCTATAACTTAGTGCTACTTCCTTAAACCAATGGACCCACCAATCAATATTCCATTTCTCTTTGAACAAAGCAACCCAGAAAACCCTATTCAAGCGAATAAACAAAACCAAAGCCCTTTGACCATTCTTTCTTCAGTGTGACCATTCCACAGTTTAACTTGGATCTTAGCCACAATTTCAATTCTGAATCTACAGCTCTTTTGATTAGAAATGGTTATATTGACATAGGACATCCTAGGTGGCTTAGTGGTAAAGAATCCACTTGGCAATACAGGAGACGCAGGATACATGGGTTCAATTCCTGGATCAGGAAGATCCTCTGGAGGAGGAAATGGCAATGCACTCCAGTATTCTTGCCTGGAGAATTCCATTGACAGAGAAGCCTGGTGGGCTAGAGTCAATAGGGGTCGCAAAGAGTTGGACACAACTTAGCAACTGAGCACATACACACTTATTGACATAGGATCATAGAGAGGGTATTGGGGGTTGGGGGGGCGGGTAGGGGAAGGAGTCCCTCCCAGTATATCTGCTCAGTCTGTCTGTCCACCTCCTCTCTTGAGCCCCATGCTGCTTGCTTGACATCTGTGGTCTTCTCCACCTGCATCAAAGCCTGGGCTCTCCTTGAACCCTTTCAGGGACACCAGATAGCAGAGCGTCGTTCTGCAATGCCCATCCTTCCTTGGTGGCAGTAACATCCATGGAGCAGGGTCCTCCCGGACTCTGTGATGCAGTGTCTCTGCCTTAAGTGCTCTTCCCTGGGGACTGACCCTCCGCCCAGCAAGGAGAGGCCCCAGGTGTTGTGGAGAGGGAGGTTATCTTGGTGTGGCTGAAGTGACCTCTCCCTTCTTTCTCATCTCTCTTTTTTTCATGATTCTGTCCTTGTTTAGCTCACAGTCTTTGTTAGTTTTTGTTGACTTGAACAAACAAGATGCTGTCTTCTCTAAGCCCATACAAATCAGACCCTTAAATGCCACTTCTTATTTGCACAAGCTGTTCTCAGCAGTAATTATTCAGTTCAATCTGCATTTGACCAAAGTCTCTTTGCTCCATCCAACCTGTTTGAGCTGGCTTTTTAAAGTCTGTGGATTGGACTTGACATTCTCATTACCGGATGGTCACCTTCTTCACCTTCATTTGGTTCCATTTTGCTGGAATATTACTAAAGCTGCCGCTGATAAAACAGGAAAAGAGAAATCTTACTTTTCTATCAGAAAACCTCTATGATTTTCCCTAGGGTTAAGGAGGGTCAACTAACAGTATACACGATGTGAGTCTGCTTATATACTTTGCTTATTTAAGACTCTAAGAGGTTGCAGCCTTTATTTCTGAGGCATTAAGTAGAAATGACGTTGCACAATAGTTTGGAAACATGTTTTTATAAGTTTCCTGATTTCAAGTGGGATGGAGTTGCTGTACACCTGGTCTGAGGAAGTGAGAATTCATCAAGATGCATATTTTACCAAAGTCTTTAAGACCTTGTTTCTAAACTCCTGCCTGTATGTTAAACTCCTGCAGGGCAGGAGACCTGTATGATCCTGGTGCCTATCTAGCTGAGCATCAAGACCAGACCACCCAGCACACGTGTGCATGTCCAGTTGTATCCAACACTTATAGACTTATAGTATTCTTATAGACTGTAGCCCCCCTGGCTCCTCTGCCCATGCAGTTCTCCAGACAAGCATAACTGGAGTGGGCTGCCATTTCTTTCTCCAGGGAATCTTCCCAACCCAGAGATCAAACCCTCATCTCTTGCATCTCCTGCATTGGCAGGCATACTCTTTACTGCTAGGCACCACCTGGGAAGTCCCTAGACCACCCAGGGAAGAATAAAGACTCAGATTCATTTCAGAGTTACTTTCACCTTAGAGGCCACATAAGCAGCAAATATGTAGGGCAAGGATTTCCATGAAGGAAGGTACAAAGGAGCAGCTGTGGTTTCCTTATGTGCTTCAGAAAAATTGATGGGTCCCATGGAACCCTGTGGGCTTGAGGCCTTCAGACTGTTTCTGGTTGGGGGCCCACATCAGCTCTGATAGTCTTATTCTGTTCCCAGGAGAGAACTTTCTAGCTGAGCCGAAATTGCACACCCCTCCATGGAAATTTGGGCCTGATAGACCTGGCCCTGGCCTCCCACAGCAATGTCCTGCAGGTATTTCCAAATTTTAAAGCATCCGCAAAGTGTATTTTCTGCAGCCAGTGCTGATCAGACATTGCCAGAATAATCAAACAGATGATACGATTTCATATCTAACGCAATATGGTGGCTCAGTGCTAAAGAATCAGTCTGCTAATGCAGGAAACACGGGGTCAATTCCTGGGTGGGGAAGATCCCCTGAAGAAAGAAATGACAACTCACTCCAATATTCTTGATTGGAGAATCCCTTGGACAGAGGAGCCTGGAGGGCTACAGTCCATGGGGGTCACAGAGAGATACAACTGAGCAACTGAGCGCACACACACACACACACACACACACACACACACCAGCATGACACACATTAGGTGCTGAAGAAACCCATGTGGAATGAATGCCTGATCCAGGAGATGGCGGGCGTTTCCGGACATGGATTTGACTAATGGAATCTGAGCTTTGAATTTCCACTTCCCCATCCCCAGCACAACCCACCCTGTCTTCTTTTTTTTTGCAAGAACAGACCACTCTTCTTGCTTTTCCAGGAAGCTCTGCTCTTCTGCCTTCTCCCTGTCCGAAGAGGAGCTGCTTGGGATGAGGCAGGAAGTTCACGGCTGCTTCGCTCAGATGGACAGGAGCTTGGCCCTCCCCAAAATCCGGGCCCGAGTCCTGCTGCAACAATTCCAGACAGCTTGGCGAGAAGCAGAGTTCCTCAAACTGGACCAGGCCATGGCTGCCCCTGAGCTGCAGGTAGGATGGGTGTCTCGGGGCCTCATGCTGGCAGAGGCAGGGCCTCCTCCAGCTGCTGAGGCTGTAGAATCCGGCTCCAGTGCCGCCCTCAGCCCTCGCCATGTTAGCATCGGGCATTCCCGGAACTGCCTTAAGTTCTGTAGTGGACACCCTGGTACCTGGCTTTGCACTGTCCACCAGCAGTTATGAGTCTCCACCACTCATGGTTCACAGGTCCACCCCTCTCCTGGGCGTTGATTGCCCTTGGTGGTGGGAGCCACCTGGCCTGAGAGGTGACTCTCCCTCCTGCCCCTCCCATAGCCACAGCCAGTGACCCACGCAGGAGGCTTGTGTAAGTGGTATGAAGAAGATGCTCATTTCAGCTCAGGTGGAAAAGGGCATCTCTGATCCCAGGGCTTGGAGGGTGATTTACAGATGCCTGTGCGGGCTAAGTCATTTCAGTTGTGTCTGACTCTTTGCAACCCCATGGACTGTAGCCCACCAGGTTCCTCTGTCCATGGGATTCTCCAGGCAAGAATACTGGAATGGGCTGCCATGCCCTCCTCCAGGGGTCTTCCTGACCCAGGGATCAAACCCGAGTCTTCTGCATTGGCAGGTGTGTTCTTTATCACTAATGCCACTGGGAAAGCCCTGACACGCCTATAGTGAGCACCTGTTGCATGCCATCGAGAGGCAACTCTTGGGTGCTGGGTTTACTCCGGAGCCCCCCATGGGCCAGTCAAGGCCAGAGCCCCCACCTTACCTAGCCCTTTCCTCCTCCTGTCCTGGTTCCCACACCTCCTGTGGCTTGCTCTGAACTCCTTTCTCAGGAAACAGCGTTCACCCCAGTCCCTGCTGTCTCTGGCTCTGCCTCCGGGGAACCTGACCTCTACAAGGCCTTTGAACTTGCTGTTTCCTCTGCCAGGAACATCACAGGGCCAACTCTTTGCTGTTTCTTCACATCTCAGTTCAGATGTCATCTACACAGAGGTCCTCCCTGAGCACTATCCAAAGTCAGCACCTCCGCAAGCATCCTTCAGAATGCTGTGTTCTTGCTTCTTCGTAGAATTGATTTGGAATGTCCTGGTTGCTCAATGTACTCATGGTCTGTGCACCAGCCCCCACCAACAAGCTCCCTGTTTGTAGTTCCCATTCACCACTCCATCCCAGCATCTAGAATGTGCTTGGTGCTTAGTAGGTGTACAGTGAGTGTTATTGACTGAACCAACCAACCAGCAGATGTGGGCAGAATGTGGGGGACTTCCCTTGAGGTGATATCACATTGATGTTGAAAGCATTTCACATCACTTACACTTCTGTCAACTCAGCTGTGGCTAACAGCAGGGCCGGGAGTAGGTGTTCTGTCCTCATGTTACAGATGAGAAAACTGACCGAGAGGAAAAGTGAATTAATTGACTGAGGTAGGACAGAGTAGAAGGACTGGTCTTGGAGCTGGTGCTTTCTGACTTTAAACCCAGTGCTTCTCCTTGAGGAGGAAAAAAAAAAATTCAGCCACATCCTTTCTGAATAAAATCAGTGAACAGCACCAACTTGGAAGATTTTATATCGTTTCACATTAAAAAAAAAAAAAAAGGGCTTCCTGGGTGGCGCTAGTGGTGAAGAATCGCCTGCTGATGCAGCAGACATAAACGACTCGGGTTCAGTCCCTGGGTCAGGAAGATCCCCTGGAGAAGGAAATGGCAACCCATTCCAGTATTCTTGCCTAGAAAATTCCACAGACAGAGGGGGCTGGCGGGCTACAGTCCATGGGGTCGCAAAGAGTTGGACATGACGACTTAGTATGCACATTAAAAAAAAATAGTGAGTTGAGAATTCCCTGGCAGTCCAGTGGTTAGAACTCTATGCTTCCACTGCAGGGACCCTGGGTTCCATTCCTGGTTGGGGAACTAAGATCCCAGAGGCTCTGCAGCACAGCCTAAATAGATAAATACATGAAAATAGTTTTTCAAAAACGTTATGATTTTATTTTGAAGTGTTTTTTTTTTTTCTATTTCTCTTATTAGACTGTTGCAAGATATATAAAATGGTGATACTTACAGAGTTAGGAACAGGTTATACCCAAAAATGTGTAAAAAGTTTTGGAAGAGTGAGTTAAAAATATATATATATATCCATGTAACTGAACTGAAGTGTGTTTCCCCTGCTTTTGAGCTGGACCAAGGACTGAAGGGCTGATACCAGCAGGAATTAACTGTCTGACTGTAAGCTGTTCAAAGTTCTGGATTTTGAAAGTGAATTGGCCTTGTGTCCCAGAGGGGCAGAGCATCTGCCCTGGGCCTAAGGTTGGACCCTGGAAACCCTATAGAGATGCACGGGCAGAGGTGAGGGATGGAGCCTGCGGTTGGCTGAGCCTGGGTATCTTCACCAGCAGCACCATGAGAAGAGCATCATGGTGAGCAGACCTGGGAGGGCACCCCCAGGAGCCACTCCATTGCCAGGCCCTCCTCTCCTGCCAGCCTGGGGGTGTGGACAAGTTATCCTGCAGGCAAGCGAGCTGGGAGCTCGGACCTAAAAGGTTTTTTATTCTTATTTCATCTTATTTATTTTAGCCTTCTTTTTCTTATCCATCATTTTTTCATCTATAAAATGAATATAAGGAAGATCACTGTGGGAACTGTTCAGTCCCAAAGTTGTGTCTGACTCTTTGTGGCCCCATGCACTGCAGTGCACCAGGCTTCCCTGTCCTTCACCATCTCCTGGAGTGTGTTCAAATTCATGTCCATCGGGTCAGTGATGCCATCCAGCCATCTCATCCTCTGTCATCCCCTTCTCTTCCTGCCTTCAGTCTTTCCCAGCATCAGGGTCTTTTCAAATGAGTCAGTTCTTCGCATCAGGTGGCCAAAGTATTGGAGTTTCTGCTTCAACATCAGTCCTTCCAATGAACACTCAGGACTGATCTCCTTTAAGATGGACTGGTTGGATCTCCTTGCTGTCCAAGGGACCCTCAAGAGTCTTCTCCAACACCACAGTTCAAAAGCATCAGTTCTTTGGTGCTTAGCTTTCTTTACAGTCCAACTCTCACATCTATATATGACCACTGGAAAAACCATAGCCTTGACTAGATGGACCTTTGTTGGCAAAGTAATGTCTTTGCTTTTTAATATGCTATCTAGGTTGGTCATTGGAGAAGGCAATGGCACCCCACTCCAGTACTCTTGCCTGGAAAATCCCATGGACGGAGGAGCCTGGTGGGCTGCAGTCCATGGGGTCGCACAGAGTCGGACATGACTGAGCGACTTCACTTTCACTTTTCACTTTCATGCATCGGAGAAGGAAATGGCAACCCACTCCAGTGTTCTTGCCTGGAGAATCCCAGGGACGGGGGAGCCTGCTGGGCTGCTGTCTATGGGGTTGCACAGAGTCGGACATGACTGAAGTGACTTAGCAGCAGCAGCAGGTTGGTCATAATAACTTTCCTTCCAAGGAGTAAGCGTCTTTTAACTTCATGGCTGCAATCACCATCTGCAGTGATTTTGGAGCCCAGAAAAATAAAGTCAGCCATTGTTTCCACTGTTTCCCCATCTATTTGCCATGAAATTATGGGACTGGATGTCATGATCTTCATTTTCTGAATGTTGAGCTTTACGCCAACCTTTTCACTTTCCTCTTTCACTTTCATCAAGAGGCTCTTTAGTTCTTCTTCACTTTCTGCCATAAGGGTGGTGTCATCTGCATACCTGAGGTTATTGATATTTCTCCCGGCAATCTTGATTCCAGCTTGTGCTTCTTCCAGCCCAGTGTTTCTCATGATGTACTCTGCATATAAGTTAAATAAGCAGGGTGACAATATACAGCCTTAAAGTACTCCTTTTCCTATATGGAACCAGTCTGTTGTTCCATGTCCAGTTCTAACTGTTGCTTCCTGATCTGCATACTGGTTTCTCAAGAGGCAGGTCAGGTGCTCTGGTATTCCCATCTCTTTCAGAATTTTCCACAGTTAATCAACACAGTCAAAGGCTTTGGCATAGTCAATAAAGCAGAAGTAGATGTTTTTCTGGAACTCTCTTGCTTTTTCCATGATCCAGCGGATGTTGGCAACTTGATCTCTGGTTCCTCTGCCTTTTCTAAAACCAGCTTGAACATCAGGAAGTTCACGGTTCACATATTGCTGAAGCCTGGCTTGGAGACTTTTAAGCATTACTTTACTAGCGTGTGAGATGAGTACAATTGTGCGGTAGTTTGAGCAATCTTTAGCATTGCCTTTCTTTGGGATTGGAATGAAAACTGACCTTTTCCAGTCCTGTGGCCACTGCTGAATTTTCCAAATTTTCTGGCATATTGAGTGCAGCACTTTCACAACATCATCTTTCAGAATTTGACATAGCTTGACTGGAATTCCATCACCTCCACTAGCTTTGTTCATAGTGATGCTTCCTAAGGCCCACTTGACTTCACATTCCTGGATGTCTGGCTCTAGATGAGTGATCACACCAGTATCTGAGGCTCTCGTAAACTCTTACAGACATGTAAGTCAGATTGCTCCCTCCTCTTTCCTTCAAGCCTTTCCTTGGCACTTTCTGCTAGGATACAAGTTCTACTGTGGTCTCAAGGTCTCTACTGTGGTTTCCACCTAATCTGACCCTTGATGAGCCATGTGCTGGTAAACTGACTCTGGATGGAAGTTCATTGTTCCTGATTTGTAGCATTTTCCCATTTCCCTCATGTCAGTACCCATTCTACGGTCAACCGACTTGACATCACAGCACGTGGGCGCTGAGAGAAGTGTACATGAACAAACCCTCCGCCCCACTCTGGCTTCACCCCATCCCAGTGCCAATCCTCGCTCTAGGTTTCAGGATCTTACCCTCCAGGCCAGCTCTGTTCCTCAGAGGCCCTGACTCACAATTTCCTTCTTTTGTGTGGTCTCACCTCCTTTAGAACAGGAGATAAAAACTAGTTCACTCATGGAGTTAGTGAGCCCAGCCTGAGTGCTTAAAGACATTGGGCTCAGGGGTCTGGAGGCTCAGTGTCGAGTTCTCAGGGCTCCTGTGATGTGGCTGAGGCCACTGATTCTTTTCTCCTGGCCTCAGTCTCCTCCTCTGTCCAATGGGGCATCTGAACTCAGTGAATTATCCTTTAGGTGCTTGCCTCCTCTGAGTGGGCTAGGGCAAGCCCTGAGGACATGCTGGTCCCCTCTAGTATTATCACCATGGTCATGAGAGTCAGGGCGGAGACTGGTGGGCAGGCCTGAGTCCAGGTCGAGAGCAGGCTCTGGGAGCTCATGGCAATGAAAGAGAGGAGCAAGGGTGGGCATGTGAGCCAGGGAGCGCAAAGCACCAGCCCTCGCGGGAGTGACCACTGACCACATGTTGCTCTGAGCCTCTTAGGTGGGGTGTGTTACGTCGCGTTGGTTGTGCTCCCTCGGGCTGTGCTGCACTGGGCTGTTGTGCTGTGTTACGTCATGCCCTGTTGTCACATTCTCAGGTTACATACCTTCTGTTGTCACAGAACTCTGCCATGTCATAGCTATAGCCTGTGGTGTGTTATATTGGATTGTGTTATGCTGTGTGTATTGTGTTACATTGTTGTGTTTCGTATGTTATGTTATGTTGTTATGTTTATGTGGTTTAGGGCCTCCCTGGGTGGCTCAGTAAAGAATCCACCTGCAATGCAGGAGACCTGGGTTTGATCCCTGGGCTGGGAAGATCCCCTGGAGAAGGGAATGGCTACCCACTCCAGTATTCTTGCTTGGAGAAGCCCATGGACAGAGGAGCCATGGGGTCACAAAGTGGGACATGACTAAGTGACTAACACTTATGTTACATTGTGTTTTGTTTTGGCAGTAGTCTTGTGAGGTAGGCACTATTATCTCCATTTTATGGGTATGGGAACGAGGCTCAGAGATTGTAGCATCTGCTACACTCATTCATTCATTTTTTGAATATCAGTTTACTGAGCACCCACAATCTCTTCCTTAATCCCTCTCACATTTGCTGTGGGCTTCAGATCTTTGGGGTCTGTTCCCAGATTTTCACACTCCTGACACCTTGTCCTGCCAGGCTCAGCTGCAGTGTCACTTCCTCACATTTGGGAGCAGCTAGTATGTGTGTGCAGGGTGTGCAGATTGCTGTTCTAGGAGGATGGTCAATGTCAACACCCCCTGCCCTGGCCCTCAAGCACAGTGCTTCCTTGAATGGATGCATGCAGCTGTCCTCAGCAGCCATTCACCTCTGCAGGCGTGTCCCCGTCCACCCAACATGAGATAACAGCCAGCACGCTCATTCCATTGCCTTGTCTTCATGGCACTCTCTGAACCTCTGAGAGAGTCTTTTTCCATCTGCAAAGCTCTGGTGCTGCCCACAGGCAACCTTCTCCTCCCCTTGGTGGGACGAGCCCCCAGAATATGCCAAGACCAAAGGTCAGTGACCGGAGCTCCTTCCAGGAAAGGCTTCATCTCTCCACCCCTCTCTGGCTAAGACAGCTGTGCGCTGCAGAGAGCTGCAGGAGTCTCTCTGGGCTTGAGGAGATCGAGGGCTGCACCTGCCTGCTGGTGATCACTTTCTCACCCATGTTTTCTCCCCACTCCAGCCACAGTCCAAGGCCAGAAAGCCACGCTCCAAGAGCAGAAGCAAGATAGACCTTTTGAAGAAGTGCACTGAAGATAAAATTCAGCTGTTCAAGGAACAGGCTCCCGAAGACCTGGTTGAAAAGGTCAGTGTTTCGTTCATCACAGGGCTGGCCGCCGCCTGGTTTGAGGACACACAGAGCCCTCAGGGGCTGTAAGTGTCCGCCTCCATCCTGCACCTGGCTTTCATGCCGTGCTCACATCCTGCACGTGGGCACCGCCCCCACCCCCGTGCCTGTCCTCCTGGCCCTTCTGCCTGGAACGCTTTTCCTCCACTTCTCCACCCAGAGGTCTCAGGTGTGTCCTTCACGCTTCCCCTTGGCTCGGTGCTGAGGGGTTCACTTGTGCTGTTTCCCTCTATCTCCGCCTATATCTTGCCTGCAACCTGACCTCCCTCTCCAGCCCCCTTTCCTCATCTCCCCAGCGAGGCTTTGGTTTGTCTGTACACCATGTATGACACATGCTGCTCATCTGTCCTTCCCTCTTCCTGAGTTTGCCTTTCCGCCTTTCTTTACCTGGACAAGTCAACTTTGTCCTCAGCTGTCCCTTCTTCCAGGAAGCCTTCCTGGAACACCTGCTTTCTCTTTCACCCCTCCCCCACCAGCTTCCTTTCCTGTCCCAGCATGCCTCACGCTGTGCCTTCATCTACTGGGATGCTGAAGGGACCATGATCCCTTGGGTGGTCCCTCCTCTCAGAGATGCATATTCTAGACAGACAGCCCTTAAAATGCATGACTATGGTCAGCGCCATTAAAGAAATGAGTAGGATGCTGTGATAGTGCTGGGGCAGGGGGATGGTGAGAGGGAAGTGGAATCAGCAGCAGGTGGGAGGGTCAGGTCAGGTGTCTCTGAGGAGGTGAGGTTTAGGAGTTGACACCACGTTGTCACTGCTGGGGTGCCTGCCACCTCCCCCAGTAAGGGCAGGCCCTTGGAGGAGTGTGTCAGTGAATGGATGTATGGACCATATTCTAGAGCTGCTGTTTTTGTTCCTACCTGCTGTCCCACAGGTCGTTTGCCTAAGTTTTAAAATTATTATTATTTCTTAACTGTATTTCTCAGAACACAAATGCGTCATCTGGCGAAGAGCCGTAGCATCTGCTCTGGGCAAGGTCAGGTCCCTTCCGGGTGTGCCAGGTTGCTGATGTCCCCTGAGACCAAGCGGTAGCACCCTTATTCCCACTCGTGTGCTATGTAAAACTGAGACATGAGACAAAGACTAAGGCAGGGACAGGTGGAAATACCATCTGTCTTACTGTTCAAGGCTAATTCAGGAGCTAGAAATTATATGAGAGCCAAATGGGCTTGCTAAGCACCCCAGAATTAAACGGACCAATCTCAGGCATCCGTGGGGTGTCCGAGGGGCAGGCTTCCTGGAGGAGCAGGAATGGGGCTCCAGAGCAGAGCTGAGCCAAGCCTGCCCAGTGGATTCCCAGTTCACCCAGGAGGGGACCAGGAAAGGGGTGGAGGGGGCAGGGGCTACACGGAGGAACTAGCAACATGGCAGGCATGGCAAGACATTTCCCCCAACGCACACTGGTTTGGGACCCACTGTCAGACTTAAGGGGGCTTCCCCAGTGGCTCGGTGGTAAAAGAATCTGCCTGCAATGCAGCAGCTGCAGGAGACTTGAGTTTGATTCCTGGATTGGGAAGATCCCCTGGAGGAGAGCATGGCAACCCACTCCATGTTCTTGCCTGGAGAATCCCATGGACAGAGAAGCTTGGCATGTTACAGTCCATAGGGTCCCAAAAAGTCAGACATGACTGAAGCGACTTAGCATGCATGCATGCACGTCAGACATAAGGTGGATATTGTCAGAGAAGGATAAGTTAGGGATTGGTTTGGTGGGAGTAATGGGTGGCCTGAGCCATAGCCAAGGACACAGTGCAGGTTTGGGGGAGCCCAGAGAGCCTGTAGCCCCATGCAAAGGCTGGTTTGCTGGAGTCTGGGGTCTATCCAGGGGGTGTGGGAGCAGATTTGTGGTGGAAGGATCTCAAGTGTTGGCTAGGAAGACAGGCTGAGTCTCATCAGCACCGAAGAAGGAGGATAGAGACAGTGAAGGATGGGGTTAGAAGTTCCCCAGGTTCCCTGAGCCAGACGCAGCAGCCTACCTTCCCTGAGTTCCCCTGACCCCACGTACATCCACTATTCTAACCTGTTTCTCACTCATTCCATAGGCTTTACCCCTTCTGACTTCCCTCAGAAATAGGAATGATCCATATCCCTATTTTACAGATGTGGAAACTGAGTCTCCAACTGAGTTCACCTGGGTTTCTGTAACCAGGAGGTGGTGGGCCCAACATTTTAAAGCTGTATCTCACCTTCGTCTTCAGGGCCGACAGGGAATATTGTCATGGAACACGGTTATATCCTGCAGTTGTGCAATGTTGGATGAGCATGCTTTGGCTCCCACATCTGTTAAATACAGAGAACGACAGTAACAGCCCACCAGTTTGTGAGGAGCAGTGGGCTGGAAGGTGCTTTTTCCCTTTGGAGTGGGCTCCATGCCCATTTCTCCCAGTGATGGAGCAGCTCATAGACCACCCCATCCCAGGCTCACAGAGAAAGGCAGCCAAGAGTCACTTGTCAGCTGTGACCTTTTCACGACAGGCCATCTTCACAAATGGCTGTTACACTGCGGCAAGTGCCAGTAAAATAGGCACTCCCCAGTCCGCGGCTTTGATGTTCCCCCCGAAATTGATCGGCCGCATCTCAACATCCAAGCGGCCGTTGTTCAGATTTTTTATTTGCAGGGTAATTGCAGAGAAATGACAGTGCTTGGGCAGGGGTGGGGGTGGTGTGGTATGCGAACAGCTGAGAGTTGTTTGATCTTGTTTCAGCACTGGGAAGCCCCTCTAAGCTCATGCAGCTGTCAAAATGGAGCAAGGGGGGTTGTTGACCACTGCCCCAAGATCCATGGTCAAGCCCCAGCCTGGCTGGCACCCGGGTGTCCCCAGAGGGACCACAGCTTCACGACTGGGGCTGCAGAGCAGGCTGGGAGCACCTGGCAGGCACCCCCTTTCTTAAATAGAATCTGCATCAGATATCCCCACACCCTCAGCCCCAAATCGCTATGTCCCTGGTCAGGACTCTTCTGTCTGGAAAGACTGAGGGAATTACCCAAGGTCACGCCATCAGGGAGGGGTTGAGCTGGGGCTCCCACAAGGCACTTCTGTCTCCATCACCTGTGCCCTTCCTGTCACGGGGCTGGGCTTGTAGTGACTGCAAGGAGGCTTCTGTCTCCCAGCAGGACTGGTTGATCCTCCTCCCAAAATCCCCTCCCTTGCTTCCACCTTTCTTCTTTTCCTTGACCTCCTTGGCTTTCCCCTTTTCCTCGGTCCCTTTACCTCCTCCTGTAAGAAACATTTTGTGGCCTTTTCTCTGGGCCTGGCCCTGTTCTAGGATCCTGCTCTTGAGACATTCACAGTTTTAGATGAGCAGGCAATTTGTGCATGGACCATTTAGAAGTTTGCCTCTTGCTTTCACATGAAAGCCCCCCTGACTACCCCAAGCTCTGCCTTGAATGAGGGGAGTGTAACTACTTTGGAAAGAGCTGTGTGACTGATTCAGAGAGGAAAAGAGAGACCAGCAGAGGGATGAATGTTGGCCTCCTACCTGGCCACCTTTTCTGTCCAGTGGAGAGGTTATCAGAGTAAGGTGTTAACTCTGGTCAGAGGAGCTGTCCAGGGTGGCTGGAGTACACCCGTGACCCTCCACAGATACCTGGTCCTTCTGATGGGCTCATTACAAATGCACAGATGCAGACTTTCAACCTGGGGGATATTGGGGGGGGTGTATATTTTAGAATAAGTTAACCAAGTTCTTGATGAAAGTGAAAGAGGAGAGTGAAAAAGTTGGCTTAAAGCTCAACATTCAGAAAACTAAGATCGTGGCATCTGGTCCCATCACTTCATGGCAAATAGATAGGGAAACAGTGGAAACAGTGTCAGACTTTATTTTTCTGGGCCCCAAAATCACTGCAGACGGTGATTGCAGCCATGAAATTAAAAGATGCTTACTTCTTGGAAGGAAAGTTATGACCAACCTAGATAGCATATTCAAAAGCAGAGACATTGCCAACAAAGGTCCGTCTAGTCAAGGCTATGGTTTTTCCAGTGGTCATGTATGGATGTGAGAGTTGGACTGTGAAGAAAGCTGAGTGCTGAAGAATTGATACTTTTGAACTGTGGTGTTGGAGAAGACTCTTGAGAGTCCCTTGGACTGCAAGGAGATCCAACCAGTCCATTCTAAAGGAGATCAGTCCTGGGTGTTCTTTGAAAGGAATAATGCTGAAGCTGAAACTCCAGTACTTTGGGCACCTCATGTGAAGAGTTGACTCATTGGAAAAGACTCTGATGCTGGGAGGGATTGAGGGCAGGAGGAGAAGGGGATGACTGAGGATGAGATGGCTGGATGGCATCACCGACTCAATGGACGTGAGTCTGAGTGAACTCCGGGAGTTGGTGATGGACAGGGAGGCCTGGTGTGCTGCGATTCATGGGGTCGCAAAGAGTTGGACATGACTGAGCAACTGAACTGAACTGAACTGAACCAAGTTCCAAAAGAAATCTCTGTTGAGGTTGAACTAAAATTAGAGGCTCATTTGAGAATTGTCTTCTCCAAAAAGTTGGAATGTTTCTTATTTTATGTAGACCTTCTTTTAGGATCTTTAATAGGATCTTTCCATTTGTTTCCATTATATAGGGTGAACCTCCATCTCAATATGCTTGGGACAGTCCCAGTCTCCCCTTCACCACATGTCTGATCCCATTAGCTTTCCCTTATACTTTAAGCTTAGGTGACAAATTCTAGGGTCACATATACCTAAGGTCTTGTGTATTCCTTATGGTGATTCCCAGATATGTTACAGGTTTGGTTGCAATTGTGAATGATGACCTATTTTTAATTATGTTTGGGGCTTATTTGATACTGTTGTGAAAAAGTCTTACCAATTTTTAAAAGTCTTTCCAGACTTCCTTCTTCTGTCTCCAGAGCCAGACTGCTGAGTGCAAGTCCTAGCTCTGCCACTTTCTAGCTGTGTGATTTTGAACAAGTTGCTTAACCACCCTGTGCCCTCCCTAGTGTGCTCATCTTTCAAGTGTGATGGCAGACATACCTATCTCTTGGGATGGTTGTGAGCATGTATCTGTTGATTCTACTGATTTTTTGCCTAATAATTTTTGTGCTAAGTGGCTTCATTCACATCCGACTCTTACAATACTATGTACTGTAGCCTGCCAGGCTCCTCTGTTCATGGGATTTCGCAGGCAAGAATATACTGGAGTGGGTTGCCATTCCCTTCTCCAGGAGATCTTCCTGGAGATCCAGGAGATCCCAGAGATCGAACCAGCGTCTCTTACATCTCCTGCACTGGCATGCAGGTTCTTACCACTAGCACCACCTGAGAAACCCATAATAATGCATCCTGTATGCAAATAATCACAGTTTCGTAACCTCCCCTCTGGTCTTTGCACCTCAATTATTTTTCTTATCAGTTTGTGTCCTTGTCTGGTTATTCCATCAACTCTCTCATTTCCATTGGTTGATTTTTCTCTAGATTATGAATCATATTTTCATGCTTCTTTGCACACATGGTAATTTTTTATTGGATGCTAAACATTGTAGATTTTACATGTTAGGTACTGGCTTTTGTATTTTCTTTATTACTGTTGGAATTTTGACATGTACATATATTGGGATTCATTTTGTCCTTTTAAGACTTGCCTTATTAGGCTGGGTCCAGGAAATGGCAACCCACTCCAGTGTTCTTGCCTGGAGAATCCCAGGGACGGGGAAGCCTGGTGGGCTGCCGTCTATGGGGTCACACAGAGTCGGACATGACTGAAGTGACTTAGCAGTAGCAGTAGCAGGATCCTTTGCAGGATATATTCATTAGTAGTTCTGGAAGTTGGTCTCTGCTGGTTGGTCCTCCTCTCATGACCTCTGCTCTCATTGGCTCTCGGGTTGGGGGCCGTGTCTTAGACTTTCCACTTCTTTTCCTTCTGCTTCTAAGTGTGAGATGGAGGTAAAGTTGCAGTCCCAGCCCCAGTCAACAGCTGGGTTCATCTCTGGGAACATCAGACGCCTCGGCAAGAATAAGGCTCCAGTGTGGGTTTGATAGATGGTCAGAGCTGTTCTCTGCAGGGGTCGATCATGTCAGTGCTGTTACCATCTCTTGCAGGGCAGCCAAGGGGGGCGGCTTGGAGGCACGTGCCCAACTGGTAAAGGGACATTTGAGCATCTGCCTTGAGCTTCCCAGGTGGTGCTAGTGGTAAAGAACCCACCTGCCAATGCAGCTTAGACGTGAGAGACACAGGTTTGATCCCTTGATTGGGAAAATCCCTGGGAGAAGGACACAGCAACCCACTCCAATATTCTTGCCTGGAGAATTCCATGGACAGAGGAGCCTGGTGGGCTATAGTCCATGAGAGAGTTGGACAGTACTGAAGCAATTTAGCACGCACACATGCACCTTGAACTTCAGGAAACTCTCAAGAGCTTGGGGCAGTTGGTCAGTTTGTAGGGCTGGAAGGCTGCCACGCATAGGGCCTCTGGCCAAGGTTTTACTTGTGGAATGCCTTGACCAGGACAGAGAATGTGGCTTCTTTCTGCTGCTTTAATGCCTGGGCCAATCCATAGAGCAGAGTAGAAAACAGCACAAACTATGTGGCTCATTTTTACTGTCCAGCTATCAGAAGTAGATCTATCTATCTGTCTATTATCTGTCTCTCTATGTTCATCTATCTATCTGTGTCTATCTGTCACCTCTATGTCTGTCTATCATCTGTCTATCATCTCTGCTTTTTTTACTTAACACTGGAATTTCAAGATTTTTCGTATCAGTACATGACAGTTTCCTCATTGCTTTTTTCATCAGTATAGCATTTCATGATATGAATGAACCCTACATGACTTAACTGATGTTCACTTAAAAGACATTTAGGTTCTTCTCAATCTCTTGATATTTCAGATGATCTTGGAACCTCTGTGTGTATCCCACACCCCTTTGTAGTAAATCAAGTAGAGCAACTCTTACTATTTCCATTTCACAGGTGAGAATACTGAAACTCAGAAAGGTTGAGAGGCTTGGTCAAGATCACATAGCTGTGGAGTGGTAGAATAAAGCCTAAAGCACAGGTCTCTTGATGCTCATTTCTTTGTTCTATTAGCCAATTTTTATTTGATAGATCCAGAAATGAAGACTATTTCAGTTCATCTTTGGTGTGTTCTGTTGCCAGTTTTGCACAGAGTATATGCGTCTAGTCAAAGCTGTGGTTTTTCCAGTGGTCATGTATGGATGTGAGAGTTGGACTATAAAGAAAGCTGAGCACCGAGGAATTGATGCTTCTGAACTGTGGTATTGGAGAAGACTCTTGAGAGTCCCTTAGACTGCAAGGAGATCAAGCCAATCAATCCTAAAGGAAATCAATCCGGACTATTCGTTGGAAGGGCTGATGCTGAAGCTAAAGCTCCATTATTTTGGCCACCTGATGTGAAGCAATGACTCATTGGAAAAGACCCTGATCCTGGGAAAGATTGAAGACAGGAGGAGAAGGGGATGACAGAGGATGAGATGGTGGAATGGCATCACTGATTCGATGGACATGAGTTTGAGCAAGCTCCGGGAGTTGGTGATGGACAGGGAAGCCTTGCATTCTGCAGTCCATGGGGTCGCAAAGAATCAGACACAACTGAACTGACATACAAATTTCTCATAAATATCTTTGGGCTTCCCTGGTGGCTCAGATGGTAAAGAATCTGCCTGCAATGTAGGAGACCTCATATATATCTTTAGGGACATTCAAATATAAATGAAAATGGCAAGACTGTATTTTCTGCTCACCCATGATTTCTGGTATTGTCTTAGTGATGCCCTCTGTCTGAGTGCCATGTCTGCCACATAACCATTCACCCATTCATTATTCATTCACTGTTTCCAGGTTTCAGAATATGCCATGCTTGCACACTTCATTAGCAATCCCTTCATCAGGAGTGAAACTCTTGCCCTGCAATCGACCATGCACCCCAGTGTGTTTCTGCAGCAGCCTCAGCAATTATGCAGAGGTGACTAGAACGGAACGGCTTCTGTCAGCAGCGGCTCTTCACATACCTGTCATTTCAAAAGTGACTGGAGCTTAAGCATGAGAATAATGTGCTTTTTCAGATGACCTGACAAGAGAGAAGATTGATGGTGCAAGTCCTTATAAAGCTTGGGAGAGAGAAAAAAAAAAGGGTACTTTGGAAGGGAAAATCCATTCATCCACCTACAAAGACCAGGAAAGCCTCCAGATGGTTCTCTTCCTGTCGGTTCTTGACCCTGTTTTACCCCTCAAGGCAGAGTCTGTCAGGGTCATCTCCCTGAAGCACCAGTTTAAGGGAATTTCCTTGTTTTTAATTTTTCTCTTATATTGAAGTACAGTTGATTAACAGTGTTGTGTTAATTTCAGGTATATACAACAAAGTGATTCAGTGATATGCATACATATCTATTCTTGGTAAATTCTTTTCCCATTTAGGTTATTACAGAATATTGAGCAAAGTTCCTAAGAGAAGTTTCATAGGTTCCCACTGCTCCGAAACAAAGGCAAGATTCCTGAGCTTTACCTTCAAGACATTACAAACAGTCTTCAGCTTACCTTTCTAGTCTTTTATTCTACTTCTGCTTTTCTCATACCAAAATGTTGCCATGGTTATCTTTGGATAGTTTGGTTGAGGTAACATTTTTCTACATTGTCCATTCTAAAATTTCACTTTTCATTTTTATCAAACTTAGGCATGCATGCATTCTTTTAAAGAGTCGTGTAATTCTATGAGTTTTGTGCCCCCCAAAAAGCAGCCCTCTCAGCCACATACATACACATTTGCAAGCCCCAAGAGGTAACAACTTGTAATTGTTCAGTTTGATCTTTTGGTGTTTACATCCATATCGTTAAATACCATGCTTGCCTTCCCGTTTCTTTTGGGTATTTTGTCTCTCTCTCGACTTTTTTTTTTTTGTCTATTTTTGGTAATATCTATTCACTGTTCTTTGTAGAAGATAAGATACAGCTGTTTTTCTTCTATCATCGTGCAACACATGAGCCCTTCCTATTCTCCCCATATTCAATGCAGTTAGATCTTACTTAAGGTTTCTATTACTATGATTATTTAAAAAGTATCCACATCTGAGTCATATAAAAACAGATTTTTTTTCCTATATAACTTTTAGTTTTTTCTGGAGTCATTGTTGTCCTTTGATTTCTTTTTCTTCGGTTACTTTTCTGTGTACTTATCACTAATTTAATCACTTTTTGGTGAATGGCCAAATATCCTATCAGGACCATCACACAAGTCATGTCGTCTGTAATTTCCATCTTCTTAAGGACATCTTTGTCTGTGCCTCTGGATAGCGGTGCTCCAATCCAGGCATTGGCCTCTGTACTTCATGCACAGCTGCCATCTTGAGGTCATGCTACGAATTCCCTTCACTCTTCTCTTTCCTGACATGTTCCTTTAATGAAATACAGTCAGTTCAGTCACTCAGTTGTGTCTGACTCTTTGCGACTCCATGGACTGCAGCACGCCAGGCTTCTCTGTCCATCACCAAGCCCCAGAACTTGCTCAAACTCATGTCCATCGAGTCAGTGATGGCATCCAACCATCTCATCCTCTGTTGTCCCCTTCTCCTCCTGCCTTCAATCTTTCCCAGCATCAGGGTCTTTTCAAATGAGTCAGCTCTTTGCATCAGGTGGCCAAAGTAGTAGAGTTTCAGCTTCAACATCAGTCCTTCCAATGAACATTCAGGACTGATTTCCTTTAGGATAGACTGGTTGGATCTCCTTGCAGTCTAAGGGACTCTCAAGAGTCTTCTCCAACACCACAGTTCAAAAGCATCAATTCTTCAGCCCTCAGCTTTCATTATGGTCCAACTCTCACATCCATACATGACTACCGGAAAAACCATAGTTTTGACTAGACAGACCTTTGTTGGCAATGTAATATCTCTGCTTTTTAATATGCTGTCTAGGTTGGTCATAGCTTTTCTTCCAAGGAGCAAGAGTCTTTTAATTTCATGTCTGCAGTCACCATCTGCAGTGATTCTGGAGCCCCCAAAAATAAAGTCTGTCACTGTTCCCATTGTTTCCCCATTGAAATACATCCTGTAGGGGGAGGAGCCAAGATGGCGGAGGAGTAGGATGGGGAGAACACTTTCTCCCCCACAAATTCATCAAAAGAGCATTTAAACGTCGAGTAAATTCCACAAAACAACTTCTGAATGCCAGCAGAGGACATCAGGCACCCAAAAAAGCAACCCAACTCTTCGAAAGGAGGTAGGAAAAAATATTAAAGACAAAAAAAAGAGACAAAAGAGGGAGGGATGGAGCTCCATCCCGGGAAGGGAATCTTAAAAAGAGAGAAGTTTCCAAACACCAGGAAACCTTCTCACTGCCGAATCTGTGCCGAGCTTTGGAAGCACAGAGGGCAACATAACAGGGAGAAAAAATAAATAAACAATTAAAACTCGCAGATTGAGAGCCCTACGGTAACTTCCCCAGCGGAGAAGCAGCACAGACGCCTGCATCCGCCATTAGCAAGCGGGGGCTGGGCAGGGAGGCGCGGCACCGGCTGCATCGCTGAGAGTAAGAATCTGGCCTGAATACCCTGAGCGCTATCTGAGCGAAATAATTTGGGCTAGCAAACCAGACTGTGGGATATCTACCACGCGAAAAGCCAGTCCTAACCTAAGGCCACCAGGCCCGCGCACAGAACAAAGGACTGAACAGAGATAGCCAGCTGCAGACCTTCCCCTCCGGTGACAGGCAGCCAGAGCCGGAAGGGGGCAATCGCAGCCCCAGAGAGACATTATCTATAAAACTGTAAGCAGACTTCTTTGCTAACTAAAACTTCTTGGGGGTCTGGACGGTCAACATTTGCCTGAGAAGGTGCGCCGGTTTTACGCCCAGATAACTGAGTGGCGGGGAGGCGATAAGTCGCAGCATTGGCGCTCGCCAAACACCTCATCACCTGAGCTGCTCGGACCTGAGAAGAGCACAAAACGCAGGCCCAACTGAGTCTGCACCTCTGAGGACTACCCGAGTGCCTGAACCTGAGCAGCTTGGACCTGGGAGGTGCATGCAACCCAGGGCCGGCCTCGGATTGTTCCCAGCGGAACAACCTAGAGCCCGAGCAGTGTGGGCAGGGTGGCTACATGCGCCGTGAGCGGAGGCAGACCCAGGGTGGCTGAGGCACTGCGAGCCCACGCCAGTGTTATTTGTTTGCAGCATTCCTCCCTCCCTCCCCACAGCGCGACTGAACAAGTAAGCCTAAAAAAAAAAAAAAAAAAAAAAGTGTCCTCCACCGTCCCCTTTGTGTCAGGGTGGAAACCAGATACTGAAGAGACTAGCAAACAGAAGAAGATATAACAGAGGGAAATGCCTTGGAAGCTACAGGCAATAGACCAAAACCCTGTGGTTACTACGGACTACATAGGAAGGGGCCTATAGATCTTGAGAAGTATAAGTCTGACCAAGGAGCTAGCCAAAAATGAACTGAACCCACAACAACACCAAGAAAGTCCTAGATATAGTTTTATTATTTTTACGATCATTCTTTCTCTTTTTTTTTAATTAAAAAAAAAAATTTTAAGTCCTCTATTGTTCCTTTAATTTTCACTTTTATAACCTATTACTTTGCAAAACAAAAAAAAAGACCCTATTTTTTTCTTCTTCAGCAAACTTCATATATATATTTTTAATAATTTTTTGACCTTGTTTTTTTTTTTTTTTCTTCTTTTCTTTAACATTGTATTTTTGAAATTCCAAACTCTACTCTAGATTTTTAATTTTCACTTTTTGGTATTTGTTATCAATTTTGTACCTATAGTTTTTTTTTATATAATTTCTGTGACTTCTTTTCTTCTTCTTCTCTGTTTCTTTCTCTTCTTCTTCTATATAACATTGTATATCTGAATAATATCAATTTTGTACCTGTATTTTCTTTATAATTTTTGTGACATTGTTTGTTTTTGTTTGTCTGTTTTCTCTCTTTATTTTTCTTCTTCTTCTTTTTTTTTTAACATTGTATTTTTGAAATTCCAAACTCTACTCTAGATTTTTAATTTTTGCTTTTTGGTATTAGTTATCAATTTTGTACCTGTACTTTCTTTACAATTTTCACGACCTTGTTTGTTTTTGTTTGTTCGTTTTTTCTCTCTTTCTTTTCCTTCTTCTTTTCTTTAACATCGTATTTTTGAAATTCCAAACTCTACTCTAGATTTTTAATTTTCGCTTTTTGGTATTAGTTATCAATTTTGTACCTGTACTTTCTTTACAATTTTCGCGACCTTGTTTGTTTTTGTTTGTTCGTTTTTTCTCTCTTTCTTTTCCTTCTTCTTTTCTTTAACATCGTATTTTTGAAATTCCAAACTCTATTCTAGATTTTTAATTTTTGCTTTTATGTATTTGTTACCAATTTTGTACCTTTAAGAACCCAATCTTCAGGACCCATTTTTCACTAGGGAGCAAGAATACTGGCTTGACTGCTCTCTCTCCCTTTAGACTCTCCTTTTTCTCCACCAGGTCGCCTGTGTCTCCTCCCTAACCCCTCTACTCTACCCAACTCTGTGAATTTCTGTGTGTTCCAGACGGTGGAGAACACTTAGGGAACTGATTACTGGCTGGATCTGTCTCCCACCTTTTCATTCCCCCCTTTTATCCTTCTGGCCACCTCTGTCACCTTCCTCCTCCTTCTCTTCTCTGTATAACTCCGTGAACATCTCTGAGTGGTCCAGTTGTGGAGTGCACATAAGGAAGTGACTACTGGCTAGCCCACTCTCTCCATTATTGATTCACCTCATCTCATTTGGGTCACCTCTAACTCCCTCCTCCCTCTTCTCTTCTCCATGTAACCCTGTGAACCTCTCTGAGTGACCCTCATCGTAGAGAAACTTTTCATCTTTAATGTAGATGTTTCATCAATGGTGCTGTATAGAAGGAGAAGTTTTGAAACTACTGTAAAAATAAGACTGATAACCGGAAGCAGGAGACTTAAGTCCAAACCCTGACTCCAGGGAACTCCTGACTCCAAGGAACATTAATTGACAGGAGCTCATCAAATGCCTCCATACCGACACTGAAACCAAGCACCACACAAGGGCCAATAAGTTCCAGGGCAAGACATACCAAGCAAATTCTCCAGCAACAAAGGAACACAGCCCTGAGCTTCAAGATACAGGCTGCCCAAAGTCACCCCAAAACTATAGACATCTCATAACTCACTACTGGACATTTCATTGCACTCCAGAGAGAAGAAATACAGCTCCACCCACCAGAACACCGACACAAGCTTCCCTAACCAGGAAACCTTGACAAGCCACCTGTACAAACCCACACACAGTGAGGAAACGCCACAATAAAGAGAACTCCACAAACTGCCAGAATACAGAAAGGACACCCCAAACTCAGCAATTTAAACAAGATGAAGAGACAGAGGAATACTCAGCAGATAAAGGAACAGGATAAATGCCCACCAAACCAAACAAAAGAGGAAGAGATAGGGAATCTACCTGATAAAGAATTCCAAATAATGATAGTGAAATTGATCCAAAATCTTGAAACTAAAACGGAATCACAGATAAATAGCCTGGAGACAAGGATTGAGAAGATGCAAGAAAGGTTTAACAAGGACCTAGAAGAAATAAAAAAGAGTCAATATATAATGAATAATGCAATAAATGAAATTAAAAACACTCTGGAGGCAACAAATAGTAGAATAACAGAGGCAGAAGATAGAATTAGTGAATTAGAAGATAGAATGGTAGAAATAAATGAATCAGAGAGGATAAAAGAAAAACGAATTAAAAGAAATGAGGACAATCTCAGAGACCTCCAGGACAATATTAAACGCTACAACATTCGAATAATAGGGGTTCCAGAAGAAGAAGACAAAAAGAAAGACCATGAGAAAATACTTGAGGAGATAATAGTTGAAAACTTCCCTAAAATGGGGAAGGAAATAATCACCCAAGTCCAAGAAACCCAGAGAGTCCCAAACAGGATAAACCCAAGGAGAAACACCCCAAGACACATATTAATCAAATTAACAAAGATCAAACACAATGAACAAATATTAAAAGCAGCAAGGGAAAAACAACAAATAACACACAAGGGAATTCCCATAAGGATAACAGCTGATCTTTCAATAGAAACTCTTCAAGCCAGGAGGGAATGGCAAGACATACTTAAAATGATGAAAGAAAATAACCTACAGCCCAGATTATTGTACCCAGCAAGGATCTCATTCAAGTATGAAGGAGAAATCAAAAGCTTTTCAGACAAGCAAAAGCTGAGAGAATTCTGCACCACCAAACCAGCTCTCCAACAAATACTAAAGGATATTCTCTAGACAGGAAACACAAAAACAGTGTATAAACTCGAACCCAAAACAATAAAGTAAATGGCAACGGGATCATACTTATCAGTAATTACCTTAAACGTAAATGGGTTGAATGCCCCAACCAAAAGACAAAGACTGGCTGAACGGATACAAAAACAAGACCCCTACATATGTTGTCTATAAGAGACCCACCTCAAAACAGGGGACACATACGACTAAAAGTGAAGGGCTGGAAAAAGATTTTCCATGCAAATAGGGACCAAAAGAAAGCAGGAGTAGCAATACTCATATCAGATAAAATAGACTTTAAAACAAAGGCCGTGAAAAGAGACAAAGAAGGTCACTACATAATGATCAAAGGATCAATCCAAGAAGAAGATATAATAATTATAAATATATATGCACCCAACACGGGAGCACCACAGTACGTAAGACAAATGCTAACAAGTATGAAAGGAGAAATTAACAATAACACAATAATAGTGGGAGATGTTAATACCCCACTTACACCTATGGATAGATCAACTAAACAGAAAATTAACAAAGAAACACAAATTTTAAACGATACAATAGACCAGTTAGACCTAATTGATATCTATAGGACATTTCATCCCAAAACAATGAATTTCACCTTTTTCTCAAGCGCACATGGAACCTTCTCCAGGATAGATCACATCCTGGGCCATAAAGCTAGCCTTGGTAAATTCAAAAAAATAGAAATCATCCCAAGCATTTTTTCTGACCACAATGCAGTAAGATTAGATCTCAATTACAGGAGAAAAACTATTAAAAATTCCAACATATGGAGGCTGAACAACACGCTGCTGAATAACCAACAAATCACAGAAGAAATCAAAAAAGAAATCAAAATTTGCATATAAATGAATGAAAATGAAAACACAACAACCCAAAACCTGTGGGACACGGTAAAAGCAGTCCTAAGGGGAAAGTTCATAGCAATACAGGCACACCTCAAGAAACAAGAAAAAAGTCAAATAACCTAACTCTACACCTAAAGCAACTAGAAAAGGAAGAAATGAAGAACCCCAGGGTTAGTAGAAGGAAAGAAATCTTAAAAATTAGAGCAGAAATAAATGCAAAAGAAACAAAAGAGACCATAGCAAAAATCAACAAAACCAAAAGCTGGTTCTTTGAAAGGATAAATAAAATTGACAAACCATTAGCCAGACTCATCAAGAAACAAAGGGAGAAAAATCAAATCAACAAATTAGAAACGAAAATGGAGAGATCACAACAGACAACACAGAAATACAAAGGATCATAAGAGACTACTATCAACAATTATATGGCAATAAAATGGACAACGTGGAAGAAATGGACAAATTCTTAGAAAAGTACAACTTTCCAAAACTCGACCAGGAAGAAATAGAAAATCTTAACAGACCCATCACAAGCATGGAAATTGAAACTGCAATCAAAAATCTTCCAGCAAACAAAAGCCCCGGTCCAGACGGCTTCACAGCTGAATTCTACCAAAAATTTAGAGAACAGCTGACACCTATCCTGCTCAAACTCTTCCAAAAAAATGCAGAGGAAGGTAAACTTCCAAACTCATTCTATGAGGCCACCATCACCCTAATACCAAAACCTGACAAAGATGCCACAAAAAAAGAAAACTACAGGCCAATATCACTGATGAACATAGATGCAAAAATCCTTAACAAAATTCTAGCAATCAGAATCCAACAACACATTAAAAAGATCATACACCATGATCAAGTGGGCTTTATCCCAGGGATGCAAGGATTCTTCAATATCCACAAATCAATCAATGTAATACACCACATTAACAAATTGAAAATTAAAAACCATATGATTATCTCAATAGATGCAGAGAAAGCCTTGACAAAATTCAACATCCATTTATGATAAAAACTCTCCAGAAAGCAGGAATAGAAGGAACATACCTCAACATAATAAAAGCTATATATGACAAACCCACAGCAAACATTATCCTCAATGGTGAAAAATTGAAAGCATTTCCTCTAAAGTCAGGAACAAGACAAGGGTGCCCACTTTCACCATTACTATTCAACATAGTTTTGGAAGTTTTGGCCACAGCAATCAGAGCAGAAAAAGAAATAAAAGGAATCCAAATTGGAAAAGAAGAAGTAAAACTCTCCCTATTTGCAGATGACATGATCCTCTACATAGAAAACCCTAAAGATTCCACCAGAAAATTACTAGAAATAATCAATGACTATAGTAAAGTTGCAGGATATAAAATCAACACACAGAAATCCCTTGCATACCTATACACTAATAATGAGAAAACAGAGAGAGAAATTAAGGAAACAATTCCATTCACCATTGCAACGGAAAGAATAAAATACTTAGGAATATATCTGCCTAAAGAAACTAAAGACGTATATATAGAAAACTATAAAACACTGGTGAAAGAAATCAAAGAGGACACTAATAGATGGAGAAATATACCATGTTCATGGATTGGAAGAATCAATATAGTGAAAATGAGTATACTACCCAAAGCAATTTATAGATTCAATGCAATCCCTATCAAGCTACCAACAGTAATCTTCACAGAGCTAGAACAAATAATTTCACAATTTGTATGGAAAAACAAAAAACCTCGAATAGCCAAAGCGACCTTGAGAAAGAAAAATGGAACTGGAGGAATCAACCTACCTGACTTCAGGCTCTACTACAAAGCCACAGTTATCAAGACAGTATGGTACTGGCACAAAGACAGAAATATAGATCAATGGAATAAAATAGAAAGCCCAGAGATAAATCCACACACATATGGACACCTTATCTTTGACAAAGGAGGCAAGAATATACAATGGATTAAAGACAATCTCTTTAACAAGTGGTGCTGGGAAATCTGGTCAACCACTTGTAAAAGAATGAAACTAGACCACTTTCTAACACCATACACAAAAATAAATTCAAAATGAATTAAAGATCTAAACGTAAGACCAGAAACTATAAAACTCCTAGAGGAGAACATAGGCAAAACACTCTCTGACATACATCACAGCAGGATCCTCTATGACCCACCTCCCAGAATATTGGAAATAAAAGCAAAAATAAACAAATGGGACCTAATTAAACTTAAAAGCTTCTGCACATCAAAGGAAACTATTAGCAAGGTGAAAAGACAGCCTTTGGAATGGGAGAAAATAATAGCAAATGAAGCAACTGACAAACAACTAATCTCAAAAATATACAAGCAACTCCTACAGCTCAACTCCAGAAAAATAAATGACCCAATCAAAAAATGGGCCAAAGAACTAAATAGACATTTCTCCAAAGAAGACATACAGATGGCTAACAAACACATGAAAAGATGCTCAACATCACTCATTATCAGAGAAATGCAAATCAAAACCACAAAGAGGTACCATTTCACACCAATCAGAATTGCTGTGATCCAAAAGTCTACAAATAATCAATGCTGGAGAGGGTGTGGAGAAAAGGGAACCCTCTTAACCTGTTGGGAATGCAAACTAGTACAGCCACTATGGAGAACAGTGTGGAGATTCCTTAAAAAACTGGAAATAGAACTGCCTTATGATCCAGCAATCCCACTGCTGGGCATACACACTGAGGAAACCAGAAGAGAAAGAGACACGTGTACCCCAATGTTCATCGCAGCACTGTTTATAATAGCCAGGACATGGAAGCAACCTAGATGTCCATTAGCAGATGAATGGATAAGAAAGCAGTGGTACATATACACAATGGAGTATTACTCAGCCATTAAAAAGAATACATTTGAATCAGTTCTAATGAGGTGGATGAAACTGGAGCCTATTATACAGAGTGAAGTAAGCCAGAAGGAAAAACATAAATACAGTATACTAACGCATATATATGGAATTTAGAAAGATGGTAACAATAACCTGGTGTACGAGACAGCAAAAGAGACACTGATGTACAGAACAGTCTTATGGACTCTGTGGGAGAGGGAGAGGGTGGGAAGATTTGGGAGAGTGACATTGAAACATGTAGAATATCATGTAAGAAACGAGTTGCCAGTCCAGGTTCGATGCGCGATATTGGATGCTTGGGGCTGGTGCACTGGGACGACCCAGAGGGATGGTGTGGGGAGGGAGGATGGAGGAGGGTTCAGGATGGGGAACACATGTATGCCTGTGGCGGATTCATTTTGATATTTGGCAAAACTAATACAATTATGTAAAGTTTAAAAATAAAATAAAATTAAAAAATAAAAAGAAATACATCCTGTATTAGTTTCCGAGGAAAGGACACATGAAGGATTTAATATTTTAAAATTTTGCAAGACTGAAAATGTTTCCTTCTGCTCCCATAATTGATGGATAATTTGACCCATCTTGGAATTCTGGAAAATTTTCGTGACTAATTTTGAAGATTTACTCCTGGTCTTTAATCTGCCTTTCTAGATCTCTAATTATTCAGACCGTTTATCTATTTTTCTTTTTTACTATTTTCCTTCTCTTTGTTCTTTTGCTTTACATTCTGGGGAACATCTTAAGTTTTCTTTTTCAAACCTTTGAGTTGTGTTTTCTTTTAATTTTATTTATTTATTTATTTTGGCTGTTCTGAGTCTTCTTTGCTGGGCAGGTTTTTTTCTTCTTTGCTGGGCAGGTTGTGGCGAATGGGGGCCACTCTCTAGTTGTGGCACCGGGCTTCTCATTTCAGTGGCCTGGCTTGTTGGGGGCACCGGCTCTAGAGCATGGACTCAGTAGTTGTGGCCCACGGCCCAGTTGCCCTGCAGTCTGTGAGATCCTCCTGGACCAGGGACCAAACCCATGTCCCCCGAAGTGGTGAGCAGATTCCTCACCATTGAGCCACCAGGGAAGCCCTTGAATTTTTATTTATATTTTTAATTTTCATTTTTTTTCAAGAGCTTTTTTCCCCTCTCTCAACAGTCTCTTCTTAAGGAAATAACATTCTCTTGTTGTTTTAAGGCTTCTATAGCTCTTGTATCTTTCTGAGAACATTCATTTTTTAAGGTTTTTTTTTTTCAATTCCTGCATATTTATTGCTATCTCTATATTCATTAGAGTTTTCCCAGGAAAGTGGCCATCCTTGGTGGTCTGCTCATGTTTAAGAGTGGAGTACTTAAAAGCTGCTTGGAGTCTGTAAGCTGTAACTGGGGTTTGCAGACTGTGACCTTCACTCTGGTGTGATTGGGCTGAACCATGAACTTGGAGAACTCCTAACAACAGTATTTTTAGAACTTTTTTGAAGTCTGGTCAGAGTTCCCAGAGAAGACTAGTCTCCTGCCTTGCTGCACATATGTCAGGAGCCAAATGAGGGAAGAGGACTGAGATTTTTAGTAGTCAGTAGGTAAAGTTTCACTTGAGTAGAATAGCCTTCAGATCAGATTAGACCAGATCAGTCGCTCAGTCGTGTCCGACTCTTTGCGACCCCATGAATCGCAGCACGCCAGGCCTCCCTGTCCGTCACCAACTCCCGGAGTTCACTCAGACTCATGTCCATCGAGTCAGTGATGCCATCCAACCATCTCATCCTCTGTCGTCCCCTTCTCCTCCTGCCCCCAATCCCTCCCAGCATCAGAGTCTTTTCCAATGAGTCAGCTCTTCGCATGAGGTGGCCAAAGTACTGGAGTTTCAGCTTTAGCATCATTCCTTCCAAAGAAATCCCAGGGCTGATCTCCTTCAGAATGGACTGGTTGGATCTCCTTGCAGTCCAAGGGACTCTCAAGAGTCTTCTCCAACACCACAGTTCAAAAGCATCAATTCTTCAGCACTCAGCTTTCTTCACAGTCCAACTCTCGCATCCATACATGACCACAGGAAAAACTAGAACGGTAGATGCATGTTATAAATCTACTTTCTTTCACCAGGAATCTCAATTGTTAATATTTTTCTACATTGTGTGTGTGTTTTATAATTAGAAATGAAGAAATTTCCTAAAGGAGGAAAGAAAACTCTCAATATTATAAGTTATTGGATCCAAAATCACTACAGATGGTGACTGCAGCCATGAAATTAAAAGATGCTTACTCCTTGGAAGGAAAGTTATGACCAACCTAGATAGCATATTCAAAAGCAGAGAAATTACTTTGCCAACAAAGGTTCATCTAGTCAAGTCTATGGCTTTTCCCGTGGTCATGTATGGATGTGAGAGTTGGACTGTGAAGAAGGCTGAGCATCGAAGAATTGATGGTTTTGAACTATGGTGTTGCAGAAGACTCTTGAGAGTCCCTTGGACTGCAAGGAAATCCAACCAGTCCATTCTGAAGGAGATCAGCCCTGGATTTCTTTGGAAGGACTGATGCTAAAGCTGAAACTCCAGTACTTTGGCCACCTCATGCGAAGAATTGATTCATTGGAAAAGACTCTGATGCTGGGAGGGATTGAGGGCAGGAGGAGAAGGGGACGACAGAGGATGAGATGGCTGGATGGCATCACTGACTCGATGGACGTGAGTCTCAGTGAACTCCGGGAGTTGGTCATGGACAGAGAGGCCTGGCGTGCTGCGATTCATGGGGTTGCAAAGAGTCAGACACGACTGAGTGACTGATCTGATCTGATTGTCTTTTATCTTTTTCCTGCACCCTAAAGGAAGCTCTATTTAACAAATTATAGTAATGATAGTGAAAATAATAGTAGTAGTAAGAATATGGCAGCTACTGTTTATTAGGGGCTTAAACCACAGACTGTACTAGACATTGTCACCTGTTATCTTATTGTTTGCTTTACACATCCAAAACCGAGACTCAGAGAAGTTAAGCAGTTTGTTTAGGTCACATAGCTACTTCGGTGGTAAGAGTTCATAAGAGATTACAGATCATCCACAAACAAAACTACACTGACTGGTTTAACCAAAGCCCACTGGCCTCCAAAGTCAAATTAATTTGTTTGAGATTTTTGCACTTTAATGATCTAGATGAGGGGGTGGGTGGAAATGTCTTTCCAGGCATAGAAATCGACTTTGCTACCTTGAATAATGATGTTTATTTAGCAGGGTGCTATTTCATTCAACAAGTATGAACATACCTTTACTGAGTCCACCCCCTTCTTGATGCAAGATAAAGGAGAAAGTCTTAAATTTTGAATCCATCCAGCAAAGCATGATGTAGACTGACCTGCGTTGGGGGGTGGCCAGCCACTCGAACAGGAGTGAATGCTTATATTTAAATAGTGTTTCATCAGCATCTCCTCCCAGCATTTGGATATAAAATTCCTGATGTGACTCCTTTCTGACCTCTGGCTTTCCTTTCTCTTTGCTGGTGACATCCTGGCCTCTTTCTATTCCTTGCCCGCTTCTCTCCAAGAAGGGTGCTATCTGATTGGTGGTATTAACGAAGGAACTGAGCTTCCCCCTCTCTTTAGAAGCCTGCCTTCCTGCAGGAAGCCCCCATTCTCTGACCATGATGTGATGAGCTTGTGGGGGAAGCTGGTTGTTTGGGGGAGTGTCCACTCATTTGCAAACTCATCTGAGCCACGTTCTCCAATCTAGTTTTCATCAATATTGAAGCTGACATTTGGTGTCTGGCTGGCTTACCCATGCATCCAGTTGCATTTGTTTCCAAACTTGTGCAAGGAGGAGGGGTGTGATGTCTTGAACTCCTTAGAGTCCCAATAATTCTCTGCTGATTGACAGGTTGATTTTATTTTGCAATAAAGGACATCAGAGAGAGCATAGAAGAAACTCCTTCAAAATGCACATTCTGTCAGGGAAACTAGGAAATTGTTTGAGCTTCACATTTAAAATAAGAGTATTTAGCAGCACACTGTTTTGGAAGTGAATTTTTATTACTTTAGGTGGTTTGAATATTTAATTAAATCGGTCATTAATACTTCATAGAAATGCAAATCTGTATCTTTTCCCAGGAGTTCTTTTAGACAAGGATGAAAGCCCCCTTTAGAGGCACATTCTCATTGTGCTGGAATTAACAAATTAAGTTTTCCAAAGAAGAAAGAAATAGGTTGTTAAAGAATTTTTCTTTTCTTAATTTCACTGTCCAGGTTGTTCTTGCAGTATATACAAAAGGCTTTACACTTATCCCCCATTTTAGGAATAACTTTGCATATATAGGGCTTCCCTTGTGGCTCAACTGGTAAAGAATCTGCCTGGAATGTGGGAGACTTGGGTTCAATCCCTGGGTTGGGAAGATCCCTTGGAGAAGGGAAAGGCTACCCACTCCAGTATTCTGGCCTGGAGAATTCCATGGACTGTATAGTCCATGGGGTCGCAAAGAGTCAGACACGACTGAGCAACTTTCACTTTTGCATAAATAAAATGAGCTATCCCTCCTGGCTACCTCACTGTACCCTGCGTGTCTCCAGGGGACTAGACCTTATAGCTTACTGGAGCCATTACCTGTCCAAAGGTGGGGAAGATTGAAATCACATGGAGGAAACATGAAAATTTTGCTCATGGCAGGTGTGTCATGAGGGGGCCTTTCATCCTTTTCTTGTTTATCTCCCATCACTCACGTTTTTCCTTTTTAAGAACTTTAGTAGGCTTTCCATAGCCCCCTTTCTGTTGCCTCCAGAGAAAGGCTACCTACTTTGACCTGGTGGTGAGGGTCTCTGTGCTGTGGTCTCTGTCTGACCTCTATGTCCTTATCTTCCACTTTTCCTCTCAGTTTTGGTCTGATTCACCCTCTCACTAATCCCATAGGGACCCCGTGCATTCCGGCCTCAGTGCCTCTGGTTTTTTGGTCCCTCTTCCTGAATGCCTGGATCCTTCAATATCCAGCTCAAATGCCGAGGTCTTCACAACTTTCCCCTCCCCCTTCCCCTTCTCCATCCTCTAAACTATCGTAGCCCTGTATAAAGACCTCCTTTATGGCACCAACCATGTGCCTGCATGCTCAGTCACTTCAGTCCTGGCTGACCTTTTGTGACCCCATGGACCAGACTCCTCTGTCCATGGGATTCTCCAGGTAAGAAGACTGGAGTGGGTTGCCATGCCCTCCTCCAGGGGATATTCCCAACTCAGGGATTGACCTGCATCTCCTGCATTGCAGGTGGAGTCATTACCACTGAGCCACCAGGGGAGCCTGGCACCAACCATGTCCTACCTTTAATAATAAAATTAAAATGAACAATAAACAACAACCGCTAACCATCATTGAACACTCCAATGTGTCAGGCACTGTTATAGTCAATTAAAAATAGTGGATTATTTAATAATCAAAATAATTCTATTTATTTTGCTTCTGGCCAAGACAGAATTTGGAGAAAGAAATGGCAACCCACTCCAGTGTTCTTGCCTGGAGAATCCCATGGACTGTAGGTGGGCTACAGTCCATGGGGTCACAAAGAGTAGGACACGACTGAGCTACTAACACACACACAGACAGAATTAAAGCATCAAATTATCCCCTCACCTAAAACACAACAAAAAGGAATGAACAAAATGTATGAAACAGTGGTTTTTTGAAAACTCTGGTTATTGTTCAGATGATCAGTCATGTCTGACTCTTTGCGACTCCATGGACTGCAGCACGCCAGGCTTCCCTGTCCATCACCAATTCCCAGAGTTTGCTCAAACTCATGTCCATTGAGTCAGTGATGCTATTTAACCATCCCATCCTCTGTTTTCCTCTTCTCCTCCTGCCCTGAATCTTTCCCAGCATCAGGGTCTTTTCTAATGAGTCAGCTCTTTGCGTTAGGTAGCCAAAGTATTGGAGCTTCAGCTTCAGCATCAGTCCTTCCAATGAATATTCAGGAATGATTTCCTTTAGGATTGACTGGTTTGATCTCCTTGAGGTCTAAGGGACTCTCAAGAGTCTTCTCCAACAACACAAGTTCAAAAGCATCAATTTTTAGGTGCTCAGCTTTCTTTATAGTCCAAATCTCACACCCATACATGAACACTGGAAAAGCCATAGCTTTGACTAGATGAACCTTTGTCAGCAAAGTAATGTCTCTGCTTTTTAATATGCCGTCTAGGTTGGTCATAGCTTTTCTTCCGGGGAGCAAGCGTCTTTTAACCTCATGGCTGCAGTCACCATCTGCAGTGATTTTGGAGCCCAAGAAAATAAAGTCTGACACTGTTTCCCCTTTTATTTGCCATGAAATGATGGAACTGGATGCCATGATCTTAGTTTTTTTGAATGTTGAGTTTTAAGCCAGTTTTTTCACTCTCCTCTTTCACCTTCATCAAGAGGCTTTTTAGTTCCTCTTCACTTTTTGCCATAAGGGTGGTGTCATCTGCATATCTGAGGTTATTGATATTTCTCCCAGCAATCTTGATTCCAGCTTGTGCTTCATTCAGCCTGGCATTTCTCATGATATGCTCTGCATATAAGTTAGGATGACATGTAAAGCCCTGATATACTCCTTCCTCTGTTTGGAATCAGTCCATTGTTCCATGTCTGGTTCTAACTGTTGGTTCTTGACCTGGACAACAATCAAAAGTGATCCCTGAGATACAGGAAACAAACTGAATTGAGCCTATGATCTGGTGACAGATCGCCAGGCAGGTGGCTGTCCACCTGGTGCTCCAAACCAAGAAGGAGTGGGGTCTAGTAACATCCTTTTGATAACAAGACTTCATGTTTCCTCTGAGCAGGGAAATGAAGTTCTCAAAAAGCAGAGATGTCCCTTTGCTGACCAAGGTCCGTATAGTTCAAGTTGTGGTTTTTCTAATAGTCATGTGTGGATGTGAGAGTTGGACCATAAAGAAGGCTGAGTGCCAGAGAATTGATGCTTACAAATTGTGGTGTTGGAGAACACTTTTGAGAATCCCTTGGACTGCAAGGAGATCAAACCAGTCAGTCGTAAGGAAATCAACCCTGAATATTCATTGGAAGGACTGAAGCTGAAACTCCAATACTTTGATCACCAGATGGAAAGAGTTGACTCACTAGAAAAGACCCTGATGCTAGGAAAGATTGTGGGCTGGAGGAGAAGGGGGTGACAGAGGATAAGATGGCTAGATGGCATCACCAACTCAATGGACATGAGTTTGTGCAAACTCTGAGTGATAGTGAAGGACAGGGAAGCCTGGCATGCTGCAGTCCATGCAGTCACAAAGAGCTGGACACAACTTAGTGGCTGAAGACTAATAGCAACTTGCAGAGGAACTGTTTCATGCTGTGGTTCTGCCTGTTATTGCCTCTGGTCCCTGATAATAGTGGGCTGTTTTTTGAGCCACATATGCAGGGCCCCGCAGTGTGTCTTTGAAGAACTAGTTTCCTTTGTCGTTCTTCCTTCTCCAGGGCCTGTGGCCAGGACCACCTCTCCAAGAAGCCTTTGAAGTTTCTCTAAGCAGCATTTTCTTTTCCAGCCAATAACAGCCAAAGTGGACTATTTGCTTTGTTGGGGCACTTTTCCCCTCCTCCCTGTGGCAGAGTTTTTTTTTGAAGGACAGATCATATAGGTGATCTGAGCCCTTCAAGCTGGGACTTGCTCTCCTCTGAAGGACACTCAATGGGGACAGGAAAATTATGCAGACGTGGGAGAACCCAGGGCATCGTCCTCTGCCAGCCTCTACATCATGGAAATATGCCAACTACTTTAAAACCTCTAAATACAAACACGTGACTCTTAAAAATAGCTTATGTGACAGGAAAAAATGTTTCACAAACTTTTTTTTTTTCAATTTTTTTTGGTGGTAAAATATACATAACATGAAATGTACTATGTTAACCATTTTCTCAGCGTCCAGTTCAGTGGCATTAAGTACATTAACATTGTGCATAACCATTAACACCATCCATCCCCAGAAATTTTGTGTCTTCCCAAAATGAAACTTTGTCTCCATTAAGCACTAACTCCCACCATTCCTCTCCCCAGCCTTTGGTAACCACCATCGTATGTTCTCACCCTATGAACTTGACTGTTCTAGGAGACTCATATAAGCAGAATCCTATGGGAATTCATGCATTTGTGACTGCCTGATTTCACTGTCATCCACATTGTAGCATCTACTTGAATTTACTTCCTTTTCAAGGCTGCATAATATTCCATCATGTAGATTAAAGAGCCCATTCTGTTTATCTCTCCATCTGTTGAGCAGCACTTGGGTTGCTTTGACTTTGGGCTACTTGGAATATAATTCCACAAACCGTTAACATGAAATTAAAGGCTTCATCAAGATATGGTGCTTATGCAGGCTACTTTGAGGGTTGTGCTTTAGCTTTCTGGGCAGGGGACTGGAGTGTATACTTACCCTTAGGGGCTCAAGTGGTGAAATCAGAGAGTTGAGTTACATGAGCTCAGTCATGTCTGACTCTGCAACCCCATGGCCTGTAGCTCACCAGGCTCCTCTATCACGGAATTCTCTAGGTGAGAATACTGGAGTGGGTTGCCATTTCCTCCTCCAGGGGATCTTCCCAACCCAGGGATCAAATCCGGGTCTCCTACATTGCAAGCAGATTCTTTACCATCTATTAGACTATGTTGTTCTCTGTAGCAGGTTTTCTAGAGAAAGTGTAAGAGGTAGTAATGTGGAGAAAAAAATGTAGAGATGCTGGAATGAACAAACTATTAATACTTAGTTGAGTGAAGGATTCTTTCATTGAGAATTTCTTCTGAGCCCTTCAGGTGCTAAGGCCCTCCCCCAGAGGAGTTGTTCTGCTGGTGCCAACTGGGAAGAGGAACTTGAGAGATGAAGGAAACACAGAGAAGGGGGCGATAGATATGCCAAGTGAAGTGAAGTCACTCAGTCGTGTCTGACTCTTTGCGACCTCATAGACTGTAGCCTAACAGGTTCCTCTGTCCATGGGATTTTCCAGGCAAGAATACTGGAGTGGGTTGCCATTTCCTTCTCCAGGAGATCTTCCCAACCCAGGGACTGAACCCGGGTCTCCCCAGTACTTAGTTGAGTGAAGGATTCTTTCATTTAGAATTTCTTCTGAGCCCTGCAGGTGCTAAGGACCTTCCCCAGAGGAGTTTTGTTCTGCTGGGGTAAACAGTATGGTGCCAACTGGGAAGAGAAGCTTGAGAGATGAAGGAAACACAGAGAAGGGGGTGAGAGATATGCAAAGTGAGGATGCTTCAAAGTGGCCCCTTGGGAACCAGAGATGCAGAGAACAAACAGGAGGTTTTCCAGAGGACGAGGATGCGTGGCATTTGAATCATAGTAAAGAGTTTGGATTTGCAGATGCAAGGAGCCTGGTGGGCAGGGCATGAGCCATCATGGGTATGGAAGTCTAGGTGTGGGGTGGCGGTGGCGAAACAGACCAGCTGTACCTTAGCCTGGATGGGGGTGAGAAGGGCTTGGAGACCTCGTTAGGAAGACTGAACTTTCATCCTGTAGGATGGGGAAGCTTGAAAGATTTTTCCCTGGAGAGCAACACAGTTCAGTTTCCCTCCAAGAATGATAAATGTGGAATGAACAGCTAGATTCCAAAAGCCCCGCAGTGAGCCTCTTTATGAGCGGAAGTGCCCTTGCTGTCTTATATTACGCTGAGATTCCAATACTGTTGCTTTTAACTCTTGAGACCTTCCTCAGGGTCCCGACTGGATGACTGGCTGCCTACCTGCACTGTTACAAATAGCACCAATACCAGCTGCTGTTTGTAAGCTGCACGTTCTGTCCTCTTCCCTCCCCTTACTTACCGCTCTCTGGTCTCTGGCTGGCCCCTCCCAGGTCCGAGGAGAATTGCTTCGGGAGAGAGTGCAGCAGCTGGAGGCCCAGGAGGGACTCTTTGCCGAGTCCCTTGTCTCCCTGCAGTTCCAGAAGGCGGCGAGGATGGCCAGAACCCTATGGGCGTACACCGCCCTCCTGAGCATCCAGGACCTGCTTCTGGAGGAGCTGAACTCATCAGAGACCCTGACCAAGTCAGCCTGCATGCAGATCCTGGAGTCTCACAGCCCGGTGAGTGCAGGACCCAGGAAGGAAAGGATGCCTGCTACATTGCATCCCTCAGTGGTTCTTTCTGGTGACTGCTTCCATTTCTCCCACCATCGGACGGGTGATCTGCTGCCCTGTCTCTGCCGAGGGGCCCTGGGGAGGGCTGAGTGAGGTAACTTACATGGGAGGCTGGTGCACTGTTGCTGCCCAAGGCTTCTCTATTTCGTTGCCTTCAGAAGCAAACCTTTTAAATGTTAGCATTTTTAACATCTGGGAACCTGGGATTCCTTTTGCAGCCAGCAGCTGTTTGTTTCTTTGATAGTGCTATGAAAAGTAGAGAGAGAAATGGCAACCCACCCCAGTATTCTTGCTTGGAGAATCCCATGGACACAGAAGCCTTGTAGGTTCCCAGTCCATGGGATCCCAAGAGTCGGATACGACTTAGCAACTAAACCACCACCACCATGAAAAGTAGATGTGTAGCTTTCAATGAGGGCTTCCCAGGTGGTGCCAGTGGTAAAGAACCCACCTGCCAGTGCAGAGATGTAAGAGATGCATGTTGGATCCCTGGGTTGGGAAGATCCCCTGGAGGATGGCATGGCAACCCACTACGCTGTTCTTGCCTGGAGAATCCCATGGACAGAGCAGCCTGGTGGGCTACAGTCCATGGGGTCACAAAGCGTCGGGCATGCCTGAAGCAACTTAGCACAGCTTTCAGTGAAGGGCGCCTTAGATGTTATGAAGTATTGAATTTGCTTTTATTTTCAAAATTTTAATTATTACCATTATTTCTACATGCTGCATGTTTTCAGGGTGTGGAAGGTATATTCATAACACAAAAGCTAGCAACGTAACTGCTTTGAGGACTAATTTTAGTTCCTGTATGTGTAATTTTAGAATTTTATGTATTATTATAATAGTCACCTAAATGGAACTCACATTTACTGAGTGCTGTGTGTGCGGCAGGAGAGCACTAACGAGCTGTGTGAAATGGGCCTGCTCTCATTTAAGCATTAATAATTCTTTACTCAATCATGCATCTTAAGACGATCGCTTAAGCATGATTAATAATAAGTTGCAATTTTATGCCTTTTTGCAATTATGTTCTTTGTCAGACATTATGTCAGTTAATCATTGAGCCATGCTGTGAACTCGGTAGTGTTTCTGTGCCCAATTCTCAAGTAAAGAAATGAGATTCAGGCAAGTGGCAGGTCAAGCTTTTTCCAAGCTTTTTCCAAGTTTTTCCAAGGTCCACAGAGCTAGTAAGTGAAATCTGTTATTTTCTGACTTTAGCCCCTGGGTCATGTCCACAGATATCTCAGTTGATCCTGTTGATGGAGGTTCCCATTTCTTCATAGAAAATCATAAATAACATTAGACTTTGAAGCATTTGCGCTTGGTCACTCTGTGCTTGGTGTCTGACTCTTTGTAACCCCATGGACTGTAGCCTGCCAGGCTCCTCTGTCCATTGGATTTCCCAGGCAAAAATACTGGAGTGGGTTGCCATTTCCTTCTCCGGGGGATCTTCCCAACCCAGGGATCAAACCTGCATCTCTTGTGTCTTCCACATTGGCAGGTCTTCACTACTGCGCCACCTGGGAAGCCCAGATTCTGAAGAGTCCAGGCTATTTTTCCAGCAAATATAGTGCACCCTGCACCATGAAACCTGCTTGTAGGGATAGGAAGGAAGGGGAAACCTTGTGGATATCCCAGCACAAAACATCCGACACTGGATAAATAAAAATAAATATACTTTTTCTTGCTTTGTGAGTTCACAGTAGGATGAGGAAAATCCCCAAGGGATGAGGATAGCTTGGAAAATCTGAACTCACAGAAAGAGATGAATGCAAACCCAGAGGCTGAAATCCAAAAGCAAAGGAAGAAAACCAGGACCTCCAGGGTTTGGGGGGTTAATTTGAAGGACCAGGAGGCGGGGCTGTGGGATGTCCTGAGGAGCAGAGCAACCAGTGCGGTTGGTGCGGAGGGTGGGTGGTGAGGGGAAGCCACTTGTGCTCAAGGGAGGCCCCAGGATCACCTGTCCGTCTCCAGCCCTGCCAGGGTTGGGGGCGGGGAGTGCCCTCTGTGAGTTTGTCATCAAAGGTTTCTGCTAACAGGACAAAGGAATTAAAAAAACACTTTAGCCATTCAGTCAGAAAATCTCCAAGGTGATGAATTAAATTAGATATGCAAATATCTGGCAAGATTGACCATTTAAAAAAGAGGTAAAGAAGTAATATCAGAAGTATAAAAGGCAGCATGACAATAGATGCCCCAGAGTTTTTAAAAATAAGAGAATTCTATGAGAAATAATTTTATGTAGGTGAATTTCAACATTTCTAAAAAATTATAGCTCGCCAAAATTGGCTCAAGTACAAAAAAATCTCCATAGTCCTGTTACCATGAAAGAAATTGATTCAATAGTCTCAGAATCTTCTGACACACACAAAAATATCTAACCTTGATAGTTTTATAGGCCAATTCCACCAAACCTTAAGATAGCAAAATTTTCCAATCTCATATGCAGATCACTCAGATGTTAAAAAAATTAGGGAATATTCCTCATTTCATGAAGCTCATATAACCTTGACACCACAACCAGACATGACTAGTATGAGAAAGAATAATTACAGTTTAGTCTTACCTATGAGCCTAGATGTACAATTCATAAACGAAATATTAATGAATAATCCAATCATCTATAAAAAGATACAGCACAACCAGTATGAGTTTTTCCCAGGAAGGTAAGGTTGGTTTAACACTAAAACATGTATGAACAAAATTCATCAGATTAACAGATTAAAGAAACACAATTCCTGTGATTATTTTGGTATGAATGGAACAGGTGATTTATTGAATTCAGTGCTCATCCAGTGTAAGACTCCTTAGCAAATTAGTAATAGGAGGAAATCCTGCAAGATATTTACCCAAACCCATAGGGAGTATCACCGCTAGGTGATTGGCATGGAGGCAAGGTCACCGCCTGGCATTACAGGTGAAGGAGGCGAGGTCTTCAGAGGAGGGGCAGGACCGTGGTCATGTGTCAAGTAAATACGGAACAAAGCAAGACACTAGAAGCCGCTGGCTTTTAATTCCCAATTCATCTCTTCATTATAATGAAGTATAGAGAGGAAGGAGAAGTTTATAAACTCTCTGAGAAAGACCTCAATTCAACCCTAAAACACCTAATGGCCCTTTTTACTTGCAACAACCCTCGTTCCTACTGGCAATTGGGTAGCACATCACGTACATTTTCAATTTGACGTTAAAGCCCTTTTGAGTGACATCAAAGCTTCCTTATTCTCGAATGAGCTCGAAGTAGAAGAGTTAATATGTCCTGAATTGGAAGCAACTGATGAAACTATGGATACAATGCTGGTTGGTTTGTTTGTTTTTTTTAAATGAAGATTTACATTTGGAGGGAAGACAAACCTATCATTTTACACTTGATATTAGACTTTCATCCTGCAATTTGATCATTCTGGGAAAACCACTTTCCCATTGGGAATGGGCTTTTAAGCTGTTGCACATTCAGAATTTAAAAAGCATGAAATGAAATGCTTTGGAAGCAGTGATTCCTAAGAAAACTGTGTCAGGTTCCCTTCATTTGATGAAGCGTTTAGACTCATTCTGTGAAACTGGATCACAGAAAGGACATAACTGAATCATGGGGTTGAATGGCAATCATGGGCAGCTTTCAGTGTGATGGTCCTACTCATAACACATCATGTGACCTCAGGCTAACTGCACCCACTGTATTTAATCCAGTTTAAGTTGCTTCGTGTGTATCTACTTTTCCAAGCCTGGACTGGATGTCTTCCTTTTCTGTCTTCTGCCTTACTGCCCACTCACCACCAGTCCCTCTGTTGATTCTGCCTTAATTTTCTCACTTTTGACCTTTGCCACCCAGCTTCGCTACTCAGACAAATCTAGACCTAAAAACAAAAAATCACATCAGTAGTAGCTCTCATCAGGGCCAGGGCATCGTGTTAAGTGTGTAACCTTCTGTCAGCCCCGAGATGTTTTTATTCCCATTCTACAGATGGAGTTGAGGTTTAGGACTTTTAACTCATTTTGCCACAGTCCCAGAACTGGAAATCAAAGCCCACACCTCCTGCTTGCAAAGCCCAGTTCCTGTTCTCACACCAATTTCCGCCTGCCTCTTTCTTTCCCTACTGCAGTTTCCTCCACCCTTCAGCCAAAGCAACATTTCTGAAAAATAAAAATAATTAGTGACAGCTCCATTCCCAGCTCCATATTTTAATATCTCCCCTCTACACCTCCCTCCCTCAGACCCTGCATTTTAGCCCTCGGACCTTCCTGAACACTTGAGATACATTCAGGCCTCAGTTCCTTTGAAGGACCTCTGTCTAGAAAGCTTCTGCTGCCAACCCTACAATCTCCTCTCTGGCAGCTGCAACAAGCCAAATGTTGCCTCTTCTGTGAAGCCATCCATGATTCCCTTGGGCAGAGTTGATTTCTCCTAGCTCTGTGCTCAAGTCACCCTCCATCTAGATTCCCTGAGGTGACCTGTTACCTGTCACTGTATCTGTGTTTGCACAACTGTCTCCCTCGCTAGACCATGCGTTTCCAGAGTCTAGGGGCCATGTCTCATTCACCCCGGAATCCCTCATGCCCAGTAAACGGCCTGGAACTGTCTGTCTTCATCATCATCGTCTACCCATCTGTTCATCCATCCATTCATCCAACAGATGTCTACAGAGTGCTTTCCAGAGACAATGGGAGCAAGAGATAGGGCCCCGAGTTAGAGAAACCTGAAGTTACTCCTCTCTCAGGTTCTTGGGACTTCACATGTCCTTATGCTCTCTGCTCCTTAGCTAACTTATTTATAAAATGGGGTATTAACGAATTCCTAGTTTGTGCTGGTTTATGAAGATCAAATACATTAATTTATGTAAAGATACCATGAATCGAATCTAGTACACTGTGGAAGTTCGGTGTGTGCTAACTGCCATTATTATTGTTAATAATAAGATGATGCTGATTACTGTGACTCCTTCCACAGGCCAGGCGCCTGCTCCGTATCGGGAAGCTGCGGCTGCTGTTCAGTCACTCAGTCGTGTCCAGCTCTTGTGACTCCATGAATTGTAGCCTGCCAGGCTCCTTTGTTCATGGGATTCTCCAGGCGAGAATACTGGAGTGGGTTGCCATTTCCTTCTCCAGGGGATCTTCCAGACCCAGGGATCCAATCCAGGTTTCCTGTTTGGCAGGCGAGTTCTTTACAGCTGAGCCACCTGGGACGCCTACTCCCTGCTGGGGAGTGGGATGAACAAGACCATCCCAGAGTCCCTGCCTTAGCATCGAAACTCTAGTGAAGAGAGCAGATTCTAGATTCAATTCTAGAAGCATATCTTGGATTCCATTAGTGCTAAGTGGCAGGGGTTTGGGGATAGGACTGACCCCTGGGAGAACCTGCCATCAGCAACTTAGAACCTGCAGGATATGTTTGTTCCCAACCAGGGTTCACCTGGTCTTGGAAAATCAAAGTGTGACATGCCAGCTTTCTGTGCTCTGCCTGTTTCAGGGACACTAGTGGGTGTTTTCCTTCCTTCCCCATGCAGTGGGCTGGGGCTGGCACCTCAGTGGAAACCTGGTGCATGACCAGCTCCAGGCACGCTGACAGAACATGGGAGTGGAAACTCATTAGTGCTGTTGGAAATGCTGTGTTTGGTTATGTTTCCATTTGGGGTGCAGTGAAGAGAAGGATGGTAACAATTGGAAATCTCATCATGCCAGAAGCCCATACTCAGAGCATCCCAAACTTTTCACGGCACTGGAGGCAAAATCTATATGCTCTCCATGCTATGACCTCACTTTACCTCTCTGGCCATTTTCTCCATGTCTTGATTTTTGAGTAATGTTTCTGAGACTTTGATGCAAGCTTTGGGGCCTCTGCAGAAAGGGAGATTGTTTTGTACAAAATTTAGGAGGCTCAAGGACGACCATCACCTGATGACGTCTATCCAAGGCCTCTTAGGATCAAACCCCATACTCACCCCACCCCCAGGTAGAACACTGGCCAATCTGGTGAATAATGGGTTCGATGACAATGGTTTCAATGACTAGCTCCTAAAGCCCACCTTCCTGCCCACCCTCTCTTCCCCGCCTAAACAGACTGTGGATAGTCTCTTGTACCCAGGTTCTCTCACTCTGATGGCCTCAGGCTGCCAATTTCTTGTTTGGCCAGTGAGAGACAGTATAGCTTGGGGGTTAGGGCACAAACCAAATCATGGAGCCAGCTGACCTGGCTCCATATCCTCATTCTGCCACTAAAGATTCATGGACGTGCATTGCTGAGTCCCTTCAGTCATATCCAACTCTACAACCCTATGAACTGAAGCCCGCCAGGTTCCTCTGTCCGTGGATTCTCCAGACAAGAATACTGGAGTGGGTTGTCATGCCTTCCTCCAGGGGATCTTCCTGATCCAGGAACCAAACCCATGTCTCCTATGTTTCCTGCATTGTAGGTGGATTCTTCACTGCTGAGCCACCTGGGAAGCCCCCTTAAGAATCATATGGCCTGGCAAATTACTTTTTCTCTCTGCCTCAGTTTCCACATAGGTAATGGAAAAGAAGTATGGTTTCCATGTAATTTTTATAAGGATTCAATGAGATGAATCTATGCAGGGCATTGAGAGCACTGCTGGGCATGACCTGAGTATGGTTGGTGTGAGGCATGATCCATGTTTGCTGGTCCAGCCCAGTCTTCATCGTGTAGAATACATGCTGATACCCCACATACGTCTGTAACAGGTGTGAGCTGCTAGGCAGGTGCCATGGGCTGCAGGTGAGGGGGTAGAAATGCAGCCCTGCCCCCCAGGAGCTCACACTCTAGCAGGAAATAGAGCATTGTTCTAGTCTGCTTGTGCTGCTGTGTCCAAACACAATAGACTTCAGAGCTTAAATAACAGACATTGATTTTCTCACAGTTCTTGAGGCTGGGAAGTCCAAGATCAAGGTGCCAGCTGAGTCTGTTTCTGGTAAAGAATCTTTGTGGTTTGAGCACACAGCTGCCTTCTCACTGTGTCCTCATGTGACAGAGAGAGCTCCAATCTCTTTTTCTTCCTATAAGGGCACTAATCCCATCATGGGGGTCCCACCCTCATGTCTATCTAAACCTATGCATGACTGCTTGCAGTCCTGTCTGACTCTTTGCAATCCTGTGGACTGTAGCCTGCCAGGCTCCTCTGTCTATGAGATTTTCCCAGCAAGAATACTGGAGTAGGTTGCCATTTTCTCCTCCAGGGGATCTTCCCAACTCGGGGATGGAACCTGCATTTCTTGCATTGATAGGTGGGTTCTTTACCACTAGTGCCACCTGGGAAGCCCTGCTGACCCCTAAAGCCCACACCTCCACACCTCCAGGCGCCCTCTCACTGAGGATTAGGGATCCAGCGTATGGATTTAAAGGACCACAAGCATTCATCCAGTCTGTAACAGGAAAATACTAGGGGTAGTGAGTGGGCAGTTGAGGAAGGGGAGTCTGTATCTCCCAAGGAACTTAGGGAAACTGTAGTAAGTCCCTGACAGCTTTTGATTACTGAGGCAACCATTTCGAAAACATCGGACTGAAATAAACAGGTTGCCAACTAAACAACTGGATAAAAGCAGACTGCCCCATGCATGAAGTTCCTGTTTCTGGGAAGTTCGGTTGACTTATGTACCTGACCTCTTGAGTGAACCTGCTTTGCCCTCTCTGCACCCTAATTCCTGCTCCTTTAAGTTCACCAACAGAGAGAGAACCAGTGACCTCTAGGGACCCCACCTTTGACCCCCAAAAAGGCAGAGCACGCGGGCCATGTTCTTTTCTCTCCTTGTGACCCTGCTGTGTGGTGAGGTGTGCCATGTACCCTCCAGAATGTGTTCCTTGTTTTCTCAAGGTCCTTGATGGTTGTGGCTGAGGTGTTGTCCCAGTGCGCAGGCACAAGCTGCTAACTTTGTAACATGCTTCTGTTCTCTGACATCTTTCTATCCTTCATTTTCTAGTGTCTGTTTAATATTTAATTTGTACTGAAAGTTTAATACTGAAGTTTTACTGAAAATAAAATTTTTCAGCTTTTTTATTTTGAAATAATTATAGATTCACAAGAAGTCACAAAAATAGTCATAAGAATCACAAGGACTGGTCTAACCTCAGCATTGGCCCAACAGGGAAATGTCTCTGGGGGCTGCCACAGGGAATGTGGACCCAGGTGAGGACCCCCAGCAGCTCCAGCCAGTAGCGTCATGGACTATGGCTGAGACCAGCACAAAGCACTTTCCCCAAGGAGGGCCTTCTAAAGCCCGTCCTTGAAAGAAGCCTCAGAGTTGGCCAAGCAAACAGGGAAAGGGCCTGCAGGTAGGGGCACAGCATGTGCAAGGGCACGAGGTGTGAGAGACCCGGAAGCAGTCTCATGTGCTGTTTGCACAGCTGGATGGCAGGGGGTGGACAGTGATGGGGAACACATGTCCCCCCATGGCTGATTCATGTCAATGTACGGCAAAAACCACTACAATATGGTAAAGTAATTAGCCTCCAATTAAAATAAACTGATTAATTAAAAAAAAAAGAGGAGGTCCTGCCAGGCTTGCAGCGCCAAGCTGAGAGGGGTGGATTGCATCCTGCGGCCCACCTGCCTTGTGCTCAGTACCTGCCCCTCTGTGTGCAGGAGCTCCAGGAGCTGGAGAGAAAGCTGGAGGACCAGCTGGCACACCAGGAGGCGGCCCAGCTGCAGCGGGCACTGGACAGTTGGCAGCAGTGGGCAGGTGAAGGACCTGCGCTTCTGCAGGAACCAGAGGAGACAGATTCTGAAAGGCACGTCTCTGCTGTCCTGCAGCGAGCCCTTAGCAAGGGTCAGAAGCTCCTGGAGCATCACCAGCAGAGGTAAGCTAAGGACCCAGTGTACGACATCTTCTTTACGCATTCATCTGTGGACGGGCACTTAGGTTGCTTCCATATCTTGGCTATTGTAACTAGTGTTGCAGTGAACACAAGGGTACATATATCTTTCGGAAAACACAATTTTTAACAGCTTTGTAATTTTCCACTGTGAAGAACAGGGTGAAAACTATAATACATAGCATGACTCCATTTTTGAAAACACAAATTCATTGAAAGAAAATAGGCCAGACTGTAATAGATGTGATTTCTGTGTGGTGAGATTACAGGTGACTTTAATGTGTTTGATTATGCTTTTCTGTGTAAACACAACATCAAAGCACAATTCTGTTCCACTGAAATAATTGCATAAGAGGCTGATTCCGTTTGATCAGAGGAAAATGCTCAGAGATGTTGATTTGACTTAGACTTGATTATGGATTTTAGTATATTTAACACCTTAATGTATTCCATGCTTCATGGAGAAAATTGCTGTTGATCAAGCTTTTTGTATGAGTTGTACCCTCACAGGGTTTAGATTGTATTAACCAGCAAGAAGGCAGGATGGATAACCTAGGATACCAGCTTTAATTGGCTGAGGGGATAGACTGGGAAGACCACCTTGTGGGGAAGTCAAGAAGCCTGATGGAGACCTCATGTGATAAGGTGCCACCCAGCTTCTGTGGTCAGAGCCAGGTCCACCCTTGGGAGATGATTCTGGGCCCACTTCAACACAGGAGCACATGATGAAGACCCCAGACCTTGGTATTCTTCAGCACCAGGCATGACAGCTAATACTGAGAGTTTTCACATCAGGATCACCATTGGAGGTCAGAGGGAACAAAAAGTGCCCACTGTACTGAGCAGGCATCTTGAGACTGAAAAGCAAGGCAGGCAGCTCCATTTAACCGATGGATCCATTTATCTATGGTAACTTACTCATATAGTGGATCAGGCGGACAACAACTTAGAAGGCTTCACGGCTTCACTCTAAACCGAGGGGCCATTGAGACAATTTTATAATTAACCTAGGGTATGGGGTAGATCAGAGAAGGCGATGGCACCGCACTCCAGTACTGTTGCGTGGAAAATCCCATGGATGGAGGAGCCTGGTGGGCTGCAGTCCATGGGGTCGTGAAGAGTCGGACACAACTGAGCGACTTTCCTTTCACTTTTCACTTTCATGCATTGGAGAAGGAAATGGCAATCTACTCCAGTGTTCTTGCCTGGAGAATCCCAGGGACGGGGGAGCCTGGTGGGCTGCCGTCTATGGGGTCGCACAGAGTTGGACATGACTGAAGTGACTTAGCAACAATGGGGTAGATGCTTGGAAATGGGACGTGCGTTCCTAAGTCAAAATTTATGAATGGGTAACTAGTCTCGTGGATGCCAGGAATACTTCAGGGAAGGTTTTCATCCTTATCTAGGGAATAACAAAGCACAGAGAATACCTGACCCTAATGATTATTAAACAATATCTATTAACTACAAAGCCTTTGATGACAGAGAAGTGATTCATTGCGCAGTCCTGGGTGGGTCAGCAGAAGGACAGGAAATACTATAAGGGCCCAAGATGACATCAGTTATACTCATAGCCATGCAGAGCACAGGCTGCCCTTCAAAGCCACAGAAAAGTCTCCATACAGTTCCCACAAAAATTCTCACTTGAAGGAGCCCTCCATCCTGGTGAGCAGTCCTTGATTCATTTATTTGCGAGATAATCTAGCTAAAAAGAGGCCAGCTTCTTCTGGCTATCTCTTTTGATGGATTTCTTTTTAATCATGTAGATTAGATTTTTGATACTTTGTTATTTAACCAACTAGACGGTCTTCTCATAGGATCACTTTATAACAACACTGAACTTATGGAGATTTTGTTTTCACCCTAGTTTGAGAGAGGAGCAAGAAGACAGTGTCGTGCTGGAAGATTTGCTGGAGAATATGGAGACTGACACCTTTGTGACCCTGTACGGCCAGGTGAGAACAAGTTCACCGTGTCCTGGGTCCATCCCTTGCCAGCCCATAACTTGACCTCTTTCTCAGAGTCCACGTTTCCTCACCTGCAGGACACAGATGATAACAGGAACCTTGAGAACTGCTAAGAGGATTTGTGAAAATCCCTGGCCCAGGGCCAGCACCTAGGGGACATTCAATTGGGGTTACAGCAGCAGCAAAAACAACAGTAATCACTGCCCTGGTCAGTTTCTTTTCCGTGATTAGACAGGCCCCCAAGTGGTCTTCTTCTCAGTCTTAAACAGGTTTAATATACACAGAGTAAGTTCTACCAGGAACAAAGTTAGTCATTGAAATCTGGGCCATATAAGGAGAATGCTGAGATTGCACACCACGTTTCAACCTTTCTGTGTTGAGGTTAGGTAGTCTCATTCTTGGCCAGAGCTGCAGCCCTCATCAGCGTTCCTGAGACAGAGCGCGAGGCTGTGCACATGGAGTCATGTGCAGAGTTACGTAACTCTACTAGCGGTGTTTTATGTGCATTCCAAGGTGGGCTTCCTGGTTTCTTTGGGTCTCAGCAAATGTGATTTGTGACAGTGGCTTATGCCAATCACAGGCCGTTGGGAGGTAGGTGTTGCTGACCTTGCTTCAGTTCAACGATGTCACTGTTACACTGATTCTTCCCACCTCTCCTTGAAGTTCCAGCTGCTGTGTCTGTGTTCATGTGAAGAGGGTAAAGGTAGAACACAATCACTCTGTTGTCTTTTCTTTGCAAGAAAGTACATGCCACCAAGTCTCTGAAGCAAATTATACTCATGTCCTGAGGAGACGCGACCCATGGATCCCTGGTTGCAAGGGGGGCTGCAAGTTCAACACTTCCTTTTCAGCCTCCAGAGAGAGCCAGCAGGGAGCAGAGGTGGGGCACTTTCCGGTGTCAGCCAGCAGAATTGGCCACAACTGTCCACAGGCACATGCATCTTCTCACTTGTATTAGTTTCCTATTGCTGCTGTAACAAATTACTACCAATTTAGTGGGTTAACAGAACACAAATTTATTATCTGCTCGTTCTGTGGGTCAGAAGTCCTGCATGGGCTTTGCCAGACTAAAATCAAAGTGTCAGCAGGTCTGTACTCCTTCTAAGGCTCTGGGAGAATCTGTCTCCTCCTCATTCCAGTAATTGTCAGAATTTGGTTCATTGTGGTTGTAGGACTGAGGTTTTCATTTCCTTGCTAGCTGTTGTCAGCTGATGGCTGTTACCAGTTTCTAGAGGCATTTGAATTTCTTAGTTCATGGCTCCCTTCTTTCATCTTCAAACTCAACAAATCACATCTTACTGATGCTTCTTCCATCGTCATCACATCTCTCTCTGACCTACCATAGCAGGAAAAGTTCTGTGCTTTTAAGGACCCATGTGATGATGAGGTTGGACTCATCTGGATAATCAGTCTAGGATACTCTCAGCTCATGATCATTAAGCTTCATCACAAAGTCCCTTGCCATGTAAAATGACATATTCACAGGTTCTGGGATGGGGCATGAACACCTTCGAGGCCATTATTCTGCCAATCACACCAGACAGGAAGACAAGGTTAAGCGTCAAAGTGAGTAGTAAGTCTAACATGCTTCTTCCTCTTTGACATGAAAGCTGACCTAGGCTTTCTTGATATTTTCAGCAAGAGAGGAGTACCTACTCATGGCAGGACCCAGGAGAGTACTTGCCATTCACCTCACTGTCTGGCAATTCTACCAGCATCCCCTTATAGACAGGCCCTCCAGAGGGGACATTATTGCCCAAGTTCACATTGAGGAGCCCAGTGGAGCTAGAATTGGAGCCCACATTCTTCTACCCCACACCTCTTAGCTTGAGCTCCAGACTGGGGATGGGGGAGGAAGCAGAAGTTTCCAGAATACCTGTTGTGCATTAAGTATCATCCTAGGCACTCATGTCAGTTATTCATTTAATCCTTGCAGAAAGCTGGGAATCAGGGACTATCTTCTCTATTTTGCAAATAGAGCAACCAAGGTATGAATGGGTGGCTCCGGGTTCCAGGGCTCACCGTCCTCCTTGGAGCTCAGGACTCGGCCTGGGGTTGGTGACTACACAGATGTGCTCTTCCTGCTGTGTTGCCCTGCAGAGCACATGCTGCTCCTGGCCTGGGTCTCTGTGGGAACTGAGCCCTCTCCCACACTCACTGTGATTCCCCCTCTTCTTTGTTACTAAGAGACTTGACAGATGGCCAAAGGGTCATGTGTACAATATCATCCAGGTCATCCCTAATTTGTTGGCTCTTTTAAACTGTGAACTCTGCTAAAGAACTGGCTCTGTCGGGAGTAAATTGCTGCTGGGATGGAAGCCTTGAGCAGCAGGAATCATTTAGGAGGGTGACTTTTCTCTGCACCCCCTCCCCATCCTGTGCCTTGTAGAATCCCCCAGCAATGTCTACTCAACTTCATTTCTTTCTTTCCCGCCCTTGTGTCTTAGTGAGGGTTTTCCAGAGAAACAGAAGCACAAAGACTTGGGAAAAGAGGGAGAAAGAGGTTTACTTTAAGAAATTAGCATATGTGATTGTGGAGACTGGCAAGTCCAAGTAGGCTGACAATATAGAACAGCAGGCTGGAGACCAGGAAAGAGCCAGTGTCGCAGTTCAAGTTCAAAGGCCCACTACTGGCAGAATTCCCTCTGGCTCAGGGGTCAGTCTTTGTTCTGTTCAAGCCTTCACCTGGTTAGATGGAGCCCACCCACACTGTGGAGGGCAATCTGCTTTAAGTCCACTGACTCGAGTGTTAATCTCATTCAAAAGCTACTTCACAGATATATCCAGAATTATGTTTCTCCATATAAATCTTGGCACTGTGGCCCAGACAAGCTGACCTATAAAATTAACCATCACTCCCTTTGTAGAGGAGTCCTGTATTTTGCCTATTTCCTCTTTGTACCAGGCAAGAGAATAACCAGGGAAACCCAGTCCCCCTCCCATTCTTTCTACTTCTTCTAAATACTCCTCCCCCTCTTCCTCCTCTTCCTTCTTCTCCTCCTTCTTTTTCTTCTTTCCCCTGCAATCTCTGTCTTTCTCTCCCTCTCCCTCCCCAACCCTCCCCTGCCTCTATGTGTCTTTTGTTTTATTTCCTGCTTATTACACTACCTTAGGGACAGCATAGTTCAAATTACAAAATTTGCATGAAGGATCATTTCCACACGAGCACCCATGTTTTCATATTTATGCAACTTTGCCAACTCCTCCTTCTTCTGCATATTTATGACAATGTCAAAATAACACTCAAATGCCTGCTCTGTGCTAGACACATCACACATCATCCAAGTTAATACTCACTGTTGCTCTGGGGGCCCTGGCAGTGGGAAGAGCCTCCCCTAGGCACTGCTGCAAATCTATCACTCCTTCTGTGATGGCAATGATACCAACAGCAGTGGATATCAGCCCAGTGTTGAGGAGAGGCATGGAGAGGATCATCACTGGACAGATGAAGAAACTGAGGGTCAGAGAGGTGATGTGACTCAGCCAAGGTCCCACAGCCACTCAGTGGTGGAGCTGGTTTTAAATCAGTTTCTCTTCCTTTAAAGGCAAAACTAATACAATTATGTAAAGTTTAAAAATTAAATTAAATTAAAAAAAAAAAGTGCTACTCATTTCATGCTACTGCACCATTCCCTTTGAAGCAAAATATTTCCTAATTGTTTTGTGAATAAAATGGGAAGGGGGAGCTCATTTTAAAATGAATGTACTAACTCAGCAAGGCAGAAAGTTTCCTTGTGCTGTGGAAAGAGGTTGGGACCCCACCTGAGGTCTTCACTGAACTCATCTCCTTTACTCCCTCAAGGCTCCAGTATGACTTGTAGACAGTAGAGTGGAATTCTTTTTTAACCACATATAATATGACTTAGAGTCAGCTTAACATCTTCTGAAGAGGCTTTTTTCTTGAATAAATATCGACTGTGCTCCTAGTAAGTGGCAAGTGCTATCCTAGGCCCTGGGATTTTAGCAGCAAAGTAAACAGATGAAGCCCAGGCTCTCAGGAACTGATATTCTAGTGCATAGAGCAGGCAAGCAACAAAATAGATACATAATATATATATTATTTTGTATGGATTATGATCTCATTTTTATAGTCATGTCCGTCTATCCACCCATTGTCCATCACTCCATCTGTCTGCCTCTCCTTTCATCTCTTTGTCCACCCATCCATCCATCTATCCATTCATCCATCAATCCACCTCTGTCTATCCATCCATCCACCAACCATCTCTGCATCCATCCATCCATTCATCTGCCCATTTGTCCACTCATCATCTATCCATAAACTGTCCATAACCCATTTATCCATTCATCCATTTATTCATCTGTGTAACCCATCCATCCATCCATTCATCTATTTACATACATGCTTAGAAAGATTCCTAGAGTGTGCTTTGCCTAATGCTACTGATAATTATTTCTGGGTAGTGGCACTTGGAATTATTAACAGAATTTTTGTGCTTTTCCCAGGTGGCACTCATGGTAAAGAACCTGCCTGCCAACGTAGGAGACATAAAAGATGCGGGTTCGATCTCTAGGTCGAGACGATCCCCTGGAGGAGGAAATGGCAACCCACTCCATTGTTCTTGCCTGGCGAATCCCATGGGCAGAGGAGCCTGGCGGGCTACAGTCCATGGGATCACAAAGAGTCAGACACGACTGAAGTGACTTAGCATGCAACACACTGCATCCCTAACTCCTGGCCAGTTCTGCTCTGTTCTCCATCCCTATGTTCTGTCAACTCTGGTTATTCACTTGAAATCATACAGGATATAAGTGTGCAGCCTGGCTCTTTCCAGGCGGTGGAAAGCCCTAGCGATCCTTCCATTTCTTTCACTGCAGACTGGTATTCTGTGGTATGGCCATAGTACAGTTTCTTTAACCCTCCACTGCTTTAGGGCCTTTTCAGTTGTTTCCACAGCCTGTGCTGTTCCCTCTGAGCCCTGTCGCCTCACGGAACATGAGTAGGAGGAGAAATTACTAATTGGCCTGGCTGTAGGCCAGGGCTGTAGCTATGATGAGTGAGTTGCCCTGTATCCAGGAGGATAGCTGGAAGGGATGGATGAAGGCTTAGGGAATGTCATGGGGAGCCAAGGCTGCTGACCAAATAGATTTTCTTGACGGCTCTGTAAATTTGGGGACATGTTTTCAAGACCAAGCTAATAAAGTATTTATCTCCCTGGGACAAAAAGTCCTAAGACCGTGATCCATTCAACCCTGCTGTTCATCAAGGTGAGAGCCGTGAGGCTCTGAGTCCCTGCATTCACTCCTCCAGGAGCTGAGACTGGCGTCGTACCTGTCGAAGCTGACGATGCTGCCGGGGGGCACGCTGCGCCGGCTCCTGACCGTGGCTCTGCCCGCAGCCTCGCAGGCTGAGCTGCTGGCGGTGCTGGACTCCGTGGGCCAGAAGCATCAAGACCACTCGGTGGAGAACGATGGCAGCAGGGTGCAGGCTGACCTGGGCAGGAGGGGGTGAGTGCAGGGTCGGCCGCTTTTGGAAAATGAGGTCCCGTTTTCCTGAGAGAGAACGGATCGGGGTGGTGAGCCAGACCATGGGGCACAAGCACACCCGCCTTCCCAGGGGAACTTCCTCACTTAGGGAGCAGATGGCATCCAGGAGTGTCATCATGAATCCTGGAAGTCATGGCAGGCCCAAGGCTTTTGTCCACAGCTTCTCTTTTCATCACCGGTTCACTTCCCAATGGGATCTTAAGACAGTAGGTTTCCTTGGGCTGTAAATATGCCATATACACACAGTAAATGCATAAAGGAAAAAGGCAGAGAGACACCATGGTTCTATCAGCTGGAGCAACTGGCTATTAGCATTTTGTTACAATTCTTCCTCCAGAATGGGTTTGTCTGCTGGGTTGTATGAGTGTGTGCGGTGTGTGAGGGTGTGTGTGCGTGTATGTGTGTGTGTGCATGTGCATGAGCACACATGTATAGGAATCCCAGTATATACAGCCTTACCTCCTGCTTTTCAGAACCTTATAGCAGAGGCAAGTTTGCTTATTACCTTTCAGCTCTTGTCCACGTGCAAACATCTTCCTAAGCATCTGTTTCGACTCTTTCTGCTATTTTAATTAACAATTTAAAATTTCATGCTTTTCCCAGTTATAGAAACATCTCCATAGATATTATTTTTCATAGCTGCTTATTATTTTACTGAGGCGTGTAGCATAGTGTATATAACTGTTACTCTATTGCTGACCATTTAGTTTGGGTTCATTTTTCCTCAATTGTGGATAAGGCGGCATAGATACTTTAGGATCAAATGGCAGGTGTGCATTTTGTCAGTTAAGGGTCTTTATTAAGGAAAGGCATGAAGAGGGATGTTGGATAAGTATGGGGCAGCCAGCCAGTCCACTTGAGAGCAGAATTTATTAGGGGTGAGGCTGCAGGGAAAGCCATGACCAACCTGGAAAGTGCTGAAGGCCAGGCAGCAAAGCCCAGTCCTCAACGAGGATCCACAGGAGGCTAGGGAAGGGCGTCTTGATGCCCGTGAGTCTGTGGAAATGGCATGATTGTGTGGACATGTGTATATGCAGGTTATTTTCCCCGACTTGTAAGGGAGTCCCTGACTCACAAAGGCAAGGTGCACAGCAGAGGGCTAAGAGTAGGGCTGGGTGCCAGGAAGGGTGAGAGGGTGACACCAGCTGTAGGGGAGGGGAGGGGAGGGAGTCTGCAGCGCCCGGGAAGAGCAAGCATTCCTAGAGCTGGAGGGACCCAGCACGGGGCGGGCTGGGGCTGGATGTGAGTGTGCTCACAGGACTGGGGTGTGGGTGGGGTCGGGGCTGGGGTGGGCGTGGTCGGAGTTTCCTGTTTCAGCCTGCTTTCTCTAGTGCAATCAGAGAACACACAGGCAGCAGGTACTGGTGGTAACCCTGGAGCAGGACTTTGCATGGTCACAGCTTGGCCCAGCGTGGATGAGGGTTCTTCACCACCGCCGCCCCTGCCCCCGCTCTGCCTTCCCCATAGCCCCTCTCAGCACCCACTCCCCTCCCAACCCCCATAGCTGCACAATGTGAAGCAGCTGAGGCAGAGTATGAACTTGGCCAGAACCAGGCACCAGTGGACACTCGATCCTGTATTGACTTGACTTGAACCCAAGCCCGTGGACATCTTTACCCCTGTCCTGTTTGCTGTCCCTTCTTCAGTTGAGAATCATGTGGCATTCAGGCTCTCTGCCTTACCCTCCTTCTGAGCTTCCCTTGTACCTTCTCAATCTTCTTATTCATGTATTTATAAAACATGTATGAGCTCTTAGTGTGTCCACTGTCAGGCATCGGTGTAGGTGGGAGAGTAAGGGACAGTCCTGCCGCCCAGAACGTCCACTCTGGGGGAGGTGGACCACACACAAGCCAGCGCAGAGAGCTCTTTGCTTCTGGAATCTTCCATGCATTCAACTGCAGGGATGCTCAGACTCAGCTCAAGTGTCCCCACATCTCGGCAGCCTCCCTCTATCTGACCCATGTCACGTGCTACCTATCTGTGACCCCTGGACTGGGGACCCCTTGGGGCAGAGACTGTGTCTTGACTTGGCCAGCAAGATGCTTGATCAGTGTTCACAGAGTGAGTGAGTGAGTAAATGTGAATACTCTCAGGGTTTTTCCTATCAGCCAAAGGTCATACTGAAGGAAGGAGTTCCCAGAGGGCTTTTTAGGATTAGGCATCACTTGAAGGTTCTGTTCTTTTTGAAAATATAAGAATGTCCCTTCTTGCCTTCAGGAAACACCAGGGTTGGTGGCAAGCCTTAGAGAGCAAACTTCGTGGAGAACTGATAAACAGAGGATTAGAGAAGATGCTCTGGGCTCAGAAGAGGAAGGAGAGGTATGAGGGCATCTGTTCAGGTGGACTGGAGGGGTTGTCAGCCAGGGTGCCCATGAGCCCAGAAGGGAAGGTGGAGGGGACCATGAAGGGAGGATTACTATGGACACAGCACACTCCTTCCCTCCAGACAACATCTTTATTCGAAGTGGGCTTAGTTTATTTTTCTTTCAAGGGAGAGCATGAACACAGAGCCATACTACCAAAATGGGCTTAGTTTAAAGTGAAGTAAGTCAGACAGAAAGACAAATATCAAACAATAGCACTTACATGTGGAGTTTAAGAAAAATAATACAAATGAATGTACTTGTGAAACAGAAATAGACTCACAGACTTAGAAAACAAGCTTATGGAACCAAAGTAGAAAGGGGCGGGGAGGGAGAAATTAGGAATATGGGGTTAAAAGATACAGACTACTGTATATAAAATAGATACGCAACAAGGATTTACTGTATAGCTCAGGGAACTGTAGTCAGTATCTCGTAACCTAAAATGGAAGAGAATCTGAAAAACAATACATATATAAAACTGAATCATTTTGCTTTACACCTGAAATAAACACAATATTGTAAATCAACTATCCTTCCATTTTTTAAAAAAAAAGGCAAAGTGAGCTTAGTCTAGGAGCTGAAAATAAGCCGCCTGCTATCAGTGGGAGAATGTTCTATCATTTATTAGCATTTTAATTGCAGTCTTTATTTTAACTAGTGGCTCTTTTTAAATGGGATCTCATTAGGAGAATTATTCCTTATAAAGGCTTAGATTTTATGGTTTATGAAGCCCTTTCTCGTCGTGTTGGACTGAGCCTGCCCACTTTCGGAAAGTGGGTGAAATCCCACGGCCATGCTTTACCAGCTCTGGGAGGTCAGAAGAAGAGACCCCCACTGGTGAAAAGTAGCCGTGGGATTTGGGGGCACTGAACCAACCCCTCTATTTCTCTGAGCTTCCAGGCCACTGCTCTTTTCACTGTATTGAGTCCCTTTCTCTTTGAGCTTCGGTGGCAGCACACCTGGAGAGCAGAGGAAAATTGGAGGCAGGGTGGTTTTAGATCGCTGCAGACAACAGACTCAGGCGCTCACGGGTTTCCCACTAAAAATTTGGAAAAATAGTAACACGAGTGACAAGAGTTAGGTTAACCCGTTTTAACGTAACAGGTTAAATAGTGATAACCAAAATGTGCCGTGGAAACAGTGATGCCCACAGGACGTGGGAGAGTCCTGCACCTTCCAGAATTTCTCAGGGTGAAGCCGTAGAGACCAAGCTGCCCAGAGAGTCCATGATAACAGTCCCAGAGCCATTGATAATGGGCTGGACATCAAAATTTAGTCCCAGAGGAATTAGATTAGGGTATGGCAACGCACTCCAGTATTCTTGCCTGGAGAATCCCAAGGACTGAGGAGCCTGGTGGGCTACAGTCCATGGGGTCGCAGAGAGTCGGACACGACTGAGTGACTTCACTCACTATTGAGCCCAAACCAAGAAAATTAAATTCAGGCCATATAAAGGGAAAGCGCTCCACCAAGGACTGGAAGTCAGGGTCCTAGGATGAGGTTGGGAGAGCAAAGGCATTCCTGGGCTGCACTGATGTCAGTGGTCGAGTGCAGATCAGGAGGACCCCGGGCCCATGGTGCTGGACCACTGTGCCCGCCTTTTCTCTGCCTCAAGGCGCTGTGGACGGGTGGTGGGAGGAGGACAGACTGCGAGTCAGAGGGAGCTGATGGAGCTGTCTTTGAATCCTTGTTCAGGTGACACAGCTGCCAGGGCAGGAGTTCGTGGTGATGAGGTTGGAACCTCAAAGCCACTTCTCTTCAGGAAGGGCCCATGAGCCTACCAGTGGCCTCCAGTATGTCAGCCCGAAGTGACATGGCCTTGTCCTGCCCTGCTTGGGCAAAGGACCCTGTGGCTTTCAGGTCATACAGGGCTCTCAGAGGGAGTCAGAGCCATTTTCAAGTGCAGCTGGAACTGAGGGACTGGACCGCTCACGGGCAGGATTCCAGCAATCCTTTTATAGGATATTCCCCCAGTGTGCTGCTCTGTTCTATTTCAAACAGTTTACCTAACTTCTAACTGTTGCCTTACACTCAGATTTTACCAGCCTGTGTTTAGTGTGAGGCCCACAGGCAAAGGCATCATGGACAATGTATCCCAATCATCTGGGGGGAGACGGGAAGCTCTGACTTGTAGCATCTGTCAGGTTCCGTGGTGTGAAACACCCCCACCCTGGCTGATCGCATGCTGACAGCATGATGACAACAGGCTCACCAAACTCCGGAGAAGTGAACAGTCATGAGTCAGTGTGAGCTGTCTGCAGCCGCCCCTGCCATGGGCTTCAGCTAATCTCAGGGGCCACCCTGGCAACCACAGAGAAAACCCTTTAAAATTACACTTGACTGGGGACCTAGGAACCAAGGGGGAGTTTTCCTGGAGAACTCTGTCGGCACGCTCAGGAGAGTATGTTGCCAAAAATGTCCAGTCTGATTTTCTGTTCTCTCTTTAGCATATTAAAGAAGACGTGTCCCCCTCTCAGAGAGAGGGTGATATTCTCTGGAAAAGGAAGTTGGCCGCACCTGTCCCTGGAGTCCACTGACGAACTTACCCCGGTGCCCATTGTAGGGGCAGAAGCTGTTGACTTATTAAACACGGGTGAAAAGCTCTTTATCTTCAGAAATCCAAAGGAGCCTGAGATCTCACTGCATGTTCCTCCCAGGAAGAAGAAGAAGAACTTTCTGAATGCCAAAAAGGCCGCGTGGGCCTTGGGCATGAACTAGCCCAAAGGGAAGTTTCTAGAGTCTGAAGACACAAAGATTTGTTTTCTCCTGCCCATCTGCATGTATGCATGTTTTATGTACAACTCGCAGGTATCGATTGTACATGAAGGAGACTGACACATCTCTAACCCTCCCCCTCTACCACCATGACTTTCGAGGACTCAGTTTAATCTGGTCCCATGAATTCCCAGGTGGCCCACGCCCTTCAGCATCACAAGGGACATGAAGAGACAGGGGACCACCCCATGAACCCTCACTGCTTTCGGTCCCAGCTCACGGAGGATCTGGGGGAGACACCCCAGCTCCCAGTTCACATCCCCGAAACACCTGACTGAAGTGTGGGCTGTGTGTCAAAGGGCAAGGCTCTCAGTTTTCACACTGTGTTTGTTACATATTCTATTTTTATCAAGGGAACTTTTGATTAATAAATGCATTTTATATAAAGCTGCTCTCAAGGAGACTCATTTTTGCTTTCTGTAGGAACCATTTATTTACTTATTTTTGATGTTTGTTTTATTTTTTAACTTTTTATTTTATATTGGAGTATAAGAGGGCATGGCAACCCACTCCAGTATTCTTGCCTGGAGAATCCCATGGACAGAGGAGCCTTGTGAGCTACATACTGTCCATGGGGTCGAAAAGAGTCAGACACAACTGAAGTGACCTAGCATGCATGCATAGCCAACTATGCAGAAGGACATGGCAACCCACCCCAGTATGCTTGCCTGGAAAATCCCATGGACAGAGGAGCCTGGTGGGCTGCAGCCTGTGGGGTCACAAATGAGTCAGACACAACTAATCGACTAAACAACAAATAGCCAATTAACAATGTTGTAATAGTTTCAGGTGGACAGCAAAGGGACTCAGCCATACCTATACATGTATCCATTCTCCCCCAAACTCCGCTCCCATCCAGGCTGTCACATAAGGTTGAGCAGAGTTCCCCGTGCTACACAGTAGGTCCTTGTTGGGTATCCATCTTAAATATAGCACTGTGTGCATGTCGATCCCAAACTTCCTAACTGTCCCTTCCCCCATCCTTCCCTGCTGCAATGGTAAGTTCGTTTGTTGCTTTCTGTAGGAACCGTTTATTTTTAGTCCCTTCTTAGGTTTTGCCCCTATGTTGTGATGTTCAGTAGAGGTTTGCCCTTCATCATTCCAGGTGCCTGAAGAGGTCCCAGCCCCTGGGCTGTACCATCTCCAACTCAAATCAGGAAACCCAGAAGCTTAAGGTCATAAAGCCGATAAGTAATAAAGTCAGGACTCACTGAAGACTTTACGGCCCCAAACTCTCGTCCCTTCTCCTGGACTTGGTAAATGGACACACACTTGCCCGCGCTTGTTTACCAGCAAACTGACTGTGCACAGGTCCTTGTCTTTCACAGCATGCTTTCCTGTACCCTGACCTTTCCATCCTCATAGTGGTGGTTGCATGAGCATTTCTGAGAACAAGGCAAAGAATACAGTTACAATCGTATTGGGTCTACGGTTACCATCAGAGGTTAAAGCATCTGCCTGCAATGTGGGAGACCCGGGTTCGATCCCTGGGTTGGGAAGATCCCCTGGAGAAGGAAATGGCAGCCCACTCCAGTACTCTTGCCTGGAGAATCCCATGGAGGGAGGAGCCTGGTAGGCTATAGTCCACGGGGTCGCAAAGAGTCGGACACGACCGAGCTATTTCATTTTCCTGACGGTGGGAAATGATCGGAAAGGGAGTCCTGTCACCAGCAAGAGGAAGAAAAGGGATCCCAATGATGAAGCATCTATTACAAGAGAATCGCTTCTATTAATAGACCCTTCCAGCTACTTGAATCCACTTATTAATCCTTGATGATACCCAGCAGGTGGGGATAATTACTCCCATTTTACACCCAAGTAAGCTGAGAGTCAGAAAATTTTAGGTTTCTGGCAATCACACCACCTGTAAAGGAGGAATCCTCACTTTGAACCCAAGTCTCCTAACTTTCAGACCTTACCTGCCAGGAGACTCTGCATTGCCTTTGGCAACCTGAAGGCTAAGTCTCTCTCTCTCTTTTTAAAAAATTATTTATGTATTTGGCTTTGCCAGGTCTTAGTTGCAGCAGGCAGGATCTTCCTTGCAGCGTGTGAACTCTTAGTTACAGCATGTCGACTCTAGTTCCCTGACCAGGGATTGAACCAGGGTTCCCTGCATTGGGAGTGCAGAGTCTTAGCCACTGGACCACCAGGGAGTCCCTGTGAAGGTCAAGTCTTATTTGCAGTTTTCCTTTCCCATGGGTACCATGCAGCATGGTGATCAGGGACCTTTACTGGGGGTTGGCACTTCTTCCAGGGACCTCTGTGGACCATTATAGTGGCTGCCAGTTGAGCACATCACTGCTATAGTGGATATGCACAAGTAAGCTGTTCCAATGAAGGAGAGAAAAGTGAATGGGATCAGTTCTCCCATCAGAAGGTCAGGGGAGCAGAGAGGAGAGAAAGGGCAGTGAGTTTCACACACAGCGTAGTGGACTGGAAAAGGCATGGTCTTTGGTATAAGCCAACACAGTCCGATCCTGCTCTGTTGCCTGTGAGCTGTGTGTCCTGGGCAAGTCACCTGACCTTTCTGAACCTCATTTTCTTAATCAACAAAGGGATAATGAGATTATAAGAATTAGATGAAACCAGATCTGTGAGGTGCTTGGTGGTGGCGTGGGCCTGCCAATCTATGTCCTTCTGTATTCTTTGAAGGTGATCTGTTTGCTTTTCTAATAATTTCCTGATTCTAGCACTCAGCTGGAATTATGCATGACTGAAACTAGATTGCACACAAAGATTTGAAAAAATATCTCAAAATTATGGGCTGAAGGCTGAATGAATAAGCTATTAGCAACAACAGGAGGTGCTCAAACTGTTCAAAATCCAACATTTGAACCTAATAATAACTCCCTACATTAATAGACAGAGAAAGACTAACTATTGGTTTAAGTTCTCTAAACTCGCTGCATGAGAAACATGAAGACATGATGGGAAAGCTTGTGCTTCTGAAATCAGGTAGGTCAGGTTTAAATCTTGGCTCTACAACTTTTGAGCAAGTCACTTGACCACTCTGAACCTTTTTAGTCTCTTTATCTGGAAAGCAGAAGCCCTAATACCTACCTTAGGGTAAGGATGTCACAAAGAGTGAAGATATCACATATCATATAAAATGTTAGCGTACAGTAAAATGTTGGTGTGCAATAGTGCAGCTTATCTATTCTATTTTTACATATTCACAAAATTGAGTTTTATGTTTCCTTTTTATTACTGTTTCCACCCTAGATAAATAGACAGTGACCCTTCCAGAAAGGCTGCACCTGCCACAATACATGGAAGGCTATCCATGAGAGGCTTCCATGAGAGCCAGGCTTCAACAGTACGTGAACTGTGAACTTCCAGATGTTCAAGCTGGATTTAGAAAAGGCAGAGGAACCGGAGATCAAATTGCCAACATATGTTGGATCATTGAAAAAGCAAGAGAGTTCCAGAAAAACATCTGCTTTATTGACTATGCCAAAGCCTTTGACTGTGTGGATCACAACAAACTGTGGAAAATTCTTCAAGAGATGGGAATACCAGGCCACCTGACCTGCCTCCTGAGAAATCTGCATGCAGGTCAAGAAGCAATGTTAGAACTGGACATAGAACAACAGACTGGTTCCAGATTGGGAAAGGAGTGCGTCAAGGCTGTATTTTGTCACCCGGCTTATTTAACTTATATGCAGAGTCCATCTGGAGGAGGCAGTGGCAGCCCACTCCAGTACTCTTGCCTGGAAAATCCCGTGGACAGAGGAGCCTGGTGGACTACAGTCCATGGGGTCGAGAAGAGTCAGACATGACTAAGTGCCTTCACTTTCACTTTTCACTTTCATGCATCAGAGAAGGAAATGGCAACCCACTCCAGTGTTCTTGCCTGGTAAATTTCATGGACAGAGGAGCCTAGTGGGCTACAGTCCATGGGATCACAGAGAGTTGACATGACTGAGCACGCACACACGCACATGAAGGCCTTGCTGTGGGAGTTTGGGAGTGAGATACAACCTGACGGGGTATTTGGGAACAGCTTGAAGCTTATGACTCCAAATCTTTACCTCCAGACTGGACTTCTTCTTGGGCTCCAGACCCTTTTGTCACAGATACTTGTCCAACCCTGAACACTTTGGCTTCCTAGAAAACCTGTTCCACTACAGACGTCCCCTCTCTGAATGGATGGGACCAAGCCGGAAACTTACAATTATCCTAGACATCTTCCTGTTTCTCAGTCCCCCAAATATGATGACCAAATCTTGCTGATTGCACTACTGCCGTAGTACAGTGGTAAAACTTATGCCCGCCCCGACCTCTCCCTTCCTGCTTAGGTCCTGTCTCTCCCAGATGGTGCCAGCAGCCTCTGCTCTGGGTTGGCTGCAACCAGTCTGTTCTATGGTAGCCATATCTAAGTCACTCCCTTGCTGAAAGACTTCCAAAACCTTTTCATTACTTACAAGACCTCCATGAACTGTCCTCTAATAGCCTTCCTATCTGTGTCTATAAAGGAAGTCTTTACTTCCCAAGGAGCCATCGAGTGGTAATGAGACACAAAGAAGAAAGTGCATCTGGATTTCCATTCTGGATCTGCCATTTACCATGTGGCTCAAAAGAAGCCACCTAACTTGTTTTCCTTTCTTTTAGTAGCTTTATCTGGTTTTGGTATTAAGGTAATGGTGATCTCGTGGAACGATTTAGGAAGTGGTACCACTGCTTGTACTGTCCAGAAATGATTATAGAGAATTGATATCACTTCTTCCTTGAAAGAGGAGAGTGAAAAAGTTGGCTTAAAGCTCAACATTCAGAAAACTAAGATCATGGCAACTGGTCCCATCACTTCATGGCAAATAGATGGGGAAACAGTGGAAACAGAGTCAGACTTTATTTTTTTGAGCTCCAAAATTACTGCAGATGGTGATTGCAGCCATGACATTAAAAGACACTTACTCCTTGGAAGGAAACTTATGACCAACCTAGATAGCATATTAAAAAGCAGAGATATTACTTTGCCAATAAAGGTCCATCTAGTCAAGGCTATGGTTTTTCCAGTGTCATGTATAGATGTGAGAGTTGGACTGTGAAGAAAGCTGAGCACAGAAGAATTGATGCTTTTGAACTGTGGTGTGGGAGAAGACTCTTACAAGTCCCTTGGACACAAGGAGATCCAGCCAGTCCATCCTAAAGGAGATCACTCCTGGGTGTTCATTGGAAGGACTGATGCTGAGGCTGAAACTTCAATACTTTGGCCACCTGATGTGAAGAGTTGACTCATTGGAAAACATGGGGGCAGGAGCAGAAGGGGACAACAGAGAATGAGATGGCTGAGTGGCATCACCAACTCGATGCACATGAGTTTGGATGAACTCCGGGAGTTGGTGATGGACAGGGAGGCCTGGCATGCTGTGATTCATGGGATCGCAAAGAGTCGGACATGACTGAGCGACTGAACTGAACTGAACTTCCTTGAATAACAATAATCATATGAAACAGTTTCCAGTGAGTCGATCTGGATCTAGTGCCTTCTGTTTTGGAAGGCAAGTAATTATTGATTCAAGGACGTTAATAGATATAAACCGATTTATATAGTCTTTTACTTCTTGTGTGAGTTTTGGTACTGTGTGTCTATCCAGAAACTGGTCCATTTCATATAAGTTATCATATATGCAGCATGAAGTTTTAGAAAATACTTGTTTGTTTTCCTTTTAATATCCATGAGAATAGTTGTGATGACCATACTTTCATTTCTGATTCATAATAGCTTATTCTTTTTCTGTCCCTTGATTAACATAACTACATGTATAGCAATTTCATTGATCTTCTTCAAGAACCAGAACTTATATAAGAACCTCATTTCCTTGCTCTTTTATTGTCCTATTTTTAAGTTCCTTGACTTATGTTCAAATTTTAGTATTTCTGTTTTTCTAACTTTTTTCTGTTTAAGCTTAAATGGCAGTCCTTTGCAGCCCCCTATGGTCCTCTTACCTCTAATTTCTTCTTTTCCAGGGGAGACTATTCTCAGTACCTTAGCTGTTTCTTGTGGCATCAACCTTTATATTCTTAGGAACATACTGCAACTTCTCAGTGCTGTGTTATTCATAGTGTATATTGACCTTTTAGTATAGCAGATGAGAATTTAGCTCTCTTAGACACACACACATGTAAACACACATACAGAGATAAATATACATAGCCTTCCTTTCCGGTTATCTGATGCAATTAAAATACAATTTTCACTAAATACTCAGCATTTTTATTAATAACATTTCATTTGAAGTTGAGCCATGTAGTGAATTTTAATTGCATTTCCTTTTTCTGTGTAACTTTTTGTTTTCCCTAGAGTTAATAATTGGCTAGAAACTGTAGTTATGGCTAAAAATGACTCCTTATCTTTTGGAGAAACATACTGAAATATTTATGGAAGAAATGTGGTAGAGATTTGCTTCAAGATAATATGGAAGGGCTTACTGGCCATGGTGAAGTAACAGACTGAATTTAAACTCCCAACTTAAACAACTAGAGAACTCGACAAAATACAGGAGAGAGCTATTTTCAGACACGGGGCAACAGGCAGCATGGGACTGCGATACTGGAAAGAAGGGAAGTAAATGAAGGGAGCCCTACGACTGTCCCAGCTCAGTGCCACAGGGAGTTTTATGGCTGCAGACCAGGGAGGGGAACCCAGGGCCCAGCAGTTTGCTTAGGTGAGGAGACAAAGAATGGAAATCAAGGAGGCTGAGGCAAGTGAGATTTATAAGGCAGAATATGGAGGAGAGACATTAGAGGGGGAAGAGAAAGAGAGAGAGGGCAAGTTAGTATCAACAGAAGGGCTCCTTTGAGTCTGTCTGAATACTGAGCCCTGTGTACATGAGGAGAAACTGTCAGCAGGGAGAACGAACCACCAGAAAAAGTAGTTTTCAAACAATTCCCAAAGCTCACCAAGGACTGGGAATATTTTCCATTCCCACTAGCCCGAGTGTGATGCATCGGCTGGTCTTCTGATGGATCTTGCCTTGGTAATGGGAATAAATTAACTGGTCTGGGCCCATCATAGCAAAGCTTAAAGCAAGTCTCAACAAATCTATAGAGACAGAGAGTAGATTAATATTTGCCTGGAATCATAAGAGATGGGCAGGAGCATGGGGAGTACGGAGAGTGGTAGCTATTGGGTACATTTTGGGGTAGTGAAAATTTTCCAATTGTAGATTACAGCTATGATTGCATAACTCTGTAAATATACTACAAACACAAGAAACTATACTTTCAGTGGGTGAACTTTACGGTATGTAAATTTTATCTTGATAAAGCCATTTAAAAGATTTAAAAAATAAAGAAGAAAAGAAGCCTCAGACAATTTAAACTGATCCCAAGTGACTTAGAAGCATGACAAAACAAAGCCCAAAGCCACTTAAAGGAATGCAAGATACTCCAGTGTTCAATAAACATAAAGTCACTGGTGTCTGGCATCCAATTAAAAATTACCAGGCATGCAAACAACAAGAAGATAAGATCCATAAGCATGAAAAAAAAAAAAAAAAACACCCATCCAATTGAAATTGTATTAGAAATGACAGATAGGAAAGTATTTGCATATGAGAACATTAAGTCAGCTATTATATATTCCCTGTATATTCAAAATGAAGGAGAAAATATGAGCATGATGGGAGAAGTAGAAGACATAAAAGTTTTCAGGCAACTTCTGGATTCAGATCTGACATGTAAAGTGCTTAGAAGTCAGAACTTCTCTCTCTCCAACAGGAAGAAAAGCTGAAAAAACTGAAAACCAATGTCTTTTCTGGGGCCCTTCAGAGAACTGAAGTCACAGGACAAACTTCCACCCTGATATCTGAAGGCACAGTCTAACTGAGAGAGTCCCAGAAAGACCCAAGACTTAAACAGATTCTGTGTAAAGGGATTTGTTTTGTTGTTCAGTCACTCAGTCCTGTCTGACTCTGCGACCCTGTGGACTGCAGCATGCCAGGCTTCCCTGTCCTTCACTATCTCCCAGAGTTTGCTTAAACTCATGTCCATTGAGTTGGTGATGCCATTCAACCATGTCCCCTGCTACCCTCTTCTCCTGCCCTGAGTCTTTCCCAGGATCAGGATCTTTTCCAATGAGTTGGCTCTTCGCATCAGGTGGCCAAAGTATTGGCGTTTCAGCTTCAGCATCAGTCCTTCCTGAATATTCAGGGTTGATTTCCTTTAGAAAAAAGATGGAGACAGATATTCCATGCATGTCAACACTAATCAAATAAAGAAAGAAAAGAAAGTTTACAAGGAAGCAAATCAGACTTCAGAACAAAGGAAATTATCATGGATGAAGATAATACATATTAATAAATGGGTCAGTTGTTCAGGAAGATATAGCAATCCTAAATACATATGCACCTAACAATAAAGTATCAAAATACATGAGGCAAAAAGTGATAGAACTACAAGGAGAAATACTCCATCTAACAGCATCTGCATACACATCCTTCTCAAGTTCACATGCAAAATTCCAAATATAAACCATATTCTGGACCATGAAGCACAACTGAAAAAAATCTAAAAGAAAAGGAATTATACAAAGTATGTTGTCATATCACAGTGTAACTATACTAAAAATCAAAAACAGAAGAGAGGGCTGGAAAGTCTCATAAGTATTTGGTATTAAAAACACACTTTTAAATAACACATGGGTCAAAACGAAGTCTCAAGGAAAAATTTTAAAATACTTTGAGTTGAACGAAAATGAAAATACAACTTGAAAAATGAATGGATGCAGCACAAAGAGTATGTAAGGGAAAATGTATACCATTAAAGGCACATAGTAGAAAAGACAAAAGATCTGGAATCAGTCGTCTAAGTTTCTCCATTACGAAGCTGGAGCAAGAAGAGCAATGTATGAGACAGACTCAAATTTGAGGCTCTGTGTTGCCCCCGAGGAGCTGTGGGACTCTACACTAGCTTCTCAACCTTCACACTACTGATTTTGTTCATCTGTACAGCCAGGATATGAAATAGTACCCATCTCATGGTTGTTGAAAGGATGAAAAGAGAAAGTCAACTCCCAATGAAGTATGAAGTGTTAGACACTCAGTTGTGTCTGATTCTTTGTGACCCTGGCAGACTCCTCTGTCTGTGGGATTTTCCAGGCAAGAATACTGGAGTGGGTTTTCATTCTCTTCTCCAAGGTATCTTCCCAACCCAGGGACTGAACCCAGGTCTCCTGCATTGCATGCAAATTCTTTACCATCTGAGCCATCAAGCCATCTGAGCCAACTCCCAATGTCCAGTGCATATTAAGGGCCTAACAAATGATGACTGACTGTGTTGTTATCGATGTCTTTGTGGCAGTACAGCCTAATATAAACATTCTATATTTTATTCAGTTTTGTTGTTGTTATTCAGTTGTTCAGTGGTGTTGATGATAATGAGTGGTTAGGAGAGCTTTAACAAATACAAATAAGTAAAAAAATATGCAGACTTATGGGAGATAACAGTGTTTACCATTTAATCAATTCTGTTCAGTAAATGAATTAATGAAACAGGAAAGAAGGAAATGAAGGAGGGAGGGAGAGAGGGAAGGAAAGAGGAAGAAAAGAAGGAGCCTTATTTTTCAAGTGATTATGTAGAAATAATAAAAAAAATATAAAGGCCTTGAGAATGCAAAGCAAAATGTTAACACTACTTGTTCCCAGAGAATTGACTACAGATGATTTTCTTTTATTTTTCCTTTGTGCTTCTCAACAGCTTCAAAATTTGTTAAAATGAATCTCTATTGCCTTTGTAATCAGATAAGAGCAGAGAATGATATCTAAATTCAGAGATTTGGTATAAAGAACATGATTTTCATTATTTTCCTTCTAGTCATATTCCTGGTTTAGAAGTATCTAAAATCCACTTCACATAACAATAATGAACCGTAAAACCAACTTTCCTACCAGTTTTTCTACTGTGCTATGATTGGGTAGATTTGAGTGATCAGCCGACACTCGTGATTTCAGTTAGAGATTGAGTTCTGCTGCATGTAACAGGAATAAAAGGCTCTAGTGAGGTACATAAGATAGAAGTTTAGTTTTTTCTCACACAACACACACTCTAGAAGTGGCATCCAAGCTGGGACAGAGCTCCACGATGTCACCAATGCCGTCTTTCTGCTCAAGCCGTCCTAGGTGCATGGCTTCTGTCCTTACAGTTACCTCATGGTCCCAAGACGGCTGCTGCAACTCCAGTCATCACATCCTCACTCTAGGCTGTGAGAAGAAGGAAGAAGAGCAAAATATACCAATTGTGGCAGCTCACTTTAAAGAACTTTTCTAAAAGCCCCACTTCTGCTTGCAAATTATTGGCCTGAATTAAGCCACCTGACTGCCCCGGGTACAACGGTGGATGTGAAATGTCATTTTGGAACTGGCATTCTCCAAACTGAGCTTCCCAGGTGGCCCAGCTGGTAAAGAACCTGACTTCCGTTGAGGGAGACATAAGAGACGTGGATTCAATTCCTTGGTCAGGAAGATCCCCTGGAGAAGGAAATTGCAACCCAGTATTCTCGCTTGGGAAATCCCACGGACAGAGGAGCCTGGTGGGCTACAATCCATGGGGTCACGAGTAGTGGGACACAACTGAGCACACATGAAGAAGAAGTTAAATAGAAAAGGTTTGGGAGGGCAACTCAAAATCTTTGCCAAATTCTTGTGTGGCCAATGGGAGACCAGAAATAGTTGAGAATTTTCTTATGGGGAAAAAGCTAAGGCTTCTGTGTGCCATTTCTTCTATGAACATTCTCATTTACTCCTCAAAACTCTTTAGACTCAGAATTGGATATTACTATTACCATTTACCTCTGGAAACTTGGACTCAGAGTAAATTTGTCCATGAGACTCACTCAGCTATGCAAATTTCAGCTGGGTTTCTAACTTGGGTGTCTCTGACTCCAGAGCGCATGTCTTTCCTCTGCACCATTCTGACTCCCCTGGTCTGCAAATGGAAGCATCATTCACTTATCCTTTCAACCACTGGTCAGTGCACTGGGTGTTGACACAGAGTAGATACTTAGGGAATATTTGTCCAATGAATGAATGAGTAACTGCCTGCCTTGTGGGGAGGAGCTCATTGTCTTCCTGGTGAGGCGCATCGATCAGGGCCACCCAGAGCCATCTACAGGATGCTGTGATTCCCTCTTTCTAGGGAGCACTGAGGAAAATGTGACCAAGGATACTGGGTGCACCTGAGCTGGGAGGACCAACTGGGATGCTCAGACAGGAAAGGAGCTCAGGCTTGAAGAGTCATAGTGAGGATGGGAAGATGAGGTGAAGGAGTTCCGGAGTTAAAGGGTCAGGGTGACAGGGCGGGTCCTGGAGACAAGGCTGGACTTGTCTCAAAGCTCAGTGTCCTCAGGGAGAGACAAACTGGGGGCTCAGTCTGGGCATCCATGGGACCCCCTCTCCGTATCTTCACCAGTTTGCAGCCCCTCACTTTCACTCTCTGATCTCCTTCTCAGCAACTCAGTTTTGACAATTTATGGAGTGAATGTCCATAAAGTGCCCATCTCCTGATGGGCAGGAGACTCTGGCAGTTTGTCCTGAAGCTCCAATTTCATTTTTTGAATTACATGAACTTACTCTTCCATGTTGGTGAATTGGTGAAACTTGTGATGACCAAGGGCGTTCTGTGGACTCACCCTCAGGTCTCCAGCTCCTGGGACAGTAGGTTGTGCTTGCTTTGAAGGTTAACATGCCCACACTTTCCCTATAATTGTGCCTTTTGAAGGTGAGAAGGCGGGAGTGTGTAGGTATATGGATGGTGGAGTTGTGTTCTTTCCAGAGAAAATAAGTGTAAATCTCAGGTGGCTCCACGAAAGCAACGGTTAATTTCATTCCTCCTCTAGTGGGTCAAACATTTGACAACTTATAGACACAGGTTGCAAACACAGAATTTTCTCTTTTTCAGTTCAGTTCAGTCATTCAGTTGTGTCCAACTCTTTGCGACCCTATGGACTACAGCACGCCAGCCTTCCCTGTCCATCACCAACTCCCAGAGCTTACTCAAACTCATGTCCATCAAGTCGTGATGCCATCCAACCATCTCATCCTCTGTCATTCCCTTCTCTTCCTGCCTTCAATCATTCCCAGCATCAGGGTCCTTTCCAATGAGTCAGTTCTTCGCATCAGGTGGACTGTGTATTGGAGTTTCAGCTTCAGTCCTTCCAATGAATATTCAGGAATGATTTCCTTTAGGATTGACTGATTGGATCTCCTTGCTGTCCAAGGGACTCTCAAGAGTCTTCTCCAACACCACAGTTCAAAAGCATCAGTTCTTCGGTGCTCAGTTTTCTTTATGGTCCAACTCTCACATCCATACATGACTACTGGAAACACCCACTGCTTTCACTAGACAGACCTTTGTTTCTCTTCTTCTGTAATGATTTAATTTCCATTTCTAGTCATCATTTTCTGCTCTAGAAAACTTGACCTAGCTGCAGCCAGGTAAGCCCCATCAAAATCAGTGATTTCTTAGTTTTAAACACAGGTATTTGCAAAGTTTCTCCCTCCCCACTTCTCCACCCCTGCCATGTTGGTCTCTGGGAGAGGGAATCACCCACGGGTTTCCCTTGATGAGCATCCTGAGGGGTACAACCAGCCTACTGATGTTTTGTTGTCAGTTTCCCCCTCGGCTGGTGGCCAGGGTGCCCACACTGTCATCCACGCTTGTGTCCCCTCATCACACCCCTGGCTCAGCTAGGACCTGCACCCTTCCCTTACCTCCCCATGCCACGCCTGTGTGGAGATGAATTCCCTGGCACTGCCCTCCAGTCTAACACCACCTGGACCTCACCATACTAACCCAACTCCAGCACCTTGATGACAATGTACCCTTTCTTGAGGCTTGTGGTCCTTCTGCAGCCCCAGAAAGGAAGCAGATACAAGTGCCCTCCAGATGCCCCTTATTTAACTGAGGTTCTATCCTTCCCCTTCCCCACCTTTGGAATTTGCCTGGAGAAGGTGTTCCAGTGTGGGATTCCTTCTATAAGACACTCTCTTAGCCTCCTCTCCTATTTTTTTCTCTTTTCTTCCCCTCTTAGTCTCACCTCCTGTTGAGTTTGAAAATGGTTTTTATTCTTAATATATCTTTGCCAGCTCTATTGTGCATGGTTTAATTTGTATATTCAGAATCCACCCAACTCTCAGATCCAAGAAACAACTTTGAGCCTCTGAAAACTTGCCTCTTGCAGTTGAAGCTTTGGGTTTCAAACCTGTGTCTTCTATGATTTTCAAGAGATTGTTTTGTAAGGCATTATTTTGCCATGCCTTGCCATGCCATGTCAAACCTGTGTCTTCTATGATTTTCAAGAGATTGTTATGTAAGGCACTATTTTGCCATTGACATGCCATGCCATGGCACAGGGAGGTAAGAAAAGGGAACCAAATGCATGCTGGCAAAGGAGCTTATTTTCAGTCCTTCCAACTCATCTTACCCCAACACGGTCTCTCTCTCCAGGTCTCACCTTCCCCAGAGTTATGCCAGACATTGGTCCTGGCCTTTCCCCCAATTCCTTGGAAAGTATCAGCGTCTGTTGTGCTTCAGGGTCTTTAAACCTGATCTGTTTCCCTTTCCTGCAACACACACATGTGTACATGCGCACACATATATGTGCATACATGACTTCTGTTGTAGTCTGATTTCTGCCAGGTCATTCTAAGGAGAAGACCATGTGTGCTGGTTGTTGCTGCTTGTTTAAGGTGGATGGGAAATGAGCACAAGGAAATACGTGCTGGTTGTGGGTGGGGGGCTTGCTTAGCCTAGAATTTTCTCTTGATCCACGTTTATGTGTCTGATAGGAACTCCACAGATGTTTGTTATGGGGGTGGACATCTGAAAGGTAAGGATATTTCTATATGATCTTAGACTAAGCATTCCAATCATCAGAACCTCTGTTCTCATAATTATAAGTTGATCAATAAGGAATTCCTTCCTGCCTGTATCACTTAAGCAATGTGGGGGGAGATGTGGAGGAATTGTTTCCATGGAAAGGCAGAGAAAACCATTTACTGGTGATACTCTTGAGGTTGGCAGTGGGCCCAGGAAAACTGAGGAGGGGCCTGGGATAGCTGTGTGGTTCCCATGAACAGGGGATGCATGAACTTCCCCTGCCATGATAAATGGTCCTTTTGCCCAGAAAGAGAGCTTTGAGGAGCCAATCCTGAGAGCTTGCTATGTGACCAAGAACTAGCCTCTCATGTGTAAGATCCTACTTATGTCTCATAGTAACTCTGCAAGGTAAGTACTAACATTACCCCCATTTTACAGATGGGAAAACTGAGGTACAACTGGTAAGTAAGGCACACAGATGCAGGAAATTGCAGCTGAGGGAGCCAGGATTAGAACCCAGGCTGTCTACCTCCAGAGCCTACATCATCATCAGATGACAAGGATGAGTGGTGGCACAGAGGGGTAGAGATGTTGGTTCTTTTAGGAGGTCCCCACAAAAGCTGTGGGCATTGGAAAATGCAGACTCCTTACAGGAAGCTGAGGCACACGTCTTGGGTGTAAATGTTGCAGGATTCCCAGGCACAGACTACTTTCTCATTGCATGTCCAAGCCAGATCTACCCAGAAGCTGATCTGTTATAGGAATCAGTAAGCATTTGCTGAATTGATTTGAAAATAAGGTGTTAACAAATGTTACGCCTCCCAAGACTTGTTTTCTTACCTAGAAAGTGAGCATAAGGATCTCTACTGCCAAGCCTGTATGTGTGTAGGTTAAAAGAGTAACAGAGTCTCAGATAACTAGAGGGGTGATGGGGAGGCAACAGTGTCCCGAACCTCGATGGTGGGTCAGAGCTCTGGAAAGGAAAGGCAGCAAGTCCTGTGTGTTGCGCACCTTTGGGAAAGAGCAACTTTCTGTCAGGTGGTCGCATTTAATTGTAGGACCTTGTGAGATGAATATTCTGTTCCATCGACATTGGTCCTGGCCTTTTCCCTAGCTCCTTGAAAAGTATCAGTGTCTGCTCTGCTTCAGGGTCTTTACACCTGATTTGTTTCTGCTTCCTGGAATGTTTCCCTTCCCTGCAACACACACATGTACATACACACACACACATACATGCACACATGTGCCATCCTTATTTTTCTGCCTGGCTAGCTTCCTTAGATCTCAGATGTCCCTTCTGAGAGGCATTCTTTGATATCTGGACCTAACATGCCCTCTCTTCATTCCCCTGTGGTTCCCATATGTCTAACTTCAAGTGTGCATCACTGTGGTTGCTGGTATACATCTGCGTGCCTGGGATGCCAGAGACCAGTGGAGGCTGTGACTTTGTCTTATCTGTGGTACCCACCCCCATGCATCCCCGGCACCTGGCACAGGGCTGGGCATTACTAACTGCTCTACTCACATTTGTTGCATGAGTGCGTGAATCATTATCTTCTCCAGTTTCCCTGGTGGCTCAGATAGTAACGAATCCACCTGCACCACAGCAGACAGTTTTGATCCCTGGGTAGGGAAGATCCCCTGGAAGAGAAAATGGCTCCCTATCCCAGTATTCTAGCCTGGAGAATTTCTTGGACAGAGGAGCCTGGCAGGCTACAGTCCATGGGGTCGCAAGGAGTTAGACACGACTGAGTGACTAACAGTTTCGCTTTTCTTTGCATTTTCATGCTAGGAGAACAAGGCTCAGAGACATCAGTGACCTGCTCAGAGTTACCCGGCTGGTGAGAGGGACTCCTGCCAGGTGTGGGACTCTGAAGCCACAATGGCAGAAATATCAACAAGCCTTGAAAAGACTTCAAAATTCTGCGAAAAGATGCAGAGGCTGAGAAGAAAGGACATGAAACCACTCCTGCATTCTAAACATGTACAAAGGTGGTGGTGGGGTGGGGAACCAAACGCATGCTCGAAAAGGAGCTTGTTTTCAGCCCTTCCAGATCATCTCATCCCAATGCGTTCTCTAGCTCTAGATGTCACCTTCCTCACAGACAAGCCTGACCCCTCTCTTTCAAATGACAACTCCCTCCAAACCCCTCTCCTCTCCATCTCTGCCTGTTTTTCTCCATACACCACCTGACACATACCTGTGTATCCGATGGGTTGTGTAGGGTCTGCATTAAGGTACAGGGGTGTCCATTCCATGCAAACAAACCTGGGATTCAGGTTTATTCACTTACAGCTGTATCTTCAGTGCCTAGAACAGAGTCTGACATCTAGTAGGCACTCAATTAAAGGTTTTAGGAATTTATGACAAAGGAAGAAATGAGTAAGTGAAGAAAATCTGCATCTCTCTGCATCTTATGCATATTGATTCTTCTCTTAAATATCTATATCCTCTCCGAACAATATTATTATGACAGTCAGACTAAAACTCTGCTGTTTGGAAAGGTCAGAAATGGCTGAAATAGAAAAAATTAGATTTTAAAAATTCATTAGCCTGGATAAGTGTGCAGTGATGGGGAGCATTCAGACACTGAGAGTGGGAGTAGAAGTTGAAAGAGCTTCTCTGAAAAACCTACTTCCCCACAAATTTGCTAGTAGTATATGCTGTTCAAGTGTTAGAATTTTGCCAATTTGCTGGGTGAGAAATTGCACATTAAGGTAGTTAAAAAAAACTGTTCAGTTCAGTTCATTCGCTCAGTCATGTCCGACTCTTTGCGACCATGAATCACAGCACGCCAAGCCTCCCTGTCCATCACCAACTCCCGGAGTTCACTCAGACTCACTTCCATCGAGTCAGTGATGCCATCCAGCCATCTCATCCTCTGTTGTCCCCTTCTCCTCCTGCCCCCAATCCCTCCCAGCATCAGAGTCTTTTCCAATGAGTCAACTCTTCGCATGAGGTGGCCAAAGTACTGGAGTTTCAGCTTTAGCATCATTCCTTCCAAAGAAATCCCAGGGCTGATCTCCTTCAGAATGGACTGGTTGGATCTCCTTGCAGTCCATTGAGGTATAATTGATATGTAATAAATTTCACATGTTTAAAATGTACAATTTAATGCATTTTGAAGTATGGATGCAGTTGTTAAACCATCATCAAAATCAAAAAGTAAACATATGCATCCCCCCAAAAGTTTCTTTGTGCCCCTTTGCAATCCCCCTCTCTAAAGCACCCTTTCCCACATCCCCAATCACTGACCTGTTCATATGCTATAAATTAGCTTGCATTTTAAAGCATTTTATATAAATGGAACCAAACTGCTACTGCTACTGCTAAGTCACTTCAGTCGTGTCCGACTCTGTGCGACCCCATAGACAGCAGCCCACCAGGCTCCCCCCTCCCTGGGATTCTCCAGGCAAGAACACTGGAGTGGGTTGCCATTTCCTTCTCCAATGCATGAAGTGAAAAGTGTAAGTGAAGTCGCTCAGTCGTGTCCGACTCTTAGTGACCCCATGGACTGCAGCCTACTAGGCTCCTCAGTCCATGGGATTTTCCAGGCAAGAGTGCTGGAGTGGGGTGCCATTGAACAGCCTTCTTTATTTTCTTTCTTTCACTCAGTGTAATCATTTCAGGTTTCATGCATGTCATTGTGTGCATTAATAGTTGGATAGTGTGCATTCTTTTTATTACATAGTAATACTCAGTTGTGTGGATATACTGCAAAGTGCTTCTTCACTTACCTTTTGATGGTTATGTGAGTTGCTCCAGACTGTGGCTATTATGGGCTTCCCTGGTGGCTCAGCTGGTAAAGAATCCTCCCGCAATGCGGGAGACTTGGGTTCGATCCCTGGTTTGGGAAGATCCCCTGGGAAGGGAAAGCTACCCATTCTAGTATTCTGGCCTGGAGAATTCCACGGACTGTACAGTCCATGGGGTTGCAAAGAGTCGGACATGACTGAGAGACTTTCACTTTCCCTTTGGCTATTACGGATAAAGCTCTGTATGGACATGTGTTTTGTGTCTCTTATATTGTTGTTGTTGTTTAGTTGCTAAGTTGTGTCCATCTCTTTTGGGACCTCATAGACTGTAGCATGTGAGGCTCCTTTGTCCATGGAGTTGCACAGGCAAGAATACTGGAGTGGGTTGCCATTTCTTTCTCCATGGGATCTTCCTGGATCAGGGATCGAACCCACATCTTCTGCATTGGCAGGTGAATTCTTTACCACTGAGCCACTGGGGAACCATCTCTTTTGGTTTTTCCCCATGGATAGTATATAGAAATATGATGTTAACTATACTTTTTTTCAGGGATGTCCTTTACCTTATGGAAGAATTTTCCATCAATTCCTACTGTGTTAATAGTTTTAATCAGAAATGAATGCTGCATTTTGTAAAGTTTTTAAAATTTTTATTTCATAAGAGATTTTTCTTTTCCATAATTTTTAAAATAAATTAAATTGATTGATTTTTAAATATTAAATCAACTTTTTATTCTTGGGGTAAACTCAACTTGATATATTTTTCTTTTAAAATAAAATATCACTATTTGCAAAAATCTTCCTGAAAACTTTTGCAACTAAGATCATGAATAATATTCATCTGCAGTGTTCTCTTCTACTATGGCCACCTGATGCGAAGAGCTGACATTTGAAAAGACCCTGATGCTGGGAAAGATTGAGGGCAGGAGGAGAAGAGGACGAAAAAGGATGAGATGATTGGATGGCATCACTGACTCAATCGATGTGAGTCTGAGTGAACTCCGGGAGTTGGTGATGGACAGGGAGGCCTGGTATGCTGCGGTTCATGGGGTCACAAAGAGTCGGACACAACTGAGTGACTGAACTGAACTGAATGTTCTCTTCTGCTATCTTTCTGGTTTTGGAATCAAGGTATTACTGGTTTCATAAAAATGAGTTGGAAAGTATATTCTTACTTTACTTTTCTGGGAGAGTATGGGGAAAATTAGGTTTATTTCTTCCTTAAATATTTGCTAGAATGCAAAGGGAATTTGGGTACTGAGAATTTTCATGATTGGGATATTTTAAATTAAAAAGTCAATGTCTTTAAACACATAGAGACTTCTGTGTTTTTTAAAATAATCTTTGGTAGTTTACATTTTCAAAGGAATTTTTCCTTTTCACCTGTTGACATATTGTTCATTTATTGACATAAGGCTGTTCATAATATTTTCTTTTCTTCTTTTTAATTTCTGTAGAATCTGTACTGGTGCTACTTCTCTCATTCCTAGTCTTAATAATCTGTGCTGTCTTTGATTTTTTTTCATGATTATGAGCTTGGCTAGAGGCTTATCAAGTTTACTGACCTCTTCAAAGAACCAGTTTTTAGTTTTAGTGATTTTTCTCTACTGTTTTTTCTATTTCTGATCTTATTTTCATTATTTCCTTTATTTGACTTAATTCAGGTTTTTTATAAAATATGGACTATTTTTAAGTCTTTATTGAATTTGTTACAATATTGCTTCTGCTGTTTTCATGTTCTGGTTTTTTGGCCATGAGGCATGTGGTATCCCAGCTCCACAACAAGGGATTAGTCCTGCACCACTTGCATTGGAAGGTGAGTTTCCAAACACTGGATGGCCAGGAAAGTCTCTACTTGAGGTTTAATTTGCTCTTTAAAAAAAAAAAAATCTAGTTTCTTAGGGGAAAATCTGAAGTCAAGTCTTTCTTCTTTTCTAATATACACAGTTAGTCCTTTAAATTTCCCTCTAGTAAATGTGTTGGTGACTCCAATAAATTTTGATCATTTCTGTTCTGAGTCCATTTGATTTCTTATCCTCTTCATTTTCATCATGTTCCCTGATTCTTTACATGCCTGACATTACTTTATTTAATGATAATCATTGTAGCTTGTTAGGGGCTAGATTGGAGAAAGAAATGGCAACTCACTCCAGTATTCTTGCCTGGAGAATCCCAGGGACAGGGGAGCCTGGTGGGCTGCCATCTATGGGGTTGCACAGAGTCAGACACGACTGAAGTGACTTAGCAGCAGCAGCAGCAGCAGCAGCAGCAGGGGCTAGATATTTCTGTGTCCGACTCTTTGCAATGCCATGGACTGGACTCCTCTGTCCATGGGATTCCCAAGGCAAGAATGCTGGAGTTGGCTGCCATTTCTTTCTCCAGGGGAGCTTCCCAACCCAGGGATCAAACCTGGGTCTCTTGCACTGCAGGTGGATTCTTTACCTTCTGAGCCACCAGGGAAGCCCTAGATATGTTTGTATTCTTATAAATATCCTTTGTTCTTGGATGCAATTAATCACTTGGAGACATTTTGATCTTTTGAGTCTGGTTTTTAAGATTTTGCTTCAGTGGTAAAGAATCCACCCACAAATGCAGGACATAGAGGAGTCTTGAGTTCGAGCCCTGCGTCAGGAAGATCCCCTGAAGGAAGAAATGGCAACCCACTCCAAGATTCTTGCCTGGAGAATTCCAAGGACAGAGAAGCCTGGAGGACTTCAGTCCATGGGGTTGCAAAGAGTCAGACATTACTGAGCACGCAGGCACACATTTAAGATTTATTAGGTGGGCCCAGAGCAGTGTTTAGTCTATGGCTAATGGTCCATCTAGTCAAAGCTTTGGTTTGCTAGTAGTCATGTATGAATGTGAGAGTTGGACTATAAAGAAAGCTGAGTGCTGAAGAATTGATGCTTTTGAACTGTGGTATTGGAGAAGACTCTTGAGAGTCCCTTGGACTGCAAGGTGATCCAACCAGTCAATCCTAAAGGAAATCAGTCCTAAATATTCATTGGAAAAGACTGACGATAAAGCTGAAACTCCAATAGTTTGGCCACCTGATGTGAAGAACTGACTCATTTGAAAAGACCCTGATGCTGGGCAAGATTGAAAGCAGGAGGAGAAGGGGACGACAGAGGATGAGATGGTTGGATGACATCACCGACTCAATGGATATGAGTTTGAGTAAGCTCTGGGAGTTGGTAATGGACAGGGAAGCCTGGTGTATTGCAGTCTGTAGGGTCGCAAAGAGTCAGACACGATTGAGCAACTGAACTGAACTGAATTATTACCCATTATTGAGACGTGCTTTTTCTTAGTACTCTACAGAATGATCCCTGAATTAAAATGTTGTAAGATCTGGGAGCAGCACTATTCGCAGCCCTGTGTGAGCCCTGAATACTCTTCCCTCTAGTCCTTTTTAGTGGTTCTTTCACTGGCCTCAAATAGTTTTCTCACATGCATAGTACTCTACTGATTAGATGAGGGCTGCTCTTTGAAAGTCTCTGAAATTCTCTCCTCTGCAGTGCCCTACCCAGAATCTCTGGCCACCTTGAACTCTCTGGACTCTGAGCTCTGTCTCTTTAACTCAAGGAGCCCTTGGACTCCATCTGAGTTCCCTTCCCTGCAGGGATGCCTGTAATGTCTCTCAAGGCAGAAAGTGGGACAATCATAGGGCTGACTTCATTTATTTCCCAACTTTCAGGTTCACTGTCCTTTATTGCCCGATGTCCAATGTCTTGAAATTGGTTGTTTTGCACCTTTGTCTATTAAAGACATTTTTCCTAGGCAGAGGGTAAATCTAGCTCTTGTTTACTACATCTTGGTCATAAGCTTAGACTGTTGTTCAGTTGCTCAGTTGACCCCTTGGACGGCAGCATGACAGGTTTCCCTGTCCTTAGACCAAAGTGATTTTAATTTACTTTTCTCATATCAGTAAAGTTCTTCATCTTTTCCTACAATTGAGATTCTTTTTCTGTGAATTTTTTATTCATTTCTTGGCTCATTTCTCACCAGGGTTTTTCTTCCTTCTATAATTCTGGAAAACTCTATAGAGATTTATATGTTAGGGGTACTAACACTTTGTTGCTCTTGCGATTTAAATTCCAGATATTTTCCTAGTATATTTGTCATTTAAAGTTTTATATTTTTTCATGCAAATGTTTTTAATTTGTATGTAAAAATGCTTTCCCTTATTGCTTCTAAATTATTAGATGTATTCCTTTAAAAAAAAAAAAAGCAATATAAGTAAGCACATTGTGGAGAAACCAAGCATTCGGGTAAACTCTTCAAGCATCCCTTGGGTGAAGGATGCTAAGGTTCTGATATAACAGCTAGATTGTCAGTACCTAGGTTTTTTTTTTTTTTTAAAGAGAATAGTATCTTTGAAATACACTTGTATTGAATATTTATATGAATTTGTGTTGTAAAATATTTGCTGAAGTTGGATGAGGTAAACCCCTGTATGTTGAATTCAGTTTCATGCGTGCATACTAAGTCATCTCAGTTGTGTCTGACTCTTTTGCCATGCCTTCCTCCAGGGGATCTTCCTGACCCAGGGATCAAACCAATGTCTCTTACATCTCCTGCATTGGCAGGCAGGTTCTTTAGCACTAGTCCCACCTGGGAAGCCCTGAATTCAGTTGTATGTTTTTTCAAAGCTCTGTTTATAGTGAAAGGGTCCCTGGGAAGAAATACCAAGCACAGGAACCCAGGCAGAAAGACTGACATTTAGGGATGGGCAGGGAAGCAAGGCTAGAGAAATGTGGTGTCATCATTGATTGAGCATGTACTATGTAATAGCACAATAGAAGAACATAGTTGTAAGAGAAAGTCTTCAGTGGATATAGCCCTGTTTGTGGTTGCCTAGTCTGTGAAATAACCTTCCTAAACTTGGACTCTTATCCTCCTTATGATTTCTGCATCCCCGAAGCAGAAATCAGTCACTCACTTTCCCAGCCTCCCTTGCCATTCAGAGCAGGCATGTGACTCAGTCTTCACCAATCAAATGCACTGACATAAGACTTTGATTTGCAAAATAGAAAGGATTGGATGAGGCAAGCACATCTGGAAATTCACTTTATCAGGAGAATTACAGCAGAGGCTGCTTCAGAGAGGGGCAGGCAGGGCTGGTGGGCTGGGGTTCACCCTCCCAGTGAGCCTTGTGAGCTAAGATGTCCATGCTCAAGGGAAGTGGCAATAGGTGAACTTCACTGGAGGTGACAAGTAGGGGCATTTGGACATTGTTTCTGGATATTGTCACCACCTCAAACTTGATCTTCAGACTCTTTGATTGGGAAGGGTGGGATCTGGGAAGTAACACTTCTTTAACTTGCACCTTCTTCCAGCTAATAAGAAAAAATAGAGGGAGACAATAAAGTTCTCCTTGTTTTCTTTAGAGAATAGAGATGAGAGAAAATAAAACCATTGCTTCGTGGCCACCAACCATCCTCTTTGTTCATTTGAAAAGAAATTGAGACTTTTCTATATACCAGATGCTGTGCCAAGTGATAGACTTCTGTGAGAAGCAGGAAGAAAACCAGGATATCAAAACTTTTGACCAGTGGGGATATCAAAAACAATAAAAGCCTTTATCACTCACTGCAATTGTGTCTGGAAAATAATTCTGTGCAGGCTGCGTGGTGTGAGATGTTCGAAGTTGTTGAACATGAAGCCCAAACATGTTAATTTGATAAATTAGCAGGAGGTTATTCCACCCCTACTTCGCAACAAGATCACAGGAAATTTGCTAACACAGAATGACAATATGCTAAGGGGAAAAAAAAATCCCCAGAAGTGATCAATAACCCTTTAGTTCCCATTGCTATGAAATGGGAAAGACTTTAACACTTGTTTTAAAGTTTATTTTACTGAAGTATAGTTTATTTACAATGCTGTATTAATTTCTGCTGTATAGCAAAGTGTTTCAGTTATACATGTGTGTATATTCCTTTTCATATTCTCTCCCATTATGGTTTATCAGAGGATATTGAATATAGTTCCCTATGTTACGCAGTAGGACCCTGTTGTTTGTGCATTCCACAGATAATAGTTCGCATCTGCTGACCCCAAACTCCCAAATCCCTCTCCCACCCCCGCTTTCCCCTTGGCAGCCACAAGTCTCTTCTCTACATTTGTGAGTCTGTTTCTGTTTTGTGTGCATGACTTTATTAAGTGATACCATATGATATTTGTCTTTTCCAACTACTTCACTTTTTTAGTACGGTAATCTCTAAGTCCATCCATGTTGCTGCAAGTGGCCTTATTTCATTCTTTTTCGTGGCAGAGTACTATTCCATTGTGTATACGTACCATCTCGTTATCCATTCATCTGTCTATAGACTGTTATTAATAGGTTGTTTCCATGTCTTGGGAAAGCTTTTAAACTTTAATGGTCAATGCAAAATAAAATAAGACAAAAACAATCTCTCACCTTTGTACAGTGTCTCACAATTTCCAAAGCATATGTATTCATTCATTTAAGCAGTTCAGTTAATGGAAGATCTACTGAATGCCACACTCACCCATCTTTCCTCAACCCATGTTTTATTTTTCACATAATGCTATCAGTCAACTTTCTTAGTCATGAGCAATAGAAAGGGACTCTGGCTGATATAGTGGTGGTGAAAGACAATAACAGTCTTTATAGTTAGATACACTGACCTGTCTTTCTATCCCATGCCAGCTATGTGACCTGGAACAATGTGAATTTCTTTGATCTTGTAAAGATGGTAAGTCAGCTCATGTGTTTCCTTTGCTCCTAGCCTTCCAAAGGCTTCCCATCTCAGGCAGAGATAAGGTCAGGCTCCTTTCTCTACCCTGTAAAGTCAAACAACTTGACAGTTATGTGCCTGACTGCATATCCCACTCCTTCCTCTTATTCTGCTCCAGCCACTTTGGACCTTGCTGTACCTCAAGCAGCCAGACACGCTGCTGCCTCAGGGCCTTTGAACTTGCTGATTGCTCTCTCTGCAGTACTCTTCTCTCACCATCTACAGGGCTTGCTTCCTCACTTCCTTAAGCCTTCATTCAAACATTGCCATCTCAATGAGGCCTTCCCACGTTGAAAACTGCAAATCCATCCCTCCATCCTCCTCCTATCATTTCCTGCTCTGTTTTTCTCCATATCACCCATCAGCTTATAACATACTGTGTCATCTACCTGTTTATATTCTGTCTCCCTTCGCTGCAATGACTGCTCCATGAGAAAGGATGCATTCAAGCACCTGAAATCCGAGAACACAGTAGGCACATCTGCTGAGCAAATGAATGAAGCAGGCCAGCTTCCTGTCCTCCTCACCCTTGCAGTGGGTGGTTAGAGTCCCTCCTGACACCTGTGAGGATGAAATGAGATTAGGTCCTTAGAATGCCTGGTGTACCGCCCGCAAGTACCAGCCTTGGGTGCCCCGCTGTCCACCTTGTGGGCCAGCTTCTCACTCCACACAAGCTGTCCAGGAAACAAACCTGATTAATGCCCTTCACCTTGACTACCCTGAGCATTGTGCTTGAAGAAGCTTTGAAGCCAGTAACTATCAGCCAGTAAACTGTCTGCCAGAGGTTCAGCTCAGAGGGGGCCACACTCAAGGGGTCACTGGGGAGAGAGGAGAAGGATGCTCAGTTTTAAAAGGAAGCAGGAAGACATCGATCCTGCAGATGGGAGGGGGGCAGCAAAGGACACACTTCCAGCCTGAAGGATGCACAGTCTAGCTGGGTGCACGTATGTCATGGTATAGATGTGATGTTGGAATGCAAATAAATATTGAGCTAGTACAGAGATTCACAGGTGGGAGAGCTCACTGTGGGCTATGGTAAGAAGGGAAGACTTCTTTGGGGAGGTGACAGTTTGATCAAATTATATTGTGAAGGATTTGTGGGTATCTTGGAGGCAGAATAATACCTAACTTTGAACTAATTAAGAAACGGTAGTGTAACAGGCTTCCCAGGGGGCTCAGATGGTAAAGAATCTGCCTGCGATGTGGGAGATCTGGGTTTGATCCCTGGATTGGGAAAATCCCCTGGAAAAGGAAATGGCAACCCACTCCAGTATTCTTGCCTGGGAAATCCCATGGACAGAAGAGCCTGGTGGGCTACAGTCCATGGGGTGGCAAAGAGTTGGACAAGACTGAGCAACTAACACAGGAGTGTAACAGGTGGAGATGAAAATGTCATCTTTAAAGCCTGAATTGAATATGGTTTTTCAGGGCACTAGTCCACCAGCTTCTTGATCTGCTGGCTTTCAGAAGAGTCACTCTTCCTTGTCTCCCCACCACCACCACCACCATGGACTGGTCCCTGTACCTGAGCTGAGTGGCCACATCGATTTCCTCTTACTTCACCCTCACATTAGGTAGGCTTACTCCCTACCATCTCAACAGTTCACACGTACAAGATGAGTTCAAACTTAACCCCCATCTGGTCAGGAGTGCTCTCTGATGGTGCATAGCGGTCCACTCTCTGAGGAGTCTGAGACAAGCATGCCCAGCTCAGTGATGAAACACAGAGGGGTTCAGATGCTCCCTCCTGTGGAGGGGATGGAAATACTCTTGCCTTTATGGAGATATCCAAAGTGGGGAAGAAATTTCTCTCCTGGGAAACCTGGCCAATTATGGCTGGCTGAAGTTCAGGTTGATTTGGAAAACTGAAAGAAGCGATGAATTGAGACAGGTATATTAACACCACCCTCATCAACATAACAACAATTGCATCTCAGCAATCCAGCAACCACAACCATAACATCACTTCCTTCAGTCCTAGGGAGCAGCTTAGCGTGTTTGCTTAACATGAATCACCCCATCTAACCCTCACAGGATTTGCCTGAAAAGATAAAATGTGGAGAGACTGTGGATGAAATTATACCCCTAAGATATTTGTCATCTGGTAGAAAAGAACTGTTTTGGAGGTAGACATATCCGGGTTCTAACCCAGGGTCTTTTATTACTCGGACAAACAAGTTCCATAACCTCTCTGAACTTCAATTTTTAATCTCTCATGGGGGAAGAAAAAAGAATCCTAGCTTTGTTGTGAGGACTGAGTAAGGTTTTGTGTGAGGTACAGGGCACCCTCCCAGCGGGGTCACCTGGAAGGCATCTTGTCAAATGAGACTCTAAGAGAAACAACCAGGAGATGAGGTCACCCTCTTATTCACCCTCTCTCTGTTCTGGGGTCCTTTATCTTTCATCATTTTGCTTCCTCTCAGCTGGGAGCTGTCAGAAAAGCTCAGAAGGGTAGGGGAAAGACAGCTTTTATCCCCTACGCTTGTCATTTTCAGCTCCTCACTGATGCTCAGCTCTGTTTTCTCAGGAAATGTTTAAAAAAAAAAAAAAAACCTTCACAAACACCGAAACAACCCTGCTTCTCTTCAAAGTGGACTCTCTGAAGACGAGAGGGAATTGGATCTCTGTCTACCCAAGGACCTTGTTTATAAGTTGGGTTCTGTGTGTTTGTTCCCAAGAGAACCAGCACAAAATAAACCCCAGGATGCTCAGGGGGTCCTGGGGCTGGGAGACACCTGCCACTGAACAACAACACACTTTGTTGAGGCTCCAGTCCTGAAGGCAGCACAACGCTTTGAGAAGCGGGGTGGGAATGGTCCATGGAGCATGTGCATGTGCGAAAGATGGCTGACGCAACGCCCCCCACCGCTGGCCAACAGAACTCGGCCATGAACAGAGGCACATGCCCCTCCTCATTCTGCAGTCGTCGGCACTCATCAGTGAAGCTACGGTTCTTCCTCTCAGTGGGTTTCCTCAAGTCAGGGACTGTGTTGTTTGGTTCGCCACCCTCTGCCTCAGCTCATTTCAGTTCAGTTCCGTCGCTCAGTCATGTCCAATTCTTTGTGACCCCATGAAGTGCAGCACACCAGGCTTCCCTGTTCATCAACAACTCCCCGAGCTTGCTCAAACTCATGTCCTTTGAGTCAGTAATGCCATCCAACCATCTCATTTTCTGTCGTCCCCTTCTCCTCCTGCCTTCAATCTTTCCTAGCATCAAGGTCTTTTCCAGTGAGTCAGTTCTTCGCATCAGGTGACCACAGTATTGGAGTTTCAGCTTCAGCATCAGTCTTTCCAATGAATATTCAGGACTTATTTCCTTTAGGATGGACTGGTTGGATCTCCTTGCAGTCCAAGGGAGGCTCAAGAGTCTTCTCCAACACCACAGTTCAAAACCATCAATTCTTCAGCCCTCAGCCTTCTTTATAGTCCAACTCTCATATCCATACATGACCCTTTGAAAAACCATAGCTTTGACTAGATGGACCTTTGTTGGCAAAGTAATGTCTCTGCTTTTTAGTATGCTGTCTAGGTTGGTCATAGCTTTTCTTCCAAGGAGCAAGCATATTTTAATTTCATGGCTGCAGTCACCATCTGCAGTGATTTTGGAGCCCAAGAAAATAAAGTGTGTCATTGTTTCCATTGTTTCCCCATCTATTTGCCATGAAGTGATGGGACCCGATACCATGATCTTAGTTTTCTGAATGTTGAATTTTAAACCAACTTTTTTGAATGCTTTTCCCACCTTGGGCAGATTCTGATCTTTGGTGAGACTCCAGACTCAGCCCGACGGAGAGTGAAGCGTAGAAGCAGAGGTCATCCTCAGAGTCTGTCCCACCACAGGCCAAGGTGCAGACTTGTGTATTCTTACACTGGTCATTGTTGGCACTGGGGTGGTGGGGTGGAAGGGAAGGCCCTGGGAGAGTTCTCAAGTTCTTTTCGCAATCTCCACCAGCAAAGAAGACTCTAGTGCCTGAGGCAAGTCTGGGAAAGGTTACAGGACAAACCCGTGGTGGCAGAGCATACAGGGCGTGGGGGTGGAGGCACAGAGCTGGTGAGAGGGCCCGAGGAGGTCTGGGCTGGGCCTCCTGTGCTTAAAAGGTCAATGTGGAGAGGAGGCCTGCATGGCTCCGCTCACACTGTCCTGCCAATCTGGGCAGAAGGAGACCTGCCCTGCTACAGTTGGGGATGGTCATCCTGGGGTTTGGGGCTGTAGCCCCAGCCAGCAGCAGGATGTTCTAGATGTGACCCTGCTTGCAACGTATGGAGTTTTCACGTGTGCAAGTAGCTGTGAGGACAGGGGCTTGATGTGCTGGGGTCTCTGGCACAAGACTCTTATAATTGGAATAACGATATTTAAAACGGAAAAATAAAATGCAGCACTTCTGAATGGGTTGTTGATGTTGCTGTTGTTGTTTAGTGACTGTCATATCCAACTCTTTGTGACCCCATGGACTGCAGCATGCCAGGCTCCCCTGCCCTTCACTATCTCCTGCAGTTTGCTCAAATTCATGTCCATTGAGTTGGTGATGCCATTCAACCATCTCATCCTCTGCCACCCCCTTTTTCCTTCCATCTTTCCCAGCATCAGGGTCTTTTCCAATGAGGGGACTCTTCATACCAGGAGGCCAAAATATTGGAGCTTCAGCTTCAGGGATACCCCACCTGCCGATGAGCCTTTACACAGAAATAATACTAAACATTTCTGCTTTTATTTTTTATGATTGTATATTACTCAATTTTATACATATATGTCTATAATTATAGACATTATTTTTTGAGATTTATTCTTTACATTGAGAAATAAGGGATCTAGTCTACTTGCTGTATTATCCACTTCCTCTTCCCTCCTTCTACACTTTCTTAGTTTTCTTGAAGTTTTCCTGTCATCTGTGGATTGATTAGAGGTTGAATGAGTTTAAATACAAGACAGTTTAAGCTTTGGGCCCCTCAGCTTCTCAGGCTCCTTCCAAAGCTGTGGATCTAATTTTGGATTTTTAAGATTGTGCTCAGTTTCTTAAAAAGAATTTAGTCCCTCAGTCATGTCTGTTTCTGAAATCCCATAAACTATAGCCCACCAGGCTCCTCTGTCCATGGGATTCTCCAGTAAGAATCCTGGAGTGGGTTGCCCACTCCTTCTCCAGGGGATCTTTGCAACCCAGGAATTGAACCTGTGTCTCCTGCATTGTAGGTGGATTCTTTACTTTTGAGCCACCAAGAGGTTTCCAATTTGTTCAAGCTCCAGACCCTCCAAATCTGGATCTGCCCTGTTAACTTTATAATGTCAAATATATGTAGACAGTATAGGTATATAGCTTTTAGCTGTACTAACACTCTGTAGTCACCATGCTGTAATGAGGATGGTAGGTATGTATGCTCAGTCATTCAGTTGTGTCCAACTCTTTGTGACCCTATGGACTGTAGCCCACCAGGTTCCTCTGTCCATGGGATTTTTCAGGAAAGAATACCGGAGTGGGTTGCCATTTCCTTCTCCAGGGAATCTTCTCTTCCTTCCCAGAGATTGACCCTGTGTCTCCTACATTGCAGGCAGATTCTTTACCAGCTGAGCTGGGAAGGATGGTAATAAGCTCTATTTCTTTCTTTTTTAAATTGGGGGTATAATTGCTTTACAATGTTGTGTTAGTTTCTGTTGTACAATAAAGTGAATCAGCTATATGTGTACATATTTGCACTTCCCATCCACCCCTTCCATCCTACTCATCTGTATCATCACAGACCACCAAGCTGAGCTCCCTGTGTTGTATAGCAGGTTCCTGCTAGCTATCTGCTTGACACATGGTAGTGTATATATGTGAATTCCAATCTCCCAATTCACCCCACTCTTCCCTTCTCTCCCTTGTGTATACATGTCCATTCTCTGCATCTGTGTCTCTATTCCTACCCTCAAATAAGTTCATCTGTACCATTTTTCTAGACGGCATATTAAAAAGCAGAGACATTACTTTGCCAACAAAGGTCCATCTAGTTATAGCTATGGTTTTACCAGTAGCCATGTATGGATGTGAGAGTTGGACTATAAAGAAAGCTGAGGACTGAAGAACTGATGCTTTTCAACTGTGGTGTTGGAGAAGACTCTTGAGAGTCCCTTGGACTGCAAGGAGAGCCAACCAGTCAATTGAAAAGGAAATCAGTCCTGAATATTCATTCATTGGAAGGACTGATGCTAAAGCTGAAATTCCAGTACTTTGGCCACCTGATGCGAAGAACCGACTCACTGGAAAAGACCCTGATGCTGGGAAAGATTGAAGGCAGGAGGAGAAGGGGACAACAGAGGATGAGGTCATTGGATGACGTCACCAACTCAATGAATATGAGTTTGAGCAAGCTCCTGGAGATGGTGATGAACAGGGAATCCTGGCGTGCTGCAGTCCATGGGGTTGCAAAGAGTTGGACATGACTGAGCAACTGAACTGAACTGTACCATTTTTCTAGATTCCACATATATGTTAATACATGATATTTGGTTTTCTCATTCTGACATACTTCACTTAGCTCTATTTCTTATTGCATCAATTGAAACTGGGCCTGTGGACTCTCATAGTGAAAACTGAGTTGCTTGGCACCTGGAGAATTCTCTCCATGTCTTCACCCTTCATCTTCTGACTTCTATCAGCTAAGTCACAATCATATTCTCTTTATTAAATATAAAGAAAGTATCCCTGCTTTGTCCCAGGTTTGATTCTATAATTTTAAACCAACCAAAGTATTTGCAATATTATATTTGTCATGTTTGAAAGTGACAAGTAAAAGTGAAAGTCACTCAGTCCTGTCCAACTCTTTGAGACCCCATGGACTATATTGTCATGTTGGTTTGGATGTGAATTCCTTCCAAGCCAAGCTGTTTGCTTAATTCCAAGGAGAAGGGTTCACCATGAAAGAACCACAGGAAGGAAGCGATTTGGGCCTGGATTTGGGGGCTGGTTCCTTCCTTCACTGAGTGTGTGGCTTTTATAAGTGATTCTTCATCCCTAGGCCTCAGTTTCCTCATCTGTGAAACTGAGATCCTAGCTGAGACCTCATCAGGCTCTGTGTGCACACAATGTAGAGTGAGTGCTCTGAATACTTCAGTGTTGTTATGAATACTGATCTCAGGCATCTCATGCTCCATCAAATTAAGCTCATACTCTCTTTACTCTCAGTTCTATGACATTTCTTCCACTTGCTTCTCCAGCCATTTTATTGAATTTTTTATTGGGGCCATAATTTTTAATTTCCAGAAACTCTTTTATACTCTTCCCCTCTTTTTTTTTTTTTTTTTTTTTCAGTACAGCTTGTTCTGTTTTTCTTTTAATGGCTGCAATACCTTCTCACATCTCTCTGAGGATATGAATTCAATCTTTCAGGGTTCTCTTCTCTTCCCTGAATTGACTATTTCCTTTGGGGAGAATTGGTCTGTGTTTACCCTGGTCCTCTTTCTCCTTCTTTTCTCCTGAGGTCTGCTTTTGCCGGCCTGTTCTTACGGTTTGTCAATAAAGGACTAAGCTGATGGATGAGGTGCTCTGTGGGCTTCTGCTGGTGTGTGACCATGTTTGATCTCTTGGCTTTCTCACAAATGAGGTTATGTGGGCATTCCCCATGGGTGAGGCCTGCCAGCACAAGGCTTGACTTCAGTCTGTAGGGTTGGTACAGACAGACAGACTGCCCCTCCCTTAAGCATAAACTCTACCCTGAGCACTAGGAACTGCAGTTAAGTTTGCCTTCCTGTTTCTTTGGAAATTAGGACTCCAATTTCAGTCTTGGAAAAGAAATTGAAGCTTCTGCTGGCATGTGAGTAGAAAGAACACTGTTGGGAGGGTTGATGGCCAGGTCTTTTGTACACACAGCTTTTAAGATCCATACACTCCAATGTTCATGGTAGTGTTATTTACAACTACCAAGATATGGAAGTAGCCTAAGTGTCCTTCAGTGGATGAATGGATAAGAAAGATGTGGTTTAAATATACAATGGAATATCCCTCAGCCATAAAAAAGAGGGAAATGTTGCCATTTGCAGTAACACGGATAGACTTCAAGGGTATTATGATAAATGAAAGAAGTCAGATAGAGAAAAATACTGTATGACATCACTTATATATGGAATCTAAAAAACACAAAAGACTAGTGAATAAAACAACAAAGAAGTATAATCACAGCTACAGAGAACAAACTAGTAGTTACCAGTGGGGAGAGGGAAGAGAAGGGGCAACATAGGAGTTCAGTTCAGTCGCTCAGTCGTGTCCAACTCTTTGAGACCCCATGAATCATAGCACCCCAGGCCTCCCTGTCCATCACCAACTCCTGGAGTTCACTCAGACTCACGTCCATCGAGTCAGTGATGCCATCCAGCCATCTCATCCTCTGTCGTCCCCCTCTCCCCCTGCCCCCAATCCCTCCCAGCATCAGAGTCTTTTCCAATGAGTTAACTCTTCACATGAGGTCGCCAAAGTACTGGAGTTTCAGCTTTAGCATCATTCCTTCCAAAGAAATCCCAGGGCTGATCTCCTTCAGAATGGACTGGTTGGATGTCCTTGCACTCCAAGGGACTCTCAAGAGTCTTCTCCAACACCACAGTTCAAAACCATCAATTGTTTGGTGCTCAGCTTTCTTCACAGTCCAACTCTCACATCCATACATGACCACAGGAAAAACCATAGCCTTGACTAGACAAACCTTTTTTGGCAAAGTAATGTCTCTGCTTTTCAATATGCTGTCTAGGTTGGTCATAACTTTTCTTCCAAGGAGTAAGCATCTTTTAATTTCATGGCTGCATTCACCATCTGCAGTGATTTTGGAGCGGCAAAAAATAAAGTTTGACACTGTTTCCACTGTTTCCCCATCTATTTCCCATGAAGTGATGGGACCAGATGCCATGATCTTAGTTTTCTGAATGTTGAGTTTTAAGCCCACTTTTTCACTCTTCTCTTTCACATTCATCAAGAGGCTTTTTAGTTCCTCTTCACTTTCTGCCATAAGGGTGGTGTCATCTGCATATCTGAGGTGATTGATATTTCTCCCGGCAATCTTGATTCCAGTTTGTGCTTCTTCCAGCCCAGCATTTCTCATGATGTACTCTGCATATAAGTGAAATAAGCAGGGCGACAATATACAGCCTTGACGTACTCCTTTTCCTATTTGGAACCAGTCTGTTGTTCCATGTCCAGTTCTAACTGTTGCTTCCTGACCTGCATACAAATTTCTCAAGAGGCAGGTCAGGTGGTCTGGTATTCCCATCTCTTTCAGAATTTTCCACAGTGTATTGTGATCAACACAATCAAAGGCTTTGGCATAGTCAATAAAGCAGAAATAGATGGTTTTCTGGAACTCTCTTGCTTCTTCCATGATCCAGCGGATGTTGGCAATTTGATCTCTGGTTCCTCTGCCTTTTCTAAAACCAGCTTGAACATCAGGAAGTTCACAGTTCACGTATTGCTGAAGCCTGGCTTGGAGAATTTTGAGCATTACTTTACTAGTGTGTGAGATGAGTGCAATTGTGTGGTAGTTTGAGCATTCTTTGGCATTGCCTTTCTTTGGAATTGGAATGAAAACTGACCTTTTCCAGTCCTGTGGCCACTGCTGAGTTTTCCAAATTTGCTGGCATATTGAGTGCACCACGTTCACAGCACCGTCTTTCAGGATTTGAAATAGCTCAACTGGAATTCCATCACCTCCACTAGCTTTGTTCATAGTGATGCTTTCTAAGGCCCACTTGACTTCACATCCCAGGATATCTGGCTCTAGGTGAATGATCACACCATCGTGATTATCTGGGTTGTGAAGATCTTTTTGTACAGTTCTTCTGTGTATTCTTGCCACCTCTTGTTAATATCTTCTGCTTCTGTTAGGTCCATACCATTCCTGTCCTTTATTGAGCCCATCTTTGCATGAAATGTTCCCTTGGTATCTCTGATTTTCTTGAAGAGATCTCTAGTCTTTCCCATTCTGTTGTTTTCCTCTATTTCTTTGCATTGATCGCTGAGGAAGGCTTTCTTATCTTTTCTTGCTATTCTTTGGAACTCTGCATTCAGCTGCTTGTATCTTTCCTTTTCTCCTTTGCTTTTCACTTCTCTTCTTTTCGCAGCTATTTGTAAGGCCTCCCCAGACAGTCATTTTGCTTTTTTGCATTTCTTCTCCATGGGGATGGTCTTGATCCCTGTCTCCTGTACAATGTCATGAACCTCAGTCCATAGTTCATCAGGCACTCTATAGAGTCCCTTAAATCTATTTCTCACTTCCACTGTATAATCATAAGGGATTTGATTTAGGTCATACCTGAATGGTCTAGTGGTTTTCCCTACTTTCTTCAATTTAAGTCTGAATTTGGCAATAAGGAGTTCATGATCTGAGCCACAGTCAGCTCCTGGTCTTGTTTTTGTTGACTGTATAGAGCTTCTCCATCTTTGGCTGCAAAGAATATAATCAATCTGATTTCAGTGTTGACCATCTGGTGATGTCCATGTGTAGAGTCTTCTCTTGTGTTGTTGGAAGAGGGTGTTTGCTATAACCAGTGCATTTTCTTGGCAAAACTCTATTAGTCTTTGCCCTGCTTCATTCCGTATTCCAAGGCCAAATTTGCCTGTTACTCCAGGTGTTTCTTGACTTTCTACTTTTGCATTCCAGTCCCCTATAATGAAAAGGACATCTTTTTTGGGTGTTAGTTCTAAAAGGTCTTGGAGGTCTTCATAGAACCATTCAACTTCAGCTTCTTCAGCATTACTGGTTGGGGCATAGGCTTGGATTACTGTGATACTGAATGGTTTGCCTTGGAAATGAACAGAGATCATTCTGTCATTTTTGAGATTGCCTCCAAGTACTGCATTTTGGACTCTTTTGTTGACCATGATGGCTACTCCATTTCTTCTAAGGGATTCCTGCCCACAGTAGTGGATATAATGGTCATCTGAGTTAAATTCACCCATTCAAGTCCATTTTAGTTCGCTGATCCCTAGAATGTTGATGTTCACTCTTCCCATCTCCTGTTTTATCACTTCCAATTTGCCTTGATTCATGGACCTGACGTTCCAGGTTCTTATGCAATATTGCTCTTTACAGCATTGGCCCTTGCTTCTATCACCAGTCACATCCACAACTGGGTATTGTTTTTGCTTTGGCTCCATCCCTTCATTCTTTCTGGAATTATTTCTCCATTGATCTCCAGTAGCATATTGGGCACCTACTGACCTGGGGAGTTCCTCTTTCAGTATCCTATCATTTTGCCTTTTCATACTGTACATAAGAGTAGGGGATTTTAAAAAAGATTATTATGGGATTATGTGAAATCATGTGTGTGTGAAACCTTTGAAAGTTGTAAAGCACTATAGAATCAAAACTAATAAACAGAATCAAAAACCCTTTTTATTTTATAATTTTAGATTTTTGCAAGAGCTTCAAAGACAGCAAGATTAACCTTTCCTAGTGTTGACATATTACATAACCATAATACAGTTGTCAAAGCTAAGAAATGAACATTGGTACTTACCAGTAACTAAAATCTGGAATTTTTATATGGAAGTCACCAGTTTTTCCACTAATGCCCTCTATCTGTTCCATGAGGCCATCCAGCACACCTCGTTCATTTAATTGCTGCATCTCCTTAGTCTCTTGTAAGCTGTGATATTTATCAGTCTTCCTTGTCTTTTGTGGTTCTGGTACTTTGATGAGCAGGAATTTTCAGTTGAGGTCTGTCCAGTGTTTTCTCATGACTGCTGGGGTTATGGATTTGGGAGAAGCATACTGCAGAGATGAAGTGTCTTGCTCATCATATCTGATCGGGGTACATGGTATCTACAGGACTTTTTCCTTGTTATCTTTGACTACCTGGGTTAAGTGGTGTGTGTCAGGTTTCTCCACTGTAACATACCCTCCTCCCCTTCCATATTCTATCTGCTTTAGAAGTGAGTCACTAGGTTCTGCCCACAGGTCCCAGGATAATTGCCATACTTTCTCCATGATCCACTTCCCTACACCATTCTTCCTTCGTGAATGACTTGGTATCTCAGCCAAATTTGGCACATTCTCTGGGTATTTGCACATAGAGGATACAGAATGTCAGGGCAGTCTTTCCCTTCACGTGCTTAATTTTTAGAATTAGAGATATATGATGATAGTTTTTTTACTCCATCCTACATGAAAATCTACTCTGTAGTTTGAGAAAATGCCATAAACTGGAATCTCTCTGGCTTCCAGTTTCCTCCTTTAAGATTTTGGCCTTGCAGAAATCCAAGACCTGATGAGACAACATAAGCGGAGTGCCTGCCCTGGGGCCTGGTGTGAGGTCCATTCTCAGTAAATGACAGTTCCCTGCTGCCTGAGCGATCTCAGGGCTTTCTGCCTCTAACATTCTAAAGTCCTGAGATTACAGTCACCAAATCACACATGACTATGAGCCAATTCTTTTCATTGGATAGAATTTTAAGGCAGAAAGAAAATAGGAAATCCCTATTTCTGCTGCCTCTTGCCTCTATTTGATTAATCAGAGCCAGAAAGTTCTGAGTGGGGGCCATTGCTAATAAAAGTGCAATATTTCTTGCAACTCAGTGAAGTCTGTGTTTTCTTTTGTTAAGAGCTATGTGCTTTGCCAAAGCCTGTTTCCCCTTCATCTTTTCTAACAGAACTTTGACCTTGGTCATGCCTCTGTACCATCCCCATATCACGTAGAGGAAGGTGACCTCATCTGAAGCATAAGAGAGTAGATTGCTACTGGTCTAAACTAATCAGAGCGCTTCATCCTGTATGTTGGTGATAATTTAGGATGGGCCTGTGAGCCAATCTTGTTGATGAGATGTGGGGGAAAGTCCAAAGGATTCTGGGAAAGTCTTCTTCTCTGTGAGAGAGAGCCACAGGAAGGTCGTATTCCTTTTCCTTGCCCCAATAGGCCTGTATCTGGATAGGATGTGCACAGCTGTGGCCACCATCTAATGACCAAGAGGGTCAACATCCTGAAGACAGTGCCAAAACATCAGAATGTCAGGGTGGAAAGATGCACAGAAGCTGGGCCCTGGTGATGTTCTTGATCTGTGGGCCATTCTGTGCCAGGGGTTTGCCCTCCCCTGGTCTCCTTGTTAAGTGGGACAATACATTTTCTTGAGTAAGGTGGTTAGAGTTGAGTTTCTTCTTACCTAGAGCAGAAAGCAAACTGATACACTACATTTTTGGAAAAATCCTCCTGCAAACAAGCAGCCTTTTCAAAACACCTCTCCAGAGACTCTTACAGTGGTGTGCTTTAAATAGCTGATATTTTTATCTTAGAGAAAACTTGTGTGTGTGTGTGTGTGTGTGTGTGTGTGTGTGTGTGTGTGTGAAGGGAGCAGGAATGTTGGGCAGAGGGGGAACCAGCTGACTAACAAAAGCAGAAAGGAGAAAAGGCTCAACCCAAGGCATTCAGAGTGCATACTCTTCCCATAAGAAGGATGAAGGAGAGGAGAGGACAATTTTCATAAGTGTGTATTCATGCCAGGCAGTAGGAGCTCTAAACACATGGCTTTATTGAATTCCCAGGATAGGGCTGAGAGATTTCAAGTGTCTTAAAACATAACAAAAGTCCTGGCCCTTTACCACCCCAATCCAATTCTTTGGTAAGTCCTCAGATATGTCCCAAATCCACTCACTTTTCTTCATCTCCAGGGTTACCAAGCCTTAGATCTTGGACTATCTTGGACTTCTTGCTTCAATTTTGAACTTCCCACAGGGCTCTGCTTTGAGATTTCAACATTGATACAGTCAGTCATTCACTGATTTCTGTTATATTCTTATATCCTGAGCTCCCTTGAGAACTTGTGAGCTGGGGAGATGGGGAAGGGCTGATCAACAAAACAGGATTTAAGTTTTTCTCATCCTGCCCAGAACACCATCCAGAACCCCTTCTTTTTCAGCCTTAATGGTTAAGTTGACTACATATGACACATGAAGTGAATTCTTGTTTAGAAAATGCCATTGAATTGAACATAGTAGGTCGTTGTACAAATAGATTCTTAGCATGAGGACGATGCCAGGATGCAGTCTCTATGCCTGGAAAGGTCTGAGTGTTACTCACCACTCTTCCTGTAGAGAGGAAAGACTTAGCAGGTGTGGGTGTTGGGGGATGGAGAATAAACATGAAGTGCAAAGAGGCTGAGAGGGAAACCCATTAATCATGTTTGTCCGTGATTACCCAGGAAGAAGAAGCTGCTTGTTATTTGTGAGAGTTAGCAATTAAACATGAGAGACGCCCCGCCGTGCTCTCATGTTTGAGGTCAGAAGAGGAAATGGGACAGACAACGAATGGTGACAGGCGCAGTGCGTGGGCTGACTCATCAAAGTGGCAGCTAACTGGTAAGCGCGGCCAGGCTGGGCACCACGGTGGGCGTGTCTGCAGTCCTTACATGTCCACTGAAGGCAGCTCACTGCTGGGGGGCCAGCTAGACACAGCCCACCACAGTGGAGTTCACAGTCTGGATTGGGGTGAGTGGGACACGTAACCAGAACTGTGCTACTGAGCTCAGGTTTGGCTGCTCGCTGCTCAAAAGCTAATAACTCTAGAGGCAAGTGTCAGTAGAAAGGAAAGGTGCTTAAATCAGATAAGATGTCAATCTCTGGAGAAGGCGGACTCATGTCCAGAGGACAGCTCTGAAGATTCTGCTCAACCATGGCAGTTTTTAAAGGGAACAATGGGGGCAAGAATCTGAATCATCAAGGCAGGAGGTTGAGTTCTGCATCCTTCTCCGCTGCATGCAGACTGGTAGACTCTCTCTTTCAGATGTTATCTTGCTCATGTGATCTACTTCCAGGATTCCTTAAGGGGCTGTCGTGGGGTAGAGAGCTAATCCTTCTTTCCTGGATTCTTCATTCTTCTTTTTAATCTAAGGAAAGAAGCAACAGGCTAGACAAGCCATGTTGTGTATTGGGAAAGAGTAACTCGGAGGAGTTAGTTTCAATTGCTTAGTGATCTCATTCCTTTACTTAGGTTTTAAAGGTTAGAGAAGACAGAAATGGGTAAACAAGAAAGGGGCAAAAGAGCTACTTTCAGTTGGTCTAGTATGGTAAATGCTTCCAGAGTTAAACTGCATAAGCCAGACGCTATACGCAAAGGCCTGCTGGGAGCACATGCTGCACAGACAGGAAGAAAAAAGAAATAGAGGAACTTTCAAGAATACTCAACTGGGAAGGAAGGGGTCACTGACAGGGGTCCACAGTTGAGAAAAAGCCCAACAGTCAACTCATGAGGACAAAATGGACCATAGATTTCTCTGCAAATTCTTCTCCTCCATGGGGGAGTTCATGGGGCTGAATTGCCTGTGAGCAAGTCAAGGGTTTACTCTCAGTCTGCCCACCTAATGTCTGAGGTGTGTTTCCTGGATCAGAGGTCAGCAAACCTTTTCCCCAAAAGGGCCAGATGACAAATATTTTCAGCCTTGCAAGCCATCTAATTCATGTGGCAAATACTCGATTCTGCCTTTGGAGTTTGAATGCAGCTGTAGACACACAGAAGCAAATGGGTGTGGCCAAATTGGCCTGAGAACAGAAGGGTCTAGATCCTTGTTACTCCAAGCATGGTTCCTGGTCCAGTAATATCAGCATGCCCTGGAAGCTTGTTAGAAATGCAGAATCTCAGACCCCACTGGGGGCCACCTGAATTAGGATCTGCTGCTCACAAGGACTGTTCCTGAGACTTCCACATACATCACTACCATATAGAGTGATCACATTTTTGTCATGTGTAAAATGGAGAGATAATTCATATACCCAGCACACTGGGTGGTGTGAGAATTCTGAGTGTTCACAGGTTGACAACGCTAAGAGACCACTCTCCACGGGTCTCCTCTGTCGGTGCATGCCTTCTAAGTGAGAAGGATGGCCCTTTTGTTCTAGAAGATCTTCTCAAGGATGTTTGTGCAGCAAACTTGACTGATGGAGACTGTGTCTCCCTCAGGGCAAAGGGCTGAAGTGCTCAGTGCCTGGTATAAAACACCCGGGTTCCCTGAGCTTAGGGCACCTCTTGTGTAATGTACTCCACTGCATGCGTGAGTGTGCTGGCCTTCTTCAGAGCATCCTGAGGACAATGGGACACCAAAGGACTTGCTGATGCTCTGATACTACTGTGGTTGTTAATAGTAATAAAGTCCTCTGATGACTCAGGAGTCTCTTGACACACCTCCCTTTCCTGAAGGAAAGGAAGTTTCCTGGATGGATCAAAGTCGAGGAACCCATCAAGTGTTCTCGGCAACTTCTCCCTGCAACTCCCTTTGCTTTTAATTCCACAAGAAAGGAAGGATGGGTAGAATTTACTTTTCCTTAGCCTCTGTCCTTGGCTGGTTCCTGGGAATCTCCTGTAGGATGCTCAAGGTCAGAAGTGCTAGGGTTGTGACCTGATCCAGAGATTCCATCCCCTGGCCACCTTCTTTCTCCCTTCCAGAGCAAGTGGCCATAAACCACAAATGTACTGGAAAATGTTATAAACCTGGGTCACAGTAGCATGGAAATGGTATGGAACATCATATCAGAGCTGGAAGCTGGATGCTGTGTCCCCAGGAAGATTCTCTTCCAGGTGCTTTTCCTGGTAGAAGACAGAGTATCCTTGTAGTAACAAGTGGTAAGGTGACTCTAGAATCTCTACAGAGCAGGGACTCAGGATGCCAGTCTGGATGGATGGGAGATTTGCCTTAAAACTGCTTTTGTTTAGCAGGCACCTTCTGCTTAGCTAAAGAGCACCTTTATGGGGTGATTTTGTAATTCTAAGAGAGAATGGGAAGGACCCCCAAGCCCACCCTGTGGGGTCACCGCTCTGTGATAGAATGTTCATGAAGTTTGAACTTCAGCTGACAGTTCAAATCTTGGCTCTACCACCAACTAGGTAAGTGGCCTCAGGCAAATTATAGGTCCTCCAGAGTTTGTTTTGCTCATCTCTAAGATGTGCATACTGCATAGAATTAAAATCATGTCAAGTTCCTGGCAGAAAGTGGGCCTGGAATAAGCTCTGGCCTCTCTTGGGACTCCTGGGGGAGAAGCAGGCTGGAGCACTGCCCACTGGCTCCCTCCATGCCTGGTCTTTGTTGCAGCTTCTGGGAAGGTCACTGCTAGCTATTTGACCCAAAGCCTGCAGTAGATTGAGTGAGAAGGCACAGAGATGGAGGGCTTGCACAGAGGGTAGGTGATGGAGACTGTTGTCTGCAGAGCTCAGCTTGGACAATTTGTGGGAAGAGCTTCATGAGGTGGGAAGAGATGCCTTGCTTGGTGAGAACTATGGTTTTGCATGGAACTCCATGAGTTAGCGTGTGCACACCTTCAACCAGAGCCCCATAGTTGACCTTCATAAATGCTGCTTGAGAAAGGCAGCGCAGGAATTACCAGGCCCCACTCCAGTATTCTTGCCTGGAGAATCCCAGGGATGGGGAAGCCTGGTGGGCAGCTGTCTATGGGGTCGCACAGAGTCGGACACAACTGAAGCGACTTAGCAGCAGCAGCAGCAGCAGCTCATGGGTGCAGAAACTGACATTCAGAAATGTAAGGACTTGCGGAGAGCCTGCCAGTGGTTCCACACAGTGAATGGTGGGGCTGTGATTTGAAGCCAAGTCTCCCACTCCAAAGCATTTCTTGCTGGGCCAGTATCAGATCAGGTGGGCTTGTGCCCACTCCAGAAAGGACCAGTGTGTCCAGTGGGGAGCAGCCTCCCAGCCATCATTGGAGATGTGTGGATGTGGAAGACACTGCCTGATTTCTGTGCAGGCCAAGGACCCTGGAAAGGGAAGTGGACCAACCTATGATGGGAACTGAGGTGAGTCTGATGGATGGGGGTCCCTAAAGGAAGCTGAAAGATAAGACCTGGCAAGGGGGCAGGGGGCATCAGGAGGCGGGGACCCAGGGACAGTGTGTCACTGCGTGGGACCTTCCCAGGACCAATCACATCTTGTACTTTCAGAAGGTGAGGGAGGAGGCCGAACGGCAAGAACTGAGTTGCCTGCAGCTCAAGAGCTCTGCGTTGGAACCACCATTAAAAGAGCTGATTATAACAAGTCCAAACTGTGTCTCTACAGGCTGGAAAGAGAGAAAGGGGTGGACGTCAATCTTCTGGCAGAAGCCTGGAGGTCATAGCTCATGGTGGCCAGGAACCATGATGGTCAACACAGCAGAGAAGTGACAACAGCTGTGGGCACCAAGGCTTTCTAGTGACGCCCCCTTTTCCCACTAGCGGGGAGGGGCCCTTCTGGTTAACATGAAAGTATTTTGTGGTTACTCAAGCAAGTCTGGAGACAATTCTGGACAATATAATGACTGTAATTCTGTCAGTAAGTGGGAAGGGACTTCAAGCATGTGGCTTGGAGTTTACTATTACTATGAAAGTGAAAGTCGCTCAGTCATTTCCGAGTCTTTGAGACCCCATGGACTATAGACAGTCCATGGAATTTTCCAGGCCAGAATACTGGAGTGGGTAGCCTTTCCCTTCTCCAGGGGATCTTCCCAACCCAGGGATCGAACCCAGGTCTCCCACATTGCAGGCAGATTCTTTACCAGATGAGCCACAAGGGAAGCCCAAGAATACTGGAATGGGTAGCCCAACCCTTCTCCAGCGGATCTTCCTGATCCAGGAATTGAACTGGGGTCTCCTTCATTGCAGGCAGATTCTTTACCAACTGAGCTATGAGGGAAGCCCATTACTAGTATTATAAATGTGAGTAATTTTTACTTATTGGCACGAGAAGACTGAAATATATTTCACTGGAAATGGGAAAGCCCTGTCAATGTTACCAGTTTCCAGCTTGTCCCTCTGTGCCTAAATCTCAAATCATAAGGTGACTCCTCATGCAAGTTCTTCCTTGGGCACATATTTCTTTTATCGGATTGCTTTCCTGACAACTGGCCTGAGGCTCTGTACTCTGGGAATGGGGGTTTGGATGAGGGAGGAGGGAAAATTCATCTGGAACTCGAGACTCAGGTGATATGTCTCTTAAGGGGATGGCAGGGGGACTGGGTACTTCATTGGTGGGTCAGGAAGAGGCAGCCTCTGGGAAACCACTGGGACAGGGAGAGAGAGAAAAAAAAAAAAAAGGCCTGGGAGATGGCAGTGGGGCCAGATAGGTGGCTGCCAAAAGCAAGCTTCACCCATTTGGAGAGTTTGTGTTGGTCTTGCTTTTATCTCATTTGCCCCCAAATTATTAGTTGTTGGTTAGTCGCTAACTTGTGTCCTCCTCTTTTGTGACCCCATGGACTATAGCCCACCAGGCTTATCTGTCCATGGGGATTCTCCAGGCAAGAATACTGGAGTGGGTTGCCATTTTCTTCCCCAGGGGATCTTCCTGACCCAGGGATCAAACCCAGCTCTACCTACATTTGCAGGTGGATTCTTTACCATTGAGCCACCTGGGGAGCTCAAATAAATGATTACCTCCTGTGAAATAGGTGCTTTCAGGACTGCATATGGGAAGTGTGAGGAGGTAGACTTGAGAACCTGACCTCTCTTAGCAGTTTGGGGAGAAAGAGGATGAGTCATGGTTGAAAGTAACCCTGTCATGCAGTTGGCAGAAATCAGAGCTGTAAGAAAGTCACAGAAAATGTGAGAGAGGGTATGTGGGGAAGATTATATCTGTCTTGGGTCAGGGTTGCCATGAGATGCAGAAGGCATCATGGAGGGGGTGGAATTGGCCCATGAAAGTCACATATTTTGAGATGCCGATGTCGAGATGGGGGTTGAAAGGGGTCCCAGGTAGCAGAGGCAGGTTGGCAAAAGTAGGGAGGTGGCAAGTTAAGGAATCTGTACAGTAGAGCGAATACTGTTGATTTGCACCCATGTGTGTGCTGTAAGGTTTGAGTGGCAACTTGAGGAAATTTTAAGAGTGTTTTCTTTAGGTGGAGAATTTTCTGTATTTTCCTCTATTACATAGATTGTATCTTTGCATGTGTGAAATAATGATGAGATGATCACGGTGATGATGATGGTGATGGTGGTGATGATAGTGGTGGTGATGATGGTGATGGTAACGATGATGGTGATGACAATGATGATGGTGATGCTGCTGCTGCTGCTTCTGATGATGATGATGATGGCAATGGGGATGATGACAGCGGTGGTGATGATGGTGATGATGGTGATGATAATGATGATGATGGTGATGATGATGGTAATAATGATGATGATGGTGATGATAATGATGATGGTGGTGATGATGACAACATGAATTGTGATCAAGTTGGATTGAGCCTTAAATTGCCAAGCTTGGTTTTATTCTGTGGGCAAAGGAAACACACCACTGACTTGATATAAGACCTGATATACTCCCTACCTCCCTGCCCCCCATCTCTTTTGTTTCTTGCTGAATTCGACTCTAAGGGGACATTGCCCATCTCACCCAACCATACATAAGAACAAAGTTGTAAGAAGGAATCTCCAAGAAATAGTTTATTCTGAACAAGGAACAAGGCTGACTTGAACAGAGCCAGGAAATCCAGTGTCTCGGGCTACTTCCAGCTCCTGCCCCTAATTCATGAACTCAGTCCAGTGAGACATCCTCAGTGTAGCCACGGTCGCAGTGAAGAGAGAAGCAGCCCCATTATTTCCTGCAGGGGACAGGATGGTGCCCACAGGGAACAAAGAATGAAAAGTGTACAAAACAGTGGACACGTGGACAATACCATCTAGAAACAGCCTGGGTTCGAAGGAGGAAAACAAAAGACCATTTCTTTCCTTTTTTCAAATAAAAACATAAACCATGTGATATATGAAAATGTCTCTTAAGAAATCTAAGAGGTTTATGATGTAAATAGTGAAAGTTGGATAAAAATAAAAACACAACTGAACTTTTCACAGGACTGTACAGATATCAGAGACTCCAGAAAGATGAGTTCAAAGAATCTAAAACACCAGGCTTGTTTCTACAGAAAACTGACCTGCCCAATGAGTGAAACAAGAAAGTTTCTTAAAATTACGTTGATTATGATGTTGACCAAAAACTGCTACAAAGTAGTTTGGGTATGTCACACGCAGGATCTTAATTAACCTTTTAACAACCCCAGGGGTTAGTTTTTTTAATTCCCATTTTAAAATGAGAAAACTGACACTGAAGTGATTATGTGATTGCCTGAGGTCTTCTGGTTAGTAAACAGCAGGGCTGGATTCTGATCACAGTCCTGATTCCAAGGCTAAGCTTTATTCTGGTTGCTAAAAGCATCTCCCAATTCAAAAACAAAGTGCTCCCTGAACAGATCATCAAGTAGTTTGCTCTTAGCATGAGCCACCATCATCCTAGCGTAAACTTTCTAAGTGACTGGTTTATCAGTGTTTATCCTAGTTTATCCTAGTTTATCCTAGTTTATCAGTGTGGAGCAGCCTCCTTGATGGCAATTGGAGATCCTCTTTAAGATGGTGCTGATGAGATGATGTCATCCCTTCCAGGAAAGGAAGCTTGGATGGAGACAGAGACTCGGAGTTCTGCCATGGTGCTGGGTTTTGGGAGGAACTCTGCTGACACTCTTTAGGGGTGACCGACGGTCAGTGACTTGACCTTCTGAATGGGCATCGTCCTGCCATCCCAGCACCAGGGGTGGGGTGGGAGTGGAGACCTGCTGAAATTAAAGATGGGGACAGTAGCAGGCCAACTTAGAACATCAGAAAGACTGGCCTGGCAGAGGAGGCAAAAGAGGACACTTCCGGTTTTGCTCCAGGATTGGGGGATCGTGTTTCCATAGGCAGGGCAAACACATCAGACAATTAAGGGCTGAATTTTCAAAAGTATGCCCTGAAGACCAGGGTAGACCGAATTGCAAAGTTGTGATGGGTCTAGTTGCTTTAGGGGATGGGAGTGCACTCCAAAAAGTAAGGTTCTATTTCGCCTGTATAAATAATGTCATAAATGTCAAAGGCTTTGCACGTTTACTACCCAATTGGATTCTTCCAATAACTTTGTAATCAGAGGTGGGGCATTGAGCTGTGTGACCCCTTTGACAGATGTGGAAAACTGAGGCACAGAAAGGGCAAGGCTTGTCCACAGATGTGCAGGGAATTAGCTGGGCAGCTTGGACCACAACCAAGGCTCCCCAGCTCTGAGCCCAGGGCCTTCTCTGCATCTGATGTTATTTGGGGTGAGACGGGGACCATCGCGGCACAGAGAGGGGCTTTCGGTGGGCAGGGCAGAGGTGTGTGCAGTCCCGCTGGAAGCCGCAGGTGGTGGCTTAGCTGCTGCAGCCACGAGAACAGGCATGGGCCAGAATGTTGTTGTTACACCCGTCCTGGAGCTTGCCCTGGGCCTGGCTCCCGGCTCGGCCTTCCATGTCCAAGAGCTGGCCGCCCTGCCCCTGCTGCTTCCTCAGCCTGCAAATAAGCACAGCACAGACCCAGTTAGCGATGCGGAGCAGGGGATGTCCAGGCACAGAGGGGAACCAGAGAAATCAAGGAGACTTGCAAGAGCAGAATGCTGTGTCTGGGAGCCCACAGGTTGGGTCCGTACCCAGCTCAGGTGGCTCTGATGAGTTACTCAACCCCCAACGCCTTGGTCTCTTTATCTGTAAAATGGAGATAATAATTCCTACCTCATGGCTCCTTGTGAAATCCACAGGAGATCACATATATAATTTCCAAGTTTACACAGTAGGTAGAGGGTGAGCCCCACACATCATTCACACGTATTAAGTACTGAATGCCCACTGGTGGACCAGCCATCATGCCCAGGAGCAGAGGAAGCCCTGGCCAGCAAAACAGTCAGAGTGTCTATCCTCATCAAGTTTACCACCCGACGGGGGAGTTGGATATAAATCAAATTATCTCACAAAGGTAATTATAGGGGAATGGAATGCAGAAGTAGGAAGTCAAGAGATACCTGGAGTAAGGGGCAAATTTGGCCTTGGAGTACAAAAATGAAGCAGGGCAAAGGCTACCAGAGTTTTGCCAAGAGAACGCACTGGTCATAGCAAACACCCTCTTCCAACAACACAAGAGAAGACTCTACACATGGATATCACCAGATGGTCAATACTGAAATCAGATTGATTATATTCTTTGCAGCCAAAGATGGAGAAGCTCTATACAGTCAGCAAAAATAAGACCAGGCGTTGACTATGGCTTGGATCATGAACTCCCTATTGCCAAATTCAGACTTAAATTGAAGAAAGTAGGGAAAACCACTAGACCATTCAGGTATGACCTAAATCAAATCCTTTATGATTATACAATGGAAATGACAAACAGATTCAAGAGATTAGATCTGATAGACAGAGTGCCTGAAGGACTACAGGCAAGAGGTTCCTGACACTGTACAGGAGGCAGTGATCAAGACCATCTCCAAGAAAAAGAAATGCAAAAAGGCAAAATGGTTGTCTGAGGAGGCCTTACAAATGGCTGAGAAAAGAAGAGAAGCTAAAGGCAAAGGAGAAAAAAGAAAGATATATCCATTTGAATGCAGAGTTCCAAAGAACAGCAAGGAGAGATAAGAAAGCCTTCCTCTGTGATCAGTGCAAAGAAATAGAGGAAAACAATAGAATGGGAAAGACTAGAGATCTCTTCAAGAAAATTAGAGATAACAAGGGAACATTTCATGCAAAGATGGGCTCAATAAAGGACAGAAATGGTAGGGAACTAACAGAAGCAGAAGATATTAAGAAGAGGTGGCAAGAATATACAGAGAACTGTACAAAAAAGATCTTCAAGACCCATATAACTACAATGGTGTGATCATTCACCCAGAGCCAGACATTCTGGAATGCAAAGTCAAGTGGGCCTTAGGAAACATCACTACGACCAAAGCTAGTGGAGGTGATGGAATTCCAGTTGAGGTAACTCAAATCTTAAAAAATGATGCTGTGAAAGTGCTGCATTCAACATGCCAGCAAGTTTGGAAAACTCAGCAGTGGCCACAGGACTGGAAAAGATCAGTTTTCATTCCAATCCCAAAGAAAGACAATGCCAAAGATTGTTCAAACTACCACATGATTGCACTCATCTCACACGCTAGCAGAGTTAAAAATTCTCCAAGCCAGGCTTCAATAGTACATGAACTGTGAACTTCCAGATGTTCAAGTTGGATTTAGAAAAGGCAGAGGAACTGGAGATCAAATTGCCAACATCTGTTGGATCACAGAAAAAGTAAGAGAGTTCCAGAAAAACATATACTTCTGCTTTATTGACTACACCAAAGCCTTTGACTGTGTGGATCACCACAAACTGTGGAAAATTCTTAAAAGAGATGGGAATACCAGACCAACTTACCTGCCTCCTGCGAAATCTGTATGCAGGTCAAGAAGCAACAGTTAGAACTGGACATGGAACAACAGACTGGTTCCAAACAGGGAAAGGAGTATGTCAAGGCTGTATATTGTCACCCTGCTTATTTAACTTACATGCAGACTACATCATGGGAAACGCTGGGCTGGTTGAAGCACAAGCTGGAATCAAGATTGCCAGGAGAAATATCAATAACCTCAGATATGCAGACAGTGAAAGTGAAGTTGCTCAGTCGTGTCTCTTTGCAACCCCATGGACTGTAGTCTATCAGGCTCCTCCGTCCATGGGATTTTCCAGGCAAGAGTGCTGGAGTGGATTGACATTTCCTTCTCCAGGGGATCTCCCTGACCCAGGAATCGAACCCAGGTCTCCGGCATTGCAGGCAGATGCTTTACCCTCTGAGCCACCAGGGAAGCCTGCTGCTGCTGCTAAGTCACTTTAGTCGTGTCCGACTCTGTGTGACCCCATAGATGGCAGCCTACCAGGCTCCCCCATCCCTGGGATTCTCCAGGCAAGAACGCTGGAGTGGGTTGCCATCTCCTTCTCCAATGCATGAAGGTGAAAAGTGAAAGTAAAGTTGCTCAGTCGCGTCCGACCGTCAGCGACCCCATGGACTGCAGCCTTCCAGGCTCCCCGGTCCATGGGATTTTCCGGGCAAAAGTACTGGAGTGGGGTGCCATTGCCAGGGAAGCCTAAGAAGAACTAAATAGCCTCTTGATGAAAGTGAAAGAGGAGAGTGAAAAAGTTGGCTTAAAGCTCAATATTCTGAAAACTAAGATCAGGGCATCTGGTCCCATCACTTCATGGCAAATAGATGGGGAAACATGGAAACAGTGAGAGGCTTTGTTTTTGGGGGCTCTGAAATCACTGCAGATGGTGATTGTAGCCATGAAGTTAAGACACTTGCTCCTTGGAAGGAAAGCTGTGACCAACCCAGACAGCGTATTCAAATACAGAGACATTACTTTGCCAACAAAGGTCTGTCTAGTCAAAGCTTTGTTTTTCCAGTGGTCATGTATGGAAGTGAGACTTGGACTATAAAGAAAGCTGAGGGCCGAAGAATTGATGCTTTTGAACTGTGGTGTTGGAGAAGACTCTTGAGAGTCCCTTGGACACAAGGAGATCCAACCAGTCAATTGTAAAGGAAATCAGTCCTGAATATTCATTGGAAGGACTGATGCTGAAGCTGAAACTCTAATACTTTGTCACCTGATGGGAAGAACTGACTCATTTGAAAAGACCCTGATGCTGGGAAAGATTGAGGGCAGGAGGAGAAGGGGACAACAGAGGATGAGATGGTTGGATGGCAACACTGATTTGATGGACATGAGTTTGAGCAAGCTCTGGGAGTTGGTGATGGACAGGCAAGCCTGGCGTGCTACAGTCTATGGGGTCTCAAAGAGTCAGACAAGACTGAGCGACTGAACTGAACTGATCTCACAAAGAAATACCTGAACAGATGAGCACCCAGACTTACAATATACTCCACGACAAACAGTGTTGAGGGAGTTTAATTCTTTAAAAAAATTTTTTTATTGAAGTATAATTGATTTGCGTTATGTTAGTTTCTGGGTCCAGTAAAGTGACTCGGTTGTGTATCTCTACATGTCTATTTATATGTTCGTTTTCATATTCTTTCCCATTGTGGCTTATTACAGGATATTGAATACAGCTGGCCTTGTCATTTATCTATTTTATGTATAGTAGTTTACATATGCTAATCCCAGACTCCTAATTTATCCCTCCTCCCTTCCTTCACCCTTTGGTAACCATACATTTATTTTCTTTGCTTTTTTTTTTGTTTCATATATGATATTATACATGTTTCAATGCCATTCTCCCAAATCATCCCACCCTCTCCCTCTCCCAGAGTCCAAAAGACTGTTCTATACATCTGTGTCTCTTTTCCTTTCTCACATACAGGGTTATCATTACCATCTTTCTAAATTCCATATATATGCATTAGTATACTGTATTGGTGTTTTTCTTTATGGCTTACTTCACCCTGTATAATAGGCTCCAGTTTCATCCACCAACTGATTCAAATGTATTCTTTTTAATGGCTGAGTAATACTCCATTGTGTATATGTACCACAGCTTTCTTATCCATTCATCTGCTGATGGACATCTAGGTTGCTTCCATGTCCTGGCTATTATAAACAGTACTGCGATGAACACTGGGGTACACGAATGAAACTAGAGCACTTTCTAACACCATACACAAAAATAAACTCAAAATGGATTAAAGATCTAAATGTAAGACCAGAAACTATAAAGCTCCTAGAGGAGAACATAGGCAAAACACTCTCTGACATACATCACAGCAGGATCCTCTATGACCCACCTCCCAGAATATTGGAAATAAAAGCAAAAATAAACAAATGGGACCTAATTAAACTTAAAAGCTTCTATACAACAAAGGAAACTATAAGCAAGGTGAAAAAGACAGCCTTCAGAATGGGAGAAAATAATAGCAAATGAAGCAACTGACAAACAACTAATCTCAAAAATATACAAGCAACACCTGCAGCTCAATTCCAGAAAAATAAATGACCCAATCAAAAAATGGGCCAAAGAACTAGACATTTCTCCAAAGAAGACATACAGATGGCTAACAAGCACATGAAAAGATGCTCAACATCACTTATTATCAGAGAAATGCAAATCAAAACCACAATGAGGTACCATTTCATTCTGCCATCCAAAAGTCTACAAGCAATAAATGCTAGAGAGGGTGTAGAGAAAAGGGAACCCTCTTACACTGTTGGTGGGAATGCAAACTAGTACAGCCACTATGGAGAAGACTGTGGAGATTCCTTACAAAACTGGAAATAGAACTGCCATACCACCCAGCAATCCCACTGCTGGGCATACACACCGAGGAAACCAGAATTGAAAGAGACACGTGTACCCCAATGTTCATAAGTTTATTTTCTATGTGAGTCTGTTTCCATTTTGTAAATAAATTCATCTGTATCATATTTTAGATTTCACGTATAAGTCATATCATATGATATTTGTCTTTCTCTGTTTACCTTTCTTCACTAAGCATGATAATCTCTAGGTCCATCCATATTGCTGCAAATGGCATTTTCATTCTTTTTTATGGTTGAGCAATGCTACATCTTCTTTATCCACTCATCTGTTGATAGACATTTAGGCTGCTTTTGTGTCTTACCTATTGTAAGTAGTGCTGCTATGAACACTGGGGTGCCGGGTTTTCTCTGGATATGTACGCAGGAGTGGGATTGCTAGCTCATATGGCAACTCTTTAGTTTTTAAGGCTCCTCCTTAAAAATAGTGGCTGCAGCAATTTACCTTGAGGGAGCAGGGATGTGAACACTGCATTTCCTAACAGCTGGCCACCTGGCTGCTTTCCACGTGATTGTGGAGGTCAACATCCTTCCCTTTCTGATCTCATCAAGTTCAGGATCATGCCCTAAACCACAGCTGTCATGACGTGTAGATGGTTAGGCCAAAACATGAAGCTGAGACATTTAGGGAGGCAATGAGAAGTCTGAGACCAGGGAAGAGCTCAGCTCAAACCCTGGATCTCAACACCAGCCACTTGAGTCAAGGGGTCAAGCTGTCTATCTTGGGAGCCTCAGTTTCCCGATCTATCACTGGGGACTATATCACTTACTCAGCAGGAGGCTAAAGGGAATCAGAGAGGATGGGCACGAAATATCTAGTACAGAGCAGGAAATAATCATATTACTAGAGTTCTACCTTGTTCTGAAAGACACAGGTTTCAGCCGGAATGTATCCTTTATATTAGTATGTTCTGTCAGATATAGTGCAGGCCTACAGCTTGATTTAAACGAAAGAGCTGTTTCACCCAACAAACTTCTGTGTGTGCTCGTCACATGCAGAGAACTGTGGAGGACCCTCAGGTGAACACATACACAGCCTCAGATGGATCTCAGTTTGTGTGTGTGTATGTGTATGGTGGGGATGCTGTGTGTGTGTGTGTGTGTGTGTGTGTGTGTGTGATGGGGATGCTGTATGTGTGTGTGTATGATGAGGATGCTGTATGTGTGTGTGTATGGTGGAGATGCTCTGTGTATATTATGGGGATGCTGTGTGTATGTGTGTGTGTGTGTGTGTACACATACATGTGGTGTGGATGCTGTATGTGTGTGTGTGTATGGTGGGGATGCTGTGTGTGTGTGTGTGTGTGTGTGTATGATGGGGATGCTGTATGTGTGTGTGTGTATGGTGGGGATGCTGTGTGTGTGTGTGTGTGTGTGTGTATGATGGGGATGCTGTATGTGTGTGTGTGTATGGTGGGGATGCTGTGTGTGTGTGTGTGTGTGTGTATGATGGGGATGCTGTATGTGTGTGTGTGTATGGTGGGGATGCTGTGTGTGTGTGTGTGTGTGTGTGTATGATGGGGATGCTGTATGTGTGTGTGTGTATGGTGGGGATGCTGTGTGTGTGTGTGTGTGTGTGTGTGTATGATGGGGATGCTGTATGTGTGTGTGTGTATGGTGGGGATGCTGTGTGTGTGTGTGTGTGTGTGTGTATGATGGGGATGCTGTATGTGTGTGTGTGTATGGTGGGGATGCTGTGTGTGTGTGTGTGTGTGTGTGTATGATGGGGATGCTGTATGTGTGTGTGTGTATGGTGGGGATGCTGTGTGTGTGTGATGGGGATGCTGTGTGTATGTGTGTGTGTGTGTGTATTATGGGGATGCTGTATATGTGTGTGTGTGTGTACACATACATGTGGTGTGGATGCTGTATGTGTGTGTGTGTATTATGGGGATGCTGTGTGTATGTGTGTGTGATGGGGATGCTGTGTGTGTGTGTGTGTATGGTGGTGATGCTGTGTGTGTGTGTGTGTGAAGGGGATGCTGCGTGTGTGTGTGTGTATTATGGGGATGCTGTATGTGTGTGTGTGTGTATGATGGGGATGCTGTGTGTGGTGGGGATGCTCTGTATGTGTGTGTGTGTGTATCATGGGGATGCTGTGTGTGATGGGGATGCTGTGTGTGTGTGTGTGTGTGTGTGTGTGTGTGTGTGTGTGTGGTGGGGACACCTAGTGTTTGGAACCATGCTAGTATTTGAGCAAGTCCTCCAGCCAATGCTGAAACATCAGCAGCAACACAGCAGTTTATAAGATAGGGAACTTGGTGGCTATTGCTTCCTGTCCTTTGTCTACTTGCAGGACCCAGGCCTCTGAGGCTTGCAGCCCTCCAGGTGGAACAACTGGGGAAGGCAGGCAGGATAAAACACATCATCCTAGTGGAGGAGGGGTCAGGACCAAAGGGACAGAGCTGGGATCTAAAGGACAAAGTGGGCAAGGAGGGGAGAATCTATGGGGAGGGAGGAGGGTGGTCGGATTTCATCTGCAAGGCTGGGATTGTCTGAGAATCTTGCTCCTGTTTTCTTATTCCCTCCCCTTCATTCAGAGAGACTCTCTCAGGCATCTCTGGAGAGAAAATCAGATCAGAAATAGGGAAAACTCAAATGACAAGAAACCTATGGAAGTGAAAAGGAAATTGTTTTACTTACAAAGTAGGACATCGCTATTTGGTTCACATCTGTAATATTGCATAATTCTCTAGGTATATTGCAAGATAAAGATGAATGCCATTAAGATTTTCTTTTAAATGCCCAAACATAGCTTAGATAGCATTACTATCTCTAGACTTCTGTACTCTCTGATTATAATGCAAAATAAAGCTTCAAAAGCTGCATAATAAAGAGTGGAACATATGGAAGAGGGAGCCCCAGTAAGGGAGAGATGGAGTCAGAAGTCTTGTGTAGATCAAGGAAGGCTTCCTGCAGGAGGCAGCTTTTGAGCTGGGCTTTAAGGATTGATGTGGAATGTGGGTAGCTGGAGGGAGGGAAGAAATTTGAAATAAAAGGACACCAGTGCAGTAAGGCACAGAAAGTAAAAAAAAAAAAAAAAATTCCAGGGTGGATCAGTCTTTTTTGGAGCTATGTAATTTCAGCAACTTCAGCTCCTTCTCTTGGACAGAGCTGTTTTAAAGAGAACTGGCTGTTTCAAGTCTCCCCTCTTCTATGGAGGGTTGTATGTGGAACAATATGACCTGAGTGCTGGGGGCTTCGAACAGTAAGTAAATGAGACGTGAGTCATGCCGCTTGCAACTTACCACCAGGCTCAGTGTGAGATGAGGAGACAGAACCAAAAAGGAAGAACCCTCTCTAGACACCCACCCATCCCCCTACAGGCTTACAGAACTGGATTCTGATCTAGTTCTTGGAGGCTCCAAAGCCTGCCTTCTTCTCTCTGCATCTACAGTCCTGCCCACCTACCAACTATTCACCATCCATCTACCCATCCACTTTCTCTTCACCTATCATATATTCTACTCCACCCTTCCATCCATCCATCATCCACCCATATGTTCAATTATCTGTTCCACCCCACCCCTACGTGTCCACTCCTACTCACTGTGTCCCCCCTCCATCCACTTACTTATTCACCTACCCATCCATGCACCTCCTATATAGAAATCTATCTCATCCATTCATTATCCATCCATTCATCAATACATCCCTCCATCCACCCATCTGCTCATCATCCATCTACTGACTCACCTGTCCCTCAATTCACTATCCACCCTATCCATTGATTGCCCCCAGAGACTCCCTATTTACCCATCCACCCACACAGCTACCTCCCATCTGTCACCTTTTCATTTACTATCCATCCACCCATCTATTCATCCACCACCCTTCTGCCTATTCATTCATCCATCTACTCCCATATTTCCATTCATCTGATCAATCATCTGATCCACCTATTACTTCCATATCCTTCCACTCATTCTTTCCACCAGCTATGAGTATGCCAGGCTCACAGTTGAGGCCTGGGGAACACAACAGAGAGCAAACAGTGAATGTTCACTGTGATGAAGCCTCTGCCAGAGGAGGCAGTATGGCCCGGCCTCCAGGGCCTGGGCTTAGAGCCAGGCTATCTCGTTCTGTCTCTGAGTCTGCCACTTACTAGCCATGTGACTTTGGGAGGCTGGATTCCAACTCAGGTCTGTCTGTCTCCAAGGCCCCTGCTCTTTCCACTGAATCTCATGCCTTTCAATCCGGATCTGGGAGGAGACAGCGTGGAATGATTTTGCCATGCTCTGAAGAAATTAGAAAGGCTCTGCTGCTGCTGCTGCTAAGTCACTTCAGTCGTGTCTGACTCTGTGTGACCCCATAGAGGCAGCCCACCAGGCTCCCCGTCCCTGGGATTCTCTAGGCAAGAACACAGGAGTGGGTTGCCATTTCCTTCTCCATAGAAAGGCTCAGTTTGCTTAAATAGAAACCCAGGAACCAAGACAATGATGTGAAACCATATGGTTGGTCCCAAGAGCTCACTTCCATGACTAGCCCAGAGCCCAGTTATCTATATTTCAGGAGGAAATGAAAAAGGATTTTACATATCTTAGTAGATGTAGCCCAAGTCTACTGATACAAATTGGCTAGTTATCTCTGCAATGGCAGGAACATTTAATTTTCTCAGCCAACTTTATCAAATTAATTGTCAGTTTTGTGACCAGAATTCCGAGTGATGGATGTGAATGCTCTCAACGTCCCGAACTCAAGCATTAATTGTCAGAAGGAAGTGCTCTGTGATGGAGACCCTCGATTAACGAGAACAGGACATATTAAAATTCGTCGTAATATGGGCTGGAGGCATTTTTCAAAGGCAAAGCACTACACAGGACGAAAAGAAAATGGTTAGCAATCAAAGTAATTTCAAACCAAGCTCTTTCACACCCCGAGGATGCAGTCAGATTAACACCAACATTGATCTACAGCCTCAAATCCAAGGTACAGCCTGGCTCCTTGGTTCAGACTGACCAGCTTTCCTTTGTGCTGGGTGCTTCAAAAAGGAAAACACTTCAAGTACTGTCACACCTATTCATATCATTTCACTGGTTATATGCGTCCAAAACCGTGTGGCATCTTGGAGTGGCCGTGTGGTGTGGTGGGAGAATGCAGGCTTTGGAATCATACAGAATTCAATCAGGATCCCAGCTTTGCTGTGAGTGGCTGAGGGACCTGGGGGAACTCACCCAACTTCCTGAAGCCTCTCGTTCCTAGCCTGTAACACCCCCACAACACCACCTCTTTAATGAAGGTGAACAGATACATAGTATGTACCTGCCTGAAACAGGCACTTTATAAAGGGCCGGGATTTTTATGATGATGACTGCAGTGTGGATGTGTGATGCATGTACTCAGTCGTGTCTGATTCTTTGCAATCCCATAGACTGTAGCCCACCAGGCTTTTCTGTCCATGGAATTCTCCAGGCAAGAATACTGAAGTGGGTTGCCATTTCCTCCTCCAAAGGATCTTCCCAACCTGGGGGTTGAATCTGCATTTTTTTTTTTTTTTTTTTTTTGCCTCCTGCATTGGCAGGCAGATTCTTTACCACTAAGCCACCTTTCTTTGTTACTGATTGCAGTGTGGGGATACTCCCATTTCACAGATGGAGAAACAGGATCAGTAAGTCAAGTTTAACTTCCTGCGGTAGTTCTGATGAATGTCTCCCAGCAAGAAGGTCCCCACAGATGGTTCCATTCTAGGGGATCAAGGAGGGAGACACAGAAAAGTGCAGGTACTGGAATGGGGTGACATAGAATGGCTGAAGGTCAGGACCCAGCAATGGGTGAGACAGAACAGGCTCAGGTGGGGGAATCCAGTCGCACAAGTCGTGGCGGGATCCAGGGGGGGTCTGCAAACCAGGAAAGGCTGGGCATGGAACTGGTGCCTGGAACCGGGTCTCCAACCTGGTTGCTGGTCTCCTCTCCTTTGGGAAAGGGCCACGGCGTGCTATCTGTGACCTTGCATCAGCCGGCCGGGGGCAGGTGCACAGACAATGCGTGCTGGAAAGCTAGGCAGGTGGATGCAGGAATAAATGCCCAGCCAGGTATCTACTGCTCATCAGCTGCCTGTTTGCACAGGTTGGCAGGCTCTGTCTCAACACACTTAGAGGGAAAGGAAGCCAATCCCAACCGAATGGAGTAACAGGGTATCCTCGCTGGACAAGAATTCATGACCACTGGAAGAACTGGCGAGCTCACAGACCTTGTGGATGACAGTTTGCATGAGTCAAATTGGAGCTCTATCTCTTGTGGCCAAGGGAGTTGAGATAGATTGCTGTTTTGTGTGTATATGTAAGTGTTGGTTTAAAAATTAAGGCACAATGATGTCTGACATGGCACTTAATTGATACAGTACTATATTGGCCTGGTAATTTTGTGTATAATAAATATTACTAGTAAATATTTGGGCAGTGCTGACTGATCGTGTAGGAAGGGTGTTAAGTGCTTAACATTTGTTCACTCACTGGTCCATACAACGGTCTTTCATATAGGGTAGGTTTTAACACCCCCTTCCCTGGTGGCTCAGACAGTACAGAATCTGCCTGCAATGTGGGAGACCCGGGTTTGATCCCTGGGTTGGGAAGATCCCCTGGAGAAGGGAACGGCTACCTCCACCCCAGTATTTTGGCCTGGAGAATTCCACAGACAGAGGAGCCTGGCAGGCTATAGGTCATGGGGTTGCGAAGAGTTGGACACAGCTGAGCAATTTTCACTTTCACCACTTTACAGATGAGGAAACTGAGGCACTAGTGTGAGGTCCGAGGTCGCAAAGCAAACATGGATCAGGATTCAAAACCAGGCAGTCTGATTCCAGAGGCTGTGCTCTTAGCTATTATGTATACTGCCTGTCCACAGTTAATAAAAACCAAAGAGTCAAAGTTACTGGAAAGTTCTGGAAGGGCATGCACCAACTTGAAGAAGAGTTGTCTGTTTGGGGATAGAAGGTGGATATTGAAGAGAAGGGATGTGATTTAGGTCATACCTAAATGGTCTAGTGGTTTTCCCTACTTTCTTCAATTTAAGTCTGAATTTGGCAATAAGGAGTTCATGGTCTGAGCCACAGTCAGCTCCTGGTCTTGTTTTTGCTGACTGTATAGAGCTTCTCTATCTTTGGCTGCAAAGAATATAATCAATCTGATTTCGGTGTTGACTACCTGGTGATGTCCATGTATAGAGTCTTCTCTTGTGTTGTTGGAAGAGGGTGTTTGTTATGACCAGTGCATTTTCTTGGCAAAACTCTATTAGTCTTTGCCCTGCTTCATTCTGTATTGCAAGGCCAAATTTGCCTGTTACTCCAGGTGTTTCTTGACTTCCTACTTTTGCATTCCAGTCCCCCATAATGAAAAGGACATCTTTTTTGGGTGTTAGTTCTAAAAGGTCTTGTAGGTCTTCATAGAACCATTCAACTTCAGCTTCTTCAGCATTACTGGTTGGGGCATAGACTTGGATTACTGTGATATTGAACGGTTTGCCTTGGAAACAAACAGAGATCATTTTTGAGATTGCATCCAAGTACTGCATTTCGGACTCTTTTGTTGACCATGATGGCTACTCCATTTCTTCTGAGGGGTTCCTGTCCGCAGTAGAACAGTGTCCACAGTAGAACAGTAGTACAGTGGAAGTGAGAAATAGATTTAAGGGCCTGGATCTGATAGATGGAGTGCCTGATGAGCTATGGAGTGAGGTTCGTGACATTGTACAGGAGACAGGGATCAAGACCATCCCCATGGAAAAGAAATGAAAAAAGCAAAATGGCTGTCTGGGGAGGCCTTATAAATAGCTGTGAAAAGAAGAGAAGCAAAAAGCAAAGGAGAAAAGGAAAGATATAAACATCTGAATGCAGAGTTCCAAAGAATATCAAGAAGAGATAAGAAAGACTTCCTCAGCGATCAATGCAAAGAAATAGATGAAAACAACAGAATGGGAAAGACTAGAGATCTCTTTAAGAAAATCAGAGATACCAAAGGAACATTTCATGCAAAGATGGGCTCGATAAAGGACAGAAATGGTATGAACCTAACAGAAGCAGATATTAAGAAGAGATGGCAAGAATACACAGAAGAACTGCACACAAAAGATCTTCATGACCCAGAAAATCACGATGGTGTGATCACTGACCTAGAGCCAGACATCCTGGGATGTGAAGTCAAGTGGGCCTTAGAAAGCATCACTACGAACAAAGCTAGTGGAGGTGATGGAATTCCAGTTGAGCTATTCCAAATCCTGAAAGATGATGCTGTGAAAGTGCTGCACTCAACATACCAGCAAATTTGGAAAGCTCAGCAGTGGCCACAGGACTGGAAAAGGTCAGTTTTCATTCCAATCCCAAACAAAGGCAATGCCAAAGAATACTCAAACTACCGCACAATTGCACTCATCTCACACGCTAGTAAAGTAATGCTTAAAATTCTCCAAGCCAGGCTTCAGCAATATGTGAACCTTGAACTTCCTGATGTTCAAGCTGGTTTTAGAAAAGGCAGAAGAACCAGAGATCAAATTGCCAACATCTGCTGCATCATCAAAAAAGCAAGACAGTTCCAGAAAAACATCTATTTCTGCTTTATTGACTATGCCAAGGCCTCTGACTGTGTGGATCACAATAAATTGTGGAAAATTCTGAAAGAGATGGGAATACCAGACCACCTGATCTGCCTCTTGAGAAATTTGTATGCAGGTCAGGAAGCAACAGTTAGAACTGGACATGGAACAACAGACTGGTTCCAAACAGGAAAAGGAGTACGTCAAGGCTGTATATTGTCACCCTGCTTATTTAACTTATATGCAGAGTACATCATGAGAAACGCTGGACTGGAAGAAACAAGCTGGAATCAAGATTGCCGGGAGAAGTATCAATAACCTCAGATATGCAGATGACACCACCCTTATGGCAGAAAGTGAAGAGGAACTAAAAAGCCTCTTGATGAAGGTGAAAGTGGAGAGTGAAAAAGTTGGCTTAAAGCTCAACATTCAGAAAACGAAGATCATGGCATCTGGTCCCATCACTTCGTGGGAAATAGATGGGGAAACAGTGGAAACAGTGTCAGACTATATTTTTCTGGACTCCAAAATCACTGCAGATGGTGACTGCAGCCATGAAATTAAAAGACACTTACTCCTTGGAAAGAAAGTTATGACCAACCTAGATAGCATATTCAAAAGCAGAGACATTACTTTGCCCACAAAGGTTCGTCTAGTCAAGGCTATGGTTTTTCCTGTGGTCATGTATGGATGTGAGAGTTGGACTGTGAAGAAGGCTGAGCACCGAAGAATTGATGCTTTTGAACTGTGGTGTTGGAGAAGACTCTTGAGAGTCCCTTGGACTGCAAGGAGATCCAACCAGTCCATTCTAAAGGAGATCAGCCCTGGGATTTCTTTGGAAGGAATGATGCTAAAGCTGAAACTCCAGTACTTTGGCCACCTCATGTGAAGAGTTGACTCATTGGAAAAGACTCTGATGCTGGGAGGGATTGGGGGCAAAAGGAGAAGGGGACGACAGAGGATGAGATGGCTGGATGGCATCACTGACTCGATGGACATGAGGCTGAGTGAACTCTGGGAGTTGGTAATGGACAGGGAGGCCTGGCGTACTGTGATTCATGGGGTCGCAAAGAGTTGGACACGACTGAGCGACTGATCTAATCTGATATGATTCAAGAGAAGCAAGCAGTCACCTGGTCTAATTGTTTGCACACTGCAAGAATCCCTTCTCTAGCATCCCTTGCACAGAGCCAGCCCATCTTAACCCAAACCCCACTGCCCTCCTCCCCAGATAGTCCACTTCACTTGGGAACTTCTCAAATCCTTATAAACTTTTCCTTTGCATAGAATTGCAACTGAGAAATCTGTGGCCTGATAGCTCCTCCCCCCTGGCCTTTGGTGCACTTCCTGGAATTATTCAGATGATTCTAATTTTTCTCTCTCTAGGGATATACCTTCAATTCTTAGGAGCCCCCAAACTAACCACCTTTCACTGTCCCCCAGATTCACCCCACCCCACTCTCCACCTGCTCTCCAGCCTGTGAGTCTGACTTGTAGGAACTGTATCAAAAACTCCTAAGCACTTTGAGCTTCCAGGGGTTGACCACTTGGGAGCCCTGGCAGAAATTAGAAGGAGCAAGGGCATTAAGTCCCCAGTCCCCTTCCTGTACTGGCCCCTGGGGCTACTGGGAACCTTGGAAGGTCACTTCTCCAATCGAGGGAGCCTTCTGGATGGCCTCCCTCTCATCTCTTCAACCTCCCAGTGGGAACACCTTGCCTTCTCTGAAGCCCCAGTTTACTTACTGCACAAGCCTCTATGACGTCCTTATAGCCACACCTTTGTAAAGGGTCCTTTGTAGATAAATTATCCTTGGAGAGTGTCTCCTCTGCAACTGTGACCGATACAACATCATTTCTAGTTCCTCATGAGATGTCTTTTCCTTAAGTAAAAGCTCAGTATAACTGTCTGTTCTACTTTCAAACCTCATCACTTATTGGGAAGATCACCTTGTATGCAACACTTATCTTGCAAATTCAATAAGAGCCTTTGGCCAGAAGCATTAAAATTCTATTTTATCTCCTATTGCCTGAAGCAAAACCTATTTGAGGAAGTCTGAGGATGGAGTCAGCTGCACCTTGGGTGTGATATAGCAGAAAGGAGAGGATTATCTTACTAAGCATCCTCTTTCCCCTTTTGCAAACAGATGAGCTCTGGGGGAAATAGAAGGGATGGCACCCTCAAGTTTCTGAGTGATAGGGACTGAGACTTGTTGAGTTCATTCTTACTCAACACCTCCTCATTTAATACCTACACCACCCTTCCAGATAAAGTTGGGCAAATGACTCCTTCTCTGTAGATGTCATGTGTGTGTGCTAAGTCACTTCAGTTGTGTCTGATTCTTTGTGACCCCATGAACTGTAGCCCACTGGGCTCTTCTGTCATTGGGATTCTCCAAGCAAAAATACTGGAGTGGGTTGCCATGCCCTCCCCCAGGGGATCTTCCTGACCCAGGGATCAAACCTGCGTCTCTTGTGTCTCCTGCATTGTAGGCAGATTCTTTACCATTGAGCCACCAGGAAGTCCTCTGTAATGTCAATACTTACAATCAAGGTCGTGGTGAGGGTTTATTTTAGATAAAATGTAAATGTGTATAAAGCATCAAGCACAGTGCATGGTATGCAACAGGCTTTCAATATTCTAAAAAATGATAACCTATTTCATTTAACTGGCTAGCAATGAGATTTCCATATGTAACAGGGAGAAAATTAGACCACCACCACCACCAACATTTACTCTAAAACAGATCACTGGATCCTATTTATAGCTTTCAAATTTACACATAGCCTTATTTCACATAGGATTAAATAAGGCCTATAAATATTCATATAAAAATTAGGGTACCTCTTTTTGACTAGAGAAATCTGATGCAAGGAAAAATAAAGATAGGTCTTTAAATGAGTTAAATCTGAGCAGACCAGTGACCATATGTTCTTTAGAGCAACATGATACAGGGTTGCATACAGTTGAGGCAATTTGTCAGGGTCTGTGTGTCTCCTTAACTCACTCAAGTATTCTTGCCTGGAGAATCCTGTGGACAGAGGAGCCTGGTGGGCTGTGGTCTATGGGGTTACACAGAGTTGGACACAACTGAAGTGACTTAGCATGCATGCATGCATTGGAGAAGGAAATGGCAACCCAGTCCAGTATTCTTGACTGGAGAATCCCTGGGACGGAGGAGCCTGGTGGGCTGCCATCTACGGGGTTGCACAGAGTCGGACACGACTGAAGCGATTTAGCAGCAGCAGCAGCAGCGTGTCTCCTTTGGCCGACTGAAAACTGGACATGTTTTATTTTCTGTGGCTGAGATGGATATGTCAGGATCAGTTACCCTTTTTAACCCAGCTGCAATTTCCTCTGACTGAGACCCCAGCGAAGAGGACTGCTGCTGCTGCTAAGTCACTTCAGTCGTGTCTGACTCTGTGTGACCCCATAGACGGCAGCCCACCAGGATCCTCCGTCCCTGGGATTCTCCAGGCAAGAACACTGGAGTGGGTTGCCATTTCCTTCTCCAATGCAAGAAAGTGAAAAGTAAAAGTGAAGTCGCTTAGTCATGTCCGACTCTTAGCGACCCCATGGACTACAGCCTACCAGGCTCCTCCATCCATGGGATTTTCCAGGCAAGAGTACTGGAGTGGAGAGGGCCCTGATTCCTGTGTGATTTCTTGATTTTGAGTTTTCATGGAACTAGAGTTTCCCTCCGGTCACTTTCATCTGGGGCTGAAATTCCTCCCGCGGTTTCAGGCCATGGAGTTGATTTCCCCTGGCCGTTTCCTTGTGTTTGGAAAGGTGCCACTTTGCTTCCCATTTAGTCGCCTGGCCCCTCTCTCCACTCTCCCTTAGACACATCACTGCAGTTATGCTTTTATCAGTTTCTCTGACCGTGAAACAGGCAGGAAGACACTCACGGATAGACCTGCGATGAGAACTGGGTGAGAAAGTGGCTGCAGGGCCCTGTCCCCACCCTGAGCTCAACACACCACAGGCGCTCTCAACTGTCAGCTGCTGTTCCCTTTCACCTGCTCCTGTGAAACCGAGGTTTGCACCACATTGGGAACCTCAAAATGGAGAGAATGTCAGTGCACTGGCCTTGATTTCAGAGGCTGGATTCTCAGAGTCAGCCTCTTCCTAGCACAGAAGTTAGAAGGAGGGTGCCCGAGGAAAGGTTTTCCCCGTTTTATAGAAGTATCTGAGAAAAGTGGCTCTAACTCTGTCCCTCCTTCCCTGTGGGTTGTTGAAGAGCTGAGAAGGATGTCAAGGTTTTCTGTGAGTGACACAGACCTTGGTCAAGTCATGGAGTCACTAATGCACAGCCCAGCCTTTATTGACACACTTATGGAGCCTGAGGCTCAGAGAAGCTGGAACCCCACCAGGCTGGCCACCGAGAGAAGCAGAGCCAGGACCTGCAATGTCCACTCCATTCCCAAGCCTGAGATGAGTTATCCTCATACCTCCTTGCCACCAGTTCCCAGAGGCTCCAGGCCACAATGGAAGGTCCCTATCTATCTGCTGGGAAACTCCAAGGAGGCCACATGGGCAGATGAAGCCAGCAAACTTTGAATACACTGTGATTCATATTAATTTATATCATCTGGGCCACCAGATGCAAAGAGTTGACTCATTGGAAAAGACTCTGATCTGGGAAAGATTGAAGGCAGGAGAAGGAGGAGACAGAGGATGGGATGGTTGGATAGCATCATTGACTCAAAGGACATGGATTTGAACAAACTACAGGAGATAGTGAAAGACAGGGAAGCCTGGTGTGCTGCAGTCCATGGGGTCGCAAAGAGTAGGACACGACTGAACAAATAACACTTTCATTACACTTTGGGCTCTGGAGCTAGACTGCCTCCTTATACTCCCCTCCCTCCCTGCTATCTCTTGGCCATGTGCCCGCCACCTGCTTTATGCCTACCCTTCTCCAGCTGCAAAATGAGGCAATAAAAGTAGCTGGCTCACAGGATGGATGTACAGACTAAATGTCATACAGCGAGTGCCCTATAAAAATGAAGCCTAATAACATCAGCTCCCTGCAAGTCAGGGCCCCACAGGACGCACTGGAGAGAACCCCAAATACACCACTGCAGAAAGTAACCCCTTCCTTCATCTCACAGAGCTTGTTCTACCAGACAGTGAGCCCCATGGGAACAGGGACTTTGCTCCCATTCTATCCCCAGTACCCCACCCAGTGGGGATGTGGAACAAGCACCTGCTGGACACCTGGATGAAAGCATATGTAGCAGAAAGAGCCCAGAATCCAGTGGATGGAAGATCAGATTTCAGGTCCTTCATGTTACAATTAAGAGCTGCAAGAGCTCAGGAGGAAGAAGGAGGAGGAGGAGGAGGAGGAGGAGTACCTTAGAAAATGTGATGGGTAGGGATTTGAGCAATGGTTCTCAAGCGGGGGCGATCTGCCTCCCAGGTAAAGTTTGGGGCCATTTTTGGTGTCATAGCTATGGAGGTGCTATGATATCTAACGAGTAAAAGGTCACAGATTCTGCTAAACCTCTTACAATGTATAGAACTGTCCCCACATCAAAGAATTGATGTCAAGAGTCATCAAATGGCAATACAGCTGAAGTTGAGTAGCCCTGGATTAAGGAAACATGATATAAAACCCATAAAATCACATACAGTCATTATTAATAGTATTACTAAATATAGCATGTGCAGTATTTGATTATTAAAATGTAATGTTTTCAAGGGCTCCAAAGGTAGCTTTAGTATGATTTTAACTGTTTAAGTTCTTTACAAGATGAAGCAGATAGAAAATTCCTTTCTCATCAGGGGCTTCTTATACTGCAAAGCTTTGTCAACTGCTATTGAAAAGACCTTTTGGAAAAATCACCCCTGCTCTGATCTTTGGCTAAAATTGGAAGACAAGCCCCATGGTGCATTTCTCAAACTAATGGAAGCTCAGCTGCCCGGGTCCTTGGAAGCCTGGACCAGTCCCTGGAACCAGATGCTCCACCTCACTCAGTGGCCTTTTGCCAGCTGAGACCATGATCCATTAATAACTGTGTTTCCAGAAAATTAGGCAGTGCTAATTTTAATTTTGTTCTCTGTCTAGAAAGTGAGGTCCAGAGAAGTCAGACCTAGGGCATCTCCTCAACGTTTGCACAGTGGTCCAAGCAAGTCTGTGTCCCAATCTGTACCCTTTAGGCTTCAAGCATACTGAGGTCATAGGTCCTGCTATATCCACTTCTGTGTCCCCAGGTACCAGTCCAGGATAATGATGCATCTTTCAAAGGACCAATGAGAATCTTCCATGGGAGCTGATGCAATAGGTGCCCGGCTCATGTCCCCCTTAAAGCCTAGGACAGTAGTCCCATGACACAGGGGGACCTTTGCTCTGCCCAAGAGCTTCTTCTGGTTGAGGAAGCACACCTGACCATGCAAGAAGCAGGTGGCTGTGCAGGGTGTTTGTGTCTGTAGTGGCATCCTTCAACACATGAGGGCTCAAAGTTGCAGATGAATGATTCAAGGCAAAGGAGGAAGAGGACTGGAGGGTCTGCCACGTGTATGCATCACCGACGTCATCTTGGGCCCATTCAGTTCCTCCTGTCCTTCCACTAACCCTACCTAGGACTGTGCTGTGCAATAAATCTCTTCTCCATTGTTAGTGGATTTGTAAAGAATGTGTGTGTGCGTGCTCATTTGTGTCCCACTCTTTGTGACCCCATGGACTGTAGCCCGGCAGGCTCCTCTGTCCGTATAATTTGTCAGGCAAGAATACTGGAGTGGGTTGCCATATCCTCCTCCAGGGGATCATCTTCCCTACCCAGGGATTGAACTCTTCTCTCCTGCATTGACAGGCAGATTCTTTACCACTGCGCCACCTGAGCAGCCCCTTTGTAATGAACAGATATTGTTTAATGATCATAGATATTATTTAGCTTCCCAGATGGCGCTAGCGGTAAAGAACCTGGCTGCCTTTGCAGAAGATCTAAGAGACACAGGTTCAGTCCCTGAGTGGGGAAGATTCCCTGGAGGAAGAAATGGAAAGCCTCTCCAATACTCTTGCCTGAAGAATCCCAGGGACTGAGAAGCCTACAGTCCATAGAATTGAACAGAGATGGACAAGACTGAAGTGATTTAGCACACAGCATAATGATCATTAGGTCCAAGTAGCATCTCTGCTCTGTTAGTCTCCAAATAAGGACAAAGACCTTGGCTGACATATTTTTGGCACCCACCCATCATAAATCAGATAGGGTCTTGACTTAGGAACTCAGTTTCTGTCTCCAAGCACTTCCCTTCATAACTGAGCTTAACTATAAAACTCCTGATGGTCCCTTAGAAGTATGGAGTGCAGCTGGGGATGCTTCCAGATTGCCATATGCCTGATCCAAGTCGTTCGTAAGTTACCCATACAAAACTTCCTAATTCTGCTTTATGGAGCTGCCTTCCTGCCTCACTTTTCAGTCTCAATATACAGTGTCAGTTCGTTGGGCATTTTTCATTCCTTCTGTTCTTGGGGACATTTTTAGATGGGATTCTTTTGGGCTTCCCAGATGGCTCAGTGGTAAAGAATCTGCCTGCCAATGCAGGAGACACAGAAGACTCAGGTTCAGTCTCTGGGTTGGCAAGATCCCCTGGAGGAGGAAATGGCAACCCACTCCAGTATTTTTGCCTGGAAAATTCCATGGACAGAGGAGCCAGGTGGGCTATAGTTTATGGGATGGCAAAGATCTGGACACAAGAGAGCGTGCACCAACACCCGTGACTCAGCCAAGAACTAACTGGAGGAGGCACAGTTTGGGTGCATGGGTCTCTAGGAGAAATTCTCAAACCCTGAGGCGTCAGAACGACTGGAAAGATGTAAACTGTAGAGTCACAGGCCCATTCTCTCTACTTCAGATTCAGAAGGATGCTGTACTTGTTTCCTAGGGTGGCTGTAACAGGTGTCCCCACCTGGATAGTTCACAACAACAGAAATGTATTGTCTCACGGTCTGGAGGCAGAAGTCTGAAGTCAAGCTGTCAGCTGGGTTAGCTCCTTCTGGAGGGGCTGATGGAGAATCTGTACCAGGGCCCCTCTGGCTTCTGGTGGCTGTGGGTCATCCTTGGCGCCCCTTGGTTTGTAGATGCATCACTCCAGTCTCTGCCTCCATCTTCACACAGTCTTCTCTGTGTGTCTGTGTCTCTTATCTTCTTCTTAGGACATCACTCATATTGGATTCATGGGCTTCCTTGGTGACTCAGGGGTAAAGAATCCACCTGCCAATGCAGGAGATGCGGTTTCTATCCCTGAGTCAGGAAGATCCCCTGGAGAAGGAAATGGCAACCCACTCCAGTATTCTTGGCTGGAAATCCCATGGACAGAGGAGCCTGGCAGGCTGCAGTCCATGGAGTCATAAACAGTCAGGCACAACTGATGGGCTGAACATGCATGCATGCATTTCGGATTAAGAGTCCTCTGTTCCAGTATGATCTCATCTCAGCTAATTATATCTGCAACAACCCTATTTCCAAGGATTGGAAATAAGGTTGTATTTTGAAGTCCTGGTGGCTAGAACTTCAACATATCTTTTGGGAGGTCATAGTTCATCCTGTTTAACAGAGGCAGCAACTCTAAATGCTAACAACTCTCACCCCAGGAGTTCCTGACAGGAACCCCTGTGACCATGGCACTTCCTTCCAGTTCACCTTTGCAGCACCCTCTGCAGAGACAAGGGCCTGCCCAGTGGCTCAGTGGTAAAGAATCTGCCTGCCGTGCATGAGACACTGGAGACACAGGTTTGATCACTAGGTCGGGAAGATCCCCTGGAGGAGGGCATGGCAACCCACTCCAGTATTCATGCCTGGAGAATTCCATGGACAGAGGAGCCTGGTGTGCTAACACCCACGGGGTCGCAGAGAGTCGGAAATGACTGAAGCATCTGAGCACGCACATAAGACATGGAGGAGATAAGGTCTGTAATGACTATGCAGGAAGTAGGAGCAGTGTGTTTCAGGCGGACGGCCAGGCCTGCAGAGACCAAAAGGAGAAGGAACTGCCAGAGGAGGCAAGGAGCGGGCAGCAAGGTCCCAGTGGAGCATGAAGGGAAGCTTGGTTTGGTGTCTCAGTGTCCCCTCTCAGCATCCCACTGGCCACGTGGCTGATGTTGGAAAGAAGGTCTTTAATTTTCCAGCTACTCCAGTGTCAGCAGAACAGGTGCTTCATAAACAGGACTGCAGAAGGAGTGCAGGATGCATGGTGCCTATCTCGCTAATATAAAAGAGATTTTTAGAAACCCCTTTCACTCATGCTCCTAGATGTCTACAGAATCATGTTATTCTCCAAGAGTGATAAAAATGCATCTACAAAGAGGATTGTACAAAATATTTATGACACCTTAATTCCTAATAGATAAATTCTACAAACAGCCCAAATGTCCACAAGAAAAATGGATAAACCATATGTGTACTATTTATATCAGTTCAGTTCAGTTCAGTTCAGTCGCTCAGTCATGTCTGACTCTTTGCGACCCCATGAATTGCAGCACGCCAGGCCTCTGTGTCCATCACCAACTCCCGGAGTTCACTCAAACTCATGTCCATCGAGTCGGTGATGCCATCCAACCATCTCATCCTCTGTTGTCCCCTTCTCCTCCTGCCCACAATCCCTCCCAGCATCAGGGTCTGTTGTAAGGAGTCAGTTGTTTGCATCAGGTGGCCAAAGTATTGGAGTTTCAGCTTCAGCATCAGTCCTTCCAATGAACACCCAGGACTGATCTCCTTTAGGATGGACTGGTTGGATCTCCTTGCAGTCCAAGGGACTCTCAAGAGTGTTCTCCTTGTTTCCTTTTAGCAGATGAGAAGTTGCAGCAGGGTGGTTATGGGTGGCTGTAATGTGGGTCCTTTCCCGGGTACATCATGGAGCAGGGATAGGGTTTGACATGGAGGGGTTGGCAAGGTACAGGACAGCATCCTTGTGGGGAGAAGCTGGGGGAAAGACACTGCTCCCAGCACACCTGCCCTGACAGGTAGCCTATTAGCTTCAGGGATACTGGGGAGCAGAGACGCAGGGACAAAAGAGCAGAAACTTCTGTCAAACCCACGCACATCTCCCCTTTCCCATCTTCTTCCATGCCTCCCGCTTTCACATATGCTCATCCTGACCACCCCCATCTGGAAGACAACTTCCATCCTCCATCTTTATTTTGACAACTCCTGTTAACGGTGCCAGCCTCACTTCAACTCCACGACTACAACTCTCACGGGGGTTCTCAGTATAGCTGGGTGATCTTACTACATTCACCTTTCCACGTAAGAAAGAACATCTGATTGGTCAAAGCCATTATATAGTTGGGTTTCTGCTAAAAACAGCCAGATGCCACCTGACAACACAAGGAGGGGTATCTCATTTTCATTTTCTTTTTAAGGGAAACAACTTGGGTTCTTCAGGTTCCAGATGGAAGCATCTTCTGACACACAGTGCCACACACAGTGTGATTGTTCCCTGCTCGGGTCTGTCACCCTCTGCATTTCACAGGCTCCCATTTTCCACCCAGGTACTCTTTGAGGATGCTACAGTCCCTGCCTAAACCACTGGAGGACCCAAGCCAAGGCTGCCTGGAGCTCATTCTCACTGTGGTCCAAAGTGCCCAAGCTGGTTTCAGCGGAAGTTCCCAGGACTGACTGTCTACCGTGGGGAAGGGACCATGAGCCTCAGAGCAGACAGGACCACAAGGAAAATGTGATGGGTTCTGAAACCTCTTATAATCCTAGCCCTCACCTGCTCCAAGTTTCTTCCCATCCTGCTGGGACCAAGGACATGATCAGTGTGGGTGAGGCTGTCTGAGAGATGAGTGATGTTGATGAGTGAGTGATGTTGTCTGGCTTGGTGTGTCTGTGTTTGTGTGTGTGTGTTTGTGTGTCTACTAGCCTAGATTTGTAGCCACCCAGGACAAAGGACAGGCTACTGCCTCCTTCATCCCCCCCAGCGCCCACTGGGAATGGGGCCCTGTCCAGCCCATCAACCCAAACAGCCCTCCCCAGGGCCCTCACACCCTGCTGCACCTCCCGCCCACCCCCTGGCATACTCTGGGAATTCAAGCTTCTAATCCAGCTGCGGGTGCCCACCTCTGCCAGGCCACCTTGCTTCTCTGTGTATTGCCCTCACTGATGGACCTCCATGCCCTGGCCTCCTCGCCCATCAGGGCACCGCCAGGCATGGCACCTCCAGGAGCTTCCCTGACACCCAGGCTGAGCTGTGTGCCTGCTGCAAAGTCATGCCTGGGCTGCCCTCTCTCACAACGTGTGGACCCTCTGTGGCTGCCACCTGCGAGAAGCCGAAAGTGGTGGAACACGGGCGAACACATAAGGGTCAACTGGGCATGTGTCCATCTGGCCCTCCTGGAGGGACGGAAGTGGATCTGATTGTCTCTGCAAGCCCGAGGCCTGGGTGAATGACTAGATAAATGGAGCTATGTGCTGTGAGTCCTGCCTGCAGGGCCTCGGCTCCTGTTGTGTGAGCCCACGGCCCCTTGAGGCCTCTCTCTGAGTCATCAGGCACTGGTGGATGGACCCCCAGATGGTAACATGGGTGGGTCCAAGCCTGAGCCTCCACTTCCTCGGCTGCCGTAAGGGCAGTCATGTGATCAGGTCAGTCATGTGATCAGGTCAGCCCCTCCCACCTTACCATCATCCTGTCTCCTGCCAGTCCACAATGCTGGGGTCCTAGCACAGCCCACACCACGTTATCCCATCAAATAATGATAATCACAACAACAATCATAACAGTTATCCTTTTCCTGAATACTCCTACCACGCCAGGCCTTGAATCAACCTTACAGCAACCACACGGCAAGGGCGTGATTTCCACTTTGTCGTTGGTGACAATGAGGCTCCATGATGTTAAGCGACCTGCCCTGGGTCGCTCTGGCAGCAGCAGACCCAGGACTTGATCCAAGGCAGTTTTTCTCCGGGTCTCGGGCGTATAGCCTTCTGCTGGCCTGCCCCTCCATGCCAGCATCCTGTGTGCCATCAGTCCTGCTGTGGTCACCCCACTTCACATAAAGACCCCTGGGGCCCAGAGAGGTGAAGTTGGAGCCTTGCTTGGGCCAGACGGCAGAGGCTGGATTAGAACAATGGGGTCTGCCTGCTGGTTCCCTTCCAGCATTGTGGCTGGCTTCATGGGGTTTGGGGGCCTTGATTCACCCAGGGAGACCATGGGTCCCTTGAAAGGGCTCTGCCCAGTGGATCCTGGTAGCATACTTACTTCTCTCTGTTGAATACGATGAATTCCTTCCGCACGGTCTCCAAGCACTGCTGGAGGTGTCCATTCTGTCAAAGAGCACAGAGAGGGGACCGTAAGTGACGACGCATCCTCCCCGGAGTGAGGACGACCAGACACTGATCTAAATAGGATGCTTGGGGATGGGGACAAGCTAAGCAGCTGGAACATCCCTGACTGTACAGGCGACAGTCTCATGGGGAGGTAAGAGCTGACAGAAGATGTTTTTCTACATGTTAAGCCATTAAATGCAATGTCAAAGTCTTGTTAAAATGGGCTATGAGTTGAGTTTGTTTGTTTGTTTTTACATTTTGGCCACATGGAATGTGAGATCTTAGTTTCCTGACCAGGGATCAAACCTGCACCCCACTGTGGTGGAAACACAGTCTTAACCACTAGACCACCAGGGAAGTCTCTGGAATATGAACTGAAAATCAGGACCCTGGTTTCCTGATCACTTGAATGTTCATGAGGCCTGATTGAGCAGCACGGTGGGGGAGGGGGAATTCAAGGCCGTCACGCAAAGATGCTCATTCTCCTCAGGAACAGGAGCCAAGGACCACGGTCTCACAAATGTTCTAACACACGTCTCACAGCTGCCTGGATGCAGGATGGACGTGCACGTGTCTGCAGGACCCCCACCCGCTGTGGGCCCACGTGAATGCCCACCCAGGTCTCCCCTGGCCAACTTCTGCATTAGTCCCAGCACACAGCCTAGGGTCCACAGTACTTTTAGGGGCTACAGAGATATTTTTTTCAAATAAGCTGAAAAGAATGAACTTTTAACACCGAATGCTATATTTGTCTTCATAGCAATGTAATCATAAATTGTAATGTTTAATATATTTTGATGGAGGAAGGGAAAGTTGTGGGGTGAACTGTGTCCTCTAGAAAGATGTGTTGTAGAAGCAACCTAAATGTGCATTGACAGATGAATGGATAAAGAAGATGTGGTGCATATGTACAGTGGAGTACTCCTCAGCCATAAAAAGAATGCTGTAATCCCATCTGCAGCAACATGGACGGACCTAGAGAATATCATACTGAGTGAAGTCAGTCAGACAGAGAACGACAAATTCCAAGTGATATTAGTTTGTTGTTGTTGTTGTTGCTGATTATTCAGTCATGACTGACTTTTGCAACCCCATGGACTATAGACTGCCAGCCTCCTCTGTCCATGGGATTCTCTGGGCAAGAATACTGGAATGGGTTGCCAGGGGATCTTTTCTATCCAGGGATCAGTCCTGAGTCTATTGCATTGCAGGCAGTTTCTTTACTGCTGAGCCACCAGGGAAGCCCATGATGTTACTTAAGTGGGATCTAAAATATGACACAGGTGAACTTATGAAAAAGAAACACAAGACATAGAGAAACAAAAGACTCACAAGACATAGAGAACAGACCGTGATTGCCAAGGGGGTGGAGGTCGGGGAGGGAAGGATTGGGAGGTTAGGATTAGCAGATGCAAACTATTAAGTACAGAATGGATAAACCACAATTTTCTGTTGTATAGCACAGTGGGAACTATATTCAATATCCTGTGATAAATTGCAATGGAAGAGAATACAGAAAAGAATGTATATATTCTTGCAACTGAATCACTCGGCTGTAGGGCAGACATTAACACAACATTGCGAATCACTATACTTCAATAAAAATAAATAAATTGAAAAAGACGCGTTGAGGTCCTAACGCCATGTACTGGTCAATGTGACCTTATTTGGAAACAAGGTCTTTGCAGATGGAACTAGTTAAGATGAGGTCAACCTGGAGCAAGGAGGGGGGTTCTTAAATTTGATGACAGGTGTTTTTAAAAGAGGACTGTGTGAAGACACAGAGAGACACAGAGAGGAAAATGCCTTGTGAAGATGGAGGAAAAAATGAGAGTGATGTAGCTATGAGCCAAGGGGTATCAAGGGCTGTAGGCCAGCGCCGGAAGCTGTAAGAGGCAAGGAGAGAGCCTCCTGAGAGCCTTTGAGAAAGCACAGCTCTGTTAATACCTTGATTCTGAACTTCCGGTCTGTAGGATTGTGAGTGCACACATTTCAGTTGTTCCAGATCAGTGTGTGACACTTTGTGATGATGGCCTAGAAAATTAATACAAGGACCCACAAAGGGTGGCCTTGGATGCCTCCACAGTATAACACCTTTGCAGAGGGTGCAAGAAAAAAGAAGAATGACTTTTTTTCTTTCTCTTTTCTGAGAACAAAGAAGATAAAGAGAACAGTGAGCAGGCCTGAACATTCCTAGTTTTTTTGCTCCTAACTCTGCATGTCTGTAACTAAGTTTGCTTCACTCCTATTTTCCTTTGACTCTATGCTAAATACATCCTGTTTCTGGTATTCACCCGTACAACACCCTTCCCCTTGTAGTTACACATCAGAAAGAAGGCCGCAAGGCACCGAACTGCCAGACTCAATTACTGGGTTACTGATGCCAGCCTATGACTGTCTTTGAAACAATGCAAGAGGAAGAAATCAAGATCCTAACACATTAGTACCTCATAACCAACTCCTGACTTTGATCTTAGATAAGCTCCTAGACTCCTCATGGAGGTGGGGGCGGGGGCACAGTTCTTGGAGGCACGAGCCTACTGTATTCTCCTCTCCACTGGCTGAGAATTAAATCCACCTTTCTATTATCTCCAGACTCTGTCTCGTATTTTTTATTTAGCTTTGGTGGGCAGAGAAGGCCAAGATTTTGGCCAGCAACGGGTGCTGGGCTCTACTGGGCGCAGCACTGAAGTCACTTGGCATCGTTCTTGGGCTCTTGATCAGAGATACCGAGATTCCTGCACTAGGAAACCGTGCTAACGTGAATGATGAGAGCAAGAACGTATCGACTCAAGCGATGCTCTCACAGCATCCTGCTCTGAAAGATCACTCCTTTGATGGAGGCATTTGATTTACTGCAAACGAAGGAGGCATTTGATTTACTGCAAACGAAGGCATTTGGGAGGGTGAAGTGACACGCCACACTCCCCGCCCACCCTTCTTGTGGCTAAGGAGCAGCTCAATCACATTCACTGGACTATAGGGTTCCTCTCTGTCAGGGTGTGCTCCCAAGACAGCGCTCACCGGAGGACAGCTGTCCTTAGAGCCATCTTTGGATCTGTTCTTTGCCAACCTCTTCTTCTTTTTATGAAGTGGTTTGGATTCAAGAATCATCTCTTCAAGTTCAAATGTGGGATCGCAGTTCAGTCTCCCTTTCTGAAAAGAAGTGGAAAAGGAAACATGGTTTGCCTTGGTTCCGCATCACTGATTTGTATTTTCATTCATTAATTCAATCACTCATTCATTCAATCACTCATTCAACAAGTAACAGTGAGCTACTCCTAGGGTGTGAAAGAAAGTTGTGAAAGTGTTAGTCACTCAGTCGTGTCAAATTCTTTGTGACCCCACAGACTGTAGCCCACCAGGCTCCTCTGTCCATGGAGTTCTCCAGGCAAGAATCCTAGAGTGGGTTTCCATTCCCTTCTGCAGGGGATCTTTCCAACCCAGAGACTGAACCCGGGTCGCCTGCATTGCAGGCAGACTTTATACCATCTGAGCCACCAGGGAAGCCCCCCCCACAGGGGACATATCTGCTCATTTCTGTCCTGATGATGAACACTGACACATTCTCACTGCACATGTCATTCATTTAGCCCTATAATCCCCACCCACCTGTTAATATCCACATGTTTCCTTCATCTTGTGTGTGTTCATTTCATGAGATTGAGTTCAGTTTACCAATCTGGTACTTTTCACATATTTTCTCATACCCTCCTCCTCACGTCATTACTACTTTTTATATTAATATAAATATCATTTTTAACAAATCCATTTAAAGATGCCATTTCTGGCCAAAAAGTGAAAGTGAAAGTCGCTCAGTCGTGTCTGACTCTTTGAGACCCCATGGACAGGTAGCCTGCCAGGCTCCTTTGTCCATGAAATTATCCAGGCAAGAATACTGGGGTAGGTAGCCTTTCCCTTCTCCAGGGGATCTTCCTGACCCAGGGATTAAACCCAGGTCTCCTGCATGGCAGGCGGATTCTTTACCATCTGAGACACCAAATCTACCCAGTTCTCCATCCTGGCTGCCAGGTGCCCTGCAGCTGAAGCCAGTTGACCCTCAGGCCTGCGGTCATCCCTGGGAGCCTCTGGGCTAGCTCCTTAGCCTCCTTCCTGTCGGCCTCCTTCATTCATCCTCAGCAACCACCTGTCCACTCAATGGTATAAACCTGACACTTTTACCTCCCTGCCAAGAGCACTGCAGTGTTTAGAGGGCACAGTCCAAAACCCTTGTCATGATCTCCGGAAGTCTCCAGGGTGTAGACTGTGGTCCCTTCCACCCTCATTCCCTACCGTTTTCTTCTATTTTACTCTGCTCCAGCTATAAAGCTTTCTCACCGTTCTTTGGAAGCTTTTTGCTGCCTGGAGGTGCGTGATCTTGATATTCCCTCTGCCTGGAAAATTCCACCCTGTCTTTACAAGCCGGGTTCCCTCACTTGGTTCGGATTTCTGCACCTCTACCTAAAAGCAGCCTCTGCCTCCTTCTCCTTCACCCCGTTCTCTCTCTGTCTCCTAGCTCGTTCTGTGTGTAGGAATTGGCATCACTGCCTGATGTCACGTTACACGGTTACTGGTGACTCACTGTCTTCCTCTCATGAATCTGAGTAAGCTCCAGGAGTTGGTGATGAACAGGGAAGCCTGGCATGCTGTAGGCGATGGGGTCGCAAAGAGTCAGAGATGACTGAGCAACTGAACTGAACTGAACTGTTATATATTTACTGGTAACTCACTGTCTTCCTCTACCCGACAGGCAGCTTGTGAAAGGGTGGCTCATTGGCTCCCATTACCCTGCTCTCACCCGCCCAGGGCCTGGATCTGTGCACATTGAGGGTGTGATTTAACAAGAAAAAGGAGGTTTTGTGCCCCTGAGGACTCACTACAGGGAGGGAAGCCACCCAACTGGACCGCGCAAATCAGGTCCAAATCCACGCCGAATCCCAGTGAAAGGTGATTCCTTTGGAGCTCAAATGATGTGGCCAGCAACCCCCCTCCCCCCTGCCAGCTTCCAGAGTGTTCCTGAATACCCAGGAGGGAGACCCTGCACAGGGCTGGATGTCATAGGACAGGACCTCACTCACATTGGGCACAAAGCCGGGTGTCAGTGCCTTCTCCAACACCGCATCCCAGTTCATGTCGGCCAAGTAGGGTGCGCTCTGGACGTCACCAAGGCTGGACAGGCGGCTCTCAGGGTCCTTGGTCAGGAGCTGCAGGCAATGAGCAAACGTATGCAGTTGGGCAGGACTGAGGTTCGCAGAGCCTCCGAAGATGGAGTCTTGGGAAAATGAAGGTGCCTCTGCTTCCACGTTCCATGAATGTTGTGCCCTGTCTGGGCTGCTTGTGTTGAAGCATTGTACATGCTCAGTTGCTAAGTCAGGCCCAACTCTTTGTGACCCTATGGACTGTAGCCTGCCAGACTTCTCTGTCCATGGGATTTTTCCAGGCAAGAATACTGGAGTGGGTGGCCATTTCCTTCTCCAGGGAATCTTTGTGACCCCAGGATCGAACCCGCAACTCTGCGTTTCCTGCATTGGCAGGTGGATTCCTGACCACTGAGCCACCAGGGCTGCTTATTGAAGTGTCACGTATGCTTATACCTGTTTACAGTCAGGGAGGAGCTGAGAGGCTAGGCTTCCCCAAGGTCAACCAGCAAGGGCCTCTTTGGGACTAGCTTTTCAGCCTCCATGCTCCCCTCAAGGACTCTTACCCTGGGATGTGCTACCTGCCAATGATGTCTGCAGAGGCTTCCAATTAAAAATAAAAAGAATCAGCTGTCTCGTTTTGGAACGTTCAGCTTGGTAATGGGATGCATAATAAAATTTTCCCCTGGACAGCTATGAGGTGACCTCTGCAGCCTGACGGAGTAGTCTCATTTGTAGCCAAGATCTCATTTTTAGCTTCTCCTCAAATAGAGTTTCTGCTAATAAGGGGTGATGCAGTAAAAGGAAAAAAAATTAGCTGTATCGTATTACATTGCATCCAGAGGGGTTTTCAGGTTTCAAAACACTGGCTTGTCTGATGCTAAGAACACAGCGGCTACAAATGAAAGACAGGACCCAGCCCTGGGACAGCCACTCGGTAGCCATGTAGCTTCAGAGGAGCTGCTGACTGAGACAAACATGTTTCCTCTGAAAGCAGGAGGAATAATGGTAATTCTTCCACTTCTGGTTCATGATTAAGATGAGACCCAAAGGGGGTTGGTGAGGACCTGGGACACCTCTTCGCAGGATGGCATGCCCCAACGCTGGCAGATGGTGGCTGGAATCAGGACCCCCTCACCAGGCGGCTCTCACCGTCACTCCAGCTAGTAGGCTGGACACCTGGCAGATGCTACCTGCTGATCATGGGGGCCTCTCTCTAGGAGCTGCCCCCCCAAAAGGCAGGTGCAGATTTAAACAGAGATGCTATTTCAATGCCTGGGGGTGAAGTTTATGGTTTAGGGTAGAAGCTAGTTCTCTGACTCCCTGGGTGTGCAGGAGGCAGTGTTGGCAGGTGGGTAAGGCTTCTGGGTGATTCCAATCAGCAGTTGGGGTTAAGGACCACTGATGTCTAAAATCCAGGAGCTCAATCTCCCCTTAAGCAATTTAACTAATGAGTAATTCCCCAAGTTGTCTACAGCAGGGGTCCACAGCCTCCAGGATCTAATGCCTGATGATCTGGTGTGGAGCTGAAATAATAATAGTGGAAATAAAGTGCCCAATAAACCTAATGTGCTTGAATCATCCCCAAACCATCCCCCTACGCCCAGGTCCATGGCAAAACTGTCTTCCATGAAACTGATCCCTGGTGCCAGCAAGGGTGGGGACTGCTAATCTGCAGCAGTGGAAGGATTAAGAGCTGACATCTCGAGTTCAGAGAATGAATGACTGTGTTAGTCACTCTTTGCAATCCCTTAGACTGTGGCCTGCCAGGCTCCTCTGTCCATGGGATTTTTCAGGCAAAGAGTTCAGAGAGCTTAGACTCAAGTCCTCTGCTGCCCTCTAACAGCCTTGCGGGCTTGAGTGAATAATTTTGCTTTTCTAAGCCTCAGTTTTCCCATCTCTAGTATAGGGGTAATAACAGGACTCCTCTCGAAGGGCCTGTAAGGACTAAATGAGCAGAGTATAGAACACAACATTCCCCCAACGAGCACTGGCTGCCATCCTCACAGTTCCTCCATTAAAGGTAACTGGTGCCCACTGAGCATGCGCACACACCTGCCGACCACACGCAAGGCTCATCCCTGCGTCTCGGAGGATTCTGAGCGAGTTTAGCCAAATGCCAGCTGCTGAAGAAGGGCATCAAAACCCACTGCCTATGCCAAACTGGAGCTTATCAGAACACAAACAACGGGGCCCACCCCGCCGTTTCTGATTCAGCAGGTCTGTGGTGGAGCCTGAGAAACCGCATTTCCAACGTGCTCTCCCAGGTGATGCTGGTCCAGGGACTGTACTTGGAGACCCACTACTTTATTCTACTAGTAAGAATTCCAGATGTTCAAGCTGGGTTTATAAAAGGCAGAAGAATCAGAGATCAAATTGCCAATATCTGTTGGATCATCAAAAAGCAAGAGAGTTTCAGAAAAACATCTACTTTTGCTTTATTGCCTATGCCAAAGCCTTCTACTGTATGGATCACAAAAAACTGGAAAATTCTTCAAGAGATGGGACTACCAGACCACCTTACCTGTCGCCTGAGAAATCTGCATGCAGGTCAAGAAGCAATGGTTAGAACCAGACATGGAACAACAGACGTTTCCAAACTGGGAAAGGAGTATGAAAAGGCTGTATATCATCACCCTGCTGATTTAATTTACATGCAGAGTACATCATGTGAAATGGCGGGCTGGATGAAGCACAAGCTGGAATCAAGGTTGCCAGGAGAAATATCAATAACCTCAGATATGCAGATAACACCACCCTTATGGCAGAAAGTGAAGAAGAACTGAAGAGTCTCTTGATGAAAGTGAAAAAGAAGAGTGAAAAAGTTGGCTTAAACCTCAACATTCAGAAAACTAGGGTCATGGCATCCAGTCCCATCACTTCATGACAAATAGATGGGGAAACATGGAAACAGTGACAGACTTTATTTGCTTGGGCTCCAAAATCACCGCAGTTGTGATGGCAGCCATGAAATTAAAAGACACTTGCTCCTTGGAAGAAAAGCTATGACCAACCTAGACAGCATATTAAAAAGCAGAGATATTACTTTGCCAACAAAGGTCCATCTAGTCAAGGCTATGGTTTTTCCAGTAGTCATGTATGGATGTGAGAGTTGGACTATAAAGAAAGCTGAGAGCTGAAGAATTAATGCTTTTGAACTGTAGTCTTGGAGAAGACTCTTGAGAGTCTTCTGCAAGGAGATCCAGCCAGTCAATCCTAAAGGAAATCAGTCCTGAATATTCATTGGAAGGACTGATGCTGAAGCTGAAACTCCAATACTTTGGCCACCTGATGCAAAGAACTGACTCACTGGAAAAGACCCTGATGCTGGGAAAGATTGAAGGCAGGAGAAGGGGACGACAGAGGATGAGATGGTTGGATGGCATCACGGACTCGATGGACATGAGTTTGAGCAAGCTCTGGGAGTTGGTGATGGACAGGGAAGCCTGGTGTGTTGCGGTCCATGGAGTCGGACATGACTGAGTGAACTGAACTGAACAATTCCTAGGAAAAGTCAGGAGATACCCAATTTCTTAAAGCTCAGTGAGTTAAAAGATGATTTGTAAAAATTTTAAAGAACCATATACATTAAATATTTCTAATTATTAGAAGTTGGTAGCGGGGTGAAAAAAGTCTGAGGTCTTTGTCATCCCAGATTTTACTTCAGGCCACACCGCTCTGTCCAGCGGCTTTGTGATCTTGAAGTGAGATGGTGAGAGCCCTTCCGTGAGATGTTAGAACCCCGCTGACTTTGGTATTTTCACCACTGTCCCTCCATTCGTCCTCTCGTTCCTTAGTCGGCTGGTCTGTTTGTTTCTGCACTGAGTGACCAGCTCCTGGCCAGGTAGACGGGCGGCTGCCCCCTTACCTTCTTTAGCAGGGCGACCATGCCCTTGCACCACGTGGAAGAGTAGTGGACACGCTCCACCTTGAACATGTTAAGGATCTCGTCGATGGGCGTGGCTGAGTGGATTTCATACGGTCTCTGCAACAAGGGACAACAGACAGCATCAGAGACGGCCATCCACACGCCAGACACAGAGAACAGACCTGCGGTTGCCAAGAGAGACAGGGTAGGGGAGGGATGGACTGAGATTGGGATTAGATGATGCAAACTATTACATATAGAGTGGATAAACAACAAGGTCCTGCTCTATAGCACTGGTAACTATATTCAATATCCCATGATAAACTATAATGGAAAAGAATGTATGTATCTGTATCTACTTATATCTATGTCTATGTATGCATAACTGAATCACTTTGCTGTACAGCAGAAATTAAGACAACATTGTAGATAAATTATAGTTCAATAATTAAACTTTGGCCACCTGATGCAAAGAGCTAACTCACTGGAAAAGACCCTGATGCTGGGAAAGATTGAGGGCAGGAGGAAAAGGGGACGACAGAGAATGAGAGGGTTGGATGGCATCACTGACTCAAAGGATGGGAGTCTGAGCAAACTCTGAGAGATACTGAAGGACAGGGAAGCCTGGCGTGCGGCTGCAGTCATGGGGTCACAAAGAGTTGGACATGATTTAGTGACTGAAAATCAAAAATAAATAATATATTAAAAAAACTGTGTCAATATGAGGGGTGGTTTATTCTTTCCCTGCAGGTAACAGTGGGTGTTCCAATTACATGGCTGAGCAGGTGGCCTGGACCCTAATGTCAACAGTGACCAGTGCAGGAACCCAGTGGGTGGGTGTTCTCTTACAGCCCCAGAAGGGTCAGTGATTGGTGAGGTCACATAGCCAGGAAGCGGCAGAGGCAGGACCCATACCCTACAGCCTAACCCCAGAGTCTCTGTTCCAGACCTAGGCCTGCAGAGAGGAGTGGCTCTCACCATTCACAGCCCCCCACCCTCTGGCAGGCTTGGCTGCATCTTCCCTGCCCTGGCTGAGCCGCCCCACAAGTGAGCAGGGCAGGAATCACCAAGTCTGGGTCTGGTTGGGCGAGGGAAGCAGGGAGGCTGGGCCATTTCCCCCTGCCATCCTTTCTTCTGCACCAGAAGGATGCCTAAGCCCTGTTCACCAATTCCCCAGCACGGCAGAGCACTGAGCTTTCTGACACATTCTCTTGACATTGGAGTGGGCAGATTTCTTTTCTTTTTTTGGCCTCCAAACACCTCTCAAAGCTTGGAAAGGCTCCTTTGACAGGGACCTTGCGGAAGTGGCTGAACAGTAGATGACTCCCTCCACCCCTCCCACCCAAGAACAGCTCTTTCAGAGCCTCTTCTTCACCCTCCACCTGGCTGTGCACTCCAGGAAGCTTCCAGGTTTCCATCAGGGTCACATGACCCAGGGCTGGAGCAGGCAACTGTTTCCTAAGCGTGTATGTTTCAATGACCAAACTGATCCTGGAGAAATCCGGAGGAATGAGCTCATTGTTAATCCACGTGACCTTGGTTGACTGGTATGGAGTTCCTGCGAAGCGGTGGGGGGCGCTCCTGGTAGGTGGGATTACAAAACCTACATCTCTGTGTCCTCAGGGCACCGAGCAGTATCTGTTGCCCAGCAGGTCCCGGAGCAGAATGACAACAAAGATGACGGTCAGATCATTCACAGTTGCTGATGGAACACAGACCGTCAACCTAAACACCATGCTGGGCTCCCATGGTGCATAAAGGGCCAGCTCCAACCTCGTGGAACTTGGATTACCATGGGGCTGCAGCAACTGGAGACATCAGCTGGGAAAAGGGAGGTGATCCTGAGCCCTGGTTTGGATACAATTCCCTGGAAGGAAGTGTCTGTATCTCTACCAAATGGGCCCTGCCCCCCCACCCGCCCTGCCGAGGAAGATGCCTGCCGACATGGGTACACCTGTGCCTTCTGATACATCCACCTAGAAAGGGGCTTCTTCCTGACTGGCTGCCTCCTCTCTCATCTGTTTTACTGAATTGGGAATCTCCCTTCCGCCCAATAGGGCAAAACCCCAAACCATGAGCTCCCTGTGTGTGCATGCATATCCGATTCTTTGCGACCCCACGGACTGTAGCCCGCCAGGCTCCTTTGTCCATGGGATTCTCCAGGCAAGAATACTGGAGTGGGTTGCCATGCCCTCCTCCAGGGGATCTTCCTGACCCAGGGATTGAACTGGGGTCTTCTGCATTGCAGGTGGGTTCTTTACCATCTGAGCCACCACGGAAACCCGTGGACTCCCTAGAAAGTCTAATCAGCTTGCTACACTAACATTCTTTAAATCTGGCTTCAAACATTTTTGAATTTAATAGGCAGTGGAGTACAGTTTCAGTTTTAAAATTTCCACCCAAAGCTGCTGCCTGCTTTCATGTTGCAGGATCCCTTTGCGTTTCACCAGGAACAACCACCACAATTAGAAATGAGAGTGAATATTCACTGAGAGCATCTGGGATGTGACACAAAGCTCCCAGCATCTCCATGAGCTGGCTACTGTGAATGTGACCACCTGGGCTTTCCAGGTGGTGCTAGTGGTAAAGAGCCGCTTGCCAATGCAGGAGACAGGAGACCTGGGTTCCATCTCTGTGTCGGGAAGGTCCCCTGGAGGAGGGCCTGGCAACCCACTCCAGTATCCTTGCCTGGAGGATCCAATGGACAGAGGAGCCTGGCAGGCTACAGTCCATAGTGTTGAAAAGACTTGGATATGACTGAGGCGACTTAGCAGGCACACACAATATGACCACTTTACAGCAGATGAGCCGGAGGCCCCAAGCCCCAGAGCTAGGATGTGATGGCATCGACATTAAAGCTCAGGCAGTATCAACCCCCAGCTCACCTCTGAGCACTACTGTCGCAGAGGGAATTGTGTCCCTCAAGTTTATATGTTCAAGTCCAAATCCCAGCGCCTCAGAAGGTGGCCTTGTTTGGAGACAGGGTGTTTACAGAGGTGATCAAGTTTACACGAGGTCATTAGCAGGGACCCCCCAATTCAATATGACTGGTGTCCTTGTAAACAGGGGGAACCCTAGAGAAAGACCCTAGTACCCAGGGAGATAGACATAGAGGAGACACCAAGCAAGGAGACACAGGGAGAAGACGGCCGTCTTCTAGCAATGAGGAAGCATCTTGATGTGAGGTGTAAAGGGGCAGGTTCCTTCACCACTTCACCACTTCCTTCACTTCAGAAGGAGTCAGCCCTGAAGACACCTTAAACTTGGACTTCTAGGCCCCAGAGCCACGAGAGAACAGGCTTCTATTGTTTAAGCCGCCTGGTCTGTCGGACTTGGTCACAACAGCCCGAGCAGACTAAGACCACTACCCTAGCCATCCTCAGGCAGAGTTCTAGGGAAGGTGTCTGACTTCTGCTTTGTTCTGGGAGGTGTCAGCGCTGTGTAGACCAGGCTTCTGGTTCGAGCAGACAGACAGGGTCCCGACCCCTCTCAGCTCTTCATGGAAAAGATGGCAGTGAGGGGTTTCGGGTGTGGGGTGCATGCTGGGGGGCCCCTACGGGGGCTGCTGGGTGCACGGAAGGGGTAGAGGGGTGCTGTCTTAGTGCAGGAGGGGGTTCAGGAAACCAGAGTTCATGCCACCACCCAAAGACCAGCCTTCAGGGGTTGAGACTCTGGTTTTTGAACTCTTAAGGATCGTTTCAGGATCGCTTCTTCCCATCTTTTTGCCTCTCAAAAGGCCATTTCTCTGATTCCGGTCCAAGTTCCACCCTGGTAACCCAGCTACTGCAGTGTCAGGGTGCTGGCTCACCTCTTCATTTTAGTTTGCAAAACTGAGGCTGAGAGACAAAAAGCGACTTTCCCAATGCCCCAAAGACCCAGATTCTCCTTTGCGGCTCTTTCCATCAGAGACGGGAACTCAAGCACCCAACTGGAGAATCAGCCAACAAGTGTACAGACTTCTGTTATCATTTACGCTTCATTCTATTTCCCACTTGGCTATTTCAAGGCATCTGTGAATTTTACTTGCCCCCCCAGGCCCCTCAAAGAGCCTTTCTCTCTCTCTCCCCCGACTTCTGGAGGGAACCAGACCAATAAAAACAACGATGAGAATAACAGTAACCATAATCAGCCATGAGGCTAATATAGCAGTTAAATACTTCTGGAAATGCATTTGGAACACTATGACTAAAATCTGCACTGCATCTTGAAGCTCCAGGCTCAGCCTTGATCTGTTTGGGTGGTTGTGGAGACGAGAATATTGTTCAATATTAAGATCAATATTCCACCGACTTGTGGTCAAGAGTTCTACTGAGGCTTGGTCTCACTCATTGGTCTTAGGATGTGCTAAGAAAACCGAGTGGTATTTATGAAAGTGAAAGTGTTAGACTCTCAGTCCTATCTGACTCTTTGAAACCCCATGGACTATAGCCCACCAGACTCCACTGTCCATGGAATTCTCCAGGCAAGAACACCAGAGTGGGTAGCCATTCCCTTCTCCAGGGGATCTTCCCAACCCAGGGATCAGAGCCGGGACTCCCGCATCGAACCAGGGAAGCCAGCAGTATTTTTAAGGTGATGTAATTACCTGTTCAGCTGGTGAAAGTGATTTTGGCAGCAGGGCACCTGATAGACTCATTATGGAGTGCAAGTGTATCTATTCCAGGAAACCCAGTTTACAAAAATTCCAATTTACCAGGAAACAGAAGAAGCAGGAAAAGAATTGCCACAGACCTGTTATTTTAACTGCCAGAGCTAAGCTGGGCCTTGGGGACCATCTCATCCAATGTTTTTCCCCCAAAATCTTTTTGCTCAAAATCCAAAACATAGAACAGATGCAAGTGAAGAACAGTCCCCCAGGTTGCTTAAACCTCCAGCAGCTGGAGAAATCTTTTTCCCTCTATGAACTGTTGAATCATTCCTGCAGAGTCCTTTGCTTTTAGGAAGCAAAGCTTGAAAATCCCTTGCTTTATGGGAACTGGAGGAGCAAGGTCAGAGAGTTCACTTCACCCCAGGTTTCTAACTTCCAGCTCAGCGATCTCTCTGCTTCACTGAGGGACAGGAAGGCAGCGTTCGACTCAAGGGCCACCTCTCTCACTTTGCTGGGTTAATAAACCAATAGATGCTCATCTCTGTGGTTGAGCCCACCACTTGGCGTGCATCCAGAGGTTCTTAGTTCTGCTGCAAACTGTAGGCCCTCCATGCATGTGTGTGTGTGTGCTCAGTCGCTTCAGCCACATCTGACCCTTTGCAATCCTATAGACTGTAGTCCGCCAGACTCTTCTGTCCACGGACTCATCCAGGCAAGAATACTGCAGTGGGCAGCCAGTCCCTTCTCTGGGGGATCTTCCTGACCTAGGGATTGAAACTGGGTCTCCTGCATTGCAGGCAGATTCTTTACCCACTGAGCCACCTGAGAAACCCTAGGACCTCCATAACCCTCCTCTATTTCCCAGCACCCCCACCTTCTCTGTCTACTGAACCTTAAGGAGAAATGCTGACTGGAGTCAAAGCCAAGGGTAATACCAGGTGAGGGTGGTGGTTGGGAGGAAGCAGAGAGGGTAGAAGTCTTCACGGCGCCATAGTGTGGATTTTAGGGCTCTACCTGCGGCTGCATGCAAAGCGCATTGTGCCAGGTCATGGGCACAATGTGGCCTGACGTTCAGAATCTCCTTTCGCTCATGCCCTTGAGTTCTCTGGCAGTGGTTCTCAACGGGGGATAATTTGTCCCCCAAGGGACGTCTGGCAACATTTGGCAACATTTCAGTTGTGGGGGTGATTCCAGCTGGTCTCTAGTGGTTAGAGGCCAGGAATGCTGCTAAATACTCTCTAATGTACAAGGCAGCCCCCCACACAAAATGGTATCCAGACCCAAGCAACCATAGAGCTGAGGCTGAGGAATCCTGTGCTTTGCAACCACCAGCCCAGACCATTCAAGAGCTGCAGCAAAACTGGGGATTCTCCAGGGAAGAATACTGGAGTGGGTTACCATGCCCTCTTCCAGGGGATCTTCCCGGCCCAAGGGTTGAACCTGCGACTCCTGCATTCTACTTGTGGGGAGAGGGATGTCAAGGGGAAGGGTCTCTTACGAAGCTCAGCTGTGGATCGGTGGCAGCTCAAGAATCAGGCAGATTCTTTACCCTCTGAGCCACCAGGAAAGCCCATAGGTAAGCCTTAGGCAAGCCTGTGGGAGGTAGTTTTCATTCAGTGCCTGAGAAAACTCACAAGATCACCTATATTATTTTTTGCATTCTTAAAAAACCACATGCCATAATACGTTTTTTGAGGAACTCAGGGGGAATAATTGAGTTCAACAGCAGAGAACAGTTGCTTGAACCACAGGGCGATAATGAATAACACTCACATAGCTTGGATGGTTTTCACCTAGCTGTCATCATTCATTCATTCCCATCCCTCATCACCCTGCACCGGGAGCCCCTACCTCCAGGAGTGCTGACTGCCAGCTTAAATATGCAGATGACCGTGGGATAACATTAAAAGAGCAGTCGGTGATGGGAACTCACTCTCCACAGTCGTGTGCTGGGTGCCAGACCTATAAGGTGTCATTGTGTTGTTCAGTCACTAAGGTGTTCCCGACTCTTTGATGCTGTAAGGCGACTAATATGAAAGCCGTGTGTCCCAGCTGGGCATGTGGATCCTGGGATAACTTCAGTGCCACAGAATAGAATGGAAGGATGTTATTATCCTCATTGTATAAGGGGGAAGCCATGGTCCTGAGAGGTTAAGTGGCATCCTTTTCAAATAATATTTGTATAGAGAAAATATGCCTCCAAATTAGTTTGACATAATTCTTCCTGCTAAAATAAAACTGAGCTATTAGTTGCCAAAGAGTTCCCTTAGTCATCTTTAGTTATGAAATTTAAATGAAATAAAACAAAAATACTCACTGAATGCCCCACTTTTATAGGACACTGAGCTAAGTATTCGGGGAAGATTGGGACAAAAATAACAATAGCAAAAAACAAGCAGGAGAGTCTGATTGAGCATGAGTACGTGATGTTGTGGGCTGAAATCATGAGATTGGGGTGCTTTGAGTGTTTGAGCTGCCACTGATTCGTGGCTGAGCTTAGCAAGAGACCCTTCCCCTTGACATCCCTCTGCGCACAAGTAGAATGAGGGCCTGGACCAGAAGCTGGTTAAGAGCTTTTTAACACTCAGGACAGTGGAGCTGGCACATGGGCCATCAGGAGAGACACCCAGGGCTCCTTGCCAGCATGGTGCACCACCCATGGGACATGGCCATCCGACTCTACCCAAGCCTGGTAGGACCTGAGTTCCCCCGCCAACTTCCACAGTCCCCATGCTCACCACACAGACACACATCTTACCCAGCCCCGCAGCAGCTCGTAGGCCGTGACACCCAGGGACCACCAGTCAACGGGGTAGGAGTACCCAGGGCCTCCGTCCACATACACCTGGAACACTTCCGGCGCTGCCAAAGACAGGACAAAAGACATCACTGGGCATCTCACTTGGAATGCATCATGCCCAAGAAGGAGGACATGGGGCCAGGAGCTGGACTGCGAGGCTCACATCCCATCGACGATGCTACGTAGTTACTACCATCTGTAAGTCACAAGCCAGCTTGAGACAAGCTGCAGGCATCGCAAGCAACCCCATGTGACACCTGGGGCAGAATACAGACAGGGCGCCCCGCTGCAGAGGGCAGTCTGCTGGGGAGTCAGGGAAAGCAGACAGGGAGGAGGGTTTGGTGGAGCATGAATCATGGTCAGCATGGGGAATAAAGTCTGAGTTAAGAGGAAGAGCCTACACTGTCACGGAGCAGGACCCTGTGGGGCTCCTGGGCACAAAGACTTTCTGTGCCCGCCGATTCTTTGATGACAGGAAATGAGCTTCACTCAGTGTCTGTGACCTTCCCTTAGCTCCAACCTGTAGTTTCAAACAGATGCAAAGCAAGGATGGGAGGGGATGCAGAGACAAGGGAGGAACAGACAAGAAACAATAATGCAGCCTTGGGGCAGAGTCCTGGTCCCCTCCCAAGCGATACACATAACATTTTGGAGCTCTTCTGCAGATACTAAAACCCCCACCAGGTGGGAGAAATTAAGGGTCTGATGTGCTGTGCTAAGTTGCTCCCATTGTATCAGACTCTTTGCGACCCTATGGACTGTAGCCCGCCAGGCTCCTCCGTCCATAGCATTCTCCAGGCAAGAAATACAGGAGTGGATTGCCATGCCCTCCTCCAGGGGATCTTCCCAACACAGGGACTGAACCTGCACCTCTTGCATCTTCTGCACTGGCAGGGGTGTTCTTTACCACTAGCGCCACCTGGGAAGCCCAAGGGCCTGATGCCCACAAGCAAGTAGACCCAGACCGGTTAGAACCAGAAGGTGGATGATGCGGACCTCACTTACCTCACCAATAACCAATCAGCAAAATGTCCGTGAGCTTGTCACCCTCTGAACCATTACTATAAGACCCCTCACTACCCACTCCAGGTGGGGACACACAGCTTTGAGGGCATTTGCTCACTGTGGCCCCCTTTGCCTGGAAAAGCAATTTGTTGTTGTTGCTGTTGCTGAGTCGTGTCTGACTCTTTGCAACCCCAAGGACTGCAGCACCCCAGGCTTCCTTGACTTTCACTATCTGCTGCTGCTGCTGCTGCTGCTAAGTCGCTTCAGTCACGTCTGACTCTGTGCGACCCCACAGACAGCAGCTTACCAGGCTCCCCCGTCCCTGGGATTCTCCAGGCAAGAACATGGAGTGGGTTGCCATTTCCTTCTCTGCACTATCTCCTGGAATTTGCTCAATTTCATATCCATTGAGTCGGTGATGCTATGTAATCATTCCATCCTCTGCCACCCCTTCTCCTTTTGTCTTCAGTCTTTCCCAGTATCAGGATCTTTTCCAATGACTTGGCTCTTTGCATCAGGTGGCCAAAGTACTGTAGCTTCAGCTTTAGCATCAGTCCTTCCAATGAATATTCAGGACTGACTTCTTTTAGAATTGACTGATTTGATCTCTTTGCTGTCCAAGGGACTATCAAGAGTTTTGCCCAGCACCACCCATTCAAAAGCATGAATTCTTTGGTGCTCAGCCTTCTGGTCCAGCTCTCACATCTGTACATGATTACTGGAAAAATTATAGCTTGGACTATATGGACCTTTGTCAGCAAAATGATGCCTCTGCTTCCTAATACACTGTCTAGGTTTGTCATAGGTTTACTTCCAAGGGCCAAGCATCTTTAATTTCATGGCTGAAGTCACCATCTGCAGTGATTTGGAGCCCAAGAAAATAAAATCTCTCATTGTGTCCACTTTTTCCCCTTCTATTTGCCATGAGGTGATGGGACCAGATGCCATGATCTTAGTTTTTTGAATGTTGAGTTCAACATTCAGCTTTTTCACTCTCTTCTTTCCCTGTCATCAAGAGGCTCTTTAGTTTCTCTTCACTTTCTTCCATTAGAGTGCTATCATCTGTATATCGGAGGTTTTGCTGTTTCTCCTGGCAATCTTGATTCCAGGTTGTGATCCATCCAGCAAAGCAGTAAAGCTATTCTTTCCTACTTCACCCAAAACTCTGTCTCTGAGATTTAACTTGGTGTTGGGGTACAGAGACCAGATTTGGTTCACTCCTAAGGGGCTGAGAAGCTAGGTAAATGTCAGTCTGCTTTGGCACCAACACCAGGTCAGATGTCCCAACAACCAGAATGGTTAGAGCCCTTGGTGCCTAGTCTAGTCTCAGTACAACGTTATTTTAGCATAGGTGGGAATCAATACAAAATACCCAGAATAAGTAAATGCACAGAGAAAGAAGGCTGATCAGGGGTTGCCAGGGGCTGGTGGGGGGATGGGGCGCAACTGCTCATTGGGTTTCCTCTGAGATGATGAATGTTCTTGAGCTAGACAGAGCTGGTGGCTACACAATGTGGTGAAGGTACTAAACGCCACTGTGTTTGCTTGCAAACAATTCATTTTAGGTTATGTGAATTTTACCTCTGTAATAAACCAGTGGAGGGTGGAGCCCCCAGAGGGATGGACCCTCACTCCTCAGGGGGCTGCAGCTGTCCTGGGGTCCCCTGGGGTCCTGCTGCTTCCTAAGCTGCTGGAAGGTAGGTTCATCACTGCATCACCCCCAATTCACCAGGCCAGGAGTGCATCTCAAGCTTTAATTGCTCACACTGGCTTCCAGGAAAGTCTTGGGAAATGTAGGTCATTTCTAGAAAATTAATTTACAGATGTAATTCCATTTTACAGGTGTCAGAGCAGCCAAGCTCTGTCATGGGGAACCAGGACATGTTGTGACTAAAAACATCTCAGTTTTCAGACTGGCATTCAGATGGCGTGGGGGCAGGAAGGGCCAGAGGAGGCAGACAAGGGTAGACAAAGGATGCTTGAATTTGGCTCTAGATGGGCAGCTGGACACTTGAACCTGTTGTTGTTCAGTCACTCAGTCGTGTCTGACTCTGTGACCCCATGGAATGCAGCATGCCAGGCTTTCCTGTCCTTCACCATCTCCCGAAGCTTGCTCAAACTCATGTCCATTGAGACAGTGATGCCATCCAACCATCTTGTGATCTGTCGCCTCCTTCTCCTCCTGTCTTCAATCTTTCCCAGCATCAGAGTCTTTTGCAATGAGTCAGTTCTTCACATCAGGTGGCCAAAGTATTGGAGCTTCAGCTTCAGCATCAGTCCTTCCAATGAATATTCAGGACTGATTTCCTTTAGGATTGACTGGTTTGATCTCCTTGCAGTCTAAGGGACTCTCAAGAGTCTTCTCCAGCACCACAGTTCAAAAGCATCAGTTCTTCCGCACTCAGTTTTCTTTACGGTCCAACTCTTACCATCAATGAACCTGACCCTCGGCCAAATTCTAGCTGTCCTCCAGCAACCCACACCATTTATTTTGTATTTTATAACAACTGCACCCAAAGATTCTCCTTTCCTCCTCACGACAACCCCCAGGGTCATATTATCATTTGACACGCTTTCCCGAAGAGGTTCAGAGAGGGACAGCAGAGGACATGAAGTCACACAGGAGAGAGTGCAGAGCTGAGGTGTGCCTTACATACTAGTCAAATTCCAGTTTGAAGTAAGCTTTGCATCAACGTTTGGGTACAAAACCATAATCAGTCTACGTTGGGGAAGATGTTATTGGGAGTTTGGGGAAATGTCATTTTGGTTTATTTGAGCCTCACCAAGTGGTATGTGTGCTGGGGAATAGGAAGAAGGTTGGTGTGATTGCAGCTGGGTTAACACATTCTCTTTGCTTCAGTTTGTAAAGCATGAGCAATAATAAACAGTCTATTCACAGGGTTCTTATGAGTATTAAGGAAAAATGCTGGCTAAGAGCTAAGCCTGATACCAGGCTGGTCCATTGTGAGTGCTCTGGAAATCTTGGGCATGGTTTTTGTTAGTAGAATTGGCATTCAAATGTCCTCTCTTCATAAAACTCAACTTCTCACTGTCCTCCCAGTCAGCCTGGGGACCATCCTAAATTCCAACCTCCTCAGCCTCATGACTCATCAGTCTCCAGACCCTATGAGCTTGGCATTCTGGGCATCTTTCCATCTTCCCCTTCCTATCCATCCTAGATCAACCTGAATTCAAAGGTGGTAGTGGTACTGGTTTAGTAAACATCTGGTGAGCGAACATTTGATTTCCTAGCCTCTCGGGGCACTGAGCTGTGCTATTCTGCATCCTACTCTGGGAGCCTGAGGCTGGGCTCCAACCCAGAGGGGCTTCCTTCCCTGCACCCCAATCTGTGCACTTGTCCTTCTTCCCTCTGTGTGAAGGGTTCTGATAAAGGAGACAGTCGTGCAGGCTTGTGCAGAACCAGGACTTTGACAGCTGCTGGCCCGGCCCACGTGCTCAGACCAGGCCGGAGGCAGGGACACGCTCAGGACTACAGGAGAGGCTGTGTGTCCAGCTGTCCCCATAAAGCCTTGTCATGCCTGGCTGCCCCAAGCCCATCTGGAATTCATAGTAGAAGCAGCATCTGACCAGTTCTGTCTTGGCTGTCCCGACGAGCCACGTGACAACTATCTGCAGCCTGTACTCCACTCCCAGAGAAGGTGGCAATCTCCCTTCCCTCGCACACCTGGGGCTGAGAGAACATAAACAACATTTATGTCACAATCCATATGCCACCAAAATGACTGCTGTAGTGCCCTGGAACCAGTGCTTAGAAGTGAGGGCGTCATAGAGGGTTAGAACTTGAAGGACAGGTACAAGACACACACCTGCCACCATTATTTCATGTATGAATGAATGAGTGTGGAAACAGTTTGCTAGGTGCTGTGTTAAGGATTTTACACATACAGCTTCCTTCATTCTTCCAGTCACCCAATAGAACTAGTGCTACAATGATCTCCACATTCCAGATGAGGAGGTAGAGTGTAGTTGGGTGAATGAAAGTGAAAATGTTAGTTTCTCAGTCATGTCTGACTCCTTGTGAACCCACGGACTGTAGCCCACCAGGTTCCTCTGGCCATGGACTTCTCCAGGCAAAAATACTGGAGTGAGTAGCCATTCCTTTCTCCAGGGGATCTTCCTGATCCAGGGATCCAACCCAGGTCTCCCACTTTGCAGGCAGATTCTTTACCACCTGAGCCACCGGGGAAGGTGAATAGTGTCCGCAAAAGACTATATCCAAGTACTAACCTCCAGCATCTGTAAACAGGGCCTTATTCAGAAATAGGGACTCCGCATGTGTAATTAAGGACATCAAGATAAAAATCATCCTGGATTCAGGGTGGACCCTTCCTAGATTCAGTGTCTGATGACTTTATAAGAGAAAGGAGAGATTTGGAACACAGAGAAGGCCAGTGCAGGAGGCACAAGAGACACGGGTTTGATCCCTGGGTTGGGAAGATCCCCTGGAGTAAGAAGTGGCAACCTGTTCCAGTATAGACTCTTGCCTGGAAAATTCCATGGACAGCAAAGCCTGGTGGGCTATAGTCCATGGGGTCACAGAGTCAGACACCATTGAGCACACATCCTTAAAGCACCCTGAACCACAGATGAAGAAAAAAGAGACAGAGAGGGAAAGGGGCAAGTTCAGGGCCATCTAGGTGGTGAGTGGAAGAGTGTGGAAGGCTGTTCTTACAATTTTCTAGAGGGGACTCAATACCACTATCCCACTGTTATCATAAGCAGTGGCTTTCTTTACAATGCTAAGAGCTGTGCTATTAATGTGCCATTGACTGAGCATCTACCATGTGCTAGAAGCTCTTCAGGTTTCTCTACCTCTATTATTTACTCCTCAGGGAAGCTAATATTTATGGAGCACTATCTGCAGCTGCATGTGCGTGATCTCCTTTTAACCTCAGAAGGACCTTGGGAGGTGAAAATGATCATTATGTCCGTCTGAGGAAGCAAAGCTATGGTTTTTCCAGTAGTCATGTATGGATGTGAGAGCTGGAGCATAAAGAAAACTGAGTGCCAAAGAATTGATGCTTTTGAACTGTGGTGTTGGAGAAAACTCTTGAGAGTCCCTTGAACTGCAAGGAGATCCAACCAGTCCATCCTAAAGGAAATTAGTCCTAAATATTCATTGGAAGGACTGATGCTGAAGCTCCAATACTTTGGCCATCTGATGTGAAGAACTGACTCCATTGGAAAAGACCCTGAGGCTGGGAAAGATTGAAGGAAGGAGGGGAAGGAGACAACAGAGGATGAGATGGTTGTATGGTCTCACTGACTTGATGGACATGAGTTTGAGAAAGCTCTAGGAGTTGGTGATGGAAGGGAAGCCTGGCGTGCTGCATTCCATGGGGTTGCAAAGAGTCGGACACAACTGAACTGAAGAGGAAGCCAGGCTTGGAGCGGTGACAGACCTATCAAGGTCCCAAGTCTCATTGGAAGCCTGGCTCCCCTCATTCTCCAGTGTCATCCAGAATGATGACCAGAGCCTTGCTCTGTCTCCTTCAATATCCATACATTTCCCACCATGTTATACCATCTTTACATGTATGATGAAAAGAAAAATAATGTATCATAAAAAATATATGCACACACACACTACATATATGTGAGGTGGTAAAGAACCCGCCTGCCAATGCAGGAGACATAAGAGATGCAGTTTTGATATCTGGGTGGGGAAGATCCCCTGGAGGAGAGCATGGCAACCCACTTGAATATTCTTGCCTGGACAGTCCCATGGACAGTGGAGGCTGGTGGGCTATAGTTCATAGGGTTGCAAAGAGTCAGACAAGACTGAAGTGACTTAGCATGTAGTATATATGTACATACTTTACATGTCTTATAGTACAAAATCTCTCCAAAGTCAATGCATTAAATCTGCAAATTTAATTGGAACCCAAATCAAGAATGTTTATGAAGGTCTAGGAATGCTAAATTTAGGAAATCAAGGTTTTGACATAATCCGAAAGAATGTGTAGTTTGCCATTAACATGCACATTAATAAAAGTGGCTCTTGAATCACAGTGCCCCAGCAGCAGCCTTCCTCGCTACATCCCCAGGGTCCTTCATGGTGCCCAGTGAATGCTGAATGCTCTGTGGATACTTGTGAGCCCATGAATGAATACCCTGGGCTGACACCAGGCTCCATGGAAGCGGCTTCTCCAGCATGACCAGGGGCATGAAAAGATCAGCCCTACCTCCCATCAACCATTTCTAGCAGCAGCTGAGCAATTCTGCCAATGCAGGTTTTAAATGGAAAGTGAGTCTGGATTCCAAGTGGCATCAGAGAATTGGCCTTCCAGAAAAGCAAGTACATGGGGTGTCGAATGAAAGAGATCGCCTCAAGGCAATGAAAATATGCCTTTGGTGGATTTTGCCACCTTCGGCTCACCACGCAGAGCTACTTCCTCATTAGACTAAAAATATGGAAAAACTCCCAGAAACCTCCTAAGTTATAATTATTAGCCTGCTGCTTTAGCTCTATGAATATTCCTGAAGGCTTTGATTGCTGCAGTGGAGTGTGACACACTATTCAATGTCTAGCTTACAAGTTGACTGGCTTCCAGGATTGGCTTCCACAGGTAATTGTGTCCTTCTGGACTGGGAATATAGAATCACCACATTTCAGCCTAGAGGGGACCTTCAAGGTCATTTCCTTTCTCTCCTACATTTTGTAGGTGAGGAAGCTGAAACCTACTGGAGGCATTCCATGGCTTTCAGCCCAGCTGGGGCCAGAGCCCAGGCCTCCTGTCCACTGAGTCTCACTTCAGTTTGCACATCCCAGCCAGTAGAATGGCCAGATCTGGACACCTCCACCCAGAAGCCCCACAGGCATGGCATTCTTACTATGTCCAAGCCAAATCACCCCTCTCCAACTGCCCCTTCTCCTGGGTTCCCAGTCTCTGCCGATGGTCTGCTCAATTGCAAGAGTCAGAAATCAGTCTACGCTTTGATGTATGCTCAGTTGCACAGGTAATGTCTGACTCTTTGCAACCCTACATACTGTAGCCTGCCAGGCTCCTCTGCCCATGTAATTTTCCAGGCAAGATTACTGCAATGGGATGCCATTCCCTACTCTAGGAGATCTTCCGGATCCAGGGACTGAACCTGCATCTCTGTCTCCTGCACTGACAGGCAGATTCTTTACCATTAGCGCCACCTGGGAAGCCCATGCTTTGATGATTTGATTAACTCTTGATTCATCATTGTTCCCTTCCAGAATCTTCCTCTTCTCTCTAATCCTCTTTCATAACTGTCTGGACTAATGACAGCCCCTCATGCACCCTAGCCTGGGGATGTTTAACCCCACCCACCTGTTCCTGCACTCATACGTCAGCAAATTTGAAGAACTCAGCAGTGGCCACAGGACTGGGAAAGGTCAGTTTTCATTCCAATCCCAAAGAAAGGCAATGCCAAAGAATGCTTAAACTACCGCACAATTGCACCCATCTCACACACTAGTAAAGTAATGCTCAAAATTCTCCAAGCCAGGCAACAATACGTGAACCGTGACCTTCCAGATGTTCAAGCTGGTTTTAGAAAAGGCAGAGGAACCAGAGATCAAATTGCCAACATCTTCTGGATCATAGAAAAAGCAAGAGAGTTCCAGAAAAACATATATTTCTGCTTTATTGACTACACCAAAGCCTTTGACTGTGTGGATCACAAAAAACTGTGGAAAATTCTTCAAGAGATGGGAATACCAGACCACCTGATCTGCCTCTTGAGAAACCTGTATGTAGGTCAGGAAGCAACAGTTAGAACTGGACATGGAAAAACAGACTGGTTCCAAACAGGAAAAGAAATACATCAAGGCTGTATATTGTCACCCTGTTTATTTAACTTATATGCAGAGTACATTATGAGAAACGCTGGGCTGGATGAAGCACAAACTGGAATAAAGATTGCTGGGAGAAATACCAATAACCTCAGATATGCAGATGATACCACTCTTATAGCAGAAATTGAAGAACTAAAGAGCCTCTTGATGAAAGTGAAAGAGGAGAGTGAGAAAGTTGGCTTAAAGCTCCACATTCAGAAAACTAAGATCACCGCATCTGGTCCTGTCACTTCATGGCAAATAGATGGGGAAACAGTGGAAACAGTGGCTGACTTTATATTTTTGGACTCCAAAATCACTGCAGATGGTGACCGCAGCCATGAAATTAAAAGACGCTTACTCCTTGGAAGGAAAGTTATGACCAACCTAGACAGCATATTAAAAAGCAGAGACATTACTTTGCCAACAAAGGTCCATCTAGTCAAAGGTATGGTTTTTCCAGTGGTCATGTATGGATATGAGAGCTGGACTATAAAGAAAGCTGAGCGATGAAGAATTGATGCTTTTGAACTGTGGTGTTGGAGAAGACTCTTGAGAGTCCCTTGGACTGCAAGATCAAACCAGTCCATCCTAAAGGAGATCAGTCCTTGGTGTTCATTGGAAGGACTGATGTTGAAGCTGAAACTCCAATACTTTGGCCACCTGATATGATGAACTGACTCATTGGAAAAGACCCTCATGCTGGGAAAGATTGAGGGCAGGAGGAGAAGGGGATGACAGAGGATGAGATGGTTGGATGGCATCACACACTCGATGGACACGAGTTTGGGTAAACTCCGAGTGTTGGTGATGGACAGGGAACCCTGGAGTGCTGCAGTTCAAGGGGTCGCAAAGAGTTGGACACGACTGAGCGACTGAACTGAACCTGCTCCTGCAACACTTTTCTAAGTCAGTAGCATCAATGAAAAAAAAGAGACGGAATGTGTGAATGTGGTGATGATTCAGGCTAGGCTTACTGCCATGACAGCCTCATGCAAGCTGTCTGACCTGTTACTTTTTGCCTCGATTTTCTTCATCTTTAAAAAGGAATAACTATATCTGCCACATCATGTTATGGAGAAGAAAAAAGTGAAGTTCTGCATGTATTTATTAAGCACAAAATAAGTGCTCTATAAATGCAATATAACATTGTGTTATTATCATTCATATGTTCAAATTACTTAATTAAAATCACTCCAAATTTTTCTGTATACTCTAGAATAAAAGTCAAACTTCTTAGCATGAAAAATTTATAAAAAATTAGGTTCCAGTTTCCTCATATTTTGGCCACTGTCTTTATTATGCCTGTTGTGTAACCTACTTAAGTATGCTTGCCTGGAGAACCCCAAGGACAGAGGAGCCTGGTGAGCTACAGTCCATAGGGTCAGACATGAACAAGCAACTGAGTATATGCCAACAGGAAAAAATAGGACATGCTTTATTTTTAATCTTCAGTGACTTGCCTGATAATCTTTACCAGATTTTTATAATCATGAACTCCTATTTATACCTCAAAACACAGACCAAATTTTACACCCACTGTGGAATGTTCATCAAGTCCCTTCCTGATCCTCAGTTCCCTTCTTTCCCCCTCTCACCAAGCATATCACTGTTCTGGATTCTTACCAAACCCTTGTCTGTTTGTCCCTTACAGCACTAATCAGGCCATATTGTAATTAAGGATATACATGCCCATTGCCCTCACTGGACTGTGAGCTCTTTAAACAAGGATATGACTAGGTCAGGGTGAAAACCTCAGGGATTAGCATGAAGCTGGTCTAGATAGAGATGCTCAAGGAATCAGAATAGCAGAGTTTGAAGTCACAGAATCCTGGCTTTGAATCTCAGTGGCCACCTTTGCTGTTTATCACTGGACAAGCACTTAGCTTCTGCATATGTCTCAGATCCCCTGGGATAATAACAGCCTTTACCCCATAGCGAGATAACATATGGGAGTCATTTAGAACAAGGGCTGATGCAGAGCAAATTCCAAATAGATATGAGCTAGTTATTATTGTATCAATTCATCACTGAATGAGAAATGAAATACATCCATAAATGAAAGACCAACTAACGGATGGACATGCTGTACATGTCCCCAGATGATTCAGAGTTCCATCATCATTCTTTGATTAGAGTTTGTAGAAAAGCCGTGAAAAGCAGAGATAAGCAGGATGACTGGCCTCTGTCTGTATCCCTTAGGGTAATTCATGTTCCTTTGGCTTTTTACCTTGGAGATGAAATCAGGTGTCACACACATATTAATTCGAGATGAAATGAAACTGCTGTGTCAATCTGATAATTTCTTTTTATTTGGTGATACAAATAGCATTAATAGCAACAGAAGACTTGTTTTATTAAAGTATGTAAGACACTGTTCCAGTGTGGACCAGTAGGATCTCACCTGTCTGCATAAGAGGAAAAGCAGGGGAAGCTTAATTGGGTGAGTAAATACAGAAGGTCTGATGCTGTTGTTCAGTTGCTCAGTCATGTCTGACTCTTTGTGACCTCGTGGACTGCAGCACGCCAGGCTTTCCTGTCCTTCATTATCTCCCAGAGTTTGCTCAAACTCATGTCCATTGAGTTGGTGATGCCATCCAACCATCTCGCCCTCTGCCGTCTGTTCTCCTGTCTTCAATTTTTCCCAGCATCAGGGTCTTTTCAAATGAGTTAGTTCTTCGCATCAGGTGGCCAAAGTATTGGAGCTTCAGCTTCAGCATCAGTTCTTTCAATGAATATTCAGGACTGATTTCTTTTAGGATTGACTGGTTTGATCTCCTTGCAGTCCAAGGGACTCTCAAGAGTCTTCTCCAGCACCTCAGTTAGAAGGCATCAATTCTTTGGTGCTCAGCATTTTTTTATTGTCCAGCTCTCACATGTGTACATGACTACTGGAAAACCATAGCATTGACAATACAGACCTTTGTTGGCAAAGTAATGTCTCTGCTTTCTAACATGCTATCTAGGTTTGTCATAGTTTTTCTTCCAAGAAGCAAGTGTCTTTTAATTTCACGGCTACAGTCACCATCTGCAGTGATTTTGGAGCCCCCCAAAATAAAGTCTGTCACTGTTACCATTGTTTCCCCATCTATTTGCCATGAAGTGATGGGACCAGATGCCATGATCTTCATTTTTTAAATCATTTTTTTTAATGTTGAGTTTTAAGCCAGCTTCTTCATTCTCGTCTTTCACTTTCATTAAGAGTTTCTTTAATTTCTCTTCGCTTTTTGCCATTAGGGTGGTGTCATCTGCATGTCTGAAGTTATGACGAGGTACAGAAATAAATGATGTACCAGTAGCAGAAATCTACTTCATGTGAAATGTGTCAGATTAAAGTAACAGATTAACAAAAAAGACCTTCGGAAAGTTTTCTAGAGAATGATGGAAAGTGCTAACTGAAAGCACAGGATTGGAATCCAGTGCATTTTACAGTCAATATGTGAAACGGGATAAACATCCAAATGGCATGTCAGGCTGATTAAGTTCATTTAGACAGTGCTGCTTTCTTAAAGGATTCCAGAATTTCCTGTTTATCTGAGGCCAATATTGCTCATTAAAATTTCACACTGTCCAAAGCTTTGGTTGGTATACAAGAACCACATGATCTGGCCCTGCCATGCCTCCAGGCTCCCTCTCCTTGTCTACTTTATCAGGCCAACGTAGCTTCCTTCTAGTTCTTTCTATGTGACAAGCTCCTTCTTACCTCAGGGTCTAGGAAAATACAATTCCATTTCCTGCAATGCTTTTCCCCCTTTTGTACTGCACAACATCTACCTGTCCTTTAGAACCCAGCTGAAAGTTCACATCCTCATCAGTGTTATCCTGTCCCCTCCAATCGAATCCATCTGTCTCATCAGCACCTGTCTTTCTGCAACATAATTCTTATAAAGACCTCAAACAATTCTGCTTCTGTTGAAAATGTAAGAGTTGGAAATAGTCACTCTGAGCCTAACAATGGTCATGTATGGATGTGAGAGTTGGATTATAAAGAAAGCTGAGTGCCAAAGAATTGATGCTTTTGAACTGTGCTGTTGGAGAAGACTCTTGAGAGTCCCTTGGACTGCAAGGAGATCCAACCAGTCTATCCTAAAGGAGATCAGTCCTGGGTATTCATTGGAAAGACTGATGTTGAAGCTGAAACTCCAATACTTTGGACACCCGATGTGAAGAGCTGACTCATTGGAAAAGACCCTGATGCTGGGAAAGATTGAGGGCAGGAGGAGAAGGGGACGAAAGAGGAGAAGATGGTTGGATGGCATCACCGACTCAATGGACATGGGTTTCAGTGGACTCTGAGGTTGTGATGGACAGGGAGACCTGGTATGCTGCGGCCCATGGGGTCGCAAAGAATCAGACATGACTGAGTGACTGAACTGAATTGAACTGATAACCCAAATACATGAAAAGTGAAATGAAACAGAGAAATTTCTTGAAACATAAATGATGAAATCTTATTTAAGATTTACATGGTTTTTCTTACTTAAGAAAAAACAGATAGAATTGATCAAGTCTATTAAAGAAATCAAAGTCATAGTTAAAAACTTTCCTGCAAAGAACTGCATGCCCAAGTGGCTTCAGTGGTCAATTCAATCAAATATGCTAAAAATAATACCAGTTCTCCACAAATTTTTCCACAAAGCAGAGTAGGAGGGAGCATTTTCCAACTTACACTGCCAGCATTTCTCTGATACCAAAACTACACAAGAAAGTTACAAGAAGATTATAAATATTCCCCATGAACCTAGATGTAAATATTGTAAATGAGATATCAGCAAATTGATTATAGCATTATATAAAAAGGAAAATACATTATGACCATGTGGGATTTACTCTGGGAATAGAAGGCTTGTTCAATATTCTAAAATAAATGTATTTCAAGGGACTATGGAAGAGAAACCATATGATTATCTTAATAGTCACAGAAAAGATATTTGAGAAAATTTGACATTCATTTATGATTTTTAAAAACTTAGAAAATTGGAAATAGAAGGAAATTTCCTTAATCTGATGAAAAGCAACTACAAAAACCTTATAGCTAATATCATACCTAGCAGGAAGACAAACAAACAAAAACCCCACAACTAATTGATTTACGACAAAAATCAGGATCAAGACCAAGTGTAAATGTTCTAGACAGGGCAATAAGACAAAGAAAGGCATGCAGATTGGATAGGAGAAAGTAAAACTGCCTTTACTGCCTACATAAAAAATTCAAAGAATTTACTAAAACACCTGCTGGAACTGATAAGTGAATTCAGCAAAATTACGGGATATCAGGTCAACACACAAAAATCAATTGTGTCTTTAAAGATTAGCAATGAATGACATGGAACTGAATTTTTTAAAAATACGCCATTTGGATAGCATCCAAAATTCATAAGATAAGGCCTGAGTGAGTGAGTGAGGGAAGGTCACTTAGTCGTGTCCGACTTTTTGTGACTCCATGGACTATACAGTCCATGAAATTCTCCAGACCAGAATACTGGAGTCAGTAGCCTTTCCCTTCTCCAGGGGATCTTCCCAACCCAGGGATCAAACCTAGGTCTCCTGCATTGCAGGTGGATTCTTTACCAACTGTGCTATAAGGGAAGCCTAAGACAGGTCTACTTGTAACAAAATATTTGCAAGATTGGTAGGCTGAAAACTATAAAAGAATCCAAGGTCATCTAAACATATGGATAGAGATTCTGCCTTCATGGATTGGAAGACTCAACATTGTTAGGTTGTCACTTCTTTCTAAACTGACCTAGATTCAGTGTAATCCTAACAAAAGCCATCAGGACTTTTTTTGGGGGTGGGGGTAGAAATCAGCAATCTGATTCTATGATAAAATTTACATGAAAAGGCAAAGGGTATAGGAACAGCTCAAATAATTTTGAAAAGAAGAAAAAATTAAAGGACTTTCACTACCTGATTTAAATATTACTATGAAGCAACTGGAAAAGTATGAGACTGGCCAAAGCATAAACAAATAGATCAATGGAATCCAGAAAATAGACCCATACATTTATGGTCAGTTGAGTGTTGATGAAGTTGCAAGGCCAGTGCAATAGAGAAAGAACTGTCTTTGCAACAAATGGTGCTGGATAGAACAACTGAACAGTCTTTGCAAATAAATGAACCTTCACATCATATTCAAAAGTGAGTTCAAAATGGACTATAGCTCTAAATATAAAATGCAAAAGTATAAAACTTCTATGAGAAAACAAAGGAGAAAATCTTTTCGAACTTATGTGAGGGAGGAGGGAGAAGGCAATGGCACCCCACTCCAGTACTCTTGCCTGGAGAATCCCAGGGACGGGGGAGCCTGCTGGGCTGCCGTCTATGCGGTCACACACAGTCGGACATGACTGAAGTGACTTAGCAGCAGTAGCAGCAGCAGTGATGGAGGAAAAGATGCTTAGATATGACAGCCAGTACATGATCAATAAATGAAAAAGAAATTGGACTTTATTTGAATTTAAAACATCTGCCTTTTAAAAGACTCTATTAATGTAATAGAAAGATAATCCACTGACTGGTGAAAATATTTGCAAACATGTCTGGTAAAGGACTTATAACCAGAATATATAATAAAAGTCAGTCAATCCAATAAATTAATGGCCAATGATGTGAGCACATACTTCACAAAGAAGGTGCATGGATAGGATCCAAGAATCCCACTTCTAACTAATTATTCTATAGAAGTAGCAACTTAAGTCAATCCTAAAGGAAATCAGTCTTGAATATTCATTGGAAGGACTGATGCTGAAGCTGAAGCTCCAATACTTTGGCCACCTGATGTGAAGAGACGACTCATTGGAAAAGACCCTGATTCTGGGAAAGATTGAAGGCAAAGGGAGAAGGGGGAGGCAGAGGATAGGATGGTTAGATAGCATCACCGACTCAATGGACATGAATTTGAGCAAACTCCAGGAGATAGTGGAGGACAGAGGAGGAGATCATGGAGGACAGAGGAGCCTGGTGTGCTGCAGTCCATGGGATTGCAGAATCTGACATGACTTTGCAACTGAATAACAACAACTAGATGCTAAAATTTGTATAAAAACCTGCATGTAAACAGTTTATCTTTAATTTTGTAAAACTGGAAACCACTCAAATGCCCTACAGCTGGTGGATGGATAAACTGATTATGTATATTCATTCAATATACATACTGGATGTGTATTTGGGGCTTCCCTTGTGGCTCAGAGATTAAAGCGTCTGCCTGGAATGCGGGAGACCGAGGTTCAATTCCTGGGTAGGGAAGATCCCCTGGAGAAAGAAATGGCAACCCACTCCAGTATTCTTGTCTGGAGAATCCCATGGACCGAGGAGCCTGGTGGGCTACAGTCCACGGGGCCGCAAAGAGTCGGACATGACTGAGCGACTTCACTTTCTCTCTTTCACTGTCTTTGTGGTTCAGCTGGTTAAAGAATCCACCTGCAGTGTGGGAGACCTGGGTTCGACTCCTGGGTTGGGGAGATCCCCTGAAGAAGGGAAAGGCTACCCACTCCAGCATTCTGGCCTGGAGAATTCCATGGACTGTATAGTCCATGGGATTGCAGAGAGTCAGACATGACTGAGCGACTTTCACTTTCACTTTCATTCATCCAAAGGAGTCCTACTCAGCAAACAAAAGGAAAACTGCTGATCCCTGCAACATAGCTAAGTCTCAAACACAGCATTCTGAGTAAAAAAAAAAGCTAGATTCCCAAAGTTATAGACAATATGGCTCTGTTTTTATGACTTTCTGGACTAGTACAAGTTATAGGGGTACTGATCACTAGCTCCCAGGGACTGTGATAAGAGAATTTTAGAGGTGCTGGAACTTTTTCTCTGTCTTTGTTATGGTGGTGGCTGCATGACTGTGTTTGTCCAAATTCACAGTATTATACACTAAAAGAGTGCATTTTGCTGCATGGAAATTCTTCCTCAAAAATAAACATCTCAAACTATGTTTATTGGTTTGATGATTTGCAATGTGATTGTCTCTCTCACAAACAGCCAAACCAATGAGGGCAGGAATATTTTGTTCACAGATGTATTTCCAGCCTGTAGAACCCTGCCTGCCATGTGGAAGGTGCTCAACAAATCTCTGTCGAATGGATGGATGGATGACTGGCAGGTCCTCAGGGAAGATACTGGGTCTTGGAGCCTCACTGACCTGAGTCTGAATGCTGACTCTGTCACTTTCTCTGGCACAGAGGGCAGCACGCTTCACTTCCTCTAACCTCCATCATTTCTACAAGGAAAGCACAAGCGTGGCCATGGGCCATGGTGCCTCCACAACAACTCAACACAGTGAGTGTGTTTGCTCACTGGGGAAAGGACAGCCCCCTGGTCTCCCAGGGCACTCCCCCCCACCCCCACCTACTCCCAATCCATCCAGCTGTAACCGTGAATTAGGATCTGTTTTGAGTCTGTTTTCTTGACTAGACTGCAAGCTCCATAAGGCAAGGAAATGTCATTTCTGGCTCTGGATTCCCAGGGCTTAACATATAGCAACTAATCAAGCATCTGAAGGATAACAATGACAAGTGCAACAGTAGTAATCTTAGCTACCAGTGTGATGTATCTACACTTGGCGTTACGTCACGTACTGGTCTTCCACAGTCACATCGTGAACTCCTCACAAACAGCCTACTAAGGCCAATTGAAAGTGTTAGTCAATCTGTGTGCTTAGAAGTTCAGTGTCAGTTAGTGCTTAGTCGTTAGTGTCCAACTCTTTGCAACCCCATGGACTGTAGCCCACCAGGCTCCTCTGTCCACAGGGATTCTCCAGGCAAGAGTACTGGAGTGTTGCCATGCCTCCTCCAGGGGATCTTCCCAACCCAGGGATCGAACCCAGGTCTCCCACAATGCAGGCGGATTCTTTAGCCACCAGGGAAGTTAGTCACTCAGTCGTGTCCAACTCTTTGTGACCCCATGGACTGTAGCCCTCCAGGCTCCTCTGTCCACGGAATTCTCCAGGCAAGAATACTGGAGTGGGTTGCCATTCTTGCATAACCATTAGTCCCATTTCTCAGATGAAGACACTATCAGGTCCCGTGGTTCATCCTTCACCATGCTGGGTGCTTCATGTACCTTATACTGGATAATGTAATTTATCTTAGTTCATCTAGTCTCTAAGCAGAAGATACTCAAACTGCCCGATGCTGAAGCCCATGCTTCATCGAGACCCATTCCTGGCAAGCTCAGTTACCTGTTTGCTTCTCCAAGGACACCCTTGAGGCTGATCCCATGAGTCTGATCATGACCGTCTCTGGCATTGGCATATCTTCTGGTTCCATGGCCCTTATTATGGCATTCAAGACCCTGGTGCTTTGGTCTGTCTCGTCTCTCCCTCCCACCTCCTCTAATTCTATAAAGCTATTAAAAAACAGGACCACTAGGGTCTCCCAGACCACCATGTTATGACCCCATCCATGCCTTTGCATGGACTGGAATGGCCTCTCCTTACCCTCACCCGGCAGGTGAGCTGTGAACACACCCTGTGAGTCTAATTCAGATGGTCCCATTCTGGGGAGTCTTTCTTGACAGGGATCAGCTTATATGCAGGCCTTCACAGCTGTCTGTCCCAGAGATGCCAAGTCCCTGGGGCCCAATGCCTGACTCTGAGCCCTGCACTCCTGACATGCAAACATTCCATGTTTGCTGAAAGAATGCTCAGTTCTTCATCTCACTTCAGATGGATAAACTGAAGCCCCAGACAGCTGCTGGAACATTTCTTACTTCTAATCTGGCACCTTTCAGAGAGTTCTTTTTTTCCCTGTTTGTGAATTCCATCTGCTTTTTTAATTAATGAAAATTCAGCTCTATGCAAATGTTTCTTCTGGGATCATTCTTCATGAGCAACCTTTGGGAGCTTACTCATCAGCCCGTTCCCTGAATGCATGTTTGGAACATTCTGGGAACTTGTTATTGGGCCTTTGAACCAAATAGCTCAAGTGAACGAAGTCAACAAAGCTGCCGCTTGGTAGCAGGAATTTACAGCCCTGGGAACTGCAGAATGTGACTTGATTGAGAGAGTTTTCCCCTCACCCTCATCTTCCCTACTAACCTCCTACTGCCTGGCACTGCCAACCCCTATGGTCTCTGAAATTATTTCCTTTTGGTAAATAAGTTGCACTTTCCAAATCTCACAAAAGCCTCTCCTGCACATTTGTTTATCAATTCAGTACCAAAGACCCCTTAATTAGAAGGACACCAGAAGTCCGGAATCCCAGGTACAGCTGGGATAATACACCTTTCTCTTGTCTGAGAAATGTGGCTTTCTGATTCAAGAACTCAGTGTCAAAAGGCAACTTGGTATAGTGTCAAAAGCATGAACTTTGGAGGCAAGTGTCCATCAACAGCCAAATGGATAAAGAAGATGCGTGTGTGCTAAGTCACTTCCATCATGTCTGACTCTTTGTGACCCTACGGACTGTAGCTGCCAGGCTCCTCTCTCCCTGGGATTCTCCAGGCAAGAATACTGGAATGGGTTGCCATGCCCTCCTCCAGGGGATCTTCCCAATCCAGCGATCGAACCCACACTTCTCATGTCTCCTGCATTGGTCGGTAGGCTCTTTACCACTAGCACCACTTGGGAAACCTAAAGAAGATGAGGTGTGTGTGTATATTATATATCTGTATATATACCATGGAACAGTACTTCACATAAAGAATGAAATGACATCATTTACAGCAACATTGATGGGCCTAGAGATTGTCAAACTAAGTGAAAAAACCCAACAGAGAAAGACAAATACCATATGATATTGCTTATATGTGGAATCCAAAAAAATGATATGAATAAACTTATTTACAAAACAGAAATAGACTTATAGACATAAAAAGCTTATGGTTACCCAGGGAAAGTGGGGGAGGCATAAATTAGGTGTTTGGGATAAATATATACACACTACTATATATAAAATCGGAGAAGGCAATGGCACCCCACTCCAGTACTCTTGCCTGGAAAATCCCATGGACAGAGGAGCCTGGTAGCCTGCAGTCCATGGGGTCACTGAGAGTGGGACACGACTGAGCGACTTCACTTTCACTTTTCACTTTCATGTATTAGAGAAGGAATGGCAACCCACTCCAGTGTTCTTGCCTGGAGAATCCCAGGGATGGGGGAGCCTGGTGGGCTGCTGTCTATGGGGTCACACAGAGTCGGACACGACTGAAGTGACTTAGCATAGCATAGCATAGCATATATAAAATAGATAACCAACAAGGACCTACTACATAATGAAGAGAACTATACTCAATATATTGCAATAACCTAAGAGAAAAGAGAATGTTTAAAACAATATTTTTTAACATTCTCTTTCTATATATATATATATATACACACACACAGACACATAACTGAATCACTTCGTTGTATACCTGAAACTAACATGACATCATAAATCAACTATATTTCATTAAACATTTTTTTTAAAAAAAGCAGGGACTTCAGACCCATATACATGTGGCTTCAAATTCTGGCTCTATCCCTTGGCAGCTGTGTGATTCAGCGTAGGTTAATTAACCTCTCTGGGCCTCAGCTTACTCTTATATAAAATGAGAGAGATATGAAAAACTCTCCTGGATCTTCTGGGGATTAAACGTGATGACAGACATGTGATGGGATCACAATACATGTCCAGCTTTCTTCTCCCTTTGGAAGGTGGGGCCACTGTAGAGAGTGGCCAGCTGGGTCACCATGGGCCTGCTTTCCCAGAGGCTAAGAGCAAGGACAGAGGAGCCTCAGACAGGAGTGGGAAGCCGAGGCACCCAGGGAAGTCTGCTCTGAATGGCGGTAAAGCAGGGGCTGAAAGGTCAGCATTGGGAGAACACTGTCTTGAACTTCTCCAGTGGTCAAGAACCCAATTTCCTAGAGATCAATTTTCTTTTTGGAAATAGCCTAAAGGCAGTAGGAACTAATCTATAGGATTATGGAGGCGGCTCCAAATGGGAGATTCTTCTCCCCTCTCCTCCATGTTCCCTCTGCAGATGATGACTCTTCTGGCCTCTCTCCACCCCTTCGGGCAAGATGCTCCTGGGCTTAGAACCAGTGTTTTTCTCTCCCACTGCCTTGGCTTTGCTGCATCTCCATGACGGTAACTCTCAATGCACAGACTGAGTCCACACCACTCTCCAGATGCTTGGAGTACATCCGAATGTCCGGAAGTTCCTACAGACACCTCGCCTCCAAGTCCATCCTTCCCACCATCCCTCGCACTCGCCCCTCCTGTGGTGCTCTCTGCACGGGAGCCTCCCTGGAATCCACTCTGCTGCTAGACCCAGAGGCCTGGAGGCAGCTTTGCCCCCTCCTTCACTGCCATTCTCCATCTCCAAGTCCTGCCCATCTGATCTCTGTTGGATCTTACTGCAGATCTGACCTCCAGAACTGCCTCAGACCTAGATTCTTCTGGAAAGGGATTTCAGAAGGATCGTCAACAATGAAAGCTGTATTGGGACAGTATACTAATGCATATATATGGATTTTAGAAAGATGGTAACGATAACCCTGTATGTGAGACAGCAAAAGAGACACAGATGTATAGAACAGTCTTTTGGACTCTGTGGGAGAGGGAGAGGGTGGGATGATTTGGGAGAATGGCATTGAAACATGTATAATATCATATAAGAAACAAATCGCCAGTCCAGGTTTGATGCAGGATACAGGATGCTTGGGGCTGGTGCACAGAGATGACCCAGAGGGATGGTATGGGGAGGGAGGTGGGAGTGGGGTTCAGGATGGGGAACATGTGTACACCCGTGGCAGATTCATGTTGATGTATGGCAAAACCAATACAATATTGTAAAGTAAAAAATAAAAATAAATAAAAATACTTCTGTTATAAAAAAATTTAAAAAAAAGAAAGAAAGCTGTATTGGGGTCTGTATTTAGCATCCCAAGGGGACTCTGAAGTAGACAGATCTGCTCATATGTATACCCTCTGCTGTTCACACTGACTTGGCTCTGCTCTCATCCCGATGTCAACCTGGGCAGGTCACCTAACTCTCAACCCATTTTCTCGACTCTAAAAGTGGGAATAAATAATTGTGCCTACTTTATGTTTATGAATGGCTTCCCAGGTGGCGCTAGTGGTAAAGAACCTGCCTGTACATGCAGGAGACATAAGAGACATGAGTTTGATCCCTGGCTCGGGAAGATCCCCTGGAGGAGGGCATGGCAACCCACTCCACAATTCTTGCCTGGAGAATCCCATGGACACAGAAGCTTGGCAGGCTACAGTCCAGGGTCACAAAGAGCCAGACACAACTGAAGTGACTAAGCACGCACGCATGTTTATGAGGCTTAAATAAGGTTATGGATAGAATGCCTAGCACATAGTAAATACTAAAAAGTATTGTTTCACTATTATGTAATTTATTAAGTTAGTGACAAGTAACACAAGGAGTCAATTCTGGAGACGTGATGACATGGTTCTTGAATCTCCACAATCCACATATAAACACTGGCAGAGCAGATACAAGATAAAGCAAAAACCATGGGCAACACTTACTATAAAGCTAAGTTGTTCCCACAAACCCCAAAATATAAGCAGATGGGAACAAACCAGCAACAGTCATAAGCCCTCTATAGCAGTGATTTCTGTATAAAAATAACACAGCTGATGATGCACCAGAGGACAGAGAACTCCAAAAGAGTCAGCAGACACTGACTGGGAAGAATAGCCAGTCTGAGAACAGCAGCTGAAACAGTGAGAGGCTTGTCCAGCCCCATCTCAGGTGAATGAAAAGTGTCCTTGGTGAGTTCTGCAGAAGTTGGAGTCTGGAACACAAAATCCATTCACTCAATCCAGCCAGAGCTCTCTTCTAGGAAGGATCCCAAGGAGAAACTGTTGGGAGTGAAATTAAAACTAAGCAGGATGGGGGCCCTACAGATGAAAGAAAGGGGAAGTCCAGATGGAAGTGGGCAAGAGGACTGGGCCAGGAAATCCCAGGTAGCAAGCTGCCTAGGGACATGACATGTCACATAAACAATAGAAGAGGCAGGTCGGTTAGAGAAGCTACCCTGAATCACACCATCTTCTAACGATTCAGGAAAACCAACATTAAGTGAAATTCCATGCAAAGTGATTGTAAGAGAAAGGACAATGGCAAGCAGAACAACACTGGACAATGAAAGTACCTCAGAAAAGACAGTGTGGTGGATTGTTTCATGAATGGTTCCCAATGGATCAGGCCATCAGGTACCCACACTCTACGCAGTCCCCTCCCATGTGGGCCCTGGTCTTTGTCACGTCACTTGCTTTGGCCAATTGGACATCAGGAAATGTGAAGCAAGGAGAGGGTCGGTAGGCACTTGAGAGTTGGGCTTTCCTTCCTGAAACTGCTGCCATCATGTGAGCAAGTTCACTCTCGTCTCCTTGATGATAAAAGACCATGCAGAGAGAGGGGCCCGTTCATTTCAGGTGTCCCACTCCAGTACTCTTGCCTGGAAAATCCCATGGACGGAGGAGCCTGGTGGGCTGCCGTCTGTGGTGTCGCACAGAGTCGGACACGACTGAAGCGACTTAGCAGCAGCAGGCTGGCCCAGCAGCTGAATGAGTGGGCCTAGCCAAAACCAGCAGAAAAACCACTCAATCAAGTAGCAGATGCGATAAATAAAAGATTGCTTCTGTTCTAAATATCTAGGTTTTGACATGGTTTGTCATCAGCAATTGATAACTATACAGACATTAAGAATGAATAATATAGACATTAAAAATTATGCAAGACATGAAAGAACATGTAAATTATGATTTAGATACTCAGAAATCTCATAAGAGGACTCGTAAAAAACATCAGAAAAAAGGAAAATTATTTCAGAAACAAATACTTCATGAGAAAGCACACAAAACAAATACAATAGAGACTGCTTTAAAATAAAGAGAAAGATAAAAAATTGAGAAGCAAATTGAACATAGGAAGAAAGACAAAAGATTTGAAAATGGCAAATGTTGAGGATTGGCAAAGAAGACCCAACATTCAGGTAATAAGGATCCTTAACAAAGAAAAGAAAGTAAAAGAACAGAATGTGGATTAAAGCAAAAGACATTTCTGGGAGCTTCCCTTGTGGTCCAGTGGCTGCGACTCCATGTTCCCAGTGTAGGGGGTCTGGGTTTCATCCCTGGTAGGAGAACTGGATCCTGCATGCCGCAACTAAATATCCCACAACTAAGACCCGGTGTGTGTGCTAAGTCACTGCAGTCACACCTGACTCTTTGTGACCCCATGTTATAGCCCACCAAGGTTTTCTGTCCATGGGATCTTCCAGGCAAGAACACTGAAGTGGGTTTTCATGCCCTCCTCCAGGAGATCTTCCCAACCCAGGGATCAAACCCACGTCTCTTATGTCTCCTGCATTAGTAGGCGGGTGTTTTTTTTAACACTAAGCCACCTGGGAAGCCCTCATAACTAAGACTTGGTGCAACATGACCTTTCCATCAAAAGTCCTACAGAAAAGCCAACCTGAAACTATATTGGAAGGGTAATGTATACTTCAGAATACAGACCTGCAACGACCAGCAGCAAAACGTATTTTGGCAACACCGCTGGACTTTAACGAAAAAGAAGAAGGGCTTATTGCTTGTTTTTTCTTAAGCCTGAGCCAAGCTGGAATCAAGATTGCCAGGAGAAATATCAATAATCTCAGATATGCAGATGACACCACCCTTATGGAAGAAAGTGAAGAGGAACTACAGAGCCTCTTGATAAAAGTGAAAGAGGAGAATGAAAAAGTTGGCTTAAAGCTCAACAGTCAGAAAACTAAGAGCATGGCAACCGGTCTCATCACTTCATGGTAAATAGATGGGGAAACAGTGGAAACAGTGGCTGACTTTATTTTCGGGGGCTCCAAAATCACTGCAGATGGTGATTGCGGCCATGAAATGAAAAGATGCTTACTCCTTGGAAGGAAGTTATGACCAACTTAGACAGCATATTAAAAAGCAGAGACATTACTTTGTCAACAAAGGTCCATTTAGTCAAGGCTATGGTTCTTCCAGTAGTCATGTATGGATGAGAGAGCTGGACTATAAAGCAAGCTGAGCGCCGAAGAATTGATGCTTTTGAACTGTGGTGCTGGAGAAGACTCTTGAGAGTCCCTTGGACTGCAAGAAGATCCAACCAGTCCATCCTAAATAAGATCAGTCCTGGGTGTTCATTGGAAGGACTGATGTTGAAGCTGAAACTCCAATACTTTGGCCACCTGATGTGAAGAGCTGACTCATTTGAAAAGACCCTGATGCTGGTAAGGATTGAGGGCAGGAAGAGAAGGGGACCACAGAGAATGAGATGGTTGGATGGGTATTACCGACTCAATGGACATGAGTTTAGGTGAACTCCAGACAGCTTAGGTAAGGGCCAAAGGTGTGAGAGAGCATGGCTGGGGTCTGGTGTGGGAGTGGGAGGTGGGCTGAGGGAGGGGTGGGATGTAGCAGGAGAGGAACGCTGAGGCCTGAGGGGGCCTGGAACACTCACCCATGTAGGGCTTGGTCCCGGCCATGGAGGAAGCCTTTTCTGCGCCTTTCACGACTGTCGCTATGTTGAAGTCTGTGATGTGAACGTGTCCTGGAGACAGAGAATCAGAAAAAGCAGTTAGCAAAAGCTGCAGGCAGCTGGGTTATCTCCTGTCTGATTTAACAGTGTGGTATGCAAGGGGGGATGTACAGGAAGAAAATATTAGAACTTTTATTTACATTTGTGTTTATTTGATACTTTAGGAGGGTCTGTTCTGGCCACATCATTGACAGTAGCCAAGCTATGGAATCATAATAATAAGTGGAATCACAATCACAAGTCAATCCTAAAGGAAATCAGTCCTGAATATTCATTGGAAGGACTGATGCTGAAGCTGAAACTCCAATACTTTGGCTACCTGACGTGAAGAACTAACTCACTGGAAAAGACCCTGATGCTGGGAAAGATTGAAGGCGGGAGGAGAAGGGGATGACAGAGGATGAGATGGTTGGACGGCATCACCGACTCGATGGACATGAGTTTGAGCAAGCTCTGGGAGTTGGTGATGGCCAGGGAAGCCTGCTGCAGTCCATGCGGTCGCAAGAGTTGGACACAACTGAGAGACTGAACTGAAGCCATGGAAGCAACCTAAGTATTGGACCTTGAGGGCATTATGCTAAGTGAGAAGTCAGACAGAGAAGGACAGATATTGCACCGTCTCAGTTGTATGTGGAATCTAAAAAAAAAAGCCAAACTTATAGAAACAGAGAGTAGAAAAGTGGTTGCCAGGGGCTAGAAGAGGAGGAAATAGGGAAAGGTTGGTAAGAGGGTACAAACTTTCAACACTAAGATGAATAACATTCAAGGATAATGCAAAGCATGGTGACACTTAGCATAAGGCCCTCCAGGTCCATCCATGTCGCTTCAAATGGCAAGTTTTCATTCTTTTTTTTTTTAAGGCTGAGTGGTATTCCGTTATATAGCTAAACCACATCTTCTTTACCCCTTCATCTGTTGATGGTAGGTTCCCAGATTCCCTGGAGAACCAATACTGACTATTTGGATTTTCCTCCTTCTCCCCTCCCACCTTCCTTCTGACACTTTCTTTTCTCTCTTCACCCCCACATCTCCTTGTCTCCTTCCTCCCTGTCCCTCTTCCTTCCCTCTTAGGGTACTTGACATCCATGTCCCATCGGCTCCCATTACTTTAGGCTGGACAGAAAGTGGTTTCCACCCTCAAGCCCCCTCCCTACTCAGTTCATCAGTATCGTACTAAGGCCCCCACTGGCCAGAGCAGGTGGACAGAATAAGGTGCCCTCAGGGCATGAGTATCCTCTCTTTACACCCCTCCCCCACCTACTGTTTTCCTGAAAGGAGGAGTCTGGTCTCAAGTGTCTCATTTATTTATCAGAAGCTTCCACTCTCTGGACCAGTGCTTCTAAACTTTAACATTTTTATTATGTCCTCAATATAAATACTAAGCTCCCTGAGGCTTGGTTTTCTCATCTGTAAAATGGGGATGATGATAACAAAATATACATCTCAGAGGGCTGTTGGGAGGAGTCAGAGAATTAATACACAAGAAATGGTTACAGCATACTGCCACACAACAATGAGGGCATTTTCTGTAAGCATTGCTCTTAGCAGCATTATCCTGCCAAGGTGTGGCTCCAATCCCTTCTCCAGCTGGGGCCAATCCACCCTGCACCCTCCCATTGCCTCAGTTCTAGTTCTAACAAACAAGTAAATTCAAGTCCAGTTTTAGACTGTGAGTTATGTGAAAGTAGCTGGACATCTGAGTGGTTTCTGCACCCCACACCTGTACAGTTCCAAGCACAGCAGTACCCTTGGGACGGAATTCTGGAATCTTAGAATATAGATGGCTTTTATGTGGTTTCATTTCTCCCACTCTTAAAATTCTTTAATATTTGCATGATGAAAGTAACGCCAGCTCATTATAATAAATCGTAGAATACAAATACATGTTTGAGTTTCTCCTTTCAACATCCTAGGGTCTCCTCTACCTGCCACATAACCACACTGATTCATTTAGCTCCTCCATTCTTTCTTGCTTTTGCTTATGCAAATGTATATCCACATATCACAGGACTTTGGTTTGTTCTTGCAATAAAGAGATCATACTCCATCGATCATTCTAAAAGTCACTTTTGCATTTAATTTGGCTTTGGGATGGAGCACGTGTCTCCAGGTGGCTTTAATAGTTGGCTCAGGCTGAGCATATGAACAAATCATGGCCCATGAAAACTGGGGAGATGATTTTCTAGGGGGTTCAGGAAAGGAAACGTTTTCTTCCTTTTCCTTCCAGAAGCTATCTAAAGTGATATTCTCTGCCTTTGGCTGGTGTGATGTGGGGAAATGACCCCTGCCCCAAACTGTAGAAGCCATTGGGTGCCACAAAGAAAGACAAGCTAAAGATGAAGCCCATTTTTGGAGAAGGCAGAGCTGCAAGGACAGCAGAGAAATGGTACCAAAGCCTGATCAAACCCTGCCTGAAGCCATATTCCACTGGGCTTCAGTTATACGTGCTGAAAAACACGTTGCTTAGGGCGATTTGAGTTGGGCTCCTTGTTGTCTGCCACACACTGTTGGTGTCCTAATTCATGCAGCCACTTACCACAAGATTTCAGCAGGTTATTTCACTCTATAAGCCTCCTAATATTAATAAGTACCTGGTAGGGTAATTGTGAGCATTCAACAGGGTGTTTAGGGACTGAGGATGTGACCTTTGAGCAAAGATCTGAAGAAGAGAGGCAGCAAGCCAGTGGACTTCTGGGGGGAGGAGTGAGGTGGCTGAGGGAACTGGCAGCACCAGGACCTTGCAAGGGCCAGCAAGGAGGCCAGAAGGAGAAAGGGGGAAAGGGCTCAGGTGGCTTTTACCCCAAGCCTGAGGGTTTTGAGAAAGACAGACACAATCCCAGTCATTTGTATCACTTTGGCTTGTGTGTGGATTACTGGGGCAAGACTCAAAGCAGGGAAACTGATTAAGAGGGGAAAAAATGCATCCCTCATTTATGTAAGCTGCTATTGTTTAAGGTTGCGTAAACGGTACAGAATTGGTGCTGAAGTTCATGTTAGTCGTTGAAGAACTTCTGTCGGGGGTGGGGTATGGCTACCCACCCCCCTTTTATAAAAATTTTTTGGATGTGGATCGTTTTTAAAGTCTTTCTTGAATTTGTTACGATGTTGCTTCTATTTTAGGTTTTGCTTTTTTGTCCGTGAAGCTTGTGGGATCTTAGTTCCCTGACCAAAGATTGAATTTGCACCTCCTGAATTGGAAGGTGAGGCCGTAACCACTGGACTGCCAGGAAAGTCCTGCCCTTCCCCCTCCTCGAGCCTGAAGTTCTAGAGACCAGTGACCCATCCACGGTTGGCAGCTGAAACGTGGAGAGCCATGTTTTGTCTCTAGTTTCTTTCCGGTGGGCGCTTCCACCGCCCCTTGTTGCCCCCTTCAGGGTGGAGTCGCCCGGCCCTGTCCTTGTTTCCTCCTGGCCCTCCAGGGTGGAGGCTCTGGGGCAGCTCTGAAGCAGACCTGTCTTCCCAGCAAGTCACCTCCAGCAGGAGTGCCAGACAGCAGAACCCCATTTTTGATTTCCACACCATGCTAGCTGATGAGCTGAAACTTCCTGGTGTGCCTCCTTTACCGGTTGAGTCAAGATGTGGGAAAGTGAAAATTAGTGCCATACGAGGTCTCCTCTGAGTCCCTTCTCAGGAGAACGGAAATTTACTACAAAGTGTGCACATATGAACAGTTTTCGGCTATTTGCTTTCTGTAAATTAAAAACATTCAGCAATCAGTGAGAGAATGAGCCCAGTATACGGTGTGAGATCCATTAGTAAAAGTTTGAATGAGAATCATCCACAATTGCCCTCCCACCCCTGTTTGTGCATCCTGTACTCCAGCCCTGCTCTCTCCTTTCTCTGAACACATGGAAACTCATCACACCTCCAAGACTTTGACACCATTTGGAAAGCTTTGCCCTCTGCCTGGCAGATTTCCATTCATTCTTCAAAACCTGGCCCAAGAGTTGTATTCCTGATGGATGGACATCCAGCCTTTGCTTGATTGCTTCCACTAACAGGAAACTCACTACCATGGGGGGTTGTGTCTCAGTTGACTTGCTCTGCTAAAACAGATTACCATGGACTGGGTGGTGTAAACATCAACATTTATTCCTCAGTATCCGAGCCTGGAAGTCCAAGACCAGAGTCCAGCACGCTAGGGTCCTTGGTTTCTTCCTGGGTTACTTGGCAGGTTTCTTGCTGTATCCTCACATTGTGAGGAGAGAGCAAGCTCCAGCCCCTTCATCCCATTATAGAGCACAAATCCCGTTGTGGGGGCTCCAATCCTTTGACTTCTTCCAAACCCAATTACTTCCTAAAGGCCTCAGCTCCAAAAGCCATCACACTGGGAGTTAAGGCTTCGACATACCAATTTAATTAATTCCATGCACACTTAGTCCATGGAAGACTGACTGGTTTAGGCCTCTCTCCTGGACCCTCCCAACTCCTCTCCATTTTCATTTCCATCCTAGCATCCACTATGCTGTATCTGCTGTGTCTGTCTCCTTGAGACCAGGTATCCTCCCTTGTTCATTTCTATGTCCCCTGTATGTTAGCACTGGCCTGATCTGGAAAAAGTACTTAACAAGTGTTTGTTGACTGGCTGACTTACTGACCAAATAAAAGATGGAATGAAAGAAATATGGTGAGCAAATGCTATCATCTTTCTTCATTATTTACTTCTTAGAGCTATCATGATATTTACAGGATCTGACAACATTCCATTTTTTACTTTTAAGACTACAGCAGCATCAATTTTTCAACCAGATCTTAAATGATGAGACTCAGCCACCATCTCTGTGATTTTGTACTCCCTGGGGTCAGCATCAGGCTCGGCATGTGCATGAAAAGTGTACGGAAGTGAGAAATGGACCATAAAGAAGACTGAGTACCAAAGATTGATGCTTTCAAACTGTGGTGCTGAAGAAGACTCTTGAGAGCCCCTTGGACAGTAAGGAGATCAAACCAGTCAATCCTAAAGGAAATCAACCTTGAATATTCTTTGGAAGGACTGATGCTGAAGCTGAAGCTCCAATATTTTGGTCACTGCTTCGAAGAGCCAACTCACTGGAAAAGACTGATGCTGGGAAAGATTGAAGGCAAGAGAAGGGGGAAGCAGAGGATGAGCTGGTTAGATAGCATCACTGACTCAATAGACATGAGTTTGATCAAACTCCAGAAGAGAGTGAAGGACAGGGAAACCTGGTGTGCTACAGATTATGGGGTTGCAAAGAGTAGGGCACAACATAGTGACTGAACAACAACAACAATCTGTGCATTTGGGGGAAGAGCACTTGAAACTCTACACACTAAGGATGTGTCAGTTATTTGTGCCATGGAACTGGGGGATGGGATGATGGAGATTATACAGGGCTAAAGTTCCATCCACAGTCCCCGCACTGGGAAATAATTACTGATGCACAGAATCAACTCAGCATTACCAGTAGCGGTGACTCCTGCTTTGAAGACTGGTTCCTGCATTTTCCTTGCATATTCCAGGAGGAAGCATCCAAAGCATCCTGGATTTTGCTGTATTTTCACTTGCTTCTCCTGCAGCCACATTGCACCAGTGTCTGTTCCTGCTCCACCATGCTCCCTCCCTTCCCTTCACCCCTCTCAGCTCCTGAAATGAAATTACCTTAACTCTGTATGGATATTTACCAAATGAAGGAGGACAGTGGAGTGATCTCACTGGGACCAACAAGGCCACAGCCTGGGAGAAGATGAGAGTCTGCTTGGGAGGGGATAGTCAACCCAGTGGCAGGCTTTTAGATCTGTCCTCAGAAGCCAAGATTGGACTTCAGGTAGTAGCCATCAGAGGGCGCTAGACCAGAAGTTAGGATGGCAAGAAGGCCCTGCGTAAGAGATGATCTTCTACCACATAATTTTTTTGCCTTGTTTCCCTGAAATTCAGAGTCAAGTCTCATATGAACATCTGTCTCCATCTTAGGTGGTTTACAGGTGTACAACGTGCCTAAGCCAGAGGTCAGAGTGGTGCTGCTGAAAAGATGCAGCTGGATGCCCAAGGATGCTCAAGAGGATGAGAACCCTAGCTGTGGATCCAGCTGCCCCACCCATGGAAGGCCCCAGAGCTCACTGGTAATAAAGCTAATAATATCTACTTCCAAGATGCTGGTGTGATATAACCCTGTGATATAACCCTGGATGCCGATCCTCCCCTTAGGATCATCCTGAACACTTTTCCTTCCTCCCACTTCTCTTCATGGAGATCATACTGAACTTACTTCAGGACAGTGGTAGAAAGAGAGAGAAAGAAGAAGGAAGGAAGGAAAGAAGGAATTGAAGAAAGAAAAGGAAAGGAAGGGAGAGAGAAAGAGAGAGAGAGACGGAGAGAAACAAATCAAATTCTAAGGTACCAGCTTCTTCAGGCTTCATTTGGCTTTACTGCAGTAGGAAGACTGACTGTGTGAAGGCAGGCCTTTGCCTGATGTAGAATGAAATGACCCTCTGATTTTCTTCTGCTTTATTTGCTTTGACTTCCTTCCATTTGTTGGTCATAGGGTAGGAAGGCAGGGCTATCAAAACAATCTGTGTGTTCCCAGATCTCCTGAGACACAAGAGAACAAAAAACTGGGAACAAGAAATGCAACAGGTCTGGGATTTCCTAAGCTCCTAGACTGAGATTTGGGGGAATTCCCAGCTGCAGTCCATGGGGTCATAAAGAGTCAGACACAACTAAGCGACTGAACAACTCAGCTGAGATGAGTTTCAATACCTTCCCCCAGATATACTGTGATTTCATAAAATCTGCCCAGACTTCACATCCTATTTGAGTTGATCCTGCTTAAACACCACCTCACTCAAGGCTTTTGAATGAGCTCAGTAATTCTGTTTCTTTCCCCTTTCTCTACTTCTGTGGCTTTTAATTTAATGTTAAATCACTAGATTTTGGTTAATTAGTTACTAGCATAGCCAAGGCTACCTGACCAATGTGCTCTCCTTCCATATGTATTTTGGTATGTGATTTTACACAATCATGCAAATCACAATGAATCAGATGCAGAGAGGCTTTTAGAACACTTTCTCAGCCATGATCTGCTCTTTGCAAGGACTCTGAGGGGCACTGGGATAGAGATTATCTTTTGACACTTAGTATCCTTTTCCACTCCTTTCTTTCCTGCCCCCTGTATTATAAGGACAAGAAAGAGAGAAACAAAAAAACATGTCTTGACTCTCTTGCAGCTAGGGTTCTGGGCAAGATTTAGATTCTGCCATTCAAATGCATGCTGTTCAAATGCACTCAGGCAAGATTTGGAATGGGGTTTCCCTGGTGGCTCAGACAGTAAAGAATCCACCTGCAATGTGAGAGACCTGGATTTGATCTCTGGGTCAGGAAGATCCCCTGGAGGGGGGCATGGCAACTTACTCCAGTATTCTTGCCTGGAGAATCCCCATGGACAGAGGTGCCTAGCAGGCTTCAGACCATGGGGTCACAAAGAGTCAGCCATGACTGAGTGACTAGCACAGCACAAGGTTTGGAAAAAGAAAGTAAGCCAAGGGAGAAAGCCATTTGAAGGCTGGAGTTACACCATCTCAAGCCAAGGAAGTATGCATGTCACCAAACCAGAAGCTCAGGGACAGAACTGACACCTACCCATCCCTGTTGCCTTCAGAGGGAGCACAGCCCTGCAGACATCTTGACCTTGGATTTCAGTCACCAAGACTGTGAGAAAATACATCTCTGCTCTTGATTGCCTCTCAATTTGTGGGACTTTGTTCCAACACCCCTGGGAAGCTAATACAGGAGGCTATTTATTGGGGGGTCATGAGAGATTCCTTACACAGGGTCTTCAGGACCTTAAGACATCACATTGTACTAGACACTTCCTTCCACTCCCAGCAGTCTTCAGAAAGAATCTCAATACAGCCCTCCCAAGGATCCCAGTGTAGCTTTAAACTGCATTCCTAAGTTTTATCCTTAAACTCTTGGAACCCTATCTAGAATAATGACACTAACTCTTCGTTCCTCAGACTTAGCAGAAATACCTCTACCCCTCAATTTGCCCCAGTGGTTCTCTCCACTTCCATCTCCGCTGTTCCAATCCCTGTATCTCAGGCTTCAGCATCAATACATGCCTTCTGTTAATTTCCTGGACTCTCTTCCTGCCAAGATGGAGATGGCATGGCACACACAGTGTTCTGATGAGGGGGATAGGGGTGTTGCTGCTGCTGGATATTGCCATTTTGGGGAGCACTCATCACAATTATCAACAAATATGTTAGCAACAGATGGAGAGGCAATTCTTCAAAATGAGTCCAGTGAGTGCATGCTCTGAAATATTGTCTATTAATAGAAAACTTGAGGTATAGTAAAGCCAACAGATTAAGAGACAACTGCCATTGAAAAGACAAGCCTGTCATTCATGGTTCCTAAGAGGAGGGGACACGTCATACCATTGGGGGTCACCCCGGGGAAGCATCAGGGTCAGTCATGAGACACAGGGACAAGGGAGAAAATGTGATCAAGAGCTTCTCTGGTGGTTTCTGTGGGAAGGAACAGGAGAGGCAGGGCAAGCAAGCTTAGGACTGGCTAGTCTGAATAATTTCAGGAGTTTGGGAAGAGGCAGGGCAAGCAGGCTTAGGACTGGCTAGTCTGAATAATTTCAGGAGTTTCTGGGGGCACAGGACTGTCCCTGGTCATCTGGATCCTGGCACAGGGAAGCTTAGGGAAAGTGGACGGTGGCCTGGAGTGTGCAAAAGTCAAGCATCCACATACAGGAAAGAGAAGACACAGTGAATACAATGAGAAAACAAATTCACTCTGCTGGTGTGCCTTTACTAAAGATCCTAAAGCTCCAGGTGAGGTTTCTGACCCCCAAGTGTTCATCCCAAGGCCACTGAGAAGAGTGAGTTCTACACTTCATAGCCAGCTGTTCTGAGACCATTGGAGCTTTCTCACTGGCCTTCTAGAATGCTCTGTTGCCCTTCCCAACGCTCTGTTGACTCCATGCATGCTGCAGGATCCAGCAAGCCCTCCCTCCTCCTCCTCTCCAAGCCTCACTGCCCTGGTGTTCCTGCCCAGCTTCACCCTGTCCTGCCCAGCACTGGCCTTGCTGGGTCTGTATCACTCTATCTCTCCTGCAGCCCTGGATACACCTTAGAACCACCTGGTAACTTTAAAAATCCCACTTTCTCCTGCAAGATGAGTCAAATAGGACTTCTAAGTTTGGCCCTTGGAATTGGCACTTTTTATAGTTCCTAGGTGATGTGCAGCCATGGCTGAGAAACACTACCCTAGACTGTGAGGTTCTTGACCACAGAGGCTCTGTGTCCTTCGGTCACCTGGCACAATGCCTGGCCTACAGCAGGTCTGCAAAATGATGGAGTCACTTTTTTGCATACAGAAGAGGAAAAAGCTACAGCTGTCTCTTGGTATCTTCAAGAGACTAGAGTCAGGACTCCCACTGATACCAAAGTCTTTGGATGTTAAAATCCCATGTATAAAGTGGTGTAGAATTTACCACTTGGGCACACCTGCCCAAGTTTTTTCAACTTTTAATACCTAATACAATGCAAATGCTATGTAAATAGTCATAAATACAATGTATATGTTATATAAATAGTTGCCAGCAGTGAATTCAAGTTTTGCTTTTTGACACTTTTTGGAATTTTTTTCCCCAAATGTTTTTTGATCTGAGATTGGCTGAATCTGAGAATGTGGACCCCTCAGATGCAGAAAGCTAACAGTATACCATCAGTAAATTTGAACAAGAGTCTTCAGTGACACTCAGGGCAAAATGCAAACACTGCCCTTCTGTCTCTGACTCCCAGTTTTTTGCCCATTTTGAGGGAAGTCAAACTCCAATACTTTGGCCACTTGATGCACAGAGCTGATTCATTTGAAAAGACCCTGATGCTGGGAAAGATTGAGGGCAGAAGGAGAAGGGAATGGCAGAGGATGAGATGGTTGGATGGCATCACCGACTCAATGGACATGAGTTTGGGTAAACTCCAGGAGTTGGTGATGGACAGAGAGGCCTGGTGTGCTGTGGTCTATGGGGTCACAAAGAGTCAGACATGACTGAGTGACTGGACTGAACTGAAAGCTCCCCAGTGATGCTTTCAAACTGTGGTGCTGGAGAAGACTCTTGAGAGTCCCTCAGACAGCAAGTCCCTCAGACAGCAAGCCAAAAGGAAAGAGTCAATCCTAAAGGAAACCAACCCTGAGTATTCATTGGAAGGACTGATGTTGAAGCTGAAGCTTCAAAACTCTAGCCACCTGATGTGGAGAGCGGACTCATTGGAAAATATCCTGATGCTGGGAAAGACTGAAGGCAAAAGGAGAAAGGGACCGCAGAGGATGAGATGGTTGGATGACATCACCAACTCAATGAAGATGAGTTTGAGCAAGCTCTGGGAGATAGTGATGGACAGGGAAATCCTGGAATGCTGCAGTCCATGGGGGTCTCAAAGAGTTGGACACAACTGAGCAACTGAACAAAAATAACAAGTTCCACATGTGTTAAAGACCACCACCCCTACTTGTGCTAGTGACTCTTCCTTTTCTATGAGCATCTTACAGATGATTGCATTAATCTCTGCAATTCTTCCCTCCTCTTGGGATCCATCCTTCTTGGGATGCAACTTGGCAGTGCCCAACCCCCCAGTTGGTTGGGTCTTGTGACTTTCTTTGCCCACTGAGATGGCAGCAAATGTGACAGAGGTGGAGGCTGAGTGACTGGACTTTCCCTGCTCCTTCTCCTGCTCTGGCAATGCAAGGTCACATGGGGCTGACCTGCCAGAGGATGACCCATGAGCCGCTGGGCTGAGCTGTCTAGTCCATGAACCAAAGTCATGGTGTACCAGCAAGCAGCCAGGTGAACCCCAGACATGGCAGTGAGCACAGCCAATGTCACTGCAGCTGCCTAGCTGACCCTGTTGGACCTCAGTCTTAGGAGCAAGCCCTGCCTATGAAAGCTTCAGAGACCTGTGAGCTTAATTGGATGCATGTTTGTGCCATTATATTCACGTGGTTATTCATCACCCAGCATCACTGTACCAAGAGAAAATTAAATGCAATCCCTTCCCCCTACAGTTTAAATTCCCTATTTCCTCAAGCACTTTGCCCTCAGCCCTAAAGCACACTCAGCTCTTCTCCTCATACAACTCTAGTATGCTACCTCTTCCTTCAACTTCCTTTAACCTCCAGGAATGGTCTTCTTCGGGCTTCCCAGGTGGTGTTAGTGGTTAAGAACCTGCCTGCCAGTGCAGGAGACATAAGAGACATGGGTTCGATCCCTGGGTCAGGAAGCTCCCCTGGAGGAGGGTATGGCATCCCACCCCAGTATTCTTGCCTGGAGAATCCCATGGACAGAGGAGCCTGGCGGGCTACAGTCCATAGTGTCTCAAAGAGTCGGACACGACTGAGCGACCTAGGATGCATATGCTATCTCTCTGCTTTTGCTGTTAGCCAAGAGAACCCAATCTCAAAGGAGAATTAGGACCCATTCTAGGAGATGAATCCAGCCTGGCGGACAAGAAAGCAGGGCAGACACTGGGGGAGCAAAGTCTTCCATAAGTCTTGGATTTTGTGTAACCAGCAGATCTTGAACATTTTTAATAAAAATATAAATGCAGTTATTTAATTATGCTTATGCTTCATTGTAAACACAGCAACCAACTTGTTCTCTGAGAAAACATTTAATGAGATTCATCAGCAAACTCTTTAAATAGGAACACACAGTTAACTGTTTTGTAAACTTTTTTTAATGCAGTTAACAAAAGGCTAAGGAGATCTGTGAAGAAGGCTGAACGCCGAAGAATTGATGCTTTTGAACTGTGGTGTTGGAGAAGACTCTTGAGAGTCCCTTGGGCTTCAAGGAGATCCAACCAGTCCATTCTGAAGGAGATCAGCCCTGGGATTTCTTTGGAGGGAATGATGCTGAAGCTGAAACTCCAGTACTTTGGCCATCTCATGTGAAGAGTTGACTCATTGGAAAAGAGTCTGATGCTGGGAGGGATTGGGGGTAGGAGGAGAAGGGGAGGACAGAGGATGAGATGGCTGGATGGCATCACTGACTCAATGGATGTGAGTCTGAGTGAACTCCGGGAGTTGGTGATGGACAGGGAGGCCTGGCGTGCTGTGATTCATGGGGTCGCAAAGAGTCGGACACGATTGAGCGACTGAACTGAACTGAAGGAGATCGAATGTACAGAATGGTGATTATAACTAATAATACTGTATTGTGGAGTTGAAATTTGCCAAGAAGGTAGATCTTAAATGTTCTCACTATTCACACAGTAAAAATGCAACTATGTAGATATATTCCTAAGTATTTTATTCTTTCCGTTGCAATGGTGAATGGAATTGTTTCCTTAATTTCTCTTTCTGTTTTCTCATTAGTGTATAGGAATTCAAGGGATTTCTGTGTGTTGATTTTATATCCTGCAACTTTACTATAGTCATTGATTAGTTCTAGTAATTTTGTGGTGGAGTCTTTAGGGTTTTCTATGTAGAGGATCATGTCATCTGCAAATAGTGAGAGTTTTACTTCTTCTTTTCCAATTTGGATTCCTTTTATTTCTTTTTCTGCTCTGATTGCTGTGGCCAAAACTTCCAAAACTATGTTGAATAGTAATGGTGAAAGTGGGCACCCTTGTCTTGTTCCTGTCTTTAGAGGAAATGCTTTCAATTTTGCACTATTGAGGATAATGTTTGCTGTGGGCTTGTCATATATAGCTTTTATTATGTTGAGGTATGTTCCTTCTATTCCTGCTTTCTGGAGAGTTTTTATCATAAATGGATGTTGAATTTTGTCAAAGGCTTTCTCTGCATCTATTGAGATAATCATATGGTTTTTATTTTTCAATTTGTTAATGTGGTGTATTACATTGATTGATTTGCGGATATTGAAGAATTCTTGCATCCCTGGGAGAAAGCCCACTTGGTCATGGTGTATGATCTTTTTAATGTGTTGTTGGATTCTGATTGCTAGAATTTTGTTAAGGATTTTTGCATCTATGTTCATCAGTGATATTGGCCTGTAGTTTTCTTTTTTTGTGGCATCTTTGTCAGGTTTTGGTATTAGGGTGATGGTGGCCTCATAGAATGAGTTTGGAAGTTTACCTCCCTCTGCAATTTTCTGGAAGAGTTTGAGCAGGATAGGTGTTATCTCTTCTCTAAATTTTTGGTAGAATTCAGCGGTGAAGCCATCTGGACATGGGCTTTTGTTTGCTGGAAGATTTTTGATTACAGTTTCAATTTCCGTGCTTGTCATGGGTCTGTTAAGATTTTCTATTTCTTCCTGGTCCAGTTTTGGAAAGTTGTACTTTTCTAAGAATTTGTCCATTTCTTCCACGTTGTCCATTTTATTGGCATATAATTGTTGATAGTAGTCTCTTATGATCCTTTGTATTTCTGTGTTGTCTGTTGTGATCTCTCCATTTTCGTTTCTAATTTTATTGATTTGATTTTTCTCCCTTTGTTTGTTGATGAGTCTGGCTAATGGTTTGTCAATTTTATTTATCCTTTCAAAGAACCAGCTTTTGGTTTTGTTGATTTTTGCTATGGTCTCTTTTGTTTCTTTTGCATTTATTTCTGCTCTAATTTTTAAGATTTCTTTCCTTCTACTAACCCTGGGGTTCTTCATTTCTTCCTTTTCTAGTTGCTTTAGGTGTAGAGTTAGGTTATTTATTTGACTTTTTTCTTGTTTCTTGAGGTGTGCCTGTATTGCTATGAACTTTCCCCTTAGGACTGCTTTTACTGTGTACTAAAGACCTATACATAGAAAACTATAAAACACTAGTGAAAGAAATCAAAGAGGACACTAATAGATGGAGAAATATACCATGTTCATGGATTGGAAGAATCAATATAGTGAAAATGAGTATACTACCCAAAGCAATTTATAGATTCAATGCAATCCCTATCAAGCTACCAACAGTATTCTTCACAGAGCTAGAACAAATAATTTCACAATTTGTATGGAAATACAAAAAACCTCGAATAGCCAAAGCGATCTTGAGAAAGAAGAATGGAACTGGAGGAATCAACCTACCTGACTTCAGGCTCTACTACAAAGCCACAGTTATCAAGACAGTATGGTACTGGCACAAAGACAGAAATATAGATCAATGGAACAAAATAGAAAGCCCATAGATAAATCCATGCACATATGGATACCTTATCTTTGACAAAGGAGGCAAGAATATACAATGGATTAAAGACAATCTCTTTAACAAGTGGTGCTGGGAAATCTGGTCAACCACTTGTAAAAGAATGAAACTAGAACACTTTCTAACACCATACACAAAAATAAACTCAAAATGGATTAAAGATCTAAATGTAATACCAGAAACTATAAAACTCCTAGAGGAGAACATAGGCAAAACACTCTCTGACATACATCACAGCAGGATCCTCTATGACCCACCTCCCAGAATATTGGAAATAAACGCAAAAATAAACAAATGGGACCTAATTAACCTTAAAAGCTTCTGCACATCAAAGGAAACTATTAGCAAGGTGAAAAGACAGCCTTCAGAATGGGAGAAAATAATAGCAAATGAAGCAACTGACAAACAACTAATCTCAAAAATATCCAAGCAACTCCTACAGCTCAACTCCAGAAAAATAAATGACCCAATCAAAAAATGGGCCAAAGAACTAAATAGACATTTCTCCAAAGAAGACATACAGATGGCTAACAAACACATGAAAAGATGCTCAACATCACTCATTATCAGAGAAATGCAAATCAAAACCACATTGAGGTACCATCTCACACCAGTCAGGATGGCTACGATCCAAAAGTCTACAAATAATAAATGCTGGAGAGGGTGTGGAGGAAAGGGAACCCTCTTAACCTGTTGGTGGGAATGCAAACTAGTACAGCCACTATGGAGAACAGTGTGGAGATTCCTTAAAAAACTGGAAATAGAACTGCCTTATGATCCAGCAATCCCACTGCTGGGCATACACACTGAGGAAACCAGAAGGGAAAGAGACACGTGTACCCCAATGTTCATCGCAGCACTGTTTATAGTAGCCAGGACATGGAAGCAACCTAGATGTCCATCAGCAGATGAATGGATAAGAAAGTGGTGGTACATATACACAATGGAATATTACTCAGCCATTAAAAAGAATACATTTGAATCAGTTCTAATGAGGTGGATGAAACTGGAGCCTATTATACAGAATGAAGTAAGCCAGAAAGAAAAACACCAGTATACTAACGCATATATATGGAATTTAGAAAGATGGTAACAATAACCCTGTGTACGAGACAGCAAAAGAAACACTGATGTATAGAATAGTCTTATGGACTCTGTTGGAGGGGGAAAGGGTGGGAAGATTCGGGAGAATGGCATTGAAACATGTAAAATATCATGTATGAAACGAGTTGCCAGTCCAGGTTCGATGCACGATACTGGATGCTTGGGGCTGGTGCGCTGGGACGACCCAGGGGGATGGTGTGGGGAGGGAGGAGGGAGGAGGGTTCAGGATGGGGAACACATGTATACCTGTGGCGGATTCATTTTGATATTTGGCAAAACTAATACAATTATGTAAAGTTTAAAAATAAAATAAAATTTTAAAAAAATGCAACTATGAGTGGTGATGGATATTACCAGTTGATTGTGGAGCTGATTTCACAATGTATATGTGTATTAAATCATCATGTTGTACACCTTTTAAAAATCACATTGTACAACATATTGTTCTACATATATACAGTTTTTATTTTCCAGTAATACCTCAATAGAGCTGGAGGGAAAAGAAAGGCAACAATGACTAAGAAAGGAAAAAAAGAAAAGCTAATGAGATTCTATCTGCTGTCATAAATCAGAGAAAGGAAAACCATGGTCACAGCCTCCTCTCCTGTCCTTCTCTCCTGGGGAGACTTGTGTTTTCTGAGAATCTCTGCTCCTAATTTTCCTTCTGCACTTTCTGAAAAGGCACCCACTGGATGCTAAAGATGAAGGAGGGGAGGGTATCAGCCACTCACTCCTTAGTGTGTTAGTGTTCAGTGCTCTGTTCCCATACCAAGCTTGATAAAATAGGATCTTAGAGAAGAGAGACAAGGGTCCAGTAAGAGGTGCTTGGGGAGTGTGTGGAATGTTGCAAAACTATAGCACAGGGTCAGGACATTGTATAAGTGGGTGGTGAAGGACAAGGTGACTGCAGCGATGAAATTAAAAGACATTTACTCCTTGGCAGGAAAGTTATGACCAACCTAGATAGCATATTCAAAAGCAGAGACATTACTTTGCCAACAAAGGTCCGTCTAGTCAAGGCTATGGTTTTTCCTGTGGAAACATATGGATGTGAGAGTTGGACTGTGAAGAAGGCTGAGTGCCAAAGAATTAACGCTTTTGAACTGTGGTGTTGGAGAAGACTCTTGAGAGTCCCTTGGACTGCAAGGAGATCCAACCAGTCCATTCTAAAGGAGATCAGCCCTGGGATTTCTTTGGAAGAAATGATGCTAAAGCTGAAACTCCAGTACTTTGGCCACCTCATGTGAAGAGTTGACTCATTGGAAAAGACTCTGATGCTGGGAGGGATGGGGGCAGGAGGAGAAGGGGACGACAGAGGATGAGATGGCTGGATGGCATCACTGACTCGATGGACGTGAGTCTCAGTGAACTCCGGGAGTTGGTGATGGACAGGGAGGCCTGGTGTGCTGTGATTCATGGGGTCGCAAAGAGTCGGACACGACTGAGTGACTGAACTGAACTGAACTGAAGGACAGGGTGTGGTGTTGGAGAAGACTCTTGAGAGTCCCTTGGACTGCAAGGAGATCCAACCAGTCCATCCTAAAGGAGACCAGTCCTGGAACTGAACTGACTGACAGGGAGGAAATATGAAAAATGCGAAAGGGCTGAGGTGGAGAGGTGAGGCCGAGTGCAGAAGGGGAGGAAGGAAAGGATGGATGCAGATCCAGGAACTCAGGAGCGAGGGAACGCAGAGAAGGTGGTGTGAGCTGTGGCCCGAGGCTAGGCTGTAGCGTCGGGCAGGAACTGTGGCATCAGGCAGGCCCAGCTACCCCACAGGCTCCCTGAATCTCCTTTCTTCGTAGATGAAGCAGCTGAATTATTCCTATTGCCTGGTGTTCCTGTCTTGATTTTGCTTTCCAGAAGGAAAGCTGCCCAGGGTCTGAAAGGTCTTTGTCCCAAAGTCTCTCTCAGTCAGTAGGCAGGGCTCCGAGGATTCCAGCCAGAACCCTGCTTCCCAGGCCCCTGGCTTCCAGGACAGCCCTGCCAGGGGTCCTGCATCACTCAGCCTGGGCCTCCGCTTGCCTCCACCTCACCTGCTTCCATGGTCTGAGCAGAGAAAGGATAGGGGAGGCCGAGTCCTATAAGCTAACACAGCCCTCATGAGCACCTCTTATGTCTCGGTGCTGGGAGCCCTCACTGTCCCGTCTTACACCTTCACGGCCCTGCCAGGTGGTATTACTTCTGCTATGTAACCTGCCCAAAGACACACAGCTAGTTGGGGGACCAGTTGAGACTCGGGTCTGGGGTTCCTGACTTTTACATACAAACTGGGGCCCTGATTTGCATCCTCAGCTCTGCCCAGTTTTCCCTGGCATCCTGAGGTTGTCCTTGCTCTTTCATCAGGAGTCCAGGGATTTCAACTCACTGCCCCAAGGTATGTGGTCTGGTTTTAGCCTCTGGCAGGAGATTGGAGCGCTGAGGGTCCCATCCACCATTCCCATTCTGCCTCCCAATACCAAAGGGTTTACACAGTGAGGTAGGATTCCCTGAGACACACGAGTCCTAGAGAGGCTTCGAGCCACAGCATCAGCCTGCGTGGAGTTGGGGAGGGAGGTCTAGCACAGTTGTGTGGAAGAGTCGACAGATTCATCTCTGGATGATTCAGCAGCATCTCATGGATTTTTCCCCACCTGCTCACTCCAGCCCACCCTCCCCCAAACCCTTGAGGGATTAGTTCCTGAAAGAACATCAGTGAATTAAGTCTTCAAGTCCACCATGATTGGACTTGGCTTTACAGCCAACAGCGGCTATATATCGGCAGCTATAAAGGTGCCATTGGCATGGACTGCAGTGGACTGTCAATCATTGCTGGGTTGTACCCTGGACTCATGGTCCTAACTTGGTTGGATACCACATGCCGGAGGTTGACTCAGAACTCCAAGGCCCAGGTTCTCTAAAGCAGGGTCTGTCCTCTGCTTCTTACCAAGCCTCCCAGGGGATTCTGATAAGACCAGAGTCAGAAAGCCACTGACAGGGAACTATCTCCATAGACCAGCAGTGTCAGGCTCAACTGGGAGCAGTGAGAAATGCAGAGTCCCAGATCCAACTCAATCTACTGAATCAGTTTAAGAATCTGCCCTGACTCCTCATGAAAGCTTGAGAAGCCCGGGTGAGGAAAGGCTTTAGCAGATTACTGATGATTGATGTCTAGCTCACCAAGCATACTCTATCTCACTTGATCCCATGACAATTAGGAAGGTGGGTACCATTTTGTCTGTTTTACTGAAGAAGACATGGAGGCTTTGAGAGGTGAGTGTGAGTGACTTTTCTGAAGCCCTTAGGTTCACAGGTTGGGGGGCAGGGGTGGGAGACTCAGAGCCTCCACCCCTGTATCCCATTCCCACTTCTGCCCTGTCATTCTCACACCAGGATGTGGACAATGATGTCTTCGGATGTGAAACCTTCAGACACGTTGGACTCGACTCACCACGGCAGGACACAGACCAGAAACTTACAAAGGTGTCTGTTCACCAGGATTGAAACAAAAAAGGCTTTCTAGTCAACCCCAAAATACAACTCACCAGGACCCGCCCCCCGCACCCACCCAGATTCCCAGAGCCTCAAAATTGCCACTGAAACAGTCTCTAGAAAGCATTCATAACAGGCTTACCATGTTCGTCCAGCAATATGTTGTCTGGCTTGATGTCTCTGCAAGAGAAAACAGAGAAGCTGAAAATATGATTCCTTGAGTGCATGGAGGAGCACATGTCAAACACGACAGCTGTGGACAGATACCTGACAACAGCCAGTGTGCTTGTATCTCCCCCAGCGTGAAGGCTCAGACAGCAAGCAGGACGGTTATTATTATTACGAAAGCAGAGCCCCATGCTCTTACTTTTCTCTTCCTGGAACTGCAAGTGGATTGTGTGAGTATGTTTTTTCCTGAATTTTTAATGATGTCTGGCCAGTTGACTCCCAGGAGTGACTGCTCACTGAGCCCTGGGTCTCTTCGGTGGGTACAGACAATTTTGCTTCCTGGTGGAATTTAGCCCTCCCTCCTTGGTAGGTACTAACCTCCCAGGTTTAATGTCCTTTGTTCCATAGACCTGGGAATTGCAGCTCTAGGAGGGTCAGTAACTTGTCCGGGTCAGAGATGGACCACAGCCTCTGCTAGTTTTTGTATGATCTCAGGAGATGGGACATTTATTATACAGAAGTGAACGGAGCATGCATTTCTAAAATCTGTGATTTTAATATGGAGCTTCAGAAAGCACATGCATGTTCATGATGAGTACATCAGGGTTGAAGGTGTCAATTGAGTTTCTTGAAAGATCACACCCAGCAATCAACCAGTTTTTGCAGTTTGTGAGCTTAGGAGGTTTTCTACATTTTTAAAGGATTGTAAAAAGCAAAACAAGACACACACGTAGCACACGAAGCAAAAATGAAAAGAAATGTATCACACACACTGATGTGGCCCTCAAAATCTGAAATAGTTATTATCTGGTCCTTTTAGAAGGTTGCTGGTCCGGTTTAGGGCTTCCCTGGTGGCTCAGATGGTAAAAAAAAATCTGCCTGTAATACGAGAGACCCAGGTTTGATCCCTGGGTCAAGAAGATCCCCTGGAGAAGGGAATGGCAACCCAGTCCAGTATTCTTGCCTGGAGAATATCAAGGACAGATGAGCCTAGCGGGCTATAGTCCATGGGATCGCAGAGTCCGACACAACTGAGCGACTAACACTTTCACTTTTAGGGTAACAGTCGGCCGTGTGCAGCAAAATCTGAGCTAGGCAGTTTCTGAAAAATTCAGCTCTCCTCATCTTTAAAGCAAAGGGCCCCCAACTCAAAGCTGTGCTTTTTAAAGGCAGGGGCTTTGCTTTCTTCACTTTTTGTACTTTCAGCATGGTGCCTGTAACCAGCAGACACTGTCAGAGAAAAACCAGGACAGTAGTTAAAACACTTAAGATAGATTTTATTCAACAGCAATCCCCAAAGTAGAAAAGGGATCTCAGCATAGAACTGGGCTTCATTCCAAACACAGTGTGGACAAGTGGGAATTTGAAGCAGAGGAGGTAGGGGTTGGTGGATGGAAAGTCATTAACTTTTCATCAGTATTCTCGCTGAGGGCAGTCCAGGGCATCAAACCACTTGAGGGATGAGCAACCTGATCAGAGGATGATGAGTTTGGGAGGATGTTGGATTATGGCTAAACCGACTTAGTGAAGGTAAGAGTGACAGTCGCTCAGTTGTGTCTGACTCTTTGTGACCCCATGGACCATACGGTCCATTGAATTCTCCAGGCCAGAATACTGGAGTGGGTAGCTATTCCCTTCTCCAGGGGATCTTACCGATCTGGCGAACGAATTCTGGTCTTCTACATTGCAGGCAGATTCTTTACCAGCTGAGCCACCAGGAAAGTCCAAGAATACTGGAGTTGGTAGCCTATGCCTTCTCCAGCAGATCTTCCTGACCCAGGAATCGAACTGGGGTCTCCTGCATTGCAAGCAGATTCTTTACCATCTCAGCTATCATGGAAGCCCCTAAACTGACTTAGTAGGTTTTTACTAAGACTGAACAATGCATAAACCGACATGGAAGTCCAAAAGATGATGCCTGGTTTCAAAAGAACTCAGAAGAGCCTGAGCAGAGATTTAGAGAGAAGAGAATCTTTATCAACACACAGGAAACAGGGAAGAATGAATGTGAGGGAAACACAGCCTTGGAGAAACTGAGTTGACACTTTCAGCTCTGATTTACACATCATTAGCAAGCATACACTTTCCAAAGTGTTGTATTAAAGCCATAGATTTTAGAAATGCAAGCCCCACTCACCCATTTAGAGTCAATGTCAAATCCTTTGAGACTAATGATGGCTTTCTTTGAAATAAAAAGTGACTGCTCCAGAGTTTATTAAATAGCAATTCTACCAGAAAACACAACGTGGTTATTTGGAACCATATGAGGCAATGTCTGCGGCTTTGGGGGAAGAAAGAAACACTCAATCCATATATTGAAATTTTCATTTTATTGTGACTTTTCCCACCATGAATATTGATGGGCATTAAACCATGAACTCCATGCTGCCAAGTTCACCAACATTCCTGGTGAACAGAGATGGGTTGTTAATGGATCCCCCAGGGGAAGGATGAACTTGAGAACTCACACAATTAAAACAAAAGGCAGAAGACCTGGAGTCAAGCGTTTGTGGCTCAAATCAGCAAACACTTGGCCCCTGTCTAGGGCCTACCTAGAGGGCCCTAGGAGGGTTGCTTCAAGAAAGGTGAGAAAAGGGAAAATAGATACTTGTTAAGAATGAAAACAGCAGCGAATGTGAAAGAGCATCCTTTCTTTAAGGTGTCACTGGACTAGGGTGACCTTGTCTGGGGCCTGGAGATCTCAGAAGAGGTAGCCATGGACCAGGAGCCTGGACCCCAACGGCTGCAAGGTCCTTGACCTGAGTTGCTGCCTCCCCTGAGGCTGAGCATGCCCTGTCTTGGGGTTTTCTGACCACCCCTCTCCAGTCCTTCTTTCTTCATCCTTCATCTCCTCCTTCAATCCCTTCCCTTTCCTTCTGGGGACATTCCTCAAGTGCTTCTTCCTGGCAGATCTTGGCAGACAGCTTGACCTGCAGAGGCTCCAGACATAGTCCCTCCCCTCCAGAAGCTCAGACTCAGTGGGAAGGGGAGGGGAGACATGCAGGTGGGAGGCTCAGAAGCCACAGTACGGACCAGCTATGGAGCCCAGGGAAGAGGGAACGGCTGGCTGGGGATCACATGGACCAGTGGGGACCAGGGTGGCAGAACCAAGAAAAGATGGGGCAGTGGTGGCAGGACTAAGGAGAGGCGACTGGCATAGGTGGGTGAATAGTATCCTCTCAGAATTCAGAATACTTAGGACCTCAGAATGTGATGCTATTTTGAGTCACGGCCTTTGCTCCTCCAAGGAATTAGTTAAGGATCTCAAGATGAAATCGCCCTGAGTTTGGGGCTGTCTGTCATCTTAGGAAGGAGACAGGGGTTTGGTCACAGACACGATGGGGAGAAGAGGCCACGTCTAGACAGAGGCAGAGTCTGGAGTGATGTGGCCACAAGCCAAGGAGAACCAGGAGCTCCCAGAAGCTGGAAGAAGAAGGCAAAGATTCTCTCCCAGAGCCTCTGGAGAAGGCTGGCCCCATGGGCACCTGAATTTCAGCCTTCTGGCCAGAACTGTGAGGTCACAGATTTACATGTTTTGAAGCCACCAATTTTGTGAGAATTTGCTGCAACAGCCACAGGAAGCTACATGCCTAATGGAGCAGAAAGAGAGCTTATGGAGGAGGTGGGTAAATGTCAAGCTCCAACCAGAGTCCCCCAGTGACCACGGTGTGACCTTGGATAGGACCACCGTCCATTAGAGCCCATCAGAAGGTCCCTGTTTGTGGTCTCTTACATCCTGAGAACCAAACAGGGGCAGAAGTATGAGTAACCTGGCTTTCTAGGTGGCGCTAGTGGTAGAGAACCCACTTGCCAATGCAGAGGACATAAGGGATGCAGGTTCGATCTCTGGGTCAGGAAGACCCCCTGGAAAAGGAAATGGAAACCCACTCCAGTGTTCTTGCCTGGAGAATCACCATGGACAGAGGAGCCTGGTGGGCTACAGTCCATGGGGTTGCAGACTCGGACATGACTGAAGGGACTTAGCATGCACAGGTGACTTGGTAAACTAGACCCCACGGCTCCAAGGAAAGAGGGTGTTCTGTCTGGGTGAGTACTACTCAGGAGCAACCTTCCTGAGTCCCCACGCCCACCCCTCTTGCTGTTGGGGTGAACTCCCTGTACCTCGGCTTCCCTTGTGGTGTGGACAAACCATCTGACACATGCTCTGCATCGGCTCTCAGCACACAGGGGAGTCAGCAATCCTCAAGCATCCCCTCCACGGTCCCTGGGGCCATGACAGTGGACAAGACAGAACCAGTCAAATGGAGCTCGCTTCTAGGAGGCAGACAGGAGTGAAAAACGGACACAACCCCAAGTTGGGACAAGTACTCTGAGAAGAACAAATCAGGGTCTAGAAAGGAGACCTGCTTTGGGTAGGCGGCCATGGAAGGGCTTTCAGAAGATGTGGCATTAGGTTGACATCTGAATGGCAAGAAAGAGAAAGTCTGATATGACCCGGGAGCAAGCTCTCATTTTGCTGATGAAGGCATAGAAGGCTGAGAGGGTGAATGGTTTAAACCTGTGACATCCATCCAGCTGAGGGGACAAGACAAAGGTGGCAGGGTCATTCCAATGATTGCAGGCTATCAGACTTATCCTGGCAGGCCTGAATACAGGAGCCTCCCTTGCCGGCCGTCCTGTGCGAGCAGCTACATGGCAGGGGCCTGCAGGCACTTCTAGAAACTGAGTGTCAGCAAGGAAACAGGGACTTCACTCCTGTAGCCACCAGGGACAGAATTCTGTCAACAACCAGGAGACCTTGGGACAGATCCAGAAAGATCCAGAAAGGAAGGCAGCCCAGTGGGCTCCAGGATGGAAGGCTTGTGACACCCTGAGCAGAAGGGCCAGCTAAGCTGTGCACCGACTCCTGACCCCTGGGAAACTGAGGAAATAAATGTGAAAAGCCGCCCCTTTAGTAGAAACTTGTTCTGCCATGATAAAAGACTGCTACGAGAGCTATATGATCTTGGACAGCACACTCTGAGCCTCGCTTGCCTAATCCGGAAAATGGGAATGATGGTTCCTATCTGACAGTGGCTGGGGGGGTGTATACACAGAGGTGCTATCATGGGAGGCTTAGTGGGGCTCCCGGTGCATAAGCCGTGCTGAAATAAACAACAATGCGGGTTCTATCATGTTCTTTAAAGGGAGCTTCTTAAGCTTTTACAAATGAATTAGGTCTCTTTCATTGGAAACTCACCAGGCAGACTCTTGCAAAGCCTTACAGAGCAGCCGGGAGCCTGAGTCATTCAGGATTTAATAAGAATAGCATTTATGGGCAAAGCATCTTATTGGAACCTCTAGGTTAGCGGGTTCCAGGGCCATTTCCTCCGGTTCTACTTTTCACATTGATTGTATCTCGGCTCAAGCACGTCATCCAGCTGAAAATTAGCCCGTGTGTTTGGAAAGGGCATCAGAAGCACTGTGTGGACGGGCAAGTTTGTGACGATGTTTTCTGAGGACAGACCTATAATTTCAGAGCTAGGCAAAATGACACTTTGATGGAAAGTGTGCTTGCAAAGGCTATAAAACCCGGTTTTGCTTTTGAATTATCCCCCAGCCCCCCAATAAAACAAACCATAAAATGTCAGCCGGTCTATTTTAAAAAAACAGCACAGAAGTGGCTCTGATTCAGACTGCAAAAAAGGGCCATGGGGACATATCTGCATGTGTCCCTTTGCAGGGGGTCTCTGAGTGTCTGCAATCTTATGCAGCAATAAAGACAAATGAAAACCTGCTGGAAAAGGAGCCACGTCTGTGAAATGAACATCTGTGGATATTTTACCCCTAGGGAAAGAACATGCTGTTGACATCACGGAGGAGTAAAGGGAGATGGACAGGAGAGGCCATGTTTCTATCCCAAATCTGCTGGTCCTGAGGTCTTGGCACAACGCCCAGGGTAGAGCCTCAGTTTCCCCATCTATAAACTGGATAATAACATGCACTCCAGGTAGTTATGGCGAGGATGTTTTCATCCTGCTCACTGTTAAAGCACCCAAAAGTGTCCCAGGTGACTCAGTGGTAGAGGATCCTCCTGCAATGCAGGAGATGTGGGTTTGATCCCTGAGTCTGGAAGCTCCCCCGGAGAAGGCAATGGCAACCCACTCCAGTATTCTTGCCTGGAGAATCCCATGGACAGAGGAGCCTGGTGGGCTACAGTCCATGGGGTCTCAAAAGAATCGGACATGACTTAGCGACTAAACAGCAACAAAGTACCTAAATCTACATCCTAACTATTACAGGAACGTTATCATGTTCTGAAACACAGATTTGACGGTGTCAGTCATCTGGTCCAGAAAGTTCCGTATTTCTTCACTGCTCTCCAAGGGGGTCGCATGTAGAGCATTACAGGCAGGACTGGGGACCGAATGAAGGATGGCCAGTTCTGAGCACAGACAAGACCTCTATTTGATTAGGGAGCCAACTTCAGGTTGTTGGACTTAGGAAGCAACGCTTGGCATCTTCCTTCAGGCTGGCTGAGTACTAGATGTTTCTGTCCAATGTCAGTGGGGATTTATGACAGCAACCAGCCCAGTGCCAGGCCCACAGGATACAGACTTGTGGTTAATAACATAGGGCTGGGCTATCAGATTGGGCACCAGGGAATAGGCTGCAGGCAGTGACCAAGCTGGGGTTAAAATGCTGGGATTCACCTTGGCTGTGGACCTCGGTGGCCAGCTGGCATCCATTCAGCAGAAAGACGATGGGGGACGGGCGGATGAGCTTGGTTCTTGCATTTTGGGGAAGGCCATGGACTGTCCTTCCACTAACTGGGTACCAAGACTGCAACCAGGCATCATTGTTACCAGTTAGATTTCACTTCTTTCTCTCATCTTTCCCCTGCTTCCTGTGGAAAGCAGGGACCATGTACAGACCTCAGCCCCCAACACAATGCCTTCATGTTAGCAGAAGTCCTGATACTGTTAAGATCTGCAGTTCACGGAGAGCTTCCTGTGAGCCAGGCACCCTGTGGGCGGGTCACGTGGGTTTCACGAGGGGTATAGCTTCTCTGGATCAGGTGCTGTGGTGTCACTTTCTCTGTCACCTCTCTCAATTCCGACCCAACTCTGAGAGGCAGGTATCACTCACTACTCATATTTTATTATGAAGAAAGAAGTATTTACAGAGGGTCAAAGGTCACATGTCAATAGACAAGACTCATTCTCATCTTCCCTCTAGACCAATGTTCTCTACCTGGGGGAGAAACTCAAGAAGAAAATGAATTCGAGTTCGAGAATCTCAACTAGGCAGTACTAATTCAAGGAGCAAGCTTAAATAATCTGATTTGATAAATAAAATTATGTCACTTGGATTTCAGGATATGTTTCTTTATTACAACATCCAAGTACAAGGTTGTATTTGTTTTTTCAGTTCAGTTCAGTTCAGTCGCTCAGTTGTGTCCGACTCTTTGCGACCCCATGAATTGCATCATGCCAGGCCTCCCTGTCCATCACCAACTCCCGGACTTCACTCAAACTCACGTCCATTGAGTTGGTGATGCCATCCAGTCATCTCATCTTCTGTCGTCCGCTTCTCCTCCTGCCCTCAATCCCTCCCAGCATCAGGGTCTTTTCCAATGAGTCAACTTTTTGCATGAGGTGGCCAAAGTATTGGAGTTTCAGCTTCAGCATCAGTCCTTCCAGTGAACACCAAAGACTGATCTCCTTTAGGATGGACTGGTTGGATCTCCTTGCAGTCCAAGGGACTCTCAAGAGTCTTCTCCAACACCACAGTTCAAAGGCATCAATTCTTTGGCACTCAGCTTTCTTCACAGCCCAACTCTCCCATCCATACATGACCACAGGAAAAACCATAGCCTTGACTAGATGGATCTTTGTTGGCAAAGTAATGTCTCTGCTTTTCAATATGCTATCTAGGTTGGTCATAACTTTCCTTCTAAGGAGTAAGCGTCTTTTAATTTCATGGCTGCAGTCACCATCTGCAGTGATTTTGGAGTCCAAAAATAAAGTCTGACACTTTTTCCACTATTTCCCCATCTATTTCCCATGAAGTGATGGGACCAGATCTTCGTTTTCTGAATGTTGAGCTTTAAGCCAACTTTTTCACTCTCCTCTTTCACTTTCATCAAGAGGCTTTTTAGTTCCTCTTCATTTTCTGCCATAAGGGTGGTGTCATCTGCATACCTGAGGTTACTGATATTTCTCCTGGAAATTTTGATTCCAGCTTGTGATTCTTCCAGCCCAGCGTTTCTCATGATGTACTCTGCATATAAGTTAAATAAGCAGGGTGACAATATACAGCCTTGAGGTACTCCTTTTCCTGTTTGGAACCAGTCTGTTGTTCCATGTCCAGTTCTAACTGTTGCTTCCTGACCTGCATACAGGTTTCTCAAAAGGCAGGTCAGGTGGTCTGGTATTCCCATCTCTTGAAGAATTTCCCACAGTTGATTGTGATCCACACAGTCAAAGGCTTTGGCATAGTCAATAAAGCAGAAATAGATGTTTTTCTGGAACTCTTTCTTTTTCCATGATCCAGCGGATGTTGGCAATTTGATCTCTCGTTCCTCTGCCTTTTCTAAAACCAGCTTGAACATCTGGAAGGTCACGGTTCACGTATTGCTGAAGCCTGGCTTGGAGAATTTTGAGCATTACTTTACTAGCGTGTGAAATGAGTGCAATTGTGTAGTAGTTTGAGCATTCTTTGGTATTGTCTTTCTTTGGGGTTGGAATGAAAACTGACCTTTTCCAGTCCTGTGGCCACTGCTGAGTTTTCCAAATTTGCTGGCATATTGCGTGCAGCACTTTCACAGCATCATCTTTTAGGGTTTGAAATAGCTCAATTGGAATTCCATCACCTCTACTAGCTTTGTTTGTAGTGATGCTTTCTAAGGCCCACTTGACTTCACATTCCAGGATATCTGGCTCTAGGTGAGTGATCACACCATTGTGATTATCTTGGTCATGAAGATCTTTTTTGTAGAGTTCTTCTGTGTATTCTTGCCACCTCTTCTTAATATCTTCTGCTTCTGTTAGGCCCATACCATTTCTGTCCTTTATCGCGCCCATCTTTGCATGAAATATTCCCTTGGTACCTCTAATTTTCTTGAAGAGATCTCTAGTCTTTCTCATTCTGTTGTTTTCTTCTATTTCTTTGCATTGACCCAAATGGCTTTACTAGTCCATCCTAAAGGAAATCAATCCTGAATATCCATTGGAAGGACTGATGCTGAAGCTGAAACTCCAGTAATTTGACCACCTGATGCAAAGAACCAACTCATTGGAAAAGACCCTGATACTGGGAAAGATTGAAGGCAGAGGAGAAGGGGATGATGGAAGATGAGAGTTGGATGGCATGATAGACTCAGTGGACATGAATTTGAGCAATCTCTGGGAGATGGTGAAGGACAGGGAAGCCTGGTGTGCTGCAGTCCATGGGGTTGCAAAGAGTCGGACACGATATGGTGACCGAACAACAACAACAAATGGCTTTACAAAGCATCCATCTGTCCCTTCTTACATAAACCCCTTTAATGGCCCTCTGGTGCCTGCAGCACTAGTGGCCAGACTTTAGGATTCCATATTCTAACGTCATCTCAAAAATAAAAAGTGAATGCTGAGATGTAGTTGTCAAATATTCAACCCATTAACTGAAGGCATCAAAGAAAACCAGCAAGCTCTACCACTATACTGTACACAAAGAGGGAAAGAGGAGCCTTGAAGTTATGAGGACACAGTTTCAGAGTAAGACCCAATCCTGGAGATGTGTTTATTATTTTTTAAAATTTATTTTATTGAAGTATAGTTGATTTAGAATGCTGCTGTAACAAATCACTACAAACTTAGTGACTTGAAGCAGATTTTCCTCTTACAGTCCAAAAATGCATCTTCAGGGCTAAAAGCTGGTGTCAACAGGACTGAGTTCCTCTGGGAGGCTCTAGGGAGAACCTGCTCCCTTGACTTTTCATCTTCTAGCGAGGCCTCTGTTCCTTGACTGTGGCCCCTCCCTGTCACATCTACTACTGACGCTGACTCCCCCTGTCTGTTTTATAAGGACATTTCCGGCTATATTGGACCCACCTAGATAATCCAGGATAATTTTCCCAGCTCATAATCCTTAACATAAACATATGTACAAAGACTTTTTTTTTTTTCTATGTAAGCTATTGTGTTCACAGATTTGGGGGGATTTGGACGTGACACCTTTACAGGAGGGATGATTCAGCCTACACTGCGTGTGTGCTTAGTCACTCAGTCGTGTCTGACTCTTTGTGACCTCAGGAACCATAGCCCACCAGGCTCCTTTGTCCATGGGATTCTCCAGGCAAGAATATTGGAGTGGGTTGCAATTTACTACTCCAGGGGATCTTCCTGACCCAGGGATCGAACTCGGGTCTCCTGCATTGCAAGTGGATTCTTTACTGCCTGAGCCACAAGGGAAGCCCATTCAGTCTACATCATGTCCGCCCAACTTCAGAGTTGAAGTTCTAATCCCCAGTACCTCAAAATGTGACCATACTTGCAGATACAATCTTTCAAGAGATGATTAAGTTAAAATGAGGTCACTGGGGTGGCCCTAATCTAATCTGACTGGGTCCTTACAAGAAGAGGCAATGAGGACCCAGACACACACAGAGGGAGGACTGTGTGCAGACACAGGGGGAAGGTGGCCATCTGTAAGAAGAGACCGACCCTGCTGTTCACTGACCTTGAACTTCCAGCCCCCAGAATCATGAGAAAATAAACTTCTGTTTAAGCTGCTTAGTCTGTGGAACTCTGTATGTAGCCCTAGAAAACTAGTATCATCCTTACCTTACTGGACCACAAAACAGAGGCTGAGAGCAGTTAAACCTTTTCTCCAGGTCACAGAGTCCAAGATGGAACCTGGATGTACCAGTCAGAGACCCAAGACTTGATTTTAAGGCATGGAAACAATTTTTACAGTGTACACACAGTCTAGCCAGTCAGTTCTTTCTTACATCTGGCCTAAAACCCCATGGAGCAACTCAAATCATTTTCTTCTCCTTTGGGAGAGAAAGTGCATCCAGTCAAGCCATGTTTCAGGCTTGTTGTTTTTCCTTTAATCCTGCAAAGAACAAACAGCAGCATGGTTGACATTGATTAATTCTGTTCAAATGCTGGGCCACTCCACGGGGCCTGGATGTAAACTTGGTTACTAAGGCAATTGCATTTGGCTAATTATTCCCAAGTGTATCTTGTGGAGAATTCAAGGCTCTCAGGATTCACAAACACATTCAGGGATGAGCTGGGTTCAATTAATTCCTTCATGGATGGATGAGCCTAGCAACACACCTCCCTAGACAAGGGGCTTCCTTCCTACACAGGCCAGGAAGGGTCCATGAAGTCCTCACAGAACCACCCAGGTCAGTCTTATTTTCTTTCTAGTTTCTCTAAGAATACTAGATTGAAAAGGTCTGTCCATGAATCAGTCTGTGAACTCCTCAATGCAGGATTCACTGCAGAGCATATGGAAAACTATAAAAGGGTATAGAAGGATAGGATGCTGGCCCTGCAGTGACCGCAGGACCACCTGTGATGATGAATAAAGCTTTGAAGCCCTTTATACGTGAACTCTTCTACTGCCTGGGTCTCAGTTTTCCTCATCTGTAAAATGTGGATGAAATGAAATAATGTATGTAAAGGATCTAGCTCAGTTCCTAGCATACAGTAGACGCTCAAAAAATATGACTGCTTCCTCCACCTCGACTCAGTACTATTGCACAGGGCATTTAGAGGGAACAGGATGAAGCAGGAAGGGAGACAGAAGAGCTGACCTCAAAAATGATTATGACTATTCTGCACATATGTGCACACAACTCATGAAACTCCTTCTGTATACATACGTGCTATTGTACAGCTCACAAACCCCACATTGTAATTTGTTTAACCCACATGACAGCCTTAGAGAATCAGCATTATTTTCTTTTTATGGACAAGGAAACTGAAGCCTTGAAGAGAGATGAAGTGACTTCCCCTGGTCAAAGTTAAAGTGGCAGCAGCAGGATTTGAACCCAGCTCTCCTGATGCCCAGTGCTCTTTCCATTTCCTGAGTGGCCAGGCACCCTGACTGCATACTGTGTGCATGCTGTACCACCAGGACCTAGAGCACAAGCTACCACAAAGAACACACTGGGTAAACAATTGTTTGGATACTTGAGTGGGTGAAGGCCCAGCATTCAGGACTGCCTGTCCTGTGATTCCTCTTCTTCTATTTCTCAAGGTTGGTCCACAGTCTACAGAGCTCCTCTGAGCAAGGCAGCTACTCGGGACACACCCTAGACCAGTTACAGAGTCCCAGGCCAGGGAACCTGCCTTCCCACCAGCTCCAGTGGGTTTCTGATGCCTCCTCAGGCTTGAGAGCCTTGCTCTGCTCAGGGACATGATGGATATCTGAGTTGTCTGTCCCATCACACCTTCCACCACAGTGGGAGGCTGCATTCAGGAGAGGAATTTTCCAGAATTCTCAGTCTCCAATCCCTGGCCTGTAGGCATCGCTTCATTAAAACACAGGGCCCCAGTAATGGGCTCCGGTTCCTGTGGGAATCAGTTAGGACTGTGTTATAGCTACTGAGTCCCATGGGCCCCCTCGGGGGCAGGTCTGTTTGGTTTGATTGGTGTGATGAGGGTAGGGCGAGGGCAGAACCACTTCTCCACTCACAGCGTGGATCTGTGTGCAAGAGGGAGCCAAGCAGGTTCATTTAGCGGGTTCTAAAGCCACCAGACATGGCAGGTACTGATCAGCTGGCAAAGGAAGGAAGCAAAAGAGACCTGACACCCACCCAGCCACCGCTGATGGCAGGGCCCAGACTGGAACCACAAATGGAGATTTCCCTTCTCTGATTTTACTAGGAATGTGGGAGACCTCGTTAGAAAGCGGAGTCTGTGTGGAGCATTACAGAGAATTAATATTTTAAGAGTTGCTATTTTCAGGGCCCAGTCTCTCTGGAAGTATTTCATCCAAGGGAGTGTGCTGCCAAAATGTGTAAGAGTCACCGCGTTCCAGCCTGTCAACACTGAAGGGACCTCAGGTCTATCTGAAACAAACTAGCCCCGGGTCTGGCAACTTTGCTCAGCCTCAGTTTTCCTCACCTGTAAAGTGGGACAAACATCAAGTCTACCTCTGAGGGTTGTTGTGAGGATTCAGTGCAATGATGTGTACAAAAGAATTAGCTCAGGTTTGGTCCATGGTGAAGTTCGAGTTAATACATTCAAAAAATTTAAAGTACTTAATTTAGAAATAAGAAAATCTTGGTTGGGGGAAGGGGAAATTCTATAGAAAGCGGAAGAACTGAGACCAGGTTGGAAAGCTGGAGTCTCCTCGCTACAAGTTGTTGAGCTTTACATTTTTAGGGACAGGTTAAAGAAGCAGACCACAGAGAGGGGTCGAGGGGTCCTCTGTCGTGTCTCCCTCTGTTCCTTCTACCCGAGGGAAAGGAAGACACAGCTGAGAGGGAAGTTTAACAAGATTTGAACAGGGCATCTGCATGTGCATTTTGCACGTGTTGTGCTCAGTCGCTCACTCATGTCTGACTCTTTGTGATGCTGTGGACTGCAGCCTGACAGGCTCCTCTGTCCATGGGATTCTCCAGGCAAGAAAACTGGAGTGGGTTGCCATGCCCTCTTCCCAACCCAGGAATCGAAAGTGTGTCTCCTGCATCTCCTGCATTGCAGGCAGGTTCTTTACCTGCTGAGTCATGGAGGAAGCCCCTCATTTTGCACTGCTGCTGCTAAGTCACTTCAGTCGTGTCAGACCCTGTGCAACCCCACAGACAGCAGCCCACCAGGCTCCCCTGTCCCTGGGATTCTCAAGGCAAGAACACTGGAGTGGGTTGCCATTTCCTTCTCCAATGCATGAAAGTGAAAAGTGAAAGTGAAGACACTTAGTCGTGTCCAACTCTTAGCGACCCCATGGACTGCAGCCTACCAGGCTCCTCTGTCCATAGGATTTTCCAGGCAAGAGTACTGGAGTGGGTTGCCACTGCCTTCTCATTTTGCACTGGACCCCTCTAATTATGTGGGTGGTCCTGCTTTTACCTCCAGTCATGTAATTCTTAGGCTTTTTGGCAAGGTGGCTTTGTATCTTCATGCTGTGGTTGAAAACTTGAGGCTCAGAGAAGTCAAGAAGCCCGCTCATGGTACAAAGGTCCCTGGTATCACCATCATCATTACCAGCATCATCACCATGTCATCCTATCACCACCATTATCATCATCAACATTGTTGTCACCATCACCATCATCACCACCCTCATCACCATCTTTATTGTGATCATCACCAGCATCATCACCATGGTGATCCCCACTAGCCTGCCCCCCCCACCCAGCTCTCTGTTCCATCACCCAGGATACATCTTGCATGACAATAACACAATGTGAATGACCACATTTACAGTATGTTTTCTTTTCACTCCTTGTCTATCCTTAGAAAGAAAGAAAGAAAGTGCTAAGTCATGCCCTACTCTTGCGACACAATGGACTGGAGCCCGTCAGGTTCCGCTGTCCATGGGATCCTTCAGGCAAGAATACTGGAGTGGGGTGCCATTTCCTTTTCCAGGGGAACTTCCCGACCCAGGAATTGAACCCAGATCTCCCGCATTGCAGGCAGGTGCTTTACCAACTGAGCTACGAGGAAGGTAATCTCCATGAGAATAAGAACTGGCCTGAGTTTTGTCCACTCTGTTTCAAGTAGAGAGCAGTGCTTGGCACATGGTAAACTCCAAAAGTGTTGTGGAAGGAGTCCATGATTGCCCAAGATGCCATTGTCAGAAACTGCTCTTACTTTACATTTTTTCATCTTAATTAATCTTCCCCATTACCCCTCAGGAAGGATAATGATTCCCATTTGATGGATGAGGAAGCTAAGTCAGCGTTTAAGTCCCTGTATACACACAGAGAGAGGGAGAGGGGCTGGGAGAGGATGCCTGTAAAGTCATCCTCATCTTAAACACGAAACTTTTCTCTTTATAACATCAATTCACAAAACTGGCTTCCCTGGTAGGCTCAGTTGGTAAAGAATCTGCCTGCCATGTGGGAGACCTGGGTTTGACCCCTGGGTTAGCAACAGCCCCTGGAGAAGGGAAAGGCTACCCACTCCAGTATTCTGGCCTGGAGAATTCCATGGACACAGTACAGTTCATGGGGTCACAAAGAGTTGCACACGACTGAGCAACTTTTCACTTCACTTTCATTCACAAAATTAGGCAGAGCATTAGTATTAATACAATTCCTGTTTATCCCCTAAGCAACCCCCTTCCATTTCATAGCATTATTTCTGTACAGAAGTTTGGCCTTTTGTGTTTCTCTTGGTAGCACTGGAGAGGTTTGGGAAGGGGTCGGAAGGACCCTTACAGCGAGGACCCTAGAAGTGAGGACCTTGGACTAAACATAAGGGGAAGAGACTGGGGTGTACATGGCAACAGGGCCGGGGTTGCTCTGATGCAGCCCACTCTATTCCATTTTCTTTTTATCTGTTGAGTGAGGAGAAATGAAATAGCTCACAGCCAGCTGCAAGATAGGTCTGGTTAGGGGCAGTCACCAGAATAATAACATATTCAAACTGTCCCCAGGAAAGCAGCAGTGGCTCAGCAGACGCCTCACGCACTGAACGTGGCCCGGTGACTCAAGTAACCTCATGTGTATGTGGTTTCATCACGTCCTGTCTCAGACAATGGTGGCTCCAGCTGCGGTCCAGGCACTAGTGATGCCAGCAGCCCCTGGAGCACAGTCCTCGCTGTTATTAGTAATAGAGTCACCTCTACGAAGATCCTCAAGTTTCACCACATGCTCAACGAGAGGAATACCTATGCCCTGTCTCCTTGGAGACCTCAGGTAGCTGCCTTGGGGTGGGGCTGGGATCTAGAGGTTAAATTTGCTTGAGGTCCCAAGGATGCATCAGGGGAACCATCAGCCTTTGGAACAGTCTGCTTGTTGTCGTTGTTCAGCTGCTAAGTCATGTCTGACTCTTTGCCACCTCATGAACTGCAGCATGCTAGGCTCCTCTGTCCTCCACCATCTCCCGGAGCTTGCTCAAATTCATGTCCATTTAGTCGGTGATGCTATCCAACTATCTTATCCTCTGTCATATCCTTCTCCCCCTGCCCTCAACCTTTCCCAGCATCACAGTCTTTTCCAATGAGTTGGCTCTTCGCATCAGGTGGCCAAAGTATTGGAACTTCAGTATCAGTCCTTCCAATGAATATTCAGGATTGATTTCCTTTAGGATGGACTGTTTTATCTCCTTGCAATCCATGGGACTCTCAAAAGTTTTCTCCAGCACGACAATTCCAAAACATCAATTCTTTGGCGCTCAGTCTTCTTTATGGTCCTACTCTCACATCTGTATATGACTACTGGAAAAACCATAGCTTTGACAGACCCTTGTTGGCAAAGCTATGTCTCTGCTTTTCAGTACACTCCATGTCTAGCTTTGTCATAGCTTTTCTTCCAAGGATCAAGTGTCTTTTAATTTCAGAGTCTCCTTCAGCTGTTATAACAGCATGCCACAAATGGGGCAAGGAGGTGGGGAGCTTAAGAAACAGAAATTTAGGTTCTCACAGTCCTGGAGACTAGAAGCCCAAGATGAAGGCGTGGGCAGGGTTGACTTCCTGTGAATCATCCCTCCTTGGCTTGTAGATGGCTGTCTTCTTATTGTGAACTCACATGGTTTCATCACTCCTTTCAGGTCTATGTCCTAATCCTCCTCCTCTTAAAAGGACACCAGTCATGTTCATTAGAGCCCACCCTTATGATCGATCTTAATCATCTCTTTAAGACCCTATCTCCAAATATTGTTACGTTCTCAGGTATTGGGGGTTAGGATTTCATTATATAAATGTGTGGGGACACAATTCAGCTCATAACAGTCTCTCATTGGAAACCCTCTTGGCCTCTGGTTGGACAGTAGGAGGATGGGCCCCTCTAGAGATGGTTATTGGGAAATAGATGTCCAGGAAGAGCCAGCAACCCTTAAGTCAGAGGGTGCATGTGGTCGGCATAAGGAAGAGGCCAGAGAGTGGACTGAATGATGGAGGTAAAGGATGTTAGAGAGTGTGGGGACCCTGTGACGGAGTCAAGGGGACCCTGATGAAGGTCTGGGAAGAAAGGAAATGTGACAGGCATAGATGCTGGTGCCACAGGTCTTGGAGACCTGGGTTTGAATTCAGCTCTGCCAATGATCTCAAAAGGAGCATAAGAATATCCACTTATAGAATCCCAATAACTGGTTACTCTCAACCTCACCGTTATCACTGACCAGCCATGGTGGGGAGGAGGGAGCCTAATTCAGGGCTAAATCCTGAGGTTTCTTCCCTCCCGCACAGTGCTCCCTTCTCCCCAGCCACAGTGTTGAGCCCTGAAAGCTCTCTGAGCACCCACTATCTGCACAGCCCAGAGCTGACCAGGGACTTTACCTGTCTACATAGAGCCTGTGACCAGCTCTCAGCCACATGCCTGGGCAGAATTGTCACTGCTTTTGTAGGTGAAGCATTGTCTGCACAAGGAAGGGGAACAACATGCCAAGGTCACACCAAGGTCAACAAGCTAGGGAGGGTCAGAAGCACCAATGAAACCTGGAGCTTTGGGATGGGGCTCTAGGATCATTCCAGTCACAGCTCTATGTGCTGGGCCAGTGTTTCTCAGAGAGTCTCCATCAACTCCATCAAAACCACTATCAGCAGCCTTGACTAAATTAAAATGCAGACACCTACCACCTGACACAGGAAATAAGACTTTCTGGGGAACTGGCTGGTGGTCTGCTTTATGGGTGCTGACCTGCACCCTCAAGGTTGAGGACCATTATGACGATCTTTGGTTTTGTACCCTCTCTACCAATTCCTTCCTTGCCCACATTCCCTTCCCACTCAGCTAGCATTTCATAAAGCAGGTGCCATCACCAATGTTTTGACTGATTAGTTCAGGAGCCACACGGAAAGCAGTACACTACTGGACATTTCAGTTTTCGCTTCATTCTCCTGATCAAGAAGAAAGTCAGCCTGGTACTTTGACCATCTCTCCATCACTTGCTAATCCCACCCTCTTTTTAATACAAAGAGAGAGAGGGTAGGACTCAGCTCACACTTTTGGTTGAGTTTTGTCATATGATTTTGTTTTCATTGATTTTTCTTGACAGTCACCTTCTATTTAAAGCAAGTGATATTGGTTTGCTGTTTCAGATATGAACTAAAAGTCCTTTAAAAGGAATGCATTAAATGAAAGAAAAATCGATTGACAAAAAAAGGGAAGCATTTGGTTGGTGGGGTGATGGGCAAATATTAAGAGGGCATTTTGTGGATCTGAAGTTGGGAATCCTGTCTCAAAGCTGTCTGTCAGTTTGGAAAGTGATCTGAGATGCTAAAGCTTACCAAGACAGGTTCTTCATGCTTTAGCCCTTTGGTAGCTATTTTAGGTTTGAGAGCTCTTTCTTATGCCTAAATGGAAAAAAAAAAAAATGTGAATTTTAATGGTGAAATATAAGGACCAGGTATTTTTGAATTTGAGGGTATTTCTAGATATATCACATCACATTGATGTCCATGACTCCCTGGAATCAAGACTTATTTGGTAGATAGAGCAATACAGTCCTCTCCAACAGTGTAAATGTGCAGAGAGCCAGCAGGGGTCACAGGGGCCAGGGGTGTATTTGGGAAGCAGCCCCTTCTTAGGGTGGAAGGACTCAGAGCAGACTTCTTGGAGCTGAGGACCCAGGAAAGCAGCAGGGGCCCGGGCCCCAGGCAGACTGGACATGCCACGGGCAAGGGAGAAGGGGGTGCTGGTGTACAGTACAGGCTGGATGACACAAGGCAGGTGGGGAGGTGGCCGCAGCGGGTTAGGAGGAACAGGGCCACTGGGGTCTGGGCTTTTTGAAGAGACCCAGGAGAAGCCCCTGGAGAATTTCTAACTCAGTGGAAACTTGCTTCTTTAGCATTTGAAAGAGACCCTGCTGGACAGCTTGGGGAATAAAGAGGGAGAGAAAGAAGGTAGGGAGACCACCAGGAGGGTTATCAAAAAGCTGGGAGAAAAGTAACTGAGTGTGGAGAGGAGGAAACAGATGCTGGTGGAGGAGAGGTGGAAAGTAGAGGGTGGAAGGTGGGGGTGGAATCCAGGAGGAGAGGTGGGAGGGAGATGGAAGGAGGAGGGGTGGGAGGTGAAGAATGGAGGGCGGAGGGACGGGAAGTGGGGGAGATGAGGGAAGGATGACTGCAGATTCTGACCAATAACTTCAAAAGGGGTTCAATACGCCTGGGGGCTCTGCTTCTTCCAGACTCACCTTCATCAACCTGAAGCTGATAAATGGCCACGTTGGTGACCGTTCCCAGGGATCTGTATGTCCTTATGGAGGAGAAAAGAAGACAATCTCTGAAAGGGTCAGCCTCTCTAAGACAAGTAGGGTCCTCGGCTCCTGTCAGGGCTTCCCTAATAGCTCAGTTGGTTAAAAAAAAAATCCGTCTGCAATGCAGGAGACCCCAGTTTGATTCCTGGGTTGGGAAGATCCCCTGGAGAAGGGAAAGGCTGCTCACTCCAGTATTCTGGCCTGGAGAATTCCACTGGCTGTATAGTCCATGGGGTGGCAAAGAGTCGGACACTATTGAGCAACTTTCACTTTCACTTCACTTGGGCTTCTGCCAGTGCTATGATTGGGTCCCTCTCTGTCTATTCTCTGACAGATGGCAGGTGGGGAAGTGATGAGAGGGAGAGAGAGAGAGGAAAAAAAAAAAAAAAACAGCTTTGTGTCTTCCTAAGTGTTGTAGACACCACTCTGGAGAGAAGCGAGGGAGGCAGTTTGGGTGCCAAGGGGAGCTGTGACATCAGACATCCCTCCTGGAACCCAGCTGGCATCACTTGCTCACTTTGTGACCTGACCTAACTTGGTGATGTGAAGTTTCTAAACTTTGCTTACTTGCAAAGTGGAGGCAACAATTTCTGTCTCCAGGGAGTGCTATGAAGCCTAATGTGATAACAAATAACAACAGGACACCTAATGCTGGAGGAACAGGAAGGAGAAAGCAGGGCTGAGTTAGGAGTGAGGCTGCAGGAGCCTGGGGAGGGTTTGGGGGAGGCATCAGGACTCATTCCAGCTAGGGCGAGGGCCTTGGTCCAGTCTCACTGCAGTGTGAGGATCCTGCAGGGGTGTCGCAGAGAGGAACAAACCTGACCCCAATACTAGATCTATTCCTCTAGCTCTAAGCCTTGTGCTCTGTGGCCTGTGCTGAGTCATGCTGGCTTTGCACCTTTGTAAACGAATGTTACCTGTAGCTTGAAATACACACGACAGCGCATTCTCAAGGTTCTGACCATTATAGGTATAACACTTTCCCATTAATTGTTGTTGTTTAGTTGCTCAGTTGTGTCCGACTCTTTGCGACCCCATAGACTGCAGCATGAGAGGCTTGCCTGTCCTTCGCCATCTCGCAGAGTTTGCTCAAACTCATGTCCATTGAGTTGGTGATGTCATTCAACCATCTCATCCTCTATTGTCCCCTTCTCTTCCTGCCCTCAATCTTTTCCAGCATCTGGGTCTTTTCCAGTGAGCTGGCTCTTCACATCAGGTGCCCAAACTATTGGAGCTTCAGCACCAGTCCTTCTAATGAATATTCAGGGTTGGTTTCATTTAGGATTGACTGGTTTGATCTCCTTGCTGTCTAAGAGACTCTCAAGAATCTTCTCCAGCAACATAGTTCAAAATCATCAATTCAGCTCACAGTCTTTGTTATGGTCCAACTCTTACATCCATACATAACTACTGGAAACACCATAGCTTTGACTATACAGACCTTGGTTGGCAAACTGATATCTCTGCTTTTTAATACTCTGTCTAGAGATAAAACATTGCAGAAAACACAGTAGCATTTGTCTTGTTGTAGGATCATGGTGACCAGATCCATGTGGACAGCTGCAAGAACAAAGGATTCCAGCACTAAGAAGTTGCAATAACCAGCCACACCCTCTCCCCTTTTGGTAGAAAAGAAGCCTGAATTCTAATTCAGGGTAGATGGTTCTTTGTGATACTAGTCCACCATCTTCTTGGTCTGTTTGGCTTTCTGAATAAAGTTGCGATTCCTTGCCCCAACAACTCATTTCTCTATTTATTGGCCTGTCCTGCCATGAGCAGTATGAGCTTGTACTTGGTTGACAAGGGTTTCCAATAGGGGCGGGACATGTTCTGATTTACATTTGTAGAAGATGGCTTGACACTTTCCGGTAAACATGGGGAATTGACAAGATGCATTCAGATCATTAGAATGCAAGCACCAGGTAGACAAGTATGCCATGTTTCTGCTCACTGCTTTGGAAGAACGCCTGGCACACGGTAAGTGATCATTAAGTATTTATTCAGTGACTGGATGAGTCCCCAAGGAAGACAAGGAATAAAACCAGTATGAACGCACTGGGACAAAGAGATCAGGGCCATTTATACCAAAGGGTGAGCTGTCATCACATGTTTAAAAAGCCAAGCATAAAAAAAAAAAAAAAAAGCCAAGCAGAAGGAGGAGCCAACTGAATGGACTGTTGGAAGGTCTTATGTCAGTGCTCCTTTAGGGGAGCCTGGCAAGCCAGTTACTCACAGAACTTCAGAGAATCTCCAGCTATGGAAAGACTGGGGTCCACTGAAGATGGGCTGTGCTGGGGGCTGTAGAGCTGACACTCTTCACCTACGCTGTTGGACCCACAAATCCACTCCCAGCCTTATGATGCTGAGTCACTCACAGGGAAGGGTGTACATGTGCACATGGCTGAAATGAGCAGGGGAATAAAGAAAGGTCTGACTCATAAAAGGTGTCCCAACTTCCATGTCTTGTCCTGTAGCCACATCCTCAGAGGCCAGGCTAAGATCAACACCATTCACAAGACTGAAGAGGCCCCAGAGAGTGAAGATTTTCAGACACTGACATGTCCAGTTGCAGCGTGATCATCCCATGGAGGAGCTTCTCCACCAGCTCTAGCTGTCTGATGCTCCACCGGGGTGCCCTCCAGGCCCAGGACCTACAAGCCAGTTTTTTATTGCCTCCTTCTTCACTATCAGTTAATGGTTATCAATGACCAGTAGCCATTTGAGGAAAAACTTCAAAATGAAAAGCAGAGAGAAAATAAAAACATCAAAGGACTTCAGAGGAAACAGAAATAAATGCAGAAAAGAGGAAACTTCAAAATAACTACGATTAATATCCTCAGAGAGTTAGGAGGAGATACTGTATAAAACAAAAAAACACAGTAAGGTGCAATGAAAAAGGAACCATCACAGAAGGAGAAAGAACTCTTGGAATTAGCATATCTGACAACTAACAAAAAAAGAAAAAGAAAAAGAATCAAGAATCAATAGGTTTGGTTTCAGGAGAAACCACACTTCAAATTTTGAATTTTCATCTTTTCTCAACCATACAATATGCAGTGTCATGATACTGGGTAGCAGGAGAGGCTGCAGTTCCATCAGCCACAAGTTCACAAGGGTAAACAGCCGATATACTTACAGCCATTCTACACCCAGACAGCTATTCTGTTTCTCATTCAGTACAGTATTCAATAAACTACATGAGCTATTCAACACTTACAGGTTGATGTATGGCAAAAGCACTATCATATTGTAAAGTAATTAACCTCCAAGTAAAATAAATAAATTAAAAAAATAAATAAATAAACTTAATCCAGTCATCCAAACAAGCCACTAAACATCCCTAAACATTTGAGGAAAACTCCAGTGTGAAAGGTAGATATTCAAATAGGTAAAAAAAACACTTAACTATAAAATGAGCTTTGTGTTGGATGATTTCACCCAATGATAAGCTAATGTCAGCATTCTGAGCACATTTAAGGCAGACTAGGCTAAACAAAAAGGCTAGGCTAGTCTAGTCTAAAGCCTTTGACTGTGTAGATCACAACAAACTATGGAAAATTCTTCAAGAGATGGGAATACCAGAACACCTTATCTGCCTCCTGCAAAATCTGTATGCAGGTCAACAAGTTAGAACTGGACACGGAACAATGGACTGATTCAAAATTGGGAAAGGAGTATGTCAAGGCTGTATATTGTCACCCTGCTTATTTAACTTATATACAGAGTATATCATGTGAAATGCCAGGCTGGTTGAAGCACAAGCTGGAATCAAGAGTGCAAGAAGAAATATCAATAACCTCAGATATGCAGGTGACATCATCCCAATGGCAGAAAGGGAAGAGGAATTATAGAGCCTCTTAATGAAGGTGAAGAAGAGAGTGAAATAGCTGGCTTAAAACTCAACATTAAAAAAAGAAGATCATGGCATCTGGTCCCATCACTTCATGGCAAATAGATGGAGAAACAATGGAAATAGTGAGAGACTTTATTTTCTTGGACTCCAAAATCACTGCAGATGGTGACTGCAGCCATGAAATTAAAAGACACCTGCTCCTTGAAAGAAAAGCTATGACAAATCTAGACAGTGTATTAAAAAAGCAGAGATATTACTTTACTGACAAGGGCAGTATAGTCAAAGCTATGGTTTTTCCAGTAGTTATGTACAGATGTGAAAGCTAGACAATAAAAAAGGCTGAGTGCTGAAAATTGAGGCCTTCAAACTGTTGTGTTGGCAAAAACTCCTGACAGTCCCTTGGACAGCAAGATCAAACCAGTCAATCCTAAAAGAAATCAATCTGGAATATTCATTGGAAGGACTGATGTTGAAGCTCTAATACTTCTGCCACCTGATGTGAAGAGTTGACTCATTGGAAAAGTCCCTGATGTTGGGAAAGATTGCAGGGAGGAGGAGAAGGGGGAGACAGTGGACAAGATAGTTGGATGGCATCACTGTCTCAATGGACATGAGTTTGAGCAAACTCCAAGAGATGGTGAAGGACAGTGAAGCCTGGTGTACTGCAATCCATGGGGTTGCACAGAGTTGGGACACAACTGAGTGACTGAATAACAAGGCTAAGCAATGATGCTTGGCAGGTTTGGTGTAAGAAATGCATTTTTGACTTGTAATATTTTCAACTTACAATGGGTTTATCAGGATGTAACCCTATCATTCTCAAAGAGATGGGAATACCAGACCACCTGACCTGCCTCTTGAGAAATCTATATGCAGTTCAGGAAGCAACAGTTAGAACTGGACATGGAACAACAAACTGGTTCCAAATAGGAAAAGGAGTATGTCAAGGCTGTATATTGTCACTCTGCTTATTTAACTTATATGCAGAGTACATCACGAGAAACGCTGGGCTGGAAGAAGCACAAGCTGGAATCAAAATTGCTGGGAGAAATATCAATAACCTCAGATATGCAGATGACACAACCCTTATGGCAGAAAGTGAAGAGGAACTAAAAAGCCTTTTGATGAAAGTAAAAGAGGAGAGTGAAAAAGTTGGCTTAAAGTTCAACATTCAGAAAACGAAGATCACGGCATCTGGTCCAATCACTTGAAGTGATGGGGAAACAGTGGAAACATTGTCAGACTTTATTTTGGGGGGCTCCAAAATCACTGCAGATGGTGACTGCAGCCATGAAATTAAAAGACGCTTACTCCTTGGAAGGAAAGTTATGATCAAGCTAGATAGCATATTGAAAATCAGAGACATTACTTTGCCAACAAAGGTCCATCTCGTCAAAGCTATGGTTTTTCCACTGGTCATGTATGGATGCAAGAGTTGGACTTAAAAGAGTTGGACTTAAAAGTTGGAGTGAAGAAAGCTGAGCACCGAAGAATTGATGCTTTTGAACTGCGGTGTTGGAGAAGACTCTTGAGAGTCCCTTGGACTACAAGGAGATCCAACCAGTCCATCCTAAAGGAGATCAGCCCTGGGATTTCTTTGGCAGGAATGATGCTAAAGCTGAAACTCCAGTACTTTGGCCACCTCATGTGAAGAGTTGACTCATTGGAAAAGACTCTGATGCTGGGAGGGACTGGGGGCAAGAGGAATAGGGGATGACAGAGGATGAGATGGCTGGATGGCATCACCAACTCGATGGACGTGAGTTTGAGTGAACTCCAGGAGATGGTGATGGACAGGGAGGCCTGGCATGCTGCGATTCATGGGGTCGCAAAGAGTCGGACACGACTGAGCAACTGAACTGAACTGAACTGAACCCTATCATAAGTTGATGAAGATATGAGTATCTATCCTTTCGGTTCTGTTTCTCTGCAGAACCCTACAAACACAGATGGGCAAGTTATACCCATGAGGACTCATCTTGTTTCTCTGTTTTCTGGGTGACTCCGACTCATGCTTCAAGTCATAGCTCTTATTAAATAGTCCACTGACCCAGAAAAGATGAGAGCAGATCTGTCATCTTCTCCTTTTTAAACATTCTGAATTTTTTGCTCTAGTATAGGATGAAACATTGAATTAAAGACAATTGCCCTGGCAGGGTGCCAATACAGAATAGTAATGACAATGTCTAGAATGTTGAGTAAAAGCTAAGGGGTGCTGGATACCATGACTCCTGGCATGATGGAGGCTTCAAGGCTCTGGCAGAAAGAATGGATGCCATCATGGTTGTTTTCAGTAAATTAACCAAGTCCGTGAGTAACCTGGTTAGACAGAGGTAGCAGGAACCAGGGCCCAGGGCTGTGGCATCCTCTGCTTCCGTTAATACATCTTCTGCTCTCCTGCTGGGTATCCTGATCCCCAATCCTTTGGATTTTTTCCTCACGTGTAAGCCCTTCTAGCTGTTGGTGCCCATCTGTCTGTCATGGGGTGGGTCGACTACTGGCTAATTTTGTTGTGCTCTCATTCTGGACCACCTGCTTTATCTTTATTATTTGCCTGCCTTCAGGGATGAGTAGGGTCAACTTGAGTGCAGCCCACATCCTGGCCTTTTTCCAAGGGTGGAGAAGTGGCCGGTGCCTCTGGGAGGACATCTGTGTGACCATTTGGGTGTGTCCTGCATGGCAGGACACTCATCCTCACTGTGTCGCCTGATGGACACTGTCCCTCTCTGGTCTCCTGGTCTCCCTGTCCCTAGTCCCATAGGCCAGTATCCTGGGATGATCACACAAGAGAATCTGTTTTTAAATATTTGTATCTACTTTATTGAAAAAAGGTTTATAAAGAGGTTTACACAACACATATATGATCACTGCTGCTGCTGCTGGTAGGTCGCTTCAGTCTTGTCCGACTCTGTGGACAACAGCCCACCAGGCTCCTCTGTCCACAGGATTTTCTAGGCAAGAATGCTGGAGTGGGTTGCCATTCCCTTCTCCGTATATGATCACTGGGTTACAAAATAATAACTGATTATGTGAGGGAAATAGAACACAAGCCCTTTGAAAACTGCACCCTTATTCTATAGAGTACTTTTGCATGACTGGAAAAAGACGCTCCCCCTTTACACAGAGGTCAACCTATGTCTCAGGCACACATCTTGTTTTGGTAAATAAAGTTTTATTGGAATGCAGTCACCCTCATTCATTGATGCATTATTATCTATTATTACTTTCACACTACAAAGACGGAACTGATTAATGAGACAAAGACCTTATGACCCACAAATCTAAAATATTCACTCACTGACCCTGTAGGTAAAACATCTGCACAACAAGCTAAGCACAGGCAGGGCTGGATTCTATCTCCCCTGTCTTCTTCTACTGCCCTGCCTTGTGTTGTCTTCATAACAACATTGCAAAGGAATTATGAGAAGAGACAGGCTCAAAAATGACAGACTTGGGACTTTCCTGGTGGTGCAGTGGTTAGGACTCTGGGTTTCCACTGCAGGAGGTGTGGGTTTGATCCCTGGTTGGGGAACTAAGATTCTGCATGTTGCATGGCATGACCAAAAACTAAAAAATAAATACAAATTTAAAAAAGAATGATAAAGGCACGGCCAATCCCCAGATAGGTTCCTCTGATCTCCTTTTTGACCAGATCTAATCCTGGGTGCTGTCTTTGGCCTGCCAAGTTTTCTTTTAGGAAGAATCCTCCTGCTACAATAGTTTAGTGAGAGTCCCCCTACTCTTCCTTTTTTTTCTTTTTCTTTTTGATGTAGACCATTTTTGAAAGTGAAAGTCACTCAGTTGAGTCTGACTCTTTGTGATCCCATGCTATATGTGATCCCATCCCATATACAGTCCATGGAATTCTCCAGGCCAGAATATTGGAGTGGGTAGACTTTCCCTTCTCCAGGGGATCTTCCCAACCCAGGAATCAAACTGGGGTCTCCTGCATTACAGGCAGATTCTTTACCAGCTGAGCCACAAGGGAAGCCCAAGAACACTGGACTGGGTAACCTATCCCTTCTCCAGGGGATCTTCCTGACCCAGGAATTGAACTGGGGTTCCCTGCATTGCAGGAGGATTCTTTACCAACTGAGCTATCAGGGGAGTCCCTTGAAGTCTTTATTGAGTTTGTTTCTGTTTCCTGTTTTGGGATTTTGGCAGTGAGGCATTTAGGATCTTAGCTCGAGGACCAGGGATCAAACCTGCATTAGAAGGTGAAATCTTACCCCCGGGAGTCCCATCCCACTCTTGATGTCTCTTTCTAGTAAGTGTCCATCTGCTGATCCTTCACTCTGCTCCTTGGCTAGAAATCCCCACTGTCATTGCTGTATTTGAATCTGAGCTTGATCTCTCTTCTCTATGGTAACAGTCTTGATCCCTTTGCAGTAGTCCCGAATAAAGTCTTCTTCCCCATTTTAGCAAGTGTCAAGGGTAATCTTTTCTTTATCAGAGTTGAATACCTTGCCTGAAGTCGCATGGTCCATCAGTGACGCATCAGGGCTCCCATCCGGGCTCTGAGGCATCCAGCCCGGCAACTCTGGCCTATGGCACCTGCCTCTCCAGCCAGGTATCCAAGATTGGATGCTGCTCACACACACTGGACTCTGGACTCGAGTTTGGGGACACTTTTGCTCGACTGAAACACTGTTTCCTGCCCTGGAAGTGTAGACAAACCTCTGATTCACACTCTCAATCACTATCTTTACCCACTGATGCCATTAGTCACCTCTTTGGCATTAAAGTCACTTAAAAGGGCTGCCAAAGAGTTCATTGATTCTTTGGTCTACTCATTCAAAACGTGGCACTCCTTCAACATTGCAGACACTGAGTCAGCCAATGAAAATCCCACACGAATATGAAGAAGTCCACAAGAGTCTGACCACGGGTGAACTGCTGAAATCAATGCCGTTTAATGTGCTTGTTCACAGCTTCACAGACCGTCTTGGCTCGTAACTAGGAAATGCACCTAACAGGGTCACGATTGAGATCTTCGTGTTGCCTGAGACCTGGCCACCAGGTCCAAGAAGTGGGCTCACCAAGTGTCAGCACAGTTCTGTGTCCTCCAGCTGCCATTGCACCCTAAACCCTCTTATAAGAAGACCAGTGAGGGTTGAGAGTGAGAGCCATCAGGCATGACATGCCCGCTTGGAGAAGGAAGCTGAAAAACACGGAAGAGGTACTCCGACCCTCTGAAGCTAAGAGAGAGGCTAAGAGACTCACAATAGAGACCTCAGCTGCCTGTGAGAATTAATGAATGGGGTTTTATCCACTGTCTGCTCAGGCCGTGAGCCTCCTATTTGCTCTTTTGCTGACCTCAACAGCAGAAGAAAGAATGAGAGTAAGCAATATAGGCCAATTAGCTGGATTTAGGTTTGGCCGCTAGATAATTTGTGGCTTGACTAAAGAAAGAAGTTTATTTCTCCACCATGTAGTAATTTAGAGGTAGGCACCTGACAGCCAGCACAGCGCCTGGGCACCACAGAGTCTTTGAGGAACCAGGTTCTTTCCAGCTCCCCGCTCTGTCATCAATGGATGTGGATTCTCCTCCCCTTGGATAGAGCTCCAGGTATCATGTCTCCATCCAAGCAGCCAGTTGGAAGAAGTGGGGAGGAAGAGGCAAAGAGGTTGTGTCAACTGGCTCATCAGAAGGTTCCTAGAAGTTGCCTTTGATATTTTTGCTCACATCTCATTGGCCAGCACCCAGCCCATGATCACAGCTAATGGAAAGGAGGCGGGCAACATGGTGTTTATTCTGACAGCCACATGCCTAGCTAAAATGTACTACTATGGGCCATGGGAATAACAGCTACAATTAACCATCCAAGTGTCCCCTTTGGGGTGTCCTTCAGAGGAGAGGAACTGAAGGGGGTGGAAGAAGGAAGCTGTGCTCTGAAACTCCAATGTCAGGATGCCCCTACCAGGCCCTCCTAAGAATTCACTCAGACCCATGAAAGACAAGGCCATCTGTCACCAGGACCACCTGGGCTCACCTCCTACTTGACCTTGGGCATGTTTCTGTGCCCCATGCCTGAGATTTGTAATTTGTAATTTGGGAATAATAATAGATCTAATTCAGGAGGTTTCTGTGAGTATTAAGTGAGTTATTGAGTGCAGCCCCCTTAGAACCAGCCCCCAAAATTGGTAAGCTTGCTGTGGTTATCACTTGGACATCTCCATGCAGAGAGTGTCCACACACAGTCATCATTGTTGTTGTTAACTTGTCTCCAAATCTTATGCAATCCTGTGGGCTGCAGCCCACCAGGCTCCTCTGTCCATGGACTTCTCCAGAAAAGAATACTTGAGTGCGGTTGCCATTCCCTTCTCCAGGAAATCTTCCTGACCCATGTCTCCTGCAATGCAGTCGAATTCTTTACCACTGAGCCACCAACGAAACCCCCATGGCTGGTTGGTCAGCCAACAGCAAAAGGACTAACATGGCCAGTTACACAAGTCCCTTTTATCTCCCTCTTCTTTGACCTGACACACCAAGAAGTAGGAGACCCAGAAGCAGGGTCGGGGTGAGGGGGTTGGTGGAGGTGGGTACCTCCACACTCATATTGCTAAGGGGAGAGATGAAAAAGGAGAGGGCAGATAAGCCCCTCCCCACCTCAGTGTCCATAGCCACACCTGCACAGTGACTGAAGAGGGGAAGGCTCTGGATCTTATATAAGAATCCAATTTTAAACTGGACCACACTGCACTTTGGATTAGCAAAGTTTCCTGGGATGTGATGGAATCTACCCAAAATGCAATCAGCTATCCAACAGAGAAAGAACATTCACCACTGCACAACTGAACAAGGATTAGACAAAAATAAAGAAAATTTGATTTAAATAGCCCAATGAGCAGAAATAATGTAATAAACTGGATATGCTCACACTTCCCTCCTACAAGTTGGCTTGCACTTGGCCAAGTGTGGCAGCCCACGGAAGTTTCAAGTGTGCTCCAATAGATGAGCTGCGGTGGGGGGGGAGGGGGTGGGCGGGGGGTGGTGGTGTTCGGTGTTGGTGCAGGGGAGCTGCCAGCCCTCCAGCCTGGGACTCTGTCCTGTGTGCGTCCTCTCTCCAGCATCTGGTTCAGCTGTCCTCCAGCCTCTACTGATGGGCTCAGGAAAAGGCTACTACTCACTGCCTGGTGAGGCTGTTGGCCACAGGCTGGGCAGCTCCAAATCCTTTATGGAGAATCCAACCAGCTCCCCCATCACATCTGCCACAAATCTGCCCACAGGGGCCACACAATTCAAGCATTGTTCCTCTCCTATTTGACAAATCAAAAGGCATAAAGAGCTATCCCTGAGCTGCTCCAGAACATTTCTGAATCATGGGATGGGTGGTGGTGGTGAATGGTCTTTCACTGGGTACTGTCAAAGGGATTACAAATTGCCGAAACTGTCTTGAGAAAGAAGAATGAAGCTGGAGGAATCAACCTTCCAGACTTCAGATTATACTACAAAGCTACATTCATCAAGACAGTATGGTACTGGCACAAAAACAGAAATATAGACCAATGGAACAAGACAGAAAGCCCAGAAATAAACCCATGCACCTATGGGTACCTTATTTTTGACAAAGGAGGCAAGAATGTACAATGGGGCAAAGACAGCCTCTTCAATAAATGGTGCCGGGAAAACTGGACAGCTACGTGCAAAAGAATGAAATTAGAAAACTTCCTAACACCATAAACAAAGACAAACTCAAAATGGATTAAAGACTTAAATGTAAGGCCAGAAACTATAAAACTCTTAGGGGAAAACATAGGCAGAACACTCGATGACATAAATCAAAGCAAGATCCTCTATGACCCACCTCCTAGACTAATGGAAATAAAAACAAAAGTAAACAAGTGGGACCTGATTAAACTTAAAAGCTTTTGCACAGCAAAGGAAACTATAAGCAAGGTAAAAAAGACAACCCTCGGAATGGGAGAAAATAATAGCAAATGAAACGACTGACAAAGGATTAATTTCCAAAATATACAAGCAGCTCATACAACTCAATACCAGAAAAAACAAAGAACCCAATCAAAAAGTGGGAAAAAGACCTTAACAGACATTTCTCCAAAGAAGACATACAGATGGCTAACAGACACATAAAAAGATGCTCAGCATTGCTCATTATTCACTTCAGTTCAGTCGCTCAGTCGTGTCTGACTCTTTGAGACCCCCATGAACCACAGCACGCCAGGCCTCCCTGTCCATCACCAACTCCTGGAGTTCACACAGACTCACATCCATCGAGTCAGTGATGCCATCCAACCATCTCATCCTCTGTCATCCCCTTCTCCTCCTGCCTTCAATCTTTCCCAGCATGAGAGTTTTTTCAAATGAGTCAATTCTTCACGTCAGATGGCCAAAGTATTGGAGTTTCAGCTTCAACATCAGTCCTTCCAATGAACACCCAGGATTGATCTCCTTTAGGATGGACTGGTTGGAATTCCTTGCAGTCCAAGGGACTCTCAAGAGTCTTCTCCAACATCACGGTTCAAAAGCATCAATTCTTCAGCACTCAGCTTTCTTCATAGTCCAGCTCTCACATCCATACATGACCACTGGAAAAACCATAGCCTTGACTAGACGGACCTTGTTGGCAAAGTGATGTCTCTGCTTTTTAATATGCTGTCTAGGTTGGTCATGACTTTCTTTCAAAGGAGTAAACGTCTTTTAATTTCATGGCTGAAATCACCATCTGCAGTGATTTTGGAGCCCCCAAAAATAAAGTCTGACACAGTTTCCACTGTTTCCCCATCTATTTGCCATGAAGTGATTGGACCAGATGCCATGATCTTCGTTTTGTGAATGTTGAGCTTTAAGCCAACTTTTTCACTCTCCACTTTCACTTTCATCAAGAGGCTCTTTAGTTCTTCTTCACTTTCTGCCATAAGGGTTGTGTCATCTGCATATCTGAGGTTATTGATATTTCTCCCAGCAATCTTGATTCCATCTTGTGCTTCTTCCAGCCCAGCATTTCTCATGATGTACTCTGCATATAAGTTAAATAAGCAGGGTGACAATATACAGCCTTGACAGACTCCTTTTCCTATTTGGAACCAGTCTGTTGTTCCATGTCCAGTTCTAACTGTTGCTTCCTGACCTGCGTGTAGGTTTCTCAAGAGGCAGGTCAGGTGGTCTGGTATTCCCATCTCTTGAAGAATTTTCCACAGTTTATTGTGATCCACACAGTCAGAGGCTTGGCATAGCCAATAAAACAGAAATAGACGTTTTTCTGGAACTCTCTTGCTTTTTTGATGATCCAGCAGATGTTGGCAATTTGATCTCTGGTTCCTCTGCCTTTTCTAAAACCAGCTTGACCATCTGGAAGTTCACAGTTCACATATTACTGAAGCCTGGCTTGGAGAATTTTAAGCATTACTTTACTAGCGTGTGAAATGAGTGCTATTGTGTAGTAGTTTGAGCATTCTTTGGCATTGCCTTTCTTTGGGACTGGAATGAAAACTGATCTTTTCCAGCTCTGTGGCCACTGCTGAGTTTTCCAAATTTGCTTACATATTGAGTGCAGCACTTTCACAGCATCATCTTTTAGGGTTTGAAATAGCTCAACTGGAATTCCATCACCTTCACTAGCTTTGATCATAGTGATGCTTCCTAAGGCCCACTTGATTTCCTAGAGCCAGGATGTCTGGCTCTAGGTGAGTGATCAGACCATTGTGATTATCTGGGTCATGAAGATCTTTTTTGTATAGTTCTTCTGTGTATTCTTGCCACCTCTTCTTAATATTCTCTTCTTCTGTTAGGTCCCTACCATTTCTGTCCTTTATTGAGCCCATCTTTGCATGAAATATTCCCTTGGTATCTCTAATTTTCTTGAAGAGATCTTCAGTCTTTCCCATTCTGTTGTTTTCCTCTATTTCTTTGCACTGATCACTGAGGAAGGCTTTCTTATCTCTCCTTGCTATTCTTTGGAACTCTGCATTCAAATGGGTATATCTTTCCTTTTCTCCTTTGCTTTTTTTTTTTTTTTTTTTTTTTTTTTTTATTCTTCCAATTTTATTTTATTTTTTAAACTTTACATAATTGTATTAGTTTTGCCAAATATCAAAATGAATCCGCCACAGGTATACATGTGTTCCCCATCCCGAACCCTCCTCCCTCCTCCCTCCCCATACCATCCCTCTGGGCCGTCCCAGTGCACCAGCCCCAAGCATCCAGCATCATGCATCGAACCTGGACTGGCAACTCGTTTCCTACATGATATTTTACATGTTTCATTGCCATTCTCCCAAATCTTCCCACCCTCTCCCTCTCCCACAGAGTCCATAAGACTGTTCTATACATCAGTGTCTCTTTTGCTGTCTCGTACACCGGGTTATTGTTACCATCTTTCTAAATTCCATATATATGCGTTAGAATACTGTATTTATGTTTTTCCTTCTGGCTTACTTCACTCTGTATAATAGGCTCCAGTTTCATCCACCTCATTAGAACTGATTCAAATGTATTCTTTTTAATGGCTGAGTAATACTCCATTGTGTCTCCTTTGCTTTTCACTTCCTGTCTTTTCACAGCTATTTGTAAGGCCTCCTCAGACAGCCATTTTGCTTTTTCACATTTCTTTTTCTTGGGGATGGTCTTGATTCCTGTCTTCTGTACAATGTCATGAACCTCCGTCCATAGTTCATCAGGCACTCTGTCTATCAGATCCAGTCCCTTAAATCTATTTCTAACTTCCACTGTATATTACTCAGCCATAAAAAGGAACACGTTTGAGTCAGTTCTGATGAGGTGGATGAACCTAGAACCTATTATACAGAGTGAAGTGAGTCAGAAAGAGAAAGATAAATATCATATTCTAACACATATATAAGGAATCTAGAAAAATGGTTCTTAAGGATTTATTTCCAGGGCAGCAATGGAGAAACAGACAAAGAGAATAGATTTGTGGACATGGGGAGAGGGGAGGAGAGGGTGAGACATATAGAAAGAGTAACATGGAAACTTACATTACCATATGTAAAATAGATAGCCAACAGGAATTTGCTGTATGGCTCAGGAAACTCAAACAGGGGCTCTGTATCAACCTAGAGGGGTGGGATGGGGAGGGAGATGGGAGAGAAGTTCAAAAGGGAGGGGATATATGTATACCTATGGTTGATTCATGTTGAGGTTTGACAGAAAACAACAAAGTTCTGTAAAGTAATTATCCTTCAATACAAAAATAAATTTAAAAAAAACACCATGTGTTACATTTCTCTTTTAGCTTAGTTCTAGGGAGAAACGTGAGTTCTTTCTGGGTGACAAGTTGTTCTCCTTTTTATTTCCTGAAGTTAAAAGTTAAATATGTAATGTGTGCATGCGTGCGTGTGTGTGTGTGTGTGTTAGTTGCTTGGTCATTTCCAACCTTTGTGACCCCATGGGCTGTAGCCTACCAGGCTCCTCTGTTCATAGGATTCTCCAGGCAAAAATACTCAAGTGGGGTTGCCATTCCCTTCTCCAGGGGATCTTCCCAACCCAGAGATTGAACCCCGGTCTCCTGCACTGCAGGCAGATTCTTTACTGTCTGAGCCACCAGGGAAGTCCAGGAGAAAAGCTAAGTATAGACAGAAAGAAAAAGGTCTGGACATTGAGATCGGCAGATTTAAGTTCAAACGTCTTCCATCACTTACTATCCCCATCATCATCCATGTGCTATTAAACTTTTCTGGGTCTCAACGGTCATAGCTGAAAAATGGGAGGATGGTGGGAGGATGTTTAACAGACCTGATGGTTGTGTGGATTTAATGAGATGTATGTACTTAATGGAACCCTGTAATGCATTAGGCATGTGGTAAGTGGTAGTGATCATCATGGCCACAATGGACACTGCTGCTGCTGCTGCTAAGTCACTTCAGTCGTGTCCGACTCTGTGTGACCCCATAGACGGCAGCCCACCAGGCTCCCCCATCCCTGGGATTCTCCAGGCAAGAACACTGGAGTGGGTTGCCATTTCTTTCTCCAATGCATGAAAGTGAAAAGTGAAAGTGAAGTCGCTCAGTTGTGTCCGACTCTTAGCGACCCCATGGACTGCAGCCTACCAGGCTCCTCCGTCCATGGGATTTTCTAGGCAAGAGTACTGGAGTGGGGTGCCATAGCCCTCTCTGACAATGGACACTAGGCACTCTAATTTGTCTTCCAAATTTAGTAGTCTAGGAATTTGACACCAACTTCGACCAAGGCATGGTCAGGATTTGGACCTAAGTTTGTCTATGTGAAATGCCAGGTGCTTCTGCTCAATGCAAAACATTATGAAGAGGTCACAAAGAATTCAGATATATCTGATGCCATCTGAGTCATCATTTGGCCGTTCATGCCTCTCGCCCTGCTTAGGAGGACTGTTGTGTAAGTTTCCTTCTCTGGCACACACTTGGTACCTTCCTGGAGTTTGCTTAAATTTATGTCCATAAGTCAGTGATGCCATCCAACCATCTCATCCTCTGTGGCTCTTTTCTCCTTTTGCCTTCAATTAGCCTCAAGGCCTTTTCCAATCAGTCGGCTCTTTGCATCAAGTGGCCAAAGTACTGGAGCTTCCGCTTCAGCATCAGTCTTTCTAATGAATATTCTGGGTTTTCCTTCAGGGTTGACTGGTTTGATCTCCTTGCAGTCCAAGAGTCTCTCAAGAGTCTTCTCCAGCATCACAGTTTGAAAGCACCACAATTCTTTGGTGCTCAGTCCAGCTCTCACATCCGTACACTTTTCATGCATGTCTCTAAACATCCATGAGCACGGCAGTGCAGAATCACAAGTTCTAAATTAGGTCTTGTAACACTGCCTTTTAAAATTCCAAGCCCGCCGCAGGCTGATTCTTGGCAGCAAACCTTTGTAGCACACAACACACACACACACACAATCTTGATAACTTCCACTTCCCCAGTGACTCACTAATCAGTCTCTTTTGAAAAATGAGTAATATCAACATTGAAGCTCCCAAGTTAACTTTTCACTATTCCACAGGAAAAATGTGTGTTGAAACATTAGGGATATCGCCTGCTGCCAACCTCAGTAGAAATTCTCTGCATTTTCATGCAGTTGATGAGGCTGAAGGTTTTCCATCATGAAAGTCTCTTTTCCAACCCAGCATCTGGATTTACTGCTGTAAAATAGAATGTGACTTGATTTGCAGCTTTTTTAAAGAATGCAGGTAAACAAGATGAATGGTGAAAACATGTAAGGAATTTTAAAATGGGAATGAGGTTAGGTATATTTAGGTTTTAATGTAGAGAAAGCTTCAAGATTTCTTATTGCTCACCTTACTCACTGGTTCTAGATGTATCTAAAACCTACTGTGTGCCAGGAACTGTTAAACCCCAAAGGGAGCAAGATGCACAAATGAACAAACCTACAATCTGGTGGAGGAAGTAGATATATAAGTTTTTGGGCTAAGAATATGCAAAAGTTCAGTGGAAACACAGAAGAGGGAATAATTACATTGTTTAGAAGAATCTGGGAAGATTTCTCAAAGGAGGAGCTTCCCTGGTGGCTCAGACAATAAAGCGTCTGCCTGCAACGTGGGAGACCCAGGTTCAATCCTGGGTCAGGAAGATCCCCTGCAGGAGGGCATGGCAACCCATTCCAGTACTCTTGTCTGGAAAATCCCATGGACTGAGGAGCTTTGTAGGTTACAGTCCATGGGGTCTCAAAGAATTGAACATAACTGAGTGAATTCATTTGCCTTTCTTCAAAGGAGGAAGTATTGTTTTTCTAGGAAGAGTTGAAAAAAGAGGGCCATTTAGCCTGAATGAACCCTGTGAACATATGGAGCCCTAAAAGGACACAGGGGGTATGGACTAGAGTGGCATGTTTTCTCCTGCTTAATGTAGTGTCCTGCCTCTTCTTCTGGTTCCTTTGGGGAACCTCTTCTCTCTTCATTGTGGTCCCAGAAGAGCTGTTCATGGGGCTCAGAGGGGTGGGTATATGGCTCAAATATCTAAATTATAATATTCCATAAGTCTTTCTATAGGGATTCATTCAGAGATAGTCATGTGACTCAAGCAAACCAATCAGAAGATGCTCAGGGATAGTCACGTGACTCAAGTAGATCCATCAGAGGTTTTGCAGGGATAGTCATGACTCAACAACCTATCAGGTTTCTCTGGGGTTAATATATGAATTTGGTGACAGAGAAGACTGGCTTTGACTGTGATGGCCAATCTGGGGACAAGGCAGCCTGGGACTGTTGCCCCACTGGACAGCTTGTTTGCTGAATGAAGTTAGCAGACAGCTACAAAGCAAGACCTGCCTCTCCTCTCCCTCTCTCTCTGAGATTGAGCTTCAGCAATATCAGATGTAGTCAATGTCCAAGTTTTTAAAACAATTTTCCTTTTTTAATTAAACTGGTTTGATTTGAGGTTCTATCCACTCTAACTTTATCAAAACAGTGATAACAAGTTGCCATACCCTAGTAGCATAAAGGAACTAGAGGGCAAAATGAGAATTAAGGATCAGATTATGAACAACAGGGCCAAGGCATTCAGACTTCATTCTGTGGACAATGGGGAGTGAGTGAACATTTTTTTTTTTTAATATAAATTTTTTTGTTTAATTGGAAGCTAATTACTTTACAATATTGTATTGGTTTTGCCATACATTGACATGAACGAGCCACGGGTGTACATGTGTTCCCCATCCTGAAACCCCCTCCCACCTCCCTCCCTCTAAGAAGCAAAGTGACATGGTTGAGTTTTGTTTTAGAAGGCGTCTCTAGCAGGGGAATGAATCAGGAGATCTTGGATTCGTTAGTTCACGCAAATATTGTGAGGGCCTCCACTGAAGTAGTCAGGGAGAAGAGAAAAAGATGAATATTTTGAAACTGATAATTTCATCTGAATATGCCAGGAGGCCGTTTTCCTCTTTAGTAACTGAGATGACCCAATTAGCAATGAATATTGAATTTTCGTATGTTCAATAATGGAGTAAACACGTCACAGAATCATCTCTCATATAGCCAAAGCCCCATAGGTACGAGGACGTGTGTCGCAATTAGCAAGCAAATCAGTTAATAAAGAAAACAAAGGAAGAGTCACAATAGGAAAGGTGGCCAAACGCATTTCTCCACGTGACATTCTATGACTGGTTACAGCAGCTCTGCTCTATCTGGATAGAGCTCTATCTACTCTATTCGGATAATATCTTTTTCATAACCTTGAAATTTTTCATAACCAATAACCTAAATGTATTCCACTTTGGTCTAAAAGCCTCAACTTTTGAAGAACCTTATAATATCTAAAAGAAGCAAAGAAGACATAGTAACTGTGAGCAAAGGCCACAGAACTAGCACCAAGGCTGGAGTCTGTATTTCACGTGCAGTCTGCCCAGAATCCACAGGCGACATATCACCCAGGCCTTGGACTCTGATTCAGAACACCAGCAGCAGGACCTGCTTGCAGCCCTGACTCACCCTGTGGCCTTGATAAACCATAGCCTTTCCCTGGGTCTTGATTTTCTCTGTCTATAAAATAAGTGGAGTTATAAGAGATAGTCCAAGCTAAAGAATTGCTGTGTGAATTATACGTAATAATACAAGACTTTCTAAAGTTAAACTGTTTGAATTTAAAAATACTTATGCAAAAGGTGAATTTATATAAGAAGGGGAGTATAGGGGAGTTTGGGGGGAATGGATACGTGTATAGGTTTCGTTGAGTCCCTTTGCTGTCCACCTGAAACTATTAATATCATAACACTATAATCAAACTATTAATTGACATCATAATAATATCAATTGGCTATCAGTTCAGTTCAGTCACTCAGTTGTGTCCGACTCTTTGAGACTCCATGGACTGCAGCACACCAGGCTTCCCTGTGCATCACCATCTCCTGGAGCTTGCTCAAACGCATGTCCATTGAGTTGGTGATGCCATCTAACCATCTCATCCTCTGTTGTCCCCTTCTCCTCCTGCCTTCAATCTTTCCCAGAATCAGGGTCCTTTCCAATGAGTCAGTTCTTCACATCAGGTGGCCAAAGTATTGGAGTTTCAGCTTCAACATCAGTCCTTCCAATGAATATTCAGGGCTGATTTCCTATAGGATGGACTGGTTGGATCTCCTTGTAGTCCAAGGGATTCTCAAGAGTCTTCTACAACAAAAAGCATCAATTCTTCAAAAGCATCAATTCTTCAGCACTTTATAGTACAACTCTCACATCAAGACCTGACTACAGGAAAAACCATAGCTTTGACTAGATGGATCTTTGCCGGCAGAGTAATGTCTCTGCTTTTTTACTATACTGTCTAGGTTGGTCATAGCTTTTTTTCCAAGGAGCAAGCGTGTCTTAATTTCATGGCTGCAGTCACCATCTGCAGTGATTATGGAGCCCAAGAAAATAAAGTCTGTCACTGTTTCCCCATCTATTTCCCATGAAGTGATGGGACCAGATGCCATAATCTTCGTTTTTTGAATGTTGAGTTTTAAGCCAGCTTTTTCACTCTCCTCTTTCACTTTCATTAAGAGGATCATTAGTTCGTCTTCACTTTCTGCCATAATGGTGGTGTCATCTGTGTATCTGAGATTACTGATATTCCTCCCAGCAATCTTGACTCCAACTTGTGCTTCATCTAGCCCAGCATTTCACGTGATGTACTCTGCATATAAGTTGAATAAGCAGGGTGACAATATACAGCCTTGATGTACTGTTTGGAACCAGTTTGTTTGGAACCAGTCTGTTGTTCCATGCCCAGTTATAACTGTTGCTTCTTGACCTGCATATAGATTTCTCGGGAGGTAGGTAAGGTGGCCTGGTATTTCCATCTCCTGAATAATTTTCAACAGTTTGTTGTTATTCACACAGTTAAAGGCTTTGGTGTTATCAATAAAGCAGAAGTAGATGCTTTTCTGGAACTCCCTTGTTTTTTCTATGATCCAACAGTTGTCGGCAATTTGATCTCTGGCTCCTCTGCCTTTTCTAAATCCAGCTTGAACATCTGGAAGTTTTCAGTTCACATACTTGATTGGAGAATTTTGAGCATTACTTTGCTGGTGTGAGATGAGTGCAATTGTGCTGCAGTTTGAACATTCTTTGGCATTGCCCTTCTTTGTGATTGGTCATTTTTCAAACTGACCTTTTCCAGTCCTGTGGCCACTGCTGAGTTTTCCAAATTTGCTGGCATATTGAGTGTAGCACTTTCACAGCATCATCTTTTAGGGTTTGAAATAGCTCAACTGGAATTCCTCACCTCTACTAGCTTTGTTCATAGTGATGCTTCCTAAGGACCACTTGACTTCACATTCCAGGATGTCTGGTGCTAGGTGAGTGATTGCACCGTCATGGTTATGTAGGTCATGAAGATCTTTTTTTGTATAGTTCTTCTGTGTATTCTTGCCACCTCCTCTTAATATCTTCTGCTTCTGTTAGGTCCATACCATTTCTGTCCTTTATTGTGCTCATCTTTGTATGAAATGGTCCCTTGGTATCTCTAATTTTCTTGAAGAGACCTCTAGTCCTTCCCATTCTATTGTTTTCCTCTATTTCTTTGCACTGATCACTGAGGAAGGCTTTCTTATCTCTCCTTGCTATTCTTTGGAACTCTGTATTCAAATGGGTATATCTTTCCTTTTCTCCTTTGCCTTTCAGTTTAGTTCAGTTGCTTAGCTGTGTTTGACTCTTTGCAATCCCACAAATTGCAGCACGCCAGGCCTCCTTGTCCATCACCAACTCCCTTTGCCTTTAGCTTCTCTTCTTTTCTCAGTTATTTGTAAGGCCTCCTCAGACAACCATTTTGCCTTTTTGCATTTCTTGTTCTTGGGGATGGTCTTGATCCCTGTCTCCTGTACAATATCACGAACCTCCGTCCATAGTTCTTCAGGCACTCTGTCTATCAGATCTAATCCCTTGAATCTATTTGTCACTTCCACTGTATGATTGTAAGGGATTTGACTTGCTATACACCATGCAGTCAATTCGGAGAAGGCAATGGCAACCCACTCCAGTACTCTTGCCTGGAAAATCCCATGGACGGAGGAGCCTGGTAGGCTGCAGTCCATGGAGTCGCTAAGAGTCGGACATGACTGAGGGTCTTCACTTTCACTTTTTACTTTCATGCATTGGAGAAGGAAATGGCAATCCACTCCAGTGTTCTTGCCTGGAGAATCCCAGGGATGGGGGAGCTTTGTGGGCTGCCATCTATGGGGTCGCATAGAGTCGGACATGACTGAAGCGACTTAGCAGCAGCATACAGTCAATTGGCTATATTACATTACAAAATAAAAAATTTAGTAAAAAAAAATCAAAAGGTGCATAATCCTATTAATAGGTATTCAACGGTCATCCATCAGACATTCTTGATTGGTGCTGTTCGGGCTACACTAGTGATGAGAACATGGTTCCAAGCTTGTAGAGGCTGAAACCAAGTGGGAGAAACAGTTGAAGTGAAGACTACAGGGATGGTCATTGTGATAGCGGGGGTCTATGTGAGGTACTTTGGTAGCAGAAAGGACAAAGCACGGAACTCCAATGTGCCTGTCTTTGAAGTCATGGTAGTTGTCATGGAGGGGACAATGCTGGAGTCAGTGGGGACACCATACCCACAATGTTCTAGGGAAACCAACCAGTAAGTGTGGAGGATGGACTGATGGAAAGTCAAAGTCTAACCAGCTAGACCAGGAGGTTGTGCTGGTCACAGCCCTCTTAGTGGTCTCATCTATTTCCTGTCCTTTTCACAGGGACCGCATTTCTCAGCATCGGTGTCTTCTGGCCTCCAGCTGGTGTTGCCCTATGTTGGAAGACTGGAAGTTGGGGAGGAGCTAGGCGCTTCCTTTGGGCAGCAGCCCTAGCAGGACTGCATCTTCTCCAGGTCATTGTTCCAGTACCTGCCTCTGTGGTACGGCCTGGCTCCAGCTCTCACGGAGCAGATCCTCTCAGGGTCTAGGCCCATCAAAGGAACCTGGCTCCCAGGCAGGACGGCATCCTCCCTACCCTCTTGCTCCACGTGTCCCTTCAGGGTATGTAGCAGCTGCCCTGTTTATCTCTTTGTTGCCTTGTAAACCCTTGTTTGTTCCTCAAAAGACATACATCAGTGTCACCAATTCCTGGTACTAAGTTCCCTCCGTTTGAAATATTCAGGGTTGTTTTCATATTCTGCCTGCATCCAGACCTATATACAAAGGCTGATGAATTAGTTCAAGTAAGAGATAATGATGGATGGAGGTAGTGAGGGGAACCAGGAAGATTTGACAGTCAAGTGGATGTGGGAATAAAGGAGAGGAGAGCTGACAGAGAGTTTCCAAGATGACAGGACCCACCAATTTGCAAACAGAATCATGAGTGCATAAGGGCTTAAATTTATTCATCCCACTCCTAGGGTTGAGCTGACTGTATATGATTTGTCTTCATATCTCCAATTCCAATCTGAAGTCAAGGAACAGATGGGAAATTTCTACATGCAGCACTAACGAGAGTTCGTACTGCAATATGCAATTTTTATTGCTTTTCCAAATAAATAAATAACAGTGTATGTGTATCCTGATGGAGATGAAATCTCTCATATTAAAGAAAGCTTGTTTACTTTTTCAGAAAGAACTCTGGTTTCTGCACCAAAACATTTAGAATTTGTAAATGCCTCTGATGATAGTGGAAAGGAAGCAATCTCAATTACTGTGAGTACTAGAAGTTAATTCTAATGTCTAAGTTAATTCTAGTATCTTCCAAACTGAAACACTGACTTTGATCTTTCCTTTCACATCAGAATCCCATGAAATTAACATTTGTAACTGTCTCCTAACTGGCCGCCTTAACCTAAACTTTTCTTTCAGAATGCCTGTTCTGTGCGGTTGCTCAGAAGACTCCCGTACATTGTTCATCTCCCCATGGCTGACAGAACAAAGTCTGAGCTCTATTCCAGTAGTTGAAATTCCTCAACATAAAACTCTAGCATGGACAGCTTCTCAAAAAATTAAAAATAGAATTACTATGTGATCCAGCAATTCCATTTCTGAGCTTGTGCCTCAAAGAACTGTTTATAGCAGCATTCATCACAATATCCAAAAGGTGGAAGCAAATCAAAATGTCCAGAGACAGATGAATGGGTAAACAAAATGTGGTATATACATACAGTGGAATATTACTCAGCCTTAATAATGAAGGAAATCCTGACACATGCTGTAAATGGATGAACCTTAGACATGATGCTAAGTTAAATAAGCCAGTCACAAAACAAACACTATAGAAGCTTGCTGATATGAGGTGCCTAGAGTCAAGTTTAGACAGACAAAAGTGCAATAGTGGTTGCCAAGGGCTGGAAGGAGAGGGAATGGGGGAATCGCTGCTTAATGGGTTTATTTTGAGCTTCAAGTTGGCAAGATGGAAGAACTGTAGGTTGTACAACAGTGTGGATGTACTTAACATTACTGAACTGTACAGTCGAGATGGTTAAGTGCTATGTGTGAAATGAAGTCACTCCGTCATGTCCAACTCTTTGGGACCCCATGGACTGTACCCGCCAGGCTCCTCCATCCACTTTTCCAGGCAAGGATACTGGAGTGGGTAGCCATTTCCATCTCCAGGGGATCTTCCCAACCCAGGGATCGAATCTGGGTTTTGAGCACTGCAGGCGCTCTTTACCATCTGAGCCACCAGTGAGGCATCAAGTATTATGTGTATTTCACCACAATAAAAAATAAACAACTCTAGCTCAGCCTTCCAGTTTCATCCTGTCTTGTCTGCTGCAAGGCTCATCCACGTGATTCCCACCTAACTTACCTGAGCCTCCTGTTCACATGATCCCACAATGCCCTGCATCAGTTACGCCCTCCCCAACATCACAGCTCCGATGATCAGGGAACAGTCAGCTCCTCACAGCACAGCACATTCCCCTCCTAAGCCCCAAAGGGTTGCCTCATCTCACCTGGCGTCCTGTCCCCTGGGTGAGCTCACAATCACATTAAACCCTGACTTAGGGCTTTTTCTCTCCAAGCACATGGGGCTCTCTGCTGTTTCACTGTAATGTGTGAGCATCTTTGATCTTCCCAACCCTGGGCATGGAGTACTTTGAAGACTGCCATGGCTCTACCCCAGTTCTGTTACCCCAGAATGGAGTAATGGATCTGGGACCTTGCAGTAGAATCTGTCAAATGGAGTCTCTCTTTCCAGGTAAGTGAGCTGTGGCTCATTTGGCAAAATGAGCTATCAAGGGCAGGTTATCTGAGCTTCCACTGAATTGTGTCTCTGCTCTCAGAAAGAGCCGTGCCTTCTCTTCAGCTGTAGGGAGGGGGGCTACTTCCCCTTCTCCTGCCTACAGTCCATCTTCCATGCAGCAGGCAGAACGACCTGCGAAAGCACCTCTGTTGAAGCCACAGATCAGATCATGTTAATCCTCTGCTGAAAACAGGATGATAGCTTTCCCCTCCGTCAGGGTAGAAGCCCGAGCTGATGAATCCCAATTCCCCTCGATCTTACCTCCCACCCTGGTCTCACTTCCACCACTCCCCCCAAAGCTCCAGCCACGTTGCTCTCTCACTGTTCCAGAGACACGCCAAGGACACTCCCATCTCGCCACCTGTACACCAGCAGCTGGAAAGGCTGCTTGCCCCAAGACTGCCACAATCCCACATCTCCCATCTTGCAGCTCATGCTCACATGGCCCAGGATCAGAGAGGTCTTTTTCTGACTGCCCTCTGTACAGCAGCAGCAAGCCAGACCCCTGCTTGTGGTCTGCTCTATGTTGCCATTGAATCTGAGAGCACTTAGGTAGCGCTGGAGATAAAGAACCCACCTGTCGATGCCGGAGACCTAGAGACGCAGCTTCGATCCCTGGGTCAGGAAGATTCCCTGGAGGAGGGCAACCCACTTCAGTATTCTTGCCTAGAGAATCCCATGGACAGAGCAGCCTGGGGGTCTACAGTCCACAGGGTCACATAGAGTCAAACATGACTGAAGTGATTTAGCACACACACACACACACACACACACCTCATCTCCTGGGGCTTCCCAAGTGGCTCAATGGTAAAGAATTCACCTGCTGATGAAGGAGATGCAGGAGACATGGGTTCAATCCCTGGGTCAGGAAGATCCTCTGAAGGAGGAAATGTCAACCCACTTCAGTAATCTTGCTTGGAAAATTACATGGGTAGCAGAGCCTGGCGGGCTATCATTCCATGGGGTCTCAAAGAGTCAGACACGACTGAGCATGCACACATCTATCATATCCTGACATATTATATACACATCTATTTACTGTCTGCCTCCCTCCACAAGAACATATGCAGTAAGCAGACAGAAACTTGATCAGCCGTTCACTGCTGTAGCCTTAGCCTGACATGATGTAGGTACTAGGTAAGTCTCTGTTGAGTGGATGTATGCATGGATGGATGGAAGAAAGGATGGCTGGCTGCATGGATACATGCACGCATGGTTGGATGGATGAGTGGAAAAATGAATGAATGAGTACCTGTGAAGGCTGCACAGATTATCAGTTCCAGCCCAAGGGAGATAATGCAGAGTGGCATGGTGCTGCTGCTAAGTCGCTTCAGTCGTGTCCAACTCTGTGTGACCCCATAGACAGCAGCCCACCAGGCTCCCCCATACCTGAGATTCACCAGGCAAGAACACTGGAGTGGGTTGCCATTTCCTTCTCCAATGGATGAAAGTGAAAAGTGAAAGTGAAGACCCTCAGTCATGTCCGACTCTTAGCGACTCCATGGACTGCAGCCTACCAGGCTCCTCTGTCCGTGGGATTTTCCAGGCAAGAGTACTGGAGTGGGTTGCCATTGCCTTCTCCAGAGTGGCATGGTAGTCGTTATCAATCCGTTGGTATGGAAATAGCTACACCATCCTCCTCTCTTCTTCCTTTATTTCAATCCTTATCTGATTTAAAGTAATTATTCCAACAAGCCCTGTGGCCACTTCCACAAGACAAAGCCTGTATTTAATAACCTTACTCAAGGTCCTGTACAAGAAGACCTGAAGTCAGTCAACCCCTTTCACGTGCCAAATCCTCCTCCTGGAAAAAATGTTCTCCGCCATCTGTGCCTGTTAAAATGCTATTCAGACTTCAAAGTACAGCTGCTCCGGAAGCCCAGGCAAGATATATAGTGTATGTGATCTCTTACTTCTTGGAATTATCAGGATATTTTATCTCTACTTACCCCTTCTTATGATTCATATCCTTTCTAGCCCTATATTTTCTTCACTTGCTAAAAGTGGGGGAGGCTACACTGAATCATAATAAGATATATATATAGAGAGAGAGACATATATATTATAATAAGAGATATGTATCTGTAGCAGTGTGTATATGTATATATATGGTTATCTAGAGCACCAAATATGGTATTTAACAGCTATTTTGTGGATTATTTTTTTAAAAATTGGAGTCTAGCTGCTTTACAATGTTGTGTTAGTTTCTGCTGTACAGCCAAGTGAATCAGCTCTATGTACCCATACATCCCCGCTTTTCTGGATTTCCTTCCCATTTAGGTCACCACAGAACAGTGAGTCGAGTTCCCGGTGCTATGCAGTGGGCTCTCTTTAGTTACCTGTTTTATACATATCCCAATCCATCCCATCCCCTCTTGCTATCCATACGTTTGTTCTCTATGTCTGTGTCTCTATTTCTGCTTTGCAAATAAGTTCGTCTATACCGTTTTTCTAGATTCCCCATATATGTGGTTGCTATTATTATTAACAACCAACGTGCTTCTCCCACAAGGACTGAGGCTTCTTGAGGGTAGTTTTGTTGCCTTAATGCATCTGCCCTTAATGCCCAAGCTCTGACACTTTCCCATCATTGCTTACTGAATGACTGCAGGAATGAATGAAGGATTCTACTTGAGAGAGGGATGCAGGGCCTCAGGGAACAGCATGGGAATAAGGCTTCAGCAGCCTTCGTGTTCTCACTACGTGGTGCCATTTCCAAAAATGCTGACCGGGTTTTCTGATGCTGTGTTCATCGTCTTACTTTTGAACATCTTCTGTAAAACAGCCTCTAATTTATTGGATTCTTTCAGAGATTTGTTTTCTGCCTTCAAATTCTGCTCCCAGATTTCATTCCAGTTTCTTTGATGTTACATTGAGACCCAGGTCCTTATTTCTAAAATTTATTATCTAACATAAATGCTCTCCACCCAATTGCAGGAGCAATTTATACCCCAGAGATGGAACAATCCCTTTAAGGAATAATTGGATTCTCTTGTATCTCACTTTTTTATCATCACAAAGCCATAAATTCTCAAAATGCTAGCCTATAATAGAAGGGAAACCAAGCTTTGTGCTTAGAAATAACAAAGTTACTCCTGAAAATGAATTGGAATTTCCATCCTAAACGACACTTCTGAATGCCTTCAATTTCTTTTCCCAACTGAAAATTTCTTTCTCGTTGCACTGATGCTGGGCCCAGAGGGTAGTGAAGAAGGATTGCTGAAGTGTTTGTTCTTTAATCTGATGAAAACTGGTAGTTTATTTTCGGCACAGTGTTGCCTGAGAGGGGTGGGGAAGATATTTAAGATACAAAATTAGGTCATATCAGTTTTATCCTGTGTTTATTAATTACTATTACTCTACTATGAATCTCGCCAGAGGCTTAGTATGTGTGAAGCAGGCATTATGCTATGAGCATTTATGGATCATTTCATCCGATTCTCACATTAGCCCATTTTAAAGATGACAAGACTGAGGAATGATGAGATGAACTGTTCTGAGCTCTCACATTGTTAGCATTCCAATCCAGGCAGTCCAATCTCAAGGTCATACATGATAGACAAACTGTAAGTCTCATTGTAAAGTGCCAAAATTTAGGATGATATTAAGGTGATTTCAACAGCTCTGAATTTTTATCAAATGTATTTGCTTTTCTAACACACTCACCTCCTCTACACCAACCCAACAGTGCAGTTTTCAACAAGGATTTAGAAAAATATATAAGGGAAATATAAGACAATTTAATCATTAACAAAATATACTAATTTCTATAGCAAAACTACTAAACTGTGTATCTGAAGATACATATGATTATTGATGTATCCATAAAAAGAGCATTGCTATTTAAAAAAATAAAAGTTTACAAAAAAACAAAGCTCACATTTGATAAACACCTTCCCTTTAGAGAGAAATCTATGCTTTGATTTTCTTCATTAAAAGGATAACATTCAAGAAAATTTCAAAATAGGAAAAAGAAGAAAAAGAAAATCTCCCTTGAGCCCCAGTGCCCTGGAAAATTGTTTGTTTATTAAGCAGACATTTCTTTACATAGTCATGCAATTTTATAAGCTATAATTTTCTTCCAAAATCATAAAAGTAGCTTTTTAATATCACAGGATTTCTACAGTAAGCACTATATATATAAGCATATCGTAGTCTCAGGTCTCTTAAAAGTAGGCACACACTTTACTAAGCTGATTTCTTTCCTTTAGGTTATTTCAAAATTATTGGTTATTGAAGCAACACTGTAATAAATATCCTCAGGCTTAGAAGCTTTTATGCAGGTCAGACTGGAGCCCTACGACATATTCCAAGAAGTGAAATCAGTGGGTCAAAATGCATGAATATTTTAAATGTACTTGATTCTTATTGCCAAATATCTTTTCAAAAGGGTTTTAACAATTTCTACTGCCATCAGCAAACAGATATTCAGACTGCCCAGAGACCATGTTTCTAGAATGCTTCATCTCAGGAAACACCCCTGTCTCCCCTACAAGTAAAATCCAACCCAGATACCATCATCTCCCTGCAGCCTGAATGACCCTTGAAGCCAAATTAAATCCTGGCTCCTCTGTGTGTTGTGGCACTCTGAACAAGCTCTGAGCAAGCACTTCCCACCTCAGCTGAGAGGGTCAATGCATGTCTGTCTCCCTAGGCCACCTGGGAGCCCAGTGGCAGGCACACAGTAGGTACTCAATGCGTAATTAAGAAGATTTGGAGGTTTTAAGAAAAAGACCACATATTTATGTATCAGGATGTCTGATGTGCTGTCTGGCACACAGTACGTGCCAATTAAACACTTACTAAATGAATGAATGTGATCCTGAGATTAAGTTTACTTCAAAGCCTGTCAAAGCAGAAAAGCTACTACCTGGGAAATCTGTTTCAATTCCTTAGGCCTCAGTCATTCATTTAAGGCATAAACATTTTTTTCCTTTTAAAAAAAAATTCTTTTCCAATATGGTTTATTACAGGATACTGAATGTAGTTCCCTGTGCTATACAGCAGGCCCTTGTTGTTTCTCCATTCTCTGTATAATAATTTACATCTGCTAATCCTAAACTCCCAGTCCAACTTTCCTCCACCCCCCTCCTCCTTGGCAACCACAAGATTTATTCTCTATGCTTCTGAGTCTGTTTCTGTTTTGTAGATAAGTTCATTTCTGTCATATTTTAGATTCCACATGGCAGTGACATCATATGATACTTGTATTTCTCTGTCTGGCTTACTTTACTAAGTATGATAATCTCTGGGTTCATCCATGTCGCTGCAAATGGCATTACTTCGTTCTTTTTTATGGCCGAGTAATATTCCACTATATATATATACATATATATATACCACAGCTTCTTTATCCATTAATCTGTTGATGGATGTTTAGGCTGTTGGCATGTCTTGGCTACTGTAAAAAGTGCTGCTGAGCCATAAACATTTATTAAACACCTACTATGTGCCAAAACCTAAAATCAGGAACCAGGAGATAGGTAATTCTGAAAGCACCTTTTGGAAGAATATACAGTTTTGGGGGGTCTCCAGCACACAATAGTCAGTGTAGGGAAGTCCTCCTCGAAGTATGAAGAGGATGCCCAAAGGAGGAACCACACATCTCTCCTTGGACCATTTAGGAGTCTTTATACAGGAGTGGCTTGGAGCTGGAAGGTGACAGTGTAAGCTACACTGGGTCCTCCAAAAATATGTCTAAGTCCTAACCCCCTCTGTCTGTGAATGTGACCTTATTTAGAAGTAGGTTCTTTGGAGAGGTGATGAAATTAAATATCTTGAGATGAGCTCATCCTGGGTTTGAGGTGGTCCTATGACTGGTGTCCTTATAAGGGAAAGGAGTGGGGGATTTGAGGCGTGGAGATGAAGGGACCACAAGTTCACATGAAGGTGAAGGTGGAGGTTGGAGTGATGTTGCTGCAGGCCAAGGTACACCAGGAGCCATCGGAAGGCACTGCCAGGAGACGAGGAAGGAGCCTCCCCTAGAGCCTTCAGAGAGAAAGAACCCCAGCCCTGCTGACATCTTGGACTTCTGGCCTCCAGACCCGGGAGAGAATAAGTTTCTGTTGCTTTAAGCCACCAAGTTTGTGGTACTTTGTTGCAGCAGCCACAGGAAACTAATGAGATGATGCAGAAGATGCCAAAGGCTTTATATCCCTCTTTTCCTCACTTCTGCAAAGACTGCTGTTCTGAGAGGTTGGATTCCAGGCAATGGACTGGGCCACTGTGTGCTGAGAGGTGAGTGCAGAGGTGGGCTCACTTCTTCCTGCTTCTCCCTTCCTTGCAGTCAGAAATAAAGTCATGCAGCCCACCTCTTCCTTAACTAACCACCTCTTTCCTGATCTGCTTCCTCTCATACCACAGACCCATCCAGGGATGCGTCTGGCTGGGGCCAGCCAGGCTGTAAGTCTGCTCAGCACCTCCTGCAGGTTTGACCACTCCTATTGCTCACTTCTCTCTGTGGCATCCTCCTGGGCACAAGGAGTGAGATGCAGCCCCCTGGCCTCCGGTTTGAAGGTGCTGAGTCCTCAGTAGCTCACTGGGATGATGCTCCATGGCATCTGGCTCTGTTCCTAGAAATGGCTTTTTTGAGGTTTGGGGTCCAAGCCCAGCTGTTAGTAAAGTGGTGCTTGGGTTTCCCAGAGGGTTGTGTTCCTTGGGAAAGTCATGTATTTGCACAGCTGTTGGTTTGGAGCAGGATTTGGGGCAATATCCCCTAAAGCAGTAATTCTCAACCAGGGGTGACATTGCCCTCCAAGGCACATTCGACTGTATCTGGGGACATTCTTGTTACACTTGGCAGGGAAGGAGAGGAAGGGCTTTAAGCACCTAGAACATAGAGACCACAAATGCAGCTAAAAGTCTTTCAGTGCACAGGACAGCCCCCACCAGAAAGAATTATCTGTACCAAAATATCAACACTGTCAAGACTGAGAAACCCTGCTCTATACCCTTCAGAATTCCACCATGAATCCTAATGTGCTTAGTCACTCAGTCGTGTCTGACTCTTTGTGACCCCATGGACTGCAGCCTGCCAGGCTCCTCTGTCCATGGGGATTCTCTAGGCAAGAATACTGGAGTGGGTTGCCATGACCTCCTCCAGCAGATCTTCCCAACCCAGGGATTGAACCCAGGTCTCCTGCACTGCAGGTGGATTCTTTACCACCTGAGCCACCAGAGAATTCCCAGTTGGGAATAATTTAACCAGGTGGACTGGGTAAGTAAAAGCATTTTAAAGCACCATGCAGAGGAAGAACAGAAGTGGAAGACAGCAGGAACTCGGGAAAAAAGTAAGGAGTCTGGAACAAGTGAATTTTAAAAGTCTGTGGGTGGAACCAAAGGAAGAGGATGCAATGCAAGAGATGAGGCTGGAGGATGGGCTAGAGTAAGGCTCTCAAATATCACCATCATCATCGTCACCATCAGCTTCGTCTTCTTCTTCATCACCATCATCATCACCATCATCAGTAACTTTTGTCACAGAAGCTCATGTTTATTGAACACTTACTGGGGACTAAGTTTAAACATGCAACACATTATTTTAGTTTATTTTTTCAACATCCAAGTGTAGTTGGGTATTAGTTTCGGCTTGTGACAAATGACCACATACTTAGTGGTTTAAAACAACAAAATTTGTTCTCTTACAGTCTAGAGGTCAGAGGTCCAATGGAAAGTCAAGGTTCTGGCAGGGTTTGCATTCCTTCTGGAGGTTCTTGGGGAGAATCTGTTTCCTTCCTTTTCCCAGCTTCTAGAAGCCACCTGCCTTTCCTGGCTCATGGCCCTTTCCTCCATCATCAAGGCCAGAAAAGCCTGGGGTGAAGGCTGAGGGCTCACATTGTATCCCTTTGACTTCTTCTTGTTCCTCTTCTTCCACTTCTAAAGAGCCTTGTGATTCCATCGAACCACCTGGAAAATCCAGGGCAATCTCCCCATCTGAAGCCCTTGGCCGGGAATATAACATATTCACAGGGCTCAGTAATTAGGATATGGCCATCCTGTGGCAGGGGCAGTTTTTGGTCCACCATCATTTTTGCTACAGGTAACAAACCAGAGCTTCAGATCAGTTAGATGCTGTGCCTGAGCTCACAAACTCCCAATGCGGGGGCGCAGGTCCAATCCCTGGTCAGGGAACTAAGATCCCACCTGCTGCATGATGCAGCCAGGAAAAAAAAAAAAAAAGTCCAAAATGGAGCAGATATATTTATATGTATGACTGATTCAATTCATTGTTCAGTAGTGATGGGAAGAGTTGATTCATTGGAAAATACCCTGATATTGGGAAATACTGAGGGCAAAAGGAGAAGAGGGTGGCAGAGGATAAGATGGTTAGATAGCATCACCAACTCAGTGGACATGAATCTGAGCAAACTCTGGGAGATAGTGAAGGACAGGGAAGTCCTGTGGGGTTGCAAAGAGTTGGATACAACTTAGCGACTAAACAACAACAACATAAACAACATTGTAAAGCAACTGTGCTCCAATACATGTTAATTTCAAACAACAACAAAATACACGTAGGCAACTATACCAAATTATCACTAGTTAAGACAGTTTCTCTTTCCAGAATTCAGGAGGCACAAGCCTAAGGGAGTGACTCTATTTACCAAAGAGAAAATTAAATCATAAACACACAAGCATTCCAAAGTGAGAACACAGATGCGAGCCCCATCAGTTCAGACAACCAAAGCTGAAAACTAGCGCTGTCCGCACAAGATAATGAGCAACTCATCTGGAAACGCCAAGGGCTTCGGGGACAGAAGAGGTGAATACTGCCGCAGAAAATAGAGTTCTATTTGCATGTACGTGTGAAAGCAAAAGGTGTCACTTTTTGGTGATAGTCACATTTTTTTTTCCTTCATAAAAGCCTGGATAATAAATATTATGTGTAAATATGATAGAGAAACTGACTGCCACTTACTATAAGTATAGAGACAGTAAGAGCTTGGTGACTTGAGATGTCCACTTACTGTTTGCTCTCAGGCAAGTTATTTCCTCCCCATGAGACTCTGGTCTCACCTGTAAAATGGGGCTGATAATGGGCCCCATCTCTAAGGCCTGGTGTTGGGATTAGGTGAGGTCATACCTGTAAAGCACTTAAAGTAGAGCCTGGCACATGCAACATGCTCAGCAAATTTTTATCTACATCATGGGTATAGTATCTTACAAAGTGATTCCTATTTTGTTACCTTCCAATCACAAGTTCCAAATATGGGGAGAATGCACTGCATTTGCAGGAGACCTAGGTTTGATCGCTGGGTCAGAAAGATCCTCTGGAGGAGGAAATAACAACCCAATTCAGTATTTTCCTGGAGAATCCCATGGATAGAAGAGCCTGGTGGGCTACAGCTCCTGGGGTTACAAAGAGCCAAACACAATTGAGTGACTAACACTTTCACTTTCAGTTCCAAGCTCTGCCCTAGTGAGTAACCTCCTTCTTAAACTGTTCCCACCCAAAGACACAAAATGACAAAAAATCTCCTGTGTGTGTGTGTACCTGCACATGCTTCATTTACTTTTTATGTGTTAATATTTAAAAATTAAATTGTCCACAGAGAACATGAATGATGACTTCAAGAAGAAAGCCTGAAGAGCATATACTTTAAATAAATGAAAATCTTCAAGATAATCAGAGAATTATTTTTCAATTACATATTTTTGAATCGTTTGAACTTTGCAACATGAACACATATTATCTGTTACAAATAAAATCTTGACTTAACCCTATTCTCCATAGCAAAAAACCAAAATTTACTCCTTTCTTTTCTCAGTGTATTCAATAAAGTAACAAAAAGTTGTAAAAATACAAGTGAATAACTTGTATTACAAGTTATTCACTAAAGGGATAGTTCCTATAAACTTAAAGTATAAATAATGGCCCATCTCTGAGAACCTTGTCTCCCAGGTAATGGGCATCAAGCTAAAATATCTTTGTGTAGCTCACAGGAAATATCCTGACCAGGGACACCTGTGAATGACTGCAGGAAGGAAGAAATTAACCCACTCTCTCTGGAGGCTCCAGAGACTACGCCAAAGCCTTTGACTGTGTGCATCACAACAAACTGGAGAATTCTTCAAGAGATGGAAATACCAGACCACCTGACCTGCCTCCTGAGAAATCTTGTATGCAGGTCAAGAAGCCACAGTTAGAACCAGACATGGAACAACAGACTGGTTCCAAACTGGGAAAGGAGTATCTCAAGGCTGTATATTATCACCCTGCTTATTTAACTTATATACAGAGTACATCATGAGAAACGCTGGGCTGGATGAAGCACAAGCTGGAATCAAGATTGCCAGATTCAAGACTGAATCTTGAATTCAAGAAATTCAAGATTGTTATTGAAATATCAATAACCTCAGATATGCAGATGACACCACCCTAATGGCAGAAAGTGAAGAAGAACTAAAGATCCTCTTAATGAAAGTGAATGAGAAGAGTGAAAAAGTTGGCTTAAAGCTCAACATTCAAAAAACGAAGATCATGGCATCTGGTCCCATCACTTCATGGCAAATACATGGGGAAACAATGGAAACAGTGACAAACTATGTTTGGGGGCTCCAAAATGACTGCAGATGGTGACTGCAGCCATGAAATTGAAATATGCTTGCTTCTTGGAAGAAAAGCTATGATTAACCTAAATAGCATATTAAAAAGCAGAGACATTACTTGCCTACAAAGGTCCATCTAGTCAAAGCTATAGTTTTTCCAGTAGTCATGTATGGATATGAGAGTTGGACTATAAAGAAAGCTGAGTGCCAAAGAATTGATGCTTTTGAACTGTGGTGTTGGAGAAAACTCTTTAGAGTCCCTTGGACTGCAAGGAGATCCAACCAGTCCATCCTATAGGAAATCAGTCCTGAATATCCATTGGAAGGACTGATGCTGAAGCTGAAACTTCAATTCTTTGGCCACCTGATGTGAAGAACTGACTCATTGGAAAAGACCCTGATGCTGGGAATGATTGAAGGCAGGAGGAGAAGTGGACGAAAGAGGATGAGATGGACATGAGTTTGAGTAAGCTCTGGGAGTTGGTGATGGACAGGGAATCCTGGTGTGCTGCAGTCCATGGGGTTGCAAAAAGTCGACTGAGCAACTGAACTGGACTGAACTCTGGAGGCTGACCAGAATTAGAAATGTTGAACTTTATTCCCTCCTCATTTAGTACAAAAGAAGCCTGAATTCTAACTCAGACGAGACAGTTCTTTGGGACAGGAGTCTTCCATCTTCTTGTGTGTGTCTTCCATCTTTATTTGCTCGCTTTCCAAATAAAGTCACTATTTCTTGCCCCAACAACTTGTCTTTTGATTAAAAGACCTGTCATGCAGTGAGTAGTTGGGAGTAGACATGGGAACCCACTCCAGTACTCTTGCTGGAAAATCTTATGGACAGAGGGGCCTGGCAGGTTACAGTCCATGGGATCACAGAGAGTCAGACATGACTGAGCGATTGAGCATGCACACTCGCATGTGGTGAGCAGTATGATCTTGGACTTGATAACAAAATGATAAGCTATAAAACAGCACTGTATCCTTATCTTTTAGACAATTTGTAGAAATGAGAAATAACTTTGGAAAATTTGCTCTTCTCAGAAATAATGCTAGTTTAAAGAAAATTGCTTGCTGGTGTTTCAGGATTAAACAATTATTCTTCCTAAAGGTAAAAACAGAGAAAAAAAGATTTCTGACTAAGATCATAAAAAAACCCTCAAATAAAATTTATAATTAGCTTTAATGATAGAAAGGGCTTCACAAATATTTGACACATTAAGCAGATATTTTCTCAAGGCTGAAACTTTCAATCAACAACTCCAAGGCAAAGATGTAGATACTTTTCATACATCTACGAGATTCCTGTCTTGGAAAGGAAGCTTGTGAATCTGATGACGTGAAGGATCACTGAGATTACAAACCTTTGAGACTGTGAGTTCATTTGAATGTGATGCAGATTTGGGGCTGGAAGCAAAATAAAGTGCACTATATAAATAATCAGACTTCACTGAGAGATTTTTCCCAAGGGAGTGAAAGATATGGCCCTAAGGCTTTCAGGCATTTTCAGACCACAATTTGATAGAAGTAACCTCACTGGTGAAAATTTTTCTCCAAAAGAAGCTCGAAAATATTTCCCTAAAGCCACTTCAATTAGCATTTAGGTCTCTGCTCTGTTCTAAAGAGTGAACAAGCTTGCTGTTTACCAGCTTATATTTGGATTAGATTGGATCTAAAATTACAAGATAGAGGAAAGAATTACAGGTGCCCTGAACCTCACCTGAGCCATGAGCTCTCTTCAGATCAGTTCATTTTCCCAAAATTGATAAATGTAGTACAACAGCACCTGCCATTCATCAAGGAGACTGCGAGAAGCCTTTATTGTTCATATCCTTTATTTTTGTGATGAAAGGTAGTTATGTATCAAAAGAATTATGACTATATTTTGCAGTGAAACTTTGTGAAATTTTTAACATCAAATTTATAACATCCTTTAATTTCAAAGGAATTTCATGTTTGTGGCAAGCTACTTTGGGAAACTTTTGAGAGTCTGACTCTTCAGATATCAAGGGATATTTGGGCAGAAAAATTATAGGAAGCTGTGCAAGATATAGGTAGTGACCCACTGCATTTGAACTTGTGCTTTCAAGTAATTTCAAGTAAGGCATGTCTTTCCTCTCTTGAGTATTTCTTCATTGATTCAATATATAGTTATGGAGCACTTACCCTGTGCCAGACAGTAAGTCAGGTGTGATTTACAGGCTAGGGGCATCACCACTAGAAGCCTTCCTTGCTTCATGGCCACTGCTAGAATACAGCCTTCCTTGGGGGGGTTGATGAGATCCATCTGTGCATATTGTCATTTTCAGATGTGGAAGCACCCTCCCTCATTTAAGTGCTCTATCAACAGTTCAATGCATTTTGAAAGATAAGAAAGTCAGGACAGAGCATGCTCATCAGTGTGAGGTCCAGGGTAGAACTGAGATCAGAGAGTGTCAGTTTGAAACCTGGCTTATGACCTTCCAGCTGTGTGTCAGGGTGCAAATTGTCTAATCACCATGACAAATGAGGGTAATCATCGTATCTTGCCCATTGGACTGACATGAGAATTAAATGAGGTGATATTTATATGTATATTAACATACACACATGCACATATCTGCACATGCTACGTTGCTTCAGTAGTATATGACTCTTCATGACCCCATGGACTATAGCCCGCAAGGCTCCCCTGTCCATGGGATTCCCCAGGCAAGAATACTAGAGTGGGTTGCCATGCCCTCCTCCAGGGGATCTTCCCTACCCAGGGACCAAACCCATGTCTCTTACATCTCCTGTATTGGCAGGAGGGTTCTTTGTCACTAATGCCACATGGGAAGCCCATATATATGCACACACATATGTGAACACACATATACACATGTTTGTATGTAAGCATATATTCCTATGTCTAGTTTAAAGTAGTGTTGACACATAAGAGTTTAATAAGCTTGATTCACTGGTGCTGTTTTTACTCATCTGATTTTCTATGACCTGGCCCTTCTGGGTACCTAGTGACCAGCTCTGGCTGAAGAGCCCTCTGGGGAGGGGCCTTCAGCGAAGGTTATTCTCCATTACCAGTTGAGTTAGGTCATTCCCAAACTTCAGCCCATCAATGATTAACATCAGTGGAGGTCTCAGGATGTGCCCCCTACTGAGCTGACCAGTGCAGGCTTTACTCACCCAAACTCTCTCTAGGAGCTCATCTGCCCAGTGTCTCCTGCATTCCTCTTCTCCGAGCTAATGGTTATTTGTCCTACAAATCACAGATGCATGTCCCAGAGGAAGACTTGCCAGCCTCCTCTGTGCTCCCCGCCCTGCCCCCCACCTCAGTCTGGGCTGGGTGCCCTCTTCAGAGCTCCCTTCTGCCCCAGGACATGTGATGTCCTGTCCTGGGTGCTCCCCCTGGACTGCAGTAATCTGGCCCCTAGGGGGGTTGCCTCCTCCATCTGGGGAGTGCTCCCTGGTGCAGGCAAAGGGTCCCATCGGTCATTTTCCTCCCAGGGCTGGCACGTTTCTTAGCCCAGAGTGTTTTGGAAGATTGAAGGGCCAACTCAAGTGCTCTAAAAAGTAGATCTTCTAATTGTTTTAAAACAATGATTTATTTTGAACCCACAGTGGTATTTCCCTGCTTCAGTGCTTTCAAACCCACTGGGTTATACTCTGAAATACCTTTTTTAAAAAATTTATTTATTTTTTATTGATGGATAATTGCTTTACAGAATTTTTCTGTTTTCTGTCAAACCTCAACATGAATCAGCCATTGGTATACATATATCCCTGTTATATTCTACAAATCCTCAACATCAGCCTCAAAGGATGGAGGTTTGTCACCACTGAGAATAAATGAACACCTGGCTTCAAAGTCAACTCCTCAGATGAAAGGAAGAGGAATGAGGCACGTAAGGCCCCACCCCAACCCCTCCCAGGCACAGTTAAATCCTTTATGAACTTTTTTCTCATGGAATTCGCATCAGAGCCCAGCAAAGCAGATGTCATCAGGCCCATGTTGCAGATTAGGAAAAGGAGGTATGAAAAGCTAAGTCACATGTCCGAGTCCACCAAGATAGAAGATAAGAAATTACTGGCAATTCAACTCAGGCTTGCATTTGTCAAAGGATTCTATCACTTGCAAGTGTGGCTACTTGGGAAGAAGCAACATTCATCAGTCTGTATAAAATATGGCACTGAAAATGTCTTGTACGTACGCAGTGGGGGACTTATAAGATCAGCTGTTGAATGAATGAGAAACATTGCCCAACACTGTCCTAAATCCCTATGCACGGTGAATACAGACACACATCATTTCAAGTCTGTACACATGTATACAGTGAAAAAGAGATTTGTTGAACCATATGGGAGAGGGAGAAAACTGGACTCAAATCTCTGCCAAGTCTGTAAGTTTACAAATGGTAAGGTAATTCCATTTACTTAGAGGATTTTTTAAAAACAATTTCCCTATACTGTTGGACAGCTCCTTTCCTCCAAGGTAGATTTAGAATCTGAGGACAGATGACCCCAAAGAGAGCAACTTTAAAATATTTATTGAAATATAATGAAATGGTTCCAACAACCATGCTCTTTTTTTAAAAGTTTTGTTTTAAAGTCTATTTTATCTGATATGAGTATTGCTACTCCTGCTTTCTTTTGATCTCTATTTGCATGGAATATCTTTTTCCAGATGTATGGCAAAACCAATACAATATTGTAAAGTAAAATAAAATAAAAAAAAAAAATAATAATAAAATGTAAAAAAAAAAAGATTTGTGTGTGTGTGTGTGTGTGTGATGTAGACCATTTTTAAGGTCTTTATTGAATTTGTCACAATATTGCTTTTGCTTTATGTTTTTTGGCTTTGAGGCATGTGGACTCTTAGCTCCCTAACCAGGGATAGAACCTGTACCTCTTGTGTTGAAAGGTGAAGTCTTAACCAATGGAGTGCCATGGAAGTCCCCCAACCACCATGCTCTTAACTGACAGTTTCATTTTCGCCTGGTCTGTCTGCCCTGGGATGCTGGCCTCTGTCTCACTCAGGTCCACAAAGACTCAGTCTGGGGGGTTGTAGGCGAACAAATCATCTATTGCTATTCTATTGCACATCTATTGCACACTAGCAGAGCAATGACAGTGAAAATTGGTGAATGACACTGATACAAGAGATTAGTAAAGAGCTCACATCTTTCCGTGCCTTCAAAGCAGCCCAGCCAGCCCACAGAGTCTTCTCTAGTACTAAATGACCTTCCTTAACAAATATAGCACAGGGCTTACAAGCAGAGACTCTGGAGCCAGAATTCCTGCAGGCAAAAGCTAGTCTTTGACTGTGTGAATGAACAATGCTCCTCAGTAAACAGGTCTCATTTCATTGAACATTCCCTTTACTCCTATATGGCTAAGGCTGCTGAGGCTATTACTACTACTACTGTTACCATGGTGACTACTACAGCCTCACCTCTTCCCCCTTCCTCTTTCTAAATACTTTTTCTTTTCCTCTTTCTTCTTCATTTGCATTCGGTCATGTGTGCTACTATTTGTGTCAAAATTATACACGTGAACAAATCCAAGAATCAAACTGTACTGAAAGTTTTGTTACAATTTTTAGCAACAATTCATATCTTTCTCTCCCACTTTTCCCTCTCCATCCCATTCATCTGTCTCAGGCTATAATTTTGGTATTTATTTGGTATTTAGCTCCTTATCTCGAAGTGTATAGGACTCATTGATTTTCAGTTTCCTGCTCTATCTACTGTCTTCCCACTATGGATGAAAGCGTGTGTAGCAGTCTTTTTCCTTTATGTGTCCGCAAGAGACACACTCATCTCGCCACTCCCTCACTTCCCCAGCGGTGTATTAATATATTTTTCTAGTTAGGTCAACTTTCAGGGTTTAGGGGATTATGACTAAGCATGCTACACAGAGATGCTTCATGTAGTAAACTGTATGATATCCAATGTCCTAGCTAACACTTTGATTCCTTGGAGTTAAAAAATTACCTTCTTTTTATTGTTGAGGTTTTTTCTCCTGACATCATTTATTCAACTTCAGATTCTTAACCAACTAAATAAATCTCTCAAGGCAGCCAGATATCTTAGCCCTTTTTATCAGCTCACTTTTCCTGAAGAAGACTCTCCGAGGGTCTTTTGATCTGACTCCAATCAGAACTAGTCATGGTCTACACCTTAGGCACAGCTGACATTGATGACCTGCCCATCATCGTGAAGCTTTTGCCTCTTTCTCTCCTTTGCTGGAGCTCCAGCTTTCCATATACCATGTCTTCCTCCTGATTTAGCCCTTCATTTTAGTAGAGTCCACGTCATTTTCTAACTACTTGAGACAAGATATACAAGAGAGAGATTTTTTGAGACCTTGAACTTGTAAAAATGTACATCTCAGATTTGATTGATTAGCACGTTTCCTCCGCCTTCTGGTGATAGATAATCCCAAAGGATCCTGATTCCTCAGCCTTTATACCCTGTTCTTCTGTGCAGACTTATTGGCTTTGAAGTTTGTTTTGATTTATGTCTGTTTCTAGTCATTACCCTGCAGCCTTGGTGCACCCTTCAATCTGGAAACTCATATATTTCAGGTCTTTATTTCATTGATGATTTCTTCCCCCTGTGAAGTGAAGTGAAAGTCGCTCAGTGGTGTCTGATTCTTTGCGACCCCATGGACTATACAGCCCATGGAATTCCCCAGGCCGGAATACTAGAGTGGGTAGCCTTTCCCTTCTCCAGGAGATCTGTCCAACCCAGGAATCGACAGGTCTCCCACATGGCAGGCAGATTCTTTACCAGCTGAGCCACCAGGGAATGTTTTCCCCCTTTTCTTCACCCCCTCCATCCCTCTCTATTTTCTTTCTTTCTCTCTGTCTCTCTCTCTCTTTCCCTTTCTTCTTTCTCTGTCTGATGTTGAACTTCCTGTTCTGGCCCTCTAATTCTCTTATATTTTCTTTTTCCTTCTTATTCTACTGTTTAAGGAATATCCTTAACTTTGTCTTCCAACACATCTTCTGAATATTTCATTTCTACTTTCATGTTTTTAATTTATGAGAACTCTGATCTGAAGTTTGTTCTTTGAATGTTAAGTAAACATAGCGTTTATTTTACAATTGCAAAAATCTGTTCATTCCTCTGAAAATACCAAGCATGATTCTTTTGATAGTTCTTTCTCCTGGCAGAGTTTCTGTTTATTCCAAGCTTTTTTTTCTTTTTCCCATTTGATTGCATGGCTCTCATTATTCATGTTAGAAGATTTCTCTGGATGTCTGATAATCTTTAGTCATCACTAACCCAGTTGGGAGCTTACAGCAAAGAAGCAGGTCTCGCTGACTGTGAACTACACTCCAAGGGAACTGGGGAACTTCTGATGTCATAATCTCTCTCCTCTTGGCTCAGCCACATCCCCCCTGAAATCATTCCAGTGTCCAGCCTGGAAGCTGAAGTCTTGAGCCCAGCTGGAAGTGGGGTGGGTGTGTTATTCAGCATCTGGTATGGATGCGTCTAGTTAGTTGTGCTATCTTCAGTACTGCTTCCCAACTCAAGAGGCTTAACGTACTTCAGTTCAGACACCCTCTGTTTTACTATCTTTAGTGAATAAGCCTTCAGTCTTCTGCTTGGAAGAGGAAGAGACAGACATCCAGTTATTCAGGATGGGCAAGCAGATTGGTGCTTTTTAAAATGTCTTAAAAGGCTTTCAAACCCTGCACCCCATTTTAGCCTCTCTTTTATCCCTTCTCCCTCCTTCCATCATTGTTGATGACTATTCATTTCTGAGCCTTTGAAGAGATTCTTTAACATCTATCAATTCATGGTTATTTCCAGACACAACTCAAAATTCAGCTTCTGGTGTCGTAAGCCACTTACCACGAAACACCTTCTTTCCAATTTCCCCTGTGTTTTGCGATAGTCTCCTCTTTAGTTTTCTCCATCTTTGTGAATTTACCATTTTTCAAACATACTTCATTTCCATTTTATGGAGATTTTAGAAGTGAGAAAATGTAAGTGTGTGTGTGCACATGCATGCGCGTGTGTGTGCTTAATCTACCATCTTTACACAGAAATTCAAGTGCTTGTCTTTCCCAAGTCTTCCTACATTGTACAAGTTAGAAGAAGACCCTCTAGGCACAGTGCAAGACCATGGGTGCACAGATCTGCAGCCACTCATGCCCCCTCCTCTGTGGTCAGAGAGAAGACCTCATTAAGGATCCCACTGCTGGACTTCCCTGGTGGCTCCATGGTAAAAATCCACCTGCCAACACAGGAGATGCAGGAGAGGCAGGTTTGATCCCTGGATTGAGAAGATCCCCTGGAGAAGGAGATCTTCCACCACAACCAGTATTCTCACCTGGAAAATCCCATGGACAGAACAGCCTGGTGGGCTACAGTCCGCAGGATCACAAAAGACTCAGACACGACTTAGCGAGTAAACAACAAGGATCCCATTGCTATCTGAAGGCTCTTGCTAGCCTCCTGCCTCTGCAGTCAAACTCACCTTACTCATCTGTGCTGTGCACAGGCAGGGAAAAGTCAAGGTCCCGAGCAAGAGCCCAAAGCTCTTGCTTATATCCAGAGCCCAAAGCCAGCACCAAAGCTTTGCAAGAGGAAGAAGTCCTCCACGATGCACAGCATTGATTTCAAGGTATGAAAAGTAAGAGAGTAGAATCCGTCATGTTCCCAACTCATGCCACTCCTTCTAACCTGAGTCTGAACACTCCAGGCTCCCAAAGACATACCAGAATGGAAAAGCAAAGGGCAGCCACGTCTCTAAGCAGTGGGTACCAAGAGAGGAGGGCACATGGGCAGTGGCGGTGTTTCACCTCAATGCAGGTGATGATGGAGTAGGCTGTCTGCAGAGAAGGTATGAGCAATAATAATGTTGCTCTGCTTTTTATGATCTCCATGTACTGCCACATCTAAAGAATGTCAGTGAGAAAATATTCTCCATGGCTGCAGACTGCTCCCATCACACCCTACCCACTGGCATCCCTCTGGGGATGATGTTACCTGTGGATGATGTGGTACCGCTGCAGATACTCCAGGGCCAGGGCCAGCTCACAGATGTAGAGCTTCACGTCTCCTTCTGTGAAATGTACATTCTGCTGCAGGTGATAACGTAGATCCCCTCCAAGCAGCAGGTCCACCACCATGAACATGTCCTCCTCATCCTGGAAGGAGTACCTAGGAGCACCGAGAAGCAGAGAAAGTTAGGGATGGAGATGTCTCCCATGCCCTCAAGGTCAATGGCCCCATTTTCCAGAAGCGCAAGCTGAGGCTCAGAGAGAGGCACTGATGCTAAGTCACAGTGCCCTGTGGTGAAGTACCAGTCCTCTGGGTCTGAGCTGACAAATGGGACCTGAACCAATGCTGGTCTCCAATACACTACTTCATTTTCAGTGCATGCTTTAATTAGACATAGGCTGAGCACCAAAGAATTGATGCTTTTGAATTGTGATTTTGGAGAAGACTCTTGAGAGTCTCTCGGACTGCAAAGAGATCAAACCAGTCAATCGTAAAGGAAATCAAACCTGAATATTCATTGGAAGGACTGATGCTGAAGCTGAATCTCCAATACTTTGGCCACCTGATGATAAGAGCTGGCTCGCTGGAAAACACCCTGATGCTGGGAAAGATTGAAGGCAGGAGGAGAAGGGGATGACAGAGGATGAGATAGTTGGATGGCATCACTGACTCAATGGACATGAGTTTGGGTAAACTTTGGGAGATGGTGAAGGACAGAGAAGCCTGGCATGCTGCGTCCATGGGTTGCAAACAGCTGGACATGACTCAGTGACTGAACAACAACAATGGACTTCAGTAAGGTCTCCAAAGCTGCAGTCTCCTCTCCACTCCATTCCCCTGCCCTCCCCACATGTGCCACTCCCCACAAGGAGCTTGTTTCTACAGCCCTAGAAGGCAGTGATGCTCTTGTAAGAAACACCCAAGCTTTAAGGGAACTGGCAATTTCTACTTGGATGGCTGCTTGGAACCCAGCTGGTGCCCAAGCTCCATGGAGAGACCACAAGAAGGAAAACCAAGGTGCTCCACTCGACAGCCTCAGCTGAGCACCCAGTGCCAGCCATCGCCAATCAGCAGCCTTGGGAGTGACCCTTTGGGAATTTGGGTATTTCGTTATAGCCCCAGCTGACATCACGTGGGGCAGAACCACCCCGATGAGCCCAGTCAACTCACAGAACATGAGATAATTGAGTGATTGTATTTTGAGCACTATGTTTTGGGGTGTATTTTTTCCCCAAAGCAGTAAGAAATGCACTTAGGCCTTTTATGGATCAAAGAGACAACAGATAAACCCTAAGAATGGTGTCAAACAATAGTAAACTAGAATCACATCATAAAATGTTGTCACAATCCACATGGAACCATGGACTGTAACAAGGACTTTGCAGAATGACTGGATGTTGTCCTGGATGCTTAGATCTGTGTCTCAGATCCTTGAATATTATATCCTGGGCCAGACGGGCTATCCCTCTTGTTGGACAGAAGAGGGAAGAAGGGCCTCAGTGAGCCAGTGTTAGGGTGAAGACAAGGACCCACACCCCTCAGTCTTGCCTCACTTACAATTACCCACTGTTGGGATGCTGCTGTAGTCGCACACTGCTGTGTTTCCCTGCCCTGGCTGTGCAGACCAGGGGAGGGAACCTGATTCGGTCATAGAAGAGGTGACAGACCCTGTGATTATGGGATGGAGAGCTCCAGAACTGGGAGGAAATCTAAATGCCATCTAGTCCCATATGACAGACATCGGGAGCCAGAGGGAGCGAAGAAATGGCTGGTTTATGATCTAAATGTCTGGTCTTCTTTTTATGCTTGTCAGTAAAGCTTTATAATTTTCTACTTAAAAGCCTGGGATGTATGCATTTTTATTATGATATTTTTATTATCATCGTTGTTATTATCACACTTCATTATTGTTTTTTAAATTTATTCTTAATTGGAGGATAATTGTTTCACAATATTGTGTTGGTTTCTGCCATACATCAGCATGAATCAGCCATAGGTATACATATGAAACCTTGCTATTGTTATGATATTTTAAAATAGATTTTATTTGAGAAGACAGTCTTTTAAAGTAAGATGTACTCACAGGTCATTGCTAGGGGAAGATGTACTCTGGAATTGCTTATGTTTATCTTGAATTTAGCAGCTTGGCTGACCTCTTAGTTATAATATCTTTCTAATACTTTTTCCACTTTTGAAAGTGTTAGTCGCATAGACATGTCCGACTCTTTGCAACCCCATGGACTGGAGCCCACCAGGCTCCTCTGGCCATGGGGATTCTCCAGGCAAGTATACTGGAATAGGTTGCCATTCCCTTCTCCAGGGAATCTTACTGACCCAGGGATCAAACTCAGGTCTCCCACATTGCAGGCAGATTCTTTACTTCTTGAGCCACCAGGGAAGCCCCACTTTTTCCACTTATTACATGAAATGATGATTCTTTCACAACAACTGCCATGTTCATATATCCTTGCAATCCTCATGCCCCCTACTTCTTCTTCCTTATTTTATTTTACTATCCAGGACCTCCAGTAAAACACTGATTATAAGAGGTGACATCACGCATTTTCATTTTGGTCTGGAATATAGTAAACTCTATTAAATAAATTGTTTGCTGTAGATATTTGGTGAATAACTTTTTTTTTGCCACACATGTGGCTCTTAGTTCCCTGACTAGGGACTGAACCCGTGCCTCCTGCATTGGGAGTGTGGAGTCCTAACCACTGGACGACTGCCACTGGATAACATTTATCCAGTTAAGAAAGTTGCTGTCTAGACTGCTAAGAAATGTTATTGAGTGGTTCAGAGGCTTTTTTTCTTTAACATTAAAATGTCTTTGCATTCCTAAACTAAACCTTACTTGATAAACACACTCATATATGTATATCTAAGTAAATAAGACACATATATACGTATCTATTACATCAGATCAGATCAGTCGCTCAGTCGTGTCCGACTCTTTGTGACCCCATGAATCGCAGCACGCCAGGCTTCCCTGTTCATCACCAACTCCCAGAGTTCACTCAGACTCACGTCTATCGAGTCAGTGATGCCATCCAGCCATCTCATCCTCTGTTGTCCCCTTCTCCTCCTGCCCCCAATCCCTCCCAGCATCAGAGTCTTTTCCAATGAGTCAACTCTTCGCATGAGGTGACCAAAGTACTGGCGTTTCAGCTTTAGCATGATTCCTTCCAAAGAAATCCCAGGGCTGATCTCCTTCAGAATGGACTGGTTGGATCTCCTTGCAGTCCAAAGGACTCTCAAGAGTCTTCTCCAGTGTAATAGATATACACATCATAGAGAAGTATACTAGATATAACATATACTATATATATTTTTAAAAATTGGATTAATGTTTTTCATTTAGGATTTTTTTTATTCTCTTTGTATATTGATAGATTTGGTTTATTTTTTTTAATTTTTATTTACTTTTTTAAAATTTTATTTTATTTAACTTTACAATATTGTACTGGTTTTGCCATATATCAAAATGAATCTGCCACAGGTATACATGTGTTCCCCATCCTGAACCCTCCTCTCTCCTCCCTCCCGCTACCATCCCTCTGGGTCGTCCCAGTGCACCAGCCCCAAGCATCCAGTATCATGCATCGAACCTGGACTGGTGACTCGTTTCATATATGATATTATACATATTTCAATGCCATTCTCCCAAATCATCCCACCCTCTCCCTCTCCCACAGAGTCCAAAAGACTGTTCTATACATTTAGGATTTTTTTTATCAAATGTTACAAGTGACACTGGCTCAAATTTTCCTACCTTTGTCCTGACCCATTTTGGTATCATGGTAATACTGACTTTGTATGATGAAGTGATTTTTTTTTTTTTTGTCTATGTTCAAGAAGAGTGCATAAGAGACGCCATTTGGTTGCAGAATGTGTGGTCTCAAAACATCCTGCATTTCCCTATTTCTAATTCATGTGGGATTTTCCCTCCTCGCTTAAGGTGTACCTGTTGGATGTCTGATGATTCCTGCTCCTTTCTCTCAACAAAGAGAGGAAAACTGACTAGGAAATTTATGCACTAGGAAATTTATGCATATCATTTCATATGATAGTAAAGTAATGCTCAAAATTCTCCAAGCTAGGCTTCAATAGTATATGAACCAAGAACTTCCAGATGTTCAAGCTGGATTTAGAAAAGGCAGAGGAACCAGAGATTAAATTGCCAACATCCATTGGGTCATAGAAAAAGCAAGAGAATTCCAAAAAAAAAATCTACTTCATTGACTATGCTGAAGCCTTTGATTGTATGGATTACAACAAACTATGGAAAATTCTTCAAGAGATGGGAATACCAGACCACCTTACCTGCCTCCTGAGAAATCTGTATGCAGGTCAAGAAGCAACAGTTAGAACAGGACATGGAACAACAGACTGGTTCCAAATTGGGAAAGGAGTATGTCAAGGCTGTATATTGTCACCCTACTTTTTTAATTTGTATGCAGAGTATATCATGAGAAACGCTGGGCTGGAGGAAGCACAAGCTGGAATCAATGTTGCTGGGAGAAATATCAATAACCTCAAATATGTAGATGACACCACCCTTATGGCAGAAAGCGAAGAAGAACTAGAGTCTCTTGATGAAAATGAAAGACGAGAGTGAAAAAGTTGGCTTAAAACTCAACATTCAGAAAACTAAGATCATGGCATCCGGTCCCATCACTTCATGGCAAACAGATGGGGAAACAATGAAGACAATGAGAGACTTTATTTTCTTGGGCTCCAAAATCACTGCAGATAGTGACTGCAGCCATGAAATTAAAAGACGCTTGCTCCTGGGAAGAAAAACTATGACAAACCTAGACAGCATATTAAAAAGAAGAGACATTACTTCACTGACAAAGGTCTGTCTAGTCAAAGCTATGGTTTTTTCAGTAGTCGTGTATGGATGTGAGAGCTGAACTGTAAAGAAGGCTGAGAGCCGAAGAATTGATGCTTTTGAACTGCAGTGTTGGAGAAGACTATCGAGAGTCCCTTGGACTGCAAGGAGATCAAACCAGCCAATCCTAAAGGAAATTAACTCTGAATATTCATTGGAAGGACTGATCCTGAAGCTGAAACTCCAATACTTTGGCCACCTGATGTGTAGAACCAAATCATTAGAAAAGACCCTGATGCTGGGAAAGATTGAGGGCAGGAGGAGAAGGGGACTACAGTGGATGAGATGGTTGGATGGCATCACCGAGTCAATGGACATGAGTTTGAGCAAGCTCCAGGAGATTGTGAAGGACAGGGATTGCCTGGACTGCTGCAGCCCATGGGGTTGCACAGAGTCAGACACGACTGAGGGACAGAACAACAACTGGCCACTGGTGCTGGTTCATCAGGCCCCCTTGCAGATGCTTTTGCAATCAGCGTGTGGACACTGAAAGAAAAACCTGTTCCTCTAGGCGTGCTTGGCCAGAAGCTGTAACTGTGAGACTGTCTAGATCCTGATGCCCAAACGAAGATGAGACCCACCTGAAGCTGCAGGGAGTTGAGCCAGGCTGAGATATAAGTACAGAGAGAGGCCCTGCTGGAGGTGTGGGCTCCAGCCCAGGCAGAAGAGTGGTCTGTCCCTGAATTTCATGTTTACATGGTCAATGGCTGTACTTTTTGATTAAAGCTACTTAACATTGTGCTTCATTCACTTGGAACTGAAAAAGTCATTTGATGCATCCTTCTACTTATTTGCTCCTGGAGAGAAAGGTCTAGATGGTCAAAAAGGAATGATAGGAATCAGCTAATATATGCCCCCTACAGATCCTCAATTTATATTCCAATAGTTGATGGACTATTGAAACGCTGTGTTAATAAGAGTGAGTTCTGCACTCTCAATTCACAGCTAAACAGTCAAAGGACATCTCATTCCATATTCCATCAGAACTCTTTGGAAGAGCGACATGAATTTTCAGGAGAGAAACAAGCAGACTGGAATGAATTCTAAAGAGGAAATTTAAAATGCAAAGAGAACAATAATTTAGGCAATAACTCTGGTTACGGCTTTTTCTCGCTGAGGATCCTTTGTCACCTGGGCCATGGACTCTGCATTCCCCAGGAGTCTCAACGCTATTATCTGAGAACAGAGAATGGCCTTGTATTGATCTCCCTGTGGTTTCTCCAGCCCCGTGCTGTTGTCTCTTTTGCTTCTTCTTGGATTGGAATAACAATTACGTTCTCATGATACTGTTGCATATTGTCATGGAAATGATGGAGATCAGGAATGAGAAACCTACACCGGATTACAGTAACAGTGACCATGGAGAAATCAACATTCAAGATCAAAGAAGGTCGGGAGCTAGAAAGGCATCAGTCCTGGCCTGGACATTGACACAGACCACCATAGTGGCTCAGTGGTAAAGAATCCGCTTGCCAGTGCAGGAGTGGCAGAACATGTGAGTTTGAGCCCTTGGTTGGGGAGGTCCCCTGGAGAAGGAAATGGTAACCTGCTCTAGTATTCCTGCTGGGTTAATCCCACAGACAGAGGAGCCGGGCAGGTACAGTCCATGGGATCACAAAGAGTCAGACATGACTGAGCACGAACACACAGCATGTGTGTTGGGTTTTTGTTTTTTTTTTAAAGCATTTGCTACTTTATTACAAAATAGATTAAAAGTGACTTGCTAAATACATGTAACATAATACAATTGAAAATAGGTAAACTATCAGTCAAGTCAAAGAATAAAAAAGAAAGTCAAGAAAATGGATGCAGACAAAAATACCCCAATTCATGCTCAAAGAACCTGCCTGCAAGCCAGAAGTGGGTCATCAATGGGACTCTAATCTTCCCCAGCAACTAGAACAAAGTGAAAAACACGACCAGCTCCATGATTCAAGGGTCAAGGTGAAAAAACAAAAGTAAACTTGTTTACTTTTATGATTCATATGTTTATTACTGGTACAGAAGCCAGAGAGATATCTTTCCCACTGGCTTCTTATAAATATGGCATTCTGTAACGTGTGATCAATGAGCTACATAAAATTGTTCTGTGGACTTCCTTGGCTGTTCGTGGCTAAGACTCCGTGGTCCCAAAGCAAGAAGTCTGGGTTCAGTCCCTGGGCAGGAAACTGGATTCCACATGTCACAACTAAGAGTTCACATGCTGCCACTAAGAGATCTTGCATGTCACAATTATGACCTGGTGCAACCAAATAAAAAGTAAATGTTAAAAGATAATAAAATAGCTCTGAACAGAGTCACAAGTTTAATGGGAGATTCTTTTGTATGACGTTCCTCAGCGTAGGCTGAATGTGTCAAAGCCCAAGCCCATAAACACAGTGCTTCGTGGGGCAATAGCAAGGTGGTCCGGGCAGCGTGATCATGGATGAACTTTCTTAATAAAAGAAATGATGGCAGATGGCCTCAGGGACTACTTTACAAACATGAGCTCATGCACACACCAACAAAGACTCTAGGCTTCTACCATCCAGCCAGCCCTGTGCCAGAAGCTGGGGTTCAGCGGGAGAAGTTGCCCCAGATGTCTCACCTGAGTTTGGGATAGCCATAAGGGGTCTGGAGTTCGATGTTCCATGCCAGGACAAGTGCCCCAGGTGATCCATTGCTGCATTTCCATTTCTTGCCCTTTGCCATGAACCTACAGTCCCAAGGAGACTCTTTGTTGTCATGTCATCTCTACCTGATCACTCAAAATGTTTCCTAATCCTGCCTTTCTACTCTTTTTCATCCATCATCCTCTTTTCAGTTTAGAGCAGTAGTTTCCAACCAGGGGCACCTTTGCTCTCATGGGGACGTCTGACAACATCTAGAGACATTTTTGGTAGTTACAACTGGGGGAATGGGTGCTACTGGTCTCTAGTAAGTAGAGGCCAAGGTTGCCATTAAACATCCCACAATGAACTGGATGCCCCCATCACAAAGTGTGACCTGGCCCTGAGTGTCCACAGCACCAAGGCTAAGAAACCCTGGTTTAGATGAATGTGCTCCTTTTAGGGGGCTTCCCTGTGGCTCAGCTGGTAAAGAACCCGCCTGCAATGCAGGACTCCTAGGTTCGATCCCCGGGTTGGGAAGATTCCCTGGAGAAGGGAAAGGCTACCCATTCCAGTATTCTGGCCTGAAGAATTCCATGGACTGTATAGTCCATGGGGTTGCAAAGAGTCGGCCATGACTCTTAACCTGGAAGACCGAGCTGGGTGACCCTTTTTCTGTCCCTGTGCACCCTATAATAGTTAACACTGGTGTGCTGCCCACCATGTGCCAGGCACTACACCACGTACCCTATGTCTATTAACTCACTGCATCCTCTCAACGGCCCTTGGAGGTAAGTGTTACCATGAGCTGCCTTTGGCAGATTTGGACACACTGAGACTCAGAAAGATGAAGGACTATTTTCCAACTGACCCAGCCAGGAAATGGCAGAGATGAGAGTTGAACCAAGATGATTTCTCCATCTCCAGATTCTAGAATTATTATGGGAAGTAAGGTCTGGCTGCTTGCTGCTTGAAAGCCAATCAAGAAGCAAGATAGACGGAAAAGAAGTTTGCTTTATTTCGGATGCCAGTAACTGGGGGAAGGGCAAACTTATGTCCAAAGGCAAATTCATGTCCAAAGACGAACTTATGTCCAACAATCAGTGGGCAAGAGCTTTTAAAGCCAGTGCAGTGGGAGGTTGGGAGGCTACATGTAGAAACAGCACAGTCAGTTCTTGACATCTTGAAATCAGTCATGCAGTGGTCTGGTCAGTTATCTTGATTGTTTTAAGCAGTAATTGGTTTTCCGTGTTCCAGGGTTGGTTTCTCCCTATTTCCTTGAGGCCAGTTCTTGGAACTGTGGCAGCTTATGTGAGGGCTACAGTCTGGTCATCATGTATTAACTTCTTCTACCTGGTAGGGGTTTAAGTATCTACAAGACAGCTCAGTTCAGAATATTATCTACAGCCCTTAATGAGCAACTAAAGTCCTTGATTTTCTATAACAACTAAACTATTATCATTTTGCCCTGTTTGACTGCTTTCCTTGGTTTCTTCATTCTCTCACTTCTCTGGTTAAACTTACTCTTTGGCTAAAGTGTTTCCACAGACAAAAGGCAGGCTGAGGACATGGTGCTGAAGGACCATAGGGTCCTGCTCCATTTCAGAATCCCTGCTCAGGGCTCTGGTGGCACTTTCCTTGTGGCACAGGGACCCTCTCTCTCCTGGTCTCTTCTCCCCACCAGACAGCCAGCTGTCTGGCACAGGGACCAAGCTATTTTTAGCTTTGTGCCCTTGCATTTAGCCCATTACTTGGAGCATCAGACACACTCAAGAATGAATGAATCATAAACACCCAAAGGACCCATAGTCTATGTGGCACATCAGTCTGTCAATTTCATGCAGAAGCTTGAGGGAGCGGGGAGATAGTACAGAAAGAAATATGGGAGGTGGTGGGTAGATGGGAAAGGAAAGCTTAGTTTTGGGCACTGGTCTCTGTCTGATGTTTACATCATTGCTTCCAGGAGCTTCTTGTCCTCCACACTCCTCCCACCTGCCAGCTACACAGCAGGTTTTGCAGACTCTAAAGTACCATCTCCCTGTGTCAGTGCAGAACCTTGTTCTTGTGACTTCATGGTTTCATTTAATTTGTAAATTAAATTTGTGCTTGCTCCTGCTTTCTTCTAAAGCAGTGCCTAACAAAGACTGATGGAGAGGGAAAATGTGGAATGAAGGGGAGGCGAATGGTGCATCCATGTGGACAAACTGGCTGTGAGCATGGTTCAACCTCCTCCGCAGGGCACAGCAATAAGGCAGAGCAGAACGGACAAATGCGCTCACTGTCTAAATGAGACGCTCTCCTCTTGGGCTGAATTCCAAAAGAAATGTATAATTTGCATTCTTTACAAAGGGGCATGGAGTAAGAAACAGGAAGTGAATAATGGTAATGCACACTAGGAGAGTGTGTCCTGTGTATATCTCTATATACCTGGGAGATATTGGTCCTTAGTTTTCACTGCACTATCTTTATCCGCCTTTGGTATCAGGGTAACACAAGTTCATAAAATGAATTGGGAAGTGTTCATTTCTCTTCTATTTCCTAGATTTCCTGGAAGAGATTGTATAAAATAGGTATTAGTTCTTTAAATATTTGTTAGAACTCTCTAGTGAAATTATCTGGACATGGAATTTCATTCTAAGAGCTTTTAAATTATGAATTCAGTTTATATAAAAGTGATAGGATTATTTAATTTTTTCTTGCTTAAGTGTTGGCAGTATGTAGATTTTGAGAAATTGCTCCATTTCTTCTAAACTGTCAAATTTATGAGTATAAAGCTTTTCACAGTGTTCCCTTATTATCCTTTTAATGGCCGAAGAATCTTTAGGGATAGCTTCTGTTTTATTCCTGATTTTCATAATTTGTACCTTCTCTCTGTTTCTATTTGTCAGTTTTGCTAAAGTTTCATCAGTCTTTTTTCCGAAGAACAAGCTTGCTGTTCCACTGATTTTTTTTTTTTTCCTACTGCTTTCTTCTTCTCAATTTCATTGATTCTACTCTATAATTTCCTTCTTTTTTCTTTCTTTGGGTTTATTTTTCTAATCATTTTTTTAGATTTTTGAGATGAAAAATAGATAAAATTTTGAGACCTTTTCCCTTTTCTAATGTAAGCATCCAGAGCTATAAATTTATAAATCATCACAGCTTTAGCTGAATCCTACAGATTTTGTGTTTTCATTCACACTTGTATGTATCTTTATCTCTTTTGAGGCCTCTTCTTTAACCCAAGGATTATTAGAAGTCGGTGTTTAATGAACAAGTATCTGGAGATTTTCCTGCAGTCCTTCTGCGAGTATGGTCCAGTGTGGTTGCATTATGGTCATAGCACATGTTCTGTTATGGTTTCATTTTTTAAAGTTTGTTGAGGTTTGTTTTATGAACCAAGAACCAGATATATTATCTGTGAACTTTCCACGGACACTTGGGAAAAAAGTCCTTTCTGCTGTTACTTGTTGAAACGTTCTACAAATGTCAGTTAGGCACTCTTGGTCATGGTGAAGTTCATCCTTTTATATCTTTGCTGACTTTCTGTCTAGAAGTTCTATCAATTGCTAAGACACCCCCAGGTATAACTGTGGGTTTTTCTGTTTTTCCTTCTAGGGCTATTAAATTTTGCTTCATTTGGAAATTGTAATGGTTGACTCACTTATAACATTATTTGAATCATCTTAATACAGTGCCCTATATCAATTACCATGTATAAATTTCATTTTCTATTTATAAATATTATCTATTTCCTACTGGGTCTCAGCACAGCTGGTTTTACTTGTCCCTTGTTATAAACAATGCTGCTTATGCTCACAGGCACAAGATAGCTTGTTAAACAAATGCACCGAGCACCAACTGTATGTCAGACCCTGGTCTAGGTGCTGTGGATACGTAAGCAAACAACAGAAATCACATCCTGTCTCTGTGGGATTACGTAAAGTGGAGTAAGCAACCAGCACGGTGGGAAGCACATAGAAAGCCTTAAGGGGAACTAGTTATAACAATGAGCGGCTAAATAAACAATGCTACATTCTGATGCTAAATATATGGAATGATTAATGTGTATCACATTCTTACTCTTGCAATCCTTGCAATAACTCCAGAGCAATATACAATTATACCTATTTTGTGCGTGCTCACATGTGTGATAAGTTGCTCAGTCGTGTCAGACTCTTTGCGACCCCATGGACTGCATGCAGCCCACCAGGCTCCCCTGTCCATGGGAATTCCCAGGCAAGAATACTGGACTGGGTTGCCAGTTCCTCCTCCAGGGATTGAAACTATGCCTCCTGCATCTCCTGCATTGCAGGAGGGTTCTTTACACTGTGCCACCAGAGAAGACTTTACACCTATTTCACTAAGCCCAAACAAGCACCTAGAAAGTTTACCTTATTTAAAGTCATACACTTGATTTATTTATTTTTTTAATTTAAATTTATTTAATTGGAGGCTAATTACTTTACAATATTGTATTGGTTTTGCCATACATCAACCTGAATCCACAGGAAGTGGGGCATATTAACCAGCGGCAAATGGGAGGTTTTTCAGTAAATGGTTCCGCATCAATTGTATGTCTATGAGGAGAAAAATGAATTCTGACAGACCGCATATCATACACACCTAAAAATTTCAGAAGGACTGTAAATCTTAATGTATGATACAAAACAGTGAAATTTCTAGGAAAAAAAAACATGGAAGAAGAGTACAGGGAATAAAGACTGATGGCTAATAGATATTAAATGTTTTTTAGGGATGACAGAAATGTTCTAAAATTAGATAGTGGTGATGATTATGCAACTTGCAAATATATTTAAAACTACTGAATTGTGCATTTAAAATTGTGCATGTGGAAATTTTATAGCATGTGAATTTATATCTCAATGAAACTTTATCAAAAAAAGCAATGTACACAACAATGTTCAGTATAATAAGCCATTTATGCAAGAAGTGGAAGGACTTTTTTTTTTAAGGAAATAATATATGGGTTATTTAGGCATACATAAAAGATCGCTGGAATTATAAGACTGACAACTATGATCTGGGCAGGATCACTTGATGGCCTGGTTTTAGGACTAGAGGAAGGAATTTTCACTATTTACCCTTTTGCATGATGGAGAGTAACACTGACATAAATATGAGCAAACTCTGGGAATGCAAGGAGTCAGTTAGCAACTGAACAGCAATAACAAATTATGAACCATATGAAAATACCTATTCAAAATTGAATAAAATTAGCTTAAGTTCATACATTTAAAGTGAAAGAAAAAAGGGCAAGAGATTTGAAGAGTTGCTTGAACAAAAGGAGGGATATACAACTAGTACATATAAAAATATATAAAGTGTTCAGCCTCATTAGAGAAGTACAGATCAAAATGAAAATGTGGTTTCATTTGTTGGGTATGAAAATGTGATTTCATACCCAACAAAATGGCTAAAATAAGAACTAGGGACAACAGCACAAGTTGCTGGCTCTGTAACAGGCCTGCCTGTCATACACTGCTGATTGTAATCCAAATTGGCCAAGTACTTTGGAAAAGTACTTAGTAGTATCTACTCTGAGTATCTACAGTACTCAGGTTGAGTATCTACACTAGCAAAGTAATGCTCAAAATACTCCAAGCCAGGCTTCGATAGTACGTGAACTGTGACCTTTCAGGTGTTCAAGCTGGATTTAGAAAAGGCAGAGGAACCAGAGATCAAATTGCCAATATCCGTTGGATCATAGAAAAAGCAAGAGAGTTCCAGACAAACATCTACTTTGGCTTTTGACCACGCCAAAGCCTTTGACTGTGTGGATCACAACAAACTGTGGAAAATTCTTCAAGAGATGGGAATACCAGACCACCTGACCTGCCTCCTGAGAATCTGTATGCAGATCGAGAAACAATGGATGATTTGGGAGAATGGCATTGAAATATGTGTAATATCATATATGAAACGAGTTGCCAGTCCAGGTTCGATGCATGATACTGGATGCTTGGGGCTGGTGCACTGGGACGACCCAGAGGGATGGTATGGGGAGGGAGGAAGGAGGAGGGTTCAGGATGAGGAACACATGTATACCTGTGGCAGATTCATTTTGATATATGGCAAAACAATACAATATTGTAAAGTTAAATAAAATAAAATTTAAAAAAAATAACAGAACATACATTCTTCTCAATGCTATGTGGAATATATACACACCAATATAGACCTTGAAACCATGAAATTGATCCAAATTCTTGGGATGCAGTGAAAGCAGTGCTTAGAGGGAAATTTATAGCATTAAGTGCATATATTAGAAAAGAAGAAAGATTAAAAATCTGTGATATAAGCTCCCACCTTAGGAAACAAGAGAAAGAAAAGCAATTTAAGACTAAAGCAAGCAGAAAAAATAAAAAAAAATTTTGAGGGAGAATCATTAAAATTGAAAATAGGAAATCAATGGGTGAAATGAAGAAAGCTATTTGAATGAAATTAATGAAAATCTGAACTCTAGTTAATAAAATTGTATCATTATTAAAAAAAAAAAAAAAGAATTGGACATGAGCAGAAAAAGAAATAAAAGGAATCCAAATGGGAAAAGAAGAAGTAAAACTCTCACTGTTTGCAGATGACATGATCCTCTACATAGAAAACCCTAAAGACTCCACCAGAAAATTACTAGAACTAATCAATGAATATAGTGAAGTTGCAGGATATAAAATCAACACACAGAAATCCCTTGCATTCCTATACATTAATAATGAGAAAATAGAAAGAGAAATTAAGGAAACAATTCCATTCACCATAGCAACGAAAAGAATAAAATACTTAAAAATATATCTACCTAAAGAAAATAAAGACGTATATATAGAAAACTATAAAACACTGGTGAAAGAAATCAAAGAGGACACTAATAGATGGAGAAATATACCATGTTCATGGATTGGAAGAATCAATATAGTGAACATGAGTATACTACCCAAAGCAATTTATAGATTCAATGCAATCCCTATAAAGCTACCAATGGTATTCTTCACAGAGCTAGAACAAATAATTTCACAGTTTGTATGGAAATACAAAAAACCTCGAATAGCCAAAGCGATCTTGAGAAAGAAGAATGGAACTGGAGGAATCAACCTACCTGACTTCAGGCTCTACTACAAAGCCACAGTCATCAAGACAGTATGGTACTGGCACAAAGACAGAAATATAGATCAATGGAACAAAATAGAAAGCCCAGAGATAAATCCATGCACATATGGACACCTTATCTTTGACAAAGGAGGCAAGAATATACAGTGGATTAAAGACAATCTCTTTAACAAGTGGTGCTGGGAAAACTGGTCAACCACTTGTAAAAGAATGAAACTAGAGCACTTTCTAACACCATACACAAAAATAAACTCAAAATGGATTAAAGATCTAAATGTAAGACCAGAAACTATAAAACTCTTAGAGGAGAACATAGGCAAAACACTCTCCGACATACATCACAGCAGGATCCTCTATGACCCACCTCCCAGAATATTGGAAATAAAAGCAAAAATAAACAAATGGGACCTAATTAAACTTAAAAGCTTCTGCACAACAAAGGAAACTATAAGCAAGGTGAAAAGACAGGCTTCAGAATGGGAAAAAATAATAGCAAATGAAGCAACAGACAAACAACTAATCTCAAAAATATACAAGCAACTCCTACAGCTCAATTTCAGAAAAATAATTGACTCAATCAAAAAATGGGCCAAAGAACTAAATAGACATTTCTCCAAAGAAGACATACAGATGGCTAACAAACACATGAAAAGATGCTCAACATCACTCATTATCAGAGAAATGCAAATCAAAACCACTATGAGGTACCATTTCACACCAGTCAGAATGGCTGCGATCCAAAAGTCTACAAGCAATAAATGCTGGAGAGGGTGTGGAGAAAAGGGAAACCTCTTACACTGTTGGTGGAAATGCAAACTAGTACAGCCACTATGGAGAACAGTGTGGAGATTCCTTAAAAAACTGGAAATAGAACTGCCTTATGATCCAGCAATCCCACTGCTGGGCATACACACTGAGGAAACAAGAATTGAAAGAGACACGTGTACCCCAGTGTTCATCACAGCACTGTTTATAATAGCCAGGACATGGAAGCAACCTAGATGTCCATCAGCAGATGAATGGATAAGAAAGCAGTGATACATATACACAATGGAGTATTACTCAGCTATTAAAAAGAATACATTTGAATCAGCTCTAATGAGGTGGATGAAACTGGAGCCTATTATACAGAGTGAAGTAAGCCAGAAGGAAAAACACCAATACAGTATAATAACGCCTATATATGGAATTTAGAAAGATGGTAACAAAATAAAAAAAAGAAAAATGGTAACACTAACCCTGTATACGAGACAGCAAAAGAGACACTGATGTATAGAACAGTCTTTTGGACTCTGTGGGAGAGGGAGAGGGTGGGATGATTTGGGAGAATGGCATTGAAATATGTATAATATCATATATGAAATGAGTCACCAGTCCAGGTTCAATGCATGATACTGGATTCTTGGGGCTGGTGCACTGGGACAACCCAGAGGGATGGTAGGGGGAGGGAGGAGGGTTCAGGATGGGGAACACATGTATACCTGTGGAAGATTCATTTTGATATATGGCAAAACCAATACAATATAGTAAAGTTAAATAAAATAAAATAAAAAAAAAAGAATTGGACATGAAACAACAGACTGGTTCCAAATAGGGAAAGGAATATATTAAGGCAGCATATTGTCACCCTGCTTATTTAACTTATATGCAGAGCACATCATGTGAAATGGATGAAACACAAGCTAGAATCAAGATTGCTGGGAGAAATATCAATAATATCAGATATGCAGATGACACCACCCTTACGGCAGAAAGAGGAGAGAAACTAAAGAGCTTCTTAATGAAAGTGAATAGATGGGGGAAACAATGAAAACAATGACAGATTTTATTTTGGGGGGCTCCAAAATCACTGCAGATGATGACTGCAGCCATGAAATTACAAGACACTTGCTCCTTGGAAGAAAAGCTATGACCAACCTAGACAGCATACTAAAAACCAGAGACATTACTTTGCCAACAAAGGTTTGTCTAGTCAAAACTATGGTTTTTCCAGTAGTCATGTATGGATGTGAGAGCTGGACTATAAAGAAAGCTGAGCACTGAAGAATTGATACTTTTGAACTGTGGTGTTGGAGAAGACTCTTGAGAGTCCCTTGGACTGCATGGAGATCCAACCAGTCCATCCTAAAGGAAATCAGTCCTGAATATTCATTGGGAGGACCGATGCTGAAGCTGAAACTCCAATACTTTGACCACCTAATGCGAAGAACTGACTCATTGGAAAAGACTCTGATGCTAGGAAAGATTGAAGGCAGGAGGAGAAGGGGACGACAGAAGAGAAGAGATAGTTGGATGGCATCACGGACTCGATGGACATGAGTTTGAGTAAGCTCCAGGAGTTGGTGATGGACAGAGAAGCCTGGTGTGTTGCAGTCGATGGGGTTGCAAAGAGTCAGACATGACTGAGTGACTGAACTTAACTAAACTTAGGTTGAACATGGTTTCCCTGGTGGCTCAGTGGTAAAGAATCCACCTGCCAATGCAGGAAATGTGGGTTCGATCCCTGATTTGGGAAGATCCCCTGAAGAAGGAAATGGCAACTCACCCCAGTATTCTTGTCTGGGTAATCCCAATGGACAGAGGAGCCTGGGAAGCTACAGTCCATGGGGTCACAAAGAGTTGGACATGACTTAGTGACTAAGTAACAACTCAAGCTGAACAAAAACATGACCAGTTATCCAACAATTTCTTTCTTCTGCAGATATCCAGCAAAGACATTCACCTGCATATACAAAAATACATGCACCAAAATGTTTGCACCAAGAGTTTTGATTTTTGCAGGGATACCACAACAAAACACCATAGACAGGGGTGGAGTGGGGTGAGGATTTAAAAGACAGCAATTTACTCTCTCACAATTTGGCAGGGTTGAAAGTCCAACATCAAAGTGTCAACCTGGGGCCTCTCCCTTAGGTTTGCTGATGGCTGTCTTCTCCCTGTGTCCTCATATGATTGTCCCTCTGTGTGTTTCTGTGTCCAAATTTAATCTTCTTATAAGGAGATCAGTCAGATGGATTAAGATTCACCTTAATGACCTAATTTACCCTTAATTACTTCTTCAAAGATGGCCCTGTCTTCAAACACAGTCATATTCTGAGGCACTGGGGGTTTGGATTTCAACACGTTTATTTTGAATGGACACAATTCAGCCCCAGTGAGTCTGTTATCTGTTCACAGATTCATCTGCCACTTGGGCCTTCTCTTCTGTGCATCCTGTTGTTATTCATCATCCATTTATCTATGGAGCTGTTTGATTCTCTAATTAGTTGTGTGTGTGTGTGTGTGTTAGTTGCTCAGTTGTGTCCAACTCTCTGCAACCCCATGGACTATAGGCTTCCAGGCTCCTCTGTCCATGGAATTCTCCAGGCAAGAATACTGGAGTGGGTAAACATTCCCTTCTCCAAGGGATCTTCCTGACCCAGGAATCAAACCTGGCTCTCCTGCATTGCAGGCAGACTCTTTACCTGATTCTGAGAAGCCCTAGTTATTTGTAGGTGCTGTTTACATATTGGAGACTAAACTTTTGACATGTATATATGCTGACAATACCTTCTCTCAACCAGTGTTCTGACTATTCACTTTGTTTCCTGCAGGGATCTATTTCCATGCAGCAGCTTAAACTTGTTAATTGTGTCTTATTTTCTGTCCCTTTGATCTATCTCCACATGAGACAGGTGAAAGTCTCTCATCAAATATTTGACTTGTTATATTTCCTTATGATTCCAGCAATTTTTGCTTCATATATTTTTCAATTTTGTATCAGCATACAACTTCAGAGATGTGAATTTTTCTTATCATTTTGTAGTTTATTCTCATTATCCTGAAAAAAATTTTTTTGCTGTGATGTCAATTTTGACCTATATTCTTTTCCTGATCTATCTTTTTACATCTCATTACATATAGTTTTTCACTATCTATCTTCATGTTTTTTGCTGCACTCTTGTAAATAGGCCATGCATAGATTTTTAAAATATCCAAACTGAGAGTTTGACTATTGTTCAGTGAGAACAGTATGTTCACCCCTATTATAGTGACTGATACTACTGCTATCTTTATGTGTAGTGCTTTCTGTCTACCATACTTTTCTCCTCTTCAAGTTCATTGATTCAGTTTCTTTAATTACCCTCTTGGCTATTTCTAAACTTTTAGTGCTTACATTTAAATATTAACATCTACATCATCTTACTTAGCAAGGTATTGAATTAAACAATGTTTCTACTTTCTTTTTAAAAAACATAGAAGTAGTATGTTTTACTATGATCACGTCTTTTTCTATATCCTTTATGTTATTGTTACCTAGTCTTTTTTTAACCTAGTTTTTAGAATTAAATTTTATTTATGTTAATCTTGTTCAACTTTTGTCACTTATATATATACATATATTTTTGAAGTAATTTTAAATATAATACAATATATATTTTATATATAATAAAATATATGTTATATACACAATAATTATATATATGTAATATATACATATAAAACACATGTACCTGTGGCTTGTAAATAATAATTCAATAAACTCTATAGCTACTGCCCAAATTAAATAGAACCTGATTCTGAAAAGATGGTGGAGAACACCAGGAATCTATTCCCACCTCAACAACAACTGTACTGGTAGAGTGTCTGATGCAATTATTTTGGACTCTGGAGTCTGACGAAGGCTTGCAACTTTCAAGGCTTGGATTTAAGTTAATTATGGCTAATTTCAGTGCTTAGTACAGCAGCAGCTACCCATCTCTCACCCCCAGGCCCAGAGCAGGCAGATGTTCTTGTGTTCCAGGAGCAGCCGGCACACAACTTGCAGAAGGCAGGGTGGGCCAAAAGGGCCCTGAGCTTCAAATGTTGGAGATCTGTGACCTGACTGCTAATTGTTGTTTCTGACCACAGAAGCAAAGACAAAGAGGTGGGGGAGCATTGCTGTTGTATCTCCCCTTATTGTTGTGAACTCCTCCCCCACTGGCTGAAGTGACCTTCAGGGGACTTAAAGGGCGTGTACCCGTTTCACCCCACTTTAATTTTTCTCTTTTCCTCTTTTGGGAGTCAGATATTCAAGTCTAGTACATTTAAAACCACATTTATGGGGAAAATTAGAAATTCACCATGCATGCATAGGGAAAAGCACAGTCTCAGAAAAAAAAAAAAAAAAATTAAGAAGACCTAAAGTTTACACCTCAGGCTGATCCCTGGCACAGGGACAACATACAACAATCAAAAACAAAAAAGATCCTGAGGAAGGGAAGAATCTGATTCCTGAGTTACCAAATCATTAGATTAAAAAGTCAAGTTTTGAAAAAAAGTGTCATGAGACATACAAAGAAGTCAGAAAGTATGGCCCATTCAAAGGGAAAAAATAAACAAGAAACTGTCCCTGTGACAAGATCTTATAGCAGATTTAGTAGACAAACACTTTGAAATAATGGTCTTAAAGATGCTCAAAGGACTAGACTAAAGGAAGCTGTGGAGAAATTCAAGGAAATGATACACAAGCAAAATGGAAATATCAAAAAAGAGCTAGAAAACCTAAAAAGAAACCAAAACAAAATTCTGGAACTAAAAATTATAATAACTAAAAGGAAAAATCACTATAGGGATTCAAAGGTAGATTTCAACCAGTAGACGAATGTATCAACAATGTTGAAGCTAGGCCAATGGAAATTATTGAGGCTGAAGAAGAGAAAGGAAAGGGATTGAAAAAAAACAGAGCATGAGGGGTCCTCTGAGATACCATCAAGTGGACCAACGTACACATCATAGGAGTCCTAGAAGGAAAAGCCAGAGAGAGGCAGAGAGACTATTTGGAGATATAATGGCTGAAGCGTCCCAAATATGAGGAAGCGCATGAAAATGAACATCCAAGAACCTCAACGAAGTCCAACAGGATGAACTTAAAGAGACCCACACTGAGACACATTATAAAAACTGGGGAAAACCAAGACACAGTCTTGAATGCAGTAGGAGAGAGGCAACCTGCCATATAATATACTGCTAAGTCACTTCAGTCGTGTCCGACTCTGTGCGACCCCATAGACAGCAGCCCACCAGGCTCCCCCGTGCCTGGGATTCTTCAGGCAAGAACAGTGGAGTGGGTTGCCATTTCCTTCTCTAATGCATGAAAGTGAAAAGTGAAAGTGAAGTCGCTCAGTCGTGTCCGACCCTCAGCGACCCCATGGACTGCAGCCCACCAGGCTCCTCCGTCCATGGGATTTTCCAGGCAAGAGTACTGGAGTGGGGTGCCATTGCCTTCTCCGGCCATATAATATAAGGGAACCACAATAAGATTATCTGCAGATTTCTCATCAAAAAATTTGGAAACCGGAAGTCAGGGGGCTGATAATATTCAAAGTTCTAAAACAACAACAAAACAACTCTCAAGCAAGAATCTTATATCCAACGAAAAGTCCTTCAAAAGGAAGCGAGAAAATAAGACTCCCCCAGATAAATAAAGTTGAGGAATTTCATTACCTCTAGACCTGACTAATAAGAAATTCTCAGGGCAGTCCTACAGGCCGACACAGAAGGATACTAGACAATTTGAAGCCATAGGAAGAAATAAAGGTCTCAATGAAGGTAAATACAGGGCAAATGTAAAAGCTAGTATGGTTGTAATAACAGTTTGTAATCCCACTTTTCATTTTCTACATGGTTTGAGAGATTAATGCTTTTAAAAAAAGCAATTATTAGTCTAAAAGTATTATTATAACTTTAGTTTGTAACTCCACACTTTATTTTCTACATAATTTAAGACATTAGTATATTTAAAAAAAAATATTAGTTTATGTTTTTAGATACACAGTGTGGTGTTGTTTAGTTGCTAAGTCTAGTTGCTAAGTCATGTCTGACTCTTTTGTGACTCCATGGACCGTAGCCCACCAGGCTACTCTGTCCATAGGATTTCCCAGACAAGAATGCTGGAATGGGCTGCCATTTCCTTCTTTAGGGGATCTTCCCAACCCAGGGATCGAACCTGTGTCTCTTCCATTGGCAGGCAGATTCTTTACCACTGAGCTACCAGAGAAGCTCAGATACACAATGTATAAAGAAAGGTGTGATTCTGGGACAGCACTAAAAGGAGGAGTGGGGATGGAGGTGTAAAGGAATGGAGTTTGTGTATGTTACTTAAGTTTTATTTAGGGTAAATCCAAATTAGTGTTGTAATCGTAGAATGTTAAATTTAACTCCATGGTAACCACAAAGAAAATAGATACAGAATGCACACAAAAGAAATGAGATAGGAGAGTGAACATTTCACTACAAAAAAATTAGCTAAACACAAAAGAAGACAATAATGAAGAAAATGAGACGCAAAAAGCTCTAAGGTATATAGAAAACAAAGTAAAGTGACAGGAAATGAAATACCACCTTGTTAGACAGCCTTAAAAAGGAAGGAAATTCTGACTCACTCTACAACATGGATGAACCTGGAAGACATCATGCTGAGTGAAATGAACCAGTCACCAAAAGTCAAATACTATATGATTCCATTTTTATGATCCTAGAGTAGTCAAAATTACAGAGATAGAAAGAAGAATGGTGAGTCCAGCGATGAGGAAGGGGAGAATGGGGACTTATGGAATAGATTTTTGCAGAATGAAAAGAGTTCTGGAGATAGACAGGGGTGATGATAATATGAATGTACTTCATACCATTGAACTGTACACTTTTAAACGGTTATGATGGAAAAGTTTATATGTGCACTGTGCCAGAATAAAAAATTAAATTAAAAAACAAAACGCAGAATCTGACCAATAGCACCTAAGTACTTGCAGACCTCCCTTCAATTACATCTTCCTCTATCTCCCAGATAGAACTTCATTCTTTTAAAGAAAATTTATCCTTGTCTTGCTATTTTATAGATTTAATACCATTATGCATATATCTGAAATGTGTTGTCTGGTTTAGCATAATTCAAAATGCATACACTGGTACTTATTACATAGCAGTACTTCTCAGTAACAAAGTAGGTGATGTACATTCAAGCCCCAGTACTTGTGAGGTGTGCACTTCGGGTATCAAATTCACATGTGAAATAATCTGTTTTTTCTTTCCAGAGCCCATCAGAGACTTTCTTGTTGTATCCTTCTCTGCTGGACACTTTTTTTCCTGGTTGACTTTTCAATGAAGGCACAACCTTCAGAAGGTTCTCAGTGCATGTGGAGGTCTCAGTTCACACTCTCCATCTTACATTTGCCCAAAGTCTAATCTTCTACCCCTGGGGGTGCTGAACCCTAAGTCCCAGTGTAACTGAGGTCAGCGCCCTCACCTGCTTCCGGGCAGCTAAGGTGTTGGTGCATATCCTTCATGCTCTGGTTTTCAGTGCCCATCTGCTGGCACATGAAGGTTTTCCTTTCTTTCAAGTCAAATTCTGTACTTAAAATAGTTTTTAAAAATATGCTTCATCCCGTGTTTCTTGGTCTTTTTACTGAGAGGCTTTTCGTGTCCTGTATTAGAGCACTGCTTTGCTATAAGTAGAAACCAACATGCCATCTTGAACAACAGCTTTTTTTTTTTTTTTCTCTCACCACCCCTGGGACCCTTCACCAGTCATCTCATTCACCTTGCCACTGACCAGCATGAATGCGGACTACAAAGTGAGGCTTCTTGATCAGTCACTCTCATAAAGGGCATCCTAAAGATGGATATGTGGTAGAGAGTCATATCAAGCATTAGAAACAGTTCCTGGGTCACTCATTAATCATTGCACAAATAATTAGAGAATATCTGCTTAGTGACAGGTAAGGCTTATAACCAGCAATATTTTATTGATGGTCAAAAAATGTTTAAAAGATCCAGATTGCAGGTTCTCAATACATGCAATTTTTATACAATTAAAAAAATCTGTGTATCCTTTTCAAATGTGAGAGGAAAAATACAATGTAAAGGCTCCTGAAAATGTTGGTCATATGAACTCTAAAAGCACCACATGTGAGTGAGCTACAGAGGCATAACTATGAAGCGCAGCTCTTTAGATCTTTTTTTTTTTTTTTTTTTTGAGTGATCAAAACACCTCCCATTAATTTTCCAGCCAGGTAGGCAGGTGAAAATAGATTTATCCACTTGTTACAAATGGAGACAATGGATCTGAGAATGCACCCATAAGCAAACGAAGGCTCAGGCTTCAATTTCTTGATATCGGTATTAGCTGATCCACAAGCACCCCAGTAAAATTGCGGCTGATTGTAATGATCTAAACCATCTAAGGCAATTAAAAAAAAAAAAAGAATGAATTGGCTGAGTTGAAAAAAAAATACTCTAGACAGCTTTCATGTTCCAGAAATGACCTGTTCTCTAATAGTTCCTTCACCACTCTGTCCTGAAAATTAAAAGATACACACTGGCACCAATAATGATTCAAATGAAGTCAGCACATTCAAGTCAATCTTAGAATGAGCATTGATTCTCTCTGCACTCTGCCATCTACAACACAATCGTCCTACCATGCAAAATTGAACATGCTTGCTATACTCGATCTTTAAAAAAACAATTAACAAGAACAAAGCAAACAAATCTGTTTGGCTTTCATATGCTCCATGTTTATGATATGGATTTGGAGTTGCAGAGAACAAACTCAGTGAGATAAAAAGATCATTTGGAACAATCCATGTCTGTTTGAAAGTATGGCACTCATATTCAGTGGGAGCTAGTCCAAATGAATGGCAATTAAACAAGTATTTATAGAGTGTCCTCTATATGAGTCAGTCAGTGAGGAAACTGGAAAATCCCACAGGCTCCTGTTCTCACTGTGAGGCAATTTGGTGCTTCAGAAAAATAGCAGAGCTGGGCACTTGGACAGAGCAGAGGTAGAGACTACATACTACCATTTGCCAGCTGTGTCCCTCTGGGCAAGTATTTCAAGTCATTGAGCCACATTTTCTTTCTTTGTAATATGATTATTGCAAGAATAAAAACAATCATTAGTTGGTATAAGAAACATATGAGAAGATGCATGTGGAAGCAGTTTGAAAAATAGATACAATATTTTTTAAGAGTGGTGTCCGACTCTTTGTGACCCCATGGACTATAACCTACCAGGCTCCTTGGTCCATGGGATTTTCCAGGCAAGAATTCTGGAGTGGGTTGCCATTTCCTTCTCCAGGGGATCTTCCTGACCCAAGGATCAAACCCGGGTCTCCCAAATTGCAGACCGATTCTTTATCTTCTGAGCCACCAGGGAAGCCCATAGATGCAATCACTGTTCCATTACAATAATAAATGAAACAAAAAGAATCTCCCTGTGTTTTAAGTCCTTTGGTTTTCCTCTCAGACAAGAAACTGCGACATGATGTACAATAGCCCTTTCAGTGAATTCCTTCAAGGTTTGACATCAGAGGCCCTGAAAACATCAAATTCTCTATCTGCTACTTGAAGATATCTTTGAATATCTCTATCTTCAAGTAGCAGCCTGGGGAAGAACTTGGAATGGAATCTTTGGATGGCAAGGATGGCATATTAAGAGAGGGCCCCTAGCTGAACTCCCCAAAGTAGGATGTGCATTCTAAGAAGCCTGTATACTTTATAAAAGCATCAAAACTTGATAAAAATTCCTTCAAAATGCTGGCTGACTGTGTTCTCCCTTGGTTCTTAGGTGAAAAGAGATGCTTGGGGGCATTTACAACAGATGATAAAGTGATGTGTTGTGGCACCTGTAAGAATTGGGATATGCATGGCTGAAAAGCTGGTTCTGTTTAAAAATGCTAAAAATTCCTAATGAGGCTCTCCTTGACTTCTCAGATTTGGGCCTGCCTTTTCTTTGAGCCTATCTTTCTCCCCACCCCAACCAGTGACCTGGGCACCAGTCACACTCAGTGTGACTGACTCAATGGTGGTTCTTCCCACAGGGGACCCTCCCAGAATTTCTCAACTCAGCTCTAAAGCCCTGATCATCCCTGCATCCACTCATCCAATATTTTCAAAGCATGCACTGAACACCAGGTGCTGCAGAAATTGATGGGGATACAAGGATGACAGTCATGGAGACAACATCAGATCTACAATGTAAAGGGTGGACATGAGATAGCGAGCAAAGGATTCATGGGGATTCAGAGCAATCCTGGCAAAAGTGCACCTTTTCTGAGAAGACTTATTCCCCTCACAGGCTGGGCCAGAGACCAACCACAGATGAACCACAATAAGAAGATATTTGTATTGAAATGAAATTTGTATTAGCAGAGGTTTTAAACAGAACACTAATAACAAAAAGTCAGACTCTTGGAATCATGACTGAATCCCACTGCTGCCAGACCAGAGTCTGGGGCTCCCCTAGTGGCTTAGTGGTAAAGAATCTGCCTGATAATGCAGAAGACACAGGTTCACATGTTTGATCTCTGGGTCAGGAAGACACCCTGGAGAAGGAAATGGCAACCCACTCCAGAATTCTTGCCGTGGACAATCCATGGACAGAGGAGCCTAGTGGGCTAGAATCCATGGGGTTGAAAAGAATTGGACATGATTTAGCAACTAAATAGCAGCAGCAGCAAGTTGAAACTACATCATTAAATAATATTATATCGTTGGTTTACTTGCTTTATCTGAATCTAGTCTGCGGCCCACCCCTGTCCCCACATCAGGAAGGGCCTGCTCTTACAGGACAAAAGCACTGTCAAAAATCAACTGACCGTATATTTGTGGATCTATCCTTGGACTTTCTATTTTGTTCCATCCATCTGTCTATGTTGATACCAATACAACACTGTCTTGATTATTGTATATTTATAACTCTTGGATTAGTTTTGTAACTACATTCTTAGTAGAAGGAAGTTCCCATCTATTCTAAGTAGATATTGCTCTGTAGGTTTCTTTTCTTGTAATGTCTTAGTTTTAAAAATTGTTTTGGCTATTCCATTTCCACATATATTTTAGAACAAGTTTTTAATTTCTACATAAAAGCTTGCTGAGATTTTGACTGAGGTTGTATTGGATCTGTGGATCAATTTGGGGAGAATTTATACCATAGCAATATTGAATTTTAAGACCCATGAGCAAGGTATGTCTCACCATGAGCAAGGTATGTTTTATAGTATTCAATGTATAAGTCTTATATAGGTTTATTCAGATTCATCCCTATTTCACATTTTTATGTTATTATAAATGATATTTTAAAAAAATCAATTTCTAAATGTTTATTCTTAGTACTGAGAAATTCAATAATCTTAAATATATTGATCTTATCTGGAATTCTACTAAGTTCTCTTGTTATAATATTTTTATCTTGATTCTATCAAATTTTCTATATAAACAACATCATCATGCAATTTGTAAATAGAGGGTTGTATTCATCCTTTCCAATATGAGTGCTTTCTATTTCTTTTTCCTGCCTTATTGCACTGGCTAAAAACTCCAACATAATGTTTAATGGAAGTAGTGAGAGTGGATATTCTCATCTTGTTTCAGATCTTTGGGAAAAAGCATTAAATTTTCTCCATTAAGTACAATGATATCTAAGGTTTTCTATAGATGCCTTTTATTGGGTTGAGGAAATTCCCTTCTACTCTAAGCTTGTTAAAAGTTTTTAGCAGAAATGGATGTTTGATTTCATCGAATGCTGTTTCTGCACTAATAGGAATGATTATATATTTCTTCTTTTTTAGCATGCTTATATAATTAATTCTATTATTTTTCAAATGTTAAACCAATCTTGAATTCCTGAGATAAATTTCACTCAGAAATTGATATCCTTTTTATGTATTATTAGATTTGATTTTTAAGATTTTGTGAATAAGCCAGAAAGAAAAACACCAATACAGTATACTAATGCATATATATGGAATTTAGAAAGATGGTAACAATAACACTGTATACGAGACAGCAAAAGAGACTATGAACAGTCTTTTGGACTCTGTGGGAGAGGGAGAGGGTGGGATGATTTGGGAGAATGGCATTGAAACATGTATAATATCATATATGAAATGAGTTGCCAGTCCAGGTTCGATGCACAATACTGGATGCTTGGGGCTGGTGCACTGGGATGACCCAGAGGGATGGTACGGGGAGGGAGGAGGGAAGAGGGTTCAGGATGGGGAACATGTGTATACCTATGGCAGAATCATGTTGATATATGACAAAATCAATACATTATTGTAAAGTTAAAAAATAAAATTAAAAAAAGGAAAAAAATTTTTGTGAATATATTTTGCATCAATATTCTTGAGGGATATTGGCTTGCAGGTTTCTTTTCTTGTAATGTCTTTGCCTGGTTTTCATAACAGGGTAACGTTGAATTCAAAGAATAAAGTGGGGAGTATTCCCTCTATTGGTATGTCTTCAAGTTCACTAAACTTTTCTCTTACAATGTCTAATCTGCTATTAATCCTATCCAGCATATCTTCAACACATTTAGTTTTCAACTCTAGAAGTTTGTTTTAGGTCTTTTTTATATCTTCCATGTCTCCACTTAACTTTTTTAACTCATGGAATACAGTTATAATAACTTTTAATGTCCTCATATGTTTCATATAAATTTTTCATTCTTTTTTTTTTTTTTTGGTTGTTTCAAGCAGGAGGATAAATCTGGTCTCTCTTATTCCATCTTGGTAAGAAGCAGAAGCCCTTAGCCTACATTCTGATACAGAGTAGATTTTCCAAAAGAAAGACTGATGGAATTAATACTTACAGAATGCTCAAGGTGCCAGGAATGCACAGTGAATAGGACAGAAAAACCTCTGTGCTCCAAAGTTTACAGTCTAGTGGGGGATGACAGCAAACTAACATGAAGCGAAAAGTAAATACATAAATGAGACAATTTTAGATAGTGTTAGGCAAATGAGAGCGATCACTAGGGATTGGAAGAGACTGGGAAAACAGCCTTACAGATATTGGTCAGGGAATGCATCTCTGAGGAGGAGGTGAACATGCAGTAGTCATGGGGAAAGGCAATGCAGGCAGAGAGATCCACAGATACAAAAGTCCTGAGTGGGAGTGACCAAAGCACACTGCAGTGTGGAATGAGGACCAAAGAGGCTTAAATGTAGTGAGAGAGAGAGAAGGGGAAGACAGGGGCCAGATCAGCTAGAATCTTATACATCAGGGGCGAGGAGTGCAGTAGAGTGGGGAAACTGCACACAAACATGCAAGAAATATCAAAGTGAATTTTTCTTTACATCCCTCCCTCGAGAATGATGAACAACAAACATCAGAGAAATTGGCTCACTCTTCCTTGCATCTGCACAATGTATTCAACCCACAGGCTGCTGGCAGTCAGGATGGAATGGTCCTAAACCTACTGCTGTCCTGCACCTCATCCAAGACATCCTCCCAACAGCACACCCTAAGCACCGCGGGCAAGCCATTCCTGCAGTCTCACAGCCATCCTCCTCACTCTCTGGCCCCGAAAGGGAAATGACAGAGCTGCAAACTGTATGGCAGCTGCCACATTTCCTTCCAGATATGAGGGAACATAGAAATGGATGAAGCACACAAATGCTCTCTTTGCATGAGAAAAACTGGTACGAACAGTATCTCTTTAGAGTGGCTTGCCATTTACAATCATAAGCAGAACCATTTTTTGGTTTCCTTCCCCCACATTCTGGTGTAATTTGTTTTCTCCATATCTGGCTTTGAGAAATGCATAATCAGAATATCTGAATAAACTTGATTTATGTCCCAGCTGTGTGACTTACTCATTGTGTGACCTTGGGCAAGTCATTTAATCTCCTTGAGATTTTGTTTCCTTTCCTGAGATATGAAGAAGTTCTCACCTTCCCATCCTCTCCCAGGGGAGCTGCTATTAACCATATTAACATAAATGAGTCCTTCTGTACCTAGATAATGAGGCTGAGTCACACACAATCCTCCATGTAAGAAGATAATTTGGTGTTAAGCTGAAAATTCTAGGGAAAATGGGGAGGGGGGAGAAATCAAGGTCACAGTCTATAATAAATACTTTTACTCTTATTCAATTTTAAAAATTAAAGACTGAACTGAATTTAAGGGAACAGTGATGGCATTGCACCCATTGACTCAGACATACTGAAAAACTATTACCACCCATGGCTCTCTGGGAATCTTTCAGATCTTGCTCGCTCACAGTCAACAAGATGATTGAAAATGCGGTTTGCTCTTGGCAAACCAAACAAATTTTCTGTGTAATGTCCTCCATCCAAGCATTCTACATCATCTTGGTTACATGGTTCAGGAACCTATCTTGTGGGTCCCATCTTGGTCCTGTGGACCCCAAAGTGTTTGGATGTTTGAGATGGGAAATCCTCTGCTTGGCCTTTATTTAATTCTGCAGTGGGCAAAATGTATTTAAAAGCATAAAATCTACGTTCATGCAAAAGATTCTGGGGGTTGAAAAGGAATTATAAGTAGAGTAACTTTTGAGCTAACCAAGTAGTTTCACCTTCTTCCTGTTATTTCACATTGAAAAGTCAGCATAACCATTATCCCCAGTGTGTAGACAGAAACCTGAACCCTAGAGAGGACAAGGGGAATTGGTGAAGATCACAAAGATGGTGAGAAGAGACTGACACCCAAATTGCTTTTCCAAACTCAGTGCTCCTTTAAGTAAGCCATGCTAGAAGAAAGCTATGACTGGGATAAAACACTATTAATATAAGACCAAATTATTTTGATTCAGACTACTGCAAATTATTACTTTCACTCTGTTCCTTAGCGACTGCAACTGAGTTCTTTATCTAATTTCTTCACCTTTTCCCAGAGTTCACACCACCTCCCAAATGAGTCCCATCTGTGAATTTAATTAACCAGCTGCTGTCCTGGTCTTCCAGATCGTTAATTAAGATCTTCTTTGAAACCAGACCTAACCCTTTTACCCTCAGATATCCCCTGGAGACTTTCATGAGGCTCTGAAGATAACTGTTTATTTTAACCCCACATTATATGCTCAGCTTGCAAAGAGAGTTTTAGAACCGTACTATTTCAAAAAGTTAATTTCTCCAGGGACAGACTGTGAGCCAGCTCTGAATGTTTTATCAAAATCCAAACAAAATAAACTGCTTCCAAATGTTGTTTATGCTCTTGTTTTTATTAATGTTAGTAATTAGAAAAAATATTAATAACATTTGCTGTAGAACCTTTGGTTTAAATCCCAAACCTGCTGAATGCGTGTATTAACAGGGGACTACATGTATATCAGCAGACTAAAAATAACCATCCATTTATCTCTTTCATGCAGGAATCCAAGATCTAGAAAGTTACCTTAAAAAACTAAATTAAAATAAGAAAAAAATCTTTATGTATAAAGATGCTCATCATTCTATACATTACCAAACATTGGGGCTGACCGTATTATCTAACAATGGGAGAATGGTTAAGCACATTTTGATACATCTGTGTTATGGGATATTATGTTGCTATTAAAATCAACACCATGTAATTACAGGGAAGGCACTTGGGGATATAATCTCAAGTGGACAATAAAGAAGACAAATAAGCAAAATTTAAGGTTATTTTAAGGGGGCTTCCCAGGTGGCTCAGTGGTGAAGAATCTGCCTGCAGGCGTAGGAGCTGCAGGAGATGGGAGTTCAATCCCTGGTTCGGGACTATCCTCTGGAGAAGGAAATGGCAACCCACTCCAGTATTCTTGTTGGGATAATCCCATGGACAGAGGAGCCTGTTGGGCTATACTCCATGGGGTCACAAAAAGTCAGACATGACTGAGTGACTAAGCACGCACACACAATTACTTTATATAGAAGTAGGTCCCTATGAGCAAACATGGGAATGACCAGGAGTAAAGATTAAAAATAGTCAATTTGGAGTTATAAGATTGTGGAGGTTTATTTGTATGTTTAAGTTAATATGTATGCAATAGATAAAGTTAGACTACCCTAACTCAAAATATCTTAGAAACATTATTGATGATCATGGTATGATTCAGGATGCTTGCACTATAGCTCTCTACAGCAAATGTGTTAAAGCCTACCCACAGACGTTGGACCCTATGTCTGTTAGCCCGGAGGTACTTCTAACCTCCAGTATCTGTATCTCTATGCCCAAAGATGTTTATCCAGGACCTGCAGGAGGCCATGCTTACAGCAGATCAGAACATCCAAAGAATCAACATTTCCTTAGGAGGAAATTTCAACTCTTCTTAGGAGGCAACCAAACATCGAAATAATCTCACTTTTCAGGTGGTGTAATTCTGAGATGTCTCTTTTGCATCATTTCTCAGATTCTAACGAAGGACCAAAGAAAGTCTTTGAAGTTTTTCTAACATTTAGAACAAGAACAACCGGTTATCCACATGAAATAACAGGAATATCAATAACTACCTCATATCATACACCAAAGATAATTTGAAGGAGAAAATAGATATACAAGTTGGATATATTTTCTAGAAGAAACACAGAAAGCTCTCTCTGTGATGGGATAAGTAAGAATCCTTAGGGGATAAAAAGCAATGAACATAAGGAAGACTGATCAACTGCAGTTCATCCAAACTAAAATCTTTACTTACTAATGATACCACAAAGAAAAAGAAAAGCAAGTTACAGGCTGGGCTAAAATATCCACAGTGTAAAAATGACAAAGCATTTTCATCCAGATTTTATAAAGAACCCCTACAAATCAATAATAATTAAAAAACAACCCAATTTAAAAAACGCAAAAGACGTGGGCAGACACCTCACAAAAAAGATATATAAATGCTAATAAGTAGATGAAAGTTCCCAACATCATTAATTATCAGAAAAAAAAGGGAAATTAAAATCACAAAGAAATGCCTGTACACATTGACTGGAATGGCTATAATTTAAAAGGCTGGCAGCTCCAAATGTTGAAAATGTTGTGGAGCAACAAGAATCATAAATTGCCACTGAAAGTGGACGTGTTAGTCACTCAGTCGTGTCCAATTTTTGAGACCCCATGGACTGTAGCCCACCAGGCTCCTCTGTCCATGGGATTCTCCAGGCAAGAATACTGGAGTGAGTAGCCACTCCCTTCTCCAGGGGATCTTCCTGCATAAAGAATATGCAGGCATATTCTTTACCATCTGAGCCACCAGAGAAGCCACCATTGTCATTAGGGAGCAAAGATTTGATAACTTTGGAAAACTCTTTGGCAGGTTCTTATAAAGTTAAACAATTCAACTTTTCCCAAAGTGTTTACCCAATAGAAACCAAAGTATAAGTTCACAAAAAGACCTATATAAGAATAGCCATAGTAGCCTTCCTCATAGTAGCCCCAAACTGGAAACAGCAAATGTCTATCAATCAGAGAATGGATAATCAGTGTGGTATTTTCACATAGCAGAACACTACACAGTAAGAAGAAGGAATGAATTACGTGTACTCAACAAATGATATGGGTGCATAGCCCGCTCATTTGTATCTGACTCTTTGCAGCCCCACGGACTGTAGCCTGCCAGGCTCCTCTGTCCATGGAATTTTCCAGGCAAGAATACTGAAGTGGGTTACCATGACCTCCTCCAGGAGATCTTCCCAATCCCAGGATTGACGCTTCATCTCTTGTATCTCCTGCATTGCCAGCCAGATTCTTTACCACTAGTGCCCCCTGGGAAGCCCTTATGAATGATATGCATATGTGTGTGAGAATGTGTATATGTGTGTGTGCACTCATTCATGTCCAACTCTTTGCAACCCCATGGACTATAGCCTGCCAGGCTCCTATGTCCATGGGATTTCTCAGGCATGAATACCAGAGTGAGTTTCTATTTCCTTCTCCAGCGGATCTTCCTGACCCAGGGATCAAACCCGCGTCTTTTTCGTCTCCTGCACTGGCAGGCAGGTTCTTTACCACTGTCCCATCAGGGAAGCCCCTTGAATGAGAGGGCTGAATCTCAAAAACAGTGCTTGAAAGCCAGGCACGAGCTTTCCATTCATATGAAATTCTACTAGGCCAAGCGAAATGACGGTGATGGACATAAGAACAGTGATTTTCTGGAAAGCAGAGATGGAGATTGACAAGGAAAGCACACAAAAGAAATCTGGGAATGATCGTTATGTTCTTTGTTAGCAACTGAGCAACAACATCTTGGTAAGAACGTGGGTTACATGGATACTTTTGTCAGAACTGATTAAACTAATTGATGCATCAAATTTAACAGTACACTTAGGATGTGTGTAGCTTGCTTTGGGAAAAAGAAAAGAACTAAGCCAGTCCATTCAAAGACATGCTCTACTGATCACTCCCTACTCTCCAGTGTGTGGTAATTTGCCAAGCCATCGGGCACAGGTCAGTTTAGGAAACACTTCCCACTCAAGACGGTGTGTGTGTGCGCTCAGTCATTTCAGTTGTGTCCAACTCTTTGTGACGCTATGGACTATAGTCCATCAGGCTCATTCACAGGATTCTCCAGGCGAGAATACTGGAATGAGTTGCCATGCCCTCCTCCAGGGGATCTTCTCAACCCAGGAATCAAACCCACATCTCCTGCGTCTCCTGCACTGCAGGCAGATTCTTCACCCATTGAGCCACCTGGGAAGCCCACTCAAGTCTGCAGGGACTGAATATAAGCCAGAGACAACCAATAATTCCTTTCATTGGCTTTTGGTCCCTGTGAATACGTTAGCCTTGAATAGCCATCCTTCCACATTTGACTCAAGCTGATTCTTCTCTCAGGTCTGACTTCTGGATGGATTGCTTGGCTTAGGGACACATTGTAGGTTTGGACATTTGTGGTTTTGGCTGACAGTCTCTAGTTTAGGGGATGAGAGCCTCCAGGAAGAAGTATACCCATAGGATGAGAGTCTGGGGCACTGAGGTGAAGGGAGGTTTCCAAGGATATGGACATTCTGAATAAAAGATAACCAAAAAAAAGCTAAATAATCTATTCACGGTTGAGAGAAAAAAAGTTACAGAAGGCAGATGCAGAAACCAGGAGGGATGTCTAAGTCAGAGAATTGAGTGTGAGATGAAGTCAAACACTCAAAGTTGGATACAGACCTTAGAGGTGGGGAAGAGTCAACCCAAGTGGAGAATGGAGGTGGGGGTTGGACTCAGATAAGTGGAAGAACAGGAAGCATTTCTTGAAGTAGGGAGCCTTGAAGGACTATAAATTTGATCAATGACAAACATATTTAAAACACCTCCTGCACACCCAGGGAATTACAAGAAAACCTTGCCATCCACCCTGGGAAATGGTGGGAAAAATCACCCACACAAGAAACAAAAATTGCAAGTCTGTATCAAATGTGGTGTGAAGGCGAAATTCATACCACCCATCTGATAGACATTTAACAGAAAAACTGGCCTGACTAGTGGAAACTGAGAACACAGCAGAAGAAAAGATGAAATACTTCTGCAGTCAAGGTGACACAGAAAACTGGCTGAAGATGAATTCTCTGACAAAAACTTTAACCACACGTCAGATGTTTAAGAAAAGAATTAGCCTCTCAATAAATGGACTTAAAGGAACAATATGAAAGGGGGCTGCAGATAATTATTTTCAAATTGTTTAAAGAAAAGGAATAGAAGCCATAAGTCAAAAATAAGAACTTGAGAACAATAATAACCCCCACCAAAAAAAAAAAAAAACAGGAAAATAGAAAAATAATGAAACAGCCCGAACTATGTGCTGGTCACAGTTCTGCATAATAGATAAAAATACATCACTGCAGAAAATGGACAAAACCCTGTCTTCCAGAGCATTCATTCAGGAGGGGAAGATCACAAACAAACATAGAAAATAATTTTAGCAGTGATCAACATCACTTAATTGTGCCAAGATCAAGTGAACACATACATTAACCAAACATAAAACAAGCAAAGTCGTGCATACATGGCTCATGAAAGAAAGAAAAGAGGACATTTGGTGTCATGGATATGACACAGTGCAGCTGTATTGAATGGGCATGGAAAAAAAGTGCAGATTTCACCACAATTTCATTAAGATGAAGGATCTAAGACATAATCCGACCTTCCTTCTTAAGCAAAGCTCAGTCTTTGATGTCCCAAGCTCCAGATCTTCTTGAATTCAAATAGTTCCTCCTCAATACAATACAAATCCAGAAGAAACCTTCTCCAGAAAATTCAATTTCTATCTTTAGGTGACTTCTGCCATTTTTAATTGAAAGTCTTATTGAAATAATTTTAGACTTATGTGGGATTCTAAGGAATAATTCAGGGAGACTGAATGTACCCTTAACCCACTTTCCCACAAATAGTAACAAAACTGTTATACAACCACCTGGAATTGACACTGGTGCCAGCCTCCTATCTTAATCACATTTCCTCAGCTTTACTTTGTATTCATAGGTGTGTACATTTGGTTCTATATAATTTTACCATATGTGTGGGTCCCTGAATCCACTCTCACGGTCAAGATACTGAAAAGTTCCACCACCACTAGAATCCCTGGCCTCGTCCTTTAAAGACCACACTCACCTCCATCTTCTCGTGCTCCACCACTGGGCAAGCCTCTAATCTGCTCTCCATTTCTAAAACATTTTTTTCAAAAAAGGTGATATAAATGGAATCATAACACAACTTTTTGGAAGTGGCTTTTCTCATTCACAATAATTCTACAGAGATTTATCCAGGTTGTATACATCAACACTTTTCTTTTGATTGCTGAGTCATATGCCATGTTATTCATGTACAGCAGTTTATTTAACCACTCACCCATTGAATTACACCTGTACTGATTTTTAGCATTTGGCTATTGCCAACTAAGTTGCTATGATTAGGGTTTTTAAATATATATTTATTTGGCTATTTCGGGTCTTAGCTGTGGCACGAGAATTTTTGTTGCATCATGAGGGATCTTTCACTGATGTGCACAGACTTGCTAGTTGCAATGCACGGGCTCAGTAGTCATGGCACATGGGCTTAGTTGCTCGTTGGCGTTTGGGACCTTTGTTCCCCGACCAGGGATCAGACCTGCATTGCAAGATGGATTCTAAACCCCTGAACCACCAGGGAAGTCCCTATGATTAGGTTTTGTGCGAATGAATAAGTTTTCATCTTCTAGGATTCATTCTGGAGAGTGCAGTTGCTGAGTCACACGGCAATTCAAGAAACTGCAATACTGAGAAAGTTTTACAGAGCAGCTGTATCATTTCATATTCCCACCAGCAGTGAAGGAATGATCCAATTTCTCCACGTTCTCACTAGCATTTGGTGTTGTCACAGTTTTTAAATTTTAGTCATTCTGATAGATGTAACATGATTTAACACTGCAGTTTAAGTTTGCATTTCCCTCATGGCTAACGATGTTGAAACATTTTTCATGTGCTTATTTGACATCTGTGTATCCTCTTCAGTGAAATGACTACTCATGCCTCTTGCTAATTTTTAAAGTGGATTTTTTTTTTTTTTTACTGCTATCTACTCTAGATAATTGTTCTTTGTCAAATGTGTGATTTGCAAATACTTTCTTCTAGGAGCTTTTGTACGGCGAACATTTCAAATTTCAATGAAGTCAATTTTATCAAATTTTTGAGCTTGCTTCTAATGTCAAGTCTAGGAATTCTTCACCAAGTCCTTGATCCTCAGATTTTTCTCCTTAATTTTTTTCCTATAAATTTTATGGCTTTACATTTACACGATTAATTTTCAGTTAACTTCTGTATAACATGTAAGGTGTAGGTTTAAGTCTTTTTTCCATTTGACTATGAATCCCCAAGTGCTCCAGCATTATTTGTTGAAATGCTATCTTTCCTCTATTGAAATGCTTTTGATCTTAGTAAAAAAAAAAAAAAATTAGTTGAGCACATTTGTGGTTATATTTCTGCGAGTTTCATTCCGTTTCATTGATTTATAGTTCTATCATTCTGCTAATACCACACAATCTTGATTAGCATTGCTAAAGGATACTTTATTATCAGGCAGAATGCTGTGCTATGCTTAGTCGCTCAGTCATGTCTGACTCTGCGACCCCCATGGACTGTAGCCTGCCAGGCTGTTCTGTCTGTGGAATTCCCCAGGCAAGAATATTGGAGTGGGTTGCCATGCCTTCCTCCAGGGAATCTTTCAGACCCAGGAATCAAACTGTGGTCTCCTGCATTGCAGGCAGATTCTTTACCAGCTGAGCTACCAGGGAAGACCATCAGGTAGACTAAGAAGAACTTATTTCTTTCCTTTTAGGATTGTTTTAGCTTGTTTAAGGCCTGTGCTTTCCATAGTTTGTCCTGGTCAACAAAACTCCGTGCTGGGTTTATGCTAGGGTTACGTTTGGATTGTTTGAAACCTATAGATCCGTTGGGGAGAACTGACATATTTGCTTTGCTGAGTTTACCAATCCATGAAGATGGTATGCTGCTTCATTTATTTAGGTCTTCCTTGAGTTCCTTCTTTAGTACTTGCAATTTTCAGCACACAGAACCTATAAATGTTTTGTTATGTGTATATCTAAGTATCTCATTTATCTTTGAAATGAGTATAAATGATACTGTGTTTAAAATTACAGTTTCTGCATGTCCATTCTCAGAATATAGAAATGAAATGGATTTTTGAGTAATGGTTTTTTATTCTGCAACCTTGCTAAACTCACTTATTAGTTCTTGGAATTTTTTTTTTTTTTTGTAACTTCTTTTAGGTTCTTTATATAGACAAACATGGTGTATGCAAATAGAATTGTTTTATTTTTCTCTTTCTACTACATATACATTTTTCTTTTTTATTACCACATTGACTAGAACTTCTAGTATTATGTTGAATAAAAATGGTGGGAGTGAATATTCTTGCCTCATTCCCAATCTTCTGGGAAAAAAATTCAGTCTTTCACAATAAGTGTGAAATTAGCTGTTGATTTTTTTGTAGATGTTTTTATCAAGTTGAGGCTTTCCCTCTATTCCTAAAATGTTGATAGTTTTTATTATTAATGAGTATGGGGTTTTATCAAATGCTTTTTCTGAATCAATAGATATGAACATATGGCTTTTTAATTAGACTATGAATATGGTAGATTACATTGACTAACAATGCTGAAGGTTGAACCTTGTGTATCATGGATAAATCCCAGTTGCTTGTGGAGTATGACTCTATAGATTGTTGGATTCAATTTGGTAATATTTTGTTGTGGATTTTTAGGTGTACATTCATGAAAAATATTGTTATGTAGCTTTTTTTTTGAGGGGGGATTGGTACTATCTTTGTCTGGTTTGGATATCAGGTAATACTGGCTTTTTTAAGATGAGTTGGGAATGTTCTACTCTCTTCTATTTTCTGAAAGAGACTGTATAAAGTTGATGCTAAGTTTTCTCTTTTTTTGGCCACACCACTGGCTTATCGGATCTTAGTTCCCCAACCAGGGACTGAACTTATGCCCCCTGCAACAGAAGCACAGAGTCCTAAGCACTGGACCACCAGGGAATTCCTGGTGTTGATTCTTCTTTATTGTTTGGTAGAATTCTCCAGTGAAACTTTCTGACTATGGAGATTTTTTATTAAGAGTACTTAAGTTACAAACTCAATTTCTTTAATGGCTCAGATAATCTATGTCATATTATTTAAGTTTTAACAGTTTGGGATTTTCAAGGAATTGTTCCATGTCTTCTAAGATGTTGAATGTATTTTGAGTACAAAGCTGACTAAAGTATTCCCTCATTAAATTTTTAATGCTGCAAGATCCTTACTGATCATCTATTTCATTCCTGATATGCATGATTTCTTTTTTTTTTTTTTTCATGATTTGTTTCTTATCTTTTCATCTTTGTCAGTCTGTCTGGAGGTTTTTTCATTTTACTGATCATATCAAAGAACCAGCTTAAAATTTTTTTTCTCTACAGTTTCCCTATTTTCAATATTGTTGATTTCTATTATTATCTCTGTTATTTCCTTCCTTTGTTTGGGTTTAGTTTGCTCTTCTTTTTCTAGTTTATTGAAGTAGAAACATATTGATTTGAAATTTTTTGTTTCTAATGCAAGCATTTAATGCCATTAGTTTACCTCTCAACATTGCTTTGTTTCACACATATTTTGATGTATTTTATTTCCATTTCCAGTCAGTTAAACCCATTTTTTTTAAATCTGATACCTCTTAACTGATGCTTTATTATATAGGAGTTTGTTATCTAAGTTCCAGGTATTTGAGTGTTTTTCTGTTATTGATTTCCAGTTTGAATTCATTATAGTCAGATTATACTCTGACTGTAACTCTTTAATATTTGCAGAGACTTGTTTTATTTTATTTTTAATCTTTTCCAGGGTGTGATTCCAACAACAATTTAGACATCAACCACTTGGGAGTGATCATGAACTCCATTCAGCTCTTTAGGCCTCAGCTTCATCATGTATAAAACTGCTGTGGATTTAAGTAGACGTCCTGAGAGCCTGCTCTGTACCAGGCACTGTGCTGGGTGCTCTAACACAATGCTAGTCCTAGTAACACCCTTGCAGAAAAGACACAGTTGATTCTCACTGTTCATGGAAGCTTTGTTGGATGAAGTTGCTGTGAAAACTGGATTAGTGACTAGCAAACCAGTGGTCCTAACAGGCTAGGCTCCTATGAGCCTCTGGTCACAACATTCTATCAACCAATCAATATCCTTGCTTTGTGTGTGTTTCTGTTTAAAGACAACTTGCTTGATGCATCTTATTGATTAGTTAACAGTGAACTCACAGCCAACAGCACTATAACTCATATCTGAATGAAACTTACCTAGCATATATTTTCTCCATAATGCACATCACAGGCTTGAGATTAAGAATGCTAGACAGCAGTTCAGCACCAGGTTTGGTGGCCATTTAAAACACCAAGAGCAACAACAAAAAGCATACAAATGTGGTTGTAGAAAGGACACATGCAGCAGTGTAAGAGCTGAAACAAGGAAGTCTTGTCCAACCTCATTTGGGAACACACACATCTGGTGACTCTTATTTTGTGGCTCCGTGCATGTCCACAGATGACCATGAATGTGCCATGAGTATTGATTTGAGGCTTTCAAATAAATTGTTGTGAGTTGTAAATTTGCAAATATGGGATCCATAAATAATGAAGATTGACTGTACTCTTATCCACACTTTCCAGATGCAAAAATGGAGACTCAAAGAGGTTATAGCATCATCCAGTAACAGGCAGAGGGTGTTCCTTCCATAATACTAGCTCAATTCATGACATTCCCCCAGGCTTTCTCTCGCTCTTCCTGAACTCGGCAAACCCAGGGCAGAAGGGCAGCCCTTCCCTCCTCTGAGTTCCAAGAGCAGCGATAAGGATGCAACTGTAGCTCACTCACATTTACTGAGCACTTGCCGTGTGCTGGGTGCTGGGCCAAGGGCTTTGCATGCACTGACTCACTTAATCTTCACAACCACCTTTGTGAGTCTATGTTAATATCATCTCTGTAAAAATGCACGGAGAGCACAAGTGATGTGGCCCCTGTCACCTAGCTCATAAGAAGAGGATCCAGGATCTAATTATAGGCAGCCCAAACGCTTGGAAGGTGCACTGCACACACAGCCTTGGACTGAACCCTACCTCTACTGCAACACAGCATGCTGTGTGGAAATTATATGCTTCTTTATTTCTCTCCGAAAGATTGTGAGTTTCCAAAAGACATCAGCCTGTTTTCTTCCTCCTTGTGTCCAGATGCTGACATGGAGCAGGTTGCCAGTGAATGACAGAGAGATAAATGAAGGTGTGAACCTCTATCCTCCTGGTACACAGCATAGGGCTGGGCACACAGTGGCTGCTTAGTAGGTGTTTGTTCTAGAAGATGATCAACAGTTTTCATAAGCAGCATCACTTATCAGCAAAAGAGAAAGAACACTAAGTTCTCTGATTGCCCCTGCCCACCAGCCCCAGGCAGGCTGTTGGAGCCAGCTCCTCTTCTGAGCCACAGCTAGACGCATCCTGGCTCTGGGAGAGTCCAGCTAATTAGACTCTTGTCTGCCAACAGAGAGCGTCGACAAACACAGAGAGGAATTGTTAGCAGCGAAGAGGAGGGGAAGGCGGGAGTGGGGAGGCGGGGCATCAGCAATTTGTTAGAGGCAATGAAATGGAGCGAGTTGTGCCTCCTGCTAAATTACCATATGTGCTAATTGTATATGCATCAGTAATTGTTGGCTGCTGCTCATTTACATTTGATTATTATATTTGCGGTTTTTAATTGCATTTGAATATGTCTTCCCCTAATACTGTCAAGATCACCATAGCTGTCAGCAATCCTCAGTGCCTTTTCTGCTAACAAAATGCAGATCTGCTACCCAGGCCTTCATCTTATCCATATGAAGATGGGAATAGCTGTGATTAGCTACCATACTAAGGACGACTAGTTTCTGAGCATCCACTGTTTCGGAAGCTGTCCTGGGTGCAGAATTTAAAGTCTGACAAAACTGAGTTTCATTTCTGGCTCTGTTCTTTACCACTGTGTGATTTTAGGCAAGTGACTTAACCTCTCTGATCCTCCATTTGATTCTGTATAAAAACGCATGCTTTGCACAACTGCTGTGGAGGTTGATAACAGTAGGTTAAAGGGCCAGCTGTGTGGCAGGGGTTGAATAAATGATGCTGTGATTACTGTCATTTACCCTGAAATCTTCCACGTCCCCATTGCCTCTATCTTTGCTAAGAGTCCAATCGCTCACCTGGAATGAAGTGATAAGCTTCCCAGCGGGTCTCTCTGCCTCCCTCCTCTCTGCCCAGGCTACTACACACATACAGATGCACATCTGAATGCATGTCTTTTCCATGTGCAGAGATGACCCTTTGCAGCCTGAAGGACAAGCTCCAAACCTCATAAAGAGACACACAGACCACATACGGGGTCTGCCTGCCATGATCGAGGCTGCAAGCCACCCTGATAAGATGGCAGGCTCACTTCTGCCCCTGCTGGGAGGGCTGAGGTCTGCCTGCCATGATGGAGGCTGCGAGCCACCCTGAATAAGATGGCAGGCTCACCTCTGCCCCTGCTGGGAGGGCTGAGGGTAGACAGCCCTCAACTGAGTTAGAATTGCCTCAGCTAAAGAAAACTGCCTTGGCCAAGGTCACCTCCTCCTTCCTGGGGCAGCCCACAGCCACCGCCTGGTCAGCCTCGGGGTAGAGAAGCCTGGTCCGAAATCCCCACTCAGGATAACTCTGAAGAGCTGGTCAGCTTCAAAATACCCTGCGGGGTCATCCAAGGCCTCACTGAGACTCCACCAGGATCAAGTGCCCCTGTGCTCACCCTGCCTCCTCCCATCTCTTCCTTCTCCAGATGCTGAGCCCCAGAGCGCTTGCTAATTAGGCTCCCCACCCACCCCTTGCTTGCTGATTTCCACCTCAGAGTCTATTTCCCAAGAAACCACCTTGCAACCCAGGCAACCTCTCTAGATGGGTGACCCATCTCTCACGTGTCTGATACACGCGGATGTCTTTCCTCCCCACTGGCCATTCACTGCCCCAGCTCCCTGCTGTAACTCGCACTTCTCTCCCTTTCCAGAAGGTCTTTTCAAACTTGGCAGCCTAGAGAGCTCCTACTCCTCCAGCAGGTGCAGATCAAATAGCACCTCCTCTGGGAAGCCTCTCCTGATTGTCCCAAGCAGTATTCAAGTGTGGGTCCTCTGGGCCCTGAGAGGCCTGTCTGTCTCTGAACAATGTAGGTCACTTAAAACCTACAAGGGTAAACTATTATTCTCTCAATGCACTATGAGGAAACTGAGACTTAGGTTCTATAACCTGCCCAAGGTCACACAGCTGCTAAGTGGCAGAACCAGGACTTGAGCCCAGCACCGGATGGCCTGCACTTCTATCCCCAGGGCTGTGTCACTTTGCAATACCATCACCATTTTTGTTTCTCTCCTCTGGCCTGATCCTCACCACACTAATACTGACCCTCTTTGGGCACTGTCCTTAGTGCTTTCTATGAATTCTGCACGAGCCCATCCGTAGGCACAGAGAGGTGAAGCAATGGGGCAGAGCTGCACAGCCAAAGCCAAGGAGCCTGGATTTGGACTCAGGAAGTCTGACCCCAGGGTTCACACTCTTCTCCCACATAGTGTTTAAATGACATGGAAGTCACTGAATGATTCTGAGCAATGACATGGTAAGAGGTCAAAGGACCCCCCCTCCCCCTGGCTGCTGTGTTGCAGAGACTGCAGAGGGGCCAAGGAGGGGAGAAGGAGACCACTTAGGGTTGAGACCATGGTGGTCAGAGAAAGTTATGGGGAAGTGAAGAGGAGTTGTCATGTTCTGAGCAGCAGTTTGCATTCATTCACTCATTCATCCATTCATACATTCATTCATTCACTTTTTCTCAGGGTGTTCTTATGCACCTTTCATAGTTCCATCCTCCCCTGTACGAAGCCCCATGTGAGATGTCAAGGACTGTGGGGGTGAAGGCAGGTATAATTCCCACCCTCACAAAGTTCAGAACCTCACCAGGAAAGAAGACAGGAAGCATGATTGCATAAGACATTCTAGGAGGTCAGGGCTCTTAGGGCATGTGGGGCTTATCTCAGAGGAGCAGATCCTTTGAGTCCAGGCCAAGCTCAGCTCATACGAGGCTGCAGGAACTCAATGAGAGAGTTAGTTACTAGGGGCACAGGATGTCTGACCCGGGGCTTAAAGTTAGAAAAAGTAGTGAAAGGTGTTCAGACACTATGGAGAGAAAAGCTGAGGCATGAGCTTGGCTGAACACTCAGAGAATAGAGATGCTCTAAGTCTGCATTGAAGAATGCATGTGTGCATGCTCAATTGCTCAGTCATGTCCGACTCTTTGCAACCAAAGGGTACAGCTAGGTTATTGCATGGGGAAGCAGGAAAGGGATGGGAGGGATGGGACTGGGGGGGGAGGGCTTTCAATAAGCATTCACCTTGGGGCTGCTCCTTTATGTACCAAACTCCTCCCTGCTGTATGCTCCTAACCCCTAGAAAACCTCAGGTCCTCCTCCTGAGATTCTAGGCCTGGACACCCTGTCAATATGTCTACACCCTGTCTATGACAACAGGTTCAGTCTAATGAATTTCACACACGTTTATGAAAGACAGTCTGGCTTACAAAACAGTAATCTTGTGAGATGAACCATTTGTAAGTTTGAAGTGTGGTCCCAGGAAGGTTATGTTCTCCCTCTGGGTTCAGTGTCTGCATCAATAACAGACGGGAAGGCCTGATGAGATCAAACATCAACTCCGGAACACAAAGCCTGCAATTTCCTTCTTCTAATCTCAGAATAAGAAACAAGCAAGGCAACCACTCACAGGCAATACAGCACTTGGACTTGCAATATCCTTGCACATACTATATACTTTGCATATTACACTTCTTTCAACAAAACCCCATGAAGTGTAAATTGCCCAAGAGACATGAGTGCATATATTCACCACAGACAAGAAAATTCACATCAGCCTCAATAACAGCAGCCCTAAATTATAGGCAACCCAACTGTCCATCCATAGGAAAATGATTGAATAAACTACAGCATATTCATATATCAGAATAGTATACAGCGGTGAAAAAAAAAAAAAAAACTTCTGAAGTACAACAGATGAATCTCAAAGACACTGTTAATTAAAAGAAGCCAAACACGAAAGAGTATTTTTCCATTGTTACATTCATGGCAAAGTTTCAAATGCTGGCAAAGTTTCATAACTTGATTTGGGTGGTCGTCAACTTCCCTGGTGGCTCAGATGGTAAAGAATCTACCTGCAGTGCAGGAATCGCAGGTTCAATCCTTGGGTTGGGAAGGAAAAGCGAGTGTCTACCCACTCCATATTCTTGCCTGGGAAATCTCATGGACAAAGGAGCCTAGTGGGCTACAATCCTTGGAAGTCACAAAGAGTCAGACACGACTGAGAGACTAAGCATACGTATGTAAAATTCTAATTACCTGAATAGCTAAGATTAACGCAATTTGCTATCTGTGTGTTATGCTGTTGTTGTTTAATCTGTTGTGTCGACTCTGCGACCCTATGGACTGCAGCCTACCAGGCTCCTCTGCCCTTGGGGTTTTCCAGGTAAGAATACTGGAGTAGATTACCATTTCTTTCTCAAGGGGATCTTGCCAATTTTACCAGGGATCAAACCCATGTCTCCTGCATTGGCGGGCAGATTCTTTACTGCCAAGCCAAAATAAATTTTAAAAAGTCTCTGAAGTGAGTATTCCAAACAGGAAAAAGTCAGATGGCTGAGTATTAATTAATAGGAGGGGGAACTCAGATGGCTGTGACGCTCTCAAAATAAGATAAGAAACATTACTGATGCTGATCCTCTAGACACCAAATCCTATTAGTTTTTCTACAGCTTGATATATGAAAAAATAGACCTGCCCCTCCTCCAGCCCCAAATAGATAAGACTCCTTAGATATAAGATCTCAGAGATCATGTGCTCATTTTCCTCAGAGCACTTATCTTAGTTTAAAATAACACACTATTATGCTGATTGTTTGATTAATCTCAGTCTGCCCCATTGGGCTATGAAATCTAGGACAGTGTCTGATTTCTCTTGCTGTGGAATCTCCAACATTTAGCTCAATGCCTCGTATACAGAACATTCTCAAAAACTATGTTTTAGTGAGTGGTGGCAACTAGTAATAAACTAAGAATTTTATATATGGGATGTTTATTGAGGTTAACTCAAAAGAAAACCCAAGATCATAATATCCACTTCATTTCATGAGTCTTTACATTTATATTTGGTAATCTTTAAAAATGTACAGGCAAAATTTGAAAAATTGCATCAAAGAACATAACACATGTGAGGTCAATGGGCAAGACCTGACTGAAGGTTACATTCTGGTTGCAGTTAAATTAAGCTAGACCTTAGGACTCTGATGGTGGGAGGGATTGGGGGCAGGAGGAGAAGGGGACGACAGAGGATGAGATGGCTGGATGGCATCACTGACTCGATGGACGTGAGTCTGGGTGAACTCCGGGAGTTGGTGATGGACAGGGAGGCCTGGCATGCTGCGATTCATGGGGTCGCAATGAGTCGGACATGACTGAGTGACTGAACTGAACTGAACTGAACTGAGACCTTAATAACAAAATGTTAACTAGAAAATCCCCAGGTAACTGGAAATTTAAAAATATACTTCTCAAAAACTGATGAGTCAAAGCAAAAATTACCATGGAAATTAGAAAATAATTGGAACAGAATGATAATGAAAATACAATATATTAAAACTTGTGTGATTCAGATAAAGCAATGCTTTGAAGAAAATTATAGCCTTAAGTGCAGTGTTACAAACAAAAAAATGATGCTAAAAACTAATGTTCATGTATACCTCTAAAGAAATTAGAAAAAAACATTTTAAATTGCAAACTGGGAAATAATTTTTAAGTGCACAATCAATGAAATAGATAAAAATGAACAATATACAAGATCAATAAGACCATTACTTCTTGGAAACCACCAATAAAATTAATAAAACTCTGGAAACATTGATGAAGAAAACAAGGGAAAGACATAAACAACACCAGGCATGAAGAAAGAGGCATCATTACAGATCCAAGAGATATTAAAAATATAAGAGGTATGGTAAATTAATGTATGACAATAAGTTTGAAATTTAAGTGAAATAAATAACTCTAGAGAGGCATGGCTTACTAGAACTAGCACAGGAAGAAATTAAAAAACTGAGTGATATTAGTTCAGTTCAGCCATTCAGTTGCATCTGACTCTGCAACCCCATGGACTACAGCATGCCAGGCCTCCCTGTCCATCACCAACTCCCAGAGCTTTCTCAAACTCATGTCCATTGAATTGCTGATGCCATCCAACCATCTCATCGTCTGTCGTTCTCCTCTCCTTCTGCCTTCAATCTTTCCCAGCATCAAGGTCTTTTCAAATGACTCATGCAATAAGATATAAACATTTGTCAGCTACTGAGAATTTCAGACACACAAGCCACAACTCTTGCCCCAAAGAAACAGTCTCAAAAACATGTCTGGTTGGAGGATTAGGCTTGGTCTTATGCAGCCTTTCTTCAGGCAGAAGTTTCTGGGTAGGGGGGTGGGGGTGGGGGCGGCTCCCTCTAGGCAGAGAGAAGCAACAGGGCAAGTGGATGAACCCTGTGCTACTTTCTGGGTGGGGTGCTGAAAACCCTAGGGGCTTTTCTAGGAGACAGTATTGGAAAGGGATGCCATGGCCAAATTTTGTAGATCCTGAAAAGCCAGAGTGAAGAGTCTAATAGTTCTGGTAAGTGTTCAGGAGCAAGGAGAAAATCAAGGATACATCCTTAGGAAGCCTCAGGCAGCAGTGGTGGTAGAAGGATTAAAAGGGACAAATACTTAGAGAGAACAGAGAAACGGTGAGAGGAAGTACAACCAATCAGGTGAGAGAGGAAGAAGCTCCCTTACTAGTCGCTACTGAATGCCAAGCAAGGCACCAGGGCACTTTATCAGTCACTGCATGTAGCTCTGACCCTGATTCAGTGATTTTACTGCCTCTGTTTTGCAGATGGGGAAACCAACCCCTGGGCTAAATACTCTGCCTAAGATTACACAGAGGGGCTTCCCCAGTGGCTCAATGGTAAAGAATCCGCCTGCAATGCAGGAGACGCAGGTTCCATCCCCGACCGGGAAAGATGCCCTAGAGAAGGAAATGGCAATCCACTCCAGTATGCTTGCCTGGAAATCCCCTGGGTAGAGGATTCTGGTGGGATCCAGTTCATGGGGTCGCAAGAGGGACATGACTTAGCGACTAAAACACCACCACCCCAAGATGACATGGGTTAGAAGTGGTACTGCTAATTTATATCCAGGTGTGACTCCAGCTCAGATTCTTTCTCCTCATCCTTTTCTCTCCTCAAAATGAGTGATAATGACAGCCTATGGTAGAGGGGATAGGTAAGTGTAATAGAGTGCACAGGATGGCTAAAGAGCAAGAAACAAAGGAGGACGCAGGGCTGGAGAAGACGCATCAGCTACCTGCACAGTATCACTCTCCGAGATGAGGCACAGGCAGTCGTTACCATGGATACAGAAGATGATCCAGTTTCTTCCAGTGCCCATGACCTTCAGTTTTATTTCCTATAAAATGGGGATATTGAAACTGACGTCTCACTGTTCTGGTGAGAATGAGATGTTCTTTATCTGATGCGTACAGCACAAGTCCTGGCACAAAGGACTTGTATACAGGATACTCACAAAACGATTCTGTTATGGTCAGTTGTAACAAATGTCTGACGGGAATTTATGTAAAAGGGGGAAGAGATAGAGAAAAGACATTGAATATAGAAAAAGTATCTCATCACATAAATTCCTCCTTTCCCATCTTGTTCCTGAAAGCACCTCAACTAAGTCACCTAGGCTGGGTTTTGCCATAGGCTAGCTGGAGATCTCTGGGTTGGAGAAGTTTAAGGAATGTGAGGGCTTCCCTGGTAGCTAAGCTGGTGAAGAACCTGCCTGCAATGTGGGAGACCTGGGTTTGATCCCTGGGTTGGGAAAATCCCCTGGAGGAGGGCATGGCAACTCACTCCAGTATTCCTGCCTGGAGAATCCCCATGAGTAGAGGGGCCTGGCAGGCTACAATCCAAGAGGTCACAAAGAGTCGGACATGACTGAGTGACTAAGCACAACCCAGCACAAAAAATGTGAACTTCATAACTCAAGCCTTCCATATATTCATTAACAACTTATACCTTCTCAGAGAGCTTTCATAAACATCATCCAGTTTCTGCATAACCCACTGAGAAGCAGCAAGGGAGCACTATCCATCTTAACATCTCAGAGAAAGAAACTGGTACCCACGTGGGATCTGACTTCTTATCAAACATCGTAAAACAACTTAGGGGAGGAGCCAGGCTGAGAACTCCAGAGTTCAGACCTTGGGAAACAGGCTTTCAACCTACCTCTATGCTTGATATCCAGATCAAGGAAGAAAATTATTTTAATAAACATTAAGCCTATGCTTTAATATGAATTTTATGGGCTTTGGGCTTTGGCTAAACCCTGAAGATACACACAGATAAATATACTTACCCCTTACTTCAGCAGATCCATTGTTGCCTTGCTGCTGCTGCTGCTAAGTCGCTTCAGTATAATTAAATTGTTTTTGTTCCTTTCCCCCTACTAGGCTGTAAACTCCTTAAGAGCAAGAACCACATCTAGTTGGACACCATTTTCCCTGATGCTCAACACAGTATCTAGCACACAGTAGCTGATGAATAGTTTTGGGAAAAAGGAAAGGGAGTACGAGGGAGGGAAGTAGGGAGGGAGAGGAGGAAGGAAGACAGAGAGAGAGAAGAAGGAAGAGGAAAGGAAGGGAGGGGAGGAAAGATGGATAAATGGAGGGAGGAAAGAAAGGAGGGATGGAAGGAGATGGAAAGTGAGAGAAAGAGCCTGGGCTCTAGAATCAGAAACTCTGAGTCAGGTACCTTCTCTCACCAGTGGAAACCATGAGCAAATCTCTCCACCTGTCTAAATAATCAGACACCAGGGACCAACCTTCGACAGCCTGTGCACGTGGTCAATGAGCTCACTCTGCAGAGGGCACAGGCTTTAGTGACTTGCTGAGGTTTCATGGTAAGGGTGTGATGGAGCCTGCTCCAAAACCTGTGCTGACCCCATCTCAGCCCACAGCCTCCCAGTTGTGGTAGAAAACAGGCTTTTTCCCTCTGAATAGCTTTTAGGGTAGGAGATCTTTCCATGGTGATGGACTCTCCAGTGACTGTAGCCCAGCACAGAATATCTGGCATGTATAAAGGCACCACACATTTCACCACAAGAGTCCTTAGTGACTCATTTAGCTAAGGAGGCAAGGTGCTTCCTCTATCAGCAGCGATTAGGAAAAGGAATCAGAATAAGACAGTCCTGGGAGTGAAACGACAGTGCACAAAAACCAGGGACTTTATTCCCCACCACGGGCAGAAACTCAATAACTCAGACTTGTCCTTTGAAATCTGACAATAAGGCTGAGGGCATCTTCAAGTATGACTATGGCTCTTGCATCTTCTACCCTGCTCCATCGATTAGAATGAGAAATCTTAGTATTAGTTCTAACATATAGAAGTTTCACATAAATTAGAACCAACACTTTCCTCTGTCTTCTTACTTACACACCTCTTTGCTGCTTGAGACAGCTCAGCTATCACACTGAATGAATCATGGGCTTTGGAAGATGAACTCCAATTTGGAGAAGGGTGGGTTATTTGTTCTATCATTCAATTTTGGTCTCCATTCTCAAGGAGCTCAGAAATCCATGGAAGCTTCAGGTAGGTACATTGGTAATTTTCTTTAAAAGGTTTTTCGATGTAGGCCATTTTTAAAAAACAAGCCTTTATTGAATTTGTTACAATGCTGCTTCTGTTTTATGTTTTGGGTTTTGGCCCTCAAGGTGTGTGGGATCTTAGCTCTGACCAGAGATCGAACTGGCAGCCCCAGCACTGGAAGTCAAAGTCCTAACCTCTGAACCACCAGGGAAGTCCCTACACTGGTCATTTTTATAAAGTGAGAGAAGTGGCATGATAGAGGCAGGGTGCTCTGAGAGTTCTTCAGAAGCAATGGTCCAAACAAGGGTTGGTAGGGTTGGGGTGGACAGTCAGTGAGGACTTTCTGGAGATGAGGGAGCAGGGAAACGAATAGAGGCTGACCAGGAAAAGAAACAGAGGGCAAGGCATAGGTGAGTGGATGAAAGAAAATATCGCCTGCTGTCACCAGCTATATCAGTAAACAAAGGATGTTGCAGGCATCAAGTCTTCAGCCACTGCAGCCACCCTCCTGGACTGTGCAGTGAGGAGACTCAGGATGAAAAACAACAGGCCCTAGATGGCTAAGGTGCATATTAAAGGAATGATTTCCATGAGTCCAGATTCTTACATCTTCCTATATATTTTGGTTCCTCCCTTACCTCTTCGAGCTTAGAGCTATCTGAGAGGCTGAGCTATCCCTTAGAGCTATCTGAGAGGCTGCACCCCAGGCTTAAGTCCCCGGAAAGTCTGCCAAATAAAACACAGTTCTCAACTTTCAGGTTATGTATTTATTCTTTTTTTCAGTTGATAGGTAAAAGGAACAGCACATGCAAAGGCAAGAATCTCAGCCTTGCTGGACAGCAGGATATATATGGAGGAAGGGCTAGAGTTGAAGAGATATGCAGTGACCAGATCATTTGGGATCTAGAGTGCCTAGCTAAGGACTTGGATGCTATCCTGTAAGACAGTGGTCCCCAACGTTTTTTGCACCAGGGATCAGTTTTGTGGGAGACAACTGCTTACCTCCTGATTCCTAACAGGCCACTGATGGATACCAGTCAGTGGCCTGGGGGGTTGGGGACCCCTGCTGCAACAGATGGAGTTTTTCAGTCAGGAACGACTCTTTGTGAGCCCATGGACTGCAGCACACCAGGCTTCCCTGTCCTCTTCTGTCTCCCAGAGTTTGCTCAAGTTCATGTCCATTGAGTCAGTGATGCTATCTAACCATCTCTAAGAGATGGGTGCCAGTGGATTACTAAGGGAAGAAATAACATGAATATAATTGTGGGTAGATGGGTCACTCCAGAGGCAACTAGAGATTAAACTGAAATCCTCTGTGACGTACCAGGACAGGGAAGGATATGAGTTTTAGGGCTTTGATCGTCTAATTGAGGATGTTACACTAAAATGGAGAGAAAAGAAACTAATGTTCCAGCACTGCGAAACTGTTCACTAAGGAATATATCAGGGGCAAGGCAGTATCAGTAAACGAGCTTTTGTGCATCACTTTCTGATTCACAAAAGCAAAAAAGACTAGGAAAGGGCGAGGGGCAACTGACATAGCTTTTGATGTTCCTAAACCAACGCTAGAAGGAAGAGAAGGGAAAAGGAGTAAGGATTATGGCCACAGACTAGGTGTTTTCATATATGCTGGTTGGCCCATGTCATTTCATCAGTAGGCAGTCTATGCTACCTTTACCATTTTCAGAGGAGAAAAGTGATGCTTAGATAGGTTAACAGGAAGGTAACAAAGGCCATCTGTGGAGATGAGCGGCAGAACCAGGACCAAGCAAAGGTATGTGTGGCTTTAAGTCCTGCATTGGATCCTTCATGCCACAGGCAAGCAGATACTTTATCACAGACTGATTCAGCAAAGGCCTCATCTGTTTACACCTCTTTCTCCCCATGCCCTAAGGAACCCTCATGGATTCTTAGCCTTGCAACTTGTACTGTCCACGGTGACAACAATATCCATGAAGATGCACCACCTGTGCTCCGGGACTTACTCTCCTGCTGCTCTGAGACACTGCCCTGCGAGTCATGCTGAGCCCCCAGCCAACAGCCAGACAACCCCAGGAACCAGAGCCACTTGGCTGACAGATGGTTGACTGCAAATGTGTAAGCAGCCCCTTTGCCTCGTTTCTGTTGGATCATCTGTTTTCTGCAGATCTCAGTCATAAAGATGAGATCAATAGGCAACATTTTGCTTAGCTCCTGATTTCTGCTTTACTAAATATACACAACACCTTACCTAACCAGGTGTTTCCTTTCCTGGGTCAGCAGGGGTAAAAATGAAGAATTAAGTAAATAAAGGATGACTGACCCTCTACCCCTAGATTTTCCTTTGTAAATTTGTAGGTGGACCACGTGGGCAAAAGAACATCCAATTGCAGGCAGACCACATGAGCAAGACAGTGTTCCAAGCAAAATCAGGAAAAGTCAACAGGTCTGCACACAATGGAAAGATGACCAAAATGATCAAGAATCTGACTTCTGGCCTTAAAGATGAACCGAGAGTGTTTCTCTCTTCTCCCTTTAAAACTGTCATGGTTGGGCAGAATCTTTGGTCACTGAACATAAGCCCACCACTTCCCTAGTTGCTCACCTTTCTGAGTAAAGTACATTTCTTCTCCACCAAAGCTTGCCCCTCAATTTACTGGCAGTTGAGCGGTGAGAAGTTGTTTCTGCATTCAGTTACATGGCGCCAAGAGCCCAGGTCAAACCACAAAAAGCACAGCTCAGTCAAGACAGCCCTATTTCGGACCCACCCACAGAATCATGAGCTAAATAAGCAGTAGCTGTTTAAAGCCTTGCATTTTGGAGGGATTTGTTCTGCCAAAAAAGTTAAAGGCTACATACACAGTCACTGAGAAAGCTCAGTTGGCTGAATTGGCCAAGAATGCAGAGTTTGAGTTCATGGAAACTCCTTCTTTGCCATTGGACATTCTGAATAAAATTTTACTATGGAAGGGGATTTTCAGCAGTATTTTGAGAAACAGTCAAGTTGTCTGACCAGGAAGAGGTGAGTCTTTCCCTACTGATTTGAGAGAATTCCATCCTCCAGCCCAAGGCTCGCTTTGCCTGCAGAACTGATGCTCAGTGGACCATGGACGATAGATCCTGAAAAGCCCACGGATCCTCTGGATGAGAGATTCCCAGAGAGACGGGCTGTCCCCCATCATGCTCACTAAACCACAGTGAAGCCCTACATGTCCCCCGCACAGAACTGCTTCCATGTCTGTGAGTGAGGTGAATTTGATTAACTTTTTATTTCCCTACAAATCTAAGAAATCACAAAGCTTGATCAAATCCCCAAACCCTGGGGTCTGCAGCAAGTCTCTCTCTGCCTCGCCAGGACCTGGCACACAGTAGGTGCTCAATAACTGTGAGGTTTCCTAGAAGTCCATCTGCTCTCTTAGCTTCAGTTCCCTTAGGTGGAAAATAGGATAATAATGTAATGGTATTCTTTATACTCTGAAAAGCTTTTAAAGAGAAATAAGTAAGAATTGATGCTTTTGAACTGTGATGTTGGAGAAGACTCTTGAGAGTCCCTTGGACTGCAGGGAGATCCAACCTGTCCATTCTAAGAGATCAGTCCTGGGTGTTCTTTGGAAGGAGTGATGCTAAAGCTGAAACTCCAGTACTTTGGCCAACTCATATGAAGAATTGACTCATTGAAAAAGACTCTGATGCTGGGAGGGATTGGGGGCAGGAGGAGAAGGGGATGACAGAGGATGAGATGGCTGGATGGCATCACCAATTCGATGGACGTGAGTTTGAGTGAACTCCGGGATCTGGTGATGGACAGAGAGGCCTGGCGTGCTGCGATTCATGGGGTCGCAAAGAGTCAGACACAACTGAGAGACTAAACTTAAACTGAACTGACTGAAGTGAAATCAATGTGTGCAAAATAACCCACATAAGGATTATTTTTAAAGTGATTTACACCACATTAAATTTTTAAAATATTTTAGTAGGTAAGGGAAAGGGAGCAGGGTACAGAGCTAGATATAGTAAGACGTGGCTTCAAATTCTAATTCCCTCACTTAATATCTGTGTTGTTGTTATTGTTGTTCAGTCGCTAAGTCAAGTCTGACTCTTTATGACCCCATAAACTTCAGCAGGCCAGGCTTCCATGCCCTTCACTGTCTCCCAGTTTGCTCAAAGTCATCCAACCATCTCATCCTCTGTCGCTCCCTTCTCCCTCAATCTTTCCCAGCATTAGGGTCTTTTCCAATGAGTCGGCTCTTCAGATCAGGTATTTCCTGAAGTATTGGAGCTTCAGGTTCAGTATCAGTCCTTCCAATGAATATTCCAGGGTTGATTTCCTTAAGGATTGACTGGTTTGATCTGCTAACAGTCCAAGGGACTCTCAAGAGTCTTCTCTAGCACTACAGTTTGAAGGCATCACTTCTTTGGTGCTCAGCCTTCTTTATGGTTCAACTTTCACATCCATAAATGACTACTGGAAAAACCATGGCTTTTGACTGTGTGACCTCAAGCAAATTTCTTAAACTTTTCTCTCCTCTGTTTCCTCAAGTATAACATAAATTATGAACAGAATTGTTGCATGGTTTAAATAAAATGTGTGCAGAAGATTGGGAATAAAGGCAAATGAAAACCTCAGACCCATTAAGATGGCTACTATCAAGAAGAAAAATAACATAATAACAAGTAGTGGTGAGGATGTGGAGAAATCAAAATTTTGTGCACTGTTAATGGGAATGTAAAGTGGTCTGGCTGCTGTGGAAAACAGAATGATGGTTCCTCAAAACACTGAAAATAGAACTACCATAAAATCCAGCAATTCTGCTCATGAGTGTACACTCAGTGTCTGTAGGAGATTGGTATTGGTTCCCCTCTCAGATACCAAAATCCACAGATGCTCAAATACCTTATATAAAATGGCAAAGTATTAACATTTGCATATAACCTATGCACATTCTCTCATTACACATAGTATAAATCATCTTTAGGTTACTTGTAATTCCTAACACAATGTAAGCGTTGTGTGCACACTTGTTAACTGTAGCGTAAGTGTGATGTAAGTAGTTCTTGTTGTTCAGTTGCCAAGATGTGTCCAACTCTTTGCAAACCCAAGGACTGCAGCATGTCAGGCCTCCCTGTCCCTCACCATCTCCTGGAGTTTGCCCAAGTTCTTATCCATTGTATCAATGCCAAGTAGTTGCTGGTGTCCAGCAAATTCAAGTCTTTCTTTCTGAAACTTTCTGATTTTTTTTTTTTTTTTGGTCTCCAGTTGGTTGACTCCATGGACGTGGACCCTGAAGATATGAAAAGGTGACTATATATCCAAAAAAATCATGAGTGATCTAGAAGGTAGGATCTCAAAGAAAGCTTGTTACTCACCACTGCCAAAAGGCAGAAGCAGCCCAAGTGTCCATCAGTGGATGAAAGGACAATCTATCATTTACATACGCAATATTATATTACTCAGTCTTGAACAGGAGGGAAATTCTGATGCACGTTACAGCATGGGTGAAACCTGAGGACATTATGCTTACTGAAATGAGCGACTCACAGAAATACAGATACTTTATGGTTCCATTAAGAGTCCAACTCTTAGAACAGAAAATAGAAAGTTGGTTGCCAGGGGCTGAGGGGAGAGAGAAATGGGGAGTTAGTGTTTAATGCATACAGGGTTTCGTTTCCAGGGTCCAGTGTAACAAGATGAAAAGCATTCTGGATGTTGGCTGTACAACACTGTGACTATAATCGACATGATTGAATTTTATGCTCAAAATGGTTGAGATGGTAAATTTTATGGGTTTTTTTTTTTTTCTTTACCACAATTAAAGAGTATAAAATCAAGACACAGTGTCTGGCATGAGGAGGTGCTTTTTAAAAAAATTTTATTTATGTTTGGCTGTGCTGGGCCTTCGTTGCTCTGCACAGGCTTTCTCCAGCTCTGGTGAGCAGGGCTACTCTCTATTTGTGGTCCATGGGCTTCTCATTTTGGTGGCATCTCTTGTTGCAGAGAATGGGCTCTAGGGCATGCAGGCTCAGTGACTGTGGTGCACAGGCTTAGTGGCCCTGAAGCATGCAGAATCTTCCCAGACCAGGGATCAAACCCATGTCTCCTGGATTGGTGGATGGATTCTTAACCACTGGACCACCAGAGAAGTCCCTGAGGAGGTGCTTTGTGAAAATCGCTTAATCGTGTCTGACTCTTTGCCTCCCCATAGACTGTAGCCTGGCAGGCTCTTCTGTCCATGGAATTCTCCAGGCCAGAATACTGGACTAGGTAGATGTTCTCTTCTCCAGAGGGTCTTCCCAACCCAGGGATCAAACCCAGGTCTCCCGCATTGAGAACGAATTCTTTACCATCTGGGCCACCACGGAACTCAAGGTGCTTAAAAGATGCTTATTAAATAAAGGAAGGCAGGAAGATGGTAAGAAAAGAAAGATAGAGGGAAGGAGAGTAACACCAGAGTACTTATAATTCATTCATTAATTCATGTACTCAACAAACTTTTCTATATCTTAGCTTTGACTCTTATTAGCTGTGTGACCTTAATAAAATCAATCAACCTCTCTAGGACCCACTCTGTACATCTGCTATATTTAGGTGCTACCACCCAATGTTTGGGATTCTTCGGGGAACTGAGATAATGAAGGCAGTAAGTGACAGTTGTTCAATCGTGTCTGACTCTTGAAATCCTATGGATGGTAGCCCACCAGGCTCCTCGGTCCATAGAATTCTCCAGGCAAGAATACTGGAATGGGTAGCCATTCTTTTCACCAAGGATATTCCTGACCTCAGTATCGAACCTGGGTCTCCTGTTTTGCAGGTGGAATTTTTACCATCTGAGCCACAGGGATGTCCCTCATGAAGGTAGAAACCTCTGTAAACCACAAATTCAGTAAAAATCTTGCATATATCATCAGCAGCAACAGAGAGCAGTGTTGATTTTACACTACAAAATATTGGCGTAAAAAGACATGGTATTTTTATCATCATATTTTGGAAAGCTTCTAAAAATAAGCCATTGACAAGTACTCCAGTGAAAACACTCACTGTATAAAAGGATAAGTGTCTCCTAAATAATTTAGCTACAAGTTAAATGAAACTGACCAACACAGTTTTGCAATGGTGGTCTTGTGTTTAGAAAGCAAAAAGCAAAAATATGAGAAGTGTCTGTTTCTTAAGTAGCAAAATAAGGAACACTTTCATAAGATACACAATGGCATAGTGTGTCTCCAAGTCACAATATACCCTTTGTAACGTGTGAGTTCCCTATTGACATGACATGAAAGCTTGGAACATCTGCACGCCCGGATACCTTAACGTGGAGACTAGCGCACGTTACATGAGGACATGAATTTTGGAGATTTGACCACCCACCCACGTTTGAATCCCAGCCCCCCACTACTTGCCAGCTATGTGACTCTGAACAAGGGACTTCATATCATTTTTGCCTCATTTTCTCACCTGTAAAATGGGATCATTGAGATCTTACTGAGAGGGTAACAGGCAGGAAGGCCAGGGGTCTCCAAATGGAGGAAATAGGCTGCAAGTGTCATTTTTATCTCTCTTAAGAGGCAGGAGGAAACAAACTAGTGATATTTTTTCCTGCTCTATACAAATTTAAGAGGAGGTTTCTCTTAAAATACTGTGTTGCCATAATGACACCCGGTTTCACCTGAAGTTAACTATTCTCAAACCTTGAGTTAACCAATGCATTTTTCTTATGGAAATGTTTGTCTTAAGCTAAGTTAATGTACTATGCATTTACCCTAGACTCTGTCTTCAAGTCGGTTCTACCTAATGGCTCAGGACCTACTTGACAAACCAGTATGTTATATTCAATTGTTCCCCTAATCTATGTAAACAAAACTATTTGTATGGTAATCTGCCCTTCTACAAATTTCAAGTCAATCGTTTTATGGCCTGGGATGGTGCCAAGATTATCCCAAAATACATCTTATGGATGAGGGGCCTGGTACCATCCTGAGTTTTAAGACATTCCTTTCTTTGATTAACAGACTGCTAGTGATTTTTCACTTTCATGCATTGGAGAAGGAAATGGCAACCCACTCCAGTGTTCTTGCCTGGAGAATCCCAGGGACGGGGGAGCCTGGTGGGCTGCCGTCTAAGGAGTCGCACAGAGTCGGACACGACTGAAGCGACTTAGCAGCAGCAGCAGTGACTATATAACACCCAGCTGAGGACTAGCAGGGGGTACTCTTTCTGCCCCCTTCTGATGCCTATGTCAGAAGCTTTCTCTATCTTCTTTACACTTTAATAAAACTTTACTACACAAAAGCTGTGAGCAATCAAGCCTCGTCTTTGGCCCTGGATTGAATTCTTCTCCTCCAGAGGCCAAGAATCCTGGTGTCTTTTCGTGGGTCAACAACAATCTTTCATTACTTCGCAATGATATGACAGATTGTATATTCTGACAACACCCACAACGTTACCCTAGAAAAGCTGTACAAAATAAATGCATTCACCTCTAAAGCTGCCAACAACAAAGAGAGAGTGGAAAATAAGGGAGGCAAATTGAAACTAAATCCAAGTTTGCCCTGGGCATCTTTGCTGATTTCAGAAAAAAAGAGGCATGTGCTTCACTCAGCCCAAGGAGATCAACCAAGGCCTTGGGCCCATGTGAGTAACTCGGAATGCATCAGCAGAATGAAGAAGAGAAACTATGATAGTTTTTTCTCATATCCTACTAGTTTATTGTTTTATTTTTTTGTTGAAATATAGTTGCTGTACAATTTTACATGCATTACAGGTATACAATGCAGTGATTCATATTTTAAAGGTTATACTCCATTTATATATATTATAAAATATTGGCTATATGTCCCATGTTATACAATATATCCCTGTAGCTTTGCCCCTCCCCCATTCTTTCACCCCATGGGTTAACTGCTAGTTAGAACAAAGTAGTTCTATATCTGTGAGTCTGCTTCTTTTGTGCTATATTCACTAAGATATATTCTTAATAGACCCAGAAAAACACGTAAGATTCAACATTCATTTAGATTAATAACAAACTATACACTAGGAATCAGCCCAATAAATAATGTCTTCTGAAAACCTACAACATATATATTAAAAGCATCCTTTTTAAAATCAAGATGAAGACATAGATCCAGCCAAAGGGATGGGAAAGAAAAATGAAGACTATTAGGAAGAGATAAAAACCATCTAAATTTGCAAGTGGTACGATTGCTTGACTAGACAAATCCAAGAGAACCTAATACTAACGATAAGAATCATATAAGATCAATAAGGAAAAATACATTGCATTTAGTTACTAGCCACAAACAACTAGAATATAGTTTTAAAAAGATAAAAAGTTACCTAGGAATAAGTTCCACAATTGATGCACAATTGTTTCTGAAGAAGATTATAGCACTTTTATGAAACCTAAATAAATGGAGAGAAATACCATGTTCACAGATTCAATAACATAAAAATGTCAGCACTCCTAAAATTAACCTATAAATTCAGTGTGTTTCCTGTCAAAACTCAATAGTTTTAATAGAATTTGACAATGGATGCAAACCCTGTATGGAAGAACAAAGAATGAAGATATCTAAGGTAAATTTTGAAGATGAAGAGGATGGAAAGACTTACCAACCAGAACCTAAAACTTATTCTAAAGGTATAATTAAAGAAACAGATATATTGGTAGAGGGATAAACAAGCACACCAGAGAAACAGACCCAAGTACATATGGAAACATGACAAGTGACAGACATGGCATTCACAGATCAGAGAAGAAAGATGCAGAAAAGCACAACTACAACGGAGAGATAGATTTGACTATGTTAAAACAAACTTCTGTGCATCAAAAGTCATCATTAGAAAGTAAATAGATACATGAAAGAGTTGAAAATATATATTTGCAATGTATCTGACTGAAAAAATATTAATATTAATTAAGATTGTATAAAGAACACATTAATAATTAAAAAAACAATAGTCAAGAAAACATTTAAAGTGCAAAATGGGGTAGTCAAAACAAAGTAAACCTAAATAGCAACTGAATACTAAAGAGAAGTGAAAGAGGTTCACTTCTTCCATTAACCCAAGGAGACTTCCATTAACCCAAAGATCAAAAATAGTCCATAAACATTGTAACACTGTAGTTTTTCTAAACTCTGAGAAAGAGCCCAGATGTAAAGGAATGTATGGGAACTAAACTCCAGAAAGTGATGAGCTACTGACAAGAGAGGAAAGCAACACAGCTGTGCTCAGACCTGGCAGAACATTGGGAGAAGCAGGACTCCACCATACAGAGGGGGAAATTAACTAAAGCTTTGTTATTGTTGTTGTTCAGTCTGCAAGTCTTGTCTGACTCTTTGTGACCCCATGGACTGTAGCACACCAGGCTTCCTTGTCCTTCACTGTCTCCTGGAGTTTGCTCAGACTCATGTCCATTGAGTCGATGATGCTATCCAATGATCTCATCCTCTGTCATCCCTTTCTCCTTCTGCCTTCAATCTTTCCCAGCATCAGGGTCTTTTCCAATGAGTCCGTTCTTTGCATCAGGAGGCCAAAGTATTGGAGCTTCAGCTTCACCATCAGTCCTTTCAATGAATATTCAGGGTTGATTTCCTTCTGGATTGACTGATTTGATCTTGCAGTCCAAGGGACTCTCAAGAGTCTTCTCCAACGCCACAGTTCAAAAGCATTAATTCTTCAGCGCTCAGCCTTCTTGATGGTCCAACTCTCATATCCGTACATGACTACTGGAAAAAACATGACTATACGGACCTTTGTTGGCAAAGTGATGTCTTTGTTTTTTAATACACTGTCTGGGTATGTCATAGCTTTCCTTCCAAGGAGCAAGCGTCTTTTAATTTCATAGCTGCAGTTACCCATACAAAACATAACTATGTGAGGTGATGAATATGTTATTTTGATTGTGGCAATCTTTTCACAATGCATGTGTATAGCAAAACTTCACAAAGTATATCTTAAATATATATAATTTTTATTTTTGAATTATGCCTCATTATAGCTGGAAAGAAAGAAAATAATCAAGCTAAGGTCTGGGGGAAAATATTTGTAGTATATATCTGAAAAAAGACTCATATCCAGAATATACAAAGGGCTCCTACAAATCAACAAAAGCTAAAAACAACTTCACATGTCATGATAAAATGCTATTTAAAACAACAATGTTTCACAATATCAGATTTCCAAAAACTTTAAATTTGACATCATGTGTTGGCAGGTATGTGGAGCAACAGGAACTATCAGCATCTTCGAAGTGATACAAACTGATAAAACCACTCTAGGGGACAACTGACTTTATCTGGTTGCTGTACCATATAACCCAGCAATCTTACTTCCTATCATAACATGGAGAAACACTAATAAAAACACACACAAGCAAACAGCATGTATAAGAAGGCACATAACAGCATTGTTTGTAATAACAGAAAAGTAGAAACAGCACAAATATTCTCCAGCAGAAGAATGGATAAATATATTGTGATATTTTCCTGTGACAGAATCTTTATAGCAGTAAAAATGAATAAACTTCTAAACACACACACACAAAATAACAAAGCAAGTTGGATAACTTTCATATCTTGTATCAGTAATATAACACTTAAAAACATGCAAACAATATCATATGTTGCTTATCAATACATCCATATGTCGAAAAGTAATGTAAACTTTACCACTGGATAGTGCTTATGGTCATGTTTCATTGTATTTTCACTCCTCAGTGTTTTCTTAAGAAAGGTGATAGGTACACTGGTATATTTTTTCTGTAGGTTTAAATTGCAGTAAGGATATATTTCTTGAGCACATGGCACACATAGGAAGTCAATAAAGACATTGATTTAGTAATTGAGTTCTCAGAAATAACTAAAAAAATTCAGGGTTTCAAGATAAAAGTTTCTGTAATTCATCTTTTAATAAGGTTAATATGTTAAAAATCTATTGTAAGTATTAAAAATATTGCTTACTTAAGAGACAGGGAAAATTGTAGGGTAGGAATTAATTTGATTATTTGGTCCAGGAGATGTTTAATAGCTAGGCGAAATTTCTCCCTTCAATTTTCTATGTTTCTTGATGGATATAGTTACAAATTAACTTTTCTTGATCTCATCATTTGTAAACGTCAATAAAGTATCATTCCCACAAATCATAACCCAATTTCAGGCTTGACACATCCTGCAAATAAGTAGCATAAAAGAATTTACAGTTAAAATGGAAGTTGGCAGTCTTGCTAACCAGCCCCACTCTCAAGGCAGAAATTCACTGTTGGAGGGTCATCCAGCCCGAGTTATATCCTGCAATGAGTGCGCCCACTCGCAGTGAAAGCAGCCTATTTCTCTCCTGAGCAGATGTACCTGTGAGAATGTTCTTTCTTAGTTGGAGACCAAAGATGCCTCCTTATAGTCGAATGCCGTCACTGCTTCCAGTTTTATTTATTTAGTTATACTGTCACTTGCTCACTCCCTCATTCACCTACATATTCAAAAACATTTACTGAAAGCCCAGGTTTGAATCACGGCTTCAGTCACAAAAGTAGGTAAATCATGGTTACAGAGAAGTAGACAGACAATGTCAATTTCATCTGTTAAGTGCTATGATGGAGAGAAGCCCAGATCAAGACGGGAGCACAAGCGAAGTACTTAGAGCAGCCCAGGCTGTCAGAGAAGGCAAGCTCCCTGGAGGAAGCAAGAACGGGTAGGAGCTACACGGAAGAGGTCCCAGCACAAGGAATAAGCAAGATAAAGCTATGGGTGTGTGAAAGACAATGATGCATTTGTAATAGATCATGGTGTTCATATTAATGCAACCAGATATACAGTTGGGGAATGAAGATAGAAGCCAAAAGAGACTCGAGTCTAACCTTCAACATCATTCAGAAAAAAAGACAAAGCTGTTTTTTATTTAATATAGCCACACAAATAATTACAGTTGAGAGTCCATACTCATCTTCTTTTTTGCCTTTGAGTCTTTTATGCACCTGCATCACCCCTCTGGTTTCCCAGGTGGCTCGGTGGTAAAGAATCTGCCTGCCAATACAGGAGACTCGGGTTTGGTGCCTGGACCGGACAGATCCCAGATCCCCTGGAGAAGGGAATGGCAACCCACTCCAGTATTCTTCCTGGGAAATACCATGGACAGAGGAGCCTGGCGGGCTACAATCCATGGGGACACAAAGAGTCAGAGACGACTTAGTGACTAAACAACACCACCACCTTTTAGTCTCCTCTTAGTGAAGAAAAAGGCCTCTACTTCTAATTTGGACCAGTTACTCTGATTCTTTTTCCATCTTATCTAAGTAAATGTTGAAAAATGTTAGTGAGAGAGGACAAAGGTCCAGTGATCCTTTACAAGAAAACTCACTTTAAGCATCTTTTCATGTGTTTGTTAAATGAGTTCTCTTGTAAAGGATCACTGGACCTTTGTCCTCTCTCACTAATATTCAGAGAAATGCAAATCAAAACCACTATGAGGTACCATTTCACACCAGTCAGAATGGCTGCAATCCAAAAGTCTACAAGCAATAAATGCTGGAGAGGGTGTGGAGAAAAGGGAACCCTCTTAAACTGTTGGTGGGAATGCAAACTAGTACAGCCACTATGGAGAACAGTGTGGAGATTCCTTAAAAAACTGGAAATAGAACTGCCTTATGATCCAGCAATCCCACTGCTGGGCATACACACCGAGGAAACCAGAATTGAAAGAGACAAGTGTACCCCAATGTTCATCGCAGCACTGTTTATAATAGCCAGGACATGGAAGCAACCTAGATGTCCATCAGCAGATGAATGGATAAGAAAGCAGTGGTACATATACACAATGGAGTATTACTCAGCCATTAAAAAGAATACATTTGAATCAGTTCTAATGAGGTGGATGAAACTGGAGCCTATTATACAGAGTGAAGTAAGCCAGAAAGAAAAACACCAATACAGTATACTAACACATATATATGGAATTTAGAAAGATGGTAACAATAACCCTGTATACAAGACAGCAAAAGAGACACTGATGTATAGATCAGTCTTATGGACTCTGGGAGAGGGAGAGGGAGAGGGTGGGATGATTTGGGAGAATGGCATTGAAATACATATAATATCATATATGAAATGAGTCGCCAGTCCAGGTTCGATGCATGATACTGGATGCTTGGGGCTGGTGCACTGGGACGACCCAGAGGGATGGTATGGGGAGGGAGGAGGGAGGAGGGTTCAGGATGGGGAACACATGTATACCTGTGGTGGATTCATCTCGATATTTGGCAAAACCAATACAATATTGCAAAGTTTAAAAATAAAATAAAATAAAAAAAACTCACTTTAGATTTCCATCATCAAATATGCTACGTGGCTGAAGAGACATATCACGGAGACTTGACCTTGACATGCTCCTCTCAAGGGGAAAGGGCAACTTTGGCATGACATATCCTTTGGATAACAAGCTGCTGCCTGCATCTCAACTTGGTCACACACCACCCGTCCTATGATTCACTCTCATTAAGGCTCACATTCATTTCTAGCTCATGCTTCCTTTTTTTTTTTTTTTTTTTAATAAGTCCTTTCCCTCATCCCAGATTCGTTGTCTTAGTCTTTCTGGTAAAGCCTCGGAGAAAACAGCAGCACATTTTTCACTTCCCAACAATTACATGCAGCTGGGCATACAGACCTCGTTGAAGAAGCTGGGTTCTTTCTTATTAATCTCCCAAGTGGGAAACTCTTCACAATAAAAGCTGAACTGGATACAAGACATTAATAACTCACATCTGCAGATGTTCATACAGCATTTTCACATCCAGTTCTTCATGTGATGGTCCTAGAGGCACTCCCTAACACACACACTCCTGGGCAGCTTGAAGCAGGTGGTAAAATGCAGGAGCACCCTGGCTCTTGGATGCCCCAGTGGCTGTGATAGGAACCCTTTGCCTGCCTATCAAACTCACCTATTTGCCTTTGACTAGCTGCTCAAGCCGGAGAAGGCAATGGCAACCCACTCCAGTACTCTTGCCTGGAAAATCCCATGGACAGAGGGGTCTGGTAGACTGCAGTCCATGGGGTCGCTAGGAGTCGGACACGACTGAGCGACTTCACTTTCACTTTTCATTTTCATGCATTGGAGAAGGAAATGGCAACCCACTCCAGTATTCTTGCCTGGAGAATCCCAGGGACGGACAGCCTGGTGGGCTGCCGTCTATGGGGTCGCACAGAGTCGGATACGACTGAAGCCACTTAGCAGCAGCAGCTGCTCAAGCAGAGGAGCTATCAATCAAAGTGTACCATTCCTTATACAGAAGTAGGGAGCCTGTGTGACAGCCAGGCTGGCCAATCATATGGTCCCATTCCTCTGCTTGCAGAAAGTGGCTCAGGCACGTGACCAAGCCTGACCAGAACACTCTTTAGGCGGGGCAGGGTTTGCATAATTTAGCCTTAATTCAGGCTAGATCTCCCTGATGATTCCTGGAGGTTCTAGACAATCTTTTTTTCTCCTTCTTGGTTACATATTTTGCTTTTCCTACAAACCAAGTTCACCAGAGAGCCTCCCATGTGGCCATAATCAGGAGCTCATGATATAAGCAGAGACAGCACTGGTGTAGCTGCTTTGGCAAACTGTTTGACAGCATCTTGACGTGAGACCTTTCCACTTACGTGCTGTGATCCAGTTGTTCCACATCAAGGTATACATCCAGCAGGAAAGTGCATATGCTTGTACCAAAAGCCTTGCAGTAGAATGTTCCTAGAAACACCATTTGTTAAGAGTCCCAAACTAGAAATAACTCAAAAGTCCCTCAACAATGAAATGAATAAAAAACTGTGGTGTAGTCACACAATGAAACACTATACAGGGACGAGAACAAGTGACCTACAACTGCCTAGGGTGGTATGGATGAAGTTCAAACCACAATGCTGAAAGCAGGAATCCAGACACAGAAGTTCTGGTCCCATCCTGTGTGCACATTATCTACGTCTCACGCCTACTGTCTGATGGGATTTATATAAGATACAAACACAGGCAAAGCGAACTCTTGCTGTTCTAGGTCAGGACAGTGACAACCTCTGGTGGGTGGAGGCTGAAGGGGGTCTTATGGAAGCTGATATGCTATGATTCTTGTTCTGGGTTCTGGTTACATGGCTGGGTTCAGTTTTAGAAAATTCTTTGAACTCTTCATTTATCACGTGTGCACTTTTTTGTATGCATTTAACTTTTCTAAAAGCTAAACTGTGATAGTTTTGAGCTGTGGTGTTGATGCTTTTGAACTATGGTGTTGGGGAAGACTCCTGAGAGTCCCTTGGACAGCAAGGAGATCCAAGCAGTCAATCAAAGGAAATCAATCCTGAATATTCATTGGAAGGACTGATGCTGAAGCTGAAGCTCCAATACTTCAGCCACCTGATAAGAAGAACTGACTAATTAGAAAAGACCGACTCTGATGCTGGGAAAGATTGAAGGCAGGAGGAGAAGGGGATGACAGAGGATGAGATGGTTGGATGGCATCACCAACTGGATGGCCATGAGTTTGAGCAAGCTCCAGGAGTTGATGATGGACAGGGAACCCTGGTGTGCTGCAGCCCATGGGGTCACAAAGAGTCAGACATGACTGAGCAACTGAACAGAACTGAAAAGCTAAATGATTTAAAAGAAAGAACAAAAGTTATTCATCCAGAAAAAGAGAAGACTTGGAGGGGAGGCACAACCGTCGATCCTTCTGTATCTGAGAGAGTTCCACGTAGAAGCAGGTAGAAAACAGAACCTGAAACAGGAGGAAAATGACCGGATACACTACAGCTGAGTGTAAAGATGACCTTTTTGAGAATAAGTTCTCCTTGAGTCTTCACCTTTGGAAAGTGGTCAAAAATTACAAACTTCCAATTGTGAGACAAGTAAGTCCTGACCACTGTGTTGTACATCTACAACTGATATAATAGTATGTTTCAGTTATATTTCAATTAAAAAAAGGCCATGTGGCTGTTTCATAGAAAGGAAAGGGGATTATGGTGGTTAAAATTGGAGAGGTACTCAGGGACTAAATCGTGCCATTATGGGTCACATTAAAGGATTTTATGCCGCCTTTTAAGAGTAATGAGAAGCCCCTGTACTGTTAATCTGAGAGTGATGTTATAAGGACTACATTTGAGACATTTTTACCATGACTGCCATGGGTAAAATGAACAAAAAAGGGGTTAAGAATGAGTAAAACAGAATCACTTAATGGGGATGAGTGTTCATTTGACAGACGAGTGTGTATATATATATATATATATATATATATATACACACATATATTACAGCTATATATGTATATGCTATGCTAAGTCACTTCAGTTGTGTCCGACTCTGTGCGACCTCATAGATGGCAGCCCACCAGGCTCCCCCATCCCTGGGATTCTCCAGGCAAGAACACCGGAGTGGGTTGCCATTTCCTTCTCCAGTGCATGAAAGTGAAAAGTGAAAGTGAAGTCGCTCAGTCGTGTCCGACTCCTAGCGACCCCATGGACTGCAGCCTAGCAGGCTCCTCCGTCCATAGGATTTTTCAGGCAAGAGTACTGGAGTGGGGTGCCTTTGCCTTCTCTGATATAATGTATAACAGATATATATATAAAAAACCTTCCCAGGTGGTGTAGTGGGTAAAGAACCTGCCTGCAATGCAGGAGATGGAGACATGGGTTCAGTCCCTGGGTGGGGAAGATCCCCTGGTGAAGGAAATGGCAACTCATTCCAGTGTTCTTACCTGGAAAATTCCATGGGTAGAGGAGTCTGGTGGGCCACAGTCCATAGGGTCACAAAGAGTAGGATACAACTGAGTGACTAAGTACACACGCACACACACACACACACACACACACACATATACTTGAGTCACTTTGCTACATAGCAGAAATTAACACAACATGGTGCATCAACTATACTTCAATAAAAAAATTTTAAAAAAAGAACTGTAGGCATTGAAAATATGAGTCTGCAACTCAGAGGACGAGATCTGTCCTGGAGACCCTCCTGTGGGCACTGGTGGCATATGAAAAGTAATAAAAGCAGAGGAACAGAGGAAAGGAACTAGAATGAGAGAAAAGAGGACCCAGAAACTCAGTCTGAGGGACATTAACATTTAAAACCCAGGCAGAAGAATCTGTCTTGCATCTCCAGGAAATTTTTCTAAGAGTGAATTTGTTTGTCACACTGACCACCCCAAAAATCCAAAACTGAAGAATATTTTTTGTATCATCAATGGACATGAATTGAAAACTTTCCTTTTCCCAGGTAATCTCTTAGGTGCTGGAGATACAAACCTCAGGCATATTGTTTGCCCCTGAAGAGCTTATGGGCAGAGAATAACCATAACCAGCTATGTGGTCATGTCCTGAATTGCTCTACATCTCACAATACCCAAGAGGAAGTAGCCAAGATGAAACATTTTCTGCCTTTATCATAAGGAGTACTCTGGGCTCAGCTATACAGAAAAAAATAAAGTTTTCTTCCTGGGGGTGAAAAAGAAAAGAATAACTTCCCCAGTACAACCTGGCCTGAGAGGCAGCTTTGTCCAGCAATACACCACAGCTGATGGGCAGTAAGTATCCAGATTCTCCTACAAATGGATTCCCCAGTCACCCCACCCATCCCGGTTCTCCTGGAGTCTAATTCTTCTCCTGTCCCCCTGGCAGGCCTCCCAGTGCTGGGTGCTCAGTTCCCCTTGTTTGTTGACGGGCTCTTAAGTGACAAGACAGGACTGAAGCCCACCTCTGCTGGCCAAGAGCCCATCTCCCCTCCTCTGCCTCCAACACCTCTGCCTTCACTTCTGCAGACCCACTCTTAGGAGGAGAAAGTTATACCCAGGGCCTGATGTTATCAGCCTTGTTAAGAATCTAAAGTGCTGTTGGGTTCAAAGGTTCAAATTGATGCTTCTCTTTTTAGCTAAACGAGATGGGAGCCGACTGTTCTCAACAGCCTCTCTTCCTCAATGACAAATCTTTTATCCAGTCAAAACAACAAGTTGTGTTATAACCTGGATCTAGTCAATTATGATGCCAGCTTTTTGAGCACAGGTGAACTTCTGCCATATTTGGCTAAGGTATGTGTTAGTTGCTCAGTCGTGTCTGATTCTTTGCGACCCCATGGACTGTAGCCCACCAGGCTCTTCTGTTCCTGAAATCCTCCAGGCAAGAATACTGGAGTAGGTACCCACTTCCTTCTCCAGGGGATCTTCCTGGCTAAGGTATAACCTTCTATTTATCTTCAGTTATTTTCACATAGACATGATCTTGGATTAAGTCACTGGGTTGAGTTTGACTTGCAATCTAGAATGAATAGTCAAAGGAAGACACTGTTCTTTCTGTAGACAGATCCACCAAATTCTTACTACCCTCTGAATGGTCCAAAAAGTCCATACCATTCACAATGCTTCAGTGCAACCTTTCAAAGGAGAGAAGAATAGCAGCACCATCCAACGATCCAGCACCGTTCTAAGCCCTTGCTACATGCACCCTCATCCATTTCCCCATAACACAAAGAGGGACATACATTGTCTTTCTCTTTCCAGGGAGAGGAAACCACAGCAGAAGGAGATTAAGTAACTTACCCCAGGTCACATAACCAGTAAATGACGGAGCTGGGATTCAAAATCAAGTATTCAGTTTCCAGGAAATGTCTTCTTGTCCACCATGCTGCCCACCCAGCACCCACTGAATTCTAGGCATTGAACACAGCACCATGCACAGCAACCTCGCTCAGGAGACAGACAAGAACCCATTCTACAGATGAGAAATCTGGAGTTTACGCAGATTGAGCTTCTTGCCCAAAGCTACCCGCTAGTAAAGGATGGGGATAGACTAGCTCATCTCCAAATCCGTGCATGACAAGGACCCATCTCCACCCTTCTGCTCTCCATCTCAACCAGTCAGCACAAGACCTGGCACATAATAGGCATTCAGTCACTATTAGATGGGGCTTCCCAGATGGCACCATGGTAAAGAACCTGCCTGCCAATGTAGGAGACTCAGAAGAAGAGGGTTCAGTCCTTGCGTTGGGAAGATCCCCTGGAGAAGGAAATCATAACCCACTCCAGTATTCTTGTCAGAAAAATCCCATGGACAGAGGAGTCTGGTAGGCTACAGTCCATGGGGTCACAAAGAGTCAGGCACAACTGAGCAGGCATGCACATTGCACATTTACTATTTGCTGAATGAATGAATAAATGAATGGATAATTTCTTACTACCTTTATTTGGGGCTCTTTCTCTCTTGTACCTCTGTGTCCTCTCCCCGTCTTGTTCTCTTGGATCTTTCCTTTTAGCACATGATTCTCATAATCCTGACCCTTGAAAAGAGAGATTTTTTTCTTGTCCCTAGATCCTCATGGGGTTACTGATTCCTTTTGATTCCTCTCTCTTTCATTCTTTACATTCATGTTCTTTAAAGATGTGTTTACACTTGTTTCTCCTCCTTCCTCCCTGACCATCAGTCTTGAGCCCTTTGTCATCTGGCTTTTCTTTTCCACCCACAACCATTCCTGCGGGAACTATTCCTTCAAAGGTCACATCCATCATTCATTTGTTCAATCAATATTTATTGAGTGTCTGCTGTATGTGAGGCAAGGCAGCTAGAGCATGGAAAAAGTCGTTCGTGAGCTGTTCACCTCTTGCAACTCAGGAAGACACAAATAAAACATGTCAGGAGAAGTGAAATAAGGAATGTGAGTGAGGGCCATAAGTTCCTTGTGAGAGTGACAAGTGAGAAGTGACAAGCGGTGTCCTGAGTCTGGCAGGCGACCTCTCCTATTGCTGTACAACCCCATAGGAAGCCTGGGGGACCTGGGAAACTGTACCTACATCAGCCGGCTTCCTTGATTACTTCCCATTTTCTTGTATCTGTCTCCAGAAGTTTATATATCCTTTTCTATCTAAATAGGTCTGTTGGCAATTTTATACCCATCATTATGACAATAATTCTTCCAGTTTCCTCCATCTCCACTAATTTCTTGATAATCCATCCACTCCTTAAATATTGGTATTCCTGAAGCTTCCATTATAGGGATTGCTAAGATCCTTTCAGTGTGTCTACATAGTAAAAATTATTTTCATATTATTAAATCTTTATTTGCCCAAACTTTCATATTCGCATGAGAGTATGGTGGAGTTTTCCAAAAACCACATGACATGTTATGATGTCAAATTTAAATGGAACACATGTTCATATTATATACGCTTGTGTTTTGCAGACCTTTCTGAGGTATCAAGTTTGAGGTATACATATGTTCATTGTCGAAGATTATCTCGGTTTGTCTCACACTTTCCACTGTGTTATTAGCTACCTTTGGTTATATCTGCTTAATAGCTGTAATTTCATTATCATCCAATAAATTGTTCATTTGAAATCCACAAGTTCTCCTTATACTTACTCAGACACATCAAAACTACCCTATGTTGTCCTGTTTTGTAATAATACTTAGAAAATAATTTCAAAATAATTTCTAGAAAATAAAAATATAAAAAGTTCAATCTTACCTAAAGTTTTTGTTATTTTATAACTTAGGATGGGGCTTCCCATGTGGCTCAGTGGTAAAAGAAACTGCCTGCCAATGCAGGAGATATAGGAGTCATGGAGACACAGGTTCAATCTCTGGGTCGGGAAGATCCCCTGGGATAAGAAATGGCAACACACGCCAGTATTCTTGCCTGGAAAATTTCATGGACAGAGGAGCCTGGTGGGCTGAGACTGCAACAAGTCGAACCCGACTGAGCATGCACTCATTCCCCTTTTAATATTTACTTTAAAATAAATGAACATTTATAATATATCTGTCTTCTGTTTAGGGATAGAGCATTAGCTTAAAAAAATCTAGACAATTCACCTCCTCCAACCCATAGCCGAAACATCTGTGAGTAAAACTGCTGAGAAAAATGAAACTAACATATCAGACAATTCTGACTCATGGAAGAGAGGAATCTTCTCCAAAGAAACTAGGTAAAAATACAAATAAAACTACAACAAAAAACGAACAAAATTACTTTAGTTCCCTCAGCTTCACAGATGATAATAATTTATCTTTCTGTGTTCTATAGAATACAGCATTTTAGAATATTACTGTGGTGACAGTTGAATTAGGATATCTTTATAAGGCCAATCATTTGGAATTTAAAGAAAAAGGAATTACATGAATTAGACATAGACAAAACAAGCGCCTTAAAAGCCAAAAAAAAAACAACAAAAAACAGTTGGCTTATTGCAGTTTTTCATGGTTTAAATGGAAAACTCACTCAAATGTGCTACAGGATAAGTTATCACATTTCATTTCCTGAGGAAGGAAAACGATAGCTCAGGGGCCAGTAAAGCCTTCTATCACTGACATTACTGCATGCCTGCTGGAGGACAAGTCAGCAAAAGAAATCACAGCATTGCCAGTTTCCAACAATACAGTAACCTTTGGCGTCAAAGAAGTTAGTTGCGAACATGCAGACTGAGCCATCCAAACAAATAAGGAACTGCACTTTTGCCTTACACATTGACAGGTACGGCAGGATTTGCAGTTTTGCTTCTATTCCTCTGGTATCAGCACTAACGCATCATCAAAGAAGATCTTGCCACAGGGGTGCTGAAGTATTCAAAGTGCTGACTAACCTACGAATCTTGGCATGTGTTCTCACTGAGAGCACAAATGAACTGATGGGTGAAATGGATGGTCCCTTTGTACAAATTTAAAAAGTGGTACCGAGCTGTACCAACAGCGCTTGTGTTTCTCACTGCTACACACTCATAAATGAAAGCCAATTCACTTACGAATGGTACTGATGAAGCAGGAAAAAAACTGTATTAAACTTATATCCTTTCTAATATTCTGAGTGACAAGATGGGAAATGTGTACAAAGCCACTTCTCTCCAGAAAACAAACCAACCCTTCTGCATTTAATTCATAAGCTGAATCCATACACTTTGCTCAGAAGATGCTATTTTTACTTCAGCGATTGACCTACTGACAAATCTGAAGATGAATGAAGCCAGCCTGTCATTTCAAGAAAAGAAAAATCTTATTGAATTTGTTGCTGGTAATAAAATCTGAGTTTTCAAGTGAAAAAGTAGACATTTAGGAAACTAGTGTCTAGTTTGACAGCTTTCCAACACTTAAAGATGTTTCCGATGAGTTTGATAGTGCTATTAATGTGTATTTTTAAATATTGGATAATAAAGTGTGCCAATACTGAGAAGGTTTGAGTCAGTCATTGACTGTTTCCCAAATTATTATTATTTACTGATATATTCTGTTACAAAATAATGCAGGGGTAAAAGATCCACTTAAATTTCAAGACAGACTGAAAGATTTTAAGGTAACAGAATATGAAAAATTCATTGACATGGCTTCATATTTCATACCACAACTGACCTTTAAGGAAATGCCACTCATTGGGTTTTCAAATAATATCAAAGATGAATATCCAAAATTATCTGAAAATGGCCATCAAAATATTTCTCCCTCCACCAACGACATCTCTGTGTGAGGCTGCATTTTCTTCATATACTTCAATGAAAGCATCATATTGAAACAAATTGAAAGTAGAAGCAGATATAAGGACACTGCTTTCCATAAACCCAAATATTACAGAAATTTGCAAAAATGTACAATGGCATTTTCTATCTGTAGTTTTGTTTTGGAAAAAAATAGGCATTTTTAATAAAAATTTTATTAATGTTAACATGTAGGGGATTTACTGTTACCATTTAAAATTCATTTATAAATAAATCTTTTTTGATTCCTCTGCTTTCATTCCTAAAATTGAAAATGTTCATAGATACAACCCACATAAACAAAATCTCTCTGAGGTCCTCAGTAATTTTCCTTAGAAGCATTGTTGTATTATATTTAATCCTCACAGCTCAATGACATTCAGTCCAGTTCAGTTCAGCCACTCAGTTGTGTCCGACTCTTTGCGACCCCATGAATGGCAGCACGCCAGGACTCCCTGTCCATCACCAACTCCCAGAGTTCACCGAAACTCATGTCCATCGAGTTGGTGATGCCATCCACCCATCTCATCCTCTGTCATCCCCTTCTCCTCCTGCCTCCAATCCCTCCTAGCATCAGAGTCTTTTCCAATGAGTCAACTCTTCGCATGAGGTGGCCAGAGTATTGGAGTTTCAGCTTTAGCATCATTCCTTCCAAAGAACACCCAGGACTGATCTCCTTCAGAATGGACTGGTTGGATCTCCTTGCAGTCCAAGGGACTCTCAAGAGTCTTCTCCAACACCACACTTCAAAAGCATCAATTCTTCAGCTCTCAGCTTTCTTCACAGTTCAACTTTCACATCCATACATGACCACTGGAAAAACCATAGCTTGACTAGACGGACCTTTATTGGCAAAGTAATGTCTCTGCTTTTCAATATTCTATCTAGGTTGGTCATAACTTTCCTTCCAAGGAGTAAGCGTCTTTTAATTCATGGCTGCAATCACCATCTGCAGTGATTGTGGAGCCCAAAAAATAAAGTCTGACACTCTTTCCAATGTTTCCCCATCTATTTCTCATGAAATGATGGGACCAGATGCCATGATCTTAGTTTTATGAATGCTGAGCTTTAAGTCAACTTTTTTACTCTCCTCTTTCACTTTCATCAAAAGGCTTTTTAGTTCCTCTTCATTTTCCGCTGTAAGGGTGGTGTCATCTGCATATCTGAGGTTATTGATATTTCTCCTGGCAATCTTGATTCCATCTTGTGCTTCTTTCAGCCCAGCGTTTCTCATGATGTGCTCTGCATATAAGTTAAATAAGCAGGGTGACAATATACAGCCTTGACATACTCCATTTCCTATTTGGAACCAGTCTGTTGTTCCATGTTCAGTTCTAACTGTTGTTTCCTGACCTGCATACAGGTTTCTCAAGAGACAGGTCAGGTGGTCTGATATTCCCATCTCTTTCAGAATTTTCCACAGTTTATTGTGATCCACACAATCAAAGGCTTTGGCATAGTCAATATAGCAGAAATAGATGTTTTTCTGGAACTCTCTTGCCTTTTCCATGATCCAGAAGATGTTGGCAATTTGATCTCTGGTTCCTCTGCCTTTTCTAAATTGAGTGTTACTAATTACTGACCCCAGCCTTTGCTTTGGTCCTCCAGAAGCAAATCCTGAGATGAGGCATTGTCTAACACAATGGAGTATTACTCAGCCATTAAAAAGAAAACATTTGAATCAGTTCTAATGAGGTGGATGAAACTGGAGCCTATTATACAGAGTGAAGTAAGCCAGAAGGAAAAACACCAATACAGTATAATAACGCATATATATGGAATTTAGAAAGATGGTAACAATAATCCTGTGTACGAGACAGCAAAAGAGACACTGATGTATAGAACAGTCTTATGGACTCTATGGGAGAGGGAGAGGGTGGGAAGATTTGGGAGAATGGCATTGAAACATGTAAAATATCATGTATGAAACGAGATGCCAGTCCAGGTTCGATGCACGATACTGGATGCTTGGGGCTAGTGCACTGGGATGACCCAGAGGGATGGTATGGGGAGGGAGGAGGGAGGAGGGTTCAGGATGGGGAACACATGTATACCTGTGGCGGATTCATTTTGATATTTGGCAAAACTAATACAATTATGTAAAGTTTAAAAATAAAATAAAATTAAAAGAAGTTTACTAATAAGGCTTTCTAGGAAAACCAGTCAGGAAGGAGAGAAGTGGAACCCAGCATGAAAAGAGGCCAAGGAAAGCATTCCTAGAGGGAATCCTGAGGGGTAGGAAAGGAGATCACTCACTCTTCGATGTCCCTGACTGAGGTTCAAGGGAGCTGAAGACTACACACCTACACCCAGGTATCTCCAGGAGGATATAAATTCTCAGGCAATTCCAGCAATATGTGCATCAGGCAAAGAAAGTTCTGGAAGGCTGAGAGCAGCCCGACAGCAAAGCACCATGTAGGTGCTGGCAAGCTGGAGGGAAGCACACTGGGATCCATCAACAAGTGGGAAAGGGATTCGAGCAGGCAAGGGCACGGGCAGAATACTGACAGCATCTCGGCATATGCCCATCTCACAGGAGGAGTAAGTGATTTTCCCTCCCACCCAAATATGTCTTACTTCTGTACTATCCATCTTAGTTGAGAAATGCAAATCAAAAGGACAGTGAAGTACCACTTCACACTGGTCGTAATAGCGAACATCATCAAATCTACAAACAATAAATGCTGGGGAAGGTGTGGAGAAAAGGGAACCCTCTTACACTGCTGGTGGGAACATAAATTGGCACAGTTAGTAAGGAGAACAGCATAGAGGCTCCTTAAAAGACTAAAAACAGAACTACTGTATGATCCAACAATCCCACTCCTGGGCATATACCCAGAGAAAATGGTAATTCAAAAGGATACATGAGCCTCAATGTTCATTGCAGCAGTGTTTACCAGCCAGTATATGGAAGCACCCTAAATGTCCAGTGAATGGCTAAAGAAGATACAGTACATATACATAATGGAATATTGCTGCTGCAAAGTCACTTCAGTCGTGTCTGACTCTGTGTGACCCCACAGACGGCAGCCCACCAGGCTCCCTCATCCCTGGGATTCTCCAGGCAAGAACACTGGAGTGGGTTGCCATTTCCTTCTCCAATGCATGAAAGTGAAAAGTGAAAGTGAAGTCACTCAGTCGTGTCCGACTCTTAGTGACCCCATGGACTGCAGCCTACCAGGCTCCTCCGTCCATGGGGTTTTCCAGGCAAGAGTACTGGAGTGGGGTGCCATTGCCTTCTCCGGAAATGGAATATTACTTAGCCGTAAAAAAGGACAAAATAATGCCATTTACTGTGATGTGGATGGACTTAGAGATTGTCATACTGAATGAAGTCAGACAGAGAAAGACAAATATCATACGATATTCTTATATATAGGATCTTTTAAAAATGGTAAAAATGAACCTACTTACAAAACAGAAATTGGATCATGGATGTAGAAAACAAACTTACAGTTACCAAGGAGGAAAGGGGAGGATAAATTGGGAGATTTGGCTTGACATATACACACTACTATATATAGACAACTAAAATGAACCTACTGTATAGCATAGGGAACTCTTCAATACTCTGTAATGACCTATACAGGAATAGAATCCAAAAAAGAGTGACATGGAAGCCTGTGCTGAAGTCCATGGGGTCACAGAGTCAGACATGACTTAGCAACTGAACAACTATCTATCTATCTATCTATCTATATATCTCACTTTGCTGTACAGCAGTAATACAACACTATAAATCAACTATAGTCCAATAACAAAATTAATTAATAATTTTAAAAAACCACACTTCCAAGCCTGAACTATAGGTATCACTAAGAATCCTCCACTTCCCTTATCTCCTATCTCCAATAGGAATCAAGCCACCAAGCCCTGCCAATGATACTTGCTTAACATCTCAGGAAAGCATATGCAATACTGGGTGCATTTTATTGCTGTAAAGTTGGGTGAGGAATACAGCTTATTCTACTAGTGAAAGTAGAAATACCACTGATTATAAGTGTTAATCACTCAGTTGTGTCTGACTCTTTGTGGCCCCATGGACTGTAGCCCATCAGTCTCCTCTGTCCATGGGATTCTCCAGGCAAGAATACTGGAGTGGGTTGCCATTCCCTTCTCCAGGGGATCTTTTCAACCCGGGGATTGAACCAGGTCTCCTGCATTGCAGGCAGATTCTTTACCATCTGAGCCACCATGTAAGCCCATACAACCTACTACTTCCTTCAAACAGCAGATTCTGGAACATCAACATTGAAGGAGTTAGATTCATAGAGTTGGATCCATAGATCCTTAACCCACCATCCTGGTGGACGAGGCAGTAACAAAGAGAAGGATGTGAACTGCTTCCATACAGGCCATCTCTAAGGAATAGAAATAGCCAGACACCCTCAGAGGAACAGTTTCCTTCAACATACCAGTTATTTTCTATAGAGAAAGGAGGTGTAAGTGAAGCCATATATCTAATTACTCAGAAATCCAATAAAGTTATGAGAAGCATGAAGAAATGATGACAGCAGCTTATTCTCCAGTAAATTTCTCATAGGATGGTTTGGATTTTTTTTAGTAGAAATTCTTATTTGGGATGTCAACTTGATAAAGAGGAGAGCACAGAAATGGTTCTCACTGCCACTGTTCTAGTTGATTACTGCAACAGGAACCTCACTCGCCTCCCACCTCTGCTCTTTCTGCCTACTTTCAAGGCCACACTCCCAGGAGATCCAGCCACAGAATAAATTATTTCATGCTACCACACTCTACTTAAAATCCTGTGTCGCCTCATTGTCTTCAGATGAAATCTAAAGTCCTAAGCCTAGTATATGAGGTTCTTAAATATCTCCTCTGTCTTTTCAGCCTCAGCCCAGTTGTTTGGTGTTTTGCATTTCATGTTTCTGTTCCTGTCATCTGCTTATGCATGAAACACCTTCTCTCTCCCTCAAACTGACCTGCAACCTGTCCCCCACTGTTCAGTATTCAGCTCAGAGGTCATCTTTACCAGAGAGCCCTATGTGACCTCAGCAGGCTGGGATGCACATCACACTGTCCTGGGATTTCTTGAATACTTGTTAATCATCACAAAAGGACTTGTACTCATTGAAATTTGGAACCCTGTCCTACTGATCTTTAGACTCTCAAAGATTATCACAGTGCCTGGCACAAACCCAGAGGCAGTGGATGGATGAACAACGGAAAGAAAGTTTCAGGACCCTGGTCAGTTCCCTAGGTCTTCTTTCACCCTGATGGTTCCTGAAGCCATATTGAGTGAGGATTCTGGAGTTATTCTCATCTTCTCTTTGGGACTCTCAACTGCTAAGAATACCTCCTACCCTATAGGCTGACCTTCATAGTTCTTACCCACAAGGTTCAATCCTTTATCTGGCTTCTCATAAGCTGTGAAAGTGCTGCACTCATATGCCAGCAAATTTGGAAAACTCAGCAGTGGCCACAGGACTGGAAAAGGTCAGTTTTCATTTCAATCCCAAAGAAAGGCAATGCCAAAAAATGCTCAAACTACCGCACAATAACACTCATCTCACATGCTAGTAAAGTAATGTTCAAAATTCTCCAAGCCAAGCTTCAGTAATACATGAACCGTGAACTTCCAGATGTTCAAGTTGGTTTTAGAAAAGGCAGAGGAACCAGAGATCAAATTGCCAACATCCGCTGGATCATTGAAAAAGCAAGAGAGTTCCAGAAAAACATCTATTTCTGCTATATTGACTATGCCAAAGCCTTTGACTGTGTGGATCAAAATAAACTGTGGAAAATTCTGAAAGAGATGAGAATATCAGACCACCTGACCTGCCTCTTGAGAAACCTGTATGCAGGTCAGGAAACAACAGTTAGAACTGGACATGGAACAACAGACTGGTTCCAAATAGGGAAAGGAGTATGTCAAGGCTGTATATTGCCACCTTGCTTATTTAACTTCTATGCAGAGTACATCATGAAATGCTGGGCTGGAAGAAGCACAAGATGGAATCAAGATTGCTGGGAGAAATATCAATAACCTCAGATATGCAGATGACACCACCCTTATGGCAGAAAGTGAAGAGGAACTAAAAAGCCTCTTGATGAAAGTGAAAGAGGAGAGTGAAAAAGTTGGCTTAAAGCTCAACATTCAGAAAATTAAGATCATGGCATCCGGTCCCATCACTTCATGGCAAATAGACGGGGAAACAGCGGAAAGAATGTCAGACTTTATTTTTGGGGGCTCCAAAATCACTGCAGATGGTGATTGCAGCCATGAATTAAAAGACGCTTACTCCTTGGAAGGAAAGTTATGACCAACCTAGACAGCATATTGAAAAGCAGAGACATTACTTTGCCAACAAAGGTCCATCTAGTCAAGGCTATGGTTTTTCATGTGGTCATGTATGGATGTGAGAGTTGGACTGTGAAGAAAGCTGAGCACGGAAGAATTGATGCTTTTGAAGTTTGGTGTTGGAGAAGACTCTTGAGAGTCCCTTGGACTGCAAGGAGATCCAACCAGTCCATTCTAAAGCAGATCAGTCCTGAGTGTTCTTTGGGAGGACTGATGCTAAAGCTGAAACTCCAGTACTTTGGCCACCTCATGCATAGAGTTGACTCATTGGAAAAGACTCTGATGCTGGGAGGGATTGGGGGCAGGAGGAGAAGGGGATGACAGAGGATAAGATGGCTGGATGGCATCACCAACTCGATAGACGAGAGTTTCGGTGAACTCCGGGAGTTGGTCATGGACAGAGAGTCCTGGCGTGCTGCGATTCATAGGGTCGCAAAGAGTCAGACATGACTGAGCGACTGAACTGAACTGAACTGAATTCATCTACTTCCTATTTATAAGCCTAACTCAAGACACTATTATCTCTTTCCTGGGTCATCACAAAAGCCTTTTAAATAGGCTGTTTACTATGCTCCCTAATCTGTCTTACCCACAAAAGTCAGAGTGAGCTTTTAAACACACAAATCAGCATGGCAGACTAAAGGTGGACACCAAATTCTTTGCCACCACCCCCATCAGTAGGTGCAATCTACTTATGCTCCCTTTGCGTCTGGGCTGGCCCAGTAGCTTGTGTTAACTAACAATGAGGCAGAAGTGTCTCTGTGTAACTCCCAGGGCTGGGTCTTGAGTAACAGCAGTAAAAATTTAAGCCATTTATAGAGCCCTGAGAGGTTGATAATGAGGTACTTGACCCACTGATGTATCACATGGAAAACAATAACAACAACAACAACAATAATAAGGGGTAAATATATATATAATGGAATATTACTCAGCTATAAAAAGGAATGAAATTTGGTCATCTGTAGACATGTGGATGGACCTCGAGTCTATCATATACAGTGAAGTAAGTCAGAAAGAGAAAAACAAATATTGTATGTTAACACATATATGTGGAATCTAGAAAAATGAAGCAGATGAACCTATATGCAGGGCAAGAATAGAAACATAGACATAGGTAAGGGACTTGTGGACACAGTGGGCGTGGAGGGGAGGGGAGGGTGAACTGGGAGATTAGGATTGATATATATACACTATCCCATGTAAAAGAGATAGCTAGTGAGAACCCGCTACTTAGTAGAGGGAGCTCAGTTTGGTGCTCTGTGATGACCTAGAGGGTGGAACGTGGTGATGGAGTGGGAGAAGGTCCCAGAGGGAGGGGATAAAATGTACATACATAGCTGTTTCATTTCATTGTACAGCAGAAATTAAGACAACATTGTAAAGCAACTACACTCCAATAAAAAATAATAATACCAGCTTCCATTTAAGAAAAGTTCTTAGAAGGCCTAAGACCTTTTTAGATATATAAATTTCACCATGTCTTAAGATCCTATGAGGCTGGTAGTATTATCTCTATTTTTCAAATGAGAAGATTGTAGTTCCATAGATTAATTTTCTCAATAAACCAAGAGCAAGCATTGAAATCCTTGCCTAACTGACGCTGACACTCTTGGTCCTTCCTGAAGGAGGATGCTCAAGTCATCTTTCCTCTCTCTTTTCCTTGCCCGTCCCCAAGACCAGATACGAATATTAAGAGACAAGTTCAACTGGGAAGAGATCTTATTTTCTCCAAATTAAAACAATAAGTCAGATGAGTTTCAGATGCCACATTGCATAAGTGATATTTGTCCTGCCCTAAGAAACTCCCCACAAGTACAAGGGTCAATCCCGTAATTAAAGCCATATGTTAACCAGTGCCCTCATTTGCTCACTCCCTCCTTCCAAGTTTCATTGCTCTTCAAACCATACTAATGAGGGAGAAAGGCACTGGCACACCTCCATAGCTTCAATAACAGCAAAATCTGTGATCAGGGACACTCTTCTGCCTGCTTCCTCCCCCATCACCCCTTCACCTTCACTACTCGCACCGCTTCTTTCTCGTAAAATGCAGAATGACCTTCTGGCCAGGAAGAATGAAAAGTACTTCAATTCTGTAGGTCAATGGCATTTTTATGAACCCTAAATTATATCTGACAATCATAATCTTGCCTTTAGGTCAAAGAATGCAAAATTATGCCTCCTCCAAATCAATTTAATCTATAATTTAAATTACTGACTGCTCACGGGGGCCAGCACCATGGTGATAGTCACAGGGCAATGCAATCAGCCTCAAGGATGCTGAGCATTGGCAGTTCTCCCAACTACATAAGCTGGGTTTGCTGTGCCTAAGCTATTTATTTATCATGTCACTGGCACACACACACACACACACACACTCACACACACGCACAAAAGGGGATGGCAAAGGATGAGATGGTTAGACAGCATCACTGACTCAATGGACATGAATTTGAGCAAACTCCAGGAGACAGTGGAGGACAGATGAGCCTGGGAGATTACAGTCCATGGGGTTGCAAAGAGTCGGTCACAACTTAGCGACTGAACAACAACAACAAATCAATATAAATCAACAAAACAAACATCACACCCACTTCACCTGGTTAAAAGCCCCATGGGTCTTAGGGGCTTCTGATTGACCTTGGAATAAAAACTAGACATCTGAAGCTAGTTCAGAAAGCACCTCCACCTCCCCCAGGCTTTTCCTCCCTTCCTGCACATCTACCATGCCGGCTGTCTCCACACGCCTTGTATTTATGTGCCGTCCATCTTCACCCGTGCAAAGAACTTCTCACTGCTCCATCTGCCTTCTTCAGTCTGACAAACTCCAGTCTATGTTTCAGGTCACAGCTCAAAAATCACTTTGGCGAGGAGGCTTCCCTGACTCTGACCCAGTGACCAGATGAGGTCCCCTACTTTATACTCTCGGAGTTTCTCAACCTTTCCCTGTCATGACAAACATGGCACTTTGCTGTTTGTATTTACACCAAGTTCCACTGGACCATGAGGGTAAAGGTTGTATCCTTGATAGATAACAAATGCCTCGCACCTAGATAAATGGATATTATTTGTCTCTAGCAGAAGCCCTCAAAATGTGGTCCCCAGACCAGCAGCATGACATCCCCCAGAGACCTGTCAGAGATGCAGGTGCTCTGGTTTTATCCCAGACTTACAGAATCAGAAACTCTAAGGGCAGGCCAGAAGGCAGTGCTTTTAGCAAGCTCTCCAAGCAATTTTGATGTGCACTGAAGTTTGAGACTCATTGGTCTTCTTAGAAAATTATAATTAAGGTATAGTTGGAGGACTTCCCTGGTGGTCCAGTGATTAAGAATCTGCCTTGCAGTGCAGGGGAGAACTAAGATCCCACATGCCTTGAAGTGACTAAGCTTTTGAATTGCACCCACATGCCACAACCTCTGAGCCCATGTGCTACAGAGCCCAAGTGCCACAACTGGAGAGCTCATGTGCTGCAACTACTAAAGCTATCAATTCGGTCAGTTCAGTTCAGTTCAGTTGCTCAGTTGTGTCCGACTCTTTGCGACCCCATGGACTGCAGCATGCCAAGGTTCCCTGTCCTTCACCAACTCCCAGAGCTTGTTCAAACTCATGTCCATCGAGTTGGGGATGTCATCCAACCATCTCAGCCTCTGTTGTTCTTTAGATCATGAACTAAAGCAATGCATGCAATCCAAGATCCCATGTACTACAACTTGGAGAAGAAAACGGCAATCCACTCCAGTATTCTTGCCTAGAGAATTCCATAGACAGAGGAGCCTGGCGGGTCCATGGGGTCGCAAAGAGTTGGACACAACTGAGCAACTGAGTACCAGAGGTACTCAGGGGTAGCAAAAAAAAAAGTTAAAAAAATGAAATATACTTGGTTTGCAATATTGTGTCAGCTCCAGGTGTACAGTTATTCAGATATATGTGTGTGTGTGTGTATGTTATTACAAAATATTGAGCATACTTCCACATGCTATATAGTAAGTCTCTGTTGGTTAACTACCTCTGTTGTTCAGTTGCTCAGTCATGTCCAACTCTTTGTGACCCCATGGACTGTAGCCCACCAGGCTTCTCTGTCCATGGGATTCTCCAGGCAAGAATACTGGAGTGTGTTGCTGTTTCCTTCTCAAGGGGATCTTCCCAGATTAGGGATCGAACTCATGTCTCCTATACTGGCAAGCAGATTCTTTACAACTAAGCCACCTGGAAAGCCCTAACTATTTACTTCTGAACAGCACCAACAATCAGTGATCTTTAATACGAAGGCACTCACACTGGAACAGGTAAAACTTAACCCTGCTCAACCACGAAAGGCAAGACTGGAACCAATGGGTCGATATCCTTTGCAGGCTGATTTTGGATAAGGGACAGGAGGATTTTCCCACAATCAGCCAAGTTTCGTAACAGAATGCCCCTGAGAAAGAGAGCAGGGCACACCAGGCCCCTAGCTGTGCAGGTACATTTTAGAGTTACACTCAATAAACGGTGACTTGAATGGTGGAGAAGAGATTGCTGAGTCAGATAATACCAGCTGCCACGTTTCTGTTCATCTCAAAGACTCTTGGAGGCACCCCAGGTGTGCCTCAGTTCAGTTCAGTTCAGTTGCTGTCATGTCCGACTCTTTGCGACCCCATGGACTACAGCATACCAGGCCTCCCTGTCCATCACCAACTCCCAGAGCTTACTCAAACTCATGTCCATTGAGTCGGTGATGCCATTCAACCATCTCATCCTGTCGTCTCCTTCTCCTCCTGCCTTCAATCTTTCCCAGCATCAGGGTCTTTTTCAATGAGTCAGTTCTTTGCATCAGGTGCCCAAAGTATTCAAATTTCAGCTTTATCATCAGCCCTTCCAATGAATATTCAGGACTGATTTCCTTTAGGATGGATTGGTTGGATCTCCTTTCAGTTCAAGGGACTCTCAAGACTCTTCTCCATCACCAAAGTTTAAAAGCACACAGAGTTATGCCTACTCTGAAGATTTAAAGGAGCATAATGAAGCTTGGAGGGGCTTAGGTAAAACATCTTTTAATATTGAACAAATACAACAAAAACCATCAACAGTCCTCTACCCAATTTCAGGAGAAGCTAGGCCATAAGGATTTTATAAATGGCTCTAAATTTTAAAAACACAATTAAATCTAAATGGGAAGCTGGTTGACTGAACAAAGAAAGTTCACGTCCAGGATATCTGAACAGGAGAAGCTGCTGTTATTGGAAATCAAAAGAAGAGTGTTCCCTGTGAAAGGTGCATTTATATGCTGTCCCCTAATTGGAGCCGACTGAATAGATAATCATTTGGAGTGGAAATGATGTCAGAAGTCCTGCAGTCAAATTGGAGAAAGATGTAAAATCTGATTGAAGTGACTAAGATCTTTGAACACCTCCTGACAACAATCAACAGATCTACTCCCTATTTAGAAACTGCAATTCACACCACTGCCATACAGATTGCAGAACGGTTCCCTTTTGACTTCGAACTTAGAGTTAACTCGCTATGTTGTCTAGAGTACTTGACTCTGAAAGGGTCATGACTGATACCACAGAAGGCAAAGGATTCCACACAGTGTGGGGTCACTGTTTGTCCCTGAAATAGACGGTTCAGTGATGATCCCACCTAACTGATGCTTTGCTTTCATGTAAAGGCCTTGAAAAGTGATGATCAGACTCTTAATACATCCATCATTCCCAGATGTCTTTGTGTCACAGTTTTGAATGGATGATCCAGCCCTTTCCACATACTGCTACCATTCATTTATCACCAAGAAAGAACTATGTGAGATTTCCTTGGTGGCCCAGTGGTTAAGACTCTGTGCTTCCACCGCAGTGGGTGTGGATTCAACCCCTGGTTGGGGAATTAAGATCCTGCATGTTGTGCACTGTGGCCAAAAAAAAAAAAAAAAGAGCTATGTTAAGTAAGTAGCTTAGAGTCTCAATAACTTTCTTGATTTCTCTCTGGATGAAATGCTTTCTTGCTTCATCTTAAAACTTTAACCCTTTGTTCATATGTTTCTCAAAATAAAAACACAACTTTGGAAAATTTATGGTTCAGTTCAGTTCAGTTCAGTCGCTCAGTCGTGTCCGACTCTTTGCAACCCCATGAATCACAGCACACCAGGCCTCCCTATCCATCACCAACTCCCGGAGTTCACTCAGACTCATGTCCATCGAGTCAGTGATGCCATCCAGCCATCTCATCCTCTGTCGTCCCCTTCTCCTCACTGCCCCCAATCCCTCCCAGCATCAGAGTCTTTTCCAATGAGTCAACTCTTCACATGAGGTGGCCAAAGTACTGATTATGGTTACCAAAGGGTACCATAGGGGAAAGGGGGCTGAAAAAATAAGAGTTTGTGATTAACATATACATGCTACTATATATAAAATAGATAACCAACAAGGACCTACTGTATAGCACAGAGAAACATATTCAATATTTTGTAGTAACCTATAAGGGGGAAGAATCTGAAAAGGATATATGTGTATATATATATATATATATATATATATATATATATATATAGTGCACGGTATATATATGCATACATAATTGTTTCCTATTTTTAATTCATATTGACAGATGCTCCAAATCTGTGTGGTGTTTTTAGTTTGGTTTTTGAAGTACAGTTGTGTTAGTTTTAGATGTAAGAAAAGTGATTCAGTTATACACACACACACACACACACACGTATATATATACCTGAATTGCTCTGCTGTACACCCAAAACTAACACAACTATTCTTCAAAAAACAGAATTAAAAAAACCTCACAAATCTGGAGCATTTGCCAACATGCACTAAAAATAGGGGGGAAAAATGACAGTTTCAAGGAAAAAAATGAAAATTCAAATCTGTAAGGATCACAAATGTTAAAGAAGAATAATAATTATGTTAAGGAAAAATGAAAATTTGTCCCTGTATATACAATCTCTCCTGGATGTACAAAAATGGGCCAAAGCAAAAGACTAAAAACGTGCCAAACAAACTGAGACGGAGATAGTTTGATTGATGGGATCATAAGAGATTTAAAATTTCTTCTTAATTTTCTCTTATTATTTATCAGGTTATAACAATTCATACCGTGTGACTGTGGTGCAGGGTTAGACAAACAGCAAAAGAAAGACAACCCTGAAACAAACCCATAGGTACAAAAAAATGATACAAGACATGGCAGGTCACTGAAGATAGGGGGGTCTTGTGCCCAAGAGGGAATATAATAAGTGATGCTGAAATAGTGGGCTCTCCAGAGGAACAAGATAAAACTAATCTAAATATCACCATATACAAAAATCAACACCTCACACCATATCTTTTGGATTTAAGAATCAAATGGGAAAAGCCAAATTTCAAACTGTTAGAAGAAAATACAGGAAAATCTCATTATAGTCTGGAGACTGGGAAAGATTTTTCAAAGATATATACTAACTTTAAAAAGAAAAAAAACTGGTCATTTACTTCCATTAAAGCTAGGATCATTTCTATAAAAATTCACCTCGCTCAGTCATGTCCGACTCTTTGCAAGCCCATGGAGTATACAGTACATGGAATTCTCCAGGAGTGGGTAGTCTTTCCCTTCTCCAGGGGATCTTCCCAACCCAGGAATCGAACCCAGGTCTCACACATTGCAGGCGGATTCTTTACCATCTGAGCACCAGGGAAGCCCAAGAATACTAGAGTGGGTAGCCGATTCCTTCTTCAGCAGATCTTCCCAGCCTAGGAATCGAACCAGGTCTCCTGCATTGCAGGCATCCAGATTCTTTACTAGCTGAGCTACCAGGGAAGCCCCCAAATTCACCATAACATGTGAATTCAAGCTATAAGTTGTAAGAAGATGTTTAACATATATAAATCAATAAGGAAAAAGACAATCTTAGAGAATGACTGTCTGAAACAGGGGGCAGAGAAGGGTTCCCCAAGAAAGCAATATTTGTGATTTTAATGAGGCAGGCTTCTCTACAGGGGGAGAAAGTTCAATTAAGAGGAGTGTTGAAGCCCACTCATTAAGCAGACCTAAGCTCTGTTCTTCAACAACCTTCATGTCAGTTATAAACATGATATTTGCATCTTTATCGACCTCACTTCTGGTTCATTTCTCAACTGGTTCCAAGCTGGGGTGGGTAAAAGAGAGGGAATGGTATTATTTATTAGACTCAAATCCCAACAGAAAAGAACCTGACTTTTATTCTGGATGGTTTTGAACAAGTATGACATGACCTGACTTCAGTTTTTGTGAAGTTCATCCTGGTGGCTCTATGGAGAATAGACTCAGGGGCAGAGATGAAAGCTGAAGGATCATTAGTCGACTTTCACCAAACCCAGAGCAGGCAGCAGGGTGGCTTGGTGACAGGAGTGGAGGGATAATAAGCCATTACAGCCAAAGGAGTGTGGTATTGTATTGAATGGGGGGAGAGGGGGAAGGGCGACCAAAGATGAGACCTAGAATTCAATCAAAATGAAAATAATAGTGGATATGAAGTGTCTTAAAGATAGCGGTGCTAATTTATAATGGCTCTATATATGGCTAATTCATAATGACTCAAATATAGATATATATAATTTTATTATATATTATTATACATTGTATATATTATTTATATAAAGAGGGTATTTCTATATATGCATTCATACTGATGCTGAAGCTGAAGCTCCAATACTTTGGCCACCTGATGTGAAGAGCCGACTCATTGGAAAAGGCCATGATGCTGGGAAAGATTAAGGGCAGGAGGAGAAGGTAGCGACAGAAGATGAGATGGTTGGATGGCATCACCATCTCAATGGACATGAGTTTGAGCAAACTCCAGGAGATAGTGAAGGACAGAGAAGCCTGGCATGCTGCAGTCCAAGGGATTTCAAAGGATCAGACACAACTTAGCTACTCAACAACAGTATACATGTATATGCATATAGTGCTTAGGTGCTCAGTCGTGTCTGACTCTTTGTGACCCCGTGGACTGTAGCCTGCAGGCTCCTCTGTCCACAGAACTTTCTAGACTCCAGTATTTTCAAGAATACTGGAGCAGGTTGCCATTTCCTAGTTCAGAGGATCTTCCCAGCCCAGGGATGGAATGTGCATCTGTCTCTTGTGTCTCCTGCGAGGCAAGCAGATTCTTTACTACTGCACCCCCTGGGAAGCCCATATATGCATATTTATATACATAAACATGATCAGGCTTTATCTGATATTTAGAGCAAGAGGATGCAGAGAATCTATTTTGTGGTGATGCAATAAGAAAACACAAAGAACGTAAACTTTTCCTTTTAAGAGAACAATGCCAACCTTCTGCTTGCAGTAATTAATTTCTCTCTGCCTGGGTCATCGGAAGCTGCTTTCAACTCACTCGGCAAGATTTCCTGTAGGTCTGCTCATCACTCACGAACATTTTATCCTTAAAACCGGCAGCCTCAACCTAGTGCAAATATGACATTTATGTCCAAATTGAATGTGCATAAAATGTCATCCTACCCTCAGCCCAGCACAGCAACTTCCAATTATATCATGTTTTAAGGGGTGATGACAAATGCAGGAGAGATCACCCAGTGGCCTTTGCTAAGATAACAGAATGGGAGCATTTGGATTAAATCACAGCGTGTCGAGGGCATTCTGACTTCAGGGGCGCCACAAGACTTTGATTAAGCCACCAATGGGTGGCTTCTTCAGAAGGATTATGGCGGGGCTGGGTTTCACCCACAGCTTTTGTACCTTATATGGTCCACACAGACCCTATAAAGCAGAAGATCAAGAATTATGTTCCAAGAGCTCTTTATTAGGCTGGCAGCAAGGCCCCAGGCTGTAGGGAAGAGATGGTTATTTTGTGAGGTGTCACATCTGAGCATTACTTTAGCAAATAACCCTGACTGCCTGGGGCCGGATCCTGGTCAGCCACGGGCAGCTGCACCACTTTGGACAAGTGTTTTCAGAATCCTGTGCTTCAGTTTCTCCATCTGTTAAATGTGAACACTAATCCCATCTACTTCCTTACTAATCGTGAGGATTAAAAAGGATGACTTGCATAAAATACTATGTCTTGATGGGCTGGGGCAGTTGTAACAAAACACTGTGGACCAGGGGCCTTAAACAGTAAAAACAAACTGTTATTCTTCTATGTTCTGGAGAGCAGAAGTCTAAGCTGAAGCTTCCAACAGATTTGGTATCTGGTTCACAGATGTTCTTCTTGCTGCATCCTCATGTAGTAGAAGGGCCAAGGGGGCTCTCTGGGGTCTCCTGTATAAAGCGTTAATCTCATTCATGAGGCTCTGCCCTCATGATCTACGTTGAGTGCATGCTGAGTCACTTCAGTTGTGTCCGACTCTTTGCCAATCAATGGATTGTAGCCCGCCAGGCTCTTCTGTCCATGGGATTTTCCAGGCAAGAATACCCGAGTGGGTTGCCATGCCCTCCTCCAGGGGATCTTCCAAACCCAGGGATCGAACCAACATCTCTTATGTCTCCTACATTGGCAGGTGGGTTCTTTACCACTAGTGCTACCTGGGAAGCCCCCTCATGACCTAATCACCTCTTAAAGGCTTCAGCTGCACACATCAGCATATTGGGGTTAGGTTTCAACAGATGAATTTTGTAGGACACAAACCAGAAGAGTCCCTGGTGCACACTGTACATTTAAGAAAGACTAGTAGTAATATTATCTTTAAGTAGGACCACCTGCCTTAACTCTATCACTTTCCTTGGCACACAGTAGGGACAAAATAACCATTTGTTCCAAGGATAATGAATGAATTATCATCACACTCTCACCTTCAGTTTCCTCACAGGTACAAGGGGACAGTAATGTCACCTCCCAAGGCTGTCACAAAAATGAAATAATACGGCAGACAGCAAATAAATGGTAGCTCATAAAATGAGCTTTAAAAGCCTTATTCACTGAACTAAAAACAAAATCAGGGACCAATGCAAAAAGACAACCTCTGAAATGGAGAGAAAATATTTGCAAATGTTGTGAACAAAAGGGCTTAATTTGCAAAGTACACAAAGAGCTTATACAACTCACTAACAATAACTACAACAGCAAAAAAAAAAAAAACAGTCAAAAAATGGGCAGAAGACCTAATAGACATTTCTCCAAAGAAGATATACAGATGGCCAATAGGCACATGAAAAGATGCTCAACATCACTAATTATCAAAGAAATGCAAATCAAAATTATGGTGAGGCATCACTTCACACCAGTCAGAATGGTCATCATTAAAAAGTCTCCAAATAACAAGCCCTGATGAGGGTGCAGAGAAAACGGAACCCTTCTACACTGTTGATGGGAATGTAAATTGTGCAGAGCCACTATGGAAAATAATATGGACATTCCTTAAAAAACTAAAAATAGAGTTGCCATGTGATCCATCAACCCCACTCCTGGGCATATATTCAGAGAAAACTCCAATTTGAAAAGATACATGCACCCCAGTGATCATAGCAACACTATTTAAAACAGCCAAGACATGGAAGCAACCTAAAGGTACACCTACAGAGGAATGGATAAAGAAGATTGGTATACAAACATAATGGAATATTACTCAGTCATAAAAAAGGATGGAGTAATGCCACTTGCAGCAATATGGATGGATTTAAGAGATTACTATACTAGGTGAAGTAAGTCAGAAAGAGAAAGAGAAATACATAATATCACTTATATATGGAATCTAAAATATGATACAAATGAAACTTATTTACAAAACAGAATCACAGACATAGAAAACAAACTTACATTTACCAAAGGGAAAAACCAGTGGCGGAGGGAAAAGTTAGGAGTTTGAGATCAGTAGATACAAATTCAGTTCAGTTCAGTTCAGTCGCTCAGTCGTGTCTGACTCTTTGCAACCCCATGAATCGCAGCACGCCAGGCCTCCCTGTCCATCACCAACTCCCAGAGTTCACTCAGACTCACGTCCATCAAGTCAGTGATGCCATCCAGCCATCTCATCCTCTGTCGTCCCCTTCTCCTCCTGCCCCCAATCCCTCCCAGCATCAGAGTCTTTTCCAATGAGTCAACTCTTCACATGAGGTGGCCAAAGTACTGGAGTTTCAGCTTTAGCATCATTCCTTCCAAAGAAATCCCAGGGCTGATCTTATAAATTACTACATAAAAAATAGATAAACAAGGTCCTACTGTATAGCACAGGGAACTATATTCAATATTTTATAAAAAACAGGATGGGGAACACATGTACACCTGTGGTGGATTCATGTCAGTGTATGACAAAACCAATAAAATATTGTAAAGTAATTAGCCTCCAAAAAATAAATAAATTAAAAAAATAAAAAACATAATGGAAAAGAATATGAAAAAGAATATATATATATATATATATATATATATAGTGTGTGTGTGTGTGTGTGTGTGCATGAATATTTGAATCACTTTGCTGAATACCAGAAATTAATACAACATTGTAAATAAACTATAGTTCAAGAAAAAAATTTTGAAAATCAGGGAGACTTCCCACTTGCTTGTCTTTACAGTTTAAAATGCAAATTTGTTTAAGTTTCAAATGAACAGGCTTGCATTTTAAACAGTGAAACAAGATTGTTTGTTTGTGTTTATTTCTCTCTGGGAGGGAATGATGCCTATTTCATAGGGTCATTATGCAGCGTGAGTGAATCAATGCAAGGGAAACCTGGCCTGTAGGAGATGGAGAATTCCCTTCGCCAAAGAAACAAACCGATAAACACCAGATCCTGCAAGGAATCGGAGCTGTCAATCTCCATTTCCCTCCTTCTTCCGCCTGAATCTCATAAGCCAGTGGGCACAGCATGGTGACCTCCTGTGGTTTGAGCTCTGTCACTGGAGGGGAGCTGGTCCTTCCGGTCACCCCACTGTAGGCGAGGCCACTTCTGGTGGTTGCTGATGCTACTCTTGCTCCCCACGTGGCAGCTCTACATCCAGACACTTCAAGTTTGGGGGAAGCTCTCCTTCTGTCTGTGCTCAGCCTTGTCCAACTCTTTATGACCCAATGGACCAAAGTCCACAAGGCTCCTCTATCCATGGGTTTTTTCAGGCAAGAATGCTGGAGTGGGTTACCATTTCTTTCTCCATCTCTCTCTCTACCAGAGTTACAAATTGTATCCATTAGCACTGGACCAGAATAGCCTTCACTTTTAATTTCTTACAAGAAACCCATGGAAGAGGTCTGAGGAATAATGGGTATTTGTGGGAGTGGGGAAGGGTGGTCAATGGGCAAGTGAGTTCACTGGCTTAAAAAATTTCAAAATGGTTTTCTCAGAGCCTTTGCATACCACCTTTCACATGACTCCTGGAGCGGAGATAGAAGAAGAAGTTCTAAAGCTTACTTAATCAAAATACACTCTTGTACACTGTGTAATGTGTTACTATGTCCCAAGGAACAGATTTAAGACTGTATTAAATGCCCATTTATCTGCTGTTGAATATCCACCAGTGGCTACTGCAGGGTTGGGCACATGACTGTAAACTCCACATCCCATCTCTGCCTTCATGGAGTCTAATGTCTAAGAAGGGAATGACTGGCAAGTCAATCAAGCCCCAAGTGGAGTTCATAATACACACTTGTAAGGATGCAAAAGCACAGGAGTTCAGGTTTAGTCTGAGATGAGGGCAAGAAAGTCTCCAAGGAAAAGGAAGGGTTTGGGATTTTTGATGAAAGACTGGCTAAGGTTTGAACATACAGAGATGGTGGAGCAGAAAGGACAGCAGGGCCCAGGACAAGAAGGCTAGAGCAGACAGGCCTGGGCTGTCATGCCAGCCTAAGGACAGACGAGGTGAAAAGCAAGATACGCACAATGGGTTAGGACATCCTGGGAAAGGCTTGAAGAGGAAGGGGAAGGGGAAAAGAGGGGTGGGACAGCTATGTGGCTGTTGTCCATAATCATAATGATAAAATATTTCTACTAGGATATTTGAGCACCACTTCATTTTAACCACTGTTAACTGGCATTTGACATTTCAGATCTTGCTTAGACCTCCCAAGTACCCTCTGACATAGGGTATCCAACCCCTGTAGCTTAGTGAGGTTGTTAAGAGAAAGAACTTTGGAGGCAGAAAGACCTGGGCTTAAATCGGGTTCCACCAACTACTGGTGTGTGACACTGCGCAATTCACTTAACTTCTCTGAAAGTGTTAGTTGCTCAGTCGTGTCTGATTCTTTGGGACCTCACAGACTATAGCCCACCAGACCCCTCTGTCCATAGAATTCTCCAGGCAAGAATCTGGAATGAGTAACCATTCCCTTTTCCAGAGGATCTTCCCGACCCAGGGATAGAACCTGGGTCTTCTGCATTGCAGGTAGATTAGTTACCATCTGAGCCACCAGGGAATCCCTAACTTCTTTGAACCTTAATCTATAATCTATCTCCTGGTATTGTTGGGAGCTGACAGAAAGCATTAAAAGTGCTTAGCAGTGCACCTAGCATTTAGAAAGATTGAAGAAACCAAGGTTCAGAAAGCATAAGGACTTGTCTGAGGCTACACGACTAATAAACAACAGAGCAGGCATTTGATCTGCAAGCTATCAGACACCAAAGTCAGTGATCACTCCAGAGTGAACTGACTGCACTGTGATAATGAATGATGCTGATAAATAATATTCATTGAATGCTGGCTCATTGCTCTGAGCACTTTATGTTGTTCAGTCACTCAGTCCTGTCTGACTCTGCAATCCCACAGACTTCAGCATACCAGGCTTACCTGTCCTTCACCATCTCCTGGAGCTTGCTTAAACTCATGTCCATGGAGTTGGTGATGCCACCCAACCATCTCATCCTCTGTCGTCCCCTTCTCCTCCTGTCTTCAATCTTTCCCAGCGTCAGGGTCTTTTCCAATGAGTTGGCTCTTTTGCATCAGGTGGCCAAAGTATTGAAGCTTCAGCTTCAGTATCAGTCCTTCTAATGAATTTTTAGAGTTGATTTCCCTTAGGAATGGATGGTTTGATCTCCTTGCTGTCCAAGGATCTCTCAAGAGACTTCTCCAGGACCACAGTTCAAAAGCATCAATTCTTCAGTACTCAGCCTTGTTTGTAGTCCAATTCTCACACCCATACATGACTACTGGAAAAACCATAGCTTTGACTATACAGACCTATGTATTATTGTCCAACCTCTGCAACAATCCTATGAAGCAGGCACAATTATTATATCCATTGAACAGATGAGGAAACTGAGGTCCAGGATGGTGAGATGACTTGAAAAGACATGCTCGCTATCCTGAAAAGAAGGAAATGGCTCATTGCAGAGTGATCCAGGGGTCACCCCATGTTCATCTTTGCTGAACTGCAGTGCTGAATTGGCCTCTTTGTTAGGTGACCCATGCCTGGAGCTATGGAAGGGGGATGTCTCAGCGCTCAAGCCATTGGCCCCAACCAGACTCCATTTCTTTCCTCAAATGCACTTAGAGAACCTACATTTGCATACGTAGGCTGGAGATTCAGTCAGCGACATTATGCCTTTGTAACAAGATGCTATTTTCAAGGAAATGGCTGCTAGATTACGTATGTGCTGAGCTGTGGGCGTGTGTTTGACATTTTAACTTTCCAATGGAAGCGCTTCAATGATGCATAATTTAAGCCTTCTAGGAAACGCGAAGTTACACCCACATCAGGCAGTCAGTCTCTAAAATTCACATATTTGACCAAAACTCCTTGCAGCAGCAACATGAAACATATTGTCCTTGGAGAAGGACAAACATATTGTCCTTGGGGCGAAGATGAAATGTTCTGGGTTTTGGAAGTAGACCTTTGGGAGGGGCCACAACTTGATTCTATTTCTTTTTAGCCTTTCAACTCTGCACAATTCTTTAAAGTTTCTAAACTATTTTCTCCTATGTAGAATGTTGTTGTTGTCGTTCAGTTGCTCAGTCGTGTCTGACACCTTACGACACCATGGACTGCAGCACACCAGGCTTCCCTGTCCTTCACTGTCAAACTCATATCCATTGAGTCAGTGATGCCATCCAACCATCTCATCCTCTGTCTTCCCCTTCTCCTCCTGCCTTCAATCTTCCCCAGCATCAGGTGGGGAATTTTTCCAATGAGTCTGCTCTTCGCATCAGGTGGCCAAAGTATTGGAGCTTCAGCTTCAGCATCAGTCCTTCCAATGAATATCAGGATTGATTTCCTTTATGACTGACTGGTTTATCTCCTTGCTGCCCAAGGGACACTCAAGAGTCTTCTCCAGCTCCACAGTTCAAAAGCATCAATTCTTCGGCACTCAGCCACTTCCAAAAGGTTTATGATAAAAAGGTACGATAATGCAGATGAAGGATCTAGCATGGAGACCAGCACTTGATAGATGTTCAATGTAAACTATGGCTACTATGATTATTATATGGTCATTATCTGTCCAGTTCCATTTAACAACCTTTTATCAAGTGACATGGTGAATTACACATAATGCAGTCAGTTCTCTAAAAAGTCAAGAAGGCAAGAGACAAGGGGAAGAAAGGCCCGTCTTTGCCTCCTTGTAACATAAGAATGGGTGGAAATAAAGCAATTTCATGAGATTTTTCTCTTGAACACTGTTATTCCTCTCATCGTCTTCAGAATTTTAACTGTAGGTTGCCTCCATCAAGAAATGTAAACTTGTATACCTGTGGCGGATTCATTTTGATGTTGTGCAAAACTAATACAATATTGTAAAGTTTAAAAATAAAATTAAAAAAAAAGAAATGTAAACTTGTCTTTCTTATACCTAATCTCCCAATCTCTCTCTCCTTCTATCCATCTTCCTGTCAATGTCTCAGTCCAGACACACATCTCCTCTGCCCTGAACCTCTTGTTCTACAGAAGCACTGAGGGGTGGATGCTGGGAGAAAGAGAGAGCATGATGGACAAGGAGGAGGGACCGTGAGGAGGAGAAGCACCCAACTGGGCTGGACTTTGAAAATTAATCAAAGACATTGGGGTTTTTTCCCCCTGAAAGCAATGAGGTTGTGGGGTAAGGGTGGGAGGGAAAGTCATGAACATCTCACAGAGGGGAGGAAGTAGTTTCTGAAAATGCAATTTAATGAAGATTGCTAGTGAGGTATCACAATAATTGGTCAGACACTGAACAACACAATCATATTAAGTGGAAGGGATTGCTTTGGATGACTCAAGCCAAGATTAGACTCTCTCATCTCTTTCCAACCCACCATGAGGTGATCAATGAATTCTTAAATGGATCTTCCTTCCTGTCCCACATCAATGACCAGGCATTGGAAGTCACAGGTGGGAATCCAAAGACAGAGCTTGACCAGGGAGCCTGGGGGCTCTTGTAGCATCAGAGACAGAGCTCTAGTTTGAAGCCAGAATTATGCCTAAAAGTCCCACCACATGAGTGATTCAGTCATTTAGTCTTGCTGGGGCTCAGTTTTCTCACCTGTAAGTGGGGAAATTTCTCATGACTGGTGTGAAGATCAAAGGTCATAACAACTACATAATGCTGTGTATACAGTAAGAACTCAATAAATCATGTGTGACACTTGGTTCTCCTCCAGAACAGAGATCATGATTTGTTCTTATTTATCTCTATATCACCAGTGTTTGATTATCATTCATTCTACTCAACAATACCTAGTTCTCCTTCCTTCCTAGGTACGTGGTAGAAACATGTTTCCTGACCCCCTTGTGATTGGACAGAGCCCTGTAACTCACCCTGAGCTGTGACCAGAGATGGATGTTTCTTGTTTGGGAGCTGAGCTTCCTTTCCCTCTGGCCCACCATGGATGATACGTCTCCATATATCATCAACCTACAGGCCTGGATCCCTGTGAAAAACAGGACCCTCTGCCAGGCCAGGCTGGATGAACTGTAGCACAAACAACACACAGAGCTTTGCTGTTTAGAGACCGTGAGAAGAGGGGGCTGTTTGTTACTGCAGCATAGCTTAGCCCATCCTGACCGATACAGCAGGGCCTGTAACATCATAGCAACTCATAGCAACTCAGATAATGTTTTGTTTTTGAACAAATGTACATAAAAGGAATTGGGGATTAAAAAGTGGGGAGCTGGAGGGAGGAAAAAAAAGAAGGAATTAAAGGAAGAATCCAGATGAGAGACAACAAATACACAACCAATGTCACATGGGCCTCTCTTTGTCACACGGCTAGAAAAATAAAAGCCTATTTCTTATTCTGGTTCTGCTCTCACTAGTCTGAGCTGGCATAAGTGGCAGGATCAGCCTGGGGCATATCAAAGAGGCTTTAGTTCTCCAGGAAGTTGGAGAAGATGGAGACAGATGGGAGATGACAGGGGTCAGGATAGGGGCTGTGAGGTAAATATTTCAGTCTGTGGGACACATAGCTACTTAACTCTGCCTTGGTCATGTGACAGCAGCCACACACAACACATAAAGAAATGAGCATGGTTGTGTGGCAATAAAAATTTATTTACAAAAACAGTAGGCACATCAGATTTGTTCCATGAGCCAGTTTGCCAACCCGTCAACATGGAAAATCAGAACCATCTAAAGAAGTTCAGAATCAAGTGGATCAAGAATGGGATGAACCTGCTATGGCACTTTGACCCAGGTGGAATGAACAATATAAAGGGAATTAAAGAGAAAATAGAAAGCAGAGAACATAGCCAATGAAACTCAAAGATGAAGGCACCCCAGGCCCAACCCCCAACCTCCTCTTCTTCCCGAGCCCTGGCTCAGCCTCTTCCTTGTGTGTGTGTCTGTCTTCGGGGGGCAGAACGGTTCTGACGAATGCTGTCTCGTCTCTGCAGAAACAGATCTGGGTTTCTGGAAAGGTTCCACAGATGGGCCTTCCACCTCCCCCTCCACAGCTGTTCCCACTCTGCTTGTGTGTGCATGACTCACCATCAGTCATTTCAATTACCGAGGCCTCCATTTGCCAGCCCCTCCATCTGCCAGGGCTCTCCCTTGCCAGGCCACCAGCCACCACCCCTGAGAAGTAATGTCTCTGCTATGAGCTCAGGACTAGAGAACTGTGACAATCTCTCCAAGCAATAGCCATTGTCCACTACTGACCCCCTTATTGTTTCCAAGAAGTATGGCAGCTCAGTGCAGGGGCAGCCAAAAGCAGGGGCTACTGAAAGTGAATATTTGGCAGGACGCTGCTACAAATCCCCTTAAATGGGAGCCATTGCCTGCTCAACTGTTAGAGCCATCCCCGGTTGAAGGAAACTCGGGAGTCAGAGGAAGTTCTGATGAATTATTGTGAGAGAAGAAAGTCACAGTTTTTGTTGGAATTATAAGAGGGTTGGTTTGGTGTGTGTGTGTGTGCTCAGTCGTGTCTGACTTTTTGAGATTCAGTGGACTGCAGCCCTCCAGACTCCTCTGTTCATGGATTTCCCAGCAAGAATACTGGAGTGGGTTGTCATTCTCTTCTCCAGGGGATCATTCCAACCCCAGAATCTAACCCACATCTCTTGTATCTCCTGCATTGGCAGGCATATTCTTTACCCCTGAGCCACCTGGCAAGTTGGAGGTTTTGTTTTTCTGTTAGGCATGATGACCTGGGAAAATATTTGACCAGAACCTATAACTAGCCTCAAACCTTGTCACAGATTTGGAAGAAAACAGAAAAGGTGACACTCTAGACTAAATCCATTGGCTGAACACTATAAAGCTTTTCAATCCAATTCCCAGCTGGGAAGTCTTGGCTCCTCTTGGACTGGATTGACTGGGCCCCCTGATGCTAAGTATATTCCTTTGACCTAAGCAGAAACAATCCAGATGGCTTGAATTAAAGCCAGCTCCAGCTCCCTTTTCTACTCCTTTGCCTCAGGACCCCACCCTAAACTTGTGTCCCAACATCTTCTGATGGAGAGAGGAAGAAAAGTGAGAGTCATCAGGAAAGACTTCCTCTAAGACAGGACAGATTCCCCCCCAAGGCTCAGAGTAGAGACAAGGGCTCGACACAATTCTAGGTTTTCTCACTTTGAGTCACATGCAGGGGGCTTCCCAGGCAGTGTTAGTGGTAAAGAATCAACCTGCCAATGCACGAGACACAAGAGATGCAGGTTCAATCCCTGGGTTGGGAAGATCCCCTGGAGGAGGAAATGGCCACCCACTCCAGAATTCTTGCCTGGAAAACTCCGTGGACAGAAGAGCTTGGTGGGCTACAGTCCATGAAATCACAAAGACACGATTGAGCGACCGAACACACACAGACCACAACCATCACTGCCACCAGATTCTCTACCTACTCCTTCCAAGAGCAAACCTCTGAAATCACAGCTCATCTACGGGGAAAAAAAGAAAGCACTGTCCCTGTCATCAGCAGAGACTGCAAAGGTAGAGAAGCCATCCAGAGAGACCCTCAGGGTTCCAGCCACTGACAACATAGTCTAGTTTAGTCCAATCAGGCCCATGGGCCACACTCCTCCTCCTCCATGACTCATGTGCCCTGGACACTGCCTTGTCTTCGGAGAGAGTGAGGGAGACAAGGCAAAGGCAGAAGAGACTCAAGAACCCCAGCCTCACTTACAGCCACCAAGAAGGAGGAAGAACTAGAACTATATTTTGCACAAAGACCAAGAGTCTTGGGTTCTTGTCCTGTCACTATCACTCATGTGCTCTGTGACCCACACCCCCTCTCTGGGCCTCAGTTTCCCCCTCTGCAGCCCATCACAGTCTCAGCACAGCACACACATATTCAATAAAATGCTCCTGAAATGAATTATAGGAATCTCACTAGTTAAACTCTTGGACCCTGTCCAGCTCTAGAGTTCTCGGCCATTCGTTTATCACCATTTTTCTATGAACACAGATTCAGATGGGGGAACCAGAAGTTCCAAAGACCATGTTTGTTCTGCTCCCCACACTGCCCATTTCAGAGTTCTACAATTGGAACAGAGTTCCTATTTCAGATAAGCACCATTCTTAGGATTTTCCGGAAGCAGAAGACCCTGAGATGTGGATTCATCAGTAAGTGATTCATTAAGGAGTGCTCCCTGGGAGACCAGCGGGATAGAAAGTAATGGGCATGACATCAGGCAAAGACAGCCTCAGCCTGGTCCTGCAGGGAGCTCCGGAGGGCACATTCCTCAGTTCGAGAGAGCTGAGCTCTCACAGTCCTGGGACCATCGGTCAATGGCCAGAGGGTCACCTGGAAGGGGTGTAAACTTCCAGGCAGGCACTTCTGATTCTGTAGCAAGTTGCCATTGTAAATAGTTTTGCTTGCTTTTTTTTTTTTTTCAGAGTTTTTTGTTATTGTGTAGAAACACATCTAATTTTTTGCAGGTTGATTTTGTATCCTGTGACTCTATTGAATTCATTTATTAGCTCTAACAGCTTTTTGATGAGTCTTTAGGATTTTCTATTGATTGGATATATAGAAACTTCATCTACAAACAGAGACACTTTTACTTCTTGCTTTCCCACTCAGTTGCAACTCCCTAACACAGGAGGAGAGGCTCACCCAATTGCTCAGACCCTCTCATCCATTTGTGGAACCTCAAAAAGCAACCTGTGCGTATCTTCCTGCCAGCTGTTCCTCCATCCACAGGGTCCCAGGACGGGTTTAGCCTCTGCTTCCTGCACCCATTTAATTTACAGCTCCTAGGGCTGAGCGGCTAGCAGCTCTGCAGTTTCAACCTGGCTGCATCTTAGACTCACCTGGGAACTCACTGATGCCTGGGCTTCGGTTTCGTCTCAATTACACCCCACTGAGTGGGGTCCCCGCATCCATCATTGGCAAAGTCACCAGAATGATCTGATGCCCAGTAAGGTCTGAATCACCAAGAGGCTACTTGGTTCAGTATATTCAGGGCCTACTGGTCATAACTCAGTTCTGTAGCCGCATCTGGGTTTCTGGATCCTCATCTCTAGCTTTCAGCTGGAAGAAGAAGTTTCCAATTCAGACTCAAGTCCAAGCCAAGCTTTCCAAACCTGCTTTGGGCAGCACCGCACGATAAGGTGGGGGGATTCTGCCAATATATTAGTGACACAGCACTTGCCCATCTGGCTCCATATCCATGTGGATCTGCTCTAGTGCCCCAACCCTGGAGGAGAAAAGCAGCAAGGGAGGGCCCGGGTGCCACGTGTCCCTCACACACGATGTGGGAAGGTTGCAACCACTTTAAAAATAGAACAGCTTATTTCAGTATGTCTTGGCCAGTCCTACAAGTGACTTTAGGTGACTTACAACATAAACATGGAAAACAAATGGTGATAAAATTAGAGATTAGGGATTGAGGAATTTTAATTTCAGATAGAAAGCAAGGCAATAAAAAAAAAAACAGCAGAGAAATGCTGATCGAAATAAGGCAGGAAATGAACACACAAATCACACTGAAGAATGAACGTCCTTCAGTGTGTGAAGATCTCTGTGACATTTAATAACATAGATTTCAAACTAAAGCACTAGACATTAGTCCTGTTTTACAGATGATAAAACTAAGTTTCAATCAGTCATCCCAAATCCTTCAGCCTGAGACTCTAATTCAGGCCTACCTGTCTGGGAGTTCTCTCTTCTTAAGGCATCATGTAGCCTCTTTAAGGTGGTTTAGCTCTGAACTTTCTTTCAATCATAGAGGAGAGGATGACACAGCCAAACACACAATTTTCATTATGAGAATGAAAATACATTCCAGTTCTTCAGGGAAAACAAACTTCTATCCAAGCACTGAGTTCAAGAATAGCATCACTCTTCACAACAGCCAAGACATGGAAACCACCTAAATCCCCACCAATGGATGAATGGATTAAACAGATGCAGTACATATATACAATGGAATATTACTCGGCCATAAAAAGTGAAATAATGCCATTTGCAGCATCATGGATGGGCCTAGGGATTATCATACTAAGTGAGTCAGAAAAAGAAAGCCAAATACCATGTGATACCACTTATATGTGGAATCTAACATATGACACAAATAAGAAGTGAAGTCGCTCAGTCATGTCTGATTCTTTGGAGCCCCATGGGTGGTAGCCTGCCAGGCTCCTTCATCCATGGGATTTTCCAGGCAAGAATACTGGAGTAGTTTGCCATTTTTTTCACCAGGGGATCTTCCCAACCCAGGGATCAAACCCGGGTCTCCCAAACTGCAGGAAGGTTCTTCACCATCTGTGCTACCAGGAAAGCCCTATAAACTTACCTACAAAACAGAAAGAGACTCACAGACATAGAGAGCAGACTTGTGGTTGCCAAAGAGGATAGGGGTAGGATGGGAAGGACTGGGAGTCTGGGATTAGCAGATGCAAACTATTATATAAAGAATGGATCAACAACAAAGCCTTACTGTATAGCACAGGGAGCCATATTCAACACCCATAATGGAAAAGAATATGAAAAAGAATATATATATACACATGTGTGTGTATAACAGAGTCACCTCACTGTACAGCAGAAACTAACACTGTAAATCAACTATACATGAATAAAATAAACTTTAAAAAAACGAGGAAAGAAAGGTGTCCCTCAGATGGAATCAGGGAAGGTTTCACAGATGAACACTGGGCAGGGTTTGGTGGAGCAAGCAGGAGTTCACCAAGCAAACAGGGTTAAGAGAAAATTCAGGAAAATGGAACAGCACGTGCAAAGGCGTAGATAAGTGTCTAAAACCATTGGTGCTGGAGATTGGCTCCAAAGAGCCTAGTACTTGTAGAGCTCAATGTGAGGTTAACTAATTTAATCACATTGTCAAGTTCAGTCAAAGAGACGAGAAGAGAACATTTAATTTCAAGACACGCAATAAAATCTTATTAAGGTGGGCTCCACTAATTCAGAACATGAAGCAATTCAGAGAGGTAAAATGAAGCTTTTGAGGAGCTGATTTATAATAGAAGCAAGATTAGAGACACCAGTTCCAAACCACATAGGCTACTAATAAGTTTTCAAATATTCAGGTGTGTTTGGTCACATAGCAACCAAGATATGCTAATAACAAATACTTAATATATTCATTAAAATAGTTCCCCATGGTACCGCTCCTCTCTATACCTTATTAGACTTTCTACTCCCCACACAATGTTGATATACGTGGGCCTGCCTCACTTGAGCTGTTTTTGTACGAATCACTGCCACGCATCCTTAAATTAAACAGCACTCACTGCGTGCCTGATGTTCGGATGCTCCCCGGATGTGTGGTTGAGAAAGGCGGATGGCCACTCATCTGCATTTGAACGTCTCATACAGGGTCTCTGTAAAGCTTGAGATGCCTTTAAGCATAACATCCAGACCTGAAACTGGTGACTGGCTCAGGGTTCCTCAGACATCTCATTATTCCTGATACAAAGCTCAAGAGTGCTGGCAAAATGGAAATTGTTAGAGTGCTTTAGACTAATGTTCCCTCTCACTGCACCTCATATAAAAGTTCAGGATTGGGAGGGAGAGACAGGATACACCTTCTTTGTATAAACACTGTGCACAGCAGGAATTCTAAACCAGTTGGACATCAAGATCTCCCACTGGGGGAATTCCCTCATGGTCCACTGGTTAGGACTCTGAGCTTTCACTGTCAAGGGCCTAGGTTCAATCCCTGGTCGGGGAGCTAAGATCCAACAGCCATACAGTGTGGCCAATTTAAAAAAAAAAAGAAAGAAAATTAGGATCTTTCATCGTGTCTCTCACCTAAACACAAAGAGAAGATACAGAGTTTGGATGCGAGGCACCTCTCCACACATGGTCCCTTTAACTGGCACCTCCTTCCTCTTCTTTTTTGCTCCCTGAAACCCTGCATCTTCCTGGGAATAGACTATGATGTTGGCATGGTCAATAGATGACGATGCTGGCAGGGTCAACAGACATGACCCACGGATGACTCTTGGGCTATGCGGCTGAATGTCCTGCAATGGAGGTGGGTGGGGTCTATTTCTACCCTCCCTCCTGCCCAAACCAATCAGTCCCCCAGAGACTGAAGCATAGCAGCTCTCTTTCACTTGTCCTTCAGGACACAACTCATGTATTCACTCAGAAAGAATTTATTGAACAAATGCCCAATAATCTTCTGCAAAAAAAAAAAAAAAAAGGCAGTCTTATTGGGAATCAAAGACACATGCATTAAAACAACTATAAGAGATCATCTTGTTTTGCTTCTGAAATTGCCTGGTGAGAAAGTGGTGAAAGAGGCATTTTTAGAGACTATTTGTTAAATGGTCACATTCTGAAATGCAATGTCATAGTATGTTTCCAAAAAAACCCTTTATTCCAGTGTGTTGACTTCAATGAATTTATATTTTAAGCAAATTATCATGGAAGCAGAGAAAGTTTTATAAGCATCATAATAGCTAACTTTGACATTTAACCATTGCTGGGCACCATGCACCTATTTTAACATAGATTCAATGAAGTTCCCAGTCAGTGAAGTATGAATAGTCTATCACAGGAGTGGTTTGGATGAGATGGCATAACACATTTTAAAGAGAAACTGACATGCAGAAAGGATTAGTGCATTTTAGATATTGCTATTTTGTCATTGTTATTTCCTCAAAAAGTGACAACACATATTCTACCACAAAACATAACAGTGAGATTTATTCTAGTTAAGATGAAACACTTCTGATATATTTAATAATATAATTAACCAGATTTCAAGTCAGGGAAACCAAACATCTAAGCATCTTGATGATTCTTCCAAAGGCATCTAATAAAATTCAAAGTCAACTCCAAAAATAAAGAAACTGTTAGAAAAAACAAGAAGGAAAGGATAACATTCTTAAGGTTATCAGTGCAACTAAACAAGGGAACTAGTGAAGAGGTATAGATCTTGGAAGTGAAGTGAAAGTCGCTCAGTCATGTCCAACTCTTTGTGACCCCATGATAGTCCATGGGATTCTCCAGGCAAGAATATTGGAGAGGGTTGCCATACCCTCCTCCAGGGGATCTTCCCAACCCAGGGATCAAACTCAGGTCTCCCACATTGCAGGAGGATTCTTTACCAGCTGAGCCACCAGAGAAGCCCCATAACTATTGGAAAAGTAGAATATATTCACTCATCATTCAAGTATTCCTCCATTTTACCAATATTTCTGGAGTGAACTCTTCATGATCAAGTTCTGGTGGCCCAGAAATGATGCATTCATTTTGGAGGAAGAAGGAAATAAACAGGATAAGAAGTAAATGAACAGGATAATTAATGATGATGACCTGGCTCTGAAAAAAAATAATTAAGAGTATTGACAGATAGAAGGGCTGTGGCCATAAGACCCTTTGCATCACACCTTCATCTCTCCCTGCAGCCATTGAAGGGATGTCACAGAATTCAGCCTGAAAACCACTGGTTCACCCACCATCATGCCATGTAGTCAAGTGAGACCAAGAGGATGGCAAGAGATGAGAGACGGTCAGCCCCAAACAGTGGGTGACATACAGAGCTGGGCACCTCCAGTAAGCTCCACCCACAAACCCTCATCTGCACAGTCTACACAGGTGACGATGTGTTAAAGCCACAGTCTCTGTCGGCCACACTCCCCACCACACCCCAGTGTTCCTCAGACACAACCCCTTTCTTCATTTAGTTCCTGTGTGCCCCTGTATGCACCTGAGCCAGTAAGTACTACTTTGGCATAACTTCTCGTCCCAAGGACCTGAGGATAAGGGTCATTTCTCAAGCCCACCTGCTCACAGGAAGAAGCCAACTCAGGTCCTGACAGATTGCATACCTGCTGCTTCTGAAGAGGTTTCCATGGAGATAACAGGGTTCGTGTCTGCCATGGCACCCTCCATCGCTGCTAGTAACACAGAGCATCTGATTCAAGGCCATGGAGGCACGTGTTTATATGAACTTGGACTATTCCTCGTGAAATTTTCATCGGCTACATCTCCCACACTGGTTCTTCCTTTGGTTTTTTCGCTTAATAACAATATATCTTATCCTCAATTTTAAAGAATTTGTCACTTTAAGTAATTTGGGGAGCAAAACTATAGGATAGAAAAGGAATATAAGAAGAGAGAAGGAGAAGGAAACAGGAAGAGTAAGAGAACTTTGCAGAGGGGTACCTGGTGGACCACGAGGGAATTCCCACAATGGGAGATCTTGATGTCTGGCTGGTTTAGAATTCCTGCTGTGCACAGTGTTTATACAGAGAAGTACCATTGAGGGTGTGGGCCTTGTATCACAAGTGCTACCTGTGAGATGGTTCCAGGTGTCTCTGGTGTGACATTGAACACCATCAAATGCAGAGCAAAGGGCCACTTACTCCAATTCCGATTGCATTTCCATCTTAACTATATTGAGGCGAAACTCTGAGTTTGATGCCAGCCTCTCTTCCACACTCTCCTACGACTTGTCAATCTCCATTTCAAGCCACAAAAGACCTGGTCTCAGGTTCACCACCTTGGCAGGCAACAGTATTTAGTTAGAATTTAATGACACAGTAAGTTTCAAGGTATAAATTCTTAGGGTTGCCTTCTATTTAAAACAACAGAATACAGCTTTTTACTCACAGGATGATACCAAGCTTTTAAGATCAAGTTAATCTAAATAAAAAAAGGGAGTTGATGCAGAAGTGTTAAGCCCATTATATGCAGGTGGTTTTTAAATACGAAGATGATGACCGTATCACCATGAGGGACCTCTATGGGGTCTCTCCCACCTCCTTCTCCAGGACATCACAGAATCAATTTATCATCTGAAAAGTGGACAAACACTTTCCAAGGTCGTTTCAACATTTTTTTTTTACTGGTTGAAATGTGCCTGGGGAATGCCAGGCTGCAAGCATAAGAAGGAAGACACGGAGGAAGGGGAGGCAGCAACAAGAAGGCTGGCGTAAACATGCATCTGATAGAAATACATCTTATAAATGCCTTATTTCCCCACTTCCATCGGAGCCAATGGCCTTAGACCCATCCCAAAGAATATATTGGCAAATCAAAGGTATGTGCCCTGCCAATCAAAAGGAAAATACACTTCTGTTGTGAATTATGGAGAAAATAATTAAAAATGAAAGCCAAAAAGGATTTCTGAGATCAAGAAGCACTTAAGTGCATCGTTCCATTGCTGGGGCACATATGTTTGCATATTAAACTCAGCAAGTTCTGGGGGTAATTTATCATCCACGCAAAATGTGTTTTCTGTGCTGGAAGCCAAGGATGCAGAGATGAAAAGGCACGGTCCCCACTCTCAAGAACACACTGGGAGAACAAGCGGGCTCCCCATTTCTTCCACACATCCCTCCCTTTTCTCTCCCGTCCACTGAGAAAGTACTATGTTCCAAGCCGTGGACTGGGTGCAACCATCCAATTCAACACCACAAATGGATTATCAAGTGCCCACCTGTGCCCAATCCGGTTTTAGATCCTGGAAACACAGCACATGAGATAAACAGAACCCTGGCCTCAGGGAGCTCATATTTATTCTGAGAAAAAAAAAATCTATAAATAAATGAGCAAACACCAGAGGCAGCAAGGAGCTGTGCTTTCTACATAAAACAGGGTGATGTGACAGAGAAAGTCTGGGAGCTGGATGAAGCTGATGGTCCAGGATGGCCTCTTGTGAATGAATGAGCCACGACCCTCTTTTGAGATGGTCAGATGGAACAATCACCGGGCAGACTCTGAGAAGGATCACCGAGAGCACCAGCCATGTGCTGCGGGGACCCAGAGGAGGAAGCAAGGATTTCTGCTCTGGATGGAGACGCTCAGAGGGGATGGCTCTGGGAGAGGAGGGTTTCTGACTCTGGCTGCCTTTGTAGGTTTCCAGCTCAATGTGTCAACAACCCAGCAAACACATTGGGCTTCCAAGTCAGCAAACTTCCAGAAATCTCTTTTTGCACAAGTGTTGAGAACGATGCTCCTTCTGCACCACCTTTTAAGATATTTCTCCTGAGCAACCTAAATGTCCACTGACAGAGGAGTGGATTAAAAAGATGTGGCACACACATACAATGGAATGTTACTCAGCCGCTAAAAAAGAATGAAATAAGGCTCTTTGCAGCAACATGGATGGACCGAGAGAGTGTCATACAGAGTAAAGTAAGTCAGAGACAGAGAAATGTCATATGACATCCCTTATTTGTGGCGTCTAAAAAGAAATGATACAAATAAACTTACAAAACAGAGACTCACAGACTCAAAGAATGATTTCATGGTTTCCAGGGGGAAAATGGGAGGAAGGAACAGTTAGGGAGTTTGGGACAGACATGTACACACTGCTGCATTTAAAATAGATAACCAACAAGGACCTATTGTACAGCCCATGGAACTCTGCTCAATGTTATGTGCCAGCCTGGATGGGAGGGGAGTTTGGGGGAGACTGGATACATGTGTATGTATAGCTGCGTTTCCCTTCGATGTTCATCTCAAACTACGACAACATTGCTAATCAGCTATACCCCAATACAAAATAAAACGTTTAAAGTTTGAAAAAAAAGATATCTCTCCTAGTTTCACACGTGGCTGTTAAAATGTGAATGAAAATGAAAAACGCAATGTCACCTGTGAAGAAGTCCCTCGGGAGCCGTGGGTGGGTCCATGCTGGGCACCCTGAAATTCAGAAATTCAGTCAGAAGAGGGTTCACAGAGAAGCAACATGCACACCTGCGATTCCTGTTGAGAATCCGCACCAGCTGGATGGTGGCCGAGGCTTCCGTGGAGTGTGGGGAGTCAGGGGAAACGGTGAGAGATGCTCAGGCTTTAGAGTGAGACAGATAGGGGTTAAAATACTGACTCCCCGAATTCACAGTCTGATGATGCTGGGGAAACTGCTCCGTCTTACTGATGTAAGTCTTTGCATCTACAGACCAAGATAATGATGCTCAGTGCATCTCTTTCACTCATCTAGCACAGGAAGACAGCTCATGATACATTGCGAGGAATGGGCTGAGAGGTGGGAAGCAGGGGAATTAAGTTGAGTCTTGCAGAGGCAAAGTTTTACAAGCAGAAAGAAGGGGCCAACACACTGTTGGGGTCACATGTAGACGGGGCATCAGGAGTGACAGAGGGGAATGATGGTCCACAGAGCTCTCACAGGCAGCCAGGAACATCTGAGGACCAAACTACTGTGTTGCAAGAGAGTGTGAAGATTCCATGGTCCCCTGAAAGTTTTGCACAGCACAAGTCTCCCTGGAGATCCAATATCAGGAAGCATGGTTCTCAAGGTCATTTGTGATGTGTTTTCCAAGGAAGGATCATCATTTTGGACTGAGAACCTTGCAAATTTCCACCCTGCCCCTCATGAGCAGGGTGGACTTAGACTGTCATTTACCACCGTCTCTTAAACAATTCTCAGGGCAAAAGCCCAAGCGGCTATTTATCATCGAAGCACACACTCCTGAGAGTTGACAATAATGACGTTGTGTTTTCTGTGCCTCTCCTCTGTCTGGCCCTAATTCCTGACTTCCCCAGGTACTGCAAGGCTCCGGGTTGGGTAGGGGCCGAGTGTGGCTCGGGAGCCTGTTCAGGCATCCTTTCCTGTCCCCTGTGGTGCCCGTCACTGACCCGGGTACAGCAGTTAACACGAGTGTGTGACAGAACATTCTTTAACCATAAACGTGCTGCCTCTGGTTTTGCACACTGTGATGTAGTTTCATTACGCCCGTAATTCTTTGGATTTGATCACATAGCCTGGGTCATTCTGCTCTGCCTCTCACAGTTGGCTGTGCTTGGGCCCCGTTCTCAGCCCGCAAAGCAGGCTGCGGGTGGTCCAATCCCCGACTCACAGAGCAGGAGAGAGGACTCAGGCTGCTGGCTGTCAACATCATCAAGCAGCAGAAACTCTTCCTTAAATGAAGCCACATGTAGAATATGAAGAAACATGAACGCAGAATGAGGCAGGACAGAGACCAAGTCCCTAGACTTTCAGCCCCATCAGGCCCGAGTAAACTCTAAGGAACTTTCTGGGCCCCCAAGTCTCCATGGAAACCAGGGAAGGACCAGGGGATAGAGTTTAAGCCTTTCAGGCCACAGGGGAGGAAACAGCACCCAGAGAAGGAAAGTGTCAAATCTGAAGTGAGTGGATACAATCCAAAAAATAGGTCTGTTTTCTCTTCAAAATTCTAATACAATTGCAAACAACTCTTCTTGCATCAGCTAGAAAAATGTAGATGGTGCAACATTCTGGAAAGTCTAAGTTCTGCAGGAATCCTGGCTCTCTCCTGTTAACTGTGAGGCCCTATACAATCAATCACTCAAGCTTCTCCAAGCCTCAGTTTCCCCATGTGTAATAATGCCTGCCTTGGGGACCTGCTGTGGGCAATGGGTGCCAGGAAATCCATGAGGTGCCACTTAACTTGGGGAGTCTCCCTGACGCCATAGCAAATGCCATGCTTCTTCTTCCTCCACAATGTCAATTTCCTGGGCACATGCACCCTCTTCCCAGCACTCGCCAGTATCTTGAATTGTCCGTATTTTAATAATTATTGGATTTTTGCCTGTCTCCTGTCCAAACCAGGAACAGGGATGCTCCACGCAGTTGAAGCCATGCCTTTTGCTTTACACATATCATCAGCACTTACGACCATACCTGGCACATAACAGGCACTCAATAAATACGTACTGGAGGAATGAACTCATGAGTCCAAGGACAGCGGGCGCTCGTGCAGAGCCCCAGTCTGATGCACAGTCTGTTCGTTTATAGCCCTAACCCCCCTCGGCCTCAGCTGTCTCTGTAAAGTGGAGAGGCCCAGAGCCAGCTGACAGGGCCCCAGGAATGATGAATGGCATGACCCCGGTGGAGCACTCAGTGCAATGCCAGGTACCCAGCAGGTGCTTAATATAAGTTCCCTATTAGAGCAGCCACCACTGTTATCCACCAGAATGTAGAAGGTCACTTCCACTTCTCAGCTTCATACACTTTACTCTGGATCACAGGTAAGGGGTGAAACCCCATGTGTTCAAATTAGCAAAATCTTTTCTACTTGGTTTAGAAGACTAAAGGGTTCGCTTTTGGTTTCCAGGTCAGTGTGGATTAGTGAGTGAAGAACCAAGGAAGTCGCCACCTACAGCTCCCTGCACATTATGTGGGGGAGACGGGACATTTACTCATTCCACCCCTCATTCAGCTGTTACTTAGTGAGCCATGTAACTTCACGTCTTTAATGCCAAGACGTGATCCTGAGCCCTGGGAAGGAGCAGTGGAAATGCAAGAGATTCTGCCCTTTTGGAATCCTTCCTTCCTTCCTTTGTGTCTGTGTGTGTGTGTTTAAATGAGGCATAGAAAATAAAGAAGATGAATAAGTAAAATGGATCATGTACTGTAAGGTTAGGAGCCGCCAGGGTAGAGAGGAACTCACAGTTTTAAATTGGGTGGTCAGAGAAAGAGCTCAAACAGGAGAAAGACCTGCTGGAAGTGAAGGGGTATGCCCTGCAGGTGTCCCCAGGAAGTTGTCCCAACAGAGGAAACATCAGTGCAAAAGACCAGAAGTAGGGACTGGTGGTGGGTGTGTGCCCAACTGCTGTAAGAAAATGGGGAGCTGCCATGTGACTTTCAAAAATGAGGAACAAGGACACCATGGTTTCCAATTTAATTAAGCTCACTACAGTGAATACACTCTTCCCAAATGTATTATATCCTAATGCAACTTTTGTATCTCTTGGGGATAGAGCTTAACATAAAATTGCTTGTCATTGAGACTCCCTCATCTTTAACGAAATCCTTACATGTTTAATCACTTAGTCATGTCCAACTCTTTGTGACCCCATGGCCTATACAGTCCATGGAATTCTCTAGGCCAGAATACTGGAGTGGGTAGCCTTTTCCTTCTCCAGGGGATCTTTCCACCCCAGGGATCAAACCCAGGTCTCCCACATTGAAGGTGGATTCTTTACCAGGTGAGCCACAAGGGAAGCGCAAGAATACTGGAGTGGGTAGCCTATCCCTTCTCCAGTAGATCTTCCTAACCCAGGAATTGAACCAGAGTCTCCTGCATTGCAGGCAGATTTCTAAATCTTCAACATGATAAAGGACATCCCTGGTGGCTCAGATGGTAAAGCGTCTGCCTACAATGCAGGAGACCCAGGTTCAATCCCTGGGTCAGGAAGATCTGGAGAAGGAAATGGCAACCCACTCTGGTATTTTTGCCTGAAAAATCCCATGGACGGAGGAGCCTGGTAGGCTACAGTCCATGGGGTCGCAAAGAGTCAGACACTACTGAGCGACTTCACTTTTCATGTTTAACTGCATTCCCTGCCTCCCACCAGAAACTTCATACACACAAACTGTTTACGGGATTTATGTTATTACCCACAGTTTTTCTCAGAAGGAAGTGTAAGAATGTATATATCTTGCTAACAAATATATCATTTCCATAGACCTTTCAGGTACACATTTGATTTGGACTTCAGAAAGCATGGAAAGGAGGGCGGTACTATACCCATTGTACAGATGAAGAAACTGAGGCTTTACCCAATATCTAACCACCATATTTCTTCTTTTTAATTCCTCTCAAGGCATCGCTCTCATTGCTCATTCACCTTCAGACTATGAGGCTTATCCCTGAGCCTGGCTCCTAGAAGTTGAGTTTAGGAAGAGCAAATGCTTTGGTGTTAGACCTGGGCCTATCAGGGTTATTCTGGGCTGGCTTATACTGGCTCATGACAATTGCTGAATTTTCAGAAAATTTGCAAGCTGGCTGGCATGCAATTAATTTGGTATAAACCATTTCCTAGACTGTTATTGCTGCTGTAATAGAGTACTATAGACTGGGGGACTTATAAACAATGGAAATTCCTTTCTCAAAACTGTGGAGGCTGGAAGTTCAAGATCAAGATCAAGGTGTGGGCAGATTTGAGGTCTGGCGAGGGTCAGCCTTCTGGCTCATAGATAGTTGTCTTCTTGCTGTGTCTTCACGAGGCAGAAGGGGAAGGAGTGAGTAAGGAAGCTCCATGGGGGCATTTATAAGGGCATTAATCCCATTCATGAAGGCTCCACCCTCGTGAATTAATCAACTCCCAAAGGCCCTCACCTCCTGACACCATCCCATTGCAGATTAGGCTTCAAACATATAAATCCAGGGAAGACACATACACCAAGTCTACAGCAGACCATGATGGGAATATTTACACCCTGGGAATTGGCTGACACTACAAATCAGGGTTTGCATTGTGTCCCCTTGGTCTGCTGGTTGTTAACCATTTCCTGGTATATTGTTGCCTCTAATCCCAATGCCACCTCCTGTCAGCTACTTAATCTTGCACGAGTTATTTAACCCACCCATCCTCAGCTTCTCCAACTGTAAACTAAAGACAAGAACATCCACCTTGAAAGATGGTTTGAACCAGTGAAGTTGCTCAGTCATGTCCAACTCTTTGTGATCCCATGGACTGTAGCCTACCAGGCTCCTCCATCCATGGAATTTTCCAGGGGATCTTCCCAACCCAGGGATTGAACCCAGGTCTCCCACACCGCAGGCAGACGCTTTACCATCTGAGCTACTAGGGAAGCGTTGTAAGATGGTTTAGATCAGGCTAAAATAGGAAAAGAGCCACGTACCATGGATGACCCAAATAGGGTAGTGTTACTAAGATTTTAAGACATGGATCTTAAGACCACTTGATAAAGTGTGGGAAGACTTTAATGAGTACCAAGGACCAAGGAGAGCCCTAATTACAGAAAAACCATGGGAAGTATAAGAAAGAGTCAGAGAAACGGGCACCAGAAGGGACTGTGTCGGGGGTTGGAAGGTGGGGAAGCAGAGGGCTCCAAAGACCACTGGCCAGTCCAAGGGAGTCCTGGCTTTCCCTCTGACCTTCTGCAAACTCCACGCCCTTCCTGATTGATTGATGGACCACCCCCCCCTTCACTCACAAGAACTGTCTGACATAGCGCCCAATTCTATCCTGCCTCCAGCCTGGTTTTTCATGGAACAACCTGTAGCTCCTCATCCCTCCCTTTCCACAGTTCAGTGCTGACCCTTTGGATATCAGAATGGAGCTGGGACATTTTATAATCCCCACTCACTCCCTTAGGGATGACAAACCTATTCCACTTAAAAGTAAAATTTGGGAAATCTGACATCTTGAAAGCACAAACCAAGTGACCAGTGATACTGACAAATCCTTGAATAGTAAAAGGTGAGACAAGGACCCTGGACATGTCAGCATCACCTCTTGCTTCCTTCTAGTAAGGGAGTTGCCATGGTGATGGAGACTAAAGAAGATGCTGCTAATTGGAATTGAGAAAACCCCATGAGCATTTCCCATCTCTGACCCCCAGGACATGGTGGCCATTTGCTATCTCTATATTTTTTAAGTTACCCAGGCCCCCAAAGGACAGTGACTACTTAAGGAAAAGACCAGAGAAACACAAATTGGTTAAAGGGTCTGTCCTTTCTCATCTGTAAGCTCTGTAAAGATCGGGAGTGACTATCTTGCCCACTGTTCCATCACCAATGCCAGCACAGATGCTGCAGATCCTTAACAAACACTGAAAGAATTAATTTATTGAACACTGTGGATGCTGAGACTACAGAGGCGAATGAGACATGGCCCCAATCCCCAGGAGTCTCACACTAATGGAGGAAACAGATGTACAAGCAGATAAATGTGATTGAACTGCCTTGTTCTGCAATAGAGTCCAGAAGGAAGCACTACCTGTCGTCACGTGGGCAGCAACCCTGAGGCAGCTCGGAGGAGAAGGTAGTTGCTGGCCTATGAACTCCAAGAGGGCAGGAGACAGAAGGATCCTCTTCTTCTCTGGACCCTAAGAAATTAAGACAGGGGCACTTCCCTAGTGGTCCAGTGGATAAGAGTCCACCTACCAATGCAGGAGACATGGGTTTGATCTCTGGTCCGGGAAGATTCCACATATAGCAGAACAACTAAGCCCGTGTGCCACAACTACTGGGCCCGCACTCTAGAGCGCCAAAGCTGCAAGTACTGAGCTCCTGCCCCGCAACTACTAAAGCCCACACACCTAGAGCCTGTGCTCTGTTACAAGAGAAGCCACCGTAATGAGAAACCCACACACTGCAACTAGAAAACAGTCCCCGCTCATCACACCTAGAGAAAGCCCATGCACAGCAATACTCAGTCATGTCCGACTCTTTGCCACCCCATGGACTGTAGCCCGCCAGGCTCCTCTGTTCATGTCCATGGGGATTCTCCAGGCAAGAATACTAGAGTGGGTTGCCATGTCCTCCTCCAGGGGATCTTCCCAACCAACGGATTGAACTCAGGTCTCCCACGTTGCAGGTGGATTCTTTACCGTCTGAGCCACCAGGGAAGCCCAATGAAGACCCAGTGCAACTACAAGCAAAATTGGAAAAAAAAAAAAAAAAAAAAACTCTTTTAAGAAATTAAGCCAGTGCCTGGTACACAGGAAGAGTCAAATAAATGTCTATTTAATGAATGAATACTTGTAGGGGGAAGAGCAGACGTTCTCACAGAGAAGAAAGGGGAATCGGTATTCCAGGCAGAAGGAACAGCAAATGCAAAAGGCCTGGAGGGATCAAAACGACAAGATGAATGATGGGTCCCACTAATCACTTAGTGTGGCTGGAACAAAAATGCACGAAGACAGGAGCAGGCATGGGCGTCCAGAAGAGGGACTAACATAATATCAGAGGCCAGGTTGTGAAGAAACATTTATTCTGTGGGCTTTGGGGAGTCATTGCAGAATTCTAATCAGAGGTGGGGTGGGCTTAGATTTGCACTTTGATGAGACTTTCCCTGTGCTGTAGGCTAAATGTTTATGTTCCCTTCTCCCAGTTCATATGTTGAAACTCTAGTCCCCTGTGTGAGGGAGACAGAGTGGCTGGGGGATAATCAGGTCATGAGGATGGAGCCCTTGTGACGGTATTAGTGCCCTTATAAGTAGAGGCAAGACAGTGCTCTCCCTCTCTCTCCCTCTCTCCCAGACCAAGGGGAGGGCACAGCAGGAGGACAGCCATCTCTACACCAGGAAAAGGGTCTTCATCAGAACTTGACCATGCTGGCCCCCCATCTCAGACTTCCCAGCCTGCAGAACTATGGGAAATAAATGTCTATTATTTAATCCACCAGTCTATGGTAATCTGTTATGGCAGCCTGAGCTGAACAAGACAACTTGTGTGTGGCAAACTGGTGATGATTAAGTGCTAAAATGCCAGTTGGGAGGTTGTAGCAATATTCAAGATCAAAGATGATTATTTTTATGAAAATGAAGCTGCTCAGTAACTGGTGATTCTTTATACAGGGCTTTGGTGTGTCCATGCTCAGTCTCTTTAGTTGTGTCTGACTCTGCGACCCCATGGTCTGAAGTTCGCCAGGTTCCTCTGTCCATGGGATTTTCCAGGCAAGAATACTGGAGTGGGTCGCATGCTATCCTCCAGGAGATATTCCCGACCCAAGGATCAACCCATGTTTCTGTGTCTCCTGCACTGCAGGCAGATTCTTTACCACTGAGCCCATCAGGGAAACTCTGTACAGGTCTTTGTCCTTCATCAGAGGTTCCCTAAGGGACTTCCTGTCTCTGTCCTCTCTACAACCTTCTTTCCTGCCCCCTGCTTCAGACAGATCAGCTCTATCTTTCAACACCTTATGTAGTTTTACTTGAATCAAAGGTCTCAATGCCGAAGAAAAACTAGCCACTAATTTAAGTGGTTCTTTCTTGGCTTCCAGTAGCCTGTTAGAGAGCTGTGTCATAATTCAGCCATTCTCTACTCAGGGAAGGCTCTAGAAACAATACTTGCTATGAGAACTGTTTACATTAATTGCAGGTATCTGTTCTCATCTTGTCCTGCCAGGTATCCACCCCTCCATCCCCACAGTTACTTCAACAGCAAATAGGGCAGGGGAGGCACCTGCCCAGCTGTAAATAGAACATTTAACAGTCTAGTAAATGTAGTCAATCTGGTAAGTAGAACTGGATTTTGAAAATACAGTCTGAAAATACACACAAACTACCTCCCCACTACCACTGATCGAGACAAAAGTCTTTAGTACTGAAAACTCAATCCATCTTCTAATAGTCAGCAAGCACGTCCTCATGTTCACAGCTGGATGAGGACAGGATTGGTCCAGCCAGCCCATAGCTGACCTGAAGGACAAGTGCTAGTCCTACCAGCAGCAGTGGAGGTCCCTGACCCAGCAGCCGCCTCAAGCGCAGGACCGTGTGGATGCTTGTATGCATTAATATTGCCCTGTTTGGTCTTTACAGCAACCCTGTGATGTGATCACCTTTTCATTTCCATTTTCCAAAGAAGTAAACTGAGACACAGAAGGGAGACTCAAATCACTCTCAAGGCATCTGTACTAGTCTGCTCAGGCTGCCATAACAAAACCACCACCACCTGGGAGACAGAAGCAGCGGAAGTGTATTCTCGCACAATTCTGGAGGTTGGAAGCCCGAGATCGGGGTCCAAGATCAGGACGCAGGCATGGTTGTGTTCCGGTGAGGGCTCTCTTCTTGGTTTGCAGGCAGCCCCCTTCCTGCTCTGTCCTTACATGGTGGAGACTCGAACTCTCTCCATCTTCTTACAAGGCTACCATCCTTTTGGACTAGTGGTGGTAGTTGCTAAGTCATGTCCAACTCTTTGTGACTCCACGGACTATAACCTGCCAGGCTCCTCTGTCCATGGAATTCTCCAGGCAAGAATATTAGAATGGGTTGCCATTCCCTTCTCCAGGGTCTCTTCCTGTCTCAGGGATCGAATTCAGGTTTCCTGCATTGCAGACAGATTCTTTACCATCCGAGCCACCAGGGAAGCAGACAGGTAAAGATCACATTGGATTAGGGTTCCACCCTAATGACCTCGTTTAACCTTAATAGCCACCAAAAGGTTCTATCTCCAGATACAATCACATTGGGAGTTAGGGTATCAATATATGAATTTTTGTGGGGCAGGGAGAGGGTGGGGAGGAAACACAATTCAGTCCATAGCAACCTCTTCACCTACAAGAGGCAGAGCTGTTATTAGAACCTGGGAGATCAGACCTCAGAGCCCGAGTGTTGGAACTCTCTGCCTCATCTCTCCCCTCCCCTCCTCTCCCACACCCTGCCTCTCCAGGGCTCCTGTTACTGCACAACTCCTCTGTTTGGGGTGGGATATTTCATCACCTTTTTCCTTTGCTCCAGTTGTCTAAAGCCCCAGAAAGCAAAACAGCTTTGCTTCAGAACAGGTGAAAATATTGCACTTGACAACTCAACCTGAATCGTCACAGGCTTGGGAACACCCATCATTCATTCTCTAGAGGCCAAACTGTCGCGAAAACTAATCAGTGCCTGCTCTTTGCCTCTGCCAGTTATAGAGCATGTCAGCAAAAGACAGGAATGAGAAGGGGCGCAGTCAGGCGCTCCAAGGCCATGGTAATTCACCCTCCGTGTAATGAGATGAAAAGCTGACGTGTAATTAATTCAAAGCCATGGCGTCCTTATGAGCCTGACAAGTGATTCCACACCACACTCCCTGCTAGCAGGGTGACAGAGCAGCCAAACAGAAGACTCGCAGGAGGTGTTCCATGCAGGGAGGAAGGGGAAACGGTGGGCAAAGAAGGGAAGGGCCAGGGCCTTCTCACAGCAGCAGTGGTAGAAGGGTTGCAAGTGTGGGCCATGAAGTCAGACTGGATTCAAGTCCCATCTCCTCCATCTACTAGTGGCGTGACTCAATTACCCCATCTGTAAAATGGGGACAGGTCACTCAATGCCAGCCCTGTATGCCAGCTGTTGTCCTATATGACTGTATTTTCAAGATACGGTACTATAAGATTAGAAATGTTTTCTTACTTTTGTGGGTTTTTTAAAAATAAATAATTTGTGTGAAAAGTACTTTAAACCTATTACAGTACAGTATTATACAGCTGATTGTGTTAGTTTGGTACCCAGGCTAACTTTGTTGGTCTTACGAACAAACTGGACTTACGAATGCATTCTAGGAAAGATACTCATTCATATGCAGGGACTTACTATAAAAAAAGAATTACACACCAGAATGCAACCTAGTGGTGGTGGGATTCTAGATAACCATTTCCTTCTTGTTGTTCTTCTTTAGTTTCTGAATCCTGTCTGACTCTTTGCAACCCCATGGACTGTAGCCCACCAGACTCTTCTGTCCATGGGATTTTTCCAGGCAAGAATACTGGAGTGGGTTGCCATTTCCTCCTCCAGGGGATCTTCGCAACCCAGGAATCAAGTCCACGTCTCTTGCAGTGGCAGGTGGATTCTTTACCACTGAGTCACTGGGGAAGCCCTATTGCCTTCTTACGTACATCATTTTCTGCATTTTGCAATGAACCTATACTGCTTTTCTGATCAGAAATGGTGCAGCCACTGTGCAAAATAGTCTGGAGGTTCCTCAAAAAATTAAAAATATAACTACCATATGATCCAGCTACCCCATTCCTGGGTATTTATCCAAAGAACAGAAAAATACTCATTCAAAAGATACTTGTACAACTATGTTATAAGAGCCAAGATATGGTAATAACTTCACAGCCCATCAACAGACGAATGGATGGAGAAGATGTGGTGTGTGTGTGTATATACATAACTGATTACTACTCTGCCGTAATAATACAGATGAAATTTTGCTATTTGCAACAACATGGATGGACTTTGAGGGTATTATGGTAAGAGAAATAGATCAGATGGAGAAAGACAAGCCCTGTATGATTTTACTCACATGTGGCATATAAAAAACAAACAAAAAATACATGAACAAACCAGATCAATCAAAAACAAACACATACATGCTGAGAACACAGTAGTTATCAGAGGGAAAGGGGCGGGGCCAGGGGAGTGTGAAGTGATGAAAGGGGATCAACTGAATGGTGACGAATGGAAGCTTAATTTTTGGTGATGAGCACACTGGAGTGCATACAGAAATATAATGTTGTACACAAGAAACAAATATAGTATTAATAAACCAAATGTCCCCTCAACAAAAAGTAAATTAGAAAATTTCTCTTGCATAGCAATTAAAACATGAAGCGGTTTTATTTCCCCCAAATAACTGAAGTACTTGTGTGGCTGGATTCATGACAGACACACACTTGTTACCAGTCTCTAATGTATGACATTTCCCCATAGAAATGCCCATCTGAGGCATTTGGTAGGAGGAAGCTGGGTAGACTGGGAGGTATTAGAAGCCTCAGAAAGAGGAGACTTCACATGCAAAGGCTCAGAGGCAGGGAAACCACCAGCAAAGTGGCAAATCTAGGACACAAAGCAGAGACGAGAGCCAGCAGTGCAATGGAGAGAGTTTCAGAACACGGATGGAACTGGGCCCTGTGGGCCAGATTCAGAAGTTGGAATTCAGCATATCCACACCGGGCAGCCATCCAGAGTGGAGTAAAACATCAGCTCCCAGAAGTCCTTCTTGCCATCAACATCATGCAGGTGATTTTCGATAAATTCCCTTAGAAGACTCCCACTTGGCATCCTCTTAAAACATTGTACCTGTGTTCTCAAACATACAACAACCTTCTCTTCTAAATCAATTTCAATTCCGATTCACCAGGTAAGAGAATAGAATGAAAATTAAGTATGTGCTTAATGATTTCATCAGAAAATGACAATAGTCATTGGAAAGCATACACAGCGATATATTCAAAAGAACATCCGAACCCAGAAAATTCCATTTCCTCTCTGAACAATGCAGGATTCCTGCTGCAGAGCCATGTCTGCATTTGGCCGCACCATGAGGCATTCACAACAGCCCTGCAGGGACTCACTCACCAAAGATTGACCAGGAAAGGATGCTCCAGGCCCTGCATGATCTGGAGTTCCCGGAAGACATTCCGCACCTCATCCCTCTCGATGCACTTCTGCTTGTTCATGTACTTCATCGCATACATTTTCTTGGTGTCTCGCTTCTGCACGATGCACACCTGAGTGACAGCCAAAGGGGAGAACGTTCAGACCAACATTTCAAAAGAACAAAAAGGGAAAGCCCCTCACTGCCTCCCCACTCCTGGGTTCAAGGCTCAGTTCTGAAATCCTGGTGGGCGAGCAGCCCTGGCTATGCCACAGCCCCTCCACATTGGCATCATGGAAGAGCTGCTGATCAGGTATTTACACTAAGTACTGCCCATATAGGGATTCCTTGGTGACTCAGCCACAAAGAATCCGCCTGCCAGTGCAAGAGACGTGGGCTTGATCCTTGATCTGGAAAGATCCCTGGGAGTGAAACTTAAAGTCGTTCAGTCCTGTCTGACTCTTTGCGACCCCATGGACTATAGAGCCCAGGGAACTGTCCAGGCCAGAATACTGGAGTGAGTACACTTTCCCTTCTCCAGGGGGATCTTCCCAACTCAGGGATCGAACCCAGGTCTCCTGTATTGCAGGTGGATTCTTTACCAGCTGAGCCACAAGGGAAGTCCAAGAATACCGGAGTGGTAGCCTATCCCTTCTCCAGTGGATCTTCCCAACCCAGGAATCAAACTGGGGTCTCCTGCATTGCAGGCAAATTCTTTACCAAGTGAGCTATCAGGGAAGCCCTCCCATGGAGAAGGAAATGGCAACCCACTCCAGTATCCTTGCCTGGAAAATCCCATGGACAGAGGAGCCTGGTGGGCTACAGTCTGTGGGGTCACAAAGAGTCAGACACAATTTAGTGGCTAAACAGCACAACCGCCTTCAACTGCAAGGAAACTGCAGCTGAGTGTGCTAATTAGAGTTCAACAAGCTTCTCAGTGTCAAATCCACAACACTTTGACTTTGGAGCAACTCCCTAACTCACAAGGGGCTGCAGTGGGAGGGGGGACCTGCTGTCAGAGAAGGCTGTCTGGAGGCGCTAATGCCAGAGGGGAGTCATGAAAGGCTGGCAAGATGGCAAAGTCAAAAGAAGCGATGTTCAAGGAAAAGGAAAGATATAAAGGAGGACATGGAGCCTTAGGACACCCAGCAAGGAGTACAGTGTCACTGAAAAAATTAGCAGGAAGAACAGATACCGTGTTCCCAATATCCTGACAGGGTTTTGCCTTCCTTTCCCAGGTTGCCACATCAAAGGACCACAGACTGGGGGGCTCAACACAGGAGACATTTACTGTCTCACAGCTCTGGAAGCCAGAAGCTCCAAATTAAAGTGCTGGCAGGGCCGTACCCTCTGCAGGCTCTCAGAGAGAATCTTTCTTGGCCTCTTCTAATTTCTGAAGGTTGTTACCAATCCTGGATGCTCCGTGCTAGCAGCTAAATAAGTCAGTAAGTGTTAGTCGCTCAGTTGTGCCCAACTCTTTGTGACCCTATGGACTGCAACCCACCAGGCTCCTCTGTCCATGAGGTTTTCCAGGCCAGGATACTGGAGTGGCTTGCCATTTCCTTCTCCGGGGGATCTTCCCAACCCAGGGATCGAACCCCAGTCTCCTGCACTGCAGGCAGATTCTTTACCGACTGAGCTACAAGGGAAGCCCTTGCTAGCAGCTCCATCATGTAAATTTGGGGGTGGGGTGACACTGTTCAACTCAGTACAGTAACTACTCTTAACACCCTCACTTGACAGATAAAGGAAGAGACGCACAGAAAGGTCTTAGACCTTCTTCACCCCTTGGGACTCAAACTCAGGCTCTCTGCCCCTCCAGCCGGTGCTTTTCACCAATGATGCTCCTCCTGGGAAACAGGGCTGTGATGGACAACACCAGGGATGTGGTCGCTGGCCTGGGAGTGCAGGGTTTTCTCCAGGCAGCCCAAGTTGCTCTTCTATTGGAACTCGGAACACTTTTGGCCCCAACAGGCTGTGAATCTGAGGCAGATACAAGACGGTGGGGGCTTTCCTGGTGGCTCAGTGGTAAAGAATCCATCTGCCAATGTAGGAGATCTGGGTTCGATCCTTGGTCCAGGAACATCCCACATGCCATGGAGCAACTAAGTCTCTGTGCCACAACTACTGAGTCTATGCTCTAGAGCCCAGGAACCAAAACAACGGAAGCCCCTACACTCCAGAGCTGGTGCTTGGCAACCAGAGAAGCCACCGCACTGAGAAGCATGTGCACCACAACTAGAGTAGCCCCGATTCACTGCAACTAGAGAAAAGCCTGTGCAGCAACAAGGACCTAGCAGAGCTCATTAAAACAAACAAAAAAAGAAGATGATGGACAAAAGCCTGAATTCCAATTCCTACTCTGGTTCTTGCTGTCTTTCTGAGCTTCTGTCTCAGCATCTGTCTGAACTGAGTTATCAAAGCCCACCCTGCCCCACTGGGATGAAACTAAATAAGACTGAGGATGTGAGAGAGCCTGGCTGCATCTGGGGGATGATAAATGTCACCCGAATCTTAATGTCTTAAAGAGCACATTTCATGAAACCTCCAAATGAGTGTTTTTCTAGGCAGTACATCAGTGGCACGAAGTTCTTGTTGTTCAGTAGCTCAGTCGTGTCTGCCTCTTTGTGACCTCATGGACTGCAGCACACCAGGCTTCCCTGTCCTTCACTATCTCTTTGAGTTTGCTCAAACTTATGTCAATAGAGTCGGTGATGCCATCCAACCATCTCATCCTCTGTCGTCCCCTTCTCCTCCTGCCTTCAATCTTTCCCAGCATCTGGGTTTTTTCTAGTGAGTCAGCCCTTCGCATCAGGTGGCCAAAGTACTGCAGTTTAAGCTTCAGCATCAGTCCTTCCAATGAATATTCAGTGTTGATTTCCTTTAGGATGGACTGGTTTAATCTCCTTGCAGTCCAAGGGACTCTCAAAAGTCTTCTCCAACACCACAGTTCAGAAGCATCAGTTCTTTGGTGCTTATCCTTCTTTATGGTCCAACTCTCACATCCATACGTGACTACTGGAAAAACCATAGCTCTGACTATACGCACCTTTGTTGGCAAAATGATGCCTCTGCTTTTTAATACACTACCTAGGTTTGTCTAGGTTTTCCTTCCAAGGAGCAGTGTCTTTTAATTTCACGACTGCAGTCACCATCCACAGTGATTTTGGAGCCCAAGAATATGAAGTCTCTCACTGTTTCCATTGTTTCCCCATCTATTTGTCATGAAGTGATGGGACTGGATGCCATGATCTTACTTTTTTGAATGTTGAGTTTTAAGCCAGCGTTTTCACTGTCTTCTTCCATCTTCATCAAGAGGCTCTTTAGTGGCATGAGGTTGAAGGCTCACAACCTTTACCAACAAACTTTAAGTTTGTATAAAGCCAGAGGAGGCAAAGGTGTGCTATACAAAAGCCCTGTGGGGCCCTGGTCCACAGGAATCTGAGACCCTTCTACAGCCCTGAGATCCACATCTGCAGGCAGACATGTGGTGGGTGGATCATTCTACTAATTAGGGTTTCCCATCTCCGTCACTCTTCATTTGTCTTCTCAGAAAAGGTGTGGAACAGACACGACTTCTGCCAGGGCTGGGAGCCCTGAAGTCCAGTCAGCTGCATCATCTCAAAAAGCTGAGGCTGTGACTCCACGGGGTCTGGGCAACACCCATGTGAGAGGAAGAGCCCCTGTCCCCCCTACCCTGTCCCCAGCTCTTGTTGGTATAACTGATGGTGGGCGAAGGTGCTGAGAGATGGCTCTCACCTCCCCGGGAAGAGGGGAAGTTGACACTCACTGCAGCTCAGAGACAGCTCAGGAGCTAGGGGAGACTCTTCAAAATGGGATTCGAATTCGAGCTTTCAAAGCAGAGCTCGTGAGTTGCATAGGGCTTGGACGTCTGACTCTGGGTACCAGATAAGGAAGGGAGGTTGATACAGAATGTTGCCTGGAGGGGTTGAGCATCTCAGCCTCCTGGGCTCAGAACAGGTGTTCCAGAGGGAACGTCAGCCCTCCTTACCAATGGTCAGCTCTGCTCAGGTGCTGGGAAACTTCCAAACAGAGGAGGTGGGTCCCAGGTGGCCTCAGCACTCCTCAGCAGGGCAGTACAGAACCCCTTCCACCAGAAACCACAATTAATGAGGCAGACTACATGCAGTTTGGCCAGAGCCACTCCAGCTGCTGACTGGCAGTTAACAACCCTCATTAGTCTAATTCAGTTAGGAATTGATTTATCATTTATTAATTACAATTTATTGGGGCAAATAAATAAATGCTAGTGAGCATGGATTTCAGATGACTTGTCGTAAGAAAGACATGTGGCCAGCATACTGTGCATCAGAAATCTGGGACCTGATCCCACTTTGGCAGAGAAGGGGGACCGCTGGGTGTTGAGAATCTCCATCACACTGGCATCCAGTAGTCCCCAGTGGACTGCTCATTCACAGCACTGATGACCTCAGTCTGCAGCACCCTCAGAGGTCTGGGAGGGCCCTAGGATGGTGTATTTTGTAAAAAGCTTCCCAGGGGAATCTGACATGCAGGCCAGCTGAGAATCACTTTGCTGGACTCTTCAGGAAAGTCCTTGTCTGGCTGTATCCTCAGTGACCTTTATGGTCAGGACTGTGAACCCCACTCTTCAGCTCAGGCAAGCCTGGCTCTGGGGAAACAGATGACCCCAGAATCAGAGAAACCAGAGCTGTGCTGGGAACCCAGGACCGTGCAGGTGCAAAGGCTGGTGCTGCCCTTCCGTGGACCAGCCTGGATGCTTCTTCGTACATGATTCAGTTGACCTTTGCTGTGCTGCCCACCCCATCCTCAGCTTGAGTGCACTTAGCAAATCCTGCTGATTGATGTACAGCTGTAGTGTAACATTTAAAGACACTGGTGATGCTTGCAGGAGCAAGAATCTGAGCGGGGGAAAAAACCAAATTGGGGAAAAGTGAAAAAAAATCAGGATTAAATAAGGTCAATATGCCAGCAAATTTGGAAAACTCAGCAGTGGCCACAGGACTGGAAAAGGTCAGTTTTCATTCCCTAAGAAAGGCAATGCCAAAGAATGCTCAAACTACGACACGATTGTACTCATCTCACACACTAGGAAAGTAATGGTCAAAATTCTCCAAGCCAGGCTTCAGCAGTACATGAACCGTGAACTTCCAGATGTTCAAGCTGGTTTTAGAAAAGGCAGAGGAACCAGAGACCAAATTACCAACATCTTCTGGATCATCAAAAAAGCAAGAGTTCCAGAAAAACATCTATTTCTGCTGTATTGACTATGCCAAAGCCTTGACTGTGTGGATCACAATAAACTGTGGAAAATACTGAAAGAGATGGGAATACCAGACCACCTGACCTGACTCTTGAGAAACCTGTATGTAGGTCAGGAAGCAACAGTTAGAACTGGACATGGAACAACAGATTGGTTCCAAATAGGAAATGGAGTATGTCAAGGTTGTATATTGTCACCCTGCTTATTTAACTTATATGCAAAGTACATCATGAGAAACGCTGGGCTGGAAGAAGCACAAGCTGGAATCAAGATTGCTGGGAGAAATATCAATAACCTCAGATATGCAGATGACACCACCCTTATGGCAGAAAGTGAAGAGGAACTGCTGGGGTCCAGCCCCGGTGGATCCAGGGAATTCGAAGCAGGGACGGCATCGGCGAGGATCAGGAAACAACTGCTTAATTAAACGTTAATTAAGGATATAAAGAGTGATAGAATAAGGATAGCTCAGTAGGAAAATTCAGTAAGAAAAGAGGCTGAATAAGGATAGCTCAGTGAGGAAATTCAGTGGAGAAAAGAGGCTGAATAATTCAGCCAGAAGGTGAGAGAAAGAACGACATGGGGAGACCAAGTTTCGGTGAACAAGGCCCGCACTTTATTTTCCAAAGTAGTTTTTATACCTTAAGTTATGCATAGAGGATAATGGGGGAAGGGGTAGAGTCATGCAGTAAGCCAGGCTTTCTTCCTGCAAACTTATCATATGCAAAAGTTTAGGTGATTTGCATCATCTTCTGGCCCGGAGGCCTGTTAACATTTTAAGACCCTTTCTTCAGAAAACTTATTTTTCTCTAAAGGTGATAAGTCAAGCGCCACCCTCCAAAAGCATTAGATAAAGTTGCATTCCTACAGAGCAAAGGTGTGGTGGGCTATAACAAGAAAAAGAATTAACTCAAGGGTCCAAGGTTACAAACATTAAAGCTACTACTTACACCAATTATATCAATCAATACACTGCCAGGGACACAGCAGGTAAGGGATATGGAGACTTAGCAGCAAACATTGGCCCAACAAGTGAAAAACCCTTCACCAATACAATTTCTAATCAATCTTTTAACTGCTCAAAGGAATCTGTACTCAGAAAGTTTAGAACATCTCATGCCTCTCACAGTTGGGAGGCTCTGAGCAATATCATGTGGCCGGAAAAACCTATTCAGGCAGGCTAGAGGACTTCCAAAGGAGTTTGTAGGTTGAAACACTGTCACACCCAGGAATTAACTGGAGCTGTAAGCTAATTCTTTTTTCAGAGAGAGGTAGTGGGGGACAGCCCCCCGTAAAGTCTGAGGTGTAGGTGAAAGCACAAAGCAGAAAGTAGGCAGACTCTGGTTTTGGGGGTAGATGCTCGAGAATTTCCAGGGAGACTCCTGAGGCTTGATCCCGCCTTTGCGTATGCCGAGCCTCCTTCCTCATGACCTTTGCCACAGGTGGAGCTTGCTCCCCGCAAGGAACTGAAAAGCCTCTTGATGAAAGTGAAAGAGAAGAGTTAAAAAGTTGGCTTAAAGCTCAACATTCAGAAAACTAAGATCATGGCATCTGGTCCCATCACTTCATGGGAAATAGACAGGGAAACAATGAAAACAGTGGCAGACTTTATTTTTGGGGGGCTCCAAAATCACTGCAGATGGTGATTGCAGCCATGAAATTAAAGACGCTTACTCCTTGGAAGGAAAGTTATGACCAACCTAGATAGCATATTGAAAAGCAACAAAGGTCCGTCTAGTCAAGGCTATCGGAGAAGGCAATGGCACCCCACTCCAGTACTCTTGCCTCAAAAATCCCATGGATGGAGGAGCCTGGTGGGCTGCAGTCCATGGGGTTGCTAAGAGTCGGATACGACTGAGAGACTTCACTTTAACTTTTCACTTACATGCATTGGAGAAGGAAATGGCAACCCACTCCATTGTTCTTGCCTGGAGAATCCCAGGGACGGGGGAGCTTGGTGGGCTGCCATCTATGGGGTCGCACAGAGTCGGACACAACTGAAGTGACTTAGCAGTAGCAGTAGCAGTCAAGGCTATGGTTTTTCCAGCGGTCATGTATGGATGTGAGAGTTGGACTGTGAAGAAAGCTGAGTGCTGAAGAATTGGTGCTTTTGAACTGTGGTATTGGAGAAGACTCTTGAGAATCCCTTGGACTGCAAGGAGATCCAACCAGTCCATCCTAAAGGACATCAGTCCTGGGTGTTCATTGGAAGGACTGATGCTGACGCTGAAACTCCAATACTTTGGCCACCTCATGTAAAGATCTGACTCACTGGAAAAAACCCTGATGCTGGGAGGGATTGGGGGCAGGAGGAGAAGGGGGCGATAGAGGATGACATGGCTGGATGGCATTACCGACTCGATGGATGTGAGTTTGGGTGAACTCTGAGTGTTGGTGATGGATAGGGAGGCCTGGTATGCTGCGATTCATGGGGTCGCAAAGAGTTGGACATGACTGAGCGACTGAACTGAACTGAAAGGGGAGTGGTCATGCTGGGTACCATTGTTCAAATATCTTTATCTGACGTGAAGATTGCCTTTGGCAGACAATGATTGTTAACTACCTAAATGCATCCTCTCCCTTCTTCCTTTATAATAGGACAATTTTCTTCAAGGAGGCAGTATGAGCTATTAAATACTCACTTGCAGCCAGAAGTAGCCATAGTTCTGACCCGTGAGATATTAGACTGTTTCTGACTTCTAAGTTTGCTTTTTGCTTTCTGACTTCTGCTTTTGCTTTCTGCATAAAAGGGAATAGCTACAGATGGTTTCAATTTTCTCCTATTCCCTACTTTTATTCTCCTTTTGACCTTGCGCTTTCTGCATAAAGGGTAATAGCTACAGATGATTCCAATTTTCTCCTCTGCATCACTTTTATTCTTTCTACCTTGAGCACATATGTAACGTCTGGAGCTGCAGCAGCCGCTTGTGATCTTGAGGCTACAAGAGTCTCAGAGATACTGAAACTGTTACCATGGTGCCACCTACCTTCAAACTTCTTGTTATATGAGAAAATAAACCCTCTTTGTTTAAGCCACTCCAATGGCAGATTTTCTATTTCTCACTCCTGAGAACATCTTCATCTGATATACAAACTATACAATGATTTTTCATGGCACAGAAATTCCATGTGGGCTGTTGCCGGGAGCTGGCATGGCCGAAGAACCCTGACAATACAAGGAAGAATGATTATGAGAAGCAGAAGGCTGTGATCTATGGAGCCTCATTAAAGTGATCAAAAGTTAGCTTTGTGAAAATACTCATTTGGATGAGTATTTCAGTCAATAAACATTTGATAAATGCCTGCCATGGTTCTGGCACTGTGCTAACCATGAAGATATGACATGGCTCTAAGCACTCAAGATTTGATGGGATAAACAAACAATACTCAAGAGTGAAGACAAAGTACCTCACTTCAGGTCCCCAGGCCCCATACAGCATGGCCCCAGCCCCGCTTTACTTCTACCTGTTACTCTCCTCCCAGCTCGCTTCTTATCCTGGCCTCCGTGCCATTCCTGTCTACCACGCTTTTCCCCACATGTACAGTCTTGGTTGCTCACCTCCTTCAGGCTCTGCCCATGAGTCACCTTATCCCAAAAGCCATCCCTGAGCTCCTTCTGTGAACGAGCCAATCCCTCCTCAGTCCCCACCCCCGTACCTGTGTCCCTGTCATCCAGCTCCCATCACCAAACATGCTTCTGGGTTTGTTTCCCTTTTGTCTGTCTCCCTTGCTAGAGTGTAAACCCCATGATAACAGGGATTTTTCTCTCTTTTATTCACTGCTCCCTCCTTAGTGACTTGAACAGTGCCAAGCACAACTAATTGACCTCTGTGGCTGGCTAGCTAGTTGGAGGAATGGACAATTACTACTTCAGAAAGAGCAGTGCTGTGAGACAGATGAGCACATGAAGCTAAGGTACCTGAGAAGAGGAATCCTAACCAGGACCTGTGATTAGGAGAAGGCATTCTGCAAGAGGCTGCATTTGAACATTCCTTGTTTCTCAGTCAACAAGGGTTGGCGTCATGACGATGGAAGTGTGGGAGGAGGTGGAAGGAAGTACATTGCCAGGAGAGGGCACAGTCCCTCTGCAAACACAGAGAGCTGGAACATGTATGTTAGTAGTGCTCTCAACTTCCTCATCTGTAAAATGGGGGTAGGAGTGTACCTATCTTAGTGGGTGATTTTGAGGGTTACATGATAAGCACTTACTAAATTATTATTGTTGTGATTATGGGAGAAGGAAATGGTAACCCACTCCAGTACTCTTGAATGGGAAATCCCATGGACAGAAGAGTCTGGCAGGCTACAGTCCATGGGGTTGCAAGAGTTGGACACAACTAAGCAACTAAACCACCACCACCACCATTTTGATTATGATCATTATTCATACATGTTATGAAGGTAAGAATAGAGAATGTTGAAGAGATGTGCAGAATTGGCCCACCAAGGAGCTCAGGAACAATTTCACAATTGTTTGATGTGATGGTGAATCGTATGTGTCAGCTTGGCTGGGTCATGATGCCCAGGTATATGGTCAAACAGGATTCTGTATGTGTAGGTGCTTTTGCATGCATGCCTGCTAAGTCACTTCAGTCATGTCCAACTCTCTGAAACCCTATGGACTGCAATCCGTCAGGGTTCTCTGTCCATGGGATTCTCCAGGCAAGAATACTAGAGCGGGTTGCCAAGCTCTCCTCCAGGGCATCTTCCCAAACCAGGGACCGAATCCACATCTCCAGCACCTCCTACATTGACAGGCAGGTTCTTTACCACCGGGTGCTTTTAGATAAAATTAATTTGTGATGAATTTTAACAAGTGGACTTTGAGTAAAGCAGATTGCTCTCCATAGTGTGGGTGGGCCTCATCCAATCAATTGAAGACCTCAACAGAACAAAAGACCGACCTTCCCCAAACAGAGGGAATTCTGCAGCAGATGGCCTTTGATCTTGCACAGCAATATCAGCAACTTGCTGGATCTCTAGCCTGACAGCCTATCCTGCAGATTTTGGACTTGCTAGCCTCCATCATGATGTGAACTAATTACTTAAATAACTCTATCTCTGTCTCTCCCTGTACACCTCTTATTAGCTCTGTCTTTCTGGAGAACGTTGACTAATACATATGGCAATGAATCAGCCAGGATCACAAGTCACCACCTAATGTCAACTTCTCCTGGGCCCTGGGAGCCACTGAGGCCTCCAGGGCTGGGCATCTGGCTTTTCTCCACAGTCCACTAAAATGTAAGCACAGGAAGCTCAAACTGCATGGTACTTGATTCTAAAGTATTTGTCCCCAGTCAGCAGAAAAAGAGACGGCAGAATGGAGAGGCATCCCTTGCCTGGGGCACAGCCCCATGGTGTGTCCAGCTCCACTCTAAGCTGAACTGGCCTCTCCTTGGGATGCTAAGAAACAGTGCACCCACCCCATGGACCCTGCATCTGTGAGTTCTGATCTGTATCAGGTGAAGCTCACTCCCGTTCACCTGAGACACTGCACGGCAGACATCATGGAGATAGACCATGGTGAAAACCGAGGCAACAAATGTGAGGAGCAGAAGACAGATGGCCTTGCATGGCATGTTTAAAAGGTTGGTGTTGCAGGTTGAATTATGTTTCCCCAACTCTGCATGGTGAAGCCCTAACCCCCACTACTTCAGAATGTGAGGCATTTGGAGACACGGCCTTTAAAGAGGTAATTAAGTTAAAATGAGGGCATGAGGGCAGGCCCTGATCCAATTGGGCTGGTGTCCTCTGGCCTCCAGAACTGTGAGACAACCACTTCTGTGGCTTAAGCACCCAGGCTGTGGAATTTTGTCACATTGGCACAAGCAGGCCAATATGGTTGGCTTTTGTCCTGAGGACACTGGGGAAATACAGAAGGGTTTAAAAAGTGGATCCCAGCTATACAACTGTGAATGAAAGAATAAAGGAAATAACATACAAACATACAACGTGGAAGATATGGCGTTTGGGGGGAGGGGAATGTTTTTCTAACAACAGGGTGGAGAGGAGTGTGGAGGTAATTCCAAGAGTGTTTTATAAATAATTTATTGCCTCTGCTTACGCACACAGTTTTCCTCAGGAGTCATAAGGGACTTGCTGTGTTAGGAAATGCCAAAAGGCGTCATGGGGACAAGGGTCCAGGACCAGCCCTGTTACTTCTAACCCCCTTATCCTGGAATGTACTCTCTAGGATGAATCAAGGTTGGCACCGGTTTATAGGCAGAGAAAGTCCTCAGGAAGCTCATCCAGAAGATGGACTGAGACGTCATTGTGGGAAAATGGGAAATGCAAATGAGTAATGACGTCTGTTACTAATAAACTGGTCAGTAATGGATCATTTGCTCTGGCCAAGCTTGAAAGCCATTCACGAGTGAGCCTGCATTTCCTCTGATATTTAGCTCTTAAAGCAGTCCATGGAAGCCAGCAAATTCCTCTAACCCATGCCTCAAGCCAAACACGGACTAATTAATATGAAAGGAATAAGTGTGTGTGCGTGCTAGTTGCTCAGTCCTGTCTGACTCTTTCCAACCCCATGGACTGTAGCCGGCCGGGTTCCTCTGTCCATGGGATTCTCCAGGCAAGAATACTGAAGTGGGTTGCCATGCCCTCCTCCAGGGGATCTTCCCCACCCAGGGATCCAACCCAGGTTCCCCTGCATTGCAGGCAGGTTCTTTACCATCTGAGCCACCAGGGAAGCCCATGAAAGGAATAAACACTTCACTCAAAAGAAATGGATTCCAACCCTTATCAAAGATGCCTGCATGAACGATGAAAGGTGCCAGTAAAAGCATCATGCTAAAGAATTCTAAAACTGATTCTTCCATAAGAATAACAGCTCATTTCAGAGACACAGAGAAGTGAGACATCTTGCCCAGAGTCACCAGGTTGACCCAAATTCCAGCTCAGCTCTGTCAGACTTAGAGATGAAACTGTCTAACAATTGTGCTATAAAACGATGAACTCTTGCAATGTCCTGAAAACAGCAAACATACGCGCCAGGCCCCCACTTACAGCAGGATGCAACATTGGCTGGGCGTCTTACACACATCTGCTGCCACCGCCCCATCACTAACTCTGGCCCTACCACAGGACCTTTGCATCGGCTGGCCGCTTTTGTCTGTGAAGTTCTTCCCCCTGAGTCTCCACGTGGTCTGTCTCCTTAGCAGCTAGGTATTGGCTTAACTGTCTCCATCTCAGAGAGGCCTTCACTGTTGCCCTCTCCTCCAAGGAAAGCTGTCCTACCCTCCCAGGTCATCACATTACACATTTTCTGCAGCGCAATTATCATCACTGAGATCATGTTTATGTACTGTTTGTGTATTTATCTTCCCTACTAAACCGTCAACTCGGTAGCATCAGGGACCTCATTCATCTTGCTTGCCACACCCTCACAAGTACCCAGACGAACATTGGGACAAAACAGTTGGCAGAAACGTTTACTGTCTGACTCAAAGTCCTGCTGTCCTTTCCACCCCTACTCCTATCCTAGAGGCCCAGCAACTTAAAAGATGAAAATGATTCCAAAACTGTACATTTTTAAGGGAAAAAAATATGCTGATCAGTCAAATGTTTCTGAACATTCAAACTGGTAAAACAGATACATAAGACCAAATCTCTAAAAATTGCAAAATTGATTTGTTGCAGTCTGGGCAGTAAATTGGTTAGTCTGCTATTAATCAAATAGTTTTTCACACGCAGATGTAAAAGTCGGGAATGTGGAAGGAGACAGCTAATAATATGCTTGTGTGTGGAAATGATCGTCATTGCATAATAAGATAGTGTGGAGTCTGGAATTATCATCTGTGCAACTCCTGCTCAGTTTTATCCAGAATCTGCCTTTGAGGGACATAAAAAGCTATTATCATACAACTATTCCACTTTCTGCTGTTTTAGTGCAGACTGCCTCTGGCTATTCCATGAATTTTAATTAACTCTCTGTTTATTTTGCTTCAACCCTATGACTCTCTAAGCACAGGGCCCATTTGCTAATCCAAGAAAGACACTTCTGAAGTGAACTTCTCAGGAAGTTCTCCCAAAGGTATCTTCCTCCTTCCCTTGAAAATAATTAAGCCCTGTCGACTTTCAAGTTGACTCAGAGCAGAGTACTCCAGCCTGGACTTTCTCTGCTGGAGCAAAAGCAAAACATTCACTGGCTCCACCTTCCAAGGGGTCACGAGGAACTTGTGAGGCAGGGAGAGTGAGCCTGGAGAGAGAGGGGGCCTCTGTGAAAAATGAGAGTTTGCAGCAAGGGGGATGCAGAAATTCTCCTCAGGACCCTAATCCAGAGGCAGTCAGTATAAACCGGTCAACTAACTCTTATCAGTTAATTTGTTAATTATCAAGGTTTTCACTCATTTATATAATATTCATTCATTTAATTATGTAGCATATATGTCATATGCATCATATACACATTGTATATGTAAATAAATATTGTATGTGAACATAAATATACACACTGCTTAGTGTATATATATATGCATATATGTGTGTTTATATATATACATGTATGTAGATATATACTGTACTGCTTTGTGGGCATACATATACATATATGAGCGTGTGTATGTATCTATACACTCTATGTGAACGGTGGGTATACATGTATACATATACATATATGAGTGTGTGTATGTATCTATGCACTCTGTGTGAATGGTGGGTATATGGATTGTTGTTGTTTAGTTGCTCAGTCGTGTCCAACTCTTTTGTGACCCCAAGGACTATAGCCTCTGTCCTCTGTCCTCCTCTGTCCATGGGATTTTCCAGGCAAGAATACTGGAGTAGGTTGCCATTTCCTCCTCCAGAGGATGTTCCTGACCCAGGGATTGAAACTGTGTCTCTTGCAAGTCTCCTGCATTGCAGATGGATTCTTTACCACTGAGCCACTGGGGAAGCCTGGGTATATGTATACGTGACTATACATACACAAATACACATTAAATATACTACTTAATGTGTACGTATATAGATGTATAGATACATATGCTGCTTAGAAGGTATATATGTATATAGATATGTGTTTATATATACTATACATTTATATTTGTGTAGATATATGCATACACATACATGTGTATATGCTATATACATATACACATGTCTATGTACACTGTTTCCTAGGTATGAATACATGCATATTCATAAATGTGTGCTCATATACATATTTTGCTTAATGTATTTGTACGTGTATATATATACTGCTCCGGAGAAGGCAATGGCACCCCACTCCAGTACTCTTGCCTGGAGAATCCCATGGATGGAGGAGCCTGGTGGGCTGCAGTCCATGGGGTCGCTAAGAGTCGGACATGACTGAGCGACTTCACTTTCACTTTTCACTTTCATGCATTGGAGAAGGAAATGGCACCCCACTCCAGTGTTCTTGCCTGGAGAATCCCAGGGACGGGGGAGCCTGGTGGGCTGCCGTCTATGGGGTCACACAGAGTCAGACACAACTGAAGCGACTTAGCAGCAGCAGCAGCAGCATATATACTGCTCAGTGAGTATATATGCACATGTATATATGCATTATATACATAAATTCCATATATATGTGTAAATATATATGTGTGTATATGTATTATACTTTACATATATACAGTTGCACTCAGTAAGTACTGCAGATCAAACTGTGAACAATAAGGAAACATTCCTACCCTCACAGAGCCTATGTTCTCAGGCATAAGACCAACAACCACAAGGAAAAACAAACAAGTATTTAATGGATTTACAGGTAATGACAGGTGCACTGAAGAAAACAGGACCAGGAAAGGCACATGGATACGAAATGCTTGGGGTGGAGTCAAGTGGGGTGGGTATTCAGGGAGAGGACACTTGAGCAGAATTCTGTACAGGATGGGTGACCTTTGCAGAGTTCTAAGGGAAGATATCAAGGAGGTGGGCCTAGCAAGTGCAAGGTTCTGAGTTAGAAAGAAGTTCAGCATGTTCGGAAGATGAGAAGAAGGGCTGCAAGGAACGAGCAGGAAGATGGAGGGGCAGAGAGGAGTGTCAGTGAAATAGGCATAGCCAGATTGCAGGGCCTTGCAGGCTGGCATAAAGAGGTTGGCGTGCATTCTCAATGGCAGGGAAGCCCCTTAACCATTCCATCCAATTCATGCTTTATCACATCACTGGCTGCTATGTAGACCAGAGCCTTCCTTATTCTTTCTCTCTCTCACTTATACATGCTCTAGGCAGCATTTATTGAGCCTTCCCCACCTGCTGGGCACTGAGCCAGCTGCTGATGGGACTGGCAGGTGACTATGACCAACCCTAACTTTTCAAGAATCTCACAGTCTGATGGCTGAGGCAGAGGAGCAATCTGAAGACCACCTCTAAGCAAGATGTGCTGTGAAGGATGGCAAGAGGAAGCTGAGAGAGTCAGGTCTTCCCCTGATCCCTCCAGGTGGCTACCCAACAGTTTCCAGAACCCACCACATAACCTAGAGACAAGATAACATGGAACGCATATGAAAAATGCCAACCATATGCCAGGTCCGGGAGTTGTATGGTCTCTGCCACTTATTTTCACAGTAAACTTTGAAGATCACTCTGAGCATTGTTTCCTTCTTTTAAAGTCTTCACTTTAGAAACTTATTTTTGTTCAATTCAATATAGAATTCCAGATTGGTGGTTCTTCTTTATTATCACTTGAAAAATGCTGTTCCCCTATCTTTGGCTTGCATAGTTTCCATTTCCTAACACAATGTGCCCTTTTGTCCCCTGGTTCATTTCAAGATTTTCTATTAATGGTTATAAGCCACTTTTTAATTTGACTATGATGACCTTTGATGATGTTTTCCTTGTGTTCCTTTTGCTTGGAGTTGGTTGAACTTTCTGGATATGATTTTATCATTTTCATCAATTAAACAAATAAACCATTATTTCCCCAAATGTATTTTATATGCCCATCCCTCCTTCTGAAACTCCAATTACACATACGGTAAATTACGGCACTTTGTTCCATAAGTCACTGAAAGTGAAGTGAAAGTGAAAGTCACTCAGTCGTGTCCAACTCTTTGCGACCCCATGGACTGTATAGTCCATGGAATTCTCCAGGCCATAATACTGGAGTGGATAGCCTTTCCCTTCTTCAAAGGATCTTCCCAATCCAGGGGTTGAACCCAGGTCTCCCACAATGCAGGCAGGCGGATTCTTTACCAGCTAAGCCACAAGGGAAGCCCATAAGTTACTGAAGCTCTGTTAATTTTTTCCTCGGTGCTTCATTTGTATAGTTCCCATTGCTATATCTTCAAGTTCACTAGCCTTTTCTTCTACACTGCATTTGTTGCTGTTATTCAGTCACCAAGTTGGGTCCATGGAGTGCAACATGCCAGGCTCCTCTATCTTCTACTATCTCCCAGAGTTTGCTCAAATTCATGTCTATTGAGACGGTGATGCTATCTAACCATCTCATCCTCTGCCTAATCTGCTGTTAATATCCCATCCAATGAATGCTTCATTTCATATATTGTAGTTCTCATTTCTAGGAGTTCTATTTGAGTGGCTACCACAGGAAAGCTGGGTAGGGGGAAGGGAAAGAGAGGGCAAGGGAATTAAGAGGGACATGCTACTAGGTACAAAATAAATAAGACACAAGGATATAAAGTATGGCACAGGGAATATAATCAATACTTTATAATTGTAAATGGACTATAACCTAAGAATATATCAAATCATTATTTTGTGCACCTGAAACTAAACATTATAAGTCAACTATGAAAGTGTTAGTTGCTCAGTCATGTTCAATTCTTCAAAGCCCGCCAGGCTCCTCTGTCCATGGCATTCTCCAGGCAGGAATACTGGAATGGGTTTCCATTCCTTTCTCCAGGGATTCTTCCCCACCCAGGGATCAAACTTGGGTCTCCCACATTGCAGGCAGATTTTTTACCATTTAAGCCACCAGGGAAATAAAAATATGAAAATAAAGTAAAATTGCACTTTCCTGTGTCCAAAGATTTCCTAGACATGAAAAGAAGCAGGAAAATATGGCCCACAAGCAGAAGGAAAATTAATAAAGAGAAACAGACTCAGAAATGGCACCAGTGATGAAATTAACAAACAAGGACTTCCATGGGGCTATTATTCATGTGCTCTCTATGCTCAAGGATAAGGAAACTGTGAACATAATAAGGATAAAAATGGGCATTCTCATGTTTTTGGAGAGGAAACAGAGGTTTGCAGAAAATTTATGACTGGTCCAAGTTCATATGGCTAGAAGCAGCAGGACCAGAATCTGAGCTCAGGCTTCCTCATCTCGAAAGCTCATGCTCTTTCTCCTACATGTTGTTCCTTCCCAAAGCAAATGTCCAATGTTTTGGGATGTTGATGGACTCTCTCCTCCTGACTCTCATGGTTTCTTGCTAATATACATGTGACTAAAGCTACTTTCTTCCTAAATTCTGTATTTGGGAGGGACATGTGGGAACAAAACAGGCTGGTGGCAGTGGGGTCTTCTCCAGGCTTCTGATGCATCATGTGTAAAATGGAGATAATAAGGCCCAGCACACTGAGCTTTAAGAAGACAAGAATGGTAAAAGGGTTCAGTTCCTAGGACAATGATTGTGAGTTAGCCAGGACTCTCCAGGTTGCAAATACTGGGAACCCAACATGATCTCTTCCATCACCTCCACTAGCTTTGCTTGTCGTAATGCTTCAAAGCAGAGATACCACTTTGCCAAACAAGGTTCAGTTCAGTCACTCAGTCATGTCCAACTCTTTGTGACCCCATGGACTGCAGCATGCCAGGCCTCCCTGTCCATCACCAGCTCCCAGAGTTTACCCAAACTCACGTCCATTGAGTCGATGAGGCCATCTAACCATCTCATCCTCTGTCGTCCCCTTCTCCTCCCACCTTCAATCTTTCCCAGCATCAGGATCTTTTCAAATGAGTCAGCTCTTTGCATCAGGTGGCCAAAGTATTGGAATTTCAGCTTCAACATCGCTCCTTCCAATGAACACTCAGGGCTGATCTCCTTTAGGATGGACTGGTTGGATCTCCTTGCCAACCAAGGTCCATATAGTCAAATTTATGGTTTTTCCAGTAGTCATGTACGGATGTAAGAGTTAGACCATGAAGAAAGCTGAGTGCCAAAAAATTGATGCTGTCGAATTGTGATGCTGGAGAAGACTCTTGAGAGTCACTTGGACCAAGATCAAACCAGTCAATCCTAAAGAAAATCAATCCTGAATATTCATTGGAAGGGCTGATGCTTAAGCTGAAGCTCCAATACTTTGTCCACCTGATGCAAAGAGCTAACTAATTGGATAAGACTTTGATGCTGGGAAAGATTGAAGGCAGGAGGAGTAGGGGATGGCAGAGGATGAGATGGTTGGATAGCATCACTGACTCAATGGACATGAGTTTGAGCAAGCTCCGGGAGATAGTGAAGGACGGGGAAGCCTGGTGTGCTGCAGTCCATGGGGTCACAAAGAGACATGACTGAGTGACTGAACAACAACAACATGATCTTGCATAAACAAAACAGGGTACCAGCTTCCGTGGCTGGTAAGGACAGTGGATATAGCTATAGGACTGGAAGAACAAAAGGTGGAGGCACTGATGGTACCTGCCCATGCCCCTCTCCTGAACCTCCCCAGAGCTCAGGCCGCTTATTGTGGACACCTGAGGCTCTCTGCTAGGGCCTTTTTCTGCCCTGGATGTGAGTGAAGTGAAAGTCGCTCAGTCGTGTCCGATTCTTTGCAACCCAATGGACTATACAGTCCATGGAATTCTCTAGGCCAGAATATTGGAGTGCGCAGGTAGCCTTTCCCTTCTCCAGGGGATCTTCCCAACCCAGGGGTCAAACTGGGGTCTCCTGCATTCCAGGTGGATTCTTTACCAACTGAGCTACCAGGAAAGCCCTACTTCTGAAGCCTTTTTCTGCCCTGGATCAGTCAGTTCAGTTCAGTTCAGTCACTCAGTCGTGTCTGACTCTTTGCGACCCCATGGACTGCATGTGGACACATGGGGTGGAAGAGGTGTTTTCTGAAGAAAAGAGATGCTATTGCGATAAGTAAGGGACATGAAAAGCATGCTGGACAGTAGAAAACAACAGCCTTTAGAGTCCACTGATTCACCATTCCTTTTCTTTGTACAAATGAGAAAACTAAGCTTAAGATTGGTTAATTCACTATCCCAAGTAAGCACAACTAAAGCATATCAGAGTCAGCCTGCTTCCCAGATCGAAAGTGTTTCCACTGAGATATGTAGAAATTCATCTGCCATGCCTCAACTGTCCTAGAATTAAGTCATAAAAGTGTTATAAAACCCTTCAGTAAATTCTTGCTAAAACCAATGGATTGCCTGCAGCTGTTTACTTTGGTGCTTCACTAGGGAAGCACAATCTACCCCCCACATGAAAGTCAAATAAGATTTCTGCAAATTCACATGTGGTTTTCCTGATAACCAAGGCTACTGTCGTACTTTAACAATGAAATGTCTTTCTTGAAAACTCATAATAAATGCCAGCTATCAAACCCACCAAAGGCTGAAAGCAAAGCCAAAGTACCCATTCAATAGTAGGAGGGTGGTTCTCTTCATCCTAGCCCAGCACACTTCCACCCTGAGTCTCATAATAGTCATCTACATTGACATGAAATAGGCTCATCTACATTGACATGAAAAGCAGTAGTTATTTGGTATTTTGACCAGAACAGAGCTTTGTTTGATTGCCTTGAAGCAACCTCATCCTGAATACTGGCTGTTTGTGTACGTTCTACATGAATTTGGGTGTCATCAAGATACTGCCACAACCTAAGAGTGACTTAAACATAAATTCTCCTCTAGAAAGCTTGCATTTTTCTTCAGAACACCCACTATAACCAAAGCTTGAATATATTTATGCTCTGAACCACAGGTTCTGAGAACCAAGGCAGCAGCCAAAGAGCAGCACAGATGAAGACAGAAAAGGAAAAGAAAACTTTCAGGATATAATCAAGTAATAACTCATGAGGGCCCAGGCTAACGGATCTGATAGTACTGACAGGAAAGGGTGCAAAGGGCTCAGGGCCAAGATCACCACTGACTCCAGGGTAAAATGATACACTTCTACGTGGTGCCAGTTGTGTTGTGGGTTAAAGGAGTTGCTTCAAGTTTTCTTCAGCCACAAAACGCTCAACATTAGGGTAAGTGACAACAGAAAGTAATGATTTAACAGAATTTTTAAAATGTTTTGTTGTTGTTGCAGAAGTTCAGCCCTCCCCATGGGACTACAGGCAAACTTTCTAAATTCTCTGGATCATAACTCTTCTTCTAAGAAATCTAGAGAAGAACCTCAAACGCAGCACATAAACTCTGTCCACGTTTCTGGCTGAAGTAACTCACATGTATAGAGCAGACTGTAAGCAGTACAGAGCAGAAGAAAAAAAGAAAGGGACCGAGATTTATGTGCATGCCCAAGAAGAGAGTATGCAGTATAAATCCAACCAAGGTAACTTCTTGTTCAAAGTATTTTTTCAAAGAAATACAACACAATCCAAAGTCTACACAACATAACATTCACAATATCCAGGATGCAAGCCCAAATTACTCAGCATATAAAGAACCAGGAAAACGTGATCTATCCTTAATCAAGGTGAATCTTAAGATGACCCAGATGTTGGAAATAGAATAAATGATATGAAAACAACTCTTAAGACTAAGACTAAGCTGCAGGGTATAAAGGGCAATATGGTAGAATAAATGAAAATATGGGAAATCTGAGAAAAGAGAAACTATTTTCTTTTAACCCAGAAGTTATACCTAGGATTATCATAGTCAAACTGCTGAAAATCAAAGATTAAAGGAAAATCTTGAAAAGAAAGAGATGGATGTGACATATTATTGCTGTTGCTGCTGCTGCTAAGTCACTTCAGTCGTGTCTGACTCTGTGTGACCCCACAGACGGCAGCCCACCAGGCTCCCCCGTCCCTGGGATTCTCCAGGCAAGAACACTGGGGTGGGTTGCCATTTCCTTCTCCAGTGCATGAAAGTGAAAAGTGAAAGGGAAGATGCTCAGTCGTATCTGACTCTTAGCGACCTCATGGACTGCAGCCTACCAGACTCCTCCGTCCATGGGATTTTCCAGCCAAGAGTACTGGAGTGGGATGCCATTGCCTTCTCCAGATATATTACTATCAGCTAATAATGATTCAGCTTAATGACCTCCCAGCAGAAAGCACAAAGGTCATTCAGTTGACAATGGCACAAAATCTTTAAAGCAATGAAGAAAAAGTTGTCAACCCAATAATCTGTATCCAGTAGAAATAGTCCTCAAGAAAGGTGAAATAAATGCATTTCAGTTTAGTTCAGTTCAGTTCAGTCGCTCAGTTGTGTCTGACTCTTTGAGACCCCATGAATTGCAGCATGCCAGGCCTCCCTGTCCATCACCAACTCCCGGAGTTTACTCAAACTCATGTCCATTGAGTTGGTGATGCCATCCAACCATCTCATCCTCTGTCGTCCTCTTCTCCTGCCCTCAATCTTTCCAAGCATCCGGGTCTTTTCAAATGAGTCAGCTCTTTGCATCAGGTGGCCAAAGTATTGGAGTTTCAGATAAAATAAAGTTAAGAGAATGCATTGATTGGAGATTTGTGCCACATAAAATACTAAAGGTTACCAGCGGGAAATTCATACCTTCATGAAAGGTATGAGTAATTATTAAGGGCTATTTTCCTTCTAATTTTTTAAAGGCCAAAAAACCCCCACATACTTTTAAATATATATATTTTACATATACATTTGTTGGAGAAGACTCTTGAGAGTCCCTTGGACTGCAAGGAGATCTAACCAGTCCATTCTGAAAGAGATCAGCCCTGGGATTTCTTTGGAAGGAATGATGCTAAAGCTGAAACTCCAGTACTTTGGCCACCTCATGCGAAGAGTTGACTCACTGGAAAAGACTCTGATGCTGGGAGGGATTGGGGGCAAGAGGAGAAGGAACAGAGGATGAGGTGGCTGGATGGAATCAGTGACTTGATGGATCTGAGTCTGAGTGAACTCCGGGAGTTGGTGATGGACAGGGAGGCCTGGCGTGCTGCGATTCATGGGGTCACAAAGAGTCGGACACGACTGAGCGACTGATCTGATCGGAAAGCAACAAACTGTAATGTTGTATTGGAGATTTATGATTTATAAACTATAACACATGACAGCTATAGTATAAGAGTTGACAGGTGTGGTAAATAGATCTATACAGTTGCCAGCTTTTTAGATTTTATGTGAAGTATAAAATATTAACTCTAAGCAGATTGAAATAAACTGTGAGGTGAAAGTTGCTCAGTCGTGTCCATCTTTGCGACCACATGGACTATACACTCCATGGAATTCTCCAGGCCAGAATACTGGAGTGGGTAGCCTTTCCCTTCTCCAGGGGATCTTCCCAACCCAGGGATTGAACCCAGGTCTCCCACATTGCAGGCAGATTCTTTACCAGCTGAACCACAAGGGAAGCCCTGAGGATATGCATTATAATCCCTAGAGCAATAATTTTAAAACAAGGAAGTATGGCTATAAAGTCATGAGATAAATGGAGATTCTAAATCATTAGTTCTAAAACAAAACAGGAAAAGAGAAACCAAAGAACAAAAGAGAGAACAAGAACAAATAAAACCATGCTAAGCCTAATTGAAACTAAATCAATAACTACATTTACTGTGAATAGACTAAAAGGTAGAGATTGCCAGACAGATTTAAAAAGAAGCAAGTTCCCAGGTGATGCTAGTGGTACAGAACCTGCCTGGCAATGCAGGAGATGTGAAAGATGTAGGTTCAATCCCTGGGTTGGGAAGATCCCTGGAGAAGGGAATGGCAACCCACTCCAGTATTCTTGCCTGGAGAATCCCATGACAGGGGAGACTGACATGACAGGGGTTACAATCCATAGGGTTGCCAAGACTTGGACACAGTTGAAGCAACTCAGCAAGCATGCACACAAGACCTAACTATATGATATGCTCAAGAGATTAATGTCAAATATAAAGACACAGATAGAATGAAAGAAAATGCATGGAAAAATATATGCCATGTAGGCTAGAATAACTATATGAATTTCAGAGAAAATAAGCTTAAAAAAAAAGATCATTAGCAAGAGATAGAAAAGAACATTTCACAATGATAAAAAGGTCAGTCCATCATGAGGTCATAACAACTATAAATCTGTATGGACCTAATAACAGACCTTCAAAGTGTCAGATGGAAAACTGACAGAAATAAAGGAAGAAGAAACAACTCTAGGATCAGAGTTGGAGATTTTGTACAACTGGCTCAGAAATGGATAAAACAACTAGATTGTTACAATCAGTGAAGATGGAGACCAAGGAAGGAGGTGGTTCAGGATGGTGGTGTAGGAACGTCCTGGACTCATCTCCTTCCATGGACACAATAAATTCACAACTACACATGGAAAACACCCCTATGAGAATGACCTGAAAACTAGCTGAACAGCTTCTCCACAATAAAGGATAAAAAAGCCACATCAAGATGGGAAGGAGAAGCAGAGATGTGATCTCACACAAAAAAAAATCTCCACCCCCCCCCCCCCAGCCTGGTGACCTGAAATTGGGAGGGGGCTCACAAATAGGAAACTTCACTCCAAAGAGCCAGGGGTTTGTGCCCACATCAGGCATCTCAACCCTCGGAACTGGCACTGGTAAGGAGAGCCTGCAAAATGTCTGGCTTTGAAACCCAGCAGGATTTACATCTGGAAGAATATAGGGCTATAGAGAACAGAGAATTTATAAAGGGCTTGCATGAAGATTCACTCATCTTGGACCCAGTGCAAAAGCAACAAACAGGCCTAGGTTTAGATCTTATGTGAAGGAGATTCACTTACTAACTTTAAATCCTAAGGTTCATTAATTAACCTTAACCCCTCTGCTGGATGGGCAGGAATCTGTTGGGAGTCTTCCTGGTGCCATTCTTATCCTCTCCCCTTCTAGCACCAGTGTTTGTGCCTCATCTTCACACCGCTTCTCAGCCCTGCCAAAGCCAGTAGGCACATGCAGGCCATACAGGGGATGCCCCTTGAGCATCTGGCTCTGCTGTGCAGGCGGAATTGTGTTTTGGTGCCCCGTGGGTCTGAGACAATCAGAGAAACTATTCTCGGAAGGCCCCCATACTCCAGTCACTGTACAGACAATCGACTGAGATGTAGCCCGTCTTCCTGTGAAAAAAGCTGATCTACTGGTCTTGGAGCTTCAGCCCGAGGGACAGGCTTCCAGTTTTCCATACATTTAGAGGCTATGGACATGGTCTAGGGGATGTCCTCTTTGTGTACTCCCGTGAACTCACTGCAGCTCCCTGGTAACTCCCAGTGAAAGTCAAAGTCTCACAGTCGTGTCTAACTCTGCGATCCCATGGACTATAGCCTTCCTGGCTCCTCTGTCCATAGAATTCTCCAGGCAAGAGTACTGGAGTGGGCTGCCATTTCCTTCCCCAGGGGATCTTCCAGATTCAGGGATCGAACCCAGGTCTCCTGCATTGCAGGCAGATTCTTTACCAACTGAGCCTCTAGAGAAGCCTGGAAATGAGATCAAACACTCATCTGGAGCCCTGATTTTTGCAGCTGTCACCAATGAGTTATGTGTAGATCATCTGATGTGAAGGCCAGTGAGGTTTACAATTGCAGTTCTATATTACTGTATGTATTGGCATACCTTAAAATGTGTGGCCTGCAAGTCCAGCTTCTAATCAGCCTGAAGCTAAGGGCTAACTGAAATTCCACTCTCTGGAACATTAACAGGTCTTTGCACACCTTCAACAACTGGGAACTATGAAGAATAAGTCAGAGACCTAAGATAATCACAAACATTTAAGAGACAATCAAGAGCTAGGGCAAGGTTAAACAATAAAGTTAATCTCCTTCATAAGGCCAGTATTTCAAGACTGGCAGAGATAGCTGCTTCATGTAATATTAGACACAAATACAGAGAGTCAAGCAAAATGAAGAGAGAAAGGAATATATTTCAAATAAAAGGAAAAGATAACTACCAGTTTAAAAACCCATAAGGAAACGGAGATAAGTAGTTTAGCTGAAACAGAGTTCAAAATATTGGTCATATAGATGCTCACTGAACTTGGGAGAAGAATGGATAAACAAAGATAGTACTTCACCAGAGATAGAAAATATAAGAAAGCATCAAGTCAGTTCAGTTCAGTTGCTCAGTCATGCCTGACTCTTTGCAACCCCATGGACTGCAACACACTAGGCCTTCCTGTCCATCACTAATGCCAGGAGCTTGCTCAAACTCATGTCCATTGAGTCGGTGGTGCCATCCAACCATCTCATCCTCTGTCATCCCTTCCTCCTGCCTTCAATCTATCCCAGCATCAGGGTCTTTTCCAATGAGTCAGTTCTTCACATCAGGTGGCCAAAGTATTGGAATTTCAACTTCAGCATCAGTCCTTTCAATGAATATTCAAAACTGATTTCCTTTAGGATTAACTGGCTGGATCTCCTCTTGGAGACTGGCTGAGTCTCCTCCAAGGGACTCCCAAGACTCTTCTCCAACACCACAGTTCAAAAGCATCAATTCTTCGGTGCTCAGCTTTATTAACAGTCCAATTCTCACATCCATACATGACTACTGGAAACACAAAAGCTTTGACTAGACGGACCTTTGTTGGCAAAATTATGTCTCTGCTTTTGAATAAGCTGTCTACATTTGTCATAGCTTTTCTTCCATGGAGCAAGCATCTTTTAATTTCATGGCTGCAGTCACCATCTGCAGTGATTTTGGAGCCCCCAAAAATAAAGTCTGTCACTGTTTCCACTGTTTCCCCATCTATTTGCCATGAAATGATCAAACCAGATGCCATGAACTTAGTTTTCTGAATGTTGAGCTTTAAGCCAGCTTTTGACTCTCCTCTTTCACTTTCATCACAAGGCTCTTTAGTTTTCCACTTTCTGCCATAAGGGTGGTGTTATCTGCATATCTGAGGTTATTGATATTTCTCCCAGCAATCTTGATTCTAGCTTGTACTTCATCTAGCCTGGCATTTTGCATGATGTATTCTGCATATAAGTTAAATAAGCAGGGTGACAATATACAGCCTTGACGTACTCCTTTCCCAATTTGGAACCAGTCAGTTGTTCCATGTCCAGTGCTAACTGTTGCTTCTTGACCTGCATACAGATTTCTCAGGAGGCAGGTCAGGTGGTCTGGTATTCTCATCTCTTTAAGAATTTTGCACAGTTTGTTGTGATCCACAGTCAAAGGCTCTGGTGTAGTCAATAAAGCAGAAGTAGGTGTTTTTGTGGAACTCTCTTGCTTTTTTGATGACCCAACAGATGTGGGCAATTTGATCTCTGGTTCCTCTGCCTTTTCTAAATCCAGCTTGAACATCTGGAAGTTCCTGGTTCATGTACTGTTGAAGCCTGGCTTGGAGAATTTTGAGCATTACTTTACTAGCGTGTGAGATGAGTGCAACTGTGTGGTAGTTTGAGCATTCTTTGGCATTGCCTTTCTTTGGAATTGGGATGAAAACTGACTTTTTCCAGTCCTGTGGCCACTGCTGAGTTTTTCAAATTTGCTGGCATATTGAGTGCAGCACTTTCACAGTATCATCTTTTAGAATTTGAAATAGCTCAACTGGAATTCCATCACCTACACTAGTTTTGTTTGTAGTGATGCTTCCTAAGGCATCAGGAAGCGTCCATAAGCCTCTTATCCTTCTCCATCAGAGGGCAGACAGAATGAAAACCACAATTACAGAAAACTAACCAGTCTGATCACATGGACCACAGCCTTGTCTAACTCAATGAAACTATGAGCCATGACGTGTAAGGCCACCCAAGATGGACAGGTCATGGTGGAGAGTTCTGACAAAACGTGGTCCACTGGAGAAGGGAATGGCAAACCACTTCAGTATTCTTTCCATGAGAACCCCATGAACTGTATGAAAAGGCTTCACTGGTGAATATTACAAATGCCCAAAGGTTTAATACTTATATTTCTCAGACTCTTCCTAAAAATTGTGGAGGAGGGAACATTCTCAAACTCATTTTATAAGGTCAGCATTGCCCTGATGCCAAAACCAAACAAGGATCACACACAAACAAAAATTATAGGCCAATATACCTGATGAACATACCTGCAAAAAATCGTCAACAAAGTATTAGCAAACTGAATTCAACAATATATTAAAAGGATCATGCACCCTGTTCAAGCGGGATTTACTGCAGGGCTGCAAGGATGATTCAACATCCACAAATCAATCAGCATGATATACCACATTAACAGAATGATGGCTAAAATTCACCTGATCATCTCAATAGAGGAAGAAAAAGCTTTTGACAAAATTCAACATTCATTTATGATAAAAACTCTCAACAGAGTGAGTATAAAAGAAACATATTTCAACATAATAAAAGGCCATGTATGACCAATCCACAACTACCATCATACTCAAGAGTGCAGAGCTGCAAGGTTTTCCTTTTAGATCAGGAACAAGACAAGAATGCCCATTCTTGCCACTTTTATTCAACACAGATTAAATCGTAAGGATATTATGCCAAATGAAATAAACACGTCACAGAAAGACAAATACTGCATGATTCCATGTACATGTGGTATCTAAAATAGTCAAATTCATAGAAGCAAGACTGGAATGCTGGTTGCCAGGGGCTAAGGGGATGAGGGCATGGGGAATTACTATCTAATGGGCATAAAGTTTCAGTTAAGCAGGATGAATAAGCTCTAGAGATCTACAGTACAGTGTTCTCTGTTTAGCCAACAATAATACATATATTGTACGCTTAAAAATTTAAGCAAGTAGATCTCATGTTAAGTCTGCTTTCCACAATAACTTTTTAAATAAAATGCCTACATTGAAGGAAAAAGCTGCTGTTAGCCATCACATAAATTTGTGGTTTTTTCCCACTTTCCTTATTTAGATTCTCAAAGAAGAAATAGCATGAGCAACCTTGAAATAATTACCATTGTAATTCACCTAAAGCAGGGCAGCCGTGGTAATTTAATTTTCAGAATGAAATTACAGCATATCCAAAGGAAACTATTCAGACTTCCTTTCACATTTCAAATTTGGCAAATTCAAATCTTTCTGTCAAACAGGAAATCCCCAGTGCCCAGCAATCAACACAAAAACAAACACACAAACATGCACATTAGTATAAATCCAGTGGTCAGAACTTTTATATTTTATGGATGAAATTTTTAAAAATCCACCATTCTTACCTTTCCAAAACTGCCTTTACCAATGGCCCGCAGAATCTGAAAATGGTCAAAGTTGACTGTAAAAGAAAAAAAAAAATGAACAAGTTAGATTTGTCAGTCCTTGTATTGATTCTTAAAATGTCTTCACCTGAATATCTAACCATTTATTTCCAATGGCTTCTGGTTTACTGCATCGTTTGCCATAACAGCACTCCACCCCTGAATGGCTGCTTTGTATATTCCACTCCCCCATCCCCAACACATATATTTGGCAATTAACACTTCCCCAGTGTATATAAAGGAGGAGAGACATCTTTTGGGCCAGAGGGAAGGGATAACAGAGAAAAACTTGGATACTTGGATTACCATATTCTTGCACCCTGTTCCCTTTGCCAAGATGACTTTACTTCTAGTCTCTGTCTTGCCACCAAGCACTATTACCTTACACATTCAGACATCAGTTCACCTGTCTCAGTGTCCAAGGAGCTAATCCTGCCTCCATTATGAAACCTCTGGACCACCAAGTGACATGATTACATCGTAGTCTTTTCCTGCTAGGGTGTCTCACCTCTGGTATCATGAGCCGGAAGGAGGAGGACAATAATTTCAAACCCTGCACTGCCCTGTCTCCAACCCACTCCAGTATTCTTCCCTGGAGAATCCCATGGACAGAGGAGCCTGGTGGGCTCTATTCCGTAGGGTCACAAAGAGTCGGACGTGACTGAAGCAACTTAGCAAGCAAGCAAGCATTGCCCTGTCTCATGTCTCTCTTTCACCATGTTTCTTGATGGGGCTCCCCATTCTTGCTGTCTATTGCCTTATTCCAGTCTGGCTTATACCTCATCCCCACAGCACAACATCAACAAAGTATGGCCATACCACCCAAGCCAGTGGACGGTTTTCTGTCCCCATTTTACTTGGCCACTCTCTCCCTCTTGAAACATCTGCTTGTCTTCTGTGGAAGTACACCTTCTCGATACTCCATTTCATGCCTCAGTTCTTTTGCACATTCATCCTTTACCTCCCATCCATTAAATACTGGATTCCATCAAACCTCCATCCTACAGCCTTCCTCTCCTCACTGGCTCCAAGGGCTCTCATCATCACCTAATGGCCAATAACTTTCCAGGCTGTGTGTACAGATTGATGCCAACCCCACAGTGACTCCTGGGGGCTTCGAAGTTACCCTGAACCATTTCAAAGGATCCTAAACAAAACCTAGGAGAGAGTGTGGAGAAAAGGGATCCCTCCTACACTGTTGGTGGGAATGCAAATTGGTGCAGCCACTATGGAGGACAGTGTGGCGATTTTTCAAAAGACTAAAAATAGAGCTGCCATATGATCCATCAACTCCACCCTTGGGCACATATCCAGAAAAACTATATTCGAAAAGATACATGCACCCTAGATTCCACAGCAGAACTATTTACAATGCCCAAGACATGGAAGCAACCTAAACGTCCATCAACAAATGAATGGATAAAGAAAATATGGTACATATAGTACAATGAAATATTACTCAGCCATTTTAAAAAAGCAAAATAATTCCATTTGCAGCAACATGGATTGACCTTGAGGTCATAACACTAGGGAAGTAAGTCAGATGAAGGAAGACAAATATCATACAATATTCACTTATGTGTATTCCCTTTGGGATTAACAGATACACACTACTATATATAAAATAGATAAACAACAGGACCTACTGTATTACACAGGGAACTATATTCAGTATCTTGTAATAACGTCTAATAGAAAAGAATATATATATATATACACACACACACACATATATATAGACTGGTGGTTGCCAAGGGGGAGGTAGGTGAGAGGGATGGATTTGGAGTTTGGGATTAGCAGATGCAAACTAGTGTAGAGAGGATGGATAAATGACCAGGTCCTACTGTAGAGCACAGGAAACTATATTCAGTATCCTGTGATAAGCCATAATGGAAAAGAATGTGAAAAAGAATGTGTGTGCATATATATGGCTGAATATATAACTGAATCACTTTCCTATACACCCGAAACTAACACAATTTTGTAACTCAACCATTTGTCGTTGTTGTCACTAAGTCATGTCCAACTCTTTAGGGTCCCTTGGACTGCAGCATGCCGGGCTATCTGTCCTCCACTATCCCTCCACTGTCCTCCACTATCTCCTGGAGTTTGTTCAAATTCATGTCCATTCAGTTGGGGATTCTATCTAACCACTGCATCCTCTGATAATCCTAAAGGAAATCAACCCTGAATATTCATTGGAAGGACTGATGCTGAAGCTGAAGCTCCAAATCAACCATGAAACTGAAAGTGAAGTCACTCAGTTGTGTCCAACTCTTTGCAACCCCATGGATGGTAGCCTACCAGGCTCCGCGGTCCATGGGATTTTCCAGGCAAGAATACTGGAGTGGGCTACCATTTCCTTCTCCAGAGGATCTTCCCAACCCAGGGATTGAACCGAGGTCTCCTGCATTGCAGACAGATGCTTTACCATCTGAGCCACTGCTGCAGCTGCTGCTGCTAACTTGCTTCAGTCGTGTCCGACTCTGTGTGACCCCATAGACGGCAGCCCACCAGGCTCCCCCGTTCCTGGGATTCTCCAGGCAAGAATACTGTAGTGGGTTGCCATTTCCTTCTCCAGTGCATGAAAGTGAAAAATCAAAGTGAAGTCGCTCAGTTGTACCCGACTCTTAGAGACCTCATGGACTGCAGCCTACCAGGCTCCTCTGTCCATGGGATTTTCCAGGCAAGAGTACTGGAGTGGGGTGCCATTGCCTTCTCCGATCTGAGCCACTGCTGCTGCTGCTAACTTGCTTCAGTCATGTCCAATTCTGTGCAACCCCATAGACAGCAGCCTACCAGGCTTCCCCGTCCCTGGGATTCTCCAGGCAAGAACACTGGAGTGGGTTGCCATTTCCTTCTTCAATGCATGAAAGTGAAAAGTGAAAGTGAAGTCACTCAGTCGTGTCCAACTCTTCGTGACCCCATGGATTGCAGCCTACCAGGCCCCCGTCCATGGGATTTTCCAGGCAAGAGTACTAGAGTGGGGTGCCAATGCCTTCTCCGATCTGAGCCACTAGGGACACCCAAATCAACCATACATCAATTTAAAAAGAAGAAGAAGAAAGAAAGCAGGCCTAGGTTGAGTGGTTCAACATTCATTTGACCTCATAAGCTCAAAGCCTGGAACTCATCCCTGAATCCTCTCTTTCTCAACTCCACACCTAATCCTGCACTAGGTGAGGTCTGTTTCACCTCTTCACTGTCTCTCCCATCTGTCTACTCTATGGTCACCCTCTGGTCTAACCCACAGCATTTCTTGTCTGGACAAACCACAGTGGTCTTCCAACATCCTCCCTCAGGAAGGGGGTCTTGCTCATCCTCTGCTTATACTCCTCCAAAACACCCCTCCATTGCTTTCAGGGAAAGGGGAAAATTCCTCCCCATGGCCAAGAGACTACACAGTTGGGTCCTGCCACTTCTGTTTCACCTCCCATCCCCATCCCCAAACCCACTGAGCTCCAGACACGAGAGCTTTCTTTCCATGCTCTGAGCAGCCATTCCCTGTGCCTTTAATGCTCTTTTCTGGGCCCTACACTTGTTAACTCTGCTTCCTCTTCATTCTTCCACATTCAGAGAAGGTTGCCCTCACCCTCCAGAGTCTGCTCTCCTTGTTATACAGTCTCACAGCATCCTGGGACTTTCCTCCAAAAGTCATCACTCTGTATTATTTTATTTTTTAAATGTATTTATTTGTGGGCTGCACCACACAGCTTGTGGGATCTCAGTTCCGGGACCAGGGATTGAACTTGGGCCACAGCAGTGAAATCCCTGAAAAAAGAAAAAGTAGAATAGGTAGACTGACTGACCTTTTTTTTTTTTTTTTTAAAGCCATGCTGCAGGGCATAAGGGCTTCCCTGGTGGCTCAGACAGTAAAGCATCTGTCTGCAATGCAGGAAACCCAGGTTCAGTCCCTGAGTTGGGAAGATCCTCTGGAGAAGGAAATGGCAGCCCACTGCAGTACTCTTGCCTGGAAAATTCCATGGATGGAGGAGCCTGGTAGGCTACAGTCCATGGGGTCACAAAGAGTCGGACATGACTGAGCGACTTCACTTTCGTGCTGCAGGGCATGCAAGATCTCAGTCTCAGCCAGGGATTGAACCCTCTCTCCTTGCAGTGGAAGCTCAGAGTCTTTAACTACTAGGCCACCAAGGAAGTCCCATTGTGTATTACTTTACATGCATCTGATTAAGATCATTTTTCGAGCATTAGACTCCAAGTTCCGTGAGGTCAAAGGCCATGTTTGTTTTTCTACGGTGTCCCCACAGCTAGTAGGGCATTAGAACACAGTCATATTTAACAAATATTCATCAATTAAAGGGATAACTGAAAGCAGATCTCCATATTCATGGTGCCAAATGCAATCCCTAGTACATAATGAGTGTTCGGTAAATATTTCTGAATCAGATTGAATTACCGCCAGTTTCCAATAACTAGGAAAGACATGCTATTTACAAAAGATGAAGTGAACTGATTAGTTCACTACATTATGGGGGCAAGGATGGGGAGAGGTGAATGAATACAATTAGCTCCCTATGTATTCAACTTAATGCCATGGAAGATAATTATGTTGAATTGTGTCCCTGCCAAGCCAAAGTCAGAATTCAGTGTGCCATCTAACACCTAACGTGCTTAGTATAGAGAGACAAGGTTAATGGTTAACTTAGCAAAACCTGGGTTCTTTGACCTAGATTGGCTTCCTTTGTAAATAACTTGCCAGGAAAAGAAATTCTCTTATTTTTTCCTCTTCCCCACTCACCAGAGCTCAAGGGAAGAGAGAAAAGTGAGGAGCTTGGCCTGCATGTGTGATGTGACCGGCAGTGAGCTCGGAAATGTACATATATTATCAAGTGCTCCCAAGGTCCCAGGAGGCATTTGCCACCTGCCCCCAATTAGCAATAAACATCCCCACTTCCCTGAAGGCTCCACACTGCTTTGTGCTGCCATGGGTGTGCTGTCATTTCACCTGCTTGCAAAGCCATTCCTCCAACACTCTTCATTTCAAGAAACACTCCTACCTGGCCTTTGACACATGGCACATGCTCATGAAAGAAAGAAAAGTGATTTGTTCTCCACTCCCAACAAATCACTTTCTTCTTCTTAGTGCAATCTCAGAACCTTCTGCAGACATCTGTCCAGGGATCAGGAAACCCCAGCCTCAAGTCAGACTGCTTAGGTCCATAACTCAACTCTGCCAAATGACCTTGGATGACTTAACCTCTATGTGTCTCACTTACCCCATCTGTAAAATGGGACCAACAGTGCCTACCTTCCATAAGAGCATGGAATAGTGCCTGGCACACAGCAATTTCCCTAGAAGACTTAGCTGTTCGTGTTGGGGATGAGGAACAATCCTCCTGCTCTGCTGGGTTCTTCCAGGAGGGATATTTCACTGAACATTTGTGGCCTCTGGCCCCATCAAAGGTGGTGGGAGTTGTCCAGCAGTAAACTGGAAAAGGGATTGCACCGGTGCATTTCTGCTTGCCCTGCACTCTCTCTGGAATGGCTATCTTTGGGGAGTAAGCTTTCCCTCTGTTGCTTCTTGTCAGAAGCGTTTCAGAGCCAGGCACCATGTAGGGGAGGTCTACAGGGAACTGAGTCGATGCTGAACAGGTAGGTGAGCTTGGCTAATACTGGGCTTCAGAATCAGCGGGTCCTTGCTGCTGCCCTCCTGGGTCCCATTCCTCAATCCCACCTAGATCCCTTCTAGAGGTAAGGCTTGGTTCTCCACTGGCCTCCTCTTTTGTCTTGAAAATAAATGGAACGAGCTTTAATTACTGAGCAACCCGGCAAATGCCTAAAACTACTGCTTCCCTGGTGGCTCAGACAGTAAAGAATCTGCCTGCAATGCAGGAGACTCGGGTTCAATCCCTGGGTCGGGAAGATCCCCTGGAGAAGGAAATGGCAACCCACTCCAGTATTCTTGCCTCGAGAATTCCATGGACAGAGGAGCCTGGCGGGCTACAGTCCAAGAGGTTGCAAAGTCCGACATGACAAAGGGACTAACAGACTGCTTTAGTAATTAGCATTATAATATTGCAAATAAGCTCATTCATCCAGATCCTCATGAAATGTGTACTCATGGGTGTGGCAGTGGGGATCTAACATAAGGTACAGGGCAAATAGGTATCTATTTCATGTTTATTTGCTTATTGGTCTAGATTGGATTTAAGTGATTGAGCATATGGCCTGGGTTTTCCATTTATTTGGCAACCCTCTGACCTGATATACATACACTTACATAAAAGTGACTCCATGTATACACTGTGAATAAGGGAAGGGTTACACTTGGCTGATAAGCAGATTGAAATGGTTGTAATCAGTGAGTCCCAAGCCAAAGATGGATCCTAGAAATCACATTCTCATCTAGGGCTGTTGGCCCAGAGCAAGAGGAGTTGGATGGTGGGTGTGAGAGGGGTGATGAGCAGGTTTCTCTGGGCGACCACCTTGTCCTGGTTTGCCCAGAACTTCCCTGGTCCTAGCACTGAAGGCCCTGCATCCCTGGGAACCCTGCAGTCCTGGGAAAACTGAAAGAGTTGACCTATAGGTTTCTAGATCATGAGCATTGCCAGAGTTGGCCAGGGGAATGGGAAGGTGAATTCCTGAAAAGCAGTGTCTGTTTGGACTTTCCAACACTTAGAAAGGACTGGAGTTTCCAAGGGTAACGCTGTAATAAGTGCACTGTGAAAGCAGAAGTAGATAGCACGTTGCCAGCCAGAGGCAAAGCCAAGAGGTGCCAGTGACCTCACCTAAAAACACAAGGGGCTGTCACATGGATGATGAAATGACACAGGAGCCATGAAGTAATGAGTTGCCTGCCCTGCCAGGCCCAACTCGCCCTTTCTCTTTGACCAGGAAGCCTCAGGTCTGTTAGGGAGCAGTGTGGCTAGCCCCAAGCAGTGAATCACAGTTCATCGAATCCAGTGAGTTCATCAAGATTCCCTGCTGCTGCTGCTGCTGCTGCTGCTGCTGCTGCTGCTAAGTCGCTTCAGTCGTGTCTGACTGTGCGATCCCATAGACAGCAGCCGACCAGGCTCCCCTGTCCCTGGGCTTCTCTAGGCAAGAATACTGGAGTGGGTTGCCATTTCCTTCTCCAATGCATGGAAGTGAAAAGTGAAAGTGAAGTCACTCAGTCGTGTCCAACTCCTAGCAATCCCATGGACTGCAGCCTACCAGGCTCCTCCGTCCATGGGATTTTCCAGGCGAGAGTACTGGAGTGGGGTGCCATTGCCTTTTCCATAAGATTCCCTGGAGGCTTGTTAAGATAGATCATGGGTCCCCTTCTGAATTTCTGGGCAGGGGCCAGAGACATTGCATTTCCCAAGTTGAAAGTTCTCAGGTGATGCTGCCTGTCCACTGGACACCTCTGTTCCCCACGGTCCTAGACACTCATTTAGCGGACAGTGACTTCATGACATAGGTCCAGTCAATGAGATCTAAGCCTATTAACAGTGGTATTCCTGGAAAAGCATATTTTCCTGATGAAAAGGGACAGTTATAGCTGGAGTGGTTCTTGAACATGCCCACTCTTCCTCCATGAGTAAGGATATGATGTCTGGAGCTACAGCAGCCATCTTGTGACTATGAGACAACAAACACAAGCAGAAGACCAAGATATGGACACAGAAGCCACTCCATATTGTTGGGCCCCTGAAGCCATCCAAAGTCCTCCTACCTCTGGACTTATTATATTAGAAAAAATTACAAAACAGTCTTATTTGTTCAAGTCACTATGAATCAGATTTTCTACTACTAGAAGCCAGAAGCATTCTTCTCTAATATACAAAGACAGTCACACTAGTAGGAGCTTAGTAAATGCTATTTTATTGTTGAATTTCCAGCCTCATTGTGATTTTTCTGAATGGCAGAAGAATAATTGTTGTTTGGGGTATAACCAGAGGGGCCATCTACCTGAATTTGAATTCTGGCTCCACCATGCACTGGCTGAGTGACCTTGGCAAAGTCACTTAACCTCTCTGTGTCTCAGTCTCTTCACTTACAAAATGAGTAAACTAAAATATCCATCTAAGGTTGTCATTGGCTTCTTCGCAGGTGGCGCAAGTGGTAAAGAATGTGGCTGTCAATGCAGGAGATGAAAGATATGCAAGTGTGATCCCTGCATTGGGAAGATCCCTTGGAGAAGGAAATAGCAACCCACTCCAGTATTCTTGCCTAGAAAATCCTATGGACAGAGGAACCTGGTGGGCTACAGTCTGTGGGGTCACAAAGAGTCAGACACAACTAAGCACACACGCGTGCGTGCACACACACACACACACACACACACACACTGGATTGTCATTAATATTGAATGAATCAATGGAGGTAAAGTATTTACAATAATGCTGGGTCAGAAGTAATGCCTATCAATATTAAGTATCATTATCATTATTATTCTGTATCACTAGTTTTCCCCCACTTTTCACCTTTATGACACAACACTAGTTTGATTAACTCATGACCAAACACTGCAGGGGTGATAAGCGAGAACTGTATTAGTGCCTATTAACTACTGATGGTAATAATCACGCTGAGTAAATTTGGTTGTTCTATCTTATGAGCCAGTGGGTTCTTTTCTCATTTCCATCAGACCAATTATTTCTAATTAATTTCATAGCGCTCTTTCAACATGCAATATTCATGAAGAAGCTTATTCTGAGAGCCAAGTGTGAATTTTTTAAGATGGCTAGTTACTCTTTAAATAATCGCTAATGGTAAGTAAACCCCAAGCAATATCCTATAAAAATACATCAAGCAAAGACAGTGAGTAAATGTCCCCTTTTCTGTCTCCCTAAAAAGCTGAAACTCTGGAGTTCATTCCTTTTACCAGTGCACTTGGGCTGATCATGTATGTGTAGGAAATTTCACTCCCTATGTCAGTGATGATTTCTGACATCATTTTAAAAATTGGAAGATCTGGCAGAACAAGCTCTCTGATGTCCCTTGACAACACGACAACAGTCTTCTCTGAGTCACCACTCTCCATGCCTGCCCAGTTCAGGCATCTGTTTCCTGCCTGATCCCATCAGTATTTGAGGTTTTGGTCACTGGACTGTACTAGAAAAGAACCTATCAGATGGGGGAGATGGTAAGGTGCAGAGGTTGAAGGGAGGGCTTGATGTTCCTCACTGCTAGTTTTAAATCTAAATCCACCATTTTTTGCCATTGTGAACCCAAGGAAATAAATTAACTTCCCCAGCCTCAATTTTCCCATCAGGAAAATGGGGGTACTGACACCTACCTCCCCAAGTCAGGGTGAGGGCCATAGGCAGTGAAAGCTGAAGGCTGATTCTATAAACGGAGGCCATCATGAACAGTATCAACTCAAACCCTACAGGAGCTGTGAACCCTGAGCCTGGCCACTTAGTATCTACAGTCTGTTTATTCATCTCTCAAATAGGGTCATCTTTCAGTTCAGTCACTCAGTCGTGTCCGACTCTTTGCAACCCCATGGACTGCAGCACACCAGGCTTCCCTTTCATCACCAACTCCCAAAGCTTGTTCAAACTCACATCCATCGAGTCAGTGATGCCATCCAACCATCTCATCCTCTGTTGTCCCCTTCCTTCTCCTGCCTTCAATCTTTCCCAGCATCAGGGTCTTTCCCAATGAGTCAGCTCTTCACATCAGGTGGCCAAAGTATTCGAGTTTCAGCTTCAGCATAAGTACTTCCAATGAATATTCAGGACTGATTTGCTTTAGGATGGACTGGCTGATCTCCTTGCAGTCTGAGGGACTCTCATGAGTCTTCTCCAAAAAGTTCAAAAGCATCAATTCTTTGGTGCTCAGTTTTCTTTATAGTCCAACTCAGTTTTCTCTCATATCCTTACATGACTACTGGAAAAACCATCAGATCAGATCAGTCGCTCAGTCGTGTCCGACTATTTCGACCCCATGAATCACAGCATGCCAGGCCTCCCTGTCCATCACCAACTCCCGGAGTTCACCCAGACTCACGTCCATCGAGTCAGTGATGCCATCCAGCCATCTCATCCTTCTTCGTCCCCTTCTCTTCCTGCCCCCAATCCCTCCCAGCATCAGACTCTTTTCCATTGAGTCAACTCTTCGTATGAGGTGGCCAAAGTACTGGAGTTTCAGCTTTAGCATCATTCCCTCCAAAGAAATCCCAGGGCTGATCTCCTTTAGAATGGACTGGTTGGATCTCCTTGCAGCCCAAGGGACTCTCAAGAGTCTTCTCCAACACCACAGTTTAAAAGCATCAATTCTTCGGCACTCAGCCTTCTTCACAGTCCAACTCTCACATCCATACATGACCACAGGAAAAACCATAGCCTTGACTAGACGAATCTTTGTTGGCAAAGTAATGTCTCTGCTTTTCAATATGCTATGTAGGTTGGTCATAACTTTCCTTCCAAGGAGTAAGCGTCTTTTAATTTCATGGCTGCAGTCACCATCTGCAGTGATTTTGGAGCCCAGAAAAATAAAGTCTGAGACTGTTTCCACTGTTTCCCCATCTATTTCCCATGAAGTGATGGGAACAGATGTCATAATCTTCGTTTTCTCAATGTTGAACTTTAAGCCAACTTTTTCACTCTCCTCTTTCACTTTCATCAAGAGGCTTTTTAGTTCCTCTTCACTTTCTGCCATAAGGGTGGTGTCATCTGCATATCTGAGGTTACTGATATTTCTCCTGGCAATCTTGATTCCAGCTTGTGCTTCTTCCAGCCCAGAATTTCTCATGATGTACTCTGCACATAAGTTAAATAAACAGGGTGACAATATACAGCCTTGATGTACTCCTTTTCCTATTTGGAACCAGTCTGTTGTTCCATGTCCAGTTCTAACTGTTGCTTCCTGACCTGCATACAAATTTCTCAAGAGGCAGGTCAGGTGGTCTGGTATTCCCATCTCTTTCAGAATTTTCCACAGTTTATTGTGATCTACACAGTCAAAGGCTTTGGCATAGTCAATAAAGCAGAAATAGATGTTTTTCTGGAACTCTCTTGCTTTTGCCATGATCCAGTGGATGTTGGCAATTTGATCTCTGGTTCCTCTGCCTTTTCTAAAACCAGCTTGAACATCAGGAAGTTCACGGTTCACATATTGCTGAAGCCTGGCTTGGAGAATTTTGAGCATTACTTTACTAGCATGTGAGATGAGTGCGATTGTGTGGTAGTTTGAGCATTCTTTGGCATTGCCTTTCTTTGGGATTGGAATGAAAACTGACCTTTACCAGCCCTGTGGCCACTGCTGAGTTTTCCAAATTTGCTGGCGTATTGAGTGCAGCACTTTCACAGCATCATCTTGCAGGATTTGGAATAGCTCAACTGGAATTCCATCACCTCCACTAGCTTTGTTCGTAGTGATGCTTTCTAAGGCCCACTTGACTTCACATTCCAGGATGTCTGGCTCTAGGTCAGTGATCACACGATCGTGATTATCTGGGTCGTGAAGATCTTTTTTGTACAGTTCTTCTGTGTATTCTTGCCACCTCTTCTTAATATCTTCTGCTTCTGTTAGGTCCATACCATTTCTGTCCTTTATCAAGCCCATCTTTGCATGAAATGTTCCCTTGGTATCTCTGATTTTCTTGAAGAGATCTCTAGTCTTTCCCATTCTGTTGTTTTCCTCTATTTCTTTGCATTGATCACTGAAGAAGGCTTTCTTATCTCTTCTTGCTATTCTTTGGAACTCTGCATTCAGATGTTTATCTTTCTTTTCGCCTTTGTTTTTCACTTCTCTTCTTTTCACAGCTATTTGTAAGGCCTCCCTAGACAGCCATTTTGCTTTTTTGCATTTCTTTTCCATTGGGATGGTCTTGATCCCTGTCTCCTGTACAATGTCACGAACCTCTGTCCATAGTTCATCAGGCACTCTATCTATCAGATCTAGGCCCTTAAATCTATTTCTCACTTCCACTGCATAATCATAAGGGATTTGATTTAGGTCATACCTGAATGGTCTAGTGGTTTTCCCTACTTTCTTCAATTTAAGTCTGAATTTGGCAATAAGGAGTTCACGGTCTGAGCCAGTCAGCTCTTGGTCTTGTTTTTGCTGACTGTATAGAGCTTCTCCATCTTTGGCTGCAAAGAATATAATCAATCTGATTTTGGTGTTGACCATCTGGTGATGTCCATGTATAGAGTCTTCTCTTGTGTTGTTGGAAGAGGGTGTTTGCTATGACCAGTGCATTTTCTTGGCAAAACTCTATTAGTCTTTGCCCTGCTTCATTCCGTATTCCAAGGCCAAATTTGTCTGTTACTCCAGATGTTTCTTGACTTGCTACTTTTGCATTCCAGTCCCCTGGAATGATGAAAAGGACATCTTTTTTGGATGTTAGTTCTAAAAGGTCTTGTAGGTCTTCATAGAACCGTTCAACTTCAGCTTCTTCAGCATTACTGGTTGGGGCATAGACTTGGATTACTGTGATATTGAATGGTTTGCCTTGGAAATGAACAGAGATCATTCTGTCATTTTTGAGATTGCATCCAAGTACTGCATTTCAGACTCTTTTGTTGACCATGATGGCTACTCCATTTCTTCTGAGGGATTCCTGCCCGCAGTAGTAGATATAATGGTCATCTGAGTTAAATTCACCCATTCCAGTCCATTTCAGTTCGCTGATTCCTAGAATGTCAACATTCACTCTTGCCATCTCTTGTTTGACCACTTACAATTTGCCTTGATTCATGGACCTGACATTCCAGGTTCTTATGCAATATTGCTCTTTACAGCATCACACCTTGCTTCTATCACCAGTCACATCCACAGCTGGGTATTCTTTTTGCTTTGGCTCCATCCCTTCATTCTTTCTGGAGTTATTTCTCCACTGATCTCCAGTAGCATATTGGGCACCTACTGACCTGGGTAGTTTCTCTTTCAGTATCCTATCATTTTGCCTTTTCATACTGCTCATGGAGTTCTCAAGGCAAGAATACTGAAGTGGTTTGCCATTCCCTTCTCCAGTGGACCACATTCTGTCAGATCTCTCCACCATGACCTGCCCATCTTGGGTTGCCCCACGGGCATGGCTTAGTTTCATTGAGTTAGACAAGGCTGTGGTCCCAGTGTGATTAGATTGACTAGTTTTCTGTGAGTATGGTTTCAGTGTGTCTGCCCTCTGATGCCCTCTTGCAACACCTACCGTCTTACTTGGGTTTCTCTTACCTTGGGCGTGGGGTATCTCTTCATGGCTGCTCCAGCAAAGCACAGCCATTGCTCCTTACCTTAGACGAGGGGTATCTCCTCACCGCTGCCCTTCCTGACCTTCAACGTGGGATAGCTCCTCTAGGCCCTCCTGTGCCCAGCTCCTTGGACTGGGGTTGGTCCTCCCGGCCACTGCCCCCTTTAGTCAAAGGAGTCCCAGTCTATGGAAAAACCATAGCTTTGACTAAATGGACCTTTGCTGGCAAAGTAATGTCTCTGCTTTTCAATATGCTGTCTAGGTTGGTCATGGCTTTTCTTCCAAGGAGCAAGCGTCTTTTAATTTCATGGCTGCAGTCATCATCTGCAATGATTCTGGGTCATCTTTGCTGCTACTGCTACTGCTGCTAAGTCACTTCAGTCGTGTCCGACTCTGTGCAACCCCATAGACAGCAGCCCACCAGGCTCCCCTGTCACTGGGATTCTCCAGGCAAGAACACTGGAGTGGGTTGCCATTTCCTTGTCCAATGCATGAAAGTGAAATGTGAAAGTGAAGTCCCTCAGTCATGTCTGACCCTCAGTGACACCATGGACTGCAGCCTTCCAGGCTCCTCCATCCATGTGTCATCTTTGGGGGCCCATTATTCTGCTGACCCCACCAGAGAGAGGCATAAACAGTAACTATGTTGGGAGGAGAACAGGTGGTTCAGGCCAGGCCTTTAAAAGGAGAGAACAATCGAGCAGATACTTGAAAAAGGCCATGCAAATATCCAGGGGATGGTTACTGCAGGCAGAGTGAATAGCAAGAGCTGAGGCCCTCGGCAAGAATATGCATGGTGCTCGGCAAGAACAGCAGGCAGGCAAGGATGGCTGGAGTGCAACTGGACAGGGAGAGCAAGCAGGAGACCAGGATCTGAAGGATGGTTAGGAGCTGACCATACCGGGACAGGGTAAGAGCTTTAGGAGATTTTTTCTAAACCTGGTGGGAAAGTACTAGAGAGTCCTGAGTAGAGAAAATAAAAAACTACAGTTGGATGATGCTGGCTTAAGCTATTTGGAAATAAGCACATTTAGGTGTGATCTCAGGGAAACAAAACTGCCACATGATTGTAATTAAGGATGTGGAATCCCAGCACAATTATGTTACAGTTGGCTAAATAAATTAATCAGAAAAATGAAGCGGGCACAAAGATTTTTAGGCCAGTAAAACTACTCCGTGTGATACCATAATAACGGTACATGTCATGATACATTTGTCCAAGTTCACAGAACGTGCAACAGGAGTGAACCCTAATGAAGACTATGGACTTTGGGTGACACTGATGGGTCAGTTTCATTGGTTCACTGCTTGTAAAAAAAGTATGGCTATGGGCAGGGAGGTGATAATGAGGGAGGCTGTGCATGCGAGGTGGCAGAGACATAATGGAAGTCTCTGAATCTTCCCCTCAATTTTGCTACAAACCTTGAAAGGCTCTAAAAGAAAACAGTCTCAAATTTAAAAAAAAAAAAAAGAGGGTAACCAGTCAGCAGCCCAGGAAAAGGAGAAGCAACGTAAGCATGTAGCAGAGTTGGTCCAGTCTGTCCACATGTGGGAAGCAGGGACAGGGCAGTCTCGTTATGAAATTCAGGTCTCCTCTCACATCTGTGTCTATGGCTTGCTTATCCTGATGGGACGAGGGGACCTCAGAGGTGACAGGGCTCTGCTCACAAGGAGTTCAGGCCTAGCAGGGAACACAGCTAGATTCTGCAGGCACCTAAGCTGATGCAGTAGCTGTAAGGACTAAGGTCATAGAGAGGGACTCCCTCCATGCTGTGGGGACAGTCAGGAAAAGTTTTGAAAAGCAGAAAACCTTGAGTGTGGATTTGAGGAATAACAAGAGTTCTCCAGGGGGTGAGGATAAGAAGTAGGGATTCCAAGAAAAGTTACAAGGAAAACTAACACCCAGAGGCATGAAACAGCAGGATGAGTTCTTGGAACAGGAGGACCGGGTTATGAGTATTAAGGCATGAGTAGGGTGGGGATAAAAGCAGGAAAAGATGGGGACAACAGGGAATGAGATGGCTGGATGGCATCACTGACTCAATGGACATGAGTTTGAGCAAACTCCAGGAGATGGTGAAGGACAGGGAAACCTGGTGTGCTGCAGTCCATGGGGTCACAAAGAGTCAGATATGATTGAGCGACTGAACAACAACAGTGGGGTGGGGTTAGGAGGGTTAACCCACCAGATCACTGAACATCTCTTCAGGGTAAGGATGCATCCGGCCTCCACAGGAGCTTTTTAGGAAAAGCACTGCCCAGGGGGGATCCTGTCCCTTTATTTATCAAGCCACTGAGTCCCTGGGATTCAGCCTCTTTCTGGTAGAATCAGAGCTCTGATTCTGGTAGAGTAGAACCAGCTGTGGGACAGGAAGGCTTTAATTATTTCCAGCTGTGCAACCCTGGACAAAAAGTGATGTCTGTGCCAGCTCTCACACAATGATTCAAAGAGAAATCCTGCATGACTTAGTTGTTGTTGTTCAGTCCCTAAGTCGTGTCCCTCTTTGTGACCTCAAGGACTACTAAACACCAGGCTCCTCTGTCCTTCACTATCTCTTGGAGTTTGCTCAAACTCATGTCCATTGTATTGGTGATGCCATCCAACCATCTCATCCTCTGTTATTCTCTTCTCCTTCTGCCTTCAATCTTTCACAGCATCAGGGTCTTTTCTGGTGAGTTAGCTCTTTGAATAAGGTGGCCAAAGTACTGGAGTTTCAGCTTCAGCATCAGTCCTTCCAATGAATATTCAGGGTTGATTTCCTTTAGAATTGACTGGTTTGATCTCCTTGCAGTCCAAGGGACTCTCAAGAGTCTTCTCCAACACCACATTTCAAAAGCATCAATTCTTCAGCGCTCAGATTTCTTTATGGTCCAACTCTGATATCTGTACATGACTACTGGAAAAACCATAGCTTTGACTATATGGACCTAGAGCATGACCATTTCTCCTGGAAACCAAGCTCTCAATTTTCTGACTTTTGACAAAGGAGCAAAAACAGTTTGGAGGAAGGACAGTGTTTCAATAAGTGGCACTGGAACAACTGGACATCCATGGGCAAGAAAATGACCCTCAACCCAAGTCAAGGCTAGAGTCTTTGGCAGGGGGCAGGGTCAGTTCACTGATGAACTGACTGGGAACAGGAGACAGCCCTGCCGTGAGGTCTGAGGAAGAGCTTGCGCTGCCTGGAGATAGATCTGCATACACTTTGAAGCTGGAAAGTTTGATTTAAAGGGCTGCCACTTTCATTGTGAAAGAGAAATCAGACTCCTTGATGATGGCAAATGGGGATGATGGACATAGAAGTTCAAGAGAAGGTAAGAGAGAGAAAGCCAGGGATGGCACCCTGGATGGCCCCAGAACCCAAACAGACCCATGTGGCCCAACAGCTTCAGAAAAGCCACATTGGTCCAGGCAGCAGGACAGTCAACTCAGCACCTGCCTTGGTCCCGGGCCTGCCCATCACTCTTGCCTGCCATCAAATGCTGCTACAGCAGCCCCCACTCACAGTGACCTCTACCTCCAGCAAGGTCCTCCAACTCTGGATTCTAACATCTAACCTTGAGTGTTTAGGGGCAGAAGCCTGTCCCACGAACCTCCACGCCCCCAGTATCCAGCTCAGGGCCTATCCTATACACAGAGGAAGGGCCTGTATTGGTTTTCCATGCTGTGTAATATCACATTTATAGCAGCTTAAAATAACATCCACTCATTAGTCCACAGCTCTGCAGTCCAGAAATCTGAGTGAAAGCAAGTAGGTTCTCTGCTTAGGGTCTCACGAGGCCAAAATCAAGGTGTCAGCTGGGCTGCTTTTATTGGAGATTCTAGGGGAAGAATAAGCCTCTTAATTCATCAAGGTTGTTGGCAGGATTCAGTTCCTCATGGTTGTACGATGGTGGTCCCGTCTCTATCCTGACTGTGAACCGGGAGTTTTCTAAGCATCTGGGGGCTCATAATATCACCTCAAATGCTTCTTATGCATCTGCCCTCTCTTACTGTCCTTTCTGTAATCAGTTGGAGAAATCTCTCTGCTTTTAGAGGGCTCCTGTGATTAGGTTTGATGCACTTTGATAAGCTCCTTCTTGCAGTGCAACATGACATAATCACAGGAGTGGAGTGGGGGCCAGGATGCTTTGTGGGGGCCATCTTAAAACTCTGCCTCCTACAGGGCCAAATAAATGATGACTTCATTGTTGTGAACTGCTAAAGACTGGGGATGGCCCCTAAAATACACACGCATGTACACACACACACACACACACACACACACATGCATACATGCATGTAGGGACACACACACAATTTTATTCCTTTACTAGCCTAATGCAAAACAGAATAATGAGATGAGAAGCCTCACTGAAATGCTTTATATCCATGGCCTGTGGTGCTCCTTTGGAGTTAAGAAGATCTGTTTATTTTGTATTTCCTTCCTGACCTTCATGGAGATCTGATTCTATTTTAAGCCCTGGGGCAGAACAAACCAAACTGGGTCCCAGCCATCCAGGCTCTGCCCATCAAGAAAGTAAGTGGCACTGCCCAAGTGGAGGAAAGCCCTGGAGGCATGGGGGGCTGGACAGAGAGGGCACTGGCCACCCTCTCTGACGGCTCTAGGTGACTCCAGAGCTCAGAAAGCACTGATGGCTTTTAAGGAGAGTTGGGATTATAAAGCTCTTGGCAAGCACAGTGAAATCCTTTGCCACCTAGACATCTGAGAAGCTCAAAGATTTCAGGATGTTTTCTCTGTGAGACAGCCAGTTTCCATAATTCAAAGAAGGGCTTGATTTCCGAGTGGATGGGCTACACAGCAGCTCCCCAACCTACGGACTGAAGGGATAATGACATTTTGGCAGAAGCATGGCATGAGAGAACACCTTCTTGAGGAGGTGGGTTTACTTTATCTGTCTCCTCCCCACTCCTGTGAAAATTAAACAAGATCACACACAGAAAGGTTTAAGGCCAGAGCCCAACACATACTAGGTGATCAGTAAATGGTAGCAGGATGATGGGGATGATGACATGATTGATGTTATGGGCTGAACTAGCTGTGAAAAGAAGGGAAGCGAAAAGCAAAGGAGAAAAGCAAAGATATACCTATTTGAATGCAGAGTACCAAAGAATAGCAAGGAGAAATAAGAAAGCCTTCCTCAGCGATCAATGCAAAGAAACAGGGGAAAAAACAGAATGGAAAAGACTAGAGATGTCTTCAAGAAAATTAGAGAAACCAAGGGAACATTTCATGCAAAGATAGGCTCAATAAAGGACAGAAATAGTAGGGACCTAGAAGAAGCAGAAAATATTAAGAAGAGGTGGCAAGAATACACATAAGAACTCTACAAAAAAGATCTTCATGACCCAGATAATCATGGTGGTGTGATCCCTCACCTAGAGCCAGACATCCTGGAATGTAAAGTCAAGTGGGCCTTAGGAAGCATCACTACAAACAAAGCTATTGGAGGTGATGGAATTCCAGTTGAGCTTTTTCAAATCCTGAAAGATGATGCTGTGAAAGTGCTGCACTCAATACGCCAGCAAATTTGGAAAACTCAGCAGTGGCCACAGGACTGGAAAAGGTCAGTTTTCATTCCAATCCCAAAGAAAGGCAATGCCAAAGAATGCTCAAACTACCACACAGTTGCACTCATCTCACATGCTAGTAAAGTAATGCTTAAAATTCTCCAAGCCAGGCTTCAGCAATACGTGAACCATGAACTTCCAGATGTTCAAGCTGGTTTTAGAAAAGGCAGAGGAACCAGAGATCAAATTGCCAACATCCACTGGATCATCGAAAAAGCAAGAGAGTTCCAGAAAAACATCTATTTCTGCTTTATTGACTATGCCAAAGCCTTTGACTGTGTAGATCACAATAAACTGTGGAAAATTCTGAAAGAGATGGGAATACCAGACCACCTGACCTGCCTCTTGAGAAACCTGTATGCAGGTAGGAAGCAACAGTTAGAACTGGACATGGAACAACAGACTGGTTCCAAATAGGAAAAGGAGTACGTCAAGGCTGTATATTGTCACCCTGCTTATTTAAGTTATATGCAGAGTACATCATGAGAAACGCTGGGCTGGAGGAAGCACAAGCTGGAATCAAGATTGTCAGGAGAAATATCAATAACCTCAAATATGCAGATGACACCACCCTTATGGCAGAAAGTGAATAAGAACTAAAGACCCTCTTGATGAAAGCGAAAGAAGAGAGTGAAAAAGCTGGCTTAAAACTCAACATTCAAAAAACTAAGATCATGGCATCTGGTCCCATCACTTCATGGCAAATAGATGAGAAGAGTGACAGACTGTATTTTCTTGGGCTCCAGAGTCACTGCAGATGGTGACTGCAGCCATGAAATTAAAAGACACGTGCTCCTTGGAAGAAAAGCTATGACCAACCTAGACAGCATATTAAAAAGCAGAGACATTACTTTGCCAACAAAGGTCTGTCTAGTCAAGGCTATGGTTTTTCCAGTAGTCATGTATGGATGTGAGAGTTGGACTGTGAAGAAAGCTGAGCACCAAAGAACTGATGCTTTTGAACTGTGGTGTTGGAGAAGACTTTTGAGAGTCTCTTGGACTGCAAGGAGATCCAACCAGTCCATCCTAAAGGAGATCAGTCCTGGATGTTCATTGGTAGGACTGATGTTGAAGCTGAAACTACAATACTTTGGCCACCTGATGCAAAGAGCTGACTCATTTGAAAAGACTCTGATGCTGGGAAAGATTGAGGAGGAGAAAGGGACGACAGAGGATGAGATGGTTGGATGGTATCACCGACTCAATGGACATGGGTTTGGGTGGACCCCGGGAGTTGGTGATGGACAGGGAGGCCTGGTGTGCTGCGGTTCATAGGGTCCCAAAAAGTCAGACATGACTGAGCAACTGAACTGAACTGAAATGTGCCCCCTAGGATTCACATGCTGAAGTCCCCAGAACCTTAGATGTGACTTAACTGGAGAAATGGTTTTCAGAGATGAAGGGAAAATAAGGTCACTGAGAGTGTTAATTGCTCAGTCGTGTCTGACTCTTTGTGATTCGCAGGAACTGTAGCCCCCCAGGCTCCTCTGTCTATGGGATTCTCCAGGCAAGTATACTGGAGTGGGTTGCCATTTCCTTCTCCAGGGGATCTTCTCCACCTGGGGATTGAACCCAGGTCTCCTGCATTGAAGGTAGATTCTTTACTCTCTGAGCCACCAGGGAAGCCCAAAATAAAGTCACTAGGGTAGGTTTTAATCCAATATGACTGATGTTCTTTTAAGAAGAATAAATTAGGACACAGACATGCACAGAAGCGAGACCATGTGAGGACACAGAGAGAAAGGTGGCCACAGAAGGAACCAACACTGCTGACTCACTGATCTCAGATTTTTCAGCCTCCAGGACAGTGAGGACATAAATTACGGTAGTTTAAGGCCCCCAGTCCATAGTGCTTTGTCACGGTGGCCCAAGCAGACTCATACAATAATGATGATGCTGTTGATAATTATTAGAAAAGCACAGGACTGTGAGACATGAGGGACCCTGGGTTGTAAACAGAGAGCTCTGTGAGTCATCCCTCATCACCCACTGCAGTGTGGATCCAGGGAAGAGAGGCTGGGAGACATGTGGTACCCGGACAAGAGAGTCGGAGGGTCTGAACTGGAGCTAAGACAGGAGGAAGGAAAGGGATACAAATCAGCAGGACACTGGAAGTGGACACAGAGGATGGCAGGTGTGGGCCTCGTGATGATTCTGGATCCCCAGCACGGGCGACTGATTAGATATGCACAGCAGGGTTCACGCTGGAGGCAGAGACAAGAGGAGAAAGACAATTTGTGGGCAAAGATGGGGACTTTGGTTTGGAGCCTGTGAGTTTGAGAGGCCTGTGGTGATAAAGAGACAGCAGCAGGACCCAGCAGAGAGGAACTGGTGAGAGGATATTGAAACAAATGATCAGGTATTGAAACAACCGCCTGTGAAGAAAAGAGAAATCATGAAAACTTAAAGGACATAATGAAATCTGTGTCTCCCAAAAAGCAACTTTTGTAGTTCAAGTCACCACATTAGTCTCAGAACGTATAAACATGCTATTTGAAATTTGTGAAGTCATATATGATCTTACATTCCCATGTTTATAAGCTGAGGGCACACGTTCAGAACTGAGACTGTCCTTATCTCTTTATTTTGAAAATGGTACTTTTGGAAACAGCATCATACAGTCACAACATATGCTCAGGTTTTGTCAGATTCTTGGAAAGAGATAAAAACTTGAGAACAGCAGTCTGAAAAAAACTGACAATATCTGAGAGAAAAAGAAAAGGAAATGAAACTTTTTGGAAATCTCATGCCTCCCACTGTCCAGCTGAGCTCCAACGTCTGTCAGATATTTGCTGAGAAAAAGACTAAACCATTTCTTTCTTTTTTTTTTTTTTTTGGTTCATTTTGTAGAAATGGCAACTGCTCCAATATCAAGACCAAAGCAGATCAGATCTCTCAGGTAGCAGGCCGGATTGTTCTCCATAAATCCTCTCTAATTTTCACAGTGACTTTCAAAGGGAGTGAAATTACCATTCCCATTTTGCAGACACAGAAGCAAAGGCCCAGAAAGGTTAGGGGAGCCTCAGGTCCCACAGTGCAGTGGGGAGGCGCTGGGTCTAGAGTCTGGTGTGTGTGTTCAGTCATTTCAGTTGTATCTGACTCTTTGCGACCCCATGGACTGTAGCCTGCTAGGCTCTTCTGGCCATGGAATTCTCCAGGCAAGAATACTGGAGTGGTTGCCATTTCTTTCTTCAGGGGATCTTCCTGACAGAGGGATCGAACCCAGGTCTCCCATGTCTCCTGAATTGGCAGGTGAGTTCTTTACCACTAGTGCCACCTGGGAAGTCCTAGATTTGGGGACATGCACCAAAGTCCGAGTTTGGAGTAGCTGTGACGGCAGCTGAGAAATCTGCTGACCCAGAGGTTACACGTGCTCCTACCCTTCCGTGAGCTTTCCCAGCTACCAGAGTGTCAACCTGCTCATTTCTAACATGGAGAGGGCTTCGCACACAGGAAAAGGTGCAGAAAGTGTTTACTGAACTGTGGAAACAACAGCAAACTCAGAGCATGCCTAGGCAAAGGGATGGGGGAAGTTCATCATCATCAAGACCGCCTACAGCACGCAATCCTGCAAGGGGGAAACTGGCTGTGGAGGTAAAATTATCCACATCTTCCTCCTCTGTGTGCAGAGCACAGGCACACAGAGTCAGGGTGCACAGGTACCCAGCACACCTGGGCTGTCACAATCTCACAGCACGTGGGGAGTGGGGAAGACGATTGTAAAACAAGGCATCCAAAGGCTCCTGGAACAAGCGTGGAGAGGCGATGATAAAAGAGAGGTTGAGGAGCCGTAGCCGGCCCTGACCAGCCAAGCTGGGGGGAAAGAAGGACAGACAGAGCGTCGTTTGGCCAAGCGTTTTGAGCAGTCACATTGGTCATTCGTGTACAAATACTGTGTCCAGCTAGGTGCTCTGGGAGGAACAGTGACCATAACTGGTCATCCTTCCTGTGGAATTTACATTCTAACCAGGAAGACAGAGAGGAGGTTGGCAAATAACTAAGATAACAATAGCAGGTGGCGATAATCTGCATAAAGGAAGTCAAGTGGAGTTGGAGTCATCTGCTTGTGGGGAGGGGACCCTCCACGGGTGGGCAGGGCAGGCCTTTCTGAGCAGGTGGCTTCTGAAATAGAACCTGAAGGGAGAGAAGCCTTTAGCTCTGTGGGAACAGAGCAATACATGCATCTGTGTTCAGCACAGGGAACAGCATGTGCAAAGGGACAGAGACAAGTTTGGTGTTTCTGTTGTTGTTGTTCAGTCGCTCAGTCGTCCATGGACTGCAGCACGCCAGGCTTCCCTGTCCATCACTGTCTCTTGGAGTGTGCTCAAATTCATGTCCATTGAGTTGGTGATGCCATCCAACCATCTCATCCTCTGTGGCTCCCTTCTCCTTAATTGGATGTAGTGTTTCTGAGGACCCAACAAAACACTGTGTGTCTGGAGTGGGATTGATAGGAAGGGCAGGTGGGGGCGAACTGAAGTCAGAGAAGCAGGTGGGCCCCTCAGGCCAGTGTTTTAGAGCTTGGAGTACATTTAAAAGCAGGGGGTGCTATGGAGGAGTCCCAAGCAGGGACAGTATGTGACCCCACTTAGATTTTCAGACGATCCCTTTTGCTGCCTGTGGCAAGTGAAGGGTTGGGAGCGAACTCAGAAAGGGGGTATGGGTTAAGAAGCTGCTATAGCCACATCAATTACCCGATGTCTGAGACCACTCAGTGCCAGGCCTGGGTCTCAACCCTCACGGTGAGGAGCTCACACTCTCTTCACTCTCTTATTGGCGGAGTCAAGACCCCGAAACGTCAGGAACCTTGCCTGTGGGACAGAGGTGCAGATGGGTAGGCCTGGGAGTTGAACCCAGGCCAGTCCAGCTCCAGAGCCTGAGCTTGAAACCACCAGGCCCACAGCACCATGTACGACGATGTGCACTGGCCCAGGTGGCCGTGGCATCCGGGAAAAGAAAGCGATCAGAGGCCAGTGGGAACTAACAGAAATGGCACAAGTGAAGGTCAAAGTAACGGCAAGCACCAGCCACACTGGGACACCCCCACCACAAGCCCTCTTCTTCCAGAAGCAGGTGGAAGCCCCCGTCTCTGAGGGTCTCTGGCACAGACACCAGAGTAAGTAAGACAGCCCTCTCAGCTTTCCTGAAAAAAAGAAAGAGGCTCCAGCTCTAAAGTTGAGCTTCCAGCTGTAAACGTTGAGCTTCCGGCTCCTAAAGTTGAGCTTCCGGCTCCCAAAGCTGAGCTTCCAGCTCTAAAAGTTGAGCTTCCGGCTCTAAAAGTCTCTTCCCATCCTCCTGCAAGGTACTAGCTGGCCATGCTTGCAGGCAGGACAGGACGAGCTGTCGAACTTGCAGGGCTCAGTCTAAAGTGAAAACGCATGATCCCTTGTTCAAATATTATTAAACGTTTCAAGATGGTGACAGAGCATCAGACCAAGTGTGGAGCCCTTCTGAGGGTGCAGCCCTGAACAACTGCCCAGGTCCCATGCCGTGGCGCTGGCCTTGTTTGCCAGTAATGGGTGGAGAACACACTGGGTGTGCTTGTGTGTGTGTGTGTGTGTGCAATAAATGTTTGAAGCAGAACATTTATGTCATTATCATTGGAATCCATTCCATTTCAATCTGACAGTCTGTCTCTCTGGCTTAATGAGAGAAAACCAAAGGAAGACGATTAAGATCAGACAAGTCCTGCCACCAGACAATTTACATTCTTACAAAACTCCAGTGAGACTGCTATTGTGTTCAATGTTACAATTAAGGTAACTAAAGCTCAGAGAGATTAATTAATACCGTCAATTTCTCACAGATATTAATGCTTCATGCTTGCATCATTCTTGCTGGTTCAAAAAGCATTTCATCCTTGTCTGACCTTCACAGCACCCAGGGAGAAGTACAGAGCAGAGACGCTTCTCCTTGATTTAATAGGAGCCAAGTGTCTTGGCCAAGTTCCTACAACCAGCCGAGCCCCAGCACCATAGTAGGAACCAGCCCACCTGACTGGTCCACAGCCACCCCTCAGGACCAGGAGTCCTCGTTCTGCTCCTCCACACTGGGCCCAGTTTCTCTGTACACACCTGGAAATGGGTTACGGGTCTGGCTGCACTTTTTGAATTGGCCATGAGGAAACTCAGATCTGCGTGGGGGCTTTAGTAGGGACACACTTCTGCCTTCGCCCTGGCGCTGTTTCTGCCCCATCCCTGCTTTCCTTCCTTGTCGTTGCACATATTTTCATCTGTGCTGCCTTCTTATACTTCCAGTGCCGGCCAAGACAACTTACATCTTTCCTTGCATGTGAAGGAAAGCAATTTTTCAAGCTCACACGCACGTGTCTCCCTCACCAGCTCTGATCCTTCTCAGGGCCAAGGGCTGTTTGGGAAAGCTGATGGGGCCAAGGGGTGGAACTGGGTTGGGCTCAACTGGCCAAGTGTGTGCAGACCAGCGCATGAGGCCCCAGGGGCATCCTAAGGAAGGGGGGTGTGGGCGGATGAGGAAGGGGGGTGTGGGTGGATGGGGAAGGCATTGTGGGGGGTAGGTGGGTGATGAGAGGGGTGTGGGGATGGGGGGTGATGTGGTCTCCCATTTGGAAGGTAAAGCAACTTCAGAAAGCTAACCAATGACACAGGACAGCCTGAGATGTGACACTCACAGAGGACCACCCAAGAGCATCCCCCAATCCCAGCACCTCTAACCAAATCCAACCATGATTTCACCATAAGCCTTGACGATCCAGCTCAGGTAGCCTCCAGCTACCCACCCCCTCCCATGGAGGACAGGTTTCCAGCAACCTATGACAATACGTGAACTGTGAACTCCCAGATGTTCAAGCTGGATTTAGAAAAGGCAGAGGAACCAGAGATCAAATTGCCAACATCTGCTGGATCATTGAAAAAGCAAGAGAGTTCCAGAAAAACATCTATTTCTGCTTTATTGACTATGCCAAAGCCTTTGACTGTGTGGATCACAATGAACTGTGGAAAATTCTGAAAGAGATGGGAATACCAGACCACCTGACCTGCCTCTTGAGAAACCTATATGCAGGTCAGGAAGCAACAGTTAGAACTGGACAAGGAACAACAGACTGGTTCCAAATAGGAAAAGGAGTACATCAAGGCTGTATATTGTCACCCTGCTTATTTAACTTATATGCAGAGTACATCATAAGAAACGCGGGACTGGAAGAAGCACAAGCTGGAATCAAGATTGCCAGGAGAAATATCAATAACCTCAGATATGCAGATGACACCACCCTTATGGCAGAAAGTGAAGAGGAACTAAAAAGCCTCTTGATGAAAGTGAAAGAGGAGAGTGAAAAAGTTGGCTTAAAGCTCAACATTCAGAAAATGAAGATCATGGGATCTGGTCCCATCCCTTCATGGGAAATAGATGGAGAAAAAGTGGAGACAGTCTCAGACTTTATTTTTCTGGGCTCTAAAATCACTGCAGATGGTGACTGCAGCCATGAAATTAAAAGACGCTTATTCCTTGGAAGGAAGGTTATGCCCAACCTAGATAGCATATTGAAAAGCAGAGACATTACTTTGCCAACAAAGGTTCGTCTAGTCAAGGCTATGGTTTTCCCAGTGGTCATGTATGGATGTGAGAGTTGGACTGTGAAGAAAGCTGAGCTCCGAAGAATTGATGCTTTTGAACTGTGGTGTTGGAGAAGACTCTTGAGAGTCCCATGGACTGCAAGGAGATCCAACCAGTCCATTCTAAAGGAGATCAGTCCTGGGTGTTCTTTGGAAGGAATGATGCTAAAGCTGAAACTCCAGTACTTTGGCCACCTCATGCAAAGAGTTGACTCATTGGAAAAGAGTCTGATGCTGGGAGGGATCGGGGGCAGGAGAAGAAGGGGATGACAGAGGATGAGATGGCTGGATGGCATCACCGACTCAATGGACGTGAGTTTGAGTGAACTCCAGGAGCTGGTGATGGACAGGGAGGCCTGGCATGCTGCAATTCATGGGGTCACAAAGAGTTGTACATGACTGAGCGACTGAACTGACTGACTGACTGATGACCTCATAAAGCAGTGAGAACAGGTCACATCTCCCCGACTTGGTTCATTAATGTAAGGTTAGGGGTGTGGAAGAGCTAGGGCTGCTGAGTAATCCCAGAGAAATGCCAGGCTCAACTTGGGTCATGCATCATACCCTCTGCTCATGGAATAATGAGCCCGCGCTGCTCCCAATTAGGGCGTCACATCCCTCCAGCCGCCGGCTCTGCAGGAGGCATGGTGTGTTCTACAGGAGACGCGCTTCCTCTGTCTTCCTGTCTCTGTTTATTGGAAGACAGGAGGGAGTTCTTTGAAAAGACTGGAACTCACACAAGTGAGTCCTATGCCTCTATGAGGAACTCCTTTTAAAAGAAAACCTGACGTTTAATAAAAAACACTCTAGTGGAAAGATGTCAGAAACATCTGTTATCTATTCATCAGTTATATACTTACAGGGAGTTTATTCTTTGATGTTGTCAGTGCTGTGTGTCGAGACACAGGAACAAACAGGACAGACAGCATCCCTGTCTTCCAAGAGCCTAAAATCTAAGAGGAACCTGACGTTCAACAGGAATTTCACCTGTATTGGGCCCATATGCTGGAGGCTACATGAAGAGGCACCACATTAAAGAATATACCTGGGGGGAGGGAAGGCTCCTCTGAGGAAGTGAACTTGACACTGAGACCAGAGGAGGCACAGGGGTTGGGCAATGTTGGGAGGAAAGGCAGGAGGGGTGGAAGAAGGAGGAGAGTATGAGAGGTTATCCCAAGCAAATGAAAGAGCAAGGTCAAAGATGCTGAAATGGGGGTGAGGGGAGCAGAGGTTAAAGATGATACTGGAGAGGAGGCAGCAGCAGGCCATGCTGAGCTTCTAAGGTTGGATAAAGATGTTATTCTTCATCCTGAGGGCAGTGGGGATCCTACAGGGCTCTGAGAGGCAGAGGGGGACTGTGTGTGTGTGTGTGTGTGTGTGCATGTGTATCTTAGAAGGAGGGGAGATATGATCTTAGCAAGATGACTCATCCATCACAGGGCTAGCCGATGCTGTGTAACAAGTAAGCCCCAAAACTTGATGGGTTATAACAAAAGATGTTTGTTTTGTCACTCATGCTACTTGTCCACACAGATCAGCCAATAGCGCCCTCTACTGCGCTCACCCAGGGACCCAGGCTGACTGAGGTTCCATCGGAACTACTACGTATTTTACTCCTTTGGTTGTCTCTCTCTTTCCTGAAACCAGCGTATCTGTCTGTTTAGTCCACTCCCTTCTCCTCAGGGCCCAGCATGCAAAAAGCATTTATTCAACCACAAATTTTGAATAAATGAATGTTGAACACTTCAGTCGGTCACAATCATCCATCATCCCCAAGAGCCAGCCAAGAGTCTTCCTTCCCTACTCAGGGACTTTTCTTCCCCAGCCCTTTATGAACCCCACTCGTGGTTACTTTTTCCAATCGCAGACCTCACCTTCACAGAGAGGCTTTCTCAGACTACCTTCATGATGTCAACTTTATGTGTCAACGTGACTGGGTGTGAGATACCCAGATATTTTGTCCAACATTATTCTGGAAGTGTGTCTGTGAGGGTGTTTTGGATGAAAGTAACTGCTGAATTGGTAGAATGAATAAAGCAGATTGCCCTCCCCAGTGTGGGTGGGCCTCACCCAATCAGTTGAGGGCCTGAACTGAACAAAAATCTTAACTTTTTGAGAAATAGGAGAACACTCGAATCGACTGCTGTGAGCTGGGAAATCAGTCTTTCTGCCTTCAGACATTAACTGAAACATCAGCTTTTTTAGACCTCAAGTCTGCTAACCTTCAGGCTGAAACTTATACTATCAGCTCTCCAGGGTCTCCAGTCTTCTGATGACAGGTCTTGAGACTTCTTGGGCCTCCATGATTGCATGAGCCAATTATTTATAACACACTCCTTTATCTAGCCAACCATCTACCCATCCACCCATCCTATTGCTTCTGTTTCTCTGTATTCCTTGACTAATACAACACTATAGCTGACATTACTGGTACCCTACTCATCTTTCTCTCCTTACCATCACAATGTATGCACTGAAAACACCTACATATCCTTGATGGAGGGCTTTCCCTGGTTATCGGACTCTGCTCTGCCCTGCATGCAGCTGGTAAATGCCCCAAACTGAAAGCACCCAGGGGGAAACTTCAACCAATGACTGGTGAGCATGGGTGGATCAACACCCCATGTGCCTTGGATACAGGTATGGGATGACACTAAGGTGTGTTACACACCACTTCCTAAAGTCTACAGGTGCCCAGAGAGGTGATTCACTGGATAACACAAGCCTTACTGGATGCCTTCCCTTCCCTGCCTCACGTGCCCTCCCCTCCATGTTTCTTGGATTCGCCTTCAAAGCAAACTGCTTGCACGTGGATCCTTGCCTCAGGCTCAACTTCTAGAAACCCAAACTAAGACAAACCCCATCAAGGAGGTCCACACACATCATTTTCTATTACAGGACCCTGTATGCCTCCTTCCTGGCATATATCACATTCTCTCATTTTTTTATGCATTCATTTGTTAGCTCACTGTCTCGTCTGTAATAAGTGCACTTGACTATCTTTATTTCCCTTGTGCCAAGTGTGAACTGGTTGTTCAATAAATATTTAATAACATCTGTCAGATAAAGGATGAAGGAAGGAACTAACCCTGGACATGTGCCTTCTCCTGCCCAGACCTTGGCTCCCTCACTAGGAAAGTGAGGCCGTTGTGCATGGCACCTGGAAGGCTGCTTGTGGTTTTACATTCTGAGATCCAGAGCCATCAGGGGCTGGCGAGATAATGAAGTGCACGGTTTTGTTGCCGGACAAGGCTCTGGCTAAGAACGTGGCTTCAGTCTGCATTAATTTGACAAGGAAGCTGGAGAAAGCATGGCAATTAAGAAAGAAGAAAAAGGCAGAGGGAAAAATCTTTCTTAGAGGTGGTCTTTGGCAAGCTAATGACAGAGTGCAGCCTGGTGCAGAAAGAACATTGGAAGTGTTTGCATATAAATTGCCTTTTAAGGTTTCCATTCTTCAAGACTAATGAGTGTTTCAGATTTAAACATAACTGTTCTCCCCTAATTACTGTTTTAGTCACTCTCCTGTTTTTCCCCCTGATTTCCACTTGTGAGTCTAGGACGGAGAACGATGAGCCCACTTCCTGGGGTCAACGACCCTCAGCATCGGCAGATTTAAGGTTTGCTGGTGATCCCAAAGCATGCTGTGGTGGTTACAGAAGTAGAAATGTAATATTGTACATATGAAAAATAACAATAATAAAGTTTCATTAAAAAAAAAAAAAGAAAATTGCTGCTCAAGGAGGTAGAGCAGTTGCCCAGATCCCACATCTAAAAATGGTAGGTTTGGGCTTCAAATCCAGGTGTGCGTGGACTTCTGTGTTTTCCATTACCAGATCTGTTAGTCATTTAAAAAACAGTTATAATTCTCAGGGGGAGAAAAGCTTTAAATTGCAAGCCACTGACTCACAATAGCAAGAAATGGAAATGAATGAATAAAAGCATAGGCCACTACCAAGTAAAAAGCAACTTACATAATTTTTAAAGAATTTTAAAAATTCATGACACACACATGACAACTAAATGCAATATGTAATTCTGAACGGGCTCCTGAACTGTGAAGTTTTTTTACCTCGATCTGAGCCCCTTTGCCCCTCCTCATCTCGAGATGAGGGTCGATTCTCTTGCTTTGTCTGGAAAGGAATCCCGACGTTCCTGTCGCACCTCAAGAGGAAGCCAGTCTCACACTGAAACTCGACAGGAACCCTCATGGGTCATGCCACAATCCCAAAGACACTGATTTCCCCATCCACTCGAGATAAGGCCTGATGCCCCTGGACCGATTCGAATGGAACCCTGAGTATCATGAATAAACATTTAAACCAGCTTTAGTGAAAAATATCCATATAGAAAAGGCCACACAGATCCCATATTCACCATGTCCTTACGTTATGACAGACACTAGTGGAGCAACTGATAAAGTGTGAATAAAGTCCACTGACTTTAAACAAAACATGCGTAATACCAAATGAACTTGAATTTGATTCACTCACTCTGCAAGTCACTTGACTTGTTGACATATAAAAGACTCAACAGAAAGTCTGAAGAAGCCTATATATCTCAGGAAGTAGAATATACAATTAACTATATTGCCACAAATAAGTCTTTAGGTCCCAATGGCCTCTTCCACTGAAGTATGGAAGAACACCAAAATTAGGTAAATTCTTCTAAAAAACAGAAAAAGGGAAAACATTTCCCAATATGTTTCATGAGATCAGCGTCATCTTGACATCAAAATATGAGAAGAACATTATAAGAAAGGAAAATTACAAGTCAATCTGATTCACAAACATAGATGCAAAAATCATAAACAAAATATTAACTGACTAAATCCTGCTATAAGGTTACTATAACAGGACCAGGTTCAGTTTATCTCAGAAATGTAAGATTAAAGACATTACAGATGAAGAGAAAAAAAGGCACTTGAAATAATTTTAATTAATGCATTAAAAGCATCTGATAAAATCCAATACCAATTCATGACAAAACACAGTAAATTTAGAAGTAAAGTTCCTTTAATCTGATAAAGAGTATTTACAAAAGAAATTATACCTAATGGTTAAATATTTATATAAATTGGGAAAGAAGCAAAATGCTTATCACCATTTCTATTCAACCTCTAGTAGGTCCCAAATAATTTCTTTGCCTCAGAAAGACATAAAAGGTACAAGGTTTAGAAAAAAATATATAAAACATCTCTGTTCACAGAAAACACAATTAGATACATAGAAAGTCAAAAATAATCTACAGAAAAACTTAAATACTTAATAAGTAATTTTAGAAAGGACACCAGATATAACATCAATATACAAAAAGCAACTGTATTCCTATGTCATTTTATTTTATTTTTTAAATTTAAATTTATTTATTTTAATTGGAGGCTAATTACTTTACAATATTGTATTGGTTTTGCCATACATCAACATGAATCCGCCATGGGTGTACACGTGTTCCCCATCCTGAACCCCCCTGCCACCTTCCTCCCTGTACCATCCCTCTGGGTCATCCCAGTGCACCAGCCCCAAGCACCCTGTATCCTGCATCGAACCTGGACTGGCGATTCATTTTTTATATGATATTATACATATTATAATGCCATTCTCCCAAATAATCCCACCGTCTCCCTCTCCCACAGAGTCCAAAAGACTGTTCTACACATCTGTGTCTCTTTTGCTATCTCGCATACAGGGTTATCATTACCACCTTTCTAAATTCCATATATATATATATATATATATATATATATATATATAAATGCGTTAGTATACTGTATTGGTGTTTTTCTTTCTGGCTTACTTCACTCTGTATAATAGGCTCCAGTTTCATCCACCTCATTAGAACTGATTCAAATGTATTCTTTTTAATGGCTGAGTAATACTCCATTGTGTATATGTACCACTGCTTTCTTATCCATTCATCTGCTGATGGACATCTAGGTTGCTTCCATGTCCTGGCTATTATAAACAGTGCTACAATGAACATTGGGGTACACATGTCTCTTTCAATTCTGGTTTCCTCAGTGTGTATGCCCAGCAGTAGGGTTGCTGGCTCATAAGGCAGTTCTATTTCCAGTTTTTTAAGGAATCTCCACACTGTTCTCCATAGTGGCTGTACTAGTTTGCATTCCCACCAACAGTGTAAGAAGGTTCCCTTTTCTCCACATCCTCTCCAGTATTTATTACTTGTAGACTTTTGGATCGCAGCCATTCTAATTGGCGTGAAATGGTACCTCATTGTGGTTTTGATTTGCATTTCTCTGATAATGAGTGATGTTGAGCATCTTTTCATGTGTTTGTTAGCCATCTGTGTGTCTTCTTTGGAGAAATGTCTATTTAGTTCTTTGGCCCATTTTTTTGATTGGGTCATTTATTTTTCTGGAATTGAGCTGCAGGAGTTGAGTGTACATTTTTGAGATTAGTTGTTTGTCAGTTGCTTCATTTGCTATTATTTTCTCCCATTCTGAAGGCTGTCTTTTCACCTTGCTTATAGTTTCCTTTGTTGTGCAGAAGATTTTAAGTTTAATTAGGTCCCATTTGTTTATTTTTGCTTTTATTTCCAATATTCTGGGAGGTGGGTCATAGAGGATCCTGCTGTGATGTATGTCGGAGAGTGTTTTGCCTGTCTTCCTCTAGGAGTTTTATAGTTTCTGGCCTTATGTTTAGACCTTTAATCCATTTTGAGTTTATTTTTGTGTATGGTGTTAGCAAGTGTTCTAGTTTCATTCTTTTACAAGTGGTTGACCAGTTTTCCCAGCACCACTTGTTAAAGAGATTGTCTTTAATCCATTGTATATTCTTGCCTCCTTTGTCAAAGATAAGGTGTCCATAGGTGCATGGATTTATCTCTGGGCTTTCTATTTTGTTCCATTGATTGATATTTCTGTCTTTGTGCCAGTACCATACTGTCTTGAAGACTGTGGCTTTGTAGTAGAGCCTGAAGTCAGGTAGGTTGATTCCTCCAGTTCCATTCTTCTTTCTCAAGATTGCTTTGGCTATTCAAGGTTTTTTGTATTTCCATACAAACTGTGAAATTATTTGTTCTAGCTCTGTGAAAAATACCATTGGTAGCTTGATAGGGATTGCATTGAATCTATAGATTGCTTTGGGTAGTATACTCATTTTCACAACATTGATTCTTCCGATCCATGAACATGGTATATTTCTCCATTTATTAGTGTCCTCTTTGATTTCTTTCACCAGTGTTTTATAGGTTTCTATATATAGGTCTTTATTTTCTTTACATAGATATATTCCTAAGTATTCTATTCTTTTTGTTGCAATGGTGAATGGAATTGTTTCCTTAATTTCTCTTTCTATTTTCTCATTATTAGTGTATAGGAATGCAAGGGATTTCTGTGTGTTGATTTTATATCCTGCAACTTTACTATATTCATTGATTAGCTCTAGTAATTTTCTGGTGGAGTCTTTAGGGTTTTCTATGTAGAGGATCGTGTCATCTGCAAACAGTGAGAGTTTTACTTCTTCTTTTCCAATTCGGATTCCTTTTATTTCTTTTTATGCTCTGACTGCTGTGGCCAAAACTTCCAAAACTATGTTGAATAGTAGTGGTGAAAGTGGGCACCCTTGTCTTGTTCCTGACTTTAGGGGAAATGCTTTCAATTTTTCACCATTGGTTTCTCTTTGTAATCGCATAAATCTTTCACCTATGTGTCATTTTAAAAATAACATTCAAAGAGCATCATACACTTGAACATCTATAATGCTTATCTGTAATCATACAATTAAACATCTAGAATGTTTAATTATATACAGGTTTTTGCATATCTAGAACATGCGTAAGAGCTCTACAAGTCCTACTGAGAGAAACAGAATGACTATAGAGGGCTACATCATGCTCATGGATTTGAAGACTCAATATGTTGAAGATGCTAATGGTCCTCCAAATTCACCTATTTAGTTGACAAAATCCCAGCCATTTTTTAAAAGAAAACAGACCACCTGTTCCTATGATCATACGGAACTACAAAGGACAAAGACTAGACAAGGCAATCCTGTAAAAGAATGATAGAAACATTAAAATGCCATTATCTAAAGTTACAAAGTTAGGGGAATTAAGGAAATACATTATTGGCATACAGACTGACAAACAGAGCCATGAAATAGAGTGTGACACCAAAAACAGACAGATACACATACAGTCAAATCCTTTAAGACATGCTTTTTGCAGGTTATTGAAGAATGGATTCCAATATGACCCCACTACCCTATATCCATGACATGGGGAAGTCCCCTTTCACAAGTCTGGGGTTGACCATTGGCCTTCTTCTGGCCAAAGGGATGATAGGAAATGTGACATACACAGAGATTAAAAAGTCCTTTCACATTATGACTTTCTCTTCCCTCTTAGAACCTAGACAGCATATGAACCAGCCAGCCTATCTTGCTGTAAGATGACAAACCACAGGAAAAGATGCCCCAGCCCACCCAGGGCTTGGTTGCAGATGTATAAGTGAGTCTCAGCCCAAATGGCTGACATGCAGAATTGTGACCAAAATAAATGGCAGTTGTCTTAAGTTACTAAAATTATTTTGATAGTTTTTGTTATACAGTAATAGAAAACTGTTCACAATGGCCTTTTCAATACACATAGAAATAAATATTATCCCCTCCTCCGCTTCCCCCATAAATAAAATTAACTTCCAATGGATGGAAAATCAAAAGGTAAAAATATAAACCTTCAAAGGTTACATAGGAAAAAAATAGTGGGGACTTATAAGATTTCTTTAAGAATATTGGAATTTTAAGAAAATTCTTAAAAGAATTTTAAAAATATTTTTTAAATATTTGGGACTTATAAAGATTTTTTTTAAACAGGGAACAAAATACGTCTAACTCTATAAAGGACACACTTATTATGTTAGCTACATTGAAGTAACAATTCCTGTTCACTAAAAGATACCAGAAAGAGAATTAAAAAGCCAAAGTGTAAGAATATATCTGCAATGTATCTACATGAGAAATGATAATTTTTCAAAATATATCAAGAACACCTAAAAATCAGTAAGAAGAGAGAGAACCCAATTTGAGAAATAATTGGTAAAAGACCAGTAAAGATATTTCATAAAATGAGTATCAAAACAGCCAATATGCAGATGAAAATGCTCTCAATATCATCAGACATCAGGGTGATATAAACTGAAAACATAAAATGGATTATCACTGCACATTCATCAGAATTTCTAAAAGTAAAAAGAATGACAGTACTGAGTATTGGCAAAGATGCATGAAAATTAGAATTCTCATATATCTCAGTGCAAATGTAAATTGGTAAAAACATTTTGGAAACGATTTGACAGTGCCAATCAGAGCAAACCATTTGCATATAACCTAGCAATCCACTTCAAAGTACATAACCCCAAACTTATGGGTACCACCCAAAATACATGTTCAAGACATATATACAAGATTTATTCCAGTCCCAACTGGAAACAACTCAAATTCCATCAATAGCCAAAAGGATATACTGTGATATAATCAAACACTGAAATATAAACACCAATTAGAATAAACGATCTACAACTACATGAAACAATATAAGTAATCCTAAGAAATACAATGTCAAATGAAAAAGTCACATGCAAAAGAAGATACACCATGGGTCTACACTTAAAGTTCAAAACCTGGGGGAAGAAATGAAGTGGATGAAGTCAGGGCAATGGCTATCTTTGGGAGCAGGTGAGTGGGAGAAACCCTGGGGTCTGGGAGAGACATGGGCTGTGGTCCTTGAGGTCAGTAGTTTTTTTCTTCTTTTTTTTCTTTCCTTCTTTTCTGCAAGAGACTCAGTTACTTTTACTTTTTTATGGTGAGAACACTCAATATAAGATCTACTTTCTTAACCGATTTTTATGTGTACAATATATTATTCACTATATGTACAGTATTAGTACAGCAGATCTCTAGAGCATACTCATCTTGCTTAATTGAAACTTTATGCCTACTGATTAGTAATTCCCCATTTCCACCTCCTCCCAGCCCCTGGCAACTACCATTTCACTCTTTGATTCTGTGAATTTGATCATTTTAGATTAACTCATATACAAGGAATCATGCAATATTTATCTTTCTGTGACTGGCTTATTTCATTAAGCATAACGTACTCAAAATATATCCAAGCTATTATATATTTTAGAATTTCCTTCCTTTTCAAGGCCAAATAGAATTCCAATGTATGTATGTACATGTGTGTATCTGTGTGTGTGTGTGTGTGTGTGTATTCTATTCATCTATCAATGGATGCTTAGGTTGTTACAACATCTTGACTACTACATATAGAGTTACAATGAACACAGATAAATACCCAGAAGGGGGATTCCTCGATCATAGGGTGGTTCTGTGTGTGATTTTTTGAGGAACCTCCATTCTGTTTTCCACAGTAGCTGCACTGTTTGCATTACCACCAACAGTATACAAGGGCTCCAGTTTCTCTGTATCATTGCCAACACTTGTTGTCATTTGTTTTTTTGATGATGGCCATCCTGACAGGCATGAGTGGCATCTCACTGTTTTAAATTTGCCTTTCCCTGCAAATCAAATGGAACATTAGTGACTTCAATTTTTTTTTTCCTGTACCTGTTGGTCATCTGTTATGTCTTCTCTGGAGAAATGTCTATTCAAGTCCTTAGCCCATTTCAAATTGGGTTATTAGTTCTTTTTATTATTGAGTTGTAGGAGTTCCTTATATATTTTGGAGTTTAACCCCTTATCTGATATATGACTTGCAAAATGTTCCCCAATTCTGTAAGTCACCCTTTCACTCTATTGACTGTTTCAGGCTTTTCAGTCTGGCACAGTCCTGCTTACTCTTCATTTTGTTACTTGTGTTTTTGGTGTCATCTCCATGAAATCATTGTCAAGATCAATATCATAAAGATTTCCCCTTATGTTTTCCACTAGAAGTTTTACAGTTTCAGGTCTTTTATTTGTCTTCAATCGATTTTGAGTTGATTTTTGTGTGTAGTGTGAGATAGAGATTCAATTTCATTCTTTCACACCTGGATATTTAGTTTGTTGAAGAGACTATCCTTTCCCCATTGCATATCCTTGGAACTCTTAGTAAAGACAGGTTAACCTTAGATCCATAAATTTACTTCTGGGCTCTCTATTAATTTCCATTGGTCTGTATGTCCATCTTTATGCCTGCATCATATTGTTTGGACCGTGATAGTTTTGTGATATACTTTGAAATCAGGAAGTGTGATGACTTCAGCTTTGTTCTTCTTTCTCAAGACTTATTTGGCTATTTGTAGTCCCTATGGTTCTATATGAATTTTAGAATTTTTTTTCTATTTCTGTAAAAAGTATCATTGGGATTTTGATAGGGATGGCACTGAATCAGTAAACTGCTTTGCATAGCATAGACATTTTAACATTATTAAGTTTTCCTATCTGTGAAGACAGGAAGACTTCCCATTTTTAATTTCTTGATATAAGCTGTGGTCATACAGGTATCACATTATGAAGACCACCTCAAGCTGCACATTAACAATTCACATGGTCATCTATATGTATATTGTACCTCAATAAAAATATTCACAAAAACTAGACCATAATTACTAAGATACATGGAATATATGGAAAACAATGAGTTAATAATTAGCCTCAATTAAAAAAATGAGAGAAAAAAACTCATTGGATGGATAATACTGGGTCTTGCAAAGACACAACTTCTCTGAAATTTGATAAAGGGAGTTACACATTTATTATGCCCTTATCACATGAGGTAAAGTTCTCTCACTTACTAAATACTAAAGGAATGGTAGAACTAAAATTTACCATTCTGCAATTCCTCAGTTAATAACTGGTTCAGACAATGGTCATTGATGGATGTTAAAATTATTAGGTGGAAAGTTGATGTGAGATTTTACAAGGAAAGAATAAGACTGTCACTACCTAACCTACTTACCAATCTTAGCATCACTAAACATGACAACCCAAAATTGTACACGAGGCAAGAACCACTAGAGAAGAATCCATGCCAAAAATAATTAAAGGTAAACCTAATTCACACTTAACGTCTAACTGGAGATCTGCAGGACACATAAGGGCTAGGAGAGCAAATTAAATATCACCACAAAGAAGCAATAATAAAACCCTACACATCAGATATTTTTCAGGACAGCTCATTTCTTTAACAAGTAAGTAGCATTAAAAAGCAATGTTTAAAGAAAACCCTTGTTTGGATCTCAATTTCAACAATCTACAAAGGCATATTATTCCAAGTAGGTTATATATCTGAGTGTGAATAAGAAAACCGCAAGTCCTCTAAAGGAATACTGGGAATATTGTAAATTTTCTTGAAGAAATAGGTAACAATCTAAAACTTTAAACAGTCATAATTTTAATATTAAAACTTGAGAAGCATCTCCACTGAAGTAAAAAATAAGACAAGGATGCCCTCTCTTACTGATGCTATTCAAGAATTCAACCTATTGGGAAACAATAGGCAACATCCTTTTCTATTTTGGAAACCAGAATAGACAATAAATATTTCATTCCTATTTTGGAAACCAGAATAGACAATAAATATTTCAAAGAGGTTCAACTTCACTAGTATCAGAAAACACAATTTTAAAAATTCATCACACTGGCAAAAATTTAAAACTTGATAACACTGAATGTTGCCTAGGTGTGGATAAACAGGAACTATTAAGATTCCAGGTTGGAATGCAAATTACTCCTCTGGGGAGTAATCTGTTGGTTTCCTATAAATTCCACGATGGCAAACCCTATGACCCAGAAAATCCACTCTTTCTCAGTGCATATTTTGTAGAATGTGTCCCATAGAACTTCCCAGAAATCTGCATAAGGAAAGCCAAACAAGAAAGCTCACATCTATATCAACATGGAAATAAGTTAATAAATTGTGGTATACTCCTGGGCAACACTGTAGAGCAGTTACAATAAATGAATTGCATCATATGAATAAACATTAAAAATGGGGACTGAGAAAAGCAAGTTGCAGAATGATCTGATTTCATTTTGGTAGAGTTTAAGAATAGGATTTACTCCTTGGGTTACAAAACATTAGGCAAAATTAAAAAAAAAAAAAAACCATAGAAATGTTTGTGGTGATCTCTGCAGAGGGGAGAGGATTATGGTGTGATAGACAAGAGGCTTCAACTGTATCTACGATGCCTCTTTTCTTAAACTGGGGAAGGATATGCTGGTGGACACTGTATTATTTCCATTGTATTATTGTCTATGTTTCACATATTTCATTAAAAAAATCATTAATGAAAGACTGATCCTAGTCATGAATCCCCAAATCCACAAAGGACTCTAGATACATCGCTTGCAAATGGCAACAGTTAGTGGTATGAGGTTATACCTGAGGTCACAACTTCCCCACAAGTATAGAGAGAGTCAGTGGCAGACTTGAACTTCTCTCCTTCTGTGAGTTGGTCAGTGTAGCCAGTGGAACCATGGCAGAAAACAGAAGCCTGAAATGGTTAAGGTACACATTGTAGCAGCTGTGTGTCTGCAACCCCAAATCTGTGGTTTGAAGCCAATTTTTCCCTTCCCCCTGCAGCTGTTCCAGGGGTATCACTTACCTCTGGAAAACAACCATTTGCATTTCTTTTTCCCTCAAAACATGCTTCTGGAGCCTCATCTCCTCTTTGTCACACTGAGATGCTGATTTGGATTCATAATAAGTGAATGGGCTGCAATGGGGCTCTGAAAGTGTCCATATCTAAGATAAAGGCGTGGGCCAGCCCCCAGGGATGCCAGCCAAGTGACACAGATACATCCCACCAGTGTAAATGCTCCTGTTCACCCAGAAACACCTGCCTGAACACCGTGACCTCTGGAAAGGCCTGTCAGTACCCAGGAAATGCTGTAATAAATTATCACAGACTGCGTGGCTTAAGCAACAGAAATTTATTCTCTTGTGAGTCTATTAAGGTGTTAGCAGAATAGTTCCTTCTGCTGCGTCTGGGGGTGGGGGAGGGCATCTGTTCCAGGCTTTTCCCCCAGCTTCCAGTAGCTTTCTGGACATCTTTGGCGTCCTTGGCTTGTAGAAGCCTCACCCCAGTCTCTGCCTTCATCATCACATGGTGTTCTCCCTATGTGTGTGTCTGTGTCAGAAAATTCCCCCTTTTATAAGGACGCCAGCCATACTGGATTAGGGTCCACCCTGATGACCCCCATTTTAATCCAATTGTCTCTGTAAGGACACTGGCTCCAAATAAGATCACAGTCTTAGGTCTTGGAGGTTCTGCTTCATTGACTATGCTAAAGCCTGTGTGGATCACAACAAACTGTAGAAAATTCTGAAAGAGATGGGAATACCAGACCACCTTACTTGCCTCCTGAGAAACCTGTATGCAGGTCAAGAAACAACAGTTAGAACCGGACATGGAAGAATAGACTGCTTCAAAATTGAGAAAGGAGTACGTCAAGGCTGTATATTGTCACCCTGCTTATTTAACCTATATGCAGAGTACATCATGAGAAATGCCAGGCTGGATGAAGCACAAGCTGGAATCAAGACTGCCAAGATAAATGTCAATAACCTCAGTTATGCAGATGATGCCACTCTTATGGCAGAAAGTGAAGGGGAACTAAAGAGCCTCTTGATGAAAGTGAAAGAAGAGAGTGAAAAAGCTGGCTTAAAACTCAATATTCAAAAAATTGAGATCATGGCATCCAGCCCCATAACTTCATGGCAAATAGATGGGTCAACAATGGAAATAGTGACATAATTTATTTTTATTATGTTATTTTATTTTCCTGGTCTCCAAAATCACTGTAGATGGTGACTGCAGCCATGAAATTAAAAGACACTTACTCCTTGGAAGAAAAGCTATGACAAATCTAGACAGCATACGAAAAAGTAGAGACATCACTTTGCCAGCAAAGCTATGGTTTTTCCAGTAGTCATGTATGGACGTGAGAGTTGGACCATAAAGAAGGCTGAGCACTGAAGAACTGATGCTTTTGAACTGTGGTGTTGGAGAAGACTCGAGAGTCCCTTGGACTGCAAGGAAATCAAACCAGTCAAGCCTAAAGGAAATCAATCCTGAATATTCATTGGAAGGACTGATGCTGAAGCTGAAGCTCCTATACTTTGGCCACCTGATGCATAGAGCAGATTCATTAGAAAAGACCCTGATGTTGGGAAAGAGTGAAAGCAGGAGAAGAAGGGGACAAAAGAGGATGAGATAGTGGGATGGCATCACCAACTCAAATGGACATGAGTTTGAGCACGGTCCAGGAGATGGTGAAGGATTGGTAAGTCTGGCATGCTGCAATCCATGGGGTCGCAGAGTCGGACAGAACTGAGCGACTGAACAACAAAAAAATTAAGGGGGCTCTGGAAAAGTAGTGCAGTTCTGGGAAGAAAGGTGACTTTATTACCAATATCTGTTGAATGAATGAACACAGGCCTTCTGCTTGACGGCTGGGATCTTAATCACTGGCTAACACTGCACACGACGCATCAGGGAAACTGAAATGTACTTACAAGGGGCTTTCGCTGAAAAAGCAGGCCCCTTAGTGTAAATCTACAGCAATTTCCAGAAGACAGGAATTTTCAGTTGCAGTGTTATCATTACACAGCCTGTTATTCAGACCCAGAGGGTAGAATTGCAAATTAAAGAAATGCTTTGTATTAAAAAAAAAAAATTCTTTCAGAAGACTAAGTCATTATTGTCTGTAATTGGGGTACAAGATGGGATAAAATTTCCATTCTATCAGAGATGATGATACAGGAATCATTTCTATCGTTCCATTCTTGAAAAAAAAAAAAAATAACGGAGTTTCCAATGAACCTTCATATCAATAATGATCTTAATTATCCATCCCCTTTTTGTGAGCCAAATGCCTCTTCTTTCAGCATAAATAAAAGAGGTAATTTTAGTTTTTCTTTTCTTGTGTTTTTTTTTTTTTCCAATCTCCTTCTTCTTTTCTCTCTTCCTCCCTCCCTCCCCCCGCCCCACCTCTCTCTTTCAGAAAAACAACTGCAGGACATACATTCCTGAATCACTGTTCCAGATCTGCTGCGGAACAGTGCAGACCCTCCTGGGAAGTCACATGCCGTGTCCCCAGTCTTCCTGGAATGACAGCAGCTCCGGGTTGAAAGAAATCTTATCCTCTTGCATCAATGCTCCTCCAAGGCCATCTCGCCGATCAGTGGCCATCTTCTCCCAGTTTCAACACCTCCTGTGGCCATGACATCTGTCCATTCGCCTCTCCAGAGACTGCTCACAATGACCAAGGAATATGGAGCATGTGATCAAGAATTCGGGGATCACTGACTATTCTGACTTTGTCCTATCGCCTTGGGCAGCAACTCCCTCTCTCTGCACCTCACATCATGCGTTACTGCTGGAAGCCCTCTGACTTTTGGCCTATTCTGTGTGGGTTTCTTTTTAAAGTATTTATTTGTTTATTTGGCTGCACTGGGTCTTAGTTGTGGCTTGTGGGATCTAGTTCCTGAGCAGGAATGGAACCCGGGCCCCCTGCATTGGGAGCACAGAGTCTTAACCATGGTACCACCAGGGAAGTCCTTGGTGTTTTTTTAAGAACTGAATTAGACACTCACTTTTAAAACTTGAATAGTTCATATAATAATCCAGATCTCCAGCTTCTTTAGAAAGGCAACAATCTGGCCACTGCCCTGGCCCAGGTTCCTGCAGGGAACACTATGCTGGAGTTGGGTGGTGACTGCCCACTCTGGCTGGGACCCTCCCCTCCTGAAAACCCAGAAGCCAGAAAGGAAGAGGGTGAGTATTGCTCCCTGGAGGCAACAGAGCTGGGGACCACAACATACACACCTCTGTGTTTCTGGGCCATTCTCTGCATGTTCTCCCAACCAACTCTGCCCATTGAAATTCTCCCCATCCCTCAAGGCTAAGTTCAAAGACCACCTCCTCCAAAAAGCTTCTTTCCATGCCCCCTGCTCCCCAATCTGAAGAAGTCTCCCTCCTCTTACTTCCTCTAATTCCTAGACTCAACCCTGCCATGTCCCTTTTCAGATCCTTCCTTTTAGTCCACTTAGCTGTGAACACACACACACACACACACACACACACACATATCAGACTTCTTGAGGATAGAGGCCCTAATTCATCTGTATTCCCTAATTTAGCACAATCTCTGGTGAGCAGAATAACACACCTCATCCCCAAAGATGTCCATGTTTTAATCACTGGAGCCTGCAAATGTTATATTACATGGTGAAAAAAAGGGATTAAGAGAGCAGACCGAACTGAGGTTGCTAATCAGATGACGTGTAGATGGGGAGATTTTCCTGGATTATCCACGTGGGCCCAATATAATCACAAAGACCCTTAAGTATTGAAGAGGGAAGCAGAGAAGTCAGAGTGATGTACAGTGAGAAGGCTTCAGCTGGCCATTGCTGGCTTTGAAAACAGAAGGATGCCACAAGCCAAGGAATGAAGGCAACCCACAGAAGCCAGAAAAGGCAAGGAATAGATTCTCCCCTACGAGCCTCTGAAAGGAAGTAGTCCTTTTGATACCTTGATCAGTTCAGTCACTCAGTCATGTCCAACTCTTTGTGACCCCAAGGACTGCAGCATGCCAGGTTTCCCTGTCCATCACCAACTTCTGGAGCTTATTCAAACTCATGTCCATTGAGTCAGTGATGCCATCCAACCATCTCATCCTCTGTCATCGCCTTCTCCTCCTGCCCTCAATCTTTCCCAGCATCAGGGTCTTTTCAAATGAGTCAGTTCTTCTCATCAGGTAGCCCAAGTATTGGAGTTTCAGCTTCAGCATCAGTCCTACCAATGAATGTTCAGGACTGATTTCCTTTAGGATGGACTGGGTGGATCTCCTCGCAGTCCAAGGGACGCTCAAGAGTCTTCTCCAACACCACAGTTCAAAAGCATCAATTCTTCGGTGCTCAGCCTTCTTCACAGTCCAACTCTCACATCCATACATGACTACTTGGAAAACCATAGCCTTGACTAGATGGACCTTTGTTGGAAAAGTAATGTCTCTGCTTTTTAACAAGCTGTCTAGGTTGGTCATAACTTTTCTTCCAAGGAACAAGCATCTTTTAATTTCATGGCTGCAGTCACCATCTGCAGTGATTTTGGAACCCCAAAAATAAAGTCTGTCACTGTTTCCACTGTTTTACTGACCCACTAAAACCCATTCCACATTCCCAACTTCCAGTGCTGTAGGAGAATTGGATTCTTTTAAGTCACTGGTGATAGTAATTTGTTAGGGCAAAAATAGGAATCTAATATACCCTCTTTTTATACAGTTGGTGCTCAATATATGCCTGTAGATACTGAATCTGACAGCATCTTCTTTCTCTGCATCCCAGAATCACCTAAGGACAAGGATGCATCATCTCTCACCCTACACAGTTGAGTCACCAGGGCACACAATTAACTCCTAATGAGAAACCAGCTTGGAAAAGACAGAAGACGGGAAGAGTACAGGGCTTTGGCTTTAGAAGATGAAGGCTGGAATCCTGGTCCTCTACTCAGTAGGTACAGTAACCAGAAGTTCTTTCACTCTGATAAATCTCAGTCTCCTCACCCATGAAACAGGGATAACAGTACCTCCTTCCAGAATTACTGAGATAAAGAACTGGTACACAGATGAGATTTGAAATGTCTAGAACATACATACTCATATGTGCCACAAACTCATTATAAACTCTTAGGATGGCATTTCAACCCAGTCTGCTGCTGACACTGGGTTTTGTAACCTAGGAAAGAGCTCTGGTTCTCAGCCAAGAAATGCTTGGGAGGTGTGTTAGCCCCGGGGTGTACTTGTTCCCTGGGTCCTTCTGTTACATGAATAAAACATATAGATCTTAACACTCCATTTGCCCCCCTGCACTACTGTGAAGATAACAGCTCTCTGCTTTAAGTCACTGACTTTAACACTCATTTTCCACCCATCTTCATACCACACCCTTTGCACGACAACTTTCTGGCATCTTCTTTCAAGAGATGGGAGTTTATTTCCCCAGTCACTACATCCAGACTGGCTTGGGGATTTGATTTAGCCAAATAAATGTGACAGGAGGATGGTGGGCCAGTTCCAAACTTCGGTCACAAGAGGCCTTGCACAAGTATGCCCTTTCTCTTGTGTCCTGCCACCACCTATCGACAAGCACAAACCAACCAGTTGGCAGATGACAGGCCACGTGGAACAGAGATGACCCACCCCAGCCATGGCCATCCTAGACCAGCCAATGCCTGGCTGACCCAATAGCTGATTGCAGACAGCTCAGTGAACCCAGCCGAGATGAGCTGAGCCCAGTGCAGGTCAGCGGAAGTGCCCAGCTGACTTGCAGACTCATAAACAATGATAAGAGCTTATTGTTTTAAACCACTCTGTTTAAGGTACTTTGTTATGAAGCAATTTAGCCAACTGATACATATCCCCTTGTTACTCACTAGTGTTTATAGAGACCTATGAATCACATATCCAGGTGACCGATGGGTGAGAGATGAGGGTGCTGTTTGAGTATTAACCTTTACATCCTTTAGAAACTGTAAAAATGATTCCTCTGAAGAGACAGATCAGTTATGCAAGTTAGAGACAAAGATTCACATGTCACTTCATGAAAAGAGTCCCAGCTCTAATATTTTTCCTCTTGGCTCCCCTTCTGTGCCTGATGTCCAGAACAACAATGACAACACGGGACTGGCAAGAAGAGGGGATGCTTGGCAAGACCATAACAGTCTGCTGAGGAGCAGGCAAGGACTGTCTTCGCTGATGTGCAGAGATTCCTATTGAAAGAGCAAGATCTGGGATCTAGGGTTTCCTATTCTAACATCCTGCTGACATTACTCCCCGTTTGTGGAATTTACATGATACCATCCAATTCCTCCAAATAGTATTTTTTACATCAATAGAAAAATAATTCCAAAATTCAAATGAAACCACAAAACACCATGAACAACCAAATCAATCTTGAGGAAAGAAGGACAAAGTTGGAGGCATCATACTTCCTGTTTTTAAAATATATTAAAGTGTTAGTCACTCGGTCATGTCCAACTCTTTGCAACCCCATGGACTGTAGCCCGCCACGCTCCTCTGTCCATGGGATTCTCCAGGCAAGAGTACTGGAGTGGGTTGCCATTCCCTTCTCCAGGGGATCTCTCTGACCCAAGGATCGAAGATCTGACCCAGGTCTCCTGCATTACAGGAAGATTCTTTACCATCTGAGCCATGAGGGAATATCAAGATACAGTAATCAAAATATATTTTACTGGCATATAGACAGATATATAGACCGATGGAACATAATAGAGAGAGTAGAAATAAATCCACACATACGGTCATCTGATCTTCAATTAGAGAGCCAAGAATACACAATGGGGAAAAGACAGTCTCTTCAATAAACAGTGTTGGGAAAACCAGATATCTATATGAAAAAGAACAGAATTGGACACTGATTTCACATCATACACAAAAATCAAAATGGAATAATGACACAAATATGGTTTTTTATGTCTTTAATTCATACACTGTAAAACTTCTAGGAGAAAATGTAGAAAAGCTGCTTGATGTTGATCTTGGGAATGATATTTGGAGTGTGACACCAAAAGCACAAGCAACAAAAATAAAAGTAAACAAGAGGGAGTACATCAAAATAAAAGCTCCTGCACAGAAAAGGAAACAAACAACAGAGTAAAAATAAACTTACAGAATGGGAGAAAATATTTCAAGTCATATATCTGATAGGGGATTAATTTCCAAAGTATACAGAATTCCTACAACTAAAGAAAACTAATTAAAAAAAACTAATAACCCCATTTTAAAAATGGACTAAGAATTTGAAGGGCTTCCCTGGTGTCTCAGTAGGTAAAGAATCCACCTGCAATGCGGGAGACCCAAAGCTGAAGTTCCAACACTTGGCCACCTGATGCAAAGAGCTGACTCATTAGGAAAGATCCTGATGGTGGGAAAGATTGAAGGCAGGAGGAGAAGGGGATGACAGAGGAGGAGATGGTTGGATGTCGTCACCGACTCAATGGACATGAGTTTGAGCAAGCTCTGGGCAATGGTGAGGGACAGGGGCACCCGGTGTGCTGCAGTCCATGGGGTTGCAAAGAGTCAGACATGACTGAGCGACTGAACTACAACAACAGCAAGAATTTGAGTAGACGTTTCTCCAGAGAAGACATAACAAATGGCCAACAGGTCTAAGAAAAAGACAACATCAGTAAGCATCAGGGAGAGGCAAATCAAAACCACAATGAGATATCATCTTACAACTGTTGGGATGGCTATGATAAAACAGCACAAAACAGACAACCATTATTGGCAAGGATGTAGAGAAATCACAATTCTTGCACCCTGTTGGTGGTAACATAAAATGGTGCAGCTGCTATGGAAAACAATAAGAAGTTTCCTCAAAATATTACAAATACAATCACCACGTGACTCAACAATCCCACTTCTGGCTATTTATCTTAAAAAAATGGAAATCAGGCTCAAAGAGGTATTAGCACATCTGTGTTCATCACAGGACTATTCACAATGGCCAGGCTGTGGTAACAACCTAAATTGTTCACTGACAGATGAATGGATAAAGAAGATGTGGTATATAGTTACAGTGGAATACTACTCGGCCTTAAAAAGGAAGGGAATTTGTATTATGTGACAACATGCATGAACCCTGAGGACATTATGTTAAGTGAAATAAGCCAGTCACAGAATGCTCAATATTACATGATTCTACTTATAAGATATCTAAAATAGTCAAATTCATAAAATGAGTGGAATGGTGGTTGATCAGGGCAGAGGGTAGAGAGAATGAGGAGTTGGTAATCCATGGACATAACGTCTTAGTAAAGTAAGACAAATAAGCTCTGAGACCTGCTGTACAGCACTGCGCCTACAGTCAACAGCATTTGTTAGAAGGTAGAGCTCATGTTAAGTATCCACGTAACAATCAAATTAAATACATACACACATACATACACACATATGTTTCCTAGTTAGCATAACAATCATTTTCATGTTCCCTTTTCCTGCCTACAATAAAAGTACCATGGGCAAGGAAGCCAGTTTGATTAAATGAGACTTCATATACATAACACACAGCCAGGACAAGAAGAAGAAACAAGGTCTTAAGAACTGGAATGACTGAGGTGCAAATCTCTGCTCTGTCACTTACAAGCTAGGTAAGTTCCTTATTTTTTTAGCTTCAATTTCATCTTCTCCAGAGTGGGAATAAAAACACTTACCTCCTAAGGTCACTGTGATGGTTGAGTGAGTTTCCACATGGAATGTGCTTGGCACTTAGCAGGAGCTCAATAAATGTTAGTCCTTTCCCTATTTACAAATCCTGGTTGCTGTGAGTGTTAATATTTGCTCCTATTTTTCTGCCCACAGGCAATTATCTAGGTTCCTTACGTGGCAGCACCGAAGTACCTATCTCCAAAGGGGACTGAGGTTTTTGAACATGGGCTGACATACACATACTTCACACTCCCCCTTCCCATAATCTCTGGTAAACCTCAGGGTATTCCCAAATGGATTCTGTAGTTGCCATAGACTTCAAGTATCTAAAAGCTACCAAACAATAAAATGCTTCTGAGGCTTACAGCCTGATAAAAGGCACTCCTCAAGTTCAAAGTGAAGTTTAGAAAAACAAAAACAGCCCCTCCAACAGATCCAGGGTGAGCTGAGGGAGTCTAATTGAGCAGGATGTGTGCTGTGACTGCGTGAATGTTTTATCTGTGTTGTCAAAAAGCCATCTGGAGTGAAGTAAACCTGGAGCTCAATTTTCTTGGATTACGTGGTCACTCACAACAGTGGGTGTGCAGAAATGCTGATCGCCCGCTGGCTCCTCCAGCATCACAAGCGGCTAACCATGCTGAGACAGAAGCGGATGTTTTATTATTCTTTTTAATAGGAAAGTACAAAAATTCTAAAGTGCTAAGACAGTACTCTCTTTATCCCTCACACCAGCTGTCTGAAAATTCTAAAAAGATATTTTGGTGTAGACCCAAATGTTTAGCTCTTTCAGGAGTATTCTTAAAGCATATTAAACAATTCTTTACTACGTTAAAGCACATGCTTATTGTAGAAAATATTTCCCTGCTTAGAAAATGTAGAAAAGTAGTGGGAATACAATGAAAATCACTTCTAATTTTACCACCTAGTGAATTATAATTCCCAGCAGTAATTTTTTCAGCTCATATTTTCAAGCTGCTTTTTCACTTAAGTTTTAAACATCTCCCATCAAAATTACCAACAAACGTTAACTTTGTGAGATTGGTAACATTTCATCATATTATACCCACTAATTACTTAGCCATTCTCTGAAAACTGAACATTGAAATTATACGTGTTCTCCATCATGAATTATGCCACCATGAAGATTTCTAATTGCACAACTAAAGGGACATGTGAGCAGTTACATCTCTTTTAAGAACCAACATTTCCCCAGAATCAAGTACAGGGCCTGGAACAATGCATATTGCTTTAATGAATGAATCCTGTTATATTTTTAGAATGTAATTTCTATTGCTATTTCTTAAAGCCGTATTTACAGCCTTAGCATTAAGTCACTATCCAAACCCCAGCCTGGCATCTGAGGTTGGTCTGATCTCTTTCCAGAGTGCCCTGGGCCACCTCTGCCTGGACCCCAACCACACCACTGATATATCCTCCAACTGTGCCCTCTTAATGAAAATGTCTCTAGCTCTCATTATCACAGCTGTCTTCTTCCAAGCAAAGATGGTCACTGTCCACAGCAGAACCTGCCCCTCAGTACTATTAGACAACCTCGGTCTCACCTGCCTCCTCAAGGGGGCGCCAGAGTCCCATTCCTCTCTGCACTCCTGGTACCCAGCTCAGGGCTGGAAGCTACTCGTTGTGTGTGTGTATGTGTGTGTGTGTGTGTGTGTGTGTGTGCAGTAAAAGCAGGCTGGGATGAACTAATTAATTGCACGACTTGACCTAAGATTGCACTATTGATTCTGAAATAACTAGGGGCAGAAAATAAGTACATGGTTTTCACTGACATTTTTCCTTTGCTCTGGCTGTATTAATCAAAATTCACCAGAGAAATAAAACCTATAGCCCTTCCATCTATTCTGTTGTTTTTCAATCACTAAGTCGTGTCCCGACTCTTTGTGACCCCATGGACTGCAGCACACCAGGCTTCCCTCTCCTCCACTATCTCCCAGAGTTGGCTCACACTCATGTCCATTGAGTCGATGATGCCATCCAACCATCTCATCTTCTGTGACCCCCTTCTCCTCCTGCCCTCAATCTTTCCCAGCATCAGGGTCTTTTCCAACGAGTCAGCACTTTGATAAGTTGAAGGACGGGAGCTTCAGCTTCAGAATCAGTCCTTCTGGGGCTTCCCTGGTGGTCCAGTGGCAAAGAATCCGCCTGCCAATGCAGGAGACACAGATTCAATTCCTGATCCCGGAAGATCCCACATGCCTCGGAGCAACTAAGCTGGTGCACCGCAACTACTGAGCCTGTGCTCTAAAGCCCAGGAGCCTCAACTGCTGAGCCCATGCCCCTCAACCGCTGAAGCCCGTGATGGGCAACAACAGAAGCCATCACAATGGGAATCCCGAGCACTACAACTAAAGAGCAGCCCCCACTCGCCGCAATTAGAGAAAAGCTCGCACAGCACCCAAGACCCAGGGCAAACAAAAATAAATACGTAAATAAAATTCCAGAAAGATTCAGTCCTTCCAATGAACATTCAGAGTTGATTTCCTTTAGGACTGACTGGTTTGATCTCCTTGCTGTCCAAGGGACTCTCAAGAATCTTCTATCCATAACTATACAATTTATTATAAGATACTAGTTCATGAAGTTATGGAGACTGTCCAACAATCTTCCGAGTATAAGCTGGGGACCCAGGAAGACCTTACCACTGGAAGGGCTGGGAGCTAATGGCATGGATTCCAGTCTATGTCTGAGGGTACGATAACCTAGAACCTTGTGGGCTGGAGAAGACTGATGTCTCACTGTAGCACAGAGGGCAAATCCTCCCTACCACCATCATTTTATTCCATTCAGGCCCTCCGTGGATTGGATACTGCCCACCACCTGGGGAGATCAGTGTGTTTTACTCAAGTCTACTGACTCAGATGCTGATCTCATCTGGAAACTCTGACACTGACCCCGACAAACAAATGTTTACCCAGATATCCGCTCATGCTGTGATCCGGTCAAGTTGCCATGAAATTAACTGCCACATTTGCTTTACTATATTTTACAGTATTTTTATTGAGGTATATAGTTTACATACCACAAATGCACCATTTAAGTGTACTTACAATATTGTAAAACCATTTATTGTTGTTCAGCCACTCAGTCCAAACCACATGTGATGAGTGCAATTGTGCAGTAGTTTGCACATTCTTTGGCATTGCTCTTCTTTACGATTGGAATGAAAACTGACCTTTTCCAGGCCTGTGGCCACTGCTGAGTTTTCCAGATTTGCTGGCATATTGAGTGCAACACTTTCACAGCATCATCTTTTAGGATTTGAAACAGCTCAGCTGGAATTCCATCACCTCTACTAACTTTGTTCCCAGTGATGCTTCCTAAGGTATACTTGACTTCACGCTTCAAGATGTCTAACTCTAGGTGAGTGATCACACCACTGTGGTTATCCCGGCCACTAATCTTCTTTGTATAGGTCTCCTGTGTATTCTTGCCATCTCTTCTTAATATCTTCTGCTTCTGTTAAGTCCATACCATTTCTGTCCTTTATTGTACCCATCTTAGAATGAAATGTCCCCTTGGTATCTCTAATTTTCTTGAAGAAATCTCTAGTCTTTCCCATTCTACTGCTTTCCTCTATTTTTTGCATTGTTCACTTAGAAAAGCTTTATCTCTCCTTGCTCTTCTTTGGAGCTCTGCTTTCATATGGGTATGTCTTTCCTTTCCTTCTTTGCCTTTTGTGTCTCTTCTTTTCTCAGCTACTTTGTAAAGCCTCCTCAGGCAATCATTTTGCCTTTTTGCATATATTTTTCTTGGGGATGGTTCTGATCACTGCCTCCTGTACAATGTTATGAACCTCCATCTATAGTTCTTCAGGCACTCTGTCTATCAAATTTAATCCCTTGAATCTATTTGTCACTTCCATTGCATAATCATAAGGGATTTGATTTAGGTCATACTTGAATTGCTTAGTGGCTTTCCCTACTTTCTTCAATTTAAGTCTGAATTTTGCAATAAGGAGTTCATGACCAGAGTCACAGTCAGTTCAAGGTCTTGTATTCCCACTTGGAGAATCCCATGGAGAGAGGAGCCTGGCAAGCTACAGTCCATAGGGTCTCAGAGAGTCAGACATGGCTGAAGCGACAGAGCATGCACGCATGCACCATTTTACACTCCCACCAGAAGGTATGAAATTTCCAATTCTCCAATTCCTGTCAAGCTTTATTGTTTTGCATTTTAAAAAAATTATTGTTATATCCATCCTAGTGAGTATGAAATACTATTTCACTGCAGTCTTGATTTACATTTCTCTAATAATTAAGATGATTTTGAGCATCTTTTCATTTGCTTATGTACCATCTGTCTGTCTTCTTTGGAGAAATTCTATTCAAATTCTTTGTCCATTTTTCAGTTGAGCTGTCCTTTTAGTTTTGAATTGTTAAAGAGTTCTTTACATATTCTGTATACTAGATCCTTATCAAACATATGATTTGCCTAGTTCATTGAAATCATCTAATTGGTTGGCACACAGTTGTTCACAGCATTGCCCTTAATCATTTTTCTTTCTGTAAGGTCAACAGTAATATCTTCACTTTCATTCCCAGTTTTAGTAATTTGAGTCTTCCCTCTCTCTCTTTCTCTCTCTCTTTCTTGTCAGTCTAGCCCAAGTCTTAACTACTGCACTTTATTATTTGTTCTTTTCAGAGAACAAATTTTTTGTTTTGTTGATTTTCTCTATTATTTTTCTATTCTCTATTTCATTTATTTCCATTGTGTTTGCTTGTGTTCAGTTTGTTACTTTATCTAATTTCTTAAGGGCTTCCCTGATGGCTCAGTTGGTAAAGAATCTGCCTGCAATGCTTCTTAAAGTCAAAGGTTAGGCTATTAATTTGAGATTTTTCTCCTTTTTCTAATATTCAGTTCAGTCCAGTTGCTCAGTCGTGTCTGATTCTTTGTTACCCCATGGACTGCAGCACACCAGGCCTCCCTGTCCATCACCAACTCCCGGAGTCCACCCAAACCCATGTCCATTGATCAGTGATGCCATCCAGCCGTCTCATCCTCTGTCATCCCCTTTACCTCCTGCCCCCAATCCCTCCCAGCATCAGGGTCTTCTCAAATGAGTCAGTCTTCGCATCAGGTGGCCAAAGCATTGGAGTTTCAGCTTCAACATCAGTCCTTCCAATGAATATTCAGGACTGATTTCCTTTAGGATCGACCGGTTGGATCTCCTCACAGTCCAAGGGACTCTCAAGTCTACTCCAACACCACAGTTTAAAAGCATCAGTTCTTCAGTGCTCAGCTTTCTTTATAGTCCAACTCTCACATTCATACATGACTACTAGAAAAACCATAGCCTTGACAAGAAGGACCTTTGTTGGCAAAGTAATGTCTGTGCTTTTTAATATGCTATCTAGGTTGGTCATAGCTTTTCTTCCAAGGAGCAAGCATCTTTTAATTTCATGGCTGCAATCACCATCTACAGTGATTTTGGAGCCCCAAAAAATAAAGTTTGACACTGTTTTCACTGTTTCCCCATCTATTTGCCATTAAGTGATGGGACTGGATGCTATGATCTTAGTTTTCTGAATGTTGAGTTTTAAGCCAACTTTTGCACTCTCCTCTTTCACTTTCATCAACAGGCTCTTTAGTTCTTCTTCGCTTTCTGCCATAAGGGTGGTGTCATCTGCATATCTGAGGTTATTGATATTTCTCCTGGCAATCTTGATTCCAGCTTGTGCTTCATCCAGCCCAGCATTTCGCATGATGTACTCTACATGTAAGTTAAGTAAGCAGGGTGACAATATACAGCCTTGATGTACTCCTTTCCCTATTTGGAACCAGTCTGTTGTTCCATGTCCAGTTCTAACTGTAGATGTATACTATAAATCTCCCTCTGAGCACAGTTTTCAGTTCATCCCATAAGCTCTGGTACATTGTGCTATCCTTTTCATTCATCTCAAACTACTTTCTTTTTTTTTTTACAGGCTTTTATTATTTAGTTAGCAATGTGTTGCATAAGTTTCATATATTTGTGAACTTTCCAAATTTTCCTTATTGAGCTCTAATTTTATCCTGTTGTGGTCACAGAGCATATTTTATACGACTTAAATATCTTTAATAATCTTATTTATTATTTTTGGCTGTGCTGGGCCTTTCTCTAGTTGTCGTGAGTGGAGGCTACTCCTGAGCTGCAGTGTGCAGGCTTCCCACTGTGACGGCTTCTCTTATTCTGGAGCACAGGCTCTAGGGCACACGGGCTTCAGTAGCTGCAGCTCATGGACTCAGTACTTGCACTCCTAGGCTCTAGAGCATAAGCTCAATAGCTGTGGCTCCCAGGCTTAGCTGCTCCATGGCATGTGGGGTTTTCCCAGACCACAGATCAAAACCATGCCTCCTGCACTGGCAGGCAGACGCTTTACTACTGAGCCACCAGGGAAGCCATGACTTGAATGTTTTTAAGTTTATTGAGATTTGTCTTACATCCAAATATATAGCCTGTCCTGGAAAAGTGTTCCATAGTGAATGAGAAAAATACGCATTCTGCTACTGCAGGCTTCCCTGGTGGCTCAGCAGTTAAAGCGTCTGCCTGCAATGTGGGAAACCTGGGTTTGATCCCTGGGTTGGGAAGATCCCCTGGAGAAGGAAATGGCAACCCACTCCAGTACTCTTGCCCGGAAAATCCCATGGATGGAGGAGCCTGGTGGGCTACAGTCCACGGGGTCACAAAGAGTTGGACACAACTGAGCGACTTCACTTTCACTGTTGGTTGAGAGCTCTGTGATAAAGAATCTGTCTATATATATGGAATTTAGAAAGATGGTAACGATAACCCTGTATGCAAGACAGCAAAAGAGACACAGATGTACAGAACAGTCTTTTGGACTCTGTGGGAGAGGGAGTGGGTGGGATGATTTGGGAGAATGGCATTGAAACATGTATAATATCATATATGAAATGAATCGCCAGTCCAGGTTCGATGCATGATACAGGGTGCTCGGGGCTGGTGCACTGGGATGACCCAGAGGGATGGGATGGGGAGGGAGGCGGGAGGGGGGTTCAGGATGGGGAACACATGTACACCCGTGGCGGATTCATGTCAATGTATGGCAAAACCAATACAATATTGTAAAGTAATTAGTCTCCAATTAAAATAAATAAATTTATATTAAAAAATAACTTTAAAAAAAATCAGAATCTGCCTGCCAACACAGAAGACATGGGTTCGATCCCTGGATCAACAAGGTCCCCTGGAGAAGGAAATGGCAACCTGCTTCAGTATTCTTGCCCGGGAAATCCCATGGACAGAGGCGCCTGGTGGGCAATAGACTGCAGAGCAATGGGGCCGCAGAGAAGTCAAACCAGACGTAGCAACCAAGCAACAAACTGTTGAGTGAAAAGTTTTCTGTACGTCTGTTAGGTGTGGCTGTTTTCTAGTGCTGTTCAAATCAGTTTACTTTTGATCTTCTGTACAGTTGTTCTGCACTGTGGAGCTCCAAGGCTAGTGGAGGTGGTGGAATTCTGGCTGAGCTATTTCAAATCCTGAAAGATGATGCTGTGAAAGGGCTGCACTCAATATGCCAGCAAATGTGGAAAACTCAGCCTTCACCACAGGACTGGAAAAGATCAGTTTTTATTCCAATCCCAAAGAAGGGCAATGCCAAAGAAATGTTCAAACTACCACACAATTCAGAAAACTAAGATCATGGCATCTGGTCCCATCACTTCATGGCAGATAGATGGGGAAACAGTGGAAACAGTGGCTGACTTTATTTTTCTGGACTCCAAAATCACTGCAGATGGTGATTGCAGCAATGAAATTAGAAGAAACTTAATTCTTGGAAGGAAAGTTATGACCAACCTAGACAGCATATTCAAAAGCAGAGACATTACTTTGCCAACAAAGGTCTGTCTTGTCAAGGCTATGGTTTTCCCAGAAGTCGTGTATAGATGTGAGAGTTGGACTATAAAGAAAGCTGAGCACCGAAGAATTGATGCTTTTGAACTGTGGTGTTGGAGAAGACTCTTGAGAGTCCCTTGGACTGTGAGGAGATCCAACCAGTCCATCCTAAAGGAGAGCAGTCCTGGGTGTTCATTGGAAGGACTGATGTTGAAGCTGAAACTCTAATACTTTGGCCACCTGATGTGAAGAGCTGATTCATTGGAAAAGACCCTGATGCTGGGAAAGATTGAGGGCAGGAGGAGAAGCGCATGACAGAGGATGAGATGGTTGGATGGCATCATCGACTTGATGGACATGGGTTTGGGTGGACTCCAGGAGTCCAGGGAGTCCTGGCGTGATGGACAGGGAGGCCTGGCATGCTGCGGTTCATGAGGTCGCAAAGAGTCTGATACAACTGAGCGATTGAACTTAACCACACAACTGCACTCATTTCACGTGCTAGCAAAGTAATGATCAAAATTCTCCAAGCCAGGCTTCAACACTATGTGAACGAAGAACTTCCAGATGTGCAAGATGGATTTAGAAAAGGCAGAGGACCAGAGATCACATTGCCAACATCTGCTGGATCATCAGAAAAGCAAAAGAGTTCCAGAAAAATATCTACTTCTGCTTCACTGACTATGTTAAAGTCTTTGACTGTGTGGATCACAACAAACTGTGGAAAATTCTTCAAGAGATGGGAATACCAGACCACCTTACCTGCCTCTTGAGAAATCTGTATGCAGGTCAAGAAGCAACAGTTAGAACCAGACATGGAATAACAAACTGGTTCCAAATTGGGTAAGGAATACATCAAGCCTATATATTGTCACCATGCTTAGTTAACTTATATGCAGAGGATATCATGCAAAATGTAGTTGGATGAAGCACAAGCCAGAATCAAGATTTCCAGGAGAAATACCAATAACCTCAGATGTGCAGATGACACCACCCTTATGGCAGAAAGTGAAGAGGAACTAAACAGCCTCTTGAGGAAAGTGAAAAAGCTGGCTTAAAACTCAACATTCAAAAAACTAAGATCATGGCATCTGGTTCCATCACTTATGGCAAGTAGATGGGGCAACAATGGAAGCAATTAGGGACTTCATTTTCTTGGGCTTCAAAATCACTACAGATGGTGACTGCAGCCATGAAATTAAAAGATGCTTGCTCCTTGGAAGAAAAGCCATGACCAACCTGCTGCTGCTGCTGCTGCTAAGTCGCTTCAGTCGTGTCCGACTCTGTGCGACCCCAGAGACGACAGCCCACCAGGCTCCCCCGTCCCTGGGATTCTCCAGGCAAGAACACTGGAGTGGGTTGCCATTTCCTTCTCCAGTGACCAACCTAGACAGCATATTAAAAAGCAGAGACATTACTTTGTCAACAAAGGTCTCTCTAGTCAAAGCCATGGTTTTTCCAGTAGATATGGACGGATGTGAAAGTTGGACCATAAAGAAGGGTGAGTGCCAAAGAATTGATGCTTTTGAACTGTGGTGCTGGAGAAGACTCTTGAGAGTCCCTTGGACTGCAAGGAGATAAAACCAGTCAGTCCTAATGGAAATTAATCCTGAGTATGCATTGGAAGGACTGATGCTGAAGGTGAAGCTCCAGTACTCTGACCACCTGAAGCGAAGAGCCGACTCAATGGAAAAGACACTGATGCTGAAAAAGATTGAAGGCAGGAGGAGAAGGGGACAGTGGAGGATGAGATGGTTGGATGGCATCACTGACTCGGTGGACATGAATTTGAGTAAGCTCTGGGAGTTGGTGATGGACAGGGAAGCCTGGCATGCTGTAGTCCATGGGGTCACAAAGAGTCGGACATGACTGAGCAACTGAACGACAAGAGTTGTTCTACCCATTATTGATAATGGAGTATCTAAGTCTCTAGCTATTATTGCTCAGTGTCTATTTCTCCCCTCAATTATGCCAGTTTTTGCTTCACGTATCTTGGGTTTCTCTTTCAGATAAATGTTTGTTACATCTTATTGATGGATGGACTCTTTTACTTTCAACCTATTTGTGTTTGGGATTTAAAGTAGATCGTTAGTAGGCAGCAGATCATTGGATCATATTGTTTGTCCACTCTGCCAATATCTGCCTTTTAGTTGGAGAGTTTAATCTATTTCTCTCTTTCTCTCTCTGTGTGTGAGTGTGTGTGTGTTCAGTCATGTCTGACTCTTTGTAAGCCCCTGGACAGGTTCTGTCCATGGGATTCTCCAGGCAAGAATACTGAAGTGGAGGGGATTTTCCCCACCCAGTGACTGAACCAGCATCTCCTGCACGGCAGGCAGATTCTTTACCACTAGCACCACCTGGAAAGCCCCATGCATTTCAACTAAATATAATTACTGACGATGTAGAACTTACTTCTACCATTTTGATATTTGTTTTCTATGTTCCTTATATATTTTTTATTCCTCAGATCCTCCATTACTGCCTTGTTTTTGTTAAGGAGGTTTTCTAGTGCACCTTATTCAATTTCCTGATCATTTCTTTTCCTATATAATTTTCAGTTATTTTCTTAGTGGTTGCCCAGGGTACTGTAACTGACAATTTATAAGAATCTAGTTTAGATTAATACCAATTAATTTCAAATATAGAAAATCTTATCTCACATATATCTCCATTGACCAGCTTTATGTTGTTATTGCCACAAATTAGTTTTTAAACATTGTGCGTCCATCAAGAAAGATTTATAACTGCTTTACAAACTCATCTTTTAGCACAGATAAAATGGTAGCTCAGACAGTAAATAATCTGCCTGCAATGCAGGAGACCCAGGTTTGATTCCTGGATCGGGAAGATGCCCTGGAGGAGGGCATGAAAACCCACTCCAGCATTCTTGACTGGAGAATCCCATGGACAGAGCAGCATGGCAGGCTGCAGTCCATGAGAGTGCAAAGAGTCAGACACAACTGAGCAACTTTCACAGATAGAACAAAAAGAGTTAAAAACAAAAATACATTTATACTGTCCTCTGTATTTACCTGCCTTGCCGCCTTTGCTAGTGTTCTTTCTTTCTTCACGTGGGTCTCAGTTAATATCCTGTGTCCTTTCATTTCATGACATGCTAAAGCATCTCCTGCAGGGCAGGTCTGCTAGTAACAAACCATCTCAACTTTTGCTTCTCTGGGAATGTCTTAATTTCTCCTTCATTTCTAAGGGTATTTTTGGTGGGATACACAATATTTAGTCAACTATCTATACATATATTTAGCACTTTGTGTATGTCTTTCATTTTGTCTATGTCTTCTGGCTTCCATGATTTCTGATGAGATGTTAATATTACTAATATTAACAAATGCTAATATTATTGAGGACCTCTTCCATGTGATCAGTAACTTTTCTTTTTTAAAGATTCTCTTTATTTTCAACCTTTGATAGTTTGGCAATAGCAACCCACTCCAGTACTCTTGCCTGGAGAAGCCCACGGATGGAGGAGCCTGGTGGGCTGCAGTCCATGGGGTCGTGAAGAGTCGGACACGACTGGGCGACTTCACTTTCACTTTTCACTTTCATGCACTGGAGAAGGAAATGGCAACCCACTCCAGTGTTCTTGCCTGGAGAATCCCAGGGATGGGGGAGCCTGGTGGGCTGCCGTCTCTGGGGTCGCACAGGGTCAGACACGACTGAAGTGACTTAGCAGCAGCAGCAGCAGTTTATCTTAGGTCTCTCTGAGTTTACCCTATCTGGTGTTTGTTGAGCGTCTTGTAGGTGTAGTGTTAGTTGTTCAGTGGTGCCCGACTCTGTGACCCCATGAACTGTAGCCCCCCAGGCTCCTCTGCCCATGGAATTCTCCAGGCAAGAACACTGGAGTGGGTTGCCATGCCCTTCTCCAGAGGCTCTTTCCAACCCACAGATCAAACCCGGGTCTCCTGCATGGCAGGCAGATTCTTTACCATCTGAGCAACAGGAAAGATCAGACCTGGAGATGCCAGGGATTGAACCCAGGGCCTCATACATGCAAAGCAAGTGCTCTACCACTGAGCTACAACCTCTGTGTAGGTGTAGGTGCAAACAAGCGCTCTACCACTGAGCTACAACCTCTTAGGTGTAGGTTAACATTTTGATCAAATTCAGAAAAGTTTTGGCCATTATACCTTCAAATACTCTTTCTGCCATTTTTGCCCCTTCCTCTCATTGAGAGGCTCCCATCATATGCCTGTGTTGATATATCTAATGACATCCTAACAGGTCTCTGAGGCTTTATTTTTCTTCATCCTTTTCTTTTTCTGTTCCTCAGAATGGATAATCTTAATTGACCTATCTTCAAAATCACTGCATTTGTATCTGCCTAGTTAAATCTGATGCTGAGCCCCTATAGTTTAATTTTTCATTGTAGTTATTATACTTTTCAGCTCCAAAGTTTGTATTTGGTTCCTTTTTATAATTTTATCTCTTTACTGATATTCTACTTACTGAGATATAGTTCTCATGCTTTCCATTAGTTCATTAAGTGTAGTTTTCTTTAGCTCTTGAACATATTTTAAATACCTGATTGAAAGTCTTCACCTAGAAATTCCGATCTCTTGGCTTCCTCGGGTACAGTCTGTATTATTTATTTTCCCATGGAACAACCATACATTCTTCTTTCTTTGTAATCCTTGCAACTTTTTGTTGAAAACTGGACACTGTATATTACATTGTGGCAATCTTGAAAATCAGATTCTTTTCTTCCCCCAGCTCAGGGTTTCCTGTAGTTGTTGCTTGTCTCATGACTTTTCTGAACTAATTCTGCAAACTGTGTATCATTTATTATATGTATCCACTGAAGTCTCATTAGCTTTTTTATTATCCTTGTTGTTCAGGTGCTATGGCCAACACTTTGTGACCCCATGGACTGCAGCACACCAGACTCCCCTGTCCTTCACTATCTCCTGGAGTTTGTTCAAATTCACTAATGCCATCCAACCATCTCATCCTCTGTCGTCCCCTTCTCCTCCTGCCTTCAATCTTTCCCAGCATGAGGGTCTTTTCCAATAAGTCAGTTCTTTGCATCAGGTGGCCAAAGTATTGCAGTTTCAGTTTCAGCATCAGTCCCCTCCAATGAATAGTCAGGGTTGATTTCCTTTAGGATTGACTGGCTTTATCTCCTTGCAGTCCAAGGGACTCTCAAGTGTCTTCTGCAGCACCATAATTCAAAAGCATCAATTCTTCAGCACTCAGCCTTCTTTAGGGTCCAACTCTCACATCTGTACATGACTGCTGGAAAAAACATAGCTTTAACTATACAGATCTTCGTCAGAAAAGTGATGTCTTTGCTTTTTAATACACTGTCTAGGTTGCTCATAGCTTTTCTTACAAGAAACAAGAGTCTTTTAATTTCATGGCTGAGGTCACCATGCGCAGTGATTCTGGAGCCCAAGAAAAGAAAATCTGTCACTGTTTCCACTTCTTCAGCTAACAGCCGTAGATTTCCCTACATTTCTGTACAGAAAAGAATCTTCCCCATGTTTGCAAAGGGGCTCTGTGAGTGTACTGGAGCACACTTTGAATGCTCAGCTATGAAGTGACAACACAGCTTTAACCTTTACTTCCTGCTGGTACAGACCCTCAAGGTAAGCCAGAGGTGAGATCCTAGGGCTTTCACATGTTTTTCTTAAGCATGTTCACAGAGCTTCATGTGATACCCCAGGAATATGGTGAAACTACTCAAAGTCTTTATTACCCAAAGCATCTCATTCTCCAGCCTTTTCACCCATTATTCATTCCCACTGTTATCTGTTGTCTCATGCAGTGATCACTAAAACATTTGCCTGTAAGTAATTTTTATCAACAACCCCACAGACAGCAGTGGGACAGTTCCAACTCAGGTGAAATAAAGATAAACCTTTCCAGCCAGTCTTCTTCCAGAGAGACAATAGACTGATCTAATAAGGATTATTCTTTGTGAGTGAGGTCCAGGCTGTTACCTCTTGCACGTGGAATATGAGCTGTTATTTTCAAGGCTATTACTGGGATAGGAAGTGGGAAATAGGATGAAGGTGAGTTAAAATATTACAAAGCTTGCTATTCTTACTGAGATTCAGCTGTTTTTCTTGAAGAAGTGCTCCTTGGGTTTCTGTAGACCTTTGGTTAATTTCCAGAGTTTCAAAATGTTCATTCTGACCATTTTTGCCAGTTTTTTTTTTTTCCCAGAATTTCAGAGTTCCTTGCTCTGCCAATCTCACTAATATCCTTTTGATGTTTGTTTTGGATGTGACTAAAGGTGCTCTCAGAGAAGGCAATGGCACCCCGCTCCAGTACTCTTGCCTGGAAAATCCCATGGACGGAGGAGCCTGGTAGGCTGCAGTCCATGGGGTCGCTGAGGGTTGGATACCACTGAGTGACTTCACTTTCACCTTTCACTTTCATGCATTGGAGAAGGAAATGGCAACCCACTCCAGTGTTCTTGCCTGGAGAATCCCAGGGATGGGGGAACCTAGTGGGCTGCCATCTATGGGGTCGCACAGAGTCGGACATGACTGAAGTGACTTAGCAGCAGCAAGGGTGCTCTTGATTTTTACAATGTGTTCCCTTGGAGTTATCCTGAGCTACGTTTCCAGTGTGCATTCTCCAGAACACGAGTTCCATGGGGAGACAACTGGTGTGATAGTTCTGTGCTGAAATAAGTTTGTAATCCACATGTTGAAGTTACACATATCTCCTTACCACAGGATTTCTCAGAATTCATAATTGCTACCCTAATGATGCTGTACACCTTCAAGGGAATATACAGTATAAATAAAACAACAGCAGGTAACTTGTGGGCCAGAAAACTATGTTCAGTGCTTCTGTTTATTATCTCATCTGATTCATACCACCATAAAATATTATTCCTACTTTACAGGCAAGGAAACTGAAGCACATTAAGTTTAAGTAAATTATCCCAACTAGGAATTGCCAGAGTTGGGAATTTAATCAAAGTTGTTTTATAGCCTTTGCCCTAAGTCAATACACCACACTGCAGGATTTCCTAACTTAATTTGGTCAGAGAAACATTTGTTCACAGAGAATCTTGGAAAACTAGCATGTCTCAGAATACATTCTGTTAAACGCTAGGCTAAAGCACACTTAATGACCAAGAAACCAGTTTGTGTTTTTCTCAACACTTTCGCTGTCATAAATCATGCCACAGACCCTGGCTACCACATTAAATATTGATTGAAGAATGGAACATGGAGCTTGTCAACCTATAGACTATCAACACATAGGAGTTTCTGAATTTTAAGTGTCTCCTCGGGGGCAGGCGTGAAAGGTTACCATAACAAAACCAAAACCAGGAGATTCTATCCTGAGGCAGAAATTAGCAATATAATTTGAATTTATGAAGTCATAGCAGAACTAAATGAACGGGCTCCACCTTAAAGATTTGTTTTTCTTCAATTCTTTGCACGAGTTATTTTTTCCAGCAAAGAAGGCAATTTGTTCTCAGCATAGGAAAATTTGAAAAGAAACCCAAACTATGTAAAGGAACAGAAAATAAAAATCTTAATTTCTTCCACTCAGAAGCAATTTCTGTCAACGTAGCTCTTTCTAGCATTTTGAGGACCTTGTTTTCTTTTCATCCTTGGAATCTTGCCATACATATAATTTTTATTACTATAATTATTTTTTCATGCCATTAAAACTCTTCATAAACATCTTTATTTGCAAGCCTTCAAAACATTCCACTCCAGGGAGGGATCATAATTTACAGAATCTTTCCACTCACGTTGACTAGTTAGGTTGTTGCTCATCTTTCACTGTTTTAAATAATTCTGTGATAAACAGCTCTGGATGATCACAAAATGCTAAACTAGTCCATCCTAAAGGAAATCAATCCTGAATATTCATTGGAAGGACTGATGCTAAAGGTGAAGCTCCAATACTTTGGCCACCTGATGCAAAGAGCAAACTCAGTGGGAAAGACCCTGACGCTGGGAAAGACTGAGGGCAGGAGGAAAAGGGAACAACAGAGGATGAGATGGTTGGATGGCATCACCGACTCAATGGGCATGAGTTTGAGCAAACTCTAGGAGATAGTCAAGGACAGGGAAGCCTCGTGGACTATAGTCCAAGGGGTTGCAAAGAATTGGACACAACTTGGCAACTGAACGATGACAATAATCTTACACACCAAGGTTGGTCCAGGTAGAAGTTACAGTGAAATACACACACACAACCATGTCAACCAACAGGCTACCATCTCCAGCCACAGTGATGTGAAGAAAGGATAAATGTGAAACAGTGAGAGATCAGTGGAAATGAATCCACAAATTTAGCAAAGAAAACTATATCTACAACATGAAACATCTAATAAAATCACAAGGTTTTAAAATAGAAGTTAGAGGGGCAGCTTTTACTGAGAAGCATGGTCTTATAGAGAAAAACAGACATGGAAAGTTCAAGAAACCAGGTAACAGAAATGGAGCAATCTGTAGCTAAGGAACCAAAATGGAGACTATTCCCCTCCTTCTGCTGTTTAAATACATGATGAATAACCACCGTTCTAGTGATCATTCCTGTATGTAGTGGGCACTGGAGATGATTCTAGCCCTTAATCACTTGAAACACTAGTGGTGCCCGCATCCACTCACTGAGCATGTGCTGTATGCCTGTGTCTATGTAAATGGCTGTACCTACTCCACCTCATTTAGCCCTTTCCCCAAAGCAAGTACAATTATATGCAATTGACTAAAGTGGAAAGTGAGGCTCAAAAGTTGGGTAACCTGCCCCAGGTCCTCCAGCAACAAGTAACTGAACCAGAACTAAAAATTATCTCTGTCCAGGGTCTGTGACCTTCCGCAGTACCATGTGGAAATTTGACAAATTTCCTCTTTGACGAATTCCATGAACAGAGATGGAAACATCTCAAAAAGCATTTGAAGTCAACAGAACACAGATTTCTAAATATATTTTGAAAGCAAATATTAATTGAAGCTGAATTTTAGCCATCTCAGGGACTCTCCAAGAGAAGTCTTCAAGGTAACAAAATGTTAGAGCTTTAAAACTACTCATAAACATTTTTTAACTTTGGAACATCTAGTCCAAGAAAATGATCTGAAAGGCAGAACATGTGGTATGTAGTAGGATGTTCATCATAGCACCATTTTATAATAGCAAAAAAATGAAAATGATACAAAGAGCCAATACTAAGGAAAATAAAGTAATTTTATTTAGTGTACTATTTTGAAATCACTAAAAATTTTATGTAAAAAAATTATCATTACATGAAAAATACAAACAAACCATAATGCATAGCGGAAAAGTTGAATGTAAAATTTTACTGCACAAGGCATGCATTTGAAAAGTACTTATGCAGAGAGGGAAAGAAAGTGTTCTAGCAAGTAAAGCAAAATTTAATACTGGTTTCCACTCAAAGTTAGGACCACAGTAGTGATTTCTGAACTCTTCTTAATTTTTATCCTGTATCAGTTTTATGAGAGAATAAAACTAATAGGGATTCCAAGCAAATAAAGACCAGTGTACTCATTCATGCACATATTAGAGCTGCTATGACCTTCCCAGCATGCACTGATGCATGCTGGGATATAGCAGTGAATTATTAATAGAAAGTTAAAAACTCCCACCTAGGTATAGTTTAATCTTAGTGCAGATGTAAACAATTAAGACTGAAAAAATAAAACATATAATAGCTAGATAGCAGTAAGGGCAAAGTGAAACATCAAGATGCATGGGAAGTTTAAAAAGAAAGATCAGAGAAGGCCTCACTGACAAAAAAAAAAAAAAAAACATTTCAGAAAAGACCTAAGGGAAGCAGGAAGCCAGTCACTCACGTATCTAGGGAAACAGCATTTCAGGGAGTTGGCACAGCAAGTGCAAAGGTCCTGAGGCTATGCTGGAGTATTAAAGGAAAAGCAAGACAGCAGACGTGGCAGGAGCAGACAGTAAGAGCCATGGGCCTGAGGCAGGGAAATGCAAGGGCCAGCAGGAACGTGATGGGGAAGTAGAAGAAAAGGTGGTATCCAAGAGGTAGCTGGAGGTCTGATCATGAAGGGCCTTGTAGAATTCGAATCTCTGGCTTTTTCGGTGACTGCAGTGGGAAGCCACAGAGGGCTCTGAGCACTGGACTACTGTGATCTGAGTTACAATGTAATGGGATGACCCTGGCTACTGCATTAAGATCCGGGTGTAGTGCGAACAATCGGGAGGCTGCTACAATGACTTAGAGAAGATGCACAGACCAACTGGGAGCAGAGTGCAGGAGGGCTTGCTGCAGACAGTGAGGGGTGAGAGGTGGGAGAAAAACACAACAGTCAAGGATGACTTGACCAAAATTTCGACCTGAAGAATAGATTATATAAAGAACAGATTATCCATGAGCCCCTGGCAGGAGCCATTCAGGAGGAAAAAAAATCAAGATTTCAATTTTAGACACAGAGCGAACAACCATGTGTAAAATCTTCTACCTCACTAAGCAAAGCAATCCCAGTGTAAATAATGAGATTAAATGTTTGCCTTTTTAATTAGCAAAGATGTAAAATATGAGAACCTACCTTGTTGACTAGGATGAAGTAAGCCAAGCAGTGGCATACATTTTCCGAGAAATAATTTGGGAATAAAAATCAAGACTCCTTGCCATATTCATAAATTTCACCCTGTTAAAATTTCCCTTCAAATAATCTGTTCTAGGAAAAATAGCAAAAAAGTACAGGCAAAGATTTATGTATGCAGTTCCAGTCTTATTTCTAAAAATGAAAAACTGAAAGGAGCCCAAACATCCAACAATAGAGATACAGCTGAAATACTATTATGTACTCACACACACAGCAGAATATTGCACAGCCATTAAAAATTTTCATAAATTGTTAAAACAAAGATTTTAAAGGGAATGGCAATACACAGTGTAATACAGTATAATATGCTGTAAAAAAATGAATACTAAGAAAAAGATTTGGCAAGGAATTACTAAAGCATCACAGTTGTCCCTGGGTGCTGACAACACTTGTTTCTTCTAATTGCAGTTTTTTCAAAGCATTTTAATTTTAACATTATGAAGAAAAACAATTTTATTTTCATTGGAGATGGCTATTCTACTGTCACATGTAGTGATGGAAAATGAAACACACTTCACCTGTGCTAACACCAATCCCAATATAATGCTCCCTGCCTTGTGCTGGCCTTTGCTCTCAAGGGATGAAAGAGTTGAACCATCTAGAAGAAATGAGTGGTGGAGATAGTTGCAGGGGACTGAGGTCAGTCACTGAAATTCTAGCCATCTTGACTTGAGAAGCTGAGAGGTGAAGGATTACTCCCCAGAACCCAATATTCTTCCTGGATCTGATGTCAGGAGGCATCCCAGGTGATATTTAAGCCAGAGTGGACAAAAGCCAGGAAGTGACAAATGAAATCTGGACCTAGGACTTCCAGAATTCCAGACTCCCAGAATTTCCCAACAGATGGCTAGTGGGAAAGGTCCCCCCTACATATATCAACCTACCATACAACTGCACTCATCTTACATGCTAGCAAAGTAAGGCTCAAAATTCTCCAAGCCAGGCTTCAGCAGTATGTGAACTGTGAACTTCCAGATGTTCAAGCTGGATTTAGAAAAGGCAGATGAACCAGAGATCAAATTTTGCTTTATTGACTACACCAAAGTCTTTGTATGGATCACAACAAACTGTGGAAATTCTTTAAGAGATGGGAATAGCAGACCACCTTACCTGCCTCCTAAGAAATCTGTATGCAGGTCAAGAAGCAAGAGTTAGAACCAGACATGGAACAACAGACTGGTTCCAAATAGGGAAAGGAGTATGTCAAGGCTGTATATTGTCGCCCTGCTTATTTAACTTACATGCAGAGTACATCATGTGAAATGCCAGGCTGGATGAAGCACAAGCTGGAATCTAGGTTGTTGCGAGAAATATCAATAACCTCAGATATGCAGATGACAGCACCCTTATGGCAGAAAGGGAAGAAGAACTAAAGAGCCTCTTGATGAAAGTGAAAGAGGAGAGTAAAAAAGTTGGCTTAAAACTCAACATTCAGAAAACTAAGATCATGGAATCTGGTCCCAACACTTTATGGCAAATAGATGGGGAAACAATGGAAACAGTGACAGCCTTTATTTTCTTGGGCTCCAAAATCACTGCAGATGGTGACTGCAGCCATGAAATTAAAAGACACGTGCTCCTTGGAAGAAAAGCTATGACCAACCTAGACAGCATATTAAAAAACAGACACATTACCAACAAAGGTCTGTCTAGGCAAAGCTCTGGTTTTTCCAGTGGTCATGTATGGATATGAGAGTTGGGACTACAAATAAAGCTGAGCATCGAAGAATTGATGCTTTTAAACTGTGGTGTTGAAGAAGACTCTTGAGGGTCCCTTGGACTGCAAGGAGATCCAACCAGTCCATCCTAAAGGAAATCAGTCCTGAATATTCATTGGAAGGACTGATGTTGAAGTTGAAACTCCAACACTTTGGCCACCTGATGTGAAGAACTGACTCATTGGAAAACACCCTGATGCTGGAAAAGATTGAAGGTGGGAGGAGAAGGGGATGACAGAGGATGAGACATTCGGATGGCATCACCAACTCTACGGACATGAGTTTGAGTAGGCTCTGGGAGTTGGTGACGGACAGGGAGGCCTAGTGTGCTGAAGTCCATGGGGTCACAAAGAGTCGGACATAATTGAGCGACTGAACTGACTGAACTGAACTGATTCTCCATATCTGATTACCCTCAATATCTAATTGGGTTCCTCATCCTCTACCATCCTCCAGGTGATGTCTAATCACCCTGGCTTGTCTTCAGCAAGAATTCTGTTAGTTCAGTTTCTTCTGAATTCTCCCTTAATCTTGACATACCTACAAATAATTTTCCATCCCATGATCCCCACCATTCTCCTTGACTATAATTTCCCATTGCCCATGCTATATTAGAGTTGAATCTGAGCTCTCTCCTCCACTGCCAGACCCCACTGCAGTGGCCCTTACATTTTTCAAAATGTCCCTCTCCTTGAATAATGTCTTCCTTACCACACTTTAGCAAGTAGCAAGTGTCCTTGAATAATTCTTTTCTTTAACAATATAACCTCCTGACATATAATCTGTCTTAAAGTAGCCTTGAAAGTATTACAGTGGTGTAGGTCCTCTGGGGCCCTAAGATACTGTGATGTTACCAAGGGATCCCAATCTCCTGCCTTTCTAGCAGAGCATCCTTGCAAAGAATTACATGGAACTTGGGCTGTTGTACAAAGCTGCCAGGTGTGTCTTAGGCAAGGAAACAGGCAAGAGCTATTTCGATCATTTAACCTTGAGTGGAAGAGACAAGAAGCAGTCTTGGAAAGATGGAAGGGAGGTACACAGGCTGAACAACAGGTCAACCAGGGAGAGGCTTCACCTCCAGTGCCTGCTCTGGTCATTGGAGATAAGCTACTGGGGGTGCCTCCAGGAGTATTCTGAAGTTGACTGGGCTCAGTGGGTATGGTTCATGATGAGTTAATGATACAAGCCTTCACAGTTGAATGGGCAAACAGGCCTACTGCAATGACATCTTAGTGGCTGGGGCGAGATTGGAGGATAAAGAGGGGCTAACAAGAGGGCTGGACTATAAAAGGACATGACTGTGTGCAGGAGGGAGGTGGACAGGGTGGTGAGACAGGGTAGTGAAACATAATATTTTTGTTGCATTCAACTTATTTTCATGGTCATGAAATTTCCATGCGGTTGATAAACTGACATGAGGAAAGCCACTCAACGTAACAAATGGTAGGAGGTTCATTTCTTCTTTCAACAAATATACCATGGGGACTTCTGCACATTGTACCATGCCACGTTCCAGTTCCTGAGTATATAGAGAGAAACATGGGGGATGAAGTCCACACAAATGAGGTCAACTGCCTCCAGGGTACAGTTCAGAAACTCAGCAGTCCTCTAGCCAGACAGACCAGCCCATCCTAAGAGCATCACTGCAGATGGTGAGGCCTGAGCCAGGAAGCTCCCCTTTCCCTTATCTCCTTGCCCTCCTTCCCCCAGTGACCCAGCCCTTCCATAACAATTTTAAGAAAGAAAAACACTGCCCAGGAAAATTTCACAGCGAAGAAATAAAAATCTTCCTTCTGACCTACACTTAGTTACAAAAAGGTCCAAGTAGCCTACCATATCAATATCTTTTCCTATAATTGTGGCCACTGTAACCATGGCAAAGATTTATACGTGCCGAGTTTATCATCATCACCATCTTGCAACCTGTAATTACCATGTACACAGTTCATCAACTTAAAATTCAACATCTTTTTAGCACATTTTCCCACAGCATTAGCTGGTAAGATACAAAATGCAGATTTTGTCAGTATAGATCAGCCTTGTCAAAATGCAGTATTTACTAGTGTAGTGTAAAGCCTGATAGTTGTTGGGTTTTTTTTCTTTTTTGTAACGCAAGTGCCTGACTTAAGCTTTGATTGCTGAGACATCCATTTCAAAAAGGCACCCACTTCAAAGACGGCTATCTCAAACAAACATATTGCCAGCCACATGGCGAGATAAAGAGCCAGGCTTCCTCCCTTGACTGAGGTTCCTTTGTTTAAAGATCCTGGTTGATTTTGGTAACGACTATTTGGGCCACATGCTTCATTTATTTCTCTTCCGATACTTTAAATTCCTGCTTTTATGTTTTAAATTCACTAATAAAGAGTGAACCCACAAACCCCAAGGCCTCCACCCTCAATAAAACAGAACCCCAGGTCCACATCCTTCACCTGTGACCATGCTGTGTGGCTCCATGTGTGCTAAGTGATTTCCAGGTCTAATAAACGAGATTATTAACTATAAAAATAACAAAAAGAGTGTACTAGAACTAAATTTGGTTTATCATTCAATTTATCCAATGATAATTGTTTTCAAAAGAAGAAAATAAAATTGGACAAAAGGGTTAATCACTGAAATGAATTAAGAGCCTATAATAGATATGTGTTCATGCATGCTAAGTCACTTCAGTCATGTCCAATTCTTTGCAACCCTATGGACTGTAGCCCGCCAGACTCTTCTGTCCATGGGATTTTCCAAACAAGAATACTGGAGTGGGTTGCCATGCCCTCCTCCAGGGGATCTTCCCAATCCAGGGACCGAACTCACGTCACTTATGTCTCCTGCATTGGCAGGTTGGTTCTTTACCACTACAGCCACATGGGAAGCTCAATGCATGTAAGTAAATATAATGCTTTTCCTTAAAGACAACTGAAATTTAAAGAAAAAATAATAACAAAGTATATCCTATATGGGAATAAAAATAATATGACACAAAAGGACAAAAATAGGAGAATGAAATTACACTAAGAGTCTGTCATGATTCATGAAGTAGTATAATACTGATTCAAGGCAGACTGTGATAAACTAAGAACACATATTATAATCTGTACAGTAACTTTTAAAAAATATAGAGGCTTAGCTAAAAAGCCAATAGTCAAAATAAAATGGAATATTAAAACATATTAGATTTATAAAAATTCAAAAGGGAAAAAAGGGAGCAAAGAACAGAGGGAAAAAATAAACAAATGGCAAAGGCAGAACTACACTCAACACATCAAAAATTATACTAAACATAAATGAACTAAATACTCCAACTAAAAGGCAAAGATTTCTAAACAAAGCAAAAAAAGAAGATACAGCTATATGCTGTTTAAAGGGATACTTAAATTCAAAGACACAGTAAATTAAAGTGAAAGACTGGAAAAAAGATTTACCGTGCAAACATATGTGCATGTGTGCTAAGTCACTTCAGTCGTGTCTGACTCTTTGCGACTCTATGGACTATACAGCCTGTCAGGCTCCTCTGTCCATGGGATTCTCCGGGCAAGAACACTGGATTGGGTTACCATGCCCTTCTCCAAGGGCTCTTCCCGACCCAGGGTTCACCCACATCTATGTCTCTTACTTTGGCAGGTGGCTTCTTTGCCACTAGCACCCCTGAGAAGCCCTACTATGCACACACTAAGCATTAAAAAGCTGGTATGACTATATGTGGCCATGTAGAATTCAAAGCAGCTGTATTTCCAGAGACAAAGAAGATGATTTCATAATGATAAAAGTGTCAACTCATCAAGAAGACAAAATAATCCTAAATGTGCATATTAATAACATATTTCAAAATATGTACACATTGACAAAACTAAAAAGAACAGAAAAATCACCAACAAATACATATATTAAAACTCCTTTCTCAGTAACCATTTTTTTTAAGCAGCAAAACTCATTAAGGATACAGGAAATTTGAACATCCCTAAGTGACATTTATTGGGCTTCCCAGATAACTCAGTGGTAAAGAACCATCTGCCAATGCAGGAGACATGGGTTTGATCCTTGGGTCAGGAAGATCCCCTGGAGAAGGAAATAGCAACTCATTCCAGTGCTCTTGCTGGGGAAATCCCATGGACAGAGGAGCCTGGTGGGCTACAGTCCATGGGGTCGCAAAAGAGTCAGACAGGACTTAGTGACTAAACTACAAGTGACATTTATTGAACACTACACCGATCACTATGGGGTGTGTATTCCCTCCAAGAGGCCATGGCAAGGTGACCAAATTTCAGTTTCAATAAACTCTGAAAGACTGAAAATAAACAGAACTGGGAATGGGAGTCTGACACAAATGAGAGAGCTGAGTCTTTCAAACTTGCTCCAAAGTTGTCAGTGTTTGCTATTGAAATGGCAGGTGTGAAAGACAGGGCAGGACTGGCAGGACTAGTTAAGAGGGTAGATGCCACGTGAAAAAAAAAGTCAGGGTGACTCCAAAGTTTTGGCCTTCACTACCGAAGACTAGAACTGCTATTTGCCTATGTAGGGAAGATGGGAAGGATCAGATTTAGGGATCAGGCAGAGGGGCACTAAGACTGAGATTCCTAACAGATATCTACATAAAACCTTTGGATTGGCTATTTAAAATTTAAGTCTGTAGGGTACAGGTTGTATTTATAAAAAAAAAATGATGGGGTTGTCAGCATATATTATGCTGTGTATGTGCTTAGTCACTTCAGCCGTGTTAGACTCTTTGTGACCCTATGCACTATAGCCCGACAGGCTCCTCTGTCCATGGGATTCTCCAGGCGAGAATACAGGCAGGTTCTTTACCACTAGTGCCACCTGGGAAGCCCCAGTACTATACTAGTGGTTTTTTTAAATAGCTGCTGCTGCTGCTGCTAAGTCGCTTCAGTCGTGTCCAACTCTGTGCAACCCCATAGACGGAAGCCCATGAGGCTCCCCTGTCCCTGGGATTCTCCAGGCAAAAACACTGGAGTGGGTTGCCATTTCCTTTTCCAGTGCAAGAAAGTGAAAAGTGAAAGTGAAGTCGCTCAGTCGTGTCCAACTCTTCAAGATCCCAAGGACTGCAGCCTACCAGGCTCCTCTGCCCATGGGATTTTCCAGGCAAGAGTACTGGAGTGGGTTGCCATTGCCTTCTCCATTTAAATAGCTATTACACCTCAAACCAACATCATATTTGAGACCCTCTACCTGACAGACCTGAGTCAGGAATTTATATCAAAATCTAACACAATGTTCCTATTATTTACAAACAGATAAACACTTCTTGGAATTCCCAGGTGGCACTAGGGGTAAAGAACCCGCTGCCAATGCAGGAGACATAAGAGACACGGGTTTGATCAGTGGGTCAGGAAGATCCCCTGGAGGGGGCATGGCAACACAGTATTCTTGCCTGGAGAACCCCGTGGACAGAGGAACCTGGTGGGCTACAGTCCATAGGATTACAAAGAGTCGGACACAACTGAAGCAACTTAGCAAACACAGAAAGAGGGGGAGTAGGTACATCTGCATCGGGGAAAACTCAGAAGCATAAGCTAAAACGCAAACCAAATTGCTAACCTGCATACCAGGACCTGATCTTGTGTCTTATTTGCTGACTAAGAAAGAAGAGTCATATATTATAGCTTTGTTTCTTTTCCTATCCTTTACACCACAGAAATTCAAGAAACTGGTAAACAGAAGCTCTGAAAGATTTATAACCTCAGTTTAAGACGAAGATACCTCAGGAAGATGAAAAACATTTGTTATATTCTGGAAGAAATAAAATGCCAATGCAAATCACTTTCAAATGTAACTCGAAAGCACAATTCTGGTTCACGCGTGAAAGGTGTGTTCTGCTAAGCTCTCTTTGATTCTCCAGGAAGATTGATGGAGTAATTATACTCCGGAAAGGAAGGCTAAGAAACTGTGTTGGAACTTATTAAATATGACATGCAGCGACTTTGTGATTTTGTTTAAAAAGTGCACTTAAGATTAATTACATTTTAAATGGGATTTATAAACACCTTACACCACTTAAGTGAACTGCATAAAATTCTACTGTGCCACGATTTTGTTTGAATTTGATAAGTTATATTGCCTATAAGTGGGAGCTCACTGGAATTATTCACAGGGTAAAGGGACTAGATTTGTAAAAACACCGGTAGGTGTATTTGTGCTTATCTGTACATCAATATATAGTGATAAATGTGACTGTCTACACATATGCCACGATATCCAATTATGGGCATTTACAGCCTTCCTCCTTTCTTTGTGGATGTTTTATACTGTCTTCCTAGCCACCAATTTCTCCCCCTGCCAACCCATCCTTCAGTCTGCAGGATGACCATTCTAAAATGGAAACTGATCACATCATCTCTTTCCAGTTGGCCATCCCTACTCAGCAGAGCCTGGACCTGCCCTCCTCTTTCAGCCAGCCTGCAGTACTGTGAGTTTTCTCAACACCTAAGTGAGAAAGAAAGGGCGAAGCCTACCAGAACACATCAGCAGAGTGCCTAGTGCCCATCTACCCTGGCCTGTGACTGACTGGTCCTTCCAGGGGACAAGAGGAGACTTCCATGGTGAGGGCCCCAGTGGTCTAGTGCTTGATCTGTGCCCACATTTGCAGCAAGGATTTCCAAGAGTATTAGGATAGACAAGACCACATGGAACAGCGACTGACACTTCAATGGTGTCAAGTACAGAGACTAGGACTTTCAACATACACAGAAGACAAAGAGATGTTTAAGATGAAAACCATTAGTGTCACATCATCTTCTACTAAGAGGGCTGGCTTTGGGGGCATGCAACCATACAGAGTGCTATGCTCAGAAGCACCTTGCACTCAGCTTAACGCTCTGGAGTTGATATCTTTCACCCTAGAAGTGTTACTTTGTAAGGGATCACAATAGGCATAGTCATGTACGGATGTGAGAGTTGGACGAAAGCTGAGTGACGAAGAATTAATGCTTTTGAACTGCAGTGTTGGAGAAGACTCTTAAAAGTCCCTTGGACTGCAAGGAGATCAAACCAGTCAATCCTAAAGGAAATCAGTCCTGAATACTCACTGGAAGGACTGATACTGAAGCTGAAGCTCCAATACTTTGCCCACCTGATGCGAAGAGCTGGCTCCTTGGAAAAGACCCTGATGCTGAGAAGGACTGAAGGCAGGAGGAGAAGGGGACGACAGAGGATGAGATGGTTGGATGGCATCACCGACTCAATGAACATGAGTTTGAACAAGGTCCGGGACACGGAAGCCTAGAGTGTTGCAGTCCACGGGGTTGCAAAGAGTCGGGCATGACTGAGCAACTGAACTGAACTGAACATGGGCGTACACGTGAGCAGAGGCTACACACTCAGTTTGTGTGTCCCTCACTCCCACATGGTATTTGTAATGCTCCACGAGCACAGAATTCTGGTGGACCCACAAAGTGTGGAGATTCAGCAAGACCCAGGGAAGTGTATTTTGTCTACACAAGAGTAAGCAGGGGGCACTGATCACCCTTGGAGACTAAGGATTCTGTTCCAACCAGAACCAACTTGCTCCAAATGCAGAAAGAAGCAAATGTATCCTAAGAAACTGTAATGACCAAGGAACCTTAGTCAATATTCTTTCCTTCATGTGCTACTTCCCTGTGTCAGCAAATCATTGATGCTGAAATGATGACATGGGAGGAAAGGGAAAGACAAGACAACCATAGCCTGTCCTCCCCTCTGTCTCACCTCACTCATCAGTCAGTCCAAGGCAGGTAGCATTGGTAGAAAGTGCACACATGAAGGAGCGAACAGAAAAGAATTGAGTCTGTTTTCTTCCATGTTTCTATTGTTCTGGTAAGAACAAGATACATGTGCATCCATGCATTTTGATGTATGAACTGGGCCATTTCCATGATTCTTCATATGAGTTCAATGCTCTTGCATTTGTATTTGAAATTGGAACTGCACAATACAGAGATGGTGAAATTCTTGCTAATAATTTAAAATTATTGTTATTCATCTAGACTGCTATCAAAAAGCAGGTAAAAAACACCATGACAAACCAAGAGAAAGAGAAAGACCATGAAAGCAAAGTTATATAGTTTAGTACCTTTAACAGCATTTCTTCTCGTCTTGGAATGAAGGACCACACCTTTTTATTTTTCACTAAGTCTCATGCATAATGGAGTCAGTTCTACCAGCTAAGAACAAAAAATCACATTCCTTAGTGTATGGACATGTGTGTATGTGTGCCCCCCCAAAACTCATGCATTGAAACCCTAACCCCTAGTGAGATGACAGAATTTGGAGGTGAGGTCTGTGAGGGACAGTGTGTTGAGATGAGGTCAGGAGGGTGGGGCCCCATGATGGGATTAGTGTCCTCACAAAAGGAAGAAGAGACTAGAGCTCTCTCTCCCTCCACCAGATGAGGATAGGAAGGGAAGACAGCTGTCTGCAAACCAGAATAAAGATCTCACCAGCACCTTGACCTTGGACTTTCCAGGGTCCAGAATTATAAGAAATAAATGTCTGCTGTTTAAGCCACCCAGCCTGTGGGATTTGTTGTGGTGGCCCAAGCCGAGCAAGACACACAGCATGACAGCCCAGGGCCTTCAGTGCCCAGCTCCGGGCTAAGGCTCCAGTCCCATCTCTATAGCTTCCCTCCCCATGTCTGCTCCCCCACCACACCACTCCCTCATTCACTCTGAACCCCTCCTATCCACCCATTCATTCACCTCTGCATGGTGCTGCCACCACCCCCCAACCTTAAAGGGCCTCCCCAGCCCCACCTTCTCAGGTCTTCTCCTTCCCTCACACATTACCTCCCCTTCAATGCCTCCTGTCCCTCCCTCAGGACTGGATTCAGAAATTGCCTTTTCTGGAGACACCTCCCAGAGCTGATCTGGGGCCTCCTCCGGAATGTTGCATTGAAGTTACTATCTAATAGTAAAACTAGGTGAATTCCTTTTCTAGGGCCACCCGAACAAAGTACCACAACTGGGGGCCTTAAAACAACAGACACGTATTTCCTCACAGCCCTGGGGCTGGAAGTCCAAGATGGAGGTGTGAGCAGGGAGGGTCTCCTCTGAGGCAGTGAGGCAGTCGCTGAGCCGTGCCTCTCTCCCGACGCCTGGCGGATCATCCAGGTGTCGGGGTGCCTCGGCTGGCAGCCATACTACCCCACCTGCACCTTCCCGTGCACACGGCACTCTCCTCGTGTGTCTGTCTTTGGTTCCAGTTTCCTGTTTAGGGGAGAGTACTCTTGCCTGGAAAATCCTATGGACAGAGGAGCCTGGTAGGCTGCAGTCCACGGGGTCGCTGAGGGTTGGATTTGACTGAGCGACTTCACTTTCACTTTTCACCTTCATGCATTGGAGAAGGAAATGGCAACCCACTCCAGTGTTCTTGCCTGGAGAATCCCAGGGACGGGGGAGCCTGGTGGGCTGCCGTCTATGGGGTCACACAGAGTTGGACACGACTGAAGTGACTTAGCAGCAGTAGCAGCAGGGGCCCACACTAATGACTTCTGTTTAACTTACCTACATCTGTGTCTCCAAATAAGGTCACATTCTGAGATACTGGGGTGAGGCTGTGGCATACTCATTTTGGGGGATTCGATTCAATCCACAACACCAGGCATCCAGAAATTATTTTTTCTGTTTCTTTTTTAACTAATGATTATCAAAGATTATAATTGTACAATATTGAGAGGTACAGAACAAAATATAATTATTGGAGGACAACTGCTCTACAATATTGTGTTGGCCTCTGCCACACGTCAACACAAATCACCCACAAGTATAGCTATGTCCCCTCCCTCCTGAATCCTCCTCCCATCTCCCTCACCATCCCACCCCTCTAGGTTGTCACAGAACGCTGGGTTGAGTTCCCTGTTTTACCACTTGCTATCTATTTTACAAGTCCCCTCAAGCATCTAAGATGAGGGATTCCCAGGAGGTCCAGTGGTTAAGATTCTGCCTTCCAATGCAAGGGGTGCACATCTGATCCCTGGTCAGACAACTAAGATCCCACATGCCTTGGGGCCAAAAAACATAAAACAGAAGCAGTATTGTAACAGATTCAATAATGGGCATTTTCTAAAAGACAAGGGCCCGATATCTAATCCTCTCTAAAATCCCACTCCAGCCCCCAAGCCCTCCATGGGGGCTGCCAAGAGATTTAGCAAAAAGACTTGAAAGCTGGCTTGATACATGTCTGTGGCATCAACCACCAATGAGAGGATGGCTATTTCCTGCTCACTGGCTCCACACACCTTGCCAGAGTCAGTCTTCTGAAAGCAAACCTTAGCCTTCCTGACAGCTGCAATGAGGACTCAGGCAAAGAAGCTTTGACGGCAGAGTCTGTCTGAACTTCAGGGCTGTTTCCCAGGAGAATGGAAATGAGGAATCCCTACTGATGATTCAGGCTGCAAGCAGGAGGGAGTCAGAACCGTGTTCTTTTTCAGGCTGAATGAAGCAGCAGCCCTCACCTCTTTCTTTGCACGTATTTCATGCTGCCTGGTGTTGTCAGGTGCCCTCCTAAGCACTGCTCACTCTAAGAAGCATCATCTCATTCTGTTCCCATGGCAACTGTGTCAGAATGCATCCCATTCTGCAGAGGAAGAAACTGAGGCTTGGGAAGGTTAAGGCACTGCTCCACAGTTCTGTCATATAGTCACTCAGTCATGTCCAACTCTTTGCCACCCTATGAACTATAGCCCGCCAAACTCCTCTGTCCATGGGATTCTGCAGGCAAGACCACTGGAGTGGGTTGCCAGTTCCTTCTCCAGGAGATCTTCCCAACCAAGGAATTGAACCCAGATCGCCCACATTGCAGGCATATTCTTTTACCATCTCAGCCACCAGGAAAGCCCCATCGTTAGTTAATATGTAGAAATATTAGGGTTTAAACCTGTGTAATTCCCTAAAACCTTCCCTTTTAACTCCTATGCATGACCTTCTTCAGTCACAAAACAATCTAATTTTGAGATCAAACCATCAATCCTAAAGGAAATCAACCCTGAATATTCACTGGAAGGACTGATATTGATGCTGAAGCTCCAGTACTTTGGCCACCTGATGCAAAGAGCCAATTCACTGGAAAAGACCCTGATGCTGCAAAAGACCGGGGGCAAAAGGAGAAGAGGATGACAGGATGAGAGGGTTAGATAGCATCACCAACTCAATGGACATGAATTTGAGCAAACTCTGGGAGATCATGAAGGATGAAAGAGCCTGAGGTGCTGCAGCCCATGGGGCTGCAAAGAGTGGGACTGACTTAGTGACTGAACAGCAACAACAATACAGCCTGTATTATGTGCCAGACTACATAGCAAGCAGTTTGATGCTTTCGAACTGTGGTGTTGGAGAAGACTCTTGAGAGTCCCTTGGACTGCAAGGAGATCCAACCAGTCCATTCTGAAGATCAGCCCTGGGATTTCTTTGGAAGGAATGATGCTAAAGCTGAAACTCCAGTACTTTGGCCACCTCATGCGAAGAGTTGACTCATTGGAAAAACTCTGATGCTGGGAGGGATTGGGGGCGGGAGGAGAAGGGGACGCCAGAGGATGAGATGGCTGGATGGCATCACCGACTCGATGGACCTGAGTCTGAGTGAACTCCCAGAGTTGGTGATGGACAGGGAGGCCTGGCGTGCTGCGATTCATGGGGTCGCAAAGAGTCGGACACGACTGAGCAACTGAACTTAACTGAAGTCATTTACTCTTCAAGAACAGTTTATGAAGTAAGTATCACTGAATCCCCATTTTACAGATGAGGAAACTGAGGATCAGGGAGGAGAAGAAACTTACATGAGGTCATTCAGTTTGTGGGTGGCAGAACTCCATGGAACTCCAGGAAGCCTGATGCTAGGGTCTGTACTCAACCATTGTGCTGTGGAAGGGGCTTTCCTGCTGGAAGACTCTAGGGTGGACCTGCCAGGGCACCTGCTGTCTCCCAGAGACACATAAGCCCAGAGGCCAATATATTATCTTTAAGCAGGACTGGAAGCTGGAGTGTGACTGAAAGAGTGTCAAGCTGCAGCTCCAACACTGGTAGCAAAGTACGGGGCTCACTTCCCTTCAAGGACCTGCCCTCCTCTTCCAGCTAACACGCAAACGTCTGCTGTGGAGACCTCCCCGTGACCCAACCCGGCATCCACACAGCAGCCCCCCAGGGCTGCTGGGAGTTCAGTCATTACAAATCCACTCCAAAAACATCTACTGAGCAGGTCACAAATGAAGGGTTCTCAAAAGATTAATGATATCTTGTTGCACTGGATAGCCTCCTTGTGTATCTATCCTACCTTCTCACAACTTTATCTTTCTTCCTATTTGTAGAAGTCTTAACCCATTCTTAATTTAAGCTAGAGATAGAAATTGCCTTTGTAAAAAGTTCTATTAAGGTAAAATCAGTCAAGACACAGAAGAGTATCAAGTAAACAACAGTACAGGTAATACACAGCTGACGTAAAAAAATAATTCCACAGGTTGGACGCAAATGGCTGAGTTTTGAGAAAGATTACCATGAGGGAAAGAGCTTTCCAGTTATTCAGAAAGTATAACTCAGTCAGTTCAGTCGCTCAGTCGTGTCCCACTCTTTACAACCCCACGGACTGCAGCACATCAGGCTTTCCTGTCCATCAACAACTCCCAGAGCTTGCTCAAACTCATGTCCATCAAGTTGGCAATGCCATCCAACCATCTTATACTCTGTTGTTCCCTTCTCCTCCTGCCTTCAATCTTTCCCAGCATCAGAGTCTTTTCCAAGGACTCAGTTCTTCACATCAGATGGCCAAAGTAGTGGAGCTTCAGCTTCAGCATCAGTCCTTCCAATGAATATTCAGGACTGATTTCCTTTAGGATGGACTGGTTGGATCTCCTTACAGTCCAAGGGACTCTCAAGAGTCTTCTCCAACACCACAGTTCAAAAGCATTAATTCTTCAGCACTCAGCTTTCTTTATGGTCCAACTCTCACATCCATATATGACTACTGGAAAAACCATAGCTTTGACTAGATGGACCTTTGTTGGTAAAGTAATGTCTCTGCTTTTTAATATGCTGTCTAGGTTGGTCATAGCTTTTCTTCCAAGGAGCATGTGTCTTTTAATTTCATGGCTGCAGTCACCATCTGCAGTGACTCTGGAGCCCAAGAAAATAAAGGCTGTCACTGTTTCCATTGTTTCCCCCATCTATTTGCCATGAAGTGATGGGATGAGATGCCATGATCTTAGTTTTTTGAATGTTGAGTTTTAAGCCAACTTTTTCACTCTCTTCTTTCACTTTCATCAAGAGGCTCTTTAGTTCTTCTTCACTTTCTACCGTAAGCGTGGTGTCATCTGCATATCTGAGGTCACTGATATTTCTCCCGGAAATCTTGATTCCAGCTTGTGCTTCATCCAGCCCAGCATTTCTCATGATGTACTCTGCATATAAGTTAAATAAGCAGGGTGACAATATACAGCCTTGACGTACTCCTTTCCCGATTTGGAACCAGTCTGTTGTTCCATGTCCAGTTCTAATTGTTGCTTCCTGACCTGCATACAGATTTAAGAGGCAGGTCAGGTTGTCTGGTATTTCTGTCTCTTTAAGAATTTTCCACAGTTGTGATCCACACAGTCAAAGGCTTGGCTTATGAAATCATCCAGCACATAAAAAAAATAACCACAGCACATTTTGAAGCTCTCTCACCTTCTGAGATGGCCCACGCTCTGTCTGCGGAGTGTGCTTCTCTCTAAATAAACCGACTTCTTATCTATTACTTTGCAAATTCTTTCACTACGAAGCAAGAACCTTAAATTAACCAGCAACACAAGGACAGACACTTTATAAAGCAGTGGGACCCACACAAGCCACTACAAGAGTCACAGGCCTGTCAGCACAGAGCCTGCAATCTCCTGAGGGTGTTAAGGAAGGATTCACATGAAAAAGCAGAGAACTACAACCATAATAAATGTCATTAAGGGGCACATGGTAATTTTATGGGGGAGGGGGGTGTCCCTGGAGATCTTGGCACTTTGAAGAAAGATGAGTGGGAGGTAACTAAGCCAAATGGGGAGGAGGGGAGCATTTCAAGCAGAACAAGTGATACCCACTCGTTCCTGGGGACAGGAGTGGGTATGGAACTTACAGGAATCTGAAAGAATGTTCACATGGCTATAAATAACAGCACTGGTTATAGGAAGAATGACATCCTAGGGGAACTAAGAGTGACTTAGAGAGTGACTAACTTTGTACAACAGTGACCACACGTCAGGTATTCTAAGACCTTTAAGTGCCCTGAGCTATTTAACTCACACGAGGAATAGAACTCACGGGAGATGAAATGAGATGAGAGAGGTAGGCAGATTCCAGACCATATAACCTTGGAGGCCATATTACATTCCCAATATTAATCCCAAGATGGGCAAAACCATTAAGCAGGACCAACATGGTCATATTCGTGATATAAAGCTGTGATTCTGGCGGTCGGATGGGGGACGTACTCGAAAGGAGAGAGGGAGGCGGCAGCTTTGGAATCCCATGAGGGGGTGTTGAATGGAGATAGTGGTGGTGTGGCTGAAAAGAAGACATAGATTGGGGAGATATTTGGGAGTTAAAATCAGCATAGCCAGGTGCCTCATTGGATTTGCGGGGGTTTAGGGAGATGGAAGGATGAAGGAAAACCTCAGAGATTTTGGCTTCTGTGACCAGGTAGATGATGGTTCAGTGCACTAAGCTGGGAAACTCTGAAAGAACATGAGGTTGATTGAGGTCATTTTGAATCTGAGGTATTAATTCTTTTGCAACACGCAACATCTAAGTGGAAATATATACACAGGCACACAGATCAGGAGACCAGAGTAAAAACACAAATTAAAGAAATTACTGAGTCACTGTTGTAGAGGAATTGTTCTTGTTCAGTCGCTCAGTCGTGTCCGAGTCTTTGAAACCCCATGGACGTCAGCACGCCAGGCTTCCCTGTCCTTTGCCTTCTCTCAGAGTTCGCTCAAACTCATGTCCATTGAGTCTGTGATTCCATCCAACCGTCTCATTCTCTGCCATCCCCTTCTTCTCCTGCCATCAGTCTTTCTCAGCATCAGGGTCTTTTCTAGTGAGCTGGATCTTCAGGGTCTTCTTCTAATGAGTTGTGGAGGAATAGGCACCAGGTATTCATGTACCATCTCTCAGCCACAGATCCACTGCTTTGTGACACTGGACAGGACCCTGTAGACAGTTCCCAGCTGGTTTCATGTTTGGCATGGCCAACAGAGGGCGCAAGAGAGATGCTGCCAGACCGGAGTGGGAGGAAGGGATGTCCCTTTTTCTTCCCATGCGCTGCTTTCTGGGTGCAGCAGTAGGTCAGCATGCATGGGCCTGGCAGCCCTCATCTCAGTGGTCCTCGTGAACAAGCTGCAGGCAGCATCTTCTGGCAAGTTTCTATGCCACCCAGTAGGATGCCTGTTCCTCTGACAACCAGGCCACGCCCTTGACAAAGAGATCTGAAACACCGCCTAGATGCCGAAGGGGGCTATCTTCTAGGTATTTCTGAGTCCTTTCCTTGTTCGCTCACCCTCAACCCAAGGAGGAGCAGCTGTTTTACTAGAGTTGCTACTTCTGGACCTCCTAGAGACCTGACTCCTTTTCAGCTAAACCTTTTGACTAGATGACAGTTCTTTGTACTCCTGTTCAGTTGTTAAGTAGTGTCAGATTCTTTCCAACTCCGTGAACGGCAGCATACCAGGCTCCTTTGTCTTCACTGTCTCCCAGAGTTTGCTCAAATTCATATCCACTGAGTCAGTGATGCTATCCAACCATCTCATCCTCTGTTGCTCCCTCTTCCTCCTGCTGTCAATCTTTCCCAGCATCAGGGTCTTTTCCAATGCATCCGCTCTTTGCATCAGGTGGCCAAAGTACTGGAGCTTCAGCTTCAGCAGCAGTCCATCCAATGAATATCCAGGGTTGATTTCCTTTAGGATTGACTAGTTTGATCTCCTTGCTGCCCCAGGGACTCTCAAGAGTCTTCTCCAACACCACAGTTCAAAAGCATCAATTCTTCACACTCAGCCTTCTTTATGATCTAACTCTCAACTGTTCTTTGTACTACAATTTCCCTTTTTGACATTACTTTGGTCTCTTGACTGCACTCAGACTGTACATGACTGAACATAGAGGGGTTGACAAGATAACCTGGGGAGACAGTCCAGATGGTTAAGGAAGAAAGAGATCTGAGGGCTCAGACTTGAGGAATTCTAACATTTACTGCAAGCAGGAGGAGGCTGACTGTTCAAAAAAGATGAAGAAGGAAGAGCCAATAAACATCACAAAGGACTTAAAATGGGCAATCACCAAACTGGAGACAATATTAATAACACATATAACTGACAAAGAACATGTAAAGAACCACAAATCAATCTACATCTTGTATAAGATTTATAGGCATACATATTGTAGAAAAATGAACAAAGCTATAAACAGACACTTAACAAAACTCGAATCTAAATATATGAAGAAACCTCAGCTGTGTTAAGGAGGAAATGCAATTTACAAAAGCAAGATGCCATTTTACACTCATTCAACTGGCAAATATGAAAATGTCCATAACAGCAAATAATGGCAAGGAAGAAAAAGTGTGCTGTCCTATAGGGTAGCTGCGAGCCACATGTGGATTCTGAACACTTTAAATGTAGCTAACAACCAGTCCTGGAGAAGGCAATGGCACCCCACTCCAGTACTCTTGCCTGGAAAATCCCATGGATGGAGGAGCCTCGTAGGCTGCAGTCCACGGGGTCGCTAGGAGTCGGACACGACAGAGCGACTTTACTTTCACTTTTCACTTTCATGCTTTGGAGAAGGAAATGGCAACCCACTCCAGTGTTCTTGCCTGGAGATCCCAGGGACGGGGGAGCCTGGTGGGCTGCCGTCTATGGGGTCACAGAGTCGGACATGGCTGAAGCGACTTAGCAGTAGCAGCAGCAGCAACAACAACCAGTCCAAATTAAGACATGCTCTAAGTGTAAAATATATACCTAATTTTAAAGACTCAGTATGAATAAAAGGACGTAAAATACCTAAATAATTTTGATACTGAAATTATAATATTTAGTTATATTTATTAGGTTCACCTAATTCTTTTTATCTTCTGAATGTTATGAGAAGAAATCTTAAAATTACAAATGTGGCTTGTATTTGTGGAATTCATCATAAGTCTTTAGATTTAATCTGATGTAGAACAATGCAAGTATCTATATGTGGGTGATCAGAGTATAAATTAGGCAACCACTTTGGAAAACAATTTGCTATTATTTTTACAAAGTTGAACAAATGCCTGTTCCATGACCCAGCCATTCTCTTAATGGTATACATTCCAGAGAAACTCCTGAATATGGGCACCAAGTGCCAAGTTGCATCCAACTCTTTGTGACCCCATGGACTGTAGCTCACCAGGCTCCTCTGTCCCTGGGATTCTTCAAGTAAGAATACTGGAGTGGGTTGTCATACCCTCCTCCAGGGGATCTACCCAAACCAGGGACTGAACCCACATCTCTTATGTATCCTGCATTGGCAGGGTTCTTTACCAGTCACTAGCACCACCTGGGAACCCCCATGTGTACCTAGAGATATATACAGAATTGTTCGTGGCAGCATTGTTCATAATAGTCAAAAATTAGACAGAGTACAAATGTTCACTGTCAGTAGGAAGGAGAGAATGCGTGGTACAGTCACGTGATGGAACATTATCCTGTAATGGAAATGAAGACAATACAGCTATATCCAGCACAGACGGATCTTAGAGATTCAGTCTTGAGCAAGAACCACAAAGTACACTAGAATACAGAAAACGTGGTACCATTTTCATAAATTTCACAAAGCAATAACATTTAAACACTGTATAGTTAGGAATGGCACCCCACTCCAGTGCTCTTGCCTGGAGAATCCCATGGATGGAGGAGCTTGGTGGGCTGCAGTCCATGGGGTCGCTGGGGGTAGGACACGACTGAGCGACTTCACTTTCATTTTTCACTTTCATGCATCGGAGAAGGAAATGGCAACCCACTCCAGTGTTCTTGCCTGGAGAATCCCAGGGACAGAGGAGCCTGGTGGGCTGCCATCTGTGGGGTAACACGTCGGACACAACTGAAGCGACTTAGCAGCAGCAGCAGCAGCAGTTAGGAATGAAAAAGCATAGGAAAGCGGATGGAGTCGGGAAAACACGCCCAGGGAGCTTCAAAAGAACAGGACAGGCTCTCCTCAGTTGGATCATGAGTTTATGAGTGAGCTCATTTTCTTATTTCCAAGAAAGAAAAGACTTACAATCATATGCTAGTTTTAAGAATCAAATGATCATTATGACCCTAGTCAGAGTTATTTCGCTAAAATGATACAGCCAAACGTAGTGAGTGGAGGAATGAGTTATCACGAGAAAGTCAGGACACCAAGTGAAGATAATTTTGGTGGCAAGTATGGCTGTGAAAGTGAGGCATGTGGGGTGGTAGGCCGAAGGTGACATGGGTACCAGGGAGAGCTTATTTTTAAAATAGAAAACATGCATAGCTATGGCTTCCTTGGTGGCTCAGAAGGTAAAGAATCTGTCTGCAATGCAAAATACCCGAGTTCAATCCCTGGGCTGGGCAGATGCCCTGGAGAAGGAAATGGCTACCTATTCGGGTATTCTTGTCTAAGGAATCCCATGGACAGAGGAGCCTGGTGGGCTAGAGTCCATGGGATCACAAAGAGTAGGACATGACTGAGCGACTAATGCTTTCACTTTCACTTTCTTTCACGCACAGATAAACACTGAGAAGAAGACGTTGGCTTCTGGTTGACTCATGTAAATGTTCCTGCTAATAAGAACTAGAATAACTATACAAAATACATTTTTTTAAATCTATTTGAGGCATTCACAGAGCTATGAAAGGAGTGAGGAGATGCAAGTTGAGTATAAAAAAGGAGCCCAAATAGATGGGACTAGTACTGGGGTCACTCTTTCTCAAGAAGCACCTGCCACATTTGAAAGCAGCTTTCAGGAGGCTAAGAAGCCAAATAGGCTTGTGGGTCTGGAAGCCCTGACAGGATTTAAGGATAGCACACACGGTAAAAATCAAACTCTACCAACAAGGAAGAAGCCTGGTAAACCCTGCATATCCCGTAAGGATGCCCAAGGGCTTTGTTTCAGGAGTGAGTGTGAAATGGATGAGAACGGTCTTTACAGGACATCTCATCATCTCAATCTCCATGAAGATTGATATCTAAAGCAATTTCTGGCACTCCAGCTTCACTTTAGTTGCCCAGCCAGGTCCAACTCTTTGCAGCCCCATGGACTGCAGCATGCCAGGCTTCCCTGTCCATCACCAACTCCCAGAGCCCACCCAAACCCATGTCCATTGAGTCGGTGATGCCATCCAACCATCTCACCCTCTGTCATCCCCTTCTCCTCCTGCCCTCCATCTTTCCCAGCATCAGAGTCTTTTCCAAGAGCTTCAGCTTTAGCATCAGTCCTTCCAATGAATATTCAGGACTGACTTCCTTTAGGATGGACTGGTTTGATCTCCTTGCAGTCCAAGGGACTTTCAAGAGTCTTCTCCAACACCACAGTTCAAAAGCATCAATTCTTCAGCACTCAGCTTTCTTTATAGTCCAGCTCTCATATCTACACATGAAAGTGAAAGTGAAGTCGCTCAGTCGTATCCGACTCTTTGCAACCCCATGGACTCTAGCCTACCAGGCTCCTCCGTCCATGGGATTCTCCAGGCAAGAGTACTGGAGTGGGTTGCCATTTCCTTCTCCAGGGGATCTTCCTGACCCAGGGATTGAACCCGGGTCTCCCGCATTCCAGGCAGACACTTTAACCTCTGAGCCACCAGGGAAGTCATCTACACATGACTACTGGAAAAACCACAGCTTTGACTAGATGGACCTTTGTTGGCAAAGTAATGTCTCTGCTTTTGAATATGCTGTCTAGGTTGGTCATAGCTTTTCTTCCAGGGAGCAAATCTCTTAATTTCATGGCTTCAGTCACCATCTGCAGTGATTTTGGAACCCAATAAAATAAATTCTCTCACTGTTTCCATTGTTTCCCCATCTATTTGCCATGAAGTGATGGGACCATGTGCCATGATCTTTGCTCTTTGAATATTGAGTTTTAAGCCAACTTTTTCACTCTCCTCTTTCACTTTCATGAAGAGCCTCTTTAGTCTTTGTTTCTAAGGGTGGTGTCATCTGTATATCCGAGGTTATTGATATTTCTCCAGCAATCTTGATTCCAGCTTGTGCTTCATCCAGCCCAGCATTTCGCATGGTGTACTCTGCATATAAGTTAAATAAGCAGGGTGACAACATATAGCCTTGACGTACTCATTTCCCAATTATCAACCAGTCTGTCATTCCATGTCCAGTTCTAACTGTTGCTTCTTGACCTGCATACAGATTTCTCATGACTCCAACTTAGCTGCCTCCAAAAAGCAGACAGAATACCTTTCTGAGGAAACATAACATCATCCCAAGCCTCACATTATTTTCTCTACTGTTTCCTAAATAATGCCTAGAATGCAACAACAACAACAAAGTAAATGAGAAAACAAGATGTCTAAAAGAAAACAACTGGCAATAGAAATAGGAGGTTGCCAAATAACAGAGTTACCAAACACGTCTTCTAAGTACGCATGACCGACATGTATTGTTGTTCAGTCGCTAAGTCGTGTCCAGCTCTTCGTGACCCCATAAGTAATTAAAACGCAGGTTTTGAGAATTTCAGTGGAGGTGAAAGTCATAAAAGAGAACCAAACAGTGACGATAGAACTGAAAAGTGCAACAATGAATATTAAGAACCTGAAAGTTATACTGCACAGCTGAGAGACAGACCTGAAGTGACTACAGAAGAAACAGGCTAGAAGAAATTATTCAGACTAAAAACAAAGAAAAACGAAAGAATTTTATAAGTACATAAATATCATCAGAGCCACATGGGCCATAGTGATAAGGCCTAATATCTGTGTAGTTTGAGTTTGATAATGTGAGGAGAAAGAGAAAATGTCAGAAGTGATACTAGAAGACAAAATAAGAATCCTGCAAAATAACAGTACCATTCAAGCACAGATACAAGAAGCAAGAGCCCCAGCACATAATGGCCAGAACACCAGACCTATGCACACTGTAATTAAATTTCTAATTTAATTTCTGATTTAGATTTTATATACAATTCTCAGAAGCAGCAAGACAAATAAAATATAACAGCTGAAAAGGAGCAAAAAAAAATAGTACCAACGGTTGTCTTTTAAAGCAGAAACAAAAACCACTATATAACAGAATCATATATTCAAAATGCTGGAGGAAAAAGCTGCCAACATAAAATTTGAAATCCAGAAAAATAATCACTCATAAAGTTTGCATGCATGCATGCTAAGTTGCTTCAGTCATGCCTGACTGTTTGCAATTCTATGAACTGTAGCCTGCCAGGCTCCTCTGTCCACGGGATTCTCTAGGCAAGAATACTGGAGTGGGTCACTATGCCCTACTCCAATGGATCTTCCTGACCCAGGGATCGAACCCACATCTCTTGCATCTCCTGCACTAGTGGGCAGGTACTTTACCACTAATGCCACCTGGGAAGCCCATAAAGTTTAAATAAAGACATTTTCAGACAAATAGAAAGTGAGATTTGTCACCAGAAGGCATACACTAAAGAGAATGCTAAAGAAAATGCCTCAGGCAAAATGAAGATAATTCTAATGGAAACTTCCAAGTGAAGGAAGAAATAATGAGCGAAATATGTGAGTAAACATAATCAATGATCTAAGATCCTATCTCAAAAATCTGGAAAAATAACAGTAAGTTAAACCAAAAAGTACATGTCTGTGTATATTAGTCGCTCAGTCATGTCCGACTCTTTGCAACCCCATAGACTGTAGCCCACCAGGCCCCTCTCTCCATGGAATTCTCCAGGCAAGAATACTGGAGTGAGTTGCTACTTCCTTCTCCAGGGAATCTTGCTGACCCAGGGATCGAACCCGGGTCTCCTGCATTACAGGCAGATTCTTTACCATCTGAGCTACAGGGAATTCCAAAAAGTATATAGGAGAAAATTAAAATGAGAACATAAATCAGTGAATCATTAGCAAATAATAAGAAAGCCAAGGCTATTTTTAAATTTAAAAAAAATGAATGAACCCAAGCAAGACCAACCAAAAAGTAAATAAAAGAGAAAGAAAACACAAATTACCAAAATTAGAATTAAAAGAGAGGTAACATCACAGAGCCTACAAATACTGAAAAGATTAAGAGGATCTTATGAATATTATGCCAATATATTTGAAACTTGGAAATAACAGTCCTACACAAACTCTTACTGAGAACTGCAAGAAATGGTATGCTTCCAAATTCTTTTAATGAGGCCACTATAATCTTGGTACAAAAAACTAACAAAGACACTAAGGGAGTGGGGGAGGAACGCACCGGGAGTTTGGGATTAGTAGATGCGAACTATTATGTGTAAGATGGGCAAACAATTAGGTCCTACTGTAGAGCACAGGACCTATAATCAATATCCTGTAATAAACCATAATGGAAAAGGATATGCAAAGAATATACACATGTATAACTGAAGCACTTTGTTGCACAGCAGAAATTAACACTACCTTGTAAATCAATTATACTTCAATAATTTTTTTAAATGACATTAAAAGTGTGCTCTTTCTTACTCTTCTCTACAAGAGTTTGTGGAGGGTTATTATTGTTATTATGTCTAACATTTGGAAGAATTCACTTATGTACACATCTAGACCTAGAAACTTTCCTTTATAAGAAAGCTTCTATTATAGGTTTGATTCCTTAATAGATAGAAAATTATTCTAATATTTAAATTCTCCTTGTATTATTTTTGGTTAGGTTGTGTTTTTCAAAGTAGTTACTTTATCCGAGTTTCAAATATACTGGCATAGTGTTCATAGTATCTTCTCATGAAAAACTTATAAACAAAATATTAGCAAATCAAGTCTAATAATACACCACACCATAAGAGAGTAGGCTTTAGGCCAAGAATGAAAGGTGGATTTACTATTCAAAAATACTCTAAAATTTTTATTCTTCATCTAGTCAGAAAAAGGAGGGAATTCCCTGGTGGTTCAGTGGTTAGGACTCCAGGCTTCCATTGCTGGGGGCCAAGATTTGATCCCTGATTGGGGTACCTGCTCCAGTATTCTTGCCTGGAAAATTCCACAGAGGAGCCTGGCAGGCTACAGTCCATGGGGCCGCAGAGAGTTGGACACGACTGAGCACAGCACATTGGGGAACGAACATTCCACAAGCCGCACAGCATGGCCAAAAAAAGAAATAGGAGAAAATCCACGTGTTATCTCAACAGATGGAGAAAAGGCTCAGTTACATTGCAGTAACAAGCAGCCCTGAATTTCAGTGACTTCAAAAAGCTGAAGTTCCTGTCTCACTGATGCCATGTCCCAGGTCAGGTGACTTGGTGACTGGTGTGGCTCCGTCTCAAGTCGCACTCACTCTGGGAGCCAGGCTGAAGTAAGTTCCACCATCCAGAACATCGTGCTTGCCCAGAGCTAGGTACGTACTAAGTGACATCTAGTTCATAAGCACTTTTTCTAAGATGTAACTGACATGCATCACCTCTGCTCACAATGACCAACGCGAGGCACACGGTACCACATAACTTCAAGGGGACAGGGAAGGGTAACTCTTTGTCTGCAAGGAAATAAAGAGGGATGGGACATGGGGGAACAGTGCTAAAGCCCCACATCCAGAGAACTGGGGCCTTTATGTCCCTGACTTCACAGAGAGATGACCAGAGGCTAGAATCCTCAAAGAATAAGGACACTGCAAGGAGGTCATAAAAACCAAGTGCTGAAAAGAGTTAGCTTCCAGGTCCGGTAACAACATTGGTCTCCACTTGTTCCTTGGTTGGCTCTGGCTAAGAAGCCTGGTTTTCTCTTCTTGGGTACTTCTGGTACCCTGAACTGTTTGTCCTGTAATTGTTTGCAGGAGAATATCCCTTTAAGGCATCAGTTCAGTTCAGTTCAGTCGCTCAGTCGAGTCCGACTCTTTGCAACCCCATGAACGGCAGTACGTCAGGCCTCCCTGCCCATCACCAACTCCCAGAGTCCACCCAAACCCATGTCCATTGAGTCAGTGATGCCATCCAACCATCTCACCTTCTGTCATCCCCTTCTCCTCCTGCCCTCCATCCTTCCCAGCATCAGGGTTTTTTCCAGTGAGTCAGCACTTTGCATCAGGTGGCCAAAGTACTGGAGTTTCAGCTTCAACATCAGTCCTTGCAATGAACACCCAGGACGGATCTCCTTTAGTATGGACTGGTTGGATCTCCTCGCAGTCCAAGGGACTCTCAAGAGTCTTCTCCAACACCACAGTTCAAAAGCATCAATTCTTCTGCACTCAGCTTTCTTTATAGCCCAACTCTCACATCCATACATGACTACTAGAAAAACCATAGCTTTGATTAGGCTGACCTTTGTTGGCAAAGTAATGTCTCTGCTTTTTAATATGCTGTCTCGGTTGGTCATAACTTTCCTTCCAAGGAGTAAGCGTCTTTTATTTCATGGCTGCAATCACCATCTGCAGTGATTTTGGAGCCCAGAAAAGTAAAGTCAGCCACTGTTTCCACTGTTTTCCCATCTATTTGCCATGAACTGATGGGACTGGATGCCATGATCTTGGTTTTCTGAATGTTGAGTTTTAAGCAAATTTTTCACTCTCCTTTTTCACTTTCATCAAGAGGTTCTTTAGTTCCTCTTCACTTTCTGCCATAAGGGTGGTGTCATCTGCATATCTGAGGTTATTGATATTTCTCCCGGCAATCTTGACTCCAGCTTGTGCTTCCTCCAGCCCAGCGTTTCTCATGATGTACTCTGCATATAAGTTAAATAAGTAGGGTGACAATATACAGCCTTGATGTACTCCTTTTGCTGATTTGGCACCAGTCTGTTGTTCCATGTCCAGTTCTAACTGTTGCTTCCTGACCTGCATACAGATTCCTCAATAGGCAGGTCAGGTGCTCTGGTATTCCCATCTCTTGAAGAATTTTCCACAGTTTATCATGATCCACACAGTCAAAGGATTTGGCATAGTCAGTAAAGCAGAAATAGATGTTTTTCTGGACTCTCTTGCTTTTTCGATGATCAGGACCTTCACTGTTCCCTGTAGGACAGTTTCTCTGTCTCTGTCTGCAATTGCTCAGAGTCCAGATTTTAGACAACTGACTATTGCTAAGAATATTTTGTTCCTTCCAATTCTCTCAGGAAAATGCCTAAGCTCAGTGCTAGCTTAGGCTGTTTGATCCTCCTAAAATACTGATCCTTTTTCTCTCAAAGCATTCAAACACTTCCTTCAAGACTCGAAACAAATCCTGTCACCATCTTAACACCCTATTCACTCCAGATCATATCCTGAGAGCCATCTCCACTCAACCCATCCTTTTATGTCCCATGAAGCAGGAAGTTTGTCTCACCCAGAAAGCAGTAGGGGAAAACTCTGCATTCTGACTCAAAGGGAAGAGAAATGACAGCCCAAATCACCTTATGCAAGAATCTGATACCCATTGATCACTGCTGGTTGCCATTTTTTAGAAATTTCATGGGAGTTCTTTGAAATTGAGAATTATAGTCCCAGAGCAAACTTTACAGACAGTTCTCTACTCAAGTAAGTGTCAAGGTTGAAATTAAGGGACAAGAATAGAAAGACCATTTTAGACTCCAATCCAAGTCAGTTTTCCAAACCAACTTCATTGATAATATGTCTGGAATTTCTCCATTTGTTTCCCAATAGTTTCTGGACCCAGAAGAATGTAAGAAATTGGCCCCCAGTAAATGCTTACTCTCATCTCTCAATCAACAAGGAGTGGCCAAGGGCCTTCAGTGGCCCCTTTCTAGGCCTTGCAAACACAAAGGTGAAAAGGAAAGAACTGCTGCTGTTTATGAAGTCTAGCACAGAAGCGGACATGCAACCAAACAATGAAATATGGCAAGCCAAAGGCTTCCAAACCATGGTTCACGGAACACAAAAACAATAAGCACTGGTGTGGATGCTTCTGTTTGTATTTACCTGCCTGCCCCAGGACCCACTTCCCTTCTTCTGTTGATACTCCAATATCCATTGAGAATATTCTTCATAAATCTCAATCCAAAAGAAGATGTGGTACATAGAAACAATGGAATATTACTCAGCCATTAAAAAGAATGAAATAATGCCATTTGCAGCAACATGGATGGAATTGGCGAGTGTCATACTGACTGAAATAAGTCAGACAGAGAAGGAAAAATATCGTATGACATCCCTTATGTGTGGAATCTAAAAAGAAATGATACAAATGAACTTACTTACAAAACAGAGATAGATTCACAGACTCAGAGAAAGAACTTCGGTTGCTGGTGTCAGGAGAGGGGGGAAGGATGGGAGAAGGGATAGTTAGAGAGTCTGGGATGGAAATGTAGACTTGCTGTATTTAAAATGGATAACCAACAAGGCCCTACTGTGTAGCACAGGGAACTCTGCTCAATGTTATGTGGCAGCATGGATGAGAAGGGAGTTTGGGGGACAATGGATACATATATATGTATGGCTGGGTCCCTTGCTGTCCACCTGAAATCATCATAACATTGTTAATCGGCTATACTCTAATACAGAAGAAAGAGTGTTGTTGTTTTAATCTTCTTAATCCAAATGCCTCAAAGGGAACCAATGCCACCCCCTGAATCCAAGGGTGGATATGTGATCCAGCTCAACCAGTTAGAGCCTCCCTGTTCACAGCCTTGACCCAGGACCTTATCAGATTCCATCAGAACTAACCCTAGAATGTTCTCTGCAATGATGGTGAAAAAGATATCCCCTTCCCACACTTGGAGCTGTGGGGCTGTGAGCCTGGGGGTGGTAAGGGCTCCTCCACAGGAGGGCTTAGCTCCTCTAAGCCCACTTGGAGCCTCACAGAGGACAGAATTCAAGAAGGAAGATTTCTGATGATATTATTCAGGAACCTGGTCCAGCCACAACTGATGAGATTTACACCTCCATTCACTGGTTCACTCATCCATCCATCAAACGTGTACCGGGCATCTGGTATGTGCCAGGTGTTCTTCTGGGCCTCGGGAACACAACAGTGAATCAATCACACCATGTCCCTACTTTAGGGAGCTTTTAACTCCTTGTGGTGGTGGTTGTTGTTCAGTCCTCCAGTCGGACCTGACTCTTTGCAACTCTTTATAACTCCTTAGGAGGAGACAACGCATGAAAAAAATGAAGTCCATGTTAACAGGATCATTCGAGTTGCTGCATGGAGGTGCCACTGAAAGGAGGAAGAGGAAAAGTAAGGAGGTTATTGTTATAACCTAAGCAAGAGAGGTGACCCTGGCTTGGACCAGAATAATAGCGTTGAGAGGGAACCAGAGCCAATTAACTGCTTTCAAAGGAACTCATGCTGCTTTTCGGTCACTTGCAGCTGATGGAGGCTGGCATGCCCTATTCCATCTCGTTTCAGATTCCATCCACATTAAATACACTCACTTTACGCACCACCAAGAAGGAAGAAATGCTGCCAGTTAGCCGATGGTGTGATTCTTTCACATCTCTTGAAAGAGCTCCTTTAGACCTTTTATGAATGTTAGTAGGAACAACTATGAACAGCACATGCAAATAATAAAGCTATATCACAAGTACCACCATGATCAGCAGTCATCATAAAGCACATCCCAATTTCAGAAATATTAAAACACAGGGAAATGTGTGCCTTAGAGTCAATGAAATCCAATAGTATGTACACATTTGTCTGATTTTATAGAGATGATTGAAACGTGGTTTATCCTTATGAAAAGCATGCTTACTTTCTAGAAGGGCTGAACGGTATAAACGCATCTGACAGTTCACTTCTACTTCACCTCTCAGATTGACTCATGGCCATTTTCTTAATCCCCCACGTACAAGAGGAATCAACATGAATTTTTAAATGAGGCATAGATCTTCAAATGTAATTTTCACATCTTAGACTCCTGCATTAGACACACACATGCCTGGTACACATAAGGACACCAAGCCCATAAGCCCACATCCCTTACATGGCATCTCTCCACATTATGAAAGCAAAGTTCATTCAAAGCAATTCTGAGGTTCCTCAGAATATTTTTCACTTCCACCTTTTGCACAAGCCATAACTGGTATTAATACAAGGATGGAAAGCAATGTATAACGTAAGTGAGCTTGCTCCCGCGCTAAAAGACTGAAGACAAAGTTGGGAGTGAATCCTGCAGCATTAGAGATCTCAGTCACTTTGTGAATCACAATGACAAGGACACCCCGGGTTTAAAAGACTGTCTAAGTGAATCATGATTGCAACTTCAGGCAGTGATTTTTTTAATTGCCTTCATCATCTGAACAGGCACAGAGAAAAACAACTTTTGTCGTATATGTATTTAAACAAAGAAGATATTTTCACGTTCTAGGCTGCATGCAAAGTTACCTGACCCAATAATTATAACCCAATAATTATAAAAAGAAATAACATTTCCTTTTAAATGTCCCTTTAACTCCTGAAAATCTAAAATGAGAATACCCACAGCTGGTTACAAGGTTGTAAAATCAATACTTTCAAATGTGGGTGCAGGCCATAAGTTGATACAACATTGATTTTTAACAAACCCTTTAGAAATATAATTTAAGAACATGTTTCTGAAATCCTAGAAAGTATTCAATTCTTTTGATCTAATAATCTCACTCCTTGCATCTAATTTTAAGGAATTCACTTTAAAAAGGAGGAATGCTTTATGTATAAAATTTTCAATCAACTTACTTATAAAGATGAAAAACTGACAATAGCCTGCATGTCTAACAACAAGAAAAGACTTAGGTAAATTATGATAGTTCCATCAGATGGAATATTACAGCCCATTAAAATATTAACTTTGAAGACATTATAACAACATAATCTACTTAAAATACGATGCCAAGAGAAAAAGCAAAAAGCATTTTATTGTGACAAGTGTATCCTTATGTAAAAACGTCTAGACATAGATAAGGACAGTAAAGGAAACAAACAAACAAAAAAAAAAAAGTAAAAACAATTTTGCCACAAATCTAGAAAGGGAGATGATTTTGCTTTCATTCCCAGAATGTGTATTATGATATGACTGCTCAACAAAATGTTTTTTGAAGATGGTAGCTGATTATTGTAAATGATCAAGTGCATTCAAGGTGTATTGTTACTATCTTCCTATAGACATTTGCATAAAGAGACCGCTATCATATTGTGATGCATGTGCTAGTCTCATTCTGCATTGGCCCTACATATCTGTTAGAGATGAATTTTCCTGTAGGTCTCCAGAGGTGGCACAGGGAACAATGTCAGGTACCAGACGCTGGAGTAAAGAGGCCTGGGGGTGAGTCCATTCCCACACAGGCCATGGGACCTTAGTGAGTTTTCTGGAGGGCTCTGTAACCCCTCTAGTAAAATGCAGGTGCGGAGACCTCCCTGGCTGAGCTGTGATAATGATTCCCAATTAGGTATGAAAAGGAGTCCACACAATGCATCACTAAGCTAGAGTTTTTAATATTACCTAGATACAAGATGGTTATGGTACAATGATGCAATGACAAATTTCCAGTTAGAGTTTAGCTTTAAATTACTTACAAACCAGGTTTGTTCCAGTTGGGGAGGTATCTGCATCTTCAACCCAACAACTCTGGTTTGCAAGAGCATGTTCTTTGGCTGGACCATGTCACTGCCCTGTTTAAAATTCTTCCATGACCACAGGTGCCCCTAAGGTCGATTCCAAACACATGGCCACTGGGTCCTTTAAGATCAGCCCAGCACTCAGGACCTGAGGCTTCCCTCCTCACACACCACATTGCAAGAGTACTAAAGTTCCTACAATCTCCCCAGTGAGCCATGTTTAGATGCTAAAGCTGAAACTCCAGTACTTTGGCCACCTCATGCGAAGAGTTGACTCATTGGAAAAGACTCTGATGCTGGGAGGGATTGGGGGCAAGAGAAGAAGGGGACGAAAGAGGATGAGATGGCTGGATGGCATCACTGACTCCATGGACATGAGTCTCAGTGAACTCCGGGAGTTGGTGGTGGACAGGGAAGCCTGGCGTGCTGCGATTCATGGGGTTGCAAAGAGCAGGACACGACTAAGCAACTGATCTGATCCGATCTGATCTACCTTTGCATATTCTGTTCCCTACCTCTGAAATACCCTTCCCCTCTCTACCAACCTCTCCTTCCTGGGAACTCATACCATTTCTGCAAGGCTTAGTCTAAGAGGAAGTCTCCTCTGACCCCTCCTCCCTGTCCCAGGGTTAGGGTCCCTCTTGCAAGATACCAAAGTCCCTTGAGCTCCTTGCATCATCCTAGCTATCTGCCCTGCAAGCTCCCTGAGGGTTAGAAGCTTACCTCCACCTTCCTCATAGTCCTGTTGCCCAACACAGGGGTGAGTGCAGAAAAGATGATCAGTAAATGCCTATGAAATCAATGAATCAACTTGCACAGGTGTTGAGAAATAGACTGGCAAAACCAAACAAGTTAATGTTTCACTGAGCTGGAAACTGGTAAAATGAGAGTCCTAACCTTGGGCTTTAACCAGTTGACCTTGAGCCTGACCACTTTCAGAATGAGGAATAGCAGGAAAATCAAAAGGTGGCTCTGCTAGATATAACTATTTTGCCAATAAATATTTTAAAGCAAAGTTCCCGGAATAAAGAAAAAAGACAGTTGTCAATATAAGGGACAAAAACTTCCTCTGTAAATAAAAGAAGGACATTAAGAAAATTATCTAAATTACCTTTGACCCAGGCTAGTACCATGAACCTCTAAAATCGGGAGTGATAAAATTGTGTGCTTTTCTCTGGAAAGGAGTCCATGGCTTTTATCCAAGTATCCTGCTATAGACTAAACTGTGTCCCCACCAAACTTCAGATGCTGAAGCTTCAGCCTTCAATATGACTATATCTGGAGAGGACTTCTAAGGAGATAATTAATAGTCAGTGATGTTATAAGGGTGGGGCCCTAACCCTATGGGATTGGTGTTCTTATAAGAGAAAGAGCAACCAGAGATCTCTATCTCCGGAGCACACACAGGAAGGCCATGTGAAGACCCAAGGAGGAGGCTGTCTACCAGCCAGGAAGAGAGCCCTTGCTGGAAACCCACCCTGAAGGCACCTTGATCTTGGACTTCCAGTCTCCAAAACAGTAAGAAAATAAATTTCTGTTGTTCAAGCCACCATCACCAACAGATTCTAATGTCTAAGCATCTGTGGTATCTTGTTATAGTAACAGCAGCCTGAGAAGCCCAGCACTGGTCCCTTCCCTAAAATAGACAGGAAACTTTTGACTTGTTGAAAATAGAAAGGTTTTGACCCAAGTCATCCTCTCCATCTGTCAATGAGTTTGTATCTTCTCACAGGGTCTGAGCAGCTCTGAATGTAACCTCACAGGACAAAAAGGCTCCCAGAGGAACAGGCCTGCCCCACGTCCACCTCAAGCAAGATGTCCCTAGCAGAGCACACATTTAAATATCGATTTCAGTGTCGAGATCACTTTGCTTTCCATAGAGCAGTTCAGGGTTACTGTGAGCTTGGTTGGGGGAAGTGTTTAGCTACACAGTGTCTGAATGCTTTCTGGAACATACAAGGGCCTCCCCCACCCACCTGTTTACCTGTTTTCTGTCCACTCCTGGCTCACCACCTACCTGTGCTCCAGAATAACAAATAGGAAGGGATCAATCCTCCTTGGGTCCCCACATCCTACGCTGGCCCCACTTAATGCCCTTAGCATGGTCCTCAGTGCCACCAGACTGGGAACTCCTGTTAAGAAAGGGCCAGATGGGCCTGACTCAATTACACTGACTGTACTCAGGTATTCTTCTCAGAGGGACTGTGGGGTGAGCTTTTGACTACCATCCGCAACCTCAGACTTCCCAGGCAAAAAATCCACCTGCCAATGCAGGAGATGCAAGAGAAGTGGGTTCAATCCCCGGGTTGGGAAGATCCCCTGGAGGAAGGCATAGCAACCCACTCCAGTATTCTTGCCTGGAATATTCCACAGACAGAAGAGCCTGGAAGGTGACAGTCCCTAGAGCTGCAAAGAGTCGGACACAACTGAGCATGCATGCATGTACAGCCTTGGAAGATCTAGAGACCATGACCAGTGCCCAAAAGCCTACTGTCTCCAGGGCAAGAGTGTCCAGCCTCCAAGCCAGCAGTGACACATCCCTTTCTTCACCTGTAAAATAGTACAACAAAGGTACCCACCTCCTAGGGTTGCCATGAGGCCTGAGTGAGGACATATAAAGCCTAGAACAGTGTCTGGTACATGAAATGTGTTCAGTAGTCCTGGCTCTTATTGAGGGCACACGAGACTGGAGAAACCGGTGCAATAGGAAACGGAGCTTTCACAGGCAGAGTTACCAGATAACAACACTATGTGCAGACCTCGGTACTGATTCTATTTACAAGGCACTTCTCACATGGACTACCAGTGGTTAAGTTTCAAACAATCCCCTAAGGTAGAGGGCGGTTATCATAAGTTATCTCCTAGATGAAGAAAGGAAGGTTTCAGAGAGGTTAAGGAAGTTGCCCCACAGAGACACAGCGCTGGGAAAGGGGTTCTGCTGGTCCAAACACCAAGCTCCACCGACCTGAGCCGCAGGAACCCAGTTCTGGAGTTTCGACACGGTTGGACCGCCTACAACACTCCTTCACCTGGGAGGCGGCCAACAGCGGGACGCTTTCCGCCCGGCCTCAAGAGTTTAACCAGGAAAAGTTTCCCCAGGCTGTTCTGGGCGAACGAGGAGGGCAGCATGGAACCTGCCGGTGCACCAGACCAAATGCATAGTACACACACGCACGCGCGCGCACACACGCGCGCACATACACACACACACACACACAACACCGCCTTCTGCAGCCGCCGGCTCTAAGGGGGGACCTCGGCTTCCCCGGAGCCCGAGCAACATCCGGACTCGCCTCCGAAGTCCACTTGTCCCTCCTGTCTCCCCAAGTGAAGCCTCGGCGTTCTCCCTTCCCTAGGAATCCGCGCCCGGCCCTCCCTGGGCGCCGTCTCCCGGGCCCCCCTAAAGGGGCGCCGAAACAGAGGAGTTGCCTCGGAGGAAAGCCCCGCGCCCGGCACGGGTCGGGCGCGCCGCCCGCGCTCAAGCCGAGGGTAACGGGGAAAGGAGGGCTGCCCGACCGAAGCCCTCTTACCTTCCTCATTCTCGTCAAACACCGGGGGCTTGTGGGAGTGGTTCCCGCCCATATTCCGCCGCGGCGGCTGCCGCTGCTACATGCCCGGCCGCCGGGATGCGGGGCGCGCCGCGCGGGGTGCGGATGCGCCGCGAGCGTCCAGTCCCGGCTGCCGCCGCGCGCCGAGCCGGAGGGGGCCGAGCGCCGCGCAGGGGCGGGAACCGCGCCCCCTCCTCCCGGGCGTCCCCCTGTCCCTGGCGTCGCTCTCCCGGCGTTCCCGCCGCGCCCCGGCCACGCTAGCTCGTCTTCCGGGCCGGGTTCCAGGCGCCCGCACGCACCCGAGAACGCGGGAGCTCCCAGCGCCGGGGCCGCACGGAGCCGCGCTCCTCACTGGAGACCGGAGGCGGCGCGGGAGGAGGAGGAGGAACAGGAGGGGAAGGAGGCGATGGGCGCGGGCTGCGCAGAGGGAGCGCGCGAGCGCAGCCCCGAGGGCGGCCTGGAGGAGGGGGCGCGGCGGGCGCTGCGGGCCAGCGGGTCTAGGAAGAGTCGACGCGGGCACTCGAATTGAGCGCCGGGTCCGCCCAGAGGAGTCGGGCGCTCACCTCCCGGCGTTAAGCAAGTCGTGAGCCATCTAGTGTGCGCCGGGCCCCAGCCAAACGCTTTAGAAGCGCAATCCTCTGTCACCTCCAAAAACCACTATTGCCCATTTTAGAGTTGGGTAGACTGAGGTTCAGGGGTAAAGGAGCTCTTCGGTTAGTCGGCACTGGCTGCGGAGGAAGCCCCTCGGACGCCCCATTGACCTTATTTGCCCACTTGAGCAGAGTCCCAGGCAATTCTGCAGCAGACGTCTTTCCTCTTGGTGTTTTCTAAATGTTTAGTCGGACACGACTGAGCGACTTCACTTTCACTTTTCACTTTCATACATTGGAGAAGGAAATGGCAACCCACTCCAGTGTTCTTGCCTGGAGAATCCCAGGGACGGGGGAGCCTGGTGGGCTGCCGTCTATGGAGTGGCACAGAGTCGGACACGACTGAAGTGACTTAGCTTAGCAATGAGTCTGGACCCTCTCGGACTCAATTTTTCCCCTGCATTCTACGGGGGAAACTGAGTCCCAAAGGGGGCGGAGTTTGCCTCCAAATCATTCTCCCTAGGACTGGCTGCGCATGGGCCTCGGGAGTCCCCTGAAACTGAACTAAAGCCTGTTAGCAAAAGGGACGGGGATGCTTAAGACGGGGGTGCGATGCGTGCGCCCCAAGGCTCTCCTGGGGCGAGCGCGGACTCTCAGAGGGACCCGCAGGTTACCCGCGCAGTGCAGTCTCGCCCGCCCAGCGCGCCAGGCAGCCAGGATCGTTGGCCACATCCTGCCATCTACTGGGCGTCTTCAGCCACCGTCTGTGCTTCGTATTAATAGAAAGCAGCGGTTCTTTTACTTCCCCATCCTTTCTCCCAGCCCCCTAGTTTTGCCTCTGTCTCTGTCTCTCTCTCTGGGAGACGAGGGAGAGAAGGAGACTATGGATGGGTGAGATGGTTCTCTAACATCACAAGAAACCTCCCGGAGACTATGGGAGGTGAGTGAGCCCTGGGAGCCAGCCCCATCCAGCCAAAGTTTCAGGACTGGCCCAAACCACTAGGCCTCATGGGTCAGACAAGCCTCATTCACAGAACTGCTCCCACCACTTACAGTCTCTGTGCAGTTCCAACTTCGAGTTCCCATCTGTGAAATGGGGAGGTTGGTATTAACTCCCCAGCATTGCTATGAGGATTCTATCACATCATATTTATAAAAGTGGGTAACAGGGCCCAGGGACATAACAATGATGAATAAATATTTCTTGCTTTTCATTTTACTGACAAGCATTGGCTGAGTGGCCAGGCTATAGCGAGCAATATAATGAACCAAGATAAAGCAGGTACAGCCCCCAGATCAAGGCAGGAAGAGGGATGGTGACAGGCATGAGCACTGGGTCCTGTTCCTCCCAGATTTCACCTGACTTTGACACTCTCTAGCAGGCTAACTTGGGTAAATTACTTAAACTCTGCTGGCCTCAGTTTGTTCACCCATAACATGGGTATGATAATAATGGTATTTTCACCCTTCCTAGGGTTGTTATGCAGAATAAATGATGTTGCTACGTGGAACACAATAAACACAACACAGGTGTTAGTATTATCTTCCATAAGGAGCTATGGTGTAAATTGTACTCTGGGCTCACAGTTCTTCCCTCCCTGTCCTTGACATGGCTCACTGGGATGAGGGGGCATTTCTTACTTTCTGACCACTGACATGGAGCATGCCATTGAACTTAGTTTGGCCACTGGTCTATGGGAGGAAGTGATGGTGTACCAGTTCTGAGTGACAGCCTTAAGATGTCACATGTTTCAGCTCTCTTGTCCTTCTGCCATCCACCATGAGAAGCGCTGGCCTTGGGTAGCCTCTGAACCCCACATGTAATCTGAAGCAGAGCTGCTGTTGAGTCCTGCCCCAGGGCCACGGGTGTGAGGTGTGGTTTGTATCAAAGCCATAGTAGCAGAGTACAGAACCAAGGTCACCTCCAAAGCTGACTGAGCCCCTTTGTAACCATTTCCAAAAGCCCCCCTGATCAGCACCAACAGGCTTTTTGACCCAATATTAGGCAAAAATGCCCACCTGAGTAGTCACCCTATAGCACCCTACCCAGTCACCTAATGCCAACTTTCCAGCAGGGATTTTCTTTGTCCGAAGACTATTAAAATTGGCTACTAATCCAGAAAAATTATCCATTCTCTGTGGTCTGTCAGGAGGCTGGCCCACTGTGCTCACAGTGCCCACTTTATCTCTGCTCTTTATTCTTAATAAACTCGCTCCCTTCTGAAATGCTCTGTGTCTGGAAATTCTTTTCCATCCCATGTTGACTGCTTCAACAGCTACAAGCTTACAAGCAAGAAAAATAAGTGTTCTTGTAAGCCACTGAGATTGGGGGAAAGTGCTGTTCCACAGCATTATCATGGAAAAAGCTGATAAATACAGATATTCAAATAACAGTCATGCATGCAAAGGCTATAACTGCAAACTGTGTCGTGTGGAAGGAACCCTAGGAGGCTGTGAGAATACAGGAAGCCCCTGTCCCAGTTCTGAAAGTTTGGGCAGGTGCAGGGTCCCACGGAAAGAAGTCATGAGCATTTGTTCAAGAAGGGGACGACAGAGGATGAGATGGTTGGATGGCATCACTGACTCCATGGACATGAGTTTGAGCAAGCTCCAGGAGTTAGTATGAACAGGGAAGCCTGGCGTGCTGTGGTTCATAGGGTTGCAAAGAATTGGATACGACTGAGCAACTGAACTGACTGAACTTCCTCCTTTGTTGAACAAGCGTTTTCTGAACACTTACTGTGGGTCAGGTCCTGGGGTGGGTGCTAAAGACAGACCCTGTGATGAATAACACAGGATCTATGAACCTGAAGTTTAGAAGGCTGGTGCAGGACAAGGGCAACACACACAGAGAGGCCCCTCAAGTCATCGAGTCCAAGTCTGTGCTACTCGCCACGAGACAGGCCAATGAATCAGGAGACAAGCTGTTGGGGAAAGGAGTAGGGACTTTATTTGGAAAGCCAGCAGACCAAGGTGATAGTGGACTAGTGTCTTAAAAAGAACCTTCATCTTTCCCAAGTTACAATTCAGGCTTCTCTTTTACTCAAAGGGGAAGGGGTGTGGTTAGTTGTTCCAAACTGCCTGGTGTCAGAATCCTTTGTTCTTGCAGTTATCCACTAGGTCAGGCCACAGTGTTTCTGTAAACCTTCAACATGGCAAATGTTATTCCTTGTTCTGCAACTTTTTATCTCTGTATAAACAGAAAAGTGTTATACCTCTAAAGATCAGGGCCTTGAGAAGGGGCTATCCTGTATATCTCATGCTCAGGTCAGTTCAGTTCAGTTGCTCAGTCGTGTCCGACTCTTTGCGACCCCATGAATCGATATCTCATGCTAGAGGCAATATTATCATATATTTTTTTGCCTGCGACAGTGTGGCATGTGGGATCTTAGTTCCCTGACCAGGGATTGAACACACACCCGCTGCAGTGCAGGCATAGATTCTTAACCACAGGGAAGTCTCAACATTCTTAACTGGTAGCAAAAGCAGTAAACAAACACAAAGTTTAAAGTAAAGGAAACAGATCCAAGATGGAGTCAGATTTGTTCTTCCTTATCCACAAAGAAGCCAACTGGAGGGAGATGGTGTGTGAGCTGAGATCAGAAGGACGAGAAGCAGTCAGCCATGTGGGAGGAAAAAGGGGTAGCTGGGTAAAGTACTGAAGCCGAGTAAGGGGGGTTTCGGCTGTTCCAGGAGGCTGGAGCAGTGTCGGAGCACAGGGGTGGTCAGGATGGCATCTGTGATACATCGTATGGAGCGCTCTCTGGGTTCCAGGTCCGTGCCAGCCATTTGCAGGAAGCATGGCCCTCCAAGCAGCCTCTTCCCTGGATCCTCTCCCATTTATAGATATTATTCCAGGCCTGTTACTTCCAGTGCTTTTCATGGATCACCCCCTTTTAATCCTCACAACAAACCTGGCCAGTGGGCTTGACCGTAACCCCTGTACTGACAGACACAAAAGCATAGAAAGATTAAAGCCGAGTCCAAATGGTTGCAGAGTGGTGGAGGTTTCAGTCCACAGCTGAAACATAGGTATCAGATCGTAAAGAAATGGTGTAGGGAATAGTGGCTGTGAAATTCAGATCATTTTAATTTTCTTTTTAAAGTAGTTTTATATTATTTTCTGTACTATCAATATTTTAATAATCAGCAAAAACAATGAGAAATATTTTCATTTTCAAAAAAACTTGTGGGCACTAATCCACACCTGATTTTGTAAGGCACATTTCATGGTTCATACCTAAGTTACTATGTGTCAAGAGGCGGTGCTAAGAAATCCCCATTTTGCAGGGGATCCAAAATCCTTCATTTTGGTTAAAAAGAAGCTCAGAGAATCAAGTAGCTTGCCCTTAATGCCACCGTTGCCACCTATGGCCATGGTAAAAAGTTATCATAAACTTGGTGTCTTAAAGCAGCAGACGTATATTTCCTCACTGTTCTGGAAGTCAGAAATATGAAATGAAGCTGTCTGCACGGTGGATTCCCTCTGGAGTCTCTGAGGTAGGGCTCAGTTACAGGCTTCTTCCTGCTTCTGATGGCTCCAGGGACTGCCTCCTTGCCTCAAGGCTGTAGGACCCCATCCTTGCTGCCATCCTCACGCAACCTTCTGTCTTTTCTACGTCGCCTCCTCCTCTCTCTTTTGTTGCTGTGCTTAGTCACTCAGTCGTGTCCGACTCTTTGCGACCCCATGGACTATAGTCCTCCAGGCTCCTCTGTCCATGGAATTTTCCAAGCAAGAATATTGGAGTGGGTTGCCATTTCCTCCTCCAGGGAATCTTCCTGACCCAGTGATCAAATCCCCATCTCCTGCATTGGCAGATGGATTCTTTACCACTGAGCCACCTGGGAAGCCCTCAACACAAGAAGTGTACCTGATAAAAACTTGGTTAGAGGGGATGTCCAAACAGCTTCTAGCAAAAGACTTCTTCCCTGTTGTCATTTTGTCCTTTAATTAGCATGCCCTGAGCTTGTCTTTTATATCAGATGCTGCGCTAGGAGCATTAAGGAGACCAGCAAGTAAAAATGCATCCTGACACCTGCTATGATAAAAGGCTGTCCAGGGTGTCCTGGAGGCAGAGCAGAGGATTTGTGGTTGTTCTCTGTGTCTCATCATCTATAAAATTATCATTTGTCCCAAGGATTATGTGACCTATACAGCTATAGATTTAGAAGAGATGTAAGTGAATCCATATGCATAATTAAGGCTAATACATAGTATATATGCTTCAAAGGTAAGTAGAGGTTTATGTTTTCATTCCACATAGAAGGTCAGCTCTTAACTCTTCCTACTTACAACTCCATAAAATATTCTTTACCAAAAAAAATTTTTCAGGTGCTGAAAGACGGAGGAAATTTCACTGGACCCTTGTCTTCAGAAGCCCACTGCCCAAAGAAGACAGATAAGAACTCCATTCTCCTTCCAGGTCTGGGTGAGGTCTTTGGTCAAGGAGACAGAGTCAGGTGTTTAATCTGACCACCCCAGCCTCCCCACCAAGACTCATTTCCAACCAGGAAGACCTCCAGATGTGGAAATGGGGTACAGATGACAAGGTGGTGTGCTCTATCACTCTGCTGTCCCTATCAGACAGCTGAGGCTGGGAAGCCTCCAGAAACTCTCTTCATGACTCTTTGTGGCTGCAGGAATCAGTCCTGTACTGCCAGCTGAATTATTCTGAAGTAAGTATTATACCTCACTCTCCTTTCTCCTGCACAATGTGGAGTGTCACTCAGCCTTCTGAATGAGAGTGGCTGAGCTACTTGATGTTAGCCATGTTCTAGACAAAGCCAGCTTACAGATCTGGCTCTCTTGCCTGGCTCACATGCTGGTAAGGCTTTGTGCGGTCTTTTGACTCCCTGCAAAATAAATCAATAAAATAAAAGCCATCTGCTTCTCTGCCCTGAGAGGATCTGTCTTCTGTCCACAGAAGGTTAACTGTGGATAGACCAGGGAAGTTACAGTCTAGGGCTGCTCCTATGAATCTGACAAGGGATTGAGAATACGATTTTGTGTTGCGTCTCGAATACCAAACAGAGGCACAGAAAATAAGAACTGGGATGCTTTTTCTGACTTCAGTTTTCGTGAGTAGATTCTCGGGGCTGCTGCTCCTATCACAGAGAGAATGATTAAGCATTCACCAGACTTGCATTTAAAGCTATAAACTCCAGCAGATTTAACCTGTAATTTTATGTAGCACGGTCATGCTGAGGAGGCTCATATAATTCTCCGGGGTAGGATGTCTTCTGTGCCAAACCGTTGTTTTTTGTTTTTTGTTTTTAATCTGCTAGATCAGCTTTTGTTATCTTTTCTGTTAAGCCTATTTTATTTAAAACTTGATTCTGGTTCACTTAGAGTAAATACCGTCTGCTTGCATTCTTTTTCAATATGTTCTGTTTGGCAGCGTTGTACATTATAAAGAAAAAAAAAATAAGAAGAAAGGCTGTTTTGTGGCACACCAAGATAAGGAATGGTTTGTACAGCCAATTCGTTGTTGAAAATCACTTCACTCGGGTAGCAAAATCTCCCTAAAGATTTTTTTTAAATGGTAATTTCAAAGAGTAACCTTTTATTGTTAAGAGCCTTTGTGGGTGAGTGTGTGTGTGCACAACAGCTTACTTAAAAGAAGGGTCTGTCACTTGCTACTGTGGCGGTGTAACTGCTTTTCCTGGGTAGTCCAGCAATTCTGAGCGCCTCATTCTTTTATTAAAACAACTTGCATAGTAGCTCCATGTTGACCTCAAATTAATTAAGTGTTGGAGGGAAATTCTAGCTGTAATGTGAACCAGGCTGGGTCAGGAGGAAGGCTTAGTAGCTGCCAAAAGCAGCATTCATGGAATGTGTAACACTGTGTTCCCCCCTGGAGTTCTTAGGGGCTTAAAGGAATGAATACCGCAAACTGCACTTGAACTTGTGTGGACTTATGTATGTGTGTTCGTGCCCATGCAAGCATGTTTCAGTATTTTAGTGGGGAGAGAGTAAAAGTCTTTCTTTGTTCCTTAAAAAGTTCCCCGAGTCTTCCTCTGCTGAAAAAAAAAAGGACTGAGAACCACTGATCTATAGAACCACTGCTGCTAAGTTGCTTCAGTCGTGTCCGACGCTGTGCGATCCCATGGACTGCAGCCCACCAGGCTCCCCCATCCCTGGGATTCTCCAGGCAAGAGTTCTGGAGTGGGTTGCCATTTCCTTCTCCAATGCATGAAAGTGAAAGGTGAAAGTGAAGTGGCTCAGTCGTGCCCAACTCTTAGCGACCCCATGGACTGCAGCCTACCACGCTCCTCCGCCCACGGGATTTTCCAGGCAAGAGTACTGGAATGGGGTGCCATTGCCTTCTCTGGATCTGTAGAATAGTTGTGAACTAAAAATGCCGCCTGCCCTATCAGTGAACAACACCAGTGATGTTGTAGCTATCAGCCACTACAGCCACTCTGGATGGTGTTGGTGAGCTCTTAAGGAACTCAGGATGGAGACCAAATACTTGCCCTCCCCTCAAATCATCAAATTGTAGTGTCCCCTCCCAGCCTAAACCCCCTGAGGAAGTTCAGGATGAGAAAACACAGGATACTGACCCTAGATAGCTGAGGTGTATATCAAAGGAATACTTTCTTTTTATGTTATGCTTTGCTTTTTATTAATTTTTATTGGAGTATAATTTCAGTACAAAGTTGTGTTAGTTTCTGCTATATAGCAAAGTGAATCAGCTATACATATATACATATACATATATACATATACATATACATATATCCCTTCTTTTTTAGATTTCCTTACCATTTAGGTCCCCACAGAGCACTGAGTAGAGTTCCCTGTGCTGTACAGTAGATTCTCATTAATTTTCTATTTTATACATACTAGCATATATATGTCAATCCCAATCTCCCAATTCGATGATCCAGCGGTTGTTGGCAATTTGATCTCTGGTTCCTCTGCCTTTTCTAAATCCAGCTTGAACATCTGGAAGTTCACAGTTCATGTACTATTGAAGCCTCAGTTGGAGAATTTTGAGCATTACTTTACTAGTGTGTGAGATGAGTGCAATTGTGTGGTAGTTTGAGCATTCTTTGACATTGCCCTTCTTTGGGATTGAAATGAAAACTGAACTTTTCCAGTCCTGTGGCCACTGTTGAGTTTTCCAAATTTGCTGGCATATTGAGTGCAGCACTTTCCCAGCATCATCTTTTAGGATTTGAAATAGCTCAACTGGAATTCCATCACCTCCACTAGCTTTGTTTGTAGTGATGCTTCCTAAGGCCCACTTGACTTCACATTCCAGGATATCTGGCTCTAGGTGAGTGACCACACTGTCGTGATTATCTGGGTCATGACAATCTTTTCTGTATAGTTCTTCTGTACATTCTTGCCACATCTTCTTAATATCTTCTGCTTCTTCAAGAGATGGGAATTCCAGACCACCTTATTCTGCCTCCTGAGAAATCTGTATACAGGTCAAGAAGCAACAGTTAGAACTGGACATGGAACAACAGACTGGTTCCAAATAGGGAAAGGAGTATGTCAAGACTGTATATTGTCACCCTGCTTAAACTTATATGCAGAGTACATCATGTGAAGTACTGGGCTGGATGAAGCACAAGCTGGAATCAACGTTGCCAAGAAAAATATCTGTAACCTCAGATATGCAGATGACACCACCCTTATGGGAGAAAGGGAAGAAGAACTAAAGAGCCTCTTGATGAAAGTGAAAGAGGAGGGTGAAAAAGTTGGCTTAAAACTCAACATTCAGAAAACTAAGATCATGGCATTTAGTCCCATCACTTCATGGCAAATAGATGGGGAAACAATGGAAATAGTGTCAGACTTTATTTTGGGGGGCTCCAAAATCACTGCAAGATGGTGACTGCAGCCATGAAATTAAAAGACGCTTGCTCCCTGGAAGAAAAGCTATGACCAACCTAGACGGCATTTTAAAAAGCAGAGACATTACATTACCAACAAAGGTCCATCTAGTCAAAGTTCTGGTTTTTCCAGTAGTCATGTATGGATGTGAGAGTTGGACTATAAAGAAAGCTGAGTGCAGAAGAATTGATGCTTTTGAACTGTGGTGTTGGAGAAGACTCTTGAGAGTCCCTTGGACTGCAAGGAGATCCAACCAGTCCATCCTAAAGGAAATCAGTCCTGAATATTCATTGGATGGGCTGATGGTGAAGCTGGAAGTCCAATACTTTGGCCACCTGATGTGAAGAACTGACTCATTGGAAAAAACCCTGATGCTGGGAAAGACTGAAGGAGGAGAAGGGGATGACAGAGGATGAGATGGTTGGATGGCATCACTGGCTCAATGGACATGAGTTTGAGCAAGCTCCAGGAGTTGATGATAGACAGGGAAGCCTGGCATGCTACAGTCCATAGGGTTACAAAGAGTCATTACTGAGCTGAATCTCCCAGTTCATCCTGTCCCTCTCTTCTCCTTTTGGTATCCATGAATTTGTTCTCTATGTCTGTGTCTCTATTTCTATTTTGCTAATAATTTCATCTGTACCATTTTTTTAGACTGCACATATAAACAATATTATACTATAATTGTTTTTCTCTTCCTTACTTGCTTCACACTGTATGACAGTCTCTAAGTCCATCCATGTCTCTGCAAATGGCACAATTTCATTCCCATCTATGGCTGAGTAATATTTCAAGAGTAATATTTCAAAAGAAAGGTTTCAATGAGCCCAGACTCTTGTATCTTCCCACATATAGAAAAACGCTAAATTTCTTAACTTGAGATACTTGGTTTTCTTTAATAGTAATCTTTTGATGTTTTGACTATGTCACCTTTTCTGTAAAAACTCCTATAAACCCTGGCTCCCCACTTACCTCTTTGGATCAGTCTTTCAGAGCTAGCTGAGATGCTGTGTTCCAGGCTCAAGTTCTCAGTTTTGTCCACTGAATAAAACATAACCCTCAACTTTTAGGTTGCATGGGGGTTTTTTAGTCTACATAAGAAGTCACATGAAGTAGCACTAATAATAAAAGGCATCATGTATTGAGATGGAAGGTGTTTGACCTAAGAATGACTTAGGAGGCAGAAGACAGATTTTAAAAATTCTATTGTCACTGCCTCATTATTCGATCTCAGATAAACTACTTCCCGTCCCTGGGCCTCAGTTTCCTTATCTGTAAAACTAAAAGAATAAAGGATTTGAGCTGTGTGGCAAAGACTACAACTTGATTCTTGCTATTAATTTGTCCCTTCTTTCCTTTTAATAACAGAATATGTGAAGAATCTGTTTTAGCTGAGCACATGACTACCTGGCTAGAGACTGTATATCCCAGCTTCCTTTGGAAATAGGAGTGGCTATGTGACTAAGTTCCAGCAAATGGGATGTGAGAAATGATGCGTATGGTGACTGTTCCCACCTGTATAGACTGTGATAGGGACTTAAGAGTGAGCAGCTGCTTCCACCCTGAAGGAGAGGACCACACCCTAGGAAGGAACAGACTAACCAGAGAAGGAGCCCAGGTCCCTGGATAACCTCAGACAGAACACCCTTCTGACCTTGGACTACCTGCCCTAACACGCTTCTGACCTCTGGACTGTTAAGAGAGGATGTTGTTGCTAAGTTGCTAAGCTTCGTCTGACTCTTTGCAACCCCATGGACTATAGCACACGAGGCTCCTCTGTCCTCCCTTATCTCCTGGCTGTTGTTTAGTCACTCAGTTGTGTCCAACTCTTTGCAGCCCCATGGACTGCAGCATACCAGGCTTCCCTGTCCTTCCCTGTCCTTCACTGTCTCTTGGAGTTTTCTCACACTCACGTCCTTTGAGTCAGTGATGCCATCCAAACATCTCTGTCATCCCCTTCCCCTCCTGCCCTCTATTTTTCCCAGCACCAGACTCTTTTCCAATGAGTCAGCTCTCCGCATCAGGTGGCCAAAGTACTGGAGCTTCAGCTTCACCATCAGTCCTTCCAGTGAATATTCAGAGTTGATTTCCTTTAGGATTGACTGGTTTGATCACCAGTCAAATTTGCTCAAATTCATGTCCATTGAACCAGTAATGCTATCTAACCATTTCATCTTCTGCTGCCCTTTTCTCCTTGTCCTTCAATCTTTCCCAGCATCAGGGTCTTTTCCAATGAGTTGACTTTTTGCATCAGGTGGCCAAAGTATTGGAGCTTCATTTTTAGCACCAGTCCTTTCAATGAATATTCAGGGTTGATTTCCATAACATACTATTATAGTTAACCACCATAGTTATCATTGTTTCTTTGGTGCAGCAGTTTAGCCCAGTATTTAACTATTACAGATTGGATGAATGCCAAGACCATCATCTTCCTTTACATCCAGAGCAAATGGACACATAACAGAGGGCCAGCAAAGTGAGAAAATGAATGAACAAATGAATGGGTTTAATGGGCATATCAGGAATGTGATCGAGATAATTCATGAACCGGACTGGCTATGGATAAGATCATGTCTAAGTATCCTTCCAATATTAAAATTCTGTCCTAATGCTTCTCAGAACTGAGGTTCATTTGGGAACATGGAAGTGACTGGCATCGTCTTAACTGAGTGTCTTCCAAATAAAGGATGGGGAGGGGAGATTCTAAGAGGGATCAAGGAGATATAATGCACACTAACCCCTTCACTCTGCTCTGCCCCCTTTCAGTTATTTATTCATTCACTCAACAAACATGTGCTTGTTACATGCCAGGCACCAGTGGGTACAGAAATGAACAAGTCCACATGCCAACCCTCACAAGCCAATGCAGAAAAGGGGGCAATGGGTAAAGAAAACCAGAGTTGTGGAAGCTGAAACAGGTTGAAACATGGAGACATCTTAATCTTTGAGTATCTCCAGAGCTGGTCTCTAAAAAAGAACTACCTTTATCTCTACTGACTTCAGCACCATCAGGAGTTCCTGATTTGCTTTGGGGAACTTCATCTGTCCGAGCCAGTTCTCAGAGTGCTCAAGGCATCTTCACTGTAGGTCCACTTCCTTTGCCTGCAGAGTAATTGAGATTGATTAGCAATGAACCTGGAGTTCTGGAGGGATCAAAGTTCCAGCCTGTGAGTGAGAAGAGCTGATTGTGATCAGAACCCACTGTGGCTGTTGGACCACTCGTTCATTACCCAGTCATTCCGCTCACACAGGCTTCCTTTCAATTTCCTCACTGGTGAAATGGGGATAATTTTTCCTGTCTTAGTGTTATAGTGGAAGCTACCAAGGGCTTCCCTGGTAGCTCTGCTGGTAAAAAATTGCCTGCAATGCAGGAGACCTTGGTTCGATTCCTGGGTCGGGAAGATCCCTTGGAGAAGGGAATTGCTACCCACTCCAGTATTCTGGCCTGGAGAACTCCACGGACAGAGGAGACTGGCAGGCTACTGTCCATAAGGTCACAAAGAGTTGGACACGACCAAGAGATTTTCACTTTCATAGTGTTATTGTGAAATTCAAAGCAAAGGACCCAACAGAGGGCCTGCTGTCTACCAAGGGCCCCCATGCAGGTGAATAGATACTGATTTGGTAGCATGAGAAATATTGCTCTAGCCCAGGAGTTCTCAGTCGGGGTGATTCCCACACAGGGGAAGTTTGGCAATGTATGGAGACATTTTTTTTTTTTGGAGACATTTTTGATGGTCATGAATGGTGTGGGGGAAAAGCAGAGCTACTGGCACCTAATGGGCAAGAACCAGGGAAGCTGCTAAACATTCTACCATGCACAAGACACCCCCCAAGGAAAAAAAATATCCCTCTCAAACGTCAATGGTGTCAATGCTGGGAGATTGTGCTCTAGTCCATCAAAATACCAACTTCAACGTGACACATTCAAACTCTTGCTAGAGACCTATAGTATGCAATTTACAATGCCACCTTGCATTGGTATTTAATATATAATTATAAAACAATATTTCTGGATCATAAGGCAGTTCTATTTCCAGTTTTTTAAGGAATCTCCACACTGTTCTCCATAGTGGCTGTACTAGTTTGCATTCCCACCAACAGTGTAAGAGGGTTCCCTTTTCTCCACACCCTCTCCAGCATTTATTATTTGTAGACTTTTGGATCGCAGCCATTCTGACTGGTGTGAAATGGTACCTCATAGTGGTTTTGATTTGCATTTCTCTGATAATGAGTGATGTTGAGCATCTTTTCATGTGTTTGTTAGCCATCTGTATGTCTTCTTTGGAGAAATGTCTATTTAGTTCTTTGGCCCATTTTTTGATTGGGTCGTTTATTTTTCTGGAGTTGAGCTGTAGGAGTTGCTTGTATATTTTTGAGATTAATTGTTTGTCAGTTGCTTCATTTGCTATTATTTTCTCCCAGTCTTATGGACTCTGTGGGAGAGGGAGAGGGTGGGAAGATTTGGGAGAATGGCATTGAAACATGTAAAATATCATGTAAGAAACGAGTTGCCAGTCCAGGTTCGATGCACGATACTGGATGCTTGGGGCTAGTGCACTGGGACGACCCAGAGGGATGGTATGGGGAGGGAGGAGGGAGGAGGGTTCAGGATGGGGAACACATGTATACCTGTGGCGGATTCATTTTGATATTTGGCAACACTAATACAATTATGTAAAGTTTAAAAATAAAATAAAATTAGAAAAAAAAACCAATATTTCTATGACTGTCAGCTGTAATTCTGGAAACTTTGTCTCAAAATAGCAGCAGCGCAAGCTTGAGTTCCTTCTATCCACGTATGAATTGCTGCTGGCAGAACCTGATCCAACTTGCTCAGGTCCACTTGATTACTCATCAGGAAACAGCCTCATCTTCTAGTCTGGTCGGCAATTCTGGAGTTTATTTTCTGACTTCAGAGGCATGCAATCCTCATAATCAGAACCATAAGGGGCCTGCTGTGTGGAGAAGGAGTGGGATGTTGATGATGGTGATTACCACTATAAGCTGTGATGATTTGAGCGTTTTTTTCCAGCCAACATTCATTGAGCACTTACTACATTCCAAGCACTAAATGCTAAGTGCTGGGCATTCATGGGAAATAAACTAAATGCTAAGTACTGGGCACTGAATGGGAAATAAAATAAACACAGCCCCCATGCTAATTGCACCTCACTGCTTTCAGATGGCTTTAGCATATATTATTATATTTGCACAAATCTTTGAAATAGGCAGGAATGGGAGTGGCTAGAGGTGAGAAAGTTACACTTACAGACAAGTGCACAATTAGGATTCTAAGTTGCAAACAGCAAAATGAGTCCTAAGTCACATACACATAAAGGGATAGTATTGAAGGATATCTGTTAGCTTACATAATCCCTGGGATGGCCAGAGAATCGAATAGGACATGATGCAGCCAGTAACCAAGATCATAGCTCCCCGCTGAGCAGGCTGCAGGCCCAGTCCCACTGCTTCTTGGCACTGGCATTGGAGATGCTGAACAGGAGGTGCAACGTGACCATCAATTTCTATTCTGAAGCCAATTCTCCTTTAGTTGCTTCTAATTGGTGGGATCTAGGTGACGTCCTTTGTCTTAGCTGCAAGGGAAGCTAGGAAAATTGAATTCTGGTTCTGCATTGCAGAGGTAAGCAGGATTCACAAAGCGGAAATTTCCTTCCCTAAAACAAAAAGCTCATTCAAAAGATAAAGGGCAGGGCTGCCCTGGTGGATCAGTGGTAAAGAATCCACCTGCCAGTGCAAGAGACACAGGTTCAGTCCCCGATTTGGGAAGATCCCACATGCCACAGAGCAACCAAGCCCGTATGCCACAACTGTTGAGCCTGTGCTCTAGGGGTTGGGAGTCACAACTACTGAACACACCCTCCCTGAAGCCAGTGCTCCACACGAAGACAAGATACCACAATGAGAAGCCACACACAGCAACTGGAGAACAGCTCCCCCGCTCCACAGCTAGAGAAAAGCCCATGCAGCAACAAAGACCCAACACAGCAAAAACTAAATGAATAAATTCTTTCAAAAAAAGATAATGAGCAGCCACCATAATGACATATGTCCAATCGCAGAGCAACCACGATGCCGAGCCCCAAATCCTGTGATAAGCAAGGCACAGACCATTAGTGGATTAAGTGGATTAAGTAGGTAGATTATTGCAGTAATGGCCTCCAACTTGTATTTGCCTTTCTTTATTCCCACCCCCACCAACCTAGTATTTTATATCCAGTGAAATTATCCTTTAAAATGAAGGAGACATATGACTTTCTCAAACAAATACTGAGGGAATTCAGACCTGCCCTACAAAAATATGGTGAAAGACGATCTTTGGGGAGAAGGAAAATATTGTAAGTCAGAAACTTGGATCTATATAAAGGAAGGGAGACGTTCCTATAGAGAAGGAACAGTTCAGTTCAGTTCAGTTCAGTCACTCAGTCATGTCCAACTCTTTGCTACCACATGGACTGCAGCATGCCAGACCTCCCTGTCCATCACCAACTCCCGGAGTTTACTCAAACTCATGTCCATTGAGTCGGTGATGAGAGAAAGAACAAATACAGATAAAATACAATCTTTTTTTCTTCTTTCTTCTTATTTTTCATCGTTCTGGAAAATAATGCTGTTTAAAATAATAAGATTAACAATGTACTGGGTAATTATCATATGTGGATAATGAGATTAATGACAAGAATATCACAGGTATGGGAGAGAGGAGCTAGGAAGGGAAGACACCAGGGTTCAGGGGTATTACCAGTCCAAGTGCATGTAGCCAGTAAATGAAGGATAGAGAGTCAAACCTTGACCTCTCTGATCTATATTCCATGTTTTTTTTCTCTCCATGAGAACCCTAGTTATTCCTCTGGGAATATATGGGAATGAGCTCCAGGTCTTCTCTTTTGGGCCCCATTTCTCAATGAAAATTGGGGAAACCTCAAGTTTTTCTTTGTTGTTGGTGACATTTCTCTGAGTCACATACGTAAGTGACAGCACTGGGACCTCCATCTCTGTAAAAGCAGCCCATTTATTGCAAAGACTTAGAAATATCTGAGGTCATCTGGTAGACCCAGGGCTCTGGCCTCGCTGGTTCATCCCTTCCACTCACTAATAATCCCAGTCACCATTTACTAAGTGAAAAATATATGGCAGGGTCTGGACTAAGAATGTGACATGGATGTATTAGCATTTATTCCTGTTGGCCTTATTATCATCCCTGTTTAACCAAACAGGACAGTGTGTCCAGAGAGATTAGGCAACTCATCTTGATAGGTAGAACCATGTCTTCCACGAAGGTAATATTCAAGTCTACCACCCAGTGGAGGGACCCTGCCCCTATTGCTCTCCTTTTATGCAGGAGAGCCAAAATGGAAACTTTTCAAATGGACAGATAATTTAACATTTTTGGCACCAATGTGGATTTCAGTGCCAGCTCTTACACTTGTGTGGGAACGCCAGCCCAGCACCTCGGAGTCATTCACTGGAAGTAGGAGTCCCTCTGGTGTGAAGAAGGAATCTTCCTACACTGTTGGTAGGAATGTAAATTGGCATAATAGCTATGGAGAAAACAGTATGGATGTTCCTTTAAAAACTAAAAATAGAGTTACCATGTGATCCAGCAATCTCATCCCAGGGCATATATCTAGACAAAACTATAATTCGAAAAGATACATGCACCCAAGTGTTCATAGCAGCACTATTTACAACAGCCGAGACATGGAAGCAACCTAAAGGTCCAACAACAGATGAATGGATAAATATGTGGTGCATGTGTACAATGGAGTACTGCTCAGTCACTTCAGTCATGTCTGTCTCTTTGTGACCCCATGGACTGTAGCCCGCCATGCTCCTCTGTCCATGGAATTTTCTAGGCAAGAATACTGGAGTGGGTTGCCATATCTTCCTCCAGGAGATCTTCCCAAACCAGGGATTGAAATTCTACGTCTTGTGTCTCCTGCACTGCAGGCAGATTCTTTACCACTAAGATACTCAGCCATAAAAAGAATGAAATAAATGTTGCTTCCATTTTCAGCAACATGGATGGATCTAGAGATTATCATACTAAGTGAAGTAAGTCAGAGAGGAAAAGACAAGTATCATATGGTATCACTTAAATGTGGAATATAAAAATAGTACAAACGAACTGATTTATAAAGCAGAAACAGACTCACAGACATAGAAAACAAACTTAGAGTTGCAAAAGGGGAAGAGGTGGGAGAGGGATAATTTAGGAGTTTTGGATTTGCAGAAACAAACTACTATACATAGAGCACAAGGAACTACATTCAGTATCTGCAATGAACTATAATGGAAAAGAATATGAAAGAGCATATACATATATAGTTAACATATAATCTCTTTGTTATAGACCAGAAACTAACACAACAACAACAACAACCAAAAGATATGAGATACATTGTGAGGATGGAATACACAGTTTTGAAAAAAAGAAGTGGTTCTGGTCTTGGGAAGTGAAAAGTATAGCCCCCACACAGGAGAGGGGACCCCACAGGGCTTGCTATCTCCTGATCCACGAAGACTACTCAAGTCCTCAAGGTCAGTCTGAACTGAGTGAGTGAGTGAACCAACGATTCAAGGGCAGGCAAAGCAGGTCTGAATCTGTTTTAGAATCAGTTGTCCTCTGCTATGCCAGGCTCTGTGCGAGCTTCTAAGTGGCCCCTCCACCTTGGCATGTGGTGGGCCATCAAGCTACCTTTTTCAGTTTTGCAGTTGTTCTCTATATATTCTTCAAGATCTTACTACATGCTGCTCAAGGCAAGGCAGAACACAGAAAAAATAATTTCCCTTTGCAAAGTTTACATTCCAAGATGAAAGACAGACAAGAAAGCAAGTTTTTTTTTAAATTTTTAAACAAAATATTTCACTGGAAGTGACCAGTACTCTGAAGAATTAAAATTGCCCTTAACTCAAACTGAAATAAACTGATTTGGGATGCAGTAACTACCCTCAATCAGAATCGAATAGAAAAGAGTGTGTGTTCTTCTTAGACCAAAGCACGAGGGGCTTCTTCTGCACTGCCCTCCCCACCCCCGCTTTTAGCTGGCCTGGCAAATCATCAACACACCTGCAGCTTGTTAGAACTCCGGGGGCCTCCGTCCCAAGGGAGCTAGCACGCAACGTCCCATAATCCTAAAGATGGTTCAGAAACCTAGGAACACTTCCCGGCATCTCAGGCATTATCTTCTAAAAACAAAATGTGGCTGCATGCCACTGCTTCCAAGATTTGTAAGTTGATTCACTGCTAATACTAGAGACAGACACTGCTTCCAAGACTAAAGAGAATTGGAACAGCCAAAGGATTTATTTACAAGAAAAGACAAATGATCTAGCACATGGTACCCCTGCTCTGGAATTCCTGAACCATCAGATTCCTGCATAACAGAGTACTGTTTCCCTGCTGGCCTGAGGACCCATTTCTAGCTCTCATTTGGTTCTGGTAGGCAGATCCAGAGACACTCAAGAGTGGGCAAGAATGCATGGGATGGCTGAGGAATATTTTGCATTACTAAGTATTCTTTGCTGGAGAAGACTTGAGAATCCCTTGGACTGCAAGGGGATCAAGTCATTCCTACAGGAAATCAATCCTGAATATTCACTGGAAAGACTGATGCTGAAGCTGAAGCTCCAATATTGTGGAACTTCCCTGACCAGGGATTGAACCCACACGTTTTTTTGGGGAAGCTCTGGATCTTAACCACTGGACCAACAGAGAAGTCCTACAGATTCTTTATATTAGCAACTGGGTCGACATGGAACACTGGAATGGAAAATTTTACAGTATTTCATAAGAATAGTCCATGACACTTCTTCACATTTTCAAAGTAATAAATCCTTTTTCATTGGTTTAAAGTATTTTCATTTTAATTTCTCTTCTATTATAATGCATAATTAGTAATTATATTAATAATTTATATTCTGTGATAAGTTATATTCTGACTTTCAGTTTAATAATTTTGAATATTCTAGAAGAAAAATATTTTTTAAAACACAAATGAGCAATTTTTAAATTATATTTTATATTCTGTGATAATTTATATTCTGCCTTTTAGTTTAAAACATAATTTTGAATATGATAGAAGAAAAATTTTTTTGAAAACATCCATGAAGAATAATTTTTTTTTTGAGCCTACAGCACCCAGTATTCCCAGGCGGTCTCCCATCCAAGTACTAACCAGGCCCGACTCTGCTTAGCTTCTGAGATTAGACAAGACGGGATGCGTTCAGGGTCGTATGGCCATAGATTAACTTTTTTTTAATTTTACAATTACTTTAATTTGTATTTCTGAGGCAAATACATTCTAAGTTTACTAACTTTGAATATAAATGTTCTCAAAGACCCTTTAGCTCTCTGAGTATGAGTCCAAGTTTTTTCTGGGGATGCCCGGCTCTTATTCCCTGCCTGGGGGGGGCCCTGACAAGCCTCTAGAGTCCAGCTCAGTCATCTCCTTATGTGCAAATAACCCCCAACTGCCCCCCCACCCTTCCCCCCAGCCCCAACCCCACTTATTGCCCAACCCTGACAAAGTCAAGTGTTCCTCCTCTACCCTCCTGTGGCAGTAGGGCATCCCCTGTTCAGGCAGGACGTACGTGGGAAGGGTTTGCCTGAAATATTGGGGAAGGAAGCATTATTGTTCAATGAATTGTCCTTCTTTTCATAGCCCCTTCCTCCTGTCTGCATGATATGCCAATCCCTCCTCCAGCCCCTACAAGGACTAGGAATGTTTCAGTCACCATTTGCCCATTTATTGAGCAATTATGTGCTTATTAGTATAATAAGCATGTTACAAACAATCACTTATTTTAATCATCCTAAAAGATTATTTTTCTTTTTAATATCCAAACAGTAAAGGCTCAGAGACAGATTCATATATTCATTTCTTTGATGAAACTTATCAAGACTCCTATGTAATGGTTGCTATTGGGTGCTAGAAATAAAATGAAGGAAGGAAGTATGTTACAGATAATTTAATGGTGATATGAAGTTGTGTGGTTGTGAAATGATGTCAATGGTGAGTGATTGAGCCCAGCATATCCAGCAGAGGTGGTCAGGCTTTAATCTCTGAGTGTTCAGCCATGTACTAAAATCCACTCCCACCCCCAGGTGAGTCTGCAAATATAAGCAGAGTTTTCCAAACATCTGTGGGACTCTGGAACCAAATTTATATTTAACCACAAAAATGCATTTTTATTATCATTCAAAGGAAGTCACTGATGGCCAAGGAGGGAAAGCAGACATCAGCCATCAATAGAGAATTCCATGAAGACTCTTGCCCCTGACTCTTGGAGGACTTCTGTGGCAAGACTGCCACAAAAATGCATCTGCAACCCTTGTCTGATGATGGAGCCTGAGAAGAGCCCAAGATGCTCCTCAAGCCACCTGACAAATTTACTCAAGGGCTGAGACCAACTGAAGAATCAGCTGAATGAGTGTAACGATGCTAAAAAGCTTTTTGTACTATAACTGATTAACAATGTTGTGATAATTTCAGGTGGACAACAAAAAGACTCAGCCATACGTATACATGTGTCCATTCTCCCCCAAACTCCCCTCCTGTCCTGGCTGCCACATAACATGAGAATTTGGGATGGACATGGACACTCATTATGTTTAAAATGGTAACGAAAAAGGTCGTACTGTATATAGGACAGGGAGCTCTGCTCGATATTTTGCTTATTTTTGAACAATAGTTCAAGCAGGAAAACATGAAGATTATTCTGAAAAATACCTGACATGTACACAACAGGCAAAGTGTTTTTAAGTGTGCAGATTGATTTTTTTTTTGCAAAACATGGGACAAAACTGTCATTTTGACAGCAATAGCAACGATAAGAAATCTGTCGCAGGACACACTGCAGGAGTGTGGTATTTACAAAGGCTATTGAGCAAATGTGTTCGATATGTCATTCATTCATGAAATCCAAGGGAGAATAGCAGCAATATTTCTGGACTCAATTGCTGTGCTGGGTGCTCAGGATTCAGCTCGGAGTAATACAGAAGGTGTACAAAAAAGAACAGGAAATGGACAGGGAAGCATGAGAAGCTAGGGGAGAGAACACAGCAAGTGGTTCCTCTTGCCTGGAATCAGAAAATGCTTTGTCAGGGAACAGACAGTCCAACCACCAGAAGTCTGAGCCTCATTGCATTAGGGTTGGGAGCAGGGAATAGTGTTCCAGGCATGTGAATAGTGTGCTCAGAAGCCCAGGCATCATAGAGAAAATGACACGTTTGTGGCACATTTTTATTGGATTGTAATTGATTGACAATGATGTGTTAGTTTCAGGTATATTGCAGTGAGCCAGTTATACAAATGCTTATATGCGTGTGTGTGTGTCTCTGTGTGTGTGTTCAGTCACTCAGTCATGTCCAACTCTTTGTGACCCCATGGACTGCAGCCCACCAGGCTCCTCTATCCATGGGATTTCCCAGGCAAGAATACTGGAGTGGGTTGCCATTTCCTCCTCCAGGGGACCTTCTCGACCCAGGGATCGAACCTGCATCTCCTGTGTCTCCTGTATTGCCGGAAGATTCTTTACCACTGAGCCACTGGATCACAACAAACTGGAAAATTCATCAAGAGATGGGAATACCAAACCACCTTATCTGCCTCCTGAGAAATCTGTATGCAGGTCAAGAGCAACAGTTAGAACCAGACATGGAACAACAGACTGGTTCCAACTTGGGAAAGGAGTACATCAAGGCTGTATATTGTCACCCTGCTTATTTAACTTATATGCAGAGTGCATCATGAGAAATGCCAGGCTGGATGAAGCACAAGCTGGAATCAAGATTGCAGGGAGAAATATCAATAACCTCAGATAGGCAGATGACACCATCCTTATGGCAGAATGCAAAGAAGAACTAAGGAGCCTCTTAATGAAAGTGAAAGAGGAGAGTAAAAAAGCTGGCTTAGAACTCAACATTCAAAAAATGAGGATCATGGCATCTGGTCCCATCACTTCATGGCAAATAGATGAGGAAACAATGGAAACAGTGACAGATTTTCTTTTCTTAGGCTCTAAAATCACTGCAGATGGTGACTGCAGCCATGTAATTAAAGACGGTTGCTCCTTGGAAGAAAAGCTATGACTAAGCTAGACAGCATATTAAAAAGCAGAGACATTATTAGAGGTCCATCTAGTCAAAGCTGTAGTTTTTCCAGTAGTCATGTATGGATATAAGAGTTGGACTATAAAGAAAGCTGAATGCCAAAGAATTGATGCTTTTGAACTGTGGTGTTGGAGAAAACTCTTGAGAGTCCTTTGGACTGCAAGGAGATCCAACCAGTCAATCCTAAAGGAAATCAGTCCTGAATATTCTGATGCTGAAGCTGAAACTCCAAAACTTTGGCCATCAGATGCCAAGAGCCGACTCATTGGAAAAGACCCTGATGCTGGGAAAGATTGAAGGCAAAAGAAGAGGGCGGCAGAGGATGAGGTGGTTGGATGGCATCACTGACTTGATGGACATGAGTTTGAGCAAGCTCTGAGAGTTGGTGATGGACAGGGAAGCCTGGCATGCTGCAGTCCATGGGGTCGCAAAGAGTCGGACACAACTGAGCGACTGAACTGAACCGAACCGAACTGAACTGACTGAGCCACTGGAGAAGCCTATATATACATACATACATATACATATAATTTTTCCCTTATAAGTTATTACAAAATATTGAGCATAGTTTCCTGTGCTATGCAATATGTCCTTGTTGGTTATGTATTTTATATATAGTAGTTTTGTATATGTTAATCCCAAACTCTTAATTTGTCCCTCTCCTCTGCTTTCCTATTTGGTAACCATAAATTTGTTTTCTATGTCTATGGGTCTGTTTCTGTTTAGTATATAAGTTTGTTTTTAAGGGGCACGTGTTTTACAAATATGTGACTCCCATGCATAAGAGGTTATTGTTAATAGTGTAGTTGTTGAGAAAGTCTTGATTACTTTCCATATATCTTCTGGTTCATTTTTCAAGACTAATTCTGTAGATGTAGGAGGCCCAGCTGCTGTTGAAAGCTCTGCTGAACAGATGAATAAGAAAATAATAAGAATGCAGAGATTTAGTTGAAACAGAATTAGGAAGACCTAAAAGTAACAGGCGTGAAATCAGCATGACCTACCTGGAAATGTATGCAATACTCCTCCATAATTTTGTAATATCTTTAGGGTCCTACATCTCCTGTGCATCAGTGAATTCAGCCCAGTGTGAAAAATAATCTGAAAGTCTATGGTGAGTAATACAGTCTATGTGCGTGTATTTGGCATATTTGGATACCCCCAGCCAATGAAGATGAGGAGCATCAGCTCTGGGACCCAGAAGATCTAGACTTTATTACCAGACTGCAGGCATATTCTGTCTGAGCTACCAAGGAAGCCCTCCAGCAGCAGCATATTTTTGGCAAGATATGTGACTCCTTTGAACCTAAGAGCCTCAAGAGTAAAATGAGGATTTATACCCAACTCTTGGGATGTTTGCTCAGAAAGTATTGAGAGCTACAGCTAAAAATGCTCCGAACCCATTTCTGCCCTCCTTACCTTCCTGATTCTGTGCCTTAAGCTAGCCGCCCTCTCAGAAACTATGGCCTTTTCATGAAGGGAAAAAGGAACTATTCAAAGAAAAAAGAAAAAAACCATAGTAGGTCACACTTAACACGAATCTTCGTGCCAGCAATGTGGACGCACAGCCAGCTTCTGAAATGGTTCCTGAAGAGGTGAAATGTTTTCCACCCAAGGTTTAAGTCCTTCTTGCCCACTTCCTGCCCTGGGTGTGTGTTGGCTTCGAGGCTTCCTGAAAGGACGGAGGCCAAAACACTCAAAGCGCTTCCCGAGGGAGGAAGCCTTAACCTCGCAAAGGCTGGAATCCGCAGGACCAGGACGATGAATGGAGGTTTCAGAGGCTCTTGTTTATGGTGGCGGTGCTGCAGCAAGGCCTCCCAGGATTTCATGTTATGGGAGGAAAAGGGACAAGGGCATTGCTGATTCATTTCTTCCACCCACATTCTCAGTCCTTTTACCAGGTCCAAGCCCTCAGCCAGCTCCTGGGGATAATGATGGTGTGTCCCAGTGCCCGAACCGCTCAGGGTGCAGTGACTTGAGGAGATGGGGCTGGAAAATGTATTTTGGGGGATGGAAATCACATACACACACACACACACACACTCACACACACACACATATGGGTTTTTTTTTTTTAAGATATTTTTGACATGGACCATTTTTAAAGTCTTTATTGGATTTGTTACAATATTACTTCTATTGTTTATTTTCTGGTTTTTTGGCCTCAAGGCATGTGGGATCCCAGTTCCCAGAACCAGTACCCCCTGCATTGGAAGGCGAAGTCTCAGTCACCCGACCATCAGGGAAGGCCCTGGAAATCATATAAATAATAATAACAGCAAGCCCACAGTGCTGTCCCTACCCCAGGCACTGGCTGGTCGAAGGGCTTTACGTGTCTCAACCATTTCTTCCTCTCTTAGCCCTGAGCATGAGAAGGGTGATCACCAGCATTGTCTCCATTTTACAGGTAAGGAAATAGAGAACTCATCCAGCAAGAAGGTGACTTAGATCTCTGGTTCGAGTTGAAACCCCAAAAGCAAGGTGGCCCGCCACTAGGAAGCAGAATGGTGCGGGGCAGGAGCTGGGGGAGAGGAAGAGGGGGGGTTAGTGTTTTAAGGGGTACAGAGTTTCAGTTGGTGGAGACGAAAAGGGTCTAGAGATGATGGTGGTGATGGCTGCATGACATTGTGAATGTACTTAAACCAGTGAACTTGACACTCAAAAACAGATTAAACGTTTAAAAAAATACTTAATCTATATTTTACCACAATAAACTTTCTTTCATAGGTGCAGGGGAATATAGCATAGTTCTAGAAATACTTAGGACACTGCAGGAGAAATGGATCATCTTTCATTATAAAAGAAATAATTAAAGATGGAAACAGTGGTACCGATTTTTCATAGATTAGGAGCCAAAACCAGTTCCTGGTCTCAGGTCCTAACCTGAAAAGAAATCTGGTTGTATATGCGTGACTCTAATGCAACAAGCATGTTTGTTGAGTTAAACCAATTCTGTTAATTTATTGAAAAGAATCAGTTAAGTGAATCATTTAACATCCTGTAAACAAAATAAAGGGGAAAAGCATCTTTGAATACTATCTCTAACACAACATGTATCTGCTAACAATCAGGGAATTTTCCAGGTGCCGTGGAGCCAGGGTCTGGGAAGGGAGATTACTGTTGAGTGAGCATCCCCCATTCTGCCTGAACCAGATACCCCACTTCAGTCCTCACAGCCACCTCCCTGTGAGGGGCCTCGGGGCACTGAAATCCGAGGGATCAAAGCACACTGCAAAGGGGTGGCTCAGAGCCCAGGGTGCCCGTGAGCCAACACTCAGGCTGTGTGGCTGGCAGACTGGTCCTGCCCAGGGCAGAGAGGATGCACTGTGTCCATGACCGATGCCTTAAAACAGCAGTCCCCAACATTTTGGGCACCAGGAAGCGGTTTCATGGAAGACAGTTTCTCACGGACTGGGGTAGGGATGTTAGTTTCAGGGCGATTCAAACAACATTGCATTCACTGTGCACTCTATCTCTATTATTATTAGTACATCAGCTCCACCTCAAATTATCAGGCATTAGCTCTCAGAGGTTGGGAACCCCTGCCTTAAAAGCAATGAATCACCACATTGAGCATGGAGAAAAATCCAAAACATCACCTTAAATAATAGTCGCCCGTCATTTTCTAAGGAAATTAAGGTTCAGAGATAGGGTAGCAAGCTGCCTAGTATCACACAGCTTGTTAGCATAAAAAGAAATTATTTTCTTCCCACTTGCCGTCACTCTGGCCCTTCAGTTCAGTTCAGTCTCTCAGTCATGTCCGACTCTTTGCAACCCCATGGACTGTGGCACACCAGGCTTCCTTGTCCATCACCTACTCCCAGAGCTTGCTCAAACTCATGTCCATTCACTCTGTCCCTTAACAAATTTTTATTGAGTTCTTTCTCTTAGTTGGCAGGGTAGTGGGGTATTAGCAACAGAGAGTTGAGCCAGCTTGTCTGGTTTGAACCTGGGCTTCACTCTAATTAATTGTGTGACCTTGAGCAAGTTATTCAAGTTCTTGCCTTGCTAGTGCCTCACCTGTGAAGCAGGGATGTGACGGTACCAGTGGTCACCTGGTTGGGGTTTTCTGAGGGTTGCCGTGGCTCGTGTGCACAGTGCCCTAACAACAGCACCAGACGCTCAGCGAGCTCTGCACCCATACTGGCCACTGTCAGTTTCCAGGTCCTCAGACCAGGCCTGGTGGGATGCGACAACTTTTATCGCCTTTACTTCATCTTAGAGCATCCATCCAGGGTCTCTGCTCAGCCTGGGGGGACACAGTTCCTCCATCAGGAAATCCTGAGTCTGATATACACACTGGCAAATAAACCACTGAAGGGCAGCCTGGGGAGTATTACACATGTGTTATTAAATTGAAAAATTATAATCCTCAAGGAATAATCTTCAAGTAAAACGTATTGCTTGTTGTATTTGTTTTCTATTGCTGTGTAACAAATTACCACAAACCCGAAAGGTTAAAGTAGCACCCATTTTTTAGCTATTGGCCCTGGAGGGCTGATGTCTGGATGCAGTCAGCTGGGCTCATCGCTGTGGGTTGCATTGGCCTTTGTTGCGTGTCTGGGAGCTCTGGGGAAGGATCTGCTCCTGAACTCATTCAGGTTACTGACAGACCCAGTTCCTTATGACTGTATGACTGAGGCTCCCATTTCTGGACTGGAGGCCAGCCAAGGCCACTCTCTGCTCCTAGAGGTTGCCCCGTTCCTTCTTGTGTGGCCCTCTCCACCTTCAAACCAGCAGTGAAAGTCAAATCCTTTCTACACTTGGAGTCTCTCTGACTTCCCTTTCTTCCACCAACTTGGGAAAACTCCCTGCCTTTAAAGTGTTGGTGTGATTGAATCAGCTCCCCTGGGTAATCTCCCTTTTTCAAGTAACTCAAAGTCAACTGATTAGTAATCTTCAGGACATCTGCAAGATTCCTTTTGCCATATAATTAACCAAACCACTGAAGTGATGTTCCATCCTATATGGGCTCCACCCACACTCAAGGGGATGGGGTTCTACAGGGGTCTGGAGGGCATGGTCGAATTCTGTCTACCACAGTCAGGCTGGGCTAGGTTCTGCTGTTATAACAAACAAACCCTAGTCCACACCACAGGTGGGCTGGGGTACAGCTCCAGGTCTTTATCTCAGCCACCATCTCTGACTCTGTGGTCGCAAAGCAGAGAGAAAGGGAAAGTAGCAAAGCATGCGTGGGCTCTTAAAGCTTCTTCCTGGAAGCAAAACCCATCATGTCCTCTTACGTATCATTGCACAAAATAACTCAGGTGGCCTCACATGATTTCAAGGGGCCAGGGAAGCTCAATCCTGGCATGGGTTCAGGAAAGAGGAAACTGGATGTATTTGATGATGAGCACCAGTGATTGCCACAAAGGGTGAATCATCAAAGAGAAGGCAATGGCTGTGAGCACCAGTTCTCCAGTGGGCACTCTGCTGATTATTATATCATTCAGGACCTTTTTCTTTGCAAGACAGAGAAAAAAACCTCACTGAAACCAGCTCTAACCAAAAAGAAACCCTAGGTCTGTAGCTAGAAAAGACCCCAGGATGGCTTGCAGAGTCCAAGGGGGAATTCCAGGACTGGGCCCCTGGGACTAGAATCAGGGAGGTAGTTCCATCAGGACTCATTCAGACTCCAAACTCATTCAGGTTACTGACAGACCCAGTTCCTTATGACTGTATGACTGAGGTTCCCAGTTCTCCATCCATCTCCCAGCTCTGCTTCTGGTCTTGACAGTGCCTCCAGCACAGCAGCTACTCCAGCACAGGAGACATAATTACTGGCAATCACGTGGGAACACTGGTGGAATGAGAATGATTTCCTTCCTTCACCCATCAGTTCATCCCAGGGAAGGATACTAGCTGGTCCATCCAAGTGGAGCTAGTGGTAAAGAACCTGCCTGCCAATGCAGGAGAAGAGACATGGGTTCTATCCCTGGGTCAGGAAGATCCCCTGGAGAAGGTCATGGCAACCCATTCCAGTATTCTTGTTTACAAAAATCTCATGGACAGAGGAGCCTGGTGGGCTATGGTCCATGGAATCACAAAGAGCCAGACAGGACTGAAGTGACTTAGCATGCATGGGCTATCACCATTACCATGGTGGGGAGGGAAGAACTGGCTTAAGATGGAGTGAATGACCAAGGTCCATAACTGGGGGCGGGAAGGGGTGGGGCAGGAAAAATGAAAATAAAGAAATGAAAACCACAGCCCCCGTAGTCATTCCAGCCATTTCATGTTTATTTCATCTTCACAGGAACTTTGGGCGATAAATGTTATAAACCCCACTCTTCAGAGAAAACCAAAGGGTGACAAGATTTGCACCGTTACATAACAGAAGTGAGATTTAAACTAAAGTCTGTATCCCTCCAATGTCTGCACTCTTTCTGCAAAGCCAAACTGGGATTTTTCTTGAAGGACTTGTTCTGAGTCTTTTCTGCAAAAACAGACCCAAAGAAAACGTTTGGGAGAATTTGTCTTGCACACTGTTCCCTATTAAAATTTGAACCTATGTTTTGAGGCTTATAGAGGGGTCTCTATTCTAAAGTATGGGATTATTTTCGGAATTACTGCCCCAAAGCAAAACCCGACCTCGGTGTTTGTCTTCATTCCTTCACTCTGGACCATGTGGGCCAACTTTCCACTGGGGTTTGCCAAGAGCGCAAGCAACAAGCTCAAAATATAGCACACAAACAGGGGGATACGTGAGGCTTTTAACCAAAGGAACACTGCTGTCAACAGGAACCCTGGAGGCAACATTAAGGCTAGTTGTTCAAGCTACACCCCTCCCTCAAATACCTCCCAGCTGTCCCTGCTGGATTAGGACAGCACAGGCATCACTGGCCCCTAGTTTCTAACCTCAGAATGCAGGCAGGAAGGAGGGACCCGGAGGTGGTCTCTTTGCTAGAGAAGTGGCCTCCACCACCAGCCCCTAAGGTCAGCATCTCAGACTCCTTGTGTGTCTAGAGTAATGTTTTTCACAGGATGGAAACTGCCACCAGGCTCTTCCAATGGCTGGCAAAAACAGCTACTGGCTGGAATTTGGGCAACAGAGATCTGAGATTGGCCATGGCCATTTCAGCCTCGACTGCCATTATAAACAGGTATAGGGCAAGAACACACAGAACACTTGAAAAGGTGTGATTCTGTGTCTGAGCCAAGTAACAAAGAGTTCCTATTTCTTCTGGTCTGTTCAGGAATTTCCCACAACTCCCTAGGGCTGAGAACACAAGTATTTCCCTCATTACCTGTATCACTTATGGAATATGCCAGTCTGAACAGCCAGGAGGAAAAAGTTGAGAGCTCTTTACCTAGAAGTACTAAAAAGGAGTCCCAGACTATGAAAACACAAGATCACAAGACAGACACAGTAGGCTCTACTAGCAGCACAAAGCTTAGGATTTCCTTCAGTGGTCAGGGGATGAGATGGCATGTGTCCTCCCTGGACAGGGATGGGATAGCATATGTGATAGACTCTACTGGCAGCCACTTTGTGACCACACAGACACCTGGATGGAGTCAGTCACATACGTGTCAGTTCAGGTTCAATCAAAGAAACAGAAGCAGAGACATTATAAGAGATTATTTTACCCTAAAGAATCAGCTGACATGGTTGTGGTGGATGGCCACGAAAGTCCAAAACATCAGGGCAGGCTGTGAGGAAGGGCTAGCTAGAACTCATAGGGATGGACTGAATCTATTCCATAAACAGAATTTCTTCTCCTTCAGGGAAGTTCTTCTTCTTTAGCTCTACTCTTAACATTGTTCAACTGATTGAATCAAGCCCACCTAGAACATCTAGAATAATTTCCCTTCCTTAAATTCAACTGCGTGTAGACTTTGATCACATCTACAAATACCTTCACATCTGGAGTAGCATGTGGTTGAATAACCAGGGATTTTAGTCTGGAAGAGCTGACATGTCAAAAGACCATCATAGCATGGAATAGGGACACAGAATAAGATGATTTCCTGGTGACTTCTTTGAGTTCCTAGATCAAACCATTCCTGAGCTCCACACTACTGCCAGTATGTTTCAGTTGAATATTTTAAAAAGTCTGGCCATGGGTATCTCAAGCTATGTTTTCTGTAACTCACAACTTTTAGTCCTAACTGACACAAGAGGGGCCCAAACAAAGGAGGTGACAGTTCTGAGCAGACCTTTCAAAGAGGGCTGGGTTCCAATCTGGATTCCAGCTAGTGGGAGACACATTGATACAGACCAGGATGGATAAAGGAACAGTCATTACCATTTAGTGGGGAGATGTTTACAGGCCTCCTTGCTGTGGACAAAAAGACAGATAGGAGATTTGCTCTGCCTGTAGGGGATAGATGAACAAGTGGACATGTCAAAGCCAAGGAGAGTGAAGGGGCCATGGGAGCCTGTGTGAGCAAGTGGAAGGAACCTAATCCAGCAAGGCAGGCTTCCTGGAGAAAGTGACATTTCAGCTTGGTCTGGCAGGTAAGAAGAAACAAACCAGGAACAAGCAAGGCTGGGGAAAGACATTGCAAGAAGAGAGAATGGCACATAAGAAGGCCAAAGATCACTTGCACGCGGTAACCACAAGCCCTAGGGATTGCTAATGCTGTGTGATTCAACTAAATTTACCTTTCTGTGCCTCAGTGCCCTTGAATGATGAGACTAGACCGAATGCATTAATCCTTGCACAGGACTTGGAAGAAGGCAGCATTCCAGGATTAGTTTATCATCACCATCATTACTGCATCATTGTCATTGTCAATACCTGATAAAAAGTGTGGGAAAGACTGGCAGAGATGGCTAAAGAGCTCGGCCTGGACCAGGCCACAGACCTCAGACAATCTTCCAGGCCTCAAGGAACCAGGGGAAAACATGAAACAGAGGCCAGCCAGCATGAATTTCTGTTTTTGGAATGGCTACTGGAAGGAGAAAGGACCCTGGGCAGAGAGATGGTAATAGAGATGTAGATGTAATTGTGGAAAAGGATCTTGAAGTCATTGCCCATGGGAAAATGTTTATGAAATTGCTTGCTTAGAAAAAGAGTCGATGCTGAGGGACAGGGACAAGCGGTGACAGACAGACAGAGGGCTGAGAACCACCCAGGGCTGTTCTGTAATAGAAGGTACTGGAGTTTTAGATCACAGAAAAGAGTCTTAAAGAGTAATGAGCTCCCCATCCAGGGAGGTATACAAGCAGACTCTGGATGAATGCTTGACAAGGAAGCTGTAAAAGAAGCACAAGCTTCAGGCGGGTTGAGGCAGATCATTTCCAAGTTCCTTGCAGCCTTGATCTCTGTTCTCCTACAGAACCCCAGAGAGACAGTATATTAGTTTTCTGTTGCTGCTGTAACAAAATCACTATAAACGGAATGACTTATCTCACAATTCTGGAGGGCAGAAGTTGGGTCTGGAGGCTCTAGGGAACAATCTTTTTTTTTTCTTTCCCCCTTTCAGCTTCTCATGGCTTCCTGCATTCCTTGGCTTGTGGCCTCTTCCTCTGTCTTCAAAGAAGCCTGCAGCATAGCATCTTCCAAATTCCCTTTCTCTTTCACTGTCTCACACTCCCCTATCCCTCACACCCATGCCTGTCCCACATCCCCACAACACTCCTCACAGATGGAGCCATCACCAGGGAGTGGTTCCTGGGACACCAGGATTTTCACCCCCTTTCCCTTGTTCAGTGAGTAAATTGGTCTTCCCTCTCCTTGCTGAGGACAGCATTCCCGTCATCCACTCTTATCCTAATGTCCATCTCAGGCCTGCGCACACTAGATTCTCAATAAATAAAGAAGAGTCCGGAGAATGAATGAAGAATCCCTTTAAAGAAAATGCCTGGAAGATACCATTCTAGCTGAGAAGCATTCACGCCCTCATTAGCTGTGGTTGTTCAGCTCTCCTGGCATGATGAAGTCCCTGTGATGGGACCTCTGTTCCTCACCTGCATCAAGGGGGTTGGGAGGAACCTTTGGAAGAAGACAAAGGCTTTAGTCTGTGGGGAAATTCCAGCCTGGATTTTTAACATTCACATTCCAGATGGTATAACCTGATGCTGAAGGGGCTGGGGAAGGGGCCGGAGAAGGGGGCTGGCTATAGGAGGCAGGGCAGTGTCACAGGAGACCTTTGTGAGCAGACACACACGGGGGAACCCCGGGACCACTGGCATCCAGGGCAGGGTCTAGCCTCTCTGCTGGGGGAGCTGAGTCAGGCTGTGCTCTATGCATTTCTTAATGAACTTGTGCCTCGCTTTGAGTAACAAAATTAACAGCCACCAGGTTAATTCAGCAAAGCTTTCCTGAGCATCCGCTCTGCCCAGCTGGGTGCTGGGTGCTGACAAGCCAAGATGCAGAAGGCGCACATGGCGCGTGGGAAGACAGACAGGATCCGCTCAGCAGGATGTCTGGTGCTCAGGGTACAGAGGGTGCTTCTGATTTGCCCAAGGAGCCCCATCAACAACAACACACGTGTCCAGGGTGGAACCAGACAGGGTCTCCCTGCGATACATTTATCTCACCATCAAGCGCGCAGAAACGCCTGTTTGCCAGCACAGCGACGTCTCCTTGATCGGACGGTCCAAGGACTTGTTTTGCTGCATGGGTTTGTTTTTCTTCCCTGTCCTGAGTTTAAAGCTCCTTCGATGAGCACGTCCAGAAGCCCTGGGGCGTTTCAAAGCAGACTGGAATTCCCGTCTGGGGCTGGTTTGTCTGCCAGGGACGCCCACACCCCAGGCCCCACCATGGAGGGAGTGAGGAGACCCCTTCATTCAGAAGGAAAACACATCTGTGTTTTCCACTTGGACCTCCAGAACACACACAGTTCTGCCCAGTCTGAGAGGGCACCCAAGAGGCAGTCCCCAGGCCCTCTCACTTAAAGTGTTTAGAGAACAGGCTCTAAACCAAACAGGAAGGGAAAGCTGTGATCCCTGCCTGGGGCTTGAACACAGAAAAGTAGCAAAATAGAACATCAGGGTGGGAAAGGACCTCCAACTGCCCCAGGAGGTGCTGTTCTGTTTATGGACAGAGGATGGGCACCAGGGTCAGGAAGTGATTTTTCAGGGCAAACAGAGACAAGGACGGGCTGGAGCTGGACTTTCATCCCTGCTGTTGATCCTCGATGCCGCCCCACATCCAGGACACCATCCTCCTTTCCCTTAACCCTCTGGTCCTCCCCATGGGTCGTTTTCTTCCAGGAATGTGTGCCCAACTGACCCCTCTTTTGCCCCCCCTGCAGTGAGACAGGCTTTGGAGACAGGCAAACACAGGTCTACAGCTTTGTCTCTCCTTATTGACTTTGTGACCTCAGATAGTTTCATTGTCCCTGAGACCCTCAGTTTTTCCATCTGGGAAATGGGAATAACCCCACCCACTTTACTGACTTTCTGTAAGGTTCGTGACATTTGTGACAACGTCTGTGTAGTGGTATAAATTAGGCTGATGCCTCATGCTGGTGCATATTCGATGCTCGGTGTTAAAGAAGAACCTTCTTCTCCTTTGACAGCTCCTTCTCCCAGCTTGTTCCTTGGTCTTGGGCAGCCCAAGAGCTCAGTCCCTGACAGCAAGACTCCTGCTCCTCCCCAGTTCCACACTGTGGGGTGGGAGAATGGGAAACAGGTAAAGCACAGAGCCTCATGGGATCCATTTGCCTCTAGCTTTACGACCTTGGGCATATTGCTGGAACTCTGTGAGCCTCGATTTTCCCACCTGGAAAATGGGACTGTTTTCTGTCCCTGCCTCCCAGGGACGCTTGTAGGAAACGAGACAGTGACATTAGCTCCGGCTGTGATAATAGCTCAGCATCTTTTATTCCTCACCACGCTCTTATCATCCCTAGTTAAGAAGAGAGAAGAGTTAAGAAACTTGCCCAAGATCATCAAAGAAGCTGGTGACCACTCGATCCACTGAGCACCTAAGCGCAGCGCTTACTCCTTTCACCGGTACCCACGCTCCTATGTTTACAGGAGAGCAGCCTGCAGAGCATCATTGCTAAAAGAGACATATTTAGGGGACTTCCCTACTGGTCCAGTGGCTAAGACTCTGTGGTCGCAATGCAGGGGGCCCAGGTTCGATCCCCGGTCAGGGAACTAGATCTTGCATGCCACAACTAAGACCTGGTGCAGTCAAGTGAACAAAAGAGAGAGACATTTGGAGAACCCACCCTTTCCGAGGGTCTGCTCTGTACCGGGGCTTGTGCCAGGAGCCTGACGTGGACCAGCCTGGGGGATGCTCCCACACCCCTACCTCAGATACTAGCATGAGCCCATCTTCCAGATGCAGAGATGCAGCTGCTCAGAGGGCAGCTGGCCCGTCAGTGGAGGGTGGATAGTGATACCCAGCTGCCTGATCCCAAGTTCTGGATCACTGATGCTCGATCCATCACTTCTGGTCCCTTAGCCCCATCCCACCCAGTTCTGCTCCAAGAGATCAGTCAGTCTAAAAAACAAAACAGTCCCCATTCTAACTGAAAGGGTTGACTGCCCCAGCGTTGAACCACCCACTCATCCATCCTGTCTCTGTCTCGTCCTCCCTTCATCTACCAGTCCTGCCACTTCAGGAAGAGCGCCTGCCAAGAGAGAAAATTCTATTGCACGTTGTGTGAGAGAAAGACCCCACTTCCCTTCCAAGTGTCCGGCACCCCAGCCCAGACAGCCTCTTCTCTCAACAGGGGTGGTGGGGGCTTCAGGTCTGAAAGGCTCCAGTGTCCCCCAGCCAGGTGGGCGTGGCCTTGGCCTTGGCTGGGCCCCACAGGAAACAGAGGAGTCGAGGAGGACCACCCCCAGACCTCTACTTAAAAGGGAGGCTGGCCTGGGCTGCAGTCAGGCCGCCTTTGCACCATGACACCCCAGGTGTTCCCCCTGCTGCTGCTGCTGCTGCTCCTGGCTGGGCTCCCCACCACACGGCCGACTCCCCCGACCTGCTACTCTCGGATGCTGGCCCTGAGCCGGGAGATCACCTCTGACTTCCAGAGCCTGCAGGCCACCGAGCCCTCGGTGAGTGCCCTCAGCCCCCACCTGAATGAGGATGGGAGGTCCATGCAGACCCAGTTCTCAAAAATTTGCCTTTGGACTGGGGGCTAGAGGGGAACCGGGGGTGGGGGGGAAATGCTCTTTTCCTTTTCCAGTCAATGTTAATTCCCAGGGTATTTGTGCTTTATTCCCGTCCTATTAAATGTCCATCGTTTGTGCTTCCTCTTTACTACAAAGAAAATGCAATCCAAGACATCAAAACTTTTGTTTATAACTAGTTAACTCAATGGACATGAGTGTGAACAAACTCAGGGAGATAGTGAAGGACAGGGAAGCCTGGCGTGCTGCAATTCATGGGGTCCCAAAGAGTCTGGCGCGACGTAGCGACTGAAGAGCAACAAGCTAGCAAATATCAGAGCATCTGTTTTAAAATCTAAAGAGAGACAGACAGAGAGAGAGAGGAGAAAAGTTCCCATAGAGTGTAGAACCCCAATTTAAGGAGGGCCAAGGAGTTCAGCTTGTTTATTCTCCCCACTAACCAGTAGGAGCTGATGGGGTGACTCCTGAACCGGCCCCACCTCTCACCTGCCATGGGACCTGAGCAAATTATCCAGCCGAATCAGAGAATCTCAGCATCCTGAGCTGTGAGACGCACTTTGGGCAGCTGGAGGGTTGCAAACTGGAATGCAGACACAGTCTGCCCAGTGTAAACAACCCTGGACTTCAGCCACTGTTCTCACTGCTCTGTTAAGCGGAAGACGCAGGGGCTTGGAACCCAGAGTCTCTAAGGGGCCACCCAGAGCTAAAATCTGGCCTCCTGACCACTCTTCCAGCGTAGATACAAACTGAATTAAACTTCAAAGCTCTGGCAAAATTTAAAAGTGTCCCTTCACCACTTGTGAACCCTTCACATAAGATGCACTGTTCTCAGATGTGGGGCTTATGGTACCTTGACACCTCCTTCGTGTTTTCTTTTTGAAAGTTAAATAATGCGTATTTTTTCGTAAGTTATGAAGCTCATACAGCTTGAAAACAGTTGGAAAAGGCACAAGACAAAGAAGAAAATAAATATTACTGCAATCCTACCACCTAGAGGTGACCTGCTGCCATCACATTCAGAGGATAGGATTTCAGTTCTTGATCTGTGCATAGGTATCCAATCCAAGTGTGTGTGTGTGTGTGTGTGTGTGTGTGTGTGTGTATAGACAAATCGAAACAAACAGCACAGCAGTTCTGCAATTTACTTTCTAACAATGCCGTCAAAATAATATTCCTTTGAAACAGCACTTGGTTGTACTGAAGCGCCCTAATTTATCCACAGATTCCTTGCTATTAGATGTGTCGAGCACTGGTGCATAGAGCGTGCATGTATGCTAAGTCTCTTCAGTCGTGTCCGACTCTTTGCGACCCCACAGACTATAGCCCACCAGGCTCCTCTGTCCATGGGATTCTCCAGGCAAGAATACTAGAGTGGGTTGCCGTGCCCTTCTCCAGGGGATCTTCCCAACCCTGGAATCGAACACTCGTCTCTTACATCTCCTGCATTAGCAGGCAGATTCTTTATCACAAGTGCCACCTGGGAAGCCCAAATACGTAGAGCAATCATCTTTAAAAAAAAAAAAAAAAACATGATTTTAAAACTTAAAATGCATAGATTCAGAGCTGGAAGGAAGTGGAGAGATTATGTGTTCTAACTCTCTAGCCTCACAACTGGGAAACTGAGTCACCAAAAAGAAGGAGATCTATCCCCGGCAACAGGGAATTTACTGGTTGGAAAAGACCAGAATCTGGGTTTCCGGGTTTCGGGCCAGCACAGAAGCAAAACTAAAACAGAGTGATATAAAAGTATAACTATATATACAGCTTTCTATTCCTATAGCATACGTTACATGTACTACTATATCTAGATTACAGTTATGCGTGCATGCATGTTCAGTCACTAAGCCGTCTAATTCTTTTGCTACCCCGTGGACTGTAGCTTGCCAGGCTCCTTTGTCCATGAGATTCTCCCGGCAAGAATCCTGGAGTGGGTGGCCATTTCCTTCTCCAGGGGATCTTCCCAACCCAGGGATCAAACCTGCGTCTCCTGCCTCTCCTGCATTGGCAAGGTGGTTCTTTAGCACTGAGCCACCTGGGAAGCCCCCAGACTATATATATAGAACTGTATATATAGTTATAACTGTATATATACATGTTCTATGTGTATATATATATATATACACTTACATATTTATATACATCTCCCTCTCTCTACACGCATATATGAAACAGTTCCCTAACTCATAGTATATGACATAAAGTTTGCATTCTAAATTCTAGAAGAGCAGTTGACCCTGGGGGAATGTGGCAGACAGCACAAGAGTGTATGTGCATGTCGGCATCAAGGAAGTCCCTGGGGACCTGGGGCTGGGCCAGCTGCCTGGGGGCTGACAGAGACTTCTGTGACAGGGGTGTGTCCCTGTGGGCATCCCAGAAAGCCACTTCCCTTTCCACAGGAGGCGTGTGTGAGATACCTGCCCAGGCTGTATCTGGATATACACGTAAGAGCGGTCTGCCTGCCGCAGGGGGTTGGGGGGCAGGGTGGGGGTGGGGAGACATCCGGTGAAGAAGGACCAGCCGGCCCCAGCTCCTGGCCCTCTGACTACTGACTTCTCCCACGAGACCCCTCCCTGTCATCCACTCGCAGAATTACTGCGTGTTGGCCAAGCTGCGGGACTTTGTGGCATCACCCCACTGCTGGAAGCTGGCCCAGGTGGACGCTTTGAAGGACAAAGTGCGGAAGCTGTACACCATCATGAACTCCTTCTGCAGGAGAGTGAGTGACGCGTTGAACATTCTTTTCCTACTTGTTATGGGTCAAGAAATTAAGAGACGGGTTAGAGGAACAGGGGAATCAGGAGGAGAAAGAGAAAAGCTTATGGGGTGCTTCCAGTTCACAAAGCCCTTCCTCAACCCCGTTGCTCTTGCCAAGTGCTGGGGACTCTGGACAAGGCTCCCCACCTCCACCAGCCCCACCTGCAGCACCCAGGACCATATGAAAATCGTATAGAACAGATTCTGCCGGCAGTCAAATGGGGTGGGATGAGAACTGCGGAATTCTGAGAACTCCCGCGCCCTGGAGAGCCGGTTAGAGGAGACTTTCTAGGGGAGAGGCTTTGGGTGTGCTCTGTGATGGGAAGAGTCCACATCAGAGGGGAAGAAGACAGGAAGAGCAGAGAATCAGCACTGTTAGATGTAGAAAGTTGGGTCATGTGGTCTTAGGGGCACAAGCTTCAGCATCAGGCAGACCTGAGCCCCTGTCTTCATAATAATTAAGGATATTATGTTGGTAGGATAATAATACCTACACCCTGACCATGTGTGTGCTGGGCGCTGCAGTAACTCCTTGGTAATAAGATCTCTAGCAAGGCGATTAAACATATAAAGAAGGTAACTACACATAGAATGCCGAGCACCAGGCCTGACCCAGGAAACTTTAGTACTCAGCTATTAAGATTTCTAGCTTTAAGTTTTATTAAGATTTGTTTAGGCTTGATCCCTGGTCAGGGAACTAGATCCCACACACCACAAAGAAGACTTGGCATGGCCAAAAGAATAAAAATAAATACCTATTTTTAAAAGATGTATTTGTTACTTTGCATCGGGGATGAGACATGCATTTCCTACTCCACCACTTCCCTCTTCATTCCTCTCTCTGCTTGGTGGTGCTGGGGAGAGAGGAGGAAAACATAATTGTAATACAATCTGAGAATGCTACTATTGACTCTGAAGTGTTTGAGGGTGAGACCTACTGCTGTTACTCCTGGTATCCCCAGTGCCTGGCCCCAGAGTTGTTGCTCTTTACCCATCTATCCATCCATCTGGTCAACCAACACACACACGTGAATTCAATAACAAAGGAATATGAGATTCAATGGGTGAAGTTTTCACACAAAGGGGAACAACTGAATAGCCTTTGAGGATAAGCAGGAGCCCTATTGCTGTGCATGAGTTCTGTGGCCACCTTTAGTGATGTTCCTGTTTATTGCACATCTTTTTCAGGATTTGGTGTTCCTGTCGGATGACTGCAATGCGTTAGAATACCCAGTCCTAGTAACCACAGTCCTCCCGGATCATCAGAGCTAAGGCAGCTCAGACCAGAGACAGAACCTGGGCGAATGAAGTTATGTCAGCTGCCCAGACACAACAGGCTAAAGCCGTTGCCCCCGTAGCTCTCCTTGAAACTGTCACGAGTTTGTCTTCACCTTCTGAAAACCACAGCTTGTGCTCCCTAACCCTTGGAGTCAATTCTGAACATAATTAGAAGCTTTGCTTCTCATTCCCCCTGTTTTTGTCTTGCCAGGATGGTTAGATATACAAGCATGTTGATTTGGTCACTGAGAAGAAAAGGGCAAATCAGCTTCTCTCATATGAACGGTCAGCTTGCAAACAAGCAAAACAGTATGTTTGTAGTACTACTTCAATGGCGTGGTGGTGCCATTTTTCTCTCTTGATAGAAACCAACTTAACCAACTTACATTTAACCATGCTTCTATTTTATACCTTCTCCAACTACAAATGTTCCTTACAGTTAGCTTTCATTTTTTAGAAGAAATTTCACTGCCTGTAAGATGTATTTGTAAGGTTTGTAATGACATAGTGCTGACGGGAACCACTCTTTCATTGAAAGGTGATGAAAATCAAATAAAGACTATCATTACAGTGAGAAACACGTGTCCTGCTGTACTCCATCCAAGGTGGGTGTCAGGGTGTTTATTTCCTGCCCTTTCTGCAAGCCGCTGCTTTTAGCAAGATACGTCTTTCTGCCTCTTTCCATTGAGCATAGGTATTTCTTGGTCTGTTTCAAGCCACTTGTGTAAATCTGTTTTCAAAGCATCAGAAGATGTTGCAGTTTATGTTTGAGGAAGACTGTATCCTGCATTGTATCCATGGCAGTGCGGTACCTGACATTTCACAAACATCGGTTCAGCGAGGTTTCATCACAAACCTAGACATGGGCATCATAGGAGGCTGGGGCTCGTGTTGGTTAGGTAACTTGCCCAAGGTCAGCAGCTGGTAAGTGGGGATTCTGGATTGAACTCAGGGGCTCCAAAGCCCACACTCTCCCCAGTGACCCAGGCTGGTTTTCTGCAGGTGAAGGATGCTTGCTTAATAAATTCATGAAATCAGTATCATCACGGTTAAGTAACTGGATTGCTGAAAAGGTTTCCAAATATTGATTTTTTAAAAGCTCACATACCACACCAGGGGTCTTTTTGTTTTCTCTCCTTTCTTTTGTACATGTGGGCCATACTTTCCTTTCCTGGTCTTTCGTGTCTCTGACTTAGGTGATCTATGAGAATGGTTTAGCAGGCTATGCTTTTCCATTTAGAAGCACAAGCGCAGAGAATAACTGTCCTAGTGTCCCAAGGCTGCTGTAACAGGGTACCACAGACTGGGGCCTAAATAGGAGAAATGCATTGTCTGATAGTCCTGCAGGCTAGAGGTTCCTAAATCTAGTGTTGGTGGGGTCCTCCTCTCCCTGAAGGCTTTAGGATAGAGGGTCCTTCCTTGTCTCTTCCTGTCTTCTCGTGGTTTCTGGCAACCCTTGGCATTTCTTGGCCTGTAGACACATCAGTTCAATCTCTGTCCCCGTCAACACGTGCTATGTATCCTGCGTCTGTGTCTCTGTGTCCAAAATCCCCTCTTCCTGAAGTAAATTTTCTCTGTTTGCAGATGACATGATCATAAATACAGAAAATGCTAAACACCTCATCAAAGAAAACCTGTTAAAATTAATAAGTGAATTCAGTGAAGTTACAGGAGAGAAAATCAATATATGAAAATCAGTTGCATTTCTACACACTAACAACAAACTTTCAGAAAGGGAAATTTTTTAAAATCCCATTTATAATAGTATCAAAAAATATAAAATGCATATGAATTACTTTAACCAAGAAGGTAAAAGACCTGTACACTGAAAACAATAAGAACTGATGAAGGAAATGGAGGAAGACACTAATAAATGAAAAGTTATCTCATTTTCATGGATTGGAAGAATTAACACCATTAAAACAAAAATCTTGTCCATACACCCAAAGTGATCTGCAGATTCAAGACAATCCCTATCAAAATTCCACTGGCATTTTTCACAGAAACAGAAAAGGCAACACTATCATAAAAGTCATATGGAACTACAAGCCATATGTAGTTTGGCTTGTTTTCTCAAGCCAAAACAATCTTGAGAAAGAACAAAGCTCAAAGCATCACCCAACCTAATTTCAAATTATACTAAAAGCTATAGTCAAAACAGTATGGTACAGGCGCATGGGTCAGAACACATAGAACTGTGGAAGAGAATGGAAAGCCCAGATATACACCCATGCATAACTTTGACAGGGTCACCAAGAATACATTGTAGGGAAAAGACAGTCTCTTCAATAAATGGTGCTGGGAAAATTGGTCACAAGGAAAGGATGAGACTAGACCCCTATCTTACACTACACACGAAAATGGATCAAAACCTGAAGTGTAAGACCTGAAATCATACAACTACTGGAAGAAAACACAGGGGAAAAGCTCCCTAACATTGGTCTCAGCAACGATTTTTTGGTTATCGCACTTAAAGCACAGGTATGGGTTTCCCTGGTGGCTCAGATGGTAACAGATCTGCCTGCCATGCAGCAGACCTGGGTTCAATCCCTGAGTCAGGAAGATCCCCTGGAGGAGGGCATGGCAACCCACTCCAGTATTCTTGTCTGGAGAATGCTATGGACAGAGGAGTCTGGAAGGCTACAGTCCATAGGGTCCCTCAGAGTTGAACACGACTAAAGCAATCTAGCATGCATGCAACAAGAGCAAAGTAAACAAGTCATGCTATATCAAACTTAGAAGCTTCTGCACAACAACGGAAGCCAGCAGCGAAATGAAAGGGAAACTTACGAATGAAAGAAAATCCTTGCGAGCCACATATTTGATAAGGAGTTAATACCCAGAGTATATAAGAAAATTTTCAACTCATAGCAAAAAGTTCCAAGTAATGGCTCAGCTGGTAAAGAATCCTCCTGCAATGAGGGAGACCTGGGTTCGATCCTTTGGTTGAGAAGATCCCCTGGAGGAGGGAAAGGCTCCCCACTCCAGTATTCTGGCCTGGAGAATTCCATGGACTATAGTCCATGGGGTCGCAGAGGTCGGACACAACTGAGCGACCTTCACTTTCACTTTCAATCTTATTTTTAAAGGGGCAAAAGATCATCTGAATGATGATCATTTCTCATCATGCATCATGAGAGAAATGGAAATCAAAACCATTTGGTGGTTTTTGATGAAGCACCACCTCACATCTGTTAGGGTGGGTTTTATAAAAATGACGACAGATAACAAGCTTTGCAAGGATGCAGAGAAAAGAGAATCCTTGAACACAGTTGGCAGGAGTATAGATTGGTACAGTCATTATGGAAAACAGTATGGAGGGTCTTCAAAAAATTAAAAATAGAACTACTATGTGATCCAGCAATCCTACTTCTGAGGATATCTCTGAAAGAAAGAAAATTAGGAACCCAAAGAGATATCTGCACACCCACCTTCGCTGAAATACTACTCACAAAAGCCAAGATATGGTAACAATCAAAATGTTCATTGATGGATGAACAGATAAAGAATTTTATGGCTATATATAATGGATTATTATTAAGCCACAAGAAAGAAGGAAATCCTGCCATTTGCAACAATATGCATGAACTGAGAGGACATTATGCTAAGTGAAATTAGCCAGTCAGAGACAAATATTGTAGAATCTTATATATGGAACCTGAAAAAAAAAAAAAAAGTTGAACTCATAAAAACAGTGGAATGCTCATTACCAGGCCCTGGGGAGTGGGGAAGATGGTGCAATACTGGTCAAAGGACAGAAAACTTCAGTTATAAGAGAATAATCTCTGAGAATGTCATGTACAGCATGGAGACTGTAGTTAATAATTGTGCTGTGGACTTGAAATTTGGTAGCAGATTTGGTCATTCTAAGCATTCCTCACCATACACAAGTGAAATAAGTAACTACGGGAAATGATAGATGTGATCATTAACTAGACTGTAGGAGTTCTTTCACCAAGTATAACTTCCATCAGATCATCACCCTGTAGATTTTAAATATAGACAGTTTTATCTGAAAATCATACCTCTATAAAGCCAAAAAAAAAAGCAAAAGAAACAAAAATGTCCTCTTCTTATGAGAGGGTAACAGGCAGGAAGGCCAGGGTTCTCCAAATGGAGGAAATAGCCTGCAAGTGTCAGACATTTTTATCTCTCTTAAGCGGCAGGAGGAAACAAACTAGCAATATTTTTTCCTTCTCTATACAAATTTAAAGGGAGGTTTCTCTTAAAATACTGTGTGGCCATAATGACACCTGGTTTCGCCTGAAGTTAGCTATTCTCAAGCCTAGAGATAACCAATGCCTTTTTCTTATGGAAATGTTTGTCTTAAGCTATGCTAATGTGCTATGCCTTTACCCCAAACTCTGTCTCCAAGTCGGTTCCGCCTCTTGGCCCAGAACCTACTTGACAAACCAGTATGTTATACTCAGATATTGTTCCCCTAATCTATGTAAATGAAACTATTTGTATGGTGGTCTGCCCTTCTTCAAGATTCAAGTTAATCATTTTATGGCCCAGGATAAACCATTTGGCGCCAAGACTATCCCAAAATGCATCTTATGGGTGAGGGGCCTGGTGCCATTCTGAATTTTAAGACATTCCTTTCTTTCATTAACAGACTGCTAGTGACTATTTAACATCCAGCTGAAGACTAGCAGGCGGGTACTCTTTCTGCCCCCTTCTGATGCCTATGTCAGAAGCTTTCTCTATCTCCTTTATACTTCAATAAAACTTTATTACACAAAAGCTCTGAGCGATCAAGCCTCGTCTCTGGCCCCAGATTGAATTCTTCTCCTCCGGGGGCCAAGAATCCTGGTGTATTCGCGTGATTCAACAACAACCTTTCACTTACAAGGATGCCAATTATTAGTTTAGGATAAACTGTCCTATTTCCAAATAAGGTCCCATTCATAGATCTGAGGGGTTAGGATGTCAGGGTGTCTTCTGGGGAGACAAAATTCAACCCACAATAGTCAGTCTTTCAACTGATAATGTTGTCACAAAGGACAATTATGCAGCAAACTAACCCTTTGTTACCACCGTCTACCACTTCCTGCCAGAGGCTAAACGTGGGTGCCAGGCACCCAGCACACACTAGCCCACTGAACCTTCACAATGATGCTGCTGCAGGTTGGGTGTTCTCAAACCCAATTACAATGTAAGACATGCCCTTGGGGTCAAAGGTTAAGTGATTTTCCCAGACAGCTGATAAAGAGTGGCAAAGAGATTCCAGATAAATAGGCACTAGAAGCGTTCATTTCACAGCTCTGTGAGTGAGTGAAAGTCACTCAGTCGTGTCTAACTCATTGCGACCCCATGGAGTTCTCCAGGCCAGAATACTGGAGTGGGTTGCCATTCACTTCTCCAAGGGATCTTCCCAAGCCAGGGATAGAACCTAGGTTTCCCACACTGCAGGCAGATTCTTTACCAGCTGAGCCACCAGGGAAGCCCACAGCTCTGCTAATTCTAGGTAATACCTAGCTAATTCTAGGTAGCACAGTAAACCAGTGAAGACAAAGACTAATTTACACATTCCAGGCATTTACTTGTTTGTTCATTTCTTCCATACTGACTGAGTGCTTACTATGAACTCAGCAAATACTGAGATGCAAAGTAAAGAATTCTTCTTTTTTAGCAGAGAGGGCATATGCAAAACCAAAGACATTACAAATAAGGCTCCCTGACATGAGGCAGAAAGGTTTCTTAGAGGATTCAGAATTTGATCAACGTCTTTAGACATAACTAGGAACTTGATGAGATGAAAAGGGGGCAGAAGATAGAGTGGACCCAAAGGCATGGAGACTGAAGTGAATGGTGGCGTAGTTGGAAATCGGGAAGTGGAATTGAGAATGTAGTAGGGTCAGAATGGTGGGGGTCACGGGAGGCTGCCAGGGACATGCAGGCAGAGCATGTCTGTCATCACCCTAGTTGTGGAATAATCAGGGTCACATAAAGAAGAATCCTTTTCTGGGCAGAAAGATTGGGACCTAATGATAGGAAGTTATCAATTTCTGAAAGTCCCTTGGCTTTGAATTTCAAAACTAACAAAATGGGGACACGACTCCTCCACTGTGAACCAGCCCATTGCCAAGCCAGATGTTTGGGCACCAGCCTGGGCTCTTTCTCCTTCATTCTCTGTTGGGTGTGTTAGTCACTTAGTCATGTCCAGCTCTTTGTGACCCAACACAGACTGTACCCCACCAGTTCTCCTTTGTCCATGGAGTTTTCAAGGCAAGAACACTGGAGTGGGTAACCATTCCCTCCTCCAAAGGATCTTCCTGACCCAGCGATCAAACCGGGGTCTCCTGCATTGCAGTCAGATTCTTTACTGTCTGAGCCACCAAAAAAGCCCTTGTTTCTCTATAGCCAACAGGTCAATCCCATCTTCTCTGCATCTGTTGACTTCTCCAATTTCACCATCTCAATATTAGTTCAGAACCTTCTCAGAACATGGCATCCAACCTTTGTCCCTCTCATGGAGGATGGAGCTAATGGTTGGGAACTGTAAAGTTATAGGATGCTTTGCAGAGACTAATGCTGCTGATGCTAAATAAGGGCTTCGGAGATCAAGGTGAGAATTTGGTCCCCTGATCCCTACCCCACCATTGGCTCTTTTTGTCCCAAGTGAGATTCTGGCAATCACTGGTCCTTTCCCGAGACTTCCCCCATCAGAAGGGTTTTTTTCCCTCATATGCTTGTTAATTGTTAGAGCCTAGGTTCTTTCTTCAACTGATTTAACCCACCTAGAGAAATAACCCCCAAATTCACAACTCCCATTCAGACTTTCCCAAGAAGCTTAGGCTAATTTTTCAACTACCTTGTTGCTATATATTCTCTTGTGTGTGCGTTAGTTGTGTGTCTGACTCTTTGCAACTCCATGGACTGTAGCTTACCAGGCTCCTCTGTCCATGGAATTTTCCAGGTAAGAATAGTGGAGTGGGTAGCCATTCCCTTCTCAACGGGATTTTCCCAACCTGGGGATCAAACCTGGGTCTCCTGCACTGGGGGCAGGTTCTTTACCATCTGGGCCACCAGAGAAGCCCCATATATTCTCTTAGAGTCACCACAAGTATCACAAAATTGACTTCTCTAAAGGTAAGTCTTGCCTTTCTTGTCCATTGGTCTTTCCTGCCTCAGTAAAGTCACCCCATCGTTCAGTATCTGCTTCTTCCAAAAACATGGACTTGGGTCCCCTAATTTTTTCCCCTCACCTTTCTCCTACCTTTGCAATTAATCAGCAAAACCAGTACTTTCTGCCTCCAAAGCATTTTACATGTCATCTTAACTAGGCTTAATGGGGCTTCCCTGGTGGCTCAGAGGTTAAAGCATCTGCCTGGAATGCGGGAGACCAGGGTCCGATCCCTGGGTCAGGAAGATCCCCTGGAGAAGGAAATGGCAACCCACTCCAGTACTCTTGTCTGGAGAATCCCATGGAGGGAAGAGCCTGGTAGGCTACAGTCCATGGGGTCGCAAAGAGTCCAACACAATTGAACTACTTCACTTTCACTTTTCACTTTAACTAGGCCAGAGAGTGGGCTGAATATCATGTTAAACATTATTCTAGGCGTGTTTGTGAGGGTGTTTCCAGAGAGATTAACATTTGACTTGGTGGATGAAATAAAGAGATTGCCCTCCACAATGCTGGTGGGCCTCAGTCAATCCACAGAGGCCTGAATAGAACAAAAGGTTGACTGAGAGAGCGTTCTCTCTGCCTGACTGCCGAGCTGAGACATTCATGTTCTGCTGTCCTGGGACAGGAGCTCACACCATCGGTGCTGTTAATGCTCAGACCTTTAGACTCAGACCAGAACTTCTACTGTTAAATTTCCAGTTCTCAGACTTCTGTACTCAGACTGGAAATATACCATCAACTTTCCTGGGTCTCCAGTCTATAATTGACACATCATGGGACTTCTTGGACTCCATAATTGTGTCAGCCAATTCCTTACAATAAATCCTTTTTTAAATAAATATGTTATATATATTTTTTTGTTGTTGTTCAGTTGCCAAGTCATGTCTGACTTTGTGACCTCATGAACTGCAGCACGCCAGGCTTCCCTCACCATCTCCTGGAGTTGGCCCAAGTTCATGACCATTGAAATGGTGATGCCATCCAATTGTCTCATCTTCTGCTGCCCCCTTTTCCTCCTGCCCTCAATCTTTCCCAGCATCAGAGTCTTTACCAATGAGTCAGCTGTTCACATCAGGTGGCCAAAGTATTGGAGCTTCAGCTTCACCATCCATCCTTCCAATGTTATATCTGTAAATATATAAATAAATCCAGGATCCTAGAGACTCCTGGTTAATACATTGAACTTGTGCTCTTCTCTCCATACTGCTGCTGCTAAGTCACTTCAGTCGTGTCCGACTCTGTGTGACCCCATAGACGGCAGCCTACCAGGCTCCCCCATCCCTGAGATTCTCCAGGCAAGAACGCTGGAGTGGGTTGCCATTTCCTTCTCCAATGCACAAAAGTGAAAAGTGAAAGTGAAGTTGCTCAGTCGTGTCCGACTCCTAGCAACCCCATGGACTGCAGCCTACCAGGCTCCTCCATCCATGGGATTTTCCAGGCAGGAGTACTGGAGTGGGGTGCCATTGCCTTCTCCTGACCCTGATCCCCTCTAATTGTCTTTCTGTCTTTATGAATTTTCTCCATACCTGTTACCAATATCTTGGTCAATGTCATCATGACATTGCAGCTGGCACTGTGGTTGCCTCCCAGCTTTCACTCTGGCCCTCTCCCATCCAATTTCTACTCAGCAGCCAGAATAATCTGCTGTAAAATATCAATTTGATCTTGTCCTTCTCTTATTGAAAAAGTTTCTACAGCTTCCCACTTTGAATGAAATTTGAAGTTCTCATCTTGGTCTACAAAGCCCTTATTGACCATCACACCACCAGTCTCTGCAAAACATTCTGTAACACGATAGTACTTGGTCGTATGTCCATTTGCGTACTTATTTGCTTATTCTTTGTCTTTCCCACTAGACTGTTCACTGCAGGAAAGCAGGGACTGTGTCACTTTGTTTCGTCATTTCATCCCCCCACCCAGCACCATGCCTGACACTTAGTAGGTAAAGGGCTTCCCAGGTGGTGCTAGTGATAAAGAACCCACCTGGGTTCTATCCCTGGGCTGGAATGATCCCCTGGAGGAGGGCATGGCAAGCCACTCCAGTATTCTTGCCTGGAGAATCCCACGGGCAAAGCAGTCTGGTGGGCTCTATAGTTCACAGGGTTGCAAACAGTTGGATGTGACTGAAGCAACTTAGCACACATACACAGTAAATATATCTTGGATGTTTATAGAGACTGGATACTACTTACTGGAAAGACTAAGAAAAGTCAACAACCCCAGTTGGTCCATGCCCACTCTTCATAAAATAAATACTATTCAAACATTCATATTCGCAGCCTTGAAAGCCCGATTCCCACAGTTTTTTTTTTTTTTTTTTTTTGTGATTCTTACTGTTTGGTCACCTTCAAAACCTCAGTAACTATCTCTTGTAATTGTGTCTCTGTTTCTGTCTGTCTGTCTCTGTCTCACACACACATATACCCTCCCCCACCCCACCCCCCCCACCCCCACACACACAACAGACATACCTCTTGCGGGCGGGCACTCATTCTCATGGAGCTCTGAGTGAGCTCTTCCATAAAACATGACTGTCTGGACTGGAGCCAGCAGCAGAGATCTGAACAGAACCCTTATCTTTTCTTCCTGAGGCGTCTAAAGTCTAAGTCATCAGTCTTGTCTCTCTCGGAGAAATTTGCTGACAACAGCATTGCACCTTCACACCCAGGGGCGACGTCAGGCAACTGAGGACTACTAGGCAAAAATCCTCACAGTTTAAGCCTCGTTGATTTGCAAAAGTGCTAATAACGTGGAATCATTTTCTGCATTTGCACAATATTCAGATCTGTACACAATCAGATCAAGAACTGCCAGGATAATATGATATCATTTGTACGAGGAATCTGAAATATGACACAAAAGAACTTATCTATGAAACAGTCTCACAGACATAGAGAACAGACTTGTTGCCAAGGGGGAGGGAAGGATTAGGAGTTTGGGATCAGCAGATGCAAACTATTACATAGAGGATAGATAAACAAGAAGGTCCTACTGAATAGAATAGGGAACTATACTCAGTATCTTGTAATAAACCATAATGGAACAGAATATAAAAATATCTATCTATATATATATATGTCTGTATAACTGAATCACTTTGTCTGTATAGCAGAAATTAACACAATTATACTTGGATAAAATAAAAAAAAAAAAAAGAACTCGCGAGAGAGTAGCAAACTGCCCTTGAAACTAATTAGCTGTTGGAGGAGAAGAAAGAGTAGGAAAAAAGAGCACAGTATGTAGAAAATGGCCATCAGTCAGCAGTGATAACTGAGGTTTACATTCCTTCAGAGTGAAAGCATCCCAGGAATTATCTGGGCCTTGGATATACATTTCAGAAACTTTTGTAATCCAGTTCCTAAAATGCAGCACTGCTTATTATTGAAAGATTTCCTGGCAGCTACCCAAAGACAAGGAAACGTGCTCAAGTTGTTGCTTTTTAATTCACTTCACCTTGATCTCCTGTGGCTCAGTGGTAAAAGAATCTGCCTGCAATGCAGGAGCAGAAAAAGATGTGGGTTCAATCTCTGGGTTGGAAAACCCTCTGGAGGAGGGCACGGCAGCCCATTCCAGTATTCTTTTTTTAAATTAATTAAATTATTTATTGTAATTGGAGGTTAATTACTTTACAATATCGTGGTGGTTTTTGCCATACATTGACATGAATCAACCACGAGTGTACATGTGTCCCCCGTCCCAAACTCCTCTCCCACCTCCCTCCCCATCCCATCCCCCTGGGTTGTCCCAGTGCACCAGCTTTGAGTGCCCTGTTTCATGCATGGAACTTGGACTGGTCATCTCTTTCACATATGGTAATATGCATGTTTCAATGCTATTCTCTCAAATCATCCCACCCTCGCCTTCTCCCACAGAGTCCAAAAGTCTGTTCTTTGCAGTCTGTGTCTCTTTTGCTGTCTCACATATAGGGTTGTCATTACCATCTTTCTAAATTCCATATATAAGTGTTAATATATTGTATTGGTGTTTTTCTTTCTGACTTACTTCACTCTGTATAATAGGCTCCAGTTTCATCCACCTCATTAGAATGGACTCAAATGCGTTCTTTTTAATAACTGCCACTCCAGTATTCTTGCCTGGAGAATCCCATGGACAGAGGAGGCTGGTGGGCTATAGTTCATAGGGTCACAAGGAGTCATACACAACTGAAGCGACTTAGCACATGCAGTTTGATCCCAAGGCTCCAGAATCAACCCATCTGAAGATGCTATAAAATTGGAAGATGCTCCTTGTTTAGATGATGGGCTTAGATCACTGTCACCGTAAGAGGCACCCTTCCACTGGCCCACAGCTCTGCAGACATTCTGAGCCTGTAAGTCCTTCAGCTTGAGAGAAGAAAAATCTGGAGTTATGCTGTAACATTGTCTACTGATTCTCTGAGATACTCTCAATTGATTGATGATGATAACTCCTTACGTGGAAATAAAGTGAAAGTGTTAGTCACTCAGTCATGTCCAATCCCATGGACTGTAGCCCACCAGGCTCCTCTGTCCATGGGATTCTCCAGGCAAGAATACTGGCGTGGGTTGCCATTTCCTTCTACAGGGGATCTTCCCAACCGAGGGATCAAAGCCAGGTCTCCTACATTGCAGGCAGATTGTTGAACATCTGAACCACCTGGGAAGCCCTAAAAAACTACCTCTGTGCTCCAGGTAGATGCTCTCCTGTGTCTCCTCCACTGCAGGCAGATTCTTTACCGCTGAACCTTTTGCAATTTACAAAATGTTTTCATGTCTATTTCCCCCTTTGTTAACTTTAGTTCTTTCCCCAGCGATGAGGATGGGTGGATCAGGACAGATCATTTCCAACTATACCTTTAAAGCAAATCTTCAATTAAAGCCCTTTGTTTCCACAAACGTGCTTAAAAATTTAAAATATGACAATATCAAGTGTGAGGACATCAGACAACTAACACATTGCTCATGGATATATTCTTGGAAAAAGATTTGGTGTAGGGCTTCCCTGGTGGCTCAGCGGTAAAGAATTCGCCTGCAATGCAGGAGACTCAGATTCAGTACCTGGGTCAGGAAGATTCTCTAGAGGAGGGCATGGCAACCCACTCCAGTATTCCTGCCTGGAGAATCCCACAGACAGAGGAGCCTGGAAGGTACAGTCCATGGAGTCACAAAGAGTTGGACATGACTAAAGCAACTGAGCAGCAGCAACAGTAAATCTGAAGATGTGCATGCCCTGTGATCCATCGATTTTAACTCTAGAATATTCCCTAGGGAAATTCTAGCACACATTTCTTACAAATATGTCTAAGAATGTTCACAATAGAATGTTTACAATAACAAATCTGGAAAGAAGTCAAAATGTTATCAATGGAAAAACAAACTGTTGTAGAGTCATATAATGATAATAATAATGAATATATTACAATGGTACATAATAACACAGCTGAATCTCAGGTACCTACAGTGAGGAGGAAATATAAGTAACAGAAGAGGACATGCAAAATGATTTCATTTATGTAAAAAATGAAAACAGGCAAAGCATAAAATATATTTTGGGGCTAGAAACATATGGGATAAAGCTTTAAAGAAGTTCACGAAAGGGCTCAAAATAAGATTCAGGACAGAAGATAGGTCTTTTAGGAAAATAAGTTATTATTTATTCAATATTTTATAAGTAAAAAGGAATAGCAGTCATATCAAAAACTAATTGGGAAATGCAAAGTAAAAACCAATTCCATATACAAAAGCAGCAAACCCCCAAAAGATACCTGAAAATAAATAAAAGTAAATATGTGTGCAGACTTTAAGGAGAAAATTTAAAAACTTTATTAAGGACATAAAAGAATGTCCTATATGGATAAAGAGATAAGCCATAATTTATGAATCTCAACTTAACTGAAATTCAGTGTATTCAGTGAGCACCCCAACAGGAGAGATCTTGATATGCTGAACCTAAAATTTATAGAAAAAATGTAAAAAATTAATTAAATTTTTCAGAAGAAGAAGAAAGGGAGGAGAATTTCCCTAAAATATCAAGATGTTATAAAATTAATATGCCAGAGTACTGATGCAGGGATAAAAAAAAATAGCCAGTGGAGCAGAACAAATGAAATTTGGTAAATTTCTGAGAAACCATGACAAATCAGTGGAAAAATAATAGACAACACATTAAGTGCTGCTGGTATAACAGGATATTTGCTTAGGGAAAAAATGGAAATTTGATCTCTTCCTTACACACAAAAATAAATGTGAGAAGGATGACAGACTCAGTAAGTAAAACTGTATTTTGAAATATTTAAAAGAAAATATGGCAGAATTTCTTTGTATTTTTAGGATAAGGAAATAATTCTTAAACAAGATCCAAAGAATGCATCCAATAAAGAAAACATGAATAAATATAATGCAAGGTTTTTATGGGGCTTCCCTGGTGGCTCAGTGGTGAAGAATCCACCTGCCAAGGCAGGAGACGTGGGTTCGATCCCTGATCCGGGAAGATTCCACAACTGCTGAACTTGTGCTCTGGAGCCTGAGAGCTGCAGCCGCTGACGCCCCCATGCCCTAGAGCCCATGCTCTGCCATAAGAGAAGCCACCGCAACCAGAGCAAAGCCACTGGTCACTGCAACTAGAGAAACACACAGCAACAAAGACCCAGCACAGCCCCACATAAATAAATACAATTGCATATTTTTTTTAAAAAAAAGAGCAATTTCCAAATATTTGGTAAAGCTATTTCCTTTCTAGGGATATAGCTCAGACACACTGTCACAAGGAGACATAAACGAGGATGTTCATTACCACCTCATTATCGTCTATAATGGAACAAAGAAAAAGAGCTTGAAAGTCCTACAGAAAAATGAATACATTCTCATAGATTCATTCCATGAAATATTACACAGCAGTTAACATGAATGAATCAGCTGCCCATGATTCAAGGAGCACCGACTTCAATAACTATTGTCTAACAAGGAGTGTATGTCCCCTAGAAGGTCTTCCCTTGTAGCTCAGCTGGTAAACAATCCGCCTGCAAGGCGGGAGACCTGGGTTCGATCCCTGGGTTGGGAAGATCCCCTGGAGAAGGGAAAGGCTACCCACTCCAGTATTCTGGCCTGGAGAATTCCATGAACTGTATAGTCCATGGGGTCACAAAGAGTCGGACTCAACTGAGCGACTTTCCCCTAGGATAACTGTATACGTTTAAGACTCAGGTCGGACACGACTGAGCGATTTCACTTTCACTTTTCACTTTAATGCATTGGAGAAGGAAATGGCAACCCACTCCAGTGTTCTTGCCTGGAGAATCCCAGAGACGGGGGAGCCTGGTGGGCTGCCGTCTATGGGGTCGCATAGAGTCGGACACGACTGAAGCGACTTAGCAGCAGCAAGACTCTTAAAAACTTTTTAGATGCATAAGAGAATGGACTGGAAACACATTGCATTCATATGACTGGTTGCTTCTGGAAATAAGGAAGTGAACACAGCACAGGGATGGAAACAGAATTTCAACTTTACCAGTAATGTTTGATATTTTAATAATTTTATTTATTTATTTCTGGCTGAGCTGGGTCTTGGTTGCTGTGCGTGCTTTTCTCTTGTTGCAGTGAGCAGATGATCCTGTTCGTTGTAGTGCCTGGGCTTTTCACTGCAGCAGCTTCTCTATTGTGGAGCACAGGCTTTAGGTGCTTGGACTTCAGTAACTGTGGCACATGGGCTCCGTAGTTGCAGCTCCCAGGTTCTAAAACATACAAGCTCAGTGGTTGTGGTACCCGAGTTTAGTTGCTCCGCAGCATGTGGGATCCTCCCAGATCAGGGATCGAACCTCAGTCTCCTGCACTGGCAGGCATAGTCTTTACCATTGAACCATCAGGGAAGTCCCAGTAATGTTTTTGGTTTTTGTTAAGCTTGAGCATGCATGACAAAATGTTGACATCTACTAGATCTGAGTTACAGTGTTTATTTATAATTCATCTTTTTTTCCAGTATGTTTCCAATATTCCAGAATTATAACTGAAATCATCTCCCAATAAATTATTCAATTATTACTTTCCTACCCACTCTGCACCCCCCTCCCCGATTTTCTAGCCACTTCTTCCTGTGAAGAGTATAGCTGAACTTTGTTCTTTAACACAGCACCACAGAGATCTTTGGGGAGAAAGCCATACTCAGAGAGGGTTAGTAAATTGCCAAAGGTGACCCAGCCAACAAGTGGCAGGATTTGTACTCACACTGAAGGTTCCAGACTCTGAGCCCACTGCTGTTTCTACCAATGCAGGAATTACCCAAGAGGACTCTATTGGAGGACATTTTAAGACTTGTGTTATGGGAGCTCAAAGGACAGAGTGAGAGCTTAGACATTTGCTCAAAAGTTTCAGAGAGGGAAAGAGACTGGCTAGCAACACACAGCTGCTCCACTGCAGACCCTCCAAAGCCTGAATACGCCCCTCCACAGCCTACATGCTCCACTCCTAGCTGGGTACTCTGGGCTGGTCCACAGCGGAGCAGCCACACACCTCACACCTCAGCTACTGGCCAGGGCCTGGAGGAGGTCTAGTTCCCCAGCTCCCCACTGAGCCCCAATAGGAACCATACACTGATCTATTCCAGGTACAGAGGACATCTGTGTGGGATGCCCATCTCCTGGCCTCCTGATGGACGAACATTATCTGACATCCTCACGACTTCTTCACCAGGTTATCCTACCTGCTCTCTGAGGAAAGGGAAAAATAAAGATAGAAGAGTCGCAGACCCAGAAACGATGTCCCTGGCGTCTTTGCCCATTTTGACATCCTTTCAAATGCCCCTCTGGCAGTTTGTGCTTTCTCTTCCACGTATTTTTTATTCTGTGTGTTCCCTTCTTGTGGGCATGCATGCATGCATGCTAAGCCTCTTCATTTGTGTCTGACTGTGACCCCATGGACTGTCACCTGCCAGGCTCCTCTGTCCATGGGATTATCCAGGCAAGAATACTGGAGTCGGTTGCCACACCCTCCTCCAGGGGATCTTCCCAACCCTGGGATCAAAATTGTGTCTCTTAAGTCTCCTGCAATGGCAGGTGGGTTCTTTACCAGTGTAACCTGGGACGCCTTCTTGTTGGCATCGTCATAGAATTATCTGCTCCAGCCCACAGACTCGATAGAACGTTCCCACCAGGCTGATCAGCCAACCTCCCCTTTCCTCTTCCCACCCCGCCCCCATCCCTGAATCCACAATCCTCCACCAGCCCCTGTGAGTCCCACACGGTGTCCCCGGTGGGGTCTCCTGCCTCTTAGACGCCCCAAACCACCAACGCCTCACTCCTCATCCCTCCCAAACCCCTTGCCTCTCCTTGCAGTTTCAAATGGAATGATTCAGTAAGTTCACTCCCTGGAGCAACATATTTATAAGACAAAGAATGGTGTTGTTTTAATTTAAAGGAAGAGACAGTGAAGGACTCATTGCTGGAAAATTAGTCAAATCCTGTTTTTCTGATAGGTCCATGGTTATGACACATATGAACAAAAAGAGAATAATTAATTCAGATGCAGTTTTTGATGTTGGAAAATGTATGTGGACCCTCAGTCACACGCTGATGAACTGAAAACCCTGTTCAGAGAGGCATCCACGGAGGACGGCGGCGGAGGACCACAGCCCCCCTAAAACGATGCTCTTGACAGCCTTTGGCCCTGCTGAGTCCTGGCTCCCAAGCACCCAGCACAGGCGTTGCTGGCATCCCAGGCAGCGCACAGAGCTGGTTTCGGCCTTATCGGTGTCACAGGCCTCCTGAAAGCGCTGATAAGCCTCCCTCGCTGCCGCCTGGATGCCGCCTGAATGGACAGTGATTCCAGGCTTCATCAAATGGATTTACAGCCCGTACTTATCTCCGGCCACAGGTTGTGCTTCCTCCGAGGACACTGGGCCCGGGAGTAAGTGCCCCCTTCAGAGCGTGGATACGGCGGAGGGATCCATCCGAAGAGGGAGCTCGACTCTCCCCGTCCCACCTCCAACTGGGGGTCTCCCCCATTCTCATGACCCCTCTATTCTCTGTGATGCTTAAGTTCACAAAGCCCGTAGGACACACTGACCCATGATACACGTTGTGTTTCAAAAAAAAACAACAACCCGAGATGCATTTAGAGCAAAACGATTTCTTCCATCTTTAAGATGACAAAAGGGAGTCTTCAAAGACGAGTTAACTTACCTGAAAAGGCAGGGAGTCAGGCAGAAATAGTCTGGGACCAGCTCCTCCATCCCCCGTCCCCCCTCCCCGTCCGGGATCATGTGACCAGCTTCTAGCCCGCACCTCAGACTCTCGGCTGTAGAATAATCCTCGTTCCTCCTGGTTACATGGTTGCATGTTTTTACATCTTATTTGGCAACATTCTTTTGTGGCTCCTGTTTGGGGAATGAAATGGTCAGATGTTACCCATCCTGGGCTGTGGGTCGGGAGGAGGGGTGGGGGGGAGATATTTTGATGGGGCCCCACGGGAAATGTCCTGGCTGCTCACAAAGTGGGGTGTGTTTTGATTTTGAAATCACCCCACCTCTGATGATTCTCCCACCAGAATAGGCAAACAGGGTAAACCCATAGACCAGGGGCCCCAACTTCTGAGATCTAATGCCTAATGATCTGAGGTGGAGCTGATGTAATAATAATAGAGGCAGAGTGCGCAATAAATGCAATGAGCTTGAATCATCTTGAAACCATCCCCACCCTCCTGGTCCGTGGAAAAATTGTCTTCTACTAAACCTGTCCCTGACGCCAGAAAGGTTGAGGACCACTGCCATGAACTGTCCCCAGCATCACGCGGAGGGTTGGGGCAACCTTGGGAGACAGAAGCAAAGGAATACAGACGATCGGCCTAAAGCAATGCTGAGAAGCAGTCTTCTCCCATTGGTGGACGAACCCTGGGTGTAAACTGATAATTCCCCCACAGGTACTTAGGACAAGTCAAAGTGTTAGTCGCTCAGCCCTGTCCAACTCTTTGGGACCCCATGGACTGTAGACTGCCAGGCTCCTCTGTCCATGAAATTCTCCAGGCCAGAATACTGGAATAGGTAGCCATTCCCTTCACCGGCTCTTCCCAACCTGGGGATCGAACCCAGGTCTCCCGCATATGCAGGCGGATTCTTGACCATCTGAGCCACCAGAAAAGACCCAGAATACTGAAGTGGGTAGCCTGTCTCTTCTCCAGCGGACCTTCCTGACCCAAGAATTAAACTGAGGTCTCCTGCTTTACAGGCAGATTCTTTACCAGCTAAGCTACCAGGGAAACTTTGACCTTAGGAAGGCTTCTGGAATAGAGGGTCTAAGGAGAAATGTGGAGGAGCAGTTGGGGTTGCCAGCTGAAGCCAGGTGGGGGCTAGGGGCAGTCAGGAGGAGAGAACAGCTCTGGCAGAGGTGTGGCGGGGTGACCCACTCCAGAGCATCCCGGGCATTGTCACATGGCTCAGCATCAGACAGGGTACCACGTACAGGTGAAGGAGACACACTCTCCAGCCTCACACCTGGTTCCAATCTGAACTCTGTCCTTTACACCTAGCTCTTGGCCTCAGTTTTCACATCTGTAAAATGGGGTTAATGATAACACCTACTGAAGAGGGCTGTGCCAAGGGTGTGTTGATGAGTGATGGCATGGAAGTATTCGGAAAAGAGGCTGGCATACGAGTGGTTCATCTATAGACATGAACAACTGCCATTACTAGGAGACACTGAGCGGGAGATGGGGCTGAAGGCAGGGTGGGGCCTTCATAGGCACCCCCTGTGGATATGAGTCAGGGGAAAGGGGCGCTGCTTGAGGAAGCTGAAAGCTTTGTCTGGATGCGCCGACTGTCAACAGGAAAAGCCAGAGCATCCGAAGCTAGCCTTGAGCTGAGGACAAGAAGTCCTGCCAAATGCAGTTAATTATAAATAGATTTACACACGCGAATGAGGTTCTCAGCCAACCGAGCAAATATTTATGTGGGGATTTGGGAAACAATCCCTGTGACCTTTCTATGTGCCTTTCTGAAGCGATAGAGGATTCTCAAAGGCCTAGTTGCAGTGCTGTGTGGATGCTTAAAAAAATCAATCCACACTTGGCTGATGCCGGATAACTGAAGTTGAGAACTTTAATGATGCTTGCCTTTCACAGGTGGTACTGCCTTCTATTCTGTGGACTGAAAAGAGAGACCAGGGTGGGATCAGCAGGCTGTCAGAGGGGTCTCTCTTCCCTGACGGGCCTTCCAGCCCTCTCTCTCTCCTTAGGACACTGATTTGATTGTGTGCCTCTGAACCCCCTCTGAACAGCCCCCCAGTATCAGCTGGACTAAAGGAGGCCCCCCCTGGGGTCCCAGAGAGAAGCACTGGAGCAGGTCTCAGAGAAGAGGGTGACCACACGGCACCCAGTCCCCGCATGACCTGGGCAAGTCACTTCTTGTCTTCCCTTTCTGGGATGTGAGTTGGGGACCAAGGAGAGGAGTGAGTTACTCAGGTCTTGGTGGCCCCTGTCCAGTCTCCCGCCAGGGTCCTCAAGCTTGCTCTTTTCCTCTGGCTTGGGCGGACAGCTGGAGTTGGTGGATGGATGATCATTGATGGGGCCCTTCCCTCCCAAAGTATACGAGCCCTGGGTGACCTGGACGAGATGGGGGTTAACTCAGCTGAAGCCAGTGTCCAGAGACTTTGTGCGGCAGGAAAGGCACCGCTGCCCTCTAGTGGTCACTAGCCAGAATGAACTATGGCGGTGCCCAGAGGGCTCCCTGCAGGCTTCAACCAAATTCCGTTAATGACACGGAGACCCTACAGCGTGCCAGAACCCAGTGTGCTCAGGGTGGGTACCGTGGTGGGTCAAACATGTCCCATCCCAGGAAACATATGCCTCGGGGCACGATAGGTGCACACTATGGATTCATGCATAGCCTTTAGCTCCCTGACCTTGAGCCCATTTTTTAATCCTCTCCGCCTTTTTTTTTCCTGGTTTCCATTTCATGAACATTGGGCTATAAATTAAATGTCCTCCTAGCTGCAGTTAGTCATCATAACTACCTCCCTGCAGCCCAAATCCAAAGCCTTCTCACCATACCACTGCTCCCACGCCGAACTAAGCCACCAGCATCTCTCCCTGGCTGCCCCCTGCCCATCCTAGCCCTGCCCAGCCCCCTCCACACACAGCAGCCTGAGAGAAACCTGCCACTTTGAGATGCTGCCTGGGCATTTTACAGTAAAACAACCAGCTCACACCCAGAATTTGGACATTGAAACAAGGACTTGAGCTTAGGATTCCTGCCACAATTTCCCGCTCTGCTTTTCCTGGGGCATCTTTTACAATAAACATTTAGTTTCGCTTGCTCTCTCTCTTTTGGCATGTGGCTGTCCAGTTTTCTCAACACCACTGAAGAGGCTATTCTTCTCCCATTGTATGTTCTTTACTCTTCTGTCGTAAATCAATTGCCCATATATATGTGGTTTTGTTTCTGGGCTCTCAGTTTTGTTCCACTGATTCATGTATCTGTTTTCCTGCCAGTATCATGCAGTTTTAATTACTGCAGCTTTGTAGTATAATTTGAAATCAGGGACTCTGATACCTCTAGCTTTATTCTCAAGATTGCTTTGACTATTCAGGATCGTCTATGGTGCTGTATGAATTTTTTTGTTCTATTCTTCAAAAAATGTCCTTGGGATTTTGGTAAGGATTGCACTGAATATGTAGATTGCTTTAGGTAATAAGGACATTTTGACAATGTTCATTCTTCCAATCCATGAGCACGGAATATCTTTCCAACTATTTGTGTCTTCTTCAATTTCTATCAACAATATCTTATACTTTCAGGTCTTAAAAATGAAACTGAGCTGCTGTCTCACACTATACACAAATATTAGTTGAAATGGATTAAAGACTTGACTGTAAGACCTGAAACCATAAAAGTCCTGGAAGAAAACATGGGCAGCATGCTCTTGGACATCAGTCTTTGCAATATCTTTCTAATATCTCCTCAGGCAAGGGAAACAAAAGTAAAAATAAACACATGAACGCCGAAGATCCTAATGCGGAGAAAGACTGAAGGCAGGAGGAGAAGGGGATGACAGAGAATGAGATGGTTGGATGGCATCACCAGCTCAATGGACATGAGTTTGAGCAAGCTCCGGGGGTTGGTGATGGACAGGGAAGCCTGGCGTGCTGCAGTCCATGGGGTCACAAAGAGTCAGACACGACTGAGGGGCTGAGTGACAATACAGAGTAGAGGCATGAGTCTGATCACTCACACATCCCAGGAACCGGGGTGGGGACACAGCAAGCTGGGGGAAGGCGGCCCTCCATCCCGGGTCATGGGGTAACAGGAGATGGACAGTGGGGCAGAAAGCCCCTCTTACAAGGTAGCTGGAGTGGAAGTCACTAAGCTTTCCAAGTCTCAACTCTAAACGGTTATTTTACTTTTAAAAACTCTTTTATTTTTAATCGAGGTAACACTGATCTGTAACATTTTATTTTATGTATACAGCATTGTACTCCTACTTCTGTGTGCCCTACTACTCACTCACCTCCAAAAACCTGGTGTTCATTTGTCATTATATCATTGACCCTCCTAATTCACCCACTTCGCCCTGCCCACCCCCCCAGAGCACACCCTCCCCCATAACCACTATCCTGTTTTCTGTATTTGCATGTTTGTTTTTGCTTAGTTTGGTTTGTTCATTTATTTTGGTTTTGTCTGTTTGTCTGTTTGGTCTATTAGTTTGCTTGTATTCCACCTTCTGTGTTTGTACTTCTCTGTCTGACTTATTTTCCTTAACATAATGCCCTTAATGTCCATACATGTTGTCACAAATAGCAAGAGTTCATCTTTTTTATGACTGAGTAGTATTTCTGTGCATGTGTATGATCTTCTTTAGCTATTCATCTGTTGCTGGACACTTAGGTTGCTTTCATATCTTGGGTTATTTTGCATAATGTTGTGATTAACATGGAGGTGCAGGTCTGATCTGTCCTTCCTCGTTATTGAGTTGTATGAGTTCTTTATATATTTTGGATATCAACCCTTTATCAGATATAGCATTTGCAAATATCTTCTCCCATTTTGTATGTTTCCTTTTGTTTTATTGCAGGTTTATTTTGCTGTGCGTAAGATTTTTAGTTTGAGGTAATCATTATCAGTATCAGTTCAGTCCCTTGGTTGTGTCCGACTCTTTGCAACCCCGTGGACTGCAGCTCGCCAGGCTTCCCTGTCCATCACCACCTCCCAGAGCTTGTTCAAACTCATGTCCATTGAGTTGGTGATGCCATCCAACCATCTCACCCTCTGTCATCCCCTTTTCCTCCCTCCTTCAATCATTCCCAGCATCAGAGTCTTTTCCAATGAGTCAGTTCTTCGCATCACGTGACCAAAGTATTGGAGCTTCAGCTTCAGTATCAGTCCTTCTGATAAATATTCGGGACTGATTTCCCTTAGGATTGACTAGTTTGATCTCCTTGCATCCAAGGGACTCTCAAGAGTCTTTTCCAACACCACAGTTCAGAAGCATCAATCCTTCAGCTTTCAGCCTTCTTTATGGTCCAGCTCTCACATTCAGACATGACTACTGGAAAAACCATAGCTTCGACTAGATGGACCTTGGTCAGCAAAGTAATGTCTCTGCTTTTTAATATGCTGTCTAGGTTGGTCATAGCTTTTCTTCCAAGGAGCACATGTCTTTTAATTTCATGGCTGCAGTCACCATCTGCAGTGATTTTGGAGCCCCCAAAAATAAAGTCTCCCACTATTTCCATCGTTTCCCCATCCATTTACCATGAAGTGATGGGATTGAATCCCATGATCTTCATTTTTTGAATGTTGAGTTTTAAGCCGGCTTTTTCACCCTCCTCTTTCACTTTCCTCAGAGGTTCTTCGGTTCCTCTCCACTTTCTGCCATAAGGGTAGTGCCATCTGCGTATATGAGGTTACTGATATTTCTCCCTGCAATCTTGATTGCAGCTTGTATTTCATTCAGCCCAGCGTTTCTCATGATGTACTCTGAATATAAATTAAATAAGCAGGGTGACAATGTACAGCCTTGACATACCCCTTTCCCAATTTGGAGCTAGTCTGTTGTTCCATGTCCAGTTCTAACTGTTGCTTCTTAACCTGCATACAGTTTTCTCAGGAAGCAGGTAAGGTGGTCTGGTATTCCCATCTCTTTCAGAATTTTCTGGTTCGTCTGCCTTTTCTAAATCCAGCTTGAACATCTGAAAGTTCATGGTTCATGTACTGTTGAAAGCGCAATGTATTGAAACTGCACCTTATACCAGAACAACTCTGAGGGTTTTCATTTCCCCAGAGTAGGAGTTTGGATGTTGTAGGTGGGCTGTGCCTCATCCTTTAGTAGATTATCCTCATGTTTTTTTTTTTTAATTGAAGAGTTAGTTTCAAGTGTACAGTGGTATTTCAGTTATATATATACATATATATATATATAGTTGTATATAGTCATATAACATAGCAATATAGTTATATATATAGTGATTTAGTGTGCACACGCATATATATGCATGTGTGGAAGCTAAGTCACTTCAGTCGTGTCTGACTCTTTGTGACCCTATGGACTGTAGCCCACCAGGTTCCTCTGCCCATAGATTTCCCAGGCAAGAATCCTGGAATGGGTTGCCATGCCTTCCTCCAGGGAATCTTCCTGACCCGAGAATAGACGTCTCTCATGTCTCTGCATTGGTGGGAGGGTTCTTTACTGCTAGCACCACCTGGGAAGACATGTGTGTGTGTGTGTGTGTGTGTGTGTGTGTATGTGTATATATATATATATTCTTTTTCACATTCTTTCCCATTATAGCTTATTATAAGATGCTGAATATAGTTCCATGTGCTGTACAATAGGTCCTTGTTGGAGGACAAGACAATCCTGACTTCCCAAAGTCCAGGTCCACAATCCATGACTTAGCTGACCCAAGGTAGGCAGACCAGAGTGGTACCTGGGACCCACAAGATATGCCATTCCCAGACCCGGATTTGTACTTTGCATCAGGAAACACCCACACCTTTTGAGCTACAGGACTTGGGAGCCTGTGTCCACTCGCCCATTTTACAGACTGGAAAACAGGAGATCAGAGAGTAGAATGGACATCCATGATCACACCTGCCCGAGCTGGAGCCTAAGGTCCTGATGCCCAGGCCTCTGCTCACTAGGCCTTCTTAGACTCCACTTTGGAGGTTTTAAAAGATAAGTTTATTTCCTCTCATGTGCAAGAAAGAAATGGATGTGAGAGGGTGAACGAGGGAGGTGCTTCCACTGAAATCTCCGCGCCCCTGCCCACCACCCCAGTGTGGGAACCCGGGAGGAGAGAGGGCTGGAACTCACCAAAAGCAGCTTGCAGAGCCCACGGCCCTCCTTTGCCCTGCATTCTTGACACCTGACCCTCCTGGTTCTCCAGGTCTCAGTTCGGGCATGGTGGCCGGCGACAGCTCTCTCACCCCTGACAGAAGTCAGACCGCAGGCACTTCGTGGGGCGTGGTGACTTGTGGGGTTGACAGCCAGCCCTGTAGGGTCCAACAGGCACCCGTTTGCACTATGGGGAGTCAGGTCCAGCGATGGGGACCAGTCCCTGGCCAGCCAGTCTTGAATCCCTGTTCAAGTCCTCTGTGAAGGGTGCCTGTCTCAGCCTTGGCACGTGGACACCTGGAGCTGGTTGATCCTTTTTCAGGGGTAACCATCCTGTGCTCTGTGAGATGTTCAGCAGCATCCCTGCTTCCACCCACTAATGCCAGGAGCATCACTTGATGACCACCCACTCTTGAGGGTCAGAAATATCTCAGAAATGGTCACATGACTGAAAGTGAAAGTTGTGTCCAACTTCTTGCAACCCCAGGGACAATAAAGTCCATGGACAACTCCAAGCCAGAATACTGGAGTGGGTAGCCTTTCCCTTCTCCAGGGGATCTTCCCATCCCAGGGATTGAACCCAGGTCTCCCGCATTGCAGGCATATTCTTTACCAGCTGAGCCACCAGGGAAGCCCTAGAATACTGGAGTGGGTAGCCTATCCTTTCTCCAGAGGATCTTCCTGACCCAGGAATGGAACCAGAGTCTCCTGTGTCATGGGTGGATCCTCTACCAGCTGAGTTATCAGGGAAACCCATCAAGTGTCTTATGATGGAGGCAAAAACCATCCTCTGGTTGAAGAACCACTAAGCTAGGACCAGCAGCATATTCCCTCTGTACCTTGGTCCCAAAATATTCTTGTGGGGTCCTGTAGCAAGAAAAAAAAAATTAAATGTTAGAACATGCACATTAATGGATGGGCACAGGCCCTGGCCGGGCCCCTGGGGTGGTGCCTTCCCCTTGGCCATCACCATGCCAACTCCTGTAAGCATTGAGTGTCCCTGAGCCAATCCAACCCTCTCCTTTCATGGAGGAAGGATGTGTAGCCCAGAAAGGGTAAGCAATCAGCCTGAAGTCACACAGCAGATTTCCTTGTCTCATCCCCCTACCAGGGCTCTTTCCAGTGCCCCACAGCAAGCCTGGATCCAGCCAGCACCAGTCAAGAGGCTCAAGGTCCTCTTTGGGGGATGGAACAGGTCTGCTTCCAACAGGATAGTCACAGGCAGAACCTCATTTTCCTGTTATAAGGCTGTGAAAATGTGCAAAGCAAAGTGTTGTAAAAACATTGGCCGGGGCCAGGGCAGTGGAATGAACAAAGCCTGTTCTCCATGTGAGCCAGCTAATAAAAGGAAGAGCCCGAAATTGTTTATTGCTATTATAAGGGTCATTTTTCCCCCTATAAAAAGAGTAATTTTCGTTTACAGGGACCCTGGGCAATTTTCCATCTAATTTGATGTTTTATAATGTCTGCAAAGCCACGCAGCCTTAGTTGGCTGTGCGGCCGTAGACATTTTATTTTCAAGTTTTCAAGGTTATTGGTTCATCAGGAGCAAAGGAAAAATGTGGCGGGGTTTTCATGGGTCCTGGTGAGAGAGGGGCCAGCGAATGGTCTGGGAGGTGGACTGGAAATGAACTTGCTGCGAAGCCCTCAACCCCACACACTTCCCTCCCCTACAACATCAGGCTGGAAGGGCTGCAGGGAGGCTCATTGCCCCAGGTGTTGCTCCGCACCCCACCCCACTACTGCCTGCAGTAACACGGCACCGCCCTCAGCCCCAGCCTCCAAGTCCAGAGCCCCCCTCCTGCCAGTCCAGCTCTCCTGTGAAGTGTGGTTTGGAGGTTTTCACTTTTAACCATCACAACAGCCCATGGGGCATGAGGCTATTGGTATCCCCGGCTTGCAGAGGGAAAAAGCTTCTTTGGGGAAGGTAACCACTGGCAGGAGGCGGGGAGCCCCATCTGAACCTGGTCATTGGTGTTAAGGTCTAATCACCCCATCTACACTGAGGCAGCTGTCTTCCCACCATCATCAGGTGATCCCCCCCCGTCCAGCTCATCACGTTGTGCCCCAGCATCATCCTATAAAGTAGGCAGGATGAGGCTGTTTCCTTGGGAGCTTCTGAGGCTTCAATGAGCTCACAATGGTGAAAAACAGCTCCGGGAAGAGGTTGGGAGAAGCCCCGACACATGAAGTCCCTTCCTGTCTGAGAGCGCAATGAGGGAGAGGTTATGGGAGGAAGGAAGACACGGGAGAGGTGAGAAGAGGCAGGGTGATGGAAGATGAGACAGACAAGTGGAGAGGCACAGGATGCTGGGGAGAGGAAGCCCGACAGAGCAAACATGTTCCTCACTGTGGTTCTTACTCTGCACCAGGCTGGGCGCTTCACGTGTATCAGTTCAGTTCAGTCACTTACTTGTGTCCAACTCTTTGTGACCCCACGAATTGCAGCACACCAGGCCTCCCTGTCCATCACCAACTCCCAGAGCTTGCTTAAACTCATGTCCATCTAGTTGGTGATGCCATCCAACCATCTCATCCTCACGTCTATAGCTGTGTTCATAACTCATACAAGGACAGTGAAAACCATGGCATCTATTTTACAGATAAATCTCTTCTGCAGAGGCTATGTGTGGGCATCTCCCACACCAAGAAGGAGGCTATTTCAGGGTTCCCAGCCCAGCCTAGGGAGCAGGGTGGACAATCAGACCCCCCCAGCTCCTGGGTGTGTGTGTGCATGCTCTCTCAGTCGTGTCTGACTATTTGTGATCCGGTGGACCGTAGCCCACCAGACTCCTTTGTCCATGGGATTCTCCACGTCAGGATACTGGAGTGGGTTGCCATATTCTCCTCCAGGGGATTTTCTCGACCCAGGGATCGAACCCGTGTCTCTTGTGTCTCCTGCCTTGGCAGGTGGATTCTTTACCAGCTGAGCCACCAGGGAAGCCCTCTCTTCTTCCAGGGCCATCTATATGCCTGAGAAGACAGACTCGGCAGATATTAAAGAGAGACTGTTTCTAATGAAAGTATTGTTTTAGACAACGCCTCTTCTTATTGAGACAGACAATACCACAGATGAACTCAAGGAAAATTAAAAGCACCTGAATCTCAACCCAAAGACAACTGCATACATTGCCAGATATTTATATCAAATGGATCATCATACAAATTACACTTTGTAAGTTCTTTTTAGCTCAGTAATTATGATGGACAAGTTAATATTCTGGACAGCAACTCTAACTGCAGCAGAGTGCTGCATTGTATGGCTACAGCAAGTCTTTTGCTAACCATTCCCCTTCAGTTGGACACTTAGGTTGTTTGTGTTGGTTTTTGATGGTTTAGAACACAGAGTTGGACAGCCTCGTAAATGAGGTACATGTCCTTGTTTCCAAGAGCCCTTTAACTACACAGGCAGCATGGCGGGGACCCCAGAAGGGCCTCAACTGCTAAGAAATCAACCCATTGCTGCCTCTCAGTGTGGAGCAAAGCCAGGATGCCGTGGCCTTGAACCCCTCTCAGCCACCTGCCTTGGGGTTAAGTCTCGGTTTCCTCGCCGGTGAAGTGGACATGTTAATTACACTCCCTTTGCCCGGCTGTGTGAGGACTAAACTCAAGACCTACACACCTCGGGGTCTCTTTCCAGATCTCCCTAGAGAAAACGGGACAGCCAGACCCCACCCCCAACCAGCAGACGTCAGGGCAGAGAGTCAGAAGGTGGAGGAGAAGGGCAGTAGCAAAGGAGGTTCAGGATCAGATAAAGAAGACCAAGGCGTAGTGGGCGAGAGGGGAGGGGTGAAGGACAGAGGGGCCGATGTTTTGCCTCCAGGTCAAAGGACATGCTGGAATGCTCCATGCGTGACAGCAAGAGAGAGAATGGAAGCTCTGACTACAAAGGCACAGGGCAGCCCAGCAAGGGGCTTGTCAGCGGCAGGTTCCTCCATCTCAGGAGTCAGGAGGGCCCCTGGCTGTGTTTCCTGTTGCATCCCACTCAAGCCTTGGCTGCCGTTCTGCCTGCCCCACCTGCCTGGCCTGGAGGGTCTTGATGATGAGGACCACATTCCAATCATTTCTCTATCTCCTGAGTCCCCAGGCCCTGCTTGGCTTAGAGTCAGAGGCCAGGATAAAGGAATGAGCGAGTGTTTGAGATGGAATGTAGAGGCTTCAATAAAGGGCTTCCCTCATAGCTCAGTTGGTAAAGAATCTACCTGCAATGCAGGAGACCCCAGTTCGATTCCCTGGGTCGGGAAGATACTCTGGAGAAGGGAGAGGCTACCCACTCCAGTATTCTAGGGCTTCCCTGGTGGCTCAGCTGGTAAAGAATCCACCCACAGTGCGGGAGACCTGGATTCGATCCCTGGGTTGGGAAGATCCCCTGGAGAAGGGAAAGGCTACTCACTCCAGTATTCTAGCCTGGAGAATTACATGGACTGTATAGTTCATGGGGTCGCAAAAAGTCGGACACGACTGAGCTACTTTCACTTTCACTTTCAATCAGGAGCACCAGCTAGATGCAAGGGTGTGCAGTGGTCATCAGAGATTCCAGGAACTGACAAGACCTGGACTCACTTCCCTACTTGGCTGCTGATTTATTCTTGAGTTTCCTCACCTCTCTCTCTGCAATTCAATCCTCTTGTGGGTAAAATGGGCAGGGTTAAGAGGTGGCAGGAACTGATGGGGATAACACATAAGCGCTTTTTACTGAATGTAATTATACTTTGGAAAAAAAGAGAAAAGGTAAAGTGAAAGCCAAAATCTGAGCTCCAGGCTGTGATTGCTAGGGGATCTGTGTATATTAAGGGGCTTCCCTGATAGCTCAGTTGGTAAAGAATCCGCCTGCAATGCAGGAGACCCCAGTTCAATTCCTGGGTTGGGAAGATCCCTTGGAGAAGGGAAAGGCTACCCACTCCAGTATTCTGGCCTGGACAATTCCACAGAATGTATAGTCCATGGGGTCGTAAAGAACCGGACATGACCGAGCGACTTTTTCACTTTCACTTTCAAGGGCATCCAGTATCTGTTTCAACGGGTGTGGTAAGACACACAGATGCAGAAATGGCTCTTATGAGGGAAGAAGTTTTTATGTTGGAGGTATGAGGCATACCACGCAATGCAGGGCCACTTGAAGGAACACCAGAGTGGGTCAGGACTCAGAGAGAATAAGGGGTCAAAAGCGTTTACTGAGGTTCTCACAGGGAGGAACCGGGAGGCATAGTGAACAAGCTGGTCTGAATAATATCAGCAGGCCCTAAGGCACAGGTCTGTCCCCAGCTCTCTGGTACCCTGAGGGGATGAGGAGAAACGTGGAGGCTAATGGTCCCAAATGTGAGAACCAGATGGAAGGGGCGATGGGGTGTGGGCTCTGGTTTGGTTTGAATTTAGAAAGTACACTTGTGAGTGAATTATTATCTGTAGGAATTGGCTGGTCCTGGGAGGGGCAGTCCTTTCAGGGTCAGCAAGACCCGAGGAGCAGAAGCATCAGAACACAGAAAAGACATGGTGAGCACACCACGGGATCCAGTGGAAAACAGGGCTGTGGGGTCCGCCGAGTGGAAACCTAGCTCCATCTCTCACAAGCTGTGTGACCTGTTAGCCTGTTACTTAGCATCATCCCTCGGCTGGAAAATGAGGCTTGCAGTAGCTGCCTCCAGTGGCAGAGTAAGTGGGATCAGCCGGGCATCTGCTTCGGGCACAGATCAGTAAGAGCCTCATCCATCAGGAAGCACTGCCAGCTACTGAAGGTCTCCGCACAGGAGTCCATGCACAGCCACCAGAGTGGGAACTTAAGCCCTGGTCCTGCCAAGCTGGCTGCAGCCTGGAGTGGAAATAAGCCCATGCCTCCCTCAGGGGCTGTCCCACCCCTGCTGGCTACTTCTGCACCAGCCTCTGTGAGCTTCATCAACTTTCTCCAGCCAATGGGAGAGACTGTGAGGGTGCAAATCGCAGCCATCCGAGATCCAGAAACAGAATGAGACATTCCGCAGGGCTGCTTCCCCCAAACGAGCGCTTTCTTTTATTTTAGACTCTTTAAATATGCCTCCCAAGATGCCATCTGGCTTGGAAAATTACTATAATAAATGTATATATAAGTCTCTTATTTTGAACATAGAGAGGCATGCAATTTTTATTAGCAGAAAATAAGTGCCCTCTCCCCTTCAAATAAGCATCCAGCAAATGCCTGGTCAGCTGCTCAGAATCATTTCGGCCCTTCTGGCTTACAGACTCTCTAGGGGGAAACAGGAAGGTGTCTGGGAGACTCTGGCATCTCGTCCTTCCCCATCATCCCAGGGGTCTTGGCCCGTTCCAACCTGGCAGACCCACCCCTCTTGCTCTCTGCAGGGAGCATCGTGCAGACATAGAGCCTCGGTACCTCCTTCTTCTCCCATCTCGTCGCCACCATCCCAGGCTTCTGGCCTCCTGTCTCCTGCCCATCTTCATCAGACTCTGTACAAGTCAGCCCCTGGGACAGGGAGATGAAGGCAACCTGGGGTCCACCCCTGGGGGAACAGAGGGGAAAGGCAAGGTGGGCACCCCTGGAGCATAACATAGCGGCCTAAAGGGATGAACCTACCACTGTATGATGGCTACTCAGTAAGACCCAGGGCTGAGAGTGGGAGAGAATGATAGAGGGGAGGGAGGGAGAGAGAAAGGGAGGGGGAGGGGAGGGGAAAGCTGAGAGTTAAAGAGGAGGGGGAGAGGGAGGGCGGAGGGATAGAGGGGAGGGGAGGGATAGAGGGGAGGGGGAGGGCTAGAGGGGAGGGGAGGGATAGAAGGGAGGGGAAGGGCTAGAGGGGAAGGGTGGGATAAAAGGGACGGGTCGGGGGGAGATAGAGGAGAGGGGAGGAGGGGGAGAGGGAGGGCGGAGGGATAGAGGGGAGGGGGAAGGATAGAAGGGAGGGGGAGGGAAAGATAGAGGAGAGGGGAGAGGGGAGGAGAGAGAGATGGGGGGAGGAGGGGAGAGGGAGGGCGGAGGGATAGAGGGGAGGGGGAGGGCTAAAGGGGAGGGGGAGGGAGAGATTGGGGAGGGGAGGGGGAGGGAAGGATAGAGGGGAGGGAGAGGGTGGGGAGGGAGGGAGAAAGAGAGAGGGAGGAGGACGGAGAGGGGGAGAGATGGGGAGGGGGCGAGATGGGAAGGAGGAGGGGGAGAGGGAGGGGGAGGCAGAAAAAAAAAGAAAGAAGAAAAAAAAAAAAGATGACCTATGAGCCAATATATGTTACAAAAACATTAACACTATATCCATCACAAATTACAACGCATATATAACAGCATCCAAATAAGACATGCACACTTGCACATATGTACACACAGAAGTGGAAGTGAAATATGAGAGAACCAATCGACAAAAAGAAAGGCTTTCCCAACCAGAGGAAGTCAAGGGTCAGGCAGTGAGGATCTGACCGCCTGGACCCCTGCACCTGAGGGCCAGCAAGAAAGAAAAAGGAGAGGCCGCTAAACACTGACACACATATGCCCTCTCACACTCACACACACACACACTCATGCACACACACCCTCATACCCTCTCTCACACACACATTATACTCTCTGTTACACATGCACTCACACATATACATTTATACTCTCACACATGCACGCACTCACACACACACACACATCTATACTCTCACACATGCACTCACTCACACACTCACACACACACATTTATACTCTCACACATGCACTCACTCACACACACACATTTATAATCTTTCTCACATATGCACTCACATACACACACTCATGTACACACACCCTCATCCCCTCTCTCACACACACACTCACACACACATTTATTCTCTCTCTTACACATGCACTCACACACACACACACGCACCCTCTCAAACACACACTCACAGACTCTCACACCTAAAGCACGCCTGACTCTTCAGCTACTAAGCGAACCGCACAGCCTCCGTGTCCAGCTCTGGCCGCGCTGTTTCCTCTGCCTGAAACGCTGTTCCCACCCCTTTGGCCACACCATCCACTCTGCTTTGCCTCATGCTTCAGCTCTCTGCTCCCGTGCCCCTCCCGCGCCTGATGCCCACCTGGGTGCCTCCTCGACGTCCCTCCCAGAGCTCCTCCCTCACACCATCCTGTCCTTGGGTGCAGTGAGGCCAGGCTCAGCACCGCCTGGCCACCCTAACCCCTGCAGGCTCCCCTCTGTCCCGCTCACCACAAAGCCACAGGCCCAGGGGACACTGCAGCCGGCAGATCCAATACCTCTGGGTCCCTGTCCCCGATGAAGCCCACCCCTCCCACCCCTCTGGCAGTGCCCCGCTGTGGTCCTCTCAGCCCCCTCCCCTTCCCCCAGGGATGCCTTCTCACTCCTATTCCAAAGGTAGCCTGACTCCCCTGGGCCCACTCGTCTCGCTCCACACAGTCCCTGGGGGGCTCTCCACACCATAGCTTCCCTGTCCGCTGACCCACTGGCCCTGTGGGCACCATGGACCCCTTCCCAGTGCAATACACCCAAATGATAACCTCCCACTCCCCCAAGCCCACTGCTCTGCCTGGCAGCGCCTCTGGTGACATTAGAAACCTGGTGTCATCTGCCACATCTCCTTCAGTTCAGTTCAGTTCAGTCACTCAGTCGTGTCTGACTCTTTGCGACCCCATGGACCTCAGCACGCCAGGCCTCCCTGTCCATCACCAACTCCCGTTTACTCAAGCTCATGTCCATTGAGTCAGTGATGCCATCCAACCGTTTCATCCCCTGTCGTCCCCTTCTCCTCCCGTCTTCAATCTTTCCCAGCATCGGTGTCTTTTCAAATGAGATAAGAAAGCCTTCCTCAGTGATCAGTGCAAAGAAATAGAGGAAAACGTCTCCTTCAACCAGCCACAAGTATTCACCTTCCCGACCTGGACTCTGTCCTTGGTGTTTTTGTGCCAGCTTCCCACAAGATGGTGCCTACCATGGGGGAGGGCAAGATGCAGGGAGCAGAGGCCCGGCTCAGGGAGATTACTATTTGGAGACAGGCGAGTGCAGGTGCCGGGCAGCAGGAAGGGCCCTAAGGTGCATCTCAGGATGGTTGGATGGACTAAGAGAACAGTGTTCACCTTATCTGGCCCCAGGTTTGTCCTGCAGGTACCAGGTGGAGTCCTGGCAAGAGAGACCCTCTCAAACCATGTAACTGGGAAGATGTTGGTACAAAGACTACTCATAAAGGTGAGGACAGTGCAAAACCTGGGGACTGGTAGCAGGGGGAGCTGCTACTGCTTCTTACCCAGAAGGTGGGGGCAGGCATAGCCACTGGACCTGATGAGGCAGGAGCATGCCTGGGATGTGGGATGGTGGTGTTCCAGCAGAGGGAAGCAGCTAGCCCACAGAAACTACAAGTATCTTGTTTATTTATCTGTTTTTGGCTCTGCAGGGTCTTCATTGCTGCACAGGCTTTTCTCTAGTTGCAGCGAGCAGGGACTACTCTCTAATTGTGATGTGCGGGCTTCTCATTGCGGTGGTTGCTGTTGTTGCAGAGCACGGGCCCTAGGGTGTGTGGGCTTCAGCAGTTGCGGCTCCCAGGCTCTAGAGCACAGGCTTGGTCACTGTGGCACATGGGCTTAGTTGCTCTGCAGCATGAGGGATCTTCTTAGATCAGGGATTGAACCCCTGTCTCTTGCATTGGTAGGCGGATTCTTTACCACTGAGCTACCAGGGAGGCCCAGAACTATACTTTCAGTTCAGTTCAGTTCAGTCACTCAGTTGTGTCTGACTCTTTGCGACCCCATGGACTGCAGCATGCCAGGCCTCCCTGCCCATCACCAACTCCTGGAGCTTACTCAAATTCATGTCCTTCGAGTCGGTGATGCCATCCAACCATCTCCTCTTCTGTCGTCCCCTTCTCCTGCCTTCAATCTTTCCCAGCCTCAGGGTCTTTTCCAGTGAGTCAGTTCTTCGCATCAGGTGGCCAAAGTATTGGAGTTTCAGCTTCAGCATCAGTGCTTATTATGGAGGTACAGTAAGGCCAACAGATCAGGAGAGAACGGATTTTTTGCTGTACTCACAGATCCCAAAACAAGGGGCAGGCACAGCATGGCGGCCCACATGGGGAAGCACCAGGGTCGGTCAGGAGCCGGAGGAGTAGGGAACCTGGGCGGGAGTCTTTCTTGTGGTCTCTATGGGAAGGAACAGGTGAGACAGGGTAAGCCGCCTTGGGATGGGCTACTTTGAATGATTACATCAGGCTCTGGCAAGAGGTTGCCCCCCGTTGTCTGATACCTGGGGATTAGGACAGGTGGTCCAGAGTGTGTGGACCCCATAAATGAGGTGGTTGGAGGGTGTGGGCTCTGGGTTGCTTGGTTTGCATCAGAAAGTGCACTTGTGAGTGAGTTGCTTTTTATCTCTAGGAACGGGCTAGCCCAGTCCTCCAGGTGAGGGAAGCATCTGAATAGAGAAAAAAAAAAAGACATGATTAGTACACCATACAGAGAAAGAGTCAGGGAAACAGATGCCCACCCCTCACTGTGCTCCTGCCTGGCATCTCCCACTGATGTTGCCCACTGACCAAACCCTTCAGGAGGGCAGAGGATGTGAGGGGCAATCTACATAGTCAGCCTCCTGGGCCCAGAACAGGGAGAAGTGGACCACAGTCAGTGGACATTAAAGTGAGCTTATGGACAGTGAATAGATCAATGTAATCAGTCCAGCATGATCCAAGGAATCGTGTTAGAGGAAGCCTCTCCTGATCTGTGTTTTGAGGATGAATAGACATTTTCCAGGGAGCACCTGCCAAACAGAAGAGGTTGCACAAGGCCTTGGGCACGAACACAATATGTATGGCAAACTGCAGCCTTTGCAGTATTGCCGGATTGGGGAATTTCCGGGGAAGAGGGTGGCTGGCATGAACTAGATGCTTGGGGACTGTCTCTACCTTATGGCGTTTCATTCTCTTGGGACCTGTCTACAAAGCAACAGTTCCTGGGTGTCAAGTGCTTCCCACAGGAGCTTCTATAGAGTCGATGCTCAGTGAGCTTGGTCATCACAACTATGACTGTGTTCAGGAGGAGGTGTAATAATATCATATAGACCAATTTCCAGGGCTCTGGGGAGGTTCAGGTAAGACGATACCTAAGGAAGTTCTTCGCAAATCAAAGGACCGACACAACCCACCTCACGAGCAGTACGTGGTCTGCTGTCTGGATAGGGGAAATGGCCAAGGGATCAAGTCCAAGGACTCCAGTGCCCTGGGGCAGGCACGCTAGCTGACCTGTTTGGACCTCACTAGCCTTATCCATCAAGTCATCCAGAAGGACCAGGGAGGATGCCAGTGTTCGTTTCTCATCTGTGATCTGCCTTGACTCCAAGCCCGTACTCCACACCCAGTTTTATGGCAAAGGGAGAAATAGACCTCTGGGGCCAAAGAATACAATACCCTTGGATGCCCCTGGCCATATAAGACGGTCTGAAGGGGCTTTATCACTGTGCACAGTGGCTGCCAAAGTCAGACCGAAACCCTTCCCAGGAAATTCTTGGCTCTGCCTGTGAGCAGCCCGTCTCGTGGAATTAATTTTAGCCCCTATGATGCTAGAGTCGTGCAAACAGAGACATATAAAACAGCACCCCCAAGCCTTCGCGCGGCAATAAATACTGAACTGGGCTGCATTTATGCGCAGTGAGCGTCTGCCCCACTGCAAAAAGCGTGAAAGCCATCCCGAGTGGGAGCTGGAATGTTCAGAGGCTCCTGGTGCTGCTGGGCCCGACTCAAGGCGCTCACGCTCTCTTCCCAAGCTCGTTCCATCTTTCTGCTTGGCTTGCGGCTTTCCAGGCTCAGGCTCCAGCCTTTGCGGGGCAGCCAGCCAAGGCGCAGGTGATCTGCAAGGTCTGTGGAAGCCCAAGCGGAACCATCTCCTCGGCTCCAAGCAAGCCCACTGGGGAAGGGGCGCTTGGAAGAGTGTTTGGCTCCCGGGGTCTCTGGGCTGTAGCCTGCAATGCTGGAAACAGGTTTTGAGATCATCTAGTTCCGTCCGGAAATTTCAGAGGTTTTCAATGTCTTGATCAAAGTCATACGACAAGTTAATGGAAAGAGTTGGCCTTTATCATCATGGTGAAGGACCCCGGCTCAAGGATTTGGCACTGGAGAGTTCTGGGTTCGCACAAGTCCTCGTTTTGTGACCTCAAGTAAGTCGTTTCCACTCTGGGATTTGGTTTGCTTGCTTGTAAAATAAATGATAGCAGCAAGGTATAATGGGAATTCTGGGAGAATCAACTTAGAGGGTGTGTGTACAGACTAACCTCAGTGTCCAGCTGATGGTGAGTGCCAAAGAAATGGCAGCTCTTGTTATGAGGATGTCTGAGTAGAAGCACATTCTAGTTGGGGTTTCCCTAAGCAGAGACAAAGACAGGCAGACATCCTTTATTTGGAAGATAATACCAGGAGAGTTGGACTATAAAGAAAGCTGAGTACTGAAGAATTGATGCTTTTGAACTGTAGTGTTGGAGAAGGCTCTTGAGAGTCCCTTGGACTGCAAGGAGATCCAACCAGTCCATCCTAAAGGAGATCAGTCCTGGGTATTCATTGGAAGGGCTGATGTTGAAGCTGAAACTCCAATACTTTGGCCGCCTGATGCGAAGAACTGACTCATTTGAAAAGACCTTGATGCTGGGAAAGATTGAGGGCAGGAGGAGAAGGGGTCAACAGAGGATGAGATGGTTGGACGGCATCACCGACTCAATGGACACGGGTTTGGGTGGACTCCGGGAGTTGGTGATGGACAGGGAGGCCTGGCGTGCTGTGGTTCATGTCCCAAAGAGTCAAACACGACTGAGCGATTGAAATGAACTGAACTGAACTGAATACCAGGAAGCAGGAATGAGGAAACAAGGACTGTGAGACAAGAAAGGAAGAGAAACTACAGCAAGAGTCTGTTGTAGGTGCTATGGTGGCCAACAGGAGTCCAGTTCTGCCAGTTGACTTCATGGAGAATATTAAAAAGCTTCACTGAAGGATTTTGAAAAGGATTATGTAAGTGAAAAGTGAGAGCATGTAAATTACTGGGAAAGCTCAGTGCTGTCTTACAATCAGTTACGGATTGATCGGGACAACAGAAACCACTCTGGGTACTTTTTTAATATTTATTTTTGTCTATTTGGCTGCACTGGGTCTTAGTTGCAGCACGTGGGTGGGCTCTTTCAGTTGAGGCATACTGGATTTTTAACTGTGGTGTGAGGGGTCTTCAGTTGCAGCATGTGAGATCTTGTTCCCGGACCAGGGATCGAACCTGGGCTCCCTGCATTGAGAGTGTGGAGTCTCTGCCGCTGGACCACCAGGGAAGTCCCCTGATCCAGGTACTTTAAGCAAGCAGCAGTGTGACACAGGAATTGGAGATTTCCCTTGTCTTTGGAAAGGTGTACGAGCCAAGCTCAGGAAGGGCATTTCTGAGAATTCTGTAGGTTCAGAGATCACGAGGAAGATGCCTGTGGCTTTGATGTGAGTGATGTTCAGGAGGATGCTCACAGCTGCAGTCAAAACCCTGTCTCTGTAATACCCTCCTGAACTAGAGATTACACACTCCTTCCCTTCCTTCTTCCAGCTACATGCTGGTACTGCTCATAGGTGGACCCTAACTGAGGACAAGGGAGTCTAGGAAATGCAGTTTGCAGGCTTCATGGTGCTGGGTATATAATGAGGAGCCTGGAATGGCTAGCCTGGTACTGGGAATGAACACACAATAATTGGCATGGTCCTAGATGTCAATCCCTGCCCCCCAGATTTAACTGTGAATGCAAGGGAATGCCAATTAAATCCTCAAGAACTATAAGATTCACAAAGATGAATAAAGATCCAAGTATAATCAAGATAGGGTTGAAGAAAAAGGAGGAAGTAGAGGAACAGGGGGAGGAGGAAGGGTGTGTTGGGGTTCCCACGATCACCTCCACTAGGAGGATCACAGGACTTGACACACAGTCATCCTCCTGGCTGTGATTGATGAACATGGAAGGATCCAGAGCAAAACTGGCAAAGGGAAAAGGCAGAAGGGCAGAGTCCAGAGGCAACCAGGAGCTCCTCTTCCAGTGGAGTCAGGCAGGGTGCATTTAAGTTCTCTAGCAGTAGGTCGTAACAGGACATGTGAACCTGGACCACCGGGAAAGGCCATTTGAGACTAACAGCATCACCGACTCAATGGACATGAATTTGAGCAAACGCCGGGAGCTAGTGAGGGACAGAGAAACCTGGCCTGCTGCAGTCCGTGGAGTAACTGAGAGTCTGACACAGCTTAGCAACTAAACAACAGCAACACCCAAGATTTCTGGGGGAGCTGGCCACATAGGCATTCTCTGCCTGGCACATACCGAGACTCCAGACTCTCAGAAGAAAAGCAGGTGGTCAATATAAACAGTTCTGTTTGTACAAATGGTTTCCACATGGTGAGACACTCTTATCACTTGTGAAGATAATGGAAACCTTCTGAAGTCCAAGTTCCCAGATGCCAACCCAGGGCCAGCTTTGCAAGCAAGCCTAGGATATCAGTCTCAAGCCTGCTGCATTAACTCTTTTCTGTACAAAGGGAGTGGAGAAGGAAATGGTAATCCAGTCCACTGTTCTTGCCTGGAGAATCCTGCAAATGGAAGAGCCTGGAGGGCTGCAGTCCGTGGGGTCACAGGGAGTCGGACATGACAGGAACGACTTTGCACGCACACGTGTACAAAGGGAAACTGACTCTGCCAGATATAAACCTTCTTATAACACTATAGTAATAAAAATAATGCAGTGTTGGCCCACAGATAAGAAATACATTAATGGAGACAACAGAGAAAATGCCAGAAGTTGATGCCCCGCCCTTATATACTGATACAAAACTAGCATTACAGATCACTGGAGAGAGAGATTATCATTCAAGAAATAGTTTTGTAACCATGAAATTTTTTTTATTTTTGTAAAAAAAAGGCTTTGTAGCAATAAAAAACAATTAAAATTCAATCTCCTTCTCATTCTATTCATAAAAATACCTGATTTCTGAGCAAAAGACTACAATACAAAAGATAAAACAAATACTTTAAAGAAAATATTATAAATTTAATACAGGTAAGGATATCGTAAAACACATAAAACAGTAAAAAAGCCTCATGATTAGATTTGGCAATAATTTCTTGGATATGACACTGAAGGAACAAATTACAAAAGAAAAAAATAGATGAAATGAGTTTCACCAAACTTAATAACTTTTGTGAAGCAAAGGCCCCTATCAACAGAATGAAAAAAAATCCACGGAATGGGAGAAAATATTTGCAAATCATACATCTTACAAAGGATTGCTTTCCAGAATACGTAAAGAAATCCTACAACTTCACAAGACACAGCCCAGTTTTTAAAATGTGCAAAGGACTGAATACAGTGTTTCAAAATGGTTATGAGAAAACAGACATTGTAACAAGAAATACATGGACAAAATATATGGGAATGCATTCATAGAACAGAAAATCCAAATAGTCTATTAACGTCTTAGGAGTTGCTCATTCTCACTGGTAATCATAAAAGCGCACAACCAAACAATAATAATGTCATATTGATGTTTCTTGACAGGCAAGCAATGTTAAAATCTGATAATACCAACACTGATGGGCTGTGGGCAGATGGGAACTTTCACACAACAGCGGGAGAGAAAGCTGATGCAGCCATTCAAGAACAATTCACCAATATTTAGTAAAATTGAAAGTGCACACAGCTTAAAGAAGACAGCTTTAATATGCATAACGGACAAAGGATTGGTTCTGAAAATATATAAACAACTCTGTAGCAGCGTCCACACAGACATCTAATGGCTGGGTGGTAGCCTGTCTGAAACCCTCCTTGAAGACTGAAGCCCCACTAAAGAAAACCAAGAAAGACCATGAACTTGGGACTTCACTTGGTCAGCTCAGGCTGCTATCACAGAATACCATAGACTGGTGGGCTTGAAAGACAGCCTTTTTTTCTTGTCATCTGGGAGACTAGGAATCCAAGATCAGAGTGCTGACATTATCAGTTTTTGGAGGGCTCTCTTCCTGGTTAACAGACAGCCACCCTCTCAGTGAATCCTCAAACAGATGAGTGAAAAGCAAACTCTCTCATGTCTCCTCTTGTTGCTGTTGAGACTCTAAGTCGGGTCTGACTCTTTGCAACACCCTGAAGCAGCACTCGAGGCTCCTCTCCTTCACCGCCTCCCAAAGCTTCCTCAGATTCACGTGCATTGGATTGATGATGCTATCTACCCATCTCATCCTCTGCCACCCTCTTCTCCTTTTGCCTTCGGTCTTCCCCAGCATCAGGGTCTTTTCCAATGAGCTGGGTCTTCACATCAGGTGGCTTAAGTACTGAAGCTTCAGGTTCAGCGGCAGTCCTTCCAGTGAATATTCAGGGTTGATTTCCTTAGGATTGACTGGTTTGATCTCCTTGCAGTTCAAAGGACTCTCAAGAGTCCTCCAGCACCAGAAGCAGAAAGCATCAATTCTTCAGCGCTCAACCTTCTTTATGGACCAACTCTCACATCTGCACATGATTACTGGAAAAATTGTGGCTTTGACTACATGAACTTTGTTGGCAAAGTGATGTCTCTGCTTTTTAATATGCTGTAGAGCTTTGTCATAGCTTTCCTTCCAAGGAGGAGTGCCTTCTTATAAAGGCACTGATGCCATCACACACACCCCCACACATCTCCCAAAGGCCCCATCTCCTACTACCATAACCTCTGGGTTGGGGCTTCAACACATAAATTTGTGGGGATACAAACATTGAATCCATAGCAAGCCTGTTTCCTTTCCCTCTTAAAGCCTCAGTTTTCTCATCCATACAATGGGGGTGATGTGAACATCTGCCTCCTAGGATTGTAGTGAAGAGTACACGGGCTGAGCTCTGCAGCTCCCAGCACACTGCGACCACTTGGTCAATGTTGGTGCCTTCTGGTCATTAGCAGGTACACTTACCCCAGACATCTACCAGCTATGAAGAGGAAAATCAAGCCTAGTAAATGTTTTCTTGGTCTATGACCTTTCTCTCCAATTAGAGATAAAACTCCAGGACTTCTTAAAAACAAGGAGATGAACAACAGAGAATAAGCAGTGACTAATGTTTGTCATGACACAGATGTAATAACTGAGGCTCAGAGAGGGACTTGCTAAAGGTCACACACACACAGCTGAGAGGAGATAAGAATCAGTCTTTGGGACCATTCCTTGTCCTAGCTCCGTACAGATTCTGCTTACCTTGTTTTGCTTGTTCAGGTTTTGGGAACTTGCTCAATCCTATAGCTGCATAGATTTTTCTTCCAAATAAGCTCTCCTAGATCCCCACCCCAGGTCAGGTGATGAGCTCAGAGAAAAAGGCCATGAGCTGAGGTTATGTTTCCTGACTCACACAGCAGAGGCTCACTGGGCAGGGTCTGGCTTGAGCTCCGGTGAGTCATTAAGCTTGGCCCAAGGTGGATGCTGGAGGGCAGCATTCCAAAGTTTCCCATCAGGAAGTACCCACAAGGGGCAGCTCAGGCTACAACGGGGTCCTAGGCTCCCGGGTGCCCCTGTGTCATTGTGTACACTTTTGCATATGCTTAAATATGCTAAGCTTTCTGTTAGCTAGGAAAGGAGACAAGGTGGCATGTGTGTATTTCGTAAACATGGTTTCATTTAGTTTGCACAGTAGCATTGTAGAGTGCATGCCATACATCTTCACTCCTCCGATGCAGAAATTGAGCACCAGAGATGGAAGTCACCTGCTCAAATCCACACAGCAAGTGAGGGGCAGAGCTGGGACCAGGACTCGGGATCTCAGAGCCACCGCTCTGTCCACTCATCTGTCAGACTAGGTCCTCCAAGAGGCAGATGCCAAGACAGGATTAAATGTACAAAGATATTTTAGGGGAACCACCCATGAGAGGAGCCAGTGAGGCTAGGACAGCTGCCTGAAAGCGATACAGTCTGCCCCAGTGAAGGGGAAAGCAAAGGATGGTGGGAGGAAGCTTCCTAAATGAAAACTCTGTGCCATCTCAAGAAGCTCCCACGAGATCTTTGGGGAATCTTCAAGCCAAACCCAGGGACGGAGGAGCCTGGTGGGCTGCCATCTCTGGGGTCGCACAGAGTCAGACACAACTGACGCGACTTAGCAGCAGCAGCAGCAGCAAGCCAAAGTCAGCCATCGGAAAAGCACAACTTGCCCCAGACATGGTGATGAACCTCAGAGCACACATGATCCCTGGGCCTTTACACGCTCTGCAGTCAGGGGTCTGCAAGGCCCCTCCTCACAGTCTCCACACTGTCTGATTACCCTGCAACTAATTGTCTCAACATTTTGAAAAGCTATCCAGCAATGTGTATGAGGAGCCTTTAAACAAATTTACCCTTTCCTCTAGAAACTCCCCTTCCAACAGATTATTATAATGGAATATGGCCAAGTCCAGGGAAGTCTTTATGGGCAGTGTGGATGACAGCAGTGTCAGAAAAAGAAGTACACACATATACACACACACGTACATGTACATGTATAATACACATACACACACAAACATATAAACACACATATACACACATGGAACACACATAAACACGCATGCATAACATGTATACACACAGGAGTAATATACCAACATACATAATGTAAATACATATAGGCACAGATAAGTACATAAACATAATGCACACAACATACAAATACAATATGCATAGCATATGTGTACACACAGGAATAATATACACATATATAAGGCATATGGGCTTCCCCAGTGGTTCAACTGGTAAAGAACCAGCCTGCTCAGGCAGGAGATGCAGGAAACGCAAGAAATATGGGTTCGATCCCTGGGTCAGGAAGATCCCCTGAAGAAGGAAAGGGCAACCCACTCCAGTACTCTTGCCTGGAAAATTCCATGGACAGAGGAACCTGGCAGGCTACAGGCCATGGGGTTGCAGAGTCGGATATGACTAAGCACGCAAGCACAAGGCACATATACATAAGCACACGTATATGCCATGCAACCAGGCATAGTACAAGCAACACATACATTCACTGACGCAGACACACTTGAACATATATAACATACATATATACATAAACACACGTGTGACATAGGTGCACACACATAACATACTGGCATAGAACTGTTTTCTCTGATTGGTGAGGTGGTATGTTTTGACCATCTACAGAGGCAGTTGGATTCCACCCAAAATGTCCCACAGATGACATCACACACACACGTTAAAGGAGCATAAAAAGATGTATTACTTACATAATTGATGCCTCTAGGGAGATCAGGGCAGCCTCTCAAATTTGTCCAAAATGGCTTGAGAGCGCAGGGAGAGGAGCCTGGCTCTGGTTCGTACTGTGGGTAGAAGTGGGGCTGGAGTGAGGATTCCCACACACCATGGGTGGGGAAGGACTTGAATGGTTTGAATCTCCTGCCAATGCCAAAGCAGAGAACACCCAGATGTTCTCATCAGCTTGCCCAGATAAGGAGAAGAGCTAGGCATGAGGCTTTAAAGCTGTCAGCAGTCAAATATCAAAAAATGGAATCTACTTCCTTATTTCAGGGAGAATCTGACCTACATTTATCCTCTTTCCTCAGATGGGTGTACCAACATATTAAAAGCTACTATTCCTGTAGCTTCCTTCTCTCACTCACTTCTGAAGACTCAAAGGGGTACAGATGAGTGTGTAGCAGGTGATATCTCCAGCAGGCTTTAGCAAGCCTGGTTAAAGCAATCAAGTCACATTGAATTCTCCCATCAACAATTAGGCAAGATCTGTCTGAATTCTGAGTCTATTTACAAGCTCAAGTTTTCAAACATAAGCTCCTTTAGTCCTAACATAAGAATATACTATGATACATTATATATATATTAAATATATGTATGTAACATGATATCAACTATGTAAAATTAGACATAAGCTTGAAAAAACAAGTGCTGGAATAATAGCAGTGATTTTCCTTCTGTGACATTCTCTCCCTTTTCTATATTTTCCAAAATTTCTGACCGTGTATTACTTTCAAGAATCAAAAAAGTTTTCTTTTATACTTATACTCAACATTATTATTTTTCTAAGGACTTCCTTGTAGCAGGGTTTAGACCCATCGTGGGAGGAAATGGTTAGCTCAGAATGTGAAAGAAGGAAAAATGTGGCATTCTCCAATAGATCTGTTACATAAAAGCTCCCAACTGAAAATTGTTACTGTGAAACTTTGTAAAGAAAGATTCCTATGCCAAGAAAAGTCCATTCAGAAGTTTGTTTTGCTTTTTACAAAGTTTGTTTTCAATTGGTTGAAGTTAAATAGCTGAACACATAATCTTTTCTTTAGTATTCTGTACATGTATTAATTAGAGAAGGCTAGGTAACAATTAGTTGCAATATGGAGGGGTCCCACACAGTAGAAGTGTATTTCTGCTTATGTAACAGATATGCAGATGACACCACCCTTATGGCAGAAAGTGAAGGACTAAAGAGCCTCTTGATGAAAGTGAAAGAGGAGAGTGAAAAAGTTGGCTTAAAGCTCAACATTCAGAAAACTAAGATCACGGCATCTGGTCCCATCACTTCATGGCAAATAGATGGGGAAACAGTGGCTGACTTTATGTTCTGGGGCTCCAAAATCACTGCAGATGGTGATTGCAGCCATGAAATTAAAAGATGTTTACTCCTTGGAAGGAAAGTTATGACCAACCTATATTAAAAAGCAACATTAAAATGTTGACATTACTTTGTCAACAAAGGTCCATCTAGTCAAAGTATGGTTTTTCCAGTGGTCATGTATGGATGTGAGAGTTGGACTATAAAGAAAGCTGAGCACCAAAGAATTGATGCTTTAGAACTGTGGTGTTGGACAAGACTCTTGAGAGTCCTTTGGACTGCAAGGAGATCCAACCAGTCCATCCTAAAGGAGATCAGTCCTGGGTGTTCATTAGAAGGACTGATGTTGAAGCTGAAACTCCAATACTCTGGCCACCTGATGTGAAGAGCTGACTCATTGGAAAAGACCCTGATGCTGGGAAAGATTGAGGGCAGGAGAAGGGGACGACAGGATGAGATGGTTGGATGGCATCGCCCACTCAATGGACGTGAGTTTGGGTAAGCTCTGGGAGTTGGTGATGGACAGGGAGGCCTGGCGTGCTGCAGTTCATGGGGTCACAATGATTCAGACACGACTGAGCGACTGAACTGAACTGAACATGCTACCGCAGTGCTGGGGCAGGATAAGTGAGGAGTGGGAGACTGGAATGCCGCATAATCTGTGAGATCATTCAGGGACCCAGGCTGACCAAGGCTTTGACTCTCCAACTGGTGACTTGTAAAGTTGCCTTTGTCATCTCCATTCCAGCCGTGGATGTGGGAAGAAATGAAGGCCATGAGAGGTTTTCATAGCCCAAGACTGTAAATGGCTCACCTCACTCCTGCTCAATTCCATTTGAACTCTAATTCCTTTAGAACTCAGTCATTTGGCCACAACTAACCATGACATCCACCAAGGAAGAAGAGAAGCAGGTTTTAATTAAGCCCCTAGCACTTTCTACAGAGTTTACAAGGCCTTTTTATGCCTAGCAAAATTAAACAATCACCCACAAGAGGTCCAAAATAAATATTTGATCCTATTAATGAAATGAAATAATTAAACATCTTTAAAAATTTGAATTACATTTATAAATTGTTTATACTTGATTTCCTTTTAAGTGTTTCAATGGTCTGGCAAGCTCTCCCAATACTGAAATAATTATTATAAATCAAATAAAATAAACTTATAAAAGCAATGATTTAATAATTTTATATGCATACACACATATGTCTTATAAGATTTCCACTAAAATCACAAGTGTAAATCAATTATTCAACTGTACATGTGAGTGGAGCTAAAAGACTATCCCTCCAAAACACTAAATTCTATTAATACCAAATTTACAGAATCCTTAGTATGAAAAAAATTTGGTGGGTGTTGGTTTTTTAAAATAAATTTACAGAATCCTACAATTTGTTTATTATGTATAGTATCCTCCTGGGAATGCTTTACATCTTGCCCACTGGGTAATGCCAGGATTTGAGTGTGTTTATTGACTTAGAAACAATGAGGGGTAGTTGGAGGAGGTCTTGAGAAGGATCAGCAGTCCCTGATTGGCAGCTACTTCAGGAAATCTCACTGGAGATTCAGGCAGTAGGAGGTTAACCTCCTGAGATAGGAGAGGAAGGATTGGTCTACTGGTAAAGGAGACTTGGCAAAGTTTAAGGGTTCAAGGTCATCACTGGAATCTACCCATACATCCACAACCTAATTTTTGAGGCCCCACTTTCCCCTAATCAATGCCCTAAGTTTAAGATAAAATAATAAGAATAGAAATGTATGTTCATAAATGTTTATAGCAACTTTATTCGTACTAGCCAAAACTGGAAACACTGACAGTGTTTCTACTGATATAAAATTCTCAAAAACCTCATAGGTCTCCCATGTATGTCTTAGGGAGTCATCCCATGAGACAAGAAGATTCTCCACAGATTCTTCTCAGATAATCTCATACCTATTTTTGGCTTCTTTGAAATGGCTGAGATCTGAGACTCACATCTTTAATCTCTTCAAAGAGCCTTTTGTGTAACTGAATGTTCTGACCTTGTCATCTTTCAGAGGTATTAGCCAAAAGTTGTTAAACCATACTTTCTTGACAGTGAATAAATCTCAATTTTAGTGTCTTCTACAATCTGGAGAGGCTGAGAATTTTCTGGACTATCAAGTCCTGTTTCCTTTTAGTTTAATATTCTTCCCTTAATTTACCTCTTTCTTTTCACATTCTACTCTAAGCCACAGAAAGAAATCAGATCAGAGCATTACTTTTTTGATTAGAAATCTCAACTAAAAGTCCAATTTCTACCATTTCTCTTAAATATTGATCTGCATCTGCATGTAGGAAAGCTATCTGAGGGTAGGGAAAGAATTACCAGAAATGATTAGAGGGGGGAAAAGAATTCCTGGAACTCACACAAGTTCAGCAAAAGTTCCTCTTCATACCAACCAGAAAGGGAAACCTTATAATTCATGGACAATCAAGTGGAGAATTCAGAAAACTTTTGCTTCAGTAGTGGGTAGAAACTTGCTTTAGACTAAAGGATGCTCTCAGTTCAGTTCAGTTCAGTCGCTCAGTCATGTCTGACTCTGCGACCCCATGAATTGCAGCACACCAGGCCTCCCTGTCCATCACCAACTCCCAGAGTTCGCTCAAACTCAGGTCCATCGAGTCGGTGATGCCATCCAGCCATCTCACCCTCTGTCATACCCTTCTCCTCCTGCCCCCAATCCCTCCCAGCATCAGACTCTTTTCCAATGAGTCAACTCTTCACATGAGGTGGCCAAAGTACTGGAGTTTCAGCTTTAGCATCAGTCCTTCCAAAGAACACCCAGGACTGATCTCCTTTAGAATGGACTGGTTGGATCTCCTTGCAGTCCAAAGGACTCTCAAGAGTCTTCTCCATCACCACAGTTCAAAAGCATCAATTCTTCCATGCTCAGCTTTCTTCAAAGTCCAACTCTCACATCCATACATGACCACAGGAAAAACCATAGCCTTGACTAGACGGACCTTTGTTGGCAAAGTAATGTCTCTGCTACTGCATATGCTATCGAGGTTGGTCATAACTTTCCTTTCAAGGACTGTCTTTTAATTTCATGGCTGCAATCACCATTTGCAGTGATTTTGGAGCCCAGAAAAATAAAGTCAGCCACTGTTTCCACTGTTTCCCTATCTATTTGCCATGAAGTGATGGGATCAGATGCCACGATCTTAGTTTTCTGGATGTTGAGCTTTAAGCCAACTTTTTCACTCTCCTTTTTCACTTTCATCAAGAGGCTTTTTAGTTCCTCTTCACTTTCTGCCATAAGGGTGGTGTCATCTGCATATCTTACATTATTGATATTTCTCCTGGCAATCTCTGGTCCTACCTAATAAATCAGTAAAAGTAGTTATTTAATCCATTTAATTATGAACAGATGAGAAAAATAGAAAATAAATAGTAAATTAAGACCAATAATATTAACAAATTAAATGTTAAATACACCAATTAAAAGACAAAGCTTACCAAACTAAAAACATTTAACAATATGCTGCCACCAAAAAAAAAAAATAATAACTTCTCCTCCAAAAGAAGAACTTAGTAATAAAAATGCAAATAGAGTTAAAAGTACAGGATGAGGAAAGATACCTATGCTATCACTAATCAAAAGATTTCAGATCAAAGAATATTATCAGAGACAGAGAGCAATTTTATGATGATAAATTCACAAAGAGGACATTGGTTTTAAACACGTATGTTCTGCTAATAACAGAGTTCCAAAGCACATTAAGCAAAAACTAACAGAAATGAAAGAACAAATAGAGAAGTCCACAATTATAGTGGAGATTTCAACACCCCTCAATATTAATAGAAAAAGTAAACAGAAAATTAGTAACAATATCAATTATTTGAACAATACTATTAATCTGCTTGACCTAACAGATTTTTTGAGAACACTCTGATGGACAACAGCAGAATACACATTTCATTCTCCAGAGGATCTTCCTGACCCAGGGATTGAACCTGGGTCTCCTGCATTCCCGGCAAACACTTTAACCTCTGAGCCACCAGGGAAGCCCTAGAAAAAGTAAACAGAAAATTAGTAACGATATCAATTATTTGAACAACACTATTAATCTGCTTGACCTAATGGATTTTTTGAGAACACTCTGCTGGACAATAGCAGAATACACATTACTTTCAAGTGCATAGAAAGCATCTGCAAAGATAGTCCATATACATCATAAGAATTAAGTTTCAGCAAGCTTGCTGCTGCTGCTGCTAAGTTGCTTCAGTCGTGTCCGACTCTGTGCGACCCCATAGACGGAAGCCCACCAGGCTCCCCCATCCCTGGGATTCTCCAGGCAAGAACACTGGAGTGGGCTGCCATTTCCTTCTCCAATGCATGAAAGTGAAAAGTGAAAAGTAAGTCGCTCAGTCGTGTCCAACTCTTAGCGACCTCATGGACTACAGCCTACCAGGCTCCTCCATCCATGGGATTTTCCAGGCAAGAGTACTGGAGTGGGGTGCCACTGCCTTCTCCGTTTAGCAAGCTTAAGAGCGTTCAAATCACACATGGTATGTTCTCTCATAAGAGAATTAATATCTGGAAAACCCTCAAGTACATGGAAACCAATTAATGCACTGCTAAGAAACCCATGGGTAAAAGAAGAAATAACATTTAAAAAATATATTTTGAATTGAATGAAAATGAAAATAACATAACAAAAGTTTTGAGATGCAATTTAAATAGTACTTAGAGGGATATGTTTAGCACAAAATGCCTATATTTAAAAAGAGTAAGGTCTCAAATCAATGTCCTTCCACCTTAAGAGGCTAGGGGAGAAAAGAACAACTGAAATCAAGCAGAAAAAAAAGATATAAGGATTACAGTAACATGAGTAAAATAAAAAGAGAAAAACAAAAAAAAAAAAAAAAAGAAAAGAAATGGAACCTAAAGCTGATTCTCTGAGAAGTTCCATGCTAAAACTGATATACTTGGGTTTACCTGGTTGCTGAGTTTTAAGGAATCCACCTGCTAATGCAGGAGACATTTGTTTGATTCCTGATTTGGGAAGATCTCACATGCCATGGAGCAATTAAGCCCGTGCACCACAACCATTGAGCCTGTGCTCTAGAGCTGGCAGTCACAACTATAGAAGCCTGTGCCCCGCAACTAGAGAGTAGCCCCCACTATCCACAACTAGAGAAAAGCCTGGGCAGCAACGAAGACCCAGCACAGCCAAAAAATAAATAGATAGATACATTTTTAATCAGACTGATCAAGACAATAAAAGATAAATATATAAAATACCAACATGAGAGAGGAAACATCACTATAGATACCACAGATACTAAAAATATAATAAGGATATTATTAACAACTTTATGACAATGAATTCAATAACTTAGATAACATGAACAAATTCCTTGGAAGAAATAGACGGCCAAAACTGTCTCAAGAATAAATAGATAACCTAAATAGTTCCATGTCTTTTAGAGAACTTGAATTTGCAGCTTAATATCTTCCTACAAAGAAATTCCATGCCCAGGGACCTTCACTGGTGAATTCTACCAAACATGTAAGAAATAAACAATACGAATTTTATACAAACTTTCAGAAAACTGAACAGGAGGCAATATTGCCCAGTTCATTCTCTACAGCCAGCATTACCTTGATACCGAAGCTAGACAAAGACATTGCAAGAAAAGAAAACCGAAGACTAATATTCCTCACAAACATAGTTGCAAAGAAACTTCTCAAGTTTTAGGCTCCACAAATTTATAAAAATGATAAACATCATGACTGGTAGAGTATTTCAGGAATACAAGGTTAGTTTAACATTTAATTTAATTCACATTAACAGGCTTTTAAAAAGTCACATGACATTATAAAAAATACAGAAAACACGCTTTATAAAATCCAACATCCATATCTGATTTTTAAAAATCTTAAACTCAAAATAGAACTTTCTCAACCTTATAAAGGGCATCTATGAAAAACCTAGAACTAATGTCATAATTAATAAGGAAAGACCCAATGCTGTTCTCCTGAGATCTAGAACAAGACAAAGGTGTTTGGTTTCATCCTTACTAGTCAACATTTTATTGTAACCAGTACAATAAGGCAAGTAAAGGAAATACAAGATATCTAGATAAACTCTCGGAGAAGGCAATGGCACCCCACTCCAGTACTCTTGCCTGGAAAATCCCATGGATGGAGCAGCCTGGTAGGCTGCAGTCCATGGGGTCGCTAAGAGTCGGACACGACTGAGAGACTTCACATTCACTTTTCACTTAATGCATTGGAGAAGGAAATGGCAACCCACTCCAGTGTTCTTGCCTGGAGAATCCCAGGGATGGCGGAGCCTGGTGGGCTTCCGTCAATGGGGTTGCACAGAGTCCGACACGACTGAAGCGACTTAGCAGCAGCAGCAGCAGATAAACTCTGCTTATTGTTATGTGGCAGCCTGGATGGGAGGGGAGTTTGGGGAAGAATGGATCCATGAATATGTATGGCTGAGTCCCTTTGCTATTCACCTAAAACTATCACATTGTTAATTGTCTATACTCCAGTTAAAAAATAAAAAGTTAAACAAATAAATAAAAATATCAAATGTTGATCACAGCAAAAAAAAAAAAGAAAAAATGAAAGATACCCAGATGGAAAAGGAAGGAGTAAACTGTCTTGATTCACAGATTATATGATCCTTTCTACAGAAAATCTCATGGAATCTAAAAAATTTAGAAAACAATTTTAAAGCTGACCTAATAAGTGAGTTTATCAAATTTGCAGGATATAAGATCAACATACAAAACTCCATTTTGTCTCTAAATATCAGCAATTATAAATCAGAAATTTAAATTAGAATGCCATTTTGAAGAGCATCAAAAGTATAAATAATTATTCAGGATAGTCTGTCAAAAGTGTGCAAGAATATATATTGAAAACTACAAACATTGCTGAGAGGAATTAAAGAAAGTCTAAATAAATAGACAAACTGTGTTTGCAGATCAGTAGACTGTATTCATGGATCAGATGACTATTTGTTTGATGTCAGTTCTCCCCAAACTGACATATAGGTTCAACTCTTTTCAAATTTATTCCCAGCAAGTTCTTCTGTAGAAACTGACCAACCAATTATAAAATTCATGTTCAAAAGGCCCAAAACAGGCAAAGTAAATCTGAAAAAGAACAAAGTTGGAGAAGGCACCAAGAGAAGGAGATGGTGGCCCACTCCAGTGCTCTTGCCTGGGGAATCCCATGGGCAGGGGAGCCTGGCGGGCTATAGTCCTTGAGGTCACAAAGAGTCGGACACAACTAAAGTAACTCAGCATAAAGTTGGAGGACTTACACTATCTGACTTCAAGACATTATATGTATACACTAATCCTGACACTCCCTGGAGAAGGGAAAGGCTGCCCACTCCAGTATTCTGGCCTAGAGAATTCCATGGACTACACAGTCCATGGGGTCACGAAGAGTCAGACACGACTGAGTGGCTTTCACTTCACATACAGAGACATACATATATCGGTCCGTTGATTTTCAACAAAGGCACAAAGCGATTTAAGTGAGACAAAGACTGTCTTTCTAACATGAGTGCTAGAACAATCGGATATCCTTATGCAACAAAACGAACCTTGATCTCTACATTGCACCACATACAATAATTAACCAAAATAAAGCACAGGCCTGAATGTAATACCTAAAGCTGTAAAGCATCTAAAAGAAAACAATGAAGAAAAATTTTGAGATCTTTTTGTTAGGTTATGTTTTAGATGTGACACAGAAAGCACAGTCCATAAGAGGAAAAAAAGGCTACACTGGAGTTTGTCAAAATTTAAAGCTTATGCTTCTCAAATGGCATGCTGGGAATAAAAAGGCAAACCACAGACAGGAAAAAATATCTTTGCAAAGAATGTGTCTAATACAAGACTTTCACCCGAAACATATAAAGAACTCTTAAGACTCAATGACGAGAAAACAAAACACTCAATTTTTTAAATGGGCAAAATATTGAACATACACTTCATTCAGGAAGATATCTGGAAGGCAAATAAATACATAAAAGGGTGTTCAATACTTTCATGCAAATTAAATCACATTCAGATACTGAAAAGGCCACCCCCGTGTCCTCTGCCTGCCTTTTGTCTGTAGAAAAACCTCAGTGAAACAGTAAGTTTAATCAGAGAAGCGAGAAAACGCAGAAGCAAAGGAAAACAATCAAGACCAAATAATAATAGGTTAGTCACTAAACAAAGTCAAGGACTTCTAGTTCCTCCTCAAGGGCTATACATAATATTCCAAGCCATATCCTTTGAGCTGTCTTATAGAGACTGAAACTCCCACCAGGTGGAAGAAGTTAACATGATGACCAGACTCTTGCCGTAACATCAAGCTGCCACAATTCTGAGAACTGGCCTCACAGAAATGGGAAAACAACCAGCCCTGGAACTGAAGATTAACTGTACTCAAAACAATCAAGATGACACTGATCAGATCACAGCGTGACCAATTTCCAGATGACTGTCAGAGCTGACTGCGCTGTTTCTGCATGTACCCCCCTCCCTCTACCTAGACACCCTGGAAACTCCCCTTTAAAAGCGCTTGCCCACATATTGCTTTTGGACATGAGTCTGCCCTCCTCTGGTTGCTGGCCTCCAAAATAAAGCAAACTTTCTTTTCCACCAACCTCACCTCCCAAGTGTTGGCTTTAGACGGTGAGCAGCTGGACTCCAATTTCAGTAACCATACCATGACACATCTATCAAAACATCTGAAATTTTAAAGATTGGTAATGACTGCAGGGAGATCCAACCAGTCCATTCTGAAGGAGATCAGCCCTGGGATTTCTTTGGAAGGAATGATGCTAAAGCTGAAACTCCAGTACTTTGGCCACCTCACGCGAAGAGTTGACTCATTGGAAAAGACTCTGATGCTGGGAGGGATTGGGGGCAGGAGGAGAAGGGGACAACAGAGGATGAGATGGCTGGATGGCATCACTGACTCGATGGAGGTGAGTCTCAGTGAACTCCGGTAGTTGGTGATGGACAGGGAGGCCTGGTGTGCTGCGATTCATGGGGTCGCAAAGAGTCAGACACGACTGAGCGACTGATCTGATCTGAATACCAACTTTTGGCTAGCACCTAGAACACTCATACATTACTAGTGAGGATGCAAAATGGTGCAATTATTTTGGAAGTCCATTTAGTAGGGTTTTTTTAAGTTAAACATAAATCTGCCATATGAACCAGCCACTCTACTTTTAGGTATTTACCCAGCATAAATGAAAGCATACAACTATTCCAAGAGATACACAAATGTCTCAGTTCAGTTCAGTCACTCAGTCATGTCTGACTCTTTGCGACCCCATGAACTGCAGCACGACAGGCCTCCCTGTCCATCACCAACTCCCGGAGTCCACCCAAACCCATGTCCATTGAGTCGGTGATGCCATCCAACCATCTCATCCTCTGTCATCCCCTTCTCCTCCTGCCCTCAATCTTTCCCACCATCAGGGTCTTTTCAAATGAGTCCGCTTTCTGCATCAGGTGGCCAAAGTATTGGAGTTTCAGCTTCAACATCAGTCCCTCCAATGAATACCCAGGACTAATCTCCTTTAGGATGGATTGGTTGGATATCCTTGCAGTCCAAGGGACTCTCAAGAGTCTTCTCCAACACCACAGTTCAAAAGCATCAATTCTTCTGCGCTCAGCTTTCTTTATAGTCCAACTCTTACATCCATACACTGACCACTGTAAAAACCATAGCCTTGACTAGACGGACCTTTGTTGGCAAAGTAATGTCTCTGCATTTTAATATGCTGTCTAGGTTGGTCATAACTTTCTTTCCAAGGAGCAAGAGTCTTTTAATTTCATGGCTGCAATCACCATCCGCAGTGATTTTTGGAGCCCAGAAAAATAAAGTCAGTCACTGTTTCCACTGTTTCCCCATCTATTTGCAATGAAGTGATGGGACCAGATGCCATGATCTTAGTTATCTGAATGTTGAGCTTTAAGCCAACTTTTTCATCCTCTTCTTTCACTTTCATCAAGAGGCTCTTTAGTTCTTCTTCACTTTCTGCCATAAGGGTGGTGTCATCTGCATATCTGAGGTTATTGAGATTTCTCCCGGCAATCTTCATTCCAGCTTGTGCTTCCTCCAGCCCAGCGTTTCTCATGATGTACTCTGCATATAAGTTAAATAAGCAGGGTGACAATATACAGCCTTGATGTACCCCTTTTCCTATTTGGAACCAGTCTGTTGTTCCATGTCGGGTTCTAACTGTTGCTTCCTGACCTGCATACAGGTTTCTCAAGAGGCAGGTCAGGTGGTCTGGTATTCCCATCTCTTTCAGAATTTTCCACAGTTTATTGTGATCCATACAGTCAGAGGCTTTGACAATAGTCAAAAAATTGCAACCATTCAAATGTCCATCAACAGGTGAAAGCACAACTGAATTGTGGTCTACCCAAGCAATGGGATATATTCTGCAATAAAAAGGAATGAACTCTTGATTAAAACAACAAGTGTGATGAATCCCAAAATTATTTTGGTGAGTGGAAGAAGTCATACAGATAGGAATACCTGCAGTAGGATTTCATTTCTGTAAAACTCTAAGAAATGCAAAGTAATCTGTAGTAACAGAATAAATCAGTGGTTGCCCACCGTCAGTGGGGATGGGGACAGATGAATGGAGCAGAAGAGTTGCCAAAGATCACGAGGGAACCTGGGGGTGATGGACCTGTTCACTCGCTGGATCACAATGGTGGTTTCACGCCTGTGTGCATTTGTCTGAACTTCTCAAATTGTGTACTCTGTGCAGTTTATACTATGTCAGTTATACTCAGTAAAGCTGCTTACAAAAAATTTCATATTATGGAGCTTATATTCTACACCTGTGGATCCTGTTGCTCAGTCACTCAGTGGTGTCTGACTCTTTGTGACCCCAGGGACAGTATATCCTGCCAGACTCCTCCATCCGTAAGAATTTCCCAAGCAAGAATACTGGTGTGGTTTGCTATTTCCTCTTCCAGGGGATCTTCCAGACCCAGGGATCAAACCCGCATCTCCTGTGTCTCCTGCACTGGCAGATTCTTTACCACTGAGCCACCTGGGAAGTCCTGTCCCTATGGGGGCGAGGCGGGGGGAACAAATTGAGGGAATCACTCCAAATCCACATATATTGGCTCCTCACCACCTGACACAATCTATAGTTACCTGTTTGTTGCTTTCTCCCCTTTTCTTCCCACTAAGCTCCCAGAGGGCAGGGACTTAGTCCATTGTCACTGATGAGTTATAACAGGGTGAAAAAAAGTTTCTGCTCTTGGAACTAAGCTCCTGGCTGGGAGACTGGCGTGATGGGTCAGCTCGGGGTGAGGGAGGTCCTGAGGAGCCCTCACAGCTTCTGAGACCCGGGGAAGCATGTGATGAAGTTGGGGGACAGGAGTGGGTAGCCAGAAGGTAGGAGGCGTCACTTACCTTCACCCCATCACCCTCTCCACCCTCCACCAGTTCTCTGTCAGTGCCACAAAACTGTGGACTGTCTGGAACCTGTGGGTTTCTCCCTGCTTGCATTACTTGGTGGTGGAGCTGAGCTGTGGGCATCAGGGAGTCATGGGGGAATAAGAGAGGATGAGGAGGCAGGGGCTGGGCCCTGAAAATGTAAATCCAGAGGTTAACAGGCTCCCTGGGGAGGCTTGGTGTGGCCTTAGGCAGTGGATGGGATTCAAGGCAATCCTACCTGGGTCTCAAGTACTGGGGAGGCGCCCAAGACTGCCCGAATTACAGCAGGGAAGGGAGACTAGCTGAATTGAAAGACTTGGCAGGATCTCGAGTTTACAAGTCGAAGTTCTTGCTTTCTCTCTGAAGCTCTGTGCCCCTGAGAGAGAATTCACTGTACTCTTTTCTTCATGGTGAGGCAGGAACAAGGGAGAGAAAAAGAACAGAGCAACAGCAAAGCCTCCCCCTTCCAATTAGCTGCCAAGAGAGGCTGGCTCTTCGGGGTGCTGGGTGTGCGCCTCTGGCCATGTGGCCTCTAGGAATCCTGGGGTGAATGGCCCCAGAGTGGGGAGCAGGGGAAGGCAGCCCCCTGGCTAAAAGAGGCTGGGGGAGAACCAAATAACCAAGGCATTCACATGAGGAGCTTTGTCTGCTGGTTCAGTGCAAATTAGCAATTAGCAGGGGCTGGCACTGGGCCACCTCCCTTGCCAGGCCAAGTGGCAGCACGTGTCATTTTGTTCTTGGCTGGAGACCCGCAGGCTGGGTGGCAGGGAGCAGAGACCTAGAAGACTGCTCCCACCACAGTGGCACGGTGCCCAGGGACCCCCCAGCATGCTGCCTTCTTCGACAGCAGCAGACAGAACACACAGCAGAGCTGGACAGGGCTCTGGGGTCCTTGTTTCCACCACTGCCCTCAACAGAAGGAAACAGTCTAAGAGACCACGTGATTTGCATAAGGTCACCCAGTCAGGGAGGTAGGGAGCTGGGATCTAAGCTCTCCTGCTTCCTAATTCAAAGCAGATGCCCTGAACCAGAGGTTCTCAAACTTGAGAAGGCATCAACATACCCTGGAGGCTTGTGGGAACAGTTTTTTTTTTTTTCCCTGCCCCGCCTTGGAGTTTCCGATTCATTTGCATTTCTAATAAGTTCCTTGGTGTTGCTGCTGCTGCTGGTGGTCCTAGGACCACACTTTCAGAACCACCCTAAAACATTTATTCTAAGATAATGAAAGAGAAGATTTCCTCCCCTTATTCATACTCAAAATAATTGCAGGGTGTAGGCAAAGCCTAGCAGAAAAACATGGAGGCTAGACAGATCACTTGACTGGCATCAGAAGAAACAGTAACTACAGCTGAATTCCTGTCTCTTTCGCTGGTGATCCCTTTGGGATAGATGTAAAGGAACCAAGCTCACAGGAGACCCAAAGGGGACCCTGGAGCCTGGTGCATGTGCGTTTACCTTTACAGGGCTGTCCTGACTAGGTTCATGTAAGCTTCCAACCCATACTCCACCCACTATTGCCCGAGAAGTGTTCCAGGTGAGTCACCCACACTGGTTTTGTTGGAGGCAGTGTCCCAGACCTATGGGCACCAGATTTAGTCAGACAATAGGTTAAATATGAAACAATCAATTACATGTGCATTTCAGATAAGCAACAAAATCAAATTAGATAGTCTATGGCCCAAGTACTGCGTGGACGTACTCAGATTAAAAATTTTTATCTGGCAACCTCGCTCAGCCCCTGATCTTGCCCGAGTTCACCCCAGCCCCCTGTGTGCTGAGCTATATCTGATCTATGGCCCAGCCTACTCCTCCCCCGCAGAGGTGCTCAGGATTAAAATACTTCATCCATCAAAGTGCATAGAACCACATCTGGCTTTATGAACTGTGCCTCCCAGTTCCTTGTGGGTACCATATTCTATAAACATTTTACCCCATTCCTGCTCACTATCACCTTGCAAGGCACCCATAATTCCATTTTACAGGTGAGGAAGTCAAGGGTCATAGTGAGTAAAAGGAGGAGGCAAGTTTATTTTAAAATTATTTGTTAGTTTTATTTTTAGTTGGAGGATATTTTGCTTTACAAGTGTTGGTTTCTGCCATACATCAACATGAATCAGCCATAAGTATGCATATATCCCCTCCTCCCACCCCTCTAGGTCATTACAGAGCGCCTATTTAAAAATTTTAAGTAAAACTTGTATTTATTTAAGCTGTGTGACATGGTGGTCTGCTGTATGCAGACATAGTGATAACCGCAGTCCAGCTCATTAGCATATTGAGCTGATTAAACTCATGAACATATCTCCTCCTTTAAGGGTGTGATGGGAGCACCTAAAACCTACACCCTTAGCCAATTCCCCATACTGGAGACAGTACTCTAGTATACATTGGTTCTCTTTAGTGGTGCCCTACTTCACTGTGAAAGTCACTCGTCCTCTTATGCACCCAGTCCCTCACACCTGCACACTGGCCAGTGTCATGAAGCATTCACGACTGCCCAGGAGGACGAGGTTCCCGGAGCCATGCCATTGTCCCCATGGCCTGGCACGGGTGTATGGGTGTTTAGCTCAGCCCGGTGTTCTGGAGATTCCCTGAAGTGGAGTCTTGGCTTTGGCTTATGAGATGCTGAGATCTTGGCTTTTCATATGAGAGAATAACTCAGACAAATGATAGATACTACAGTGAGAGGATCACAGACTTGTTTTTTTTTTTTAATTGATTATGTCTTTAAATTAACAATTTATATAAATTTTATTTATTTTTAAAGATTTGTTTTGATATGGATCATTTCTAAATTCTTTGAATTTGTTACAATATTGTTTCTATTTTATATTTTGGGTTTTTGACCTCGAGACATGCAACATCTTAGCTCCCTGACCAGGGATCAAAGCTGCAACCATTGAGTTAAAGTGAAGTCTTAACCACTGGACTGCCAGGGAAATCCCAAAAAATTTTATGTAAAATGTAAAGATTACACTCATTTGCAGTTATTACAAAGTACTGGCTATATTACCTGTGTTGTACAATATATTCTTGGGCCTATCTTACCCCCAATAGTTTGTATCTCCCCCTCCCCCACCCATATATTGTCCCTCTCTCCCTCTAGCCCACCACTGGTAACCACTAGTTTGTTCTCTAGTGTTCTCTGAGTCTGCTTCTTTTTTGTTATATTCACTCATTTGTTGTATTTTTTAGATTCCATGTATACGTGATATCATTCTTATATCATTCATATATTTAGAAATATCATACTGTAGTTGTAAAAGACCATAGACTTTAGGGTCAGACAGACCCAGCCATCAGCCCTTACTGGATCACCCAGCAGCTATGTGACCTGGGACAAGTGGCTTCATCTCTCTGAATCTCAATTCGCTATACTGAAAAGTAGTTTAATCGTATCTACCTGGGATATAGTTCCATGAGTCAAGGCATGTGGTCAAGCTGGAGATGGCAAGAGTGAACACTGACATTTCAGGAATCAGTGAACTAAAATGGATGGGAATGGGCAAATTTAATTCAGATGACCATATATCTACTACCATGGGCAAGAATCGTTTAGAAGAAATGTAGTAGCCCTCATAGTCAACAAAAAAATTTGAAATGCAGCACTTGAGTGCAATCTCAAAAATGACAGGATGATCTTGGTTAGTTTCCAAGGCAAATCATTCAACATCACAGTAATCCAAGTCTACGCCCCAGCCACTAAAATCAAAGAAGCTGAAGTTGAATGGTTCTGTGAAGACCTACAAGAGTTTCTATAACTAACACCATGAAAAGACGTCCTTTTCAACATAGGGGATTGGAATGCAAACGTAAAAAGTCAATTGACAGGCCACACAGTCAAGTTTGGCCCTGGAGTGCAAAATGAAGCACGGCAAAGACTAAGAGTTTATTGCAAATGCCCTCTTCCAAGAACATAAGAGATGACCCTACACATGGACATCCCCGGATGGTCAATACCAAAATCAGACTGATTATATTCCTTGCAGCTAAAGATGAAGAAGCTCTATACAGTCAGCAAAAACAAGACCTGGAGCTGACTATGGCTCAGATCATGAGCTTCTTATTGCAAAATTCAGGCTTAAATCGAAGAAAGTAGGGAAAACCACTAGACCATTCAGGGATGACCTAAATCAAATCCTTTATGATTATACAGTAAAGGCATTGAATAGATTGAAGGAATTAGATCTAGTAGACAGAGTGCCTTAAGAACTATGGATGGAGGTTAGTAACATTTTATAGGAGGCAGAGACCAAAACCATCCCAAAGAAAAAGAAATGCAAAAAGGCAAAATGGTTGTCTGAGGAGGCCTTACAAATAGTTGAGAAAAGAAAAGCAAAGGAGAAAGGGAAAGCTATATCCAACTGAATGCAGAGTTTCAGAGAATAGCAAGGAGACTTAAGAATGCCTAAATTAAGTCAACAATGCAAAGAAATAGAGGAAAACAATAGAATGAGAAAGACTAGCGATCTCATCCTGAAAATTGGAGATACCAAGGGAACATTTCATGCAAAGATGGGCTCAATTAAAGACAGAAATGGCAAGGATCTAATAGAAGCAGAAGAGATTAAGAACAGGTGGCAAGAATACACAGAAGAACTATACAAAGAAAGATCTTCATGACCCACATAACCATAATGGTGTGGTCACTTACCTAGAGCCAGACATTCTGGACTATGAAGTCAAGTGGGCCTTAGGAAGTATTGCTATGAATAAAGCTATTAGATGATGGAATTCCAGCTGAGGTATTTTAAATCTTAAAAGATGATGCTATTAGAGTGCTGTACTCAATATGCCAGCAAATTTGGATAACACAGCAGTGGCCACAGGATGAAAAGTCAGTTTTCATTACAACCCCAAAGAAAGACAATGCCAAAGAATGTTCAAACTACCACAAAATTACATTCATTTTGCATTCTAGCAAGGTAAATCTCAAAATTCTCAAAGCTAGGCTTCAACAGTATGTGGACCAAGAATGTGGACCAGTATGTGGACTTCCAGATATACAAGCTGGATTTAGAAAAGACAGAGGAACCAGAGATCAAATTGCCAACATCAGCTGGATCATACAAAAATCAAGGGAATTTCGGAGAAACATCCACTCCTGCTTTATTGACTATGCCAAAGCCCTTGACTGTGTGGATCACAACAAACTGCAGAAAATTCTTAAAGAGGTGAGAATACCAGACCACCTTACCTGCCTCCTGAGAAATCTGTATGCAGATCAAGAAGCAACAGAACCAGATGTGGAACAAAGGACTGGTTCCAAATTGGGAAAGGAGTAAGTCAAGCCTGTATATTGTCACCGCGCTTATTTAACTTCTATACAGAGTACATCGTGTGAAATTCTGGGCTGGATGAAGCACAATCTGGAATCAAGATTTTCAGAAGAAATATCAACAACCTCAGATAGGCAGATGACACCACCCTTATGGCCAAAACTTAAGATTCTTTTGTTGAGAGTGAAAGAGGAGAGTGAAAAAACTGGCTTAAAACTCAACATTCAAACAACTGAGATCATGGCATCTGGTCTCATCACTTCATGCCAAACAGATTGGAAAAAAGTGGAAACATTGGCAGATTTTATCTTCTTGGGCTCTAAAATCACTACAGACTGTGACTGCAGTCATGAAATTAAGATGTTTGCTCCTTGGAAGAAAGCTAGGACAAACCTGGATGGCATATTAAAAAGCAGAGAAATCGCTTTGCCAACAAGGTCCATATAGTCAAAGCTATAGTGTTTCCAGTAGTCATGTATGGATGTGAGAGCAGGACCATATAGAAGACGGAGAGCCAAAGAATTGATGCCTTCGAATTGTGGTGCTGGAGAAGACTCTTGAGAATCCTTTGGACAGCAAGGAGATCAAACTAGTCAATCCTAAAGGAAGTCAATCTGCATATTTATTGGAAGGACTGATGCTGAAGCTGAAGCTCCAATACTTTGGCCACCTGATGCAAAGAGCTGACTCATTCGAAAAGACTCTGATGCTGAAAAAGATTGAAGGCAGAAGGAGAAGGGGACGACAGAGGATGAGATGGTTGGATGGCATCACCGACTCAATGGACATGAATTTGAGCAAGCTCCAGGAGATAGTGAAGGATAGAGAAGCCTGGAGTGCTGCGGTCCATGGAGTCACAAAAAGTTGGACACGACTTAGTGAGTGAACAACAAACAGCAACTACCTCCACTCCCCTAGCCTTCCAAGAGACTGAAATGAAACAGTAGGTGACAAATCACTTTGCAGACTGCAAGGGGCTATGATGGGGAAGCCAGGGTTTCTGGTGAGTCCTGAGGTCTCAGGAGATGGGTCCCTGAGGCAGCTGGCTCTGATGGACGGCCAAGGCTGAAATCAACTGAGGCTTTCCAGGTGTCACAGTGGTGCCACCAACCAAGGATGACAAAGAGTCCCTCCCCAAAACAAGTCAGAATGAGTGTTTTAGCCATTGTCCATAAAGTGTTGCAAAGGGGTCCTTTTTAATTCATTTGAATGAGTTCGTGTTATCTGAGATGGAGAGAGAAATGACAACTCACTCCAGTACTCTTGCCTGGGAAATCCACAGACAGAGGAGCCTGGCAAAGAGTCCCACAGGACTTAGCCACTAAACAGAACAACAAATGTTGCCTGAGATGCTCATTACTGGGGTGACCACCACTGAGGGGCTTTCTGGAACACTGGCCTTTCAGAAGAAAAATCAAAAACAAAAGACGAACACGGTTCGAGGAGACCTAAGACAAGCTGGTCTCCCTAATTGCTGTTACTTTACCATTGCTATTAAATCCCTTAAATTTACTCTTTATATCTTCCTCTATAATCCATAGCCCATGCCATCATTTCCCATTACTAGCAATTCTCATTCTTAATAAGCACTGCATGACTTCCATGATAGTTTTACAGCCGGTACATATTTAGAGTCTCTCATTGTTCCCCTGAGACATGCATTTGTTTCTGGTTGCTCTGAGGCACTGATGGACATTATATCTCATCCCTGCACTCCCTAGCAGGTGACCTTGAGGGATCCAAGGTATTTCTGTCCTCCCAGTTTCTGGAGGTGGTCACATCTCTAATCTGTTCCTGGGAGAACAGAGCCATTAGTCCCAGGAACAAATGACAACCACAGAAAACCTCCTGGGGAAACAGAAAGACATGGGTGCCTTGTTCTCCTTCACAACAAGGGCTTGACGGAGGCAAAGCTGTAACTTTTACCCCCAACCAAGCCCCCTCTCCAGCCTTCCATGGTGAGGTCCATCCAGGTCACCCACCTGCAGCAAAGATGCAGAATCACATTGCTCAATCTGAATGCAGACTCTACCACAACTTCACTTGATTTAAGTAATTAAAATCATGAAGATGCTGAACTTTCAACATTCCAAGCCACAGTGGGTCCCCTTGCTTTCTTTTCTCATTAATTTAATCCAGACATTGGGTTTTTGAGGAATTACTATTTCCTCAGTGCTCCAGAAAGAACCACAGAGGTTGAAAGAAGGAGATGAGAAATCATCTCCTCCTGGGACTGGTCCTACAGTGATAACACCTATGGAGGGCTTTGGAGCCAGAGCAATCTGAGTCAGACCCTGGGCTCTGCCTGGCACCAAGGCTGAGCATTAGGTGAGTCTCGGAGGCTTTTCCTGCTCTGTGACATGAACCTCATGACTGCCTGACTCACAGAATTGCTGTGAAGTTGTGAATCATGAGCTTTCAGATGCTCAAGCTGGTTTTAGAAAAGGCAGAGGAACCAGAGATCAAATTGCCAACATCCGCTGGATCATTGAAAAAGCAAGAGAGTTCCAGAAAAACATCTATTTCTGCTTTACTGACTATGCCAAAGCCTTTGACTGTGTGGATCACGATAAACTGTGGAAAATTCTGAAAGAGATGGGAATACCAGACCACCTGATCTGCTTCTTGAAAAACCTATATGCAGGTCAGGAAGCAACAGTTAGAACTGGACATGGAACAACAGACTGGTTCCAAATAGAAAAGGAGTACGCCAAGGCTGTATATTGTCACCCTGCTTATTTAACTTATATGCAGAGTACATCATGAGAAATGCTGGGGCTGGAAGAAGCACAAGCTGGAATCAAGCTTGCCAGGAGAAATATCAATAACCTCACATATGCAGATGACACCACCCTTATGGCAGAAAGTGAAGAGGAACTAAAAAGCCTCTTGATGAAAGTGAAAGAGGAGAGTGAAAAAGCTGGCTTAAAGCTCAACATTCAGAAAACTAAGATCATGGCATCTGGTCCCATCACTTCATGGGAAATAGACGGGGAAACAATGGAAACAGTGGCAGACTTTTTTGGGGGGAGGCTCCAAAATCACTGCAGATGGTGATTTCAGCCATGAAATTAAAGATGCTTACTCCTTGGAAGGAAAGTTATGACCAACCTAGATAGCATATTCAAAAGCAGAGACATTACTTTGCCAACAAAGGTTCGTCTAGTCAAGGCTATGGTTTCTCCAGTGGTCATGTATGGATGTGAGAGTTGGACTGTGAAGAAGGCTGAGCGCCGAAGAATGGATGCTTTTGAACTGTGGTGTTGGAGAAGACTCTTGAGAGTCCCTTGGCCTGCAAAGAGATCCAACCAATCCATCCTAAAGGAGATTAGTCCTGGGTGTTCATTGGAAGGACTGATGCTGAAGCTGAAACTCCAATACTTTGGCCACCTGATGCGAAGAGCTGACTCATTTGAAAAGACCCTGATGCTGGGAAAGATTGAGGGCAGGAGGAGAAGGGGATGACAGAGGATGAGAGGGTTGGGTGGCATCACCAACTCAATGGACATAGGTTTGGGTGAACTCCGGGAGTTGGTGATGGACAGGGAGGCCTGGCATGCTGCAGTTCATGGCGTCGCAAAGAGTCGGACACGACTGAGCGACTGAACTGAACTGAGGAGGTTATGACACACGTGTGAGGTATGAAGCAGGCACACAGGCAGTTCAGAAATGAGCCACATCTTGTGATCACAGGGAAAGTGGTATAGTCATGCAAATGTTTATATTCCCATATAAATGGTGATTGGAAGCAAGATACAAAGTCAAATATTTGAAGTGTATCTATTTAATGGGCTTCCCTGGTGGCTCAAATGGTAAAAAATCTGCCTGCAATGCAGGAGACCTGGGTTTGATCCCTGGGTTGGGAAGATCCCCCTTAAGAGGGTATTACCCATGCCAGTATTCTTGCCTGGAGAATTCCATGGACAGAGGACCCTGGTGGGCTACAGTCCATGGGGTCGTAAAGAGACGGACATGACTGAGAGACTAATACACATACATACTGTTTGATGTAATAAGTGATTTTAGAATTTTATAATATTCCCTGCATCCCCTTTTGACCTGTTGAGACATTCAGGAGCCATCAATAAAACCACTAATAAGAACACCAAAACAATAACCCACATCGATGGAGGACTTACCAGTAATAACTGGAACAACAATCCAACTGTTATTCCAATAGCATTATTAATGTTATATTTTAAAATGTTACTTTAATTATTAATATTGTAATTAATAGTTATATTATTAACATTACAATATCATTATACTAGTATTGTAACATAGGATATAGTAGTAGAATATTACTACTATTATTAATATTCCATCAATTTTGTTGCTTAGTCATTAAGTCATGTCCAACTCTTCTGCAACCCCCTGGAGTGTCCTCTGTCCCTAGGATTTTCCAGGCAAGAATACTGGAGTGAGGTGTCATTTTCTTCTCCAGGGTATCTTCCAAACCCAGGGATTGAACCCGTGTCTCCTGCATTGCAGGTGGATTCTTTACTGCTTGAACCACTGGAAAAGCCCTAAATGAAAAACTGACTCATAGAGAGATGGATCACAGTGCCTGAGGTTAAACCAGTGGAGCTGGGATTTGTGAGTGGTCTTTGTCCATCATCTCTGAACCACCATCCACATTTTGACCCATCATGGTCTGGAGGCCGTCTTCAGGCCTGAATGTACCATCGATCATCCCCTCACGTGTCCACTGGGATTCCTTGGTTTACATGCAAAGGAGTTAAGGCAGACACGTTTGGTCCAATGCGGCACTCAAGCTTTCGTCATGGAGATAAGTTTCATTACTGACAGATAGTGTCAATAAAGGTTTATGGTTTCTACGATAAAAGTTTAATCCACATAAAATGATAAACAGACGTGATTTCCACTTGATTTAATGCATCCGGTCACCATTCTTCTTCAGGATCGCCTTCTCCCCAGGTCTAATCAACTCTGTGTAGAGAAGCAGTAGATAGAAATTGAGTAGAGAAAAGAACAACTCTTATTCTTAAAGGAAAATGGAGGAACTGGTAAGAAAGATGTACCGAGTGGGGAAATCAGCAAGTCTTCACCCTAAATGGATCTTGGAGTAAACTGCTCTGGGTTCGAGTCCAGACTCTGCCACAGATGGACCTGTGACAATAAGAAGTTATTTCCACGTGTGGTATTAATTTCCTAGGGCAGTCATGACAAAGCCCATCAGAATTCGGGGCTTAAACAAAGAAAATCACTGTTACCAGCACACAGAACCACTTCCCTATCATCAGCAATGGAGTTTCTGGGCACAGCTGCACACAGATGCATGTGAGAGTGTGTATGTATAATCACTTCTGTCCAGAGGAAATTGGGCCTTTCCAAGATCTTTGGTGTCTGGGAATCTGAAGCTTGCTTTGTGTGTCTCATCTTTCTTTTTTTCCTTTCATCTCACCTTTCTAAGTATCAGGTTTTTCTGCAAAATGGGGGAAATAAGACCTAAAACCTAATTAACTGAGTTAATATACATAAAATGTTCACAGTGCACCTTGAATGTTCAAATGTACCTCATTGGCTATTTTTAGATTGGGAGTCATTACTTTATAGATTTGTTGTTGCAATAAAATGAGGTTCTGTGTCCCAGTACCCACCACAATGCCAGGCATATGGCAGGCGGTGGCCAATTAGTGATGGATGTTCATTTTAGGAAGAAAGTAGGGATGCTTAGGTTCAAAATCTCAAGGTCAATGTCCCTGGACAGAGCTGAAGCTTCCAGAGCTCTCTTCCATTGACCTCAAGGTCAGACGATACAAGGTCAGAAATGGGAAGACCATCAACCAACATCTGCTGCCTGCCTTCTGTTTGCAATGTTCCAAGTTCTAAATTACATAGTTCTGTCTCCCCTAATGTGAGTAGATGAGTTATTTAACTGTGAATTAAATGCAGTGACTTGAAGGTGAAAATGTTAGTCACTCAGTCTTTGACTCTTTGCTACCCCATGGACTATAGCCCCCAGGCTCCTCTGTCCATGGGATTTCCCAGGCAAGAATACTGGAGTGGGTAGCCATTCCCTTCTCCAGGGCATCTTCCCGACCCAGGGATCAAACCTGGGTCTGTGGCACTGAGAATCAGGCTCAGGCAGATCCTATACCATCTGAGCCACCAGGGAAGCCCTACAGGGCCTTGAGTTCTGCTAAGGTATAGAGGTGATTTGTTTACCCACAAGTTACATTCAGTCTCTGCTATTGTTGTCTCCATTTTCAAGAGGATGAAACAGAGGCACAGAGAGGTTAAGTGACTTGCCTGAGACCCCACAGCAGTGAGTGGGGAAGCTGAATATACACTGCAGGGCTCTGGCCCAGGGCCCTCTGTCTTAGGCAGGAGAGCTGGTCCTTAGGCAGAATCATTCAGCCCAGCCGTTCACTCCAAGAGGAAAAGGTGGCAGCCATCTGGACCATCTGAAGGCCCCCAGCATGTGTGATGGACCGCAGTCCCACCCCAGCAGCTCAGAGCCTGAAAACAGAGCCCCTCATGCCACGGGCTGATTCCCTCGCACACGCGGTCAACCAGCCCGAAACAACCATCGCAAATCCATTTCCTGTTTTGACAGCTCAGCCGTCCACCGTGTCACTGCTCTCAAACGGGTCCCTTGCCTGCCAACCCTCCTGGAGCTTCTGGAGCTCCGTCGTGCTTCTAATCAGGATCCCATGGAACCACAGGGGGCAAGAGGGGGTAATCAATCCCACGGAAAGCTGCACAGATGGATGGTCTGAAGGGCTGACGTCTAAATGTGCTAAGTGTTCACAGACTCCCTGGGCCTCCAGGGCGTTGAGGCCTTCAGCCTTCAGCTTCTCAGCATCATTCAGAAAGGTGATAATGGGCATTCTTACTCACTGGAAGCAGCTGCCAGCACCCAGCACCCCACCCCTGCACCAGTGTGGCTAAGCACGTGTGCAAGAGGCAGAGAGACAAAGACAGAAAGTCGTTTCTGGCAAATTCAAGCTCTGCCACTAACTAGCCTGGTGACCCTAAAAGTCACTTACATTTTTGGAACTCCAGTTTTCTCATCTGGAAAATGAAGAGTTTGGATCACATCAGTGTTTTCAAATCCAGAGGAATCCTAGAAATTTCGGGACGTGCTTGGCCTCATTTAAAATCCTGAGCTTGATAAAAAGAGAAGCCCGTTCCAGAATTCTATTCCTGAGAGTGTGACAGTCACCACGCCCCTTCCCTGAGCCCTGCTGGGGAAAGGACACCATCCAGAGGGCAGGGCAGCAGACAGGTGTCATATCGACTTGTCTCACACTTTGCTTCCTGCCAAATGACTGTAACTTTAGCAGTAGCTTCTTCTAATCTGTTCACTGATATGGCAATCAAGCAACCAGTATTTAATGCCAATGTGGGCCTAAGCTAGTCCTTGGAGTTCAAATCCCACAACCTCTCTGAGCTCAGAAAGAAAGGGAAAATGAAAGTCGCTCAGTCGTGTCTGACTCTTTGCCACCCCATGAACTGTACGGTCCATGGAATTCTCCAGGCCAGAATACTGAAATGGGTAGCCTTTCCCTTCTCCAGGGACTCTTCTCACCCCAGAGACTGAACCCAGTTCTCCCGTATTGCAGGCAGATTTTTACCAGATGAGCCACAAGGAAAGCCCAAGAATACTAGAGTGGGTAGCCTACCCCTTCTCCAGTGGATCTTCCCAACCCAGGAATTGAACTGAGGTCTCCTGCACTGCAGGTGGATTCTTTACCAACTGAACTATCAGGGAAGCCCTCCGAGCTCAGAGTACCAGCTAAAAATCGTGGATACTAATGTCTCTTTTGGAGGTAGTGAGAACTAGAGAAATTAGCATACACAGAATTGCCTGACATGCCTGTGAAAGTAGTATTAGTTGCTCAGTTGTGTATGACTCTTTGGACTGCAGCCCACCAGCCTCCTCTGTCTGTGGAATTCTCCAGGCAAGAATACCGGAGTGGGTAGTCTGCATTGCAGGCAGATTCTGTACCATCTGAGCCACCAGAGAAGCCTCTGTGAGCCTCAAGAAATGCACATTTCTCTTTCCTAAGAGAATCAAGGCATAGTGTTTGATTGACTGTGTCATGGAGAGTAAAGACAAGGATTCGGGCTCCCAGAATTGTTTGACTTGGCTGCAAAGTAGAGCCACTTCAAGTGGCTCTCTGTGTGTGCTGGGAACGGTGGAAGACAACATTCACCATACACCTGGAGAGGTGAGCCACTGCTCTTCAAAGCAAGTGAATCTTGGCTCTCTCATGCAAAGATTTTTCTAGAGTTCCTCTGGAAACTAATTTTAGAAACGGAGAAATGTTAAAGCGCATGATCGTTATTGGTGATTTGATCATCCATTCAGCAAAACCTCGTTGGAGTAAGTGCTTTGTGTCAGTTTTGGAGATACAAGGAAAGACGATTGTGAATATCTAAGTGTTCCTGTTGTTGGAGTTGAGACTCCAGGCTGCCAAGGCAGGGGGCTTGGGTTTGATTCCTGGTTGGGGAACTAAGATCCCACATGCTGCCTGGTGTGGCCAAAACACACACACACACACACACACACACACACACACACAAAACAAAAACAGAAAAAAGTGTTCCTGTTGTGATTTTACCATTGATGCTGTGATGGTGGTTGTCTTCATTATTTTTTATAATGATATCCATGTTCCAAAGCATTCAGTAGCCTAATTTAATTGTTTTGGAGGTCGAAAATTTTTTGGCGCTAAGTAGAGCAACTCAGGAAACATTCAATGGAGAAACAGTTCAGAGTATCTTCATCCCACTTTCTCATAAAGTGCTGTTCCTTATAATCGTATTTTATCTTAGTAACACCACTGTGGAAAAGGAATGATTGTTCCTGTTTTATGGATGAGAAAACTGAGGCTCAGAGAGAATACAAGTCTTACCTGTCATCACATGGCTGAGCTGCCATTAAAAGCCAGATTTCCTTAAATATAGCCAACATTGTATAATATCTATATATGCAGTCTACCACTTAAAAACTGTGTATTTTGTACACCTGAAACTTATACAATATCATAAGTCAATTATACCTCAATTTTTTAAAAAAGTAAAACATTCCAGATTCCCTGATGCAAATTAGTAAGTGTGTTTCTGACAATCTGCAATACCATGGACTGTATAGCCCACCAGGCTCCTCTGTCCATGGAATTTTCCAGGCAAGAATACTCAGGTGGGTTGTCATTTCCTTCTCCAGAGGATCTTCCTGACCCAGGAATTGAACTTGAGTCTCCTGCTTCTCCTGCATTGGCAAGTGGATTATTTACCACTGTACCGCCTGGGAAGCCCCAGGTTAGTAAGAGTGACACAAAATAATTAGACCCATCCTCTTGTCATTGTGGAAGATTTCCTTAACAGCCCAATTCCTCATCCCTCCCTGTATCTACACCCTTCATGAATGAGTTCCATTTGGAAGGTTCTTTCCTTCCAAGCAAAGAATACTGTCTACCCTTTGACTTTGGTTTCAGCCATGTGACTTGCTTTGGTCAAAGGAAAGCTGGCAGGTATAATATGGCCCGTGGCATGACTGGGCTCCTGTGCTGTGGTCACAAGGAGAGCAGGCCTGGATTAGAACACCACCCACTGGAGGAGGATGAGAGGCACATGGAGCAGAACCAAGAGGCCTAAATGATTCTTGCTGAGACTAACGGGCCAGCAGACATATGACCAAACCCAGTCAAGATCAGCCAACCTTCCCCTGATCCTTCAGCTAAATACATGCTTACTGCTGTATGTCACTGAAATCCTAGGCTTACTTGTTATGCAGCTTTATTGTGGGTAGCTTGTACATCATCTCATTCTGTTTTTAGATCACAGTGGTAGCTATAGTGTGATGCAGTTCTCTTCGATGTAAGTTTCAGTATGCCAAGGACCCACTCAGGGGCTCAGACAAAAGATGAATATAGCAGGTCTTCCCAGAGCATCTATCTTACTAGATAAGACATTCAAATCATTATATCTGTGTTTAAAAACTGTATTTGGTTATAATACATCACAAGATGCAAGGTTTGTATGAATTAACAGAAGACATTAGACCTTGATGACATTTTCCTTATTCGAGGGGTCCACAAGACTTCCCTCTACAACCCCTAAGACAACCTCTCTCTGATATGAGTACTTTGGTGAGAAAATGAAGCACTGATCTAATAGGAACTTGGACTAAGAAGCACAGGGATTCTAGAGTTTTCTAGCATATGGCCTTAGGCGAGTCGCTAGTCCTCTTTTTCCTCATTTATTAAATGGGCTCCAGGCTCCCATGCAGGAGTGTGAGGAAAATCAAATAGCATAAGGGATTTTCTGTTGCAAGTTTAAGGTATGGATGCTTCTTAAGACCTAATACATAAATAACAGTGACAGCAGCAATAAGAAGTTTCTGTTGGCGCAAACAAGTCTTTGCACCTTCCTCTAGCCATTGCTCTGCTTAGGAACTGCAAGCAGTAAGATCCATCCCTTGGAATCCAAGAGAAGCACACACAACTCAGGGGGACGCGTGAAATCACAGCGTGCTCGTGCCAAGACCCTAATGAGGGGCTTTAACACTGGTGCTACTATTATTTTTTGTCCAGAAGTGTTTACAGAGGCCGGCGGGGGTTGGCTCACTGTCCAGAACCTTCAGGCCGACACGGTCTCTTCCCTGCAAATAAACGAAGCCTTGAAATATTGTGTTTTTATTTGTGCCCTGGGCTTTCTCTAAACTAACATACCCTGTGCTCTGTTTTCCTTTCTGTGCTTTAATGCTCTCGTCCTCAGCAGGGGGAAATAATAAATGGAAGAATTTGCAGACCGTGGATTGAAGTCTGGAGACCCTGTGGTATCTCTAAGCCCTTTGGGTTTAGAAGTTAGAGAACCCAGCTGCCCAAATGAGAAATCAGAGGCTCAATGCCCCGACTTCTCCTCCTTCCCCTCCTTCCCGCCTCCTATTCCCCCTCCCCAGCCTCCACCTGTCTGCCCTGCCTGCAGCAGGAAGCGCACCCATCTCTGTGGGTTGTACCTGGATATTTGCCCTAAAGAGATCCTCCCTACCTGCCCTGCAACCCATGTCTTGACCCCATTGCCTCTGGCCTTGACTGTCTGTGCCAGCCTCATTGCCATTCCCCTCCCATTCTGCCTGCCCTACAACAGATCCCTCTTTCTGATCCCAAGAGCTAATGGAGTCTTCAGTGTTCTCCCGTTGCCAGTGGGAGAGGTCCAAGTTTTTTAATCTAGAATACAAAGACCTTTCCAACCTGGTTCCAGCTCTCCTATTCAGACTCCTTGCTTCCCCTCCCTCCCTGGCACAGAACACCCGAGTCATGCCAATTTGACCACGATTCCCATCCCGTAGTACCTTCTCCTGTCTTTGTCAGGTCTCCCTTTCTCTGCCTGGGAGATTTCCATTTGGCCACTCAATCCCGAGTCAACTCTGATCACCTTGGGCAAGATTTTCACTCATTGATAAAAGTTTAGCAAGGCCCTGGGGACAGGGCCAGCTTGATGGACATGGAACCTGGGCAGTTTCACAGATCCCATATCTGGAAGGACCCACGGCTTGATTTGATGCTCTACTACCGCCATCTTGAAATTCTTCTTTCTTGAAATTCTTGTCTTTGAACTTGTGCTTCATAAGTGAAATCCCATGGGGCCATAGCGAGTGCCCAGGAGCAGAGGGGGTACACACAACTCCGTGTGCCTGCTGTTCCTTGCCACACCATCCACACCTGGCATTCATGAGGCCCCATGGGCACAGAAGCCCTGTGCGCCCACCATGAGGGAGTTGAACAAGACTCAAAGCAAGTTCAAGGTAAGCGTGTTGCATCTATGGCTGAGCAGCAGGGGTCTCTGACAGCCTCCAGAGGCCATGCTTCTTATTGTAACTGGGACTTGTATCAAGTTCAGAAAGAAGGCAATGGTATTCTAAGAAGCACTAATGACCAAGAAATCCTATCACATCCCTTCCATCTCCTGTCACTTCCCTGCATCAGCCAATCTCACTCGGAGAGTGATGACATACAAGGAAAGGAAAGATCGACTGACCCATGGTTCCTTTACCTTTCTGTCCTTCCTCACTCATCAGTGAGCTGAAGACTAAGAGCATTGGTGGAATATATGCACATCAAGAGGTGAAATGAGAAGAGGTGAGTTACTTTAGGGCAGGTTCCCCTGTTCCGGTAAAGATGAACCACATGTGCACATCTGAGCTACAAGCATGGAGTTCCTGACATTCTGCATGAGAGTTAAATGCTCTTAGATTTGCCCTGAAAACTGGCATCACACAATTTAAAGATAAATGATGAAAGTCATGCTAATAACTTTTATTTAGACTGCTGTTAAATGGTGAAATTGTTAAAACACCATGAGAGTTCAAGAAAGAGGCCACAAGAGAAGCTTTATATTTTTGTGACTTTGATGACATTTTCCCCTGTTTTTGAAAAGGGGGCCTCTCATTTGTGTTTTGCATCTAGCTGGCCTTGCCTAAGGAGACAGACAAGACCAGGAGGTGTCTCCCACCCTTAAGGACCTGAGGACCCAGAGCAAAGACAGGTGTGAGACATGTGTTACAACCACAGACCTGGGCTCACAGCTCCACGTCCATCCTCCTCCCAGCACCTGGGTCACCTTGTGGTCACTTTATCATCCTTCCACCCTCTAGGCTGTGCAGCCATGAAACTCAGGCTCTGGTACCCAGGATTCCTCAATGAGTGCCTCCTGAATGAACAGATGACCTCTGACTTGGTACCCTCTTTGTTCGCATCATTAATTGATCCCCATTCAATGGAGACATATTTTTAGAGATGCTTGTTTTGAATTGAATCTCTCTTGGCTTCTCTTTTTAAAGGGAATATGCACACACGCGCACACACACACACATTGTAATTGCTTCTTGTTGAGACTATGAGGACACAAAGATTAACTAGAGGTGAAATGTGCCTGGGCCCCCGGGGCTCTCACACGAGCTGATGTCTTCCATGGATCTCCATTATTAGACCCCAAACCAGAAATCCAAGAGCTTGTCTGATTGCCAAATCCTAGAATTTTGGCAACACGTGTCAACCCTCCCCAGTGTGACTACTCCCAGGCAGTCACATGTCACTGCAGTCTCCTAAGCATGTGTCTGCCTTGTGCAATTCATTTTACTGAATGAATGAATAGGCTGGATCAAAGGATGTAAAACAAAGAGTATCAAGCTAGAGTAACTTAAGCTACCATTAAGCTAGAGTTTGCTCCCGTACCCCTCTTCCCTACAGCAGGGCTTGGTGGGCATGCAATTTGTTGGTATTATAGCACGGACCCGGAGACCCGCTGGCCCTTATTGCCTTGTGCTGAGGGTAGGTAGCCAGACTGATCACGTCCCAGTCCAGCTTTTCAGAGGCTGTTGGGTGGACAGGTTAAGGGTACATGCTTCAGAGCTAGACAGATAAGGTTCTAATCCCATCAGTCCTGCTACTTTCTGCGACTTTGGGTAAATCACTTATTGCTTCTAAGACTCAGCCAATCTGTAAAATATAGGGTGAGGAGGAGTACCTCATGGGATTTTACAGAAGAATTTTATATAATGTACATTTTAATTTTTTATGTAATGTTTATTTTTTAATTGGTAGTTCTGGCAGTGATGGTTATCCTTATTTTTATTCATATCCTAGACACACACAGAAATCTTAAGGCAGCCACAATGCAGAAATATTTATAGCTTTCAAGATCGTAAGAGCTTTCATCTGTACAACTTGGCCCCAAGATGTTTTTCATGGACTAGCGTACGTGACTAACAGGAGAGAAGTACAGCAAAGGACAGAAGGCGGGACAAGCATTCAGTGAACTGAACAGAGGCCAGGTCTCTCCGTTTCCACTAAAGGCAAAGTTGCCCCCCACTTCCCAGGCCCCTTCACCACCCTCCCGTCACCCCACTCTCGGTGCCCCCATATCCTGGTGACTTTGTCTTCACGTGTTCATCCACCAAACACTGACTGACGGCATACAGTGTGGCTAGCACTGTGCCGGCCACCGGGGGTCTTGTGGGGAACAAGAAAGAGGTCCCTGCCCTCATGGAACTTATGGTCTGGCGGAGGAAGGCAGACCCTAACCAGACACATACCAAATACACATTTCATTACATATTGTGGTCAGGATTCTGAGGAGACTGCATAGGGAGGGAGGTGAGAGGTAGGAGAAGAGAAGGACCTCCTGAAGAGGGAGTTGAGATTTATTCGAGATAGAATTAGAAGGAGCTGGCCAGGCAAAAAGGCATGAGAAGGGCTTCCATGGCAGAGGATGCAGCATGTGCAAAGGCCCTGGGATAGGAATGAGTTCCATGGATGTGGCTGAACGATAGCCAGCAAGGCAGAGGTGGCATGAAGGAGCTCACATTTACTGAGCACTTAGCACCCTTCTAAGGGTTCCGGGTGTACTGACTCAATCCTCACAACCATCACTTGAGAGAGCTATTATTCTCTTTTTTTAATCATCATTTTTCAGGAAGAGAAGCTGAGATCCAGAGAAGTTAGGTGGCTAGCTCATGGCCACCCAGATAATGAGTCATTGAACCTGGATTCAGTCTCAGGCAGTCTTGCTCCAAAGCCCTGCCTGACCCACTGAGCTGCCTTCCACAGAGGGGGCTGCAGAAGCAGCCAGAGGACCGTAGAGGCCAGGTTAGAGTCCGTTTTCCTTTAAACTGCTCTTGTCTTTGTTCTTTAGATTTGAATCCTAATTCTCCTACTAGCTAAATGGCTGGCCCAAGACAAATTCCTCAGCCAGCCTTTATTTCACTGCACATCTATCTATCGCATACCTACCATGTGCCAGTCATGGTGCAGAGGTGGGAGAAGAGACGATGGTGAGCAAGAGCAGGGGTGGACCTACCATCAGATACTCAGTCTACTTGAAGTAAGAGGCTAATCGAATAGTCAAATGGAGATAAGGGCTCTGGGGGCAGAAGCACAATCCCAGGAGAAGCTGTAATGGGGGTCCAGTCTGGACTAGGAGTCAGGAACGCCTTCCCTAAGGGATCCACATGTGAGCTGAGTCTGCAAGGATAAGTAGGAAATATCCCGATGAAGCAGGAGGTTGAAATAGAAATCAGGCTGCCTGATAATAGAACACCCAGTTACATTTGAATTTCACATAAACAACAAATAATGTTTAGTAGAAGTATGTTCCAAGTATACAAATGGTGCTCAGTAAAGTTCAGGTGCTACCAAGCTACCTTCTGCTATTCCTCCTCTTCCTCCTCTCCACCATCATTATCTCCTTCTCCTTTTCGACTGCCTCCAACCAATTCTAGATCCCATTACCAGCCCCTTGCTATCTAACTGCCTTCATTTCCCCCTAACTGCCTTCATTTTGGAGTGGCTGCAGTTGTCAGTCCTCCAATTACTGGGACTAAGTGACTGAGAATTAAATCTGGAGATCCTACACATCTGGGTCTCATGACCATCTTTAAGATTCTAAAATCATGACTTCAAATAAAATCACTCTGTTCACACTTATGGTTCTAAAAAAAAAAAAAGAAAGGAAGGAAGGAAAAGAATGGAGTGTCAAGATTCTGATTATTATCTTTTTTCTGATCAAAAAACCCTAGAAGTGAATATTTTGTTTGGTGTCCGCTAAAGATATTCCACGACAATGTTCTTGCTGTAAGTGTGATATTATACTCTAGAAAGAAATAGCTGCTACAGAAAGGGGGCTTCCCTGGTGGATCAGATGGTAAAGAATCTGCCTGCAATGCAAGAGACCCAGGTTCGATCCCTGGGTTGGGAAGATTCCCTGGAGAAGTGAATGGCAGCCCATTCCAATATTCTTGCCTGGAGAATTCCATGGACAGAGGAGCCTGATGGGCTTTGAGTCCATGGGGTCTCAAAGAGTCTGACATGACTGAGCACCTAACACTTTCTTTCACATGCAGTCAGTTACTACAGCAGAGGCTCCAAGAGAAGCATTTCTTTCTCTTACATACATAAGCTAGCCAGGCAGCCGCTATGCTGCAGATACCTTCAGTGCAATTCAGTTGCTCAGAGTTGTCCAATTCTTTGCGACCCCATGGACTACAGCACACCAGGCTTTCCTGTCCATCACCAATTCCTGGAGCCTGCTCAAACTCATGTCCATCGAATCAGTGATGCCATCCAACCATCTCATCCTCTGTCATCCCCTTCTCCTCCCACCTTCAATCTTGCTCAGCATCAGGGTCTTTTCCAATGAGTCAATTGTTTGCATCAGGTGGCCAAAGTATTAGAGTTTGAGCTTCAGCATAAGTCCTTCCAATGAATATTCAGGACAGATTTCCTTTAGGATTGACTGGTTGGGTCTCCTTGCAGTCCAAGGGACTCTCAAGAGTCTTCTCCAACACCACAGTTCAAAAGAATCAATTCTTCGGCACTCAGATACCCTAGCTTGTTGTTATATTATCTTTAAGGTGTTGTTTAATTGTCTGCCTCTGATCATTCCAACATCTGATGTCTTTGTAGGTCTATTTCTACTGTCTGTTACTTCTGTGGATTATTCCTCATGGAGTCCTGTTCCCTTGTTTTGTTATATTAAGTAAATAAATGAGCAAATGCTTCCACTGAGTCCACCAGCACTCTGTTTATATACAAACCAATGGGAAGTGAAGAAAAGATGCTGAAGAGGGTACAGCCCTGCCCTGAAGGGCACAACACAGAGCTTATGCCAATCACACTCATATCTTTGGAGCTGAACTTAGCCAAATAGTCACAGCTAGAGGCAAATGCCGAGAAAAGTAGTCCTCTCTTTGGAGGTGGGTATGGTTCAGCCAAAATGTCAGGCTTCTCTTACCATAGAAAGAGAGGAGAATGAATATTGGAATACACCAACCGTCTGCCAAGAGCCTAGGCTCAGAAGTCACTCAAAATAAACTCAGCTGGCACGTTCTTTCGCTTGGGCCTGGAACCAGGGTGGCTAGGAAGACCAAGATGCTGGGGAGTAGCAAAAACACAGAAACAAATCTTAGGCTAATTAGGACAAGCAGCTAAATGTGATGGTTCATGCCAGCTACAATGAAAGAGCAAGTTTTCCACCGCAGTTGCTCATAAATTCAAAACAGCTTCCATGAGGGGGAAACAGCTTGAAAAACTTCTGTGAATATAAATATAGTCACAGAAGACATGCACGCACACACACACGTGCGCGTGCGCGCGCACACACACACACACACACACAAACACACACACACACACACACACATACACACGAGAGAGAGAGAGAGATTTGAAAGAGAGAGACCAACTCAGCCCAGCCCTGGAAGAACATCAGAGTTAGATTATGTCACATAACGAAGGACAACAGTTGATGCTAATGAGAAAAGTTACCACATTGTACTTGTATGTTTGGAGTTCTTTTAAAACTGGTCCTTATTTTATGTCTGTATTTATGTCTGCCAATTATTGGGTTGTTGAACGTCTGTGTTGCTGCTTAAATGAAAGCAAACCCATGTGTGATCTCGCTTCTCATTCACGCGGTGAAGTCTTAGTGCGTTGTGCTCTCTACCAGGCAGGGCTCCAGGCCGGGCAAGGAGGCAGCCATTGCAAAGACTTTCTCCTCCAGAATGTGTGCACAGCCCCTGGAAGGATGTAACCATTTGACCTATCTACCCTTTCACAGCAGCACCACAGAGCTAAAGGCATTCTGGAATCGTCCACCAGAATGTAAAGGTGAGCTTATAAGGAAAAGAGACTCTGGGGAAATACAGTCTTAGGTTTGAGCTCGTCCTCCCCAGAATCTCACTGCATGGCTTTGGGTACCAGCTTCATCTTGACGTGAGGATCGCCTGAAGCCTGGCAGCCAGCAGCTGGCATCATGTAGACATGAGGGCAACGGGCTTGAGGACCAACCAGGTGGAACTGGCTTTACTCTTGGCTCTGACTTCTCTGGGGTGACCAACTGTCCTGGTGTACCTAGAGCTGAAGGTTTCCAGGGAGATGGAAATCTTCGTGCTAAAACCAGGACCAACCTGGGGCCAGATGGGAAAGTTGGTCACCTTCCTCCCAGACTGGTCACCCTGGTAAGGGACACAAACCCCCCTGAGCCTCAATTTCCTTGCATATGAAAGTGGGAGTGATGGTGTCTGCCTTCCAGGGGAGCCGGAGGGAATCAAAAGGGTGCCTTGTGAAGAATAACTATCATCATTGTTATTGAGAGCATTCATCCCTCCAAGCTAAATTTCCAATACTTTGGCCATCTGATGTGAAGAGCTGACTCATTGGAAAAGACCCTGATGCTGGGAAAGACTGAGGGCAAGAGAAGGGGATGGCAGAGGATGAGACTGTTGGCTGGCATCACTGATTCAGTGAGTTTGAGCAAACTCTGGGAGATAGTGAAGGACAAAGAAAACTAGTGTGCTTCCATGGGGTCACAAAGAGTCGGCCACAACTGAGTGGCTGAACAACAGCAACTCCTCCGACACTACCCACTGCTGGATTGGGTATGGGGCGGGGTGTGTCCTTCTGGACCTGGCCAGGCTCCACCCCTCCTGGTGCTTTTGGGGTCTCCGGTGTCTGAGGCCAGAGAAAGAGCTGCTTAAATGAAAGCAAGTGTTGCATGCCAGGAGGGAGGGTATAGATGTTTTGTGAATAAACATATTTGCCCTTGGGGAAAAAAAGAGTATTCATTTTTCCCTTCCTGGGCTCCTTTTTTATCATGTCCAAGGTGCTCAGTTTACCAGGAGGGCTTGGACAGCTCTGCCAGCCCATTTTAAAGCAACCAAAGTGAAGAGCTTTCTCTCTGATGTTTCTCCAGGGAGGGGTCAGGGAAGACCCATAGTTTCTGAGGTACCCCAAATCCTGGACCTGAGCCCTCCTGTCCTTCCCACAGGGCTTAGGCTTCAGGTCACTTATAAACCTTCCCTCCGGCCATTGTTAGAGCCATTGCTGGGCTCCACGGCTCCAGGACAGTACACCATGTGTGACCTTGTCTAACCTCATCCTGATTGCACTCAAAAGTCCTGACTAAAAGTAACTACCGAGAAAGAAAAAGGTCAGCTACAGGCTGGTGTTTCTTTGTCAAAGGAAAACAAAATTCTCCATTCATTCCAAGTGAAATTGCTTCATAACCCAATGATTTCATCCAGCCTCCCAGGCTCCCAGAAGGAGCTGGAAAACCCTTAGGACACGGCTAAGTGCAGCGTGCCCGTTCTGCACCAGAGGGGTGCGAATGTGCAGGAATGTAGAAGCTTCTCCAACCTTCCGGTTCCATCACAAATGACCACTTTCCAGGCCCAGCCCTCCAGACCTTAGAAAGGCAGATGTGTACGTTGATTGCAAATTCCATCTGTTTGGGGAGACAGAGAGGGTGGTTCTAAGGGAAAAATGCCAGAGCATTCTTTTTTCTTTCCTTCTTAAAGAAGGAAATACACGCATATTGATTCTGTGGGAAGCTGATCTTAGAGCTCAATCTGTGCTCTGGGTCTCCTGCTGAAAGAAGTTTTAGATGCTGAGCTATCAGACTCCAACCATCTTCTAGAAGTTACTGGAAGGTGCCCCACCACCCAGGACCACCTGAACCATGACTAGATGGCGGCTCCTGGAATCCAGGAGTGATTCCAGGCTCAGAACAAGCAGAGGTTTTCAGGAGACCATCTTCCTGAGTTTGTCCCAGGTTCCACCCTCCTCTTCCTGTGTCTCATAGACCATAAAGGTGTCCCAGGTCCATGACTAAACCAATCAAGTGCAAGGGCCCTGGGGCACGGTCATTGATTTAGATCCACCAAGACCACAGCCCTGGGTCTGGGCTGGAGGCAGCCTCCTTCAAAGCCATGACCACAGGAGAAGGTTCTGCTGGGGACAGAGGAAGTAGGGGGATAGATAGTGAGGAAAGCAAACAGCTCTCTGATGCTCACTGAGGCCAGACACCATTTGTTCCTCCAGTACCTCTGGTCACCCTCAGCCACACAGCCCATGAGGTCACTGTCAGCACCTGGTCTGCACACCCTTGGCTGGCCCCAGAGTCCCCTGGCTTCCTGCATCTCTGCCTAAGGGTGTTCTCTGGTCACGTGGGCCATCTATGGCCCACACACAAGCGGATAGAGGGTTCTGGGGCTTTAACACCCCAAGATCAACCCAGAGCTTGTGGACAAACACCCTAGGATCCTGGCCCCCTTTGGGGGGCAACTCTGGGTGTGTTCTGAACTCTCTCTCAAAGGTTTTGGGGGCCCACCCCTTCTTTTATCCCCTTCCCCGTCCTTCCCAGGTCATCACCAAATATTGGATTGACCAAAAAGTTCATTTGGGTTTTTCCGTAAGATCTTATAGAAAAACACAAACAAAGTTTTTTGGCCAACCCGATAAATTACTGAGGGCTTCCCTGTTGGCTCAGTGGGTAAAGAATCCACCTGCAATGCAGGAGACACAAGAGATGCAAGTTTGATGCCTGGGTGGGGAAGATCCCTTGGAGCAGGAAATACTTGAATCTACGTGTTGTGGAGAAGGAGATGGCAACCCAGTCCAGTACTCTTGCATGGAGAATCCCATGGACAGAAGAGCCTGGCGGGCTACAGTCCATGGGGTCACAAAGAATCGGACCCAGACTGAGCGACTAAGCACACACACGATCTATGTGTTGAGAGCCTGTTTTAGAGGAGCCCAATGTAATTATTGGACAAATTTATTGTCCCCATTTTATGGGTAGGGCAGCCAGGTTTGGGTGCTACCAGGCCTGGGGATCTACCTTGATCGCAGAGGTGCTAAGTAGAATGGAAATGACTGTCGCCCATGTGGTCTCTTCACTGCATCACATCAGGAAAGGTTGCCCACCTTAGCCACTCCCTTTTTTAGCACTATGAGCTGACTGGGGGACTTGTCACAGTTCAGAGCTGCCACTGCTAAATAACCACGGCCAAAAGATAGTATCCTTTGCATGAAACACCACAATCCATTACAGACCATGAAGCCCATACCCACCCCATCTCTTCTGAGCCCCACACCACTATGAGATGGGCAGGGATATTTCTTTCCTAACATCCTGCCCTTGAGGACACAGAAATGGTGGGGTGTCAAGTGGCTTATCCATCTAGGAAGTGGCAGAGCTGGGACTGGAATGCAAGTCCCCATCTTCATCGTGATGACCTTCTAAGTGGCACGAGCGTGAGAGCCCATCACAATGAGAGTCAATCCCAGAGGAAATTCTACCAGGAATAGACAGCCCCACCCATGAAGACTCAACAGTGATGAATGACTTTCACAACCTTGAGTCAGTTTCAGGGAAAGTGTCCTCTTTCAACCAGCCAAGTCAGAAGGAGCAGCCCATCTGCCAAGGGAAGCCAGGCCAGGTCAGATTCCAGAACACACTTGGAAAACTGGAAGGCCACAGTCTCAGCTGGCATGGCACAGGAGATGGAAGGAGTTTCAGCCCCAAGGTGGATCCTGGGCCAGCATTCTGTGGCTGCACCGTTTGGGAAGAACGTGGCACTGAGTCTGAAGGGATCATCCTCTTCCCTCTCCCCAAAAAGGTACAGTTCAGTCAAGAAGAAACGGGATGTGCAGGCTTCTGGAAGGCTGGAGCTGTCAGGGCCCTTGAAATCAGCCTAGGCTGGGGTCCAAGACTCTTATTCATAGATGAGGGAAATGGAGGCCCAGAGAGTGTGAGTGAGTCACCCAAGGGCCCATCTCTCCACCGATCAGAGAAGGCCAAGGCTCAGATCCACATGTCCTGGCTCCCAGCCCCCTGCCTCTCCTCTGCTACTCATTTCACACTTAAGAGGCAAACACTTATTTCTCACACTTGAGCAATTTGGTCTTCACAGCCTCCCTATGAGGATGGCAGAGAAGGGGCTATCTCTCTATTTCCTACGAGAGGAAGCTGAAGTCCAGAGTCACTGCTGAGGTCATCCAGAGACCATTAGGACCCTCACAGCAACAAAGGACGCAGGGATGGTCGGCAGACAAAGATGAGAAGGAAGTGGAGGCTGGCCAGGCATGGGTTCCTAATCTACACTGATCTAGGGGGAGAGTTGGATTCATTTCGATGTTGGGCAAAACTAATACAATATTGTAAAGTTTAAAAAAAAAAAAAAAAAGAAGCCTGACTCGCAAAGTCCCAAGGCCTGGCCATCTTTCCAGAAGAAGAATCTGACTTTAGACAAATCAGCCACTCAGGGTTCAGGTTTAGGGGAACCAACTCCGTTCCCATCTCCGCCAAACTCTAAACTTTGGCGTTATCTTTGAGTAACTTAAAAAAAAAAAATTAACCCTGAGGAATATTAGGACATGTTCATCAGCACCTCCTCCAATATCCCCTGTCTTCCTCAGTCTCACACCTCCCTACAAGGGCACACTCAACATGGACTCGAAGAGAAAAACTGGCAAAAAATTTTGCTGGATGCTCACAGTGACTTTCTCAGGCCTCTTTCAAATTGCATCTCTCTCCTCATTCACCATGACAATCTGTGTAAGAGGTTGGAGGAGAAGTTCAACGTTCTCTGATGGTCCAAGGTTTTCAGCTGCTGGTTGAGCAGGGCTGGATTCAGCTCTTCTCAGAGCCTGGGGTCTTCGGACAGAAAGTGAAGCCTGATAGAATCTGGGCAAAAAACTGGGGGTAGAAGCTCTGTTCTAACTGGGAGGCCAGCATTGCCCCGTCTCCTTCAGTCTCTCAAAAAGAGTCAGAGGACACCCCCTACAGGCCTGCCATGGTGGTGCAGGGACGCTTTGTGTTCCCAGCACTCACAGCCAGGGAGAAAACCAGAGGTGGGCATGGAGTGTGGAGATGGGGGCCCTGGTGGAGGATATACATTCCAGTCTCCATGGGGCACAGGAGAGGCTCAGCTAAGAATGCTTGACGGGCAGGTGAGGTGGTCAGGGAAGGCTTCTCAGAGGAGGTGATTTGAGCTGAGACATGTCACTTGGCCTGGGTTGACAGGAGGCCAAAATCTCATCCCGTCACCCCCTGCCACGAGAAGAAGATGAGGAATCAGCCAGCTGAAGAAGGTAGAGGTGCATTTGAAGGGAACAAGGTCAACAAAAACACAGAGGTGTGCTTGATGGGAAGTGCTCGTGTCTGTTCCAGAGCCTGGAATGTTCTAGAGTTCTAGAGCTAGAATGTTCTAAAGTTGTAAGCCTGGGAATGTTCCAGAGTTCTAGAGCTTAGAGTGTTCTAGAGTTCTAGGGTCTGGAATGTTCCAGAGTTCTAGGGCTAGAATGTTCTAGAGTTGTAGGCCCTGGAATGTTCTAGAGTTTTAGGGCTAGGATGCTCTAGAGTTGTAAGCCCTGGAGTGTTCTAGAGTTCTAGGGTCTAGAATGTTCTAGAGTTGTAAGCCCTGGAATGTTCTAGAGTTCTAGGGTCTGGAATGGCCTTTAGTTCTAAGCCTAGGATGTTCTAGAGTTCTAGGGCTAGGCTGTTGGAGAAAGTATGGAGAGAGGGGTTAGAGAGGGTGCTAGGGACAAGATGGGATCTTTTGAGGACCTCATATGGCCTCACACTGTGGCCAGTGGGAAGGAAGAAGCAGAGGAGGAGTGCAGATGGAGGGTATGGATGGAGAGACGGAGGCACAAGGAGCACCAGGGTGGACGGAGCACCCCTGTGTGCTATTCCAGGTGCTGTCCATATCTGCTGTCTCTCACTCAGTCCTCCCACAGGCCTGGGATGTGGGTCCTGCTGTTGTCCCCCCCATTTTGTAGATGGGGGGGTGGGGGCTGGAGAAAGAAGTCTATTCATGTGACCCAGAGCCCACCACCAGGAGATAGACCTGATGCCCTGCAGGCTGCCCTCTCAGGCTGACTCTGCCCTGCAGCCCAGCTTCATCCTGGCCCCGAACGAACACATTCCTCACTTGCTTCCCAAAGTCCCATCAGCATCTGACAACAACAACAAGAAAAAGGCCCAGAGGATCTGATGCATGCTGCGAGAGGTGCCAAGTTCTTAATGTTACCCAGCTGTGCAGAGGGGTTGGCCCGGGCAACCAGAGGCACCGTGATTCAGATGGGCTGGACAGGGGTGAGTGAGTCAGGGGCCCAGCACCCAAGCAGTCCATCTGACCGTCAGCTCCCTGAAGGGAAGGTGTAAACTTTCTGGATGGCTGACCCACATCAGGTGTCAGGACACAGGCTGGGTGGCCGCCACCTCTGCCATGCTCTCAGTGCCTTTTATACTCACCACCCACTCCCCTCACTTTGAATACTGGTTCTTTCTGCCCTCTGAGGGCTTCCCATCCTAGGTGCTGCCCATGAGTCTTCTCTGGACAGCTCTGATTGGCAGCTGTCAGGCACAATTTGATTCAGGAACTCAACATTGCTTTCGATGAGTTAAATTCTGGTGAAGCTGCTCAGGGAGTTGGATTCTCAGTGATGTCCATCTTCCAGGAATTCTGGGTCACCAAGGCCTGGAGAACAAGACCATCCTTTTTAGCCAGGCGGGATCCCCAGAGCCTCCAAGGTACTCAGATGAAGGGAGAAGAACATCAGAGCCTCACACAGAGCCTTTCCTTCAGTTCCACCAATTTTCTGGCCCCAGGGTGTTTGGACATCGTTTGCCTGGGTTCCCCTGAGCACAGGGAGCAGACAGAGGTGGGCCAGGGCAGAGAGAGGGCATACTGCCAGTCCAGACACTAGACCGGAGATGGCCTCTGCTCAGTTCCAAAGAATCCCTTGGTTGATCTGAGCTCCAGGGCACAGATTTCACAGGGCTTTGCCCACAGGCCCCAGCCTGGCAGCTCAGAGGTGCAGGGAAGCATGTGGGGATGGGGGTAGCAAGAGCCTAGAACACCTGAGAATGGAGAGTCTGACTCTTAGCAGTTTGCTCCCTAGGGGGAGGGACCAGGGAAGGGTGGGTGTGGAAGCAGGTGGGGCTACAGTAGCAATAGGAACTGGAAACAGGAAGCAGGAAGTAGGAAGTCTCTGTTGCAGAGGTGGGAGCAGAGGGCATCTAAACCCCAGGACAGGGCAGGAGGCATGTTGGGATTACAGACCCAGATTCAAGGTATCAACTGGAGAGACCCCATTGTGTTGGCCCATCCCTGCTTCTCCCTTTTCCTGACACAGCCCGGTCACGAGGGTGGACGTGGAAAGTCTTGTCGAGTGCTTGATCTCCTCGACCCAAGTGACATGTCCAAGTGGGAGCTCTGGACACAGCTGAGCTGACCATAGTCCTTCTCCAGAATTTATCAGGAGGAAGTGGGAGAGGAGGTCGTTTTTGCTCATGGATCTCAGGGCCCCAGGGCCGTGTCTCCCCCAGTGACCACAGTAGAAGAAAATAGACACACAAGAGACCCAAAAATAACCCCCAGAGAGAAATGGATACCCAAGGCTAAGAAAGAGAGGCCTGGGGTTTTTGTGTGTCTGTCCTTTCCGCAGTCTCATCTCAGCTCTTCCTATAACTCGTACCTTGAGCCAGCAATGTTCCTCTTGCTCTTAATTAAATGGCCTAAGTTCGGTTTCTGGCACCGGCAACCAAAACAGTCTCACACACAACATCCATCCAGGATCCAGTTCCCAAAATGACATGACCTTGTGGGTCTCCCCTGAGGCACCTCCAGGACTGGGGCCAAACGCCAGCCCAGCACAGACCCCATACATGGTAATCTGCCTATCCGATAGGCTTTCTCTGCCTTCACCACCCCCAAGATGGTACGCTTACAGAGCAGAGCCCAACCTATCAGAGGGGGAATGTTTTTTGCATTTATTAACTAATACAGGTGGCCCATGTTGGCCCAAGCCAGTAGGGAACATGTCTTCAGGGATTCCAGAAGGTGGAAGTGACCAGAATCAGGGGGCTGGCAGCCTCTGGTTCAGTTCTGAGTAAATGTGAGGCCAGAGGGAAAGGCAGGACTGACAGCAAGATGCAGGACCTGTGGGGACAGGTGAGAACATGTGAGGGGCAGCCCCTTCCCACCCCCCAGATCAGATCAGATCAGTCGCTCAGTCGTGTCCGACTCTTTGCGACCCCATAAATCACAGCACACCAGGCCTCCCTGTCCATCACCAACTCCCGGAGTTCACTCAGACTCACGTACATCGAGTCAGTGATGCCATCCAGCCATCTCATCCTCTGGCGTCCCCTTCTCCTCCTGCCCCCAATCCCTCCCAGCATCACAGTCTTTTCCAATGAGTCAACTCTTCCCATGAGGTGGCCAAAGTACTGGAGTTTCAGCTTTAGCATCATTCCTTCCAAAGAAATCCCAGGGCTGATCTCCTTCAGAATGGACTGGTTGGGTCTCCTTGCAGTCCAAGGGACTCTCAAGAGTCTTCTCCAACACCACAGTTCAAAAGCATCAATTCTTCGGCCCTCAGCCTTCTTCACAGTCCAACTCTCACATCCATACATGACCACAGGAAAATCCATAGCCTTGACTAGACGAACCTTTGTTGGCAAAGTAATGTCTCTTTTTTTCAATATGCTATCTAGGTTGGTCATAACTTTCCTTCCAAGGAGTAAGTGTCTTTTAATTTCATGGCTGCACTCACCATCTGTAGTGATTTTGGAGCCCAGAAAAATAAAGTCTGACACTGTTTCCACTGTTTCCCCATCTATTTCCCATGAAGTGGTGGGACTGGATGCCATGGTCTTCGTTTTCTGAATGTTGAGCTTTAAGCCCACTTTTTCACTCTCCTCTTTCACTTTCATCAAGAGGCTTTTGAGTTCCTCTTCACTTTCTGCCATAAGGGTGGTGTCATCTGCATATCTGAGGTTATTGATATTTCTCCTGGCAATCTTGATTCCAGCTTGTGTTTCTTCCAGTCCAGTGTTACTCATGATGTACTCTGCATAGAAGTTAAATAAACAGGGTGACGATATACAGCCTTGACGAACAAAAGGCAAGTACAGGATGTGTATTCATTCATTTAGCAAATACTCTTGAGGACCTACTATATGCAGCGACTCTTGTGGGCACCAGGGATACAGCACTGAATGAGACATGTATGTCCTGTCCTGATAAAATTTATGTTATGAAGAAGAGGAGGCAGATAGCAAAAATATAAGCAAATAAACATATCCTTATGGCAGAAACTAATACAACATTGCAAAGCAACTATACGCCAATCAAGATTAATTAAGAAAAAAAAAGTATCTTGTGGCAAATGGTGACAAGGGCTTTGAAGATGAAGCTGTACAGGAGGTGGGATTTAGGTGGGGGGTCATGCTGGCCCTCTGAGCAAAGATATGACTGAAGAGAGAAGGGGAGGTGTGCCTACAGCCTTTCCCCAATCTGGCCAGATAAGACATTCTATTCCCACAAGACAGATACAGGAAATGATGGCCAGGGGTTTCTGAGACCAGCCCAATCCTGCAGCTTCTTTTTTAAAAATAAGTCTGTGTTTACTTATAGGCTGTTCTGGGTCTTCATTGCTGCACAGGCTTTTCTCTAGTGGCAGCGCTCAGGCTTCTCACTGCGGTGACCTCTCTTGTTGCAGAGCACAGGTTCTAGGGCAAGCGGGCTTCAGTAGTTGTAGCTCCCCGGCTCTACAGCACAGGTTCAGTAGTGGTGGCACACAGGCTTAGTTGCTCCATGGCATGTGGGATCTCCCCGGATCAGGGCTCAAACCCATGTTCCCTACATCATCAAGCAGATTCTCTACCACTGAGCCACCAGGGAAGTCCCTCCTACAGCTTCTGTGGATGGAAGTAAAATTCAAACCCAAGCCTGCCCGATTTCAAAATGCATGTTTCTTCAAAGCAAATCTCCGTCCCTTACAGGTGCAGGCCTGGGGACCAGGTTTGCAGAGAAGGAGCAAGTGACAGTCTGTGGGCAAGCATGTGCTGAGCAATCACCAGGAGCCTGAGGGGGTCCCATTGTGCATGAGCAGAGGGAGCCTCCGTTCCATCGGGCAGCATCCAGCTCACCACCGGCCCCCAGCCCTCTGTTGATGATGAAGCATTTGGGCAGGAATCACATGTCAAAAGTGATGGGAGGCCTGGCTTTCCAGGGACTCAGAGCCTGTGATGGGCAAAAGAGTGACTTTTCCCTGCCCCGCACGCAGGAGCCCACATAGAAGGTGTTAGGCGCTGTTCCATCTTGAACCAAAAATGGGGACGAGGTCAGTTTCAGAGCTGAGTAAGGGTATCTAAGACTCAGACAAGAAGACCTATCCGAGAGATCAGGGAGATTTTGGAATGTCGTGGCCAAGAGGGCAGCACCAGCCCTGGCTCTGCAGGTAGCAGATTCTGGGTTGGAGCTGGGATCATTGATGGAAGCCACTGGATGCCTGGGTTGAGAAAGCCTGGTGTGAATGGACAGTGCACACAGCCTTACACCCCAGAGACAGGCGGGGGCGGCATCTGAAAATGCGGAAGGGTTGTTCCAGCTTCTCTGTGTGTCTAGGTGCAGCTCCCTGTGGCCTGTGTCATTCAGTGAATGGATATGGGGCAGAGGTGCAGCCAACTTGGTGACACCGGAAAGCTGAAATTGGCAACTCCTCCCCGGTTTGATCCCTGGGTCAGGAAGATCCCCTGGAGGAGGAAGTGGCAATTCCATCTAGTATTCTTGCCTGGAAAATCCCACTGCCTGGTGGCCTACAGTCCACAGGGTCGCAAAGAGTCCAACACAACTAAGCGACTAAAAAAACAACAATGCCACATCCAGTGAAGCCAGTTGTTGGGGAGACACAGGCAGTAAAACCCCAATAGCACAGGTTGGGAGTCAAATTCCAGCATGGTCTCAGACCCTACTGCACCGCCATTGACAAATCATCTCTGAGCCCTCTCCTTTCTTCCAGAAACAGGGTGATCTTAAAGGCTATTGGCAGGGTTGTCCTAGAGCTCATGAGGGACACCAGGAGCAAAGAAAGGGATCTTCATCATTAAACACACGAAAACGGAGTCCAGATTCTGGCAGATGTCCCTGCAGATTCAGGGGTCTGGCATCTCCTTCGGCTGGATGCTTGGGACATGCTGACCTGATGTGAAACATGATTCCCTGAGCTCAGAGCAGGGTGAGTCTTGCAAGGGACACGGCCCACAGAGTCCCAGACCCAACAGGGACAGCATCGCATACCTTGAAAGAATACTCATCTAGAGCAGGACTGCATACCAGTCCTAGGTCCAGTGACCTTGGGGAAATCACTTCTTGCTGACTCTAATACCCCCACCTTTTCTCTGCCCACATGACAGACTCCAAGCCCCAGGGAGTATGATCAGGGGCACAGAGGACCCAGGGCATAAGACAAGGGAATGGGGCTGGCAAGCATACCACCCTTAGGTAAAGGGGCAGGTGATTCTGGTCCCGCCTCTATCAGCCAAGCAGACATGTGGGACCAATGGTTCCAATGCTTTTTTAAAAGAAGCCTGAAATTCAGATTTTTATGTGATGGCTCCAAATATCATAACACCATTTGATCCAAACATAGAATTCCCGACTCAATGGACATGAGATTGAGCAAACTCTGGGAGACAGTGAAGGAGAGGGAAGCCTGGCGCACTGCAGTCCATGGGGTCACAAAGAGTCAGACATGACTTAGTGACTGAACAACAGCCAGGGCACGTCTTTAGGGGTTGAACCATAGACTGCATCATTCAGGGACCTATGCACCCTGGCTTCTGGGGGCGGTCAGCCAGCGGCGGGCTCTGGGAGGTGTAGGTTGGGGGAGGGAGACAGGGAGAGAAGAGTTGTTCTTATGATGACCAGGTTTCAAATTTAAACATCTCCAGGAAAGAAGCGAGCTTCAGCAGTGGCTGACACCAACGCAGTCCCTGGTCCAGGGCTGCTGGCCTTGCAGGATCCCAATGCCCTGGCATCCTCCCCTTGTCTCTTCAAAACAGGAGGCAATGATTGCACACGTTACTATTGTCCCAAGACTACATCGCTGCCAGTGTCCTCATTTCTATACACAGCCCGTGACGAAAACTCATCTGAATGGACTTATTTCAGTGGACTTCTGCTTCCTGCAGAACCCTAATTACACAAGTTATATTCATTCATTAATAAGTCTCACAAGTGGCCAGAGGAAAGAGGAAAATATTGTTGTTTAGTAGCTAAGTCATGTCCTACTCTTCGCGACCCCATTGTAGCCCACCGAGCTCCTCTGTCCATGGAATTTCCCAGGCAAGAATACTGGAGTGGGTCGCCATTTCCTTCTCCAAGGGATCTTCCTGACTTAGGGATCAAACCCATGTCTCCTACACTGGCAGGTGGATTCCTCAAGACCGAGTGACCAAGGAAGGCCAAAGAGGAAGAAATATTCTTCCAAAGAATATTCAGGGTTGATTTCCTTTAGGATTGACTGGTTTGATCTCCTTGCAGTCCCTAGGACTCTGGTAGTTATCTGCAAAACAATGGCATTTTCTGGGAATGAATGGCCAGTGATCTGCAGAGAGTGTCATTTCTGAGCAAAGCCTTGTCACTCTGTGGCTCCCTCCTGCTCCACCAGCACTCTCCACCCTGGGCCAGCTCCCTCATACCCTTGATTGACAGACTTGAGAGGTGGGAAGAATGGGGACTGGTTTTCCCGGGACCAAGGGTCAAATCCCAGCTCAGCCACCTGCTCTCTGTATAATCAAGGACAAGTCCCCTTCTGTCTCTGGGCTGTTTCCTCATCTACATAAGAGGGTTTGTCCTTGAGCTTTTGTGGTTTCTACCAGCTTCCCCCTGCCAGGGGTCTCTGGTGATTCCTAACTCTGTGGGCCTAACAAAAGTTCTTCCCACACATCCTCGACAGCACTGTGTCATAATTAAGCATAAAAATTAGGAAATTCCAAGCCAAGCTTTCCTGAATCGTGCGGGTAGAAGAAATGTTTGAATCTCCTTTCTTGGCTGAGTCTTTGCAAGGCAAGCGTTTCCAAATGTTTGGCCCAGTCCCCCTGCCTGAACCTCCCCCTGACGGCCTGTCCTCAGGAGGAAGGCCCCAAAGATAAGCAGGGAGGGCTAGCCCTCAACCAACCAGAAGGCTGCCCGGCTGACCGTGGATGACCCATTGGCTGGGCCTCCCAACACCTGGATGACTGACTGCGATTCTGGGCTTCCTTTGCTCCAGATGTGTTTGGCAGCTGCCCACCATCAATCAGGGGGTTTGGGTTTGGAAAACTGAAGATCTGCAAACAAAGGCACGAGTGAGAAGGGCGAGGCCCGGTTAGAAAATATTGAAATTCATCCTGGTTTCCTTTGAGCCAAAAGAACAGGCTGTTCCCTGGGTTCCCAGGGACCATGGAAGAGGGAGAAAGTGGGGCCTGAGAGCCGATGGAAGCTGCTTGGCCGCCATTTTGTAAGACTAGGCCAGCTCCCTGAGAGGAGCAGACCCTGGGTTTGGAACCCAAGTTTGTTACTTACTAGTTGGGTAACTTGGTCAAGTTACCTCATCCTCCTGGCTCCCACTGGAAATGGAGACAGCAATATTTATCCCACAGAGTGGGTGGGAGGATTAACAAAGATCAACTTGGATGACAAATGGACAGGTCACTGATATATCATCTGCAACCTATAAGAGAACTCCAGGACTACCACCCAAAGGTATCAAAAGCCTGATTGACACAAAAGCAGACTATGGATGGAAGAGTTCCTGGGGACTTAGTGTCTACGTGTGTGTGCCTGCGTGCCAAGTCACTTCTGACTCTTTGCAATCCCAGGGACTGTAGCCCACCAGACTCCTCTGTCCATGGGATTCTCCAGGCAAGAATATTGGAGTGGATTGCCTTTCCCTTCTCCAGCGGATCTTCCCCACCCAGGGATCAAACCTGGATCTCTTGCATTGCAGGCAGATTCTTTACCAACTGAGCCACCAGATTAGCATCTATACAGTCTCTTAAATATTCAAAGTTTATCCCACTCAGTACTGTGTTTTCATCCCGGTGTGCATTCAGGGATGCTGTGAGGAAAAACCATTTTAGTTACCATGAGAGGTGAGGACAGGGCTCCCTGCTCCCCACTGAGCCATCCTTCTGAGGCCTGAAGGGAGATGTTTCTCTCCACTTCAGGACCAGGAAGAGTTGTGCTACTCTCTGTGCTACTCTACTGGCCTCTCAGCAACCGTTCCGTTTCACCTTGGGGACACCCAGCATCACTTGCCTGGGTGTCCCTCTGCACCAGATGCTGGAGGTCTGAGACTCGAACCTGTGACCCACCTCTGCCAACTCTCCTGAGCCTCGCTCTGCAAACTGTGGGCCAATTTCACCTCGCCCACCTTGGATTTTTCCTTCCTTCCTTTCCTCTTCACCTGATACTTGTTTTCTTTTTTAAGCCAAGTTGGATTTTGAGTGTTTGTGCATGACTCTAGATCTCCCGAGGGAAAGTTGGAGATGGAACGTTAGATGATAACCAGGCAGGGAGATACAGGGCTCAACACGGAGCCTACCGCACGGTGGGTGGTACCTAATGCACTCAGCAAACATCTCCTATGTGATAAAAGCCACACTGACGCTGGCGGATGAGGGCCAGGAATGGCTTTCCTTCCACAAAGCAAATATCTGGTGTGCCTGTAGGGGTGTCCTGCTCATGGCCATTGACCTGGGGCTCCCTGGATTCACCTGGGGGGGGGGTCACCTGGTTGCCATGGTAACTCGGGTACTGCCTCATCTGTGCCTCCCTTCTCTTATGTGATGTTTTGTCCATCACAAAGCTCCACGTGGCTGCCATCTGCTCTGTGACTCATTTTACTCTCTGCACAGAGCGGAGGTGAGGGGGGCACCCCAGGGGAAGAGGAGGGTTTGCAGGCAGCCGAGGCCGGGCCTGACATGGGCTGGGAGACCCTGCCTCTGTGACCTTGCGGGGAGAGTATGGGGAGTGAGCTGTGCAAATTGGGGCAAGCCTTCAACCCCCAACCCCCGAGCCTGTCTCCTCTCTTGTCTCACTGCCTACTTCCCAGTGGGGTGGGGGTGGGTGGGCTGGAAGGATTACAGATCTAAGGGATGCTCTTCAGAAAATATTTATTGAGCATCTACTGTGTGACAGGGCACTAGGAAGTCATCAGGGAAAAAGGCACATCCAGGTCCTGCCCTCAGGGAGCTTATACTCTCCAATGGGGATGGGGGTGGGGTGGAGGGAAGAGGAAGCAGATAAATAAATATATAAACTAGAAAATGAAGGTCAGAAGGGCCATACAGAAAATTACTGGATTGGCCAAAACGTTTGTTCAGGTTTTTTCCATGAGATGTAACAGGAAAATCCAAACAAACTTTTTTTTGGCCAAGCCAGTAAAAGGGGTTGTTGAGACAGTGACTAGGAGGATGCGCAAACGTCAGAGTTGCCAGCAGAGAGGAGATGGGTCCAGAGGGATGACTGGAGAGGAGCTTCAAGACGTGGCCCAGATTGTGAAACAGAGGTCACCAGAGTGTAGGAATTACACAGCCAGGGTGGGAGGAAGGCACACTGGCCGGGATGTTCAAGTTTGCGGTTTTCTATTACCCAGAGACAGGGGAATAGTTACTGGCCCAGTTTGAGGGGTAGAAGATGTGAAGGACATACTGTAGCCATTTACAGCTGCACATAATCCTGTGGCCGTGAGACGGCTCCCTGAATGCACCACCCTGCCTGGCTGCAGACCGGGTTCTTGGAGAAACCTGCCTACTGTGTGCACTGCCCATCACCTGCCCCGGCACTGCCAAATGGCTGTCAGCTGGGAACGGAACCATATGTTTCCACGAGTCAAAACACCCAACTCTCTTCCCCAGTGAAGGGAAAAACATCTTGATTTCAACCCAGAAAGGGCTGGACAGATGGGAAGCCAGAGAAGCAGACTGTTTGATTACCTGGCCATCGTCTGTGTACAAATAGAGAAAGAAACTTCTGTGATTACCTTGATAGCTTGGAAACACTCACATCTGTAACTCTGAAACATTTGATTATAGCTCGAGGAAATCATATTCCAGGCTAGCATGTATTTCCCTCTGAGTGAAGGAAAAAGTGTGTGTTTAAGAGCAAAGGATGGCCCCCAGATGAACATACAGAGGTTGACACGTTCAGGTAACTCTGATGGGAGGTGTCAGAGACTGGCTTCTCTCTCTCTCTCTGGCTTCACCACTTACCAACTTCAAGGCCTTAGAATAATCACTTCACCTCTCTGGGGACAATGAGACTCCCCATTCCATGGGAGCTGTGTGGATCATTTGAGTCAAAAAGTTTGAGAGTGTTTTATAAACTGTAAAGTGCCAAGGAACTTTTGCGTGTGTGCGTGAGAGCTCAATCGTGTCAAACTCTGCACCATCCAGACTGTAGCCTGCCAGGTTGCTCTGTCCATTGGATTCTCTAGGCAAGAATACTGGAGTCAGTTGTCATGCCCTCATGCAGGGGGTCTTCCTGACCCAGGGCTCAAATCCACACCTGCATCTCCTGTATTGGTTCAGTTCAGTTCAGTTCAGTCGCTCTGTGTGTCCAACCCTTTGTGAACCCATAGACTGTAGCATACCAGGCTTCCCTGTCCATCACCAACTTCCAGAGCTTGCTCAAACTCATGTCCAGTGATGCCATCCAACCATCTCATCCTCTGTCATCCCCTTCCCCTTCTGCCTTCATTCTTTCAGTGTCTTTTCCAATGAGTCAGTTCCTTGTATCAGGTGGCCAAAGTATTGGAGTTTCAGCTTCAGCATCAGTCCTTCCAGTGAATATGCAGGACTGATTTCCTTTAGGATTGACTGGTTTGATCTCCTTGCAGTCCAAGGGACTCTCAAGAGTCTTCTGCTTTGGTAGGTGGATTCTTTATACCACTGTGCCACCTGGGAAGCCCTGCCAAGGAGTAAAATTGATTTTTAGTTAACAACTGGACACTTTAAAAAATTAATTTATTTATTTTAATTAGAGGCTAATTACTTTACAATATTGTAGTGGGTTTTGCCATACATTGACATAAATCAGCCATGGGTGTACATGTGTCCCCTATCCTGAACCTCCCTCCAACCTCCCTCTCCATCCCACCCCTCAAGGTTCTCCCAGTGCACCAGCTTTGAGTGCCTTTTTTACACATTGAACCTGGACTGGCTATCTATTTCACATATGGTAATATACATGTTTTAATGCTATTCTCTCAAACCATCCCACACTCGCCTTCTCCCACAGAGTCCCAAAGTCTATTCTTTATATCTGTGTCTCTTTTGCTGTCTCACATATAGGGTCATCGTTACCATCTTTCTAAATTCCATATATATGCTGGACACAACTTTTGACTCAAAACATTTTCACTGGCCCCGCTCAGTCCCTCTTGTAGCTCCTGTCCTCTTTTCCTGATCATCCTTTGGCTGGTTTGACTTCATTTTAGGAGTGCTGGGATGAAAATCAAAATTGCTGGTGAAGATGCTGAATGTAAAAGGCAAGAGGACTAAATACTACTTACTCAGAGATAAACCATGCTAGAAACTAATGGTGATCAGCCAGACCCCATTCACCTGGTGGGCATCATCCCTCTTGCTGCCATGAAGGTGCACAATGGTGATTCTCAGCTGCCCCTTCCCTGGAGCACTGCTCTTCAATTTTTGGAATGTATTTGAGGAGTTACACCCTGTCCCCATGCTGGCCAGGGTCTGCATGCAGCCAATTTCTGACTAATATGTATATACAAAGTTCTCGTCCACCTTGCCTCAACATGAGATATTCCAGAGCTCCCCATGGGATCAAGCTGTGCCTAGAATTTAGCTGAACTCACATCCTGGCCAAGTTGCACCCCTGGCCCTGGCCCTGTCAGAGACGTCATCTGAAAGTATTCTCTCAGCATCTCACTTGCACGAGTTTCCCTAGTATGGGCTCTGATTCTCGGGAACCCAAGGGAACACATTTGGTTTGGTACCAGATCCTAAGAAACAGATTCTTGGGACAGAATCTAGAGTTGGATCACTCTCTAGCCAGATGAGAAGACGACCTCATCACTGGTAGTTGAGGGGAGTCCACAGCAGGCTGTAGCAGCACAATTGGGAATTTCACCTGTGTGACTCAGACGGTAAAGAAACTGCCTGCAATGCAGGAGACATGGGTTTGATCCCTGGGTTGGGAAGATCCCCTGGAGAAGGAAATGGCTACCTACTCCAGTATTCTTGCCTGGAGAATCCCATGGACAGGGGAGCCTGGTGGGCTACAGTTCATGGGGTGGCAAAGTTGGACATGACTGAGCGACTAACACTTTCACGCTTCTCACTTCCGCCTGGGTTCATCAGAATTTTGAACAGTCAGTAAGAGAGATGCATTAGCCTGTGTGATGTTGCCAAAATGTGGACGTAGAGGAGAAACAGGAATTATGCAGTTGAGTGACTGCTGTTAACCAGCAGTGAAATAAAAATTCCAGCTTTGCTATCACCAGCTAGAAGCAAAACTTTTTTTTATCAGTTATTTGCCTGTTAGCGGATTAAATTTTATTAAAAAAAAAATTGGACTGGGCTTCTCTGGTGGCTCAGTGGTAAAGGAATTCACCTTCCAATGCAGGATCTGCAAGAGACACAGGTTCGATCCCTGGTCCAAGAGGATCCCATATGCAGTGGAGCAACTAAGCCCATGCACCGCAATAACTGAGCCTGTGCTGCAGAGCCCGGAAACCTCGACGACTGAAGCCCACGTGCCCTAGAGTGCCTGCTCCACAGCAAGAGAAGCCACCGCAGCGAGAAGCCTGTGCACCGCAACTGGAGAGTAGTCCCCGCTCGCCACAACTAGAGAAACGGCCATGTAGAACAAGACCCAATACAGCCAAAAATAAATAAATAAAATTATGTTTAAAATTGTTGGACTTATTTTTATAAAGTATATAAAATTTTCAGAAAAAAATTGCTTTCATTGCATTACTGAATAGCTGAGAAAGGTGAGTAAAAAGCACACATAACACCCCTGCCAACACCATTCAGCACTTCCCTTAGGTTATTTGTGTTAGATAAAACTGAGAACAGTTTTTCCTATGTTAATAACTTAACATCTAAGTTCTTATAATGATTCTATTCTGATCCAATTTTAACCATTGGACTTAGAAACCATCTGTTTTTACTTATTTGGTGAATTTAGTGAATGCACCATTAAGCCAATTTCTAGCATTATGGAGGAATGAACACTTATCCAGCAATCCCACTGCTGAGCATACACACTGAGGAAACCACAATTGAGACACGTGTACCCCAGTGTTCATCACAGCACTGTTTATAATAGCCAGGACATGGAAGCAACCTAGATGTCCATCAGCAGATGAATGGATAAGAAAGCTATGGTACATATACACAATGGAGTATTACTCGGCCATTAAAAAGAATACATTTGAATCAGTTCTAATGAGGTGGATGAAACTGGAGCCTATTATACAGAGTGAAGTAAGCCAGAAAGAAAAAACACTAATACAGTATACTAACGCATATATATGGAATTTAGAAAGATGGTAACAATAACCCTGTATACAAGACAGCAAAAGAGACACTAATGTATAGAACAGTCTTTTGGACTCTGTGGGAGAGGGAGAGGGTGGGATGATTTGGGAGAATGGCATTGAAATATGTATAATATCACATATGAAACGAGTCACCAGTCCAGGTTCGATGCACGATACTGAATGCTTGGGGCCGGTGCACTGGGATGACCCAGAGGGATGGTATGGGGCGGGAGGAGGGAGGAGGGTTCAGGATGGGGAACACATGTATACCTGTGGCAGATTCATTTCGATATATGGCAAAACCAATACAATATTGTAAAGTTAAAAAATAAAATAAAATTAAAAAATTAGAATGTTTGTTATACTGAGAACACAACAAAAAGGAAGTGCAGGACTCCTCCCTTGTCGTCCCTCCCCCTTGAATTAAAGGGAGAAAGCTGTCAGGCTCAGGTGGGTTAATCACCAACTGAAAGTCAAATGTGGGAGTCAGATGCTCCCATGACCATGTTTCAAAGACTTTTATCTCTGCCACTGGGGGGCAGACTGAGCTGAAGGCCAAGATGAGGCTAAACTCAGGTGAGAAAATTTCCAGGAAGGTAGAATTCTCAGCCCGGGTGAGTGTCCTCTGCCAATGTCAAGGCAACATTAAGGAGAGAGCAGACTCTTCAGACCTGAATTGGAGACAGCTCTGTAGGTGCAACTGAGAACTTTGAAATTCCCTTGAAATACCCTGACTTTGGAGAGGGGCCCACCCCCCTAATAAGGGATCCCCTGCTTGAAGCCTCAAGAAGGGATGCCTGACAAGACAAAACTCTCCCACATTATAATCTTCCCCAAGTCCCCTTCTAGCAATCAGACTACTAGTTAGGGTCAATCTCAACATGACCCTCCCCTGGGGAAGTGCTACGTCTCCCAAGGGAAGAGTTTCAGGACTGGCTAATGCATTCTTAAACTCGGCTTAAAACTCAGCACTCAAAAAGCTAAGGTCATGGCATCTGGCCCCATTACTTCATGGCAAATAGATGGGGAAACAATGGAAACGGTGACAGACTTTGTTGTTTTGGCCTCAAAATCACTGCGGACAGTGACTGAAGTCATGAAATTAAAAGACGCTTACTCTTTGGAAGAAAAGCTATGACAAACCTAGACAGCATATTAAAAAGCAGAGACATTACTTTGCTGACAAAGGTCCATCTAGTCAAAGCTATCGTTTTTCCAGTAGTCATGTATGGATGTGAATGCTGGACCATAAAGAAGGCTGAGCGCTGAAGAATTGATGCTTTTGAACTGTGGTGTTGGAGAAGACTCATGAGAGTCCCCCAGACAGAAAGGAGCTCAAACTAGTCAATTCTAAAGGAAATCAACCTTGAATATTCATTGGAAGGACTGATACTAAAGCTGAAGCTCCATTATTTTGGCCACCTGATGCGAAGAGCCAACTTATTAGAAAAGACCCTGATGCTGGGAAAGATGGAGGGCAGGAAGAGAAGGGGGTGCCAGAGGATGAGAAGGTTGGATGGCATCACTGACTCAATGGTCATAAGTTTGAGCAGGCTCTGGGAGATAGTAAAGGACAGGGAAGCCTGGTGTGCTGCAGTCCATGGGGTCGCAAAGAGTCGGACATGACTGAGAGACTGAACAACACCAGTATCCTCTAGCAGGAAGCTGAGAGTCACATCTGCAGTGGACTTCAAGGTACTGGGTCCAGGAGATCTAATATGAAGCTGGGTGAGGGGGATGGATTTTGTTGACATGGGGCAGGAAGCCACTCTCCCAAAATACAGGCTTTAATATCTTGACAACAGACCCAGGGAATGATTTTAATATGCTGTTCTTAGAAGCTCTGAAAAACTGAGGGACCTCATTATATGAAGTAGAGATGTCAGACTGTGATGGAAGATTCTGGAAGAAGAGCACAAAAGACTGAGTGAAGATGTCATGCTACAATATAATGGGTCTATATATCAGACCATAAAACCTGTTGTTCTGACTATGTTCTCCAGAAAGGCTTGAAGGACGCTGTATTTAACAAGGCCATACCAAATGCCCTGGTATGAGGGGCAGAAGCATCATTGAGAAACTCGTTAGTGGTCACCTTCTGTAATCTGGAACTGATGGTAGGAGACGCTGTTGTAAAGCATAAACAGGGATGATGGGATTTCCAAATAGTAGAGGACAGGTGGTAGCATTTTATTATCAAAAACAAGGTGGGAGTAATTACCTTAAATAGGCAATCAGGGACCCCTAGCCCACAAATATCTGGATATATCTAGTAAATATAAGGATATGGATATATCTAGTAGAACATGGTGTTCCTAAAGCAAGATGGCTAGGAAGCCCCCCAAATTTTAATTAATATATAATCAAAAGAGATCAGGGAGAAAGACGATCAGAAGGCTCATGTCAGTCACTGTGACTTATAAAGAGTCATAATCCTTTGCTGATTTTTAAGAATGGACTTTCAAGAATACTCTGACAGAAAAAAAAAGAAAAAAAAAGCATGAGTTCCCAGAAGGAAGGGCCTTATATCACCCTGGCAAGGGTAGAGAGGAAAGATTTCCCAAGATCTTCTCAAAAAGAACCTATGACCATTTGTGTGGCCAATCATACCCTGGAGGAAAGAACTGTCTGTAGCTTTTGAGGATGATTGCATACTTAGTCCAAGCTGACAATGAAGAGTGCCCAAGTGCCATCGTGGCTCTCTCGTGGGGGTGGAGCATGTTAAAGTCAGGCCTGACCTCTGAAAACCCCAGACGAATCATGGCAGAGGACCATGGATTACCACAAATTTACCCAATTAATTGCTCCAATGGCAGGTGTTGCTCCAGAGCTTGTATCTTTACTAGAGCAGATTTAATCTAACTTCTGATATGGGGCTTCCCAGGTGGCTCAGACAGTACAGTATTTTTGCCTGCAATGTGGGAGACCTGGGTTTGATCCCTGGGTCAGGAAGATCCCCTGGAGAAGGAAATGGCAACCCACACCAGTATTCTTCCCTGGAAAATCTCATGGACAGAGGAGCCTGGCAGGCTATAGTCCACGGGGTGACAAAGAGTCAGACACGACTGAGAGACTAACACTTTCACACTTTCTGATATGTAGCATGTGGCTACTGATAGACCGAATGGATTGCATACCAAATGCATACCTGTTAGGAAAAGGAATGGGATGGCATGCAGTCACAGGGGGTGAACAGCAGCGTACCTGTTGTCCCCCAGCATACCTGTTGTCCCTGCTCTTCCCCAGGTCTAGGTCAATTTCCCACTTTCCATCCCAATACAGGTTGAAGGAACCTAGACTGTGTCGTGGCACCTCAGATTACCATACCTATCCTCCATACTGACAGCGCCATGTCCTTGGGACCTAAAGCCTTGTTAAGATACATGAGCTCCCAAGGGTGGAGGCAGCCTATGGATGGAGTGTTCAGGGGTGCGATGATCTAGTGAATGTTGGGACAGCCTCTCAAGAAAAGGACAAGCGATTGCACTTTGCACCTTCAACCAGTAAGAAAGAACTACAGCTACTGGTAAACCACTTTGGCTTCTGAAGTCAGTATATTCCACACTTGGAAACACTGCTTCATTGACTTCTCAGATGATGCCAAGTGTTGAGGGGGCTAGTTTTGAGGGAGTTAAGATGAGATCATACTGGATTAGGGTGGGCCCCATATCCAGTGGTTGGTGCCCTTATAAGAGGCCATGGGAAAGCATCAGAGAGCAGAAGGCATATGATGATGGAGGCAGAGATTACAGTGACGTGTTTGGAAGCCAAGAAACACCAAGGACTGCTGGGAGCCCCCAGGAGCCAGGAGGGAGGCTGGGGATGGCTTCTCTCCTGGAGCGTTCAGAAGGGAATCAACCCCACCAACACCTTAATCTTCAGCTCTGGCCTCCAGACAGTGAGACAACAAATTTCTGTTGTTTTAAGTCATCTTTGTTTTTGCTGTTGTTCAGTTGCTAAGTTGTGTCCTCCTCTTCGCGATGCTTTAGCCTGCCAGGTTCCTCTGTCCATGGGATTTCCCAGGCCAGAATACTGGAGTGGGTAGCCATTCCCTCCTCCAGGGGATCTTTCTGACCCAGGGATTGAACCTGTGTCTCTTGCATCAGCAGGTGGATTCTTTTCCCCTGAGCCACCAGAGAAGCCCCAGTTTGTGGTAATCTGTTACACACAAAACTTAAATCAGCCTCTCAGAACTGCCCACCCCAGGGACAGGAGACAGGGCATCCCTGCAGGAGTCTCCACTCTTCCTGGCTGAGTGGGGTTAATAACTTCCCTGCATCTCTGAATTGCACCTGCTCAGGGGTCAAGGGAGATGCCAGGGTACTGGAGAAGACCTTGGGCAGAAAGATTCCCATGGCTTATCTGAGCAGGGATGCCTCAGAAGGAGGTGAATCTGAGCTTACAGATAACTGGGGGTTGTGGACAAAATCAGGGGCGTCCAAGAGGATGTGATGGGACTCTCAGAGATGTCAGCTACAACCACCACCATAACTGAGGGCCTGGGGAAAAGCTGTCTCTCCTTGTTCACTCACACTTCCTGCCATGACTCTTCCAACCTTGCCCAAGATTATTTCATTCACTCATTCATTCCTGGATCACTCACTCCCTAAACTCCTGCTCTGTATTAGGCTTGTGAATATACAGATGGATGGATCCAGTCCCTGGGCTCAGTGAGTTTCCAGTCCAGTAAGCCTTGATCCCTGGAAGCAGAGCAGGTCATGGGAACACAGAAGGCAGAGGCAGCTTGGCCAGAGCTTGGGGCTGCGGGTGGAGAGGGCTGGGTGGGGAAGGACAGAATGGCTTCCGAAGAAGACGATGGAGGCAGAGGGAGGAGCACGTGGAGTGTGGAGGATTTGGGGGAGGACGTGCTGTTCGGTGTGGTGGGAGGGAGTATGGTGGGACAGATGGCAGATGAGTGACGGGGTCCTGCCTCTGCAGCTCTCCAGCCCCCTGCCCGTCCATCCTTCCTGCAGCAAAAACCTCTCTTCCCTTGCAGACTGCCCTTCCCTGCTCCAGGAGGTCCTTGAGGGGCTTGAAGCCCTTGCACCCAGTTGTATTCGTTTCCTATTAACACATAACAAAGTTCCTGGCTTGAAACAAAGTTATTCTCGTACAGTTTTGGAGATTGAAAGGCCAAAATCAGTCTCAAAGTCTCCTTCAGAAGGCTCTAAGGGAAAAGTCGTTTCCTTGGTTCACTTGACTTTCCCACCTTCTAGAGGCTGCCACGTTCCTTGGCTCATGACCTACTCCCATGTTTTCAAGGCCATCAGACTTGATGAAAACCTTCTCATGCTGCTATCTCATGTTCTTTCTCTCTTTTCTGCCTCCATCTTCCACTATAAAGAGCCTAATATGCCAGCAAATTTGGAAAACTCAGCAGTGGTCACAGGACTGGAAAAGCTCAGTTTTCATTCCAATCCCAAAGAAAGGCAATGCCAAAGAATGCTCAAACTACTGAACAATTGCACTCATCTCACACGCTAGTAAAGTAATGCTCAAAATTCTCCAAGCCAGGCTTCAGCAATACGTGAACAGTGAACTTCCAGATTTTCAAGCTGGTTTTAGAGAAGGCAGAGGAACCAAAGATCAAATTGCCAACGTCCACTGGATCATGGAAAAAGCAAGAGAGTTCCAGAAAAACATCTATTTCTGCTTTATTGACTATGCCAAAGCCTTTGACTGTGTGGATCACAATAAACTGTGGAAAATTCTTCAAGAGATGGGAATACCAGACCACCTGACCTGCCTCTTGAGAAATCTGTATGCAGGTCAGGAAGCAACAGTTAGAACTGGACATGGAACAACAGACTGGTTTCAAATAGGAAAAGGAGTACGTCAAGGCTGTATATTATCACCCTGCTTATTTAATTTATATGCAGAGTACATCATGAGAAATGCTGGACTGGAAGAAACACAAGCTGGAATCAAGATTGCCAGGAGAAATATCAATCACCTCAGATATGCAGATGACACCACCCTTATGGCAGAAAGTGAGGAGGAACTAAAAAAAAACTTTCATCACCTCTTGATGAAAGTGAAAGAGCAAAGTGAAAAAGTTGGCTTAAAGCTCAACATTCAGAAAATGAAGATCATGGCAGCTGGTCCCATCATTTCATGGGAAATAGATGGGGAAACAGTGGAAACAGTGTCAGACTTTATTTTGGGGGGCTCCAAAATCACTGCAGATGGTGACTGCAGCCATGAAATTCAAAGACACTTACTCCTTGGAAGGAAAGTTATGACCAACCTAGATAGCATATTGAAAAGCAGAGACATTACTTTGCCAACAAAGGTCCGTCTAGTCAAGGCTATGGATTTTCCTGTGGTCATGTATGGATGTGAGAATTGGACTGTGAAGAAGGCTGAGGGCCGAAGAATTGATGCTTTTGAACTGTGGTGTTGGAGAAAACTCTTGAGAGTCCCTTGGACTATAAGGAGATCCAACCAGTCCATTCTGAAGGAGATCAGCCCTGGGATTTCTTTGGAAGGAATGATGCTAAAGCTGAAACTCCAGTACTTTGGCCACCTCATGGGAAGAGTTGACTCATTGGAAAAGACTGTGATGCTGGGAGGGATTGGGGGCAGGAGGAGAAGGGGACGCCAGAGGATGAGACGGCTGGATGGCATCACTGACTCGATGTACGTGAGTCTGAGCGAACTCCGGGAGTTGGTGATGGACAGGGAGGCCTGGCGTGCTGTGATTCATGGGGTCACAAAGAGTCGGACACAACTGAGCGACTGAACTGAACTGATGATTGGAGAAGACTCTTGAAAGTCCCTTGGACTGCAGGGAGATCCAACCAGTCTATCCTAAAGGAGATTAGTCCTGAGTGTTCATTGAAAGGACTGATGTTGAAGCTGAAACTCCAATACTTTGGGCAACTGATGCAAAGAGCTGACTCATTGGAAAAGACCCTGATGCTGGGAAAGATTGAAGGCAGGAGAAGGGGACAACAGAGGATGAGATGGCTGGATGGCATCATTGACTCAATGGAGATGAGTTTGAGTAAACTCCTGGAGTCGGTGATGGACAGGGAGGCCTGGTGTGCTGCAGTCCATTGGGTTGCAAAGAGTCGGACACGACTGAGTGACTGAGCTGAACTGAACGATTACACAGGATTACCCAGATCATCCAAGATCACCTCCTCATCTCAAGGACATTAAGAACCTTAATACCATCTGCCATTTTAACTCCTTATCTTAACGTCATGAAACTTGACATCATCCCAGATCCTAGAGATTATAACATGGACATATCTGGGTGCAGGGATGCTGCTTATCACAATAGGATACACCAGTGCTAGCATTTCAAAGTATCATCTCATTTTGTCCTCAGAACAACAAAGTAAAGTAAGTACTATAATAATTCCTATTTTATAAATTAGAAGTAGGAGTAGGAGAGAGAAAGTGAAGTCGCTCAGTCGTGTCCAACTCTTTGCCACCCCACGGACTGTATAGACTACAAAGCTCCTCCGTCCATGGGATTTCCCAGACAATACAGAACTTCCCTGAAGGGCAGGAGGAGAAGGGGGCGACAGAGGATGGGACGGTTGGATGGCATCACCGACTCGATGGACGTGACTTTGAGCAAACTCTGGGAGATGGTGAAGGACAGGGAAGCCTGGCGTGCTGTAGTCCATGGGGTTGCAAAGAGTCAGATACGACTTAGCAGCTGAACGACAACAATGACAAAGGCAGGCTTGAGGACCAATGGATTGTTGCTAAACTTTAATCTAAGTAGGAAGCATCCTATTAACTGAAGAAATTTTATTTTACTCCCGTAAAGTCTGCAAATTTGGGCCAGAGCAGAATTGTTCTGACTGCAGAGCAGATGTGGAGGCAGCCACTAGGGGTCCTCCTTCTCCACGCCTGCCGCCTGCTTCCCATAATAGGAAGTAAATACTTAGAAAACATCAGTCCAAGAGGAAAACTGTTAGCCTGCTCAGAGGTCCCACTCATTGTCACTCTCTTCACAGAGATTCTTCCTTTCAATATCCTGCAGTGGATTTCTATCCAGATTTTTTCCCCCTAGAAGCTGAAGGATTACAAAACAGGAATCTTTATGGGGGAAGATATTGCGGGGTGGGGGGTGGGTAAAATAACAGTACATTTTCTCAGCAGGCTATATGCCATCCTGGCTTCTGACCTGCTTCCATCTTGGTACCCACCACCCAGAAGAGCACCCTGCCAGCTTCACCAGCCCTTCATGAAGGATGACCTGAAGAGATACAGGCCGTCTCCTCTCCCATCCACCCAAAGCTCACCTTCCAAAGCCCAGCTCCCCAGCTGAGGGCCCAGTGCACACCACACACATCACACATACATGCACACACACACACACACACACTAGAAAGTGAGGACCGGGAGATGATGCGATTTACCCAATCTGTGCAACAGCAAGAAGCAGAGTCACAATTTGAATAAACCTTTTCAGACTGCAGAACCCTCACTGCTTCTATCATAAAAGAAAAAAAAAGGGCACACACAACTTTTTCTTGGCCTGGATGCCCTACACCCTTCTCATGTCACCACTTAATATTCAAATGTGGAGAATTTCCACGCTGGAGAATAAAAAGTCAAAAGATTTTCCCTAGAAGGCCTCGGAGCTTGATTTCTCACAAATGGCCCCAAGGATGGAAAAAGTCTCCCAAATTGAGACTGGCAGGAGAGCAGGGCCCATTTTGTCTGATATTTCTTCTCTCCTTTCTTGGCACTGGCAGGGTCGGCTTGCGCCAATGGAAAATTCCCAAGTGCCAAGCAGTTCTCAGATAATCTGCACGCAAAAAAAAAAAAAAAGAAAAAGAAAAGCCTTTTAACTAAGACAGCTCATGAGGGATTAAAGCGGGGCACCAGCCAAAGCATTTTTTTTTTTTTTTCAGATTCCTGACGTCTTTTTTATGTCTATCAGGAGGTTTGCACTCAGCCTCAGTCTGCCACTTAGACCAGTGCTGAGTCCCATTAGAACCTGGTTTTGGGTTTCCTGATGACCCCAGGTCCAGGCTTGGAAGTTCCCCACAAGGAGGAAGGGGGCTGCTTGGAGGGCCGAGGAGGCAGGTCTCTGCTTGCTCCTGTGCAAACTGTGGCCAGGAGAGGTTACAGGCAAGCTTGGAGGTGACCAGACCAAGATTGTGCCAGTGACTCTGAGCCTGCTGGAGAGCTTGGAACTGAAGATGGAAGGGTGGAAAGAGGTAGAGATTCAAAGAGGTGGGAAAGACTGACAGGAAAAAGATCCTAGTTCATAAAGACAAAATCTAGTATGTAATTCTGTACCCATAAGACAAAAGATTTTTTTTTTAATAATCCTACATACATGACGCCATCTTGTATTAACAGTAGTGTTCGTATATTCATTTAGGCAATATTTTTTAAACACTTAGGCATCAGGCATCATGTCGGAACGGAGAATTCAACAGTGAAAAAAAGAAAAAAAAAACCAGCCAAAGCCACTGGTGGCAGGGAGTTTTTAATCCCAAGGGTAAAGACGAGCATTAAAAATAACAGTAACAGAGCTAAGTGGTGTTGCCAGAGCCCTGTGAGAGCGTGGGACAGGGAAAGCCAATGTGTATTTGGCCTTGATGTTCTTATGACGCATGTTCACCCAGGGTCATTTTTAATCTTCCAAACAACCCTAGAGGTAGGTGTGACTGTTATAATCAGTAGCTTTTCCACATTAGAGATGAAGAAATAGGCTCAGAGAAGTTAAGGAGTTGGCTGGAGGTTCCCCAGGGCAGTCTAGAAGGCAGGTGGGTCTTCCCTGGGTCTGGGATGCTTTCCTTCCGTGCAGGGCCGGGGGGCAGCCTCAGCTGCCAGGCAGATCCAGGTGGAGGTACAGGCCCACCACAGCTCAGGCAGTCCAGCTCCACGGTGTGGGGAGGCTGCCTACCAGGCACCCCATTACTCAAGCTTCTGCTAGCCCCATGACCTTAGCAAGTCTATGCCTTTTCTGAGCTCAGCTTCCCAGTAATAGGGTTGGGTCTTTAAGGACCCTTCCAAATCGTCCTACTCTGGGGTTAAGAACAGGCTGAGATTTCCTCCAGGAAGTCTCCTTAAGCATCTCTCCTGGTCAGTGGGGGCGACAGTGTTGATTTCAGAGCCATGGTTCGTAGGGAGTGTGTTACCTGAACCGTGCATAGAACCTTGTTAGGATGCCTGTGCGGGATGGTGGATGGGTCTCTGGAAATGGTTTCACGGAGCATCCAGTTCATACGTGGGAGAATTCTGTGAGATGCTGTAAGTGATGCTTTCACTTTTACAAACTCCTTCCAGTGGCATAACATTAGTTTCCTGTGGCTATCCTAACAAGTTACCCACAAACTTGGTAGCTGGAAACAACGGAAATTTGTTCCCTCGACAGGACTAGAGGCCAGAAGCCCGAAATCAAGATGTCAGTAGGGCTCAAATAACGAATGCTGGAGAGGATGCGGAGAAAATGGAAGCCTTCTACACTGTTGGTGGGAATGTAAATTGGTGCAGCCACTATGGAGAACAGGATGGAGGCTCCTCAGAAAACCGAAAATTGAGCTACAATATGATTCATCAATCCCACTCCTGAGCAGATATCCAGACAACTCGTGTCCGACTTTTTGCAACCCCATGGACTGTAGCCCACCAGGCTCCTCTGTCCATGGGATTTTCCAGGCAAGAATACGGGAGTGGGTGGCCATTTCCTCCTCCAGGAGATCTTCCCAACCCAGGAATGGAGCCCACATCTTCTGCATCTCCTGCATTGGAAGGTGGATTCTTTACCACTGCATCGCCTGGGAAGCCACATCCAGACAACACTACAATCCAAGAAGACTCCTGCACCCCTGTGTTCATAGCAGCAATATTCACAATAGCCAAGACATGGAAACACCCTAAAAGTTCATGGACAGATGAATGAATAAGAGTGGTACATATATACAATGGAATACTACTCAGCCATAAGAAAGAACAGAATAATGCCGTTTGCAGCAACATGGATGCCACTAGAGATGATCATAAGTGAAGTCAGAGAGAAATATCATATGATATGTGGAATCTAAAATATGGCGCTGATGAAGCTATCTATGAAACAGAAATAGACTCACAGACATGGAGAACTGACTTGTGGCTACCAAGGGGATGGGGGATAGAGAAGGGATGGACTGGGACTTCAGGGTTAGTAGATACAAACCAATACAGATAAAATGGATAAACAGCAATGTCCTACTGTGTAGCACAGAGAACTATATTCAGTATCTCATGATAAACCTGTAATGAAAAGAATATTTAAAAGAATGTATATATGTGTATAAATGAATCACTTTGCTGTGTAGCAGAAATTATTAATAATACAATATTGTGAAGCAGCTATACTTCAATTTGAAAAAATACTTTGAAAAAAATGGTGTCATTAGGGCTGAGCTCCTTCCGGAGGCCTTAGGAGAGGACCCTTTTTGTCTCTTCCAGCTCCTGGTGGCTGTGAGTATTCCTAGGTGTGTGGCCACATCACTCCAACCTCGAACCCGTGGTCACAGTGCCTCCTCTGTGTGCCTCTTATAAGGACCCTTGTCACTGGGGTTAGGGCCCACATGGGTCATCCAGAATGATCTCATTTCCAGATCCTTAATTTAGTCACATCTGCCAAGACTATTTTTCCAAATAAGGTCACATTCACAGGTTACAGGTATTAGGATATGGACGTATCTTTCGGAGTTATCATTCAACACTGCTCATGGCATATTTGAGTTTTCAACGGCTCTTATACTTTATATAATGGAATTGTACTGGAGTGGACCCTCTGTGATGCCTCCATTTTTAGGATGGGGAAATCGAGGCCCAAAAGGACATCTGATTCACCCCAAGTCACATGGCTAAAAGTTGTGGAGATTAGCGACAACTCCTATGTCCTTCCATAGGGAGTGGTTACACGCATTTTGGTAGGTTTTGTTGGGGAATAGTATGCTCCTGTTAAAAAGGATGTGGTTGCTCTAATGAGCTGATATAAACTGAAATCCGAGGCCAATGATTGGATTAGAAAAGGAAGCTAGGGAATAATGCTCACAGCCTGGTTTGTGTGACGTTTTCCCTATTCCTGTGGGGTCTTGAGTACATAGGACTGGAAGGCTGCACAGGGGGAGGTTAGGACCAGGCTCCAGAGACAGACCTGGTCTTCCTCTCCACTCATCAACACTGGCTCTGGGCGAATTACCTGGCTGGCAGAGGACCCCTTTCCTCATCTGTGGTATGGGGACAAAAACAGGGCTTACCTCTTGGGTCATTATGAGATGGTGGCTACAAAGTACTGGATCAATTTAAGTGATGGGCAATAGTTGTTATTACTATTGTTTTCATTATCATCAGTGGATTTATTATTATGTAAATGTCTCAAAAATTTCTATGTCCATACAAACACTGCAGATGAAACACATTTATTTACACTTCCTCTAACAGGCCACTACAATGATAGGAAAGGAATTTTTAAAAGGCATTCATCTGTGAGGACAAAGAGTGCAGGAATCAAGAGATGTCTGTAAGGTTTGGGAAGATGGTGAACAAACGGGCAAGTGGTATGCAGCCTAGCAGAGCCAGCTCAAGTGAAATCCAAGTCTTAGAGGAGAGAGTCTATAGGTGAGGTGGTCATGCCCAGAACCAGAGGATAAGACCTTGGAATTAGAGGCCCGGGTGTGTCTAGAGATCGGGCGAGAGACGAGTAGAAGCAGAGGGGACTGATAGAAAGTTCTCCCTTGTGTATGTCAAGATGCACACTCATCTCCTGTTCTAGTGAACCCCTGGAGCTTTCTTCTCTGGAGAAATGGACCCAGGTAGGCTCTGGCCTCCAAGATACTAGATACCTCTGAAGGAGGCAACCTGGAACTGGGCTGAAAACAGCATGAGGAAACATTCTGTACTTACAATGGGGAGACCTCATGGTGTCTTTCTCTCCTCAGCTCTCAGGAATCTACTGGCTAGATTCTACCCTCGATACCCTTACCAGGGAAGAAATTGATGGGAATCTCTCTGGGGAATCCCACTAGCTTAAGGGGAAAGGCCCATAGAAACTGTCATTTGGGCTGGATCACTGCCTTACTTACTAGAGGCTTCCCCAATGGCTCAGTGGTAAAGAACCTGCCTGCAAGGCAGGAGACACAGGAGACATGAGTTCGATCCCTGGGTCAGGAAGATCCGCTGGAGAGGGAAATGGCAACCTGCTCAAATATTCTTGCTTGAAAAACCCCACACACAAACAGAGGAGCCAAGTGGGCTATAGTCCCAAGGGTTACAAAGAGTCGGACATGACGGAGCACGCACTGCCTTCCTGCCCCATCAGGTAGCCCGCCTGTCCACAAGACCAGCCCATGCCCACAGAGCCTGTGGGCAACTTTTTTGTGCAGCATCGTTTTTTTTTTTTTTTGGGGGGGGGGGTGCAAAGATCATCCATTTGGGAAACACCTCTAAATGGGAAAGAAGAACTTGGAGAAAAAGAGAGACAATGAAGCAAGCAGAAGAAAACTTTTAAAATATAATTCAAAGCCTCAGAGAAAATACTGCGTCTGTGAAATAAGAACATAATAAGATGCTATAAAAAGGGAACATTCAGAGAACACAGAAGAGCTCTTAAATATTACAAGCATAACAGTAGGAACAAAAATATCAAGGAAAAGAATGAAAGATAAAACAGACGAAATCTCCTAGAAAAGCACTGTAGGACATAGGTGAGAAAAGATCAAAAAAAGATTTTAAAAACGTTACAGTTTCAGTCTAAGCAGCCTAACAGCCAAGCGATAGGACATAATAGGAATTCTGAAAAAGAACCGATCAGATTAACATTTCAGGGTAGTTTCTTGCAACCTAATGCCATGGGTTTCCAGACTGAAATGACTTACCTGGGGCTCAACACAAAGAATAAAAAAGAACCGCACCAAGATACATGATGATGATATTCCCAAGCAACAAGAGTAAGAGAAGGATCCCCAGTGCCTACAGAGATAAGATAGGAATCAGAATGACATCAGACTATCAGTAGCTGGAAGTGATAAGACCACAGAGAAATGGTTCCAAGGTTGCAGGAGCAAATATACACTCAAGTCAACTATCTTTGAAATGTGAGCATGAAATGAAGACAATCTCAGTCATGCAAAATTTTGAAAATTTTACCTCCCATGAACCCTGCCTCAGAAAGCTACTGAAAGAGATCTCCACCAACACAGGAAATAAACCAAGCAAAAATAAAAAAAAGAGGGGGCGGGGAATGAAACTCAGAAAACAGGGGTTCAACCCAAGAGAGTGGCAAAGGAAATGTCCCAGGTGATGTGGAAGAGACATTCAAGGCTGACAGCTGTGCTGTAGTGTGAGGGTAATACCAGTGGTAAGAGGTTAATACTCTCCAGGAAAATTACTTCACTGGGGAAAAATGAATCTGAGAGATTAGTATGGTATCTGGTACATGAACTGGCCCTGGATAATTTCCATTTCTGAAAAAGTGAGGAGATGAATTAACAACAGACACACAGGAAATTATATAAAACTTAAAGGCAATTATCAACTCCAGGAAGAAGAAAAAGTTATACAGAACAAAAACATAGTAAATGTTAGCATATTATATGGGGTGATTGTGAACACAATTTACATAGTCATAATACTAAATAACTGAACTGAACTGAATACTAAATAATATTGATTTAATAAAAAAGGGATTATAATTAGACTAGCGAGAGGATAACTGGGGGAACTAGTGTAAGAGCTCATTTTTATCTTGGTAATATAAAGTCCACTGATAATGTTGGACACAGGAAAAAATCAAGAATTATCAGTGTAGAGATATTACTAAGAAAGAGGGAAGAAAACACCAAAAGGAATATCTAAATGTTGGAAACGGTTGCATCTAGCTAGAAGAATTGAGGTGGGCAGGATGCAGGCTGCTCTTTTTCATTATAAGTCTTTTAAAATCATTTCACTCTAAAAACTATATAAATTTACTTCTTTCTAAAAATAGCTTTTAAAACCCTACCATCTCTGGGGAGAATATTGGAAATATGCTCTATACTCTTTGTATCATTTTTTCTCTCCCAGTGGGAAAGTCTTTAAAGTATGGCTTATATTAAAACAAAAACTAATTTTTTTAGTGGGTAAAAAAATGGATCTGGGATTTGAACCCAGAACTCTGACCCTCTTTGGGGACGGGGCTAATATCTAAGGATGAGGGAGACAAAACTTGGACCAGCAAGACATGTATGACTTGGAACAGCAGAGGGACTGGAAAAGGGAATTCCCAGCTGGGAAAAGACACCAAATATTTGGCTCAAAACAAGAAATCCACACAGAGATTTTGGTTTGAAGCTTTGGAAAACATTTGTTTTTGTTCCTCGTAAAAAGTGGATGACGAACCAAATTATTTGAAATGAGATTTTAACAAGAAAAAAAAACTAATAACATTTCATTAGCATTCTCTTACCAGACTGCTATTAACAAGTCCAACGAGTGATTTTGAAGTTCTTTATCATCTCCAGTGAAAACCACCAACACCCGGAGAGAGTTTGGGGTTTATTTGTCTGCTATTTGCTTTTTTCCTCCAACATTCTTTCTTCTTCTTCTAAGTGTTTTTCTTATTTTGCATTTTTGCAACCATGTCCAGAGTGCTTTCAGAACTTATTATTGTATTTAAAAGGCACTTAAAGCAAGTGTGGGTGGACTGAATGGACATAGGCATTTGAACTTAATTTGAATTCCAGATACAGGCTCATTAGCTGTGTGATCTTGAGCAACTGACTTACCCACTCTGGGTTCCAGTATTCCCTGAACAACCGGGTCAGGATGCCCATGCCATCATATTAAACAACAGGAATAAGGGACCGAGTTGGCCCTCAGCAAACAAAAATCATTCTTTCTTTCCCTCAACCACATACAGAAAAGTACCCAAATGCTAAGGACTGAACCCTTATCTTAATTTCATCCTGGCAGAATTTCTTACATTCACCTGTACTTTAAGAACTTCTGGGAAATCTTTGTCAAAAATGATCTCATAGACATCACAGATGGAGGGCAAGAGCTTCTCGGAGAGCCTCAGCGTTCAGCGGCCGTGCCCTGGCCTGGGATCTGTGGTAAAACGGGGTCCAATTCGCTATTATGTCTTCAGGCTCCAGCTCATCCAAGTGCTGGAAAAGAAAGACAGCCAGTTGCAATGCAGAAGGCAGGTCCAAGGAAAAGCAGTGCAGTGTACAAATACAGTGGAAAGAGAACACAGGCCCAGGAATCCAAACATCCAGGCTAATTCTAGTCCGTTCTTGCCTGTGCAACCTTAGGCAAGTATTCCAACCTTTCTGGGCCTTGGCCTCCTCGTTTGGCAAAAGAGAGTTATAACTCCTGCCTTGTCAACCTTGCTGATTTGGGTTGAGAGTCTACAAGAGGAAGGGCTTCTGTGATAGTCCAGTTGGTAAAGAATCTGCCTGTGCAAGGCAGGAGACCCTGGTTCAATTGCTGGGTCAGGAAGATCCCCTGGGATAGGCTACCCACTCCAGTATTCTTGGACTTCCCTTGTGGCTCAGCTGGTAAAAAATCCACCTGCAATGTGGGAGACCTGGTTTCAATCCCTGGAGTGGGAAGATCCCCTGGAGAATGGAAAGGCTACCCACTCCAGTATTCTGTCCTGGAGAATTCCATGAACGGTATAGTCCATGGGGTCACAAAGAGTCGGACATGACCGAGTGACTTTCACTTTCTTTCTACGAGAGGAGAGTGGAGCTGGGAGACATACCTGTGTGTTTTTACCCCCAGAATTTCTGCTTTTCTCTTTTCTCTTCCACCCTGGCTGATGCTTGGGCAGGAGTCGGGGGGACAGGATCCAAGCCTCAGGCTTTCTGGATTCTGAGTCCCAAGAAATTAATAATAGCAGTGACTTTTGAGGCCTTGCTAAGTCCCTGTCACTATTCCAAGCATGTCACATGCATTGACTCATTTAATCCCCATACTAGTCCCAGGCGGTAGGAATTATGACACCCATTACACAGATGAAAAAAACTGTTAACTAGAGAGGTGAACTAACATGCCCAAGATCACACAGCCAGTGAGAGGCCAGTACCTGAACCCAAGCTTCCTGGTTCCAAGAACAGCACTCACTTAACTCCATCCAGCTCCACATGCACACCCAGCCCATTGCTCCTCAAGGTGTCCTGCATTCACTCTGGACAGGGATGCGGCAGGATATGAGAGCTGGCAGGCTTGCGTGGACATGATGGCCTTTTCCTCCTTTACCATTTTTCCTCGAGTCCGAATTCCCAGGGCTGTTGGATTGGAGGCTGTTGACTTCTCAGCACCCATCTGCCTGCCTCCTGGTCATTTAGGTCGCCCAGGTTCTCCTCTGAGAAATGGACGGCGGTGTGGACTGCAACCAAGAGCTGGGCTCAGTGCTCACGGCCCAGTGTGCCAGCCAGCTGCGCCCCAGACCTGCAGGACCTACAGCTGCCCACAGAGCCTCTCAAGACTCTTTCTGTGTATGAGATGATAAGTTTTCATTTAATTAATAACTATTAGGGCTTCCCTCATAGCTCAGTTGGTAAAGAATCTGCCTGCAATGCAGAAGACCCGGGTTCGATTCCTGGGTTGGGAAGAGCCTGGACAAATGGCAACCCACTCCAGTACTCTTGCCTGGAGAATCCCATGGACAGAGGAGCCTGGCAGACTACTGTCCATGGGGTCGCAAAGAGTCAGACACGACTTAGTGACTAAACCACCACCACCAAGCCCTACTATGCACTGAGCACTGTTCCAGGTGCTGGAGCATAGTCATTGCCTCAAGGTGCTGAGAGTCAAGTATGGGAGAGACAGAAAATAAACAGGTAACACATGCTCTGCTGTCAGGCAGTGATTTATATGAACATAAAGCAAGCTTAGGAGTGATCTTGCAGTGACAACAACACAATTTTATTTATTTTATTTTACATTTTTGGTTGCACGGGGTCTTTGTTGCTATGCATGGACTTTAACTGCAGCGAGCAGGGGCTGCTCTGTGTCGCAGTGCACAGGCTTCTCATGGTGATGGCTTCTCTTGTGGAGCACAGGCTCTAGGTGCACGGGCTTCAGTACTTGCAGCTAGTGGCCTCTGGAGTTGCAGGCACCCGGGCTTAGTCGCTCTGCAGCATGTGAATTTTTCTGGACCAGGGAGCAAACCCACGTCCCCCTGCATTGGCAGGTGGGTTCTTACCCACTGTACCACCAGGGAAGTCCCAGCAATGAAACTTAGACAAGGTGGGGGTGAGGGGTAGGAAAGTCGTCTCTGAGACATTGGAGCAGAAACCTAAGAGAGAAAGAGAGAGAGAGCATGCAGGTATACAAGTACCCAGGGGAAAGCACTGCAGGCAAAGGGCAACAGCTAGTGCAAAGATCCTGGGGCAGGGGCACGTGTGCTATGCTTGAGAGACACCCAGAAAGTCAGAGGAATCACCATGGTCTGAGCAACTGGGAAAGTCATAGGGAGTGCGGACGGGGTTGGGCGGGTGGCAAGTGGAGGATGGAGATCATGTAGGCCTTCTGGGCCTGGTATTATGACTCTGTACTTTGCTGTGAATGAGATGGGAAGCCATTGATGTGTTTAGAGCTGAGGAATAAAATGATCAGATTTCAGTCTTTTAAAGATCCCTCCCACAGGTGCTATGGCGAACTGGACAGGATGGGCCAAACAGCAAGATCAAGGGTCTTGGAAACCATCATAGCAAAACTCACCAAAGGCAGAGGAACAGCAGAGATGTTTGCTTTGGACTTAGGCTGGACCAGATAACCTGAGCGCCTGACCTCCCTCTGCTCCTCCTCCCAGTGGGACCCCCAGACTGTCACAAACTCTCTCCAAGCCTCAGTTTCCTCACATGGCCCATGAGGACCCGCACCCATGTCTGGCTGTCTACCCACCCAGCTAGCTCTCTGATTCTGAGCCTAAAACTTTCTAGAACCCCCACCGCAGACACATCACCCCTGAATCGAAGAGCAGGTCCTGCTGGTGTGCTCCCAAGGGCACGTCCTCATAAATCTGGGACTCCTGGGGAAGCAGGGGGCATCCTATTTTATGAAGACTTGCTTATTAGCTGAGAGGTGGCGCTTACCTCTGCCCAAACCCCTGGGGCCATGCAACTTTGCTGGCCGGGTCAGCGGTACTAAACCCTCAGGAAGAAATACCCACAGGCTACCTGGTACACTCATTGGAAAAGACCCTGATGCTGGGAAAGATTAAAGGCAAAAGGAGAAGACAGTGGTGAAGGATGAGATGGTTGGATGTTATCACCGACTTCAAGGGACATGAGTTTGAGCAAACTCCAGGAGATGGTGAAGGACAGGGAAACCTGGCGTGCTGCTGTTCATGGGGTCGCAAAGAGTCGGACACGACTGAGCGACTGAACAACAGCAGCAACCTGGTACACAGAGCGAGAACTGGCTGCATAGACTGTGGGGTGCGGGGCAAAATGAAAACGCACACCCCCTGTTCGGAACACAGAGGGGAAGTGTGTTAATGGGGTTCATGTAGAAAGTGTCTGCCCCTCTCTGTGGTCTCGCTCTTGCCCTGTCTGTTGCCTATGCGGGATCACTTCCTTGCGCTCACAGGGACAATGGCAGGTGTTCCGGGGACACCACACGGTGACTTGGCTGCAAGTGCACAGCCCACCAGCTGCCAGCTGTTCAGCTCCCCTTTCTGCCAACCACCAGGCCTAACCAGCGATGGGGAAGTCAAATCAGTCAGGCACCTTCTCCTCCTCCTTGACAAATGGGTGATTCCCAAAGGTGTTTCAGTCTCTGCTGGGATGCGCTGGGTCCCGGATCCAGGTGGACAGGAGGCTCGCCCCTCCCGTGTTGCCTGCTGAACACGTGCTCCACCTTCAGATGCCCTGGGGCCTGCCTTTCCCCACCTGGGCACCCAGGCCCCTGCCAGATGGTGGGCAGCAGTGGTCATGGGGCAGGGGCAGAGGGGGAGGCTGGGTGGGTCCTGGTCGCCAAAGAGGAGGGGAATCAGGCAGCCAGAAACTATTGCTGGGAGGCAGCTGGAGGCAGGTCCAAGCCGCCAGCTCATAAGACATCACTTATGAAATGTAAGCACAATGATAAAATTACTAAGGACTTTGAGATGGGGGATGTCAGCCTTAAACCCCCAGCTTCGGTTTAAACCCAGCCTTAAACCCTCTTCTGAGAGTGGGTCCCTGTGTGATGGCACTGGTCGCAGGCCCATGAAGCCCATGAAGCCTTCCATGAGGAAGATAAAATCAGAATGGCCCCTGCAGCCACGGATCTGAGAGGCCGGGTCAATGAACTCCCTGGCGTTGGGGTCCAGTGACTCGGCCTCTCAGATCCATTGCTTCAACCCTGGACTCTGAGCAGCTTGATTTAACCTGGAGGAGCCTTAGATCTTAACTGATAGGCACTTTAAGAGAGCTCAGGAAGATTCTCAAAGCGCCTCCCTGGACCATGAAGTTTCCAGCTCAGCCCCCATCTCTCCTATCTCTCCTTGTCTCCTTGGAAACCACTTCCCCCAGTCCCGCCCCAAAGTGGAGGAAAAACTGGGTATTCCGGTCAAGTGTCTAGGGTTCACCCGGAAGCTGCTTTGTGATCTTGGACAGGTCACCTGATGTGTGCAGACTACAGCTGACCCTTCTGGGAAAAAGAGTAAAAGACAATCTTTTCTTTAAAGGTCCTGGGGTGGATGAAATGAAATAACACGTGTTAGGCACCTGGTACAGAATCTGGCTCAGAGTAAGCGCTCCTTCAGGGGATGTGGCCAGCATGTGCTTTTCCACCCTTAGCCCTACTGAGCACTGGCCTGAAAAAAACCTACCAGACCATAGCCTGCCCTCCATTCACAGGAGGAAAGATGTTGACAGATGTACTTGGTGCCAGACTTGAAGCATGAATAAAGTGAAAGGAGGGACTCAGGGAGCTGAAGGTCCCCTTTTGTTAATAACTCCAAGGGAGCAGAGGTGCCTCAATAATGAGGCAATTGAGGGGGGAGTATCTTCACTCTTTGGACACGTAGTCCCTTCCCTCCAGGCACCCACCCAGCACTCACACAACCCCGAGAGTGAGTGCTTCCCCAAATTTTGCACCCTGAGCTCCTGGCTTAACTTCCAGGTTGGAATCTGGTCTGGCCACATGGCCTTGGGCAAGTACCGTCACTTCTCTGGACAGCAGTGTGCTTTTCTGTGCAATCAGTTCAGTTCAGTCGCTCAGTCGTGTCCGACTCTTTTCGATCCCATGGACTGCAGCACGCCAGGCCTCCCAGTCCATCAGCAACTCCCTGCGTTTACTCAAACTCATGTCCATTGAGTCAGTGATGCCATCCAACCATCTCATCCTCTGTCGTCCCCTTCTCCTCCTGCCTTCAATCTTTCCCAGCATCAGGGTCTTTTCAAATGAGTCAGTTCTTCCCATCCTGTGGCCAAAGTATTGGAGTTTCAGCTTCAGTGTTATTATTGTGTACAATAATAATCCTATGTATGTCCTCGGCTCTTGTGAGGATTAAATGGGATGGCGCAGGGCGGGCGTTGGGCTCAGAGTCTCCGCACCTGTGCAGGGCACAATACCAGGCAATCCCCTGCCTTCGCTGGTATCCAGGCCTCAGTTTGCTAAGCTGCGGAATGAATTCGGGGCAGGCCCGGGAGAATGGCTGAGCTCCGGGGAGTGGGGAGCGCAGGCCGGGGGTGGGGTCTCACAACTGGCTCACAGCTGGGCCTCCAGGAGCCAGGCCGGGTGCCAGAGGGAGGAGGGGGGCGACGGAGCTGTGAGCCGCGGTAGCCTTGGGGGGTGTCGGGGACGGGGGGGGGGGGGGGGGCGGACCCTGCCTCACAGCTGAGGCCCAGCTGGCTCCTAAGGTCTCCAGCGATTCTGGAGACTCCAGGGTGGGAGCTGGGGGGAGGCTCGGAGTCTCATATCTGAATAAGCTCGCGAGGGAAGGAAACTACAGCGGGGCCTGGGGCTTACCTCACCCCCTCCAGGTTGCGAAGCTCCTCCAGAAACCCTTTCTGTATGTGGGGGGCGGTGGGGGGTCGGGGTGGCGGGCAGTGGAGGCACAGAAGAGAATGAAGGGTGCCAAGGAAAAAGCATCTCTTCAGGGTTACCCTGATCCAAGCCATCATCACATTCCCTCTAACCAGGAGGGCGGTCCCTCCTCTTCCACCTTCCCGGTTCAACTACATCTCTCGGAGTTTCTGAAAATGCAAAGCGGACCCTGGAGGCCACTTCCGGCCTCGGCCCAGCCTCAGGGCCTTTGCACTTGGCTGCCCCTCTTCACAGGAGGTTCTTCTCTTGGCTCCTCTTTGAATTCCAGCTCCTCCTCACCTTTTGGGTTTTAACTCACAGGTCACCTCCGCAAAGAGGTCCACCTTGACTGCTTCCATTATACTCATCACCGCCCTTCCAGGCCTTCGTCTCTAACTGCAGTTGGTATTTGTTTGTTACGGTGTCCGCCTTGTTCCACCTCTGAGTGAATCAATGAAGGTACACCAGACCCACACTTTCTGCCTACGACCTGTTCCAAATAGCAGGACCCCTTCAAGCCTCCGTTTTCTCATCTGTCACTGAGGACATAATTCCATTGGTGAAAACATCACATCTCTAAGGTGATGTCCAGAATGGTTTCTCCAAATCCAACATGGATTTAGGGGGGCACCAAGAATCTAGAGCAAGGCAACTGGTCAGTCTTGACTGTGGTCCTAGGGGTGGTTCTGCCAAGTGCTCTGGCCCAGGTGCCAGCGCTTCCTGGTGGCTCTGTTGGCATTCGGATGAGTTTCTTAGTTCATGCTGGAGGTGAGGGGGTTGGTGGAAGACACTGATGTGGTCTTAGGCACCTGTGTGACCTTTGGCAAGTCACTGTATCTCTTTGTGTCGTTTTCCTCACCTGTGAAAGAAAGTGAAAGTGAAAGTGAAGTTGCTCAGTCGTGTCCGACTCTTTGCGACCCCATGGACTGTAGCCTATCAGGCTCCTCTGTCCATGGGATTTTCCAGGCAAGAGTGCTGGAGTGGATTGCCTTTTCCTTCTCCAGGGGACCTTCCCGACCCAGGAATTGAACCCGGGTCTCCCACATTGCAGGCAGACGCTTTACCGTCTGAGCCACCAGGGAAGCCACCTGTGGCTGTAATAAGGCTTAATAAGAGTGCCTGTGTCTCAGGGAGAGGATTTAAGGATTAATTCCGGGCCCACAAGTCTTCCCTGATAGCTCAGTTGGTAAAGAATCTGCCTGCAATGCAGGAGACCCCGGTTCTATTCCTGGGTGGGGAAGATTTGCTGGAGAAGGGATAGGTTACCCACTCCAGAATTCTTGGGCTTCCCTTGTGGCTCAGCTGGTAAAGAATCTGCCTGCAGTACTGGAGACTTGGGTTCGATCCCTGGGTTGGGAAGATCCCCTGGAGAAGGAAAAGGCTACCCACTCCAGTATTCTGGTCTAGAGAATTCCTTGGACTGTATAGTCCATGGGGTCTCCAAGAGTTGGACACAACTGAGCAACTTTCACTTTCTGGATCCACAGAGGGTTCAGAATCTTCTATCCTTCCCATCAGCATCCAAGGGCAAGAGCGCCACACTGAGCAAAAAGAACACTCCTGCCGCTTCAGACTCACTCAACACCTTAGGACCACCCTCCTAGCCCTTGGGGAATCCAAGCAGGCATGTCTTTCAGTCGGCGGCCAAAGCATCTGAGGAGGCTACCAGCAAGACCAGACCAGCCAGACACGGGCAGACGCGTGTCCTCCAGACGTCCTAGTTCAAGTCACCCCAGCTTCCTCTGCATCAGTCTGGACATGACTCCTTTCTGGTGACCAGAAAACTGAGGCTCAGAGAAGCGAAAAGGTAGGTGACAGCGCCCAGCAAAAGCCTGCCTCTTACAGAAGCTCTGCTCAGCTCTCACTATCTCTGTGCTTCTTCCCGAGTCAATCTATGCCTCAGTTTCCTTGTCTATAATGGGGCTACCAGAACTGTGTGCTGTCCCAGTAGTGAGGATTCCTTGGTATGATCCACATGGAGCGCTTGGAATGGTCCTTATACGTGCCAGGGCTCTATACGTGTTAGTTTCAGTTATCTCAGGAAGGACAGGTCTGCGGTTATTTTCCATCTCCAGCTTGGGAGCGCAGGTGACATGCTAGACCAACAGACCTGGGAGGACCGCTTTTCCTTTCACTCTTTCCAAAGCTCCACGGAGTCACTGTTGTGTCCATTTAGCAGACATGGAGCCTGAGGCTCGGAGAATCTGAGAGGGGAGTCCCGTGTGGGCTTGCCACTGGACGTTTCTTTGGTGGAAGAGCCCCAACTGCCACTGGGAAATAGAAACAGCGGAGGGGTCATCAGAGAGAAAACTAGGTATCTTTTTCAAATAGCATCCCCAAACGTAGAGTTCAGCCTTCACCGCCTGGGAGTCCGGATGGTGCCCTGCTGGGGAGGCAGGGAAGCGGCCCCGCGCAGAGGAGTCTTTAAGGTCGCGCCGCACCTGCCCGAACCTAACCCGCCTCGTTCCGGGTAAACAACGCGGCACGTGCAGCCTGTAGCGCCCCGCGTGCGCGCGCACGGTGCCTCCGCGCCAAGCGCGGAGAACTCCAGCAGGACCACAGTCCCGTCCGTCTGTGAAACCTGCTTCCCGTGGGTGGAAGAGACAGCCCCTGCGGCCCCACTGCAACAGACTGCGATCCAGCCACCCTTCGGCGCCCGCCAGGAGCTGTAGTTTCTTGGTCTGTAAAATGGGCAGCAAAGGGGGCCGCGGCGGGGCTGGGCTGCCCTGACATACCCGGAGTCTCTGGTCGGGGCGATCCTTCTGTCCAGCCAGGCCCCCCGAATTAAGAGCAGGCGGTTGAATTCGCTTTTACTCCTCGCAAAAACAGGTCGATATGGCACTCCGCTGCGATGTTCTAGGTCTTGACAGGCAGGCTTTAGGGGCTGATTCTATAGGTTCCAAGAGGGGCATTAATTTGCTAGAATTCATCATCCAGAAAAGCATAAACTTGGATTTCAGCCCCCCATGTCTGAGTCGTCAGCCCCGACTCTTGGAGTATCTAGGAAAGTGTGTACAACACACACACACACACACACACACACACACACACACCCCTCTTTTAGGTACTCACAATCCAGGGTAACTGCCGGCAGTGCCCAGCATCTCACAGAACACTTTCTTTCATTTTATACCAAAAATATTTCAAAGAGATTGTTGCCGCATTCCGCACTTTCTTTTTCGGAAAGTCAGGTTCAGAGAGGTTATGAAATTTGCCCAAGTTCACACAGCTAAGAAGTACCAAAACCGGGATTCCTAACACCAGATGGTCTGATTCCAGCGGTAAACTGGCTGCTGCTTCTAGAAGTACCACCTTCTCGCTTGGGGACAGGAAGGGGGGCGGCAGCTGAACGGATATTTCAGATCTTGAGCCTGGATTCTTCTAAGCACAAGCAGGGCGTGGGGTCTGATTCTAGGGAGACCCTGTGGAGGCTGAAAGCCGGTTTGGGAGAAGAAGGGTTAGGGGAGGGGGTTTCGGAGGAGGAGCCCCTGGGAGGAGGAAGAAGAGCTGGAGTCACCACGGGGTTCCAGGGAGTGCCCGGTGCTCCCTTTGGCATTCTCGATGCCTCCCAGGATAACCTCTTGCGTCCCAGAACTGATCCGGCGCACACGCGCGCCGGACATTGCCCCCCCACCTTGTCCTTCACGCAGCGGATCTCCCCCACCCGGTTCTCACCCGCTGTGCTCAGAGCTGTGTATGCCCTTCCCCTGTGGAGCCCCCCACCCCCGCCCCGTGGGCCAATCTCCTAGTGCCTTGCCTCTGCCTGAAGTCTCTTTCTGTGGGCTGGACATCTCTCAGTACCTCATTTCTCAGTTCATCTCCCCCCAGTCAGTGTCTATCAATGGGTCTCCCCTGCCGCCTTTACATTGTAAATATCAGAGTCACCGGGGCAAAGAGACAGAACTCCTGCAGGGACGTTCGAGGACAGCTTAGAAGTGTTGGGGCTGTTCATTGGGACTCTGGGTGTTGGTTGTGTGCTGTGTGTGCTTGGTTGAGTATGTGTGTTGGTTTTGTGTGCACACAGTGTGCAGCGTCTTTGGTTTTGCGTGGTTGGGTGTCTGCGTGGGTTGGTTGTGGGTGTTGCATCGCATGTGTTTGGCAAGTCCTGTTTGGGTGTGTATCTGTTGACTGTGTGGGTCCGTGTGCTGGGTGTGCATGGTTAGTGACTTGTGCGAGTTGTCTGTGTGTGTGACGAAGGTTGATCTGATGTGTGTTGGGTGTCAGCGTTCGTTGTAACATGTCTTGCATGGGTCAGTTCTGTGTATGTTAGATGTGTGTTGTGCTGTATGTCTGAGTGTGTGCTTGCGCGTATGCTTGCGCGCGTGCGCGCGCGCGCAGGCGCTGTCTATCGCCGAGGGCGCCTAGCCGGGCGTCAGGCAGCAACCAGCACTGCCAGAGCAGGGGCTGTGGGCCCCCGAGGCCGCGGGAGGGCGCTGCGGAGGAGGCCGGCCGGGGTGATGAGAGGGTCGCGGAAGGCGTGGAGCAGGGGTGCGGCAGTGGGAGCTGAGTGGAGCGGCAGGAAATCCCAGAGTCTGGAGTGGGGAGCACGCCGGGGTGCCCTGGAGGATGGACCAGGGGCGGAGGGAAGGTTAAGGTGTTTCCCCGGGCGGCCAGCGGCGGGGCTGGGGAAGTGTCCCTGCCCGGCCGCGGTGTGAGCGGCTGAGAGGGGCGGGGACGGAGCCGGGGAGGCCGCACGGCCCCGGGGGCTCGGCCAGGCCGGCGCCAGCCGCCAAGTTGAAAGGCGGCCGCGGCCTCTCCTTGCTGCTTCCCATTGCGCCCCCGAGGGCTCCAGGCGGGGCGCCTGCCGAGGCCGGGCCGGCCTCTCCTCCGCGCCGGGGGTCACTCAGGGGCAGTGGTCGGTGCGCGGCCCGGACCAGCCTCATGGGCTGTGGGACTCGCACTCAAGGCTCCGGCCTCGTGCTTCGTAAATGTCTTCACTGAGTCTCCTGAGCTAGCTGGGCCTTCCGCCGCGGGTCAGAGAGCGGAGAAGGGAACCCTCGCACCAGGCGGTCTTAGCGCGCGCTCTCCAGCCCCTCTCCAGCCTCGCAGAGTCCCTGACCGCCCAGGCCCCGCCGACCTGCAACCACAGCTAGGAGCGTCCCAGGTCCCTTGCCGCCCCGTAATCTCAGTTCACTGGCTTCCGCGCCATGGGCTTTGGTCTCGCCGGAGCGGTCAGAAGCGGAGTTTTTGCTGACCGAGACTTAATGTCTCCTCCCCAACACAACGAAAACGCCTTCACAGACATTGTGCAGGGCAGGTGAGGTGTCCCTCCTGATCCCCAAGGGTCAGGGCTAGAAGGAGTTAAATTCGGAGAGCCAGGGCCCGAGTTCTGAGGGGCGGGCTTTCCCAGACCCAAATTGCTGGCCCGGCACTGTGGGACCCTCAACGAAAGGGAGCCGGGCAGTACCGGAAAAGCGTGGATCCCCGAGTGGAATCTGTGTTCGGAATCCCTGCTCTCCCCTTTATTGGCTGTGTGACCTTGAAAAAACCGCGTAACCTTTCTGGATCCTTGTTTAAAAAAACAAAAAATCTTAATTTGTTGGGAAGCGTAGAGAAGGTGGTGCCCTCCGGAACTTCAGCACACAGTAGGCTGCATTAAGCGCTGGCTCCTCCTTCATCACAACCTCTAAACGAGGTAGGTGGCGACTCCGTTGTGATTGATCCCAAGTTTCCTGCCGGGGAAGGAAATTGATCCGTAGAGGACCGGACGCGGGAACCCCAGCCCACTCTGTCCTCACTTGATAAACAAGCAACTGCGTTCCAAGGGTTGGGCTGGACGGGAGGCAGTGCCCCCACCTCGCCTCGAATTCCCGCCGGACCCAGCTGAATCTGTCTCAGGTCCTCACCCCAGAGCAGAGCACCCTCCTGATCCAGCAACCATTTATTGAGCACCTTATGTGTGCACGCCCTATCGAGGGAGGAAATCCAGAAACAAAAAGCGGTGCAAAGAAGGGGCTGAACGAAAGAAAACAAAAATGGGGAAAACTGGGGACATAGGAGTGAAAGGAAACAGAGACCCAAGGCCCACAGCAGGGCTGGGGCGCGCGCGCAGGCGGGCGCGGGCGGGGGTCGCAGGGCGGCGGTCGGTTCCAAACAAGCAGAGGCTCTGAGTGGGGGATGGGGGCGCGCCCGCCTCGCCTGCAGCTACCGCCAGGCTGGAGCCTCTGCGCGTCTGCGGAGCTCGAGCCGTTGCTCATTACTGCAATTATGTAGCTCTAAGTTTGCCTCGACCCTAAATTGCCAAGTTTCGAGGAGCCAGGAGGCCGGTGAGCTCGGGCCGCGGGAGACACCCGATCCCGCCCTGCCATTCCCCTCTCCCACACGCGTGGAAAACATTCCGGTGTGGCCGACGCACCGTGAGCTGAGAAGATTCAAATCTGCTCGACATAACCGGGGCGCCCTCCCGCGCAGGAGCTCGTTAACACGTCCCCAAAATCCCGGGGACAAGGGAAGGATTCCCAGGCCCATTTCGCAGATGAGGAAACTGAGGAATAGAGTGATCTTCCCTACGCAGAGTCAGGCAGCGGACATCAACCAACGGGTTTCTCTGACTTAAAGTTTAGTACAAACCCCCAGTATAGGAGAGTGGCCGGGGGAGTTTCAGAAAGGAACTCAGATTTGTGGAAGCCCGGGTGTCCCGCGCGAGGTCACTCGGGATGTTGAGTTTATACGGGGGGTAAACATTCTTTCCGTGTCTGCAAGAAATAGTGATGTACCTAAGCGCTTTTAAGGAGCCGCGTGGGCGCCGGAGTCTGAGACATTTTTAAATATCACTCCCCTCTCTTGGGGATGAAGAGGACCAATTCGGGCCATGCTTGTTGACCCAGAGGCCGGAGACCACCACCCCCACCCCCGACTGCCTGATCATTGGAACTTTCTTTTCTTAGGGAAGGGAGTGGTGACAAGTTCGACTGTAGCCCCATCCGCGGGACAGAGCCTTTGTCAGAGCTACGTAGATCGAAGGATCCAGGACGCAGGGTACCTCGGAACTCGCCGGCACCAGCTGAGAGCCCGCCCTGGGTGGCTGCGAACCACCCCGAGCTCTCTTGGAATTCCGAGGCCAACCTCCGCCTGGGGCTAGAAACCGCGTAGTGAGCCCCAGGTTTCCTCCCCACACCATAGCCGGTCTCTTATCTGCAGAGATGTCTACCCTCCCCGTGTCCAACGTCAGGTACTTCGGGTTCTGACAGCCCTTGGTCTCCTGGCTTCCTCCTCGAAAAGGCCGCCCGGGGCTGCCCTGTCGTGAAATTGGGAGACGCCCCCACAGCCGGACAGAGGTGGAGGTGAGCGGGGAGCCCTGATCTGGTGAGAATTAAGTCAGGGCCCCCAACTCGAAGGAGAACAGAGCGGCTCCTGGAACATAGTAGGCTTTATTTACTAGAGATCCTTTTCTGCCTTCAACATGCTAGCAAAATTGCCCCCGGAAGGCTAAACTTGGCGCTTGTTCAAATATATTCTCCTGGTAGCCTGAATATAACCTACTATATGAAAGAAAAACCCAGTTTGTAGGCAAGCCTCACGCAAAGGACACCCCACGGCGCTTAGTGTACGGCTGCCCTGCGTTTTCAGCAAACAATTTTTAAAGGGGTCGTAATAGGGAGTGTGAAGGCACTCACATTCTGGCAGCCTCAAAATTAGTTCCTCAAACTGCGTCTACACTGGCCACAGCGGCGGGTGATTTAAGAGAAGGGAAAGATGCCTCTCCATCCCCCACCTGGCCTCCTGTGGGAAAACAGGTTTGCGGGGGTGGGAATTGTCTGGATTAGCTGTCTGCAGTCATCAAACCATTTGGGTGATTCTCTTTGTTTTCATAGACGGGTTAAAAGGGGAGAGAAAAGAAAAGACTCGGTTATGGGTCGCCTGAACAAGTGTCGATTTCAGCTTAAAGTGAATTGGAAAATTGAGCCTAATTATCCAAGGTAATTGCTTCAATTCTCCACTTGACTTTGCTAAGGCAGATCTGTCCTGTGTGTTCAAAAAGGCAACCCCTCTATCCCTGAATATTGTTGTCACCTTTGAAAAGTTGCTGGCACCAACTACCACCAAACTGAAAAGCAACCAAACCTGAAGAGATGGCAAGGAGTAAAATTAAGACTAAACGAATGAGATAATTTCTTGTAGCTTAAAATTAATTTATTTAACAAATATAGCTATAATATAAATGATAATAAAATTTCAAATATACAGTATATTACAACAATCCCTTCCAAAGGGAATCTTGAGAGCCACCCAAATGTACTGTTAAATAGAAACAGAAGTTTTTAATTTTTATTTTACAATTTCTTTCTGGTACTGGTAAGAGAGAGGTCCCTTCAACCTACCTTTGTCACGCATCTGTGTATCACTCCCCCCCCCCCCAAAAAAAGCAAATGTTTTACTGTTGAAGTTCTTTTAAAGTTTTCTGTTGGCAAGACCCAGGATCTGCCTCTCCTGCAAAGTTCTTCTCTTTCTCCCCAACTGTTCTCATTTCCAAAATCTTCAAACATGAATTTTCTCTGTGCTTTTTCCTGCCAGGTGTTAGGACAGGAGGCAGCCACGCAGGAGGCACGGCCTCTAGATCTGGTCCAACCACTAACTCTGCTGGGGACTGTGGATACCTTTGGAAACCTCTCTGTCCTCAGTTCCCCCATCTGTAACTCGAAGGGATAGATCTAGCTTCTAGAAGAGCGTCATGGGGCCCTCCCAGCCACTTTGGGGGAGGGAATCAGACTTCAGAGAGTTTACTCCGGTAGCAACGGAGGACAAACCAGAGCAGTGTGGGGGTTAAAGAGAAGGTGCCAGGCGGTGCTGAACAGGGGAGCACCTCGTGGGAAGGCTCCTGTTGCTTGCTGGAGGGATCGGCTGGCACCCTAGGTAGGCAACCCTGGGCCTTCTATGTCAGGTGGTACATGCTGTAGCCCACGTGGGCTGTGTAGAGTCCCACGGGCGCCACGGGCAGCGCGGCGCGCTGGAAAGGGCCAGAGGCCCCGTAGAGCGAGGCGCCCGCGGCGGCTGCTACGGCGGCAGGGCCTCCCAGTGGGAAGGAGAGGCCGAAGGCTGCGGGGGGCAACATGGGTTTAGCGGCCATCTTCAGCTTCTCCAGCTCGGCCTCCTGCAGTCTCTTGGCCTTGGCGCGGCGGTTCTGAAACCAGATCTTCACCTGCGTCTCGGTGAGGCTGAGCGAACTGGAGAACTCGGCGCGCTCGGCGATGGACAGGTACTGCTTCTGGCGGAACTTGCGCTCCAGCGCCAGCAGCTGGGCGGTGGTGAAGGGCGTCCGCGGCTTGCGGTTGGTCTTGTGCTTGCGCAGGGTGCAGGCCGGAGGGCTCAGCCGCCCTGAGGGGCCGAAAGAGAGAGAAATGCAGAGGGTTAAGAAAGTGGAGCGCCATCCGCCCCGAAGTGGGAATAATAATAACAACGCCCGCTATTCATTTGCGTCGAGCACTTCGGCGCCAGGCGCCCTCCTGGAGCGGCACTTGGAAAATGTCTTCTCCAGCTCCCACCGCCGGCCCACAGGGTAGACATTCTTGTCTACCTTTTGCAAATGAGGAAACGAAGGTTCCAGGTAAAGCTCAGCCGTGTTCAAAGCCAGATATAATTGGGAAGAGGTAAACAGCCCTTAAATCTAAGTGGCTGCTTAGGAAGGCTTTCTCCCACCACCACTCAGGTTGGGACGGGTGGATATTAACAGGACAAGAAATGCGCAGAAAGAGGCCCTGCACCCGAGATCATATTTAATTTTAGGCGTTGGCTAAACATTTATCATCTGTGCCCACTAAGTGCTCAGCGCCTGGGGATACGCCGTTCTGTGGCTGAAAATCCGTATCTCCCAATCCCACACTCTTTCACTTATAACAGTGTGGTCCATGGGGTCGCAAAGAGTCGGGCAGGACTTAGTGCCTATTCTAAGCTCGGGCCTCGCTGACCAGAGGTGGAGCAACCCCGGATGTCACACCATAGCCGAATCTCAAATATAAAAATGTGCCACAGTCTGGGGCTTGCTTTTAACGGGGCTTTTTCTTATGATTGTTCCAATTGTGTTTTAGGCCTGTTCCACACCCAGCTCCTTGGCCTCTGGTCTCTCTCATATGTGTGCCTGTTATGGGCAGAATGCAATGGCTTCTCCTCGACCAGTGCTCCAGTCCACAGAGATCAATGCTGCTGGTGCCCAGCTGCCTTTTTACTTATGGCTTCAAAATATACCCTCAAGGATGGGCGGTGAGAACACCTTGGCAGAGGGCTCACGCGGCCCTGGACAGGGTCGGCTGGGCGAGTCAACGCCTGCCACACCCAGCAGCTGCCGCCTAGTTAAAAACGTGGAACACAATTATTCCCAGGACAACAGAGATCACCCCGACTTTGGGTCAGAACCCAGGCCTGAAAAGAATTCTTAAGTCCTGGAAGGGACGCTTTGCCTACGCAGCAGCTTCACTGGGGGAGAAATGAATTCAAATCTAGAGAATGTTTTCACCAGACGGGTTTTGCCTAATTATGCAATTTTCTTTTTGGAATGCTTTAAAAAAAAAAAAAAAAAGATGATCCTCTGGGCTCTCAGGCCACCAGGATGTGAGTCAAACGAAAACTGGTGCTAACATCCCCCCTTCTTCCCTGGTCGAGACCATTGGGAGTCCGGGAAGCAGTTGGCCCCCGACTCGTTTTCCGCCGGGCCACCCGAGGGGCGGGCGCCGAGGGAAACGTCACACCCTTCGGTAGTTAACAGCCCAGCGCTAGGCCACCTTCTCCGGCCATTAGGCCCAGGGAGGGGCTAGCCTTTCAAAGACGTTTAATCCCCCGATAAAAATCATTCCTCAGCATCACGCCATTGAATTCGGGTTGCTATTATGCCGCACCAAATAATCGGAGGAAACGAGGAAAACTTGGGAATTTCCCGTGCTCCTGAAATATCTCCGAGTGTGTTCGCTGGGCAGAGAAGCCCGGTGGCCCGCGAGGCCTCGGAACGACCCCGAAGGGGTCTTTGGCGGCTGGAGTCCGCTTGCACCACCCAGCCCGAGACATTTGGGAGCTCCAGATCATGTTGGAGGGGGCGCCTCCCACTAATTGACTTGGTGCCCCGCCCCCTCCACTGGAACCTGAGCGCTTCGCCTCCTCCCCCTACATGATCCATCCACCCTGAGCACCAAGTATCCACCTGAAACACGAAGGGGGCGGGGGAGGGGGGATTTTGCAAGAGCTTCGGAAACACAGTGGGCAAAGAAATACTCTGGTGGGTGGACGTGGAGAAGGGGAGGGGGGCGCACTAGGCTTCCAAGATGAGAAAGTGAAACTCTGCTCTGGAAAGATGTCCCGCACTCTTCGAACCCACCCGTTGGGGTAACGGCGAAGTAACAGGGCTTAGGCTCTGACAGAGGAGCCAGCCGAGACTCCTGGGGTCGTTTGGTGGGGGCCCGAGGAGATGGTGCCCAGACACCCGTGTCCTACAAGTGAACTCCTACCCGCAGCGTCGCCTGGACAAGGCGAGAAGCCCGAGAAGGTGGACCGAGAGCTGGGCCTGGGCCAGGCCTCGAACCCTCTTCCTGGGTGGGAGTGGGGAGAGGCGTCGACGCCCCCCCGCCCCGTGCTCCGCGACCACTCATCTGCAGCACCGGTTCCAGGTACCCGGCCGCAGGTACGCAGACGCCGGAGACAAACAGGCGCCGGAGCGCGGCCTGGCGCCCTCGGGTCCCACAACCCCGCCGGCCCCCTCCCCCGCAGCCTGGGTTCTGGCTACTCACTGGACGGGGGCGGGGAGAAGCGGGGATTCTGCATCCACGGGGTCCTCTCGGGTTTCTCGGGGCTCTCGGCTTTGACGAGCGCATCTTCTGGCAGTTTGAGGAGTCCTCCCACCGAGAAATGGCCGAGCGGTCGCGGCGAGGACGGCGCATCCGGGGCGCCCAACGACCCCGGCCGGGCACCTAGAGGCTGCGCGGAGCCGCCCGCCGCCTGTGCGCCCTCCGAGGCCGCCAGGACGCTGTCCTTCGCCCCGGGCTTCCTGTGATCGGCCATGAGCGCCTCCACGCTGAAGGGCAGGAGCGAAGGGGACACTTTGGGCTTGGCCCCCTCCTCGTCTGCGCCCATAGCGGCCGCCGTGGCCGCGGTGGTGCTGGGGGTCTGGCCTCCGCCGCCCCCCGCCGGCTTGCCGAAGGCGGAGTCCTCCACTTTGACACCGAGTGGCAAAGAAGTCATGTCAGCAGCCGGGGCCATGCAGAGCCGGGCCACCCCTCCAGCCGCAGCTCCGGCCAGCCGCCGGGCATGAGCTTCGGGCGTGCTGGGAGCGCGGTCGGCCTCTGGGAGCGTCCGGGGCCCTGGCCGGGCGGGCTCTACCGCGCGCGCCTCCCGCCCCTTCCCAGAAGGCCAGCTCCGGCGCTCCGGGCCTGGTTATCCGCTGGCGCCGCCGCGCAGGCGGAGTTCTCGGGCTCACCAGCCGGCTCCGGGTCGGGCCGCCGCTCCCCAGAGAACTTGTTAATAAGGCGAGGCCAGCGCGGCGGCGGCCAATCAGCGCGCGAGGGGGAGGGTCCGGCGCGATCCATTGGGCCCCGCTCGGGCGGACTTGCCCCGAGGCGCGCTGGGCCTCGGGGCGCGTGGGGCTGGGCCCAGGCCCCAGGAGGGCAGAGGAGGGGAGTGGGCGCCGGAAAAACTTTCCTCCAAGCTACAGCCCGTGCCGCCTGTCCCTGTGTGGGTCCCCCTGGGTCTCTTATTTTTTTGTGTTCCTGGGGGACTTCCCCTTGTGCTTTATGCTACTCTTCTGCTCTACCCCCTTCCTCCCTTTGCCTTATCTCCCTTCTTTCCAACTTCTCCCTTTTTTTCTCTATTCCTTTCCTGTTTCTCTCCTGCCTCCCCCTTACCTTTCTGTTGTGTCAGCTGCTGGTGTGTGTTTCTCCTTAGTGGATAGTAGAGGATGGTTCTCCTCCTTACCACGGTAATTGGAGTTGAAGTCATTTCTTGTATATTCTTTTTATAGTTTAAAAAAAAAAACCTGCAGGCGTATTTATTATAGTAGAAAGACATAACATTAATGTATTCTGTAAACACCTTCATTTTCTTCTGTTTCAATCTTCAAAACTTTACCTCTGCGTGTAAGTGGGCCTTTGTCTTCGAAGTGCTGGACTGAAGTTTGCCTAAGAAGCCACTTTGGCGTGGTGCTACGGATGTTAAGAATAAGATTGCATTATGTTATCTGGAATGCATAATCGAGTTTCTCGCTGTGAACTTTAGGGGCGGGGGTGGGGTGGGATTACAACACCTATACTGGCTACCGGCTGGGGGAAGGCCGGTCATTTTGATAAAGAAGTTACTGAATATAAAACCAACAGAAACGACCCCAAAACACTAACCTGGCCTTAATGTGACCTCGATCGCGTGTCCGCAGAAACAATGATAATTCTCCATCTCTGGATCTGATCTTGGGGGGTTAGGGAGGTGTGGTGATACATTTGGGAGAGAGGGCGAAGAAATGAGGACACTCCCAGGGACGGATCCTCCACGCTGGGTATGAGAACTTTTATGCTGCCAATTTCGGAGGAAACGTGATTTTTATTTTTGCTGTTTAAAAAAAGAGGGGAACATGAGTTGGGGGGGGGGCGGTGTGCGGAGACGTAAGATCTACACAAACTCGGATCGTGGCTCCGCTGTTTTCTGCGCCTCCTCTTTATGGCCTCTTATCCCGGGGCCCAGGCCGGCGGCTCCCCGGGAGCTGGCGGCGGTGATTGGCGGCTCACCGGCACCGGCCATTGATGGCTGCGGGGTTCTAATCTCCAGGAAACACAAGGGGCTGCTGTGGCCATTTAGGGGTAATTATCCGACCGCGGAGGGACAGCGAATTCCCTCGCCTTTTAACTGGGCGCAATAAAAGCTGTAGATTAGGGGCGTCCAGATTAAGGAAAATGAATTACTAGAGCGGGAACTTTATTACCTGGACGGCGTCCGGGGTCTGGCGGAAGGGGTCGGGATGCAAACGCCGGGGAGATTGGCAGCCTCGCAGAAGTCCGCAGGCTCCACGACGTTTAAGGCCTGGGGCGGGTTAGGGAATATCCTCGCGTCTGTGAAATTCACGCCGCCTCTGCAGACCTCCTGCACTCCCAAGCCCTGGGCAGGGTTTAGGGCCTCCAGCTCGCGTCTGGCCCAGCTGGAGGCGCGGCGCACCGTTGCGGCCTCTCTAAAGACAGGGGACCCCTGGGGGAGACAGGAGAATAGAGTCCTTCTTCCAGGCCAGGAAACCTAGGCCCCGGAGGTTTGCTTGAGGGTTCAAGGATAAAAGGACATATACTCCCACTTTAGAACTATAGGAACTGACACTCAGCGAGGCTCCCAGTCGGGATGACCAACTTCTATCATCCGCATTTCCAATTAAACTCTCCCTAGGACAACAGGCACGTGGGAATCTTATTCTGCATTAGGGTTCAAGAGGGAGAGACAACCGAGGCCCCTAAGTTGTTTAGGTCAACCTTTTCAAATTGATCAGTGCGACTTTCTGTTGGGACTTGCTTTTGTTCCGCCCTTGGCTCCCATCTCAACAAGTTTGGCTTCCAGATCACTTTGAGAATCTACTATATCTCAGAACTTTCTCACTAGAAAATGCACAACAGCAAAAACAACTTCAAAGGAGGACCCCCTTGGAGTCCGCCAGATAAGACCACCACCACCACCACCACCACCACCCCCTGCTTTAGGGCTTTAGGGCGGACCTGGGGCTCGAACCCCGAAAGTGCAGGCGCGAGGCGCAGAGGGGGCTCAAAACTGTGTCTGGCCGGCGCAGCCAGTCCAGGCCAGGCCGCGGACCGGACGGCCGGGCGGCGGGAGAAGGGCCGCATCGCTAATTGCGGGGATAAACAATCTGTCACGATCCCTCAGCGCGCCTAATAGGCAGACGAGGATGTTGTTTTTAGGCGCCAGCGGCGGCCCGATCAAAGGCAGCAGCCGGCGCAGGGGCCCTTGAAGTCGCGCGCCCCCGCCTCCTGGGAGCAAACTGCCTGCACCCGCAGCCCAGGGCCCTGCCGCCGGCCCCTGGGTTTCGCGAGCCCGGCCCGAACCCCAGGGCCTCTTTTTTTTTAGGTTCGGACTGGGTTCGTGTCTCCTCTGGCACGGAAACGGCGGGAAGGATGTCTGCAGAGGAAAAGGGGTGCAGAGCCGTGGATTCCATATGGAATCCGTGCTCGAAATCGCGCCGGGATCTTCCACCGATCCGCCCCTGGGCTGCGGGGTAGCGGAAACGATGCCCACAGTCTCAGAGAAGGGACTTTGAGAAAAGGAACAAAATATCTGTCTCCCGGGGCGTGTGGTTCCCGAGGAAGGAAGGGCACACGTTGGGGGCAGTGAGAGAGCGCCTTCTCTGCGTTGATTTTTTGTCTGGGCCTTTTCGGATTTCCCGGTTGGCGGTTTCCAAGAGCTGACAGGGCCGGGGGGCTGCGCCTGTTATCTCGCCGCCAGCACTAGCCCCCAGGCGCTTCTACTGCCTGCATTTCTCGGCGTGGCCGCGGCAGCCCAGAAAGCCGGGCTGTAATTCATGCCTGGCAAGGGCAGGGCTGGCTCGCCGCAGATAAAGCTCGGGGACTGGCGTTCGGCTTCCATGCTGTCGCACTCCGCTCCCCTCCCCTCCAGCCTCGCTCCTTCTCCCCTTGTTCCCGGATATCTTAAAGCACTCCCCGCGCCCCAGATGGGAGCACCTCCACGTTTCGGATCCTAAAGACGGCTTGTCCTGCAGCCACTCTCTGGGCAACTGGTGGTGGTGGTGCTCTTCCCCTTTCTCTCCCTCAATACCCCCCCCCCCCCACGCCTATTTTATAGGACTGTGTGGCGGCCGAGGAAAAGTGGTGTTTTTAGCACACACCCCCCCCCGCCCCCGCCTCCTTGTGGGCAAAGATTCCTTTGGCGAGGCATCCCGTCTTAGAGACCGCCGTCTTTATCTGGGTGTTGGCGCGGCGGGTTCGAAGAGCCCGCAGCAAGATCCCTCACTTCTGGCATTCGTTGTCACCTCCGTCGGGTTTTTGTTTATGCCCCCTCCCCCGTTTCCCAATGCATTTTGTGGCCTCGACCCAGGAGTCCCGCGTGCATTTTTAAAAAATGTGCAGCTCAGTGGGACCCCCCGGCAATTAGCGAGCCCCAAACAGTCCTCTTTAATAGAATGAATGTGCTATGAAAACCGATTACCCGGAACGATTTATTTTGGTGGGAATTCACCAATCTTCAGGAGGGCGATGGAGGGGGACGGGGGTGGGGGTATTTTGTCATGGGGATGGAGGCGGGTTGACAAGTAGACAGAAAGCCCGACCAGGGGATCCCCCAACCTGCGGAGGGGGGCCTCCCGACCCCAGTTCTCCCGCCTATTGGCCTCTGTCTCCTAGAAGTGAGCGGCTGGGAGTCAGAGGTTTGGGAAACTGGGAGTCACTGATGGAATCCTTTGGGAAGAGTTAGTTACAGCTTTCCAGAGAAACACACTGGAGAGCTCAGAACTCCAGGGAATCTTCAGCTATTGCCTGAATATCCGCAGCACAGATGCGGAGCAAAAAAAGCTTTCTGCTTGCCTGGGACCTGGACAGAACTTACGCCTTTTAAGAGTTTTGGTGCCCTTTTAAATTCGAAGTAAAAAAAAAAAAAAAAAAAAAAACTGGTTGTAAAAAATATTTTCTTCTTCTTGCTATTCCTCCGCTTAAGCGGGCCCCACTTGTGCAGTGGAACTGCCCAAGTGCAGTGCATTTTACCCGGCGCCAGAGAGAAATCGACAAGTCCGACTCCCTGCTTCTTCCCCTTCCCGCCCTTCCATCCCCTCCCCCTTGCTTCTTTCCCCCAGATCGGGCCTGGGCTTCCTTGTGTCTTTAAATTCGGAAGAGGGTGAGGGGTGTAGATCTGCGGGGGAGAGAGTGGGCCCCCCTTTCAAATGGCCCAAATTAATGTGATCGCGACATGAGGGTGCACTTGGGGAAGATGAAAGCGGAGGCCGGCCGGCTCCTCCTAGAGCTCTATAATTATAGATAATATATCCCATTTCAAAGCAATTAGACCAATCAGGCGTAACGAACCACTTTGCTGCCGATGAATAACAAAGGCGCACGGTTATTTAAGCCCAGAGATGTCAGGCAGACCCCGAGGCTCCAGGGGCCGACCAAACATCTTCCATCCTGGCTCTTCCACCCTGGGCTAAAGAAGGTTCGCCCTTCCCGCCCCCTCTAACCCCCACCTCCAGGCTTTCCACCGAGGGCCCCATCTCAGTTCCAGCAGGGGCCTGGAGGGGCAGGGGGTTGGAAGAAGTGGAAGGAAAAGAATTGACTTTTTTTGAGCTGGGTGTCAGGACTCTTGTCAGAGGTTTCACAAACTTTATCCGATTTAATCCTCTTTACTTTGGGAGATAGGTATTATTATAGGCTTTCCCACTATTTCCAGATGAGAGAATAGAATCAGAGAGGCTAAGTATCTTGCCCAGGGTCACACAGCTAGGTAGTAGTGGCGCCAGGATCTGGACACGGGTGGGTCTGAGCCCCGAATCCACTCTTCACTCTGTGGCAGTCTCTCTCAGGGAGCTTTCAAAAGAGGAGATGCTCTAAAACCCAGAGGGTGCTGTTAGGACTTGATGACACTGCCTCCCTCAATCCGAGAAATGGGTTTTGGTCCATCACTTACTACACTTCTCTCCTGCGGCCGACCGCCTTCTAGAATTATGAAAACTGTCCAGTTTTCCCATGAATTTATTACATGTAGAGAATCTCAGGTCTTTCAGAAAAAAGACATCTGGGCTGCGAGCTGATACACCAACCAAAGGCCGAGGACTTTTTTTTTTTTTTTTTTCCTGAGCCTCGATTTGTCGGATTTAAAATGGGTACTCTGTTCTCAGTTCAGATAACGCTGTTGGCCCTCCGGAAGACGCCACACCGCGGGACTCCACCGCACTGTGGCAGGTTCCCAGCGCTTTGAGCACATCTGAGGCATCCAGGATGGGCTGGGGGGTCTGGAGCCTTCCTCAGGGCTTGCCATTTCCTCTCCTGCAGGAGGACGTGGGATGGCATGGGCGGCCCTGCCCCTCGAATGGAAGGTAGCCCAAGGTACCTTCCAGGTGGGGAACCTCATATTTCACCCCCAGCTCGACCACGGGGAAAAGAGACTGAACGGGGAAACCAGACCAGGGCGGAGATGGGCAGGAACAGTCATCAATAGACACATGAAAAAAAGACAGCCACGGGGAATGGCGGAGGATAACAGCCCTGGATACAGCGATGCCGAGAAGCCGAAGAACCTCTGCCATCCGGGGACTCTTGAAGGACCTAAATATGAAGTGGAATGGAAGGCGAGTTTGGGATGCCTAGGAAGGCCAGCGCTGACACGGGAAAAGAGAGCAGTCGAAGGTGGGGCGGGGCGGGGACGGCTCAGGGAATGTCCTCCGAAGTGCGGCGGACACCCCACCGTGGCTGGGCCGAGCGCGAGCGGGCCAGGAGGGGTCCCCGGGACTTGAGAGGAACAGCGGGGATGAGGGTTTTGGGTGGGGCTAGGTAGTCTTGGAGGCCCCTGGGCCGCCTTCTCACCGCGATTCCCACCTCCCCTCCTCTTTTTCTTGGGTCCCTGACTTTTCCTTCTCTGCGTCCTCCTTCTCACCCTCCGTGTCTCTCATCTGTCTCGGAGGCGGGTCTCTGCCTCAAGCGTGTCTCTCTTGGTCTCTTCGGAGAGATGTGGAAACCTCGATCTCTTCACCCCTCTGCCGTCTCTGGGTCCTTCGGTTTCTATCACCAAGTCTCTTTCGGCCCCACTCCCCCTGTCTATCCCTTCTCCGAGGTTTTTATCTTATTCTCTCGCCTCCCGCCCCGGCCCGTTTCCCATTTCTGGAGCGGCAGTTGGCACCTTCGGGAGCGGCAGGAAGCGCTCTTCCGGGCCCTGGTACTGCCCTCCCACCCCCTGCCCGAGGCTGATCGTTTCTCTTCTGAGCCTCGGTTTCCCTGTCTGGACCTTACAAGGTCTCTTCCTTCTAGGGTTCTCGAAAGGATGGAAAAGGGAGGTGGCAGAGCCGAGAAGGTGCCCAGCGTGGGCACCCAGTGGGGTCAGCAGACCTCCAAGGTATCGCTCAGAGTCCTTCACCCCCAGCGTCCCAGGATTGACAGTGGAAACACGGAGCAAATGGAAACACAGAGCACGCTGGGGAGGGCGCGGGAGTGGCCGGGGAACCCACCAGAACCGCCGAGAACTGGGGAGGGGAGGTTCTGTAAGGAGAAGCCCTGCTCCAAGTCCTTGACCCAGTCTGGGGCGCTTAGGCCCGACCCCAGCCATTTCCCTCCTGGCTACTCAGGACCCGACCTAAGGGCCCGGAAGGGTCCGGCCAGGCCGTCTCAGGTCTTTGCGCTCCGGCCCTAACTACCCTCCGCCTTCTGGAAAAGGCAATGACCCGCCTCTGCCCTCCACGGCTTTTACGCCTTTGCTATCCTTGGACCTCGCTTTCCTTGCCGATGAGCACGAAGCAGGGCTGCTCCGTGATTTAAAATGAGTTGGGCGCTGCCTTCCTGGGGAGGGCGGAGGGCTCTGGGAGAGACAGGCGGGAAAGCCTTCAGCCTGCACTTAATCAGTGCGCTACGGAACACACACTCCATAGACAGGGAAACAGACCCAAAGAGGAGTCATTTCCCCCTGGTCTCTGAGCTAGAAACGGACAGAACTGGCACTAAAATGTAAGCTGTCCAACTCCTTTGTTTTTGTTCAGTCACGACTCTTTTTTAACCCCACGGACTGTAGCCACCGCCCCCCCACCCCCACCCCCTCAAGATTCCTCTGTCCATGGGATTTCCCAGGCAAAGAATACTGGAGTGGGTTGCCATTTTCTCCTCCAGGGGTTCTTCCCCACCCAGGGATGGAACTGGTGTGGCCTACATTCACAGGTGGGTTCTTTTATCCCTGAGCCATCCGGGAAGCCCAGCCCCTTACCCAGTGTTCATCCGTCCCCACCCTCAGGAAGGTCAGGAAACCCTGGACGTTCCAACTGTGCCCAGTGGCTTGAATCTCTGTGACCATCCAGAAGACCTTGTCCATTTGCGAGGACTCATTTGCAAACGGGGCTTCCCAGGTAGCTGTAGTGGTAAAGAGCCCTTTTGCCAACGCAGGTAGATGTAAGAGACCCCTGGTTCGGAAGATCCCCTGGAGGAGGGCATGGCAACCCATTCCAATACTCTTGCCTCTCCAGGCATAGACAGAGGAGCCTAGCAGGCTGCGGTCCATAGGGTCGCACAGAGTCGGACACGACTGAAGCGACTTAGCACGCACGCACTGGCGCACTCTCGCCCTGGTAGGTTCAGGGAGCGTCTGTCCTGCCTCTCCGGTGAGGGCCGGAGCAGGGGCTCTGGCACCCTGGGCCAGGCGGGGTTAGGTTCTTGAAGCCAGGCAGGCTGGAGGGACCCGCTTTGACTGAGCACCGCCTCTGTGCTAGGTGCTTTCGATGCATCATCACAGCTCCCGAGGTGGTCGTCCTCCTTCCCAGATGAGAAAAAAAAAGAGAACTAAAGTAGCACATTCTGGGCCGCGCAGCTGAGCCTGGGGACACCGGAGCTGGGAACGGTGTCACGGCGCACTTTCGCTGCACCACGCATGTAGGGACGAAGGGAAGTCTGCTGTGCCTCGCTCAGCCTCTGCAAGGGGTAGACGGGCCGTGGAGGTTGTAAATGCCCGAGGCTTTGATTCCGTTCTGCTTTCCCCCCACTGCCAGCAGGTTTCGGGTTGGAATCTCAGACCCGCAGGTTCCTGAAGCTCTTGGAAGGGGCAGGGTCACGGCTTCTTCTGGGGCCACGCCCTTCATTACACCACGCCGCCTCGCCTCGCCACGCCCCTCGCCACGCCACGCCCCTCTGGACTCCGGGCTTGCCTTGGGGCTTTGGAGCATGTTACAGAATGAATGACGACCCTCTGCCGGACCTCAATTGCTGCATCAGTGCTATGAAGACCTGAGCTCCTCTTTGCCGCCCTCCCTGAGAGTGTGTGAGAAGGATCTGAATCCAAGGAAACTGGAAAACTGAGGAGACAAATGCCAAGATGGGGAATCGTAAATTCTATTAATATTAATAATAGTTAATACAACAATGACTATTGCAAAGTACTCTTCTGAGCTCTGAGGGTGACTTAATTCTTTGAATCTTGGCAGCAACTCTATTTTTAACCCTGGTTTACGTACAGGAAGGGCTTCCCTCATAGCTCAGTTGGTAAAGAATCCGCCTGCAATGTAGGAGACCCCCACCCCCACCCAGGTTCGATTCGTGGGTTGGGAAGATCCCCCGGAGAAGGGATAGACTACTCACTCCAGTCTTCTTGGGCTTCCCTTGTGGCTCAGGTGGTAAAGAATCTCCCTAAAATGTGGGAGACCTGGGTTCTATCCTGGGTTGGGAAAATCCCCTGGAGAAGGGAAAGGCTACCCACTCCAGTATTCTGGCCTGGAGAATTTCATGGACTGTGTAGAGCATGAGGTCGCAAAGAGTCAGACACGACTGAGCTACTTGCACTTCACATAGGGGAAAGATGGAGTAAAGTAGTTTACATGAGCAAAAACGGTCTTGCTAGGTGGCTCGGTGGTGAGGAACCCATCTGCCAGTGCAGGAGACACAGGTTCGATCCCTGGGTGGGAAAGATCTCCTGGAGAAGGAAATGGTAACCCACTCCAATACGCTTGCCTGGAGAACTCCCTGGACAGAGGAGCCTGGCTACAGTCCACGGAGTCGCCAAAGAGCAGAACATGACTGATTGACTAAACAACAATAGCAATGAACAAAAACTCACAAAAACAAGGTGTTCTAGGATTTCCCATGGCACCCAGGGGATTCTCAGGCCCGCCACTGCATGGATGGACCTCCCTCTGGAGACCCCTGCTCTGGACTCCCTGGTGGGGAAAGGGCAGAGCAGGCTGCAAAGCCTGGCCCATTCACAGCACTGGTGCTTCCAGCTGCCCAGCTCTGATCCCTGGGAGTGCCTCTGGGGTGGCTCCACAGAACAAGCTTGTGTGAGCCCCCAGGACTAGGACAGGGCCAGGCAAAGAGGGGACACTTCAGAGGCGAGGTGAATGGATGACCAGAAGGCAGTGTCAGATCTTCAGCATGAGCCGGGCCCTTAACCCAGAGTATCAGGCCAGACCCATTAGGGCCAGAGACCTGAGCCCTAGGCTCAAGTGTGAAAACAGTCCATCTCAGCGCTATCAAATAGTTCTTGATGGCCTTTTAAAAGAACACTCCCTGGTCAGGGAACTGGATCCCTCATGCCACAACTAAGGTCTGGTGCAGCTAAATAAATAAATACAAATTATATATATGTATGTGTGTGTATATATATATAAAGAACACTCAATTGCTGGCCCTGCCAAGTTTAAGCCTCCTTTAAACCTGAAGTTGAGTTCTCAAAATCACTGCAGATGGGGACTTCAGCCATGAAATTAAAAGACTCTTGCTCCTTGGAAAGAAAGCTATGACAAACCTAGACAGCATATTAAAAAAGAGACATCACTTTGCTAACAAAGGTCCTTATAGTCAAAGGTATGGTTTTTCTAGTGGTCATGTACAGATGTGAGAGTTGGACTATAAAGAAGATTGAGCATGGAAGAATTGATGCTTTCAAATTGTGGTGCTGGAGAAGACTCTTGAGGGTCCTTTGGACTGCAAGGAGATCAAACCAGTCAATCCTAAAGGAAATCAGTCCTGTATATTCATTGGAAGGACTGATGCTGAAGCTGAAGCTGCAATACTTTGGCCACCTGATGCAAAGAGCCAACTCATTGGAAAAAACCCTGAAGCTGGGAAAAGACTGAAGGCAGGAGAAGAGGATGACAGAGGATGAGAGGTTGGATGGCATCACCAACTCAATGGACGTGAGTCTGAGCAAACTCAGGGAGATGGTGAAGGACAGGGAGGCCTGGCGTGGTGCAGTGCATGGGGTCACAAAGAGTCGCACACTATTGAGCAACTGAACAACAGTAAGCTACCCTTCCTCTGAAGAAGCCAAGGCCCAGCGAGATCTGACAGCAGGCGCATGGTGTCGCCCAGAAGGCCCTCCATGATCCAGCGGCATGCCCCTAGCCAGCTGCCTGCCTCCACCCTACAGGACCTTCCCTGGCTGCCTGTTTCTCCCTGGGTGTTCTGACACGGACTGTGCAGACTGCTGGATGTGGGGAGGATGTGACAATGCATCTTTCATCCGGAGGCTCTGCCCTTCTGGAAAAGCTTCCCGGCCTTCCCAGTAGAAGAGAAATATTCTGGACAGCCTACTCCCCAACCTTTCCTGCAGAAATGAACAAATTCTCAAAGGGCCCTTCCCCAGCTAGGGGTGCCCCCAACCCTCTTGGACTTCCCAGTCCAACCCGACCTCAAAGGGACCCTTTCCATCCGCACAGAGACCTCCTATCTGATCCAATGGTGGGTCCTGGGTCGTAGCCCAATTAAGTGAAAATATATCTGGGCTTATCAGGTTCAGGCGTGGTACCCTCGGTGGTCCCCCGGCGGCCCCAGAGGGTCCCTGTCTGATTTTCCTGCTCAGACACACTTGTTTAAACAGACCCCTCTGGGCCTCCCAGTAACGAGAGCCAGCCCGAAGCCTGATTGCCAGGTAAAGGGAGGCCTGGCTCACGTGGTGAAGGGAAAGGCGAATGGGCGAGCACAGGTGGAAGCCGCCTTTGGAACCCTGAGCCATCTCTAGAAGTTTGCTCCGTGGGTTCAGCTCCCAGCTCCCTTCCAGCTTTGTGCCCTCCCCACCGCTCCTCTGCCTCCCTCCCTTTCTCATTCTGGGAGAGGATGAAATGAATAGGAATGCCTCAAGTGCTGAGATGGAGTGATCGATCTGGTGGTTTATTTCTGCCATCACAGTGACCCCAGGAGGTGACTCCTCCAAACCTGGGAGGTTCGCACTGCTGTGCCTCTTTACTAGGTGAGAAAGGCAGGGTCCCAAGAGGTACAGGGGCCTGGGTTGGCCGATATCTAGAGAGAGAATCCCTGCAAGCCCATGATCTTTGCACCCCCACGGTGCCCTGAGGACAGTTTGTAGCTGAGTCAAGGTCCTGGACAGTGTTTGCACATGCTGAGCAGAGGAGAATCAGCCAGTCCAGGTGGGAAGAAGAGGAAGGACAGAGGCAGGTGGGGGAGGAAAAGGTAGGTTGTTTAGCATTTGAAGATCGAAAAGGTGACCCTGGGGCTCTACGGCCACCCTGCCTACCCTCTGGCATTCCCAGACACTCTGGGCTTCTGGTGAGGGGAGGGCATGGGCCAGTGTGGCCTTACATGGACTCTGTTTTCCCAGCAATAATAGTCATTAAAGCTGTCTTCTCAAGCCCTCATTATCCTGTGTTTATAAACCCTTCCAGAAAAACAAAAGCCAGCCCAGCACGCCTCTCCCCGGATCATAGGCAGGCATGTTGGTTCTCCCTTCTTATTGCAGAGAGAAGTCTTCCCTGAGAGTCTAGTGATGGGGCAGTGACTTTTATAGCCTCTTGTTGCCTGTGAGGGCGTGTTGGAGACTTTCCATTTTGAAAGGCAAATTCGGAAGAATTTTCTGGACTAATGTTAAGATTTTGCCGTTACGATGCAAAGGAGGGCAGTGAGAAGGGAAGGCAGAGAAGTCAGTCATGTTGGCTCTGTGTAAAGTGCTTTAATTATCTTATCACACCCAACAACCTTTACATCCAGGCACTATTAACCCCTACATTCAACAGATGGGAAAACAGAGGAGAAAACAAGAGGCTGTGGTCCGAGGCTAGGAGTTTAGTGGACTGTTTGCTTCTGACCTCAGGCACCTGTAGGATATTCATGAAGTAATTACCACCATGAAACTTGCCAAACACCCATGGTGTACAGACTTTTCATACATGATCTTGTTTAATCCTCCTGGCTGCATGTGGTTCATGCTGTGGTCTCCATTTCCTGGGTGGCCAAAAGGGTGAGGGGTGACGTGACAGGGCAGCTTGCCCAAGGTCATTCAGTTACTGGAGGGTGAGTAAGGACTTGAACTTTGCAAAAGAAGAGGAAGTAGTCACTTTGGCGGGGGGTGCGGCGAGGGGAAGACTGTAGAGGCTGGTGAAACTAAAAGGAAAGGAAACCAATCTTTTGCCTGGCCTCCTTGCCCCCCGCCCCTCATTAAGAGCCCCCGCGATCGCACCCTCCCCACATGTGCTCTGACATCAAAGGTGAGGGAGGCAGGTTCCCTCTGCTCAGCTGGTGCATTTTAGGCAGAACAATCCCAAGCCAGAGGCTGGGTCTCTGCGAGAGCGGGTCTCCAGATCAAAGGGAGAGAGGAAGGAAGAAGAGCCCGAGGAGGAGGAGATGCAGGTTCATCAAAGTGGCTCCTCCCTCCTGCTCCGCTTGGGTTTGCTGTGCGTGTGCAAACCCCTGGGGTGGGATGGGGGTCTTCAAGCAGGAGACTTGAAGCTCAGCCTCCTCCTGGGTACTGGGGTGCTCCTGAGTGGCGACACAGGGCTTCCCAAAGAGAAGCTAAAAGGTAAAAATCAGTGCTATGGAATCCCGCCACGGCACCAGAAATCCCATCTACTCTCTTGGTACTTCACAGACTGGTTGCCACGTGCTCTTCAAGTCCGACCTTCGAGGTGGCCTTGTGGTCCCACCGGTTCTGGGAGAATGGGTCGGGTGACTTGCTGAAGGTCGCTCAGCAAAGCGACATCCCTGCCATGGGGCAGACTTTGACTTGAAGTTGTCCTTTCTGTTTGTTTCCTAGGGCAGTGTAATGAAGTATCGATACCACAGAAGGCATGGCTTAAGACAGAAATGTGTTTTCTCACGGTTCTAGAAGCCAGATCAAGGTCTTGGCAGGGCTACACTTTCTCTAAGACTTTGGGTCGAATCCTTGTCTGTCTCTTTCTGGCCTCGTGGCCGCTGGCAGTCCTTGACTTCCAGCTGCATCACTCCAGTCTCTGCTCTGTCTCCTCTCTGTCTCCACACTGTCTTCCTTCTCTGTGTCCGAGTTCCTCTGTTCTTACAAGGACAGCAGTCCTATGGACGAAGTGTAACTTCATCTTGATCACTTCCTCAAAGATGCTGTTTTCAAGTAAGGTCCCCTTCACAGGGCTGGGCTGTTAGGGCTTCTTGGGAGGGGACATGTACAATCCACAGTAGGATGTGTGTGTGTCCTCCTCTGTGCCCAGGGAGCTCTCTGGTGCTGCTGGACACCTGGGCTCGGAAAGCAGTAACCCAAGAGCAGAATGATGGCAACGTGCCTTGAAGGGAACCCAGTGCCGTTTTGTGCAATAGCCGAGGGGCGCCCTTAGACCCATTTTACAGATGAGGAAGTTGACGTTTGGAAAGATTCAGTAGGAAAGCCTGGATCTGAAATAGTATCGATCTGACTGGATAACCAACCACTATCCCCAGGGATTGGGGTGGGCAGGCAAGGGTTAAGGCTGAGGCGGGGCAGGTGGGCTCAGTCCAAGCCATGCTGACTCACTGGGCCTTAATACTGCTGCTCTGGCTGCTCCCCGTGGGCCCTGTCCGTTGCCTGGGAGCTGATTAAGATGTCACAGAGGATTATGATGTCAGGTGCAAGAATCACACTCCAGGAGGGGTGACTGCTGGGCCGGGAGGGAGGTTACCCTTAGCAACGGAGACGGGACATCCATGCAGAGGAGCGGCACAGCCCAGTGGGAAGGGCAAGGGGGGTGGGGTCACGCTGTCCTGGGTGTGAATTCCAGCCCCTCGACTCTCCAGCTGGGTGACCTTGGGGAAGACACCACACCTTCCTGGGCTACCTGTTTCTCAGATGCAAGATGAGGGAGAATACTTCCATCCCCCGTGTAGATCAAACGGTTGAAGAAACCCCCTGCCTCCGTAAGCCTCTGCCAAACGGCGGTCCCCAAGGAAGCCAGGCATCAGCTCTGGAGTCGGGGCTCAGGCGTGGGCAGGCTTGCCAGAGGTGGCAAAGAAATGGTGCCAAACCACCTCACTGCCAAGAGCTGAGGCTGCTTGGAAAGCACCATCACCTGGCCACGGGGAGCCCCGTCAGCAACCTTCTTTGTGTCAACCAGCGGGCGGTGAGTGGCTCTGCCCCGAAGCCTCCTAAATGTTCCGCTCAAATAATGCTGACCGCAGCACGTAGTCACTGCCTGTTCACTTGTTGCTTTCGCTGTTTGGCCCTGAACCCTGTTTCTTTAGAAGCCGGCATAGTGCCAAACAAATGTTTGAAAAATGAAGGGCAAAAGGAAGGTGTTTTCTCAACTTCCCTTTGTATTCCTTGGAAAAAAATTTCTCCTGTCTTTGAGAAAGAAATATTCCTCCTCCTCTGCAAAGCCATGCTGCCCCAGCGTCCTTAATTCTAGTCCTCTTATTTCCTCAAGTCTTGACTTTTATTCATCCACTCACTTATTTAGCACTCAGCTGATCAGCCATCCACCCATTCATCCCTCCTTCATCTATTTATCCACCCACCCATCCTGTCATCCATTTTTCTATTCATCCATCCATCCATCTACCCATCCTGTTATCCATTTATCTATCCATCCATCCCTCCACCATCCACCCACCCATCCATCCTTCCATCATCCATCCATCCTTCCATCATGTATCCACCCAGCCATCTACCCATCAGGGCAACAGGCAAAAGACTCTGAACCACATCCTTTTCTAGGTCTGCAGGGCCCACAGGGTCAAGTCAGATGAGTACCCTGGCCCTACGGAGTTCTCAGTCTTGTAGGGCTGAAGAAACATGAATGGAAATGCCCTTGAGGCGTAAGAGAAAAGGAGGATACTTCAAAGAAGGGAAGGCCAGGTACCGAGGGGCCCACAGAGATGCTCCACTTGGGAATCAGGGAAGGCTCCTGGGAGGAGCAATAGCAGAAGGGAGGGGCTTCTTGGTGGAGTAGAATTTGGGCAGCAGAGGTGAGCAAAGAGGCAATTGGGAAGCAAACTCACTCTTCCACAGCCAGTCCCACGTGCTGGTGTCTCCTCCCCTTTGCAGAGCCTTCACACCCGTCCAGAGAGGTTGAGTAACTTCCTCCAAGTCACTCAGCTTTGTTGGTAGAGGCGACTGGAGAAGTTCAGGTTTCATATCCTCAGAGAGGCCTTCCTGGACTGCTTCTGCGGGTCTCCCTCTGCCTGTCTCCCTCACGCCCTGTCTGGTCACACCTTGTCTACCCCACTAGGAGGCTGGCTCCAAGAGGGCAGTGACCTTGCGTGGCTCCCTGTCTCTAGCACCTGGAGCACAGCGGGGGCCCAAAGACTTGTTTCCTGGGGTTCCGTGTGGTGGGCACACATCCTGGACCAGGTTCCCTGGTCCCTGACTCTCTGAGGTCCTTTTGTCTCCGGACACCTCTCTCTCAGCTGCCTTCTGACTCCACCAGCCTGGTCTTCCAGGTGTGCAGGGCCCATCAGCTGAACATAGCTCAGGCCTCCTGGTCAGGGCGGGCGTCCCCCCTGCACATTTCTGATCGTCTTAGGAGACGCACACAGAGCAAGAAGATAATTGAAAAGATTATCCGGGGATGGGACTGGTGGATGGTTGATTTATCGTGTGTCATCCCTACTTCAGGGTTTTTATTAGAAATTGAAGAATGGCTTCCCAACTTGAGCCTCAGGGCTGCGTTTAACCTCCAGCCGTCATGCCGACCTGCACTGTTTTCCGGGCTGTCTGCAGTCATCGCATCTCAGAGCTCTGGGTGTGATCCCAGTAGCAGCAGCAGCTACTCTGCACTGAGACCCAGCCTCCCCACTTCTCCTTCTTCTCTCCTCCCTCCTCCCCTTCTTCTCTCCTCTGTCCAGCTCCAGCTCCCCGCCTCCTCCTTCCACTTCTCCCTTCCCTTCCCTCTCCTTTCTGTCCTTGGGGGAGTTGAAGGAGGTGGTTGGTAGGATGGGAGGGGGCTTTACTGAAAAGGTGGAGGACCCGTAATGATGTTGAAGTCGACTCCAGCCTAGATGCTTAGCCATTATCTGGGACTCGGCTCAAATGACCTTCTTCCATGGGGCCAGCCTTGATTCTCCCCTCCTGTGTGTTTCCAGAACTCCTGGCTGGCCCTTCTGTTCATAGGAACGCATTCTTCCCACCTGGCACTGCAGTTGCCTCCTCCCTCTCTGTAGGGGCAGAGGATCTGGAGGAGGGGGTGTAGTCTGGCATGGGCTTGAGAGGCCCTGAGGTGGGGGCAGCTAACCTGTTGGGGGTCGATGACAAACAAGGAAGATCGGCTGGGGACCAGTGTCATAATCCAGGTGAGACTACAACCTGGTTGAGCTGTGAGGCTTTGAGGTCCATCCCTTTACCTCTCTGAATCTTGTCATTTCTCATTTATATTCTGGTGATAATGACACCCACCTTAGATGCTTGACTTGGAACAATATTGTCAACTGGACCAGCCCACATCAACTTCATCTAAAACGCAGCTCTCGGGCCCTACCTTTGACTTGCCGCTGATTCGGAAAGTCTGGAGTGGGGCCAAGCAAGCCCTCCCGGAGACTCTTGCACAGGAGAGTAGCTGCTGAGAGCAATACCCAGGATAAGGCAGGTAAAGGAGTTGGCGCAGAGAGGCAGTGGGGACTCCATGTCCCTTCTTGCGTGCTGTGATGAAGCCATGGGTTTTGTTCTGATGGCAAGATGCTGACCAGAAAGGAGTGTGTGATCCGGGGTCTGTAACAGCAAATGCCAGCAGACACACAGATCTGCAGAGCGCCTTCCCTTCCCAAGGCCTCCTCGAGCTTCAAGGAAGGAAACAGCCCCTGGGGCAGGCCCTACTGAGGGAATGCTGGAAGCTCCAATCCGAGAAGGAAACAGCCCAGGGTTCCAAGCAGCCTGGGAGGAAGCCTTGGGAAGGAAGGGCAGCAAGCTGCTTGACAATCAGTGCAGGGTGATCTGAGCTCCTTTTGTGTTCCGCCTGTTTCTCATCACTAGACCTTTCTCTTAGAGAGAGGTGGATTGCCCGTTTACTACCCTTAGAGCTGTGCAGGTAATGGACACCTGCACCTGGGAGAGAGAGAGAGAGGCAAGGACTGACAGTTCCTACTGTGGGCCAGAGATCTGGGGAGAAGCCTGGGTGAAGACAGAGGCAGAGATGGGGACGATACAGTCACAAGGAAAGGAACACCATGGGAAGTGAAAGAGCCTGGAACAGCTTCTCTCCTGGAGCCGTCGGAAGGCACAGGTTCAGCTGATGCCTTGACCTTGGACTTCTCACCGCCAGAGCTGTGAGAGATGAGCTTTCTGTGGTTTAAAGCCCTCTATCTGTGATCCTTTGCTATGTCATCCCTGGGAAGTGAATACAGATTTGGTTTTAGTCCCACCAGGAATGTTCTGAAGAGGGTATGTTCCTCCCCATTACGCAGATGAGAAGGCTGAGAGTCAGAAAGGTGAAGTGCTGAGGGTCACTCAGCGCCCAGGATCCCAGACCAGATGTATCCGCACCCAAACAGTGTGTGTTCCCTGCGCAGCTTTGCTGCAGGCAAATGCCCACCCGTGGGCTTGACTGGGACTTCTTTCCCTTTGCTCCTGTCTTGGGCTCCCGGTGGGACAGGTGTTAACACCTCTGACCCCAGCACCCTCTTTCTTCTCGCTCTCCCCCTCGCTGCTCCCCTGGATCTGGCTTCAGGGGTCCTTTCATACTTTCCTATCTCCTGGTTGAATAACCTGGAAACTCAGTCCTGAGCCACTCCCATCCTCTAGATGGCTGAGCCCCCACCACTCCGAGGGTGGTCGCCAAGCAGCAGCAGCAGCCTCACTGGGGATGGTCAGCAATGTCTAGAGCACCGCCAAGACAGAATTTGCCTTTTTACAAGACCCCCAAGAAGCCTGATTGGCACTTGGGTCTGCAAACTGGAGTTTGGGTCTGCGTAGCCTTTGGCCCCCATTGCTCCTGGGGTGTCTGTCCCGACCTTTGACTCAGGAAGGGTCGTGTCGGGCAAGTCACAGGGAGTGCAGGCTTTGTCACTCAAACCAGAGCTTGATGTGACTGCTGGCTCTGCAGCTGGTCAGCTGTGTGACTTTGGGTCGATTTCTGAGCCTCTCTGAGTCATGTGTTGACATCGGTGGATTAGTGAACCAGGGTCCTTCACAGTGCAGGAGCCCACAGAACCGCACTCAGCGGGCTCACCCAGGTGACAGCTAAGTGCCCCAAAGTGGGGACTTTATGGGGACAGGAGCCGAGCTGGAGAAGTTCCTGGGGCTTCTGGGGAGATGCTTTCTAGTTCCCCTGATCATCATCACACCGCCACCCCCACTGCACATTCTCCTGCCCTATTTTCAGAAAGCCTTGGTCTCAGGACCCTGGGGTCTGCGGAGGGCAATGGTGATCAAGGCCAAGGGTAGTAGGTCTTCCTTCCCTCCTGCCTGGGCTGGTGTGTGTGTGTGGAGCGTGTCTCCTGGTCCATGCCCCCCACCTTCAGATGGCTGTGCTCTTCACCTGCTTTGCCACCAGCTTTGTCATTCTGATCCCAACCCTCTCTCCTGTGTGTCTTCTCCCACCCTCCCACCCTCCTCTCTCCCCTCCTTCCCTGCCCTCTGCCCTGGCACAGGTGGGGAAAGGTCCTTGGTTGCCTCTTCTCTACTCCTCCCACACCTGACCCCTGTCCTCTTGGTCCTGACAAGTGCCAGGTCAGGGAGTGAGAGTGCTAGTCACTCAGTCGTGTCCAACTCTTTGCAACCCCATGGACTGCAGCCTCCCAGGCTCCTCTGTCCGAGGGATTCTCCAGGCAAGAGTACTGGAGTGGGGTTACCATTCCCTTCTCCGGGGGAATCTTCCCAACCTAGGGACTGAACCTAGGTCTCCTGCATTGCAGGCAGATTCTTTACTGTCTGAGCCTGCCAGGTCAGGACAGTCCCTAAAATAAGCTACTGGCGATCACGCCCAGTTCCCAGTCCCCTACCCATCTCTATTTCTTCCTCCCAGCCACCCGCCTCCGTGTCTCCCTCTCTGCCCCTTTTCTTGTTTCTCTCTGTGTTTGCATGTCTGTTTCTAAGTGTCTCCCTCCTTTCTCACCATGGAAACTGATTTTAATTCTGACCTCATTCAAATGATTACAAATAGGAGGGGGAAACCACAGGCCTGGAATCTCTGCAAGGAGGCGCCTTCCTTGGGTGGGGCCGGGTACCCCTCTCCCTGATCTGAGCCAGGGTGGAGCAGGGGCTAGGACACACCCCAAGGCCCTGGGGTCAGATGTCCACGTGACCCTGGCTGGTCTGGGAACACTGGGCGGCCCTGAACTGGGCTTCCGGCCTCCCTTCATCACCCCAGGCCCCTTTCCTGCAGCGGCATCAGTGGAACTTTATGCTGACCAGGCCCTGGCTCTGGGGAGGATGGGGTTGGGAAACCCGTCCTGAGGTCGGGCAGAGGCCGGGACAGCTTACCTATCAAGACCTGTTTGCCTGATTCCTGCTTCCAGGAGGTAGGCTACAGGAGACACAATCAGGGGCGGTGGGAATCGTCAGACCTCTCTCATCAGCGGAGATCTGTCTCTCCCTTCATCCTTCGCCCTGCCCTGAGATAGACCTGCTATCACTCGAGTACTGCAGAGAGAGAAACGCCTCTGTCCTCATCCAGTCCCGAGGTTTAGCCAGTAAGGAAGGATTAGGGTTTGCGAGATAGGGGATGTTGTTATTGTTCAGTCGCTCAGTCCAAGGGATTCTCCAGGCAAGCGTCCTGGAGTGTGTTGCCATTCCCTTCTCCAGGGGATCTTCCCGACCCAGGGATTGAACCTGGGTCTCCTGCATTGCGGGCAGATTCTTTGGCGTATGGAATCTTCCTGGACCAGGGATCGAACTCATCTCCCCTATGTTGACAGGCACATTCTCAACCACTGGACCACCAGGGAAGTCCAAGCTAGTGTTTTTAAATTGTGAAATTCCTAATAAAAATTCGGATCTCCAGCATCTCCACAGTGTCCGACTCTTCGTGGCCCCATGGACTGCAGCACTCCAGGCTTCTCTGTCCCTCACCATCTCCTGAAGTTTACCCAAGTTCCTGTCCATTGCATCAAGATTACCTTAAAAGATTTAACTAAGAGATAGAATTAAAAGGTTTCATGTTTCTTGCCTCTGTTCTGGGTCTTAAAAATGAATGTTTTTGTTCCAATTCTGAGGCAGTCAGCCCCAGTCCTGGGCTTTAACCTCCACCTCTAATGCTGAGCCCTCCTCCCCAAAACAACACAGACCCGCTCGACATGGAGACACATTCACATCCATGCACATACAACTCACACACTTGCATACATACTAAGTGCTCCTACACACCCGCCCACACTCAGATAACATACTCACACACACAAGCTTATACACACTCACATGTAGTCATACACTCAAATCACATATACATGGCACACAACTCTCTTGCACACACACACACACACACAGAATTTCCCCAGCTTTAACTGAGAAAATACACAGACTCGTAAGACTGCTGATGCTACAAAGAAACCTCAGAGGCTCTCTGGTCCAGCAATTGCGAATGCACTTGGCCCAGACGCAGGCTGACCCCTGGCTGATGGGGCTACCCTACTGTGATTTTAAGAGATGCTGTGGATCTGAATTTTTATTAGGAATTTCACAATTTAAAAACACTGGCTTGGACTCTCCTGGTGGTCCAGTGGTTGAGAATGTGCCTGTCAGTACAGGGGACATGGGTTTGACCCCTGGTCCAGGAAGATTCTACATGCCAAGGGGCAACTCAGCTCACGTGCCACAAGTACTGAAGCCTGCGTGCGGCACGTACTGAAGCCTATGTGCCTCGAGCCTGCACCCCACAAGAGAAGCCACCACAGTGAGACGCTTGCACACCACAACGAAAAGTAGCCCCCACTTGCCACGGCCAGAGAAAGCCTGCACACCAACCAAGACCCTTCACAGCCAAAATTAAAAACAAACAGAAATGCTGGCTAATGGTGTTAACTAAAAGCAACAACACAGCTCTTCAGGTTCCAACCGTTCTGGGGGCAGCCAGTTGAGAACCTCTTAGAAGGGCCAATGCACCCATTTCCCAGATGGGGAAACTGAGGTTCAGAAACGTTAATGGCTTTTCCAGGGTTGCTCAAGAAAAGAACTAACACAACCTGAAATAGAGCTGAGAGCTTTTAGGGTTTTCTCAACTGCTTGAACCTGATAAATCCAGATTATTCACCAAAACAAAGTTGATCAAAACAGTCATTTCCCTTAACCTGAAGTTAATATTTCCTCCAACAGTTCAAATGTCACTTACTCAGAGGGTCCCATCTAGAGGACCTCCTACCCTTTGCACTCTCCTCTCTTTACCCTACAAACCTGTTTTTGTTTCTTCCTTGCAGTCATCCTGATTTTCAATGAGCTTCCTTTGCCAGAAGTTTATTTTTAATGGTAGTCAGTGTCCTGTTTGCTCTACCCTCAGGCACATGGGGAGTCCCAGCACAGCCTTTCTTGGCCCCTCATCAGTGGATAGGGCCATGTGACTTGTTTTAGCCAGTGATACGGAGGCAGAAGTAACTTATGTCACTTCTGGTAAAAGACTTCATATCTGTTGTGCAGTCCCACTGAATACCCTTCCTCCCAGGCTTGGCGACAATCAGTCTGGTCCCCAGTGATGAGCAGAAGCAGGTGGCCCTCGTGGATGTTCAGCCTGAGCAAGAAATAAACTTGTAGTCATCATGGAAACTGAAGGGTTGTTTGTTACTGCAGCATAACTTTTCCTATCCTGACTGTTACACTTTCAATATGCCCATTTCCCACTATTGCAATGTAGGAAAAAACCTTGCCTGTTTGTTCACTGTCAGTTCCCAGTGCCTGAGACCCAAATCTGGTACTTCGTAAGTACTTAATGAATGTCTGCTCAATAAATGAATACATCAGATGGTGCAGTGGGTGATAGCACAGCCTTTCAAAGTAAGACAGACCCAGACTGGAAACCCAGCTCCGCAGAATGAGCAAGTGACAACTTGTCTGAGCCTCACCTTTCCCTCCTGTCAAATGGGGACATGATGAGCCCCATCTCACATGGGTGTGCCACAATGGCTTGAGAACATCCGTCCTGCATTCCCAGCCCTGTGCCTGGAGTGGGGAAAGTAGTCAGGAAGAAGAACTGATGATATTCTCATTAACGTGATTGATGTAGCCACAGGAGCAGCTTTCAGAGTTTCCCCAGACTCAAGGTACAAAGTCTATGCCAGGGTCCAGTCCTAGAGGGTCTAATCCAGTAAACCTGGCCTGGAGCCAGAAATCTGCATTCTGAACGGGCCTCCTGGGTGATCTGATGCAATGGCTTAAGAAAGCTCACTTGTTTTCATTGAGGAGCCTGATCTATTGTTAGTTCTGGGAAGGTGGAAGGCTTGGTCTGCCTGTATTTAATCTGGCATCAGATCAGAGAGGTCATGCTTTTCTCATGGCAATAATACTGAAAACAGTTTGAAGCACTTGCCACGCACCAAGCTCTCTGCCAAGATGGCTAACGGTTCTCCACTCATAGTGACCCAAGAGGAAGAAGTCATATCCCCACTTTACAGATGAGGAAACTGGGGCTCAGAGAAGGACAAGTCTTGCCCAAGTGCACCCAGCTAGGGAATGATGGAGCCTCCGAGGAACTAGGTTTCAAATTCTGTGATGTAATGAGCGACTCAATCTGTAAATGATATTGATGTGGGTGAAGGGGTAGTGTGGGGAATCCTGCAGGGATCTCCAAAAAAAGAGAGGCTTAACAAGATTAAGTCTAAATGCTGACATTTACTTAAAACAATTGTATTGAGTTATAAGCAAATACGATAAGATACCCATATTTAAAGTGCATGATTTGTTAAGCTCTGACAAATTTTTAAAAAAATATTTATTTGGCTGAGCTGGGGCTTTGTTGCGGCACCTGGGATCTCCTTTGTGGTATGCGGGATCTTTTTAGTTGTGGCATGTGGGAACTAGTTCCCTGACCAGGGATCGAACCCTGCGTTGGGAGCCAGAAGCCTTAGCCACTGGACCACCAGGGGAGTCCCAAGTATCAATAAATTTAAACACCCGTGAAGACTTCATCTCAGTCAAGATCATGAACTTGATATTTGTCTTGGTCCTCTTGACCTCTACAGCAAAACGCCACAAACCAGGGTCCTTGAACATCAGACATTTGTTTCCTCGAAGCTTTGGAGCCTAGAAATCCACCTTCAGGGTTGTGGGATGGTCAGGTCCTGCTGAGGCCTGTCTCTCTGGCATACAGGAGGCTGCCCTCTCCCTGTGCCCTCACGTGGCATTTCCTTGATGTGTGTTCATAGAGACAGAGGCAGGTCCCTCTCTCCCTCTTCTTATAAGGCCCCCAATCCTATCGGACTAGGGTTCCAGCCTATGAACTCATTTAACTTTAATTACCTCATAAAAACTCTATCTCCAAATATAGTCACATTGTGTGTTAGGGCTTCAAATTAGGGGGGAATATAACTCAATCTTTTGCAGTAACTAGCTCTAAAACTTCACTCCTTATCTAAGCGTGGATAGAAATTTATGTTCATAAAAGTTTATTGCAAAATTATTGTAATAGTGAAAAACAAAAACTACTTAAATGCCTAACCATCAGAGAAAAGCCAGATAAATTATAGTGCATCTATTAATACACAGTAAATTATAAACGCAAACCCAGATCTAGGACAGTGCCTGAGACTTAGTAAAGTGAATGAAAATTTAGTCGCTCAGTCGTGTCTGACTCTTTGCAACCCCATAGACTGTAGCCTACCAGGCTCCTCCATCCATGCGATTATTCAGGCAAGAGTACTGGAGTGGGTTGCCATTTCCTTCTCCAGAGGATCTTCCTGACCCAGGGATCGAACCCAGGTCTCCCACATTGTAGGCAGAAGCTTTACCATCTGAGCCACCAGGGAAGTCCAAGACTTAGTAAGTGCTTAATAAAAAAGTTAAAAGGCTATGCTTATGAAGAGTTTCTAATGATATGGAGAAATGCTTTAGATACAATATTATATGAAAAAAAAATCAGGATTTAAAATGCCATTAGAAAGCTACTTCTAACTGTGTGTACAACAAATATAAACACAAAGAAAAGACTAGAAAACATAACAATTTTAAGAGAGGTTGTCTTAGGATGATGGAATTCATGGAAATTATATCTGTTGTTTTAAATAAATACTCTATTTAAATTCTTTAGTTTCCTAATTCTTTAAAATGAACACACACTACTTTTATAAATAGGAAAAAACCCTGTATTTGTGAATTAGAAGCAGCACTGGAAAACTGAATTGCTTAAAAATGAAAGAGGAGAAACCCAGCTTAACAGAGGTTCATAAAAATGACCCTAAACCCCTGAAAAAATAAGACAGTTGTGGGTTTGTGTCACAGATTCTAACAGATGCGTAACTGGGGGCAATTCACTTAGATCTCCTTGGGCCTCAGTTTTCACATCTATAAAATGGGCACCACAATGGTCCCCTTGGGAGCATGCTATGAGCTCAACTGAATGTGTTTTTTATCCTTACTTTTCCTGTCTTCATCCTCCCTGGTCTCTTTCTTTCATCTTTTGCCTGCTCCTTACATTGCTGATTCTTTCTCTTGTTTATCCAATTAAGATTTGTTGACAGTTTTTTGCAGGCTTGGACTAGCTCCTGGGATGCAAAGATAAATCAAACATTTGCTCTTCGCCTTCAAGGAAGAGGAAAATGTCCTCAGTGGACCAGAGACAGGCCAGGCTCTCAGGGCCAACCACTTCTTGTTGTCAAGACAGCACAGGAACACACTCACCTGCTGAAGGAACCTGTCTTACATCGACTGACCTATCTGTGCCCACAAAGGGGACTGGCTCACGTGAGCCCTCTTCTAGCAAGTTCTAGATCCATCATCCTAATTCCACAAAGGGAGCTGAGAAGGCTGCAGATGAGGTACATAACTCTGATATCAGATGGACTTGAGAAGGAGCAGACGTCTGACCCAGGCATGGAAGGGTTAAGTAGGAGCTTAACAGACAAGGAAAGTTCAGGGGAGACGGACAGAGTCTTCAAAGGCCTGGGATTTGACCTGCATTGTGTGCAGCGTGACTCATTCTGGATGGAGTGGAACATGGACTGTACAGTCAGCCTTTGGACATGGCCAAGGGGGTAGACGGGGGGCGGGGTGGGGGCAGGAGTCACATCCCAAAATGCTTTGTAGGTGGAGCTGAGCGGTTAGATCTTTAACCCAGAGGAACCAGGAGCCACTGAAGGGCTCAGGCAGAGATGCCGGTGGATCAGTGAAGAGGGTAGACCAGGAGAGAGAAAGAAAGCAAGAGCAAGTGTGGGAACTGTTTCATAATACAGGGAGGGCTGTGGGGACGTGGTCTGGCGAGGGGGAGGGGTGGGTGGTAAACTCGGAAAGATACAGGGAAGGGAGAGTTGACAAAGCTGGGTGACTGTCTGGATGTGGGTGGGGCGGGAGTGGAAAGGGACTGCCTAGCTCCTGGTGGGAGTGACTGTGAACAGGGATGGTCCCTTCAAAGGCAGGAAAGGCTGGAGGAGGCTGGGGAGGAGGGGGAGAGGGTGGAGGACTGGGAGGAGGAGGAGAAAGGAGTAGGGAAGAAGAGGAAAAGGGGAATAGGATGGAAGGAGGAGGGGAGGAGGGGGAGGAGGGGGAGGAAGGGGGGAAGTGGGGAGGAGGGGGAGGAAGAGGGGAAGTGGGGAGGAGGGGGAGGAGGAGGGGAAGTGGGGAGGAGGGGGAGGAGGAGCTGATTTCTTCCTTAGAGGGACGGGGTGAGAGAACTCTGCCCAGAGGGGAGTGGAGCCAGGAACCTTTTCCCCATGCCCTTGGGAGACCTTCCTGCCCTTCTGAGGCCCTGCCAGGCTTAATAAGGGCCTGTGATGTGTGCAGACTGTCAATTACGGAGATGAGTTTATTTTGAAGTCCAAGATAGGAATGGCGGTGTCTCGATCAGGTATGTGTTTACACCTCCAGGTCAGAGAGGCCAAAAATAAACACGTTGTCATGGCCTCAGAGGTAAGCCCTGTCCCTAGAAAGGTGCTGTGCTGAGGTCTGCCCTCCAGACTCTGGTCCTGGGGGAAAGGGGGTGGGGGCTACACTCATGTACGGGGTCCCTGCAGTGGGCCAGGCAGTGCTGAGAGGCAAAAGTGGAAAAGCGTTAGTCACTCAGCTGTGTTTGACTCTTTGCGACCCCATGGACCGTAGCCCACCAGGTTCCTCTGTCTGTGGGATTCTCCAGGCAAGAATACCCGAGTGGGTTGCCATTCCCTTCTCTAGGGGATTTTCCCGACCCAGGGATCAAACCTGGATCTCCTGCTTTGCAGGTAGAATCTGTACCATCTGAGCCACCAGGGAATCTGAGAGGCAAGAATGGTGCAGGAGGGCCGACAATGGCCCTCCAGGGTGAAGGCCGTTGTCTGGAGGAAGCAGGCAGGACCAGGCAATGACAGTGGGATGTAGTCAGTATTGAGAGCAAGGAAGGACTTGGACTTGGGGCTGGGGACCCCGGTGTGGCGGGGACGTCTTTGGCGAGCGCTGGAAGAAGGTAGTCTGGGGCAGGTGCTATGATGGGGTGGGTGGGAAGCTGCCCCTCAACTGTGTTAAGTGTCCCGTGGCTGCTGTAACACGGAACCACAGATTGGGGAGCTTAGACGACAGGGACTTAGCCTCTCACAGTTCCGGGGTTCAGAATCCAAAGTCAAGGTGTCAGCAGGGCCGGGCCCCCTCTGAAAATCTGGGGAGCTACCTTTCCTTACCTCCTTTCAGCTTCTGGTGGGTGCCAGCAGTCCTCCGCTTGTAGCTACAAGCTTCAGCTTGTATCTCAGTCGCTTCAGTCATGCCCAACTCTTTGCAACACCATGGACTGTAGCCCGCCAGGCTCCTCCGTCTGTGGGATTCTCCGGGCAAGAATACTGGAGAGGGTTGGCTTGTAGAGGCATCACTGTAGCTCCTACATCGTTTACACAGTCTTCTCCCTTGTGTCTGTGTTTCTTCTCTTCTGAGAAGATCACCAATCGTATTGAATTAAGGTCGACCCTAAACTAGTACGACCTCATCTTTTGTTTGTTTAGAAGGGCAAAAATAAATTGAAATTTACATTAACGTATGTGGTACTTCTTGTTCAAAAGAAATGCATTCGTAATCGACACTCTACAAGAAGTAGAAAACTACATTTTTATCATCTAACTGTTTATATCATCAACAAATCTGTTGCACTAAAAAGAAATTTTCTCCATAGAGACAAAAAGTAGAATAGAGGTTCCCAGAGGCTGGGAAAGAAGGGACCCGCAATTACTGCTTAATGGGTGCCCAGTTCTGTGTGGCTCATGAGAAATCTGGGCAAATGGAGAGAGATGATGTTTGCATAACCCTGTGAAAGTACTTAACGCTCCTGAATTAGTACAACCTCATCTTAATCACATCTGCAAAGATCCTGTTTGCAAATAAGGTCATATTCACAGGTGCCAGGTAAAGATGACTTTGGTGGATGACCATGTTCACCCCAGTGCCAGAGGGCCCGGTGGCACTGACTTCCACCTGAGAGCAGGGAGAGGTGCTGAGCAGACCCAGCTAGAGAGGGGAGGCAGAGGCCAGACTGGGGTGCGCTGCAGGCCAGCAAAGAGCCTTGGCCCTGGATTGCAAGGTCAACAAACACACGTCCCCTGCTCAAGGAACACAGATGGATGAGCCTGAGTGGAAAATCCTTGCAGAATATTGCAGAAGGGGACCTTGGTTTGCATCTCCAGAGGGCTGTCTGAACTCGAGGGTCTCTGGCCTCCTCTCTACCGAAACCAACTCTGCAGGTTTATTCCTTGGCAACAGTTAAGGTAGAGAAATGCAGTCAGCCCAGCAGCAGCCCCCCTGTCTGGTGTCTGGCATTGCTCTCCTTCTTCCTACAGCAGTTCTGTCTCCGGAAGGCCTTCCCTTCCCTCCAGGGAAGACCCCTGCCTTGTCTGCCAGGCCTGGTTCTCCCTGTCCCAGACCTTCTTGGGCTCCCTGAGCGCAGACCCTTGGGGTCCCTGGGGATGCCTGGCTCCCCAGCTGCATATCCTCTGAGGAGGCTGGAAGGACAGGATGCTTACTTCTCAACTTCCTGGGTGCCAGCCATTATGGGCTTCCCTAGTATCTCAGAGGGTAAAGCATCTGCCTGCAATGCAGGAGACCCAGGTTCGATCCCTGGGTTGGGAAGATCCCCTGGAGAAGGAAATGGCAACTCACTCCAGAATTCTTGCCTGAAGAGTCCCATGGACTGAGGAGACTGGCAGGCTATCGTCCATGGGGTTGCAAAGAGTCAAGCGCGGCTGAGCGACTAACACAAGCTAGGCATAATGCTCAGTGCTTTGAATTAATTTCTGATTTGAAGGCTCCCAACCACTGTGGGGTGGCTCAGTGGTAAGAAATCCACCTGCCAATGCAAGAGATGCAAGAGATGTGGGTTCGATCCCTGGGTTGGGAAGATCCCCTGGAGGAGGAAATTCATTCAACTCATTCCAGTATTTTTGCCTGGAGAATTCCATGGACAGAGGAGACTGGCGGGCTACATCCATAGGGTTGCAAAGAGTCTGACACGACTGAGTGACTAAACACACACGTACACACACACACACAGTCACTGTGGACTTGCTTAGCCTCATGTTAAAGAGGTGGGTGCTGAGGCTCAGAGCAGTTCTGCCGTCAGCCAGTGAGAGTGTGGTGGTTAATGCATCACCTTGGCAAGGCCACGGGGTCCAGTTGTTCAGCTGAACAATAGCCTAGATGGTACTGTGAAGGTATTTCTTAGGTGTGATTAACATTTGTATCAACGGACTTTACAGACAGAGGAAGACGGTACATATGATCTCACTTATATGTAGAATCTAAAAGATACAACAGACTAGTGAATGTAACAAAAAGGAAGCTGAGTCACAGATACAGAGAACAAGCTAGTGGTTACCTTTGTGGGCAGGGGCCACATGGGGGTGAGCAAGAGGGAGGTATGAACTCCTGGGTAAGATAGGCTCAAGGATGTATTAGACCATGTGGGAATCAGGGCGAATATTTTTTAAATAACTTTCATGGGAAGCAACCTTTTAAATTGTATAAAAGATTTTTTAAAAATAAACCAATTTTGACTTTGAGTAAACCAATTTTGGACTTTGAGTACAGTGATGGCCCTCCATAGTGTGGGTGGGCCTTATCCCATCCAAAGATGATGCTCTTTGCTGAAGAGCAAAGACTAAGATTTGGAGAAGAGAAAATAATTGTCCTTAAGACTGTGCCCTAAGAATCACCAGTCCAGGTTCAATGCATGGGACAGGGTGCTCAGGGCTGGTGCACTAGGATGACCCAGAGGGATGGGATGGATAGGGACATGGGAGTGGGTTCAGGATGGGGAACACATGTACACCTGTGGCTGATTCATGTTAATGTATGGCAAAACCACTACAATATTGTAATTAGCCTCCAATTGAAATGAATAAATTTTTTTTAAACTAAAGTTAATATTAAAATAAAAAGACTGTGCCCTAGAAACTTTGCCTGAGTAATCTTTCTCTCATCTATCTATCCATATAGGATAGCTATATAGATATTGGGCTTCCCTGCTGGCTCAGATGGTAAAGAATCCGCCTGCAATGCAGGAGACCTGGGTTCAATCCCTGGGTTGCCAAGATCCCCCTGGAGGAGGGCATGGCAACTCACTCTGGTATTCTTGCCTGGAGAATCCCCATGGACAGAGGAGCCTGTCAGTCCCAAGTCCATGGGGTGGCAAAGAGTCAGACACGACTGAGTGACTAAGCACATATAGATATAGACACACACAGAGATCTAGACACAGAGATATAGATGTAGCTGTAAGCATTTTTATCTTTCTGTCTATCCACCCAGTTGGTTCTGTGTCTCTGGAGAAGCCTGATTTACATAAACAATGAAGCCATGATTCAAATGCTGGGTTGCCTGGCCCCAGCTTCTGCCCGCCCTCTCCCTTGCAGAGGCCCATGGATGAGATGCCCCAGGCACTCGTGGGTGGTGTCTGCACCCTGGCCACACGAGGTGTGCTCCGCGGAGCAGCAGCATTTCCGCATCAACTGGGAGCTGGTTGGAGTGTGCAGTCTAGAAATCTGAGTCTGGTCAGAGGGAACCAGAGACAGCATCTCAACAAGAGCCCAGGTGATGCAGAAGTACACTGCTGTGAGAAACGCCATGGCTGGGAGGGCAGGTCTTCCTTCCTCTCCAGGCAAGCCTTCCATGTCCTCACTGTACCAGCCGCCTCCTTTGACACAGGGTAGGCACTTAATCAATTCTGATTGGCTGATGAGTTGACCTCTGTCCAGCCCCTAATATTTAGAATTTGGCCTTCCAGCCTCTGTATCTTTTATTTCCTCTCCAGATTTCTTTTTTAAAACTGGGGTAAAATACATGGAAGTCTTGCCGGTTTAACTGTTTTAAGGTCTCCAGTTCAGTGGGGTTAAGTATATCCACACCGTTGTGTAGCCTCCCACCATCGTTCATCTTCAGAACTTCTTCATCTTCCCAAAGTGAAACTGTCTCGTTAAGCAAATTATTTCTCCTCCCCCAGCCCCGAGCACTCACTGTTCCACTTTCTGCCTATGCATTTGACTCTAAGTGTCTCATATAAGCAGAATCATGTAGCATTTGCTTTTTTTTTGGTGACCAACTGATGCTGGGATTTCTTCGGAAGGAATGATGCTAAAGCTGAAACTCCAATACTTTGGCCACCTCATGCGAAGAGTCGACTCATTGGAAAAGACTCTGATGCTAGGAGGCATTGGGGGCAGGAGGAGAAGGGGACGACAGAGGATGAGATGGCTGGATGGCATCACCAACTCGATGGACGTGAGTCTGAGTGAACTCCGGGAGTTGGTGATGGACAGGGAGGCCTGGCGTGCTGCGATTCATGGGGTTGCAAAGAGTCGGACACGACTGAGCGACTGAACTGAACTGAACTGAACTGATGCTTATTTCACTTAGCCTAATGACCTCACGTTTCATCCAAGTTGTGGCAGGTGTCAAGAGTTTCCCTCTTTTTAAAGGCTGAATTACGCTCCACTGCATGGATGGACAGCCTTGTCCATTCATCTCCTGACGGATTGTAGGTGGTTTCCCACCTTTTGCCTATCATGAATAAGCTGTGAACGTGAGTGCGTAAATACCTGTTTGTGTCTCTACTTTCAGCTCTTGGGGTGCATGTATACCAGACGTGGAACTGCTGGACCACATGGTAATTCTGTGTTTACTGTTGTGAGGAATCCCCATGTGGTTTTCCACAGCAGCTGCATCTTTTTACATCCCTACCAGCAGTGCACACGATTCTCATTTTCCACATCCTTGTCAATATTTGCCATTGTCTGTTTTTTTTGGTTTTGATAGCAACTGTTCTAATGGGGACGAGGTGATATCTCATTGTAGCCTTGATTTCAGACTCCTTTTCACACCTGGTGCCCCAAAGACATTGTGTTTTATTTACCTGCATCCTCAGCACCTAAGACCCGTCTAGTCAAACTATGGGTTTTTCCAGTAGTCATGTACGGATGTGAGAGCTGGACCATAAAGAAGGCTGAGCACCAAAGAATTAATACTTTCAAATTGTGGTGCTGGGGAAGACTCTTGGGAGTCCCTTGGACTACAAGGAGTGCAACCCAGTCAATCCTTAAGGAAATCAATCCTGAATATTTTATTGGAAGGACTGATTCCGAAGCTGAAGCTCCAGTACTTTGGCCACCTGGTAAGAAGAGCCGACTCATTGGAAAAGACCCTGATGCTGGAAAAGATTGAAGGCAGGAGGAGAAAGGGGCGACAGAGGATGAGATGGTTGGATGGCATCACCGACTCAATGGACAGAAGTTTGAGCAAACTCTGGGAGATAATGAAGGACAGGGGAGCCTGGTGTGCTGCAGGCCTTGGGGTCATTAACAGTCAGACATGACTTACCGACTGAACGACACAACCAGCATTTAATGTCACACAGAGCAGGACTCCAGTCACAATGTGCTGAATGAATGAGTTCATTGCTTGAGAGATTTGTGGATGAATTCCGTAAGCCAAGCTCAGTTTTTAAGCCCTCTACCTGATGGAACTAATCTGCCCTGCATTTCTTTGCTACAGTTCCCATCATTCCAGATCGGGAGAGCAAACTACATCTGTCTGATGCCACCACCCCAGGGACCTGGAGAAGCTAGCTTCAGGGCAAGGGCAGCCTGGCCTGTCGTCCCTCAAGCCAGTGAGGGCTCACGCCAGTGAAGGGCTCTGATTCAGTGAGGGCTTTTTTTTTACCTGTTGTAATTTTCCCCCAGTGGATCCATAATTTCACCAGCAATTCATGATATATGGTGGCGTGTGTGTGTGTGTGTGTGTGTGTGTGTGTGTACTGTGTGTGTGATGTTTTGTTCCCTGTAGAACTACGATGGTTCACAGAGGAGCCAACACCAGCTTTGCACTCAAACAAGCTGGGATGTAAATTCCAGGGTGGAGACAGCCCTCGGAAGGGGCGTCTAACCATTGGGAGGCCTCGGATTCCTTTTGGTATGTAGACTGGGGACAGCAGTCCTCTCCATGTCTGTTGGTCCTGAGGATATTAGATAATAAACATTTATCGGCTGCATCTGTGCCTCACGTATATCGATGCATTTGAGTTGGGTACCTTGATCTCCGTTTTTCAGATGAGGAAATGGAGGCTCAGAAGGGTGGGTGATTGCCCAAGGTCACACAGCTCGAGAGTGGCAGAGCTGGAGTCGAAACCCTGATGCTGTGGCTCCAGAGCCCACGCGCTTGACCTCTGGGAGGTCCTCTTGGGACAGCAGCAAACCAGCGAGGCAGATGTTGTCAGCGCAAGACTCAGAGAGGTTGAGTGACAGCCCAAGTCACACAGCTGGACTGAGGTTCAACACAGGTGGCTCTGAGGCAGAGCTTGAGCTCTTGGCACTGCACGGGAACCACGGTCGTGAATGATAACTAGCAGCTAGCTGCCAAAGCTGGGGAATTTCACCTACACTGCTCTTTCACCAGCTTTAAGAAAAGTGTCATGGTTGAGCCGTATGGCCCTGAGCACCCCGGCTGCTCGCCAAGGCCTCTGTGGACGGGGGTGGTCCTGCAGATGAGCCGAGAGCCTCTTGTGCAGGGAGCCCTCCACTCAGCTGCCCCGGGGTTGGGATTATCCCCACTCCGGCCTGAAGAGCCCTCGCCATCCAACAGTCAGCCGCCGCCTCCCTCGCCATCTCCCGCCCTCTGGGGGTTGTCACGGCAACGGCTTGGGCATCTCAAAGGCGTCTCCTTCAATAATCTAGGCCTCTGATCTCCGGCAGGCCTGTAATGAAGGGACAGTTTGTTAGCGCTGACATAAACACTGGGTTACCCGAGCTGTCTATTTCATGTCGTGTAAGAAGTCAGCTCAAGTCGGCCGACAGCCCAGCAAACTGTGAAGATATTTATTTGTTCAGCTTCCTACGGTGAAAACCAATGTTTATGAGGCCAGGATTTTTTTTTTGTAGTCGTTGATTTTTTTTTTTAAGAAAAGAACAATGTCTCCGAAAGTGATCATGTACATTTCTTTCCTTCAGCTGACCCTCAGCTAAGGCAAATGGAACACCAATAACAACAGATGGGGGGAGACCGTACTTGCTCCAGACTGTCTGGTTTATGAAGCCCTTTCCTGGTTTACAAAGCCTTTTCACTGCTCCTTTGGTGACATGTCAGTTCTGAGAGAAGGCAGGGCATCCACGCTTGTCTCCGTGGACGGAGGTGGGGAAGGAAGGCAGAGAGGTCTAGTCACATATCCAAGGCCGCACAGTGGGTGCATGATGGAGCAGGATAGGAATCCACCTGAGGCTTTCGAGGAAAAAATCCACAGTTCCTGCCTCTTCCTGTGCAGTGATGCTTTCCTGCAAGGCATGCAAGGAACCGAATATCTTTTACCCAAATTCACAGTTGGAACCGGACAGGGAGTGTGTGTCTTCGATCTTTCTGTGGGTTTTTATTATCATCAACTTGATGGTGATTTTTTTTTCTAATAGAGAATTATAAGAGCACCCTCAAAACCAAAGACTTGCTGCTGTTGGTTTTATATTTCTTCTTCTTAGTCAGCCCCTTTATTGTGGGTCTTGGGGGAAAAGGGAAGGGTCCAGATTCTAGGTACTTGGCAGGGCCCAGTGACCACCAGGGCTTCACCCTGGGGCTTGGGGCTCCTCTGTCCATCCTGGGCTTCAATCTTAGGGTCCCATTCTACCTGTCTGGCAAGGTTCCACCCCTTGCTCTGGCCCACTGTGACCATGTGAGGTAGGGCAAGTTTCCTCACCACTCTGAACCTCAGTTTTCTCTTCTGTAAAACAAAGCTGACAATCCCCGTCCTTGCCTCACAGGTCAGATTCCTCACAGAAAAGGAGCACCTGCCAAACATCAAATATGTTTAATTCTTGGGCAGCCCGGTGATGATGAGGAAAGAGCTCTGGGTCCAGCTCAGAGCTTCTGATTCTGCGTCCTCTGAACAGTTTACATCACTTCTTGTGTTTCTGCTCATTCATTGCAAAAGCAGAGGCCATCCTGTCCCTCCTGTGAATTTTTTTCATCCATCATTTACAACTCTCTGAGCATATGTACCCATTTGACAGAAGAGGAAAATGAGGCTTGGCAAGGTCAAGTCACTCAACCGAGGTTCCTGGAGGTCCTACGTGGCGGATCTGGGATTTGAACCCAGGTTTGATTAGCTTCTCCTTCGGGGCCACAAAATGCCCCTTGGGAGAAGGGTGGGAAATGCAACATTTCATCAAAAAGGGATTCACCCGTGCTTCTAATTTTCCTCTCCTGCTTCCACTTCCTCTAACTCTGGAGGCTTCTCTGCCTTCCACCCTTCAGAACCCAGGCCTCCCAACCTCTGACAGGAGGAAGGCATCCTAGTCTCACCCACCCTCTTCTATCTGTCCTCCCTTCCCGGGGCCCAGCCCGACGAGCAAGGGGCGGGGCGGGGCGGCTGGCCGGCCTCATTCCTCCCAGAGCCGCTTTCTGCAGGAGCCAGTCCCCAACTGTCCCCTGGGGTCAGATCCATCACACCACTCGATCAGGCCTGCTCCTCGGGAGGGTCAAGTGGCCGGCTGCTGCTGGGCGCTGGGAGCCCCTCACAGCCATATTTAATTTAATTAAGGCTGTCAGCACTATTGATTTTGGCAGTTTCAATTACTAGCCTGTTATGGTTTCTGGATCAACTGATCTGTGATGGAGCCTATCAGCAAAGACACACATTGAGGAGAGGGCCCTTCATCTCCTTTAAAACCCGACACATCCTGCCACGGGCTGTAAGTTATGGCTTTTATCCAGTCCTGCGCCCCTTCCCTTCCTCATAATTAATTTCTCATTAGACAGCTCTTTATTGTTTAATTTGTGCAGTTTATAATCAAATTGGGCACATTAATTGTCGTTGAATTTAAGGCTAATGAAAAATAAAGGTTTTCAATAACTTATTCTTCCATTACTCCCGACAAGATAAAATAAAGCCCTCAGAGAAGTGTCAGCTTTTTAAATTATAAATTAGGTTTTTTAAAGAGCATGGGCATTTAAGGAGCAGTTATCACACATTTAGTAATTAAAATCCTATGCTGCAAAACAATTATTAAGATATAATTATGCTGCTTTACTCTTAGGCAGCCCAGCAGCTGGGTGAAGCCTTGATCCTTCATTGTAATGGGGTGGGGGCCTCTGTTGGGTTCGAGGAGAGAAAAGCTACGTGGGCAAACTGGGGAGCCAGGAGGTGTCCCTGTGCTTTTGATTGAAATTATTTGATCAGAGGAGGCGGGTATTGAAGGGGTGCCCACTCCTGGGTCCTTCGGGCCTTTGAAAGGCTGTCTGGGGCCCATGAGTGTGCCCGGCCTGGGCTGAGTCCTAGAGGCATAGCCACCAAGCAGACATGGCCGGACTGACAGACACACAGACAAAGGGACGTACAGGCTGGCAGGGAGTGAATGAGGGAGGAAGTGGTCAGACTCACCTGCAGGGTGACTAAGTCCACCCGTGGGAGTGGTCAGTTTCACCTATGAGGGTGATGAGATCCACGTGTGGGGGTGTTCAGATCTGGCTGTGGGGGGTCAGGTTCACCTGTGCGGGTGTTCAGATCTAGCTATGCGAGGGTCAGGCTCACCTGTGCGGGTGTTCAGATCTAGCTATGTGGGGGGTCAGGCTCACCTGTGAGGGTGTTCAGATCTAGCTATGCGGGGGTCAGGTTCACTTGTGAGGGTGTTCAGATCTAGCTATGCGAGGGTCAGGCTCACCTGTGCGGGTGTTCAGATCTAGCTGTCAGGGGGTCAGGTTCACCTGTGAGGGTGTTTGGATCTAACTATGCGGGGGTCAGGTTCACCTGTACGTGTGTTCAGATCTAGCTATGTGGGGGTCAGGCTCACCTGTGAGGGTGTTCAGATCTAGCTATGCGAGGGTCAGGCTCACCTGTGAGGGTGTTCAGATCTAGCTGTCAGGGGGTCAGGTTCACCTGTGAGGGTGTTCGGATCTAACTATGCAGGGGTCAGTTTCACCTGTGAGGGTGTTCAGCTCTAGCTATGCGGGGGTCAGGTTCACCTGTACGTGTGTTCAGATCTAGCTATGGCGGGGGTCAGGTTCACCTGTACGGGTGTTCAGATCTAGCTATGTGGGGGTCAGGTTCACCAGTGAGGGTGTTCAGATCTACCTATGGGGGGGATGATCAGATCTACCTGAGGGGTGAACTGGATTCTCTTGTGCAGGTGGCCAAGTAGGGTTTCCTAGTGGAGGTGATAACTTGAGAGGTAAAAGTCTTCACTGCTGGGAGAGTGAGGGGGGCCCTGAAGGCAGGGGTCCCAGTGTGAAGAGGCTGGTGGCAGATGACATGGCTGTTCCTTCGCAGGAGAGACTGATCTCTAGGTGGGGCAGAAAGTGTAGAGCCTGGAGGTCACCATGGAAGGACCAAGACTGAGGGAACTGTGTGTGTGTGTGTGTGGTGTTTTAATGACCAGATACCAAATAGGACACTGCAGCTGAGTGCCTACTATGTGCCAGTCACTCTGCTAAGCCCTGTCGTAACATTACCTCATCTACTCCACCCATGTTCCTCAGGGAACATGCTCCCATTTTTCAGACAAGGAAGCTGAAGCCCTTGGAGGTCAAGCCTACCTGGGTCTTGGATAGCAGCATTAGATTTAAACCCAGACCTCTTTCACACTCCACTACTTTGCACCAGCAGCTCCGTGAGCATCTATCATGTGCAGGGAACCACGGCAGGGGTTGCAAGAGAAATAGGCGAGGTAGACAAGATGCAGGGCTTCCCGGGTGGCACTAGAGGTAAAGAACCTGCCTGCCAATGCAGGAGATGCAAGAGACTTGGGTTCGATCCCTGGGTTGGGAAGTTTCCCTGGAGGAGGGTATGGCAACAGACTCCAGTGTTCTTGCCTGGAGAATCCTATGGACAGAGGAGCCTGGCGGGCTACAGTTCATGGGATCACAGAGTCGGACACGACTGAAGCAACTGAGCACACACGCATGCAGACAAGGTCCAGAGATGCGTGGGATCTGGTGTGTCTGCTGGAATCCAAGAGGATGCAACATGACGTGACAAGGGGCACACATCAAAGGTGGGCTTTGTCCTAAATACAGCACTAAAGAATCTCCTTGGTCCAACTCCCACTGCTGGATTTATGCTTTGGAAAGAGATTCACACACTCTCTTGCTTAGCACCACTGAGCCAGGCCCTCAGGACCAGAGGTGAGAAGCAAAAGAGAGGAGGTTGATGTTCTACTAGTGAAGCAGACTTGAATGGAGAAGCTTCCAGAAAGATATGTGAGGCTGCACAGAGCAGGTTTTTTTGGGCTCATAGGAGTCCCTGGAAGAGAAGTCAGCAGTGACCTCCCTGAAAAGTGACATTTAAGCTGTAACACCAGGGATCAGCAGGAGACTCAATGACAAATCCACAGAAGGAGTCAACTGATAACTCCATCCCAAGACAGAGGGAAGCCCCAGGGAATTTCAGGGCCTCAGGCAAACCACTCACCCTGTTTGTGCCTCAGTTTCCTCGTGTGTAAAAATGATAGTGATCAGCCACTCTAGATGACCTTTCAGGTCCCTGAGCCTGTGGGGTTGGGGTCTTTAAAAGTCTGTAAGACTCCTGGGCTGAAGGACTGGGAATTGCTTTGAAAATGGTTGTCTATCGGTAGCCACCGTCCCAGTCCAAATTCCTAATGTCTGTCTTGGGGACATCTGAGAGTCTCTACCTGAAGAACCAATTCTGCCTTCCTTCCAGGACTGCCATACACAGCCAAATAAAGGCCTTGCCTCTTCACCTCCGAAAAAACTGTGCAAATGCAGGAGACACAAGAGCCATGGGCTCAATCCTTGGGTCAGGAAGATCCCCTGGAGTAGGAAGAGTCAACCCTCTACAATATTTTTGCCTGGGAAATCTCACGGACAGAGGAGCCTGGTGGGCTATAGTCCATGGGGTGGCAAAGAGTCAGACTTAGTGACTGAACACACACACACACACACACACACACACACACACTTCTCCATCTCCATGCTGAAAGGCCTGTTGCCAGGCCAGCTCTTCTGTTTCCAAACAAGGAATCAACAAATCCCTCACATCACTCTGAGAGCTGGACCTTGTCTGCCTCACCTATCTTTCCTGCAATCCCTGCCATGGTTCCCTGCACACAGTAGGAGCTCACGGAGCAGCTGGTGCAAAGTGGTGGAATGTGCGGGGGGCCTGGGGTGGGGATGAGACCCAGGACTTATGGTGCCCTAGCTCTGTGCCTGCGACAGACAGACAAAGCATCTTCCACTCTCTAACTAGTTCATCCTCACAAGTGCACCCAGAGTTAGAGATTTTGCTCCCTTTCTACAGATGGGGCTGGAGAAGGCAATGGCAACCCACTCCAGTCTCTTGCCTGGAAAATCCCATGGATGGAGGAGCCCAGTGGGCTGCAGTCCACGGGGTCGCAAAGAGTCGGACACGACTGAGCGACTTCACTTTCACTTTTCACTTTCATGCATCGGAGAAGGAAATGGCAACCCACTCCAGTGTTCTTGCCTGGAGAATCCCAGGGACGGGGGGACCTGGTGGGCTGCCATCTCTGGGGTCGCACAGAGTCAGACACAACTGAAGCGACTTAGCAGCAGCTACAGATGGGGAAACCGAGGTCAGGGGGTTTCGGGAAAGGGAATGCTGGTTGATCCAGTCCTCCCTAAAACACTGTCCATTCCATGATCCAGGAGCCCAATAAGAGGTCCCCATGAGAAATTTCTATTAGATGGTAGTAAAAGCTCTCTTCTGCAGGGAATACTTTGCTTCCAATAACCATCCACCTTTGATTCCCAGGCACAGCAGTCCCCAGACAGTGGAGACGTCTCCCCTGTCCTCTGGAGATGGAAATCCAGGATCTACATGGACATTCTATACTGGATTTAAATTTCCTCAAAATGCTCCACAAAGAAAGCTATCAAACTAGTAGAACTCTTTTGTGGTCTGTGATGTTTATAACTGGTCCAGTTGGAGAATGTCTGAGTGTCCTCACAGAGAATGTGGTGATGCTCCTGCCCTTTGTAGGTTCCTATAATAAAATGTGGCAACCCGCCCAGAGGTCCAGCCTTGTGAAAGACCTCGACTCTGCTATAAGTGGTGCCAACAGCTGCCAGTCAGCGAGCCCTCCCGAGTGCCCAGCACATTCACACCTGCTCAGGGTTAGCTGGATTCTTGGAGGCGGGGCTGCAGCCCACCGTCCTGGAACCCCCTGACCTCAGATGAACCAATGGAGACTCATAGGAAAAGTGTCTCCAGCCACATCGCACTATTTAGCATGAGGTAAAGTTGGGGTTGGGGCTTCCCAGGTGTCGATAATGGTAAAGAACCTGCCTGCCAATGCAGCAGACACAAGAGACATGGGTTCGATCTCTGGGTTGGGAAGATACCCTGGAGGAGGGCACAGCAACCTGTTCCCATATTCTTGCTTGGAGAATCCCAGGGACAGAGGAGCCAGGCAGGCTATAGTCCACGGGGCTGCAAAGAGTCAGACACGACTGAAGTGACTTAGCATGCACATTTGCCTTAAGCTGTTTCTTGTGTCTTGGGATATTAACCGATTAATTTGAAAAGAGTCACGATGCTAGGAAAGATTGAAGGCAAAAGGAGAAGAGGGTGGCAGAGGATGCGAGGATTACAGAGCATCACTGACTCAATGGACATGAATTTGAGCAAACTCTGGGAGATAGTGAAGAACAGGGAAGCCTGGCGTGCTGCAGTCCACGGGGTCAGAAAGAGTGGGACTTAGTGATTGAACCACAACAACAGAGTTGGGCTTGGTGTCTAACCCAGACTCCACGTGACACCACAAGGACTTCAGACTCACAGAAACTAGGAGATAATAAATATAGGTTGTTTTAAGCCACTAAGATTGTAGCAATATTGTTACACAACAGTAGACAATGACAATCCTCTGTGGGTCTGTCAATTTCTGCACATCTGACTATCAGAAGTACAGACGGCCTTTGTTCCGCATTATCTTTTCAAAGATGTTTGCAGGCGAACAGTTTTGGAAGACAAAGAGTGTCTGCCTCCCAAGTAGAGGGCAGATCCATTTATCATCTGCTATAATGAAGATAAACATCTCCCTCTGGGGCAAAGTTTGGGCAGGTTTTCTTGCAGCTAGTTAGAAAATATTCGGGCTCCCTAAGTTTGGGACTCTTTGAGTGCAATGCAACCCACTTCCCATGAAGTAATTTCTTGGCCCTGTTGCATCACCCTATGGGAACAGGGGGCTTGGGGAAATGGTTTGGGAAAATGATGATGCCCTGGTTATGGCGATCATTGTCAGTAATACACCACTCACTGTGTCTGACCCAAGAGCCTCATGGCTTCTGCCAACATCCATGGAACTGTGATGGGCTAACTCATTAGCTGGCAAGCAGTTAAAATCCCAGGCCCTTCACTGTCCCTAGCAGAGGAGTGACATGACCTTATTTGCATTTTTAAAAGCTCTCTTGGGCTGCTGTGTAGAGGAAACAGGCAGGCAAGAATGGAAACAAGGATAAAAAGTAGGAGTTTCCACAGTCATCCAGGCAGGAGCCCACTGGGGTGCTATGTGCTGAATGTTTCTGTTCTTCCCAGTCATATGCTGAAACCCTAACCCTCAATGTGATACTATAAGGAGGTGGAGCTTTGGGGAGGCAATTAATTAGGTTTGGATGAGACTATGAGGGTGGGGCCCCATGATGGGATTAGTGTCCTTATAGGAAAAGGAAGTGCATGAATGCTCAGTCATGTCTGACGCTTTGTGACCCCATGGACTGTAGCCTGCCAGGCTCCTCTGTCATGGGATTCTCCAGGCAAGAATACGGAAGGGGTTTGCCATTTCCTACTCCAGGGGATCTTCCCCACCCAGGGATCAGACTCCCATCTCTTTAGTCTTCTGTATTGACAACCAGATGCTTTTACCACTGAGCCACCTGGGAAGCCCCATAGAAAGAGGAAGAGACTCCAGAAATCTGTCTTTTTCTGCTGGTGAGAAGGTGGCTGTCTATAAGCCAGGAAGGGCTCTCACCAGGAACCAAATCAACCAGAGCCTTGATCTTGGAGTTTCCAGCTTCTAGAACCTTAAGAAGTATATATCCATGGTTTAAATGCTCCAGTCTACAATATTTTATTGTGGCAGCCAGTGCTCACTGAGACAAGGGGCTTGGACCAGGGCAGAACTGGTAAAGATGGTGATGTGATCTTTGGAGGAAGGTCTGGCTAATTACTGAGGGGTGAAGAAATGGGAGGGAGGGCTCAAGGCACTACTGCGTATTTGGCGTGTGCACATGGAGTGAAGGTAGCTCTATTGGTTAAGATGAGGATGGAGGGGCCAAGGGGAGGGGGTAAGAAGAAACTGGTTTTGGACATGTTTGATAGGAGATGCCCATTAGACGTATAAGAGAGCAGATGGGTATATGATTCTGGAGCTCAAGAGAGGGGTGGAAAGAGACATGCATGAGAATGCAGGTAGGAGAGAAGGGGAGAGATGAAAAGAAGCTTTGGGATGGGCCTTTGGGGTCTCCAGCATGGGAGAGTTTGGCTAACAGGTCAGCCAAGTTCAAACGAAGGCCCTGAGCACTGACCAAGAGGAATGAAGGCCTATGTCAGAGTCAGAAAGCCCCTTGCCAGGCCAGGCATTCCCACTTTTGCTTCTGGCTTATGGGGAGGTCCAAAGATTCTTGGACAAGGGTCCCTGAAAAATAGAGGCCCTTTGGGGCTTGGAGAAACAATTTGCTAACTGGTATGAAAGTATTCTGCTAGTTAAACAACCAGAATAATCACCCCAGAGTCCACTGAATATCACCTACCACCAAAACTCCTTGGCAGGGGCGACCTGGGCTCCCCCCAGTTTCTTGATCTTCCTCCCAGCGGGACCGGCTTGATTGCCAACTGGTCACTGCTTCCAGCTCCTGAATTTTCATTAAAATCCTGGGCATCTCCCCAGAGCTCAAAAGGGCCCCGATTAATTACAGGCAAATGTTGGCTCTCCCCCCGGAAATCTGCCGCCCTAGCCTGGCTCTGTCCCCTATGATTTTATTAAAATCCACCTTGCCAGCCAGGGCCCTGAGATTTATGACCACAGCTAATAGGCTGCCTCCCCACGAGACATAAATCTGGGGCCTGCCCAGGGAACTGCTCGCTGCTAAGAGGCCGGTTAATTGTTCCACCTAGAGGGTTCCATGGAGGAATGTTCAATTAGGCCTCTCAGAAAATTTGGAGCATTAAACAAGGTGAACAGGGATTTGGGCGCCATTATTTTCTGAGAAACAGCCCCTTTTTGCTCCCTTGGCCAGTTGCAGGCCGCTGGGCCTCCTCTGGTTTTTCTCGGGCCAGGAGTTATTCTCAAGGGTCATGGAGCAGTGCTCTCCGTCGTCATTTGGAAAAAGACAGCCCCAGGATTTATCATCCTACAGAAGTCCTTGGGTCCTTGGGTCCTTGGGTCAACCCAAGTTGACCCAAAGTCAACTGCTGAGTGGCCTCCATGCGTCCTTAGTGAGTCACCTCAACTCTTAGGGCTCCCGTTTCCCTTCCTCTAAGATGCACTTGGTTGCTCCATCTGCCTTACAGGGATGCTGGAGCATCGGTTCATTCATTCGTTCGTTCTACCACTATGGGCCGAGTCATCAGCACCGTAACATATTAGCTTCCTAGGTGCCAGGAATGTGCCAGGTCTGGGGCTACAGGGAGAAAAACTCAAGGTCCTGCTCTCCCTCAAGGATCTCGCAGTCTTGATGGATGGCAGATGAAGAGACCTTGAAGAAGTAGACTGGACAACACCATACTAAAGGCTTTGGGGTTGGTGGGTAGGAGCCTAAAGGGGCCGCCTAACTAGCCAGAGGATCGCATCAGTCAGGAGGACTTCCTGGAAGAGGAGACAGGAATTACATGCTTATGCTGTGCCTCAGCATGGCTGAGATCCCCCATGGCATCAACCCAGCACATCCCATGGCAACATTTCTTTCTCAGATGCTTATTTGTGAGCACACTTTGGGAATATCTTGCTGTTACCCTAGACTGACAACCACAGGTAAGGCGTCTACTGCTATAGATTAAGAGCCTGGAGTTCAAAGAGGGTAACAGGCCCACAGCCACCCAGCTAGTAGATGGCGGAGCAGATGGTGAATCTGGGGCTGACAACTCTGCAAGATGTGTGTTCAAACTTGGGACTCCAGGCACCATGGCCCATAGCCTGGTGAACAGCTGGCAGTGATGGCCACAGACCCCAGATCCCATCCTCTTCTGGGTTCTACCTGTGGGAGAGGCCTTCCAAGTCACTCCTTCTGGAGACCTGAATTCTGGCAAGGCCTTCATTTATCCACACCTCTTTGCCTGAGCCCAGCTGTGACCTTGGTCTGGCCTCCCAGGCTACGCAGTCCCCCGTCAACGGAAAGAGAATCTCCTTCTCTCTCTCCTCCAGGGTGGACCAATCCCCCAGGTTTTTGGAACTCGGCCCCCAAATGGGTCTGGAATCAAGGCTGAGCCGCCACCAACGGATCTCTGTGTGTACATGGTGTGTGTGCTCAGATGCTCCGTTGTGTCTGATTTTTTATGACCCTGTGGAAGGTAGCCTGCCAGGCTCCTCTGTCCATGAGATTCTCTCAGCAAGAATACTGGAGTGGGTTGCCATTTCTTCCTCCATGGGATCTTCCCGACCTAGGGATCACACTCACAAGTCCAGAGTCTCCTGCATTGGCAGGCAGATTCTTTACCACTAGTGCCACCTGGGAAGCCCTGTGTTATACACCACCCACCCCGGAAGCTGTCTCCTGATTAAATATTCTGAATCGCCATACACAAAAAATACCACCTCTTTCCTGTTGAACCATAACTGGTATCAACACCAAATAAAATATAGACTGAAACATGTCCCCTAGGTTTAGATTCGAACGATGAGAACACCGATTTCAACCTTATTTGAGTCAGTGAGCTTTGGGCTTCTTCTGATTTGAGGCTGAATATTTTTCCCAGTCTCATCTAACTCATGGACAAGAACATCACACAGGCGGCTCATTCTCTAAACCCAACCCCTGCTCCTTAATGAAAACGACTTGCAAAGTGGAAGGGAGCTCGAAAGGGAGCTGCTCCTCCCAGCGACCTTGTTTCACCCACTTTGCCCTCTGGACCTCAGTTTCCTCATCTATCGTGGGGAACAAAACAAGCACCCTCCGAAGCTGGTTTTGGGGCTGTGTGGTGAAACATGGTCGGGAAAGTACTTTACAAACTGCAAAGTGCCACAAGAACAGGAGGGATTATCATAATGCTTTACATTTTTATTTTTAACCTGCATGAAATTCTGGAAACTGTTGGCTGCCAAGAAATGCTAAGCTGTAGTTTATGTTCCACGGGGAAATCGGGTTTATTTTAAGTGGGGAATTGCATGGTGTGCAGTTTATTTATCTGGGAAACATGGCTGGATCCAAGGCAGCCCCAGTCACCCGGCTCTCAACTTGGCATTGCCCCTGAGTTTGCTCTGACCGATCCTTCTGTTCACAGTGGAGGCACTTTCCAGAATCTGGGAACAAGGCTGTTTTCACCCAAGGTCACTGCCTCCCTTACCTCTCTCAGCTGCAGGGTCGGGCAGCCTGCCCCATACTTAAGCGTGTGTGCGTGCTCAGTTGCATCTGATTCTTTGTGACCCCATGGACTGTAGCCCGCCAGGCTCCTCTGTCCATGGGGATTCTCCAGGCAAGAATACTGGAGTGGGTTGCCATGCACTCCTCCAGGGGATCTTCCCGACCTAGGGATTGAACCCAGGTTTCCTGCATTGACAGGCGGATTCTTGAACACTGTGCCACCTGGGAAGCCAAACTCAGCTCCCCTACAAATAGTAACTTTTCACACCAGAAGAGGTGTGGCTGCTGGATTCATTAACAGACAAATAGCAACAGCCGATTCTCCCAGCAGGGCCGCAGTGGATGGACAGGTTCTGGACCTGATCCTCCTTCGGGAGGGATCCCTCATTTCCCACCTTTGGAGACGGAGCTTTGGTGGCCCACGCTGTCTCCTGAGTCCTTCTCCAGACAGGCCCTCAGCTAGAGATCCATCTTGCTCAAGGGGAGGACGGAGGAGAAGCCCCAGTGCAGGGAGGGGCCAGCTCTATTTAAAGGGCCACCCCTCCTCCTGGGTCCCTCTCCTGAGCCCATAGTGTATTAATAACTGCAGTGCTGCCAGGTCTTGCTTCCTTCCCTCTTTCTGTCTGCACATGAATCTGTTTCCCAGGGAACTGGACCTGTGACAAACCCTAAGAGCAGCTGGCCCACTTCAGAGATGGGAAAACTGAGGCATAGAGTATGAGTTCATAAATATATGGTTCAATCTCCCTTTTTTCACATAAGTGGGATAATATATACTGACCTGAAATGTACCTTTTTTGGTTATCTTGAGTATCTTCCATACCAAAACACACATTGAGCCAACTTACTACTTTAAACAACTTTTAATGTTCTCCTCTAACAGAGATTTATGTTGCTTCTAGCTTTTGCCATTACAGATGAAGCTGGAGAAAAACCTTGCTCATAACTGGTGGTGCCAGAGGGGAGGATATAGGGGGGAAGGCAAGATAGGTGAAGGGGATTAAGGGGTACAAATGTCCAGCTATAAAATAAATAAGTCACAGGGATGGGATGTACAGCATAGTGAATATAGTCAACAATATTGTCATAACTCTGTATGGTAAGCGATGGTTATTAGACTTATCATAGTAATAATTTCATAATGGACAAAACTATCCAATCACCATGACGTACACCTGAAACCACTCTGATATAATGTATGTGTATGTGTACGCAGTCACTCTTTGCGACTCTTGTGGACAGTAACTCGCCAGGCTTCTCTCTCCGTGGGATCTTCCAGGCAAGAATACTGGAGTGGGTTGCCATTTCCTACTCCAGGGGATCTTTCCAACCCTGGGATCGAACTTGTGTCTTCTGCACTGGCAGGTAGATTCTTTATCACTGAGCCACCTGGGAAGCCCAATATTATATAGGTATTATTATATATATATAGCCCAATATTATAAATTTGACTCTAGGTCAAATTTACTTCAATAAAAAAGAAAAAGAAGGTAAGAAACTCAATGAGGTTCCACAGCCGGAAATCGGCAGAGTTGGGATTGGAACCAAGAGCTTCTGGCCCTCAGGGAGGTGTGCTGGGCACTCGGCATCAGGTGCTGGTTTGGTCACTAAGTCGTGTCCGACTCTTGGGAGTCCATGGACTGTAGCCTGCCGGGCTCCTCTGACAGTGGAATTCTTCAGGTAAGAATACTGTAGTTGGGTTGCCATTTCCTTCTCCAGGGGATCTTCCTGACCCAGGGATTGAACCCAGGTCTCCTGCATTGCAGGCAGATTCTTTACCGGCGTCAGTAGACACCTGCTGTGTGCCCACATGGTGCGGCCCACCCCCAGCCCACCAGACACATGGGCCTCCTGTGCACAGGGAAGCCTGGAATGTGAAGAAGGCAGCTTGGGTGGCAGCGCTGACCATGTGGCCACTCTGCAGACCTCCCAAGCCATTCTTCCCTCCCTGTGCCTCCCTGCAGTGCCCACAGCTCCTGGTAATAGACCTGCCACCTTGGCCTAGACCATGAGGCTCCTGGCGCCCCTGCCAGAGGGGAGGGATGGGATACCACTTGTCCGTCCACGGGGACTCAGATGATAAAGATGCAGTCCCTGCAGACCTATGGCTCACATCATCTCTAGGGAGACTGATAATGTCAACAGTTCTCTTCCCCAAACTTGATGCCAGTGCTGTGCACCAGAACACAGAGGAAGGAAACAATCCCAGCCCTCTCTCCCTACCCAGACTCACTATAAGCCTGCTAGCTGCAGAAAAGCACCCTGGATGCCAATAAAAAGTAGCCTAAATCACTGGAAAGAAGGCCCAGCCTCAATTCCGTTTTTTTTTTTTTTTTTCTGTTCCAGTAATCATATGGATTTAATGGAACCAAGTTTGTCTCGGAGCCCAGTTGCAAGGAATTCTGGGAAATGTAGTTTTGGGCTTTGCAGTCCCTGCAGCTGAGGTGAGCAGGGATACTGGAGCCAAGCCAGCCAACCACATCCATGTGTTCCACATCAATTCATGCTGCAGTTCTGTGGCTCCTTTCAGGATCCCACACTTCCTTATATGTTTCTATTTATGCTCTTCTCCCACGAGAATGTACCCACAGCACCTATCCAGGACAGGGCCTTCAGTAAGTGTCCAAAGAGTATTTGTTGAATGGATAAATGTTGTCTGGTTTACATACACCATTGCATCTGCCTCCCACCAATTGCTCTGACCCCAGCCTTTCACCACTTCACCCTCCACACTGCCTGCCACTCGGGATCCTTCTCCCAGAATGAAGCTCATTCCCTCTCTCCTCGGCTGAATCTTCCCATGGTTCCCAGTTGCTGAAGGATCAAGTCCAAACCTCCTGCCAGCCTGCAGAGGCCCCTTGAATCCAGATGTCGCATGCTCGGGCTCATCTCCTATGCATCCTCCCCTGCTCACTTGGTCTGCCCTTGTGAAAGTGTGAAAGTGTTTGTCGCTCAGCTATATCTGACTCTTTGCAATCCCATGGACTGAAGCCCACCAGGCTCCTCTGTCCATGGGATTCTCCAGGCAAGAATACTGGAGTGGGTTGCATGCCCTCCTCCAAGGGATCTTTCTGATCCAGGGACTGAACCTTTGTCTCCAGCATCGGCAGGCAGATTCTTTACCATCTGAGCCACCAGGGAAGCCCCTGGTCTACCCTTCACTGCCTGCCATTCACAACACACATAACTTGCTTTGCTTCTCTGCACTGGGTTCCTCCCTTACTTCTTTGAGGGGAGACTCCTATTCAAGCTTGAAAGCCCAACCCCAAGCTCCACTTCTCTGCAGGGTGGTGGTTCTCTATTTATCCTTTCCTGTTTTCTTATTTATCTCCTCTCCAGATTGTCAGGCTTTAGAGGCCAGTGACCCCATTCTAGTGATCTCTGCAACTCCAAAACCCATACCTCTCACAAAATGGGCACATAGGAAATGCTTAACAGATGAAGATGGATGAATGAGCACTCAGTGTGAGTACAGAGATCAGTGAATTGTCGGTGTAGCTGGAACTTAGGATTCGGAACATATTTAAGGAATTATACCATCTTCCTGACTTGATCCTCACTTCCAGGGCCATGACGTGGTCAGGAGGCAGGTTTCATTTCCATTTTATAGGCGAAGAAACTGAGGACTGAAGAGGTTTAAGCAACACACATCGGCCAGTGGGTGAACCGAGACCAGCACGCTGACCGCACGGCTCCAGAGGCAGCGCTCCTGACTCTGCTCACCCCTGGGCAGTGGGGCAATTAAGACTTCGCTGGGAAGGAAGGGCCTTTTGATCCAAATTACATGGCCCTTTGTGCTAGGAGCAATTAACACGGAGCCACCAGAGCTGGTGCTCCCGCCCGCGTGGGCGACGCGGAGGCATCATTATCTGGAGCCAGGGAGCCTGCCCGGCCCTGTCCCAGACTGAGGGCCTGGTTGGTGCCCAACACGGCCAGTGGGGCCTGGGCTTCTCAAACCAGGCTAGGGAGCTTGTGGGACATCTCTCCGCTGCAGGCTGCCATTTGGGCCCCAGACCCACTGGCTCCAGCCCTCATCATTTCCCACCCAAGTACTAACCAGGCCCGATCCTGCTTAGCTTCTGAATCAGACAAGATGGGGTGTGTTCAGGGTGGTACAGCTCTAGACCCTCACCATTTCCATACTGGCTCAAGCCTCCCCTTCTCAGAGGGGCCCACTCTGACTACCCCAATGAAATCTGTACCCTCTACCTTCAAAGCCACTCCCAACCCCTGGTACTAACTTAACTCGTCTTTCTTTTGACCTATGTCTCCCCATCACCTCATCTGAAGCCTGGCTTCCAGGAGACATTCAGCAGACCCCGGGTGAATGAATGAACACAGGAGCACTGCTGTTCAGGCGTCAAGTCGTGTCTGACTCTTCAAGACCCTCTGGGACTGCAGCACGCCAAGCCTCCCTATCCCTCACCATCTCCCGGAGTTTGTCCGAGTTCATATCCATTGAATCAGTGACGCACTCAAAATGTCAGCAACTTTGGAAAACCCAGCAGTGGCCAGAGGACTGGAAAAGGTCCGTTTTCATCCAAATTCCAAAGAAGGGCAGTACTAAAGGATGCCTAAAATAGGAGTACTGGGGCGCCACTGATAGTGGCGTGTCCTTGAGTGAGTCACCTTACCCCTCTCCAGGCCTCCATGTGCCGCTCTGTGCAATGGGGAGAGGCGTTGCTACCTCCTCCAGCCAGTGTCAGACTCCAGGGAAGCAGACTTGGGAGCACTTAGTGTGGGGCCTCACGTTTCTTCGGGCCTTGAACTGTTTTCCTGGCCCTTCTGATTTCCCCCACGACTCTGCAGGGGTACTTGCTAGTCATCTCATAAGACCTCACGGCTCTGAGTGACTATCCAAAGGTAGAGGGAATCATGGTCCCATTGGCTACTGCCAGATAAAACAAAGGACCCCAAACTTAGCAACTGAAAACATCATTTTGTTTCATGTCATGATGTGGGGGTCAGAGATCCAGGCAGGGTTTGTGGGGTGATTCTCAAGCTCCATTTGGCTTTGGCTAATATTCCGCAGGCAGCTGGGCCGACCTGAAGGCGACGTGCAAACACAGAAAGACAAGTTCAAGGTGCTCCCCTCTACACCTGGGTTCATTATCCGAGTCTTGGCCTCTCCAAAGAGCGAGTGATACTGATGGAATGACCCCTGTGATGTCATCTCCAGCCAGCAGCCCTCTCTCTAACTCCAGAAGTCATTTGGCCAAAAGCACAAACCTGCATCTCTCTCTGCGGAAGCTGGATCAGCTCCCCAGGCCATCTGCCCCTCCTGGCAGTAAGCGATGCAAGCTCAGCATTTGCTGTATTAGGTGGAGTTCCTGGGAAATGGCCTCCGAGACAACGATTTGCGGGCAGGGAATTTATTGAGGAGTGATCCAGGCAACACCAGCTTTCAGGGAGTGAGGGGAGAAACTCTGGGCAGAGAAGCTGAACTTTGATACAATCTCTGCAGAGGTTCTGTGACTGGGCTGACCTTCAGAATCAAGGCCAGGCTTCTGCCCGCCCTGGCACTGACCAGTCATTCCATTCAATCTGCCCCAGTGAAGGAGATGCCACCCGGGTGAGGCTGCTGTCAGCCAGGTGAGGGCTGGGATGACAGGAGGGATGCTGGTATTGGAACGCATCACAGCATCTACTGCAGTTGCAAAGGAAATTGCTCGGGCCACTGTAACAGAATACCGCAGACTGGGGGCTCAACGGCTGGCAGTTATTTTCTCACAGTTCTGGAGGCTGCAAATCTGAGATCAAAGCGTCAGCACATCCTGGTGAGAACACTCTTCCTGACTTGCAGACGGCTGCCTTCTTGCTGTGCGAGAGAGAGCCTCAGCCTCTTCTAATAAGGTCACCAATCCTATGAGACTGAAGTCCATCCTTATGACTGCAACTGAACACACACGCTAAGATCTAAGACAATCTCCTTAATTAACTTCAAGGGCTTCCCAGGTGGGGCTAGTAGTAAAGAACCCGCCCTCCAATATAGGAGACATAAGAGACACCCTGGTTTGATTCCTGGGTCGGGGAGATCCCCTGGAGAAGGGAATGGCACCCCACTCCAGTATTCTTGCCTGGAGAACCCCATGGACAGAGGAACCTGGCAGGCTACGGTCCATGGAGTTGCAGAGTTGGTCACAACTACACACACACACACACACACACACACACACAGAGTCACACTGGAGTTAGGGTTCAGCACATCAATTTGGGGGAATGGGGTCGTAGTTCAGTTTGTGGCATAAAGCTTTCAAAGATGACTTCCTGGAAGTGGACAAAAGTGTAAAAATGTTTTTTTCTTAGTTTCCTGTGGCTGTTGCAACTAATTGTCACAAACTTAGTGGCAACAGAAATATATTATCTTACAGTTCTGGAGGTCAGAAATCTGAAATGAGTCTTGCTGGGGCTAATATTGAGATAAATTCCTTCTAGAAGCTTTAGGGGGAATCCACTTCCTTGCCTTTTCCAGCATCTAGAGATCACCCGCATTTCTTAGCTTGTGGCCAACCCTTCCATCTTCAAAGCCAGCAGTGTAGTATCTTTTATTTCTTCTGGTCTCGGCTTCCATTCTTGTATGTCTCTCTCTACATCTGACTCTTTGCCTCTTTTTTTAAAAGGACCCTTGTGTCTACATTGGGCTTACCCTGGATAATCCAGGGTAACCTCCATCTCTGAGGTTCATCAACCTTAATCACATCTTCAAGGTCCCCCTTTCTATGCATGGTGACATAGTCCCAGGTTCCTCGGACTAGGACATGGACATCTTTGGGATTATAATGCTGCCTACTAGTTGTTTTCAAGAATTTCTCCAGCCACAAGCAAAATGGAGACAAATGAAGACCTGGTGGCATTAAATCAGAGCACATTTGATGAAGAGCAAACCCAGCGCCACGAGGACTTTATTGGAGCTTTCAAGGAGAGCAATTTGAATAGCTAAACCTTGGGAGAAGCCTCTGCAAGCCCTGATGAATTCCTCCAGCATTTTGGTTAAAAAAAAAAAAATGATGCCATTTATGTGGTGTGCCTCATTGTCCTCACTTTGTCAAGATCTCCTGAAGGGTCAGCCCTCATCTGTCTGGACCAGTCCCAGGAATCAATCCATAGTTTTAATAGACTAAATTTTTGAAGTATAAGCTGTTTTTCCCAATGTAAAATTTCATTTACAAGACCGACCCCAATTAGCCTCTTCCTGTCTCCCACATGACTTACTATGACTTTTTGGTCCCTGTCCCAGAATCCTGCATCCTTGACAGCAAGGCCTCCTGCTTGCAAACAGCAGCAGGGCCCAGAGCCTCCGCAAGGCACTGGACTGGAGCACAGGAGGAGGGGGCCGTTCTGCTGGGAGGCGGGAGCTTGGGTCAGAGCCCTTCACAGATGAGCTGATCCTGTGATGTGGTTCTGCTGCAGCCAGCAAGACAGGGGACGTGTGTCAGGCAGGGGGTTCACAAGAGTGTTAGCCTAGATGCCTGGAAACACCCAGAAAGTTCTGGAAGGTTCTGGAACTCTATGCCACCCCCAAAGGGTGCAGTGGTAATGGGGGTACTAGGAATGAGAAGGAGAAGGCAATGGCACCCCACTCCAGTACTCTTGCCTGGAAAATCCCATGGATGGAGGAGCCTGGTAGGCTGTAGTCCATGGGGTCGCGAAGAGTCAGACACGACTGAGCGACTTCCCTTTCACTTTTCACTTTCATGCATTGGAGAAGGAAATGGCAACCCATTCCAGTGTTCTTGCCTGGAGAATCCCAGGGACGGGGGAGCCTGGTGGGCTGCCATCTCTGGGGTCGCACAGAGTCGGACACGACTGAAGCGACTCAGCAGCAGCAGGAGCAGCAGGAATGAGAAGTAAAGTACATTACAGCCCAGGTAGGAGGGGCGTGGTGACAAGAACCGTGGAGCTTCCCACAAAGAACCCATCTGTGAGGTAAGACTGTGAACAGAATTGCAGCTACTTTCAGCTCACTGAATGAGAAGCATTAAGAGACAGGAGCGACTTCATCTACTGAAGGAAACCAAGTCTGACAACATGGTGCTTGATTTATGACTTGAAGGGTGAATAAGAGATATTAGTCAAAGAGTGCATGGGCGTGTTGATTAAGATCAGATCAGATCAGATCAGTCGCTCAGTCGTGTCCGACTCTTTGCGACCCCATGAATCGAAGCACGCCAGGCCTCCCTGTCCATCACCAACTCCCGGAGTTCACCCAGACTCATGTCCATCGAGTCAGTGATGCCATCCAGCCATCTCATCCTCTGTCGTCCCCTTCTCCTCCTGCCCCCAATCCCTCCCAGCATCAGAGTCTTTTCCAATGATGCATGTAAATGGTTATTTTCTTATGTAGTTCCCCTTGAAGTCATATTTATACTATTAATTTGCTCAGTAAGCTATTTATTCAAATACAGGGAGAATTCATTTTATCAATTATGGTTACAGACTCTTAAGTCGGCGAATCCAGTGAATAAAATATCAACATAATTAGATGGGCAAAAGATAAGAATTAAATATTTGACTTTATCTCAGACTTACTTTATCTACCTCTGTAATATTTAACTTTAGTTCCCAAGTTTGTTTACCACTTTTAATTTACAGACTATTCAAATCTGAGGGCTTCCCAGGTGGCACAGTGGTAAAGAATCATCTGCCAACTGCAGGAGATGCAAGAGATGCAGGTTTGATCCCTGGGTCAGGAAGATCCCCTGGAGTAAGAAATGGCAACCCACTCTGGTATTCTTGCCCAGAATGTTCTGTGGACAGAAAAGCCTGTCAGGCTACAGCCTGGAGGTCACAAAGAGTTGAACATGACTGAGTGACTAAGCACACACACGAGAGAGGAAGGGACGTGGTAAAGTGCCATTGTTAGGAGTCCAGGGTCCTGAGTCACACTGCTTGGATCCATATTCTACGTTTGACTACTTCCTAGCTATGTGACTTTGGGCAAGTTACTTCACTTCTCTGTGATTCTGTTTCTTTACTCTTCCTAGGAGACTGTTGAAAGGGCTGCACTGGGTTGGTTTCTGCAGACGTCTAAGGCCAAGCCTTGGAACAGGAAAAGCATTCAGACATCTGATCTCGTTGGTCTTCTCCTTAGGATCCCGTTTTACTTTGGGACTATTTTCTTCTTACTGAAAATGATGTTATATTTGGAATTTATAATTTACGTTGTTATATCTTTCTTATCCATTATTTCAGTTTTTCTTCCTGGCAACCTTTTTTAAAAATACCTTTTTCTTATATATAATTGATGTAAAAAATTGTATATATTTCAAGTGTATAACTTCATAAAATATTATGAATATTTATGAATGTGCATGGCCTTGAATATATCATATGAAATTGATTAACATAAGAATCATCCTCTCTCAAAACTTCCTGATGTTTCTTTGGAATTTCTTGCTACTCCTCGTTACTTCATACCCCAGGCAACCGCAGACTTTTTGTTACTACAGATTTTCTAGAATTTTATGTCAATGGTATCATACAGGATGTACCATTTTGTCCGGCCTCTTTTACTTAGTGTAATGAACTTGAGATTCATCTATGCTGTTGCATGTATCAAAAGATCCTTCCTTTTTAACTGCTAAGTAATATTTCATTGATAGATATACCACCATTAGTTTGCACATTTTCCCGCCAATGGACATTTGAATTTTCTCTAGATTGTGGCTATCACAAGTGAAGCTGCTATGAACATTTGTGTTTAGTCTGTCTGGACATATGTTTTCATCTCTCCTGGAAAAACACCTAATCATAGAATGGGTGGGTCTCTGTAGATGTATAGTTTTTTGAGAAACTGCCAAACTATTTTCCAGAGAGGAAAACATGAGCCTTTGGTTGCTCTGTATCCTCTCCAGCACTTGGCGCAGTCTCTCTCTTTACATTGAGTCATTCTAGAGGGTGAGTAGTGTTAATATGTCCTTGTGGTTTTAATCTGCTCTTCCCTAATGGTTAATCATATTGGGCATTTTTTCATGTGAATATTTGCCATCTACATTTATCTTTTGTAAACTGACTATCCACATCTTTTGCCCATTAAAAAAATAATTTGAGTTATTAGTGAGTTGTAAGAATTCTTTATTTATTTTAAAGCCCTTTTTTGATAGGCATTTTGTAAAACACTTTGCCCAGTTTGTGGCTTATATTTTCACTTATGAGTGTCTTTTGAAAAGCACATCTTTTTACTTGATGAAATGCAGCTTGATTTTATATTTTCTTTATGCGTTGTGGCTTCTGTGTCTTATTTAAGAACTCTGCCAAATCCACAGTCACTGTGATTTTCTCCTATGCTTTCTTCTTGAAGCTCTATAGTTTTAGCTCTTACGTGTAGATTACACGTACATTTAGATTTATTATCTATTTCCTCTCAGTTTTAGCATGTGCTTTGAGGTAAACATCAGGGCTCATCTTCTTGCATATGGCTATCCAACTGTTTTGGCATCATAGATTGTAAAATTATCCTTTCCTCCTTGAGTTACCTTGTCACTTTGGCAAGAATCAATTGTTGGTCCTGACAGAAGGTGTGTAGCAGCTATACGAGATGCTAAAAAGGAAATGATAGGGGATGGAGAATGTCGGTATGGAAGTACCACTGAAAAATGAGTTCACCAAGTATTTTTCTGCTATTAATTTCTAATTTAATTCCATCATGATTAGAGAACATACTTTATATAGGATGAATCCTTTTAAATTTATTAGGACTTAGCTGGGCCAACTTAGGTGATAGAGTTATTCAGCTCTTCTATGTTCTCAGTGATTTTTGTTCTACTTGTTCCAGCAAGACTGAGAGGGGGTGTTCCGGTCTGTCACTAATTATGCCTTTGTTTATTTCTCCTTTTAATTCTATCAGTTTTACTTCATGTATTTAAAAATTTTATTAATAGAAGCCTAAATCTTTAGGATTGTTATTTCCTCCTGATGAATGACCACTTTATCATTTTGAAATCATTCTTCTTATCCTTGGTAATATTCTTCTCTCTGCTATCTACTTTGTCTGATATTAAGGTAATTATGCTAGCTTTCTTTTGCTTAGTTTAAGGATGATCTTTTCCTATCCTTTTTATAAAAATGAATGGGGTATGTAGGGAATAATAGTTGGGTTTTGTTTTCTTAAATCCAATCTGACAACCTGTTCCTTTTAATTGGAGTGTTTAGACTATTTACATTTAATGCAATTATTTATATTGTTGGCTTTAAATCTACCATCTTACTATTTGCTTTATAAATTGTCTCATTTGTTCTTTATCCTTCCTTTCCCTTTTCTGTTGTATCTATTTTATTACTATTTTTACGGTGGTTTTATAAGTTTTGTGTTGGCTCGTTTGTTACAATTCTGTTTTGTTTTTTAGCGATGCTTTAGGACTGATGGTTTACATTTGTAACTTACCCCAGTCTATCCTCAAGTTATGCCACTTCACATACAGGGTAGGACTCAACCCCTCCGGGCCTTTGTACTGTTGTTATCATGCAGTCAACTTCCACACATTACAAACCACATAATACACAGCTATTATTGCATTTTGGCTTTAAACTGCTCATTGTGTTTTAAGGGCAGCAAAGATAAGGAAAGAAATCTTATAGTTAACAACATATTTACTGGTGCTCTGTTTTCTTTTGTGTAGATCCAGATTTCCATTTAATACCTTTTCTTCTGCCTGAATGGCTTCCTTTAATATTCCTTGTAGTATTGTTTTCCGCTCTGCTTTTTTGTATGTCCTTTCTCCTAACCTTAAACTTCTTTTTATAGTTCACCTCTCTTATTAGAGGTATTTTCACTGGATATAAAAATGTATTTGTGTTTTCTTTTCTTTTAGTTCTTTAAAGATTTTGCTCCACTTATTTCTGGCTTGTATTGTTTCCAATGAGAAATCTGCGGTTATTGTTCTTATTGTTTCTCTCTATATAATGTATTTTTTAAAAAATAGATTATTTTTTTAAGATTTTCCATTTATCACTTGCTTTAAGCAATTTGGTTATGATGTGCCTTGCTGAAGTTTTCTTGATGTTTCTTATACTTGGGATTCATTGCGCTTCCTGACTCTGCTGGTTAAAGTTTTCATCAAATTAGAAGGTTTTTTAGCTATTATTGTAGTTCTTCTACTGTCTGTTTTATTCCCCGTCTGTCCTCTCCTTCAATCACACCTTTATTCACGTATTAGAATTTGTACTACAGCTCACTAATGCTTTGTTAACTTTTTTTTCTCCTAGTCTTTTTGTTTTTCCTCTGTTTCACTTTTCATAGTTTTGCTATTATGTCTTCAGGTTCCCTAATATTTTGTCCTGAAGTTTCTAATCTGCTGTTAATTCCACACAATGTTTTAATTTTAAAATCTTAGACATTGTAGTTTTCATTTCTAGAAGCTTGATTTAGGAGCTTTTGCCCCCACATCTTCCAGATCTTGATCTAGTATGCCCAATCATTACTCTGCTTTCTTGGATGTATTCATAGTTATTTTTAGGATACTTGCCTCTTAATGATCTGTGCCATTTCTTGTTCTATTTTCACTGATTGATTTTTCTCATCTTTGATTGTATTTTCCTTTTTCTTTACATTCCTGGTAATGTTTTATGCCATCTATTATGATTTTTATTTTATTGTGTGCAAGATATTTTTATATTTGACGTATTCTTGAGCTTTTTTTCTGTGACGTAGTTAAGTGACTTGGAAACTATTTGTTCCTTTTGGTGCTTGTGTTTAATCTTTTAGATGGTATCAGGGAGGCCTTTACTCTAGAGCTAATTTTACCCACTCCCGAGGCAATAAATACCCTTCTGCACATTCTACCTAAAGTCCTTTGAACTATAAGATTTTTCTACTCTGGTTGATAAGAACTCCAACTATTCCTGGCCCATTTAAATTCTAAGGATTTTTTCCCTCTCATGCCTTAGTGGAGGGTGGTTTCCAAAGATGCATGTGCTGAGCAGACCTCAGGTGAAGATTCCAGAGGGACTGTCTGCAGATCTTTGTGTGCATTCTCTCCTTGCTAGTGTTCCGCCCTGTATACTCCAGTCTCATTGTACACCCGAACTCCCAACTCCATTCTCCAGCCCATGGCCCCTGCCAAGTTTTACCTGGACTCCACTTCCCTGCACAACTCTCTGGAAATGGCCTCTAGGCAATAATCTGTGCAATTGTAAGGAACCTCTCGTTTTTTTTTTTCACTTTTTCAGGGATTGCACTGCCTAATGTCCAATATCTGAAAATTGTTGTTTCTCAAGCTTTATCTGGGTTTTTAGGGAAGGCTAAACCTTATCCCTATTTCTACTGCTTTGTAAGAAACAGAAGTCTTATAAAATTTAAAGGTAGTTTTTTTCCCCCTCCTCTTTAACTGACCAAGAAACTCAGGCTCAGAGGAGTTATGACACTTTCCCAAGGTCACACAGCTGGACTGTGGAAGCGCTGGGTCTGTAAATCAGATCCCCTGCCTTGGAAGCTTACCTAATGTGCCACACCACAGCCCCATGCTGATAACCCTCAATAAATTGACTAGGGGTGGGCATGAAGAACCCAAGTTCAGCTATTAGAATTGCTGTCTCTTGAATCTCCATTTGTGTCAAAGATTCCCCAACCAATGCATCCTCCTGAAAATTTAGGGAATGTTATGGACTCTCTTCCCATACAATACAATTTTAGGAAATTTTTGACCTTGTTGTGACAGAGATGGCAGGTAATCTAGTCACTATCTACTCTCCTTCTTTCTTTCCAAGAACACTCTAATCTTTTAGGGTACATTTAGCAGTGTGACTTCCCTGGTGGCTCAGATGGTAAAGCGTCTGCCTACAATGCAGGAGACCCAGGTTCAATCCCTGGGTCAGGAAGATCTCCTGGAGAAGGAAATGGCAACTCATTCCAGTATTCTTGGCTGGAAAATCCCACGGACAGAGGAGCCTGGTAGGCTACATACAGTCCATGGGGTCACAAAGAGTCAGACACGACTGAGCAACTTCATTCACTTAGCAGTGTACTAACTCAGATACACATACAATTTCCCAGCCTCTCATGAAGTTTGCAGTGACCAGTGGAAGGTATGGGGAAAACTTCCCAGGAAAGGTCTTACACTTTTGCCCCTTGCATTTATCCCTTTTTCCTGGTCAGAAAGACACCCTGAGGGTCAGTGTGGAGGAGAATACTCCCTGTTACCATGAGGACAAGAACCCTCATGTTGGAGTCCATAGTGGAGGAGGCATGCACCCTGAGTCCCAGATCCTGGACCTGCTCGTTCAGGAATTCTCATGTGAGAGAAAAACAGGTCCGTATTTGACTTGACCCCTGTCAGGTGTCTATGTCTCACTGAATTCCTTAAGGAGAAAAGAGACTTTGTCTCCTTCATCTTTTGACTATAATTTTCATGATGACAAGAGCAGGGCTGGAATGTGGTGGGAATATTGTAAATGAAAATGACAGATGCTATCTGAAAGTATAATAAGACCCAACGTTATCACCCATTAAAATACAAAGAAGCTGATGAGATTAGTCCACGAAGAGGGCAAAGTCTTGCAGAAACAGGATTCAGAGAAGTTAGACATGACATCAAGTAGTGAGCTGCCACTGAGGCTACAGATCCACCTCTGGCTCTACCAAGGGCTTGGGCAAATCACTCCTCTTCTCTGAACCCGTGTTTCCTTCAGAATAGAGGGACTAAAGTCCTTCTCAGCTCAGACCTTCTCCTTGGCTTTGACATGATGAATCCAGTGATTATTACAAACCTACTCTCTTCCTGTAAAGGTCCATAGACATTTTAAGACACCCCCTCTTGAGCAAGGGGAATGTAGACTCAGCCTGTAGATCAGTCTGTCCCATTGCTGGTTAGGAACCACTTCTTGTGGGAGTTTGGACAGCAGGCTTTCCTTGAAGGAAAGGGTGTGGTCCGTTTTGGGGCACAGAGACACCCCAGGTCAGGCAACCAGGAGATCTGCTTGGTCAAGGACCATTCAGCCACTCAGTGGAGGGACAGCAAAGCCAGACAGCGAGGAGTAAGTCAGATGGACCAGCACAGCCTCGAGGGCTATCTCTAAGCCTCAGTGTCCTCCACTGTGGCACAGGGATCATGGCAGCAGCTTCCTGAAAGGAATTAGGATCATTAAAGGAGATAAGAAGAATTTAAGGTGTCCATGACGCCAAGCTCCAAATGCAGACTATTATACTATAAGTGAAAAGTGAAAGTCTCTCAGTCATGTCTGACTCTTTGTGACCCCATGGACTATACAGTCCATAGAATTCTCCAGGCTAGAATACTGGAGTGGGTAGCCTTTCCCTTCTCCAGGGCATCTTCCCAACCTAGGGATCAAACTCAGATCTTCCGCCTTGCAGGCGGATTCTTTACCAGCTGAGCCACAAGGGAATACTATAGGTCCTCTGCAGTGTGCTGGGGGATGTGGATGGAGTAGGGGGACTGAATTGACCCATCTTGCCAAACACCTCTGCAGCATACTTGTGCTTGACACCCAGTCATCTTTAAAACTTCCAAAGTATATCAGGAAGATTTTTCCATTTTATCCCATTTCATATTGCTCTTTACCTCTGCCAACTAGGATTTATTGTTTCCATTCTCATCTTTTATGAGGTGAGGGTAGTATCTGGGAGAGGTAAAGTATCTTGCCCAAGGTCATGTGCTGGTCAGTTGCAGGGCCAGGTCTGGGTGAGGATGTGGTCTTCACCTTTAGGGATTTATCCTGTGTCCATTTCACAAGAGAAGAGGGACTCAAAAGATAAGCTGCCTGCATGAGAACATGCTACTTTGTAATGAACAACATGTGAAAGTTCTGGGATGCACATTGGAGAAGTCTGGGAGGCCCCAGTGTGGAAAGAGGCAGGGAGGAGGAAGAGGAGGAAGCCATTCTAGGCAGAAGGGTATTCCTAGTAAAGTCACAGAGGTGGAATTTAGCCCGGGGTGTTAAGGAGCTATAGCAAGAGATGAGACTGGTTAGGCAAGAAGCACCCAGATTTTGGAGGTCCTGGAGGATACACTAAGGAGCTGTCAAGAGTTTGGTTTAGTCTCTTAGCCCTTAGTGGGAGATGCTGGAGACTTCTGAGCATAATAACATTGTGATAAGAACATATGGCTTGTAGAAAATCACCAGGCAGTGTGTGCAGGATGGAACACATGGGGAATGTGGTTGGTGGGATTCTGGAGGAGGAATGAGCAAACAAAAGAAGCAAGTCAAACTGAAGTGATGGAACAGGGATGAGGAAGTGAGGAGGGGTGGGAAAAGGAGTTCCTGATGGTTGAAAACATCAGGGAGACTTTGATCTGACAAGTCCTATTTGCTTCTTTTGTTATCAGACATTGGAGAAATTTCTTCAGCGTCTAAAGATTAGGGCAGCAAGTGGTAGAAGGAACAACGTTGTGTGGTGCCTAAGAGAGGTCTGGGAAGTGGGGCGGGTTATCTGTTGGAAGCTGATTCTACAGGTTATTAGCCATGTGATCTTGATAAATCTCTGGGACCTTCAGTATCCTTATCTATAAACTAGAAGGCATAAAAAGATATAGTTCTTATGTCATAGGATTGATGTAGGGACTGAAAAAAGAGAAAGCAAAGTACTTAACACAATACCAGAACATAGCGGTAATAATAAGTGCTTGATGATGGTGATTATTGTTATCATCACCACCACCACCAAAATCACCACCATCATCATCATCTCAACAGCCATCGTCATCTCCACCATTATTACCACTAGGACCACCATCACCACCATCATTATCACCACAACCACCGTCATCACCACCATCATTATAATCTCAGCAATCATCATCATCCTCACCGTGATCCCCATGACCAGCATCACCGCTGTCATCACCACCACCATAGTCACCGTCATCCCCATCAACACCACCACCACCATCATCATCACCACCATTGTGTTGCAGAATCACAGGCTGACCAGGTTGGAAGAATTCTTGGAGGTTTCCTAGCCCGGTGCTTCTTATTTCACAAAAGGAGAAACAGACCAGAGACCGGCCCAAGGTTAAGCAGTTAGTCAATGGCACGGCTGGAACTAGTACCCAGGTCGCTGGGCCCCTACTCCAGTGTCCTTGACACCAGACCAGTGTGACACCAGTGTGAATAGGCTGAGCAACAAATATTCTTCACAACAAGCATTCTTAGGGAGAGGAAGGAGATTTGATGATTTTTTTCCCCTCTTCCAAGGATCCCAACTCTTCCACTTTTTTGTTTCATCTTTCCATAGTCAGTCATCTACCTATTGCTTTCAGACCCTCAGCAGGTATCAAAAGCAAGGGTGTTCCTTGTATTTTTTAAGTGGGAAAAATATTTTTTTAGTGAAACAGAGAAAAAAAAGACAAACTAGGGGCCACTTTTCTTGGTAGCCTCACTGATCCAGAAGCTCAAGTTCTGACACGAATGAAAAGCAAGGCTAAATCAATAGCAAGTCCTACAGAAAATTCTATTATGAATGCTCTTAAAATTCTTACAACATTCTCGAAGAATTCCAATGGAATTCCAGAAACTCTTGTATGGAATTTTTGTAGCAGATCTTCATGGACTATTTCCTAAGCATTCCTGGAAGGCCTGCTACACTTTTGGGAGGCTGCCCCTAGAATTCTCCTGTCGCTTGCTCCTCTTTCTCACAGAAGTCTTCCCCAAGTCCCATAGTATGGTCATAGAAGACCTGGGGAATTCTCAATGAATTTTCACGAAAACCTCCCAGAGTTGCTGTGCGATCCTTAATGAATTCTCACAGAAATATCATGGAATTCTACTAGAAACACTCCCTCAACTTCCATGGAACTTTTAACTAACTCTCATGGCATGCTAATGAAATCCCCATAAAATGTTCACAGAACTTGCATTCAATTATCTTAGAAACTGAAGAAGACACTCGAAAATCTTGCAGAATTCCCTGCGAACAAAAGCAAACTGAAGCCTCTTGAAACCACCAAGGACAAGGCAGGTCGATCAGGGATCTCTGTCAAAGGACGCTCAGGACCAAGAAAGAAATGGGTGTTCTTCAAATGGAACAAAAAAGTAGGTAGTAGATGTGACTCAAGCTGCATCTTCCGACTTGAGTAGCAGGAAAGAAGACGCAAGACAGGGGACAAATCTGGGTTTTCTCATCAAATATTTTCCCATTCCACCCTGTGTTGTCACACTTCAAAGGCATGGCCACCCTGGACCTAGCAACAGTTGAACGGAACGTGCCCATAAAATCCTTCACGTTATTAGTCATCCCCCATCCCCTTCTCTTGGAGCCCCAGGCTAGCCGTGAATGTTCTCCAAATCATTAATTAAGCCTGAGTCAATTAAAAGCCTTGGATGTTGGCACATAATGGGCACCATCTATTGAGGGAACGTAATTCTTTTCAGGGTGGAATACAGAGACGTGCCGGCCATGACTGCATTGAGCCCTCCCCAGAGCCTGCTGTTTCAGGACAATACACTGGGTTTTGCAAGTCAACCTCCACAGAAACTAGATCCCAAAGGGCTCGGCATGGGGGACAGCTGTTACACAAAGGGGATGCCCAGGGAGGTCAGGGAGGTGGCCGGGAGTGGTACCCAGCCTTCATTGCAGAGGCATCTGCTAATGCCTGGCTCGCTCTGAGCCAATCTGGCCTTGTCCCAAATTCTGGGCCTGGGAGCCGAGGCCTGACAAGCTGGCCCACTGGTCTTCATGCACGCTTTACTGAACAGTCCTGGGTGGACTTCCCTATTCCAAGCTAGGCTGACTCCAGCTAGTTCCTGAGGTCCCAGCTCATGACAACTGCTCTCTAGGGCACCCCAGGCTAAGCTCAGCGTCCCCAGTTCATGCTTGCATGGTGCCTGGCATATATCCCAATCCTTGTTAATTAAATGTGGGATGGATGGTTTAGAACCTGGGCTGTAGGACAAAAACTCACCCTTTTTATTTGTTTTACGATGTTGTATTAGTTTCTGCTGTACAGTGAAGTGAATCAGCTATATGAATATATATACCCCCTCCCTCTTGAACCGTCCAACCTCTTTCACTACTGACTCTACAGGGCCAAGACGGCACCTGGCACACACGGGTGTGCAATTAGATGATCGTTGAATGAATGAACGATGAAGATCCCCAGAAGGCTATGATAACAAAAACTGTAATGAACAATAACGGAAGGCTTGCTGTGTGCCGGCACTGGTTTGAGCCTTTCCAGGTCTTAAACACTTTTAGTAGAAGAATGACCACAGGAAAAAGGCACTTGTGCGGAAATTTTATGATAAGAAACATATGCTAGGTGCCCACTATGTGCTAGGCATTACCCTTGGCACTTGTTTTCCTTGTCACCATTCAAGGTACAAGTTATTGGTTGAGTTCCATTTCAAGCTGTTGGAGCAGCTGTGACCAGTTCCTTGCAGTGTGTGTGGCCCTGAAATCCACCAGGATCCAGAGTCAATATTGACATCAATAATAGTCCCAAACATCAGGGCAGTTCCCTGTCTTGTTTTGACCTTTTATTGTTTACCTCTCATTGGCCAGACCTGGGTCTCCAGGGGGACCCCAAGCTGCCAGGATACTGGGGCACTGAGTGTCTCATCTTTGCAACCTCTAGTGGGGGATGGACTAGCAAGATGGGGGAGCTGCTGGGGGAGCCGTCAGTGGTGGCTGCCAAAGTCCTGGGAAAAGCAGTGAAAAGTGGTGAGCGTGAGCCACAACCTTTCCTTCACAGAAGGAGGAGGGCAGAGATGCCACCCTACTGACCACCAACCTCTGGGTCCCAGAGGAGCAAGGAAAGATGCTCTGCAGGCTGAGCCAACTTCTCCACTTCTGACCACCTTCCTGACTGTTACCACATCCGCATGCCACCTGGACTTCATTTACTTAACAATTTTCTTTCAATTCTTATCTTTTAAAAACTTGAATCTCATACTAAGCAACAATATCAATGAAATCACAGTTTGGGGGTGTGTGTGTATAGCAAAGACCAAGGTCTTTTACACCAAAATGACTGTCCCTTTCTTCCCTGTAGAAGCAGCCTGATTTCTTTGTGTGGCCACCAGGCTGCTTGGAATAACAACTTACTGTCCTGGTCTCTCTTTCGGCTAAGTGTGGTTTTATAACCTGGCCTGATCAAATGATGGGAACAAAAGGTATGAGTCAAAGGAGAAGAATGAGTCTGTTTTTTTTTTTTTTTCCTTTTCTGTTCTGTTTCTAGCTGTCTGGAATGTAGGCCTGATGGCTGGAGCTGCAGCAACTAGATTAGACCTTGAGATGACCTTTCTGAAAATGGAAATCCTGCGCAGCAGAGATAGGAGGAGGTAGGGACTTGATCTTGCCCCTTGACTTTTACCTAAGGAGAGGTAAACTTTTATTCCTGTTGAAGCCACTCATTTGCTGTTTGTCAATTTCAATGACCTATTTCTAATATAATGTGCTAGAAAATTTTCTGAGTACATATTAAAATAAATGCCTAAAAGGGACTTCCCTGGTAGTTCAGTGGTTAAGATTCCATGCTTCCATTTCAGGGGGCACAGGTTCAATCCCTGGTTGGGGATTTAAGATCCCATATGCCATGCAATGTGGCCAAAAATAAATAAGTAAACATATGCCTAAGTGTTAACATTCTGAAAGGTTCATGACCAGTGAACCTTTGGGTTGCCCTAAAGGGAACGCTACCAGAACTTAGGAACCATTGAGATCCTGCAAGTGAAAAAATCTTAAAAACTAGGAAGTGCTCTGCAAACCTCACCTTGGTGCATCAATGATGCAAAGTGTACACGCACAGCCCCTCTGCTTTCTTCCCAGGGATGATCAGAACCTTCCATCTCCTTTCTCAGATGTGGCAATAACCTCAGAATTCACACTGAAACTTTTGAAGATAGAATTCCAAAGCCAAGAGTCATGGCTTCAAGTTGTGCCCTCTGCTGCTGGTTACTTGTGTGACCTTGGACAAAGTATTTAATAGTTGATTCCACTCAAATCAAAGCATTAGGTTCAACTCTCCAAATATTTGCTGTCACTTAGTGTGTGCCTGTTGCTAATGCTTTGCGTCAGGCTCCCGGCCCTTGAGAACCTCGCTGGCTGGCTGAATGTGGATCTGGCCCTGGGAAATCGGGACAAGAAGAGTTAGAACAGAGACCTGGGCTCAGGGCATCAGATGCTGTGAGTTATTAACAGTTGATGTGCTGAAGCCACTTTTTGAAATTGAAGTATAGTTGATTTACAATGCGGTGTTAGTTTCTGGTATATAGTAAATTGGTTCAGTTATACATATACATATTATTTTTCATATTCTTTTCCTTTATGGTTTATTACAGGACAGGGCTTCCCAGGTGGCTCAGTAAATAAAGAATCTGCGTGCAATGCAGGAGATGTGAGTTTGATCCCTGGGTTGGGAAGATCCCCTGGAGGAGGGCATGGCAACCCACTCCAGTACTCTTACCTGGAGAATCCCATGGACAGAGGAGCCTGGAGGGCTACAGTCTATGGGGTGACTGTATGGGGTGTCAGACACTGTAGCCTGGAGGGCTACAGTCTATGGGGTGTCAGATACGACCTAAGTGACTGAGCACACACGCACACACAGGATACAGATTACAGCTCCCTGTGCTGTACAGTAGGACTTAGCTGTTTTTCTATCTACATCATAGTTTGTGTCTGCTGGTTCAGAACTCCTGATTCATCCCTCCCCCATCTCCTTTCCTCGTTGGTAACCATAAGTTTGTCTTCTGTGGCTGTGAGTCTATTTCTGTTTCGTAAGTTCATTTCTGTCATACTTTAGAGTCCACATACTCCTTATTCCACTTTAGATACCGCGATATCATATGGTATTTGTCTTTCTCTTCTGATTGACTTCACTTAGTATGATAATCTTTAGGTTCACCCCTGTTGCTGCAAATGACATTATTTCACTCTTTTCACGGCCAGTAGTATTCCGCTGCGTATATGCACCACATCTTCCCTGTCCATTCATCTGCCAATGCACATTTAGGTTGCTTCCGTGTCCTGGCTACTGTGAATAGTGCTGTTGTGAACACTGGAGTGCATGGATCTTTTCAAATGATAGTTTCCTCAGGATAGATGCTCTGGAGTGGGAGTGCATGGTCATGCAATAGCTCTGTCTAGTTTTTTAAGGAACATCCATACTGTTCTCCATAGTGGCTGTACCAGTTTACAGTCCCACGAATGGAGCTAGGAGGGTTCTTCTGCACCCTCACTGGAGCCCTTCTTAGTACCAGCTCTGCCCATGCCTCCCCAGTTCCATGCTGTGTTGGCCATGGTGGGAGGTGGGAGCACTTACACCATGGAAACTGCCAAGTGCTAACAGATGAGGGGCTTTCCCAAGCGAGCTGGTTGTTAAACATTCCCCATTGTGTTACCGATTGTTTATTGTATGTGAAGCACGAAAGAGTGCCTGGCGCACAGCACCCTCTACACACTCAGTGACGGCCTTGTCGCCGTTCCTGCAGGGCAATGAGGCGCGCAAAGAACCCAGGCCTAGGCATCTTTCACTGCAACTTATGGGTCAGTTCTTGAACCTCAGGACCTAGGAGGGCATGGCCAAAGGGCAGGATGACCTTGTTCCTGAGGAAAAATAGGATTCTTTGCTGTTGGCCACACGCCACTGCTTCTGTTCAAAAGCAACAATAGTTCAAGAAGCAGCTTTGTGTTCCTGTTTTAACTGGCCGTTGAGCTTGCCTACCACTGTCCAGCTCTGCGACTTTGAACAAGTTACTTGACCTCTCTATGCTTCAGTTTCCTGGTCTCTAAAATGAAAATGACAATGGCATCAGAAAAGTGGCACCTAGTAAGTGCTCGCTCACGTCGTTTCCCTGGTTGAGCGCTTATTAGGTGCTTGGTCCCAACACTTCACGGCAAATAGACGGGGGAAATGTGGAAGCAGTGACAGACTTTATTTTCTTGGGTTCCAAAATCGCTGCAGACGGTCACTGCAGCCATGAGATTAAAAAACACTTGCTCCTTGGAAGGAAAGCTATGACAAACCTAGATATGTGGTGTATTAAAAAGCAGAGACATCACTTTGCAGACAAAGGTCCTATAGTCAAAGCTACAGTTTTTCCGGAAGGTGTGTAAAGGATTTGAGAGTTGGTCCATAAAGAAGGCTGAGTACCGAAGAATTGATGCTTTTGAATTGTGGTGCTGGAGAAGACTCTTCAGAGCCCCTTGGACTGCAAGAAGATCAACCCCAATGAATCCTAAAGGAAATGAACCCGAGTCTTCATTGGAAGGACTGATGCTGCAGCTGAAGCTCCAATACTTTGGTCACCTGATGGGAAGAGCTGACTCATTGGAAAAGACCCTGATGCTGAGAAAGATGGAAGGCAGGAGGAGAAGGGGACGACAGAAGGTGAGATGGTTAGATAGCATCACCAATTCAATGGACACGAATTTGAGTGAACTCCAGGATATAGTGGAGGACAGAGGAGCCTGGCGTGCTGCCGTCCATGGGCTCGCAAAGAGTGGGACTCTACTTAGTGACTGAACAACAGCAGCAGTAAGTACTCAGTAAAGTTTACCACTACTAACTTAACATACTGCTAACATCAGTGGGACCCTCACATCTGGGTACCTTTCACCTCCACCCACAGCTATTGAACAACCAGATCCAATGAGATTCTTTAGCACTGTTTGGAAGATGCACAAATGAGATGCAGAGAGTTTGGAGGTCCAGTCGAGGAGGCAGTGTAAGCGGTGTGCAATCTGGCACACTCGGTCCACCCTCACCCTGCTCTGTTGCCCCACACTCAGACTGCCTCCGCCCCTTCCCAGCAGAGCAGCTGCAGGCCAAAAAACTTCTGTGTCCCCCTCCTCACAGCGGGAGCTTCAGAAGTCAGTGGCTCGGACAATTGCACTTTCTTTTCTCTTTCCAAAGAGGGATCAGCTTTGGAAGCCCTCTGAAAGAGCTGTGATTACATCTTCATTTGTGGGTAATGGGATTAGCATGGCCCATGGCAGAGCCTGGAGGAGGGGACTGGCAGCCCGGATGGTGATGGTGATGGTGATGGCCGGGAAGAATTGCTCTGGGATGCTCAGCCTCTCCACATGGCCAGGCTCTGAACACTGTGGGGTGGGGGGAAGGGGAGGGAGGGGCAGTGGGGGGGGGGCGGTGGGCAGGGTGCGCTCCATGGCCTCTGATGGATGCAAGGAGCGGAAAATGGAATTAGCCCCATCCCGAAGTACGGAGGCTTGGCTGCCGCTCCCAGCCCTGGACTCTGCTCATCAAAGATCTCTGGGCCCAGAGATGCCAGAAATTTCTCTCCGTGAATAACGATAATGAGATAAAGGGTGTTTGTGTGTGTGTGTGTGTGTGTGTGTGTGTGTTGGGTGGGGATGTCTTTTTGTGACTACAGTCTCCAGCTCTCCCATCCAGGAGACCTCTCCCAGGCTATGAGACATGGGAAGAAACAAAAGCTGGAGCAGGGCAAACCAGGAAGCCCGAGCCTGGTGATGCAACCTGCCTGAATCAGCTACATGCAGTTCTCAGCAGCCCTACTACCAGCCATGACTGTGATACTGGCGACACATATCACAGTGAGGCTTCTTTGTCACCTGGCTTCTGTGCCAAGAACTTGTGAGCCTTATTTCATACAATTCTCACCATATTCTCTGAAGGCCAGTACTGGCCATCCCAGGATGATATAAAAAGCGTCCCATTTTACATAGGAGGGAATTGAAGCTTATGGATAACTGATGCTGAAAAAACACCCTCTAAATCAACATTGGTGGTCTCCAAATGGGGGCTTTGGAGACCACTGGAGAGATTTTGAATGTTGGGGTAATGCATGCTAACACATGGTGTATTCCGTTAATATTTTTCTGGAAATTTCCTCTTCGAAAAATTTTAATTTATTATTTTCCTAACGTTTCATTTTGAAAAATTTCAAGTCTATTAAAACGTTGCATGAATGAACATCCATATGCCCTTCATGTAGATTACCAGACATTCACATTTGCTGTATTTGCTTTCTCTCTGTTTATATATATAATGTATATTTATATGTATATATCTGTATGTATATTTATGCACATAGTTGTATATATGTGTGTGTATACATGTAGTTGTGCATATGTGTGTATGTATATATGTAAGTGTATGATGCATATATTCATATATACTTTGTGGTGAGCTGTTTGCGAACATCAATGACATTACCTCTAACTACTTCAACATGTTTCTCCTAAAACAAGAGCATAACCACAATTGTGATTATTACACTCAGGAAATTTAAGTTTGATTCAATTCTAATTATCTAATTTATAATCCATATGCAAATCCCCCCCAGTGAACCCAATAATGTCTTTCAGAGCTTGTTTCTTCTTGTAAATCCAGGATACAGTCAAGGACCATTCGTAGCATTTACTTTATCTTCTCTCCGATATGTAATCAGAAGTATTGCAAGCACATCAAGGAAGGGGATTCTGTCTCCCTGTGTGGTTAGGGACTGCTGTGCCAGCAGATCACAGTAAATTGTCTCTCCCATGCATGTGGCACCTTCCAGAAGCCCTGCCTGTGCCATATTGCATCAAAGAGTCAGTACAGTGATAATCCCTGGAGCCTGTCTTTGAGGGGCTTCCTGCATTCAGGTTCCTCACTCACCAGACAGGAGGTCACTTGGTCTGGAGTCCCCAACAGCCTCCTCCTCTCCCCTCACTCTCCCAACCCTGCCTTTGTTCAGAGCAGCAGCGAGCCCATAGGAGACAACAACTGATCTGGACCAGCCCCAGCCATCCCAGCAGCCTCTGCTGGGTGCTCACTTTCTCAGCCTCCCCTCCAGCTATGGTCGGCCAGGTGACCAAGCTAGCCAACAAAGGCAGAAGGGGAAGTCGGCTGACGTATCCATCTCTAGGTACCGTTTTCCTTTGTTGATAAAAAAAAGAAACTGCTTCAGGAATGCTCCTCCCCCTCCTTTCTTTCCTGCCTTGAACTTGGTCGTGATGCCTGGAGCTGCAGCAGCCATTTGTGACCAGAAAGCAGCAAACTGTCCGAGGATGGAAAGACCCTGGTTCTATGCTATAATGTTCAGTTGCTGCTCCAGCCCTGAACAGCTACCTCCCACTGCTCCTGCTGGGAGAGAAATACACATCTTTATTGCCTAAGCTGCTATTGAGCGCATTCCTAATTGATACTTTCAGAGGCTTCTAAGAAACTTCCAGACACAGTGGAAAGTATAAGGCACATGGGGCCAGACAAAACCAGGCCCAAACATAAAAGGCAGACTCTAATTAGATCTATGAACCTGGACACACAATTAACCTCTCTGCATTTCAAGGTCTCAGCTACAAAAGAGTGAGGAAGACAGAAAGAAGGAAGGAAGGAAGGGAGAGAGGAACGGAGAGGGAAGGAGGAATTCCAGGAAAGCTGTAAGGCTGGAAAGATATACTTTCATACCTATATTGAATTGCTTGATGTTTGTCTTTCTGTCTTCAACAAATATTGGGCTTCCCTGGTGGGTCAGATGGTTAAGAATCTGCCTGTAATGCAGGAGACAGGGGTTCGATCTCTAGGTTGGGAAGATCCCCTGGAGGAGGAAATGGCAACCCACTTCAGTGTTCTTTCCTGGAGAATTCCCATGGACAGAGGAGCCTGGTGGGCTACAGTCCATGGGGTCACAAAGAGTTGGACACGACTGAGTGACTAACACTTTCACTTTTCAACAAGTATTTGTCAAGTTCCTATGCACCATCCATTCAATAACCCTTTAATGAGCATCTCCTATGCTCTACGCTCTGTTCTAGGCACTGCAGGTATGTCTGTGAAACAGAATTTCCTTCAGGTTTCAATTACATGGCAGTAACTCAGTTGGTCCAGAGATGGGATCGGTCCCATTTTCACAGATGAGGAAACGGAGGTTCAGAGAAGTGCGTCCACAGATGCCTATCTTGTACTGGTGGAGCAGGGCCACCCCTGACCCCAGGTGATGGCAGAGCCGTGCTTCTCTGGATCTCGGGATCAATCACGGGAAACGTGACCAAATCACAAAGTTTTTGCAGTCATAAATGCTCTAAAAAATGCATTTCCATGCATTTCCAGCATCTCTGGGAAGTGTGTTTCTGAGTTGATTTTTACCAGATACATAAAGTAGATTATCTGGAGAATGCAGAGGCTCAGTGGTGCATTGTGAGCCAATAACCTTTGCTTTCAACTCCTCTCGACTGATGGAATCACCGAGTTGGATGGAATCAGAACTGATGGAATCACCAAGCTGGGGGAACACTGGCCCGGCTGGCACAGAGCATGCTCTTCTATTTATTTTTAACATTCTCGTCTTTTCTATATTTTAATTTTTTACTGGAGTATAGTTGATTTACAATGTTATGTTAGTTTCAGGTATACAGCAAAGTGATTCAGTGTATATATACATACGTATACATATACATTCTTTTTCAGATCCTTTTCCATTACAGGTTATTACAAAGTGATTCAGTTTACATATATCAGTTCAGTTCAGTCACTCAGTCATGTCCGACTCTTTGCGACCCCATGAATTGCAGCACGCCAGGCTGTCCATCACCATCTCCCAGGGTTCACTCAAACTCATGTCCATCAAGTTGCTGATGCCATCCAGCCACCTCATCCTCTGTCGTCCCCTTTTCCTCCTGCCCCCAATCCCTCCCAGCATCAGAGTCTTTTCCAGAGAGTCAACTCTTCACATGAGGTGGCCAAAGTATTGGAGTTTGAGCTTTAGTATCATTCCTTCCAAAGAACACCCAGGACTGATTTCTTTTAGAATGGACTGGTTGGATCTCCTTTATATATATATTTCAGATTCTTTTCCATTATAAGTTATTACAAGATATTTCAAGTTCCCTGTGCTATGCAGTAGGTCCTTGTTGGTTATCTAATGCATATATAGTAGTATATATCTGTTCATTCCAAACTCTTAATTTATCCCTTCCTGCCCTTTGGTAACCATAAGATTGTTTGCTAAGTCCATGAGTCTGTTTATATTTTGTAAATAAGTTCATTTGTATCATTTTTTGTAGATTACACAAATAAGTGATATCATACATTTGTTTTCCTCTGTCTGACTTTCCTGTCTGACATTACCTTGCTGACAAAGGTCCATCTAGTCAAAGCTATGGTTTTTCCAGTACTCATGTATGGACGTGAGAGTTGGACTATAAGGAAAGCTGAGCACCGAAGAATTGATGCTTTTGAACTGTGGTGTTGGAGAAGACTCTTGAGAGTCCCTTGGACTGCAAGGAGATCCAACCAGTCAATCCTAAAGGAAATCAGTCTTGAATATTCATTGGAAGGGCTGATGCTGAAGCTGAAGCTCTAACATTTTGGCCACCTGATGCGAAGAACTGACTCATTGGAAAAGACCCTCATGCTGGGAAAGACTGAAGGCAGGAGGAGAAGGGGATGACAGAGGGTGAGATGGTTGGGTGGCATCACCAACTCAATGGACATGAGTTTGAGTAAACTCCTGGAGTTGGTGATGGACAGGGAGGCCAGGTGTGCTGCAGTCCATGGGGTCGCAAAGAGTCGGACATGACTGAGCGACTGAACTAAACTGAACTGAACTGTCTGACTTACCTTCCTTGGTACGATCATCTCTATGTCCACCAACATCGTCTTCTCCTCTAGCTATGCAAGGAGCCTTAGAAATTCAAGTGCAGTGTTTCTTCAATTAGGGGGAAGAACTCCACTTTCTAAAACTTCTACTAAGGTGCTGGTTGCTATCATTCCCTATCTCATTTCTTCCTCATGTCAACTCTGGGATTTAAATAGCTGTTATTCGTTCCACGTTACAGATGGAGAACCAAGGTTCAGAGGAGTCACATAACTTGCTCAAGGTCACACAGCCTCCAGCCCAATTGTGATGATTTGCTTAGCATCTGTCTTCCTATTTGATGGTGAGGGCAGAAACCACGCCTGTTCCATTTACCATCAAATCCCCCTCCTTCAGGGCCTGGCACCTAATAAACAGCTGTGGGATTGAAATGTACCGTCTGGGACCCCTTGCTGCTGCAGGGGAGCTGTGGCTACAAATCTCCGATGTGGGTGACTTAGTCTGAGAGGGGATGAGCGTGTCATAGGGCAGACAGAGGGAAGGGGAATCAAGTTCCAGAAAAAGGCAAAGCCCGGCAGCAGCCAGATACCAACGTGGCTTTCCAATCATGACCCGGGATCTGCTGCATCTGGGTCTCTGCTGTTTCCATCAGACAAGTTAACCAAAGCCTGGTGCCACTTCCTGAAACAAGAAGGGGAGGGAAAGACACACAGGACTGGCACTAGGGCTCAGAGTGAGCTGGAGCTTCTGGGCACACCTTTCCCTTCTCCAGACCTCAGTTTCCCCATCTGTAAAACGAAGGCAGCTGGCTTCCTAGACTCAGTCTTCTTTCAGTTCGAACACACTCCTCAGCACTAAAATGACTAGGCTTTTCCTAGTCCCTAAGAAGAGAAAAACTCAAAAGTCTAGCTTGACACACCTGCTTCTTTTTTTTTAAGTTGTTATAAGGAATCATTTATTGATGAATGTTACTGAACACACTGTCTAGCTTTTTTTAAAAGTTGTTACAAGGAATGCTTTATTGATAAACATTGCTGAACACACTGTCTAAAGTTTCTTTATTTTGATTTTAGAATGGATATATGTATATGTAGAGCTGAGTCTCTTCACTGTTCACCTGAAACTATCACAATATTGGGCTGTACCCCAGTACAAAATGTTTTTGGTGTTAAAAAAATAGTAACAACTACATTTCAATGAAAAGGGCCTCACAAAAAATTAAACATTTTCTTACATCACTCTCTTGAGCAATAAAAACAATGGCTTGCTTTTCCAAAAAAAAAAAAAAAGTAATACAGTTTTATTAAAAATGAAAAAAAAATACACACAACTTATCCAGTTGCAAAGACCAGGTAACTTAACCAGCAATCAGGAATCCACCTCGTAAGTGCACAAATGATAACAAAAATCACACTCACAGGCACTTACTAGGTATTCATCATCCGCTTTCAACAGATGAGCAAACCGAGGCACAGAGAAGGTAAGTGATTTTCCCAGTGAGCTACAGCTTCTAAGCAGTGGAGCCTGCCTCTCAGAGTCTGTGTTCTTAACCATCACACATCCAGTCTGGTGTTGCTGAGTTTCAGACCAGGACCCAGATCTTACACACAGTGTCTCTCATTGAACTGCTCTCTGGGAAGACATTTTCATTACCCCTATTTCCAGAGAAATCAGCTCTTGCTTACAAGGAGGCTGAATTTGAACTAGGGTCTCCCCTGCAAATTTTGTCCTCACGTCCTGAGAGCTGAGTCATTAAGCAGCCTGACATGGGCTCTGGAATCCCTGCTTTTCCACCCAGCTCTGTGACTGCAGGAAAGCTGCTCAATCTCTCTGATCCTTTGTTCCCCAGCTGTTTCATAGAACTGCAGGGGGTGTAGTTCTTTTTGCTTTGCCTCAGGGAAGGAGCAAACAACTCCTCTGATGTTATTTCCATGGAGGCTGTCACGCTGGGGAATTGAGGAAACACACGCCTGCTTCAGGCATTCCCTTGAAGTTAACAGGGCCCAGGTTGGGAGGCTCTGTTTGTCCCACTGCATGTGAGGATTTGAGAGCAGCCAGGCTCCTCTGTCAGCCTGGTAGGCTGCAGTCCATGGGGTCACTAAGAGTCAGACATGACTGAGTGACTTCAATTTCACTTTTCACTTTGAAGAAGGAAATGGCAACCCACTCCAGTATTCTTGCCTGGAGAATACCAGGGACGGGGGAGCCTGGTGGGCTGCCATCTATGGGGTCGCACAGAGTCGGACACGACTGAGGCGACTTAGCAGCAGCAGGCTCCTCTGTCAGTGATCAGATCATCCCCCCACCCGACTAGGGTGCCTGGAATGCCACCACTGTGGTCCCCAGCACCTCCTGACTCTGAGTATTTTAGACTTGGGTTAGGAGATTCACTCCCATTTTTAGAAGGCTCACCTTGTGCTATGCTAAGAGTTTGGCATGTATTATTCTTTGAGGTAAGCAGTGTTCTCTCTAATTTATAGATGTGAGAGCAAGGGCCCTGTTTCATATGCTATGGTGGTGTTATATGATGAAAGGCATCCAACATCCCAGCCAAACTATATGGCTATAGCTGCCTGATAAATCCTGGCTGTGAACCTGAGGCTGTGGACTCCTGGAGACCAGGACTGTGTCTGATCCATGTGTATATCCCATAGCAGGGCTTGGCACATAGTAAGTGCCATAGTAAGTGTTCCTAGAATGAATGAATGAGTGGGCCCCCTGTGTCCTGTGTCAGTGACTAACTGGCAGCTCACCACACCCAGTTCCTCTTCCTCCTGGACATGCAACTGAACTACATTTCCCAGACTCCCTTGCAGTTCTGGCCAACAGAGCATGTTCGTGCTTAGTCACTTAGTTGTGTCTGACTCTTTGTGACCCCATGAACTGTAACCCACCAGGCTCCTCTCTCCATGGGATTTTCCAGCTGAGAATACTGGAGTGGGTTGCCATTTCCTTCTCCAGAAGATCTTCTCAACCCAGGAATCAAACAGGGGTCTCCTACATTGCAGGTGGATTCTTTACCATCTGAGCCACCAGGGAAGCATGAGCTACCAGGGACGCATGACACAGAGCAATAGAACATGGGGAGATATTAGGTGCACCGTCTCCAAGGCTGGTTCATAAAAACTTTCCATGCAATCTTCCACTCTTTCCTTCTTCTTATTGTCTAACCACACGCAGAGGATCCAGCAAAGAATTCAGAGGCTGGAGGAATGGTGGAACTACAGGACGAAAGGAGCCTGGTGCCGAGTCACCGTGCAGAGGAAGGCTGTGGCAAGTGCCTGCATCCGGCTGTTATTCGGCTAAAAAATAAACGTCCATCACGTTAATCAACTCAAGTATGGAGGTTGTTCGCCATTGCCTCAGACCACCATCAGACCACCGCTGATACTGGAGTTGGAAAAGAAAGCTTCTCCTAGAATCAGAGGCCCTCTGGTTGAAAAGAACCTTGGATACCACAGATGCAAAGCTCCCCTTACAACATCTCCATCCACAGTTCTCCCAACCAGACTTGCACACCCACCATGACGGGGAGCTCACTCCCAGTGGAGGCGTCATCTTCTGTCTTTGGACTGCCCTGGCTGCAGGAGGGATTTCCTTACTCTGAGCCTTGCCTCAGCCCCCTGCAGAGCCCACCGGCTTCTCAGTCTTCACATAGCTGAGAGTGAAGGCCAGGTGCTCCTGGGTGACCCCTTCTTTCTCTAGCCAACGAATGTGCACTGAGGCCTCTGGCCTGCCAGGCCCTCTCAGGGCCACTCACTGCCCTCTGTCCACCTTGCCTCTGGGCTGTGTTTTGTAGCACCCACACTGTGTTAGTCGTTTCCTGTGCACACAGTAGGTCTGATTCTCATCACCTCTGCCCCTGGCATTGGTCTCAATGGGAAGTGACCATAGAAACATTTCCCCAACCATCACATGTGCAGCTCTTGGCACCTTTTATCTCATTTCATCCTCACCACAACCCTAAGGGATATGGGTCACCTTACTCCCATTTTACCAAAGAGGAAACTGAGGTTCAGAGGGGTGACGCTATTTGCCCCAAGGACTATAACTAGAAAGCGTTAGCATGCGTGCTAGTCACTTCAGTCAAGTCCTACTCTTTGCCACCCCATGGACGGTAGCCCACCAGGCTCCTCTGTCCATGAGATTCTCCAGGCAAGAATACTGGAGTGGGGTTGCCACACCCTCCTCCAGGGGGATCTTCCCGACTCAGGGATCGAACCCACGTCTCTTACGTCTCCTGCATTGGTAGGAGGGTTCTTTACAAGTAGCACCATCTGGGGGCTTGAGGCTCAAATCCAGGTGTGTCTGCTACGGAAGCCCAGGTTCTGCCTCTCAGATGGTGGAGAGCAGCCCTCCCCCAGCCCCCAGGGAACTACCGATAGAAGCAGGCTAACAACTCTGGCATTTAAATAAACAGAAGTGGGGCTTGCTTCCTAGACCAGCCATCCAGGCCTGCATCCGTCTGCCTTGCTTAGCCTGGCCGTGTCCCTGGAGGGCTGTGACTCCTCCCTGGGCACCAGGGAGGCGGGGATTATGGGAGGAGCCTGCAGGGTCTGTGCTGCAGCCACTGCCTGTGTCCAAATCAGTTAAGGGAAGCCCAGAGTTTGGCAGGGCCAATTGCTGGGCAGACCTCTGCTGACTGGAAAGTTGCTAACATATGTCCCTAATCCGACCTGCCGGCATTTTCCTGGAACGCAAGAGCAGCTCTGAGGGCCCGCTGAGCGGGGACAGTAGGACCCCAAGTCACTGGTCCTGTGAACCTACTGTGTGCCAGAGGCTCAGGCACATCATTTGCTTTCATCCTCACAACAGGTTAGAGAGGTGGAAAATACTAGGCCCATTTTCCAGATAAGGAAACCGAGGCTGTGAAAGATGAAGTCATCTGTGAACGCAGCTGGAGGTGGGAGAGAGGAGATTTGTTCACACTCGGGCAGACCTGGGTTTAAGTTCCGTGTTCAGGCTGTGATTCCCCAGCCTTGCTGTTGGGAAACATTTATCAATGGCGTCTTACCCCTCCCTAACCCCTTGCACACCATATGCCCTGTATGGATCATGGGACCATATGACAATGGCCTCCCTGGATCATGAGCTTGGTGAGGGCAGAACTGATCCAATGAACCCATGTGTCCCCATGGTTGGCACACAGGAGGGCCCTGGAAGAGGTGAGGGAATGAGGCACAGGGGTTAGCTCTGTGAGGGTAGGTGGGGGTGGGGTGGGGGGGTGTGGGGAACAGGGGAAAGAAGGAAGCAGGCAGTGCAAAATGGCAAAACATATGGAGAGAGAGTCAGTAAGAAGGCAAGTCTGGAGGGGAAGCAGGCTGCAGTAAAAACAAGAGAGAAACAAAGGGAAAGTCCCTCAGCAAAGGGACGAGCTCAACTTCTGCAGGAGAACAGACAATAAAGCAGGGCGCCATCTCAGGAGGTAGTGAGCTCACCGTCCCTGGAGGTGTGCAAGCAGGGTTGCGTGAACCTGTGACTGAATGGTCCTAGGGAGGAACCGTGGATCTCACAGTGGCTGCATAGACTTCAGCCCCTGAAGATAGAGGTTCGGATCGTAATAACCGCCCCCAACACATAATCACGTTGCATGCTAGTTTCACAGTTCTCGTGGCACTTTGCATGAAGGGAAGAAGACCTAGAATTGTAAGCTCAGCTCTGCTTTTCTACTTTGATATAAGGGCTCTGTCCTCCATGAACGTTCTCAAACCCACGCGGAGACCAGCTGTGATTCCGATGAAGGCTGCAAAGCACCATCACCACTAGATCAGGTCTAAATTCCTCCACCCACATCAGCACTGTCTGCGGCCTCCTGGTCCCTCCCCAGCCTCCTCTCCTTCTACACCTCCATCCAGAAGCCAGAGCTGCCCCTGCCAATCCTTCCCTGGCCCCCTTGGTCTGGCATTAGGTGGAAGATTTTAATAGACATTTCAGCTAATTTCTTGATACCACACAAAACTTGACAAATGGTAGTATTTTAACAGCTAGTCATGCTGTGAAATATGAAAACACATTGATGAACTTTTGGCGTTTTGTTATATTAACATCCATTTGTCTGTCTGGCCCTTTGAACAGATTGTTTTACCTAAGTGTGATTTTGAAACTTCCTGCATTGGTTATTTATAAAGTGCTGGATCACTGATTTCTGAGATCTTCCAAATGTTGACATGTTAAATGATATAACATCAAAAAATCCATTCATTCATCTCACTACCAACTTCAATCATATCACCATGCGGAAAATGAGTCTCTCAGTAATCAAGCTCACGATAGTAGAATCTAGTTTTCCAAAATTCTAAATTTTGTCAAAAACTCAGATCTTCTCATTGGCAACAAACACTGTTCATTGCTCACTCCATTCATTTTCAAAAAATACCTGCCCCCAATCCATGTCCACATGCCCGTAGTTAGCCTGTCAATCAGTCTTTCAACTTACAATGGTCTTTCTTGAAAAAAGTAGCTAGTGCAGCTCAAACCCAGACGACTGAAGTTGCTTTTCCTCAAGGCAATAGTCATACTTCAGTCTGCAATTTTGTCACACAGAATATTAAAAAGATGTGTACTTGAGGGTTGAGAGTTAAGAAAATTAAAGAGTCTTATTTTATTTCTCACTAAAAAGCACATAGCGGTGAACAGTACAATGACTATAGTAGAGGTTGGGGCCAGTGCTTCTGTTCCAGTTGAGGAATCAGGTTTGCTCGTCACTGACATTGCAACATCAGTAAAATGTCAGCACAGTGAACCCGCACTTAGTATTAGTCATAATATTAATATTAGAATACTAGATAGTATTAGTATTGCTAATACTACTACTAGCATTATAATAGCACACTAATAGCATTATAGTATGAACACAGTTGGGGGCTTCCCTGGTGGCTCAGTGGTAAAGAATCTGCCTGCAATGCAGGAGATGGGGGCTCAATCCCTGGGTTGGAAAGATCCTCTGGAGAAAGAAATGGCAACCCACTCCAGTATTTTTGCCTAGGAAATCCCATGGACAGAGTTGCCTGGCGGGCTGCAGTCCACGGGGTCGCAGAAGAGACGGACAGGACGTAGCGACTAAACAACAGTAGCATGAACATGGTTGTTACCTTGGAGACCTCAGGGAACCCCCAGATGTTTGTGGGCCATCCTTTGAGAACCACTGATAGGAGAAAAAAAAAGAGTATGGTATTTAAAATCAGGTAGAGCCGAGTTAGAACCCCATGCGGTACTTTGTGATTTTTGAGCCACTCGCTTACCTTCTCAGAGCCTCAGTTTCCTCATCCTTAAAACAAGGATTGGAGAAGGCAATGGCACCCCACTCCAGTACTCTTGCCTGGAAAATCCCATGGATGGAGGAGCCTGGTAGGCTGCAGTCCATGGGGTCACGAAGAGTTGGACACGACTGAGCGACTTCCCTTTCACTTTTGACTTTCATGCATTGGAGAAGGAAATGGCAACCCACTCCAGTGTTCTTGCCTGGAGAATCCCAGGGACAGGGGAGCCTGGTGGGCTGCCATCTCTGGGGTCGCACAGAGTCGGACACGACTGAAGCGACTTAGCAGCAAAACAAGGATTATGTTACCTGTCTTGTAGGCTTGTCTCCAAACTCAAATGAAACAATGTCTATGAAAGTTCTTGATACAGTGCCAGGCATTTGTAGGCTTTTTATAAATATGTCTTCTCTTCTGTTATGTAGTGAACTGTGTCTCCCGGAATTCCTATGTGGAAGGTCCAAATGTCAGTGTGATTGTCTATGAAGACAGGATCTTTATGGAGGTATGCTCAGTCACTCAGTCGTGTCTGACTCTTTGCGACCCCAGGGACTGTAGCCCACCAGGCTCCTCTGTCCATGGAATTTTCCAGGCAAGAATACTGGAGTGGGTTGCCATTTCCTACTCCAGGAGATCTTCCTGACCCAAGGATTGAACCTGCATCTCTTATGTCTCCGACACTGGAAAGCAGATTCTTTACCACTGCGTCACCTGGGAAGCCCTTTGTGAAAGTAATTAAGGTTAAATAAGATCATAAGGGTGGGGCCCTAATCTGATCCTTTTAAGAAGAGGAAGAGAAACAAGAAGTTTTGTGCCCATGGCCCCCTCCCAGCAGGCACAGGGGAAAGGCCTTGTGAAGACTCAGTGAGAAGGAAGTCATCTGCAAGCTGAGAAGAGAGCTCTCGTCAGAGACTTGCTAGCACCTCGTTCATGAACTTCCAGCCTCCAGAAAATAAATATGTGTTGTTGCAGTCCTCAACTGTCTGTGACGTTTTGTGACGACAGCCTGAGCAGGCCAATGCACCCTCCTCATACCCTTCCTCTCCCAAGGCCCTTGTATTGTTGGTTAGGATGGTTTGAAAGTCCTTTGTTAGCTGGAAAGAACTGGGCATGAGCAGATGGTAACAGTGTTAGGAACTCCTTTCCCAGACGGTCCTTGGGCAAAGCTCCCAGCCTCGAGGATCATGCCTTGAAGATTTCTGATGAGAACATTCCAAGATGCCAGTGGAAAATCCTGATGCTGGGTATTTGTAAACCATATTGGGAAGAAAGCAATTTTCTGGTTTGTTTTCTAAAACAATAAACAGTGGAAAGAATGCCCGGGTGCTAGTTTGGACTACCACAAGTCAGAGAAAATCAGCTTCAAATCCGAAAGCCATCCAGCAGACTCACCAAGCAGACCTGTGACGTGGGGACACCCACAGCCCATTCGCTGGTGGTGGTGGTGGTGACGACGATGGTGACAGTGGTAAAGATGATGCTGTTAATAATACTGACGGTGGCGGTAGTGACGGTGAGGTCAATGATGACGACAGTGATATGATGGTGACGGTGATGACAAAGATGGTTATGATAATGAAGATGCTACTGATAACGCGAGCAGTGATGGTAATGGAGACGATGGCCAAGACGATAATGGTAACGATAGTGACGATGGAATGATGATGACAATACAATTTTGGGGGGGGGGAGGAGCATCAGCTATATGCAAGGAACTGGGCTGAGTGCTTTACATGTGTCATGTTACTTGATGAGATAATACCCGAGAAATAGATATCTTACACCCATTTTACAGATAAGAAAACTGATCCCAGAGGGGCTGAATCACTTGCCCAAGCACACAGCTGGTGAGGGGCTGAATTTGTACTCTCTCCACCTGTCCCAGGAATAATTTCTTTTTTCTTTTCTCTTTTCTTTCCTTTCCTCAGTTTGTTATTGGGACAAAACCTCAGCAGGCAAGAGACTGAAATCAGGGTTTGGAGTTGTAGGGAAAGGAAGCTGAGTAATTTGCCAAAGTCACAGAGCTTGAAAGTGGCTACGTTAGGGTGTGACTTCAGGCCTGTCCTCCAAGGCTCTGTCTGGCTTCAGGAGCTTGGGGCTGATGGGCAGGAGTATGGCCTTGTTGGAATTGCCAGCTTGACCTTCAGAATCCAAGGACTCCCTTGGGGAACCAGGAGAGGGAAGAAGTTTGGCCTCAAAGACAACAGCTGGGTGTTTGGGCTCCACCCGGCTTTCTTCTTAGCCCTGGCTACCCCCTCCTTACACCCCATCCAGCCCCAAGCCAGCTTCCTGAGATGGTCTCAGCCAAATGCTGACTGCAGCCAACTCAAGTGGGACAGGCTTGCCAGAGAGGAAGCCAAGAGAATCTCACGTGTTGGGTGTCTGTGTTGAGAGGTGCAATGGGGTGGCAGGGAGCAGCTCAGTGGAGATGGGGAAGGAAGAGACAAAGTCTGCAGCCCCTGACATCTGGTTTGACCCCTACCCTGGCTCTGAGGGACCAGTATTCCCATCAGGCACTGAGGTTCATAGAGGTTGAAACTCCTGCCCAAGCTCCTAGAGAAGGGAGGAGCTAGAATTGGCACCTGGGTTCCTAGTCCTCTCACACTAAGGCCCTTCCCCCGACACTGCGCTGCTTCTCTGATGCATGGACAGGTCAGGTTTTTCTGGACAGCAGGCCCTGGAGATGGAGAGAAGATGCATCTACCTTCAGACCACATGTGGGCAGGTGGCGGGCAGGGAACCAGCCCCTCACTATGTCCTGGCCTCGGACCAGGCTGCTCCACAGCCTCCAGGAGCAGGGGAGACTCGGATGACTAGGTGATTATGATTAATGGAAATCTGATGCTCAGAGAGGTCAAGTGACTGGGCAAGGTCACACAGCCGCTGTGTGGCCCTGCTGGGGGTGCAAGGACCTAAGGTGGGCGATTGTTTCCCGCAATGACAGCAGGGACAGCAGCTGTTATGTGGCCCTGTGCTAACTGCCGTGTATTGATCCTCCCTGCCCTCTCAACAACCCCATATGCTGGTTATTATTACTATGAGGCACTGAGAGCCTCGCTGACACACCAGGAAGTGGGGCCCTGGGTTTGAACATAAGCAGCCTTCCCCCAGGCTCTGGGCCCCTTTGCTTTACTTGTCTGGCCCTCCTGCCTTCTTTGATCAGCGCTACGGACCCCTCTAGGCCTGCCTCAACCCATCCTTTCATCTCCTGTGCACAGATCCACTTCAGGGTTTTGTTTTAAATGTTTCTTTATGCGCTTGACTGTGCTGGGTCTTAGTTCCGGCATGCAAACTCTTAGAGGGGTCTAGTTCCCTGACCAGGGATTGAATCCAGGCCCCCTGCATTGGGAGTGCAGAGTCTTAGCCACTGGACCACCAGGGAAAGGCCTCTCAGATCCATTTTGGAATGGGGATACATAAAGGTTAAGTGAGGTCACCTAGCTCATGAGAGGCAGGGCTAGGATTTGAACCTAGTTTACACGCTGCCCCTGCCCACCTCTCTGGCCTTAATCTCCACCTTATTTCTGCGAGCCAGACACACTCGTTCCTGCCTCAGGGCATTTGCACTTGTGCTCTTGCTCAGGGCCTCTGGCTGAAATGGGCTTCTTCTGGCCCCTAGTTCATGTTCATCTCCTCACAGAGGCCTTCTCTGATTGACAGGCTGCTCCCAGCCCCTCCTGAGTCCTTTCTGCCACAGACCCCACTCCACCCTGAAGCCATCTCGCCTCTTGGCTTTCACACGGGCTGTCTGTATCTTCCCCTTCCTGGGCCAGGTCTGTCTTGTCCATTCACGAATTCTCAGAGACATATGCTAGACTGGCACACAGCGAGGACTCAGTGTTCATCCAAGGCAGGTTGACTTGGGGGGATGCTGGGATCTGAATTTGTTGTTGTTGTCAGTTAGTAAGTTGTTTCTCTTTGTGACCCCATGGACTGCAGCACACCAGGCTTCCCTGTACTTCACTATCTCCCAGAGTTTGCTCAAACTCATGTCCATTGAGTCAGTGATACCATCTAGCCATCTCATCCTCTGTCACCCTCTTCTCCTCCTGCCCTCAATCTTTCCCAGCAACAGGGTCTTTTCCAATGAGTCAGCTCTTCGCATCAGGTGGCCAAAGTACTGGAGCTTCAGCTTCAGTATCAGTCCTTCCAGTGAATATCCAGGGTTGATTTCCTTTCAGATGGACTGGTTTGATCTCCTTGCTCTCCAAGGGACTCTAAACAGTCTTCTCCAGCACCACAGTTTGAAAGCATCATTTCTTCAGTGCCTAGCCTTCTTTATGGTCCAACTCTCACATCCATACGTGACTACAGGAAAAACCACAGCTTTGACTAGATGGACCTTTGTCAGCAAAGTGATGTCTCTGCTTTTGAATATGCTGTCTAGGTTTGTCATAGCTTTCTTTCCAAGGAGCAAGTATCTTTTAATTTCATGGCTGCAGTCACTATCCGCAGTGATTTTGGAGCCCAAGAAAAGAAAATCTGTCACTGTTTCCACTTTTCCCCCATCTATTTGCCATGAAGTGATGGGACCAGATGCCATGATCTTAGTCCTTTTGAATGTTGAGTTTTAAGCCAGCTTTTTCACTCTGAATGTGTGTCCCCCCCAACTTCCCAAACTGAAACCCTGATCTCCAATGTGATGGTATTAGGAGGTGGGGACTTGGGTCAGAGCCTTCATGAATGGCATTATTGCCTAATAAAGGAGACCCCAGAGAGCTCGCTCATCCCTTCTGCCACATGACATCACATGAGAAGATGGCTGTGTGTGAGGGAGCAGGCTCTCCCTAGACATGAACCTTCTGTGATCTCAGATCTCCGTCCTCCAGAACCGAGGAATAAATGTTTCCTGTTTCTAAGCCACCTGGTCTCTGGTATCCACCTGTAAAAGCATCTGAATGGACTGAGAGAAGAAGGTACTCCTGTCCCCATTTCACAGGTAAGGGACTGAGGCTGGAGCAGGGTAGCAAGTGGGATGACCAACAGCCCCAGTTTGCCTAGGACTTCCTCGGTTTTAGCAACGAACCGGGCACATCAGAAAGGGTGGCCCTCCTCTCTCGTCCTCCCTCTAAGATGAACCTGGCTTGCTGGGCATGGTCCCTCCATCCCCAGGCAGCCCCATTAGTGAGAAAGGCCTGGAACTGCAAGGCTACTATCCAGCTATGATGCGCGGTCTTCTCATTACGGCAGCTTTTCTTGTTGCGGAACACAGGCTCCAGGGCGCACAAGCTTCAGTAGGCATGCGCAACTGCCCAGGCTCTGAAGCGGAAAACAATGAAAAAGGAAATAAAATGCCAACCACCGCCACCAGGTAGCCGCTCTCTCCTGCTCAGTAAGAGACCAATCTCTTCCCCAAACTACATGAGACCACCTATCCTGTCATCACCTGACACTGGGAAGTACTGAGACCCTGGGGGGTTGGCTCCAGGGGCAGGTTAGACAGCTCAAGTGACAGGGATACGGAGGCCCAAACCAGGACTCTTGCCATGTGGCTTCCTTCCCGCTGAGCCAGGCCTGCCCCTCGTGCATGTCCACCCCTATACCCACACCCACCTATGCATGTGCAGACATCTGCTTTATATATGAGTACATATATATAATTTTATTTATCTTTGGCTGTACTGGGTCTTCATTGTAGGCTTTTCTCTGGTTGTAGCAAGAGGGGGCTTCTATCCAGTGATGCGCGGGCTTCTCATTACAGTAGCTTCTCATTGCAGAACACAGGTTCTAGGGTGCACAAGCTTCGGGTGTTGCAGCACGTGGGCTCAGTAATTGTGGGTCCTGGGCTCTAGAGTACAGGCTCAATAGTTATGGCACACGGGCTTAATTGCTCCACAGCATGTGGGATCTTCCTGGACCAGGGATCGAACCCCTGTCTCCAGCATTGGCAGGCAGATTCTCTACCACTAAGCCACCAGAGAAGCTGGTTTTGAGTTTATGTAACATGCATGCTTAATCCATTCAGTGCTGTGACAGCATCACAAGGATAAAGTCCTTTATCTTTGCATCTGCATGCTGGGGAAACCAAGGCACAGAGAAGGGAAGGGGAGGAGACCTGCCATGCAGGGTGACCAACTCGTCCCCACCACCCTGGTCTTATAGAGTCCCAGGAATCCCTCAGTCCCAGGCACACCAGTATGGCTGGGGGTCCATTTCCCAGTTTGACAGTGATGGGCATGGTGCCAGGAACCTGAACTCTATCATTTCATGTCATTCTCACACAAAACCACTTTATGGAAATTATTCTTCCCATTTTACAGCTGAAGAAACAGGCTCAGAGAGGTTCAGTTGCCCACCTAGCAATAAAAGTGATGGAACCAGAATTAGAATCCAAGTCTTTGTGTGACCTTCAGGTTTTCCACAAAGACAAAACGCCCTCCAATACACCCATTTCATCAGGATTTACAGCTCTCTTCCTGCAGAAAAGGGAACTCAAATCACTTTTCTGGGTTGGAAATGGATTGTCGGTGTTGTTCTTTTGAAATAGAATTTGTCTGAACAAGAGGTCATCCATCAGAAAAGAGATTCCACCACCAGGAATGGTGGAAGGAGAGCTCCCCTTAAAGACCTTAAGGTGGCCAAGAACCAGGCCGTGGGCAACTGGAACTACAAGACTCTCCTGTTCAGCTGGTAGCAGGTATCCCTGGGGGTCACCCTAAGTGGAGCCATGCCCAGGGATGGCCTGTGGCATTTAAGCCCCTGAGGGCCACAGATCATTATCTCTGGGTGGGGTCTCCTGGTTTCCAGGACTTAAAAGAACTTGGTAGCTCTCCTGGGGCCCAGCCATCCTATAAAAAAGCTCAGACTAGTCTATTGATGGGGAGAGACCATGTGGAGAGGGTGAAGCCATCTGGATTGTGTTGGCCCAGCCAAGCTTCCAGCTGAATGCAGCCACGTGAGCAGAAGAACCGCCTGGCTGAGTCCGGCCAACCCACACGATCATGAGATGTAATTAATCATTGCCATCTTAGGCTTCTGTGCTATCAAATGATAACAAATAATGGAAACAACCCTTGAGTGTTTCTGTGTGCGTTTCCCAGGAACAAGGACATTCTCTTACATAATTACCAACTGCAGTTATCAAAGTCAGAGATTTTAGCATTGGCACCATATTATTATCTAATCCATGGTCTTTATTCAAATTTCACCAGTCATTCCAATAATGCCCTTTACAGCATTTTTTCCCTCCAGTCCCAGAGCCTTTAAAATAATTTTGCTCCTATTGGCTAAGAGTATCACATACAACCACAGAACAGTAGGGCTGTCATATGTGAAACCTATCACCCATCCACGCAAAGGAAATAGGGATTGGCCAACCCCCAGGCCCATGGTCCTAGTCATCTCCCAGCCCCAGGCAGGGAAGCCCTGGTAGAGTGGAAGGAGCTCACTCTTCAGACTCAGAGCGGGTTGGTTTCCTGATTCTACCCCAACTCTCCTTGTGACCCCGCACAGGAGATCCCACCACCACCCCAGCCTCAGGTTCCCACCTGCAAAAATAACCACTTCCCAGATGGATGTGTTAATCTCATGGGCCTGCCTGGAGCAGAGCATGCCAGGAGGCAGGCATCCAGTAGACAGGGGTTTCATCCTTCCTTTCTGACAAAAAGCACTTTTTATGGGTGAGCTACATACATTTTGGCTCAAGAAAGGCTCCATGCCCACAAGACAGAAAAACAAATATTTTGTGTTAAAAAAAATGGCACATTCCTGGGACCACACTGGCTTCCCTGACTAAACATACCATGCTAGGCCCCCAAGATTACCAGTCCACCATCCCCAGAAACATTCAGTGGCCGAAACAGAATTCCATCAGTGGCTTGAGAGAGATGCTCAGGTCCAAGTGGTCCACGCAGATGTTTCCAGAATGTAGCCAGACAGATGATGCCCCTCTGGGAGCCAGATGTAGCAATTCATGTGGGCCACTCTCCACTCCCTTACCTTTATCCCTGATTTGCACTTATAAATTCACTTTGGGGTTTGGCCTCCCTGCAGGAGGCCAATCCATCTCCTGCAGGATTCATAAAAGAATCCAGTGACTGTCTACCACACAGCAGGGGGCCAAGGTGGTAATTACATGGGCCTGTCTCTGGGAGCAGAGCCCTTGGCAAAAATGAAAGACGCGGTCCTTTCATTGATGGAGATTGCCTAGAGAACCCTTGGAGATAGAATTAGAAGCTACCAAAATGTTGTTTCAAGCATGCCAAAGCCCAGGAGAGGCACCTGTGAGCAGAGTGGGTATGATCATGGCAGGTGGTCCCTCCACAGGACCTCAACCTCACTGCCCCACTGGCAGCATCAGGCACACCCACCCCACTCAAGGGGTGTGATGTCGAGGATCTGAGAGTTTATGGGCCTGATCTAAAGTCAGAGAGTGCTGGGTTCACACCCTGGTCCCCCTGGCACTGAGTCCAGTCCTGTGACCCAAGAGGCTTCTCTCTTGTGCTTTCTCACGTGGGCTCTGGAGCCGGACCGCCTGTGTTCAAATCCCAGCTCCGTGCTTCCTTGTATGCCCTTTAGCCCTCTGTTTTCCCATCTGCAAAATGGGAACAACAGTGTGAACTCCATGATCAGGTTGCTGTCAAGGGCTTAAAATGGGGCTGAGAGCAGGTGCTGGGTTATCACACCATCTCGTCTTTAACCAATACAAATGTTCCAACATCATTAGCCATAAGCAATGTGTTATTACTGTAACTGAAGTGAAATTCACCTAGCTTTAAATTAACCATTTTCAAGTATGTGAGTCAGTGACATTGAGTGATTTCACTGTTTTGCACAGCCAAAACCACTACTGGTTCCAGAACATTTTCATCGCCCCAAAGGGAAATCCTGTACTCATTAACCAGTCACTCCCCATTTCCTCCCACCTCCTGGCAACCACTCATCTGCCTTCTGTTCCTATGGATTTGCCTCTTTTAGATGATTCATATAAACGGATCACACCATATTTGTTCTCCTATGTCTGGCTTCCTTCATGTGGCATCAAGGTTACAAGTTCATTCACATATAGTATGTATCAGTGCTTTATTCTTTTTTCTGGCTGAGTAATATTCCGTTGCATGACTATGTGTGTGTATCTTGAAAAAGAAAAGAAAGTAAAAGTCACTCAGTGGTGTCTGACTCTTTGCAACCCCATGGACTATACCGTCCCTGGAATTCTCCAGGCCAGAATACTGGAGTGGGTACCCTTTCCCTTCTTCCCAACCCAGGGATCAAACCCAGGTCTCCCACATTGCAGGCGGATTCTTTACCAGCTGAGCCACAAGGGAGTCCACGTGTGTATCTTATACATTTTGTTCATTCATTCATTTATCAATTGATGGACATTAGGATGTTTCCTGGAGAAGACAATGGCACCCCACTCCAGTACTCTTGCCTGGAAAATCCCATGGACAGAGGAGCCTGGTAGGCTGCAGTCCATGGGGTCACTAAGAGTCAGACACGACTGAGCGACTTCACTTTCACTTTTCACTTTCATGCATTGGAGAAGGAAATGGCAACCCGCTCCAGTGTTCTTGCCTGGAGAATCCCAGGGATGGGGGAGCCTGGTGGGCTCCTGTCTATGGGGTCGCACAGAGTTGGACACAACTGAAGCGACTTAGCAGCAGCAGCAGCAGCAGGATGTTTCCATCTCTTGCCTATGGTGAATCATGCTCTTGTGAACACTCATGTACAAGTTTTGTATACTCATCTGTTTTCCTTTCTCTTGGGTGTACGCCTAGGAGTTGTGGATGCTGGGTCCTACTGTGTTTCTATATTTAAGCTTTTGCAAAATCTCAAAATTGTTTTCTAGGGTTGGCAGCACCATCTTACACGCCCACCAACAATCACAAGGGTTCTGAGTTTTCCACATCCTCACCAACACTTGTCATTCTCATTTGTTGATTATGGCCACCCTAGTGGATGTGGAGGGGGTAACGATGTGGTTTCATCTTCAAATGAAACCAAAAAGTTATTTTCTTCACTCAAAAATTGATCTCTCTACATTGACCCTCTGTGAGCTCAACAGGAGACTCAAGCTCTAGATGAGGACAGACTGTGGCTGAGAATTTCCTCTTGCGGGGCCTCAGTTTCTCCCATTACAGGACCCAGTTGGTCTGGATTAGTGTTTCCCATGCAACCTGTGGTGTTAGCAGCCAGGAGAAGAGGCTTGAGACACGTTGCCCCTAGAGTGGCATCTTGCAGATCCTCCCCTGGGTACCAGAGGAAGAAGATGAGTCATTTTGATGAACCTGTCTCCACCTGGAGTTTTTCTTCTTATACATAGAACCTAGTACACACTTGTGAGGGATTTTGTCCCACAGATCAATTTAGCTCTTTGGGATTATCGTGTTAATGTCTTAAGCAGAACCCCCAGCCCTCCTGGACACTGACAAGCTTTCGAGCTAGATCAGAAGCATGGAAAGTCCCTTCCCACTTGCATTCTAGACTTTTCCAGCCACTGTCACTGCCCTGTATGGGCCCCAGGAACCCCTGTGGAACATTCCAGGCGCCCTCTGTTTCTATTTCAAGCACTTCCCCGCTTTTGCTCATGCTGTATGCCCCCTCTGCCCAGAACACTCTTCCTCATCTTCTTCACCCAACTTGCTTCTACAGGTCTGTGAAGGCTCAGTTTGGCATCACTTCCTCCAGGAAGCCTTCTCTGATGCCCCACCTGGATCCAGGAGTCCCTTCCTTGGATCTCAGGGACCCCTCTGTCATGGCACTCTTTACCCTGTTTCAAGCACTTTCTATTTAACCAGCCTCCTCCACTGGGCTATTAGTGGAGCAGGAACTTGCAGCAGGAACTGCAGAGTTCATCCTGTAGCCTCTAGCATCCATCCAGGCTGTGTCTGGGATAAAGTGTGCACCAAGGGTGGTGTCTGCACCAAATTTTCCTCTGGGCTCCAGCTTTCCCTTCCTCATGCAGTCTTGGTGGACACACAGTCCTGGTACCTGACCTGATTCAGTCATGAGTTGGGCGAGGAACTCAAGCTGGGCCAATCAGATGTTCTTTCCTGAGAATTTCAGGCATGATAGAGTGACTTGAGGTCACTCTAGTTGGCACCAAGTTGTTCTGACTTCTTACTTCCTGGTAGCTAGAAGTCCAGTTTCCCCAGTTCCTGTCTCTCTGAGGCCTAGTAGTTCAGTGTCTCGCAACTTCTGGGACCTGTCCTAAATCTTGGAAATGAATATTTTTCTGTTACAAAAAGATTTGCCAGAGTCCTTTTCTGTTGCTTACCTCCAAAGAACCCTGGCAGATGCAACACATCTAAATTTTTTAAAATAGATGTGTGGATAGGGCAGAGATAGGATGGGAAGGGTGAAAGGAAGAGAAGGCACCGTTGGCAGAGAGATCACCACCGACAAAGATCCCTGGGAATCTGCATGCTGGCTGGGATGCTGCAGCAAAGGGCGGTGGGAGGAGTCCTGACTGTCAAAACCAAGCCTGAGAGTCAATGCTGGGCAAAGCATGAAGTGGAAGGCAGGCTTCATCCATCCTCCACGAGGCAAGGGCTTCACAGAGCTGCTGGGAAGCGTGCACTGAAAGCATCACCTCTAGAAAGCGTCTGCACCAGGACACTCTCTGTCCCCTGCGATTTGTTTATTTTGTCTCCATTGTGATTTCCTACAAAACAGAGATGATGCTCAAACACACACAGCAGCTTCAGGTAGCGGGATTGGGGACAGGAGGGAGCTGGGAATGAGGTTCTGGATGATGCCCCTCTTTTCGATGGAGAATCTGCGATGCGGTGCGGTGCTCCACAGCCAGTTGAGAAACCGAGGCCTGAATCAGCTGACGGCACACGCTGAGGAGTGGTCTCATGTGGATAAAAATTCACACTCTATCCCTTAAGCCTTTCAAAAGGTGGGCTCCAGATGGACCAAAGCTTCAGATGTGAATGTTACAATAACAAAGCCAATCAAAGAAAGCATAAGAAGGCGTCGTTGTGCCCAAGATAGATTCTACTCCAAAAGACTTAAAAAGGGCCAGACAGAAGGGAGAAGAAATGATGGATCCGCCTGCATCAAAATTAAGGATTCCAGCTGATGCAGGAGGCCACAGGTAAAGGCAGCAGGCTGGGCACACGGCACAGATGCGACTGACAAGCGGTTATGGCTGCGAACGTACCGAAACTCTCAACAGTAAGGACAGAGGTCTGACAGAAAAATGCCCAAAGGGGAGCCTAAAGAAGACAGGCCTAAATGCCTCATAAGAGATGTTCAAACTCATGAGTAAAGAGAAGCACGATGATTTAAAAAGTGAGGCATGGCAGACGTGTTAGGAGAAAGGACTGTCCCTGAGTGCGTGGTTGGGCTAATGTTGAAGGTAACATGAGCAGGACAGCCTGGCCGGGGCCCCAAGCCCCAGGTCAGGAATCAGGCTGCCAGGCAGCCAGCACGTAGGTCTCTGGCGGGCAGGATACAGATGCCCAAGTGGCCCATGGGAAGAGGGGGACGGGGGACAACCTGGCGCCCAACTTTTACTAGGAAACACATGTAGTGGTCAAGGTGGGGGCTCCAGGCATATGACACCATGGGGTCAGGTGGTAAGCAAGGGGAACACTGGTGACAATCCGAGGTCACAGAGCAAGGCCTGCATTTCTCGTTCCAGCTTCTGCTGGGCCACTTTCTAGCTGTCTGAACTAGGGCAAGGGAACCCTCTGAGCCTCTGTCTCCTCTGGCAGATGAGGGCATTGGGTAAGTCCTACAGCCGCAGCAGCACCCTCAGGGCCAGGCCCCTAGTAGGTGCTCAGTAAACAGTAGTCACCAGTTCTTGCAAACAAGGTATCTGCAGCAAGGCCAGGCTCCCACACAGGGAACTGCTCACCCTTGATTCTCAGGATTGCCGGCTACCCAGCCAGAGTGCCTGGAACCTTCTGGGCACCGAGTTCTTTATTTAGGCTCCTCAAGTCAAGTCTCTCCAGTTTCTCTTTCTGGCCTTATTAGAGGCTGCACTTACCGCCCCCCCCCCCCCCCAGCATCCCCCGCCCCGCCCCACCCCACCCCGCCAAGCTTGGTCCTGCCACAGGAAATGCAGCCCGGCTGATCCTGAGGCCAGAGTGGCCTCCTTCCTGCCCACCCCCACCCCCGCCGCTGGGGCCCTGATTAGCCTGGGTATTGGATGACCCTTGCTCTTCTTTTCTGCCCCGCAAGGGTTAATCAGCCTTCCTGCTGGGCTGCTGGGCGGCTCGGAAGGAGGCAGCAGGGCGGCCTGGCGGCAGGAGGCTTTCATTACTTTGATGGGATACATGTGCTCGGCTTTATCTCCGGCCCTTTCTCCCTAATTCAGCGCTTGAACGTCTCAGCTGTCGGCCCGCCGATCTGCAGACAATTGCTCGGGGTAATACTATCCGGAAAAAGCTGATAAAACGCAGATGTGACGAGGCCTCTGAAATTTGCGGTTTGCTAAGTGGTTCGCTGCGATGCTAGCCCGTGGCCGGGCGGCTTCCCCGCGAGGTTGGGAACGGAGGGGGTGGGAGCAGCCTTTTTTTTTTTTTAAGTGAAAGGTTGAAGAGAGGAAGTGACTGTGGAATTTATTTTCTATAATTAACGGAGATGGGCAAATAGAAAGTGGAGGGTGATGTGACCATCAGCGGGACTCAGGAGCTGACCGGCCCCTCTGCTGGCATCCTAACCAGGCTTGTGGGACCTCTCCTGGAGTGAAGTTTTCCCCCCCGAGTTTCTCTGTGCAGCCTGGAGTTGGGTATGGTGCGAGGGGTCCTGGGGTGGGGGGAGCCTGTGTGACCTCCGGCAACTCACCTGACCTTTTGTTCAGCCCACTCAACCGAAAGACCAAATCACTAACAACCTCAGTTACTCACCACTCCTGATGCTGTGATGTGATTGGCAGGGTGTCAGGCACACAGTAGGAACTCAGTTAGTGATGTGGAGGTTCCTTCCATTCGCTGAGGTTCCCAGATGACCCCAGAGAGTGAAAGTGGCAAGATGCTGACGAGAAGAGACTGGATCCCAGTCAGATGGTAGGCGAGAAGCCAGGTTGTCGGTCCCCAAATTATGACTTTTCCAGGCCAGAATCAGGAGGCTGGACCCCTTGGGTGAAACAACAGTCACTGGGGTCTTCCTGCGCCAAAGGAAGGGTTAGAGCAATGGCCTTCGACTGTACGTGTTCCCAGACCACCGTGATCGTGCCTGTTCAGGAGACCGGGGAGGGGTGCTGAGAAACTGCATATCTCACAAGGTCCTAGTGAGGCTAAGGTCCCTGGACCACCCTGTGAGTAGCGACAGGTGGGAGGAGCCCAGTGCATCGGGAGGACCCCAGTGTATCAGGCTGGAGAGAGGTTCCAGGGACATCACAGGGCTTATCCCTGCGGAAGTCTCTACTGACCAGAGAGGGCCGGCAGTGTGGTCAGTGTTGCTCAGCACATCTGGGGCAGAGCCATGCTGAGGTTCGCCTCTGATGACACACGAGTTCCTTCGCTGGCTGAGAGCTATTCTCACACAGTGGGGCTTCTCCGGTGGCTCAGCAGTGAAGAATCCGCCTGCAGTGCAGAAGCTGCAGGAGCCTGGGCTCTACCCCTGAGTCAGGAAGATCCCCTGGAGGAGGGCATGGCAACCCACTCCAGTATTCTTGCCTGGAGAATCCGGAGGACAGAAGAGCCTGGCAGGCTACAGTCCATAGAGTCACAGAGTTGGACAAGAATTAAAGTGACTTAGCATGCATATATCCACATGAAAGCATCCCAAAGACAGCACACTTCCTTACGTCCTTCCCAAATTGCTCTGATGACAAAGGAAAAAGTATACAAATAGATCCCATTATGTGCTACCCTCAAGGCTGTATAACGTGGTTCTCCAACAGCCGATGGGTCTGACTCACAGCAGCAAATACTGCCATCTGTTTGTGGACCCCAGGCCTCTCTTGGTGCGAGCATCTCCCCGCAGATTGATCAATAATCCCACAAAGAGAGCCTCTGGAAAGATGGCCACTGCTTCAGGTTAGCTGTTTGCTCTCCTTTATGTTTATGCTAAGGTGAGAACAGCCAGCATGCATCGGGCCCTTTCCCTGCTCTTACCTCTTGTCTCAGCCCGGAGCAGTGAGTTGATCATACCCATTTTTCCGATAAGAGAAACTGATGCCCAGGAAGGCTAAGTCATATGCTCACTCCCAGCTAATGGGACAGACCTGGGGTTGAAACCCAGGTATGTTTAACAGTGGTCGGCTCCAAAGCCGCACACCTGTGTCTGTCCCACCCTGCCTCCGGAAAGACAAATACCATTCCGGGTGAGTGCACAAACGCTTCAGCCAGCTCCAAAAGTTAGGGCCAGGGTTGGGTCTTTCGCTACCATTAAAGTGCCCGATTGCAGTTCCCACCTTTCAAAGAGAGAGGGCGTCTCTCCTCCTGCTGGGTGTGGGCAGAGCTGGTAGCAATTTTCCCACAATGTGTAAATTAGTCAATCTCCGAGTCTGTAAACGGGGGCCTTTGAAGGGGCCTTAATGAAGCACTCCATTAGGGCTTAATGACGGCCGCCTCCAGCATTACTGGACCCAGTGCCTTTTGATGTCTTGGGGCCACGGGTTGGAGGCTCAACTTATCTCAGTGCCCCGGCAGGCTTAAAAAAAAAAGGCAAAAAAGCCCCCTTAGAGAAGTTGAAAATTTTTTAATGAAAAAAGTTAGTCCTGGCCTGACTGATGTTGGCACTTCAAAGCCAGTGCGCACTAAATTGCTGTAGACTGCTTAATTCAAAAGTGCTCCCTCGCTGGTGACAGCCCAATGGTGACAAAATACAATTGGCAACAGGAGACGGGCAAGATCAAAGGCTGGCTATTGTAATAGTTTTGTTCCATGAAGAATTGCTTATTGTCAGGAGTTTTTCAGCCTTTTTTTCCCCCCACTCTTCTTTTCTTTCTCTATTTTTTTTTTTTTTTTGGCTCCAGCGCCATCTCAGTATCTTCTGGGTTCAGAATCCGCGTACTAAATACTTGTAATTACATCCTTTTGATAATACATTTCAGTTTGCAGAGGCCACAGCTGCCTGTCCGTCTCTCTCGAGGTTCATGGAGCTGTGTGGTTGGTTGGACCGTAAAAAAACCATTTTTGTGTTTTTGTTAGAAAAGATCTGATGAGGCACCCGGAGAGTAAATTAGACCTGGGATCCGCTCCTTATAGTACTGGGGGCTGTTTTAGGATTTAGTTCAGATTAAACGCCTGCTGGTGGGGGCCCTGGTGGAGCAGAGGGATAACATCAGAGAACTCGGCTCTGAGGTCCTGCTTGATTCTCCCAGTTTCTCCTAAACTCAGTTTCCTCAAGGGCAACCCTGGGGCTCCTCAGAGCCCACAGAAATACTTGCCTTGTAGGGTTTAAAAGACTGGGAGAAAGTGGGTATAAAAGCACCATGTAACCTGGAAATTTCCCAGGTGGCTCAGCAGGTAAAGAATTTGCCTGCGATGAAGGAGACCTGGGTTTGATCCCTGGGTCGGGAAGATCCCCTGGAGAAGGAAATGGCAACCCACTCCAGTATTCTTGCCTGGGAAACCCCATGGACAGAGGAGCCTGGCGGGCTACAGTCCATGGGGTGGCCAAAGAGTCAGACACGACTTCGAGACTAAATAACAACAACCTGGAAAGGCCTTGCTCCTCCTTGGTTTTGGAGGGTCTGTATTCAGTCTCCTCAGTTTACCTGCTTCTGAGGCCCCAGTCACTGCCTCGGAACACAGAACCTGGAATGAGACATTCTGGTGAGCTGGAGGTCCTCTAGGTGAGGGATCACACCCTCGCTGCTCTTCTCAGCAGTATGACTCAATTGGGTCCCTTAACCCCCCCAAACCTCAGTTTCCTTCTCTGTAAAATGGGACTTATCACCCTTGTGCTGCCCTGACCTGACCCAATGCTCAGACAAGCAGAAGGATGCAGAAGCAACTTCTGAACAGCCACAATGCCATCAACACCACCAAGTCATTTCACATTAGTTTCCGATAGACATAGCTGGAGGAGGCTGTTTTGAGCCGGGTCGAGTCTGAGGATGACTGGGAACCTTCAGGAAGCAGAAACGCTCCGGTTCCTTTTATTGCTTCTAATATTAGTCACCAGGAAGCCACCCCATGAAGCAAACGAGCTTCGTATCATTTCCTCGTCTTGAATTAATTAAGAAGGCCGGTATGGGGACAATTAGAGAGACCTTAGGCTGATGACATCTCCTTGCGATGGAATTTGCTTCTGCATCCACTCTGCCTCCCTTGCAATTTCCCAGATCCTGGCAGGTTTGGTTTTTTCCAGACAGGGTGTCTCAGCTATATGGTAGGACTGGATTCGTGATTCTGCCAACATGTGGGGGCACACATAGCCCTGGGGGACAACGGCTTGAGGGTCAAGTCGATGTTCATCTATTAACGTGGAATCCTGGCTTGCTTTCTACCTTCCTTTCCACCTCCCTTCGGCCACTCGGCCACCCTTACTGATGTTTCTGTCTGTCCTTTGTTTTGAAATTCCATGGGCAGCAAACGTTCTAAATTCCCAAACATTTTAAGCAAACATTCTAGGGTGGCACTGTCCTAAAGTCAACACTCTACAGGGCTCCACTCCCACTTTCTGAGGGTGCTGTCCAAACGTCCACAGGCCGTGTGAGGCCCCCAGTGACTCTGAGACCCGCCTGTTCCCCGTAATCACGCTCAAGTATGCATAAACCCAGCTGAGCAATTATGAATAATTAAATCAATTAGAGACAGTCTAGCACTAGGGATTATGGCCGCTCGGGTGTGGGCCTCTGTAATATTTTAACAGTAAATGCAAGAGCCCCAGAGAGGGCTGGCGGGAAGAGGGGAACAAAAGCGGGTCCAAATGCCAAGCCATGTTGCTTGGTGACCCTCCTCTGCGGAATCGGCAGCCTTCCCAAGGAAAACAATGGTAATGAAATGCCAATAAAATATTTGGGGGGCAAGTATGAAAGCTTCGAAATGAGTTAATTAAAAACGGATAAAACACGAACCGCTGAAAGTATGTTGAGTAAATTTCGGGATTGAAATTTGACAGAAGGAAAAGGTTCTTGAACACGAAGCAGAACTTTTTAAGTGGCAGGGCTAGGCGACTGGGTCATCTTCTATACCAACCTCCCTCCGTCCCCGCCGTGGAGGGAAGCTCAGTGGAGCCTAGAAGGCAGTGACAGCGGTCTGTGGTTCCACAGCCCAGCTGGGGCACTTCTTTAAGGTTCTCTGGGGACTGGGGGCCCAGAAACTTTTGGATGTGGGTGGCATATGAGGTGGGTGAACTCCAAAAGGAGCATTTGCAGAGTTTTGCATAAGCCAAGCAAAATCTTGACTGCATTCACGTCGGCGTATCACAGTTAGCCCCCCCATAAATCCCCACAAGCGACAAGTGGAGAGACTCATGCTGTTGTGACTCAATTCCCCAGAAAGCAGCCAGCTAATTTAGATGGAGAAAGAGTCCGGAATTGAGGACACATCCTTAAAACATCTTCTTGGGGAAATGGAACTCTTCCTAGCAGCCCAGCTGGTTTGAGAGCTGCCGTCAAAGGTCCTGGCTTTCCCAGTCCCACTGCCCCAGTGACCTGGACATGGCCGGGGTCTCAGGGTTTAACTGTGGACAGTTCAGGAACAATTAGGGCTATGATGGATTTGATGATACCAACAGGGACATCATCACTTTTCTGTTTTCTCAGAGTCTGAGCCAAAGCATGGCTTGGCTCTGATCTGCTTGGGCCCAGAAGAAAGATCTGAACGGAGCCCCTCACGTGACAAAGGACAAATGTGCTTTTGCGTGGTGATGTGTCCAGGCTTGCCAATGAGGGCAGACATGTTGCACAGGAAAAAGTAGGAACGTCAAGGGTTGTCTCCAACAGCCCAAGGCAGCCCTGTGTTCACAAGTGTGAAAAAAAGCACAGCTTCCCACACTTCATTCTTCCAAGGTCCTAGTTAATGGTTTGCATTGGCTGTTCACTCTTACCCTGATCTTTGAGACTGGCACCTCTGTGCTCAAAACAAGGCTACCGAGCTCAGAGAGGTCGAGGAACCTGTGTAAGCCTCCACGTGAAAAGGGGCAGACCAAGATTCAATCCAGATTTTTCTGGGTAGATTGCTCGCACTCACAGTTCCTGACTTCTGAGGCTTCTCGGCATGAGTACGATGAATATTGTGCTAACAACCAAGGGGATAAAGATACCCCAACGATATGCTTCCCCAAGATGAATGAGTTCAGGGCCCTCACCTGTAATTTGCAGGATTGTTGCTAGGATGAGCAATCACATCCCTCTTCCCTGTTAGTCATTCAGTCACGTCTGACTCTTCACAGCCCCATGGACTGTAGCACGCCAGGCTCCTCTGTCCATGGAATTTTCCAGGCAAGAACACTGGAGTGGGTTGCCATTCCCTTCTCCAATGCATGAAAGTGAAAAGTGAAAGTGAAGTCACTCAATCATGTCCGACTCTTAGCGACCTCATGGACTGAAGCCTACCAGGCTCCTCCATCCATGGGATTTTCCAGGCAAGAGTACTAGAGTGGGTGCCATTGCCTTCTCCAGGAGATGTTCTTAGGTCTCCCAAATTGCTGGCAGATTCTTTACCATCTTTATCTACCAGGGCTTCCCTGGTGGCTCAGACGGTAAAGCATCTGCCTGCAATGCAGGAGACCGGGGTTCAATCCCTGGGTCAGGAAGATCCCCTGGAGAAGGAAATGGCAACCCACTCCAGTATTCTTGCCTGGAAAATTTCATGGACTGAGGAGCCTGGTAGGCTGCAGTCCATGGGGTCGCAAAGAGTCAGACATGACTGAGTGACTTCACTTTTCTTGACCATCTGAGCCATGGGATGGTTTAATCACACCCCTATGCAAACCCAGTTTCCCCCAAATCCCAATGAGCTGGCTTCCTCCAAGCCTGATCCTTTGAGGGGCGGGGGGACTCTCACCATCAGGAACCCTCACAGGTCACTAGCTGTGCCCCCACCTTCAGCTCAGGCAGTCTGCTGAGATTCTGTTCCCAGTGGCCTCAAAAGGGACCCCAGCACTTTTGAGAGTCTGGTGGGGAGATCTCAGGAGCACGTCCTCTTCCTCCAGACTCTGAAAAAGCTTATCCTCTCCACCATCCACTCGGTATCTGTGTCCACAGGCTGATTCCAGTTCATCCAGCAAGTGGCACCAGCGAAGCCCTGTGTTCTCAGGGTGCCCACACAGAGGGTGCCCCGCAGTGAGATTCAGAACCGGGGGAAGGACCTCCTCGCTCCTGCTGTGGCACACATAGAGGGTCCCCTGTGGTGCTGCCTAGGGCTCTACGGGCACAGGGTGAAGTGACGCCCTTTTTCTCTCTAGAAGCTGTCATCTCTAGGGAGCCACTGGGTGTCTGTCCAGGGGACGGATCTGAGTGAGGCTGCTGAGTCCCGGGCCGCTCTCTTCTAGGGACCTGGGCTTTGTCGCTAGGTAGTTCTCTCCCAACTGCTGTGCCTGCCTAAACAAGTAACGGACCCTAGAGTCTGCTCTTTCTCAGCAGGCTCCTTAGCTGCCCAGGCATCAACCCTGGGGCTTTCTTTGACCATTAGCCAGATGTGCCCATAGAGGTTTGCCCATCAGCAGTGGAGGCTCTGTGGGTCCACGCTGGGATCCCTCTCCACACACGTGATGCCTCGGAGGATGCCCTTACTTCACGTGATGCATAAGATTAGAAGAACTGATGCTGAAGCTGAAGCCCCAAGGCCCCCTGATGCAAAGAGCCGACTCATTGGAAAAGACCCTGATGCTGGGAAAGATTGAAGGCAGAAGAGGGTGACAGAGGACGAGATGGTTGGATGGCATCACTGCCTCAACAGACATGAATCTGAGCTAACTCTCGGAGATAGTGAAGAACAGGGGAACCTGGTGTACTACAGTCCATGGAGTTGCAAAGAGTTGGCATGAATTAGTGACTGAAAAGCAACAACAAAATTAGTATAAAGAACAAAAGTGCTCTGTCCGCCTGAATCTGGAGTAGGAAGAGCAGATTGGCATCATCCCATTGAAACTTTCACGACAATAAGATCAGCCCACCCTTTGGAGCTGAGGGTGGAAGCGGGTCCACTGCAACCATTTCGCCCAGCAGGTGCTCGTGAAAGCCCTGGGGTAGGGTCCTGGCACCCCAGGAAGAGTCTCTCCTCGTTCTCACGGCCACCGGGAGGGTTGGGCAGCAGAGCCTGAGCCGGCAAACTCCTCCGAGTGGCCTCTGCCCCCGGAGGTGGGGACGCGTCTCCTGCTGTCAGGACAGTGCAATCCCATGTTGCTAAGCCCTTCTCAACCACCAGGAGCCTCGTGATCAACTAACTCCATGGGAAACTTGGTAGAAATGGGGCCTAGATGACGGGCATGGGGAGTCAGAGGAACAAAGACCCAAATCTTTTGGATCTGCAGTTCTCTCCAGGACCCACCCTGCACCAACCCCGCACCCTGGCATTCATTCCATCCTGTGGCTGTTACAAGGCAGTTCTGTCCCTGGTTGCGGACAACTGGCCCTGGTGACAGCAACCTGATGGGAATCTGAGTTCCCCACCCCCACCCCCTTACAGCCAATCAGGTCACTGTTCTGAACCTCAGCTTCCCCATCCAGACAATGGGGATAACCCTCAGGTCGGTCTGGCTGTCCCACGAGAACAAGGGGAGGAAAGAAATGAAACAATGGGTGATGAGTGACTTGCAACTGTGAAGTGCACGTACATCAAAGACCTCACTATCTTACCAGGAATCCAGCGGAATCAGAGCATTTAAGGCTACGTATCTTTATTTGGTTTCCCAGACATGACAGTGAGGAATGAGCAAATCCCGAGTGTGTGTTTTTCCAAGGATTGTCACTTTCCAACTAGGCTTCATCCCTTGGGGGCCACAAAAGGGGAGACTCAGGGGGTAGAGCTCAGGGTTCACCAGCTTAGCTCTGCTCTCTTTTCTGCTTTACAAATGTTGAGACTTCCATACAGAAAGATGCTAACCCTCAACAGAAGTCTAAAAGCCACAAAGTGCCCCCGGCGGACTTGTGGGGAAGACAGACCCCACAGATAACCCCAGGCAGGGCCCCAGAGGAAGAAGTCGAGCTCTTTGCTGAGTAAAAAGGAAAGACAAATCCTTTTTTTTCCCAGGATATGACAATGTCACACTGGCCTCCTGAGATTCCTGGGAGAGACATGGCTCCAGGAACAGGGGTGCGCCTGGCATCTGATTTGCTCAAATCTCTCCAAGCTCAATGCAGGAGACCAGGATTCAGTTCCTGGGTCAGGAAGATCCCCTGGAGGAGGAAATGGCAACCCACTCCAATATTTTTGCCTGGGAAATCCCATGGACAGAAGAGCCTGGTGGGTTAGAGTCCAAGGGGTTGCAAAGAGCTGGACACAACTGAGCGACTGAGCACTTGGGCTCACACGCTCCAAGCTCTCAGCTCTTCTGGCTCCAGACTCCCTGGGTGACTTCGATCCAGTCATTTCCCCTCTGTGAGCCTCAGTTTCCCCACCTGCATCATCAGGGGGTGGGCTGGAGGGTTTGCGGGCACCCTGTGAGCTCTATCACACTAATCCTCTATTCGCCAAGACCCTCTCCCTGCCAGGCCCATGTCACCCTCTCTGAGCCCTGCCTCCGTCTCCAGGGGCTTCCAGCATCCCCACCTCTGGTCAAAACCCCTACAAATCCAGACTTCCCCTCCTCCCTACAAGGCCACCGTGGAAAGCAGCAAAGGCGGACAGAAAGCAACGATGTTTTAATTTACTCGATTAAATCACCATGTGGACAGAGGTTCGCGAAGGAATCTGCTCTACAGAACTTTTCGTTTAATAGAATTAGTTGAAACCAGATCAGCCAAGCCCCTGTTCCTGCAGGCCATCTGCCCAGACGGGGAAACGGCTTCCCTAAATAGAACCCCATGCTGCCGGGAGCCTCTTCTAAATGGCCGGCAGGGAGCTGCCCCCTGCACCCGCCTGTCTGTTCAAATGGGTTCAAAGTCCTTCCCTTTGGGGCCAGCCAGGCCCTCAGAGCTCACGTCCACTTTCAGCTAAGACTTGGGAACTATAATCAGATTCACATTCAGTTCCACCTGCGGGGGACTCCTGCCAAAATCAGGGACTGTGCAAAGGCGATGCCAACAGAGAGCCTTTTAATTCAGAAAAGAAGGCTGTCAAGTTATTGGCCTGGACTCTTTAAGAAAATTAGATAAACTAACATTTACTCAGCATTTTAGAATCTCCCAAGAAGTTTTCCCACATGTTTTATTTAATCCTGTGACAATCTTGCAGGAAGGTTCTTCATGGTCCTTTTGTAGACGAGGGTGAGAGAGGTTTAGTAACTCCCCCAAGGCCACAGAGTTAGGAGTGAGGACCCGGGGACCTCTATTGCATGAGTGCTCAGTCGTGTCCAACTCTTTGCGACCCCATGGACTTGTAGCCTGCCAGGCTCCTCTGTCCATGGGATTATCCAGGCAAGAATACTGGAGTGGGAAGCCATGCCCTCCTCCAGGGGAGCCTCCCAACCCAGGGATCGAACCGGGGTCTCCTATATCTCTCGCATTGGCAGGCAGATTCTTTGCTGCTGAGCCACCAGGGAAGCCAAATCGAAGTAGTATAACTGCAGTGTCTCTTGTACATGGGAGAGTTTTCTGCCCTTCTGTGTATGTGGGCCCAGAGCTGCTGGTTCGAATTCCACCTCTGCCCATCCTAGGTATATGACTTTGGGGAAGCTACCTGTTCTTTCTGGATCTCAGTATTGTCGTCTCTGAAATGGGAGAGGGCAGTGACCCCTCTCTCGAGGTCAAGTAAGTTGATGCAGAAAAAACTGTCTGGCACCCCAGACACACATTCGATGTTTGTAACCCAAGCTGGGAATCCCAGGTACCCACCTAAATCCTATAGGTGGCCTCCTTTTATCCTTTATCCTTTTATCCTTTATCCTTTTATCCTTTATCCTTTTTATCATGCCAGGGAGAAAGCTGCCAGCACAAGGACACTCAGGAAAGGGGACTCACTGTTTAGAACAAGGGTTAGCAAACTCTGGCCCTCGGGTCAAATCCAGCCTGTCTACTTTCATAAATAAAGCTTTATTAAAACACAGCCACACCCACTAGTTTACATATTGTCAATATCTGTTGTGACAGAAAGCATAAGGTCCTTAAAGCCTCTAAGAGTTACTGTCTGGACAGGTGGCCCTAGTGGTAAAGAGTCCATGCGCCAATGCAGGAGACATAAGAATCACGAGACACAGGTTCAGTCTCCGGGTCAGAAAGATCCCCTGGAGGAGGGCATGGCAACCCACTCCAGTATTCCTGCCTGGAGAATCTCATGGACAGAGGAGCCTGGTGGGCTACAGTCCATAGTGTTGCAAAAAGTCCGACACAACTGAAGTGACTTAGCACTCATGGACGAACCTGTACAGAAAACGTTTGCCAATGCCTGATTTAGAGTAAGAGGGTCATACAGATCCTCCCCCGCCTCCCACCCCCACAAAGAGGCTGAGCTCTAGTGGGGGAGGAGAGGGGAAGTTGCTTGGGGACATTCTATCCTAATTGTTAATGAGCTTGTTTAACCTCTCAGGGTCCCACTCCCTGATTCTAGAGAACAGTTTGGGTCTTACGTGTTTTAATGTAGCATTCATGTTGAAAGAGGAAATTATGAATGTGCCCTGATTAGTCGGCCTTGAGGAGTTTAAAAGGAAGGAGGTGGGGTGGGGATAAACTGCTCTGTTATCAACGGCCACTTTATAAGTCTGGGACTTCCACCGCGGGGAGTGGCTGCTGTATGGAATTGATCCACACGGAGATTTATAAGGTCAAGTTTTATGAGCCTACAGATTCTCGTGGTGTATTACCACATCCTTATTACAAGCTCATGCTGCTGTCCAGTTAAACCAACGGAGCTAATATATTACTCCTGCCTGCCTGGGCCTGAGACTTGAAGGAAACACTGCAAATAAAATACTGCCTTTGGGACTCGATCGTGTCCTGTTTTTTTCCGCACAAATGACTTGGGTTGTTTTTCGTCTCTCCCTAAACCCACAAACTGCCAGGGGGACTGTTTAGTTTGTGTGCTCAGAACAACACCTGGGGGTTGGCCCCGATGGGACACTCCTCCAGCTGACCCTGGTGACACCTCTCCAATGGGAGGGGACAGCCCCAGGGCCCTGCGTAGACACTGCACAGGAGGGATGTCTTCACAGCTGTCCTGCTAACGGGACCGTCAGTTAAGGCTGGGTTGTTTGTCTCTGGGCTGTTTGAATGGGGAAGGGAAAGGTGGCAGCCTGAGCCAGGACACGCCCAGGCTGGTGTGGGCAGCTATGCCCTTGGCTCCGAGCCTCTTGACCCTTGCCCTGGGGGACTCCCAGGATGGGATTCCAGGCCAGTTTTGGGGAGCAGAAGCAGGGGCCATTCCAGGCAGGGGAGCGGGGGTCCTGGCCCCACCTCTATGACTAGAGCGACACATGGAAGTGATTTCTAATCCATCTCTGTTACAGATAATACGGGATGATCTTCTGTCCAAATATGCACATTTACTTCTCTTTTCAATGAATGAACTGATCTACACACACACACACACAACACACACACACACCCCTCTGGTTCTGAAGCCAAAGCAAATTCTGACGACAGCTGGCTGAGATGACCCCCTAGAGTCTGTAATGCCCACAACATGAGGTCCTGCTGTTTCCCCCTCCATTCTGCCCTGGCCACACCCCACCCCACCTCAGGTGCTGTCAGAACCCCGATCCAGAAAAATCTGAGCCTCTGGATCCATTCTAGGGGCCAGTGGCAGATGAGCGCTGGCAGGAGGGTCAGCCTTGCCGAGTTCTTGCCCCCTTGGCTTGGTGACCACAGGCTGGTCCCAGCTCCTCTCTGGAGCTCATGGCTCATTTCCGCTTCCTTACAAAAAAGGCTCATTTCTAGAAAGCAATTTGGCCATCTGCGTGAAGAGTCTTAGATCATTTTGATTCGGGAATTCTACTCCTAGGAATCTATCTTATGGAAATAATTAGATATTTGTATAAAGATTAGGGGTCAAAGTATGTATCCTGGTGTTGTTGATGTCAGAGGGTTGGAAATAACATAAACATCCAACCACAGGGGACTGGTTAAATAAACGTAGGGTCATCTAGTCAATGGAATGCTAAGCAGTCATTAAATATTTATCTTTGTAATGAATTTGTAATGACATGAGAAAAGCGGGCTGTAATGCTTGTGGATAAAGCAGGATACAAGGGGCAGCTAAACCCTGGCCCCTGCAAAGCTGGAGAAGATGCAGGCTCTGGGGACCAACTCCCAGAAATTAAGGTTCCTCCCTCTCCCCTATCAGAGCCACAAGGGCAGCTGCAGGCCCACCTGGAGACCGAGTCCAGTCTCACCCTAGTGTGTCAGGCATGACTTTGCATCTCCCTACATGTGCTCCCTGCAGGCCATGAAGCCAATGGGTGCCCAGGGCTCCCAAAGCACCTTCACAGACCTGTCATTGGTCACGTGCTACGGAGTACCTGAAGAGAGGTATTGTCCATGCCCAGGTACTTGACACAGAGAGGCTATGTGACTGGCCCAAGGTCACACAGAAAGTTGGTGCTGCCTGGATGTGAACCCAGGCAGGTCCACCTCTCCAAGCCCAGGGTCCATTCCCAGTGAAGTCCCCCTCTCTGAGCCTGCTGCTGGGCACTGAGCATGTAACACCCCCCTGGATAGGCCGTACTTACGGCTGATCTTTGACTCAGCAGAGGATGAGGTGAAGTAAGGTAGGGGAGGCTGGAGAAGCGGGGTGTTGGGGTGGCGGCAGGGAGCTAACAGGTATCAGCCTTCCTACTGTCAGGCCCTGGAGCAGACACTATGTAGGTGATAGAATAAACACGCGGCAGTAGCTGCTTACCTTGCAAGTGAAAGTCGCTCACCCATGCCCCACTCTTTGGGACCCCATGGACTATACAGTCCATGGAATTCTCCAGGCCAGAATTCACCAGGACTGGGTAGCCCGTTCCCTTCTCCAGGGGATCTTCCCAACCCAGGGATTGAACCCAGGCCTCCCACACTGCAGGCGGATTTTTTACCAGCTGAGCCACCAGGGAATTCTTCTAAAATCGCCACTGCCTCCTACACGGCAGGTACTATTATTAACCTCACTTACAGGTGGAGACACTGAGAGAGCATTCCTTGCCCAAGGTTATGGACTAGCAGGTGGCAGAGCTGAGACTCAAACAGAAGCAGACAGGCTCCGGAGCCCAGCTGAAACTCTCCCATCTAGACCCACAGCAAGGGGGCCCTGCGATTCACTCTCTCTCTGCCTTAGATCCCACTGGATCTGCCGGGGTAAAAGACTAATCCTCAACCCTAAAGTCTGTCAGAGCCCTGATGGCTCTCCAAGCAGCCCTTTCACGCCGTGACTTGATGTCTCTGCATCCTCAACTGCGGGTGTCCAGTGTAGGGGGCTGAGAAGAACAAGAAAGCATGGGAAAGGTCATACCTGGGGAAGACGCGTGGTGGGAGTCGCGGCCACTTCCTCTCTCGCTCCATTGGCCAGTATCAGTCACGCGGCCCTGACATCTCCTGAGGCTGGGAAGGCAGAGTTGGGTAGGGAGGGCTAGGTAAACTCCCCAAGGAGAAGTGAGGTGTTGGTAATGACTTTCATGGTCTGCCTTTCTGGACACCAAGTATTCTGTAAACGGCTCATCTCAGAACCAACTTTCCTGCCCCCCTATAAGAGAGAACTTCAGACCTCACAGGGCCCAGATTGGAGTTTGTCTGGGCCCAGAATGGGGTTCAGGGGACCCACATTCCTACCCCCCAGCTCCCCACCCCTCCCCCCATCACACCTGGAAGGCTCTAGAGGCCCCGAGGCTCCCTGACCTAGTCCCTTGTCCTTGGTGGTTGAGAAAGTTGCCAATTTGAAGAAACGGGCAGCAAGCCAGGGTGACCCTTAGGTAGGGCCTGGTCTGGGTCTGGGTGATGATAACCCCCGCCTGCCCCCTTACTTTCTGTGCCTGGTTGTCCTTCCCCATTTCAGCCCTCCCCAGGCAAAGGCAGGACAGGCTTGATGTCCCAGCTCCACTGAGCTAAGCTGGGTGACACTCTTTTTTGAAAATCTATGGGAAAAATTTTTTTCTCAGTTATCTGTCAGGAGTAGCAAAGCCATTGTGTGAGCCAGTGTCCTGTATCTTATCGACCCTGTGCGTCTTGCACCTGATCGTATCTGCCTCTTTGCTTTGGCCACAAGGAAACACAGTCACCCTAGAAGTTCAGCTGTGTAAATGCTCACCACCTACGGCACCCTCTGCAGTCTGAACTTAGCTTGGCTCCACCTTACTTTCCTATTGCACCCAAATGTCCTCATTTCCCCCCTTTCTTATTGCATTAAATGTATCCCCTTACAATGTCTCAAGTCCTCTTCAATGTGAAGAAGTATAATATACATAAGTCCATTAAACCCTCCTGCCCCAACATTCTGCTTCCTGTCCCCTTCCCACTCCTGTTCCTAAGGATTGCTCTAATGAATATCCTAATGAGACACTTTAGTTTTTAAACAGTCAACACTGAGCCAGACATCCAGAGAGATGGAGAATGCAAAGAACCACATTGCACAGCCACCACCATCGCCAGAGTCCACATGGTCATCCCAAGGGGTTTCTTAACTTTTTTTTTTTTTAATCCCAGCCTTAAAATGACATCAAGAGCTCTGGAGAAATTTCAGGCACTGTCTAGTTTTCCTTCTGCCCTTCTATTGTTTTATGGCCTTGTTAAGAGAAGATGATCATGTCTGATGCCAAAAATGGCTCCATCCCAGTGTTTCCAATGGCTCTGCCAGCCCTGCCCTTCCCCAAACAGCCTCAGAGGCTGGAGGGAATGTGTCCTGGGGCTCTTGGATGCCTCATACAGAGCTCAGCTAGGACTCGAGAACACATAGCCGTCATCATAGGTTGCAAGGAAGCATGGCTCAGAGAAGTGGGTGTTTCCCTCATTGACCGCTTCAGGAGCATCTGAGAAACTGATCTTGAACGTGCCCATGCTTCCTTCTCAATGACAGTCATGTTGCTATTGCTGTTCAGTTGCTCAGTTGTGTCCAACTCTTTGCAACCCCATGGACTGCAGCATGCCAGGCTTCCCTGTTTTTCACCACCTCCTAGAGTTTTCTCAAACTCATGTCCATTGAGTCAGTGATGCCATCCAACCATCTCATCCTCTGCCATCCCCTTCTCCTCCTGCCCTTAATCTTTCCCAGCATCAGGGTCTTTTCCAGTGGGTCAACTCTTCACATCAGGTGGCCAAAGTATTGGAGATTCAGCATCAGTCCTTCCAGTGAAGATTTAGGGCTGCTTTCCTTTAGGATTGACTGGTTTGGTCTCCTTGCTGTCCAAGGGACTCTCAAGAGGCTTCTCCAGCACCACAGTGCGACAGCATCAGTTCTTTGGCGCTCAGCCTTCTTTATGGTCCAACTCTCACATCTGTCCATGACTACTGGAAAAACCATGGCTTTGATATATTGACCTTTGTCGGCAAAGTGATGTCTCTGCTTTTGAACATGCTACCTAGGTTTGGTCATAGTTTTTCTTCCAAGGAGCAAGTGTCTTTTAATTTCATGACTGCAGTCATGGTCTGCAATAATTTTGGAGCCCCCCAAAAGAAACTCTGTCAGTGTTTCCACTTTTCCACCATCTATTTGCCATGAAGTGATGGGGCCAGATGCCATGATCTTAATTTTTTGAATGTTGAGTTTTAAGTCAGTTTTTTCATTCTCTTCTTTCACCCTCATCAAGTTTCTCTTCTTTTTCTGCCATTAAAGTGGTATCATCTGCATATCTGAGGTTGCTGATGTTTCTCCTGGCAGTCTTCATTCCAGCTTGTGATTCATCCAGCCTGAAGATCCATTCATCCTCATGATGTACTCTGCATAGAAGTTAAATAAACAGGGTGACAGTATACAGCCTTGTCGTACTCCTTTCCCAATTTGGAGCTAGTTTATTGTTCCATATCCGGTTTTAACTGTTGCTTCTTGACCTGCATACAGGTTTCTCAGGAGACATGTAAGGTGGTCTGCTATTCCTACCTCTTTAAGAATTTTCTGCAGTTTGTTGTAATCCACACAGTCAAAGGCTTTAGCGTAGTCAATGAAGCAGAAGTAAATGTTTTCTTGGAATTCCCTTGCTTTTTCTATGATCCAATGGATGTTGGCAATCTGATCTCTGGTTCCTCTGCCTTTTCTATATCCAGCTTGAACATCTGGAAGTTCTCAGTTTGCCTACTACAGAAGCCTAGCTTGAAGGATTTTGAAAATAATCTTGCTAGCGTGTGAAATGAATGCAACTGTATGGTAGTTTGAGCATTCTTTGGCATTGCCTTTCTTTGGGATAGGAATAAAAACTGACCTTTTCCAGTCCTGTAGCCACTGCTGAGTTTTTCAAATTTGCTGACATATTGAGTGCGGCACTTTAACACATTATCTTTTAGGATTTTAAAAGCTGCAATTCCATCATCTCCGCTAGTTTTATTCATAGTAATGCTTCCTAAGGCCGACTTGACTTCACACTCCAGTATGTCTGGCTCTAGGTGAGTGACCGTACCATCGTGGTTATTTGGGTCATTAAGACCTTTTTTGTATAGTTCTTCTGTATATGCTTGCCACCTCTTCTTAATATCTTCTGCTTCTGTTAGGTCCACACCATTTCTGTCCTTTATCACGCTCATCTTTGCATGAAATGTTCCCTTGATAGCTCCAATTTTCTAGATCTCTTGTCTTTCCCATCTGCTGTTTTCCTCAGTTTCTTGGATCACTGAGGAAGGCTTCCTTATCTCTCCTTGCTATTCTCTGGAACTGCGCATTCAGTTGGGTGTATCTTTCCTGTTCTCCTTTGCCTTTTGCTTCTCTTCTTTTCTCAGCTATTTGTAAGGCCTTCTCAGACAAGGACTTTGCCTTCTTGCATTTCTCTTTCTTTGGGATTATTTTGTCACTGCCTCTTGTACAATGTTATGAACATCTGCCCATAGTTTTCAGGCACTGTTCACCAAATCTAATCCCTTGAATCTATTTGTCACCTCCACTGTATAGTCATAAGGGATTTGATTTAGGTCATACATGAATGGATTAGTGGTTTCCCTACTTTCTTCAAGTTAAGTCTGAATTTTGCAATAAGGAGCTCATGATCTGAGCCATAGTCAGCTCCCGGTCTTGTTTTTACTGACTGTATAGAGCTTCTCCATCTTTGGCTGCAAAGAATACAATCAATCTGACCGGTATTTGCCATCTGGTGATGTCCATGTGTAGAGTTGTCTCTTGTGTTATTGGAAGAGGGTGTTTGCAATGACCAGTATGTTCTTCTTGGAAAAACTATTAACCTTTGCCCTGCTTCATTTTGTACTCCAAGGCCAAACTTGCCTGTGACTCCAGGTATCTCTTAACTTCCTCCTTTTGCATTCCCATCCCCTAAGATGAAAAGGAGACCATATTGTGTGTGTGTGTGTGTGTGTGTGTGTGTGTTAGTTCTGGAAAGTCTTGTAGGTAGGTCTTCATGGAACCATTCAACATCAGCTTCTTTGACATTAATAGTTGGGGCACAGACCTGGATTACTGTGATGTTGAATGGTTTGCCTTGGAAACAACACTCATGGGATTAGTATAAATTAGAGGAGGCCTATCAGCTACCCTTCCGTCCATCAGAATGGAGATGCACACGGAACTGGGTCAATTCCTACTTGAGGTATGGACTTGGTGACCGAAGGACAAGCAGGGTCCCATGAGAAATGGGGCCAGAAGGCAAGAGCTTAGAATTGAAGCTGTCTTACCCACTGAGTCACAGGCTGGAGTATGGGGACCTCACTTCTACAGGGTGGGGAGACCCAGGGGATCTTCCTTCCGGAGACATGAAGTGTATGATGAATTCACTATGCCCTAGAATGGGCATCCTCAGAGAGCAAGAGCCACAGAGAGAGAGAAAAGGTGGCACCTGCTTCATTTGACTATGAAAATCCCGTACATTAGTCTTGGGCCTGATGGTGTTGGGTTATGACCAGGCATATGCTACAGAGGAGCTGCTAAGGAGTACTGACCTGTAGAAGAGAGAGAACAGAAAAAGCTCCTTTTATCCTGACCCCCTAGACCCTGCAGAGTTGGTTGAAGTCTCCTCCTCTGATGAGCCATGGCAGGACTTGGAAAGGGGCTCATGGTAGAGGGTTGTACCATGGCCCTGACTTACAGCCCTTCCCATCTCCTTTGCTGGGGCACTTTGACGTCCCTTTTGCTGAAAGGGGCTACAGGCACATCTTGTTTTATTGTGCTTCACAGATACTGAATTTTTAGAAATTGCAGGTCTGTGACAACCCTGTGTCAAGCAAGTCTATTGGAACCATTTTTCCAAAAGTGTTTGCTCACTTTGTGAATCTGTGCCATGTTTTGGTGATTCTTGTAATATTTTAAACTCTCTTAAGCAAAAAAATTATGACTTATTAGGACTTCCCTGGTGGTCCAGTAGCTAAGACTCTGTGCTTCCAATGCAGGGGGCCCAGGTTTGATTCCTGGTCAGGGAACTAGATCCCACATGCCACAACTCAAGAGTTCACATGCTCAATCTAGAAGGCCCATGTGCGGCAGCTAAGACAAGGTGCAGTCAAATAAACACATAAATATTTAAAAAAAAAAGATGATGACTTGCTATAGCTCAGATGAAGTTTATCATTTTTTAGCAATAAACTATTTTTAAATTAAAACTCCAATATTTTGGCCATCTGATGCAAAGAGCTGACTCATTGGAAAATACTTTGATACTGGGAAAGATTGAAAGCAAAAGGAGAAGGAGGCAGCAGAGGGTGAGATGGCTAGGTAGCATCACCAACTCAATAGACATGAATCTGAGCAAACTCCAGGACATAGTGAAGGACAGGGGAGCCTGGCATTCTGCAGTCCATGGGATTGCAAAGAGTTGTACTGGACTTAGCAACTGAACAAAAACAAAGAAAAATCGTCTTTAGACATAATGTTATTGCATACATAAAAGATTAAAGTATAGTATAAACATAACTTTTATATGCACTGGAAAGCCAAAACATTCAAATGACTCATTTTATTGTGATATTTGCTTTATTGCAGTGGTCTGGAACTGAACACCCAGAACCCCTGAGATCTGCCTGTGTCTCTTTATTCATCCACTGGACATGCTTTAGCCAAAAGGATGTGAGGGAACGTGACACATGCAGAAACTTGAGAAGGTGCAGATGTGTTTCCTTTCTGTTCTTGCTCCTCTGCTGTGGCTGTGAGAGCCTGCCAGGGCTGGCCTGCTGAAGGAGACATGTGGGGTAGCCCCAGTCCCCTGACTGTCCCAGCTGAGGTGCCTCCAGATCAGTCAACCTGCCACCAACTGCCAGAAATGAAAGAGACACCAACCGAGCTCAGAAGAATCGCCCTGCTGAGCCCAGCCAGAATCAGTCATGGACGAGATGCTTCCTTGTTAGAGCCACCGAGTGTGAGAGTGATTGTGAAGCTCCATTATCATGGCAATAAATCACAGTCTCCATTTGCACGAGCTTGTCTGAGCTGGGCAGGACCCTAGAAAATCTCACCTGGTGATTTTAAAGCTGCTTTTTTTTTTTTAAGGACCATTGCAGATACATGTTTCATATTTCAATGTTTTAACACAGTTGTTAACTGCTATAGAAAATGAATAAAAAAAATAACATTGACTCACATAGATGGAGAACAGATTTTCACACACTGGAGGCCACCACAAATGTGTTATAACTTGGACTGCCAGGTTAACTAGATTTTGTTCAGACCTAAGAAAAAACAACCCTCCTTTTCCCCTCTGTGTAACTAATTGTTACCTGAGACCACTAGACAGATGTGCCACCATTTGCCACTGTTTAGCTCTGTGAGTCGGAGAAGGCAATGGCACCCCACTCCAATACTCTTGCCTGGAAAATCCCATGGACAGAGGAGCCTGGTGGGCTACAGTCCATGGGGTCTCGAGAGAGTCGGACACAACTTAGTGACTTCACTTTCTCTTTCCACTTTTATGCATTGGAGAAGGAAATGGCAACCCACTCCAGTGTTCTTGCCTGGAGAATCCCAGGGACGGCAGAGCCTGGTGGGCTGCCATCTATGGGGTCGCACAGAGTCGGACACGACTGATACAACTTAGCAGCAGCAGCTCTGTGAGTGAGAATTCCTTTCAAAACTGTAAATTCCAAATAGACTCCAGAAATCAGAAATAAATTCACTTCAGCAGCAAAGAAAGCAAGTCTCAGAACACCTTCTTTTAATTGTTTATATTCAAAACTTCACTGGCTCAAAGTAAACATTACCATGGATTAATGAAATGCCACTGATGTCGTGTTTTTTTTCCCCCCAGAAATCTGTATATGAATCATTGGGCAGGAATGGCCGGACCTGGACCTCACATCTCTGAGCAGCCATTGGCTGGAAGGAAGGGGGGTGGCTGTGAGATGGATGCTGCTGCAGATCCCAAAGGGGCAGCAGGTGGAGGCTGTGGTCACCTTCACTCCTTTAGGTCAATTTCCTCATGAAGAAAGATCAGAGCAGCAGCTGCAACTCTGGAGACATGCTTCCATTCAGGACGAACCCCTTTGCTCTCTCCTGGGGGTATAACCCTGAGACTGGAGTCTGAGAATCAAATTCAGAAAGGAGCTGGGGCGGGGGGGTAAGGGGGAGGGGGGAATCATACCTTGAACATCAGTGCTATTAAGAACTCAAAGCATTTGTTCATTCATTCATCAGCCAGTATTAAGAAAGGCACTACTCTGTGCCAGGCACTGGGACCTGAGCACCAGAATTCAAGTCTGGCCTGGTCTTTGTGGAGCTGCACTCTAGCAGAGCAGAAGGGTAGTGCAGGGCAGTGGAAATATGGCAGCCCACTCCAGTATTCTTTTTTTTTTTCCACTCTAGTATTCTTGCCTGGAGGATTCCATGGACAGAGGAGCCTAGCGGGCTATAGTCCATGGGATCACAAAGGGTCAGACACAACTGAGTGACCAACACTTTCACATTTAACAGGCATAAAATCACATCTAGTAAAATGCCTGATGCTTCAGAGACACTCGAAATACAGCAGTTCCCTTCCTCCTTCCCTGCCAAGTTTGTTTGTTTGTTTTTAGCTTGTAAATACCCAGTAAATTATACGTCATTTACTAATGTTTACCCCTACCCTACTCCTACTTTGTCTCTGATTTTTACCTCTCCCTTTACCCATGCAGTAATAATCCCTGCTCTATTAGTTCCTGAGGGCTGCTTGGGCTTCCCTGGTGGCTCAGAGGTTAAAGCGTCTGCCTGGAATGCAGGAGACCTGGGTTCGATCCTTGGGTTGGGAAGATCCCCTGGAGAAGGAAATGGCAACCCACTCCAGTACTCTTGCCTGGAGAATCCCATGGACAGAGGAGCCTGGCAGGATACAGTCCATGGGGTTGCAAAGAATTGGACACAACTGAGTGACTTCACTTTCACTTTCAGGGCTGCTGTATATACATTACGGAGGTTTAAAGCAAATGAAATTTATCCTCTCAGTTCTGGAGGCTGAGGAATCAAGGGGTCAGCAGGGCCATGCTTCTTCCAAAGTTTCCAGGGGAAACTACTTGTCTCTTTCAGGTTCTGGTGGCTCCAGGTGTCCTTAGGTTGTGGGCTTATTACTCCAGTCTCTGCTCCATCTTCACATGGCCATATCCCTCTGTGTCTCTGTGTCTTCACAGGACCTTCTTATAAGGACACCAGTCATTGGATTTAAGGCCCACCCTAATTCAGTGTGTTGTTGTTCAGTCACTAAGTCTTGTCCCATTCTTGTAACCCCATGGACTGCTTCATGCCAGCTCCTCTGTCCTCCATTATCTCCTGGAGTTTGCTCAAATTTATATCCACTGAGTCAGGGATGCTATCTAACCATCTCGCCCTCTGCCATTGCCTTCTCCTTTTGCCTTCAATCTTTCCCAGCATCAGGGTCTTTTCCAATGAGTCAGCTCTTTTATATCATTTGGCTAAAGTATTGGAGTTTCAGCTTTGGCATCAGCCCTGCCAATGAATATTCAGAGTTGATTTCCTTTAGGATTGACTGGTTTGATCTCCTTGAAGTCCAGTGTGATCTCCCTTTAACTATATCTACAAAAGCCCTATTTCCAAATGAGGTCATATTCTGATGTTCCTAGCTGACATTAATTTTGAGAGGACATCACTCAACCCAGTGCAGTGCCTCACAAGTATTAAGTGCATCTGAAGTGCTGTGCTGAGAGCTCAGCAGATTTTAGCCACATCAACTGTGCAGAGCACTTAGAACAGAGCCTGGACACAGAAAGTATTCATACTCTTACCACTGTTACTCTTCCTCATTACCAATCTCTAAGGCAGGACTAGGAGCATCCCACTGGTTATAAAGTGAGACTATTACTTTATATCTACATCCCTAATTTACAGATGTAGAAACTAAAACACAGAGAGGTCAAATTACTTGGTCAAATTACCAGGGCCACACAGCCCTTTGGGATGGAGGCAGCACTCAGGCTCAGGCAATCTGGTGCCAAATTGCCCTAAACACCATTCACACCAAGTCATGGGGATAAGGTGGGCATCCTCCTCAAAGAGTTTCCTTGTTGTTGTTGTTTAGTCATTCAGTCGTGTCTAGCTCTTAGTGATCCCATGGACTGAAACATGCCAGGCTTCCTTGTCCTTTATCATCTCCCAGGGCTTGCTCAAACTCATGTCCATTGAGTCACTGATGCCATCCAGCCATCTCATCCTCTGTCGTCCCCTTCTCCTCCTGCCTTCAATCTTTCCCACCATCAGGGTCTTTTCCAGTGAGTTGGCTCTTGACATCAGGAGGCCAAAGTATTGGAGTTTCAGCTTCACCATCAGTTTTTCCAATGAATACTCAGAACTGATTTCCTTTAGGATTGACTGGTTGGATCTCCTTGCAGTCCAAGGGACTCTCAAGAGTCTTCTCCAACACCACAGTTCAAAAGCATCAATCTTTGGCACTCAGCCTTCTTTATGGTCCAACTCTCACATCCACACATGACTATTGGAAGTCCATTGTAATTCTTTTTTTTTTTTTATTTTAAATAAAAAAATAAAAACAAAAATCCCTCTGGGTCGTCCCAGTGCACCAGCCCCTAGCATCCAGCATCGTGCATTGAACCTGGACTGGCATCTCGTTTCATACATGTCATTTCACATGTTTCAATGCCATTCTCCCAAATCTTCCCACCCTCTCCCTCTCCCACAGAGTCCATAAGCCTGTTCTATACATCAGTGTCTCTTTTGCTGTCTCGTATACAGGGTTATCATTACCATCTTTCTAAATTCCATATATATGCGTTAGTATACTGTATTGGTGTTTTTCCTTCTGGCTTACTTCACTCTGTATAATAGGCTCCAGTTTCATCCACCTCATTAGAACTGATTCAAATGCATTCTTTTTAATGGCTGAGTAATACTCCATTGTGTATATGTACCACAGCTTTCTTATCCATTCATCTGCAGATGGACATCTAGGTTGCTTCCATGTCCTGGCTATTATAAACAGTGCTGCGATGAACATTGGGGTACATGTGTCTCTTTCCCTTCTGGTTTCCTCAGTGTGTATGCCCAGCAGTGGGATTGCTGGATCATAAGGCAGTTCTATTTCCAGTTTTTTAAGGAATCTCCACACTGTTCTCCATAGTGGCTGTACTAGTTTGCTACTTAGGAATATATCTACCTAAAGAAACTAAAGACCTATATATAGAAAACTATAAAACACTGGTGAAAGAAATCAAAGTGGACACTAATAGATGGAGAAATATACCATGTTCATGGATTGGAAGAATCAATATAGTGAAAATGAGTATACTACCCAAAGCAATTTATAGATTCAATGCAATCCCTATCAAGCTACCAACAGTATTCTTCACAGAGCTAGAACAAATAATTTCACAATTTGTATGGAAATACAAAAAAACCTCGAATAGCCAAAGCGATCTTGAGAAAGAAAAATGGAACTGGAGGAATCAACCTACCTGACTTCAGGCTCTACTACAAAGCCACAGTTATCAAGACAGTATGGTACTGGCACAAAGACAGAAATATAGATCAATGGAACAAAATAGAAAGCCCAGAGATAAATCCACGCACATATGGACACCTTATCTTTGACAAAGGAGGCAAGAATATACAATGGATTAAAGACAATCTCTTTAACAAGTGGTCCTGGGAAATCTGGTCAACCACCTGTAAAAGAATGAAACTAGAACACTTTCTAACACCATATACAAAAATAAACTCAAAATGGATTAAAGATCTCAACGTAAGACCAGAAACTATAAAACTCCTAGAGGAGAACATAGACAAAACACTCTCTGACATACATCACAGCAGGATCCTCTATGACCTACCTCCCAGAATATTGGAAATAAAAGCAAAAATAAACAAATGGGACCTAATTAAACTTAAAAGCTTCTGCACATCAAAGGAAACTATTAGCAAGGTGAAAAGACAGCCTTCAGAATGGGAGAAAATAATAGCAAATGAAGCAACCGACAAACAACTAATCTCAAAAATATACAAGCAACTCCTACAGCTCAACTCCAGAAAAATAAATGACCCAATCAAAAAATGGGCCAAAGATCTAAATAGACATTTCTCCAAAGAAGACATACAGATGGCTAACAAACACATGAAAAGATGCTCAACATCACTCATTATCAGAGAAATGCAAATCAAAACCACTATGAGATACCATTTCACACCAGTCAGAATGGCTGCGATCCAAAAGTCTACAAATAATAAATGCTGGAGAGGGTGTGGAGAAAAGGGAACCCTCTTACACTGTTGGTGGGAATGTAATTCTTGATTATCAGCTGCAACTGCTCTCCCGTTTCAGAGATGAGAAAGTTGAGGCATAGAGAAGCCAAGTGATTTGTGACTGCGGTGCTGTGACTCCTCCACCTCTCAGTCTCCCGTGGGGGGGTCGAGGGGGGGTCCTTGTTTATTCAACACAAGCTGAATGACAATTTGTGCTCCCTTCAACGTTCCAGGCCTAGGATCTATCATGGGCTCTGTAGCTGCAGTCGCTGAAATCTGTTTTGTATTTAATATGGCAAATTATGCCAAGTACACCAACCCAGAGCTGTTTAAAATTCCTCTGGGCCTTGAGGACAGCACTTCAGAAAAACATTTGCTTTGCTGTTTTCCCTGCTGTGGTCCTTCTAGCCCTTGGTGTGCCCAGAGCAGACCTGTGGCCCTGGGGAAGGCCCCACAGGAGCCTGGGATGCAGAGGAAAGCCTTCCTCCTGCCTTCTCTCTTTGCCTCTCTTCATTTTCTAGAGGCCTCCGGGGGAGTTTAGTCCATAACATGAACCTAGACTTGGCCCTGATCTAACCCATTTACAGCCAAGGGAAAAAAAAACTCCCCATTTTTCATACAAAATGTTTTACACAGGACTTCACTCCAGGTCCTCAGTGACAAAGCCATGCTCCAAACCATCGAAGGTCAGTTGTGGGCTACCCCGGGGCTGTGACCTCCCCTCAGATGCCAGGGCCACGGATAGAGCAGGTTCAAGATGCCTCTTCTCCGAGAACAGGAATCCGGGGGCCAGGAGGTAGGAATAAGTGGAGAACTTCCAGAGACCCAGCTAAAGATTACAGACTCAAGGGCCCACAGGGGTTTGGCAGGAAACATAAGTGGGCAAAGTGAGGTCAGCGGGAGGCAGTAGGGAGTGGTGGGGACTGTGGCGCAATGTAGAGACTGTGATCCGTCTCCAGGGCAACTGTTCTCAGCTCTGGCTGAGAGTTCCTGGGCAAGAATAAGCCTGTGCTCCCAGATCTTCTAATTGGTCAAGAGAAATAACGCTCTGAACTTTTTGGTGAACCAATTTTTTCTAGGCTTTCTCTTAAAATTCTTCAATTTTTCAATGTTGGTGATTCATTCAGACTTTTTGAAAAATACTGTCTGGCTTGACCAAACACATGTTTGGGCTGTCTTACAGGCTTTGGGTCAGCACTTTGAGACCAGTTGAAGAGACACTGATACCATGACTTCTTGTTAGTTTCAATCTCTCAGGAGCAGGTGGTCCTTGGCGAAGGCATACACCCAATGTGGAACCCCATCCTCTCAGTCTTCGAGATGCTTGGGTATCTTTGTGTCCACATTCCTTCCCTTGCCAACTTTGTTCCATCTCAGGCTTTAAATGAGCTTCCCAGATGGCATGAGTGGTAAAGAACCCGCCTGCCAATGGAAGAGATACAAGAGACATGAGTTCAATCCCTGGATTGGGAAGACCCCCTGGAGGAGGGCATGGCAACCCACTCCGGTATTCTTGCCTGGAGAATCCCTTGGACAGAAGAGCCTGGAGTGCTACAGTCCATGGGCTCGTAAAGAGTCTGACATGACTGAAGTGACTTAGCACACACACACATGCTTTAAATACCAGCAGATGTCCCCTAAACTGGTGTTTCCAGGCTTTTCCTCTCCTCTGAAGCCCAGGATCAAATGTCCAACTTCTGCCTGACAACTTTATTGGGATGTCTAATAGCTCCCTCAAATTTAATATGTCCTTAACCCAACCATGCAGGGTGTCCATCCCCTCAAACCTATTTTTCCTGCCATTTTCCCCATCTCGGTACTAAGTGTGTCCTAAAACATCTGGCTGAGCTCAGCCTAGTTCAGCCAACTCCAGTCACCCTGTAGATGAATGATGACTACTTGAAGTCACTAAGCTTCTGGGGCAATTTTGTTACGCAGCAATAGCTGGCTGATACAGTGGTAGCATCTCTTCTTCCACTGTAATCACTTTTCTTGCCCCCATGCTCAACTTTTGAGGAGCATATTGTTCAAACAAGGCAAAAACAAGGGAAGCGCTGTTGACAAGCACACAGCAGCAGGGAACCACTCATACTAAGAAGAATCTGGAAGTCCTCCGGGATCAACACCATCTGAAATACACTCTCCTTATTTGGAATGTAACTAGAGACTTTTCCCATTCATCATTTTATTTAGGAGAAATGTTGCGTTGAGTTATTTGAATGTAAATATCATTTTTCCTTATATAAACACTGACAAAAAATAAAATACTATGAGACACAGATAGTATATAAAATTTGGGCATTAAAAAAAAGAGAAACATCCTCTCGGGAAAACATTAACTGGGGTGGGATTCTGGGGAGGGGTGTCTATATTTCTTCAATTCTAAGACCAATGATAGATATCACTGAATTAGTAACAACTTTCCTTCTGAGAAAAAAAGTAAAACGTTCCATGTACATTTAGATTTTGGCATCTCAAATGCAGAAGAGTTAAACAGACACAACAAGACCCTAGATTTGAGGACACACAAGTGCTCCCAGACATGCACATGCCCAGGGACACAGCAGCTGTCCCCCTTGAAATTCCCAGCTGATGCTGATGACAGAGTCTGGTCAGAGCAAGTGTGTCCTCCCAAAGCGCCTCAGATCACTTTAATTGAGACGACAAAGCTTGGTGCGGCCACTTCACTTTGATCTGTATCAAATCCTAAATGGAAATGCATCTGAGCTCCCTGCCAAATATTCCCGTGAACTTGGGGCTGGGGGCTGGATTCTGCCCCTGTGCGCCTCATCCCACCGGTCCTGCCACAGAAGGATTCACAGGAATGCTGTCTGTGAGCTGGGCTTGGAGAGGCCTCCAGGAGGTTCTCCTGACACCCAAATATCTCCCTCACTGCCAGTCACGCTGTCTGAAATTCCACTATTAAATTCTTGGATTTTATTTTTTTCCTTTTTAATGCAGAAGAAGCCTTAGAAATTATCTGTGTCCGTCAAGGTTTAACCAGGAAGGTAGAAGCCACTTTCAGACATTTTAAGGCAGCAAGGTAGCACAGAGATTAGTGATAGCAGGAACCACCAGCACCCCTGGATGGGGACAAAGTAGAGGTGCCAGTGGGGCTGTGGTAGGGGCCACGCGATGCAGCCAGGGCCACAGGGGGCTGGAGCGGACGGGGTGAAAGCTGAGTCATGCAGGAGGCAAGGCTGCTTCTGGACATTCTGAGAGGCACGGGAATGGGAAGTCCCCGGCCCCACCTCCCCTTCCTGATCTGCCCTCAGGCCTTTCTCCAGAACCTTCCATTCATTAAACCCAGCCAGTGTTCCATTTTATGGACAGACCAGTGTTTTTATGCATTCACCTACTATACAGTGGGAGTGAGAAATAGATTTAAGGGACTAGATCTGATAGACAGAGGGCCTGATGAACTATGGACGGAGGTTCGTGACATTGTACAGGAGACAAGAATCACGACCATCCCCAAGAAAAAGAAATGCAAAAAAGCAAAATGGATGTCTGAGGAGGCCTTACATACAAATAGCTGTGAAAAGAAGGGAAGTGAAAAGCAAAGGAGAAAAGGAAAGATATACCCATTTGAATGCAGAATTCCAAAGAACAGCAAGGAGAGATAAGAAAGCCTTCCTCAACAATCAATGCAAGGAAATAGAGGAAAACAATAGAATGGGAAAGACTAGAGATCTCTTCAAGAAAATTAGAGCTACCAAGGGAACATTTCATGCAAAGATGGGCTCAATAAAGGACAGAAATGGTAGGGACATGACAGAATCAGAAGATATTAAGAAGAGGTGGCAAGAATACAGAGAAGAACTGTACAAAAAAGATCTTCACGACCCAGATAATCACGAAGGTGTGATCACTCACACTCACCCAGAGCCAGACATCCTGGAATGTAAAGTCAGGTGGGCCTTGGAAAGCATCACTACAAACAAAGCTAGTGGAGGTGATGGAATTCCAGTTGAGCTATTTCAAATCCTAAAGGATGATGCTGTGAAAGTGCCATACTCAATATGCCAGCACATTTGGAAAACTCAGCAGTGGCCACAGGACTGGAAAAGATCAGTTTTCATTCCAACCACAAGGAATGGCAATGTCAAAGAATGCTCAAACAACCCCACAATTGCACTCATCTCATGGTGGGCTGCCGTCTATGGGGTCACACAGAGTCGGACATGACTGAAGTGACTTAGCAGTAGCAGTAGCATATGCTAGTAAAGTAATGTTCAAAATTCTCCAAGCCAGGTTTCAGCAATATGTGAACCGTGAACTTCCAGATGTTCAAGCTGGTTTTAGAAAAGACAGAGGAACCAGAGATCAAGTTGCCAACATCCGATAGATCATTGAAAAAGCAAGAGAATTCCAGAAAAACATCTATTTCTGCTTTATTGACTATACCAAAGCCTTTGACTGTGTGGATCACAATAAACTGTGGAAAATTCTGAAAGAGATGGGAATACCAGACCACCTGACGTGCCTCTTGAGAAACCTGTATGCAGGTCAGGAAGCAACAGTTAGAACTGGACATGGAACAACAGACTGGTTCCAAATAGGAAAAGGACTACGTCGAGGCTGTATATTGTCACCCTGCTTATTTAACTTCTAGGCAGAGTACATCATGAGAAACGCTGGGCTGGAGGAAGCACAAGTTGGAATCAAGATTGCTGGGAGAAATATCAATAACCTCAGATATGCAGATGACACCACCCTTATGGCAGAAAGTGAAGAACTAAAGAGCCTCTTGATGAAAGTGAAAGAGGAATGTGAAAAAGTTGGCTTAAAGCTCAACATTCAGAAAACTAAGATCATGGCATCCAGTCCCATCACTTCATGGCAAATAGATGGGGAAACAGTGGAAATAGTGGCTGACTTTATTTTTCTGGGCTCCAAAATCACTGCAGGTGGTGATTGCAGCCATGAAATTAAAAGACGCTTACTTCTTGGAAGGAAAGTTATGACCAACCTAGACAGCATATTGAAAAGCAGAGACATTACTTTGTCAACAAAGGTCCGTCTAGTCAAGGCTATGGTTTTTCCAGTGGTCATGTATAGATGTGAGAGTTGGACTATAAAGAAAGCTGAGCGCCAAAGAATTGATGCTTTTGGACTGTGGTGTTGGAGAAGACTCTTGTGAGTCCCTTGGACTGCAAGGAGATCCAACCAGTCCATCCTAAAGGAAATTAGCCCTGAATATCCATTGGAAGGACTGATGTTGAAGCTGAAACTCCAGTATTTGGCCATTTGATGCGAAGAGCTGACTCATTTGAAAAGACCCTGATGCGGGGAAAGATTGAGGGCAGGAGGAGAAGGGGATGGCAGAGGATGAGATGGTTGGATGGCATCACCATCTCAATGGACATGGGTTTGGGTGGACTCTGGGAGTTGGTGATGGACAGGGAGGCCTGGCGTGCTGTGGTTCATAGAGTCTCAAAGAGTCAGACACGAATGAGCGACTGAAATGAACTGAACTGAACTGAAATGATAGACGTTTAAGTTGTTTCAGTTTCTTACTACTACAGACAAAGCTGCTGTGAATATTTGTGCACAAGTATTTGTCTGGACATGCGCCTTCATCTCTCTTAGGTAAATAGCTACAAGCAGGAGTATGTAATATGGTAGCTATGTGTTTAAATTTTCAAGAAATTGTCAAAGTCTTTTCCAGAACTTTACCTCTTAGCCTTCCCACCAGCAATGTATGAGAGCACCAGCTGCTTTATGTCCTCATCAGCACTTAGTATTGTCTGTCTTTTTAATTTTAGCCATTTTAGTGCATGTGTATTAGTATCTCATTAGACTTAAATGTGCCCTTCTTTGATCATTAAGAATGAGAACCATCTTTTAATACACTTATTTTCCGTAAGTCTCTTCTTTGATGAAATGTCTGTTTAAATATTTTGCTTAATTTTTAGAATTTTCTTTTATCAAATTTGGAGTTTTTTAAAAAAATATATTCTAGATACCAGATCCTTATCAATATGTGATTTACAAATATCTTCTTTTCAGTCTATGGCTTGTCTTTTTAATCCCTAAACAGGGATTAAAACATCTTTTAAACAGGGATTTCAAAACATCTTTTGAAAAACAGAAGTTGTTAATTTCAATAAAGTATAATTCATCAATTTGTTCTTTTTAGGTACTGTGCATATGGTTTTGTACTAAGGTCTTTGCCTAAATCAAGGCCATGAATATTTCTATGATGTTTTGGTTTTAGGCTTTCCATTTAAGTCTATTATCCCTTTGAGTTAAAATTTCTATGCTTCAGGGTAAGGATTGAAGCTCTTTTTTTTTTTTTTTTTGCATCTGGATATTTAATCCATTATTTGCAGAAATTTAATTGGCCTTACTCCTTTGCTAAAATTCAGTTGACTTATATATTATAGGTGGGTAGGATGGGTGGGTCTATATCTGGACTCTGGATTCTACTAAGGGTTTTTAAAATCTTTTTGTCTATTTTTATGCCAACAGCACACTCTCTTTATAATAATTCCTGAAATCAAGTAGTGTGGGTCTTCCAACTCTGTTTCTTTGTCAAGTTGTTTGAGCTAGTCTAGCTCCATATGAATTTTAGAATCAGCTTGTCAACTTCCATCAAAAAAGCTTCCTGGAGTTTTGCCTAGGATTGCACTGAGTCTCTGAATCATTTTGGAGAGAACGGACATCTTAACAAGTTTGAGTCTATCAATCTGGGAACACAGTATAGCTCTCCCTTTATTTACGTCCTCTTTAATTTTTCTTAACAATGCTTTGTATGTGTGTGTGTTTAAGATACAGATCTTGACTATCTTTTGCCAATTCCATCCCAAGGAATTTTCTATCTGTTGTTCTATTGTATATGGCAGGGCTAGACCAATTGGCTAAATCTCACCCACTGCTTGTTTTCCTCAAACTTCCACTGGAACACAATCACGCCCATTCGTTTACATATTGTATGTGGCTGCTTTTGCCCTACAACTGCAGAATAGAGTTGATGTGACAGACTGTTTCTAGACCACAAGCCCACCGTCTGGTCCTTTATGGAGAAAGTCTACTATATCATGGTGGCAGCAGCTGATTGGCCAGCACTTGGCCACGGGACACCTGTGGACCAATCAAGGGACTGAGTGAGGAGTCACCTAGGAAAATAGTTGCCTTGGAAACCACCTGTTGAGGGGAAGGAGCACTTCCCTGAAGTAGAGGAGCTGCTCCTAGAGGTGGCACGGGCAGACAAAACAGGGTGCCCATCACCCTGTACACCTATGAGCCATAACAGTAATTTTAAAATAATGGGCTTCCCTTGTGGCTCAGACAGTAAAGAATGTGCCTGCAATGCGGGTCTGGAAGATCCACTGGAGAAGGGAATGGCCACCCACCCCAGTGTTCTTGCCTGGAGAATAGCATGGACAGAGGAGCAGGGCAGGCTACAGTCCATGGGGTTGTGAAGAGTCCAATAGGACTAACATCTTCACTTTCCGCCAGGCATCATTTTGCCATCTGTCTCGCCAAGCCAGTCTTATAAGAACTCCACAGCATATTGCTTTCCTCACTTTGTCCTTGAAGAAACAGGCAGAGGTGAAGCAACTTGCTCAAAGTTGCTGCCAAGCTCAGCATTCTCCACGTCACACCCTCACAGCTGCCCTGCCATCAGCGTTGGGGTCCTTGCTGTTCAGATTTTAAAAATCAAGGCTTCTGGAGATTAAGCCAGGTGTCCTGGGCCACAGCTATAAGGTGGTAGAGCCAAGATTCCAACCCAGACCAACCTGACCAAGTCTGGTCTCTGTCCACCATTCTGATCCACGGTTTCTCTCATTTTACCAGCGGGAGACCTGAGACCGAGGAGGTGCCAGGTCCTGGGAAGGTGGTTATTTCAACAGAGAATGATGGCTCAGAGACCCTTATTCAAGAAACGGGGGGAAAGTGCCATTCATGATTGATACTGAAATAATAAGCTCTCCCTATATCCTCCAGTCTCTCTCTCGACTTGCCAGTCTTTTTTAATTTGTTATTTAACAGCATCTTATGAAAAACATTTTAATTGTATATGATTAGCATGAATTTTACCACTCATCTTCATAATGTGCATGCTAGTTTTAAATGCAAATATAAGAGCATGTGACTTATAGACCAAATGGCAAGAATCACACATTTGTATCTCATAGCTCATATATATTTCGTATGTAGCATATGTATTTGGTTCTCACCAGAAAAGTGGAAACAGCACAAAACTAACTCAGTTTTTAAATTTTGCTTCTTGACATACACACATTCTATCACCCTCAACACTTTCAGCTCACTCACCAGTAAAAAAAAAAAAAAAGAAACTAAAGGGGAAAGGAACTGGGGGTTAGCACCCTTCCTTTTGCTTGAATGCCATCCTTTACAGCATTAGGTGGCTCTTACAGGGAAATAGCATGAGACGGAAAGGATATCGTGGATGGTTTGGATTTCTTAGAATGTCATTGTCTTTTCTGCATTTGAAATAAGTTAAGGTTGGAACAGAAATTGTAGCTTCTTCCAACTGTTATCACTCCCCCTTTGGCAGTCTGTAGATGGAACCATCTTACCTTGTACTTGCTTTGAGTCTCACTGACCTCTCATACGTTTGGTTCCATCAGAATTCTGCACTACTGGAGCCTCGTAGACACTACACCCAAACGGGGGGCGGGGCCAAGAACTTGAGGAAACGCTGGACACCTAGCCTCTGCTCGTGCGCATGCTCTGTTGTTCCATCAGCGATCACTTGCAAAAACACAGATGTGAGCTCGTGCCGCCAGCCTTGCTGACAGTCAGGACTACCTGTGGTTCCCGTTTCTGCTCTATCCGCCCCTCCAACCCGCGAACTCCCACTGCCTCAGCCTCCCTAAACTCCTGTCAGGCCCCTAAACCCACTGGGTGGAGTGAAGCCCCCAGCCCCCTTCGCCTGCACGGTTCCCTCTGCCTAGACCTCTCCTCCCCTCTGCCGGGTGAATTCCTCTGCCAGCGCTTCTTCGTGGGACTCTCCATGGACCTTATCTAGAGGAGCAAACTCCTCCTCCTTCTTTGGAGCCTCCTTCCCACCCCTGCTTCTCTCCGGGAGTTATCTGTGTGCAGTGATGAGAGCCGGATTCTGGAACCTGAAGAAGTGTTCAAACTTCAGCCTCCCACTTACTCTCTTGGGGATTTTGGTCCATGACTTCATCTCCCTAAACCTCAACGTTCCCATCTTTAAAATGAGGCTAATCCCAGGACTGCAAAGGTCTGCGGTGCCGATGAGATGTGGGCAGCTCTTCTCCGCCCCCGCGGTACACTGAGCGCATCTGTTCCTTTACTCATCAGCATGCGTTCCCTGGAATTCAGAGTCATCCCTGCAGTTCCTGGGCTTTGCCTGAGCTCTTCCCCCGACACGCAGTGCTTGTGGGCTCTCCCCCTCCTTTTGGGAACGATGTTTCAAGTGGGAGGCAGAATATGCCACCCCCCACCCCACCCTGCGCCTGTCCCATTGCCCGGGAGTCAATCGCCTGCAGGATTCAAAGCGGATTCCATCCGCCCCAGCTAGGATTCCCATCCTGCCCAACCCTCCGAGCCTCCATCGGGGCTGATTTGTGTTTACAACTCTCGTTTCTCTGTTTGTGTTCCCCCTCCCCTCCCAGGCCTCCAGCCTGCATCATCCCTGCTCCTCAACTCTGCTCTCCAGCCCCTCACTTGTTCAGCCCCCTTAGGGCCAGCACCAGTTTCCTCTCACAAACCTTAAGAGAGAGAGAGAGAGAAAAAAAAAAAAAGGCAGCCACCAATGCCAAAAGCTTCCACGAAGCCCAGACACCACACCATAATCATCTGGGGTTCCTCTACGTAATCACAGGTCCTGCCAAGTCTCTGGTTTAAAGGGAAAAAATATTATGTAAATATACATATCAGACTATTAGGAATTTTCAGTGTAGATTCCAAATTATTTGCAGCCTTGAAAAGAGGTAGATAACCCTGGGTTGGCATCATTCCTGGCAAGCTAGGGGGCCACCTCGAGCCTCCATAGTTTTGTCTGTGAGGTGGATGCATCTCAAGCAGTTCTGTATGGGCTGAACGACTCAAGGTAAAAGAAGAGTGGACTCAGCACCCACGGCTGGGTGGGCTCTGAGTGCTGTATTCATGTCTCTCCTCTTGAACAAAATTTTCCCCAAATGGTGGGGGGGGTGGGGGCGATGGGAATGAGCAAGAATTTACAAGCAGCCATGGGGGCGCCAGTAAAACCCGAGGAACAATTATTTCAGGCAGGAGCGTAGATGCTACTGGAAGGTCCATGGGGTTAGATGGAGCCGGCTTCTGAGAATCTAAGCAGCTCAGAGGGGAAAAAATAAATAAATGGTTTCTCTAATACGGGGCCATCTGGCGATTTGATAAAAGTATTGGGTTTCTCAAGGCAATCTGCGAGTGCTCCCTGGGCGCCAGCGTTTATGGCTTAAATATGACTCGCCTGTGGAACCAGCATTACAAATGGGAAACAGCAGCTCGCGAGCTTGTTCCCTAATGGGAGCCTTTCATCACCCAGTTACCCTTAAGCGTCTCCCTTCCTATTGTAATTGGCCCTAAATGAAAAGCATTAGTCCCGTCAATAAAAACTAATGGTTCTACTTACTAAAAAGAAGGGGGTGGGGACAAGAAGAGAGATCTCTTTAAAGGCAGGAAGGGACTGGCGTCGCCTCCCTTCCGGAAGGTCAGGATTTGATATTGGGGTGCAGAGAGTTACAGTGGGGAAAGTGCCCCTCCAGGAGTCGGGAGACTGGGTCCCCATGCTGGCTCTGCTGTGCCTTGCTGTGTGACCGTGGATGGGTTGCTCTCCCTCTCTGGGCCTCCCTGATCCTTGTTAAAATGGATATATATATATGGAGCCGCTCTGGTCTGCTCACATTAGGGCTGGTCTCAAGGATCAAAGGCAAGCTGAACTCAAAAAGTCTTTGCAACTGTAGAGGGCCTGAGTCCTAGAGATGTCATGGCAATTTGATCCTTCCTGGAGATGGGAGCTGTCCCCCAGGCATTTCTAACTGTCTTCTGTCAGGACCAAAGGGAAGCCTATTTAGGTTCCCTGCGGCTGCCCAGCCCACAAAGAGAGGCTGTTTGAAATTAAACTGAGAAGGCATTCTCCATTGGGTGGCTTGGGGAAAATAGTTTTATTTATTCGTGTGCATAAGATTTTTCAGAAATGGTTTAATCCTCTCCTGGAAATGGACCACCCCCAGCCATGGGGGCCCCCCAGGGCACAGAGTGGGGAAGGTGTGTCCTCCAGTAAAGCATGATTATCAGAGCCTACGGATCAGAGGTCCAGGAGCCAGCCTGCATTTTAAACAACCCTCGCTACAGACTTGTCACATTCTACTTCTATTTTGTTCTCTGGCCCTGGAACATATGGTGCAGGCTGTACCTGCTAGGAGGTACAACCATTGCAGCTGAGAGGTAGGAAACTTATGCTAGGATCATTTGCTGTGGACCAGACCTCTCACCATCTGAGCCACCAGGGAAGCCCCTTGAACATCAAGGAGACCAAACCAGTCAATTCTAAAGGAAAATCAACCCTGAATATTCATTAGAGGGACTGATGCTGAAGCTGAAGCTCCAATAACTTTGGCCACCTGATGCGAAGAGCTGACCCACTGGAAAAGACCCTGATTCTGGGAAAGATTGAGGGCAAGAAGAGAAGGGGACGACAGAGGATGAGATGGTGGGATGGCATCAGCGGATGCCATCCATCAGCAGATGCCATCCAATGGACATGAGTGTGAACAATCTCCAGGAGATAGTGAAGGGCAGGGAAGCCTGGCCTGCTGAAGTTCATGGGGTCGCAAAGAGTAGGACACGACTTAGTGATTGAACAACAACAGACTCCTCACCAGGAGCTGAGGAGTCAGTATGGTCTGTGCTCCTGCTGATTGTGATTCCCATGTCATCGATGAGTAAATAGAAACTCAGCCTGGCAAAGCATCCTGGTAAAATGTCCTGCTCAATTCCATGAAGCCACACAACAGCAAAGGAGGCAGTAGATTCAGACTGGACACCAGGCAGGTGCTTGATCCTTCAAAATGGCTTTCTTAGGACAGTGGACCATGGGAAGGGGTCAGGGTCGGGTTTCGGGGCAGACACTAGAATTGCCACACCTCTGTTCTAGTGCCCTTGCCATCTCGGAGCACACTGCCACATTTCCCATCACCAGCACTTATAGTTCCATGCCTGAAGTCTTTCTCTGGCCACCAGAGACAGAGCTAGAAGTGCTGGGATTTCACACCTCCCAGGAGCAGCCCCTGGGAAGTGTCTCAGGAAACTTGGGGTATATATACCTCAGCTCCCTCTCCCTTTGGTAAGGTAATCCTGAGTTGCCCATCTATATCTCTTTCCCAGAATTTTCAGTAGGCACAAGCCACAGTCTGCTGTATGACATATTCTTCATTGACTGTCTTCTCCTTCCCATCTCACTTTCCTTTGTGCCTTAAATCTGTGTCTCATGGCTCTGCTTCTGGAAAAATCCAAACCAAGATGAGCAGGTTGGAGCTGGGGCACTGACCTGGCAACTGGGTCATTCAGTGTCAAGGAGATGGGAACCCAGATCAAGGTTGAGATACAGCCATATTCATTCATTCAACCAATATATGTTGGCTGTCACCCTGATGAGCCATGCACTGTGCTAGGGCTGGGGTTTCCTGTGAACTTATCCTGTGATAAAACCGAGATTATCGCCAACCTCGGGGAAGTCAGGGGGAGGATTCCATCAGTAAGTGATAAACAAATAGACTGTCAACAACTTACACCAGGGTGACGAGGATGAGAGGAAGTGACCAAGCAGAATAATATCAGCGACGGATGTGCTGCCTCGGGGAGGATATGTGTAAAGAAAGCAGACAAGGAGCGAGAGAGTGGCCCCTGGGAAGGCTCTGAGCAGGGGAACAAATGTTTCACCTGTAGGGGAAGCTCTGAGCTGTATTTGTCACAAAGCTAAAGTGGGGTTTTAGGACCTGATGGGCATTTAAATAGGACAAGTAGTTGAAAACCTGATTCAACCTGGCTTTCATATAAAAGGGAAAACGTTGCCTACAGGGGTAGATGCTTTTGAACTATGGTGTTGGACAAGACTCTTGAGAGTCCCTTGGACTGCAAGAAGATCCAAGCAGTCCATCCTAAAGGAGATCAGTCCTGGGTGTTCATTGGAAGGACTGATGCTGAAGCTGAAACTCCAATACTTTGGCCACCTGATGTGAAGAACTGACTCATTTGGAAAGACCCTGATGTTGGGAAAGATTGAAGGCAGGAGGACAGGGGATGACAGAGGATGAGATGGTTGGATGGCATCACCAACTCAATGGGCATGAGTTTGAGTAAACTCTGGGAGCTGGTGATGGACAGGGAGGCCTGGCGTGCTGCAGTCCATGGGGTCACAAAGAGTCGGACACGACTGAGTGGCTGAACTGAACTGATAGTGGTAGATGAAGTTTCAGATATAAATGGAATTGGGGATCAATGTCTTCAGGAACTGCCTTTGCTCCTACCATCCTCTTGGTTCACAGACTGATGTTGATTCTATTTTTAGACCCTCTCTCCCTTGCAGCCGAATACTTACCAGATACACCCAAATGCTCAGCAAAAGGCTGGAGATTCTTATTGGTCCACCGAAGTGGTTCATGAAAAGTGAAAGTGAAGTCACTCAGTTGTGTCCGACTCTTCTCGACCCCATGGACTGCAGCCTACCAGGCTCTTCCCTCCATGGGATTCTCCAGGCAAGAATACTGGAATGGGTTGCCATTTCCTTCTCCAGGGGATCTTCTCGACCCAGGGATCAAACCTGGGTCTCCCGCATTTCAGGCAGACACTTTAACCTCTGAGCCACGTAATTTCATGTTAAGGCCAAATGATATATTGATTGATTGACATCTGGGTCATGCGCCACCCTCCCAACAGGGCTAATGAATGATGGATGTCACTGGAAAGCAATGCTTTTGCCCAGCAAAGGGAAACAATGTTTTCTAGAAACCCTATGCCCCCATGGGAATGGCTAAAATGAAAAAGACTGACAACACCAAGTGTGGGCAGGGATGTGGGATAACTTTCGAATGCTGCTGATGGAAGTCCTAAATGGCACAACCACTTAGAAAAAAATGCTTGACATTGTCTACATATAATACCATATGTCCCAGCTATCCTATTCCTGAGCCTATACCTGGCAGAAATGGGTGCTTATATCCCTCAACAAGGTTCATGGCAGCTTTCTGCATAATTGCCACAAAGTGGAAATGAGCCAGGTGTCCATCACCAGTAGACTGGATAAGTATATCCTGACATATGTGGGAGTACTACCCAGCAGTAAAAAAGAATAAACCAATTCCAGGTACCAACCTGGATGTATCTCACAGATGCATGATCAAAAGAAAGAAGCCAACACAAAACAGCTCTGTGTTTCTATTTACTGTGATTCTATTTACGTGAGATTTTTTGTTTTTTTTTTTTAAGATAATTTTTATTTATTTGCTTATGGCTGTACTGGGTCTTCGTTGCTGCTCAGGCTTTTCTCTGGATCCGGGAGAGGGGGCTATTCTTCACTGCGGTGCGTGGGCTTCTCCCTGCGGTGGGTTCTCCTGTTGCAGAGCACAGGCTCTAGGGCGAGCAGGCTTCAGTAGCTGTGGTTCATGTATTTAGCTCTGCAGCACAGGCTAAACAGCTGTGGCACACCCACTTGGTTGCTCTGCAGCATGTGGAGTATTCCCCAACCAAGGGTCGAACCTGAGTTGCCTGTGTTGGCAAGCGGGTTCTTTGCCACTGAGCCACCAGGGAAACCCCTACATGAAGTTTTAAGGGAGGCAAAACTCTATTTAGTGAAAAGAGTTCAAATAGTGGTTATCTTATCAATGGTGCTGAGTCGAAGCAGAAGGCTACCAGGATATGGCAAGTTTCCAGTCTTTTTGTAGGTGGTGGTCACCTGGATATATACACTGGCAAAAACTCATCAAGCTGAGCTGAACATCTAAGATTTCTATATGGAATATATGTATGTTACACCTCAATTAAAGATTAAAAAGAAATTAACTATTTGAACCTCCCCCCAGAGGACCGTGTACATCTGTGTATCATCTTTCCCCTGACTATTCTATTATTTTATCCTTATTGTTCCTTCTTCCTGATTGCTTAACCTATTTCTTTTCAGCCCATCCTATTGTGTCTCTGTAAACTATCTCAAACTCTTTCACCATGAGAGAAGTTGAAAATTTAAGCAGGAATTAAAAAAAAACTTGAGCAGTTGTCTTCTTTTTCTAACATAATGAAAGTGATTCTCTTTTTATTGCCTTAGCTTCATTGCTTTTCATCCTAAATCAAGATTTTTCTCTGTCTGCCAATTTGCAAATGGACCAATTTCTACCAATTGGCCTTAACATATACAAATCAGTCTCATAAATAAAAACAAAAGTTTTCCAGCCGACACACTTTGGTTTTCCATCTCCAGGCCCCTGCCCCACGGTGTGCTTCTGGCAGTAAAACAAGAGAGCTATCATTCTCTTCGACACAGCATAAACTGTCATCTTTGCCTGGTTAAGTCTCAGATGCTGACTGCCAAAAGCAGGCCTCTGATTCATTCCACTGAGATTCCAGAGTAATCTGCCTTGCGGCCTGCAACCAGAGATGCCTTCAGCGGACCCCACGATAAATTAACATTTAATCCTGGCCCAGGGAATGCCGGGGCTGGAACAGCCTGTGGGGACGGCTGAGCCCACCCCTGTGAAGTCAGGGATGGGGCCCCGGCCTAGCTCTGTGCCCCGTGGACCCACCACAGTCCAGGGATGGATGCGATTTCCAGCATGGCTGGATGCAGGGCTCAGTCAATGGCACTGTGTGATCCTGAGATCAGGAGAGCCTCTCCAAGCCTGTCTCTTTCTCACTCTGCCGCCATAAGCCGAGGTGCACAGTGGATGCCTTATTGATTCAGCAACCTCCTCTGTGTCTTGATGCCCTCTGAATTGCAAGCTGGTGAGCACAGGGACCCCATGGTACCCCCAGAGCCCAGTGCTGGACACATGACCAGGACTCAGGCAAAGTTTGTCAGATGACTAAAAACAGGTCCAAGCGATACCACTGCCTGGTTGGGCATAGGAAGCCAGGGAGCAGGGAGAATCAAATATGACAACCAGGTCGTGACTTAGACGACCCATTGGACAGTGATGCCATTGACCTCAAAGAAGCACAGAGGAGAGGGAGCCAGTGGTGAAGGAGGAAGATCAACCTTGGCCACATACCTGCTCTGCCCCCCAGACCAGCACCATCTGAGAAAGATGATGGGCTCACAGATACACTCAGAGCTGCTGTTCTCGTTCACCCATCAAAATGCTCAAACAGAACAATCCAACAGAATAAAGGCGCTCCGTTTCCAAGGGCGGGATTCCAGTCTTAGCAAGAAAAGAAAGCATCTTTACTTGAGATGGAAATGGATTGTGGGGTCAGTAGAGACAGCACCCAGCTCTGAGAGATGGGACAGGGGCTCAGACTTGCCTCTGGGGCTGGGGGATATGGAAGTGGACAGGTGGGTGTTCACCCTGGGTAGCCAGCTAGCCCCACCCCAGAGAGATGGGCCAGGAAAAAGCATCAGTGCCCACCCGGTGAAGGCTGAGACATGACCCCCAACTGCAGGGCTCCAGGCAGCTCCAGGGTGAGCCCCATGAGTGGCCTGAATTTATGTTTCAGAAGGAGGCGGATCGGGGAGATTCATACCAAGAGACCTGAAGAAGGAACTGGGTCTGGGGCCAGGGCAGGGCGGAGGGACAGGGACAAGGGACGCCCTCCCGTGAAAGCCCAAGTTCAGAGCCACACAAGGGAAACTCGAATCAGTTTGAAGACGAAGAAGTTGTCCCTGCTGGGCTGTCACCTCCGACAGACAGCCTGACGTCCCAGCAGCTGCCCCAAAGCGTGTGCAGTGGTGGAGGGCTGTGGGAGGGGGCGGGCTCAGTCCCTCGCCTTGCAGACTGTTGCAGACAGAAGGAGCTCGCCCTGTGGTGGTCACTGGGCAGGAGCTACAGGGGCCGTGTGCCCGCAGGGCTGTGAGCCAGGCAGCAGATGGGAGGAGCCAGGGAGGGCTGCGGCACTATCCGCTCAGCATCCGCGAGGCGCCTGCATCGGCATCCCTAGCTCTGCCCAGTGAAGTTCTTAACCCTCACAAGCCCCTCAGGAAGACAGTCCATCATCACCGCTTCACTGACGACCCCAGCACCCCCCAAGAAGTAAAGATGGGCTCTCAAAGTCACATCTGCAGGCTCAGAACCCGGAGCTGGGAAAGCAGACTGCAAGACCAAGCCTCCTGATCAGGCCTCCTGATTCCACGGGGTTTGAAAAGATGCCCCAGGAAGGGGTGCCGGAACCTCCGCACCCACCCCCACAGAGAAGAGATGCTCAGTGTTCACAGGCCTGCGTGGTCATGAATTTTGAGATCTATTCAGCCAGTTCCTAGGAGGGCAAAAACTCCTTTATTATGTCCTAAGACCCATCTATGAAAATATTAAACAATAATAGCATTTCATAAGCGTTCAGCTCTTTGCAGTGTGCAGACTTATCACCTGCATGAATGCAATCAACACCCCCCTCTCCCCCGGAGCAAGTGCAGAGGTTGGACATTTTCCAGCGTGGAGACAACTGAGGCCCAGAGGGGTTAAATGACCTGCCCCATGTTGCACAGCATATGCGTGACAGACTTTTCACTCAAGGAAGCCTAAAGTCAAAGCTTATGTCAGCATTGTCTCATGACAATAAGACTTTTTATTGAAGGGGAAAAAAATTTTAACATGTGATGGATAGGAGGCAGCTTGATGCTTTTAATTTGAGGAGCCTACCCCCAAATTGTAAGGTATTTCCTTTCCAAAACAGACTCAGAAGTGGTTTTGCTGTTTTCGTGGGACCGTCTGCGCCGAGACCCTCAGTGACCACTCGGAGGGCTGAGGTACCGAGCGGAAGAAGGATACCGCCCACCCGCACCGCGGAGCCTGGTCCTCCCAGAGAGGCCTAGAGGGTGCTCCAAGTCTTTACAGAGGAAGCGGCACGTTCCCACCATCTTGTAATTGCAGACTGCTGGGTAACCAAGCCACGGAAAGCGATCAGACTCATGTTCCTGGGCCGGCTTCAGAGAAAAATCCTGAAAGCAAATTGTTGCGGTGGAAAAAAGACTGTCTTTGTGCCAAGGAGTTCTGGGGGGCAGGAGAAGGGGGGCGTTCCTGTGCTTCCCAAGAAAGTATCCATAGTGTTCATCCCATTTCTTGGGCAGCACCCAGGAGGGTCACCATCTCCTTTTCAAGCTTCTGTCCCCTGTAGGGGTTTGTGACCATGGCTAGCGACTGAACCTCTGTGCCTCAGTGTAGAGGCATCGAGACCCACCTGCCAGGGTGGTTAGAGGATACAGAAACATGACAGAGGTGAGCACCTAGCCCAGACCTGATGCACAGCAAGCTTTGCTAAATGTCACATTTCTGAGCATCACAGGCATGCACCCCTCTCCCACCAAGCAGGGGGCACTTGCTGCTCAAGAGGAGGGGTACATACTCCCACAGTTCTGAACCTGAGATGTTGAATGAAACTCACCTCACTGGCCTTCAACTTACACAGATTTCCTGGGAAAGTGTTAGTCGCTCAGTCGTGACCGACTCTTGGCGACCCCATGGACTGTAGCCCACCAGGCTCCTCTGTCCAAGGGATTCTCCAGGCAAGAATACTGGAGTGGGTGTCCATTCCCTTCTCCAAGGGATCTTCCTGACCCAGTGATTGAACCCAGGTCTCTTGCATTGCAAGCAGATTCTTTACCATCTGAGCCAATAGGAAGCTGTAGCTCAAATTCTGGAGAAGGAATGGCAACCCACTCCAGTATTCTTGCCTGGAGAATCCCAGGGATAGAGGAGCCTGATGGGCTGCCGTCTATGGGGTTGCACAGAGTCGGACACAACTGAAGCAACTTAGCAGCAGCAGCAGCTCAAACTCTGACACCTAAAGCATGGGGGCCGCTTGTGAGGCTTCTGCCATGGCTGTGTATGCTGGCAGTGAGGGAAGCAGCACTTCTGAATTCTAATAAGGCAATCTGTGTGTTCTGCTTCACCAAGTCAGCGTGCAGCAGACAGTTTGCTATTTTCCCACTGAATTGCTGAGGGATGTGCTGCTCAACTAGCGGGAAGTTCTTATCTCCTTCTTGAGGATCCCTTTCTACATACTGAACCTCCCCCACCAGCTGTCTCATAATTATTTGGATCCTTGGAGACTCACTCAGCCACGAAGGGATTATTCTTGCCTCTTTGGTCCCTTTGGGAAATGGAGTCTCATCTGCCCGCTACTGTCATTACTCCCTGTGGCCACAAGATATCACTGTTGAAGAAGGGCTTGGTGCAGTCTGGGTAACATCTGCTCTTGCAGCTAACCCACTCTTGTTCTTTGGAGCAATCAAAAACACAGGGGTTGTGGTTCATATTCCCACATTCCCATACTCAACCATTGCTTCCCCCCAAATACCCACTGTACAAGGGTGACCGGTTCCAGAAAACTTTTCAGAATAGTTCTTAACTTATGCCCAGACCAGTTTTTCCCTGCCAACCCTCTGTGATGGTCAATTTTATGTGTCAACTTGGCTCGGCCATGGAATCCAGCCATTTGTGCAAACATTATTCTGGATGTTTCTGTGAACATGGTTTTAGAAGAGATTAGTATTTAAATCAGGGGACTTTGAATAAAGCAGATTGACCTCTGTAATGTGAGTGGGCCTCATCCAATCAGCTTAAGGCCTGAATAGAATAAAAGTCTGACTTTCCTCAAGCCAAAGGGAATTTTACCAGCCTTTGAACTCAAACTGCAACATCAGCTCTTCCCTGGGTCTCCAACCAGCCAACTACCCTGTAGATTTTAAATCTGCCAGCCTCCAAAACCATGTAAGCAATTTCTAAATAAATAAATAAATCATACATATATATATATATTTATATATCCCATTGGTTCTGTTTCTCCAGAGGACTCTGACAAATACACCCTCCACCCCTGTTCTGATCAGGACTCTTGACACTTTGTCCTACCTTCAGATCTTTGCTGCAGTGAGTTCAGCCTTTCCTAATAACATTCTTCAATTTGGAATTTCAGAGAATGGACACAGGAAACTGACTCCTTGGACTACGTAAGCAAGGTGGTCTGAGCAATGAGGGTCCATCTGCCTTATAATTTACAAACTCGGGCTTCTCAAAGATTCTTTGCTCCAACTCCCAGGGGCTGAGAATCCCAGGATGGCTTCTAACAATCAGAAGCAGTCACAGACAGGACCATCTCTGGGCCTACTAAGTGTGCCTGACACAGACTCTCTCATCTAATTGGATTCTCCGCTGGTCCTGGGAGGTGGGTGTTGTACATTTCACAGTGAGAAAGAAGCCTGGCAAAGTGAGTCACCTCCCAGGTCACATCATGGGTCAGTGGCAAAGCTAATATGCCCCTCAGAGTTCATAATAATGTTTTAATAAAAATGCTATTTTTTAATAGAAAAGTAAAATTGGATTTGTGCCTTAATCTTCAACCTATTTTAGCTGTCTTGGGGCCAGACTGCACTCCAAACTTTTAAAACCATTTTTGGATTGATTAGCCAGGAACAAAACAGCTTCTAGGAGTGTGCTTAGCAATGCCAAGCTGTTAACTTCCAGCAAAAGTTGACCACGATATTGAAATGAAAACTTGATAATATCTATTATTTATCATATTGTTCCCCCACCATCCCTTTATGAAAAATGGATAGAGGCCCAGAAACCCTAATTGCCATGCTTCTTCCAGATGGGAAAAATAATAATTTTTCTCTGTTCTGCCTTTTATTTTTTTGTATTCAAATAAAGTTTATGGAGAACTCAGAGTTTATTCCATCTGGTGGTTATGGAAAAGCACAAAGTTCTGACTGTGTCCCAAACCTTTGGGATAAGCCTGGCATGAACTAGGTATACGACACTACAAAAGTCACTCCATCTTTCTGAGTCCCAGTAAAAACAAGAGGCATAACTGGAGAGTGCAAAGTCCCCTCCAAGTCCCATGGTCCAACAGGCTCTGGTCTGACAGACAGCCCTGGGGCTCCTCCAGGGGTAGAACATTGCTCTGGAGAGAACGCGGCCCTAAGGCCCTTCTGTTCTCCGATACAGGTAACACCTTCATAATCTGAGCATTTCCAAGGCCCAGATGCTACTCCTGGCTCACACTATTGGCTACAAAATCTTGGACGACTCACCGAATACCTTGGCCTTTCTTTATCTGCATTTTCCACACTGGTAAAGCGGGGATGATAACACTGGGCTGGAGCCTACCATGAAAACAGGAAACGGCTTCCCTTAAAATGTTTGCAAGGCCGAGCACTCCACCGGGAGAGTCCCTTGGAAAACAAGGTTTGGCTGCCTACCACTCACGCCCTCTTTGGCCGTTGCACAGTTTCTGTGCAATAATTGCCCTCCCCACATACGGTCTGCAGACTGCTGGGGGTGCCTCCTCCCCTGACGGTTTGCCCCAACCTCTGTGTTACTGAGGAAGAGGAGGGCCATTTGACTAGGCAGAGACAGAGAGAGTTACGGCTGGATGGTGGGGCAAGTTTTCTACGTCTAGTCAAGCAACTTCTGCTCCCCTTGCCTGGATCTGACGCTCCTCTCCCCAAGAATGCCCATCCTCCAGGGGCACGGGCAGTTCTTTCCAGTGGAGTCAGGAAGGGCTAAAACTGGCAAAGTTTCTAAAGATCAATTTTCCAGTCAATTTCTATCCCTCAAAATGCCCTGCCCCTCACACACCCTAGGAGTGCCCAGAGGAAGCGAAGTGGAGGAGGAGGGAATAGCTGTCTGGCCAGGAGTGCTGGGGCCAAGACAGCTTGGCACCTGGTTTTACAAACAGCAGACCCTTTAGAGAGAAATGTGTGCTCACTCGTCCGGGGCAGGGCCTTCTCTGAGCCTGGGAGACAGAACTTGTAAACCAAAGGGATGAGGAAGGATCTTCTTTTTAAAACTGGATGGAGGTTTCTCTGATGGTCCAGTGGTTAAGATTTCGCCTTCCAATACAGGGGTTGTGGGTTCAATTTCTGATCAGGGAGCTAAGATCCTGTATGCCTCATAGCCAAAAAACGAACAAACAAAAAATGTAAAATGGAAACAATATTGTTACAAAATCAATAAAGACTTAAAAAATGGTCCACATTTAAAAAAAAAAAAAAAACTGGGACAAAGAGTGGCAAACATCAGTTAAAGCTTCTCTCTCTCCTCCCTGGACACTGTCTCCAGGGTCTGGCCTAGGTAAAGACTAGCCAAAAGTAAGGTTTAAATGTCCCACAAAGAAGTCTACACTAGAGACTGTTGCTGTTCAGTCGCTAAGTTGAGCCCAACTCTTTTGCGACCCCATGGTCTGTAGCCCTCCAGGCTCCTTTGTCCATGGGATTTTTCAGGCAAGAATACCATAGTGGGTTGCCATTTCCTTCTCCAGGGGATCTTCCTTACCCAGGAGTTGAACCCATGTCTCCTGTTACTGGTAGGCAGATTCTTTACCACTGAGCCACCTGGAATAGATGTTTACATAAATGGATTTAACAGAAATGTTAGTCTGCACACATGGCTGTCTCTGCTGTTCTTTGAGCTGATTACTGATGAGAATTTTTATTTTATAGCCCATAGATTTTGCACCAATGAGGAAGGAATGACAGCCCAGACCTGGCAGGAACCCAAGGGCTGACTCCGAAGCCTGATGCTTGGTTTCTGGTTTGAACAAATGGGTAGGTGTTGGGGTCATGCCTCCGACGGGGAGCCCCGGAGGAAGAGCAGCAGGGAAGGAAGATGTGAGTTCATTTGGGGAGTTTCTGAGTCTAACCTTCCAGAGCCAAGACCAAATAAACGGTTAGTCAATTGTTCAATATTTACTGAGCATGAAATACAGTCTAGACATGAAGGATTTATTGACAATACAATTCTGGACAATATACTGGCAGCCCAAGCTCCAAATTTATACCACCGCACGATGTGGGAGAATTTAGGAGGAAGCTAAGAATCCAGAATTAGTAGACTACTGGCCCCAAAAGGCTGTTTTAAACCGGAAGTGACTGAGTTAACCTTGAATTGGCGACAAAACATTTCCACCAACAAAGTAACTGGAAGGTTTATAAGACAAGCTGAGTTCAGTGGGAGAAAACTTCTGTTCTTGAGCCCATCATTGCAAGAGAAGGAGAAAAAGGAAGAGCAGGAAAAGAAGCAGGTGGGCAAGAGAGTCAGTTAACACCACCACTGAAACGGAGGCACAAATACCTCCCTTTCTTGCCCCACAAAGGAACAAGAGGAGCAAACAGCAGTGAAGGCACTTTGCAGACTCAAAACTACACTTTCTGGTTGTGAAACATTAGTTTTAAAAATAAATGTTTTGTTGAGGAATGGAAGCTTTTGGACCCTGCTTGAAAGCTGTTTAGTGGTCAGCTCATTGCTAGGGCACGGGTCTCCAAATTATTTTGATCTGGTACTCATTTAGTAAAGCAAGTTTGCACCATTAATACGTGTTAGCTAATTTCTTTATAAACGCAGTACAGGTCCTGTAATTAATGGCTGATATCCCAAGACACAAGAAGCAACTTAAGGAAAAACGTAAAACCAAGTCTCAGAGACAGGTAAAAGATCTGTGGCTGCTTGGAGCTTGGTGGGAGAGAGGTATGAATAGGCAGAGCTGAGGATGTTTAGAACAATAGGATATCTGTATAATATTGTAATGGAGGGGGTGTGATCACATACATTTGTCAAAACCTATAGAATGCCCAGGTGCTTCTCAGGTGGTTAGGTGGTAAAGAAACCACCTGCCAATGCAGGAGATTCAGGAGACGAGAATTCAGTCCCCTGGTTGGGAAGATGCCCTGGAGGAGGAAATGGCAACCCACTCCAGTATTCTTGCTGGGGCAATTCCTTGAACAGAGGAGCCTAGAGTACACAGTAGCCACTGAGCACACACAATGAAACCACAGAGGTACTCATCCATTGTAAGAATGTAGCACTAATGAAAGATGTTAATAACAAGGGAAATTATGCGAGTGAGGGGAGTTATGGGAACTGTCTATACTTTTCATTCAATTTGGTCTATAAATCTGAAATTGCTCTAAAAAATAAAATCTATTAATGTAAAAAAAAGTTTTTACCAAAAAGCCATTTTATTCAAGAATTTCACATGGTTTTAAAACATTAAACCCTCCTGAAAAAAAAAATTTTTTTTCCCGTAAGTCCAGTGAAATGAATTTAACCATCTGCATTCATCCTAAAGGCAAAGCAGGCTGGTCTAATCCTTGTGAAAACCCATAGGCCAGCCCCGTTTTGACATTGTGAAAATCCATTTCTTAGAATCCTTTCTATCCCAAAACGAATTTGATATGCTTTCCTTTCATCGACCGCTGGGAGTTATTCTAAGGGGGTGGTCTCCGGGTTCTTTTTGTTATTTCTGGAGTTTAAAATAAGCTCCATGTTGTTATGGAGGAGAGGAAGGTACATGAAAAGCTTAACGGGTTCCATTTCATGTTCCAGAACACAAATATTTCAAAATCAATTATTCAGCTCCTCGCTAGAGTCTTCAAAACCCGTCCATAAGTCATAACAGAGGTGCCTGCAGGGCAGGAGGCCCCAAGCGGCCTCTTTGTTGTTATTTCGAAGTCTGCTTGCAAGTTCGCGGCTGGTGGATCTGTCGGGAGCCCGAGTGAGCATCTTCCTGACTTGTGTGTTAGGGCTCAGTTTCCCTTCTTTTCTGTCACCCCCAAATGCTGTGAGCAGAGTCACAGCTACACCCCAACACAGCCCCCACCCTTCCCGGCCCCTTTTGGTTCCCGTGTGCTGAGCACTGTTCTGCGAAGTTCCTGTGTTATGTTGCTTTGTTACCAAGAAGTCTCAAAGGGTGGATATTAGAATTATCCCATTTTCTGGATAAGGAAACTGAGGCCAGTGGTGCTAAGGAGCTCTGATGCTTTAAAAATTTCGCAACAACAGACCTAGAGATGATCCCCCTGAGTGAAGTGAGTCAGACAAAGACAAATATCATATGATATCACTTACATGTGGAATCTAGGAAAATGATACAAATGAACTTATTTATAAAATAGAAATAGATGCACAAACATAGAAAACAAACTTACAGTTACCAAAGGAGAAAGGAGGGAGGGATAAATTAGGAGTCTAGGATTATCAGATACACACAATTATATATAAAACAGATAAACAACGAGGACCTACTATATAGCACAGGGAACTATATCCAATATCTTGTAATAACCTATAATGGAAAGGAATCTGAAAAAGGAAAAATATGTAAATATTGAATCACTTTGCTGTACACCTAAAACTAATACAACATTGTAAATCAGTTCTACAACTGATTGTAAATCAACTATATTTCAACACAAATTTTAAAATAAAAAGTAACATAAAAAATTGGTGCTGGAGAAGACTCTTGAGAGTCCTTGGGCTGCAGGGAGATCAAACCAGTCAGTCCTAAAGGAAATCAATCCTGAATATTCATTGGAAGGACTGATGCTGAAGCTGAAGTTCCAACACTTTGGCCACCTGATTCAAAGAGCTGGCTCATTTGGAAAAGACCTTGATGCTGGGAAAGATTGAGGGCAGGAGAAGGGGGTGAAAGAGGATGAGATAGTTGGATGGCATCACTGACTCAATGAACATGAGTTTGAACAAATTCTGGGAGATAGTGAAGGACAGGGAAGCCTGTGCTGCAGTCCATGGGCTTGCAAAGGGTTGGAAACGACTGAGTGACGGAACAACAGCTAATCCAGAATGACCTCATCTTAACTTTAGTAATTACATCTGCGAAGACTATTTCTAAATAAGGTCACGTTCACAGGCAGTGAGGGACACGATCCAAACTGTGACAGGGGCTGAGTCCAGTGGGTTCTGAGGGAAGAGTACTAAGCACAGGAAACAGACAGTGCAAAGGCCCTGTGGCAGGAATGTGCCCAGCATGTTTGAGGAAGAGCAGAATTTGGTGCCCTTCTGGACCCTTTCCAGAGGGAGGCAAGACCACATCTTGCTGCAGTAGTGCATGATGGCAGAGGAAAGAGACCACATCTTTTAGCCTTAAAAGTAGGAAATTCTGCTGGTTTCAACAACATGGATGAAACTTGAGGCCACTATGTTAAGTGAAATAAGTCATTCAGAGGCAGAAACCATAAGATCTCCCTTACTTGTTGAATCTAAAAAAAAAAAAAAAAACTAAGCTTATAGAAACAAAGTAGAATGGTGGCTGCCAGAGGCTGAAGGGTGGGAGAGTGGGAAGATGTTAGTCCAAGGCTACATGCTTCCAGTTAGAAGACGAATACGTTCCGGGATTTAAAGTATAACATGGTGACTACAGTTAACAATACCATGTTTTTGACCTGAAAGTTTCATGCACACACAGAGGTAGCTATGTGAGGTGATGGGTGTGTTAACTAACCTAATGGTAGAAGTCATTTCACAATATAAATGTATGTATGTGAATCACCACATGTAATGTCAATTACAACTCAATAAAGCTATAAAATAAAGCCTCATTTCTAAGTAGCAATGGACACAAGTAAACAACCATGTGATGTGAAATACCTATCATTTCTACTAGTGACAAATTCACGGGGACTGCCAGTGCTTCAGTGGTTCGTTGTCTATACTCATGATCGAAGGAAACGGCTAGATTCCATTCAAGATTAGTAAAACTAAAGACGCAGTTTGTTTCTCCTGCTGGACCTATTCCGAGAGCTGGTGCTTTCTGAACTAATGTTTGCATGAGAAATCACCCCTCGTATCATCCCAATGAATCCCCTTTGATGCTAGAGGAAGTCTGCCATCAGAAGAAATGGGTTTTGAAGCTCTGTCTACACCTCCTCCCCCACAGGGGTATTGATGATGGCTAAACTCTGGTTACTTCTCCTTACACAATGTGAGTCTTGGGCTGATCTCTTTCCATGTTGTTTCTTGAGCATCTAGCCAGGAGAAGAGCCACGCATTCACAAAGCCTCTGTGGAACAGGCATTATGCTGGGAGCCTCACAATAGCCCTTCAAGGCAAGTAGCCCATTTCACAGCTGAGAAAATCAAGGTTCAGAAAGGCCAGATCTGTCTAAGTTCCCAAAATAAGGAAGAAGTGAAGCCAAGATTCGATTTCTGGTCTGACTCAAAGTCACATACTCCTATCCATGATGTCATCAGAACAAAAAGACTTGATGCTGTGTGTGTTGTCTACATTAAAGCACATGGCTCCATTTAGAAAACATGAACTGGCGATCATTCTGTAGTAATTTTATTATATACCCAGCCGTCTTCATTGGACCTGAATGTTTCAACAGATTGGATAATGGCCAATGTGCTCAATCGTGTCCGACTCTTTGCAACGCCATGGACTGTAGCCTGTCAGGCTTCTCTGTCCATGGAATTGTCCCAGCAAGAACACTGGAGTGGGTTGCCATTTCCTCCCCCAGGGGATCTTCCCAACCCAGAAACAGAACCTGAGTCTCCTGAGTCTCCTGCTTTGCAGGCAGATTCTTTACCACTCAGCCTTCAACAGATTGCCTACAGATTTTCAGTGATCTGTGAGAGCCCTCAAGTGCAAAATATGATCTGTGTAATTATAGCTGTTGTGCTTTCCAAATTATTTTCTGATGTCAAACTTAATTCTCTTTCTCTTTGCCACCCAGCAGACTTGCTACACACTGTCCAGCTTGACTCAGCTGCAGCCCGACTGCCCAGGAACTCTTTAGTAGGTTGAACGGTGGCCCTCCAAAATATGTCTACATCCTAGTTCCTGAGCCTGTGAATGTTACCTTACATGATAAAGGAAAGAATTTTATTTTATATGGCAAAAAATGTGATTAGGTTAAGGTTTTAAAAAATATTTATTTGGCTGTGCTAGGTCTTAGTTGCAGCATGTGGGATCCAGTTCCCTGACTAGGAATCGAACCTGGGTCCCCTGCATTGGGAGCATGGAGTCTTTACTGGACCGCCAGGGAAGTGCCTACATTAAGGTTTTTGATAAGAGACACTAATCCTAGACTACCCAGTGTTTAGTTGCTCAGTCATGTCTGACTTTTTGTGACCCCATGGACTGTATAGCCCACCAGATTCCTCTGTCCAATGGAATTCTCCAGGCAAGAATACTGGAGTGGGTTGCCATTTCCTTCTCCAGGGGAATCTTCCCAACCCAAGGATTGAACCTGAGTCTCCTGCATTGCTGAAGCTCCAATACTTTGGCCACCTAATGTGAAGAACTGATTCATTGGGAAAGACCCTGACACTGGGAAAGATTGAAGACAGGAGAAGAAGGGGACGACAGAGGATGAGATGGTTGGATGGCATTACCAACTCGATGGATATGAGTTTGAGCAAACTCCGGGAGTTGGTGATGGACAGGGAAGCCTGGCGTGCTGCAGTCCATGGGGTCGCAAAGAGTTAGACATGACTGAGTGACCAAACTGAACTGAATTCCTGCACTGCAGGCAGATTCTTTACCGTCTGAGCCACAAAGGACCCAAAATTCAATACCGTGTCCTTAATAAGAGCGAGGCAGAGGGAGATCAGACACACAAGGCAGGGATGTGAAGATGGTGGCAGAAGTTAGAATGACGTGCCCCCAAGCCCAGAAACATCCAGGACTGCCCACAGGGGCCAGAAGCTGAAAGAGGCAAGGATCACTCTGCCCAGAGCCTTTGGAGGAAGCACAGCCCTGTCGACCCTTTGATTTCAGACTTCTGGTCTCAAGAACAGTGAGAGAATAAATTTCTGTTACTCCAATCCTCCAACTTGTGGTAATTTGTTACAGCACCCTCAGGACGCTAAGACAAACCCCAGCAAATGGAAACCCTAACACGCTGTCTCTCCTCCCGGCAGAATCGTGGACCACCGGAGGCTCTTGCTTCTTTCCTATGTTAGGGTTCCGCACCCCCTCCAAAGAGAACCACTCACTCCGTTGTGTGTCCACAGGGTAAGGACCACATCGGCCTTGATGGCTGCATAGCCCCAGAGCGAGGAGAAGATGGAGTTGCCTCATACACCTTCATCCATGAACACTTGAGGTTCGGGCATCAGCTCCATGGGTTTGAATCTCACCTCTTACACTTAGTGTGGCTGAGTAACTTTGGGCAGCTGATCTCTGAGTCCCCTTTGGCCCCTCTCTTACACAGAGGAGATCAGTACTATCTCATCAGGCTGTTATGAGGATGCAGGGAAATAACATGGAAACTTCTTACAGCAATGCTGTCACTTCATAGACACTCAATGTGTCTCTGTTATTTTCATCAATAATTACAAAAAGAAGGAAATAAGCAGTACTATTAAGAGTAGAAGAAAGAAATCTGGATGAAGTATCGGAAAACCAAGTTTGGTGTTTTGGTGTTTTATCCACAACATTCTAAACTATTCAAATACAGAATCAGATATACAGATTAATAACTATGCTGTATGTGTGTATGTGCGCTAAGTCTTTTTAGTCATGTCTGACTCTTCGAAACCCCATGGACTGTAGCCCACCAGGCACACATCAAACTATTCAAATTACAAAACCTTTGTCTTTGCTGATTCTAATGCGAATGCTTATTTTCTATATTAGTATTTTTACTCTTACTTGTATTATTTCCTTCCTTTTACGTTATTTGGGCTTGTTCTCTCCTTTTTCTAACTTAATTATGTGGATACTTCCTGTTGCATTTGACAGCTGTAGTATCTTATTTATGTCAATTTGATTCAGTTTTGTAATTCTATTATTTAACTCTTGTACATTCTTACCCAATTTTTATCTGTGTATCCTATTAATTATCGAATACGTTCGCTAAACTCTTTCACTATAATTTTATTTATTTTTTATTGCTTTATTCCTCTTTTTACCACTCTTAATTTTTGCCCTATGAATTTTGAAGCTGTGCTATTAAACATGCATATGAATTTAGAATTGCTATAAGTTAGTGGTGAATCAGTGATTGTATGAAGCATCTTTTCATCTTTAATAATGCTTCTCATCTTAAAGTCTGCCTTGTCGGATGTCAGTATACGCACATTTAGCTTCCTTTTGCTCAGTGCTGCGTGGGAATTATTTTTCATTCTTTTGCTTTCAACTTTTTTCTCTTTACTTCTAATGTGTGCTCTAGTAAGCTACATAAAATTGGGCATTTTTATTTGTATCATGTCTGACATTTATTCTAATTGAACTATTTAGCTCATTCACATATAATACCATTTCTTATATGGTTGGTTTAAATCAGAATCTTACTATTTGTTTCTTATTTTTGTTCCAACTATTCTATATCACTCTTTCTTTTTATTAGTCAAATATTTTCGTATTCCTTTCGTATGCATGTTTGTCATCCATTCCTTTGCTACATTTTTAGTGCTTACTCTAGATGTTACAATGTGCATCTTTGCCTAATATAAATGTGTATTTTTACTGCTTTCTGGATAATATTAACTCTATTAATATTCTCCTGCCTTCTGTGTTGTTGTCACATAGTTTAATTCTACATACATATTGAACACTACAGGGCACTCTTAACTGTGTATGCAGTCAATATTCATTTACTCTTACTCACATATTTACTCTACTCATCACTCTATTCTTTCCTGAGTTTCAGTGTTCCCATTGGGGACTGTGCCCTTCCTCTGTGCCATTTCTCTGCCTGAGAAATTCCTTTTAACATTTGGTGTAGGTTTGCTTTAGTGTAGGTTTTCTATGCTTGATTTTTTTTGTCTAGAAATATGTTTGTCTAATATTCATATTTTCCCCAAAATTATCAAGCTTAATTTGGATCATTAAAATACTTTGATGACCCACAGTATTTTTCATAGAAGTTTCAAGACTCAAAGGCTTATTTTACTATTGTGTTCTGATTTATTCATTTGCTCAATTTTCAGTTGAGAATAATTAATTTTTTACAGCTTTGAAATATAAATTCACATAAGTAAAATTAACCTATTTTAAATGTTCAGGTCAGCCAGCTTTGATCAGTGTATACAGTTGGGCAACACCATCACAATCAAGTTTAAGAATGTGTTCATCATACCCCTCCAAAAAAAAATCTCCCTTGACCCTTTATGATCAACCCCTTCCTACACCCTCAGCTCCATGAATTATTAATCTGTTCTATCACTATAATTTTCTATTTTATAGAATTTAACAAGTGGAATCACGTCGTATGTAGTAATTTTACGACTGGTTACTTGCACTTAGTTTGATTTTGGAGATTCATCCACATTGCTGCCTGTATCAGTTCATACCTGTGCATTGCAGAATAGCATCCCATTGTATGGATATGTCTCATTTCATTTTTACATTCATATATATGAATTAGATTAGGTGATTTAGGGTTATTTTTGTTTTCAGTCTTTAAGGATATCTTTGCCAGCTTCATAATTCAAAGTTGGCTGGCCGTTATTCTCTTGTAAGGCATTATTTGTTAATTCTTTTAGTTTTTGTTTGCTTTTTAAAATTATCTATTTCTCTTTCAGTTCTGAGCAATTTTCTCTCTGGGCAGATTTGTTTTTTTCTTTCAGCACTTTGAAGATGTTGCTCAACTGTCTTCTGACTCACATAGCTTCTGATAATACATCTGCTGTAATTCTAACCCTTGTTCCTCGGTATGTAATGTGTCATTTTTCCTCTGGCTGCCTTCAAGATTCTCTCTTTATTTTTAGTTTTCAGCAGTGTGAATATGATGTGCCTAGATTTTTTTTTCTACTTCTGCTTGAAGTCCTCTGGGCTTCTAGGATCTTGAGCTTGTTGTTATTCATTACCTTAGGGAAATGCTCAGCCTTTATCTCTTCAAAGATTCCTTTGTCCTGATCTCTTTCTCTTCTCCTTTTAAGATTCCAATAATACATATCATAGACCATTTAATGTTGTTCCACAGCTCCTGTATGCTCTGTTCTGCTTTTTTGCTCTCCTTTTTTCCCTTTATATTTCAGTTTTGTAATTCATATGAGCCTGTATTCATGTATACTGATTCTTCACTTATGTTGAGTCTACTGATGAGGCTTTTGAAAGCATTCTCTACTTATTTCACCAATATTTTTATCTCCAACATTTCCTTTTGACTCTTTTGGTGTCCACCTCACTGCTGAAATGCCATTTGTTCATATGTGTTATCTACTTCCTCCACTAGAGCCTTTAACCTCATTAGTCATAGTTACTTTGAATTTCCTCTCTGATAGTTACAGAACATGGGCCCTCTTTTAGTCTGGTTATGTTGATGGCATCTTCTGTTGACTGAAATTTTTCTCCTCATTTTTTTATGTGTCTTATTTTAAAAATTGATTTCTAAGCCTCATATTTGGAACAGTAGAGACTAATATAAACAGTGTTTATGCCTGGAAATGAGCACATCTCTTCTAGTAGGCTGTTATTTTCAAGACTGATTCAATCTAGTCTGGTTTTGAATTGGCTTTAGGTTTCATTGTTATTGTGATTGTCTTCAATACATCACCAGATTCACATTTCTTTGGTTTTACATTTTACTTAGAGTAGGGCCTGGCTTGTCCTAGGATTTTTCACAATATCCCCACTTTACCCTTAGCTTTAAGGTTCCAGTATGAGCCTATACCACAGAGCAGTCCCTCCTCACAGCCCTGCTCAACCCCCAGTGGTAGAATTCTGCTCCTGGCTACTTGGTGTTTGCTAGCTCAATATTAGGCATGCCCTGTGCTCCTGCGGCTCATAAGTGGGCCTTTCTTAGTAATCTTGCTTTCTCGAGCAGTAGGAATCTCTGGGTCAAGGATGGCTTCCTGCCTCTTACCCAAGGATAAAGGGCTTTTCCTCCTTCCAGCTGCAGTAGGTCTAGAGTGCACTGATCAACTGGGAAATCATATGAGACAATGACAAAAAGGAAGCAAAGGACCAGAATACAAAAGGCTTCGAATCCATGGTGAGACTTGTGATTTCATTTTGAGTAGCATAGGAAACTACCAGAGGGTTTGATCGGTGACATGATTTGTTGTGTTTGATTCTCTGGAGGCAGAGGGGAGACGGATAATGACTAGAAGGGGCCAGAGAAGGGGTCTGGGCAACTGATAATGGTCTAGACACCAGTTTCACAGCTGTGTCCAGCCTGTGAAAGTCACTGATCAAGCTGTATACTTATAATGTGTGTACTCTCTGTGTGTATATTAAATTTCAGTAAAAAGTTTTACAATGGCCTTGTCAAAGAAATGAAAAAGAAAACGTAGGAGTCTTGGTTGTCAAGGAACATTTCAGTTTGTTGGTTACTCTGAACTCTCCTAGGCAAGCAGGTGAAGACAGTTAATGAACCAGGTGTCCAGGAAAGAATGCAGCCTGGTTCCTGTCTTCAAGAAGGTCTTGGGACCTTCCTGGCAATCCAGTGGTTAAGACTCTGTACTCCCAATGCGGGGTGCACAGGTTCAATCCCTGGTCAGGGAACTAAGGGGCTTTACTGGTAGCTCAGCTGGTAAAGAATCCGCCTGCAATGCAGAAGACCGGGGTTCAATCCCTGGCTTGGAAAGGTCCCATGGAAAAGGGAATGGCTACCCACTGCAGTATTCTGGCCTGGAGTATTCTGGCCTGGTTGCAAAGAGTTGGACACAACTGAGCAACTTTCACCTCACTCTTTTGGGGAACTAACTAAGCTCCCTCATGTTGCATGACACAGCCAATCAATCAATCAAAACATATAGACCAAGAAGGTCTCCAACTAGTTGGAGGGACAGGCTTGTTTTGTTTTAGAAATTTATGATTTCTTATGGCAAGTGCTATAATAGGGGTTTTACAAGATGATACTGGGTGGGGGGCAAGTGAATAATATGAAGGAAGCAGAAAACGTTCTCAAAGGAGGTGACCCTTGGGTTTTCTCCTAAAAAGACAAACATACGTCCCCGTTCCAAGGGGTATACAAAGGCACAGTCCATGCTGGGAAGGCCTGGTAGTTTGCTGTGTCCTGAGCTTTGGGCTCCAAGGAGCAAATGGGGCTGAAGGAGCAGATAGAGAGTGGCTGTGAAGGACCTGGGGCCTGGCCGCCTGGCTGCATGCAGTGTCCCACAGAGATTCTTGGATCGGGGAATCCAGGCACAAGAGGAAGGGAGCAAACACTGGCAACAGGCACAGTGGACTAGACCAGAGTTTTTTGCAGCCTCTGCCCTAATTTGCTTTCCAGGCTACCCTTGGAGAAGGTGATTGCTGGCTTAATTAACCAGAATGGTTTTTCCCCAAGAATTCTGGGTCATCATCTCTTTGCTCCTATACAAAGGCGCAGGGATTGTGGAGTCTATTGGTCACTCATTGCACTGGACCTTAACATTCTTTCTTCCCATTCCAGACCAGCTGTGTGGCTTTGGGGAAGTCCTTCAACAGCTCTAGGCTCCTGATGCCCCCTAGATAAATTAGGGAACCAAACTTTGTGCTCAGGGCAGGAATCAGAACACATAATCTCAAGAACAATTTTATCTCATGTTAGTGACTTTGTAATAGTAGTGAGCGATAATGTAGACTGAACACTTCATGGGCACCTAGCATTAATAAATGCCATATACACGGGCTTCCCAGGTGGCTCAGTGGTAAAGAATCTGCCTGTCAGTGCAGGAGATGTGGGTTTAATCCCTGGGTCAGGAAGATCCCCTGGAGAAGGAAATGGCAACCCACTCCAGTATTCTTGCCTGGGAAATCCCATGATCAGAAGAGTCTGGTGGGCTACAGTCCATGGGGTCACAAAAGAGTCGGACATAACTTAGTGACTAAGTGACTGAACAATTATATGTAGAACCCAACCCTCATAACATTATGGGGAAAATACTGTTGTGAGCCTCAATTTATAGACCAGAAATCAGAATCACAAAGAGATCGGGTCACCCAAGGCCACAGATAAGAACTAGCAAAGTTGGAATTTGAACTCAAGAAATTTGTCCTTAGATTCACATCATTGGCAACTATATTTTAGTCCTTCTAGGCAAGCCAAAGATGTTGCAACTTATATGTTTTTACTTTTGGAGAAATTCATATACTTGTGTAAAAATATTATTATTTTCCTTTTCATCCTGTTTCCCAGGGAGTTTGCTCCAAAAGAGAATTCCCTTCAGGCCCATTTAATTTGGCATCAAGAATTTTATTGGTCAAACCTCCATTTTATTAACATTTCATTTTATGAAAGTTCAGTATAATTGCACTGGTCACATTTTCTCACAAAATTATTTTCATAGGGGAAAAAAAAAAAAGAAAAGCAGCTTAACAGAACCATTGTGTTTGAAATCAGGAGGTAAAGGCCAAGACAGTCTTTCTTGCAAAGCATCCTCCACTTTTCTTCCCTGGAGGAGGTGCCATTGGAGTTTCCTAACAGGGTCCTCATCGCTTTCAATGTAGGGTCTCAAGGTGACATCAAGGAGGGTCCACTGCTATCTCAATCCCCTGATGCCACAGAAACTGCAAACTCAGAAGCAAGTATGCTTCATCTATAGACTGTCAGAACTGCTTTGGGAATCATTAGTCTAACCCTCCCTGGTGGCTCAGTAAGTAAAGAATCTGCCTGCAGTGTGGGAGACCCAGGTTCCACTGCTGGGTCCAGAAGATCCCCTCGAGAAGGGAATGGCTACCCACTCTAGTGTTCTTGCCTGGATAATCTCATGGACAGAGGAGCCTTGTCCATGGGATTGCAAAGAGTAGGACATGATTGACTGACTAACACTTCATTTCACTTGAGAAACTGAAGTTCAAAGGTACTTTGTCATGTCCAACTCATGCGGCAAATTAACATCAACTTTGAACCTAGGTTTTCTGGGTTTTGCTTAGGTATTCTCCCCATTCTAGGCTAAGGGAAAAGAAGCTGAAAAATAAATAAAAAAGAAAGATTTGCACTTGATTTCACTTAGGGCAAATTTTGTTGTCTTCAGCAAAATGGTGAGATTGAATCTTAAAATGTTGTAGTTATGAAAAAATATAAAAAATAAAAGGATAACATGTCAGGGAAAGATATGGAGAGAAAAAGAGTAGCAAAAGGTCCTGAAGACTCACCAAAGAAATAACCAAGCACCAGGGTCCATCACTGGCCAATTTCTAGAAGCCCAAAATTTCCAGAAAGGGCAAACAGCACAACCTTCCAATTTGCATTGGAAAATACATTCATATTTCAGAAAAGCAGTGTAGCTAGCTGTTCATTAAGAAGCTTTAGACAGCCTGTAATCCCAGCTCATAGGAAATTACTGCTCTCTTAAGCAATTCCAGGTTTGTTTTTTCAAGCCAGAGGTCTGCAAGACTTGCAGAGTTATTACTGGTTTATTAAAAATTCTGTGGAAATAAAGCAAGAGGTCACGCCTGATTGCCTTTGAAGATGGTAAGCAACTTCCATTAACCCAGGCACCAGAGCAGCCAAGGATTTTCACAAACTTGTGAGCGAGGTGCAGAATGTATGCTGTATGCAGAGAGAGGAGCTGGCACTTAGGAGAAAGATATGAGAGACGTGCCACATGGATGAGTGTGGCATTGCCACTTACCTCCAGAGGCCTTGATAAAGCCTCATCACTCAGGTGAATCACTGAGTCTATCAGTGGACAGCATGGTGGATGCACTGAGATGTAGACCCATCCCTGCTTTACTACTTACCTGCTGTGTTGTCTTGGGTTTGCCACTTCACCTGTATACACCTCTACATCTTTACCTGCAAGATGGGCATAATGATATAGGCATCACAGAGCTGTTAGAAAAAGTAAAAAATGTATGGAAATGTCTAAAGTCTTTATCATCATTAATTACTATGTCTTCTAGCATTATTCAGTTCAGTTCAGTCATTCAATTGTGTCTGACTCTTTGCGACCCCACGGACTGCAGCATGCCAGGCCTCCCTGTCCATCACCAACTCCCGGAGTTTACTCAGACTCTTGTCCATTGAGTCGGTGATGCCATCCAACCATCTCATCCTCTCATCATCCCCTTCTCCTCCTGCCTTCAATCTTTCCTAGCATCAGGGTCTTTTCAAATGAGTCAGCTCTTCACATCAGGTGGCCAAAGTATTGGAGTTTCAGCTTCAGCATCAGTCCTTCCAATGAACATTCAGGACTGATTTCCTTTAGGATGGACTGATTGGATCTCCTTGCAGTCCTAGCATTATTAGTATTATTATTAGCTGATCTCCAACTCTGACCACGTAAGTTCATCCATATTATAATGATGAGAGATGTGGTGCCTGGCTTTGACAGAGTCAGAGTTTAGAAATGTTACAAATGTCAGAGTTTAGGTCTGAAGAAGTAGGAACTAGGGAGATACTGAAGGCTTTTCATCAATGAAATAAGATGCTGAACCAGCATTTGAGAAAGACTGACTTGAAAGGATTATGCAAAACAAGCTAGAAGATGAAAAAGACCAAGGGTTGGTAGGTCAGCTCAGAGATGATTATAGTAATGAAGGCAGAAGGAAGAAAGTGGGAGGCAATCACTAGACCTCTAAAGAATTCTTGAAGCTGAAATACAGAGACACAAACAAGCAGGGAGGAAAAGTAACTTTGAGGAAATAGACTATGGAAGAAAGAAGAAAGATACTGCATCCATGAAGCAAGAATATGCTGCTGTATAAAAGGAACCACAACAACAAAAAAAGCTGTGTTGGAATTTTAAAATAGAGATGATAAGATTAAAGTTTTTGACAATAAACATGAATTTGAAAAATTTTGCAAAAACTGAGAAAATGGCAATGAAAAAATAAAGGAAGAAAAGTGGAGACAAGAAAGAACATGAGAGTTCTGCTCAGGAAGTTTAATATACAAATGACAGAAATTAACAAAAAGAAAAAAAAATACAAGAAGAATTCTTAAAGAAATAATCTTCAAGAATATATTCCAGAACTGAAGGCAGGAGTTTTCAGATTGAAAAATGTCCATCACAGTAGACAAAAAGCAACTCACTACAAGACACACCATCAAGAAATCTGAGAGCACTAGAGATAAGGAAAAGATACTGTGATCTTCCAGAGAGAAAAAGTAGATCACATGCAAAGGGACAAGAACTGTGACAGCATCAGGCATCTTCACCACAACAACCCCACCTCTAGAAAGCAGTGGTGCAAAATCTTTTAACTCAGAAGGAAGTATTTTTTATCCCAGAATTTTACACTCCAGCCCTATAACATAGACTATCTTCAGACATTCAGCCTTATAAAATTTTAAATTAAAAAAATCTATCACAGAAACCTACCCAAGAATGCACGTTTGTTTCTAGAAAAAGGAATAAACCAATTAAGAAAAAAGAATCCAGCACATAACAAAACAAGATTCATCACAGGAGAGAGGCCGTGGGATGCTGGTAGATGGAGAGCCCAGACTATAACTCTGCATTTCAACCTTGACTGCCTCAAGTCAGAAATCTCCAGAAGAGACTTCCTCAGAAAGAAAAATGTGCAAAATACCCAATATATCTGAACAGCATTTATGTGGTTATAATAATGTAAAGGCAAATATTAATCTAAGCAAAATGAAGCTAAAATGCACTGGGAAGCTGGAAAGATTCGAAGGTTGGAGGGGGAGGTGGATAGAGGAGGATGAAAGAAAACAAAACCCAATCTTCCACAGTGAAAAGGCAAAAACGAAAAATCTAGCAGTATAACATAAGCACATTATCTTGTAATAAGAAGGTAATTTAAAAACAAAAACTCAAGCAAAACTGTTGAAAGTTGTGACCTCTGAAGAAAGCAGAAAGACTGGAAAGGAGGCTTCTGTTTTTCACAGCAAGCACAGGAAAATTATTTGACCAATTTTACGTTGGGTACATGTAAATTTTGATTAAAAATTAAAATTTAAAGAAAGAAGACATAGGTTGCATTCTGCAATCTTGGGGAAAAAACAAACAACAGAAATCTCGTTGTGAGCTCAAGTGAAAGCCCAAAACAGCCTAGAACTATAAAGACAACTTTGGTTGTCATGGCAAAGGGCCTTCAGCTAGATATTAAAATTTTGAAAATCCATCCAACTCTGCACAAATTCGTTATGTGACTTGGGATAAATCCCATGAATTCTCTTAACTGTGCTTTCTCCTTAGAGCAAGATAGGAATTGAACTACAGAGTCATAGAGATCCCCCATGGACCCCACATCCTGTGTCCAAGGTACTCAGATTATGAACTCTTTCCCTGACCATAAAATGAAAGAAAGTGAAAGTAAAGTCGCTCAGTCATGTCCAACTTTTTGCAACCCATAGACTGTAGCCTACCAGGCTCCTCCGTCCATGGGATTTTCCAGGCAAGAGTACTGGAGTAGGTTGCCATTTCCCTCTCCAGGAGATCTTCCCAACCCAGGGACTGAACCCGGGTCTCCCACATTGTAGGCAGATGCTTTACTGTCTGAGCCACCAGGGAAGTCCTTGACCATAAAAGTCACACAAAGTTGCATAGAGGTGATACGGAGGAGAGACAGCTCAGGAGACCCTGCAGCTCATTCCCTCCTGCTCTGAGAGCTCAGCCAGGTCAATAGAGTTACATTCATGGAGAAGGATGGAAATTCAACTAGCTCCCCCTTCCTAACAAGTTGCCTGGCTTCTTCCTGTGAACCCCCCTTCTCTTTGTCTGTAGAGCCTCCCTAGTGCAGTGTCCCTCTCCGGATGCCTCTCCTAGGCATGTCCATACAAGGTGGAGCACTGATCTCTCGGCGGCCACCGGTCCTGCACCATCTGCTACTTCTCTGCTGGAAGTTTCCCCCAACGCATCAGCACTGACTCTGCTAGGGATACGTGGTGCTAGGCTCTGTGTATTCTCCGCAGGATGGATACCTGTGGGACCCAGAGACGCTCCCAGGAAGAGCAAGCCTCCCTAACAGCAGCCGGCTCCCCAGAATCAGCTCTGGACTAAGATGCTCTCACTTTAATAGAAACAGGCTGGAAAACTCTTTATGACAAATCGAAACCAAACCCCATGCCTTGGCTGTGGGTTATTTATTGAAAATCACCACGTTTTAAGAGCGGCGAAGAACATAAGTGCCTGTAGGCTTTGGCGAATCCTCTAAGAATTTATATTCTAAGCAGCCACACTGCCACCACGGGAAGGAAGCTGTGAACCAGAAGTGCACAGTGAGGAATCATTTAAATAGAGAACCAGAAAAGCCTTAGGCTTGTTATAAATTCTGAACCCAGATATTCTCTGGAAGAAAAAACCTTCCACTGAGTGAAGGTATCCTTGTGTCTACTGAAGTCTCCTGGAAGCAGTATTGGCCTTCTGTATGTGGCAAAAATGGCCACTATCCCAGAATACTCCCCACCATCCTCTTTTAAAACAAATCCATACAATCCAATAAAATAAATGAAAACTAAAGAAACCAGAGTTTAATATTCAGGGGATGTAATTCAAGTATAGCCAACTGGACCACTTCCCTGTTAATCAGAAAAACAGCAAAGTTTTTCTCCTTGTGTTCTTGGTAGAACATAAAGTTAATACTCTCTTTAGGGAGGCCCCATGGATGTGTGGAAGGAACACCAGATGCAGAATGGAAGCCTGGCTTGCCTTAGACTCACTACATCTCCCAGGAAAGGCTCAAGACCAGATTTTCCCCAACCTGACTGTATTAGAATCACCTGAGAGCCTTCTTTAAGAAATCTGATTCCCAGGCCCTCAGACTCTCAGCTTCCAAGTATAAGGCCCTGCTCTCTGTGTCCAATTCCCAGCTCAGGGTCTCTCTTGCCTCTGCTGCTGCTGCTAAGTCACTTCAGTCGTGTCCGACTCTGTGTGACCCCATAGACAGCAGCCCACCAGGCTCCCCCGTCCCTGGGATTCTCCAGGCAAGAATACTTGAGTGGGTTGCCATGTCCTTCTCCAATGCATGAAAGTGAAAAGTGAAAGTGAAGTCGCTCAGTTGTGTCCGACCCTCAGCGACCCCATGGACTGAAGCCTTCCAGGCTCCTCTGTCCATGGGATCTTCCAGGCAGGAGTACTAGAGTGGGGTGCCATTGCCCTCTCCATCTCTTGCCTCTAACTGATCTCAAAAGAACTCACTTCTCTCCTCTCCCCATCAAGGAGTTGGGGCTCTTGGACAATGAAAACCAGTGATCAACACTTTTCAAGGTGATGGTTCATTATCATGATTGTGGCAATGGTTTCATAGGTATAAATCTATGTCAAGTCATGCATCTTAACTCTATCCAGTTTGTTGTATGCTGATTATACTCCCAGAAAGCTGTTTTTAAAAGTAACTAATCAGATGGTTGAGTGGCAACATCTGCTTTCAGGCTGGTAGCATCACCATCTCCAAACGCAGCAAGGGGCAAACACACGAGTTACAGTACGTAGGTAAAGCTGCTGTCACATAGGTCCTAAGACACATTGGCCCCAACAAGACAGAAGCTGCTTCTTCTGTCTCATGACAGCCCAGAGGAAGGCAGGCAGCCCAGGCTGGGTGGGGTCCACCAGGTTCCTTCCATCTTGTTCTATGGCCATGTGATGGGAGTTGACCGTGGCTCTCCATGGGCACATTCCAGCTTCTAAGAAGTTGGGAAAAAGAGAAACTGGAGGGTTAGTAAGTTCCTTTTAGGGAAATGTTGCAAAAGTGGCATACAACCCTTCCACTCACCTTTTCTTGATGAGAACATGGTCACGTGGCCACACTTGAGCTGCAAGGGAAGCTGGGAGATGGAGTTTCTGGTTATTAAAATTGGGGAGGAGAGGACTTCCTTGGTGGTCCAGTGGTTAAGAATCCACCTTGCACTGCAGATATGTTTCCCTGGTCGGGGAACTAAGGTCCCACATGCCAGGGGACAGCTAAGCCCACGTGCTTCAATGAAGACCCAGCACAGCCAAAAAAGAAAAAAAGGAAGGAGGTTTCTGGGCTTCCTGGTAGCTCAGCTGGTAAAGAATTTGCAATGCAGGAAACCCTGGTTCAATTCCTGGGTTAGGAAGATCTGCTGGAGAAGGGATAAGCTACCCACTCCAGTATGCTGGCCTGGAGAATTCCATGGACTTTATAGTCCATAGGGTTGCAAAGAGCCGGACATGACTGAGCCACTTTCACTCTGTTTTGGGTTTATATTATTAAAAGGAAGGAGAACAGTTAGCCATCTCTGCCCTAGTTTTGAGGAGATAATGAGAACAAAAATATGGGGAGAACACAAGTCTCAGTAAATAATATTGCCACACAGAGCAGGTCCTTAAGAACTCCAATTCCTGTTACTACGGTGAGTGATGTGTCAGTTTCCTTGTGTTGCCATAACGAAGTATCTCAGACTGGAGGCGGGGGGTGGGGCGGAGTTTAGATAACACAGATTTATTGTCTCACTGTTCAGGAGGTTGGAAGTCTGAGATCTGGCTGTCACAGGGTTGGCTCCTTTGAGAGCTGTGAGAGAAAATCTGTCCCAGGCCCACTCTCCCAGCTCCCAGTAACCTGAAGCATCCCTTGGCTTGTGGATAATGTTCTTATAGGTCTTGACCACATCTTCCCTCTGTATGTGTCTCTGTCTCTTCACATGTATTTTTTCCATAAGGACGTCAGTCATATTGAACTAGGGGCTCACCGTACTCAACTGTGACCCTATCTTAACTAACTGCCAAGACCCTATTTCCAAATAAAATCACATTGAGGTATTGGGTGAGGGGCACTCCAATGTGCAAATTAGGGGGAGGAGCAATTCAACCCATCACAAGCAGGAAGAGAGCACTCAGGACACTCAAGTTCGTGTCGCAGCCCTGCCACTGGCTGGCTGTGGACAATCTCACGAGGCCTGGTCTCATTGACCTCCTTTGTCAAAGATGAAATAACCATGGCAAAGGCCTCAAGAAAACTGGGAAGGGCCTCGGTGAGACAGGCTGGAACCTGGGACCCTTCTCTGCAGTGCTTCCGTCTGGACAAATAGACAAAGTTGTCCTTGAGCAACAAAATACACACAGAAACTATAAGGGACTGAAAAAGAAAAAAAAAAAAAAAACAACCCCACCTCATGCACAGCTGGGCAAATTATGGACAATAAGACACAAAAAGACCAAAAGAACCCAACTGCCACTTCTGAAGAGCCAGGAGCAAAAACAGGGTACTGCACATGCCCCCTGCACACACACAGCACAGCCAAAGGGCTGGGCGAACCACCTCAGTTACCCCTCTGTCCTGACCCCTGGACCCACTCTTACCCTCACCCACTATAAGGAACCAGCTTCCCCCTCTCAAGGAGCAAGCAAGGAAACCTGGTACTTATTCCTGCTCCCCTGTCTTGCAGCAGGGACCCCAATAAAACCTTGCCAGAATTTCTCATCTGGTTTCTTGTCAATTTCTATTAATTAAGGAGGTCAAGGGGCTTTCCAGGTGGCACTGGTGGTAAAGAACCTGCCTGCCAATCAATGCAGGAGGCATAAGAGATGTGGGTTTGATCTCTGGGTTGGGAAGATCCCCTGGAGGAGAGCATGGTAATCCACTCCAGTATTCCTGCCTGGAGAATCCCATGGACAGGGGAGTCTGGCTGGCTACAGTCAGGGCGATAGGATCACAAACGGTAGGACACAACTGAAGCGACTTTGCACACACACACACACACACACACAAGGAGGCCAAGAACCCTGATCGGTAACACTGGTGATTCTCTGCCTCTCACCCTCCTCTGGCTGAAAGGTCAGCTCCAGAGGAAGACGTATCTCTGGCACGAGCCCAGCTTCTCTTCCTGGGGTGCCCTCTTTTTTGAATTAAGCTTTGTGGAGGATTATCCACACTGCTCAAGTCAGAAGGGGCCTCTTAGAGAGAAATGCTACCATGGGCAAAATACCTTCAATTCCCTTAAAGGGAAAAAAAAAAATTCCTTTTGGTCTACAGAGGGGTAATTGTGTTCACTGTTTCCAAATGTCCACATGCCAGCCTGGGCCAGCTTTCTACTGAGATCAAACGGACTCCCGGGTCTCCTTTCTACTGATGTGGGTGTGCCTTTAGCCATGGTGTAAAAAGCTGATTCCTCCACAGAGTGGACTGGGCAGACTACACTGTTCACACGGCAAAGAGATGAAGAGTCAAGCCTTTTCCAGAGTCAGACACCAGAAGTCACACCCCCCGTGAGGAACTCTCAGGCTCCCAGATCCTACAGTCTAGGTTGCCCAACACATAGAAACAAACCTGGAACATCCTTGAGCTCAGGCTGTGAAAGTGTTAGTCGCTCAGTCATGTCCGACTCTTTGTGACCCCATGAACTGTAGCCCACCAGGCTCCTCTGTCCATGGGGAGTCTCCAGGCAAGAATACTGGAGTGGGTTGCCATTTCCTTCTCCTGGGGATCTTTCCGACCCAGGGATCAAAGCCAGGTCTCCCGCATTGCAGGCAGATTCTTTACTTCTTGAGCCACCAAGGAAGTCCAGGCTAAATTCAGGCTAAGATATGCTAAAGTGGTAACCAGATTGCCATTTATGAATGTATCAAATCCACATGTTTTATGCCTTCAACTCACACAAGGCTCTGTATCAGTTATATCTCAATTTTCGAAAAACTTCTGGACCAGCTCATGAAAATAAAAAGGCAAGCAAGTTTTTCTGGTCTAGGTTTAAATTTTTGTGATTATAGGCTAGGCTGAGTCTTATCATGAGTTGGTATTCGTTGGTGTTTTTAGAAATTCAGTTGGTGAGTTAGTGTGAATGAGAGGAGAGAAAGATGTGCCCTCAGGCACACACCTGGCGGGTGTGAGCGCTGATACAAACCTCCCTTGTCCCAGGACATCCTGAAAATGTGCCCGCAAAGTCTGAGACAGGGCCTTTACCCTAAGGAAGAAATCAGACAAGTTTACATCAAAGACGGTCCACGCTGTTTAAAATGGCAAAGAACGTGAACAACCTCAACGTTTAGGGAGAGTCTGCAGCTTGCCCCTTGGATGCCTCGAGTCTCAGCTCCAGAGTCAGCCCATCTGGAAAGCCCTCTGGACATCCCTCATCCTCTCCTGTTCCCACCATAGCTCTCCGTGTGTGCATGCTCAGTCGTGTCCAACTCTTGACCACCCCATGGACGGTAGCCTGGGGCTCCTCTGTCCACGGGATTCTCCAGATAAGAATACAGGACCTCTCCACAACTCCACTACAGCAACAGCATGCATTATGAGCCTTTATTCAGCACGTTTCTCTTTTAAAGTCGCCAGAGTTTGGCAAACCACGGTAAGCCAGCCCCCCACCTGCTTTTGTAAATAAAAGGTTAAGGCACACAGCCACACCCATGGCTCACATATCCTCTATGGCGGAGACCAAAAGACCCCTGGTGTTTACTCTCTGCCCTTTACAGTGAAAAGCTTGCCAACTCCTGAATGACGCCAGGAGCCCTCTGAACAAAGAAAACATCTCATTCATTTCCACGACCTGTGAGGCCTGTGTGGTGCCAGGCACACAGTAGGTGCTTCATGAATGTTGACCAGGTCGATTGATGAACCTGAACTGTCAAAGAGGCAGAGGTTCTCATACTTGTAAGCGCATCAGCATCATCACCTTGGTTGTTTGTTAAAATGCAGGTTCCCAGGCCAAATGCCCACAGGTCTGATTTGACAGCTTGATCCCTTACACATTCCCAAGGTGACTCTGGTGCTGACAGACCTCACATGGGCTCTGTCAAGAGATACTCGTGGTGACACAGGGCATCAGGCAGGTTTCTAGCAATATGGTGGGGCTAGATAACCCTCCTGCAATGGGCTAGAAAAAAACACAGGAAACTCAATTTAAATGCAGAGCTAAGCCCCTGAAAACAAATAAAGGCAATTTCTAGGGCTTCACTAAGTGGGAACTGACATTCAGAGCAAGAGTACAGGTGACCTGTGTCTGGCCTGGGTAGGGGAGATGCAGAGCTTGGATAACTTGGAGGCTGGGGCCTTAGGGGCTAACTGGGGCCAGAAGATGAGGCCCTAAGCCCAAGCACAATGGGAAGTTAGAACTGAGGACCCCACCAGGAATGGGGACCCTCAACCGGCTACAACTTCAGAGAGGGATGGATTAGAAAAATCCTTCCACCACCCCTGGGAGCTGACTGACAAGCTGATCTCTCTCAACCACATTGTCCTTTAAGACATTCCCATGGCTTATTTGCATTCATCCTCGGTATCAGCAGTTACATTCCCCATGTAGTTGAAGAACTTTCCAGCAGAGGAATTAACCTAAGAGGGCAGGTTAGCTAGCATCATCAATCCATCCTTGTTGATTGCTTTAGAAATTAAGTTAGTAGCCCAGCGGTGATGGAGGTGGGTATCTGGTGTGCCTAGGAGAAGCACGTGCCAAATCTCCTTGAACATGTAACCCTCAAACTCAGCAGCAGAGTATGTCCACCAAAAATGAGCTCACCCTCCACAATCACAAAACAACGAGAGTGAGTCGGCAGACACAGCCGAACACTAATCATAGAATTGTCATATCTTACTGTTTCTCACCACCTTCTCCGGGTGGAATTACTGCTTCTGCCCATGTTCTCTCTGCAGTTTATGGTCAACCTTGATGATCAGTTGCTAAAACACAGTCAGATCACATCTCTCCTTTGCTCAAAAACCCTCCTGTGCTTCTTTATCTCATATAGAGTAAAAAGCTGTGGGGCTCAACATCCCCCAGCCCCTCACGGCCTTTGACAGCTCACCTTTAATACTGTGACTCATTACCTCACTCTGTTCCCGAAGGCATCCCAGACACATCCCAAACACAGCAAGTCTGTTTACTTACTCTGCTGTCTGTCTTCTCTATGGCCTTGTAAGCATAAGATCTGGCTTTTGCCTTGTTCCTCACTGTGTCCCTGGTGCCTGAAAGAGCGCCTGGCACATACTAGATGTTCAATCTGAGTTGACTAAATGAATGAATGAATGAGGACAACAGAAAGCCACTGCTGCATTATCATAAAAGGAGTAACTTGATTCTGTTAATGCTTTAGAAAAATCACTCTTCACATGAAAACCATGACGATGTTCCCCACCTCCTGCCTCTTTGTATAGATTTCATGGCCACGGCCACCATGCAAGGTCAAGGAGAAGTGAACTATTTTTATGCCTACTTCATAGGTGAGGAATTGGAGGCTTGGAGAGCTTAATCTCTCATCTGACTTCATGCAACTGGAGGGATGGAATTGCAACCAGCCTTCAAGACACCGCACTTAGCCACCCACTTTCTTACCTGCCAATCTTCCCCTAGTTTCAAGTTTCAGTATGAAATACCTCATGAGAGATTTAGAGCTGAAAACCTAAAATCATGTGTTCCTTAAAGAATGGTTCCAGGGATGAAATGTCATTTAATGAGGTGTCTCATGGCAGGATTACTTGTGGGGATATTTCATCCAGGAAGGGACTGAAGTGGGAAGTGGCTGCCTCTGTAGGGTCAATGTTAACAGAGTTGATTGAGATGAAAAGCCCACCCAATGGGACACAGATGTCCTGGACTCAGCCCAACACCACCCACCACCAGCTGGCCCCGACCATTCTGGGTCTATTTCCTCATCGACAAGAAGCAGAAACTCAGACTGATGGAAGGCTACGTCTTTTCTGGCTTGAAAATTCTCTGCAGAGCCATTGATGGTTGAACTTGAGAAACCAAAAAGTACTGATTCTCTTTCTCTAGTAAACACTCTTGTGATCGTTTCTCTGTCTGTGAAATGAACCCAAACACAGCTCTCAGGCACCCCAGGATCCCTGGTAACGCCCAGAAGCCAAAGCCCATGTCAGAGGAGGCTGTACTAAACTGTCACCATCTAAATGACTCGCCCTTGACTGACCTAGCACAGAACGTGGTGCTGAAAGCTGGAAGCCTAAGCAAGGCCTGGGTTCAAATCCTGACCCCACCTGCAGTGAGTCACTTAACCTTCAACTTCAGTTCTCTCCTCCACAAACCAGAGGTATTCCCAACTCAGTGGGGATGCTGAGAGGACTCTGGGAGGTTAGTGCCATCAAACACTGAGCTTCCATTAGGAAACTGTCTCTCCATTGACCAAGCATCGTCAGGAAAGGAGAAAAGACAGTGTTGAGCTCACCAAGGCTACAAAAGAAAGTTCCTTCTTGGCTCAACCCTCTGCTCTGCATCAGCTTCTGTCCTGGACGCCTGGACAGAGTCCACCAGGACCACATTGCTTCTGTGCTTTGGGCACGAAATAGCTGGTTTTAACAGCACAGACTCCAGAGCCGTGAAAGGACAATTTGCAAATACCCATAGCCAAAGGCCCAAGGGGATACTGCCAGCCACGACACGTCAGAATAAACATGGATGGATTGGATTGGGAAAAGAGCTTGTGTTGACAATGTTTGCTAAGCCTTGCCCAGCTGCTGGGGGTCGGGGGCAGCCGTGGGGGAGGCCTGTGATGTCCCCGGCCGCCCGTCCTGCTCTCTCTGGCACCCCTGCTCCTTTGCTCCCCGCCCCCACATCACACCAGCCTTCTGTCCCTTCTCAGCCCCGAGTGGGCCTGGCACACACTGCCCCACAGACGGAGTGTTCCCCATCCCCGTCCCCACCCCCATCAGGGGCAAAGTCCCCTCAGCCTGCAGATTGGTCTCTGTTTAAAACTAACCTCCATGAGGAGACCCTCCCCTGGCCTCCCCCAGGGTAACCCCCCATAAGAGTGGTCCCCCTGGCTTTGCTCTTACAGCCCCTGTAGAGTCTCCCTCATATAATGCATCACACTGGCAACTATTAAATGATTAGTATAACTGAGTGACTGTCATTACAACTAAACAGTGGCTTTCTGGAAAGGAATGGCATCCTCCGTGTCTGTCCTGCCACTGCTTAACCGCCAGGCTCGGCATCTCGTAAGCATAAACGAATGAGGGAGAAAGGTCGCACGTGCTAAATCAATTCAGTCGTGTCCGATTCTTTGCAACTCCATGGACTGTAGCCCGCCAGGCTCCTCTGTCCATGGAATTCTCCAGGCAAGAATACTGGAGTGGGTTGCCATGCCCTCCTCCCGAGGATCTTCCCAGCCCAGGGATCGAACCCACATCTCTTCCATCTCCTGCGCTGGCAGCCAGGTTCTCTGCCACTGCACCACCGGGGAAGCCCCAGATGAGAAAGCGGGGAACCATTCTATGGGCTCCTACTGTGTACCGGCATGTCTCCATCCATAAGTAGGGCTTATGGATGAGGAAACGGACAAGGGAGATTCCCAAGGTCTCTTGGGCCAAGAAGTGAGGAAGCAGGAACTGAATCCAGGCACCAAGACCCCGAACTCAGTGCCCTTGCATGACCTCTTGCTGCTCCATCCTCTGGGGTTCCAGCAGACCCACCTCGACCCCCTCAAGTCTCTGAAGTCACCCCAAAGTGGGGGGTCCCCACATGATAGTTAGAAGATGGACACCCCGTTGGGTATAAAGTCGCTGGCACCTGGAGACATTCATGGAATGAGCGTTCTCTTTCTTTCTCTGTTCCATGCGGCCTGGAGAGTCCCGCAAAGTGCCTCCAAGTGTCTCAGAGATTGTGGGACAAGGGCGAGGGTTCATTCCACCTCCCCCCGATCCTGAGGGCAGCAGAGGAGGCTGAGAGGACAGAGCAGCGCCCAGCCCACCGAGCTGATGTACGAGCTCTCACTCGTGTAGACAAGGCTTAGTGAGCAATGCGAGCACAGGGAATTTGCTGAAGTTAACCACAGCTTCAGCGCCAACACAATGGCGTCCCGGGAAGCCGGCTGAAGGGAAAACAAGATTACACACATCCTGCCGGGTCCTGTGAGCATCGGGTTAATGAGGCTTGATGCCTGCCTCTCTGTGGTCAAAGAAATTAATCGCAGCCCCAGTGCCCATCTCACCGGCAGAAGACAGGGCCTCCGCCTGCACCTTTGTGAACCAGCTCCTGATTCACTGGCCTTGAGTGTTTGGGGCGGTGCCCCTCCTCCCTTCCATCCACATGTCAGATTCTTACTTGAAGTCAGTCCTTTCCTTAACACTTACCTACAACCTCTCTGACCTTGACAGGTAATAGATAGTAGGCGTAAGAATTTTGTTGTTGTTCAGTCACTGTGTCTGACTCTGCGGCCCCTTGAACAGCAGCACACCAGGCTTCCCTGTCTTTCACTGTCTCCCAGAGTTTCTTAAACTCACGTCCATTGAGTTGATGACTCTATCCAACCATCTCATCCTTTGCCGCCCCCTTCTCCTCCTGCCTGCAATCTTTCCCAGCCAGCATCAGGGTCTTTTCCAGTGAGCTGGCTATTCATATCAGGTGGCCAAAGTATTGGAGCTTTAGCATCAGTCCTTCCAAAGAGTATTCAGGGTTGATTTCCTTTAAAATTGACTGGTTGGATCTCCTTGCTGTCCAAGGGACTCTCAAGAGTTTTCTCCAGCACCATAGTTCAAAAGCATCAGTTCTTCAGCACTCAGCCTTCTTTATGGTCCAAAGCTCACATTTGTATATGACTACTAGAAAAACCACAGCTTTGACTATATGGGGCTTTGTCGGCAAAGTGAGGTCTCCGCTTTCTAATAAGAATAACCATGTCTAACCTTGGAGTGTCTACTCCATACCACCCACAAACATTACACCATAACACCCACAGCACTCTTAGGAAACAAAGACTATTATTGTCCCATTTCACAGACAAGGAAACAGAGGTGGGAGGAATGTAACTTTCCCAAGATCCACAGTCAGGGTCCACACCTGGCATGGGACTCTCAGTGCCAGGTACAGGCGGGCAGAGGGTAGCTCTGTGCGAAGGCCTTGGGACAGATGTTACAGAGGGAGGCCATGGGTTAACTCTTCATCTCTCTGAGCCTCAGTCCTTCCAAATAGGAAGCCCCACTTCACAGGATTGAATGAGGATTAGAAGTGGAAATTCATGTGTACTGGGGATCACAGCACGTGACACAAAATATTGCAGAAGAGTGGTTTGAACTCACAGCCCTTGTGATCTGACAGCTCACAGAGGCAGGATGGGCCCCAAGGTCAAGATGCACCAGGGCCTGGTGATTCTGGGGTCTGACGGCCCTGGGATGGAAGTCTGGCTCCCTGACCGACTCTGGGGCCTTGACTCCAACTGCAGGTTCCTCCATAGTGGGCCCCTGGCTGCAGCCTCTTCATCTGTTTTCTGCTTCCCAGCCTAGAGTCTGGTACATAGGACGGATGAATAGATGGATGGAAGGAGAGATGGCTGGAAGGATGGACGGATGGGGGATGAGTGGATGCAGGGATTCATGGGTGGATATGTGAATGGATGATGGAGATGGAAGGATGAGTGGGTGGATGGGTTGGTGGTTGGACAGAGTTTCAAAACTAAAAGGAACTGGTCAGCTCAATATAAATCTTCCTCTTCATGCGAATAAAGGCCTGAAGTAGGAAGTGACTTACTCAAAACCACACAATTAATTCGGAGAAGGTGATGGCACCCCAGTCCAGTACTCTTGCCTGGAAAATTCCATGGACGGAGGAGCCTGGTAGGCTGCAGTCCATGGGGTCATGAAGAGTCGAACACTCTTCCCTTTCACTTTTCACTTTTATGCATTGGAGAAGGAAATGGCAACCCACTCCAGTGTTCTTGCCTGGAGACTCCCAGGGTCGGGGGAGCCTGGTGGGCTGCTGTCTGTGGGGTCACACAGAGTCGGACACGACTGAAGTGACTCAGCAGCAGTAGCAGCAGCAGCAGGGCTGAGGACCCCTAGACCTTTTAACCCTGCCTCTCCATTCCTTTAAGTTTCCTGATGTCATTTAGCACTTGGGCTGTGACTTGAAGCAGAGAACCTGGATCATACCATCCAGAGTCCCTGCCCCGTGTGCCCGTGTCTGACTTATGTGTGATGCTGCCTCCTTCCGCCTTCCCGAAGAACACCCCTCCACCCATCTCCTCTCTCCTCTGGGACAATATCCCCACCAGGGGGACCAAGGGGCCACTCCCAGATTTAATTCTGCTAAGGGCAACAGAAATCATCACGGCTATCAGTTACTGAGCTTTTACTCAACGTCATATTTAAATCGACCTTTAGATAGATAAGAACAGTGATAATGAGGTTAAAAATAGTCACAGATAACACTGACTGGAGTTTCTTCTGTCCCAGACATTGTGCTTAGCACTTTAACTTAGCTCAGTGAGGTAAGCATCATCCTTTCACAGGAACCTGAGGCACAGAGAGGTTAAGTGACTTGCCCAAGATCACACAGCACTGGAACTCAAGAAACTTGGATTTCAATCTGGGGGTGTCTGACTCCAGGTTCGTGCACCTGGCCCCCAGTGTTTCCCAGATTACACAGACCAAAAAACAAAAAACCTCTCATCATAACCAGCTGCAACTTTATGGGGGATTTCATAGCATTTTCTACTCAATTTCTCACGTGTGCTTGGTCACTCAGTCACATCCGACTCTTTGTGACCCCATGGACTGTAGCCTGCCAGGCTCCTCTGTGCGTAGGATTCTCCAGGCAAGAATACTGGCGTGGGTTGCCATTTGCTTCTCCAGGGAATCTTCCTGACCCAGGGATCAAACCTGAGTCTCCTTCATTGGCAGGCGGAGTCCTTACCGCTGAGTCACCAGGAAAGCCCTCAATTTCTCTTGACTCCTCAGCAAGGTAGGAAGGTGGGCCAGATGAGTCCTGCCCACATCTAGACTCTAGAACTCTCTCGTGTACAAAGACACTGAAAGCCTTGAGGTCAGCAAGCTTGGCTGCTGTACTTAAAGCTGTCACTAACTGGCTGTGCAACGTAAGGAAAGTCACTTAACCTTTCTGAGCCTCCTAAATAACACATTAGGGTCATTCTGTCTTTTAGGTGTATTTTGGATGGGGAGAAAGAAAAACTTCCAGGGCCACGGATTTTCAGAACCATCCCAGGGGCTCAGAGGCCTCCTGAATGTGGAGGAAAGGTGATTCAAAAGAGCTGCCTGCATAGAGGGGAAGGGGCAGCCAGCCCCAAAGCCCACTGGAAGATTCTTCATCTATAAAGTTTTTGTGGGAGCTGAGGGGAACTTTACAAGTGACTCCAGACGAGGGGTTGTCAGGCGGCCTGGCCACAGAAGAGGCAACAAGGCAAAGATGCAATTTCAGGGCAGCTCTTATTCAAACAGCAGAAAAAATTGTCTAAACATTGGCTTGGCTGCCAAGGCCACAGGGGCCTCCTGCAGTCTTGTCATTCCATGAGCTGAGAAGAGTGAACCACATGGCCCCGCGATGCAGGGTACCCTGCCAGCCAGGACCCTTCAGTGGTGCTGACGTGTCCTTGTCCGCTGGCCCTGTCCACTCCAGCAGCCTGCCTGGAAGGGACTTCTTACCCTGAAAGGGCTGCTTCAGAAGAAGCAAAGAGACGGATGAGTGAGAACTGAGTGTAAGCAAGAGCTAGGAATCAGGGGGACTACCCCCACCACCAACCCCACCAGGCCAAAGTCACGGCTGGGGCTGGCCAGGAAAATCAGCGAGTAGCAGACTCCACCAGGCCCTGTGTCTACCTAGGAGCAATGCTGAGGGGGTGGCGGGGATGTGGGTGTGGGGGCGGGGAGAAGGACTCTTCTGGGGATCAGTTTAATTCTCACAATAGCTCTGTAGGGCGGGTACTGTTATTCCCATCTTAGGTATGAGAACAGGGATCCTCAGAGGATAAGGTAGTTGCTCATTTATATGGCCATCAAGCTGGAGAAAGGAAATGGCAACTCACTCCAGTATTCTTGCCTGGAGAATTCCATGGACAGAGGAGCCTGGTGGACTACAGTCCATGGGGTCACAAAGAGCTGGACACAACTGAGGGACTAACACACACACACAGCTATCAAGCAGTGTTTTCAAGGTTTCAATCCAGGACTCAAAGCCCATGAACTCCTGCCTCAGTGTGTCCCATGGCTGCTGCTGGGCCCTCAGTGAGCCCCAGGAGCAGGACATGTCTCCACATTTCCCACCAGACAGATGGAGGAGGTTCCCACATGTAGTTTGCACCAAGGGGAAGATGTCCTGCCTTTAAGACAGCAGAGGCAGCCCCCTGTTGCCAGGGCCATCAATGTGCACGCATAGCACCTCTCACGCAGCCTGGAGGCCACAGCAGACGTTCCCAAACAAGCCCCAGGGCTCCTCTGGCTACAGGGGTTCATCTGCTTGACCAACGGGGTGGCCAGAGCCCTAGAAAGTGGACCCTCCAGGAGCCATCCTTAACAGTGCCAGACAAAAGTTGGAGGGTCAGTCCCCTGGGGTTGCCCTCCTCCGTAGAGCAGCTCCGGGGTGGGTTCTGCTCATTCTCTGGACCCTCTGGGGACCGAGCCCAGGAAGCCCACAGCAGGGACCTCCCACTTCACCCACTTTGCTGCCTCTCCTTTTCTTCCTGCCTCACTTCCCTTCTCTGGACTCATCACCCACATCCATCACTTGAATCACATCCTTGTCTCAGGCTCTGCTTTAGGCAAACCTGCATGCAGGGCTTCCCTCATAGCTCAGTCAGTCAAGAATCCACCTGCAGTGCAGGAGTCCGCTGGCAATGCAGGAAACCCAGTTCAATTCCTGAGTTGGGAAGATCCCCTGGAGAAGGAAACAGCAACCCACTCCAGTATTCTTGCCTGGGAAATCGCATGAACAGAGGAGCATGACTTAGCGACTAAACTACACCACACATGTAGACAACGACCCTGGAAGTAATAGGTGCCGTGTCAAGGGGGCGCTCCAGGCCACACTTGAACTCACAGCCCTAATTCTGAATCCGTCCTTTTTTTTTTTTTTTTTTTTGGAATATAGTAGCTTTACAATGTTGTGTCACTGTCTGCTGTACAACATTGTGAATCAGCTATATGTACACATATATGCTCTGCTTCTTGATATATGTGGAGGATATTCATATGCTCCTCCCTCCCAGCCTCCCCCACCGCATCCCTCCAGCTCATCACGGAGCACCGAGCTGAGCTCCCTGCGCTGTGCAGCAGCTTCCGCCAGCTGTCTGTTTCACACATGCACTGCATATGTCAATGCTACTCTTTCAGAGTCGTTCTTAACTCCTCCTCCCTGGATTCCCCCTCATGTTTAGTTATCTGGATGCTCATCTGGCACTGTTTTCACTTCCATCCTTACCTTGCTATGGGGACTGGACTTCAGGGTCATCCTCCAGGCTCCTTTTCTACTCAACTAGACACTACCACTTCCGCCCGTCCAGGCCTGCCTCCTTCTCCCTTACTCTCACTTTCATGAATTGTCTACAGTGTCTCAGTCCCATGAATGAGGTCGGACAAAGAAGGGAAAGTCGATGTTGACTCCCATGAGTATGGTTTGGGCCAGCAGGTAGACGGTGATGTCAGTCAACCGAAGAAGACCTTAGGGCGAAAGAAGTTTTGCTAAAAGAATAAGCATCAAGTTAAAGTGCCAGAGGGACAACCCATGGTGATATCCAGGGAGTGGGTGGAGCTATGAAGCTCAGACTTAGCAGATGAGGTGTTGCTGAGAGATTTCCATCACAAGGCAGATGGGCTAAGTCATCAAGTGGATGAGATTCCCAAAGGCCAGGGCCTGATTCAGGATTTTAGGGGCCAGGAGCTTATACAATTTGGGATGGGGGTGCTTATTAAACCCACACAATTATGAAACCAGAATTGCAAGCCCTCTCTCAGACCCTTGGAAGGTATCCTTACTGAGTGAGGGACACTAAAGCTTAAGTTTGTTAACTTCACAGTAAACTGGCCTCAGAGTAGGGGGCTAAGAGACAGGTACATTGTAGTGAATGCACTTTCTAATGTTCTGTCTCCATCACTACAGTGTGAGTATCCTGAGGTGTAGAGTTATGTCAGCTTCATCTGTGGTCCCAGATCCCTGAACAGTGAGGGACTGCATCAGCAGAGTTCAGTGCAAGCAACTGCAACATGTCTAGGTATTTTTGGCAGGAAGGTATTCAGTATGGAGGAATAGGTGCCAATGGAATTGTTGGAACAGCTGGATGTGTAAAAGTTACACTTCTGCTACTGGGGTTTTGGTCACCACTGCTTCAATGGTCACCACTGCTTCAATTTTGGCCTCAGAAAACAGATAGATATCCCTGCTGGTATCCCAGCAGCTACACACCCAGGAATTGATAAGTAGAGTAAGACATCAAGTGTGACCACTGCAAAATCTTACGACAGCCAGAGCCTGCCCATCCACTACCACAGCAAGAACCCTGTTTTCCAAATCTTTTACAAGCTCATCTCACTAGCAGAATCTAAATTATATCCAGAACCCAACAAAGGGGAGGCTAGATAATGAGATTTTTATCCTTCCAGCCTCAGGGAAACAGCAGGGTGGGGAGGTCTTGGAGGGGGCACAGGTGACTGCCAAGTGCCCATAAAAAGTATCAAGACAATGGCACAGAGCGGGTGTTGTATTCATTGTTGTTCAGTAGCTCAGTCATGTTCAACTTTTTGGAACCCCATGGACTGTAGCACGCCAGGCCTCCCTGTCCATCACCAACTCCCAGAGCTTGCTCAAACTCATGTGCATTGAGTCGGTGATGCCAGCCAACCATCTCATCCTCTGTCATCCCCTTATCCTCTTGCCCTCAGTTTTTCCCAGCATTAGGGTCTTTTCCAGTGAGTCGGCTCTTCATATCAGGTTGCCAAATTATTGAAGCTTCAGCCTCAGCATCAGTCCCTCCAATGAATATTTAGGATTGATTTCCTTTAGGATTGACTGGTATTCAAATCTACAAGCATATCACTCCAAAGCTTTGGATTCTGAAACAACAACATTCACCATCTTACAGTTTCTGTGGGTCAGACAGCCAAGCACAGCTCAGCTGGGTGCTCTGCTTCAAAACCTCTGCCTGGATGCCATCAAGGTGCCAGCCCTGGGGTGGTGGTCTCATCTGAAGGCTCTGCTGGGGAAGGAGCCACTTGCTCGGTGATTATTGGCAGCATTCAGTTCCTCGTGGCTGTTGGCTGGGCCTCAATCCCTCATCAGTTGTTGGCTGGAAGCCACGTGGCTTCTCCCACATGCCAGCCGACTTCATCAAAAACAAAAGCCGAGCAGTCAAGAGAAAGAATCTGCTAGCAAGATGAAATCAGACTTTTAGAACCCAACGATGAAAGTGACTTCGCATCATTTTTGCCATATTCTCCGGTTGGCAGTGAGTCATTGGGTCCAGCCCCCACTCGAGGAGAGGTGCTTATCCAGAGTGTGAATACCAGGAGATGGGGATCATTGAGGGCCATCCATTATGTTAACCATCCACCATGCTAACAAACGCTTGGTGAACATCTGACTGATGTAAGGAAAAAGTGTGTGTGGGGGGAGGGGGGGCTCCCTGGTGGCTCAGTGGTAGAGTCTGTCTGCCAATGCAGGAGACGCAGGTTCAACCCCTGGTCCAGGGAGACTCCACATGCCTTGGGAGCAGCTAAACCTGTGCACCACAGCTACTAAAGCCCACGAGTCCTAGAGCCCATGGTCCTCAACAAGAGAAGCCACTGCAATGAGAAGCCCATGCAACACAGCTAGAGAGTAGCCCACGCTCACCAGAACTAGAGAAAGCCCACCATGAGCAATGAAGACCCAGCACAGTCATAAATAAATACACAAATTAAAAAAAAAAATTTTTAAAGGAAACGTGAAGGGAGACTGATATTCCTAAGGAAAGGTGAAGGGAGACTGATATTCCTAAGAAGGGCCATCTGGCTGCCCACACACAGTTACACCTGGTCTTGGGGTCCTGATGGAATCACCTGGCTTAGAGTTCCCAAAGGTGATCAGCCTGGGTGAGGCCAGAGGACAAAGTGGGGACACCTCACTGAAATCCACTCGTGTGACAGATGGATGAACACCAAATATCCTTTATAATGAGAAAGGCGATGGCCAGGTGGACCAGCTATTTGAATCAGCTGCTGCATGTCATATTGTCGCAGTTTGACCTAACTTTGCCTTCTCTTCTAAGACTTTTATTTCCCTATGTCTCTTTTTCCATTTTTTGGCCCCAACATCCACATAGTAGACTGTGGCAATTCATTCATTTGGACACACTCAAGTGCCAACTAGGTACCTCGTTAAGCAAAAGGAACACAGAAGCAAGAAGGCCATGGCTCTTCCTTCTAGGTTTTTTGCAGACCCAAGGTGGGGATGTGAGCACTCTGATAACTAGGTGTGATGAGAAACAAGCATGGGGAGGGGGCCTTGAACTCCGACCCGGAGGGACAAGAAGGCTTCCCACGGAAGTGACTCTTAAGATGGGTCTCAGGCGTGGTTCCCCAGCCTCCTCCTGGAACATTTTTGATAAAGAGTGCCCTGTCTGGGGGCACCTTATTTTAGTCTTTGTTTAGACTAAAAAGAAAAGCAACTCAGAACTTCCTTATCCTTAATGAAGTTTGATTAGCCCAGGACATCAGCCAACTGGAAAGAAAAATCAGTTCTTTTAACTTTCAGAATGTTTGCTTCAGCATGAGGGAAGCCAACACTTTGCCTCAGTGTTTCCATCTGTAAATGGGGCTGATCATATACTTACTTGATAAAATCGCCAAGGATGAATAAAAACAAGGTTCCCAAAGTCACTTTTTGAAAAGTGAGCCACCCTTCTCAGTAGCTTTGAGGATATCAAGATGAAAGAAAAGGCATACATAAAATTCTATGATTCTCTGAGAACAAAGTAGGCCAATCAATTTGTGTGCTTAATAGGTGACTGACTGGAAGACAGAGATGGGAAAGCTGTGCAGAGCCAAGGAGGGAACCAGCGAAATTGATGAGAACCCAAGGGTGATTTACAAAGGCAAGAACAGGGATGGAAAAATCAGTAACACCATACACAATGGAATACGCAGGTGTCAATGAAACTAGTGTTTGCAAAGCAGCTTTAAGGACATAAGAATATGCTTGACCGATTATGAAAAGAAAATAGATGCAAAATTGTGTGCCTAGAGGCATGAAAATTATTCCAAGAAAATACATGTGCAGAGGAAAAGGAGTGGAAAGAACTTTGCTTAAATAAAACCACCCGGTAGTGGAACCTCAGCTTTTTTATTTTACATGTGAGTCTTCAGATTTGCCAAATTTTCTATGGAGGGTGTGTTATGCTTTGAACTCAGAAAAGAGAAATGTTTAAAGGTAAAGAAAGAAGACCAGGAACAGGCAGAGGAGAAGGGGAATGGATGACCACTGGAAAAGATATTGGAAAAGGAGAAATCCAACATTTCTGTTGCTTAAGGTGCCCAGTGGGTTATGGCAGTCCTAGGAAATGAACACACCCACCCTGCTCCAGGCGCATCATCTCATTTAAATTCACGACACAGTGGCAGGGCCAATTGAGATGCAGTGACTTACCAAGGTGTCTTAGCCAATGAAACGGTGGCTTTTAAGAGAGGCCATCGATAGAGATAAATGGAACTGAAAAATGTAAAATTTTAAAGAAATCAAGTACTGTGTTCTGGTATTAGAGTCAATGAAGGTGACATTGACCTGAATGGGTGCTCAAGTCAGTGGGACTTTTGCAGTCATGCAGTCAGTGCCTGCATGCTGTTGTTCAGTCGTGTCTGACTCTTTGCGACCCCATGGACTGTAGCCCACCAGGCTCCTCTGTCTGTGGGATTTCTCAGGGAAGAATACCAGAGTGGGTTGCCATTTCCTCCTCCAGGGGATCTTCCTGATCCAGGGATCGAACCTGCATCTCCTGCGTTAGCAGGTGAATTCTTCATCCCTCAGCCACCTGGGAAGCCCATGGAGTCAGGGTGCAGATCACATTTCTCAGCACTGTAACAGCAACACAATCTCCCAGACTTGGTAACAGGGTAAAGAGCTGAAGACTCTAAAGTCCATGCCCCATTCACAGGGCCTCCACACTCTTCCGTTTTGGAGAATCCTGGATGCTTTCACACCCAGTCATTTTATGGAAACACAGACACACACTTAGACGTATATACATCACCACCTCCAGCCACCGCTAACCTGGATGCCTCTCACGCTCCCCCCAAGACACAGGTGCCCACCCGGGCTCCGGCAGATCTGCCACGTAGAGCAGATTCCTTGCCAGATTCCAGATGAGACCTGAAGGCTCTCCCCATGCTTCTGTTTGCTCTCTAAGCACTCTGCCAAAAGCCTGGGAAGAGGGTCCCTGAGGAGGTACTGTTCCTTCAGAAATTAAAAAAATGAGGACACAGAGAGTAGAGCCACTCTCCAGTCCAGCTCACCTAGACTGGCAACTTGAAGGAGAACCACACCACTGAGCCCAGCCTGAATGTGTGCCCTAGATGACACACACACCATGAGAAATCATTTTGATCGCTGAATGACACCAAACTCTGTGGTTGGTTGTTACATGGCATCATCAGGCCACAGTTGACTGATACAGAATATTAATGGACCTTAGAAGTGCTTGGACATCATTAAACATGCTTCAAAACCCTATGAATTGTAGCCTTCCAGACTCCTCTGTCCATGGGGATTCTCCAGGCAAGAATACTGGAGTAGGTTGCCATGCCCTCCTCCAGGGGATCTTCTCAACCCAGGAATCGAACCAGCATCTCTTGCGTCTCCTGCTTTGGCAGATAGAGTCTCTACTACTCAGCCACCAAGGCTTTAAATTGGTAAAGAACTGTTCCTGGTATGGCTTGATGCAGCAAGTAGTAGGGAAGGGGAATCCCTTGTTAAAACCATAGTAACAACAAAAACAGCAGCCTTTAAAAGCAGGAAGAAAAAGAGCTAAAAGCATAGCCTCTGAGTTCAAATACAAGTATTATCCCTCACTAGCTAAGTGACCTTGGGCAAGTTATTTAACCTTTGTGTTCCAATTGCTTACTCTGGATAATAATATGTCTAAATTATAGGACTATGTAAAGACTCAATGAATTTTTACATGTACAGCCTTATGCAGTATCTGACACTCTGAGTATACATTGAGTACCTACTGCATACCAGGCTCTAGGCTGGGTTCCCTCACCCTGCTACTGGTTAGCCTCCCAATAAATCCATCAGCCCAATTTTGCCACTTAGATCAGAGAAGTTAATCTGTCCAATGCTTTCCATCTACATATCTGCCCCATAGCCTGAAATCTGGAATGCTTTTCCTTCAGGACCCCTCCCCTATCTTCCTCAGATCTCAGCTCAGTTGTCACAACTTCAGAGACATTCTCCTAACCTTCTCCACCCAGCCCACTTCCTTATCACACACTTTCACAGGTACCTGTCTCGTGGGGCTGTATCAGTCAGGATAAGCCAGACTTTGCTGTAGTAACAAATAAGCCCTCATCTCAGTGGCTGATCAAAGGTTATTTCCCTCTCATGCTGCAGGTCCATTGTGGGATGGTGGGAGGTGGGGGGTGGGGCTAATTCATCATGGTCTGTCTGGAACCAAGGTCAGTCAGAGGCTTCATCTTGGCACATGCTTGCAATCCACTGAAACAGCTGGAAGGGAACAGGGCAATGGTTCCCTGGCTTTTAAAGCTTACACTCATCACTGAGTCACATGACTCCTATGCTCACGTTTCATTGTCCAAAGCAAGTCATGGCCAGGCCTAACTTCAAAAGAATGGGAAAGTGCAACCCTATCACATGTATGATGAGGGATGGGGAGACCACCTCTCCAGAGAACATCACTAGTAATTACCATAGTGGCAGTGACCCCAGGTGTGAATTGACACGCATTTTCTTGACTGATTTATGTCAGCCTTTCCCCCTAAGACTATATGCTTGGAAGAGGGTCCCTGTCTGGTTTTGCTCATCCTTGCATCCCTGGTGCTTTGCACACTGTAGGCACTTAATAGGTATACTGAGTACATTATTGTAGTGATTCCAACATCACCCCATGATAACATCTGGATTTCAATCCACCTCCAGCTAACCTCTTGCTGTATCCTTGGAGAGCAAGGAGATTGAATCAGTCAATCTTAAGGGAAATCAACCTTGAATATTCATTGGAAGGACTGATGCTGAAGCTGAAGCTCCAGTACTTTGGTCATCTGATGTGAACAGCTGACTCATTGGAAAAGTCCATGATGCTGGGTAAGATTGAAGGCAGAAGGAGAAGAGGGCAACAGAGGATGAGATGGCTGGATGGCATCACCGATGCAATGGACATGAACTTGGGCGAACTTCAGGAGATGGTGAGGGACAGGGAGGCCTGGTGTGCTGCATGCAGTCCACGGGGTAGCAAAGAGTTGCACACGACTGGGCGACTGAACAACAACAACCAGCTAACATAAACATTTTTTCTCATATCACTGTACCAACATCTGAATTCTATAAACTATAGCCTAAATTGGGTATCCTCTTTTCAAGTAAGTGTATTTTTGTTTGTTTTATTAATTCTGAAAGCATTCAGATAGGAATAATATGATTAATTCATGTCTCAGTGGGGAATTAATTCAATCAGATTTTTTAAATGGAAAAACAGGGCTTGGTTCTCCCTCAGAAATTGAGTCTGGAACATAGGAGATGGGATGGAGCATGAGATAAAGAATGAAGAACAGGAAGGAGGGAGGGCTCGTTTCAGAACAGTTACTTCCTGGCAACATTTTGAGATGAATGACAATCTTTGGCCATTTCCTAGTTTTGCCTACTGTGGACTCTGGCTGTACAAAAGGAAGCAATTCCAGCTGGACAACCCTGATTCCTTCCTTAGAAGGCCCCAGCTCAAAGAAACTGTCATGGGACTGCAAAATTCCATTCAATTTGAGTATACAAGTAAGAGAGGAATCTGCACAAATCTAACTTTCCTTTTTCTTAATTGCGGTCAGAAGTCATTTGGCCTAGAGTAAGCAGGCCCTGGTTATGAAATACTTTTACTGAAAGCTGCCCCACGCAACACCCTGTTATCCTCAGGGCCTTGTGCAATGGGATACAGAAGCGCCCTCTTGTGTAGCACCTGAGAACTACAAGCGCAGCACAGCCATCACTGGACAAACCTCTGTTTTGCAAAGGATAAGCATTCCTAAGGCCCTTTCTTTTGTTGCCAACCACTAAAATCTCAGACTCCACGCAGAAAGCCTAAAAGATGCACATTAGCATGGGATTCTTAGGAGTAAGGCAACAGAAGGTATGGGAAGAACTGAGCTATGGTCTGACAATCACGTGTTCACAGTAATGAAGCTACTTGTATATTTTCAGTAATCATGACTTTTCCTAACTGCCAGCTTGAGCTGTACAATGAACAAAGATGAAGAATCTCCTGTTTTTAAGGAAAAGAGAAAACATACTTGGACAAATTAGGAGTTTGTGACTAACAAATGTGTGTATACACTACTATGTATATTAAAATAGATAACTAGCAACAATCTGCTGTATAACACAGGTCAATATTCTCAATATTTTGTAATAACCTATAATGGAAAAGAATCTGAAAAAAATAGGTACATATGTATATATAAAGGAATCATTCTGCTGTACACTGGAAATTAACACGTTGTTAATTAATCATACTTCAATTTTCAAAAAAAAATTTTGAAAAATTTTCAAATTTTTTTTATTAAAGATATCCTTGGAACATGATCAGAGTTAGGGGCAGGGGTGGGGTTGGGAGTGATAATTCCACACAGACATTTTTGCTTTGAGAATCTAAAGAATTCAGCAGAGAGACTTTTTTCTGAGATGAACAGGCATGTTTTAAACTGGTCTGTGATTTCATCTTCTTTTTGGTTTTCAAAAGCCTGACTGGGGAGCACACTCAGGTAGAGCATTTATATTTTAGCCTGAGGATTTCCTGTCCCAGAAAAGACATTTCTGCAGACTCGACTACTGGTGACTCAGAAGCACAAACATCAATGCAAGAGGTTTCTAACCTCAAAGGCGAGGCATCCCCAGGCACTTTTATTGGTTTCATCCTTGAGGTCGATTTAAATCTAAAATTTTTCCCCAGAAAACACTCACATCCAGCTCCTGCTTGCATCCCAGCAGATAGGGGGCCCCTCTCAGGCCCACGGAGTAAGATATCCAGCTCAAATGCCAAGGAAATTCTTATCAAGTCACAGCTTCTTTCTGTGGGGAGGGAGGCAGGATAGTTGAAATGACTTGAGGCAGATATGATCATAGTCATAAAGAACCCATAATTACCAGTAACATTTACTAAAGAATTTAAGTATAGGAAAAGAAAGAGAAGAAAAGAGAGAATGAAAACAACAAAGAGTAGGACAGTTCATGCTGTCAGAATCTTAAGAATGGGTTTCCAGAGCTTTCTGGAAAGTTCTGGAAAAGTCCTGTCGCCCCTTTGGGATCAGGAAAAATGGGCTCTTGGAAGACAAACACTGTCCCAACTGAATTCCGCTCCTCTTTTTCTCCAAATGTTACTTGAAAAGAGAAAATTCAAATCGACAAAATCATGTTTTTATTTTGGGGCTTAGAGGGTACAGAAGACTGTAACAGCCCCGGGAAATCCCAATGACAAGAGAGATTTTAGGAAAGGGAGTGGCAAAGATGGGAAAGGTGTTTGTAAAATAAGTGCGCACTATGGCCAACCCCCCTGATGCTCAGATGCTCAGCTTCTAGGGAAGAGAAGGTGGTGGTGTGAACTCCCCATGGCAGTGGGAAGGCTGAAGGTTTCAGCACGAACAAACACGGGTAGTGTTTCCAAGCTGAATCTTTGCCCACAAAGTGGTGTTTTTGGCTTGGTCCTCCGCTAAATCTTATGAAAAGGCCTCTCTCTAAAGTGCCCTTTGGATGGAGACCAAAAAATTTGCCCTCAATATAAACTACTGGAGAAGTGGCAGAGCCACTATTAAATGTGGTGGAGAGACACCCCCCAGTGTGCGAGTCCCAGGCCCCCTGCTCAGAACAACCACCTGAAGGAACCCGGGGCCCAGGAGATGGACCACAGGCCCCACCACTCTCTGACACTGTCTGCTTTTCAGTGCGGGCACCATGTCTATCACAATAAACCTTTCCTTTTGTTTTTAGCTTCCCTGGTGGCTCGGTGGTAAAGAATCTGCCTGCCAATCCAGGAAGCACGAGTTGGATCCCTGGGTCCAGAAGATCCCTGGAGAAGAAATGGCAACCCACTCCAAGAATAAGCCTTGCCTGGGAAATCCCATGGACAGAGGAGCCTGGCTGGCTGCAGTCCATGGGGCCGCAAAAGAGTCAGACACAGCTTAGCAACTGTACAGCAACAGACCTAATTTAAAAATGTTCTTTTCTTTCCTCACTTCTTATTTCATTTACTGGAGAAAACTTCTCTTCCTATGTCTATTTTAGAGTGATTTCTGGGGAATTGATAGACCTGTAAGTATTATGATTGTTTTCTACTGTTTTCGTAGAAATGTCGTACAATATACCTGCCCTTTCCATTTACATTAAAACACAAACACAAGCCCCCAAACTGCAGGGCAAAGTGGGAACACAGCATGATGTACAATTAGCTTCGAATCACTGCAAATACCTCCTAACTCTTTTAGCTTCAGGCCCAAGATGCTATCTGCAAGGGGAGATGTTTCAGGGCTCAGGGACCCCCTCCTCTGCAAAATGCCCCCACTAAAACCCACCCCCAGGTCACAGGCAGCTGCCTCACCAACCACCTGCTTGGTAGAAGCAAAAGCAGAGGCTGCAGGTTGGTGACACTGAAACTCTACACTGACCATTGAATGTGCTTTCATAACATGATGGAGCCTGGGCTTTGGGTATAGCGGGGGGAGTTTGATCTCCACTGAAAAGATGCTGTGAAGAAATTTCAGTGAGTCTGGGGGCTGGGGAAGGGAGCAGGGCAGTGACGTAGAACTAATAGCAGCAAACTCAGATAACCCTGGTAGAATAAAAGGCAGAGAAAGATTCGGAGATATCCTCATTTTTTATTCTGTGGTATTGTAAACAAATGTGGGTGTGGCTCCCAGGAAGTCATAACTGCAAATAATAGGCTGAGTGGATGGATGGATACGGGAGTGGATGGACAGGTGGACAGGTGAGTAGAAGGTGAACTGGTGGAAGGGTGGATGTGTAAGTTGGCAAGTAGGTAGACGCAGGAGACTGGTGGCTATGGGGATGAATAGGTAGGTGGGTAAAAAGAATGAGCCTTGTCCCATTTTTACATGTAATTTCATTACAGCATTCCTTCTTCCACATCCACAGGTCTTTTATTTTTAAAATTGCCATCAAGCACTGAATACAGTATATTAGCCACTCTATATCCATTGCCAGTGGACATATACATTGATACAACTTCTCCAAATGATAAAACTTATCAAGAGTATTTAAAAGATTGGTACATAACAATATTTACAGCTGCATTAGTCACAGTGGCCAACAGGTGGAAACAGCTCAAATGACCAGTGGCTGAGCAAAATGCAGTCTATATATATGATGAAATAATCACCTTTAAAAGGGAAGGAAACTCTTTTTCTAAACAACTTTTAATAGTTCAACTAAAAACTTGAGAATGTTCATCAGACTTGCTACTGATCTAATGCTGACCACTGGTGTTCTCCTTGTGAACACAGCGTAGCTGACAGAGAACTATTTTCCCAGAAATGGCCCTGGATTGATGGTGCTTTCCCCATGTGCCCTTGTAACTTCTCAATGGTGACCAAGGACTTTGTTTTTGGTTTCTGTTTTGTTTTGTTGTTCCGGCTTTATTGAAATATACTTCACAGATAAAACTGTACATATTTATTTATTTATTTGTACATATTTAAAGTGATTTAATATGATACATTTCAGTGTAATTAACAAATGCCCCACTTCACGTGGTGACCTTTTTCTTTTTTGGGGGGGTGTGTGTGTGTATGGTGAAAACTCTTAAGATCTACTTTCTTAGCAATTTCAAGTACACCGTACATATTGTTAACTATCAGCACCAAGTTGTACATTAGATCCTGTGAACTTATCTTAAAACTGAAAGTCTTTACCTTTTGACCAACACCTCCCCATTTCTCACACATACACACACCCCAACCTCAGCCCCTGGGAACCACCGTTCGCCTCTCTGTTTCTATGAGTTTAACTTTTTTTTTTTTTTTAACAGATTTCGTATATAAGTGGTCCCATACGGTATTTGTCTTTCTATGCCTGGCTTTATTCACTTAGTATAATGCTCTCCAGATTCATCCATGTTGCTGCAAATGGCAGATTTCCTTCTTTTTATGGCTGAATATTATTCCATTTTGTTTGTGTGTGTGTGTATAAATCATGTTTCTTCATCCATTCACCCACTGGTGGACAATTTGGTTGTTTCCACATCTTGGCTACTGTGAATGACGCTGCAATGAACACGGGAGTACAGAGATTTCATAATCACTGATTTTGTTTCAGATATAGATCTAGAAGTTGGGTTGCTGGATCATACAGTAGTCCTATTTTTAATATTTTGAGAAACCTCCATACAGCTTTCCATATGCCTTTACCAATTTACATTCCCACCAACAGTGTACAAAGGTTCTCTTTTCTCTACATAAAAAGAAGGACATTCTGATACATGCTACCACATGGACGAGCACCCTCTTTTCCTTCTGCCTTCAATCTTTCCCAGCATCAGGGTATTTTCCAATGCGTCAGCTCTGTGCATCAGGTGGCCAAAGTACTAGAGCTTCAGCTTCAGCATCAGTCCTTCCAATGAATAATCAGGGCTGATTTCCCTCAAGAAATCAGGATTGACTAGTTTGACCTCCTTGATGTCCAAGGGACTCTCAAGAGTCTTCTCCAGTGCCACAGTTTGAAAACATCAATTCTTCGGTGCTCTGTCTTCTTAAGGTCCAGCTCTCACATTCATACATGACTACTGGAAAGACCATAGCCTTGACTCTACAGACCTTTGTCAGCAAAATGATGTCTTTGCTTTTTAAAACACTGTCTAGGTTTGTCGTAGCTTTTCTTCCAAGAAGCAAGCGTCTTCTAATTTCATGGCTGCATTTTTGGAGTCATGCATTCAAATGATAAAGAGCTGGCTACTTGAAATATTGCCCACAGGCCTAATCCAACACCAGCACACGGCAGGCATACAGTAAACCTCTGTTGTAGAAATGAGTGCATTGAAAGGTAAATGAGTGAATGCATCAGTGAAATCAGTGAAGGACCACATTCATTTGGCGGGTGGAGAGATGAGGATTCTAGAAAGGAAACGTCCCAGGAAAGAGGAGCTTGCCGATTTAAAGTCCCACTGTGTGCCTGGCATTCCTTGTCCATCCAAGACCAGTCCTCACTCCTGAGCCTCAGAGTCAAGGCAAAAGTTTATCCTTCCCACCGTCCTGCACGGGTCCATAGGGAGCCACACTATGTCCAGGCCTGTCTGCTCTTTCCGCACCCCCTCCTCCAGGTATCCCTGTGAAACCCCTGAATTGCCCAGTTCTTGAAAACACCATTGTCTTTGCCCCAAGTAACTGAACCCTGGAGAATTTCCGCAGGAATCCAGGCGGGTCTGCAGCAATGGCTGCGAACCCTGTGGTGCCTGAGACCGGCCCTTTGCGCATCTTTATCTAACAAGGCAGAGGTTCCTGCTAATTGGGTTTGTTCGTGGGTGTTCTACGAGGTCCTACAAATTGCTGTCAATAAATCCGGGACCTGGAGCAATCCTGGAGGCTGACTAGGGAGTTGATAAGAGCAGCCTCAGGTCCCTTGGAGGGGCCTGGAAGGTACCTGGGAGGCCCCCACCCCACCTATTAGCAGCCCAGCCCCTCCCGGCTCAGTTGACAGCAGCTATTTATGCTCTGGGACCTGGAGACGCTGTTCTTCAAATGACTTAACGGCTGCTCGGAGGGGGTCATAAATTAAGCCTGGAATCCCCAGGATAAACATCTCCAGGACTTACCTTGTGGCTGTTCTCACAGCGCTGCTTTTGGGTAATCACAAGGCACATTTTTTTCTGGAGCCAGAGTGTTGGGAGAAGCCCACACAGCCCCTCCTCAAAACACACCAGAGAGAAAGGCTCCCTCCCCAGACGGATAGAAACATCTGCTCTGGGAGGGCAACCGCACTGAGGAGGGCTTAGGAAGCCTCCACGCGCGGACCATCCCCGGGTCCAACTCCCCAGTGAAGGCTATTCCCCTGCCAGCTTCTGCTTCAGGACTTAGCTCTAGCCATGACAGATGCAGTGCAAAGAACATGGTTTTGGAAGCTGGAAGCGAGCTTGGAAGCCAGCTGCGGGGAGCAGAGCAGCTTCCTCATGTCGAGCCTTGGGGGTCTTCATTCATAAGATGGGAAATCATGGATGGACCTAGAGAGTGTCATACTGAGTGAAGTGAGTCAGGGGAGGAGAAATCACGTGATAGCCCTTATACGTGGAATCTAAAAAAAAAAAAAAGATACAAAAGAACTTACAAAACCAAAAGAGACTCACAGACTTAGAAAACGAACTTATGGTTGCCTGGGGGAAAGATGGGGGGAAGGGATAGTTAGGGAGTTTGGGATGGTCATGTACACCCTGTTATATTTTAAACGGATAACCCAAAAGGTCCTATTGTATAGCACGTGGAACTCTAATCAGCGTTGTGTAGGCAGCCTGGATGGGAGGGGAGCTTGGAGGAGAATGGATACTGTATCTGTGGCTGAGTCCCTTTGCTGTTCACCTGAAACTATCACAACATTGCTCATCAGCTGTACCCCAATACAAAATAAAAAGTTTAAAAAAAAAAAAAACTAAAAAATAAGATGGGAAATCAACCCACTCATGTATGGGGTTTGTAATAGACCACTGGGGCTGCCATCACAAAACACCAGACTGGGGCACACGAAGCTCAGAAAGTTACAGTCTCATAGTTCCGGAGGCTAGAAGTCCAAGGTCGATGTGTCAGAAGGGCTGATCTCTTCTGAGGCCTCTCTTCTTGGCTTGTAGAAAGCTTCTGCTCCCTGTGACCTCACGTGGTCGCCCCGCTGTGTTTGTCCGTGTCCAACTCGTCTCTTTGTCTAAGGATGCCAGTCCTAGTGGATCGGGGCCACCCTAATGACCTCATTCTATCTTAATTAGCTCTTTAATGATTGTCTCAAAACGCAGTCACGTTCTGAGGTTCTGGGGGGTAGAGTCGCAACATATGGATTTGGGGGGACACTGTTCAGCCCATCGCAGTGCTGACTTGAGTGGACTCGTCTCCAGGGCCTTGGGTCCTCCTTCCTGAGAGGATGCACCGGGAAAGAGGACTCAGATTTGCTGCACACCCACTATGTGTTGGGCTTCCCGGGTGGTGCTAGTGGTAAGGAAGCCCCCCGCCAAAGCAGAAGACATAATAGATGCAGGTTTGATCCCTGGGTCAGGAAGATCCCCTGGAGAGGGCATGGCAACCCACTCCAGTATTCTTGCCTGGAGAATCCCATGGACAGAGGAGCCTGGCGGGCTACAGTCCACGGGGTCGCAGAGTCCGACACAACTGAAGCGGCTTAGCACGCAGGCACTGTGTGCCAGATGCCACGCTACGTGCCTCGTGTACGTAATAGTCTTTGAGTGGAACCCTGTGTGTTAAGGGATTGTGTGTGTGTGTGTGTGTGTGTTTTGTTTCCTACTGAGAGTGAGGAATGGAAATTCCACCATGGGATAGGGGCTTACATGAGTTCTAAGGCCCCAAGAGTTCTAGAAAGATGAGTTTTGTTTACAATTATTCACTCATCCAATACATTTAAACTGAGTTCTTATATGGCCAGGTGTTTTAGGCAAACAGCACATAAATATCTCTGTCCCACTGGAGACTGCACTCTAGTGGAGGGAACCAGATCATTAGTAGACATAGTAAGCCATGTAATACGTTAGGGGAGCGGGTGCCTAGGATAAACAGATGGGCAGTGCCTCCCAAGGGAGCTGGGGGACTATGCTTTCAATACAGGGTAGTTCTGACAAAAGCTGAGCAAGGATGTGGAGGAGGGAAGGGAGGTAGCCATGCAGATGCTCAAACGCAGCATATTCTTGGCACAGGGAACAGCCAGTGCGACTGTCCTGTGGCTGAAATGACAAGGAGGTCAGGGGGCTGGCCAGAGTCAGCAGAGGGGAGTTGACAGAGGAGGCGGGACAGGTGGCAATCAGGCCCACATCCAGTATGACTTGGAAGGCCTTTGCCTTCTCCATCAGGGAAATGGAAATTATTGGAGGGTGAGAATTAATGAGGGGAGGCATCAGGGTAGGCGAATTCGGAAAAACAAATGGGATGAAAAACCATGTCAAGAGATGTCCGTGACCCAGACCACGTGCTGGCAGACCACCGAAAGGTGACCGCAGTCAATGCCAGGCCTCTGACCCGCTCCTGGAGAAGCCAGAGGCCAATTTCACAGCTGGAAGGCCGGCTTTTCAGAGCTCGCCCAATAGCACACACTATCGGCCCTTAGGGATGGTGGTATTGGTGTGGATTAATACAGAGAAACCTGATAAATAGTTAACTGAAGCAAAAGCAAGGCCACAAAACCGCAGGTGGGAAGCAGTGTAATGAGTGGCTCACGTTGGGGTTCTGGGAGCAGGCTGTGGGCTTTGAATCCCAAGGCTGCTGCTTCTTGCGTAACCTCAGGCACACTTCACACTACGACATCTCACGTGTACGATCTCATGGTGGCTTTAGAAAGGTGGCCGAATGGACAATCCTGTGCATAGGACAAAAGGTAAGGAAAGATGCTTACCAAGGCCATCATATGGGGTGGAGGATAACAAGGAATATTGTTGCCCACGGACCTCCTCTCTGCTTACGGATTCCAGAGCCTTGGGAACCCAGACACATCCCACCCCCATTCTCTCCCACCCCACCCCACCACACCCACACAGCCACAGCAGATAAGCCGACTGCATTCTCCCAATGCTTCCAGGGAGGAGTGGGTAGTAAACTGCTAATTTATGGGAACTTTTCCAGCTACAGGGTCCCTAAGATCCCCAGCAGGGATGACCCGAGCCAGTGGAATAAAATGGGTGATTAGATATCCAGGCCCTGACATGAAGCAGCCCCGTGTGTCAGGCAGGAGGTGGCCTCCATCAAGGCCCCCATGAGCATCAGATAAGGACCAGGCCAGAGGGAAGACAGGCCCCCTGACAGCGCTGCTGCTTGCTAATCACACCCAGAGCAGGAGCCAGCTAACAGCACCCTCAGCCCCCTCTTTGTGACCCCATGGACTTTAGCCATCCAGGCTCCTCTGTCCATGGGATTCTCTTGGCAAGGATATTGGAGTGGGTTGTCATTCCCTCCTCTGGGGGATCTTTCTGACCCAGGGATCGAATCCAGGTCTCCTGCATTGCAGGCAGATTGTTCATCATCTGAGCCACCAGGGAAGCCCATATAAGTCTATGTAAATTACTCATATACTAGCTAATTTTTTAAAATTGGGAAATTGAAAGCAAAAGTTTAAATTTCTATTTTCTCTTTAAAAGTTGAAACCTGGCTGAAGCTGGCAGTCACTGTCCACTTGGGATAGGGCATCAGCTGCACCCAGCCTCATTCCCCAACCCTTGTTTTCTGCCCCCATGGCATTGGTGTCTCAGCTCCTGAATATGAGACGGCTAACCTCGGACACAGCCTTGAGACAGAGATTTTATTAAATACATAGGCCCATGGCTGTTTAACTAGAAAGACATGGGATGTAACACCACCATTTCCTGCTGATCCAAGGGAGTTGTTACCCTGATGATAATTTCTCTTACTATTAATGACCACTTGTTATATCCCCACCTGAGTTGCCTGTTATTTAATCTTCAAAACAACCCAGTGAGAGTTGAACATTAGCCCCATTTTACAGATGAGGAAACTGAGGCCCAGACCCAGTAAGTGATATGCCCAGCTGTAAAGTGGGAAGACAGCATTCAAGGTCACTTCTGCTTGACTTTTCCATGTTCTCATTGGTAAAGAAGAGTTACCTTCGATCTAAGGAAGCCATCTGGGGTAGGAGAAAGAGACCAGAAGCAGGAGTCAGGAACCCTCCTTTCAGGGAGGCCCGAGCTTGGAGTTAACACAGGTTCTCAAAAGGTACTTGCTGCCCTGAACCCCATCTCCCCACCGCCACCATGAGTGGACACTACAATGGGACCATGGGCTTCCCCTTACATGTCGATCAGAAGGATCAGATACAATCAGATATTTCCAAAAGGCAATACCTTTCTAAAGGCAAAAGCTTATTAAGGAAGGAGATGTAATTCTGCAGCCCCCAAAGAGATGCAGTTTCGATCCTTGAGTTGGGAAGATCCCCTGGAGGAGGGCATGGCAACCCACTCCAGTATTCTTGCCTGGAGAATCCCATGGACAGAGGAGCCTGGTGGGCTACAGTCCTTGGGGTCACAAAGAGTCCAACAAGACTGAAGCGACTGAGCACACGACACAAACAAGCAAACCAAAGTCAAAAGGAAAAATGAACTTTTAATGTTAGTTTTCAATACAAAAAAATCCAGGAATGTTCATACTCTGCTTTGGGACTTGTCTCCACTTCACAAATGAGGCTCCCACCTTTCTCAGGATGTCACCAACTAGCCTCTGTAGATGCAAATATATACAAATTATACCTAAAGGGGTGGGTGAGGGGCAGAACACCAGAGCCCGGGTGGAACCCAGGTGCACAACTCTCTGAAGCTCCGCTTTCTCGTCTGTAAAATGGACCTGGGGACTCAGATACGACTGAAGTGACTTAGCAGCAGCAGCGGCAGGGGCTCGTGCGCGCCTGCTGGGAGAAGACGCCTTCTGATTCTGCAAGCTCTGAGGCCCATGCTGAGCCAAGTAGTGTGTTAGCTGCTCAGTCGTGCCCAACTCTCTGCGAGCCCACAGACTGTAGCCCACCAGGCTCCTTTGTCCATGGAATTTCCCAGGAAAGAATACTGGAGTGGAGTGCCATTACCTTTTCCAGGGAATCTTCCCGACCTAGGGATCGAACCCAAGTCTCCTGCATTGCAGGCAGACTCTTTACCATCTGAGCTACCAGGAAAGCTCAGCTAAGCTACCATGTGAGGTTCGGTCTCATCTGAGCCACCAGGGATTACGAGCCAAGATGCTGGGCTTTTCCTGAGGATTCAAAGAGCCACAAGGAGGGTTCACTGGATGCCCAGGTACAGGACACAGCACCCACTCCTGATGGATGAGCAGGGCTCCCATGGGGAACAGAGAATGCCTTCCGTCCCATTCTAAGAGGGAGGGTCACTCTGCGGTCTGGAGGACACCTGTCCCACGCTCACCCAAACCAGAGTCATCTCTACTCCTGCTGCCTTCTAAGGCACCCAGAACCGGCCTCTATTGACTCGCCCTGGATAACCTGGAGACCACTAACATTGATGGAGCGCTTACCAGACCGAAACTCCATTTTACAGATCAGGACCTGGAGACACAGGAAGCTTAAGCGATGTGCCTGAGTTCACACGGCTGCTCAGAGACAGCCAGGATGTGAACCCTGACCCACTGGGTCCAGCACCTACCCTTGGGCTCTGGTATAGGGCTCCCTTCTGCCTCATCTTGGGGACTTCTTAAGCTCAAGGCCAACGCCGCATCCTCTCAGAAGCCTGCCCTAGCCACCTTCTAACCATGGCAAAGGTTAGCCCAGGTGCCTCAATGCCCATAAACCAGGCTTTTAATCCCTGATGGCGGCCCACCCTCAGCAAGCATGCAATATAGCCTTTGTTACTGCCATTGAATGATGGGCGCCTGAAGCTCAGGACATATAAGTAACTTGACAAGGCTGTACTGCCCATCAGTGCTAAGGCAGGATCTGAACTCAGGTTCACCTGATCCCAGAGCACCTGGATTTCCACTCTTACACCCTATCAGACTGTCAAATGCAGCAGCCGTCACTCGTCACAGTGACATCCAGTGGTCAGGAAAGGTCTCGGATCAGAGGGACTTGAGCAGAGACTCGACGGAAGGAAGAGGTCAGGGGAAATGGGGAATAGCTGGCAGAGAGCAGCAGTCCTGAAGGCTGAGCGGAAAAAAATATTTAAATGAGGAGCAAATAGGGACTTTCCTGGTGGTCGGGTGGTTATGATTCCAGGCTTCCAATGCAGGGGGCACGGGTTCTATCCCTGGTTGGGAAACTATGATCCTGCATGCTGCGTGGCCAAAAAAATAAATAAAAAGTAAAGAAAGATGGAGCAAATGCTGGCTGTTGAAGGATGGAGAGGCCAGAGGCAATTCCTACTGACGGCCACAGGGGCGGGGGAAAGAGAAGGCCACCACAATGAGGGCTGGAAAATGCTGGACTCCAACAAGGTGAGGGGGCTGCTTCACCCTGGGGCCTTTGGGGGCTTTGAGGGGTGGGTGCACCTTCTGAAGGGGCTTCCCTGGTGGCTCAGCGGTAAAGAATCCACCTGCAATGCAGCAGTCACAGGAGATGTGGGTTCAACCCCTGGGTTGGGAACATCCCCTGGAGGAGGGCATGGCAATCCACTCCAGTATCCTTGCCTGGAGAATCCCATGGACAGAGGAGCCTGGAGGGTTGCAGTCCGTAGGGTGGCAAAGAGACGTGACTGAAGCAATTTAGCACACACAACACCTTCTGAAGGCCCAGGTGTGAGACAGCATGCATGTGGCTCCCAAGTGTATCTGACCTCCAAAAGCATCTCCAGGATAAACATTCCTCAGATAAAGAGTTGGAAGTATAGAAAGCAATTTTCTCCAGGGGCTGTTTTCTGGGCTAGAACAGAAGATGCAGTCTCAAGCCCTCAAAATGTGACCCTGGGAAAAAAGACCCAATCCACAGGTAGATGCACCTCCTGCTTTCTGAGCTGCCACCCTGGGAGGCAAGGAGATGAAAAAAAAAAAGTCTGTGGGAACGAGAGCAAGGGCCTCAACCTCCCCAAGCCTCAACTTGATAGCACTTCCTGTGCTGGACTTTTGGAGAATTAAATGACTCAACTTGTGAGGAAATGGTCAGATCAACCGTGAAGCATTGAATAATTATGAGTCACCGTCACTCTGAGTCATCATCACATCTCTTAACAATGGTTTAAGATGTTAACTTTCCCCCAATACATTTGCGGGCTTCCCAGGTGGCTCCAGTGGTAAAGAACCCACCTGCCAACGCAGGAGACGTAAGAGGTGAGGGTTCGATCCCTGGGAAGATCCCCTGGAGGAAAACATGGCAACCCACTCCAGGATTCTTGCCTGGAGAATCCCATGGACAGAGGAGTCTGGCGGGCTACAGTCCATGGGATCGCCCAGAATCACACATGACTGAGTGACTAAGCATATACAATACATTTATATGTCAATGGGGACCTTCTTGAAAAGTAAAGCCTGAGTCAAAAGGGTGGCAGTAAAGATAGAAATATCGACCCACCCTCCCCAAAGACAAAAATAATAATAAGTAATAAAAATGGCAAAAAAAAAAAAAACCAGCAAAAGTTACCCTTCATTTACCATTCATCTCTGCTTGGTCCTTTACCTCTATAAGCAGTGACCTGATAGGGTAGACATTAGCGTCTTTATTTTACAGATGGGGTAAACAAGACGCAGAGAGGTGAAGTAACCTGTCCAAGGACACACAGCAGGTGAAGATGCCACTGGGAAGGGAAGTAATTGATTCCTTCATCCATTTACAAAATATCTGCTCCCTCTGTCCTGTTCTCTAGTGTTTCCCAGGGGACTGACCTCACCAAGGCAGAAATGGAATAAATGATGATGGAGAAATGCCAGAGGTGCTGAGAGAGCAAAGTTAGGCCTTAAAGACAGGAGAACTGCCTGGAGGAGGTGATGCTGACACTGAGCTTTGAACATGAGGACTTTGGAAGCAGAAAGACAAGGGCATTTCAGAGCAAGGGAACAGCTTGCTACCCCGGGTACAAACAGCAGCCTGAGTGCTTTCAGTCACATCCTATCCTCTGTCCTCAAGCATGCTCACTGTCAGTGCCTGGTCAGCGAGGGGTCCCCTTGGAAGTATGGGCTCCCTTCTTTTCCAGGTCCTGCCTTTTGGAAAAAATACCAAGCACGGGACCAGAGTCCGGGTGCCAGTACTGCCACCCTTGGGCAAAGTGACCTCGGGAACATGGTTTTGAGGCTCCGTTTCCTCAGAGAGGGCATTGTCTGGGACAGTGATTTTCAAAGCGCGGTGTCTGAACCAGCAGCAGCAGCGTTGTGTGTGTGTGTGTGTGTGTGTGTGAAGTCGCTCAGTTGTGTCCGACTCTTTGCGACCCCATGGACTATATAACCTACCAGGCTCCTGTGTCCATGGGATTTTACAGGCAAGAGTATTGGAGTGGGTTGCCATTTCCTACTCCAGGGGATCTTCCCCACCCAGGGATTGAATAAATTCTCACCCCAGACCTGAGGAATCAGGAACCCTGAGGGTGGGGCCGGCAAACTCTGTCTTAACAAACCCTCCTGGGTTGATGATGACCCCAAGCCTGGTCCTAGGACCTGCCACACTGGCATCATCAGGGAGCCTGTTAGAAATGCTGAGTCTCAGGTCCCAGCTCGGACCTACAGAATCTGCATATCCACTGGAGCGCCAGGAAGTCTCTTGCAGATTGACGTTTGAAAAGCACAGTCCTGAGAGGTGGGTGACACCTCCTGGCAGCTATAAAGCTCTACCCGGCCCTCTGGAGAAAATCACCCAACCTTTTATTTCTCTTTCTCCAAAGACTCCCAGGCTCCCAGGCAGGAGGGAAGCCCTTTAGGTTCAGTTAAGGCTCTTTGATCCTTTCCAATCTCTGATAAGAACTGGGGGCAAGGGGCACTGGGGGGAGCCCCCTGGCAATAAGGGGAAAGTGTTTTCCTCCAGGAGGCATGGAAACCGAGTAGCCCTCTTCTGCCATCTTGGCCAAGGAATGTCCCCTTGCAGAGCCTCTGGAATTGGGAAGAAATTCCGTGCAAATTCCACGGCCATCCCAAGCCAGTGCGAAATCGCAAGAGCTACCCAGTGTGGTGCGGCCCAGCTCGAAATTGAGTTCAAAACAATTACCAGCCGACATGTGTTTCCTATGAACGGTGCAAGTGTTAAAACGGATTTAATTTTCTTTTGTAAATAAAGAGGCCCATCCAGACCAGCCAGTTTATCTCCCTGGGAGAGATGAAAGTGTTTCATCTGCCAGTAGCCTCTGCCCGCTGCCGAGGTGGGGGGTAGCTATCTGGGCCCCATGTGTTCTCTATCTTGTAATCCAAAGTCATCTTTCCCATGTGGGACTGTTTGGGCACCATGGGGTCTTGGCTGGAAGTCTTATTTTTAGTTACCTAAAACGGTATTCCTTTTCTTTCTTCTTTTCTTTCTTTTTTTTTTTTAAATTCATATTAGTGATTCATAAACAGTAAAATTAGTCTGCTAGAGGCTAGTGGAGGCATCCATCCTGGTGGCGCCTGCTTTCCTGGGTTAGTAGTTAAAATAAATCATTGCTGTCACAATGGAATTCAGGCCTAAAAATCACCTGTAGGAATCCCCACCGCCTCCCCGCTCCACCTCCCCAGGCCCCCAGAGCGTCAAGGATCAAAGCTATCTCTCCCAACTCCAGCTGAGGGGGTGAAGGAGGGATGAGGAGGGAGGGGGGAGGAGGGGGAGGGAGGGGAGGAGGGGGAGGCCCAGGAGGAAAACCCCAGAAATTATACCAAACCAGGAAATGAATGTCTCAGCTCTATTGTTGAAGCTGGAAGCATGAAAGTATGAGGCCAATTTATGATATTAGTTGTTTCTAAAGCAAAATATGATTAACCACTTTATTATGTAAAGTTATGCTTCCACTTAACCTCCTCGAGCTGGCATCCAGAACTAGGGAGTGGGGTGGGGGCTTTTTGGTTTTTTTAACTGCAAATTTAATAAAGTCCAACATGCCCAAACTTCCTGACTTCCACTGTCCAGCGCTGGTATCTCTGGAAACTTCAATCGTGGGAGATAACTCACCCAGTCTGCTGCCTACCTTCAGCGGCCGATGCCCTAATCCGGGATCAGGCAAATAAGCTTTCATCTTCGTAGCACTTAAGTTAATTACATGGAGGCCGGTGGAGGCCCCGGAGCCGACTCGGCTCTGCGCACAGCCCTCCCGAAGCCAAACATCATAGGATCCAGATGCAAACCCTTGCCAGCTTAAGCCCAACAAATTTCCTTTGTCAAGAAATGCAAACAGCCAAACAACGCCGCGTAGGCTACTTCAGTAAGTGGGCCTCCTTCTGGGGCGCTGGGCCCGCGGGGCGGAGGCCAGAAGCGAAGACCAGAAACCAATTAAAAAAAAAAAAAAAGCAGGAGTGGTCAGGGCCTCTTCGCTGTTTCCCAGGCGTCCGGCGGGTTGCTCTGTTTTATTTTGGACGGATTACCGATCAAAATGACTGGCCGCCTGCTTTAATGGAGCCGGAAGTGTCTCGATGATTTAGGAATCCATCCCAGCAGTGGGAATGCCGCAGTGGGGGAGGGGCTGCCCCCCCCCCCGCGCCCCCCGCAGACTTCCTTCTAAGTTGGCTCCTGCACCCTGCTCTCTGATTCCCTCCAATCTGTCCCAGTTTGCATGGTTCCTTGGCTTGGACCACCCCCCACTCTGCAGATATCCTGTCCCTGCTCTCTGTCTCCCTGGGACCTGCGTTGTCAGGCAACCTTCTTCCCTGACTTTGTGTCCCACCTGCCATCAGAGTGACATGCGGCCCTCTCTCTGCCCCCTGCTGTGCAGGGTGGCTTGGACTGGGTGGGTGAATCTGCCTGATTCTGGGGGCGGCCAGAGAAAACCCACTAGAGCAGTGTGACTAGGACAAAGTTCATCAAGCCACAAAGCTGGAATTTTGACTCTGTCTGCCTGACTTTGGTGACTCAGGGCTCAGGTGGGGAGTGGAGGAAAGTGCCTGATTAGCTTCCTGTTGTGGATAAAATTGTGTCTCCCCAAAAGATAAATTCAAGTCCTCACCCCCAGGAGCTGTGAATACCACATTACCTGCTACTACTTACTATTTATTACTTGGAAATCAGGTCTTTGTAGATGTAATCTAGGTAAAACAGAGAGCATTCTGGGCTCAAATGGACCTGAATCTGATGGCTGAAATGCCTAGGAGAAGACAAAAGTTTGGAAACAGAGACTCAGAGAGGAGGGAGATGGTCATGTGAAACAGAGGCAGAAACTAGGGTGATGCCACTATAAGCCAGGAGCCAGTAACTGCCAGCAGACACCAGGAGCTGGGAGACACTGAAGGAGCCCCCTCTTAAGCCTTCAGAGGGAGGGTGACCCCCAACACCTAGATTTCAGAGTTCCAGCCTCCAGAGCTATGCAAAATACATGTCTGTGAAAAAAATGCATGGCGTGAGAGTTGCGAGTTATGTATTATTTGGGACAAAATGAGGACTATAGTCTGGGAGACAGCATCTCAGATAGCTCTGAGAAACTGCTCTAAATAGGTAAGGGTGAAGGTCAGCATTTATGTGATTCTGGTGAAGGGGGAGTTCATGTAATCAAGCACATATTTCTGCAGAAGGTTTCTGCTAGTCACAAGGAGCAGACATCACCATGAAGGAATTCAGTGCTTTTCTAGATATGAGGAGATAGAGTTGGGCTCATAGAGTCAGTTCCCGAAAATATCTAACCATCTGAAGACCTGTCCTGCTGTTTTTTTCCCCAGAGCACAGAGTCCCTCATTTCTGCTCTCTACCCTGAAATCCTTTCAGGGGGTGTTGAAAATCAGCAGCTGCAGCAGCACATGATTTAATCCTTGTAGAGGCAGATGGCAAGTGCCAATTTGTGGTGGTGTTCAGTCACGAAGTTGTGTCCAACTCTTTGAGACCCCATGGACTGCAGCATGCCAGGCTTCCCCGGTGTGCCAATTCGCACTATCTCCCAGAGGTTGCCAATTTGCAGTTGATGTTTTAAACCACCCAGATCATGGTGGTGAACTGCTTTGCAACCCCAGGAAGCAAACACACCTTCTAAAACTACCTGTCTGTTCCCACCTGGACCCGAGCATCTGAACTGGATGGTGGGGCAGTGACTCCCAAAGCTATGCCTGTCCTCTTGGCTGGCACACAGCACTGAGACCTGCAAATATCCAGCTGACTTGCAGGCTACAGCCAAGCCCAGTGCCACCCTTTCCGCCTCTCGGACTCTATGCCTGGCCACCAAGTCCCCTCCTCTGTGGCTACCCTGGGGCTTTGTAGCCCCCCTGCACTGGACTGGGACTGCCTGGCAGGCCCCCAGCCCTTCCCCCAGGTGTCCCTCCTCCCCGGAGCATACTTCTCTTCTAGGCCTGTTAGGTTCACCCAACTCTCAAGACCCAAACCCAGGGTCCATCCCCCCAGACTTCGTGAGCGCCCCCCTGACTCCCATCCAGCCTGACTTGGGGCCTCCCTCTGTGTCCCCGTGGCCCCTCACATAGCACCTGTCACTGTCTACTGTCACTGTCACTTGCAGGATTCACTGCCGTGAGGCAGGTGTCACAGCTGACCCACCTGGAGGGCACTCTCCGAGAGCCCACCCTGCTCCCATGTGTGTGGGATGAATAAGCAACTAATACATAAGTGTGAGTATCCCAATGCCATCCCCGAATGTGTACCCCACGTGAAACTCAGCATCCCCTCGAAGGTCATGGCCCCCACATAGGAACAAAAATAGGAAGGGACACCCCAACAGGACCTGCCGTGCCCTAGAAAGGCAAAGAGAAATAAAGAGAAAAGCACTCTGAATTCCCTAAGTTGGCACATTGAAGCCAGACCTGAAACATACTGTCTGAGCTCTTGCTTTTGCTGTGTGCATAGAAGGAAATTGAATTTTGTCTCATTGGAGAACAGTCCCTCCTTCAAACCCATCTTATCAGCCTGTGTCTTTGCCTGTTTACTTTCTCCTGGGGGAAGATCCCCTGGAGAAGGAAATGGCACCCCACTCCACAGGGCTTCCCTGGTGGCTCAGTCAGTAAACTGTCTACCTGCAATGTGGGAGACTCAGGTTCAATCCCTGGGTCAGGAAGATCCCCTGGAGAAGGAAATGGCAACCCATTCCAGTATTCTTGCCTGGAGAATTCCATGGACAGAGGAGTCTGGTGAGCTATAGTCCATGGGGTCGCAAAGAGTCGGACATGACTGAATGACTAACACTTCGACCAGTACTTTTGCCTGGAGAATTCCATGGACAGAAGAGCCTGGTGGGCTACAGTCCACGGGGTCGCAAAGCATCAGATGTGATTGAAGCGACTTAGCACACACTTTCTCCTGAGGGAATATTAAGGCAAGAAGGGCAATCTTATTAATCCCCTGAAGGCAACTAGCTTGGAAGGACCCAGCATAGAACATCCTCTCATCGATGCTGCGAAGAAAGTTCCAGAGACAGATTGGTGTTTCACTTATGGAAAAATATCTCTGATCCCTGAATCAAGGAAGACTCTTTCTAAAAGTTCACCAGCCAATAACTTAATATTTCCCCAGTGGCCACAACCCACCAGAAGGAGAGTTGGGACAGGCCACATTCTCTTGTATAAAAGTCTAATTTTTATACCGAGCTTCTTGCTAAGCTTCAAATATGCTGCTCTCTCTTGTTCCTTCTGCTGAAACTCTGTTCCTGACATGTCTTGGCCCTAATACCTACTCCTCCTGCTGTGGTGCTGGTGGTTTAGTCACTAAGTCGTGTCCTGCGACCCCATGGACTGTAGCCCACCAGGCTCCTCTGTCCGTGGGATTCTATAGGCAAATACTGGGGTGGGTTGATATTTCCTTCTCCAGGGGATCTTCCCAATCCAGGGATCGAACCCAGGTCTCCCACATTGCAGGCAGATTCTTAAATGACTGAGCCACCAGGGCTCAGCCTAAATGTCACATCCTCAGGGAGGCCTTCAATCCCATCCCTGCAGGCCCTCATGTGTGTGAGGATTTCTAGGTGAAGTAACTATCTCTGCCCTGGTCACACTGTACCCCAGCATCCAGCACCCAGCACAGAGCAGACTCTCAGTATCCATAGAGATGAACAACATAGCTGTTTCCCTATAGCCCTGTTTCAGTGAAGGTCACAAACCAGTGTAACCAGCCATTCGGGCTTGACAGCTGTAACAGAGACCCAGAAAAATAGCAGTTTAACAAGGTAGAAACTCATTTCTCTCTTATCAGGAATCCAAACTCCCTCTATCTTCTCCCTTTGCCTTAATAGAAAACATCTACCTCAAGGCTATGGTTTTTCCATTAGTCATGTATGGATGTGAGAGTTGGACCATAAAGAAAGGTGAGCACCAAAGAATTGATGCTTTTGAACTGTGGTGTTGGAGAAGACTCTTGAGAGTCCCTTGGACTGCAAGGAGATCAAACCAGTCAATCCTAAAGGAGATCAGTCCTGAATATTCATTGGAAGGACTGATGTTGACGATGAAGCTCTAATACTTTGGCCACCTGATGCAGAGAACTGACTCATTGAAAAAGACCCTGATGCTGGGAAAGATTGAAGGCAGGAGAAGGGGACAACAGAGGATGAAATGATTGGATGGCATCACCAACTGGATGAACATGAGTTTGAGCAAGCTCTGGGAGTTGGTGATGGATAGGGAAGCCTGGCATGCTGCAGTCCATGGGGTCGCAAAGAGGCAGACACGACTGAGTGACTAAACTGACTGTATGACCTCATGATCCAAGATGACATCTCAGGCTCCTGTCCTCTCATCCACACTCCGGCCAATGAAATGAAAGGGGACAGAGGAAGGCAGGCTCCCGCACTTAAGGATGTGCCCTGCAGATTGTACATGTCACTTCTGCTTGCATCCCACTGGCCAGATCTTGATCACATGGCCTCACCTGTCTGCAAGAGAGTCTGGGAAAGTCATCGTTGAGCCGGGCAGTCACATGGCCAGCTAAGAACTCGATAACTATAGAAAAAGGACAGAACAGATATTAGGGGACAGAGGGCCTACTCTGCCTCCCCTGGAATCATCCTGAGGAACTCTCACACGCCTCTCCTCCCAAATATTTCTCTAAACAATCACTATATGCTTGTCCTTTGATTTTTACCGTGAAAGTTCTGCCCCTTCTCCCCTCACTACTGTATCTCAGATCAACCACGTTCGTTTGCCCCATAGCTGCAAACTGCAGTGGTCTCCTCCCATCCCTGCTCCTGCCACCTTTTGCCCCCATCCACCCACCGTCTCTGAATCCACCTGGTCCAATCCTGTGGTGGGCAGTTTGGAAATATCTACCAAACGGACAAATTCATAGAGCCTTTGAACAGTAATTCTATATCTGGGAATCTACCCCACCACTGCCTTAGTCTGTTTGGGATCCTGTAATAAATTGCCACCAACTAAGTGACAGACAAGCAATAGGAACCTATTTCTCACAGTCTAAGATCAGGGTGCCAGCAGCTGGAACAACAGGCAGTGAGTGCAAGAAAGTCCAAGGTGGGGTGTGGCTGCTAGGTGCGCTCAGCTAGTGAAAATGCAGCACACTACACACCTGCACAGAAGTTTCTAAATTTAAACTTAACGTTTTCTAAAAATAAAATAAAACTTGTGCATTTAACATGCTTACAAGTAATTGAAACCTAAGTATGGACCAAGAGCAGAGGAGGAAAAGGAAACGGATATTATGGCATGATGACGTCATGGGTGCAAGTGTTTTCCTTTAATATCATTTTATATCATTTATGTCCTCTTCCCTTTTTCAGATATAAATGATAACATTATATCCTTTGGATAATGAATGAAGCAAGAAGGATGAGGGGCAGGGAGGAACTGGCCACCTCCTCTCCTCCTCTCCTATGGGGTGATGAGGGCAAAGGAAGAAGATGGTTGTCAGGCCAGTTTGCTCATGCCATCGCGTCCACAGCCCAGTCAAGTGTTGTTAGCCTTATGGACAGATGAAGGCATTGAGATTCCCAGATATAGAATTACTGTTCAAAGGCTCTATGAATCTGTCCTTTTGGTAGATATTTCCAAACTGCGCACAGAGAAGGGGCTACAACTTCTAGGGGGGGGCGGGTCACACAAGTCTGATCACCAGAAGCTGCATCACCCACCCAGAGGACACACAGCCAGGAGCCTTCATGTGCCCCTCAGCCAACGACAAATGTTTTTCGTTCAACAAGTGTTTTTAAAACATCTGTTCTAGGTGCTATTGTAGATGCTGAGGATGCAATACTGCCCTGCTCTCGTGAGGCTGTCATCCCAGTGCAGCGGATGAAAAGTGCACAAGGAAACATGGAGAACTTGGAGCAAGGGAGATGGGGCAAGGGCTCTACTGGGAAATAGAGCAGGGTCAGGCAATGAGCGGAACTGTGTCTGCGTCAGGTGGCCAGGGAAAGCTCCTCTGTAGCTGTGACCTGGAGCAGCGGCCACCATGGCAGTTAGCAGCAGGGGTCTCTAGGGGTGAGCATTCCAGGCAGACAGACGAGCATGTGCAAAGGCCCTGAGGCAAGAATGGTTTCACTGTGTTTGATGAAGAGCAAAGAAGTCAACAAAGCCAAAGCAGAGTGGCAGGAGCTGGGAAAGAGAAGGAGCCGAGGCCTAAACCCATCACCCTGAGGCCACGATTGGGGTCCTAGATTTTATCTGTGAGAGAGGTAAGCCACTGGGTTTTGAGCACCAAAGTAACATTTGAAAAATGGCTGGAGGGGGATATATTCATCTCCCAGGGTTGCCGGAACAGATTACCCCAAACTGGGTGGCTTACAACAACAGACATTCATCCTTTCCAGTTTCAGAGGCCAGGAGTCCAAAATCAAGATGTCACCAGGACTGGACCCCTCTGGAGGCTCCCTTACAAGCCTCCCTCCTGGCTTCTGGTGGTTTCCCACAATCTATGGCGCCCCGTGGCTTATAGAAGCCTCACTCCAGTCTCACATGGCCATCTACACATGGCCTTCCTCTCTGTGTTTCTTCTCCCCTCCCTTCTTTTCTATGGATGTTTGTCATTGGCTTTGGATTCCACCTGGGTCACATAGGATGCTCTCATTCCAAGATGCATTAAAGCCAAACTCACAGGTTCTGGGTGGATGTATCTTTTGAGAGCCAGTGTTCAACCCATCATGGGGGCCAGGGTGGACACAGGGAGGGGACCAGTTAAGATGCTACTTCTCTCACTCAGGTCAGTGATCCTGATGGCTCACCTGGACCAAAAAGGGGAAAGTCGAGTCTCAGCAGGTTTAAGAGTTTATCAGGAGATGGAATTCAAAGGATGTGACGAATGACCAAGTACAGAGAGTTGAGGAAGAGGGCACAGTTAATGATGACTCAACCACCACCCTTTTGGCTTAAACAACTAGGTGTGTGCTCGCTCAGTCACGTCCAACTCTTTGCGACCTTGCGAACTCTAGCCCGCCAGGCTTCTCTGTCCGTGGGATTCTTCAGGCAAGAATACTGGAGTGGGTTGCCATTTCCTCCTCTAGAGGAACTTCCTAACCCAGGGATTGAACCCAGGTCTCCTGTCTCCTGCATTGCAGGCAGGTGCTTTACTGCTTGAGTCATTAACTAGGAGGATCATGATTTTAAAATCTTTTATTTCATCCAATCCTATACCACAAAGCTTACCCTTCTCACACAACATTGTAAATCAACTATCCTCCAATGTAAAATAAAAATTAATTTTGGAATGTTTAAAAAGTACCCTTCTCCCCAGAACCAATTACCCCAGTTCCCAGAAAGAGCACACTCAATCTCTTAAAGCTGCCCTGCTTCCTCACGGGGCCCCAGGAAACACAAGAAGACCTTCGTGTGATTGCTAAGTAATTGCTTTTCAACTGTAAAAGTAATTAAGAAATGGCACCAATTTCCCTAAATGTAATGCAATTAAATCCACTGGCTTGGAAAATCATTTGCGATAAACTGAAACAGCAAAAGATCAGGGGAATTAGGCAAGCATCTGACACTAGGGACAGAGTGTTCTCAGGGGCTTTTCCCCTGGAGGGGTGGCTGTGGCAGGTGCAGGATGCGGCTGGCAAAGGAGCGGGGTTGGGTAGAGGATGGGAGGGCCAGATGCCAGGCTGGAGGCCCAGCCGGGCAGGGTTACCTGTTGGAGCGGGGGAGGAGGGAGCCCAGGGACCAGGTGGAGTGGCATAGAGTCCTTACCCCAGGAAGTCAAAGGCAGTTTCAACTTTGGTCAAGAAGGTGGTAACGGAGGGAGTTAGGGTTAGGGTTAGGGTCCCTGGTGGTCAACAGTTAAGACTCAGAGCTCCCAATGCAGAAGACCTAGATTTGATCCCTAGGCAGGGAACTAGATTGGACAGAGCACAACTAAGAGTTCACATGCTGCAACTAAAGAAAAAAAGATCCCACGTGCCGAAATGGAAGATCAGTGAGCCCGCACACCTCACCCGAGACCCACACAGCCAACTAAGCATTGTTGTTGAAAGTGCTGCTCTTTGTGACCCCGTGGACTGCAGCCCACCAGGCTCCTCCGTCCATGGGACTTTCCAGGCAAGAACACCGGAGTGGGGAGCCATTCCCTTCTCCAGAAAAAAATATTCGTTAATAAATAAATATTTAAAAGTAAAGTGAAGGAAGCAGGGTGAGTGACTGGACTGAGGAAGGAAGCTGCACCATGAATAGACGCTGGGGAAATCAGGTCCAATTGGGTCAAGAAATTGGGTCAGGCTGAGCACTTCAAGGCCAAGACTGTGATCAAAAGGCAGTGTCCAGGGTCTCTTCTTCAGTGGTTCCCGCTGCAGGTCCAGAGTGTCATGGCTGAAGGGAGCAGGAGTGCCAAACAGATCTCCCGGACAGACTGGAGCTAGCACCTCTGGAGCGGAGTGTGGGAGAGAAATAAGAAAGACATTTTACATCAGGCGGCGAGCTCTAGGTTCAAATCCTGACTCACAGGATTTGTTTTCTTGAGCACTCTACTAAGCTCTCTGAGTCTCTGTTTCCTTTGCCGTTAAGAGCATAACCGTTGTTCCCAACAAGCACATTGTTAGGGAAGGATGGATCCAATGTGCACGATGGGCTTTAGAAACTGTCAAGGCCCACACCAGACGTCCACTGAGGTTGTTGAGAGAGGGTCCTCCATCCTCCGACCCCTTCATCCCGTCTCCTCCCCCTCCCTCAGACCTCTTTCCTGCTGAGACTTCCTTCCACTCCCTCCCCACCGCAACCCCCACCCACCCCACCCCCGCCCTCCACTGGCTCCCTCCCCTTGACCAAGGCCCCTACCCCATACCCCTCAGTTTCCTCCAACACGAAGGAAAGTAAAGCCTCTCCCTCACAGGGTATTGTAAGGATCAAAAGAGCTAATGCAAGAAAAAATGTGAAGATCAAGCCAGGCCCACACCTCTGCAGGAGAGCTCAGCTATTGTTATTATTATTACTAGCAATCTGGAAAACAGCCAGCAAAGAGAAGAAGCGAAAATCACCATCACCGCCAGTCCTCCCACCTAGCAGGAACTATCATTAGCAATTGAAGAAGAACCTTCTCGACCTTTCAAAAATGCATATTGTTCATTTATTTCGTGGAATTGATCATATTCTTACACACTGTTTGGGGAACCTATTTTTGTCATTAACAATGTACCCTGAACAACTTTACATGTTATCACACTATACATTATCATTTTAAGGGTGCCAGATTATTTATAGTATTATAACATGCATGTGTAATCACTCAGTTGTGTCTGACTGCGACCCCAGGGACTGTAGCTTGCCAGGCTTCTCTGTCCATGGGATTTTCCAAGCAAGACTACTGAAGTGGGTTGCCATTTCCCACTCCAGGGAATCTTTCTGATCCAGGTATCGAACCCAAGTCTCTTGCGTCTTCTGCACTGGCAGGCAGATTCTTTACCACTGAGACACTGGGGAAGCCCAGTATTATCACATCATTGTTTAACCACTTAGCAATTCCAGGGACTGTTGGCAAAGCTGGTCTCCATGCCTTCTTTCCAACCAATTCCCACACCCCAGCTCTAGCCCAGTTTCCCTCTGGCCAGACCGTCCTGCAGATCTCTATGAACTAAGACACAGTTGTGAGAACAACACCTCCTATTCAAAACACCTTCAGTGGTGCCCTGGTACTTAACAACTGAAATTGTATCTTCTCTCCCTGGCATTCGAGGCTCTCTCCAAAATGTTGCCCCAATCCTGTTGGCTCCTAAATCCCCTTGTCATACTCCACAGATGGCCCCAAGGACCCTCATCACTCTTGCTGTTCCCAGAACCCTTAAGGAACTTCTTCCCCCATCCCCACATGTCTTGATCCTACCCATCTTTCAAAACCCAACCAAAGTTCATTTTCTCCCTCTAAAACTTTTCTGCTGCCCATTGTATCACTCAGGATCAGATTCAGCTAGGGGGACTCAATACAACCATGACCTCAACAAGGTAAAAGCTCATCCTCTCTGGCATGAGGATGACCTGAGGTAGATGATCCAGGGTCTAGTATGGTAGCTCTTCTGCAATCTGGCACCCAGATTTCTTCATTCCTGGGATGATTACTCATCCTCGTGGTCTAATATGGTTGCTAGAGCTCCAGACATTGCATCTACATTCCAGAGAGGAGAGTTTGTTTTATTTATTTAATTGGCTGCACCATGTCTTAGTTGTAGCACATGGGATCTTCAATCTTTGTTGTGGCATACTAACTCTTAGTTGTGGCATGTGAGATCTTCTTCCCTGACCAGGGATTGAACCTGGGCCTCCTGCATGGGGAGGGCAGAGTCTCAACCACTGGATCACCATGAAATTCCAAGAGAAGAGTTTTAAAGACGATGAAAAGAAGAATGCATGCACTCTCTTTCAGGAAGCTTTCCAGAAATACCACACAGGACTTCTGTTTGTATCTTATTACCAAGAACTCATTCACTTAGTCACCCAGGTAGAAAAGAGGCTGGGGAAGGTAGTCATGTCCTCATTACCAAGAAAGAAGGAAGAATGGATACTGAGAGACAGTCCAGCATCCCACTGCTAGAAGAAATAGCTCCTTCCTCTAAGCTCACGATGCTTCTCCCATAACACCAGGCTCTTCTCCAGGAGGCGGCAGGGTCTATGGAAAGACAGAAGCTTTGGAATCAAACAGACCTGGGTTTAGATCCTGGCTAGTGGCTTTCTAGCTAGACAGTTTAGGAAACACTTAAAATGTCTCAATCTCTGTGTCTTTAAAGAAAAAAAAAAGAAGCAGTTCTGTTCTGAGGTCATCAAATAGTCTTATGGACACAAAGTACGCAGGAAAATGTCACATAAGACTCTGATAAATAATCATTGGCCACAACTCCCTTCTGCTTTGTGTCATGAAGCCCCATGTATTCCATATACCACACAGCTATTCGAGTGGTTGAATCCAGGCTCCTGGCACATGGTAAGGGCTATCAGTAATATTTGCGGCATTCAGCTGACCCCAGTTGTTCTGTCCCTTCTCCTGGGCTTGTTCTGGCTCTGCCTTGGTCAGTGAACTCTTGGCCGCTGGGATGCTGAGCATGTGGCTGACTCAGCTTGTTTGGGATGGGGCCCAGAGACCTAAATTTTTCATCTCCCTAGGGCTGAGAATGATTGGTCCAGACATAAAGCCCCTTCCACCTCTAACTCTATAAGCTCTTGACAGAGCAGGAAGCAAGCACTCAGTAAATGTCATGGTTGTTATGTTGGCTCAACTACCATTGCTGGAAAAGGTCAGTTTTCATTCCAGTCCCAAAGAAAGACAATGCCAAAGAACATTCAAACTATCACACAATTGCACTCATTTCACATTCTAGCAAGGTAATGCTCAAAATTCTCCAAGCAAGGCTTCAACAGTACGTTAACTGAGAACTTCCAGATGTACAAGCTGGATTTAGAAATGGCAGAGGAACCAGAAATCAAATTGCCAACATCCGTTGGATCATAGAAAAAACAAGTGAATTCCAGAAAAACATCTACTTTTGCTTGATTGACTACGCTAAAGCCTTTGACTGTGTGGATCACAACAGACTATGGAAAATTCTTCAAGAGATGTGAATACCAGACCACCTTACCTGCTTCCTGAGAAACCTGTATCCTATCCAGGTCAAGAAGCAACAGTTAGAACCAGTCATGGAACAACTGACTGGTTCAAAATTGGGAAAGTCTGTATATTGTCACCCTGTTTGTTTAACTTCTATGCAGAGTACATCATGCGAAATGCTGGGCTAGGTGAATCATAAACTGGAATTAGGATTTCCAAGAGAAATATCAACAATCTCAGATATGCAGACGAAACCGCTCTAATGGCAGAAAGTAAAGAGGAACTTTAGAGCCTCTTGATGAAGGTGAAAAGGAGAGTGAAAAAACTGGCTTAAAACTCAACATTCAAAAAACTAAGATCATGGCATCTGGTCCTTTTATGCCATGGCAAATCGATGGGAGAAAAAGTGGAAACAGTGACAGATTTTCTTTTTTGGGCTCCAAAATCACTGCAGATGGTGACTGCAGCCATGACATTAAAGGATACTTGCTCCTTGGAAGAAAAGCTATAACAAACCTAGACAATGTATTCAAAACCTTTGCCAGCAAAGGTTCATATAGTCAAATCTATGGTGTTTCCAGTAGTCATGTATGGATGTGAAAGTTGAACTATAAAGAAGGCTGAGTACCAAAAAATTGATGCTTTTGAACTGTGTTTCTGGAAAAGACTCTTCAAAGTCCCCTGGACTGCAAGAAGATCAAACCAGTCAATCCTAAAGGAAATCAACCCTGAATATTCATTGGAAGGACTGGTGCTGAAGCTGAAGCTCCAATACTTTTGGCCACCTGATGCGAAGAGCTGACTTGTTGGAAAAGACCCTGATGTTGGGAAAGATTGAGGGCAAGTGGAGAATAGGGTGACAGAGGATGAGATGGTTGGATGGCATCACTGACTCAATACACATGAGTTTGACTAAACTCCGGGAGACGGTGAATGACAGGGAAACCTGGTGTGCTGCAGTCCATGGATCACAAAGAGTTGGACCCGACTTAGCAACTGAACAACTGTTGCTAATAAACGAACCCTAAAATGTAGAAGCATCAAACAGCCATTTCTTTGTACTCATAGTTCTGTAGGTCAGGAAGTTGGGCAGGTTTTCTCTCTTCCTCAAACTCTGAGCCCCAGCCAGGAGACTCAAATGGACGGTAGCTTGAAGGCTGGGATCACCTTTAGGCATTTTCACTCCCATGATTGGCCGTTGATGCCACCTGTCAGCTGGGCTGTTGGTTTGAACACAGGTGGCCTCTCCCTGTGGGCTCGGTTGGGCTTTTTTGACAGCATGGCATCTGGGTCCCGGGAGACAGTGACCTGAGAAAGCAAGACAGGCACACGTGGCATTTTTATGATCTAATAAACTGGGCTCTTAGTCAAATAGTATCACTTCCACCATAGTCACAAGCCTACCCAGGTCCGAATGGAGAGAAATGGACCCCACCACTCAGTGGGAGCAATGTCAGTGTCACAGTATCAGGACAGGTGGAACAGGAGATATTGTGGACTCTGACTTTAGAAAGTACTGTCTGCCACAATATAATAACAAGAAGAGGAGGAGGAGGAAGGAGAAGGAAGAGGAGTAGAAATCATTGTCATCATTGTCATCGTCTGTGATGACCCAGGCCAACACCACTCCATGTGAATCAGCTTTGGAAATGGACACTCTCAGATCTGTCACCCACCAGCCTTGAGACCTTGCGTGAGACCCTTCTCTGTGCCTTATGTTCTGAATTTATACCATGGGGATCAGAATTCTTCCCTCCCAGCACTGTGTGTTGAAAATGAAAGTGTTAGTCACTCAGACACATCCCACTCTTTGTGACCCCATGGATTGTAGCCCACCAGACTCCTCTGTCCATGGAATTCTCCAGGCAAGAATCCTGGAGTGGGTAGCCAATCCCTCCTCCAGGGGACCTTCCTGACACAGGGATCGAACCCAGGTCTCCTGCATTGCAGGCAGATTCTTTACCATCTGAGCCACCAGGGAAACCTCCAATGCTGTGGTGGATCTTAAATATACACACAACACACATAAAGTTCCTAGGGCCTGGTGTCGTCTCCCTCCACAGTGAGATGCAGGTTTTCTATCCAGGGTTGAATTAGAGCCAGCCTTCCCCATGGACACTTTTGCAGCCTCGTGGGGCGCTCGATCAGGGTCATGGACCATGGGGGCCCGGCCAGCGATATATCCAGGCCGAATGTTCTAATGGAGTCATCATGGGTCTTTTAAACTTTAACTTCCTGGATGACTATCCTTTGAAGTTCCCCGAGGTGGTTGGAGACTCTTTGCAAACCCCCTTGACTTGCCCCCAGTGGGATATTTGGTTGGTGATATGGCTGGAAAGATCCACAGGAGAGACACGCTGTATCTTTCTTCCCAAACTCCCCAGTCCTCCAAGGAAAGGCCGTGTTTGGTTTGAAAACAGAATGGCTTTATCACCAACCAGAGCCCTGGATGAAATCTCTCCCCCTAAAGCTGAATAAACAGCCTGGGCTCCACTCACACCCAGCTCTTAGCTCTTGGGACCCATTTGGGCTTATCTAGGCCCTTGCCTTTCACCCCGGGGTTGCTCAGATGCCCTCTTCTTGGAGGTGTGCCCTTGAACCCCAGAACACCCCACAGGCTGGAGACCTGCATGCTGCTCCATCTCCTCCTGGCGGGAGGAAGAGGCAGCTGGATTTGAGCCTCTTCCTACTCTGAGCCTCAGTGACCACATCTGCCAAGTGGGCATAATGTTGCCTCACCCGACTGGGCCAGGGGTGCATGAGATTATTTTAACAGGAAGCACTGGTGGTAGGGGCTCAGGGAACCCTAGCTTGATATGCAGAGAATGTGGCCAGGGTGGGATCCAGGCTCCGGCTGGGTTCCAAACATACTCCTTGTGTGCTGGGTGACCTTGGGCAAATTCATTAACCTCTCTGAGGCTCAGCTTCTTCAGCTTGTAAATAGTCTTGTGATCATTAGATTGCTGCAGAGATTAATACAGTGCTTGAACACTGTACCTAATGCCCAGATGCTTCATGAATGATCCTGATTTATTAGAATTGTCATTATCATTAATTCATTACAGTTCTTTAGGCAAGGACTTATAATTTATTTAATCCCAAGACTTTGCGGACACAAAATGGAGCTCCTTAACATGGTTATGGACAGACTCCTATAATTTTAGTTCATTTCTATTTTTTAATAGAAACTTTTATTGAGATCACTGTAGAATCACCTCCAGTTTTTTCATTTTCTTTTTTTTTCCCACAGCATGTGGGGTCTTAGTTCCCCAACAAAGCATTGAACTGGGGCCCTCAGCAATGAAAGCACAGAGTCTTAACCACTGGATCGCCAGGGAATCCCTAATTCATATGCAGTTGGAAGAAAGTACACTTCCCCACAGTAACATTGTACAAAATAATACTGTATAACATTTACAAAATATTTTTTATTTCCCAACCAGCATGTTGATTGATAAAATCCACCAATTTTAATCAGATTTTCCAGTTTTATTTGTTTTCATTTGTATGTGTGTTTGTGTGAAGTTCTGTACAATTTTATCACCTGTGCAGATTTGCGTATCCCTACAGTCAAGACACCACCATAAAACCCCTTTGTGTCACGATCCTATTGTCTTGAAACTAGAAAGGACCCCTAGTTTGACTTTACAAGTCAACATAGCATATAGATTAAGAGGGGCTCAGTGATCTGCCCACCTGGGTTCAGATCCTGGCTGTACAATTACCCCTGTGTGACCCTGGCAGTGCCTCTGTAGTCTCTGGGAACAGAGTTCCCATTTGTAAAATGGGAAAATAACAGCTCCCAGCACACAACAAAGCATCTCATAAACACAAGCTATTGTTATAGTTTCCAGAAGTTAATGATGAAGAAACCCAGGCCCAGGAAGAAAAGATACTTGATCAAATCACACAGCAAGCTGGAAGCAAAGCTCATGTGGGACCCCAGGCTGATGACTGCACTAATATTCTGCTACTTGACCAGGTTCCGGATGCTGCCTGGCTGGGCAAGTATCCCCACCATTGACGCCTGACTGAGACAAGTGGCCTACATTCCACCACCACCCCCACCCCTGACCCCACCTCAACTGCCACATCTGCAAAATGGGAATGGCAGTGGGGCTGCAGTCAGAATTTGATGACGTCATCCACATGAAGCAATTAACAAATTAAGAGCCAGTATATGCATAGCTATTATTAATGTTAAGTCAGTTGATATTACTATTTAGTGGCATGGTCTTAACTGATTTTTTTTAAATTTAAATTATTGTGAGGACCCTGTGGGTTTGGAAGTTAAAGTGAGCAAACATATCAAATCACAAAATTGTACAGGTGGCACTGCATACCTATGAATTCAGAACTAGCAGATATCGAGGGCCTACTCTGTGCTAGGTCACTTCAGTCGTGTCTGACTCTGTGCCACCCTATGGACTGCAGCCCACCGGGTTCCTCTGTCCATGAGATTCTCCAGGCAAGAATACTGGAGTGGGGTGCCATGCCCTCCTCCAGGGGATCTTCCTGACCCAGGGATGGAACCCATGGCTCTTATGTCTCCTGCATTGGCAACCGGGTTCTTTACCACTAGGGCCATCTGGGAAATCCCAGGTCTACTCTGCTATACCACTTTATCCAAGGGACTTAAGCATCTGAAGATTTTGCTATCCCTGGAGGTCCTGTAACCACTGCCCCAGAGATACTGAGAGAAGACTGAGTAAGGGAATCATGGAACATTATCACAGAATCCACGTATATTCCGTTAGAATTGAAATAAACATGACAGAACTAAAGGCTTTAAGTAACTAAGCCAGGCTGATCCTCTCCAGTGTACAGGGAAAGCACAGTTTCTCATTGCTCCCAACAGAATGTCCTTCTTTTTGCAGCTGGATTAACTCCTGAATACAGAAAACTTCTGATCCTGTACTTGGAGCCTGCTGTTAAAATGTCATTTCCCAAAAACACAGGTTACAGTCCTCTCTCTCTCTCTCTCTTTCCCTGAGATCACAGGAGGCATTTGGGCCTTTAAGATAGCATTCATTTGGAGAGAGATGGTAATATACAAGATTAATGAAAATCAGCACAATCCCTCTGAATAGACGAGAGCTTTTGTTCAATCGTTTGTCCTGCTGTTAATTATGCGTTAGGTGGTGATAAATGCTTTAAATCAAGCAATGCCTTGAAAACCATTTAAATGATTTTCACCTAATTAGGTTCCCTGCCTTGTTCTGAGCCTGGGGGATCCCTCCGTGTGTCTCCCCCCTCTTCGGAAATGAAACATGCCAGGGGGATCCACAGAGCCTGAGCCCCAGAGGGAAGGAAGATTTCCTGGCTCCCATCGGCTCTGACCCACCCCAGTGGGCACACAGGTGTGAATGATTTCTCGGAGTGGCTTTGCAGATCAGAGATCAAAAGGAAATTTATCAGTTTCTGTCTCCCTTCAGCCTATTCCAGCCAGACTTTATAACAAGACCCTATCCACCTTAAAGTTGAGAGGCCCCCGGAACCGAGGGGAACAGGAAGAAAGGCCACCGAACAGTCACTGTCAGACCAGGGGCAGAAACTGCTGCATGGCCTCAGGAGGGTGGGGCAGGGAGGGGTGCTAGTTAGCGCAGTTCCCATAAAGGCTCCCCTGCTCTGCTACCCGCCACCCCTCCTCAAAGTTAAAACATCATCTGTGCATCTTAGAGAAACTGGCTAAAGGTGAATGTGGCTTCCCTCGTGGCTCAGCTGGTAAAGAATCTTCCTGCAATGCGGGAGACCTAGGTTCAATCCCTGATCCCCTGGAGCAGGGAAAGGCTACCCACTCCAGTATTCTGGCCTGGAGAATCCCATGGACTGTTGCAAAGAGTCGGACACAACTGAGCAACTTTCACTTCACTTCACTTCAAAGGTGAATGGACTGTCTGAAGAGGAAGGGGCAGGTGGGGGTGGGGGGAATAACCTAACCTCCTAGAGAATTGGGATCCTTAATCTGAGGCAGACGGGAGGCCAAGACTCTTGCAGCCAAAGTACAAGTTTGGGAATCAAGTGAGCTCCTCCTCCTGGGGGGCCTCCAGGATTGCAATTCAGCCCATTCTAACTCAAGCAGGACCCTGGTCCCTTTGGTCACCACCCCTCTTTTCTGCCAGGAAATGCAGATATTTGAAGACAGTTCATCTGCAGGCAAATGACCACAATCCCAGGCTTCCCTGGTGGCTCAGATGGTAAAGAATCTGCTTGCAAGACTCGCGTTCAATCCCTGGGTTGGGAAGATCCCCTGGAGAAGAAAATGGCAACACACTCCAGTATTCTTGCCCGGAGAATTCCATGGACAGAGGAGCCTGACGGGCTATAGTCCATGAGGTCGCAAAAAGTCGGACATGACCGAGTGACTAACACACACACACATACACACAACCACAGTCCCTAAACTGTGAAATGCTGACCCTGGCACTCTGACATGACCTGATTCTCTGATCCGAGTCTGAATCCCAATCAAGATTCACTACCTCCACCACCTCTGTGGATTCCTGATCCCCTTCTGTCTCCAGGAACTGAAACATCACAAGGACAGCAGCTCCCACTGGGTTTTAACCTCTTGCCACCCTCTCTGAAGCCAGAAGATCCAAAGAGAAAAATGAAACAAGAATTAGTTCCTTCAATAGACACCTCTTATAGCTTAAAAAAAAAGTAAAAGAAAAAAGAGCCAGTTCACATTTGAAGTTGGAATCTTCGTCGGAGCTTTTCCCCTCTTTTCATCCGGAACAATTCTCCCATTTACGCTACAGAGGGTTGCAGAACCCCCTGAAGTTGTAATTATTTGGACATTTTTGGAACATGTCTGTTAATGATTTGTGATCCTAAGGACTTATTTTGAATTAATTCCTCTTTTAAAGGGCAGTTTGGTCTCCCAATAAGGGGCAGACCCTGAATGCCACAGCCTCTGCCTTTGTGCTAAATGAACTCTTTAGAGGTTCCAGATGACGCCTGGCACCGGACAGAAGGAAGCCAGCCAGAGAGGTCACCGCTCTGGGCCAGCTTCCCGGGACGACTGCCCCTCCCCATCCGCCCCTCCCCCTCCCCGCCATCACTGGGCAGGAAGCGGTGCCCCCAGCCAGGCATTTCAGAAATGCCTTTGAGACAACCGGCCAGGCCAGCAAGGCCTTGGTGAGCTCTTAGCAGGGACAAAATGGGGGATGGAGTCCCCAGGCTCCTCAGACCCCCACCCAGAAGGCCCTTAATCACCCCTGCCTCCTACTATTTTTTATTGTGGTAAAATAGACACAACATAAAAATTATCATTTTAACAATTATTAAGTGACAGTAAGTACATTCATTAAGTGGCACTGAGTACTTTGGCCACCTGATGCAAAGAGCCAACCCATTGGGAAAGACCCTGATGCTGGGAAAGATTGAAGGCAGGAAGATGAGATGGTTGGATGGCATCACTGACTCGATGGATACGAGTTTGAGCAAACTCCGGGAGATGGTGAAGGACAGGGAAGCCTGGGGTGCTGCAGTCCATGGGGTGGCAAAGAGCCCGACGTGATTTAGCAACTGAACGACAAGACAGAAGTACGTGCACACTGTTGTACAGTTAGCTGTCACCACCAGCCTCCTCCAGAACTAAGTCTGTAGCTGTTGCCTCTGCCCAGAGAGCTTTTCTTTTGCCTCTTAGCTGGGCTGCTGCTGCTGCTAAGTCACTTTAGTCGTATCCAACTCTGTGAGACCCCATAGACGGCAGCCCACCAGGCTCCCCCGTCCCTGGGATTCTCCAGGCAAGAACACTGGAGTGGGTTGCCATTTCCTTCTCCAATGCATGAAAGTGAAAAGTGAAAGTGAAGTCATTCAGTCGTGTCTGACTCCTAGTGACCTCATGGACTGCAGCCTACCAGGCTCCTCCGTCCATGGGATTTTCCAGGCAAGAGTACTGGAGTGGGCTAACTCCTAGTAACTGTCAAGTCTCAACTGAAATGCCACCTCCTCCAGGAAGACTTCTCCGGTAGCCCCATTAAACATGTAACTCCCTATTTTCCCCTTCCCCAGCCCTTGGCACTCACCATTCTACATTCTGTCTCTATAAATCTGACTACTGTAGGTACCTCATGTAAGAGCGGAGTCATACACTATTGGCCTTTTTTTGGACTGGCTTATTTCACACAACATAATGTCTTCAAGGTCCATCTGTGTTATAGTATATGCCAGAGTTCATTCCTTTTTAAGGCTGAATCATATTCCATTATGCATACACCACATTTTGTTTATCTGTTCGTCTACCATTGGATATATGTGTTGCTTTCCCCTTTTGCTAAATGGTGAACAGTGGTGCTATGAGTATGAGTGTGCAGATATGTGTTGGAGTTCCTGCTTTCAATTGTTTGGGGATGTATACCCAGAGGTAGAATTATTGGATCATAAAGTAATTCTGTTTTTAATTTATTTATTTTTAATTGAAGGATAATTGCTTTATAAGATTGTGTTCATTTCTGTCATACAGCAACATGAATCTGCCATAGGAACACGTGAATCATATAGCAATTCTGTTTTTAGTATTTTTAGAAACTGCTAGACTATCTCCCCAGAGAAGGCAATGGCACCCCGCTTCAGTACTCTTGCCTGGAAAATCCCATGGGCGGAGGAGCCTGGTAGGCTGCAGTCCATGGAGTTGCTAAGAGTCGGACATGACTGAGTGACTTCACTTTCCCTTTTCACCTTCATGCATTGGAGAAGGAAATGGCAACCCACTCCAGTGTTCTTGCCTGGAGAATCCCAGGGAAGGGGGAGCCTGGAGGGCTGCCGTCTATGGGGTCGCACAGAGTCAGACACGACTGAACCAACTTAGCAGCAGCAGACTATCTCCCACAGCTGCTGAACCATTTTACATCCTCACCAACAGTGCGTGAGGGTCCCAGGTCCTCCACATCGTCCCCACCACTAGATTTTTCCAGTTTGTTTGATAGTAATCATCCTAATGGATGTGAGGTGGTATCTCATTTTGGTTTTGCTTTGCATTTTCCTGATGGTTAGTGATACTGAGCATTTTCTCCATTGCTTATTAATCATTTGTGTCTTTTTTTTGAAAAATGTCTACTCGTGTCCTCTGCCCATTTTTTATTGGGTTGTTTGGTTTTTTTGTTGTTGAGTCATAGTTCTTTATATATTCTGGCTATTAACCCATTATCAGATACATGACTTGTGAAGACTTTCCCTGCTTCCATAGACTGCCTTTCACTCTGGTAATAGTGTCCTTTGACATACAAAATGTTTTCATTTTTATGTAGTTCAATGTATCGATTTTGCCCTTTGTTGCTGTGCTTCTTAATCACTCTTGCCTTGAAGTCTACCGGTTCCCTCCACCTAGAGTATTTTTCCTTCACCTCTTAGCTGGGCTAACTTCCAGTAACTGCCAAGTCTTAACTGAAATGCCGCCTCCTCCAGGGAGTTTTCTCCGATAGCCCCAGCCTGGGATAGGTCCCTTCCTCGTGTTCCCAGGGATGGAGGGCTTCCTTCAACTGGAATATTTATTCAATTATATTATAACTGACCTTTCCACGAATATATACATATGCCCCTGGACTTTGAGTTCCATCAGGACAGGATTTTACTTTCTAATTCATTAGCCAGGTGCAGTGTTTGGCATAGGAAAGGCTCTCAATCAATATTTGTTGATAGAAATAAGCTAATTTTGTGGCTCCAGATGTTTTCCTTTATAAAGACCTCTTACATAAGAAAGTATCTTGTAAATCCTCCCCTGATAGAAATTCTATTTCCATGTTTATATTAATGAAGAATATTCATGATGGAAACAGTGAGGTTGTCAAATAAATGCTTCCTCTAATCTCAACAGCATCAAAGGTCATTCCATCTATCACCGTGCTAGGTTTGCTTGGAGATCCCAAGACAGAATAATTAGTTTCTGTCCCCTTTCCTGGGATCCAGAGCCCACAGATGCAGTTCAGTTCAGTTGCTCACTCATGTTCAACTCTTTGCAACCACATGAACCGCAGCATGCCAGGCCTCCCTGTCCGTCAACAACTCCTGGAGTCCACCCAAACCCGTGTCCATTGTGTCAGTAATGCCATCCAACCACCTCATCCTCTGTCGTCCCCTTCTCCTCCGGCCCTCAATCTTTCCCAGCATCAGGGTCTTTTCAAATGGGCCCGCTCTCTGCATCAGGTGGCCAAAGTATTGGAGTTTCAGCTTCAACATCAGTCCCTCCAATGGACACCCAGGACTGATCTCCTTTAGGATGGACTGGTTGGATCTCCTTGCTGTCCAAGGGACTCTCAAGAGTCCTCTCCAACACCACAGTTCAAAAGCATCAATTCTTCAGCACTCAGCTTTCTTTATAGTCCAACTCTCACATCCATACACGACTACTGGAAAAACCATAGCCTTGACTAGGTGGACCTTTGTTGGCAAAGTAATGTTTCTGCTTTGAATATGCTATCTAGGTTGGTCATAACTTTCTTTCCAAGGAGCAAGCGTCTTTTAATTTCATGGCTACAATCACCATCTGCAGTGATTTTGGAGCCCCCCAAAATAAAGTATGACACTGTTTCCACTGTTTCCCCATCTATTTCCCATGAAGTGATGGGACCAGATGCCATGATCTTCGTTTTCTGAATGTTGAGCTTTAAGCCAACTTTTTCACTCTCCTCTTTCATTTTCATCAAGAGGCTTTTTAGTTCCTCTTCACTTTCTGCCATAAGGGTGGTGTCATCTGCATATCTGAGGTTATTGATATTCCCCCGGCAATCTTGATTGCAGCTTGTGCTTCTTCCAGCCCAGCGTTTCTCATGGTGTACTCTGCATATAAGTTAAATAAGCAGGGTGACAATATACAGCCTTGATGTACTCCTTTTCCCATTTGGAACCAGTCTGTTGTTCCATGTCCAGTTCTAACTGTTGCTTCCTGACCTGTATACAGGTTTCTCAAGAGGCAGGTCAGGTGGTCTAGTATTCCCATCTCTTTCAGAATTGTCCACAGTTTATTGTGATCCACACAGTCAAAGGGTTTGGCATAGTCAATAAAGCAGAAATAGATGTTTTTCTGCAACTCTCTTGCTTTTTAAATGACCCACCGGATGTCAGCAATTTGATCTCTGGTTCTTCTGCCTTTTCTAAAACCAGCTTGAACATCTGGAAGTTCATGGTTCACATATTGCTGAAGCCTGGCTTGGAGAATTTTGAGCATTACTTTACTAGTGTGTGAGATGAGTGCAATTGTGCGGTAGTTTGAGCATTCTTTAGCATTGCCTTTCTTTGGGATTGGAATGAAAACTGACCTTTTCCAGTCCGGTGGCCACTGCTGAGGTTTCCAAATGTGCTGGCATATTGAGTACAGCACTTTCACAGCATCATCTTTTAGGATTTGAAATAGCTCAACTGGAATTCCATCACCTCCACTAGCTTTGTTCGTAGTAATGCTTCCTAAGGCCCACTTGACTTCACATTCCAGGATGTCTGGCTCTAGGTGAGTGATCACACCTTCATGATTATCTGGGTTATGAAGATCTTTTTTGTACAGTTCTTCTGTGTATTCTTTCCACCTCTTCTTAATATCTTCTGCTTCTGTTAGGTCCATACCATTTCTGTCCTTTATTGAGCCCATCTTTACATGAAATGTTCCCTTGGTATCTTTAATTTTCTTAAAGAGATCTCTAGTCTTTCCCATTCTATTGTTTTCCTCTATTTCTTTGCGTTGATCACTGAGGAAGGCTTTCTTATCTCTCCTTGCTATTCTTTGGAACTCTGCATTCAGATGCTTATATCTTTCCTTTTCTCCTTTGCTTTTCACTTCTCTTCTTTTCACAGCTATTTGTAAGGCCTCCTCGGACAGCCATTTTGCTTTTTTCATTTCTTTTTCTTGGGGATGGTCTTGATCCCTGTCTCCTGTACAATGTCATGAACCTCCGTCCATAGTTCATCAGGCACTCTATCAGATCTAGTCCCTTAAATCTATTTTTCACTTCCACTGTATAGTCATAAGGGATTTGATTTAGGTCATACCTGTATGGTCTAGTGGTTTTCCCCACTTTCTTCAATTTAAGTTTGAATTTGGTAATAAGGAGTTCATGATCTGAGCCACAGTCTGCTCCTGGTCTTGTTTTTGCTGACTGTATGGAGCTTCTCCATCTTTGGCTGCAAAGGATATAATCAATCTGATTTCAGTGTTGACCATCTGGTGATGCTCATGTGTAGTTTTCTCCTGTGTTATTGGAAGAGGGTGTTTTTTATGACCAGTGTGTTCTCTTGGAAGAACTCTGTTAGCCTTTGCCCTGCTTTATTCTGTACTCCAAGGCCAAATTTGCCTGTTACTCCAGGTGTTTCTTGACTTCCTACTTTTGCATTCCAGTCCCCTATAATGAAAAGGACATCTTTGTTGGGTGTTAGTTCTAAAAGGTCACGTAGGTCTTCATAGAACCGTTCAACTTCAGCTTCTTCAGTGTTACTGGTTGGGGCATAGACTTAGATTACTGTGATATTGAATGGTTTGCCTTGGAAATGAACAGAGATCATTCTGTTGTTTTTGAGATTGCATCCAAGTACTGCATTTCAAACTCTTTTGTTGACTGTGATGGCTACTCCATTTCTTCTGAGGGATTCCTGCCCACAGGAGTAGATATAATGGTCATCTGAGTTAAATTCACCCATTCCAGTCCATCTTAGTTCACTGATTCCTAGAATGTCGACGTTCACTCTTGCTGTCTCCTGTTTGATCACTTTCAATTTGCCTGGATTCATGGACCTAACGTTCCAGGTTCGTATGCAATATTGCTCTTTACAGCATCGAATCTTGCTTCTATCACCAGTCCCATCCACAACTGGGTGTTGTCTTTGCTTTGGCTCCATCCCTTCAGTCTTTCTGAAGTTATTTCTCCACCGATCTCCAGTAGCATATTGGTCACCTACTGACCTGGAGAATTCATCTTTCAATGTCCTATCTTTTGGCCTTTTCATACTGTTCATGGGTTTCTCGAAGCAAGAATACTGAAGTAGTTTTCCATTCCCTTCTCCAGTGGACCACATTCTGTTAGACCTCTCCACCATGACTTGTCCATCTTGGGTGACCCCACAGACATGGCTTAGTTTCATTGAGTTAGACAAGGCTGTGTTCTGTGTCATCAGATTGGCTAGTTGTCTGTGATTATGGTTCCAGTCTGTCTGCCCCCTGATGCCCTCAACCATCTATTTTATTGATGGGAAAATTAAGTCTCAAAAGGGGAAAGGGAATTTCTCCTGATTCCAGCAGTGATGATAATATGTCCTAAAATACTGCAAAAATCCTGCCCTGTTCTCCCTGAAATATGGCCTACTTTTGTTGTACTTCATACAGAATTTGGGAAAATCTAGTGGCTGTGGCATAGACAAGGCTGTGTGTCCATCACCCTGTTTCTTCTTCCCAAATACATCCTGGTCTATATTTCCCAGTACCCCTTGCAATTCAGCAGAAGACCATAGGACTCAATTATAGCCAGTGGCACATAGGCAGGGAGAATGGAAGTTGCTGTAGTCCTTAAAATCATCCTTTCCCTTCACCTTTCCAGGTGTCTTGGCAGCCACATGTTTAAGATAATAATGTCCCAAGATGGAAGAAACCTCACAGCATGAAAATAATTCCTTCAAAGTGCTCTGAAGTCCCTTGTCCAAGAACCTTGATGGCCATTGTGTTTGGACTTGAATAGGCTTGTTGTTCAATCGAGAAGTCGTGTCCGACCCTTTATGGCCCCAAGGACTGCAGCACATCAGGCTCCCCTGCCCTTCACTATCTCCTGGAGCTTGCTCAAACTCACGTGCACTGAGTCAGTGATGCCATCCAACCCTCTCATTCTCTGTTGTCCCCGTCTCCTTCTGCCTTCAATCTTTCTCAGCATCAGGGTCTTTTCTAATGAGTCGGCTCTTCACATCAGGTGGCCAAAGTTTTGGAGCTTCAGCTTTAGCATCAGCCCTTCCAATGTATATTCAAAGTTGATTTCCTTTAGGATTGAAGAGTTTGATCTCCTTGCAGTCCAAGGGACTCAAGAGTCTTCTCCAACAGCACAGTTCAAAAGCATCTTCACATTCAGCCTTCTTTATAGACCAGAGGCGGTGTTACATTATCTTCAGCCCAGAAGGAGAAAAAAGATTCAGGGATCCCATATTTTCAGAGAAGAAATCATACAAAGTGATTGGAGGCTGGTGAGTCTACTTATAATTTAAGTGAATAAGCTCCATATCCTACCATAAAGTAGTATTTTATGTGCAAATAAAATATTTAATAACTTAATATGCAATGATGTATATGCTTTGAGGCAAGATGGTAACACATTCTGAAGCTGTTTAGCAGGAGCTCTGTATGTAGCAGTGATGAAAATCTAGAGTGGACTGGTAGTTATTGTTTTTTCCAGGAACCCTTCATTTCATCTCAAAAAACATGGACAAAAGGGCTTCTATAAAAGTAAATTTAAACTGACCTTTTCCCTTCCTGTCTGGGGAAACTTCCTCTATTTTCAGGGTTCCCTTGCCCATGAAATGTCACAGCCTCACCTTACCAACAAGACATTTTGAAATGACAAAGTGTTCATCAAAATCAAATTCTTCTTTGTAGCAACATGGATGGATCTAGAAACTATGATTCTGAGTGAAGTAAGTCAGACAAAGGAAAACGTCATACGATATCCCTTACATGTGAAATCTAAAAAAATGGTACAAGTGAACTTATTTACAAGACAGAAATAGAGTCACAGGGGTAGAAAACAAACGTATGGTTTCCAAGGGGAAAAGGGGGAGGGGTAAGCTGGGAGACTGGGACTGACATATACACACGTCTATACGTAAAGCGGAAGACGAATAAGGACTTGCTGTGCAGCACAGGGGACTTTATCAGCACTCTGTAATGACCGGTATGAGAAAACAATGTAAAGAAGAGTGGATATATGTATATATCTATAACTGGTTCTTTACTGCATACCTGAAACTAACACACCATTGTAAATCAACTATGCGCCAAAAAAAAAATTTTTTTAAACATCAAATTCTTCTGTCCTAGGTTTGCCCAATTAAGTGGTGACATCCTTTCTGTTTGTTTGTTTTTTCATTTTAACCAAAGCTGAATCAAAGTGTTAATTCTTAATTTCAACTTCTGACTTTGAGAATATCATTTTCATGAGTGCTAGAGAGTACAAATGTCAGTGCCTAAACAAACGAAAGGGACAAACTCTGTTAGCAAAGTTGCAAACTCTGTTAGCAACGGCATATGGATACAGACCTTTTCTAATGATCTCTTGTGTTAATAAAATCACCTCCATTTTTAAGGGACTTGACCAATGACACAGAGCTTTCTGCTGCAGAGCTAAATTTTATCCCCATATGCTGAGAGGTAAACCAGGTAGGAGGCTTCCTGGAGGTGAGAGGCCTGTACAGAGTAGTATGGACAGAATAGAAATTAACCAAGGGTGAAAAGATGTTCTAGGCTGAGAGAGATCAGTATCTGTATTAGGGCTCTTCAGAGAAATAGAACAAATATGAATGTTTCTATTTACTGATTCTTTCTTTTTATTATTTATTGATTTATAGGAGAGAGGGAGAGGGAATGAGAAATTGGCTTTAGGGCTGAGAAGTCCCACCGGAAAGGCAGCAGTATAATCCAGTCTGAATCTGAAGGCTTGAGAACATGGGATCTGATGATGTAAATCCCAGTCTAAGGGCAGAAGTTGACGTGAGATGTCCCAGCTCAGTGAGACAGGAAAAGAAGGGACAAATTCCTCCTTCTTCCACCTTTTGTTCTGTTCAGACCCTCAGTGGATTGGATGATGCTCCCCACTCACCCCACCTTATCTCCCCGCAACCCCGCACTGGTTGAGAGGTCTGCTTTCCTGAACCCACCCATTCAAATGCTAAGCTCACCTGGAAACACCCTCACATTCACATCCAGAAACAAGGGGTTGTGGGGAGTTTTACTGACCGAGCTGTGCACTTGTGGGACCCTAGTTTCCCAACTAGGGATCAAACCTTCACACCCCTGGACTAGAAGTCTAGATAGAAGTGCCGGGACCATCAGGGAAGTCCTCAGAAACAATGTTTAATCTGGACACCAGGTGGCCCCCTCAAGTTAACACATGATATTAACCACCCCAGCATCATCATCCCTTCTAGTGGTGGAAGGGAAGGTGGTAGAATATCAGAATATGATATATCCATACAGTGGAATATTTTTCAGCCCTAAAATGGATACGTTTCTGCTTCTACAGTCTGGTGGACCTTGGAAATACATGCTGAGTGAAAGAAACCAGTCACAAAAGGTCACATATCATGTGATTCCATTTCTATGGAATGTCCAAACAAGGAAAATCAAGCCAGCCAATCCTAGAGGAAATCATCCCTAAATATTCATTGGAAGGACTGAGGCTGACACTGAAGCTCCAATACTTTGGCCACCTGATGGGAAGAGCCGACTCATTGGAAAAGACCCTGATGCTGGGGGAGATTGAGGGCAAGAAGAGAAGGGGACGACAGAGGATGAGATGGTGGGATGGCATCACGGACTCAGTGGACATGAGTTTGAGCAAGCTCTGGGAGATAATGAAGGACAGGGAAGCCTGGCGTGCAGCAGTCCATGGGGTCACAAAGAGTTGGACATGACTTAGTGACTGAACAAAAACAAACAGAGATAGAAGGCAGGTTAGTGGTCACTAGAGGCTGGGGGAGCATAGCATCAGGAGGGTTTGCTAATGGATATGGGGGTTCTTTGCAGGGAGGGTAACAGAAAGGTTCTGAATTAGACAGTGGTGATGGTTATACAAGGGTGAATCTACTAAAAACTACTGATTGTACACTTTCAAATAGCAAAGTCTATGTTACTTGAATTGTATCTCAATAAAACTCTAAAAAAGAAACTATTATGAGAGATATTGAGTAAACAAATAAATTGAAGTAGCGTAACAGGAGCATGGCGTATCATACAGGGGAAGGGATAATAAAGTATAGGGGTAGCAGGAGGGCTGACTCACTGGAAAAGACCCTGATGCTGGGAAAGATTGACGGCAGGAGGAGAAGGGGATGACAGAGGATGAGATGGTTGGGTGGCATCGCCAACTCAATGGAAATGAGTTTGAGTAAACTCTGGGAGTTAGTGATGGACAGGGAAGCCTGGCATGCTGCAGTTCATGGGGTAGCAAAAAAATCAGACACGACTGAGCGAAAGAACTGAACTGAACTGAGCAAGAGGGCAGGGACATCCCCTGATTGGGGCTGCTGGGACTGAACGCTGAAAGATGAGTATGAGTTTATCACACTGTGAGAACAGCCCAAGCAAAGACTTGGCCAGCTGCTCAGTGTGGCCGGAGTGGGGCGGGGCATTGGGAGACCCTGGAGTGGGGCTGGAGAGGGAAATGTCAGGTTGCTGAGACCAGAGACGGATCACGCAGCCCCAGGCCAATATTTTAATTTAGTCATTCCTATAACTGCAATCAGGGGGTTTCCATGCTTGACTGCTGGCTCCAGGAGAACAGCATAAGGGTATGACTTGTTTTCAACTGTCGGCCCAGCAGCCAGCCCAGTGCACCCCAGGAGGAAGCTTCTGGAACTTACTCTCATTGTCCACCTCAGTAGCCTTTCATGGGCTCTGCCAGCTGCCCTGCTGCCCTGGGAACCTGCTGTCCCAATACATCAGACCATGCATCACTGAAGCCATTGCATCAAGGCAGATGCTCGCTCCTAAGGCCTCACAGCATGGGTACTCTAATGCAGGAACCCAGTCTCAGATGCCCAGCACTCTCATATGCCAAGGCAGGAAGTGAAATTCACATGAGATGCAATCACAAGGCAGATGCAGAATTCTCTAATTCAAGCCAACCGCTCCTCCAAGGTCAAAATCCCACTGTACCCAGACTCTGCAGCCATCTCCAGCTGAACCAATCAGTGGGCGAAATAACCCTGACTTGTTCATGCAGAACAAATTTGTCTCCTAAACAAATACCAATCAGCCAAACAGCCCAGAGTTAAATACACTGACCTCGCGATAAACTTAAATAAGCCGTTGGGTTTGGACTCGTGGGTGGGGGGCTCTCCCGGAGTTCTTTCCAGAGAGAGGAAGAGAGAAGTCCGGGAAGATCCGATGCTTTACCAGGGTCGCTGTCTATGCCCTGAATTTCTGATTGAGGGATGTGGTGAGCTCCAAACTCAGGAAGCCCCCACCCCAACTAGGAGAGCAGCCCAAGTGTGGAGCTCAGCAGATGGGAGCCCACTCAACAGCTCCAGCCCTCCTGTTTTCTGGGAAAGCCAGAGCCACTCTGGGCGGGGGTGGGGCAGGCTCAGGCCTGAGGGGTTAGAGACTAGGGACAGTGTCTCAGGCCCCATTGCATCCCATGCAGACCTCTCCATAGAATAAGAATAGCGGAGACATAGACTAATTTTGTATATGTCACCAATACACACATCAACCCTTAAAGTTAAGTTCAGTTCAGTCACTCAGTCGTATTCGACTCTTTGCGACCCCATGGACTGCACCATGCCAGGCCTCCCTGTCCATCATCAACTCCCAGAGTTTACTCAAACTCTTGCCCATTGAGTCGGTGATGCCATCCAACCATCTCATCCTCTGTCATCCCCTTCTCCGCCTGCCTTCGATCTTTCCCAGCATCAAGGTCTTTTCAAATGAGTCAGCTCTTCACATCAGGTGGCCAAAATATTGGAGTTTCAGCTTTAGCATCAGCCCTTCCAATGAACACCCAGGACTGTTTTCTTTTAGGATGGACTGGTTGGATCTCCTTGCAGTCCAAGGGACTCTCAAGAGTCTTTTCCAACACCACAGTTCAAAAGCATCAATTCTTCGGCACTCAGCTTTCTTCACAGTCCAACTCTCACATCCATACATGACCACTGAAAAAACCATAGCCTTGACTAGACGGACCTTTGTTGGCAAAGTAATGTCTCTGCTTTTTAATATGCTGTCTAGGTTGGTCATAACTTTCCTTCCAAGGAGTAAGTGTCTTTTAATTTCATGGCTGTCGTCACCATCTGCAGTGATTTTCAGTTCAGTTCAGTTCAGTTCAGTTGTTCAGTTGTGTCTGACTCTTTGCAACGCCATGAATTGCAGCATGCCATGTCTCCTTGTCCATCACCAACTCTCGGAGTTCACCCAAACTCACATCCATCAACTCGATGATGCCATCCAGCCATCTCATCCTCTGTCGTCCCCTTCTCCTCCTGTCCCCAATCCCTCGAAGCATCAGAGTTTTTTCCAATGAGTCAACTCTTCGCATGAGGTGGCCAAAGTACTGGAGTTTCAGCTTTAGCATCATTCCTTCCAAAGAACACCCAGGACTGATCTCCTTCAGAATGGACTGGTTGGATCTCCCTGCAGTCCAAGGGACTCTCAAGAGTCTTCTGCAACACCACAGTTCAAAAGCATCAATTCCTTGGCGCTCAGCTTTCTTCACAGTCCAACTCTCACATCCATACATGACTAGTGGAAAAACCATAGCCTTGATTAGACGGACCTTTGTTGGCAAAGTAAGTCTCTGCTTTTCAATATGCTATCTATGTTGGTCGTAACTTTCCTTCCAAGGAGTAAGCATCTTTTAATTTTATGGCTTCAATCACCACCTGCAGTGATTTTGGAGCCCAAAATAAAGTCTGACACTGTTTCCACTGTTTCCCCATCTATTTCCCATGAAGTGATAGGACCAGATGCCATGATCTTCGTTTTCTGAATATTGAGCTTTAAGCCAACTTTTTCACTCTCCTCTTTCACTTTCATCAAGAGGCTCTTTAGTTCTTCTTTGCTTTCTGCCTTTAAAGTTAGGTATTGTTATTATTCCCACTTTACAGATGAAGAAACTGAGGCAACTTGCACAAGGTACTACACCTAGCAAGTGACTAAAAGGAGATTCTAATCTGGGTCAGTCTAACTCTATAACATGGGTTGTTTAGTCGCTAAGTCATGTCCAACTCTTTTGTGACCCTGTGGACTGTAGCCTGCCAACCTCCTCTATCCACAGGATTTCCCAGGCAAGAACACTGGAGTGGGTTGCCATTTCCTTCTCCAGGGCATCCTCCTGACCCAGAGATTGAACCTGTGTCTCCTGCATTGATTGGTGGTTTCTTTACCACTGAGCCACCTGGGAAGCCCATAGCCCAGGTATTAACCATTAAAGCGCTGCTTCCTGATAGCAGGCCAGCAGTCCCAGTTTGCATGGGCCTAGGGAGATTCTAGGGCACCAGACTTTCAGGGCTAAAACTGGTTGTCCCAGGCAAACTGGGATGGTGGTTTATTGTGATGGGCTGAATAGTATTTATAGCACCTCCCATCCAAAGATGTTCACATTCTAATCCCTGAGAACTATGAATGGCAAAGGGGACTATGCAGACATGATTAAACTGAGGATCTTGAGATCCTCCGGATAACTCCAGGATAACCCTTAAAGTTAGGTATTGTTACTATTCCCACTTTACAGATGAAGAAACTGAGGCGACTTGCACAAGGTACTACACTAGTAAGTGCATAGGATAACTCCAGGAGTTATCCTGGATTATCAGGGTGGGCCCAGTATCATCACAAGAGTTCTTTTAAGTGGGAAGCAAGAGCATTCATCAGGAAAAAGACAATGTCACAACAGAAGTAGAGGTTGGAGTGATGCAATGCTCACTTTGAAGGTGAGGAGAGGGCTATAAGGCAAGGTACTCAGGTGGTCTCTAGAAGCTGGAAAAGCCAAAGGACTGAGTCTCCCTGGGATCCTCCGGGAGCCAGTTCTGCCAAAACCTTCACTTTAGCCCAGTGAGATCCACAGGGGACTTCCGACTTCCAGAACAGTGAAATAGTAAATGTATGTTGCTATAGCAGCAATAGGAAAACCGACACAGACACCCCAGTGGCCTCCAGGCACTGGCCTTGCCACTCTGTCTTATCTTCTTCTTCCAGAAGAAGGAGCAAACACTGGCTGACCAGCTATGGTGTCAGGCCCTGAAAGGGTCTCGCTCATTCTTTCTTTCTTTTTTATTTTTTAAAGATTTTATTTACTTATTTTGATGTGGACCATTAAAAATGACCCCCGTAGCTAAAACAGTCTACCCAGATAGCTCAAAGAATCTGCCTGCAATGCAGGAGACCTGGGTTCAAGCCCTGGGATAGGAAGAGCCCCTGGAGAAGGGCATAGCAACCTACTCTAGTATTCTTGCCTGGAGAATTCCAGGGACAGAGGAGCCTGATGGACTACAATCCATGGACTTTCAAAGAGTCAGACACAACTGAGTGACTAACACACACACACACACATTTTAAAAGACTTTATTGAATTTGTTACAATATTGCTTCTGTTTCACGTTCGATTTTTCGGTGGAGAGGCATATGGGATCTTACCTCCCTGACCAGGGATCAAACCCTCACCCCCTGCAAAGTTTTAACCACTGGGTCACCAGGGAAGTCCCTCACTCATTCTTTCTTGCATCGTCTCATGAACACCTGTGGACAACGAGTGTGAACATGTTATTATTATGATTCTCTGCTTACAGATGAAAAGACTAGGCAGGAACCAACGAAGTGGGTTTGGGAGAAGCACATTCCTGAATCTGACGGTCTGCCCAGGCTCTGAATTTCACCCCTGAGCCCCATCCTAGAGCTTGGGGCCCTCAACTCCTGGGCTGCTCCTGTTCATTCATTCATTCTGCAAACACTGAGCTGGCAACTTGATGCCAGAACAGCCCCAGCCACTGGGAATTCAGAGACAAGCACCACATAGACTTTGTCCACAAGAACCTCAAAGTCTAAGAGGCCAATGGTCTCCAAAGTGGGAAAATGCACAGCCTTGCACAGTGACGCTGGAGTGTAAGAAAATGGGTCCGAATTGCTACTTCTGTTGATTCTTACCTAGTAGTTACCAGGACTTAGGAAATTAAGCTCCACTGCATTTAATAGGTGGGTCAGCATTGGTGCCCAGAATCCCACCTGGCTCCGGTGGGTTCGCATGAGCAACCCACAGAAATGAGGGCTTGTCACCTGGTGGAATGTGCTGAGGATGGGGAGGGGATTTGTAATGGTGCTGGTTCCTCCTCAGTTTGTCCAGCACAGCGCAGTGTGGTTATCTGCAGCGGGTACGGTGGGTTTGCAACTTTATATTATCCTGCTAATTACACGAACTTTAACAAGGACACACAGCTGAACAATTCCTGCAGAGAAAGACAGTGTGACATGTAAGCCTGAGCAGGCCAGAAAACAACAGATTTGATGCCGCTTCTCCTCCAAGTACGAACTCTCTCCTCTCAGGTTAAAAACCCTGACAGCTAATCAGAGGCAACGGAAAAGGGAGAGAGAGAAAGAGACTGAGAGAGTTAGAGAAATTCATCAGGAAAACAAGCTAAATATGGACCCCTGCCCGCTATTAACAACACATTTCTCTGAATGATTATATACTGTGCCTGGAGATATTAACTACAGGTTTTATACAGTAAGATATGTTTTTTTAAAAAAGCACCCAAAAGATTATGAATAATATTTGTTTTAGCACTGAGAATGAAGAGAATAAAAATATACTTTTAAGAAATGTTGTTTAATCACTTTAAAAATCCATTTCAAAATTTGTCTTTTCTGTAAGATTTTAACATTAATTACATATTTAGTTATTATACATGCATAATTTATAAACACAGATGGAGTGCCTGCTCTTTGCATGTGGAAAGCATGCTTTCTGGGGTAAACACATTTTTTAAGTGAAGACAAGTGATAGAGGTGACGGGCATGTCAACCATGATTTTGATAAAATGTTACTGATGCCTGTTTAGCAAAGTCAGCTGCCTACACTCCGTTCCCTTCTATGCCAAGAAAACCCTGCGTGTTCTCTCTAGGTGTCAATGTGCCCGCTCATTTCTCAGTCTCTTTTGCAGTCAGAGGTCCCCGTGTGATAGTCTTCCGGCCAATGGCAAGTGTCCTGATTATCAATTGCAGTGCAGGAAAATCAGCTAATAGCAATCGTGATCTATTTCCTTTATGATCTGAAGGTAGGCGGGGCTCATCTTTGCTCCGGGGGCGCGAGGAGCCATCTCCAAGATGGCTCACCTATCCAACTGGCAAGCTAGTGCTGGCTATGGTCTGAAAACTGTAGGCTGGGGGCCTCGGTTCCTCTCCATGTGGGCTTCTCTGGGGGGTGACTTGGGCTTCCTCACAGCATAGCAGCCTGGTTCAGAGAGAGAGAGGGGATTCTAAGACATAGGAAATGGAAACTGACACTTCCTTAAAACTTGGACCTGGAAACCAGCTTGGCACCTCTGCTGCTACATTCTGTTGGTCAAGCAGCCCTCACACCGTTTCATATTCAAGGCAAGAACACAGAGACCCTGCCCCTTACAGAGGGAAGTGGTAAAGAATTTATAACCATCTTTAATCTGCCGGTACCTGGAAGCAGGGGTTGCTAAGGGTTACTAGGAAAGCTTGTACATCCTTCTCTACCATTACTTCCTTCTTCCTTTTCTTGGAACTCAGGTTGGTGTGGAATGCCCCTCCTGTAACCAGGAAGTACCACACTGATGATTGCCATGCACTGGAGGGGTGCGGCGGGAGGAGCCGGGAACCCTGGGAACATCACGAAGCTGCTGCCCCCGCCCGGAGGACAGTCCATGTGGAGGCTCTTTGTGAAATGAAAGGACATGCTCTGCTCCTTGGTTCAGCTCCTCCAGTGACATCTCAGGGACAGGCAGCTAAACAAAAAGTCCCTAAGCCAGAGCTCAAATCTCGAGGAGCACAGAGGACAGAAGGATGAGACAACTTTATAGGGAAGTGATGTTGGAGATCCAACCAGTCCATCCTAAAGGAAATCAGTCCTGAACATTCATTGGAAGGACTGATGCTGAAGCTAAAACTCTAATATTTTGGCTACCTGATGAGAAGAACTGACTCATTGGAAAAGACCCTGATGCTGGGAAAGATTTAAGGCAGGAGGAGAAGGAGATGACAGAGGATGAGATGGCATCACCGACTCAATGGACACAAGTTTGAGTAGACTCCAGGAGTTGGTGATGGACAGGGAGGCCTGGCATGCTGCAGTCCATGGGGTCACAAAGAGCTGGACACGACTGAGTGACTGAACTGAACTGAACTTACGTTGGAGTCAAGACTTGAGAGGTGAGTAGATGGCAGAAGATTTCCTGTATCAGAGATACAGAGGGACACTCTTCACTATGGCTGCCAGCCAAAGCTCTGCTGCCTGAGTTGTGGCCCCTGGGGAACACCATCTTCCAGGATCCCTCACTTCTTCTCAGCCCCCTGAGACCTCCTTCTCCCCCAGTGTCCCCAAGCCCACCCGTGGCATCTTCTCATGCCTACCCCCCTCCCCCTCAAGACTGTTTCAACAGCATAAGCACTAGGCAAGGAGTCATTTAGAAAAGAGAACAAAATGGGAACCAGGCACCTTCTAGGAACCAGGTCCTGGGCTCTGTTTCCTGCTTGCTATCATCTCTTTTAACTCTTGCAACCACCCTGAGAATAGGACACATATCCCACTTCACAGGGGCAGGGGGAACCAAGGCTCAGAGAGGTTAAAGACATAACCAAGGTAGTTGAGGTAGTTATGGTTTTTCAAGTGGTCATGTATGGTTGTGAGAGTTGGACTATAAAGAAGGCTGAGCACTGAAGAATTGATGCTTTCGAACTGTGGTGCTGGAGAAGACTCTTGAGAGTCCCTTGGACAGCAAGATCAAACCAGTCAATCCTAAAGGAAATCTTGCCTGAATATTCACTGGAAGGACTGATGCTGATGTTAAAGCTCCAATACTTTGGCTGCCTGATGTGAAGAACCAATTCAGTAAAGACCCTGATGCTGGGAAAGACTGAGGACAAAAGGAGAAGGGGGCAACAGAGGATGAGATGGTTGGATAGCATCACTGACTCAAGGGACATGTGTTTGAGCAAACTCTCAGAGATAGTGGAGGAGAGGGAAGCCTGCAATCCTGCAGGACTGTGACCCTGCAGTCCACTGTATTGCAAAAAGTCAGACACAACCTAGCGACCAGACAACAAAGTCACATAGCTACTAAGGGAGGAAGCTCAGTGCAGAGTTCAAGCTACCTATGTCCCTTCAATGTATGCTTTCATTCCAGCCGAGAATGCACCCAATCTGCATTTAGGAGCCTTGAATTCAACTCTTACCCCAGACACCCATGCTCTATGTGGCTTAAACCACTTATTTCACCTCCTTGAGCCTCAATTTCCTCATTTCTAAGATGAGTGAGCTCTGAGGGCTGAATAGGAGCTCTCAGAGGAGGTTTGTCGCTTCAATATCCTTTGATCTTATGCAACTTCGGATAACATCAAGGTTTATAAAAACAAAGTATCATCAAACGAGCTTGTAATAAAATTCCAAAGCAATATGTAGCGGGGAAAATGGCTGTAAATCCACAGGATGTCAATTCCAAGTTGAATACAGTTTACAAGAATATGGTTCAAATATCACAAGGTCAAAACAATTTTGAGCTTTCCAGTATTTACAAACATACCTCACTTCATAAACCTTTCCAATCCACGCTGCACAATATATACAGGACCATTTTAAAATGACTCCAGTTAATTTGATGTGGCTTGAAGTGAGGTCTGTTAGAAATGTGCTACTAATTTTGGACTTTTGTGTTTAGGGGAAAATGCGATTGAAGCTTAATCCAATTTTCTAACACCCGAAAACAGCTACAAGGAAATAGACAGGCATGAAGGAACAATGGCAGAGTTGGCCCCAGAAAAGGCTCAACTCACCACTAACTTGCCCTGCTGGAATGTTCCATACCAATAAAATGTTAGCCCTTCAGGCATGAGGGAAAGTCAAGACATGAAGGTAGCTCATAATGGCGCAAGGAGCTTAGTGAGAAAAGTCAACTTAGCTGGTACTGCTGCCCTTGAAAAACTATTTCTGGGGGACATATCTGCTCTGACTAGCTGCACAGAGGACTTTCTCTATATATCCACCTGATCTTAGAACTAGATGACTGATGATAGTAAAATTTATCATTTGTGTGCTTGCATGCTAAGTTGCTTCAGTCATGTCCTATTCTTTGTGACCATATGGGCTCTAGCCCACCAGGCTCCTCTGTCCATGCGATTCTCCAGGCAAGAACATTGGAGTGGGTTGACATGCCCTCCTCCCGGGGATCTTCCCAACCCAGGGATTGAACCCACATCTCTTATATCTCCTGCTTTGGCAGCTGGGTTCTTTACCACTAGTGCCACCTGGGAAGCCCTATCATGTGTTGACCTGCCCCCAGTTCAATACTTTGGTTGCCTAGCTAATTGTAGTCTCTTCCTTCTTCTATATCGACCTTATCCCATCAGTTCAGTTCAGTTCAGTTGCTCAGTCATGTCCGACTCTTTGCGACCCCATGAACTGCAGCACGCCAGGCCTCCCTATCTGCCACCAACTCCCAGAGTCCACCCAAACCCATGTCCATCAAGTTGGTGATGCCATCCAACCATCTCATCCTCTGTCGTCCCCTTCTCCAGCCCTCAACCTTTCCCAGCATCAGGGTCTTTTCAAATGAGTCAGCTCTTTGTATGAGGTGGCCAAAGTATTGGAGTTTCAGCTTCAGCATCAGTCCTTCCAATGAACACCTGTGACTGATCTCCTTTAGGATGAACTGGTTGGATCTCCTTGCAGTCCAAGGGACTCTTAAGAGTCTTCTCCAACACCACAGTTCAAAAGCATCAATTCTTCTGCACTCAGCTTTCTTTATAGTCCAACTCTCACATCCATACATGACCATTGGAAAAACCATAGCCTTGACTAGACAGACCTTTGCTGCTGCTGCTGCTGCTAAGTCGCTTCAGTCGTGTCTGACTTTGTGCGACCCCATAGACGGCAGCCCACCAGGCTCCCCCGTCTCTGAGATTCTCCAGGCAAGAACACTGGAGTGGGTTGCCATTTCCTTCTCCAAAGCATGAAAGTGAAAAGTGAAAGTGAAGTCGCTCAGACCTTTACCACTCCCCTAAATCCAGGTAGGTCTGAGCCAAATGTGGTGGTCTCATCCTCCTTGTTGTTTAGTTAATAGGTTAGCATGTGAGGCAAATTATATTTTCTGAAAATGGCTTCACCCATATAAATCCCATCCCATGTGCTGTTCTGAATATATCTTTGACACTCCTCCCATTGACAGGCAGGGGTCTTGGTATACCCTCCCTCTGAATTTGGGTGGGATTGTGTCTGTGGCAGAAAAATGCCACATGACTTCTAAGGTGAAAGTGAAATTTATTCAGCTATGTCTGACTCTTTGTGACCCCAAGAGATACAGTTCATGGAATTCCCCAGGCCAGAATACTGGAGTGGGTAGCCATTCTTTTTTCCAGGGTATCTTCCCAACCTAGAGATCAAACTGAGGTCTCCTGCTTTGCAGGCGGATTCTTTACCAGTTGAGATACTGGTGAAGCCCTAAGGCGAAGGCATGGGTAGTATTACACCTGGTTCTCTGGGGAGGCTTGTTCTTGGAACACAGCCAGCATACTTTGAGGACACCTGAGCAGCCCAAGGAGAGGTCCACATGAAGAGGATCAAGGTTTCTAGCCCACAGTCCCAACTGAGCTCGCAGTCAAAAGCTATCACTAACTTGTCAGTGGTGTGAAGGTGCCATCTTGAACCTGGATTCTGTAGCTTCCAATGGAGCCACCCCAGCTTAGGCATGGAGCAAAGATGAGTTGCCTTTCCCAAAATGCAGATTTGAAAGTCAAATAAATGATTGTTGTGGTTATGTCACTGAATTTGGGGATGATTTCTTATGTAGCTGTAGGTACCCAGAATAACATGTGATCTGTTCTGACAAATAAAACATAAGTGGAAGATGGATAGAGATCATCTGAGAAAGATTTCTTTACTCTTCAAAAGACATGCACAGGGAAGAAAAATGTCCTACTTCTCCCTCTGGACATGGGTATGGGAGAATCTGATGTATGGAGCTGTGGCAGCCATATTGCAATTATGAGAGGTGCTAGTGAAAATGCTGAGGATAAAGAGCATCGTTAAGCTGCTGAATTAGCCAACAACCTTATCTCCTGCAACAGCCCTATCTCTGGACTCCCTTTTATGTGACATAATAAGTTAATTATTGATTAAGCCAGTTGAGGAGGGGTGTTCTTTTCAATCAATCAATCAATCAATTCAGTTGCTCAGTCTTGTCCAACTCTTTGCCACCCCATGAACCACAGCACGCCAGGCCTCCCTGTCCATCACCAACTCCCAGAGTCTACCCAAACCCATGTCCATTCAGTCGGTGATGCCATCCAACCATCTTCCTCTGTCGTCCCCTTCTCCTCCTGTCCTCAATCTTTCCCAGCATCAGGGTCTTTTCCAATGAGTCAGCTCTTCGCATCGAGTGTTCTCTTCAGTTCAGTTCAGTTGCTCAGTCGTGTCCGACTCTTTGCGACCCCATGAATTGCAGCACGCCAGGCCTCCCTGTCCATCACCAACTCCTGGAGTTCACTCAGACTCACATCCATCGAGTCAGTGATGCCATCCAGCCATCTCATCCTCTGTCGTCCCCTTCTCCTCCTGCCCCCAATCCCTCCCAGCATCAGAGTCTTTTCCAATAAGTCAACTCTTCGCATGAGGTGGCCAAAGTACTGGAGTTTCAGCTTTAGCATCATTCCTTCCAAAGAAATCCCAGGGCTGATCTCCTTCAGAATGGACTGGTTGGATCTCCTTGCAGTCCAAGGGACTCTCAAGAGTCTTCTCCAACACCACAGTTCAAAAGCATCAATTCTTTGGCACTCAGCTTTCTTCACAGTCCAACTCTCACATCCATACATGGCTACTGGAAAAACCATAGCCTTGACTAGACGGACCTTTGTTGGCAAAGTAATGTCTCTGCTTTTGAATATGCTATCTAGGTTGGTCATAACTTTCCTTCCAAGGAGTAAGCATCTTTTAATTTCATAGCTGCAACCACCATCTTCAGTGATTTTGGAGCCCCAAAAAATAAAGTCTGACACTGTTTCCACTGTTTCCCCATCTATTTCCCATGAAGTGATAGGACCAGATGCCATGATCTTCATTTTCTGAATGTTGAGCTTTAAGCCAACTTTTCCACTCTCCTCTTTCACTTTCATCAAGAGGCTTTTTAGTTCTTCTTCACTTTCTGCCATAAGGGTGGTGTCATCTGCATATCTGAGGTGATTGATATTTCTCCTGGCAATCTTGATTCCAGCTTGTGCTTCTTCCAGCCCAGCGTTTCTCATGATGTACTCTGCATAGAAGTTAAATAAGCAGAGTGACAATATACAGCCTTGACGAACTCCTTTTCCTATTTGGAACCAGTCTGTTGTTCCATGTCCAGTTCTAACTGTTGCTTCCTAACCTGCATATAGGTTTCTCAAGAGGTGTTCTCTTATGTGTAGCCAAATGCATCCTAACTTATCATGTAGTCTGTACTTTGCATCATTCTATTTAATTGCAACAATAAGACTGAAAGATAAGTATTAATTCCATCAGTTATGGGCTGATGAAACAGGCTTAGTTAAGTAACTTCCCCAATATCATTTACCAGAATTGGGGGAACAAAATTCATGCCTAGGTCTGTCTGACTCCAAAGTCTGTGCCCTCCATGACATCCCATATGTCTTTGTCTCTGCCTATTGAGACAAGCATTGACCTGGGAGTCAAGATCCTACGGTCAATTTCAGACTCTTTGCTAATTTTCTGACTTTGAGAAATCACCTCATCTCTGAGCCTGTTCTTTTGTCTTAAGCCTTGCAGGGTTACTGAGAAGCCCAAGGGTTCATTTCATTTACTGTAACATGAATAATGTTTGGACACATTATACAGATAAATATTTCTATCTCCTCTTCCTTATTATAAATCTCATTCTCTGTTAGCCATTCTGCTTTAGGGTCCCAGGAAAGAGAAGAACAAGAATGCCACCTTGGAGTGAAGAGTGATTGACAGAGGGAAGCCCTAGTAGACAAGAAGGAGAGTGGCAGAAGAAAAGAGGGCTCTTGAAGAGAAGAGAGAAGGAGATAGAATGGAGAAGTGACCTGCCTGTGACCTTGAAGTAGAAATATCCACATAATTTGGAGAAACTGGAGGATAGCAGGTGCATAACCCACCAGCCGAGGCAGCACCAGAGGAGGCTGCAACCTGCTAGGAGAAGCTGTGCCTAGCATGTGATCCAACCACCACCGTGGCAGTCAAGGGCAATAGGAAGCATCAACAGAGGGCATGTCTGGATACATGACCCAAAGGAGGCACGGCTCATTCCCCATGATCAACAGAGCATCCAAAATTTCCCAAATGCCTTCAGTTCAGTCATTCAGTCATAGCCAACTCTTTGCAACCCCATTGACCGCAGCACGCCAGGCTTTCCTGGCCATCACCAACCCCTGGAGCTTACTCAAACTCATGTCCATCTAGTCAGTGATGCCATCCAACCATCTCATCCTCTGTCAACCCCTTCTTCTCTTGCCCTCTGTCTTTCCCAACATCAAGGTCTTTTCCAAAGAATCAGCTCTTCACATCGGGTGGCCAAAGTATTAGAGCTTCAGCTTCAGCATCAGACCTTCCAATGAATATTCAGGGCTGATTTCCTTTAGGATTGACTGGTTTGATCTCCTTGCAGTCCAAGGGACTCTCAAGAGTCTTTTCCCAAATGCTTTGGTGAGAGGCAAAAAGCACAAGGGGACCTGTCAAGGCTCAAGTCAGAAGGAAGGAGCCACAGAATGCAGGGATTTGAGACCAGAAGTACAGTGCCAACACCATTTGCAATGTGTGCCCAGACGATGCCCTGGAGGCTAGCTGTGCCCAGCTGACCCTCATTAAATCTGACACGGGGGTCCAGGGACCAGATCAGCCCAAATGGGACCTGTCACCACAAAATCAAACAGACCCAAGGACACCACAACCCCCCGCCTCCATAGGGTCATGGAAGCATCATCCCCACCTCTTGCAGATGCCAAGAAAGGAGGAGACCCTTATAGTCTGAGCAGGTACTTGAAAGGGACTCTGCTACTGAGACATGCAATTGTGGACGAGACTGAGATTCCAAGACTAACAAGTTGTGGGTACCTCTCCACTTTCTGCTGCTACTCAAAACCACAGGTAAGGTCATTTTCAGAAACTATGGAAGTTGCATTTCCTTTTCCTGTGTGCGAGGTGGTGTGTAAGGCTGCAATCCCACTCTACCCGGTATGATTATTGGTCCACCATACCCTGAGTCTGGGAAAGATTGAGGGCAGGAGGATAAGGGAGCAATAGAGGATGAGATGGTTGGATGGCATCACCGACTCAATGGGCATGAGTTTGAGCAAACTCTGGGAGATAATCAAGGACAGGGAAGCCTAGCATACTGTAGTCTGTAGGGTTACAAAGAGTCAGACTCTACTCAGCAACTGAACAACAACAACAATATCGTCTCAAAAGAAGACTCCTGTGAAAACTCATTGTAAAAAATATTCCAACTGGAGGAGAGAAGTGAATCCAGGTGACCTGGATTTCTTCCCAAGGCCAACTGGGACCCATTGGTGTTTTAAGCAGGGAAAAGTCTGAAGAGGTTTGTGGTTTAGGAAAAGCTAGAGGCAGCAGGGAGAAGCGGCAGGATTTGAGGCCCAGAGCCTAGGATGTGAAATGGTCCAGAAGAAAGAAGATGGTGAGGATCCTAGACTTAAGCAGGGCCCACACAGGAAACAACTAAGGAAGGCAAGACTCAAGACACAGTCCAACAGTAAGTCTTGTCGCCGTCACTTAGCACCTCCCCCTGGGCACAAACCAGCTCCTTTCTGAACCTCAGTCCCTTCAGTCAAAGTGAAAGTGAAAGTCGCTCAGTTGTGTCCTACTCTTTGCAACCCCATGGACTATATAGTCCATGGAATTCTAGTGTGGGTAGCCTTTCCCTTCTCCAGAGGATCTTCCCAACCCAGGGATCAAACCCAGGTCTCCCACATTGCAGGCAAATTCTTTACCAGCTGAGCCATAAGAGAAGAGCCCAAAAGGAGAGGATAACACTGATCCAGCAGAGATGTCAGGAGTGTTCAGCGAGATCAAGGGAAAACACACAGCACAATACTTCTTCTGCTACAATTTCTCTCCCCACCCCTGCCCCCCACTATGGAAGGATACGTTTTCAAATAGCAACAAATTCAAATAGCAACAAAGAGGTCTAAGAGAGGTACACCTGCCTCTACTACTGTTAGGAAAACAAACAAGAAGCCTCTGTCTTCCGCTTGGAGCAGGAATTATCTTTACAGCGGCAAGCTGGGATCTGCAAAGCACAAGAGAATTTCATTACAAGTCTATAAAAAGGCACTCGGAAAGAAAACCCTCGGCACGAGGGGCCTCTGCCAACCACATCCAGATGTGTCATGAGAACAATGTGCCTCTTAGGAATTAGGTGAGACCCAGGATCTTGAACCAGAGCATTCTCTGCTTCTGCTTACCGTGAGAGATCTGGCAGGCTCTTCTCTTCTCAGGCCCTCAGTCTCCCCTACCTGGGAGGGGAATAAACACCTCTGCAGTTACAAGGGTCCTATGAGGCTTCTGAGGAAGCATAGGTGAAGGGGAGAAATCCCGGTGTGGAGTCACCTGGACGACCCTTGGGGAGAATCATCCCAAACCTCAGCTTCCTCATCTGTTAAATGGGCACAGCACTCCCTGTCTGTCTCCCAGAGTTCGGTCATTCTTCCAAGTCTGAAGAATGGAGAGTGTCTGCCAGGTATCGGGCTAAGACTAGGTACCAGAAGGGTCACCAAAACACAGCAGATGCAGCAGTTGCTGTCTTGGGGCTTAAAAATGTTGGTCAAGGTTGCCCCTAAGAACAGAACAGACTCCTCTATACTGAGGCAGTCAGGGCAAAGAACCTCTGGAACAGGGCTGCCTGGGTTGGAATTCTAATTCTACAGCTGACTACCTGAGCCACTTTTCGGAAGTCACTTCCCCTTTGCATACCTCAGTTTCCCCATCTGTAGGATGGAAATAATACTAGTCCACTCAATTGTAAGAGCTCATTGAAGTAAAATGGGGAAGGCTCTTAGAAGGGTTATCTGCATGTCCTCTCTTCGAGTCTTTTTTTTTTTCAATATTTATTTGTTTATTTATTTGGCTGTGCCAGGTCTTAGTTGCAGCATGAGGGATCTTTATTTGTGGCATGTGGGATCTAGTTCCCTGACAAGGGATCAAACCTGGTCCCTAGGCATTTGAAGCATGGAGTCTTAGCCACTGGACCACAAGGGAAGTACCCATCCAAGTCTTATTTCATAACAAAAGGCTCTACACTACCAGGCCCCTGTTCCCTTCCAGTCTCATTCCCTAGTATTTTCCTGCCATGTACAGTCACCCAAAATCTAGGAACACCAAGCCACTCCTAGCCTCCAATCTAGCAAACACTTTGATCTTGGATGTCGAGAACTGAGAAAATTAATGTCTCTTGTTTAAGGCCTCCAGTCTGCGGTGCTTTGTTAAGGCAGCTCAAGTAGACTCATACAGATACACGTGTAGGACATTTTTATTATTTTTTTCACATCCTCTCCCCTTCAAAACAATTTTTTAAAATATTTAATTGGAGGGTAATGGCTTTACAATATTGTAATGGTTTCTGCCATACGTCAGTATGAATCAGCCATAGGTATACGTATGTCCCCCACCTCCCACCCTATCGCACCCCTCTTGCTGTTACGGAAGCTAGAAAGATGGTCCTGATGAACCTGTTTGCAGAGCAGCAATGGAGACGCAGACAGGAACAGACTTGTGGAAGAGTAGGGGAAGGAGAGGGAGGGACAAATTGAGAGAGTAACATTGAAACATATACATTACCATATTTAAAATAGCCAGGCGGAATTTGCTGTATGATGCAGGGAGCTCAAACCCAGTGCTTTTAAATTAATTTTTAAGCCATTGCCTAAGTCACATTGGGCTTTCTTAGTGACTTAGTGGTAAAGAACCCTCCCACCTGCCAATGCAGGAGACCTGGGTTCAAATCCTGAGTCTTGAAGATCCCCTGGAGAAGGAAATGGCAACCTCTCCAGTATTCTTGCCTGGAAAAACTCCATGGACAAAAAAAAAAAAAAAACCCTCCATGGGCAGCCATGGGGTCACAAAAGAGTCGGACACAACTTAGCAACTAAACAACAACAACTCACATTACTGGTCAAATTGGAGTTTTTGTTTTTTAGTTAGCAATATCTATGAAGAATCGGACGCAACTAACCAACTATCGCTTTCATATCAAGGACAGCACCCCAGACCACTATATCAGCTCAGTTCAGTCACTCAGTCGTGTCTGACTCTTTGCGACCCCATGGACTGCAGCACGCCAGGCCTTCCTGTCCATCACCAACTCCCGGAGCCTGCTCAAACTCATGTTCATTGAGTCAGTGATGCCATCCAACCACCTCATCTTCTCTCTACATAGAAATCCAATTTTTAGGGACTTCCCTATTGGTCCAGTGATTAGGACTCTGCTAGCCTAGTGCTTCAGTCCCTGGGGTCACAAAGAGTCAGACACGACTGAGCGACTGAACTGAACTGAACTTGCAAAGCAGGGAGCATGGGTTCAATCTCAGCTTGGAGAACTAAGATTCCATTTGCCATGCGGCTCAGAAAAAATAAATTCTCAAAAAAAAAATCTAATTTTTAAAAGATGAGTAATCATAACTTACGCAACCTTTCCAGTCCTGATAGACTTTCCAGTTGCTTCTAGACTTTTGCCACCACAAACGCAGGACAGTCAAGCCCCGTTCCTACAGCCTCGTGTCTGTGTGCTCAGTTGTATCTGACTCTTCGCAACCCCATGGGCTGTAGTCCGCCAGGCTGTCTGCCCATGGAATTTTCCAGGCCAGAATACTGGAATGGCTTGCTATTTCCTCCTCCAGGGGACCCAGGGATCGAACCTGTGTCTCTTGAGTCTCCGGCATTGACAGGCGGGTTCTTTACCACTAGTGCCACCTGGGAAGCCGTTTCTGTGGCCTGACATATAGGCTTTTCATTTCTGCAGAGGAGATTCCCAGTGTGGGATGGCAGGACCAAAGGAAATGTGTGTTTCTAAATGTTAACAGATTCTTACAGATGACATTCCCAAGAGGCCTTGCTAGTTCCCAAGGACCCAAACAATAACCCCTGGTCCCACCAGCAAAATACAGTATCAGAAACTTGCCCTCAGAGTTCACAGCTAGCTCCGTGTCTGCAGAAAGCCCCAGTTCCTTTGAGACCAGCTAGCCAGGTGGTTTCTAGGTGGCAGGGAAATAAGCTAACAGATGGCCTGGGTCTTGGCTGAGTGTCCGTGGGCAGGTTGCTCAACCTCGCTGAGTCTGGATCGTCATCTGAAGAGGACCCAGACCTGGTCCAACTCACCTTCCAAGCACTTGGTGGGAGAGACCAGACACAGAGGGTCACGTGACATGTCAGGGATGATTCTCCCATCCCCTGAGCTGACCTTCCTGACCACACTGCTCTGGAGGGTGGTGTCCCCGAGCCCCATTTATCCTTCCTCCCAGCCTGCTCGGCATGCCTGGTCCTTCCCTAGGATGGGCCCTTCTTGAGCACCACTGTCTGCCCGTCCTTTGCCTCCCCATCTGTACCCCGCTGCATCCTTCCAAGGCCTGGTCTGCCACACTGGAGGTCAGTCTTCATTGACAAGTGACACTGCTCTCTTCCTTGTCACAAGTTTGGCAAGTCAACCTCATCAATTCACCAAAATAATAACAATACTGATATATATTTGCTGAATGGTTACCAGGAGCCAAGCACTTCTCTAAGGGCTTGAACCTGATGTGCATTAGTTCATTTACTCTTCACAGCAACCACTGTTACAGGTGAAGAAATGGGCATGGACCTTGACCTCCTGCTGCCTTGTAATCCCCTGTAAATTTCACAGGACCCAGGACCCTTCTAGGCCAGGCATCCTTGTGCCTTGGGGAAGAGCCTCAATTCACTTTCATCCTCACGCGTCCGTGTGTGCTAAGTCGCTTCAGTCGTGTCCAATTCTTTGCGACCCCAAGGACCATAGCCCACCAGTCTCCTCTGTCCATGGGATTCTCCAGGCAAGAATACTGGAGTGGGTTGCCATTTCCTCCTCCTCCAGGGGATCTTCCCAACCCAGGGATTGAGCCTGCATCTCTTACATCTCCTGCATTGGTCCTCATGGGGAGACTCAGTGCTCTAGGCAAGCAGGGGCCCCACCCTGTCTGTCCCAGGGGTTCCTCTCTGGCCCCCAAGTTCCAAATATTGAGTTGGCCAAAATGTTCATTCAAGTTTTTCATAAGATGTTACGGAAAACTCGAACAGACCTTTTGGCCAGCCCCATAGGTCTGCGGCAGGTTAAGCCACGTTGGATGCCTCCATCAATCTCCCGCCTCCCCTACCCTCACTTATCATTAATTCTGCTCTCACCTGGAGCACCAACTATGTGCCAGATGCTGCGGAAGCAGAGCTGGAATTAGGCCAATGCCCTCCTCCCCCTGGGGGACTACAACGTGGTCAGAGCTTCATACCCAGAGGGGTCCCCACCCTGCCCAGGCACAGTCAGGGAAGACTTCTGAGGGAGGTGATCTTCCAGAAAAGAGATAGGAGGACCTTATTGTTCCTGGAAGAAGACACAGCAAGGGCACGGATTCAGAGGTCGTCAAGAGAAGGCCACTTGGAGTGGCCACCCAGCACTGGATGCACTGCTAAGTTCTGAAAAGTGCCTGGATTCCTTGATTCTGGACACCTTCCATTCTCGGAGACCAGAATTAGAATTACTGTCACGGCTGCATCTGACATCTACTCAAACCAATTCGTTATCATTAGGAAATGAATCCCTAATGAATTTCTGCCACCATTAAGTCTGATTTACAGTATGGGTAATCACCCTTGGAAGCACATGCTTTATCCCTTTAATTAATAATCCCTGCTTATCAGCAAACCTAATGATCATGGGACAAAAAAATGGAAGTAAGCCTCCCGACTCCAGCGCCAGCTTCCCCATCTCACCTTTGCGGATGGGGGAGAAGGGTCAGCTCTCTGGAAAGCCCATCTGCCTGTGAGGGTGTTAACAACCCCGATCCTGCAGCTGAGACTCTGAGCCAGCCAAAGGGCAGGGGCTCAGACCTCATGGTCCACAGGTCACAGTCAGCCTCTGCCGTGCCAGGCTCCCTGGTTCTCTGCAGGCTCACCCATGCTGGGGCATCTCCATGCCACCAACAGGGTCCCGTCTAGACTTCAACAAATCTGAACAAGCCTCTTCCTGCTTAAAACCCTTCAGGACCACCCTTGTGTCCCAGTGCTCTGCACCCCAAAATCTTCTGCCTGAACTTTCCTCTTATATACCCAGCATCCCTGCCCGTTCTTTTCCTGACCCCACAAGCATCCTTGCTTGACCTTATGCATCTTTCTGACATGAGCTTCCTTCTTTTCATTGCCACGTACACAGCCTTCTCCCATCCCTCTACTTCTCCCCTAAGCCCTTTGTATGAAAATGATCTGTCTGCATATCTGGGAGGCAGGTGGGCAAGTCAGCAAGTAATGCAAATCAGGAGCCACCATTAGCACATGCGAGGCAGAGTGGGAATGGATGGGGACAGCCAGGGAGAATTTTGGAGATGAGTGGAGTAGATGCTTGAGAGCCAATTCTGTATTAATGTTCCATCTACTATTACTAACCACTCAGCAGGGACTTTACTGTGGTATGTCCCATAAATGTCACATCAGTGCTGAGAGGTAGGTATTATGACCCCATTTTATGGATGAGAAGACCAAGGTCCAGAGGCATCGAATATGCCTGGGGTTATGCAGAGCCCATGAGTGGCAGAGCTGGATCCCAGGCCCTGAGTGTCTGTCCTGAGGTGCACACTTCCAAGGGTATTGGTTTTTCACAGTTGTTTTTTTTTAAGGTCTTTATTGAATTTGTTACGATATTACTTCTGTCTTACGTTTCGGTTTTCTGGCCACAAGGCATGTGGGATCTTGTGGCCAAAAAGCCAAATGTGGGCTCTTCGAGAAGGCAATGGCAACCCACTCCAGTACTCTTGCCTGGAAAATCCCATGGGCGGAGGAGCCTGGTAGGCTGCAGTCCATGGGGTTGCAAAGAGTAGTACACGATTGAGTGACTTCACTTTCACTTTTGACTTTCATGCATTGGAGAAGGAAATGGCAACCCACTCCAGTGTTCTTGCCTGGAGAATCCCAGGGACAGCGGAGCCTGGTGGGCTGCCGTCTATGGGGTCGAACAGAGTCAGACACGAATGAAGCGACTTAGCAGCAGCAGCAGCATGTGGGACCTTAGTTCCCCAACCACTGATCCCTGTCCAAGTCTCTGGGTTCATCTCCTGGTGCTCTGTCTCCTGTGATGTGGCTCCAGCCACACCTGACACAGGTGTGAGCACACCGGGCTGTCTCCAAGCTCGAGGACTGCACCTGCTCATCCTCTCTCTCCTTCGTCAGCTCTAGCTCCAAGTCTTCCCAAGGACACCCCCCACAAGAAGCCTTCTCTGGCCCTCCCAGACTGTGCCCCCCAATCATGGGCTTCCATAGCACCTGGGCTGACCCCATAGCATTGAACTTACCCACTGCAAGGCAGCTCTTGGAGGAGGTTTCCCACGACAGTGATTAAGAGGGTGAACTCTGGACCCCAGCTGCCTGGGTGTGAACCTTGACTTCCAACTTGCCATCTGCATGATGATGGGCGAATCACTTGGGCCTCCTGTGTGCCCTCTGTCAATGAGGTACAGACCTGTGCCTCCCTCATGGGGCCCTGTTAGGATATAAGGGTAGATAAGGCTTAAAGCTCAACATTCAGAAAACTAAGATCACGGCATCTGGTCCCATCACTTCATGGCAAATAGATGGGGAAACAGTGGAAACAGTGGCAGACTTTATTTTGGGGGGCTCCAGAATCACTGCAGATGGTGACTGCAGCCATGAAACTAAAAGACGCTCACTTCTTGGAAGGAAAGTTATGACCAACCTAAACAGCATATTAAAAAGCAGAGACATTACTTTGCCAACAAAGGTCCATCTAGTCAAGGCTATGGTTTTTCCAGTAGTCATGTATGGATGTGAGAGTTGGACTATAAAGAAACCTGAGTGCAGAAGAATTGATGCTTTTGAACTGTGGTGATGGAGAAGATTTTTAAGAGTCTCTTGGGCTGCAAGGAGATCCAACCAGTCCATCCTAAAGGAAATCAGTCCTGAATGTTCATTGGAAGGACTGTTGTTGAAGCTGAAACTCCAATACTTTGGCCACCTGATGCAAATAACTGACTCATCAGAAGAGAACCTGACGCTCGGAAAGATTGAAGGTGGGAGGAGAAGGGGACAACAGAGGATGAGATGGTTGGATGGCATCACCGATTCAATGGACCTGAGTTTGGGTAAACTCTGGGAGTTGGTGATGGACAGGGAGGCCTGGAGTGCTGCAGTCCATGGGGTCGCAAAGAGTCGGACACGACTAAACAACTGAACTGAACTAAACTGAAGGCTCTCAGAAGGGCTTCCCCAGTGGCTCAGCGGTAAAGAATCTGCCTGCCAATGCAGAAGATGTGGGTTCAGTCCCTGGGTTGGAAAGGTTGCCTAGAGTAGGAAATGGCAACCCACTCCAGCATCCTTGCCTAGAAAATGCCATGGACAGAGGGTCCTGGAGGGCTACAGTCCATGGGGTCGCAAAGAGCTGGACACGACTGAGCAACTGAGCATGTGTATGCAAGGCTCTTACAACAGTGCTCAACACATTTCCAGTCAGGAGGTCATTCTTACTCACACTCATGCCATCTGTACATCCCCCCGACCCGGCCCAGCACTGGAGACTCAGTAGTTGCTCCATAAATATTTGTTGAGCTGAATTACCCTCACAAAATGGAAACAGAACTTGGCTCACAAAGAGGGCGATCACTCATATTACACATTAGGCGATTTTTCCAGAGTTCATCATGCCAAATGTTGTACATTCTTTATTATAGCAAGGGCAGCGAGATTCATTAAAGGGTAGTGCCGTTTCATTAGAAACCCTTATTTTCAGAATTTTATAACTCGGCCACAAAAATTTACTCCAGGCAAAAACGCTAACTTTCGTCTGGAAGTAAATGGGTTTATTTTATAAATTTTTATGCATTTTCCACACATAAACAAATGGCTAGATAAACCATTCTTTAATGGAAGGATTGCAAGAGGAAAACTTGATATTTTGGCATAGGAGACAGCAAAACTAAAAAAGAGGGTTGGGGCAGGGCCGGGGGCTTGCTTGGGTGGGATGTGGGCTTCACTTCGCATTTATACATAATCTCTTCTCAGAGCTTTTTCAAAGGTCCCTTGCATCATGAACAGAGGAGCCTGCCAGTCCATGGGATCACAAGGAGTTGGACATGACTGAAGCAACTTAGCATATAGCATGCTTGCTTCATAATGACTGTCATTGTGAGGGCTTCACCAGGCCAGCTGCTGTTCTAAGTGATACATATGTGTTAACAAATTCCTCCAAACACAAATTGCATGTCCTCCTAAAGGATGGGTTTGTGTGTGTTAAGTCGCTTCAGGTGTCTCTTTGTGACCCTGTGGACCATAGCCTGCCAGGCTCCTCTGTTCATGGGATTCTCCAGGCAAGAATACTGGAGTGGGTTGCCATGCTCTTCTCCAGGGGATCTTCCTGACCCAGGGATCAAACCCACATCTCTTATGTCTCCTGCATTGGCAAATGTGTTCTTTACCACTAGTGCCACCAATCATGTCCCCCCAAAATTTGTGTCCACCCAGAACTGCTAAATGAGACTTTAGTTGGAAATAGGTCTTGGTAGATGCAATCAAGGTAAGATAAGGCTATACGAGATAAAGGTGCACCCTCAACCCCGAGACTGGTGTCTTTTTAACATTTCATTTACTTATTTATTTTTGACTGATTAAGTCTTCATTGCTGGGTGAGCGCTTTTGCTAGTTGTGATGGGCGGCCTTCTCATCGCGGTGGTCTCTCTTGTTGTGGAGCACAGGTTCTAGACTATAGGCTCAGTAGTTTGTGGCTTGCGGGCTTAGTTGCCCCAAGGCGTGTGGGAGCTTCCTAATCCAGGGATTTAATCCATGTCCCCTGCACTGGCAGGCAGATTCTTCACCACTGGACCACCAGGGAAGCCCCTGCCTCGTGTCTCATAAAAGAAAAAAAAAAAAAAAGAGGGATATTGAGACCCAGGCACACAGAGGTGAGAAGGCGCTGGGATGACAGAGGCAGAACTTGGAATGACACAGCGGGAGCCAAGGAAAGCCAAGGACTGCCTGGAGCCTCCGGAAGCTGGTAAAGGCCAGAGGATTCTTCTTCTCTGGAGCCTTCAAAGGGATCCCAGCCCCACTGACACCTTGATTTGGGCTTCTATCCTTCAGGATTATGAGAGATTACATTTCTGTTGTCTTAAGCCACCCGGTTCGTGGTCATCTGTTATAGCAATCCCGGGAAACTAAAGCAAAGCCAGCCTTGGGTAAGTTACCTGTTTGCACAGCAGGTAGGCAGAGCTGAGATGGAGACCCTGGTGGGCTTCAGGGTTCAGAGGCATCCTCAGTCCCTACCTGGCCATCAGCAGATATCACATAAACTTTGAGCTCAACAATAAACAATATGCCTGAAGATGACTGCATCTCCTAATCCTTTCCCAAGTCCCCACAGAAAGAATAGGAGGAACGAGCGCCTCCAACATTTTGTTTTCATTTAAGGAATTAATATTTATTTATTTCTCTGCATCAAGTCTTGGTTGCGGCGTGCAGGCTTAATTGCCTCTCGGTATGTGGGGGTCTTAGTTCCCCAACCAGGGATCGAACCCATGTCCTCTGCAATGGAAGGCAGATTCTTCACCACTTGACCACAAGGGAAGTCCCACCTCCAAGGACTTTAATTCATAAGCTACCTCTCATTCATTTCTACACTGCGGTAAGATCTGATTAGGGCAACAACATAGATCTTTACACACATTCAGTGTCTAGGAGAACAAAGTCACAAGGAAAAGCAACTTGATAGTGTCTGGGTCAGGGTGGGAACCCCACCCTCATCCTCAGACAGGTCCTCTGTCCTTCGCACCTGGCCACTCTAACCCACATGCTGCACAGCAGGGGCATGTCCAGGGGAGGGGATGCCAGCAATGACACAGTCATTTAAAATGCACAGGGACTTCCCTCGTGGTCTAGTGGTTAAGAATCTGCCTTGTGGTGCAGGGAACATGGGTTCAGTCCCTGGTCAGGAAACTAAGATCCCATAGGCCTCGAAGAAACTAAGCCCATGGATCACAACTAGAGAGTCCATGTGCTGCAACGAAAGAAACCCCATGATGCGGCTAAGATTCAAGGCAGCCAAAAAGCAAGGTCCACAGCATAACCGAGTCATTTTGCTGCACACCGGAAACTAAAGCAACACTTGAATTGACTATACCTCAGTGAAAAAGATAATAAAATGTCCATATCAGTTCAGCATGATACATGTGGAGAATGTGCACAGTGCTGTGAAGTGAAGAAACAGCTTACAGAATGGTATGTCTAGTGCATAGAATTCTCATAAAGTGCAGCTGAGGGAGCTCCCTGGTGGCCTAGTGGTTAGGATTCTGGGCTTTCTCTGCCATGACTCTGGTTCAATTCCTGGTCAGGGAACTGAGATCCTACAAGTCACACAGCCAAACCAAAAAAAAAAAAATTTTTAATAAAAAATAAAATGTAAACATAAACAAAGAAAACAGTGTGTGTGTGTGTGTATGTGTGTATGTGTGTGTGTGTGTGTGTGTGTGTGTGTGTATGTCCAAAAACACCTAAGAAAGAATGAAGAAGAGTTGACAGGGGCTTCCCTGGTGGCTCAGCTGGTAAAGAATCTACCTGCAATGTGGGAGACCTGAGTTTGATCCCCTGGAGAAGGAAAAGACTACCCACTCCGGTATTCTGGCCTGGAGAATTCCATGGACTGTACAGTTCATGGGGTCGCAAAGAGTCAGACAGAACTAAGTGACTTTCACTAATAACAATTCAATGGCACCCCACTCCAGTACTCTTGCCTGGAAAATCCCGTGGACGGAGGAGCCTGGTGGACTGCAGTCCATGGGGTCGCTAAGAGTCAGACACGCCTGAGCGGCTTCACTTTCACTTTTCACTTTCATGCATTGGAGAAGGAAATGGCAACCCACTCCAGTGTTCTTGCCTGGAGAATCCCATGGACGGGGGAGCCTGGTGGGCTGCCATCTCTGGGGTCACACAGAGTCAGACACGACTGAAGTGACTTAGCAGCAGCAGCAGCAGGAAGATAGTAGGGCTTCCCAGGTGGTGCTAGTGGTAAAGAACCCACCTGCCAATGCTGGAGACATAAGAGGTGTGGGTTCCATCCCTGGGTCAGGAAGATCCCCTGGAGGAAGGAATGGTAACCCACTCCAGTATTCCTCCCTGGAGAATTCCGTGGACAGAGGAGCCTGGCAGGCTACAGCCCATGGGGTCGCAAAGAGTCGGATACGACTGAAGTGACTTAATACACACGAACACACACAGGAAGATAGTAAGGGTCACTTTTGCCATATTGTGCTTTACTTATTGTCTGAATTGTTTTCAGTGAATGCATATAAATTTTGTAATTAGAAAAAAATAACCGAACTTTCTACACTCAGGGAAGGCCAGGAAACCTGCAAACTCCAGGGAATTGTGCAGGACATTTCCTGCAGAGCGGGCACCATAAACCCCCCAGGTCACAGGGTCTCACCCAGCAGAGGCCCAGTGGAAGAAAGACTTCTGAGTCAGTGGCCCAGATGAACTGAGTTTCAGCTCTCCTCTCAGCTCCCCCTGCAGCCATCCCAGTAAGCAGGCCTTTCTTATCTGAAATGCAAATGAGTTCTTTAAAGTTAATCTGAACCTCCTGGCTCAGTAAGTAATAGTTAAGCGAAAAAAATAAGAGGGCCTACCAAAGCCCATGAGGACCTGATCATTTATAGTTAGCAGAACAGTGTCACCAGAGGGGACTTGAGTGTTCTAGAAAGAGAAGCAGAGACCGGCAATCACCCTTGAGTGGCAGAAAGGCCCGGGAGGTTCTTGTTCAAGACAGTGTGTGCTAAGTTGCCTGAGTCATGTTTGACTCTTTGTGACGATATGGACTATAGCCCACCAGGCTCCTCTGTCCATGGGATTCTCAAGGCAAGAATACTGGAGTGGGTTGCCATGCCCTCCTCCAGGGGATCTTCCTGACCCAAGGATTGAACTCAAATCTCATGGGTTTCCTGCATTGGCAGGTGGATTCTTTCCCACTAGTGTTACCTGGGAGGCTAATACAAGTTTCCTATGGCTCCCAAACAAATTACCATAATCCAGATAATTAAAACAACAGACTTATTTTCTCACAGTTCAGAAGGACAGAAGTACCAAATCAAGGTGTCTCGGATTTTGTACGCTCCCTCCTAAGGCTCTTGAGGAGATTCCTTCCCACCTCTTCCAGCTTCTGTGGCTCCTGGTGTTCTTGGCTTGTGGTTACATCACTCCGGCCTCTGCCTCCGGATTCACACAGCCCTCTTCTTCCTGAATATCTGTGCGACTTCTTCTTACAAGGACTGGATTTAGGCCCACCCTAACCCAGTATGATCTTTCTGTTTAGTCACTAAGTTGTGTCTGTTTGACTCTTTGCTGCCCTATGGACTGCAAGCGTCCAGTCTCTTTTGTCCATAGGATTTCCATGGAAGAATACTGGAGTCTTTTGCCATTTCCTTCTCCAGGGGATCTTTTCAGACCACAGACCGAACCCGCATTGCCTGCATTGCAGGCAGATTCTTTACCACTGAGCGTCCAGAGAATCGTAATTACCTCTGCCAAGATCCTATTTTCAAATAAGGCCACGTTCTTAGGTTCTGAGGTGACATGAACTTTTAGGGTACACTATTCAAATCAGTACAGAGACATACTGGTTCCTAGGACTAGGCCTACTCCCAGTCTACCCTGAGGTTGTCTGTCTCAAATCCCACATCCTAAAAGCATCTGGTGACTGCTACACCTACCCCTTGGAGCATCTGGTCATTCATCAAACAGTCAAGAACTATTAACTCAGTAAATAAAGAAGGACCCAGACACATTAGGGTTAGACATCAGCGTGCACATTTGCTCACTGTGATGGCTGATTTTATGTGTCAAGTTAATTGGATCACAGGTGCCCCGTTAAACATTATTTCTGGGTATATCAGGGTGGGGGGTGGGGTGAGTGTTTCTTGATGAGCTTAAACTCAAATGTAGACTGAGTAAAGCAGTGTGGGCTAAGTTGCTTCAGTCGTGTCTGACTCTTTGTGACCCCACGAACTGTAGCCCACCAGGCTCCTCTGTCCATGGGTTTCTCCAGGCAAGAATACTGGAGTGGGTCGCCATGCCCTTCTCCAGGGGATCTTCCCAACCTAGGGATTGAACCCATGTCTCTTAAGTCTCCTGCATTGGCAGGCGGGTTCTTTACCACCAGAGTCCCTCCACAGTGTGGATGGGCCTTCTCCAATCAGTTGAAGGCCTAACTAGCCTGAAAGGCTCACTAACAAAAAATTCATTCTCTCTGCCCCTCTTCAGGCTGAGACATCCATCTTCTCCCACCTTTGAACTTGAACTTGGACTGGAACCATTGGCTCTCCGGCTTCTCAGACCTTCAGATTTGGACTGGAACGACACCATCAGCTCTTTGGTCGCTTTTCCATTCAATTTATGGCGTTCCCAGCCCAGAGTGTGACTTCACCACAGCCTCCTTCCTCCCAGGCCTCCATGACTGCAAGGCAGTTCTCACTATGCTGTCTGTGGGCCTGTACATATACCTTCTTCACGAGGCACCTTCCACTTCTGAATGCTTAATATTAGGGGAGTCATCTTAATATGTTGACATTTCTTAAACACCTATTCCATGCCATTCACTAGGCAGTTACTGAGCAACTATTACATGGAGAGCCAACGCTTGCTACTCGGGCAGCAGGAAGGGTAAAGAATCCTTCAGGATGTCTAATTCTCTGGGTAGAGGGGAGGGCACAGAGTCACAAGATTTGGAAGTCAGCATCATAGACCCTCAAAGAGGTCTTTTTTTGAATTTAGTTTCTATTGCAGTGCAGCTGCTTTCCCATGTTGCGTCAGTTTTGCTGTACGGCAAAACGGATCAGCCATACATACACATATATCCCCTCCTTTTGGACTTCTTTCCCAGTTAGATCACCACAATGCATCACGTAAGTTCCCTGTGCTATGCAGTATATTCTCACTAGTTATCTATTTTGTACACAGTATCCATAGTGTGTATATGCCAACCCCAATCTCCCAGTTCCTCCCACCCTCCCTTTCCCCTTTGGTATCCATACATTTGTTCTCTACATCTGTATCTCTATTTCTGCTTTGCAAATAGGTTCATCTGTACCATTTTTCTGGATTCCACATATATGCGTTAATATACAATATTTGTTTTTCCCTTTTTGACCTACTTCACCCTGTATGATGGTCTCTAGGTCCATCCAAGTCTTGATTCATTAAATAAATAGCTCCATCAGGTGCCATAGGTTTAAGTCCCAAACCAGTGCTTGAATCCTAACCATACCACTTTTGGGGTAACACCTGTATTAAGACATCCTACACACACCATACAATTTAACTATTTACAGTGTATAATCCAGGGTGGGGAGAGATGGGTGGGAGTTTGAGATTAGCAGATGCAGACTAGTATATACAGGATGGATGAACAAGAAGGTCCTACTGTGCAGAGCAGGAAATTATATTCAATGTCCTTTGATAAATCACAATAGGAAAGAATATGAAGAAGAATGTATACATATATAAAACTGAACCACTTTGTTGTACACGAGAAATTAATACAGCTTTGTAAATCAACTATACTTCAAAAAATAAATTAAAAAATAAAGTGTATAATTCAATGGTTTTTAGTATTTTCACCACAATCAACTTTAGAACATTTTTATCATCACTACGAAGAAACCCAACATATTTTGCCTATTAGCCCTAGTCCCCCATCTTTCCCAACCAAAGGCAATGACCATTTACAGATGTTCCATAGACAGAATCATACAATGGGTGATTTCTTTCACTTAACATGTTTTCACTGTGCATCCATGTTGTAGCATAAATCAACACCTTTGTCCTTTTTATAGCTGAATAATATTCCATAGTACGGATGGACCACATTTTGTTTATCTATTCACCAGCCATATATGTTTGGCCTATTTCCACTTTTTTGTTATTATGAGCAATGCTGCTATGAGCATATGCATACCTGTTTTGGAGTAGGCATCTTTTTTTCCACCCTTTGGGTAGACTGGAGTTAGATTGTTGGGTCCTATGATAATTCTGTTTTACTTTTGAGGAGTTTCTGGATTGCTTTCCACAGTGGCCACACCATTTGCTGTCCCAGCAGCTGTGTATGAGGGTTCCAACTTCTCCACATCTTCACCAAGCCTTGTCATTATCTGTCTTTTTGACTCTACTCATCCCAATAGGTGGGAAATTGTGCACCATTTTTTAAACTACCCTTTACTGGTCTCTTAGAAAGCATCAGCAACTCTGCCAGGAATTTTCCACTCACTATGTCATTTGTCCCTTTCAATAATGCCATGAAGCAATTACTTTTATTCTCCCTCTTTTATAACAAATACTGAGAGAGTGAACAGGTGTGCCCATGATCATTCAGCTTAAGCACACAGGCCAATTGCTACAGCCGTTTGCCTCTCACGTACCAGCTGTAAGACGGGAGTAATAAAGAATATAGCCACTCAGTGTGATGTGAAAATGGCATGAAATAATACGCCTAAGTGCCTGGTGTTCCCTCATTCACTCATGCATTAGCATCCAACAGGCACTTCTCAAGCACTGGTATGATGGAGGCAGTGTGCTAGGCCCTGTGTGAGCTAAAATGTATTCCGCAAAGTGTGGTCGGCCGACCAGCAGAATCAGCAGCCTCTGGGTGCTCGTTAGAAACACAGCACCCACACACATCCTGAATCAGAAGCTGCATTTTGCCAAGATCCCCAAGTAATTCATCTACTCAGTAAGGTTTGAGAAGCACTTCATGAGAGCAGTGAGTACAACCGAGACTGTTCATTCAAATCACTTGTTCAGTTCAGTTCAGGTCAGTTGCTCAGTCAAGTCTGACTCTTTGTGACCCCATGGACTGCAGCACGCCAGGCCTCTCTGTCCATCACCAACTCCCGGAGCTTACTCAAACTCATGTCCATTGAGTCAGTGATGCCATCCAACCATCTCATCCTCTGTCATCCCCTTCTCCTCCCATCTTCAATCTTTCCCAGCATCAGGGTACAGCTTCTTATTTTTTAATTTAATTTTTAGTTTACATTAAAGTACAGTGGACTTACAGTGTTATGTTAGTCTCGGGTGTACCACCAAGTAATACAGTTACACACATACATATGTGTATGTATGTATGTGTATTTCAGATTCTCTTCCCATATAGGTTATAACAGAGTATTGAGTAGAGTTCCCTGTGCTAGAGTTCTTTCCTTGCTGATTATCTATTTTAAATATAATAGTGTGTGTATTCGATGCGAAGTCGTGTCCAACTCTTTGCTTCCCCTTTGTCGCCCGCCAGGCTCCGCTATCCGTGGGACTCTCCAGGCAAGAATACTAGAGTGGGTAACCATGCCCTTCTCCAGAGGATCTTCCTGATCCAGGGGTCAAACTGGAGTCTTCTTCACTGAAGGTGCATTCTTTACTGGCTGAGCCACCAGGGAAGCCCAAATATAGTAGTGTGTACCTGTTAATCCTAACCTTGTAATTTATCCCCCGCCCCTCACCTTTCCCCTTTGGTGACCATAAGCTTGTGCAACTTTTAAAGCTAGAAATGCCAGCCTCTCTTCTCCTCCCACTCTGCTTTCAGGTTCTGATTCAACTGATTCAACTTTCCTCTCCTGGTGCAGGGATCCAATTGTGTGTCAAGGTCAGGAACCTACACTGGCGACCACGTGGTACATAGCTCCCGCTCCCAGAATGAGTGATGTGGCTTTGAACCAGGAGACTGGTGAAATAATCTAAGCCAAGAATAATGGTGTCTGGATGGAAAAGGAATAGCAGACCCCAAAAGTGTCTAGGGGATGATCCCAGCAGAACCTCACCAAGGGAAGCAGAGAAAGAACGCAGTGGTGACATCCGTGGTGACCACGTGACTGAGCAGGAGCTGGTGGTACCATTCTGGTAAGGAGGCAGTGGTCATGAAAGTAAAGAGCGTACAGACAAGCTGAGTTGGAGGGGGCCTTTGGAACAGCCAAGGAGGGGTGTGTTGCAGGTAACAGAGTAAGTAGATCTGATGCTCCGAAAGAAGGTGAAGGATAGAGACATGAACTGGGCTGTGCAATGACATGACCTTTCAGACCATGCGATCACAACCTTTTTTTATTTTGGAACATTCAGTTCAGTTCAGTTGCTCAGTCATGTCCGACTCTTTGTGACCCCATGAATCGCAGCACGCCAGGCCTCCCTGTCCATCACCAACTCCGGGAGTTCACTCAAACTGATGTCCATTGAGTCGGTGATGCCATCCAGCCATCTCATCCTCTGTCGTCCCCTTCTCCTCCTGCCCCCAATCCCTCCCAGCATCAGAGTCTTTTCCAAAGAATCAACACTTCGCATGAGGTAGCCAAAGTACTGGAGTTTCAGCATTAGCATCAGTCCTACCAAAGAACACCCAGGGCTGTTCTCCTTTAGAATGGACTGGTTGGATCTCCTTGCAGTCCAAGGGACTCTCAAGAGCCTTCTACAACACCACAGTTCAAAAGCATCAATTCTTTGGCCCTCAGCTTTCTTCATAGTCCAACTCTTGGGTCCATACACGACCACTGGAAAAACCAGAGCCTTGACTAAATGGACCTTTAGGCTATGTTATGCAGATGGACCTGTAAGTGTGGGCTACAACTCATCTGGCTTCCTGGAAAGCAGTAGGTTTATCAATCAAAACCTTGGACCTGGGCAGGAATTCCTGAAGAAGGGAGATAAGAAGACACACTTTCTCTCTGGCCTGGAGTCTAGGAGACTAAAACGTGCCCTGGAGAGTTACCTGCTCCCATGTAGTCACATTAAGTACATTTATGTATGTCTATGACCCAGGGGGAGAAGGCAATGGCACCCCACTCCAGTACTCTTGCCTGGAAGATCCCATGGATGGAGGAGCCTGGTAGGCTGCAGTCCATGGGGTCGTGAAGAGTCAGACACGACTGAGCAACTTCACTTTCACTTTTCACTTTCATGCATTGGAGAAGGAAATGGCAACCCACTCCAGTGTTCTTGCCTGGAGAATCCCAGGGACGGCAGGGCCTGGTGGGCTGCCGTCTATGGGGTCGCACAGAGTCAGACACGACTGAAGTGACTTAGCAGCAGCATGACCCAGGGACCTTTACCTACATGGAGACTCCATGGAAATTCTCATTCAGAACTAAAGGGAAAAGGGTTTCTTTGAAACATTATTTGTGGTGGAGGGATTGGAGGTGATCTGGGTGTCTATTCATCACCAGGAGGATGGATGACTAAAAGGGGGCAGAAATCCACCTCAGAGGAGGTATATGCTACATGAGTCAAGTGATTTACAGAGCAAATTCTTTGGTCTGATAACCTCTATGGAGATTAAAAATCCATGAACAGACAAAATAACACTACCTATTTTTCAAGTATCCTAAGCTGCTAAGTCACTTTGTGTCTGACTCTGTGTGAGCCCATAGACAGCAGCCCACCAGGCTCCCCATCCCTGGGATTCTCCAGGCAAGAACACTGGAGTGGGTTGCCATTTCCTTCTCCAATATGTGAAAGTGAAGTTGCTCAGTCATGTCCAACTCTAAGCAACCCCATGGACTGAAGCCTACCAGGCTCCTCCATCCATGGGACTTTCCAGGCAAGAGTACTGGAGTGGGGTGCCATTGCCTTCTCCGAGTATATATTTTCCAAGTATACATAATAATATAAGGATACCCATTGTTATAGCCTAATGTTTTTGTGCCCCTCAAATTCACATGTTGAAAGCCTACTTCTGATGTAATGGTATTTGGAGATGGGAGCTTCAAGAGGTAATGAGGTCATGAGGCTGGGGCCCCAGGATGAGATTAGTGACCCTGCAAGAAGAGGAGACACAGTGAGACATGTGTGGGCACGACGAGATGGCAGCCGTCTTCAAGCAAGGACCCCACCAAGAAGCAAAACTTAGTCTTGGACTTCCCAACCTCCAGAACCATGAGAAAGAAATGTCTATTGTTTAAACCACCAGTCTATGGCATTTTGTGATACCAGCCCAAGTAGGCTAAGACACTCAACAAACATTTTAAAGTGCTTGCCTGTGGTGGTCATGGGGAAGGGGTGTAGAGGAGAGAGTGAAGATGTGCAATGGAGATAAAAAGAGAATAAATCAATAAAGCAAAAAAGAAGCCTCCCATAGGGCAATGATGAATGTATACCATGAACTAAGGAGTAGGATTAAATTCTCCACTTCTGACTTCTTAAGATAAAACTGGAAGAGGGGTGGCCCTGTATGCTCTTGCCAAGTCAGTGCTTCATCTAAGGCAGTGGGTGAAGCCAAAAAGTGAAGGTCCCTAAAACCCTCTTTATATGGATCCTCATGGCATGACACAGTCCCACAAATCCTGGAGAACAGATTGGCCCTTGCGGTAGCCAGCTTCCAAGACAGTCCCCTGGGATCCATGTCTCCCAGCACTCAAGTCCCTATGTAGTCAACCCCTTTATTGAACCAGGGCTGCCTCTTGGTGACCAGTAGAATGTTAAGGAATTGAAAATGTGTGACTTCTGAGGTTAGATAGAAAGCATTACAATGACCACTTGCTTGAGGGAAGACCAGCCACCATGCCAGGAGGATACTCAAGCAGTCCTGTGGCAAGCACATTGGCAGAGGAACTGAGAGCTCCCCTCCAACCCCAACCAATAGCCAGAAAGAACTTGCCGGCCATCTGAATGATCCACTTTGGAAGTGGATTCTTCAGCCCCAGCCAAGCCTTCAGATGATGCAGCCCCAGCTGATACATGAGTGCAACCACAAGAGAGCTCACAAGTGGCTGTCCATGAGATGCCTTCCTCTATTCCTGCCCCATGGAAACTATGACTGTAATAAATGATACTGTCACGCCACTACAGCTTGAGTTGATTTGTTACCTAGCGTGAGATAACTTCAGTTCAGTTTAGTTCAGTCACTCAGTCGTGTCCGACCCTTTGAGACCCCATGAATCGCAGCACGCCAGGCCTCCCTGTCCATCACCAGCTCCCGGAGTTCACTCAGACTCACGTCCATCGAGTCAGTGATGCCATCCAGCCATCTCATCCTCCGTCGTCCCCTTCTCCTCCTGCCCCCAATCCCTCCCAGCATCAGAGTCTTTTCCAATGAGTCAACTCTTCGCATGAGGTGGCCAAAGTACTGGAGTTTCAGCTTTAGCATCGTTCCTTCCAAAGAAATCCCAGGGCTGATCTCCTTTAGAATGGACTGGTTGGATCTCCTTGCAGTCCAAGGGACTCTCAAGAGTCTTCTCCAACACCACAGTTCAAAAGCATCAATTCTTCGGTGCTCAGCATTCTTCACAGTCCAACTCTCACACCCATACATGACCACAGAAGAAACCATAGTCTTGACTAGACGGACCTTTGTTGGCAAAGTAATGTCTCTGCTTTTGAATATGCTATCTAGGTTGGTCATAACTTTCCTTCCAAGGAGTAAGCGTCTTTTAATTTCATGGCTGTAGTCACCATCTGCAGTAAAATTACACAGCTCTGTTGGTTCAGACCTTGTAAGCCAAGCTGTTTACCTTCTTTGGTCTTGTTACCCTTATTCCCCTTGAGTTTTTCCTTCATTCATTGTTGGTGTTTAGTTGTTTAGCTAAGTCCAGCTCTTTACGACCCCATGGATTGTAGACCACCAGGCTCCTCTGTCCATGGGATTCTCCAGGCAAGAACACTGGAGGGGGTTGCCATTTACTTCTCCAGGGGATCTTCCTGGAGGAAGATCAAATTCACCCAGGGATCAAATTCACATCTCCTGCATCTCCTTCATTGCAGGCAGATTCTTTACCATTAAGCCACTAAAGAAGTCCTTGGATGGAGCCATAGCAATATTAAGAAAGTTTCTTGTGTCAGCTGTGCTTTAGGAAAACCAAGAGGATGGGATTTGTTCGCTCTTAGGTCAGAGATTTGCAGGAAAGCAGGCCCTTCCTGACATTCCCCAGAGGAGGAGAAAGCAAGAATTCCAAAGAAAAGAAAACTCAGACAGGGCTGTGTGGCCAGTTGCCCCCTCCTATCAGAAAATTCTCCTCTCTGGGCTAATCTGGGAGACTCTGGATTTGATTTGATTAAGGCAGATAGCCTTGCTTTCCTGGTATCTCTAGGCTTTAAGTGATCATTTAAATATGGGACTGGATGAACTAACTCTGGAAAGAGAGGGTTTCCAATGAGTTTCCAGAGAGCTGAGCCCTGGGGAGGAGCAACAGTCAAGAAATTACCTTTGGAAGAGGAGGCAGAAAGGACAATAGGAAAGGATCAGACATAGGGTCAGATCAGGGCTCCAGAGGGTCTTGGAAACCAAAGGAAAAGATCTTAAATTGGGAGATTTTAAAATGTAAGTGTAATGGCTGATTCATGTTGAGGTTTGATAGAAAACAGCAAAATTCTGTAAAGCATTATCCTTCAATAAAAAATAAATTCATAAAAAAATGTAAATTTACAATGCAAAATTTTGAATGTAAAATCTTCAAAATATTTTTGTAACAAGGTGTATGCGTGCTCAGTTGTGTACAGCTCTTTGCAACCCCATGGACTGAAGCCTGCCAGGCTCCTCTGTCCATGGAATTCTCCAGGCAAGAATACTGGAATGAGTTGCCATTCCTTTCTCCAGGGGATCTTCCTGACCCAAGGATCGAACCTGAGTCTCCTGCGTCTCCCACACTGGCAGGTGGATTCTTTACCACTGACAGACAAACTAGAGAACTGGATCTCATTTGCTTAAATGAGAAAGAAGGCTGGACATGATGACAGCTCTGCAGGCATCTGGGAGGAAGGTTAAACCCTTCACAGATCCAATAAATGTGATCCTCACCAGTTATACTTCTCAGAGCTCCTCCTCTGGACCCAAACAACCTGGATGGTCACCAGGAGGACCCATCCTCGCACAAGCATCTACTACCATTCAAGAAGGTGAAGTCATTTCCCCATGTCTGCTTCTCGTCTTCAGACAAGGCACATCTCTAGAAATTGCTGAATACATGGTTTTAGCAGAAAGATGGGTTCTGTCTGCAGTCACTGCTCCCTTTTGTTTCTATGTGCTCTGTCTCTGTGTGAATGCTGAGATCTCACTGAGCATCCCCCAAAGAGGGACTGCAATCGGCGTGCTGAACCGTCCCCGGAGGAAACACACAATCATCTTCAATGAGCAGAGGACAATGAGGAGGGGTCCTGTTACATAATTGAGGAGACAATGTCTTTGAGACTCAGTCTGGTTCACTTTTCACACTAAATTAATCTTAATAAGCATCTGCTTTGAGTAAAGGAAGTTTTGTGATAATTCAACCGTGACCTCTGTGAACGTCCAAATGATTTCACTTTGGTCCCCGCCAGCCCCGAGTATCCTATTGAAATGGTCGTCTTTATTTCATGATCATCAGCATGTTAACATGAGCTGATTAATCCCATCAACCTAACTACACAGATCGGACGCAGCCCAGGGCTATGACATCATTAGCTTCGGGACAAGATTGCAGAGGATGGCAGACGGGGCCAGTCAGCTGGTCCCACAGGTCATTTGATCCAGGCTCCTTGTTTCTGAGAATGAAAAGCAGATTCTCCCTGCAGCTTGCTCTCTGGCTCCAAGATCCAGGTAAAACTGTCCCTACCCGGGCACCCCTACTGGGAGCACGTGTTATGTAGGCCCACTGAGTCTTTGTCCCCGCCATGGAACTGTTTGTGGCCAGGCCACTAGACACTCAGGCAGGAGTGCGGACCCACCAGCCTGTGGGTCTCAACGGCCAGTATGACCTCTGCCAGCCTCTCTTTACTCTCCTCCACCATTTCCTTTTAAAATACTTTTTATTTTGTATTGGGGTATAGCCAGTTAAAAATGTTATGATGGTTTCAGGTGAACAGCCAAGGGACTCAGCCATACATATACATGTATCCATTCTCCCCCCAACTCTCCTCCCATCCAGGCTGCCACATAACCTCGAGCAGAGTTCCATGTGCTGTACAGTAGAACCTTGTTGGTTATCCATTTTAAATACAGCAAGCAGTGTGTACATGTCCATCCTAAACTCTCTAACTCTCCCCCTCATCCCCACAGCAACCAAAAATTCATTTTCTAAGTCCTGTGAGTCTCTTTCTGTCTTGTAAGTAAGTTCATTTGTATCACTTCTTTTTAGATTCCACGTAAAAGGGATGTCATACAGTATTTCTCCTTCTCTGTCCGACTGACTTCCCTCACTATGACAATCTCTAGGTCCATTCATGTTGCTGCAAATGGCGTTATTTCCTTCCTTTTAATGGCTGAAGAATATTTCATGGTATATATGTCCCACATCTGTCTCCATTCTTCTGTTGACAGGCTTTTAGGTTGCTTCGGTGTCTCGGCTATTGCAAACAGTGCTGCAATGAACACTGATTCCTCCGTCAGTTCTGAGCACACCTTCCTTGTGACTGCATCACATACTTTATTCAGAGCAGGAGCCCCTAACTACCCGGACATTTGTGTTCCCTGCCACCTGGCAGTCATCACGCCCAGCATCTGCATCCATGATCGTTCAGGAAGTTTCTCTTCCCACTGTGTGACAAAGTCAGTCACAGGATTCTGCCTCCTCTGACCCCGAAGAGGGATTCTGGGACCAGCAGCAAGCATCAGCATCACCTGGGAATCTGTAAGAAATGCACATTCTCAGGGCCCTTCCAAACCTGCTGCATCAGAAAGCCTGGGACTGGGGCCCACGAGCTGCGTTTCGGTAAGCCCTCGCAGTGGCTCCATCATATGCCAATACTAGAGGTAGGCAGGTGGACCAAATTACTCCACTGTGGCCACGAGTCCACAGTCTACACTTGGGTCCCTCTTGGAGTTGTACATTCTATGGGTTTGACAGGTGGATGGTGACATGTATCCACCATGACAGTATCATACAAGAAGAGTCTCTGCCCTCAAATCCTCTGCGCCCCATCTATTCATCCCTCCATTTGTGTTGACTTAAGCCACTAGTTAGGCCTTCCCAGGTGGTACAGCTGGTAAACACCCACCTGCCAATGCAAAACATGCAAGAGATGTGGGTTCAATCCCTGGGTTAGGAAGATCCCCTGGAGAAGGAAATGGCAACCCACGCCAGTATTCTTGCCTGGAAAGTTCCATGGTCAGAGGAGCCTGGTGGGCTATAGTCCATGGGGTCACACAGAATTGGACACGACTTAGTGACTCAGCATACACACACACATAAGCCCCTCGTCTGTGGTAGTTTGTTACCATAGACACTTTTTCCCTCCCCCAAACTTCGATCTGGAAGAGAGTAAGGTAACACAGAGGGGGGCTACGGCCAGTTCCCCAGCATCAGCTTGGCTACTTGCTTCCCGTGACTCACATGCCCTGCCTCCCCACAGGTGCCCTGATTTTTGTCCATCCAGAGCCTGCCTCAGCCATGATCGATTGTCATCATCATAGAAGTGGCCTTTCTGCTTCAGTTGGCCAGAGTTGGTGCTTGTTGCTTGCAACCCAAGGGCCTTGTCTCCAAAGTGCTGATTTGAACAACAGTTAGAAGTGGTGCCCATAGCTTACACTGAATTCAGTGCTTAGGATGTTGTTGTTGTTGTTCAGCTGTTAAGTCATGTCCAACTCTTTGCAACCACACAGACTGCAGCATGTCAGGCCTCCCTGTCCCTCACTGTCTCCTACATTTGCCCAAATTCATGCCCATTGAGTCAGTGATGCTACCCAATCATCTCATCCTCTGCTGTCCTCTTCTCCTTTTGCCTTCAATCTTTCCCAGCATCAGGGTCTTTTCAAATGAGTCAGTTCTTTACATCAGGTGGCCAAAATAATGGAGCTTCAGCTTTAGCATCAGTCCTTCCAATGAATATTCAGGTTTCTTTTCCTTTAGGATTAATTGGTTGGATCTCCTTGCAATCCAAGGGACTCTCAAGAGTCTTCTCCAGAATCACAGTTCAAAAGCATCAGTTCTTCAGTGCTCAGCTTTCTTTATGGTCCAAATCTCACATTCATATATGATTACTGGAAAGACCATCATTCAGTTTAGTCGCTCAGTCGTGTCTGACTCTTTGCGACCCCATGAATCGCAGCACGCCAGGCCTCCCTGTCCATCACCAACTCCTGGAGTTCACTCAGACTCATGTCCATCGAGTCAGTGATGCCATCCAGCCATCTCATCCTCTGTCATCCCCTTCTCCTCCTGCCCCCAATCCCTCCCAGCATCAGAGTCTTTTCCAATGAGTCAACTCTTCACATGAGGTGGCCAAAGTACTGGAGTTTCAGCTTTAGCATCATTCCTTCCCAAGAAATCCCAGGGCTGATCTCCTTCAGAATGGACTGGTTGAATCTCCTTGCAGTCCAAGGGACTCTCAAGAGTCTTCTCCAACACCACAGCTCAAAAGCATCCATTCTCCAGTGCTCAGCTTTCTTCACAGTCCAACTCTCACATCCATACATAATCACTGGAAAAACCATAGCTTTGACTAGATGGACCTTTGTTGGCAAAGTAATGTCTCTGCTTTTGAATATGCTATCTAGATTGGTCATAACTTTTCTTCCAAGGAGTAACCGTCTTTTAATTTCATGGCTGCAGTCACCATCTGCAGTGATTTTGGAGCCCCGAAAAATAAAGTCTGACACTGTTTCCACTGTTTCCCCATCTATTTCCCATGAAGTGATGGGACCAGATGCCATGATCTTCGTTTTCTGAATGTTGAGCTTTAAGCCAACTTTTCCACTCTCCTCTTTCACTTTCATCAAGAGGCTTTTTAGTTCTTCTTCACTTTCTGCCATAAGGGTGGTGTCATCTGCATATCTGAGGTGATTGATATTTCTCCCGGCAATCTTGATTCCAGCTTGTGCTTCTTCCAGCCCAGCGTTTCTCATGGTGTACTCTGCATATAAGTTAAATAAGCAGGGTGACAATATACAGCCTTGATGAACTCTTTTTCCTATTTGGAACCAGTCTGTTGTTCCATGTCCCGTTCTAACTGTTGCTTCCTGACCTGCATACAGTTTTCTCAAGAGGCAGGTCAGGTGGTCTGGTATTCCCATCTCTTTCAGAATTTTCCACAGTTTATTGTGATCCACACAGTCAGAGACTTTGGCATAGTCAATAAAGCAGAAATAGATGTTTTTTTGGAACTCCCTTGCTTTTTCGATGACCCAGCGGATGTTGGCAATTTCATCTCTGGTTCCTCTGCCTTTTCTAAAACCAGCTTGAACATCTGGAAGTTCACAGTTCACATATTGCTGAAGCCTGGCTTGGAGAATTTTGAGCATTGCTTTACTAGTGTGTGAGATGAGTGCAATTGTGCGGTAGTTTGAGCATTCTTTGGCATTGCCTTTCTTTGGGATTGGAATGAAAACTGACCTTTTCCAGTCCTGTGGCCACTGCTGAGTTTTCCAAATGTGCTGGCATATTGAGTGCAGCACTTTCACAGCATCGTCTTTCAGGATTTGAAGTAGCTCATCTGGAATTCCATCACCTCCACTAGCTTTGTTCGTAGTGATGCTTTCTAAGGCCCACTTGACTTCACATTCCAGGATATCTGGCTCTAGGTCAGTGATCACACCATCGTGATTATCTGGGTCATGAAGATCTTTTTTGTACAGTTCTTCTGTGTATTCTTGCCACCTCTTCTTAATATCTTCTGCTTCTGTTAGGTCCATACCATTTCTGTCCTTTATCGAGCCCATCTTTGCATGAAATGTTCCCTTGGTATCTCTAATTTTCTTGAAGAGATCGCTAGTCTTCCCCATTCTGTTGTTTTCCTCTATTTCTTTGCATTGATCTCTGAGGAAGTCTTTCTTATCTCTCCTTGCTATTCTTTGGAACTCTGCATTCAGATGTTTATATCTTTCCTTTTCTTTGCTTTTCGTTTCTCTTCTTTTCACAGCTATTTGTAAGGCATCCCCAGACAGACATTTTGCTTTTTTGCATTTCTTTTCCATGAGGATGGTCTTGATCCCTGTCTCCTGTACAATGTCACAAACCTCAGTCCAAGTTCATCAGGCACTCTATCTATCAGATCTAGGCCCTTAAATCTACTTCTCACTTCCACTGTATAATCATAAGGGATTTGATTTAGGTCATACCTGAATGGTCTAGTGGTTTTCCCTACTTTCTTCAATTTCAGTCTGAATTTGGCAATAAGGAGTTCATGATCTGAGCCACAGTCAGTTCCTGGTCTTGTTTTTGCTGACTGTACAGAGCTTCTCCATCTTTGGCTGCAAAGAATATAATCAATCTGATTTCGGTGTTGACCATCTGGTGATGTCCATGTGTAGAATTTTCTCTTGTGTTGTTGGAAGAGGCTATATGGACATTTGTTGGCAAAGTGATGTCTTTGCTTTTTAATACGGTGTTTAGGTTTCCTTCCAAGAAGCAAGCGTCCTCTAATTTCATGGCTGCTGTTACCATCTGCAGTGATTTTGGAGCCCAAGCAGAGAAAATCTGTTGGATGGTAAGAGAAACTTATTTCCATTTGTAGGATACATTTTAAAACAATACTGCCACAAAGCTAAGAACTTTCCATGGAAGGGAGCAGATCTGGTGGTTCTAGTTGCCAAGAAAGTTTCTTGAGACTTCTCGGCCGGGCTGAGAACACAGCAAGCACCATCAGAGCCTTATTTATTTGATTCTCATGACAATCGTCTAGAGTGGACACTACTGTGTTTCCCTTTACAGGCAGGAAACAGAAGAACAGAGAGGTTGGTAGGCCTGTCCAAGGCCACACAGCCCTCCTTACTCAAAGGGTGCAAAGACCACCATGCAATCTGAAGCTCTGGTGTTGTTTTTCAGCTATGTCGCTCTGGTGTTGTTTTTCAGCTATGTCGCTCATAGCTCAGCACCTTTCTGTACGTCCTCCCTCTCCTATTAAAGGGAGGTCATGATACACATGTGACAGGTGGGCATAGATAAAGTGCCGCAATGCAAAGAGAGACCTCTCAATAAACTTGTGCAGATGAGAAAACTACAGCCCAGAGAGGACAAGGGATATGCCAAATACCAGACAGCCAGTGGCTGCCAAGGTCAGAAATAGCATTCTGAGCCAGACCCGGAAGTTTCCAGAAGCTTTCTCAGCAACTTTAGCCATCAGTAAAAAATCTATTCCTTTTCACGGAAAGTTGTGCTCTCTGTGGCTGTTTTGTTTTAAACTCTCTCCTGGAAACTAAGATAGTTGTTTTTTTTTTTTTTTCTTAACATTTTAAGGAACATTTCACTTTCATTTATTATTGCAAATTATAACTTGGATATGAAGACATGAGCTAATTTGGCCTGCTTTTCAATTGGGATTTGGGTCTGGAACACTATAGGGTTAGAGAGACAGATTCAGTCCAGTTATTTCAAGATTTCTGCATGCACATGGATATACTCACCAGTATCGCAAAACAAAGTCGAGGTTGGAGGCAGGAAAATTGAGAGGCCAAGCAAATCAGGTCTCCCCTGGGTGACCTGTCTGCAGACCTCAGCATGCCACCTACCCAGCCCTTTGGAGCCCATGCACGCACACACACGTGGCTTAGATTTCTCTTCCTCGGCCTGGCATGGAGATTTAAACACAAATATCCTGTGAGAGGAAATGAGTTGGTGTCGACTCCTCGACTCGCAGATTCGCTCCACTTTCTCTGACTTTAACAAGGACTCCAGGAGTGGAAGAGGCCCACCTGGGGTAGACATGAGTCTGGAGGCAGGGCACCTGGGCACCAGGCCATTCTCTGCTGCTCACTCACTCTGTGATCACAGGTGAACCCTCCACCCTCACTGGGCTAGTTTTTACACTAAGGAAGGGAAGAGTGACATCTTGTACTGAGAAGAGATCCCAGCTAGAACCCCTAGGGTTCACTCAGTTCTATAAGATATTTGTTGAGCAACTGCTCTGAGATGCACAGAAGCCATGGATATGAGCAGACGCAGTCTTGGGATGAGAAGTTCATCACTGGGCATCAGGGAGGTACCAGAGTATGCTCCATCTTTATCCTCAGGTCTATCATGAGCCATGATTTGGATAGCCTTGATATTACAGCCTGAAGTATCCCTCCCAAGTTCATATATTGAAGTCCTAACACCCAGAACTTCAGGATGTAAATGTGTTTGGAGATAGGGTCTTTAAGAGGATACTTAAGGTTAAATGTGGTGTGAGTGGTAAAAAACCCACCTGCAAATGCAGGAGATGTAAGAGACATGGGTTCGATCCCTGGGTTGGGAAGATCCCTTGGAGGTAAGGCCTGGCAACCCACTCCAGTATTCTTACCTGGAGAATTCCATGAACAGAGGAACCTGGCCACTTACAGTTAATGGGGTCGAGAAGAGTCGGACACGACTGAAAGTGACTTAGCGTGCACGCACGAATTTATAAGTGTGAATGCTCAGTCATGTCCAACTCTTTTGTAACCCCATGGACTGTAACCTGCCAGGCTTCTCTGTCCATGGAATTTTCCAGACAAGAGTATTGGAGCAGGTTGCCATTTCCTTCTCCAGGGGATCTTCCTGACCTAGGGATCAAACCTGCATCTCTTGCATCTCTGCATTGGCAGGCAGGTTCTACACCATTAGCACCACTAGGAAGCCCCAAGTTATAAGGCTGAGGCCCTAATCTGGTAGTTCTGGTGTCCTTATCAGAAGAAGCGTGCATGTGTGCTAAGTCACTTCAGTCATGTTGTTGCAGGAAGAGGGGCCCCTTCCAGAGCCTGAAACTGGGCTCTTGTCTAACACTCAGAAATGAATTGTCTGAGGAGACATATGTGCTGACAAAGCAAGAGATTTTATTGGGAAAGGGCACCCGAGTGGAGAGCAGTAGGGCAAGGGAACCCAGAAGAACAGCTCTGCCACATGGCTCACAGTCTTGGGGTTTACGGTGATGGGATTAGTTTCTGGGTTGTCTTTAGCCAATCATTCTGACTCAGAGTCCCTCCTGGTGGTGCACGCTTTGTTCGGCCAACATGGATGCCGGAGAGAAAGATTCAGGGAGGTGGTCGGACACGTGGTGACTCCTTTAGACCTTTCCCGAATTCTTCTGGTTGGTGGTGGCTTATTAGTTCTGTGTTCCTTACCAGGACCTCCTGTCGTAAAACAACTTATGCAAATGGTTACTATGGTGCCTGGCCAGGGTGGGCGGTTTCCATTAGTATGCATCCCCTAAGAATGTCTGACCATTTGCGACCCCATGGACTATAGACCGCCAGGCTCTCTAGGCCACCAGGATACTTCATGCAAGAATACTGGAGTGGGTTGCCATGTCCTCCTCCAGGGAATCTTCCCGACCCAGGGATTGAACCCATGTCTCATGTCTCCTGCATTGCCAGGCGGGTTCTTTACCACCAGCACCATCTGGGAAGAAGTGATACCAAACAGTTGGCTGTCTGTCTCCAAGCCCAGAGACGCCGTGTGAGGACACAGTGAGAAGGGGGCCGTCTACAAGCCAGGAAGAGAGGCCTCACCAGCAACCAACATTAATGGCAACCTTGATCTTGGGTTTCCAGCCTCCAGAACCATGAGAAAATAACTGTCCTTTAAGTCAGTCCATGATACTTTGTTGTGGTGACTTGGGTGAACTAATACACCTCTTCTCGGGCTGCTTCAGTCCTCCAACTAGGTCACTGAATCTTTGCCTTTTTTATCCCTAACCCCTTTAGAAATCTGATAAAACCACAGATGGTGGAAAACACCATGTCAGAGGCCTCTCCTGCCCACTAAGAAACAGTCATGAGAGGCCCTTGAAGCCCAGCTGGTCTCAGTAGTGCCTGCCAGCCTCAAGTCTCCCCACCTGGTCTTACGCACTAACATAGAAACTCTCCCCTCTTCCCTCTCAACAATTAACTGCTATCTCGAGCAAGCAAAGAACACTGGGGTCTCTCAGTCACCGTCAGACAAACCATTAACCGTTTTTCACTAGAGAAGAGGACCCACACGGAGTTAGAATCTTTCTTATGCAAATCCTATCCAAAACTTAACTCAGACTTCCTCTGCTCCTGGCTATAAGCAAGTAGCTATACGAAAGTATTCAGACTAAACTCACTGAGAACAACTATGAAGGCTGAATCTCTTTTTAAAAAAGAGCTGTTTGAAAGGCCTTCAAAAATATCCCAGTCAGTCCAAACCCCAGAGGAACACACTGAAGTAAGTGTTATCTCCTCTGCTGATTTTAACTCCTGGGGTATTTTTCACAATGTGAGTCATAGAAGCCGAATCAAAAGCAGGGGTCTAGAACATCAGGCAGCTACTTACTTAGATCAGAAGGATAAGGAAAAAGAAACAGAGATCTGAGTAACAAGCACCTATGATGGAGAGACAAGGTACCGGAGAACGGAGAACCGCAAGGAAGTGAGTGCTGTAGTCCACACTGAATTTCTCTGCAAGAAATGTACCAAATTTTAAAACTATGAGATCACAGGGAGAGAGACAGAGAACCCAACTGGAAAGCACCTGCTCAGAGGCTGAACACAGACTCTGGCACTCTCATGGGTTTGGGGAAACAAAATTTGGAATTCACGGTAAATGAAAAGAAAGATTCCTAATAAACACCTCAGCCTTTAGTTGAAATCCTAAAGGGCTACCCTCCAAGAATATGGTAAGGCAAGACATGACTCAATGAAGATGATGTACCCATACTTTATCCATCAATAAGGAGAAAATTAAACCCTTTCTGGAAGAATAAGACTTCATCCAGAAGCTCTACAATTTTTCACACACAATTTTCAGCATGCAATAAAAAATTACCAGGCAGGATAGAAACAGCATTGAATGCCAAAAATAGAAAAACAAAGAGTGAAAACAGATTACAGAGGAACCAGATGTTGGAGTTTGCAGACATAAACTTTAAAAGAGGTACGATTAATATGCCCAAGAAAATAGAAGAAATGATGGAGAAAATCACCAGAAACTGGCACCTATTAAAAAGAGTCAAAGCCTGCCAGTTTTCCCTCAATAGACTACAGGTGCTGACAATCATGTGATTTAATTCCTTAAAAAATCCCTCTCAATAAATCTGTATCTATAAATATATATAGATATATAGATAGGGAATATATATGTTATGTATATATATTAGAGTTCTCTGCAGAACTCTAATACAGACAAGATCAATCATTGAAGAGAAAATGACTCAGCATTTTCCTAAGTTTTACAGGGATATCAACACACAGATTCAAAAAACTTTACAAATGCCAAGCAGGATAAATACAAAGAAAAAAGACCAAGAAAGTCAGGGGGGGTGGGGGGAAACACTGGCTCCAGTTGTTATGGTTATAAGAGGATGGAGCTGGGATGAGGCTTCCCATGCAGGTTCAGATTTGTGTGGTTCAGATTCCCCACTGGCACAGACGGAAGATGCACCCAGGTTTTCTGAGCTTGCCCAGATGTGAGGCAAAGTAAGAAGAGGGAGAGGTGGCTTGGAGGCCCATCAAACATCAAAATAAAGAGACTCTATGACAGCAAATTGTGGTCAAACTACTGAAAAGTAACAGCAAAGAGTATAACCTTTAAAAGATGCTTTATCTTCAAAGAGCAATGATAAGACTTCTCAATAGAAATGATGGAAGACAGACAATATCATGGCATCTTTTGGGCACCTAACTAGAATTCCATATCCAGGGAAAATATCACTTTTTAAAGAAAGGGAAAATAAAGACATTTATACAAATACGGAGAAGGAAATGGCAACCCACTCCAGTATTCTTGCCTGGAGAATCCCACGGACAGAGGAGCCTGGTGGGCTACAGTCCTTGGGGTCACAAAGGGTTGGACACAACTGAGTGACTTTCACTTATACAAATAAAAATTTAGAAAGCTTATTGCCAGAAGATCAGCACACTGTAAATTAACTATACTTCATAAAAAATTTTTTAAGATATGAGATACATTGTGAGGATAGAATACACAGTTTAAAGAAACTCCAATGTAAAATTTAAAAAAATTTAAATCATACACAGAGCTGAAAATTAAAATAAAAATTCTCAAAGAAGTAAATAGAAAATCATTTTACTTTGGTTTTCTGCTTAAAATGGCTGTACATATTTAGTGAAAATATTTAAAACCTACAGAAAACTATTTTAAAACCGGAAATAAAAATCATGCATATAATAAAAAAACTCAAATGGCTAGTGTATGTATGAATACCTACTAAATATTATAAACCACCAAGAAATGCAATTAAAACCATGAGTTACCACAATTACATCCACCAGATTCGCTAAAATGTAAAAAGTGGTAATACAAGTGTTGATGAGAAAGTGAAACAACTGAAATTCTCTCATACAGCCAGTGACGGTATAAAGTGGTACCAAAACTTTGCGAAACTGGCAGAATCTACAAAACCGTACCCTAAGATGCAGCAACCCCACCCCCAGGTATCAATCCAACAAGAATGTGTTACATAAGCACACCAATAGAGACTGCCAGGAATACTTCTAGCAACATTAATCACAATAAGCCAAAGACTGGAAACAAACCACACAGCCTTCAAATGGAAAAGACACCAACTGTGTTGTTGTTGTTCAGTCGCTAAGTCATGTCTGACTTTGCATCCCCATGAACTGCAGCACACAAGGCTTCCCTGTCCTTCACTATCTCCCGGAGCTGGCTCCGACTCATTTCCATTGAGTCTGTGATGCCATCCAACCATCTCATCCTCTGTTGCCCCCTTCTCTTGCTTTCAATCTTTCCCAGCATCAGGGTCTTTTCCAACGAGTCGGCTCTTCACATCAGGTGGCCAACTGCATTATATCTGTTCGATAGAATTCAACACAGCAAGAAAAAAAGAACAAAGCTATACATGGATGTCTCACAGACACAAGGATGAGTGAAGGAAGCCAGATACCATAGACAACACACTTGTGTTTTCATTTTCGTAAAATGCCAAAGCGAGTAAAAATAATCTATGGTGACAGAAGCAGCTGTCTAAACAGCAGCTCCACTTAGTGGGGGATAAAGACTGGAAGCAGGCATGAGGGACACTTCCAGGAATCAGTTGTGCTCTGTATCTTGATCTGAGTGGTGGTTTTCAGGGAGCATCCAACATTTTGTAAAAAACTTTAGAGCTTAAAGTTCACACTTAAGGTTTGCAAAACTGGCTGGATATATGTTTTAACCCTATAAAAAGTTTGCCCCCCACTCCCAAAAAGTAGAAACTTTAATTTCTGGGCCGGTAGGATAGTGGTTAATTGGAGGAGGGCATGGCATCCCATGCCAGTACTCTTGCCTGGAGAATCCCCATGGACAGAGTAGCTTGGCAGGCTACAACCCATGAGGTCACGAAGAGTCGGACACGACTGAGTGACTAAGCACAGCACAGCACAGGGTAGAGGTTAAAGAGACAGATGTGGAGTCTGACAGCCCCAAGTCCATATCTTGGCTCAACCACTTATAACCTGTGTTTTCTGAGACTAGCCTCTCTGTACCTCAATTTCCTCACCTGTAAAATAGGGATAATGTGTGTGTGTGTGTGTGTGTGTGTGTGTGTGTGTGTGTGTGCACGCTCAGTCGCATTTGACTCTTTGCCACCCCATGGACTGCAGCCTGTCAGGCTCCTCTGTCCATGGTATTTCCCAGGCAAGAATACTGGAGAGGGTTGCCCTTTCCTTCTCCAGGGGATCTTCCCAACCCAGGGATTGACCCCACGTCTCTTGCATCCCCTGCATTGGCAGACAGATTCTTTACCGCTGCACCACCTGGGAAGCCCCCCAAAAGGGATAATACTATTAACAGTACCCAAGTTTAAGGTTGTTTTGAAGACTCGTGAGTTGATCCAGGCAAAGTTTTTACAACAATGGCACCCCACTCCAGTACTCTTGCCTGGAAAATCCCATGGATGGAGGAGCCTGGTGGGCTGCAGTCCATGGGGTCGCTAAGAGTCAGACACAACTGAGCGACTTCACTTTCACTTTCCACTTTCATGCATTGGAGAAGGAAATGGCAACCCACTCCAGTGTTCTTGCCTGGAGAATCCCAGGGACGGGGAGCCTGGTGGGCTGCCGTCTCTGGGGTCGCACAGAGTCGGACACGACTTAAGCGACTTAGCAGCAGCAGCAGCAGCCAAATATATAGTAAAATCTTAATAAGATTTTACTGCTTTTTTTTTTCCATTGGTGTTACTATCTTTCCATCCAATCTGAGGGCCACACAAAGCTGGGGCCAAAAAGCAAAGACCTTACACCCTCAGGCATTTGTCCTGGGAAAATGAAAACTTGTGTTCACACCAACATCTGTACACAAACATCCTTCAGCAGGTGAATGTTTCCACACCTTGGAACACCACTCAGCAAGGACAAGGAACGAACCATTGCTCCATGAAACAGCTTGGGTGAGTCTCAAGGGAGTAATGCTGGGTGAAAAAAGCCAATCCTAAAATCATACAAATGTATGCTTCCATTTATAAAACATTCTTGAAATCACAAAATTACAGAGCTGAAGAACAAATTTGTGGTTGGAGGGGTGGGGTATTCGGGGTAAGGGAAGAGAAGTAAGTATGGCTGTATATGGTGAAGGGGTCTTGTGATGATGGAGCTGTTGTGTATCTTGACTGCAATGCTAAATGCATGAACCTACAAATACACTAAAATTGCACAGAATTAAATATATATGTGTGTGTGTATCTGTATACACACTTGAGTACATGTAAAACTGAGGTGAAATCTAAATAAGCTTGGTAGATTGCATCAATGTCAGTATTTTTATTGATATTGTAGGATAGTTGTGCAAGACATTATCTCCAAATGATAGTCATAGTTCCCAGTAATCATGTATGGATATAAGAGTTGAACCACAAAGAAGGCTAAGTGCTGAAGAATGATACTTTTGAACTGTGGTGTTGGAGAAGACTCTTGAGAGTCCCTTGGACTGCAAGGAGATCCAACCAGTCCATCCTGAAGGAAATCAGTCCTGAATATTCATTGGAAGGACTGATGCTGAAGCTGATGCTCCAATACTTTGGCCACATGATGTGAAGAGCCAACTCATTGGAAAAGACCCTGATGCTGGGAAAGACTGAAGGCAGGAAGAGAAGCTGATGACAGAGGATGAGATAGTTGGATGGCATCACTGACCCAATGGACATGAGTTTGAAGGACAGGAAAACCTAGCATGCTGCAGTCCACAGGGTTGCAGAGAGCTGACATGATTAAGCAACCTAACAACAAAATCACTGGGGAAGACTGGAAAGAGGTTGCACTAGCTCTCTCAGTAGGATTTCTTGGAACTGCACGTGAATCTACAAAGATCTTTGATGTTAATCAGCCAAGGTTTGATGCTCTGGTAAATTTTGGCAGATTGTTGTTGTTCAGTCGCTAAGTTGTATCTGACTCTTTGCAACCCCATGGACTATAGGACACCAAGCTTCCCTGTCCTTCACTATCTCCCAGAGTTTGCTCAAATTCATGTCCACTGAGTCAGTGATGCTATCTAACCATCTCATCTTCTGCCACCTCTTTCTCCTTTTGCCTTCAATCCCAGCATCAGGGTCATTTCTAATGAGTCAGTTCTTCACATCAGATGGCCAAAGTATTGGAGCTTCAGCTTCAGCATCAATTCTTCCAATGAATAATCAGAATTGATTTCATTTAGAATTGACTAGTTTGATCTCCTTGCTGTCCAAGGGATTCTCAAGAGTTTTCTCCAGCACCACAATTCAGAAGCATCAGTTCTTCAAGGCTCAACCTTCTTTATGGTCCAACTCTCACATCCATACACGACTACTGGAAAAACCATAGCTTTGGCTATATGGACCTTTGTCAGCCAAGTGGTGTTTCTGGTTTTTAATATGCTGTCTAGGTTTCTCACAGCTTTCTTTCCAAAGAACAAATGTCTGTTAATTTCATGGCTGCAGTCACTGTCCACAGTGATTTTGGAGACCAAGAAAAGAAATTCTGTCACTGTTTCCACTTTTTCCCCTTTTTTTGCCATGAAGTGATGAGACTGGATAATCTTAGTTCTTTGAATGTTGAGCTTTAAGCCAGCTGGTAAACTCCCTCAATCCTCAGCTTCCCCATACACCAAGTGGAGATAGTTCCTAGGGTTATAGTAAGGATGGAGTCACTGAGCCTAGTGTCTCCAGATACATAAATTTTCAACAAATGTCACTTTATGGAAAGTTACAGTTGTTACAAATAAGAAGAGGGGATGTTAAGGAGATAAACTGATTTGTCCTAGGTTGGCCTGAAAGGGGCCAAGATTCCAGTCCCTGAAGCTGGGTTCTGTCCGGTCAGAGGGGAGAGAGGATCAAAAGTGGGAAATTTGGGGGTGGACGCACTGGTTTTCTCCGCCTGACATTGTGCTTGAGTGTGTTGGGAGAGGGAAGAATTAGGAACCTTGAAGAGGTGCATTTGGAGACAAAAGAGGAAGGGGTCAGAGAGCAGACACCAAAAAAAAAAAAATGCTGAGAAAATCAAAGGGCCGCTGGGCAACAATAGTTTGGGGGCTATTGTGTTCTGGCCCAGATCCTCTGGCTAGGTCTGAATGGAGTTCCCCAGCCGTGTCCTCCTCTCCCATCAGGGTGCAAGCAGAGGTCAACTGGGTTCAAGGATGTGACAGCTGCTCTGGACATGAAACGCACTGCACAAATATTTGTTCTTGTTGCTGTTGATGATGATAATGATGACATGACGATTTTTGTAACTGTTGATTGAAAGAACTCTTGGCATCATTTTGCATTTTTCACTGCCCTCGCTGGCCCAAATCTAGGCAAACTTGTTGTCAGTCTCCAGGTGCCTAATGCTGGCGGGGCTCAAGGTCTGGTCTTTCAAAACCAGAAGTGATCACCAAAGCCCTCTAGGTCCTTGCCACTCAAAGTTGATCCAAAGATTGGCAGAAGCAATGGCATCACCTGGGAGTTTGTTAGAAACACCCGCCCGAGATTGCTTTGAACAGCAGCAGCCTGGGTTTTAACAGCAACCTCAGATGACGTGCCTGAGCACCACTTCTCTACTCCAGACTGCTAATTTATTGCCGGAAACAAAGGCACAGAGAGGGTGAGGGACTGCCCCAAATCCCAACATGTTTGCACCAGAGTCAGCGCCAGAACCCAGGTTTGAGGGCTCCCAGACAACTGCTTTTAGCTAGAAGCCTCTGGTTAAGATGGATGGAAGTGGAATGGGGCTGAGCCTCCCAAGTAGAGAAAAGTTCTCTGTCTTCTCTCCTGAAAGCTGTCCTGGTAGGAAAACAAGGCCCCTCGGTGACCTCACTGAGCTTGGGCCTTGGGTACAGATTGCAAAGTCTACCCAGCTTGCAGACATAAAAAAAATCCTCCTCTTCCCAAGAAGCTGGTACAGAAACATCACAGGAGCTGGGCTGTTCCCGGGATGGCCCACTTCCTCTCTTTGGGCCTCGGTCTCCCCATTTGGAATCAGAGCTGTCCTCTGACAACAGTGATGATGCGCCTGAACGGCCTGGTACTGGGTCCTCTGTAAAGAGTCACACGTGCCTCCAAGCCTGGGGCTCACGAGACACAGGAAGGTCATTCCGTGTCTGCTAAGGATACAAGGAAAAGTGGGAGGCAGTGGGAAGGCTGCACCCAGAAAAAACACAGAGAATCACAAGCCGCCACTGTTGGAAACATTTCTTGGGCCCCACTTGCCAAAGCCAACCTTTGGAGATTTCCCTTCCCCTGGTGTTCATTTGGGTGACACCAACTGCTTCTCCCATGAACCGTATCAGTTGAAGAATGACAACACTGAAAAAGGCATCAATTTAGAAACCTACCATTCCATCTTCACTTCCCAGAAGAGGAACCTGAGACCCAGAGAGGGGCAGAGGCCTCCCAGGGGACACACAGCATTAGCAGTAACATCCCGACTCTCCGCCCCTTTGTCTGCAACCCTTCCTATCTCATATCCTCCCCACTCCTCTTCTAAGACTAAAGTCACAATTCAATATTGACTGACAACGTGTCCTCCCTCTATCGGAGGTAGGAAGGTGGTTGAGACTTGATTATGGTTAGTTCTTGATGTGCGGAAGCTCACTGCGTAGCAGGGGCTTAGTCAGAGGAGACTGCTTACTTCAACGTCACAATCATGGACTTTCCTGGTGGCTCAATGGTAAAGCATCCACCTGCCGATGCAGGAGATATGGATTCCATCCCTGATTCAGGAAGATCTCACATGCCCCAAAGCAACCAAGTCTCTGCCACCACAACTATTGAGCTGCACTCTAGAGCCCAGAGAGGCCACTGCTGAGCCCACGTGCTACAACTGCTAAAGCCTGGGTCCTCTAGATCCCGGGTTCCACAACAAGAGAAGCCACAAGAATGAGAACACCGAGCACCCCAACCAAAGTAGCCCCTGCTTGCCACAACTAGAGAAAAACCTGCACAGCGATCATGAGCCAACACAGGCAAAATTAAAGAAAGAAATATATTTTTTTTAAAAGTCACAACAGTGGAAGGATGGGAGGTGGTTCCCCCCACCCCCATCCCCGTGATGTGTGGGGTGGGACTGGAGTGGGCAGGGTATGAAGCGGGTGGGACCATTCTAGGGGGTGGGTACCCTAGGGAAGAGCAGTCAGCTCTCAGGGTTGAAGGACAGCTTTCCAACAAAGATGTTGGAGGATTTAGCAAAGTTTCAGGATACAAAATCAATACACAGAAATCACTTGCATTTCTATATACTAACAATGAAAAATCAGAAAGAGAAATTAAGGACTCAATCCCATTCACCATTGCAACAGAAAGAATTAAATATCTAGGAATAAACTTACCTAAGGAGACAAAAGAACCATACACAGAAAATTATAAGAAACTAATGAAAGAAATCAAAGATGACATAAACAGATGGAGAGATACTCCATGTTCCTGTGTAGGAAGAATCGATATTGTGAAAAATGACTATACTACCAAATGCAGTCTATAGATTCAATGCAATCCCTATCAAATTACCAATGGAATTTTTCACAGAACTAGAACAAAAAATTTCACAATTCATACGGAAGCACAAAAGACCCCAAATAGCCAAAGTATTCTTGATAAAGAAGAATGGAGCTGGAGGAATCAACCTTCCTGACTTCAGATTATACTACTAAGCTACAGTCATCAAGAAAGTATGGTACTGGCACAAAAAGCAGAAATATAGACCAATGGAATAAGATAGAAAGCCCAGAAATAAACCCATGCATCTATGGGTACCTTATTTTTGACAAAGGAGGCAAGAATATATATAATGGGGCAAAGACAGCCTCTTCAATAAATGGTGCTGGGAAAACTGGCCAGTTAAATGTAAAAGAATGAAATTAGAACACTTCCTAACACCATACATAAAGATACAATGGGTTAAAGACCTAAATGTAAGACCAGAAACTATAAAACTCTTACAGGAAAACATAGGCAGAACACTCAGTGACATAAATCAAAGCAAGATCCTCTAGATCCACCCCCTAGAGTAACGGAAATAAAAACAAAAGTAAACAAGTGGGACCTGATTAAGCTTAAAAGCTTTTGCACAGCAAAGGAAACTATAAGGAAGGTGAAAAGACAACCCTCAGAATGGGAGGAAAGAATAGCAAATGAAACAACTGACAAAGGATTAATTTCCAAAATATACAAGCAACTCATACAACTCAATGCCAGAAAAACAAACAACCCAATCAAAGGTGGAAAAAAGACCTAAACAGACGTTTCTCCAAAGAAGACATACAGATGGCTGACAAACACATGAAAAGATGCTCAACATCGCTCATTATTAGAGAAATATAAAGCAAAATTACAATGAAATATCACCTCACACCAGTCAGAATGGCCATCATCAAAAAGTCTACAAACAATAAATGCTGGAGAGGGTGTGGAGAGAAGGGAATGCTCTTGCACTGTTGGTGGGAATGTAAATTGATACAACCACTATGGAAGACGGTATGGAGATTCCTTAAAAAACTAGGAACAAAACCACCATATGATCCAGCAATCCCACTCTTAGGCATATACCCTGAAGAAACCAAAGTTGAGAAAGACACATTATCCCATTGTTCATTGCAGCACTATTTACAATAGCTAAAACATGGAAGCAACCTAGAGGCCCATCAACAGTTGAATGGATAAAGAAGTCGTGGTACCTATACACAATGGAACATTACTCTGCCATAAAAAGGAACACTTTTGAGTCAGTTCTGATGAGGTGGATGAACCTAGAACCTATTATACAGAGTGAAGTGAGTAGAAAAGAGAAAGATAAATATTGTATTCTAACACATATATATGGAGTCTAGAAAAATGGCACTGAAGAATTTATTTACAGGGCAGCAGTAGAGAAACAGACATAGAGAACAGATTTATGGACATGGGGAGAGGGGAGAGTGTGAGATGTATGCAAAGAGTAACATGGAAACTTACCATATGTAAAATAGATAGTCAATGGGAATTTGCTGTATGGCTCAGGAAACTCAAACAGGGGCTCTGCATCAACCTAGAGGGGTGGGATGGGGCAGAAGATGGGAGGGAGGTTCGGGGGGAGGGGACTTATGTCTACCTATGGCTGATTCATGTTGATGTTTGGCAGAAAACAACAAAATTCTGTAAAGCAATTATCTTTCAATTAAAAAGTAAATTAAAAAGAAAAAAAAGTTGCAACAGTGCAAGGATGGGAGGCGGTTCCCCCCACCCCCACCCCCTGCAACGTGTGGGGTGGGACTGGAATGAGCAGGGCGTCCAGCGGGTGGGACCTTTCTAGGGGGTGGGTACCCTAGGGAAGAGCAGTCAGCTCTCAAGGTTGGAGGACAACTTTCCAACAAAAATGTTGGAGACCTGGAAAAGTAATTTTTGGCTCCACCTTGAGAAAAGCAAAGTCAAAACTAATAAATATTTAATTAAAGGTCTGTAGAAGGTAGCGCGGTGTCAACATCATTAAGTTGCTAAATTAATTATCCCTAAAAATTTCACTACATGTGAAAACGATTTCAATTTTCTCACTTTGCAAGAATGTCCCAGTTCACCCAATCAGTCCTAAGAAGTGGCAGCCATTATAAATTAGGGCCTTGTAACCAAGTAAAGCAAAATTAAAATTATTAAAAAATTCTTTCAAAGTTTTTATCACAATAAAGCTCTGCATAATGTGTGGGATGTTGCTTTTTTTAAGAGTTTGCTATGATGAGGGTTGAGACATCCAAAACAGGGGTATTTAAGGGCCTGCGTACTTTGGAATGTTAACCGGCTCAGGGCTGGTGGCAGACTAGGCTGCCACAAATCCCTGGGCAAGTCACTTGGCAACTCTGAGCTTCTGAAACATTCAGGGGAGTCAGAAACCCCAACATTGGGAGCCTGTTGTGAGAATTCATGTCAGGCAATAGAGAGATATGGATACTAGCTGGGAAGCAAAATTTAAACGGGTGGCAAAATAGCTTAGTATCCAAGATAATATTTTAGTGCAATATACTTTTTAACTGTGGTGTTGGAGAAGACTCTTGAGAGTCCCTTGGACAGCAAGGAGGTCCAATCAGTCCATTCTAAAGGAAATCAGTCCTGAATATTCACTAGAAGGACTGATGCTGAAGCTGAAACTCTAAGCTGAAACTTTGGCCACCTGATGTGAAGAACTGACTCATTGGAAAAGACCCTGATGCTGGGAAAGATTGAAAGCAGGAGAAGGGGACGACAGAGGATGAAATGGTTGGATGGCATCACCGATTCAATGGACATGAGTTTGAGTAAACTTTGGGAGTTGGTGATGGACAAGGAGGTCTGGCGTGCTGCAGCCCATGGGGTCACAGAGTCAGACACGACTGAGCGACTGAACTGAACTGACTTTTTCAAAGCAAAATTAATGCACACACCAAAGAAGGCAGATAAGCAAAATACTAAATATGAAAGTACGATCTTTCGGGGATACTAGGGCTGGCCATTCTTGAGGGACCATTTTAGTTTTGCTAACTGGTGGCACAGTTCCTCCGTGCTTCGGTTTCTTTATCTGAGGGACAAGGCTAATCATCTTCCCAACTGGAGGAATTTTGGAGGAGCAGATGCTAAAGAATCTGGGTGGCTCAGATGCTAAAGAATCTCCCCACAATGCGGTAGACCTCGGTTCCATTCCTGGGTCGGGGAAGATCCCTGGAGGAGAGCATGGCAACCCAGTCCAGTTTTTCTTGCCTGGAGAATCCCATGGGCAGGGGAGCCTGGCTAGCTACAGTCCATGGGGTTTCAAAGAGTCGGGTACGACTGAGCGACTAATATTCCTACTAAAGGACTTAGAACAGTGCGTGGCAGGTAGGCGCTTTAAGTCTTCACTGTTACGGTGAAAAGAAAGCGTTGAGTTCGGTGGGAACTTCACACGTCGTAGGAGAAAGCCAAGGTCATACTGTCCCCAAAATTTGGTTTGCGCCAGGGCTGGGCAGAGGCTCGACCTTGCTGCAGTTGACAGCGGCCCGCGCCGCAACTCCCGGCCCCAGGAGGCACTTGAGGGGCTCGGGGTTACCGGACCAGGCGCCGGGGAGCCGGGCGGGGGCGCGCGGGGCCGGCGCGGCCACCCGCTGGTCCTCGCCGCGCTCGCGTCTCCGCCTTTGTCCCGCTCCGCGCGGCCGGCCGCGCGCTCCTCCCAGCGCCCCGAGGCGGCCGAGAGCCCTTTGTCCGCCCAGCGGAGTCTGGGGGCGGCCCTGACACTTGATCCAGCCGCCCAGCAAGCCCTTCATTAGGCCTGGCCGCACTTCAAAGTGTGCGCGACCGTCCAGCTCCGAAGGCGAGCCCCGCGGTCCCAGAGGGCGCGGAGGCCGTTCCTGCCCTGCCGCGCCTGGGACACCGAGGGGGCGCGGGAGTCGGGGCTCGGGTGAACGTCAGCTCCTTTGGTGAGAGGTGGGGGGACGCCTTCCCCTCAAGCCGGCCAATAATGGAACGCTTCTTGTCCATTTCAGACTCTAAACGGAAATCTTCTCACGAATGTCTGAGAAAGCTTTTCCTTTGCTGAAAACAGAGATCAGATGTGGTTAATCCAGTCTTTCCTGTTTCTCCTGGCTTGAGCAAGGATGTGACTGCTGGAGTTACGGCAGCTCCCTTGCATTTATGAGGGAATAGCCCCAAATTTCACAGACAGTGACCCCATCATCATGAGCTGCTGAACCAATGCCTGTTATGACCTATCTCTAGACATTTTACTACCTGAGGAAAATACCCCTGCTCTCTGTTTAAGCTTCCCTGGTGGCTCAGAGGTTAAAGCGTCTGCCTGCAATGCGGGAGACCTAGGTTTGATCCCTGGGTCGGGAAGATCCCCTGGAGAAGGAAATGGCAACCCACTCCAGTACTCTTGCTTGGAAAATTTCATGGACAGAGGAGTTTTGTAGGCTACAGTCCATGGGGTCGCAAAGAGTCCGACACGACTGAACGACTTCACTCACTGTTTAAGCCACTATTAGGAGGGTTTTGTGTTGGCCAAGCCTTTTATAACCATCATGCCATCTAATCTTTGTATTAATCCTATGAGAAAGTGGTTTTATTGCCATGTAAGAATTTTTTCACAAGCTCGATCTGCTAAGGCTCTGCTTTTGCAGTTCTACCCAGACTCTTGAAAAGCAGACCGTAGTCCATTTGCACTCACTCCAACACAGTAAGTTGGAGTTTTAGTCTACCCAGATGTGGTCTAAGCAAGAAATTGCTTTGAGAAACAGATGTGAGCCAGAATCCACCACCTCCATCCAATAACAAGGGAGGAATTGGTGAGCTGAGCTGGAAAAAGATCTGGGGATCTTAGGGTTCTGGGGTTGCCACAGCCATTCTGAACTTGATGCAGTTTACTGGTGGATACTGGGGATAAGCAGAAGGCATGCTGAGGATTCTCTGAACATTTCTGGGACCCCGGGGGAGCCAGTCTCCTTCTCTAGAAGCTCCAATGGAAGACAGGGTGGGTGGTGCTTTCAAAGCTCCCCATTAGAGTCAGTCAAATGATACAAACCTCCACTTGCTTCTGATATTATGGTCTGCTAGTTCACCATTAAGGTTGTCATTTGGGTTAACAAGCAAACATCCTGGGAGGTGAAGAAGAAGGTGAATACTATCAACGCTGCACTCCTCAGTATGGATTATTTGCTTCCATTTTGTAAGATGTAGGCAAAAAGTTCTCAAAGAAAAGAAGTTTTATTAGGGGATGTTGAATAAATGTTGTAGCACGAATATGCTTGTGTATGAATGAGCTGCATTCATAAAGCAGTGCTCAGAAACTTACTGGTGGGCTGAGGAGCTTAACCCAGGTGTGTACACACACATACACACACACACATACACACACACAAACTCTCTAACATGAGATGCGAAGCTTTTGAGGTCTTAGGTAGCAGAAACAAACTTCAAAAGTTCGAGAGGTGAAAACAAGGGTGCTAATGTAATAAGACTAAGTTTACCAAAGGCAGATGTCGGATGCTAAACATTTGTCCACAATTGCCTCACACGGGGGGGATGGGAAAGGCAAGGCTTAATAGCAGCAAGGATGACAAAGATGGGGATGAGGGTGGCGTGGGGGAAGGAAAGGGAGAGGGGAGGCTGGTGGTCTCCAGCTCCTGTGAATCCAGAGTAGGGCCTGGCTGCCAAAATATTAATGAGTTTCTGAGCCGCTGTAACACAAGCACAGTTTTCAGAACGGGAGACCCCAGAGGCATGAGAGTCAGACCACACCTGAAGTCTAGGGCTCAGTTCTGGGAAAAAACACAGGCAAAAGGTGACCAAAGGAAAAGCCACGTGACAGGAAAGGGAACTGGGGTGGCAAGCAGGGCAGAAGATGTGGCCTCAGAGAAGCAGGAAGGCTGCGGGGGGCAGCTGGAGAGCAAGGACTATGTCTGATTCAGCTCGGTATTGCCAGTGCCTGATGCAGAGCCAGAGATACGTTCATGGCTCTGTTAACAGTTCCTGAATGAACAAACTGGAGCATCCCAAAACGAAAGAGCCTTCCCATGAAGGAGAGTTCCCCATCCGTGAGGGTTTATCTGTACGAAATAGATGGTCCCTTGCTGGAGTTTTCCTAGGAGAGATCCAAGCATCCAATAAGGGCTTGGAATAGATGCTAAAGATCTATGTCCTGAGCATCTTACTCCATAAGTCTAGATATTAAAGAGCTTCCCAGGTGGCTCGGTGATAAAGAACCCACCTGCCAATGCAGGAGACCTGGGTTCAATCCTTGGGTTGGGAAGATCCCCTGGAGAAGGAAATGGCAACCAACTCCAGTATTCTTGCCTGGGAGATCCCATGGATGGAGGAGCCTGGAGGGCTATAGTCCACAGCATCACAAAGAGTCAGATGCAACTGAGTGACTAAACAACAACAAAGATATTAAAGTCCTCACCAGGTCTGCCTCTCAGGCTGTATTTCTCTTTCATCAGTGATTCCCAAAGAGAAGGAAGGGATGAAGAACAGAGGAGTGGCCAGTGTGAGGGCTGTCAGCTCCCTGAAACTACTCCCCTCTCTCCCCACTCTCAAGAGGAAGGCACCCCTCCCTGGCCCCACCCCCAGTGCACCCCTTCACTAAGAGCGTTCATTGTGCTGCATTTTTCCTGCCTCTGCCTGGTTCACGTGTAACAGCCTCTCTTCCCGGAGGTCTGGCTGCATTTGCTTTGTACCATTTTGCCATCAACACTCACACAGTGCTGCTTGAACAGTACCTGTTAGTAAACATTCATTGAATGAATGGATGTATGAATCCTGCACTCTTTAGACTGTGTTAGGAATGTGTTTTCTACACTGGCATATCATTTATACAATATTCTTAGGTAGAGTTTGTGTATACTCTTCCACTGGAGGAAAAGGAAGGCAGATGGGGTGGAAGGTGGGGAGACATTCTGAAGAAGTAAAAACGACCCTCTGTGGGTTTCAGAAATGTCTGGGATATGATGCCTGAAGCTGAAACATCAGGTTGCATTTACTCTGGCTGTTCTGTAAACAACTATACATTTCCTAAAAAACAAAAAACAAACAGCAAAACCTCTTGTTACTTCTTTGTAAAGAAATCATGTGAGCACGTACCTCTGAGATTCTGGGTCTTGATAGCCTTTATTTTACTTGCTTTGGTCTCCAGGGTTTAGAAAACTTGTATATTGATCTTGTGCTGTGTATAAGGGCTTTCATTGTTGTTGCTGTTGTTGTGGTGGTGGTCCCACCCTGCAGCCTGCAAGATCCTAGTTCCCCCATCAGGGATTGAACCCTTGAAAAAGAAAAGGGCAGAGTCCTAACTACTGGTGTCTTCCCTGGTGGCTCAGACGGTAAAGTGTCTGCCTACAATGCGGGAGACTGGGTTCGATCCCTGGGTGGGGAAGATTCTCTGGAGAAGGAAATGGCAACCCACTTCAGTATTCTTGCCTGGAAAATCCCACAGATGGAGGAGCATGGTAGGCTACAGTCCATGGAGTCACAAAGAGTCAGACATGACTAAACAACTTCACTTTCGCTCACTAACCACTGGAATTCCCTGTGTAAGGGTTTTTGTTTTGTTTTTTAAGTCTTTATTGAACTTGTTACAATATTGCTTCTAGTTTATGATTTGGTTTTTCATCCTTGAAGCATGTGGAATCTTAGCTCCCTGACCAGGGATGGAGCCCACACCCCCTGCATTGGAAGGTGAAGTCTTAACCACTGAACCACCAGGGAAGTCCTTGTGTAAGAGTTTTTAATGAGCAAGAGGGGGAAAAGTGCTTGAAGAAATTTCAGTGGTGGTGGAGGGCGGGGAGCTCTCTATTCCCTATCACAGTTCCTGCCGCTAAAGCAGTGCCTGACCCACAGTAAAGGCTCAGTAAATAGAGAATGGATAGAATCGTTACTGTCTGCTTCAGTGATAAATATCACACAAGGAGCACATTATTAATAGTACTAGTTCATACACCAACACCAGAATGGTTAAGTGTGATTCTGATGTTAAACACAGAGAAATAAGATGAAGGAACTAGTCAGTGGTGGTAACTGAATATTGGATTCAGAACAAGCCATGCATGGGTGTTACCTGCCACCTGCCCAATCCGATCTTCCCCTAGTTATTCTTGGATCCAGATCTCTGGCTACCTTTTTCAATGCTTTTGAAGACAAGGTAGGATATAAGTATTAAGTGGGTGGGTGGATAAAGAGTGAGCTAAATGACAGATGGAAGATGGACAGTGAAATTGATGGGTGAATAGTCAACTGCACACAAAGGCTCCTTCTCTGTCTGTACCTATAGTATCAGCCTGGCAATTTTAGTCTGGCAACACATCCTAACCAAATAGATTGGCCTCTAACTCTTCCCTGCCAGTTCTATGCCCCACCCAGGGTTGCAAACCCCCTGAAGTCTTGAAAGTGGAGCACACTTCACTACAGTTTTTGCCAGACCTCATTATTTCAGGAAGATGATACTCCAGCCAGTGGAAAGATACTGAGTGCATGCAAAAACTCCTTAATTGTGGGTTTCCTTTTGCTGTCTGCTCCCTTAATAAATTTGGAAAGTATTTTATGGAAATTATATTCTTTGAGTGGAGCCCTCACATTTTCCAGCTCCACGAGCTAGAGCAGAGATGGGGCAGAGCTGGATGGAGGAAAACAACTGCCTGGGAAAAATACTGCTGCCCAAGGAGATGGTTATTGTCACTGCATCTGCTTTTCAACTCTAAATCAAATTCCTCTTAGGGAAGCTGTATGTAAAGGTGAACTTTGGGGATGCCCATGTGAAGGGGGAGCCAGAAATTTGATGGGCAGGCAACAGAATGGTGGTGAGGCACCTGGAATAACTCCAAGGACAGAAAGTATTGTATAAAGTAAGCCTGGAGATGCCTGGGATGAGATTGAGTGACTTAAGGAGGATGCGTGGGTGAGAGTGAGTGAAGGGGAGAAAAGAGAGGATGTTGGTCCAGCCAACAAGGCAGAGTTAGAAGGGTGGCCTCGTGGGCAAGTCTGGCCACGCCAGGGGCCCAGGGGGAGAGATAGCTCCTAAACTGTTTTGAATCCACTTCTGGTCTCAAAGCCAGAGTTCCTGCAGCTGCTCTGTACTTCCGCCTGTCTGGCCCCTGCAGGCATTTCCGGCATAACTGCTCTCTCCATGGGTGGCATTTCAGACTGTGGATCTGGGCTCTTTGGGTTTCACTTCTGCTCTTTACTTACAGGCTGTGTGACTTTTAGCAAGTGTCTTAACCATTCTGTACCTTGATTTTTCCTATCTATAAAATGGGAATGATAAGAATAAGTAAGCTAGTAAGTGGTACATTAAGGATTTGCTCTCATCACCGGCATCGTGATCATCCTCTGTCTCTGTTAATTCCCTGGATCTGGAAGATCCTCTGAAGAAGGAAACCTATTCCAATATTCCTGCCTGGGAAATCCATGGACAGAGGAGCCTGGTGGGCTATAGTCCAAGGGGTCACAAAAGAGTCAGGCATAACTTAGCAAGTGAAAGAACAACAAATCTCTGTTCATGGCAATGAGGAAGGTCAGTTTATCTACTTGTGGGGAATAGATGTCCCATTCCACTCTCATCCCGAATTTCCTGGAACCTACACTCTCCAAGGCCAAGACAAATGAAGGCACTACCACTCAAGGTGGAAGAGGAGGGAGACCTGAGGTAGAGAAGGAAGTGGCAGAGCTCATGCCAGAGGCGCAAATGAAACGTTTGCCTGTCATTTACACGGTTCCCCGCCCCCAGTGGGGCAGAGGAGACATCCCTTAAGTCCTTGCATGGGCCCCAGAAGCAAAGATGAATGACAGCCTTAGAAGAGGAAGGACCCCGGGGGACCTCCAGGGCCTCAATAGACCAAGGAGTCAGAGAGGGAAGAACAGAAAGTTCTGAGGGGAGGAGGTCTCTCTGCAGACCTGAGAGGGCAGCCATCAAAGCGGAGGTCCTGCTGGCTATGGTGGGCTGGATTCACACTGGGAAAAACAGCTGCCACTGCCTCTCCTCCTTCAGCCAGCCCGTAGGGGTGAGAACCTGGTGTGGAAGATGATGTGAGCATCATCTGTTCAGTGATGGAAACCATGACTCTTCTTTCTACAGTGGGGGGATGGAAGGCCAGCCTGGCTTCTTCATAAACTGCTGAGTCCTGGGGGTCTGTCAGGACGCATCTAACATGTGAAAGTCCTTTGGTTGTAATTAAGGACTTCATAAGTTGAATTAGTGGATTATTATAATGAATTTGACATTTCTGACATAACACTCTGGAGTGTATAGGGATGTATGTGATAACTGTTCAGTAATTGACTGATACAGGTTCTTTCTTAAAAACCTCTTCCTGATTATAGCCACTTGACTTTAAATCCCTTAAAACACAAACTTAACCCATCACAGGTTTTTTTGGGAAATAACTCAAAACTACTTCAACATTGATGCTCACAGTGAGACTTTCATGTTCAAATTTTAACTTGGAATTGTAATTTGCCTGCCCTTTTAATGAGCTATTATTAAAACCAGTGGCTGACTTAAAGGCTTCCTAAATTAACACTGAGAAACTTGGCTTTCCTAGTTGGGTTTGGGGAGAGTTCCAGCAGTGTGGCCCACTCCTGGTTATTGATAACTTTTGGAATCCTGCTGGGTTGGCCTGCCTCACGCCTACAAAGCAAGGAAAGGTGAAGACAAGTAATAATGGAGACCTAAAATACATCATCAGGAATAAATGTGTTGTGAGGAAATTCCAAGCTTTATTAAATGCACTTTTGGTAAAAGAAGCCCTACAGAGAATTTCTTAATAAATTTCAGAGAGGGGAGGTGTTTGTTCGCTGGAGTAGCCTACATAAGCAATTGTGGTATTTCTGGAATGTCAAAACGGCAGATTGCTGGAGGTGATCACTCAGCCTGTATCACAACTGTTTCTTAGGATAGGCTGAGGTCGAGGACAGTGGTTTCAGGTTGGCTGAGACTCCTGTTCTTGTCTTAAAGGATTCTGTGAGGGACATGGACTCCTCAGTTTGGAAAGAGCTTGAGAGTATAGCCATTCCTACATGGAGCTGATCTTCCCACATGTAAAAATCTGTGGCCGGAAGAGACACTGTCCTGATATTAAACACCTTGGTAACTCGTTCCCAAGTCCAACAACACCCACAGCCAGGAAATACTTCTTGATGTTTAGCCTAAGTCCCTCATGCTTCAGTGTAAGCTCATTTCCTCTCACTCTGTCCAAAACAGAAATAGGGAACAGCTGCTCTCCATCCATTGGTTCATGCTCCTGAGGACCTTTACTTCATCCATTCCCTAAGTCTTCTCTTCTCCAGAATAAATAGTCGAACTCCCAGAAACATTCTCTGAGACTGACCCAAACCACAGTGTCCAATTACTTTCTGAGTGCTTCCTTTAATTCCAACACTGATCCAAGGTACCGTCTCGGCCTTTATTCAACCTTGAATAGTGCCCATTAGCTGGGTGATGCAGAGACTGGAAAGTAAACCAAGGCTCCTTCCAATTCTAGAAGAAGACTCGCCACGACTTCCAGTTGCCCCAACCCCATGAGCCATGAAATCTAATCCTCAACAATCTTATTGCCATAATGGCTGTACTTTTATTCCAGCTTTGTGCCAGATGTTGCCTTATACATTTCATATAGATCAGTTGGGCTTCTCTGGTGGCTCAGATGGTAAAGAATCTGCCTGCAATGCAGGAGACCTGGGTTTGATCCCTGGATCAGGAAGATCCCCTGGAGAAGGGCATGGCAACCCACTCCAGTATTCCTGCCTGAAGAATCCCACGGACAGAGGAGCTTAGCAGGCTATAGTCCCTGGGGTCACAAAGAGTTGGACATGACTCTCATGCAACAATTCTGTTGGATATTTTTATCTTTATTTCCCAGATGAAGAAATAACTTGTAAAGATCTCACTACTAATAAGTGGCTGGGATTTGAACATGAGAGTGTAAGACTCAGAGCCTGGACTCTTGCCACAGTGCCAGGCTAAGATCTGTTTTCTGCTCCAAAGAGTCTCATCAAGACTGGGATGACTGAAATGGCCAGAAAGGAGGACCATAAGAATATCTTCTCTACTGCCCTATTCCTGGAACTGAGTCCCCTTTCTCACTCATGCTGATCTTCTCCTAGCCCTGGAGAATTTCATTCTTCAGACATCTCGTTTAAAACAATGAACTCTGTTATTGCACTTGCTACATTTAATTATAAAGATCTGTATAGTCAAAGCCACAGTTTTTCCAGTAGTCATATACATATGGGAGGCTTGGACTTTGGCTGAGCGCCAAAGAATTGATGCTTTTGAATTGTGGTGCTGGAGAAGACTCTTGAGAGTCCCTTGAATGGCAAGGAAATCCAACTGATTGATCCTAAATGAAATTAACCCTGAATATTCATTGGAAGGACTGATGCTGAAGCTCCAATACTTTGGCCACCTGATGCTGAGTCAATTCTTTGGAAAAGACCCTAATGCTGGGAAAGATTGAGGGCAGGAGGAGACAGGGCAACAAAGGGTGAGATGGTTGGATGGCATCACCAACTCAATAGACATGAGTTTGGACAAACTCTGAGAGATGGTGAAGGACAGGGAAGCCTGGCGTGCTGCAATCCATGGGGTTGCAAAGAGTCGGACACGACTTAGTGACTAAACAACAACAGAAGGTGGAGACTTCAGCTTTGCTTTTATCTTTTCAGTATCTAGCATGGTGCCATTTATTGAGTAGACACTAAAAATGTGTTCAGAATCTGCCTGAATGGATGGATGGGTGGATATAACACACACAAATCCATACTTACTAATCACCCCAATTCTCAAAAGTACTTATATGATACATATAAGTCTAGAAACACATGGGCCCCTTTGTATAAATGCCTCTCTTCTATTTCTACCTCCACTTCCAACCTCTCCACAAAGCTGGTTTGGGAGCATCGAACAGTTGAGAGATAAAGAACTGAATCTCATTTCCCCCTGTAACTCAATGTGTGACCTTGCACAAGTCACTTATTTTCTCATCTGAATTATGAGGGGAATGGCCTGGATGGTATTTGAGCCCCTTTTCTGTCCTAAATTCCCATAATTCTATGGCTATCTACCTACCTTAATCAGACTTATCTAAATAATCACAAAAAACACCACTTCATGCTGAAGAAACACAGTCATAATAGACTAAGCAAAACCAAATGCCCTTCAATATCCTGTTGTGAACTATAAAATGTCCCCTAAAATCACATTTTCCCCTTGAAACAGGATGTAAGAAAAATATTTTCCTATTAAATCCTTTTAAAGTGCAAGGGAAAGCATTTACTCTGTGATTTGCCGTCCAACTCAATAAAAAGGGGAGGATTCAGCCATGTTAATTACAGAAGATACTGTCAGAAAAGCAAAGGCAGTGGAAATTCAGGTTGGAAACCAAGATACCACGCCAGCAACACGATGCGCGAGTTTTCTGGAAGGAGCTTCCAAGTGTGTATTGAGCAGTTTATTTCTGCCATTACGTGGGGAAAACCAGTAAATGAGTTTTTATGAAGTGATTTATGAAACTCCTGGGGTGGAGGGAGGGAGAACTGGGAGGCAGTGGCACCACCATACAACCCTGTGGGGGAGAGGGGAGAGAGAGGGCTTGAACTTTGGTAGCTGTTCATTACATTGCTGCAAGCTGCATCCTCTGAAATGGGTTAAGCAAAGTGGGACACTCCTTAAAAGAGGTAAAAGAGGCTAGAAGATTTCAGAGGAAATCTTGGTACTTGAGATACCTGAAAGCCTCCTGTTAGATTAGAGCTTTTAAGGGTAGAGATTCTGTTTTCCTTATTTCTGTAGTCCCTTGGAGTGTTAGGAACAGGGCTAGAAACATTGCTCCAGAAATGGAAAAAGAAGAGGTGGATCTCTGTGTTCATCCAGGAAGACAGAAAGAGGTGTCTACTCAGCTCATAATCAGCTCTCTTTTCTGTTGGAGTGAACCCCCTGCTCTGTGTTGGGCTTAGTCACTCAGTCGTGTCTGACTCTTTGTGACCCCATGGACTGTAGCCCGTGAGGCTCCCCTGTTCATGGGATTTCCCATGGCAAGAATACTGAAGTGGGCTGCCATTTCCTTCTCCAGGGTATCTTTCCTACCCAGGGATTGAAGCCAGGTCTCTTGCATTGCAGGCAGATTCTTTACCAACTGAGCTACCAGGAAGCCCCGTGGTAGGCAGAATTATAGCCCGCCAAGGATATCCAAGTCTCAATCCCTAGAATGTGAGAGTACTTGGCAAGGGGGAACCGAGATTGCAGATGGAATTGAGGTTGTTAATCACCTGGCCTCCAGATACAGAGATTATCTCAGACTACCAGGTGAGCCCAATATAATTACACGTGTTCTTAAACATAGAAGAGAGAGGAGCAGAGCTGGTGTCACATGATAGCTTGTAAGAAAAGTGATGCAGTTGTCAGAAACCTATTTATCTTGTGTAACTAAAATTTTATACCTGTTAATTAGCAAACCCCCTCCCCCGGCTCCTGGCAACCACTATTCTTTTCTTCCTTCTATGGGTTTGACCATGTTGTTGTTATTCTTGCTTAGTCACTAAGTCATGTCCCGCTCTTTGTGACCCCATTGACTGCAAGCACACCAGGCCCCTCTGTCCATGGGATTTTCCAGGCAAGAATAGTGGAGTGGGTAGCCGTTTCATCTTCCAGGGGATCTTTATGACCAAGAGATTGAGCCCACATCCCCTGAATTGGCAGGCAGATTCTTTACCATCTGAGCCACCAGGGAAGCCCATGATTATTTTAGATACTTCATATAAGTGCAATCATGAACTATTTATTCTTCTGTGAATGGCCTCTTTCACTTCGCATAATGTCTTCAAGTTTAATCTGTGTTGTTGTGTATTGCAGGATTTCCTTCTTTTTTAAGACTGAATAATATTCCACTGTATGTATATATCATACTCCTTTTTTGAACCCACTCATCTATTAATGGATATTTAGATAGCTTCCATGTCTGAGTGCTTGCAAATAGTGCTATGAACATGGAAGTATGACTATCTCTTTGATATCCCAATTTCAATTCTTTTAGCTAAATATCCAAAATTAGAATTGTTGGATTATATGGTAGTTCTGTTTCTAATGTTGTGAGGAAACTCCGTATTGTTTTCCATAGTGACTACACCATTCTGCACACCAACCAACAGTGTACAAGGGTTCCAATTTCTCCATCATCCTGACTTCTTTAGCTAGGTTCCTTCTTAGGAACAAAAGTTTATTCTTTGAGTTTCCCATACCTAGAGTCATGGTCCTTTTTAGAGCCCCTGAGAAAAAATATGTTTTGATGAATTTCTTTAGGTCCACATCCTAAAGTGAAAACACACACTCCAAGTTCTCTGCTCTCAGCATAGTGAGTTCCACCTCGGCATGGCCAGCCTTCCAGGGTCTGTCACTCCAATCCTCCTAATCAGGTCTTTCCTATTGGTTCAGTTCAGTGCTCAGTCGTGTCCGACACTTTGCGACCCCGTGGACTACAGTACGCCAGGCTTCCCTGTCCATGGCCAACTCCAGAAGCCTACTCAAACTCATGTCCTATTGGTTAGACCTAGGTATAACCTAACTGTACAAAAAAGATCTTCATGACCCAGATAATCACGATGGTGTGATCACTGACCTAGAGCCAGACATCCTGGAATGTGAAGTCAAGTGGGCCTTAGAAAGCATCACTACGAACAAAGCTAGTGGAGGTGATGGAATTCCAGTTGAGCTACTTCAAATCCTGAAAGACGATGCTGTGAAAGTGCTGCACTCAATATGCCAGCACATTTGGAAAACTCAGCAGTGGCCACAGGACTGGAAAAGGTCAGTTTTCATTCCAATCCCAAAGAAAGGCAATGCCAAAGAATGCTCAAACTACCGCACAATTGCACTTATCTCACATGCTAGTAAAGTAATGCTCAAAATTCTCCAAGCCAGGCTTCAGCAATATGTGAACCGTGAACTTCCTGATGTTCAAGCTGGTTTTAGAAAAGGCATAGGAACCAGAGATCAAATTGCCAACATCCGCTGGATCATGGAAAAAGCAAGAGAGTTCCAGAAAAACATCTATTTCTGCTTTATTGACTATGCCAAACCCTTTGACTGTGTGGATCACAATCAACTGTGGAAAATTCTGAAAGAGATGGGAATACCATACCACCTAATCTGCCTCTTGAGAAATTTGTATGCAGGTCAGGAAGCAACAGTTAGAACGGGACATGGAACAACAGACTAGTTCCAAATAGGAAAAGGAGTTCATCAAGGCTGTATATTGTCACCCTGCTTATTTAACTTATATGCAGAGTACATCATGAGAAACGCTGGACTGGAAGAAGCACAAGCTGGAATCAAGATTGCTGGGAGAAATATCAATAACCTCAGACATGCAGATGACACCACCCTTATGGCAGAAAGTGAAGAGGAACTAAAAAGCCTCTTGATGAAAGTGAAAGTGGAAAGTGAAAAAGTTGGCTTAAAGCTCAACATTCAGAAAACGAAGATCATGGCATCTGGTCCCATCACTTCATGGGAAATAGATGGGGAAACAGTGGAAACAGTGTCAGACTTTATTTTTCTGGGCTCCAAAATCACTGCAGATGGTGACTGCAGCCATGAAATTAAAAGACACTTACTCCTTGGAAGGAAAGTTATGACCAACCTAGATAGCATATTCAAAAGCAGAGACATTACTTTGCCAACAAAAGTTTGTCTAGTCAAGGCTATGGTTTTTCCTGTGGTCATGTATGGATGTGAGAGTTGGACTGTGAAGAAGGCTGAGCGCTGAAGAATTGATGCTTTTGAACTATGGTGTTGGAGAAGACTCTTGAGAGTCCCTTGGACTGCAAGGAGATTCAACCAGTCCATTCTGAAGGAGATCAGCCCTGGGATTTCTTGGGAAGGAATGATGCTAAAGCTGAAACTCCAGTACTTTGGCCACCTCATGCGGAGAGTTGACTCATTGGAAAAGACTCTGATGCTGGGAGGGATTGGGGGCAAGAGGAGAAGGGGACGACAGAGGATGAGATAGCTGGATGGCATCACTGACTCGATGGACATGAGTGTGAGTGAACTCCGGGAGTTGGTGATGGACAGGGAGGCCTGGCGTGCTGTGATTCATGGGGTCGCAAAGAGTTGGACACGACTGAGTGACTAATCTGATCTGATCTGATCTGATAACCTAACAGGTCCTTCCTCTCTGTCCTTTACCTACTGAAAGATAACACTGTAATGATGGTAAGTGACGAATGCACCCTATAGACTCTTTTACAAGATATCTTGATATAGGCTGTATTAGTTAGCATAAGATAATTATGCTACAGTAACAAACAATCACACATCTCCGTGGACAACAAGAGCAAAGGTTTACTTCTCACTGCCAGCACACGTCCTCGGTTGGCTGTGCTCTGCATCCTCTATACTCACGGACCCAGGCTCATGACCCAGCGGTAAGTCACAGATTGCCATGGCAGAGGGAGAAGAGAGCACAGTGTATCACACATTAACTCTTAAATTTGCTGCCCAGAACCAACACATGTCACTTTTCAAAGCTAAAAGGAATTACCTGATCATGGTAGTCATCAATAGGCCAAGGAGCTATAATCCTCCCCTTAGAGGGACCAAGAATATGACTGAACAATAAAACAGACAGTTTCCAGTTACTGTTTATATATTAATAGCAACTGTGGCAAGTCTATGATTTCATATACACATAAAACTGGTCTCTCTGTACTGCCTTGTAGGGATTTATACTTCCAAGCATTGAGCACCCTCCATACAGCAGTAATGCCTGCTTACTAGGGTGGTAGGGCAATAAAACCAACATCTCTATAAAGGATGCAAGAATGACAAAGCCTCAGTGGCTGACAGCAAGTCTATTTCTCACTCAAAGCACAGTTCTGTCATGACTTGGGTATGTGGATGGGCCAGATTATCCTCCTTTTGGCAGAGGCTGAATTTGATGACTTTTATGAGAGTCCCCAAATGACTCTAAGTTGCCTTCATCTATCCTAATTGTATGGAGGGTGCTGTTACAGGGAACTATTGATTATCTTCAAGAATTTCAATATGCCTCACTGTTTTTCAAGAGAAGAGAGCCTAGTCTAATGAATGAAGCATTGTTACAAATGAAACATAATTTAGGTACCATTTCACACTCAGCAGTTTGTAATACACTTCCACTATGCTTCTGTTCTTCCTTTTTATTCACATCTCTCGGCTTTACGAGGTTTCGAATAGTTATTAAGTCCGTGGTCAACTGAAGTGACCATGCTCTTTGAGGTTAGAGGAGTAAAATAATAAAAATGCAACATCTTTCATCCTATGGTCTGTGGGATACAAAAGATCTTTGTAACTTTTCTAGGAATTTGATGTGCTTGTGGTCACTTGTGGCTTTAGAGCCTGATGTCTTGAGCTCATTTGGGTCTCATCTCCATAATCCCCTTTGCTCTTTGCAATGCAGACAAAAAAACTTAGACTTTTCTCCAGAACTTTTAACCAAAAAACCCAACCCCAACACACTACTCACTGAAGGTTTGCTGTAGTTTGGCCCCTCCCACTCGAAAACCCTACACAATGGGCTACTCTCCCCTCTCCTGGCCCCTTCCCTGGGTTCTGGTTCCTCCCTCCCACTCTTAATTCAATCCTGTTCATTTTATTACGCAGCGTGCTTTAACTCTTCTTTCCTTCTACTCTGCCCCAGGCTTACCTTCACAGAAGCCAGAGACTCAGTGTCTTAATACAACAAGGGGCGATTTCTGTGAGACGGAATCATTGGTAGAGATTTTGTAATTTCTTTCTCAATTTCTCTCCCTTACTCTGTTGGTAGAAGAAAGCCATATGAAAATTTATTTTCATCATACAGGAGGGCTGAAGTGGCTACAGTTTGGGTTTCAAATACTATTTTCCCTCTTCATTTTAGGTACTTATGTACTTTCTTGACATCTATTTGCGATAAACTTATTTAATACAGAGGGCCTTAAATTTTTGGTCTCAGCAATGTTTCACACTCTTAAAAAATTCCTAAGGGCTCTAAAACTATTTGTGTCAATGTGGGTTTTAGCTATAGATACCTACCATATTAGAAATGAAAACAAAACTTTCAAATATTCATTCAGTTAAAAACAAAGGATGCATACATCTTAATACAAGTGGCATTTGGTTTTTTTTTTTTTTTTTGGTGAAACAAATATATTACCAAAACAACTTAGTGAGAATTGTTTTATATTTTTGCAAATCTCTTTTAAAGTTTGGCTTAATAGAAGACAGCTGTTTTGCACAGTGTTTTGCAACATCACAAGCCACCCAGCCTCCAGGAAACCCAATTGTGCACAGTTCATGCAAGACAAAGAACTAAAAGACAAATGTATGGATGTGAGAGTTGGACTGTGAAGAAAGCTGAGCACCGAAGAATTGATGTTTTTGAACTGTGTGTTGGAGAAGACTCTTGAGAGTCCCTTGGACTGCAAGGAGATCCAACCAGTCCATTCTAAAGGAGATCAGTTCTGGGTGTTCTTTGGAAGGACTGATGCTAAAACTGAAACTCTAATACTTTGGCCACATCATGCAAAGAGTTGACTCATTGGAAAAGGCTCTGATGCTGGGAGGGATTGGGGGCAGGAGGAGAAGGGGACGACAGAGGATGAGATGGCTGGATGGCATCACTGACTCGATGGACGTGAGTGTGAGTGAACTCTGGGAGCTGGTGATGGACAGGGAGGCCTGGCGTGCTGCTATTCATGGGGTCGCGAAGAGTCGGACACGACTGAGCGACTGAACTGAACTGATGAAAATAATTTTTATTTTGCCTACCACTATGGCAACCACATTTTAATACATATTCTAGTTGCGCATCCTCTCAAAAAGAAAACAAACGATGAAACCAAAGAGTCCTTGAATTAAATCTGAACCTTGAACCAAACTGTAGAAAGAACTCATTGGCTAACGTGCAGTCAACTTAATTAACTAAGACTTAAGATGGTATATTTAAAAAGCATACATGAGGATGAACAGAAACCAGCCAAACTCTTCCATCTTTGTCTCCAACTCATAAATTCCTACTCATTCTTCAAATCTGCTTTCTCTATGGAGTGATGCCTTCTCTATAGAGTGATGGCTTCTCTATAGAGCTTTCCCCACTGTAATTAATAACAAGAATGATAGAAATAATGTTATTATTAATAAAGGTAACTAGCTGTCATTGGTCTTGAGGAGTCAGTTCAGTTCAGTTCAGTCGCTCAGTCGTGTCCGACTGTTTGCGATCCCATGGACTGCAGTACGCCAGGCCTCCCTGTCTATCACCAACTCCCGGAGTTTACTCAAACTCATGTCCATTGAGTTGGTGATGCCATCCAACCGTCTCATCCTCTGTCCTCCCCTTCTCCTCTCGCCTTCAATCCTTCCAAGCATCAGGGTCTTTTCAAATGAGTCAACTCTTCGCATCAGGTGGCCAAAGTATTGGAGTTTCAGCTTCAGCATCGGTCCTTCCAATGAACATTCAGGACTGATTTCCTTTAGGATGGACTGGTTGGATCTCCTTGCTGTCCAAGGGACTCTCAAGAATCCTCTCCAACACCACAGTTCAAAAGCATCAATTCATCAGCGCTCAGCTTTCTTTATTGTCCAGCTCTCACAGCCATACATGACTACTGGAAAAACCATAGCCTTGACTGGACGGACATTTGTTGGCAAAGTAATGTCTCTGCTTTTTAATATGCTGTCTAGGTTGATCATAACTTTTCTTCCAAGGAGTAACCGCCTTTTTATTTCAAGCAATGTCAAAACAGTGCACGTGTTATCTCGCTTAACTTTCACACTAACACTGAGGAAGGTGCTGGCTTCTCTTTACAGATCAGGTGGGTGAAGACTGGAAAAGAAAGGCCTCTAGCTCTGTGCCCTGCACACCTGATCTGCCCTACCACTTACTGCACCCAGGTGGTCACCATCCATGTGCTTCGGTCCCGCACAAGGTGGGTCGATGAGGTCTGGGTCAGGCTGAGTCGCCTCCTACCCCGGCAACCCGCGCGGCCGGGCTCAGGCAATGCCCGGAGCCACGAGAAGGGATCCAGCTTCTCGATCCCCTAGCTCCCGGGGCCTGAACGCCGCAAGCGGGCTCGGGGAGCTCGGGACTCCGGGACCTTTCCTCGCGCAGCCAAGCCCGCCGAGGTTTGCCGGGAGGGGAAACTGGCGCTGGTGTGAGCGTCGGTGAGGAAACCGGTCCACGCCCGCGGCCGAAGGCCGGAACCTTTCTCCTCTCTCCGCGGCAGCCCCGCTCTGCTCGGAACTGTTTTTCTCGCGTCGCTGTTGTCGGGCGGAAGGGTGCGGACAACGGAACGGTCCTCCAGCCGCCGGGTCGTCGCGCCGCGGTCGCCGGCTGCTGACGTGGGCCGGCTTGGTGGGGCAACGGTGGGCGCGGGTCGCCATGGCGGTGGACATCACACTGCTGTTCAGGGCCAGCGTCAAGACCGTGAAGACGCGCAACAAAGCACTGGGAGTGGCAGTGGGCGGCGGGGTGGAGGGCAGCCGCGACGAGCTGTTTCGCCGGAGCCCCAGGCCCAAAGACGACTTCTCCAGCCGAGCGCGCGAAGTGGTGAGCTGGTTGCTATGGAAACGGCGGGCTGGAGAGTTGAGGGCGCGGATCCCAAACCCGACTGTCTGTGTCTGGTAGAGCAGTGTGTCAAAGAGCCTGGGGAAGGTGGTATGAAGAAGGGGGCGGGAGAGTTGGTTCCGGAGAGCTGACGGCTGTCGGGAAACGAACAGTCTTGGATTTTACCTGGTGCTCAGACGGTAAAGCGTCTGCCCGCAATGCGGGAGGACCCAGGTTCGATCCCAGAGTTGGGAAGATCCCCTGGAGAAAGGAAAATGGCAACCCACTCCAGTACTGTTGCCTGGAAAATTCCACGGACGGAGGAGCGAGCCTGGTAGGCTACAGTCCATGGGCTCGCAGAGTGAACTTCACTTCATTTTGGGTCGAAGAATGGGGACGCATGTTGGGAACTCGGAATTCTGTCAAGTTCATGGGTTGCTTCCTGAGGTAGTGATTTAGCTGTCACTCTGCAGACCTGAACGCCGGCGAGGCTTCCCCCATAGTTTTCTGCTTTTCCTGTCGCAGCACTGACCGCGGTGTATTACTTCTTTGGTTTACCCGTCTCATCGCCTTCCCCTTCCCTGCCCCGCCTTGAGATCGCAGGTGGCTTTCAATTGATCTCTCACTTCTCCTTGCTTCTCATGGACTCAGGACTCAGGCTAGGAACGGGTTAGTTTAGGGTGTTCTTTCACAAGCATGCTCTATTCCAGTCATCTAAACTCCTTTCTGTTTCCTGAACACAGCCGACTTAGGTTCAGGAGAGCCGTGACCTGCTCCTTAAGGGCAGGAACAGTGTTGACTTCACCGCAGAATCCCCAAAGCCTGACTCGTAACATTGCTTAGTAAGTGTTTGTTGAAGGAATGAATGAACAAATGGTTGTCTGTCTTCCCCGCTACACTGGAAACTCTGTAAGGGGAGAGAGAAAGTTTGCCAGGTTCACTTTTGTATCCATGCCACCAAGGATGGATCTCGTTTTTGTGGAGCTTGAAGCTTATACAGTTCTGTCTGTCCTCTTTAAGAAATAAAAATCCAAAATTACAATAAAAGGTTCAGAACTTTAGGAGGTGCAAGGGAGGGGCCCTGAGGCTTAAACTTCTTGGTAAATCCACTTCTGTTTGCTACACAGTGCATGCAGTGTCTGGTACTTTGTAGACACAGTTTTCAATGAATATATGTATGCATGAATTAGGGAGTGGCAGTTGGCAAAGGATATTCAAGCCTTGGAAGGAAAGTTGGTCCAGATGTATATATTCAGTCCATCAGAAAGCATCTATTAAGTGCCTACTTTCTGACCACCATTGTGTTAGAATAATGTGATTTAAAAGGAATGGTGGGCAGACATATTACCAAAAGAAATGCCACAAAGCCTTGTAGATGTCATGTGGGACACAAAGCAGAGTGTGTTCAGTTAAACCTCAGGGCCAAGAGAGGCTTTACAGAGGAGATGATGCCTGAAAAAATCTTGTAGGACGAGTAGTTGGTTCCAGTGCAGACAGGGTGGAGAAGGGCCTCTGAGGCTAAGAGAAGCGTGTGCACAAAGGTGTGAAGCTAGATAACGTTATGCTCAACTTGTTTATACTCAGTGTGTGTCTACTGGTTGAATGACAGATTAGTAATGGCATTTCAGATTCTCGGAGGAGGAATTTTTCATAGCTGAACAACTCCAAACAGTGATAATTATGGCTCTTGGCAACGGGAGCTTGACTCATTTGGACTGTGGGATTAATGGGGATATTGGGAGTAGAAACTGGGTCTTGAATTTAGAAGAACTGGATTCCAGTCTGCTACTTAGAAGTGGGTGACCCGGGCAAGTCCTGTTATCTGTGTCTCACATCCCCTTTGTATAAAGTGGGCATGATAATACCTTACTTAACCGGTAAGCTAATTATTAGGATCTTATGAGACCTTGTACATATTGTAAAGAGCTATAATGATTATTATTGTTCCTCTTCACCCCCTACCCTGTTGCCAGGTAGGCTGTTTAGACGTATTTTCATCAGTGTTGTGAAACTTTATTCCTTACACCACTTACCTGTCATGTACTTTCATTCTTTCTTGTAAAGGGAAACCAAGTCAGTTCATAAAGGAGTCTGAAAATCCTGTGCAGGTGCTGATAGCATCACTAGAGGAGACAGCAGCTTTCCTGTCTCTCCACCATAGCAAATGTGTGGCAAGTGGACAGCTCTTCCTCTCTCTCCCCATCCCTGGGACCGTGGAAGCTGGTGTTAATTTCCCAGCAGATCCCTTTTGCTCAGAATCCCGTGCAACACTGCCCCAGGCAGCTGTTACCAGTTGTTGGATCTGACATTCAAGTTGAAATTTACTGACATCCTATCTAATATATATTAATAGTAAAAATAGAATCTGTATGCCTAAAGCAGAACCGTGGGCTTTTTTTCTCTTTAGTACTTAAAAGGACCTGAAGTTTGTGTTGTTCAGGCTTCTCATTTTGTAGATGGGCAAACTAATACTCAGGTAAGTAAAATGCCTTGCCCAGAGTAATAATTAATGAGGTCAAAGGGCAGGGCCAGAGGAAGAAGCCAGGTCCTTTAACCCCAGTTGAATGTTGTTTATTTCCCATCCCATACATGCATTTCCACTCTAATTTTAAACCAAAAATTCCTTAGCTGAGTTTCTTCTTCCTGAATTAATACAGAATTCATAACTGGATACTGAATAAGATTTGGAGCAGAAAGTCCTGAATTTGAATGCCTCTTATTTACCTCAAGGCCTTGGGAAAGTTATTTGATCTCAATTTCCTCACTTCTAAAATAGAGCGAATCATAGCAACTTGATAAGGTGGTTATGCAGATGAAATGAGAAAAGGTGTGCAAGTGCTTGCATGAGTGTGACTTGTTCTGGTTGCACGTAAGGGTGACCTTGTGTAAACTACCTGGAGGAGGAAATGGCAACCCACTCCAGCATTCTTGCCTGGAAAATCCCAGGGACAGAGGAGCCTGGTGGGCTACAGTCCATGGGATTGCACTAAGAGTCAGACATGACTGAGCAACTGAGCACCCAGCACTGTGTAAACCAACCCGAGGAAAATAGAAAAGTTTTGGCTTATCTACCTGGGAAACATAGGAAGGAGCTTCTTTCTTTAGCTCTTATCCATAAAACTCCAGAAAAGGGCTCTAGTTGGTTCTGCATGGGTTCTGAGCCCTCGTTAGGAAGTCATTCAGTTGTGTCTGACTCTTTGTGACCCCTATGGACTGTAGGCCACCAGGCTCCTCTGTCCATGGGATTCTTCAAGCAAGAATACTGGAATGAGTTGCCATTCCCTTCTCCAGGGGATCTTGCCGACCCAGGGAATGAACCCAGGTCTCCTGCATTGAAGGCAGATTCTTTAGCGTCCGAGCCATCAGGGAAGCCCTCCTTGTGGCTTGGCCAATAGATGGGTTGAATGCTGTGATGGCTGCCCCACCAGAACCTTGGAAAAGGGAGTACTGTGTCTAAAAATCAGGGAATAAGGGATACTGGGCAGGCAAAACCAACGCAGATGTTCTTTCTGGTCCCTAGCACAGTGCCTGACCTGCTTTCACGTTACGTGTCTGGTCTTCAGCTCCATGGGGAAGAAAAACACTAGAATTGTAGGAGTTTGTAATGACAGGCTTCATGCGGGAATGTGTCCTGAGGTGCCTCCTAGGGGGCAGCTCTTTAATTCTCTTATTAATTTATAAAAATTACAGAGGCCAGGGGAAGCAACATGCAGTAAAACAAGACACCTCTAAGCAGCCAAACCGAGTGTGCATGAACAGAAGGAGCCAACCTACAGGACGTCAGGAGACCTGTGTCCTGGCCCACATTCAGCCACAAGGGGCAGACAGCCTAGTCTTTCTGCGCCTCAATGTTCACCTTGGTAAAACTGACAGCTTAGCCCATGATTGTAGCAATTTCTTATAAAGCAGAGATAACCTAAGATAAACATCGGCTCTGAGTATTTTTTGGGAATTCTGTTTTCAGATTAAGCATGCCCGTGAGTTTTTCTTTGTTCATTATACATTGCTTTTGTGAAAGCCAAGTGTCACTTATTTTTTATTTTTGTGGGAGTGCATTATCTTGAGTTCCTGACTTCAAATCAGACTTCTTACAGCAGCCCAAAGGCAAATGGTCTGCTCCCCGCTACCGTCCCGAGCGCCTCTCCTTTTACCCTGCACCAGCTGCCCTGACCACCTTGCTTTCCTCACAGCCTCCAGGCACATCCCCACCTCAGGACCTTTGTGCGTGCCCTGGACCTGGAGCGCTTCTCTCCCAGATGCCACGTGATTGGTTGTTATGCCTCTGCTCATGTGTTGCCTCAGTGATCCCTCCCTCCACTGCCCTGTGTGAAATAGCATCCTTTTTCTCTCCTTTACTCTGCTTTATTCCTATTATTTAACATACCGTGTATCCATCGACCTGTTTATCCACTGGAACATATACTTCATGAAAACAAAGACTCCTTAAGTTTTAGAGCAGTGCAAGATAGATTCTCAGTAAATGTTTCTTGAATTAATGAATGAATGTTATTTACTGTGTCACTTTGCTTTGAATTTTGGAGCTGGTTGATCTCTGTCTAAGGCTCCTTCCAATTCCAGAAAATGTGTGAGCCTAACATGATTCCTTAATATTATATAGCATGTATACACACACTTAGGGCTTCCCTTGTGGCTCAGATGGTAAAGAATCTGCCTGCAATGCAGGAGACTCCGGTTCCCTCTCTGGGTTGGGAAGATCCCCTGAAGGAGGAAACGGCAACCCACTTCAATATTCTTACCTGGGAAATACTGTGGACAGAGAAGCCTGGTGGGCCACAGTCCATGGGGTTTCAAAGAGTCGGATATTACTGAGTGACTGACGTGCACACACATATACTTAATCCAGTGTCTGGAGTAAACATTGAATAAATAGTGGCTTTTATTATTAAGATTTAGTTCCTACCTCAGGGAGTTTATAGTCAAATGGAGAAGCGGACACATAAATACCACAACAACTCAAGTGGAAGTGGAACTGTAACACCAAACATTGATACCCCAGGGCCTTCTCAGTTTTCTTCTGAGATGTAGTGTTGACCTTGTGTGCCAGTCTTTGGAGCCATAAGTGAATCTGGGAATAGGATTATTATCCAGAGTATTATTATTATTATCCAGAGTAGCTGGAAATAGACTTTATTCAAGGATTGAATGTAGTTCTACGTAAATAGAGTGTCAGTTGAGGAGAGCATGGTTCAAAGAAGCAGTATCAGGCAACAGGTGCTACAGTCAGTGAGAAGCTTGAGAGAGAGCCTCACAGGACAGGAAAAGATCAGGAAACTGTAGATTTAGGAGGCAGGCTCCAAACACAATGTAGTCTGTTAAATCATATAGACTTTTTAAAAATTAATGCAGAATTCCTTTTGCAACTGATATAAAGAGCTGTTTTGTCTAAGGCTGGGATGAGAGGGCTGGGAAAAGAGAAGTTAATTAGTCAGCTGCCTCTCCACCGTCCCCCCCTTCTCCTTGAGGATCCTCTTTGGAATCACCTGTAGGGCTCAGAGAGACACAGTCTCACTGTGTTAGTGTTCTTCAGGGCCTCTTTTAACTTCATGATGCGGTGTTTTTATGGATCTTAATAACCAAGTGTAAACTGTAAGCGGGACTCAGTGCCAGAGACTTTCTATGATATAAATAGTGAATCCTTTGTGGGGACTGCACTTATGAATTTTTCCAGCACTTAAGAAGACTGTAGCTTTTGAAATTACATTTATTCAATACTAATTGGTTTAGTCCATCTCCTGTAATCATTGGACTCCTGATACGTGTCAGTCATTGTGAGGACATTAAAAAGTTATGACATCTATGTCCTGGCTTTTAGGAAATACAGATGCTGCTGCTGCTGCTAAGTCACTTCAGTCACGTCTGACTCTGTGCGACCCCATAGACGGCAGCCCACTAGGCTCCCCTGTCCCTGGGATTCTCCAGGCAAGAACACTGGAGTAGGTTGCCATTTCCTTCTCCAATGCATGAAAGTGAAAAGGGAAAGTGAAGTTGCTCAGTCATGTCCTACTCTTAGTGACCTCATGGACTGCAGCCTACCAGGTTCCTCCATCCATGGGATTTTCCAGGCAAGAGTACTGGAGTGGGGTGCCATTGTCTTCTCTGAGGAAATACAGATGAAGGGTAACTAAAGCTCCTTGAGGGAGAATCAATGGAAAAACAAACCAGACTTTGAAGGACAAGAACCATTCTACCAGACAAAGGAAGGGGATTAAATCACCTTCCTGGCAGAGGAGGGGCTGTGAGTGAGGGCGCTGGTGTTCAAGAGCAGGGTGACTAGGGGGAGCAAGGGCAATGCTGGTGCGGCTGGAGCCCGTTCCTGGGGGGCCTGGGAGAGGGGCGGGGAGGCAGGAGAAGAGGCTGTGCTGGACGAGGTTAGAGCAGAGGTCGACCAGCTTTGGGCCACAGGCCACATCCAGCCGCAGCCAGTTTTTATAACTGAGGTTTCAGTGGAATGCAATCATATTCATTTTAGGCTATGGATGCTTTTGTGCTATAGTGACAGATAGAACGTTGGCTAGACCTTGGGCAACAGCACCGTCAGCAATGCTGAGGAATTTGGACTTTATGCTCTAAGCGGTGTGAGCAGAGGCAGGAGAGTTCATATTTGTATTTTAAGATGATCAGCAATATTGCAGATGGGTTTGGAGTGAAAAACTCATTAGGAGGCTGTTGCCGTGATTCGGGTGAGAGCTGATGAGCTAGTGGATGGAGTAATGACTGGATGAAGGAGATATCTAGAAAGTGGCTCTTTTAAAAATGTAGCCGTTGGTGGGGTTAGAAAGAAGAGGTAGAACAATTCCCAGCTTTCTAGTTGGAAAGTTTCATGGTGATAGATACCACAACGTTTTCTTCAAGGTTAGAGTCGGATGCCAGTTACTCGTGGCTTTGCTTTCTCAGTTCTAAACAGTGGAGAATAGATCCACCGAGCCCAGAGGACAGAAGTTTTATTGAGACAGCAGTGAAAGCGTTAGTCGCTCACTCATGTCCGACTCTTTGTGACCCCATGGACTGTAGCCCACCAGGCTTCTCTGTCCATGGAATTCTCCAGGCAAGAATACTGGAGTGGGCTGCTGTTCCCTTCTCCAGGGGATCTTCCTGACCTAGGGACCCAGGTCCCCCGCATTACAGGTGGATTCTTTACTGCTGAGCCACCAGGGAAGCCCATTGAGACAACAGGTGGTGGGTGACTCCCCAGTGGCATTGCTTCTTGGAAAAGCTGGATTGGAGAGCATAGCTGGAACCAAGTGGGGTCCTCTAGTTTTGTCATACTTAGAACGTGGAGATGGTTGAATCTTTAAAATAGACACCTAGTACGTGTGCCCAGCCATTACCTCACAAATCCAGCAAACACTGGGCTGTGCCTCATTATGGCGGCAGACACAAGGCGAGTCCACGGCACCAGACTGCAGATGGGGCTATTCAGCAGGGCCCAGTAGGGGCTTCCCTGGTGGCTCAGCTGGTAAAGAATCCGCCTGCAATGTGGGAGACCTGGGTTCCATCCCTGGGTTGGGAAGATCCCCTGGAGAAGGGAAAGGCTACCCACTCCAGTATTCTGGCCTGGAGAATTCCATGAACTGTATAGTCCATGGGGTCGCAAAGAGTCGGACACGACTGAGCGACTTTCACATTTAGACTCCAGAATCTTATACAGACTTGTTTTCAATAGTGCGCTCTTTCTTCTTGAAAGAAATTCATCTTTGTGGTAATGATTGTATCTATGTATCTTATGTATCTTATCTTATCTTATCTCTTGTATCTTATGTATTCTACATACATATTGTAGAAGTTTGATTCTCAGGGATAGTCGTCAGTTAACTTTCTTCTTTATTCCAAGAAAAATCTGGAAAGGGTCAAAGAGTTCCCTCTCTTCTCAGTTTGTGGTTGGCAGGTAAACAGTTCAGTGTATGACCTACTAGGATAGGGCTGCCCAAACAGGTCCTCTCAGGGTGACCTTTGGAATGAGTTCTTCTGTCCAGGGTCTGATTCTGTCTTGCAGACTTGAGAAAGAGATTTGTCCACATACCAAGGAAAGAACCATTTTCAGGGCAGGTATCAACGGAGCTCACACCAGCTTGTGTACAAGCAGAATACTAGATTGTTCATTTACTTTGAGTGCTATAACTAATACTCAGAAGGATCCAAATTTTGGAAAGTCAATTATTTTTGAACTTCTATAGGTCCGGAACTCTGTTGAGGGCTTTACATACCTGATCTCAATTAATTTTTCTCTGTTTAGAGGGACAGAAGTATAATATTATTAAGTGATTTTATAATGTTGATTGTATCATGAATAATATAATTCTAGAATTCATACGAACTTGATGTTTGAGGTTTCTTGTTACATGGAAATCTTTATGGGCTCCCTCTGGTGGCAAAGTATCAGTGACGTTTACAGTGGTTAATTATGGCTTGTGTTATGAAAAACTTACTGTGTTTTAAACATATTAACTTTAAAGTTGATGTAAGAAGAGGCCCCGTCTGAACCCTCTAAAAGAAAGTGAATAAACCAGAGAAGTGAAAGTATAATGTGTTGAATGAACTCATATAACTCGGCTATGAAAAGCTTGCCGCACACTTGTAATTTTAAACTCAGCAGTACTTTTTTCTTCCTGACTTTCAGGTTCTCAGAGTCTATAAATACTAGAATCTGCCCTCTACTTGCCACAGTCTAACATACGCCTATTTGTCAGAACTTTCTTACGGAGCTCGTAAGCTATGTTTAACCAAGAGAAGTGAGTCTTTTCATTTCATAATATTGTACACATTCCTGTTCACTTTTTTGGACACATGATAAGAAAATCCTGGTTAAAATCAACGTTTGTTTTTTATAGCCTAAGTAGAAATGACAGGTTGCTGCATATCTTGGCTGGGAGAAATTGAGAAAGGAATTAAAAAGCATAAGTTTTGAGTTATAAATACTTTGGGACTTTGCCAATAATTAATTATCTGATCTTGGAGAACTCACCTAAACTCTATTTCTGGTTTTTTGTTTGCTTTTTTTTTTTTCCCCCCACTTTACTTGTTTATTTAATGAGGAACTTTCACTAGATTATCGTTAAGAATCTTTCCATGATCAGTACTCTTCTTTCTGAAAGTCCCAGAATATATTTTTAAATGCTTTTTATAGCACCTGGTGATATTCCTCCCTGACTTTCTGTGTACTTAGAATTTTTCACCTAGATTAAAAGAAAAAAAATTTGTTTTTCAGAGTTCTCGTTTGGTATGTTTCCACAAACGTATTTGATTTAGTAGTGATTATGTACTCTTGTAATGGGTTTTATCAGTGGGGTATGTTTTTCAAGTTGACTGATTTTGAAATCTGACTATAAAAATAGTAAATGCTCATTGAACAGGATAGAAAAGAAAGTGAAGTTCACATATACTACTTATGGCCAGAAATAACCACTGTTTTAATTTTAGTATATTTTTTTTCAGACATTTTTCTTATTAAAAAAAAACAAAACAATTTTTCTACAATACTGTTTTCTAGCCCCCCCCCTCCTCTTTTTTTTTTTTTGGTCTTATCTTGCCTTCTTTCAGTTCAGTTCAGTTCAGTCGCTGAGTCGTGTCCGACTCTTGGTGACCCCATGAATCGCAGTGCGCCAGGCCTCCCGGTCCATCACCAACTCCGGGAGTTCACTCAAACTGATTGAGTCGGTGATGCCATCCAGCCATCTCATCCTCTGTCGTCCCCTTCTCCTCCTGCCCCCAATCCCTCCCAGATCAGAGTCTTTTCCAATGAGTTAACTCTTTGCATGAGGTGGCGAGTTTCAGCTTTAGCATCAGTCCTTCCAGTGAACACCCAGGACTGATTTCCTTTAGGATGGACTGCTTGGATCTCCTTGCAGTCCAAGGGACTCTCAAGAGTCTTCTCCAACACCACAGTTCAAAAGCATCAATTCTTCAGCGCTCAGCTTTCTTCACAGTCCAACTCTCACATCCATACATGACATATGGAAAAACCATAACCTTGACTAGACGGACCTTTGTTGGCAAAGTAATGTCTCTGCTTTTGAATATGCTATCTGGGTTGGTCATAACTTTCCTTCCAAGGAGTAAGTGTCTTTTAATTTCATGGCTGCAATCACCATCTGCAGTGATTTGGAGCCCCTCAAAACAAAAGTCTGACATGGTTTCCACTGTTTCCCCATCTATTTCCCATGAAGTGATGGGACCAGATGCCATGATCTTCGTTTTCTGAATGTTGAGCTTTAAGCCAACTTTTCCACTCTCCTCTTTCACTTTCATCAAGAGGCTTTTTAGTTCCTCTTCACTTTCTGCCATAAGGGTGGTATCATCTGCATATCTGAGGTTATTGATATTTCTCCCGGCAATCTTGATTCCAGCTTGTGCTTCTTCCAGCCCAGCATTTCTCATGGTGTACTCTGCATAGAAGTTAAATAAACAGGGTGACAATATACAGCCTTGGTGAACTCCTTTTCCTATTTGGAACCAGTCTGTTGTTCCATGTCCAGTTCTAACTGTTGCTTCCTGACCTGCATACAGGTTTCTCAAGAGGCAGGTCAGGTGGTCTGGTATTCCCATCTCTTTCAGAATTTTCCACAGTTGATTGTGATCCACACAGTCAAAGGGTTTGGCATAGTCAATAAAGCAGAAATAGATGTTTTTCTGGAACTCTCTTGCTTTTTCGATGATCCAGTGGATGTCAGCAATTTGATCTCTGGTTCCTCTGCCTTTTCCAAAACCAGCTTGAACATCTGAAGTTTCACGGTTCACATATTGCTGAAGCCTGGCTTGGAGAATTTTGAGCATTACTTTACCAGCGTGTGAGATGAGTGCAATTGTACGGTAGTTTGAGCATTCTTTGGCATTGCCTTTCTTTGGGATTGGAATGAAAACTGACCTTTTCCAGTCCTGTGGCCACTGCTGAGTTTTCCAAATGTGCTGGCATATTGAGTGTAGCACTTTCACAGCATCATCTTTCAGGATTTGAAATAGCTCAACTGGAATTCCATCACCTCCACTAGCTTTGTTCGTAGTGATGCTTTCTAAGGCCCACTTGACTTCACATTCCAGGATGTCTGGCTCTAGGTCAGTGATCACACCATCGTGATTATCTGGGTCGTGAAGATCTTTTTTGTACTTTTTTGCCACCTTTACCTAATAACATACTGTGAAATTTTTTCTATGTCAATACATATTGTTCTTGCTGCCAATTTATTTGGCTGCATAACCATTAAAAATAACACTACAGAATAAAAATATCTTACCTAAAAAAATAATTCTATTCCATAATTTATTTGATATTTAGGCTGCTTTTAGTTTATCACTATTTTAAACAGTACATTTTTACCAAATTTGTTTTGAATTTATAAACTCTCAAGATGAAAGGCAAAATGTATATCATTTCACTTGTTTTCTGTTTAATCTTTTCTCAGATATAAAGATTTGGATGCCCCAATATGATAAAAAGAAAAGTATCCCTAATTTGGGGAGAAATGCTAAATGTATTAGAACTTATTTCGGTGCTGGGCGTGGGGGGAATAGAAAAGGGGTAGAGGTAGGTAGGTGATAATGAGGAGCAGGCTAATCAGGAAAACTTTGACATGGGACCAGAGCCTTGAAGGGCAAGTAAAACTGGTAGGTGGTGAGCATGAGTGTGGTGCGTTTCAACGACAGTAAGGACACGGATAACGGGGCCAGGTAGCTTCTTCTTGGTCGGTGGTGTGAAACAAACTTGGGGAGGTGCTTTATGGCCTACAGACTATAGAAGGCCCCCTGAGCTTTTTATACAGAATAAATGTACAAGAATCAGTGGCCATCCAAATCTAATGACCACTTAAAATCTAGTGAAATCACTTATGGTAGTAACAAAAAGCACGTCTAGAAATAACCTTAATAAGCAATGTAAATGCCCCATTTGAAGAAAACTTCATAGTTTTGTAGAGAGAGAAAACTTGAATAAATAGAAACACATATTGTATATGTGGAAGGGAGGAAGTGCTGTAAAGATAGCAGTTATTCCTAAATTAATTTGCAGGTTTAGTGCGGCTTTAACCTCAATTCCAACAGAAAGTCGTTCTGAAATTTGTCTAGAAAGTTGTTTTGAAATTCATCTAGAAAAGAAGATGTGTGTAAATAGCTAATTAATTTTTGACGAAGAGTATACTGAAGTGACGCAGCAGCAGCAGCAGCATACATGTTGGGGTGGGTGTACTAGCCTTACCAAATATTAAAACATTTTAAAGCCAAAACCGAGTGTATACATGTATGGATCATGTATGATTTATTTGTGTGTGTGTGTGTAACTTTTATCTTGTATTGTAAATCAGTAAGATTTACGATAAAAAGATTCATTCAGTGATTTGGGGATAATTGGTTAGCACTTTGCAAAAAAAAGGCTTTTTGTTTTTTTAGGTCCTTATCTTTTACTGTGGACACATTAAATTTATAGATGGACTAAAGATTTACTTGTAAAAGCCAAACTGAAGAAAACAAAAATTAACCTATCTTCTAAAAGCGGGAGGTCTTTCTGAGTTTAAAAATTCATAGCACTGGACTTGATAATGGCATTGATTTTGATGATGGCAGCTCTCACAAGACCTTTACACTGAGACACCATAGCATTATTCCCAAGTATAAGAAATTATTAGGTAAATATGGCATACTGAAGAGTTTGTCATGGCATGAGAAGAAATGCTCATATTAAAAAGTTACTACCAAAACCACATACAATTAAAACTTTATATACCAAATCAAAAAACTCCAGGCATGGAAATATTGATTAGACGAGAATACACTAAAATGTTAACAATGGCTGTTTCTGGCTAATGAGATGATGAGTGGTTTATTTTTCTGTTTCTATCTTCCTGAATTTCTTTAATGAGCACATATTACTCCTGAAATGAGAAACAAAACAGAACAAGTAAACCTCCAGGCCGATGAGTTTTTATTTGCTGTGAAAGGAAATGGAAAAGAATTAATATCTTTTGATCGGAAAAATGTCATGAATAAGCAGTATCTAATTATATATTAAATGCACAATGGAGAGGGCCCCTGTTTAAAGGAAGTCTGTGGTAAATCTTTTGTAAAGGGAGTAATTTTCCTGTAACTCAGCTGGATTTTCAGTTGAGACTTTCTTAACCTGTACAAGAAAATCATCCACAAATGTTTCATTGATGTTTTAGCTTTCTGGTTGTCATTCTAAAAAATAATAAACCTATAATAATAGCTACCACTTGTTGAGCACCTATTCTAGCTGGCACTCTGCTAAGAGCGTTATCATTTGGTTGGCTATCCTTGCAAGTTAGGTTCCTTTACTCATAAAGAAACCAAGGTTCAGGAGCATAAGTCCCTGCCCAGGGTGGTGTCACCTTGATGGGCTTGCGCCCCGTTCCTGGCATCTCCTGCCACCTCTCCATGCACACACCTCTCAGTACAGGATTGTGTGTGCATGTGAGTGCTGTCCCGGGGCTTTGGAGCTGGGCTCCACTTGGCATTGCACAGGCCGGATCTCTGGTGGTTTTCTCCTAGCATTTTGTCATATCATCTGCTGTCTTTGGGAGCATGTTTTGCTGTATAAATCTCAGGTATTTGAAAGTGCCTGACTAGCTTTTGGGGAATACAGCTGCCTCCAAAGCAAACTCTCTTTTTAGTCAACAGTTGCTAGTAACTGTGTATTTCTTAGAGCCAGTGTTGAGGTCTGTTTTGGGGCAAAGGGGAAAAGTGTTGTGGTTTTAGTGAAATCGTTGAGAAGGAAGGAGACCCAATTTATACATTATATACATCTGAGAAAGTATAATTCCCCTTTCTGTTGTTGGGACAGTCTTTTGTTATTTATTTGTTTATTCAACAGTGAGTCCCATGGAGGACTCAAGCTGAGATGACTTTCCAGAAATGTTGAGGTGAGGCAAGGGCCCGGGCCTTTGGAACCACTGGTCAGTCATTGGATGAAGGCTTCCCCCAGGGAGAGGGCTTCCCCAGGGAGAGGCCTTCCAATTGGATGGGACAGCTTCATTCTGCTGAGAACAGTGCCTTGAGAGAGACTCAGCTGTGAGGCATCGACAAGCAGTTTTTCTGGAGGCTGGGGCAATGAGGGCCTTCATCCTGAAGGCACAGCTCTGCCACACTACCTATTTTAGAGTTGTTTTGAGGACTGAATGAGATATTTCATGTAAAACTGCCATCATTGTATGTGATACATTAGAGATACTCATTAAATGGCAACTGCTTTATTATCAGCTTGTATCTATTGAGTACCTGCCCATAAACAAGGAAGGTGCTTAGATTGCTCTTTGGACTCTGAAGATGAATGAGACTTTTGTTTTGCTCATTAACAAGCTAACAATCTAGAAGAAGGCATTCATTCAATCAACAAATATTTATCGAGCATCTGGTGTAAGGCTGTGCACTGTCTTTGATCCTGGGGATGTGTGTGTGCTTAGTCATGTCTGACTCTCTGCAACCCCATGGATTGTAGCCTGCCAGGCTCCTCTGTCCATGGGATACTCCAGGCAAGAATACTGGACTGGGTTGCCATTTCCTACTCCAGGGGATCTTCCCGACCCAGGGATCGAACCTGTGTCTCTTGCATCTCCTGCACTGCAGGTGGATTCTTTACCACTGAGCCACCCGAGCAAAGATAAGACAGACAAAAATCCCTACTTTTGTGGAGCTTATATTCTAATGGAAAACTTAGAGTAAACAAGTAAACATGAAAAAAATACTGATGTCAGGTAGTGATAAAGAAACTCATCAGACATGCTCATAGGTAATTATAGAAATCTTCAGAAGAAAAACTTTGATAATTCAGAGAGCAGAGAGGTTACTTTTGGGTAAGGTTGGAGGGAAGGTGTCATGGAAGAGATGACATTCAGGTGGGCCTCCCAGATTTTCCACATGTAGAAACAGAGAGGAGATGCAGAATGGAACGCGTGATGAAAGCTCCAGGAGGGGGGAAGCACTAGACTGGTAAAGTCTGAGGAGCTCATTTCTCTGGAAAGAGTGTGAGAAGTAGGCAGTGGGGTGTGCCCTATATTACCCCATCGGCCCCTGTCTGTCCTTTCCTCTCGGCGTGCTTCAGGAGGCCCATCTGTATGGAGTGCGTGGCCGGTGTCCTTGTTCTCTGGCTTCTGACTGGGTGCAGTCGGTGCGAGGCTCCAGCAGGAGGCTGGAGGGCTGGAAGTGGCAGGAGTTGGTTGGGGAACTGGGTAGCGGGGCTTTGTGTCCACAAGGGCCAGGTGTCTACTCATAGGTGTCTGCCACCAGCCCCAGCACTTTTTACCCATGTATGCCAAGCATCCCATGGGTTAGAATGGGTTTAGCAAATAGTCTGGTACCAGCCAGCAACAGACAGGATTGCACTGCAGCTCCACTGAGGGGTGACCCTGAATGATTGTGACAAAGGGAATTCATCCCCTTGTATAGAATGTTGGACGGTTCATCTTCGCCTTTTTATTTAAGGTAGCTTTTAAAGGTGATATATTTCTCTTTCTCTCTCTCGCTCAGCATTACAATAGGGAAATGTCACAAACCTTAGGCTCAAACAGATTTTCTCTTAGTGATGTGGCTGTTCATACTTTTCTTCCAGAAATGACCTGAAAGGCTAGAGGTGGTAAATGGCTCTCATGGCAATTTGACTATAAATCTGAACTGGAATGGAATCTGTAACCCATTATCAGATTCTGAATCAATCTGCCTTGTCTTTCTCCTGTTTTTGTTTCAGTGAAATGTGTGTTTTTACTCTGTCAGTGGACAGTTTACATACCTAATATACCTAATATTAAGAGGGAATTATATAATGAATACTTGATGTGAGAGGGACTAGTTAAATACTTCAACTCCAAAGGATTCCATTAAAGTAATAAGGAAATTACATTTAATTTTAAATGATAGATTTTTTAATGTTATTGCTATTAAGCATGTAGTATACACACTCAACCCATTTTTTGCAAATGAATTCCCAAAGCACAATTCATCTTTATACAGGTGGAAAGGAAATATTCTTACAAAGTATAGTTTGATAGTCGTCTTCTTAACTGTGGAGAGAAACATACTTTTCCCAAGAATAGAATGTGATGGTCGATTGGAAACTTTGGGAGTTACAGGCTTTTAGCTCTACCTCTTGAAATAAGAAAATATATATAAATGGGTCCCCAGATGAAGGCGTGGTGGGGTCCTTTATAGCCCTAATTGACTCCAGACATAGAGGCCGTGATTTGTAAGCAAGCAGTGACAAGAGGAAGTTAAATCAAAATTAAATTAAGGGAAGGAAGAAAAAAAAAAAGAGATATCAGGAGAGGTGGTGAATTTTCTGAAGGCTTCTAAATACTTATCTGTGGGTAAGTAGGAGATCTGTGACTGTATCTCAGTTGTGTCAAAGGATGAAATCTGGAAACATTTCAGTCCTAAAAAAGAACTCTCTCTCTTTTCTGAAGTCTTTTTGGTATTCATTACTTGGTATAGTTCAGTCAGTACACGCACATTGCTTCTATACTTTTCCATGACTCAACTGGCAGTAAAAAAAAAATCAGCATCTCCCAGATACACAGAGGAGGTGATATTTTGGGAGGATTGGTTTTTCTGTTTATATTTTGACTTTGTGTTATTATTCGGCTCATGTGACTAAAATTGTAGGAATCAGAGCCTCCCGGGCTCTCAGCCACGCTGACTGCCATTTCTGCAGTCATCTCAGTTTCTCTTTTGCTGGCCTCCCCTGCCTGGTGAAATCTCAGGCCCAAGAGGACAGATTGGGTCCTGCTCCCCGCCCCTGCAAACACGGTGCGGAGGTCAGCACTGTTTGTGACGTTAACTAGCGCCTTGCCTTTCCTCTCTTTCTCATCTATCCCACTAGCACCACGTGGGCTCCCACCCTCACCTTCTTGAGCCTGAGCTGAGGCAACAGCAGGTCTGAGAGCTCCCGCACCTCCACCCTCTCTCAGAGCCATGCCACTGTGCAGAAAGTGCCACGCTCATTATGTTCCCGCGCTCGGAAGTGTTCAGCACTGCTCCTTCTTCACAAGGTGGATCCTGTTATTTGGCTGGTGTTCAAAGGGCTTCATAAAGCTAGCCCCACCCACTTCTCCAGTTTAACATCCCATACCTCCCTGTACCGTCCACCAGCTTTAATCAAGGGGCTCTCTTAACACGCTGTTCTGCTCTCTTGTCTCCTTGTCTGAAACTCCTGCTCTTTCTTTTGCCTCGACGGCTCACTCCTCTTCACTTAACTCATATGCTACCCATCTTAAAAGGGTAGAAGAGGAATCTCTTCTGAATTCAGAGCATTTGCTGCTTGTATTACTTGTTAACCCAGCAAGTCTGGGAGGCTTGTGACAGCCTTTGCATTATTGTTTGTTGTTGTCATTACTTTTTGAAGATGAATCGGGCAGTATCCTGTCCAGCTGAGAGACAGGCACTCACATATTGTTATTTAACAATTGCATCGATGCTTAGCCTTCCAAGTGCCGTTGTATTGTCTTCCAAACTACGTTATTTACTTTAGAGCACGGGAGATGGAAAAGGAAAGGGTACGAGTGACTGGATGTCTTTTAAATATTTCCTTCAGTGGCTTTGATGTAGCTAGGGCTGCAGCTATCAGGCAGGATAGTCACCCAACTTACTCATGCTTGCCTTCCCAGCGCCCAGCCCAGCGCCTGGCCCATGGTGGGGAGTCAGTCCATGGTATGTGACTAAATGAATCGAAAACATTCTCAAATATTTGTTTACTAGTTTGACCCAGAGCTAAATGAATCAACATGGGTGATTTTCCATCTTCGAAAAGCCATAAAAATCCAGTTTCTCATTTAGCTTTTTTCACCATTAACAGTTCTCCCTCCAGCACTTCTTCCTTTTGCCTGCCTTTTGCTTCATACTGAAATGCAAATCAATTTCCTCTCATTCTTTCCCCTGTGAAATTGGAGAACAGCTGTTTAGTCACCTCTTTATAAATAACCCTTCAACAAGTTAAATTGCCTCTAGGACTTGCTTTCTCTAGATTAAATTATCCCAAAGCCTTTTCTTTTTCTCATAAAGGCATTTTCAGAAAGAAGCATTTGTTATTTTTTATTTCTTTTTCTAACTCTTTATAAAACTTTATTCTTTTCATAAATATACCATATCGAATACCCCTGCAAGTAACTGATTAATGCTGTCTGGAAAGGAAGCCATCTTGGATCTCCTCTCATTTGCGCTTTGGAATATCCTGTTAACCTTTCTCCCCATTGCCTGTGAGATTTAACTTGGTGTCTACTCTCAGCCTCTCCTTGTTTTGTTTCCTTTTTCAGTGCATTTCTTCAAATGTGTAGCTTGATTTTCTTCCCCAGAACGCTAACTTGCTGTATCAGTAGTCTTACCAGTTACAGAGAACCCAGTACAAATTAGCTTAAATGATGGAAGGGAATTTATTGGGTTATATCACTGAAAAGTCTGGTAATATGACTTAACCTCCAGCGTGGCTGTGCCCCGGGGACAAAACAAGTGTCACCAGGAGCACTGTTTTCTCACTCTCTCTGTTAGTGGTATTAGCACCTCCCTTCAGGCCCCTCCAGGCTCCAGCTCCGTGGTAGCTGTGGATCTGCTGCACATGCAGAGCTTACTTGCCAGACTACCCCACCCAGAGGAAGAGAGAAACACTTTTCCTGGGAGACCGGCTGGAATCCTAGGGCTGAGGCAGATGCTGCTCCTTAAACCCATCCCCAGAAGCCTGCTTAGGACCCAGCTCTGCAGCCAGAGCAGTGTCACATACGGCTGTGAACAGGGGAAGAATGTTCCAAGGAAATGTGGGGAGCTGTTCCCAGGAGGAGGGCAGTGGGTGTGAGTGACCAACCATCGATGTGTATCGCTCTGAAATTGTGCTTCTTCACTCTGCCTTAGACAGATTATTAATACTGCTTTGAACTGGAAATGTTTCTGGCATGAACTCTTCACTCAGTCTTTATTGAACACTCTGGATAGAGTATGCCAGGCGTGCAACTAGGTATTGTGTGTATAACCACGAGTGAGGCAATCCCTGACCAGGAGAAACTTTTAGTCTATGGAAAAGACAAATGAATAGGCAAATAGTTAAAACCTGTTATAATAAGTGTTGTTATCAGAATGTATGTGGATACAGGGGTGTTAATAGAAATGAGGGACTCAGTGGGAGGGGCTTGAAGGGGGAGAGAGCTTCACAGGAGAGGTCAGTTTTGAGCTAAGCCTTGAAGGGTAGAAAGGACTTCCCTAGAATGGAGAAAGAAGGGCATTATCCTCAAGGCCATGGTGAACCTTATTAAAAAGTTTCCAGCAGGGAACTGGCAGGATCAGGTATGGATTTTAGAAAGATGGTTCTGCTGGCCGTTGGTCGATTCAGTGGAGGCGAGAAGTACTGGCAGGGAGGAGAAAGATCCATTGACTGTTGGAATAATCAAGTCTGAGCCCGACCCAGTGGAGGCCTGAACTGAGTCAGGGACTATAGGGACAGAGGACAGGTTTAAGATATATTGACAGGGTTTGGGACTTGTTAAGTGTAGGAGATGAAAACCAGTCGGTCTAGATGAATTCAAGGTTTCAGCTGTGGGTGACTGCTAGATGAGTTTAGTTCAGTTCAACATGAGTTCAGCTTTGTGGTTCTTTGAGGTGCCTGCTGAAAACCCACCCAAGGGGCGCATGTCTATCGGGCAATGGTAAATACAGAAGGGGACCTCAGGGAAAAGTCTCTGAGCCAGAGACATAGATGGGAGATATCCGAGTACAGGTGGAGTATAGATATCACTTCTTCCTTGAAGAAGGAGTGAGGTTACCCAAGGGGAATTTCAAATGAGAAGAAAAGAGGGCTGTGGAATGGGGAAGAGCAACATTTGAGAGTCTAGGAGAGGATAAGGGATCAGAGAAGGAGGCCGTGGAGAAGTTAGGCATCTGGGTCTCTCCAAATAATAGACTTCCTCTTGCCTTGATAAAGGCAGTGTCTCCTGGGAGATTGATGCCAAGGTGGTTGGTTAGGCACATGGACCCTGGGCTCTACCACCTACTGGTGTGTGACTTGTGGGCAGATTAGTTCGTTTCCTGAAGGTGGGAATAAGTGAAAGTGAAAGTGTTGGTCGCTCAGTCGTGTCCGACTCTTTGAGAACCCCTTGGACTGTATCCTCTGTCCATGGAGTTCTCCAGGCAAGAATACTGGAGTTGGTTGCCATTCCCTTCTCCGTGGGATCTTACCGACCCAGGGATCGAACCCGGGTCTCCTGAAGTGCAGGCACGTTTGTTACCATCTGATTCACCAAGGAAGCCCCTGAAGAAAAAATTTTAGAGGATTAAATGAGTAAATCACTTAATCACTTTGAAAGTGCTTGGCACATAGAAAATGTTAATAAGTGTTTGATAAATAAACATAGAAATCTATCAGTGCATGTGCCCTGCATTTGTGATCTGTCTGCCTCTAAATTTACTTACCTACCGGCCAGTTAATCTGAAATCCAAACTTTGTTTTGGACCTAAATAATTTATTCTTCTGAAAACTCTGGTGGTTCCAATGTAAACAGTGCAAATATCTGACTTCTTGAAGTTTTTCCAGATTATTTATTGGATTATTATTTTTATTATAATACTGGCTATTAATTTGATGTACCTCTAACTTTGATGTACTTTGTTTCTTCCACACTTGATGTGTTTTAAAATTGTTCCTAATAACCTCACTGCATATAACTTTCTCTTCTTTCTCTCTCTCTTGTTTTCTTCAGATTTTCTTCCCCAGAATCATTCTTATAAAGTTCTGGAATGCTCTTTTAGTTGCACCCCCGCATTTTGGTCAGTTTCTGGCATGTTACTTTTAATCAGGCTACTTTTTTCATCCATCTGTAGAAATTGGCAATAATTTCAAATCCTCTCCATTATGGTCAGGAATACGACCTCGCTGTCTTTTTCTTCTTCCTTTTGCATTTTCCCAAGTAAATGTCTTGAACCACTGATTAGATCTATGTGCCCACAATAACATAAGCAGGCATGAAGCTTAAATCTGATTTAAAGCAGTATTGTACAGACTGTTACTCCATTAAAGTCCTTCAGAGTCTAGATTAAAATAGAACAGTATGAAGAGCGTGAGTTTGTCATGCAATCTCTAACACTTGTTGAACCAGACATCTTGTGTGTTCATTTTTAAATAACTGGGTGGATCACTTTTTTATTTATTATGAACACAAACACTGATGCTAACAGCTGACATGTGAAAGGAAAACAGGCGATAGTGATGAAAACCATTTAATGATTAGTGAGGAAACAAATATTGTTTAATGAAAATAAAAACCATGTCTAAAGGGCCTAATGCTGACTTTTGGAAATATAACCATGTTGTGGTCTGTTGTGTACCCTCTGTCCTGTACAGTAGATATTGTTTAAAATTGCTTGGGAACTGGAGCTTGCAATTGTGAGCCTGGAATGTCCTGCAGATAATTAAGTTGTGGTCAGGCTTTGGAAAAATAAAAAGTTCTCGAACTATGATTTTATAAACATGCTACAATAACATTTCTTTATATTTAACAGTTTCTTATAGAAAACTGATACTCTCATGAGGCATTGATTAAAGGTAAAACATCAAGAAAGAAAAAATATTAAATTAAAACTTCACTTAGGATGTTGACAGTTGGCTTGTAATATTAAACAGATGTGTATGTTTCTGGGGATATTCTTTCTGAACTGAATTGCTAAGTTGTATTTTTTTAAAATGACAACTACAAATTTTTGATCAGTTAATAATTTTAAATGCCCTTTCTACAATCTTCTGTATTCTAACTTCATCTGTAGTTTGAGCCCTCTCAGTGATATAATGATTGGTGAAACCTTTGCTGCCTCTTCTGAAGTCTTTCCTTTTCTTTCTTTCTTCATCATCCCCAGCTCCTCGTCTTAAAGCTTAACTGGGCTCTTCTGATTTGATCATGCATTCTTGTAGATTGATTCCTTGAAATAATTTTAGGATCACTGAGTGGAATTCTACCCTTTTAGATTTATGTCTGCAGTTTACTCCTGTATAAGTTTCACGTTGGCATTTGCGTGCGACCTACCTTGTGGTATTGTGTTTGTGTGGTCAGTCGTGAAGGCTTCACGCATGATACGTCTGTAGAGCCAGCCGTGCAGATCCGGCCGTACCCCCGTGCTGTGGGGCCAAAGAAATGTCAGTGAGGGGACCTAAAGGAAACAAGGCCATGGAGCGAAATGAGATTCAGTACACTCCTCTTTTTGCTTACAAGAATTTCGCCATATGACCTAGAATGTAGTAGGGGCAGTGGGCGGGGTGGGGTGAGGTGAAAGGGTGGATTGGGCAGGTGGGTGGACTTCGGTAAATGGAGGAGGAGTCAGGTCAGATTTTGCAGAATGAGGTGAAGATGTTTTGTATCTTCAAAGCTTCTTCATATCTATTTGCAAGACTAGATAAATTGTTCATTTTGTTTGGGCCGATGAAATTTTTTAGTTCTGAAGATCATTTTAATTGTTAAGTCTGACATGTGGACAGCTTAAGTTTTCTGAAAGATACATGTCGCAGGGCACGAGTCTCTGATTAACCTGGAGAACAGTCTAGTTGGTTTGGGTAGAATTATTTATCTTGGAACTATGTATTGTTTGCACAGTCTTCTTTTTGGAATCAGTGTTTTTTTTTTTGCAGATTCCATTTGGGAAGCTCTGCTTTGGGGCCTAGTATTTGGAAGGCATTTCCAATAAACACAAAGGCTCACTAGACTGTCTGAACAAATATAATGACATATTTTAGCATACAAAACTTTAAGCTCAAAAATAATGAATTTAGCTTTAATAGCAAACTATCTAAACATGACTGTTGTTCTCAATATCTAACAGTGTAAATCATTTTTAAATGTTCTGTTTGTTAAAGTTGGATTTAATAGCAATAATTTTCTTCTTATAAAAAGTGCATTTTTATATGAAAGGATTTGACAAGTATGTGTTTCAGGTGTTCGCCTTTTGTTTTTTGGATCGCTGTTTTGGAAGTATTATTTTCTATTTTGTGTGTGGGAGAAAGAGCAAATTTCTGTGTTTGATGTCTTAGCAGATTTAATTGAATCATTGCCATATTCTCCTAGAAATTTGTGATGCTAATTAACAGTACCCTTTTAGAAAGAGTTGGGAACTTTAAGCTATGTGCACAAGTACTATATAAATTTAGCATAATTTGTTATTCTACAGCCATCCTTTTTATCGTAAGACTCTGAAAAGCAGTAAAACGTATCTGTTAAGGTTTCTGTCAATTAGCTTGTTTCAGAGCTTTGTATTATTTCATTCCAATTCTCTTCCAATATTTTTTGTGAAAGAGAGTTGTAAATATTTTAAATAGTTCTGTCTAACCAGAATTAATACCACCAGATGTAAGTAGAAAATGCTGTTTCATTTTACCATTCTTACTGCATCATAAGCTAACTCTCTGTAAATGATATTCTTTTATAGATATTTTGGCCTGGCTCACCGATCCTAATTTCAGTATTATGCCTGACTTAGCAATAAGCTGCTATGATCAGCTACAGTGAATTGTATTAGGCAGGCTTTATTTTCTGTGGCAGTGTGGTATTGCAGTTTCTCTCACCTCTGAGGTAGAATAGCATGGTCTTCATATTGTTTTTCAGTTTTAATGTTTAATAATTGTCTTAGGGAAAAGGAAAGTGGGAAGCTTTTCAAGATAGGTGATGATGAAAGAATTATACCGTATGAATCCTTCCATCTTTTAAACATTTCATTCGATCACCCCTTTTTCTCTGTATAGTGATTGGATCTTCTCAGCCGTTTCACAGATAATGAATTTGGTTCTGTTCGGGAGACAGAGTACATTGCTAGTGTTTGCAGCCTTCATTCTCTTAACTGTGAAGTTACTGATTGGGAAATGGAAGACCCTCATTGGTCCCTAGTGGTCTGAAATGAGAAATGCATCTCTGGAAAATTTAATTTGAACTTTCTGCAAAGCTTAACATTTCATCAGAAACAAAAACGTTAATAATTTTAGGTAGGTTGATTGGCTTATTTATAGTGTTCTTTGAGCTATGGTTGTAGTTACTTATTTTCTTAATCTCTTTGAAAATAGATGAACTACATACAATAACTTGGGAACTGAATTAGCACCTGCATTTCAAGCCACTTAGGAAATGGGGGAAAAATCTGTAAACGCTTGTGTAAGTGCAGATTGAGAAGAATCTGTCAGAAACTTTCTCTTTGTCATTTCTTTGTTAGCTTTATCATGCTTAATTTTCATGAAAATAATGTGTTTGTTACTGTGGTCACACCGTGATGTAGCTTTGGCTTATGTATGATATTTTATTGTCCCTGTCCTGGAAAATTATAGCAGTTTTTATGAGGAGTGGTTTGTGGGTTCACACAACCCACTTGGAGTGCCATTCACTATAATCTCTTCTAAAAGGACCATAAAACATCATGTAAATTGTTTAAAAAGGGAAAGGCCTTTTTTGAGAAAGGCTAAGAAGAAGTCTTTCCAGGCTTTGTTTCTTACAGTTAGCTTCATGATTTTAAGCTCAGTTTATTTAAAGCATTAATGTTAAAAAATAAAATGCACAAGTATGTGAGTAAAGATGGTTGTGAGCTAGGGCTGGGCTAAAACTGGGTGTTGATGCAGAATAATATGTACCAAATACATTGTAATATTTTAAAATGTGTTTCATGTGACTTTGGAAATGAAATTAAGGAAGAAAGGAAAAGAGAGAGGGAGGAAGGAAGGAGGAAGGGAAGGAAGGAGGGAATTAACTCACCGCATGTACATCTTGTTTTAAAAAACCCTTGTGTTCTCTTAAGTAGCTGTGTGTCTGTGGTCGACATTAAGGCACAGTTTTTGGTAACCAGCCTCGTGAAACGCATATTTAATTTCACAAACAGATTTACCTAGAGAAACTTCCCTCCTTGGCAGCTTCACCATTTCGGTTGGCTTGTTGCACTCAGTTTATATACGCCCTTACGAAGGAAGCATAGAGCAGCACAGTAACAGGGCCAGAGTTCTGTCATGGTTTTCTGTACAAATGCCTTATGCCGATATTATCTTGATTTTGTGTACGAGCTCGATGGAGAGCAAGGACGGAAATTGTTAATAATTTTCTACAGCATTTACATGGTACTCTGAGCTTCTAGTCACTTAATACAGATATATCTTATGTTTAGGAAATTTTGGTAAGAAAATCCATACATATGTGAAATATAAAATAGAGGCAGCTGTTCATTTTGCATGAAGATAGAACAAATATAGAATAGATTTAATTTAAAAAACCACTTCCTCAGTACATGTGAGGTTGTTACAGTTGCAACAGCATTTATGGGAACACTTATAAATGAAATGATGATTACCGTGTTCATGTAGATAGTCACATAAACATTTGCTTCTGCAAAATTTTCTGTTTATATTAGTGTGTTTTAAAAGCCTAAGATTATCTGGGTGGTTTAGCAACTCCTTGGTTTTGTGACAAGAGGAGGTTATAAGTGGATTATATTTATGCATCTTGAAGAGAGCATCAGAAAATTGCTAAATTCTCTTGAACATGGCTGTTTATCTTTCTGTAAGTATAAATACTTCCTATTTGCATGTATAATTTCATGAAGAATATCAACTTAGGTTTTATTAGGTGATTGTAAATTCTTCTTGTCCATGTGTGTTAAAACATACACAAAACCAACTTCCTAAAACATGTCAAAACTATTTGGAATTATTTCTTACTGTACCCTCTTTTTTTTTTTTTTAATTTTTCTATTATTGAGGTGTTTCTATACTATCTAGGCTGCAGAGTAGCCAACTAAATGAGTTTGGGAAATAGAAGATGAAGGAGATTTTAATAAGAAACAGGAGAGTCTAATGTGATGCCGTGCAAGGTGGGAACTAGGTGAAGGCTGCCCTGACAGGCCTGGAGCCTCGCTGCCGCTGCCACAGGACTGCCCTCGGCCTTCCAGCTCTTGTCGGGACTGCGGCTCCTGTGGGGGACTGGGGAGCCCCTGTGACCAAGTCTTTAGCCTGAGAATCTATCTTCTGTGGTTCAGTGCACTAAGCAAGGAGGACTTTTTGTGGCATTTTAACTGAAGCTATTGGTTATGCCACAAATTTTATAATTGAAAACTTTGTGTCTAGCTCTACTGACTAAATTGTTCTAACATGAGATGGTTGGGAACAGGATAGGCAGGACGCTGAAAGGACCGAATACCAGCTTCTCAAAGTTAGATATTATTTTCCTCTGAGAATTGATGATACGTTGCTGTATCATGGCATCATTATTATCGTAAGTGATATAGATTTGCTATCTTTAAGGGTTTTCTTTTTTTAGATTAGGAAATCATTTTTCCTTGTGTGTGTGTTTGCACAGACAACATACTTCCTAGTCATTTGCAGTTATTAAAATAAAAATGCTTAAGAAGAGTCAAGTGTGTGTTATCTTGTTTTACAAATTACTCAGTTGGAAGGAATCTAAATTTACTTTGCTTACAACTTTTGTCCAAAATGTAGAAGTCCTTGTTTCTGTTTTTCACGTGAGTCAGAAAAATATTTTTCATGGACTTTAGATGACAATAAACTCTTTCTTAATTAAATAGCTAATTTTTCTTCTTTCTTACGTGAAAATCCTCATCAATATGACCAATTCCTGTCAGAGAAGGGGCACAATTTTTTCATTTTTTTCCCCCAAACTGCAACTTCAGAAAATATGTAAGAGATGTAGCAATTAACCTACATGCACATTTATAATACTAGAAAATGGGCAGCTAGTTACATTCAAAGACAGGATCTGATAGGCCCAAATTGCTTAAAACATCACAGTTATTGAAGATCTACCCTAGGGAATTTGAGAAACCATTTAACAGATGAAAGTACATTTTGAAAAGTCTGACCTTACAGGCAATCATAAAATGAATCAAAACAGTGCTTTTTCCCCCTGAAATGTACAGAGCCCATCTGTGTCTAATCCAGTAATTATAGACTGTGTTCAATTACCTTTTCAAACTTGGAGCAGACTGGAGACTAGGCAGTGAACAAACATAGGGGTTTGTCTAGACCTCAATTGACCACAGTCTAAAACTTGAATTTATATCTAATTTTATTTTTTGTTTGGTTTGATGGTTCTTAAAGGATTCATTTTTGCTACTTGTGTTCTACCTTCTTAGATTTGAGGTACTGCCTTTTCTCATCACAAAAGCTTGTGTATCATAGATAGCTTATGCTATAGTCAGATGTGTGTTTTCGGAATACTTTTGTCTGGAAATCAATAATTTGCACTGGAGAAAAGACTGCATGGGCTGGGGGGAGAGAGTTATACTCGTGAGTAGTATTTTTTAAAAGTAGCTGTTAAAATGTTGCTGCTGACTCTAACTTTTTTTATGTGCTAGGAAAAGATAATTTATTTTCCTCTTAAACTTAGAAAACTATAGTTGAGATAATTTTAAATTGCTTTATACAGTTAGTAAGATGTTTTGAAAAATACATGTAAACTGCTAAAATCTGTCTTTCCTTTATCAAAGGTATTTTACAGTTGTTTTTCTCTTTATACATTTTTATTGCATTTGCCCATCAGGCAGGTATCTGTTATTAAGACATTGTATAGATTTCAAAATCCACTTCAGACCATTTCAAGTCAGTTTATGATTTGATGAATCTTTGTGTGAGAATTAACCATGAGCAGCCACAGCTAGTTCAAAATATTCAAATATTATCCAGGAATCTTGGCACTTAAAGTTTTTCATAAAACACAAGACGAAAGATCACCACAGGTTTTAGAATGCTTATGCAATAGTCAAAGCTCTTCCCCGCCCCCCGCCTACCCCCCACCATTATTTAGTATTCCAGTCATTCACATTCCAGTTAGCATTGGAAACCAATGTTCTGAGGTATTTATTGGAGTCATCATTGCATATTGTATCGTGAATTTTTCTAGAAACTTTATGACCATTCTTAGTGTGGGTTTTGTTTTTTTTTAAAAGTTCATTTAGGTCTTACCATTCTTGGGATGTTTTTAAAGATTCTGTCGTAGGGGAGGGAAGTAGTTTTATTTGGTTGCGTGAATGAACTTTCTGAGAATTATATGGGAAAATGAAACTTGAAGAGAATTACAAATACCGTATGCTTAATAATTCCGTAAGACATTTGCTCAGTTACTCTAGAACAGTGTGATATCTTTACCTTCTTCTGGTCCCCATACTTCTTAGGGTCCTCACAGAGAAGGTTAAAGATTAGTCTTTCTAAGTAGGAGCTTAACAGAGACACTGTTTAGATCCTGTCTCATTCCTTCCCTGATCTGATCCTACTTAAAATGTTCCTGTCTCCACCCAGATTTTCCTAGACCAGCACTCCCTCCTAGTTCCTGCTTCATTATGTGATGTTTGGGCCACTGAGGTGCCCTCCTTCATGGCATTTAGCCTGACTTGGATTTTTGTGTTTGTTTACTAACCTGTTTAATGGCACTCCCACTGGACTGTAAGCTCTTTCAGATCACAGGCTGGAGGTGTGCTATGTTCTGTCTTCTCCCAGCACCAAGCACAGTGCTGCTTGTGGCAGACGTTTGCTTCTTGTTGGCTGAATGATGGGTGAATGCACCGGCTGCCGACTTCCATCCCATTCTCCCTGACTTAGTCACCATATCCACACTCTTTCTCAGATCACCCAAGCCTCTCTCAACCCAGCGTTAGTCTTCTCTCCTTTTCTTTTTGTGTCATTTCCTCCTATAGATCTTATTTCTCTTACCAAATAACTCTGGCCACGCTGGTGCCCTGCCCTGAAAAACTTCTCACCATTTCCCTTTCAGCCAACCAATTACTCTTCTTTTTACAAGGTGATCCATTCCTCAGAAACACTATTGCTCCGAGTTATACCTCCTCTTATATACTTGTACTTGTCCGGTATTTACACTTGATTGAACATAGCCTTGGAAAAGTTATTTTTATGGTTGAGGACATTTCTTTATGATCTGTTGATACAGAGCAGTTAGTCTGTGTTGGGCTGTGTTGTTAGGGGGCCCACATGAGGTCTAAGTGTGAATAATACCTAGTATTTCTTTACAGCGTTCCAGTTTACTGGTTGTTTTCACTCAATTCTCACAATCCTTTTACGAAGTCCTTCCTGTTTCAGAGATACGAGTCAGAGACATACACTTCAGAGAACCCAGGTTGACTCATAAACCCCAAAGCTGCAGGACAAAGATTCAGATCAGGGTTTTGTCACTCTATAAACTCTATGTGGAACATCAAGATTATTTGAAAATATGTTCTGTCTTTACAGACATTCTTTACACATAGGAAACTGTTGGTTTGTTCACTGACTGAATTGATGCAGCCCGTAGTTATGGCTGTTGTATCACTTACTGAGCTCACTGCAGCTGGGTGACTGTTTGTCTCCCTGACTTTTGCTTTTTAAGGGCACTGGCCACATCTTATTCTATTTTCAGTCCACAATGTGTAGTCATAATAGAAATGCAAAGAACATTTGTTGAGTGAATATACAGTATCAGGGCTTCCCTGGTAGCTCAGAGGTAAAGGATCCACGTGCAGTGCAGGAGTTGCAGGAAATGCAGGTTGGATCCCTGGGTCAGGAAGATCCCCTGGAGGAGGGCATGGCAACCCACTCCAGTATTCTTGCCTAGAGAATCCCATGGACAGAGGAGCCTGGCGGGCTGCAGTCCATAGGGTTGCAAAGAGTTGGACACGACTGAAGTGATGCAGCATGCATAGTGTATCAAGTGAGAGAAATGCAGTAAAAAATAAATCCTTAACTGACATAGATAATATCTAAAACATTCTGCTACAAAGGCAGTATGGCGTGGTGGTGAGCACCAGAGAGGTAGAATCCAGTCTGCCCAGATTTCAAGCCCTGGCTGTGGCACTTTCTTGCTATGTGACCCAGGCAAATTACTTTGCCTCTGTGCGCATCAATTTTCTCATCTGAAGTGGGGATTATAATCCTACCTGCCTTGTAGGGATGTTTATACACACACACACACATTCAGAATAGTATCAGACTCATAGTAATGCTCAATATATATTAGCTTTAGTTTAAACAGACCACGTAGGACCACTGGGCCATGACGATAGGCATTCAAAAATGAATATAAATATAATTGAGATTGTTGTGTGTGTGTTAGTCACTCAGTCCTGTCTGACTGTTTGCGACCCCATGGACTGTAGTCCCCCCAACTAGGCTCCTCTGTCTATGGGATTCTCCAGGCAAGAATATTGGAGTGGGTTGCCATTTCCTTCTCATATCAGTAAAAATAGTGGAAAACTCTTAAGGAGTTGCTGCGTAATTTGAGCAGCTCACATTGCATGAAGGCAGCTTAAGAACGCTGAGTGGAGGAGCCGAGCATTGGTATGCAGGAGAACGTTCACGCAGCAAAACATGCCCAGCGTTGTCTGTGCACTCTGCCACGTGGATGTGTATGATGTCTGCATATTCCGCATGTCAAGTTCAGAGGAGAAGGGTGCTATGAGGTGCTCCTTTAGACGGGAGCTAAGGACAATGCCTGGGCCATGCCCTCAGAGAGTAAAGGATATGGATCAGAATATCCTGGTTCGTGAGGAGGAGAGAATTTTGATTAAATAATCGGTTAAGTATCATGCAACAGAGGGAAGACCAGGAGGGTTGTCTGTATTAATTGGTTATCATGTAGAGAGTAGTTTCGTTGAAGACTTAGTTGAGAGAAGCCAGGTCAGAGAGCTTAAGAACAGATAAATCAGTGTCTTGAAAAATCAGGGCAAAGTGAACCATCCATTCAGGGTTCTTAGCATTGAAAGACAGGAGTGAAAGAGCTTTAAAAGGTAGAAATCATATCTAACTCTGAAATTCTCTTTCTGCCATAACCAAATAGCTGAAAGAACTTTGTTTTTACTCTAGTTTTTTTAAAATGAGAACAATGATAGGATGAATTTCATTCACAGAGTTTGCTTTCCATTCCAACTGCACTGTCTGTTGCTGTGTTCGACAAATTGATTGCTTAATTTATGATAATGTTTATGCAACTGCTTTCCTCATCTGCAGTGAAAAGACTGAGAAACATTTCTTTGATTTGTGTATCTACGAGTCCTCCTGATTTGTAGAGAAGCCTTGAAGCCTTTACTTGACCACTCAGTAAAGAGTTCCTGAGCACTTTCAAGGTGCTGCTCGAAGCAGAGACGTCATAATGGACAACTCCTGGCCTCATGGATCGTGAAGGCTGAGGGCTGATAATCATGGCTCCTTTGATCATCATGTCTCCTTCGGGCCCCTTCTCTCCCTCAGTGGAAGCTGGAATCTCAGAGTTCTCCCTCCAGTAGTCAACTCTTACGTATTTGGATGGTTTTCTTCCAGGTCCTCCATGTTTTCATCATAGCCCTGCCCTCAGATTGACATTAAAAAGAAAAAAATTTATGTCATTTATAGAAGCAATGATTGAACATCCGTCTTTTCTAAGAAAAGTTAGAAGTTTATGGTTGTCTTCATCGTAGCCAACCAGCATGTTATTACTGTGCTAGCAAGGAGACACTGCAGACCTCTGGCTTTGTCGTGAGTGCTGGGGTACTTTTTACTCATCAGAGGATTAAGAATCTCATAAGTTATTCCTTTCTGTTGGGTGCCTGTTATAAAACGTAGAAATGTGATTTTTTATTGACCTTGGAATATTTAGAGATATTCAAGGTGCCATGTTTAAGTAATCTACTGATGGACTTTGAAAATATTAATATCAGCATTCCCATGTTCTGCTGGCAAATGTAGCCCCTAAAGTCAGCTCTAACACAGTAAGATTCAGGAACTGAGGAGAGAAAGCTGACTGAGATGACTCTGCAGGTTGAAGTCCCCCACACTCCTCCATCACTTCAACCTTTTTCTCTGTCCTTCCTTTGATTAGGATTGGCCTGTGGCTCTATGCAGGGTTGCTTTTTCTAGGGTAATGTTGCGGTCAGGTCTTTGAGCCTACTTTCTGTGAGATCATAGCTGAATGGGAGGCCCTGAGAGGTCTGGCATGCCTACAGCTGGGATTTGGCGTCTAGGTTCTTCCTGATCTTACTCTCAAGGTGCAAGTGCTTCTGAACTAACATGGAATGTAATTTCTGGGATTTGCTAATGGGAGAACTAAGGAAAGGTTTCCTGTCTCCTATCTCCTCTTAGTCTTTGGGAAACTTCTAAAAATTTTAAACTTACACTGCGTCCTTCCTTAAATTTTTGAGTTGAATGCATTCATGTCCATTTGATGTGTATATTATCATATTCCTGGATTTTATTCTTGAACCGAGTTGGAAAGTTTCAAGGCAAACATTTGGTTTTCTGTTAGCCCACAAATTGGGCAATGGTTGTTCAATTATGGTCTGCCGTTGACTTAGGCAGAGTCACATGTTAGAAGTATATTTTGCTAGTAACCCACAAAGCATACCAACTGTCAGTCCTTTGTCATGTCTGCCTGTGGGCAGTAATCTCACAGTAGTAGTACTATTCCAGGATTTCATCTGTGGATTACTTAAATGTGTCATCTAGAAACTCACTGTAAAATACATTAGTGACAAAATAGCCAGGCATAGATGTTATGCCTGCCCACCTACCTAAAAATTCTACTCATCTCCCGGTGGATTCAGATGCTTCCCAGAATACTCAGCTCACAAACGTGCCTCAAATGTAGTAAAGGAAACCCAGTCCAATATGATGAGGAAATATTAATTTGCTGACTGTTTGCCCTGTGATACGTTTATTATTCATTATTAAATGGTTGTGGTGGATGCCTGGTTTGTTTTTTTGTTCCCAAACCACTCTTCTATCAACAATAGCACCTTCCTCCTTTTGGAAGCTGATACTGCCTCTGACTTGGAACGTAGTTTCAGCAGAAGCTGCTGTTCTTCCATGTAACATCCTCCGCCCTTCAGGTCACACACCATAGGCAGGGATCAGGCTCCAGTCAGGACAGTAAGACTCATTCCCTAAGATTTCCTGGGCTTCCCTGGTGGCTCAGTGGTAAAGAATCCACCTACAGTGCAGGAGATGCAGGTTGAGTCCTTGGGTCGGAAAGATCCCCTGGAGAAGGAAATGGCAACCCACTCCAGTATTCTTGGCTGGGAAATCCCACGGACAGAGGAGTCTGGCGAGCTATAGTCCCTGGGGTCCCAAAGACTCAGAGATGACTGAGCGATTAAAATAACAACAAACATTTTTTAAAAATTGGGTTTTGAGAAAAGAGTCATTCTTTGTCCAGAGGCCTGATTTAACAAATAAAAGGAGCTGTTGACAATGTTCCCATTGCTGAATTGCAGTAAGAGAATTAAAGCTGAAATACAGAAGGAAAACCGGGTTAGAAATCAAGGGAGCTCTCGAGGGATTTTTTTTAATTAAAAAACTAATTTATTTTTAATTGAAGTATAGTTTACTCATAATATTAATTTCAGATATACAACATAGTGATTTGATATCTTTATAGACTTCACATCGTACAAAGTTCTTATGGTATTATTGCCTGTATTCCCTGTCCTGTACATTGCATCCCCGACTCCTTTATTTTACAATTGGTGGGTAGTTTGCACCCCTCCGTCTCCCTCACCTATTTCATCCCTACCCGCCTCCTTCCCTCTGGCCGCCACTAGCTTGTTCTCTGTACCTGTGAGTCTGTTTCTTTTTTATTATGTTTGTTTGTTTTGTTTTTTAGATTCCACCTATAAGTGAAACATATAGTATTTGTTTTTCTCTGTCAGACTTACTTCACTTAGCGTGAGATACCCTTTAGGTCCATCTGTGTTGTCACAGATGGCAAGATTTCATTCTTTTTTGTAACTGAGTATTATTCCATTGTGTGTACGTATGTATCACATCTCTATTTATTCATCTGTTGATGGGTACACTTAGGTTGCTTCCATGACTTGGCTATTAATGCTACAGCGAACATCGGGGCGCATATATCTTTTTGAATTATTGTTTTTGTTTTCTTTGGATAAATACCCAGAAGTGAATTGCTGGAGTGTATGGTAGTTTTGTTTTTAATTTTTTGAGGAACCTCCATACTATTTTTCACAGTGACTGCAACCAATTTACATCCCCATCAGAAGTGCCTGAGGGTTCCCTTTTCTCCACATCCTTATGGACACTTGTTATTTCTTGTCTTTTTGATGACAGTCATTTTGCCTGGTGTGAGGTGACATCTTACTGGGGTTTGCTTGTCATTTCCCTGATAATGAGCATCATTCCATCCCCAAACAGAAGAATGCACATTCCTTTCAAGTGCACACAGAACCTTCCCCAGGATAGATCACGTTAGGCCACAGAAGTCTCAATACATTTAAGAAGAAAGAATCCGTTTCAAGCATTTTTCTGACCACAACGGCATGAGACTAGAAATCAGTTATAGGAAGACAATTGGAATAAACACAAATCCATGGAGACTAAACAGCGTGCTACCAAAAGCACCAGTGAGTCAACAAAGAAATCAGAGAGGAGGTCAAAGAGTAGCTTGAGGCAAATGAAAGTAGAAACACAGCTTTCCAGAATCTGTGGGATGCAGCAAAAGCCGTTCTAAGAGGGAAGTTTATAGCAATACAGGCCTTATTTTAAGAAACAAGAAGAGTCTCAAATGAACAACCTAACTTTACACCTAGAAGGACTAGAAAAAGAACAAAGTAAACCCCGAGTCAGTAGAAGGAAAGAAATAATAAAGATCAGAGCAGAAATAAATGAAATAGACACCAAAACAAACAATAGAAAAGATTGGTTAAACTATGAGCTGGTTTTTTTTCTTTTGTTTTGGTGGTGGTCTTTTTTTTTTTTTTTTTAAAGATAAGCAGAATCGATAAACCTTCAGGCAGACTCACAGAGAAGTTTTTAAATACCTACTTCCAGTTGTCTCAGAGGGCCAGCTGTGTCTTTGCCCTTCCCATGTCTTAACATTAAACGGTTGTCCTTAACTGGTGGCAGTTCAGCCTCCTAGGTATATTTGGCAATGTCTAGAGACATTGCTTGGGGGATGCTGCTAAACTACCCTACAATGTACAGGACAGCTCCTACTCCCCACATAATTTCCCTACAACAAAGAGTTATCTGGCTCAAAATGTCAGTAGAGCTTAGGGTGATAAACCCTGAGGTTTAATCCTTCTTTTAAACATGTTGGATAACATTGGCATCCATTCAGTCCCCACTCCCCATTTTTGGAATGCTAGCTAGAACTAGTTTCTATTCAAGAGACCCTTAGCTAATTTAGGGGTATATATGAACTAATTGTGAATGTTGTTTGTTATTGGTACACATTTTAGTCCCATATTTAAGATATTTCAGTACACAAGTGACCCGATGAACCCCATCACTCAGATTTAGGGGGACTGTTGATTCACCTACCACAGGGGTTCAGATGGACACTTATAGCCTGTCTTGTGTACCCAAGCGGCGTATCTAAACTTGCAAACTTTTGATGCATAACCTATTCATATAAATTGCTGCTAGGATTGCATCAAAATTATGCTGTCCTCCCTAAGATTTCTTTTGAGATTTATATTCAGCCCATGTTAGGGATGAAATATCCATTTTTAGGAGTAACTGTGTGGAACAAAACACTGTCTTATAAGGGCCTTGATCATGCTTGGTAAGTACAGGGAGCTACAGCATCTGTATTAACATGGGCTGGGCAAATGAAGTTCCCTCTTTGAAACTATTGCAAAGTAAGGTACCTCTGATTCATTTTCAGACTCATATACAGGAGTTTCTCAATGACAACTCAATGAAAAGAATGTTAGTAATGACTTCACAGCGAGAATTTGAGGTGTTAAGCACAGCCCTCCAGTTCATCTTGTAGATTAGGAATCAGATTTAATATTTCTTACATTTTTCACTAAATCTTTCTTTGACTAATGTCTTCTAAAAACCGTGACTGGGAATTCGCCCTAAGTTTCTTTCTCCTTGGCCTCCCTCATTGCTCTGGTTAAGCCGGGGTTGAATTGCAGAGCATTTTGTGAGGTGAGTTTCTCTGCCTCTCTCCCTCTCCCACTCCTCCTGGCACATAGTTGACTCATTAAATGTTTGCTCGAAGAACAATGCATATCTGTTTTTGAATTCTACTCACTTCTAAATTTTGATTTCCAGCTCAAACTTCTCCTCAAACACTACATTCTACTGCCTACTTGACGTGCTTGCTCAGAGGTCCGGTAGACCCTCGGTGTCCTTGCTTTTCATGGCAAATGCTAGGTCTGCTCCTGTCCTACTCCTGTCTTAGGGGCTTTGTACTTGTTTGCTCTACTTGTAATGCTTTCCCCCAGAGTATCTGTCAGGAGAACTCTTAGCTCCCCTCCCTTAAGCATGTCCTATATGTCATCTTGTCAGTGAGGCCATCTTAACCCCTCTATTTAAAAATTATAATTCACCTATTCCCTCACACTCTACCTAGATTTCCCTTCCTTTACTCTACTTTTTCTTGTTTTTCCCCATAACACTCATTACCATCTGATATACTATACTGGGGCTTCCCAGGTGGCTCAGGGGTAAAGAATTTGCCTGCCAGTGCAGGAGACAAGGGTTTGATCCCTGGATCGGGAAGATCCCCTGGAGAAGGAAATGGCAACCCACTCCAGTATTCTTGCCTGGAAAATCCCATGGACAGAGGAGCCTGGCATGCTGCAGTCCATGGGGTCGCAAATGAGTTGGGCACTACTCAGTGACTGAACAAGTAATATACTTTATTGACAAACTTATTTTTATATGTTATTTTTAATATATTTATTATATTTATTGTTTATTATCTGTTTAGACTCTGAGCCTGGTAGGCTTGCAGTCCATGGGATCGCTAAGAGTCGGATATGACTGAACGACTTTACTTTCACTTTTGACTTTCATGCATTGGAGAAGGAAATGGCAACCCACTCCAGTGTTCTTGCCTGGAGAATCCCAGGGACGGCGAAGCCTGGTGGGCTGCTGTCTGTGGGGTCGCACAGAGTCGGACACGACTGAAGCGACTTAGCAGCAGCAGCAGCAATTGTAAGCAGAGCCAAGATCGTTCAAACTGGGATCTTTTGACTCCCAAATTTAATTCAGTTTTTGTTACAAACCAGCTTCTTTGTTTTGACTTCAGAATGGCCTGATATTTCTGGTCTCCTGAAGTGTTGGGCTTAGTCTTTGTTTCAAAATAATTAATTTTCTTTATGTGCTGTGCTGTACTTAGTCGCTCAGTTGTGTCTGACTCTTTGTGACTCCACAGACTGTAGCCCACCAGGCTCCTCTGTTCATGGAGATTCTCCAGACAAGAATAATGGAGTGGGTGACCATGCCCTCCTCCAGGGAATCTTCCCAACCCAGGGATCAAACCCAGGTCTCCCGCATTGCTGGCAGATTCTTTACCATTTGAGCCACCAGAGAAGCCTATATAACCTACATAATTAAAGTGACGTTTGTTTCTGACTGCAACACCAAAACCTCTAGGATTTTTACCGAATTTGGAGGCTATGTTTGGGATGATCTAAAGGGAAATACAGGCTACGTAGCATAAAAGAGATGAGAACGTGTAGTCAGAAGAGGCAGTTTTCTTCCAGAGTCGCATCAGTGGGGAATGGAGAGACCCAAATGACAGACTCTTAAGACACCATGAACATACAGAAAACAAAAACAAAGACAACAGTGGTTTGGGATTTGACCCCCAAGTTGAAAGTCCTAGAAGCAGGTGCTTTTCACTTGAGCATTTCTACATGTTATAGTCTAGAAGGCGTGGCAGCTGTGACACATTTACTTGATGATAACTCATAATTCTCCCAAGCAGTCATGGGAGGCCAGCTAGTATTTAAATTAAAAACACCCCCCATTTGGACTTCTATATCTGTGTTTGGATGGCCAAAGTTGTTTGTTCTGTGGTCGGCTCTCTGGCATGGTGGCTGATAGACAGGAAGTGAAGTGAAGTGAAGTCGCTCAGTCGTGTCTGACTCTTTGCAACCCCGTGGACTGTAGCCTACCAGGCTCCTCAGTCCACGGAATTTTCCAGGCAAGAGTACTGGAGTGGGCTGCCTTTTCCTTCTCCAGGGGATCTTCCCAACCCAGGGATGGAACCCGGGTCTCCCGCACTACAGGCAGATGCTTTAGCGTCTGAGCCACCAGTGCTTACCTTGGGGACTGGAGCATAACGTGCTAGGAGAGTCTGTGTATCTTTCTAGTTGGCTTCTTTTTTTAATTTTAGTTTAATATTAACATACAATAAATTTGACTTTTAAACTGTTCAGCTCTGTGAATTTTAATACACATATGCATATATGTTTTACCAACATAAATGTATATATACATATATATGTATTCTCTTTTGGTATAACCATTTTAGTCAGAATACAGAACAATTACCTCTAAAATCTCCCTCATGTTATCCCTTTGTAGCCAACCCCGTCCAGCCATAACCGGTCCTTTCTTGCTGTAGTTTTGGTTTTTTGAGAATTTTATGTAAATGGAATCATGTAGTATGTAATCCTTTGATACTGACTTCTTTTCTCAAGTATAAAGCCTTCAATCTTAATATAAAGCCTTTGAGATTCCTTTAAGCTGTGTGTTTATTCAGAGCTCCTTCTTTACTGCTGCGCAGCAGTATCTGGAGGCACCATGATCATCACTTCTTGAGGACATTGAGGTTGTTTCCTGTTTTTGGCAATTATGATAGAGCTGCTGCATATTTGTGTATAGGTTTTTGTGTGAGAATAAATTTTTGTTTCTCTAGGGCAGATGGCCAGAAGTGGGACTGCTAGGTCATATGATAACTATATGTTATAAAAAACTGCCTGTGTACAAATGTTCTTAGCAGTGTTATTCATAATGAGGAAAAAGTGAAAATAGCCCAAATGTCCATCAACTTGAGGAATGGGTAAATAAAATCTGATATATCTATACAGTCAGTATTATTTGGCAGTAAAAAGAAATGTACTGATACTTACTGCAACAGGGATAAACCTTGAGAATATGCTTAATGGAAGAAACCAGTCACAAAGGACCACTTGTTGTATGATTCCATTTCTGTGAAATGTCCAGAAGAGAGGTATCTGTAGAGACAGGAGGTAGTATGGTTGTCTGGGGCTGGGAGGTTGGGTAGATATGGGAAGTGACTGCTGATGGATATCGCATCTTTGGAGTGATGAAAACATTCTAAAATTGATTGAAGTGATGGCTGCACAACTTGTGGATATACTAGAAACCATTGAATAGCACAGTTTAAATGAGTGAATTGTATACTATATGAATTATATCTTGGTAAGGCTGTTTAATGGCAACCCACTCCAGTATTCTTGTGTAGGAAATCTCATGGACAGAGTCTGAGCCTGGTGGGCTGTAGTCTGTGGGGTCGCAAAGAATCAGACATGACTTAGCAACTGAGCACACAAGCTGTTTAAAAAAATAATAAACTGCTAACTTCTTTCCCACAGTGGCTGTACATTTTTGTATTCTCACCGGCAAAGCGTGGGAGGTCTAGGTGTTCATGTAAACCTCACCAGCACTTAGTATTGTCAGTATTTTTTATTTTAGCTACTTTTAATAGGTGTGTAGTGATATTTCACTACTCATTTGCATTTCCCTAGTTAATGATATGGAATAGTTTTCATATGCCTATCTGCTTTCTTTAGTGAGGAATCTGTGCATGTCTTGAGCTCATTTTATGACTGAGTTGTTTGTTTTCTTAGTGTGAAGATTGAGAGGTCTTGATATGTTCTGAATGCAAGTCCTTTGTCAGATATGTGGTTTGCAAGTATTTTCTCTTCCTCTCCTGATTAGCTCGTCTTTTTTCTCTCTTCAGTACTTCTTGATGAATTCCAAGTTCTCAGGGTTTCATTGTCTGATTACTCCTGTACCCTCAGTGCTTAATATCTGGCATGAAATATCTGGCATAAAACAGATATGCAGTTAATATTTGATGGATGAATGAATGAGTTCCCCCTTCTTACTGATTAGCAACAGGTTTTTTTTTTTGGAGAGATAATAATATATTAAAAGTAAACCTGATTAAAATATTTCCTTTCTATACATACTCTTTAAAAAAAAAAAATCTCTAATATAGATTGTAAAGCCTGTCATGATACAGCTTGATTCCGTGAACATTTCCTGTTCTCCTCGGCCTTATAACCTTTACAGGTGTTGTTCCTTCTGTCTCGAGCACTTTTCCTCCCACTCTCTTTGCCAGGCTAATTTATTTATTTCCTAGTTCAAGCATCGCCTTTGCTCATTCAATCTAGACTCTGGGAATATAAGAATAAATAAGACAAACACAGTCCCTTATCCTCTTGAGGCTTACCTTTCATGGCAGAAACCCTCTCCCCCTTGCCCCAGTCTAGGCTGGGCGTCTCTGTCTCATAGTGTCCCTGTTTTTACTTAACAAAACTTTAATTATTTATAATTAAGTATGTTCACCATACCGACCGTAAACCAATGACCTTTAAATATTTTTGTTTATTTGTCCCTTAAAAGAATTTTGGACAAAGCCAAGCAACCTTGTATATATATTTCAAGCTGACATCTACACTTTTTTTCTTTATAACTTTAAATAGTTGCAAAGGATATAATTTCCAGCATGCTATAAAACTTGACATTTTAAAGTTAAACTTTTGGTCACTCTTTTAAATGTATCCCATGAAATCTAAATACTGTATATGATGCTCACCATCATTTGTTGGAAAAAGAAATCCCTAAAAATTCCTTTTTATAGTCATAAATTTTACAATCTTTCTTTTTCTTCATAAACTCCATTTCATTTCCCCCACATAATATCCTATCCTTGGTTATTGCTGAAATCTTTTATTGTTCATTCTCTTCTACTTCTTTGCAACAGAAATAGGTATGCAAGTAGAAATTTAATTTTTAAAGTATTTCCAGTGATAACCAAAAGGCTGTAATTGTTCTCTGTTGAATTATTGTATTGAATTATTCTGTGTTTAGTTACTTTGGCAGTTATTATCAATGTGCATATATTAAAACAAAAAAATATGTTATTTGACATGAAAAGACTCTTAAGGAAACAGATTTTTTTTAAAACTGGATTATGTGCAAGTAGATGAATGTTACTTTTTTCTAGATCATAACAGTATTCTATATCAACTGCATTCTTAGTTTTCATTTCTTATGACATAAGAGCTGAGAAACCTTGGAAACCTTGTTTGCACACATAACAGACACAAATGGAAGGAGTTTTGTGTTCGCACTGCCACTCCTCTCTGTTGTTTGAACTTCCTCTGCGTTACAAGCCCAAACTGTCATCAAAACTTTTAAATATGATCTGCCAGATGAAAACTGAGTTAGATCCTCTGTTAATTTTGTTGAGTGGGGAATGTTGGAAACCGTCCCCTCCCGCCAACCCCCAAGCTTGTGGAAGGGTTTGTTGTTCAGTCATAAACGTCATTCCCAGGATTTCTAAGTGTCCCTTTGTTAGAAGTTTTTATGTCTAGGCCTATGCACCATAATAAGCTTCAGGTGTGGTGGAGCTCTGACTTTAAGAAGCGGAAAAGGTCCCTGTGAAGGGCTTGTGGGAAAGTAGACCAGCAGGATGTGGATCAGCAACAGGTTCGCAGGAAGAGTCGCTTCAGAAAAGAGTATACATAGATGTCGAACTCTAGAAATTGACTTCCTTAAAATTATGTGTGCCTGATACCCCTTAGAAGTCCATCCTGTGTTTCCTAGTATCCATCCGTCTGCCACGTGGACTATTGCTTCAGGATTCGTGAGGCAAAGAACCAGCCCCCATCTTCTCAACTCAGAACTCCTATCAAGAAGAACTTAATATATATTTTCTCACTGATCCAGAAAAAAAAAAATTTTTTTTCATGTAAAATTTTTGTGTAAAATCTGAACTTGCTCATCTTTTATATTTTCTTTGAAAAGACACAAAGGGAAAATGTTTTTATTCCTGAATAGTATTGTATGCTTTGGAACTCATTATTAATTTTCAAGAATAAAATGTTCTTTTACAAGTAAAGTTTTTGACTCAGTAGCTGTCTTGCTAACAATGATTATACCACTTACCTTAAATCCTTTTTTTCCGTTTTCCCAATTACACTGTTGTTAAAAGAAACTTTTACTGTTCTTCAAGTAATAAGGTTCTGCTTGAATTCTCCATGGAAATAATTTTTTTGGGTACTTTTTATCCTAATGTAATTTTCAAAGCTTAGAAAAAAAGTAATTGTCATTTGTTTTCTTTTTACCTGCAGTGGTTTTGAGGTATCTGGGAGATGCTTTTAGGCATATTACACCTATAGGGCAATAGAGGTCTGTGTGCCTGCATCATGCAAATAGGCTATATTGCTGCTGAGAAATAAGAACCGCAGATTGGCAGCTTCACCTTTCTGTTAATGTGCAGATTCTTAATGCTTAGTATCCTGGAGGTTTCTGCTTTTCTGCAGAAAATCTAATACAGATTTTCGATTGCCTCTTAAAATGCTACACTTCTCCAGGAAACCTTATCTTTGCTATAGCATCTGGTTTTCTGTGAAGTCATAATTTTGAATCAGAATTTCCAGCTGTTGGCATCTTGTTTTATGGAGCCTGAATTGAAAATCAAAAACTAGGTTATGTATTTAAATAACAGAAGTGAATGTTATCTTTCTTTTTCTAAAACAGTATGGCAATTGTATATAAGTATTTCCAATTTGCAGCGTTATTGTTCATGATTTGCTCCAAGAGAAACAAGGTTGAACAACAGCTGAACAGCTTTAAGTGAGTAGGTTACGTTTTATTCTTCTCTCGTGTCCCGTGAACCTACACACATGGTGTCTGCCTAGGGACAGATAAGAACTGCAAAATAAGAATTGTTGGTGCTCAGCAAGCACCTTACAGATGGGTTAGTCTTGACTCTGTAGTTTCTAGATGAGGAAACCAAGGTCTTATTTTACCCTGTATATAGAAAATGATCACTGACTTGAGGCAGAAGAAATCGGGTTTAATGATATTAAGATAAACGTGTTGTTTAGTGTTCTAAAGGCAGTCGTTCTGAACAAGGGGACCGAGGGAGGGGAGTCCCGGCAGGCCTGCTGGAGGACTGCTGTGCGCCTAGCCTAGGCTGGGGTGCCACGTGAGGCCAGTAACTCCTTTCCCTGTCTGGGAAGCCATTTGGCAAGATCCCTCAAGATTTTAAAAGATTTTGTAACTGTCAAGCTCACGGTTCCTCTTTTAAGACTTTGTCTTAAGGAATTACAAAATCAGATAAAGATTCACTGTACAAAAATAGCCTGGTATGGTTTAGCAGAAAGATGTTCTTTACAGCATAATTTATCCTGTGGAAAATCAGAAGGAGCAGTTCAGTTATCCAGTGGTAGAGAAATAGATTATGGTAAATTTAAACAATGAAATGTTATATAGTCATCGAAGTAATTTTTAGAAGATTTTTTAACTATGTGGTAAAGTGCTTATTTGTAGTGTCATTGGAAATCAGTAGAATATAAGATTGCATATATAATATGATTCCTTACGTAAAGGAAATTTGTGTATAAAATGGATCATATGTCAAAGTGGCAAAAGAGTTTGTATTTCTAGGTGATGATGAGTTGATTTTATTTTCTTTTTATTTTACTTATTTCACCCACTCCATGATTAGCAGAGAATAAGATTATTAAAAAAAGGAGTTTAAAATGTAGTTGAAGAGGCAAATTTTTTTTTCAAATGCCAAGGGTTGGAAAACCCCACTTTAAAATCCCACCAAGGTCAGGCTCATTGACAGTCTCTGGGGCTTGTGCTGTGTTAAGTCACATACAGCTGCCCCACCCTCATCCCCGTGGCTGGAATCCTAATGGCGGGGGGAGTGACCCATCTGGAATGTGGGCAATGGGGTGGAATCCACAAGTAACTGCTGTTTTAATCAGCAGTCATTTTATTTGGAAAAAAATTTGAAAAGCAATTTCCCCTATCGAACGAACATTCCTTTATTCTTTCATTAGCAAACATTTTTGAGTGCCCACTAGTTAGTTCTTCTGACTTGAAGGTAACATTCTACTGCTAGTGATTCTTTGCCCAGTGATTGTTGAAATGTTCCTAACTCTCTCTGCCAGAGTCTTGTGGTATACAGGTAACTTGACACAGTTCCTGTTCTTACCTGGTTCAGGTTTAATAATTAAATGGGATTAGCTATTAAATAATGCATGTTTGTGGAGAAGCCAGTCAGTTTAATACCTGAGAACTTGAAAACACCACTTTATAATCAGTGCATGTCTTGGTGGGATCCATGTTGCTGTGGCTTTGTGTGTAACATAGTCAAGCAGCAGGGCAAATTAAATGCTGTTTTTCTGAAAGGTGAGCTTTCCTAAGGCATGGTATGGCTTTCTTTGCTTCCAAACTTCTTTGAAAAAAATCTATGAATATTTTAAAGTCTTCGATTCCACTTTATAATTTAAAATTAATAATTTCTTACTACTGTAATTTCATACGTTTCGTACTAACCCCCCTAGGGGGGGAAGAAAAGTATTTACTTACTTCAAATTTCTTATACTGATTTCAGTTGGTCTCATTCCACATTACAATTATGGCTTTCCAGTCCACAAGGTATGGCTTAGAGTTGTGTTTCAAATTCGCAATGGGTTGAGCATTAATAAAGCTACTGTTTTTAATTTAAAAGAACAGATCTCTTAAGGAAAGTTTGTTAGGCTCTGGGATTAATTTTTTAGATGTTTGTTGTATGTAAGTTCATGATAGCCTCAAATTGTTATTCTCCTGCCAAGAAGTGGCACCTTTTGTTCCCCTCATTTGCCTGTTCGGCCTAGTTGTCTACTTTGCCACATTTGCAATAGCCAAGGAATTCTAGAGCTGGAATAAGGTGCCTTGGTGAGCTTTCTGTCTTTGCAAAAATAATCTGAAGCCCTTTGATGAGTGTCTTTTCTTAAAGGCCTTCAGAGAAGGACATCTCGCAGTCTTTCCAGCGCTTTGTGTTTCTGATTGACCATTATCTTTTTCTCTCTCCTTTTTTTTCCATCTGGTGTGAAACATAGATCTTTTTCTTTAAACTTAAGCTGTTTTGCTATTTGCCGCATATTTTGGAGTACTAATCTATACCTGTATGGATATGAACAAGTTGTTCTTAGTATCCTTCCTAAATGTTCTGACTGACTGTGTATTACCTGATTGTTTCGTCCTAACAACAGCATCATGTACCAGTGAGCTGCTATCACAGAACTATTTTTCTTGGAAAGGCTAGGAAGTCTTTGATAATGGATTGGGCCAGTGATTTAAATAGTCCAGACACATAAGCTTACATTTATTTAGCAATTTACTAGATGTCTGTGTGATACCGGGACTGTGTCAGTCCCTGTACTGGGGACTGAAGATACTGCCCACTCCCCACCCCCCACACCCCAAAAAAAGGATGAGATTAAGTGCTTCAGAATAGAGCAAGTCTAGTAGGGAGACCTTTCCGATACATTGGCAGTAATAGTATCATTCATTATTTGGGGTTTATTGCTGTTAATGGGTTTATTTTCCAGTATTATTTTGCAGAGAAGTTGAAAAGTGGCTTCAGATCTATTTGCTTTTTGCCCCACCCCCCAAACCCAGAAGTGCTTCCCTCCAGAGAAAAATCATTCTAAAAAAGCTTGCAAATTTAGGGAAGACATATATAAATGAGTTGTAAATTTATGTGGTGAAAACAATATGAGGTTCTATGGAACAAGATTTTTCCTTTTATAGAAAAGAGTGATTGAGTTGGATTTTCCCAGTTCATATGGTTACTGAAGTTTTATGTGACTTATTTTAATTAGTAGAAGACATCTGTTCATTTACAGCAACTAGTGATCACACCTCTCTTTGACACATACCATAGACCCTCAGGGAGAAGGCGATGGCACCCCACTCCAGTACTCTTGCCTGGAGAATCCCATGGATGGAGGAGCCTGGTGGGCTGCCATCTGTGGGGTCGCACAGAGTCGGACATGACTGAGCGACTTCACTTTCACTTTTCACTTTCATGCATTGGAGAAGGAAATGGCACCCCACTCTAGCACTCTTGCCTGGAGAATCCCAGGGACGGCGGAGCCTGGTGGGCTGCCATCTATGGGGTCGCACAGAGTCGGACACGACTGAAGTGACTTGGCAGCAGCATAGACCCTCAGATGTGAACACCTAGGAGTAGTTTTTCCTGACCATAGCATTAGTTCAGTTCAGACCACACCATGTTGTCTCCTTATGCTCTTGTGTCTTAGAAGATAAAGTTAGTCTTCGTTTAACTCAGCAGGCACAATACACATTTTGTTCTAGGTATAATAGATGTATCTCAGGAAGCTATCTATGACAGGGTGATTCTGAGGGCTGGTGTTCATTTCTGATTGACAGATCTTACAAATTCTAACAAATAGGGAGTATAGATGTTAGTTAAGAGCAAAGGTTCTGGAGCCACATTACCCAGGTTTTAATCTTGTTATGCTATTAGCCAAGTGACCATGGGCACGGTGTTCAACCTTGCTGCCCCCCTCCTTTTCCTCATGTGTAAAATAGGGATAATACTACTCTTCACCTCATAGATGAAGGAGAGTTAAGTGAGCTAACATCTGTAGAATCAAACCATGCCTGGTGTGGAGCGCTATATGGACACTAGTGAGTGTGTGATGGGTGTCTTGACACCGGTTGATGTTTCTGAATCATAAGATGCCCTTCATAGGTCCGGGGGCTGGTTGGCCAACACTGCGTGAGTTGAACGGCGATGTAGCTTTTTCTGGTTTTCCTTAGTCCTACTCATCCCCTGCGGTGCCCCAGTTTTTCTGCACTGATGGTTCATTATAAACATCTTAGAAACTGGAAGTCTGTGCTCTTTATTGGCATATTGTGCAGTAATCCCGGGAATTCGGCCTGAGCCCCTGGGAGCTAAATCAGAGGTCACGCCCTCCGAAAGCCTCTCTGAGCTGTCCTTCTGGGGCAGGTACTGGGGGCGGGGGTTGGAGGGGTCTTGTCGACCTTGTGGCTTCCCTGGCTCTGGGGAGCCTGAGGGGGCGCCAGGGCAGTGAGTGGTCCACTTGCACATCTGTGATCATCCACTCCCCTTGCCAGCCTTCTCGGTCCTGTATCTGGGATGGCAGACCCTACCTCAGTCCTCAGAAACCGCCACAGCCCTGTGCTGACTCAATTGCTGGTTTTATGGAATTCATTTCTGTGTCTTGGTTCTTCCAGGCGTTATTAGGTCCTCTCAGATACAAGCTAATTTGCCTTGGCAGTATGAGAGAATCTTAACCCTGTTGGGTTCCAGAAGTTCCTTCACTGGGCATTAAAGGCCTTTTTTGCATACTATTACTACTACTAAGTTGCTTCAGTCGTGTCCGACTCTCTGCGACCCCATAGACGGCAGCCCACCAGGCTCCCCCATCCCTGGGATTCTCCAGGCAAGAACACTGGAGTAGGGTGCCATTTCCTTCTCCAAGTCTTTGCATAGTCCTTCTCATATGCCAGGTTCTTTTCTGAGCAAAAAATAACGCATTTCACTCTCATATATGTGTGGTGTGTACTAATACTATTATTTTTCCCATTTTTACAAAAGGAGAAACTGAGGCAAAGATAGGTTAAGTAATCTGGGCAGAGCCTCCCCATGGTGACTGTCAGAGCCAGTATTGGATCCAGGCAGTCTGCGTGCAGACTCTGCTCACCAGTGCCCCCTCTTCGTTGCTGGTTCTTAGCCTGCTTGTCCGTTAGACTTATCTGCAGAGCTTGCCAAGAGGGCCGGGGGCAGAGAGAGACATTTTACCTGGCCCTTCTGGAGACCCAATCAAATCTTCCATCTTCTCCCTTTTATAGAAAAAAAGATCACTCTCCCTGTTTTTCTAATCTACTAGGCTCTTTCCTTTTCCCCTTTTCATGACGTATAGAAGAATCTGCCTGCAATGCGGGAGACATGGGTTCGATCCCTGGGTCAGGAAGATCCCCTGGAGAAGAGAATGGCTACCCACTCCAGTATTTTTGCCGGGAGAATCCCATGGACGGAGGAGCCTGGCAGGGCCACAATCAATGGGGTCAGAAAGAGTCGGACACGACTGACTAACACTTAGTAGGGTTTTTAATGGCCTTTTACAATGATGGGCATAGAGCTCTATGGTTTGACTCTGTAAGGTAAGGCCCACGGGGACAGGGACATCCTTTCTCCCTGTGTATATCTTGTCTGGTGCCCAGCACAGTGTTACAGACATACACAGGACTTGAGTGTTAACCCTCAGTGGATGCTTCCACGTACTGTTACCACTTCATCACATCACTTTATTTATCACTTTTACCACATTGGGGGAGATCCCAGGATGTATGGCAAGAGTGTGGATAGTTAACTGGGCGGATCTAATTTGGCCAGCTCTAGTATATCAGAGCCTCAGTTTTGTTACCTCTAAAACTGTAAAGGTGGTACTATTAGAAGACTTCTGTAAAGATGAAATGAGATATGTGAAAATATGGACTATGCTCTGTCCTGTAGTGCTGTGCTGCGCTTAGTCGCTCAGCTGTGTCTGACTCTTGGCGAACCCATGGACTGTAGCCCGCCAGACTCCTGGGTCCATGGGATTCTCCAGGCAAGAAGACTGGAGTGGGTTGCCATTCCCTCCTCCAGGGTATCTTCCCAACCCAGGGATCGAACCCAGGTCTCCTGCATTGCGGGCAGATTCTTTATCATCTGAGCTACTAGGGAAGCCCTGTAGTAGGAAATCAGAAATAAATGCTGAATTATTTCTTTGTAAAGTAAGCACAGTTTGAATAGGAAAAATCACTTGAAAATGTGCTGTTCAGCTTTCAGTCAAATGCAAGAAGTCATGAAGTTTTTGGAGCTCAAATAGACCTTCGGGATCAGGGAATGCAGCCCCTTCATGTGAAATACAAGTGAGGAAATGGAAGCGTAAAGAAAGGACTGGACCAGGGGCACACTGTGAGCCCAGATGCCGTCCAAACGCTGTCTTACCACTGTGACTGGCATCACCTCTGCTTCCTAGTGTTTGCACTGTCGCCTCAGTGCACTCTCGTGTATGTCACGGAGCTCTCAGAGCAACTCCCTGGCCTCCAGCACCTGACCCCAGGGGAAGGCTTTGCCTGTTGGATCAAGTCCTAAACAAGCCACCATGGGTTATGGGGTTAAGGGGGTACAAGGAAAGAGTATGTATTTACCTTGATGTTTGTGAACAAGAAGGAGAAGAGTTAAAAATATGCAAATAGCGAATGGCTGAAAGCCCATGAACCTCTTTCCAGTTCCTCTGTTTTCCAGGAAAATGGGGCTCTTTTATCTTTCATCAGTTCTTGCAGGTATAAGGTTGATATTGGAGGGGAATGAAGTTATTCCAAGTATGCTTCTAATAGAATGTTGGTATTTTGTTTTTACTCAACATCAAGTTGTAAAAGCTTCAAAACGGCATCATGCTTTGATATAATGTTTAAACCATTATAAATATCATCTCCTATTGATGCCTTAGAATAGATGTTTTCAGTTCAGTTCAGTCGCTCAGTTGTGTCCGACTCTTTGCGACCCCATAAATCGCAGCATGCCAGGCCTCCCTGTCCATCACCAACTCCCGGAGTTCACTCAGACTCTTTCTATTAATGTTGATTATTACAGATTGAAGTAAAAGTGCTTCAGCTCACTGACATATAATATGTCTTGTTAAGTTGGGGCGTAATTGCTAGGGAAGTATCCAGCCTGTAGTGAAGATACGAAGATAATAAGATGTGTCATTTTCTAGTATCTGAACTCAAATTCTTGACTCCTGTCGTCTCCCCCTCCACCTCCTGCAAAAACACATTTGTTGTTGTTGTCGTTGTTGGGATAGTTTTTGGAACAACCAAGGTGAGCACACTGTGGTGTCAAATCATTTACATTTCCTCATCTTTTTCTGTCCTGTTTTGCAGCTTACTACATACGCCAAGAGGTCTTGATTCCCTTAAATGCTTGGGAAAGTTTTTCTTTGTAGGACCCTGAAATTAGCCGTGGACAGTGCAGAGAGGAAATGCCTGTGTCTTTTCCAAAAAGTGGGTTTGCTTAGAGAAGATGGTGATAAATGTTTAGCATTCTTAGCAGTGCCGAAACTCATGCAGAAAAACACCTATTTCAGGCCTCTTCAAAGACTTCGGTTGTCTAAAAGCAGAAACATTTGTAGTTTGGACTTTACTTAGGATTTACAATATACTGTATGAGCACTTTACAAGTATTTAATGTTTATTTTTTGACATGATAATCAGTATCTTTGTTTCCTGATTCTATATGAAGCTCTGATCCTTTTTTGTCTTTGTCTTCTTTTTTAGCAAAGTCCAAATGGGTGGATTTTTAAAAATGTAATGGAAACAATGTGGCTTAGCTTTTAAAATGATTCATTATACAGAGAAAAACCCGAAACTATAAAATGTAAATCTCATGAAAGTTAATCAGATTTGGTTGTGCACAGCCTTCATCAAAACCTGAATTTCATAAGCCTTGAAAACTCTGACGCTTTAAAAATGTTTGAGGAGTTTGCCTTTCCCATCCTCAAACGCACGCATTCTTTCAGACCACTCAGGAAGAAAGTGCTTGGAAGAGCATTGCCGACTCCCCGAGGCACCCCTGACTGGTTTCTAAAACTGAAAGAAACTTCTTGGTTGTGTGTGATAAGCAGAATTCAGAACGCGTCTCTATTTTAGCACGTGTGAAATAGAAAGTGATCGTGCTCACAAGAGTGAAATTTGAGTTATGACGTGTTGACAGATCTTCATATTAAGGCACCATAAATGATACTTTCAGTTTCCTTATGAAAACAAAGTTGAGTTCCGCTCTGAGTGATGCTCCTAATTGTTATTGTTAAATTCTTTTGCTCTGCTGTCTCTTTTCCTGCTCACACTTAGATAATCTACAAATACTGTTTGGATCCTATGTGTTTCACTTTCTCTTCTTAGCTGAAAGTTTTCGGCAAATCCTTTCCTTTCCAACAAAGTGTTTAATTTTCTGTGCACACAGATTCATGAGTCAGTTAAACATGTTTGATTAATTTATCACAAAGAGTGCCACCTTGAGTAAAAACAATTCTACTCTGTGGAAAGTTCTTTCCTTTTAAAAGAGGGTCCTTATTTCTAAGAGCAGAGCTCTGATTTTAATTAAAGAGCATTTTATGCAGTTTTTTTTTTCCTAAAGCTTAAGATTAATTTCTATGGTTACTGGGGATATAAATCTCTAGATTGCTTTAAAACAAAGATTTTTGTTCAGGAGAGAGTTGACAGCTCCCTTTAAGAGAAGCTATTACTTAATTTTACTTTCCTAAGTTTAAACATATAAAAATATTTGTAATGATACCCCAAAGGCATCATAAAAATGTAAAATAATTGTACTCTAAAATATCTAAAATTACAGGAAATAGACCTCATTTTAAAAAATGAACTGGGATTCGTGGTTGGGGAACTGAGGTGTGACATACTTCAAAACCAGATTCTCTTGTCTGGATATTTTTTTTTAACGGTTAAAAAAAAAAATCAAAACTTTTCTATTGCCGGTCATACAGACTTTAAAATATGTTCATTCTATTGGGAAGTATGTCTTTATAGTTTCATTACCTTTAATGTGTATTACTGTATGGATGTCTTAGATCCCCCCTTGAGAGACAGACTTCTGTCTCTAGAATTAAGTGGCCTCAATGGCTTGTGGATTAACTGTATCACAGTTACTCTTTAGGCTCTTTTTAATGATTATTTTTTAAAGTACATAGCCCAGTTTTCTAAGCAACTTTAAACAAGGGCAGCACAAATAGTTTCCAGTGTTTTACTTATCCAAAGTAGACTTCCTCTTTCAATAGATAATGTTAACTGGTAAATTGTTCCCAGGTTAAAGATTTGTCATATTTTAATAAATATAGTGCAAAATCTATAGTAGGGACACTTAAAGAAAAACCCTTCACCTTTCCAAGTAAATGAATTAATACTTATCTTCCTTCGACTTTAGTATTGTAGTATCCATTCTTTTGGTATTTTCATTTACTAAAAATTTTTAAGAAGGTCTTACATAGTAAAATGTCTTCACTTTATTAAGAAAGGTGAAATTAGACTTATAAAATATTCAGACAAGTTTTGAGAGAAATAGTGTTTCGTATGTAATATAAATGCTGTTGGGACTAGATATGCTTTTAGTATAAAACGTGCCTGATTCAGGAATGCTTTGCATTAAATGAGTTTATATTTTGAGAGCAAAATAAGAGGAAAGGAAACTACTTTCCCTCCCCCACTTTTTTTTACGAGACAAAAAAGTTAAGTTGAATGAAGATATTGAAAGTGCCCTAAGCTGAATGTTTGAGCAATGAAAGTAAACACTGATTACTGCAAATGTACATTTGAACCAATTGCCTTTTATCTTTCAAGCAAAACATTTCCCACAGTTTTTGTGGGCTTTTATTTAAGTTGGGAAAACTTTGGAAGCTTGTGTGAAAGTATAAATAAGTTTGGGAAAGTCATGATTGGAGTTTGATAATAAACATGCAAAAGCAAATTGGGAAACTCTATTAAAGTCAGATGTAACATTTAATAATGTTGTCTCTGAAAACTCATTTTCAGGGAGAAGAATGGTTATTACGTGGCTCTAGAATAAAGACTGGCTATAATTGAAAATAAGGCCTAAATATGAATTCTTCAATATGTATGAAATTTTGGGTTTTTTTCTTGTTTAAGAACCATACTGATTGTTTGGGAGTCCCCAAAATGTCCCCCTCCAATTATGGGCACCAACACTACATATGTATTTTTGTTTAAAACACAAAGTGCCTACATACTTGCCAGGAAACTTTAAACTAATTTTTACAAAAGAAGCATTAAATTTTAGTGTATATGGAGATTCCTAATTTTGAAAGGCGGGAAAATATTTTAGTTCTTTTAATTATTGAGATATATCACAATATGCAGTATAAATACAAATAAAATATAAAAACCTTAGTCTAAGATTTGATTACATTAACTTCACAATTGCATATTGGCATTTTATAATATTTTTTAGTTGTTCATACAAATTCTTGGGGAAATTTGTCCATTTTTTAATGTAATGGTACAATAAGTGTAAAAAGATATCACTTTAGCACCTATTACATATAGACATTTTTGCTTTCCTTTCTTTGATGCACTACTATATATATCCCTTAAAAGTGTATGTGTTTGGGTGGGGAGTGGTTAGTATTACATTTTGATGACAATTTTATTGCTTACAAATTGATATGTGATTTTAACTGAAACTTGTTGCTAGGATAAGAATGGAAAATTCTTTCTGCATAGTGTTTCAAATGCTTTACCTAATGATCTGAAAAACTGTTTAAAAGGAATTTAAATTATATATACTTGTTTTACTTTTAAAACTTTCAACTGAGTTCTCAATATAAAACTCAAGTATAGCTTTTAAATATTTAGGTGTCTGAGTATAAAACAGTAAATAAATCTTAAAAGTAGACTGAAAAGGTATAATTTGATTCTCAAAATCAAAATCTATATATACAGCTCAGGATCTAACCATTATTTTTCTAGTTATTATTACACACAGATTTTTCTCTAGCAAATGTTGTATTGAGTTGGCCAAAAAATTCATTCAGATTTTTCCATAACATGTTATGGAAAAACCTTAATGAACTTTTTGGCCAGCCCAATGTTAGAAACTTACATATTGTCTGCTATTTTGAACATTTAAGTTTAATAATCAATTTTTATCAGGCTTGTCCCCGTTTTATAAAACTTAACAGTTAGCTAATCTGCTACAGTTTTTTCAAATCCTGAAAATAACTCAATTTTATTTTCTTTTTTTTCAAGCAAAGAGATTGTTAGAATGTTTTGTATCTTATTCCTTGAAAAAATATTTTTGCCTTTTTTTCACTTTAAGTTTTATGTCTTATTTACTCCAAAGAAGACCATGATGAGGGAAAAGAATCTGTATTTTTAGGAGGATTGGGAGTGATGAAACCAGGCCCTGGGTTTTGCTTGGAATTTGGACATTTGTGTTCTTGCTCGAGGCCGGCATGCTCTGCATTTCACTCCCACTCGCTCAGTTGAAAGATGACATTGGAGGCGACATTGTGTATCTTGTTACCAAGCCGTCTTTCGCAGAGCTTCGTGATAAAACGCACATTGATTCCTTTACTTTTGTTTTCACTAATAAAGGTGGGGAGGGATGTGTTTTAATAGAGCAAAGCACTTACACTTTGCGGGTTCAAATGTCATCAAGCAGTGTTTTCTGTTGAGTGTAAATTATTGGCATTTATCAAGCAGTATGGAAGTTGAATGTATGTTTTCCCTTTGTACCGCCCACAGTTGATTTCGCTGTTCTCCCTGCTGATGTGAAGCAGAAACTGGACAAGGTAACAGTTTTGATGATGAGATTAGAGGTAGCCAGGCTGACTGTCTCCTGGCTTTTAGAGAACCTTATAAGCTCAGGGCCGCCCCCTCCCCTTGTTTAGATATTACTTGCTCTTTTGAGTTTCAGATTACAGGAGCAATTGATCTGCATGACCTATCTTAAGAACTTTAACGTTGCAGTGGAAACTTAAACCAAATGTATATCCTCAAGAGACAAATCATCTTAAAACCAGGCTGTTGTCATTTTGATATACTGTACTGTTCGTGAGGCACAGTGTGGTAGAGAGCACCACCTAGTGGACGGGACGTGCGCTTGCTGCTCTGGGTACAGAGTTTAGAGAGCGAGTCTGTGTTGACTCTTGACCTTGGTTTGCAAATAAGTGAGGTTTTATGCTGTTCCCAGCTCATAATTTCTACCCAGGGCAAGGATCCCAGGAGAATGAGATTGGGAGAAGCTGTGACATGTCGGTTTTATTTGTGGTTTCCCCACACGTGTAGGTGTACGTGCTAATCTTTGCCATCTTCACAAACATAGTCTCTCCTCATAGTTGATATTTTTACGAAATAAAGATCATTTTTTAAAAATGTCACTAGGGCAACAGTCAGTCTTTGGAGAGTTTGTATTTTGGAGTGTACGTGTTTAACCTTAGTGATAGGAGTCTCCCTTTGGCTGGAACTGGTTGGATAGAATTGGTTCCCCTTAGGAGGAAAGGAGTTGCTGCTGATTATCAACTGGCTCCTAAATCATGGCCTGTCTGTTACAGAGAGTGTGTGCCTTCAGAGTGTACTAACACATCTGCAAAATCAGTGTGAGAAAAATCTATGTTAAAAAAAAAACCCACTTTTTAATGCATCATAACCACCTGTTATAGATGCAGCTGTTCCTTCCTTAATGTTTATTTCAGAAGGACAAATTCTTAATAAGATGCCTCACTTGTTCTACAGACACTTGTTGAGTTAGGATCCTTGCCAGACTTTGGGAATCTGAAACAAACACGACATAATTCTTTTAATTCTTTACAACAGAAGAGAGGGAACATATTCCTGAGATGTGGCATGTACTACGATGGGGTATAAATGTGTTTATTTGCTTGGTATTTTCTGCTGTGACTGGAAGAATTTAAAAGACATGTAGAAAGGACTTTTGGAGGAGCTGATAAATAAATCCGATGGCTTTTCTTTTAATGAGCTCGGTGTGTGGGAGGTTTCGAAAGACGCTGGTAACTCTTCCTTGGTTTGGATGTTCAGCTCACATTTTTTAGCTCGAAAAGCCTAAGCTTGGAGACATAGATCACAGGCCGTGGAACCTGTTTTGAAGTAACGGACCTTGGCTTTTCAGCGTGCTTGCTGTGTGACCTTGGGCAAGTTACTTAACAGCTCTGTGCTTCAGTTTCCGTTTTCTCATGTGTTAGGAGAATTAAATGAGATCATCTGTGCAGCAGCGTAGCCAACGGTAAGCACTGATGATGACAGTGATCATCTGACGGTGGCCGTGCTCAGTCAGTGCTTCTCTTCATCTGGCCTTTGCTCCATGCTGTGAGGCAGACAGCGTGTGAGTGGTTATGACAGTGCACTCGGTCTCTCCCTGATGCCTGGAGGCCTCATGCCCCTGCCGCCCCCCACCCTCCCGGGTTCCAGTTACCACCATGCAGACAGACTCTGCTGATGGACGGCCGGCAGCTGCCCCCAGGTGTCCAGCTGAAAGTGCTTTCTTACGCACAGGAGGTTTACAGAAAAGTTGTGCCCTCCTGTGTTTGTCTGTTTGTTTGTTGAATTACGTTTTAACCTGAGCTCCAGTGAGCCAAGAGCCTCTAAAGCTCAGAAAGGTGGGCAGGAAGTTTTCTTTTGCGTCTGTGGGAAAATTCATTTTCTTAAGGGAACAGATCAGACACGTAGCTTTGGTTAGTGTCTCAAAGGCATCCGTGCCCCCTGAAAGCGAGACCTGTACCTTTGAAATTCACGATTCTTTCTGGAAGCCCACTTATGAAATGAAAGATACTCCCTCCTATAAAACGTAACTCAAATTGGAATGTTAAAGATAGAGCTGAGATTTTATTTTGAGGAACTCAAATATAGATGGACCATTTTCCCCTTCACCCATCTTGTCAAGGTTCTGAAGAACAATACGAGCAAGGAAACATTAGGAGTTCAGGCTGTGGAGTAGACGCCCTGGCTTCAGATCCTGCGCTGTCATCTGCTAACGAAACCTTGAGCCAGTCGGTGAGCTCCCCCCCCCCCCACCAATAAAGGGAGCTAATGAAGGTGCCTCCCCTGGAGGGCTGTACCGGGGACGAATGGAGTCATCTGGACAAAGCCCTTGGGACTCTTCTTGGCATGGACTAAGTACTATGTAAGGGCTTCCCGGGCTTCCCTGGTAGCTTAGCGGGTAAAGAATCCACCTGCAATGCAGGAGACACCAGTTCGATTCCTGGGTCGGGAAGATTCCCCTGGAGAAGGGATTAGGCTACCCACTCCAGTTGGAAACAGAGATTGCACCACATTGCAAAAAAACAAAGAGGAACTAAAGAGCCTCTTGATGAAAGTGAAAGAGGAGAGTGAAAAAGCTGGCTTGAAGCTCAACATTCAGAAAACTAAGATCATAGCATCCAGTCTCATTACTTCATGGCAAATAGATGGATAAACTATGGAAACAATGACAGACTTTATTTTCTTGGGCTCCAAAATCACTGCAGGTGGTGACTGCAGCCATGAAATTAAAAGACGCTTGCTCCTTGGAAGAAAAGCTATGACCAACCTACACAGCATGTTAAAAATCAGAGACATTACTTTGCCGACAAAGGTCTGTCTGGTCAAAGCTATGGTTTTTCCAGTAGTCCTGTATGGATGTGAGAGTTGGACCATAAAGAAAGCTGAGTGCCGAAGAACTGATGCTTTTGAACTGTGGTGTTGGAGAAGACTCTTGAGAGTCCCTTGGACAACAAGGAGATCAAACCAGCCAATCTTAAAGGAAATCAACCCTGAATACTCATTGGAAGGACTGATGCTAAAGCTCCAATACTTTGGCCACCTGATGCAAAGAACTAACTCATTGGAAAAGACCCTGATTCTGGGAAACATTGAAGGGAGGAGGAGAAGGTGATAACAGAAGATGAGATGGTTGAATGGCATCACTGACTCGATGGACATGAGTTTGAGCAAGCTCCGGGAGTTGGTGATGGACAGGGAAACCTGGCGTGCTGCAGTCCATGGGGTCGCAAAGAGTCGGACTTGACTGAGTGACTGAACTGAACTGAACCCACTCCAGTATTCCTGGGCTTCCCTGGCAGCTCAGACAGTAAAGAATCCACCTTCAATGTGGGAGACTGGGTTCGATCCCTTGGTTGGGAAGATCCCCTGGAGGAGGGCATGGCAACCCACCCCATGGACAGAGGACCCTGGTGGGCTACAGCCCATGGGGTCGCAAAGAGTTGGAGACTACTTAGCAACTGAGCACGCACACATTGTTTATTACTTGTCAAGGTCAGAGAGGTTGTAGGTAAATTTTAAGTAGAGGAATGACTTCCCAGTTAGTGTTTGATAGGTGGATGGAAGGGAGGAGGGGGACCCTCCCTCACACTCAAGGCCAGTGTGTCAAGACCTGGTCCAGAGATGTGCAGTTGGAGGCCCCCTCATCAGCCATGGAGGTGGGCACTGGGGCCGCAGTTAATTTCTTTGACCACAGAGTGGAGAGAAGATGCAAAGGAGAGTGGGTGGGATGACGGAGCTGCCTACAACCTCAAGGCGCATCTCATAGATACCGACCTGGCAGGAGTTAGCTCCGGGTGCTTGGCAGGGAAGAGACGCTGATTTCATCAGTGCCTGTTGTCCAGTCTGCACGTGCAGGCCCCAGTGAGGGTGGGAGGGCATTGCCGCTCTCTCCTCGGTGGTTTCCTGGGGCCTCTTGCAACAAGAAGAGTTCTGCCTCACTGACTGTGAGTCTAGCATCTAAGAAGCATTTTTGCTCTCATTGTGGCTCTTAAAAACTCAAACCAGCCACATCCTCTGATGCACAGCTGAAGAGACAGCACCCGTTCCAGCTCTGGTGGAACGAACAGTCTTGAACTTAGTGTAGGAGCCTACGTTGGGATCCAGGGTGGGCTTTGTAAATGCCATGTAGATTGTGGGTGTGGGTGTGGGTGGGTGTGTATGAGGTTCACTCCCTGCTCAGAAGTTAGGCCGCTGCGAGGTGCACTCCACTTTGGAGGCACCCAAGTACAGTGGGCAGCAGAGCGCTTGTCCACAGCCAGCCCTTTATAGGAGCTGGTTGTGCCTGAGGGAGGGCGGGACTTGTTTCCAAGCTGCTTTTGAGAAGGCCTTCCAGGTGCCCCGCCACCCTGGGGTTGAATCTGTGTCAGGGGGTCCTTGCCACTCCTCTCTCCACTCTCTGCTCCTAACCTCAGTACCCATGGGGGCCTCCCGTTGCCACCGTGGCAGTTTAAGTTGGGCTCTGCAGCCAGACCCTCTGGGTCCAAATCGTGATAAGTCACAGACTCACTGTGGGGCCTTTGGCAGTGAAATAATCCCTCTGGGCCTCAGCTTCTTTTCGTAGAGGGTAGTAACAGTACCTAGCTCATGTGGTCATCAGCAGAGTTAAATAAGTTCACTTCAGTTCAGTTCAGTCGCTCAGTCGTAAATAAGTTCACTTCAGTTCAGTTCAGTTGCTCAGTCGTGTCTGACTCTTTGTGACCCCGTGGGCTGCAGCACACCAGGCTTCCCTGTCCATCACCAACTCCCAGAGTTCACTCAGACTCATGTCCATTGAGTCGGTGATGCCATCCAACCACCTCATCCTCTGTTGTCCCCTTCTCCTCCCGCCTTCATTGTTAGATATACATAAAGCTCCTAGAACAGTGCCTGACATTTAGTAAGCAGTCAATAAATACTAGCTACTGGTGTTGCCACCACCTGTCCTCCACGTGTGCTGGATTGGTGCCAAATCCAGTTTCTTTTCTTTGTCTGACTCCATAGCTCTCTGCTCTCCTCAGCAATACAATCTTGTGAATGACCTTAAAGGTCACAGCCCTTTAGCACGGCCCAGGTTCCTCTGTCTGCCTTTCCATCTGCTGACCCAGCACAGCCCCCCGTCCAGGCAGACCTGGCCTCATGGGTAAGAACCCAGACAGTGATGAAGGGGAGTCGGGGTGGGGGAAGGTGCGGGACCTAATACACCTGAGCACCTGCTCTGTGCCAGATACAGTGTCAGACTGTCAACGTTTCATTGAAGGCTTGTGTCACCTTCAGAGTTACTGTCTCAAGTTTACAAATCAGAGGTTAAAGCTCAGAGAAGTTAAGTGAGTTCCGGTCGTCAGGGATGGCGCCGGGATCTGAACACAGGTCTGTGTGACTCTGGAGTTCATGCTTTGCATTACCCCGCGGAGAGAGTATGGAGAGAGAGCAAGATACGTGCCATCTCCACACACACACTCTGCACGCAGCCTCCAGACCAGCTGGGCTTGGGTTGGGGTCTGAAAAGCAGTGCGAAGCCGCGTCAGCCCCGCGTCAGGACTCCCCCTCTGTCCGCCCACCTCCCCTCCTCCCTTCTGCCTCATTACCTCCCTCCTTGATGTGCTTGCCCCGTACCTGCTCTTAACCTGTTCACTGAAAACAAATAAAAGGGAGGTTTCCAAGCCCACAGAAAAGAAAGTAGTGATAATGAACCAGTACATTCCCGGAGCACCACCCCTACCCCCACCCAGCCCCCCGGTCTTGTTGTGCACTTTTGAATCAGTTGCAGGTGAGGAGATCTGATTTCACAGGGTAGTTAGCAGATCTCACTGTGTTGCTTTTGTGGATGAAACAGTTTTTTTAATTTTTTAAAATTTTATTGGAGGATAGTTGATTTACAATGTTGTGTTGTTATTGATTTATTTATTTTTGGCTGTGCCACACAGCATGTGGGATCTTAGTTCCCTGAGCAGGGATGAGACCTGTGTCACCTGCAATGGAAGCTCGGAGTCTTAACCTCTGGGCCACCAGGGAAGTCTGAAGGAAACATTTTTTTAAATGGACTGAATATTTGGATTGCAAGGATGTCTGTGGCTCATTGAGCTGGCTGTCCACTGGGAGGGGTCTGTAACTCTGTGCTTCTTTTTCAGCCCAATATTCATTCTATTTTTTAAACTGATAATTTTTAGTTAACAGATGTCTTTAGTGGCAGAATGATCAGAATGGCAAATGGCAAGAGGCTAGGGGGGAAATATGAATATAGTGAAGACATAGGTCTTCATGAAAAAAATAATTGTAGTTGATGGTAAGTCAGTTTGACTCGGTGACTTGAAAGTGAACACCCTCTTGCTGCTGTGCTTTGCTCAGTCTCTCAGTCATGTCCGACTCTTTGTGACGCCATGGACTGTAGCCTGCCAGGCTCCTCTGTCCGTGGGGTTCTCTAGGCAAGAATACTGGAGTGGGTTGTCATACCCTCCTCCAGGGGATCGTCCCGATCCAGGGATCGAACCCATGTCTCTTATGTCTCCTGCATTGGCAGGCGGGTTCTTTACCACTGAGCCCCCCTGGGAAGCCCGAACACCCTCTTAGGTGGCATTACTAAAAGCCCAGAGGCTGAAAGAGTGTAGGTGAAGGTTCTGCCTGCTCTCCACCTCCTGTTGACACAGAGCGTTGAGTCCATTCTCGGAACCACATTTGATTTTTGAGGCCAATAAATTCCTGCATTCAGAAAGTAATAAGTATGACCAGCAGCCCCAAGTGCATTTCATGTAAAGAATTCTGGAAGGGATTGAAGACATGTAGCTTACAGAAGTGAGAAGACCCTCCTCACAGGGCCACACAATAGCTGCACTCGAGCAGAGTGAAGAAGAACTGTGTCCTATGAAGTGGAGTCCAGGGCCTGGAAGACGCAGGGGCTCCCTCCATGCACGTGGAGCAGGGTTATACTCTGAGTGTCAGCGAGCAAACAAGAGGGTCAAATAGGCCGGGAGTGGACCGAGCTTTGGGATTGGAGGGTGTGCTCCAGCAAAGCTACCTCAGTGCAGTTTGGGGGAGCCAGAAGAATGTGTTTGGTGGTGGTGGTGGTGGTGGTTGGTGGTTTAGTCACTAAGTCGTGTCCAACTCTTGTGATCCCATGGACAGAGGAGCCTGGCAGGCTACAGTCCATGGGATTCTCCAGGCAAGAATACTGGCGTGAGTTGCCATTTCCTTCCCCAGGAAGGAAATCTTCCCAACCCAGGAATTGAACCCAGGTCTCCTGCATTGTAGGCAGATTCTTTACCAACTGAGCTACAAGGGAAGCCCTGAGGTTAAAGTGTGAGCATGGAGACCATGAGATGGAAAGAGAAAGCTGTGGCAGAGGGATTGAAGAGGAAAAGGTTGAGAACAGGATAGGTTTTTGCTGTTTCTTGAGGTTAAGGGTCCTAGACCTGTTTTAAAATGGAATTGCAAGAGAAAGCTGTGGCAGAGGGATTGAAGAGGAAAAGGTTGAGAACAGGATAGGTTTTTGCTCTTTCTTGAGGTTAAGGGTCCTAGACCTGTTTTAAAATGGAATTGCATAGAGTGAGCTTCATGGGTTATTAAGCCCCATGGTGCTGCTCCGCTTTTGAAATTGTTTTAAGTTCTTTCATTATGTCATTAACGCTAAGAATTAAGATTTTAGGTTTTTAATTTCTGAATTTCCTAAAAGGAGACAGGGGCTTAATATTAGAAAACAATACCCGTCAGGTTGTTTGGAGATTAGTTGCTAATATCAGAAATTAAACCGCTGAATTCACCTCTGCTGCTGCTGCTGCTAAGTTGCTTCAGTTGTGTCCGACTCCGTAGACGGCAGCCCACCAGGCTCTCCTGTCCCTGGGATTCTCCAGGCAAGAACAGTGGAGTGGATTCACCTCAGCTAGTGTTAATTGTCCCTGCCCCTCTGTGTGACCATCCCTGTCGTCTGCTCCTCAGGCCTCTCTCCTCTTTCGTACACAAGATTTCTCTTTCTCTCTTAAAAAACATACTCTGAATTCTGGAAACTGCAAACCAGTAAGGTTGGTACTGGTTCTCAGAAAAATTCCAGAATGGGTTATTTAACTACCAGTGAGTTTCCTTAGGGCTTAACCAGTGGGTGGCTCAGCGGTAAAGAATCTGCCGGCGATGCAAAATACTCGGGTTCGATCCCTGGGTCGGGAAGATCCCCTGGAGTAGGAAATGGCAACCCACTCCAGTATTCTTGCCGATACAGTCCCATGGACAGAGGAGCCTGGTGGGCTGCCGTCTGTGGGGTCCTAAAGAGGTAAACATGACTGAGCAACTGCGCACACACCCACACTTGACAGTTTCCTTAGATCAAGAACGGCTTTGCCTTTTTTTTTTCTAATTAAGTTCCCAGACTGATGGGGTAGAGTACTTTATATATTCAAACTAACATTTATACTATATACACATATGTGTGTGTGAGTATAATGTATATAACATATATACATGCAGCTAACATTTATAACACTCAGCTAACAGACACTTATAGCAAGCCTCCCAGAAGGCATCATACAGAGAAAGTGGAAAGTGAAGTCAGAATGTTGTATTTTAAAACCTCCTTGGGCTTCAGCTAAAGCTGAAACTCCCAATACTTTGGCCACCTGATGCAAAGAACTGACTCATTGGAAAAGACCCTGATGCTGGGAAGGATTGAAGGTGGGAGGAGAAGGGGATGACAGAGGATGAGTTGGTTGGATGGCATCACCGACTCGATGGATATGAATTTGAGCAAACTCTGGGAGTTGATGATGGACAGGGAGGCCTGGTGTCCTGCAGTCCATGGGGTCGCAAAGAGTCGGACATGACTGAGCGACTGAACTGAACTGGGCCCAGCACATTTGAGTGGAAGGTTGGTGGATGATAAAGATGTTCCAAGCAGAGAGAATAGTAGTGCCCAAGGCAGAAGTGGAAAGAGGAAGCCAGATTGGGAAAAGCTTCGAGGGTCTGGACTCCCAGGTGGACATGGGTAAACAGGAGGAGAAGCTGGTCCATGGGTGCCCATTCCTCTGGCAGCTGTTCAACCAGTGGAGTGGACAGGCCTGGCTGACCAGTTTAATTTGTGGAGTGAAAAAGAGAGTCAAAATGGTCTGGGGTTTTCTAACTTGGAATCAGAAGAGAGAGGCTCTTTCTCTTTGCAGGGACAGGGAGGCCATGGTTCTCCCTGTAAGTCACACCCAGTAAGTCAGCATGGCAGGGAGAGAGGGGTTGAGCAGGTGTGGTTGGATGACTCAGGCTTTGGGACACATGGGTTTTGAGACACCTGTGGGACACGCAGTGGACAGTTGAATTCACCCTCAGGACACAGGAGTGAAGCGGGGGCCAGTGGACAAATTTTCTGTAGATGGTACATTAAAGCTATGGGTAGAAGGAGTGGGTTTAGCAAGTGTGCGTCAGGGCTGAGCTTCCTGAAGTTTCAGAGGTTTGCAGAGGTGGGAGGAGGCAAGGAAAGAAGGTGACGCAGAGTTGTCAGAAGTTTAGGAAGAGATCCTGGCAGGACTGTGCTTTCAGGAGGGGCTTGTGCGAGGACTGGAGAGCGGCTGCCCACGGCAGGCCCTGTGCCTGCTGGAAGGGTGGCCTCCAGCAGTAGGAATTAGGGAGGGAGGGATGGGAGGAGGCTCAGCTTACGACTAAACAATTGCTGAAAGGAGACAAAGCGAGAAGGCACAGTTCATACGTGTAATCCCTTAACACCCTCCCTGCTGTGACCCCAAAACCAAAGGAATGCCTGTGGCTGTGCCAGGCTCTTTTGTGGGTGACTGGTCACAGGGAGCTTCCCTAGCACAAGGACTCAGACAGCCCCCACTGTGACTTCAGCAGGGTCATCGAGCTCCAGAGCTGCAGCCCGTTCTGAACCTTCGGCCGTAATTGGTATTGAGGCCCTTTGCAATCATGACTGAAGGGAGTGGATTCAGAATTTAGTTTAGCGGGCCTCCAAATCAGACTTGGGAACATGACCCCTGTGAAAAGTCATGTCAGCTTATCAGTGGTTGGCAAACATTTATACAACAGCGGTTGTTCTGACTGTGCCTTTGGCTGCCTACTTAAACTGAACAGTAAGCTGTGTCCACTGATTGAACTAAAAAAAATAATGATTTTGTGTTACAGGGACCTTTTTACAATATGCCAGAGGCCGTACTGGAGTCTCTTTAATCTTGAACAATGGCTGTTTCTTGCAGAGGCACATTATGCAAATGGGTACTCGGTGTTTCATACTCAATCAGGTCTTTGTTGGAAGTGTTGTGAGTGCCAGAAGAGAATTCCTATCATGGGGGTTGTGGCGGGCGGGGAGGGGTGTGCAAGTCCAACCGCTGCTGTGATCTGCTAAAGACACTGGTGACTGCTCCAAACTCCCCCTACTGTGAAAATGTAGTCGTCCTCCATTTTATACCAGAGTTTTTTGTTATACAGTCTTATTTTGCTCTGGGTAATTCACAAAGAACCCAGGAAGGAGCAGCTAGCAGGTCTGTGCTGTGGGTGAACAAAGCTGGGCCCCCCGCCACTGGGGATGGCAGATGGCAGCCATGCCCGGGAGCTGCCTTTGTGTCCAACCTGCCGGGAACACAGTGTTTTAAAACCTTGGTCTTGTCCAAGTGCACATGTCTATTTCAAAATAGTGTCATTTCAGCTTCGGCCTGAGCAACACAGTTATAGCCTTTAATAATCCTTTAATTCCAGATCAGAAGTACAGAACCAGAGAAAATTGTAAAGCCCTTGGGGAAAAAAAGACCAAACTGATATTTTTGAGAGTTCCTAGTATTTCTATTCCTGCAAGAGTTGTGTTGCCATCTAGTGGATAATGCAAAATATGTAGCCTGCTTACTTGTGTTAGGAGCACTAAATCGTTTTTTGAAGAGCTGCTTTGGGTAAGCTTATGCCTGAGCAGCTTGCGTCAGATGGACATGAAAACATTTCAAAACAAGAGGCTGACATCACTGAAAGAGGAGTGCTTGCAAGGGGTTGTTAGCCTGGCCTGAAATGGCAGAGAAGACTTTTGGGAGGTGTACCCCATGAGCAGAGTAGGAGTGAGTCAGGAAACTGGGATTGGGAGATCGGAGAGGGCTCTGAGCCCCTAGAAGTCAGGAGGGACAGGGACACTGGTGGGCCCTCCTTCAGTTCAGTTCAGTTGCTCGGTTGTATCTGACTCTTTGCAACCCCATGGACTGCAGCACACCAGGCTTCCCTGTCCATCACCAACTCCCGGAGCTTGCTCAAACTCATGTCCGTTGAGTCGGTGATACCCTGGGCTCACAGAATTGGCCTTGGTCCTGTGGGGGTCTCAGGGGTCCGTATACACTCTTAGGGAAGGATGTAGGAAGATTTACATTTTTGTTTAAAAATACTTTTCTGTCTGATACAAGGATTATACATACAAATTGTACAAAAGTGTTAAGGTATGAAAAGGTCTTATAAATAGGAAAAAGCACAGTCTCTAAATCTTACCACCCAACCATCACTATTTTGATGAGCAGTCTTTTAGATGCCCCTCTCTGTATGCATACAGCTTTAGGTCTGCATTTTACATATTTTACATAAGTACATGCTAAGGGCAACCTTGGTTTTCCAACCCCATTCACCAGCATACTTGTGGGCAACCATCCATGGGGTTGAGTCCCCGGGGCCGAGTCCATGTCAACAGCACGCATTTACCCGCGGGAGCAGGTCTCACGGCTGCACGTATTGGGGTGTTTTTGTTTGGTCTCTCCTAGTAAAAGCTTTACGTGTGACATCAGGTAATGTGAGAATGTTTTTCCCTGTCGGATGCATTGGGACCACTGCTACTGTTTTATAATCAGTCTGTCTATTTGGTAGATGTGCTGTGTGGGGAAGTCCAGTGTCTTGATGACTTTTGAAATGAGCCTTATTAAAATGCAGTCACTTAAAAATGAACTTGGTTTATCTTCAGAGAAAGAAAAGGATGGGCCAGATGAATGCCTGTCGTTTTAGAATGGAGTTTAAACAATTGCTTGGTTGAGTATCAGCTTTGTGGAGAAGCCAGATCCCAGCAGGCCTTGGAGGGTGGCAGTTGGCTCCACACTGACCCATAGCTGTTGACATCACGTTTGACCTGAACAGGGCATCTCAGCGTTGAGTACTTTTGATCTCAAAACATTCTGTGTGCCCTGTGATGAAGGCGGCCCCCAGAGACGCCCTGCGCTCGGACGGGACGGTAGGGCTGTCTTCACAGGTGGACTTGTAGAGGCTGAAAGCACACAGGTCCTTGGGTTGGGCGTCACAGTCCCCCGTTTATTTTGAACCATTTATATGAAATGCGTCACTTCAGTGTCTTCTCATCTGTTAAGTGGGATTATAGTGAAACCTGTCCCACGAGGTTATCAGGAGGAGCGAACAAATGAGCTGGTGGACGGACAGCGTTTAGACTGGTGCCTGCCACACAGCATGTGCGTAATAAGAGTTTGCTGTTAACTCGTGCTGCTACTCTGCTTTTAAAGAATCATGTTTATTGCCCTCCCTTTGTAGTAAAGCTCAGGGAGATTAAGCAACTTGCTCAAAATTTCAGTTGGCAAAGGTTAAGAGTTTAGGGAGTTTATTAAAAACACCCATTTTCCCCCAGCAAGTTTTGGAGCTACCTGAAAGAAATAAGCAGTCAGAACATGAAAAAGCCAAACGGAGAACCGGACTGTAGCTCTGTGGCCAGATGCGGGTGGAGCTGGAGCAGACCCTCTCTGCTGCCTGGCTACGAGCGAGCGGAGCCTGCTCCCTGCCCTCTGCAGACCCTACCCCAGCCAGTCCTCTTCCCTCAGACATGTGACGGAGGGGTCGGGAGACAGAAGAGGATATTCATCCAGCTGGGGTCCCTCGAAGCCTAACGAGGCGGGCATCACTGTCCCTTTCCGAGGAAGTAGCAGAGACTGAGCAGAGATGAGAACCAAGAAGCTGAGCCAAGTCCCTGGATTTCTTACCCATTTCTCTCCTGTCTTCCCTGCTCCACCCAAACTCCACAGTCTTTTGCCGGGAGTCTGCTCCTCTGCTGATACCCTGCCCCACACTGTGGGTGGAGGTAGATGAACTCAGACACAGGGAAGAGACCCAGCCCTGGAAGTTGCCTTCATTCCTTGTTTAAACCGTGTTTTGATGGCAGTTTGATGGTTGGTACTCAGGGTGAACAGTCATCGTGGCACCACCAGTCTCTGTGACCGTCCTGGTTCCTGGCACACATCTGTGGGCCTTCCTCGCAGCATCCTGACAGTACTCACCAATTCCAAGCCTCCTGTGTTGACAAGACTGGGAATAACAGCCGGGCTTGGAGGAGGAGACTTTAGTGGGGAAAACAGTTGCTTTGGATATATGCGTGTTTCTACTTTGAGTGACTTTTAAAATGAGTGCTCTGTGTGGAAACATTCAAAAAAATCTCTCTTGTAGAGCTTTCTGTATCCACTGTAGTTGAAAACATTTTAAAAATCAGTGTCTATAAATAACTCTCACATGAAACCCAGTTTATATTTCTGTGAAAAAAAAAAAAAAAAGCCTCAAACTTAAATAAGCTAAGTAGTAATGGTTTATTGACCTTTTGATGATATAAATAACTTAGCCTTTGAGTCATATAGACTTGTGATCCATGCCAGTCCTGCCCCTTATTAGCCTGTGAGCTCACGTGGGCCTCAGTTTCCATGTGTATAAAATAGAAATGGGGGCGATGTCTAATTCATCCGATTGGTTATAAGGGAGCCGACGCCAGCACGAAGCAAGCACTTCACACACTGCCTGGCACACACAGCGGTGCTCTGTAAGTGCCCGTCACTGTGGGGTGACGTCAGATGTGTAGCACACTGTTGAATACAGACGCACGAAAACAGCCTGACGTTGCTCACTGGGTGTTTTTCTCAATTCCCAGGCATCCCTCTTCATGACTACTATACTGAAAAACTGAACTTGCCACCTGCCAAGAATCTGTGCATAAATTTGGGGGTTAAGAACTACAGTCTGATAACTTAGAATACTGGGTTCCATCCAGGCTTCACCCCATGTGTCCCTGAGCAGATTACTTACCAGCTCTCTGACTCAGTTTCCTTATCTGTTAAAACAGGCATGATGATACTACTCATCTCGGGGTTGCTAGGAGAGTTCCATGAGCTAACGCATGCAGAGATCTTGGAATAGAGCCTGGCACATAGTAAACTCTCAGTGAAGGTTTTGGGGTTGGTAGGGTTGTTTTTTTTTAAGTGGTATTGATCATCTTAAGTGGAATTTTAAGCAAAAACTTGCTAAAGTCTATTTAGAAATAAAGTAGCTAGAGATTTGAGGTGGGGTTGAGTTGTTTGTTCAAGTATGGGTTATTACTAGTTTGGCAGCAGAAAATCTGTACTTCAGAATCACCAAACATGTTAAAAGAGAGTGAAAAATGGGAGATTTTGAAAAATAATGTTTTGTTAAGAAAGCTATCAAGTATGTATTGAAGTAGACAGTATTTATAAGGAGTCCCACACTCAGCTGTCAACTCATGACTGATCCTCTTTCAGGTGTTACTCTCCATCCCATGTTATATTGAAGCAAAGCCCAGGTATCACAGCATAAGAAATAGGGATCACATTTGTTACACTTTAAGTGAAACTTCTTGTAATCATGTTTTCTGAGGGGCTTCTTGTTCCTGGCACTCACCCCCACACATGATTCCAACCCTGATAGACTAAAACTAGCTAACGATGCAGGAGGGGAACTTAAAGAGGGGAGCTTCTGTGTCTAGACTGTGCAGTAGACTCCTTTGGACACTTAAACCTTTATTGAAAACATTATGACTCCTTTAAAAAGAAAAAGGCTGTTTCAGATAAGGCTTTATGCTATGTCAGATACACTATGACTGAATGTTTGTGTCAGCACAGAATTGAAGCCCTGATAGCCAATGGGATGGTATTTGGAGGTGAGGCCTTCGGATCGGTGTCCTTAGAGGAAGAGATGCAGGACCACCACGTGAGGACTCATCAAGAAGGCAGCTGTCTACAACTTAGGATGAGAGCCCTCCCCAGGCCCCAGATATACTGCCACCTTGGCCAGGACTTCCCCGCCTCCAGAACTGAGAGAAACAAGCGTTGGGTATGTAAGCTACCCAACCTGTGGTCTTTTGTTACAGCAGCCCAAATTGAGACATAGTATGTTAGTTTCTTACTGCTGCTGTAACAAGTTACCATCAATTTAGTGGCTTAAAATGACAAAAATGTATTGTGTTCTTGTTCTGTGAGTCTGAAGTCCAAAGTGGGACTCCCTAGGTTGAGATCAGGGTGTGGGCAGGATGCTTTCTCTTGTGGAGACACTAGGGGAGAATCCACTAAGTTGCCTTTTCCAGCATGCAGACGTGGTGTTCATCCCTTGGCTCCCTTCTTCTGTCTTGAAAGCCAACAATATTGGATCGAGTCCTCCCGTTGCATCGTTCTGACTCTCTTCTGCCTCCTTTTAAGGACCCTGTGGTTATATAGGGCCTACCTCCCCGGATACTCCAACATAAATCCAGAGTAATCTCCCTATTTTAAGCTCAGCTGATGAGCATCTTATTACTTTCTGCCACAATGATTCCCCTTTGCCATGTAACATAATAAATTCACAGGCTCCAGGGATAAGACTTGGACATCTTTGGAAGGAGGGTATATAGCATTCCCTTGCCTACCACAGTAGGTATAATCCTTAGGGTATTATTCATTGCATGTGTGCTTCAGTTCAGTTCAGTTCAGTCCCTCAGTCGCGTCCGACTCTTTGCGACCCCATGAATCGCAGCACGCCAGGCCTCCCTGTCCATCACCAACTCCCGGAGTTCACTCAGACTCACGTCCATCGAGTCGGTGATGCCATCCAGCCATCTCATCCTCTGTCGTCCCCTTCTCCTCCTGCCCCCAATCCCTCCCAGCATCAGAGTCTTTTCCAGTGGTAGCCGTGCCCAACTCTTTGTGATCCCATGAGACTGTGGCCCGTCCTCTGTCCATAGGATTTTTCAGGCAAGAATACTGCAGTGGGTTGCCATTTCTTCCTTCAGGGGATCTTCCAGACCCAGGGATTCAGTCTTCATCTCTTGCGTCTCCTGCATTGGCAGGCGGGTTCTTTACCACTGAGCCACATGGGAAGCCCGCATTATTCAGTGCCCACTATCTATTCAACAGGCAGTGGAAGTTTTTGTGCCTGACAGGCTCTGGGGAAAGGGGAGGACCATTTACCCTCTAGGAGCTTGTGGCGCTCTGGTGAAGGGAAGCTAGTCGGAAAGGAGTCATTGTGGTCTTTGTGGTCGGTGGGGAGCGTGGCAGGACTGAGGCCCCTTGGGACTTCTGGAGCTGCACTGTGTAGGGCCGCAAGTGCTGCATTTGGGGCTTGGACTTGACCCCACTGATTAGGTGCAGAGATGACAGTTAGCTGCCCTCTGGCAAGTCGACTGGGAGAGATGCTTCCTTTGACTGAATTCACGCCTCCGCAGTGCCCTGTCCCCTCCCCTCACGTTGCCTTACTCACTCACTGCTACCTGGCCCCTTGCAGGCAGGGGCTGGGGAAGGGAATGGGAACCATTGCTGTTCGTTGCTGTCGTTCAGTTGCTAAGTCGTGTCCAATTCTTTGTGACCCCGTGGACTGCAGCACGCCAGGCTTCCCTGTCCTTCACTATCTCCCGGAGTTTGCTCAAACTCCTGTCCGTTGAGTCAGTGATGCCATCCAATCATTTCATCCTCTGTCGCCCCCTTCTCCTCCTGCCCTTAAATCTCTCCTAGCATCGAGGACCCTGACCCTGATACTGGGAACCACTGAAGCATATTAAATAGGAGAGTTAATTTGATTATATCTCATATGTGATATAATAAGCACCTAGTTTGCAGATCTAAATTTTTTTTTTCCCAACAGTCTTAAAAGTCAGATTTTAAAATGCAGCGTAAGTGGAAAATTGGAATAAGAGGATGAAGCAGGCAGCTGTGGTTTAGTGGAAGACAGGCCAAATGAACTCAAGAGAGTCCTGAGTTTGCCTCCAACCCCCACCAGACACTAACCGTGTAACTGTGGGCAAGTCACGTAGCCTCTGCGAGGTTCACATTCCCAGCCTGGTTGTGAGCACAGTGACGTCAGTGCCCACGACGGGCCGCTGGGGAAGAAGGAGGTCGTGTGTGTGTGTGGAGGTTCCTTATGGAGCCAGGGTTGCCGAACAGTCTCAGTAATCTTTGTAATCTGGTAAATAAATGAATATGTGGTCACAGTTCATTTTTTTCTTTAATTCATGCTCTTAAGATGCCTGAGGGTGCTTTTCTGAACTGTATTTGTTCTTAGTCTAGACCCTGGGAAATGTAACTGAACCCTGACTAACCTATCCCCAGACAGTTGCTGAACATTTCTTCAGTGGTAAATACTGTTTTTGTATTTAGACGTTTACTCGGTCTGCAAGTACTGACTGACCCCACGCCGGGCTCCATGTTGTGTGTAGGGCCATGGGAGAAGCTGGGCAGCCTCCTTCTCACATGGTTCCTAACCCCTGAGAGGCGTGTGCGCAAAAGTGAAGCCAGTGGACGTGGCCGTGTGTAGCTGAGTGCCCGGTGGGTGGGATGCAGACATGCTTTTAAGTTCAGAGCGGAGTGAAAATTGGCCTGAGTTGGCCTTGACAGAAAAACTTTCATGCAAAAGATGAAAGTTCAGCAGATCCTTTGAGACCGGGGCTGCGTGTGTTTGAAATAAATACAAAGGGCATTAGAAGGAAGCGAGCGTGAGCCGTGGTCAAAGGACCGCGTGGGCCCCCGGCTTAGCTAATCGTTCTCTCCTTCTGGAAGCACTGTTGTCCGTGTCGACCATGTTCCCAGGCTTCTTCCTACCTCTTGTTGTTTTGTTTCTTAATCCCTCCTTCCACACACAGCACCTGACACATGGTAGGGGCTTTCGCCCGAAAAATGAGCCACCAGGAGTTCAGTCCCCTGTACTTTTGTGTCCTCTCTTGTTCATCCTCAGAAGTGGAGAAGATGGAGATGTGCTGTGTAGGAATTTATCACTGCTCCCGAATCTGTTTAATTCTGCTGCTCTGCATGGACCCTGTTTATAAACTTAATAGCTCCAGCCTTAGAATCCATCCCCTAGAACACTTGGAAGAAGGAATGTTTGTCTATAAAATTTTAGGTAGAAAATGCTTAAGGAAGGAAATTGGCTTTTATTAAGCATATGCTGTGCAGTTACTAGACATGCATTATCTCATAGAATCTCGAAGTTCCTTCAAGTCACCTCTTCATTGCTGTTGGTTCTTTCTTTCTTCCTGTAATTGTTGTGATCTGTGACTTAAGCAGGAGACCAAGGCCTAGGAATGTGGGTGACTTTGACAAGTTAGTGATTTTACAAGAGTCTAAAATCAGAAGTGTCCAGTTTGTAGCTTCAGAATCTTTTGAAGATTTGGAGAGAGAGCATTCCACTCTCTCTCTACTAATTTAAAATTTGTTGCATATGGGTGTAACATGTTTATCCATATAAACCATTTGCTTTCTTTTCATGACAGATTTCGCACATTGGCAAGCTAAGAGATTTTCTTCTAGAACACAGAAAAAATTATATTAATGCTTATAGGTAAGTGTCTTTTTTTTTTTTTTTAATCATGATTTTGGTGACTGTTATTTACCATACCTATATTCCTTGTGAGGTTTTCGTCCTCACTGTATACTAACTCTGGGTTAATGGGGAAGATCAGTTTGACAGTGAAAGAAAATCTGCAGAGCAGAAAGGGGCTCCCAGCCAGGGTAAGTGCAGCCATATCCCATGTCCTTAAAGTCACCACAGCCCCGCAGCAGTGTTCCCTGAGGTGCACACGTGTTTGCAGCTCTGTATGTGCCAAACATGGCGTGAAGCATGCAGAGAGGATGGGACAGTGTCTCACTGAATGCATACTACCGAGCAAATGAAGAGATCACGCCAGTCACACAAAAATGCCATTTGGAGAGATGAGAACTCTTGCCTCCCTGAGGGTTTTTGTTAGGTTGATTTTTAAAAAGAAAAAGCATTTTGATTGCGACCTCCAAAAGGACTTCTAGAATGGACTCCAGCTCTCAGTAGACTCAGGACTATACTGCAGTGCCTCCTGCTCTTCCTTGACCTCTGTTCGCACCCGGCTTTAGTGTGGCATAGCTCCCATAGGATTCAGCTTCAACTGTAGTGCCTAAGCAGTGGAAAAGTTGGACTAGACATAGGAAATGACATCATTAGAAGCATCTGTTTAGGATTTCATCATTATAGAATAAGGGGTTTTGCCCTTTGGAAGCCTTCCTATCACACAGTTAGAAAATATGGAATAAATCTTCTGAATTTATAAGAGGACTTTAATCAATATATATGCAAAAATGGAAATATTTCATATCTGTTTTTTACCAGAGAAAATAATTATGCCCCAGGTGAGTTTTAAATAATCTATACCACTTTGTCTACTTTATGCTTTTAAGTGTATTTCATTTACATAATTTTGGAATATAGTAAAATTATTATTCTAGTGCTTCATACCAAGTAAGCCTTATTTTAAAGTTCTTAGTTAAAAAAAAAAAAAAAAAGTTCTCAGTTGGAATAGTTGGTCAACACTAGATGGCAGTATGAATTTTCTTTCTAAAGGTCTGTATGTACATCAGATGCTAATACTATAGTCTGTACAGATGGAAGTGACGGTTGTTTTGGAAAGCTTAACAAAACTGGTGTAAGCCTACCATTTTCCAGCTCCTTTGTTTAGTACTTGCCATCTTAGGTTACGTAAGTGGTTGTGGAGATCTCTCATGGAATCCATTATTAACTTCCCTCTGCCTTCAAAAGGCATCCGCTAAAGTGAATGCTTTAAATGTTGGTTTAGTTCAAGCTACTCTGCCTCCTTATTAGCCATGCGAACCTGAGAAATTCACTTAACTTGCAGAAGGCAATGTCTTCCTCTAAACCAGGGGTCAGCAAACCATAGCCTATAAGCCAAGTCCAGCTCACTGCCTATTTTTGTACAGCCTGTGAGCTGAGAATAGTTCTTACATTTTTTAATGGCTATGGGAAGAGTAATAATAATCATAATGAAGTGAAGTCGCTCAATGGTGTCCGACTCTTTGCGTCCTCATGGACTGTAGCCTATCAGGCTCCTCCATCCATGGGATTTTCCAGACAAGAGTGCTGGAGTGGATTGCCATTTCCTTCTCCAGGGGATCTTCCTGACCCAGGAATCGAACCCAGGTCTCCCGTATTGCAGGCAGACGCTTTACCATCTGAGCCAATAATCATAATATTTTACCTCATAAGAAAATTAAATGAAGTTAAATATTTGGTGTCATAAATAAAGTTTATTGGAACAGCAGCATGCCCATTCATTCACATGTTATGTATGGATGGCTGCTTTTACACCTCAGCAGCAGAGCTGAGTGGCTGTGCCCAGGCTGTATGGCCCTCAGAGTCTAATATTTATATTCTGGCCCTTTTCAGAAAACCTTTGAGGAGTCCTGCTCTAAATATTGAGAGTGATGCTCACTTGCCTGTTAGTTAGATTCAGACAAGACGGTACAGCTGAAATGCTGTGCAGAAAAGAAAAAAAGCAGTGGATTTATAAAAAGATTATTGTATAAGGCAGTTATTCTGTAACTTTGCAGTAGTTTTAAACTTTTGACTATAGGGGTGGGATTAAGACATTTCTCCTCGAACAGCACAGATCAGCTCCACAACACTGCCTGTCAGTGTTCCCAGAGCAGCATGGCGTGGACTTACTCCAAGTCCTCATGTTTCTCAAGACAGCGGGTAGCTGGCCTCGGCTTCCCCGTTTCTCAGCTACTGTGGCAGCACACGCTGGGAGGAAGCCCGGGGTCCCCAGGGCCCATTCCACTCTTGTCTACGCAGTGGTTGTGTGACTACAGCATCAGCACAACTAGTGCTCCTGAGGCTTCCTGAGTCTTGACAGGTCATTACCCCACTGAGTCCTCCTCCCAGTTGTACTTCATCAGTAGCCGGAGGACTCTGAGTTTCCCTCCTGCCCCTGTTTTAGCTCCTCTGAAAGAGCAGGGCTTTGGGGGTCAGTCACACCTGAGTTCTAGTCCCAGCTCCACCAAGTATTAGTCATGTAAGTAAACACAACTCACTTCAGATATTTGTGCTTTAGTTTTCATTTGTTTTTAAATAAAGTATGGATAATGTGGATAAGGGGCTTCCCAGGTGGCTCAGTGGGTAAAGAATCCTCCTGCCAATGCAGGAGGCACAGGAGACGCAGGTTTGATCCTTGGGTCGGGAAGATCTCCTGGAGGAGGAAATGGCAACCCAGTCCAGTATTCTTGCCTGGAGAATCCCATGGACAGAGGAGCCTGGCGGGCTACAGTCAATAGATCGAAAAGAGTCGGACATGACTGAGCACACTCACACGCAGTGTTCTTATGAGGACTGAATGAGATGTGTGTGAGAGTTCCTGTCACATGGAAGTCCCTTGGTGAATGGTTATTGAATTGGAACCCCATTTAACCTGTGGTGCAGTGGCCATTTGATAAAGAAAGCACCTCTCAAGGGCTTCCCTGGTGGCTCAGTGGTAAGGAATCCGCCTGCCAATGCAGGAGACACGGATTTGATCCCTGATCTGAAAAGATTCCACGTTATGCGGAGCAACTAAGCCCATGTGCCACAACTACTAAGCCTGTGCTGTAGCGCCTGGGAGCCATAACTACTGAGCCCATGTGCTGCAGCTACTGAAGCCCGCAAACCCTGCAGCCTGTGCTCTGCAACAACTGAAGCCACTACGATGAGAGGCCTGAGCACCTTACCTGGAGAAAAGCTTGAGCAACAGTGAACCCAGCATAGCCTAAAAGAAGTAAAATAATTTTTAAAAAAAGAAAGAAAGCACCTCTGTTCCCTGCCAGAGAGGAGGGAGGGAAAGAGAGAGGATGCCGGAGTCAAGTCAACGTGACACAGATGGACATGGTCAAAGCTCGCTCACCCGTGAAATCTGGCGTAGCAGCACAGGTGAGATCTGCGGGCGGGTGGCCTTGCTGAAGGCTCCTGAATTAGACGGGTGCACTCAGCCGTTAGTGCCATGCAACGGTCACAGCCCGGGAGCACAGAGCACAGAGGCCCTTGAGAGCGTATGAGAGAAGAAGCAGAGCAGAACCTCCGCTGCCACTAAACAGGGAGATCCCAGAGGAGAGGAGAGAGCAGAGCTGTGGCTGGAGGCCTGTTCACTCCCTGCTCAGGTCCTTCTGCCAGGCTGCCAGTCAGAGAAGTCCCTGCTCCAAGGGAAGGGCAGGAGGGTGGAGACTGAGGAGGGAGGGAGGGTGTCATGAGAGGTGTGGATTCTCTGGTAGAAACAGGAGGACCAGGGAATAAACATTTCCCACACACACATACCCTACATTCTCTCCAGAGGGAGAAGGGCCACCCTTATCTTCTCCCATCACGTTCTCCCTCCCAAAGGTGGTAGACTATTTAAAGTCTTTTCTTTGTTTTACTGCTGTGCCTCCCAGTGCAGGGTGCTGGCTGTGGCCTGTTCCTAGTGATCTCTGGCGGCCTTGCTCTTCAGTTCAGTTCCGTCCAGTCGCTCAGTCATGTCCAACTTTTGCGACCCCATGAACTACAGCACACCAGGCCTCCCTGTCCATCACCAACTCCCGGAGTTTACTCAAACCCATGTCCATTGAGTCGGTGATGCCATCCAACCATCTCATCCTCTGTCATCCCCTTCTCCTCCTGCTCTTCAGTGGCGTGAAGCAAAGTTTGGGTTTATAGCCAGAGACTGAGGTCAGGCCGAAGCATTGAGAATGCCAAATCCTAGCCACTAGACCAGTGGCCAATGACAAAGCCCTGGCCCTTTTGCTTTGCAGGAAAGAATTCCCACAAAGGTGGAAGTAGAAACAAGGAAAGTGTTTATCAGGAGGGAGAAGAATACAGTACCTGTGGATAGACACATGGGTGGACTCAGAGAATGTCCCACCCTCGTGGTGGTTTAAATCACTTATATGGGACATTTCTTCCAGATTTCCTTTGGTTCTGAGTCTACCTTTGGTGCATCTCCACATCCTCCCATGTATGCACGTGCATCTCACAGCCAAGATGGATTCTAGCGAAGAAGCCTGTGGTTAACCTTGACCCATAGGCCTCCCCTTTTGACCGCCAAGGAACTTTATAGTTGGGAAGGTCTCCTTGACTTTGAGAATGAGAAATCTGTGGTCATCTGGGCAGGGCCCAGCCTCCTCTCCCTATTTTCCTGCTATTTTCATCTTGAAGTGTCAGGAAAGGACTCCAGCTATTCACCCTGGTGGGCCCATCTATCTCCTGCCTCACTGGGAACATTGTGGATAGAGTGCGATCGTGGAATTGAGAGAAATACTGCCTTCAGACCCACAAGGCTATGTTAGTTTGACATAATTAGGAAGCTATAATTTTTCCCATAATGTAGAACTCAGACTTTATTGACCCATTTAATTAAAAAAATAATAATAATGACATTTTACTAAAGCAGAACAGCAAGAAACCTAAGTAGCCTCTGGCTAGATCTCTTGAATGATTTTAATTAAAAATAATTTCTCCACTTCTGGTAGATAGACCTTTTCCTCAATATCCTGGCGACAAAACAGTACCACCTGGGGGAGAAACTTTCTTGGTTTCTGTCGTTGTTACTACTAGAATGACCATACTGGCAATTTCCAATTTAAAAGGTTAATATATAATGTATCCTAAAGGAACACCACCTTTTAATTGAGTATAATCAGTTTTATCAAATTAACCTTTAGACCTTTTCAGTTTCACTGAGCTGAGTTTCCATTAAGTCAAAATAGAGAAGGAGGACGTTAATATCACGTTCCTGAAATTGGTCCTTTTATAGATCGACTCTGTCCATGGGGTGCCTCGTCACTCGGAAGTGAGCGCCGGTCTCATTTGTCTGCCCCTGACCCCGTTAGCCTCCATTTCCGTTTCCGGTTTCTGGTGAGCCCGTTTCTTGAGGGGCGGTACAGATTGCGCCCATGTGCTCACAGCTCTTCATCCTCCCCTCTCTCCATCCTCTTGCGCCGGACTGGGGAGTTGCGGAGAGGGTTGATGAGCCTGCTTGCTCAGCCCCTGCCCCACTTCCCCTCCCTGGGCTCTTTCTCCTCAGAGAACATTTCTGTCAGGATTACCGTGTTAAGCCAAATTAGTTAAGGAAACAAGACCCTGCGGAGGGCTGGGGGTTAGGGAAATACCCGTCTCTCACTCACCAAGGCGAGGCCATCCCTTCCCCTGAAATCTACGGGTTGCCTTCTCTCCTTCCAGCGCTCGCCCAGAAAGTGTGGACGCTGGGCTTGGGGGGGTTGAGGGGGTGCCGTGCCGAGGTGGGAGAGGAGAGGAGACTGGCCTCCTGCTTGACCCTAAGGAGAGCCCCAGGCTTACTCCTCCCTCTTCTCTTGGGGGCCTGTTCTAGGAGGGACACATTCCCGGGGCCTCTGTACCTCCGTATTTCCAGGGGAGGCTCTGGAAGTGGGATGTCTGCAGGTCTCAGGGCAAGGGGTGCAATCAGACCAGGAGGGGCCTGTTAAGGAGCACAGCTGTAGCTGTGTGTCAGGCTTCTCACATCGGCCTCACACACTAAGTGAGGTCATTCTGAAAGTAGTTGGTTATTGATCCATTGATTTATCAGCCTACTAAATCCTAGGATTGCTGGTGATGACGGGGATACAGCAGTGAACAGGCAGACAAATGCCCCCACCTTTATGGAATGTGTATTTTGGAGGGGAAGATAGAAAAGAAACAAAATGAGTAAAACATAGAATGTTGGAGCTTAGTAAATGTTTTTAGGGGGAGTGGAGAAGGGAAAATAGAAACTGTCAGGGTGGATACAAGTGTGTAAAGGTAGCTTAGGGAAGTACTTATTAAGATGCAGGGACTTTGAATAAACAGATACAAGAAGTAAGCAGTCAGTTCATGGAGATCTCATCCAGGGAAAGGAGGTCTCCGAAGGAGAAGGCAGCCAGCTAGTGTGCGTCCTGGTGCAGGGGTACGGCTGTAGCGTTCCAGGAAGTGTGCAGAGGCCAAGTGGCTGGAGCAGCGGGACGTGGGCAACTGAGGATAAGCCCGGAGAGGGCAGGAGTCCGAGCTTGTGAGGCACCTTAAGGCTCGTGCAGCTCTTGTAAGGGCCTTGGCTTCTGCTTTTAGGTGGGAAGCACTGGACATCTGTATGGAGGATTGATAGGATCTGACTGACTGTATAACAGGAACGGTAAGGCTGGTGCATTTGAATCATCGAAGGAGGAGCTTGCCAGACACAACAGGCCAGCTGGGCGGCTGCAGTGAACGGTCCAGCCTTGGGATCCCAGTGACATGGCCCAGAGGGGTTAGCAGTGGGTGGGATAACAAGAGGTCAGATTCTGGAAGTGTTTTGAAGGTAGAGCCAAGGAGATTTGTTAATGGATTAGTTGTGAACTGAGAGAGAAAAAGAGGTGCCAGGATGACCTTTTGAGGCCTGAGCAGCTAGAAGGAATGGAATTGCCCGCAACACAAGTGGGAAGCGGGCTTGGGAGTGGCTGCAGGCTTAGTGTTGGGCATATTTGCAATACAGATTAAACATCTGAATAGAGATACTGAGCCAGCAGTTAGATATATGCATTTCAAGTTCAAGGAGAGGTTCGGGCTGAAGATATAAATTTGGGACTTATCAGTGTAAAACTAACAACAGAAAAAAACCCACTAGCCTAGCCGAACTCACCAAGGGAGCAGTGTGGACAACAGAAATATTCAGGGACTAAGGGTGTGCTATGCTTAGCCACTCAGTCGTGTCCGACTCTTTGCAACCCCATGGATTGTAGCCCACCAGGCTCCTCTGTCCATGGGGGTTCTAATGGGTTCCCATGCTCTCCTCCAGGGGATCTTCCCAACCCAAGGATGGAAACCAGGTCTTCTGCATTGCAGGTGGATTCTTTACTGTCGGAGCCACCAGGGAAACCCATGGGTAAAAGGTGTCAACAAAAACCCTGAAAACCAGCAGCCAGGGAGGTGGGAGGGAACCAGGAGAGAATGCAGTCAGGAGACAGGAGAAAGCAGATCAGGGAGGGGGGGCCATCAGCACTGTCCAAAGGTGGAAAGTACCTTGAGGGGAAGGATGACCCCAGTGGTGACCTTGGAGAGTGAAGACTACAGTGGGGGGGTGAGGGCAAAAGGCTGTTTGGGGTCTAGAGAGAATGGTCAGGAAAATGGAGTTCGGGTCTGTAAGCTTCATATGCATTGGTTCCACTGTCTAGAGCAATCTCCCACCTCTTAGCCTGGCCAGCTCCTCCTCATCCTTCGAGTCTCAGCTTAGTGGTCATTTCAGCAGGGAGCTTTGCTCTCCCCTTCACACCCCATCCAGACTCCAGGTGTGGCATTTGCTGCTGCCCCTTCATGCTGTCCTCTCTTTCTCCGTCAGTCACGTCATGTCTGAATACGGGAGAATGACGGACACAGAACGAGACCAGATAGACCAGGATGCTCAGACGTTCATGAGGACCTGCTCAGAAGCGATCCAGCAGCTGAGAACACAAGGTGTGTGCCTTGAAAGGGGCAGCCGGCAGCCTTTTCACGATTAAGTACTCACAGGATGCGTGTGGCACAGCCAGTTAAAGCTCTCTCTTGTGCTCTTATTTAGGTTTCAGTCTCAGAACTTTCAAAGTCTTCTTTTTCCTCATTAGTGTTTTAACCTAAGCCGTTAAAAATCATGCAAAGGCCATGATTCAAGTTAAACAGATGGGAAGAGGGAGGTGGAAAGAACCTCTCCAGACAGAACCAAGAGTTTACCTTGGGCCCAGGGTCAGAGAAGGTGACTCGAGTGTGGAGGTGTGTGCGGGTGTGCCTGTGTTCTGGGCGGCATTGAGTAGGGCAGCGGTTGATGGCACGTGAACAAGGACGCATGAAGGTACTTTGAGCTCTCTACTTGGAGCATTAAACTGTAGTGACAGACTCTCTTGGTAAAGAGGACGGCTCTGGAGCCTTGGCTGCGTATGCACGCACACCGGCTCCACATGTTCAGGCCATGTGGCCTTGGGCAAGTCACTTAGTCGCCCTGGGTCTCAGTTTCTTCATCTATAAAATGGAGACAATTATATGGCATATTTCTTGGGGTCAACCCAGGGATTGAACCCAAGCCTCCTGCATTTCAGGCAGACTCTTTACCATCTGAGCCACCGGGGAAGCCCATTCTTGGGATCATCATGAGAATTAAATTCTCCTAGCACCCTCAGGACAATAGCTAGCCTTAGGGTTACCATCATCTCACTTTCATTGATGTTAAATTTTTACTGGGGCACTGAGACGGCTTCCCAAGTTAGGTGTCTACCTTGATTCTCTTTTAATTTGCTTAAGCAGATGCAGATTACGTTACATAGCATGGAATTCAAGTGGTCAGATGCTGCTGTGCTCGACCCAGACTTTTGTTTGGGTAGCTTCCATTTGAACCCTGATGGACCACCTGGAGAGTGATGAAAACTGTAGACTTTCCTGCCACAAAAAAAATATGCAGATGCATCAGATTTTGTGTATAATTTTATGGATCCGTTGAATTCCCCATGTGAACCTCAGGTTCAGCAGCAGCCCTGTAGTGAAAACAGATCATGTCCCCTACCCTTAAGGACATTCATTGAGATACCTTGAAAATACATGCACGTTAATACAATGATAAATAAGTACAAACCATGTGATCCTGGGCTCCTTCTGGATTCCTCATGTGTAAAACAGGCATAATCATAATCGCCTTCTGCATTGTTTGGGCCATTAGCAGTAATTTGTGTAAAGTACTGGCAGGGTGCCTCATACTGTAGGTACCCAGCCTCTACCAAAATACAACTGGCACAGACTCTAAGAAGAAGTGATGATTCACAGGAGAAAGGTGTTCTTGTGGCTCAGAGAGTCAAGGTTTCCCAGAGAAGGAAGGTTTCACTCAGTGTCGGAGGTGAATGTGAGTGGCTGAGGGAAGAGGACGGAGCAGCCCAAGCTGACAGGCAGCCGGGCAGGCAGAGGGGAGTGTATGCTCTGACTTTGATTTAAAACGGTCCTTGAAGGTCAGCTTGAGCATTGGATCCTGTTAACACGCATGGGGTCAGCTCTCGAGAAATGGCCCACGTCAAACACGATCCCTTAGTAATAAACCATAAATTATTTGACTGTAGTTTTCAGCAGGTTTAATCTTTTACTCTCGCAAAACCTCATAAATCTCACTCTTTTAAAAATGAAATGTCACTTGACACAGGACTTGTTTTATAGCTGTGTTTTTAAGAATACATCTAATAAAGAAGCTGTTGTAAGGAAGCTGATGAATTGTTCTTCAGTGTAATTGAATACAGGGCCCTGAATATTGTCCTTTTCTGTTTCAGCCCACAAGGGGATACACTCTCAGCAGGTGAAGGAGCACAGGACTGCCGTTTTGGATTTCACTGAAGATTACTTAAAAAGTATTTCATTTTATCTTAAAGATCACATGTAGCATTTCACAATAGGTGGGATGCAACCTTTAGCTTTGCTAGCTGAAGACTGTAATGTCTCACTGTATATAATGATACTTTTGCCTGAGAAGCAGTTTTAAATGGTCTCTGATATTTTCCCCTGGACAGGAGTGTGTAAACTTTACTCAGAACAAAGAGCCATCCGAGTCAAGCGAGTGGTGGACAAGAAAAGATTGTGAGTATTGTCTTCATTGGTGTTCTTTAGTTAACAATAGTAATGATAATAAGATTGCCTGGAGAAATATCAATAACCTCAGATATGCAGATGACACCACCCTTATGACAGAAAGTGAAGAGCAACTAAAAAGCCTCTTGATGAAAGTGAAAGTGGAGAGTGAAAAAGTTGGCTTAAAGCTCAACATTCAGAAAACGAAGATCATGGCATCTGGTCCCATCACTTCATGGGAAATAGATGTGTAAACAGTGTCAGACTTTATTTTTTTGGGCTCCAAAATCACTGCAGATGGTGACTGCAGCCATGAAATTAAAAGACGCTTACTCCCTGGAAGGAAAGTTAATGACCAACCTAGATAGCATATTGAAAAACAGAGACATTACTTTGCCAACAAAGCTCCGTCTACTCAAGGCTGTGGTTTTTCCTGTGGTCATGTATGGATGTGAGAGTTGGACTGTGAAGAAGGCTGAGCACCGAAGAATTGATGCTTTTGAACTGTGGTATTGGAGAAGACTCTTGAGAGAGTCCCTTGGACTGCAAGGAGATCCAACCAGTCCATTCTGAAGGAGATCAGCCCTGGGATTTCTTTGGAAGGAATGATGCTAAAGCTGAAACTCCAGTACTTTGGCCACCTCATGCGAAGAGCTGACTCATTGGAAAAGACTCTGATTCTGGGAGGGATTGGGGGCAGGAGGAGAAGGGGACAACAGAGGATGAGATGGCTGGATGGCATCACTGACTCAATGGACTTGAGTCTGGGTGAACTCCGGGAGTTGGTGATGGACAGGGAGGCCTGGCGTGCTGCGATTCATGGGGTTGCAAAGAGTCGGACATGATTGAGCGACTGAACTGAACTGAACTGAATCATAATAATAGCAGCTAAAGTTTGTAAATGATGATGATGATGATGATGTAGTTGCTAAGTTGTGTCCGACTCTTGGTGACTCCATGAACTATAGCCCACCAGGCTCCTCTGTCCATGGAATTCTCCAGGCAAGAATACTGGAGTGGGTTGCCATTTCCTTCTCGAGGGGATCTTCCCAACCCAGGAATCGAACCTGGGTCTCCTGTACTGCAGGCAGATTCTTTACCAACTGAGCTACAAGGGAAGCCCATAGTTTGTAGAGCTTGATGATTGTGAAGCTTCAATTTCCTCACGAACTGCTGTGACCAGGATTCCCTGGGCATGTTCCGTGCTGGACACTTTTGTAGCTCACAGGAGCCCCAGGAGGCAGGTACTGCAATGACCCTTATCTTACACATGGGGAGGCTGAGGCTTGGGAAGTGGGGTGACTCACCTATGTCCCTTAGCCAGGAGGTGGCAGAACTGGAATTTGAGTCCATATAGAGAGACATATATTGGTCAGTTGATTTTCCACAAAGGTACAAAGCGATTTCAGTGGAACAAGGATGGTCTTTTTTAACGTGAGTGCTAGAACCACTGGATATCCTGTGTTGTTGTTCAGTCCCTAAGTCATGTCCGACTCTGCGACCCCGTGGACTGCAGCACGCCAGGCTTCCCTGTCCTTCACCATCTCCCAGAATTTGCTCAAACTCATGTCCACTGAGTCAGTAATGCCATCCAACCATCTCATCCTCTGTCACCCCTTTGTCCTCCTGCCCTCAATCTTGCCCAGTGTCAGGGTTTTTTGCAATGAGTTGATGTGGCCAAAGTATTGGAGCTTCAGCTTCAACATCAGTCCTTTCAGTGTATTCAGGGTTGATTTCCTTTAGGATTGACTAGTTTGATCTTCTTGCAGTCCAAGGGACTCTCAAAAGTCTTCTCCAACACTGCAATTGGAAAGCATCAGTTCTTTGGCACTCAGCCTTTATGCTCCAACTCTCAAATCTGTGCACGACTACCAGAAAAACAGTTGCTTTGACTATATGGACCTTTGTCAGCAAAGTGATGTCTCTCTTTTTTTAAGATGCTGTCTACGTTTGTCATGGCTTTTCTTCCAAGGAGTAGTGAGTGGTTAACCCATGTTAACTTGTACTGTTATCTGCTATTAAGTACTTGCCATGGGTCAGGCAGTATGTTTATTTCATGTAATCCTCACAGCCACTTTATTAGTAACTACTAGTATCTCATTTTTGCTAGCCCAAATTATTTCGCTCAGATAGTGCTCGGGGTATTCAGGCCAGATTCTTGCGATGCAGCCCGCGCCGCACCTCCCTGCCCAGCCCCCGCTTGCTAATTAGTATCTCATTTTATAGAGGAAATCGAGACTCGGGAAATTTGGGTTACTTGCCCAGTGTCATACAGCTGAACTCAGATTTGAACGTCAGATTAACCAGGGTTATCTCAAACGATGGACTTTGTGTTGGAGGTTGAATGAAAATAATCTGGGTAAAGGATCAGAAAGGAAGAATGGTTCAGGCAGGAGGGCAGGCAGAGTGTTTGCCCAAAGCAGGTCCTGGGAGAAGAAACAAGGCTCTGACGGTGTTCCATGTGCTGTCAAGATGGGGTGTGGTCACTGGGTCTCACACCTGCCAGAAAGAGATGCTAATAACTTCTGCTTCCTGATCCCAGGCCGTCCCTGACCCTTGAGACCTAGCTGGTCCCTTGAGTAAGGTAAGAAGGGGGCTCTTGCTGCTGCCTCCTCAGCTCCTGGTTCTCAGCAGAGGTTTGGACAAATTAAGATCAGTCAGATGGGAATTGTTCTCATTTAGGCTGTGAAGTTCAGCCTCATCTCCTGTCAGATAGCTGCCCTGTGCCAATTACTTTGAGCAGAGGACCTTGAGGAAAATAACTGTGTGAGCCACCTCGTGTAGTCCAGCCCTCCCTTCTGGTTCTTTCCTCTCCTTACCCCAGAAGGCACCTGCCTAAAACACATGTATACTTGTAGCCCTCCCTTTCTCCAGTGTCTTACAAAGCTAACCTTTGCAGCGTGACATTCCAGGCCCATAATACTTTGTTTTTTCAGTTGGTCCCCATGGATTTATGCTCTGACCAAAGCTGACTGCTTGTATCCTTTGACATTCTTGTGCCTTCATCCTTTCTGATTTCTTTGCCTAGAATGCCCTTCATACGTACACACTTATATTCTCTGTCCCTCTTCCCCCACTCAGGTGACCCACCACTGTAGTTTGATAACACCTGAAGTGGTCTAGACCCTGTTTGGAGACAGGAGTCCCCTGATCAAACAGCATTATCAAATTGCCATAAATGTTTCTAAATGATTATTCTTCATTTTTGTTCTTACTCATAGCAGACCAGTAACAAACAGTTCATAGTCTCATACTGGTCTGTGGATCACACTTGATTAACACTGGCCTGAAAATCACTCAGTATGAAGTACATGCCCAGTAAATATCTGTAAGTGTGAAGATGGCTTAGATGATGTCATGAATTTCCTGCTCTGGGGGAATCCAGGAGACCTGTGCCCTGGTGGACACCTTAGTCCGACAGCCGTCCTTGAAATGAGAGTACTACAGTACTAGGGATCAGTGTGGGTTGTGTCCTTTCTACCTAGAGCCTTTGTTGAGAGATTGTTGTTATCCACAACACTCAGTCATGGCCAGCTCTTTGCGACCCCATGGACTGCAGCACGCCAGGCTTCCCTGTCCATCACCAACTCCCGGAGCTTGCTCAAATTCATGTCCATTGAATCGGTGATGCCATCCAACCATCTCATCCTCTGTCATCCCCTTCTCCTCCTGCCTTCAATCTTTCCCAGCATCAGGGTCCTTTCCAATGAGTCAGTTCTTTGCATCTGGTGGCCAAAGTATTGGAGCTTCAGCTTCAGCATCAGTCCTTCCAATGAATATTTAGGACTGATTTCCTTTAGGATTGACTCTTTTGATCTCCTTGCACTCTGAAATAGTTATCACTTTTCTCTCATATTTGTATAGGGCTTTATCTAAGGTTTTCAAAGAATTTCTTCCATGTAATTTCTTGTTTCAGACCTGGAAAAACTGTTTCTCTCCCTCTCCTCTCTATCCTTCTGTTCTTCTCAAATTTTATATAAAATCCCAGAGTTTTTCAAATAAGGGACCTGGAAACAGATGTTGGCCAGGTGGAAACTTTTGATTGCAGTTATGAAATACTCAGCTTTCAGTTAGAGAAATCAATTAAAGTAAATTATCGAGCATAAACTGATCTTTCTGATGACTTTTGAAAAATTGCTTTTTTCAAATTGCCTTCAACTAGTTAATTTGTAATTTCCCTGAGGATTTCAATAGACATTCTGTGTATAATTAGATCTGTTTTTATCACTTAAAAAAAAAAAAAAAGCATTCAACTTCATCTAAGTCTGCTGCATTGCAGTCCTTTGTTCATTTTAAATTAAAAACTGGCATATTAGCATACTCTGGACACAAAGGGTGACAGATATTAATGGAACCCTTTATTTAAAAGTCAGTTAAGCCCCTCTCCTTCCTGAACAACTAAGTCCTGCAGGCATGGAGTGAGTCAGAGTAAGGGGGGATGTCCACAGCTATGGGGGCATTTCCCGGGGCAGCTCAGAGCCTGAGCGAGCTGAGGAGGTCTGGCTCAGCGTGGGCAGTAAGAGCCTGAGCCAGGACAGGGGAGGAGCAGCAGTGGAAGAGGCAGATTGGTTGTATGCAGGGGGATTGATCAAGTAGTAAACATAGAAGGATAATGGAAGCCAGGTTCAGACTCTCAGGTGAGTGAAAGGGAAATTGGATTAGAATGCAAAGGACTGGTGTGAACTCATGGTTCTCAGTTTACATAGGTGGACATAGAAATGAAATGTGGTCATAAACGTGTGTGCGTGTCTAGGTCTGCAAAAGCAGACAGATTTTTCTGGCTCTGTCTGCCAAGAGAGCCTGGACACACTGACATCCCAGAGGCAATAAGCATGTTTAGCACTCAGATCTTGGCTTCTAAATAGCAATTTCAGCTTCCAGGAACCGGGCTCCTTGCAGAAATGCCTGATGGGGCTGGGTCAGGGAAAGTGTAAAATGAACTTGGAGCATATTGTTGTACCAGAAAGCAAGGGAAGGCTCAGAGAGTGATGGGGACCTGTAAAAAGGACATAAACCAGTTTGAAAGCTGCCGGTGACCAAATTAAAGACAAATTAAAGGCCAGGCTTCCCTGTCCTTCACCGTCTCCTGGAGTTTGTTCAAAGTCATGTCCATTGAGTTAGTGATGCCATCCAACCATCTCATCCTCCGCCACCCCTTCTCCTCCTGCCTTCAGTCTTTCCCAGCATCAGGTCTTTTCCAGTGAGTCAACTGTTTGCATTAGGTGGCCAAAGTATTGGAGCTTCAGCATCAGTCCTTCCAATGAATATTCAACTTTCATCTTTAGGAAATATTAAAATATTCAGAGGTGAAGGGGCATCAGGTTGGCATATTACTCTCCAGTGGTTCAGTAAAAAGCATTCTTGATACTATCTTTCAGATTACTATGCCTGTGACTATATTTATTTCCCAAGGAAATAAAACGCTAAAAGATCCCATCTCACACATGTTAGAAAGGCTAAAATAAAAGTGACACTTCAGGGAGGGTGTGCAGCAGCTGGAACTCTCGTTTATGACTGGTGGGAATATAAAGTAACTCTGTATTGTGTGCATGCTTAGTCACTCAATCTTGTCTGACTCTTTGCAACCCCATGGACTGTAGCCTGCCAAGCCGCTCTGTTCATGGGATTCTCCAGGCAAGAATACTGGAGTGGATAGTCATTCCCTTTTCCAAGGTATCTTCCTGATCAGGGATCGACCCTGGGTCTCCTACATTGAAAGCAGATCCTTGACCATCTGAGCCACCAGGAAAGCCTTGTATTAGAAACAGCCAAATAGTTCTCCAAAGTTAAATGACCATCTGATGACCCAGCAATTCCACACCTTTGTTCTTTATGCCTAGAATATTTTTTCTGCTCTTCTGTGCCTGGCAAAACTTTACTCCTCTTTTAAGAGTTTGCCTAAGTGATACCTCCCCTGAGAAGCCCCTGGGTATTTCTACTCTTTGAATTAATAGCAGTTAGATTTTTAAAGTACTTACCTTTTACATAATACTTTTTTTTTTTTTTTTTGGTCTAGTGCGTCATTTAGTCTTTGCAATGATTTTGAGTGTTAATATTGGAAGGGTACCAAAAGCCGGGTTTCTCATTCTCAAAGAAGTGAAAGGAGAAAGGCAGAATGAACCTTGTTTTATTGGCCAGAACAAAAGATACCGGAAGCTACTTTACAGATGCGGAAGCTGAGGCCCAGTACTTAGAAGGTGAGCCAGAGCAGTACGTGCTTCACGCCAACCTCTGTGCTAAGTACGTTGTCACGGGCGACCTCATGCAGTGTTTGCAAGATTCTTCTTTGTAGAAAAGTGCTTTGCAGATGAAGAAAATTCAGAGGATTGAAAAAAACATAACAGGAAACTGTCACATTGCAGACAAGTGGCAGACTAGACTCCAAACCCACTTTTTGTCTCCAAACAGATTCCTGAGCATATCTTTCTCAGACAGACAGGCAGTCAGCCAATAGTTTAAGGATTGTGTCCCCATCTGCCTTAGATTTGTGGAATTACTGGAGTAGCCTGTCACCCGAGACCATCCAGGAGGACATCAGGCCAGTCCTACCAAGGAATGTGGCCGAGGACAAGGCTGCCTTGCCACCGAGGCATGGCCACCACCCCGAAACCTCTCCTCTGCTGATCTACCAAGACTCCTCAGATCCTTCCCTCTCCACAGCACCAGCCTGGAAGATGAGCACTAGTTGGCCCATGACTGAAGACGCTACTGAGTCCCTTACACTGAGAGCAGCAGTGTTCTCCCGTCTCTGAGTTTTTTGAATTATTGATGGATTGTGCCAGCTGTTTCCATCTTTTCCTCCATTGATTTTTATCTTGACAGAATAAAAAAAAAAAAAAGTGTATTTCTTTAGGGTTTCTCAATACTATCTAACCCCTCTGCCTTTTCTTGTTACACAGTGATGCAAGAGTGGTAGTAATAGCTAATTTTTTCATCCCTTGCCCCAGACTGTGCTCAAGATTTACATATAAACCAGTAGAAAGATGCTTTTACAGTCCCATTTTACAGAGGAGAAAACAGGCTAAGAAATGCTGTCACTTGTTATTTAGTTACTGGAAAAAAAAATCTGAAAATTCTGCAAATAGATGTCTTATTCATGCTATACTAGTTTGAACATGGCTAAGATGTCAGGTTGGGTGCATGCATGCCCAGTAGCTCAGTCGTGTCCCACTCTTTGCAACCCCGTGGACTCTAGCCCGCCAGGCTCCTCTGTCCTTGGAACTTCCCAGGCAAGAATACTGGAGAGTGTTGCTGTTTCCTATTCCAGGAGATCTTCCTGACCCAAGGATCGAACCCACATCTCTTATGTCTCCTGCATTTGCAGGCATGTTCTTTTCCAGTCGCATCACCTGGGCAGCCCAAGGTGTCAGGTTGCCACATACTGAATCCCAAAACTAATCTTTGAGGTAAAATGTTAGGAAGTAAGTAATAAATAATCATATTTATACATTTAATGTTAAACAAGATAGACCCTTGTTTTGTGTTTTTCTTTTCAGTTATGGTTTCAACTGGCTTTATTGCTTAACCAATTTTTTATCCATGTTGTGTTTATCCAGTTTTTTCTTCTTTATTAATGAATGGCATTATACTGCATGAATTGTGGGTCTATCCATTCTGTCCACACAGTTGGACCATCTGTCCTCCTATTGGTGGACATTTGAGTTGTTTCTACTATTTTGGCTGTTATGGATACGGGTGCCATGAACATTCTTGGATAGATCTGTGTGTGGATATATCTTTTCATTTTTCTTGTCAGTCAGTCAGTTCAGTCGCTCAGTCGCTTGTCTCAGACTCTTTGCAACCCCATGAATTGCAGCACGCCAGGCCTCCCTGTCCATCACCAACACCCGGAGTTCACTCAGACTCATGTCTATCGAGTCAGTGATGCCATCCAACCATCTCATCCTCTGTCGTCCCCTTCTCCTCCTGCCCCCAGTCCCTCCCAGCATCAGAGTCTTTTCCAATGAGTCAGCTCTTCGCATGAGGTGGCCAAAGTACTGGAGTTTCAGCTTCAGCATCATTCCCTCCAAAGAAATCCCAGGACTGATCTCCTTCAGAATGGACTGGTTGGATCTCCTTGCAGTCCAAGGGACTCTCAAGAGTCTTCTCCAACACCACAGTTCAAAAGCATCAATTCTTCGGTGCTCAGCCTTCTTCACAGTCCAACTCTCACATCCATACATGACCACAGGAAAAACCATAGCCTTGACTAGACGGACCTTTGTTGGCAAAGTAATGTCTCTGCTTTTGAATATGCTATCTAGGTTGGTCATAACTTTCCTTCCAAGGAGTAAGCGTCTTTTAATTTCATGGCTGCAGTCACCATCTGCACTGATTTTTGGAGCCCAAGAAAATAAAGTCTGACACTGTTTCCACTGTTTCCCCATCTATTTCCCATGAAGTGATGGGACCAGATGCCATGATCTTCGTTTTCTGAATGTTGAGCTTTAAGCCAACTTTTTCACTCTCCACTTTCACTTTCATCAAGAAGCTTTTTAGTTCCTCTTCACTTTCTGCCATAAGGGTGGTGTCATCTGCATATCTGAGGTTATTGCTATTTCTCCCGGCAATCTTGATTCCAGCTTGTGCTTCTTCCAGTCCAGCGTTTCTCATGATGTTCTCTGCATATAAGTTAAATAAGCAGGATGACAATATACAGCCTTGACGTACTCCTTTTCCTATTTGGAACCAGTCTGTTGTTCCATGTCCAGTTCTAACTGTTGCTTCCTGACCTGCATACACATTTCTCAAGAGGCAGGTCAGGTGGTCTGGTATTCCCATCTCTTTCAGAATTTTCCACAGTTTATTGTGATCCACACAGTCAGAGGCTTTGGCATAGTCAAGAAAACAGAAATAGATGTTTTTCTGGAACTCTTTTGCTTTTTCCATGATCCACCGGATGTTGGCAATTTGATCTCTGGTTCCTCTGCCTTTTTTAAAACCAGCTTGAACATCAGGAAGTTCGCAGTTCATGTATTGCTGAAGCCTGGCTTGGAGAATTTTGAGCATTACTTTACTAGTATGTGAGATGAGTGCAATTGTGCGGTAGTTTGAGCATTCTTTGGCATTGCCTTTCTTTGGGATTGGAATGAAAACTGACCTTTTCCAGTCCTGTGGCCACTGCTGAGGTTTCCAAATTTGCTGGCATATTGAGTGCAGCACTTTCACAGCATCATCTTTCAGGATTTGAAATACCTCAACTGGAATTCCATCACCTCCACTAGCTTTGTTCGTAGTGATGCTTTCTAAGGCCCACTTGACTTCACATTCCAGGATATCTGGCTCTAGGTCAGTGATCACACCATCGTGATTATCTGGGTCATGAAGATCTTTTCGTGTAATTCTTCTGTGTATTCTTGCCACCTCTTCTTAATATCTTCTGCTTCTGTTAGGTCCCTACCATTTCTGTCCTTTATCGAGCCCATCTTTGCATGAAATGTTCCCTTGGTATCTCTAATTTTCTTGAAGAGATCTCTAGTCTTTCCCATTCTGTTGTTTTTCTCTATTTCTTTGCATTGATCACTGAGGAAGGCTTTCTTATGTCTTCTTGCTATTCTTTGGAACTCTGTGTTCTTGCCTTGAGAACCTCATGAACAGTATGAAAAGGCAAAATGATAGGATACTGAAAGAGGAACTCCCCGGGTCAGTAGGTGCCCAATATGCTACTGGAGATCAGTGGAGAAATAACTCCACAAAGAATGAAGGGATGGAGCCAAAGCAAAAACAATACCCAGCTGTGGATGTGATTGGTGATAGAAGCAAGGTCCAATGCTGTAAAGAGCAATATTGCATAGGAGCGTGGAATGTCAGGTCCATGAATCAAGGCAAATTGGAAGTGGTCAAATGAGAGATGGCAAGAGTGAATGTCGACATTCTAGGAATCAGCAAACTAAAATGGACTGGAATGGGTGAATTTAACTCAGATGACCATTTTATCTACTACTGCGGGCAGGAATCCCTTAGAAGAAATGGAGTAGCCATCATGGTCAACAAAAGAGTCCAAAATGCAGTACTTGGATGCAATCTCAAAAACGACAGAATGATCTCTGTTCGTTTCCAAGGCAAACCATTCAATATCACAGTAATCCAAGTCTATGCCCCAACCAGTAACGCTGAAGAAGCTGAAATTTTTCTTGTTTAAATACCTAAAAGTGGAGCTGCTCTGTCAACGTGGAGATGTTTCTTAAGCTAAGGAACTGTCTTAGGTTTTCCAAAGTGGCCTTATTATTTTACCCTCCTCCCAGCAATGTGTGAGAGTCAGTGTTGCTCCCTGTGTTCACCAGGGCTCGGAGATGGTAACTTTTTTAAGCCATTCTAGTGGCAATGTCACAGTATCTCACTATGGTTTTTTTACTCCATGTTATTGGACACTTTTCCTCTGCTTTATTGACCATTTGTATGTCTTCTGTGAAATTCTGTTCATTTTTGTGCATATGTGTGGTACTTACAATGTCAAATATATTTTTCTAAGACGGTTGAACTCAAACATCCCATCCCACATGGTCTTATTTAAAATGTGGTTTTGTTCTTGCTTCACTGAGAGGGAGATATGTGGTCTATGTTCCCTCTCCTTGAACCTGAGTGGACCGTCGCAACTGCCTGGACAGTGGGGTATGGCAGAAATGACAGTTTGTTGTAAACAGAGGCTGAGACTGTTATAAAAAGGCACTGAAGCTTCTGCCGTGGTCTCTGAGGCTGCTTGCTCTGGGGGAAGCCAGCTACCATGCCCAGGGACACACTGACATGCCCATGAGGAAGGGACCAGGCTCTTGCCAGCACTGTCTCACAGCCGTGAGAATGAGACTCCTTGGAAGGGACTCCTCTAACCCCAGGCGAGCCTTCAGGTGGTGGGGCCCTCTACCCTATAGCAGTGCCCTCGAGAGTCAGAACCGCCCAGCCAAGCTGCTCCCAAATTCCTGGCCCCAGAAACACCAATAGATGGTGAAATTGAAAATGTCAGTCTCTCAGTCATGTCTGACTCTTTGCAATCCCATGGACTGTAACCCACCAGGCTCCTCTCTCCATGGGATTATCCTGGTAAGAATACTGGAGTGTGTGGCCGTTTCCTTCTCCAGGGGGTTTTCCTGACCCAGGGATTGAACCCAGGTCTCCTGCACTGCAGGCAGGTTCTTTACCACTGAGCCACCTTAAGTGGTTGTTATTGTTTCAAAGTGTATACATTTTAAAGTAGCTATTATTCAGCCTCAGTAACTGGAGCCCTTAGCGTGATTGATCATATAATTACTCGACAATTCTTTTGTTACTGTTGTAGAGGAGCAGTTCCTATAAACACCCTTTCTTAGAACACTATCTTTTGGGGAAGAAAAAAAAAAACATGAAAATGGCCTCTGTGGTCAGGTTATTTGGAAGAGACATCTTTTTTGGAAATTCAGTGTGTATTTTGGTATATACGGCTCTGGAAAGTTTCAGAGTCAAGTACCCATCTGGCTTTGACTCCACTCTCTCAGCCTCTCTGGGTCACTGCAGTCCCTTCTCATAGAACCTGGTGGATAGAACCTCCTCTTCACGGGGCAGTTAGTTGTTCAGAGTGTGGCCTCCAAGATGGGTTCCCTGAGGCTACATCCCAGCCCCACCATGTACTCACTGTTTGGCCCGGGCAAGTTTCCTGACTTCCCCGCACCTCACTTTCCTCCTCTGTGAAAAGGCCATTAATACTAGTAACTGCTATAGGGATGTATGGCATTAACTTAAGCTTATGTGTATAAAGGTGCTTAGAAGAGTGCCCAGTACCTGAGAAGCCCTCAATAAATATTATCTGGCATTGATAATATCATCCTGATATGCATTTGCATTGTTCTTTTTGAGTCTGCCTCATAATGTTATCATAGGTCTTTTTTAGCAATCTGCCTAGAATTTTCATAGTGCTCTGTGAGTTACAATACAAGGCCCCTTATCTCATAACCAATTTTTTCCCTCTTATTAACAATGCACTGAGAATTATAAAGCATCCATTCATTCACCCTATGTTTATTAAACCCTGAATGCCACACACTCATCTCGAACCCAGGGCTGCACAGCAGCCATGACTTACGCAGTCAGGGGCCCTGCTCCCAGAGCACATACTGCAGTGGAACAAGACAGACAGTAACCAAATGAGAGGGGAAGGTCACCTCAGCCCGCAGTGACTGCTGGGAAAAAGACAGGCGCTGGGGCACAGAGTGGCAAGAGGAGGCCTTCTGCAAGCAGGAGAGTGAGATGAGGTGGGCGAGATCTCGCCTGGCCCTGGGGGTGGAAGAGAATACTCTGTGGGAGCAAGCCCCGGGCCAGGGCGGGTGATGAGGCTAAGAGACCTGAGACAAGGCCTTGCTCCCTGTGGGTGTGTGAAGACTCGTGCTTTTACAGGTCAGTTTTAAGATGTTACTTGTGTACCGTGTGTTATGTAACATGTGCGTGTATTTATTCAACCCCACTTCTGCATTGGTGCACGACCAGCTCTTGGGTTTGTTGAACTTGGAGCAGTGGGCTGGCCCTTGCTGCCACGTCTCGAGTGTGGGGTCAGGAGGTAGGGTGGGTTCCTGCGTCCTTTCCTTTGACGCCTGCTGACAGCACTCTTTCAGCTGCGGGCTCTGGCGGGGGTGTGCCGACTGCCCTGTAATAAGCGCCACCCCCTTGAACTGTGTCAGGATGGTTGCTGGGCCCAAGGCCGTGGTTCTGCTCTCCAGCTGAGGGCGCAAGGCAAGGGTGTAGGGCTCATCTTTTACTCCTCTGTTTTCAGGCAGAATCCTGCTGTGTAAGTAAATGATGTAACTGCTAATTTTTCATCCTTAGGTCTAAGCTGGAACCAGAACCAAACACAAAGACAAGAGAATCCATGTCTTCTGAGAAAGTTTCACAGAGTCCATCAAAAGACTCTGAAGAAAAACCTGTCCCTGAAGAATATCCAGGTATGAATTAAAATCAAAATCGTGCCTTGCGTCTTTTCTTTATGACCTGTGGTGCTTGCGTTTGCACGAAGGGAAGGAAACATGGAAGCGGCAGCCTTTTTTTGGTTACAGCTGGATCTTAATGACCACTTCAAGGGTGGGGCGGGAGGGTCCTCCAGACACCTGGGGGCCGGCAGGGTCTAAAGAAAGGGCCTGAGTCTCCACACACCAGTGAGGTGGGGACTGGAGCCTTAGAACCCGGAGGAAACATCAGAGATCTCTGCTTGTCAGTCTCAGGAGCGGTAGGGTGCTGCCTACCCTGTGCCCGTGTCAGCGCTGACCTTATGTGGACCTGACCATCCTGCCTTGGGTAGGGTGTGTGATGTCAGCAGGCTCCATCAGCCAACTGAGCCAGTGTAATGCATGTCTGGGTTTATATGCTTCCTGTCTTCATGTTTGCTGGCCGGCCTGTAACTTAGAGCACCTCCCGACACACGGAGGATGCTGGATAAACACAGTGTCTCTGTACAGCCTGCAACACAGGCAAATGTACAGAGCGCCGTTGGGGACATCTTAAGTCCCTGTGTCTGGCCGGGGCGGCTGCGTGTGTAGGGGATGCATGCTTAGTGTGCCGCATACCTCAGAGCTGGGCAATGGGGTGAGCGTTTGCTGTGCGTGGATCCCAGGATGCTGAGGCCCGCGAGTCTCCTCGCCTCCCCTCCTCGCCTCCCCTCCTCACGTCCTCTCTTCGCCTCCCCTCCTCACGTCCCCTTCTCGCCTCGCCTCCTCGCCTCCCCTCCTCATGTCCCCTCCTCGTCTTCCCTCCTCACGTCCCCTCCTCGCCTCCCCTCCTAGCGTCCCCTCCTCGCCTCCCCTCCTCGCCTCCCCTCCTAGCATCCCCTGCTCGCCTCCCCTCCTCACGTCCTCTCTCGCCTCCCCTCCCCGCCTCCACTCCTCGCCTCCCCTCCTCACGTCCTCTCTCGCCTCCCCCCTTCACGTCCTCTCTCGCCTCCCCTCACCGCCTCCCCTCCTCACGTCCTCTCTCGCCTCCCCTCCTTGCCTCCCCTCCTCGCCTCACCTCCCCTCCTCGCCTCCCCTCCTCGCCTCCCCTCCTCGCCTCCCCTCCTCGCTGCCTCCCCTCCTCGCTGCCTCCCCTCCTCACGTCTTCTCACCTCCCCTCCTTGCCTCCCCTCCTCGCCTCCCCTCTCTCGCCTCCCCTCCTCACCTCCCCTCCTCACGTCCTCTCTCGCTTCCCCTCTCCGCCTCCCCTCCTCACCTCCTCTCCTGTACTCTCACAGTGGCACTCGGTTACTGTATGCCTCTGGGGTGCTACCTAGGTGCTGTCCTGAACCTTCATAGATGTCACCACCATCGTTACAGCAGCCCTCTCAGATGGATTTCATGAACTTGTTTTTTCTTAAGATGAGCCTTCTGAAAGACTCTGAGAAGACCGTTGCACAGAGGACTACGTTTGGGCAGGGTCCCTCCGGGTGCTCTGTTGAAACAGATTGTTCGGGGGCTTAGGAAGCAAAATAGGGATAGTTAAGAGGCTGCTAAAATCTCCCAGAAACAAGATGATGGCAGATTATACCAAGCATGGGTAGCCAGGGCATGGGAGAGAATGCGGAGAGTTCTGGATATATTTTGAAAGTTGAGCACAGAATCTGCTTCCTGGATGTGGGGCATGAGGAGGAGATGGGTCAGGGAAGGCTGCAGTGGTTGTTGCAGCGGGAAGAAGGTGGCTGCCCTTCACTGAGATGCGGGAGGCTGAGGAGGGACAGGCTAGGGGCTGCCCGGCACAGAGGTTGAACAGGGAGTTGGGTCTGCGCATCTGGAGGCCAGGGGACAGGTCTGTAGATCACTTGAGACAGGCTGGGATTCCCCAAGGAATGAGGGTTGGTAGAAGGAGAATGAAGGGCTGTGCCTCCTGCCACTTGCAGTCCTCCCTGCTGTTTCTCCCTGGCACTGGTCTCTACCCTTCTATATGTTTTTCTCATTTATACTCTTTATGCTCTGTCTTCCGAGCTAAACCTAAGTCCCACGAGGACAGAAATTTCTGTATGTGCTTTGTTCACTGCTGTAACACTGGTACCCAGAACAATACCTGGCACATAGGAGGTGCTCATTAAATCTTTGTTGAAAAGAATGAATGAACGAATGAGTAAATGAAAGAATGAATGAAGCCTCTATATGGAACACTGAATGCTTTTCGTTGCTGTGGAACTATTGCTTGAAGCAAAAGGAACTTAATGTCTCTGGGTGGTAGAAAACAAATAGAGTGAAAGAGCGTCATTCCTCACAGTTTATGTTTTTATCTTAAAGTCACTATTTGGATACTTTATAATCATGCCATTATCTCCTGACTAAGCCATCCCCACAAAATATTCAGAGAGCGTGCTCCCATTTAGCTTCTCACCAGCACATACAGGAGCCGAGTGGTGTGAAGAGTGTCTCTCTGGAGGCCGTCAGCATCCCAGCTGCAGCAGTTAGTGGCACTGCCAAACACCAGTTCCCCCATTTTCTAAATGCAGACCCCTGCGTCTCGGGACTCTCCCCCCTCCACCCCCCACCACCACTGGGTAAGGCCTCTCTCTTCCCCCAGGCATCCCGGCCCCTGCTGCCACTGGCCTCACTGTCCCCACAGCTCCACCCAGCCACCCTTTCCTCCATGGTCGTTAGCTGATGCTTATTTCACAGTCATCTCTTTCCTGGTTACATAGAGTCCCAAAGGGTCATAAAATCTGAGTTGGTGCTCATTAAAAATGTGCACACTTTATGTACAAGTTGCTGCATGTATAACAAGCTTTCTCTGCTTCATTTTGTCTGTTTTTCCTGAAAGAAAGCTTTACCATTGCTGCACCCCACCTTTATCTATTTCCTGTGTGTGGAGGTGTGCCATCCCTCCTTCTGAGGTAAGGGAAGGGGAAGCATTTGGTTGCAGCATGATGTCATGGAAGGACTGTGAACCTTGGTTTCAGTCTGGCCGCTGTCCTCCACTTGGACAAGTTACTTGAACTCTGAGCCACCACTTTTTTACAGTATCACATAGCTGCGGTTTGTTGTGAGCACTTCAGGAGCCTAGGATAAAGGGGTAAGCAGTGTCTGGCACATTGGTTTGTGGAGCCAACTATGAAGCAGTCCATTGCTTGACACTGAGGTTTGGCAGGATTCTTTATCAGTTGAACATTGGAAGTCAATTAATAGACTGGCCAAGATAGCAGAGGCAATTATGAAGGAAATTTTTTCTATTCATAAACAGCCTGGTATTGTATACAGAAAATTTTAAGAGCTCCACCAATAAAGACAAGTAGTAAATGAGTTTCAGCAAGGTTCTGGGATACAAAACCATTAAACAAAAATTTCATTTCTGTATACTTAATGAACAATCCAGAAATGAAATGTAAAAAGCAGGAATTCCTGTATGATAATATCAAAAAGGATAAACTAAACAGAAGTGTAAGGCTTATACTTTGAAAGCTACAAATCATTGTTGAAAGAAATTTAACATGATCCAAATGCATCTAACAGAAGCAGAAGATATTAAGAACAGGTGGCAAGAATACACAGAAGAACAGTACAAAAAAGATCTTCATGACCCAGATAACCACGATGGTGTGATCACCAGCCTAGAGCCAGACATCCTGGAATGCAAAGTCAAGTGGGCCTTAGGAAGCATCACTATAAACAAAGCTATTGGAGGTGATGAAATTCCAGTTGAGCTATTTCAAATCCTAAAAGATGATGCTGTGAAAGTGCTGCACTCAATATGCCAGCAAATTTGGAAACCTCAGCAGTGGCCACAGGACTGGAAAAGGTCAGTTTTCATTCCATTCCCAAAGAAGATCAGTGGCTCAGTCGTGTCTGACTCTTTGCAACCCCATAAATCACAGCATGCCAGGCCTCCCTGTCCATTACCAACACCCGGAGTTCACTGAGACTCACATCCATCGAGTCAGTGATGCCATCCAGCCATCTCATCCTCTGTCGTCCCCTTCTCCTCCTGCCCCCAATCCCTCCCAGCATCAGAGTCTTTTCCAATGAGTCAACTCTTCGCATGAGGTGGCCAAAGTACTGGAGTTTCAGCTTTAGCATCATTCCTTCCCAAGAAATCCCAGGGCTGATCTCCTTCAGAATGGACTGGTTGGATCTCCTTGCAGTCCAAGGGACTCTCTCAAGAGTCTTCTCCAACACCACAGTTCAAAAGCATCAATTCTTCGGCGCTCAGCCTTCTTCACAGTTCAACTCTCACATCCATACATGACCACTGGAAAAACCATAGCCTTGAGTAGACGAACCTTTGTTGGCAAAGTAATGTCTCTGCTTTTGAATATGCTATCTAGGTTGGTCATAACTTTCCTTCCAAGGAGTAAGCATCTTTTAATTTCATGGCTGCAGTCACCATCTGTAGTGATTTTGGAGCCCAGAAAAATAAAGTCTGACACTGTTTCCACTGTTTCCCCGTCTATTTCCCATGAAGTGGTGGGATTGGATGCCCCACACCCAAGGTAAGGGAAACCCAAGTAAAACGGTAGGTGTTGCAAGAGGGCATCAGAGGGCAAACACACTGAAACCATACTCACAGAAAACTAGTCAATCTAATCACACTAGGACCACAGCCTTGTCTAACTCAATGAAACTAAGCCATGCCCGTGGGGCAACCCAAGATGGGTGGGTCATGGTGGAGAGATTTGACAGAATGTGGTCCACTGGAGAAGGGAATGGCAAACCACTTCAGTATTCTTGCCTTGAGAACCCCATGAACAGTATGAAAAGGCAAAATGATAGGATACTGAAAGAGAAACTCCCCAGGTCAGTAGGTGCCCAATATGCTACTGGAGATCAGTGGAGAAATAACTTCCCAAAGAAAGGCAATGCCAAAGAATGCTCAAACTGCCACACAATTGCAGTCATCTCACACGCTAGCAAAGTAATGCTCAAAATTCTCCAAGCCAGGCTTCATCAGTACATGAACTGTGAACTTCCAGATGTTCAAGCTGGATTTAGAAAAGGCAGAGGAACCAGAGATCAAATGGCCAGTATCCATTGGATCATCAAGAAAAGCAAGAGAGTTCCAGCAAAACATCTACTTCAGCTTTATTGACTATGCCAAATCCTTTGACTGTGTGGATCACAACAAACTGTGGAAAATTCTTCAAGAGATGGACATACCAGACCACCTGACCTGCCTCCTGAGAAATCTGTATGCAGGTCAAGAAGCAACAGTTAGAACTGGACATGGAACAACAGACTGGTTCCAAATAGGAAAAGGAGTACATCAAGGCTGTATATTGTCACCCTGCTTATTTAACTTATATGCAGAGTACATCATGTGAAATGCTGGACTGGGTGAAGCACAAGCTGAAATCAAGATTGCCGGAAGAAATATCAATAACTTCAGATATGCAGATGACACCACCTTTATAGTAGAAAGCGAAGAAGAACTAAAGAGCCTCTTGATGAAAGTGAAAGAGAGTGAAAAAGTTGGCTTAAAACTCAACATTCAGAAAACTAAGATCGCAGCATTGAATCCCATCACTTCATGGGAAATAGATGGGGAAACAGTGGAAACAGTGAGAGACTTTATTTTCTTGGGCTCCAAAATCACTGCAGATGGTGACTGCAGCCATAAAAATTAAAAGACTTTTGCTCCTTGGAAGAAAAGCTACGACCAACCTAGAGAGCATATTAAAAAGCAGAGACATTATTTTGCTAACAAAGGTCTGTCTAGTCAAAGCTATGGGTTTTCCAGTAATCATGTATGGATGTGAGAGTTGGACTATAAGAAAGCTGAGTGCTAAAGAATTGATGCTTTTGAAATGTGTGGTGTTCAAAAAGACTCTTGAGAGTCCCTTGGACTGCAAGGAGATCCAACCAATCAACCCTAAAGGAAATCAGTGCTGAGTGTTCATTGGAAGGGACTGGTGCTGAAGCTGAAACTCCAATACTTTGGCCACCTGATGCGAAGAACTGACTCATTTGAAAAGACCCTGATGCTGGGAAAGATTGAAGGTGGGAGGAGAAGGGGACGACAGAGGATCAGATGGTTAGATAGCATCACCGACTCAGTGGAAATGAGTTTGAGTAAACTCTGAGAGTGGGTGATAGACAGGGAAATCTGGTGTCCATGGGGTCGCCAAGAGTCCAGACAAGAATGAGCGACTGAACTAAACCAAAAAATAGAAGGGGGCTTCCCTGGTGGCTCAGACGGTAACAAATCTGCCTTCAACGCAGGAGACATGGGTTCAATCCCTGGGTTGGGAAGATCCCCTGGAGAAGGAAATGGCAACCTACTCCAGTGTTCTTGCTTGGAATGTCCCATGGACAGAGAAGCCTGGAGGATTGCAGTCCATGGGGTCGCAAAGAGTCGAAGATGACTGAGCGACTCACACGCAAATAGAAAAGCATCTCAAGTTAATCAGAAGAATTAATGTTGTTAAGATGGTAGTACACCCCAAAATGATCCACAATTTCAGTGCATTCCTTATCAGAATCCCAGCTGATTTCGTTGTGAAAATTGACAAGTTGATTCTAAAATCATGAGGAAAAGCAAGGAACTCAAGAAAACCAAACTGTCATGAAAAGGAACAAAGTAGGAGGACTCACACTTCCCAATTTCAAAACAGACAGCAGGGCAGCAGTAATCAGGACAGGGATGCCTGCACAGGGATGGGCATGGATGAATGGAACAGAACTGAGAATCCAGAAATAACAGCATGTGGCTCTGGCCAGTTGATTTCCTTCAAGTGGACAAGAACAGTCTCTTTAACAATTGGTGCTGGGAAAATTGTATATCTACATGCAGAAGAACAAAGATTGACACTTGAGTCACACCATTTATTAACGCTAACTCAGAATAAGACCAAAGGCCTTTACAGAGCTAAAACCCTAAAACTTGTTTAAAAAACAACAACAACAACAAAAACCAGGGCTAAATCTTCCTGATCTCAGATTTGGCAAAGAATTAACAAGGAAGGAAAGTGAAAAAAGCCCATGGAATGGGAGAAAATATTTGAAAATCACACACCTAATAAGAGATCTGTATCTAGAACGTGGAAAGGACTTTTACAAGTCAGTAAGAAAACGATAACCCAATTTTTAAATGGGCAAAGTGGACTTCAGGAGGTGGTGGTGGTCCTGAGAAATGAGTCTGGACCTGAAAAGGGGGGAAGCTTAGAATGTTCCAGGCAGAGGGAATAGCATGAGTAAACACTCAGAGGCCACAGAGCACAGGGGAGATGTGGAATGCAGTCAGTGGAGGAAAGCACTTCTGGGTCAGTAAAACTCACAGAAAGGGGAGGAGGAGTGGGTCTTGAGGTCAGGGGGGCCGGAATGCAGAGGCCCTTGAGTGCTGGACCACGGAATTGGGACTTGAATCTCTCGGCATCGGGGCAGGCGGGAGGTCTGGGCAAAGCACCGGTGTTCGGGGCACCATGCTTCAAGTTGATTCTTAACTGCTGCAGGTCAGGATGGCTCCAGGTGGCTGCAAAGGAGAGCGTGAGTTCTGTTAACAGACTTCCCATTCTAGCTCAGAGGGGTTTATACTTGATTCTGATGTGAGTGATGTTTCTGTTTCTAATTTTGGTGTTCTTATCCTTAAACACATAGAAGTGAAAGCTCAAGATGGATACCATAATGAGGTCAAGTACAAGGTAGAGGCTGGAGAAGGGAATGGCAGTCCGCTCCAGTGTTCTTGCCTGGAGAAGTCCATGGACAGAGAAGCCTGGGCTCTGGCGGGGGTGGGATGTACATGTGTCATTTATAAATACAATGATGGTTCTGGCAAAAAAAAAAAAAAAACAGCCATTTTCTAAAAACTTGCACAAAGTCATGGACGTATTTTCAATAGGTTTCCCATATTTTTCTACATTTGCTTCTTTTTGTCCCCCTTCTCTACAAGGATGGTGTTTAAAAAAATTAATGCACATTTAATTTTCTTTTTTTGTGACGACATGTCCAGAATAATAACTGTACTTGGTACACAGGTCTGCCTAATCTGCTGTCTGTAAACTGACACCATCATTATGTACTTTTCCCTTATCAGTCTCCAGACAAAAACTCTGGACTTCTGCCTCCCTCATGGGACTGAGAGCAGCCATGGGAATTTAACTGACATCGGGGAGGAAAAGAAGCGGTATTTGCCTTTTAAGTACTTGGCAACCCGCTGATAAGCCCAGAAGCACTGCTGAGACAGCAGACAGAGTCACCTGTAGGAAGAAGACCCATTACAGCCTCCACCTAAGCTCGAAGCTCCAGCATCCACCCACCCCCGAGGAGCCACACAGGCCTCGCCCTCAGGGCCCCAGGTGGCACAGCCCCTTCTGGGAGCTGTGCTGTTGGTCTGCTGTCTCAGAGGTCTGGTCCATGTTTATGATCATGACGAAAACATTCTCTAGGTTAATGTTCCTACACCACCCGTCAGCAGTCTGTTCCCAGGTTGCTGTCCTGGAATACATCAGACTGCACCAAAGTGTGTCCTGGCACACGTACTAGCAGAAGTACAAGGTTTATCAGTGGAGTTAGTTACACAGAGAATTCCTTACAGTGGGATATTATGCAGCAATTTAACAGAACGAAGTAGGAACTTCCCTGGTGGTTCAGTGGCTAAGACTCCATGTTCCTGGTGCAGGGCGTTCAGGTTCCATCCCTGGTCAGGGAACTGGACCCCCCAAGTGCCAGAACCAAGACTTTGCATGCTGCAACTAAAGATCCCGCAGGCTGCAGCTAAATAAATAAATACTTAAAAAGTAAAGAACAAGGGAGATCTATGTGGAGTGACATAAGAAAATCACCAGGATGCACTGTGAAGTTATAAAAAGCAAGTTTTAGAACAACATGTTACCGTTGATATACCTGTGAAAAGCAAATAATTAATACCACACTCGCAAAACTATAAATTATTTCTGGGCTGGCGTGGGGGCAGGGGAGGCAGGGAATTGCTTATCTGTTTGTATGTGAACATGCCAGAGAGAGCCTGCGAGGCCACATCACAGCACCAATGAGTGGCTACTTCTGGGAGGGAAGGGCATGAGGGGTGGTGTGTCATTTCCTGTATTGTAATGAAATACAGGAAACATTTTAATGAAATTGCCCGTACATTTGACAGTCTTTAAAAAGCAGAGGGAAGGATGTAAGTGTGTGAGTATGTGTTTTGAAGTAAAGTCCACTTGAAAACTGGTCCTGAAAAACATCCAGTTGGTTTGTGACCATTGCTGAGATCACGGCAGTACCGAAACTGTATGGAGGGTCCCCTTTTGACACACATACACACACACACACACACACAGCACAGGTCCAAACATTGTAAAGGATCACACCACAGTACTTGAATATTAACCGAGAGATAATCAAATATGGATGGACAAAGCCCTACAATTTTGCTTCGTCTCGGGTTTTTTTAATATGCTTACCTCCTAAACCAACCTGTTCTAAAGTGACTATTTTGCTTTCTATTTATTTTTTAAACAGAAAAGGTTCCAGTCGAAGCACAACCTGAATTGGGAAGCTGGGGAGATGGCAAAGGTGAAGATGAATTATCCCCAGAAGAAATACAAATGGTAAGCTAGTCTCTTCCTAATCATGTGTTTTTAACTAGTTTTAGTAAGAATATTTCATTGAATAGAAGGTCATCCTAAATGCTGTTACCCTTATTTTTATGCTGAGCTTTAAAAATTATAGTTTAGATACAATTTTCCACTTGATTTCCTAATTCTTAGTATACTTTTCATATGCTTTAATTTGCAATAGCATAATTAAGGAAGAAATTGCCTTAGAATAACATTACTAATATTAGATGTCTTTTTGGCAGCAGTAAAACAGTCTTCTAAATGACTCTTTTATACTCATTGCTATGGTGCTTTTTAATTGTTTGAATTGCTGGTACATGATACTGTGAAGAAAGCGTAAGTAATGACTGCGAATGACGAGTGCCACTTTAACTGCCAGTGTCACCTTTTAGTCACCCATGCCCTAGTTGCCAGCTGCAGCTTATCATCTCCGGTTGAATTTCAGAAGAAAAGCGATAGACCTGGTCCGAGCCCCAGTCTGGTCCGTTTCTAGCAGGGCCCGGGGCAGGGGAGGGGAGCGGGGCATGCCCTCGTGTGTGTGTGTGTGTGTGTGTGTGCATGCGTGCACGTATGAATGCAGAGGAAGGGCTGTGATGTGTGTGCTGCACTCACGGCAGGATTGGAGGGCCACGTTGGGTGGTAGCTGCTGCTCACTGGAGCCTCATACATGCTTTGTACTCGGGGCTGTTTCACAAACATTCATTCTCTCGGATGAGCAGTTTCCCCTTTAAATCATCTCAGAAGCGTGACACTGATTCCAGTGATGATACCATTAGCCTCGATTTTCCTGGGACTTGCTCTGGGGCACTCCCTCGGAGGCTGTGGAACAAGAGGCAGAGCTCCCTGTGTCCTTGATAGACAAAAATAATTCTGAGCCCAGGAAGTAACTCAGATACCTTAAAGCGGTATAGGATACCCTGCTTCTGTCATGGTCCAGATACACCTCCAATTTGGGATACTTGCTCAGTGCTCCCCAGTCCAGCAAGCATGCCACCCAGAGGCCTGCACACGACTCCAAGCAGCAGTCCTTGCTAGCCAGTCCAGTTGGGAGAGGTTGAGGGTGATGGCCAGGGCGGGCAGTGAGGGCAGAGATGAGAAACGGGAAGTGGGCAGGACTTGGTGATCGGGGAGGGCAGCTGGGCGTGAGAGAGAGAGGGAGGAGAAAGAGCCGGGAGCTTTCTAACCTGGGGACACAGGATGCCGGCATTCGGGGTGATGCCCTCCATCAGGGGCAGGTGTGGGTCCTGGGAGGTGTCTGGTGGGTGCTGGGATCCCGGGCCTGGGGCTCCAGCTGGAGATGTGACCGTGGGAGACCCCTGACAGCAGGTGTTTGAAAGCACATCCAGGGTGGAGAGAGACACACGCCACCTGGGACACAGGGCCAGAGCAGGTCAAGGCGGAGAAGCCAGCAGACTGAAGGGCAGTTTGATCATGCTCCCCTATAGCTAGATGATGGCCAAATTTCCTGAAACCTCATAGTTCTTCAGTTTATACAAAATAAGTTTATAACTGTAAATGATGTCATGTGTTCCCCCAGATCATGTAACGTGACCACCCTATCTTTGCTAGAGATAAAAATATGTACAGCACTGTCCCTTCATTAAGAAAGAATACATTTGTGTTTAGGCAGAACGTAGCTTCTATTTAAGGATTTTTTTAAAGTACGCTGCCCCACTTCATAAAGGAAATAGGTAGAGGAATGGCAGGCTGTTGTTTGCCAGTTGTTGCCTCTCCCCCCCACCGGGCAGCGGTGAGCAGCAGCAGCATGTGAACGTCCACAGACGTGGGCTCAGAAGTTGTCGGCTGCACGGGGGCTGGACCAGAGGAGGGCTGGCAGCAAGGATATCTGTGATCAGCAGATGCTCGGCCCCAGTGAGAGATGATGCAGCAACGTGAGCTGTGAGACAGAGCAAGTTTTGAATCCTCTGTGTCACTTACTGCCTCTGTAATTTGGGGGCAAGAAGCTGAGCCTCACTGAACCTGAGCTTGGGAGGTTGACAGGGTTGTCAGGAATGGGGTCATGTATATATGAGCGCCCAGCGGAGTGCAGGGCACATAGCAGCTGCTCAGCGGCTGTTTCCTCGCCAACAGTGAGAGATTATTGCTGGGCCCATGGGGTCCTACGTTCCCTGCATGTTCAGAGGGTGATGTAATCGATGCGTATGAGAAACACACGTTCACATCGTGAGGTTTGTCTTTCCATAATGATGGCTGGAGCACCATGCGTGCCTTTCCTTGTGCTGTCTTGACGGAAGCATCGTCCAAAAACGTGCCAGTGACCAGTCCCAATAATGCTAGCTACCTCGGTGTCACGAGACTGGTGACCCTAGTGATCAGAGCCAGCAGGGCATCCCTCCCTAATTTTTATTGCGTTATTGCAAGAGGATGGGGCAGGAGGCTGTTCCATTCAGCACCGTTATGACAGGCTGTTTGATGTTCACTTCACTCCTTTCTTAATGGGGGCTCATAGCCAAGTACCATACCTTACAGTCCGACTGACCCGAATCTTATTTAAAAGGCTCAACCCTGAAAATGAAGAAAAAGAAATGCCACACTATTGGTTTTAAATTGGAAAGCGTTAATAGCAAATTGTGGTCATAATTCATAGTCACTGTTTTGGAATTTTTCCTCAGGGTAAAATAATGAATTAAGCTCTATAATAGCAATTTAATCCATTATTTCACCCACATGAGCTGTTGATACTTGTTCCAGAATGGCTGCGGAGCATTATGTAATTCTTCGCACATTTCCATTCATCACTCGTGATACAGGTATATTAATACCCCTGGGTTAATATAAGCAGATGTTTGTGGTCAGGCTGAGTGGAACCAAATTGTTTTCTGATGTTACACAGAGAAAAACACCTCCTTTCTGAGCCCACCTTCACTTTACTTGCCTCCAGTGAAACCACTGCACTTAGTAATCTATTTCTTCGGGGTAAGTTTTAAAGACATGAAAGTGACTCCTGTTCTTCAGTTCTTCAGTTTGCCTGAAAAGTGTCCCATGGCCCCTGTGCCATGAGGCAGGCCCCTGGAAGCACCAGGTGGGTGGCTGGCAGGGCCTGTGGTCACGCTTGGCTTACACATTGGGAACATGAGCATTGTTGATAGAATTTGAGCGCCACACGGGTGAAAGCTGGGGTCTAGACCCTGGGAAGGTTCACTGGGGCACAGGTGGAGGTCAGGGTGAGGGGCATGGAGCCACAGGTGTGAAGGTGTTTGGCACAAATAAAACATAACTGGAAGAGCCCCGAGCAGGTCTGGGGAGTGGGCTCCAAGCTGAGAGGCAGGCTGCCCTCTGGGCCAAGCCCCCCGTGGGTCCACTGTGTTGCTCTAGTGAACTCTTCTTAGGTCTTTGCAGCGCAGATATTTCTCCTCATTTGACACTCAGAGGCCTTGGGAGGAGTGATTTTCTTTTTCTGGATTAGAAAAGGATTTCTATAACAGCGTATGCACAATGTGGATCTGCAGCCTTTAAACCAGATTATAAACCCTTTTGGGAGGTCCTGTTCGAAAGTCTGGCCGACTTCTAAATGGAATAAAGCAGTTAAATCATGTCACCTGCTCTGTCCAGCGGCGTCTGAGCACTTGAGCTTTATTAGTTTAGACGCCCCATGTGGTAGGACTTGTAACCGCGACACCTCCCACTGTTGTTGGCAGTTGCTGGGGATCTGCACTGAGGGAAAGCACCGTATTCTGGGGTGAGACCTAAGCAGTATAGCGTGGAACAGCCCAGAAAGGCCGGCTGGCTGCTGTCATTTCTCCCCAGGACGGGCCTGCCCACCCTCCCCGTCATCTAGGCCTCTCAGCCCCTTTTTCAGGGGGACAGAGATGGAGGAAGACGCCGGCAGGTGTGTCTTTCCAGGGCCTGGAGGCCCCCCTGTCCTTGGTGCTGATTGTGGGGCTGCAGCTGCACGGTGCCTGTGTAGTGCCAGGGAGCCCCGCTGAGAGTGCTGTGCATGGACTCCTCACGCCCGAGAGACTGAAGGGACCCAGAGCCGTGTGGTCCTCTTGAACTTGAAACCGGGGTGCTGTGCTGCGTGCTTAGTCACTCAGTCATATCCAACTCTGTGCAACCCCATGGATTGTAGATCGTAGCCCGCCAGGCTCCTCTGTCCATGGGGATTCTTCAGGGAAAAAGACTGGACTGGGTTGCCATGCCCTCCTCCAAGGAATCTTCCCAACCCAGGGATTGAACCCACGTCTTCCACATTGCAGGCAGATTCTTTACTGACTGAGCAACCAGGGAATCCCAGGGAGGGGCCTCCAAAGCATTTAATGACTCATTTTGCATATCCAGAATCTGAGTCCTGGAGAATGACATAACAAGAATTAACATTCATAGAGATAAAGTTGTTACCAACTCTATTAGTACTCTAGTTTCCCCTAGTTTAGTGATGAAGACAGAGGCACTGAGAGGGTGTTACCCGCCCAAGGGCAAACAGCTTAGAAGATGGAGGAGGCTTCCCTCCTTACCCTCAGGATCAGGCAGGAAAGGATAGGAATCACCCACCATGTCTGTTCACACAGAGAAACTGACAGCCACACAGAAGGCCAGTGGCCGGCCCAGGGTCAGCCAGGGAGTCCCCCTGAGGACACAGGACATGGGTCATTGGAGCCCCTGCCGTATCCCCCACCTCCCCTGGTGTTGGTGGCTCCCTGCCTCACTCGGCAGATGAGAGAGGAGGTGTATGGGTTTGCTGCCCAGACAACCTCGGAAACCACCCTGCCTGTGCAGGGGACTGCGGGCAGCAGCCTGGCCTCTGCCTCATCGACCGGCCATCGAGATAGAAGGCTCCTGGGCACTGGGCTGTGGGAAACAGGTTCTGCTGTGTTGTTTTTTTGTTAATGCAGTTTCGTTGTAACTCCCGCCCCGTGCATGGAGCCTGCACTCCTTAAGGCTGGCCATAGACACACCTCTCCCCTCATCCCACCTTACTGCTTGATCCCTTCAGGCCTTTGTTTCTCTCACTTCCTCCAGCGATGGGGAATTTCTCAGGTAACTCCAAGAACCCATCTGGCAGGAAGTCAGAGCCAGAATGTGATCCACTCCCGACATAGCTAACTGGGAGCCCTGCAGAAGGAACAGTAACACAAAGGCCTGAATGGAAGCCACATGCCCTTCAGCTGGGGAGGGAAAAAAGCAAGCTTTGTTCTCGAGGAACATTCCAGTAATAAACCACCTCAAACCACTAGTTAATTTTGTTTAGGAATAGTTCAAAAGCATGAAAGGACTGTAGATTTAAAAGGTTGGGGCCATATTTTGTCATTAGAAGAATTCAAAGAAAATGCCCCTTGCCCAAAGGAAAAATCCAAAACCTGAGTAAAGTACCTGAGAGAATTAGTCAAATTAGCACCCACATGCTGAAGTAATAATATTTTTTTCTTAAATACTGGACTGCTGACAATTAACGGAGCTGATTCTTTCAAACTCAGGAGTGAAGTTATATTCCCTTGAATCGCCTTTTTGATGCACAGTTAGGAGGGCCATCTCAGTACCGTCTCAGCAGCCAGCAAGGCAGCCTGCTGTGGTTGGGGTGGCCCTTCGGGGGGGCTTCCCCAGCACTCCTCCAACCCCCTGCCGCTCCCCCTCTCTGTCTTCTGACCCGGTGGGTCTGGGGTGGAGTGGAGGCCTCAGTGTGGAGTGGCCCCATGCTCATGGTGCAGGGATGGAATGGACCAGATCACCTAGACCAAAAGGGAGGGAGGGCAGACCTTAGACAGCAGGGAAGGCATGAAGCCAGCAAGGGTGCTGAGGAAACCTGGCAGAGCAGCACGGGAAGGCACCAGCCAGGATAGCAAGGCTGCTCCCCTGCAGGGGCAGAGGCAGAGCACAGCGCACCCAGGTGAGCCGAGCCCCTGCCCCTCATCTTCCTCATCCCTGCTGCTGTACTAAGGCAGGGTGGCCTGGTCCTCAGCTGGATTTCCAGCCTCTGCAGGCCAAGAGCTCCCTTCTCTTCCCTGTGCGGTGCCCGGCACAGAGGTGCCTCACAGGACATTTGCATGTGTGACTGCAGCTGGAACAGGTGTGTGGGTCCAGGCAGCTCACAGTCACACAGAAGGTTGGAGATACACACAACGTGGTACACGCATCATGGGGATGACCCACACTTCTCCACGCTCGCCATCAGTCATAAAAGTCAGCTTGTACGCTTGCGGTTCAAACGAGCGAGTTGAGAAGTCTAGCCTCAGGCAGCCCCACTGCATTGCGGGGTTTCATTTTCTTCCTGCAGCCTGGCTATCCTCACGTGAATGCTCAAAGTCTTCCAGTAACGCTGACTCACTCCATGCTGGAAAGAGGGGCTCCGGCGTGATTCTCGGAGGGTGGATCAAAGAGTTCTGCACAGACTCACTGTGCTAGACACTTGCCTTTGGGTGGGTTGCTTTGAGACTCTAGTTAATGTGTGTGTTTCCTTACAGTTTGAACAAGAAAATCAGCGCCTGATTGGTGAAATGAACAGCCTGTTTGACGAAGTCAGGTATGTTTGTGGGGTTCCCGGGTGAGCAAATGGCCTAGTTTACAACTTTCCCAGAAAGTAGAAACTTTACTCATTTAGTTTGGTGCTCAGGCATCCACATGTGGCCCTTGGGCCAAATGTAGCTACCCCTGCCTCCAGCCCCCCGTAAGGAAGCTGCGCGAATTCACTGCCCCTCAACTTGTGGGCCTGCGAGGTACCCTCTGTGGGCCGCTCCCAGGCTCCCAGGTGCTGCAGCCCCATCTGAAAGGTCATGATGGCACATGTCATGACAGCTGCCAGGAGGGGATTGTCTGTACCTAGCTACCCCAAGATGAAAGGGGTTAATTAAGTATAAATAGGGACGGCTGGCCGGAGAAGGCAATGGCACCCCATTCCAGTACTCTTGCCTGGAAAATCCCATGGACGGAGGAGCCTGGTAGGCTGTAGTCCTTGGGGTCGCTAGGAGTCAGACACAACTGAGCGACTTCACTTTCACTTTTCACTTTTGTGCACTGGAGAAGGAAATGGCAACCCACTCCAGTGTTCTTGCCTGGAGAATCCCAGGGATGGGGGAGCCTGGTGGGCTGCCATCTATGGGGTCGCATAGAGTCGGACACGACTGAAGCGACTTAGCGGCAGCAGTAGCAGCAGCAGGGACGGCTGGCAGAGGGAAGCCCTGCAGAGGGCTCCACTGGGGTCTGGCTGCTCCCTGACCAGGCTATCAGCCACACAGAAGGCCCATGGCTGTGGCCCACGTGAGTAGAGTCACCGCCCAGCCCTCCAGTGAAAGCGCTCGGGCCTGCTGCCCTGGGAATGCCGGGAGTGTTCTGAAAGGACGTGCTTAAACTCTTGTTGCATCGTGGCCACTTCCCAAAAGAAGACTCGTCCTGACATGTCAGCCTTGCAGCCCTGGAGGCTGAGTGCAGGGTTTCCCCTGACCACTGCCCTGGGTTCTTCTGCAGCCTCTGCCCTCACAGGCGGGCCTCCCAGTCCTTCTTCAAGATGGTGCTCTTCCTGCCCTGGCCCCTCCTCACTCTCCTCTCTCCTGCTTCCCTCACCTGGTCTGGAGGAGTCATCTCCCCACCGAACATTGCTTCCTCCTGGGCTGGGAGCTCAGCCTCTAGACGCACACCCGCCAGACCACCCCAGGGTCGCCTGTGCTGTCCAGGCAACCAGGAGAGGCCCACATGCTCTGGTGCTGAACCCAGATGGGATATTTTCAGCCGGAATCAAAGGAGGTTTCCTTTCCACAGAGAGTTGGTTTGAATGGCGAATGTACTCTTTCCTCTAACCTGCTGAGTGGTAACAGGGTTTTGGGTGACAGCATATTCTGGCGTTTTCTTCTGAATCCCCACCACATATGACTGTGTTGCTAGGACAGGGCTCAGCATTAAAGGAGACTCTGCCTTTTGTAACTACTGGGTACAGCCATGTGCTCCTGGCCCCGCACTGACTCAGGAGTCAGGGGTCCCAGGGGTCAGCTTATGAAGTGGTAGGGGTGGGCTTCCAAACCATCCAGTACACCCAGAAAGCTGAAGGGCGTTAAAGGGGAACCAGTGAGGAGCATGAGCCTCTGCCCTCCTGAGCCTGTGTCCTGAGCAGGCCACTGTGAGTCACCATGGTGTTCCCTCCCTCCCATGCCTTCACTTAGAAGAGACAACTTCTTTAGAAATGTGTGACATTGCTGTTAAGATCACCAGGTACTAACAGTTAATGTGTATCTGTTTTTCTTTTTTTTTTTTTAATGAAGGCAAATAGAAGGGAAAGTGGTTGAAATCACCAGACTCCAAGAGATCTTCACAGAGAAGGTTTTACAGCAGGTAAGAAAAAATAATTGTTTTCAGTTTTATCTTACAGGGGCATCTACTCAGAACTTGGGACATTTCTTCTGAGGTCATCAGGCCTCTGCAACTGTTTGCTTGTGGCTCAGCTGGTAAAGAATAGGCCTTCAGTGCGGGAGACCTGGGTTCAATTCCTGGCTTGGGAAGATTTGCTGGAGAAGGGGTAGGCTACCCACTCTGGTATTCTTGGGCTTCCCTGCTGGCTCTGGTGGTAAAGAATCCACCTGCAATAGGAGACCACGGTTCGATTCCTGGGTCAGGAAGATCCCCTGGAGAAGGGATAGGCTACCCACTCCAGTATTCTTGGGCTTCTCTGATGGCTCAGCTGGCAAAGAATCAACCTTCAATGCAGGAGACCTGGGTTGGATCCCTGGGTTGGGAAGATCCCCTGGAGAAGGGAATAGCTACCACTCCAGTATTCTGGCCTAGAGAATTCCATGGACTGTGGGACAACTTTCCACGTGCCCCAGCCCCATGCGGCAGAGCCCCTGGGCAAGGGAGACAGCTAGGTTGCGGTTCTGGGTGCCCTCGGGAAAGCTGGGGAGCCTCTTTGAGCCACAGTATTTTTCCATCTATAAAATGGAGCAGCCTTTGTATGGTTGTCGTAAGGCACAGACATAACCCACGGAAAGTGCCCAGCACAGTGCCTGATGGGTAGTAGCTTTACAATCAGCAGTGCTGCAGGTTCAGGCTCGGCCCTCCCAGATGCCAGGTCCCTGCCACCTCGGGTGTCCCGTCCTCACAGGAAGTGTGACTGTTCTCATAAGTGGATTTTCATTTCATTTCTACCTGCCTGCTGTTGGAAGTTCTTCTAGCCACTAACCGACAAAATTTTTAGAAAACACCTGATAAAATTTCCCTTTTGTATTCAGCATCCACAGACTGGAAGGTTTGAAGGACAAAATCATTTTTCTCCACTGTGTTAAACTGGGCCACTTGACTTAAGAGACTCCACTCACAAAATGTCCCCTAAACCACACAGCCAGAGTCAGATCATTGCACACTGGGCACACGAGGCTGTTCAGGTTTGCAAGAGTTGCTCTTTTCATGAGCACATTGCAGGAACTATTCTAGTCCATATATGTTAAGCCTCCATTTAGAAGCCTAATGGGCATCAGTTCAGCCACCTAACACAGAAAACAGCTCAATCAGATGTCTCCCTCTCCGAGCCCCAGCAGAGCCAGACAGCCAGCTCCAACCTGGTTCCCCATTGCTCGCTGTATGACCTGCGGTACTCCCCAGCCCCCTCCCCCTCTGCAGACTGGGGCCCAGGTCACGCGTGTCCCTCTTGGGTGGAGAATAGGAAGTGCCCGGCCCGCCCTGGGCTCTCCATCCAGAACTGAACTAGGAACCGTTGTTATTTGTGGGTGTGGCTGCAGCCGACCTGGGTGATGCCCTGTTTCGTGGCACAGCCAGAGCTTCACCAGCGGGCAGAGCCTATGTGCAGCGAGAAGCACTCAGGTTTTGAGTGGCTGAGTGCACTAGCAGCACTTACTTCCACAGCCATTGTGTCTGCTCCTCAGCCCAGCCACCGAGGGGCACTGACTGCCATTCACAGTTGCTTCTGGTTAGGGGGCTGCTTCTCAGACAGGAAGCAGCTGTCCTGGAGTTCTGGACAGGCACCCCGCGGGGTGGGAGCAAGGCCCAGCCTGCGTCACACCCAGGGCTCCGGGGCTTGACCTGGGAGGGGCTTGCAGAGCACAGACTGAGCCGCACCTAGCTTCCCAGGATTTCTAAGACCTGAAAAGAGCTGAGTGTGTCTGGGATTTCTCATCTGTGTTGCAAGGTGGCTCTCACAACACACTCATGGGAGCACCTGCCCCCACTGGGAGCGTCTCCAGGACGCAGTTAGAGAACAAGGCGGTCCCTGGCCCTCGGGTCTTCCACTGTGTGGCTCTCACTGCTGGGAAGCGGGTGGCTGAAGGTCGCTTTCCTCTCTGCGGTACCGGTTCCATGTCAGTCTGGTTTCCCTAAAACCCGAGCTTGTTTACATTCCCACCCACCCCCTAGAGGAAGGGGGAAGAACAGCCAGCCCTGCCCCTTAGAGGGCAGTGTTGGGGTGCAGGATGGGTTATTAGCCAGACGCTTCTGTGTAAGCCCAGGAGCCCACATGTAAGGTTTCCAAGTATTCTGACTAAAATTTTGCAACCAAAGCACCATTTTGAAGCTACTGTGTGTGTTTTAAAGCCACGTGCACCTTGAAAGCCCTGGTGTGTGGCAGCTGCTCTGTGATCAAGCTCGTACGTTTGTCCCTTCCTGTCCGGTGAGTGGATGGGAAGGTGGCAAGCTGGGGTGGAGGGAGCACAAGGCCCCCGTCCAGTCCCAGTCCTGCCACTTGGGTGCTGTGTTTCTCCAGGAAAGTTACTAAGCTTCTCTGAGCCGGAAGTTTCCCTTTGGTAAAATGGGAGTGTTGCCTACCTCCTGGGTGCTGTGAGAACATGTGGGTTCACGTGTGTAAAGCCCCTGCCCTTTGCATGCAGCAGCTGCTGTTTCTACTGTGACAGACACTTGGGGAAGGAGGACAGTTATATTTATCTGCTGTTGTCCTCCACAGGAAGCTGAGATTGACAATATTCACCAGTTAGTAGTTGGAGCAACTGAGAATATCAAGGAGGGCAATGAAGACATCAGAGAGGTGGGTACTCTAGGCCCCGAGAATGACTTGGAGGCACTGAGTCCAGGGTGGTGGTCGCCTCGTCAAGGCCGCACACACACGGCAGGTCGCAGGACCATGCACTGGATGGACCGGTTCCACAGTTCCATCCTGCCCAGCCCAGGGCCCACTCATTGCCCTGCAGAGGAGCGTTCTGGGGTGCAGGGGCCACTCCCTAAGTCCAGGCTGGGTGCCACTGGAGACGCTTGTTGGACCAGAGCCCTGGTCTTCGACGGGACCACCAGAGTCGACTCTGTCGAGTGGACTTTATTTTCTGGGTGCAGTCCTCAGGTTTGGGTTGATGTGGGACCACTCTTGGGCCACCACCTCCATCGCACTGCCAGGAAACACAGGCCAGGGTAGCAGACACGCATGCTGAGCCTGCCTGTGTGGGTCTAACCCTGGGCGGACGTGAGCCGTTTCTCCTGGGGGACTCGTGCAGAGGCACCACATGGTGGCTAGCCAGCGAGGGCAAGGCACCCTGTCTTCTAATAGATCTTAAACCCACCTTTCGGTTTTGCTTAAAAACTAAGCCATCCGTGCAAGGTAGGGACAGGCTGGAGCTGCCCCCACAGTCCCAGCCCTGCAGGGGGAGCGCCGGTGGACACGCGCGGGCCTTTCAGACCAACCCTCTACCCTCTTCCCCCAGGCCATCAAGAACAACGCAGGCTTCCGGGTGTGGGTGCTCTTCTTCCTGGTGATGTGCTCCTTCTCCCTGCTCTTCCTCGATTGGTACGACAGCTAGGCGGCCCGGGGGACAGCGCCCCGCACCGGAGCCACTGATGGGAGCGGGGCTGAGACGTGTGCTCACAGAAGGGACACCAGACCTGTGGCTTAAGCATTCAGTAATGAAAAAGAAAACCACACAACTGAAACTGGTCTGCGCTGCAATCCTGAGGCCAGAGGGAAGGAGCGGGGGGATGGTTATTCCTGCACCTGATGGGGCTGCTGGGGGGCGGGGGCTGCCCCAGGGAGGGGGCCTGGTGGGCTTCCTGCTCCACGAACGTCTCCAATTCAGAGGAGGCAGCGGCCATTCCCCACCCCAGCAGGAAGAACGCGGTCAGTCGCTCCTCAGGGCAGATGACCTGCGCTCCCTGTGGTTTCCTGTGTGCCTGAGCAACTGATGCACAGACTCCTGAGCAGAGGAAAAGCCAGCTCGCCTTCATTCACCCTGTGAAACTAGTATAGAACCGCGGCCACTTACTGTCTTATTGGTGGGTCCAAGGTTAGGATGTCACTGCGGGCCACCTGCCTCCTGTCGGGGAAGAAATGTGGGCAGGGGCCTGGCTCCTCCCAGCACTTTCCTGCGGCAGAGGGGGGCGGGCAGGGGAGGCCTGACTTCCTACCCCTGGGGCCCCCCAGAAGCTGCGTCCAGAGAAGGGCCTAGGCCTCTCCTCCCACCCAGGCCCCAGGAGTTGGGAACGCCCACTGGTACAGATTCGTGAAGCATCTGCAACCACATCTGTGCAGAAAGTCCCTGGTACTCGTGGGCCCCAGGGTATGGTCAAGGGCTCTCCACAAGACAGGCCAGGGCCTCCACAGGGATCCTTGTGTTCTTTATTTGCACAGACTGAGAATGTCGAAAGTTACACGTGAACGAGTTTACAGTCTATAAAATACACGCCTACTAGAAAACACAAACAGGGTTGCCTTGGCACTGCGTTGACGTGGGCTGGAATTGGCTGATGGATCCTCTCTACACAGGAGGACTTCTGGCACAGTTATTGCTCTTTTGCGTCCCCACAGCCGCACAACGTCCACAACTCCACATGCCCACCCACTGCTCCAAGGTCACAGTCATTGTTTCCAGACACCCTTAATAATAAAATACACTGTTTATGTTTTGGAAGCACATTTCAGGGAACAGTAATGGAGATGGCCATGACCACCATGCTTGTTTACAACACAGCTTGCACTATGTGTCATTTATTTTTGATTTAAAAAAAAAAAAAACAGTGAAACTTCTGACATGTCCACCAGAAACAACACATTCAAATAACACGGAAGAAAATGTCTGTGAATGTCTTTTTTTCTATATAATCCTCTTACACACTTGGTTTATCTAACTGGTAATTCTGTAAACATACTTTTAATGTCAAGATTCAGGCTGAAACGTAATTGTCTTACAAAGATTGTGAATGGAAATGTCATAATTGGACTTGCAGCCCCCCCTCCCAGCCTTTCCAGCCTGTTTCTTACATCAAAGGAGTTACATCTGTCCCACAAAATAAAAATCAACATAGTCTTGACTTATACCAGCAATTACACTGTTCACTTTTCCCACCCAACTAAGTGTTCCAAAACTAACCTGCTAACACGGGCATGTCGGTGCAAACTTGTTCGTAATAGACGTGGACAAAAGGGCTGGTTGGATTTCATTCCTACTCCGCCCATCACAGAACAGACAAGACTACCTACAGGGAGACGGGGATCTGTAGCCTGTGGCCCAGGGTCCCCTCCTCCCAGAGTCCCCACCTCACGTGCTCTGACCCAGTTCACAGGTACTGAGGGGCCACACTGACTCCTCTGCCCAGCCAGCGCCCTCTGTACAGAGAGGCCGCCACGTCCTCGCTGCAGCGCTTGCGCACTCGGCAGTGAGCGCGGGGGAGGAGGGCATGGCCGCCCCCGCCTCCCGGCCTCTCTGCTTCCTTCCCACCGTCCTCCACCATTCACTATGGGGCATGGGCTTCTTGGCCTATCGGAGTACCCTTCTGGGAGGTGGGAAGAAACGTGAAGTACAGCTTGCCCTTAGCACAGCAGGGATCACTCTAGATGTGGCTGTGGAGTAAGGTTTGCAAAACAGCAAGGTGGTTTAAAAGGAAAAAAAAAAAATTCCACAAAATGCATTATTATTTATCTGAAGTTCAAACCCCTTGCATATCCAGTGTAAATTTTTTTTTTTGACAGCATCCAATAAATCCCAGGAAAGTCACTAAATTAAGATTCCCTAACATGGAAAGTGGTGGCAGAGCTCCCTAAGCAGTGCTGATACGCACTTGACTTTACGCCCGTGAATGGTCCGCAGCAAGTTGTATTTGCAAAGCAGCAATTAGCAAACAGAAGCGGTTGCACCATACATGAGTAACCTCTATAAATTATCAGTAATTATATTTGATGAAATGTCCCTCAAAGTCCCCTTGTTACCTTCAAGCGACACCATTAAGGAACTTGCCCATCTCGCTAAGCGGATTTCTCTGCGGCCTCGGTCTCCTGCTCCGAGAGCTTCTCTTCCGACAGAACGGACATCCATGGCGACACGGAGCGGGTGATGCTCTGCTTGGCCAGGTTGTAGTGGTTAATGACGGTGTAAAATTTCTCCCGGGCATTGGAGTCTTGCTCTGCATAGTAGCTCTCCAAGCCTTCTGGGATGCACTGGGTGTTCTGCAAGACAAGCGGCCCCTGAGACACACACACTGACGCAGGAGGCGGGCCCGTGAGTCTCCAGGTAACACCCGTGGTCACCAAGTACCTCCTGGGTTTGGGAGAGACTCAATGCTGAGCTGACCGCCTGGCGTTGATGGCATCGTAACAGGAGGGGCGTCTGTAAGGCCACAGTGAAGGGACTTAGCGGTCCTTCCTGTTGCTCTAAAGACCTTACACTCGCGATTTATTTTAAATCGAACCAGGGTCTTCTGCATTGCCGCTGGAGTCTTTACCACCTGAGTTATCAGGGAAGACCATTTTAAATCTACTAGAATACAGTGGAACTTCTGACATGTCCACCAGACGCAACAGTGAAGAAAGGCTTCTGTGAGCCAGTTGGGGGCAGGGGGGTTAGGGGAGGCACACTTGAGGGCACGTGAGCTGGGCCTGGGGGCAGGAGAACCCGGGACACAGGCTGGAGAGAGGCCCGTGGCACAGCAGAGGGCGAGGAGCCTCAGGACACAAACACCGGGAGAAGGCAAGGGTCAGGGGGTTGGGAGGGACTGGTGTGACCCTGAGAACCAGAGAGCAGCAGGAAGACACGCGAACCCCACCAGGGCACTTGAGAGGGAGGCTGTCCCGAGGAAGCTGTCCACTAGGGAAGAGGCGCTTCCCTACCGACCACAGAATCCGGGGCAGGCTGGGCGTGGAGACATGAATCCCTGTCTCGTCAGCTCACCCAGAGTCTAGCCCGCCCCCGACCCCCACCGCCAAAAGCTGCCTTTCTTCCATCCAGAAGCCGGGCTAAGCCACCACCCACTGTCACCAACATACACACACACACACACACACACACACACGCGCGCGCCCTCGAGGAAGGGTGGCGGGCTAAGCCACCACCCACTGTCACCAACACACACACACACACACACACACACGCGCGCGCGCGCCCTCGAGGAAGGGTGGCGGGCTGCCAACGGAAGGCACCAGCCCCCTCTCCCAGACCTCAGCAGGTACAGAGCGCCCAGCTCAGGACATTTCCAAGCCCTCCCAGCACCAATTTCTGGCCAATGGGGTGTGAGGGGTGTGTCCGTCCACAATGGGATGAGTCCCTCCACGGGACTTTCTGGCCAATGGGATGCGAGAGGTGTGCCCCTCCGCGGGACTAACTTCTGGCCAGTGGGATGTGAGGGGTGTGGCACAGGCAGGTTGGAAGGGGAGCCCACAGAGAAGCTGCCTGCCCTCCACTGCTCCCGCGGCCCCTTCTCAGCGGCTTTGACCTCCTAGACTGGTCCCTGCCAGGAAAGGGACAACACCCCCAAGGGCTGGCAGCGCTGCCCAAGACAGAACAGGGGCTCCAGGAAGACCTCCCGGAGCCCCACTGCCTGCCAGCCGCGGCTTTAACAAGAGAAGAGCCTTCCATCTGGCGGGACACACCATCTGTGTCTCCAAACGACAGAAGCATCACAGCACCGCCACCGTCTCCTTGTCACACGGTGAAGGGAGCGTGAAGTGACAGGGGTTCCAGACTCATCACGGTCACCAGGGAGAGTTTTAAACCGGATTCCCAGCCCCGCCCGCAGGATCCAGCGCTCAGATAACCCTGGAGCAGCGTCTCAGCCTCAACCACCTCACGGGCAAGCACACTGGCGGGATCCCGCCAACCCCCTAGGGCCCAGCAAGACCCCGGCTGTTCAAAGCGCTCCTGTGCCTCCCCGCGTGGGCCCAGCATGGAGACCACAACGGGTCTCCGATGGTCACCTGCATGGCCGATGGCAGCTGCTGCCCAGTGGACGTGAGCTCCAGCCTGGGACACACAAGGGGAACCTCCTCTGAGAGCCTCGTCCCTGCCCAGTGCAGGCTTCCTCAGCCTCCAGAAGCTAAAGGCAGGTTAGCTCCTCCCTGTTAAGGGGCTGTTCCTTGTGGGGTCTATCCTGCAGACCCAAGGCCCATCACCAGACCCCGGCCCAGCCACCATACTGGTTCCTTCTGAGTAAGCCGAGCGCCTTGTGGGCACAGTATCTCCCTGTGAGCTGGGATCCGTTAGTTCCATTTCATAGATGTGGCCAGCGAGACCCACCTGGGTGAGAACCCAGCTCCAGCCCAGGGCCTCTGCTCAGGGAACTCTGGACTCCACCCACAAAGCTGCCGATGGTCAACACTCTGCCCAAAGGCAGAACAGTGAGAAACAAGGCAGCAAGTTCCCCAGGGCACCAGGGCAGGGCTGCACCCCCAGCAGCCCCAAGTTCCACCAGCGTTCATCAAGCCCTGCAGCCCACTGGCCTGGTCCCCGCTGGGCCCTCGGCTTCCTCAGAGGTGGGGATGGCAGTGCTCTGCAGGGCTTGGTGGGAAGGGCAGGCTTGGCAGGAGGAGCTGCTCCTACGGCCGGAACCACGGGAACCCAGCGAATGCCACAGCCTTCACGAGGCCCTCTTTGGGCACCAGGCGGTCATGCCACCCTCAGGACCCAGAGGCCTTCCCACTGTTCAGGACCACTGCCCGGTGTCAGGAGCAGTCACAGAGGGCTCAACAGGTGATTTGTGGGGGAAAAGGGACCACACGGGGGTCTTACAAAGGCTCCTGTTTGAGCCCATTTAGAAGCCTGAACAAGCGTGACCCAGGGCTCCCTCTCCACGTTGAACGGTTCTTACAGAGGACACCAGCCTTGCATCTGTGAAGAGGCGTTGTCAGCCCGAGGGTCGGGGGCTCTCCCACGGTGGGGGCTGCCCATGGGGTTCAGAGCCACCACGCCAGTTCAGGGCCAGGCACTGGGGATCCACAGACCTGCCGAGCCCAGGCCTGCAGCCCCACGCCTGCCACACAGCCTCCGCTCCGCCACCCACACTAAGAAGGGGCGGACATGGGCAATCGGCAGGGGGAAGGCACTGCGCCTCGTCCAGCCCGGACCGCCAAGCTGTGGCTTCATCACTCCGGGTCTGAGAAGAGGGCCGGGGGTGAAGGATGGGACATAGTCGGGGGCAGGAGGTCTAGAGAGCTCTGGGGTCTGGTGGAGCTGTGTAAGTAAGTTGACTCTGACAGCAGATCCAGCCACCTTTTCCCCAACCAGGCCCCTCTGAAGCCCAGGCAGGCTCCATGGGTGTTTTCCCTGCTGCGGCTGCCGTAGCTACTGCCTCGCCTCAGAGATGCGAGACTCACTGTTGATGGTTTAGTGAAGATGGAGTAAAGTGAAACGAACATCGCTCAGTCGTGTCTGACTCCGACCCCACAGACTATATGGTCCATGGAATTCTCCAGGCCAGAATAGTGGAGTGGGTAGCCTTTCCCTTCTCCAGGGGATCTTCCCAACCCAGGGATTGAACCCAAATCTCCCACATTGCAGGCAGATTCTTTGCCAGCTGAGCCACAAGGGAAGCCCAGGAATACTGGAGTGGGTAGCCTATCTCTTCTCTAGGGGATCTTCCCAACCCAGAGATCGAACTGGGGTCTCCTACATTGCAGGCAGATTCTAGACCAACTGAGTTATCAGTTCAGTTCAGTTGCTCAGTCGTGTCTGACTCTTTGCGACCCCATGAATCACAGCACACCAGGCCTCCCTGTCCATCACCAACTCCTGGAGTTCACTCACTCATGTTCATCGAGTCGGTGATGCCATCCAGCCATCTCATCCTCTGTCATCCCCTTCTCCTCCTGCCCCCAATCCCTCCCAGCATCAGGATCTTTTCCAATGAGTCAACTCTTCGCATGAGGTGGCCAAAGTACTGGAGTTTCGATTTCAGCATCAGTCCTTTCAATGAACACCCAGGACTGATCTCCTTTAGGATGGACTGGTTGGATCTCCTTGCAGTCCAAGGGACTCTCAAGGGTCTTCTCCAGCACCACAGTTCAAAAGCATCAATTCTTCGGTGCTCAGCTTTCTTCACAGTCCAACTCTCACATCCGTACATGACCACTGGAAAAACCATAGCCTTGACTAGACGGACCTTTGTTGGCAAAGTAATATCTCTGCTTTTCAATATGCTATCTAGGTTGGTCATAACTTTCCTTCCAAGGAGTAAATGTCTTTTAATTTCATGGCTGCAGTCACCATCTGCAGTGATTTTGGAGCCCAAAAAAATAAAGTCTGACACTGTTTCCACTGTTTCCCCATCTATTTCCCATGAAGTGATGGGACCAGATGCCATGATCTTCGTTTTCTGAATGTTGAGCTTTAAGCCAACTTTTTCACTCTCCTCTTTCACTTTCATCAAGAGGCTTTTTAGTTCCTCTTCACTTTCTGCCATAAGGGTGGTGTCATCTGCATATCTGAGGTTATTGATATTTCAGGGAAGCCACAAAAGTTTACCAGAACAGCTGTGCTCACTGTGTGTATTAGTTGCTCAGTCGTGTCTGACTCTCTGCAACTCCATGGACTGTACATGCTCCTCTGTCCATGGGGTTCTCCAGATGAGCATACTGGAGTGGGTTGCCATGCCCTCCTCCAGGGGACCTTCCCAACCCAAGGATCGAACCTGGGTCTCCTACATTGCAGGCAGATTCTGATGTCCTGACCTCTCACCAGTGTCCTGACCTCTAGCTACACCTGGGCATAGGGGAGCAGGGACGCTTTGCAGGGTTGAACCTTTTGTTCACTCCCAGGCCAGCCCTGCAGGTGAACTGGCCCCCATCCAGAGAGCCAGCAGCCACCCTCCGCCCCTCTGCACTGCCACCTCACCTCCACTCTGTCCACGCCACCAGCACAGGGTCTGGCATGACCTTCTGAAGCCACCAGCACCTGCTGGGCAGCGAGTGACTTTGTTCCAGGCTGAGACGGGCCTCCAGACAGGACAGGGTATTCCCGCTTCTCCAGGTGCCCAGGCCAAAGAAAACAAGACGGTCCTGCTGCTGCTGACACAGCAAGGTGGCAAGACAGGGATGCTCTGGAGGCACTGCAGGGGTCGGGAGGGGCGAGCCGGTGGCGGGCAAGACCCCAGGGGGCGTGTGGGAGCCACGTGGGAGTGGGATGGGGCCAGGGCTCTCAGGAAGCTGTGACCTTGCCCTCTTGGGCCAGAAAGACCCTAGCAGAGCCACATGTCAGGGGTGAGCGCAGGGAGGTCACGGAGCCTCTAAACATCAAACGACAACCAGATGGGTGAGGGAGTCCAGGAAAAGTGTCCCAACAGCCCTGGTCAGCTATTAAAGCTCACATGGAGGCTCCCCAAGAGGAAGTGTACAAGGAACACCCAAGCGTAAAGACCTCAAGGGGGTCTGGGGCGGTTCCCATTATGTTTAAGACCTTTCTATAGTGCTCGCACAGTGACTTCATGATTTAAAAAAAAAGCTAGAGACCTAGTGTCCTCTGCAGCGCACGTCTGCCCTTTGAGATCTCCTGTGACACTCCTCAGTTTGGGGCCAGCCTCAGCAAGGGGCTGGTCCCCGCCCCTCCACGCATCCCAGAAGTTGGGCACCTGTGCCCATCAGCCCTTCCCGCGGGGGGCCCAGGCCACTCTGTCCCCCCAGCACAAGCACTGCCCACAGCTGGTCCACACCAATGCCCCCTTCTCATTTAGATCCCTGCCGGACAAGCCCTGTGGTCTTCCTGGAAGAGGTGGCCACAGACACTCAGTCACCCTGTATTCCTTGTTTCCTAACTCTTGGCAGCACGCACATCGTCTGGGCATCTGTCTGCTGGCTTGCTGCTATAACGGGAGCTCAAGGGCAGGCACCCAGCACTGCCTGTCCGCCCCGCAGCACGCCCAGCACCCCACCACGCACACAGGAGGGGGCCCTTCATACGCACTGAGTAATGAATGAAGGGCAGGGCCTAACCTTGGGCACCACGGACGTGTCTGAGCTCAATTTCCTGTTGGTATCATGGGGTCTAATGACATCTACCCCACAGGGTTTCTGGGAGCATCAAAGATCTGAGGTAAAAGCCCCTGTAAACTGCCGGGTGGCGGCATTTGATCACATGCGCGAACACGCAGAAAGGGAGGAAGGAGACACACTCACACCTTCCTTGCTCCGGCCGTAGCCTGAGGGCAGCAGCTCCCCGGCCCTCCAGGCTCCCCTTATCCAGGAAAGACACCGCCCCTCAGATGCCAGGGGAGACTGCCAAGTCCCAGCAGACGAAGATCCAGAACAATCTCCCTGGGGCTCTAAATCCCCAAGGCTGGCTGAGCCCAGCATCAACCTACAGAGTCTATTAAACAGGCACACGCTTGCCCCATCCAGCGGTGCGGTGAGCCCAAGGACTGGCCCTCATCTCCCTGACCCCACCTGGACCAGCGAATCTAGCAGAACCTGGCCATGCAAGATGGAGAAGACAGCTCGGACCCGCCCTCCTCTGCACTCGGGGTCACAGAGAATGAGCCAGAAGGAAGCCCCGAGGCGGGCTGTGGCCTCAGGTATGCGTGAGCAGTCCACCTGGATGAGGGCTCTGGTCCCCAGGAAGTCATGCTCCGCACAACCAGGTTCCATCAGGGCACAGTTCCCGTGTCACCCTGGCTCCTCCGTGACCCCTGGGTCCTCCCCTCCTGCCCTGCCACCCCTGCCTCCCAGAGTCACTCCTGCTCCATCCTCAGAACCCCGACCTGTCCAGACCCCCATCTCTCCCCTGCTCCCCTCTACTAGCCTCCTGGGTCATCTCACTGGCCCCCCGTCACTCCCTTCCAACCCACAGCCTCCACAGCCACCCAAATGACTGTCCCATCACTTCCCCCGTCCCCCGGGGGTCTCTGGCCGACACTCCAGTCTAGCCACGGCTGGCTCCCCCACCAGGTGGGCCATGTATGGACCAGCCAGCAGGTACCTGGGAGCTGCCTACCACCCCACCGACCCACCTGGCTCTGCCCTGCTGGCTCCCAGCCCTCTGGATCCACCTCCTTTAAAGCCCAGCATCTTCTGAGCCTCCAAACAGACCATCAACTCCTCCAGCCTGGGCCCCACCAGAGTGCGCACAGGGGCTGGTGGAAGGGGCAGGCAGGCTTCCACCAGCCCGGAGTCCTTCCCCAGGGGCCTGCAAGGCGCCCTCACAGACCTCCCACGTGATGGGCACAGAATGTTAGGAGCTCTGGAGCTGCGAGAGGAGGAGCCCATACGAGGGCCCCACGGCCCTCACATTAGCATCGGCCAAAGCGCGGGCGCCCAGTGACAGCGGCGACCAGGCTGGGTCGGCTCCTGCTCAGTACCAGGTCCTGCCTCATTCCAGCAGCACCAAGTCCTGGAACCCACAGGGTCTTCCTCCTCATACTGGCTCCAGGAAGTTCAGAACCAAACGGGGCCCAGATCTGACTGTGGGGGACTCAGGAGCAAGCCCTTGGCCCGTGCGCATCACCACCTCCTGCGTGTCCCCTCACCCCAGCCCCGCCCTTGTTCTTCTCCCTTTAGTCCTGCAGTCCCCCGCATTTGCTTCTCCGTGCAGCCTCTGCGGAAAGAGTCGTCACACGGCTCAGCAAAGCGAGCATCATCCATCCAGAGAGAGTCCAGCCGTGTTTTGCGGCGGGCAGACCAGGGACGCGCGTTCTCGGGGCTGGGCTCCCGACCCCCGCGTGGCAGTGCAGGTCTCCCTCTCCCGGGACCTCCACTTCCTCACCACACCCCCAGGGGCTGCACTGGGCCTGCCAGGCAGGGGACTCACCCCACATCCCCACTGCACCCCCTGCCCTGCCCGCAGGGCCCCCACCGGGAGCTCCCACCACTCTAGGCCCATCCCTTGGGAGCCGTGAGTCAAGCAGGGGGGTAAGGTACAAAAGCACTGGGGGCCCCAGGGGCTGGGGGCTTACCTTGAGGACGAAGCCGTCAGGGCAGGCGCGGTCATACTTGTACACCTTGTAGACGACCAGGAAGACGACACAGGTGAGGAAGGCCAGGGCAAAGAGGACCAGCACAGACACCTGTGGGCGGCAGAGGGCGGGGGATTAGGACAACTGATGAGGTAGTGTGTGCGCACACCGTAACACACACACAGATGCACGTGGAAACATGCATGCACAGAGACACACATAGAAACATACATATACACACAGATACACAGAGAAACATAGATACACACATAGAAACATACAGACACACAGAAACATACATACACGTACACAGAGATACACAGAGAAACATACAGACACATACACAGTAACATACATACATACACAGAGAAACATACAGACACATACACAGATACATACACACAGAGAAACATACAGACACACGGAGATACACAGAGAAACATACAAACACACACAGACACATGCATACACATACACAGAGATACACACAAACATACAGACACATACACAGTAACACACATAGAGAAACATACAGACACATACACAGATACATACACACAGAGAAACATACATACAGACACATACACAGATACATACACACAGAGAAACATACATACAGACACATACACAGATACACAGAGAAACATACAAACAGATGCACACAGATACAAACACACAGAAACATACATACAGACACATACACACAGATATACACACACACAGTAATAAACACACACATGTGCTGTGCTTAGTCTCTCAGTGGTGTCCAACTCTTTGCGACCCCATGACTGTAGCCCACCAGGCTCCTCTGTCCATGGGATCCTCCAGGCAAGAATACTGGAGTGGGTTGCCATGCCCTCTTCCAGGGGATCTTCCTGACCCAGGGATCAGACCCGGGTCTCCCGCATTGCAGGTGGATTCTTTACTGTCTGAGCCACCAGGGAAGCCCAAGAAAATTGGAGTGGGTAGCCCATCCCTTCTCCAGGGGATCTTCCTGACCCAGGAATCAAACCAGGATCTCCTGCGTTGCACGTGGACTCTTTACTAGGGAAGCCCACAAACACATACACACACAGTAACAAACACACACACATACACACAGTAACACACAGACATACACACAGTAACATACACATAGACACGTACACACAGACACATACACACACACAGTAACACAGACACACACACAGTAACATACACATAGACATACACACATAACATACACATAACATACACACACAGACATACACACAGTAACAAACACACAGACACATAAACACACACAGTAACACACAGACACACACAGTAACATACACACAGACGTACACATACAGCAACATACACACAGACGTGGACATACACAGTAACATACACATAGACACACACACACAGTAACATACAGACACGTACACATACAGCAACATACACACAGACATGGACATACACAGTAACATACACATAGACACGGACATACACACAGAGTAACATATACACAGACATGAGCACACACACAGTAACATGCACACAGACATGGACAGACACAGACACACACAGACACGTACACACAGATGCACACACACGAGCCCACGCCAGGGCACACAGGCACTGTGTCTGGAAGGAGGCGCAGAACACAGACCCAGGAGGCCTCTGGGGATGAAGGTCGCACAGTCTCCCCACACTGGACAATTTCTGTACCATCTTCATTTTTTATCACATCCACGTATCACCTTCTTTGTAAACTGGCCACTTGTATTCTGGGCCCAGTGTAGACAGCCTGGGGTACACCTATGACTGGGCCTCAGGGACACCAGACACGCCATGGAGCTGTGGATGCGGCTGCCCTTCTGACACTGCCAGTCACCCTGGTGACGCATCAGTCACTGGCTAATCAGCTGTCTCACAGATGCCCTTGAGTCCCAGACGCCAACCCCACCCCTGAGCTGAGACCAGCTGAGCACGGCAGACCCTCCGGGGCCCCCATCACCTCCACCCTGGACAAGAGTGTTCAGGGAGAGCCTGCCCCTCCCCAGAGGGTGGTCCCCATAAGCACAGGACTTGACTTTTTGCCCCACCATCTGCAAAGCAACCAGCACCGGACTGCGGGATGGGCCCAGGAACGTCTTGCAGGTGGACACATGACAGTCCCTGAGGAGACTGGGCTGGGTGATGAGACGGCCCCTGCTGCAGGGTCCAGGGATCGGGAGACAAAATGATGCTGCCTCTGGGCCTCGAAGGCGTGCCCTGGAGGCCTGGGAGCCGCTGGGCAGGGCGAGCGTGCATCCTGGGCAGAAACGGCGTGCAAAGGCACTGTGTGTCAGGTCAGGAGGTGTGACCAGGAGCCGTGCCCAGGTCCCTGGCCCAGATCCACTGCTCCCTCCCTTCACCCCACACAGCCACCCTGGCCACTGGCCATGCGGGCCCCAGCCACGAGTCCCCATCTCCAACACAGGGTGGAGCCACGGCTGCCTCGGGACCCAAAGAGCCACAGGAAAGGTGCCATCGGGGATCCCGGTGGCGGCTACACACAGGCAAGGACAAGACCACCTGGCTCAGGAGGGCAGCCTAGCGGGACAGCGAAGGCGGACGAGCATGGAGCTGGGTGATGAAGGAAGTGGGAAGAGGTAGCGCAGTGGCCCTGGGACATGTGTCAGCAGAGGCAGCAATGGAGCACGTGCACGGCTTTCCAGCAGGAGCGGCAACCCTGCCTGCCTACCGTGCCCAGGAGAGGCAGCCAGACCCTGAGTAAGTCACCCAGCTCCTCCGGACCCAGGCTCCTGCCAGCCAATAGCAGCGAGAGGACGCACACCCAGGGCTGGTGGGACCATGGAGGACTGACTCAATGCAGTGATGAGAGGACAGAACCGGACACAGTGGGTGCTCTGGAAGGAGGCATTTGCTACTGCTGCTGCAGCTGTCACCACGGCCAGCAGATGCGGAGCTGGGCTCTCAGTCCAGACACGCAGTCCCCCTACCCAGGCCCGATGCTTGATCTTCCCCGAGCCCCCCTCCTCACATTCACCTGGCTACTGCTCGCCCAAATCTGCCCTGCCTGGGACCCGGCTACCTGCTGGCGGCCCCTGGGAGCAGTGAGGGCAGCTCTTCCCACAGTCTAGAACAGCAGGGTTGTCCGTAGGGAGAGCTGTATCTAAAGTAACTGTCCTCCGTGACCCTTTATATTCTCTTTTGGGGCACTTGAAATTATTCCGAAAGGAGGTCTATGTCACACAACAGGTTAACAAGCGTTGTTAGACTATGTTCTCCATAAAATATCACCCCCGTTGAGTTCAACTACATATTAACTACATACAGCACAATCAAGTGGGATTCATCCCATGGTTGCAAGGATGGTTCAACATCCGCAGACGTGATATATCACATTAACCAAGTGAAGGATAAAAATTATATGACCATCCCAATAGATGCATAAAAAGCATTTGACAAAATTTAACATGTATTCATGATAAAAATTCTCAATAAAGTGGGTATAGAGGGAACATACATAATAAAGGCCAAATATGATAAGCCCAAGCTAATAGTATACTCAAATAGTGAAACACTGATAACTTAAACTCCAAGATCAGTAACAAGAAAAGGATGCCCACTCTTGCTAATTTTATTCAACGCAGTATTACAAATCCTAGCCAGAGCAATTAGGCAAGAAAAAAACAGGCATCAAATTAAAAAAGGAAGAAGTAAAACTGTTGCTATTTGCAGATGACAAATTTTCTATGGAAAACCCTAAAGACTCCACCAAATAATTGTTAGAAGTTATCAACAAATTAAAGTTGCAGAATGAAAAATCAACATACAAAAATCTTTTGCATTTCTATACACTAGTAAATGAACTATCAGAAGAGTTAGGAAAACAATCCCACTTATAATTGCATCCCCAAGAATAAAATATCCAAGAATAAATTTAACAAAGGAGGTGAAAGGTCTATACACTAAAAATGACATTGATAAAAGAAACTGAAGATACAAATAAATGGAAAGATTCTGTTCTCATGCATTAGAAGAATTAATATTGTTAATATGTCCATACTATAACTACCCAAAGAAATCTACAGATTCAATACAATCCCTATCACAATTCTAATTCCATTTTTCACAGAAATGGAACAAACAATCCTCAAATTTGTATGGAACCACAAAAGCCTCCAAATAAATAAAGCAATCTTGAGAAAGAACAACAAAGCTGGAGGTATCATGCTCCCTGGTTTCAAACAATATTACAAAGTTATGGTAATCAAAACAGTATGGCATTGGCACAGAAACAGACCAATGGAACAGCAGAGAGAGCCCAGAAATAAACCCACACAAATATGATCAATTAATTTATGACAATGGAGCCAAGAATATAAAATGGGGAAGGACAGTCTCTTCAATAAATGGTGCTTGGGAAACTGGAGAGCCTTGAGCAAAAGAATAAAATTCAACCACTACCTAACACCATATGCAAACATTAACCCAAGATGGATTAAAAACTTGAACATGAGTTTTCTTAGGAAAAAAACATAGGTGATAAGTCCCTTGACATTGGTCTTGGCAACTAAGCAAAAGCAACAAAGGCAAAAATAAACAAGTGGGACAACATCAAACTAAAAAGCTTCTGTGCAGCAAAGGAAACCATCAACAAAATCAAAAGCAACCTACTGAAAGGGAGAAAATATTTGTAAATCATGTATCTGATAAGGGGCTAATGTACAAAATATATAAAAACTCATATGAGTCTAGAGCAAAAAGCCAAACAATCCAAAAAAAAAATGGGTAGAGGAACTGAATGGGCATTTTTCCAAGGAAGACATACAGATAGCCAACAGGTAAATGAGAAAGTGCTCAACATCACTAGTCAGGAAAATGCAAATCAAAACCACAATGAGATATCACCGCATGCCAATTAAAATGGCAATTTTCAAAAAGACAGGAAATAATGGTTGGCAAGGACATGGGAAAAAGGGAATTGTCCTACACTATTAGTGGGAATGTCAACTGGGGCAGCCATTATGGAAAAAGTATGGAGGTTCCTCAAAAAAATTAAAAATAGAACTACCATATGGTCCAGCAATCCTGCTTCTGGGTATTTATCTGAGGGAAATGGAGATACTGGCTTGAAAAGACATCTGCACCTCTGCGTTTACTGCATTGTTTATAGCGGCCAAGATACAGAAGCAACCGAAGTGTCCATTGATGGGTGAATGGATAAAGATGTGGTGTATATATTCAATGGAGTATAATTCAGCCATGCAAAGAAGGAAATCTTGCCATCTGCAACAACACGGGTAAACCTTGAGGGCCTTACGCTAAGTGAAATAAGTCAAACCAAGAAAGACAAACAGTGCTTTGAACTCACTTAAGTGCGGAATCTTAAAAAACAAACAGGAAAAAAACTGACCTCAAAGATACAGAGAACAGAGAACAGACTGGTGGTGCCAGAGGCAGGGGGTTGGGGTGGGAGAATTGGGTGAAGGAGGTCAAAAGATACAAACTGCCAATTAAAGATAAATAAGTCAACCTAGACAGCATATTAAAAAGAAGAGACATTACTTTGCTGACAAAGGTCTGTCTAATCAAAGCTATGGTTTTTCCAATAGTCATGTATAAACGTGGGAGTTGGACCATAAAGAAAGCTGAGAACCAAAGAATTGATGCTTTTGAACCCTGGTGTTAGAGAAGACTCTTGAGAGTCCCCTGGACAGCAAGGAGATTAAACCAGTCAATCCTAAAGGAAATCAGTCCTGTATGTTCATTGGAAGGACTGATGCTGAAACTGAAACTCCAATACTTTGGCCACCTGATGTGAAGAACTGACTCAGTGGAAAAGACCCTGATGCTGGGAAAGATTGAAGATGGGAGGAGAAGGGGATGACAGAGGATGAGATGGTTGGATGGCATCACCGACTTGATGGACATGAGTTTGAGAAAGCTACAGGAGTTGGTGATGGACAGGGAAGCCTGGCGTGCTGCAGTCCATGGGGTCACAAAGAGTCAGACACGACTGAGCAACTGAACTGAACCAAAATGAAGTCAAGAGGATGTGGTATACAGCACAGTGACTGTAGTTAAAAACACTATGTTGCATATCTGAAAGTTGCTGAGACAGGAGTTCTTAAAAGTTCTCATCACAAGGGAAAAAAATGTGTCACTATGTGTGGTGGCAGATGTTAACTAGACTTAGAGTGTGATCATTTCTCAATACACACAAATATTGAATCAGTCTGTTGCACACTTGAAACAAATATGCTCTCTCCATGTCAATTACATCTCAATTTTTTTAAAAAAATAAGATGATCCTAAGTCCTGGAAAGACACACATTCTGAATCTTTCCCTTGGATTGGAAGCCACATGGAGTCTGGTTCACAGCGCCCCATCTGTTTAGGTGTAAAAATAACCCCTTCTCCGAGGGGCGGTGGGGAAGCACCTCCTAAGGGCTCTCCTCCCAGGAAAGAGGATGCCTGGACCTTTCACCCAGGATACCTGGGCTCGATGGCCAAGGTGCTCACAGCACTGAGAAATGAGAACACAACAGTCCCCGGAGCAGCCAATGAAGAAGGCAAAGGAATAAATCCCCAGAGAATCAGCAGGAGCTGTGGTGGTGGTTCAGTCGCTAAGTCATGTCCAACTCTTGTGACCCCATGGACTGTAGCCCACCAGGCTCCTCTGTCCATGGGATTCTCCAGGCAAGAATACTGGAGTGGGTTGCCATTCCTGTCTCCAGGGGATCTTCCCGACCCAGGGATTGAACCTGTGTCTCCTGCATTGCAGGCAGATTCTTTACTGACTGAGCTACAAGGGAAGCAGGAGGCGTGGGGCATGGCAAAGCCTCCCACACCCATAGGCTATCTCGCTCCACCCCCCTCAACACCTCTGTGAACCCTGAACCTCTCCTGGGCCCCAGAACCTGCTCAGACCTGGGAAGCACCCTATGGGGAGGGTGGAGGCAGCAATACAGGTTCACATTTCACTACTCCGATTCACATTTCACAACTCGAGTTCACATTTCACTACTCGGGCACGGTGCCCACCCCATGGTCACCACTGACCGAGAAGAGAACCATGGGCCTCTCCATAAAGATCCCCACCTGGCTCAGAACTGGGCCCGGCTCTGCCACCCACCACCTGCGTGAGAGCAGGTCCCCGGTGCATCTCCCCTCTGAAGCAGGGAACAAGGCCCCACGCTTTGACAGGTTTACCAAGAGGATGGTAAGTGCTCAGGCTTGAGAGCACATTGCCAGCCCCTCGTGCTGGGCCCCTGTCAAGGCTGAACGGTGCCCCCCTAAGCCAGGTACTTGTGAATATGACCTTATTTAGAATAGGGGTCCTTGCAGGTGTGATTACATTAATTGAGGTCATTTGAGCGAGCCCTAATCCAGGATGACTGGGTCACGAAAAGGGGACCGTTGGGACACAGAGGCACACACTCAGGGAGGAGGCCACGTGAAGACGGAGGATGGAGGTGGTGCAGCCACAAGCCAAGGACTGCTGGCAAGCCCCGGTCCCCCCGGTCCCCCCGTCCCCGCCCCCCAGGCCCAGAAGAGGCAAGGAAGGCCCCTCATCTGGGGGCACATCCGAGGGGGTGACTAACATTTTCACACTTCCACTCTACATGCACAAAGGGACTCTGAAGGTGGCATCAAGTCAAGGATCTCGAGATGGAAGATTCTCCTGGATCGTCCAGGAGTGGAGTCACGGGCAAGTGAACTTCTGAGAGGGAGACTGAGAGAGACTCGGCTACAGAGGAGAAGGCAATGGGACACTGGAGAGGCTGTGCTGCAGGCTATGGAGATGCACAAGGGGCTGAAGGGCAAGGAAAATGAGCAGTGCAGCTCCAGGGGCTGCAGAGGCACGGAGACTGTGCCCCAGAGGAAGCGCAGCCAGTAGGGCTGACTCAGGACTTCTGGCCTCCAGATATGCGTGGCTACCAGCCTCTCAGCTGCCGGTCCTTGTCATGGCCGCCCCAGGAAACAAATTCACCTCCCTTCAAGCCCATCCACTTACAAAGACCAAGCCCCTGCAGGGAAGGCTGAAACCTAAGCACCAGGCAGACAGAGGAGCCTCCCGAACTCAGTGAACAATGAGTGAGTGGGTGCAGGTGGCCCGTCCCCGCAGTGAGGAGTCACAGGGCAACCCTTGGGGACCCAGAGCAAGCCAGATGTCTATACCTCAAACAGAACATACATGCAGCCTGTGGAGGACTGTCTGCCTGGGTTTTACTATAGAAATGATGGTGCATGGGAAGGTCCCAGGTGGTTCTGGGACCCAGGAGGATGGGCAGCACCCACGGTGTCCTCTCTGGGGTGGGCTGCAGGCCTGAAGGCCAGGGATGGAGGCCAGGGAGTCCCTTGGCTCGTGGAAGGGCGTTTCCTCAGAGACAGGGCCTTTCTTTCAGGGCCGATGACTTTATTGGGTGCACAGTGCTGGGGCCCACAATGCTTTTAGTGACCCCAGAAAATGGTTTTAACTTTTGCTTTTTAAAAGAAACAGAAAATAAAAAATAATGAATAAACAATAATGAATCCAGCCTGGATTATATTCATCTTTGGTCCAAGGCAATCATGAGACTTTTTTTTTTTTTTTAAGGTAGAAAAGCACCTTGTGCCCCATGACCCTGCCTTCCTTGGTCATCAGCTTCCCCAGTGGCTGGCAGATGTTCCCAGGAGACCTGACAGCGGCCACCTTGGAGTGAGCTTGGCCAGCAGGGTCAGCCCTGGTCTCTGCAGAGTGGTGTTAACTCGTTACAACACAGGGTGAAAACCAGGAGGGGAAAGGTAGGAGCAGACACACTCCTGGGGGGGGATGTCCAGGAGAGGGGTCTAGGCTTGAAGGACAAGGAGCTGACCAAGGAGAATTCAGCAAAGAGGGTTATTGTCATAGGGAAAGCGAGGCTGTGCCAAAGCCTGGAGACCCCAAACACAGCAAGTTCAGCTGGTGTGGCTACAGCATCACGTGTCCTGCGGGAGAGGAGCCACAGGCTGCGTGATAAAGGACCCCATGCATCATACCAAGAGTGCATGCATGCTAAGCCGCTCAGCTGCATCCGACTCTGTGCAACCCTATGGACTGGAGCCCCACCAGGCTCCTCTGTCCATGGGATTCTCCAGGCAAGAATACTGGAGTGGGTGGCTGTGCCCTCCTCCAGAGGATCTTCCCAACCCAGGGATCGAAACTCGCATCTCTTACGTCTCCTGCGTTGGCAGGTAGGTTCCTTATCACCTGGGCAGCCTGTCATACCAAGAGGAGGGAGCCCAGATGGATCCTGGGTACTGCAGGATTCCGGGAGGTGGCTGCCCCTCTATTATACCCTGAATTAGCATTTCTCACAGCTCCGGGAGGTGTCACCAGCTGCCTGAAGGACAGATGTTTGCCATCAGTTTACACGTGTGCGTGTTGTGTGTGTGTGTGTGAGAACAGATTCTACATGTTCCCTAAATTGACATCACATTTGTGCAGCTGTCAGTAAAAGCTCAAAAGCAGGAGATAATGGGATAAAATTACAGCTACTGTACGTGGTTGCACTCATCGCCCCGGTTCTCTGCCAGATGCCCCCCATGGTGGCCCTCACCCCCTGATGTGGGCTGTGGCTTTAAGGGACAGCACGTGGGAACAGCAAGGGTCAGGGAACAGCCTGGTGCAGGGTTTCCATCACGTTTGTGCCCCTGGCAGTCACATGAAGCCTATCAATCCTCAGACTCACGCTTAAAAATGCGTAAGACATGATACACAGGAAAGAAAACCAAGGATACTGAAATACTAATATGAAAATATTGCCAAAATGTAGATTTGTGATATAATATATACATGCTTCCTTATTAATACATCAAACAACAAGCTCTTACAATACTATGATTTCAAAGGAATGATGAGACTAAACACTTGCCGAAATCTCAATGTCACTTGCAGTGTGAACCATAGAACACCTGTGATTCGTGTTGGTGAGTCAAAAGTGTGACTTCTACTTCTGCAGCTGATTGTACCAAGTGAAAGAATGTGTCCACTGCAGACTATATAACACGCTGCTGAAAGAAATTAAAGTAAGACCCAAGTAAATGGAATGACACCACGGATGGGAAGACAACGGTGCTAAGATGGGAATCCTTCCCAGACTGATCTACACGCAATACAATCCCTATCAAAATCCCAACAGAGTTTTTCCACAGAAATGGAAATTGCAAGGGTTTGTGAATAGCCAAAACAATCTTTAAAATGAAGAATAAGTTGGAGGACTCAGGCTTCCCAATTTCAAAACGTACTACAAAGCTGCAGTAATCAAAACCAGTGTGGGGCTGGTGTAAGAGGAGCTGTATAGATCAATGATATAGAGTGGAGGAGTCCAGAACTATAAGCTTGTGTTCATGGCCAACTGCCTCTTCACTCAGGGTGCCAAGACCATTTAACGGGGCAAGAAGAGTCTCTTCAATAAGTGGCGTCAGGACAACTAGCTATCTGCCCATGAAAGAATCAAGTTGGACCCTGACCACACACCATTTACAAAAACTAATTCAAAATGGAATAAAAACCCAAATATAAAAGCTAAAGCCTTAAAATTCTTAAAAGAAAACATAAGAGGCAAATCTTATGACCCCGGATTTGGCAATGATGTCTTAGATAGAACGCCAAAAGTACAATCAACAAAAATAATCCGTACTTGACCGAAATTTTAAAATTTTGTGCATTAAAGAACCACAAGCAAGAAAACGATGAGACGACCCACAAAATGGTCGAAAATATCTGCAATTGATACGCCTGGTAAGGACCTAGTATCCAGAGTATATATAAAAAACTCCTACAACTCAACAATAGAAAGACAAACAACCCAATTAAAAATGGAAAAGGACTTGAACAGACATCGCTCCGAAGAAGATAAGCAAATAGAGAACAGGCACAGGAGGAGATATTCAACATCATTATCCATTATGAGGAAATGTAAACCAAAGCCACAGTGAGATGCCCCCTCACACCTACGAGAATGGCTACAATAAAAGTAAATAATGATTGTTGGTGAGGATATAAAACGAAAACCTTGCGCACCGTGAGTGGAAATGTAAAATGATGCCGCTACTGTGGAAACCAGCAGTTCCTCAGTATGTTAAACAAAAAGTCAACACGTGAACCAGCAATTCCACTCCTGGGTACAAACCCAAGAGAAGGCAAAACAGGTGCTCAAACAGAAACTTGTACAGGATGTTCATTCCAGCACTATTCACACTTAACCAAAAGGAGGGAGCACCACAAATGCCCACTGATAAGGTGAAGAGATAAATGCAATGTGGACCGCATATTCTATGATTCCATTTCTATGAAGTGTCCAGAATAGGAAAATCCACAGAGACAGAAAAGAGATGAGTGATTGCTTAGAGCAAAGGGCAGAGGGAATCGGGGAGTAACTGCCAATGGGTATGAGGTCTCCTCTGGAGGTGACTGAAAACGTTCTGAAAGGAGATAGTGGTGATGGTTGGACAACACTGTAAATGTAATAAATATCACTAAATTGAACACTTTAAAGCTGTAAATTGTATATTATGTATCAGTTCAGTTCAGTCGCTCAGTTCTGTCCTTTGCGACCCCAAGGACTGCAGCACACCAGGCTTCCCTGTCCATCACCAACTCCTGGAGCTTGCTCAAACTCATGTCCATCAAGTCAGTGATGCCATCCAACCATCTCATCCTCTGTCGTCCCCGTCTCCTCCCGCCTTCCATCTTTCCCAGCATCAGGGTCTTTTCCAATGAGTCAGTTCTTTGCATCAGGTGGCCAAAGTATTGGAGTTTCAGCTTCAGCATCAGTCCTACCAACACAGTTTGCTCCAAATAAAAGGGGAGGAGGGTGAGGCAGAGATAGGAGGCCAGACTATGGCAGGGGTCTTAGACAGATGGGAACCCCAAGCCAGAGCAGCCTTACCCCCAGAGAACAGAGGGGTCCCAGGGGTGTGTTCTGGAAAGAACAGCCAGGAATGGAAGCAAATAGGCTATGGGCCTCAGGGTGAACTTTATTAGGAATTTATAAGGAGAGGATCATATGCCAGACCTGCTCGGGACAGTCCTGGCAACGGTTCCTGCCCCAGCATCCCAAATGCACAGGGCCCACTGCCACTCCCAAAAGTATCCCACTCTGGGCCATTAATTACACAGCCATGCAACTTAAAAGGCCCTGGCCGCTGTACCAGTTCTCTAAATGTTCACCATGAGCTGGGAACTGGCAGTTCACCCTATTTCACAGACGAGGGGCTTGAAGGGCATTTGAATATGCTGTGTTCCCACCTGCTCTTTCTGGTTGGGGTCTCCTCTCTTGCTGGGGGCCCTCCCAGGGGTCACTGCTCAACTGGGGTGGGAAGTAGGGCGCCTGTAGCAAGGCAGAGTCATCCCATGAACCCCACGTAGCTGCCAGTATGGAAAACAGAGCTTGGCAGGCTCTGTGTCAGGTGGACGTGGGTCTGAATCCTACTGCTACCCCCCAGTTAGCTGGCTGACCTTGGACTGGGTTCCTCTCTGACCTTAATTCCCCACCTTTAAAACCAGGACAGAAGACCAACCTTCAAAACAGTAAGAGTGCAGGCAGGCAGCACTGGGTCGATGGTAGCTGGGTCATTCTTGCTCTGCTGTCTCTGCCCTCCCACCCTTGGGGCTGGGAGAGGGGGTAGAGAAATGTGCTTTTCTGCTGAGTAATGCAGTTTAAAAAAAAAAAAAAAAAGATCTTGGAAACATAAGATGAATCCTGACATCTCCAAGCATTTACAGCACTTAAATATTTTAGGTAACCCACATGAAGTGAACACACAGACACACCCCCCCAGATGATTCAATCCACTTAATTATTCGATTCTGGGTGAAGCCCCCACTGTACAGCTGGGCCAGGAAACCGCAAAACAGGGCAGGGGAACCCCATCTGATGCTCTGCTGAAGGTGACAGGGCGCTGAAGCTGTTCAAGTATTTCTAGGATCCCTAGTGCCAACTCGTGAAGACCGCCCCCACCGGTGAGTGCCAAGGAAACGGTGTCACCGTTCATAAATATTTAACAAATGCATCCTGAAACACACCAGGGGATTATTGGAGAGGGTGGAAAAACAGACTGACTGACGGCACAGGAAGCTCAAGGTCATTAAGGATGTGAGAAAAGATACAAACCACCTACAGATTCATTTGGTTGGTTCTCTTGTTTTGGCCACACTGTGTGGCATGCAGGATCTTATTTCCCAAACCAGGGATCTAACTGCTCACACACAACACCCCCCCATTGCCCCCTGCATTTGGGAGTGCACAGTCTTAACTGCTGGACCACGAGGGAAGTCCCTACCAACAGATTCATTTGTGGACAGAAGGCAAAGGGACCCCCCAGTGCAGCACACAGGGCCCATGCAAACAAATCCAGTCTCTCCTCCCAGGACGTTCTCCCAGCCCTGCGCCATCTGGGCGAGGCTGACCTTGGAATCTCTTAAAGGCCCAAAGGCAACGTGGCAGCAGGGGCTGGGACTGCAGCCTGTTCACCCGAACCCTGAACTCACGAGGAGAACACGCGTGGATGTCAGAGGTGTCAACAGCCCTCCATCACAGCAGTCGCAAGCAGAAATCTTCCTTTAATCTGCCTCCTTATGGCCCCTCCGCTCTCCAGAATCCCACACAACACCATGACATGCTGCTCTGCATGGGTGAGCAGGACCACGCAATTAAAACAGTGTTTAGGTTTAGTTCATTTGAGAAACATCTTAGGCCCATGTTTATTCTCGGCACAAACACACCTCCAATTAACTAAGCGACCGCTTTCCTTGTTGACACCAACCTCTTTGGAAGCCTAGACTTTGGGCCACCGCTGGGTGGCTCATCCAGCAATCCCATATGAAGGAGCCTCAGAAAACCCTCTCCCCAGCCAGCGGTTACCTAGCAACCAGCCTAGCAACCTCGTAGCCAAGAGATTAATCCCCGGGTGATAATCATAAAGCAACATCCAAAAAGACATCTCGTCTCGAGGATGCCATCCAAAGGTATATAAAGATGAGGCTCAGAGCAGCGGCCTCCCGCTCCTGAACTACACAAGTTACAGACAAAAGGGGGCCATGTTATTTACTTGTTGCTCCAACAGCTGAAAGGCATGGTTTCATTCTGGCCCTTCACACACGGGGCCGGAAAGAATGAAGAGACGGCTGGGCTGGGGAGCCACATGGAAGCTGCCCGGTCACCGGCAGGATGAGGAAGATGTTCTGTCCCAGGAGAGCTGTGACTGACCCTCAAGGTTGGGGGGGGTGCGTGCAGGTCCTCCTCTCTGCTGCCCACATGCACCCCAGTTTTCCAAAAGAGAGCCCCCCGCCCTCAGCCAGCTGACACCACCCACCAGAGAAGCACGCCTCACTGTCTGCGTGCATTCAGAGATGCAAGAAACATAAGTGGGCAGGAAAAAGCCAAGAGAACATTCTAGAAGGGCTAAAACCCTCAGCGTCTTCAAAAGGCACAGGCTTTTCTGAGCCTGCCCTGCCCACGTGCTAGAACGCAGCCCCACCCACAAAAGGTCACAAACCCAAAAGAATCATCTGGAGAGGTTGTTACAATACCCTAGGGTCCGAGGTCCCACTGCTACAATCAAACCTCAGGTGATTCCAACAGAGGTGGCCCCAGGCCACACCTGGAGGCTACACTCCACACCCAGAGCCCCAGGGCAGGCAGGCAGGGAACCTGTTTGGGAACAAAAGCAGGAAGTGTGCAGGATACAGGTCATTCAGCTGAGCGAGTTGGGACCACAGGCCTCCGGGTCAAGCTGGCCAGGTGGCTTCACACTGACTGTGGGACCCTGGGCGTGTCACCTGCTGACTGCATGACCACCTATAAGGACTCACACCCCCACCCGACCACCTATAAAGACTCACACCCCCACCTGGCCCAGAGAGGAGCTTCCTCGGGAGCTACCATCAAACGTACCCAACAAGCCAGGGTCCCTGGAAATTTCGCCAAGTCTCCATCACTCGGGGCTGGCAGCCTGGTCTGTCACCCCAACTTACGGAGCTGTCACCCTGTGTGTCCAGCACCAGACGGAAGGCATCGGGGAGCTCCTCTCCTGCCTGACACAGAGGGGCTGGGAAGTTCTGTCTGCACCCAGAGCCCCGCACCTTCACTCTGCCTGACGGTGGCTCGGGGGCACTAAACTCCGGCTGCCTTCCCCAGGTCACCAACTCAGGTCAAGGGGCCTTTGCTTATTAGCAGGGTCATCCCACTAGACAGACTCACCCCACTCACTGGGGCATGAGATCATAGGCCTCACACCCGAAGAGAAGCATGGGCCAGGGAAGGGCACCGCAACATAAAAAGCTGAAATTCGAGGCTCACATGGGGAGGACTCAAGGTACATGGGCACCCCCATATCCGAAGGCTGCTGGAAAGGAGGGTGACTGGTGTTCAGACAGAGGCCACAGGGCGGCAGGCACTGGGAAGGGTTTTGAATCAACAAAGGAAAAGGCTTCTTAGAAGCAAGTCAGTCCAGCAGCAATGGGTCCCCTGGGCTCAGAGCATCCTGTGCAATGTGTCCTGCAGGAGAAGCCGCCTGGACCTCAGGTGTTATTGCCAAGGGCAGGCTGCTCAGGGTCAAGATTTCCACCTCAATTCCCCCTCAACTGCAAAACGCAGATAATAACAGTGCCTGTCCCCTGAGGTTTCTGAGTATAAAATGAGATCATAAACATAACGAGCCTGACCCAGAGTCTGGCTCCTGGGAGCACTCCATTACTGTGAGAGGCCGTCATTGCCTTGTTAAAAAGGGCAGTGGAACCACCAGGAGGGTAAGGTTAATCCTGGGAGGCTTCTCGGCAGAGGTGATATCTGAGCTAGTACTGGAAGGTGACAGAAGGGGAACCGGGCCTAGAAATTGGAAGCAGGGCCCACGGAGCGCTGCGCGTGGCAGGAGGGGTGATGGAAGGGCATTGGACTCAGAGGCAGAGAGTCGTGGGGAGGACCCCAGCCCCCCCGGTGACCTTCTGGGACTCAACGGCCTCAGCTGCAAAAGGGGCTATGATACTCCCTTCAGGATGGCCCTGAATCACAGGGAGGCCACAAATCACAGGGAGGCCACACAAAAAAAGTGTACAGACATGCCTGGTTTACACATAGACCTGGGAAACAGGCCACTGCAGTGCAAAAAAATCCGCTGAGTGCCAACTGTGGACAACACCTCTTAGACATCCCTGGGAGGTGGGAGCAGAGAAGGCAGGACCTCTGCCGCCACAGCCCACCCCCTGGGATAGCACTGATCTTCTGGGCCCAGGTTCTTGACAACCGGAGCCTGGTAACCACACAAAGGCCCAGCTGTGGCTGAGAGCCCTGGAGGCTCTGGTGCGTCATCCACGTCTTAAATAAGGGACCTGGGGACCTGCATCAGGTGAGCAAAAAGCACAAGCAAAGGACCCCAGAGGTGGGGTCAGAGCCTACAGGCAACTCACAGATGAAGGGATAGCCATTCAAGGGCCACAAAGTGTACTGCCTTGTAGGGACACAAAATGCCAGGGCCAGAGAGGCAGGGTTCAAAGCAGGGATAACAAACCCAGCCATGCTCAGAGATCCAGATGGTGATGGTTATCATGACCTTGAAAATGAGGTCACCTCTGCCTCAGCCAGGGGCTGAGCCCCAGGTGTGGACAGGACGGGATGAGCAAGTGGGCCCAGAAGAGGCACATGCCAAGCAGCTGGCCAGAGCAGGAGACAGATGGTGACCTTAGGTCAGTCTGACCTGGTCCCCCATGAACCTCGCAACACAGATGAGCCACCAAGCCAGGAACTGCCAGAAGAGCATCTCCACCTGTACACCCTCCTGGACACCAGCAGAAACCACAGATGCAGGCCTGTCTGTGCCTCAACTTCTCCATCTGTAAAATGAGTTGCACAATAGCACTTGCTTCTCCAGGAAGGTTGATAGGAGGATTAGATGAGCTGACACCAGTAAACACCCCTACAGACACAAAAGACACAGCGACTCTGATGGCACCTGCTGTTTGGTTTTCAGGCAAGCCCCTGGATGGTCTTCCTCCAGCCCAGGAAGGCAGCACCAAGGGAGGGGAAGAAGGACTTAAAGCCAGATTATGTCCTGGCATACCCAATCACCCCACAAAGCCACTCACTCCTTTGGGGCTGACTTTCATCTCTTAACCAGTTTGCAGGGTGGACACAGAGAGAGAACAGGATGCAATATGCAAAGGGGCTTTGGAAACTGCAGCGCATGGGGTGGGCAGGTGTCTATGCACCCAGCATCCATGTGGGTGACAACCAGGGTGTCCAGTCAAGGCCACCCTTCAGGGCCTGGGTGACTTATGTCTCCTAAATCATTCCTTTGAATCTAGGTGAGGGCCTCCATTTTACTATCTTTCATGTTTGCCAAAGAAACAAAGTTTCCAGAGTATCAACATCCTAACTTGTTCCTCAACTATCACAGCTGCTTCCACCCTCAGAGGCCACACAGACTCAGTGGAGAAGGCTTTGTCCCCAGGCTTGGCTGGAACCCTGACCCTTTCAGTAGCTGTCTCTCCCTAAAGAATGGTCTGGAGCAGCTTCTTTCCCCAAAGTGAGCACGTCCGGCAACCTGTGTACAGAGCCGGCCAGGCCCCACACCTCCGCATCCCGTCAAGGGTGGTGATAGGTGAAGTGTGAACACAAGGGCTCCAGAGTGGACCACCTCTGACTCCTGGCCCTGCAAGGGACAGCTGTGACCGCCCTGTGCCTCAACTTCCCCATCTGCAAAACAGGTTACATGGAGAGTACTGACCCCCTGGAGAGGGATGCTCATATGGCTCAGACTGGGTCTTGCACCAACTAAGGGCAATGGTTGCCTTTTTGTTATTGTTTGCCCCTCTTCTGCACTTAAGGTAAAGATTTTACTGTTTATAAAGTGTTAGCTGCTCAGTCATGTCCAATTCTTTGTGACCCCATGGACTGTAGACCGCCAGGCTTCTCTTTCCATGGAATTCTCCAGGCAAGAATACTGGAGTGGGTTGCCACTCCCTTCTCCAGGGGATCTTACAGACTCACAGGTCAAAACCAGGCCTCTCGCATAGCAGGCAGATTCTTTACTGTTTGAGCTACCCAGGAAGCCATATATACCTCTGTCTAAAAGAAAGTAGAGGAGTGGGTTGTCCCTATTATTAAAACTTGGTAATACTGATCATTTTCTGAAAATAAAAAAAGAAAGAAGAAATTTTAAAAACCACAAGGTCAATTTTGCATATCTGGGGTCAGCCCATATTAGCGTCTCATTCTGTTCCCATCATTCCACAGGTCATCTCTGGAGCCCAGTGGACCTGTCCTGGGGCAAAAGCAGCATCTCACCTGTCTCCAGGGCCACTCACCTTGAACCTCTCGGTGACGCCCTCAGTGATGCTGACTGTGAACTCCGCTATCTTGGGAGGACGCACTTTGCCTTTCTTGCGGTCAGGTTCATATTCAGTCTTAGTTTTCACAACCACCTTGTTCAGGAAACAGAAGAAAACAGTTAGGAGTATGGCCACATGCATTCCAACACACCTGTCCAAAGAGGACAGGTTGTAGGGGGGACTCTAGTGTTCAAAGTCACCATTTTGCCAGGAAGTATTTCACAAAAAGAATGAGTACAGTCACCACTTATTACAACTCTCCTCTGTGCCAAGACTAGCAGAGAAATTACCCATTGGTAATCCTGAAAGCAGCACCAGGAGGGAAGTATGACAACAGAGAGGCAGAGAAGTTAAGCTCCGAAGCCAAGGCCACGAAGCTAATAGGCAGCAGGCCTATTAGGGGTCAGCAGGGCCCCAGACTCCTGATGCAGTGCTCCCCCAGCACCTGGGGCTCCCGCCGCCTTATCTGGTGCTCCCTTCACAGTGAACTCCCTTCACTGTGGTGTTGGAGAAGACTCTTGAGAATCTCTTGGACTGCAAGGAGATCCAACCAGTCCATCCTAAAGGAAATCAGTCCTGAATATTCATTGGAAGGACTGATGCTGAAGCTGAAACTCCAATACTTTGGCGACCTGATGAGAAGAACTGACTCATTGAGAAAGACCCTGGTGCTGGGAAAAACTGAAGGCAGGAGAGGAAGGGGACGACAGAAGATGAGATGGTTGGATGGTATCACCGACTCGATGGGCATGGGTTGAGCAAGCTCCGGGAGTTAGTGATGGACAGGGAAGCCTGGCGTGCTGCAGTCCACGGGGTCGCAGAGTCAGACACGACTGAGAGACTGAATTGATCACTGCCCAGAGCTTCATGGTCTGGGTAGTGGGAAGGAAGGATACATTTATTTTTTATATGCTGCCAGGGGTAAAATAAGAAGATTCAAGTGCACTATTTCCCTCCAGGATTAGGAAGGAACAGGAAACCAGCCTTCAAGCAAATCACTTTTGGGGAGTCTGTCTCACCCCCACCATCCTCCTCTCTTCCCTGTCTCTGCGTGCTCAGTCGCTTCAGCTGTGTTTGACTCTTTGTGACCCCATGGACTGTAGCCCGCCAGGCTCCTCTGTCCATGGGATTCTCCAGGCAAGAATACTGGAGTGGGTTGACCACTTCCTACTCCAGGGGATCTTCCCAATCCAGGGATCGAACCCATGTCTCTTACCCCTCCTGTATTGGCCAGCAGGTTCTTTACCACTTAAATGGTCTCCTTGCTTGTTACCCTTCCACTCTCTACTGTGAAGCAGGAGATGTTTTTCCAACCAGGAAACCTATTCTGCCTTTGTTCCAGGGTAAATCTGTTCCCATCATCACCACCAGCTTCAGATGAACCCTAACCCAATCTTGCAGCCTCCACCCTCAACCTCTCTGCATCATTTACTGCCCTCCTCATACCCTGTTTCTGAGATTGTTTCCTTCTCTGTCCCGACTTGACGAGGCGGCGAGGTACCCAGGGGCTACATGTCTCTAATCCCCAAACGCCCACCCCCACCCCAAAGCAGGAGCCAGGAAGTGGCTGTTGGACTGGAGAGGACCAGCCCCCCGCTGCCAACCTGCTTCCTCACCCAGGTGGCAGCGCCCTTCACTGGGTGGGACATACCGCCTTGCATGATGCTGGGACCCAGGGCAGAACAAGGACTCAGGAGATTGCAGGGATCCCACACTGAGCTGTGACAGTGCACCCAGCCTCAGGGAGAAATTGGCTCATACCTCGTGACACTGAAAAACTGATCCAAGGGCCGTATCACTTGTAAGCACACCCTTGGCCCCCTCCTCCCTCCCTCCGGTTGCATGCAGCTCTCCTCTGCCCAGCCTGACAGCCTGTGTGCCCAGTCCAGGGGCACCGTCTCTAGGGCAGCACTAGGGCTTAACCCTGCCATCCTCGAACCCCAACTGTACCTGACTAGCTGCGTGACTCTAAGCACACCCTTGGCCACTTGGAACCTCAGTGTCCTGGCCTGTGAAATGGGAACAAGGCCCAGCTGGTTGGGTTACTGCGAGGAGCAGGGAATCCCTGGGACCCTCAGCCCGGTGGGAACCCGCTCAGTAGCCCATCAGCCCAGATTCAGTCTGCCTCTGCCACTACAAGGCTGACCTCAGGCAAGTTCCTTACTCTCTGTGCCTCCATTTCCACATCTGTAAAATGGGGCAACAGTGGTGGTTACTGTCTAACGTCAGCAACACGAAAGGAAGTGAAAGCTGTAAACCACGCAGACAAGGGCTTGGCGCGTAATAAGCATTCAACACACGTCAGCGGAGACTGTGTAGCGGGTAGTCACAGAGCGGCTGCCAGCTCTGTGACTACCCGCACTGTCGCACCTCCAGAACCTCGGAACGCAGCACACAGCCCATTGACAACCCTATCTGCACTATCTGCCCCCAGACACGTGTCCTCTGGGACAGGTGACATCACCTCCCTGAACCTGGGCTGGGAGCAACACGGTACCACTGCTTGGGTTAAGAGACATCCTATGTGAGCACAGTCTGGCTCCAAGAGGGCAGAGCAAGAGGTCTTGATGGAGCTTCACATCCTGGAGGGTGGTGGCCATCAGTTGAGTGACCTTGGGCATGTCCTGTAAACTCCCGGAGACTCGGTTTCTTCATCTGTGACCTTAGAAATCTTCTGGCCCAACCATCACTTCCTGCTAGAATCCCCAGCTGGGAGCATCACAGGGATGGGAGATTCATCACCTTTCAGAGCAGCCTAGGTTACTCCAATACTTTGGCCACCTGATGCAAAGAGCCGACTCACTGGAAAAGACCCTGACGTTAGGAAAGATTGAGGGCACGAGGAGAAAGGGGTGGCAGAGGATGAGATGGTTGGATGCCATCCCTGACTTGATGGACATGAGTTTGAGCAAACTCCGGGAGATAGTGAAGGACAGGGAAGCCTGGCATGCTGCGGTCCAAGGGGTCACAAAGAGTCGGACACAACTGAGTGACTCAACAACAAGGCTGCTCCTGGACGGCCCAATTGGTTGGTCAAGACTTCATACCTCCCTGAAACCTCCTCCCTGCTATAAGCCAACCGTGTGCCAGACGTTTCCAAAATGGAACAGACTTAGGACGCAAGAGGAGGCTGAGTGGAGGGAAGGACCTGACAGCAGTGCTGCCTGGGCATGCAGCGTTCCTGGCACAGGCTGCCATGGCTCCTGGGCTGAGGCAGGAGGGGAAGGTGGGGATGGTGGTGCCAGGCTGTGCTAACCCGGCAAGCCTGAAACATACACGGCAAAAGGGAGGTGGGAGCCAAGGCCTCAGACAGCCCTGCCCCTCCCTCAAAGCCTCTTTTGGACCATCAATGCCCCAGAGTGGTCCCACATGCCCTAGGCGCACAGGCGAGATCAGCTGATCCTTTTCCTTGAAATGAAACACTTGTTTCAGCCTCCCTCCAGCCTCTGCCCCCCTGCCTACCTACCCAAACACAGAGTTGGGAGGATGAGAATCACCTGGAGGAGCTGAGTAAGCCTATCAAAGGGCCCACCATGTGAATAAAGGAATCCTCCAGAGAGGATGGATCCATGGCAGGGATATTCCCCGCATCCCCACCCCTGCCCCGTCACCCGTCATCGCCAACAGGCTGGAAAAAAGGCCAAGTCCTGAGTCAGAACCGCCCTGCCAGGCGTTCAATGAAACAAGAAGTGCCTGCACACTTCGGGGAAGAGAGAGCGCTTCCTGGTGGCTGGGGTGACTTCTAAAGAGCAGCAAGGCGGGCAGAAAGGATGCGAGTGCCCAATTTTAGGTCTCCGTTTCACGATACAGTTGTCTAGGCTTTTAAACGTTTTCTAAGCGTTAACTCTTGAAAAGACTAATCTTAAGGGACAGAAAGCACTCGATTGCAAGCTGTATTTAAGAAAAGAGGGGATTCTTTAAATTCAGCACACACGCAAAAATCCCACTTCCAGGAGAGGATGGTGAACGGCTCTCCCCAGTTACACGAACACTGAGGAGCGCGAGTGTTCAGCTTATTTGGAGATTTTCACAAAAGGAACAAAGAGAGGAAGGTGGCGGCGAAGGAGCGCGCATTCTGCCGCAGCTACCACCGGTGTGTTTGTGCGGGGGGAGAGGAGGAGGCCCCCAAGGGAGGGTCCATCTGGCCAGGGAGAGGGGTCTCCCCACCGCAAAGGGGCAAATCGGAAACTGCACCACCCCGGAAGGCGCGAGGGGCAGCCGAGCCGCTCCTGGGCTCACCCCCAAAGCAGAGCCCCGGGTACCCCGTGGCAGGCAGGCGCAGAGCGGGGCTGGCGGAGGAGGGGTCAGGGACCTTTCTCGGATCAGAGTCCCACGAAAATTAAGAAAGGATCTTTCCCGGACCGCGCAGTTCCTGGGTCAGCACGAAGCTGTCATCCAAGGCGGGGCGCGGAGGGTGGGGTGATGGGGGGCGCAGACCGCCCGCTCCAGAATCCCTCGCGGGTACGTGGTCCCTCGAGGCGCGTCCTCCACCCCGCCCAAGCCCGTCCCCAGCACACACGCGGCGCGATCCTTTTGTTTCGGCCGCCACCCGAGATTTGGGGGTGCGCACCCGGCCGTGCGGGGTGCCGGGGTGGGGGGGGCCTCTCACCTTATCCGGGGGCGGGAACTGCAGCTGATTGACATCGAGGGGCGTCATCAGGGGGATGGTGTCGAAGCCATCCTCCAGCAGCGGCTGCTTGGTGCCCTTCTCCGCGAAATTGTTCCCCAACTTCACCATGGTTCCGGGAGACCCGAGGCTGCCAGCCTGCGGAGCGAGGGCCGGGCGGGAGTCACCGCGAGCCGGACCCACCCGCTGTCCCGGGCGTCGGCGAGCTCTCCGGCCCCCCGCCTGGTCTCCGGGGAGGGGTCGTGAGGATGCAGAGGTCGCGGCTCTAGGGCTGAGGGGCGGGCGCGGTGTATTTACGGACTCCCACCCGCTGGACAAAAGCGCCGAGTACAGGGGCGCACAGCCGCCGGAGAGGGGGCGCCGCCCCTGCCCGTGAGGTCTAGACGCGTCCCCGGTCCTGGCGCGGCTGCGCCGGAGACCTGCCCGGGGACCCCCAGTCCCGGCCCTCCCACCGAGGGGTGATGCGCGGCCCTGGACCCGGCTCCCGGGCGGGAGTGTCCAGCCCGGGCGCCCCGCGGTCCCTCCGGCCGGCACTCACCCCACGCCCGGCTCCGGCAGGTCTGGGCTCCGGCCGCGCTCCGAGCCTCCGCGTCGCCCGCTCCTGCTCGCAGCAATGGCGGAGGCGGCGCCGCGCGGGGCCGGGGCGGGGGCACCGCGCGATTGGGCTCCCTCCTCCCGCTCGCCGCCTCCCTTCCTGCCGCTCCCGGGGGTTAATTGAGCGCGGTGAGTGCGTGCGTGTGGCGGCGGCAGCCTTGACGCAGCGCGCGCACCGGCCGCACAAAGGAGCGCGGGCCGGGCGCAGCGGGGAGCGCTCCCCGGGGGACCCCGCGATCGCCAGGACCTGGGGGCGGGGGAACAGGGGAGGGGTGGGATCGCGCCCCGGATGGGAGGCTCCGAGCGGCGGGAGGGCGCCCACAGGGCTGAAGCAGGGAATGGGGAGCGGGGCGGGCGGCCAAGAGAGGTGCGGGTTGCGCAATCCCGGGGCGGCGGCCCGGGCTCGAGGCAATTGAAAGCCAGAGAGGGGCGGGGGGCGATGCTAAGGATGGAGCAGTCCCCAAAAGTAGGGGAAAAGGTGCTCCCCCCACCACCCCCACCTTGCAGTCGATCTGGGAGTCCTGAAGAATGGGGAAGGGTCCGACAGGGAGGGTTCCAGGAGGCGGTAGAGGGCGGCAGAGACGGGAGCGTCCAGTTAGCGTGCGTGGCTGGGTGCGGGAGAGGGCGTGTCCCTGGTGGAAGGAGGCACGGATGGGAATCGAGGCTGGAGTGCGGGGCGGGGGCAGTTTTTTTGGGGTGCAGGCTTGGGGGGCGTTCTCCAGAGCCGGGGAGGGGGGCCCGGATTTGGGGGGACGCCCAGGTTAGCTGGAGGAAAGGAAATTCAGGGCAAAGAGAGCGCGCTGCGTGCCGCGTCGGAGGGTTTCTCTGGTCCCGATCCGAAGAGAAAGCTCGGGACGCTTCAGGCAGCTCAGCCTCAGGCCTCCAGGGCGCAGAAAGGGATCGTCCTGGAAAGAAAGAGGGGGTTTCTAACACGATCCGTTGGCCCACCCCCTCCGCAGCGGGCCACTGTCGCAGCTGCCCAGATTAGGGCCCCCATTTTACAGACGTCCAACCAACTCTGGCTTTAGGACTTCCCCAGAGAGAAATTGCCGGGGTGTGGGAGCAGGACCCGGAGCCAAGGAAGGGGGCTCAAGGAAAAAAGGGCTCTTCCCAGGCCCCTGTGTCCTGCTGGGGCCCTGCTAGGACCCAGAGTAGGTGTTCCCTAAAGTCTTACTTTAACACACTTTGCCTGCTTCTGCTTTGCTTGACTGGTGCCCTGAAGCCCAGCGTTTTCCATCAGCTGCCTGCAAACCAGCCCCGCAAGACCTCCTGGCCCCCAGTCTACCTCTAGAATAGGAGCAGCCACTGCCTGCCAAGCCTTGAGCCACCGGCTCAATCTAGGAACCTGGCCATGGGCACCTTGGTTCCAGAATCACCAGGAGGGTACCAGCAGGTGAGGTACCTCTTACATGGCTCCAAGTCGTCACCAGGGTCCAAGTGGGCCTTTGACCACAGTGTAGCCTGAAAGGGTCCAGGCTCCTGGCGCACACTACCCCTGGGCAGACCCTGGGGCGGGGCGGGGGAGGGGGCAGGTCCCAGGTGCTGGCCCCTGCCACTGGCCTTGGGGGCCTGACCTTAGCATCCTTTGGGCAAAGAGCCTTTGAACGCAGGCCTGGTACTTCGATAAGGCGTCTGTGTGTGGTCCAGGTTCTTCCATGGAACCGGGGCAGCCTCCTTCCTGACACTTTGTTACCTCCTGCAACAGGTGAGCAAGAGTGGCCAGAATCTGCTCAGGTCCTGGTGTAGGTGCAGATTAAGCTTACAGATCATGAGAAACTTTGTGGGCTTAAGCAAGGGAAGCTTTGCCCCATCTTAGGTACCAGCATTTTACAGACCCCAACACACACACATACACACACACACACCAGTCAGAATCCCACACAGGGAGCTTCAGGGTGGGCCTCCTGCACCCCGTGTGACAAAAGCCCCTTCAAGGCTCTGTCACCTGTGAAGGACAGAGACAAGAACTCATGGTTGTCCCAGAGACAGCAGGGAACAGTTGCCGTGCGTTTGCTTGCTTTCTCGTTTTGTCAAGGATTTTGGCCCCGTGCGGGTCATTGGGTCTCTGCAGTTTGGTTCTGTGGGTTTTTTGTTGGGTGCCCAGGGCTTCCCAGGTGGTCCTAGTCGTAAAGAACCTGCCAACGCTGCAGACGTAATAGACGCAGGTTCCATCCCTGGGTGAGGAGGACCCCCTGGAGGAGGGCATGGCAACCCACTCCAGTGTGCTTGCCTGAAAAAATTCCATGGATGGAGAAACCTGGCAGGCTACAGTCCATGGGGTTGCAAAGAGTCGGACACAACTGAAGCGACTTAGCACTAGCAGGCCATACCAGACCCCTGCAGGGCACACACATGGGCAGGGTAGCACACAAGACAAAGCCCGCCCATCAGCAGCTGAGGGAAGTGAAATGAACAGCCTTCGGACAAAGCAGAGCGCCCACGGGAGTAAGCGACCATGTCCTATGCCAGGGGGAGGGTGCAAGAGACTCTGGGCAACATTTGAAATCCTGGAGGGGGGTGGGAGGGGAGGCAGAGCAGGCGGAAGGCCTCACAAGTAGGGGTGGAGGTGCAGGCATCCGTTCCCAGGGCTGCTGTAACAAATTACCCCAAACTGGGGGGCTCAAAACAGCAGAAATGTTTGGTCTCACAGCTCTGGATGCCAGGGTCGGACATCAAGGTGTCAGCCAGCCACTTTCCCTGCAGAAGTTGTGGGGGGAATCTCTTCTGCCCCTGCCAGCTCCTGGTGGCCCCGTTTCTTGATCTGTGGCCACATCCCTCCAGTCTCTGCCTCCATGGTCGCCGCGCCCCTTCCTCTCCTGTGTGTGTCTCCTGCTAGGGCACTTGTCATTGGATTTCGGGGCCACTGGGATGATCCAGATTAATGTTCTTGCAAAATCCTCAATCACATCATTTGCCCTATACGGTAACATCCACAGGTTCCGAGAGTTAGATTTGAACGTGTTTGGGGAGAGCACCCTGGAGCCCACCATAAGCTTCAAGCCTTTAGGGGTGCAGGGAACTGGGGAACTCAGGGTCGCAGATGCTTTCTGGGAGGGGCAGGGTCTGGACTAGAGAGTCAGTTGAAGAGGCCACAGTCACAGAACTGGGGATCAGTGACGCTGTGTTGGTGGTTTTAGGGCAAACGGATTTAAGGTATTTTTACAGTCCACACAGAATGAAATCTGTGTGGAATACACCGTGTTCTTCCCTGGGACCCCAGTTTCATCCTCACACCAGCAGTCTGTAATTCCTGGTGCCTCACAGGATATTTGACAAAGATTTGGTTTTTGCAGATGACTCTTTCAGGGACGTTTCTAGGTTTATGTTCCCTTCTGGGGACAGACCCATCACTGCAGGTGGCTGAAGTAACTGCCACCCCACCCACCTTCCACGGGGCAGGGCAGCCAGCTGCTGCTCCCCAACACTCGAGACCCTGTTCCCAGGTTCTAGCCTCTCAGCAACTTCTTTTGTCCCACTTTGTTGGAGCCCAGACTGCCACAGCAGGAGGCAGGCTGACCCAACCTGATTTCCAGTCCTGTCTCTTCCATTTCTAGCTGTGTGACTTTGAACAAGGTGCTTAACTTCTCTGTGCTTCAGTTTCCCCTGTATACATGGGGAGGATAATAATAGTCCCTCCATCACTGTCTCGTGAGGGTCAAATGAGCCATTATTTGTAAAGCCCACAGTGCCTGCTTCGACTCTTATTACAGCGTTGACCTCTCATTAGGTGGTCTCTGTTGTCGGTAGCGTGTGCTGGAGCCAGGCAGAGGTGGTCGAGGCTTGTCATGGGTGTAGGATGAGGGCTCAGAATAACTAAGAAGACTCTTTCAGGGTCCTGATGAGCCTCTTTGCGGCTCAGGGAAATAAATGCCTAGTCCCAGGCCACAGAGCTCTGGGCAAATGTGGGGCAAGCCCTGGGCTCACTGGGCTGGCTTCCCATACCAGCATGGTCCCCAGCATAGGAGCAAATCCTGCAAAAGGACTCAATTTCTCATTTCTCCATCCCCCGTGCCTAGAACAAGGCCTGGCGCACAGCAACTGCACAGGAGTCAGATGTTAAATGAAATAGGCACCCACTCATCTTACATTCACAGTAGATCCAGACATCCTAATGTCAGGTTTGTAAAGCCAAGCTCAAGTGTGTCTTGAGAAAATTCACGGTCTAATTCAAGCTGAAAGCAAGCTGGCCTGTAGCATCACTGAGACATTCCGCTTCCTAGGGTTAACCCTGCTGCCAATGCTCATTTCTGGAAAATGCCAGACCTTGTTTTAAAATATATGACGTATAGACAAAATCATAAATACGGTCATTTTTATGATTTTACTGTTTCACTCACCTTTGTAGTCCCCAGCCCTTGGCACACACTAGGGACTCTATGAATGGTTAAAAAATGAATGAGCGATACTTTTGTTCCTTTCTCTGTACTTGGAGGAACTAAATAAACAGGATTAAAGGGGCTCCAAGTCATTAGGTTACCTTTTACATTTTAAACAGAACTATGGTATTCCTCATGCGAAGAGTTGACTCATTGGAAAAGACTCTGATGCTGGCAGGGATTGGGGGCAGGAGGAGAAGGGGACAACAGAAGTTGAGATGGCTGGATGGCATCACCGACTCGATGGACATGAGTTTGAATGAACTCCGGGAGTTGGTGATGGTACAGGGAGGTCTGGCGTGCTGCGATTCATGGGGTCGAAAAGAGTCAGACACAACTGAGCAACTGAACTGAACTGAACTGATGGTATTTGGGGTTTTAGAGGTCTCCAGGGAAAGTTGGGGGGTTGTTTGGTTGTTGTTGCCTGTATAGCCTTAGTGAATCATTCAACAATTCCTGATCTTCCCCAAATGTTTCTTAGATCCACTTCACTTTGGCTCTGAGGTCCTTGACCTTGGCAGGGCTGCAGGGATGGGGGGCTGTGAGCAAGAAAGACACAGCGCTCCGGGGAGTGATTCTCTCCATCCTCAGTGTCCTCATCTAACAAGATGGGAGTGATCACAGAGGTTTCTTTTTTTCATCCTGATTTGGGATATAAGAAAAGAAGTTTTCTGGTTTTTGTTTTAATTCTGCATTTTTTTAATTAAAAATTTTTTTTTAATTTTTTGGCCACATCTTGTGGCATGAGGGAACTTAATTCCCCAACCAAGGGTGGAACCCATGCCCCCTGCAGTGGGAGCATGGAGTGTTAACCACTGGACCACCAAGGAAGTCCCGAAAATACGATTTTTAAAATGCTTCCTACTTGAGTCCTGCAAATGTTTGCATTTTCCATCAGAGAATTGCAATTTTGGGTGACTGATGGGCATAAAGTCAGCAGAAGTTGATTTTTTTTTTGGGGGGGGGGCTTCCCTGATAGCTCAGTTGGTAAAGAATCCGCTTACAATGCAGGAGACCCCAGTTTGATTCTTGGGTTGGGAAAATCCTCTGGAGAAGGGATAGGCTACCCACTCCAGTAGCCTTCCCTGGTTGAGCCTCCAGTTGAGCTTCCCTGGTGGCTAGGCTGGTAAAGAATCCACCTGCAATGTGGGAGACCTGGGTTTGATCCCTGAGATCAAGATCCCCTGGAGACAGGAAAGGCTACCCACTCCAGTATTCTGGCCTGGACAATTCCATGGACTGTATAGTCTACGGGGTCGCAAAGAGTCATACACGACTGAGCAACTTTCACTCACTGAATTGTCTCCAAGAAATGCTTGTAGCTCCAAATTCCTATGGTTTGCACAACCCAGGCTGCTTTCAAATGTTCAAACCTGTCCAACCCTGAAATCAAGGACAGTAGAGTAGAAAGATACTGAGGACAAGGCCTGTCACTATCTAGCAGAGGGGACTTAAAACAATATGCACTGAGCCCTCCATCCCCCACCCCAAGGTTTTCTTTTTTTGCAGGGAGGGAGGGGGAAGGAGGAGCAGCAGCACCTCCACATCACCCTATGCTCCATCCTCCCCCCTCTGCAACCCCCGTCCCCACCACCCCACCCATGCTTACCCCCCACACATAAGGGGCTAGGGGTGGGGAGCAGCGCATTCTAAGAACATCCAATGTGGTTTTTTGAGGGGAGCAAGTTCAGAACACAGTCCTGACTGGGGAGGAACTGCAGATCAAGTGACGATGTAACTTAGGATCAAGGGCTTCTCAGAGGTTGAATTGTCCTCTAGCTCCACACCCTGGGTTTACATTTTTCATCCAGGGAAGCTGAGGCCCAGGGGGAGTCGCATGCACTGTCACCAGCCTCTCAGAGAAGTAGAACCTGTCCCTGGGGCTTTCGGCAGCTCATCCTCCCTGGGAGCCCTGGCAGTGAACTCACAGACCAGGCGGACTCCCTCCCCCATCCCTTTCCTTCACCTTCCAGGCACCCCCACTGCGCGGGGGGCACCCCCAGGGATGTGCTGGGCACCCCTCCCCCTGCCCTTTTTCCTCCAGACCCGTTCCCACTGTCCCATCCTCTCTCTAATCCTGCAGACATCCTCATGCCCTCTGACCAATGGGATCCTGTGTCCCTGTCCCTAAAAGAAGGCCACTCAGGAGGAGCCCCACCCCCTGCCCTGCCTTCCTGCTCCCCAACCTCGGGTCAGGCTGCTGGACCACACCTTCTGGGCCCCAGACCTCGGTCACACCTTTGCAGACAAGCCCTCTTCAAACAATCCCATTTAGCAGGCCACCTGCTACCTCTGGTTGTCTTGACTCATGATATAATTGGCAATGGAGAAAGTGTTTGCTCCTGCCTAGACCCTTCCTGGAGCCTCCAGAAAGACCCCCATGTCCTGCCCTGACCTCCTCTTGGGTGAAGAACTGTATGCCATTATCCTTTTCTTTCTCACTACTCAAAAATTCCAAAGTTGTTGTGTGTTCAATCGCCCAATCATGTCTGATTCTTTGCGACCCCATGGACTGCAGCACTCCAAGCTCCCCTGTCCTTCACCATCTCCAGAAGTTTGCTCAAACTCATGTCCATTGAGTCAGTGATGCCATCCAACCATCTCATCCTCTGTCGCCCTTCTCCTCCTGCCTTCAGTCTTTCCCAGTCATCAGGGTCTTTTCCAATAAGTCAGCTCTTTGCATCATGAGACCAAAGTATTGGAGCTTCAGCGTTAGCATCAGTCCTTCCATTGAGTATTCAGGGTTGACTTCCTTTTGAATTGACTGGTTAGATCTCCTTGCTGTCTAAGAGACTCACAAGAGTCTTCTCCAGCACTACCATTTGAAAGCATCAATACCAAAGTGGTGGGGGCAGTCATTGTTATTGAGTCTCGAAGTATACCCGTTTTACAGATAAAGGAACTGTAACAATAGGCAGAAAGACTGTATCAACCAGAGCCAACAGGGCAGTGAATGCTATCAATCCCTGCAAACCACTGTGTGCAGTTCTATTATTCCACCTCTCAGACAAAACCACTGGGTCTGAGACGAGATATGGTCATTAAGACAAGCTCAGGGAACTTCCCTGGTGGCCCAGTGGTTAAAGCTCTGCCCTTGCACTGCAGGGGGTGTGGGTTCCACTCCTGGTCTGGGAACTAAAGTCCCACATACCTGGCGGTATAGCTGTAAAATGTTTAAAAATAATAATAATAAAATAAGGAAAAGCTAAGCTTAAAAAAAAAAAAAAAAGACAAAGCTCAGAAGAACCTAGTGAAGATGTAGACTCTCCACCAAAACTACCATTTCCTCCTCCAGGAGGAAGGAAATGGCAACCCACTCCAGTATTCTTGCCTGGAGAACCCCATGGACACAGGAGCCTGGTGGGCTACAGTCCCTGGGGTCACAAAGAATGGTACAGGACTGGAGCGACCGAGCACCACAGAACTGCAGCCCGCCCTCTGCTCCAAGCCCAGCCCCTGCCCAGATGTTCTTGTCTCTGCTCTCCCCTAACTGCCTTCAGTTTCCACTTAGGACCTGAAATGGGGGAGGACAAATCCCCTAAATCTGAAACCCTGAACTGTGGCCCAGAGGTTACGCGCCATCACTCCCTTTCCTCATCGGCCAGCAGTCATCCTAGCAACATGGCCTTCGGCAAACCACCAACCTGCCTGGGCCTCAGTTTCCCCTTCCATAAAATGGACTAGAACGTAATTCCCCTCCTGCTTCAGAGACACTGCTGCCCCAACTGAGTTCACTCTCCCCATGACAAGAATGCCCCGGGGATAAATCAGAAGCAAAATTACTGAGGGCATGGTGAGGTCAAGCAAGGTACTGCACTCGACCTGGGGAATAAATTACCAGGGCCACGTAATTCCATTCAGCTCTTCCCCTGCTCCGTTCAGAGGCATTTTCATATCACCCAGCACTAGCTAAGTGCCAGGTTTGCAGCCTGTAGCAATAACTCATATTAAATTATTTAGCTGGTAAATGATTAGAAAAGCCCTTTACCAAAGAACCACAAAAAGACCAAATCCTAATAGCAGTAAGACCACCGTATGCTGGAATTAATTATTGAACTTTTAAAAAGCCCACAGATGGCTGAGTGCAACACATTCCACGCTCCGTGGAGCCAGGGTCCCTGGGAGAGTGTCTAAAATTCACAGCATCCTCGGAGTGTGCTGGAGATTACGCAGTGCCAGGCTCAGCTGCATTGCAGGCAGCTCAGCTATGACCTGACGGAGCTGTTCTGTCCAGAATCTGTCCCTTCCTGAGGCTGGGCTGTGCTTTGAGTAGTTGCAGCCCAGTGAAATTAGCACAGAGCCGATCCACAGGCTCTGAGCTGACCTAGGACTTCTGGCTGTGGTATGATTTTATTTTTTTACATCCATAATTTATAACCCTTTCTATGTCGGACAGGCTCCCCTGTTTCTCTGGTCCAGCTGGGGAATGGGGGCGGGTTTTCCCAAAGATTAAAAATTTGCTCGTTTTGGACCACCGTGACTCTAATGTGCAAAGTATGTTACCCCGTCTTCCAAAACAGAGATGCTGAAAAGAAGCGTACTGCTTCTAGAAGAATGGGGTCAGCTTTCTGCACGAACTGGACCGGGAGTACAGAGTCAGGAACCTTCCCACACTGGGTGTCTCCAAGTTCCTGGGCTTGTGTAGGGCTAATTATTGACATCTCTGTGGCCTCTGTCCCGTCGGAGGGCTGCTGGTAACCCTCCTTACCACTCACCCCATTACCTCTATCCAACTTGCTGTGAGCAAAATATCTAAAATGCCAAATTTATTAGAATAAATTTTTAAAAAGAGAGAAACAGGACTGTGGGAGTGTGTGCTCAGTGGTGTCCGACTCTGTGGATTCTATAGACTATATCTTGCCAGGCTCCTCTGTTCATGGGATTCTCCAGGCAAGAATACCAGAATGGGTTGCCATTTCCTTCTCCAGGGAATCTTCCCGATCTAGGGATCGAACCCTAGTCTCTTACATCTCCTGCATTTGCGAGCAGGTTGGTGGCTCAGAGGTTAAAGCGTCTGCCTGCAATGCAGGAGACTGGGTTCGATCCCTGGGTCAGGAAAATCCCCCGGAGAAGGAAATGGCAACCCACTCCAGTATTCTTGCCTGGAGAATCCCATAGACGGAGGAGCCTGGAGGGCTACAGTCCGTGGGGTCGCAAAGAGTTGGACATGACTGAGCAACTTCACTTTCACTTTTCACTTTCTTTACCACTAGTACCATATGCATTTTTTAAAAAGCCCTTTAGAACAATAGTCCCCGACCTTTTTGGCACCAGGAATTGGTTTTGTGGAAGACACTTTTTCCATGGACCAGGGCAGGGGGATGGTTTTGAGATGATTCAAGAGTTTTCTATTTATTATACATTTCATTTCTAATATAACACCACTGCTGATCTGACAGGAGGTACTGGTCCTTGGCCTGGAAGTTGGGGACCCCTGATTTAGAGTTTTGAAAGCATTTCATGGGGACGAATTTCCACAGTGGGAGTTGGTGGTGGACAGGGAAGCCTGGCGTGCTGCAGTTCACGGGGTCACAAAGAGTCGGACACGACTGATCGACTGAACAACAAAAGCTTGACAGAATGGAGGTGCCTGCTCTGTGCTGCTGTCTTTGCTGGGTGGTCATCGCAGGAGCTTGCTAACTCCTGTCCATAGTCCGATCCACGACGTGGCACTTCCTCCCCTCGAGGGGAGACCCTGCACTGTGGGGTGTAGAATCCTGAACCTGCCTTTCAGACCTGGGATGGAACTTAGCGTTAGTCCAGAGCTGTGATTCTCAAGGTGGGGTCCTGGGCCCAACAGCATGGGTCTCACCTGGGAACTGGTTACACATGCAAATATTCGGGTTCCCCCACCTCCCAGACGTGCTGGCTCAGAAACTCTGGCTTAACAAGCCCTCCAGGTGACTCCCAGGTACACACAGGTTCCAGAATCATTGCTTCCAGCTTTGTAAACTGGAATTCTGCAGGCTGGGCTAGGCTAGATACACAGATGTGTTTTGCTTGTGTGCCCTTTTAAAAAATGCTTTCATTGGAAATATTGGAAAACCAGGAAATTTTGCAAAACATCCAGATTTCCTGCTTTCTTTTGGAAAATTGAGGGATCTAAGAACAGAGGCATTCCTACGTGACAGAAATCAGCTGGGTACGAATAACGCCCATCCCCCATACCATGCCCCCATCCTCCTTACACCTCTGCTACATTGCCTACTTGGCTCTTGGAGGTGCTAGAGTTTGAGATGCTAAGACCTCATTTTACACGTGGGGACACTGAAGAACAGACAAGGGAAAGAGCACTTTCCAACATATTTGCTAGGTGACCTGGGCAGCTTGGAAGACTTTGCAGGTACTTAGGCAAACACAGAGGTTCATCAGGGGCACCTGCGAAAAACTACAGTCCTGGCAGTCAGCCCTACTATTAGAAGCCCTCGGTAGCACATTGGGCCACTCGGGGAAGGTGAAGGTGAGATAGGGGCGAGGTCATGGAGAGAGACGCAGAGATGGTGGGGGGGCTGGCTATAACAGCTACTACTACTACAAAAGACAGTAACAAGTGTTGACGAGGTTGAGAAGAAATTGAAACCCTCCTACACTGCCAATGGGAATGTAGAATGGTGCAGCCACCATGGAAACAGCACGATACAGAATTTAAACGTAGAATGAACAGACGGTCCGGCAATTCCATGCCTAGGAATGCTCCCAACACATGCTCACACAAAAATGAGTACACCCAAGTTCATTCTAACACAAATCATAAAGCTCAAAAGTGGAAGCCACCCAGACGTCCATCAACTGACGAACAAAATGTAGTCTCTGCATAGATTGGAATATTACTCAACCTCAAAAAGGAATGATGTACTGATGCAGGCTACAGCATGGATGAAAATCTTATGATGTGGAATGAAGGAAATTGGCCACAAAACCCCACATATTGTATGATCCCATTGGTATCTTACCAGTTGGTATCATCCCATTAGTATCATCCCATTGGTAGACAGTGTTCACATAGAAAGCTTAGTGGTTGCCTGGGGATGGGGAATGGGGAGAGAGCATAGAAGGTGACCATTAACAGAATGGAATTTCTTTCTACAGTGATGAGAATATTCTGAAATTAGACAGTGGTGAGAGCTGCACTGTTCTGTGCTGTGTACCGTGCTTAGTCGCTCAGCCATGTCCAACTCTTTGTGACCCCATGGATGCAGCCCACCAGGCTCTCTGTCCCTGGGGATTCTCCAGGTAAGAATACTGGAGTGGGTTGCCATGCCTTCCTCCAGGGGATCTTCCCAACCCAGGGATCGAACCCAGGTCTCCCGCACTGCGGGCGGATTCTTTACAGACTGAGCCACCAGGGAAGCCCAAGAATACTGGAGTGAGTAGCCTATCCCTTCTCTGGGGGATCTTCCTGACCCAGGAATTGAACCGGGGTCTCCTTCACTGCAGGCGGATTCTTTACCAGCTGAGTAGCTGCACTACTTTGTGGACATTCTGAAAACCTGTGACTTGTACACTTTAACTGCCTAACTTGGGACTTCCCTGGCAGTCCAGTGGCTGGAATTCCATGCTTCTACTGCAGGGGATGCAGGTTTGATCCCTGGCTGCGGAACTAGGATCCTGCATAACATGCAGCAAAAAAAAAAAAAAAAAGGAAGAAAAGAAAAGGAGAAAAATGGCAAACTTTATGGTGTGTGAATTACATTTCAAAATACGGAGGGAATGCTCAGGTCACAAAATGGTTGGTGAATCAGCAGTTGGGTTGGGAAAAGAATGATTCCGAATACAATGCTATTAATTGCTAACACTTTTAAAGCTTTTACACAACAGGCACTGTATTAAGACTTAATTACCTTGACCTGTACACCGACTTCGTTAAGTACAGCACTTGCAGTGAAGTACTGCAGCTACTGTGGTTAGAGCCCCTTTGCAGATGTCAGACTGAGGCAGGGCCAGGACTCAAACCCAAGGAGTCACCCACTCTACCACGCTGTCAGCTGGCTTGTGACACTGTGGCTGTGTGAGCAGGTGTGTATTATTTGCGCACGAGTCCATCTATGCGTATGTATGTGCGTGCATGTGTTCATGTGTGCGTATGCATATGTGTGTTTGTACGTATACCTGGGTATGCACACACGTGCATGCTTGTGTGTGTGTGTGAGTGTGTTTTGTGTATCTCGCACACCCATGAAAGGAACTTGAGGGCCTGTGAGGGAGCCCTTCTGTCTCCTGGTTGGGTCCTTTCCCAGGGCGAGATGGAACTGGTTTGAGAGAAGAAAATCTCCTGAGGAAGTCAGCCTGTGCCTAGGGCCAGACAGACGGACTGCCAGAGGCTGGGCCTGGGGCCCAGACGCAGCACTGCCTTTGCCGGCTCCTCCTGGTGAGCTCCGAGGCCGCCCAGCCAGGGCAGCTCCGCTACCCCCTGACCCCACTCCCCAGGTTGAAGCTCACTCCCTCCTTCGTCTCAGCCACCTGACAACGCACCACAGCCTGGGGCTTAAACTACAGACGCTGTGTTCTCGGTCCTGGAGGTTGCAGCCAGGGATGAGTTGTGGGCATGGATGGTCTCTCCTGAGGCCACTCTCCTTGGCTATGGGTGCCCACCTTCTCCCCGTGTCCTCACAGGGTCCTCCCTCCGCCCTCAATGATCCTCCCTCCATCCTCAGTGATCCTCCACCCTCAGTAGTCCTCCCTCCGCGATCCTCCCTCTGTCCTCAGTGGTCTTCCCTCTGTCCTTACATGGTCTTCCCTCCATCCTCAGTGATCCTCCCTCCGCCCTCAGTGGTCCTCCCTCCGCCCTCAGTGACCCTCCCTCCACCCTCAGTGGTCCTCCCTCTGCCCTCAGTAGTTCTCCCTCCGCCCTCAGTGATCCTCCCTCCGCCCTCAGTGGTTCTCCCTCCGTCCTCAGTGATCCTCCCTCCACCCTCAGTGGTCCTCCCTCCACCCTCAGTGATCCTCCCTCCACTCTCAGTGGTCCTCCCTCTGTCTTCACATGGTCTTCCCTCCATCCTCAGTGATTCTCCCTCCGCCCTCAGTGATCCTCCCTCCGTCCTCACATGGTCTTCCCTCCATCCTCAGTGGTCCTCCCTCCGCCCTCAGTGGTCCTCCCTCCGCCCTCAGTGACCCTCCCTCCACCCTCAGTGGTCCTCCCTCTGCCCTCAGTAGTTCTCCCTCCGCCCTCAGTGATCCTCCCTCCGCCCTCAGTGGTTCTCCCTCCGTCCTCAGTGATCCTCCCTCCGCCCTCAGTGGTCCTCCCTCCGCCCTCAGTGATCCTCCCTCCACTCTCAGTGGTCCTCCCTCCGTCCTCACATGGTCTTCCCTCCATCCTCAGTAGTCCTCCCTCCGCCCTCAGTGGTCCTCCCTCCGTCCTCACATGGTCTTCCCTCTGTGTGTGTCTGTGTCCTAATCTCCCCACCTTTCTTTTTAAAAGCGTATTGTGTCATATGCTTTTTATCATCCCAGATATTTTCTATAAATACAAACATCTTATTAAAGTAAACTACTTATTGAAGTGAAGTCCTGTCAACAGTGACTCAACATTGATTTAATGAATGAGGACTACCTTGAACTTGACCTTCACTTGTTGGTTTCCCATCTCAGAAACTTAGGACATTGATTAAGCCCCACTGGTGACTAACTTAGTGACTAATTAAAAGGAGGCCGGCAGGGGTTAGCGCATAAGGCTATGACATAAGCACTTGAGCATCCTAAAGCCTTTAACTGGACCAACATTAACTTACCTCATTACCTCTACCTCTACCCCACAGATCTGGAAAAATCAGGAGGGGAGACAAAAAAAGAAATCTCCCCTTCTTAAAAGGACACCAGTCACATTGGATCAGGGCCCACCTTAGTGACCTCATTCTACCTTAATCACCTCCTTCAAGGCATTGTCTCCCAGTCCAGCCACATTTTGAGGCGCTGGGGGTTTGGGCTCCAACATATGAAATGTGGGGGACAGACTTCAGCTCACAACCTGCCCCCACAAAGAGCAATGTTTCAGAAAATAGCTTAGGCTTCCAAGCCTGATGGGCCAGACTCAAACCTGGATTTGCTCACTTTGTAGATCTAAGGTCATTTTCCCTTTCCGAGCCCCAGTTCCCTCCTCTGAACCATGAGGGGGCCTCGTGAATGTCCAGGACCATGTCCTTAGGTCTCTGCAGCTACCAGTGCCTGGCACACAGCACGTGCTCAATAAATGACACTCCCCGCCGTGGGAGTCATCCCAGCTTCCGGTCGCTGAGGCTGCCATGGGCCAGTCCTGGGCAAGGGCTCTGCAGATGTCCACCTGATCCTCGGCAGGCCGTGGGAGGAAGGAGGCACCCTCATTTGCTGCATGTTACCTGTACGGAAACGGAGTCTTGCTAACATGAAGTACCTGCCCAAGGTCACTCACTGGGTGGTGGGGGTGGGGAGCTGGGGGTGGGTCTGTGTCTCCCGTGAACCCTGAGGAGACAGAAGCTGGGGCTCATCCATTTAACACCCTCATGCCTGGCATGGGCCCCTTGTGGGTATATTCTCCATAAACGGAGCTTCAGTTGTGTTGAAATGACTTGAAACAGGCAAGAGAAGGGATGCGGGTGATGACAGACCATCATGTTGACTTTGTCCTCTGGGTCATCCTGGCTTCTGAAGACTGTTTTCAAACCTCTAACAAGGCGCTGTGAATGTGAATTGAAAATATTTTCCCAGCCAAAGATGCCTCCATCCAAGTGAAACGGGACACTGGGACACTCAGGCTACGCTGTTCCCCACTTCACCCCGTGAGGAAGGAGAGGAGATTTATAAACGATACAGCTAATTGTGTTTTTCTACTAGATTAATTTTATTGTCACATTATCTGCTCCTTCTGAATCCATTCAGGGGTGGATTATGTCTGAGCTTTCATCTCTGGGGCTTTCGTTAATAATTAGGTCGCCTTTTAGCCAGGAGCCCTGGATGGGCCAGGCCAGGGAGACTTAAACTTGATTAGAAGCCCCTAGCGTGTGCAGCATTCCCACTGCTAATGTCAGGACGCCCCGGGGCCTGGGGATGACAGGCTTCCTCCAATGCTTCACGTCAGGAGCAGGGGACTAGCACTTGTTTGGGGTTTGCTAGATTGTAGACACTGAAGCCAGGGGTAGTTTGTCCTGTGAAACCTCACAACAGCCTGGGAGGTCAGCCCTATTCCTCTTGATAGAGAGGAGAGTGAAAGTCATCCTCACAGGAAGGCACAGCTTACTCCCAAGCGGGTGCCATCCACCCCCGCAGCCCCATGCCACACAGGCACCTCTCCCTCCCGAGTTCAGAGAGTCGGAGGGCGGTGTTTCACTCTCCTGAGATCAACAAGCTAAACCCACCAGAAACGTTTCTAACAAGATGCCTTAAAACACTGTAACTGATTATTTCTCCATCTGGGGAGTTGTTTTTGTTCAGTCACTCAGCCGTGTCCGATTCTTTGTGACCCCGTGGACTGCAGCATGCCAGGCTTTCCTGTCCTTCACTACCTCCGGGAGTTTGCTCAAACTCATGTCCATTGAGTCAGTGATGCCATCCAACCCATCTCATCCTCTGTCGTCCCCTTCTCCTTCTGCCCTCAGTCTTTCCCAGCATCAGGGTCTTTTCCAATGAGTCGGCTCTTTGCATCAGGTGGCCAAAGTACTGGGCTTTAGCTTCAGCATCAGACTGTCTAATGTATACTCAGGGTTAGTTTCCTTTAGAATTGACTGGTTTGTTCTCCTTGCGGTCCAAAGGACTCCTAAGAGTCATCTCCAGCAGCACAATTCAGAAGCATTAATTCTTCAGCGCTCAGTCTTATTTATGGTCCAACTCTCACATCCGTACATGACTCCTGGAAAAACTATAGCTTTGACTAGATGGACCTTTGTCAGCAAAGTGATATCTCTGGTTTTTAATAAGCTGTCTAGGTTTGTCATAGCTTTTCCTCCAAGGAGCAAGCATCTTTAATTTCATGGCTGCACTCACCATTGGGGCAGATGGTGGAAGGGCTGGAGGTTAGGATACACTACCATTGACTAAGCAACAGCTCTTTGGAAAAGACCCTGATGCTAGGAAAGATTGAGAGGAGGAGGAGAAGAAGGTAGCAGAAGATGAGATGATTAGATAGCATCACTGAGTCAATGGACATGAGTTTGAGCAAACTCAAGGAGATAGTGGAGGACAGGGAAGCCTAGCATACAGCAGGTCATGGGGTAGGAAAGAGTCGGACGTGACTTAGCAACTGACCAACAGAGCACCAGCTAAGCGCCAGACAAGCTCCGTGCCTATCCTTGGTCTTCTCCATAATCCTAACAGGTAAGTTATATTTTCTTCTGTTTTCCAGATGAAGTAACACAGGTGCTGGGGCCAGACACTGAATGATCAGCTCATCGATTGGGACCCAAACAATACAGTTGAGCATGTGAGATGTTTACGATTTTTCAGTGATAAGTGACACTGTAGTGAACATCTCTGGGCATATACAGGTCTGTGCACAATAATGATAATAACAATTGGTATAACAATTGCATGGAATAACAACTGGTATGCAAGTTCAGCATGCCAGATCTATTGTCTAATATGCTGGAAAGCTAACTGCCTGGTTTTCCACACCCCTTTGGAGCTAGAGAGGCCATGAAACCCAGTGCTGCCCAATGATTGTTATACAAAGTCTTCTGGGAGTGTCTATAAGAAAGCTTTTGTTTTCCTGCTGAAGAGGAACACAGACTGCAGTACTCTTCATCCTTCTTCCTGCCTTAAACATGAAAATGATGTTTGGGGCCACAGCAGCCATTTTCTGTCCATGAGGCTCCAAGTCTCAGGATGGAAACCAACCCTCACAGCGTGGTCATCTTTGCAGTGGTTACACTGCATGAGCAACCAAATGCTCCTTGTTATTCAGGAAAGGGAAAGCTTAATTTGCTGAAGCCTTATTAGGGCAGGACTTCTGTTCCTTCAGGTGAACGCCTTCCTGACTCACAGGCAGGTTCAGCGTGCCAGATGCGGACCTTTCCCACACCCATTCTCCCCTTCTTCTGTTGCAACGGAAGTTCCCTCCAGGCACGTGCCTGCTCAGAGCAAAAACAATTGTCTCACCTCCCTTGTGGTGAGGTGTGGCCGTAGGTAAGTCCTGGCAGGAAGGAAAACGGGAGGAAGCGCTGTGTGGAAGCTCCTAGTAACCTTCCCTCGGGGCAGCTGGTGCGCACTCCTTGCCTCTGTCGCCTTTGCCCCTTCCTCCCTCCCGCTGCCTGCTTTGTGGATGTCGCCATGGACCATGAAGATAAGGGCCCTGGCCAGGTTGGTGTAGCAGGAAGCTAGAAGGAGCTGGGACTGGCTCGAAGGGCCTCACGGCGGAGCCCTGCCACCAGCCCTGACCTACTTGTCCCCAGGCTTTGTACCCAGCTCTCCTCTTTGAGCCACTCTTAGGAGGCATTTTCTGTCACAGTCAAACCCAAAGCAGCTGTATTCGTTTTCTGTGGTTGCTGTAACAAGGTATCATACACTCATTGGCTTCAGTTCAGTTCAGTCGCTCAGTTGTATCCGACTCTTTGCGACTCCATGGACTGCAACATGCCAGGCCTCCCTGTCCATCACCAACTCCCAGAGTCCACCCAAACCCATGTCCATTGAGTCGGTGATGCCATCCAGCCATCTCATCCTCTGTTGTCCCCTTCTCCTCCTGCCCTCAGTCTTTCCCAGCATCAGGGTCATTTCAAATGAGTCAGCTCTTTGCATCAGGTGGCCAAAGTATTGGAGTTTCAGCTTCAACATCAGTCCTTCCAATGAAGGACTTATTGGCTTAAAACAATACAAACTTCCTCTCTTGGGGTTTTGGAAATCGGAAGTCTGAAATCAGCCTCACTGGGTTGGCGGAGTTGGTTCTTTCGGGAGGCTCTGGAGGAGAATGTGTTTCCTTGCCTCTTTCACCTTCTCATGGCCTCCTGTGTTCATGGCCCCTCCCTCCTCCTTCAGAGCATCTCTTGAAGTTTCTGCTTCCATCATCACTTTGTCCTCTCTTCTTCCCATCTCCTCCAGCTTGGACCAGCATGATTACATGAGACCGTCTTGATAATTCAGGGCTACTGCCCACCTCAAGACTCTTAACTTTATCACACCTGCAAAATCTTTTTTTCCATTTAAGGTGACATTCACAGATTCCAGAAACTAGGTCATGGGAGGATTTTACTCAGCCTACCACACTATTATGGACTGAATGCTATGTCTCTCTCTCCCAAATGTTGAAGCTCTGACCCCCAATGTGACCCTTTGAGGAGGTGATAAATCTTAACTGAGGTCATAAGGGTAGGGCTTATCCTATAGGGCTGGTAACCTTGTCAGAAGAGTAAAGGACCCTAGAGAGCTCTCTTTCTCTCTACCGCATGAGGACAGAGTGAGGAGGTGGCCACCTGCAAGGCAGGACAAGAGCCCTCACCAGAAACTGATCTTGCTGGACCTTGATCTGGAACATCTGGCCTCCAGAACTGTGAGAAATAAACTTTTATTATTTAAGCCACCCAGTTTATGAAATTTTATGATAGCAGCCCAAGCAAACTAACACATTCACCCACCAATCCATTTGGCAACTGCCTCATGGTCATCAGGTTGGTAGGAAGGACAAAGGTGGGAATTTGGGTCTCTTTCCAAAGCGCAGCCTGCAGTGGCCAGCCTCTGATTGCCGTCGGGCCACGGGGCAAGTGGCATCCTGATGAATGCTGAGGCCTGGGCACCACTTGGTGTTTCAGAGATTCAGTTGCCATGCTATATTGTCGAAGACAAATAGATGAACACTGCAGTGAAGTGAAAAGTGAAAGTGTTAGTTGCTTAGTCGTGTCCAATTGTTTGCAACCCTACGAGCTATACCCCACCAGGGTTCTCTGTCCAAGTGATTCTCCAGGAAAGAATACTGGAGTGGGTTGCCATGCCCTTCTCCAGGGGATCTTCCCTACCCAGGGATCGAAGCTGGGTCTCCTGCATTGACAGGTAGAGCCACCAGGGAAACCCGGACACTGCAGTGAGTAGAATTTAATCTCAGGGATCTGAGGACCAAGGGGTTCCCTCCATCTCTGTGAAGAACTACACTGAACACCCTAAAATTCATAAAATGATGTCTGTAGTGTATGGAGTCAGCTGAGGTCAAGTCATGCTGCTGTAACAAGGGACCCTGAGATCCCAGCAGCATCAGCAGGGACGCTCCTGTCCATGTCCACTGTGGGCCTCTGTGGTCCTGTCCTTCATCTTCTTTATCCCAGACCACAAAACAGCAGCAACCCCTCTCAGGGACTTGCTGATCTTGGAGCAGAGGGAAAAGAGAGCTGCCCAGACCACATGGCGACCCTTAAAGTGCCTCCTTGGGAGGGACACACATCACTCTAGTCACATTTCATCGGCAAAGCCAGTCCTATAATGCAGACCTGGAGCCCCTCTAGTCCACGAGAAGACACTCTTCTGTCCATGGTCCTTCCTGAGGGCAGCCCTGGGAAACCAGTATCCTAGGCTTTGCAAAAGTAGAGGTGGTTGCAATTTTGGTAGAAATAGTATAAGCTTTTAGTTTCTAAGAGTTGGATAACTGCATTCACATAAAAAATAGGACCTTGATTTGAAAGTCTATGCTCTCCCATCACCTACTCCTGGGTGAAGGTGTTTGGGAAGGGTAACAGGCATCGGTCAGGCCTAAATTCAATTCTGGCTGGACCACTCACTGGCCTAGTGATGGTTGGCAGGTTGCTTAAGGTCTCTGAGTGTTAGCTTTCTCATCTGTAAGATGAGACTAATGGTGATGAATTGCTGTGAAGGCTGGCTCAGCATTCACCAGGCTTAGAGCAAGTGTTATGAAGCTGGCCCCTCAGTATTCATGGTCCACACCCCTGCCTCAATCGCCATACAGAGCCCTCGTTCATTTGTTCATTCACTTAACAAATCCGCCATGGTGATTCCACTCCTGGGCATATATCCAGAGAAAACTCTAATTCAAAAAGATACCTGCACCCCAGTGTTCGTAGCAGCAGTATTTATAGTAGCCAAGACATGGAAGCAATTTAAATCTCCATTGACAGATGAAGGGAGAAAGAGATGTGGTGTGTATATACATGTGTGTGCTTAGTCACTCAGCCGTGTCTGACTCTTTGTGACCCCATGGACTGTAGCCCGCCAGGCTCCTCTGTCCATGAGATTCTCCAGGCAAGAATACTGGAGTGGGTTGCCATGCCCTTCTCCAGGGGATCTTCCCAACCCAGGGATCAAACCCAGGTCTCCTGCATTACAGGTGGATTCTTTACTGTTTGAGCTACCAGGAAAGCCCATATATATACATACACACATGGGTGTGTGTGTGTGTGTGTGTATACACACAATGGAATATTACTCAGCCATATAAAGAATGAAATAATGCCATTGGCAGCAGCATGGGTGAACCTAGAGATTATCATAATAAGTTAAGTCAGACAAAGGCAAATATCATATGATATTACTTATATGTGGAATGTAAAAAAAAGATATAAATGACATTATTTCTAAACCAGAACAGACTCACAGACATTGAAAACAAACTTATGGTTACCAAAAGGGAAAGAGGCAGGAAGAGGTAAATGAAGAGTTTGGGATTAACATAGACAAATACTATATATAAAATAGATGACAAGAATCTACTGTAGAGCACAGGGAGCAATATACTCAGTATCTTGTAATAACCTATAATGGAAAAGAATATACGTGTGTGTGTGTGTGTAAGTGAATCACTTTGTTGTGCCCTGAAACTAACACAACATGGTAAATCAACTTTATTTCAATAAAAATTAAGAACAGATACTAACATTGAATCATGCATATTATCATACGTGAAATAGATCGCCAGTCCAGGTTCGATGCATGAGACAGGGTGCTCAGGGCTGGTGCATTGGGATGACCCTGAGGGATGGGATGGGGAGGGAGACGGGAAGGGGGTTCAGGATGGGGAACACATGTACACCCGTGGCGGATTCATGTCAATGTATGGCAAAAACAACTACAATATTGTAATTAGCCTCCAATTAAAATAAATTAATTTTTTTAAAAGAATAAAAAAAAATTAAGAACAACAACAACCTCACCGCTTAGGAGCCCGGCGCAGCACGTGGTATCAGAACACAGAGATGAGCGCTTCCCGCATGGCTCAGTAGTAAAGACTCCATCTGCCAATGCAGGACACAGGTTCAATCCCTGATCTGGGAAGCTTCCACATGCCACGGAGCAACTGAGCCCATGCGCCACAGTGACTGCGCTTGTGCTTTGGAGCCCAGAAACCACAAGTGCTGAGCCCATGTGCACAGCTACTGAAGCCCACACGCCCTAGAGCCTGCACTCCACAACAGGAGAAGTGACCGCAATGAGAAGCCCGCACACCACAGCTAGAGAGCAGCCCCCGCTCGCTGCAACTAGAGAAAAGTTCAAGCAGCCAAGAAGACCCAGCGCAGCCAAAGATAAATAAATAATACAAATAAAATGAAAAAAAAAAAAAACAGAACAAAGAGGTGAGTCCGTGCAGGCGCTGCTTTCCGAGTGCTGTCACAGAGACCCGTTTTCCGTCTCCAAGGGGCTGGCCAGTCTCTCCCACAGAGAAGTGTGGAAAGATCTCAGGCCTTCAAGTGGGAGCCCTGGTCATCCGCCTGCACCCCACCATGGGGCTGAGAGCTCTACTCCCTGCTCCCCGAATCAGAGGCCTCACTGCAATCTGATCTGCCTTCACAGGCTTACCACCCAGAGGGAATGAAATGCTATCTACTCAGCTCTTTGCAAACTCAAAAGCAGTGTCCACTGGAAGGAGCATGATTTTTTCTGGACGGTAATTGCATGTCTTGGGCTTCCCAGGTGGTGCTTGTTCATGCGTGCTAAGTCGCTTCAGTTGTGTCTGACCCTTTGCGACCCTATGGACCATAGCCCACCAGGCTCCTCTGTCCACGGGATTCTCCAATCCACCTGCGAATGCAAATGATGCGGCTTCAATCCCCTAGGTTGGGAAGATCCCCTGGAGGAGAAAATGGCAACCCACTCCTGTATTCTTGCCTGGGAAATCCCAGGGACAGAGGAGCCTGGTGGGCTACAGTCCACGGGGTCGCAAAGAATCGGACACAACTGAGCGTCTGAGCACAGCAGTAGAATGTCTTAGCCTATTTTGAACCCAGATCATGGGTCAGGCCCTGTCCTTGGTGTCTCATTTGGATTCTCCTGATTTTTACTACCTCCCATGAGGTGATGAAGGGCTTCCCTGGTGGCTCAGACAGTAAAGAATCTGCCTGCAGTGCAGGAGACCCAGGTTCGATCCCTGGATCAGGAAGATCCTCTGGAGAAGGGACTAGCAACCCACACCCGTGTTCTTGCCTGGAGAATCTCATGGACAGAGGAGCCTGGCAGGCTATAGTCCATGGGGCCGCAAGAGTTGGACACGACTGAGCAACTAACACACACATGTGGGGATGACTGTGAGTGTCTCCACTTTGCAGAAGAGGATACCGAGGCCCTCAGGGGTGCTCTGCAGGCCTCTGCCAGCCCCCAGTGACTGTAGGAACAATTTTTTCAAACCAAGGGGTTCCTGGTTGATGATGGCTGGATCCAGGGTTGGGGGGCCGGCCGGACCAGTGAGGGGACAAACCCTGAACTTCAACCACAACTTTGGGGCTGGGAAGGAGGGTTTGGAGTCTAGTCTCCTTTCAAGCTATGAGGTTTAAAAAAGAGGACTTACCCAGATGCACCCTGAGTCAGTGGGGAAGCATGAACGACCAATCTGTGTGTTTCCAAATGATCAAGAAGACAGGCACAATAACTCATTGGGAGGTAGGGAAAGCAAGGGATGCCATGAGGCCTATCCAGATCGATTCAGAGGGAGACACCTGCCAGCCTCTTGGAAATGCTTAACATGCTCAGGGATATTTATTGCTTATGAAGCATCATTTCACTCATGGCTAACTCTGAGCCATAGGCCATAGCTTCCAGCTGGAATCCAGAGTTTGCTACTAAAGAAGCGTCTACCAGAACCAACCCAATCTAATGACCCTGGGGCTGCCATTGGAGCCCGATCCCCAATCTTCTCCACCAAGGCAGACTCACAGCCAATACCTAGAAATCATCACTGATTCTGCTCCATTCCTGACCAGTCCCCATCCAGTCCATCAGCAGTTCTTGTCACTTCTACCTCCAAACACAGCCCCAGTCTGACCGCATCTCCCCTCCTCCCTGGCTACCCCCCAGCCTCACCATCACTACTTCTGTCTGATGTCCAACCTCCTCCAATTCGTGCCCCTCTAGTCCATTCTCCAAACAGCAGCCAAAGGGTTCTTTTTTTCTGTGGTATTGTTGTTGTTGTTCAGTAGCCATGTCCGACTCTTCGAGACCCCAAGGTCTACAGCACACCAGGCTTCCCTGTCCTTCACTATGTCCTGGAGTTTGCTCAAATTCATGTCTGTTGAGTCGATGATGCCATCCAACTGTCTCATCCTCTGTCACTCCCTTCTCCTCCATGCCCTCAATCTTTCCCAGCATCAGGGTCTTTTCCAATGAGTCAGCTCTTCGAATCAGGTAGACAAAGTATTAGAGCTTCAGCTTCAGCATCAGTCCTTCCAGTGAATATCCAGGGTTGATTTCCGTTCAGATTGACTGGTTTGGTCTCCTTGCAGTCCAAGGGACTCTCAAGAGTCTTCTCCAGCACCACAGTTCAAAAGCATCAGTTCTTCGGTGCTCAGCCTTCTGTCTGTGAAGCAAAGCAAACCTTTTGTTTCTTTTAAAACTTATACACAAGAATTTCACTTGTGGTCCGTTGGTTAAGACTCCATGTATCTGCTGCAGGGAGCACGGGTTCAACCCCTGGTCAGGGAATTAAGATCCAGCATGCCATAAATTTTTTAAAAATTAAAATTTATACACAGAAAAGTTTGTTTCATAAGGGAGTAGAGTTCTAAGAGCTATGTGATCATCATCACTCTCACAGCACAGAGAATAGTTCCATCATCCCCACCCCCCAAAATTCCCTGTGTTGATCCCTTTGTAGTGAAATCCTCCCACCTCTGCCCCTGGTGACTTCCAGTTTGTTCTCTGTCCTTACAGCTTTGCTTTTTCCAGAAGGTCATATGAATGGAATCACAGAGCGTCTTTGTCAGCTTGGGCTGCCATAGCCAGAACACTGCAGACTGGGAGGCTGAAACAACAGAAATGTGTTTTCTCACAGTTCTGGGAGCTGGAGTCCAAGATCAAGGATCCAGCTGTGTGACCTTGTGGAAGTTACTGAAGCTCTCTGTGCCTCACCTTCCTCATCTACGGAATAGATCTGATGAGAGTTTCTCCTTCGTGGAGACGCTGTGAGGGCTGTTGCATGGCTGAGCTGTATTAATAGTAAAAGCCCAATCAGGGCTTCCCTTGTGGCTCAGACAGTAAAGAATCTGCCCACAATGTAGGAGACCTGGGTTCGATTCCCTGGGTAGGGAAGGTCCCCTGGAGAAGGAAATGGCAACCCACTCCAGTATCCTCGCCTGGAGAATTCCAAGGACAGAGGAGCCTCGAGGCTACAGTTCACAGGCTCGCAAAGAACCCCTGACGTGTCTGTGTTCCGGGCATTCTCAGCCCCCTCAACTGTTCTCACCTGACCTGTCCCTTCCTTTCTGTGAGATCACATGCAGGTCCTCCCAGGACATGTGCTTGTTTTGCTGTTCCCTCGCATGCTGTTGCTCAGTCAGGTCTGACTCTTTGCAGCCCCATGAACTGCCGCACGCCAGGTCTGTGAAGTGATGGCTTCCCCATCCTTCACTATCCCCCAGAGTTTGTTCCAACTCATGTCCATTGAGTTGGTCCAGAACTGGCCTGGGATACAGATGCTGCCAGAGAGGGATGCAGAGGCACTCCTCCGGGGGCACCAGGAGGTGGGCAGTGAGGGAAGCACCACAGGGTGTTACTATGGAGAACTCCAGATGGAGGAACCCTGTGGAGGGGCAGGCAGAGTGCTCCAGCGGAAGCAGGTCCTGGTGTGTCTGAGCAGGGCTTGGTGGAGCAGGCGATAAGACGAGGAGCAGAGACCAAACAAAAGGAGGGACTTTTAATGCCAGTCAGGCTGGCTGAATAACAGTCCCCATGGGCATGTGGGTCTTAGTTCCAAGAACCTCTGCTTGTAACTTTGTGTGGCAAAGGAACTTTGCAAATTTGATCACATCAACGATCTTGGGATGGGGAGATTATCCTCAGTTATACAGGCAGACTCTACATGGAATCACAAGTGTCCTTGAAGAGGGAATGTTAGCGTTCGGAGTTCAGACTAACCGAACAACTCTAATATCGGACTCTTCGGGACCCCAAGGACTGTATAGCTCACCAGGCTCCTCTGTCCATGGAATACTGGAGTGGGTTGCCATTCCCTTCTCCAGGGGATCTTCCACACCCAGGGATCAAATCCAGGTCTTCCGCGTTGCAGGCAGATTCTTTACTGACTGAGCCACTGAAGGAGGTTTGACATGAAAGAAGGCCATGTGACAAAGAAGTAAGATGTTAAGCTGCTGGCCTTGAAGATGGAGGAAGGGGCTGCCAGCCAAGACATTCGATGAAAACCAGCCACGGAAGCTGGAAAAGACGAGGAAACTTCTAGATGGGATATGGCCCTATTGACCTTGATTTCGGCCTGATGAAAGTGATTTTGGACTTCTGAGCGCCAGAACTGTAGGAAAATTAATATCTGTTATTTTAAGCCTCCCAGTCTGGGGTTATCTATTACAGCAACCACAGGAAACTCCTATGCAGGCCAAAGAGATTTAAGTTTTCTTCCCCAGGATCACATACCTCAGTGAAGACTGTGAGCAGGGGTGTGGCTCACTCAGGTATTTTAAGAAAGTTATGCTGTGATAGGATGGAGGAGAGTCCACTTTGGTGGCTGGGCAGGCACAGAGGGTTCTGTATTCAGTAGGTGCTTACATCATCCCTGTACCCCTCCCCCTAGGGGAGCTCCTCTGTCTCCTACCAGTACCTACCAAAGCCCCCTTTCCCTCTTGGGCCACCTTTTGAAGTGTTCCCCCACCCTCAGCATCCCCATTTTCTGCCACATGAGCTCCTATGCATCCCTCAGAGCCCAGTGTGAATGCCCCTTCACCGAAAGCTATCAGCCCCAGTTGAGGAGTCATCTCTCCTGGCCCTGGGAGTGTGTTTCCGTAGTTGTGCACACTCTCTGTGGGCCACATGCTATTCTAAGTGCTTTGCATAGATTACTGGGTTGACTCAAATAAAACTGCCAACATCCAATTATTTCTGACTTGCAAAAATGGCAATTTAACGTGGTTCAACCTGAATACTTCAGTTCAGTCAGTATCACTGTTAGTGGCTCAGTTCAGTTCAGTTCAGTCGCTCAGTCGTGTCTGACTCTTTGCAATCCCATGAATCGCAGCACGCCAGGCCTCCCTGTCCATCACCAACTCCAGGAGTTCACTCAGACTCACGTCCATCAAGTCAGTGATGCCATCCAGCCATCTCATCCTCTGTCGTCCCCTTCTCCTCCTGCCCCCAGTCCCTCCCAGCATCATAGTCTTTTCCAATGAGTCAACTCTTCACATGAGGTGGCCAAAGTACTGGAGTTTCAGCTTTAGCATCATTCCCTCCAAAGAAATCCCAGGGCTGATCTCCTTCAGAATGGACTAGTTGGATCTCCTTGCAGTCCAAGGGACTCTCAAGAGTCTTCTCCAACACCACAGTTCAAAAGCATCAATTCTTCAGCACTCAGCCTTCTTCACAGTCCAACTCTCACATCCATACATGACCACAGGAAAAACCATAGCCTCGACTAGATGGACCTTTGTTGGCAAAGTAATGTCTCTGCTTTTCAATATGCTACCTAGGTTGGGCATAACTTTCCTTCCAAGAAGTAAGCGTCTTTTAATTTCATGGCTGCAGTCACCATCTGCAGTGATTTTGGAGCCCAAAAAAATAAAGTCTGACACTGTTTCTACTGTTTCCCTATCTATTTCCCATGAAGTGATGGGACCGAATGTCATGTCTAACTCTTTGCGACCCCATGGACTGTAGCCCCCTAACCCACTAGGCTCCTCTGTCCATGGAATTCTCTAGGCACGAATACTGGAATGGGTTGCAATTTCCTTCTCCAGGGGATCCTCCCAACCCAGAGATGGAACCTGGGTTTCCCACAGGGCAAGCAGATTCTTTATCATCTGAGCCACCAGGGAAGCCCAATACTTCAGTTCATCCTTTACAAATTGTATAACTTAGGTGCTATCTACAAGCGAAGATGCTGAAATTTAAAAGATTAAGGAATTCCCGCAAAGTCACAAAGCTCACGTGTTAGTTTCTGGAAGCTGCGGGAACACATACAGCAGTTGTACTCAGCAGAATTTATTATTCTTTCACAGTTCCAGAGGCCAGAAGTCTGAATTCAGGGTAGGGGGTGTGGCATGTTCTCTCTCTCCCAGTTTCTGGGGGCAAAGGCAGCCCTTGCTTCTTTGGCTCGTGGCCCCATTGCTCCAGTCTCTGGCTCACCTTCACACCGCTTTTTCTCCTGTCTCAAATCTCCCTCCTATAAGGACACTTGTCAGATTCAGGGCCCACCTCATTAATATGGGATTATCCCCTCTGGAGGTCCTTGATTAATCACATCTGTAAAGACCTTTGCCAGATAAGGGAGCATTTGGAGGGCTTCCCAGGTGGCTCAGAGGTACAGAATCCACCTGCCAGTGCAGGAGACAGGGGTTCGATCCCTGGGTCGGGAAGATCCCCTGGAGGAGGGCATGGCAACCTACTCCAGTATTCTGGCCAGGAAAACCCCAGGGACAGAAGAGCCTGGTAGGCTACAGTCTATGGGGCTGCAAAGAGTCAGACACGACTGAGCAAATAAACAGCAACAACAACAGAGGGTCCAGGGACTTGGATGTGGACACATTTGATGGAGACTAACATTCAGCCCAATGGCACCCCACTCCAGTACTCTTGCTTGGAAAATCCCATGGACGGAGGAGCCTGGTAGGCTGCAGTCCATGGGGTCGCTGAGGGTCGGATACGACTGAGCGACTTCACTTTCACTTTTCATTTTCATGCATTGGAGAAGGAAATGGCAACCCACTCCAGTGTTCTTGCCTGGAGAATCCCAGGGACCGGGGAGCCTGGTGGGCTGCCGTCTATGGGGTCGCACAGAGTTCGACACGACTGAAGCGACTTAGCAGCAGCAGTAGCAGCAGCAGCAACATTCAGCCCACAACCTGCTCACAAGCAGTGTCCTCGGGTGTGGAATGCCGTGTCCATGCTCCCAGCCATCGCACTGGTGCTGGCTTAGAACCCGCTTTGTCACCACCTCCCTGCCGGGCTCCAACTGTGCTCATGGAACACCCATCCAGCCCCACATACTGCACAGCTGTGGTCCTAGACCCAGAGCCACATCACCGTTAGCTTGGCCCTGCTCTTCTCCGTGTTTCTCCCCCAGCTCCGCCACGGGGTCCCAGGAGGGTTTTCTGACTCCTCTCATATTTTCAGTATAAAACAAGCTGAGAGAGAAACAGTCACTGCTTCTTAACAAAGATGTCTAAAAACCACTCGTGGGAGGATCCATGTTGATAGGTGTTTATGGGTCACTTGGTGGCACATCCTTAAGGCAAGTATTTCCTGGGCATGGCTGGGTGTGGGGGATGCAAGGAGGAGGCCACTGAATCCTGGCTCGGGGACCTCACTTGTGAGTGGAGGTGCTCAGCTCCCATGAAATTAACCACAATCTGAGGCAGAGGCGGCCAGCTCAGAAAACAGCGGTTCCTGGTGATGAAGCAGAGAAAGGACCTGAGTTCCATTTCCTTCCTGACCTCACTGAATCCCCTCGGTTCTCCTCCATGGAAAGCATGATGCATTATCCCCACTTTAAGGAAGATGAGAGTTGCTCAGAGAGGGTAAGTAACTTGGTCAAGGTCACACAGCAGTGAGCAGGGAAAGTGGTTTTCGAACCCATATCTTTTGGATTCTTTTCTCTGTTGGGGGGATGGAAGGTAAGTGGACAGAAGTCTGAGAAAACAGTCATGGAGAAGGTGAGAGCTCTACAGAGCTAGAAGATTCAGATTGCTCAGGGCATGTGGGCTGGGCTACAGCCCGTGTTTAGGAGTTTATGTCGAAGCTGCTCAACATCCACACTCCTGGAGAAGGATCGCATGAATCCTGCGTGATGGGCAGGCCTGGCTGACCTAGCTTCAAGTGCTGCAGATCCGTCTTCCCCGTTGTGTGGTACCCGTGGTGTGACGGCCTCACAGACCATAAAGGACGCCTTCACGGAAAATCAGCGTCCAAACTCTTATCTGTGAAACAAAGGTCCTCCGTTAGGAGTAACTGAGGTCTTTCTCCCTTTGCAGAGGGAAACACAGAGTGAGGTCCAAACCCCAGACAACAAATGCCCAGGAAGGAAGCTTGGTTCTCTGACACTCCGAGGCACTTCCTTCAACCATCTGCTGTCCCGTGTGCTCTACAAAACTTAGCTCATGCCACCCCTAATTTAAGATGAGTTCATTTGACCCTCTGACCCTCCTGTGAGGAGGGACCATTATCCACCCATTTTTACTGCAAACAAACTGAGGTAGGCACACGGAAGTTATCTGCCTAAGATTATAAGTGGCCACCCAGGGACCCAGGCAGCCTGGCGTCAGAGTCCCTGCTCTGAACTTTCGCTAAGCAGCCTCCTCATTTTGTGACACTTTTTTTCTTAGAGGTATAGAAAGGTGACATTACAAAATGCCCCAATTCTTTGCACGGAACGGGGGCCAGCGCTTACTCAGCTCTGCTCTGTGCTGCACGCTTTATGCCTGTTACTCTATTCCCTCTTCCACCAACCCTAAAGGAAGGGTCACTGCACCCATTTTCCAGATGGGAAAACAGAGGCTCACAGAGGTAAAGCCACGAATCTACATCCACTTGGCTGGCAAGTGGCGGAGCTGGGGTTCAAACTCTAGATAAGGGGGGATCCTAAGCCCACTATTTGCCCACCCCGTGTCTTCACCCCCCACTCGTCTGGCACTCACTGAGTGCCTGTGTATTCCAGGCAGTGTTTCTGGCTGGTGGGGTGCAGAGATGCCCCCTGTGTTCTAGGACCCAAGTGTCTGTTTCACTGGTGTGTTATCTGAGGGCACGTGAACTGCTGAGTCAGGGGATGCTTCAGAGAGGAGGATGTGCACTGTGGGTCCTGCAGATGCACGGGTTAACCAGGCCCCTGAGTGGGGGGCCGGAGGGCTTCTGGGGCGGGGCACAGCATGGCAGGAGCCAAGGGAGGTGGAATGACGGCCTTTCCTGGTGCCCCCTCCCAGTGGGGTGGTGCTGACCCCAGCACCTTAGGGTCTTGGGGGCACTGAGACCAGAAGGGGCACAGGGCAGGTCCCAGGGAGCTTCCACATCTACGGTCTGGAGCTGGGAACCCCCCTGTGGGATGGGGAGGCTTCTGCCAGACCCCGAGGAGTACAGGGGAACAGGGTGTCCCATAGAATCTCTGGGCCCAATGCCCAGGGAGCGACCAAACCCCACAGGCACACACAGACTGAACCCCAGTTTCCCTGCATGTGTCTACTTCAGGGCGGCTGCGGGACACACAGGAAGAACCTGGTTTACTACCCTTGTTGCCCTGGTAAGGCTGGTAAGTCTCTTGGCACGTGCTTAGAAGACAGATTTCACAGTGACCCAATGTGGCCGAAGAACCCTTGGTCCGTGTCAGAGCATCCCAGCAGGACGGACTCTGCTTGGCAAAGCCTCCAGGCTGCATCCCTGGGGCAGGTGGCAATCTTCCTTATTGAGATATTCATGCCGAGGAGTCCAGGTAGCCGGAATGGACCCAGAAACAAGCACCCAGACCCACCGTCTTACTAGCTGCAGCTCCCCTGGCCTCTCTAACACAGGTCACTGAGGCCCACTGAGCCCCGCTTGATGATGATACCAAGATGCCAGTAGCTGCCTCCCACTCGCACCCACCCCTTGACCTACAGCTGCAGGGAGCCTGGCTCCCTGGGCAGCATCCATCTCAGGCTTCGGGGACAGCAAGAGACAGTGTCTGGGGCTGCTGGAAAGGGCCTGGGGGAGCAGGACTGGAGGCCACCTTGTCAGCGCGAGGGGAGCCTTCTGAGCAGCAAGGAGAGGGGGACGGGGGTGGGGATGGGGGAGGAAGAAGCTGTAGCCCTGCCTGATTTCATGTTTCTAGGCTCTTCCACCAAAGACCCCCATACTGCCAACCTTCTGAGTTCTTGCATTTTCTTTTTATACCTTTTCTGTCCCCCAGCCGCAGCTGTCACATCCTGCTGCTCTCAAATCTGCTTCCTTAGCATCTATTTCACCAGAACACGGTTGTCAAAGTGTAAGTTCTAGAGCCAGCCTGCCTGGGTTCAAATCCTAGCTCTGCTCTTCTCAGCTCTGTGACCTTGAGCAAGTTCATCGACCTCTCTGTGTGTCAAATAGAGATGCTAATAAAATTGTGTACTTCCTGAGGTTGTGAGAAGGCTTAAATGGGCAATGAATGTGAAAGAACTTGGAATCCTGCTTTGGGGAAAATGAAAATTCCAGAAAATGGTAGCTCTCACTACTCCCCATCTGTTGAAGGCTGGACCAGATCATGATACCCGGGCCTACAGAATAAAGGTTCTTATGAGGAACTAGGGAGCTGTATTCCCCCAGCAGTGCCCACAGACTGTGGCATTCGTTTGGGGGCTCAGATCCACATCATTTTTTATTCCTTTTTTTGTGATCTCTGGGTTTGTAGTTTGTCCCCTGTGGGTGATGTTCTCTAGGTAAGGGAGGCATGCTCTGTGTGGAGGTGTCTGTGCTGGAAGGAGACCGGCAGTGGCCCCTAGGATGGGCTGCCCCTATGAGATCTCCAGGGCACAAGATCCCAGGCCTATCCTCAGGGCACCACCCGGGCAGGAGATCACATGCATGACCTCTGATACCCACAAGATCTCGGTAGGTGTGTGTGCTTCAGAGAGGGTGGGTCACCTTCCTGAGGTCAGAATGCTGACTCCTCACGCCAAGCCTCCCCAACAGGCTGCCTTCCTGACCAACTTCCATACATGGGAATGGGACCTCTGCCTGGAGCGAGTGCCCGGCTGCACATGTTCATTCAGTCATTCATCCGTTCATTCATTCACTGGACTCACCATGAATCAGCCCCACCAAGGGCTTCAAGACAGAAGGACCAGATGCAGCCCTGTGCCCACACAGCTTTTGGCAGCGTCAAGAGATGAGCACGATACCCAGGGTCTCCAGTGCCAGGGGCTGAGACCTTCTTCATCCTTCCTGCCTCTCTTGGACCTTCAGGAATTCACCAGAAGACCACAGGGAGAACATAACAGTGTCTGAACAACCAGGAAGTCTCCCTGTAGGAAGTGGCACATAATCGAGTATTGACAAATCAAATTGAATATTTCAATTGAATAATTGATATATTATTGAATATCCATAGTTGAATATTGATTATGAATTGACTTGAATATGCCATTTCAAAATCATTTTCAATGAATTTCAAATTCATTTTCAATTTCAAATGAATTTCATTCAAATTCATATTGAACATGAACATTCATACTTGAATATTGACAAATTGAATATTGGCTACTGGCAAAGCAGGAGGGTCAAGCAGAGGAACTGATACAAACTAAGACCCAGGGCTCCTTGAAGGAGCCCCAGTCAGGGTCACCCCAACTGGTCAGCCAGTCCCACTTGCTAGAGCCAGGCTTTGGGAAGGGCCAGAGAAAGTGGTGAGATCAGTCTTGGGTGTTCTTTGGAAGGATTGATGCTAAAGCTGAAACTCCAGTACTTTGGCCACCTCATGCGAAGAGTTGACTCATTGGAAAAGACTCTGACGCTGGGAGGGATTGGGGGCAGGAGGAGAAGGGGATGACAGAGGATGAGATGGCTGGATGGCATCAGTGACTCGATGGACGTGAGTCTGAGTGAACTCCGGGAGTTGGTGATGGACAGGAGGCCTGGCGTGCTGCGATTCATGGGGTCGCAAAGAGTCGTACACGACTGAGCGACTGAACTGAACTGAACTGAGAGAAAGTGGTGCTGGGGAAGCTGAAGGCCAGTCCATGGGGGGTCTTAGATGCAGGTAAAGGAGTTCAGCTCCACCCTGAGCCAAAGGCTCCACCCTGTCTGTTACCATCTGGAAGGTAACAGGCAGGGCAGGTTGTAGGGATCACAGTCAATGTTTCTCAACCTCTGGTTCTTGCTAAGGGTTGCTCTCCCTTTCAATTTGCACACAAAGCCCTGTGCAGTGAAGATAAAAATGGCTGGGAACAGACTCTGGTGGTCCCGCGACAATTTACGTGGAGTCAGCACATAACCCAGCGATCCCACCTCTGGATATATTTTCAACTCTACTTCTCAATGTACATTCCAAAGAATTGAAAGTGAAGACTCAAACAGATATGAGTCTCAACAGATACTGACTCAAACATTCGTGCTCACATTGACAAATGAATGGACAAACAAACCAATGGATTGGTGTTCAGCCTTAAAAAAGAAAATTGGACACAGGCTACAACACGGATGACCCTCAAAGATGTATGTGAAATAAAACAAGCCCATCACAAGGGACAAATCCTGCCTGATTCCACTTATATGAGGCATCCAGCAGAGACAGGTTCATAGGGACAAAAAGCAGAGAGGTCGGCCCAGAGGCTCGGGGAGGGGCGGGAGGATTAAGTGTTTAATGGGGACTTTCAGTTTAGGAAGATGACAAAGTTCTAGGGATGGATGGTGGTGATGGTTATACAACAGTGTGAATGTCCCTCACACCTTTAAAGTGGTTAAAATGGTCAATTCCACATTAAATATACTTTGTTGTTGTTACTGCTCAGGTGCTGAGTCATGTCCAACTCTTTTGTGATCCCATGGACTGTAGTCTGCCAGGCTCCTCTGTCCGTAGGATTTTCCTGGCAAGAATACTGGAGTGGGTTGACCATTTCCTTCTCCAGGGGATCTTCCCTCTTCAGGGAGCGAACCCACATTGGCAGGCAGGTTCTTTACCACTGAGCCACCAGGGAAGCCCCACCTTAGTTTAAAAAAAAACAGTGAAGTAAAGGGATCTTCCCCATCCAGGGATCGAACTCCCATCTCCTGCATTGGCCGGAAGGTTCTTTATCACTGAGCCACCTGGGAAGCCCTACCTCAATGAAAAAAAAAACAGTGGAGTAAAAGTGACTCTTATCCCTATTTCACAGATGAGCAAGGGGCCCCACAGAAGGGAAGGGGCAGGGTCAGAGCTCGAGGCCCTGCAGAGCACACCTGTCCAGGTTAGAAAGATCCCTGCAGGTCTGGGATGGGAGGGGATGGGGGGAGGGACAAGGTCCAAAGGTATAGAGTGTGGGAGCTGGGCTTCCAGCAACAAACAGACCCCAGGAGTTCTGGGGGGGTGGGGTGGGAGGGAGACCCTGACCAAACGTGGCTCTTGTGGAAAGGACTCAATTTAGACGCAGGGAACATTTTGGGATTCGCCCAAAGGCAGGGAAGGAGGGATATTTATGTGTTTGCCCTTGGTCTCTACAGACTGTTTTTTCTGATTCACAAAGCTGGGGAGGGAGGGCTGGAGGGGGAAGAACAGAGAAGACCTTCACAATAGCTCAAGTGTGAACCAAGGCCACTGAGGGCAGGCTTTAGCGACATCCCCTCCTTTAATCCTGGTAATAAGATGCTGAGGGCTGAGCACTCATTTCTCTTCATTGTAAAGAGTGAGCCCGGGGCACTCAGTGTCATTTTTCTGGGGAGGCCCCAAGGATATCACCAGACAGCACAGCTGAGGGCATCAGTTAGGTCAAGAGAAAAAGCTGAGCCCCACAGAGAACCGGGCCCAGGCAGCCCTTGGAGGGCAGGGATGGAAGGAGCTGACCACGACCTCTGAGGCCTTGGGGAGGCTGCATCCAGTTCACAGAGTCCAGCTCCTCCAGCCCCCGGGGCCCTCCATGACCAAGGCTGGCCCAGATCTCCAGCCGGGTTGCTTGGCACCTCTCCCAGCCTCCTCCACTGCAGGCTCACCGGACACCCCAACCCCAACTCCCACCCCGTGGCTGATCATCCCAGGTCCCTTACGATGCTTTGCTCTTGACAAGCTGGTCCCTTGGCTGTTTCTAAATAATCACTCAACTGGGCCTAAGAGTTTCTTTTTCTGGCACCCCCACTCCAACCCCAGGCCTACAGAGAGAGTTAGCTGTACCCTCCCCCATTACAGCTCCCTTGTTAAGTGGGGACCCTTTATGAGGGCCACATCCTTCATCTGTGGAATTTCACCAACCCTGGTCCATGGTAGCTGCCAGCCAGCACCGACTGGATTACGATGAAACCCTCTGTGTAGAAATGAAACTAATTAAAACCAGTCATAAATATACTCATTATAGGTGTATGTAATCACAATAAACTGTGGAAAATTCTGAAAGAGATGGGAATACCAGACCACCTGACCTGCCTCTTGAGAAACCTGTATGCAGGTCAGGAAGTAACGGTTAGAACTGGACATGGAACAACAGACTGGTTCCAAACAGGAAAAGGAGTACGTCAAGGCTGTATATTGTCACCCTGCTTATTTAACTTATATGCAGAATACATCATGAGAAACGCTGGGGGTAGCACAAGCTGGAATCAAGATTGCCGGGAGAAATATCAATAACCTCAGGTATGCAGATGACACCACCCTTATGGCAGAAAGTGAACAAGAACTAAAGAGCCTCTTGATGAAAGTGAAAGAGGAGAGTGAAAAAGTGGCTTAAAGTTCAACATTCAGAAAACTAATATCATGACATCTGGTCCCATCACTTCATGGGAAATAGATGGGGAAACAGTGGAAACAGTGGCTGACTTTATTTTTCTAGGCTCCAAAATCACTACAGATGGTGATCACAGCAATGAAATTAAAAGACACTTACTCCTTGGAAGGAAAGTTATGATCAACCTAAACAGCACATTAAAAAGCAGAGATATCACTTTGTCAACAAAGGTCCGTCTAGTCAAGGCTATGGTTTTTCCAGTGGTCACGTATGGATGTGGAAGTTGGACTGTGAAGAAAGCTGAACGTCGAAGAATGGATGCTTTTGTACTGTGGAGTTGCAGATGATTCTCGAGAGTCCCTTGGACTGAAAGGAAATCCAACCAGTCCATCCTAAAGGATATCAGTCTTGGGTGTTTATTGGAAAGACTGACGTTGAAGCTGAAACTCCAATACTTTGGCCACCTGATACGAAAAGCTGACTCATTGGAAAAGACCCTGATGCTGGGAAAGATTGAGGGCCGGAGGAGAAGGGGACGACAGAGGATGAGATGGCTGGATGGCATCACCAACTCAATAGACATGGGTTTGGGTGGACTCCGGGAGTTGGTAATGGACAGGGAGGCCTGGCGCACTGCAGTTCATGGGGTCGCAAAGAGTCGGACACGACTGAGCAACTGAATTGGACTGAATTGAATTAGTGAAAGCTGACTCTTCCCCAAGATTTCCATGTCCCCACTAATCCTTAGAACCTGGGAATGTGGCCTTCTTTGGGAAAAGGGCCTTTGCAGATGGAATTACCTGGGTTGGCCCTAAATCCAATGATGGTGTCATTTTAAGAGACACCCAGAGGAGAGACAGAGACAAGGCCATGCTGATGGAGGCAGAGACTAGAGTGATGTAGCCACAAACCCAGGAACAGCCAAGCCTTCAGAGGGAGCCTGGCCGTGCTGACACTTTGACTTTGGACCTCCGATCTCTGAAACTATGGGAGAACAAATTTCCATTGTTTTCAGTCAGCTGGTTTGTGGTACTTTGTTACAGCAGCCTCAGGAAAACTGATACAGGTGTCGTAGAAAGAACACAAGATACTTGGATTCAGATAGCTCTGCCTCTTGCTGTCTTGGCTAAATTCCCTAAGCACTGTAAGTCTTAGTTTCCCTGGGTATTAAATGAGGATCCTAATTCCTATTTCTGACAGTCGTTCCAGTGAGTAAATTCATCTGGAACTTTTTTTTCTTGGTCAGCCATGACATGTAATCACTTCTCAACAAACGATCAATGGGTCTTTATTGTGGTCTGGCTCCATGGTTGGGCTCTGGAGATTCTAGATGAAGAAGTGTCGCCCTTTCCCTTAAGGAATTCACAGCCTGGAGGAGGAGACTGGATGCCAAATGAATCTTTAGAGTGTAAAAGCAAGTGAGAACTGGGATGGGGGTGGGAGCTTCAGAGATTGTGGGAGCAGAGGAGGGAAATTCCAGCTCACTTGGGGACAGCCAGAGAAAGGGTCAGAGAGGAGGTGGCAACTGATTAGGGTTTTGAAGGATGTGTAGGAGTTTACTAGGAGGAAATGAAAGAAAAGTGGATTGGGAGCAGAGGGAAGACTATGAGCAAACTCACAGAGGGATGAAAGAGCATGGCTTATGGCTGGTGGGGAGAAAGGTGAGGCTGGGAAGACAGGTGAGCTGACTGGTAAGCACCTGGCCTTCCAACTTGGGCCTGGATTTATTCTTTGGTCAGTGGGGAGCTGTTGAAGGGTTTATGGCATGGGAATGAGCTGACTGGATTTGTGTTTTGGAAACTCACTCTGCCTTTGGGGTGCAGGATGGAGGGATGTGGGGCGAGCAGGAGACTAGTGGGGAGGTGGGGCCGGGGTAGGCTGGCACCTGCCCAGAATGCTTCAAAATCTCATGTCCATTCATATGCTGCTTGTCGTGGGGGATAATTTCTGGGCTGTGACCTCCCTCCCCTCCCCCAGGGCCCATCTCTGTACCAGAGACAGTCCCCTTGCCAACTCGCTTTTCTTCCCCCACTCTTCGTATACTCCCTGAAGACGTTCATTATCATAAGCACATCAAACCCTTTCTTTCTGCACAATTTTGTACACATTTGTGGTCCTGTGGATATACAATTGTGTATCCTGTTTCACTTAGCATCTCATTCTTCCAAGTTAGTACAAACTCTGTAAACACTGTTCTATCAAGCTGATACGCTGTTGTTTACTCAGCCAGTCCCCTACGGTTAGACATTTAAGCTATTTCCAATTTATTTTTTTCAACCATGATTTTTTAAAAACAGTGTAATAACATCTTGGTACAAAAAACTTGACCACATCTCTGATTATTTCCTTAGGAGAGATGATTAGAGGTGGAATCACTGCACAGAATGGCATGACTCTTTTGGCAGTTCTTGGGGAGCATGATCACGTGACTTTCCAAAAGGGGCTAAAAGCCTTGCTTGAAAGTGACCGCTTCGAACACATCATTGCCAGCACTGACAATTATCATTGAAAAACAAACCCAAGAAACTTTCCCCAACTTCAAGGACAAGAAATGGTATCCCGTGTCTGTTTGCATTTGTTTGACCACCAGAGGGGACGAATGCGTTTCCAGGCTTGTTAACTAGTGACACTTCCTCCTGTGGGTGACATTCCTGCCCTGCCCCCACCTCCCATGCCCCCCACCAACCCCCGCCCCGAGTCGCTTGTCCACATCCTTTGCTTCTGACCTCTTACACAGCAACAGCCTGGCAGCTCCCAACCACAGGCAGGGGAAAAAGACCTGGAGGCAACATTCTAGAAAGGACAACAAACCAAACCAGAGCAAAAGCCCCTGTTTTGTCAGGATGGGAAAGGCACAGCTGGCCCCGCACGTGACGGCGCTCTGGGCGCTGCAGGGACCGCCAGTGGCTCCCCCAGCCTCTCTGGTCTCCGTGTTCTGTGCTGCAGCCTGGGGCTGAGGGCAGATGGTGGGCTTGTGCTGGGTTGAGTAACATTCCCCTGGATTCCCATCTACCCGTGAGACAGGTGGGGACCTTTGCCGCAGCGCTGCAATGCTGCACCTGGCCACACCTCTCCTCGAGCAACAAAATACAAAGAAACTGTATGGGACTAAAAATATCTGTGTGCGTGAGAAGTTGGGCAGATTCTGGACGAAAGATACCAAAAAGCCAAAAAAACCCCACTGTCACTTCTGAAGAGCCAGGAGCAAAAGCAAGGGGTCAGGAGAAAAAGCTAAGTAGTGAGCAAGGTATTGGATTAGGCTCCCCCCACCCCCAACTCAGGGTTACAGTATTGTGCATCCCCTTCTCTGCACACAGCACCACAAAGGCAAACCACCTAAGCCACCCCTTCGGCCCAACCCCTGGACCCACCCCTACCTTCACGCCAAATAAGGAACCAGCTCCACCCACCGCGCGTTGGAACCAGCAAGCCAGGGAATGTGTTACTTGTGCTCGCTGCTCTCTACGGCAGCAGGGGCCCCAGGAAAGCCTTGCCTGAACTTCTTGTCTGACCTCTAGTCAATTTTTATTGATTGGGGAAGGCCAGGAACCCTGGTCGGTGTCACCCGGATCCTCAGAACCTATTATTTGGTAATAGGATCTGCACAACGTCATTAGTTAGGAGGAGATGATGCTGAGTGGGGTGGGCCCTGACCCAATCCCTTCTAAGAGGAGAAGGGACGTAGACTCGGGCACAGAAGTCATGTGACGATAGAGGCAGGGACTAGAGTGATGGCACCTCAGCCAAGGAGCCACCAGAGGCTGGAAGGGCCCCTGGGACACCTTGACCTCAGACTTCTGGCCTCCAGGACCGTAAGAGAATACAGCGCTGTTGTTTCAAGCCAGCCAGTGGTGGGAATTTGTCCCAGCAGCCACAGGAAAGGAGCAAAGGGTTTATGGCTGGGCAGGGACAGCTGGCGGGGTGACAGGCAGGCCGTGGGCCAGGTCACTGAGCAGCACCAGCTCTGTGCTCGGCTCAGAGGTTACCCGGGGTGGGTGGCCTGAGTGGTCCCAGCATGGACATCAGGGGCTGGGCTCAGTCCCAGCCCTGCCACTTGGCACTGACTGACGCTGGGCTGGTTACGAGCTGCCCCGGGCCTCGGTTTCCTCTTTGGTAAGTTGAAGACATTCGCAAGTCTACTACACATGACTCTGTAAGGATTAGAGGTGGGGATAAAGCAAACAGCATAGGCCTGATGCACACAGTTGCCCAGAAATGTTATCTCTCCTTGGCCACCTCAGTATTGGCATCAGATCTCCTGGGTTCAGGCTCCAGCTTTGCGTTACTCAGCTTCATGACTTGGCAAGTCTCTAACCTCCTATGCCTGTTTCCTATGTTTGTAAAAGGGGGCTTTTACTAGATCAAAGGAAGGGTTGATGCAAAGCCCTTTGCACATTCCCAGATTCCCAGGAAGGGTCTATAGAAAAGCAGCTGTTATTCACACGTTGGAAGGGCTCTAGGGTGAAGTGTTATAGTCTGGTAACCCTTAGCTCCTCAACACTGGTCTGAGATCCAGCCATGTGGGCATCAGCGGGGGGCCAGTTAGAAAGGCAGGCTCCCACCCTCCCCCAGCTGCTGCTGAACCAGAATCTCATTTAACCACCACCTCCCAGCCCCGCTGCAAGGCAAATTGTGAGAGGCTCGATTGAAACACGGCGTTTCCCCTATTTGCACTCTGGCAACAGGCTTCCCAGGTGGCGCTGGTGGTAAAGAACCACCTGCCAAGGCAGATGTAATAGATGCAGGTTTGGGGTTTGATCCCCTGGAGGAGAGCATGGCAACCCACTCTAGTATTCTTGCCTGGAGGATCCCATGGACAGAGGAGCCTGGCGGGCTACAGTCCATAGGGTCACAGAGAGTTGGACGTGACTGAAGCGACTGAGTACACGCGCGTGCAGTGGGTTATGACTGCAGGTTCCTAGATTCTCAACCTGGACCTGGAGAGACAGAGGCCGGGGGCGGGACCTGGGGAGACAGGCCGGGGGGCGGGACCTGGAAAGCACCTGGGGACTAAGCTTCCCTGAGAGTGTGGGGCTCTCCTGTGGGGGGTGGGTGTGTGTGGGGGGGGAGGTGTACAGCTGGGCATTTTGCTGACACTGTCAGTCCCGTGGCTGGTGGGAGAGGTGGCCTAGGGTGAGGCTACAGAGCTGGAATGAGGGGACAGAGGACCAAATGCCTAGGATACAGTCAGAGCGGGTGAGGAGTGTTCAAGAGATAACTGTTTAGTGAGTGAAAGTTGCTCAGTCATGTCTGACTCTTTGGGACCCCATGGACTATACAGTCCATGGAATTCTCCAGGCCAGAATACTGGAGTGGGTAGCCTTTCCCTTCCCCAGGGGATCTTACCAACCCAGGGATCGAACCCAAGTCTCCCGCACTGCAGGCAGATTCTTTCCCAGCTGAGCCACAAGGGAAGCACATTGTTTACTGAGTGACTGAGTGAAGAATGGATGGACAGGGAACGGCAGCACATTGGGAAAGGCGGGAAGCCACTCAGGATCCTTGCACGAGTGCTCCAGGCCCCTGGGGCGAGCCTGCACTTTGTCCCCTGCCTGAGTTTCACATTTGAATGTAGCTAAGGTGAACTTGAGGACCTACCACCTGCAGGGGCTCAGGACCTGGGAACGTTGACATCTCATTCAAGTGGCTGCCTCCCCACATCGGCCCCTCCAGCGTGGGTAACGTGTCACCCTGGTCTATGACCCTCGAAGCACTGACCCTTCTCTGAAAAATATCTCGACAATTGTTTGCCTGCTTGTCTCCTCCCACTAAAAGGTAATCTCCCGGAGACCTGAGTCCCGGTCACCACGCTGGGTCTGGGGTGTCTGGCAGCTTCAAATCTCTGTTTCTGTCATCACATCGCCTCCTTCTTTTGTGTCAAACCTCCCTGTCTCCTTCTTATAAAGACCCTCCTGATGACATTTAGGGCCCATCCAGAAAATCTAGGCTAAGCTCCCATCTCAAGTTCCTTAATCACACCTGCAAAGTCCCTTCTGCTGTGTAAGGTGGCATTTCCAGGGTCCAGGGGTGAGAACCTGGAGGCCTCCAGGGCATGGCTGAGCTGACCCCCGGGCCTCGCACACAGAAGGCATCAGGTGTTGCCAGCAGCTATGGGTTCCAGTTACAGGCAGCGGGAATAGGCATGTTTTTAAGAAGCCGCACACGTGGGCACAGAACCACTGCAGGCCTGGTATCTGCCACAGCCCAGGGCTTTTCACAGCTGAGAGTGAACTCCAGCTCCACCAGCTAAGGGACACTGTCCTGTCTTCTCTCCAGCACGCCCAACACACGTTCTGGGGGAGCCACACATACCTTCTGGGGTGCAGAGACCTGCAACAGGGGAGAGGAACAGTGGGCAAGTTGGGGGCACGGCTCCACACCTGAGAACTGGGGCAATGGAATTTATAAATTAGATGTCAGATTGTAGCCTTGAGAGCCGGTGGGACTGGCTCTTTAACAGCCGGGTAATGGTACACAGAGCATCCTCAGAGAGTGATGGGGTGGGGGAGGGGGGAGCGTGGGATCTGCCTGGATCACTTCCGGGGACCAGGCTGAAAGAGGCAGACACGAGAAAGCAAATTCTCACTTCCGTTGCCCTTCATGGGGCCTCTTGTTCAATAAACTGGTTTCACTGTCTTCCTCTCTCCTGGAAGGGCTCTGTAGGTCAGCACCCCCTTACCAGAATGAGGAATCCAGAGGAATCTTCCTTTCCGGCCTGGGCTTCTATTATAAGCAAGCTGAGCCCAGGAAATCCGGTCTAGTGAACAACAGCAGCGAGGGGACTGGTCCTCTTAATCTGTATCATATGAGTCTTGTACTCAAGGAGGGTCTACCTGTACCAATGGCAATAAACGCGCTGGGCAGACAGCTGGACCTCGGGCAAATGTGTCTGTTTCTGGAAGGGCTCTTGGTTTCTGACCTAGAAGCTTGGTCCTCTGGCTCTGTAAGCGGTCAATTCCTTGTCTGTTCTGCTTGAAATAACCAGGGAGGTTTCTGTTTTCCTGACCGAACTGCCTAGGGCCTCACGTATAATATATAATGAACCATGGTCTTGCCTTCCTGTCCCTTGAAACTGCTTTGTTGCTGTGACTCTCAAGGTGACCAGGGCTGCCCTTGTGGCTCAGAGGGTAAAGAATCCGCCTGCAGTGCAGGGGACCCGGGTTCGATCCGTGAGTTGGGCAGATCTGCTGGAGGAGGGCATGGCAACCCACTCCAGTATCCTTGCCTGGAGAATCCCATGGACAGAGGAGCCTGGTGGGCTATAGTCCACGGGGTCACAAAGAGTCAGACATGCCTGAGCAACTAGCACTTTCAAGGTGACCAATTCCCTGTGCATCTATCACACTCGCTTCAGATCTCCCCTTCTCTGGGGAGCCTCCTCAGACCCCAGCAGCCCACGGTACTTGCTCCCTTCTACCAACTCATTCATTCACTCACTCACTCATTCGTTCACTTTAGTGTCTACTGAGGGTTTGCTCTATGCCAGAAAAGCAGGTCCTACCCAGCGCTGACCAGTTCCATCCCATGCAAATTGATGTTGAATTGTACCTGCTCCCAGAAAACAGAGAACACCCAGAAACTTTCCCTCTTTTGTGTTCTGCAGAAGCAGCTCACTGCAAAGCGCCTGCCATCGTCCCAGGCAACTCGGGTACGACTCACAGGTCCTTTCCACACCCCCATTTCACCAGTGACAAGGCCAGACCTTCCAAATTCTCATCCTTTGCTCATGAGAGATTACCTGAGGAATTCCCTGGTGGTCTAGTGGTTAGGACCCCATGATTCCAGTGCAGGGAGCATGGGTTCCATCCCTGATCATCTCCATGCCAGATAGTGAGGCAAAAAAAAAAAAAATAGCTGAACAGTTTGTTCCCACTGACCCCCCGGACATGTCCATTCATCCGACTTGACCAAACCTCTGTGAAGCTTCTCCCTTCCCCCCTGGGCTCCTGAAGTCTGGCTGCCCTTGGCCTGTGGCCAGTGTACAATGACGCCTGCCAATGTCCTCCCAAGGACCCTTGGCTGGTGGCAGGAAAGACATCCTCTGATCTATTGCCCATCACTCCACCCCAGCCCACCCACCCGGTTCTTCCCAGGCGTGTTGGCACCTCTCTGGAGAGGACCCAGCCTGGCCTTTGGCGACTTGGGCGACTTGCCTGGCTCGTGTGATTGTCCCTCCTGCTGTTGCCAAGATCCTATCTGAAAAAGTCTCCTTTTACCTAAGACCAGATTTTTTTGTTTAATATGTGCTTGTCTTTTTAAAAATTGTAGTAAAAACACATAACGTGAAATTGACCATCTTAACCACTTTGACGTATACGCTTCGGTTGTGTGAAGTACATTCATGTCGCTGTGCAACCTCAACCACCATGATCGCTGGAACGTTTTCATCTTGCAAAACTGCAACTCTGTCCCCACTAAACGACTCCCCCTCGTCCCCTCCCCCAGCCCCTGATAACACCATTCTACTTTCTGTCTCTAGGAACTTGTCTCCTCCAAGTTCCCGGACTAGTGGAAACCTGATGTGTTTGTCCTTTTGTTCTGGCTTATTTCATTTAGCATAAGGTCCTCAGTGTCCATCTGTGTTGTAACATACCAGGACCCTCTTCCTTTTTAGGGCTGAATAGTATTCCACGGCCTAGGTAGATCTAGACCGCACTTTATTGATTCGTTCTTCTGTTGTCGGACTCTTGGGTCATTTTATACTTCTTAGCTCTTGTGAGTAACATTGCTGTGAGCATGAATGTGCAAATATCTTGTCTACTTTGAATTCTCTTGGATACATACCCACAAGTGGGTTGGCGAGGTCGATTTTAAATTTTTTTTTAATTAGAATTTTTTTAATGAATTGAAAAAGTTTTGAGGGGTCTCCATGCTATTTTCCCTAATAGTTGTCCTACCTGCATCGAATAAAGGTTTCAATTTCTTCACTTCTTTACCAACGTTTGTCTTTTTTTTTTTTTTTGGTAGTAGCGATTCTAATGGGTGTAAGGTCAGATTTGTTTTCTATTTGACGAAATCATTAAGTATTAATATTTTTGAGCACTTACTATGCTCCAAGCACCTTGGGATCATGCAGGGTGGCTGGAGGAGAGAAGGGAACACCACACTGGGTTTCACTGTGAAAGGCCTCACCCTGCAGAGGCCTGGGGCCCGTGGGTACACAGCGAGTGGGGGACGGTGTCAGGGACTGTGAGGTGCCTTCACATGTCCACTCTGAGGAGGGCACGAACTAGTGCAAGATGGACACTCGGAGACCAGCTCTAAGACCCACCAGACCGTGAATGAAAGCATGAAGGCTAAAGAAGCAGGGTCTGGATGCCCATGACACAGATGATGGAATTCTGGAACATTCACTCCTCCAGGGCTTGGGATCGTTTCAGCCTCCCTCTTTGGTCTGGCTGGCCCGGTTTGCCTGGAGCATGGTGTTGAGAAGACCCTGAAATCGGCATGAGCTTAGTGAGACAGTGCTGGGACGTGCAGACCAGTGCAAGTGCGAGGAGCGGGGGGAGCAGGCAAGCAGAGGCACACTCTGGCCTGGCCTGGGCACATGCCTGGGGACGGGGCTCCTTCCTGCTGCTACCTGGCTGGCCTGGCCCTGTGGTTTGGCCTGAGCCCACAGCCTGTGGATTCCTACACCAGCTCTTCGTCTGCCGTGAAAACCAACACCAACCACTGCAAGAGGACTATAAAACCTTAAAACCACAGAGCTGGAGAGAAACTTAGATTCTAGTCTATTGCTTCCCAACGTGATGATTTCAAGGAAATTGGTGGCTAATAAATTAAAAATAAGAAAAAATAAAAATGCCAGGTAACATATATTTTTGAGCACTGCCTGGCTTCCAGGCACTGTGCTGAGTGTCCTGGCCCCAGCAGTTCTTAGCCCGTAAGAAATGCTGAGATTCCAGTAGCAGATTCCCTCTTTCATTTGGCCGCCAGGAATCTCATGGCTGAAGGTGAAGCTCATGTGTATAAACTGGCAGCGCAGCGCTGTGTGTGTATTGAGAGTTTGCAAGGGTCGCCATAACTAAGAACTACCACCAAGGGGCTTAAACAACAGACATTATTGCCCCCCAGTTCTGGAGACCACAGTCAAAAGCAAGGTATTGGCAGGACTCTGGCCCCTCTGAAGGTGCTAAGGAAGAATCCAGACCTCTCTCCTAGCCTCTCAGCCGTGGCAGCAGAACTGTAATCTTCAGGATTTCCTTGGTGGTCCAGTGGCTAAGACTCTGTACTCCCAATGCAGAGGGCCTGGGTTCGCTCCCTAGTCCAGGGACTAGATCCCACCCGCCACAGTGAAGATTATGAGTGTTGCAACTAAAGATCCCACATGCTGCAAGTAAGATGTGGCACAGCCAAATGGATAAATAAATACTAAAAAAAAAAGAAAAGAACTGTAATCTTCACTTGGCACTCTTCCTGTGTGTCTGTTTCCAAATTTCTCCTTTTATAAGGATACCAGTCACATTGGATTAGGGCCCACCTGACACCAGTATGATCTGATTTAAATCGACTGATTATGTCTGAATGACCGTATTTCCAAAGAGGGTCACATATGAGGTCCTGGGGTCAGGACTTCAGCGTAAGAATTTTGGTAGATGTGGCTGTCTTCTTGATGTGTCCTCACATGGCCTTTCATGGATGAGAGCTCTCTGGTGTCTCTTCTCTCATGAGGCCGCTAATCCCATTGGATGAGGGCCCCTCCCCTGTGACCTTATTCAGCCTTAATCAACTCATTAGAGGCCCCATCCCCAGATACAACCACATTAGGCGTCAGGGCTTCATTATATGAACTGGGAAGGGGGACTTTGTGGCTCAGCTGGTAAAGAATCTGCCTGCAAGGCAGGAGACCTGGGTTTGATCCCTGGGTTGGGAAGATCCCCTGGAGAAAGGAAAGGCTACCCACTCTAGTATCCTGGCCTGGAGAATTCCATGGACTGTATAGTCCTTGGGGTTGTTAAGACTTGGACACAACTGAGTGACTTTCACTTTTCACTTTCATGAACATTCAGTTCATAGCACCTATTAACATTATACATTATCTGTTACATTACATATATACATTATTCACTACATGTTATACATTCTATGCTATATGGTATACACTTCTATGTATGTAACATATATACACATATCCCCTGCCTCTATTTTCCCTTTGTCTCAGTCTCCTTGGATATTTTAGAAATTTATTTGTATTTCTATAGTCTTCTTGAAGCAAGGCAAGTCTTAATAACTAATGAGATAATGGAACTACACTGTGTTGATTTGCAGAGCTCAGGTGGCAGGAAATGTGGTGACACGCCCAGCAGTGTCCCCAAGGGCAGGAGTTTGCACAGTGTGCTTCTTGGAGTCCCTGGGGATCTCAGGGAGCCCCCTCAGGGTCAAGGCTGGTGGGGCATAGAAGGATGAGGCGCTGAGCATACAGGGTTCTGGCTCCACCCTGCATGAATCAGTGTTTCGGTTTCTTCCGCTCTGTGGGTTGGGCATCCACCTGCCATGTGATGGATTAAAGATCTCGTGGCCAAGACTGCTTGAAACCCTGAAGCCAAACCAGCTCCAGCAGGTCAGTGGGCAGGAAGCAGCGTCAGTCCTCAAAGCCCATAGTCCCATTTCTCTTTTTCCTACAGTTGAAGGGTCAGGCAGTCTACAGCCAAGGACCCTGATAAAATCACCCAGGAACTGGAGAATCTCAGGGACCAAAGTAAAACGACCCACCTCCTTTGGAAGTAGCACCGGTCTGGCACTGGCCTTGCTGCTGTGGTCTCTGGGAATCACAGGCAGATGAATGGAGTGGGTACCTCAGCACTCTTCTGTCTGCAGCCCCTGGGGGCAAGGGCACAGCTCCCTCTGCTGCGTCACCCAGCACGATTCCCGGCCACCCCTCCATGCCATGAACTCCAACCTGTCCTGTTTCTTGCTGTATGTTATGGGCTGAATTACGATCCCCTCTCCTCCAAATCCATGTTGAAGTTCTAACCTCTAGGACTTCAGAATGTGACTGTATTTGGAGGCAGGGCTTTTAAACAGGAGATTAAGGTAAAATGAGGTCATATGGGCGGGCCTTGATCCAACAGGACTGGTGTCCTTATGGGAAGAGGCAATCAGGAAAAGATAAGCACAGAAGAGTGACCTTGTGAGGACCCAGGGAGAAGATGGCCATCTACAAGCCAAGGGGAGAGGCCTCAGAAGGGACCAACCCCACCAAGCCCTTGATCTCAGCCTCCCAGCCTCTAGAACTGGGAGAAAATCAATTTCTGTTGTTTGAGTGCCCAGTCCGCAGTACCGTGTTTTGGCAGCTCTGGCAAACTAATACACTCTAGGCTTGGAAATCTACCAAATTCAGGCACAAAATAAACAAGAGAAAATTTTGTCTATGTCTGGACCAACCTTTTCTTTCTGAAGTCTGTCAGAAATAATTTTTAAAAAAAAAGGAAAAAAATCACGCCTCTCACAGAGAGGTGAGAATGAATATGGGTTGAAGATTTTATTTAACACGTTAATCAGGGAGAGAGCTGGGCAGATGTCCTAGCTGGTTCAACAGAGAATCCAAAGAACAGACATATTTTCAGGTCAGGAATATTGAAATGAAATGGAGGCAAGACTGGCTTCTTACGTCAGGGGAGAAGCCAGCTGGACCTCTGCCGGACAGGAGAGGGTCTGTCTATAGACAACAATTATTTTGCATTGCTGTTGGCCCCAGACTGAATCACGTTTATACTTTTGCATCATGTATGTTTAAAAGATATTATTCGGAAAATTATTCATTTTGTTTCTCTTTTGCCTCTGAGAACTTCCTCCCTGATGATCAAAAACATACATCTGCCTTGAGTGGGGATGGGGATGGGGGTGGGGTTAGGAATGTCACAGAGGAAGTGAAGAGAAAAAGCTTCAGGTCGTGTTTTGACTCTGGCATGCAGAATGAATTCTGCAGCCAGACAATAGATTCAAAAGCCAGGGTTTTGTGAGAGAGATGGGATTTTCACAATTCCTTTCTCTGTCAGCACATCATGGGCCAGGCCCAGGCGGCTTAGAGGGTTCTCAGGAGATGGTGAGGCCGGCTCTGGGGCTCAGGACACAGGATTCTTCTGTCCTGAAGGCAGAAGGAGGAGGGCAGGCAGTGTCAGCGTCCGATTCACGTGTCCAGGGATCCTGCAGGTGAGCTCAGTGAGGCCACCCCTTAGGAGCCAGGGGAGCCTGGTCCCCACCTCCTGATCACCTCTGGGGTCCCTTCTAAGGACATGGTTCTGTGGGATCAGGTCCCAGACTTACGGTCTTATTTTGGGGGGAGGGAGACACAATTCAGCCCTTAACGACCACTATCTAGTTCTAGAATCTTTTCATCATCCCCGGTGGGAACCCCAGACTCATTGGCAGTCACTTCCCATCCCACCCTCCCCCAGGCCCTGGCAACTGCTCACCTGCTTTCTTTCTCTATGAATTCGCCTATTCTGGGGATTTCATATAAATGTAACCATGCAAGACATATGATCTTCTGTGTCTGGCTTCCTTTACACAGGATCGGGTTTTCACAGGTCACCTGTGAGTCTCAGCTATTTTTAGAGCCCATTTGTACAGAGGAGACTGAGAACCCAGTGAACCGTAACGTCTCCTCTTAAAGCTTGAACCCTGGAGTCAGGGGACATTGTTAGCACTCTGCAAGGTTGAAAAATAAATGAGCAAATGACTCCCCTTTCTAGGACACATCCCTCCAAACTGGGGAAGGAGAATGTTAGGTCACCAACAGGCTCCCACGTGGTGTGGGTTGGGAGGCAGGGGGAGGGACTCAGGTGGGTGCAAGTGGCCCTGGCAGTCTCTGGGGGCAGCCTTAGCGTTTGAGGTTCCCCCAGCTGCAGTCTCAGTTTATTCTGAGGGGCTATACCGCCACCTGGTGGTCAGAAGCAAACCTGACATGAAACAGCCTGGGTGGCCTGTAGATTTCCTTGTAACTGCATGGAAGAGTGAGCTTTTTATGTGGAGCACCTGCCTTCTGCCCAGGACCCTTCACAAACAGCTTCAAACCGCAGTGGGTGTGATATGAGATGGGGACTCAGAGTGCTGGGGTCAACACATTTTTTGACAAGGAATGATGCTTATGACTCATTGGAAAAGATCGTGGTGCTGGGAAAGACTGAAGGCAGGAGAAGGGGACGACGGAGGATGAGATGGTTGGATGGCATCACCAACTTGATGGACATGAGTTTGAGCAAGCTCCGGGAGTTGGTGATGGGACAGGGAAGCCAGGCGTGCTGCAGTCCATGGGGTTGTGAAGAGTCGGACACAACTGAATGACTGAACTGAACTGATGCTTATGACAATTTGTTTTGTGACAAGGCAAAAAGAAGAGTGTATGGTACAAACAGATCTTTAAAATGTCAATGTGTCTAAGTTCTGTTGTATCTGACTGCAGAGGAAACAAATCCAGGTGTAAACAGTGCTCAGCTTCCTCGGGTGTTGAAGGGGCTTAATGAGAAAATGCATGTTAAGTGCAGAGCAAAGGCTGGGGTGTCCAGCAGGTATCAGTTGTGGTCAGGACTAGAGTCACATTTGTCATCATTATCAACATCATTGTCACCTCTGGGTGATGGAAATATTTTTCCTTTTCACTTCTTGTATTTTCTGATGTTTCTGTTTCATTCACTTAGAAAAAAGAAGAAATTAAAGAGAAGAGGGTGGGATGGGCCCCTGCAGAGGTGAGTTTTGTTTCAGGAGCAGGTTGGTCTCTGGAAACCCATCAACCTCCTGGCAGATGAGCCCTGCATTCTGGGCTGGGTCTGATCCTAGTTTTGGGGTCAGTAACTCACCCGGAACCTTGGGACCCAACCTCCTGGCTGGGTGGAACTGGGCAAGTTCCTTGACCTCCCAAGGGGGTCCCTTTCCTCATCTGTAGATGGGGAGGATCGCAGGATCTCCTTGAGGGTGTCATGGAGTTTAAAAGAGTTGATGCTGGTAAAGCGTTTCCATTGTCCCTGGCACAGGACGAACACGAAGCTGCTGTTATTCCTGGGCACATCCTCTCCCAGCTCAGGGCGTCTATCCGATGAGGGATGCAGACTACAGCAGAGCGTCTTCAACTACTGTCCTGACAACACCTGCCTGAGAATCACCTGGGAAACTTGATAAAATGCAGTTCCTAGGCCTTGGCCCTGACCAAGAATCAGATGTGGTCAATTTGATTTTGATAGCAGCAAAATGATAAAGATCTGCATTGTTAACAAGACTTCCCGTTGACCTCACAGAACGCGGAGACCCGTATGGAAACAGGATATGATTCCTAAGGTCCCATCCAGCTCTAAGATGCTGGGGTACTTCTGAAGACCTGCCCAATCTCTTGGCCTCTGCACTCCAACTTTGTAATGAAAGGCTGTTCTTGGCCCTGGAAGGATCTACAGGAGCCTAGTCATGAGCCATCTAGAGTGCTCACAGAGCAACAGAACCGTGGAGACCTCATCCTGTCGTCAGGATACTGAAGTCCAGAGAAGGGAGGGCATTTGTCACACGCCGGTGATGGAGCTGAGAACACAGTCCAGGCCTCCTGACTCTGGGGCCAGTGATGTGCACGTGCACATGTACACACATACACACACACACACACACAGGCACTCATTCGTGCCGTGGATGGCCATGTTATGTGTGTATCACTAAGTCAAGGCCTGGCGCACCGCAACATAATCCCCCACTTGAGGACACACTAGCAGGCTTCCGCACATTTCACCACTCCTGAGTTCTTCCTTATTTAGGTTAAGACTTTGGGGCAGAGTAGTAAGGGGAGAAAGAAAGAGGCAGGAAATATGAATTTTAAAGATTTGGTTTTCATTTTTTCCCTAAACTTTTATTTAGGTCAAACTATTGTCCCAGTCATGCAGATTTATTCAAGGATGGTTACCTTGGCCTCAGTCGCCTCCAACTCTGAGACCCCATGAACTGTAGCTCACCAGGTTCCTCAGTCCATGGGATTCTCCAGGCAAGAATACTGGAGTGGGTTGCCATTCCCTTCGGCAGGGGATCTTCCTGACCCAGGGACTGAACCCGGGTCTCCTGCACTGCAGGTGGATTCTTTACCCGCTGAGCCCCCAGGGAAGCCCTACTTTGGCCTAGGCAAATCTTATTCTTTGGGCCTTGAGGATGGGGCAGGGAGGGGCAGAGGCTGGAGAGCACCATGAAGACAGGAAAAGTCATCCAGGAGAGCACAGGGCCTTGATCACCGAGGAAGGTGGCCAGACGGACCCCGACCTCACCAGGAGCGAGCTGTGTTAGAAACCAGAGGGCGGCTGCTCCCCGCCAGCCAGGCTCCGCGCCCTGTGTGCAGGAGCAGAGGGCAGGGCTCAGCAGGGAAGCTGGACAGAGAAGCTGAAGGGCGGACCAGAACACGTCAGTGCATGGGGTACAGCCTGGGAAGGAGGTGGACAGGAACACGAGGGGTGAGGCGCTGTGAGAAGATGAGCTCACCAACGGGCTGGAGGTTCTGGTGGGCATGAAGGGCTGCTGGGGCTGGCATACTAGGGAGGAGCTAGAAAGAGGTGGTGGGGATGAGAATGGGAACAAGCGAGGAGGCCCAGGGAGATGACCACCCATATGCGACTAGGGCTTCCCCCATGGCTCAGTGGTAAAGAATCCGCCTGCCATATAGGAGACACAGGAGATGGGGGTTCGATCCCTGGGTTGGGAAGATCCCCTGGAGGAGGGCATGGCAACCCACTCCAGTATTCTTGCCTGGAGAATCCCCATGGACAGAGGAGCCTGGCGGGCTGCAGTCCATGGGTTGCAGAGTTGGACATGACTGTGTGTGCTTGCTCGTTTGCACCAGAGGTCAAGTTTCAAGTTCACAGCCAGGCATGCCCCCCGCAAGGAGACCTGAAGCCTCAGTCTTACCAGCTACACGTCCTTGGGCAGGTCGCCAACCTCCCAAACCTCAGGCTCTCCCATCCGCAGTGGGGGGATGATGCGTGCCGCTCCAGCCTTGTGGGACGGCGGTGCCCTTCAGGCTGGGGAGCGCCAGCACCTGACTTCAACCTGCACCTGACTTCAAGGCTGACTTCCTTGAAGTGTTTCCATGGAAATCCTCACCTAACCTGTTTCTCTCTCAGTGGCTGTATTTCCAAGCCAGCACTGATGATGACAGTATTTGGAGGTGTCCTTACGAGCCCTAGTCCTTTGTGCGAGCAGCTCTAGAGGCCAGTGACTTCCACCGTCCACATGCGTAACTACAGTTTCACGCACTTGCTCTCACTCGGAAGCTCCCTAGACAGCACTACAAGGCAACTCACCCTGCAGGGGCCAGCGCGGCTCTGCCAGGCGGCTGAGAAGAAGGATGCGTTCAGAAGCTGTCGACAGCCAGGCCCTGGGCAGGTGTTTTCAAGTGGATGAAGAGATCATTTGAGCCCTGTAAGACTACCGAAAGCTACTCACCTCGCACTACAGAAAAGTGGGAGAAGGCACTGGCAACCCACTCCAGTATTCTTGCCTGGAGAATCCCATGGACAGAGGAGCCTGGCAGGCTACAGTCCATGCAGTTGCAAGAATCGGACATGACTTAGTGACTAACCACCACAGAAAAGTGAACCCACAGAAGTTTCTGGGAGATTGAGGAGCTTGCCCATGACCTGACTGGGATGTGGCAGCCAGGACCCAGGCTCTGATCTGTGGGTTCCTGAAGCCACTGTCCAGGATGACGGAAGAACTGAACCAGGTATTCATCCTCAGGGTGAGCCCTCCTGGACGCTTTTTATTTATTTTTGGCTGCACCGGGTCTTTGTCGCTACACACGGGTGTTCTCTAGTTGAGGTGAGTGGGAGCTACTCTCTGGTTGCGGCGTGCGGGCCTCTCATTGCAGTGGCTTCTGTTGTTGCAGAGCGCAGGCTCTAGGTGCACGGGCTTCAGTAGTTGTGGCCTGAGGGCTCAGTTGCATGTGGGATCCTCCCAGACCAGGGATTAAGTCCATGTCCCCTATGCTGGCAGGTGGATTCTTAACCACAGGACCACCAGGGGAGTCCCTTTAAAAAAAAAAAAAAATCTTTTTCTTTTAAGCTTTCAATTTATTTATTTGGTTCTGACAGGTCTTCGTTACACATGCAGAATCGGGGTGTGTGGCTTTTCTCTGGTGGCGGCAGGCAAGCTCTCTAGTTGTGGGGCACAGGCTCTGTAGTTTGGCTCAGTTGCCCTGAGGCATGTGAGATCTTAGTTTACAGACCAGGTATCCAACCTGTGTCCCCTGCATTGGAAGGTGAATTCTTAACCACTGGACCACCAGGGAAATCCTGATGTTTATTTTTGTTCCACTATGGGAGAAGGCAATGGCACCCCACTCCAGTACTCTTGCCTGGAAAATCCCATGGGCGGAGGAGCCTGGTAGGCTGCAGTCATGGGGTCTCTAAGAGTCAGACACGACTGAGTGACTTCACTTTCACTTTCATGCATTGGAGGAGGAAATGGCAACCCACTCCAGTGTTCTTGCCTGAAGAATCCCAGGGACGGGGAGCCTGGTAGGCTGCCGTCTATGAGGTCTCACAGAGTCGGACACGACTGATGTGACTTAGCAGCAGCAGCATGGTCTTTAGGTTAGGGCTTCCCTGGTGGCTCAGTCAGTAAAGAATCCACCTGCAAAGCAGGAGATCTGGGTTCCATCCCTGGGTCGGGAAGATCCCCTGGAGAAGGCAATGGCAACCCACTCCAATACTCTTGCCTGGTGGCCTACAGTCCATGGGGTCCACAAGGGTCAGACAGGACTTGGCAGCTAAACCACCACCGCCACGCGGTCTTTAGGTTAATAAGAATGTTGGAGGAAACACAATAGTATGCAGAAAGGCAACTTCCATTTATTCAAATTAAATTATTGTATGAGTTCCCTATACAAATAAAACCTTTTTTGTAAATAAAAATACAAAATGCTACAAATTTCAACCATGTAAAAATGCAAAAATAGTATCTGGATTATTATAGATGTGTATTTTCCCTTTACCATGACCAAAATGTGCGGCGTTCCCCGCAGTCCATACCGCCCGGTCCATGAGCCTTGTTCAGTCCCACGTGCCCCTCCGCGAGGGGCCGGGAGGCTTTCTTCCGCACGCTGAGCTCAAGGTGCTGGGGCGCTCAGCCCCTCCAGGTCAGGATCGGGCTCTGGAGCTGGTGAGAAGGCGTCCTGCCCCGAAGCCCGGCCCCGGCGCCCGACGCTGAGTGAGACCCGACAGGGGCGTCATTGGTCTAGCTCGCTTTCGTTCTGCAGCGTCTTCATCGCCAGCCCCCAGAGGGTCATGCTAGAAAAGAACTGGCCCTCCGAGTTCCTGTAGGCGGGGGCAGCGGCGCGGCTGCCCAGGGGGTCGGTGCAGGGGGGGTGGTCCAGGGCCGCCAGGGACGATCGCAGGGCGGCCACGCCGTCGGCCTGCAGCGGCTCAGCGCCGGCTGGGGCGTCCACGTCCGGGTAGCCGTAGGCCTGGTGCTGCGCCGGCGGCACGTGCGGGGGCTTGGCCAGCTTCACCGGCTCCAGGCTGAGCTTCTCTGACTCACTCGGCCCGTGCTGGGGCTGAGCCACCGGCTGGAACTTACAGGGGCTGTCAAACCCCGCCACCGAGTTCTCATCCACCGGGTGCGCGGGGATTTTGACGGTCACGGCGGGCATCAGAGGCACGGACACGTCCTGGGAGAAGGAGTCGGAGCTCTGGGACCGCTCCAGGTCCGGGGCTTCGATGGCCCGCGCGAGCGCCTCCAGGGCGCCCGGTCCCTCGTCACTTGCCCGGCAATGCGTCTTCTTGTGCCTCCGCAGCACGGCCGAGCGTGTGAAGCACTTGTTGCACACGTCGCATGTGTACGGCTTCTCCCCGGTGTGCGTGCGCACGTGCCTGCGGAGGTCGCCCGACCCTCCGAAACACTTCCCTGCAGGGACAGACAGGGCGCTCTTCAGAGGAGGACGTTCGGGAGGATGTCCCCGCCGCCCCCAAGTGCCAAACGACCCCGCTTTCCTGTGAACTCGGCTGCGCCCTGCTGTCACCCACTCATGCCGGTTCCAGACCCTTCCACGCCCCTCCGCTGCAGCCCCCCAACCTGCAGCCTCGGTCTCCACGTGCCATGTCACCTGAGGGCTCCGGAGCCCCATCCCCCTGTCCAGGAGCATCCCCTGGGGGCCTGGGCGCCTGGCCTGCCCGACAGCCCACGCTGGGAAACCACATCAGCGCTATTCTGCTATCCCCAAATCGAACACAGCCAATCGCTACTTGAGAAGCATCTTTTCGAAAGTTACTTATACACTCAATTTTTAACGTAATTTTACGCTCCTTCTCCAGGTACTATTTCCTTTCTCTAGGTATAAGCTAGAGGTAGGTGATCTAAGGCCTACCATGAGGTCAGAAACACCAGAAGAGAAAAACCAATACATAACCTTATAGAAGCCATTTACAAAGGACTGAAACAAACTATGCTTTGTTTGAAAAGACGCTTGCCCCTTGGAAGAAAAGTTATGACCAACCTAGACAGCTTATTAAAAAGCAAAGACATTACTTTGCCAACAAAGGTCCGTCTAATCAAAGCTATGGTTTTTCCAGTAGTCATGTATGGATATGAGAATTGGACTATCAAGAAAGCTGACGCCGAAGAACTGATGCTTTTGAACTGTGATGTTGGAGAAGACTCTTGAGAGTTCCTTGGACTGCAAGGAGATCCAACCAGTCTGTCCTAAAGGTGATCAGTCCTGAGTGTTCACTGGAAGGACTGATGCTGAAACTCCAATACTTTGGCCACCTGATGCAAAGAACTGATTCATTGGAAAAGACCCTGATGCTGGGAAAGATTGAAGGTAGGAGGAGAAGGGGATGACAGAGAATGAGATGGTTGGATGGCATCACCAACTCAATGGACATGAGTCTGAGTGAACTCCGGGAGTTGGTGATGGACAGGGAGGCCTGGCGTGCTGTGGTCCATGGGGCTGCAGAGCCGGACACGACTGAGCAACTGAACTGAACTGAAACAAACTACATGATTTACATGGACACACCTTTCAGAACTTCTCACGTAATCCTATGTCCCTGTATTTGAATTCTCAGCTATCCAGCCCTGGTCAAGCAATGGTGGGCTGTTTGGACTGCTTCCAACTGTTTGCTACTATACCTGAGGGTCAGCTCACATCATCCTTCCCCTTGTTTCCTTAAGATAAATTCTCAGTAGTGGACATTATGTGGCAAAAGGCGTCAAAGGATATAAATTTCATTTCAGCCATAGGAGAGTTCCCTAGAGAGGGGAAATGGGAGGAGGAGGAGTCTTTCCTTTGTACAAGTCAAGACAGGGGCTTGATGCGGGTCCCTAGGAGGTCACAGTGGAGCAGCACCTGCCTCCGGCATGGGGAAAATGGAGACAGCTCGCTTACTGTATGGGCGGCAGACAGAGAGAGAGCAGACGGTCACCTCTTCACCCGCGTGGGCCTGCAGACCCCAGAGCACAGAACGTGAGTATTTCCACAGATCAGACGAGGGTCATGCTTGCAAGGAAGCCAGCCTCAGAACCTAAGAGGACTGCCCAGAGGGGCAATGGGACCCTGACAGAGAAAGCCTCCTCAGGATGAACGGCTACAAAACCGAGGGCTAAAGGATAAAGTTCAGCCAGCAGAAAATGCACCTTTCCATCCTGCAAAGTGCAGCTAAGTGCTGGGGAAGGAGAACAGCGTGTAAGGGGGAGGCTGTCTTACAAAGAAGGTGAAATGCTGGAGGGAGAGGGAGGGGGAGGAGGAGGGAGGGAGGAAGAGGCAGAGAGGGCGGGAGGGGGAGGAGGAGGGAGGGAGGAAGAGGCAGAGAGGGCCCGGCTTTCAAGTCAGCAAAGCTCAGACTGTGAAGCCACCATGAAGTGGAAACTGTCTTTTGAATCCAAGAAAACGAAAACATACACCCACACATACACTTGCATGTGAATGTTCCTAGCAGACGTGCTAAGTGAAACGAAGTCAGTTACAGAAGGCCACACATCACAGGATGCGATTTCTATGAACTGTCTGCAACAGGCAAACCTAGGGACAGAGAGCAGGCCAAGGGTTGCCGAGGGAGCGGGTATGGAGTGACTGCCCATGGGCACGGGGTTTCTTTTCTGGGGTGATGGAAATGTTCTAAGACCGTGGCGAGGGCAGCACAGCACTAATGCACCCCAACTGCTGACATGTTCACTCCAAATGGGTAGGTCCCATAGACAGGACTCAACTCAGGAAAGCTGTTACTACAGATCCGAACCGGTCACACAGAATCACTCTCGCTCCCTTCTTCTCCCTGCTTTCCCCGAAAGCTGACCTCATCTGGGTCAGAAGCCTCAGGCAGTGAGCAGCGGGGAGGGGTGGAGATGAAGGACGGGGGGGAGACAGAGGCCCGTTGCGCTGCCTCTCCTACAGGGTCATAGCGGGCAAAAGCAGGTCCTGGCTGGAAGGAAGAGAACAGTGAATCTGAGGTCAAGTTCACAGTCGTAATAATAATAACCGACATCCTACACTAGGGATTTGAGACTGCAACTGTGATTGAAAGTGATGCAATTTTATCCTCTAAGAGGGAGCAGACAAGTCACGGAGCTGCTGATACTGGTGTCCAGGGGATCTGACCCAGCTTAAGCGGGAGACATGAAGGAAGCTGCCTCCGGCCACGTCCCACATATCCTGCCCTATTTTAGGGACCAACCACAACGAGAACAGAGCCGCTCCGAGGATGCCCCAATTCCAGGCTCCCCACGGCCTGACTCTGAGCATTTTTCCTCTTTGTTCTAACCAGGTAATCGTAAAAATGGTTACTCACTCATTCAGTCCACATTGCCAGTGGCACACATGTACACGTGTGTGCGCGCGCGCGCGCACAAACACACACACACACACACACACACGCCCTCCCCTAGTTCTTTAGAAGCTCCAACACTCTGTGATCATGGGTACTTAACTCGAAGCCCCAGTTCCCTGGCCTGTGAAGTGATGTGCCTGGAAACTGAGCCTCCCGATGACGTCACTGATGCACTAAATGCCGCAGAGGTGACCTTTGCTTTGTGACACGTGACACGATCTCAAGAAGCACCCCTCCCGAGCCCACTGTGTGCCCCCAATGCCCCACAGGCCACTGTGCCCTGGCCCTGCAGCTGTACCGCACGCTCTCCCCCACTTTTCCCACTGCCAATGCCCCGTGGCACCTGGGACTCTGTTATCAGTCACCTTTGTATCTAGGGCAGTTGCCGAGACTTTGGGTAAATGCCACATGGACACAGATGAATCAAAGACCAAGGTGATCAAGAAATAGCAATCACTTCCATGCTACCCACAAGGAGAGGGGTGACTTATCTGAGCCCCTGCTAATGACCGAGGACGGTGTGTGGGCACAGAGCCCGGCATCCTTCCCACGGGGAAGAGCAGGTGAGCACGGGGTCTGAGGTGGGCGGAAACTTACCACAGGCAGAGCAGCTGTAAGGCCGCTCGCCCGTGTGCCGGATTCTGTGCTTTACCAACTTCCTCTGCATGTTAAAAGACTTCCCGCACTCATCGCAGGTGAAGACTTTGTCAGCCGTGTGCGTCTTTTTGTGCTCCTTCAAATTACTGAAGTTACTGAACCCTAGAGGAGACCACACACTGGAGTTAGGCTGAGGGACGGAGAACATTTTAGTCGGAAATCTTCTGAAGGGAGATGCTCGGCCGTACCTCGACCACAGATGTCACACAAGTGTGGCTTTTCTCCTGAGTGGATGATAATGTGACGCTGGACATCTCCCGAGGCTGCAAACCTGCAAATGCAATTTGGAAAGTCAATTAAGAGCCTGCCTGCGTCACTGCAGACCTTTCTAACTCCAAGTCGCCCAGGGAGGAGACGAGCTGCTCCCTCGGAATGTGACCAGGAGTGGCCTGATTTCGTTTGAGATGCTCATTAGAAAAGAACATCTTTTTTTCCTCTTCTTTTTAAAGGAAGAATAGAGAATGATCCTAATGTTTCATTTCTAAAACAGTTTTTCCCTACCTACTTGCGTTAACCTTTCTTCCTCAGAGGTGATCGCTAGGTGGGCTGGGGGGGTGGAGGGGCAATCCCAGCCCAACCCAAGCCCCAGTGTGGAGCTCAGTCCCTCTCTGTCCTGCCTCACTTGATCGCAGGACCACAGGTTGCATCTGGGAAGATGTATCTGGGAAGACTATAAACACACGCTTTACTTCTAAATGGGAGTTCAGAAGGCTCACACTGAAAACACCCTGAGAAACAAGACTTTCAAGGACCCGCCCCCAGCGAAACAGCAGAGGGCCTGTGCTACAAGGCACCCAAGACAGGCAGGACCCGGGACCTGGGCGCTAAACCTGGCCTTTAGTGTCTGGGCAGCTGCAGAGACACTATCAGGCCAGGAAGCCTTTACTTCTCTGTTTTCTACCATCTGCAGAGACAACTGCTTTTTCTGGAACTGAATCAAGGGTGCTGCCCTATCCCAGTAGAAGACTGTGACTATAACTGCCCCATATCATCCCACCCCCACCCCCGACTCCTGAATACGAGCCTATCAGGGGCAGAAAATGTCCGTGTTCCCATCATAGCACTTTGCATATGCTGCTAAGTCACTTCAGTCGTGTCCGACTCTGTGCGACCCCATAGACAGCAGCCCATGAGGCTGCCCCGTCCCTGGGATTCTCCAGGCAAGAACACTGGAGTGGGTGCCATTTCCTTCTCCAGTGCATGAAAGGGAAAAGTGAAAGTGAAGTCGCTCAGTCATGTCCGACTCTTAGCGACCCCATGGATTGCAGCCTACCAGGCTCGTTCATCCATGGGATTTTCCAGGCAAGAGTGCTGGAGTGGGGTGCCATTGCCTTCTCCAACTTAGCATATAGTAGGTGCCTAATAAATGCTAAATGGCTGAATGGTTAAATGGATGAAGAAAACACTAGTGACTGGTAGAGGCCTGGCTGTTGCCTCCTGTTGCTTCCTAGAACAACCAACCACCAGATGACGGAGGGAGTGGAATCCCGACAAACGCCCCCCAAGGGGCAGGGGGTACAGGCTGCAGGCCGGTATGCCCACAGGAGGGGGCACTTCCACCTCCAGGGGCAGACTGTGGTCTCCCAAGTGCTTGGCCTCCCTGGCCTGAGGCTCGCCCGTCCTTCCTATGGCTGCACTCTCAGCCTTCTCACGGGTCTGCGAGCAGGGCTGGTGTGTCCCCAGCCCCCCTCTCTGGATTCCAGGAATTGAGGCTGCCGAGTCTCATTTCCCTACCAGATGGTCACCTCCGTGGGACCAGTCATCTTTTAATAGACATTTCTGGAATGTATGGACATTTTAGCATAATTCTGTTTCCCGTAAAATCCCATTTCCTACGACTTCGTCCTAGATTCCTTTTGATTAACATGTCCATCTCTTGCCACTGTTCTCATGTGTGTCACATGAAAGGCCAGCAGGTTTGGCTCTGCTGTGTTCCTGGGTGACAGCGGCCCCCTCGAGGCTCGGAGATGCCGAGACGGTTCCTCTCGGGCGGCTGACCGAGCCCTGCACTGACCTCTTCCCGCAGATCTCGCAGATGTATGGCTTCTCCCCAGAATGCCGACGTAAGTGAGTCTGCAAGTTACCCGCCTGCGGAAAAGGAAAAGAAAAAATATGCCAATAATGGAAAAAAACCTTTTTTAAGGGCACATACATTCCAAAGGGATACTGACAGATTTAGCCAGGTTCCAGTCCAACTTCCCAGTGAAGATCCCAGATGCACGACTCAGAAGCAGCCACGTGCAAGGAGATGGAGGCCCAGCCTGGTTCTGATTTGGGAGCGGCCCCTGCCTGGCAATGAACTGAACAGGGGGTGACTGATTTCAGCTCGGCTCCATGCCAGCCCCTGGCCCATCCCTCATCAGGGGTACAGGCCACCATGTCCCTGTAAAATGGGCCCAACATTCTGTGGGGGCTGCTTTTAGGGTTGCTAAGCTTGTATTTTGAACAGCTGTTGATGTATTATATTTCTTGTTGTTTTTTTTTAACCTCGACCACCTACAATGCAAACATCATTTGAAAAAAGGTAGTACTTGTACTTGGTCATTTCAGTATTCATTGTTTTTTCTTGAAAAACATGCTTTTGTTCATAAGGAAGGTAAGACATTTCCAAAAAGTATTTCCTCTGGTGGTACAGTTGCTCTTACTGACAGGTTGGTCATTTTTACTTCTGTGCAAAAAAAGCGAATCAGGAGATGCAGGGTGGTCCTTCAGCTGCAGGCCTTCTGTTTCTAATCTCTGAAACAGCAGGGCTTTACGAAGAGTAAGTGATTTAAATGGAGATCACAAAATAGATTTCCATGTGCTAATCAACAGGAAATCAACACTAAATTGCCTAAAGTACAGTGAAATTAAACCTGCAAAGGCCTGACATTACAAAAGCTACTGGCAAAAGTTTCAAATTGGGACTGGAAAACACAATCTTCCATCGCCGTACTGTACGTTAACAGTCTCAATCTGTCACTTCCCGACTTAATTTTTTATAGTGTTCTGCTATGAAAAACACTGAGGAGGACGAAGATATCCAGGGTAATAATGTGCAGGCCTTACGTACAAAATAAGCCAAAAATAGAATGAGCAATAATCTCCAACTCATAAATTTGGCTTCCAATTTTTTTTTTTTGGACAGGTAAGAAGTGGATTTATTTAGAGAGAAACACACAGACATTGTGGGCCACCTCAGAAGGCACGAGTGGCTGGCTTAAACTGTATTTTAGATGAAATTCAAAGACAGTTCATGGTTATAGGACTGAAAGTATAAAGAAAACTGTGGATTTTATGTTATGTGACAGAAGATTCTTTAGGTCTATCAGATTCTGAAACCACTGAGTTAGATACTATATTTCAAAATATGATAAATATGGCTTAAGGGAAAAAAGCTGGTTTATTTTAGGTAACCAAAGAGAAAGTATTTGGCAAAACAATGGGAAATAACTAGCTTTTAACTGAATGACTATTAATAACAATAAAACAGCAAATGTCAACAGCAACAGACATTTGGTCTACTCACACATAACAAATTACCCTTAGAAACTGGTATATTGTCTCCGTTTTCTAGGTGTACAATTGAGATTCAGATAAATAAATCAGTTGCTCTGGTTACACAGTAGGCCAGAAATTAACGTTGGTTGATCTGAGCTTAAACTCTTGTCTTCCATGAGGGCCTGCAAGCTTCTGTGAATAAGCTAGCTTGGGCTGAATTCTCAGTATGCCAGGGACTGTGCTATCCAGGAAACGGCTCACTGGATTTAAGATAACACACATTTTAAATCAGTCACTTCCAACTTTCAGAAAAGTTGGTCATTTAAATAACAATTTGTATGGCACCATCTGCTCAATAGTTTAATTAGATCCTTGGTTTCAAGTTCTTATATAAACCATGTATTATGGTTGAAATACATTCGGATTCAATTCTTAGCAATGGTGCATCTTTCCTTTTTAAATACAGCTTAACAATTACTTGTTTTCAAAGTAAATAAAACTGAATAGTCTTCTACTTAACATTACAGTGGTGGTGGTTGAGTAGCTAAGTTGTGTCTGACTCTTGGGACCCTATGGACTGTAGCCTACCAGGCTCATCTGTCCATGGAATTCTCCAGACAAGAATACTGGAGTGGGTTGCCATTTCCTTCTCCAGGGATCGTCCCAACCCAGGAATCGAACCCAGGTCTCCCGGGTTACAAGCAGATTCTTTACCGACTGAGTTACAAGGGAAGCTTAAATATTACAGTAAACAATAGTAAAACAAACTTTAAGATGTTTTCTTAGCTATTTAATACTGAAAGTGTATAATGAAAATAATTATCGTTCCCCCTGATAAAGAAGCATATATTAGTCTGATAAATGGCATAAAAGTAGATTAAATAATGGAAAGATTCAGGCAAAAAAAATTCAATCATGCATTCAGATAATGTATACCAAATTACATAGCAAATTGGGGCCCTGATTATTTGCCCTTTAGTCAAAAATCTTTATTTTTAGTAAATTTTGCTATGCTCTGCGTACTTGCATGCTAAGTCACTTCAGTCATGTCCGACTCTTTGTGATCCTATGAACTGTAGCCTGCCAGGCTCCTCTCTCCATGGGATTCTCCAGGCAAGAATACTGGAGTGGGTTGCCATGCCCTCCTTCAGGAATTTCTTCCTGACTCAGGAATTGAACACTAGGCTCTTGCATTGCAGGTGGATTCTCTACCACTGAGCCACCAGGTTACTAATTATATGCTAAGTACACAGACAACATCTTAGAAATTATCTATATACTGCTGGATCCATGAAAACTCCAGCAAGTGGTAAATACCAGTAGGTCTCCTTTGTTAACAGTTTACTATGAGTGGAACACTTGGCTCACCAGTTACAAACTGACTTTCAGAGAGTCCTCATAATGTCCTCATAAAGTGTAATTCACCAGCTCCAGGAGGTAAAGAGAGGCCCTGGGAGGGGAGCAGCCATGGCCCCTACAGCTGGGACGGAACACTCCCCAATTCGACTTTGTCTGTGGACTCAGCTGTTGGGCTGAAAAATATTAGCAAAAAAGGAATTCTACCCTTTCTAAGTGGACACCACTTTAGTTTAGGATGGAGTTGTCAGAACTCAAAAACTCTGCTGCAGAAAAGAAGTTAACACCTGGTTTGTTGAATAATTTAAAAAACAAACTCCTTCCAATAGGCACCTGAACCTCAGCATTTAATCATGATCAAACACATGTTCTTAGGCAGAGTACTCTTCTAGTGGTGGGTGACTGTTTCTGTACAGAATAGGGAACTGTGAAACTTTAGAGACAAAAGAGAACTCAGATCTTAAAAGTCATCTTGAGAAGTTTTAAGACTATAAAACAGGAAAAAAAAAAATCTGGAGATTAACATAAGGCTATCACCTAAGGAACAATGATTACTCCATTGATAAAAGGACATTTAACATCAAAAGTGTGGGAAATACCACCTCAGAGTTGAAGAATAATTTAGGTTCACTGAAGTATTATTTCTGGCACATTCACCACAGATGGGATGCAGCTTTGCGACCTCTGGCATGGGGCCGCATCAGCACCCTGGAACATGTGTAAGCAGCCTCCTAGGGATGCAGTGCCCTGTCAATCACACCCTGGACAAAGGAGACGCAGGGAGGGTACTGAACCTCTCAGAACCCGTCCTTCTGCAGCAGCTATTCAGGGTCTCTATTCTGCTTCACTGGAGAGGCGAGGCAACTCCACTCCTCTCCCCCAAGACAGCTGAACACACCGGGTTTCCCTTTGCCTGTTTTTCTTGTGACAGGTATTCCCGACCTGCCATGGTCTTAGATTTCTCCTCTGTTTGCACTGAACAGCCGGGTTCTCCTGCACACGGGAGACACGTGGCTCCAAATGGGGCCTCGTGCATACTGTCAGCTCCTGCATGACTCTCACTTGCTGTCATCCGGGCAAGGGCCGAGTCCGAAATTGCATTAATACACGCAGAGCCGGCTGTCACAATCTAGGCTTATTACAGCTTTCCCAAAGCTGAGGTAAACTGTTTGCTGACTCATTATTAAGGTTGTGGCTAATTTAATTTTTTTTAAAGACTAACCAACCCTATTAAATACTACAATGAATAAAAAGTTAATTCTTATTGGTAGGTCTGCTTTCTGATTTCTGAATCTTCCAGAACGGAGGGTATTTCCAGTCCACTGTAACCACATGTATTCCAGTTCATTTCAGAAATGAAGGACAGGTTACTAAAGTGTAAACACCGCCATTGCTCCCTCCGCCTGGAACGCCAGAGCCTCAGGCCCATCAAGGCCTCCCATCTTCAGGGCCCTGCCCCAGGGACACATCCCATGACCTCACCCACCCAAACATCACAACTTTCAGGTAGGAACGACCACTCCCCTCTTCACCCAAACTGTTCCCTGTAAAACAGCCATGGAAGTTCCACCGTTTCATTGTGCTTTACCACTTTATGCACCTGTTTCTTCCTCTAAACACAAAGCTCCTTGAAGCCTTATTCATCTTTGTGCCCCAGCGCAGGCAGAGCTCCTCAGACATTGTAGGTTTTTAATAAATATTTGTTGAAAGAGTCCTTATTCACAAAAACTTCATCATTAGGAGGTAAAACAGCGATATACATCTAAAAACCATAAATATATGGTTATGTTCATTAAAAAAAAACCTTGATGTTTATAAAAGTCTGATAAAAACACAGACACCGATATAGAAGAGGATTTCTGTAGCGTCTATCAGACACGGCTGCCCTTGGTGGGACTCGAGAGGAACGTGTAGGACAGGTCTGAAGCAGAGGACAGGGTGCTATCAAAACCACTGTACTCAAACGCGCCAACACTGAAGCCCCAGCCCCAACCAGCAGCATCAGAATCTCTGAGGGTGAGCCCCGGCATTAACTCCAAGAGAGAAGGCTGAAGGCAGACTCAATGCCTCAATGTCTGGTTTCACTTTATTTGGCTAACAGTGAAAACCCATGGGATTCCAAGCAAGAAAAGGATAGAACCTAAACTGTTACCACAGTGTAAATGTATAAAGGACTTTCACGTCCATTTTTTTTTCATTTAATCTTCCTAATATTCCCATGCGGTGGTATCATCTCTATTCTAAGAATTAGAAAAATGAGACCCAGAGAAGTTGTGATTGCTAACTATTAATGGCCATTAAGCCACTTTTTACGGCTTCCCATTACAGCAAAGCTGCAAAGATCAAAGTGGTGGGGCGTGGAGTGGGGGGGAGTGTGCCTTCGGAAGACTGGTCTGTAAGAGCAGAGAGGACAGAGAAATGAGAGGCAATGGCCACAGGAGAGGGACTACTGATGTGTCCTGAGGACTCACCACAGGCCAGGCGTGATGCTGAACATCTTTAGTTGCTCAGTTGTGTCTGACTCTTTGCGACCTCAGTCGTGTCTGACTCTTTGTGATCCCATGGACTGTAGCCCACCAGGCTTCTCTGTCCATGGGATTTCCCAGGAAAGAATACTGGAGTGGGTTGCCCTGTCCTTCTCCAGGGGATCTTTTCAACCCAGGGATCAGACACTCCTCTGCCTGCATTTGCAGGCAGATTCTATACCACGGAGCCACCTGGGAAGCTGACTGTCTTATAAACTCATTTACTCCTCACACACCACAGGGGTCAGTGGTCCCCCACCCCTGCTTCACAGATAAGGAAGCCAAAGTGCCAAACATGGAGCTTGTCCAAGGTCAAAGCAGAAAACCAGAGGCTGGATCCAAATCCACACTGTCTGGCTCTAGAGGCCAAGTTCTGACCTCCAGGGGAGGCTGGCTGGAAGCAGCACCGGCCTCAGCTAGAGTGCATGGCAGGTAGACCAGCAATCCCTCCACTCAGCTCAGCAGAAGCTTGGTGGGGTGCACAGTCCCTGACTGGACTGATAAGGCCACGGAACACACTGGGGCATGGTGAGTTGTGGCTCACAGCCAGCAGGAAGAGTGAAAAGCAGCCAGACGGCAGGTCTGGGTATGTGGGAGACTGAAGAAGGGGACGTGTCAGCGCTGGGGCCACTCCTGCGGTTCCCGTGCTCCACGGGGTGAGGGGGTCCAGCTCCTCCACCAAGGCCCAGCCCCAGGGTCCTTCCCCAGTCAAGGAGCATCTGTACATGCTCTTACTCCATGATTACCATGCGAGTGTAGAAACGGTTGTGAACTGTTTCCTCTGGGCACTGGGCCTTGCGAGCAGCTTCTGGGAACAGCAACCTTCTGTCACAGAAGGATAAGCAGGTTCCCACAGCCATTCTACTGCGTTCAGAATTTCCTCCGAAACCTTCGCTCTCTCTGTCTGGCGCCCAGGTCAGTACAGAGCCTACAGGAGGACACAACACATACTGGCCAAGTGAGAGGACGTGTGCAAAGGCAGGGAATGCCAAGTGTGTGGTCTCTTCTCCAACACCCTAACACCTACAACCCCAATAAGAGTAAGAAGGCATCTGTCTTGGGTCCAGCCTGGCATAAACTGCAGCCCCCATGTGTGTGTTCAGTTGTTCAGACTCTTTGCGACCCCACGGAGTGTATCTCGCCAGGCTCCTCTGTCCACGAGATTCTCCAGGCAAGAATACTGGGTTGCCATTTCCTTCTCCAGGGGAATCTTACCCACCCAAGGATCAAACCCTTGTCTCCCATACTGCAGGCGGATTCTTTACCACTGAGCCTCCTAGGAATCCCGCAGCCCTCAAGTGGTGCTCAATATGGTTTATATCATGCACAGGAAGAGAAGAAATATATTCGGATTAGACCCATCGTTAATGAGGGAAAAGGTATTGTGAGAGTTCACAGTTATGTTTATAAAGAATGGTACCCCCCACAATGAGCTAGAAATTTTTTTTCTTGAAAATTATTTTCTCCTGATTTAGTCTGAAGTCTTTTAAGTTACAGATATCATCAGAGTCTTCTCTCACAAGTTCCAAAATTATGTCTCATCTGTAATAAAAATAAACACTGGTTTTCAGGTTTTTGATTATTAACAATAAATAAAAGTATTCCCACCTGAGAGAAGTGTTTCCCACAAATGTTACATTCAAAAGGTTTCTCACCTAAAACAAAAGAAAACAACAGCGGGTAAAATCATTAGTAATACCTGCACGACAGTTTTCCACTTACAATGTTTAAACTGCCTTCTGTGTCCCACCATTCAAAACAGCATAACATACTTCATCATCAGGGTACGAACATGGGGAGCCTCTGTCCTCACCATCTCTCTCACCCTCAGATACAGGCAGAGATGATAAAAGTGAGATCTATATCTGCGTGTGTGTGTGTGCTCAGTCACGTCTGACTCTCTGACCCCATGGACTGTACCCCGCCAGGCTCCTCTGTCCATGGGATTTTCCAGCAAGAATACTGAAGGGGTTGCCATTTCCTCCTCCAGGGGATCTTCCTGATCAAACCCGAGTCTCCTGCATTGGTAGGCGGATTCTTTACCACTGAGCCACCTGGGAAGTCCCAATCTATATTTACTTCTCTCTTTAAAAAAAAAAAAAAAAAGGTTCTTCAAATTTAAACCCGTATTGAAATCAAACATATTTATCTGCACTCAAAAGTATACTGGGGCTTTGGACACAGATTTCCCCTTCAGTCGAAAATCAAATGTGAGTTTTCTTGCTGAACAGCACAAACCCATCTTTTAGCCTGGTTCCTGCACTGACCACAGGTGAGTCCTAACAGAACCAGGGGGACTCCTGAGCAGGACCTCCTGAGCATGTGCTGGGAAAAAGCCCCTCCCCACTGCCTTTTAGCCTTGGTTGAAACGTGCCAACAGGGGAAAAGAAGATTCCACCATGGGACGTGTTCCCTTGCTGACTGCTTGGCCCCTCTGATTTCAGCAACTTTGAATGATCACATTTTGGGACAGAACAGATGTAGAGAATGGAACTCTACTACAAAGAAACCACAACGGTTCTGAAGACAGTCTCCAGAAAATGGTCTGTTTAAAGACATACTTCAGGTACTGCCTTTAACCTATAGAACCCTAATAAACAAACAGACCCCATGAAGGCCAAGAACCTTTCACTTTCCCCATTCCCCTCAAATCAAGTGCTTTCATTAAGATCCCTTCTAAAAAATAATGTTTCCCCTCCTATTGTGTTGCTGGAGTTGGCTAGCTTTCTGGACTTCTGCTAAAGGACTTTTGATCTTATCCTCAAACTGTTTAATGGCTTCCCCAAGGACGAGTGGGGAGCTCCTGACCACAAGTACTGGTGACCCTTGAAGCGCAAGGTTTTAACTGTGCAAGTCCACACACACATGGGTTTTTTACAATAGTAAGTATTACAGTAGTACATCATGGAGGTTGGCTGAATCTGCAGATGTGCAGGGACGGGTACATGGAGGACCAACTATAAGTTATACCAGGACCTGACTGCTCAGATGGTCAGCATCCCTAAGCCTCGCGTTGTTCAAGGCTAACTGTAATTATAATCACATGGATACGGCATTTTGAACTACATTTATGTCTGAAGATAAGGGAGATAACAGATAATGTTACATTAAAGCCCCCACTATGAGTACGAGAGTCTGAAAAAAGAGGTTACTAGTTCCTAAGAGTCTCAGGTGACCAGGGTTAATAACCCTTCACCAGTGGTTCTCACACTTTTTGCTCTCAGGACCCCTTCACACTCTTAACAGTTGAGGACCCTAAAAAGAGCTTTTCCTTACGTGGGCCATATCTGACGGTACAGTCTGTATTAGAAATCAAAACGGAATGATTATTTAAAGGAACGGCTAGACATTTTTCATTGGCCAGCAGGTGAAGCCCTCATCCCACATCCTGCAGCCTTGAGCCGACTCCACCGTACACTTGCTCTGAAGGAGGAAACGGCACCCTGCTCCAGTCTTCTTGCCTGGAAAATTCCAGGGGCAGAGGAGCCTGGAGAGAGACAGTCCGTGGGGCCACAAGGAGTCGGACACGACTGAGGGACTGAGCACTGTACACTTGTTGGGGGAGCAGGAGGGAAGGAGGAGCATCCTACATGAGGATACAAATAGTTCTGGCCTCATTGACCCCTGAAAGGCTTCCCCAAACCATGCTTTGAGAACTGCTGCCCTTCTCGATCTGTTTATGTCCCAGGAAGCAACTGTGCCACAGAACTGTCTGACGGCTATTATCCAAAGACGTTCTTGCAGAATAAAAATAATTCTTGTTTCCTTTAAAGCTAAAACAAGTAAGTTTCTCAAATAAAAATTATACTGATCTTTAGGCTCCAGAAAATTACAGAATGATCTAAATTAAGCTTTTTCAGGGCAAAATTTAGTCAATGGACTGTCTTTGTATGGGATAATTTCGAGCAACAAGTAAAAATAACGATAGTGTTTTATATTCAAATACAACAAAATTTATAGAAGGCTTTCATAAATATTAATTCAGTCTCAACAATGCAATAAGGAAGTGAACACCTAAGCAAATGGGGAATCAGGAGTGATAACAGGACATTACACCAATAGTCACAATCACACAAGCACCTTGAAAGCAGTTACTTTAGAAGCCTCCAGAACATACTCCTTCTCATACCTCGAAGATAACTGCCAATAAAGTGTGTACTAGGGTCATTAGGCTTAAGTACAAGAAAGAAAGTAATATACACGTATTATATTACATACTGTATAAATATTGTTTAGCACTTTTTCAAAAGCTTTGGAAAAAATAAATATTTTGGAATGGGGAAGAGGTATAAGCTAAGGTAACAGAACTCTGAAAATTCAGTGTTCAAATGGAAGAATTTTTCACTTGAAAATACCAAATGGTTAAAGCTGATCCTGTTTCAAAAGTTTACCTCCTGCCTCCCAAATCACAATTTTTAAAATCTGACATTCAAAGAGGGAGGGGACGTGTACACCTATGGCTAAGTCATGTTGATGTATGGCAGAAATGAAACCAATATTGTAAAGCAATTCTCCTTCAATTAAAAATAAATAAATTTTAAAAAACACATTAAAAACAAACAAAAAAATTGGACATTCAAATTACTTTTCAAAGCTTTCAGAATTACTCAAACTAAACTACTTTGGTCTGAATTAACCAACATCATGCTTAAAAAAAAAAAAAAATCTAATTCTAAAGAAAGAACTAAATATTGCTTATCTGTTTTAGAATTAATTTGAAAATCTGAGTGAATCAAAAGAATCTGCCATACTTTGAGATGGAAATCTTCTCAAAGAAAACCACAATTAAAAGATGAAAAGTGCACCATGTTTTTAAAATGGCTCTATGAAAGCTTTTACTAACTTAAGATTATTCTTTAAAAGACATCACCAAAAACACGAGGCAGAAGATAGCGAACACTCTTTGATTTTGGGGGTAAATATCAATGACATCATCAAGCAATAGCAAAACTTCTTACAAAAACGGAAGCAGGCAGTGGTGTCTGATCGTCTGGTATTATTTCCTTTCCTTCTGCCTGCAGGGACCAAATCAGTGTACCTGTATGAGACCGTCTGTGTAGCTCCAAATTGCTGGGGTGTTTAAAAGGTTTCCCGCACAATTCGCACGCGTACTGTCTCTGGGACTGCGGCAACTGGGTCTGGTCTTCCAGGGCCGCGGGGTCTTCGGGCCTCTCTGTCTCACTCACGCCATTAAAGTTCTCAGAACTGCTGAGTTCCTCGCTTTCCTTTTCTTCGGCGCTGGGGCTGTTCACTTTCTCCACACCGTGTTCCCGGGCAGCTTCTAGCCTCGTGGTTAAACTGTCATCGGGTTTTGGTTCAGAGGTTTGTTCTGCAGATTTCTGTGACTTTAGCAAGTTGAGCTTCTTAAGGTGAATGGCCTTCTTGAGCCTCATCTGCCGGGTAGGCTGTTGGCCGGCGTGGTCGGACGCGGGGTCTGGGGCATTTTCACCCAAAGGCTGGGCCAGGAAGTTGGAAGGCAGGTGCTGGGAGGACTCCAGGACACATTCGGTGTGGCCGACCGCATAGGGCCGGTGATCCTCGGCGTGAAGGTCTGCGGAGGCGCTGAAGGTGAAAGGCTGCTCGGTCACTCGCTCATGACTGGGACAGCTGGCATGTTTATAGTACTGCTTACTGTACAAGTTTCTGAGCTTATAGTAACAATTGGGCTGTTTGAAAGGCAGTTCTGTGCAGCTGCCATCGAACGGGTCGGGGGCTTGTTTGGAGGTTTCGGCTGTGGGCGGATGAAGGCCGACTGAGGGTGGGGCGTGCGAGAGTGACCCGTCCACGGCCCTACCCTGCTGGGCGCCCACAGAGCACTCCGGCAGCAAGTGAGGTGGGTAGTTTTCACTGAGGACACAGTTCGTGTCGGGAGTCAGGGTGCTCTGCAGGGAGAAAGTGCCGTGACAGGGCAGGCCTGGAGGCTGGTCAACGTTGGCTGACTTCAAAAAGGTGTGACACAGACTGAGGACGTTCTGAACCTGCAAACACTGGGCCGTGTCCAGCATGACTTGTATGTTGTCCTGGTTAAGATCCAGATGTGACGTGTACATGAAGTCCAGGATCTGCCCGATGCCACTCACATTCTTAATATCCAAATGAAAAACATCATTCTTCTGGCCTGAAGAGTTCTGAAAGAGGCTCCTGATAAAAGAAAGGATATCTGCTTACAGGGTTAACAAACCATACATTCTGATAGCTTTTTCTTTTAAGTAATATGCATGCTAATGTTCAAAATGACTATCCTTTGATAAATGCTAAGATTAAAAATTAAGTATGCTTTTGAGAATTCCACGGACAGAGGAGCCTGGTGGGCTACAGTCCATGGGGTCGCAGAGTCAGACATAACTGAGTGACTGACACTTTCACACTTCTATCTGCAATAGCTCGGACCTGGAAGCAGGGCTTCCCAGGTGGTGCTAGTAAAGAACCTGCCCATAATGCAGGAGACGCAGGTTTGATCCCTGGGTTGGGAAGATCCCCTGGAGGAGGAAATGGCAACCCACTCCAGTATTCTTGCCTAGAGAATCCCATGGACAGAGGAGACTGGCAGGCTACAGTCCATAGGGTCGCATGGAGTCAGACACAACTAAAGCAACTTAGCACAGCACAGGACATGGAAGCAACCTAGATGTCCACTGGCAGATGAATGGATAAAGAAGTGTGGTACACATACACGGTAGACTATTACTCAGCTATGAAAAGAAATGCATTTGAGTCCATTCTAATGAGGTGGGTGAACCTAGAGCCTATTATACAGAGTGAAGTCAGTCAAAAAGAGAAAGACAAATATCATGTATTAATCCATTATATGGAATCTAGAAAGATAGTATCAATGATGCTATGTGCAGGGCAGCAAAGGAGACGCAGACACAAAGAAGAGACTTTGGGACACAGTGGGAGAAGGAGAGGGCGGGACGATTTGGGAGAACAGCATTGAAACATATACACCCCCATATGTAAAAACAGATAGCCAGTGGGAGTTTGATGTGTGACGTAGGGAACTCAAAGTTGGTGCTCCGTGACAATCTAGAGGGATGAGGTGGGGAGGGAGGAGGGAGGTGGGGTTCAGGAGGGAGGGGACACATGTATGCCTATGGACGATTTATGCTGATGTATGGCAGAGGCCATCACATTACTGTGAAGTAACTATCCTCCAATTAAAATGAATAAATAGAAAAAAGCTAACAGTTGCTATGCGACGTGAATAAGTGCCAGATCTGCTACGCAACACAGCACCTGTAGTTAACAGCACTGTGCCGCACACTTAAACATGTGTTAGGCGTTCTTACCACAGTGAAAAATGTCAAGTCTGTCAATTCCGAGTCAAGATCTAGGTGTGTTTGTGATATTATTGATTCTCAATGTTTTTCAGTATTTTTCTAATCACTCAAAATAAAACATGTCCTTTTTAAAAGCAAAAAAAAAAAAATTAAATATGCTTCAATCCTTTAAGAAGTTTTTGCAAGCTATTCAATAAAGCAATTTGGATTAATTGAATTCATAAGCTGAATATCCAAACTTCCAAGGAAATCTCAACATAAGATTTAAAAATATACTCATTGTTCTTTTTTTTCCCAAAATGTAATTATACATATGCATTATTCATTGCATACAGATTACAGAAAACTAAAGAACACACTTTTCAATATTTCATGTTTAGTCTGAAAATTAACTACCTCAAACCATAAAACACATACAAAAATACTTTTGTATCTTAAGTGTCTTAAAAACATCTGAAAATGAAAATAGCTATAATAAACCAACTCTAGATACAGTTCAGATACAGACTCTTTTAAAAAAGGTTTTTAATTTGTTAATCATGGCCGAATACACAAAATGTCAAACAGCTGGCTATGTGGTTCATATGATAAATTCAGTGGCACTGTGTGCATTCGCATTGTTGTGTAACCACCACCACTACCCAGTTCCAGAACCTTTTCATCATCCCAAACAGCAACTCTATCCATTGAACAATAACCCCCATTATCCCCAGCCCCTCAGCCCCTGGCAACCACCCTTCTACTTTCCGTCTCGGTCAATCTGACTGATCTTGGTATTTGATGCTTCTCAGCAACCCAATGGTCCATAAACCAGCAGTGAGAGAGCCCTGTAAGTTAATGCAGGGAAAAGGCACCATAAGGCCCAGGCCCTTTGTTCTGGGCCTAAGTCAGGTTCACAGGTGAATGAATTTGTCTCCTGTAAAAATACTGAGTCAGGTAAGTTGTCCTGTAAGTTTGTTAAAGACATTTTATCAAATAAACTAGCCAATGTATCATAACATATAGACCTAACTGTCCTGGAAAGACAGAAGAAACAGGCAAAGCCCAAGCAGGGGACCATTTTGCACATGGGCAGAATGCTGCCTCAGGGAGTCAATCCACTAGAATATGACTTGCAGCACATATGACAGCTGAGACTTAATTTGATGATTCAGGATTATCAAGGAAAGAGTAAATACTGTTCCATGTATCATTTACTAGAGTAGTAAAACAGTATATATTTAAGGGGGAAAAGTTCTGAAAAAGTGCTTGTGTGTGTGTGTGTTAGTCGCTCAGTCGTGTCCGACTCTTGCAACCCCACAGACTGTAGCCTGCCAGGCTTCTCTGTCCATGGGATTCTCCAGACAAGAATACTGGAGTGGGTTGCCATTCCCTTCTCCAGAGGATCTTCTCGACCCAGAGATCGAACCCTGGTCTCCTGCATCGCAGGCAGATTCTTTACCTTTAGAGCTACAAGGCAGTCCTGAAAAAGTGCTTCAGGACAGACTATTCCAGTTAACCAGAAAATGTGTGTAGAATACTTAAATGAAATACTATTGCTTGATCTTATTGTTTATAAGTAAATTTTTCATTGAGGCAAAAACAATTATAGGGATAAGTAAATTGAGTTCAAATCTGTTTTCTTAGAATGGTAAAAATGTGAAAAAAAAGAAAATGTTTTAATTAAAAAAAAAAAGGCAAATAGGATGTTTTCCCCTCTCAGATTTCTTATTACAGAAATGTTCTTATCAGAAACTCTATTCCTCAATCTTTTTACCTGGAAAGGACAAGAAATGTATACAGAAGCCTGATATTAATTACAACTCAAAAATCAAAGACAAAGTGCCAAGTTACTTTCATGGCCCTAAATATATTTTAGTTAAAAAGACTCTTCTTCTCATGTGTGCTCAGTCGCTTCAGTTGTGTCCGACTCTTTGTGACCCCATAGACTGCAGCCCACCAGGCTCCTCTGTCCATGGGAGTCTCCAGGCAAGAATACTTGAGTGGGTTGCCATTTCCTCCTCCAGGGGATCTTCTGCTCAGGTTACTCTAAATACAAAAACGAAAAAGCCCACAATGTGCTACAAAAGATAAGGAGAATGAAATTGAGGAGAAAATAAAATTTAGACAAAAGAATTCCATTCCAGAAAAGCTTTCTCTCTGTACAATTAGAACAGTCTAAAGCACGTACCTAAAGTACTGGCTGAAAGCTGCTAGAACGTTCTTATGAGCTTTAAAGCAGACTCCTTTCACCACCAACATACAGTCGCAGAGCAGGCCTTGAATCCGCTGCTCGTGCAGCTGCTGGAGAAGGTGGCAGCTGTGGGCGGCAACTGGGTCCATGCTCCACCATCCAGGAGACCTAGGACAAAGGACGCTGATAAGCAGTGATCCTTGATGCTATGACCGGACACGAAAGGGCACCCAAACCGACTGACTGATCTGTGCTTCACTGTCATGACTTCCTGTGCAACACGAACGCAGAAAGGCGAGCATTATGTCAGATGGCACGGCGCGGTCCACAGTGCCGAATCCTCAAGGGTGCTGAATGTCCAAATGACTGAGTGACCGGTTACCTACCCTTGCCCCAATGGTTGCCTGAAAAGAAAAGCCATCTTGGTTTATTATTATTATTAGCTATCATTTACTGACTAATATAGACTGGGCACTGTGCTAGGAACATTCCAGCCATTAACTCAAATAATGCTAGAAGAACCCTTTGATCACCATTTTACAAGCAAGGAAATTAAGAAACGAGGAGTTAAAGTAACGTGGCCATGATAAGAAAACTGTTATATTCCAAAGCCAGGACTTAAATCCTGGTTCCTAAACCCTGAAGTCCATGCTCCTATGCCCATGAGAAAAGGGACAGGAGAAACACAACACAGAACTTTCCTCCAAAGACTTAAATGCTAAGATACAGCATTTAATATCCTGAATCTACATCAGACATTCTCTGGCTATACAGAAGTGACAAGGAAAGTTATGAAACATCCCACAATTTGACTATAAAAACTGTAACTATTTTTATGTTACTTAGCATAGTTCTCTAACTGCTTCATGATATCCATCCTGTACCTTCCCAAATAAGATTATAAAAAGCTCCAGAAAGAGAATTTGCATCTTACATTTCTTATGTGTCTTACAAATAACCGCCACAAATCATAATGTATCACATACCTCATAAGGATAATCATGGTATTTACCCAATGTTTCCTTTACGTCAGGCACTATTCTAAGCCCTCTACACATATTAACTCATTCAGTTCTCAGAATAGCTGTAAGAGAGATACCACATACCATTAGCCTCACTTTACAGACAGATGAGGACAATGAAGCACATGGCACATTAAAGATGGCCACAACATCCGTGACTCAAGGGGAGGTGGGATCTAGGTCTCCTCTCCTTGACTTGGGGCAGCCTCTATTTCAATCAACAGAACAGGTGAAAGGAAGGGTGTACAGCTGTGCTCTTTTCTGGGCCGAGGCCTTTGAGCCGACAGCTCCCACCTTCCATCTTCCGGACGATGGCTCCAGAAGGCCTGCGTTGCCAACAGGCCTGTAAGACGCCCAGCTGGAGCCAGTATATGGGGCAGGAGAAGGGCTCTGCTGAACCCAGACTTCCAGTCATCCCTTCCAAGGGACCAGACATGAGAGCAAAGTCACGCTGAAGGCTCCAGACCGGCCCCACTGCCAGCTGAACCCCATTCCCCACCCACACCACTGCAGGGCTGAAGAACCACCGGCAGAACCCTGCCTGAATTTCTGACTCACAAAACTGTGAGATAAAACAAAACAGTTTTTAAGTTACCAAGTTTTAGGGTAGTTTGTCACAAAGCAAATAGATAACCTGACCAGAGTTAGAGAGGACCGACGTGGCTAATAATAATAGGTTATCAATAAGGGCAGAGTTGGGATTTAAACCGGGGAAAGCCCAAAGCCCACACGCTTAACTACTACTCCAAGTTACATGCAATAGCTCAAAGGCCTTCCTTGGAATCCAGTCAGCACCCTCTTCAGTCTATTACCAACGCCTGACTGTCCAGGTGACCCCACAGATAAGCACCGAAGTAAAGCACAACACACATGAGGACGAACGTGTGCAACACAGGCTTTGTGCTATGATACAAGGAGCACGGTGTGCTGTCTTTGCGGCTCACTTTTTGACAAGTAACAAAAATCTACTGTCTTATCGATTAGCATATCTTTGGTATCCAGAAGAGTGCCTTGGACATAGTAGGTGCTCAATACATGGTTTTAAGATGGATGGAGACTCTGGTTCTCGGTGTTTTAATCTGTAAAAATAGAGGGTCCCCTATTGGGTTAGATAATCTCTAAGGTATCTTCCTGTTCTAAATGTACATTGAGAATGTGACGGTGGACTGAATGGCATCCAAAGGAAGGGAAATATGGGAAAGGAGAAAAAAGGAAACATAAGAAAAAGCTTAGATACATGCGAACGAAGAGGTGCTTCTACTGGGAATAAGAACCAGAACAGAATTTTATCCTGTAGCGACAGTTCCTAGAGCAAAGGCCCTTCGGTTCCATGAGGTGATCGATCAATTGGCCAAACACCACAGGAAAGAATTTGGGAAGTCTGTTCAGTGGGGCCACTGAAAGATTACTTCTCCAAGTGTCTGAGGTTCACACACACACTTGCCTTAGAGTGCCTCTCTTCCTCTCTGGCCATCATGCTTCCCAAGCGGCTTGGTCCCCAGCCCCCTAATCCAACCCTAATGACAAAAGCACTGGCCACGTGCACACAAGCCCAGACTCCGGTCTTAGCTCTACAATGACTCTATGATGCTATGGAGACCAATTGAGTTAAGCTGTTATGTGCCTAATACATGGCAAGATATTGTGGTGAGGATGGAAAGCTGATAAACTCAGGATGGAATGCTCCCTGCCCTCCACAGGCTGTGTCTCAGTTTGAGTCACTCAAACTTCACAGAGTGCGCACTATACACCAGGCACTGAGATGAGATGGTAAACAACTCAGATATAGTCATCCTATGCTTTCACGAAAAGTCAGTTCAGTGAAAGAAACACAAGTAGGGCTGTACTGGAGATATTAAATGGGGAAGGTACAAATTCATTTGGGGGACAAGGCTCAGAAGAAAACCTTCTGGAGGAAAGACATCTATGCTGAAACCTGAAGGTTAAGTCTGCCAGAGAAAGAGCAAAGAGAATTCACCCTGAGTTTTCAGGGAGAGCAAACAAACAAACAAAAACGTGCAGAAGAGCACAAACAAGGAAGAGACTCACACATGTGCTCTGCACACAAACCCACCTCGAGTATCCAGCGTTTAAACCTGGGCAACCTGTCACTTCTGTTGGAGAATGTTTCCCTCTCTGTCCATCCAACAAATTCTTTTGTGGGCTGAATTGTGTTTCCCTCCAAATCCATATGTTGAAGACTATATTTGGAGATTGGGCCTTAGGAGGTAATTAAGTTAAAATGGTAGTTAAGGTAGATCCTAATCCAATCTGATTGCTGTTCTTATAGAAAAAGAGGAAAGCTGGACATATACACCAGGGATGCTGTGCACAGAGGCAAGATCACCAGAAGGCATGGCCAGAAGGTGTGCGGCTGGGAGCCAAGAAGAGCAGCCTTGGGAGCAAACAAACCTGCTGACACCTTATCTTGGACTTCTAGCTCCCAGGACTGTGAGGAAAATATATGTCTGTTGTTCAGGCCCTCCAGGTTATGGCATTTTGCTACTGGAGCCCTTGCATACACCCTCTATTCCATTCCTGACACTGCTCACCTCCAGAGGGAAACCCTCCTTATAACCCCCACACCCGCACCCTAGTCCTAATTTAGCTTCTCACAGTTCTCTGTTCACACTGGGTTCAACCTTTATTTGCTCACCGAAGCCCCACGGTGACCACCTCTGCTATTTAAGGGACCTGTCTTAAGGGTTGAAGTGAAAGTTGCTCATTTGAGTCCGACTCTTTGCGTCCCCATGAACTATACAGTCCATGGAATTCTCTCCAGGCCAGAATACTGGAGTGGGCAGCCTATCCCTTCTCCAGCGCATCTTCCCGACCCAGGGATCGAACCCAGGTCTCCCGCATTGCAGGCGGATTCTTTACCAGCTAAGCCACCAGGAAGCCCAAGAATACTGGAATGGGTAGCCTCTCTCTTCTCCAGAGGATCTTCCCGACCCAGGAATCCAACGGGGTTCTCCTGCACCGCAGGTGGATTGTTTACCAACTGAACTTTGGAGCTGAAGTCGGGGCTCCCACATTTCAGGCAAACTCCTTAGCATTGCGGGATGACTCTTTACCATCTCAGCCACCAGGGAAGCCCCAAAGTGAAAATGAAAGTTGCTCAGTCGCGTCTGACTCTTCGCGACCCCATGTCCATGGAATTTCCCAGGCCAGAATACTGGAGTGGACAGCCTTGCCCTTCTCCAGGGGATCTTCCCAACCCAGGGATCGAACCCAGGTCTACCTCATTGCAGGCGGCTTCTTCACCAGCTGAGTCACCAGGGAAGCCCGAGAATACTGGAGTTGGGTAGCCTATCCCTTCAGCGGATCTTCCCGATCCCAGGAATTGAACCGGGGTCTCCTGCATTGCAGGCGGATTCTCGACCAATTGAGCTACCAGGGAAGCCCCTTAAGGGTTGAGAAGAGCAGATAAGCACTCTACTGAGTGCTTTGCAGGAAATCCTACAATAATCTTATCGAGTTAAGCACAGCAGTGTAACATGCGTTTACAGACGCGGATCCGAGGCATGGAGAGGTCGCACGGCCACGAGACTGGGCTGGGCTATAGGAGCTCTAGGGTCTTCAGTGCTAACTCTCTCTACTTTACACGGCGATGGAGGGAGCCGGAGAGGAGTGGGGACCCGCGGCTTCCCGCGGGCGGTGCCCCGGGCGGCCGGGAGGGGAAAGCGGGTGCGGCGTCCAGGCCGAAGGTGCTGCACACGCCGTGAAGGACGCGCTCAGGAGCCCGGCCTGGTCGTCGCGTCTCCTAGCCGAAGCACCTCACGGCCGCCGGCAGACACGCCCGACCCAGCAGCAGCTCTACGGCCCCTCCAGGCGCCAGAGGGATGCGCCGGGCGGCTGCCGGTCCCTGCCCTGCCCTACCCGGCCCGGCCCTTCGGGCGCCCAGCCCGGGGTTCCGGGCCGTTTCCATCGCCCTCAGACCCGCACGCTCTCGTGAGGCCGGCCTACCAGTCCGGCAACCCCCACCTTACCCTCAGAGACCGCTCCCTGCCCCGTCGCCTCTTCTTCACCTGCAGCCGCCACCGCCGCCCTCAGCGCTCCTGACCCGGCTCAGCCGGCAGCGGAACCATCGCGACAACACCGCCCCTCCCACAGCATTGGGTCGGCGGCACCCGCCCTCTGGCTTCCGGTTGCGTCACTTCCGCCAGGAGGTGTGGTCGCGGCGCGCAGGCGCGCGGGGCGCCTCCGAAGCGAATTCTGCGCGCGGAAGCCCTGGAGGGAGGTGCAGGTTATAGAGCCTTGCGGGAAACGGCGATTCCACGTGCTCCTTTCTCGGCGGGTTGAAACCGTTGACGGGCGCTGGCTGAGAGGTGAGGGGCGGTGGCCCAGAGGTCCGACCTGTGGGGCTGGAGCTCAAGCTGTGGGGCGGGGGGTGGAGCGGGGTAGGGTGGGCGCAGTGGCCGTTGCCTGCGTTTCCACCGTTAGAGAGTCTTTCCTTTGGCTTAAACTCATGGAAGAAAGAAATGCATTCAAGTTTCATTCGTGCTCTGGGGGAAATGGAAGGAGTCCTGGAGTTAGAATGACCAGTTCCTCCGGGTTTTAAAATGGAAAAGTCGTGCTGGGAACCCGTAGAGGGGGTTCCAGCCGGGATGGTTGGTTGGTTCCCCCACCGTACTGCGTTGTGCAGGCTTGCGGCATATTGGGGACGAGGCACTTGCCTTCTTTGAGTCTTGGGGAGCTCGATCCCCAAGGAGGAGGCCCTTAGGGCATGGTTGAGAGCGCGGGGCTTTAGGGCCGGGAGTAGCTGCGTTGTGAATCCAGGTTTGCCACCAACTGCACGTGTAGCTTGTTGACAGTTATTGAACCCCTTTGTGCCTGGTCTGTCAAAAGGAAATAATAATAGAACCTACCTAACTCAGAGGATTCTTGTGAGTATTACAGGAGCCAGAGCTTGGCACATAGTAGATGATCCGTCAATGTCCGGATTTTCTGCAGCCCCTGCCTTTGTGGAGAGGTTAGAGGCATGAGGTGGAGTTTGAGTGCTTGCAAGCCTACCATTCTCGCAGAGTGCCTACCTGGGATTTATTCACACAGCACCCTCAGTCCCCCCGGTGCCTAACGTAGTGCCTGACGTGTCGGCTTCCACAGGTAGTTATTACACCAGTGAACAGATGCTGTTTAAATCACTGCTGTTGATGTAGTATGTGGGGAGGCTGTGAGACTGGAACTTGGGGTTTGAGAGACACCACTCAGCTTCTGTGGGCCTTGGCTCATCTGTCAAGTGGAGATGGATGTACCTTCCTTGAGAGTCTTTGCAGAGCAAGGGAGAGATCCTGCCTGACTGTATACCCTGCAGTCAGGAGCTTCTGCGTGATGGTGTACAGTGTGTGCTTGTCTGTCTTTCCCTTTCACCATGCCCCTGGTTTCTTGGAGTTTTCCTCTTGGGAGGAGCTCAGAGCTAGCCTAGTTGGCCTAATACATTGTTTCACAGCCTGAAGAACTTAAGTCCCTAGGGGACAATGACTTGCTTCAGGTCTCAGGGCTCACTGGAGGCTGTTGACAGGTTGGCCCTTAAGGTGGGCAGTTTTGGTGGTGATGATGTCAGTGGGGTTTAGGTCTGTGTGTATATGTTTGTGAAGGAATTTTTTTTAAGAATAGTAAGACCATTCAGGTATGACCTAAATCAAATCCCTTATGATTATACAGTGGAAGTGAGAAATAGATTTTAGGGACTAGATCTGATAGAATGCCTGATGAACTATGGACTGAGGTTCCTGACATTATACAGGAGATAGGGATCAAGAACATCTCCATGGAAAAGAAATGCAAAAAAGCAAAATGGCTGCCTGGGGAGGCCTTACAAATAGCTGTGAAAAGAAGAGAAGTGAAAAGCAAAGGAGAAAAGGTAAGATACATGCATCTGAATGCAGAGTTCCAAAGAATAGCAAGAAGAGATAAGAAAGCCTTCCTCAGCGATCAATGCAAAGAAATAGAGGAAAATAACAGAATGGGAAAGACTAGAGATCTCTCCAAGAAAATTAGAGTTACCAAGGGAACATTTCATGCAAAGATGGGCTCGATAAAGGACAGAAATGGTATGGACCTAACAGAAGCAGAAGATATTAAGAAGAGGTGGCAAAAATACACAGAAGAACTATACAAAAAAGATCTTCATGACCAAGATAATCACGATGGTATGATCACTCACCTAGAGCCAGATATGCTGGAATGTGAAGTCAAGTGGGCCTTAGAAGGCACCACTACGAACAAAGCTAGTGGAGGTGATGGAATTCCAGTTGAGCTATTTCAAATCCTGAAAGATGATGCTGTGAAAGTGCTGCACTCAATATGCCAGCAAATTTGGAAACCTCAGCAGTGGCCACAGGACTGGAAAAGGTCAGTTTTCATTCCAATCCCAAAGAAAGGCAATGCCAAAGAATGTTCAAACTACCACACAATTGCACTCACCTCACACGCTAGTAAAGTAATGCTCAAAATTCTCCAAGCCAGGCTTCAGCAATACGTGAACCGTGAACTTCCAGATGTTCAAGCTGGTTTTAGAAAAGGCAGAGGAACCAGAGACCAAATTGCCAACATCCGCTGGATCATGGAAAAAGCAAGAGAGTTCCAGAAAAACATCTATTTCTGCTTTATTGACTATGCCAAAGCCTTTGACTGTGTGGATCACAATAAACTGTCGGAAATTCTGAAAGAGATGGGACTACCAGACCACCTGAACTGCCTCTTGAGAAACCTGTATGCAGGTCAGGAAGCAACAGTTAGAACTGGACATGGAACAACAGACTGGTTCCAAATAGGAAAAGGAGTTTGTCAAGGCTGTGTATTGTCACCCTGCTTATTTAACTTCTGTGCAGAGTACATCATGAGAAACGCTGGGCTGGAAGAAGCCCAAGCTGGAATCAAGGTTGCCGGGAGAAATATCAGTCACCTCAGGTATGCAGATGACACCACCGTTATGGCAGAAAGTGAAGAGGAACTCAAAGGCCTCTTGATGAAAGTGAAAGAGGAGAGTAAAAAAGTTGGCTTAAAGCTCAACATTCAGAAAATGAAGATCATGGCATCTGGTCCCATCACTTCATGGCAAATAGATGGGGAAACAGTGGAAACAGTGTCAGACTTTATCCTTTTGGGCTCCAAAATCACTACAGATGGTGATTGCAGCCATGAAATTAAAAGACGCTTACTCCTGGGAAGGAAAGTTATGACCAACCTAGATTGCATATTGAAAAGCACAGACATCACTTTGCCAACAAAGGTCCGTCTAGTCAAGGCTATGGTTTTTCCAGTGGTCATGTATAGATGCGAGTGTTGGACTGTGAAGAAGGCTGAGCGCCGAAGAATTGATGCTTTTGAACTGTGGTGTTGGAGAAGACTCTTGAGAGTCCCTTGGACTACAAGGAGATCCAACCAGTCCATTCTGAAGGAGATCAGCCCTGGGATTTCTTTGGAAGGAATAATGCTAAAGCTGAAACTCCAGTACTTTGGCCACCTCATGCGAAGAGTTGACTCATTGGAAAAGACTATGATGCTGGGAGGGATTGGGGGCAGGAGGAGAAGGGGATGACAGAGGATGAGATGGCTGGATGGCATCACCGACTCGATAGACGTGAGTTTGAGTGATCTCCGGGAGATGGTGATGGACAGGGAGGCCTGGCGTGCTGCGATTCATGGGGTTGGAAAGAGTCAGACACGACTGAGCAATTGAACTGTACTGAAGACAATACAAAAATATGTAGAGGAAGGTTAAAAAATAAATAAAATCACTCCAAATACAAGCTTCCCTGGTGACTCAGATGGTAAAGAATCTGCCTGTAATGCAGAAGACCCGAGTTGGATCCCTGGGTCAGGAAGATCCCCTGGAGAAGGGAATGGCAACCCACTCCAATATTCTGGCCTGGAGAATTCCACAGACAGAGGAGCTTGGCGTGCTACTGCCCGTGGGATCGCAGAGTCAGACACAAACGAGTGACTTACATGTTCACTTCACAATCCCAGAACCAATTTGAGTTCATGTTATCAGGGAACAGGGTGGTAGTGTAGGCACCCAGCGGATGGGGAGCCAGCAGAGACTGGGGTGAGTTTATGAAGATGGGTAGATTGAGGATCATATTTAAAGAAGCAGTGTTTGGAGGGGACTGGGAGCAATATCATTGATGTGCAAGTAAATAGACCACAAGAAATTCTACCATTGAGTAAGGATTTATCTTTCAAATCTGGTATCTTTAATTTTCCACACAATACTGTGTGGTATTAGACCCATTTTATAGATAAACAGATTCTGAGAAGCTTAGGTATCCAGGTCATTTAGTTTTTAATTGGCGGATGCAGACTCCAGCTCAGATCTTCTGGCCCTGAGTCCAGGCCCAGGTCAACAGAAGGTGGCCACCAGCTTGATAAGAGGAGACTTAGGTGCTTGAATTGCTTCACAAGTTCCCGGTTCCTAGGGATGCTGTCTGCTACCCATCAGCTCAGCAGTGCTGTTCAATACCCATCATCCTCTGCTGTGACATGGGTGGTCTCCTTGTCCAGGGTGGCCTAGCTTAAGAATAAAAGACTTAGGGTCGTAATATTTTTAAATGAATGGTCATGAGACACGGCACTTAGACGGTATATAGGTGTCATGAAAGTCTTAATGCAACATGGTTTTAGCTTTTCCAACTTGTGAAGTCCAAATGTTACAAATTTACCAAGACATCATTTGAAAATGAGACTGTTTAAATTTCTTTCACATTTATTGAGTCCTGTGAAGTTTGAATGAGTTGTCTTTTGTGTGTAGGAGGTGCTTGCTGTTTTCAGTTGGAGGGGTGTCTTTTTGTAAATTCAGAAGCATGTCCACTTCTGAAATTGTCAAACCTGCTCTAGGATTTGCCACACTTGAGTCTGCTGTGCAGTTTGGATGGTTTTGATCTTGGGGTTGTTTGTAGTCCCTTCCTCCCACCACAGACACACATACCACTGTTTACCGCACAGAACCAAGGTACTTCCCTGGAGGGCTGGGTGAAGAGGGACGGGTAAGCTCCTTACAGAGCTTATCTCCTTAGCAAGCAGGTAGCCACACTGCCTGCGGTGCAGATTAAGGGTCAGTATGCAGTTGTGGCTCTAAAACTCCAGAGGAAGGCCCTGGGAGAATGAGTTCCAGCTTACTATGCAAGCAACCCATTCTATCTTTGAAAAAACCCCAACAGATTTCTGAATGTGAACATATGCCACAAAAGACCAAATGAAAACGATTGGAGAGGTATCTTTCCGATCTACATGTGACCAAAATCTAATTCTCTCCTGAATTGATGTTTACTCTGTGTGTGTCTAATCACTAGAGAGAAGACGTGTTTTGCACAGATATGCTGAGCACCTTTTTTTGTCAGCATCACTGGCTTCATTCAGTAGAGAAATTTTGTCTCCAGCCGTCCTTCCCAGGCCTTTTAATTCCTGACCTTCCATGGCAGGCTGCATCTCTCAGCTGTATCTCAAAGCTTGGCGAAGCCTTCTTCCCCTCCCCTCTCTGCCTCAAACAAGATACAGAACAGACCTTAAAAATGACGGTTGGAAAGCTGTAGGCCATAGCTGCAGTTTGCGGGGGTTCTTTTTTTCATGGTCGAATCTCACTGAAAGTACTTTCAACATTGTCAGCAGGTACTTGAGTTTGTTCCACCTGTGTGTAAGGTGGCAGTCCATCTCTTGGTGACTGTGGTTTACTCTCATTTTGAGACTGAGACCACAGTGCCCTTGTGTGCATGTGCGTTCAGTAGTCTGCCATCTCTTGCAACTCCATGGACTGTACCCCGACAGGCTTCTCTGTCCATAGAATTCTCCAGGTAAGAATACTGGAGTGGGTTAACCATTTCCTTCTTCAGGGCATCTTCTTGACCCAGGGACGAAAGCTGCTTTGCAGGTAGATTCTTTACCACTGAGCCACCAGGGAAGCCTGGCTGCTTTTGTTGCCTGCCAGCAACCTGGTCGTCATCCTGCTGAGAGCAGAATGCTGGCTTCGGGGGAGTGGGTCACAGTCCGCGTGAGACCAGCTCCCCCGGACCTGTGGCTGTTTCATACGTCTTTCACCGTAACCAGGTGAGAAGATGCTCTTGGTTGGTGCACATCCCAGAACAGTCAGTCTTTCTTTCCTTTGGATTTGCTGCTCGGCTGTAACTGACCCCATGTAACCCTGATGGAGAGCTGAAGAAGGGGGTCTCTGGGCCAGGGGCCCACGTTTTATGAGCACATTAAGCAAACTGCAGGGCAAGAGACCTCCAAGAGAGACCAGCTGAGCCTCTGTAAACCCTGGAGTTGCAGCCAGGATGTACATTTTCATTTGAGGCTGAATGGATGGGCGTAGCCCTGCTCCTTTCTTAGGTTTGTCCTCTCTAGCGGTGACTCAGAAGGTGGGAGTACAGGAGAGATGCTGATCTCGTGCATGAGAATTTTCCATGAACCAGGAGTAGTCTCTCATTTGTGCCAGAGGAGTCTCAGATGAAGTCTTAACCTGAAAAAACTGTGTCAGCGTACTTGACCTTACCTTCATGATGAGAAAGAACATGCTGGGTTAAACATCTGTTCTCAGTATTTTTGCTGTGAAACTTATTTGTAATGTAAAATGGCAATCTAGTGATTAAAAAAATCAAGATCTTAATGACCCAGATAGCCACAGTGGTGTTATTACTCACCTAGAACCAGATATCCTGGAATGTGAAGTCAAGTGGGCCTTAGGAAGCATCACTAAGAACAAAGCTAATGGAGGTGATGGAATTCCAGCTGAGCTGTTTCAAATGCTAAAAGATGATGCTGTGAAAGTGCTGCATTCAATTGCCAGCCAATTTGGAAAACGCAGCAGTGGCTACAGGACTGGAAAAAGTCAGTTTTCATTCCAATCCCAAAGAAAGGCAATGCCAAAGAATGCTAAAACTACTGCACAATTCTACTCATCTCACATGCTAGTAAAGTAATGCTCAAAATTCTCCAAACATATCTTCGACAGTATGTGAATTGAGAACTTCCAAATGTTCCAGCTGGATTTAGAAAAGGCAGAGGAACCAGAGATCAAATTGCCCACATACTTTGGATCATTGAAAAAGCAAGAGTGTTCCAGAAAAACATCTACTTCTGCTTTATTGACTATGCCAAAGTCTTTGACTGTGTGGATCACATCAAACTGGAAAATTCTTCAAGAGATGGGAGTACCAGACCACCTTACCTGCCTCCTGAGAAATCTGTATGCAGGTCAAGAAGCAACAGTTAGAACCAGACATGGAACAATGGACTGGTTCTAAATTGGGAAGGTAGTATGTCGAGGCGATATATATTTTCACTCTGCTTATTTAACTTATATGCAGAGTACATCATGCAAAATGGTGGGCTGGATGAAGCACAAGCTGTAATCAGGATTGCTGGGAGAAATATCAATAACCTCAAAAATGCAGATGACGTCACCCTTATGGCAGAAAGTGAAGAGGAACTGAAGAACCTCTTGATGAAGGTGAAAGAGGAAAGTGAAAAGGCTGGCTTAAAACTCAACATTCAAAAAACCAAGATCATGGCATTGAATCACATCACTTCATGGCAAGTAGATGGGAAAATAGTGGAAACAGTGACAAACTTTTTTTCCTTGGCTCCAAAAATCTCTGTCGATGGTGACTGCAGCCATGAGATTAAAAGATGCTTGTTCCTTGAAAGGAAAGCTATGACCAACCTAGATAGCATATTAAAAAGCAGAGACATTACTTTGCCAACAAAGGTCCTTCTAGTCAAAGCTATGGTTTTTCCAGTCGTCATGTATGGATGTGAGAGTTGGACTATAAAGAAAGCTGAGTGCCAAAGAACTGATGCTTTTGAACTGTGGTGTTGAAGAAGACTCTTGAGAGTCTCTTGGACTGCAGGGAGATCAAACCAGTCAATCCTTAAGGAAATCAGTCCTGAATATTCATTGGAAGGATTGATGCTAAAGCTCCAATATTTTGGCCACCTGATGTGAATAACTGACTTATAGAAAAAGACCTTGATGCTGGGAAAGATTGAAGGTGGGAGCAGAAGTGGGTGACAGAGAATGAGATGGTTGGATGGTATCACCTACTCGATAGACATGAGTTTGAGCAAGCTCCAGGAGTTGGTGATGGACAGGGAAGCCTGGTGTGCTGCAGTCCATGGGGTTACAAAGAGTCGGACACGACTGAGCAACTGAACTGAATCTTGGAAAGTTACAGTGATTTCTAGCACACTTTTAAATGAATTTGTGTTTTGTTGAGGGCAGTAGCACCTCCATGAACTTTTTAAATGGTAGTTATGTGTAGGTATGGACCCACTGAATCACGGGGCAGTGCTCCAGACGCCTGGGTTTGGGAGCCCACTCCAGTAGTTCAGCACCCAGCATTGGGACACCTGGAAGGGTTCTGTGGTTTCTGATTGAGCCAACAGGGGACCACATCTGCTCCTGTCCGCTGAAACTGATGCGCACATCTGCATTTTTAACACCTGTGGATACACGGTTATGCCTGTATGAGTGCTGTTTGTGCTTATAGGAATGAGTTTTAGGTCTCTTCTCCACTTTGTGAACTTTCCATGATTCCCCTTTGGCTGTGTTCTTATTGTATTTGGAAACTTGGAGTACTTTTAAGTGCTCACCTAGAGGCAGTAGAGAGAAAGAGACTGCATGTGTGCACTTAAAGTTATTGGAAAAAGTAGGATATTGTACATGACATCCCCAAACTTCATCTCTAGAGCCAGCCTGCCAAGTTTAAATCCTGGTTCTGCTACTGCGTGACTTTGGACAGTTTCCTTAGTCTGAGTCCCAATACCATGAGTAAATTGTGAACGACGAGAGTCCTTCCCTCATAGGGTTGCTGTGAGGGTTAATGAAGTCCATAGATGTAAAGCTTTTAGAATAAAGCCCAGCGCATGGTGAGTACACACTCAACCAGTTTTCAGCCGTGTGAATATTGTTGAATACAGTTTTACTTAGATGATGGTAAAGGTTAATGTAGATTACGAATCAGCTTTGATTCTATTGTGTTATTTTCATGTGAAGAGTTAGCTGTCTGAGTCATATATTTGGAAAAGAAGTTTCACATTACAATGATAATTATCTTTTTTCCTTTTAAATTTTTTTTTAGGACAGGGCTTAAAACCCATCTTGGGTAAAAAAAAATATTTAATCATTTAGCTAAAAATGGTATTTTTTACATGCAATGCATGTGGTGAATCAGTGAAGAAGGTACAAGTGGAAAAGCACGTGGCTCTTTGCCGAAACTGCGAATGTCTTTCCTGCATTGACTGTGGCAAAGACTTCTGGTAAGTCCGTGTGGATCTGTACTAAATGTCCAGACCAGTTATGGGATCGTTGGTTCCACAAAGCATTTAAAAAAAAAAAAAAGAGCAAGAGGCAAATTTGAGGAAAGAAAATTAAGAAAAAAATGTAGTGCCTGCCAGGACCATTTGCTCTTTAAAGCTGATGCAAAGAGAAGACTCAGAAAAAAAGGAAGTTGCGGGTTTGGTCATAATCTGATGAGTCCGTGGCACTTGCTGACCTGTCCTTGGCACCATTACCGGAGCCAGGGAGGTGAGCATGCAGAGCAGGGTTTCCGGGTGTGCTGTGCCGATCACAGGGAAGCGATGGATTTACAGACCCGAAAATGAAGTTATGCATTCACAGTGGAGATCCCTGGGAGAAGAGACTCGTCCTCCCCCAGAAAATCAGAGGTGACGGGGGGAGTGAAGCCCCTGGCCCCAAGTGAGGCAGGTGCTTCCAGTGAAGGGGTCTCTGGAGAGGGGAGGACTGAGGAGACGGGGCAGGGTGGGTCCTGCCCATCCAGTGTTTCTCAGGGAGGGTTGTCTGCAGTTGGCTACCCTCATTCTTGCACTGATTGCCTTCAGCTTCAGAGGGTTCAGATTTTGGCACGTGGGCCCTACTGGCCTCTGTAGCATTTGAGAGATATTTGCAAACAGTCCCTTTTAATTTCATTCTAAAGCAGTGATTAAAAAAAAAAAAAATGTTTGGAAGGTGATAAAGTCTTTTTTCGTACCTAATCCTAGGAGGAAGGATATACAGAACAGGTGAAAATTGGGCTGTTTCTCCTTGAGGGACTTTGCCCCTGACTTCTTCCCAGTGTTTCCCTGAGGACCCTGTAGAGCTTCAAACGATCATATAAGACAGAATCGAGTGTCCTTTTTTTCCAAGACTCCCAAGATCCAGAACTTTCTCATGACCTGATAACTACCATTTTATACCACCTTTTAACTTAGTCTACAGCTGATGATTGATTGTTTGCTATATATTACCAGGAAACCCTACAGGTTTTGTAACTTAAAGCCACCCTGTTGCAGAGAATTCTTTTTTATTTATGACTATTCGCTTATGACTTAAAAAAAAATACTGTGTATCAATATGATTTTAAGACATTTGTATATAAAAATGGGTGGAAAGTTTGGTGGTGGGATTTGAACAGTTGGGAGGAAGGAAATGTGATGTGACCAGGAGGTTATCAGCGTAGTAAGTGAAAGGGGTGGGGTGGCCGTGCAGAGCACAGATGGGAAGGTAAGTGTGGACTGCATGCTAGCTTTGCACAGACTCCGATTTGGGAATCATTCTAACGGTGGAACTTTCTCACTTTAAGGGGCGATGACTATAAAAACCATGTGAAATGCATAAGTGAAGATCAGAAGTATGGTGGCAAAGGGTATGAAGGTAAAACCCACAAAGGCGATGTTAAACAGCAGGCTTGGATTCAGGTAAGGTCTTCCTAATTCATCAAGCAGTTTCATCTGTCACCTGCCTTCTTGAGTAGCCTGGGAAGACAAAAATAAATGTATCCCATGTAACCAAGTACATTCACAGTGTTGTACAGCCATCACCACCATCCATCTCCAGGACTGTTTCATCTTTTGATAGAGGTTACATCTGAACATGTAGCTCTCTTTGAATAGTATTGACATTTTAATATTGTCTTCAGTTCTTGGACATGGGATGTCTTTCTGTTTCCTTGTATCTTCTTTAATTTCTCTCAGCAGTGTTTTTTAGTTTTCAGTATATATGTATTTTACCTCGTCGGTTAGTTAAGTTTATCCCTAAGTATTTTATTCTTTTTGATAGTATTAGATAGTATTATAAGTGGAATTGTTTATTAATTTCCTCTCCAATTTGTTCTTTATTAGTGTAGAGAAATGCAGCTTGATTTTTGAGTGTTGATTTTTTTGTATCCTGCAACCGCTGAACTTAGTCCTAAAGATTCTTTCTGTGAAATCTTTTGGGTTTTTGACATGTAAGACCATGTTGTCTGGGAACAGAGATCATTTTACTTCTTTCTTTCCAGTGTGGATGCCTTTTATTTCTTGCCTTAGTCTCGGGGAGATAGTGAAGCAGAGGGAAGCCTGGCGGGCTGTGGTCCATGGGGTCACCAAAAGTCAGACATGACTTAGCAACTGAACAGCAACAATAAATTGCTCTGGCCTTTGAGCACTCTGTTGAATCTGTAAACATAGACATTAACCCAGAATCTGGATTTGAGGTGTGAACCCAGCAGTTTGACTTTCATGAAACTCATCTGTCGATTGTTTATTGCTTTTATCTTCCTTTTCTGTAGAAAATTCATGAATTAATAAAAAGACCCAATGTCAGCCCCAAAGTGAGGGAACTATTAGAGCAAATTAGTGGTTTTGACAACGTTCCCAGGAAAAGGGCAAAATTTCAGGTATGTGTTTGACTGGACTTCCCTGACGGAGGGGATATGGGCACTTCCGCATATGGGATAAGTGGGGTTTTTTTCTTTTTTCTTTTTCACCCATACAGAATTGGATGAAGAACAGTTTAAAAGTTCATAATGAATCTATCCTGGAGCAGGTGTGGAATATCTTTTCCGAAGCTTCCAGCAGTGTAAGTCCAATCTCACTCTAGACTTGCAGTGTGGCAAAAGTGGTTAGTAAAAATGAAACGGGAATGTCTTATCTTTGGAGGTCAAGACAGCCTTCTTTTTCAGAGAGCCTCTTTGTGCCTTCATTAATGGGAAGGAATACACTGAGTGCACTGCAGAGAAGATTTCCTTATTGTGCAGAGAAAGGTATTTAATCCCAATCTTTGATAACAGTACCAGCTGACTAGACTTGATCGGCTTAGACATCAAGTAGTGGGGTGATTGGAAAAGAACAGGGGCTTTGGGTTTCTGACAAACCCGATTTGAATCCCTACTTTGCTATTTGCCAGGCGTTTGCTCTTGGGCATTTTATTTAACCTCTCTGAGCCTTCGTTTCCTTGTCTTAAATAGAGGTGGATCGTTAGACTAAGTAGGGGCTTCCCAGATGGCTCAGTGGAAAGAATCTGCCTGTGGTACGGGAGACCTGGGTTGGATCCCTGGGTCGGGACGATCCCCTGGAGGAGGGTATGGCAATCCACTCCAGTATCCTTGCCTGGGAAATCCCGTGGACAGAGGAGCCTGGTGGGCTACACAGTCCATGGGGTCGCAAAAGAGTCGGACGTGACTTAGCAACTAAGCGACAACACAAAAGACTCAGTACTTACTGTGCCCAATACGAGTCAGGCCCTGAACAAAAAACAGAAAAACATCTCAGGTGGGTGATCGTGGCAGGAAGGAAAAATAAACAGGGTGAGAACAAGAGAGGGTGACCAGGTATTCTGGTAGGTGTGGGGTGAGGGATCGTGTCCTAGTATTAAAGCAGATGAGGGAGTACAAGCCTCCCAGCTCGTGCCCAGCAGGGCGTGGGCGCTTGGTAGGTGCTGGTCTCCTTCCTTCCAGTGGCCAGAGGGATTGCTTGGAACACATCAGTAGACCACCTTCCGAGAAGATGCTTTGATCCGAGAGGCCCCAGATGTGGAATACACCTGCAGAAAGTTGTGGTGTGATGTCTTGTAGGCATGTCCTTGCTTCCGTTGTTCAACATTTTTTCTCATTAACTCACTTGCACTTTGCCCCTACTTGGAGCTTATATCCCATCTGAAGACATCATTAGTGTTTCAAAACAACAGTGGGGTCCAACTGGGCTTCTATTCTCCTCACAGTTGTCAGCTGTTGATGTGCTTTATGCAGAGAGAATAGTTGTGACCACAAATTGGGATAAAAAATGAAACTTTCTCTTGGCAGTGCATCTAGCATTTGTCTCTAAACACACGAATGGGCCCTTGAAACCTTGTAACCAATCATTCAATTGGCACTTATGTGGCACCTATTTTTTTAAAGGTTATTTCCATTATTTGGGGCTTCCCTTGTGGCTCAGCTGGTAAAGAATCCGCCTGCAATGCGGGAGACCTGGGTTCGATTCCTGGGTTGGGAAGATCCCCTGGAGAAGGGAAAGGCTGTCCACTCCAGTATTCTGGCCTGGAGAATTCCACGGACTGTATAGTCCGTGGGGTTGCAAAGGGTTGGACATGACTGAGTGACTTTCACTTTCACTTCCATTATTTTAGCTAACAGTCATAAAAGTCTGTGGTTATTTAGCTTAACTCCAGAGTTCAAAAAATAGAGTTTTCCAATTTCATTTTTGAAGCTGTGAATATATAAGAATTAAATAAGATAATCAGTAAGCAGCTCGTGGTAAACTCTGAGCTCTGTAAAATTCAGCTTGTCATTGCTCTTGGGCAGTGAATGTCCCGGCATGTCCTGGAGTTGGCGGTGGAGATGGTGCCAAGGCCCTGGGGGTGCTGGGCTGGAGGCTTTGTATCCTTCTCAGGTGAAACACTCACTGCCCCAGTGCACAGCGGCACCTGGTAACTGTGGACCCAGCCATCCTTGGACCTGGGTCCCTCCCTCCAGAGCTGCATTCTGGCAGGAGAGACCGACAGCTGCTCTAAGAGCTGAAGCTGTGATGTCAGGTGGTGACACAGGCCAGGAAGAAATGGGAGGCAGAGGACAGGGCAGAGAGTGAAGGAGGGGAGAGTCTCGCTGTCAGGACAGAGGCAATGAAATCGTGTCTAAGGAGACCACGTTGGAGGAGAGTCTGGAACGAAGTAGGAAGCTGGTGGGATGTGAGTTTGTTCACTCATTGATTGAGTGGCTGCTGGGTGGGTGAGTGTGTGTCTCCCTCCCTCCTTCCTTCCCTCCCTCCTGTCTCCCCTCTCTCCCAGAAGCTGGAGTGCAGGGGGCGGACTTGGTTAGGAAGTGGAGGCAGGGCAGCAGCTGGAGACTGGGCTGAAGGGGTCAGGCCTGGGGCTGCGGTGCTCTGACCCTGGTGGGTTGCTGCTCACAATACACTGTACCATAGGACGGAACTTGTAGGACAGGGCGAGGTGTCCTCGTCCCCCTTCCTCGAGTCCTTTCTGAGCTCATCGCCTGCCTCCCTGGCATGTGCCTGGATGATTTGATCTCTGAATTCTTACTGAAAAAACTCCAGTTGTTTAGTCTCAATACCCAAATACTACTCTTTGAGCCTATGACTGGGTCTCACGGGCCACGTGACCTCAGCAGAGTGCTTGTACAGGAGTGAAAGCCAGTCCTCCTCCATTTGGTCCCCTCGTGACCTCACCTCTGAAAGGAGGAGGACTACCACCTGGCCAGTTACTTAACAGAGATGGAGCTTGACCGTGAGTCCCGGGGTTTGCAGGACCCCTGCAGCGGCCCCAACCCTGCAGATGCATCAGGGCTTGCGGAGCAGTTCAGTGAATTGCTCCACGTCCTGTCTTAGGAAGGGGCAGGCGTGGAAGCCGTAGCATATTTATAGTCAGAGTGCAGCAGGCAGTGGGGCTGGCTGTGCTGAAGTCACTCGGTTTGAGTCAGGTGGGGCAGTAAATAGGAAGTTTGTCTTATTCCAGCGAGTATTTCCATGGTTCCTTACTTACCATTCTTGACATTCCGCCCAGGTGTCCCTTCCTGACATTCCTCTCAGGGTAGCCATCCATCTGAACAGTGATGGTGATAAGGGCACCTCTGTCTAGTACTCAGGAGTTTACAAAACTCTTCCTGTACATCCAGCTGCTTTCTCAAGCTTAGCTTTTCTCATTTTATTTGTACATAAACTGTGTTAGGTAGGTGTCACTACCTTTTTGTTTATAGATGAGGAAATAGGTTTGAAGCAGATAAATAACTTGCTCTGAGTCACCTGGCTAGTGAACAGAGCTGGAACTTGAACCCAGGCCTGCAGATGCATAAATCTGGCGGTTTCTGCCACACCTACATGCCTGTCTTCTACGTAACAGGCGGCTAGTGAGCCAGAATTAAAGGTCTGACTTTTCCGTGACATAGAGATCCTTCTTTTTCTAGTGGAATGAAAATATCTGTTAAAGGCAGAGAGGAATGTGGGCTGGGGGTAGTTTTATTCATTTTGTGTATTAACTGCTACATGTGAGCAATGAGGCGGGGGTGAGGGTCGCAGTTATAAAACGGTAAGTAATAACAGTTTCCTTAGAGGAATTTATTCAGTAGATACACACAATGATATGTGTCTGGAATGAGTATTTATGTGTGTCTTGCTTTTGCTTAATAATAAGGAACCTGTTGGTAAGGGGCCAGATCAGCAGCCGCCAGAGCCAGTGACCAAGCCGTTTGCAGAGAACAATGCCGACATCCCGTCCTCCAAAGCAAACAGCAGCACTGAAGAGCCAGCAGAGGCCAAGAAGAATAAGAGAGAAAGGAAGGCAGAACGGCAGAAGAATACGAAAAAAGAAAAGAAAGAGCTAAGACTAGAAAACCTCCAGGAGAACGCAAAGAGTCAGAAGCCTAAAAAGCGCAAAGCAGCACAGGAGGCCGAGCAGGAGGCAGCCGACGGCTCCTCAGGGACGAAGAGCCAGAGGAAGAAGAGCAAGGCCGAGCGCGCCCAGGATGGAGCGGTGGATGGAGGCGCCGAGGTGGGGGAGCAGGCAGACGCCGGTCCAGGGAAAAGAAAGCGCAAGCACTCAGAAGGTTTGTGGCTCACTTACGCTCCAAGGGTTTGTTAAAGAATGTTTGAGCTGTGAGTTGGGGATGGATAAAAATATGTCAGACCTTACTGTTTGAAACCACTCGCGGCAAAGAGCATAAGGTTTGGGAGCAGGCCAACCTGGGCTTAGTCCGGGGCAGGCGACACCACCTCTCGACTGCCCATTTTGTCATCTGCCTTGGAGGAGAAACCCCACGCCTCGGGACTGGGGTGCCTGGGGGCATGAGCAAGGTGATGGGTTTTTTTTTTTAGGGGCTTGGCCCTGTAGGCCTCTCATTAAACAGTAGGTGCTGTTATAAATGTGAAATCTGTTCTTTTTTTTTTTTTTTTTAATCTTCCTAATGACTTAGTTGAAGCAAATTCTAAGAAGAAAAAGATTAAGCCCCCAGAAAATTCTGAGGATGGAGAACCGGAAAACCATGAGGCTCCTGCAAAAGGTACGGCTACTGTGCTTTGCAGCTCTGCCCTCTCTAGGTTGGGGGAGAAGGGGAAGGGTTGGGCCCGTCAGGTGGGTCGTGCCCTCTGGATGCACAGGAAAGAGTCTGGAGCAAAACCCATACTCCAAGGTGTGACTTCAGAGTAATAGTGAGTACTCTGTCAGTCAGTCTCACAAGGGTCTCTCCAGCTGTAAGGATAGAATGTAGAGCCGTCTGGATTGGAGACATGTATGGTCTTTGGAGCTTAAAGTAAGCCCCTTCTTGTTCCTAACTCTTATCACTCCCATAGATGTACCCTGAAGTCCAAGGTACAGGAACAGGCTTGACTGTTCCTCCTCCTGTCTCTGGGTCTGTCCCTGGTATCCCCTTGCTTGGAGCCCAACAGCCACCATCCCTTTCAGCCAGAATGTGTACTTGTCAGACTCCAAAGTGAAAGTGTAAGTCACTCAGTCTTGTCCGACTCTTTAAGACCCCATGGACTATACAGTCCATGGAATTCTCCAGGCCAGAATACTGGAGTGGGTAGCCTTTCCCTTCTCCAGGGGATTTTCCCAACCCAGGGATCGAACATTGCAGGTGAATTCTTTATCAGTTGAGCCACAAGTGAAACCCAAGAATACTGGAGTGGGTAGCCTTTCCCTTTTCTGGGGGATCTTACTCAGGGATCCAACCCAGGTCTCCCACACCGCAGGCAGATTCTTTACCAGCTGAGCCACCTGGGAAGTCCAGGGCTCCTGTTAAATGCTGTCTTCTCCACAGAGCTGTTCCTACTGGTCAGACTGGGAACACTCCCCCAGGCCTGCCACTAAGAACAGGCCCAAGGGCCCAAATGGGATTTGAGACTTTATTCACGGAAGTTCAGTAACTGCCCAAGTGTACTTAGATTTCTTAGCTTATAACTTTGTATATGTGAAGTTTGTTTTTTTTTTTAACTTAAAATTTTTAGGTCTGAGATAATTGTAGATTCCCGTGCATTTTTAAGAAATAATTAGACTTCAGGGATCCTTCTGTGGCCTTACCCAGTTTCCTCTGCGGCTGAGACCTCCCACAACCGTAGGACAAAACTTCCCTGGGTGCTGACCTTAAACAGTCAAGAGACAAACATTAGACAAACATTCCTGTCGCCGCAGGGAATGCTCCCACTGCCCTCTTATAGCCACGCCCACCCTCCTCTCGCCCCATCCCCCCTCTGCCCCAGAGGTCAGCCTATCCCTTACTTCCATGTAGCTCTCCATTTTCCTCTCCATTTCGGAATTGTGTCATTTCAGAATGTGACATAAATGGCATCATTTACTGTGTAATGGGCTTCCCTGATAGCTCTGTTGGTAAAGAATCCGCCTGCAATGCATAAGACCTGGGTTGGGAAGATCCCCTGGAGAAGGGAAAGGCTATCTCCACTCCAGTATTCTGGCCTGGAGAATTCCATGGACAGTATAGTCCATCAGGTTGCAAAGAGTCGGCCACAACTGAGCGACTTTCACTTCATACTGTGTTACCTTTTGAGATTGGCCCTTTTCACTCAGCCTTATTCTAGGGAGATTCATCCAGGTGGCTGCACATCTCAGTAGTCCGTTCCTCTGCACTGTGAGCAGTGGTCTGTGGTGTGAGTGTCCCACGGCTTGGTTATCCATTCATCTGTTGATGGACATCTGGGTTATTTCCGGTTCGTGGTCCTGATGAATAAAGTGGCTGTAAGCCCTCATGTAGAGGTTTTCCTGTGTCCTGTTTTCTGGAAGAAGTGTTCAGGAGGTGCAGTGGCTGTGTGGGACGTTACTTGCATGTTTAGTTTTTTAAGAAACAGCCAGGTTTTTCAAGAGTAGCTGTACCATGTTGTATCCCCACCAGCAGTGTATGAGAGATCCAGTCTCACTACACCCTGGTCAGCATTTGGTGGCGGTACTGCATTTGTAGAGCAAGTTTTTGGTCTTGATGAAGCCTCGTTTGTCAGTTTTTCCTTTAAGAGATGATACTTCTGAAGTCATCTGAGAACTCTTTGCCAGCCTTAAATCCATGGAGGTTTTTTTTTTTTTTCTGTTTCTTTCTTAAAGGTCTTATAGTTGCATATTTTACACTCAAGTCCATGATGCATTTTGGGTTAATTTTTATGAGATATGAAACTTGGTTGAAGGTTTATTTCTTTGCTCATCAATGTCGAGTGGGTCCACACCATTTAAAAAGGCTGTCTTTTCTCAGTGAAGTGCCTTTCTCCAGCATCGGTGTGGGTCTGTTCTGGGTTCTCTCTCGTTGGTGTGTGTCCGTCCATCTACCACACACTCTTGACTCGAGTAGGTATATCCAAAGTCTTGAAAAGGGGTAGGCTTATTCTCACTTTATTCTGTTGCAAAATTAGAAGATTTATAATAATCTTGCCTATATCTATAAAAAGTCTTGCTGTGATGATAGAGGAATTGGATCAGTTTGGGGAGAATCAATCACTTTATTTACTGTGTTGTCTTCCAAGCCATGAACATGGCATGTCTGTTGATTTAAATCTTTGATTTCTTTCATTTCATCAGAATTATGTACCTTCTGCATACTCGTCTTCATCTTCCCAGAAGTAAAGGTTCCCTAGATGAGTCCTAGCCTGCTGTCAATCTTTGCTTTGCTTACTGTGTTTACACAGCCCCTTGATCTTAGCTATGACCAGTGCATTTTCTTGGCAAAACTCTATTAGCCTTTGCCCTGCTTCATTCCGTATTCCAAGGCCAAATTTGCCTGTTACTCCAGGTGTTTCTTGACTTCCTACTTTTGCATTCCAGTCCCCTATAATGAAAAGGACATCTTTTTTGGGTGTTAGTTCTAAAAGGTCTTGTAGGTCTTCATAGAACCGTTCAACTTCAGCTTCTTCAGCGTTACTGGTTGGGGCATAGACTTGGATTACTGTGATATTGAATGGTTTGCCTTGGAAATGAACAGAGATCATTCTGTCGTTTTTGAGATTGCATCCAAGTACTGCATTTCGAACTCTTTTGTTTGGCCACCTCATGCGAAGAGTTGACTCATTGGAAAAGACTCTGATGCTGGGAGGGATTGGGGGCAGGAGGAGAAGGGGATGACAGAGGATGAGATGGCTGGATGGCATCACTGACTCGATGGACGTGAGTCTGAGTGAACTCCGGGAGTTGGTGATGGACAGGGAGGCCTGGCGTGCTGTGATTCATGGGGTCGCAAAGAGTCGGACACGACTGAGTGACTGAATTGAACCGACTGAACTGATCTTAGCAGATCCTTAGTAAATCTTGAGTTCATTAGAAATAACTCATGTCTTTCTACAGGAATTTGTAGGATGGTGGTACTTAACGATACTTAGTTTTTCTGCTCATTTTGAGAATGAGTATTGTAGACGACAATCAGTGCCTCTCGGCCACTGTGATTGGACAGGTCAGGTGCCTGCTACACAGAACTGTGGCATCCTGTTCATTCTGGTCTTGTTCATATCCTGCGTAGCAAATAGGTGGTGGAGAAATGAGGCTTCATCAAGACCAAAAACTTGCTCTACAAACGTCGTACCACTACCAAATGTTGACCGGGGTGTAGGGAGACTGGATCTCTCACACACAGCTGTTTCTTAACCCTTTTTGTAGTACCACAAAACACAGTATTTTACATATTATTTTCTACATTGTAGGTAAATTCAACTGGAAGGGAACTATTAAAGCAGTTCTGAAACAGGCCCCAGACAATGAAATAACAATCAAGAAGCTAAGGAAAAAGGTATGAAGGGTGCGAATCAGGTATATAATGCTGGGGAGAATCAGTTCTTTATTTTAAAATTCTGTTCTGTTTTTCTACATCTGAAACACTGTAAACTTGAGTGTATATATACACACGCTGTAAACATAGGTGTGTATATGTCTCAGTGACGTTCCAGCTTCTCCTTTTTAGCCCTTCAGGGTGCGGATGGGGATGGCGTCACCCCCCCACCCACACACACCTCCTCAGCCAGAGCAGCGTCGGTGTTAAATCTGAAAATTACTGCTCTAGATGTGTTACTGTCTTTCGATTATTCCAGAACAGTATTTTTTTCCCTCTTTGTAATTTTTTTTTGCTGGTGTCTGACACAGGCGGCCACGTGTCACACGTGTGCAGCTGTGTGAATTGCCACAAGCAGGACACCCCCATGTAACCAGCACCTGGGTTCTTTGATTTGTCACTGTCCGCTGTGTTGGGGGCCAGAGAACCAACACTCCTAAATTTTCAGGACTAATACCTATTTGACTACTGTCTTTCTTTGTGAAGGTTTTAGCTCAGTATTATGCAGTGACAAATGAACATCACAAATCTGAAGAGGAACTCCTGGTCATCTTCAACAAGAAAATCAGCAAGAACCCCACCCTGAAGTTGTTAAAGGACAAGGTCAAGCTTGTAAAATGAACATCTTTATATTTAATAATTGAGTCCATTCTGTTGACCTCTTTCATAGTTGTTTGTAAAACATGTAACAAATTGTAACAACTCGAATTTTGCTTTCCAAAGCCGTATTTTTAAGTTAAGAAAAAAGTATATTTTTGGTAGAACTTCTATGAGAAAATAAAATATATTCTTATCCCAAGTTCTAATTCTGTAGCAGTGAAAATTATTTTACTTAAAATATTCTTGTATGGGAAATAGTACCAACTGTGACAAGTCAAAAAGTAACTTGATCAGACTAGAAAGCGTTTGTTTTTATCACGTCATTTTCTAAACATTTAGAGGGTTTACGGGCATTAATTTTTGGTGTGGTTTAAATGTATGTTTAAAGTTGTGGTGTTTCACCCAGGAGCGGTCGAAACAGTTGTTTATGTGTAGTAACCCTTGCCCAGCCAGTTCTGCTCTTCAGTCAGGGTTTCTATGTAAGTCTGACCCATCCACTCTGACCCAGTTCATCTTCAGCCAAAGACAGATTGATCGGTGACTGGATTTGGGGGTGTGTGGCCTGTGACCAAATACAGGGAACCAGCCGTATTAACGATACAGCTAATCCATTGTTTAGCTGTATTACCGTTTCAGTGCCCTGCTTAGATGGTCTCAGTCCTCGTTCACTGTGCAAGAGGAGAGCCAGGCCACTTTCTGATACCTGAGTAGGTTTTGCCCATGAGTCCCTCAACAGCTGGTATGTGTGGTAAGAATCACTCCTTTGGGACGTCCCTGGTAGTCCAGTGGCTAAGACCCTGCGCTCCTGGTGCAGGTGAGCTGGGCTCCATCCATGGTCAGGGAACCGGATCACACATTCCCGCACGCTGCAACGAAGATCGAAGATCGTGCATGCTGCGACTAAAACCCGGCACAGCCAAGTAAATAAAAAAGAAAAAAAACTTAAAAGAAATAATAGAATAAAATTTAAAAGAAAAGAATCTCCCCTTTAACCAGTGTTAACTAGCATCTTTAATACCTCTTGCTAGAGGTGAAAGCAAGAGTGGGACGTGGAACAAGTGTTGGAAGGATTAGGCCAGGGGGGATTAACAGGAGGAAGGGCAGCGGGGTAGATGGAGATATGCTGTGGGCCTCTAAGTCTCAGATGGGCCAGCTTACCCCAGACCTTCCCCACATTCTGGTCTGATTGGGGACAAGCTGCTGTGTCATGGCTGGATGCAGGGGCACTGTGTCCAGAGGAAGGAAGACTCCTGGGAATCAGGCCTGGAGTCAGGCCCTGGCTTGGTCTCTCCATTGTTAACCTCTTTGAACCTCACTCTTTTCATCCAGACATTGAAACAGTAAAGGGTGTTCTCTGGTTGCGATTGAAGGACCTAATTTGTGAAAAACTGACAGCACCATACCTGGAGGCCAGAGGCATCCGTTCAGTGGTTGCCATCACTGCTGTTAGCAAGAACAACTTCTGAGCCATGAGCGGCTTTAGACATTTTGGAAGTAAAGGGGAAAAAGTGGGAAAGTGAAGCTTGACCTAGAACATGTGCAGGTGTGCTAAGTTGCTTCAGTCATGTCCGACTGTTTGCAACCCTTTGGACTGTAGCCCACCAGGCTCCTCTGTCCATAGGATCCTCCAGGCAAGAATAGAGTGGGTTGCCATTCCCTTTTCCAGGGGATCTTCCCAACCCAAGGACTGAACCCGCATTTCTTACACCTTCTGCATTGGCAGGCAGGTTCTTTACCACCAGCACCACCTGAGAAAACCCAGGACACAGTTAGGGGCAAAGCAGAGCCCTGCGTCCAGCCCAGGACGTCTTCCTGTCTCGGGGCTGCAAGGAGCAGAAGCAAGCGACACTGTCCGCCCTGGGGCGGGGTGGGTATGCAGCACTATCTGTGCGTACGAGCACCACAGTACTTCAGGATTTGTGTGGATTTCTATTCTTTGTCAGTTTTGCTGTCTTGCCTTTAAGGCAGAATTTGGAAATGTGACAGAAAACACATACTTGAACTGGGGTGGGTCCTCGCTTCTGCCTTCCGTGTCAGCCGTCACCCGCGAGTCTCCGGCATTACAACTTGCCGGCAGCACAGCACACGGGGTTGGCTGTGTCGGAATGCCGGAGAGCAGCGGGCTGGAGAAGGCAGTGAAGCAAGGCCAGCAGACAGCGATTCTGACGGTCAGAGTCATGGCCACGCGTCTCTTCATTGGAAATTGCAGCTGGCGAGAATGGCTCCTGTGTCTGCTGTTGCCTCATGGCTCTTAACTGCAAAGCACAACCCACAGATGCTTCCCGTGGTCTTAGCTCGGAGACCACCCTTTGGTCAGTTGCCGGCTTGACTTGAACTCAAACACACATGATATTGGAGCTCCGGGAACTTCGGAACCAGTCTAATGTTTGTTTTGGGCTTTACAGCTTTGTTTCGTCTAAGTTGAGAGTAAGATTGAATTCTATGTTCTGCTGTCCCCTTGGTCTGATGGGTCTGGTACTTGGCTTTCCCCAAACCTGCCAGGGATGTATTTTGACACATCATTAAATTTTTTTTAAATTCATTTCTTTCTAGTATTCCTGGTTTTGTCAGCTGGCCTTTTTCTGTGATGCTGTTTACAAACAGCATTTGAGAGAAGATGGGGTGTATTCTGCCCAACAAAAGATTAAGATGTGTTGCAGGCTGGGGTCCTCCTCAATGTCAGACACACCAGGCATCTTGCAGTCTCAGGAGGAAACTGAGGCTCAGAACAGTGAAGGGAGGCCACATAGGAGTGAACCCGGGACTACCCTTGCCTCTGATGGGTTGTAGCAGCCAGACTCAGGTAATGCAGAAGTCTAAAAACTCAAGCAGCTGATGACAGGGGGCATTGAGGTGGAGAAAGTTTAAAAATTGCAAAAGCACTGGAGTTTCCCCAGGTTCATTTTGCTTCAGGCAGGTATAAGTGACTTGTTACCTTGGTGTGAAGTAAGACGACCCCTCTGAGGAAAGAGGCTTTCAAGGACCCTGTTCCTAGTTCTCGGTTTAAACCCACCTCCACGGGGTGATTACAAGAATAAGATAATAAAAGTCAAGATTAATAACATTGTTACAGATCTGCAGATTTTATGAATATCCTTAAAAAATTCCTAGTGTCCTTCAAAACGTGTCATTTTTCTTTTGAAGTTAAAACTTGAACTGACCAATTCCTATTAAAACAATTTACTTTGATAGTATCAAAGCAGCCTAAAATTACTTCTGTTTCCCCCCAAAATTTCTAGGAGTAAGAAAAAGATTAGCAGTCTTTGATATAGACTGTTTTCTTTTAGAGAGCACTTTTGCAGTTGAATAAGGAAAGTTTTAAGAAATCAGTGGTTTTATTAGTGAAAGCACATTAATAGTGTATCTTAGTTCTTTATTCCTCCACTGAAAACTGATCTTCCTAGCTGTTTTTTGTTTGTTTTTGTGTGTTTTTGTTGTAGGGTTTTTTGGTCTCAGTGATGAACCTGGGCTCAGCATAAGTAATTTTACATCACTAACTTTTACCTCAATACAGAACCATGATGCCATAGCACTCTAAAGATTATAACTCCTTCCCTGTGGAAGGAAATTAGAGATCAATTATTATGCTCATTCACATGAAAGAAAAGGCATATATATTTACCAGTACTTTGTGGTAACTGGAGGGGCTTTCCTGGTGACTCCGATGGTAAAGAATCTGCCTGCAATGTAAGACCCAGGTTCAATCCCTGGGTCAGGAAGATCCCCTGGAGAAGGGAATGGCAACTACTCCAGTATTCTTGCCTGGAGAATTCCATGGACAGAGGAGCCTGTCAGGCTACAGTCCATGAGGTCGCCAGGAGTCCAACAGGACTGAGCAGCAGTATATATTCAGCCTTTATCCCTTCTAATTAAGCATTCAAGATGGCTAGAATAGGGCTTATAAGTTTCTATTCTCCTTAGTGAGGCAAGAAGAGCACATTGTATTTCTCATTTACACTGGAACAGAAGTGTTGCTTTATATTGATTCCTACACTGCACCTGGGCAGGAGGCTGGTTATGTAGTTCATCCTTGTTCTCTCTCCAGTAAGCTGGATTTTAGCATCTTTCTACTAAAGAGAACTAAGATTCTCTCTCCAGAAAAGCTGGTCCATGTGAGAACCTTGCCCCTTTCAGCTTCAGACAAGAAATTGTTGATCATAAGCATGTAGTGGGATTTTCCTTGAAGAGATCCTGTTGGGAAGTTGTCTTGTATACACTGATTTTTGCTTTTCCTCACAAACATGTTTGGACCTGAATCCTCCAGTACCGGACCTGTGGTTCTGCTCTAAACTGTCTTGTTGTTGAAGTCATTCTAAATTACAGGAACTAATAAGATAATTCCAGAGTGTCCACCCTGGACTGGGCTGTGTGCTGTCTTTAGGGAGAAGGAGACAGAAGACCCTGATGCAATCTCAGAAGTCCTGGAGGCAAACTGGTTGTAGGGTGAACTCAGGGAGGGAGGGAGTCATGCTGCCTAGCGTGAGGATAGAATGGTTGGGTTATTACCAGCCCTCTGGATTAAGTGATGGGTATTTATTAACTACTTGCAGTATGGGGTCGTCTTTCTCTTCTGCCACCTCACTGTAACCGAGCAGGACCCTTGAGGCCTTCCCTGAATAGAACCCCCCACCACCCATGCCCTCCACCTGCCTTTTGTCTGTAGAAAAACTTAGACAAAGAATAAATTTTAATCAGAGGAGTGAGAAAATGTCAAATAAGACAGAATAATCATACTTTAGCCATTAAACAAAGTCAGGGACCTTTAGTTCTTCCTCAAGGACTATAGATAATATTCTGAGCCATGTCTTTTGCGCTGTTTTGCAGATACTAAGACCCCCGCCAGGTGGAAAAGGTTAACTTCATGCTGACCATAAGCACATAGACCCCAGTCCAGTTGGAAGATGGTTAATGATACTGACTCCTGGTGACCTCAACCACCAACCAATCAGAATGTCCATGAGTTGACCACGCCCTGCTCCCTGAACACTGTAAAACTCTTCACTAACCCCTCCAGTTGGGGACACGCAGTTTTGAGGACATTAGCCCACTGTGGGCCCCTTTGCCTGGCAAAGCAATAAAACTGTTCTTTCCCGAAAGTGAAAGTCGCTCAGTCATGTCCGACTGAATTCTCCAGGCCAGAATACTGGAGTGGGTAGCCTTTCCTTTCTCCAGGGGATCTTCCCAATCCAGGGATCGGCAAAGCAATAAAACCATTCTTTTCTACTTCACCCAAAACTCTGTCTCTGAGTTCCTATTTGGTACCTGTGAACAGAGGCAGAATTTTAGCAACATCACTTACCTTTCACCTGACACCCATTCCTACGTACATGGGAGACAGCAGGAGGTGATAAACTCTGAACAGTTTACTTTGCCCAATTGCACTCTGTATCTTCACGTATGCATGCTGTCGTGTCCGACTCTTTGCGACCCCATGGACTATAGCCTGCCAGTCTCTTCTGTCCATGGGATTCTCCAGGCAATAATACTGGAGTGGGTTGCCATTTCCTTCTCCAGGAGATCTTCCTGACCCAGGGATTGAACTTGCATCTCCTGCATTGACAGGTGGATTCTTTACCACTGTGCCACCTGGAAAGCTCATCTCTGTATCTAGCTCCTCAAAATAGCTGTATAATCTCTGGGGTTTACCACTAGGTTATAAAACTGGAAAACATCATCTCCAAGTTTTCACAGATTTCAGTCTTGAATGATGTTAAAGATAAATCAGAATAATAATTTCCCTCAGTTAAAAAAAAAAAAGACATCTACTTATTAATAGATACTCTACGACTGTCCTTTTAGATTTTATATTTTTTAACTTCTGTAATTTGGGGCTGAACCTTCCTTCTAACTCTCCATCTTGCTTTCAAACAGTGAGGATTTCTGAGAAAAGCTGTGTGCCCCAGTGAAAAAAGAGGTTTCTTTGACCGCAAAGGCTAGTTGAGCTCTTTTTGTTCTGGGATCCAGGGAAGCTTTAATTTATTCCCTTTGATAAAAGTGATTAAACTGCCCCTTTAGTAGCTTAAGTTGTAATTGCTGAGAAAATATATACATTTGTCAAGAGTTGAAAGGTCAGACATTGATGGGAAGGTCAGCCATTGTTTGTCCACAGAGAAGGTATTGTGAGCCGCTGAAATATGACCTTTGCTGCTGCGCCTTCCTGGTGACCTGTTGGAGGCCTGTGGTCATCCATATATTAGATTTCTCCATTGTAGATCAAAGGTAGGTAAAGACTCAGTTCTGTTGGATAGTTTGAACAACACTGCTCTTGGGATCTGGCATCACACTGACATCAGATACTAATGGTAACATTATAGGATTGCCCTGCTCCATCCAATTTTATCCTGAACAGAGGGAGACTTTATAGTTAAAATTGGAATGATACTTCTCAGTTTTAGAGAAAGGTTAAGGTAATAGAATTTTCTCATTGTTAAGCTGTCCCTGCCTAGAATTTCTTCAGCCTCTTGGCCCATATCACCCTCCATTCTAGTTTAGATGCTGTGAGAATTGACATAAATTTTTATAGGGCATGGCTATTTTTATTTTTTATTTTTTGCTTTCTAATGAGAACCAATTCATTAGAAAAGACCCTGACGTTGGGAAAGATTGAAGGCAAAAGGAGAAGGGGATAACAGAGGATGAGATGGTTGGATGGCATCACTGACTCAATGGACATGAATTTGAGTAGACTCCAAGAGATAGTGAAGGACAGGGAAGCTTGGTGTGCTATAGTCTATGGGGTTGCAAAGAGTAGGAAATGACTTTGCTACTGAACAACAAAATTTTTTGCCTCATTTATCCATATTTCATGAGGTCCCCCCAAAGTGCTTGGTACTCTACTATTTGAGGATGTTTGAGAACACTGGGTCTGGAAAAAGAGGGAGTGGTTCCGAAGCACTGTTATGGTAGCAGGCTCGGGCATTGTCCTAAGCCTTTTGTGTATATGTATATGCATGCGTGGAGAAGGCAGTGGCACCCCACTCCAGTGTTCTTGCCTGGAGAATCCCAGGGACGGGGGAGCCTGGTGGGCTGCCCTCTATGGGGTCGCACAGAGTCGGACACGACTAAAGTGACTTAGCAGCAGCAGCAGCATATGCATGTGTATACATATAATTAAATCTTTCAACAGCTCTGGGTGGGTGATATTACCATATCCATGTCACGGATGATGAGTTACAGGGAGTTTAAGTGACTTGCCCCAGGTCACACTGTAGGTAGCAGAATCAATTCAAACTCAGGTGTTTCTCTGATAACTTAGATTTTTTTCCCCTTTGGTCAGGATCCCATCTTTGCTTGCATCTTTATTTTCTTAGCACTGATGATTTAGATCATTGTTATAAACTCCAGGTAGAGCTTTTTTTGGAAAAAAAAAAAAAAAAGTTCAGGCCAAGGATTTCCAAGTGGTTTCCGTAATGGGTCATGAGATCAGAAAGCCCTTTTCATGGTTTTATCTAATTCAAGATACTTTGTGGTGACTGAATCTCAGAATGTATTGTATTTATCCCCTCTACCAATTAAAACTTTCAAGAAATGGCTAAAATAGGTCTTCTAAATTTGTATATTTAGTGGAAATGGATGACAGTGTGAGGTAGTGAGGGAGAAAAGGAACAGGCCAAACTGACTCCATCTTGAAAAAGAAGGCAATTCCATCTCGCACTTTCAGTGAGCTTTGGACTATATGCCTGGTAGCCATGAGGATAACATACCTACGGCCAAACTGGCCTCTGGGACTGATAAACACCAGATTCCACACCAAGATTTCCCGACGCAAAAAAGAATGTAATAATCCCCTGTGTAGTCAATTACCTTTGTAATCTTTATGGCAGCCATTGGTGTAGGCTACCATGCATACCCAGCTGACCCTTCTGATTATGAATCATGGCTGCAACCTGCTTATCTCCCTTTAACACTTTTCAGGCTAGGTTTAAGGAATTTGGGGATGTGGGCTTGAGCAGTACACTTAAGGCATATCAGGTTTTCACCAAAGTCAGTTGGGGTTCCTTGGCTAAGAGGAGACTCTGCCTTGGGCCTTCTGGTGTAATAAACTGCACTCCACTGTCTGCATTGTCCTTTTGAGTGAGTTTGTTTCCTGGAACGCGTGGCTACAACAGTAAAATATATTATTAAAAATATAGGAGTTGTATGAAAGGAAAAAATTGTTTTATTTGATGACATTAGTAACAGGCCAAGTTCTAGGCTCTGAACAGTTTAGCTCGTGTCACTGGTCGACCAGCATTAACGGCCTGGAAGATTCTGGGCACCTGGGGAGCAGAGGCAGCCAGGACACACCTTCATCCTGCTCTGGGTTTGTAAGCCTGATAGCAGGTTTCAACAGCAATTTAATACGAGGGACAGTCCTCTCACAGAACCCGGTGGACTCAAATGTAGTTCCCAAATTGGCCACACAGCCAGAAATGTCAGAAGTGTTTGGGGACACACACCGACTAGGATTCCTGCCTACCTAGCCTCTCAGTGTTAGGCCAGTCCCCGCCTACCAACCTCTTCTTCTTTCTTGTTTAGGAACAATCCTTTTCTGTGTCCTGATCTTTTGGTTGAGACCAGCACCTGTCTGTCTTCTGCCGGATGAGCTGGCAGTCACAGGGAAGTTTCTCCACTCTTCTTCCCAGCACCCTGTCCAAGAAAACAGCATGCTGCATGGCCTTAAAGGGTGCCTGGGGGCTTCTTTTGCTAGTTTAGTAGACATCTGTTTGGTTCATGTTGATTTCCCTTCTGCGAGAATTCCCTTTCTCTCTCTCACCGCTAAAAAGGATGGACCGGAGAGAACCCCAGGCAGAGTGACATCTGAGCTGAGTCAGCAGCAGGCTGGCATGCACAGACATGCTAAGGGCCAGAGGAATGGGGCAGGCTCACCGCCATCTGCTACAGACTTATTCTTGTTTGCTTTCCCAGAGCCATCCCGGGTGTCACCCTCACCCAGACCTGGTTGAAATCCTATTTGTCTGTCAGTCTTGTGAAATACTTCAGAGGAATTCCAATAAGTTTCTTTTTTCTGGCCATGTGGGATCTTAGTTCCCTGGCCGGGGATCGAACCCATACCCCCTGCATTGGGAGCACAGTCTTAAACACTGGACCACCAGGGAAGTCCCAAGGTTCTTTTCTTTTTCCTTTTTTTTTTTTTAAATTGTACATGTATTTTGTAAGGACTATCATTATGGCTGTCATTATTGTTGCTTAGTTATTTTCAGTTGTGGTTAACTAAAATAACTTCTCCCAGTAGTTAGTTGAGTAACAAATGGGCAGGGAATAACTAGGTCCGCTTAAAAAGGGTTCAAGTTATAGTCACTGTGGAGTGAATATACACGAGCACTGCCTGGGCACTTTCCACCGGCCTGGATCATCCATTCAGACCCCCACTGGGCAAATTCATCCAAACTCTTCATCACAGGCTATGGAGAGTGAAGAAAAACAAAACAAAATAGAGGTATGAGCATGATCACCCTCAAAAGGTAAATAATAAACTGGAAAAATATACAATGATATCCTTGATCTATAAAAAAAAATAAGGGATGAAAATCCCCAAAGAAAAGTGATGTACAAATGGCCAATTAGTATGTGAAAAGAATTGCTAATAAAAAATTGAAATGATAGATTTTTCCCTCCAACTATCAATTGGGAAAATTTTACCAAAATGATAAAGCCAGTGGTTGGAGTAAATGATGAAGATGGTTGCTCCTGCCCACTGCTGCTAGGAGTTAAGTAGTGCAGTCTGCACTTTCTGAATGAAGCTAGTTTTAAAATATAGATCTTTCTTTCGACTGTTTCCAGTTCTATTGCTTTTATCAGAGAAACAGACATGCAGAGAGACATATTTCATTGAATTATTTATATAACAAAAGGGAGACTTTAAAAAAAACTGCCTTTCTTTTTGGAATAAAGGGTTGCATTCCAAATGATAGATATTATCATTTACTGAGCATTTTCCACACGTCAGGTGCTTTTCTAAGAGCTTTACATATATGAACCCACTCCTGGAGGTATTTGCAGTCCAGTGAAAGACCAAGGGGGCAGGTACGGGGTACAATGAGAACATTGTACAGGAGAGGGTGGTATTGGTACGGCCTCACGATTGCGAGTATCAGAAAACCACTCAAATTAGCATTAGTTTGAAAAAAATCCTTCTTTTACTTTTGGCTCAGAAATCTGTGAAATGTCAACAATGGATAAGAACAGGTAAGACTTACTGAACGATAGTTAATATCCTGTGTGTGTGTTAGTCACTCAGTTGTGCCTGACTCTTTGTGATCCCATGGACTATAGCCTGCCAGGCTCCTCTGTCCATGGAATTCTCCAGGCAAGAATACTGGAGTGGGTTGCCATTTCCTTCTCCAGGGGATCTTCCTGACCCAGGGATCAAACCTGGGTCTCCTGCATTGTGGGCAGATTCTTTAACATCTGAGCCACTAGGGAAGCCCAAATATCCTGTAATAAACCATAATGGAAAAGAACGTGAAAAAGAATATATATATATATACACACACACACACACACACATATATATGTGTGTATATATGTATATATCTGTATAACTGAATCACTATACTATACAGCAGAAACTAACACAGCATGGTAAATCAACTGTATTTCAACTAAAAAAAAGAAGGGCATATCAAGAGCTTTCTACGGGCTAGGCACTGTGCTAAGAGGTTTGCATATATTAATACTTTTAATCTTTATCCAATCTTGTAGGCACTGGAGAAGATCCACGGCTTGCCCAAGGCTGAAACAGCTAGTAATGACAAAACAAGTTATGACAGCTGGCCCGGCAGCTGGTTCCAGAGTTCTTATTCTTAACTATGTCAGCTAGGTCTTGGCTGGATTTGGAAGCTGAAACAGCGCTATGAGACTTCTTAGCTTAGCTTGCATCTGAGCTTCCTTCCTGGGTGGGCTCCTGTGTGTGTCTCCACAGTGGGTGGCATCCCCAAGCCCACACTGACCTCGGAACAATCTTCCCAACAGCCCCAGCCTGAGTCCTGGGGGCTGACAGGTCTGGTCTAGGTCCTGAGCCCTCCCCAAGGACAGAATCAGTCTACTGAGACTATTACAGGGCTATTACAGGAGGGAGAAAAGGTGGTTTCTCAGAGGAAGACACATAGATGTCTATATCAAAGACCAGAGTTAATTGTGACAAGGGTCAAACTGAAAACCAGGTAATAGAATCCTTGCTACATGCCAGGTGTTTGCAAGGCACTGCTAAGATGTGACTGTAGTCCCCAGTCAACTTGGAGAGCCCAAGCAAAAGGAAACTGCCACAAAGAGAAACTGGAGCCCAAGGAGAAAGGAAGAACTGATAAGGAGCTAAGCAGGAACCAGATCCAGAAGACCTGGCAAGCCCAATCAAGTAGTGAACAATGACTTAACCTGACCATAACCCTGCTTGACCATGGGAAGCATCAGGCTAAACAGTCAGCATGCATTTATCTTCACTCTGGTACCCCCGGCATCACTGATGAGGAAACTGATACCTAGGACAATGAAACAACTTGCCCAAGGGATCCAGAATGATGGAGCCAGGATTCAATAGTCTGTAAACACCTTGGACCTAACCACATTGCTAAGGGGAGGCCAGCAAAGATCACAGTCAAACTTATTTCCCCCCCACAAGTAATCCACATTGAAAATGGAATTTCTTGGTTGGCAGCAATCTGATATCATGTATCCATCATTATGGTGCTCAGTACACACATTGAAGAACTTACTTAATGGGCCCCAGCAATGAAGATGTCATTAAACACTGGATTTTTTCCAACCTGCTTTTAAGTATCATCAACGTGGTCTGTGAGTTGTGCATTTAAAATATTAGGGGGGAAAAAAGGCTGAAAAGAGTTCAGATCCAAATACAAAGACTCTGAAACCACCAAAGGGGAAACTGATCTGACCTGAACACACTACATATGGAAACCCTGGAATGCCTGAGATGCTCTTGGGAATATTCAATTACAAGGGAGACCCAGCACTGACCTTTTCGCAAGGAGACAATCAACAGAAGACTGCATTTGATGAGGAATTTGCTTCCTGTTAACAAGACTTCTAACTCTGTACCAGAGAGAAGAGAAGGGAGGGTGAAGACCCCAGGTGGCTTTGAAGAGGTGAACTCTGGTTATTTACGAGTCTGAAAAGAAAAAAGTGGGGGGGGGCGGGCGGAAAGCAAGACAGGAAAAAGAAGGTATTGTGTAGAAAAGCCATATGATCCACCCAGCTGTTAAATCCTATGCGCTGAAGCATTTGCTAGAAAGGCTGAGGAGATGATGCTAATAAACCTGTAGAAACTTGACATTCTTTTCTTGAATATTTATTACATTTCTTATGCAAATTCTCAGGACATATAGAAGGTATTAAAAAGTGACCACTAATTCAAATTTTACTTCTGGGGTGACTTTTTGGACTATCCATCCCTGTATATAACCCACCTCAAGCCACTCTGTGATCTCCACACAGCCCAGCAGAATGAAGGGCTGCCCTTTATGCATTGGGTCACTTAGTCGTGTCTGACTCTTTGCGACCCCATGAGCTGTAGCCCACGAGGCTTCTCTGTCCATGGGATTCTTCAGGCAAGAATAGGGGAGTGGGTTGCCAGTTCCTTCTCCAGGGAATCTTCCCGACCCAGGAATCAAACCCTGGTCTCCCACATTGCAGGCAGATTCTTTACCATCTGAGCCACTAGGGAAGCCCTTTATTCAACCCGTATACAGTATCTCTGTCATGGCCTTGGATGGAAATTGTCTTCTCCACTAGATCTAACTTACCTCTGTCCTCAGCATTTTAGCAGATGTAGCTGCTCAGAAAACATTTGTTGACTAAATGAATGAAATGCTTCCACAAATTTATATAAACTGTTCTCTACTGTAGTAAGTCTCTGTGGTCATTTTTAGCCCAGGAGCTCCTCAAGTGCAACCTCACGTCTCATCCATCTTACCTCCATTGTCTAGCAAGGTGCCTAAGAGTTCCTAACGGAGAAGGCAGTGACACCCCACTCCAGTACTCTTGCCTGGAAAATCCCATGGGCAGAGGAGCCTGATCGGCTGCAGTCCATGGGGTCACACAGAGTCGGACACGACTTAAGTGACTTAGCAGCAACAGATACTAGGTGCTCAGCAAAGGTTGGAAGGGTTAAGAACAAAATTTCTCAACAAAAGACACGGTAGGAAGGAGGCAGGAGAATAGTAAACAGGACTAATTCTTTTGCCTGTTTTTTGTTTTTTTTTTTTTACAACTACATAACTATAACTTTATGTATTTGCCTTTGAAATCTTTTTTAAAATTTTATTTATTGGCCATACTGCTGGGGCATGTAGGATCTCAGTTCCCTGACCAGGAATGGAACCCCATGCCCCTGGCATTGGAAGGCAGAGTCTTAACCACTGGACTGCTAGGAAGTCCTGTAAACAGGATTATTGATGGAGTAAAACTTGTGAATTCGTGGCAAGAGCACCCATTCGTGGTGGGTTCCTGGCCAAATACCATGTACATGAGTTTGAGCAAACTCCGGGAGACAGTGAAGGACAGAGGAGCCTGATGTACTGCAATCCGTGGGGTCGCAAGGAGTCAGACACGACATAGCGACTGAACAACAACCGGTTTAGCTCCCACGATCCTGGCTGGGGGCAATTTCTCACAAAAGTCGTAAGAAGGGAGCTAACACAAACCACACACAGGTGCTTCACATTTAAACCGCCAAACATCCATGAAGCAGGCATAATCCCCATGGTACAGAAGAGCAAACAGGCTCAGAACGGTTTTTATTTCTTGCCCGGAGTCTGTCCAAGCGGTCAGTGCCAGGCCCAGGCTCCACCGCAGGCTCCCGGACCCGGCCCAGCGATCCTTCCCTCCTCCTGGGAGTCCTCCAACCCTTTTAAGTCTAGCTGGGCGATTCCTGAGGAGGAGGAAAGAAGCTGACGGGCTGAGACACTATGGGCACAGGGGAGCCACGGAGGGTTCCGGATGCAGAGAGCGGGAAGAAGCCGAGTACCAAGGCAGGGACCTACAGCCCTGCCCGCGCGCATCCGCCGGCACCTGTAAGTTTGATCCTCTGGGCTTCCGTAGCTCGGAATAAACGGAGCGTCTTTCGTTTGGGAAAGGTCAACATTTCGAAATTCAAATCCTGTTTGCAAATTTGAGCACGGAGACAGCTAAGCCAACGCTACCCTACGTTCTTACCAACTAAAACCTAGAAGACAACATAGTCTCCACTTTTCATAAACGGGAACCCCTCCTTCCGCCCGGATGTCCCTACAGGAAGTTCCGGCGAGGTTAACGTCACTTCCGCCCCGTTTCTGGGTGGTGCCAAGATGGATGTTCTACGGGCTCGGGAGCAGCTCCGGCGGCGGTACCTGTTCCCGCAGGACGCGGAGGTCCCACTGGAACACGAGGGCTACCCCAGGCCGGGTGAGGCGCTTCCCCCGGACACGCTTCGAGCCGCCTCGAGGTTCCCGTAGGCAAGGCGCCGGGAAACGGCGACCCGACCTCCCGCAGGCCCACCCATTCCGGAGGGACTGGGATTTGTTTTTATCAAGGCTTACCAAGTAGTTTTGCACGTTAGGTATTTAAGTATCGTAAAAAAGCGTTAGAGATCAGGTAGCCTTCCGCATCTTCATCTCAGCTGCGCTTCAGGATTCCCTGGAGAGCTGGTTTAACACCTATTTGGCAGTATCCATTAAAATAAAAATTCCACTGGTTGTGTCCCTAAGAAAAGAAGCATATTTGTAGCAGTACACAAGGACGTATGTGCATGTGCAAAGTGTTTCATCTCAGCATTGCTATTGCTAGTAATAGCGAACTACTGGAAGCATCTAATTGTCCGTCAGCAGGGAGCTGGTTAAATACTCTTGGATATCCGTATGTCACACAGCAGGCCGACTTTATGTACAAGTGTGGGTAATTTTCAAGAGGAGGCGTATAGCATCGTCCATCAGCAGGGAGCTGGTTAAATACTCTTGGATATCCGTATGCCACACAGCAGGTCGACTTTACCAGTGTGGGTAATTTTCAAAGGGAGGCGCAGAACGAAGTATGATATACCACGGTTCGGGTTCAACCCAGGTAACATGCAGTGTATGCTCACCTGTAGATGCATAGAATATGCAGGAACTCAATAGACCTTGATACTGGTAGTTGCTTTGCGCTGGGGAACTGGGGTTAAGGATCGAAAAAGATTTCATCTTAGGTGTTTTTGTCCTGTATGATGTTAAAACGTTGTGTATTTATTACCTTTAATAAACAAACACAAAAGACTTCATGAGGCTTTCTGGTTATACATTTTGTGGATATCTCCCAGAATTTGTATTGTGAGTAATGTGACCAGGAATTCTGATGGTCAGCTGAAGTCAGGAACCTCGGATGCATACCAGTGGTTCTCGCATGAACTGGGAGAGCGGGTATGTCAGTCACCTGGGGAACTTGTTAGACCCCATTTGACCCAGAGCCAGCCAGTTGTTCTTTCAGATCGGGTCCCAGGTGGAAGGAATTTGACTTATCCATCACTAGTCTAGACAGTACGGTGTTGGAACTGTACCTCCAGTGTGACCTTTCCACTTTTGAGGTGCCTCAAAAGGTTGTGTTTGTTTAAAACAAGTAAATATGTAGTGTTTGTAAGTAGTGTTTTTGGAAAATCGCAAGTCCATTTTGTGTTCTAATGTTTGTCACTTGCATATTTCGGAATTAACAGGAATAATCACTTTCCTAGGCGATATATGAAGCACAACATGAAAATTTCTACACTACCGGATGGCATTATTCTTCCCAAAAGACTATAAGTAAATTTAGTTCCAAAATTCATTTGGCCGAAAAAAGTTGACAATACTGAACAAGTTTTATAGCAGCTCCTATTATTTCTAAAAATATAAACTTATTTTGGTGGTTTTACAGAAGAAATTGGTACTCTTAATAGGAGAGAATCTGGCTGTTAGAAAGCTCTAGGAAATTATTTTATTTGACTTGAAATAGGTGTAATTTTTCCTGTGGAGCTAATGGTTACTTGATCAGTTGAAATCTCCCTTATTTGCAGAAACCTCTACAGCTGTTGAGAAAAAGGAGAAACCTCTTCCAAGACTTAATATCCATTCTGGGTTCTGGATTTTGGCATCCATTGTTGTTACCTATTATGTTGACTTCTTTCAAACTGTTAAAGAAAACTTCCACACCAGTAGGTAAGAAAACTTGATGGCTCTTATTTTTTCACATTATGTTTTGTTAGACTCTTAGTAAGCACCTGCTTTCTGCCAGCCAGCAAGTTGGAGGTGCTGGTGATACAAAGTTGAAAAAGAGTGCACGTCCTGGGCATGTGCAACAGAGTGGACATTATTTCAGTGGGCCTTTTCAGCCTAGATGTTTTGTAGGATGAGGAAGGCAGTGAATTTAAGGACCTAATCATTTGTAAAACATGGAGAGAGAATGACTAAAGGTCTTTAGGAGATCAGATCCACAAGCCCTGGGAGGAAGGAATGAGAACTGTGGTAGGTGAGAATCAGGTCTCAGAGCTCATTTTTAGAGAGTAGTTAATGGCCAGTGAGCTACATGTACAGGCTGTGATTGAACTAGAGTTGAGTTCACTGGTGCGAGAAGTCAGGAGCTTTGTGGCAGGATGTCAAATAGTCCATCATTCATGTGAATTGAGATCTCTTTCAGGAGCTGACGGCAGGTGTGGGGGGTTGAGGGGAAGGTTGTTGATCACTCTCCTGAGTCTTCACTGAATGTTATAGAGTGTTCTGGAGGTCCCTAGAAAACAGAAAAAGATGGGGAGGTGTTGGTGAGCATTAGAGCTGGCATCGGGAGGGGTGGTTCTCTTAGAGAGCAAGTGTAATTGTCTGGAAGTATCAAGTAAGACTTCCCTGGTGGCTCAGATGGTAAAGAATCTGCCTGCAATGGGGAGACCTGGGTTCAACTCCTGGGTTGGGAATAACCCCTGGAGAAGGGAATGGCAACCCACTTCAGTATTCTTGCCTGGAGAACTCCATGGGCAAAGGAGCCTGGTGGGCTACAGTCCATGGGTCCCAAAGAGTCAGACACGGCTAAGCGACTGGCACACACACATATCAGTGAGGCTAGAAAGGTGCAGACAGGACTGCTGATCAGGTGTTTTTGCTGGGGATGGGGGCATACAGTTTTTCTCTGTCAAGGCCTTCAGGAGGGGCGGTGACTGCTGGAGGGGCGCCTGAGGAGAGTGAGGGAGCAGGCAGCCAGGGGACAGCAGGGGTGGGGGAGTTGATGTAAACTATGGGAGGGAGAGAGCTTGTTCACTTTCCTTATCTCCATAAGCAGGAGCTTTCCCTAGACACTGCCCATCACTGCTTCCCCATCCTTCCCCATCACTGATCCTTCTCTGGGAGGTGCTGGACCTCCTGATGGGGTTTGGGATGAAGAACCAGACTTGTAACTCAGCACCTTCTTTCCCTTCGGAGCCAGCTGCTCACAGGAAGCACAGATTCTGGGATGCTTGTCTGTGCCATAATTTTTGTTGTTGTTTGTTTTTGTGTTTTTGGAGCTCTTTTTCTTAAAAAACTTTTTTAAATTTCAGTTTTAATTGTTTTTTATTTTGGCTGCCCTGAGGTTTCGTTGCAGTGTGGTGCACGGCTTTCTCCAGTTTCAGTGCGTGGGGCTTCTCTCTGGTTGTGGCACAAGGGCCTCTCTCGTTGGCGAGCACAGGCTCTAGAGCACTTGAGCTGAGTAGTTGTGGTGCAGCAGCTCAGTTGCCCTGAGGCATGTTTGATCTTAGTCCCCCGACCAGGGATTGAACCCGTGTCTCCTGCATTGGAAGGATTCCTAACCACTGGACCACCAGGGAAGTCCCTGCACCATCGTTTCTTGGGGCAACCCTAAGATGAGAAGGCCTCTAGGTTTTCACTGTGTCTTGAAGCCAGTGGCTAAGTCTGTCTATTCCTGGGTTTCAGTGTGAGGAAGCACTCTGTGACCGTTCACCAAAGCCATCTTCTTTCCATAGCTCCATTAGTGAAAAAAAAGCTGACTTGATCTTCATCAGCCTGGCTCCTTTGTCTCTCTCAGTTGGCTGGGAAAAGAGGGAACATTCACTTCAAACTCGTATCAGCTGCCCCTTCCTTCACTGAATATTTAACGAGAACCTGAAGTGTGTCCAGTTTTGGTGCCAGTGATGAACAAGGCACGTTTCTCCCCCTCCACCAGTTCATTTTAGGCTGTGATAGATGAACAGGTCACGCGGTATGTACTGTGTTAATGTATGAGTGTGTATGGGATGACGTAGGAGTGCCTTGAAGGGGCACCTCGTTTTGCCCAACCTCGGGTTGTTGTTGAGTTACTCAGTCATGTCCAACTCTTTGTGACCCCATGGACTGCAGCACACTAGGCCTCTGTCCCTCACCATCTCCCGGAGTTTGTCCTAGTTCATGTCCATTGCATCTGTGATGCCATCCAGCCATCTCATCCTCTGACACCCTCTTCTCCTTCTGGCCTCAGTCTTTCCCAGCATCAGGGACTTTTTCAGTGAGTCAACTGTTTGCATCAGATGACCAAAATCCTGGAGTTTTAGCATCAGTCCTTCCAAGGAGTATTTAGGGTTGATTTCCCTTAAGATCAACTGGTTTGAGCTCCTTGCCGTCTAAGGGCCTCTCAGGAGTCTTCTCCAGCACCACAGTTCAAAGGCATCAGTTCTTCCCTGCTCTACCTTCTTTACCATCCAGCTGTCACAACCATGCGCCAAGCTTGTGAGGTGGGTGTCTTTGAGGTTTTAGGAGAGGTGAGAGTATTTACCCATTTGTGTCCTTCTATATCCTTACATAAGAGAATACTAAGTATTAACAGTTAAGGGAGATGGGAGGTGAGGAATAGCTCCTTCCACTGTGAAATGTTTGTGGGCGCCTGCAGGAGTAAGAGGCATGCCCAGGTGTGTGGCAGAGCCTGACTCAACCACCAGACCAGGGTAGTGGGGCACAAAAAGGAAGTGGAAGTCATAGGTCTGTCCTCGAATAAGTGTCATCTTAGAGGAAAAGAGACAGAAACACCCACTCAGAGGCTGAGAACTTTGAGCAGCATTGTGTTCTTGCTGAGGCCTCAGTTTGCGGGGAGTTGGAGCAGCCAAGGCATGAGAGTGCTGCCCAGAGGTGGTCCGTGCAGGCTGCCTTCTGCTTCCTCAAAAAGGGTTCTTTCCTCTGATTTTCCAGATCTGGCCGCATCCCCGTGACTGGCCGAGGCTGATGAGGGTTCCTCACATACACTGAGCCAGGTCTTGGATGGAGTTGGAAGAAGAAAAAAGCCATTACCCCTTGGGGGAGTACTGGGAGATAGTCTAGGAATGGGAGGGTTTCATTTAGAAATCTTTTATGACAGGCAGTTTAATTCCTTCCAAACTGATTGTCAGTATTCCAAGAAACCCTGCCTGACTTGGAGAAGTTGATGGTATCTGTTGAAATCTTTATTAATCTCACAGTCAAAGCTTCAGAAACAACCAGAAAGCTGCTATTTTTCCTGTATTTTTAAAGAAAATGCACTAGTGTAACGAGGGTTCTTTTTTGGTTGGTTAGTTTATGAAAGAATGTGTGTGTGTTTAAAGTCTTCCTTTTTCATCTTTTCATGAGTCTCACTCCCATATCTCTCACCCATTTCCTACTAGATCTAGACCTTCTGAAAGCTGGGATTGAGTAACGGGTTCCCTCTGTGCCCCTTCTCCAGTTGACACTCTTCTTAGAAATAGGTATCTTGTCTGTTAATGAAAACTCTTAAGATCCCTGATGTGTTAAGTGCTGTCATTCAGCACTTTTAAAAATAAATCATTTTAATTTTGTGTCCGTATTTGCTTAACAGTCACTGAATGCCTAGGCCAGCTTCAGGGAACTGAAGAGCCTTTATAAGTAGTTTATATTGTCTACACCCAAGTTATATGCGCACAGTTGGAAGCAAAATTGCATTATGGGCTTGGAAGTTCTGATCCGAAGAATCATAAAGACACTTCCTTGCTCTAGTAGCAGGGCTGAGTCACACCTGGCTGGTGGGACACCAGACACAGGTACAGCCAAGAAAACAGGGTGCAGAGCACCAAAAACCAAGCTGCCCGCCCTGCGGATGGTACAGGTCTCCCAGTTCAGACCGCCTGTATTCAGAGATACTTATGAAAACTTTGTCAGGTACATACACTGTTACGAATGGGATTGCTCCCATTGGTATGGTTAGCCAGCAGCTGTCCTGTGTCACACTGGAGCTGTGTCAGAAAAGACTATCTGCCCTTGGGCCTCAGAGATGACGTGTGAGAGGATAATGGAAGGGTATTTTTCTGTCTCTACAGTTGGTTTCTCTTCGGCAGTGCCTTGTTGCTCGTTAGCGTGTCGATTGCATTTTACTGTATCGTCTATCTGGAGTGGTATCGTGGAATTGAAGATTATGATATCAAGTATCCAGCATTGATACCTATTACAACCGCTACTTTTATTGTAGCAGGAATTTGGTGAGTTACCTTTGGAATGACTAATAAGAATAAAGATTGTTTGATCGGGTAGTGATATACATGGTACAGAATTCAACAGGGGGAAAACAAGGAATAATGAAAAAGTAGTCTCTGATTCTCTTTTCAGTAGTGTCTTTCTTTACTTATATAGCAATTTAAAATACATATGGTAACATGCTATATATATTTTGCATTTTGCTTTTTAAATCATTTTCATTGTGAAGTTTAATACAGAAAAGTGGAAGAATCTAAATTGTATGGCTGAGAGAATTATCATGCAGTGAGCCTTTGTGTAAACCCTAAGGAGGGCAGGAGGAGAACAGTGCCAGCCCCCTGTAACCCCTCCCCTGCCCCCCTGCCCCCCTGCCCCAGTCATTCCCTCTTCCTTCCTGCCCACAGGAAGACGTTGTCCCCACCTTCCTGGCCGTTCCTTTCTTTTGCATCTCTTAAACACTGTTTTTTTTGTTGTTGTTGTGTCTGTTTGAACTCTATAGAGACATGTTGCTGTGGTATGTGTTCCTTTATCCTTGGCTGTTACATGCAACACGAAGTATGATTCCTCCGTGTTGTTGTGCGTAACGGTAGCGCATTTTCATTGCTGTTCAGCATTCCATCCTATAACTGAATTCCAATTTATCCGTTCTGCTCTTGATAGATGGAGAAGGCAATGGCACCCCATTCCAGTACTCTTGCCTGGAAAATCCCATGGATGGAGGAGCCTGGTGGGCTGCAGTCCATGGGGTCGCACAGAGTTGGACATGACTGAGTGACTTCACTTTCACTTTCATGCATTGGAGAAGGAAATGGCAACCCACTCCAGTGTTCTTGCCTGGAGAATCCCAGGGACGGGGAGCCTGGTGGGCTGCCGTCTCTGGGGTCGCACAGAGTCGGACACGACTGAAGCGACTTAGTAGCAACAGCAGCAGCTCTTGATAGAATTTGGATTGTTTCCAGTTTGAAGTTATCATGTGTGATGCTGTTAGGTAAGACATTCGAGACATATACAAGACATTCTTGTACACGTGCCTCTGCATGATTCTGTTGGGTGTCTGTGCACATGCATACATATGTAAATATAGGTCTCTCTAGCAGGGAAATCGTTGACCTATTGGGTATGCACGCCTCCAACTTCAGTAAATAGTGCCAAACTGTTTTCCAAAGTGATCTTTTTTTTACACTGAGTTTGTATTTCTTCTGTATTCATGCACGTAGATGTGCTTCATTATTTTTAATGGTTACATGGTTATCACTGCATGGACATATCATGATTTATTTAACCAGCTTGATTTCTTTAAAAAATTCTTTTGCAGTTATAAAAAATGCCACAATTAATATCCCTTTTCATACTGTTCATGGGGTTCTCAAGGCAAGAATAATGAAGTGATTTGCCATTCCCTTCTCCAGTGGACCACATTCTGACAGACCTCTCCACCATGACCCGCCCGTCTTGGGTGGCCCCACACAGCATGGCTTAGTTTCATTGAGTTAGACAAGGCTGTGGTCCCTGTAATCAGATTGTGCCGGGGTCCAGCCCGGGATGATCCAGGGTATTCGAAGGAGAGACGGCATTGGCGACCTATTTATTTAAATATTCATCAACGATATAAAGAGTAATAGAATGAGGATAGCTCAGTGAGGAAATTCAGTGGAGAAAAGAGGCTGAAATAAGGATAGCTCAGTGAGGAAATTCAGTGGAGAAAAGAGGCTGAAATAAGGATAGCTCAGTGAGGAAATTCAGTGGAGAAAAGAGGCTGAATAATTCAACCAGAAGGTGAGAGAAAGAACGACATGGGGAGACCAAGTTTCGGTGAACAAGGCCCGCACTTTATTTTTCAAAGTAGTTTTTATACCTTAAGTTATGCATAGAGGATAATGGGGGAAGGGGTAGAGTCATGCAGTAAGCCAGGCTTTCTTCCTGCAAACTTATCATATGCAAAAGTTTAGGTGATTTGCATCATCTTCTGGCCCGGAGGCCTGTTAACATTTTAAGACCCTTTCTTCAGAAAACTTATTTTCCTCTAAAGGTGATTAGGCAGGCGCCACCCTCCAAAAGCATTAAAGTTGCATTCCTATAGGGCAAAGGTGTGGTGGGCTACAACAAAAAAGAATTAACTCAAGGGTCCAAGGTTACAAACATTAAAGCTACTACTTACACCAATTATATTAATCAGTACACTGCCAGGGACACAGCAGGTAAGGGATATGGAGACTTAGCAGCAAACATTGGCCTAACAAGTGAAAATCCCTTCACCAATACAATTTCTAATCAATCTTTTAACTGCTCAAAGGACTCTGTATTTAGACAGTTTAGAACATCTCATGCCTCTCACAGTTGGGAGGCTCTGAGCAATCACATGTGGCCAGAAAAACCTATTCAGGTAGGCTAGAGGACTTCCAAAGGAGTTTGTAGGTTGAAACACTATCACACCCAGGAACTTTATTAACTGGAGCTATAAGTTAACTCTTTTTTCAGAGAGAGGTAGTGGGGGACAGCCCCCTGTGCCCCCGTAAAGTCAGAGGTGTAGGTGAGAGCACAAAGCAGAAAGTTGGCAGACTCTGGTTTTGGGGGTAGATGCTCGAGAATTTCCAGGGGGACTCCTGAGGCTCGATCCCGCCTTTGCGTATGCCGAGCCTCCTTCCTCATGACCTTTGCCACGGGCGGAGTTCCTCACGCTGGCTCCTGGCAGTGATAGACTTCCAGTTGAGCTATTGCACATCCTGAAAGATTATGCTGTGAAAGTGCTGCACTCAATGTGCAATATGCAATATGCGCTCAATATGCAATATGCTGGGAGATGGCTCCCGGCAAGATTGACTAGTTTTCTGTGATTATGATTTCAGTGTGTCTGCCCTCTGATGGCGTCTCGCAACACCTACTGTTTCACTTGGGTTTCTCTTACCTTGGACGTGGGGTATCTCTTCATGGCTGCTCCAGCAAAGCGCAGCCGCTGCTCCTTACCTTGAGCGAGGGGTATCTCCTCATGGCCACCCCTCCTGACCTTGAACATGGAGTAGCTCCTCTTGGCCCTCCTGCACCTGCACAGCTGCCGCTCCTTGGATGTGGGGTTGCTCCTCTTGGCCGCCGCCCCTGTCTGCAGGCATGGGGTAGCTCCTCTCAGAGTGCAAAAGTAGGAAGTCAAGAAACACCTGGGGTAACAGGCAAATTTGGACTTGGAATATGGAATGAAGCAGGGTAAAGGCTAATAGAGTTTTGTCAAGAGAACACACTGGTCATAGCAAACACCCTCTTCCAACAACACAAGAGAAGACTCTACACATAGACATCACCAGATGGTCAACACTGAAATCAGATTGATTATATTCTTTGCAGCCAAAGATGGAGAAGCTCTATACAGTCAGCAAAAACAAGACCAGGAGCTGACTGTGGCTCAGATCATGAACTCCTTATTGCCAAATTCAGACTGAAATTGAAGAAAGTAGGGAAAACCACTAGACCATTCAGGTAAGACCTAAATCAAATCCCTTACAATTATACAGTGGAAGTGAGAAATAGATTTAAGGGACTAGATCTGATAGAGTGCCTGATGAACTATGGACAGAGGTTCTTGACATTGTACAGGAGACAGGGATCAAGACCATCCCCATGGAAAAGAAATGCAAAAAAGCAAAATGGCTGTCTGAGGAGGCCTTACAAATAGCTGTGAAAAGAAGAGAAGTGAAAAGCAAAGGAGAAAAGGAAAGATATAAGCATCTGAATGCAGAGTTCCAAAGAATAGCAAGGGGAGATACGAAGGTCTTTCTCAGCAATCAATGCAAAGAAATAGAGGAAAACAACAGAATGGGAAAGACTAGAGATCTCTTCAAGAAAATTAGAGATACCAAGGGAACATTTCATGCAAAGATGGTCACAATAAAGGACAGAAATGGTATGGACCTAACAGAAGCAGAAGATATTAAGAGGTGGCAAGAATACACAGAAGAATTGTACAAAAAGATCTTCACGACCCAGATAATCACAGTGGTGTGATCAGTCACCTAGAGCCAGACATCCTGGAATGTGAAGTCAAGTGGGCCTTAGAAGGCATCAGTACGAACAAAGTTAGTGGAGGGGATGGAATTCCAGTTGAGGTATTTCAAATCCTGAAAGATGATGCTGTGAAAGTGCTGCACTCAATATGGCAGCAAATTTGGAAAACAGCAGTGGCCATAGGACTGGAAAAGGTCAGTTTTCATTCCAATCCCAAAGAAAGGCAATGCCAAAGAATGCTCAAACTACCACACAATTGCACTCATCTCACACGCTGGTAAAGTAATGCTCAAAATTCTCCAAGCCATGCTTCAGCAATACGTGAACCGTGAACTTCCAGATGTTCAAGCTGGTTTTAGAAAAAGCAGAGGAACCAGAGATCAAATTGCCAACGTCTGCTGGATCATGGCAAAAGCAAGAGAGTTCCAAAAAAACATCTATTTCTGCTTTATTGACTTCGCCAAAGTCTTTGTGTGGATCACAGTAAACTGGAAAATTCTGAAAGAGGTGGGAATACCAGACCACGTGACCTGCCTCTTGAGAAACCTATATGCAGGTCAGGAAGCAACAGTTAGAACTGGACATGGAACAACAGACTGGTTCCAAATAGGAAAAGGAGTACGTCAAGGCTGCATGTTGTCACCCTGCTTATTTAACTTCTATGCAAAGTACATCATGAGAAATGCTGGGCTGGAAGAAGCACAAGCTGGAATCAAGATTGCCGGAAGAAATATCAATCACCTCAGATATGCAGATGACACTACCCTTATGGCAGAAAGTGAAGAGGAACTAAAAAGCCTCTTGATGAAAGTGAAAGAGGAGAGTGAAAAAGTTGGCTTAAAGCTCAACATTCAGAAAACGAAGATCATGGCATCTGGTCCTGTCACTTCATGGGAAATAGATGGGGAAACAGTGTCAGACTTTATTTTTTTGGGCTCCAAAATCACTGCAGATGGTGACTGCGGTCATGAAATTAAAAGACGCTTACTCCTTGGAAGGAAAGTTACGACAAACCTAGACAGCTTATTAAAAAGCAGAGACATTACTTTGCCAACAAAGGTCTGTCTAGTCAAGGCTATGGTTTTTCCAGTGCTTATGTATGGATGTGAGAGTTGGACTGTGAAGAAAGCTGAGCGCTGAAGAATTGATGCTTTTGAACTGTGGTGTTGGAGAAGACTCTTGAGAGTCCCTTGGACTACAAGGAGATTCAACCAGTCCATCCTTTCTAAAGGAGATCAGTCCTGGGTGTTCTTTGGAAGGACTGATGCTAAAGCTGAAACTCCAATACTTTGGCCACCTCATGCGAAGAGTTGATTCATTGGAAAAGACTCTGATGCTGGGAGTGATTGGGGGCAGGAGGAGAAGGGGATGACAGAGGATGAGATGGCTGGATGGCATCAGCGACTCGATGGATGTGAGTCTGAGTGAACTCCGGGAGTTGGTGATGGACAGGGAGGCCTGGCGTGCTGCAATTCATGGGGTTGCAAAGAGTCGGACAGGAGTAACTGAACTGAATATCCCTTTTCATAAACTAATAGGTTGTCAATGAAAAAGATGTTTTTTTTATGTTTATGAAAGTATTTTATAACTTTCTCACTAAAGAAAGATCTGTAAATTACAGAAAAACACAAGGAAGTAAATCCCATGGTTCCTGCCAGCCAGTGAGAAAACTATATTGAACATGGTGTGTGGCCTTTTAGGGTTTTTTCCTCCCTTTATATTAATGGAATTGTAGTTTGGGGAAAACCACACATCTTTGTACATTTGTTGTTATTCACTCACTTAGTGGTGTCCAACTCTTTGTGACCCCGTAGACTGCAGCACTCCAGGCTTCCCTGTATTTCACTGTCTCCCAGAGTTTGCTCATAACTGATGTCCATTGAGTCACTGATGCTATCTAACCATCTCATCCTCTGCGGCCCCCATCTCCTTTTGCCTTCAATCTTTCTTAGCTTCAGGGTCTTTTCCAGTATTCAGTGTAAATGTATTTTTTCTGTGATTTATTTTCTGTAGTTGAAGTATGGATTTTTGACATGTTACATTGTTATGTGGTTATTATTAACTCTTCAGGAACAAGTGTAGACAGGTGTGTTATTCAACATTTTCTTAAGAAGGCTAACATCACCCCCAAGAATGTTACTTTATTTTTAGCACAGTAGGATTATAGGTATCCTAATTTCTACTTGTCAAAGTGTTACATATTAATCATCAACTCTCTGAAACACTTAATTGACTATAATTTTCCTTTATTAGCTTCAACTCTTAAAAAATGCGGTCTATAAAAATCACTTGCACTTTAGAAAATGTTTTATTCTTAACTTGGTGACAGGAATAGTGTTTTTCTCAATGAAAAATTTAATAGCAGCTTATAAATGATGTTTTTCAGTCTGTTTCTAATGGGAAAATACTTTAACCATCTTTTTTTTTTTCTCGTGATATTTTGGTCATGTGTGAGATTGTAAAACCAGTCTATGGTCATTTTATTTCATGTTCCTTCACAGACACTATAAGAGACTGATGTCTCTGTTGAGCCAGCCCAGCGCTCATTAGACGAGCTTTAGTGATTCCAGTTCCAAGTACTTTGTGAACAGGTTGTGATATTTCCAATATTGGCTACGTCACATATCTGAGAAACTGTATATATATAAGTAAAGTTACTGGCTGAATGAACTTTCCCAGCCTGGGTAGGAAGTGAGTCTTCTAAATCTAGATTCTCCAGTACAGTATATTTGTATAGAGGACAGCTGCAGTTGTCAACGGTGTGGGTTTTTTGTCCTTTTCAGCTTCAATGTTGCTTTGTGGCACGTGTGGTCATTTTTCACTCCAGTGCTGCTGTTTACCCAGTTTATGGGGGTTGTAATGTTGACCTCACTCCTTGGATGACTTCTCAAGGTAAGATTTCTGGAATTGTAATTCTAATAAGGAAATAGTCTCTCATGACAGTGTTCAGTGAAAGTGAAAGTTGCTCAGTCATGTCCGACTCTTCATGACCCCATGGGCTACACAGTCCATGGAATTCTCCAGACCAGAATACTGGAGTGGGTAGCCTTTCCCTTCTCCAGGGGCTCTTCCAAACCAAGGGATCGAACCCAGGTGTCCTGCATTGCAGGCGGATTCTTTACCAGATGAACCACAAGTAGACATAGCAGTAACAGACTAGTGAATTATTTCAGCCGTGTTTACACCAGGCTGTCATCCATGGAACTCTGGGATGAAAGGGACTGTGATCCCTTCCCTTTTGCATTATTTAGTTCTAAGTGGCTGCTGCTTAGAGAAGTCACCCTGCCCGTCCAAGATTTCATGAAGAGGGTATCTTGCACTATAGATAAGTTCACACATTAGTCCATTTTCTATTGTAGTCGACTTCCATCAGCTTCTATGCAGATAACTATTAGCTAGATCATTCTTCTGTGCATCTTCAGTAGCTCAGTTGTGTCCGACCCTTTGTGACCCCATGGACTGTAACCCAACAGGCTTCTCTGTCCATGGAATTTTTCAGGCAAGAATCCTGGAGTGGGTTGCTGTTTCCTACTCCAGGGGATCTTCTTGACCCAGGGATCAAACCTACATCTCCTGCATTGGCAGATGGATTCTTTACCACTGCGCCATCTGGGAAGCCTGGATTATTCTTAGTTAATGGAAATATAGGACTAATGGGCAGTTTTACCCAATTGAGGAAAAAAGTCTGTTTTCTAATTGTCCTGACTGCTGCATAAAAGTTTGATGGCTGGCACATCAGCCTTTTCCTTCCAGGTTATAGAATTTCTGCCTCCCCACAGACCACTGCATCCCTGGGCCTGCCACCTCACAGTGGGGTCTATTTGCTGATTGTCAGATAACTCCTTTACTAAATAAGAATGTCCTGAGAGCCCTCACTCTGCACGCTTAGGGGCTTGGTAAAAAAGGCAGTCCTCTCTTCATGTTGCTGATGTCAGAACTCGGAGGAAATCTACTCCATGTGTCTGTTTACAAGTATGAAAACTGGGGCCCAGAGAAGTAAAAGTTAATATGCTCAGTTATTGGGGTGCAAATGACTGACATTTCAGCTCACAGAGTGCTCTCCCTTTGGAGTTTGTAAGGAGAGTCCGTGTAACCAGGTAAAGGAGAGATGGCTGTCCTCTCGTTGGTCATCTGTCTGAAAACAGTTGCTTGCACACACATGCCGCTGTGCGGAGTCCCCTCCACACGTTGTGCTGTGTCTGGGACCGTTTGGACTCTCACAGTCCGGCTTCTGTCCCTGTTGACCTGTTGCCACAAAAATGTTCCCTCCTCTGAGCCTCTCTCCTTTGACTCTTTGACTGTTCAGTATTGACTTTTTCCACGTTTTCGGGAAGTATAAATATAGTTTAGAAGAAACACTAGATTGTGAATCTAGTAACAGAAGACTATACTTCCTCATTTATCAAAAACGTATGCAAGAAGTGCTAATTCTATGCTTTTGATTTACTGCCGACATCAAATTATACCTGGTAACAGAGCCACAGAGGGGAGACGGGGAGATTGAACTGTGCTTTGAAATATTAAATCCAGCAGTCTAAGATAGATTGTCTCATTTGGATTTTCTTCCAGGTGGAAGGGTGTGTCGGTGGTTAACATCCTGCCAGCTAAAAGCACTGCAGACGCAGTGGTGAACACAGTGTGTTTTTGCATCTACAAAGTGAATGGTTTCCTTGGAAGAATTTTAACTTTATAACTCTATAGCTGAAATCAGAATAAATTATATTTCATTTGCATATTTCTAAACTCAAGTGATTAGCGAATTTTTCAGACTCAAATAAAAGTATTCTATTCAAGACAGGAATAACTTAATTTGCACTGTTAATCTGTTTGGATCATTGGAGAAACTGTTGGTGTAAAAATTTAAACAAATTTTCATAGAGATGCTTACTGTACTCCAGTATTATAGAGCATTTAAGGGGTAACAATTCATTGTATGAAGTGACTGGCTGTGTATTTAAAGGTGTGATAGTGTCATGTGCCTTTAACCCAACTTCAGCAATTCCTATAAAATTTCATTTTGATAATAGTTTTGTTAGGGGGAGGACCAATCAAAAGGATTTGTGTTTTGCCAACTTGGGATTTTATCACTGTGTAAATTATTGGGTTTTTAGTGTTTGTTTAACATAGGAACTTTTAATCATTTTAAGTATGTGTAATTTTTGTCTTAATATTTAAATAAAATATTTTTATAGCTTTCTTATGGGCTTTGTTAATATAAACTTTGGGATAGTTTCTGTTTTCAGCTATTAGTACTTTGAGTTGACTATAGAAATAAGGGTTCTTTTCAGAGAAGGCTACCTGGCCTTTCCAAGACCAGTGGAAGACAGGATCCACACTTTCAAATGCAAGTATGTTTACGTTAAACCTGAAACATCATAAGCATTGTGACATCTTAAGTACCCTGCATTGGTTTCTGCCCCCCTGTCCCAACCCTGGGGGTTGCAGAGATGGCGTTTCAGCCACCACTTGTGTCTGGCTGGGCTCACACCCCGTACCTACCCTGCAGTAGAGGTTAATCTTGACCTTGCGTAGCAGTGAACCTTTCTCCAGCTGGAGGCAGGCACAATATTTGAGTTGTGGGTGATGGGAATAATGTTTATGAAACAGCTGTTACAGTGGCCGGCACACAGCAGGCGCTCACCCAATAAATGGTAATGGGGAGGGACTGGGAGACAAAAGTGACTTAAGGGCAGGAGTGGAATGGGCAGGCACCATCAGTAAACAGAATCAAGCCCAGTTTGTGTACACATATGTGGGAGAGTTTGTAGAGTCATTTCAGTTAAGCTGCAAAGTTAGGCAAAGGTCAGAATCAGGAGGCTGAGTCAGTCAGTGATGGGCGGCTCCAGTGCAAAGCTGAGGGTGCAGACCCAGGAAGTGGGATTAGAGAACGTGGGTTCAGACTCTCCCGAGAGAACCTGGGTGGAGCCAAGGGACAGCGCCCCAGTGACCACTCCCACAGATTCTTTGGGCAGATTCTGCAAGAAACCCCTTTCTTCCTCCCCTCTTATCTTGTGAAGTTTAACTACTTGGATAGAAACCTAAGGCTGAGAGTTTCTGTTTAATCCAGTTCGTTATAACCCAGCTAGCCAGCGCTGATACTGTGGCCAACTAGGGTGGTAAGGAGATGACTGTGTTACTTATAAAGAGACGTTCGAATAAATTTGCTTAAAAGAGATCATGCCCTGTCTCTGTTTCTGTAAAAGAAGTGCTATGCAGACTGATTATGGGTCTTTTCCTATTGTTGTTTTAGTCACTAAGTTGTGTCCAACTCTTCACAACCCCATGGACTGTAGCCCACCAGGCTCCTCTGACCATGGGATTCTCCAGGCAAGAATACTGGAGTGGGTTGCCATTTCCTTCTCCCAGGGATTTTCCCCACTTAGGGTTTGAAACTGGACCTCCTGCATTGGCAGGCGAGTTCTTCTAAATAAATAAAAATTGTGTCAAGCAGTGTTGTTACTGCTGCTAAATAAGCCTGTGGGGGGAGCGTCTACTCAGAATAGTAGTGAATAATAGAATTAACAGTTGTGAATGTTTATTGTGAGAGGCAAGGATATGATAGAAGCAAGGATGTGCCTTTAAAAATGTCCCTGACAGTCCCAAGTGTGAAGACCAAGTCTTCAACCCGGGTTACACACTGTTCATCCAGGCCTGCCGCTCCCATGCAACTGGTGACAAGGCTGTCTTGTGAAGAGTTCTCCAGGTGATTCTGCCCTGCAGCCTCAGTCCAAAACTATGGTGTTCTAATAATCACTTTGGGCAGAGATGTCTCTGCAGAAGGTAGGATGTTTTAATTGTACGGAAACCAAGAGGTAGTGGAATCGAACTGAGCTCACTACAGTAAAAATCAGATCAAACCTCTCCCCGGATCTGTGTCTGGGACCTAGCTTGGGAGGCAGTGGTCTTTCTTGGAGACTTAAAAGAGACTTTTAAACAGGATTTAGAGTCCTGGCTGTATCAGGGTTCCTTGGTTTTATGCGACAACAAAAAAAGGTCTCTGGCTATCCTTAAGCAAAAGAGAGATGCATTGGGAAGGAAAAGCTAAGAGCCACATCTTTCTAAGTAGGGTTGTTTGGGGAAGGGGAATGGGTCTGGGGAGTAGAGGTTATTAGATGCCCTCTTTTGTGGCCACAGTTAGGAGAACTACCCTTCACTTAAACATGTGCCACAACTACAGAGCCGGGCGAACTGCACCTACGGAAGCCCGTGTGCCCTAGAGCCTGTGCTCAGCAACAGGAGAAGACACCGCGATAGGAAGCCTGTGCGCCGCAACTCGCCTTAACTAGAGAAGAGCCCATGCAGCAACGGAGACCCAGCACAGCCAAAAATAAATAAAAATATCACGAAGTCTTTGATTCAGCTCAGTCGAGGTGGGGAAGAGTTTGGCAGATTTTAGGAAAGGTTTACATGGAACTTGTAAGAAACATGGCAGTCAGGAATAGTTTGTATACACCAAGGACTAATTTTTAAAAAGATTTACTTCTTTATTTTTGGCTGCACTGGGCCTTTGGTGCTGCACATGGGCCTTCTCTAGTTGCGGTGAGTGGGGGCTACTCCTTGTCGCAGGGCATGGACTCGGTAGTTCGCAGCTCACAGGCTCTAGAGCGCAGGCTCAGTAGTTGTGGCCCATGGGGGCTCAGTTGCCCCGCGGCATACAGGATCTTCCCAGAGCAGGGATCGAACTCGTGTTCTCCGCATGGGCAGGTGGATTCTTAACCACTGGGTCACTACCAAGGAAACCCAAGGACTAATTTTAAAGAGTAACATGGAAACTTACATTACTGTATGTAAAATAGATAACCAGTGGGAATGCACTGTATGGCTCAGGAAACTCTAGCAGGGGCTCTGTATCAACCTGGAGGGGTGGGATGGGGAGGGAGGTTCAAAAGGGAGGGGATATATGTATACCTATGGCTGATTCATGTTGAGGTTTGACAGAAAACAACAAAATTCTGTAAAGCAACTATCCTTCAATTAAATAAATTAAAAAAAAACAATGTAAAGTAACAAAAACAAAAAAAAAAACCCAACAACACTGAACTGCAGGCTCTGGGTCAAGGGAAGATTGGGAGTTAACAGAAGAGAAAAGTATTCTCCAGAGGGCCACAAAGATGTCATCTAAGTGACGGATTCAGTTCTTGAGGTTGAGGAAGAGGACTTTTCCAATTATGCAGAAATGTCATGAGTAGCTCTTGTTTCAAAAGCCATGTGAGTGACTAGCTTTTAGCAGAGCTGTACCGTCTCCAAGCCTTTTCATGCCTCACTTTGGGTGTATTCACGATGTCTTGAGATGCATCGCTTATGTCTGCGCACCAGTGGGTTGTACTGTTTCCCATCTTCAAACAAACACACCCCAAACAGGGCTTCCTCATGCTTCTCCAGTTATTAGCCCCTTTTTGGGTCTCCTTTCCAGCAAAATAATTCTTTTATTTATAAAATAAAATAATTCTTTTATTTATATTTAATAATATTTCCACTAAATAATTTTTTTTTAATTTTATTTTATTTTTAAACTTTACATAATTGTATTAGTTTTGCCAAATATCAAAATGAATCCGCCACAGGTATACCCGCGTTCCCCATCCTGAACCCTCCACCCTCCTCCCTCCCCTCCCCTCCCTCTGGGTTGTCCCAGTGCACCAGCCCCAAGCATCCAGTACCGTGCATTGAACCTGGACTGGCGACTCGTTTCAAACATGATATTATACATGTTTCAATGCTATTTTCCCAAATCTCCCCACCCTCTCCCTCTCCCACAGAGTCCATAAGACTGATCTATACATCGGTGTCTCTTTTGCTGTCTCATACACAGGGTTATTGTTTCCATCTTTCTAAATTCCATATATATGCGTTAGTATATTGTGTTGGTGTTTTTCTTTCTGGCTTACTTCACTTAAAAATTTTTTTTTATTTGGCTGCACCAGGTCTTAGTTTCAGTGTGTAACTGCAGGATGGTTAGTCGTGGTCAGTTGTGGTCAGTCATAGTTAGTCGTGGCATGTGGGATCTAGCAATAGTTCCCTGACCAGGGATGGAACCTGGGCCCCGTACATTGGGAGTGTGAAGTCTTATCCACTGGACCACCAGGGACGTCCCATGAGTCCCTCTTATACTTGGAAGTTCTCCTGCCTCTTCTTCCAGGGTCACATTGGGTCTGACCCCCCTCTTCTACCTGCCTCCTTCATTCCTAAGGGCCTGTGTGGATACACTGGGCCCACCCACCTGGGTTACCCAGGATCATCCTGTTTTAAAACCCTTACTTCATTTCAGTGTTCCTTTTGCCATGTAACAACGTTTTCGTAGGTTCCAGGGACGAGGGTGTGGACGTCTTTGGGGCCATTACTCTGCCATTACTCTGTTTCCAAAGACAGGGCATGGAAGCTACTGTTTAAAGCGTAAACTCAGAAGCTGAGCATGTCACTTCCATCCTATGCTATCGGTCAAGCACTCACAGATTCCAGACTCAAGGGGAGGAGATGTGGCTTCCACACACCCTAAAGAAGTGCCAAAGAATTTGGAGGTCGTGGTTTAAAATGGCCACAGTCTAGCAGACACTGTGGAGAGCAGTATGCTGCTGCTGCTGCTGCTAAGTCACTTCAGTCGTGTCCAACTCTGTGCAACCCCAGAGATGGCAGCCCACCAGGCTCCCTCGTCCCTGGGATTCTCCAGGCAAGAACACTGGAGTGGGTTGCCATTTCCTTCTCCAATGCATGAAAGTGAAAAGTGAAAGTGAAGTCGCTCAGTCGTATCGGACTCCACGACCTCATGGACTGCAGCCTACCAGGCTCCTCCGTCCATAGGATTTTCCAGGCAAGAGTACTGGAGTGGGGTGCCATCACCTTCTCCGGGAGAGCAGTATGGAGTTCCCTTAAAAAAACAAGATAGAGTTGCCATGTGATCCAGCAATCCCACTCCTGGGCATATATCCAGAGAAAATTCAGATTCTAGAAGATGCATGCACTCCGGTGCTTATAGCACTGTTCACAATAGCCAGGTGATGGAAGCAACATAAATGTCCACCAGCAAATGAATGGGTGAAAAGGGTGTGACACACACACAGTGGAATACTACTCAGCCATAATAAAGAATGAAATGATGTCATTTGCAGCAACATGGATGAACCCTAGAGATTATCATACTAAAGTCTGTCAGACCAAGAAAGACAAATGTACGATACTACTTATATATGGAATTTAAAGTATGATACAAATGAACTTACTTCATGATTCCTAGACATAGAAAACAAACTTATCTTGCTAATTTTGGTGTGTGAAAAAAATGTAGAATTCATTGTGTGTACTGTCTTGGAGAAAGGCAATGTGCAATTGTAGGAAGAAAGTGTCTTAGGGGCCAGAAAACCTGAGCTCTCATCCTAATTCTGTCACTAAATAAATGAGCTGGGAAAAGTTAAAAAAAAAAAAGAAAACAAACTTATGATGACCAAATGTTCCCAGAGGATTGGGGAGGGATAAATTAGGGAGAAAGGCAATGTGCAATTGTAGGAAGAAAGTGTCTTAGGGGCCAGAAAACCTGAGCTCTCATCCTAATTCTGTCACTAAATAAATGAGCTGGGAAAAGTTAAAAAAAAAAAAGAAAACAAACTTATGATGACCAAATGTTCCCAGAGGATTGGGGAGGGATAAATTAGGATAAATTAGGGATAAATTAGGATTAGCAGATCCTACTATATATAAAATAGATAACAAGATCCTACTGAATATATACATATTCTTTTTTTATATATACATATATATATATACATATACCAGAAACTAACACAACATTGTAAATCAACTATACTTCCCAATTTTAAAAAAGGGAAATCGCTACAGTGTAATCTCTGTTCACAAATTACCTAGATTCCTTCCACTTGCAAGAGTCACTTGCCTTCCAGGGATCCCACTTATAGCATCAGGTTTAGGCTTTAGCTCCCTGATCTCATAGTCGTAAATCAATAAAGGGTGCCTCATCAGAGGCATGGTCCTCTTGATCTGCACACCTTTAAAGGTAAAAGTGAAACTGTTAGGTGCTGAGTGGTGTCCGGCTCTATGTGACCCCATGGACTGTAGCCCTCCAGGCTCCTCTGTCATGGGATTCTCCAGGCCAGAATACTGAAGTGGGTTGCTGTTCCCTTCTCCAGGGGATCTTTCCAACCCAGGGATCAAAGCACTGTCTTCTGTGTCTCCTGCATTTGCAGGCAGTTTCTTTACCATTTGAACCACCAGGGAAGCCTCTTTGAAGATAAGTTACCTGCCAATTATACACCAAACATAAAGGGATGAGGTGGCCGTAGGGTACTCACAATAACATTCCCATTCAGAAAGAGAGAAACAAGGCATGCGGCCTCTGGTCCCTAAAAATCCCAAATGCCACCTGGGCACAAGTCCTCTTTCATTGATTAGGGACCAGTCCTGCTTGTTAGGATGTGCAAAGCTTTAGGCTCTACTCTCTGGGCTCTATTCCACCCTCTGTGTCATATTCTAGTGGAATCCAGTAGTGCTTCCACTAGGACAGTTCTCAAAAAGTGAGAAATAGAATAGCTTCTTGGTAGCATTTAAAGAAATCTTTACCTTCTGGAGCTGAAGGATAGACACAGCTAAGGGTCAGCACAGAACTGAATTGTGAGAGGGGCAGAGGGGCAGAGAAGGCTGAACTCTCCGTCTAGGAAAATATCTTCCACCAACGTCAGAACCCAGATAGGGAAGGAGCAGGACTTTGAGAACTGAGATGGGGATCTTGGTAAAATGCACTTGAGAACCTTGCACTCCTAGATTCCTCAGAACCTTCTGGACCAACAGAAGGCCCACCTCTCCTTCCTGGGTAACAGAGCCGTTCCTTGCTTGAGGACCATGTGGGGGCCCCAGAGGAGGTATGTATGTGTTTAGTCGCTCAGTTGCACCCGACTCTTGCAACCCCATAGACTGTAGAGGCTCCTCTGTCCATGGGATTCTCCAGGCAAGGATACTGGAGTGGGTTGCCATTTCCTGCTCCAAGGGATCTTCCCGACCAAGGAATCGAACCTGGGTCTCCTGCATTGCAGGCAGACTCTTTACCAACTGAGCTACGAGGGAAGCCCAAGGCCCTAGGAGAGTTCCAGAGGAGGTAGGGATCTCAAAGCAATGCTTACTCTCTTCAGGATTTGCCCCATGTCCTTCCTGGCCACTCAACCATTCAGTTCAGTTCAGTTCAGTTCAGTCGCTCAGTCGTGTCCGACTCTTTGCGACCCCATGAATCACAGCACGCCAGGCCTCCCTGTCCATCACCAACTCCCGGAGTTCACTCAGACTCACATCCATCGAGTCAGTGATGCCATCCAGCCATCTCATCCTCTGTCGTCCCCTTCTCCTCCTGCCCCCAATCCCTCCCAGTATCCGAATCTTTTCCAATGAGTCAACTCTTCACATGAGGTGGCCAAAGTATTGGAGTTTCAGCTTTAGCATCATTCCCTCCAAAGAAATCCCAGGGCTGATCTCCTTCAGAATGGACTAGTTGGATCTCCTTGCAGTCCAAGGGACTCTCAAGAGTCTTCTCCAACACCACACTACAAAAGCATCAATTCTTCGGCTCTCAGCCTTCTTCACAGTCCAACTCTCACATCCATACACGACCACAGGAAAAACCATAGCCTTGACTAGACGGACCTTTGTTGGCAAAGTAATGTCTCTGCTTTTCGATATGCTATCTAGGTTGGTCATAACTTTCCTTCCAAGGAGTAAGCATCTTTTAATTTCATGGCTGCAGTCACCATCTGCAGTGATTTTGGAGCCTAAAAAAATAAAGTTTGACACTGTTTCCACTATTTCCCCATCTATTTCCCATGAAGTGATGGGACCGGATGCCATGATCTTTGTTTTCTGAATGTTGAGCTTTAAGCCAACTTTTTCACTCTCCACTTTCACTTTCATCAAGAGGCTTTTTAGTTCCTCTTCACTTTCTGCCATAAGGGTGGTGTCATCTGCATATCTGAGGTTATTATCCTGGATCAAATACTAAACTAGCCTTACTGGGGATGCGCTGGCCCACTAAGAGAGAGGGATCCATACATGGCAAAGTTGCTTCAGGACCTGAATAACTTATGATAAATATCAGGAGTGTTTGATCCTGGTGGTGCTGGATTAAAAGTGGATAAGGGAGCTATTTCAAATCCTAAAAGATGATGCTGTTAAAGTGCTGCACTCAATATGCCAGCAAATTTGGAAAACTCAACAGTGGCCACAGGACTGGAAAAGTCAGTTTTCATTCCAACCCCAAAGAAGGGCAATGCCAAAGAATGTTTAAACTACCATACAATTGCATTCATTTCACATGCTAGCAAGGTAATGCTCAAAGTCCTTCAAGTTAGGCTTCAACAATACATGAACCAAGAACTTCCAGATATACAAGCTGGATTTAGAAAAGGCAGAGGAAATAGCGATCAAATTACCAATATCCATTGGATCACAGAAAAAGCAAGGGAATGCCAGAAAAATACCTACTTCTGCTTTATTGACTATGCTAATGCCTTTGACTGTGTGGATCACAACAAACTGGAAAATTCTTAAAGAGATGGGACTATAAAGCCACCTTACCTACGTCCTGAGAAACCTGTATGCAAGTCAAGAAGCAACAGTTAGAAGCAGACATAGAACAACAGACATTCCAAATCAGGAAAGGAGTACATTGAGGCTGTATATTGTCACCCTGCTTATTTAACTTATATGCAGAGTACATCATTCGAAATGTCAGGCTGGATGAAGCACAAGCTGGCATCAAGATTGCCGGGGGAAATATCAATAACCTCAGATAATGCAGATAACACCACTCTAATGGCTGAAAGTGAAGAGAAACTAAAGAGCCTCTTGATGAAGGTGAAAGAGGAGAATGAAAAGCTGGCTTAAAACTCAACATTCAGAAAACTAAGATCATGGCATTGGATCTCATCACTTCATGGCAAATAGATGGGGAAATAATGGAAACAGTGACAGACTTTATTTTCTTGGGCTCCAAAATCATTGCAGATGGTGACTGCAACCATGAAATTAAAAGACACTTGCTCTTTGGAAGAAAAGCTTTGACAAACCTAGATAGCATATTAAAAAGGAGAGACATCACTTTGCCAACAAAGGTCTGTATAGTCAAAGCTATGGTTTTTCTGGTAGTCATGTATGGATGTGAGAGTTGGGACTCGAAAGAAAGCTGAATGAACCAGATGTAGATCTTGCCTTTGTGTGTGTGTGTGTGTGTGTGTGTGTGTGTGTGTGTTGTGGGTTTAGTCACTTGGTCGTGTCTGACTCTGCAACCCTCTGGACTGTAGTCTGCCAGGCTCCTCTGTCCATGGGATTTCCCAGGCAAGAATACTGGCGTGGGGGACCATTTCCTCCTCCAGGGGATCTTCCCAACCCAGGGACTGAACCTGTCTCTTCTGTACCTCCTGCATTGCAGGCTGATTCTTTCCCTGAGGGAAAGCCCAGTTCTTGCCTTTAGGAGTTCAGAACAGGAAAGACAGTTAAAAGATAGATTATGCCATGTGTCAAAGAGTGGAACGGAGCAGTAGATAGGTCCCCAGGGGACCACAGAAGGAATAAGCTGGATGTCTTAGTTTCCTGCGATTGTTCTAACAAAGACCACATTGGATGGCTTAAACAACAGAAATTTATAGTCCACAATTCTCAAGACTAGAAGTCCGAGATCAAGGTGTCCACAGAGTTGGTTCCCTCTGAGGGCTGAGAGGGAAAAATCTGTTTCAGGCCCCTCCTAGTTTCTGGTAGTCTCAGATAACCCTTGACTTGTAGGTGGCATTCTTTCTGTATACTCACATCCTCCTCCCTCCATATGTGTCCATCTTCAAAGTTTCCTTTTTTTAAGAAAGAGGCAGTCATACTGAATGGGACCCTATTACCTTAACTTGATCATTTGCAAAACTTTTATTTCCAAACAAGTTTCCATTCACAGGTACTTCAGGGCTCCTCTGGTGGCTCAGATGGTAAAGAATTCATCTGCAACGCAGGTTCGATCCCGGGGTTGGGAAGATCCTCTGGAGAAGGGAATGGCTACCCACTCCAGTATTCTTGCCTGGAGAATTCCATGGACAGAGGAGTTGGGTGGGCTACCGTCCATGGTACTTCAACATCTTTTGTAGGGAGACACAATTCAATAGGTATTGATTGAGTACCTACCATGTGCTGGGTACCACTGTTCTATGTGATGGAGATACAGCAGCAGATGAGATAGGCCATGCCCTTCTCATAGAGCTTTCATTACAATGGGAGAGACAGGCCCCAGAAATACACACAGTCTGGGTAACACTATGCAAAGAAGGAAAACAAAGCAAGGTCAGGGGCTGGAGCACAGTGGGGAGGACTCATTGGATCCCACTCCCCCCATTAGTCTGATGAGACGATGACGCTTGGCTTACTTATTCATTCATACGGCCTCCATCCACGTGTGCATTCACTAACTCCTTGGTTTATTTACTGACAGCCACCTGGCTTAGCTCTGGTGACACCCAGGTGAAGGGCACACTCTAAGCTTTGGACAGATGGACATGGTCCAAAGGGACTGACCTTTTTGCACTCTTTCTGTGCATGTGCTCCATCCTGTCTCTGGAACCCCCTCACTTGCCCTCCCACATCTCCTGGCCAACTCCTACTTCTCCCAAGACTGTTCAGGTGCTGCCTCCTCTGGGAACCTCTCGCCTTGCTTGGCAGACTCAGGGCTCCTCCAGCCCTCCCCATCCAGACAGCCCTGGGTCATGGGCTCCTGCAAGACAGAGCTGAGTCTCATGTGTGATTCTCTCCCCCTTTCCAGACAGTTAAGTACTTGTCCCACGAGGGTGTCTCCACTAGAAGGTGAGCTCCATAACGATACTCTTTCAGAGCTGAATCCCCCACACTTAGAGCAGAGTCCTGCAACTAATTCAATGTAGGATAAATGAGTATCGGTCACCTAAGTGAATGAACAAAGTGAAAACGTGAACGATGGCGGAGTCCTCAGGTTGACTCCCAGCCCGGGGCTCCCTGCAGCCAGGACCCTCTGGCAGTCGGAACCAGCCATACAATTTTCTGGATCCACTGCAAAAGGAAAATGTAGGTCCCCTGCTTCAAAATTAAGAACTTTAGAATGGCAAACAACAGGGTGTTAAACCAAGGGGAAGAGGATGTCTCCGGGGCGCTGGGCCCTCTGTTACTGCACTGTGGCTTGCTGTGAGCCCTGCCCACCCTCCCCAGGCTCCATCTCCCCTCCAGCGGTGCTTCCTAGCTCCCTGCTCTAGCCGAGATCTCAGGCTTGCCTGAAGACTTCCGGAGAGGGACACCTGTCGGACAAGGTCGGGCGGTGGTGGTTGGGGGTGGTGGGCGGAGGGAGCTGAGGGAGGGGCCCTGGGCCTCGCGTTCCAGGGAGGACCCGTGGGCAGCCCCCAGCCCCAGCTCGGCTCAGTCCAGAAGCAGCTCCCCATGCTCCTGCAGGAGGGAGAGAGATGATCTTTTCTTGGGAAGTGGCTCCCGTCTTTATCCGTTTCTGGGCATCTTCAGGCAGACACACAGGGACACCAGGCAGACGGGCCAACAGAGACACGAGCAAAAAAGACACGCCATCTCCATAGTCATAGATCTAGGGACGGGCGCTGCCACTCCGTCCCATCCTCCCCGCCCCAACCAGGCACACCCAAAGACTGACGGGCCAGACAGAGACCCCGCACAGAGCAAACAGACCACAGAGACACTCAGGGACGAGGACAGGCAGACTCACGCGCACGGACACCTTCTGGCTCACCTGGGCTTCCGCGGGCTGCCACGCAGACGCTGAGGCACCGGAGCCGCGCACGCACCCTCGGGGCTCGCGGTTCCCTCGCTACCACGCCCCGGTGCCTACCCTCTTCGGCCAGCTCTGGACAACCCCTCGCTCCCCCGCACCCCAACTCCGGGAGCCACCTGTCGCCCGGGCAGGGCTGGGTCAGCCGGCGTCGGCTCAGGGGACAACAGAGCAGCGGACGGCGGGCGGGTTCGGACGCGCTGGGCTGGGGAGCGGGAGGACGCGCGGCCATCGGGGCAGGGCTGGTGCCCAACCAAGGCATCGGGGGCCCCGCGTGGGTCCAGGGTGCTGGGAAGGGTTGCCCCGGACCTTGCGGAGGGAGGGGAAGTGGGCAGTGTGCATAGGGGAGCGCGAAGAACCTGGGGTCAGCGGGGTGGGGACGTGGTAAGTGGATTGGGTGAGCGCCTTGACCGAGGGCAGGGGGCAGAAGGCGGGAGAGCAGGTGTCCGCGGGTGATCAGGACAGGGGGGCTGATCGGCCGAGGCCCCTCGGGGTTAGGGCAGGGGAGGACGGGAGCAGCGGGTGGGGCGCAGGTCGCAGCAGTCCCTAAGGCTAGACTAGGTGAGGGTCACTCAATGATGCCCGAGGGTCAAGGGGCGCCTGCCGCTCCCCTGAAGGCTCCGAGCGACTCGGAGAGGGGCTCCTCCTGGCCAGCGGCCCGCCCGCCGCCCCCGTTCTTGGCTCCGGGGTTCCGGGGATCCCCGGGTTCCCCGGCGCCTCGGCGGGGCGCCGTCCGCGAGAGCTTCCCGCAGAAGCTGGCCGAGGCCCTGAGCAGCCAGTACGCGCTGAACGTGTTCGTGGCGGGGCTGCTGTTCCTGTTGGCCTGGGCCGTGCACGCCTCGGGCGTGGGTAAGAGGGACCTGCTGTGCTTCCTCACGGCGCTCATGCTGCTGCAGCTGCTCTGGATGCTGTGGTATGTGCGCCGCAGCTCCGCGCACCGCCGCCTCATCCGCCTCAAGGACACGTACGCCGGCGCGCGCTGGCTCCGCGGTGAGTCCCCGACGCAGCAAACCAGCGGGCGGGCGGCCGAGCGCACCGCGAAACCAGCCTCCTCGCCCGCTAGCTGCAGCCCCGCGGTATCTGCGCCCTCGCTCCCTTCCACCTCTCTCCTGTAGTCTTCTCTGCCTCCGTCTTCCTGTCCATCTTTTCTGTGCCCCCCTCCCAACACCTTCACTTCTCTTCTCTCTCCCTCCGCTTTCAGGCTCTTGCCTTATATTCCGACGTTGGAGCTACGGTTACAGAAACCTATTCACATCTTTCTTTCCTTATTTAAAGCCCTGCCATGGTTCCACTGACCCCGTGACAGAGGCCACACTCCCTATCCTGGCGTTCAAGGCTCTCTCTAATCGGGTCCCAGGTGACTCTTCAGTTTTATCTTCTCCTTTGTCCTCATTCTGTGCTCCAGGCTCAAAGACTTTAAGTTCCCCTCACAGTGTCTCATTCCTCCAAAGATCTGGCCCCAACGCCACCTTCTCCACACACTTGGCAGGAATTACTCCTCACTCCCATGGGCCATGGACGGAGGAGCCTGGTAGGCTGCAGTCCATGCGGTCGCTAAGAGTCGGACACAACTGAGCGACTTCACTTTCACTTTTCACTTTCATGCACTGGAGAAGGAAATGGCAACCCACTCCAGTGTTCTTGCCTGGAGAATCCCAGGGACGGGGGAGCCTGGTGGGCTGCCATCTATGGGGTCGCACAGAGTCGGACACGACTGAAGCGACTTAGCAGCAGCAGCAGCCCATGGGTCACCATGGCTCTATGTAGAGCCCTTTTGGCCTTTGTGAATTTCTGCCTTGTCTTATGACTAGTTGGATATGAGCCTGGTCATCCAGATGAGATTTGAGGTTTCTTAGGCTCAGGGACTGTGTCTAGATCATCTTGCCTTTGGAAAAACTACATACAACTCCAGGGTGGCCCAAATTCCTGCTCTGAAAGTGGTTGTTTCAGGGAGGTTCATGGTTTTGAGATCCTATAAATGGCAGTGAATCCAGCGCCATAGCAAACAAACACGCAAAAAGAATGGAATGTTGCTTTGAGGCTGTTGACTTAGGCTCAAAAATATCATACACAGGCTTTGGACCGTCACTTCTCTGTAGTGGCAGAATCTTCCCTTGGTCTTTCCTTCACTTCCTTCCTCCTCCATCCTCTGTTCTTCTTTCTTCCCTTCTTCTTCTCCCCTCATCCAACCCTTCCCTTCTCCTCCATGCCTCCCTTTTCCATCCACCCTCCTTCCTTCTTTCCTTTCTCTCTTCCTCCCCCACTCTCTCTCCTTCCATCTTTTCTTTCTCCCACTCTCCCCTCCTCCTTCCTTCTTCTCTCACTCCCCCGCTCTGCTCTTCCTCTCTCTTCCCTCCTCTCTCTTTTCCTCCTTCCAGGAAGACTCTGAGCATTGCGGCCCCAGTCAGTGCATCGGTGGCGCTGCCATGTTCCAAGACTAGGAAGACAGAAGGAGGAGTAGGGTGGGAATGCAGAATCAGGGCTCCTCCTGTGGATGTGTTACATCTGAGATGTCTATTAGACATCAGGCAGAGATGGAATAAAAGAGGCAATGTCGAGAGAGCACCTAGTAGGTGTTCAGTAAATGGTGTGGCTGTTTAGACACTCACCAAGTTGTTCCATAGTAACAGAACTCTTCAGGTGAGGCATGTGGATGATGGAAGTGGTGCTGACTCTGAAGGCATGGCGCGATAACTCAGCTCTGTTACCCTTGCCTTTCTGAGTCCCAGTTTCCTCATCAGTAAAATAAGAAGCATGGCTGCCTCTCAGGGAAGGAGCTGGGAGAAGTTGCCTGAAAGGGGTTTGCAAAGCACTGTCTACCCTTGTAAATGAGCTGTGGTTTATCAGAGAAGCAAGAGCCTAATTGTCCCAAAAGTACTCTAGGAGTCCACAGTGCCAAAGGGAGTGCCTTCAGCCCAAGAAGGCACTGAGGTTTTCCTTGGAATCCCAGCTGGAAAGACAGGTTTGACTTAGCTCTGCCCTGGCTTCTGTGTTGGTCTTGGAAGTCTGCAGCTCTGACAAAAAGCCAGCCTGTGGAATTCTGGACCCTGAGGTTTTCCAGAGGAAGTTTTTGGGTCTTGGTATGAGCTGTGAAACATTTCTTTGAGCAGAAGACATTCTGTCTCACCTACCGCGTATGAGAAAGTGAAGACTTTTTTGGGAACAAAAGTCATTGGCTGTCATAAAAAATCAGCAGGAAGGATGAATTATTCATCCAGCTCCTCTATTTGCTGAGTAAAGAGACTGATTTCTTCTGGAAGAAGTGTCAGCAGCAGGACATCTCATGCCAACCCTGGTGCGCAGTGACAGGAAAACCCCCTGAGTAGCTGTTTCATCCTGTTAATTACCAAGGTCTTGTTTCTGTTTCTGGTCTCTTGAAGGACTGCAGTGGTGAAGGAAGGTTTCTTTTTTTATTGGTTTCTGACCTGTCTCAAGCCCAGAGAAGTGTTATTAACACAAAATCATGGCAATGACGACAATAGGACTAATAGCCACGTTTATTGAGTGTGTTTGGAATGCTGGTTAGAGGTATTGTCCCAGTCGTTTGTCACGGTGATGCTTTCTTTGTGTGTGTGAATAATCACTCCCAAATCTAATCCTTTTAAAATGAGATCAGATTTTTATGGAGTGCTCCCCCCCTTTTTTTCTTTCTTTCATTTCTTTCTTTCTTTTTTTTTTTTTTTAGCAAAGAGGGCTTAGGAAAAGATTCATTGGTTGCTTCTCTGCCCTCTCCTGCACAATAATTGATTAGCTCTTATCATTACTTCTTCTTTTCTCTTTCTTTTTTAAAACCGAAGGATAGTTGATTTACAGTGTTGCACCAATCTCTGCTGTACAGCAAAGTGACCCAGTTATACACATATAGACATTCTTACAAAGTGCTTTTTTTACTTAGAATGAGGTGCATCTGTGTACATAGCACATTGCCTCTCCGTCTGCTCTGAGTACTGTGGTTCTTATCTGTTAGGGGCAAGGTGCATCTGAAAGACATGCCCAGGACAGGTGGCTGTAGAGATAAAGGTTGGGATGCAGTGATGGAGTTCAGAAAGAGGCCGTCTCCATGTGTGAGAAATTGAAGGTTGCAAAAACAGATGGTTCCAAGCACCTGTGTGAAGAGAGGCGCGGCCCATCGGGGATGGTGGCAGGGAGCAGAGGAGGAGAGAGAGGCAAGGGATGAAGGCTATAGGACCCAAGGATGCAACAGTCTCTGAACACAGGGAGCCCACAGTCTGGCAGTGCAGCCAGAAACTCCTGGAGGATGCTTGGCAGGATTGCAAAACCCAGCGTGCAGCCCTGCAGCAGTGTCTGTTGCGGCTAAGGAGGGAGCGGTCAGGGTGGGTCCCCATGGGATTCCAGTCCACCCTGCTGATTTCAGGGCGGATTCAGCAAGTTCATGAACGTGGCACTGGGCTTCAGGTTGGTTCCCTCCTCAGGATGCATATTCATTTCAATCTGATCACCTCAGGCCTCTGCAGGCACAGACCCTCCAGACACCCCTTGTTTTCCTGGGCCTCTGTTCCTGCTGCGGATATAGTGAGCACGTGTCAGTGGGCCCAGCAATTCTTCTCCTGTTTCTTAAACAATAGTCCTCTTGAGACATAGTCCACATAATCTACAATTTACCCATTTAAAGAATCTGCCTGCAATGCAGGAGACGTGGGTTTGATCCCTGGGCTGGGAAGATTCCCTGGAGAAGGGAATGGCAACCCACTCCAGTATTATTGTCTGGAGAATTCCATAGACAGAGGAGCCTGGCAGGCTATAGTCCATGGGTCGCAAAGAGTCGGACACAACTGAGCTACTGACACACACACACACACACACACACACACACACACACAAAGTGCACAAGCTGATGGGTTGTGGGCGATTCACAGATATGTGCAACTATCACCACAGTCAGTTTTTAGAACGTTTTATCATCTCAGATAGAAGCATGTGCCCTTTAGCTCTTATCCCCTGATACCTCTTACCCCCTGAGAGCCCTTACCCCATATCCACCCCAGGAACAGATAACCGTGAATCTACTTTCTATCTCTAGATTTGCCTGGCTTGGACATTTTAGTGAATGGAATCACCTAATATGTCATGTTGGTGATCAGCTTCTTTCACTTAGTGTAATATTTCCAGTCTCACAACGGTTCTTGAAGTGGATGTTATCACCTTCATCTCCTGGACCAAGAAGCTAAAAGGGCATCAGAGGGAGGGTTGAGCCCCTGTCAACGGAAACATTCAGACAGAGTGAGAAAGAGAAGAGGGCTGAGCTCCTTGTGATATTAGAGGGCGACAGAGGGGCAAAATCCCTCACTTCCATGTAACTTCTGTCCTCTCCACCCAGCAGAGGGATCTTTGGAACATGCAGAGAATAACAGAGCCCACAGCATGGGGACACCTTTTGTGGTGGCTGGGCAGAAACATTGATCCAGTTTGGCTCAACAGCCTGGACCGAGGTCTGGGGCACTGTTTGGGTTCTGGGGACAGGATGCTCGGGTGTGGCCCCTCTATAGAGAGCTGCAAGAGGGGGCAAGGATGGTGCAGACAGTGAGGGGCGTCAGAGCACGAGGGCTAAGAGCTCCCCGCCACACCCCCCTGCATGTAGCCTCACTTTTCTGCTTCAATTTCCTCATTTGTAAAATGGGGAGGATGATACCCCAGTGTGGGGAGGGGGCTTCCCTGGTGGCTCAGCTGTAAAGAATCTGCTGCAATACAGGAGATTCGGGTTCAACTCCCTGGAAGAGAGCAGGGCAACCCACTTCAGTGTTCTTGCCTGGAGAATCCCATCCCCTGGACAGAGAAGCCTGGAGGGCTACAGTCCATGGAGTTGCAAAGAATCAGACATGACCGAGCACCTGAACACGAGTGTGTATATAGGGAGAAAATGTAGGGTCTCAGGAGGCTACTGTGAATTTGAAAATGGATGAAAGAATACACAGAATATAGAGAACTGAGCATGACAGTGACACCCAGCAAAATTCTGGAGCAGGTGAAGATGCAGGGGTTTTCTAGCGATTTCCCCAGGAAAGGGAACGACTATCTCCTAGGCTCAGCCTGGGCTCACTGTGAGAGAGTCTTGCCTAACTGCACACATTCTCTCACACGTATTTTTTTTTTTTTTTGGATGGGGTTTCTGCTCTAGTAGAAAATATAGACCTCCTCTTGGGATTTCAGCCTTACAGTGCAGCTGCCTAAAAAGCTGATGCTGGTTGGGCACTGATTGGAAAGGAAGTCAGCTGCAAGTGGAGTGTCCCCCGTTGAGCATCATGTGGGTGCTGCTAGGGGGTGGCCCCAGGAGGAGTGAAAGGGGTGTACAGACAGTCCAGGAGAGAGAGGATGTGGAGATGGTAGGGGATTTCCTAGGAAATGAGAGTCATTTTTTCAGGGAAGCCTTTCATGTTGCCTTCAGACCAGGTGGGTCTTCCGGGTTGTATGTTCTTATAACATCCTGTTCACTTTCTTCCTAGCACTTCTCAAGCAGGAGGTTGTGTCATTCGGTTTGTTGATCTAACCAGATGGTGAGCTCTTCAAAGCAGAGACCCTGTTTGAATGCACTTCCCATTATAACCTGAGCTCCTGGCACACTGCCTAACATGCAGTGAGTGCCCGTTGGTATTTACTGAATCATCAAATGGATGAATGGATAGTTGAATGGATGGATGAAGGAATGAGTGAATGATGGCAGAATTGCCAGGAAAGAGAATGGTAGTTCTGGGGTGCTGTCGTAAGTTCCGTGTGGGGAAGAGCATTCTAATCTAAGCAGAAGCTGGTGATGCAAGGGGTGAGCCTCCCAGCCCTGGGCATGTTCAGGTGGAGACCAGACAGGTGCCGGTCATGATGCAGTGGGAAGCATCCTTGCATGAGATGGGGGATGTAGACTAACTCTGTGGCGCCTTCAACCTCCAAGAGTCTACAGTTCAAGATTCTAGACTCCTAGGAGGGCTCTGGGCAACTAACACAGTGGAGGGGGTCTCCCCTCTGCCAACACTAAACATTTTAGGATTATTCTCAAGTAATGTGGCTACAGAACCTTCTAATTGGCTCTACCTAGTTAAGTGATGATAATAAGCATTCAAACAGGGTCTCTGCTTTGAATCCTTGTAGAAGTTTTTTATTTGTGGGACACTGTTCTGGGTGCTTTCCATGTCAGGCCTCATTTAATCTCCTCCACACCCCTAGGAGACAGTTGACCTTATTAATCTCCTCTACACCCCTAGGTGAGATAAGAGATAAAAAAGCCTTCCCCAGTGATCAGTGCAAAGAAATAGAAGAAAACAATAGAATGGGAAAGACTAGCCATATCTTCAAGAAAATTAGAGATACCAAGGGAACATTTCATGCAAAGATGATCACAATAAAGGACAGAAACAGTATGGACCTGATAGAAGCAGAAGATATTAAGAAGAGGTGGCAAGACTACACAGAAGAACTATACAGAAAAGATCTTCATGACCCAGATAATGACAATGGTGTCATCACTCACCTAGAACCAAACATCCTGGAATTTGAAGTCAAATGGGCCTTAGGAAGCATCACTATGAACAAAGCTAGTGGAGGTGATGGATTCCAGCTGAGCTATTTCAAATCCTAAAAGATGATGCTGTTAAAGTGCTATACTCAAAATGCCAGAAAATTTGGAAAACTCAACAGTGGCCACAGGACTGGAAAAGGTCAGTTTTCATTCCAATACCAAAGAAAGGCAATGCCAAAGAATGTTCAAACTACTGCACAATTGCACTCATTTCAGATGCTAGCAAGGTAATGCTCAAAATCCTTCAAGTTAGGCTTCAACAGTACATGAACTGAGAACTTCCAGATGTTCAAGATGTATTTAGAAAAGGCAGAGGAACCAGAGATCAAATTGCCAACATCCACTGGATCGTTGAAAAAGCAAGAGAGTTCCATAAAAACATCTACTTCTGCTTTATTGACTATGCCAAAGCCTTTGACTGTGTGCATCACAACAAACTGTGGAAAATTCTTCAAGAGATGGGAATACCAGACCATCTTACCTGCCTCCTGAGAAGCCTGTATGCAGGTCAGGAGGCAACAGTTAGAACCGGACATGGAACAAAAGACTGGTTCCAAATCAGGAAAGGAGTACATCAAGACTGTATACTGTCACCCTGCTTATTTAACTTATATGCAGAGTACAACATGCAAAATGCTGGGCTGGATGAAGCATGAGCTGGAATCAAGATTGCCAGGAGAAAGATCAATAACCTCAGATATGTAGATGATACCACCCTTATGGCAGAAAGCAAGGAAGAACTAAAGAGCCTGTTGAGGAAAGTGAAAGAGGAGAGTGAAAAAGTTGGCTTAAAACTCAACATTCAGAAAACTAAGATCATTCCATCCGGTTCCATCACTTCATAGCAAATAGATGGGGAAACAATGGAAGCAATGAGAGGCTTTATTTTTTTGGCCTCCAAAATCACTGCAGATGGTGACTGTAGCCATGAAATGAAAAGATGTTTGCTCCTTGGAAGAAAAGCTATAACCAACCTAGACAGCATATTAAAAAGCAGAGACATTACTTTGCCGACAAAGATCCATCTAGTCAAAGCTGTGGTTTTTCCAGTAGTCACATATGTATGTGAGAGTTGGACTATAAAGAAAGCCGAGTGCTGAAAAATGGATGCTTTTGAACTGTGGTGTTGGAGAAGACTCTTGAGAGTCCCTTGGAGTGCAAGGAGATCCAACCAGTCAATCCTAAAGGAAATCAGTCCTGAATATTCATTGGAAGGACTGAAGCTGAAGTTCCCAAACTTTGGCCACCTGATGGGAAGAGCCAGCTCATTGGCAAAGACCCTGCTGCTGGGAGAGATTGAAGGTGGGAGGAGAAGGGGATGACAGATGGTGTCACCAACTCAATGGGCATGAGTTTGAGCAAGCTCTGGGAGTTGGTGATGGCCAGGGAGGCCTGGCATGCTGCAGTGCATGGGGTCACAAAGAGCTGGACACGACTGAGCGATTGAACTGAACTGAACATCCCTAGGAGATAGTCAATCTTATAATCCACATTTTACAGATGAGGAAATGGAGGCACAGAGAAGTTAGGAAGTTGCTCAAGGTCATCAACAATAATAAAGTGGTAGAAAATGGATTGAAGCCAGGGATTTAGCACCTACCATGGCACTCTATGTTCTGTGCTTTTATGACATAGTGGATTTTTATCAACATGCAAGGTGATGTTATAAAACCCAGCTTGTCAGTTGTGCAATTCACTTCCTCTATGTCCTGTCTGTGTCTGCTAGATCTGTCTGGTTCTGAAATCTTTCACTCAATTTTTTTTTAAAGTAGCAGTTAAATACATGAAACAAAAAGGATTTTATTTGGGTTGTTTGATTATTATGTCTTCCTCATACACGATGTCCTTTCTCACATGTGATGATAAAGATGGGAGAGTTCTTTGTCCTGAGTATTTACAGTGAATCTTAAATCCCATGTGGTCTGATAGTAACACTTCTCTACCTCACTTCTTTTAGTTTGTATTGCCTACTTCCACTTTGTCCACCTCCCTCTTTTCCACTGTTGTCACTCAGTTAAAAGTGTGTTTCATGTAAAGATCTTATAGTTAGGTTTTGGTTTTAATTCAGAATTCCCATCTTTGTTTACTAATTAATGGGAGACTTAGATCATTCTAATTGTAATGATTTATATTCTGGATTTTGTTGTTTCTGTTTTTCTTTAGGATGATTATAATGATTTATGTTACATATTGTTGACTCATTTGCCTTTTCCAGTGTTTGCTCTTTGGAGAACTTGAACATTCTACTATGTTTTTCTACTCTATTAATGACTAGCTTACCTTTCCTCATTCTCATAATCAGGTACATATTACTTCATTATCACCACATTGCTTCTCACTCCAAGATCCTCCCATTCCTCTCTATTCCAAAGAGATAAGACCTTTAGAATGCATTTGTTTCCCTCATTTCCCCTAGTACCCATCACTTTACCATGAGAACTTTGAAAGGTTGTTCTGCTCCTCACTCAGTCCATCCCCAGCTTTAGTCTGTATCACAAGTCTTTAAAGAGCATGTAAATTACCATTTCCAGACAGTTTATCTTCATCCATTTGGATATAACTTCTATCATCTTATTTCTATTAAACTGGACTATTCATCCATTCACTCATGCATCCATCCATAATCCATCCATCCCTCCTTCCATCATCCATCATCCATCATCCATCCATCCATCATCCACCCATTTACACCCTCCCTCCCTTCCTTCTCTCCTTCCTTCCATTATACATCCATCCATCCCTCCTTCCATCATCCATCATCCACTATCCATCCATCCATCCATCATCCACCCATTCACACCCTCCCTCCCTTCCTTCTCTCCTTCCTTCCATTATACTTCCATCCACCTCTTCAGTCTGTTGCACAGTTTATCACTCACTGTTTCTCCCTTTCCTCTTCATCTTCCCTCGCTAAGAGGGCTCCTGATTGTTTGGTTAAAGCCCTTTGTCAGGTGAGTTCTGTGGATATTTTTCTCCCAACATTTTTTGTCAGTTCAGCTGTTACCTTCTCAGAGAATCCTTTTCTGACCGCCATTGTCAACCTCATGCACTTGGCACTTTCTGACATTTCTTCTGTGTTTATCACTTATTTGCTTATTTTCCTGTCTTCCCCCCTAGCAGGTTAAACTCACCAAGGACATATACTTTATTGATGTTTTTATATCCCAAGTGCCTGGATCTTATTTGAACAACAAAGAGGTGTCAAACAATTATATTCAGCATATCTTCAAATATCTTTCTGTCTTTTGCCCTGACCCGTGGGCACCATCTTGCCTGGGAATAGGGTTTCTCAACTGCAGTCCTTTCCTTGCAGTGGACCCTAGCTACTCTTCCACTGGCTTCTGATTTTGCACGATGCAGATGAGAAGTTTGGTGCCAGCTCACTTCTCTGTATCTTCTGCACACCCCAATTCATGCAATGTTACGTGTGTGTATTTTTGTTTCTCCAGCGATCTTATTTGTTTACCTTTGAGTGCCTGGCAAAATGCCTCATGCATAGTGTGTGTGTGCTCCGTTGCACAGTCCTGTCTGATTCTTTTTGACCTCATGGACCCCCTGACCCCATCAGGCTTCTCTGTCCATGGAATTGCCTAGGCAACAATAGTGGAGTGGGGTGCCATTTCCTCCTCCAGGGGACCTTCCCCACCCAGGGCTTGAACTCATGTCTACCTGCGTCTCCTGCATTGGCAGGCAGATTCTTTACCACTGGGCAAATTGGGAAGGCCCTCATGTATAGTAGGAGTCCCTAAAACATTTGTTGTAGAAAGAAATGGATGGGAGGATGGATGAAGGAAGGAAGGGCTGCAGGAATGTGAGAAGGCATGTGATGTTCTTATCACAACTCTTGAAATGTCAGTGACAGAGATGTCCCAAATCAGTGATTCTCCAGGTGGGGTCTCAGGCCAACAGCATATGCTCTACCTGAGAACTTGTTAGAGATGCAAATTTGGACATCCTGCCCCAGACCTATTGAATCAGAAACTCTGGGGGTGGGACCCAGTACTGCTTGCTTTAACAAGTCCTCCAGGTGATTCCGACCCAGGTTCAAGTTTGAGAACCACGGCTGTGGACTAGCCTCATTTTATAGATGGCAAAACCAAGACTAGGAGCTTGGGATTGACCTGTCTGAACTCACACATTCTGTCCGTGACACAGCCGGGTCTCCAGAGTTACAGCCGCTGCCCTTGCCACCCAACCAGCCTGCCTCACTTCATCTGGCCGTTTCTCTTTGTCATCAAAAGGAACCATGCATTTGTCAAACCGTTTCAAAGCCCTGGGATTGAATCTCCACTCCTGTGAAGTTTCTGATTTCACTGGGGGTTTTTCCAGAATTTGGAAAAAAAAAATGTGACTTAGAGTTGTTTCTCTAAGGCTTTGAGCAGTGGAAAGGAGCCAGGCGATTGCATTACTCCTCACTGGAGGCTTCTTAGGCTGGAGCTGTAACATTAGAGCTCCCTGTGATGGCCCAGGCCCTCCTCTCTCTCTTGCCATAATGCATGTCACACACGATCTGGTTTCCTGCTTTCATGGGAGAGAAGGTATGAATGGTGGTTGATGTTGGGCCAGAAGAGGGACTGGGGACTTTGGCCTTGATCAAATCTCCACAGTTATGCTTTTCTTGCTACTTTCTTCATTTGGCTACAAGCTCCTTTTTTAATGTATTTTGCATACTCCTTTCCAGTCTTATATATGCCTGTTTTTGTTAGTTTTCATTTGCTGTCAACCATGGCGGATATACCATTAAAGGGTGTTTCCTTTCTCCATGTCACTAGCACAGCATTGTACATGCCACGACTATAGACAAGTCCCTGTCATTCTTAAAAAGTAAACTTTCTATTGTAAAGAAGAGTTGCAAAGATAGTACAGAAAGTTCCTGTATACCTTATCCCCCTTACTTTTATTCTTTAGCGAGCAGGCTTTTAGGATCAAAGAACTGAGATATTTTGAGCAGAACAGTGACACTCTTAGATTGATCATTTTGTGTGGGAAAATCTTCTAGAGGACTTCTTTTGTTTTGCCCAAATTCTGTTGAATGTACATCATTTGTCAGACCCCAGAATATGCCTGAGGCCTGTACAATGGTAAACAAGTCATAATGTTTTCTTCTAGTTTTAGCTCCTGAGGCCAATAGTAGAATTTGCTTTATATATATTAAAATTTTTAAAATTGTGATAAAATAAACATAGCATACAGTTTACCAGCTTAATCATTTAAAGGTACAGTTCAGTGCTGTTAAGTACATTCTTTTTTGTGAATTAATTACAGTTAATGTTCAATACTCTTCCATCTTGTAAAGCTAGACGTCTGTATCATTAAATAACTCCCGATTTTCTCCTTCACCAGCCCCCGGCAGGCACTGTTTTACTTTCTGTTCCTGTGAATGCAACTACTCCAAGGAATAAGTGGAGTCATCCAGCATTTGTCTTTTTGTGACTGGCTTATTTCACTTATGGACCTTGAGCTCCCTGATGCCCTCACGGTTCGTCCAGGTGGTATCACGTGTCACAACGCCCTTCCTTTTTAAAGCTGAATCATATTCCACTGAATGGACATGCTGCATTTTTATCCACTCATCCAATGATAGACGCTTGGGTCGCTTCCTCCTTTAGGCGCTTGTGAATGATGCTGCCGTGAACGTGGGTGTCCACGTATCCCTTTGTGCCCCTGCTTTTGATCCTTTGGTAGAAACCCAGAAGTGGAATTGCCAGACCATGTGGAGTTATTGTTTTTGATTTTCTGAGCAACTGCCATACTGTTTTCCACAGGGGCTACACCATTTCATGTTCCCATCACCAGTGTATAAGGACTCCGGTTTCTCCACATCTTTGTTATTATTTTCCATCTTTCTTCCCTTGCTCCCTCCTTTCCTGTCTTCCTTCCTTCCGTCCTCCCCTTCTCTCCCCTTCCCCTCTCCTTCCCCCCGCCATCCTCTTCCTCTCTCTTCTTTTTTGGGTAGTGGCCATCCTAATGCATGTGAGATGGCATTTCATAGTGATTTTCATTTTCCTTTCCCTAATAGCTAGTGCTGTTGAGTGTTTTTTCATGTGTTAAATATTCATTTACATATGTTCTTTGGAGAAATGTCTATTCTAGTCCTGTGCTTATTTTTTTTAATTGCTTTTTTTAATAAAATGGTTATATTGTAGTTCTTCATAGAATCTGGATACTCTCACCTTATCAGATATGTGATTTGTGAATATTATCTTTCATTCTGTGGGTTGATAGTGTCCTCTGATGCCTAATTTTTTTTTTCATTTTAATGTGGGCTTCCTCTGTGGCTCACCTGATAAAGAATCCACCTGCAATGCAGGAGACCTGGGTTTGATCCCTGGGTTGGGAAGATCCCCTGGAGAAGGGAAAGGCTACCCACTCCAGTATTCTGGCCTGGAGAATTCCATGGACTCTATAGTCCATGGGGTTGCAAAGAGTCAGACATAACTGAGCAACTAATGTAACTATTTTTTTATTTTTGTGGCTTGTGCTTTTGGTGTCATATCCAATAAATTATTGCCAAACCCAACATTATAAGGATTTTTTCCTATGTTTTCTTCTAAGATTTTATAGTTTTAGGTTTTAGAATAAGTCTTTGATTCATTCCCTGGTGGCTCAGATGGCAAAGACTCTGCCTACAATGTAGGAAACCCGGGTTCCTACATCTTTCATGACTGAAAGATTAACATTTTTCATTTTGAGTTAATCTTTATATATGCTGTAAGGTGAGCATCCAGCTTCATTTAAAAAAAAAATTTATTTATTTGGGCTTCCATGGTGGCTCAGATGGTAAAGAATCTGCCTGCATGTGGGAGACCCAGGTTTGATCCCTGGGTTGGGAAGATCCCCTAGAGAAGGGAATGGCTACCCACTCCAGGATTCTTGCCTGGAGAATTCCATGGACAAGGAGCCTGGTGGTCTACAACCCATGGAGTTGCAGAGTCGGACTGAACAATTGAACTAACACACACATGCATAGACACAAAAACACACACATTTATTTGGTTGCCATGGGTCTTATTAGATGCGATATAAGGGATCTAGTTCCCTGATCAGGAATCAAACCCAGGCCCCCTGCTTTAGGAACACAGAGTCTTAGCCACTGGATCACCAGGGAAGTCCCCAGCTTCATTCTTTTGCATGTGGATACCCAGTTTCTCAGATTCAGTTTTTGAAACAAATGCCATTTCCCAGTTGAGCCATCTTGGCACCCTTGTCAAAAATCATTTGAGTTTATATATGAGGGTTTAATATAATTTGTTTTGAAATGATATCAGTGCATACCAACACTTATATGTGTGTGTTTCTACCGCCTCTCCACCCCATTCAGGTAGTATCACATTGTTTGCAGTCATTACCATCATCCTGGGATGCCTTAAAATTGGGTACTTCATTGGATTTTCTGGATGTTTATCAGCCACTGAAGGAGTTTTCCCTGTCACCCATGCGGTGCATACCCTGTTGCAGGTAAACCACACGATGTTTGCTTAGGCTGCTTTGATATCTGTCAAGTGTATCCCAGGGTGTCTAAGATGGTCTTTTGGCCACCTCCTCTGTGCGGTGGGACTGTGTCCCCGTGGCCACTTTTGTGGGAATCTTAAGGGGCACAACTTACACTGATGAAGAGTCAGGAAATTCAGCCAGGCTGGAGCCCATGGGAAAAGGCTTGGGGAATTTTAATTAACAGTTTTATTGAGATATAATTCACATCCTACACAACACACTGATTTAAAGTGTACAGTTTGGTGGCTTGGTATATTCATAGGGTTGTGCGACCATGCCTATATCCATTTTAGAACATTTTCATCATCCCCCAAAAAACTTTGTGCCATTACAGTCTCTGCTCTGAGTCACTGAGATGCTCTTTTTTTTGGTTTGTTTGCTTACTTGTGGATTAAAATCTTTAGAAATGTATGAGAATTTCTTTCTCAACCTTGGTCAACTTGGTGTGGCTAAGAAGGAAGGACTTGATATGTAATTTAAATCTGTAGCTTAGAATCAGAAAAACCTCATTTTGAAGAAGACCCGAGATGGGTCTCCAGTATAGCTTCCATTCTTGGCCGAAGTCCCTGGTGAAGGCTGTCAGAGTTGACATAACTGCAAAAGTAACAAGTAGTGTTTCTGTTGGACTTTTGCATTTCACTTTGTGTAGTGCTTTCAACACCTCCACAAGCACAGCTCTTGGATCGTCACACTAAGGACAGAGGGGATAAATGACTTGCCCAAAGTCACAACCAAGATGCCGTGATTCTTTTTTTTAATTGCAGTGTAGTTGACTTAAAACGTTGTGTTCATTTCTGCTGTACAGAAAAATGATTCAGTTATTTATATATACATTCATTCTGTATACATACACACACTCATTCTTATGTTGTTGTTCAGCCGCTAAGTCAGGTCCAACTATGTGTGACCCCTGCACTGCAGTGTGCCAGGCTTCCCTGTCCTTTACTCTCTCCCGGAGTTGCTCAAACTCATGTCAGTTGAGTTGGTGATGCCATCCAACCTTCTCATCCTCTGTCGCCCCCTTCTCCTCCTGCCCTCCATCTTTCCCAGCGTTAGGATCTTTTCAAATGAGTCGGCTCTTTGCATCAGGTGGCCAAAGTATTGGAGCTTCTACTTCACATTCTTATACACGTGTACATTCTTTATACATACATAAACATTCTCACTGGTTTGCCTCCACAGAAGTCACCCTGAAAAGCCATGAGCTTGATTCAGCGATACTGTTATTGCTGAAAATGTTTCTGTATTCCCCATTGAGGAATGTTCTTTAGGACAAATGTCTTACTTCTGAAGGCCAATGATACCATTTTTTAATCTCGGCACCCCACTCCAGTGCTCTTGCCTGGAGGATCCCATGGATGGAGGAACCTGGTGGGCTCCAGTCCATGGGGTCACTAAGAGTCGGGCACGACTGAGCGACTTCGCTTTCACTTTTCACTTTCATGCATTGGAGAAGGAAATGGCAACCCACTCCAGTGTTCTTGCCTGGAGAATCCCAGGGACAGAGGAGCCTGGTGGGCTGCCGTCTATGGGGTCGCACAGAGTCGGACACGACTGAAGCGACTTAGCAGCAGCAGCAGCAGCCTCCACCTGCATCCAGGTGACTGCCAGCCAGCTCTTGGTGACCTTACAATATTTCTTGAGATGGAACACATTCTCACAAGTGAAGCTCTTTGAGAGGATGTGCCTGGAGAGCTTAGCAGAAGTTTGTCTTTGTGGGAGCTCTGGAACTGGGCAGGTGCTCCCAGGGCGATTTGTGCAAAAGGGTCACCTTGAGTTTTGAGAATTATTGTGGGCTGAATTGTGTCCCTCACATTCACGTGTTGAAGCCCTAAAGTCCAGGACCTCAGAAGGTGATTGTTCGGAGACAGAATCTTGGCAGAGGTAATCAAGGCCGAATGAAGTCACTTTGCTGTTGTTCAGTCGCCAAGTCATGTCCAGCTCTTTGCAACCCCATGGACTGCAGCCCGCCAGGCTTCCCTGTCCCTCACCATCTCCTGGACTTTGCCCAAGTTCATGTCCAGTGAATGGGTGATGCCATCCAACCATCTCCTCCTTTGTTGTTCCCCCTTGCCTCTTGCCCTCAATCTTTCCCAGCATCAGGGTCTTTTCCAATGAGTCAGCTCTTCGCATCAAGTGGCCAAAGTACTGGAGCTTCAGCTTCAGCTTCAGTCCTTCCAATGAATGTTCAGGGTTTATTTCCTTTAGGATTGACTGGTTTGATCTTGTTGCTGCCCAAGGGACTCTCAAGAGTCTTCTCCAGCACCACAGTTTGACAGCACCAATTCTTCGGTGTTCTGTCTTCTTTATGGTCTGTCTTGGATGTCACTAGGGTGGGCCCTAATCTTACAGGACCAGTGTCCTTATGAGAAGAGGAGAGGAGAACACAGACTCGCAGTGTGAGGGCATTGAAGGGAGGTTGCTATCTGCAGGGAAGGAGAGAACCAACCTGCCAGTACCTTGATCTCAGACTTCTGGCTTCTAGAACTGGGGGAAAATTAGTTTTGGCTGTTTTAAGCCATCTAACCTGTGGTATTTTGTTCTGGAAGTGCCAGCAAATGAATGCAGTTCATTCCAGGGGCATGCAACTCATCCCATCCCATGAGGAACAATCTTCTAGAGATTCCAGTGACAATGTGGAAAGCCTTAGGGGACCAGGAAGAACTTCCTTCTGCCCTCCCACCTTCCCTTCCTCCCCCCCTCCTTCCTTCCTTCTTCCCCCAAATGACAAGCCCTGTGTTCAGTACTCTTGAGTCTAGCCATGGTCTGTTCTCTGTGGAGGAGTCAGTCAAGGGGGAGACAATCAACAAAAGAGACACTGCCGGCACCACAACTCGATGCTTAGATGAAGTCACCCAGGGATGAGGGAGAGCCAGGAAGGCCTCTCGCTAGTTTTGAGGTGAGGGGTGTTTGTCAAGGAAAGAGGGGTGTGGTGTGTCAGACACCATAACAGAGGACATTTGGGGGTGTGCAGCCCCTCCAAATGATGGGAAGGAGATGTGTGGGCTGTAGGGAGAGGCGAGCTAGGGTGATGGGCCCAGACTGAGCCGTGATTTGGTGTAGGCCTTATAGGCACGGACTCTGGCTTTGGCTCACACCAGCAGTGTGACTCTGAGCAAATGTCTTAACTTCTCTGGGCCTCATGGTCTCATCTGTGAAACGCCTCCTTTATGGGGTTGTTGTGAAAATTAAAGGTGTGGTGTGTATACCTAGCACATTGCAGTGAGTGCTTGGTCAAGGCTGATGCCCGCTGTAGGAGCTTTGACTTTCCCACAAGGGCAATGGGGAGCCATTGAAAGTTCTGGGCAGAGGAAAGACCTGGGCAGACTTTCCCACAAGGGCAGTGGGGAGCCATTGAAGACTCTGGACAGAGGAAAGACCTGGGAAGACTTTCCCACAAGGGCAGTGGGGAGCCATCAAAGGTTCTGGGCAGAGGAAAGACCTGGGCAGATGTGGTTTTCAAAATATCACTCTGTCACTTGGTGGCTTGGAGATCTCTTCCTTCATAATTTAAGACATTTTGTCAGTCAGTCAATTAATCAATTTTTCTATCCTTACTGGATTCTGACTGTGTGCATGTGCTACATTAGATGATGGAAGAATAAAAAACATTACTTTTTAAAACAGACTTTTTGTTTTTAAATTGTGGTAAAGTACATGTAACCATAACATTTGCTGCCTTAGCCATTTTTACCTATTCGGTTCGGTTCAGTTCAGTTCAGTTCAGTTCAGCCGCTCAGTCATGTCTGACTCTTTGCAACCCCATGAATTGCCGCACACCAGACCTCCCTGTCCATCACCAACTCTCAGATTTCACTCAAACTCATGTCCATCAAGTCAGTGATGCCATCCAGCCATCTCATTCTCTGTCATCCCCTTCTTCTTCTGCCCCAAACCTCCCAGCATCAGGGTCTTTTCCAATGAGTCAACTCTTCGCGTGAAGTGGCCAAAGTATTGGAGTTTCAGCCTCAGCATCAGTCCTTCCAATGAACACCCAGGACTCATCTCCTTGAGGATGGACTGGTTGGATTTCCTTTGAAGTCCAAGGGACTCTCAAGAGTCTTCTCCAACACCATAGTTCAAAAACATCCATTCTTTGGTGCTCAGCTTTCTTCACAGTCCAACTCCCACATCCATACATGACCACTGGAAAAACCATAGCCTTGACTAGATGGACTTTGTTGGCAAAGTAATGTCTCTGCTTTTCAATATGTGATGTAGGTTGGTCATAACTTTCCTTCCAAGGAGTGAGCGTCTTTTAATTTCATGGCTACAGTCACCATCTGCAGTGATTTTGGAGCCCCCCAAAATAAAGCCTGACACTGTTTCCACTGTTTCCCCATCTATTTCCCATGAAGTGATGGGACCAGATGCCATGATCTTCGTTTTCTGAATGTTGAGCTTTAAGCCAACTTTTTCACTCTCTTCTTTCACTTTCATCATGAGGCTTTTTTGTTCCTCTTCACTTTCTGCCATAAGGGTGGTGTCATCTGCATATCTGAGGTTATTGATGTTTCTCCCAGCAATCTTGATTCCAGCTTGTGCTTCTTCCAGTCCAGTGTTTCTCATGATGTACTCTGCATATAAGTTAAATAAGCAGGGTGACAATATACAGCCTTGATGAACTCCTTTTCCTATTTGGAACCAGTCTGTTGTTCCATGTCCAGTTCTAACTGTTGCTTCCTGACTTGCATACAGGTTTCTCAAGAGGCAGTTCAGGTGGTCTGGTATTCCCATCTCTTTCAGAATTTTCCACAGTTTATTGTGATGCACACAAAGGTTTTGGCATAGTCAATAAAGCAGAAATAGATGTTTTTCTGGAACTCTCTTGCGTTTTCCATGATCCAGCATATGTTGGCAATTTGATCTCTGGTTCCTATGCCTTTCCTAAAACCAGCTTGAACATCTGGAAGTTCACGGTTCACGTATTGCTGAAGCCTGGCTTGGAGAATTTTGAGCATTACTTTACTAGCATGTGAGATGAGTGCAATTGTGCAGTAGTTTGAGCTTTCTTTGGCATTGCCTTTCTTTGGGATTGGAATGAAAACTGACATTTTCCAGTCCTGTGGCCACTGCTGAGTTTTCCAAATTTGCTGGCATATTGAGTGCAACACTTTCACAGCATCATCTTTCAGGATTTGAAACAGCTCAACTGGAATTCCATCTCCTCCACTAGCTTTGTTCATAGTGATGCTTTCTAAGGCCCACTTGACTTCACATTCCAGGATGTCTGGCTCTAGGTGAGTGATCACACCATTGTGATTATCTTGGTTGTGAAGATCTTTTTTGCACAGTTCTGTATGTTCTTGCCACCTCTTCTTAATATCTTCTTCTTCTGTTAGGTCCATACCATTTCTGTCCTTTATCGAGCCCATCTTTGCCTGAAATGTTCCCTTGGTATCTCTAACTTTCTTAAAGAGACCTCTAGTCTTTCCCATTCTGTTGTTTTGCTCCATTTCTTTGCATTGATCGCTGAGGAAGGCTTTCTTATCTCTCCTTGCTATTCTTTGGAACTCTGCATTCAAATGGGAATATCTTTCCTTTTCTCCTTTGCTTTTCGCTTCTCTTCTTTTCACAGCTATTTGTAAGACCTCCTCAGACAGCCATTTTACTTTTTTGCATTTCTTTTTCTTGGGGATGGTCTTGATCCCTGCCTCCTATACAGTGTCAAGAACCTCTGTCCATAGTTCATCAGGCACTCTGTCTATCAGATCTAGTCCCTTAAATCTATTTCTCACTTCCACTGTATAATCATAAGGGATTTAATTTAGGTCATACCTGAAATGCTTCCATTTCAGTCTGAATTTGGCAATAAGGAGTTCATGATCTGAGCCACAGTCAGCTTCCGGTCTTGTTTTTGCTGACTATATAGAGCTTCTCCATCTTTGGCTGCAAAGAATATAATCAACCTGATTTTGGTTTAACCATCTGGTGATGTCCATGTGTAGAGTCTTCTCTTGTGTTGTTGGAAGAGGGTGTTTGCTATGACCAGTGCGTTCTCTTGGCAGAGCTCTATTAGCCTTTGCCCTGCTTCATTCCGTATTCCAAGACCAAATTTGCCTGTTACTCCAGGTGTTACTTGACTTCCTATTTTTGCATTCCAGTCCCTATAATGAAAAGGACATCTTCCCTGGTGGCTCAGAGGTTAAAGCATCTGCCTCCCATGAGGGAGACCTGGGTTCAACCCCTGGGTCAGGAAGATCCCCTGGAGAAGGAAATGGTAACCCACTCCAGTATTCTTGCCTGGAGAATCCCGTGGACAGAGGAAGCCTGGTAGGTACAGTCCACAGGGTCGTGAAGAGTCACACACGACTGAGCGACTTCACTTTCATTTTCACTTTCTAAAAGGTCTTGTAGGTCTTCATAGAACCATTCAACTTCAGCTTCTTCAGCATTACTGGTTGCAGCATAGGCTTGGATCACCGTGATATTGAATGGTTTGCCTTGGGAATGAACAGAGATCATTCTGTCGTTTTTGAGATTGCATCCAAGTACTGCATTTTGGACTCTTTTGTTGACCATGATGGCTACTCCATTTTTTCTAAGGGATTCCTGCCCACAGTGTTAGATATAATGGTCATCTGAGTTAAATTCACCCATTCCAGTCCATTTTAGTTCACTGATTACCATCTCCTGTTTGACCACTTCCAATTTACCTTGATTCATGGACCTAACATTCCAGGTTCCTATGCAATATTGCTCTTTACAGCATCAGACCTTGCTTCTATCACCAGTCACATCCACAACTGGGTGTTGTTTTTGCTTTGGCTCCATCCCTTCATTCTTTCTGGAGTTATTTCTCCACTGATCTCCAGTAGCATATTGGGCACCTACCAACCTGGGGAGTTCCTCTTTCAGTATCCTATTATTTTGCCTTTTCATACTGTTCATGGGGTTCTCAAGGCAAGAATACTGAAGTGATTTGCCACTCCCTTCTCCAGTGGACCATATTCTCTCAGACCTCTCTACCATGACCCGTCCATCTTGGGTGGCCCCACACGGCATGGCTTAGTTTCATTGAATTAGACAAGGCTGTGGTCTGTGTGATTAGATTGGCTAGTGTTCTGTGATATGGTTTCAGTGTGTCTGCCCTCTGATGCCCTCTCACAACACCTACCGTCTTACTTGGGTTTCTCTTACCTTGGACGTGAGGTATCTCTTCATGGCTGCTCCAGCAAAGCTCCTGCTCCAGAGGAGCTACCCCACGTCTGAGGTCAGGGGTGGCAGCCGAGAGGAGCAACCCCACATCCAAGGAGCGGTGGCTGTGTGGGCGCAGGAGGGCCAAGAGGAGCTATTTGGTTCAGCAGTGTTAAATGTATTCACATTGTCATGCAACTAATCAGCACAACTCTTTCATCTTGCAAAAATGAAATTCTGTCCCCGTTAGATACTAACTCCCGATTTCTACCACTCCCAGCACTGGGGAACTGCCATTCAACTTTCCAAATCATTCAGCTTTCTGTCTCTTTGAATCAGACAAGTAGAAACATAGAGGGTTTGTCCTTTTGTGACTGGCTCATTTTGCTTAGCATGGATTTATCCATGTTGTAGATGTGTCAGAATTTCCTTCCTTTTTGAGGCTGAAAACTATTCCATTCTATGGATGGACCACATTTCTTATCTGTTCATTCATTGATAGACCCTGGCGTTGCTTCCACCTTTTGGCCATTGTGAGTAATGCTGCTGTGAACGTATGTGTGCAAATATATTTTTGAGACCCTGCTTTTAAAAAAATATTCATTTATTGGCGGCACTGCGTGGGCTTTCTCTAATGGTGGCAAGTGGAGGCTACTCTTTCCTTGCAGGGTGCGGGCTTCTCTTCTTGCAGAGTACGGCCCTAGGGTATGCAGGCTTCAGTAGTTCTAGGCTTGTGGGCTCTAGAATGTGGGCTAGAATGTCGTTATGGTGTTTAGTTGCTCCACAGCAGGTGGCATCCTCCCAGACCAGGGATCCAACCTGTGTCACTTGCATTAGGCAGGTGGATTTCTAAACACTGGACTGCTAGAGAAGTCCTAAGACTCTGCTTTCAATTCATTTGGATATGTACCTAGAAGTCAAACTGCTGGATTGTATGGTGATTTAAAAATATTTATTTAAAAAATGTAACATTACTGAAAAAAATTGAAAAAAAGTCTAAAAATACACCTGTAAATCCTCAACTGAAATATTTGTTGCTGTTTTTATGTGTTCCCTCTCCTTGTACTCAAGTATATACTCTTATCAAAGTTTTATATATAAGGGGCAGATTTTCTGTGTACAATTTTTCACTTAAATCATAAACTTCTTTATTTTTCTATATAGCCTTTTTTTTTTTAAAGTATTCTTGTTAAGATATTTATCTATTTATTGGCTGTGTTGGGTCTTAGTTGCTGCAAGGCTCCTCTCTAGTTGCGGTGAGCAGGGGCTACTCTGTAGTTGGACTACTCGGGCTTCTCACTGCAGTGGTTTCTCTTTTTGCGGAGCACGGGCCCTAGGCACACGGGCTTCAGTAGTTGTGGCATGCGGGCTCAGTAGCTTCTGTTCCCAGGCTCTAAAGCACAAGCTCAATAGTTGCAGTGCATGGGCTTAGCTGCTCCTTGGCATGTGGGATCTTCCCGGACAAGGGATCAAACCTGTGTCACCTCATTGATAGGTGGAGTTTCCACCACTGAGCCACCAGGGAAGCCCCTGCTATGTAATCTTTATCAAAGCATCAGCTAAGTAGCCGTCTAACTTAGAATTCATAGACAAAAACTAATTCACTTTAGCGCTTCCTTATTGTTGGGCTGAGTGTCGTCTTTACCAGGAGTCACTGCTCTCTGTTTCTCTGTTTTTTAAGTTGTTAGATGTTTCATGAATCATGCCTGACAGTGTTTTCCAGAGCAGGATAGTAAATCTTAGGTGAAATGATGTGGATGAGAGAGTATGTGTGGTGTATTTTTGAGTGTGTGTTGTCTGATTATTTTTTTATAGCACGCATTTGCCAAATGAAAGCTGAGACAAATTTATGAAGTGCCTGGCTGTGTTTGACAAGTCGTAGGTGCTCAACGTGTGTTTGTGTCTAAAGTGTATAGTCACTCAGTCGTGTCTGACTCTTTGTGACCCCATGGACTGTAGCCCGCCAGGCTCCTCTGTCCATGAAATTCTCCAGGCAAGAATACTGGAGTGGGTTGCCATTCCCTTCTCTGGGGGATCTTCTCGACCCAGCGATCGAACCCATGTCTTCCGCACTTCAGGCAGATTCTTTACCATCTAATTAGGCTCCAAATGCTTTAGGAACTCAGATTATGCATAAGACAGAGGAGTAAGTTGACAACAGAGAGCTTTTACTGAAAACGTACCTACTGCAGGCTCTGTTCTAAGTAGACATGGATTATCTTATTTCACTGCTCACAATATCCACCAAGGTAAGTTTCATTATCATCCCCATTTCACAGATGGGAAAAGAGACTTGCCCAAGGCCAAGGGACTGAGATTTGCTCATGGGTCCAGTACAGCCTCCCCGCATTTAGCCTGCATCCTGAGTTGCTTCTAGTGGCTGCATGGCCAGGGACGTGGGAAACAGATATAATACAGTACAAATACGTATATAATCGCCTACATAAGAGTGAGTTCTGTTCTGACAGCCCATATGTAATTCAAATTTTTTGTAAGTCCAACAAAGTTAGCCTAATCACCCACCTATCACAGTTAGATATGTAGGGCTGTGCTTTAGTCGATCATTCATGTCCAACTCTTTGCGACTCCATGGACTGCAGCCTGCCAGGCTCCTCTGTCCATGGGCTTTCGCGGGCAAGAATACTGAAGTGGGTTGCCATGCTCTCCTCCGGGGAATCTTCCCAACCCAGGGATTGAACCCAAATCTCCCACATTGCAGGTGGATTCTTTACCGACTGAGCCACTAGGGAAGTCCAGCTATATAGTACTGTACTGTAATAGATTCATAATACTTTTTACATAAATAATACATTAAAAAAACAAACACAAAAGTAAAACATTTAAAGTTTTACAGGACAGTACCTTGGGGGGTGGGGGAGCTTCCCAGGTGGCGCTAGTGATAAAGAATCCACCTGCCAGTGCAAGAGACATTAAAGATGCACGTTTGATCCCTGGGTCAGGACGATCCCCTGGAGGAGGAAATGGCAACCCATTCCAGTATTCTTGCCTGGAAAATTCCATAGAGGAACCTGGCAGTCTACCGTCCACGGGGTCACGGAGAGTCAGACACAACTGAGCAACTGACTGTATAGCACACACACCTTGAAAAGTAAAGTATTCCAGTGTAGCTGGCATACAGGGGCTGGCATTGAGCGGACAGGTGAGAAGAGTTACTGACTGGAGTATTGTCAGCAATAGGAGTCGGAGGGGAAGCTATGATTTCACTCATGCCTGAGTCCTTGGAAAAGACCCTGATGCTGGGAAAGATTGAAGGCAGGAGAAGGGGATGACAGAGGATGAGATAGTTGGATGGCATCACCGACTCGATGGACATGAGTTTAAGCAAGCTCCAGGAGTTGCTGATGGACAGGGAGGCCTGATGTGTTGCATCCATGGGGTCACAAAGAGTCGGACATGACTGAGCGACTAAACTGACTGACTGAGGTTGAAAGAATGCATGCTTACATCTCTGAAAGTTCACAACTTGAGGGTTTGTATATAGTGGACTTACTGTAGAGTGAAATAAAAGACCACTCTGAATCACTTCTGTTCTTCATTTAAAGCACTCAAAATTTGGTTTCCAGCCACTGATGTAGTAACAGTTCAGTGGATATTTTCTTGAATGAAGCCCTATAAAGATGGTATAAGCAGGTGAACAGGCATCATGGCAGGCAGGCTGCTGCTCCCCAAGGCCCACCCCACAGCACGCAGGGTACCATTTTCTCCTAAACCTGGAGGCCTCCCTCTGATTCTCATGGCAGTGCCCCTGGAGCACTGTCTCCCATGAGAATGCCACCATCACCAGAAATGACTTGTCATTTTTGGATGGGGTGGTCACTCACGTGCCCAAAACTTTCCACATCCTTCCCTTAGGTTTTATAACTTCTCATTGTGCAGATATAGTGATGGCTTTCCCATTGATATATCTTTACTTTCTTTGTTTCCATTTAGGTATACTTTCTTTGGGGGCACTCAAAGGATATCATCCAGTCTTTCAAAACACTGGAAAGGTAAACATTGCGGGTAATCACTTACATGCTGGATTTAATGTTCATTTAGAGCAAACAAAGCTAATCCCTGACATCTTACTTGGATTTAAAATATGAGAACCACTCTCTTCTCCATTCTGACAAGCAAAGCCTTCAGTTGTGGCCTGGAGAGGGGACCCTCTGCCTTTGGCCTCTTCTGGGACAGCCCTAAAAATATGGTGATGTGAGTTGAATTTTGCCTCTGTTTTCTTAGAAACTTCCCCTTTGTGAGCCTCAGTTTTCCTCATCTGTAAAATGCGGATAATAGCATAGCCAGCCTTTGGGTACTGAATGCAGTAATTGATGTAGAGCTTGTTCCTGGCACAGAATAAGGACCCTGAGTGTTGGGTCTATTATTATGTCTGCCCGTCTTTCTCTTGAGATGATTGTGAGGATCAAGGGAGAGAATCTGTAGGCTAATGAGGTGAATTACCTTCATGCAAACTATGATTATCAGGTAAGAAAGCCTCTGTGCACACATATAGAGGCATCAAGGGATCACTGTTTGCTTTCTGGAATGATCCCTCATCATATAAACTATCCATAAGGCACAAAAAAGTCCCCCAGTATCATTTGAAATGAAAACTGCTATTTAAGAAAGTGACTTACATATGAGCACTGGTTGGAACTATTTTATTGAAGTAGAGGGCTTTCCTGATAGCTCAGCTGGTAAAGAATCCACCTGCAATGCAGGGGAACCTGGTTTGATTCCTGGGTTGGGAAGATCTACCCACTCCAGTATTCTTGGGCTTCCCTTGTGGCTCAGCTTGTAAAGAATCCACCTGCAATACAGGAGACCTGGGTTCGATCCCTGGGTTGGGAAGATCCCCTGGAGAAGGGAAAGCTATCCATTCTAGTATTCTGGCCTGGAGACTTCCATGGACTAGAAATAACTGTCACCAACCTCATTATGCAAAAAGGATCTGCTCATCCAGCAGTGAGGCATATATTGTGCTCCTACTGTGTGCTGAGCCTGATGCCAGGCACTAGTGGTGATATGCAGAGGTAATGGGTCAAGGTACCCAGGCATCTGAGCACCATTGCAGGAGCGTGTGGACTGGCTGCTCCCCTGTGCAGCCCCGAGCAGTGGCCTTGGCAGTGACCTTTAACTGCCATCTTAATTGTCCCTTGTGTTCAGCTGCTCTGTCGTGTCTGACTTTTCACGACCCCGTGTACTGTAACCCACCTATGTCTCTTGCGTCTCCTGCAGTGGCAGGTGGATTCTTTACCACTGGGCCCCCAGGGAAGCCCCCAGACTACACTTGATCTTAGCCAAAAGCAAATTGTCCCTTAGGGCAGGACAAAGACTTCCCCATCCATCCTCGTGTTTCCTCTGGACTCTGTCAGGGTAACTATGGTAACGATTCTTCTCTGCATTACATGGATGTGGCAGCAGGTTCTAGCAGGTTAGGGGACTTCCCTGGGTCTCCAGAGTACAAGTGACAAGCCAGGGATTTCCATCCAGTGTCTCCTGTTTCATGTGCTGGGCAGTGACGGGTGTGTGTGTCACCTGCTCCTTTTTCCATCACTGAGGCTGGGTTCGGCTTGCAGCTTGAGGAGAATGCTTGCTGATTTTGTTCTGGAGCGTGAGTTTCACTGTGTCTACTCTATAACATTCTTCTTAAAAAATGTAGTTTGTTTCCTGATAAAACTTGTAAGGACACAGTGGAAGTTAAAAATCACCATGATGCCACCATTATGGACTGAACGTCTGTGTCTCCTTCAAATTCATGTGTTGGAGCCCTAACCCCCAAGGTGATGGGTATTTGATGGTGGTGCCTTTGGGGAGTAATTAGGTCATGAGTTCATGAGGGTACGGTCCTCCTTATGGGATTAGTATCCACACAGAAAAGAGACACGTGATTCGCACCCCCTGCCCTGAGTGTACCCGTGAGGACACAGTGACAGGCAGCCATCTGCAAGCCAGGAAGAGAGGCTTCACCAGAAACCAAGTCTGCTGGCACCTTGATCTTGGACGTTGAGCCTCTAGAACTGTGAGAAATAAATGTCTTTTGTTTTGTTATAGCAGCCAGAGATTCCTCAGACAGCTGCTACCCAGAGGTAACTACTATTCATATTTTGGTTTCCTTCCAGTCGTTTTTTCAGTGAATAGATAGGAAATTTTTTTCTTTTTACAATTGTGGTCCTGCTCTTCTTGGCTTTTCTTTTCATTTTGTCATTAACATTTCCCCTGACCTTTTCTACTCCATGATCTTTACCGATTGCATAAAGTGCCATTGCTATAGTTGATCAAATTATACAGCCCTGTTGTATTCGTCTCGGGCTGCCTTGGTAAAGTACCACATGCTGGGCAGGGGAGGAGGGGTGTAAACAACAGAAACATATCTTCTCACAGTTCTGGAGGCTCCAAATCCAAGGTCAAGGTACCAGCAGGTTGGTTTCTGGTGAGGCTCTCTCCCTGACTTGCAGGCATTGCCTTTTCGCTATGTCTTCACCTGGCCTTTCCTCTGGGCATGGGGAGAGAGCTCTCTGGTGTCTCTTCCTCTTCTTATAAGAATACCAGTCCTATTGGATCTGGCCCCCACTCTTATGACCTCATTTAACCTTAATTACCTCCTTATATGGGCTTCCCAGGTGTCTCAGACAGTAAGGAATCTGCCTGCAATGCCAGAGAGCCAGGATAAATTCCTGGATCCAGACGATCCCCTGGACAAGGGAATTGTTACGCAATCCAGTATTCTTGCCTGGAGAATTCCATGGACAGAGGAGTGGGCTACAGTCCATGGGGTCGCAAAGAGTCAGACACAGCTGAGTGACTGACACACACCTCCTTGTACACCATCACCAAGTACAGTCACATTAAGAGTTAGGGCTTCTACATATAAATTGTGAAGGGACCCAATCCAGTTCATAACACCTCTCACTGGACATCGAATTTGGAAGTTTTTGTCGTTATTATGAATAGTACTGTGATGAACATCTTCAGTTAAAAATACTTTTGAACATCTCTCATTCTTTTTTTAAAATGCATATTATTAAGGTATAGTTGATTTAGGGGCTTCCCAGGTGGTGCTAGCATTAAGGAACCCACCTGCCAATGCAGGAGATATAACAGACTCAGGCTCAATCCCTGGGTTGGGAAGATCCCCTGGAGGAGGGTGTGGCAACCCACTCCAGTATTCTTGCCTGGAGAATCCCATGGACAGAGGAGCCTGGTGGGCTACAGTTCATAGGGTCACAAAGAGTTGGACACGACTGCGTGACTTGCTCCCATACAGTTGATTTCCAGTGTCGTGTTGATTTCTGCTGTACAGCACAATGATTCATTACACTTATGGATACATTCTTCTTCATATTCTTTTCCACAACAGTTTATCACAGGATATTGAACATAGTTTCCTGTGCTATATAGTAGGACCTTGTTGCTTATCCTCTGATTATTTTCTTGAGTTAAATTCCTGGAAGTAGAATTGTTGGGATAAAGGGTGAGATGTTCTCAACAAATGATTATTGGGCCACTTGTCCTACCAGGAATTCCTGGCTGAATAAAATGGGCTTTCCCATTCATAAAGCACTTTCATTTACATGTGTTACTTATGAGAGTGTCTCATGATGGCCCTGGCGGTTAGGGACAGTAGCTACAATCATGATCCTACTTAGCAGGGGAGGAGGCCAAGAAAGGAAGTGAATCTCCAAGGTCAGGCAGCTCACCTGTGCATAGCTGGGCGGGACCTGGATGCAGACTTTAAATCCAATGCGATTTCTGCGGCATCACAGTGGCTCAGTGGCCATCTGGGTTTACTGGGTGAAATCTTTCTTTTTGATTAGTTGACATCATAGTATATTAGATATACTGGGGTTAACAAAAAAAATATTATTAAAATTATTTTCACATGTTTCTTTTTACTGTTCTTTAAATGTGACTACTGGGAAATTAAAAAGTGTCTTTTTAATTAAAAATTAAATTTAAACTAAATATTAATTAAAAATTTTTTAAAATTTAAATTAAAAATTACCTCAGTGTCTTATATTATTTTCTTTGGGATAATGCTGCTCTAGGCCATGTACCCAGATATTTCCCACTGAAGTTTTTCATCTAAAGGAATTTCAAAGGACTGGAACCTGGTCCTGCCTTGACCTTGTTCGTTGAGCGATTGGAGACAAGTCTCCCTGTCTTGGGCCTCTTTCCTAAATTGGATAGTATGTAGTTTGAACTAAATATTCTCATAGCTTGATTTAGCCTGTTTTTTTTTAAAAATAGGGCAAAGCGTTAACCATTTTTGAGTTACTCATCACCTTCTGGTTTTAGATTTTTTTTTTTTTTTGGTTTTAGATTTTTTAAAAACATTTTTATAAAAACTTTTTGTCATGCTGGGTGGCACATGGAATATTAGTTCCTTGATTAGGTATCAAACTGGTGCCCTCTACAGTGGAAATGTGGAGTCTTAAGCACTGGACAGCCAGGGAAGTCCCCAGAGTTAAATGTCTCCAGAAAAATTGGAAGGTTTGATAATCCAGAATGTGCATGGCAGCAAAGAGCTAGGGCTGAGCTGGGATCATTCCCTCCAGATGGGAGCTGGCCACTCATTTAGCTACAGTCCCCACTGTAAGACGGAGTGCAGAGAAAAAGAGAGCGACCCGGGCAGTCAGGCAAGAAAAGGGAAATTTATTAGAGGGAAACGAGAGGGTGACTGCCCTTACGGAGAACGAGCGTCCTCCCTTTCTGATGGGGTCTTTCTTATATACCACCAATGGAAAATTCTCTGAAGGGATGGTTAATTTTTAACCTATTGCTGAGTCCTGTGGTCACATAGCCAGAGGTCTGGAATCTGGGGGTCTCGTAGCTTTGAGAAGGTAGGCACCAGCGGGGAAAACAGAACTTCGTTTGGGCAATTTGGTCAGTCTCAAGGGTCCTTGTGATTTTATTCTTTGTGAGGTCAACATAATGAGCCATTTCAACCATGAGCCCCCATGTAGACCCTATCACCCACCACTGCCTAATGTGTCCCAGGCCTGCTTTATTCATGGACACTTCCTGCCACGCCCTGGAGGTTTCAGAACTTCCCACTCTTGGACTTACCCTTTTCTTCTGGTCTTTTGAGCCAATACTCCACTATCCATGCTTTTAGTACCTACAGGGACTTTTCTCCTGATTTGATAATTCTTACAGATTTGAGAGCTTTTCTTTTCTCAAGAGGGAAGTTTAGAAAAATAGCACTTCTGAAATCAGAGCTGGAAAGATAAACTGAGGTCAAAAAATGGCTCATGGAATCTTTCTCTTTCTTGTGGTCTGGGGTTACTCGATCCCAGTATGAGCAAGGCAGCCTGGCATGAGGAAATGTTTGCCGTTAGTTTGTAGGACAGTTTCCAGATCAACCAACCGGAGGTTGTCAGCTCCTGGGGAACATGCGTGACAGAAAAACGCCTGCAGCCATGGGTGGCAGTGGTCTTACCTGCTTGGATTCTGTGGAACAGGGATTAGGCAACGTCATTTGGACCAGGAAAGAGAAGAAGAAAGGGGAGCTGTGTGCATTATAAGTAAAAGAAAAGCCAGACAGCCAGCCGGAGGCAAACAGTATTGTCTGCATTTGTCAAAGGCTCTGTACATACAGTGCCTCCCAGGTGCCCTGGGGAAGGCTGGCCACAATCTGGAGCAAATGGATGAGTACAAGGGGCAGGCAGATGGGCAAACACCTGACTCAGACTGCCCACCCGCACCCCTCAGTCGCTGCTGCCTTCTCCACTTGCGCCTGGACATTGGGAAGCGGCCAAAGGAAGCTACAGTTCAAAAAAGGAAAGACTTGCCTTGCGAGTGTTCGTGGGAGCCCCAGAGGAGTCATCTGGGTTAAAACTCAGAGGAGAAGCAAGGTCAGGGATGAGGACCCAACTGTACCGTTTTTTTCTGTAGGCAGATCATGGACAAGCGTGCTCTTGGTTAAAGGGGGCTTGCATCCTCTGGGCCTCTGCTCTGCCACTGGGAAGTGATCAGTTAGAAGTTTCAAGGAATCTCCTCAAATCACCTGTATTTGCTGCACCTGCTTCATGCAAGGCCCATTGTTAAGCACCCTAGAAGCAACCAATGTGAACACATGTTAAGCTGGCAGCCATGCAGAGACTCTGGCGGCTCTGAAACAGACCGTGACTCCATTGGAACCATACTGCCCTAGTTCCCTCCCTGTCCTCCAGAGTCCAGAGTCATCCCTTTTCTTCTTCCTTAGGAGGCAGGGTGGTCAGAGGCAGGGATAGAACTCTGCTCAGACTAGAATAGCCTTGTGCTTACTAATTTTTAAACTCCAAATGTGGCTATTTACTCTATTTGTGAAATAGTAGTATAGTGTTAGTTTCTCAGTCGTGTCTGGCTCTTTGCGACCCCATGCACTGTAGCCCACCAGGCTTCTCTGTCCATGGGATTCTCCAGGCAAGAATACTGGAGTGGGCTGCCATGCCCTCCTTCAGGGGATCTCCGTGACCCAGAGATTGAACCTGGGTCTCTCGTATTGCAGGCGGATTCTTTACCATTTGAATAATATGGCCTAATTCCTAAACCTGGGCTTCCCTTGTGGCTCATCTGGTAAAGAATTCGTCTGCAATGTGGGAGACCTGGGTTCGATCCCTGCATTAGGAAGGTGCCCTGGAGGAGAGCATGGCAACCCACTCCAGTATTCTTGCCTGGAGAATCCCATAGACAGAGCAGCCTGGCGAGCTGCAGTCCATGGGGTTGCAAAGAGACAGACATGACTGAGCAACTAAACACAGCAACTTTCCTAAACCTGTCTGAAACTCCAGCTGCTAAACAGTGTTATCACAGAATAGGCTTTCTGAATGTTTCCACTCTGCCTCCCTCAGTGGGTGAGGGTTTCATCTAGTGTTGGTTGCTTCATGGTTACAAGATAGCTGCCACAACTCCGGTTTTCATGTCTACATTCAAGGCCGGGAAAAAGGGGGAGAAGGAGGCTAAAGATGCTTTTCTCATTCTATTGTCTTCCATCAAGAAACTGGAAGCTTTTCTGTAGTGCCAGTAGACTTCACCTCACATCCTACTGGCCAGAATGGCCATGCCTAATTGCAAGGAAGGCCAGATATCAAGTCTGTGGTTTGTTTTGGTGTCTTTGAAGTAAATGGTAAGACAGAGAGGATTGATAATGACCATTGGTTTGGCAACCCAACAGTAAGGACATACCGAACTCTCCAGATGTTCAATGTAGCCCTTTTATCTTTTCTTAACTGTCCTCTTCCTTTCTGGAAGAAAGGGTTTGGGGTATGGCGGGGTTGGTTGCCTGCTTTTAGTAAATTTCCATCCTTGTGTCCCTGCTTTCAAGACCCAGGGCTTTTTTTTTTTCCTTTTGTCCTGTAGACAATGAATTGAGTCCTGGCAGGTTCAAGATTAAGGCAGAGTGCCAAGACTGTGGTTTGGGAAGGTTCCATGCAACTGCTTCTCCTAGCCAGACACGGGACCCACCCAGAGCTTGAGTTGCCAGATGAAACCACAATCACTGCAAAGAAAGAGTCGTGTGTATATGTGTGCACGTGTGTGCATGCATAGAAAGTCTCCACCTCATCTCTTGGGCTCAGAGTTTCCCAGGGCTGCTCAAGCAGTGAGTCCTTGTGTTTTCCAGGTTTGGGGTGATCCACTCAGTGTTCACCAACCTGCTTCTGTGGGCTAACAGCGTCCTGAATGAGTCAAAGCACCAACTTAACGAACACAAGGAACGACTCATCACCCTGGGCTTTGGGAACATAACTATAGGTGAGTGATAAGAGATGCCTGGCTGTCATGTTGGAACAGCTGGGAAACCTCAGAGACAGAGGGATGGGTTTCAAAGACCTGCAGGGTCCACCCAACTGAACATCGTCCAGACAATCCCCTGTTGTTGAAAATCTTTCAAAACCTCCTAAGTCTTTCATCCTGCCTCCATAAGTAGGGTGTGCTGAGCATAATTAAAGGGTTCTTTAGTGACTCGTCAGACCCAAGGGTCATCATTTTGATCACGGTTTCTCATGGTTCAGTTTGGTATGGAGGTGAATGTCTTTATTTACAACTGCAGAAGATTGGTGGTTGTTACTGTTTGTGTTTTTAATTAAACCTCTACGACCAGTTCTTTCTACTACAAGTATAACATTTAAAAATCCATAGATGTCTAATGGTATGTTGTGGTTAATCGGTTTTTGCTCATTTGAAGTTTTTATTTAACTCTACTTGGTTTATAATTTTGGCCCATCTTTATTCGCCCTTGTACCTATTTGAGTGCCTATAGTGTGAATCTTTTCGTTTTCTTCCAAAGTTCTCTTTTGGAATCTATCTGTCGATTTGATCTTAGAGCATTGGAGTTGAGAAGAGTGTGGGGTAGAGGAAGGTGCAGTGTCCAGGTGACTGATGCCTCAGGTTTGGGGCCTATGCCTATCATGTTTTGGCTGTGTGACTTTTGGACACCGTTCAACCACTCTGAGCCTCTCTTTTCTCATTCATAACGTGAGGGGGCTTGAACCATGTACTTTCCATGAGTACCTCCAGCGTTAATGTACTGCATATCTGTCCTCTCTGGACAAACCCAGATCAGTCACAAGGAGAACTTTAAACCTGTTTCCTCACCAGTGGGGTGAGGATGACAAAATCAGGGTACACACTATATTTCTTCACCACCCCCAACCAGCAGCCTACTCTTGGGAAGGTCATGCTCCTTGAGCCTCATTTCCTCATTGGAATCAGTAACAGTAACAGCAATGACAACAATAACAACATGTTTTGTTAAGCATTCTCTGAGTGGCTGGCACATTAAACTCTTGTCCCAACACTTGGAGGTAGGCAACACTGACCTTATTATATGGATGAAACGACTGGGCCACAGAGAAGTTAAGTGACTAACCCAAGATCACACAGTGAGTAGACGATTCAGCCAGGATTTGAATCATAGCAATGTGGCTCCAGAGACCTTGGTGAAGGTGGGATTAGATTAATTTATAAAAAAGGAAACTTTGTCAACTCTAACATTCTATTAATCCGAACCTTTTTCTTCTGAGTTCTTCCTTGTCTTTTGCATCATACAAGTCTTATGATGTATGGTTAGGTTACAAGTGGTAGGGAACCTCCTTATGTATTGAAAATTGCAGTGCTCTGCAAAAGTAAGGCACATTACTCCTGGGCATATATATATATATATATATATAAACACACACACATTATATACATGTATATATGTATGTATATATATTTATATATATATACACACTCAGACAAAGCTATAATTCAAAAAGATACATGCAGCCCTATGTTCATAGCAGTGCTATTTACAATAGCCAAAACATAGAACCAACCTAAATGTCATTGACAGATGAATGGATAAAGAAGCTGTGGTACATATATACAATGGAATATTACTCAGCCATAAAAAGAATGAAACAATGCCATTTATAGAAACATGGATGGACCTAGAGATTATCATACTAAGTGAAGTAAGTCAGCCGGAGAAAGATGAATATATATCACTTGTATGTGGAATCTAAAATATGACACAAACAAACTTATCAACTAAACAGGAACAGATTCACAGACATAGAGAACAGGCTTCTTGTTGCCAGTGGGGAGGGGAACAGGGGAGGGAAGGACTGCGAGTTTGGAATTGGCAGATAAAAAAACAAGTGAGGGTAACTAGTGCTACCATAAAGCCTTTTTTGCCTGATTTTATAAGTAGTATATGCATATCATAAATTAAAGCAATGGCAAAATGTAAAGAAAAAAATCCACAATAACACCTACTGAGGAGTGCAGCTAAATGCTGTTAACATCTGGTTAGTTTTTGGTAGTGTGCTGTGTATTTGTAGTTGAGATCATATGGTATATATTCAATCATTTTTTTCTACCACCTACAGTAAGAAATAGATTTTACATTGCAACCCAAATGCCCTATGTCTACATGTATATTCCCATGAAATAATAATCATACTATATCAAAGATACTCAAATTTCTTTTGTGTTTGATTCCATTCAGTCAATCCTATTTTATTCCATTGCAGTTCCATTAAAAAATATTGGCTGCTGTCCTTTAAACTGAGCTCACAACTGAATTTCAGGTTGTGGTACGCATTTAAAAATACTGGATATACAATTTGTTCTTACTTTTCCCCTCATTGTTATTGTAGAATAATTATTTTCTTACATCATTAAAACACAGAATTGTTATTTTTTAATCTTTAAAAATTTTTAAATTTATTTTTAATTGAAGGATAATTGCTTTACAATTTGTGTTGCTTTCTGCAATACATCAGCATGAATCAGCCACAGGTATACGTATGTCCCCTCCCTCTTGAACCCCTCTCACCTTCCACCCCATCCCACTCCTCTAGGTTGTCACAGACACAATTATATTTTTAATGTCTGCCTCCTATTCCATTATACTATTCCATTTCCTTCTCCTGGGGATCTTCCCAACCCAGGAATCAAACCCCGGTCTCCTGCATTGCAGGTTTGATTCCTGGATTGGGAAGACCCCCCTGGAGAAGGAAATGGCAACCCACTCCAGTATTCTTGCCTGGAAAATCCTTTGGGCAGAGGAGCCTGGCAGGCTACAGTCCATGGCGTTGCAAGAGTTGGAAACGACTTAGCGACTAAACCACCACCACTATTCCATTATAAAGATGTATTATAGCATTCATCTAATTCTGTAAATTCATCTAATTAACCCATTATAAAATCCATCTGCTGCTGCTGCTGCTAAGTCACTTCAGTCATGTCCGACTCTGTGCGACCTCATAGACGACAGCTCACCAGGCTCCCCCATCCCTGGGATTCTCCAGGCAAGAACTGGAGTGGGTGGGTTGCCATTTCCTTTTCCAATGCATGAAAATGAAAAGTGAAAGTGAAGTCGCTCAGTCATGTCAGACCCTCAGAGACCCCATGGACTGCAGCCTTCCAGGCTCCTCCGTCCATGGGATTTTCCAGGCAAGAGTACTGGAGTGGGGTGCCATAAAATCCATCTAATGCTTTCTAAATTGTGCCACATTGAGTGCTTCTGTTTCTTTCTCAGAAACACACAACAAAATTTTACCTAATGCTTTGATTATATTTTTGACTTGTCCCCTGCAATAGACTGGAATTATAGGCCATAGTCTTTACACCAACTTTAAGGCTTTTGCTGCATATTTAATTATTTACTTACAGCATTTCCCCTCCTTGTTATGAAATGGTCCTTTATACAATCAACAAGTTTCTTCCAGAAGATGGGACTTGTCTCTTGCCACACTTGCTGGCTTCAGATATTCTCAAGAGGAAAATCTTTCCTAATAAGAGGCATTTTCCCTCACAAGGTTGTTTTTAAAAAAGTAATTTTAAAATAATACATGTCAATCATATTCATATAGAAAGCTTGGAAAATACAGTGAAGCAAAACCTAAAGGAAAACTTACACAAATATGTCGATTGTATCTCAATAAAACTGCAAAAAAGATACTTTGAGATGTTTCTTTTACTGAAAGAAAGAAAATAGAAAAGCAAACCAAAGAAAAATCACCTGCTATTTTTCCACCCAGCGATAACCATTGTTAACATTTTAGTCTGTGGCCTTCCAGACATCTTCTTTGTCTGTCTATCTCCCTGTCTCTCTATGTCACCTTTATATCTGTAACTTATAAAAAGAGAGTCATGCTCTAGCCTCTTTGGCAAGCTGCTTTTGTTCACCAGTATCTTCTGAACATCTTTGTATGTTGGTAAATAGATTTCTACAGTATCATTTCCAGTGGTTGGACAACATTCTGATGTCTGGAGAAGATCTAATTCACGTAATCAGTACTCTCTGGGGGACATTCACGGCTGTCAAGTTAGACAGGATATTCAGCATGACAATAAGCCATGACACAAAGCTTTTCATTCAATGGGCAAACCCAAGCATGCATCCATAGTGACAATATTTCTTTGTGGTTTTCCGTGTCATCACATGAACATGCTAATCGCCCTCCCCTGTGATCTGCCTCCCCTAGTTTTAGATGACCACACGCCTCCGTGTAACTGCACACCCCCGACCCTCTGCCTGGCCATCTCCCACGGGATGTACTACCTCTATCCTTTCAACATAGAGTATCAGATCCTGGCCTCCACGATGCTCTACGTCCTGTGGAAAAACATCGGGCGCAAGGTCGACAGTCACCAGCATCAGAAGATGCAGTTCAGGTCGCACGGGGTCCTGCTGGGCTCGGTCCTGGGCCTGACCGTGCTGGCCACCACCATCGGGGTCGTGGTGGTGTATCTGATCCAGATTGGCCGTTCCAAAACCAAGAGCGAGGCGGCACTCATCATGTTCTACCTGTATGCCAGCATCTTGCTGATGCTTATGGGGGCAGCAGGGCTGGTTGGGATCCGGATTTATAGGCTAGATGAGCAGTCACTAGACGAGTCCAAAAACCCGGCCCGCAAACTGGATGCGGACCTGCTGGTGGGCACCGCCTCTGGCTCCTGGTTCATCTCCTGGGGTTCCATCCTGGCCATACTTTGCGCTGAGTCCCGCCCTCCATACACCTGGTACAACCTGCCCTACTCCATCCTGGCTATTGTCGAGAAATACATCCAGAACCTCTTCATCATTGAGTCCATTCACCGAGAGCCAGGGAAGCTCTCCGAAGACATTAGAACCCTGCGGGTGGTCACAGTCTACAATGGCAATGCCACGTCTCTCCCTTCTTCCTGCCTCAAGAACGGACCTATGGCCGGGGACATGGCTCCCCAGGCCCTTGAGATGCCGCCTGCGGCCAATGGAAATACATGTCTGAGAGAAGTCGGTGGCAAAGAGAAAGAGGATAAGAGCTGGGAAAGGGCCCAGGGCTCAGCCTGCCACTCCTGTTTCCTGCAGGACAATACCCAGAGAAGAGTCTTGAGGAATATTGCAGCTTTTTTGTTCCTCTGCAATATTTCGGTAATCTGCATCATTATTTCTTTATTTTAAAAAAATTGATAAATCTATTTTCCCTGCTGTTTTTGAATGAGGAGTGAAGGCAGCTTATAATCAAAATAATTTAAGTGTAAGGTTAAAATATTAGGCCGGAACATAGGCTTATATTCTGTCAATATAAATCCATGTACTGAGTATCTGTGTGCCAGGGGCTGGGGTGGGAACTAAGAATTAATTAAAAGTGAGAAAACTCAATCTCTTTCCTCACAAAGGTCATAGTATTTGTGGGAGAAGGAGACAAGGAAAAAAACACAATGTAGTGAAGACGGCAAAGGCTGGGACAGGACTATGTGCAAGGGAGAAGGGGAGTGTGGATTCAGGGAGGGACTTGAATGAGCAAGGGGTGCTTAAGGTGAGACGTAGTCTCAATGAGGAGTGCTTTTGGCTGTAAGTAGTAGGAAGCTTGATGAGTAGTATTTTCAGTCTTAAGAATTCTGGAAGTTGGCTGCTCAGGGTTGGCCTGGCAGCTGAACCCTATCATCAAGGATCCAGGCTCTGTTCACCTTTCTGCCTGACTGTTGCTGGTGTAGTGCTTGTTGCCACATGGTCATAGGATGGCTGCAGGAGCACCAGTCATCATGCCTGTGTTCAAGACAGGAAGACAGAGGGAAGGACTGGTGCCAGGCAATGTCTGTGATTGATGTGAACACCCCTAACTACCAGGGAGGATGGGGAAGTGGATGCTTTGCTTTCTAGCCCCTATGATGGAAGGTGAAAAGGAAGATGAAGATGTATAGACGGCCACTCAGTACTGCCTGTCTCAGCCTCTATGAATGGTTGGAAGTCTGCCAACTGTAGTCAAGGCAAGGAAAAGCCTTGGGGCAGAGGGCACATGATCTGCAAAGGCACAGAGACATAGGATACCATGGCCTATTTGGGGAGCACTAGCAATTTAGCATGGCACCCCACTTCAGTACTCTTGCCTGGAAAATTCCATGGATGGAAGAGCCTGGTAGGCTGCAGTCCATGGGGTCACTAAGAGTCAGACATGACTGAGCGACTTTACTTTCACTTTTCACTTTCATGCATTGGAGAAGGAAATGGCAACCCACTCCAGTGTTCTTGCCTGGAGAATCCCAGGGACGGGGGAGCCTGGTGGGCTGCCGTCTATGGGGTCACACAGAGTCGGACATGACTGAAGTGACTTAGCAGCAGCAGCAGCAGCAGCTTAGCATGAATTCCATCCATGTGAAGCAGAGCAGGAAAGAGGATGGAGTGTGTGGTTAGATGGATCTGGCTTAAGCAGAGCTGCATAAGCCTGCCTGAGTCCGGTCTTCATGCTGAGGGTGGTAGAGGACCTTCTCAGACCTTTGTGTTTTGGAATGATGTCCTTGTAGCAATGTGCAGGAAGGATGGAGAGAGATAAGATCAAAGATCAGGGAAGCTGGTACAGAAGCCCCCACAGCTGCCCAGAGAGGAAATGATGGGAACTTGAACCAGGGCAGTGCCAGTGCGGGTGGGGAGAATTGTATAGAATTTATCTCACTTGGTGTGAGGACCCTCAGGTTCATCTGACTTGAGTTCCTGGGTTCATGGTGATGCTATTTATGGAGGTTAAGGGTCTCTGGATGGGGAGGAGGCTTTGGAGGGGGCTCACGGGGAGGGCGAGTTTAGTACTGAACAAATTCAATGGTGAAGTCTCTCTGGATATCACCAACAGGCAGATTTTTTTTTTGGCTTTCTGTTGCTGTGTAATCAGTGACCCCAAATGCATGACAAAAGCAACAACCATTTTATTATATCTGATGACTCTGTGGGCTAGGAAAGCTGGCAGGGCTTGGCAGGACTTTTCTGTTCCTCACCGTATCAACTGAAGCTGGTGGTAGGGTTGGAAAGTCCACAATCTGGCACCTTGGGTGGGGGAGGCTGAAAGGCTGGATTCAGCTGGGATTCTGGTTGCAGTGTCTGCATGGGGGTTCTCCAGCACAGTGGTCTTGGGGGAGATGGGCTTCTTAGATGGTGGCTCAGTACCCCAGAGCCAAGCTTCCAGGGGATTGGAAGTGCCAGTCTTTTTATCTTTTTTTGGAAATTAATTGATTAATTTTAATTGGAGGCTAATTACTTTACAATATTGTAGTGGTTTTGCCATACAGTCACATGAATCAGCCATGGGTGTACATGTGTCCCCCATCCTGACCCCCACTCCCACCTTCCTCCCCATCCCATCCCTCAGGGTCATCCCGGTGCACCGGCCCTGAGTATCCCATCTCTAGCATGAAACCTGGACTGACGATCAGTCTTTTAAGGCCAGGTGTAGACGTTGCATGGCACAATTTCTACCAGATTTTATGGATCCGGCAGTGACAGCATCTATCGGGACTCAAGGCAAGGGGGCAGAGGTCTGCCTCCCAAGGGGATGAGTAGCAAGAATTGTAGCCAACGTCACAGCAGACGGAAAGGTCTGGATTTCAGGAAAGAGGTTTATAATCTCTTCTTCTCATTTTCCTTCCCACCCTCCTTCCTTTTCTTCCTCCCTTCCTGAAAATAGAGCTGTGGTTGCCTACTGAGGGCTAGCACTACTGTGAGTCACAAGGGTACCACGTGCCCCAGCATGTTGGTCTTCCTCCTATGGGGCTTACAAACAAGATGGCAGGACTAGCAACAAGAGTCAATTAGGAAAAACGCCCATAGTGCCGCATACCCTGCAGAGAACTACAAGGGAGGGTGTGTGCGGTGGTGCTTGGATGCCTGAGGTTGATCAGAAGGCCGGGCTGGTGGGAAAGGCTCTCTCAGGAGATGGGATTAGAGCCCAGGGCTAAACAGAGAAGGAGCCATGGGCGCTCCAGGTAGAGGAGAGAGCCAAGCAAAATCCTGGGTGGGAGCGCTTGCCTCCTTCCAGAAGAGGAGGAAGTGCGTGTGACCATGTGGGTGGGTGGGGGCAAGCTGGGCAGCAGGGTTGGGGGCTGGTAAAGAATCATCTAACAGAGGGCTCTGCCATTCTGTTTAAGGGTAGATTATTTTTAAAAAATATGCTGTGAAGCCTTTGGGAGTTTAACCGGGAAAGGGACACCACCTTACATAAATAATCTGGTGCAGAGTGGTGAACAGACTGTGGGCTCGGAGCATAAGCGGGGCGGGGGGGCCACTGATGGTCCAGGTGAGAGATGGGGGTGGCGGCCTGGCGGGTGGAGTGGAGAGAGGTGGGTAGATTGCCGGGGTCTAGCCTCAGTGGAGTCAGGGGTTTCGAAGGGGAGACGGCTTCAGCGATCAGGAAACAACAGCTTATTTAAATGTTAATTAAATATATAAAGAGTGATTAAATAAGGATAGCTCAGTGAGGAAATTCAGTGGAGAAAAGAGGCCGAGTAGCTTGGTTTACGCAGAAAATCAATATAACCTGTGACATCAGGTTAGCTCTGACCACGGAGGCTGCAGACGCCCTCTCGAATAGCGGAAGGTGCCCCACCTTAGGCACCTTCTTGAGTGGGTCTTAGAGGCCCATGCAAATATGTGGTCGCAGAGGACCTCCGCGCTCTAGATGAAAACTCAGCCAGAGGTTGAGAGAAAGAATGACATGGGGAGACCAAGTTTCAGTGAACAAGGCCCACACTTTATTTTCCAAAGTAGTTTTTATACCTTAAGTTGTGCATAGGGGATAATGGGAGAAGGGGTAGAGTCAGCAGTGAGCCAGGCTTTCTTCCTGCAAACTTCAGATCAGATCACATCAGATCAGTCGCTCAGTCATGTCCAACTCTTTGCAACCCCATGAATCGCAGCACGCTGGGCCTCCCTGTCCATCACCAACTCCCGGAGTTCACTCAGACTCACGTCCATCGAGTCAGTGATGCCATCCAGCCATCTCATCCTCTGTCGTCCCCTTCTCCTCCTGCCCCCAATCCCTCCCAGCATCAGAGTCTTTTCCAATGAGTCAGCTCTTCGCATGAGGTGGCCAAAGTACTGGAGTTTCAGCTTTAGCATCATTCCTTCCAAAGAAATCCCAGGGCTGATCTCCTTCAGGATGGACTGGTTGGATCTCCTTGCAGTCCAAGGGACTCTCAAGAGTCTTCTCCAACACCACACTTCAAAAGCATCAATTCTTCGGCTCTCAGCCTTCTTCACAGTCCAACTCTCACATCCATACATGACCACAGGAAAAATCATAGCCTTGACTAGACGAACCTTTGTTGGCAAAGTAATGTCTCTGCTTTTGAATATGCTATCTAGATTGGTCATAACTTTCCTTCCAAGGAGTAAGCGTCTTTTAATTTCATGGCTGCAGTCACCATCTGTAGTGATTTTGGAGCCCAGAAAAATAAAGTCTGACACTGTTTCCACTGTTTCCCCATCTATTTCCCATGAAGTGGTGGGACCAGATGCCATGATCTTTGTTTTCTGAATGTTGAGCTTTAAGCTAACTTTTTCACTCTCCACTTTCACTTTCATCAAGAGGCTTTTGAGTTCCTCTTCACTTTCTGCCATAAGGGTGGTATCATCTGCATATCTGAGGTTATTGATATTTCTCCCAGCAATCTTGATTCCAGCTTGGGCTTCTTCCAGCCCAGCATTTCTCATGATGTACTCTGCACTCAAGTTAAATAAGCAGGGTGACAATATACAGCCTTGACGAACTCCTTTTCCTATTTGGAACCAGTCTTTTGTTCCATGTCCAGTTCTAACTGTTGCTTCCTGACCTGCATACATGTTTCTCAAGAGGCAGGTCAGGTGGTCTGGTAGTCCCATCTCTTTCAGAATTTCCCACAGTTTATTGTGATCCACACAGTCAAAGGCTTTGGCATAGTCAATAAAGCAGAAATAGATGTTTTTCTGGAACTCTCTTGCTTTTTCCATGATCCAGCAGATGGTGGCAATTTGGTCTCTGGTTCCTCTGCCTTTTCTAAAACCAGCTTGAACACCTGGAAGTTCACAGTTCACGTATTGCTGAAGCCTGGCTTGGAGAATTTTGAGCATTACTTTACTAGCGTATGAGGTGAGTGCAATTGTGCGGTAGTTTGAGCACTCTTTGGCATTGCCATCATATGCAAAAGTTTAGGTGATTTACATCATCTTCTGGCCTGGAGGCCTATTAACATTTTAAGACCCTTTCTTCAGAAAACTTATTTTTCTCTAAAGGTGATTAGTCAGGCGCCACCCTCCAGAAGCATTAGATAAAGTTGCATTCCTATAGGGCAAAGGTGTGGTGGGCTATAACAAGAAAAAGAATTAACTCAAGGGTCCAAGGTTACAAACATTAAAGCTACTACTTACATTCCTATACACCAATTATATTAATCAGTACACTGCCAGGGACACAGCAGGTAAGGGATATGGAAACTTAGTAACAAACATTGGCCCAACAAGTGAAAAACCCTTCACCAATACAATTTCTAATCAATCTTTTAACTACTCAAAGGAATCTGTATTTAGACAGTTTAGAACATCTCATGCCTCTCACAGTTGGGAGGCTCTGAGCAATCACATATGGCTGGAAAAACCTATTCAGGCAGGCTAGAGGACTTCCAAAGGAGTTTGTAGGTTGAAACACTATCACACCCAGGAAATATTAACTGGAGCTGTAAGCTAACTCTTTTTCAGAGAGAGGTAGTGAGGGACAGCCCCCGTAAAGTCAGAGGTGTAGGTGAGAGCACAGAACAGAAAGTAGGCAGACTCTGGTTTTGGGGGTAGATGCTCGAGAATTTCCAGGGAGACTCCTGAGGCTCGATCCCGCCTTTGCGTGTGCCGAGCCTCCTTCCTCATGACCTTTGCCACGGGCGGAGCTCCTCACGCTGGCTCCCGGCAGTGGATTGAGGGTGCTGTTTTGGAGGCAGAGTCGTCAAGATTTACTGATGGATCAGATGGTAGGCGGGTGGTTATGAGAGTGAATCAGAATACCAGGAAGACACTGGAGTTTTGTTGAGCCCTTGGGAAGAAGGTGTTGCCGAGGAGATGGGGAGAAATGGGACTGTAATGTTGAGTTTGAGATACGTTGTAGACAGCTGAGTAGCCTGTGAGATATATGAGCCTGGAATTCCGAGGGTGGACCAGGCTGGTGATTTGGATTGGGAAGTTGTGGGCCCACAGCTGGTGTTTACAACCTGGACTGGGTGAGATCACTGGGGTCATGGGTGTAGGGAAGAGAGGACCCGGGAATGAATGAGCCCTGGGACCAGCCAACAGTGAGAAACAGCAAAGGAAGAGGAGCCAGCCAAGGAGGCGAGAAGAACCAGCTGGCGTGGGAGGAATACTTCTAAGGACCCAGAACCCAGAACCCAGGGCTAGAGATAGAAGCCTGAGAGGTTTCTGTGTGGAGATGTGAATGAAAGTCACTTGTATCAGTTACCCACTGCTGGGTAAGAAATGACCCCCAATTCAGCAACTTAACACAACAGACGTTTATCATTGCACAGCTGTTCTGGGTCAGGAAGCTGAGCGTGGCTTAGCTGGGTGACTCTACTCTGGGTCCCTCACAGGCTGTAGTCAAACTGTCTGCTGGGGCTGCAGTCATTTCCTGGCTTGGTTTTTTGGGAGAAAGGGGTCTGTTTCTAAATTCATGTATGCAGCTGTGAGTTTATGTGGCTCATATATGTGGACTCAGTTCCTGGTGAGTTGTTGGGCTGAGGGTTTGAGATCCTTGCTGGCTGTGAGCCTGAGACTCACCTGCCCACAGTTCCTGGCTACGTGGCCTCTCCATAGGGTGGCTCACATGGAATCTGGCTTCCTCTTGTGGCTCACATGGCAGCCAGTTTCCTCTGGTGGCTCACGTGGCAGCTGGCTTCCATTCTTGTGGGAGGGGGTGAGCAAGATGGACTCCAGAGTCCTTTTGTAACCTAACCTCAGTAGTGACATCCCATGACTGGTGTCATATTCTTTTGGATGAGTCCAACTCACAGCTTTGGAGGGGGCTCCACGGAACATGAATCCCAGGAGGTGGGACCTTTGCAGGGGGTCACCTGAGAGGCTGCCTGCCACAGTGTGGGGATGGAGGAAGTTGCAGAAGTATTGGTGTGAGAGAGAAGCAGGTCTAGGAGCCTGAGAATTTAAGGGGAGGTGGAGGAGAAGCTGGAACAGGAAGGCTGAGAAGGGGGAACCAAGGTATAGGTTCCATGAGCAACAAATATAATAGGTTATTGCTCTATGTTTTGCAGATTTAGGTGCCATCTTGTTCTCATCTGAGCCCCCTGATACAGGTGTTAGTATACCCATTTTACAGATGAGGAAACCAAGGCTTGGAGAGGTTAAATCATAGTCTGTATGTGGCAGAAACCCACGGCTGGCTCCAAGGCAGTGCTTCTCCCCCTGGTCAGGAGGATGTGGGCAGGGCCTAGGCTGTCTTTCTAAGCCAAGGACAAGCCAGAAAAAAAGACCATCAGCCCAGACCTGTGGGCCCAGGATCTGCAAGCACCAATGGTGATATGTACAGATGGGTGTGGAAAAATAGGGAGCACCACTGTGGGAAAACACGGTGGGGCTGTGGGGAGACAGAGGAAGTTCCTGCCTGACAGGTTAGATCGAGGAGGGCTTCCTGCAAGGGGAGGTGTCTCCAGACTTGGAAGAAGGTAGGACTTAGCAGAAGAAGGAGTCCCTGATAGAGGAAGAGGCAGGAGCAAAGCCCTGAAGATTGGGGAAAAAAGGCATATTTTGGGGCTGTGCACAGTCTGGTGGGGCAGAATGAAATGAGTGATAAAGGACGTGAAGACGTGGACAGGTGTCTAATTATTGAGGAGATTTGGACTTTCTCCTGAAGGCATACGGAGCCTTGTGAGTGACCTGCAGAGGAGTGACAAGGTCAGATGTGTGCTTTATAAAGATCATCCCTGCAGACACATTGTGGGGGTCGCAGGGAGATGGATTGAAGGTGCCCCCTGGAGTGGGGGGTCTTGGGAGGCTTTGCAGCAGTCCAGGTGGGGAGACCAAGGACCAGGGACTAGACCAAGGTGAGGGCTATGAGGATGGAGAGAAGCAGGTGAGTTTGAAGAGTGTTCATGCAGAATTGGGGCTCAATGCACTGGCAGGCTGCATGGAGATGGGAGACAATGGGTGAGGGCTGTTTGGCTCTGTCGTGTGTGATTCGGTTTCCCTGAGTCCAGGTCAGCACCAGGGTTCGTGTGGGACACCTGGCAGCCTCTGGGACTGTCTCCTCTTCTCTTGCAGCTCTGGATCCCTCCCGCCTTTGGCTGCCGCCCTGAGTATGACAACGGATTGGAGGAAATTGTCTTTGGCTTTGAACCCTGGATAATTGTGGTCAACCTGGCCATGCCCTTTTCTATTTTCTACCGAATGCACGCAGCTGCGTCCCTCTTCGAGGTCTATTGTAAGATATAATCTGTGTCCACATCAGAGACGGAGGGGAGCGCTAACAAGAGAATTCGGTGGAGCCACCTGGGAATGGCAAGGTCGGGCAAATATTGCCTTACAGATGAGAGAAGGGCCCCTTTTGTCTGTGATAATTGCTTTTCCCATGAGCTGGAATTGCCCGTCACCCTGGATGAGTGTAAACGAGTTAGATCAAAATCGATGAGGTGGCTGAAATCTGCCCTTGGTTAGTTAATTCTAATCAAACCCAAATTTGATCTCCTTCAAAATGAGATCCTTTGTTTGCAAAGAATGTGGTTGCAGGTTGAAAAAATATATATCCAGTTTGTTTTTCATTAAAATTGCTTTCTGTTATCGTGTTACAATATACAGTCTTTTTCTGACCATCTGGATAGTCTAATCACCCTTAAATTTTACCCTTCTCAGAACTGTGAATGCAGCTACAATTCCACTTATTTTATATTGTACTTTTGAAGATTTTTAATTTTTAAATATTTTATGTCTAATTTTTTGAACAAAGTTATTTTATCATCTGGATGGAGAACTGTGTATAAATCAATATAAAGACATATTTCTCACCTGAAAGTCTGGCACATTTTCATTGTAATTGTTCTGAAGTTTTTAAAAAAATACATCTTTACTGTCTTCCTCTCACTATAAAGATATATAGGCCTATTTTAGAAAATGTGGATATTTCAGAAGAATAGAGAGAGAAAAATCACCTAGGATGTTTAATTAATAATAATTTTTAAAATTGACAATCATTTTAAATGTTTAATTGACATTTTCCCCAGTTTTATTGAGATGTGATTGACATACAGTACTGTATTAAGGTATACATTAATTATTTGACTTACATACACTATAAAATGCTTATCACAATAAGTTTAGTGAACACCTGCCATCTCATGTAGATAGAAAATTAAAGACAAAGATCTTGACAGTCGTTTTTCTAACAACTTGATTGATGTGTTTCTTTTAGTTGTTTGAAAGCAAAGGATTCTTTTTATTGCTGTTTTGTTATACTTGCTAGTGATATGCAACATATTCAATTTTGTATGCGTTTCCCCTCACTTAACAATATGGCTTTAACCTTCTCCCCTCATTGTTATAAACTCTTTGTAAATATCATTTTCATGTTTTAGTCTATCAAGCACTGTAATTAATTTCATTTTCCTTACTATTGGTTTTAGAGTGTTTATAACTTTTTGTTTTTATAAGTGACTGCAAAAATCAACCATGTATGTAAAACAGTTTTTATATTTAGGATTGCTTCTTTAAGATATATTCTTAAAATCGAGATGCTTATCTAAAGGTTATAAATAGTTTAAAGCCTCTGAAGAAATAGTGACATTTGGGATGGATTTGTATATGCTTTTTCTTGTCTTTTAAAGTCATAATAAAATCAGTCTACTTACTGTAAATACTAATGTGAACATCTTTTCATCTGAGTGTTTTTTTCTTTTTTGACAGCACAGAGTGTGGGACATTAAGAAACACTCAAATTTTTACATGACTGAAATACTTTATATTAATTTTAGAAAAAACGAAGTAATGGGCAGAGATACTAAAAAACAAAGTAAAACATTATCTGTTATAATTTCCATCTACAGCGGTGATTCTCAACTGTGGATGATCTTGCCTTCCAAGGCAATTTGGGCAACGTCTAGAGACATTTTTGTTAACCACTAGGGGGCGTTATGTCTTCCTCTTTAGTATACTGGTGTGTACCCTGGCATGTCCCAGGTGGCTCAGTGGTAAAGAACCCACCTGCCAATGCAAGAGATGTAAGCAACTTGGGTTCAATCCCTGGGTTGGGCAGATCCCCTGGAGGAGAGCTCCAGTATTCTTCAACCCACTCCAGTATTCTTGTCTAGGAAATCGCATGGACAGAGGAGCCTGGTGGGCTACAGTCCATGGGGTCGCAAAGGAGCCAGACACGATTTAGCAACTGAGCAACAACAAAGTCAGATAAACAGCATAAGTGACTAGGGGACGTCTTGAGTGGTAAATTTCTAGTGCTACAGAAATTATAAAACCGACTCAAGCAGAGAAATGTCTAGATATTCTATTTCAATCTCAAGAGTCTGGTGCGGGAGACAAACTTGTGAACAAAGAGCCACAGCATAAACGGTACTTCTCGTTCTGCACTTGCTTTTGCATTCAGCAACAGGGGGCGTTACTGGCAACTCATGGGTAGAGGCCGGGAAAGAGGTTCGCACCCGACTGCCTCCATCACAAAGAATTGTCTGGCTCCAATTGTTAATAGTCCCTGGGTTGAGAATTTGCGATCTAGAGGTAATTGCTGTTAATTTTTGGTACCTGGGTACCCATTATTGCACATAGACTCACATATGCACTCACACAAGTGCAAACAGTACTGTTTTTATACGTGTTGTATTTGCATGTGACTTGCTTTTTAAATCTTAAGACACCAGGGTATTTCAGGGTTCCCATGGCACATATTCTCACACGGTTGAGTGCATTAGAGTCATTTTGGGCGTCTATTAGGATTCCTGCCTCCTCAGTGAAAGGTCAGCTTCCACTGGGCTGGGGTTCGGTCCTGGGTGCTTAAATAAACATCTCAGGTGATGCCGATCATTTTCCAGAAGCATCTTAGGAGCCCATGGACCTCACATAGACACTCCTGAAGGGCATTCCTAGACACTGTGTTCTCTTCTGTAACATAACTTTAGACAGCTTCAAAGTACATTCCTTGGAGGGCTGTGCCATAGCTGATTTAGTCAAACCCTGATGTTGGACACTTAGAGACATTTATGTGGTTTGCTTGCTTGTTTCTTTGCTTTTATAAATGACACCTTGGCAAGCATCTTCTCCTGAGTCTCTGGGCATATTGGTAAATGATCCTATGTGAGATGACCCTATGTGAATGCTGGTTTCTCCAAGGGATCCCATTTCGGTTGACATTGATTTCTCCCTGTTCTATCAGTATCCACCAGTACAGCCCTAGGGCCCCAGCTTGTGCGTTTTAAGCCCTGCCAAGAGATACAGGGAATCACAGTAGTGCTGGGAACAACTGGTCCAGGCTTGGTGGTTTTGAGGTAGACACAGAATACTATTAGTTCAGCTCAGTTCAGTTCAGTTGCTCAGTCGTGTCCGACTGTTTGCGACCCCATGGATTGTAGCACACCAGGCCTCACTGTCCATCACCAACTTCCGGAGTTTACTCAAACTCATGTCCATTGAGTCGGTGATGCCATCCAGCCATCTCATCCTCTGTCATCCCCTTCTCCTCCCGCCTTCAATCTTTCCCAGCATCAGGGTCTTTTCCAATGAGTCAATTCTTCGCATCAGGTGGCTAAAGTATTGGAGTTTCAGCTTCAGCATCAGTCCTTCAAATGAATATTCAGGACTGATTTCCTTTAGGATGGACTGGTTGGATCTCCTTGCTGTCCAAGGGACTCTCAAGAATCTTTTCCAACACCACAGTTCAAAAGTATCAGTTCTTCAGCACTCAGCTTTCTTTATGGTCCATCTCTCACATCCATACATGACTACTGGAAAAACCATAGCTTTGACAACACAGACCTTGTTGGCAAAGTAACGTCTCTGATTTTAATACGCTGTCTAGGTTGGTCATAACTTTCCTTCCAAGGAGCAAGCATCTTTTAATTTTATGGCTGCAGTCACCATCGGCAAAGATTTTGGAGCCAAGAAAATAAAGTTTGTCACTGTTTCCATTGTTTCCCCATCTATTTGCCATAAAGTGATGGGATTCAATACCATGATTTTAGTTTTCTGAATGTTGAGTTTTAAGTCAGCTTTTTCACCCTCCTCTTTCACCTTCATCAAGATGCTCTTTAGTTCCTCTTCAGTTTCTGCCATAAGACTGCTGTCATCTGCATATCTGAGGTTATTGATATTTCTCTTGGCAATCTTGATTCCAGCTTGTGTTTCTTCCAGTCCAACGTTTCTCATGATGTACTCTGCATAGAAGTTAAATAAGCAGGGTGACAATATACAGCCTTGACATACTCCTCTCCCAATTTGGAACCAGTCTGTTGCTCCGTGTCCAGTTCTAACTGCTGCTTCCTGATCTGCATACAGATTTCTCAAGAGGCAGGTCAAGTGGTCTGGTATTCCCGTCTCTTTCAAAATTTTCCACAGTTTGTTGTGATCCACACAGTCGAAGTCTTTAGCATAGTTAATAAAGCAGAAGTAGATGTTTTTCTGGAACGCTCTTGCTTTTTCGATGATCCAACGGATGTTGGCAATTTGATCTCTGGTTCCCCTGCCTTTTGTAAATCCAGCTCAAACATCTGGAAGTTCACAGTTCATGTACTGCCGGGGTCCAGCCCCGGCTGATCCAGGGTATTCGAAGGAGAGACGGCGTCGGCAGGGATCAGGAAACAACTGCTTAATTAAACTTTAATTAAGGATATAAAGAGTGGTGAAATAAGGATAGCTCAGCGAAGAAATTCAGTGAAGAAAAGAGGCTGAATAAAATTCCAAAGCAGGGAATTAACGTCACCTACGAAGGCCGCAGGCGTCCTCCCGTTCTCCCAAAGGAGAGGAGACACTAAGGCCTCCCCGGTCAGATCTTAGAAGCCCAGGCAAAATTAGTAGGCTTGATGAGCTTCCCCGCCTCAGAGGAAAAATTCAGCCAGAAGGAGAAAGAAAGAATGACATGGGGAGACCAAGTTTCGGTGAACAAGGCCCGCACTTTATTTTCCAAAGTAGTTTTTATACCTTAAGTTGTGCGTAGAGGATAATGGGGGAAGGGGTAGAGTCATGTAAGGAGAGCAGTTCCTGATCCTAACCGAAGCCAGGCTTTCAAACTTATCATATGCAAAAGTTTAGGTGATTTACATCATCTTCTGGCCAGGAGGCCTGTTAACATTTTAAGAAACTTATTTTTCTCTAAAGGTGATTATTCTAAAGTCAGGCGCCAGCCTCCAAAAAGCATTGGAGAAAGTTGCATTCCTATAGGGCAAAGGTGTGGTGGGCTATAACAAGAAAAGAATTAAGGGTCCAAGGTTACAAACATTGAGGCTACTACTTACATTTCTATACACCCATTATATCAATCAATACACTGCCAAGGACACAGTAGGTAAGGGATATGGAGACTTAGCAGCAAACATTGGCCCAACAAGTGAAAAACCCTTCACCAATACAATTTCTAATCAATCTTTTAACTACTCAAAGGAATCTGTGTTTAGACAGTTTAGAACATCTCCTGCCTCTCACAGTTGGGAGGCTCTGAACAATCACATGTGGCTGGAAAAACCTATTTAGGCAGGCTAGAGGATTTCCAAAGAAGTTTGTAGGTTGAAACACTGTCACACCCAGGAATTATTAACTGGAGCTGTAAGCTAACTCTTTTTTCAGAGAGAGGTAGTGGGGGACAGGCCCCCGTAAAGTCTAAAGTCAGAGGTGTAGGTGAAAGCACAAAGCAGAAAGTAGGCAGACTCTGGTTTTGGGGGTAGATGCTCGAGAATTTCCAGGGAGACTCCTGAGGCTCGATCCCGCCTTTGCGTATGCCAAGCCTCCTTCCTCATGACCTTTGCCACGGGCGGAGCTCACTCCCAGCAATGTACTGTTGAACACTGACTTGGAGAATTTTGAGCATTACTTTACTAGTGTGTGAGATGAGTGCAATTGTGTGGTAGTTTGAGCATTCTTTGGCATTGCCTTTCTTTGGGATTGGAATGAAAACTGACCTTTTTCAGTCCTGAGGCCACTGCTGAGTTTTCCAAATTTGCTGACACATTGAGTGCAGCACTTTCACAGCATCATCTTTCAGGATTTGAAATAGCTCAACTGGAATTCCATCCCCTCCACTAGCTTTGTACCTAGTGATGCTTCCTAAGGCCCACTTGACTTCCCATTCCAGAATGTCTGGCTCTAGGTGAGTGATCACACCATTGTGATTATCTGGGTAATGATGATTTTTTTGTAAAATTCTTCTGTGTATTCTTGCCACCTCTTCTTAATATCTTTTGCTTCTGTTAGGTCCATATAATCTGTCCTTTATTGAGCCCATCTTTGAATGAAATATTCCCTTGGTATCTCTAATTTTCTTGAAGAGATCTCTAGTCTTTCCCATTCTATTGTTTTCCTCTATTTCTTTGCACTGATCACTGAGGAAGGCTTTCTTATCTCTTTGCTGTTCTTTGGAACTCTGCATTCAGATGAGTATATCTTTCCTTTTGTCCTTTGCCTTTTGCTTCTCTTCTATTCACAGCTATTTGTAAGGCATCCTCAGACAGCCATTTTGCCTTTTTGCGTTTCTTTTTTTTTTTTTTTTTATTTTATTTTTAAACTTTACATAATTGTATTAGTTTTGCCAAATATCAAAGTGAATCCATCACAGGTATACATGTGCTCCCCATCCTGTACCCTCCTCCCTCCTCCCTCCCCATACCATCCCTCTGGGTCGTCCCAGTGCACTAGCCCCATGCATCAAGTATTGTGTATCGAACCTGGAATGGCATCTCGTTTCATACATGATATTTTACATGTTTCAATGCCATTCTCCCAAATCTTCCCACCCTCTCCCTCTCCCACAGAGTCCATAAGACTGTTCCATACATCAGTGTCTCTTTTGCTGTCTCATACACAGGGTTATTGTTTCTTATTCTTGGAGATGGTCTTGATCCCTGCCTCCTGTACAATATCATGAACCTCGGTCCATAGTTCTTCAGGCACTCTGTCTATCAGATCTAATCCCTTGAATCTATGTCACTTCCACTGTATAATCATAAGGGATTTGGCTTAGGTCATACCTGAATGGTCTAGTGGCTTTCCCTACTTTCTTCAATTTAAGTCTGAATTTGGCAATAAGGAGTTCATGATCTGAGCCACAGTCAGCCCCCAGTCTTGTTTTTGCTCACTGTATAGAGCTTCTCCATCTTTGGCTGAAAAGAATATAATCAAACTGATTTTGGTGTTGACCATCTGATGATGTCCATGTGTAGGGTCTTCTCTTATGTTGTTGGAAGAGGGTGTTTGCTATGACCAGTGTGTTCTCTTGACAAAACTCTATTAGCCTTTGCCCTGCTTCATTCTGTACTCCAAGGCCAAATTTGCCTGTTACTCCAGGTGTTTCCTGACTTCCTACTTTTGAATTCCAGTTCCCTATAGTGAAAAGGATATCTTTTTTGGGTGTTAGTTCTAGAAGGTCTTGTAGGTCTTCATAGAACCGTTCAACTTCAGCTTCTTCAGCATTACTGGTTGGGGCATAGTCTTGGATTACTGTGATACTGAGTGGTTTGCCTTTGAAATGAACAGAGTTTATTCTGTCATTTTTGAGATTGCATCCAAGTACTGCATTTTGGACTCTTCTGTTGACAATGATGGCTACTCCATTTCTTCTAAGGGATTCTTGCCCACAGTAGCAGATATAACGGTCATCTGAATTAAATTCACCCATTCCAGTCCAGATTAGTTCGCTGATTCCTAAAATATTGATGTTCACTCTTGCCATCTCCTGTTTGACCACTTCCAATTTGCTTTGATTCATGGACCATACATTCCAGGTTCCTATGCAATATTGCTCTTTACAGCATCGGACCTTGCTTCCATCACCAGTCACATCCACAACTGGGTGTTTTTTGTTTTTGTTTTTTTTTTGCTTTGGCTTCATCTCTTCATTTTTTCTGGAGTTATTTCTCCACTGATCTCCAGTAGCATATTGGGCACCTATTGACCTGGAGAGTTCATCTTTCAGTGTTCTATCTTTTTGCCTTTTCATACTGTTCATGGGGTTCTCAAGGCAAGAATACTGAAGTGGTTTGCCATTCTCTTCTCTAGAGGACCACATTTTGTCAGATCTCTCCACCATGACCCGTCTGTCTTGGGTGGCCCTACATGGCATGGCCCATAGTTTCCTTGAGTTAGACAAGACTGTGGCCCATTGATTAGATGGGTTAGTCTTCTATGATTGTGGTTTTCAGTCTGTATGTCCTCTGATGGAGAAGGATAAGAGGCTTATGGAAACTTCCTGATGGGAAACTGGGTCTTGTTCTGATGGGCAGGGCCATGCTCAGTAAATCTTTAATCCAATTTTCTGTTGATGGGTGGAGCTGTGTACCTGTCCTGTTGTTTACCTGGGGCCAAACTATGGTGGAGGTGATGAAGATAAATGTGACCTCCTTCAAAGTACCTCTTCTGAGCACCATCAGAGCTCAGAAAAGTCAGCACAGTCTTCTGGGGCTCAGGGCATTTGGGAGTATTCTTAAAAAATGGGTCATCTCTTTCCCCTAAACAGGAAGAGCCCACAGCATCAGGGGTGGCTATTCTAGCCAGGCAGCTTCAACCCATGAGTAGTCAAGCATCCTGACTCAACCAGCTTAGGCACCAAGGAAAATTCATTACCTTGATATTAATGCAATTTCCAGAATAGGAAGCAGAGTGTGCAGTTAACAAGTGTCCAAATCTCAGGGCTAGAATGAGAACAATACAAATTAAAATAATAATGAGACAGCATTTCCCATTCATCAGATTGGCAAAGGTTGTCAGCAAGAGGTGAAAGAAAGGGAACTCAAGGACATGGGTGGTAGGAGAGCAAATTGGTAACACCAGACTGAAGAACAATTGGTAATGTTGATTAGGGCTGAAGGTGCACATTCCTTGAGATCTAGCAATACCACTCCTCTGTGGGTATGTACCCCAGAGGTACCCTCACTCACATGTATTCGTCACACATAGGAGATGTGTTCAGAAATGTCCACAGCAATAGCCCTTGTCATTGGGAAAAACTGGAAACAGCCTAAATGGCCATCGGTTAGGAGTATGAATAAATAAATTATGGATTAATCCAGCAATGGAATATTATACAGGAGTGAAAAATGAATGAGCCAGAATGTGTATCAACCTTGTCAAGGTCACCACTGTGTGGTCTCCTTGGCAGCAGGTAGATCCCAGACGTGGGGTAGCTCAATGCCATCAGCTTGTAAACATCACCCAACTTGCTCCCCAGGGATGATTCCATGTCTATCAGAAACCTGACATGGGTTTGTTTTCCCACCTGGTTCTTTACTGTGAGGACTGATGTCTTGGGCAGTCAAGTTACCAGAAAAACCTCTTACTCACCTGTTCTCACTTGTTGCAACCAGACTGGGGAGGAGCCCGTGCGTTTGGCAGCTTGAGCTCATCCATCAAGTGACGATTTGAACTTGTGATTTTTGGGTATCCCAGCTGTTGGTAAGGCCAAGTGGGAGAGCAAAAACTTTGGAGTTGGACTCCCAGGATCACAACTAGCCCTGTGGCACGTGGGTGTGCCTTACAAAAGACATCGCTCACCAGCATCTGTCTAGACGTCTGTATCTGGAGGGCACATTAGCCTCTTATATCTCCCCAGGGTGAATATCATCATGAAGTCCAGCTGGAATAATTACTACTTGAGCGTCCCTAACTGTATAACCCTTCAAGTTTACCAAACACCTCCAGGGTCTGCCTACGAAGTCTCAGAAGCTCCCTAACCTTGCTGGATAAGAATTCCTACTCTATTAGAAAGGAGGGAACCTTTGATCACAGCTGCATCATGAGGAAGTTGTAGCATCAGGACCAAGAAACCTTTTTAAAAAACCCTGTTGCATTTCCCTCTCTATTAGACATATCATCTCATGAAGAAATGCAATTCAGTGAATATAACCATGAAACAATTGCTTGAGGATGTGTGTACAGACCGCTACATTCATGGAAGAATGTCTCCCTTTTTGCCCAGTTGTAAATTGCTACAGTTCAGTTCAGTCGCTCAGTCATGTCTGACTCTGCGACCGCATGGACGGCAGCACACCAGGCCTCCCTGTCCATCACCAACTCCTGGAGTTTAATCAAACATGTCCATTGAGTTGGTGATACCATCTAATCATCTCATCCTCCGTTGTCCCCTTCTCCTCCTGCCTTTAATCTTTCCCAGCATCAGGGTCTTTTCCAATGAGTCAGTTCTTCGAATCAGGTGGCCAAAGTATTGGAGTTTCAGCTTCAGCATCAGTCCTTCCAATGAATATTCAGGACTGATTTCCTTTAGGATGGACTGGTTGATCTCCTTGCAGTCCAAGGAACTCTCAAGAGTCTTCTCCAACACCACAGTTTAAAAGCATCCATTCTTCGGCGCTCAGCTTTCTTTATAGTCCACCTCTCACATCACATGACTACTGGAAAAACCATAGCTTTGACGAGACTGACCTTTGTTGGCAAAGTAATGTCTCTGCTTTTTAATATGTTGTCTAGTTTGGTCATAAGTTCAAACGGTGAAGCGGTGAAGGCGACGCTGCTGGAAACAGCTGGTTCTTCAGTGGGATTGTGGACGTTGCCATAGAAGAGCACGGCCAGCAGGGGGCGCTGGTGCCTTTTCTTCTGAGTTCGCTTGCACTTTGAAGCCAAAGTGAGGGGGTGGGACCAGCCTCTAGGGTAACAGGTGCCCTGATTGGATTCTGTCCACGGCTCTGGGTTCCCGCGATGTGTCAGAGGTGGCTGTCAGCGTTCCAGGGGAGGACCGGGAAGATTTTGAGTTCTCACAGGGAAGCTGAGAGAGCTATTTAGTTTTAAGAAGGATGCTTCCCCCATGTGCCCCCACCACCTCTCACTCCCCGGGGCGGGGGTGGGGCATCCTTGATCCATCGAGAGGTCTGGAGGATCAGGGTGTTTTGCCGCGGATTCCCACAAGAGGAGAGTCCCCAGCATGAGGCTGGGGTGGGACCTGTCAGGGCAGCTGGTGGGGAGGGTGCTCTTGTGGTCTAGTGAGCAGACCCCAAGCGAACGCTGGGGAAGGGCAGGAGAAGCGTGAATGTAGTGTGTTGATGCTCAAAGGGGTGGTACTTCTGGTGTGCTGTTTCCTCTGCCCTAATAACATATGAAGCACCACGGGGAATAGGCACTTAAGTTGTCTTAAAAAAAAAAGTAGATCAAATTAAGTCACCCGCTAAAACCCTTTGGTGGCTTCCGGTTGCTTTTAAAAGAAAGTACTGCAGGAGACCTGGGTTCGATCCCTGGATCGGGAAGATCCCCTGGAGAAGGGAATGGCAGCTCACTCCAGTATTCTTGCCTGGAGAATCCCATGGACAGAGGAACCTGACGGGCTACAGTCCACAGGGCTGCAGAGAGTCGGACATGATTGGGTAACTTTCACTTTTCACAAACTCCTAACGGTGGTCTGTTGGGGTCTTCAGGATCTGGCCTCTGCGGCTCCAGCCTCTTGTGCTGGTGCCTCCCTCTCCCCCAGGCACCCCTACCTGCACTTTATTTCTCTCTGCTTCCCTCCCCTCCCTTCCCCTCCCCTCCCTCCTTCCTTCTTTCGCTGTCTCTTCCCTTTCCACTGACATCAGTCTAAGTAGACTCGCTGTGACGCTTCACCTTGGCGCCCTTTGCCACTAGTTGCTAGCGGTCTCTCTTGGGAGGGCGGGGCTCTGCCTCTTTCTGCCCCAGGGCCTCACCACACGGGTTGCATGACCAGGTGTGCTGCCCTCGGGACTCCAGACTATTGCAGAACGTGAGCAGGCGCTCAGTTCAGTTCAGTTCAGTCGCTCAGTCGTGTCCAGTTCTTTGCAACCCTATGGACTGCAGCTCGCCAGGCTTCCCTGTTCCTCATCAACTCCCGAAACTCACTCAAACTCATGTCCATCCAGTCGGTGATGCCATCCAACCATTTCATCCTCTGTCGTCCCCTTCTCCTCCTGCCTTCAATCTTTCCCAGCATCAGGATCTTTTCCAGTGAGTCAGTTCTTCCAGCAGGCGCTGGGAACTGTACAATTGGTGTGAGCTGTACAATTGGTAGAGCTGCTCTGCGCGCTTCTAGTCTACACCTCCGGGCCGTCGTTCACGTTTAAGGCACAAGAGGGCGCTTTAAGCCTGGTTGTTAATGCAGAGTGCAGGAGCCTGTCCATTAGGATGTGCTGCGCTCTGCCTGGTCTGGATCAGGAGCCAAGCAGGGGACCCAGCTCGAAGGAGGTCTCCAGGTGGGGTCTGCTCTCCCCCTCCGTAGGGAAAAACCAGCAGCCAATCGCTTCTTCACCCTGGGATAGGAAGTGATCCCACTGTCTCCCTGACAGCCACCAGGGCTGCCTACCTGTCTTGGCGATGTTTCTAGAACACTCACTTTTGGGTGGTTGGTCAAAATATAGTGAACCCCCTGCCCCTTTGCTGGGCATCAGTATGGAAGTGGGCATGTGAATAGCTCTAGACCATGTGTGGGTAACCTACACCTGTGAGCTAGAATGGTTTTCACATTTTTAAAAGATTTTTTAAAAAACAGTTTCAAAAATGAATTTGAAGCAGAGACCATACATGATCCATAAAACCTGCCATATTTACTATCTGGATCTTTACAGAAAATGTTTGCTGACCCCTGGTCTTAACCATGAGAGGTAAGAGGCCTCTGCTGGATAGCCCTGGAAGGATTTATTTCCCTAATAAGAAAGAGATGAGGAGAAGGTCTGCCCCTCTTCCTGCCTAAATGTGACTGTAGGAGGAAGTCATCAAGCCTGGAGCTGTGGCAGCCAGTTTGTGACCATGAAGCAACAAGCCCAAGAAAGAGAGGCCAAGGTACAGAAGGAGATGGAAGGAGGTTGGGTCCTTGCTGTACTCCTGTCTGATCCTGGAGCTGTCTTCCTCTGGACTCCTTGTTTTGATAGGAAATTTGAACTTTTTTTGACAATGGAAAATATTTATTGAAATATAGCTGATTCACAATGTTGTGTTAGTTTCAGATGTACAGCAAAGTGAATCAGTTATACAGATACCTAGATTCACTCTTTTTAAGATTTTTTTTCCCCATATAGACAATTACAGAGTATTGGGTAGAGTTCCCTCTCAGTGGCTATCTGGACTGCTTATGGGAGATAAACATTATTGTTATGTAAGCAAAGAGTGGGCAAACATTTTCTGTAGAGGGTCAAGTAGAACATATTTTAGTTCTCTGTTGCAACTACTCACCTTTGCCCCTGAGGCATGCGGATGTGCCAATAAAACTTTATTGATCCAATAGGCAGCGTGCTGGATCCGGCCTTGGGAGCTTTCTGTGCATCGGGTACTTTGTTACTTGCATCCTGACTAGCACTCCCTGAAGTTGGCCTCAGCTCTAGCACGGAAGGATAAGCCTGAGAGTGGGTGGGATCTGCAGCACTGGTTGGTGGTGGGGAATTAGCACATAGAACCCATCCACTGACACATCCTTTCCTCTGTGTCCATAGCATGCTGCCCACCGCTTCCTCCAATATCTTCTTACAGGCCTAACAACTGTCTCGTGAGCGCCTGACTTGACAAAAATGGTTTCACCTTTTCCGGGAATGCGATCTAAGGAATGGCAGGCGTTTCTTCTTCCCCTCAACGCTCCAGTCTGGCTGCAGTCAGCCCTTTACCCACCCAACCTGGACGGGGATGATGTGGCCTGCTCACTGGGCAGAACTGAGCCTCCCAGCTGTGTCCGTCGGGTCACAAAACCAGAGAGTGGCCAGAGGGGGAACAGGGCAGGTCACCTTCCTGCACAGAGCACTTCCCCCAAAGTGCAATTTCTCCCACAGTTTAAAGGTGGGCCTGGCAACCCCTTCCAGTGTTCTTGCCTGGAGAATCCCAGGGATAGAGGAGCCCCATGGGCTACAGTCCATGGGGTCGCACAGAGTCAGACACGACTGAAGCAACTTAGCATGCACAGGCATGATGACACTGTGGTGTTTAAGACCATGGCCGTCACCGTGGCTGTGGGTGAACTGCAGAAGCAGGTGAGGGCTCTGTCCCTGATGCTAGAATCTGGGTGTTCCTTGGGTACTACGCTGGACCCTGAAGAAAGGTCAAGATCTCAGTGAGTGTCTAGAGGTGGAGCCTTCTGGGAAGGGGCACCGAGTCTACCAGCCCAGGTGCATGCAGAGCTGGAGCTGCCCTGTAACAGGTCCCTGAGGATTGGCGCTTCCCTGGTAGAAGTGTGGTTTGGGGAGACGGACAGGCTTTGAGTCCAGGTTCAGATCTCCTCCACTGCAAGTTGCCTTCCTCTCCCTGCGCCTTGGTTTTCTCCTCTGTAAGATAGTGGGGACCTTAAGGAGTCACTGAAAGCATGAACTGAGATGCTGCGTGTAAAGTTGGAGCCACAGCACCTGGCAGGCAGCAAGCGCTTATCAAGGCTACATGGACCATTTCAGGTCTCTGCCTCCAGGGGTGCTGTTGGGTGTGGACCAGACGTCTCTCTTTGCCCAGAAGAGCGGCACCAAAAATTCTCAGATCACTGGTCCTTTACAGGGCCCAGAGAGCCCATGAGAGGGCAAACAGTGCTCCCTAAAGATGTCCACATTTTCCAATCCCTGGAACCTGTGAATAGGTCACTCAGAAGCAAAAGGGATTTTGCAAATGCTGTTAAGTCAAGCATCTTTTTTTTTAAAGACTTTATTGAATGTGTTACAATATTGCTTCTGTTTTATGTTTAGGCGGTATGTGGGATCTTAGTTCCCCAACGAGAGATGGAATCTGCATCCCTCTGTACTGGAAAGTGAAGTTCCAATCACTGGACCATCAGGGAAGTCCCAAGTCAAGGATTGTAAGGTGGGAGGTTCTCCTGGAATATCTGGATGGGGCCTCAATCACAAGGAAGATTTGACATGTGTGAGGAGGAGGCAGTGTGATTACAGAGGCAGAGACCAAAGTGATGTGGCCACAAGCCAAGGAATGCCAGAAGCTGAAAGAGGCAGGAATGGGATTCTCCTCCAGGGTCTCCACTGATGGCTCTTCCAATACCTTCATTTCAGTCCAATAAGACTCATTTTGGACTTCTGATGTCCAGAATGGTAGCATAATAAATCTGTGATGTTTTAAGCCACCAAGTTTGTGGCAGTTTGTTACAGCATCCATAGGAAATGCTTTTTCCCTTTACCCTAGAAAAAGCTGGGTGGTCCAGGGCAATACCAAGCTGTCTCTGTCTCGGTTTCCCTGAGTGCAGATGGAGCAGGTGAGCAGCATGAATTGGGTCTTGGCTTCGATGACACCCTCCCTCTGAGTTGCTTCCTTCTCGGGGCTGTTGGCAGGCTCATGGCCCTCTTCTTGGCTATTTGGTGTTGGAATTTCTGGCAGGGAGCTATACAGGATCCACTTGGCTTCTCACTGCTCTCCTTGGTGGTTTAGTTCATGGCCAAGGGCTTAGCTACTTTTTAGATACTATTGGCTCTGAAATTTGCATTGTCAGCCTGACCTCTGAACTGCAGGCTGGTTATCTCCAGCAGCCTATTTGGATGTTTCAAAGGCACTTTAGACTGATTGCATCCAATACCAAGCTCAAGATTTCCTCCTCTGGCCAGGTGTCCCTTCATATTTTCCATCCCTATGGATTGTACCAGCCTGTCTCTTACCAAGTCAGACATACAAGAGCTGCCTTTACACTACCTTTATGCCTCATTTCTAACCCATGGCCACACCTGTCACTCCTAACCCCAAATACTTCGGTTCCATCCACTCCTTCCCACTTCCAGCACCACTACCTACTGCAAGCCACCATCATCTCCATTTCGGTCTTCTGAAGTAGCTTCCTCACTTATTTCCTCAGTTCATCGTCGCCTCTGTTGGTCTGTCCTTCACGCTGAGGCTGGAGTGGAATTTGAAAAAGGCCAACATGCTCCTATCCCTCCCCTGCCCAACATGCTCCCATGACCTCTCCTTGATATTGAGACAGAGAACCTTAATATGGCCCTGAGTCTGGCATGGTCTGTCTTGCCCTGCTCTTTAGCCTGATCTCATATTGCTTGCATTGTGCTTCTGCTTCCCTTTTCCTCTGTGCTCCATCACACTGACCAGCTTCTTTGGTTTTTTGAAGGTGCTATGTTTCCTCCTGCCCCAGGACCTTTGCACCTGCTATTTTCTCTTCCTTTCAGTTACTTAATTCCTCCTCGTCTTTTAGATCTCCATCCAAACTGTGGTTTCTCAGGGAAGTCTCCACTAGCCCTGGACCGGGTCTGGTGTCCCTATTATGAACTTTCACAACATTTAGCTTTCCTTCCTATGTCTATTGTATCTTTTAATCCTACATTTAGGTATCAGATTGTTTTAATGGTGGTCCTTTTCTTTAGCTACTGATAGTTAAGAGGCTCCATCACACCTCTCCATCTGGAGCATGGAGGCCCCTGCACAGCTTAATCAGGAAGTGGTGACCTCACCAAGTTTATCTGAGTTTCTCCAATAGCAAATAAACAACATTTAAATTAACTTTTGTTAGAGTACCTGCATGTGTGCTCAGCGATGTCTGACTCTTTGCGACCCTATGGATAAGCCCATCAGGCTCCTCTGTGAAATTTTCCAGAAAGACTACTGGAGTTGGTTGCCATTTCCTCCTCCAAGGGATCTTCCCGACCCAGGGAAGACCCATGACTCCTGTGTCTGCTGCAATGCAGGCACATTCTTCACCACTGAGCCATCGGGGAAGGCCTTATCGGAATATAGTTGCTTTGCAATGTTGTGTTAGTTTCTGCTACGCAACAGAGTGTATCAGCTATGCATATACATACAGCCCCTCTTTTCTGGATTTTCTGCCTGTTTAAGTCACCACAGAGCATGGAGTAGGGTTCCCTGAGCTATACAATATTTTCTCATTAGTTATCTATCTTATACAAAGCATCAATAAGTGTATATATGTCAATCCCAACCTCCCAACTCATTCCCCCTGCCATAACTTTTTAAACTTCATAGCCAAATATCAAATAAGTGCACACTTTCTTACTGAGCTTTCCATAGTATTGACACTATCTTCTAGTTGCCCATTTTTGTCTTAAAAGATCTTTAAGCATTCATTCATTTATTTGTTCATTCATCAGAGTTCCTCCTCTCCCAGTTGGGAACACAGTTGGCGGAGGGAGGAGGGGGGACGGGTCAAGGGTGGCTGGAAACACTGTTTCTCCTTCTTGAGGCTTGTTCTGGTAGTTAAGTTAGTTCCCTCTGGCTAACCACCCTTATACCAGAAAGTGAAGAGGAACTAAAAAGCCTCTTGATGAAGGTGAAAGAGGAGAGTGGAAAAGTTGGCTTAAAACTCAACATTCAGAAAACTAAGATCATGGCATCTGGTTCCATCACTTCATGGGAAATAGATGGGGAAACAGTGGAAACAGTGTCAGACTTTATTTTTCTGGGCTCCAAAATCACTGCAGATGGTGACTGCAGCCATGAAATTAAAAGACGCTTACTCCTTGGAAGGAAAGTTATGACCAACCTAGATAGCATATTGAAAAGCAGAGATATTACTTTGCCAAAAAAGGTCCATCTAGTCAAGGCTATGATTTTTCCAGTGGTCATGTGTGGATGTGAGAGTTGGACTGTGAAGAAAGCTGAATGCAGAAGAATTGATGCTTTTGAACTGTGGTGTTGGAGAAGACTCTTGAGAGTCCCTTGGACTGCAAGGAGATTCAACCAGTCCATCCTGAAGGAGATCAGCCCTGGGATTTCTTTGGAAGGAATGATGCTAAAGCTGAAACTCCAGTACTTTGGCCACCTCATGTGAAGAGTTGACTCATTGGAAAAGACTCTGATGCTGGGAGGGATTGGGGGCAGGAGGAGAAGGGGACGAGAGAGGATGAGATGGCTGGATGGCATTGCCGACTCGATGGACGTGAGTCTGAGTGAACTCCGGGAGTTGGTGATGGACAGGGAGGCCTGGCGTGCTGCGATTCATGGGGTTGCAAAGAGCCAGACACGACTGAGCGACTGAACTGAACTGAACTGAATGAGACAGAAGGTCTTTCTAATAAGATTTTCTTCACTGGTGGCAGGTGAGAGACACATCAAGATAAGTCCCCCTGACACAGCCTGCCCCCATTTTGCACCTGGAGTTTGAACTTGGTCATGATGCCAGAAGCCATAACAGTCATGCTGTGACCCTGAGGCTCCAAGGACACAAGAGCACTGTGTTGAGAAGGTGAAGCATCTGAATGAAAAGATGGAAAGAATCTGGGTCCATAGTTGGATCCGTGAGCTTCTGCACCAGCCCTTGCTGGCTCCCTCTGAATTTCCTGTTGTGCTGGGCTCAGTCGCTTTAGACGTGTCTGACTCTTTGCGACCCTATGAACTATAGTCCATCAGGAACCTCTGTTCATGGGATTCTCCAGGCAAGAATACTGGATGGGGTTGCCATTTCCTTCTCCAGGGGATAATGCTGACCCAGGGACTGAACCCACATCTCTTATGTCCCCTGCATTGGCAGGCAGATTCTTTACCAGTACGTATATCTTCAGTGCTTAAACCATGAATGGTCAGGCTTTCCATTATGTACAGCTGAAAGCACTCTTAATCAGTATATTTATTTAAAGTTTCTTTAAAAAATTAATTTTTTAATGTTTTGAAGTTGATTTACAATGTTTCAGGTGTACAGCCAAGTGATTCAATTATACATAAATCAGTTCAGTTCAGTTCAGTTGCTCAGTCGTGCTCGACTCTTTGCGACCCCATGGACCACAGCATACCAGGCATCCCTGTCCATCACCAACTCCCAGAGTTCACCCAAACCCATGTCCATTGAGTCGGTGATGCCATCCAACCATCTCATTCTCTGTCGTCCCCTTCTCCTCCTGCCTTCAATCTTTCCCAGCATCAGGGTCTTTTCAAATGAATCATCTCTTCACATCAGGTGGCCAAAATATTGGAGTTTCAGCTTCAACATCAGTCCTTCCAATGAAACCCAGGACTGATATCCTTTAGGATGTTCTGGTGGGATCTCCTTGCAGTCCAAGGGACTCTCAAGAGTCTTCTCCAAGATCACAGTTCAAAAGCATCAATTCTTTCGTGCTCAGCTTTCTTTATAGTCCAACTCTTTCATCCGTACATGACTACTGGAAAAGTCATAGCCTTGACTAGACGGACCTTTGTTGGCAAAGTAATGTCTCTGCTTTTTAATAAGCTGTTTAGGTTGGTCATAACTTTCCTTCCAATAAGCAAGCGACTTTTAATTTCATGGCTGCAGTCACCATCTGCAGTGATTTTGGAGCCCAGAAAAATAAAGTCTCTCACTGTTTCCACTGTTTCCCCATCTATTTCCCATGAAGTGATGGGACCGGATGCCATGATCTTGGTTTTCTGAATGTTGAGCTTTAAGCTAGCTTTTTCACTCTCCTCTTTCACTTTCATCAAGAGGCTCTTTAGTTCTTCACTTTCTGCCATAAGGGTGGTGTCTTCTGCATATCTGAGGTTATTGATATTTCTCCCGGCAATCTTGATTCCAGCTTGTGCTTCCTCCAGCCCAGGGTTTCTCATGATGTACTCTGCATAGAAGTTAAATAAGCAGGGTGACAATATACAGCCTTGACATACTCCTTTTCCTATTCGGAACCAGTCTGTTGTCCAGTTCTAACTGTTGCTTCCTGACCTGCATATAAGTTTCTCAAGAGGCAGGTCAGGTGGTCTGGTATTCCCATCTCTTTCAGAATTTCCACAGTTTATTGTGATCCACATAGTCAAAGGCTTTGGCGTAGTCAATAAAGCAGATATAGATGTTTTTCTGGAACTCTGTTGCTCTTTTGATGATCCAGCAGGTGTTTGCATTTTGATCTTTGGTTCCTCTGCCTTTTCAAAAACCAGCTTGAACATCTGGAAGTTCACGGTTCACGTATTGCTGAAGCCTGCCTTGGAGAATTTTGAGCATTACTTTACCAGCGTGTCAGATGAGTGCAATTGTGCAGTAGTTTGAGTATTCTTTGGCATTGCCTTTTTTTGGGATTGGAATGAAAGCTGACCTTTTCCAGTCCTGTGGCCACTGCTGAGTTTTCCAAATTTGCTGGCATATTGAGTGCAGCACATTCACAGCAACATCTTTAGGGTTTGAAATAGCTCACCTGGAATTCCATCACCTCCACTAGCTTTGTTCATAGTGATGCTTCCTAAGGCCCACTTGACTTCACATTCCAGGATGTCTGGCTCTAGGTCAGTGATCACACCATCGTGATTATCTGGGTCATGAAGATCTTTTTTTGTACAGTTCTTCTGTGTATTCTTGCCACCTCTTCTTAATATTTTCTGCTTCTGTTAGGTCCATACCATTTCTGTCCTTTATCAAGCCCATCTTTGCATGAAATGTTCCCTTGGTATCTCTAATTTTCTTGAAGAGATCTCTAGTCTTTTCCATTCTCTTGTTTTCCTCTATTTCTTTGTACTGATCACTGAGGAAGGCTTTCTTATCTCTCCTTGCTGTTCTTTGGAACTCTGCATTCAGATGGGTATATCTTTCCTTTTTTCCTTTGCTTTTGGCTTCTCTTCTTTTCACAGCTATGTGTGAGGCCTCCTCAGACAGCCATTTTGCATTTTTGCATTTCTTTTTCTTGGGGATGGTCTTGATCCTTGCCTCCTGTACAATGTCATGAACCTCTGTCCATAGTTCATCAGGCACTCTGTCTATCAGATCTAGTCCCTTGAATCTATTTGTAATTTCCACTGTATGGTCATAAAGGATTTGATTTAGGCCATACCTGAATGGTCTAGTGGTTTTCCCTACTTTCTTCATTTAAGTCTGAGTTTGGCAATAAGGAGCTCATGATCTGAGCCACAGTCAGCTCCTGGTCTTGCTTTTGCTGACTATATAGAGTTTCTCCATCTTTGGCTGCAAAGAGTATAATCAATCTGATTTCGGTGTTGACCATCTGGTGATGTCCATGTGTAGAGTCTTCTCTTATGTTTTTGGAAGAGGGTGTTTGCTATGACCAGTGCGTTCTCTTGACAAAACTCTATTAGCCTTTGCCCTGCTTCATTCTGTACTCCAAGGCTGAATTTGCCTGTTACTCCAGGTGTTTCTTGACTTCCTACTTTTGAATTCCAGTTCCCTATAGTGCAAGGATATGTTTTTTGGGTGTTAGTTCTAGAAGGTCTTGTAGGTCTTCATAGAACCATTCAACTTCAGCTTCTTCAGCGTTACTGGTTGGGGCATAGACTTGCATTACTGTGATATTGAATGGTTTGCCTTGGAAACAAACAGAGATCATTCTGTCGTTTTTGAGATTGCATCCAAGTACGGCATTTTGGACTCTTCTGTTGACTATGATGGCTATTCCATTTCTTCTCAGGGATTCTTGCCCACAGTAGTAGATATAAGGGTCATCTAAGTTAAATTCACCCATTCCAGTCATTTTAGTTTGCTGATTCCTAAAATGTTGACATTCACTCTTGCCATCTCCAATTTGCCTTGATTCATGGACCTAACATTCCAGGTTCCTATGCAATATTGCTCTTTACAGCATCGGACCTTGCTTCCATCACCAGTCACATCTACAACTGGGTGTTGTTTTTGCTTTGGCTCCGTCTCTTCATTCTTTATGAATTTATTTCTCCACTGATCGCCAGTAGCATATTGGGCACCTACTGACCTGGGGAGTTCATCTTTCAGTGTCCTATTTTTTTTTCGCTTTTCATACTGTTCATGGGGATCTCAAGGGAAGAATACTGAATTGGTTTGCCATTCCCTTCTCCAGTGGACCACATTCTGTCAGACCTCTCCACCATGACCATACATATATAAGCATACATATATATTCTTTTTCAGACTCTTTTCTATTGTAGGTTATTACAAGATATTGAGTATAGTTTCCTGTGCTACACAATAGGTCTTTGTTTTTATTCTACTTTATATGTAATACTGTGTATGTTAACCCCCAATTCTCAAATTTATCCCTCCTCTACTTTCTTTCCCTCCCTTCCTTCCTTCCTCCCTCCCTTCCTTGTTTTTTTATTTTTCTTTTTTCACAAGGAATTCATGGAGTTTCATTTTATTCAGTAGATTATAATCCATTATTATGATGATTAGTTCTGATGCCCACATTATCCCAGATGTGGCAAGTGGGAGCCCCTTTGACTTGGTTGTCATGTCCTTTTGACATGTTTCTATCATTCTTTGAGCACTTTCTTGTCTTCTGGCAGCACGAGATGTCCCACACTTGTGTGGTACCGTCTCCACCCAGCTCTGGCCTCAGTCATTTCTCTGAGACACTCTGAGTCCTCTTGGTGATGGCTGGTATTTATAAACCAAGATCTCAGTGCCCTGTGGATACTGAGCAACATTGCTTTTGAAGCTATCAGAAATGGAACAATGCTTACTCATCGGTGTATTAGTCATGCTAACCAAAGTGACCTGGAGAAAGAAGCAGATGTCTCCCTCATGGAGAGTCTGATGCAGGCCAGTGGATCCTGGGAGATTCCATCTTTGCAGCCATCATATCCCTGCACAAGGTCATTGCTGAAGAGATGGCCAAGGAGTCAAGACAGTTCTCAAGGTGCTTCCGACAAGGACCATCCTTTTTGCTCGTGTTTTCAGTTGCCAGAAGCACAAGGTAGTCTGGGCGGCACAGAGAACAAATGGGTAGGTGGTGCACTCTCCCCTTTCTGCCACAATGCTTTTATTCATTCAACAAATACCAGCTCTGTTCCTTGTAGCCAAGCTGACTCCAAGAGGCTGAGACAACTTCATCTCAGGTGGTTTACAGCAGGGGAGAAAGGTGTCTGTGTGCATGCGTGTGTGTGTGCGTGCACACGTGGGGTTGCAAAGAGTGGAACACAACTGAGCGACTTTCACTTTCACTTTTCACTGACGTCTTCTGCATTGGCAGGAGAGTACCACTAGCGCCATCTGGGAAGCCCCCGGGGGAAAGGTAAGTGAACAGTAAGTCAAGTCTGACCCTTTGCTACCCCATGGACTGTAGTCTGCCAGGCTTCTCTGTCCATGGATTTTTCCAGACTAGAATACTGGAGTGGGTTGCTGTTTCCTACTCTAGGGGATCTTCCCAACTGAGGGATCAAATCCATGTTTTTTATGTCTTCTGGGGCTTCCCTGATAGCTCAGTTGGTAAAGAATCCGCCTGTAAGGCAGGAGACCCCAGTTCAATTTCTGGGTTGGGAAGATCTCCTGGAGAAGGGATGGTCCACCCACTCCAGTATTCTTGGGCTTCCCTGGTGGCTCAGCAGGTAAGGAATCCACCTGCAATGTGGGAGACCTGGGTTCGATCTCTTGGTTGGGAGGATCCCCTGGAGAAGGGAAAAGTTACTCACTCCAGTATTCTGGCATGAAGATTCCATGGACTGTATAGTCCATGGAGTTGCAAAGAATCATACTCGACTGAGCAACTTTCACTTTCACTTATGTCTTCTTCATTGGCAGGAGAATTCTTTAGCACTAGCTCCACCTGCGGAGAAGGTAATGGCAACCCACTCCAGTACTCTTGCTTGGAAAATCCCATGGTTGGAGGAGCCTGGTAGGCTGCAGTCCATGGGGTCGCTAAGAGTCGGACACGACTGAGCAACTTCACATTCACTTTTCACTTTCATGCATTGGAGAAGCAAATGGCAACCCACTCCAGTATTCTTGCCTGGAGAATCCCAGGGACAGAGGAGCCTAGTGGGCTGCCATCTATGGGGTCGCACAGAGTCGGACATGACTGAAGCGACTTAGCAGCAGCAGCAGCAGCAGAGCCACCTGGGAAGCTCTGGGCAGAAAGATAGGTAAACAGTAAGTGAACAGACCGTCCATGACAGCAGGCTTGTGAGCTGTAACAGAGGTCGGTGCCGTGTGCTGCAGCAACACTGAATGGTCACCTCCCTGGAGTCTTGAGGAAGACCCATCAGGGCGGTCCACTTGCATTAGGTTTGAAAGGTGAATGGGAGTTAACCCCCACTCAGAAGAGAGGTTGGAACATCTCAGGTGCAGGAGAGATCTAGGGCAAGGACAGAAGACCTGGAAGAACTAGGCGGGCTGGGAGACAAGGGAGGCATTTGGGGTGGGTGGGAGATGGGGTCTACAGGGGAAGACTTGGAAGGTGAGGGAGGAGGCTGATAACAGGTGGATAAACAGGTACATAGGTGGTGACCAGACTGTGCTAAGGCGTTTGGGATTAACAAATTTTTGTTAGTTGGGTGAATAATTAATAATGTGGGTCATAAGGCATAGTGAAAATGTGTTTAAGCTGATGAAGGGCATCCCATCTGTGTGTTAGGAGGATCTTCTTGACGGTTGAGCATCAGATGGAGAGGAGAGAAGACACCAAGACACAGGGACCTGTTGGGAGGCTCTGGTTACCATACGGGCAGCAGGTGATGAGGACCTGAATTGGGGGTGGCAGAGGGGACAGAGAGAAGGAGTTGGCTGTTGGAGCCATTGGGGAACAATGAAGCCATAATGGCTTCATTTACTGCAGACGATGTGGCTGATTTTATTTGCTCACAATTGCTCCTGGCCTCCCCATCTTGCTGTGACTTCTCAGTCGACAGGGCATAGTTCTCACTTGCCCATGTGACTTGGCTTTGGTCAAGGGTGCATGAGTGACCGCATGCTCCATCTTACCCCAGGCTCAAAGTATGTGTGTTACCATTTTAAGGACAAGGAAACTGAGGCTCAGAGAGATTAAGTAACTCGCTCAAGGTTCCAGAGCTAGTACATCAGAGAAGAGGGATTTGAACCTAGGACTGTCTGACTTGCAAAGCCCTCTCCCATCCTACGTGAATATGCTATCTTCTGGGATAGCTACATGAATATGCTAGCTTCTGGGATCGCTATTTTTACCTGCCAGAAATAGCCACTTTCAGCTTTCTGTGTTTCTGAGTTGGGAAGGAATGGGGGCCACGGGACCAGCCCTTGGATTTGAAGAGACCCCCAGGTCATCATCAGTGGATGTGTGCTTGAGAGGGTTTCTCCAGCCTCCAAGATGGAGGCTGATATTTCAGCTCTACCTACCTGCCCGGGCTCTGCTGAGCCAAGCTGAGTGTGTTGCCAGCCTGTGTGTATCCCATAGGCAAGAAACTAAGCCTGCCCTGGTATAAAAGAGAGTTGACTCTTGATACCAGCAATGGCAGTAGCAGTAGCAAAATCCTGGCTGTTGGCCTATTGATTTAGCTGGATGTCTCAGAGAAGCAAATCCAATTTAAAATATATCTTCAGAATAAGAAGGACCGGTGAGTTGAAATGGAAGACTATTAGCTGGCCGGATTAGGAAAACTCCCTTTGTCCTAAAATATTCTAAGAAAAATCCTCTTAGTACAATTTTGCAGGAGCCAAACTTGTGAGAGGATCATTTGGTCACTGTCATCCTCTGAGCGCAGGGCTCTGGCTTGGATAAAATAAGAGAAGGAGTTTATTTAGCTGCCTTGTTGTTTAGAATCTGTGCCGATGAAGCTGAGTTCTGAGGCTGACCAGGAGACTCCTTGCCCAGACTCCCTGGGCACTTTGTATGCCCAGTTCTTTTGAAAAAATGTAGAGCTTGGATGAGTGAGGGCAGACACTGCTTACACAAAACCATCATCCCCGGCAGGCAAACTGCTCCTGGTAAGGATGGGAGATACATGAGCTGAACCTCTCTGGCAGCATATTAATTTACTTTGCTTGCATTAGAGTCTTGAGGATAGAGAGGAAAATCTCAATTTCTCAAAATAATGAGATACCTGGTCCTTGGGATAACAGAGGGAAAAGTCCTGGAGTTCTGAAGTCTGTCCTTTCACACACGAAGCTTCATGCCTTTGCACATGCAAAGAGGGAACAGCTAAGAATGCCCTTCCAACCCCAGAATGCTGGTGAACTCTGTTTCACGCTCCAGCTTGAACATCTTCTCTTCCATGTTGCCCTTCCCTCGGCTGCCTGCCCAGATGGGCAGTTCATCACTCATGCTGGAATGATTCTGGCATCATCACATTTATCTCTTAAACTACTATGATCAACTTGTTTTGATGAGTTTTGATGAGGAAACTGAGGCTCAGAGAAATCAAGTAAGCTTACCCAAATCCCACAGTTAGTTAATACCTGTTCTGGCCTGCCCTGCTGTTCTCTCTTTTCCCTTTTGCCTTCTTCAATGAGATTTCAACACAAAGCGAGACTTCCTTGGGGAAGCCTTCCCTAAACATTTTGTCTTGGTCAATTCCACCTATTATACACTTTCATAAGGCCATGTGCTCTTTCTGTGTAGCACTTGCAACAGTTGTAATTGTACATTTCTCTGGATGATTCCGGTTAAAGCCTATACCCACTACTAGACATAATCTTGTGGAGGGAAAGGGCAATGCATATATATTGGCCTTCCTGGTGGCTCAGGGGGTAAAGAATCTGCCTGCCATGTGAGAGACCTGGGTTCGATCCCTGAGTTGGGAAGATCCCCTGGAGGAAGTGAAGTGAAGTCTCTCAGTCGTGTCTGACTCTTTGCGACCCCATGGACTGTAGCCTACCAGGTTCCTCCATCCATGGGATTTTCCAGGCAAGCGTACTGGAGTGGGCTGCCATTTTCTTCTCCAGGGCATCTTCCCAACCCAGGGATCGAACCCAGGTCTCCTGCGTTGCAGACAGATGCTTTACCATCTGAGCCACCAGGGAAGCCTGGAGGAGGGAATGGCAACCCACTCTAGTATTCATGTCTGGGAAATCCCATGGACAGAGAAGCCTAGCTGGCTACAGTCCATGCAGTTGCAAAGAGTCTGACACAACTGAGTGACTAACACTTTGACATAGGTCTACCTTTGTATTCTCAGCAAATAAAACAGCATCTGGGACATAATAGGTGCTCAATAAATATTTGTTGGATAAGTGAATAAAGAACTGAAATTCAACCCCGTTTCTCTAAAGTCCAAGTTCTTTTCTAAAATCACATGTTGGTGCTGCCCAGGAGGACAAGATGGGATGGAGGTCATTTCAGGGTACGGAATTACAGTACAACTCATTAGAGAAATTACAGTTTGTGGGGTGTGTGTGTGTGTGTGTGTGTTGGTAGTGGCTTGAATTCAGCCTGTGTGTGGAGGAGGGGCAGAAGTTGGGGCACTGGGCAAGGACACAATGCTTACAAGACTTCAAAGGATCAAGGATCACAGGGAGCTACAGAGGGTTTTTCATCAGGGGAGAGGCTCATAGTTATATTTGAGAAAGATCATTCTGCCTGGCATCTAGTGGAGAGTGGACAGAACCGGAGGCTAGGATCATGTCATCATAAAACAGCTTGGAGGAGGAACGTCCCAGGCAGGGACGTCAGTAGAGACAGGGGTGGTCCAGCACCTAGGAGATGGGGAGGGGAAGTAGTAAGTGTGCGTCTCTAGTGTTAGGCATAGACCCCTGGACAGATTGTCTTGTCATTTATGGGAGCAGAAAGCACTGAAGATGGGAGATGCTTCGAGCGGGGAGAGGCTGTGTAAGGACGAGCAGTCTGGCTATTGGACCAGGGTGCAGGTGGGGGCCAGTGTGAATGGGGCAGGTGGGTCAGGGTGGAGAGAGACTAGGGAAGGGATGAGAGAGTTCAGCCCCTGTTTCTAGCCTCAGTGCAGTATAGGTGTGTGGATCAGCGGGTCTCAGATGAGACTGGGCAGAACCCTGCTGCCTCCTCCATTTCTCTCTGCAGCTGCTTCCAGCTGAGCTTTACACCAGACCTGAAAACTCACAACTGGAGCTGATCAACTGGGAGGGCGGTGAGATCCAGGCACACCGCCCACCCTCTCCAGTGTTTCCTCACCATTTGTTTTAAGAGTCTGGGCTTTGGGCCACTTATTCAAGTCTCAGGTTCCTCTTCTGTTAAAAATGAGACAGGAACCAATCCATCCCTCCAAAGGAAGGACTGAAAGTGCCCTGCAGGGGGAAACCCCAGACTGGCTGGAGGTCCTTCCCTCCTAATTGCCTGCTGGGTTCATCCGAATTATTCCCCAAAGGGAAAGCCATGTAAGGATTGGGGGTGTGGGAGGGGAAAGGGCTTTCCCAAGAGGTCAGTCTTAGGATGGATGCTGGGGGAAGTTGAGAGGAGATGTTCCCTGGACAAACTGCCTCCTGGCTTCATTGAACCCTACATCACCAGATGGGGAAGGAATCGCACCCCTCCCCCCGCGCCCTCCACCCCTTCCATTTTGTGGATGAGGAAACCAAGGCCCAGGGAAGTTAAAGAAGACTTTATGGTCACACAGTGAGGAAAAGAGTCCTGAGTAGGGCTTCGGTCTATGAGAAATCCCAGGCCCTCCTCTTGAAACACTCTTTTCTGGTCTAGAAGCCAGTGATTCCAAACGTGGTCAGGGCCAGGGCACCAGGGCTGGGCTGGCACCTCTCCAGTTTCCTGGGGACGCGGGTCTGGGTCTTCCCAGGGCCAGGATTTGGTACTAGGGCGCTTCCCAAACCTGCGGGTTTGGTCGCCAGACTCCGGCGGGCGCAGCGTGCAGAGTAAGGGCGCCAAGGCATAGGTGGGGCGGGCGCGCCGGAGATTGGAGCGCCGAGGCGCTGGGGCGGGAGAGCGGGCCCCGGGAGCTGCGGGGGACGGAGCAGGCAGCGCTCGCCCGGCGCCCCCGCCCCCTCGGTGGCGGCTCGCTCTCTGCTTCTCCGGCTCCGAACCAGACACAGCCGCCGCCGCTGCCGCCACCGGCTGGTGCGCTGCCGGCGGCCGGGAACAGCCCGGCGAGCACCCGCCGCTTCCCGGCACTAGAGGGGCGCAACGCGGTCACCAAGCCGGTGGCACTCGAGGATGCTAGAGGGGTCCCGGCGCGCTCCGGGGACCCCCCAGCGCAGCACACGGTGAGCGCCCCCCGGGCTCGGTGATCCCTTAAGCTGCGGGTCCCGGGGTGCCAACCCCCGGGTACCTGATGGGGCCGCCCGGGGGGCGCAGGGTAGAAGCCGGGACCGCGCGCAGCCCGCCTTTGCAGCCGAACCCGATATGTTGCCCCCTGGGCGCAACGGCACCTCGCACCGGGCGCGGTCGGGGCAGCAGCAGCTGGCGCAGGGGGGCGCCGTGGGGGACTCGGAGGGGGCGACGCTGCTGGGGCCCGCGCAGGTGGTCACCGCCGGCCTCCTGACCCTGCTCATCGTCTGGACCCTGCTGGGCAACGTGCTGGTGTGCGCAGCCGTCGTGCGCAGCCGCCACCTGCGCGCCAAGATGACCACCAACGTGTTCATCGTATCCCTCGCGGTGTCCGACCTCTTCGTGGCGCTGCTGGTCATGCCCTGGAAGGCGGTGGCCGAGGTGGCGGGTTACTGGCCTTTTGGGGCCTTCTGCGACATCTGGGTGGCCTTCGACATCATGTGTTCCACCGCCTCCATCCTGAACCTATGCATCATCAGCGTGGACCGCTACTGGGCCATTTCCAGGCCCTTCTGCTACGAGCGCAAGATGACCCAGCGTGTGGCCTTGGTCATGGTTGGCCTGGCGTGGACCTTGTCCATCCTCATCTCCTTCATCCCAGTCCAGCTCCATTGGCACAGGGACAAGGTGGGCTCCAGGGGTGGGCTGGACCCTCCATCCAACCTGGCCAACGGGACGCCTTGGGAGGAAGCCGGGGAGTCAGATAGGAGTGCAGAGAACTGCGACTCCAGCCTGAACCGCACTTACGCCATCTCGTCCTCACTCATCAGCTTCTACATCCCGGTGGCCATCATGATCGTGACCTACACGCGTATCTACCGCATCGCCCAGGTGCAGATCCGTAGGATCTCCTCACTGGAGAGGGCTGCGGAGCATGCGCAGAGCTGCCGCAGCCGCGAGGCCTGCGCGCCCGACTCGGGCCTGCGGGCATCCATCAAGAAGGAGACCAAGGTCCTCAAAACTCTATCGGTGATCATGGGAGTCTTTGTGTGCTGCTGGCTGCCCTTCTTCATCCTTAACTGCATGGTCCCCTTCTGCAGCGGACATCCCGAGAGCTTCTTCTGCGTCAGCGAGACCACCTTTGATGTCTTCGTCTGGTTTGGCTGGGCCAACTCCTCGCTCAACCCCATCATCTATGCCTTCAACGCTGACTTCCGCAAGGTATTCGCCCAACTGCTGGGGTGCAGTCACCTGTGCTCCCGCACCCAGGTGGAGACGGTGAACATCAGCAACGAGCTCATCTCCTACAACCAGGACACTGCCTTCCACCGGGAGATCGCAGCTGCCTACATCCATCGGATCCCCAACGCGGTGACCCCGGGGGACGCAGAGGTGGACAAGGAGGAGGAGGAGGCAAGCCCTTTTGATCAAATGTCCCGGATCTCTCAGACGTCCCCGGAGGGTGACCCTGCTGGCCAGTCGGTCTGGGAGCTGGACTGTGAGGGGGGAATTTCACTGGGCAAAATCACACCTTTCACCCCAAATGGATTCCATTAAACTGCCTAAGCACCCTTCTTCGCGGATCAACATAACTGCACAGGCATTAACAAGCATGCAGAATACACACGGGATGCACACAAATACATTTCCACTGCTGCTAAGTTTATCGGGCCTTCAGTGTCGGTGTAGTAGTCCATGTGCTCAGAAACCTCAGCGGACTGATTTGTTGTGGAAATATTTGGAGAAAGCAGTTGGAAAAAGCTCCGTCAAATGTATCCTAGCCTAGCAGAGATGGACCCACGGTTCTGCTAGAGAAAATAAGATGGTAATTGATCCCCCCCCCCAAAAAAGTGGTACTTAGTCTTTAAAAAATATACTCTCCCCTCCCCTTATAAGTGAATAGATTGTTCATTGTGAACAAGTGACTTCTTTGTGTTTGGGTTCATTTTTAAGCAATAGGTTCAATGTGTGTGTAGCCTGATGGGAGTGCGTGTATGTCTTTCCTGTATCTTGCTTCCTGTGGCCTGTGTTTCTGTAGTTTCTGCTTTCCGTGTGTCCTTGCTCCAGCTGAGGAATTCTTCCTGATCTGTTCTGATGTCTAATAAACACAAATTATGTGTTCTATGGGGTGATTACTGTTGCTTTGCCAGATTGGTTTTCAGGATGGCTCCTGGAGAAGCTACAATAGCATCCTTAAAAGCAGGGAGGATTTTGGCTGGGTCTGGAAGCATGCATTTATCTTCTTTACTGACACTTTGGCTTTAAAGTTACACACTGGGGCAAGAGTTTCTGATATCTCCAACTTTTAAAAAATTAGATACACACATTTCAAGTCTATGCTGAAATCTGGCTCCATGCCACAGCATCAAATATGTACTTCTCAAACCTGATATCCCAATTTTTTTTTTCTTAGTTGGAATCTTCTTTTCAAAACTACATAACATAAAACATTTCTCCTGATCCCTAGACAGATGCTATCGGTTCACTGAAAAGATCATATAGAATAATCGCTAGGTCTTTCTCAAACTCAAATCTATAGCGTTTTAAAGTTAGCTGGCTTTTGATCTACTGTGTTTTCTGAAGGAGCTTTGAAATGTTTGAGTTGATATGCTTTAAAAAACAAATCCAATTTTTAAATAGACATTTTCATTTGTGGACAATAGGAAGTGAGGGAATGCATTTTAATTAATGTAGGAGCCAGAGATAGTATTTGAGTGAACTTGAAATTGGGAAATCTGTCGAGGTGCTCACCAAAAAAGCCCAGTGAATTCCGGTCTTTCAGTTTTTCCTCTCTGCCACCTGCACTGTTTAGTTCCAGAGCCATCCCAGACCAGAGCGTATTATTACCCTTAGATCTAAATGTGAGCATTGTTAATGGAAGCAAGTGAAATGTGAATATGTAATTTCATACAAGTCTCTATATTGAAGCAGGTTTTTCAAGGACAGTTCAATCAATGTTGGTCTCTTTAGGGATAATTTTATTGTCAGTCTCCTGAACAACCAGGTCTTGCTCACCGCAAAATGTGCGGTGCCTGGCACGCAATGCTTAATAGACAGTTGTTGAATGAATAACACACTCTCTCTGGAATGAGGAGACTGAAAGTGAATCCTATTTGATACATTACTTTTCATTTATGACTGAGTCAAATTGATATGGGAATCTGAGGTCTAGTGTTCCATTTGTTACCTCTCGTGAGCTGATTGCTAAGGGGGCCACTAGGGAAATCAAGGACAGGGAAAAGCATCCTGCTTGGAGATTCAGGAGATAGCTGTGTGACCTGGAATGGGTCAACTAACCTCTCTGGGCCTAACGTTCTGTCTGCCTAGGTAAATTGAAAGGCTTATACTAAGGCACAGTTTTCCAAATCATGTTCCATGCTGCAAAAATCAGTAGCTAAAGTCTAGGGTGAAATAAATTCAGCAAACCCAGGTCCAATATTTGTTTCCTACGGGGCTTCTTAGAGCTTTACCTGTCAACGACAGTGAATCCCTAGGCAGGAGAGAATTCTGCATTGTTTTCTAATATCTTTGGCCTTGTGAATCCTTGTTTGGTGCAATTCCTTCTTGCTCTCTTGCTGGAGGTCACAGTTGCAGGGAACACAGGTTGAGAAACTCTAATTGATCTGAAAATCTCAAAAACGCAGCTCTTCTAAAGGACCCGTTGTGACAAGAAAAAATTTTTAATTGCTGCCAAACATCTTTCTAGGCCCCAGTTCAAATAATTTCTATATTAGGAGATGCATTATGTGGGAACTTTGGGAATGCCTTCTGCAAAATACCACTCATTATTCATTATAATCATTTATACCTACTATGTGCTAGGTACTCTTCTAGAAATATAGTCACCAAGTAACTCCTCTGGTGTCAGGAAACATATTTCAGTGGGAGAGAGAGACAGCAGACAACACTTCTCCAGATGATACTACTACAAAAAATACTGTACTGTACCGCAGGGTTCTGCCATCCAGACTCTGAACTGTCACGTCAGGCAGTGATACTGAGAGATGTGAAATAAACCAGAGTGAGTCGAGTGATGTGGCTGCTGTTTAGTTTAGGGTGGTCAAGAGGGAGGCATGAAGGGAGGATGGAGAAGGAAGGCTCAGGGTGACAATGAGGTCCAGGGGAGGAGTGCTCTGTGCTGGGGATGGGGGGTGTGTGGACAGTCCTGAGGGGCACCATCAGGGGAGAGAAGCACACCCAGGTGGCTGCAGGGCTGGAGAGAGTTACGCTCACAGCAGCAGCAGGCACAATAGAGGCTCATTCGGTCCCGGGCTGCACACGTGCAGATTCATTCAATCCTCGCAACCCCACAAGGGAGGCACTTTTGTTACCCCCATTTTACAGATGAGGAAATGAAGGCATTAGGAAGCTCAGGAACTAGCCCTGGGTCACACAGCTCATGAGTGGCCAAGTTGGACTGGAGAGCCTGGCTGTGGAGTCTTCCTGAACTGCCCTGCAGAGGTGAGAGGAGCTGCCACTGGATGCCCTTTATAACTAGCGAAGCGCCTGCAGAGTGTTACCCTCTCAATCCTCTGGTGAGATCCTTCCAGACTGCCCGGGAAAGAGGTGAGGCAGTTGACCTGGGGAGGTGTTCAGAGCCTCACCGTCAGTCACCCAGCCAGAGGCACCCACGCTGAATTTAAAGGTGGCCTTAATTCTGGCATCCTCTCCACCGCACTGCATGGAAGCAGCACGTGACAACAGGTGCATGGTGAGCACGTCCTTAAACTTTGCATCTTCACTCCCCTCAACCTGGGGCTTTCTCCGTGGCTCAGTGGTAAAGAATCTGCCTGCCAGTGCAGGAGCCATAGGAGACACGGGTCCGATTCCTGGTGTTGGGAAGATCCCCTGGAGGAGGGCATGGCAACCCATTCCAGTAGTCTTGCCTGGAGAATTCCATGGACAGAGGAGCCTGGAGGGGTACAGTCCACATGGGTTGCAAAGAGTCAGACACGACTGAAGCAACTTAGCCTTTCTGTGCTTATTTGCTAAAAACAAGGAATTTTCTTATCTAACCTACGTGCCTTATCAGATTTCATTTCATGATAATGTTTTTTCATAATGAAACAAGCCACGATCTGTGTAGCTGGTTCTCTGTGTGTGTCCCCAGTCGCTCAGTAGTGCCACCCCATGGACTGTAGCCCACCAGGCTCCTCCAACCATGGGATTTTCCAGGCAAGAACACTGGAGTGAGTTGCCATGCCCTCCTCCAGCGGATCTTCCTGACCCAGAGATCAAGCTTGGGTCTCCAGCATTGCAGGCAGATTCTTTACCTGATGAGCCATTGGGGAAGCCTGATACTGCTTCTGCTGCTGCTAAGTCGCGTCAGTCGTGTCCGACTCTGTGAGACCCCATAGACGGCAGCCCACCAGGCTCCCCTATCCCTGGGATTCTTTAGGCAAGAACATTGGAGTGGGTTGCCATTTCCTTCTCCAATGCATGAAAGTGAAAAGTGAAAGTGAAGTCGCTCAGTCGTGTCCGACTCTAGCGACACCATGGACTACAGCCTACCAGGCTCCTCCGCCCATGGGATTTTCCAGGCAAGAGTACTGGAGTGGGGTGCTATTGCCTTCTCTGGATACTGCTCCTAGTTTCTCTCAAAGGACAGAGCTGGGAAATAGATACAGGTATAAATAAATATATATATATACACACATACATATTCATGTGTACTTATGCACATTTCCATGAGGATTCATATATTTCTATACCTAGCTATGTACATACATTAAGTCCAATAGTTTCATTCCATTATTTGTGGATTTTACTATCATCACCCTGATTTCAAATCCTGACTTTCTAATGCCTTAGAAATAGACCTGGAAGTCTAAGATTGTTACTCACCAAGTTTTTTTTTATTATTAAATTGAGGATTTTAACTGGACTTGCCTTTATTAGCAGGGGTGTGTGATGTGGTGCAGGTGGAATGTGTGAAGCCACACATACAGGGAGAGTTAGAGAACCATCAGCTCTGTGATTGTGTTTATAGCACCTGAGAACACTGGGCAGGACCTCCGTGTCCAGGTCATAGCTCTGTGCTCCATTCCAGGGGTAGTGTGGGGAACAAGAGCTCAGGGCCACGATCTAGGAGAGGGATAGGATGGAACAGCACACCAGACTTGGCCATTCCTGGAACAGGAGGAACAGGACAAGATGTCGAGCTTGATAAGGAGGCAGGGGACATCTGAGAGGAGAGTGTTTTTGAGCTCATATGGAACCCCTGGAGCTCCAGGTCACTTTGGGGAAGGACTTAGAGGGAACACGCCTACCCCTTTTCACCAGTGGGCAGAGCCAGCAGACTTCTGCTTTGACACGGTTAAAGAGGTGCGGTTTTGGCGTTCCCAGTTTGGGGCCCGGGGGTGCATGTGTCCCATGTATAGCATGTTAACAAATTGCTGGGCCCAGGGGAAGCACTTAGAAGCATTGTTTTCTATTCTGAGACCATCTCTGGGGAGCCTGCACTCCACCGAGAGTGCCAGAGTGGTGACACTTAGCCTTTGCTGGCCACACACTCTGGGCCAGGTGCTCTATCTTCCTCTCTTCATGCAATATTCTTGTAAAATAAGTGCCATTATCATCATTTGGAAGACGAGGAAAAGAAAGCTCAGAGCTATTTAGTCATTTGTGTGAGTTCACACTAGTGAGTGTCAGAGGTGTGATGGGAAGAGAGGAAGCTCATGAAGAGAGTTCTCCATAGATGGAACCGTAGTCTTCGTCCTGGAGCCCTCCTTTTGGGCCTCACACACTCAGAAGAGGGTCACTCCTTCATGCATATTACTCCAGGGTCTTCTCTGAGCTGAACATCTTGGGTTCTGAAACCAATCCTCACCAGACGTGGTTGTCCCTCTCCTCTGCATGTTGGCCGCTCATCTATGCTCTTTCAATGCCCTTTAATGGCAGACAATTAAGCCTCAGTTGTCTATATCAGATTTGGTCTGTTAAGAACGAGAGGGTTCTAGCTTTCCACACCCCTGATAATTTCAAGAATTGGGAAAGCAGGTCTAATATTGCTTGTCAGAAACTGTAAATATGGCCCAGCTCACGTGTCAATTTCAGTTCCTTGGTAGTGGCTGCCGGAAGTCCTGTGATGAGAAAGATTGGAAGTCTTCATCCCACTCAATGGAAAAGAGGTGCCTGAGTGACTAAGGATGTCTGTCTGGGGCTTGGGAGATGGGGGACATGTGCTAAGTGTAAGCACTTGCCATCCCTCTTGAGGGACTCTCAAGAGTCTTCTCCAACATTCTGGTTCTACCAGTGGTCCTAAATCCTGCCTGCCCCATAGAATCACTTGAGGATTACGATATTAGTGTCTGAAGCTCACTCCAAACCAGTTGAATCTGAATTTCTGAGGAATAGGGACTGTGATTTGGTATTATGAAAAAATTGACTGTGTTTGAATGTGTAGACACAATTAACAAACAGCACTGATTGGTATGATCCATTAGGCCGGTTTCAAATTTATCTGCCTTGATCCTGACTTGAATTCCTCGAGTTGTATTTTACTACAATATTTGATTGGTTCTTATTAGCAGTGACTACTTCTGACAGTACTCTAGGTCTCTTATTCTCTTGCATCAGTCTTAGATTTTCTGCCACACACACACACCCACACAATCTCAATGGCTAGTCTTTGTGGAAGATAATCTGAATAGTTAAACCAACTCGAACCTCACTGCAGGTGTGGTTAAATCATTCTCATTGAAGGCGAACCCTAGGGGTCCTTTCACTGAAGGAAAATAACCCAGTGGGCCAAGAGGTAATATTTTGCCTCTAATTCTCAGACTCCTCACTGGTAAAATGGGATGAAGAAAAAGAGAAGTATTTAGTAAGTGCCTAATAAATATTTGCTGATGGACTGTAGCCCACCAGGCTCCTCTGTCCATGGGATTCTCCAGGCAAGAATACTGGAGTGGGTTGCCATTTCCTTCTCCAGGGGATCTTCCTGACCCAGGGATTGAACCCAGGTCTCCCACGTTGCAGGCAGATGCTTTAACCTCTGAGCCACCAGGGAAGCCCGATTAAATGAATTAGTGGAGCACAAAATGAGAATATTTGTTAAAAATCTTGAAAACAAGGAGAAAGATATCACCACGTATGCTTAGCCTCTTATACCAGAGACAGTGGATGTCTTTCGCTTCACAGGCCTATAGATTCTGGGGAATTCTATTCTAGGAGCTGTGTGTAAGGAATTAGTCCCAAGGAGCTTCCTGCAATCCCTGGGTCTGATTTGATGAGGTTCTGAAATTTGAGCTGATGCAAAGTGGGAGGAGGCTTTCAGGAATCTTGGGAAGGGAGCAGATGTATTTTTTCTTGTGGGAAGAATGTGAATCATTGAGGGAAGCTAGAGGACAGACAGGTAGCAGCTTCTCAGAAAGCCTCCAAGGATCCCCCAATCCTTGTATTTTATCCTGTGAAATCCCCTCCCCTTGAGTGTGGACTGAACCTAATGACTGGCTTCTAATGAACAGAGTCTGGAAAAAAAAACTGATGGATGTCACCTCTGAGATTAGATGACAATAGATTGCCGCTTCCATCTCACTCGCTCGCTCTTGTTCTACTGGAAGCCAGCTGCAGTATCATGAGCACCCTATAGGGAGGACCACGGCAAGAAACTGGTGGGGGCCACTGGCTAACAGCCAGCAGGGACCTGAGGCCGGCCAGCAGCCGCCTGACTGGGAAGTGGAGACTCCCTAAGTTAAGCCCTCGCATGAAACTTCAGCCCTGGCTCACATCTCCATTGCAGCCTGTGAGGCTTGAACCAGAAGACCCAGCAAAGCACTGCCTGGGCTCTGCGCCCACGGAAACAATAAGGTAATGAATTCTTGTTGTTTGAAGCTGCTGAGTTTTGAGTTAATGTTTAGACCCTGATGCCGGGAGGGATTGGGGGCAGGAGTAGAAGGGGACGACAGAGGATGAGATGGCTGGATGGCATCACTCAATGGACATGAGTTTGAGTGAACTCTGGGAGTTGGTGATGGACAGGGGGGCCTGGAGTGCTGTGGTTCATGGGGTCGCAAAGAGTTGGACATGACTGAACGACTGAACTGAACTGAGATAACTCAAGAAGAAGAACAGGGAGGGAATAGCATCTGCCAAGCCCTTTACTATCCTCAGTTGTTCAGTTCAGTTGCTCAGTCATGTCCAGCCCTTTGCGACCCCATGGACTGCAGCACGCCAGACCTCCCTGTCTATCACCAACTGCCGGAGTTTACTCAACCTCATGTTCATTGAGTTGGTGATGCCATCCAGCCGTCTCATCCTCTGTTGTCCCCTTCTCCTCCCACCCTCAATCTTTCCCAGCATCAGGGTCTTTTCCAATGAGTCAGCTCTTCGCATCAGGTGGCCAAAGTACTGGAGTTTCAGCTTCAGCATCAGTCCTTCCAATGAATATTCAGGACTGATTTCCTTTAGGATAGACTGGTTGGATCTCCTTGCAGTCCAAGGGACTCTCAAGAGTCTTCTCCAACACCATAGTTCAAAAGCATCAGTTCTTCGGCGCTCAGCTTCCTTTATGGTCCAGCTCTCATATCCACACACGGCCACTGGAAAAACCATAGCTTGACTGGACGTTTGTCTGGTCACTATCCTCAGGTATCATCGACCTTTTCTCATTTCATCCTTGTGTCAACCTGGATGCAGAAGATGCTGGGCAAATGCTGGAGGTAGGATGTGAAGTCAGATCCTTTTGATTCTAAAACCTGTGCTCATTTCTCAAGTCCAGGATGCTACCGCGGACACATTTTCCCTGTTTCTAAAGTCAGCGGTATCAATAGAATGACTAATGCTGGTGCTGAACGGTGTGCATACAATGAGCCGTTACTAGTGTCTGTACACTCAGCTACCTGCTGTTGCTGACCCTTTGAGTGTCTCCCATTGAACACACACCAGGACACTTAGGCACACACATCTCACATGCACACTCAGGCCCCTGTTATACACATGTGCCCAAGCTACATTTATAAGCATGTTAGCTCACGTATGTACACATAGGCGTGAACTGGCATGCACATGTGCCGTCACATCCACCATCTCCACCTTCATCTTCTAAGACTCTTTACGATAGTCCTTTCCTAAATAAACATTCAACATGGTTTTCATGCCTGAGCAAAAAAGGCCACTGCCATTTTTTTCTTTAGCAATATCCCACATACTTTAAGCAAATCTGAAATCTGACTGGAGACTTCGGAAATCATTTTGTCCACCCCCTTCACCATGCACGTGCAGAAACTGAGGCTCAGAGAACTTGAGGGACTTGTCTAAGAAGCCCAGCAAGGTTGTAGCAACTAGAGTCCAGGTCTTCTGACCTCAGATCACTGTTCTTTCCCTGGCAATATGCACCTGTCCCAGAGGCTGGGGGTTGGGGGAGATGGGGGGGTTGATGGGTGGGGGGATGGGGAATGGGGGAGATGGCGAGGTTGGTGGGGGGTGTGGATGGCATTCCTTGACCTTGGAAATCCATTTCCAAAGGAGATTATATGTGCAAAATTGTTCAGAGTCAATTGTTCTTTGTGTGTAAGAGAAGTTGACATTTATTCTTTCCCTACAATATCTCCTGTTAAGAAGGAACATTGTTCACCTGTTTGTGGATTAAAAACAGATGCCCAGGGATTTTTTAGGACCTGATTAATTCTGAGCAAAAGAAATGTGGAGAGTGATCATTTACAAATGACAAATGTTAGCACTTAGGGGGACAAACCAGCATTTCAAAGGCCAGTTTTTTGTTTGTTTTTGGTATTTCATGAAAGAGAGCAGGCCTTTCTGTGCAAAGTGTCAGGAAGCTGTTTTCAAGGAGCTCAGTGGGGAAAGAGGATTTTAAAAATGAATTGAAAACAAACTCAAAGGCACTGGACCTTCATTATAAGTTCCTCCTGTTGGGTGAGAAATAAAGAATTTAAACAACTTTTCATCCCCTTTCTTCCTCCCTTAATTTGGTAAAATTATTTGGATATCAGGCAACAAAGAATGAGCATCAGACCTGGAAGCGAGAGATTTGGGTTCAAGTCCCAATTGTGTCATTTTAAGTAAATGATGCCTCTTCTCTGAATTGGGTCTCCTCAGCTCTGATAATGAAAATCATCATGTTTATATCACAGGCTCATTATTAATGTACAAAATGCCCATTTCCTAGAATGTCCTTCATACCAGATGCCCTGTTAGAACTTGGGCAGAGTGATTTCATTGACCCTTCACAGCAGCCCTTTGAGTAGGTCTGGGCATTCCTCTTGTGAACTTCCCAGGTGGTGCTAGTGGTCAAGAACCTGCCTGCCAATGCGGGAGGTATGAGAGACGCAGGTTCAATCCCTGGGTCAGGAAGATTCCCTGGAGGAGGGCATGGCAACCCACTCCAGTATTCTTGCCTGACAATCCCATGGACAGAGGAGCATGGAGGGCTCCAGTCCATAGGGTTGCAAAGAGTTGAACATGACTGTTGTGACTTAACACACACGCACGGGCATTCCTCTTGTGTAGGAAAAGATGCTGAGGTTCAGAGAGGTCACGGTCCTTGCCCCAGGTCACACAGCTAAGAAGTGATAAGTTAGGGATTCCAATGCATTGCTGTCTGACTTGCTGCTGTCACACATGGTAAGAATGTGATGACAACAAATCGCAAAACAAAACAAAACCCACAAGCTCTAAAGACATAGTGATTGCCCATTTTGTCCATCCTCATCCCTGTGCTAGGAACCCAGAATTTAAAATGGATTAACATTATGTGCTCTGCTTCCATGCACCTTATATCCTGCTCTGTGGAGCCCTCAGAGGCTGGGGAGGAAGAGGAGTCTGGTGGTTTTGGGGAGGAGGGATGATGCTTTTGAATTTAGCTTTGGATTCGTGTTTAAGGTGCCTATGGGCATCCACGTGGGTGGATGAGATTTGGACCAGGGCAGAGGTTTGTGTCTGGGATCACTTCCACCAGATATAATAGCCAACATGGATGACTGCTTAATTTGTACCCAAGGATTTCTAGCAGAGCAAAGAGTCAGACACAACTGAGCAACTGAACAACAACAGCAACTCTCTCGGGCCGGTGTCCTGTGCTTTCTCATCCTGAGTCCCCCAGGGTGCACTGTTGAGGAGGCTGTAATGCGAGGGCCTGATGGTGCAACATCCTTTGTTTTCTGCTATGGCAACAACATTTTTTCACTGATGGATCCCTGTGTTTTCTCGAGCAGCCCCTTGTCAACAGCCCCTTGAGGTTGTTAAGGATGTTTTTCTGACCTTCACAAGATCATGTGTAGCTGTTCCCAGACCATTCCCAACTCCCACAGCCATCCTTTCTCCAATGAACTTGACCTGTGTTTCTGATGAACCTAAGGGGTTCACTTGAAGGCAGGAAGTGAACAGGAGTCCCGGTCTCAGTGGAATGTGTGCCACGTTGGAGGTGAGGGCTCCATCCTGAGGTGGAACTCAGTCCCCAGTGACATCTGCCCCCTCTGTTCTCAGGGTGCTTGAATCCTCTGACAGGGGATCAGTGATTTCATTCCACATGTGGAAGCAGATCTCTAGGAAAAGGGCACACGGCCTCCAGCCCACACAGTGGTGCACGACTGATCAACACCAGCACGTTCATCCACCTGCTCATTCTTTCTTTTTTTTAATAACAAAGGACTGTGGTTTTTTATTTGATTTATGTATTTTTGACTGTGCTGGGTCATTGTTGCTCTGTGTGGGCTTTCTCTGGTTGCAGTGCATGGGCTTCTCATTGCGGTGGCTTCTCTTATGCCAGAGAAGGCACATGGGCCTTCAGTAGTTGAGGCTCACAGGATCAAAAGCACAGGCTCAATGGTTATGGCTCATGGGTTTAGTTTTTCTGCAACATGTGGGATCTTCCCAGATTAGGGATCAAACCCATATCCCCTGCGTTGGTAGGCAGATTCTTACCCACTGTGTCACCAGGGAAGTCCAACCCTGCTCATTCTTCTGGATTTTTTTTTTTTTACCAGCTCCTAGGTGCTGGGGTTCTGAACTGGGCCCTGGGTTGCAGAGGCAGCAGGATAGAGACTGTGGGCCCAGGGGAAGGAGGATTGACTGATTCCAGGAACTGTAACAGGGTTGAAAGGCCTTGGTGCCTCAAGAGAGGCAAGAACATGTAGAGAGGGAATTCAAAGAGGATGTGTACGCATGCTAAGTTGCTTATTTATGCTAAGTTGTAAAGCATAAAATTATGCTTATATGTATTAAGTTGCTGCTGCTGCTGCTGCTGCTAAGTCGCTTCAGTCATGTCCGACTCTGTGTGACTCCATAGATGGCAGCCCACCAGGCTCCCTCATCCCTGGGATTCTCCAGGCAAGAACACTGGAGTGGGTTGCCATTTCCTTATCCAGTGCATGAATAAAAAGTGAAAGTGAAGTCGCTCAGTCGTGTCTGACTCTTCGAGACCCCATGGACTGCAGCCTTCCAGGCTCCTCTGGCCATGGGATTCTCCAGGCAAGAGTACTGGAGTAGGGTGCCATTGCCTTTTCCATTAAGTTGCTAATTATGCTTAAGTCATGTTTTTGTGACCCTATGGACTGTAGCCCACCAGGCTCCTCTGTCCATGGGATTCTCCAGGCAAGAATACTGGAGCGGGCTGCCATGCCCTTCTCCAGGGGATTTTCTCCACCCAGGGATTGAACCTGAGTCTCTTTCTTATCTGAAGGGAATATTAGGAAACGTTCTATAGTTAAGAGAGCATTAAAATGGATCCTTAAAAGGTTTGTAACATGAGAACAGATGAAAAGGGATGGGAGAAAGCAATACAGGAAGAAGGATCAGGATGAGCAAACAAATGAAGGTGAACAGATGTCTCATCCCTCCCAACTGAAACTGAAGATGTTTTGGCTCTGAAAACAAACATTTTAACCATAAGTATATCAACACTGACAAATCTTCCCCAAGCAAGTGTTTTCCAGTATAAAATGCACTGAACAAATTAAATGCATTGATCCCTTTTCTCTTTGGTGCAATTAAGTGATTTACAACATCACTTTCCATTTTCTTTTTTCAAATCTTACTAAATTTATTTTGATTGAATCAATTACTTTCTTGGAAAACCTCACAGTGACATTTTGATTCATCAGTTTCTTTTCTCCCCACATCAAATTTCATGCATATCTTCTGCCATTGTGTCTTCTGTTTGGGGGGGAAGGGAGTTACTTTAGGCAAATTATCATTTAATTTTGCCACTGCCAGGTTGATTTTCTTATTGATGATTTACATCAGCAATATTCATTGTGAATTAGATTAAAAACTAATAATTTGGATTTATCATTTAGCTGACCCATGAGAAATTTGTGAGCAAATCTTCTCAGTTGTCCTAGGACTGGTGTTTTGTCCTGGACTGACAAATTATCCCACTAATTTGATTTTTTTAGATACTGCCCATTAGGTTGAATATTGTAGCTCATTGTTTATACTGTAGAGCAGAGAGAAAGAATAGGGTCAAGATGGCAGGGTAAAAGGATGTGAGTCCTTATTTCAGCCCAAGAGACTGCAAAGAGCAAAGCACAGTGCTTTGTACAGGGATCCGTGATCCTTGATGACACTCGTCACCAGTGGGCAGGTGGATGCTTGGGTCTTAATAGCACGCCTGAACCAAACACTCCAGGGTTTCTTGTTGTAGCTTCACGAATTAGTTTAGGTCATTGCTAAGAGCCCTTATATTGCAGGCAGTTGGTGTAATATAGTGGCTAGATGTAGGAGAAGAGTAGGGTTGGAATTTTGGCTCAGTGCTCACTACCTGTGTTACCCTGGGCAAGTGTCTTTGCTCTCTGAGCATTTGCTTCTAGGTCTGAAAAATAGCAATGATACCTATCTCATGGGATGCTGAGCACAGCTCTTGGCACCAGGTACATGTCCCATAGTTTGGGGTCTTGTTTTCAGGAATTAATGAACTAACTTCAGAGCACTTACACGTAAGCACTACAGATATGTTGAGTCTTCTCCTCCCTTCCCCCTCTCCTTCTCCCTCTCCTTCCTCCTTCTCCTTGTCTTCCTCTTCTTCTCCTTCTCTTCCTCCTTCTCTTTCTTTCTGTCTTTCTCTTATTGGCTCTGTTTTTCTGGAGAAAGTGAAAGTGTTAGCTGCTCAGTAGTGTCTGACTCTTTGCGACCCCGTGAACTCTAGCCCACCAGACTCCTCTGTCCAGGGGTTCTCCAGGCAAGAATACTGGAGTGGGCTGCCATTGCCTCCTCCAGGGGATCTTCTCGACCCAGGGATCAAACCCAGGTCTCCTGCATTGTAGGCAGATTCTTTACCATCTGGTGAATCCTGACTATTACAGTCTCTCACTTGCTGTTAAGTGGACCTGAGGCCTTGGAAACCAAGCAATTTCAGTGACTAATTCTGGAAGTCTGAGGGGTAAGGTTGGTGGCCATCAATGCAGCAGTTGGCAATAGGGTTTACCATTAAATTGTCTGAGAATCTAGGCAGCAGAATCTATTTTGGGGGGTCTAGTGAGGGTCCTGAACTTTGTTCTCATGTGGCAAAAACTTTGGCACTGGACTGGGGCAAGGGGCCCATGAGAAAGAGATGTCTAACCAGCATAGTCTGGGAAGGGTAGTGTAGTTGCAATTGCATAGCTAAGGTCCAGGCTGATCTCTAAATAGGTTAATTTATTCATTCCTGGACTGACTCATTACAAGAGGCAGTATGGCAGGGTTTATGACACTTAGGTTCAGGAGTTAGGTTGCTAGTTTAGAATCCCAGCTGTCGCACCTACTGGCTATATGGCCTTGGGGATAACTTATGCCTCAGTTTCCCAATCTATTGAATGGGGATGCTGTAGTATTAGAAGGGATACTTTATATAAAGCACTTAGAACAATGCCTGGCACATCGTTAGTACTGAATTAGCTTTATATAGTGCAATGTGTGTGTGCTCAGCCATGTTTGACTCTTTATGACCCCATGCACTGCAGCCTGCGGGGCTCCTCTGGCCATGGGATTTTGCCAGCAAGAACACTGGAGTGGGTTGCCATTTCCTCTTCCAGGGGATCTTCCTGTCCCAGGCATGGAACCCATGTCTGTTGCATTGGGAGGTAGATTGTTTACCACTGTGTCACCTGGGAAGCCGCATATAATGGAATAGTCAGGCTCTATTGTGATAATGCTGCTTAACGAACAATCCCAAACATCTCAGTGCTAACAAGAAACATTTACCTTTCATGTTCATAGGTAAGGTATGGCTCTGCAGGACTCTATGTTTCAGATGGTCCCAGGGCTAGGCTGTGAGTTGGGTTCATGTCTGCTTCATTTGGCTCTTCCTAGGGGGTCCAGGAAAGGAGCCCCAGCTCTCTGAGGCATGTCTCACTTAATGCCTCTCCTGGATGGAGGCATCTCTAAGTTTGTTTACATTCCATTGGCCAAAGTAGGTCGCATAGCCAGGCTTGCTATCGGTGGGGTGGTCATGAAGGGAGGGGAAGCAAATGTTTTCTGAACAATAAATATATAATAACACAACCTCCCACAGCATTATCAAGTGTTTCTTGAGTGCTTAATAGCTACCAGGAAATGTTCCGAGCACAGGGATCCAGAGGAGAATCAGACAGTGACTCAGCCCTCAAGGGTACTCTCAGCACCATGTGATCCCTGCAGTAGCTGGGGGCACCCCCCCCCCCCCGGAGAACTTCACCCCTCCAGGGGTCCAGCGAGAATGATTTTAATTCTCACAAGCTCCATACTTCAGGTATCACATCTGCATTTTACGTATGAGGAGACCGAGACTCAGAGAGGTTAAGTCACTTTCTTTTGGTCCCACAGCCAGGAAACAACTGAGCCTGGACCCAGAGTCTGGCCTGATTGTCCCAAGGCTCCAGTCATTGTGCCGGATTCAAGTGTCAAGTCAAGGTCAGGAGGGCCACGATGAGAACTGATGAAGACTCCCAACCCTGGCAGGAGGCTGGTCCTCGGTCTCCATAAACACGAGCTCTGGCAGAGACGTCTGCAAGCCTAGATCTTTACAGCTGGGCTAGTGGCTTCAACCGTCTGAAGGGCAGACTCAACAACTGCCAACCGGTGCGCTGTCCAGAAGATGCTTTCTGCGTGGCCCTGCAATGCGAAGTCCCCAAGCCCAATCCCAATGTGCCTTCCTGGTGTTCCTGGTTGCCTAGAGTTTTCACCTCCTTTGTCCCCAGTGCTGGGCACCTTCCCTATTTAAGTATTATCCTAGCTGATCACTGCTTACAGAAAGCCCATATTCTTCATTTTCATTGATAGAGTTCCCAGAGCTCTAGCCAGTGCCTGGCATCAAGCAGGGGCTGAATGAGAGCGTGTGGAGGGCTTCCCTGGGGGCTTAGTGTAAAGAATCTGCTTGCCAATGCAGGAGACACGGGTTCCATCCCTGATCTGGGAAGATCCCACTTGCTGTGGAGCAGCCAAGCCCATGTGCCACAACTACTGAGCCTGTGCTCCAAAGCCTAGGCTGCAGCTACTGAAGCCCCATGCACCCTAGAGCCTGCGCTCTGCAACAAGAGAAGCCGCTGCAATGAGAAGCCCGAGCTTCTCATTGTAACCATAGTGTAGCCCCTACTTTCTGCAACTAGAGAAAAGCTGGAGCAGCAATGAAGACCCAGTGCAGCCCAAAACAAAATAAATAAATATAAAATTATTTTTTAAAAAAAAGAGTGTAGAGTGAGTGAAGGAATGCCTGGATCACTAGAGGCTGCTGAGTCCCCTGGAAGGAGAGCAGATGAGATTTCTTTTTGTTATGTCCTCTCGCAAATCTCTGGAGGCATTATAACCAGAATGGATCTGGAGCATGGGAACACCAGAGACCCCCAGGGACACAGGCACAGAAGCAAAGAATTGACTCTCCCTTGGGCATCTCAATAAAATTGGCATGGGATGCCTTCGTCTTTTATCTTCTGAGAAGTAACCTCGATGTCCATGGTGCTCCATAAGCTGACATTAACCCTTAGCCCAAATACACCCCTGATGAAAAGCAGATAGTCTAGACGAATCAGCAATGGTACCTCCTCCATCAGTCTAGAGCATTTGTGTGGTCACAGACCTGCACCCCCACGTCCATTCTAATCAGAACCTGCCAGAGAAGCCTGATTTTCTTTGTGGGTTATTTATAACCAAATCACAGCAGGGATCATTATGGAAAGAGAGCTGCTTTCCTCGCCTCCCCCAAGGCTGTCAATCTCTCCATTTCAGGTAAGGCTTCTGGGCTGCAGTGATAAGACTTAATGAATTGGCTTCTGAATTGGAGAGTGCTAACGGCAAAGGAGCCTTATCTTTAAGAAACAAAGAACCCCAGAGATTAAGTAGAGGTTTTCTGGTCTAGCTATCCCATGCCACAGATGGAAAAACTGGAGGATCAAAGAAGTTAAATTAGAGAGTTAGGAAATGGGTGGGTACTTGGAAATATGAATCTTCAGTTCTAATTCAGGTTTCATCATTCATAATATTAATGATTTAGTGCTGGTTACTCAGTGTTTCTGAGTTTTCTTTACTGGCAGCTGGGGAGAGGAATATCTATTCTGTGATGATTAGAGATGAATGTCTAAGTAGGTGGCTTATGGGAGTTGCTCCAGTGATGCTAAAGGAAAAGAGTTAGTACTGGAATTACTGTTCTCTTCCCATCACTGCACATGGCTTCCACCAGCTTCATGCTGCAGAACAACAGACTTCTGTGTTCCCTGCCTTCTCAATGTGACTCATTTTGATTTTTCATGGAAACAGAATAAGCAGGATCCATGAGAGTTCTTGGGGTTTCCCAGGGTGGCTTTAGTGGTAAAGAACTCACCTGCCAATGCAGGAGAGACAGAAGAGATCTGGGTTCTATCCCTGGTCGAGAAGATTCCCTGGAGGAGGGAATGGCTACTCACCCCAGTATTCTTGCCTGGAGAATCCCATGGACAGAGGAGCCTGGTGGGCTATGGTCTATAGGGTCACAAAGAGTCAGACACGGCTGAGCGCCTTAGCATGCAGCACATGGAAGTTCTTATTCCTCTAGATGGACAGTAAATACCAGCAGGAGGGCTCAGCATGGGACTGAAGGAAAGCTAGACTTGCTCCATGATCTTCAGGAACCCGGTCCCTTGGTGTGTTCTCAGTGTTCGGTGAATTGCTCTGCAAAGGAACATTTTAGGACTCCCTCCCACAGAGGTCTCTGTCTCCTCAGCTCCTCTAAATAGCAGCTCTGGTGAACTCTCAAAAGATAGCCATCCACAAGCCAAGGAGAGAGGACTCAAGAAGAAACCGACCCGGCTGACACCTTGATCTTGGACCTCCAGCCTCCAGAACTGAGATGACAAACTTCTGTTGTTTAAGCTGCCCAGTCCGCTGTGTTTTGTCGTCACCCATCTAGAAAACTAATGGGGTCAGCTGCACTCCCTGTGGCTGGAGAATGAGCGAGGCTCATTCTCATGGTGCTACATTAACAGCAACAACTTTCCCCTACCTTCATTTACAAAGAACACAGCTCCTCCTCTGGATGCGACACAAACACCCACACAGGAGGAGCTAACAACATCAGTGACAGAACTAGGGGACAGCGGGACCTTACTGAACACCAGTCAGTGTGTCTGGATTGGCCGCCACTGGGAGTTCTTCCTCAGACGTGAGCCAGTCAGAGGCTTGGAAGTCACTTGCCAATCGGGGTCTGCCTTCATTTGCTGCCTTTGCAGACCTTTCTTCTGCCATGTGTGTTGGACGCATGGCTCAGTCACCCCTACTGCTCCAGCTGATAGCCAGCCAACCTCCTGGCACATGAAAGAGGCCATCCTTTATCCACCTTTCTCGGCTGATCCACCATCTGACCACAGATGCAAGAGCAAACCCAGCCAAGATCAACCCAGAAGGCCCTCCCACTGACCCAGACACTCATGAGCTAAACACATTTCTGGCAAGATTTCCTACAGCTGTGGCTATAGCTAATTGAGAGTACCTATAACCTAAAAAAAAAAAAAAAAAAAAACAGTTGAGGGTGTGGTCCACCGTGGGTTCAACGCCCCCCACCAGAGACACTGTAGGAAGCTGTGTAGACTGAAGGTCAACATTACAACTCGAGGGACAAGAAGTGAGGTTTTTACTCAGCAGTTTTCATTCCTGAATGTAAAGAGCTGTTCCCATGGGCATTAACTCTCCTGAACTTCCCAGCTATGGGACTGAGCCAGCTTCCATAGCTTCAGAGAAAGCCTTGAGGTAGAAGAATTGGGTGATCAGACAGCCTTGCGATGCAAAGCCTTCTGGGTGCTCGGGAACTGTCCATCTTCACACTTCACAGAAGTCAGAGGTGGGCCCAGAAGATGTGGGGTGAGTGCTAATGCCATCTACCACAGATGGGGCGTCTCAGGAATGGATGGGAAGGAGGGAAGGAGGGGAAGGAGGGAACCAGGGAAGGAGGGAGACTTCCTTCAGAGAAGGGGTTTGAGAGTGCTCTGTAAACTGCCGAATATATGAATTGCAATGGTTATTCTTAATATGTGGGGGGATACCTTTGACCATAAACATTTCAAGCAAAGGGGGAGTAGACACAGGCCCCCAGGAGCCTGGTGGGGGAATCTGTGCTGGGGCTGCAGACCTGGAGAATTCTTCTCCATTCCATGCAAACGGCTCACTGGAGGAGGCTGTCTGCTTTGCTAAGTGTTCCTGCTTCTGTAACGACAGGGATTATGAGCACGAAATAAGTGCCTGTTAGCCAAGCTTTGGAGAAGGCAATGGCACCCCACTCCAGTACTCTTGCCTGGAAAATCCCATGGACGGAAGAGCCTGGTAGGCTGCAGTCCATGGGGTCGCTAAGAGATGGACACGACTGAGTGACTTCACTTTCACTTTTCACTTTCATGCATTGGAGAAGGAAATGGCAACCCACTCCAGTGTTCTTGCCTGGAGAATCCCAGGGACGGGGGAGCCTGGTGGGCTGCCGTCTATGGGGTTGCACAGAGTCAGACACGACTGAAGCGACTTAGCAGCAGCAGCAGCAGCCAAGCTTCTTTACTCAGGGACTAAGTCTGTTCAATGGCCATTCCAGTGAAGGAAGAGGAACATGTGTGTATGTTTGACTAGAGATGGGGGATTCACAGATGAACGGTTTGGGGAGAAATGTTTCCTACACGTGCTTTTTTTTTTAAAAGCCAGAATTTGAAAAGAAATGAATTTCAAGGAAGTGGCAATCCATGGATATTGATAGAGAGTGAAAAATGAAATGCTGGGCATGGGCATTTCACTTCCCCAGGCAACACTTCCCCGATGTGTTCAGGAGACAGTCAGCACCATGGGAGAGATGGGCTCTGCACGCATGTGGAGGATGGGACAGAATATTCTCTTTAGCAATTCATCTCCCCCTGAGGATGGGCAGGAAGTCAGGCTCCCTAATCTTTTTTTTTTTCTTTTTCTTTTTTTTTTGTTTTTTATTTTACTTTTTTTTTTTTAATTTATTAAAACCTTTATTTCTCATGTGTTCCCCATCCTGAACCCTCCTCCCTCCTCCCTCCCCATACCATCCCTCTGGGTCGTCCCAGTGCACCAGCCCCAAGCATCCAGCATCGTGCATTGAACCTGGACTGGCGTCTCGTTTCATACATGACATTTCACATGTTTCAATGCCATTCTCCCAAATCTTCCCACCCTCTCCCTCTCCCACAGAGTCCATAAGCCTGTTCTATACATCAGTGTCTCTTTTGCTATCTCGTATACAGGGTTATTGTTACCATCTTTCTAAATTCCATATATACGCGTTAGTATACTGTATTGGTGTTTTTCCTTCTGGCTTACTTCACTCTGTATAATAGGCTCCAGTTTCATCCACCTCATTATCTTGCCTCCCTCAGAGCTCCTAAAGGAAGTTGATCACATGAACATTTTGGGGGCAGATCTCAAATAACTTCTCCAGGAATACCCGTTGGTACCAGACTTCGTGAACATGTCATTAACCCACTTCCTTCACAGGTAGGTGGTCCCAGGGGGAGTGAGACTTGTTCAGTGTGTATCATGGGAGGAGGTCTGGCCAGGGAATCAGAAGGGCTGGCACCTGGCTTGGCACTACCTTGCTGTTTGATCTGAACAAACTACCTATCTTCTGTAGGTTTCAATATGTCCAGCTCTTTCTGTTTTTCTCATCTGTAAGGTAGGGTTACTAATAGCTGGGTTGTTTGAAGATTGAATATAAATTCATGGAAAAATGCTTTGAGCAGCCTGGCATATACTATGTCCTGTAGGCTGTTACTGTGATGATGACATGATAATGATGATGAGCTGGGCTTTTATGATTTTACTGCATCACCTAGTGATATTGTCATTTATTGATTGTGTCTCTACCATGAACTACACTAAGTTCTTTCTACACATTTTGTTGTTCAGTCACTAAGTCATGATCAACTCTTTTTGACCCCATGAACTGCAGCACACCAGGATTCCCTGTCCTTCACTGTCTCCCAGAGTCTGCTTAAACTCATGTCCATTGAGTCAGTAATGCCAGCCAATCATCTCATTCTCTGCTGCCCCCTTCTCCTCCTGCCCACAATCTGTCCCATCATCAGGGCCTTTTCCAATGAGTCAGCTCTTCACATCAAGTGGCCAAGTATGGGAACTTCAGTGTCAGTCCTTCCAATGAATATTTAAGGTCAATTTCCTTTAGGATTAACATTACATTACATTACATTATTACATTACACATTACATTATTACATTACATTACACATTACATTATTAGTTTTAATTTTCAAACAACAATTAAAATAGGCAATATTCTTCCTATTTTACAGATGAGAAAACTAAAATTCAAGAAATTTTTGCTACTTTCCCAAGACCCCAAAGCCAGTAAACAGCAAAGTCAGGGTTCAATCCCCACCTGAAATCTCATTACCACTAAGAGTAATTCACTGTCCATCAAGAAAGACCAGGGGAAATCTTTGACTTCCTGCTTTACAGAGACACTTTCCATCTCTCTCTGAACCCTTATTCTGATCAAATATTCTTAGTAACACTTATTATTATTTGATATTAAGTTATATGTCTATGATCTGTCTGGCTCGTGGAAGGTAAATTGTGGGAGGACAGTGTTCTTTAACTGTGGTGTCCTTGGCACTGAGAACTCAGCTGACACATAGTAGACTCTCAATAAATATTTGTTGGATCAATGAATGAATGGTATACTTATTAAACACCTCCTGTGTGCTCGTGAATGTATTAGAGCCTCTGGATACAATAGTCACCAATGTAGATTGCTTCCGTATTGGGATAAAGCTTGGAGGAAGTTATAATGTAGTTGGTCTAGCTTCACAGTGATCTGGGAAAATGGGCTTTCTCACCCCTACATGGTCCTTCTCTTAAAAGCTTGGGAAATAGCACTCTGCTCAGGGAGGATGAGAGGCCCTGAAGAGGATGTACTTGACTTAAAGTAGCTTTTGGGGAGATGCTGGTACTGTCCAGAGAAGCACCTGATGGGCTTTTAGGACTCTTAAAGACTGGAAGAGACCAAATCCACCGATTTTTTTTTCTGAGCTGCATTCTCAGTCCATGCTTTGACTTGCCTGGAGTGGGCAGATGTTTATGTGCAGTTCGGGCTTCAGTGCTGGGGTCTGAGTACAGAAAGATTGACCCTGTTTCATAAAATAACCCCAACTCCAAGTTGCATCCATCCTCTTGGTGTGTGGACAGAGAAGAACTGTCATGACTCTTGAATAGAGGAGGTGGCTCCTTCATGAGGGACAGTTCAGGTGAGGTCCTCTCCCTCTTGCCTGTGTCCTCTCTGGCCTCGGTCACCCGTCATCTCCCCCTCTGGCTTGGGGCTGCTACCATATGCAAGTGCTGCGTCCCTGGAACACACCAGGCTGTTTCACGTTCCCATGTTTCCACTGATTCTATTTCTTCAAGAATGCTCTTTCTCCCTTCTGTGTTATGCATTCCTACACTCCTTCAAGGTTGAACTGAAGTGTCTTCTACTCCAGGAAGCCATCCCTGCTTGCCATCACCTTCCCTGCTAAGAGCGGGTCAGCTGGCTCTCCTTAGAATCCATAGCTGCTGGGGACCAGCCCCGGCTGATCCAGGGTATTCGAAGGAGAGACGGCGTAGGCGAAGATCAGGAAACAATTGCTTAATTAAATGTTAATTAAGGATATAAAGAGTAATAGAATGAGGATAGCTCAGTAAAATTCAGTGAAGAAAAGAGGCTGAAATAAGGATAGCTCAGTGAGGAAATTCAGTGGAGAAAAGAGGCGGAATAATTCAGCCAGAAGGTAAGAGAAAGAACGACATGGTGAGACCAAGTTTCGGTGAACAAGGCCCGCACTTTATTTTTCAAAGTAGTTTTTATACCTTAAGTTATGCATAGAGGATAATGGGGGAAGGGGTAGAGTCTTGCAGCAAACCAGGCTTTCTTCCTGCAAACTTATCATATGCAAAAGCTTAGGTGATTTGCATCATCTTCTGGCCCGGAGGCCTGTTAACATTTTAAGACCTTTTCTTCAGAAAACTTATTTTTCTCTAAAGGTGATTGGTCAGGAGCCACCCTCCAAAAGCATTAGATAAAGTTGCATTCCTACAGCGCAAAGGTGTGGTGGGCTATAACAAGAAAAAGAATTAACTCAAGGGTCCCAGGTTACAAACATTAAAGCTACTACTTACACCAATTATATTAATCAATACACTGCCAGGGACACAGCAGGTAAGGGATATGGAAACTTAGCAGCAAACATTGGCCCAACAAGTGAAAATCCCTTCACCAATACAATTTCTAATCAATCTTTTAACTATTCAAAAGAATCTGTGTTTACACAGTTTAGAACATCTCCTGCCTCTCACAGTTGGGAGGCTCTGAACAATCACATGTGGCCGGAAAAACCTATTCAGGCAGGCTAGAGGATTTCCAAAGGAGTTTGTAGGTTAAACACTGTCACACCCAGGATTTATTAACTGGAGCTGTAAGCTAACTCTTTTTTCAGAGAGGTAGTGGGGGACAGCCCCCCGTAAAGTCAGAGGTGTAGGTGAAAGCACAAAGCAGAAAGTAGGCAGACTCTGGTTTGGGGGGTAGATTGCTCGAGAATTTCCAGGGAGACTCCTGAGGCTTGATCCCGCCTTTGCGTATGTCAAGCCTCCTTCCTCATGACCTTTGCCACGGGCGGAGCTCGCTCCCCACACATAGCCCTTTTTGACATTTGCCACAGACTTCTTCCCACTGAACTGAGCTCTTCAAAAGCAGGCACCATTCATTCTGCTCCCTCATTCACTGCTCACTCCCAGTGTGCAGGATTTTTGCATGATGGATACTTATCAACGGAATGATTGATTGTTCAAAGACTCTATAAACTCAAATAACCAGCATTGATCTCAAGAATCATATCAACCTTGCTGGGGTATAAGGGCCAGGGTGCCCCAAATCAGCCTTAGTCTTGATGGAGGATCTGGCTAGAATCCAAGATCAGTCACCCAAATCCTTGGCCAGTGCCAGCAGCCAGGGCCAGTTCTCCAACATCTGCAGAAACACTGGTCACCTGTGTGCTTCTTATTACTCTCTAGGCTCTGGGCTGAAATCATAACAGAGCATCCTTACCTTTCGAGCAAGTTTGAATGCTGTGGGCCTCTGTGAGCCCCTGCATTAGCCTGCTCCAGGCTTTGTTCAGGTCTTCAGTCCCACCACACCCTGCCATCTGGCAGCTGGGTCAACTCAAAGGCAGGATGGAACCAGGGATCAAGTTCACTCTTTCCAGTGAGGTGCCCTGACTCCATGGCTCTGTCTTTGACCAGGTGGAAGCTGCCTGCCACGGTGTCTGGGCTGGACTTTCAGGCTTGTGTTCACTCCTTTGTAGCAGCTGTGCACAGCTTCCCTTTATCGCAGGCCAGACTTTTCTCAGACAGCCTATTTCTATTTTGATGAGGTTCTGGGCACCCTGGGCCAGCATCGGTCCACCCTGGTGTCCTTGGAAGTTGGCATATTACACACCTATCTTTCAGGAGCCTTTGATCACATTGAAACTTTATTTTTATTTATTTATTTATTTTTACATTGAAACTTTAAAGCACAGGTTTGGGGCTTCTGCTGATGCTCTGCCGTATCAGACACAGTAGGGGCTGGTCAGCCTTTGGGGTGGTGAGTGGTACCCTGCTGAGGGACTGGGTGTGGTCAGTCTCAGGTGTGGGGGGGTCATGGTAGTACTCTGGGGAATGGAGCTGAATAATGCTTTTACCCCTAAGCCAGATGATGAGTTGGTTGTTGCAAGGACTGTGGTTTTCCACATGAGGAAACTGGCTCAATGGGGCTAAAGAACTGGATAGAAACAGCTTCCTTGGGGGGGCCAGCCAAGGACAGGTGGCCCTTGAGATGAGACTTGGAGGATAGGTAGGAGTTTTCCAGGGTAAAAGAGATGGAAAGGCATTCAAGGCAGAGGGAACAGCACATGCAAAATCTTAGAGTGGTAAAGGAATGAAGCTCAGGCAGGGATGGCAAATGGGACCAGAGAAGAGGATTTAAGGAGGTACATGGAGAGGGTGGGGAGATCCAGATTGCAGCGCGAAGGGCCCTGTGGGTGGTGCAAAGGGGCTGTAATACGGAGTCGCAGAATTTTAAAAAGGACATAACATGACACATCTGTGCTTTAGAATGACCCGTCTGTTGCTCTAGGGACAGTGGTGTGAGGGACAGCAGTTCTGGAGCCATTGCAACGATGCAGATGGGTGATGATGAAGCTCTGGACGGCAGGACAGGGGGAAGGTGGAGAGGAAAGGGAAACACACCTTTAGCATCATCAAGGCTTGGATGCTGACTATGTGTGGGGGGAGAGGAAGGCAGAGGCTGGTGGCCCTCGGGCAGGTGAGGGATGCTGCCGTTCCCTGAGTCAGGGCAACGGAAGAAGCAAGGGGTGTGGCACAGAAGGGGATGGACACGCTGATTTGCAGCACCCTTGACAGCATCCAGAGGGTGCTGTCCAGCTGGTACTGGAACCAGGTCTGCTGCTGGGAAGGGGGTTCTGGCAGGAGGTGGTATCTGGCAGTCTTCAGCTGGACGGGTTGTTGAAACCACAGAAGTGAGAGATACTGCCCAGGGATGGCATTTAAATGTGAGATGGGATGAAGGCTGAAGGTGGTTCCTCAGTAATAGAAAGAGCGTGAGTCAGCAAGGAAAGCTGAGCGGGAATGCTCAGGGAAGAGGGCGGCCCAGGTGACCCCTTGTTGAAGGATTCAATGTGCTACAGGTCACTAACCTGTAGCACTTCTCCCCAGGAGGGTCAGGAGAAGTGTTCTGGAGGAGATCCCTGAACTTGAGCCTTGAAAAGTAACTGCAGCTAGTGAGGAAGGAGGGATTTGGGGAGGACAAAGAAGTTAAGGACACACTGAGAGGTAACATGTGACACTAATCGGTGACATTCTGGGCAAAACCCAGAATCAGGCTAATGAAGGAACAATTCCTTGGCTCTGGGTATCTTTCCAATACAGCCACCTGACCAGGTCATTCTTGTGCTTCAAAAAACGTTCAAAGCCCCCAGAGGCTCTGTCTGGTTTCCCTCCGAGGGTTCCGGCGATGGTTATAGCTGTTTCATCCCTCCTGGCTAACTATGTTTGGAAAAGAGTGGGTTAGACAGAGTTAACCGGGTTCCTGTACTTCCAGACCTCTCAGAACTTTCAGTGCACTCTGTGACCGTCCTCGAAAGGGGATTGTAGAAGGGATTTCCCAAACCCCAGTGACCACAGAACCCCTCTTTCCTGGGGGCCCCTGGAGTCTGGAATTTCACAAAGCACTCTTTTGGAACTGTTTGCCTTCAACACAGAGTCCTTATTCCTCAAAATGGCATGCAAAGTCCTGTTTACTTCTTTTTTTAAAAAAAATAATTTATTTTTGGCCGTGCTGGGTCTTCGTTGCTGCACGCGGGCTTTCTCTAGTTGCAGAGGGTGCGGGCTACTCTTCACTGTGGTTGCAGGCTTCTCACTGAAGTGGTTCCCACCCGTGTTGCAGAGCACAGAGCATGGGCTTCACTAACAGCAGCACACAGGCTCAGTAGTCGTGGTGCATGGGCTTAGATACTTTGCAGCATGTGGGATCTTTTCGGACCAGGGTTTGAAACTGTGTCCTCTGCATTAGCAGGTGGATTCTTAACCATTGGACCACCAGGGAAGTCTCTTGCTTGCTTCTTGAGTCTAGAGTCTCACTACATCTTCTGGCCCTCCTAGAACCCCCTGTGCTCTGGCCACACAAGCCACTAGCGTGTTCCCCATGTGCTATATCAGCATGTGTTGTTGGATCTCTGAGTAGTAGCTTTTTCCCTTTTGTGGGCAAGGCCCTTTCTCTTACCTGGGGCTCCCTTCAGTGACAGCCCACCTCCTCCAGGAAGTCTTCTCTAATTCTCTCAGTTGGGTTAGGTGCCTTGCCTTAATTCTGTAATACACCTTGCTTGCCTCCCTCCATAGCAGCACTTTCTGTGGTGCTGAAATCGTGCACCTGCTGCCTTTCTCATCGGACTTTGCTCTCTTCGATGGCATGGTTGGGCTGGATTCATTGCTTTATTCCTGGGGTTGGCCATATACTGAGAGCCTCTAATCATGGTTTTGAGCTCATGGAAAGATGGAGAGAGGCAGAGACAGAGATTGTTGTATAAAATGTCTTCAGGGCCAATATTCTTTGGCCCACTGTTACCAATCTACCAGCCTTTCCTTACATTCTAGAGACCTGTCCAGTGGAAAAGACACTTTCTCATAACTCTCACACTTCCTAAGATGATAAGTGTAGTTTCATACTTGATTATAATTTAAAAAGAAATTTTGGCATGCTGCCGCCAGTGCTTCGCATACACAGATGAAGACTGTCCACACACAGGGTGAAGCCTCATAAACCCAGTCTCTGAGAAAGGCTGGTCCTCCCTTTTACATCCCATTTGCAAGGTGAGCAGCACTGTGAGTCCTGGAAGGAACACTGTCTTCTGGCTTAGGAATCTTTCCCCTCTGTCTTATTTGGTCTTGTGCTCAGAGCTGTCCTGCATAACCCTGGGGGACGCCATTCATGAAAAGGAAGGGGCAACAGGATGGCCCTGGCTTGGACCCTCCCTGGAAGGCATCAGACACTGGGCTTTGTTTCAGACACTGGGCTTTCACTGCAGCCCTGGAAGTGGGAAACATTTGCATTTTGGTCAACTGGCCTTCCTTGGGAGGCCTGTGATGCAACTGAGTAGAAAGAGGTAGGATCAACATGCCTCGTTTTGGAGATGATTATAATTTGCCCTAATTTGGAAAAATCCATTTTCATTGAAAAAGATCCTGATGCTGGGAGAGATTGAAGGCAATAGGAGAAGAGGGCGACAGAGGATGAGACAGTTAGATAGCTTCACTGACTCAATGGACATGAGTTTGAGCAAGCTCTGGGAGGTGGTGACAGACAGGGAAGCCTGGTGTGCTGCAGTCCATGGGGTCGCAAGGAGTTGGAACATGACTTAGTGACTGAAAACAACAATAAGTTTATCTTGTGACAAGACGTGGCATGGTAAAATCAACATTGGGCTAGGATTTAGAGTATTTAGGCTCAAATATAAACTTCATAACTTATTATCTAGGATATCTTAGGCAGGTCCCCAGCCTTCAGATTAATTTTTTTTTTTTTTTACCATATACAAATGGTATGAGGCGGTGGGGCAGGGTGAATGGGTCAGAAGTCCTTGGGGGTCATGTCCCCAGTCCGGCCTCAGACTCAGATGCTGAGGTCCCTGGGGCACTGATGTTGGGCTCAGAGGCTGTGGAGCATCTGGTTAGTGGGGGTTGGAGGGAGGGGGTTGGTGTGGGTAGTCAGATGACTTCTCCATGCTAGTATAAATCACTCTGCTGACCACCACGGGGGAGATGGTTCAGGGAGGGTCTCTTGGGCATTTTGTGGTAGAGAGAAGAGAGCAGAGAGGTTAAGGCAGAAGAGGAAACACAGGGAAAGGCTGGAGAGAGGCAGCAGTGTGGGACGGATCCCAAACAATCCCGCGCAGCCTGCATGGCTCACCACATCCTGCCCTCTCCCAGCCTCTTTTGGGATCAGTTATTCAACCTTGGGGAACCCAGTGGCTAAATGATGAGACAAATACCTGCCCTGGCAGAGTTGACATGAGAGTTAGAGAAGAATTCATCTTAGTCATTCAGCACGGCTCAATAAATTATAGATATTCTATTAGTATTAATTGCTTTAACCACTTCTGACCTATACAGTTCTACTCTATCCACCCTCCAAAGCCCTTTATCCATGTGATGAGTTGCTAAACCAGTTCTCCCCTTCTAGATTTGTGCATGATGGTACTCTAGAGGGAATTGGGTCCAGTTGACCTGTTCTACAGGTGGGCATTTCAGATCCATGAGTAACAGTTTGATGTTATTCTTTTTTAAATTTATTTTATTTTAAAAATTATTTTATTTTTTAAAATTTATTTAATTGAAGGCTTATTACTTTACAATATTATAGTGGTTTTTGGCATACATTGACATGAACCAGCCATGGGTTTACATGTGTTCCCCATCCTGAACCCCCTCCCACCACCCACCCCATCCCATCCCTCTGGGTCATCCCAGTGCACCAGCCCTGAGCACCCTGCCTCATGCATCGAACCTGGACTGGTGATCTGTTTCACATATGATAATATACATGTTTCAATGCTAGTCTCTCAAATCACCCCACCCTCGCCTTCTCCCAGAGTCCAAAAGACTGTTCTGTACATCTGTGTCCCTTTTGCTGTCTCGCATGTAAGGTTATCATTACCATTTTTCTAAATTCCATATATATGTGTTAGTATACTGATGCTATTCTTATGTTATCATTCTCTGGCCACTGATTGAAAGTCACATCCCAAACACTTCCCGGCATGGCTTCACGTTCCAAGAGTTTGCACTACACTTATCACCACGGCATTTGTTTTTGTGGCATATATCTCCTTCCCCTTGAATGTCAGTTTCATTATAGTTGGAAATTGTTTTCTGCACCCTCATTATCCCCAGCACCTGGGACACTGCAGGACAGAGTAAGTGCCCTGTGTATTAAAAGTGGTGAGGCACTATCTTATAGGCAATGGTGGCCAGTTTTGTGACCTTGGGCAAGTTGCTAAGGTCTGAGTCTTAGCTTCTTCTGGGTTACAGTCAGGACAATAATACCTGGAGATCCAGCTTGACTTCAGGCATCTCCAAGGAGGCCTCAAGGAGATGCCTTGAAGGGTAAGGTTTTTGAAGACTCACCATGGTCTGACTTTCAGCCTTAAAGATGAAATCTTCTTATACCTGAGATTTAGTTGGACCAGGAATAACTCATTCCTACTATTCTCACAAGAGACTGATATATAAGCCAGGAATGGCGATTTACTAATTTGTGCTATGAAAAACAGAATTACTGAGAAAAATCAGAGTTCAAATTGGTTTCAGCATTTTGCTGGAAGTCAAATTATAATGTGAAGCCTGTCAGGGCATTATGGAATGAGAAAAGGGGGCATGAGTCAATTGGTCTAAATATTTGTCATTTCTGGCATCTGGCTTTGAGAATTATGTATTCATTTCCAAAATCAGGAGGACTGGACAGGCTGGTCTATAAGTCAGGGCATTCTTATCTTTGAGGAGACTGATGGTCTCTGCCCTGTGATGATTCAAGTTTTGTTTTCAGGCTTTCACAGCTGATCATCATCACCTTATGAGAGACAGAGCTTGCCTTGGACTCTGCGAGTTTTAGTTTTATCTTTTAAACTTTTCCATCTTCTGGTTTGCTGGGGTCTCCCTCCTCGATTCTAAGCAGCTCTGAGAAAGTTGTCAATTAGATTGCGCTACTCGCTGCCTGCTACTTCTGAGTTGAGCATCTGAGCGACTCATCATCTGTGGCCATAGTGGTTGACTAGGGACATGAATGTGAGCTGAGTAGCTGAGTAGCGCAATCAAAATCTTTTTGTTTGCTATCTGGACACTGGGGAACGGCAGACTATTTGCAAAGCTGGCCACAATAACCCCTCCCATCCCCTGTGCCCCTTTGCAATGTGACTTTAGCTACCTCCCATGAAGAGGTGGAGTCTAGTTCCCCTCCTCTTGAGTTTGGGCTGGTCCCACGAGTTGCTTTGCTCAGTCAAAGAGATGCTTTTTGAGTTCTGAACCTCAGCCTCTAGAGGCTTTGCAGATTCTGTTCTCAATCTTGGAATCCTGTTGCCTTGTGAGCAAGCCAGGCTGCAGCTGCTTTGAGATTAAAACACTTGATGCAGACAGAGATGATGGAGAGAGAAGCCCAGACATCCCAGATATTCTGGCTATCTCAGCTGAGGCCCCTGACACATGAATCAGCCCATCTGAGACCAACCAGCCTCCTGCTGACACCCTCTGACTACAAATGCCTGGTCAGCTCCAGAAGATGCCACATGGATTCAAAGAACTACCCAGCTGATCCCCACCTGACCTGCTGACCCACACAACCGTGAGCAGAAGAATGGCTGTTCCTTTAGGTCACCAATTTTTGTGGTGTTTTGTTCCATAGCACTAGAAATATGATTTTTTTCCTCCCATTGGCGACCAAGCTGAGAAGGTGCAAGGCTGGGGTACAGGAGGCTGCTATACTGAGAAACTCAGAAGCAGAGACCAGCAGAGTAGAGAGATGACAGGAATGGAACCATGAATGGTATTATTTGAGTCCCTGAATCCAGGCAAGACTTAAGTTGGCTGCCTTACTAGCTTCCCTGTTGAGCAAAAGAAAAACGTTGTGCTTTAGTTTTTAACTTAGTATGAGCTAGGACTGTCACCTGCAAATTAAGCAGTCCTAACTGATACACATTCATTGGCTGGGTATGTTGTTTGCTTGCTGTTGTTGTTTTAGTCGCTAAGCCATGTCTGACTCTTTGTGACCCCATGGACTGTAGCCCGCCAACTCCTCTGTCCGTAGGATTCTCCAGGCAAGAATACTGGAGTGGGTTGCCATTTCCTCCTTCAGGGGATCTTTACGACCCAGGGATCAAACTGTACCTCCTGCATTGGCAGGTGGATTTTTTACCTCTGAGCCACTGGGGCTTCCAGGTTTCAGCCAAATTTTACTGTCCTAATGACTTCTGGTATCTTTTAAATATGTCAAAGTTCCTTGATTAAACAAAACCTCATTCACAATCTGTTCATCCACCAGCTCTCTCTTTATTACTCATTGTGGTGCAAGGGACTGTGGCTACTACTAGGGATTTAGCAGGTAACCAGGTGGTGCTGGTGGAAAAGAACCTGCCTGCCAATGCAGGAGATGCGAGTGACGTGGGTTCAGTCCCTGGGTTGGGAAGATCCCCTTGATTAAGAAGTAGCAACCCACTCCGGTATTATTGCCTGGAGAATCCCATGGACAGAGGAGACTGGCGGGCTACGGTCTACAGGGTCAAAGAGTTGGACACGACTGAAGTGAAGCATTCTTCTTCCTCATGACACATTGGGTGTCCCCAGGGTCCACTTCAGGCTGTTTAGTTAGAACTGGGTTAAATCACAAGAAGGTAAAGAAACGGGCATTATAAGCACATGCACAACCTACCCCACAGTTTTGTTGTGAGAACCAAAGGGGATAATGTGTGTGAAAACATCTACCATTGTTCCAGCATAAAAATATTTATTTTTATTTTTGTTCATGGGATGAAACCACAAGCCCATTTCTGAAGGATCTGATCCCATCACTGAAAATACTTTCATGTAGCTGTTCTTTTTTACTTCTAAATCTTACTCAGAATGCAACATTCTCAGTTTGGCAAAGAGTAGGGTAGTGAATAGCGGAGATGTGTCTGCTCTAAATTCAAGAGGCATACAGTCCTGGAATTCCTGCAGGTCTGGGCTTCCAACACACTTCTGAAATACAGCTTCCGTCTTTTCACCACCCACACTTCCTGCTGAGAACCCAAGTTTTTTTTTTCCTTTCCTTTGCCTTTATTACTTCCAAGCTCCAGTTCTTGGCTGAGACAAACTGCGGTCCCCAAATGCTGTGATTTAATGAGAGGAAATTTACTTGACTTACTGTACAAATTTGCCAGGGGAAGTCATTCTGATAAAGATAATTACATCCACATCTTAGTGTAAATTACAGCAAATGTTTGAAACTCTGAGCAGCTGCTGAGTCCTGTCACTCAACACGACCTCCCTCCTTTGGGGCACACAACCAGCTAATGAAGTCCAGTGGAAGAAAAATGAGAAGTCTGATAATAGCCATCTGATCGACCCAAGTTCCATCATTTATTCAGTTGAGAAGTAGTATCAGAATAGATTGTTGCCTGTGTAGACTGAAGTCTAACAGCCATAGATGGAAGCCGTTGGGGAGGGCTTGGTTCCAGGCGTATTTAGGAGGTGGACTTGGTGCCACAGTCATGATTTTTCAGTCTAGACCAAAACTAGTGACCAGCCTCATCTCCTGCTCTTATCCTCACATCCCCCTTATTTGGTCACACCAATAGTTTGCTTTTCTCTGAATATGCCATTTACTAGTTTACTCCCATGCCATTGGCCCTTTTGTTTCAAACACCTTCTTCCCATCTTCTCAGTCTGATGAAAGCCTAATCTTCATCTGACATGCAGCTCACATGCTTTCATTCAAAAGAATCTGTCTTAATCACCCTAAGCTACAGTCATTCTGTCCTCAGGGCTCCCATCACATCTTCTTCACAACTATGTCATGGCATTTAGTCATTCAGTCAATATGTAATGAGCAGTTACCAAGAAGATGGGATCCTGAGGTGAATCAGTTATTTTCTTGTATGCTTCCAGAGTCAAGTAGGGGAGATATTCAAGTTAAAAAAAAGACCACCACAATTCTAATGCAGTGATTCATCATGAGAAACACCAGGCTGGATGAATCACAAGCTGGAATCGAGATTGCCGGGAGAAATAGCAATAACCTCAGATATGCAGATGACACCACCCTTATGGCAGAAAGTGAAGAACTAAAGAGCCTCTTGAGGAAAGTGAAAGAGGAGAGTGAAAAAGCTGGCTTAAAGCTCAACATTCAGAAAACTAAGATCATGGTATTAGGTCCCATCACTTCATGGCAAATAGATGGGGAAACAGTAGAAACAGTGGCTGACTTTATTTTTGGGGGGCTCCAAAATCACTCCAGATAGTGAGTGAAGCCATGAAATTAAAAGACAATCACTCCTTGGCAGGAAAGTTATGACCAACCTAGACAGCATATTAAAAAGCAGAGACATCACTTTGCCAACAAAGGTCCATCTAGTCAAGGCTATGGTTTTTCCAGTGGTCATGCATGGATGTGAGAGTTGGACTATAAAGAAAGCTGAGCACTGAAGAATTCATGCTTTTGAAGTGTGGTGTTGGAGAAGACTTGAGATTCCCTTGGACTGCAAGGAGATCCAACCAGTCCATCCTAAAAGAGATCAGTCCTGAGTATTCATTTGAAGGACTGATGTTGAAGCTGAAACTCCAATACTTTGGCCACCTGATGTGAAGAACTGACTTATGTGAAAGACCCTGATGCTGGGAAAAATTAAAGGTAGGAGGAGAAGGGGACAACAGAGGATTAGATGGTTGGATGGTATCACTGACTCAATGGACATGAGTTTGAGTAAACTCCAGGAGTTGGTGATGGATAGGGAGGCCTGGTGTGCTGTAGTCCATGGGGTCACAAAGAGTTGGACACGACTGAATGACTGTACTGAACTGAATCCTCAAGGAAGCTAGATTGGGCTTACACAAATGATGATATTAGCACATTATAAGGGAAAGCCCTGGAGTGCAGGTGCTTATTAAGCTTCTGCTTGTGTCACATTTTCTGATATCTCAGTGCATGGCCAAATCCAGACTCAGTACAGTAGGGAATTATACAAGAGCATGCATACTGGGAGGCCTGATTCACTGGGTTGATAATTCCACAAGCCACCACAGACAAGTAGATGTCAGGTGGTCACAGTAGAAGGGATGAGGGATACATATTAAAGTAATTGTTCTGGAGACAAGGGGCTGGGGCCAAATTCCTGAGGTCCCTAGTACAGTGATAGGGGCACTAACCTTGGCTGGGTTTGGAGCTGGAAGAACTCCAAGGGTTTGGATCAAATTAAATGAATCCAGTAATATGTACTTCATAGGTTATCTCCAGCACTGTAAGCAACAATGTGAAAGTATTTCACAAGATTATAAAGAGGAAAAATTAGATCGTTAGGCAGAAATCCCAGATCAGCACCATAGACAGCTCCCAGACTACCTCAAAGCTGCATTAACTACATAACATGAATATGAATCCATGCTCCCTTAACACGGAGGCACCTGTGCCCTGGAGAAACAGATTGCTGACTGTCTAAATTATTGAGCTTGCTTCATATATTCTCATTTGCCTTGGGCTCTTTCCTGTCATGACCCAGATGAATTGAATTTGGGTTTAGACATGAGGAAGAGAAACCCCAGATAAGAGTAGCTTAAGCAAGAGAGAAATTTTGACTCTCACATGCAAAGGTTATTGCTAGACAGTTCAGGGCTATTACAGCAACTCTGTTCCATGAAGTCTAGACTCGGGACTCTTACTGCTCACTGCAGTGTATCCTTAGGGTGTGACCTTCAACATCGTGATCTAAGTGGCGGTCAGTGCTCCTGTAACTACGTCTACACTGTTTCATTTGCTCCTTCCTCCAATAAAAGCAATTCTTCTGGTGCTCACTGTGGACCAGAAGTAGACTAAAGGGTGTTACATGTGTGAAAGTGTAAGTCAGTAATCTTGAAATCCTGAGATGAGTATCATTCTTAACACTGTCCTTTTCAATTGAATGGAGTTCCATTTGTGGTCCTGCTTCTTTCAGCTTCTGGAGGTTACTTCTCACATCTGCCTCTCCAGGTCTTCTATATTGATCCCCTTTATGCCCGCTGTGAGCACATCTGATACTCAGAAAAGATGTTTTGGGAGCCTCCCAGGGATGGCCTGGGAGAGATAGGACCTGGAGGGTGGTGGGTTGGGAGCAGCTTCTCCTGAGTCTGAGATCCATAAAGTAGAGTCAAAGATTGGAAAAGGGCATTGATTAGGAGGCATGAAAACCTTCATCCGGGATCACAGCCAAGGGTCCCTGAAAGCTTCAGGATCCAGGCTGAGGGCAGCTCAAGGCTACTACTGTTAGAGCTGGGACTGGAAGCCCTTTGAGTCCTCTGTCAGACCAGATCGCTGACCTTTGAGAAAGCATTCAAATGCTGTGTCCCCAATTTCATTTTGAAACCATGGGCTAAGTCGTGAAGAAGGCAGGGCATGGATCTCTACAGAAGAATACTGGGTCCACTGAAAGGGCGAATCCAACTGCCAGAAGACTTTGGGGGATTCAGCTGTGAAGAAATCCCAAATGGGTTGCAATGTTAGATTAGCAAAGGCTTATTTTTAAATATTTCATCAGGCTAAACTTGCAGGGGACTCTCTGGTATTAAAATGGTGAGCCTGTCCATTCAGACAACACTGTTTTTGATTCAGTTCTCCAGTGCAGAGGAGGAGTCTGGTTCAAGCTGTATGTTCATCTTATCATCAGTTACTGCTGAGTCAGTTTTCCCCTCTGGTGGGTATGCCTTGTTCCTTTTGATGAATGCCTGGCTGATTTCTGCATGGGTTCTGTTTTTGGTCTCAGGCAGGACAAAATACAAATAGAGAGCACCTGCGAAGCAGATTGCAGCAAAAACCAGGAAACAGTAGGTGTCCAGACTTTGCTGTGGAAAGGCAGAGACAAAAAGGCATCAGAAAGACAATCGTAGACTGGCTGCAAACCATCTTTGGGCTTATTTTTAAAAAAATAGTTTCCCATCCCTGGATCAACATTTCTGGATTAAGCACAGCATGTGTGAGGCTCTCCTCTACAGGCCAAGGTGCCTTACAAATGTCTACCTGAGACGTTCTCACATGAGGCGCACACGAATCAGCTTTAAACCCTGGCAAAGATGAGGAAGTGGCAGTTTTTATTTATTTTGAAAACAAGGCATATAAAAATGAATCATCATGGGGACTTCCCCGGGTAAGTCCAGTGGCTAAGACTCTGAGCTCCCAATGCAGGGAGCCCAGGTTCCATCCCCGGTCAGCGAACTAGATCTCAGCTGCTGCAACTAAGGATTCCTCATCTGGCAACAAAGATCAAAGATCCTGCATGCTGCAACTAAGACCTGGCATAGCCAAATAAATAAATAAATATTAAAAAAATTAATCATCACGAAAGCAAAATGTGATGCTTGCTGAATGTTATCCTACGTTCATATTTACCATCAGCCACATTCCGCCTTCCAACCCCCCGCTACTATACGCATGAGAAAAGTGTGATGTCAAAAGGGAAGTGAAATTCCCCAGTTGATAAGAAAATTACAGAGGACAGGCTAGGTCAAGATAACACCATTTTTTCTAATATGCAAAAGATGTAGTTCACTGATTGCTATCCTGATACAGCTTCACACAAATAAGAGAGACTAGAAAAAAGAGAAATGTTGAATGTAATCACCCAACAGTACTTTATATATCCTGATTATAGCCCTTAATGCTTGGACTGGAATGACCCTGGCTACTGTGCTAGACCTTGAGCTTCTTCATGACTTGGTCACCCCTAGGGCTTCTGTGTCTCTCCAGTGCCTGGCTCGTAGTAGTTGATCAATAAATGTTTGTTAAATAAAAGACTTTATAGGTTCCAGTTGTCAGGGCAAAGGCTTTTTCATTCTACAAATGTCTGTTGATTAAAAGATAACACTGTCTTTGAATGATACTTCACAATCAGCAATATCATGATTTTAGTCAATTACACACTACTCTTTGATTTGACAAACACTTGATTTTGACACATGACATAGTGTTGAAGGGCTTGATCTCTGGATCACCTCCTAGACCCACCATTTACTGACTCTGAGGCTTTTGGTGCCTCAGTTTCCAAAGCTGTAAAATAAGGATAACAATGGGAGTTGAAGGCTGTTGAAAGGATTAAATGAGACATTCTCTGTAGAAGTCATAGAGCAGTTCTGGATGGCATAAACATTCCACACCTCGGAGGGCTTGTCTAGAAGGGTGTGTGCCTTCCACTTGTCCACAGAGATTCCAGGAACAGAATAGAGAAGAGAAAGCATGGGCTCTGCAGTCAGCTGGGTGGGATTCAAATCCTGACTCCATCATTTACGCAAGATGTCAACACTGAAGATGTGCCATTTAAGATAGAACTTCAAAGCAGTGATTGAAGTTTCTTCATTTATAACACAGTCTATACCACATGCTGCTTTGAAGATGAAATGAGATATATCCACCTTGCCTTTCAACATCTCCACTTGTATGCTGAATGGCCATCTTGACTTACTGGGTCTCAGTAGAGCCCCTAAACCTGTTCCTCCTCTGGTCTTCCTCATCTCAGTTGATGGCACCTCCATCCTTCCATTTGCTTAGACCATCTAAACACTTTTTCTCTCTCACACCTACATCTGATGCATCAGGAAATCATGTCATCTCTACCCTGATGTATATTCTGAATATGAGCACTTGTTACCACTTATACAGCTACCATTTTGGTTCAAGTTATCATCATCTCTGGGCTTCCCTGGTGGCTCAGTGGTAAAGAATCTGTCTGCAATGCAGGAGATGCAGGTTTGATCCCTAGGTCTGGAAGATGCCCTGGAGGAGGGCATGGCGACCCAGTCTAGTATTCTTGCCTGGAAAATCCCATGGACAGAGGACCCTGGCGGGGTATAGTCCATGGATTCACAAAGAGTTAGACATGATTGAAGTGACTGAGCATGCACACACATCATCGTCTCTGGGTCAGATTGTTAGTAGAACTTCTCAATGGAGTTCTCTACTTCTCTGGTGTCCCCACTTAATATTATCCTCAAGAGAGAAGCCACAGTGTTCTGTGAAGCAAAAGACAGAGTGTGGGGACTTCCCTGGTGGTCCAGTGGTTAGGAATCTGCCTTGCAGTGCAGAGGATGTGGTTTCCAGCCCTGGACGGGGAACTAAGATCCCACATGCTGCAGAGCAACTAAACCCATGCACTGCAACTACTGAACAACAACTAGAAAGTGTGTGCACCACGGCAGAAAGATCCCATGTGCTGCAACTAAGGACCCGATGCAGCCAAGTAAAGAAAGAAAGAAATATTTAAAAAAGACAGAGCATGCCACTCCTCTGCTCCAGACACATCATGACATCCCAAGTCATGCGAGCAAAGCCCAAGTCCTTACCATGGCCTCTAAGCCCGGCCACCACTCAGCACCCTGACTTCTCTGACCTCCCTCTCTCATGCCGTTTCTCTGCTCCCACTACACCGCCTTCATGATACTCCTCCGGTATCCTGCCTCAGGACCTTTGCACCTGCTCTTCCCTTTCCCTGGAATAATCTTCATATGTCTGCACATCTCACTTCTCTTCATCTCAGCTTTCTTTCTGAGAAGTTCTTCCAGTTACTGCTTCTAAAGGGCTTCCCCAGCTCTCCACTTACCCTTTTTCACTGCTTACCAAATCACTCTCCACTCCCCAGGAGGATCCTTCATTAACCCTCTCCCCCACCAGGAGGTGAGCTGCTGGAAGACAGGCGTTGTTATTTTTCTTGTGTTTTCAGAACCTGGGAGACCACTTGACACATAGTAGGTGCTCCAGAAGTGTTCACGGGGTGTACAGACACACTGAGGCTCAGAGCGGCTCCCTGCCTACCCTGGCCACATGTGGAGATGCCTGGGACCTCTCAGAGCTGTCAACTGCAGAGCTGTCATCGGCTTGGCTTCCTTTCTCACAAGACCCAAAGGGTGGAGCCAGGATTTTTCTCACCATGCCACAGAATTGAGCCAAGAAACTTCTGGTACTGCGGGCACCTTGGGAAGGAACACTGCCCACCTTGTGACTCTCGGAAGCCAAGTTGATGGGAAGGCCAGGTGAGCAGGCCCACTTCCAGGGCACAGGCTCTGCCCCACTGACCCTCAGAGGAAAAGTCTGGCCGGGTCACCCTTATGGGGGGTGGAACTTGTGGCAGACATGCGTGCCCCACAGAATCCCCCAATTCTAGAGCTGGCTCTGCAGACACCTGCTCCTGAATGAGAAGCATCATTAGGAGGGTGTTGGGAGGTGGTTAGAGACCAGAGAGGAGAGAAGAGAATGGGATAGATAGGTATCTCCTCTGCCGGGTTGGTGGAGCTGGAGCTTTTCCACAGATGCACAATTCCCACCTCGGGAAAATAGATGGGTCCCTTTTTACAGATGGGGAAATCAAGGCAGAGGGAGGTCATCCTGCCTGTCCAGGGTGACATAGACAGCATAGCTCTGCGCGCGCCCACACACACACACACACACAAGCTCAGTCATGTCTGGTTCTTTGTGACCCTATGGAGTGAAGCCAGCCAGGCTCCTCTGTCCATGGAATTTTCCAGGCTAGAATACTGGAGTGGGTTGCCATTTCCTTCTTCAGGGGATCTTCCGGACCCACAGATAGAACCTGTATCTCCTGCACTGGCAGGCGAATTCTTGACTAATGAGCTACCCTGGGAAATCTGATCTAACAGCAGGATTGTTGATTTAACATTGATCTAATGTTCCCACCCACCCTATGGCATGTGTGTTGTTTTTCGGATAAGAAAACTGAGAGGGATGCAGTTATGGGTGCAGGTTCTGGACCCAAGAGACAAAGCCGATTCAAACCTGTCCATCTGTCCCCCCAGCCAGTGTTCTTCACACTGTGCTCACAGTCTAGAAAGTAAGGATGGGGTAGAAGACGAGGAGAGACCTGGCTAATGAGTCAATGAGAAAAACCCCAACTGTACAGCACAGGGAACTCTACTCAGTGCTCTGTGGTGACCTAAATGGGAAGGGAATCTGCAAAAGAGGGAATATATATACATGTACAGCTGATTCATTCTGCCGTACAGTAGAAGCTAACACAATGTTGTAATGCAACTATACTTCAATAAAAATTAATTAAATAAAGAAAAGAAAGCAGTCCTCAAAAACAACAACAAAAATAAGCTCGAGAAAGTCAATGAGAAAAAGAAGGCTTGGGCCATGCGAAGCCCAGAGGTTCCTTCAGGAAGTCAGGGCCAGCACTGGAGAGGGCAGGAGGAGACCTGGATGGATGGGGAGCAGAATGCCTGGGAGCTGGAAGTTCACCCTGGTCCTGGCAGCTGAAGGACCTTCGTCGGCATCTGCCCTAAATAATTTCCTGCCAGCAGTCATGCGGCAACCTGGCATTATTGCAAGCTGCGGCTGCATTTAATCTGGGAAGAGAAATGCACTTATTACGCACCTCCTGGGTGTCAGTAATATTACAGACATTATCTCATCTGATCCCTGTAGCTCACACTGTGATAGAGCCATTTATCTTTCCTTCTTTTTTTTTTTTTTTAACAAAAGATGACACTGAGGATTAGAGAGCTTCTGAAACATGTCCAAGGCCTTGCAGGGGTCCATGAGAGTCAGGACTCACACTGAAGTGGGCCCACTTGGGAGCTCAGACTCTCTCCATTACCTCTGAGGCCTCCCTTGCTGGGGTGTGTGTGTGTGTGTGTGTGTGTGTGTGTGTTTTGGGGAGGTGAGTGGATTATATGTTACTGGGATCCTTTGGTGTTTACTAACAGCACTTGTGAAACCGATCTTCCTAACCTTCTCTTAGGTGAGAAAGTGAGGATCAGAAAGGGCAAGTGATTTGCCTGTAGTTCTCCAGCTGGTGTCTGGAGTTGAATCCGGTTTAACCTGATCTGGTACTTCCCAGGTGGCTCAGATGGCAAAGAATCCACATGCCAATGCAGGAGATGCAGGTTGGATCACTAAGTTTGGAAGATCCTCTGGAGAAGGAAATGGCAACCCACTGCAGTATTCTTGCCTGGACAACTCCATGGACAGAGGAGCCTGGCAGGCTACAGTCCATGGGGTCACAAAAAGTTGGACACGACTGAGTGACTGACACTTTTCCCTTTGACTTGATCTGGAGGCCACTGTCTCGCTTCCATTCCTGCCTCCCTTGGGCAAATTGATTCAGTGCAGCAGGTCTGGCAAAGTACTGTCAGAAAATGTATGTGTCACTCTCCCCGTCTCCTCTCTCCCTTTACAACAACTCAGAAATTCACCTTCTGCCCAGCTGCTCCTGAGAAGTTACTCAACCCCTCCTAAGTATGGATGGTGTGGGAGGGTCTGTCCAGTGTCCTCTGAACTCGGAGATTTTAGGCAGGACATCTGTAGTGAGAAGGACCCTGCCTAAGAAGCCACAGACCTCGCTCAATTCTGGATCAGACTCCAGCAAATATGCAGCTCATCACTGATGCTAGGGAGTGCCACAATCCATCTGGGCTTTATTTCCCCCATCAGTAAAATGGACATAATCATATTGGAGGTTTTCTGTGAAACACTTTCACATTCACAAACCTTGGTTCATAAATTAAAAAAAAACCTGACTACTCCAAAATCAAGGACATTTGTTCATAAAAAGCTACCATATAGAGATGTTTCTTTGGGACATTAATTAGTCCACCTTCTTGGTCTGCTGGCTTTCCATATAAAGTCACTATTTCTTGACCCAACAAAACAAACAAACAAAAGGTACCATACAAAGAGTACAAAAGCCACAAATGGGGAAGTATTGTGATACGTAATGAACAAATAATTTATACCCTGAATTAAAAAAAAACAAAAACAAAACTCTTTCTGAGTCAATAAGAAAATGATGACCTTAATAGGAAAAAGGGCAGAATTTATGGACGAGCATTTCACAGGAGAGGAAATACAAATGGCAAACACACTTGTGAAAAGGTGCTCATTGTTCTTAGTAATTCAGAATAATATGAATTAAAATCATAACTTTTTTATACCATTTCACACTAACAGATTGGCAAGAATGTGAAGTCTGACAATGACACTACCAAGTGTTGATGAGAAACATGAATGTTCATACCCATGCAAACACAATTGAGACTGTGAATAGCCACAGCTTCTTTGGAGCACCGCTGGGCATGAGCAAGTCAAGGCGAGTTGTGTTCATCCTACGACCTCGCAATGACACTCAGAGTGGATCTGTCCTAGTGAAACAGAGCGAGACCTTATGGTCCTTCCCCTCATGTCCTCTGCAGACCTTCTGTCTATGGAAAACTTTAGTCAAAGAATAAGTTTAATCAGAGAAATGAGAACATGCAGAAACAAAGGGAAATGGTCAAAGGAGACCAAATAATAATTTAGTTATTAAGCATAGTCAAGGACCTTTAGAGCCTCAAGGGCTATAGACAATATTCTAAGCCATATCCTGTGAGCTGTCTTATAGATACTGAAACCCTCACAAGGTGGAGAAATTAACTACATGATGACCAGACTATAACTGTGACATAAGCTGCAGCTATTCTGAGAATTGGCCTCAAGGAAATGGAAACCAACTGACCCTGGAACTGAACGTTAACTCTACCTAAAACAATCAAGATGACTGTCAGAGCTGACTGTACTGTTTTTTCATGTGGCCTACAAAGGCTTTTATCCCCTACTTGTCATGGGGGGAGTTGGTCTTTGGAAAGATGGCTGCCCTCCCCCTCAAGTTGCTGGCATCTAAAATTCAGCAAACTTTCCTTTCTACCAACCTGGCCTGTTCATTGGCTTTTGAGCAGTGATCAACCAGACCGCCCCTCTCCATGCCCCGCCCTTTTGGTAACACTAGAGGTGCACTCTTTGACTTTCTATTAATTAAAAGTACAGTTCTTCCATTCCACTAGCCACGTGCAGGTCTGCAGGAGTCACATGGCTGGTGTCTCCTGCACTGCATAGCGGATGTCAACGTTCCTGTCAGCATGAAACTCTTGTGCGTTGTTCCAGGATGCTCATGATAGCACTATTTCTAGAGCAAGGAAATGGGAACAATGACAGTGCTCATGGGAAAGGGAAGGGATAAACATATTGGGATACATCATTCAAAGGATTCTTAGAGCAGTAAAAAGCAATGACCTGTAGCTGGGCGTATGACACAGATGGCACTCAACAGTACACGGCACAGAAAATACCTTCAGATAATTCTCTTTGTACAACTATAAAACCAGGAAGAGCAAAACACTAGTTTGTTAGGGCCACACTCATAAAGAAGTCAAACCCTGAAGAAAACCTGGAGAATAATTAGCACAAAATCCCTGCTAGCGATTAGAGAGAGGCACCCAGGGGATTAGGCTTCCCTGGTGGCTCAGTAGTAAAGAAACCGCCTCCCAATGCCAGAAACACAGGTTCGATCCCTGATGCAGGAAGATCCCCTGAAGAAGAAAATGACAACCCACTCTTGTGTTCTTGCTGGGAGAACCCCATGGACAGAGGAGCCTGGCATGCTACAGTCCATGGGGTTGCAAAGAGTCAGACACAACTTAGCGACTGAACAACAATAGAACTCAGGGATTGAAATGGCTTACATTGGCTAAATACACTGATTTTCCCCTGATACTTTTACATATAATGCATCCTATAATTATAATAATAAATTTTTCTCTTTGTGTATATGAATGAAAAATATTGCATATCAGTAAACAAAGGATATTGCAGCGATCAAGTCATCATGTGAGAGCTGCTCTGATGGTGAGCCGAGAAGGAACTCTGGACAGAAACATAATGCCTCCTGCCATTGAATCATCAGACACTGTAGTCACCCCCCAACAGTACACCCAGGATGAGAAAACACAGGGTATTGGCCCCAGAAAGATAAGGTGCACATCAAAGGAATGATTTCAGTGAGCCCAGACTCTTGCATCTTCCCATATATAGAAGAGTGCTAAGTTCCTTAACTTGAGATATCTAGTTTTCTTTAATTCATAGCAATCTTTGGGTGTTCTGACTACTGGTCTTTGTTACAAAACTCCTATATACCCTAGTTCCCCCTGCTGCCTCTTTGGAACAGCATCTCAGAGTGATTTGAGATGCTGAAGTCCTCAGTTTTGCCCACCAAATAAAACATAGCTCTCATCTTTTAGGTTGCACATTCTTTTTCAGCTGACATGTATATGATGTATTTCATACTCTTTTGCGTATGATGCGTTTCATAACATAATTTAAAAATATAAAGTGTTAGTCGCTCAGTCGTGTCTGACTCAACTACAACCCCGTGGATTTTAGCCCTCCAGGCTCCTCTGTCCATGGGATTGTCCGGCAAGAATACTGGCATGGGTTGCCATTCCTTCTCCAGGGGATCTTCCCAACTCAGGGATCAAACTCAGGTCTCCCTCATTGCAGACAGATTCTTTACCACCTGAGCCAACCAGGGAAGCCCATATTTATATTGTGTAATTGAAATAATCTAAACCCAAAATTAATTCACTCATGGTGAACAAGTATCAAAAGGAATTTTACCAAAAGGAAGTGCTAAAGCTCAAGTCAGATGCAAGCACTTTAATTAAAAAAAGTCTTCCAAGATGCAGAGCTCACCCTCCTAGGTGGTTCAGCTAAGGACAAGTCTGGAAGTGGAAGGAGGATGCTCGGGGTCTCCTGGGAACCTCAGAGGGAACAAGAGTAGTAGACACAGTAGAACCTCATCAGGTGTAGGTGCTTGGCCCTCTTATCCAGGGAAGCTTCCAACTTACAAAAAATAAGCTATAGTCACATAGCTTTCTCTAAATATACCTTTTGTGTTATTACAAATGACCATGAAAATGTTTCATAGTCTTTAATATGGAGAAAAATATTTTCTTTTGAGAATACACTCTACCACCAAATTACACTAAAAATGTAAGGCAATTGTGGCAAAGTGCTACTTTTAGGAAAAGATCCGTGAGAGCAAAGAGAAATCTCAGCTTTCTCCTCCGGTTTATCAGGATGGTGTGAATACATAGCAGCTCTTTAAAACTGCCTGCTTTCCTGAACAAGGAAGATAGATATGAAGTAAATGTGCAGGGAACAAGGTTGTGAGCTCTGACAGGTTAGTCCTGGATTCCTTTGTGTATCAGCCTTGTCGTGTGTGGCTAGAGGAGGGCATGGGCACTGCCTAGAAATCTCATCACAGCCACATGCTCTAGAGGCAACAAAATGATAGTCTGGTGTAATTCTGGGTCCACTTTAGAAGTAGCCATCAATCAGATGATCAAAAGCAAAAGATGTTATGAGTTAGAATGAAAAATTCCTGCAATAGTGGCTCTATCCTCCAGAAGAACTGACCAGAACTCTTCCTTCCTTTACTTAGAAACCTTCCCTTCCTCTTTCACAGTAGGTCCAAGCACGTCCACAAACCCTTCTGAGCATATTCTACTGTTTGCAAGTTGGTGGCATCCCAAATCTCCCTGAGGACAGAAGACACATGTCACCACTCTCTGGGTACCAGGAACGCATCACAGTGTCTGGTGTGGGCTCTTTTCACAGGTGAGTTAATCATAGTGTGTTTAGAACAGTGCCCGGCATCCAGTGTAATGTGAGTGTCAGCTCCCCTCTCTCTGTGGGCTCTGCACAATGTAGAAGAGGATGTCTGAGGCTGGACCACATCAGGTAGAAAAGTGAAAGTCATTCGTGACATCTTCTATCCTCTTAGCACATTCTCCCAAAAGTCCTAGTGTGTTTCTTTCTCTCAACCGCTCCTCTATCTAGCCTCCCCTTGACATCTCCACTCTGGGAGTTGAGCCCAGGGGTTGGCAAACTCTTCCTGTAAAGAGCCATCCAGTCTCTATCAGAACCTCTCAGCTCCGCTTTTGTGGGAACGCAATGGGCATCGATGAAGCACACATGAATGTGCTTGGCTGTGTTCCAATAAAACTTTATTTACAAAACAACTGTCCTTCCTTCACATTGGTTCTTGGCCACTCCCACCTCCCACCATACTTCCTGCTGTCTCTGTACCTCTTCCTCCAACTTTTCAGCTCCTCACCTGGTATCCAAGCCCAGCCTGGGTTGTAAGTTCCATGATGGCAGAATCCATGTCCCCGGCTCTCCATTGTACCCCCAGCCTGAGGCAGTGCCCAGCTCATTGTAAACATTTTCTTAATATAAATATGTTGAATGAGAGGATAAAAGAATGACATGGGGGGACTTTTATGGAAATGCATGAAGGTATGAAAGGGGGTCCAAGTTAGATTTTCATAAGGCAAGAAAAGCATAATTCTTCTGCTTAGTATCCACCCCCACCCGTGTAACTGGAACATTGGCTAATTGGTGATTTACAGTGAGCTCTTGGAGGCCTGGAACACCATTTAAGAACTGATAGGAAGCCAGGTGCCTTACACTTGTAACTCCAATTCCGCAAAGAGCTTTAAAAGATCAGGCTGTTCTACTTTAATAGCAGAGTGGACCTGAAACCCGAGGATGCTTCCAGGGAAGCTAGAAGAGGGAGCAGGGATCTTAGGAGTGATTAACTTCTCTGCTGTGGGTTGTGGCTTCAAAGTCACTGGCATGTATTCAGTTAGGGTCTTGGTGGTGCTTTCCAGGAAGCTTTGAGGTAGACACAGCCCCGTGGCTGCCTGATGGGTAGCATTTCAATTCAACAAGCTCCCCTGGAAGCCACATTAACAACCCTGCTGACATGTCCACTCTCAGCCATGCCCTCATCCCTGGCGTGTCTGCTCTTCATCCACCTGCTCTCAGAACCAGCACTGCCATGCTGCCACCCGCCCAAGACAGACACTGGAAATCACCTTTGACTACTTCCTCCGTCTCTGCCTGTCTTTGCTATAACACAAAGTTTTGATGACTTTACCCTGAAACATGTTTTCTCTTTCTTAAAAAGCATACGACTTTTGACAAATATCATATGGCAGTCCTTACATGTGGAATCTAAAAAGAAATGATACAAACAAACTTACAAAGCAGAAAGAGACTCACAGACTTAGAGAATGAGCTTATGATTGCTGAGAGGAAGTGTCTGGGGGGAGAGACAGTTAGGAAGTTTGGGATGGACATGTGCACACTGCTATATTTAAAATGGGTAAACAGTAAGGACCTACTGTACAGCACATGGACCTCTGCTCAGTGTTATGTGGCAGCCTGGATGGGAGGGGAGTTTGGGGGAGAATGGGTACATGTATATGTGTGGCTAAGTCCCTTCACTGTTCAACTGCAACTATCACAATATTGTTAATTGTCTGTACCTCAGCAGAACGTTTAAATTAAAAATAAAAAATGTACAACTTTTTATCAAGAAAGAATTTGCATATAGTAACTTGCCCAAAGCTTAAGTGCACTGTTGTTTAATCACTAGGTCGTGTCTGACTCTTTGCAACCCCATGGTCTGTAGCCTGCCAGGCTCCTCTGTCCATGGGATTTCCCAGGCAAGAATAATGGATTTGGTTACCATTTCCATCTCTAAGGGTTCTTCCCAACCCAAGAATTGAACCCACATCTCCTGCATTCACAGGTGGATTCTTTACCACTGAACCACCAGGGAAGTCCCTGTTAAATGCATAGTTCAATGTGTTTGAAGAAAAGTATGCCCAGGTGTAACCAACACCTCTCTTAAGAGGCAGAACACCTCTATTACTCCAGAAATTTCCTTGTGCCATTTTCTAGTCAATTCCCCCCCAAGCCCACCCTTACTGAGCAACACAATTCTGATTTCTATGACCTTAGCATCCATTTCTCCTGCCCCTGCCCTGAATCTAGTTCCCAGCAGGCAGCTGAAGAAGCATTTTAAAAGCACAAAATGGATCATGTCTTAAAATCATGAAGTGGCTTCCTAGAGTCCTTCGGATAAACCCCAAATCCCTCCCGTGCTTTCAATGCCTTGAGGGATTTGGCCTCAGCTCCCTGTTCTCCCTCAGAATGACCTGCAATCCTCTCCTTTCCTCAGATGCTCCATGCCTGCTCAAGGCTTCTGCCAACATCTTCTTCTATCTCCCTGCCAGGCATCGCCTCCCTCCCCCTGCTCTGCGCATGCGCTTCCTCAGTCTTAGCTTGAGTGGCCCTTACACTGGTCAGCCCAGTTAAGCCCTTCATTTTACATCCTCCCGTGAAACTACACACTTCCCATGAGTCACGTCTGTTCTTCCTGAAATGTCAGGGCAGCTTGAGCCTCACTGTTCACTTCCCTGTCTCTAGGTCTCAGTATAAAGCTGGCACCCACAGGGGCTGAGTGGGTGAAAGACGCTCTCTCCCTGGGAGGTGTACCTGGCCCATCCAGAGAGGCTGGGGGCAGCTTTGCTTCCTCTTGAAGCCCACCATCCCAGATCAGCATCAGCTTTCCTCCTTGCTTTGCATAGGCATTTGGGACATGACCTAATATTTTCCAAGTTGAAAAGAATCATCTTCTCCCCTCCAGATTTTGTTGAACTCAAAAGGAATTTAACTCCAGTGGAATCCAGCAGGCATACATTTGCATGCAATTTTCTTCCAACCAGAAAATACTGATGCTAACGGCAGAGGCCAAGTCATCTGGAGGCATTTACAACCGATGACCCAAGGGACCCAAGGATGCTGACCACAGCAAAAGTTCAGAGGAGAAGGCAGTCTAGTAATCTCCTTAGGGATCAAGGGAGCCTGGCCCAGTCCATCTAGAACACTTTGCAGGAGAGGAGATGCCGGGAGCCAGTGTGAGGAACTCTGCCCGTGGCAAAGGTCATGAGGAAGGAGGCTCGGCATATGCAAAGGCGGGATCGAGCCTCAGGAGTCCCCCTGGAAATTCTTGAGCATCTACCCCCAAACCCATAGTCTGCCTACTTCACTGCTTTGTGCTCTCACCTACACCTCTGACTTTACTGGGGGCTGTCCCCCACCACCATCTCTCTCTCTGAAAAACAGTTAACTTACAGCTCCAGTTAATAAAAATTCCTGGGCGTGACAAGTGTTTTAGTTCACAAACTCCTTTGGGAGTTCTCTAGCCTGCCTGAATAGGTTCTTCCGGCCACATGGGATTGTTCAGAGCCTCCCAACTGTGAGAGGCATGAGATGTTCTAAACTGTCTAAATACAGATTCCTTTGAGCGGTTAAAAGATTGATTAGAAATTGTATTGGTGAAAGGTTTTTCACTTGTTGGGCCAATGTTTGCTGCTAAGTTTCCATATCCCTTACCTACTGTGTCCCTGGGAGTGTATTGATTAATATAATTGGTGTATAGGAATGTAAGTAGTAGCTTTAATGTTTGTAACCTTGGACCCTTGAGTTAATTCTTTTCTTGTTATAGCCCACCACACCTTTGCCCTATAGGAATGCAACTTTATCTAGTGCTTTCGGAGGGTGGTGCCTGACTTTAGAATAATCACCTTTAGAGAAAAATAAGTTTTCTGAAGAAAGGATCATAAAATGTTAACAGGTCTCCTGGCCAGAAGATGATGTAAGTCACCTAAACTTTTGCATATGATAAGTTTGCAGGAAGAAACCCTGGCTTACCGCTGACTCTACCCCTTCCCCCATTATACCCTATGCACAACTTAAGGTATAAAAACTACTTTGGAAAATAAAGTGCGGGCCTTGTTCACCGAAGCTTGGTCTCCCCATGTTGTTCTTTCTCTCACCTTCTGGCTGAATTCCCATCTGGAGTGTGGAGGCTCATCAAGCCTACTAATTTTGCCTGGGCTTCTAAGATCTGACCAGGGAAGGCTTAGTGTCTCCTCTCCTTCGGGAGAACGGGAGGACGCCTGTGCCCACGTAGGTGACGCAAATTCCTTGTCTTGGAATTTTATTGGCTTTCCACGTAAACCAAGTTATTCAGCCTCTTTTTTTCACTGAATTTCTTCGCTGAGCTATCCTTATTTAACCACTCTTTATATGTTTAATTCTATCGTATCCCGAGCGCCGAAGCCATCTCCCCTTCAAATTCCCTGGATCCACTGGGGCTGGACCCCGGCAAAGAGAGAAAGAGAAAGGAGGGGGAGAAGGCAAGCTTTGGGAGGCCATGTGTCCCAACAGCTCAGCTAGTAAGGGATGGTGCAAGTTTCTGGGGTTTATCATGGTTGATCTTTCTGTCCTGTCTCCTCTTTCCAGGTAATCCTAAGATCTCACAACAGGAAACAGCCTTCCCACAGTGATCTTGACAGCAACTGTCCCTTAGCATCTGTGGGTAGACACTGTGCTGAAGCCTTGACTTTGTCTCTTATTCTTTAGAGAGCCCCTGCTGCAAAAGTGGGGGCAATTCTCTTGTTTTATAAACATGAAAATTATGGCTTGGAGGGCAACCAAAGTTGGACAAAGTTTGACCAGCCTGCTCTTTACCAAACTTTGTTGTTGTTTGGTCTCTGTCATCTCTGACTCTTGGTGATCCCATGGACTGCAGTGTGCCAGGCTTCCAAACTGGTGAGCTGCAAAGCCAGGATTCAAGGTCAGGTTGTCAGACCCCAACGTCTGTGGTTTCTTCTTGTTTCTCATTTGTACCTGGAGAGTGGCCAAGATGGTAGTGGCCAAGATGGTGTAGAAAGACCCTGAGCTCACCTCCTCTTAGGACGACACCAAAGCCATAACTATCTGCAGGGCAACTATCAATGCAAAAGCCTGGAACCTACAAGAAAAGATCTTCTACAACAAAGACATAAAGAAGGAACCACAATGAGATGGATAGGAGGGGTGAACTCATGATGTGAGTCTTTGTACCTAACATAGTACCTGGCACATAAGGGCAATGAGAACAACCACCCATCACAGCAGCTACCACTTATTAAGCCTTGAGTAGGAAATGGCTACCCATCCCAGTATTCTTGTCTGAAAAATCTGTGGACAGAGGAGCCTGACAGGCTACAGTCCATGGAGTCAGAGAGTTGGACACGACTGAGCGACTAAGCATGCATACGATTTGTATGTTGAAATTCTATCCCCCAGTACCTCAGAGGGACTGTATCTGGAGACAGGGTCTTTAGGAGGTGATAAGGGAAAATGAGGTCATATAGGCGGGCCCTGATCCATGGTGACTTGTTTTCTTTCAGTTCAGTTCAGTCACTCAGTTGTGTCCAACTCTTTGAGACCCCATGAATCGCAGCACAGCAGGCCTCCCTGTCTATCACCAACTCATGGAGTTCACTCAAACTCATGTCCATTGAGTCGGTGATGCTATCCAGCCATCTCATTCTCTGTTATCCCCTTCTCCTCCTGCCCCCAATCCCTCCCAGCATCAGGGTCTTTTCCAATGAGTCAACTCTTCACATGAGGTGGCCAAAGTATTGGAGTTTCAGCTTTAGCATCAGTCCTTCCAATGAACACCCAGGACTGATCTCCCTTAGAATGGACTGGTGGATCTCCTTGCAGTCCAAGCAACTCTCAAGAGTCTTCTCCAACACCACAGTTCAAAAGCATCAGTTCTTCAGTGCTCAGCTTTCTTCACAGTCCAACTCTCACATCCATACATGACCACTGGAAAAACCACAGCCTTGACTAGACGGACCTTTGTTGTCAAACTAATGTCTCTGTTTTTTAATATGCTATCTAGGTTGGTCATAACTTTCCTTCCAAGGAGTAAGCGTCTTTTAATCTCATGGCTGTAATCACCATCTGCAGTGATTTTGGAGCCCCCCAAAATAAAGTCTGACACTATTTCCACTGTTTCCCCATCTATTTGCCATGAAGTGATGGGACCAGATGCCATGATCTTAGTTTTCTGAATGTTGAGCTTTAGGTCAACTTTTTCACTTTCCTCTTTCACTTTCATCAAGAGGGTCTTTAGTTCCTCTTCACTTTCTGCCATAAGGGTGGTGTCATCTGCATATCTGAGGTTATTGATATTTCTCCCGGTAATCTTGATTCCAGCTTGTGCTTCTTCCAGCCCAGCTTTCTCATGATGTACTCTGCATAGAAGTTAAATAAGCAGGGTGACAGTATACAGCCTTGATGTATTCCTTTTCCTATTTGGAACCAGTCTGTTGTTCCATGTCCAGGTCTAACTGTTGCTTCCTGACTGCATATAAGTTTCTCAAGAGGCAGGTCAGGTGGTCTGGTAGTCCCATCTCTTTCAGAATTTCCCACAGTTTATTGTGATCCACACAGTCAAAGGTTTTGGCATAGTCAATAAAGCAGAAATAGATGTTTTTCTGGAACTCTCTTGCTTTTTCCATGATCCAGCGGATGTTGGCAATTTGATCTCTGGTTCCTCTGCCTTTTCAAAAACCAGCTTGAACATCTGGAAGTTCATGGTTCACGTATTGCTGAAGCCTGGCTTGGAGAATTTTGAGCATTACTTTACTAGCATGTGAGATGAGTGCAATTGTGTGGTAGTTTGAGCATTCTTTGGGTTTGGAATGAAAACTGACCTTTTCCAGTCCTGTGGCCACTGCTGAGTTTTCCAAATTTGCTGGCATGTTGAGTGCAGCACTGTCACAGCATCATCTTTCAGGATTTGAAATAGCTCAACTGGAATTCCATCACCTCCACTAGCTTTGTTCATAGTGATGCTTCCTAAGGCCCACTTGACTTCACATTCCAGGATGTCTGGCTCTGGGTGAGTGATCACACCATCGTGATTTTCTGGGTCACAAAGATCTTTTTTGTACAGTTCTTCTGTGTATTCTTGCCATCTCTTCTTAATATTTTCTGCTTCTGTTAGGTCCATACCATTTCTGTCCTTTATCGAGCCCATCTTTGCATGAAATGTTCCCTTGGTAGCTCTAATTTTCTTGAAGAGAAATCTCTAATCTTTCCCATTCTGTTGTTTCCCTATTTTTGTTTTTTTCCTCTATTGTTTTCTTATAAGAAGAGGCTATTAGGACCAGACATGCCCAGAAGGAAGGCCATGTGAGGATACAGGGAGAAGATGGCTGTCTACAAGCCTCAGGAGAGAGGCCTCAGAAGAAATCAGCCTTGCAAAAGCCTGTGTCTCAGATGTGAGCAAACAACAATTCTGTTGTTTAAGCCCCCTCGTCTATGGAACTTTGTTATGGCAGCCCCAGAAAGTGAATACAGTGGCTCTCGATTATTGCTGACATGGCTCCCAGAAGGGCTCTAGAATGGAAATGGTTCATTTATGGAGACTACAACAAACAGAAGTTGATCCCATGAGAGGGTCCCAGTGGGGTGAGCTTGTGAGTCCAGCATTTTTCCAGTGCCTTCATCATTGCCAGGAGCAGCCCCAAGAACCTGGCTCTCTTCCTTCGCTCCCATCCAGAAAGGGAATTTAACCATTGTCTTCCCTGGCTTGGGTCAGGAGGCTGACATTTCCTTAAATCTAAATGTGGCCTCCTGACCAGTGTCTCTGTCAGTGTGGCCAGCAGGGCCATTCAGTCTGAGTCAGAGTCATGCCTTCAAGGCTTCCTGAACAATCCCTGAAAACCCGGAGACCCTGGGGAAGCTCTAGCTGGTAGGAACTCTGCTTCCACAGTCCACAGAATTCTCCAGGCAAGAATTATGTCCATGGGCATAAGGAAATGTGTATACTATGATGCCAGGTGAGAAAAGTAAAAACCAAAGCAAAAAAATTGGTTCTAATTTTTATAAATATGAAAAATTACCAGTATTTGAAGGAAGGGTAGGAAACAGCATCATTAACCCATAACATGAGTGTTTTCACTTCATTTTCTTTATATTTTCATAGTTTCTACAGTGCACCATGTATAATTAGAATTGCCTCCTAACTATATAAGGGCTTCCCTGATAGCTCAGTTGGTAAAGAATCCACCTGCAATGCAGGAGACCCCGGTTCGATTCCTGGGTTGGGAAGATCTGCTGAAGAAGGCACAGGCTACCCACTCCTGTATTCTTGGGCTTCCCCTGTGGCTCAGCTGGTAAAGAATCTGCCTGCAGTGTGGAAGACCTGGGTTCGATCTCTGGACTGGGAAGATCCCCTGGAGAAGGGAAAGGCAACCCACTCCAGTATTTGGCCTGGAGAATTCCATGGACTGTATAGTCCATGGGGTCACAAAGAGTCGGACAGGACTGAGCAAATTTCACTTTCACTTTTCCTATCTATCATCTATCTTTCTATCAGTTGTCTTCTGTTATTTTTTTGGTGAAAATCTGCATTGTTGCTTTATGTCTGTGTTTTAAATTTACACAAACAGTACCGGGCCACAGACTCCACTTGCTGCTTTACTTCTTTCTCCCCTGGGTTTAGATTCACACATCTTCTCGATGAAGATTGAGCTTATTGCTTTTCACTGACACATAACTTTGGTACTGCGTACCTACTATGCTTTATTTATGCTTCCCCCAAGGTGTGGCTACTCAGGTTACCTTTCATCCCTTGTTGCCACAGATAGTACTGTAGTTAATATCCCTGTACAGTCTATCTTACATACCTTTGCAAAAATCTCTGGGTGGAGTTTGGGGTCACAGGATATATGGATACTTAATATTAATTGGGCTTCCCAGGAGGTGCTAGTGGTAAAGAACTTGGCCTCCAATGCAGGAGACACAAGAGACGCAGGTTCAACCTCTGGGTTGGGAAGATCCCCTGGAGAAGGAAGTGGCAACCCACCCACTCCAGTATTCCTGCCTGGAGAATTCCATGGGCAGAGGAGCCTGAGAGGCTACAGTCCATGGGGCTGCAAAGAGTCGGACACAACTGAGCGACAAAGCAATATGATTAATTGGCACTAGAGTGCAAAATCCCATGGAAGGAGGATCCTGGTGAGCTGCAGTCCAAGGGGTCGCTGGGAGTCAGACACGACTGAAGGACTTTTTACTTTCATGCATTGGAGAGGGAAATGGCAACCCACTCCAGTGTTCTTGCCTGGAGAATCCCGGGGACAGGGGAGCCTTGTGGGCTGCCGTCTATGGGGTTGCACAGAGTTGGGCACAACTGAAATGACTTAGCAGCAGCAGTAGCAGAGTGTTCCACCAGGGCGTGAGGGCTCCTATTTCCCTAGGTCTCTGTCAACACTTGGTATTCTCCAAGTGTCTAATTTTGACAGCTGGGCAAATACACAGAGGTATATTACTAGGGTAGTTTGCCTTTCTTTGATTTAAACAAGTTGCTTCTCTTCCCCTGTGTTACCACGTGCTTCTTGTCTGGGAACTGCCCTTTCCTATTTCTGTCCCTCTCCTAGAGGGACTCATGCTCTTTTATTGTTGACTTGCAGGAGGTCCTTCCTACTCTAAGGGCTAATCCCTGATCAGTTTAGAGGTCACACATGGCTTCTGTCATCATCTGTAGAATCCTTGACCTTGCCATTCCTCATTGGGTGCAAACCACCCCACCCCCAACCCCCATTTTGATATAATTGGACCTGTCCCTTCTCTCCCCACTGTTTGTGCTGTTAGGGGTCTTGTTCATCCCCAGCCTGGGTCACAGAGATACCTTCCTACTTGGTCCTCTGTTTGATTTTTAGTTTCACTTTTCACATTTGGTTCTTGAATCCATCTGGAATCGTTTTACACATTTCATCTATTTAGTCCCGGCTCCCTCTTTTTAAGTTTGAAAGTTTTTGCTTACACAAAGGGTTCAGTGGAGAGAACTATTAAAAAAGTTGGTGACCTATAAAATGCCCTCCCTCTAAATAGAAAGGAAGAAGGGCCCGAATATTTTTGGAAGGCTCTGTGCTTTGGAACTTCTGAACTGTGGAGCCAGGGTCATATCCATGGACATCCTGCCTGGGAACAAATCGACAATCAGCACTGCACTAATGGGCAACTGGGAAAGGGAAGGAACGAGCTGGGCTGAAGGTCAAGTTTAAGGAGGAAAGAAGGCCTGGCTATCAGGTGGGCCTCTCAAAAAGCCCTTGTTTTATGGATAAAATCTTCTGATGATGATGCCAATGGCAGTGTTGAAATCATAGAAATCTTCTGTGGACCAGTTCAGAGGTGTCTGAGTTCAACTTTGAAGGCAGTGCTGCTGATTGGCTGACATTGGTCTGTAACCAAAGGTGATGAAGACCAAGGATGTGTGATTGGTCCTGACAGCAAGGTGACTGTCATCAGCTTGGCTGTCCATCCAGCCAGGGCGATGCATCTGGGCCAGGTGCTGCCTTATGTAAGATCCTCCTCCCCACTCTGCAAAGTGGATTTACTCTGCTCCTGACTGCTCTCCCCACCCCATCCCCATCCTCCTGCCATCATCCTAATCTGACCCTGAGGACCATTTCCCCTGCAGGTGACAGATAACCACAGCTGCCAGGTCTCCCTGTCCACAAGCTGTTCTCTACCCGCTCAATCCAGCCTCTAGGCAGCCAGGATGAATCCAGAATGGTGAATACTGCTTGGTCTGTATAGTTTCCTAAATATCTGCATGACCGATTCTCAACCACAGTTACATGTTAGAATTATCTGGAACATTTTAAAAATACTGATAATTCCAACACCCCACCCCCCCAAACTGATTCAGAATCTTGGTGATGGTGGTGGCAGGTCCCAAGCATTAATCATTTATCTTACGCACCCTTCCCCCTGACCCATGGATCTCATGTTTCTGGAGCTGAGAACCCCTGGTCTACAGGATCAAGGGCAAGTTTTCTAGCAGAGCATTCAAGGTCTAGTAGGGTCTATCAGGCATTTACTGAAGAAATATCAGATGCCTGACACAAAGGCCTGGCATGCAATTACTATTTGTACTTAGTATGTGAATATCCACTTTGTTTCCTGATACTAAGTGTGTCCAGGCCCTTTTGTAATCTAGCAGGAGCCCTACCACCCCAGAACTGGCATCGCCTGACTCCTCCTAGGGGTCTTGGGGCCACTCTGTGCTCACCCTAGGGGGCAGCAGTCAGGGACTCAGCATCACACCCACCGGGTTTCTCCACCTGGGTACCTCAGACCAAACGTCCAAGCCTGGCTTCCAAAACCCACCTGTACTTCTTGTCGTCAGCTGTGCAACACCTTGACTTTGGCTTAGGGAGACTGATTTGGGACTTCTGGCCTCCACAGCTAGAAGAGAGTAGATTTCTATTGTTTTAAGCCACCCAGTTTGTGTTAATTTGTTACAGCAGTCCTGGGAAAGGCACACACTCCCCATTCCTCAACTCTGTGTTACCACTTTGCTGACTTGCATCCCCTTCAGACTCCCTGAGGTCTCACCTGCTGAAACTCATCCACCTGTCTGCACCTTTATCATCCCTGCCCATGGCCTGTCCTCCGCTGTGACCCATGTGTAATAAAGCTTTGCAAGCATTGTGATATACTCTCACAATAACTTTAGGAGGAAGCTCTGTTATCGTTCCCCATACACAGACGAGGAACAGAGGTCTGGAGAAATCCCAGCTCAGACAGCATATCAGCAGAGAGCAGGGACTCAAACCCAGGTCCTCTGATGACAAATCTTGAGCCCTCAACCTCTTTCCAGGCTTATTAAGTGCTACAAGCAAAGCTCCTAAAGTTGTGGCTCTCTTGCCGGGGAGCAGGGTAGGAAGATCCACGGAGTGATTGCCCCAGCCTCTCACTCAGCACGCAGAAGCATCAGGCAGCTGGGAGCCCAGGAGCACGTGGCGATGAGCAGGTCTGCTCTGCAGATGGACAAGAACCAGTGTTCATCTCAGTGCTGGGGAGAGTGGCCTCCAGGAGCCATGCCAGGGGCTTGATGCAGGATTCCTCAGGTCGGTAAGGGGGGTAGCCATGCCTGCTCTGACCACTAGCTTCTCCCCTAAATTGGTTCCTCCAAATAATGTGCTTGAGGAATTTGACAAGACCAAATCCACAATAGTTTAGATCCTTTGTTGTTGCTGTCATTTAGTTACTCAGTTGTGTCCAGCTCTTTGCGATCCCATGTACTATAGCCTGCCTGGCTCCTCTGTCCATGGGGATTTCTAGGCAAGAATAGTGGAGTGGGTAGCATTGTCGTTTGTTGGCAAAGTAATGTCTCTGCTTTTAAATATGCTGTCTAGGTTGGTCATAACTTTTCTTCCAAGGAGTGTCTTAATTTCATGGCTGCAGTCACCATCTGCAGTGATTTTGGAGCCCCCAAAAATAAAGTCTGCCACTGTTTCCACTGTTTCTCCATCTATTTGCCATGAAGTGATGGGACTGGATGCCATGATCTTAGTTTTCTGAATGTTGAGCTTTAAGCCAACTTTTTCACTTTCCTCTTTCACTTTCCTCAAGAGGCTCTTTAGTTCTTCACTTTCTGCCATAAGGGTGGTGTCATCTGCATATCTGAGGTTATTGATATTTCTCCTGGCAATCTTGATTCCAGCTTGTGCTTCATCCAGCCCAGCATGTCTCATGAAGTACTCTGCACAGAAGTTAAATAAGCAGGGTGACAATATACAGCCTTGATATACTCCTTTCCTGATTTGGAACTAGTCTGTTGTTCCATGTCTAGTTCTAACTATTGCTTCCTGACCTGCATACAGATTTCTCAAGAGGCAAGTCAGGTCCGTCTAATCAAGGCTATGGTTTTTCCAGTGGTCATGTATGGAAGTGAGAGTTGAACTATAAAGAAATCAGAGGGCTCAAGAATTGATGCTTTTGAACTGTGGTGTTGGAGAAGACTCTTGAGAGTCTCTTGGACTGAAAGGAGATCCAACCAGTCCATCCTAAAGGAAATCAGTCCTAAATGTTTATTGGAAGGACTGACACTGAAGCTGAAACTCCAATACTTTGGCCACCCGATATGAAGAGTTGACTCATTGGAAAAGACTCTGATGCTTGGAGGGATTGAAGGCAAGAGTAGAAGAGGATGACAGAGGATGAGATGGCTGGATGGCATCACCGACTTGATGGACATGAGTTTGAGTGAACTCTGGGAGTTGGTGATGGACAGGGAGGCCTGTCATGCTGCAGTCCACGGGGTCTCAAAGAGTCAGACAAGACTGAGCGACTGAACTGAACTGAGCCATTTCCTACTCCAGAGGATCTTCCCAATTCATATATCAAACCAGCATCTCCTGAATTGCAGGCAGATTCTTTACCTCTGAGTCACCAGGGAAGCCCTTAGAGCCCCTGACGGTGTCATTTTCAAGCCTGTACTGGCACCTTTCACCCTCTGCATGGGAGACACTGGTGAAGATGTGTGACTCTTGGTGGATATTGTAGAGTTCAGTGGTCAAGAATGCACACCCTTGAGGTGCAAGGGTTTCAGTTCCACCTCTGCCACTCGTTATGTTAGCTGGGCACTCTTGGCTAAGTGACTTAACCTTTCTGTGCACTTATTTGTCCAGCTGTGAAATGAGGCCATAATGGCACTTGCCACACAGGGCTGGTGGGGGATCAAATGAATTACAATACATACAGAGCATGGTAATTCTTGATCAATGTCAGCTCTGACTGTCTATCTGGCTGGTTTCCTACACTATTAGTGTCCTCTGGCTGCTGTAACAAATTATCATATATGTGGTGGCTTGAAACAACAGAAATGCATGCTGTCACAGCTCTGGCAGCCAGAGTCTGAAATCAGTGCCACTGGTGTTAGCAGGGCCACGTTCAAGTGTGTCCTGTGCCCGTCGTGGGTCCTTGACAGACGTTACCTCTCACTTAGCCATTCATTTGGTTGTGACCAGACCTCGGGCTACACAACTGGATACAACGTGGCTTAGGGCCTGTCCTGCAGGCTTTGGTCACCTTGTTCTGGAGACAGACACAGAGGTTCACCTTCATAGATCCCATCGTCTTGGCCTGTACAAGGGGGTGGGCTCTAAGGATTAGGTATGTAATGATGAGAATGCCCACCTCTGGGGGCCCTGAGACCCTTGGGCTTAGGGGACTCCAAGCAAAGGCTTGTTGACCGCCTGGCAGAGTTGCATTTAGGGGATTCACGGGGCTGGTGGGAGGGGTCCTCTGCCTACACTGAGATGGACCATGTCCTCACAAGCTTCTTGCTTTCCAGGAGACCCCACTGCCAGCTTTTCACAACGGGCTACATTGACCCAGTGGGCTCCTGCAGAGGGTCCTGCAGTTGGAATTCCTCCCTTGGCTCCTCCAGGCCACTTTCCTATATTCCCTGAATGGCTACAAACATTGCCCTGCAAGGTCAAGGTCAAGGTCAGGAGGTCCCTCTCTGATGTGGGACCCACATCTTTCTCCAGCTCTAGCCCCAAATGCCAAAGACAGTGACATGACCTGAGCCTGATGCCTCCCAGGGAATGGATCAGAGACCTGCCTTCCAGGCCTTCCCAGCCATGTCTTTCTTTGCCAGCCCCTGCACTTCTCCCTGAACTGCCACAAGCCCTGAAACTTGTACCTGTAAAGAGTGATTCCCTCTAAAAGAAGGAAAAAAAAAAAAAAAGAGTGATTCCCCCAGCCCTCCTGTGACACCTGTACCCTGACGCCTCTGAGAGGAACCAGCCAGTCTGGATGCTGTAAGACTGCCATGCACACGTGTATCACTTGTGCTGGTGGGGCCCGGCTCTGTGGGTAGGGGGCACCACTTCTGCCCCTGAGCCTTTAAACAAGGCTGTGCCCTCCTTCATCTTGTCCCCTGCCCCCGACCAGGCTCTCAGCATCCCTATGACTTCTCTATGAGAGCATCCTGATAGTACAAGTGGAAGCATCCACACATGTGGTGACAGTCTTGGCATATGGCTCTTGCAGAAGGGACATTATGGCATTCAGGGTCCTACTCTGCCCTGGCTCATCACAGCAGGGTGACCTAGCATGAACAATGATATCAGAAACCTCTCAGGCTCCTGGGGTTTCCAGCCAGGTGAGCGCCCAGCTGGAACTGAGTTGGTTGGAATGCAGGTGACCCCTAACACATCTTCAAAGCCATCAGAAATTGGGTTATTGTGAAAGGAGTGTGAAACCTGTAAAAACCATGATGGGAGAGGAAGTCTGTGGCTGTGACTGTGTTCTGACAGATTCTCACCAGCTCCCGGGCCTCGGGCAAGTCTCCCAAGCCTGCTGAGCCTGACTTCCCACCCTGAGAAGCAGCCTAGGGCCCTGGTCAGGGAAGGACACAAACTTTCTGGCTCTTCCCCTTCTGGACACCAGGCAGCATGCATTTCTCCTTAGGTAAGGTGTGGCTGTGTGATTTTCACTCATGGGAGTTTGCCTGGAACACACATTGCTGCCATGCCAAGGTCTTAACTGGCAGGTGTGAGACTGGACACATTCCCTCCACCTGCCACAGGGCAGTTATTCCAGAAGGAGAGGGCTCTGCCAATCATCATCCCTAAAGCTCTGGGGCAGAAAGTGAAGTCGCTCAGTCGTGTCCGACTCTTTGTGACCCCATGGTCTGTAGCCTACCAGGCTCCCCCATCCATGGGATTTTCCAGGCAAGAATACTGGAGTGGGTTGCCATTTCCTTCTCCAGGGGATCTTCCCAACCCAGGGATTGAATCCAGGTCTCCCTCATTGCAGGCAGAATGCTTTACCGTCTGAGCCACCATATGCTAGGGGAAAAAAAAAGACCTTGGACAGAATCTCCGCTTAATCTATAGGAAGATGGGGAGCTGTGAGCTGAGAGAGAAACAATTGGAAGAGAATTTTCCCCACAATAATGAATATTTTACTGATGCCAGCTCTGTTGGCTTGGAGCCAAACTGGGAGAAGCCATTGAAAGTTTGAAGTCAGTTGAACAGACAACTTGTTATGCTCTGAGCACGGCCGGACAAACATGCCCCGAGGATGGAGTAGATGGATGTGGATTCCCTGGTCCATGGCCTCCCTGTGTTACTTATGTTTCAGAGATGCAGTGGCTGTAGCTAAGTCAGGATGCTTTACAAGTTACACAGTGGGGCAGCCCCTAATTCTGAGACTGAGAGGACAGAGTAGTAGATGGAGAATGTGGAAGAGGAAGATGGGGCGGGACGGAGCCACCAGTTTGAATGATGACTTGGAACCTTGGGCTGACCCCGTCTACTCCCTGAACCTCAGCTTCTCTGTAAGATGGAGAGGATGAGAAACCGCAGTGCAGGGCTGCCTGAGGGCGTCGTGAATTCATAAACCCCATGCCGGGGGCCTGGTGCAGAGTAACTGGTCCACAACCGGGCATGCAGGAGTTCCCATCATGTGGGCCTGCCTGCAGCAGAGTCTCTGAAATGTGCTGGGCTTGGTGCTAGTCAAGCAACAGGCAGAGAATTAATGGAGGGGCTGCAGAGGGTTGAATTAAGCCCCCCAAATGGAGGGTGGGTTCTTGCTCAGAGGTTTCTGATGGAGTCTCACCTTCACCAGTGGTGTCACCTGCTCTCTGGGCAGCAGGGAGCCCTGGTGGGTCTTAGAGCAGGGAAGCCTGATCCTCCCTCCTGGAGTGCAGCTGGCCCCTTGCTCTGTGAGGAACACTTGTAAAGCCCTTGTCTTTTGTGTTCCTGGCCCTGGAGAGCTCTCTGATATAATTTATCTCCTCTCTTGTCTTTTTTCTCCTTTGGTTCCAGCCACACTGGCCTCCTTACACAAAAAGAACTTGTATCTGTTTCCTGAGTTATCATTCTCCTGTCAAAGGTGGTCACCCTTGGGACAATGACCCCCATTAGCTGTGGTGATGCTGAAGACAATGAGGATGCTACAGGCATGGCAGGGTGGCATGGGTACTGGAACCATGACATGGACCTTGTCTCACTCACACCAGGGCAAGTGCATTGCAGGTTTGAGATTCTCACCGAGGTTTCCCTGCAGACCTTCAGTGATGTGAATCTGCCCCCATGACAGCCCTTAGCACTCAAGGGCAACTCCCAAAAGATACAGGAGGGAGAAAGAGGATTAGAGTTTGGGCCAAAGCACATTTCTCCTATCCTCAGGCCAGCAGAATTTTCATTTGAGAGAGAATCAACCTCTGTGTTATGAATCATCCATCACTTGGAGGGGATCTCATGACCAAGAGCCCCCTTGTCAGTCTCACCTGAATGAATGGGAAGAGGAGGCCGATGATGAAGTTGGAGAGCCAGTTGACAGTGCCCACCACGGTAAAGGCAGCTGGCCGCTGGGCTTGCTGGAAGAACTCGCTGGTCAGGATGAAGGGAATGCCACCTGCAACCAGAGCCAGGGCATGGGTTAATCACCCCAGGGACGTCTGGCCACCAGCACCCATCTCTATTTGGCAGGGGAGCCCCTCCTGGTAAGAGGCAGCTCTGCCTGGGAGAGTGACACCTTTGGGCATGAGTGTTGGAATTATAGCCTGTAACCCCTAAAGATACACAAACCATTTCTCTGACCTGGTCCTCCCAAATGAGAGACGATTCATCTTCTAGGCTCTCCCATCTCAGTTTGGGAATCACTAGGTTGGACTTCCCAGGTGGCAATAGGGGTAAAGAACCTGCCTGCCAATACATGAGACATGAGAGATTCGGGTCCGATCTCTGGGTTGGGAAGATCCCCTGGAGGAAGGCATGGCAACCCACTCCAGTATTCTGGCCTGGAGAATCCCATGGATAGAGGAGCCTGGCGGGCTACAGTCCATGGGGTCACAGAGAGTTGGACATGACTGAAGTGACTTAGCACACACGCACAGGCTGGATTCACTCATTCCATCAAGATTCAGTGATTATTGGCTGTGCTGGGGCTGGCCCCACAGTCCTGGAGGAAAGTGGTCATGCCCCTGCACTTCTGAGACTCCCTTATCTGGTGGGGGAGAAAGGATGACTTATTACAAAGGAAGTGAGGGAATAATAACTAATGCAGCATGTGATAAGCGCTGGAGGAAATGCTCAAGGCAATGGAGGGGGTGGAGATCCAGGTTAGCAGTGGTAGGGAGAGCTCTCTGGGCAGGTGATGGTGGAGATACGGCTCAAAGGAGGAGATGCAGCTTGTGAAGATTTGGGATGATCATGCCGACGGAAGGATGAAAGGGCAGAGACCCTGAGGGGTGAAAAGGATTGAGAAGATTCCTGAGAGTCTCTTGGACTGCAAGGAGATCAAACCAGTCAATCCTAAAGGAAATCAACCCTGAATATTCACTGGAAGGCCTGATGCTGAAGCTCCAAATACTTTGGCCACCTGATGCAAAGAGCCTACTCATTGGAAAAGACTCTGATGCTGGGAAAGATTGAGGGCAGGAGGAGAAGGGGATGACCCAGGATGAGACAGTTGGATAGCATCACCTACTCAATGGACATTGAGGGACAGGGAGGCCTGGTGTGCTGCAGTCCATGGGGTCACAAAGGCTCGGACGTGACTGAGCAACTGAAAAACAACAAGGTCTATAACAGAGGCTATCCTGTTTGGACATCTGAGGAAGGGGATAGAGGAAGGGGATGGGATGGCAAAGGTGAGCAGGGCCAGTTAAGCAGCCTCTGGAGATCAAGGAGAGGGGCTGCCATTGAGGAAAACCGATGAGGGGTTTAAAGGAGGGATTGATGTGATCAATTGGCACTTCGTAGAGACCACTGCTGTTTGGAGGAAGGACTGGAGGAGGCAGAGGTTGATGCAGGAGGCTGTTGGGGCTGGCAGGAGCAGATGATGGCGGTCTAGAGGGTTCGGATGGTGGCGGTGGGGATGGATGGAAGGGGCTGATTTGGGTAGTTGCCACCCCATGGATGCAAAGCTCTCAAGGTGAGCATTGCACCCTGAAACCATAGCACTCATTGTCAGGTTCAACCAAGGAACCCAAGGTCACACATCCAGGACCAGCTCAAGCCTGTGTCTCTCCAGAGCTTTCACCATGACTGCCCCAGCATGCTGCCCGCAAGCCTTGGACTCTGCACCTCAAAAATGACTCAGAATGGACCACCCATGACCCACACCCTGACCCTGCCCTGCTAGACTGTGAGCCCTCCAGGGAAGCTGGCATCTCCATTGGCCTGGCAGAGTAGACAGGTGACTGATATTTACATACTTGAAGTAAATGCTCAACATTTGATTTTGAAAAGGCTTGATATACTGTTTGCTACAAAAAAGGTGGATGCTTTATCTTAAAGGTGTCTATCAAAATGATGTGCAGGAACAATGGTTTCATGGTAAAATGTGCTACAACCAGCCTTAGGTCTATGAAGCACGTGTGACTATGTTGGCAAGTGTGTCACACACCTACTGCCACGAGCCTTGCTGCACGTCCCAGGGGGCAGTTCACAGGTCTGCTGAAGCCTGAACAGGGCCGAGGGCTGATGTTTCACCTTCCTGACTTCCCTGGATGTGTTTTGGAAGCATCTGTAGGTAACTTATTAACACTTCTGCCGCCGGTTTATTAGTTTACAGTGGAGCAGAATGTTGACAAACCTGCCCCCTTGCACTTTGTTTGCTGTTCAGGGCTGAGGCCATGATTTGTTTACTGGTTATGGTGCCTCCTCCCAGCACAGGACCTAGGATACAGACACCAGGTACTCTGTAAAGATTTGCATGATCAGTGGAGGAACGGTTAAGACACCCTGGGTTCAAGGACATCTACATCATGTCTCTTCTCTCTTTCTCTCTCAGGCCTTCAGGCCACCCCTGCAGGACAAATATAAGCAACCATGACAATCCTGCACAGCGCACTGTGCCAATGGGTTTTCATTTCCATTATTTCCTTCAAACTCCCCAGCCAAAGAAGGTGGTGAGACATGGTGAGTTAGGGCTCTAGTGTCAGTAAGAACAGGTGGAAGTTCTGGGTCCACCATATCCCTCTAGAATGCAGATCTATCACAAGTGAGGTATGATAGAAGGGACTTACTAGAGAGAGGAGGGGGTTTGTGAGGATTAAATGAACTACTGTGTGCAATCACTTAGTATAAGTCTGCTCCATGTGAGGTACTGAATAAATGTTAATTATACAATAATTGTTAGCTACTAGAATAGCTAGAATAATAAAACTAGAATAATAGTTTTAAACTCATCTGCATTATTTCCTCCCATTGTGTGAGCTAACTGTAACTCAAAGAAGGGGCGTGACTAGCCCAAGGTCTATTGACAGAGGGATGATGGCGATGGTGATGATGGTGATAGTGGTGATGGTGAAGGTGATGGCGATGACAGTGGTGAAGGTGATGATAGTGGGGAAGGTGATGGTGATGATAGTGGTGATGGTGATGACAGTGGTAATGGTGATGATAGTGGTGATGGTGATGAAGGTGATGATGGTGATGGTGATGATAGTGGTGATGGTGGTGATGATGGTGATGGTGATGCTGATGATAGTGATAGTGGTGATGGTGATGACAGTGGTAATGGTGATGATGGTGGTGATGGTGATGATAGTGGTGATGATGGCGATGGTGATGCTGATGATAGTGATAATTGTGATGGTGGTGATGGTGATAGTGATGATAGTGGTGATGGTGATGACAGTGGTGATGGTGATGATAGTGATGATGGTGATGACAGTGGTGATGGTGATGACAGTGGTGATGGTGAAGGTGACGGTGATGATGGTGATGGTGGTGATAGTGGTGATGGTGGTGATGATGGCAATGGTGATGCTGATGATAGTGGTAATGGTGATGGTGGTGATAGTGGTGATGGTGATGACAGTGGTGATGGTGATGATAGTGGTGATGGTGATGATAGTGGTGATAGTGATGATGGTGGTGATGGTGATGACAGTGGTGATGGTGATGATAGAGGGGAAGGTGATGGTGATGATAGTGGTGATGGTGATGACAGTGGTGATGGTGATGATAGTGGTGATGGTGATGATGGTGGTGATGGTGATGACAGTGGTGATGGTGATGATAGTGGGGAAGGTGATGGTGATGATAGTGGTGATGGTGATGATAGTGGTGATGGTGATGACAGTGGTGATGGTGATGATAGTGGGGAAGGTGATGGTGATGATAAAGGGGAAGGTGATGGTGATGATAGTGGGGAAGGTGATGGTGATGATAAAGGGGAAGGTGATGGTGATGATAGAGGGGAAGGTGATGGTGATGATAGTGGTGATGGTGATGATAGTGGTGATGGTGATGACAGTGGTGATGGTGATGATAGTGGGGAAGGTGATGGTGATGATAAAGGGGAAGGTGATGGTGATGATAGTGGTGATGGTGATGGTGATGGTGATGATAGTGGTGATGGTGATGACAGTGGTTATGGTGATGATAGTGGTGATGGTGATGATAGTGGTGATGGTGGTGATGATGGCAATGGTGATGCTGATGATAGTGGTAATGGTGATGGTGGTGATAGTGGTGATGGTGATGGTGGTGATAATGCCGCTCATTGTGATAATGATGCTAGTAATGATGGTGGAGGTGATGATGATAATGATGCTAGTGATAATGATGGTGGTGATGGTGGTGGTGTGATGCTAGCCAGGATGGTGATAATGACAGTGATCATGATAGAAATGATGGTGATAATGATGAAGGTAGAGATAGTGGTGTTGCTGCAGCTGCTGAATGATGGTGGTGGTAATTGTGACAGGTATTGGGAAAAGCTCTTGACATACATTATTTCACTTAATTATCACTACTGTATGGTAGTAGGATTCCCTTGTGGCTCAGATGGTAAAGAGTCTGCCTGCAATGCAGGAGACCCAGGTTCAATCCTTGGGTCGGGAAGATCCCCTGGAGAAGGAAATGGCAACCCACTCCAGTATTCTTGCCTGGAGAATCCCAGGGACGGGGGAGCCTGGTGGGCTACCGTCCATAGGGTCGCAAAGAGTCGGACAGGAGTGATCGACTTCACTTTCACTTTTTTTGTGCCCTATGTGGTAGTACCACATGATAGCTAGAGCACGGCTGGGGGTATCACACAGTGGTTAGTGCACGGGATGGGATATATTCATGGTTAAGGGCACTGGGTGGCATATGGCACTCAGCTCCTGTGTCTCTGGCTCCGCTGTTGCAGTAACTAAGTTTTCTTGGACAACTGCAACCCTGGTGTCCACCACGAGGAGCCATCTGACACAGGTCTAGCCTCACAACCTTTCTCCTGCAGGAGACAAACCTGATTTCAATTCCCACATCTCTCTCTACTGGCTATGTGACCAAGCAAGTGAATGAAAGTCACTCAGTCATGTCCGACTCTTTGCGACCCCATGGACTGTAGTCCCGCCAGGCTCCTCTGTCCATGGGATTCTCCAGGCAAGAGTACTGGAGGTAAGGACATCTATGGCTCTCCGTTTTCACATCTATTAAGTGATGATAAGACTAGTTCCTACCCCTTGGCATTGTTTTGAGGATCAGATGCAGCAAGCTTAGCAATGTGTGTCTGTCCTGTTATTTATGCTCCTGGCAAGCTTCCCTAAACATTTTCTTTAGTTCCCTTCCTCCTCCTCTGCTGTTTTCTAGCTCTAGCCAGGTACTCTAGAAAAATCTCAATTTCTACATAAAAGAAATAAAAGGCAGCTGTCCAAACTTTCTTATGATTCATATTCATTAAAATTCTTCAATGGAACCACTATCGTCAATTTCAAAAGCCCTTTAAAAGGTCTAGAAACCCCTTTAAAAATCTCCATCAGTGTGTCCATAAATCACATAATCCTTTAAACACATTTCCCCTGGAGTACCAGCTTTGAAAAATAGCTTATTAAAATTTTTAAATCAAATATAATCATTTTGAAAATTCTTTATGGCTATTCTGCTGCATTTTTCACTAGGCTTAATCTTGTTTGTTCATTTGCTCACCCATTTTCATCCAACGTTTATGTACCAAGTCCTTTGCTGAGTATTTTCAGAATCTACTAGTTCACATCCTAATCCCCCACTGGACACGTGAGGAGACCAAGGCACAGAATGGCTTGTTCAAGGCAGCACAAGCTGTAAATAATAGTGCATGCCAAATCGTGTCTGACTCTGTGTGACCTCATGGACTGCAGCCCACCAGGCTCCTCTATCCATGGGATTCTCCAGGCAAGAATACTGGAGTGGGTTGCCATGCCCTCCTCCAGGGGATCTTCTCGACCCAGGGATAGAACCCAGGTCTCTTATGTCTCCTGCATTGGCAGGAGGGTTCTTTACCACTAGTGCCACCTGGGAAGTCAGACCTGGTCCCAAAACCAAGAGCTTCTGGTTTAGGGAAAAGATTCTCTCCCTTGCTCTTTCCCTAGGAGATGTTAGACAGAGGATGAAGACAGGGTTTCCAAAGAGGTTTGTTTTACGATGGTAAGCACAGCCGGCTGCTTGAGGACAGGGAGCTGACACCAGAACCCAGTCGATGTAGGAAGGAGGCTGAATGCTTTGGAAGCTACCCTAGCTTTGAGGCTGCCTGTTCAGCCAAATGGGAGAGGCGGGCTGTCCTTTTGTCTCTGGGGAGCTTGGATGCCCACACCCTTGTAGCCCTTGCAGAGGCTTGTCCCATCCTGACTCAGTGGGCACCTCTGGCTCTGCTAATTTTTGGCCCTCCTCTAAGCCTCAGTTTTCCCACCTATAACCTGAGCACAGGGATGAGCTATTTGAAACCTCGGTAAAACCTGTTTACTTGGCACATGTTAATTATGACTATGCCAAGGCGCCCAGGCTAATGGCTAAGAGCACTGGCTTTGGAATCAGATAAACTCTCCACTTCCAGCCTGTGTGTGTGACCACAAGCAAGTCACATGGCTCTCAATTTTCCCATCCATAAAATGAGGCTAGAGCCATAGCTCCTACCTCTTAGCATAGTGTGGGGATTAAATGAGACAGGGCTGAGGACTTCCCGGGTGGTTCAGTGGATTAGAGAATCTGCATTGCAAAGTGGGGGACTCAGGTTTGATCCCTGGTTGGGGAAGTAAGATCCCACATGCCTCAGAGCAACAAGAGAGGATCTGTGCACTGCAGTGAAAGATCCCACAGGATGAAGCAATGATCCTGAGTGCTTCAACTAAGACCCGAGCAACCAAATACATAAATACTTACAAAAATGAAAATAATGAGACAGTGCTTAGCAAAGTGTACAATACATAGCAAAGGCTCAATCATATCAACTGCTATAGCTCTTCTTCTCTTCATTCATTCACTTAATATAGTTCATTGTGTATTGACTATGAGCCAGATGCTGGAGGGCTTCCCTGGTAGTTCAGCTGGTAAAGAATCCACCTGCAATGCAGGAGACCCCGGTTCGATTCCTGGGTTGGGAAGATCCCCGGAGAAGAGATACGCTAGCCACTCCAGTATTCTTGGGCTTCCTTGAAGGCTCAGCTGGTAAAGATTCCGCCTGCAATGCAGAAGACCTAGGTTCTACTCCTAGGTAGGGAAGATCCCCTGGAGGAGGGCATGGCACCCACTCCAGTATTCATACTTGGAGAATCCCCATGGACAGGGGAGCCTTGTGAGTTACAGTCCATGGGGTCGCAAAGAGTCGGACATGACTGAGCGAATAAGCACAGCACAGCAGCACAGATTCTGGGATGTCGATGGTAAAAAGCAGATTTAACTTCTGATTTCAAGGAGCTGCCAGCATCTGGGGACCCACTAAGTCAAGAAAGCCAAAGCCATCACAAGACTAACCTTCTCCTGGACCACGCCTCTTCTGAGCAATTTTAACCATAAAGATAGTTCATGCGTTAAGTACTTCCTGTGTGTCAGGCTCTGGGAAAGTTTTCCCTTTGTGGAGTTTTAAATTATTTCAGAAATCAAGTGATGAATTCCATAGGGATATGGCATCAGACATGGTTAATCATGGGTAAGGAGGAATTACAAGTCACCAGGAGTTGCTGGTCTGAACTGAAAGAACAAAGGCAGCTTGCTCCTTTTGTATCCAGAGATGCTGCAAAATTGAGTACCACCTGGGGACTTTCCTGGCGGTCCAGTGGCTAAGACTCTGTGCTCCCAATGCAGGGGACCTGGGTTCAATCCCAGGGAACCACATCCCATATGCCACAACTAAGAGTTTGCATTCTGCAACTAAAGATTCTATGTGCTGCAACTAAGCCCTGGCACAGCCAAATAAATAAATAAAATAAAATATTAAAAAGAATCAGGTGCCACCTGTCCAGCCCCACCCCCTCTGCCAAATGGGGAGACTGAGGCCAGAGAGGTGAAGTGTGAGTCTCCATGTTTCAGAATTTCCAAACTAGCCTCTCTGCTCTAGTCAATGTCCTTCCTGGAAATTCCTAGCTCCTGCGCATACTGACTATTCCCACTTCTGGGAATGCCCCCGGCTTTGGACACACTTCAGGTCATGAGGGATGTAGCAGCTGGATTATCATGGGCTTGGCTCCCAGTTGTTGTTTGTTGTTCAGTTGCTAAGTCGCGTCCAACTCTTTTCAACCGCATGGACTGTAGCCTATCAGGCTCCTTTGTCTTCCACTATTTCCTGGAGTTTGCTCAAATTCATGTTCATTGAGTCAGTGATGCTGTCTATCCATCTCATCCTCTGTTGCCCCCTTCTCCTGCCTTCAATCTTTTCTAGCCTCAGGGTATTTATTTTCCAATGAGTTGGCTTTTCACATTAGGTGGCCAAAGTATTGGAATTTCAGCTTCAGCATCAGTCCTTCCAAAGAACATTCAGGACTGATTTCCTTAGGATTGACTGGTTTGATCTCCTTGCAGTCCAAGGGACTCTCAAGAGCACCACAGTTCAAAAGCATCAATTCTTTGGCGCTCAACCTTCTTTATGGTCCAACTCTCAAATCTGTCCATGACTAGTGGAAAAACCATAGCTTTGAGTATACAGACCTTTGTCAGCAAGGTATACAGACCTTTTTAATACACTGTCTAAGTTTCTCATAGCTTTCCTTTCAAGAAGCAAGCATCTTTTAATTTCATGGCTTCAGTCACCATCTGTGGTGACTTTGGAGCCCCCAAAATAAAATCTGTCACTGCTTCCACTTTTTCCCATGAAGTGATGGGGCTGGATGCCATAATCTTAGTTTTTTTAATGTTGAGTTTCAAGACAGTTTTTTCTCTTTTCACTTCCTGGAGGAGGAAATGGCAATCCATTCCAGTATTCCTGCCACGAGAACCCTTGAATAGTATGTGGCTCCTAGTAGGTGATGATATATAAGTTATGCCACCCTTCTCCCCTTTCTCCCAGCCTAACCACAGCCCAAGAAGTTAGCCAGCAGAGGTCCTGACCCCAGCCTGTGTTCTCGCTTGCATAGAGCATATCTCCTAAGGAAAGGGAAGGGAGGGAAAAGTGAGACTCAGGTGTGAATTGAACTAGACAGAAGGAGGAGGTCCTGTCCCCACCACCTATTCCTCCATGGATGGTGTCATCGTCTCTTCAATCCTTTATTCTTTGCCTGCTTATTATATTCTTTGAGGGCAGATATCTTGTTTCTTTTCCTCCCTGTAGCAACCTGTGTCTGTTAATAGACGTTTGTGCTCAATAGATGCTTGTGGAATGGATGACTAGGCAGGAAATGATGACAGTTAAACAGGTCCTGAAAGTGTGAGTGGAAATTTACTCTGTGGATGGAGGGGTAAGCAGGTCCTGGGGCCAGGATGGGGCAGAATGCGGGACAGGGTCTAGAGGATGCTGTTTGCGGGATCCCAGCTCAGGATGGGGGAGATAGGATAGAAGAGGCATCATCTGGAGGGTCCACTGGGCAGATCCCAGGGTCTAGATCACTACGTGAGGGGGTTTGGAGTTTGCAGGTGGGAGGTGCAGTGGCCAGCCGAAAGGCTTTGGCAGGAGAGAGCCGTCATCAGATTTGTGATGGGAAAGTATCGCCAGGCACCGAGTAGAGCTTGCATCAGTGAAGCCAGAGTGTGGAGGCAGATAAGGACGCTGGTTAGGACATGATCATTGAGAACTTGAGGAAAAAAAAACTGGAAAAATGTTTGTGTAAAAGCACTGCATGGCTTTCAGCATCATTAACGACCATCTTCTGTGATTCTCACCAGAATTTGCATGGGATCAATAATAGACTTAGCTGCCTTCTTTAACTGTGCTCCGTTGAAACACAGAGTGAATCCCCTCTTGACTACCAATTAATGTGTTTTGATAAAGACTTTATTCCAGTGGAATTTCTTTCATCTGGACTGTTAAGAAGACCCATTCTTCAGTTTGAAGGTTTCCATGCTGGAGTTTCTGGGGGAGGGGATGCTTTTGAAGTATTTCAGGAGAAAAGAGGCCACATAAGGCCACAAGGACTCTGCTAATTCTAATTAAAAGTGAGGAGCTGCACACTCTAATGAGCACGGGCAGCTAATTAGCAGGTAGGAAAACACAGTTCAAATCTATCAGGACCAGCTCACAGTGACGTGTTTGTTCTGTTTGGTGGGTTCACACCCTCGGATGATGCTACGAAGCTTGGTCAGGAGTTTACATTTCCACAAAGTCAGAGATCAGAGGTCTCCATAGTCAGCTCTCCTGAGCACATTTCAACATCCTTCCTTTGGGTGAGCACTGGAGGGGCTGTCGAAGCAGATATGCAAGGGTGCCTGGATAAGGAAGGGTCTTTGGTACGGGTGCTGCAGTTGAAGGCAGCCTGGATAGAGCCAAGGCAGTCACACCCTCAGCCTGGGTCTTGGCAGAGTGGTTTTGTATGTTCATTCACTGTGCACAAATGACTGAGTTGGCTTTGAGCTGAGGCGGTGCTGGGCACTGGGGATACAGGTCCAACAGAATGATGGTCCCCGGGCTAGATGGCATCTTAGATCCTGTGGGTTCATGGTGCTGTCTCGAGATCCCAGAATGCTGAAGCACATGTGGTTGGTGGTCCACCCTTATTCCAGGCCCCCCTCCCATCTCAGGGCAGCTGGCCCAGCACCCTCCTGCCAGCTGCAACCCTGGCACACGGCTTTGTCTGGCTTTCCATCAGCCAGAGGGCTGGGGAGTTGACACCTCTTTCTCCCCAGACTGACAGCAGGGAGTTGGGATGAATACTTCTGAGGGGATGACTCTAAAATGTATATTTCCTATAGCTTTTCAGCAGGATTTTGCTCTGGTTGCCTGAAGATATGCTCAGGATTGTACCTTCCTTGGGTTGGGAAGATGCCCTGGAGGAGGGTATGGCAACCCACTCCAGTGTTCTTGCCTGGAGAATCCCATGGACAGAGGAGCCTGGCAGGCTACAGTCCCTAGGGTCGCACAGAGTCAGACACTACTGAACGACTTAGCATGCAGGAAGAACATCTCTTCCTTCCACTTCCTTCCTTTCCCACTTCAGTTGTCCATTTTCAGGTGTTTCCTGGGATCAACCCCCAAATATTAATAAACTACTTTCCTCGAGTCCTTGACTTAGCGTCTCTTTGTGGGGATACCCATCCTTGTTTTTCAAAGTCCTGCATTGCCCAAGACTGAAGCCCAGGACAGCCTGCTCTTTTCTGAACAGCAGTTGAGTTATAATCTAGACTCCTGGGCCACTAGCTTGTCCCAGCTTTGGAAACAGAATATCCTGCATTTCAGAAACCCCGGGGGTGGTTGGTCACTGCAGTGGCATATCAACTTATCTCCTGACTGATTAGCAGAGGTTATTGTGTTTATGAGATGTGGGGAAAGAGGAGAAAATTCAAGTTGTGAGTATTTCCGGACGAATAGAACTGATCTCCAAAAGAACTGAGCAGCAGAAGAAGAGACAGTGGAAAGGGCTTTCAAATGTGAGTTTGGAGAGGGCAGGAGCTGGGCTTTGCGGAGACTCAATAAATGAGCAATGCTGAGAGCAAGAAAGACGGAGAATGAAGTTTTCAACAAATCCTGCTGCTTGCTGCCAATGTGCCCTCGTGCCTGGCTATATGGTAGAATTTAATCACTGCTTCTCTTTGGCTATAAGACGTTTCTGTAAATGCGAGTTGGCTGAGGCTGACTTACAGCGGGCAGGCATTTTCAGATTCATCAGGAGTTTTCCTTTGCTTTTTCCTTGTTCATCTTCGAGGATGGCCATGTCGTGCCCCATTGATCAATGGGTGGGGAGACCATATGATGTGTTTTCAGAGACTTGGGGGCTGCTCTTGATAATGACATCTGGACACCCAGGGCAAGCTGAGATGGTCCCAGGCAAACTGCTGAGGTGGGAATCCGGCTCAAGGTGAAAACTCTGAACTGAGGTCCCACAGCTGGTCAGGCAGCGGCAGAAGAGGGATTCAAACCCAGGTCTACTGGAACTTCCATAGATCCTCTCAGTCAATGCAAACAGCTTAAAAATAATAATACCTACCACATGCTGCCTGCCCATGGTGTGGCTGCCTGTGTAGAGCTATAGTAATTAATTAAGTGATTAACATATATATTAATTACTATATACTAATATATAATTAATTAATTATATTAATTAAGAGCTGCTTGCTCTTTCTAGGTAGGTCGTGTTATCCCCAGCTTAAAGATGAAGGAACTGAGTCTCAGAAAGGGGAGGCGACTTGCCCAAGGTCATTCATCTAACACGTGGCAGGGATCTGACACATGGTCTCCTACCCCGCCAGCGATGAGGCTGAGTCGGGCACAGGGAAGGAAGCCCACGCAAACAGTTAAAACGGGAGACCCAGGAGGGATGCTGGACTAAATCTTGCATGGCCAAGTTGAAATGCTCTGTGCACGTGTGACCTCGACAGGCCTTGGGGCTTTTCCTGACTTTCCCTGGAGTGTCCTCAGTGGAGAGCTGAGCTTATTCTTCTTTTCCAGTTGTCCTCCTCAAATCCTCGGGGTGCCCAGCTCCCGCGGCCGTGGCAGATGTTCAGGCTGAGATAGAAAATCCCCTTGAAAGTTGGGGAGTGCTGTCTTTGCAGAAGTAGCAGCTCCAGCTGTGTTTTCATCCCAGATTGGCTGTGATGTGCCAGCCTCAGTACAGCTGAATCATTTCCAAATCAAAAAGCTGAAGCCGTGTGGGTCCACTCAGCCCGGGCTCCTGAGGGTGGAGGGGAACAGAACTCTTCCTGCTGGGCGGGACCACAGCTGCTCACAGCTGGCCTGTTTTCACAGCCTGGGTTCTCCTGCCAGCAAAGCTGCTACCTTGCTGGACAGGGCAAAGCCAGCGAGGACAACCTGCAGGTCCCAACCACACCTGGCCTGCATCTGGTGGCTCCTATGGGATCCCCTTCCCTTGCCTTCTCTTCTCACCTGAAAAACTCTCACCTTTTGAAATTTACCACTGCCCCCTTCCTCTGCAAGCTCATAATCCCCTGCCACTGGGGAACGCCACCTGTCCCTGCCCACCCGCCATGGATCCCTGGAGGCTGAAGGGATGGGCCTGGCCTAGATGGAGTGCTTGGTGAGGGGTTATTGAGGGAAGGGGTGGGCAGTGAATGAATTTGTGCCCTTCCCAGCCAGGGCTGGACTCCAGGTCAGCCTGGCTCCTTTCTACGGAGTCCCATCAACACAGTTCCTTGTATACCTCAACTGATGGGGAGCTTACTTCTTGTGAAAGAATGAGTTCAGCTATTACATGGAACCTAGACCTGAGTCCTGCTCCTTTCTGAGGCCCTGGCTTCGGGGTTCCTCCTTCCTCGAAAGGTCCTCCCTGAGGCTGGCATGTGCAAAGACCACGTCTCTGTGTCACTCACTGGTGCATCTTGGTACCTGGATTAGCACCTTGGGAGCTGTGAGCGGGGAATCACACCAGGGCCAGTGTACCGTCTGTCCCTTCTACATGAGCTGCTTGCTTCCAGATACCTGCGTGGAGGCCTCCCTCCCATCTCTCAGATCTCTTCTCCATTGTCACCTCCTCTAAGGAGGTCTTCTGTGCCCGCCTGCCCATCTCAGATAGCACCCTTCCACCATCTCCTCCCTCTCATTTGCACGACCTTTCTTTCGAGCACTCAGTATTTTTACATATTTATATTTTTATGTGCTTACTCTAATCCTCCCCCAACAGAATGTCAGCTCCTTGGAGGCACATACATTGTCTGTTTTGTTCCATTTGTTCAGTCACTAAATCGTGTTTGACACTTTGCGACCCCATGGATGGCAGCATGCCAGGCTTCCCTGTCCTTTACTATCTCCCAGAGTGTGCTCAAACTCATGTCCGTTGAGTCAATGATGCCATCGAACCATCTCATCCTCTGTCGCTCCCTTCTCCTCCTGCCCTCATTCTTTCCCAGCATCAGGGTCTTGTTCTATGCTCTGCCCTAATTTCTGGAACAGTCTCACTGTAAAGAGTATGAGAGCTCAATGAACATTGGTCAGTGGATGAATCAATGAATGAAACTGGCTGCTTCTCCACTGCTGCTGCTACTGCTAAGTTGCTTCAGTCGTGTCCAACTCTGTGCGACCCCATAGATGGAAGCCCACCAGGCTCCCCCGTCCCTGGGATTCTCCAGGCAAGAACACTGGAGTGGGTTGCCATTTCCTTCTCCAATGCATGAAAGTGAAAAGTGAAAAGTGAAAGTGAAGTCGCTCAGTCATGTCTGATTCTTAGCGACCCCATGGACTGCAGCCTACCAGGCTCCTCCGTCCATGGGATTTTCCAGGCAACAGTACTGGAGTGGGGTGCCATTGCCTCTCCACTAGGTAAGTCTTACTCCTCTTTGCATCTCCTGGGACTAGAATGGAGTCATATGCATAGAAGGTGATTACTAACAACTTGCTGAATGAAAGACTGAAAATATAGTCACATTGCTAACATTTTGAAATTGGATCAAATTCCTCCTTGCTTCAATATTCCAGTAGCGTCCCACTGCATTGAAAATAAAATCCTAGCTCCTTACCAGAGAGCTACAAGTTCCTCCATCTCTGGGCCCCTCTTTCCATCCAACTTCGCCTCTAACATCACTTCTCTCTCTTACTGACAACACTCCAGCCTTCCCTTTACCCATCAAGCGAGTTTCTGCCTCAGGACCTTTGCACATCCTTTCCCTAGATCCTCACAGGGCCACTTCCTTCTCCAGCATCCCAGCCTTGCCTCCAGTGCTCACAGCAGCCCTTCCTGTCCACACTCACTAAAGGCAACTCTTCTCTTACCACTCCACCTCTCACCCTATTTATTCCTTCTTAGTTCATGTCACGCATCATAAAGTAATAGTTTACTGGACAGGGTCCTATAAATATGCACTTGTTGGGGGTGGCTGCTTGGGGTCTAAGCACTCCCCCACTCTCTCTCTCTCCCCTCCAAGACATAAGATGCAAGAGCTAAGATCATGTCTCTCTGCCATTCACCAGTGTGTCTTGGGGGCTGGATCAACATAAGGAGTGCTTGATAAATACTTTTAAATTAATGAACGCACTTTCCTGTGAGCTTACTCATCCTGCTCCTCTTTACTGTACTTGATCCTCAAGTTCATGGAATTTGCACTCTCCGGGTTATTTTTCCAGTTTATAGGTCATAATTGTTTATAATTATTTTGTAATTTATACCATGCTCAGTTGCTTCAGTTCTTTCCTACTCTTTGCGACCCCATGGATTGTAGCCCACCAGGCTCCTCTGTCCATGGGATTCTCCAGGCTAGAATACTGGAGTGAGTTGTCATGCCCTCCTCTGGGAGATATTCCTGACCCAGGGATCGAACCCGTGTCTCCTGCATTGCAGGTGGATTTTTCACTGCTGAGCCACAGAGAAGCCCTTTATAATTTATGTATGTATGTATGTTATTCACACAGTCATGTCTAACTCTTTGAGATTCTATGGACTGTAGCCTGCCAGGCTCCTCTGTCTATGGGATTCTCCAGGCAAGAACACTGGAGTGGGTTGCCATTTCCTTCTCCAGGGGATCTTCCCAACCGAGGGATGACACCTGGGTCTCCCGCATTGCAGGCAGATTCTTTACCATCTGAGCCACCAGGGAAGCACTTTATAATTTATAATCATGTATAATAATTTCAGACTATAATTATTTGATGTTTATCTTAATTAGATGATGAACTCCCAGAAATGGAAAATATCTCTGACTCTGTTTCTGCATCCTGAGTGTGGAACACAGTACCTGGCTCATGGTGTGTGTTCAAAATATTTTGTTGAATGAAATAATTGGGACCATAACTGAGAATAGATAAAAGAGCAAAAAATGTAAACTGCAAAATAGGTTTCAGAAAATCCACACACTGAAGCACATGCCTGAGTTTTCTTTATAAAGGAAGCCCTCGCAGGCCCTTTTAAGACCTAAAAAGCTTGATTTTCTATTTTTGCATGTTTTATTTAAACAAAGAAACTGGGTGCTCACAGGGAAACACCGCAGGGGTGAGACAGTACACGGACTTGTGCCGGCTCCTCCCCTGGCTCTGTCCGAGAAATGAGACTTCACGGTGGGTGAAATTTTCCATTAGAGACACCATTGTCTTAGAAAAATAACCCTCGGCCTGTTCTGTTTGATGTCCTCTCAGAAGCAATTCTCTTCCCGAAGGCTTGTTTGATTTAGTGAAGGCTCAGGTCTCCAGAGCTTGGCTTCCTGAACTGCAGAGTGCTGGGTGGGGGATGGCAGGCGGGTAGGGGTGGGACCCACTTCTGCTAAGAAGACACCCACCAGGGGCAGTTTTCTTAAGCACAGGAAGCTGACCCGTGGCTTAGGAAACCTTGTAACAGCCCCGCTCCTTGAGTGCTTTCTGTAGGCTGAAATTCTATTAGGCACTTGGCAGAGATTTCTTTTACACTCAGATCACAGCTTTCTTGTATCCATCATCCTCTTATTACAGGTGGGACCAGACCAGAGAGCTGAGCTAAGCTGCCCAAGGTCACACAGCTGGGAAGTGGGGTCCTGACCTTTGGGCCCAAGACTAGAAGAGGATGAAGCCCATAGTTTCTTGACTACATCAAGCGGCCCATGGGGAACATAAAATAGGAGAAATTCCATTTCATATTGCAGTTTTTCTTCCCCTTGTGCAGACTTGGAGCATCAAGGATGCTGTGACAGATGGGATGCATGCGTGAGTAGTCGCTCAGTCATGTCCGACTCTGCAACCCCATCCATGGACTGTAGCTGCCAGGCTCCTCTGTCCATGGGATTTTCCAGGCAAGGATACTGGAGTTAGGTAGCCATTCCGTTCTCCAGGGGATCTTCCCAACCGAGGGACTGAACTGGATTTCCTGCATTAGGCGGATTCTTTACTAAGCCACCAGGGGTGTCCGATAGATAGAATAATGTCCCCCCAAAGAAATCCACATTCTAGTTCCCAGAACCTGTGACAATGTTACCTTACACGGCCAAGGGACTTTGCAGACGGCATTAAGAATCTTGAGATGGGGAAATTCTCCTGCCTGATCAAGGTGGGCTCTATGTCCTTAAAATAAAGGTTCATGAAAAAGGGAGGCAAGGGGGTCAAAGTCAGAAAAAGAGATGTTATGACAGAAGCAGAGGTTTGAAGATGGAGCAAGAGACGATGAGGAAAGATCTGCCAGCAGCCTTGAGAAGAAGAAAACAGGAAGGAATAAATTCTCCCCTCGAACTTCTGTAAGAAGAGCTCCCCTGCAGCCTCAGTTTAGACTTTTGGGCACCAAATTATAAGATAATTAATGAGTGGTGTTTTCGTTGGCTAAGTTTGTGATAATTTGTCACAACAGCAAAAGCAAATAATGTAGAATCTAAAAGACACTCTGTTCTTGCAGACATGGCGCCTTAGAGAGATCGCGGCTCAGAGCCAAGAGATGGTTTGAAGGCCCTCTCTCCTCTCTGCTCTGAGCGCGTGGGCATCAGCATTTGGGTCGTCGCCTACTGCTCCTCTGTTCTGTGTTCTCTTCCTTCAGCTCTCGGGATGTTTTGTTCCCTCATGGTTTCACATCTTTTGCTCAATTGACACCTTGCCTCTAGGACCTTCTCTGACAAGTTGCAAAATCTTCCCAAAGAAGCTTCCTGGCCACCTCCCTGCTCAAAATTTCTCTGTAGTGCTTATTCCAGTCCAATATACTTGATAAGTGAATTTCATATTGTTTTATATTGTTTCCCTATACAAAGGATAGAAAGTCAAAGTGTTAGTCGCTTAATCGTGTCCAGCTCTTTGTGACCCCATAGACAACTGTAGCCCACCAGGCTCCTCTGTCCATGGGATTCTCTGGGCAAGAATCATGGAATGGGTAGCCATTCCCTTCTTCACGATACACAAAGGATAATGTCTCATTATAATACACATTCCAGTTCAGTTCAGTCTCCTAGTCGTGTCTGACTCTTTGCAACCCCATGGATTGCAGCACACCAGGCTTCCCTGTCCATCACCAACTCCTGGAGCTTGCTCAAACTCATGTCCATCGAGTTGGTGATGCCATCCAACCATCTCATCCTCTGTCATCCCCATCTTCTCCTGCCTTCAATCTTTCCCAGCATCAGGGTCTTTTCCAATGAGTTAGTTCTTCATATCAGGTGACCAAAGTATTGGAGTTTCAGCTTCAGCATCAGTACTTCCAGAGTGACAGGCATTTTGTCTTTTTTTTGTTCATTATCATTTTCCCCAGCACCCACAGGAGTGCCTGGCACATGGCTGCCATTAGTAATTATTCACTGAACAAATGGATGCATTTAATCCTTACAACTTCCCAGTGAGGTGGGTGCCATTGTTATCTTTAATTTTCAGATGACGCCCAGAGAGGTTAAGCAACTGGCCCCACGTCAGTTGGTCAGAGGAAGAGTAAGTACCTGAACCACGGAGGTTCTTGTTCGAGGAGCTTCACTTTAGATTACTGTTATGGGATGAATTGTGACATCTCTGGAATTTATGTATTGAAGTCCTAACCTCCAGCACCTCAGAATGTGACTGCATTTGGAAATGTAGATTTTCAGATTAAATGAGGTTATATGCACGAGTCCTAACCCAATCTGACTGGTATTCTTACGAGAAGAGGCGACTAGGACACTGACACATAGACAGGGACAACCATGTGGGAACGTGGTGAGAAGTGGGCTTTCCACACCCAAGGAGAGAGGCTGCAGAAGAAACCAACCCTGCTGACTCCTTGACTTGGACTTCCTGCCTCTAGAATTGTGAGACAACACATTTCTGTTGTTTAAGCCACCTGGTCTGTAGGACTTTGTTATGGCAGCCTAAGTGAATTAATACACTCACTATACTTTGGCCACCTGATGTGAAGAGTCAACTCCTTGGAAAAGAGTCTGATGCTGGGAAAGACCAAAGCCAAAAGAGAAGGGGGCAGCAGAGAATGAGATGGTTGGATGGCATCACCGACTCAATGGACATGAATTTGAGCAAACTCTGGGAGGTAGTGAAGGACAAGGGAGGCTGGCATGCTACAGTCCATGGGGTCAAAGAGTCGGACACGATTTAGCGACTGAACAACAACAAATACTGGTTGAATTACGAGGCAGAGTCTGATCTTGACCTGCTTACCTCTTAGCCCCTCCTGCCAACATTCCCAGCTCCCCCATGACACCACCAGCCTCCTGACTTCCTTCCATTTCCAAATATATCCTTCTTTCCCATGCCTGTTAGCCTTAGGAAATGCTGCTACTACCTGGAATGTGCATAACCACCACCCCCTGCCTTCCCAGTGATGTTGACTCCTAATCCCCAGAAACCATGAATGTTATCTGATATGACAAAAGAGATGCTGCAGGTATGATAATGTTAGGATCTTGAGATGGGGAGCCTCTTCTGGATTATCCTACCCAATTCAGGTGCATGCAGAGTTGCTCAGTCACTCAGTTGTGTCTGACTCTTTGCCACACCATGGACTGCAGCCCACCAGGCTTCTCTGGTGGAGGAGGGAAGAATTTTCCAGGCAAGAATACTGGAGTGGTTGCCATTTCCTACTCCCGGGGATCTTCCTGACTCAGGGATGGAACCTGTGTCTCTTTCATCTCCTGCACTGGCAGGTGGATTCTTTACCACCGAGTCACCCTCAGTCCAGGTGGGCCCAATAAAATTACAAGGTCCTTATAAAAGGGAGGCAGGGGGTCAGAGAGGAGAGAAGGTGCTACCCAGTTGGCTTTGAAGATTGGGGAAGAAGCCACAAGCCAAGGCATGTGGGCAACCTCTAAGTAGGGAAAGGCCAGAAAACAAACTCTCCCAGACCAGAAGGAACCAGCCCTGCAGACACCTTGACTCTGTCCCATTGACGATGGTTTTAGGCTTCTGGACCCCAGAAACCTGGAGAATAAATGTACATTTGTTCTGAGGTAAGTGGGGGTTTGTAACAGCAGCCATAGGACTCTGACACAGCCCCTGCCCCACCCTGCCTTGCCCCCAAGAATTACTTCTAGTAATCCCTCAAAAAGAAGACCCTGCTTCTGCTCCTTTTTATACCTTCCAGACCCTGTTTAGCAAAGGTGACTTCTTGCCTTGTAGTCACGTCGTGTTAGTTAACATTTACATTGCATGGGTAACAGGAGGTTAAAACAGCTTCATTTGGACTCAGAAACAAGACACAACAGAGGCGGCAATTCCAAAGTCAGCTGCGGGTTTCTGCCTGCACGGGGACAGCCAACAAGGTTGGTTCTTGGCTCTCGAGCCCCTTCACCCACGGTGAGATTAGAAGTGGGTGAGACAGGAGAGAAGGAGAGAGCATTTGTGTGGAGATTGAGGGGTGCAATTGCTGAACTGTGAGCCCTTCTGCCATCACAGGAGCAAGGTGGGGCCCTCCATGTACCCCATCTCCTAATCCCTGGAGCCTGTGAATACTGCTTTCTATGGCAAAAGGGATGATTAAGTTAAAGTTCTTAAAATCCAGGCTAAGGAGGTGCTTATCCTGGATTATCAGCATGGGTTCTAAATGCAATCATATATATCTTTCCTGCCATGTCAGTAAATAGAGGATGTTACAGTCATCAGTGATTGTAGCCACCACCAAGGGTGAACAGGTGAGCCCTGAGGGAACTCAGGATGTGAAAACACAGGATACTGGTCCCAGACAGCTGAAAGTGAAAAAGTCGCACAGTCGTGTCTGACTCTTTGCCACCCCATGGACTATACAGTCCGTGGAATTCTCCAGGCCAAAATACTGGAGTGGGTAGCCTTCCCCTTCTCCAGGGGATCTTCCCAACCCAGGGATCAAACCCAGGTCTCCCGCATTGCAGGTGGATTCTTTACTAGCTGAGCCACAAGGGAAGCCCAGATAGCCGAGATGCATATAAAAGGAATGATTTTAGTGAGCCCAGACTCTTGCATCTGCCCATAAATAGAAAAGGGCTGAGTTCTTTAACTTGAGATATCTGGTTTTCTTTTATTAACAATTGTATTTTGAAGTCAGACTACCTGCTCTTCGTTGCAAGATATAACTTGTTTCATATAACTTGTCTTGATATAACTTGCAAGATATAACTTCGTTTGATATAACTTGTCTCCTCCCCCACCACCCCTCTCAGAGCACTTCTCTTGGGTCACTTGAGATGCTGCCTCCCAGACTTGATGTCCTAAAATTTCCTGCCTAATAAAACATAACTCTCAACCTTCAGCTTGTGAATTTATTTTTAACCACATTTGTAAGGGAGAAGTGGGAGGGGCTTGGGAGTACATAGAAAAGGAGGCAACACAAAGAGGCGGCAGAGATTGGAGGGCTGTGGCTACAAGTCAAGGAATGCTGGCAGCCATCAGGAGCCAGGAGGCAGGTGTGGGCAGATTCTCCTCTGAGCCTCTGAAGAAGCTCAGCTCTCCTGATACCTTGATTCTGGACGTCCGGTCTCCAGATTGTGACAGACGAGGCTTCTGTTGTTAAAGCCATTTGTTCGCAGCACTTTGGTATAGCAGCCATGGGACACTAATCACCTAAACAGAGACTCCTACTCTCACCATCTCAGAGGCTGCAAGGAACAACTAAGTGGCAAATCCCCCTGCCTGGTCCCAGGATCGCTCCATCCCAGCCAGGAGGAAGACTGCTGCTGGGGGAATCACAGGGAAGTCTAGAAGCCAAGGGAGTGTCACCGACTCTGGGGCTGTAGAACCAGTGTTTTCAAAACTTTCCATCTTTCTGTTGCATATCCAGGCTTCTGCCCTGAAACCCTGGAGGGCTCAAATTCACTCTCAGAACAGCGTTTGCTTAGGATTGCTTCTGAGGGACCATCTTTTCTGGGGACAACTTGGCAGACAGTCATAGAGCGCACTGCCGAATTAACATGACAGGAAATAAACTCACTAATTAACTCTGCCTTAGGCTGCAGAAAAGAGATAAGGAAGGAAATGAAGTGTCTGGAAAAACAGGAGGGAGAGTGGCAGGAAAGGTGATGTCAGAGTCAGATAGATGTAGGTTCAAATCCTGGGATATCTCTGACTATGTGATGCGAGCAAGGCAGGTTCCTGGAGCCCAGGTGACCCTGTCGCAAACAGAGTGTTTCCTTGGCAGGGTGCTCTGAGGATGAGGGTGACTGTGGTACCTAGCTCTGAACAGGTGCTCTGCCTAAGGAAGATAATATTAATTCTAAAAGTTCCCCTTGGTCTTCCTGAATAAGCAGAAAGCTCACCATGAGCTTGGAGAGCAGCTTGCCCCACCATCTGTTTGGCATTAGCGATGATGCGGATGAGGATAGTTGGATGATGGAAGTCTGTCATTTCCAAAGCCCACTGGCCCCACGTCGACTGCTGCCTGGGAGACAGAAAATATTTTCCTGCCAACATCATGGCTAGCTTCCTAGGGCTGCTCTAACACATCACCAAAACGCGGCGACTAAAAACAACATATTTATTCTCTCGCAGTTCTGAAGGCGAGAAGTCTGAAATGGAGGTGTTGGTAGGGTTAGTTTTCTCTGGAGGTTGTGAGGGAGAAACCATCCCATGCCTTTCTCTTTTTTATTTTTAAAATCGTTTGTATTATTTATTTATTTTTGGTTGTGCTGGGTCTTCATTGTGGCACGCGGGCTTTCTCTGAGCTGCACGAGCTTCTCATTGTAGTGGCTTCTCTGGTTGCGAAGCACAGGTTCTGGGTCCAAGGCCTTCAGTAGTTGTGGAACAGGGGCTCAGTCGTTGTGGGCTCCCGGGCCCTAGAGTGCAGGCTCAGGAGTTGTGGAGCGTGGGCTTAGTTGCTCCACGGCTTGTGGAATCTTCCCAGACCAGGGATGGAACCCGTGTTCCCTGCTTTGGCGGGTGGATTCCTATCCACTGTGCCACCAGGGAAGTCTCCAGGCCTTTCTCCTAACGTGCAGTGTTGCTGACACTGGCTTGTAGGATCATCACTCTGATCTCTGCCTCCATCTTCACATTACCACTGTGTCTCTCTCTCTGTCCTCTCCTTGTCTTATAAGACACCAGTCATTGGATTTAAGGCCCACCCTGGCTCTAGTCAATCCTAAGGGAAATCAGTGCTGAATATTCATTGGAAGGACTGATGCTGAAGCTGCAGTTCCACTACTTTGGCCACCTGATGCGAAGAACTGACTCACTGGAAAAGATCCTGATGCTGGGAATGATTGAAGGCGGGAAGAGAAGGGGACGGCAGAGAATGAGACGGTTAGATGGCATCACCGACTCAATGGACATGAGTTTGAGCAAGCTCCGGGAGTTGGTGATAGACAGGGAAGGCTGGTGTACTGCAGTCCATGGGGTCGCAAAGAGTCAGACACAACTGAGTGACTCAACTGAACTGAACTGGCTCTAGAATGATGTCATCTTGAGATCGTTAGCTAATTACACAGGCAATGATCTTCTTTCTAAACAGGGACGTTTTCTGAAGTTCTGAGTGAATGTGAATCTTGGAGGGAGAATCAATGTTCACTGCATTATGGTAGAAAAGAGCACAAACATCACCACCCTCTGACATCAGTAGCATCTACATGTATGACTTAGAGGAGCCACAAACTTTTGGAGGCTCATCTTCCTCATGGTCAAAATGGGAATAAGACAATCTGCCTGCAGGGCTCATTGAGGGCTGGGTAAGATGGCTTGAGTGAAACTCAGCACAGAATCTGGCTATATACTTGATTGTTCACACTGTCAGCATTCTCAGACGACTTTTGTGTTGTCCTGAGAGCTGTGGAGAAGTGGGTAGCCAGTGGTCAGTTTGGCCAGCTTACAGGTATGGGTCTCTGGGTAGCCCCAGAGTTGGTTACTAAGCCTGAAAACTTCTACAAACAAGACAGTGCTTTTGGGCTAAACTGTCTACTTGGGAATCTTCCCGAAAATGTGCTAAAATGCCAATCCTGTTGCCTACCCAGCAGCCTGGATGGTGGATAGGGAGAAAAACAGTGGGTTCTGAAACACAGACACCCAGCTAGAGCCCCTAATCTGGCTCCTCTGTCTATGGAATTCTCTAGGCAAGAATACTGGAGTGGGGTTGCCTTCCTGACTCAGGGATTGAACCCAGGTCTCCCAAATTATAGTCAAAATTCTTTACCATCTGAGCCACAAGGGAAGCCTGAATTTGGCACAGCCTCTCATTTCACTGCTCGGAGAAGGCGATGGCACCCCACTCAAGTACTCTTGCCTGGAAAATCCCATGGACAGAGGAGCCTAGTAGGCTGCAGTCCGTGAGGTTACTAAGAGTCAGACACGACTGAGCGACTCCACTTTCACTTTTCACTTTCATGCACTGGAGAAGGAAATGGCAACCCACTCCAGTGTTCTTGCCTGGAGAATCCCAGGGACGGGGGAGCCTGGTAGGAGGCTGTCTATGGGGTCGCAGAGAGTCGGACACGACTGAAGTGACTTAGCAGCAGCAACAGCAGCTCATTTCACTGAGGTCAATTCGCCAAGACAAAGATATAAAATTCACTCATGAGTAAGAGAAGCGTCATCTACCGATGGGTGCGTATCTCTTGCTCTCTGCGCCTTTGCTATCCAAACTCTGTCTTTCCAAACTCAGGAGTCAAAGAAAGTAACATAAATGTGTTGATATATCTCTTGCTATCCAAACCCTGTTACTTACTGTGTGTATCAGTCTTAGGAATAAAATGGATTTGGAGAGCGAGGAACACATATATTCTTACTGTGGATACAGATATATTTTATGCCGCTCAGCTATGCTTTTTTTTTGTCCCAAGGAACTAAATTTTAAAAAAGGGAGGACATTTTTCCAAATTCACTTATGCAGGCAAAATGAACAGCAACACTGAAATCAACGAAAGGTGTTAAAATTGTTGTGTTCCATACAAAAGTCTCTACATTCTTGAGAGATAATTAAAAGAAATAAGATAAATTCTGCAAAGAGTTTTTCTCTATGACATGGCTTTCAGCGATTTGACCAGTGAGTCGACTTTTGATGAATTAACTTTCCGTAAATTGCTTTGCTTTATGCACAGCCAATCAGTGGGGGAGTGGGTGTTCACGTCATATGCTGAGACCTTCCAAATAATTAGGGTCTTGGACATTATCCTGTAGCCTGTCTTCACCACTGCAGTTTGCCTTTTCAAATTATGTCAGTGGAGTCTGTCATACGTTTCCAGCAGGAACGCTAACTTCTGACTGTCACTTAAAGTAAGCTCCCTCGAGGGGAGGGGCTGTGTGCCTGTGTGTGCGTGTGTGCGTTTGGCTCACCACTGTATTGCCAGGACTTGAAGGATGGCTTTTTCAGTTTGCATTCAATAATTATTTGTGACATGGGTAAATGAACGGATGACACCTATTTCTCCCTAAATGAGAGTCCTGAGTTGTCATCCCTTGCCTAGTCTACAGTCACAGCTTCTGGAGAGATTGCAGAGTGGCCATGGTACTTTCAGCCCCTCCAAATGGAGGTAAAATCGTTTCTCCACACTTAGTTCTGAGCTGGCTTTTTGACTCCCTTTGGCCAAGAGAAAGGGACAGTAGTGATGTCAAGCCTGGACCTTGGCAGGTTTTGCACATTTCTTTCCTACGACTTGTCTAACATCGTGTAAATGAGCTGGGCTAGCCTGCTGGGTGGTGACAGACATTGAGTCACTCCTCTTGATTACAGATCAGTGGTTGAGGCCACCTTGGACTGACTGGAATCTATCCAATCTGCATGAAGATCAGCAAAGCCTGGGCCAGGTGGAGCAAAACTACTGTGTCAGGGCACAGACTTGGGAGCAATGGTAGGTTTGTTGTTGTTCAGTCGCTCAGCTGTATCCAACTCTTTGAGACCCCATGGACTGCCTCACACCAGGCTTCCCTGTCCTTCACCATCTCCCAGAGCTTGCTCAAACTCATGTCCATTGAGTTGGTGACGTTGGCAGTTATAGACGGTTATGTCTATGGGGTCGCACAGAGTCGGACATGACTGAAGCGACTTGGCAGCAGCAGCAGCATTGCTTAATCTGCTAAGTTTTGGGGTTATTTGTTACACAGTGATAGCTCCCTAATACAAATTCCTTAATGACCCCTAATTTACGCCTAGTAGGCCTCTCCCAGGCTTCCCAGATGGTTCAAGTGGTAAAGAATCTGCCTGCAATGCAGGAGATGCAGGAGACTTGGGCTTGATCCCTGGGTCAAGAAGATCCCCTGGAAGAAGAGATAGTACCCCATTCCACTCCAGTATTCTTGCCTGGAGAATCCCAGGGGCAGAGGAGCCTAGAGGGCTACAGTCCATGGGGTCGCAAAGAATTGGACATGTCTCTTAGTGACTGAGCATGCATGCATTCAAGCCTCTCCCATCTTCCGTATTTCCCCTCCACTTAGTCTCCACACTACAGACTTTTAAAACAGCAGTCTGATAACGTCACACTGTAGCCTGAAACTCCTCAGTGGCTGCCTACTTCCGGGAGGACAAAGTCTACTAATAGCTCTTCCAGCCTGTGAAGGCCGCAATGACCTGGCTCCGTTTTCTTTGTGTCTGGACCTTCCCTGCTGCCCCCGCGTTCCCACTCTCTCCTCCTGTAACACTCTGTGTCCTCAGAATCCACCAACACACTCTGCTTTCTGACTTCTGGCCTCTGCCCAGATGTTCCTTCCTTTTCTTTATAGCTGGGCCACCGCTGACCCAAATGGCACTTTTGCAAACAAGAAAATGTGTCCCTTCCTCAAGGAAAAAGACTTCTTAAATTAAGTAGGTTTCTGTATGACCTGAACCATCACACACCGTGGCCCAGCTTGGCTTCACTGAGGAAACTCTCCAGACACCTGGCAGGCGGCAGCCCTGGCTGGTGACCACGCGTGCCAACCATCTGCTCCCCCAGGCCAGGCACAACTGGGCTCCTCCCACCTCCCACCCTGATGGTGGGCACCCAGGCCAGATATGAAGTCAGGCAAGGGATGGCCATCAGGCTGCTGAGACTGGATAAGAAAGGAACCTTGGGGAACATCTGGAGAGGGGGGTCACACACGCAGGTGTACGTGTATGTGCGAACCATGTGCGAGGCGTGCTTTCCTGAGTGTATGCACGGCTGGGTTTGCCTATGGGCTGATGTTCTCCTATGTTTGTGTCTGTCTAACACGGGGATGATGTGTCTTTAGACGGGGCACTGTGGGCAGTGCACGCTCTGAGAACCCATGATTGGTGGCTCGGCTCGTTTCAACTCAACACTCAGAAATCAGTTTAACTTTACCCCCTCCAGGTAACCTGACTTCCCACTAGTCCCAGTAAGGGTCTTCTCCACGCTTCCAAAGCACCAGGGTCCTGATTTCTCTTGGTAGCCTACTGTGTGTGGATGTCAAGAGGTCGGGCTCTAGATTCACACCAACCTGAACTGGAATCCTGGCTCCCCTGCTCATTTGCGGTGTGACTTTGGGTGGAGCACTTAACCTCTCTGAGCCTCAACTGTCAATCCAGCCCCCCTCTCCAGTGAGAGCCAACTACTTCCTCTTCTTTTTCTTTACTTGGAAACTGCCTCTAACCTGGGTTCCAAGCTCCTGGTTGGGACGTTTCTCATTCCTCTTCATGCTCTTGGGGATGAAGTTACAGCTTGGACTGACTAAAAAAAATCTACGCATTTACCTCCATCATGCATTCTCAACTGGGATGAAAATTAGTTCTTGGAGGTGGAGATGGTGGCTAAAGTCTTAAATATAGCAACGGTCCACAGAGCTCCACAGAGCTGTCAAGCTCAGTCTTCACAGTGCAATATTGTTTCTTAGTATCTAATTTCTCTTATTTGGGAGAAACGAATATTAATTAAAATTCATCTCCCTGATGCCTGCTCAGGCTTGGCGGGGGCGGGGTGGGGGTGGGGTGGCACTTCCCTCTATCCGTATTTATCACATGTATCCATCTTTTCTATTGAACCCATTCACCTGCCTCTCCTCTGAAAATAGGCCATTTGTGCAATTTCCTTTAAAATCCCAGCTGACAATACCTTCGTGCTGGTCCTTGACCTAATTGCAAATTTCTATGATAGTTGAGAGTCTGCAGGGCAGTTTTAGAAAGAGGTTATCTCATAAGTCCTCACCCCAGATCCCAGAAGGTAATGGGCGTGGGCATTTGGTATCCACTACTGCATGGAGACAGCTAAGAATTAGAATCCACACTACTGGAGTTCAACCTCACCTTCTGCATCAATCCCTTTTAGAGATACAAATATGTCCTGAGCAATGACTGCTACTTTTTTTTTAAGCCTGGACTTGTGAGAGATTCCCATTTATTGTCATTAAACCGTTAAAAAAAATTAGGACTGTATACCTATTTGGTGTCAGGCTAAGATCTCTTGATTTATAGCTCTAATCGTTTTAATGTATATAGACTGATGTCTTCCACCCAATCATTACTCCTTGATCAAGAAAGTTAGAGATTGATGTACTTATTACTCTGTTTTGCACAGAGTTTCTTAACTTCTGAGGGGAAATGAATCATCTGACTTGACCTCCATCTAAATTCTGGCCTACTTAATGTAGAGTGGAGGCCAAGGCCATGGATGGAATTACTCTCTCATTTATTCATTCACTCAACAAGCAGAAATGTCTGGGTACCTATAACTTCCAGGCATTGTGCTAGACTCATACTTGGGGAGGATCTCTTCCAAGCAGGGCCTGGCCTCCTGCCCTACCCCTGACCAGGCAGCTGAGGCCTTGCTGTCTGCTCGCTGAGCTTCCTCTTGGGTCAGCATTTCCGAGGGACAGAAACTCGCCCACGCACTGGGTCTGGCACAGTGCCTGCCCCATGGCATGGGGTTCAGAGGCAGACAGAGCAGGGCTGACTCTCGACTTCCATCCACCCTTGCCAGCTGTAAGATGATGGATCCAACCTTGCAGACTCGAGAGAATTCAATGGGATCATGTCCAAGCAACACTTGCCGAAATGCTGGCCACTTGACATCCCCTGGTTCCACCTCCTTTCTTCCCGCGCCTGCCCTCAGTTAAATCCACTGAACAAGATCACCCATTCCCAGGTCTGTCTCCCTTGGGCTCCTCCAGGGCAGGAGCAGCATGTTTTCCATCTCTTCCCCACTAGGCAGAGCAGGTGCCAGGCTGGCGCTCAGTTCATGTCACACATGTGTGTGGTTTGGACTCTATTTCCCTTGACTCTTCTCCCTTCCCCCCTCCCCAGGCTCTCCTCTTGGGTCTGTTGGGCTTAGCCTCTCCCCTTTCTGGGTCTCATGGGCTCCATCAGGGTGGACTCTCAAAGTTCAGTTCCCAGATCCTGGCTGGCACTTCCAACAGTGCCTGTGGGAGGGTCCCCTTCAAGGGGCAACCTTGGCCAGTGGCTGAACAGGTGGACTTCTGGCCTCTCTCCCACCCTCAGTGGACCTCTGTGGCCAGTGCTCCAAAGGCTCCATGGTGCCAAGGCCACAGAGGGTGAAAGGTCCAAGGTGGACGTCTAACTGTGGTGAATGAAAACTGTTGCCTGCCACACTAGTAAACAGCTGCCCCCAGTGGTGAGCCCTGAGGGGACTCAGGATGGAGGCAAATGGGCTGCCAGTCCCTGCAGTCACCACAACAGTGCACCCCAGGGGACTCAGGACTGGAAAGAACAGGACGCGTGCATGCATGCTAAGTTGATTCAGTTGTGTCTGACCCTTTGTGACCCCATGGACTCTGCCCCATGTGACTCGCCAGGCTCCTCTGTCCATGGGATTCTCCAGGCAAGAATACTGGAGTGGGTTGCCATGCCCTCCTCCAGGGGATCTTCCCAACCCAGGGGTTGAACCCTCGTCTCTTATATCTCCTGCATTGGCAGGCGGGTTCTTTACCACTAGCGCCACCTGGGAAGCCCGGAAAAAACAGGATACTGGCCTCCACTAGCTAAGGTGCAGATCAAAGGAATGATTTCAGTGAGCCCAGACTCTTGCATCTTCCCAAGACACAGAAAAGCACTAAATTCCTTAACATCCTTAAGATATCTGTTTTCTTTAATGAACAGTAATCTTTTGATGTTCCAACTACCTGGTCTTTGCTGAAAAAACTGTATATCCCAGCTCCTCCCTTGTCTCTTTGGAGCAGTCTCTCAGAGCTGTCTCAGGCTGCCTCCTGGGCTTAGTTTTGTCCTCAGTTTTGTCTGCTGAATTAAATTAATTCTCACCTTCCAGGTTGCGCATCTTTTCAGTCTACAGACAGATCAATGTCTGGATGGGATATTTGAGAACCCTCCCACGGGCCCCAGGACCCAGGACCGCAGGAGTATGAGCCACCAAGCCACGCCATGCAGGGTGCTTGGTGGGGAGAGAGGGTCCGGAGGGTCACTGCCCGGGTCTCGCTCTCAGCTCTGCTGCTCTTGCTGTGTGACCTTGGGTGAGTCATTTGTACACTGTGCAGCTGCTCTTCTGTGGTGGCAGCAACGCTGTCTCATTCATTCTTTACCTGCAATCCTGGCCCAGAGCCTGGCACTGTGGGATAATAAATATACATTTGGCTTTTCCCCCTGGTTTCTGGCAGAGAGCACAGTTCCTGGCACAAAACATGGAGTTCCTCAAACCCTTGGAATTTCCTGAGTGATAGGAGTGTCCTGAACTTCCCCAGTGGCTCAACGGGTAAAGAATCTGCCTGCAATGTAGGAGACCTGGGTTCTGTCCCTGAGTTGGGAGGATCCCCTGGAGAAGGGAATGGCAACCCCATTCCAGTATTCTTGCCTGGAGAATTCCATGGACAGATGAGCCCGATGGGCTACAATCCTTGGGGTCGCAAAGAGTCGGACACGAGTGAGCAACTAACATCATTTAAACATCATCACATGCTCCCTGGGCGCTTGGCATACTCCCTCATCGGGACATCACAAGCCTTCTGGAAAGCTCAGATCAGATCCTGATTCACCCATTTATACGAACAGTGATCAACTTCATCTTGCTGCGTGGACCAGGGTGCATCCGTCCTCCCCACTGGCTGGTAAACTGCCCTTAGAAGGCTGAACTCAGAGCCAGCACAGTCTGTTCATCGTTAAGACTTTTCAAACTGCAGTTGACGTGCTTTGAGGATCATCTCCTTTCCCTCAAAGATAAAGCTCTTTTATCCTGGGCCTCCTTTATTAGGCCTCTCTGCCACTGCCTTGGGGTTATGCACACAAATAAAATATGTAGCAGGAAACTGCCTTTCTCGTTTTCCTTCTGTCCCTTCACTAATTTCAGCTCAGTCAAGTCTCCTTGCATTGATCCACTCACCACAGAAGCTGCCTCGGGCAAAGTACAGCTTCTCTCCTGGGAAGATGATTTTTTTTTTCATTTAATCATGGAGGGGCAGGCTGCCTGGGAGGCCCTTGGCCATTTTTCTCCCATCGGCTCCGAGCCATGCTTTCCTAGGGCAGCTCTTCCGGGGACCTGTTCCTTCCTGTCCACTTAGCAAGATGCAACATGATCTCACAATTCCAGTGGCAGTGCCCCCTGGACATGTAATTTCCCCGGGGGCTTAAGCTATGTGCTGTCGATATGAGTCCAAGTGAAGTTTCTAAGCCCTGGTCAACCTTGTGGCTACAGTAGCTGGAGTGGGTGACACCCAGCTGCTGGGTGAACATGAGGTGTCTGATCCGAGATTGGGGGGTGCACCTGGACCTCTCCTTAGGGAGCCTCCCAGACACTGATGGAGAGCAGAGTCTAAAATCCCTGAAACTCAGCACTCAGTCATGATCACGAGAAGGCAGCATTTGCAAATGTTGGGAGGGGAGCCAAAGTCACCGCAAGAAGGACGAGAGCTTGGGAAAAAGCACAGAAGGCAGATTTTGTGGACTGGGTCAAGAAGGCCTTTCAGGCAGGTGTGCAGATGGGTTCAATTTAGCATCTTTGTTTAAATGCACGGAGAAGAAGGCCAGTTTGTCCATGGAGAGATCATGTCAGCACTCACTGTTCTTCCTGGGAGAACAGCTGTTATCAGAACAAAACAGAAGAGCGCTCAAATCCCACTCGGGGATGTGGGTTTCCCCTCAGTGGCCTGACTCAGCCCAGGGCCCATGTCCATGGGGTCCCTGCCAGCTGGCACTGCCCAGGCCCACGGCCCTAGTCTGGTCCTCAGTTCCTGTAGCCTGGGTTTCCCACCTGGCCCCTGGCTCATGCCACTTGACTACATATATTTTCCCATCCATCTGCCTTCCAGATCTCTTCTCACAGCAAACCTGCCCCGTGAAGTTCATGCTTAAATATCCCCCTGAAACAGACCTCTCTGGAGCTCAGAGTAAATCTTAACGTAACGCCCCTGGACCTGCCTCCAGCTCCTCACTGACTTCCGACGGGTCCTGGGATGTGCCGCCACCCCCAACCCATCTTGGACAGCGGTTCTCACCGGGTTCAACGCTGGAGGTCCAAGGAAGCCTGTGTCAGGTGAGGTCCGAATCAGCATTCACTGTAGTTCTCTAAACCCCTCAGGGGATTGTAATGCTTTCAGACAGAGTTGGGAAAGCTGGCTCTAGCCCAGGGATTTCCACGTTTGGCTGCAAGCTGGAATCACGTGGGAGTGTTAGAAAATGTGGCCTGGGTCCCACCGCCAGCTTAGGGTTTGGTTGGCCGTGGATGCAGCCTGACCCTCAGGACTTTTGAAAGCTTCCCAGGTAATTCGGCAGTGTTTGAGGACCACTGCTCGGGCCTGGCTGGGTTATTTGTGGTTCCTTAGCTATTAACCTCCTTTTATATCCTGGCATTTCTGCTGTATTGAAATTCATCTTTCCCTCCCTCATAAGCTAGCTCACTCTCCCTTCTTCCAAAGGTCAGAACTGAGGGATTCTAGAAGGGGTGGCAAACTTTTTCTGAAAAAAGGCCAGATGGGAAATACATGAGGCTTTTTAGGCCACTGCAGATGGTCTCTGTCACACATTCTTCTTGTTTTCCCTTTAAAATGTAAACACCATTCATTGCTCATGGGTCATACAAAATAGGCCATGGGCAAGATTTGGCCCACAAGCCATAGTTCCCTGACCTGGGACCACAGCATTGGTTTGTTAGGTAGAGAGTTCCCCATCAGTAGAAGCAATCAAGTCATAGTGAGAGGACTTCTTGGCAGGGAAAGCATAGCTTAATCTTCCAGTGAATAACTGGACTGAAAATTTTTCTGTTCTTTCACAAACTGAGGATGCCTTAGTTCTAATTCATTCCAGCTCCTGGGCAGTTTCTCATCTGCCAAAGAATCTCTGAGGTCCCCTGGGAGCTCGGAAAGCATCCCCATGTTCTGTTCCACCTCATCGTGAAGGTCTGTATGTGTCACACAGCCTTTGTGTCAACAATAGGTGCTATGATTTAGATATGTGAGTTTGAGGCAAAGAAGAAAGACTGCTCCTGACCTGTGTGTACAGATAACGTTTGAAGCAAGAACAGCAAGAAACCATGAAAATCAAAGTGCTCTGAATTCACCTTCAGCCACGGACATTTGACAACTAGATACAAATGGCAAATTGTACCTTTCTGTACTGACACAAACAGGACTGATTCCTGATAATGCAGAGTAGACCTATCATGTGAGGATAAAGACAGAAGCTTCCTCTCTTGTCCCAGATCCTGTGTCAGTTCTGCAGGTCAGTTTCCCGACGGGCCTGATTCCACCCACCTTTTAGCAAGCAGTCAGTGAGTAATGACCATGTGCATTGCTGTTGTTCAGTCACTAAGTCGTAGCCATGTGCATAGGTCAGAGTTAAGATTACAGATCCTAGAACACGGTGGTGTCAACTCTAATCCAGCCCTCGCCTCTTAGCTATGAGGCCTGGGGAAATGATTAAATTAAGATTTTTGCTTTTCATCTATAAAAAGGCTATACAATTAGTTTGGGAAGGGAAGGTTTTACAGCTTACCTATAATTCACCTTTTACAGCTGGGATAGGGAGAGGGAAAATAGAGAAAAAATAATAACTAGTCCATTCTGTTTATAAACTTGCTAATCCAGTCTCATAATGGTACTTGAAGCAGAAAGATAAGAGAGAGTCCTTATGTACAAATGCTTTTAGGATGCTTTACCTGGTTTATTTAGAATGGGATGTATAGCTATGGGGAGAGTTCACTGGAAAATGTCAGTGTCAGCTGTGTAATTATCAAAGTGAAAATGAAGATGCGTCATGAATAAAATAGTTTCTGGATGTGTGTTGTCATGCATGTTTTATTCAGAGACCCTGGGAGTTTAATCTGGACCAGAGTGCACTCTAATCTTCAAGGAAGAATCTAGGGAGCCGTGCTGATGGCTTTAAACTTCACCTACATCTTATGATGACCAGTATCCTGAGAATTATTAGTCAAGTTTGAGTCTGAGTGAAATCCCTGATTGTTACTATTTTATTTTGACAACCTGACTCTGTGTTATCTAATATTCATATAGGATGTTTATGAGCATTCAAACACTTAGAACAGGGCCTGGAGCATAGTAAGTGCTCAATAAATGTTATTATTATCAGAGAACTGGTGTAAGGACTAGATCAGGGGACAGAGATCAGAGGTTGGAAAATGCTGGAAAAGCTCAGAACAGTGCATGGATGTGAACTGCTATCCTTTGCAACAAGGTGGAAAGAGTGCAGGTTTTAAAGATCTGGGTTCCAATCTTGACTCCAAACTTTTCCAGCTGGTTTATGTTAGGGGACCGTGTAACCTCTCTGGGCTTATTTTCTCATCTGTAAACAGGAGCAGTTAATCCTAATTTCAAGACTATCATGCAGATTGGGGGCGATGTGTGAGAGACATCCCGTGAAATCAAGAGAGCTTAATGCCTGAACGCTACTATGTGTGAGGCCAGGATGGGGCAGGATGGGGCCAGGGAAGCCCTCAGCCATGGCCTCTGCATTTAACCAAGTCATTTTAGGGGTGACTTGTCCCCGTCTTGGAAGAGCTCTAGCCATGACAGTGCCTGTTCTGGCTCCCTTCTGAGCTCTGAGGATAAGATAATGAAGCACAAACAGGTTCTTTCAGAGCTTATTTTCTAGACCGAGGGAGACATACTAAATCAGACATCAGCTGACTACAGCCTACAGCCCGCACCCAGCCTGCCACCTGCTCGTGAGTAAGGTTTCTTCGGGACACAGCCGTGTCATCTTTCATTTACACACTGTCTGTGGCTGCATTTGCACTACCATTGCAGAGCTGCAGAGTGGCCGTGGAGGCTGTGGGGCCTGGAAAATATTTACTGTCTTGCCCTTTACACAAAAAGATTGGCAATCCCTGTATTAAATCCTCATCTGAGAATACTGTGAGCAGATGAGGCAGGGAGAGAGGCTGAGAAGCAAGTAAACCAGGATGATGTGATCGAGGGTATGTGTGTGTATGTAAGTGACTGTGGCTTGTGTGTGCACATGTGTACATTTGTGTATGTGTATCCTTGTATGTGTGTGTGTGTGTGTGCGTGTGTATACTTGTGTGTATGTGTGTGTGTGTATGTGTATCTTTGTGTATGCTTGTGTATATATGCACGTGTCTGTGTGTATTTTGTGTGTGCATGTGTGTACATGTGTGTGCTTGTGTGTATGTATATGTGTGTATTGTGCATATGTGTGCATACTTTGTTTATGCATGAGTGTGTGTGTATACTTGTATGTGTGTGTGTGTGTGTGCATGTGTATACTTGTATGTAGGTATATGTTTGTGTGTGCTTGTTGTGTATGCATATGTGTATACACATATGCAGATGGTAAAGTGTCTGCCTGCAATGCGGAAGACCTGGGTTTGATCCCTGGGTAGGGAAGATCCCGTGGAGAAGGAAATGGCAACCCAGTCCAGTACTCTTGCCTGGAAAAGTCCATGAACTGAGGAGCCTGATAGGCTACAGTCCACGGGGTTGCAAAGAGTCGGACACGACTGAGCGACTGCACTTTCATTTTCTTCACTTTCATGTGTGTGTGTACACTCTGTGTATGCACGTGTGTATGCGTGTGTGTGTGTACTTATTTGTTTGTGTACATGTGTGTTGATTTTAGATTAAGTGGTCAGGACAGGCCTCACTGGGCAGGTGACACAGCCTGCATGAGATGGTCACACTAGTCTATGAGCCCCATGAGAGCAAAGACTGCCCTTTGGGTTTCCTCCCCACGGTCCCCTGGCCTTGCATGGAGCCACCAGCTGCCCACCTCCAGGGGCCCTGACGTGACAGCTGCGTGAGGAGTGGGTGGTGTGGAGGCCCTGTGAGATGGAGCATATTCTCCTTGAATCTCCTTTAACTGCTTCTTGGGCTCCTTGTTCGTCCTCTTGTCGTTAGCTGCCCCCTGTCTCCTGGAAGATACCTCCTGTTCCTCCAGCCGTCTCATCACTGCAGCAGTGTGTGCACATGCGCACATGCGTATGTATGTCTGATACTACCCCGGCCCATCATTCCACGGCCCAGCCCACCATCTCACTGCAACCTTCTGTTGTCCCTGGTGGGGATGAACATGACAGGACATGGAACATCAAGGCCCGTGAAAATCAGCGCAAAGGGAGAAAGAGAAGTTCGGGTCCATTTGTTCTGATGGAAATGTTTTCATCAACAGAGAAACCCAAACAAAGGAGAACCTCAGCAGGGACTTGGGGAGAGAGCTCTGTGATCGTCAGAACTGCCCGGAGACACCTTCCCAGCCCCAGCGTGGTCTCTGACAGGGCCCCTGCAGGACACAGGCCCCCAAGCCAAGCATGGCAGGGGCCCTAGTCTCACCCGCCTGACCATCTGAGGCCCTGGAAGAGCAGAGGACCTGCCCACTAGGGAAACGGCAGAGCTGAGGCTGAAGCTGGGTCCTGGGTAAAGTGGGGCTCAGAACACTCCAGACTGGACACTCATGCAGGGACAGTGACAGGTGGTGGTTAGGACCTAGGGGCTGGGCGATTCCATCACTGCCCGCTCGAGGCAAGCAGCTTCCCTTCTCTTCCTTAAATGAGTTAACGGGCATCAAATGCTTGGCCAAGTACAGCACATAATCAATGGTGAATAAATGGCACCCCACTCCAGTACTCTTGCTTGGAAAATTCCATGGATGGAGGAGCCTGGTGCGCTGCAGTTCATGGGGTCGAGAAGAGTCAGACACGACTGAGTGACTTCACTTTCATTTTTCACTTTCATGCATTGGAGAAGGAAATGGCAACCCACTCCAGTATTCTTGCCTGGAGAATCCTTTGGACGGGAGCCTGGTGGGCTGCTGTCTATGGGGTCTCACAGAGTCGGACACGACTGAAGCGATTTAGCAGACTTAGCAGCAGCATACCTTCCATTTGAAACGGTAGCCTCTCTGTGGGCACAGACTGTAACTTGGGTATCTTTCATTCATCCCAGCTCCCAGCTCTCCCAGTTGTTAAAGGTCGCTATGTTGTAGTATGTTACCATCTACTCATCTTTGAGTGAGGTTGTTACCGACCATCAGTTGGATGGAAACCAAGACAATCACTGCATTTAAATAGATGGGGACTCTCTATTGCCCCTCCACTCCCAGTGGTTCTTGCCCTTCCTCAAACCACAAGCTTTGCATCCGTACAATGAGAACGCCCTGCCCTGGTGGCATCGTGAATCCCTAGGCTAGCAAGTGAGGAAGAGAGCCTTACCTGGCCCGCTGCAGAAGGCGGCGATGATGGCCAGAATGCACAGGATACTCAGGTAGGGGATCCAGGGTGCA